>NC_088386.1:0-4910000 GCF_037993035.2 Macaca fascicularis
CCCTAACCCTAACCCTAACCCTAACCCTAACCCTAACCCTAACCCTAACCCTAACCCTAACCCTAACCCTAACCCTAACCCTAACCCTAACCCTAACCCTAACCCTAACCCTAACCCTAACCCTAACCCTAACCCTAACCCTAACCCTAACCCTAACCCTAACCCTAACCCTAACCCTAACCCTAACCCTAACCCTAACCCTAACCCTAACCCTAACCCTAACCCTAACCCTAACCCTAACCCTAACCCTAACCCTAACCCTAACCCTAACCCTAACCCTAACCCTAACCCTAACCCTAACCCTAACCCTAACCCTAACCCTAACCCTAACCCTAACCCTAACCCTAACCCTAACCCTAACCCTAACCCTAACCCTAACCCTAACCCTAACCCTAACCCTAACCCTAACCCTAACCCTAACCCTAACCCTAACCCTAACCCTAACCCTAACCCTAACCCTAACCCTAACCCTAACCCTAACCCTAACCCTAACCCTAACCCTAACCCTAACCCTAACCCTAACCCTAACCCTAACCCTAACCCTAACCCTAACCCTAACCCTAACCCTAACCCTAACCCTAACCCTAACCCTAACCCTAACCCTAACCCTAACCCTAACCCTAACCCTAACCCTAACCCTAACCCTAACCCTAACCCTAACCCTAACCCTAACCCTAACCCTAACCCTAACCCTAACCCTAACCCTAACCCTAACCCTAACCCTAACCCTAACCCTAACCCTAACCCTAACCCTAACCCTAACCCTAACCCTAACCCTAACCCTAACCCTAACCCTAACCCTAACCCTAACCCTAACCCTAACCCTAACCCTAACCCTAACCCTAACCCTAACCCTAACCCTAACCCTAACCCTAACCCTAACCCTAACCCTAACCCTAACCCTAACCCTAACCCTAACCCTAACCCTAACCCTAACCCTAACCCTAACCCTAACCCTAACCCTAACCCTAACCCTAACCCTAACCCTAACCCTAACCCTAACCCTAACCCTAACCCTAACCCTAACCCTAACCCTAACCCTAACCCTAACCCTAACCCTAACCCTAACCCTAACCCTAACCCTAACCCTAACCCTAACCCTAACCCTAACCCTAACCCTAACCCTAACCCTAACCCTAACCCTAACCCTAACCCTAACCCTAACCCTAACCCTAACCCTAACCCTAACCCTAACCCTAACCCTAACCCTAACCCTAACCCTAACCCTAACCCTAACCCTAACCCTAACCCTAACCCTAACCCTAACCCTAACCCTAACCCTAACCCTAACCCTAACCCTAACCCTAACCCTAACCCTAACCCTAACCCTAACCCTAACCCTAACCCTAACCCTAACCCTAACCCTAACCCTAACCCTAACCCTAACCCTAACCCTAACCCTAACCCTAACCCTAACCCTAACCCTAACCCTAACCCTAACCCTAACCCTAACCCTAACCCTAACCCTAACCCTAACCCTAACCCTAACCCTAACCCTAACCCTAACCCTAACCCTAACCCTAACCCTAACCCTAACCCTAACCCTAACCCTAACCCTAACCCTAACCCTAACCCTAACCCTAACCCTAACCCTAACCCTAACCCTAACCCTAACCCTAACCCTAACCCTAACCCTAACCCTAACCCTAACCCTAACCCTAACCCTAACCCTAACCCTAACCCTAACCCTAACCCTAACCCTAACCCTAACCCTAACCCTAACCCTAACCCTAACCCTAACCCTAACCCTAACCCTAACCCTAACCCTAACCCTAACCCTAACCCTAACCCTAACCCTAACCCTAACCCTAACCCTAACCCTAACCCTAACCCTAACCCTAACCCTAACCCTAACCCTAACCCTAACCCTAACCCTAACCCTAACCCTAACCCTAACCCTAACCCTAACCCTAACCCTAACCCTAACCCTAACCCTAACCCTAACCCTAACCCTAACCCTAACCCTAACCCTAACCCTAACCCTAACCCTAACCCTAACCCTAACCCTAACCCTAACCCTAACCCTAACCCTAACCCTAACCCTAACCCTAACCCTAACCCTAACCCTAACCCTAACCCTAACCCTAACCCTAACCCTAACCCTAACCCTAACCCTAACCCTAACCCTAACCCTAACCCTAACCCTAACCCTAACCCTAACCCTAACCCTAACCCTAACCCTAACCCTAACCCTAACCCTAACCCTAACCCTAACCCTAACCCTAACCCTAACCCTAACCCTAACCCTAACCCTAACCCTAACCCTAACCCTAACCCTAACCCTAACCCTAACCCTAACCCTAACCCTAACCCTAACCCTAACCCTAACCCTAACCCTAACCCTAACCCTAACCCTAACCCTAACCCTAACCCTAACCCTAACCCTAACCCTAACCCTAACCCTAACCCTAACCCTAACCCTAACCCTAACCCTAACCCTAACCCTAACCCTAACCCTAACCCTAACCCTAACCCTAACCCTAACCCTAACCCTAACCCTAACCCTAACCCTAACCCTAACCCTAACCCTAACCCTAACCCTAACCCTAACCCTAACCCTAACCCTAACCCTAACCCTAACCCTAACCCTAACCCTAACCCTAACCCTAACCCTAACCCTAACCCTAACCCTAACCCTAACCCTAACCCTAACCCTAACCCTAACCCTAACCCTAACCCTAACCCTAACCCTAACCCTAACCCTAACCCTAACCCTAACCCTAACCCTAACCCTAACCCTAACCCTAACCCTAACCCTAACCCTAACCCTAACCCTAACCCTAACCCTAACCCTAACCCTAACCCTAACCCTAACCCTAACCCTAACCCTAACCCTAACCCTAACCCTAACCCTAACCCTAACCCTAACCCTAACCCTAACCCTAACCCTAACCCTAACCCTAACCCTAACCCTAACCCTAACCCTAACCCTAACCCTAACCCTAACCCTAACCCTAACCCTAACCCTAACCCTAACCCTAACCCTAACCCTAACCCTAACCCTAACCCTAACCCTAACCCTAACCCTAACCCTAACCCTAACCCTAACCCTAACCCTAACCCTAACCCTAACCCTAACCCTAACCCTAACCCTAACCCTAACCCTAACCCTAACCCTAACCCTAACCCTAACCCTAACCCTAACCCTAACCCTAACCCTAACCCTAACCCTAACCCTAACCCTAACCCTAACCCTAACCCTAACCCTAACCCTAACCCTAACCCTAACCCTAACCCTAACCCTAACCCTAACCCTAACCCTAACCCTAACCCTAACCCTAACCCTAACCCTAACCCTAACCCTAACCCTAACCCTAACCCTAACCCTAACCCTAACCCTAACCCTAACCCTAACCCTAACCCTAACCCTAACCCTAACCCTAACCCTAACCCTAACCCTAACCCTAACCCTAACCCTAACCCTAACCCTAACCCTAACCCTAACCCTAACCCTAACCCTAACCCTAACCCTAACCCTAACCCTAACCCTAACCCTAACCCTAACCCTAACCCTAACCCTAACCCTAACCCTAACCCTAACCCTAACCCTAACCCTAACCCTAACCCTAACCCTAACCCTAACCCTAACCCTAACCCTAACCCTAACCCTAACCCTAACCCTAACCCTAACCCTAACCCTAACCCTAACCCTAACCCTAACCCTAACCCTAACCCTAACCCTAACCCTAACCCTAACCCTAACCCTAACCCTAACCCTAACCCTAACCCTAACCCTAACCCTAACCCTAACCCTAACCCTAACCCTAACCCTAACCCTAACCCTAACCCTAACCCTAACCCTAACCCTAACCCTAACCCTAACCCTAACCCTAACCCTAACCCTAACCCTAACCCTAACCCTAACCCTAACCCTAACCCTAACCCTAACCCTAACCCTAACCCTAACCCTAACCCTAACCCTAACCCTAACCCTAACCCTAACCCTAACCCTAACCCTAACCCTAACCCTAACCCTAACCCTAACCCTAACCCTAACCCTAACCCTAACCCTAACCCTAACCCTAACCCTAACCCTAACCCTAACCCTAACCCTAACCCTAACCCTAACCCTAACCCTAACCCTAACCCTAACCCTAACCCTAACCCTAACCCTAACCCTAACCCTAACCCTAACCCTAACCCTAACCCTAACCCTAACCCTAACCCTAACCCTAACCCTAACCCTAACCCTAACCCTAACCCTAACCCTAACCCTAACCCTAACCCTAACCCTAACCCTAACCCTAACCCTAACCCTAACCCTAACCCTAACCCTAACCCTAACCCTAACCCTAACCCTAACCCTAACCCTAACCCTAACCCTAACCCTAACCCTAACCCTAACCCTAACCCTAACCCTAACCCTAACCCTAACCCTAACCCTAACCCTAACCCTAACCCTAACCCTAACCCTAACCCTAACCCTAACCCTAACCCTAACCCTAACCCTAACCCTAACCCTAACCCTAACCCTAACCCTAACCCTAACCCTAACCCTAACCCTAACCCTAACCCTAACCCTAACCCTAACCCTAACCCTAACCCTAACCCTAACCCTAACCCTAACCCTAACCCTAACCCTAACCCTAACCCTAACCCTAACCCTAACCCTAACCCTAACCCTAACCCTAACCCTAACCCTAACCCTAACCCTAACCCTAACCCTAACCCTAACCCTAACCCTAACCCTAACCCTAACCCTAACCCTAACCCTAACCCTAACCCTAACCCTAACCCTAACCCTAACCCTAACCCTAACCCTAACCCTAACCCTAACCCTAACCCTAACCCTAACCCTAACCCTAACCCTAACCCTAACCCTAACCCTAACCCTAACCCTAACCCTAACCCTAACCCTAACCCTAACCCTAACCCTAACCCTAACCCTAACCCTAACCCTAACCCTAACCCTAACCCTAACCCTAACCCTAACCCTAACCCTAACCCTAACCCTAACCCTAACCCTAACCCTAACCCTAACCCTAACCCTAACCCTAACCCTAACCCTAACCCTAACCCTAACCCTAACCCTAACCCTAACCCTAACCCTAACCCTAACCCTAACCCTAACCCTAACCCTAACCCTAACCCTAACCCTAACCCTAACCCTAACCCTAACCCTAACCCTAACCCTAACCCTAACCCTAACCCTAACCCTAACCCTAACCCTAACCCTAACCCTAACCCTAACCCTAACCCTAACCCTAACCCTAACCCTAACCCTAACCCTAACCCTAACCCTAACCCTAACCCTAACCCTAACCCTAACCCTAACCCTAACCCTAACCCTAACCCTAACCCTAACCCTAACCCTAACCCTAACCCTAACCCTAACCCTAACCCTAACCCTAACCCTAACCCTAACCCTAACCCTAACCCTAACCCTAACCCTAACCCTAACCCTAACCCTAACCCTAACCCTAACCCTAACCCTAACCCTAACCCTAACCCTAACCCTAACCCTAACCCTAACCCTAACCCTAACCCTAACCCTAACCCTAACCCTAACCCTAACCCTAACCCTAACCCTAACCCTAACCCTAACCCTAACCCTAACCCTAACCCTAACCCTAACCCTAACCCTAACCCTAACCCTAACCCTAACCCTAACCCTAACCCTAACCCTAACCCTAACCCTAACCCTAACCCTAACCCTAACCCTAACCCTAACCCTAACCCTAACCCTAACCCTAACCCTAACCCTAACCCTAACCCTAACCCTAACCCTAACCCTAACCCTAACCCTAACCCTAACCCTAACCCTAACCCTAACCCTAACCCTAACCCTAACCCTAACCCTAACCCTAACCCTAACCCTAACCCTAACCCTAACCCTAACCCTAACCCTAACCCTAACCCTAACCCTAACCCTAACCCTAACCCTAACCCTAACCCTAACCCTAACCCTAACCCTAACCCTAACCCTAACCCTAACCCTAACCCTAACCCTAACCCTAACCCTAACCCTAACCCTAACCCTAACCCTAACCCTAACCCTAACCCTAACCCTAACCCTAACCCTAACCCTAACCCTAACCCTAACCCTAACCCTAACCCTAACCCTAACCCTAACCCTAACCCTAACCCTAACCCTAACCCTAACCCTAACCCTAACCCTAACCCTAACCCTAACCCTAACCCTAACCCTAACCCTAACCCTAACCCTAACCCTAACCCTAACCCTAACCCTAACCCTAACCCTAACCCTAACCCTAACCCTAACCCTAACCCTAACCCTAACCCTAACCCTAACCCTAACCCTAACCCTAACCCTAACCCTAACCCTAACCCTAACCCTAACCCTAACCCTAACCCTAACCCTAACCCTAACCCTAACCCTAACCCTAACCCTAACCCTAACCCTAACCCTAACCCTAACCCTAACCCTAACCCTAACCCTAACCCTAACCCTAACCCTAACCCTAACCCTAACCCTAACCCTAACCCTAACCCTAACCCTAACCCTAACCCTAACCCTAACCCTAACCCTAACCCTAACCCTAACCCTAACCCTAACCCTAACCCTAACCCTAACCCTAACCCTAACCCTAACCCTAACCCTAACCCTAACCCTAACCCTAACCCTAACCCTAACCCTAACCCTAACCCTAACCCTAACCCTAACCCTAACCCTAACCCTAACCCTAACCCTAACCCTAACCCTAACCCTAACCCTAACCCTAACCCTAACCCTAACCCTAACCCTAACCCTAACCCTAACCCTAACCCTAACCCTAACCCTAACCCTAACCCTAACCCTAACCCTAACCCTAACCCTAACCCTAACCCTAACCCTAACCCTAACCCTAACCCTAACCCTAACCCTAACCCTAACCCTAACCCTAACCCTAACCCTAACCCTAACCCTAACCCTAACCCTAACCCTAACCCTAACCCTAACCCTAACCCTAACCCTAACCCTAACCCTAACCCTAACCCTAACCCTAACCCTAACCCTAACCCTAACCCTAACCCTAACCCTAACCCTAACCCTAACCCTAACCCTAACCCTAACCCTAACCCTAACCCTAACCCTAACCCTAACCCTAACCCTAACCCTAACCCTAACCCTAACCCTAACCCTAACCCTAACCCTAACCCTAACCCTAACCCTAACCCTAACCCTAACCCTAACCCTAACCCTAACCCTAACCCTAACCCTAACCCTAACCCTAACCCTAACCCTAACCCTAACCCTAACCCTAACCCTAACCCTAACCCTAACCCTAACCCTAACCCTAACCCTAACCCTAACCCTAACCCTAACCCTAACCCTAACCCTAACCCTAACCCTAACCCTAACCCTAACCCTAACCCTAACCCTAACCCTAACCCTAACCCTAACCCTAACCCTAACCCTAACCCTAACCCTAACCCTAACCCTAACCCTAACCCTAACCCTAACCCTAACCCTAACCCTAACCCTAACCCTAACCCTAACCCTAACCCTAACCCTAACCCTAACCCTAACCCTAACCCTAACCCTAACCCTAACCCTAACCCTAACCCTAACCCTAACCCTAACCCTAACCCTAACCCTAACCCTAACCCTAACCCTAACCCTAACCCTAACCCTAACCCTAACCCTAACCCTAACCCTAACCCTAACCCTAACCCTAACCCTAACCCTAACCCTAACCCTAACCCTAACCCTAACCCTAACCCTAACCCTAACCCTAACCCTAACCCTAACCCTAACCCTAACCCTAACCCTAACCCTAACCCTAACCCTAACCCTAACCCTAACCCTAACCCTAACCCTAACCCTAACCCTAACCCTAACCCTAACCCTAACCCTAACCCTAACCCTAACCCTAACCCTAACCCTAACCCTAACCCTAACCCTAACCCTAACCCTAACCCTAACCCTAACCCTAACCCTAACCCTAACCCTAACCCTAACCCTAACCCTAACCCTAACCCTAACCCTAACCCTAACCCTAACCCTAACCCTAACCCTAACCCTAACCCTAACCCTAACCCTAACCCTAACCCTAACCCTAACCCTAACCCTAACCCTAACCCTAACCCTAACCCTAACCCTAACCCTAACCCTAACCCTAACCCTAACCCTAACCCTAACCCTAACCCTAACCCTAACCCTAACCCTAACCCTAACCCTAACCCTAACCCTAACCCTAACCCTAACCCTAACCCTAACCCTAACCCTAACCCTAACCCTAACCCTAACCCTAACCCTAACCCTAACCCTAACCCTAACCCTAACCCTAACCCTAACCCTAACCCTAACCCTAACCCTAACCCTAACCCTAACCCTAACCCTAACCCTAACCCTAACCCTAACCCTAACCCTAACCCTAACCCTAACCCTAACCCTAACCCTAACCCTAACCCTAACCCTAACCCTAACCCTAACCCTAACCCTAACCCTAACCCTAACCCTAACCCTAACCCTAACCCTAACCCTAACCCTAACCCTAACCCTAACCCTAACCCTAACCCTAACCCTAACCCTAACCCTAACCCTAACCCTAACCCTAACCCTAACCCTAACCCTAACCCTAACCCTAACCCTAACCCTAACCCTAACCCTAACCCTAACCCTAACCCTAACCCTAACCCTAACCCTAACCCTAACCCTAACCCTAACCCTAACCCTAACCCTAACCCTAACCCTAACCCTAACCCTAACCCTAACCCTAACCCTAACCCTAACCCTAACCCTAACCCTAACCCTAACCCTAACCCTAACCCTAACCCTAACCCTAACCCTAACCCTAACCCTAACCCTAACCCTAACCCTAACCCTAACCCTAACCCTAACCCTAACCCTAACCCTAACCCTAACCCTAACCCTAACCCTAACCCTAACCCTAACCCTAACCCTAACCCTAACCCTAACCCTAACCCTAACCCTAACCCTAACCCTAACCCTAACCCTAACCCTAACCCTAACCCTAACCCTAACCCTAACCCTAACCCTAACCCTAACCCTAACCCTAACCCTAACCCTAACCCTAACCCTAACCCTAACCCTAACCCTAACCCTAACCCTAACCCTAACCCTAACCCTAACCCTAACCCTAACCCTAACCCTAACCCTAACCCTAACCCTAACCCTAACCCTAACCCTAACCCTAACCCTAACCCTAACCCTAACCCTAACCCTAACCCTAACCCTAACCCTAACCCTAACCCTAACCCTAACCCTAACCCTAACCCTAACCCTAACCCTAACCCTAACCCTAACCCTAACCCTAACCCTAACCCTAACCCTAACCCTAACCCTAACCCTAACCCTAACCCTAACCCTAACCCTAACCCTAACCCTAACCCTAACCCTAACCCTAACCCTAACCCTAACCCTAACCCTAACCCTAACCCTAACCCTAACCCTAACCCTAACCCTAACCCTAACCCTAACCCTAACCCTAACCCTAACCCTAACCCTAACCCTAACCCTAACCCTAACCCTAACCCTAACCCTAACCCTAACCCTAACCCTAACCCTAACCCTAACCCTAACCCTAACCCTAACCCTAACCCTAACCCTAACCCTAACCCTAACCCTAACCCTAACCCTAACCCTAACCCTAACCCTAACCCTAACCCTAACCCTAACCCTAACCCTAACCCTAACCCTAACCCTAACCCTAACCCTAACCCTAACCCTAACCCTAACCCTAACCCTAACCCTAACCCTAACCCTAACCCTAACCCTAACCCTAACCCTAACCCTAACCCTAACCCTAACCCTAACCCTAACCCTAACCCTAACCCTAACCCTAACCCTAACCCTAACCCTAACCCTAACCCTAACCCTAACCCTAACCCTAACCCTAACCCTAACCCTAACCCTAACCCTAACCCTAACCCTAACCCTAACCCTAACCCTAACCCTAACCCTAACCCTAACCCTAACCCTAACCCTAACCCTAACCCTAACCCTAACCCTAACCCTAACCCTAACCCTAACCCTAACCCTAACCCTAACCCTAACCCTAACCCTAACCCTAACCCTAACCCTAACCCTAACCCTAACCCTAACCCTAACCCTAACCCTAACCCTAACCCTAACCCTAACCCTAACCCTAACCCTAACCCTAACCCTAACCCTAACCCTAACCCTAACCCTAACCCTAACCCTAACCCTAACCCTAACCCTAACCCTAACCCTAACCCTAACCCTAACCCTAACCCTAACCCTAACCCTAACCCTAACCCTAACCCTAACCCTAACCCTAACCCTAACCCTAACCCTAACCCTAACCCTAACCCTAACCCTAACCCTAACCCTAACCCTAACCCTAACCCTAACCCTAACCCTAACCCTAACCCTAACCCTAACCCTAACCCTAACCCTAACCCTAACCCTAACCCTAACCCTAACCCTAACCCTAACCCTAACCCTAACCCTAACCCTAACCCTAACCCTAACCCTAACCCTAACCCTAACCCTAACCCTAACCCTAACCCTAACCCTAACCCTAACCCTAACCCTAACCCTAACCCTAACCCTAACCCTAACCCTAACCCTAACCCTAACCCTAACCCTAACCCTAACCCTAACCCTAACCCTAACCCTAACCCTAACCCTAACCCTAACCCTAACCCTAACCCTAACCCTAACCCTAACCCTAACCCTAACCCTAACCCTAACCCTAACCCTAACCCTAACCCTAACCCTAACCCTAACCCTAACCCTAACCCTAACCCTAACCCTAACCCTAACCCTAACCCTAACCCTAACCCTAACCCTAACCCTAACCCTAACCCTAACCCTAACCCTAACCCTAACCCTAACCCTAACCCTAACCCTAACCCTAACCCTAACCCTAACCCTAACCCTAACCCTAACCCTAACCCTAACCCTAACCCTAACCCTAACCCTAACCCTAACCCTAACCCTAACCCTAACCCTAACCCTAACCCTAACCCTAACCCTAACCCTAACCCTAACCCTAACCCTAACCCTAACCCTAACCCTAACCCTAACCCTAACCCTAACCCTAACCCTAACCCTAACCCTAACCCTAACCCTAACCCTAACCCTAACCCTAACCCTAACCCTAACCCTAACCCTAACCCTAACCCTAACCCTAACCCTAACCCTAACCCTAACCCTAACCCTAACCCTAACCCTAACCCTAACCCTAACCCTAACCCTAACCCTAACCCTAACCCTAACCCTAACCCTAACCCTAACCCTAACCCTAACCCTAACCCTAACCCTAACCCTAACCCTAACCCTAACCCTAACCCTAACCCTAACCCTAACCCTAACCCTAACCCTAACCCTAACCCTAACCCTAACCCTAACCCTAACCCTAACCCTAACCCTAACCCTAACCCTAACCCTAACCCTAACCCTAACCCTAACCCTAACCCTAACCCTAACCCTAACCCTAACCCTAACCCTAACCCTAACCCTAACCCTAACCCTAACCCTAACCCTAACCCTAACCCTAACCCTAACCCTAACCCTAACCCTAACCCTAACCCTAACCCTAACCCTAACCCTAACCCTAACCCTAACCCTAACCCTAACCCTAACCCTAACCCTAACCCTAACCCTAACCCTAACCCTAACCCTAACCCTAACCCTAACCCTAACCCTAACCCTAACCCTAACCCTAACCCTAACCCTAACCCTAACCCTAACCCTAACCCTAACCCTAACCCTAACCCTAACCCTAACCCTAACCCTAACCCTAACCCTAACCCTAACCCTAACCCTAACCCTAACCCTAACCCTAACCCTAACCCTAACCCTAACCCTAACCCTAACCCTAACCCTAACCCTAACCCTAACCCTAACCCTAACCCTAACCCTAACCCTAACCCTAACCCTAACCCTAACCCTAACCCTAACCCTAACCCTAACCCTAACCCTAACCCTAACCCTAACCCTAACCCTAACCCTAACCCTAACCCTAACCCTAACCCTAACCCTAACCCTAACCCTAACCCTAACCCTAACCCTAACCCTAACCCTAACCCTAACCCTAACCCTAACCCTAACCCTAACCCTAACCCTAACCCTAACCCTAACCCTAACCCTAACCCTAACCCTAACCCTAACCCTAACCCTAACCCTAACCCTAACCCTAACCCTAACCCTAACCCTAACCCTAACCCTAACCCTAACCCTAACCCTAACCCTAACCCTAACCCTAACCCTAACCCTAACCCTAACCCTAACCCTAACCCTAACCCTAACCCTAACCCTAACCCTAACCCTAACCCTAACCCTAACCCTAACCCTAACCCTAACCCTAACCCTAACCCTAACCCTAACCCTAACCCTAACCCTAACCCTAACCCTAACCCTAACCCTAACCCTAACCCTAACCCTAACCCTAACCCTAACCCTAACCCTAACCCTAACCCTAACCCTAACCCTAACCCTAACCCTAACCCTAACCCTAACCCTAACCCTAACCCTAACCCTAACCCTAACCCTAACCCTAACCCTAACCCTAACCCTAACCCTAACCCTAACCCTAACCCTAACCCTAACCCTAACCCTAACCCTAACCCTAACCCTAACCCTAACCCTAACCCTAACCCTAACCCTAACCCTAACCCTAACCCTAACCCTAACCCTAACCCTAACCCTAACCCTAACCCTAACCCTAACCCTAACCCTAACCCTAACCCTAACCCTAACCCTAACCCTAACCCTAACCCTAACCCTAACCCTAACCCTAACCCTAACCCTAACCCTAACCCTAACCCTAACCCTAACCCTAACCCTAACCCTAACCCTAACCCTAACCCTAACCCTAACCCTAACCCTAACCCTAACCCTAACCCTAACCCTAACCCTAACCCTAACCCTAACCCTAACCCTAACCCTAACCCTAACCCTAACCCTAACCCTAACCCTAACCCTAACCCTAACCCTAACCCTAACCCTAACCCTAACCCTAACCCTAACCCTAACCCTAACCCTAACCCTAACCCTAACCCTAACCCTAACCCTAACCCTAACCCTAACCCTAACCCTAACCCTAACCCTAACCCTAACCCTAACCCTAACCCTAACCCTAACCCTAACCCTAACCCTAACCCTAACCCTAACCCTAACCCTAACCCTAACCCTAACCCTAACCCTAACCCTAACCCTAACCCTAACCCTAACCCTAACCCTAACCCTAACCCTAACCCTAACCCTAACCCTAACCCTAACCCTAACCCTAACCCTAACCCTAACCCTAACCCTAACCCTAACCCTAACCCTAACCCTAACCCTAACCCTAACCCTAACCCTAACCCTAACCCTAACCCTAACCCTAACCCTAACCCTAACCCTAACCCTAACCCTAACCCTAACCCTAACCCTAACCCTAACCCTAACCCTAACCCTAACCCTAACCCTAACCCTAACCCTAACCCTAACCCTAACCCTAACCCTAACCCTAACCCTAACCCTAACCCTAACCCTAACCCTAACCCTAACCCTAACCCTAACCCTAACCCTAACCCTAACCCTAACCCTAACCCTAACCCTAACCCTAACCCTAACCCTAACCCTAACCCTAACCCTAACCCTAACCCTAACCCTAACCCTAACCCTAACCCTAACCCTAACCCTAACCCTAACCCTAACCCTAACCCTAACCCTAACCCTAACCCTAACCCTAACCCTAACCCTAACCCTAACCCTAACCCTAACCCTAACCCTAACCCTAACCCTAACCCTAACCCTAACCCTAACCCTAACCCTAACCCTAACCCTAACCCTAACCCTAACCCTAACCCTAACCCTAACCCTAACCCTAACCCTAACCCTAACCCTAACCCTAACCCTAACCCTAACCCTAACCCTAACCCTAACCCTAACCCTAACCCTAACCCTAACCCTAACCCTAACCCTAACCCTAACCCTAACCCTAACCCTAACCCTAACCCTAACCCTAACCCTAACCCTAACCCTAACCCTAACCCTAACCCTAACCCTAACCCTAACCCTAACCCTAACCCTAACCCTAACCCTAACCCTAACCCTAACCCTAACCCTAACCCTAACCCTAACCCTAACCCTAACCCTAACCCTAACCCTAACCCTAACCCTAACCCTAACCCTAACCCTAACCCTAACCCTAACCCTAACCCTAACCCTAACCCTAACCCTAACCCTAACCCTAACCCTAACCCTAACCCTAACCCTAACCCTAACCCTAACCCTAACCCTAACCCTAACCCTAACCCTAACCCTAACCCTAACCCTAACCCTAACCCTAACCCTAACCCTAACCCTAACCCTAACCCTAACCCTAACCCTAACCCTAACCCTAACCCTAACCCTAACCCTAACCCTAACCCTAACCCTAACCCTAACCCTAACCCTAACCCTAACCCTAACCCTAACCCTAACCCTAACCCTAACCCTAACCCTAACCCTAACCCTAACCCTAACCCTAACCCTAACCCTAACCCTAACCCTAACCCTAACCCTAACCCTAACCCTAACCCTAACCCTAACCCTAACCCTAACCCTAACCCTAACCCTAACCCTAACCCTAACCCTAACCCTAACCCTAACCCTAACCCTAACCCTAACCCTAACCCTAACCCTAACCCTAACCCTAACCCTAACCCTAACCCTAACCCTAACCCTAACCCTAACCCTAACCCTAACCCTAACCCTAACCCTAACCCTAACCCTAACCCTAACCCTAACCCTAACCCTAACCCTAACCCTAACCCTAACCCTAACCCTAACCCTAACCCTAACCCTAACCCTAACCCTAACCCTAACCCTAACCCTAACCCTAACCCTAACCCTAACCCTAACCCTAACCCTAACCCTAACCCTAACCCTAACCCTAACCCTAACCCTAACCCTAACCCTAACCCTAACCCTAACCCTAACCCTAACCCTAACCCTAACCCTAACCCTAACCCTAACCCTAACCCTAACCCTAACCCTAACCCTAACCCTAACCCTAACCCTAACCCTAACCCTAACCCTAACCCTAACCCTAACCCTAACCCTAACCCTAACCCTAACCCTAACCCTAACCCTAACCCTAACCCTAACCCTAACCCTAACCCTAACCCTAACCCTAACCCTAACCCTAACCCTAACCCTAACCCTAACCCTAACCCTAACCCTAACCCTAACCCTAACCCTAACCCTAACCCTAACCCTAACCCTAACCCTAACCCTAACCCTAACCCTAACCCTAACCCTAACCCTAACCCTAACCCTAACCCTAACCCTAACCCTAACCCTAACCCTAACCCTAACCCTAACCCTAACCCTAACCCTAACCCTAACCCTAACCCTAACCCTAACCCTAACCCTAACCCTAACCCTAACCCTAACCCTAACCCTAACCCTAACCCTAACCCTAACCCTAACCCTAACCCTAACCCTAACCCTAACCCTAACCCTAACCCTAACCCTAACCCTAACCCTAACCCTAACCCTAACCCTAACCCTAACCCTAACCCTAACCCTAACCCTAACCCTAACCCTAACCCTAACCCTAACCCTAACCCTAACCCTAACCCTAACCCTAACCCTAACCCTAACCCTAACCCTAACCCTAACCCTAACCCTAACCCTAACCCTAACCCTAACCCTAACCCTAACCCTAACCCTAACCCTAACCCTAACCCTAACCCTAACCCTAACCCTAACCCTAACCCTAACCCTAACCCTAACCCTAACCCTAACCCTAACCCTAACCCTAACCCTAACCCTAACCCTAACCCTAACCCTAACCCTAACCCTAACCCTAACCCTAACCCTAACCCTAACCCTAACCCTAACCCTAACCCTAACCCTAACCCTAACCCTAACCCTAACCCTAACCCTAACCCTAACCCTAACCCTAACCCTAACCCTAACCCTAACCCTAACCCTAACCCTAACCCTAACCCTAACCCTAACCCTAACCCTAACCCTAACCCTAACCCTAACCCTAACCCTAACCCTAACCCTAACCCTAACCCTAACCCTAACCCTAACCCTAACCCTAACCCTAACCCTAACCCTAACCCTAACCCTAACCCTAACCCTAACCCTAACCCTAACCCTAACCCTAACCCTAACCCTAACCCTAACCCTAACCCTAACCCTAACCCTAACCCTAACCCTAACCCTAACCCTAACCCTAACCCTAACCCTAACCCTAACCCTAACCCTAACCCTAACCCTAACCCTAACCCTAACCCTAACCCTAACCCTAACCCTAACCCTAACCCTAACCCTAACCCTAACCCTAACCCTAACCCTAACCCTAACCCTAACCCTAACCCTAACCCTAACCCTAACCCTAACCCTAACCCTAACCCTAACCCTAACCCTAACCCTAACCCTAACCCTAACCCTAACCCTAACCCTAACCCTAACCCTAACCCTAACCCTAACCCTAACCCTAACCCTAACCCTAACCCTAACCCTAACCCTAACCCTAACCCTAACCCTAACCCTAACCCTAACCCTAACCCTAACCCTAACCCTAACCCTAACCCTAACCCTAACCCTAACCCTAACCCTAACCCTAACCCTAACCCTAACCCTAACCCTAACCCTAACCCTAACCCTAACCCTAACCCTAACCCTAACCCTAACCCTAACCCTAACCCTAACCCTAACCCTAACCCTAACCCTAACCCTAACCCTAACCCTAACCCTAACCCTAACCCTAACCCTAACCCTAACCCTAACCCTAACCCTAACCCTAACCCTAACCCTAACCCTAACCCTAACCCTAACCCTAACCCTAACCCTAACCCTAACCCTAACCCTAACCCTAACCCTAACCCTAACCCTAACCCTAACCCTAACCCTAACCCTAACCCTAACCCTAACCCTAACCCTAACCCTAACCCTAACCCTAACCCTAACCCTAACCCTAACCCTAACCCTAACCCTAACCCTAACCCTAACCCTAACCCTAACCCTAACCCTAACCCTAACCCTAACCCTAACCCTAACCCTAACCCTAACCCTAACCCTAACCCTAACCCTAACCCTAACCCTAACCCTAACCCTAACCCTAACCCTAACCCTAACCCTAACCCTAACCCTAACCCTAACCCTAACCCTAACCCTAACCCTAACCCTAACCCTAACCCTAACCCTAACCCTAACCCTAACCCTAACCCTAACCCTAACCCTAACCCTAACCCTAACCCTAACCCTAACCCTAACCCTAACCCTAACCCTAACCCTAACCCTAACCCTAACCCTAACCCTAACCCTAACCCTAACCCTAACCCTAACCCTAACCCTAACCCTAACCCTAACCCTAACCCTAACCCTAACCCTAACCCTAACCCTAACCCTAACCCTAACCCTAACCCTAACCCTAACCCTAACCCTAACCCTAACCCTAACCCTAACCCTAACCCTAACCCTAACCCTAACCCTAACCCTAACCCTAACCCTAACCCTAACCCTAACCCTAACCCTAACCCTAACCCTAACCCTAACCCTAACCCTAACCCTAACCCTAACCCTAACCCTAACCCTAACCCTAACCCTAACCCTAACCCTAACCCTAACCCTAACCCTAACCCTAACCCTAACCCTAACCCTAACCCTAACCCTAACCCTAACCCTAACCCTAACCCTAACCCTAACCCTAACCCTAACCCTAACCCTAACCCTAACCCTAACCCTAACCCTAACCCTAACCCTAACCCTAACCCTAACCCTAACCCTAACCCTAACCCTAACCCTAACCCTAACCCTAACCCTAACCCTAACCCTAACCCTAACCCTAACCCTAACCCTAACCCTAACCCTAACCCTAACCCTAACCCTAACCCTAACCCTAACCCTAACCCTAACCCTAACCCTAACCCTAACCCTAACCCTAACCCTAACCCTAACCCTAACCCTAACCCTAACCCTAACCCTAACCCTAACCCTAACCCTAACCCTAACCCTAACCCTAACCCTAACCCTAACCCTAACCCTAACCCTAACCCTAACCCTAACCCTAACCCTAACCCTAACCCTAACCCTAACCCTAACCCTAACCCTAACCCTAACCCTAACCCTAACCCTAACCCTAACCCTAACCCTAACCCTAACCCTAACCCTAACCCTAACCCTAACCCTAACCCTAACCCTAACCCTAACCCTAACCCTAACCCTA
The DNA here is from genome assembly GCF_037993035.2 of Macaca fascicularis. Lineage (NCBI taxonomy): Eukaryota > Metazoa > Chordata > Mammalia > Primates > Cercopithecidae > Macaca > Macaca fascicularis. The sequence goes on from NC_088386.1 coordinate 18,084, forward strand.
ACCCTAACCCTAACCCTAACCCTAACCCTAACCCTAACCCTAACCCTAACCCTAACCCTAACCCTAACCCTAACCCTAACCCTAACCCTAACCCTAACCCTAACCCTAACCCTAACCCTAACCCTAACCCTAACCCTAACCCTAACCCTAACCCTAACCCTAACCCTAACCCTAACCCTAACCCTAACCCTAACCCTAACCCTAACCCTAACCCTAACCCTAACCCTAACCCTAACCCTAACCCTAACCCTAACCCTAACCCTAACCCTAACCCTAACCCTAACCCTAACCCTAACCCTAACCCTAACCCTAACCCTAACCCTAACCCTAACCCTAACCCTAACCCTAACCCTAACCCTAACCCTAACCCTAACCCTAACCCTAACCCTAACCCTAACCCTAACCCTAACCCTAACCCTAACCCTAACCCTAACCCTAACCCTAACCCTAACCCTAACCCTAACCCTAACCCTAACCCTAACCCTAACCCTAACCCTAACCCTAACCCTAACCCTAACCCTAACCCTAACCCTAACCCTAACCCTAACCCTAACCCTAACCCTAACCCTAACCCTAACCCTAACCCTAACCCTAACCCTAACCCTAACCCTAACCCTAACCCTAACCCTAACCCTAACCCTAACCCTAACCCTAACCCTAACCCTAACCCTAACCCTAACCCTAACCCTAACCCTAACCCTAACCCTAACCCTAACCCTAACCCTAACCCTAACCCTAACCCTAACCCTAACCCTAACCCTAACCCTAACCCTAACCCTAACCCTAACCCTAACCCTAACCCTAACCCTAACCCTAACCCTAACCCTAACCCTAACCCTAACCCTAACCCTAACCCTAACCCTAACCCTAACCCTAACCCTAACCCTAACCCTAACCCTAACCCTAACCCTAACCCTAACCCTAACCCTAACCCTAACCCTAACCCTAACCCTAACCCTAACCCTAACCCTAACCCTAACCCTAACCCTAACCCTAACCCTAACCCTAACCCTAACCCTAACCCTAACCCTAACCCTAACCCTAACCCTAACCCTAACCCTAACCCTAACCCTAACCCTAACCCTAACCCTAACCCTAACCCTAACCCTAACCCTAACCCTAACCCTAACCCTAACCCTAACCCTAACCCTAACCCTAACCCTAACCCTAACCCTAACCCTAACCCTAACCCTAACCCTAACCCTAACCCTAACCCTAACCCTAACCCTAACCCTAACCCTAACCCTAACCCTAACCCTAACCCTAACCCTAACCCTAACCCTAACCCTAACCCTAACCCTAACCCTAACCCTAACCCTAACCCTAACCCTAACCCTAACCCTAACCCTAACCCTAACCCTAACCCTAACCCTAACCCTAACCCTAACCCTAACCCTAACCCTAACCCTAACCCTAACCCTAACCCTAACCCTAACCCTAACCCTAACCCTAACCCTAACCCTAACCCTAACCCTAACCCTAACCCTAACCCTAACCCTAACCCTAACCCTAACCCTAACCCTAACCCTAACCCTAACCCTAACCCTAACCCTAACCCTAACCCTAACCCTAACCCTAACCCTAACCCTAACCCTAACCCTAACCCTAACCCTAACCCTAACCCTAACCCTAACCCTAACCCTAACCCTAACCCTAACCCTAACCCTAACCCTAACCCTAACCCTAACCCTAACCCTAACCCTAACCCTAACCCTAACCCTAACCCTAACCCTAACCCTAACCCTAACCCTAACCCTAACCCTAACCCTAACCCTAACCCTAACCCTAACCCTAACCCTAACCCTAACCCTAACCCTAACCCTAACCCTAACCCTAACCCTAACCCTAACCCTAACCCTAACCCTAACCCTAACCCTAACCCTAACCCTAACCCTAACCCTAACCCTAACCCTAAATCGCGGGGGGTGCCTGCACCCCCGGCGATGGGGCTCCCAGAAGCCAGGGGGGCGGGCCGGGGGTGGCGGCTGGGAGCCCGATCGCGGGGGGTGCCTGCACCCCCGGCGATGGGGCTCCCAGAAGCCAGGGGGGCGGGCCGGGGGTGGCGGCTGGGAGCCCGATCGCGGGGGGTGCCTGCACCCCCGGCGATGGGGCTGCCAGAAGCCAGGGGGGCGGGCCGGGGGTGGCGGCTGGGAGCCCGATCGCGGGGGGTGCCTGCACCCCCGGCGATGGGGCTCCCAGAAGCCAGGGGGGCGGTCCGGGGGTGGCTCCTGGCAACCTGATCTGGATATTTGGAAGAGTGTCACAAGGGGTTGTCCAGTGTCTGTGATACTGAGATTAATATCTGTCTCTCGGCCTTGGAATATTGAGAAGGATGAAACAGGGTGAATGTCCACCCTGTGCCACATTGCGAGTAATATCAGCCTGTCCCCTCCATGGATATTAGGAACAATATCCCCGACTGGGTGTACGCCTCCTGCTGTACAGAGTGCAATATCATCCTCTCCCTCCCAGGATAGTAATTACAATATCACTGGGCGGGAGCACACAGCCTGTGAATTATTATCGTCCTCTCCAACTCTGTATACTAGGAACTATATCTCAGAAAAACTGTCCCCTCAGTGCCATATTCGGACTAATAGCAAAGGCTTCTTCCGGGAATATTAGGAGCAATATTACCGCGTAGCTATCCATCCATTGCTATAATTGGAGTCATGTGATACTCTACCCCCGTTCATATTAGGATCAGTGTCACGTGGTGAGTGTACACCTGCTGCAATATTAAAACTAAAGTCCTGCTTTCCGACCCTGGTTATTAACAACAGCATCACAAGTAGGTTTACACTTCCTGTGGAATGAGGAATAATAATATGATTATTAATCATCAATGATCGATTTTAATAATTATCAATGATACTAAAAATTCATAAGATACCATTATTAATTATGGATAATGATTTTCAATACATGATTATGCCTGCTTTCAATTAATTATTAATATTAATGTCATCAAATAATATTATTAGTTCCTAATACTAATCATTATTGTATTCCCAGCATCACTGGGTATTGATTTAAGTCACATTAATTGCTAATATCATAGTATTATTATTAATAGTGATATTACTAATAATTATGATTACAAATGGTTAACCTTTTAAACCAGTATTCATTTTTACTCTCTTTATTGTGATCATTAATATCAATAATTATTATTAATATTAATATAATTATTAATATTAATGATTAATAGACTTGCTCCTGATGTAAACCCGGGAGAGGGCGATGTTAATTTCTATATCACAACGGTGTACACCCGCCGTGACAGAGTTTCCAAGTTCTGCTTGGGAGAGGAGGATATGACAATCAGTTTCACTGGAAGTAGAAACAACGGTGGGATACTGTTCTGAATATTCAGGGAGGAAGAGGCTGATGTGACTCCTAATACAGAGGGGGTTACTCCCTCTGAGGGTGTGCACACTGGGGGTGTACAATCGTCTGAGAAGGAGTTGAAAATTTTCCGATGGGGAGATGATATTCCTCAGAATATGAGAAAGAGGCAGGGGGTCCACAAGGCTCCCAGAAGCCAGGGGGGCGGGCCGGGGGTGGCGGCTGGGAGCCCGATCGCGGGGGGTGCCTGCACCCCCGGCGATGGGGCTCCCAGAAGCCAGGGGGGCGGGCCGGGGGTGGCGGCTGGGAGCCCGATCGCGGGGGGTGCCTGCACCCCCGGCGATGGGGCTCCCAGAAGCCAGGGGGGCGGGCCGGGGGTGGCGGCTGGGAGCCCGATCGCGGGGGGTGCCTGCACCCCCGGCGATGGGGCTCCCAGAAGCCAGGGGGGCGGGCCGGGGGTGGCGGCTGGGAGCCCGATCGCGGGGGGTGCCTGCACCCCCGGCGATGGGGCTCCCAGAAGCCAGGGGGGCGGGCCGGGGGTGGCGGCTGGTTGCCCAATCGCGGGGGGTGCCTGTCCCCCCCGCGATGGGGCTCCCAGAAGCCAGGGGGGCCGTCCGGGGGTGGCTCCTGGCAACCTGATCTGGATATTTGGAAGAGTATCACAAGGGGTTGTCCAGTGTCTGTGATACTGAGATTAATATCTGTCTCTCGGCCTTGGAATATTGAGAAGGATGAAACAGGGTGAATGTCCACCCTGTGCCACATTGCGAGTAATATCAGCCTGTCCCCTCCATGGATATTAGGAACAATATCCCCGACTGGGTGTACGCCTCCTGCTGTACAGAGTGCAATATCATCCTCTCCCTCCCAGGATAGTAATTACAATATCACTGGGCGGGAGCACACAGCCTGTGAATTATTATCATCCTCTCCAACTCTGTATACTAGGAACTATATCTCAGAAAAACTGTCCCCTCAGTGCCATATTCGGACTAATAGCAAAGGCTTCTTCCGGGAATATTAGGAGCAATATTACCGCGTAGCTATCCATCCATTGCTATAATTGGAGTCATGTGATACTCTACCCCCGTTCATATTAGGATCAGTGTCACGTGGTGAGTGTACACCTGCTGCGATATTAAAACTAAAGTCCTGCTTTCCGACCCTGGTTATTAACAACAGCATCACAAGTAGGTTTACACTTCCTGTGGAATGAGGAATAATAATATGATTATTAATCATCAATGATCGATTTTAATAATTATCAATGATACTAAAAATTCATAAGATACCATTATTAATTATGGATAATGATTTTCAATACATGATTAGGCCTGCTTTCAATTAATTATTAATATTAATGTCATCAAATAATATTATTAGTTCCTAATACTAATCATTATTGTATTCCCAGCATCACTGGGTATTGATTTAAGTCACATTAATTGCTAATATCATAATATTATTATTAATAGTGATATTACTAATAATTATGATTACAAATGGTTAACCTTTTAAACCAGTATTCATTTTTACTCTCTTTATTGTGATCATTAATATCAATAATTATTATTAATATTAATATAATTATTAATATTAATGATTAATAGACTTGCTCCTGATGTAAACCCGGGAGAGGACGATGTTAATTTCTATATCACAACGGTGTACACCCCCCGTGACAGAGTTTCCAAGTTCTGCTTGGGAGAGGAGGATATGACAATCAGTTTCACTGGAAGTAGAAACAACGGTGGGATACTGTTCTGAATATTCAGGGAGGAAGAGGCTGATGTGACTCCTAATACAGAGGGGGTTACTCCCTCTGAGGGTGTGCACACTGGGGGTGTACAATCGTCTGAGAAGGAGTTGAAAATTTTCCGATGGGGAGATGATATTACTCAGAATATGAGAAAGAGGCAGGGGGTCCACAAGGCTCCCAGAAGCCAGGGGGGCGGGCCGGGGGTGGCGGCTGGGAGCCCGATCGCGGGGGGTGCCTGCACCCCCGGCGATGGGGCTCCCAGAAGCCAGGGGGGCGGGCCGGGGGTGGCGGCTGGGAGCCCGATCGCGGGGGGTGCCTGCACCCCCGGCGATGGGGCTCCCAGAAGCCAGGGGGGCGGGCCGGGGGTGGCGGCTGGGAGCCCGATCGCGGGGGGTGCCTGCACCCCCGGCGATGGGGCTCCCAGAAGCCAGGGGGGCGGGCCGGGGGTGGCGGCTGGGAGCCCGATCGCGGGGGGTGCCTGCACCCCCGGCGATGGGGCTCCCAGAAGCCAGGGGGGCGGGCCGGGGGTGGCGGCTGGGAGCCCGATCGCGGGGGGTGCCTGCACCCCCGGCGATGGGGCTCCCAGAAGCCAGGGGGGCGGGCCGGGGGTGGCGGCTGGGAGCCCGATCGCGGGGGGTGCCTGCACCCCCGGCGATGGGGCTCCCAGAAGCCAGGGGGGCGGGCCGGGGGGTGGCGGCTGGGAGCCCGATCGCGGGGGGTGCCTGCACCCCCGGCGATGGGGCTCCCAGAAGCCAGGGGGGCGGGCCGGGGGTGGCGGCTGGGAGCCCGATCGCGGGGGGTGCCTGCACCCCCGGCGATGGGGCTCCCAGAAGCCAGGGGGGCGGGCCGGGGGTGGCGGCTGGGAGCCCGATCGCGGGGGGTGCCTGCACCCCCGGCGATGGGGCTCCCAGAAGCCAGGGGGGCGGGCCGGGGGTGGCGGCTGGGAGCCCGATCGCGGGGGGTGCCTGCACCCCCGGCGATGGGGCTCCCAGAAGCCAGGGGGGCGGGCCGGGGGTGGCGGCTGGGAGCCCGATCGCGGGGGGTGCCTGCACCCCCGGCGATGGGGCTCCCAGAAGCCAGGGGGGCGGGCCGGGGGTGGCGGCTGGGAGCCCGATCGCGGGGGGTGCCTGCACCCCCGGCGATGGGGCTCCCAGAAGCCAGGGGGGCGGGCCGGGGGTGGCGGCTGGGAGCCCGATCGCGGGGGGTGCCTGCACCCCCGGCGATGGGGCTCCCAGAAGCCAGGGGGGCGGGCCGGGGGTGGCGGCTGGGAGCCCGATCGCGGGGGGTGCCTGCACCCCCGGCGATGGGGCTCCCAGAAGCCAGGGGGGCGGGCCGGGGGTGGCGGCTGGGAGCCCGATCGCGGGGGGTGCCTGCACCCCCGGCGATGGGGCTCCCAGAAGCCAGGGGGGCGGGCCGGGGGTGGCGGCTGGGAGCCCGATCGCGGGGGGTGCCTGCACCCCCGGCGATGGGGCTCCCAGAAGCCAGGGGGGCGGGCCGGGGGTGGCGGCTGGGAGCCCGATCGCGGGGGGTGCCTGCACCCCCGGCGATGGGGCTCCCAGAAGCCAGGGGGGCGGGCCGGGGGTGGCGGCTGGGAGCCCGATCGCGGGGGGTGCCTGCACCCCCGGCGATGGGGCTCCCAGAAGCCAGGGGGGCGGGCCGGGGGTGGCGGCTGGGAGCCCGATCGCGGGGGGTGCCTGCACCCCCGGCGATGGGGCTCCCAGAAGCCAGGGGGGCGGGCCGGGGGTGGCGGCTGGGAGCCCGATCGCGGGGGGTGCCTGCACCCCCGGCGATGGGGCTCCCAGAAGCCAGGGGGGCGGGCCGGGGGTGGCGGCTGGGAGCCCGATCGCGGGGGGTGCCTGCACCCCCGGCGATGGGGCTCCCAGAAGCCAGGGGGGCGGGCCGGGGGTGGCGGCTGGGAGCCCGATCGCGGGGGGTGCCTGCACCCCCGGCGATGGGGCTCCCAGAAGCCAGGGGGGCGGGCCGGGGGTGGCGGCTGGGAGCCCGATCGCGGGGGGTGCCTGCACCCCCGGCGATGGGGCTCCCAGAAGCCAGGGGGGCGGGCCGGGGGTGGCGGCTGGGAGCCCGATCGCGGGGGGTGCCTGCACCCCCGGCGATGGGGCTCCCAGAAGCCAGGGGGGCGGGCCGGGGGTGGCGGCTGGGAGCCCGATCGCGGGGGGTGCCTGCACCCCCGGCGATGGGGCTCCCAGAAGCCAGGGGGGCGGGCCGGGGGTGGCGGCTGGGAGCCCGATCGCGGGGGGTGCCTGCACCCCCGGCGATGGGGCTCCCAGAAGCCAGGGGGGCGGGCCGGGGGTGGCGGCTGGGAGCCCGATCGCGGGGGGTGCCTGCACCCCCGGCGATGGGGCTCCCAGAAGCCAGGGGGGCGGGCCGGGGGGTGGCGGCTGGGAGCCCGATCGCGGGGGGTGCCTGCACCCCCGGCGATGGGGCTCCCAGAAGCCAGGGGGGCGGGCCGGGGGTGGCGGCTGGGAGCCCGATCGCGGGGGGTGCCTGCACCCCCGGCGATGGGGCTCCCAGAAGCCAGGGGGGCGGGCCGGGGGTGGCGGCTGGGAGCCCGATCGCGCGGGGGTGCCTGCACCCCCGGCGATGGGGCTCCCAGAAGCCAGGGGGGCGGGCCGGGGGTGGCGGCTGGGAGCCCGATCGCGGGGGGTGCCTGCACCCCCGGCGATGGGGCTCCCAGAAGCCAGGGGGGCGGGCCGGGGGTGGCGGCTGGGAGCCCGATCGCGGGGGGTGCCTGCACCCCCGGCGATGGGGCTCCCAGAAGCCAGGGGGGCGGGCCGGGGGTGGCGGCTGGGAGCCCGATCGGGGGGCGTGCCTGCACCCCCGGCGATGGGGCTCCCAGAAGCCAGGGGGGCGGGCCGGGGGTGGCGGCTGGGAGCCCGATCGCGGGGGGTGCCTGCACCCCCGGCGATGGGGCTCCCAGAAGCCAGGGGGGCGGGCCGGGGGTGGCGGCTGGGAGCCCGATCGCGGGGGGTGCCTGCACCCCCGGCGATGGGGCTCCCAGAAGCCAGGGGGGCGGGCCGGGGGTGGCGGCTGGGAGCCCGATCGGGGGGCGTGCCTGCACCCCCGGCGATGGGGCTCCCAGAAGCCAGGGGGGCGGGCCGGGGGTGGCGGCTGGGAGCCCGATCGGGGGGGGTGCCTGCACCCCCGGCGATGGGGCTCCCAGAAGCCAGGGGGGCGGGCCGGGGGTGGCGGCTGGGAGCCCGATCGCGGGGGGTGCCTGCACCCCCGGCGATGGGGCTCCCAGAAGCCAGGGGGGCGGGCCGGGTGTGGCGGCTGGGAGCCCGATCGGGGGGCGTGCCTGACCCCCCGGCGATGGGGCTCCCAGAAGCCAGGGGGGCGGGCCGGGTGTGGCGGCTGGGAGCCCGATCGCGGGGGGTGCCTGACCCCCCGGCGATGGGGCTCCCAGAAGCCAGGGGGGCGGGCCGGGGGTGGCGGCTGGGAGCCCGATCGGGGGGCGTGCCTGACCCCCCGGCGATGGGGCTGCCAGAAGCCAGGGGGGCGGGCCGGGGGTGGCGGCTGGTTGCCCAATCGCGGGGGGTGCCTGTCCCCCCCGCGATGGGGCTCCCAGAAGCCAGGGGGGCCGTCCGGGGGTGGCTCCTGGCAACCTGATCTGGATATTTGGAAGAGTGTCACAAGGGGTTGTCCAGTGTCTGTGATACTGAGATTAATATCTGTCTCTCGGCCTTGGAATATTGAGAAGGATGAAACAGGGTGAATGTCCACCCTGTGCCACATTGCGAGTAATATCAGCCTGTCCCCTCCATGGATATTAGGAACAATATCCCCGACTGGGTGTACGCCTCCTGCTGTACAGAGTGCAATATCATCCTCTCCCTCCCAGGATAGTAATTACAATATCACTGGGCGGGAGCACACAGCCTGTGAATTATTATCATCCTCTCCAACTCTGTATACTAGGAACTATATCTCAGAAAAACTGTCCCCTCAGTGCCATATTCGGACTAATAGCAAAGGCTTCTTCCGGGAATATTAGGAGCAATATTACCGCGTAGGTATCCATCCATTGCTATAATTGGAGTCATGTGATACTCTACCCCCGTTCATATTAGGATCAGTGTCACGTGGTGAGTGTACACCTGCTGCAATATTAAAACTAAAGTCCTGCTTTCCGACCCTGGTTATTAACAACAGCATCACAAGTAGGTTTACACTTCCTGTGGAATGAGGAATAATAATATGATTATTAATCATCAATGATCGATTTTAATAATTATCAATGATACTAAAAATTCATAAGATACCATTATTAATTATGGATAATGATTTTCAATAAATGATTATGCCTGCTTTCAATTAATTATTAATATTAATGTCATCAAATAATATTATTAGTTCCTAATACTAATCATTATTGTATTCCCAGCATCACTGGGTATTGATTTAAGTCACATTAATTGCTAATATCATAGTATTATTATTAATAGTGATATTACTAATAATTATGATTACAAATGGTTAACCTTTTAAACCAGTATTCATTTTTACTCTCTTTATTGTGATCATTAATATCAATAATTATTATTAATATTAATATAATTATTAATATTAATGATTAATAGACTTGCTCCTGATGTAAACCCGGGAGAGGGCGATGTTAATTTCTATATCACAACGGTGTACACCCGCCGTGACAGAGTTTCCAAGTTCTGCTTGGGAGAGGAGGATATGACAATCAGTTTCACTGGAAGTAGAAACAACGGTGGGATACTGTTCTGAATATTCAGGGAGGAAGAGGCTGATGTGACTCCTAATACAGAGGGGGTTACTCCCTCTGAGGGTGTGCACACTGGGGGTGTACAATCGTCTGAGAAGGAGTTGAAAATTTTCCGATGGGGAGATGATATTCCTCAGAATATGAGAAAGAGGCAGGGGGTCCACAAGGCTCCCAGAAGCCAGGGGGGCGGGCCGGGGGTGGCGGCTGGGAGCCCGATCGCGGGGGGTGCCTGCACCCCCGGCGATGGGGCTCCCAGAAGCCAGGGGGGCGGGCCGGGGGTGGCGGCTGGGAGCCCGATCGCGGGGGGTGCCTGCACCCCCGGCGATGGGGCTCCCAGAAGCCAGGGGGGCGGGCCGGGGGTGGCGGCTGGGAGCCCGATCGCGGGGGGTGCCTGCACCCCCGGCGATGGGGCTCCCAGAAGCCAGGGGGGCGGGCCGGGGGTGGCGGCTGGGAGCCCGATCGCGGGGGGTGCCTGCACCCCCGGCGATGGGGCTCCCAGAAGCCAGGGGGGCGGGCCGGGGGTGGCGGCTGGTTGCCCAATCGCGGGGGGTGCCTGTCCCCCCCGCGATGGGGCTCCCAGAAGCCAGGGGGGCCGTCCGGGGGTGGCTCCTGGCAACCTGATCTGGATATTTGGAAGAGTATCACAAGGGGTTGTCCAGTGTCTGTGATACTGAGATTAATATCTGTCTCTCGGCCTTGGAATATTGAGAAGGATGAAACAGGGTGAATGTCCACCCTGTGCCACATTGCGAGTAATATCAGCCTGTCCCCTCCATGGATATTAGGAACAATATCCCCGACTGGGTGTACGCCTCCTGCTGTACAGAGTGCAATATCATCCTCTCCCTCCCAGGATAGTAATTACAATATCACTGGGCGGGAGCACACAGCCTGTGAATTATTATCGTCCTCTCCAACTCCGTATACTAGGAACTATATCTCAGAAAAACTGTCCCCTCAGTGCCATATTCGGACTAATAGCAAAGGCTTCTTCCGGGAATATTAGGAGCAATATTACCGCGTAGCTATCCATCCATTGCTATAATTGGAGTCATGTGATACTCTACCCCCGTTCATATTAGGATCAGTGTCACGTGGTGAGTGTACACCTGCTGCAATATTAAAACTAAAGTCCTGCTTTCCGACCCTGGTTATTAACAACAGCATCACAAGTAGGTTTACACTTCCTGTGGAATGAGGAATAATAATATGATTATTAATCATCAATGATCGATTTTAATAATTATCAATGATACTAAAAATTCATAAGATACCATTATTAATTATGGATAATGATTTTCAATACATGATTATGCCTGCTTTCAATTAATTATTAATATTAATGTCATCAAATAATATTATTAGTTCCTAATACTAATCATTATTGTATTCCCAGCATCACTGGGTATTGATTTAAGTCACATTAATTGCTAATATCATAATATTATTATTAATAGTGATATTACTAATAATTATGATTACAAATGGTTAACCTTTTAAACCAGTATTCATTTTTACTCTCTTTATTGTGATCATTAATATCAATAATTATTATTAATATTAATATAATTATTAATATTAATGATTAATAGACTTGCTCCTGATGTAAACCCGGGAGAGGACGATGTTAATTTCTATATCACAACGGTGTACACCCGCCGTGACAGAGTTTCCAAGTTCTGCTTGGGAGAGGAGGATATGACAATCAGTTTCACTGGAAGTAGAAACAACGGTGGGATACTGTTCTGAATATTCAGGGAGGAAGAGGCTGATGTGACTCCTAATACAGAGGGGGTTACTCCCTCTGAGGGTGTGCACACTGGGGGTGTACAATCGTCTGAGAAGGAGTTGAAAATTTTCCGATGGGGAGATGATATTCCTCAGAATATGAGAAAGAGGCAGGGGGTCCACAAGGCTCCCAGAAGCCAGGGGGGCGGGCCGGGGGTGGCGGCTGGGAGCCCGATCGCGGGGGGTGCCTGCACCCCCGGCGATGGGGCTCCCAGAAGCCAGGGGGGCGGGCCGGGGGTGGCGGCTGGGAGCCCGATCGCGGGGGGTGCCTGCACCCCCGGCGATGGGGCTCCCAGAAGCCAGGGGGGCGGGCCGGGGGTGGCGGCTGGGAGCCCGATCGCGGGGGGTGCCTGCACCCCCGGCGATGGGGCTCCCAGAAGCCAGGGGGGCGGGCCGGGGGTGGCGGCTGGGAGCCCGATCGCGGGGGGTGCCTGCACCCCCGGCGATGGGGCTCCCAGAAGCCAGGGGGGCGGGCCGGGGGTGGCGGCTGGGAGCCCGATCGCGGGGGGTGCCTGCACCCCCGGCGATGGGGCTCCCAGAAGCCAGGGGGGCGGGCCGGGGGTGGCGGCTGGGAGCCCGATCGCGGGGGGTGCCTGCACCCCCGGCGATGGGGCTCCCAGAAGCCAGGGGGGCGGGCCGGGGGTGGCGGCTGGGAGCCCGATCGCGGGGGGTGCCTGCACCCCCGGCGATGGGGCTCCCAGAAGCCAGGGGGGCGGGCCGGGGGTGGCGGCTGGGAGCCCGATCGCGGGGGGTGCCTGCACCCCCGGCGATGGGGCTCCCAGAAGCCAGGGGGGCGGGCCGGGGGTGGCGGCTGGGAGCCCGATCGCGGGGGGTGCCTGCACCCCCGGCGATGGGGCTCCCAGAAGCCAGGGGGGCGGGCCGGGGGTGGCGGCTGGGAGCCCGATCGCGGGGGGTGCCTGCACCCCCGGCGATGGGGCTCCCAGAAGCCAGGGGGGCGGGCCGGGGGTGGCGGCTGGGAGCCCGATCGCGGGGGGTGCCTGCACCCCCGGCGATGGGGCTCCCAGAAGCCAGGGGGGCGGGCCGGGGGTGGCGGCTGGGAGCCCGATCGCGGGGGGTGCCTGCACCCCCGGCGATGGGGCTCCCAGAAGCCAGGGGGGCGGGCCGGGGGTGGCGGCTGGGAGCCCGATCGCGGGGGGTGCCTGCACCCCCGGCGATGGGGCTCCCAGAAGCCAGGGGGGCGGGCCGGGGGTGGCGGCTGGGAGCCCGATCGCGGGGGGTGCCTGCACCCCCGGCGATGGGGCTCCCAGAAGCCAGGGGGGCGGGCCGGGGGTGGCGGCTGGGAGCCCGATCGCGGGGGGTGCCTGCACCCCCGGCGATGGGGCTCCCAGAAGCCAGGGGGGCGGGCCGGGGGTGGCGGCTGGGAGCCCGATCGCGGGGGGTGCCTGCACCCCCGGCGATGGGGCTCCCAGAAGCCAGGGGGGCGGGCCGGGGTTGGCGGCTGGGAGCCCGATCGCGGGGGGTGCCTGCACCCCCGGCGATGGGGCTCCCAGAAGCCAGGGGGGCGGGCCGGGGGTGGCGGCTGGGAGCCCGATCGCGGGGGGTGCCTGCACCCCCGGCGATGGGGCTCCCAGAAGCCAGGGGGGCGGGCCGGGGGTGGCGGCTGGGAGCCCGATCGCGGGGGGTGCCTGCACCCCCGGCGATGGGGCTCCCAGAAGCCAGGGGGGCGGGCCGGGGGTGGCGGCTGGGAGCCCGATCGCGGGGGGTGCCTGCACCCCCGGCGATGGGGCTCCCAGAAGCCAGGGGGGCGGGCCGGGGGTGGCGGCTGGGAGCCCGATCGCGGGGGGTGCCTGCACCCCCGGCGATGGGGCTCCCAGAAGCCAGGGGGGCGGGCCGGGGGTGGCGGCTGGGAGCCCGATCGCGGGGGGTGCCTGCACCCCCGGCGATGGGGCTCCCAGAAGCCAGGGGGGCGGGCCGGGGGTGGCGGCTGGGAGCCCGATCGCGGGGGGTGCCTGCACCCCCGGCGATGGGGCTCCCAGAAGCCAGGGGGGCGGGCCGGGGGTGGCGGCTGGGAGCCCGATCGCGGGGGGTGCCTGCACCCCCGGCGATGGGGCTCCCAGAAGCCAGGGGGGCGGGCCGGGGGTGGCGGCTGGGAGCCCGATCGCGCGGGGTGCCTGCACCCCCGGCGATGGGGCTCCCAGAAGCCAGGGGGGCGGGCCGGGGGTGGCGGCTGGGAGCCCGATCGCGGGGGGTGCCTGCACCCCCGGCGATGGGGCTCCCAGAAGCCAGGGGGGCGGGCCGGGGGTGGCGGCTGGGAGCCCGATCGCGCGGGGTGCCTGCACCCCCGGCGATGGGGCTCCCAGAAGCCAGGGGGGCGGGCCGGGGGTGGCGGCTGGGAGCCCGATCGGGGGGCGTGCCTGCACCCCCGGCGATGGGGCTCCCAGAAGCCAGGGGGGCGGGCCGGGGGTGGCGGCTGGGAGCCCGATCGGGGGGCGTGCCTGCACCCCCGGCGATGGGGCTCCCAGAAGCCAGGGGGGCGGGCCGGGGGTGGCGGCTGGGAGCCCGATCGCGGGGGGTGCCTGCACCCCCGGCGATGGGGCTCCCAGAAGCCAGGGGGGCGGGCCGGGGGTGGCGGCTGGGAGCCCGATCGCGGGGGGTGCCTGCACCCCCGGCGATGGGGCTCCCAGAAGCCAGGGGGGCGGGCCGGGGGTGGCGGCTGGGAGCCCGATCGGGGGGCGTGCCTGCACCCCCGGCGATGGGGCTCCCAGAAGCCAGGGGGGCGGGCCGGGTGTGGCGGCTGGGAGCCCGATCGCGGGGGGTGCCTGCACCCCCGGCGATGGGGCTCCCAGAAGCCAGGGGGGCGGGCCGGGTGTGGCGGCTGGGAGCCCGATCGGGGGGCGTGCCTGACCCCCCGGCGATGGGGCTCCCAGAAGCCAGGGGGGGCGGGCCGGGTGTGGCGGCTGGGAGCCCGATCGCGGGGGGTGCCTGACCCCCCGGCGATGGGGCTCCCAGAAGCCAGGGGGGCGGGCCGGGGGTGGCGGCTGGGAGCCCGATCGGGGGGCGTGCCTGACCCCCCGGCGATGGGGCTCCCAGAAGCCAGGGGGGCGGGCCGGGGGTGGCGGCTGGTTGCCCAATCGCGGGGGGTGCCTGTCCCCCCCGCGATGGGGCTCCCAGAAGCCAGGGGGGCCGTCCGGGGGTGGCTCCTGGCAACCTGATCTGGATATTTGGAAGAGTGTCACAAGGGGTTGTCCAGTGTCTGTGATACTGAGATTAATATCTGTCTCTCGGCCTTGGAATATTGAGAAGGATGAAACAGGGTGAATGTCCACCCTGTGCCACATTGCGAGTAATATCAGCCTGTCCCCTCCATGGATATTAGGAACAATATCCCCGACTGGGTGTACGCCTCCTGCTGTACAGAGTGCAATATCATCCTCTCCCTCCCAGGATAGTAATTACAATATCACTGGGCGGGAGCACACAGCCTGTGAATTATTATCGTCCTCTCCAACTCTGTATACTAGGAACTATATCTCAGAAAAACTGTCCCCTCAGTGCCATATTCGGACTAATAGCAAAGGCTTCTTCCGGGAATATTAGGAGCAATATTACCGCGTAGGTATCCATCCATTGCTATAATTGGAGTCATGTGATACTCTACCCCCGTTCATATTAGGATCAGTGTCACGTGGTGAGTGTACACCTGCTGCAATATTAAAACTAAAGTCCTGCTTTCCGACCCTGGTTATTAACAACAGCATCACAAGTAGGTTTACACTTCCTGTGGAATGAGGAATAATAATATGATTATTAATCATCAATGATCGATTTTAATAATTATCAATGATACTAAAAATTCATAAGATACCATTATTAATTATGGATAATGATTTTCAATAAATGATTATGCCTGCTTTCAATTAATTATTAATATTAATGTCATCAAATAATATTATTAGTTCCTAATACTAATCATTATTGTATTCCCAGCATCACTGGGTATTGATTTAAGTCACATTAATTGCTAATATCATAATATTATTATTAATAGTGATATTACTAATAATTATGATTACAAATGGTTAACCTTTTAAACCAGTATTCATTTTTACTCTCTTTATTGTGATCATTAATATCAATAATTATTATTAATATTAATATAATTATTAATATTAATGATTAATAGACTTGCTCCTGATGTAAACCCGGGAGAGGGCGATGTTAATTTCTATATCACAACGGTGTACACCCGCCGTGACAGAGTTTCCAAGTTCTGCTTGGGAGAGGAGGATATGACAATCAGTTTCACTGGAAGTAGAAACAACGGTGGGATACTGTTCTGAATATTCAGGGAGGAAGAGGCTGATGTGACTCCTAATACAGAGGGGGTTACTCCCTCTGAGGGTGTGCACACTGGGGGTGTACAATCGTCTGAGAAGGAGTTGAAAATTTTCCGATGGGGAGATGATATTCCTCAGAATATGAGAAAGAGGCAGGGGGTCCACAAGGCTCCCAGAAGCCAGGGGGGCGGGCCGGGGGTGGCGGCTGGGAGCCCGATCGCGGGGGGTGCCTGCACCCCCGGCGATGGGGCTCCCAGAAGCCAGGGGGGCGGGCCGGGGGTGGCGGCTGGGAGCCCGATCGCGGGGGGTGCCTGCACCCCCGGCGATGGGGCTCCCAGAAGCCAGGGGGGCGGGCCGGGGGTGGCGGCTGGGAGCCCGATCGCGGGGGGTGCCTGCACCCCCGGCGATGGGGCTCCCAGAAGCCAGGGGGGCGGGCCGGGGGTGGCGGCTGGGAGCCCGATCGCGGGGGGTGCCTGCACCCCCGGCGATGGGGCTCCCAGAAGCCAGGGGGGCGGGCCGGGGGTGGCGGCTGGGAGCCCGATCGCCGGGGGTGCCTGCACCCCCGGCGATGGGGCTCCCAGAAGCCAGGGGGGCGGGCCGGGGGTGGCGGCTGGGAGCCCGATCGCCGGGGGTGCCTGCACCCCCGGCGATGGGGCTCCCAGAAGCCAGGGGGGCGGGCCGGGGGTGGCGGCTGGGAGCCCGATCGCGGGGGGTGCCTGCACCCCCGGCGATGGGGCTCCCAGAAGCCAGGGGGGCGGGCCGGGGGTGGCGGCTGGGAGCCCGATCGCGGGGGGTGCCTGCACCCCCGGCGATGGGGCTCCCAGAAGCCAGGGGGGCGGGCCGGGGGTGGCGGCTGGGAGCCCGATCGCGGGGGGTGCCTGCACCCCCGGCGATGGGGCTCCCAGAAGCCAGGGGGGCGGGCCGGGGGTGGCGGCTGGGAGCCCGATCGCGGGGGGTGCCTGCACCCCCGGCGATGGGGCTCCCAGAAGCCAGGGGGGCGGGCCGGGGGTGGCGGCTGGGAGCCCGATCGCGGGGGGTGCCTGCACCCCCGGCGATGGGGCTCCCAGAAGCCATGGGGGGCGGGCCGGGGGTGGCGGCTGGGAGCCCGATGCGGGGGGTGCCTGCACCCCCGGCGATGGGGCTCCCAGAAGCCAGGGGGGCGGGCCGGGGGTGGCGGCTGGGAGCCCGATCGCGGGGGGTGCCTGCACCCCCGGCGATGGGGCTCCCAGAAGCCAGGGGGGCGGGCCGGGGGTGGCGGCTGGGAGCCCGATCGCGGGGGGTGCCTGCACCCCCGGCGATGGGGCTCCCAGAAGCCAGGGGGGCGGGCCGGGGGGTGGCGGCTGGGAGCCCGATCGCGGGGGGTGCCTGCACCCCCGGCGATGGGGCTCCCAGAAGCCAGGGGGGCGGGCCGGGGGTGGCGGCTGGGAGCCCGATCGCGGGGGGTGCCTGCACCCCCGGCGATGGGGCTCCCAGAAGCCAGGGGGGCGGGCCGGGGGTGGCGGCTGGGAGCCCGATCGCGGGGGGTGCCTGCACCCCCGGCGATGGGGCTCCCAGAAGCCAGGGGGGCGGGCCGGGGGTGGCGGCTGGGAGCCCGATCGCGGGGGGTGCCTGCACCCCCGGCGATGGGGCTCCCAGAAGCCAGGGGGGCGGGCCGGGGGTGGCGGCTGGGAGCCCGATCGCGGGGGGTGCCTGCACCCCCGGCGATGGGGCTCCCAGAAGCCAGGGGGGCGGGCCGGGGGTGGCGGCTGGGAGCCCGATCGCGGGGGGTGCCTGCACCCCCGGCGATGGGGCTCCCAGAAGCCAGGGGGGCGGGCCGGGGGTGGCGGCTGGGAGCCCGATCGCGGGGGGTGCCTGCACCCCCGGCGATGGGGCTCCCAGAAGCCAGGGGGGCGGGCCGGGGGTGGCGGCTGGGAGCCCGATCGCGGGGGGTGCCTGCACCCCCGGCGATGGGGCTCCCAGAAGCCAGGGGGGCGGGCCGGGGGTGGCGGCTGGGAGCCCGATCGCGGGGGGTGCCTGCACCCCCGGCGATGGGGCTCCCAGAAGCCAGGGGGGCGGGCCGGGGGTGGCGGCTGGGAGCCCGATCGCGGGGGGTGCCTGCACCCCCGGCGATGGGGCTCCCAGAAGCCAGGGGGGCGGGCCGGGGGTGGCGGCTGGGAGCCCGATCGCGGGGGGTGCCTGCACCCCCGGCGATGGGGCTCCCAGAAGCCAGGGGGGCGGGCCGGGGGTGGCGGCTGGGAGCCCGATCGCGGGGGGTGCCTGCACCCCCGGCGATGGGGCTCCCAGAAGCCAGGGGGGCGGGCCGGGGGTGGCGGCTGGGAGCCCGATCGCGGGGGGTGCCTGCACCCCCGGCGATGGGGCTCCCAGAAGCCAGGGGGGCGGGCCGGGGGTGGCGGCTGGGAGCCCGATCGCGGGGGGTGCCTGCACCCCCGGCGATGGGGCTCCCAGAAGCCAGGGGGGCGGGCCGGGGGTGGCGGCTGGGAGCCCGATCGCGGGGGGTGCCTGCACCCCCGGCGATGGGGCTCCCAGAAGCCAGGGGGGCGGGCCGGGGGTGGCGGCTGGGAGCCCGATCGCGGGGGGTGCCTGCACCCCCGGCGATGGGGCTCCCAGAAGCCAGGGGGGCGGGCCGGGGGTGGCGGCTGGGAGCCCGATCGCGGGGGGTGCCTGCACCCCCGGCGATGGGGCTCCCAGAAGCCAGGGGGGCGGGCCGGGGGGTGGCGGCTGGGAGCCCGATCGCGGGGGGTGCCTGCACCCCCGGCGATGGGGCTCCCAGAAGCCAGGGGGGCGGGCCGGGGGGTGGCGGCTGGGAGCCCGATCGCGGGGGGTGCCTGCACCCCCGGCGATGGGGCTCCCAGAAGCCAGGGGGGCGGGCCGGGGGTGGCGGCTGGGAGCCCGATCGCGGGGGGTGCCTGCACCCCCGGCGATGGGGCTCCCAGAAGCCAGGGGGGCGGGCCGGGGGTGGCGGCTGGGAGCCCGATCGCGGGGGGTGCCTGCACCCCCGGCGATGGGGCTCCCAGAAGCCAGGGGGGCGGGCCGGGGGTGGCGGCTGGGAGCCCGATCGCGGGGGGTGCCTGCACCCCCGGCGATGGGGCTCCCAGAAGCCAGGGGGGCGGGCCGGGGGTGGCGGCTGGGAGCCCGATCGCGGGGGGTGCCTGCACCCCCGGCGATGGGGCTCCCAGAAGCCAGGGGGGCGGGCCGGGGGGTGGCGGCTGGGAGCCCGATCGCGGGGGGTGCCTGCACCCCCGGCGATGGGGCTCCCAGAAGCCAGGGGGGCGGGCCGGGGGTGGCGGCTGGGAGCCCGATCGCGGGGGGTGCCTGCACCCCCGGCGATGGGGCTCCCAGAAGCCAGGGGGGCGGGCCGGGGGTGGCGGCTGGGAGCCCGATCGCGGGGGGTGCCTGCACCCCCGGCGATGGGGCTCCCAGAAGCCAGGGGGGCGGGCCGGGGGTGGCGGCTGGGAGCCCGATCGCGGGGGGTGCCTGCACCCCCGGCGATGGGGCTCCCAGAAGCCAGGGGGGCGGGCCGGGGGTGGCGGCTGGGAGCCCGATCGCGGGGGGTGCCTGCACCCCCGGCGATGGGGCTCCCAGAAGCCAGGGGGGCGGGCCGGGGGTGGCGGCTGGGAGCCCGATCGCGGGGGGTGCCTGCACCCCCGGCGATGGGGCTCCCAGAAGCCAGGGGGGCGGGCCGGGGGTGGCGGCTGGGAGCCCGATCGCGGGGGGTGCCTGCACCCCCGGCGATGGGGCTCCCAGAAGCCAGGGGGGCGGGCCGGGGGTGGCGGCTGGGAGCCCGATCGCGGGGGGTGCCTGCACCCCCGGCGATGGGGCTCCCAGAAGCCAGGGGGGCGGGCCGGGGGTGGCGGCTGGGAGCCCGATCGCGGGGGGTGCCTGCACCCCCGGCGATGGGGCTCCCAGAAGCCAGGGGGGCGGGCCGGGGGTGGCGGCTGGGAGCCCGATCGCGGGGGGTGCCTGCACCCCCGGCGATGGGGCTCCCAGAAGCCAGGGGGGCGGGCCGGGGGTGGCGGCTGGGAGCCCGATCGCGGGGGGTGCCTGCACCCCCGGCGATGGGGCTCCCAGAAGCCAGGGGGCGGGCCGGGGGTGGCGGCTGGGAGCCCGATCGCGGGGGGTGCCTGCACCCCCGGCGATGGGGCTCCCAGAAGCCAGGGGGGGGGCGGGGCCGGGGGTGGCGGCTGGGAGCCCGATCGCGGGGGGTGCCTGCACCCCGGCGATGGGGCTCCCAGAAGCCAGGGGGGCGGGCCGGGGGTGGCGGCTGGGAGCCCGATCGCGGGGGGTGCCTGCACCCCCGGCGATGGGGCTCCCAGAAGCCAGGGGGGCGGGCCGGGGGTGGCGGCTGGGAGCCCGATCGCGGGGGTGCCTGCACCCCCGGCGATGGGGCTCCCAGAAGCCAGGGGGGCGGGCCGGGGTGGCGGCTGGGAGCCCGATCGCGGGGGGTGCCTGCACCCCCGGCGATGGGGCTCCCAGAAGCCAGGGGGGCGGGCCGGGGGTGGCGGCTGGGAGCCCGATCGCGGGGGGTGCCTGCACCCCCGGCGATGGGGCTCCCAGAAGCCAGGGGGGCGGGCCGGGGGTGGCGGCTGGGAGCCCGATCGCGGGGGGTGCCTGCACCCCCGGCGATGGGGCTCCCAGAAGCCAGGGGGGCGGGCCGGGGGTGGCGGCTGGGAGCCCGATCGCGGGGGGTGCCTGCACCCCCGGCGATGGGGCTCCCAGAAGCCAGGGGGGCGGGCCGGGGGGTGGCGGCTGGGAGCCCGATCGCGGGGGGTGCCTGCACCCCCGGCGATGGGGCTCCCAGAAGCCAGGGGGGCGGGCCGGGGGTGGCGGCTGGGAGCCCGATCGCGGGGGGTGCCTGCACCCCCGGCGATGGGGCTCCCAGAAGCCAGGGGGGGCGGGCCGGGGGTGGCGGCTGGGAGCCCGATCGCGGGGGGGTGCCTGCACCCCCGGCGATGGGGCTCCCAGAAGCCAGGGGGGCGGGCCGGGGGTGGCGGCTGGGAGCCCGATCGCGGGGGGTGCCTGCACCCCCGGCGATGGGGCTCCCAGAAGCCAGGGGGGCGGGCCGGGGGTGGCGGCTGGGAGCCCGATCGCGGGGGGTGCCTGCACCCCCGGCGATGGGGCTCCCAGAAGCCAGGGGGGCGGGCCGGGGGGTGGCGGCTGGGAGCCCGATCGCGGGGGGTGCCTGCACCCCCGGCGATGGGGCTCCCAGAAGCCAGGGGGGCGGGCCGGGGGTGGCGGCTGGGAGCCCGATCGCGGGGGGTGCCTGCACCCCCGGCGATGGGGCTCCCAGAAGCCAGGGGGGCGGGCCGGGGGTGGCGGCTGGGAGCCCGATCGCGGGGGGTGCCTGCACCCCCGGCGATGGGGCTCCCAGAAGCCAGGGGGGCGGGCCGGGGGTGGCGGCTGGGAGCCCGATCGCGGGGGGTGCCTGCACCCCCGGCGATGGGGCTCCCAGAAGCCAGGGGGGCGGGCCGGGGGTGGCGGCTGGGAGCCCGATCGCGGGGGGTGCCTGCACCCCCGGCGATGGGGCTCCCAGAAGCCAGGGGGGGCGGGCCGGGGGTGGCGGCTGGGAGCCCGATCGCGGGGGGTGCCTGCACCCCCGGCGATGGGGCTCCCAGAAGCCAGGGGGGCGGGCCGGGGGTGGCGGCTGGGAGCCCGATCGCGGGGGGTGCCTGCACCCCCGGCGATGGGGCTCCCAGAAGCCAGGGGGGCGGGCCGGGGGTGGCGGCTGGGAGCCCGATCGCGGGGGGTGCCTGCACCCCCGGCGATGGGGCTCCCAGAAGCCAGGGGGGCGGGCCGGGGGTGGCGGCTGGGAGCCCGATCGCGGGGGGTGCCTGCACCCCCGGCGATGGGGCTCCCAGAAGCCAGGGGGGCGGGCCGGGGGTGGCGGCTGGGAGCCCGATCGCGGGGGGTGCCTGCACCCCCGGCGATGGGGCTCCCAGAAGCCAGGGGGGCGGGCCGGGGGTGGCGGCTGGGAGCCCGATCGCGGGGGGTGCCTGCACCCCCGGCGATGGGGCTCCCAGAAGCCAGGGGGGCGGGCCGGGGGTGGCGGCTGGGAGCCCGATCGCGGGGGGTGCCTGCACCCCCGGCGATGGGGCTCCCAGAAGCCAGGGGGGCGGGCCGGGGGTGGCGGCTGGGAGCCCGATCGCGGGGGGTGCCTGCACCCCCGGCGATGGGGCTCCCAGAAGCCAGGGGGGCGGGCCGGGGGTGGCGGCTGGGAGCCCGATCGCGGGGGGTGCCTGCACCCCCGGCGATGGGGGCTCCCAGAAGCCAGGGGGGCGGGCCGGGGGGGAGCCCGATCGCGGGGGGTGCCTGCACCCCCGGCGATGGGCTCCCAGAAGCCAGGGGGGCGGGCCGGGGGTGGCGGCTGGGAGCCCGATCGCGGGGGGTGCCTGCACCCCCGGCGATGGGGCTCCCAGAAGCCAGGGGGGCGGGCCGGGGGTGGCGGCTGGGAGCCCGATCGCGGGGGGTGCCTGCACCCCCGGCGATGGGGCTCCCAGAAGCCAGGGGGGCGGGCCGGGGGTGGCGGCTGGGAGCCCGATCGCGGGGGGTGCCTGCACCCCCGGCGATGGGGCTCCCAGAAGCCAGGGGGGCGGGCCGGGGGTGGCGGCTGGGAGCCCGATCGCGGGGGGTGCCTGCACCCCCGGCGATGGGGCTCCCAGAAGCCAGGGGGGCGGGCCGGGGGTGGCGGCTGGGAGCCCGATCGCGGGGGGTGCCTGCACCCCCGGCGATGGGGCTCCCAGAAGCCAGGGGGGCGGGCCGGGGGTGGCGGCTGGGAGCCCGATCGCGGGGGGTGCCTGCACCCCCGGCGATGGGGCTCCCAGAAGCCAGGGGGGCGGGCCGGGGGTGGCGGCTGGGAGCCCGATCGCGGGGGGTGCCTGCACCCCCGGCGATGGGGCTCCCAGAAGCCAGGGGGCGGGCCGGGGGTGGCGGCTGGGAGCCCGATCGCGGGGGGTGCCTGCACCCCCGGCGATGGGGCTCCCAGAAGCCAGGGGGGCGGGCCGGGGGTGGCGGCTGGGAGCCCGATCGCGGGGGGTGCCTGCACCCCCGGCGATGGGGCTCCCAGAAGCCAGGGGGGCGGGCCGGGGGTGGCGGCTGGGAGCCCGATCGCGGGGGGTGCCTGCACCCCCGGCGATGGGGCTCCCAGAAGCCAGGGGGGCGGGCCGGGGGTGGCGGCTGGGAGCCCGATCGCGGGGGGTGCCTGCACCCCCGGCGATGGGGCTCCCAGAAGCCAGGGGGGCGGGCCGGGGGTGGCGGCTGGGAGCCCGATCGCGGGGGGTGCCTGCACCCCCGGCGATGGGGCTCCCAGAAGCCAGGGGGGCGGGCCGGGGGTGGCGGCTGGGAGCCCGATCGCGGGGGGTGCCTGCACCCCCGGCGATGGGGCTCCCAGAAGCCAGGGGGGCGGGCCGGGGGTGGCGGCTGGGAGCCCGATCGCGGGGGTGCCTGCACCCCCGGCGATGGGGCTCCCAGAAGCCAGGGGGGCGGGCCGGGGGTGGCGGCTGGGAGCCCGATCGCGGGGGGTGCCTGCACCCCCGGCGATGGGGCTCCCAGAAGCCAGGGGGGCGGGCCGGGGGTGGCGGCTGGGAGCCCGATCGCGGGGGGTGCCTGCACCCCCGGCGATGGGGCTCCCAGAAGCCAGGGGGGCGGGCCGGGGGTGGCGGCTGGGAGCCCGATCGCGGGGGGTGCCTGCACCCCCGGCGATGGGGCTCCCAGAAGCCAGGGGGGCGGGCCGGGGGTGGCGGCTGGGAGCCCGATCGCGGGGGGTGCCTGCACCCCCGGCGATGGGGCTCCCAGAAGCCAGGGGGGCGGGCCGGGGGTGGCGGCTGGGAGCCCGATCGCGGGGGGTGCCTGCACCCCCGGCGATGGGGCTCCCAGAAGCCAGGGGGGCGGGCCGGGGGTGGCGGCTGGGAGCCCGATCGCGGGGGGTGCCTGCACCCCCGGCGATGGGGCTCCCAGAAGCCAGGGGGGCGGGCCGGGGGTGGCGGCTGGGAGCCCGATCGCGGGGGGTGCCTGCACCCCCGGCGATGGGGCTCCCAGAAGCCAGGGGGGCGGGCCGGGGGTGGCGGCTGGGAGCCCGATCGCGGGGGGTGCCTGCACCCCCGGCGATGGGGCTCCCAGAAGCCAGGGGGGCGGGCCGGGGGTGGCGGCTGGGAGCCCGATCGCGGGGGGTGCCTGCACCCCCGGCGATGGGGCTCCCAGAAGCCAGGGGGGCGGGCCGGGGGTGGCGGCTGGGAGCCCGATCGCGGGGGGTGCCTGCACCCCCGGCGATGGGGCTCCCAGAAGCCAGGGGGGCGGGCCGGGGGTGGCGGCTGGGAGCCCGATCGCGGGGGGTGCCTGCACCCCCGGCGATGGGGCTCCCAGAAGCCAGGGGGGCGGGCCGGGGGTGGCGGCTGGGAGCCCGATCGCGGGGGGTGCCTGCACCCCCGGCGATGGGGCTCCCAGAAGCCAGGGGGGCGGGCCGGGGGTGGCGGCTGGGAGCCCGATCGCGGGGGGTGCCTGCACCCCCGGCGATGGGGCTCCCAGAAGCCAGGGGGGCGGGCCGGGGGTGGCGGCTGGGAGCCCGATCGCGGGGGGTGCCTGCACCCCCGGCGATGGGGCTCCCAGAAGCCAGGGGGGCGGGCCGGGGGTGGCGGCTGGGAGCCCGATCGCGGGGGGTGCCTGCACCCCCGGCGATGGGGCTCCCAGAAGCCAGGGGGGCGGGCCGGGGGTGGCGGCTGGGAGCCCGATCGCGGGGGGTGCCTGCACCCCCGGCGATGGGGCTCCCAGAAGCCAGGGGGGCGGGCCGGGGGTGGCGGCTGGGAGCCCGATCGCGGGGCGTGCCTGCACCCCCGGCGATGGGGCTCCCAGAAGCCAGGGGGGCGGGCCGGGGGTGGCGGCTGGGAGCCCGATCGGGGGGCGTGCCTGACCCCCCGGCGATGGGGCTCCCAGAAGCCAGGGGGGCGGGCCGGGTGTGGCGGCTGGGAGCCCGATCGCGGGGGGTGCCTGACCCCCCGGCGATGGGGCTCCCAGAAGCCAGGGGGGCGGGCCGGGGGTGGCGGCTGGGAGCCCGATCGGGGGGCGTGCCTGACCCCCCGGCGATGGGGCTGCCAGAAGCCAGGGGGGCGGGCCGGGGGTGGCGGCTGGTTGCCCAATCGCGGGGGGTGCCTGTCCCCCCCGCGATGGGGCTCCCAGAAGCCAGGGGGGCCGTCCGGGGGTGGCTCCTGGCAACCTGATCTGGATATTTGGAAGAGTATCACAAGGGGTTGTCCAGTGTCTGTGATACTGAGATTAATATCTGTCTCTCGGCCTTGGAATATTGAGAAGGATGAAACAGGGTGAATGTCCACCCTGTGCCACATTGCGAGTAATATCAGCCTGTCCCCTCCATGGATATTAGGAACAATATCCCAGACTGGGTGTACGCCTCCTGCTGTACAGAGTGCAATATCATCCTCTCCCTCCCAGGATAGTAATTACAATATCACTGGGCGGGAGCACACAGCCTGTGAATTATTATCATCCTCTCCAACTCTGTATACTAGGAACTATATCTCAGAAAAACTGTCCCCTCAGTGCCATATTCGGACTAATAGCAAAGGCTTCTTCCGGGAATATTAGGAGCAATATTACCGCGTAGCTATCCATCCATTGCTATAATTGGAGTCATGTGATACTCTACCCCCGTTCATATTAGGATCAGTGTCACGTGGTGAGTGTACACCTGCTGCAATATTAAAACTAAAGTCCTGCTTTCCGACCCTGGTTATTAAGAACAGCATCACAAGTAGGTTTACACTTCCTGTGGAATGAGGAATAATAATATGATTATTAATCATCAATGATCGATTTTAATAATTATCAATGATACTAAAAATTCATAAGATACCATTATTAATTATGGATAATGATTTTCAATACATGATTATGCCTGCTTTCAATTAATTATTAATATTAATGTCATCAAATAATATTATTAGTTCCTAATACTAATCATTATTGTATTCCCAGCATCACTGGGTATTGATTTAAGTCACATTAATTGCTAATATCATAATATTATTATTAATAGTGATATTACTAATAATTATGATTACAAATGGTTAACCTTTTAAACCAGTATTCATTTTTACTCTCTTTATTGTGATCATTAATATCAATAATTATTATTAATATTAATATAATTATTAATATTAATGATTAATAGACTTGCTCCTGATGTAAACCCGGGAGAGGGCGATGTTAATTTCTATATCACAACGGTGTACACCCGCCGTGACAGAGTTTCCAAGTTCTGCTTGGGAGAGGAGGATATGACAATCAGTTTCACTGGAAGTAGAAACAACGGTGGGATACTGTTCTGAATATTCAGGGAGGAAGAGGCTGATGTGACTCCTAATACAGAGGGGGTTACTCCCTCTGAGGGTGTGCACACTGGGGGTGTACAATCGTCTGAGAAGGAGTTGAAAATTTTCCGATGGGGAGATGATATTCCTCAGAATATGAGAAAGAGGCAGGGGGTCCACAAGGCTCCCAGAAGCCAGGGGGGCGGGCCGGGGGTGGCGGCTGGGAGCCCGATCGCGGGGGGTGCCTGCACCCCCGGCGATGGGGCTCCCAGAAGCCAGGGGGGCGGGCCGGGGGTGGCGGCTGGGAGCCCGATCGCGGGGGGTGCCTGCACCCCCGG
The DNA here is from genome assembly GCF_037993035.2 of Macaca fascicularis. Classification (NCBI taxonomy): domain Eukaryota; kingdom Metazoa; phylum Chordata; class Mammalia; order Primates; family Cercopithecidae; genus Macaca; species Macaca fascicularis. Next base: position 44,684 of record NC_088386.1, read on the forward strand.
CGATGGGGCTCCCAGAAGCCAGGGGGGCGGGCCGGGGGTGGCGGCTGGGAGCCCGATCGCGGGGGGTGCCTGCACCCCCGGCGATGGGGCTCCCAGAAGCCAGGGGGGCGGGCCGGGGGTGGCGGCTGGGAGCCCGATCGCGGGGGGTGCCTGCACCCCCGGCGATGGGGCTCCCAGAAGCCAGGGGGGCGGGCCGGGGGTGGCGGCTGGGAGCCCGATCGCGGGGGGTGCCTGCACCCCCGGCGATGGGGCTCCCAGAAGCCAGGGGGGCGGGCCGGGGTGGCGGCTGGGAGCCCGATCGCGGGGGGTGCCTGCACCCCCGGCGATGGGGCTCCCAGAAGCCAGGGGGGCGGGCCGGGGGTGGCGGCTGGGAGCCCGATCGCGGGGGGTGCCTGCACCCCCGGCGATGGGGCTCCCAGAAGCCAGGGGGGGCGGGCCGGGGGTGGCGGCTGGGAGCCCGATCGCGGGGGGTGCCTGCACCCCCGGCGATGGGGCTCCCAGAAGCCAGGGGGGCGGGCCGGGGGTGGCGGCTGGGAGCCCGATCGCGGGGGGTGCCTGCACCCCCGGCGATGGGGCTCCCAGAAGCCAGGGGGGCGGGCCGGGGGTGGCGGCTGGGAGCCCGATCGCGGGGGGTGCCTGCACCCCCGGCGATGGGGCTCCCAGAAGCCAGGGGGGCGGGCCGGGGGTGGCGGCTGGGAGCCCGATCGCGGGGGGTGCCTGCACCCCCGGCGATGGGGCTCCCAGAAGCCAGGGGGGCGGGCCGGGGGTGGCGGCTGGGAGCCCGATCGCGGGGGGTGCCTGCACCCCCGGCGATGGGGCTCCCAGAAGCCAGGGGGGCGGGCCGGGGGTGGCGGCTGGGAGCCCGATCGCGGGTGGTGCCTGCACCCCCTGCGATGGGGCTCCCAGAAGCCAGGGGGGCGGGCCGGGGGGTGGCGGCTGGGAGCCCGATCGGGGGGCGTGCCTGCACCCCCGGCGATGGGGCTCCCAGAAGCCAGGGGGGCGGGCCGGGGGGTGGCGGCTGGGAGCCCGATCGCGGGGGGTGCCTGCACCCCCGGCGATGGGGCTCCCAGAAGCCAGGGGGGCGGGCCGGGGGTGGCGGCTGGGAGCCCGATCGCGGGGCGTGCCTGACCCCCCGGCGATGGGGCTCCCAGAAGCCAGGGGGGCGGGCCGGGGGTGGCGGCTGGGAGCCCGATCGCGGGGGGTGCCTGACCCCCCGGCGATGGGGCTCCCAGAAGCCAGGGGGGCCGGCCGGGGGGTGGCGGCTGGGAGCCCGATCGGGGGGCGTGCCTGCACCCCAGGCGATGGGGCTCCCAGAAGCCAGGGGGGCGGGCCGGGGGTGGCGGCTGGGAGCCCGATCGCGGGGGGTGCCTGCACCCCCGGCGATGGGGCTCCCAGAAGCCAGGGGGGCGGGCCGGGGGTGGCGGCTGGGAGCCCGATCGGGGGGCGTGCCTGACCCCCCGGCGATGGGGCTCCCAGAAGCCAGGGGGGCGGGCCGGGGGTGGCGGCTGGGAGCCCGATCGCGGGGGGTGCCTGACCCCCCGGCGATGGGGCTCCCAGAAGCCAGGGGGGCGGGCCGGGGGTGGCGGCTGGGAGCCCGATCGGGGGGCGTGCCTGCACCCCCGGCGATGGGGCTCCCAGAAGCCAGGGGGGCGGGCCGGGGGTGGCGGCTGGGAGCCCGATCGCGGGGGGTGCCTGCACCCCCGGCGATGGGGCTCCCAGAAGCCAGGGGGGCGGGCCGGGGGTGGCGGCTGGGAGCCCGATCGCGGGGGGTGCCTGCACCCCCGGCGATGGGGCTCCCAGAAGCCAGGGGGGCGGGCCGGGGGGTGGCGGCTGGGAGCCCGATCGCGGGGGGTGCCTGCACCCCCGGCGATGGGGCTCCCAGAAGCCAGGGGGGCGGGCCGGGGGTGGCGGCTGGGAGCCCGATCGCGGGGGGTGCCTGCACCCCCGGCGATGGGGCTCCCAGAAGCCAGGGGGGCGGGCCGGGGGTGGCGGCTGGGAGCCCGATCGCGGGGGGTGCCTGCACCCCCGGCGATGGGGCTCCCAGAAGCCAGGGGGGCCGGCCGGGGGGTGGCGGCCGGGAGCCCGATCGCGGGGGGTGCCTGCACCCCCGGCGATGGGGCTCCCAGAAGCCAGGGGGGCGGGCCGGGGGTGGCGGCCGGGAGCCCGATCGCGGGGGGTGCCTGCACCCCCGGCGATGGGGCTCCCAGAAGCCAGGGGGGCGGGCCGGGGGTGGCGGCCGGGAGCCCGATCGCGGGGGGTGCCTGCACCCCCGGCGATGGGGCTCCCAGAAGCCAGGGGGGCGGGCCGGGGGTGGCGGCCGGGAGCCCGATCGCCGGGGGTGCCTGCACCCCCGGCGATGGGGCTCCCAGAAGCCAGGGGGGCGGGCCGGGGGTGGCGGCCTGGAGCCCGATCGCGGGGGGTGCCTGCACCCCCGGCGATGGGGCTCCCAGAAGCCAGGGGGGCGGGCCGGGGGTGGCGGCTGGGAGCCCGATCGCGGGGGGTGCCTGCACCCCCGGCGATGGGGCTCCCAGAAGCCAGGGGGGCGGGCCGGGGGTGGCGGCTGGGAGCCCGATCGCGGGGGGTGCCTGCACCCCCGGCGATGGGGCTCCCAGAAGCCAGGGGGGCGGGCCGGGGGTGGCGGCTGGGAGCCCGATCGCGGGGGGTGCCTGCACCCCCGGCGATGGGGCTCCCAGAAGCCAGGGGGGCGGGCCGGGGGGTGGCGGCTGGGAGCCCGATCGGGGGGCGTGCCTGACCCCCCGGCGATGGGGCTGCCAGAAGCCAGGGGGGCGGGCCGGGGGTGGCGGCTGGTTGCCCGATCGCGGGGGGTGCCTGTCCCCCCCGCGATGGGGCTCCCAGAAGCCAGGGGGGCCGTCCGGGGGTGGCTCCTGGCAACCTGATCTGGATATTTGGAAGAGTATCACAAGGGGTTGTCCAGTGTCTGTGATACTGAGATTAATATCTGTCTCTCGGCCTTGGAATATTGAGAAGGATGAAACAGGGTGAATGTCCACCCTGTGCCACATTGCGAGTAATATCAGCCTGTCCCCTCCATGGATATTAGGAACAATATCCCAGACTGGGTGTACGCCTCCTGCTGTACAGAGTGCAATATCATCCTCTCCCTCCCAGGATAGTAATTACAATATCACTGGGCGGGAGCACACAGCCTGTGAATTATTATCATCCTCTCCAACTCTGTATACTAGGAACTATATCTCAGAAAAACTGTCCCCTCAGTGCCATATTCGGACTAATAGCAAAGGCTTCTTCCCGGAATATTAGGAGCAATATTACCGCGTAGCTATCCATCCATTGCTATAATTGGAGTCATGTGATACTCTACCCCCGTTCATATTAGGATCAGTGTCACGTGGTGAGTGTACACCTGCTGCAATATTAAAACTAAAGTCCTGCTTTCCGACCCTGGTTATTAACAACAGCATCACAAGTAGGTTTACACTTCCTGTGGAATGAGGAATAATAATATGATTATTAATCATCAATGATCGATTTTAATAATTATCAATGATACTAAAAATTCTTAAGATACCATTATTAATTATGGATAATGATTTTCAATACATGATTATGCCTGCTTTCAATTAATTATTAATATTAATGTCATCAAATAATATTATTAGTTCCTAATACTAATCATTATTGTATTCCCAGCATCACTGGGTATTGATTTAAGTCACATTAATTGCTAATATCATAATATTATTATTAATAGTGATATTACTAATAATTATGATTACAAATGGTTAACCTTTTAAACCAGTATTCATTTTTACTCTCTTTATTGTGATCATTAATATCAATAATTATTATTAATATTAATATAATTACTAATATTAATGATTAATAGACTTGCTCCTGATGTAAACCCGGGAGAGGGCGATGTTAATTTCTATATCACAACGGTGTACACCCGCCGTGACAGAGTTTCCAAGTTCTGCTTGGGAGAGGAGGATATGACAATCAGTTTCACTGGAAGTAGAAACAACGGTGGGATACTGTTCTGAATATTCAGGGAGGAAGAGGCTGATGTGACTCCTAATACAGAGGGGGTTACTCCCTCTGAGGGTGTGCACACTGGGGGTGTACAATCGTCTGAGAAGGAGTGGAATATTTTCCGATGGGGAGATGATATTCCTCAGAATATGAGAAAGAGGCAGGGGGTCCACAAGGCTCCCAGAAGCCAGGGGGGCGGGCCGGGGGGTGGCGGCTGGGAGCCCGATCGCGGGGGGTGCCTGCACCCCCGGCGATGGGGCTCCCAGAAGCCAGGGGGGCGGGCCGGGGGGTGGCGGCTGGGAGCCCGATCGCGGGGGGTGCCTGCACCCCCGGCGATGGGGCTCCCAGAAGCCAGGGGGGCGGGCCGGGGGTGGCGGCTGGGAGCCCGATCGCGGGGGGTGCCTGCGAGCCCGATCGGGGGGCGTGCCTGACCCCCGGCGATGGGGCTCCCAGAAGCCAGGGGGGCGGGCCGGGGGTGGCGGCTGGGAGCCCGATCGCGGGGGGTGCCTGACCCCCCCGCGATGGGGCTCCCAGAAGCCAGGGGGGCCGTCCGGGGGTGGCTCCTGGCAACCTGATCTGGATATTTGGAAGAGTATCACAAGGGGTTGTCCAGTGTCTGTGATACTGAGATTAATATGTGTCTCTCGGCCTTGGAATATTGAGAAGGATGAAACAGGGTGAATGTACACCCTGTGCCACATTGCGAGTAATATCAGCCTGTCCCCTCCATGGATATTAGGAACAATATCCCAGACTGGGTGTACGCCTCCTGCTGTACAGAGTGCAATATCATCCTCTCCCTCCCAGGATAGTAATTACAATATCACTGGGCGGGAGCACACAGCCTGTGAATTATTATCATCCTCTCCAACTCCGTATACTAGGAACTATGTCTCAGAAAAACTGTCCCCTCAGTGCCATATTCGGACTAATAGCAAAGGCTTCTTCCGGGAATATTAGGAGCAATATTACCGCGTAGCTATCCATCCATTGCTATAATTGGAGTCATGTGATACTCTACCCCCGTTCATATTAGGATCAGTGTCACGTGGTGAGTGTACACCTGCTGTGATATTAAAACTAAAGTCCTGCTTTCCGACCCTGGTTATTAAGAACAGCATCACAAGTAGGTTTACACTTCCTGTGGAATGAGGAATAATAATATGATTATTAATCATCAATGATCGATTTTAATAATTATCTATGATACTAAAAATTCATAAGATACCATTATTAATTATGGATAATGATTTTCAATACATGATTATGCCTGCTTTCAATTAATTATTAATATTAATGTCATCAAATAATATTATTAGTTCCTAATACTAATCATTATTGTATTCCCAGCATCACTGGGTATTGATTTAAGTCACATTAATTGCTAATATCATAATATTATTATTAATAGTGATATTACTAATAATTATGATTACAAATGGTTAGCCTTTTAAACCAGTATTCATTTTTACTCTCTTTATTGTGATCATTAATATCAATAATTATTATTAATATTAATATAATTATTAATATTAATGATTAATAGACTTGCTCCTGATGTAAACCCGGGAGAGGACGATGTTAATTTCTATATCACAACGGTGTACACCCCCCGTGACAGAGTTTCCAAGTTCTGCTTGGGAGAGGAGGATATGAAAATCAGTTTCACTGGAAGTAGAAACAACGGTGGGATACTGTTCTGAATATTCAGGGAGGAAGAGGCTGATGTGACTCCTAATACAGAGGGGGTTACTCCCTCTGAGGGTGTGCACACTGGGGGTGTACAATCGTCTGAGAAGGAGTTGAAAATTTTCCGATGGGGAGATGATATTACTCAGAATATGAGAAAGAGGCTAGGGGTCCACAAGGCTCCCAGAAGCCAGGGGGGCGGGCCGGGGGTGGCGGCTGGGAGCCCGATCGCGCGGGGTGCCTGCACCCCCGGCGATGGGGCTCCCAGAAGCCAGGGGGGCGGGCCGGGGGTGGCGGTGGGGAGCCCGATCGCGGGGGGTGCCTGCACCCCCGGCGATGGGGCTCCCAGAAGCCAGTGGGGCGGGCCGGGGGTTGCAGCTGGGAGCCCAATCGCGGGGGGTGCCTGCACCCCCGGCGATGGTGCTCCCAGGAGCCCGGGGGGCGGGCCAGGGGTGGCGACTGCATGCCCGATCGTGGGAGATGCCTGCTATTAATCCCAATATAGCACAGAGGGTACAGCTCTTCTGAGATATTGTTCCTAGTATACGGAAGGGGAGAGGATGATAATGATACGCAGGTTGTGTGCTCCCGCCCGGTGATATTGTTATTACTATCCTGGAAGGGAAAGGATGATATTGCACTCTGTACAGCTGGAGGCATACACCCAGTCTGGGATGTTGTTCCTAATGTCCATGGAGGGGACAGACTGATATTACTCGCAATGTGGCACATGGTGGACATCCACCCTGTTTCATCCTTCTCAATATTCCAACACCGAGAGACTGATATTACTCTCCGTATCACAGACACTGTACAACCCCTTGTGATACTCTTCCAAATATCCAGATGATGTTCCCCGCTCCCAACCCGTCCGGCCCCCCCTGGCTTCTGGGAGTCCCATCGCCAGGGGTGCAGGCACCCCCCGCGATCGAGCTCCCAGCCGCCACCCCCGGCTCACCCCCGTGGCTTCTGGGAGCCCCATTGCTGGGGTTGCAGGCACGCCCCCCGATCGGGCTCTCCGCGCCACTTCCGGCCCGTCCCCCTTACTTCTGGGAGCCCCATCACCGGCGGGTGAGGCACCCCCTGCGTTCGAGCCCTTGGCAGCCACCCCTGGCCCGCCCCCCTGGCTTCTGGGAGCCAGAATGAGATTAGTAAAAGGGACCATGGAAAGCTGACTTGCTCCTGAACCGTGGGAGGGTGGTGTGAGATGGTTCCTTTAATGAAGCAGAAAGCAGCCCTCGCCAGACACTAAGTCTGCCACTCCATTGACCTTGGACTCTCAGCCTCCAGACTGTGAGAAATTAGCATCCGTTGTTCATAAATCACTCAGTCTAGGTCAGGCACAGTGGCTCACGCCTGTAATCACAGCACTTTGGAAGGCTAAGCCAAGTGGATCAAGAGGTCAAAAAATCGAGACCATCCTGGCCAACATGATGAAACCAAATCTCTACTAAAAATACAAAAAAAAAAAAAGAAAATGCCAGGTATGGTGGTGGACACCTGTAGTCCCAGCTACTCAGGAGGCTGAGGCAGGAAAATCACTTGAACTCGGGAGGTGGAGCTTGCAGTGAACCGAGATCGCACCATGCTCTCCAGCCTGAGCAACAGAGCAAGGCTCCATTTCAAAATAAATAAATAAATAAATAAATAAATAATAAATAATTAAAATAAACGTCCCAGTCTATGGCACTTTGTCATAGCAGCCTGAATGAACTAAGACAGCTCAGTATGAATCAAACAGAAGGCCAGGTCACAGGAACCTAAAGGAAGTCCTCCTAGAAGCAGAATGACATCAGGGAAGAAGGAACAATGGCAGGAGGGGCAAAATAGGACCTCAGGGCTGTTCTAGGACACCCACGTCCCAGGCTGTGAGGCTACCTGTGGTGCTTGGCATCCTGCCAACCCAGATCAGTGGCACAGGTGCCTACCGGGAGCTGTGCAGCAGACCCCCTCTTGCTCAAGGAGCCTTCTTGGGACCAGTCTTCCGGACTGGCATTGGACAAGAGCTTTACAAATGTCCTCACAATTGCATCCATGGGCAAGAAATTCCACTTCTAGAATCATTCTTAAAGAAGAAGAAAAATGTTTAAATAAATAAATAAAACAATAAAATTAGACTCATTCTTGGAATGTTGCCAGGATATAGCTTACAAGATAGGAAAACAAGCTCAAATTATAGGAGTGTATTTAATAAAAGAAAAAAAGAAAGAAAAGAATAGAACAGTCAGAAGATGGTCATATTCTAGAAGAGCTGCAGGAATAAGGGAATTAAAAACAATATGCTCCAAAACCCTTTAGAGAAGGTATGCTTGGGCTCCAGACATTTGGCCTGGTTTTTTGGACAAAAGTGGTGAATTGGTCCTCTCTCCCTCTCTCTCTCCCTCTCTCTCTTTCTCCCTCTCTATGTCCTTCCCTCCATCCCTCTATCCATCCCTTTCTCTCTCTCTCCCTCTCTCTGTCTCTCCCTCCCTCCCTTTCTCCCTCTCTATCTCCCCCTTTCTCTCTCTCTCTCTCTCCCACTCTCCCCCGCCCCCTGTCTCCCTGCGTGCTTCTCTGTCTCCTCCCTGCATCCCATACACATCATGGTAGAAAGGCCCCTTAGGATCATCCCACATCCTCTGTGGCCATCCACACCTGCCAACCTGCCCTCTGATCTGTATACTGTCCTGGTTTATTCTGCCCACCTGAAAAAGCTCGGCCATGCAGGTAGAAGATGCTGCTGTTCTATTTCCATGATGCCAAATGCCTAGAAATTAAGGGGAAAAGGCATTCACCAAAAAAATGGGATTTTATGTTGAATCTTAGCATTTACTTCTGTTATCCTCCTTTTTTTTCTTTTGTTTAGGTCTGTGTCCTGGGAAGCTCTGGGATGAACATGACTCCTGAGCACAGACGCCGCCCTCACAGAGGTTCGTGTATGCTCAGCTTCATCCGCGGAACTTTACACTCACACTTGACTTGCCCACTTTATGTGTCTTTTTTTTTTTTTTTTTTTTTTTTTGGCCTGACTTTTAGAAAACCAATCTGAGAATAAAGTTTAAAAAGAGAGTTTCTGAACCCTTAACTGAGGTCAAAATCTTGGAGTGAAAGCCAAAGATGCAGTGTCCAAGGAGTCAGGGGAATGGGGGCATCTTCGAACCCAGAATCAGTCAGCAGTGGGGAGAAAACAAGGGCTTCTATGTGCGGCTCCCTGATGAGCACTCGGAAAGCAAATGCGTTTCAGTCCAGAAGAAGGTCAAGTGAGGAAATCACCTAAATGGGGCTTATTCCTTGCTCAGCCCTGAGACTAGGCTGGAGGCCCCAGGCAGGAGAGGGAGGGCCAGGCCCCATAAGCCTCTCCCCACGGAAAATGATGATGGGCCAGGAAGCTGCAGAGTGAGTCGACCTTCTTGCCCTCTCTGCAGAGGCCTGGCCCTTGTGAGTGAACCCCCTCACTCCCTCTTATTATTTAGTCTTGCTACTGTTGACATATTAAAGTTGGTGATCATTTGGAACATGAGTGCTAAACTGAATTTTGTTAATTCTAATAATTTATCAGAGCATTTTTATATTTCTAGGAAACAGAATTATACATTATCCTCAGAATTATTTTATCTTTCTTGTTAATAATAACAGTCCTTCAGTCGCCCTGCCTTCCCACTGGGTGTGAGTGCATCTCTGCTAATGTGGGGCATGAGAATGGATGCCAGAGGCAGAGCAAGCAGCTCAGAGGCCATAGCAGCTATTTATTTTTTTGTTTATTTATTTATTTATTTTGAGATGGAGTCTCACTCTGTTGCCCAGGCTGGAGTGCAATGGCGTGATCTCAGCTCACTGCAACCACCACTTCCTGGGTTCAAGTGATTCTCCTGCCTCAGCTTCCAGAGTAGCTGGGATTACAGGCACCCACCACCATGCCGGGCTAATTTTTGGTACTCTTAGTAGAGACGGAGTTTCACCATGTTGGCAAGGTTGGTCTTGAACCCCTGGCCTCGGGTGATTCACCCACCTTGGCCTCCTAAAGTGCTAAGATTACAGGCATGAGCCACCATGCCCGGCCCATTGTGGCATCTTAATCACAGAGTGAAGAAGGCCTGGACCCAGCGTGAAGATGATGAAAAGGGGGAAGAGCAGCTCTCTCACCTATAGTGCTGCCAGGCGCTTCCAACTTTCAACATAAGGGACACTAAATAGCTTTCCCAACGAAAACAACTGAGATGTTGGGTAAAACCTACAAAAATGCATCTTTGTAAGTGCATTACTGGGCTGGCATTGAAGGATGGAATCCACAGCAGTCGATAAGGAATTGGCGGGAACCAAAGTGGAATTTATTTTTCTGTTTAGACAGTTGCACAGAGGATGGGGCATCAGAAACAAAACCGGATGTCTCTCCAAAATGAGGTCAGAAATCTGACATCTTAGACTTAAAATAAAAGCCCACCTCAGAGCAGGAGCAGCAAGGAGAGCAGCTGTCCCTGCATTGGTGCTGGGTGGAGGGAAAACCACTGACCCTGAGAACCGATGAGAAACAGTCCTCCAGGAGTTCATGCTGGAAGACCTCGAGAGCATGGGTCAAATCGACGTGGCACCAGGCGGCTGCTAACTTCACCTCTACCCCATGTGAGTGAACATCTTTGCTGAAACAATGCAACCCTGTCCTCAAAATATCTCCCCACTTAAAATTCCAAGAAAGATAAGTCCCCGTGCAAAAAGTTACAAAACATAAGTAAACAAAGTACTGTGGATACATCCAATAATTCAAGAAACAAATTGAGCAGAGTCACAAAAATCCAAAATGTGGAAAAGATCAACTGCTGGCAAAGTATCCACTGCTGTTGCTCCCGTTAAGAGACTGTATTTCATAAAAAGCTAGACACGCCCCTCTGTGGCCTCACACTTGCCTTCTCAGGCATGTCTGCCCCAGAAATGCCTTTGCACTGCCTTCTCCAAGAGACACATACGGGGCAAGAATATTTAGGCAGTGATTGTAGACATAGAAAACACTTGAAAGCCACCCAAATACATCTCTATCAAGGAAAAAAGCTGGCATAGTCACATTGTGGAATATGATACAGCTGTGAAAATGAACTGCCGTTAGAAGCATCAGCAATGAAAAATTACAGTGAACAAAGGAAATTACTGAAAAATACACTGCTATTCCACATACAGTTCACAAACTATAACATATGACATGGCTGAATAATATACAGAGAAATGATATAACTTATGAAAAGCAAGACAAACATTAACACATTAGTCCTATGTCTGGGTGAAGAAGGGAGACCCAGGTGATGAAAGAAGGGCGCATTGTAGCCTTTCAAGACACTCGATGCTAATGCATGATGACAACAGCGCAATTATTAATCTATCAGATTATGCATTCAGTTTTGTTTGTTTGTTTGTTTGCTTTTGAGGCGGAGTTTTGCTCATGTAGCCCAGGCTAGAGTGTAATGGCACGATCTCGGCTCGCTGCAACTTCTATCTCCTGGGTTCAAACAACTCTCCCACCTCAGCCTCCCGAGTAGCTGGGATCACAGGTGCCTGCCATGATGCTCAGCTAACTTTTTGTATTTTTTTAGTAGAGACGGGTTTCACCACATTGGCCAGGCTGGTCTTAAACACCTGACCTCAAATGATCCACCCGCCTCAGCCTCCGAAAGTGCTGGGCTTACAGACATGAGCCACCATGCCCAGCCAAATTTTATAGACTCTTAGGTGTCATATATTTCATAATTAAACATAAAAAACTAAATGTTTACTGTAGTTTGTAAATGAAAGAGCAATAAAAATTGTTGCAAACTTTTAAACATCAAACCTGTTGTATAGCTCATAGTGACCCTCCTATTAAGCTGTGGTAAGCTCCAATTGGTATTTCATTGTTATTTTCTAAAAACTAGGTGAACAGATGAAAAACAGAATTCAGTTTTAAAACAAGATATTAAGATAATGTTACTGGTTGAAAGTGTCCAGGTTGTTGGTGCCTTGAACCAAGAATTGGACGCAATGCAAAAATGGAGCAAGGAAAGAATGAAGCAGCAAAGCAGACATTTACGGAAAATGAAAGCACGCTCCACAGGGTGAGAGCGCCTGAGCACAGGGGGCCCGTTACTGAAGTTTCTAGGGCTTAAATCCCCTCTCGAGGTTTCCATTGGTTACTTGGTGTGTACCCTACGTAAATGAAGAGGATGAAGTAAAATTACAAAGTCATGTACTCGGTGTAAGCCCTGTGTAAATGGAGAGGATATTTCTTGTCATACCGCAAGAGTTTCCATTTGATTTCGTTCTCGGAAGTCAAGGTGAATCGGCCTTATGTTCCTGCCTCCAGACCCTTTTCTCCTGCCTCCGTGGAATGGATGGCAGGACATGGAAAATGGTTTTGTCCAAATGACACGTCCCAGGGCACTGGCAGCTGAGGACAAGAGGGAACCAGTTGGTGTCACTGAGGAACGCTCACCCGTGTCTCCACACCGCACAGAACAAAGTGAGTGTCCTTGTCCTGAACCCTCTGAAGTGAGTATCTCGCCTCAGGGCTTTCATGAAACCCTTTTTAGGAGAGGCTCCTTCTCTCTCCTTCTGCAGCCACAAGGCAGCAGGGATAGCCCCTCTCTCGCTGAAGTTCTTCTTAAAAAAACAAAGAGAATAAAATACTAGAATTAATGTAATGAATAATAAAATAATGAAAATGAAAGTATGTTTCACAGAAGCAGCTCTGGAATTTCATGTATTGGTGGCGTTAAAAGCATAAAATGGGCCTATAGGCCTGGCGGGGTGGCTCATGCCTGTAATCCCAGCACTTTGGGAGTCTGAGGCAGGTGGATCACGAGGTCAGGAGATCGAGACCATCCTGGCTAACACAGTGAAACACCGTCTCTACTAAAAATACAAAAAATTAGCCATACATGGTGATGGGGCCCTGTAGTCCCAGCTACTCGGGAGGCTGAGGCAGGAGAATGGCGTGAACCCGGGAGGCCGAGCTTGTAGTGAGCCGATATCGCTTCACTGCACTCCAGCCTGGGCAACAGAACAAGACTCTGTCTAAAAAAAAAAAAAAGAAAAAAGAAAATGGGCCTATAGAGCTCCATTTAATGGCAAAAAATTAAGGAAAGAATAAAAAGACTCTGCTAATAATGGTGACGTGAGCTGCTCATATTGTCATTTTCTCTGGGACCTAATATTGGGGAGGAGGTGGGACCACCTGCCACCAGGCTCCAGGTGATTTTCGGGCTGTTCCCCCAAATCACTGCAGCCTCTTCCCTGCTGGTCCCTTGATCCTGCTGCTGTGCCGGGCGTCCTGAGTGGCAGGAGGCACCTCGGCAGCTTCCAGTGGGATAGGCCTGCGGCATTCTGAGCCTGAATGTCGTGATCACTAGGAAGTAAGGAGACATAAGCAGGAAGGGTTCAGGGATGGAGCGGCCGCTTCTCAGGGATCAGTCTCGGGCCCGAGCTGAGAAGAATCCCCTTTCAGGACGATGGCTCCAGGCTGAGGTCAACGCTGTTTCTGTGCGTTATGATGACTGACCTGCATCCACAGGGAAGCGTATCCGGGCTCCTTTTTCCCAGGCAATGTTGGGAATACCTTGAAATGGGCACTGGTGGATTTCAATTCCAGCCTTCCAGAAGCCACTCCAAATGGAAATGGAGCTAACGGATGCAGGTGGAGTAAGTAAACAACTTTAGGTCCCAAACAACAATTTTCACATACAATATAGTGTACAGGGAAAAATAAAGCCTTGAGACCCCAACTCACAGCCAAAACGGAAAAAAATCATTAAGTTGGAAGCTGAATCATGCAAGAAACTGCCTTTCCTTTTGTTCCTAAGCAGATAGTTACAGATAGCTACATCTCCACAGGAAGCTGGTCTATGTTCACCTTATCTTATATAAAGGCTTATGTAGAGGACTGATTTACCGCATGTGAGATGAAGACGTAACTGATCCTTCCCCATCTGCTCTCTTTCTCTTGCAACCTGAGGAAGACCACAGGTTCCCTCTCTCCCCTCCTGCCCACCATTTTCCTCCAGCCCACCCTTCCCCTCCAGCCCACCCTTCCCTCCTGCCCACTCTTTTCCTCCAGCCCAGCCTTCCTCTCCAGCCCAGCCTTCTCCTCCAGCCCGCCTGGAAGAGGAAGAGGTCTGCAGCTTACATCAGAATCTCGAAGTTGACACCCAAAAAAGGTAAAAGATCCTGCGGGATGCTGGCATATACAACTAATGAGATAACGCTCTGGGTGTACATCCTAGCATACAGGAAGAGCATTCTTGTTCATGGCGGTGGTTTCAAATATTTCAGTGAGTTTTCCCTTGAATGCCTCAGTTGGGAGCCACTTCAGTTCAGCGCAGGAAGCAAGGGAGCTTCAAGGACTGGTAGTTATGAATTCAAGCTTATACACAGCGACAGATCACAGGTCTGTGGAAGATACTGGTCAATCAATATACAGAGGTAGCATTCCATAACTGAAGCATAGGGCATATCTGACTTCATCTGACAAGGCTAAAATCATGATTGTTTTTCTAACTGGGAAATTTATGTAACTTATTTGCCAATAAACAACCATCTCTCTCTCCCCATTTTCTGACATAACGCTAGTCGTTAGAGAAATGTTCCGATGATGTTCATGAAAGAACAAACCAGTGTCTTCCGCTTTAATACCACCTATTTCACACATATGACTCTTGCTGCTTCCATGTGACACTAAAAATATCGGGAGTGCCAGGAAGTCTCTTTAATCATCGTTCTCCAACGTGCTCAGGAGATGAAGTCATTCTGTGAAGTGGACTTCAGTTGACACCACTGAGAAAACGTCCTAGAGAAAGTAAAACTTGTAGTGGCCTCATACTTTACAGAAATAATCCAACTTCTTTCTTTCATCTCTCTCCGGTTTTTGGACATGAATTTTAATTGGTTCAGGGCGACCTGTTTCTGCATCAAAGTCTTGGGAAGCTTCCATCTGTTTTTATATTATATTATATTATATTATATTATATTATATTATATTATTTAGAAATAGAGTCTCACTGTGTCACTCAGGCCAAAGTGTAGTGGTATGATCACGGCTCACTGCAGTCTCAACCTCCCAGGCTCGAGCCAATCCTCAGGCCTCCACCACCTGAGTAGCTGGGACTGCAGGTGTGCCACCATGTCCTGCTAACGTTTTATTTTTATTTTTTTATTTTTTGTAGAGACAGGATCTCGTTATGTGGCCAAAGCGGGTCTCAAACTCCTGGTCTCAAGCAATCCTTGTGTCAGCCTCCTAAAGTGCTGAGATTATAGACATGAGCCATGGCACGCAGCTGATTTATTAGTTTATTTTCTCAGAACTCTATGCAACCTGATTCTTAATACATAAGGAAAGAGAAGCCAGTCAAAAGTGGAAGTAGTTGCACACAATGAAAGTGTCATTTGGCACTTAGACAAGAGAGGCGGATTGTAAAAATGAAAGATCTACATGTCGCAATTGGCTGTGGGCTTGGACTCCAGCACTTTTTATTTTTATTTTTTTAGGAGATAGTGTCTCACTCTCTTACTCAAGCTGGAGTGCAGTGATATAATCATAGCTCACTGTTATCTCAAACTCCTGAGTTCAAGTGATCCTCCTGCCTCGACCTCCCAAGTACCTGGGACTACAGATGTGCCATCGCTCCAGGTAATTTTTTTTTTTTTTTGAATTTTTGTAGAGACGAGGTCTCCCTGTGTTGCCCAGGCTAGTCTCAAACATGTGACCTCAAGCAATCGTTCCCCCTTGGCCTCTAAAGCACTGGGGTTATAGGTGTGAGTCACTGTACCCGGCCAAGAAACCAACCCCACCTGTTTTCTATATAAAGTTTAGCATCTAGATACGAAGCAAAATAAGTTTTCAAGATCAAGGAGTCTGAAGGGAAGCTGCTGGGAGGGGAATGGGCTCAAGGCAGCGTTTTCTGGTCTACAGTTTTGCTTATTCTTGGACTTTCCAAAGTCCTGAAAGAAGCAGAAGGAAAGTGAGAAGAGAGGAAGAGGCAGGAGGAAAGGAGGAGGGCTGCACCTCTGCGGTTGCAGATTAGCCCAAGCCGGCTCAGTGGCTGGGAAGGAAGGGAGGAAACCCCCAAGGCCGAAGGTGGAGTCAGAGTCCTGGGTCCAGCAGAGACTGGACAGGAGGAGGGTGCCGGGAGCCAAAGACCTTCCTGCTAGCACTGCAACCTCTTAAACTGCTTAGGCTTTTATCTAAAATTGATATGTCCGCATTTTGTAGACCTCCAAACCAAGTCACTCAGGGTAACCCAGACAGGAAGGGGAGGATGATAGGAGAAGGTGCCCCACCTGATGATGCCCTTCTGGCTTTTATCCATTCCTGGGAATGACTCTTTCTCCAACTCGGGGGATACCCCTATGGGAGAATACAGTGGCGTGGACCAGCAGTGGAGAATTCCAAGTCCAAAAAACGATTGGCATTTTCAAGGAAAGTAAGAAATCATCCTGCATATATGAAATATTGGGAAAAAGGTTGTTACTAATAATTCTCAAGCGACCACTCTGGTGAGACTAGGTTTCTCTGGGGATGTGTGGAGCAGGGTGTATGTACCGAGTGAGCACATCCCACCCTTCAGACTCCTTCAGCTCCTGTCTACTGTAGCAGTCAGAGGGCAACTCCTGTCCTCATCTCCTCTGAGCGACCCACTCACTCATTCACTCACTCATTCATTCACTCGTTAACTCATTCACTCACTCACTCATTCACTCATTCACTCCTTCACTCGCTCACTCACTCATTCACTCACCCTTTTACTCACTTGCTCATTCATTTACTCATTCACTCACTCATTCACTGACCCATTCACTCACGCACTCACTCATTCACTCACCCATTCACTCACTCAGTCATTCCCTAACTCACCCTTTCACTCACTCACCCATTCACTCATTCACTCACTCATTCACTCACTTATTCACTCACTCACTCATTTCCTCATTCATTCACTCAATCATTCACTCACTCAAATCATTCACTCATTCACTCACTCATTCACCTCTTCACTCACTCATTCACTCATCCTTTACTCACACACTCACTCATTTATTGACTCATTCACTCACTCGTTCATTCACTCACTCAATTCTTCACTCCCTCATTCACTTGTTCGCTCACTGACTCATTCACTCACTCTTTCCCTCACCCATTCACTCACTCACCCACTCATCTGTTCACTCACTCATTCACCCACTCACCCATTCACTAAGTCACTCATTCATTCACTCACTCACTCACTCATCACTCATTTATTCCCTCGGTCACTCACTCATTCACTCACTTATTCACTTGCTTATTCACTCACTCATTCACTAAGACGCTCATTCATTCACTTACTCACTTATTCACTCACCCATTCACTCACTCACTCATTCACTCATTGACTCCCTTGGCAATTCATTCACTCACTCACGGTCACTCATTCAGTCATTTACCCACTCACTCACTCATTTCTCCTTCCCTCATCCACTCACTCACTCATTCACTGACTGACACTCACTCACCCATTCACTCATTTACTCACTCATTTACTCCTTCACTCACTCACTCACTCACTCCCTCCCTCCTTCATTCATTCATTCAGCAGCACCCATGACAGGTTCACTCTGTCCTGGGCTCTGCTGTTGCCCTGGGACTGCAGCAGGGAAGAGTCAAAGATCTCTGAATCCACGGCATTCAGAGTTCAGCCAGGGGACCTTTCGAGAAGCCCAGCAGATAGGTGAAATGCCCCATGTGTGACACTGACGAGGATGTTTTAAGAGCAGCAGGGAGGGAACAGGAGTGTGCATGGAGCCCAAAATTTCTAAGAGGGTGATCTGGGGAGGCCTCACCGTGCAGGAGACCTTGCAGGACAGACCTGTGGAAAGTGGGCAGAGTCGGTAGGGAGAGGAGGGCCTGGGTTGAGGAAAGAGCAGGCTAGGCCTGAGGTTGTCGGGTGCCTGCATGGGCCTCTGGGCAGCACCAGGATCTGAAGGGACCAGAGGACAGGCCAGTGTGGCTTGTGTGGGGTCTGTGACTCCGAGTCAGCAGAGAAGATGCCTGAATTACATCCTGATAGGTGCACCCTGACTTTGAAGCTGAGGACACCCGAGACATGGAGGTGGGGTGGAGGTTGGCGCAGAGCAGGGGATGAGGAGGGAGCCTGTTCCGGTCCAGGTCAAAGGTGGTGGCCTGGCCCTAGTGGCTCCAGATGCAATGAAGAGCCAATGGGGACTTTCCTGAGGGACTTAGATGCCAGGGTGGAAGAGCACTGCAAGGCTTCAGCCTGAGCCCCTGGGAGGATGGAGTCACCAGGAGCTGAGGTAAGGAAGACTGAGCGATGGGGGGTTGTGTGGGGGGTGCAGAGGCCTGAGCTCAGTTTGGCCCCTGCAGATTTGAGATGCCCACTCCATGCACAGGCCGAGACAGCAGAGAAGGGGAAGAGGCTGCAGCTCAGGTAGCCCTGGGATGTGCAGCCCCACATGCTGGGGCACTGGGTCATGGTGTCCTCATGGCTGGGAGCTGCTTCCCTCCTGGGATGCCAGAACTCCTTTAGGGCACATCGGCAACTCCTGCGCTCACCACTGAGGGGAAGTGGGAAGGGCAGCTGTCCCTATGCATGTTCTCCTTCACCTTGTCCTAGGCAGGTCCCAGGCAGCACCACCCTCCCAAGTGGCTCCCCTTGGCCGCTGTCTCTAGTGTTCACAGCCAGACCCTAGAAGAGGGCTGGACTCAGTGGCTCACTTCTGATGAATAGAACCAGGCAAAAGAGATGGTGGTCTCTCCTGAGATTGGATTGGGAGGAGCTGAGGTTCTGTCCACTGGAACTCTCCCCCTGGCTCTTGGTAGGTGCTAGTTCTGGCAAAGCCAGTCACCCGCCCAGGGCAGAGGGCAACCTGAAGCTGATGCCACAGAGAGACTGGGGCCTTCAGTCCAACAGCCTGCAAGCAACAGAATCCTGCCAGCAACACAGAAGTGAGCATGGAAGCAGCTCCTCCCCTGATGAGCCTGAGCCTTCAGAAGACACAGCAGCCCTAGGCAGACACCTGCTGCAGCCCTGGAGAGCCCCTGGGGCAGAGGGCCCAGTGAAGCCTGCCTGAACTCCTGGCCCAAGGAGTAATCATTCCTGGGGTATAAGTGTGTGCTGGTGTGGGCCTTTGGAGTAATCTGTCAAGGGACAATAAAGAACAAGCACACACCTCAGGTCCTACTGGGTGGAAGCTGTACGGTCAGCACGGCATGTAATATCTTCCTCTTGAATTAGAAGATTCATTGCTAAGGCCAAAGTTAAAAAAAAAAAAAAAAAAACCTCTAGTTGTAGCAACATTGAAATACATGACTTTCAAAAAAAAAAAAAAAAAGCCATAGCTATTCTTTTCCATCTTTGCTACAGGTATATATTAATATATGTTAATTCCCTGACTGACTGAGCAAGGGGCCAAACTCATAAGAACAGATGTGTGAGGACCGTCAGTGACCACCCTGACCCCAGCCCTTATACACAGACAAACTTTTGAACATAATCCGTAACCTTGGGGGTCTTGACACTCTAAATTTTATTGTTTTTCATTAGCTATTTCTATTCCCTAAACAATACCTGTTCATCGCAGAGAAAAATGGCATTGCCTATACTAAGCAAAAGAAAGGAAATAAAATGCTCAGAAACATTTACAGATGTATGCAGACTCACACACACACACACACACACACACACGCACGCACGCACTCACACACAGGCTCGCACTGCGTCTAGGCCTGCCTTTTCACTTATTTGTATGTCCTGAACATATTTCCATGTCAGTAGACACATATCTTTGTAGCGGTAACAGCAACTAAATATTATTGCAGCGCATATTTTTACCATCATTTATTTAACTCATCATGTTTGAACTGTTAGGTTGTATCTATCATTTTCTGTATTACAGACAATTTGATGACAAATGACCAATCCCCTAATGTTCAATATAAAAATATCAATTGTATAAGGAGATAACGGGTATTTGGCTAAAATAAAATTCAGTGTGGCCCACCTTCTCCACATGTAACGTGCTCTAAAAAGGCATGAATAATTAAATTAGCCCTTCTATTCTCCAGCACAGATCCTGAGCCCAACTGTGGGTGCAGGTGCTTAGAGCCTCGGTCTGCTCTTCTGCCCGCCAGAAGGCAAAGGCCACTCAACTGCCACCTTAAGACAGCCAGGATTCGCCTCTCCCTTTTAATTAATAGAATAATGCTCAGGTTCACTGCATGAGAGCAGCGCTCTCTGACTTTGCATTCATCAGGATAACCTAGGTGGTTTGTTTAAAACTACACATTTCCTGGCTGAGCTCCCAGAAACTGGACTTCAGTGGTTTAATGGGGGTGTGCATAGGACAGGTGATTCTGAGGACCACGAGGGGTTAGGAATTTCGCCGTTAATTCTGGCCAAGGGAGAGATTAGACCATCCAGCATTGTCTGCAGCATATATTTTTTTTCCTCTTTTGCAATGAATATTTGATGCTCAGCGGGATGAGCCCCAGGATGAGGCACACATCCAAGAAAAATCCATGCCTCTCCATCTTTTCCCCAGGATTGCCCTTTGGTGAGACTCTCCTTTGCGATTGCTTCACTTTCCCGGGTTCATAGAACAAACCTCTTCTTAGTCTCTTTTGTTGTTTCCTATCTGTTCAACAAACACCCACTGCGCAGGACCATCCTCCGGAAAGCCCTCGAGTGGGGCCGTTTGGGAGCCCTTCTTCGTGGGGTGAGCACTGAAGGAACCGGGATCCCATAAGCCCGTGCTTTTGTAGGGGCTGCTCCCTGTCCCATCGCAGGTAACTGGCACCAGGCTGTTAAGCTGTGGATGGGCAACTGGCACAGCGCTTTGAATGTGCGTATTTCAGCACGTGGAGTTGGCCGGTGAAGTCAGCCGAGGTCGGCACAGCGTACAGCAGCGCGCCTGTCCGTAGGGAGGAAGTGTCGTCCCGCCTCCCCGCCAGGTCAGTCCCGTTGCGCCTCCTCCTATCCCACTCTGACTTTCGCGCGCCCATGCGTCTCTGAGTGTAGCGCCCCGATACTCTTCCCCACCCCAAGGATTCTTCTCCCCACGGGACGAGCTGGGGGCCCGGGAGCGCCACAGACCCCGTGGACCCGGGAAATCGCTGCTTCGTCATAGCTAAGCTCGCCGCGCTCAGCTTTTCCCACCACCTGGAGGATCCACTCTCCGCGCGTCCTTCCCGACCTCAGGCTGCAGAGAAAACGTGGGGGCGGGGATCGAGGAAGCCGCGCGCAGAGGCTCCTAGCGCAGCCCCAGGAGGAATCCTGCCGCCACCAAGAAGCTGTGCGCGCGGCCGGGCTCGGCGCTGACAACAGCCGGATCTACCGGGCCTGCCGCGAGCCTCCGCGTCCAGGTGGGGTCTCCGCGCCCCAATTCCACCCCGCCCCGCCATCGGCGCTCCCCGCAAGTGCGGGGTTTCCACCGGCCCCGGCGTTCGCGCCCACTCACGGTCTCCCTTGCCCCCCCGCCCCCGGGAGATGCTCCCGGCGTTCTATTCCGCCCTGCCTTGGCCCGCCCAGCGAACGATGTGACCCCGCCCCCTTGCGGTCTCCCCTCCCCCGGTCGCTGCCCCTGCCCCCACCTGTGGCGCTCCGGGCATCTCTAAAGGCCCCAACCAGAGTCCTCCAACCCACCCGCGAGGCTAGCGCACCGGCAACGCGGCCCCACCCCCAGGGACTCCGCCCACTTGTGGTGCTACCCCCGCCTCCGCGACCTCACCCACCTCTAGCGCGGCAGCCACCTACGACGACCCCCGCGTAGGTCCTCCTGCCCACACCCGCCCCCGGCCAGCCCCTGCCCCTTTCTCTGCCCCTTTCCCTGCCCCTGCCCCTGCCCCTAGCCGCGCCCCCACCCCCGCAGCCCCTCCTGTGCGCTTGGGCCCCGCCCGTCAAGGCCCTTTGACGCTAGGGCCGGGCGGGGGCGCGGGCGGGGCAGCGTTTCCGAGTCGGGCGCGCGCCGGCAGGGTCTCCATTGCCTGCTGCGCACCCGGACTAGCGGCTGCCCTCGGCCTCCTCGCCTTGGACGCGGACGACTCCCGGGCCCCCAAGGGCTCCTTGCGGAAGTTCCTGGAGCAGCTCTCCGGGGCCGGCAAGGCCATCGGCGTGCTGACCAGCGGGGGACATGCTCAAGGTGCGCGCCCCCCTCCGGGCGGCGAGGGAGGGACGGACGGAGAAGGGGAGAAGAGGGAGAAGGGGAGAACAGGGGAAGGGGATGGGGGAACCGGGCAGAAGAGGGGGAAGCGATGGGAGGACCCGGGGAAAGGTGGGGAAGCGATGGGAAGAACTGGGGAGAAGAGCGGGGAAGCGATGGGAAGAACTGGGGAGAAGCCCGTGCCCGGGAGCGACAGGGGTACCTGCGGGGCGGCGGGAGCCGGCAAGGCAGCCCCGGGGTCCTTGCCGGGTGGGGCGGAGGAGGAAGGAACATGGCGGTAGGAACCTCCATTCGGAAAATAGTGAGCTTTCCACCCTCTCCGGTTTATGTTTTAAATTGAGCCTGGTAGAGGGGGTCGCCTGGAACACCTTCCGGGGTCGTTCTGCCTCTGAGCTGTAGGATGGGGCCGGGCTTCCCCTCCGAATCCTGGGTACAGCGCGATCACTTCTTAAGTTGCCCCCGCCCCCCAACTCCGCCCCACGCCACCCCCCAGCATGTCGAGGAAGAAACGGCCTGATCCCGGCGGACCTCCTGTCGCCTCGGGCCCCCCGCGGCGTGGGCGGGGTCCCGGCTGCTGCAATGCGGGAAATGGCAGGGGTGGTCTGGGTTCCCGCTTGGCGTCTCCGAGGCAGTCCGGCAGCCCCTCGCGTTTCCGCTGGAAGATTTTAAAAAAGGGTTTCCTGCGCTCGCATGTGCTGTCGCCTTCCGGCTCGTGACAAAACCGAAAACTAAAATGGGTCCCAGGCCCTCCCCGCCAGCCTCCGCGGACGGGAAGGGCCAGGAAGCGGGGACTCCGGGACGTCAGCGGCGCCGCAGCGCGGGCTCTGGGCTTCCCCTGTCCTGTAATGTGGAAAGGGCTCTCCAGGAGGGGCCGAGCCTGGGCCCACGACGCAGGCGCTCCGGGAGGACATTTAACATTGAAGAGCGAGAGGTGGTGGAGACTGCACTCCCCAGGCCCCGGGTGCACGTAGGGGCACCGGTGCCCGGGTTCAGGAGGGTGAGGCCTTCTTGGCCAGGTAGCCTTGTTAAATCTATCTGAAAATCACAGATAACTAAGTATCAAGTCGTCACAGATCATTTTAGTATCCTGAATGAGATGGCTACGGAAAACATGAAAACGTCGTTACTGGTTACGTGCATGATGCATCCAAAACATTGTTACCTGCACAGTGGCAGCACTGATATTTGTGGGCTTTTGAACGTGTGGACTGGAGTGTTAAGAGCCCTTCAGAGTTATGACAGTAGTTTGATTTGAATGTTCTTTTCTTGGCGAATAAATGCTGTACATTGAATTTACCCAGGAAACTAGGAAGGTGAACCCACACGAAGGACACAGGCCTGTGGGCTGCTCCAGGCGCCCTTAGGGCGTTGCAGGGCCTGAGCCATGCGCTTCCTGCTCAGCCTCCTGAGAGCCGTGACGGCGTCTCTGTTCTGCCTCACACTGGACCCGCTAGTTTCATATTCTTGTTATGGTTCCGAGGCTACAAGCGGTTGGATTCTGTGAGACACTCTCTGTCTTCCTCCTCCGGCTGCTTTCAAATGGGTCGTCTTTTTTTAGAACTGATTTTTTAAGCAGTGATTGATGGGGTGAGTTGTAGTGCTGTCCTGAACTGCAGAGGGAGCGCATTGAGGAACCTGGGTTTTGATGCTGTGCACATCAGCTGAGTCACCAGCCCGGGGCCCTGTCAGTCCCATTATTAAGCTCATTTCTTGCTCTTGTCATCGTTACTCAGACGCCTTAAAAAAAAAGCAAACTCCTGCTTGCCGTCACTGGCTGAGTTTGGCAAATGGGTGTTTACCCTGGAAAGAGGGGCATTTTGTCCTCTGGAACGTCTAAGGCGCCCTTTGGTGAGGTGGTCTGTTTCTGACCACTCTATCCCGTGGGCGTCCTTCCTGCTTCCACCTTCCCTTTCCGAACGCCTCCGCCTCCAGGGCTTTAACTTTCCTTCTGTGTGTGTGCCACGCAGAGGTTATGACTGTTGTGCCAGTGCCCTGTTTTTTCTCTTTCTTTCTTTCTTTCTTTCTTTCTTTCTTTCTTTCTTTCTTTCTTTCTTTCTTTCTTTCTTTCTTTCTTTCTTTCTTTCTTTCTTTCTTTCTTTTCTTTCTTTTCTTTTCTTTTCTTTTCTTTTCTTTTGTCGAGGGCCCAAAACTTGCTGCATCTCAAAAGAAGCAATTGCATCCATTTGTTCGCGATGAGCATAAACTGCTCTTTAAGGGAGACTAATTGGTAAACCCGGCTGCTGTGGGTAAAAAGTCAGAGGTGGCCGCGGAAGCAGGGCTCTGCCTCTTGGAAGCCTGCACAACCTTCCTGCTTTCTTTCTTCAATATCCGCGGGGGGGGGGGTGGTTAATTTTAATAAGCCCTGGAAACCAACAAAGCAGGAAAGTGCTAAGACATTGAGGTGTGAGATTTAAAATGACAACCAGCAGCCTCTCATTCTTCCTTCACTGAGGAAGGAAGGAACCAGTTGCCTCTTCGTTTTGGGGCTGCAGGGTATGTTTGGCAGCGACACTGGCCCTTTGTGCTGTGTGACTCATGAATTGAGATAGTTCTTTACTAAGTGTTTTGTGCAGTAGGTATGAAAATGGGGAAAGAGGGAGCACTGTCCGGGGTGGAGAGGTGTGGAGAGACGCTGTGATACATAGCGAGTCCTTTTTTTCTGGGCTCCTGGTTTTCAATCTTTTTCTTCTTTTTTTCCTAACAGCTTGAAAGATGATTTTTGTGTCTTAATTAAAAGATTGAAGACTGTGGGTCAGACCCAAACTAATTCCATTGGCATCAAAGAAAAGGATTCTTTACATATTTATCTATAGGCACAATTTATTTTTTTATTTTTTGCTGAATTATCTGGTTAGTCAAATCATACATTAGAGAAGTAATATTAAAAATTAAAAAATAAAAAATGTATCTGTAAACGTATCCCCCTTCCATTCCAGTCTTTGTTTCTGTGTAATTTTAGAACCTTGGGCCATGATGTACATAGAGTTTATATTCTTTTAATATCTTGCTACTTCATTGTTTTCATGTTTAATCTTTGGGTTGATGTATCACAGGTTACTTGACCGTTTCTTACAGGTGTTTGGTTTAGTTTTTTTTTTCCCTTAACGCTAATGTAAATTTGAGTGTTTGGATGGTAGTTTTAGCAGAATTTAAGGCAGAGTCTCAGTTAGGGTGATGGATCGATTTATAGTCCCTAGTTTGAGGAGAGAGGTGGCAATATGCCCTTTCTTCTAAAATTGATATGTTAAATCACAATGGACATTTACATGATTTTGAGCACTTGGGACTCCCCTGGGGTTCACTGGTATTGCACGGTCCGGGCTGGGGATCTTCTGCTGGAGAGGCCCCCAGCGTGCCCAGCGCAGGGTCCTGAGTGTGTTGCTGCAGGACAAGCTCTGGGCTTTGCCCTGCAGCGGCCGTCGCTCTGGGAAGAGCTGGCTGCTCCAGGAATGAGGCCTATGCTCTGAAGCTCACATTCAGCAGACCAGCAAAGGTCAGCACAGATGACCTTATATGAATCATTCATTTAACAAGCATTCATGGAATACACATTCCATGCAGTTGGAACTTAGAGTGGAAGGCCATCAGTTCACTGTTGTCTCAGCAGAACTTTGTCCCTGGGTCCCTGTTGAACTTAGAGTGGAAGGCCATCTGCTCACTATTGTCTGAGCAGAGCTTGGTCCCTGGGTCCCTGTTGAACTTAGAGTGGAAGGCCATCAACTCACTGTTGTCTGAGCAGAGCTTGGTCCCTGGGTCCCTGTTGAACTTAGAGTGGAAGGCCATCAGCTCACTGTTGTCTGAGCAGAGCTTGGTCTCTGGCTCCCTTTTGTAGCCTCCGCTCCTAGGAGGTGCACGGTGAGTGTTGGGGGACCCTCCACAGGCACAATTGCTGAACAAGGACCCCTCCCAAGGGTGTCAGCCCTAGGCCCTGAGCTCTGAAGAGGAGGAAGGCATTCCTGGGGCCATCTCCCCTTCTGGATACTGAGCTCTGCACAGAGAGAAACTCTTCCACATTCACTGCAGTGAAGTTCATACTTTAGAGACTGGGGCCTGCATTCCCCAGAATTTCCATGGCCACAGGTGGTGGCCGCACCGTGCGACTGGTGTCTATGTTCCCTGGAATTTCCGTGGCCATAGATGGTGGCTGTACCATGTGACTGGGGTCTGCATTCCCTGGAATTTCCGTGACTGCAGGTGGTGGCTGCACCATGCGACTGGAGTCTGTGTTCCCCAGGATTTCTGTGACCACAGGTGGTAGCTGCACCATGCGACTGGAGTCTGTGTTCCCCAGGATTTCTGTGACCACAGGTGGTAGCTGTACCATGTAACTGAGGGTCTGCGTTCCCCTGAATTTCCGTGGCCATAGGTGGTGGCTGTACCATGGGAATGAGGGTCTCTGTTCTCTGGAATTTCCATGGCCATAGGTAGTGGCTGTACCATGCGACTGGGGTCTGCGTTCTCCAGAATTTCTGTGGCTGCAGGCTGTGGCTGCACCATGCGACTGGGGTATGCATTCCTCGGAATTTCCGTGGCCATATATGGTGGCTGTACCATGTGACTGAGGGTCTGCATTCCTTGGAATTTCCATGGCCATAGATAGTGGCTGTACCATGTGTCTGAGGGTCTGCGTTCTCTGGAATTTCTGTGGCTGCAGATAGTGGCTGTACCATGTGACTGAGGGTCTGCATTCCTGGAATTTCTGTGGTCGCACATGGTGGCTGTACCATACAACTGGGGTCTACATTCCCTGGAATTTCCTTGGCCACAGGCGGTGGCTGCACCATGCATCAGGTCTTCTGTCTCAGGAGTTGGTGCCATTGTCTCTGTTATTCCCTCGCCTGACACACAGAGGCAGTTCCTGACTTTATCACTCCCAGGAAACACACAGGCATCTGTTTTGGATCCTTGTTTTATTTCCCCATCACCTTTCTCATCAAAGGGAAATTCACATCCCTCTAAAGCTGAAAATGGTGTGGGGCCCCCTGGTGGTCTTTCCAAGGCATTATCAGCAGGTAAATTAGATCATGTGGGCCAGTGTACCTGAAATGAAAACAGAAAGGTAAGTCGTGTCACTAAGCTTTGGTGGGAGATTCAGGGTCTTTGTTAGTGGCAGAATCATCCAAAGTAAGTTGTTTGTTCACTGCAGATCTAGATGGTTGGCTGTGTCAGGATTAACCTTAGCCAGTGTCGACAGAGTGTCGCTTAATCCTCACAGAAGCGTGTCAAGTACATTGAAGAATAGCTGCCAAGTTTGCTATTGTCGGGAGAGAGGCAGGTACGTCTCTCGCTTAGCCCAGTGCTGCAGGAGGCCAGGCTCACGTCAGGCTGTGCGTGTGAGTGGGTTGGATTTTTAGCACTCTGGGACGGTAAAGCACAAACATCTATTTTTAACTTGTGGGTGACCTTCTTCTGTGCTGCTTGAGTCTCTGTGGGCCTTTCTCTGTTTCCTTCCTGAGGAGTCTGTGCCAGGGTCCCAAGCGTTCTCTGGGCTGCACATCCGCGCCTGCCCAGTGAGGAGCCTCCTCCTGGTGGCTGTGGGACTGGGCTGGGCCCACACTGTCAGCATCGTCTGGGGTAAGCAAGCCCGTCCTTCCACACCTCAGTGTCCCCAGCTGTTGAACAGGGCTAATCAACTGACCGTCAGGATTAATGGGGATCAGATGCGCTCATCTCATAGCCCTGCTTGGTAAATAGCCACTTCCACTCTGTCCTCCAATGTGCTACTCTAGACTTTTTCTTTACCTCCATTTAGCCAGGTGATTCGAGGTGACAGTGACAGTGACTATCAAGAGGGATGTACAGAGGAAACCAGTGGAAGAGAGCTCGAGGAGCAGACATGGGCGAAGGGAGCACAGTGCGGGGAGCACGGCTGCAGGGAGCATAGGCATGGGGAGCACAGATAGGTGTAGGGAGCATGGGCGTGGAGAGGACGGGTGCGGGGAGCACGGGCGTGTGAAGCATGGGTGCGGGGAGCACGGGTGCTGGGAGCACAGGGCATGGAGAGCATGTGTGTACTTGCTCTGCTCTGACAGAGGCTGCCGAGCATGTACTCTGTGCTCAGATGGGTCAGAGCCTCAGTGCCTCTTTTTAAAAAAAAAAAAAAAAAAAAAAAAAAAAAAATCTTTTTTTAAAGATAGGACTTCTGTCTTCCTGGTGGCCCCTTTTAGTCGATACTCTTTTAAGCCTGCTTTTCCAGAGAAAAGCTAGGAAGGATGGCCTATATAGGTTCCAGTCTGGGCATATCTGGAAGAATGGGTCTTTTTTAGGTTTGAGTCTGGCGTACCTGGGGACATCTTTGAACCTCCACTCAGAGTCCCAGAACCACGTGTAGAGGCTCCCCAAATGTCTGCTGGGACTTTCCCCTCTGCTCGCGGATGATGAAGAGCAGAACCTCACCCTGCCACGACCTCTGGGGTCCTCCTTCCTGGAGGGCAGTGCCTTGGTGACCAGCGTGTGTAGGAGTCTGAGCTGGCACCTTCGGGCTATGCTGTGCAGCGGGGGCTCATGCCATGGGGCATTCTTGTGTTCTGCACCGGGACTGGTGACGTTGGGCATCCTCGTGCAGTGTGGACCACATGAGGTGCACATGAGCCAGACAGCTCCCGGAATTCGGAGCCTGGCTCTGTCTCAGGCCACCCACCTGTCTGTGGCATTTTTGAGGGATTGTGGGGACCCTATGAGTCTGTGTCCCCACCCTCACTGGCTGGACACCTGTGCCAGGCTGGAGTTTTATGTTTCACCATCCCCTGTTCCGAGTTGTGTGAATATTTATTTTCATTACCTACTCTCATGAGCTTTCCCTTTTTTAAAAAAAAAAATCGGAGACAGACTTTGAAGTCCTCTGGCCCTACCGTTCGTGGACCTAATGGTATTGCAGAAATTATGACCTCAATTATGTATAATAACTGGGGCTACTTTAAAAGTCATGTAAAGGAACAAGGTGGAGTAGCCATTTCAAGCTGTACATCATGCTGGATTCTTAAGTGAACATTATCAGGCTTTCAACACGTTTTCTCTTTTTATTTACTTTGGAGAATATAACGGATGCTCAGAAGCTGTTGGGATTTAGTAAGAGGAAGTTATCCTTAAGAAGCTATTTAAGCAAGGGGACAGTTGGAGTAAACGTAAATTATGCACACACACCTATTCCAAACCAGAGAAATAAAAGCATCAACTGTACTGGGGTTGAAACTTGGGTGCTAGTGTGTCTTTCCTGCCCACAGTGACTGTGGCAGTGCTGTGGGCAGGAAATTCTGGAAAGAAGACTCGGTGCCAGTGGTAATTTTTGTGACGATTCATTTGCTTTCAGCTCAAGTGACTATAGTCTTACTTGCAAATGGCTGGGTCTCCACCAATGGACCACAACACTGACATAGGACACATGAGAAATGACCCTTGGGTTTTTAACAATTATTATTTTTAATGGACACATTATAGTACATATCCATGGGATACAGTATGATATTTCAATACATGTTTTTCGTGTGTAATTAGCAACTCAGGGTAATTAGCATGTCCATCATCTCAAACATTTGTCATTTCTTAATGCTGGGAATATTTAAAATCCTCTCTTCTAGCTGCTTGAAAATATACAATAAATTGTAAACTATAGTCACCCTACAAGGCTATAGCACACTAACCCTTATTTTTACTATCTAGATGTAATTTTGTATCCATTAGACAACCTCTCCCTTTCTGCCTTCCCGCCGCCCTTTCCTGTCTCTAGAAGCCACTGTTCTACCTTCCGAGGGTAGAATATCGTTTTCCTCATAGAGATCTTTAACCTTCTTGGTTAGATTTCTTCTGAGGTATTTTTGTTTTTATTTTATATTTTTGTAGTTAAATGGGATTGCTTTCTTGATTTCTTTTTTCACTGGCTCATTGTTGGTCTATAGAAATGCTACTGATTTTTATATGTTGATTTTGTATTCTGTAACTTTACTGAATTTGTTTATCAGTTCAAAGAGATTTTTGCTGGAGTCTTTTTTTTTTTTTTTAATATATAAGAGCACATTGTCTGAAAACAGACAATTAGAGTGCCTCCTTTCTACTTTGGGTGCCCTTGATTTCTTTCTCTTGCCTGACTGCTCTTGACTAGGACGTTCAGTGCTGTGTTGAATAGGCGTGGCACAAGTGGGCGTCCTTGTCTTGTTACAGATCTCAGAGAAAAAGCTCTTAGTGTTTCCCCATTCCCCATTATGTTAGCTGCGGGTTTGTCACATATGGCCTTTATTGTGTTGAGGTATTTTTCCTTCAGTGCCTCTTTTGTTGAGACTTTCTATCATGAAGCAGCGTTGAATTTTATCAAATGCTTTTTCTGTATCTATCGAAATGATATTATGGTTTTTGTCCTTAATTCTGTTGATGTGATGTAGCATGATTATTGATTTGTGTTTGTTCAGCAATCCTTGCATCCTGGGATAAATCCCACTTGATCATGGTGTATAATCTTTTTGATTTGCTGTTGGATTCAGTTTGTTAGTATTTTGTTGAGGATTTTTGCATCTGTGTTCATCAGGGATATTGACCTATAGTTTTCTCTTTTTATTGTGTCCTTGTCTTATTTTGGTATCGGGTAATGCTGGTCTTGAAGAATGAACTTGGCAGGATTCCCTCCTCTTCAATACTTTTGGAATAGTTTGAGAAGAATTGAAACAAAAATGTGTAGAATTCAGCTGCGAAGTCACCTAGTTCTGGGCTTTTCTTTGTTGGGAGACTTTGTATTATTACTTAGTCATACATGTTACTCATTATTGGTCTGTTTTAGGATTTCCGTTTCTTCTTGGTTCCATCTTGGTAGGTTGTACGTGTCCGGGAATTTATCCATTTCTTCTAGGTTTTCCAATCTGTTGACATATAGTTGTTCAAAATAGTCTGTAATGATCCCTTGTATTTCTGTGGTATCAACTGTCATTCTCCTTTTCTGTTTCTAATTTTATTTCTTTCGGATTTCTTTTTGTTTGCTTAGTGTAGCTAATGGTTTGTCTATTTTATTTATCTTTTCAAAAAACCAACATTTTTTTCTTCATTTTTATATTTGTTAGTTTCAAGTTTATTTAGTTCCTCTTTGATCTTTGTTATGTCTTTTCTTCTACCACTTTTGGATTTGATTTGTTCTTGCTCTTCTAGCTCATTGCAGTTCGTTGTTAGGTTGTTTATTTTAAATCTGTTTTTTAAATGTAGGAGTTTATTGTTATAAACTTTCCTCTTAATACTGCTTTTGCTGTATACCATAAACTTTGATATGTTGTGTTTCTGTTTTCATTTATTTCAAGAAATTTTTAAATTTCCTTCTTCATTTCTTCATTGACCCATTGGCTATTCAAGGGCATATTGTTTAATTTCTATGTATTCATACAGTTTTGAAAGTTCTCCTCGTTGTTGATTTTTTTTAAAATTAAACTTTGTGTTCTAGGGTACATGTTCACAATGTGCGGGTTTATTACATATGTATTCGTGTGCCAAGTTGGTATGCTGCACGCATTAACTCATCATTTACATTAGGTATATCTCCTAATGTTATCCCTCCCCCCTCCCTCCTCCCCCCTCCCCACAACAGGCCCCAGTGTGTGATGTTTCCTTTCCTGTGTCCAAGTGATCTCACTGTTCATTTCCCACCTATGAGTGAGAACATGCGGTGTTTAGTTTTCTGTCCTTGCGATAGTTTGCTGAGAATGATGGTTTCCAGCTGCATCCATGTCCCTACAAAGGACATGAACTCATCCTTTTTTATGGCTGCATAGTATACCATGGTGTATATGTGCCACATTTTCTTAATCCAGTCTGTCATTGATGGACATTTGGGTTAGTTCCAAGTCTTTGCTGTTGTGAATAGTGCCGCAATAAACATACGTGTGCATGTGTCTTTATAGCAGCATGATTTATAATCCTTTGGGTATATACCCAGTATTGGGATGGCTGGGTCAAATGGTATTTCTAGTACTAGATCCTTGAGGAATGACCACACTGTCTTCCACAATGGTTGAACTAGTTTACCGTCCCACCAACAGTGTAAAAGTGTTCCTATTTCTCCACATCCTCTCCAGCACCTGTTGTTTCCTGACTTTTTAATGATCACCATTCTAACTGGTGTGAGATGGTATCTCATTGTGGTTTTGATTTGCATTTCTCTGATGGCGAGTGATTATTGTAGCAGGACTAGCCTCAGACAAAACATGATGGGAGGCTACATGTATCAGCTAACAGAACAAAACGTTTTACACTGCTTTCTCAAACAATGTCTGGAATTTACAGATAACACTAGTAGTTTTGGTCAGGGGTTAATATTATTATTATTATTTTAACCACCAGGGCCAGGTGGTGGTGCCAAGGTCCTCTAGCTATTTATCTTCCTTCTGTTTCTTTCTAACTTTTTGTTTTCTCCCCCTTCTCCTGTCTTATAAACTAGGGAAAAGGGGAGACGGGGAAAAGCTGGGAAAGACAACAGGAGAAGTGGTGGTCTCATTCTATATTATGAGCATTTTTTCATGTCTCTATTGGCTGCATAAATGTCTTCTTTTGAGAAGTGTCTGTTCCTTGTTGTTGATTTATAGCTTTATTCTGTTAGAGTCTGAGAATATCCTAGATGTTATTTCAATTTTAGAAAAAATGTATTGAGAATTCTTTTGTAGCCTAACATGTGGTGGATTCTAGAGAATATTCCATGTGCTGAGAAGAATGTGCATTTTGTATCTGTTGGATGAAATGTTCTGTAAATGTCTGTTAGGTCCATTTGGTCTACACTGGACTTTAAATTTGATGTTTTGTTGTTATTTTTTGTCTAGATGACCTCCAGTACTGACAGTGGGATTTTGAAGCTCCTACTATTGTTGTGTTGGTGTCTCCCTGTCTCTCTCTATACATATATATGTATATATAAATTTATTTGAGACAGAGTTTTGCTCTTGTTGTCTAGGCTGGAGGGCAGAGGTGCAATCTCAACTCATTGCAACCTCCACCTCCTGAGTTCAAGTGATTCTCCTGCCTCAGCCTCCCAAGTAGCTGGGATTACAGGCATGTGCCACCATGCTGGGCTAATTTTTTGTATTAGTAGAGACAGGGTTTCACCATATTGGCCAGGCTGGTCTTAAACTCCTGACCTCAGGTGATCCACCTGCCTCCACATCCCTCCCAAAATGCTGGGATTATGGGCGTGAGGCACCGCGCCCGACCTCTCTCTCCATTTAGATCTACTAATATTTGCTTTATATATCTGAGTGCTTTGTTGTTGGGTGCACATATACTCGTAATTGTTATATCCTTTTGCTATTTTGATCTCTTTATTATATAATTACCTTTTTTTCTCCTTTTTACAGTTTTTTACTTAAATTGTGATTGATCTGAAATAAATATGGCTACTCTTGCTTACTTTTGATTTCCATTAATGTGGAATGTGTTTTTCCATCCCTTCACATTTAGTCTATGTGTGTCTTTGCAGCTGAACTGTGTTTTTTGTAGGCAGCATATAGTCGGTTTTTCTTGTTTTAAATTCATTCAGGCCGTCTCTATCTTTTAATTGGGAATCTTGGGATTATTTTGCTATTGATATCACAGTCCAGACATTAAGATTTTCTCACTTAAGTCGCTTGTACACAAATTAATATGAAGAGGAAGTAGAGTTTTTCTTTTGTCCTTTTGAAGAGAGTGATGGATTATTATTTTGACTTCATGCAAGTGAGGGACTCACCATGCCTGTTGGGATTTTAGAATTTCTTTCCTGTTATTAGGAACAGCAATGATCTGTAATGGGTTCCTGGAATCATCCAGTGATGGTCTGAATATCTTAAAAGTTTCCTTTCATGTCTCATTTTCTATTTCTCCCCTAGTAGCCATGCACCCGGGGCAGGACATGGCCTTACATTTCCTTGGTTTCTTGATGATTTCTTAGGTTTAGTGTTTGACACAGTTAGGATTCTGGATAAAATCAGCCCTTCTGGGAAGTGTGTAAGTCAAACAAGGACTTTCTGGTGGCGTTATACAGGTTTCCCATGCCCCGTGAGTACAGGAATAGCCCCCTGGGGAAGGAGAATGGGCACATGATGGCAGGGAGCCATTCTTGGATGGTCCCATCGTTCTGCAGGAATTGTCATGCAGGAAGAAGAAGCACATGGCGACTGAGCTGGTAGTGATTCTGCTGATACTTTTGATCGTTATGATTTGCTCCTGAAAGGTGATGTGGGATGAACTGCAATATTTAGAATGCTGACATTCCTTGAAACAAAGATATAGAAAAAGGCTTATAATTGCATGATGCCTTGTAGTTTTCAGCTGCTCTCATGTGGATCCTTTTTCGTCCTTCTGAAATGCTTTCCCAGGAGAGAGCGTTGTTCTTCGTGTATAGATGAGGAGCCTGGGTTTCAAATGGTTAGGAATTCAGTGCACGCATTGGAATCTTTAGTTTCCTGGAACATTTTCTATTCAAGTATAGACCACATGGCCTCTAAAGGCTGGCTCATTCTTAACACCGCGAATGGGGATCCAGCCTCACCTCTGGGGTGGGTGGCAGGAACTCCACAGCCATCCTGGGTGCTCTGGGGTGGGGTGGCTGAGCTGTGGCAGCCCCTCCCAGCTGAGCAGCAAGGCTGGGGAAAGCTCATTCCATTCCCCTTGGTTCTAACCAGGTAGAGGCTTACACTGCACATTTCCTTAGCTGGGAACCTTTAGAACTTTACATTTAAATCTAGTCTGTGATCCAGGGGGTAGACACATGGGTATTCACTGTACAATTCCTACATTTTTTGTATATTTAAAAAAATTTTTTATGTGTCGTGGATGACAAAAGAAATGAGACCCCTTTGAGTTAGCTTTTCTGTACAGCATCTTCTAGAATCAGGAGGCTGGACAGGGTTTAGTTTCATCAGAAATCTGAATCTTTCTGGTCAAGAGACGGCACTATTAAGTTCTTGGTTGTGTGGTTTCTGGGAAAGAAATATTCTAAATGAGTTCCAGGAATCACCTCTGTGGGATTTCTACAGGAAAAGTGACCACTCTTGAAGCTTCGCTGTCACTAACAAGAATAATGGTGACGGTTTCTAAGCTGTCTCCAGCCAATCTTTAGTTCTTTTATGCAGAGTGCTTTTATTCCAAGTGAAGTGCCCTTCTGTTTAATAGTGACCTCCAGTTATTACAGGGATTGCAGCTGCATTTGATGGACGTGAACCTGCTCATCTCTGGCTCCCCAGCTTCGCCTCTGGGGTGCGTGGCAGGCGCTCCACAGCCATCCTGAGTGCTCTGGGGTGGGAAGTCTCTAGGGGGAGTGGACAGTGCATGGCCGGGACGTTCCTGTCCGACGTTCCACACTGGTGTATAGGCGTCTCTGCCCTGTTTCCTCCGTCCGTGCGTCTGTGGCGTTTCCTCTGTTCGTGCATCTGTGGACTGTTTTCTCCGTGTGTGCCTCTGTGGCACGTTTTCTCCGTCCATGCGTCTGTGGCGTTTCTTCCATCCGTGCGTCAGTGGCGTTTCTTTCGTCCCTGCGTCTGTGGCACTTTTCCTCCCTCCGTGCGTCTGTGGCACTTTTCTTCCCTCCATGCGTCTGTGGTGTTTCCTCCGTCCGTGCGTCTGTGGTGTTTTCTCCGTCTGTGGATCTGTGGCGTTTCCTCTGTGAGTCTGTGGCCTGTTTTCTCCATCCACGCTGAAGGCCGTCACTTCTCTCTAGTCACCACTTACTGATCGCTCCCTGTGTGCTGAGCCTGTGTCAGGCGTGTGGCGTGTGTCACCTGTGTGGCAGGGGTTTGCGTGACACACAGGGACACACGCTTGGGGAGCTGCAGTGATGGGGTCATAGCCACGCAGCTCAGCCCTCGGTCTGAGGGTCTTGGTGCCCACCCAGCTCTTCCCGAAGCAGCCTCGGGGCAGATCCCAGCTCTGCTTTCTCTCCTCGAGGTACCTCATGAGGTAAACTAAGCAAATCGAAAGTAGGAAACAGTTGTGAAATGAGGCCTGGGTTCAAGTGTGTGTGTTCATTTCTCTTTACATGTTTACTTCACGTACCCCCAATGATATACTTTCCAGCTGGTATAACAATTAATTACCAGCCATTACTGGTACAAAATTCCAGGAAGGATATTTGAGGAGGGCATAGTCTCAAAAACATGCTTGATTTTCACAGTTGTGATTTGCATGATAAAGCTCTCAGGACTGTGACTTTCTTTTGTTATCTTATTTTTATTTTTAGACCCTTGGGAGGAAGTTATTTAGTGATTACTTATAATTGTGAAAATAATGTAATGATTACAGAATCTCATTAGAATAAATACTATATTTTCTGTTCCTTATGTCAATGAAATCATCTTAATCCAGGCCGATGTTGGCAGGAATTGTCACGTTTAAAATGGGTAAGATATTTATGTGATGTGACGACCTCCCGTATCGTCTCTGGAACATATCAGAACTTTCATCTCAATTCTCACTTGTTGACACCCTACCTTGTTTTGTAATTATTCTTGTTTGCATCAGAATTTTGAATCCACGTACCTGAGATGATACTTACGTATGCATGTACGCATGCATGTGTGTGCATGTGTGTATGCGTGTGTATGTGCGTGTCCACGTGTCCATGTGCACGTGTATATGCATGTATGTGTGTGCATGTGTACGTGTGTATATGAGTGTACGTGTATGTGCATATGCGTGTGTATGCATGTATGTGTATATGTGTGCATGCATGTGTGCTCATGCACACATGTGTATGTGTGTATGTGTATGCACATATGTACACGCGTGTGTACATGTATAGGTACGTGTATGCATGTGTATGCATCTGTGTGCACACAGATATACCTTTTCCTTTCATACAGGCTGTTTTGAGTATTGCTGTTAGGCAGTGACAACTTTCTGTTTCCTCAGTCAGAAAATGGGTAGCTCATCATTAATAAAGATGAGCATTCAACATCAAGAATAACTAAATACAAATGAAATTATCATATTAAATAAATAAATTCCAAAACAAAGGCAATGTTCTGTACTATGTGTTCACATTGAACTTTCTTATAAAAATCGGTGTGAATGTTTCCCACTTATTGGAAATCACATGACTAGTTTAAGCCAAAACGTGGAATATTAATTAATTCTGTTTTCAGATCACTTTTGCATATTTATGATTGATCTGTTCTGCTGTTCTGGAAGCTCTGAAAACCACTCTGTCTTACTCTAGCTGGTGCCACGGTTGTGAGAATTCAGGGAAACAAGGTGTTTGCCAGTTTAAGTATTTTAGATCTCAAACTGGCTCTTTTCTGCATCATAAACCAGTCTTAAAGACAGACATAGTGTGACTTGTAGTGGATTATGTCAGTTTTATTTTCTGTGGCTGAATCATCACTCTACATTGTGAATTAATGTTATTTTTCAGATCGTCTTTATAACACAGGGAGGTTCTCCAGTGTTGAGTGCAGGTTCAGTGAAAGTACTAACACTGTTACTACGGACTTAAACAGACTTGTTTTCTGGGGTGATAACCTTGGAGTCAGGCATTCAGTGTCCGCCCATCTCTTGGTTCCGAGTTCTCGGTCCCCTCCCGCTCTCCTCTCCCTGTACCCTTACTACTGTCTTACCTTCTTTTTGACTCCTAGGCCCTCGGAAGATGGTGTGTTGGGGGCAGGTGCCTGCTGTGAATCTTTGATAACTTTGGGAGAGAACTTTTTCTTTGGAGCAAGACCCCTCTCAATAAACTTTCAGTAGCCTGAGTATCATCTGTTGTGTGAACTATTTGTGGAAAATGTTCAGCATTTTTCCTTGGATTTTGACTGATCTTTCTCCACCTGCCAGTTTCTTCTCAGTTTGCCATGTCTGTACCCTCACCAACCCGTTCCAGCCTGGTTACGTGTAAAGTATTTGAAGCAGAGCTCTGCAGATGAGAGAGTGTGTGTCACCCCCCGAGTTCCCTTCCTGGCCTCTGAGTGTCGGTTGTGTTTTGTTCCGAGGGACGACTCTGAGGCTCCTGGCCCCTGTTTTGGAGCACCCCACAGCAAAGTGGGTGTAAAATGAAAAATGGGTTTATGCTGTATTATTATAATTCATAGAGTAGATGATAAAAATGCTTGAATCTGAACAGCAACTGAAAATGAGGACATGGTACCAGTTTGGATGTTGGACGACTTTCTTGAAAAAAGTTTTCATCAAATTTAGAAACTGTGAGTGTGCTGTTTTCTATTTCATACTTAGAATCTGTATAGTGTGTGTTGTATGAATGTGTTGTATGAGTGTGTTGTGTTGTATGTGAGTTGCATGGGTTGTATGTGTGTTGTATGTGCATATTGTGTTGAGTTGCACTTATTGTACGTTTGAGTGTTGTGTGTTGTATGAGTGTGTTGTGCGTGTATTTGTGAGTTGCATGCTTTGTATGTTGTATGAGTGTTGTGTGTTGTATGTGTGTATGTGTATGTCGTATATGAGTTGCATGTATTGTGTGTGATGTATGAGTGTTGTGTGTTGTATGAGTGTGTTGTACATGTGTTTATGGGTTGCATGTGTTGTGTGTTGTATGAGTGTTGTGTGTTGTGAGTGAATTGTACATGTATTTGTGTTGAGTTGCGTGTGTTGTGTGCATGTTGTATGTGTTATATGTTGTATGAGTGTGTTGTACGTGCATGCTGTGTTATGCGTGAGTTGCATGTGTTGTATGTGTTGTATGAGTGTATTGTATGTGTATGTTGTGTTATGAGTTGCATGTATTGTGTGTACGTTGTATGAGTGTTGTGTTGTATGAGTGTGTTGTACGTGAATGTTGTGTTGAGTTGCGTGTGTTGTGTGTGTTGTACGTGCATGTTGTGTTGAACGTGAGTTGCATGTGTTGTACGTGAGCTGTATGAGTGTGTTGTGTGTGTATGTTGTGAGTTGCATGTATTGTATGTATGTTGTATGAGTGTTGTGTGTGCATGTTGTGTTGTGAGTTACGTGTGTTGTGTGTTGTATGAGTGTTGTGTGTTGTATGAGTGTGTTGCATGTGCGTGTTGTATGTGAGTTGTGTGTTGTGTGTGCTGTATGAGTGCATTGTACGTGCGTGTTGTGTTGTATGTAAGTTACGTGTGCTGTATGTGTGTATGAGTGTGTTGTACGCACATGTTGTGTTGTGAGTTGCATGTATTGGTTATGTGTCGTATGAGTGTGTTATAAATGCACATTGTGTTGTGAGTCACATGTATTGGGTATGTGTTGTATAGGTTGTGTGTGTTTGTGTGCAGTGTGTGTTGTCAGTGTTGTATAAGCCCATTGTACATGCGTGTTGTGTTGTGTTGCATGTGAGTTGCATGTTGTCAGTGTGTGCCATGTGAGAGGCGTGGCATCCACATGACTGCTCCTCAGTGAGTCCTGCCTTGCAGCCCCTTCAAGCTTGTATCTTCCCGAGCAGCCTAGAAGCAGCAGCCTGTTTGCCTCTGCCCCTCCCCAGGGGGCCTCAGCCAGATCCTGTGCTCAGCCCCCGGCTGGGCAGTCTGCCTCTCTTGTCTCTCTCTCTTCTCTCTCATCGTCCTCCTGCGCCTCCTCCTTCTGGGGACCTGCATCCTTCCTCTGTGCTTCCTGGCAAGCCACACCTGGGACGTTGGAGTTCAGGCTGTCCTCCAAACCGTTTGCTCCTCTCTGAAGAGCGCCCCCCTTGACTGGCCGTGAGCAGCTGGAGTGGATTGCAGGGAAGGGAGGTGGGTGTTCCTGTAGAGACGCCAGGGTCTTACCTGGGGAGAAGGGAGCCTGCACTGGGCAGGCCGCCCTCCTGAGGAAGGGGATGGGGTGGGAGGAGGCTCTCGTGGACAAGGGGCCCACCTCCTGCCCTCCTTCCCTCTATCCCAGTCTGTTGTGAGGGAGGGCGGGACCCTAGGTGATTTCTATGCAGATCTTCAATTATCCACGCTGTGAAACAAATACTTCTGTTTTTAAGATCAGAGGAAATCTCCTTTGTTTCTCTGCCTTTTATTTTATTTTATTTTATTTTATTTTATTTTATTTTATTTTATTTTATTTGAGAAGGAGTTGCCCAGGCTAGAGTGCGGTGGCGTGATCTCGGCTCACTGCAACCTCCACCTCCCAGGTTTAAGCAATTCTCCTGCTTCAGCCTCCTAAGTAGCTGGGATTACAGGTGCCCGCCACCACATCCGGGTAATTTTTGCATTTTTAGTAGAGATGGGGTTTCACCATGTTGACCAGGCTGGTCTCAAACTCGTGACCTCAAGTGATCCACCCGCCTTGGCCTTCCAAGGGGTTGGGATTACAGGCGTGAGCCACCGTGCCCGGTCTGTCTGCCTCTTAGTTAGAACCTGTGTATTTTATGTTTTACATTTCACTTTTCTGGGTCAGAACAGTAGTGTTTCTTTTTCGTAGTGTTGCTATGAATGTCCTTTACGGTTAGGAGACTGGGTTGGCTGCCCACTGGAGAGTGGTATCACTGGGTCACGGTCACCATCTGCCGCAGCAGCGTCCAGAGTGTTTAGAGTCTTTCCTGGACGTAGACACCCTTTTGTCTGACATTCAGATAAAACCAATCACCGCATTCAGATAAAGAGGTCAGAGCTGGGAACCGTTAGTTCACATCCACCTCTCCCGAGAGTGTTCACGCCTCTTCCACGCGGGGCTAGGCTGCTGCTGAGCATGGTTCTGCTGGCTGTGGCTGTGGCCTCTTTCCTCAACCACAGCCATCGCAGGCCTGCCACAGTTTTTATTCTTCTAGAAGAGAATAGGCAACACAAGAGAAGCAAGGTATGTTAGATATGAAACCGTTAAAAATTATTTCCTCAAACATTGTATATATTTTTTGCCCATACCTAATTTGATAGCAATTTTAAAAAGATTAAAATGAAAAAAAAATTCCCCTATATTAAGTCTTTGAAAGGCATCCAACTTAGTTTTCATACAATTATTCTCTCTTTGGAGTCATACTTTGTTGGTTTCAGTAATGTGTAACAAATGCACCAGCATAAACAGATTTAGGAGCAAACAACTGCTTCGTAATTATAGTTCAGCTCGCGGGGCCCAGCTGTGGGGGTGCAGCCTGCGCCTGCCTGTGCGCCAATAGGGCTGGTCACCTTGAGCATCTGGGAGTGTCTGGGTAAGTGAGGTCTGGGCAAGGCAGCGTCCACACACCTGCGTAGTTCTCACTTTGTCCACGTTATCCGGCAATGCCACAAAATTATCAAGTAAGTGTTCTCCAAGCGCATATTCAGTTAGTGTTTGGAAAGTGCATAGGTACCTCATACAGCACCTTTAAGAGGAACTAGGAGCCCAGGAATGAGAGCGGGTGTGAGGCCTGTACTCTCTTTGCACAGATAAAATATGCATGTGCATATCTGAGGCCAGAAAGTTAGATTGGGGCCAGAATGTGGAAGTCCTTACCTGTGGGATACTAGGGAACCACTGAGGGTTTCGGAGAGAATCGTGTCTCTGATGTGCGGCATGCCGTGGAGCCGGGGGGTGACAGGGCAGGCTCATGCAGGGCACTCGCCATGGCCGGAGGAGGAGAGAAGGCAGCCAGTGAGCTGAGCAATTCGGTGCCTCGGTCAGGAGGGGAAGAGGGAGTACAGGAAGGCGGATGAAGCTGCGAGTCTGCACCCCGAGGTCGCCGTTGCGCTTTGCCGGAAATCAGGAGAAGCAAGTGTGGACCTGACTCAGAGATACTTAGAGACACCACTGCAAGCTGCAAGTTTGGAAATACAGGAGGAGGCTTGGGGAAAATCTGGAGCAGGGAGCATTTGGGAGCCTCTTAGGTAGAAGTGCAGGTCAAGTAGCCAGAGTGTGAGGCGTGCATGTCTGGAGAGAGGAGGCCAAAGGAAAGCCCACATTTGGAAATGGAGGAAGGGTTGGAAGACCCAGAGAAGGCCCTGCTTAGAATCCAGAGAAGAGCTGGATGGCGCAGTTCACTAAAGCCCAGAGCCGAGAGTTTCCAGGAGAAAGTCCCAAGTGTTGCTAAAAACCAGGGGGCAGGACTCCAGTTGGAGCCTGTGGGGGAGCCTAGCGGCCCTGATCCCTGAGAGCAGCCAGAGCCTGGGTGTCATGGTGGAAGTGGGTGGGAAGTGCAGGAAGCAGGTGGAGATGGTCCTTCAAGGCCTGGTGCTTCACACAGGTAGCCAGCTGTGGACCGAGACACAACTGGAGAGGGGCCTGAACCCAGAGCATCTCCAGGTGGAGGAGGGAGCCAGGAAGGGCAAAGGTATCCGGAAGAAAGGGGGCAGGCATGGAGCCAGGTCCCCAGGGAGGCTGCAGTCTTCTTTCTCTGTTCATGGACTGGTTGTTGGTTATTTTGAGTTCTCAAAGTCGTCCACTCGGTGCGGTCCAGAGAAAGTTCCCAGGGGTCTCAAGCCGGAGCAGGCCTTGTGCTTTTCCGAACACTGTGCGTGTTGACTCAGGGTTACCGTCAATGGCTAATTCTAGCGTGTCTTTTGTTGAAGTCTGCAGAGGAGCCTCAACCAGCACCGGCTTTTGAAGAACTTAGAAAACTTGTGTTCTTCTGATTCTGGGATTTTTGCCTGAAATGCCTCGTATATTTTTGGCTAGGTGTTGTTAGCACTTGTGTTACAGCATTTGGAGCTCTGTATTTTTGTGATGTGCTAGCTGTGAGGATGTTTAAAATTAGATTCCTAGAAATCAGGTTATAGGAGCTCTCGGCCATGCTTCATGGGTTATGTTTTGACCCCTCATAGTGGACCCCGTTGCAGTGGCTATTCTTAGTATTTGTGGAACACCTGACTGGTGATGCTAGGAGAATGTGATTTGTTTTCTTTGTAAGTCTAAAGTCTAACGACCTTGTAGAGTCTTTATACCTATCTCTTATAAATCAGCTTTAATATACTTGAAAATGTCCTCATTGTGCCCTTGAAAAGCAGGCTCACATTTTAAAAGTCATCCTTTTAAAATCCTTTTCTGCAGCCTGTGCCCTTTGTCTGTTTTGTTACCTTCACTGCAACATCATGAAACAGGGACAAGGGCTAGAATCTATTTCATACACAGAGCTTGAAACAGGGACAAGGACTAGAATCTCTGTTTCATACACAGAGCTGAACTGTGCTGAGCGACCT
This sequence comes from Macaca fascicularis, assembly GCF_037993035.2. Classification (NCBI taxonomy): domain Eukaryota; kingdom Metazoa; phylum Chordata; class Mammalia; order Primates; family Cercopithecidae; genus Macaca; species Macaca fascicularis. Next base: position 87,526 of record NC_088386.1, read on the forward strand.
GCTATGCTGACGTCTGTTTCTGTCATGAGAGGAAACCCAGGCCTCTTGACTTTTCCTTTTGTACATTTTCAAAAAGAATATTTTTTCCTCTCTTGGGTCCATTCCATTGTGGGATTCTCTCCTAAGGCTGTTTCTTTGCGTTCCATTTTGACAAGTATGATTTATTTCTGAGATGATGAAAGGGCAGTGAAAAGGCCTGGGAAAGAGAAAGCAGGAAGAGAAGGAATCGTCTCATGATTTTAGTCAGAAGGAAATCACTCAGACAGAAACGCTATTCCAAGTGGGTCAGATCCCAGGAAGTGGGATTGAATAAGTGACATGATATCGCACAACTGTTTTACATTCTTGCTGTTGCCAGGGGTAACGAAAAGAACGAGTATATTCATTCCGAGGTCAAATATATATCTTTGCTGACTCTGACTATAATTAGCAGAATTCGTTCAGTTCAAGTTTGAGAATACCTTTACAGAAGAGGGTCTTCGTGCCCGTGTGCCTATTTCTATTTATATGTTCACACGTATTGGAGTATAAATGTGTGTGTGCTGTGTGTGAGACCTCATTATTTGAAACAAGAAATGTGCAGTAGAGCTTATTAATTACGGGAAGGTACATTTGGGGGATAAACCACTTTGTTTAGAATTGAATAATGGGGTCTTTGAGGGATGTATATATGTATGTGTGTTTGCATTTATGTGTATGAAAGTGTGTATTGCATGTATATGTGTTGTGCATGTATGTGTGCCTTTGTGTGTAATGTACATGTGCATGCATGTGTATATGTGTGCATGTGTATTTGTGTTGCATGTATGTGTGTGCATGTGTTACGTGTTTAGGCACGACTGCACATATGTGCAAGTAGGCATGCATGGATGCTCATGTGTATATAGTTATACATGTATATTTGTGCATGTTATGTCTACACACTTACGTATGTATGTGTGTCAGAATGTGTATGTATATGCATGTGTGTTTGAGTGTTGTGTGTATGCTTGTGCGTGTGTGTTTGAGTGTTGTATGTTTGTGTGCGTGTGTTTGAGTGTTGTGTGTATGTGTACGCGTCTGTTATGTGGTGGTATTATGTGATTATGTGAACGTGTGTGCATGTGTGAATGTATGTATTGCATATAGGTGTGCGTGTCCATGTGTGTGTGTGTGTGTGTGATATGTGTCTGTGCATGCATGCATGTGCACATTTGATTTGTGAATCCTCTCTGGGAGGGGCATGTTCCTGGAGACAGTGCATGGGATCCTCCGCTGTCCTCTCAGGGAGAGAGACATTGTGAAAGTTCGAGCCATTAGGTAAACATGCCTGATGTTCTATAAAATATATATTTAAATATACCACTGGGGTTAAATATATGTTAAATGGGTGCAAAGCTGTTATATTGCATTAAAAGTCATGTTAGTACTTCCTGGTTAAAGGCTTTGTGAAAGATTTCCTGTACATGGGACATAATACACCACACAGAATTACAGCAGGTCAATGGTATTTGCCAGGAGGTCTGGCTTATGATTGGTATTTCTAGTTGCAGACATGCAGGTTGAGCTTTGCTGGACTTAGAGGAGGGTCATTGACTCTGCCCACTGAATGATACCAGCGTCTCTGCTGCTTCCTTTTTCTGCCGGCTTCATCCAGAGCTGGGACAGCTGCTCTCAGACGCATTGTACTTTTTTCTACATAAAAATCTGCAGCATTTGTTAGCAGTCCAGTAGCAGACCGAGTGGCAGGTCCAGGGGCAGGTCCAGCGTCAGGTCCAGCATCAGGTCCAGCGGCAGGTCCAGCATCAGGTCCAGGAACAGGTTCAGCGGCAGGTCCAGCGACAGGTCCAGGGGCAGGTCCAGCAGCAGGTCCAGTGTCAGGTCCAGCGGCAGGTCCAGCCAACTTTCCACATGGCCCATGTGAAAATGTACCCTCTCCCTTCCATTTTTTAAAGCAGTATCATTAGTAGAGCCTACTGCCATTTCTCCTTGAGCTCCTCACAGTGGATGGTAAGCATTTGCTTTATTAAAGCAAAGTTCCGTGCTCTTTGTGCTAAGTCCCCTCTGCCTTTCTGTGAGAGGCTAGAATTGGGATCGACCCTCAGCTGTGCCAGAGCCTTGGTACATGTCTCAGTTCTGGAATCTACTCTGTGCTTGTTGCCTTCCATCCACCGACAGCCGTCTGTCTTCCTGTCACTCCTTCAACACGGAGTCCAGCAGAGTGCACACAGGTGAGCCTGTGTGAATGCTGGTTTTGTAGGATCTTATCGGGACCTTAGTCATCTTTTCACTAGGAAACCAGACACTGCAAAGGACTTAAAGAAAAGCCCAAAGAAGCCGTATCAGTAGAATCATAGAGACAGAATTCTACAACCATAGGAAGTGGCATTGATTATCATGAAATGTGCATTTATGTGAGGCATAGTAAAACATCACATTTCTTACTGGGTAAGAGCTTGGAAAAGATTATGAAAGTATAACTGACTCTACTCTTGTATCGTAGAACATGGTAAAATGATGCAAGGTGTTGTATAGAATGGAACAAACAGAATATAATTATATAGAGTAGCGCAGAATAGAACAAATAGCATAATGTTATATAGGGTAGCATAGAACAGAAGAAACAGTGTAACATTATGTAGTATAGTATACAATAGGAAAAATCGTATTACATGGTCTAGAATAGAACAAGTGGGATAGTATTGTAGAGTATACAGTTGAACTAATGACGTAGTATTGCATAGCATAATACAATCTAGATTAGAACACACAACATAGTATTAATATTACGTAGTGTGGTGTGGAATAGTAGAGTCGCATGGCACAGAACAGAGAGGATAGTGTTCTGTAGCACTGATGCAGGAGTTTTGCTCTTTAGCTCAGCTGGGTCCAGGTTCTTGTCTAATGACCAGGAAGAAACAGGCACGGGGACATCGAAGAGTGAGTGCAGTGGAACTCGTTAAGCTAAAAGTTAAGCTCTCAGCGAAAAGAGGGGTCCTGAGAGCAGATTGCTGGTCGCCCCCTTCCCAGTTGACTACAAGGGCTTTTATATAGAAGCTGATGGGGCTGGTCTCGCTGTCTAAGGAGCAAATATCTGGTGGTTCCACCCCATTCCCTCGTGTGCATGGGGACCTTTAGTCTGCTGTGAGCATGTTTAGGAGGGCCCCCCCGTGCAAGTCCCCCTATCTGCACAAAACATGGGCTGGAGGCTCTCTGGGACCCTTCCCTTACTGTCTGCCTAAAGCAAGCTGGCTAACTCCTTTCTGTATAGAAGAAAATAGAATAGAATAGAACAGATAGTACAGCGTTTTATAGTATGGAGTGAAGCTGTAGTATTCTATCATAGAGAATGGAATAGTATAGAATAGAACAAACAGATCGTACTAGTGTAGTATAGAATAGTAGCCTCATGCAGCACGGAGCAGTGTTGTTCTCCCTATGTACAGAGTGTAACCACCAGGAGAGCGTTCTTCAGTGGGGCGTCACTGGCCCTTCATATTTCTTTGGTTCTGCGGAAATGAGGAGAGGAAGTTAATAGAGGGGGAGGAGGTTGGCTTTCTTACTTTTAAGGCGCTCATTACTTCTTGGGGATCATTTGATGGTCCCCTTTGGTAGTATTCTGTGAAGCAGTCTCTGTACTCTGTGTAGGGTGAAATGTGGAGCAGTCTGTGGACTCTGTGTAGGGTGAAATGTGGAGCAGTCTGTGGACTCTGTGTAGGGTGAAACATGAAGCAGTTGAGAAAGGATGAAGTCAGAAGTAGCTCAGCAGAGATGCACCAACTCTTACCTGGGAGACTGTGGAGCAGTCTGTGGACTCTGTGTAGGGTGAAATGAGGTGTTTTGTGTGAATTGTTGTCTCATGCCTGGCACATGGCAGAGCCTCCGTGGATCTTGCCGTCGTGAACCCTCTGATAACTTCTCTACAGTGCCCTCCACACTATAAATACCACACATTGTGGGAAGTCCGGGCCTTTTCAAAGGCTGGGTTTCATTTTAACAAAATTGTTATGCCCTGCTTATTTGGAATGGCCAGATCATCCTGCACTTCTGACTTCACCTGTCCAGCTGGGTACACCTCCCTGCGTGCTGCCAAGGTTTACGGCAGAATTCCCTGACGCCACTACCCTCACTGCCTGCACCTGAATCTGCTGTGGGGTCATTTCCTTATTGGACTTGTCTGGGGACCTCCTGAGGGGTGGATGGGTGAGGACTGGGTTATCTGGGGAAGGTGTTCATGGCATTCCTGTTTTCAGTTTGTGTCTCTGTTGGAAGAGATGCTTTTAGCACATCCGTTAATCCAGACGTGATTAGCAAGGAGTGTCTCTCCCAGGTAAGAGTTGGTGCATCTCTGCTGAGCTACTTCTGACTTCATCCTTTTTAAAGTCTGTTACAAAGAGAACTTTGGTTTCTCAAGGTTTAAGAATTGATGTCAAAGAGCAATTTAGTGTTCTTTTTGAGTCACCAGCCTTGCTGTGGATGATTCATGAGTCCTTGGTGGTTAGGGCCACAGCACAATCGGTGGGCCGTCTGTTCCCCACCCTGGTGGATACTTTCTCACCCAAAGAAATGTATTCTGTTAACATGTCTCAGTTAGAATATTTTAGTAGGAGACAGAGTTATGGCTCTTGTTTTAATTTGTAATAGATGATTACTGTAGCAGGGTCAAGGTTGAGACTTGCAGTGTAGCTCATGGAAAACATTGATTAGAAACACCCAAAATATATCACCAGCTTTGTTGCTGCAGCTCCAAGGGACTAGGAATGCATATATATTTTTTCTTTTGTTATTATTTATTATTTTTATTTTTGAGACAGAGTCTTGCTCTGTCACCCAGGCTGGATTGCAGTGGCATAATCTCAGCTCACTGTAACCTCTGCTTCCAGGGTTCAAGAGAATCTTGTGTCTCAGCCTCCCAAGTAGCTGGGATTACATGTGCCTGCCACCATGCCCAGCTAATTTTTGTATTTTTAGTAGAGACAGGGGTCTCACCGTGTTGGCCAGGCTGGTCTTGAACTCCTGACCTCAAGGGATCTGCCAACCTTGGCCTCCCAAAGTGCTTACATTACACACATGAGCCACTGTGCCTGGCCGCCATGATCATTTTAAATGTGGCACTGAATATCTGCCTTTTTTTTTTTTTTTTAAGAAGTGCAAATGTTACCTCTCACACCTCTATTCTGTTGCTGGCCTGGGCTGGCCAGCAGGGTTCCCAGGCTCGAGGCCATGTCTGAAGTGTTGTTGGACAGTGTGGATCTGTGACCCCTTGGTCTTTGGGGACGTGGGGCACCCCGAGACACCCACAGTCTTGCGAGGGCTTACGGCTCTGTGTGTGGCTGCTGTGAGGCAGCCTTCGGTGGGGAGGAAGGAGAGCAGAGCCCATCTGTCCTGGTGCGGAAAATGCCCAAGAAACCAAAGAAATGGTACAAAAAAAATCATCTGCCCTGGTGCCATTTCTGTAAAAAAAAAAAAAAAAAAAAAAAAAAAAAAAAAAAAAAAAAAATTCACTCTGAATGTGGTTCTGTGCTTGAGGAGGATAGAAAATACCTGGAAAGGCACAGAAAGTGTTCTTATGGGGTCAGCGCCGGGAAGTGGGATGGGAGGCTTGGGAGTGTGTGCAAAGGAGGAAGTGGCATATTTTATTCTAGTTTATTTGGTAGAGCAAGTGATGAAAGTGAAGCTTGAGTGATCAGAGTAGCTCGGCCTGGCCATGGGTAGATCCCAGCGTGTCCCGCCTCCCGCCTGCAGCTGCAGCTCTGTTTCTCCGTCACAAATGAGACAGGTGGCCTGAGGTTGTGGGCCGAGGAGGGGCAGCTCGGTGTTCCCAGCACCTGACTGTTCAGGCTGCTCTTGGGCCAGCCTGAGGGAAGGGGCGGAGGAGAGCTGGGAGGGTGCACAGTGCGTCCTCCTCCCCCGCCCTGGGACTGAGGTAAGCCCAGGCTGCTGTCAGGATGGAGGAAGATGCCCTCAGGACGGAGGAAGAGGCCGATGGAGTTTGGTCAGCAGCCAGTGTTGTCTTTCCCACAGGGGATACGCAGTGCCCCAACTAGCAGGAAAAAACTCTGCTTTAGTTTTTAAATTTTGCTCATTCTCTTTATCGTGCTGGTCATGGTAAGATTTGGATATTGTTGGTAGGAATCAGTGTCAATTGCGTACAGTTGACTATTGTCCAACACAAGCTTGAGCTTTGCGGGTCAACTTATAGGTGGATTTTTTCAACCAAACTCAGGGAGAAAATACAGTGTTCTGCCACGTGAAACGCATGTCGGAGGGCTGATTCTTTGTACACGCAGAAAATACAGTGTTCCTGCCATGTGAAACGCGTGTCGGAGGGCCGACTCTTTGTACACGCAGGTTCGGCAGGTCCACCTGTGGGGCTTGAATGTGCCTGGATTTGGTGTCCATGGGGTCCTGGAACCGACTCCCTGAGTCCAGCGAGGCTGGCCCCGGGATCGACTCCTTGAGGACAGCGAGGCTGGCCCCGGGACCGGCTCCCTGAGGACAGCGAGGCTGTTTCTAGTAGCAGGTGGTTTATTTTGTGTTTTCCCCCTGGCTCCACACCCCGTTCTCAAAGACACGGCTGTCACAGGGGGACCAGCTGGGGCAGGGGAAGAGTGGAGGGCACCTGGTAGAAGTGGCCGTGGACTCTCTTAGGAACGATAACCGTGACACCTACCGTAGACGAAGATGTTGTTGGTCTGCACTCTTCTCGTGTTGGTCTGGGGCATACAGTGGCCGTGGGCTGGTGTGGTCCACAGCCCCGGTCTGGGGCATGCAGTGGCTTTGGGCTGGTGTGGTCCACAGCCCCGGGCTCCGTGGTCCCTGACCCTGAAATCCCATCCGGTCCTGTGTCACCTTGGGCCAGCTGTCTCCTGAGGGGAAGGGAACAGGGAACAGCCCTCCCCGCATGGCCTCCCCAGCACCACCCACCCCCAGGACCTCCAGTGTTGACCCTGCTGGGGGCTCCTCTCTCCTGGGGGGACCTTGTCCCAACAAGAGGACTCCATGGGCTGCAGGAGGTGTCGAGCTATTTTCTCTCCTGGAACTGGGTTGCTGGCAGCTCCCAGATGCAGGAGGAAAGGCTCAGAAGTGCCTTCATAATAAGGAGTTGTTGACGTGAACTTTGGACAGCAAACACTGCTTACATTTCCTTTTCCATTTTGATGCGTTAATGGTGTGCGGCAACACCGTGACACACGGGGATGCAGGTGATGGGTGACCCCCCCGCAAGGGGGCCATGCACCTGTTTGATAAGAAGGCATGCTTCTCTTACTGCAAATAAAAGCTTTTAATGGTTTTCTGCCAGAAAGACCCTGTCCTTTATGTAGGATACATAGCGGATCATTTGGCAAGGGATTGGGGATTTGGGGTTAAACTAAAAACAAATTAATTTCATTTTGTAGCACTCTGAACCCATTTGAGTTAATTATTCATTGAGAATTTGAATAGCACACACTGTTCTGACTTCCAATTTCCCCCTAATGAACGGCATTTGCTGTAACATGACAAAACCCTTAGTCTTAGAATTACTGGGTAATGTGGAAAAAGTCAAAGTTGGTTCTCTGTTGTTTTGCTTTAAGGAAATTATATTACTTTGCAGCCACTTAGTTTTCTCCTTTCCAGTAAGAAAAATTGCTTTCTTACTACCTGAAAATTCGTGAAGGTCAAGGGGACACAGGCTGCAGTGCATTAAAAGCCACCATCAAATGTGGACGTGGACCGAGTTTTCCCCTGTTCTCTCCCACCATCAAATGTGGATGTGGACTCAGTTTCCCCCTGGTCTCGCCCATCATCAAATGTGGACTTTGACCCAGTTTCCCCGTGTTCTCGCCCATCATCAAACGTGGACGTGGACCCAGTTTCCCCCGTTCTTTCCCACCATCAAATGTGGACGTGGACCCAGCTTCCCCCTGTTCTTGCTAACCATCAAATGTGGACTTGGACACACTTTCCCTCTGTTCTTGCCCACCATCAAATGTGGACACGGATTCAGTTTCCCTCTGTTCTTGCCCACCATCAAATATAGATGTGGACCTAGTTACCTTCTGTTCTCACCCACCATCAAATGTGGGTATGGACCCAATTTCCTTCTGTTCTTGCCCACCATCAAATGTGGGCATGGACTCAGTTTCCCTCGGTTCGTGCCTACCTTGCCACCATGGCTCATTTCACAATCACTCAGGAAAGGAAGAAACATTATTTTTAATAGGCATGAAGGCAGTTGTTTTTAACCTAAGGAACAGGACATAATTCCAGCAATGGGAATGACCAGCCGAGTGGGTCTGTGTGAGGTTTGGAAGAAAAAAAGGATTTTAACTTCCCCTCTCTGTGTGTGCCCACCTCCCCCAGTTGAGAGTCACAGATTTAATTACTTTAATTTTGAGCTTAAAATAATTTGACAACCTAACAAAAACTACTACAGTCCTATAAAATTCTGCTGTGTGTTTGGTTTTTCAGTTGCTTTTCTGAATATGGTAAATGAATGCATTATGAGTTGTTATTTTAGTAATTGCTGTAAAAATTAATGTATGTTATAACCAAGTGTTATAAAGTTAATTTAGCACCAAAGGAAAGCTAAAGCTGCATTGATTTCCCAGTGTAGTTGTGCATAACAACGGCTCCATGAGGCAGGGGCTGTGACCTTGCAGTCTGGTGGGAGCAGGTGCCACCCGGCTGGTGCGTTCGCTGCCCGTCCCCTCTTGCTGCCAGGCAGCTTTGCAGTTTCCAGGCTATGCGGGAATTGAGGCCGGTGGTCAGTAAGAGACGGTGGGTAGTTGGGTGGTGCAGGTTGACGTGGGGTGGAAGGAGGCGTGGAGAGCCTGGGGAAGCCTGGACAGCAGCTCCGGTACCTGCACAGGGGAGCAGGGTGCAGCGGCACGGGACAGTGAGTAGCTCCTGGAAACAGCCGTTGGGGTTTTTATAGATGAGTCTGTCTTCAGCTCTGCATCCCTTTCCTGCTGAGTCCGGGTGGAGAGTGGAGGCGTCGAGCGCTTGTTTCTCCAGGTGAGGGCCCATCGGACACAGCCAGTGTTTCCTGGAGTCCCCTCACCTGGGAACGTGCCCCTGCTCTTTTCAGAACAAAAGAAATCTTAGTTAAACTTGACACATCACCTTTCCAGAAGGTGTTTAAGTCTGTATGCCTGTTAAGTCACCTAACTTTAAAAAGTAATGATACAATATGCTTCTTTTTAGGGGAGAAAACCTAGCTGATTTAAAAGATAAAATCAGAGGTTGGGGTCGCAGCATTGTGGAGGAGACTTGGTTTATGTCCTAGTGGGCAGCAGTGTTTCCTCAACTATGGTGTTTGCTCTATTATTACATTACAGAGGTGACACTTCAAGCATAGGGAAATGGAAGGCAAAACAGCGCCCCCATTCAGAGATAAACGTTATCAACATATTCATGCACTTCCTTCTGCTGTTTTTGCTCTTCACTTTTTGTTTTAAGACCACGTTCGTAGGATGGATATATAATTGTTTATGGTGACTTTAAAAGCACCTTTCTTGCTAAAAAGAGTATTTTTTCAGTCTGGAAAATTTAGACAACATGTTTTGTTTAAAAATTAATTATAATACCACCGTGAAGTCATCAATGTTTTTATACATTTTCTTGGTCTCTTTATGGACTTAATAGATACAATTTAACAAATTGGAAATAACGTAATATTATGCATAAAATGTTTCTTGGCATTAGAGATGGAGCAGAGAGGAGGCACAGGGCTTCCCGCTGGCTGAGGTCCTCCCAGGGTGTGACCAGCAGCCTCCCAAGTTTAGGGTCTGCACGGAGTAAGATTTCTAAATTGCCTTACACCACAACCCCTGCAGCCACGCGTCCCTTTGATAAGGGGGTGTACTCTGATAGATTTTTCAAGACAAGAGTTTGCTGGATCTGAGGCTGTTTCAGCTGCTTCTGGAGACGGCAGGTCTGGGACGTTTGTGCCAGCTCTCCCTCAAGACCCCACGGATGCCACATCCTCATCTTTTGGAACCCAGTGTTGTAGAGGAGAAATCTGAAGCCAGTTTGATTTTTGCTTCTTGGTAGGAAACTGATGTTTTCAGGCTTTTCCCCTTTATTTCCATAATGAAGATGATGTCCAACCTCATCCAGAGGTGTGTTTGTTACCTTGTCGGGAATGTCCAGCCCTTATGTCCCCCTTCAGGTCCTCAGTCCCTTTCTCAACTTCCTCGCAATCCTCCCCATCTCATCCATCTTCACTGTAATTCTGTTATTTTTTTTCATTTTTGTGCTCACTTTCCCATGCGACTTTTGTTCTTGTTTCACAGATGCCCGTGCCAAACTTTATGTCTGGGGCTCGAGGGCCGTGTTTTATTCTGTCTGCCTCTGCATGTACTTTTGAGAAGTGGGGTTGGAGGTTGCCCCCCAGGTGCTGTTTCAGCTGGACCTGCCCAGATTCTGTGAATTGGGGGCGTCGGGCAAATCCCATGTGGCTCTATGGTGGGCCGTGCCGCTGAACCGTACGTCTGAGGTTTGGGGGCCGTGTTTCATTCTGTCTGCCTCTGCATGTACTTTTGAGAAGTGAGGGTGGGGGTTGCCCCCTGGGTGTTTCAGCTGCACCTGCCCAGACTCCCTGAAGTGGGAAGGTCGGGCAGAACCCGTGTGGCACTACAGTGGGCTCTGGTGCTGACAGAGCAAGAAGCCGCACTCCCAGGACGTGCTTGCAGCTGTGGGCAGGACTGGGATTGTGACAGGATCATTTCCTTCTCTAAAATACATCTCAACTGTTATCCAGAGGGTTGGCTGTAGGCTTTCAACAGCTTCACTCTTCTTAGTTACCAGGAGACAATTCACTAAACAGAGTTGCTGTCAGGGTTTAATTAGGAATTTCTGCGAGAGGCTGGTGGTACAGCTCCCTCTTCAAGCCTCCTGCAGCCTACCCGTCCCCACTCTTGGGCCCAGCCACCTGCATTGGTCTGTGGAGACTGCACATTCTCTGTTCTCCTAAGGGGCTCCTGGACTTCGGGACAGCCTTGGTAAGTTGATGTGTAACTCCCAGTCTCTTCTCTCTTTAAGTAAGTACGTTCATGGAATCCTGATCTTCGAAATTGTTTCATCTTTGTAAAACAGCCATAGTTTCCTAAGCCACCTTGTGTCTGAGTGTGAATCACTTGTTATTTTTCACTGCAGAATGAACAGAACTGGAATCATAAGATTTAGAGGGTGATGAAAAGACAGAGGTTAGCATATTCCATTTTCTCACCTTTTCCTTACACTTTTTCCTTAAATGCACCCCTCGTATGTCTGTGAAGTTCTTCCCAATTCTGTAACGTCACTCTATCCGCAAGTGGAACATTTGTGAACACTAACAAGTATTGATGTATACACCTCTGCAACCCCGCTGGAATTAATGCTTTTTATTTATGAATGGATGGTCATCAGATGGCCAGAGGGATTCCCTGTGAATTGCGGGGGTCCTCATGCCTGCTTGTGAGTGACATGCACATGGCGAGGGCTAGGGAATCTCAGTCTCTGTGATTTGAGTTTTGACATCGTTTACGCAAGGCAGGTGGATGACTCTTTGAGCTTGGCATGCTCCTGGGTGGCACAGCACAGCTGACATGGAGTGGGGCAAGGGCTTGTTCCACGAGTTTCTGTGTTTTTGTTTTTGTTGTTGTTGTTGTTGTTATTTTTTTTGAGATGGAGTCTCTCTCTGTCACTCAGGCTGGAGTGCAGTGGCGCGATCCAGGCTCACTGAAAGCTCCACCTCCCGTGTTCACACCATTCTCCTGCCTCAGCCTCCCGAGTAGCTGGGACTACAGGTGCCCACACCACGCCCTGCTAAATTTTTTGTATTTTTAGTAGAGACGAGGTTTCACAGTGTTAACCAGGATGGTCTCGATCTCCTGACATTGTGATCCACCCGCCTTGGCCTCCTGAAGTGCTGGGATTGCAGGCGTGAGCCACCGTGCCTGGCCTGTTTTTGTTTTTTTGAGACGGAGTCTTGCTCTGTCATCCAGATTGAAGTGCAGTGTCATGATCTAGGCTCACTGCAACCTCCACTCACTGCAACCTCTGCCTTTCAGTTCGAGCAATTCTCTTGCCTCAGCCCCCCTAGTAGCTGGGATTACAGGCATGTGCCACCATGCCTGGCTGATTTTTGTATTTTTAGTAGAGACAGGATTTTGCCATGTTGGTCGGCTGGTCTTAAACTGTTGGCCCCATGTGATCCACCCGCCTTGGCCTCCCAAAGTGCTGAGATTACAGGCATGGGCCACTGCACCCGGCCCTGTGTTTGACTCTTAAATCTTCTTTTTCTTTTTAATATTTCTGTTTCTGGACGGCCACTCAGTGGATATGGAGGAAGAGTTCACAGATGTCCGTATTACATTTCTTACTTAAATTAGCCTCCCTTGAACACTGCTGTAGGGTACAGATGCATGAAAGGCTGAAAGGGTGGTTGCGTCCCAGTAAGTGTGAGCGTGGAGCTGGTCTGTGAGACCCCGGTGCCAGTGAAGGCACCCGTGTGAGATGGCCTGGGATGGGGGTGTTCAGAGCCCTGACCGTGGCACACACCCTTCAGCTTTGATGTTTCAGGCCATTGCTCTGGTCATCAGTGAGCAGAAGGTCTAACAGCAGTGATATTTATCACTAGCTGTGTTGGCCAATGTGTTAGGAGGGTGAACCTGTTTGACTTAAGCTGTTTGACGGGTTTGCATTTAAATAGACAACTGGTGACCTGGTGCCTGGACGCTTGCTCTGTGACTTGCCCTACGTGGCTTCTCCCTCTGGTATGTGTTAGATGAGATGGGCGTGTTTAGGGTGGTGTGGCCCTAGACTAGAAATGCAAACCCTGCCTCACCCCAGATCTGCCCCACCCCAGTGTGACTTTTGGAGATGGAGGCCCAGCATCCTTCACCTGCCCTCCAGGGTGATGCTGAGGATGCTGAGGTTTCAGAGCGCTGCTTTGTTGGCACTCCAGCAAGTCCTGCTTAAAGAGGCCAGGATCTGAAATGGCAGGTTACCACATTGTATAGCAGAAAAATAGAAACGTTTCCTTAGAATGGGCGTAGGAAGAAAAATGATTTCCTTCACCATATCTGGAAAAGATTTCAAATTAGCAGGCACTATTTGGAATTATTAGTGGTCTCCTGTATTTCTTATCTTTTTTTTTGTTTTTTCTTTATTTTGATACAGGGTCTCACCCTGATGCCCAGGCTGGAGTGCAGTGGTGCAATCTTGGCTCCCTGCAACCTCTGCCTCCTGGACTCAGGTGATCGTCTCACCTCAGCCCCCTGAGTATCTGGGACTACAGGCACGATACCATACCTGGCTATTTTTTTTTTTTTTTTTTTTTTTTGTAGAGACGAGTCTTGCTATGTTGCCCAGGGTGGTCTCAAATTCAAGCATTTGTCCTGCCTCAGTCTCCCAAAATGCTTCTGTACCCCTGACCCAACAAGGAATGACAAGAGGCGTGAGCCACACTCCTGGCCTCCTGTCTTTCCTTGTTGGAGCAGGGATGTAGAAGCACTTGCCGCAGCTGACTTGAGTATATCTCGTTTTGCTTTGTTTTCGTCACGGGTAACCTGGCAGTGCTGTGCACCAGTGCTGCTGGCCAGTTGTTTTTTCGATGGACTGGCAGAAAATCAATCTGAGACCCGGGTTCCTTTCTCCCCGGGTACTGACCAGGTGGGAGAGGAAGGACGTTATCTGAGTATCAACTTCATGAGGGCTGGTGGGGAAACGTCAACTTTAAGGTGCCTGGGATCTAAGGCATGGAACCCAGAGTGCAGCGGAACATAGGGGATGTATCCTTGGGAGCAGAGACGTGCGGGCCAGTGCCCTCGTTCCTGGCAGGTTCTGAGTGCAAGAAAAGGTTAGTGACCCAGCCGAAGTCACGGAGCAACCTGCCAAGACCTGCCTGGATGTGTGGCTGGCATCTGTGCTGGCCCCAAAACTGCCCATTTGGGGATTCCTTGCAGTTTCAGACCCATCTAGGGGTCCGGATAGGGTCCCAACCATGACCTCAAAGAAAGAGGTGTTGCCTTGAGATCCTCCAAGGTGAGGGTAGGAATTTTTTTTTTTGTTTCAATTAGCAATAATTTGTTGTGAATGATCTTGGACCTATTTTCCACTTCTTTGTATAGGAAGAGAGACAGACTAAAAAGTCTCAATGTGCCAGATGCCATGTAATGAAGTCGTGGGTTTAACATTGTTGATTATTATGTAACATCACGTTAAGTGGAACATATTCACACGTGTCCACAGCGTGTGCGTGTGCCCAGTCCGATGAGCACGTTGGGTTGGGGTCGCTGCTGGTTCATGCAGCCCCTCTGGGTGGTGCTTTCTCTGTGACTTGCCCAACACCGTTGCTGCTGCCTCTGTTGGAGTTCAGCCTTGACCGGCCTTGCTGCCACCAGGTTCTCGGGGCCTGTGCACCCTCTTCCCCGCGCGCACCCTCTACCCCGCGTGCACGTTCTTCCTGGGGCACACCCTCGTCTCCGCGAGCACCCTCGTCCTCTGTCCTGCCCACCCGGGGTCTGCTGTGTGTTTCTACTCAGCCCATGCCTGCCTCTTGCTGTGAGCTCAGTTTATTGAGGTGCGGTGAGAAACCAACAGAGGGGAGCAGTGTCCCAGCTTGTCAGGGCAGGAGGGAGCCTTGGGCATCTCTTCCCCAACTCTGGCGACCCACCCTTCGCGATATAGTGCTGGGGAGAGAGGTGAGTTCTAAAGGTAAGACGGCCGTGATTTCCTGAGTCTTAATTACCTAACACTGGGTCATCTGCCATGTCGCCTCATCGAAGGGCACCTCTAGAGACAAAGCAAAGCCTCTGGTGGCCGTGGGCGGGGTGGCCATGCCTGTGTGTGGGTTCTGTAGAACCTACCCAAAGCCCCTCCAGCCGTGGGGATGTTCAGGCACTTGCCGCCTGTAGGAAGTGTGCGTTAGCCACGTGGTAGGTGCGGACGCCTGGAGGGATAGGCACAGGCCCACAGGCGTGGTGAGTGTGGGAGATTTAGCCACGTGGGGACGTGTGGCGGGATAGGCACAGGACCACAGACGTGGCGGGTGTGAGAGAAAGTGCACAGAGTGCCCAGCAGATGGCGTGTGGTCAGCGGAAGCCGTGAACACAGGCCGGGCTCGGGAGACACATTTGGAAATACACTTTAAGCAACATCAATGGATAATGCTGCGATTTGGTTTCCTCCCGTGGTCCAAAACATGTTCTAGAGATGCCGCTGCTTTGTGTGTACCTGAGACAAGGGTCTAAATGTATTAGGGCCTTGATGTAATCTGTAAGACAGGTACAAAATGCCTATTTCAACGAGGCACTGAACAAGAAAGCGTGCTCTATTCAGTGCAATGAGAATGCTTCATTGTCATAAGCAAAGTAAAATGCCTCCAAGGCGAGCTTGCCATGTGTTTAATGACCTTGGACACGAGCCTCCTAAACCTGCCAGAAAGTGCTTCCAGCGTGGCTTCATGCAGTGGTTTCATGCAGTGGCTTCAGTGGAGAATGTGCATATGTGGCTGATACTGAGAGCTGCGCAGCACCCTCCTGACCTGACGCATGCCCATGTGTGGACCGTGAGCCGGGCAGCACCCTCCCGACCTGACGCATCCCCACGTGTGGGCCATGAGCCGGGCATCCTGACCTGACAGGTCCGCATGTGTGGACCATGAGCCGGGCAGCACCCTCTTGACCTGACGGGTCTCCTTGTGCCCATTGTGGGACCTCCGTCAGTCAAACAAGTGACACATGTCAAACTGAAAGCAGGGAGGAGGGTCCAGGATTGCACGCAGGCTCCATGTCTCATCCTTCTGAGGCCTTCTGGGAAGCCAGGAGGGCAGTGGGGTCTTTTGCGTGTTTCCTCCTGGTGGCTATGAATTTGTACCAATGGCTTTTTGCAAAAGGGCCCGGAGGCGGAATCAGACCCTGTCTTAGAAAGGATGACGTCTTCACGGGCACCTCTTTCCGCCACTCTAGTGCTCCTGTGATTTTTCAATATGTGCACCCTGCAGACTTCAGCCTGTTGGTGTCTTGGGGGAATAGATACCAGGATTGTTCCAATGTGTGCAAACCTGAAACAGGAATTTCTCTGCGTTAAGTTGGTCACCAAAATGGGAGGTAAGGGGAGAGGGGAAGGAACTTCTTGGCCTCATCAGCCCTTTTCTTGAAACTCACAGTCAAACTTTGTCAAATTCTAGATGATGGTGCTTTAGTCGATGCATTTATGTATGTTATGTCTTGTTTTCTGAGTATGGTGCTTCGAGAATTTAAATATTAAGGTGAAATTGCCATGCACGGTTGAATTGGCACCATAATTTGACTCTCTGTAAAGCCTTTTGGTTTTCTGTTAGAGTGACTTACCATTTTTTGAGTTAACTGAAACAAACTCTGCTGTCAGCACGAAGGAACCACTGTCTAGTTAGGACATCCAATTAAATAGAATTCTCCTAAATAGAGCGTGCTCTTTTCATAAATTTTAAAAATTCATCTATTCATCAAACACATATTGAGTACTTATCACCCTGGTTGCTAGTCACTGTTCATATATATTTTTAAGGAATTACTTCCACCTAGCTCTGAAATAACATTGTATTTAGAATTTAGCCCAGAGGTGATTAAGCATGAACTTTTCTCAGCAGTCTTGTTTTCATTTTTACTTGATAACATGTTCTCAGACTCGGTGCCCAGCTGACGTTACTGTGCATTGCCCCAGGCACACACCTGGCCGGCGCTGTGTCTCTGGGGCTTTAGAGCAGGAAGGAAGGGCTGCCAGGTGTCTGGCCCTTCCATGTTTCCCTGGGGGAAGGATTAGGCCTTGGGCAGGAGTCTTGGCTTGTCTTACTGGATTAGCTGGTGTCATTCAGTCAGCTCTGCCTTGGTGTTAAGCTCTGGACTGACTCTGACCTCTGAGTGGCAGAGGAGAGGATGGCGTTTTAGAATCAGTCATGCAGACCGGGGCACCCAGCAGGTCTCGGATAAAAAGTGGTGGCAATTGATCACTTCCCTTTTTGGGAGAACTGTGTGGATTGACTCAGACCTCTTTCTTTTGATTTTATCTTGAGACTTTGCAGAAGCAAAAATGCCTTTAAAAAAAATTAAATGATGGGCTTTTGTAATGTTTGTGTCTCCCCAAGATTCACAAGTTGGAATCCTCACCCGCGAGGAGATAGTGCTAGGAGGGGGAGCTTTGGGCGGTGAGGAGGTCGTGAGGGTCTCATAAATGGGATTTGTGCCCTCAGAAAAGGGACTACAGAGAGCGCCCTCGCTCCTTCCATGGTGTGCGGACCCAGTGAGAAGCGCCGTCTATGAACCAGGAAGCCCTCACCAGGCAAACCTGTCAGGCCTTGACTATGGACTTCCCAGCCTGAGACTGAGACTGAGAGCTGTGAGAAATGAACTTGTGTCATTTGCCAGCCCCTGCCCAGCCTGTGGTGTGTTGTTAGAGCAGCCTGGGTGAACGAAGGCAGGTCGTGAATTTTCTGTCATGCTTTCTGGCTTCAGATACTTGCTAGGGAGATGTCACCATCTTACCCAGGTGGAAGTGTCTGGAATCAGACGTTCCGTTATGATTTGACCTTGTTCTTGCCCCACGCCTGTGCCGTTCGCACCTCCAGGTGTCTCGGCTGCCCGCGGCCCCTCCAGACGTTTCTGATTCGGGGTGTGGTGCTGGTCGCGGCCGTGCCGTCAGTGACCAGGAGTAGGAGCTCGCGCCCCTCGTGAAGCAGCAGCCTCACCCGGAAGCTGCCGAGAAGCATTTGACAGAAGGTGATCGCGCCTCGAGACTGAAACTTCCTGTTTACAGGGAATGGAGGTGCATAGTAGGGAATTTCATGATGGCCCTAGAAACAGATGCCTCTGGGGTAGGGGATATTCTGCAGGACAATGCAATGATCTTCTCGAAAAGTGAAGATCACAGATAAAAGGGGTGCGAGGCTGTCCCTGACTAAGACGGGGAAGGAGAGTCACTCAGCACAGTGTGTGGCCCGGATAGAAAAGACGTTTTCGGAACGATTGTGCTACCTGAACATAACCTGGACAACGATGCTCTGAAATCATTCTTGTCTGCTGATGATGGTACTGCGGCTGCAGAGGGGCCTTTATTCCTAGGGAACGTGTGCCTGAGGACTCGGTGAGGCAGCAGGAGCCTCTCACCTTCAAGTGGCTCCAGAGAAGAAACAAATCTGTCTCTCTGTCTGATCTACAGAGAGAGTGAGAAAGCAAATCTAACGAAATGTTAGCAGTTGTTGGAGCTCCACGTGGAGAAAACTTGACCACTCGTTGTACTGTTCTTCCACTTTTTAAATATGTTTGAACATTTTCATAATGAAAATGTGGGAAAGTAAAAATAAATCTGGAAATTAGAACGGAAGTGAGCCCAGCCAAGTGCTCTTGGGTTCAGCCGGGAAGAGCCAACGGTCCGTTGGTGTTCTCCCGACTCGTCGTGGGGATTTCCTCCTCCTGGGTTCACCACCTAGTTTTCCTTGTGGTAGTTATTTTATACATAGCTATGAGCATAGGTGATACTGAAAACACACGTTTAGTGTGGTTTGTCATTAAGAATTTGGAGAACTGGCTAAATAAACCACTTGTACAGAGTTGAGATGAGCACTACCTGCCTCAGCGTCTGTGGTAACAGCTTCATTTGGGTGCAGAACTTGGCAGAGGTTTGAGTGACTCTGTCTCGATGGTCCTCTGTCAGAGGACAAGGTTAAGCATCACCACCGAGGGCCCTGTTGAGCCTCTGGGCTGGAAGTAACCTCCCCCTGGCTGGTGAGGCAGCCTCTGAGGGCCTTTCCTGACAAAGCCCTTCACTGAGCTGCAGTTTGGCCATCTCTGCCCTCACCTCCCCGACTGCAGGGCCTCGAGGTCTCACCACCTCCAGCCTGAGCACCCAGTGCCCAGGGGCAATTTCCCACCTTCCCTGGGGGCTCAGGATTCTGGCTCCCGGGGCAGTGCCCGCAGCTGGGCCCCTCCTCCTGGGCTGGGGGTAAGGCTGGCCACGGCCTCCTGCTATGTCCCACTGGCCACTTCACCGCAGCTGCAGCCCTCACTGGGTGGCCCCTCCTGCTTCTGTTGGATGAGGAGATGCAGGCCTTCACCGAGGCTTCCTGGCCTCGCCCCTGCTGGCCCCAAGGCTGTGCCGCTTCCCCCTTCCCAGCCCCTGGTCTCTGTACAGTGTCTGTCCAGGATGTCTGTCCATCTGTCCTTGACATTCTGTCCAGAAGCAGCCACTGTCATCTTAGTTTGTGAGGGGCGAGCAGAGCCCAGGTGCGGTCGATGTGGAGATGCTCATGCACTTCAGTGTGCAGGGAAGTGAGTTCCTTCATATCTACAGCCTCTGCACAGCCAGCTGGGAGCTCACCCCATTCACAGGTGGATGTGCTTTGTTTTTTGGCCCAATCACCTGCATTAACTCAGAAGAATCACAGTTCCCTGCTTTTCTGTCTTTCGTGACCGTCCACCTCCCTCCTCTGCCTGGGGCTGAATGGTGGGGTCTGTCATGGGTTCGTGGGACCCTCTGTTCTTGTGCGGCCACCAGGAACTGTTATCCGGGCTGATTCCGCAGAAGGAGTTTGGGGTGAGCTCCTGAGCGAGAGTTGGGAAGACTGACGTCTGTGTAAACCTTGCTTGTTCATGGTTATTCCTCTCAGTCTTCTTAAATTGTGAAAAATTGGGGGCCAGTTTGAAATAAGGATTTAGGTTTGGATTGGTGAGGAGAGAACGTTGATCTAACTGGGTTTACGTTGTGTGTGATAATTTTACGCTATCCTTGGGAAGAACTGAAGATGTTGACAGTGTCGTGAGAATTCTTTCTTTCTTTCTTTCTTTCTTTCTTTCTTTCTTTCTTTCTTTCTTCCTTCCTTTCTTCCTTTCTTCCTTTCTTCCTTTCTTCCTTTCTTCCTTTTCTTTCTTTCTTTCTTTTTTGAGATGGAGTCTCACTCTTGTTGCCCAGGCTGGAGTGCAATGGTGCAATCTCGGCTCACTGCGAACTCTGCCTTCTGGGTTCAAACAATTCTCCTGCCTCAGTCCCCCAGTAGCTGAGATCATAGGCGCTCACCACCATGTCCAGCTAATTTTTTGTATTTTTGGTAGAGATGGGGTTTTGCTCTTAAGGGCATTGTTCATTAAGCATTAATTGGTGGCCTGCCGTTGAACGAATGTTATTGTAGTACTGACATCATCGGCCATGGCAGAAACTTACTTGGCATCCCTGGAAAAGAGGGCAGGGAAGCATAGTGCCCTGAAACCACCTCATTCTCCAGTGCTACTTCCAACTCTGAGCTGAGGGTCATTATGAGTGGATCTGCCCCGGACAATTAGTTTAGTGCAGTTGCCTTGGCCAGGCAGGTTAAAAGTAACAAACCGCCACAAAACTCAGCTAATAAAATGTGAAGAGAGACATGGGGCACCAGGAAGGGGTGAGGCCTGTCTCCCTGTGTGCCATCTGTGTGGAGCCTCAGTACCTAGGGGACAGCGTTTACACAGAGCCCCAGGTTTTTATTAGTATTTCCCTGAATAAAATGTCACTTGTGAGCTGCGGACTGGGAGGCTTTTTCTGATGATTAGGTTTCGTAATGTGGGATCATCAGTAGGCAAGGTGGGCCTGAGGGCCATAGGATCTGGAGACTGTCCAGGGCTGCTTTCTGGGGATGACAGGCTTGTCCCTTCAGCAGTCAAGACACCAAAGAGAGTCTTTCTGAGAATAAAAGAGAGAAGCTTTTAAGGAAAAAAACAGTTTCTCTCTCTGTTTGGGAGTTGAGTGCATTTTCCTACATTTACTCAGAGATGTTCCTTGGTTCCCACCATGTGCCATCGCCCCGCTATGGGGTAGGGTCACCCCACCGCGTACCTAACCCAGGAAAACTCCTCTGCAGTTATTTCAGAGGCTGTGCCTCAATGGGTAGAGTGAGTTTTTCTTCCTGCTGTTTTTAGTCAGTTTTCTTAATCTAGCCTGTGACTGGGATAAGTTCCAGAGACGAGCAGTTTTAAAAACAATCTTTGTATCTTGCGTAGAGAGCAGTCCACCTGTAACCAGTTTGTTCCTGGAGGTACCGCAGTGGCCTTGGTTACGCGAGGGCCCCGTGGCTCAGGATGGGCCGAGGAAGGAGTGCGTGAGCAGTGGGCACTGGCCGGAGGCAGGGGAGGCGTGGCCACCTGTGGCTCGAACTCCCCCCATCCACTCTACCGCACCGCTGGGACGTGAACACTCTCGCCCTGGACGTTTTCTCTGAATGTTCAGTGCCCAGGCTCTTGGGTACACAGGCGGCCCCAGGTTTTATTTGAAAAGGGTGTCGCGAACAGTGAAGTAACCCACGTGCCTAAGCTTTGATTGACATGAAGGAATATAGAGGCTGCTGAAATCCTGGACATTTTGGGACAAAGTAGTTTATTAACAGTTTTCTAAAAGAAAGAAATCATTAAAAAATTGATCCCTGTTGAGGTAGAAGGATCTCGTCCTCATGCTCCTCAGTTCCTTCCAGAATCAGCTTCCAGTTCAGCTGCAGAACAGGTTCTGGTGGTGGCTGGAGCAGCCTAGGCAGGTGCCGTCGGGTCCGAGTTCACACTGGTGCCCGTGTGGTCTCCAGTTACGATGTGGGCCGTGGGGTCTGAGTTCACACCATTGCCCATGTGGTCTCCAGTTACGGTGCTGGCCATGGAGTCTGAGTTCACACTGGTGCCTGCCTGGTCTTCAGTTACAATGCTGGCCATTTGTGCCTTTCTGGGAAGTTAGAAGGAGGATCATTTCATCACCTCTCTGTCCTCCCACACCTGATCTATGCTGGGCCGCCGTGAATTCTTCCTTTTAACTGTTTCTCTCATCACGGGCAAGGCTGGTGTTCTGTGGTCAATGTTTGCCATTTCTGAAAACGGATTCTGTGTTTCTTTATATAATCACGTGGTCTCTTTTACGAATTTCGCTTTTCTTTAAGAAAATAATCGCGCTTTTATCTCTTCAATCTCAACACTGTTCCCTGACACAGGCTCTTACCAGCTCGAAAATTAAAAGTAATCTTTGATTATACTTAATACTTTCTAAAGTTTTCAAAAGTTTATCAGCATGTGGGTTACTGAACACTGACTGTTTATTTAATGGAAAATTACATTCTAAGTAGAATATTAGAGTGAAAATGATCTTTTGATTTTATTAAAATATTCAGGTAAAAATATTAAAATGCCTTCGCCAAACTTCATGCCTGTGTATCGTGAAAACATTAAGCTGCTCTGTGCTCCCAGGAATGCATGAGTAGAGTATGTGTTTGAAAGCGTCATTCCAGTCTTAAGTTTTAGGTATTCTTAAAGGGGTTGGCTGGAGAAGTGACATTTAGCATTGAGTGAACGTTTGATAAAGATATGTCTTGATATAAAAATAGTTAAAAACAATCTTTAGTGTTTCCTGTCGGGGTTCATCCATTAAAGAATGGTCTTGTAAAAAACTCATCGAGAGTGTCGGCGCCCAGAGGTGCTACCTTGCCCACAGCTGTGTCATCTGCTGTCACCAGGCGACACGCCCAGCGTTTAGCTGCACGTCAGATGTGGCCACGGGGCCACAGGACATCCCTGCGGACGGATGTTCTTATGCAGATTAATGAGGATGGAGACCGCTGCAGAACTGTGAGCCCCCCAGGGGCTGACGGAAGCCTGGGAATACCCGAGACACCAGAGTCGCTGCTGCCCTGGGTGGAAGGAAACCTGCCCTGGAAGATGGGAAATGCAATAAGGAGAAAGTACCAAGGTACATGATGCTGTGAAAACGGAGATGTTTTAATTAAATTAACAATTAAAATCATTTTAATTATGTGAATTATTTGAATTCGTGTTCGTTCTTTTTAGGAAATTAATACTTAAAGCAAGTTTGTTTTCTGAATTGTTGGAATTAATTGAGTCAGCACAAGAGTTAGCATTGATATCTGACCCTCTTCCAGGGTTGGGGCAGAGGAGATGGGGGCAGAGGAGACGGGCCTCCCACCCACTTTCCCCTGGAGCTCAGCCAGAATTTCCCATTGAGGAGCCCTCAGCTCCCTGAGAGCCAGGAGCTCTTGAGGAGAAGCCGCTGTCAGCATGCCACCCGCTTTGATGGCTCTGCTCTGCCATCCCTGCGCTCCAAGGGCCGGACCCTGCCGCTGCCTGTGCCAGATGGGTCTCAGGGAGGTGCCAGCCAGGGGGTACACATGGCGAAGCCTGGGCATCGCTGTCCGGATTCCGTGGCTGCCGGTTTCATTCTCTCGCTGTTTGTCCCCCTAGCAAGACTCATGAGGTTTCTTGAGGACAAGACCCCCTCCTGCCACCTGGTCTGTTTCCTGAACGTTCTCTGCACCAGTACAGCCCCGGGATGCAGCCCTCGGGAATCAGGGTGTCGGCCATAGTAGGGCGGGTCGCTCTTCCGGGGACCATGATGGATGTTAGCCGCTGTGCTTCACTTTGGGGACATATTTAAGTACAAAAGTAATTTTAAAATTTCACCATTATTTCAAGACAGTTGAGAGCCTATTAGCACAGAATCCCTGGTCTGAATGAAATCAAACGGTTCTTATTAATTATTCGTGATGCCACGAATATGTAGCCTTATTTTTTATAATTGCCAGTCTGTATAATTAACCTTTCATTTGGTTAAAGTACTTAACAGTAAGTAGAGCTGTAATTTCTTTTTTTTTTTTTTTTTTTTTTGAGACAGTGTCTCGCTCTGCCGCCCAGGCTGGAGTGCAGTGGCGTGATCTTGGCTCACTGCAAGCTCCGCCTCCCGGGTTCACGCCATTCTCCTGCCTCAGCCTCCCGAGTAGCTGGGACTACAGGCGCCCGCCACCTCGCCCGGCTAGTTTTTTTTTGTATTTTTTAGTAGAGACAGGGTTTCACCGTGTCAACGAGGATGGTCTCGATCTCCTGACCTCGTGATCCGCCCGTCTGGGCCTCCCAAAGTGCTGGGATTACAGGCTTGAGCCACCGCACCCGGCCTAGAGCTGTAATTTCAACTGTTTATGAAGCATATGGAAGAATATGTAAATGTTTAATTAGAACCACTTTTTTTAGGTTCATAGAGAATTTTTTTTTCTTCTCAACGAGGGTCTTTAATTATTTAAACCAAAAGAGAAAAACAGACCAGAAAAGAAAAACAACTAGTAAAGCTCGGAACTGCGAAGGTGGCATCGTTCCGTTAGTCTTGGATTTTGCTTCCTGGGTTTGTGACGTGGTCAGAGTCCTTGCCTTTGATTTCCTAACACAAGTTGTTAAAGTTGGAAGTGAGTGTGAAATTGAGTTAGTCTAGCTTTATTCTTTCACGGATGAGAAGTGAATTATCTTCAACAAGGTGGGTGCAGGCGTGGTCCCTGGGGGTCACTGTGGTGAACAGGCCGCCCTTGTGGGGAGCCAAGTTCGTCATCACTGGGACAGAGCCCAGGACACTTCCCCGGCTGGCCAGCCTCTTCCTAGAACCCCACACATTGCAAAGGGTGGAGTCCAGATCTATAGCATAAAGAAACGAGAGTGGTTACAGAAAGCACCACGATCTCAGCTGAGTGGCTCTGAGCACCCCAACGTTGGGGCACCTCAGCATCCTGTGTGGCGCAGGCTGTGCCCAGCAGGGAGGCTGGCCCGATCGAGCTGCGGTCTCCACCCTGAGAGTGAGGGCTCCTCCCCCCAGCGTGGGTTAAAGCACCGTGTGTCCACCTGTGCAGTGGCTCCTCCCAGTGGCCCTGGAGGGCTGAAACCCTGGGTCCCGCCACTGGTCCGGGGCATCCGTTTCCCCTTCCTGCAGTTCCTGAGTCTGTGTGTCCAGGGGGCTCCGATCCCTGTCTTAGGACCATGACTGAGGGGTCAAGTTCACCCGCTTTGGAGCTGGCCCGGATCTTGGTTCTGTGGATCCTCGCTGTGTGGCTCTGGAGCAGTTCTGTCCTCAGGAGATGGATCCTCACAGCCGCCTCTTGGGGCCATGAGGAAAATTCATAGGACGACCCCCGGGTAGCTGCTCAAAGCCCTGTGCGGGGCCAGCCCTGTGTCTCCACCAGTTCCTTCGCTCTGTGCTTCCCTTCCCCCACTGTCACATCGCCAGCCTTTATTTCCTTTTCCTTGGACTCAGGCAGCGAATGCTCCGCTGGTCTTGGCAGCCCCTTCTCTAGTCTGTCCTCAACTCACTTCCTGACGGACAGCCGTGACTAGCCATCGGCGTGACCAAAACCCCACAAAATAGAACCCAACTTCCTATTAAGCTGTACAGAGCTGTCCCAGCCCCACTTCCCACAGGCTGGCCTCATTCGCCATGGGATCCGTGGTTCTCACCTGGGGCTGGGGGTGCCCCTGGCATCTGGTGGGGAGTGTCAGGGATGTCCCTCCAGGCCCAGTACAGTCCCCCAGCCGGTGGCCGGCAGACAGCAGCACCCAACCTGATGTCCTTGTGGCTTCTGGTTCCCCGAGGCTGGCTGTGCTTTGCTGCCTCTACATGCTCTCAGACGGGTGCCCTCTCTCCACCTTCACTGGTTAGCAGTGTTCCATCCATTCGAGCTCAAAGCACTGCCTCCCGGCAATGCAGCCCCTTCTCCTGGCCTGCCGTCTGCCTGTGCCCCGCGGTCTGTACCGTGTCCTCACGGACACATCAGAGCGAGGCTCCCAGGGATGGAGAGGTTCCTGCTTGTGTCTCTGTCCCGCCTTCTCTGGATCTGGCACCGTGAGAGGTCTTGGGTTGATTGTCAGCGAAGCAGACGATCTATATGGCTCTAAATGGCTGTGAACATGCTTGATTGGGTTATTTTAAAAATAATTGTATATGTAAACATTTGAGTGTGACACAGGTGGATTTTTGGGCTAATGGCCTTGTTCTTCAGGGAGTAACCACAGGCCCATCCACGAGGACCATTTCCAGCTGATTTATGGAACGCTGTTCTACCTGGTTAATTTTCAACGTTATCTCAGCCTGAGAGGTAGGTCAGCATGTGACGAAGATCACTGGTTTGAATCCTAATCTGCTCCTTAGGAGCTGCACCTTCCGTGCCTTCGTTTCTTCCTTGGTTAGGTAGGGAAGGTATGAGCTACCTCAGAGTTGTGAGTGAGGCCTGCATCGAGTGACCGCATTAAAGTGACAAGGACTGCACCCGGAGTGTTGATATTTAAAGCCCTTTAAACATCGCGATGTTGCATTTTGGTACCCAGGTAAAACAGCAAAGTTATTTCAGATGAAGACACAGACCCTCGGTGAGGTGGGGGGCTGATGGCAGGAGGTGGACCACCGACCCTGTAAAGAGGGCGTGGTCTGTTCGAGGCTGAACGAAGTGCACATCATTGCATGTACCACGGAGGTCCCTCTCGTGGAGTCCTCGAAGGGTCCATGTGCCTGAGCCGTGCGGTCTGTCCACGACGTCCGGCAGTAGCAGAGCTTTCGGGTGCAGCCTTGTTCTTGTGCGCACAGCCCTCAGCGGTCTCAAAAGTCTGAGGCTTAAAGCAGGCTTGGGGTTTCCTTACACCTCCTGGACATCTAGTTTGCCTGGCAAACATGTTTTTCTTGGGTGTAAAGGTGAAGGAGTGGGTGATTCTGGTGAAAGTGTACTAATTACTGCACTTCTGGGTCAGTGGCGCTCGGTTGAAGACACTATCTGCCCTGGATAGACATCTCTGGGGTGGTGAGAACCGGTGGCTGGATGTCGCGGGGTTGCCAAGAAGATGTCAATTTTTCCTTTTTCCTGAGTAACAACACCCTACTTTGTTTAGGGAAGCAGCACACCCAGCTGAAAATCCAATTCTCTTGTACGGCGGAGCGGCTGGTGACACAGGTCCAGATGCTGGGATGCTGATGGGGGGTCCTGGAGTGGGAGGTATCAGGAGGCTTTTCTGACCCACAGCAGCCCTGGGCCCTGGTCCGGCCTTCTTGCCTGGGGCATGACACCTGGAGGGAAAGCAGCTTCGGGGGCCTGAGGGCCAGAAGGCAGAGTCCTGGCGTGTGAGGCAGGCCTGGGCCAGGCTCCTCGGAGGATGTCACAGACCTGCTGCCCATGCAGGGACCAGCCACCTCTGAGCCTCACACAGATTTTCCTCCATAGCCGAGTGAAATCCTGGTACGGCGAGTGAGGCAGTCAGAGGCACCTTTTGGGGAAGGAGGACAAAGCTGGAGAGAAAGAGGTTTTCCTAAAGGCACAAGACGCTGATTCTGCGTTAGGGATAATTCCTAGGAGTGTGGTTGCTGGTGGGTGGAAAACTGTAGCCAGAGAATAAGTGGGAATGGCCCTTGCTGGTATTTAACTGATTCGTTCACGAATGGTCCGAAGAGTTCCAGTGAAAAGAACATTTCGGACACAGAAGTTTTCATCCTGCCTGACAATCAGCGTGACCGTGGGCTGTTCCATCCTTCCTGGGCGACAGTGAGACGGTCTCAGGCTCTTCCGGCCCTGTGCTGGCATTTCCCCAGGGTGTGTGTCCCATCCCGAATAGGCTGGAATGCCTCTGGGTGCAGCTGAGCCTCTTGAAAAGGGAAGAGACATGTGATGTGCTCTGGCTGAACAGGAAAATGAGGGAGGACAGGGAGAGGGGACTGAAGGTGAGGAGGATGGTGAGCAACACTGGGGACAGAGGACGTAGGGTAACACCAGGGACAGGGGGACGGAGGGTAACGCCGGGTACAGGGGCATGGAGGGTAACGCCGGGGACAGTGGATGGAGGGTAACACCACTTCTCCAGGTGCCTTTGGGGGATGCTGCCACTTCTCGCACCCCAGAGTGAAGTCAACAGGATTCTGTCCCGAGGAGCCCCAGAGCCTGGCAGCTGGGATTGTCGCAGTATGAACCACTGTTCACTAGCTCTGCACCCTGGGACAGGCTCCCTGGTGTTTCCACCCTGGTTTCCCATCTGGACAGTGGGACCCTGAGTGTCCCCATCCCAGCTGCGCCCAGAGCCCTGGACTCCAGTGTGTCGTCGGCACTCATTAGCGTTTCTTTTGTTGTGGTCCGTGGACGAAGTGGCTCTCTCTTTGTGTGTTCACAGCCCTCCTGCTCACTTTACCTTCTGGGAACACTTTTTACATAGCTTCGTATGTGGGGAGGGACTCGAGTGATTAATTGAATGTTTCATCAGGTGCAGTTCTTCTGTTTCCCGGTTTTGACACAACATTTGGTGAAATTTCCAGGGACTCCTGCGGTCAGCCTCACGGTTTCACTCTGTCACTTTCTAATGCAGTATTCTTTGGGAGTCTTTTCAATTAAGCGCCATCATTTAAAAATTAGTTTTATAATATGCAGTTTCAGGTTAATTCTTTACCTTTGTGTCTCAGGCAGTAGCTACCTACCTGTGAGTAGTCACAAAGGTTCACGCAGTTTTCCAGGGCGGCCTTTGCATTTACTGGAACTATTAAGAGCTCGTTCCTGCTTCAGCGGCGATTGACACGCAGTACACGTGAGGCCGTGCGTGGCTTAGCATCTTCCGCGGGCTGAGAGGTCACTTTCTGTTCCCCAAGCCTGCTGCGCTGTGCCGAGTGTTCACTGCGGGCAACGGTCACGCTGTCTGGCACAGGCCACCGAGGCCACAGGGCAGGCTCCACGTAGGGGAGCCTGCAGAATGGCAGAGCCTGGCCTCCTCGCCGCCCTTTACCGGGAGCAGAAAGCGCAAGCCTGTTATCAGAGCTGTGCTAGCCCCGAAAGCCTCTGAACAGGCTGAATTTAGGAATCGGCTCCTACCAACTGCCCATGTTTAGGATGTGTTTGAGTGTTTGTGATTTTTCCTGCACTGAAACTACTGGGCTGGCTCTGAGTCACCGTCATGGGACTTCATGTTGCCCCGACAGGAAACGGCGTGGCTGGAGGGCTGCACAGAGGCTTGCTGCCGTGATAATGAAGGGCTTGTTGCCTCTTGGGACGGCGAGTTCAAGCTCTTTGTGATTCTCAGCATAAAGAGTGACCGGCTGAGGACATGGCTGCAATTCAGGGTGGCATGGTTGATTGTCATCGTTGATATCAGGTACCTGCCTCTAAAATGACGGTACCGGTAGTGCGGCTCCAGGAGGGCAGCTCCTGCCAAACACACGTGCTCCTGGGCCCCTGCAGACAAGGTCGTGTTGCCAGCCAGGCCTGCAGCTGTGGGTGCAGAGGGGTGTACAGGGCACCGAGTGCCTCCCTCGATTGCTTGTGGGGCCCAGCCCTCCGTCCCTCCTGGTCCCCAGTGCGGCTCCTCCCAGGATTCTCCCAGCCCCGTGCACACCTCCGTCTTCACAGCTTCTGTAGTTTTCTCGTGGGCACCCCAGGTGGGCACCTGGGCAGGGTTCGTGTGTTAGTCGAGTTCTCTCTAGCCGTCCCTGGCTCGTAGCTCAGCAGGTCCCTTCAGATGAGTCAGCCAGCTGTGTACCTGCATGTTCAGGATACTTGTCAGGGGCCTTCCTCAGAGCAAGACCGACGCTCACCTCATCCTTGGGAGCCCGCCCTGGAGAGACTCCAGCCACGTCCAAAGGGGCCGTCCGGGTCCCGCAGGCTGGTGGGAGTGACTTCTGAGCCACTCCAGACCACACTTTGTGTTCCTACACCCCACAAAGCCACTTAAAGTGCCATGTTCTGGTGCCGTGTGCCTCACCAGTGTGCCACACAAGCCTGCACGGGGATCTGAGCGGGCGCTGCCTTCCTCAGGCTATGCTTGAGTTGTGGGGCAACTGGAGCACTCGTGGCTGTGATTCTCTCCACTGTCTGGGCTTCCCTAGAGGGTCTCACCCGCAGCCTGAGGACCACATCGGCAGCCACCGAGGAGCCGCCAGGTGCGGCGTTGGTCCCACTCAGTCCTTCTCGACTTTGGTGAGAGAGGAGACAGCAAAACTTCAGCTGGGAGCCCCAGGCCTTCTCTGCTTGGGGCCCTGGGACTGACATAGCACAGATCCTGCCATCCACGTGCTGGGGGCCCCGCCGTGCGGCTCCCTCCTCTGGTCAGGGGCTGCACCCTTGGGCTGTGCAGCTCCTGGTTCTCACTCTCAGGGGCCCAGGGAGGGTGGTGGATGAAGAGAGAAGGAGAAGGGTGGCAGTTTGAGCCCAGTTGTGTTGGCTTCGTCTTCTGCCTCTTGTCCCTAAGTACACTGGCAAAGTTTTCCAGATGAAAACTCAGAAGGGATTTTTAATGACTGGAATCTGTGAATTCCATGGAAGCCAAGTCTGTCCACCTCTTTCACCCACCTCATTTATCCTCATTGGGGCTGATTTTGGCAGCGTTCATAGGGGCAGGGACGGAAGGGGTGGGAGCCAGCCGTCGGCCCTGTGTCCCTCCCCTCCTCCCCTCAGCGCCACAGCATTTCGGGGTCATCCCCTTCCGTGCACGCGTCCTCATGAAAACCAAGTGCGGCTGGAGGGAGATGCCTGCGCCCACTCCCGTGACCTTCCCGGCCAGCCTGGCTGCAGCGGCCTCTCGGCAGGCATCTTTCTGGTGCTGCCTCCGTGCCCCTCCCATCACCTGACGCTCATGTTCCTGAATCTTCACGCGTGTGCTCTGTGCAGCCACCTCACGGGCTCCCTGGGAACGGAGACAGTGTCTCACACTGGTCAGAATGCTCTTCTCTGTCCACTGAATAGTCCAACACAGAATCATTCCTCTGTGATTATTTATGCTTTGTTATGTAGAACTGGAATAAAGAAAAAGTGAATTTAGACATTACAGCCATCAGGTTGAAGCTTAGTAATTGCATTAGGGAATTAAATGGAAGCATTTGAGCTTCTCGAGTTCTAATTCCACATCTTCGTATCCCCATCACCCCATACCCAGTGTCTAACAGAGCTCTTGGTCTAGGAGTTTCTTGATAAATGCTTACTGAATTGAACTGGACTGAGCTTAACATTCCCACCCAGAGTTAGAAGCCAGTCCCTGAACAAATTGCATTTAGAACATGAGTTTGACGTTACTGTGGTAAGGGGTATCCTACACGTCATAATTCCTAGTCAATATCGGGTATTTAGTCAAATAGACTCAAGTATAGAGAAGCATAGGCCCACCTGGCAAAAGGGCAAGGCACGGTGCTTTAGGTCCAGGTCCCCAATATCAACTATGAAAATAAAACGTCAACTCCAATGACAGCCCTGTCCTTAGCTGGTCACTGTTTACGCTAACAATTATAAACAGCTTGAACTTGCTGTCCTGAGAGGCAACACACCCTCCATTCTCTCTGCAGTGTAGCTGCCTTGGTGGATGGAACATGCCCCTCCTCCCTCCCTCCCCCATCCCTCCCTCCCCCCTCCTCTCTCTCTCCCTCTCTCCTCCTCTCTCCCTCCTTCCCCCCTCCTTCTTCCTATCTTCTCTCACCTTTCTCCCCCCACCTTCTCTCCTGGACAAGGGGCAGAAGAGAGGAGACCTCCGGAATCTTCTCCTTCATCCAAGCAGCTTGGGGGCAGCATCAACAGCTGCAATTTGGCTGCCCCAGCAGGTGCCTCAGGGCAGCCTTTCTAATGGGAATCCTGGAATCATGTCTTTCCTTAATGTGTCCTAAAGGCTGGAGGACACGAAGTGGAACAATGCTCCATGCTCAGTCCTGTGATTTCGTGTAATTATTGGACTTACTTTGAAATTGAACTAAATGATACCGAAGGTAGAGCGTGAAAAAAAAGAAAAAACAGGCTATGGTGTTTGAAAAACAAACAAAACCGTTTGGTTTGTTGGTTTGTTCTTAGACCTTCACAGGCTCCTAGGTCACACGTTTCAGTTTCTCAGCAAGTGACATTCTCTGCAGAAGCTGTGTCAGTCTCTTGTTTGATGATGTCAGCCACAGCAGAAAGAAGCACTCCGTAGGCCCCGTGCTCAGCACCTTGGCGTGAGCTCCTGCCATCTTCTGTTCATGCTCATCACAGCTCTGTGCAGTGGGCATCCTCCTGATCCCTGTGGGAGAATGGAGGATGGAGGCGGAAGGGTGAGTGATGGCAGGATCACATGAGGGGTCTCTCCCGAGGTAGGGAGGGGAACCCGGCCCAGGACCTTAGTGTCCATCCCATCCTTCTTCCTCCTCCTCTGCCTCTCTGGGACTGTTTGACTCAGGCTGCAGGGACAGACATGAGTATGTGCAGAGCCTGTGTGCACCCCTGGGAATGTGTGCTCATATTGGCAGGGAGGGATGTGAGTGTGTACAGAGCGTGTGTGCACACCTTGGGGATATGTGCTGGCAATGGCAGGGACAGATGTGAGTGCGTACAGAATGTGTGCTGGCATTGGCAGGGACAGATGTGTACAGAGTGTGTGTGCACACCTCGGGGTTGTGGGTTGGTGTTGGCACGGACAGACGTGAGCGTGTACAGAGCGTGTGTGCACACCTGGGGGTGTGTGCTGGTGTTGACAGGGACAGATGTGTACAGAGCGTGTGTGCACACCTGGGGGTGTGTGCTTATGTTGTTTGGTAACCGGCAAATACGTGGCCCGTTGCGTCGGGCGGCCCTGCGCCCATGCTGAGTCCGTCAGTGGCCCTCGGGTTGGGGTCTCCATCTGCCCAGACAGCACTCGAGTGGCTTGAGGTTTCAGATTCTTCCTCTACGGATACTCGGGCCTCCTCAGGACCAAACATCAGAACCAGCCAACTGCAAGCTACAAGAACGTTCAAATGCATCTTCAGTAGGAAAAACAAAAGCAATTGGAAAAATTTTCCAACGTGACCCCGTGGTTAAGCCGTTAGATACTCCAGCCAACAGATTGACTCACTTTAAAATTACACCAATTAAAATGGTTGTGAGAGTTGCAGAGCTTTACCACTAAACCTTGAAATAATTGAAGCATTCTGCTCCACTTGCTTACAAACTAGGGTTGGGGATACCTTTCAGTCCAAAGTAGCAACCTTGTAAATCCAGCTTAGATGCGAGGCTCCCACTGACACAGGAAGAGACAGTGGCCCTTGATTATTCTCCTGTGTTCAGATACTGTGTCATTTTTTTTTTTTTTTTTGTATCCTGATCATCACTTCTGCTTTTCCAATTCAAACTAAAGGGTGTTTAGTTCTGTTTTGGAGAAGCTGTGGTTAGTGGTTTCTTTTCATGGTTTGCTTAATCTCTTAAGTCTGGTGCTTACATTACCCAAATAGAGTTTTCTTTAGTACGACAGTGCCATAGCCCAGGGCTTCTCCCTCCATATCTGCTCCCCAGGAGGCCCCCTGGGAATGGACACTGGAGATCCAGCCCCTCTCCGTGTGCCGTTTTCTTTGAGTCCAAGGTAGGTTTGGCTCAGAGAAGAAAAGAGGCCTCCGGGTTAGGTGCCTCTGACTGCTTGCTTGTGAAATGTTTAATGATAGGGCGACTTCCAAACTAATTTTACACATTGATAGTTGTAGCGTGAAGTATCACCGCAGTCATAAGAACAAGAAACACTCCCATAAAGTAGATAAGCAGAAAAAAGCCATAGGAGTTTAATAAAGCGCAAATAAAATGGTGTTGTAAGAATGTACAGTGGGAAATGCTCTCAGTCCACCCAGATCCAGCTGTGGCGTCAGTCCAGCTGTGGCGTCCTCCTGTGAAAACATTCAGCCACGTGTGGTCCTGATCGCAATCGCTACTCTGAATTGTGATCCAGAATGTTGTTGGGGGCCGATGCCGGGACTGTTCCAGCAGTTGAGTCTGATTGGGTGTCACGGTGGTGATGTGCTTAGCGCGGCCAGCTGGGCTGAGTGGTGGCCACCCGTGCACTCGCCACGTGTAGCCGTTATTCTGGTGATGGGGTTGCATGCGGCGCGGCTTGTCCACCTGGGCTATTAAAGTACTGGGAACCCAACCGCGGGCGGCTGCCTCCCGACATGGAAGCTGTCTTTTTTATCCAGGGCCCTCTGGCGCTGCAGACCCCTGCCGCCAGTCTGAGCTCACAGGAGTCACCGGAGGGCTCTGCTGGGGCGTGGAGGTCCCTGAGCAGGTGGTCACTTATTGCTTGTGGCGTGGTCCATGGCCTGTGAGTTATTTCTCGGGGTTTGTGTGGGCGAGGTTAAGCAGTTCACAGCTGGGCACTTACCCCTTACACAGGTGACACTAGTTAAAGTGGAATCTATATTAGAGTGTGTGAGGAGCTGGGAGGGTGGGGCGGTTTGGCCCTAGCACTAGATCCCGGGCTCCTGACATTTCTGCGTCTTCCAGTTGAGGGGCCGTCAGAGCCGCTGTGGGTCCTGAAGACAGTGGGTGCCATATGGACCAGGGATGCGGAAGCCTCTAGAGGCTGCGGGAGGCAAGGAGACGGTCGCTTCCCCAGAGCCAGCCCTGCCGACATTTCGACGTTAGCTGGTGGTACCTGTTTTAGACTCCAGCTTCCAGAAATGGGAGAAAATAAGTCAGTGTTTAGGGTGCTAAATTTGGGGTGATTTAGTGGAGAAATAGAAAACTAGCCGACAAAGGTGCACGCATTGAAATGTGCTCTGTCCAGGTGTTCACAGTGGTGTGAGGGGGATGGCATCGGGGTTCTGGGAACTGTGCAGTTTTACTGAAGGAAGGGGGCTCGCCACGCCTTTCCTCATGTAACTGAAGGTATGTATGCCTGCCACACTGCCCAGGAGACGGGGACTAGAATTCTGACTTTATTTCTTATGGGAACCAAGCCACAGTCAGAACACGGTGAGGGCCGAGACGAGCTTCCTACAGCCTCAACTGGGAAGAGGAATCGCAAGTAGTTTGTGTTTTTCTCCACAGACCTGTCCTTTTCAGGTTTTGTTAAGTTTTGGAAAAAGGGAGAGGCCAGGCACACCTCGGCGAGGGACAGTGTTTCTGGAGGTGGTGCGGCTTCAGCCTGAACGTGGCCGTGTGGTTGGGAGGCTCAGAAACTGCCTTCCAAGGGCCGTCATCTATTCCTTATTGCAGTAATACCTCGTTTACAGAAATCCACAGAAATGACAGTGCGGGAGGCTTCTGGTCTGGATGGGTTTGTGTGGACCGAGGTCATGGAATGTTGTCCCAAGTGCTAATCCTGATCCGGCAGAGGCTCTGTTCCCAAATAATTGTTCCACAGTTTCAGAGCCTATATCTGAGTGATAGTCTTTTAACTTTGTTGCATAAAAGTAAACAAAGTATGTCCTGAGGGTCTAAAAATCCATGTGGTAATCATGGCTGTAAACTCATACCTGGGGCTTTGGGATGGAGTGAAAACCACCGTCACCTGGCGTGGACGCTGCGTGGTATTTTTAGCGTGGCAGCCTGCTCGTGCCTTGAACGCTATCTGCAGTGTGAGCAACAGCTGTGCATTTGAGAAATGTGGACAGGTCAGCTTGCTCCTCCAGGGGCCTGCAGGCATCCGGGTGAGGGGCCTGAGATGAGGCCACGTCAGTGGGAAGGAGCTTGGTTGTGTCAGCAGATATGTCTGCCTCTACAGGCCCGCAAGCCAGCCAGAACCCAGTTTTCCTTTGGTCATCTAATGCCAGAAGAAACCTGTTTCTTAGAGATTCTCATAGTTTATATTAATGAACCATTTGACCATAAATAAAATGTTATAAATGCATGAGGCTTTACAACTTGGCAGATGTGTCATTGTATCAAACTGTTGAAGATATTTGTTTCACTTGAAGGTTTTTAGCATTTTATGTGCAAAGCAAATGCCAGTAGCATTTCGAAGGAGTATTTTGGAATTTTAAACACAGTGGGATAGTGCTGGGTCTCTGGGATACTGGTGAGGTGGACCTGACCTCAAGCTCTTGTAGCTTGCAAGCAGGATTGCTAAATTGTCACAACTGCAGTGCTGGAAAGTCAAAGTGGATTTCTGTAAATGAGGTATTAGTGGAATAAGGAACAGATGAGTGCCCTTGGAGGGCAGTTTCTGAGCCTCCCAGACACCCCAGGAGGAAGCGGGGGACGGGGGCAGTTACCCAGCAGAACCTGGACGGTGGAGCTGGGTTTGCTGGTGGCCCTGCTTGGCAGGTCATTACGTGCAATAAGAAACAGGTGAGTGCCCTTGAGAGCGGTTTCTCGGCCCCCTTCAGAACTGCAAGTGGAAGACGCTCCAATGTGGGGGGTGGGGGTTCGGTTATCCACAGGAGCCTGGATGGTGGAGCTGGGTTTGCTGGTGGTCCTGCGTGGCAGGTCATTACATGCACTAAGGAACAGGTGACTGCCTTTGAGGGCGGTTTCTCGGCCTGTTTCGGAACTGCAAGTGGAAGACGCCCCAAAGTGAGGGGTGGCTGGTGGTCGGTTATCCAGTGGGGCCGGATTTGCTGGTGGCCGCTGCGTGGCAGGTCACTGAATGGAGCGATGGGAGGTGAGTGGAGTTGGAATAGAGGATGCACCCTCCACAGCTACTGCTGGCAGTTGGCTCTGGTAACAGAAGGGGCATAGATAGAGGGATTCCCATCAGGGGCACCACGACTGGGGTCCCACGTGTGCTGGACGCCGAGGTGTGGCTATATGTAATCTGAGTCTGCACAGCTGTCCTGGTGAGTGGGTTCAGTTACCTTCCCATCTCACATTTGAGAAATCTCGGTGGCTTACATCACAGCTGGGTGGGTTGGAACTAATGTCTCAGGCAGGACGTTGGCCCCAGAGCCCAGATCTTACCTGCCCCCGCTCTTTTCAGTCCACCAAGCTTGTAGAGAGGGTTGTGTGGTGGTGGGTGGTGGCTGAGAAACCAACACAGTAGAAGGGGAGGAGGAAATAAACCAGGCAGGAGACACAGGCAGTGCTTGGGAGGTCTGCAGGGGGTCTGGGTGTGGGGGGAACCTCTGGGCCTGTGAATCCCGTTCTGTGCTCCTGGCTTGCCCAACCTTGGCCCTCAGCCACGTGCTGCCTGCTTTAGGTGAAATCTCAGTCGCTCGTGTGGTGCGGGCATCTTTTCTCCCTGGCTTTGCCTCTCCTTAAATCACGGAGTCTCAGTGGGGATGGCGGGGTGGTTGGTGGTCCATGGAGTTTGTCCTCCACCTCCCCATCCTTGTCCTGTCCTGTCTGGCCTGTTACCTGAATCTGTGTCTCTTCAGAGCCTGCAAATGAGTGGAGGCCACGGCAGCCTCTCGCTGACCAACCTCTCAAACTCTTTTATTCATCAGAATAGTGTTAAATGCTGATTCCTAGGCACCCCCATTGGACACTATGCCTGCCTGGCATGGGTACTTTGGGGAAGGTACAGAGGGCTGCTGAGCTGTTCCAGGGGGGAATTTGCATTGTTGAATGTCTATTGTGTTCCTTCCAGCACTCTACTTTCCACGCACACGTGGCGTTAAACCTGGAAGACCTCTGGGTGCTGTGCTGGTGAGGAAGCCCCGGCTGGACGAGGGGCTGCTGGGGCTCGGACTTGATTCCTGGGCTGGGGGCTGCGGGCTTATTCTCTTCAGTGGGCCTGCTGATGGGATGTCCTGATAAGTCCTGCTGTGCACTCAGGGGAAGGTGTAGAGACAGGCTCAGAAAAGACAGACCATGGATTTAAAAATGCCTACTGGAAAATCTTTTATGAGCAAAGTAATTTGCATCTAACTGAAAACAATCATTGCTCGAATAATTGGTTTGTTTACAAAGTAGGTCCTATGAACAGATTAAAGTTTTCATTCATGCCTTATCTATAATGTAAATAGGAGCTATTACCGCAACTTAAATTAGCTTTAAATTTTGTATCAGATTGCAGTCCAGATTACAAACGGCTGCTTGATAATCTCATTGATAAAATGGAGGAATTTAGTGCTTGGAACCCAGAGTGAAGGGAACAGAATTGCTTTGGTTTCTCAAGAGCGTGTTGACTGAGGGGTGACCTGGGGTGAAGAGAAGTGGCTAGAGTCATTACACTCGAGGAGATGATCTGCCCCCACCTTTCTCAGCTGTCTTCTGGACAAAACAAAAGGGTGATAAATGGAAAAAATTCAGCACTGAGTTCGTCTATGCCCTGAGCTTCTCATAGGGTCATTAATGGGCTGTATCTGTGAAGCCTCCATACAGACACAAAGGAATTAGGCTAGAGTAAGGCGGCCGGCGACCTCTGGCGTCTGGACCGCGTGTCATTTCCTAAAGCCCTTTTGGGTGAAATGACAGTGGCAATGTCGTTGTTCGGAGGAGTATAATCTCACGTATGAGATGCAGATTTTAAATGATGCAGATTTTAAACACCAAAGTCAGGAAGCTTGGTGGGCGTGGCTGTCTTCCAAGTGGTTTTCTGTGCTGCCATGGATGAGGCATGGATGTGTCATCTGTTGGTGAGATCCACTGGTGAAGGGGCTAAGCAAACCATGGAGGTCGGGGGTGTGAAGCTGCATCTCTTCTGGCATCCCAAGGAAATACATTTTGTAAAACTTGTGAATTTGACCCTAACCCTAACCCTGAGTGTTGAAGTCTGGTGCAGTGTCTTGAGCCCTCTTCTGCATTGAGGGTGAGTGACTGTAAATGACCGATTCCTCAGTGGTGAAAGTTCAAATTTAGCTTCCCTGAGGAAGCCAGACCTCAGTCACCCATATCTCCATTGTAAACACTGCGGCCCCTACGCGGGTGGCTGCAAATTTCCAGGCCTTCCTTGGAGAAGCAGCCGTGAGGTGCTTGATGATTTGATAACATCAGCCACCTTCTGTCTTCTGTCTAATCACGGTACAAATGATTCTCCTACAAGGAAATGGATCTGGTTTCTTCCCGATCGTGGGAAGAAGCAGCCCGCCGAGGGACTGCACCGTCCTCTGCACTTTCACAGCGAAGCCTGTGTCTGTCTCCAAGGAGTGTCACGTGTGTCGTGGGAATCGCCTCCTTAATTCTTCCTGCTTTTGATGGCTCGGGTAGCTCTGCCTGTTTCACCCGGGATGAGCAGCGGGTGGTCTCTGGCTGCTGTGGGACTAGGGCTTGGGGGTGCATCATCACATCCGGTGGCCTGTCCAGGTGGGCATCATTGTCTTTTTGCCTGTTGGCTGAGGCAGCTGTGATGCCATGGGGGTCATGCTTGTCAGGGCCAAC
Source organism: Macaca fascicularis (assembly GCF_037993035.2). NCBI lineage: Eukaryota > Metazoa > Chordata > Mammalia > Primates > Cercopithecidae > Macaca > Macaca fascicularis. The sequence continues at coordinate 126,254 of NC_088386.1, forward strand.
CCAGTTCTTCCCGTGCACACGTCTCCTGCTGGAGTGCCTTTCCTTATGATGACGTGTTGAATTAGCGTGGAGAATGCAGAAAGGCTCTGGGCCCCTCTCTCCCATTCTTACTCCCTGGAGCTGTGATGCCCGACAAGGGAGCCCATAGCCAGAGGCTCCTTTAAATTGAATTAGAATAAAGATTTGATTACATAGCTAAACACATTTGAAAAGAACTTCACAGATTAAATTCCAGATTCAACCCTTCAGGCCCAGTGGCCACGTTTTGGGGCTCAGCAGCTGTAGGTGGCTGTTGTCTTTCTGTGTTAGCTGAGCAGATTGGGGCGTTTCCAGTTCAGCAGGCAACTGTCTTGCATGGCTCTGCCTGTGGTGAGGGCACCTAGGCTGGAGAGCCTCGTGGGGATCCCTTAGGCCTCTGGCTGCAGCCAGGCTGCACGGTTCCTGTGCCCCGGGTCCTCTGCAGGCCCAGATGGATCCCACCACAGAGCCAGCACTGCTAGACTTGGGTACTGTGTGCAGACAGCAGAGGGGCACGTCCGGGCCTTGCAGGGGCTGGGGTGACTGGCCTCCTTGGCCAGGCTCCTGTCTCCGAGTCTTCAGGGGAAATGCATCCACCATCCACCATCCACACCGTGCACCAGAGGAAAACTGCAGGCTTCTCTGTGGATGGTGAATTGAGATCATGCAGAGTGACTAGGTTTGGGCTCCTGGCCAGCGTGGAACCTGATACCTTTAGGTGGAACCTGACATGCCTCCATGGGTACATGGCAAAGAGAATGCAGCATTGTCAGCTCGAATCCAGATGTGCTCCCGTTTTGAGGTGGAAGGTTCTGGGAGTATTGGCCATTGGTGATTGTGCTGCCGTGGAGGACTTTGAATGCAGGCACTGGTTTGGGATAACCCTGGTTTCCTGGTCCTGTATGTGGGCATCCCTGAATATCCCGGACTGGAGGAAGGCAGGGCAGATGGGAGGGTGACAAGAGGTGTCAGGTGTTTCCAGCTGTGGGGAGTGATGCCATCAGATGGCCGAGTCAGGATGGTGGTGGCCAGGGACCAAAGCAGGGGTGCGTGGAAATGCCGTGTTTCCCGGAGCATGGGGAGGACCTCTTGAACTCTATTCCTGGGCAACAGTTCTTCCCTTCTCAGGAATCTGTGCCATTGTAATTGAGTAGCAAATTCTGTAATTGCTCTAATTACTTACTGTTAAGTCCCCATCCCATTTACCATGAATTAGCAACAGTGACAACAGTTTGCCTGGTCAAGCCTTACCAAGAAAAACCAGTGGACCTAGTTTTAGTTGCCTCCAGTTCCCTCCAAATCAGATTCCTTAGCGGCTTGTGTCCCCACACTTGCTGCAGTTCCTCCTGGGCCTGGCAGGCACATTCCAGACATTCACATCTCAGCTCAGATGCAGGCGTGCACATTATTTATAGAAAATCGCACCACGCTGTGATCAGCTTGAGCTGACGTTCTCTAGGTGGGAGGCGGAGGTTCAAAAGGTCTAATGGGATGAAATTAGAAATATGAATTTTAAAAATTGACGTGTTATTAACTCTGTTCAGTGATTTTCTCTGAAATGAGAGACTATTTGCCGATGAGGCAGTCAGCCTGCAGCTCTCCTTAGATCTGTCCTAGACCTCGATGCCGTCCTTTGGCCTCTTCCTGGGTGTGGGGTGCTCTGCTTGAAGCAAAAGCAAAGGAAAGAACGTGGTCTGCATCACTACTGCAGCCAGCTCAACGCGCACACCCACTGGGAGGGGGGTTTGATCACTTAACATTTTAAATGCATTTAACATTAAACCAGCAAGTCAGCCAGTGCTTTCTGTAAGCAAGCTGCCTGGCTCATGGGAACCTGACCCTTGACTTTTCAGAAGACAAGTAAACATCTTAAGCTTGTTTTTCCATCTTCCCAGCTCATTGAAAAAAATATCTTATGCTTTCTATTTTCCTAACACACACACATGGAAGAGAAGTGCCATGAGGGCAGGGGCTCTTGTTTTCCCGGATCTGAGCCTGGCCCTCAAACACTAGCCGAATACTAACACGATATCCAGAGGCAGAAATGCAAATATCCACATGACTTCAAATACCCTAAGGATCTAACAGGCCGAGTGGCCCATGTAACTATGGTGTGCTGGGCCATTCAACAGGTGTCCAAATCCCTGTCCAAGTGAGCTCTTTAATTTCGAGACTTTTCAGACAGCTGTTTTTTTTTTTTGTTCTGTTTTGTTTTCATTAAAGGGATGTTACAGTTATAATCAAGAATATCCCAGGCCGAGTGTGGTGGCTCGTGCCTGTAATCCCAGCAATTTGGGAGGCCAAGGTGAGCGAATCACCTGAGGTCAGGAGTTCTGGCCAACATGTTGAAACCCCGTCTCTACTAATACAAAAATGAACCTGCCATGGTGGCAGGCACTTATAATCCCAGCTACTCAGGAGGCTAGGCAGGAGAAGGGCATGAACCAAGAGGTGAGGCTGCAGTGAGCCAAGATTGCGCTACTGCATTCCAGCCTGGGCAACACAGCAAGACTGTCTCAAAAAAATAAAAATAAACCAATACTCCCAGTTAGTTCTTCACCAACGTCAGATACATCAGTTTAAAGAAAAATATGAAAGCATGTTTTAAAATTTCAGTGTTGAATTTAACCATATCTTTTAAGAAGATATGAAGATAGAAGTTCCCCAAGGATCAGGGGAGAAAAAAGCAGTTAAGAAAATGTTAAAACCTCAGGAGAAAAACAAGTATGGGTTAAGACCTCAAGACAAAACTTTTTCTTTGCACTTTGATTTCAAAAGAACAGAGATGCCCAAATTATGAACTCTCCCATCTGCATTTTATATTCATCTGTGTCCTTGAAAGGCTGGAGATGGGATCCCAGGTTCCAAAGTGCCTGGCCATGGCTCACATCGGGCTGCATCTTTCACAGCCGTTTACTCCCCTGACTGTGCCTAGAGAGCTCTGTGGCCCAATTTACAAAAAAAAAGGCCCTAATTTACTCAGGTTCATCACTTTGAGCAGAGTCTCAAGAAATGAGACAAATATTGACACTCCACAGAAGCAAGTACTCTTTTCTAAAAAGTCATGTGGATATTTGCATTTCTGCCTCTGGATATCGTGTTAGTATTCGGCTAGTGTTTGAGGGCCAGGCTCAGATCCGGGAAAACAAGAGCCCCTGCCCTCACGGCACTTCTCTTCCATGTGTGTGTGTTAGGAAAATAGAAAGCATAAGATATTTTTTTCAATGAGCTGGGAAGATGGAAAAACAAGCTCAAGATGTTTACTTGTTCAGAAGAAGGGAAGTGCAAGGAACACTCAGCTTTTCTGCTGCTGAAGGAGGCCCCTGGTGGAGGCTGTTTCAGAGGTGGGGTTTCTCTGAGAAAGGTGGTAAGAGGCAAATAGGATGCCCCATCTGGTTTGCCAGAGATGGGAAAGTTAGTATCCCCAAAACAGCCTCAGCATTCTGGCAAAGCTTTGGAAAACCAGCTAGGGTGTGGGACCTTGTTGGCCACTGGGTAGAAGGAAAACATTGCTGGTCCTGAGGACTGTACTGTTCTTCCACTGCTATAAAGAACTATCTGAGGCTGGGTAATAAGGAAAAAAAGGTTTAATCGGCATAGAGTTCTGTGGGTTGTACAGGCTTCTACATCTGGGGAAACTTACAATCAGACTGGAAGGTGAAGGGGAGGCCGGCATGTCTTCACGTGGCTGGAAGGGGAGAGAGATTGAAGGGGAAGGTGCCATACACCTCCAGACAACCAGATCTCAGGAGAACTAGCATGAGGACAGCACTTGGGGGATCGTGCTAAACCATTAGAAACCACCCCCATGAGTCAATCACCTCCCACCAGGGCTCTCCTCCAACACAGGGTTAGAGTTCAGCATGAGATTTGGGTGGGGACACACAACCACACCATGTCAGGCTTCCCATTCTTCTCCTGCACGTGCTTTGCAAATGGTTCTGTCATTGGTTTTTGTTTCTGTTGATACATAATATATGTACATATTTTCAGAGTGCATGTGATACCTTGATTCACCCCTATATTGATGAAATCTGTGTACTTGGGATGTCTTTCACTTTAAATAGTTTCTTTTCTTTGTGCTGGTTATGTGAAGTTATTCTCTCCTAGCTGTTTTGAAATCCACAGTAGATGACCCATTGCCATGCCCCTGCTGATTTATCAATAGTAGGTCTCGTGTTCCCATTAGGCTGTGTGTTTGTGCCCGTTACCAGCCTCTGCCCATCCTGCTTATGAGTGGGCTCTGCTGGGCCCTGTTGACCACCTACTCTTGGCCTCTATGAGATCTGCTCTCAGCTCCTGCTTATGAGTGAGAACATGCGCTGTTTCCTTGCTTGGCTCGTTTGCTTAACGTAATGTCCTCCAACTCCATCCATGCTGCCGCGGATGACAGGGCTCTCCGCTGTGTGGTGGAGTATTGGTCGTGTATATGTTCGGGCCACGTTCCCTTCATCCCCTGTTGACGGGCACTCAGGTGATTCCAGACCTTGGCTGCTGTGGATGGAAGCTGAGAGCAGTCACTGGCTTTATACTCGGGGGATGTGAGCCACTTTGATGTTCTCAAGCAGCCTATCCCCGAAGCCCTCGGTAGAATGCCGCATTCGTTTGTACCCATGGCTTCTTCCACTAGGATGAACAGCTGGGAAGGGGCTTTGAGTGAATGCTTGGGTTTCTGTCTTTAATTGATACCAAGCTGAACTGGCCAAGCAGGGGTCCCAGTGACCCTGGACACTACCTCACATAAGGTCCAAAGATGCAGTTAGGTTCTTTTTTTTTAACTTAAAAAGAAATGCTTTTGACCTAGTTAAGCTATAGCATTATCAGTTAGAGTTTTTCATATTGGAAAGGTGTGTATTTTATTTTCTAAGAAGGAAAGAAATCCTGTTAAATACTCTAACCACAGATTAAATCATGTCAAGGAAAGAGGTACTATTTTGGGGGAAAATTACCCCTTCGTGTCAAAGATCAAGGAGGTGACTTACGTTGTTTAATTGAATTAATTATGAAATCTTAAGTCGTTTTAAGATGAGCTGTGGATGCTGCAAGACATGAGACTGATACTGATTTAATGTCAGCCCTGACAGAATGTGGCTAATATTTAAAGCTTGCTCTCATATTGCTTGATAGATTGTAAGTTAATGTAAACATCTGTTTGATGCTTTTATTTTACAAAATATTATTGAGAAAAAGTTTGACAGCCAAGGAACCGCCTTCAACCAATTTCTTCCTAATTTCTATCACCAGAAAAATTTGTCCTGTTAATTCCAGAATTTACTTTTGGAAAGTTCCCGTAAGGAGAGCAGAGGTATTGGTGGTTGAATGATGACTTGAATTTAGGTGAAGATCGTTAAATATTTCATAGTCATGTTTGTCTTGGTGGTTTTAGCAATTTTATATTAAATTTAGAACTGTGAGTCAAACCAAATGTGTTATTTTGCTTTTGTGATACTCCTTTGTATGACTATACTGGTAAAGAATGATAAAAATCTGTATAGGATATTTTTTCTGTGTAGATATTAGGATTTTTAGGGGAACAAATTAATCATTCTTCTAATATACACTGTACTGTGTGTTGGGTCCTTTGTATATTAGTTGAATCACTCTAATGAGGACCACTTGAAAGTCTGTTTCTATACAAGGTCTTTTATATGTTGACTTGTGTTATGCAAAATCATTCATCCTCTAAGAAGACTAAGCAATGGGTTGGAGGAGAGATTTAATCACCCATTAGGTCTACTTCGAATGCCCAGAATTGAATGCAAGTACTAATTATGTTTTTGAAGTGGTGTGTGTGTGTGTGGTGGACTCCTTTTTAGGTCACGGGAGGGAGGTAAAGCAAAGATGAGATTTGCTGATGAACATTTGTGCATATGCTAGTGGAGAAGTCAGATGACTTGACTGCACCTGCGTACTCTGATTTTGGTTTCATTAGTGTCCGTAGCCACAAGCCTCAGCCGCCTCTGGGACCCACCCTGAGAGGCCGTGGTGAGGGTTATTACAGAGTCGTGTGTCTTAGTGAAGGGCACAAACGGCCTTGTGGGCCTACATTGGCTTTGTTTGAACCTCTAGATTGTTAAACTAAGTTTAACATTTTGAGGATTATAAATTGTGATTCTTGTCTAAGAAGAGGTTTCTGTTGTCTCTGAAGACAGGAGCCCCAATACAGATGGTCCCTGGCTCCCAACGGTTACATTTGTGATTTTTTTTTCAACCTTGTGATGGTGTGAACTAGTCACACTCAGTGCATTGTTTGGCCCAAGATGGGCTGCCTCTGGATGAACCTGTTGTAAGTTGAAACTATTACGTCAAATGCACTTTTTATTTAGGATATTTTCAGCTTACGCTGGGTTTATTGGAACAGTTTCATGCCATGGTAAGTCAGGGAGCATATGTGCTCATAAAAGTAGAGACGATCTCAGATACCATGAGATATAATGCCTCTGGTATTACAGAGACACGATGAAAACAATCAAGTGGGACTTGGAAGCCTTGGAGGGACTCACATGGGCGGCTCCTGGAATGCAAACGTGAGCGCCACTGGCTTCTGGATGTGACATTTGTGCCTTCTGCTTAGCCCAGTGTGTTATCGGCTGCTCTCGAGGGCAGAGAGGTCCAGCGTTCCTGTGTTTAGGTGTTTGAGCTGCCTTAAGAGGCTAGGTCAATTCTCACTGGTGTCTTCAGGGCTTTAGGTCTTCTGAACAAGCAGGAGGAAGGGCGACTTTGTAGAGCTCTGGAAATCTCAACGGACTTCAGGGCCATCCCCCTTGGCAGGAGAGAGCCCCACTAGAGGCGAGCAGCGTGCCGTGCATGCCTGTGGTGGGCCCAGGCATGTACGGACGTTGTGAGGGCCACAGGACACAGATCGGTCTTGGTTCACAACTGGTGTCGATGGCCACGCAGCATTTCTGCCAGGTACACGAGTGCGGGGACTTGGGTTTTGGGGTGTGCATCCTGGTTGCCTAGTTGCTTGGAAGACCCCTATTCAGACCCCAGCCTGAGTCACCCCGACAGGCCTCCTGCTTCACACGCCACACGGAAGCCGTGGCATCGGTCACTGACGCCCACCAGGTGTCAGATGTGCGTGTGTATCTTCCCTGGTCTCGGGATGGGTCTTGTTTTGAGGTTATAGTCAACGTTCTTTAAGAGGGGTTTTGGATTTTTTATGTTGTTTGCAAGGAGGCATCAGGGAGTGCTTGAGCAGTGAGATCCCCTTTCCAACCAATGCAATTTCAGATCACAGCAGGTAATTAGGGCAGCGGAGCTGTGGGATCACCTTTCCAACCAATGAGAAATCAGATCACAGTAGGTAATTAGGGCAGCGGGGCGGGTGGCAGAACCCTGAACTGTGGCTGTTTCTGGTGTCTTGCCCCACGGACAGAGCGTGCTGGGGCCTCCGTGGTCCTCTGTGGGGTGAGTGGAGCACATGAGCTGGGTGCTGCTGGGCTGTGGCTGGCTCCCCAGCCCGGAGTTTATGCAGGACTCGTTCTTAAGACAACTTGGAACTCAGAAAGCAGCACGAGGAGAACGGGTTTGTGCGTTTCTGGATCCTTGGTGCTTCCCAGTCTCAGACGCTGTGCAGGCTCTGAGGGGTCTCGCCGGGAAGACTTGCACAGTCGGCCCCCAGGATGGAGTGGGGCTGCAGCGGGTCTTGCAGGAGCTGGAAGTGGGGGTGAGTTTCTCGCAAGTGGGACCTTTCAAATGGGCCCGGCAGGATGCCTCCGTGGAAATGGTGCCACCTAACGCAGGGCTGCGGCCAGCAGGGTCTGAAAGGCTACAGCGGGCTCTGTTTCTGCTCTTTCGAGATTCTCTGCACGGTTTTCCTTGGTTTTTGTCTGTTTGGAGGACGCTTCCCCCTTTCTTGCGCTTACCTAGCCTTCTGAGCTTCCTTGTTGAGTATGACAAAGCCCTGAGGAGGCATTGTTATCGCATAATTGTGTTATCCTGGTGGCTGGATAAATGACCTGCAAATGTGGGTGAGTCAGTAGCTCTAAGGTTGTTCAATATGCAAGTCAGAGGTGGGAAGGAAATGTTCAGGCAGGCATCAGAGGATCTGTTCTCTGCTTCACACTGGGGCCCTGGTTTGCTGACAGTCTTCACACTCAATCCAAAATGGGGATAATGAAGTCTCACGGATTCGGCTTCAGCTGAGAGCTGCCTCCAGCACAGTCTTGTGTGAGTAACAGTTGATAGGTTTGCTGCAAAGGGCGGGCGTCAGTTAATCTTATTTGTGGTGGTGCTTATAGTGGGTTGTCCGTAAGGAATGTAGACTTTATTAGCTTTGGCAAGGGAATCCTGAGTGATAAATTGGAAGACTGTTTCAGGAAATTCTGGAACCTGCAGTGAATCTGGAATCTGTATGAAATTGAGATTTGGATTCTCACGATTTCCTAATGCTACCCCGAAACCCAGTAGTTGAGACAGTCGTAGAGCTTCAGTTGTGCTGCCCCGGTTCCCCATTTTAAAAGGAACACATTGCTTTCATCTAGAATGTTCTGAGCTCTGAGTGCTGCCGGCAGAGTGACCAGCTCTCTGCATCCGAGGGGAAGCCAGGGCTGCGCTCACGGCGTCGCGACAGCTGGGAGCTGACCCTGGACCTCAGGCACGTGTGATGCTGACCATTTTCTGTAAACTCCAAGGGTGTAGTGGTCTCCTTGGCCCTTTACAGTCTTCTGAAGCTTTTGATGTGTCTGCACTTTATAGAATTTTCAGAAGTAGACAGCATTTTCCCACACCCTTGGGCTGAGTTTCGTCAGAGGCTGGTGTGTGGGAAGCACCACACCCACATTCTGACAGGGAAGACGCTGGTGCCCAACTGAGGTCAGAGTGGAAATTTGTTCTTCCTTCCCTCCAGTCTGGTCCAGCTGCTCCCTGCTTGGCCAGAAGAAAATCATGCTTATCCAAGTCGTAGGCAAACCCCCGAAGTCAAACATTTGTCTTTTTTCTTTAATATGCCCATTTAGTTTATATGGGATGATAGAGAAATGTCTTTTAGAGGAAAATTAATTTCCTTAATTACAGAGAACTTTTTGGATAAAAACTGCAATCAGGAGGCTATTTTGTAATAAGATCTAGTTAAATACTACAGTGGAAAGCTTCCTTATATTTGATCTTAAACTTGGGCCCTGTGTGCGTGTCTGCACGCTCGTGCTCATGACGCCAGAGGCAGATGTGAACTACAGGCACAGTACATAATTTCTGGTTGCTTTTTTGAAAGTCTTATCGCCTGGCCTCTCCGACTCAAATGTTGAGTTACGTTGATTCTGTTCAGAATGTTCATCCCTCCGTCTAGGGTCCAGTTGTCTTTCAGGGAGGAACCGTCTTCCTCATCTCTGTCTCCTACAGTATTGTATATTTAATAGTCAAATATTTATAGGTTACATGGGTACATGGGTGACTGATCTGTTCATTAGGAGGAAAACAATGCCAATTTTCACATCATTAGAATGGACTTGTTAAATGATTGTTAGTATAATGAAGTTTCCATGGCAAAAGAGGCTTTGCAGATGTGAGTGTAACGGACAGTGAGATGGGAGAGGACCCTGGGTTGTCCAGGTGGGTCCAGTGTTTTCACATGTGCCTTGATGAGAGGGAGTACGAGGGTCTGCCTCAGAGGAGGAGACCTGAGGACGAAATAGAGGCCAGAGGGCTGTGGGGCTGAGGGCGAGGGTGGGGCAGGGGCAGGGGCCGGAGGGGTGCAGGGCTGAGGCCGGGGCAGTGGTAGGAGGGGTGTGGGGCTGTGAGTCAAGCTGCGTGGTGGCCTCTATGAATTGGGAGACTCCAGGCAGGAATACAAGCTACTGACCCCTTGACTTCAGCCCTGGGACTCCTGACTTCCAGGGCTCAGGAGAGGTTTGCATTTGTGGTAATTTGTTTCAGCAGCAATAGGAAGCGAATGCATTGTATCTGTTCTTCACCTCCAAACCTTTGAAAAGTAACCCTGTTGTATTGGCCTTTTGTGTGCCCTAAATTCTAATGAGATGGTTTGTAGGAAATAATGGACACAAACGATGGCAGAACAAAAAGTTGGACAGAAGCAGTGTCTTCTGTGGTTCTGTAGTTTGGGTCTGGGAAGTTAGATTTCGGTCAGAGTGTGTGGTCTTGTTCAGCGTATACCTGAAGTACTTGTTCAGAGCTCCTGGGGGAGTGGTCTTTAACACTGTTAGAATTAAAACTCCAAGCACATCAGAGCCAGAGTTCCTGAGTCAGTGTTAGGCCACCTTTGAATAAGAGTTGGCATGTAGAATGTGCCCACTTTACTAGTATGAAGCAGCAAAATATTTTATTTTATTTTATTTTTTTAATTTTTATTATTTTTTTTTTGCTATTTCACAAGTATTTTATTTAATTATTGAAACATTCTAAGTTATTGTGTGGTTTTTTTTACGGAAATATGCTATGGGCTTGTCATATTTCTTTATAACCCAACTATAATGAAGGCATAATCCTTGATATGCCTTTTTATTTTTTATTTTTTGAGATGGAGTCTCGTTCTGTCACCCAGACTGGAGTACAGTGGCGAGGCGTTGGCTCACTGCAACCTCCACTGCCTGTGCTCAAGTGATTCTCCTGCTTCAGCCTCCAAATTGTATGATTTATTTTCCTGTTTTATATACTTAGTATGTGAAAACTCTGCAAACTTTATTAATACAAATGACATGCCAGAACTTAGGAGAATCTGGCATTTTCCCTTGCAAATTAGTAGTGATGTGGAATTCCTGGGCTGGTTTGGTTTTATAAGACATGGGGCAGATTCTTTGCATAATGTCTGTGGAGCTAACATTGTTAATCACCCAGCACTCTTACCTCCCCCAACAGCTCAGGTGAGGGGGGTGTTACCCCCACTGTCGTGATGAGAGGCAGGAGACTGAGGCTTAGATGAGCAGGTGACACATTACTGTCCAGCCCCACCCACCCTGTAGTTTCCTGCCATGGCTCAGCTATCTTCCTGCAAGAAAGGACAGACACCCTGGTGCTGGGTAGAATTCCTTGTGAACCCCTTTCCATCCTCCAGGGAGTTCTTGCTTTACAGTGGTGGCTCATGGGGAGTCCTCTGGCCCACTGAGAAAGTGACTCATGTTGTGACATTCCTGCCTCTGTCCGGCTGCTGTCGATTGGGTGATTTGTAAAGAGACATTTATTGCTCACAGCTCTGGAAGCTGGAAAGTCCAAGGTCAAGGCAGTCCAAGGTCAAGGCATCTGCAGATCTGGTGCCCCAGGGCCTGTGGCTCACAGACGGCAGCATCTCGCCGGGTCTTGCGTGGCAGCGGTCGTCTCATCAGAACTCACGTGGTGGAGGAGCAGGAGGGCTCCTCCAGGCCTCCCAACAAGGACACCAAGCCCAGTCCTGAGAGCAGGACCTCCCAAAGGCCCCACCTGTTAATGTATCCCGTCGGAGATGGTTTCAGCATGAGGTTTTGGGGACATTCAGGCCAGAGCCATTGCTCTGCTGTGGTGTTAGGGCTGCATGGCGTCATTACTGCAGCAGAGCCACAGCTTCTTATCTGCATTTGCTACAAGAGGAAGACGCAGGTGCCTGTGCAATTTGCGGTTCGGTGCAAGAAGTGGAGACCCTCTGGGAATCTTAGCAGGAGGAACTTAAGGGCTTTGAGAACTGACACCTTAGGACTGTAGTCTTCTTCAGACTGTAAAAACCTTGGTGTGTGACAATACTGAACATTGCCTGAGCCCTGTGATCCTGTAAAACAGTGATGGTTAAGACATTCCCCCTCCCCACCACTGTGCCTCCACTTTTACTGCAAGAAGCCCCTTCCCATGTGGCTTAGGCTGACTGGCGGATGACCATTTACCGAGGACAAGGCCAGATACAGGCCTTCAAACCCCCCTTCTCTGCCTTATAAGTGATTAGCTAAACTGCCTGTTCCCACTAATCAATCACCTCCCACCTTGAAATGGTTCTTCGTGGTGCAGTTGCGCCTAGGAGGGTGGACTTGTCTTTGACTGTCGCCTTCCACAGAGGACAGTTAGGTTGGGCAGGAAAGAATTCTCTGCTACAGGTCTGCATTCCAGGCTGTTTCCAGAAGTGGGAATTCTGGTGTCCTGGAGTCTGGGAATGAATTTCTAGTGTCCCAGCTTCAGGTGGAGTTGAAATTGAGTGAGGCAACCCACCACACCCATCTGGAGCCAGGAACTAGAGCCATTTTTAAAGTGGCAGTTTCTCCATAAGATTACCCAAAAAAATGCGCTCAGCATGTTTCTTTCTCATATGCATTTGGCCATCTAAAATGGGAATGGTGGTTTTTTGAAGCATGGATGTAGTTTTAAATTTTGAGTATTGTAAACCTTAATGTAGCTTCTTAAAATGTTTGCCTGCTTATCTGGAGATTTACTAAACCTTTGGAGTGGTAATAATGAGTTGATCTATATGACTTTGCTTTCTAGGATGCAATGAAAGTACCCTAATTAAAACGTCTGCAGTTGGGTCAGCAGGCGATTGGCCAAAACAAATTCTGCTTTTTGGGTTTCTTTAACCAAACAAGCGAGTAGAGTGTAGGCTGAAGTGGCAAATTCATTTCAGAGCACGCCAGAGTCCTCAGTGATTGAGCAGCCTTCTCAGGTGAACGTGGAACGTGCCGTGAGTCTTGGCAAGCCTGGCTACTGATGTGTGCACGTGACACCACAGAGCCACATCTAGGAAGATGTGGTTTCTGTAACAAGTTTTGGAAAACCAAAGTTCAACCTAATTATCCAACTTTGTTACAGAAAAAGCTTAGACCAGATGGCCAAAGACCTGATTGTTTCATAGTTGAGACATGGTTATAAAATTGCCCTTACTTGGTTCCAATCAGTGTTGGTCCACAGTGATACGCCTCCAACCTCACTGAATAGTTTGGAGACTGATACGAGACTGAAAATCTCCTTAAGGTGAAAAGGTCTATGGGGCACCCGGGAATATCCGCACACCCGTGGCCATTCTCCTTTACGGTGGAAAGGACGGCTGGGTCACGCGGGAGCATCCGCACACTCTTGGCCTTCCTCTTTAAGACGGAAAGGGCTGCTGGGGTGCTCCGCAATATCTGCACACTCGCGGCCATTGTGGCTGTCCCCCTTTCTGCTCAGTCACCCCTGTGTTCCCGCATTTAGGCTTTGGGACACTCATGAACAGCTCATCCCCTGGGCTGGTGAGGAAGGAGTGGGCGGTTGTTCTGAGGCTCTGTCACTGTCTGCCCTGTCATGAGCTGGGCAAGGCAGTGGCAGTGACCCTGGAGGAGTCTGGTCAGTGAGGGCTCCGGCAGGAAGTGCCGAGGCTTGAGGTGGCTCTGCCAGTCGTAACCCAATGTCTTCCCTCTTATTTCCATGATTCCTTCTAGTTCTGTACCTTGCACTGCAGAGTCTCTGTGTGTCTATAAATACACATGAGTTACGATACAGGTGTCTCTTTCCCCTCTGTCTGGGGCTGGGCCCAGGGAGTGAAGTGCAAGACCCCCTTACTGCTGGATGCCCACCAGTACGAGGCACTGCCTGCCCTGCTGACGAATGCCTACAGCGAGTCCTGGAAGCCTCCTTCTGAGCACCTGGCCTGTTGACAGTGTATACGGGAGACCACTGAGCTCCCCTTGCCCCACCCTGAGCAGAGACTGGGGAGGCGGCGGCAGCACTGCCCCCATGGTGCATCCTTGGTGCATGGAGGAAAGTCTGTTTATGCTTAAAACACAGCCCATCCTCTCAAAAGCAGGGTGACAACCACATTTACTTCTGGAATCTTAAAAAAGGGCCCATCTCTTTGAGAGAAGAACGTGGCATGTATGTGTGTACCTCCTTTGTTTTTTTTTGAGACAGTTTCCCTCTGTCACCCAGGGTGGAGTGCGGTGGTGCGATCTCAGCTCACTGCAAGCTCCTTTGCCTCCCGGGTTCATGCAATCCTCCAGTCTCAGCCTCCCAAGTAGCTGGGACTACAGGCACCCGCCACACTTGGCTAATTGTTTGTATTTTTAGTAGAAACGGGGTTTCACCGTGTTAGCCAGGATGGTCTCGGTTTCCTGACCTTGTGATCTGCCCACCTCGGCCTCCCAAAGTGCTGGGATTATAGATGTGAGCCACCGCGCCGAGCCGTATGTGTGTACCTCTTTACAAGTCTTGCCCGACCTTTGCATTTAAAAATTATTGAAAAACTTAAGGATGTAACTGACAAGAACTTTATAGGTTTCTCCAAGTAAAAATTTGGAAAAGTTAAGTGAACCCATAATGTGTTTTATTTCTATGAGTCCCACACTTGGATTTTTAAATGTGGGCAAAACATCTGTATGTTCTTCAGCCTGATTTCCGTGGAATCGTGAATGAAACGTGCTGAAGTTGCCGTGCGGATTTTGTTATGTGGCGGTGACAAGTGGGGCTGGTCATTAAACAACTGGAGGGATCCCTGTCCTTTCTGTGCTCCTGTTGGACACTAGGCACGTGCTTGGGTGTTTTCTGTGTATGGACAAGATGAGGACAGAATTTCCAGATTCACACGGTGGTATCTTCTCCCTTTTCTGTTAAAACGTGTCTTCTGCTGCTTCTACATAGACCAAGTGTTTCTTTCTCTTGCCTGTCTACATAAACACTGTTTAACAAAAGCTGTATTGTAGACATGTGAAGCTGAATTCCACATGATAAAGCAGATGGAGATGACTGAGTATACTGTTTTGTGGAAGGAAGGTTTAAAATGATTTTTAGCTTTTTCCCTGAAATAGGGAATACTTTTAACTTTTTCCCTGAGATAGGGAATAATGAAATGGGAAAATAATTAAATTTTCCCATGTAATTGTTAGATTATATTTAATTATTAGATTATTCATTTATTGCAAGGGAAAAAGGAACTAGATCACCCCTTGTACCCAAATGAAAATTTAAAGGGTATGGGCGAGTTCATTTGAACTCCTTTAATTTGTTTTTGTTTGTTTGTTTTTGACAGTCTCACTCTGTTTCTCAGGCTGGGTGCAGTAGTGCAATGACAGCTCACTGCAACCCCAACCTTCTAGGCTCAAGTGATTCTCCTGCCTCAGCCTCCCCAACTGCTGGGATTTACAGGCGTTAACCACCACACACAGCTTATCACCTCTTGGAGACTAGCTTTGAGTTTGGGCATTCACTGAACTATATTTTGGTTAATTCTCAAAGTTTGTCACTGTTTATCTTTAATTTGCTAAAAATCTATATGTATTGTAAAATGCGTTACATTTCCTTAGCATTCACGGATTCCCTGTTAGTGGGGCAGAGACACAGAAGGGCAGAAGGTGTTCGGACATCCTCAGGGTTGCTGTTGAGTCCTTGCCCCGAACACACTGGAGCTCTGTGGCCCCGCGGGGGTCCTCTGTCCACTGAGGGGGCCGGGTTACCTGGAAGGTCCCTCCAGCCTCTGCAATTTTGCCCTTTTCAGGTTAACATCTCATCGTTGTCCTGGACAGCACTGTCTTTCGTTCACTGACCCACGAGTGAACAGCTGGTCAGTGGCCAGTGCTGCTTCCTTCAGCTGGGAGGTGGTGATGTGATAACACTTCTGTGGAATTTGGTTCTTGGTGTATTAAGGGTTCAGTTGTATGTTTCTTTTTAATCTGCACCTCTGAATTGATCTTTTGATTACAAAGAGATTGCTTACTGGATTTGTTTCTGAATATTTCGTGGATAACAGGAGAACCTTGCTTATCTGTGTGTTCATTTAATGTGTTTTTGCCAGGCATTTATATGGGTGTGTTAGCCCTCAGCCCACTTTCTGTGTGTGGTGGAGTCATTGAAATCATTTATGTGAAGTCTCTCTTCTATTAAGGCCAGAGGACGTGGGGTGGTGTCTCCCTAAACTAGGGGGAAATGGCATTGTTCTGCCCTCTTCCCTGGGAACGCGGGTGTTTCCAGGTCTCTGAACTTGGCTCCCACACTGGGAGAGTGGCCGTGGCTTCTGGAGCCCGTTTTGTGCAGGACTGACTCCTTCACTTGCTTTATTCCCCACCGTCTTTGCTGCTTTATGACGCAGGGATGAGGGAGTTGGGCCCGGGGGTCTTGCCTGTGCCTGAAGGGCCCGATGAAGAAAACTCCTCATGGGAAGGATGTTCCTTGAGGGCAGCTTTTGGAGTCTTTTCCTACTTTTAACTGAGAAGCAGCTATTCACATGATTCTATTCTGCTGGTGTGTTTCAAAATAATTGGTGTAGAGTTGCGAAGATGTCCGAGACACCCATGATCCACTCCGGGCCAGTGCCGGGCATTGTGCTCAGATGCCTTCAGACCACATTCACATGCCAAAGATTCTTGCTTGGTTATTCTCACACTTATGAGAATCTAAAACGCGAGCCACGGTATGGATTTTCTCTTGAGCCCCCCTGACTTTGCCTTGTATTTTGGGCATGAATGACTTCATCAAGGGGAAAGAATTTGAGGAAGGAGCCTCTGAGGCTAGGAGGGGGTGGGAAGGGGCGGGGGGAAGAGGAGGGAAAAGGAGCTGTAGAGAGAAGAGCCAGGCTGGGGCTGGGGCATCTCCCCATGATGCTCCCCCATCCCTGGCGCGAGGCCCCAGGGACTGACGGATTTTCCCACAGGAAATGTGTATGATTGCGTGTCTGTTTTGTGGGCTGGCCATTTGGATTGAGGGAATGTCTGTGTTGTGATTCCTTATTGATTCGAAGGTTGGTAAGGTTTGTGCTCAATACAGGGGTCTCTTGGTGTGATGGGAAATGGGATCGCAGCCGCCTTCAGGGTGGGGAGAGCCCTCGAGGCCCTCAGTGGTGGCCGGTGTCGGCCTTTGCCTCCCTGAGTGAGCTGCCCTCAGGGTGGGAAGGGAGGTCCTCGGTGGTGGCCACTGTTGGCCTTCGCCTCCCTGGGTGAGTGCTGCTCCATCCCCGGCTCTCCGACTCCTTGCCTGGCACCTTCCTCGTTGGAGGCCGTGATCTATCAACTTTGTCCACGCGTGTCCTGCAGACTAGTGCTGACTGCAGGTTCAGGAGTGGTCAGAGGAGACCAGAGGAGGCCCTCGTGATGCGAAGCTAAACGTTTAATGATGGCGCTGTTGAGTGCATGAGCCGCGTCAGCCCAAGAGTCTGGGTAAGAGGGAACCGCGGGGTGGAGGGAAGACTGGACAGATGGGTGCTTTCCTCGGCCCCTGGGAGCACGGCCAGGTCCACGCTCAGACCTCCTGGTTTCTCCCATATTTCCATAAATAGCAAGAGAAGGACTTGGGGCACCCAGGGACCTCAGGGGTATAAGATGTGTCCTCGCGTGGCCCCAGCTGTGGCCAGTGACGTTATTCTCTTTAACCTCAGGCTTATTTTCTATAAAAACACAAAGGGACAGAAGTAGTTCAAGGGCCTCTAAAGACTTACGTAATTGTTAATAGGCCTAATTTTATGCTTTCTTATGTATTAAGAGCAAATCATGAAACAAACTCATTTCTGTTTGAAGAAATCTTTACTGCTCTCATTTTTGTGGCAAGCAGCATTGATTCTTTGCTTAGTGAGCGTTGGTGCCCTCCTGCCCAGTGCTGCTGCCTGGCGTGTCCTCGCACACACCTCTGTCCATTGGTCTCCGTTCACCTTTCCGCCTAGAATTGTAGGAGGGGCGCTGGGATCTTAGGGCTAGAAAGAAACTCTGAAGACCACTTTTAGGGGCGGCTTTTAGTCAGGGCTTCCAGAGAGACAGCCAGCCGGGTGTGCGTGTGTCTCCAGGGCGAGGCTTGCTGCAGGGGCTACGGAGTACAAGAAGCCCCAGGACCCACAGCCTGCAAGCTAGAGTCCTGAGAGGGTGTGGCTTGAAGACTTGAGAAGCGGAGGGTGCAGATCCTACCCGGGTCTAAGGAGCTGAGACACGGGAGCACGGGCTGCAGAAGACAGATGTCACTGGCCCATCAGCCAGACAGGTGGAGTGAACCCAGTTTTCCCCACCTTGCTGTTTCACTCGGGCCCTGGGTGGATAGGGTGGTGCCCCCGACACTGGTGAGGATGGGTCTCCACTCAGTCCAGAGGCAAACATGCATCTCACACAGAAATAATGCAGAACCAGCCATCTGGGCACCCCGGACGTGCTCAGGTTGATGCACAAAACCTGCACTCCAGCCTGGGTGACAGAGCAAGACTCCGTCTCAAAAAAAAAAAAAAAAAAAAAAAAACCAACGCCGCGCGTGGCCCTGACATCTGCGTGTTCGCATCACTCCACGCACATTGCTCGGTCATCGCCTCGGTGAATTTGTAAGCTCGTTGTGTGGTTCTGGGGCTCTTTGTCCCGTGTGGTGGTGGTGGTGATGACAGGCTCCCCACTGCCCCAGCTCAGGTATGGAAGGTGATGGCACCAACGGCTCCTT
Source organism: Macaca fascicularis (assembly GCF_037993035.2). Lineage (NCBI taxonomy): Eukaryota > Metazoa > Chordata > Mammalia > Primates > Cercopithecidae > Macaca > Macaca fascicularis. The sequence goes on from NC_088386.1 coordinate 144,554, forward strand.
GTTTCTCAGACACTTGAGCGGGTGCTCTGTGCGGCCAGTTCCACCTGCAGCAGCATCTGTTCCCTATGCCGATTCCATTCGGAGTATGTGCCTCCCTTCTGTTGAGGGTGCAGCCTTCTTTCAGGGAAGAACTGTGTCCTGTTCACCTATATCTCCTGTTGTGTATCTCATGGCTGAATAAGTAGCTATAGGATACCTCGGTGGCTGAATGATAGGTTCATTGGAAGGAAAACTTTGTACTTTTTTTTTCTTTTTGGAATGGAGTTTCACACTCAATGCCCAGGCTGAAGTGCAATGGCACGATCTTGGCTCATTGCAAACTCTCCCTCCCGGGTTCAAGTGATTCTCGTCCCTCAGCCTCCCAAGTAACTGGGGCTACAGGCGTCTGCCACCATGCCTGGCTAATTTTCATATTTTCGTTAGAGAAGGGATTTCACCATGTTGGCCAGGCTGGTCTTAAACTCTTGACCTCAGGTGATGCACCCACCTGGGCCACCCAAAGTGCTGGGATTACGGCCATGAGCCACCACACCCAAGAACTTAATACCATTTTTTTAAAAAAAAATCATAATGGGCTTGTTAAATGCTTACGTTAATGTTTATTTTTTAAAATGTTACCTGTGACCTTTCAGCTTTTCATAGCACTTCTCGTGTGAGTATTTTAAAAAGGCCCTTTAGTCGTGGGGGAGAAGGAGGTTATCCCTTTCAGCAGAGGGAGATGGAGGAACAGGCCCTGGTGGGTCTGAGCACAGGCAGTCACCCCAGCCTTGGTGCTTGCTTAGGTCTGTTCTCCGTTCACCGTAGCCACATCCACTCTCATTGTCAGCTTAAAAATAAGCTTTTTCCTCTTTCTAATCAGAACAGTTAGTTTGTTAACCATCACGTTAAGGTATCAAGAATGATGGCTTTCAGGCCTCAGATATGACACAAGTAATAAATGCAGCTGACCCTGAACAACATAGGTTTTGAGCTTCGAAGGATCACTTATGTTAATTATTTTCCAACCAAACCCTTACTGAAAAAACCTGGCTTTGTGGAGGGCCGACGTTTCCTACATGCGGTTCCATAGGGTGGCCGTGGAGTCCTGTGGATACGTACATTTGGGTAAACTCGGGGGGGTGTTCTGGAATCCATGTCCCTGTGTATACAGAGGGACAACTGCCGCTTCTTAAAAGTTTGTGTCCTGCCTTGTCCTAAAAAGGCTCCAAGGTGGATGCAAAATTATTTCATTTTTTTGGTTTTCTTGGTGGGATATTGATGTTTATTCTTCAGTGTCTAAAATCCTGCGGGAACAGAGTTACCGCTTCAGGAACAAAGCCAGTCTGGAAACACATATGGAGATATCCACCTTTTCTTCATGGTTTCACAAAAGGCCATGATCATATTTTATTCAGTTGAACTGTAGGAAACTGCCAATATTTGCTGTTTTTGGCCTACAAAATGGCAAGTTCTTACGATATTAAAAACAAAGGCTTCCTGGATGGGGAAAATAGGAATCGGTAAGAACCTGAAGTTGTCTGTCACGGCCTCTGAGTCACAGGTAAATAAACCTGCGTGAGGGGAAGTTGGCTGTACAGTATTTTCCTTCTGTTTTGAGACTGTCAGAAAAAGGTCAGTTCCATTGCGTTGGGTGCCTTTGCCTCACCTTTGCTGCAGAAGGGACTTGCCATTATACCTCTTCTTTCCAGTGCCCAGGAGGCTGATGTCACATAGAAGACCTGCAGGTCAGTGGATGTGAAACAGGCATCGGACACACTGTGCACCTTGGGACGCATCTGAGAAGTACGTGCTTGCGGCAGGTCTGAGGTGAGGGCGTGTTCCATCTCCTCTCCCTTCTCTGGCTTTGCAGGCCTTTGAAGTTGGTCCTGGAAAGTGAAATTAGTTAATGCTGATTTAAGCTCCAGGTTAAAGCCGGGGGCCCGAAGAGACCCGCCCTTCACTAGGGGTGTGAAGCATTGGGCCCTCCCATCAGGAGGCAGCAGGGACTCGAGAAAGCCCCACATGCCCTCCAGTTCCCTTATGTTGAAATATTTTGTACTCGGCCATGCCGGCTCATTTTGGGAGGTAAATGGGGGGTTCACATGGGGTGTGCAGTATTCTTAGGTGTCAGGTGCAAGAGTTGAATTTGTAGAAGCTGTGCAGATAGGAAAGGACCTGGCAGGGAGTGCTGTTTACATGGAGCAGATTTAACGAGAGGTCTGTGCTCTGCCTGGGTCCATGTCTGACCGGTGTCTCCCAGTCTGCAACAGGACGTTCACATGACTTGGCGCCATCGTCCCACTCTGTGTAGACGTCTGAGGATCTGTGCGCGGCTGCTTTGTGAGCATGAGTTGTGATAATGAACTGAGAAACAGTGAACAAACCCTGAATTGGTTAGCACTGGTTCCACGGCCACTTCTGCCGTGCTTGGAGTCATTCATAATAAAGTGTGCTGGACTTCTATGCAGAGCTCTGAATTTCAGAGGCCCTTTAACTTGGCAGCTAACCAGCTGCTTCCTTCAGAAGACATTTGAGTCCCCTTTACCTACCAGGGTGACCCTGGGAGTTTGAAGATGAGACAAGCCCTCCGTGTCTTGTGGATTTTACTGTCCAGAGGGGAGACAGATGTGGATTGTGAAGGAGGCCCTATCAGAGGTCAGTGCACGTCAGTTTTGTTTCTTCAGCACTTGCTGTGTTCAGGCGGTGCCCTGGGCCATGTGCAGAGCATCTGGGGACCCTGCCCATGGCATCCCAGGCACAGCTAGCATCTGCGCCATCTTCATACTTGGCCTGAGTTTTGGGTAAGTACCAAGGATGGCTTCTGCCTTTGCTGGAGAGAGTTGGAAGTCAGGGCAGCCCTCCACAAGGAGATGATCGCCAGCTGATTCCTCAAGAAAGGGAGGTGGTCTCCACATGGGCAGAGCAGGGCAGCATGCACAGACCTGGGTGTGGGGTCTGGGGCATGTGCATCTGAGTGGGGTCTGCTGGGAGACAGCAGGGGTGAGGTGTGAAGGCAGTTGGAATTTACAGGATAAATTATCACTAAGGCGATGCCTGGAAAACATAAAATGGGGACTCTCTGGGGTAAACGTGGACTTAGGGTGACCCTGGGCGTGGGTGTTTTCAGGCTCTGAAGGCAGAGATTTAGGAAATTGGGGCAGAGCTGAGCCCCAGACGAGGATGAAGACCACCCTTGGGATGTTAAATGAGACAGGGGTGGAAACGCAGTGAATGTCCTGGGGTCAGTCCAGCAGGAAGGCAGCAGAGGAGACCGGTGTCCTCAAAGGCCCCTTGGGCCTGTCTCTGAAAGTGCTGGGATGACAGGCATGAGCCACTGCTCCCTGCTGATACTTTTAAAATTTCTAAGCTACTCTCTCTCATACCCACTCCCGTATTTTTTTTTTTTTTAGACCAGGTTTATGGCTATATTTTTTCCAAGGGAATCAAAAAATTACCTGTTTGAAGTACAAATAACACCGTGTTTAAAAACCAAAAATGCCAATTTGCACAGAAGTTTCCAAATACCCAGTTGGTTTGAGCCTTGCATTGCAGTGTCACTACCTGCTCTTAAATTTCTACACGATGTATAGATAGCGAGGCAGGGACGGGCTCGTACATCTTCAGGTTTCGATTCTACGAACTTGGGCTATATTTTCGTTTATTTTGGTACACCTGTGGGTGTGGCAAGCAATGCCAGGGTATTTATTTTGAAGCTTGTCCAACAACAGTTGGGAAGATTTTCACATTTTTAGAATTTTCATAGTAATAGTTATAATTTACAAAGAATTTAAAATTGTGTAGTCATTATTTTGTTTTTTTTCTAGATGTGCCCCGAAACAGGGTTGCTAACTATCATTCTACATCACAGGATTCAGAACAGTACCCTTTTGGAGCAGATGCCTGTAATCGAGGCATTCTGCCTAGTCAGTTCACTTTAAACGTGTTTAAAAGGTTTTCTTTATCCTAGTTGGCACCTGTGGCTATAGTTTGTTTTCACTGCTGAGGAATATTCCATGATGGAAAGCGTAATTCATCTGTTTTTCATATCGGTGGACATTTGGATTATTTTGGGAGGCTGTGTATGTCTATTCAGCCTTCATTTTTTCAGGATTTTTTGTAGAAGATAATGTAACAGTGTAACATCCTCTGGTACGGAGCCAACACGAACCCTGATTACAGCCACACAGACTCACACACAGACTCTCAGGCCTTGTTACCAATGCACAGAACCATTTTCTTAAGTTGAAACACAGTAGCAGAACCTGAAGCCATGTGAACGGGTCCTCCAATCTTACACTTGGAATTCACTTTTTGTTACTATGTCTGCTAATTAGGAAGCGTATCAATTATACAGAAAGCTGAGAATGTAAAATTATATGTTTATAACAGATAAAACCTTATTTAATACCCCAGAACCCATGGCTATGTTTTTCCCTCATGCCCCACCACTGTTTTCTTTGCTTGAAATGGGAAATGATACTTGAAGGTGGTTTTCTAGCGACTGTTAGACTGGCATAGTTCTTCAGAGACAGAGGATGTAAAGCACATGGAGAATTTCTGTGGAATGTGATTTCCTGGTCACCTCATTCAGGCTGCTGCCGCCTTCCCCTCTGGCCACCTGCACCGTGGGACGTCTGAGGAGGTCCCTGTTTCATCCTCTGGAAATTCTGAAAAGGAAGGAGACGAGGGTGTGCAGGGTGTGGTGCATTTGTGTTGGTCCTTCGAGCTTTTATTTGGAGTCCCGGCTGCCTTGGTGGTTCCTGCCTTTATGTCCCTAGCTCGTGGCTTCGTCCTTGTGTCTAACTCACAGGCAGACAGATGGAAAGGGAAGTTGTATTCAGCCAACAGCTTGACGTTATTCTCAAGGCTCAAATCGACTGGGTATTTGGAGACTTCTGTACAAATTGGCATTTTTGGTTTTTAAACACCATGTCTTATTTGTACTTGAAATGGGTAACTGGTTCTCTTGGAAAAAATATAGCCATAAAGCTGGTTCTTTAAAAAAAAAAAAAAAAAAAAAAAAGGGAGTGGGTGTGAGAGAGTGGCTTAGAAATTACACCAGTAATGGTCGGGAGTGGTGGCTTACGCCTGTAATTCCAGCACTTTGAGAGGAGGAGGCAGGTGGATCCCCTGAGGTTAGGAGTTCCAGACCAGCCTGGTCAACATGGTGAAACCCCGTCTGTACTGAAAAGATGAAAATTAGCCAGGCCTGGTGACAGGCACCTGTAATCCCAGCTACTTTGGGAGGCTGAGGCAGGAGAATCACTTGTACCCGGGAGGCAGAGGTTGCAGTGAGCCGAGATTGCGCCACTGCACTCCACCCTGGACGACAGAGCAGAAACTCCATCTCAAAATAGAAAAAACAAAAACAAAAAACACCCCGGTAATGGAAACCTGGTTGCGTCATCTGTGATGGAGATGGCGGATTATTTCATTTTTAGTGACAGGATGAATTGGATATGTTTGCAGTATTGATCTTGACAAGGGAAATGGTGAGAACCAAACGTGCCGCCCAGCTTGGGCCTTGCCGTTGGCAGAAGACCGTGGCGGGCAACAGACTGGAGACTCGGAGACCGAGGGGAGAATTCTCACGCTGTGAGGCTGGTGCAGTGTGTGCTTCTGGACTCCTGCTGGAGGGAGCTGCCCCTTTGCCTTGCAGGCTTTGGTGCAGTGGAGACCTTAGGACCTGCACCTCCTGGCACACCTCTGGGTGTGGCGAGCAGTGCCAGGGCTGAGGCACAGGTGCTGAGCCCGGAACGTGGGACAGGAGAGGCTGCACACGCCGGCAGGCGTCTGCTCCAGCCGCCGGGGGTTTCCGCAAGGGGGCGGGGGGTTGGTTTTCCTCCTTGAATTTGGGTGGGGAGGGTGTCCTGGGGTGCTGTGTCTGCACTTGTTTTGCTCGGAGGTCAAGTTGTGGCCCCGAGTCCCTGTCCCTCTGCCAAAGTGAGGGTTTGCCCATTTTTAGGTCAGATTTCCCTTGGGTCCGGGTCTCTAGGAGTGGGGCGCATTCCAAGGGGGCGTGAGCACGGTGGACGCGCGTGGGCCTCTTCCTCTCCCCTCAGCTCCTGGGTTGTGTGTGAAGAGCTGCCCAGCGGAATCACCCTCCTGCCTGGTGTTTCATTCACCAGAAATCGTTCTCACTGTGGACTCTTGAGTCAAATGTAATCCAAGAATGGAACGTGCTGTTGCTAGATGCCACACACAGCATCAGGAGCTTAGTAGGGGATTATATGATCTGACCCTACACCTTAAAAGTAAGACTATAGTTGTTAGGCCTCTGAGCCCAAGCCAAGCCATCGCGTCCCCTGTGACTTGCACGTATATACGCCCAGATGGCCTGAAGTAACTGAAGAATCACAAAAGTGCAAATGCCCTGCCTGGACTTAACTGATAACATTCTACCAGAAATTAGTGAAAATGGCCGGTCCTTGCCTTAAGCAATGATTTTTTTTTTTTTTTTTTTTTTTTTTTTGGTGAAGTTCCTTTTCCTGACTCATCCTGGCTCAAAAAGCTCCCCCACTGAGCACCTTGTGACCCCCCCTCCTGCCCGCCAGAGAACAAGCCCCTTTGACTGTAATTTTCCTTTACCTATCCAAATCCTATAAAACGGCCCCACACTTACCTCCCTTCGCTGACTCTTTCCAGACTCAGCCCGCCTGCTCCCAGGTGAAATAAACAGCCATGTTGCGCTCACAAAGCCTGTTTGGTGGTCTCTTCACATGGATGTGCATGACAATAGTTAAGGGGATACTGAAGTCTTTGGCAGCTCCAAGAGCTTTTTCAGTTTGTGTCAGGACCTTTTAGGCAGAAGGAAAAGCTTGCTAAGAGAATCTTACAGAAATGTTCGGTGCAGTGCCATTAACTCATGGAATAAATGTGTAACTTTCCGTGGCAGCCCTCTGGAAAGAGATGCACTTTGCACCCTGGTCTGCTCACTACAAGAATCAGCCATGTCACCCCGCTTTCTGTGGGTCTGCAGGTGTGCGTGGTCCATTGCCCTGCACTGTGGCCATGGAAGGGAAGATGATCTGGAATGCTGGCGACAGTTATCGGTGTGTGTTGATGTGTGCTGCTTTCTACAGGGGAGAACATTTCTGTTTAATAAACATCTCATCACGATGATGACTGGAAGATATTTGAGTCTCATTCAATAGTGTTTCTGGGTTCCTTCTGTTTTTAATCTGCTTTCTAGCACTAGGCAAGTGAAGACATGGAAAGTAAAAACCCATCGAACTTGTAGAGACATGGTGTTGTGTAGGAGCAGACTGTAGCCTCTGGCTCTGTTTAAAGATTGTAGTAAACCTCTTACCTGGCATGGTCAGGGTGTAAATTATCTTGTTTAATCGAAATGTGTATGAGTCAAAGCTGGCGCCTGCATTGTTGATGAAATACCAGATTTTAAGGGAGTATGTCAATGTGCTGTAAGATACCAACAAAGTTCCTCACTGGGGTTCAGTGCGGGTTTGGAGGAGCTGGGCCTTAGGTCACCAGAGTCGTCTCTGGGAGCAGATGCTCAGTGTGGGCATTAGTCACTTAGCCTTTCCAGAGCCGAGGAACAGCTCTCTGTGATGGTTTTTGGAACCTGTATTTTGAGTCAGTTTGTCCCACTTGACTCGAAGTTGCCGCGCAATTTCAGACCTTTGCCTCCACCGTGCGCTCATTTGCTTGTCCCCTGATAACTGCCTCGGTTGCCCCGGCCTGACATTTGAGCCTCGTCATTCATGGACACAGGCTCCGTGGTGGGGCAAAGGCCGCGACTCCGGCTTGCACAGTTCCGTGCCTCTCACCATGGCTTATCACATCACTCCTGGGATCTCCCGTTTAGAGCAAGAGTGTCCCTTTCCTGCAGGCCCTGTGTGGTGTGGAAACCACCCCTACCTACCTTTCTCCTGTTTGAACAGTACCGTGAAGCTATTTCTGTTCTAGTCAACCGTCAGAATTTAAGGAACAGTGATTTATGTAACTTATCACATGCTTCTCAGCAGTTCTTTATGAATTGCATTCTGTTGTGAAATTATTGCAGTTTTCATGGCTATGCTGGTCTCACGTTGTGGCCCTTGAAATGAATTCCCTTCCCCATTGTGTGTTAAGGTTGTGCCTGAGAGCTGTTGAGGCCTCACCTCTGCTTAGGGCAGTGGCTTTGCTCTCCTGACAACAGGAAGAATCTTATTTAGAGCATTTCTAATGTGGTTTTTGCTTCCAGACAGAATTACCTTTTTCACAGAGACAGCCACTAAAGTCATAAATTATGCTCAGGATGGACACATGGGTCAGCTGACAGAGTGGAGTCCAGAACAGATCCAAAGACGCAAAAGCAGTTCAGTGGAATTTGAGTCTTTTCAACAAATGGTGCTGGAATTATGGGACAGCCGTATGCAAAAGAGTGAAAACAGGGAGAAATTCCTGTATGAAAATTAAGGTGGACCATAGCCCTGAATGTAAAATATCAAACTACAAAACCTGTAGAAGAAAGGGAAATTGTGGAGACCTAGGGTGAGAGCTCTTAGCCATACCATGATCCATAATCAAGGAAGAAAACAAGTAGGTTAAGACTCATCAAAATTAAACTTCTAATATAAAAGACACCCCTAGGGAATTGAAGAGACACATTTTCGATAGATGGGGAGAAGATGTCTATGAACCATGCAGCCGGCAAAGGACTCGTATCCAGAATGCACAGGACTCCCACGGCTCACGACAGAAAACAAACCACCTGACTTAAAAGCGGAAGAGACCTGAACAGATGCTTCACTGAGAAGGACGGGAGGATGGCCCGAAAGCATCTGAAATGACCTTCAGCATGACTGGTTGCACCGAGATGTGCACCGAAGCCGCAGTGAATTTGTTCACACCCCTGCTGGAGCGCCTGACTAAGGTCTTCCGACAGCCCCAGGTGCTGGTGAGGACCGGCAGTCGGGACTCCTGTGTGATGCTGGGGTTCAGCAAGGTGCAGACAGCTTTGCGGTTTCTTACAAAACTGAACTCACACAAACGTCGGGCCCGGTGACCCCAATCCTGGGTATTTACCCTAGAGAAACAGAAGCTGCCGTTTAAGAAAAACTGTGCCCAGATGTTAATAGCGCTGTCTATAGTTGCCCAAAACAGGTTACAATGTGCCACAGCCATATGTGGAATAATAAATACCCAGCAGCCCCGAGGCCTGGCTGTTGATCACAGGACACCCTGGGTGCACCTCCAAGCACGATGCCCAGGAAATCGTGATTTTGTGAGTGTTTTGCCGCAACACTCGCAAAAGACAGACCCGGGGGATGGGAGAACACAGAGAGGGTGGTTGCTGGGAATGGGAGGGTATGCTTATGAGGCCCTGTGAGTGGGTTTGGGGCTGTTGGACTGTTCTGCTTGTGTGATGATGATTATGGGAATATGTGTGCCAAAATTCACAGAACTGAACACTGTCCACTTTACAGTAATTTTTAAAAAGTGGTAATATGCTCATTTTCTGTACTTTCTTTAATGGAAGATGGAGTTTGCAGATGATTTGTCAGGGCAAGCCTGTCTCAAGAGTTTGTAGACGATTCGTTAGGGGCCTGTCTCAGGGCCCTTGGGTTGGGTTGGGTTGGGTTGGGTTGGGTTGGGTTGGGTTGGGCTGGGTTGGAAAAGCCTTCCCTGTTGCGGGCACTAGTACGGGGCATGGAAAGGATATTGTCAAGGAAACACATAGAATCCTTTGAGGAAACGTGTATTTCTAACTTGCTATAAGATAGAATTGGAAATTGTAATGGTTTTGTTTTCTAGAGTCTTGGTAGAATAGGGAAGACAGTGTAATAAAAGCTAATTTTGAAATGAAGAATTTGAAAGATGTTCAATAGCAATAGCTCTAGGAAGTCACCCTGGAAATGTTTTTAAAGATGTTCAATAGCAATAGCTCTAGGAAGTCACCCTGGAAATGTTTTTAAAGATGTTCAATAGCAATAGCTCTAGGAAGTCACCCTGGAAATGTTTTTAAAGATGTTCAATAGCAATAGCTCCAGGAAGAGTCACCCTGGAGTTGCTTCTTGAGCATTGGTTTCCTGGCTGTATCTTCCGACTTTCATTTTTAAGTTTTGCTGTGAGTTGGGGATGTGTGGGAATAGCCATCCCCAGGTGTTGGGTAGGAGTGGCCCTGCAGGGGGGTGCATGTGCCCCGAGGCCTGAGGCACTGTTTCAACCTAGCTTGGAACATGGGGACTCTTGTCAGTGGCTGGATTAAGAGTACCAGCCTGGCAGGCTGGGGGAGCCCGGGGGTGGTCTGGGCACTGTCCTCCCTGCCTGCAGGATGGCAGCTGGAGGAGCTGGAAGGCTGCCTGTCTCGTGGCTGTCAGCGTAGCAGCCCCTCCTGGCCCTGGAGCAATCTTTGGGTCCATGAGTCTCTGCGCCGGGACTTGCCTCCTGGGACCTCCGCCACTGTCCTGAGGGCCCTGGTGCCACTTTCCCGGTGGTACCCAAGCCTCAGGCAGCTGCGACCCCAGATTCGGTTGCTTTCCCTGCCGTCTCATTCCAGCACGAGTGCTCATCTCACTCAATGCAGAGCCTCAGGTTCCTTCAAGATCCCCAGAGATAGAATCTCCCAATTTAACAAGATAGTTGGTGACAAGATTTGAGCGGCACTGATTTAACTCAGCTTCCAGAGTTTAAGTTCCCAAGACACAGTCCTGCTCCTTCCCTGGCCTCATCCTGTGTGGCTGGTGTGGATGCGGGGTTTCCGGAGGATGGGGCTGAGGCAGGTCAGCAGCAGGGGGATAGCTCATTATTGATCGCTCAACGCATTGAGGATAACTAGGATTAATGACCTTTATAGGGCTGTAGTTTTGGAGTATATATATGTGCGTGTGTGCGTGTGTGTGTGTGTGTATATATATGTGTGTGTATATACGTGTGTGTGTGTATATATATATATATATATTTAAACGAGGTGGACACGGTTATCACTGCATTTTTGTGACATGAAACTTGGAGAGGAGAGGATTTAGGAAACTCCTGAAGCCACACTGTCAGTGGGACCCGGGCGGTCTGGCCTTAGACCCTGCACTGTTTGCCCCTCACCACGCTGTCAGCAGACCCGGGTCGTCTGGCCTTAGAACTCACTCTGGTCGCCCCTCCCTGCCACGTTGTGGGGTTTTTCCTGCTTCTGGGCAGCATTTGATAGCTTGTGAAACAAGACCAAGACTTACTATGAGTGGATATGCCATTATCTGAGATCCAGAACGTTTCCTGGACCTGGGGTGGCCTATGTCATGTAAGGGAAGGTAAAAACATTTTCATTGTGGTCACTGGGGCTCCTGAAATGGCATTTTTCCCAGTGAAAGTTTACTCATAAAAATCTTCTAACTCAATACTATGTGAACAGGAAGAAATGTGTTGGGCTCTAGTTAAATGTCTCAGAGCCACAGAAGTAAATGAGGGCACCTTCCGAGCACAGCCTCCCGGAGGAGGGCAAAGACGTTTGCCTGGAGGGTTTGCCATTGAAGCAGGACTTGGGCAGGGCTGGTCTGCCTAGGGAGGACTCTGCCATGATGTAGGTTAGTTGAAGTAGTTGACGGGTGGTGGCGTGAGGTCCCCGAGGAAGCCCCTAGCAAGGCCGGTTTCCGTGGGATGGAAAACTGCCGTTCAGTGGCTGTAATCCTGGCTTCACGGGTCTGACATACAATCCTGCACTTGGATACTTGGATCCCAGCGAGGTCAGATGGCCCTGAAAGGACATTCGGACTGTGACGGCTGCACCCATTCTCAGCATCTGTAGGGTCTCCTATGTATGTGTGTGTTTCCATTTTCTTTTAGCACAATTTCTCCCAGTGAAATCGTGAGAAATAGAAGGAAAGGTGGAATGAAGATGTGATTGAGGAAAGTGTGGTGTGGTCTTCGACCTTATTTTGCCTAGATTGGTGCTCAAGAACTCCACCTGACCTCAGAGCTGAGCGTTTCTGCCAGGAAGTCCTGCCTTTTATCCTACCTCGAGGCCTGTTGAGACACTCCAAGAAGCTTCGTTAACAAATTGCTTTTTCCTTTTACAGCAGTTGGATATATTTGCAGCAAAACAAAGGAATAACCCCCCAATATGGTGATGAAATGCATTTAAGTATAGATAACATTCAGTCTTGAAGGGCCTGGGATTTTAATCATCTTTGGGTCATGTAACAAGTGGTGTTGGTGATTAAAATCTCCTGACAGCTTTGTTCTGCCACGTTCCTCAGTTTTGAATGATGATCTTCCTGGTGTTATACCTTGGGAGGGGCGTTTGTGTCAGTAGACAGCAGAGTGGTGGTTCCCAGAGGCTGGGAAAGGACAGAGGTGAGGCCCCTGAAGGACACTGGTCTTCCTGGTTTAGGGGTTTGGGGCTCAGCCACCTTCCTGTGTCCGTGTAAATTGTACCCAGGATCATTTTCACTCGCTCCACTTTAGTTGAACATTGGAGCTTCAGGATATGTGTGCCCACGTCACCTGGGCCGTGATCCTGGAGTTGGGTGAGACTGATTCCCGGGTTTATAGAATTACTCTGGGATTACTGAAAACAGAAGCACTTGAGGCATTCATAATGCTATTTCCTGAACGTAATTTATGTTCAGTTCTTCAGAAACATTTATCTGAGGAAGAATCTATAATTTTTGTTTTCTGCCACTCAGTGCTAGAAAGAATTGTGCAACACTCAAGTGAGTGGCATTATTCCTCTCCCTCCACCATGCAAGAAAGATTAAAGGTACCTCTGGCTCCCCTCAATCTTCTCATCTGCAGGGTGCCTGGCGTGGCAGTGTGCTGCCTTCCGTCTTCTTTTTGGGGAGAATTAGTCGTGTTTGTGTGTACTGCTCAGCTCAGCCTGGTGCAGTTGTGTGGGTGAGGAGCTTGGATGCTAGGTGACCCTCCCAGGCCTACCTCCCACCTCCCTAGGCCTTGTTCTAAACTGACAGATAAACAGTGTGTTTTGGAAGAGGACAGCAGCAGGGCAGGAGAGAGTTTGTTCAGACTCTCCTTGCACTGATGTTTGAGCCTTCATCCAGCCTGGGCCCTTCTACAGAGCTGCGTTTGTGTGTTGCAAACCATTCCCTCCCAGTAACAGTGCTTTCAGAGGTTTGGAAATGTGACTTAACTCATCTTCAATTTAAAGCGTACTATCAAATTTTAGTGTTGAAACTGATGTTTTTTTTTTTTTTTTTTTTGAGACGGAGTCTCGCGCTGTCGCCCAGGCTGGAGTGCAGTGGCGCGATCTCGGCTCACTGCAAGCTCCGTCTCTCGGGTTCATGCCATTCTCCTGCCTCAGCCTCCTGAGTAGCTGGGACTACAGGCGCCCGCCACCGCGCCCAGCTAATTTTTTGTATTTTTAGTAGAGACGGGGTTTCACCGTAGTCTTGATCTCCTGACCTTGTGATCCGCCCGCCTCGGCCTCCCAAAGTGCTGGGATTACAGGCGTGAGCCACCGCGCCCGGCGAAACTGATGTATTTTATGGCCTTTATGTGATTTCTCTTGATTTTTTTTTCCCCATATGAGACATGGTATCTTAAGGGAGACAGCCTGGTGTTGGCCGCCTTTCCTAAGGATGGAAGTGAATTTTGAAAGCCCTTTATGTAGGCAGCGAAATAATCAGGGAACCGTTATTATAGCTATGCCTGTCCATGTAAAGCGAGCATGACTCATAAGCAGAAAAAATTGCAGCCCGGGGGCAAAGTGAGCCCTAATGTTGCCTGTGCCTCACCTCCCTGCCATGAGGAACGGAAGTGCAAGCGCAGGTGGTTGAATTAGCCTCCAAGCCCAGCCTGCGCCCCCCTCACATCCCTCTGCATTTGCAGGGGCACAGGCTGTGCTGCCACCCCTCGCTCAGTGCCAGGGCTGATGCGTCAGGAACAGGGGGTACACTCTGCCCCTTGCTCGGTGCCAGGGATGATCTGTCAGGATCCCTCGTGCTCATCTGGTCCTCATGTCTTCATCACCAGCCTCCTGCTGGTAACGGGCTTGTTATTACCTTGGTATGGGTAATAACATACCCATACCAACGTATGTAATAACATACCCATACCAAGGTGTTGTGGGGCGATGCTCAGTCCTCCGAGGGAAACGGCCCTTAGACGATTCATATTCAACAGGACCGGGAAATGGGTTCTTGTTCCATGTCCTGGATCCCAGGAAGCCCTTGCTCTGGACCCTGTAATGCCCGGAGTCCTCCTGAGAAACGCTGGTGCCACTGGAGCACAGCCCAGCCCCCTCCAGTTTCTCCGCTTTGTAACTGCACTTGTGTTTAGCAGGTCTTCCAGGACTTAGACGCTGCTTGGTGTGAGCCAGGTTTTGTGTGGAAAGAGGACAGATCCGAGCCGGCAACCAACCAGCCCAGAACCATCTTTTATGCTTCCAGATTCTGTGGCCAAAAACTCACCCGTGGACATTGAGGGTGATGCATTTCTGCTCCAAGACATCTGTGGAGTCAGCTGGAGGCATGGAAAGGATGTGGAGCCTCTTCACTCCTGGCCTGGGCTTGGACCTGCTGTGCAGCCTCTCAGTGGCACCAGGGCCCCCTTGTGTCACAGCGGCCTCAGGTTGCTGGCACTGCCCCAGGATGTCCCGGGCTTCATGATGGTAGGGCCTGCTTGTGCCATGGCGGCCTCGGGATGGTGGCACTGCCCTAGGGTGTCCCAGGCTCAAGGCCAGTGTTCTGTTCAGCGAAGGGAAGTTGTACCGTAAGGTCTAGTCTCGGAAGGTGCCTGGGGTCCTATCCTTCAGAGCGGTCCTGCACTCACCACAAATCAAGCCAGGGGAGGCCCTGCCAGAATTTGCAGCTGTGTTTCAGGTTGTTCCACAAGGCCTCTTTTATTTTGGGCTAGTCAGGTATATAATTCTTATTCTCTTCGATTTTTTTGAGACAGGCAAAGAAAAAAAACCTTTTTGTTGCCCAGGCAGTGGTGTGAGCATGGTTTACTACAGCCTCAACCTCCCAGGCTCAAGCGATCCTCCTGCCTCAATCTCCTGAGTAGCCAGGACCCACAGGCACATGTTCCACGTGTCCCCATGCCTGACTTATTTTTGTATTTTTTGTAGAGATGGAGTTTTGCAATGCTGCCCAGGCTGGACTCAAACTCCTGGACTTAAGCAGTCCAGCTGCCTCAGCCTCCCAAAATTCTGAGATCACAGGCATGAGCCACTGTGCCTGGCCAAGTGTTTCTAATTTCAAAATTAAGAGGACCCAGAGTCAGTTAATGACGTCTCTACTGGAACATGCTGCTTATAGTACATTAGGAAAAATCATCCAGAACTTGGAAAAGGGGCTGGACAGACACAGCCCTTCGAGGTTGTCCGATGAACCCCTGGGGTCTTTAACCATCTGGAGGGATGTACCATGTCAGACTCACTGTTGTCGATGGGCTGAAGCCCAGGTTTCATGAGTTTATGTGTCAGCTTGTAGTACTTTCTCTGGCAGAGATGCGAGTGACTTCTGCTCAGTGAGAGGCTCATCTCAGGGACTTCATGGCCTGAGGGACGGCAGCCTGTTTGAGCTGATCGAGCAATCTCACGCTACCCTTATTTTTTGAAACGCCTATGAGTGACTTCTCACACGGTCTTTGACGCGGCTTCATGCCCGCACTCCTTGGTAATGATCGAATGCTTTATTTGACCCCTCGTCCCCTTTCTTTGGGGTGTTCCAGTCTCAGTTCTCATGTGTTCTGCTTCTGCAGGAATTTCTGAAGCTGCTGAGTGTAGAAATCACTGAGGAGGCTGTGCTCCCACCCCTGTGAGTCTTCCAGGCATCACCCTCTCCCCTTGGCGAGGCGGCGTCCATGGCACACCGAGTAGGCTGTGCTCCTGTCCCCCGTGAGCTTTCCAGGTGTTCTCGTCTCCCCTCCAGGGGGACAGGAGGAAGCTTTCAAACCCTTCTTAAACTTGTTTTCATGTCTTTGTTTTAACAGATTTCTTTGCATCGTCTCCCTTATCCAAAAGTGAGGGTGAACGCTGAGTTATTCACGGGAGTCAAGAAACCACACGCAGCCCAAAGTGACGTTTGTTTCCCTGAAATGATTTGTGTGTGTTCACCTTAAAATGCAACTCAGTAAAACAGGTGTGTTTTGAGGAATGACTTTAAATTACCCAGTAAAGATGTGACAGTTAAATTTCATCATCTGTGCGGGTGTCCACAACCCCCTTCTGTGATTGCGTGTGAGTCTGTGACTTGTGGTTATTGTTGAAGAAAGAAAATCTGTTGCTGAGAACTTCAGAGGGTGTGCTGGGATTGTGTAGGGTGGACATCGGGGGCTTCAGTGTGTGGCTTCCTTGAAGAGGTTCAAATTAGGGCTGAGAGTCCCTACTCCAAAATGCTCTGAAACCTGAAACATTCCGAGCTTCCTCATGACACTCGAAGGAAATGCTCTTCGGAGTACTTTGGATTTCAGGCTGGGGATGCTCAGCTGGAAAGTGAAATATTGCAAGACCCTTCTGGCCCCAGGAGCTTGGATAAGGTCATGGAGGGGGGGCCTGTGCCGGGTGTCCCTGGAGTGTGAGGCAGCCTGGGCTCACTGAACTGGTTTTTGTAGGAGCCACAGAAGGGAAAGAGGGTCAAAGTGGCCACGCCTGGCTCCTGAGAAGGCTGGAGCAGAAGGAGGTGGGCGCAGAGGGCAGCAGTTGAGGCCCCAGCGTCCGGGGCTTCTGTCCCTGGTGGAGTTGAGAGCCTCCTCTAGTTGTGGCGTCTCCCCTGTCAGCAGCCACTGAGGCCTGAAGGGAGAGGGGGCTGAGGAGAGGAGGAAGGATAGGCCTACTTCTGGAGAGGGCCATCATCGGCCTGTGCTAGCCTCGTGTGTTACTCCTGCATCCAGGGTGCACGGCCGTGCCTTGTGGTGTAGCGGTTCCCGGGATGCACAGCGCTTTTGTCTGCAGTAACGGCTTTGTCTCCGACCCTTGGAGGCAAGTTACTTTTTCCCCAGTGAAAAGAGGTAGAAAATCTTACAGAAATGCATTTGCTCTAATGTCTATTTTCCGATAAGACAAGGTCGCTTAGGCTAAATCTTTGGGAGGTCAAGGCAGGAGGATCACTTGAGGCCAAGGGATTCAAGACCAGCCTGGACAACAGAGCAAGACCCCATCTGTATAACAGAAAAATTAGCTGAGTGTGGTGGTGCGTGCCTGTGGTCCCTGCTACTCTGGAGGCTGAGGTCGGAAGACCACTTAAGGCTACAGTGAGCTGCGATTGCTCCACTGTACTCCAATCTTGGCGACAGAGCCAAGACCCAGTCTCAGAAAGGAAAGTTAAAAAAAAAAAAAAAATCCAGAAATGTCATTTTCTTTTTAAATCATCTCAAAAGAAAAATCGGTTTTTTCTAGGAATGTAAAGGGAAACAGATACAATTCTTTCCTTGCATTGTTCCTCCTTTTCAAATATTTACAGTAGTCCATCCACATCGTGTCTCATCTCATTACAAAGAAGCAGGTGTTGGTCAGGCCCAGAACTGAGGGAGAGTGGTTGTGTTCTTCCCACTGATTTTTGTCACTAGCTTTATTCATTTCCTTAAAACCCTTTTTGTATGAGTTCTATTATAGTTTGAAAAAAAATTCACTTAGGTAGAACTGGAAGCATTTCCGCAGTATTAATACTCATGACCCGTTCTGGGTCTTGGTATATGTGTATTTATAAATGTACACGTGTGTGTGTGGTGTACGCATACTACGTGTATTTCCACTGTGCATGTATTTACAATGTATAGGTATGTACACTACATTTGTGTCCTACACACGTGCATGCTGTAGGCATGCATGTACATGTGTATATGTGTGTATCTATGGTCACCATGGTTATATGCACACTACTTGGACACCTATCTGTTCTGCATGTGTACGTACATGCATGTATTTAATGCCATATACATACCTGTGTACGTACACCTTGTGGGTATGTGCACATTTCTGCAGATGTATATATACATATGTGCACACAAGCATGCATGTACACTATGCACACTGAATAAACTTCTGGATATGTACACTCTAATACATGCTGCATATGTATGTACTCTGTTGCATATGTGTATATGCTTTATACGTTAGTGTACTGATGTACATTGTATACATGTGCATATGTGTACACTGCGCATGTGTATGCGTGCTGTAGTGCACCTACGTACATTGGATAAGAATATATGCTATACGCATGTGTATACATATAGCATATAGCATACCTATGTACATACGGATGTGCATGTGTATGCCATATGCATGTACATACAGGTTATAGTATACCTGTGTACACAGTATGCATATAGATGGGTGTACATGCTATGCATGCGCATACATGTTAGCTTATGTACATTTGCTATATGGATGTGTGTATGCTCTATGCTTTTACACACGTAGTGAACTTGCTTGTACACTATATTTGGATGTGTGTACACTCTATGCATGTACACCACACGTGTTACAGTGTACCATATACATACACTATGTGGATGTAAATGTGTGTGCGCTCTATGGCACCAGGAATAGGGCTCCCGCAGGGATCCAGGAACACACCATCTCGCTGGCACCGGAGAGTGTAGGATGAAAACAGTTGTTTGTTGCAACCTAGTTGAAATTTGGCAGGTTGCTATATCCTCTGCAACGATTTAGGAATAGTCACTTCATTGATGTGTGTGTTCCTGAAATCATAAACAGCTCTGTGAGGTGTGTCTCATCCGAAGACGAGAAAGGGAACCGAAACAACAATGACTCGGTCACTTAAGTGAGGTAGAACTAACATAGCAGCTGTCTAGCTTTCTGTATTGTAACTTTGTCAGCAGCTCAATGAGAAATCGGCACTCATCAGGAAATGTGTCCACTTTCTACTGTTCTTTATTTGTGGCATATTTACTGCCTCGTGTTATTCCTCACGATGTAGCAAAATCCCTCCTAGAGTTGTGAATATAAACAGTTCATGACAAATGTAGTATCTTCTTGGTTAACATTGAAAATGATATGTAAGTTCATCTTCAGATACTGTTTGGAAGGATGAGAAAGAAGATATTTAGGACAAAAGAATAGAGAGCTTTCAAGTAAACAGGGAAAATAAGGACTTCGTGCAAAATATTTCCAAATTTGGAATTTGAGAATACTAAATCTCACATCTAAGATCATAGGTAGTTTTTTTGGGGGGTTTTAAAATTAGTACTTGGTTTTCCATGCCTTTGGGAATTTCAGTCCTGATGGAGGATTGCAAGAATAATCTGATTTTTCAGAACAGAAGGACAGTCTGTCTCAAAGGTAAATTCCAAGTTCTACCATAGAGAAATAGAAATTGCTGTCAACTCTTTGTAAGGTTCTTCAGTTCTTTCCTCTTCTGTGGTTAAAAAACCATCTCTGGGTTTAGTCTCAGCCGAGTTCCTCTTACTAGGTTGCTTTACATTTTGCACAGCTGTTGAGAGTCTTCATTCGTAGTTAACTTGTCAAAAGCAAAACTTTGTACTAGTTAGATCTGAGCACCTTGAAGGCAGGGCTTTGTTTTATATTTTTATTAAGCAGCAGGGTGATGGCGGGACTGGGGCCCTTCATCCCATCATGCGTTCCTCAGAGCTTTCAGAGTTCTCACTGTGTGCCAAGTGTGGTGTTGGCTGTGTAGCGTTTAAATGGGAATATGAGGCTCTGCGACTTGGGATGCTCTTACCACCTTCATAGAGAGCTTGGTGACAGCTTAGCACGACAGCTTGCACACCTGTCGTGTATACTTTATTACGGCCCCACAGAAAGGGTATTGATTTAAACGTGACCAATTTCTCGTGTTTCTTTTTGCCTTTATTCCTAGTTACAGTCCTGATACTTTTTCTTCCTTTAAAATCTTGCTAATCGCTGGTGAATTAGTGATAAACTATATTTATGTGTTCTCTAAATCTAGCGATTTAATTGGAGGTCATTATTGTACCATGTGTCAGTGCTGTGTCAGAATGGCTCAGTTTTACATTGTCAAAGGATTAACTAGAGCAGGATGCAGTCCTACTGGAACTTGCTCATTTATGAAATATAGGCACTTTATTTTTTGTTATACTCGAGGTGTGCTCAAATGTAAACATTTTGAGACGTGTTAGAAGGATATACAAGATTGTAATGAAGAAATCAACAACTTGATCAAGTACCAGCTAATGAACTTTATGTTTGAAGTATATGGAACATGGACCTTGGCAATCAGTTTTCATCTTGACCTTTTATTTTTTTACTAGAATCTTGGTCTGTCACCCAGGCTGGAAGGGTGGAGCACAGTAGTACGATGTCTGTTCACTGCAACCTCTACTTCCCAGGTTCAAGTGATTCTTATGCCTCAGCCTCCCTAGTAGCTGGGGTTACAGGGTGTGTGCCACCATGTCTGGATAATTTATTTTTAGTAGAGATGGGGTTTTGTCATGTTGGCCAAGCTGGTCTCCAACTCCTGACCTCAAGTGATCCACCCACCTCAGCTTCCCAAAGTACTGGGATTACAGGTCTGAACCACCATCCCTGGCATGATCTTCTGTTCTAATATTGGTTATTCAGTCTCAATGATAGCGCCTGGTTGTATTAACTTGTAGAAAGCCTAATTGGAATGAATCTGGTTGTGTATGTACGTGCTGACTTAGCGTTCATGGCAGCACGGTGAGGTGGGCATTGTTCCTGAAGGAAGGATGGATGGGCAAGTCAGGGCTTAGATACGGGACTTGAGGGCAGTCACTGCTGTCCCATGGCTGAGATGAGGCCTGTCTGTCGCCTGTACCCTGAACTCTTAACACACAAACGAGCAACTGTCAAGAGTCGGTGCTCGAGTGTGATGTGGCCTGTGGTGTGTGCCTCTCAGACTTGCTTTGGCTCGGGGTAACAGGGCAACAGCTCTGTCCCTCGTGCAGCTGCCTGGGAGTCCCAGGAGGACCCACTGATACCGTTTATAAATGCCGGACATTGAATGTTCTCCTTGGTACCAGCACATCTGGAATCAGACAATGCAGTTAGATTCTCGGCCAACAAACCTGTACAGGAGTGTGTGAACTCTGCATTTGCATCTCCCGGACAGAGGTGAATTCCTGGTCACTACTGGATGACAAAGGTGTGGCCTCAGGAGCAGCACGGAGACAGGCACCCGGGTGAAGGAAGAGCATCTGAAAGAGGGGTTGGGGAACGTGACAGACGCACGTGCGAGATTAGCTGTTACCGTGGCGGGTGGTGGGTGGGTAAGACCAGATTTTTCTCATTGTTGCCCCTTTCTGAAAAGGACCCTGAATTGATTTCTCTGTGGTTCCTCGCGCCTCCTTGTCAGGTTGGAGGAGACTGCTCCCCTGGCTCAGGCCCTGCTTGCGGCAACACGGAAGCTGCTGTTGCTTGCCCTGCCCTCCCTGTGACGTCCTCTGTGCTGTTGTCCGGGAACAGTTCTGCCGAGCAAGCTTGGACTCTGCTCCCTTCTGCTCTTGGATTTCATGTCTGGAAGGCTTGTGTTCTTTCCTGATTTTTGATGATGCTGAGCTATGTTTTTGCAAGGATCACACGTGCCCATACAGGGAGAAGCTCCTTTGCAACTTTAACATCTTGACGCTCTCAAGCAGAGCTTGCTATCGAAGTTGACAGCCTCCTGTGTTTTTGTTTTGGCAGAAACTGAATTTCAGTCCTAGGACAGCTTCAGCACACTTGATCCTAGCTCTTCTCTCTCACTGCTCCCCTCGTGTGTGACAGAAATCATATGCCCTGAAGTTTACCAGTCCCTTCATTTGAAAATTAGTTAATGTATGCGATCTTCATGAGAATTTTACTTTTTATAAAAGCAATCGCAAAGACTGGGTTTTGTGAAACCAGTGTTTTATGTGTATATTACTTGCACTCACAATAAGCTTTGTCTTCTAAATATTTCATGTTTCAGATTAGCACTGGAATCATGCCCTGGAGTAGTTTTGCTTTTCCGCTTTTATTTTTGGCTAAGGTAAAGGTGAGAACATTGTGATATTAGGTGTAGTGAGCCCTTTTAGCTGCTTCTATGTCTGTTTTCCTTTAAGCCAGAACCAGCAGACGGATACCAGTTTGTGAGCACCTGGCATCTCCCAGGCCTTTCCTGGGTCTTCCCTCTGCTGTCTTGTGGACAGAGCAGTCACTCGTGGAAGGTGAACCTGAGAATCTGTGCGTGGAATTAAGTAAATGTCATAGCTCTCTTCTGTGATGAACTGAATCACATTAAGCCCGGTAAATTGTAACAGCGGGTTTTGCACATACAAAGCATTGAACACCAGGACAGGTAACCAGGCTGCGACGCTTCTGGTCCTGCACAAGACCTCCGGTATCACAGCACATTTAACAAATTGGCTGCATTGAGTGTTTGAAAACGTTGTGTATGTGCCATGTCCGTGATTTTCGAGGGCCTGGAAAAACACCTCTGTGGTTATAGCAGTCTTGATCGATGGGAGCTTAAGGTTAGTACTGGGGCAGACTGTGTTTTAAAGAATCAAGGTCTCTCGAGTATGTTTCAGTTTTCCCATGAAGAAGAAAGATGTTAGCTGTTCTTTCCTGGACTGTGGCTATCAGAGTGCCCCACCACGGTCACTCACCCGTTTACTTCATTTCCGTTTAACCGGGCTGGGCTTGGGCCAGAGTACTTCGGTTGTCATATGTCATATGAGGCTGAGGAACTGTCTTCTGCTTCATCGTTGGCATATGGAAATACTGTTTTTCAAAGCATACTCTACTTTCTCATTTGTGTTTATATGAAATAATGGAATGGTTATTTTAACTGTGCAGTTTCCTATGCTTGCTTATTTAATTGTGGAAAGATAATGGTTTTATTTTGCTAAAATCTGTTCTAGGAATTGTGCAAAATCTTTGTGAAATGCCCAGTTTACTAGCTTAAGTTATAGATCTTTGTATAGAAAAGAAAAAGCCTATTGCTACAAGGAGCATTGTCTTTACCATTGCAAAAAGCTTTAGGCTTATTGGCCGTGTAGTCAGTAAAATGCATCAGAATGTGGCGAACATTGAGAAAAGCATTGAAGTTTTAAAATCTGCTATGCAGTTTTCTTCAACTCCCTTGCAAGATACTTAATTTGAATAAAAGACAGAATAAAGTGTTCCCATTGAGGAAAGGGGCAGGAGGACTGTTGAGAACGTGTTCTGAATCTGAGCAGTCCTGCCACACTCATTTGTGATGTGGTGGTGTCCATGGTATCACTTTTACAGAACTTTAAGAATGCTGCTTCTGTGAATAAAATACATTTATTCTTAGCATTTCAGTTTTGAGTTTTTGAGAAGTGTAAAATGTGTTAATGCTTTCTTTCCCTTACAGAATTTGCTTGTTCTTTCTTTCTTTTTCTTTTTTTATAAAATGCCTACAAGACTCTGAAGCACATTAATCACTTAAAAAGAAAAGAAAAAAAAAAAGGGCCGGGAGTGATGGCTCACGCCTGTAATCCCAGCACTTTGGGAGGCCGAGGCGGGTGGATTGCTTGAGCCTGGGAGCTTGAGACCCAGGGAACCAGCCTGGGCAACCTGGTAAAATCCCGCCTCTACTGAAAACACACAAATTAGCTGGGCGTGATGACTGCACACCTGTAGTCCCAGCTACTCCAGAGGCTGAAGAGAATCGCTTGAGCCTGGGAGGCGGACCTTGCAGTGAGTGGAGATCACGCCCTTGCTGTCAAGCCTTGTTGACAGAGTTTGGACCCTGCCTGATAAACAGCAACGATAATAACGTATGGGTGAACTGCCCGGCTGCTCTGTCTAGAGTAGAATAAATCCAATTACGTTTTTGTCTTTTATTAGCATTGAAATTTTCTTGATCATCCCTTTGTTTTCATTACATTGTAGCAATATATTGCTGCTTAGAGTCTGGAACAAGTAGGCTTCTCTGGATCAGGTTCTTACTGGATTGCTAAAACAGAATGATTTTTCCCCTCCTTGGATGTGACTTACAGAACTTTGCCTTTTGAGGTGATGTGTTGCATTTGATAGCGGACACAGGAACGCCCAAAGAATTCACTTACGGGGCTAAAATGTAGGTACTTTGTAGTGTTTCCCTCATAGAATGAAAACGGTACCTCTCATTTGGGGGTCGATGATGCTATTTGCATTTAAACATTTTAAATTTTATTTATTTTAATTTTTTGAGACAGAGTCTTGCTCTGTTGCCCAGGCTGGAGTGCAGTGGCACGATCTCGGCTCACTGCAAACTCCACCTCCCAGCTTCATGCCATTCTCCTGCCTCAGCCTCCCGAGTAGCTGGGACTACAGGTGCCCGCTACCACACCTGGCTAATTTTTTTTATATTTGGGTAGAGACGGGTTTTCACCGTGTTAGCCAGAATGGTCTCGATCTCCTGACCTTGTGATCCACCTGCCTCGTCCTCCCAAAGTGCTGGGATTGCAAGCGTGAGCCACCGAACCCGGCCGAAAACATGTTTCTTTACTGCCTCAGTCCTCAGTTGGGTAGTCTGTTCTTTGTAAGACATTCAGGGAGCGGGGACATCTTGAGTCTTGAAAGGCGCGCTCTGTGAGATGGGAATCTTCCGGCTGCTTATTTAGGGAATCCTGCCGGTTGTCATTTACTGGAGAGCGCAGTTTCCTGGCTGCCCTGGTCTTTGAGGGGAGGGAGACTGAGGGGTCATTTTCCCACCTGGACCAATGTGTTTATTAAACCTGGCTTGTGTATCATTTGGATCTTTTTATGAAGGAAAAGCCACATCTGTGACTTTCAGATGAGTGGAAGTCATGTTAAAATACATTATATATATATATATATATTTTTTTTTTTTTGGCTACTATGGAGAAGTTTTGTCCTTGTGACCTGTGAATACAGTCACAGGAGAGCAGAATGTTCACGGTGTGGGTGATTACAGTGTACATGCAGAGTCACATTCTTCACTAGTATGTTAAAAAGTGACAAATAAGAGAAAAATATTTTGCTCATTACAACCTCGGTAAGAAGCTGGCAGCACTCTTGTTTTTGGAGGGGTGTGAAGGGAATATTGAGAAAGTGTCGTCAACATTAGACTCGCCCACTCTGCAAATCCTGTGCCAGCTGGAGTGAGGACCCCGTGATGGAAAGATGTACCCCTCTGCCCGGAAGGAGTTGAATCTTTGTAGCGCTCAGGACGCATGGTTCATCTCTATATAAAGGCAGAGTGTGGAAACGCCGTGGAGGTTGAGAGAAGCGATGCGGTTAGCAAGTATGAGTGAGAGGTTGGGGCTTGTTAGCACCTGGCGTGTGTGCAGCAAGCTTTGCTATCTGCACATGTGTGATCCTTAGAACACTGGTGTCTGGAGCCGTGGGGGTTGTCGAGGACCCCAGCTCCCGGCGGGCTGAGGAGTTCCCTGTTAGCACCAGAATAACCGTGATTTTGAAGGCTGTCACTCAATCCCAAGTCCCGGAAGGGGCTCCTTTCAGAGAGGAAAACACCCCTAGAGCCTCGGGCAGAATTCAATGATTTTTCTTATAATGTTGCTTAGATTTCGCAAACATGAAACCAAGAACATATTTCAGAATGCTTATGGTTCTTTTGTAACCATGGAAACAAAGTAATTTGCAGTCGATGGACAGTTTGCGGAAACTGAACTGCCTACATCTTGAGCACGGCGCTCTCCCTACCGCCCTGGGCCTTGCTCCGGTTTGCTGGGGAGGCTTTGCAGGGCCTCTTGGCTGGGATACCTCTATCATGTCCCATGTTGCTACCCCTGGTCACAGCCATACGGCTGGGCACCTACGCCGTGAGGACACTGAGTGGACACGGAGCCGCGGGGTAGCAGTTGGTCAGGAGGTGGCATCCACATGGTCCGAAACAGGTTTCTGTTCATTAAGAATGATCATTGCAATAAAAACAGAGTGAAAGAAAACTCTACTGACCTGCGAATGCGTCAGCTGAGTTGCATAGGGAAGTGCAGTGAGGAAGGTGAGGGCTGAAAGGAAATGAGGGAGGGAGAGGAAAAGGAGATGAAGGGAAGCGAAAGGGGGAGGGCGGATGGGAGTGAAGAGGGAGATGGAGGAGGAAGAAGAGAGAGGGCGGTGGGCAGGAGCCTGGGAAATGAGTCCCAGAGCTGGTTCCTGACCGTCGTGGGTGCGTCAGAGCTGATCTTCCAGGAGAGGCGGCCTGGGAGGGCTGACCGTTAGGAAGTGAGGGCCGAGGGGAGCTGATTCTTTGGCCCTCAGCGGGGCTGTTGTTGACCTGAGATACAGTCGATGGTTTTCCTGAAGAGATCGTCTGCACAGCCACCGTTTGCTGCCAGGTTGGAGAGAGAAGTGCTCCTCCCCATGGATTCTTTCTAGTTTGTGGATTTTTCCCAGTTTACCTGAGCAGCCTGTCAGTGGAAATGTCGGGGATTACTAACATGTCTCCATTCTACAGAGCAGTCGACCAGCTTCCGATCCTGTAGTTGTTGGGGGCACCATTCCCGTCCTGTCAGTGCCGGCCCAGCATGGAAGCTGCAGCCCGAGGCGCTGGGAAACCTGCGGGGCTCTCGCTGCCGGGGTTCTGATGGGAGTCGTGCGCTGGAAGAAAGATGTCCTTAGGGCAGAGCCTGGCGAGGAGGGGGTGCTGCTGTTGCAGCAGTACATGGAATTTCAAATGACGAATGAAACAAGCTTTTAATTATGACCAGAGCCCTATGCTCTGCGTTTCTTCAGATGGAAATGTTGTGCTGAAATGAATTTGCTGTTAATCGGTTGCCTCATGCAAGACGCAAGATGGAGGGCTGGGAGCAAAGTAGAATGTGGACTTATCTACAAAGCTTCCTCCTCTCAGACTATAATCAGTTTGATGGTGCTACACAGGAATACGTGAGAATTCATATGAGAAAGGTGATGGGTGCAGACCTGTGTGACCGGCAGGTGTGGGGGGAGGTTTGAGAGAAGCTTTTGGCTGAAGTGGTGTCAGGTGCAGGTGCTGAAGTGTGATGTCTGTCTGGATGGAAGAGCACATGCCTCTGGGCTTCAGAAAACACATAAAGGAGGAGGTGGGCAGACGTGAGTCGTGTCTTAGGAATGGTAGCAATTCAGGCAGACCCAGGATCATGTTCCCATGGGGGAGGAGTGGATATCAGGACCCAGGGAGCGTGGGGCGGGGGTCATGCCCAGGCCTCTGCGGGTCTTGCTCTTGTGTCAGCAGGGCCCTGTGCTTGCCCTCCTTAAAACTTTCCTGATCCATAAAACGGGCACGACAAAATCCACCTTGTGACACTGAAGCTTAAATGAGATGATGTACATGGTGTCTTCCTTCCCTTCCTGACACATCCTAGACTCACAGCTATGGTAGCAGCGACAGACTGGACGGAATGCTGGAACCGCTTTGCACCTGGTGAAGCCACATGGATTTGTGCAGTGCTGGCGACTGTCCCTGAAAGCCTTTGGTCATGGCAGTGGCAGCCTTGAGTGGCTCTTGGCATACTTGAGTCTGTGGAGTGCAAGGTTGACTGGAGCTCCGAGGCCATTGATACTATCCAGGGGTGAGCTGATGAGGCCCTAAAACATGGGGGAAGGCCGAGAGGACTTGGCTGCCAGAAGCATTGTAGATTTCTGGCTTCGAGAACTTGCTGACTTATGGACATAGGAAGGTAAACCCAGATGGCTCCAAAATTGTAAGTCCAGAAGAAAGGTGGGAGGGTACAATTGCTGACTAGGTCATGGTTGCCCTGTCCCTTTGATTCTGGCCATCGTTTCTCCTCCCTCCCCCTGCCTTTGTGGGCTGGAGGGCCTGAGCCTGCACAGCGGTCTATTTCATGATGACAATGGCCGATTATTACCCTGCAGTAAGAAGTCTCTCAATTTTATTTGGCAGCAGTAGTTAAATAAATTTAAGGAGTGATGGTGTAGTGGTATTTGTTTTGTTTGTGCTTTTTTTTTTTTTTTTTTTAGTGTCATTTAACTGAATGTTATTTCCAATTTCACTGATCACTTTGAGAGGCCAAAACATGCTTTGATTTGTTATTTTGTGTTTGAGCTAGTTTATTGCCTCACAGGAATGCCAAGTATTCTGTTGTCATACATCATTAAGTATCTCAAATTGTGTTACTATAATACTTAGCTGAATTACCTCCCTTATTTTGGCTTTTAAAAATCTAAAATCTGTGTGAAACACAGGATGGTGCATCTCCATTGAGGGTTGTTGAGAAGTGTGACTTTTCCTGGCCTGCTTGAAAATCAGTGACATTATTTTATAGAAAGACTTTGTAACTGACAGCAAAGCTAGAAGCTCCTGTAAAGGGCAGAGTAGGCAACGTGTTATGCTTTGAGGGCCACAGAAGTCTCTGCATATATTTATTTTGTGAAAACTTCAAAGTGTAAATATCACTTCTGGTTCCCTGGCCAAGGCTCGGTCGGGGATCATGGTTTGCAGACCCTTGACAGCAGCTTAGCTGAAAGCTGGTCTCCCATGCGGTGAGCAGGAGCCCACCTCATTGCTTCAGCGATGAAAGATGCTGCCCTCATGCTGGAATTTACTTCAAACAAACTTGAAAGCTCTGGCACCGCTGCTCATTTCCATACTGTTGCAGGCTAGCTAAAATACGGAGGATGCCTTGGCGTTTTGATTTTGTTACTCCTCTTGAAGGGCTCTGAGATGGCTCATCGTGAGTTAGACATTTGCAGAAATGATCAAGCAGAGCTGCAGCCATCTTGCAGATCCAGTGAAGTTTTTTCTGAAAGCTTGTTACAGGCTTAAATTTCTGATCCCGTTCCATCCACTGATCTTGTATGATTGGTTTCTTTTTGCACCCATTTGGGTCTGTGAAGCATCTCCCCACCATGGTAGAACTTTAGCTGTGATTTCATGCATGAGTCGGTATCCTCACTCCTCTTCTGTGAGGAGAAAGCGCTGCAGGTCCTGCTTGGTTTCCGGCCCCTCCCTGCACGCGGATGGATTGGGAAGTATTTGTGGTGTGTGAACTTGCTACCCCCAGAGGCTCCTTGTTCACTCCCCTGGACCATACTCTTCCCTACTCCCATGGACTGCACTCCTCCCTCATCGTTCATTCCCCGGACCACATTGCTCCCTCGTCCTTCCTGGCTCACTCCCCTGGACCACACACCTCCCTCCTGGTTCACTCCCTGGACCACACTCCTCCCTCCTGGTTCACTCCCTGGACCACACTCCTCCCTCCTGGTTCACTCCCTGGACCACACTCCTCCCTCCTGGTTCACTCCCTGGGCTGAACTCCTGCCTCCTGGTTCACTCACTGGGCCGAACTCCACCCTCCTCCCTCCTGGTTCACTTTCCTGTGTCCCCACGCCTGTCTCCTGGTTCACTGCCCTGGGCCCCCACGCCTCCCTGCTGGTTCACTGCCCTGGGCCCCCATGCCTCCCTCCTTGTTCACTCTCCTGAGCCCCCATTCCTCCCTCATAGTTCACTCCCCAGGGCCCCCACTCCTCCCTGCTTCCCTGGGCCACATTCCTCCCTCCTGGTTCACTCCCCTGGGTCCCCACTCCTCCCTCCTGGGGGCGTGGTAGTTTCTGCTGTGCTTGTGCCAGCACGATAAGGCTGAGTGGCAGCTCCAGGGCTATGGCTGCCCACGCAACTGTGGCATTAGTGCAGAGAACTGCGGGGATGCAGCTGCCCTTGTTGTGATGCTTCGAGTGTCACAGTCGGTATGGGAAACTGGGTGGGATGTGGATGTCCCAGGAAGGGACAGGAGCCGCCCCTCTGCCTCTGTCAAACACTTCTCAGCCAGGCATGGTGGCTCATGCCTGTAATTCCAGCGCTTTGGGAGGCCAGGGTGTGTGGATCACCTGAGGTTAGGAGTTGTAGACCAGCTTGGCCAATGTGGTAATTTTTGACACATTAGGGATTAAGGAAAATGACTCTCACTCGTTTGCCTTGCTTTTCAATTGACTATTGGTGTAGCCGAGTAGTCTGAACTTGTTAAGCAACCATTCTTACCGAAAGACTAATGTTTAAAAGTCTCTTCCTCTGGACATGTCTTTGGCTGCTGTAATCAAATGCAATGTAATCAAATGCAATGTAATCGGCACTGGTTAATGGCTTTCCTTGCTTGGCTAACAAATGCTCCTCAGAAACTTTGGTTTCTTGTTATTTTCATTTATAATTATGTGGTTTTTTTTTTTTTTGAGACAGAGTCTCGCTCTGTCGCCCAGGCTGGAGTGCAGTGGCGCAATCTCGGCTCACTGCAAGCTCCGCCTCCCGGGTTCACGCCATTCTCCTGCCTCAGCCCCCTGAGTAGCTGGGACTACAGGCGCCCGCCACCGCGCCCGGCTAATTTTTTGTATTTTTAGTAGAAACGGGGTTTCACCGTGGTCTCGATCTCCTGACCTTGTGATCCGCCCGCCTCGGCCCCCCAAAGTGCTGGGATTACAGGCGTGAGCCACCGTGCCCGGCCTATAATTATGTTTTAAGCCTTCTAATTTTTCTAGCTTTCCTGCGAGTTGAGACTAATTGTGATGGGTGCTTAGTTTGGGATGTTGACGTACACTCTATGCCCAGCTACTATGCCATTGTGTGAACACTGATTTCTCACTTTCTCATGAAGACTGATTTCACCTAGTTTGGTAAATTCTATTAATTTTAAGGAAGGGGGTGGAATGCAACTGCTGTTAGGAGGCTTTCTTAAGGATCGGGGAAATGTTGCCATGATTATTACCATTACAGAAGGAACATAAAAATACGTGCTGCCTTCAGTCATGATGAATATGTAAGTCCGCGTCTGTGACTGCAGAAAACGGCAGCCCCAAATCTTAAAATCGTGTGGATGCACCAAGCCCATCTGCAGGGCACTGTGGAGCAGCCTGCTTTAGCCGAAGTTGGCCCACAAGCCCTGAGGGATGGTGTCTGAGTTACGAGAAGGCTCTGACTTGGGATTAAACAGACCTCCAAATACTGTGATATTCTAAACAAAGACACGATACTGCCCAGGGAGCCCAGTGGGCACCTGTAGGCAGTGTAGGTGAGAAAAGGAAGATTTTCCAAGGAATCCAAGGAAGATTCCTGCAGCTCAGCTAGGAGGATTCTGTAAGATAGTAGACACATCAATGATCACAACGGAGTGTTGAGCTATATTCATTCCTTTTAAGCAGCCAGGCTTGTGTGTGTTTTTAGGGGCACTCACATAGCGCCCCTTCCACCCTCACTGCTGGTTGTGCCTGTTTGATGTTGTGGATTTCTGTGTTAAGTGTCTCCACTCTCCAAATGTATCTCTGTCTCTAGAATATTTTAGAGTAGACCATTTATTGTTTAAACGCTTGCTTTTAGTGAGGAAGAAATCTTTAAAACGGGCCATACAGACCCTGCTATAAATGTTGAACAATAGAATGTGTAATGTTTAACACGTAGTGTTTAAAGTAGAAGACAGTTTAATTTAGAAATCCTGTTGGAATGGCAACTTAAATTACCACCATCCGTATGCATATGGAAAAGAATGAGAGTGAATGTGCAGAAATGGAATTTTCTCTATTTTGTGGAGATTCTGTAATGTATCAGGTACAAGCCTCACTTCATGATTTAAATGCATGAAGCTGAAATTACAAAACTTGACAAAAACATGCCTTTGAATAGTGAGCCTTTATCCTCCTTGAAATAGTGATTCATTCACTAAAAGGTCCACCTGCAACTTGGTCAAACACATTTGTTGCATTAGTTCTCAAGCGAGCTCAGTTTTCCAGACAGGGAGATTATTATTGCTTAAAGTTTGTCCTGATGATGTTGGTGAACAGGGAAAATCCTATGATGTGGATCCTCTGTGTGTGTTAAATATCAGATGCGGCCTGCCCAACCCTCTGCCTGTAACTGGGAAGCTTGACTGTCGGGATCATTGTAGAGAAGCTTGAGGAAAGCAAAACAAAAAGCCTCTGGAGTAGCAAAAGATGTAGCTGATTTCATGCAGTAAAACTTACACATTTTTCTTTAAAATGCATCCTTCGGACCTCAGTTTGCTGATTATTTTAGAATCCCTGTAGTCTGCTGACAGCAGTCGTGGGAACAGATGCATGGCCCGGCTGGTGCAGGAGGGTCTCAGAGTGGAGCCACACTGCTGACACCGAAGGAGGGGCTGGAGCCATCATGCTCGTGACTCGTGCAGATGGCCTTGGCTGACCTCCACAAGAGGAAACGTCAGTATCCAAGGAGGAAAAAGTGTATTAATTTCATGAGTGTTTGCCTTCTCAATGGCTACAACCCTGAGTTTGTGGCACCCGCTGTCTCTGGAATGAGGAGTCTTCCCTTCCTGGCAGACAAGCTCTAGATGGGAACAGGAGCTGTGATTGCTGGATTGAGGAGGTTTCCTTCTTGGGGAGGTGGCCTTCGAGCCTGACATGAAGGAAGCTGTGACTGGCGGGAAAGGGCCTTGGAGACAGTGTATTTACCAGGAGGGTCGGTGACTGAGAACCATCCTGTTCCGAGTGTTGCCATTCTGGTTCTAGAGTAAACTTGGGGAGAAACAACAGCAAAAGCCTCGAGGAATATTCTGTGATGTTGATCACGTTTGGTAGATTTGTTGCTGAGACTCTGAAATGAGAAACCTGGGAGGTGCAGGTCTATCAGGTCGTGGGACGTGGGAGAGCTGCTGCTTCAGGGGTTGGTGTCCCTGTGCCAGAGGCTCAGTCCCATAGAGACTTTTGCACAGTGGACAACTGCTGCCTCCGGTTGATTGTGAGTCCCCCAGATGAATACCCATGAAAGGTACCATGTCAGTAAAGAGTCAAACACTGTGAAGCATTTGGAGATTTATTCTGAGCCAAATGAGTTACCATGGCCCTTGATACTACCCTCAGGAGATCCTAAGAACGTATTTCCGAGGTGGTCAGAGCCCAGCCTGGTGTTTTTTTTTTTTTTTTTTTTTTTTTGAGACGGAGTCTCGCTCTGTCGCCCAGGCTGGAGTGCAGTGGCACAATCTCGGCTCACTGCAAGCTCCGCTCCACCTCCCGGGTTCACGCCATTCTCCTGCCTCAGCTTCCCAAGTAGCTGGGACTACAGGCGCACGCCACCACGCCCGGCTAATTTTTTGTAATTTTAGTAGAGACGGGGTTTCACCATGTTAGCCAGGATGGTCTCGAACTCCTGACCTCATGATCCACCCGCCTCGGCCTCCCAAAGTGCTGGGATTACAGACGTGAGCCACCGCACCCGGCCGCCCAGCCTGGTTTTATAGCTTTTAGGGAGACGTGAGACAATCGATCAAATAAATGTAAGATGTACATGGGTTTGGTCTGGAAAGGTGGGACAACTGGAAGCAGGGGTGTCCAGGTCATAGGTAGATTCGAAAATTTCCTGATTGACAGTTGGTTAAGAGAGTTGTCAGATAAGGGGTTGTGGAGACCAAGGCTTTGTCATGTGGAGGAAATCCTCCAGGTAGCTTTGGAGAGAATAGATTGTAAATGTTTCCCATCAGACTAAGCGTCTAAGTTCTGTCTAATTCCAGAAGGGAGGTGGGGTGATGAGGCAAGTCCGACCCCCCAGCGATCATGGCCTGGACTAGTTTTTCAGATTACCTTTGGAATGCCCTTGTCAAAAGCCGGGGCTGTTCAGATGGCCAAAGTGCCTTCGAATTCTAATGTTTTTACAACCAGAAAGTGATTGCGTTTTTTTTCTGTGGATGACAGCCAGTGTGGTAATTAATATTTTATTAGCAGATTAATTTGGAAGTCAATGTGTTTTCAAGTATGTTAATTATTAAATCATCAACAAACAGAGAAGGGCTTACTTTGAAACCAGCCTGAGACTCAAGAGGCTCAACAAAGAAAACGATGGACTTGGGAGAACTGATTCACGTGTTTACTGCGCCAAGTTTCAAGCATTATGAGAAGTCTGTGCTGATACATTGTGACTTGAGAACTTAAATCTTGATGGACTCTTAAGAGTCAGGCTATTTTTTTCTTTCTTTTTTTTAAACAGTCAGCGTTTCTGTCTCCTGTGTTTTGTCTTCCAGCTGCGGAGCACTTTAGGTTTGTGTTCACGTGGCGTTGTTCCCTGAACCACCCGCTTTGTGGCTCCTCTGTCCTGCCCGCCTTGATCGCGTCTTCCCCGCCCCGTGGGTTTTATCCTGAGGACTGTTCTCTGCTGCGTGGAGTGGAGGATCAGTGGACACTGGCTTTACCGACTCATTTTCTATGTAGCTCCCAGTTTCTCAAAATCATAATTGTCTTGGATTCCCTGTGAAACTGGGAGTCAGGCCTTGGGCACAGTGCTGGGTGGCCTTGGGTGCAGTACTGGGGCAGGAGGGAGAGATGAGAATAGGAAGGACGGGTTTGTCAGGGGAAGGAACCCTTTGCCGCATTCCTGTGTCTGTTTTAGGTTAAAGATGAATGGCCGGGTGGTGGATGTCTCACGTGCTGTGGCTGGACCTCGCTGTGCTGAACCCTGAACAGGGGCCCCAGCAGCTGCCTCTTACCAGGCCGGGGCCACAGGGCTGGGCTGCTGCCTCTGGGGTGGGTTGCGAGGGCTCGTGCCAAGTTACAAGGGTCTGCACTGCTCCTGTGTGACCTGAGGGGCATGGGGGAAGCTGGTCTGTGCTCCTTACCTGGGAGAAGTTGAGCTCACGTGGGCCAAAGCCTCTGGGGAGGTATTAAGGCAGAGGCCTGGAATTCCTGCTTTCCCCAGACAGCAAGAAAGCTCAGTGTTGCACCTGCTCTGAGATGCCCTCAGCAGCCATATATAGTTGACTTGAACATGAGGGAAGGTGCCAATTAAGCCGGCTCTGTGGAGAGCTTTGAGGAGTCCAGGCCCTGGGCCCCGGGCTTTTTAATATGTTCCTTCCTGAACAAAAAACAACAAAAGATCCCTGTGGCTGATGCCGACTGCGTGGGGTAGGACATGCCGAGCTTGCGTGGGGCTTGCCCCTGAGTTTCCTTGGTGCTCCTCCCAGCCCCCACGGACACCAGCCTTTCCAGGCCGAGGCTTGTCCTGTTTAGACCCTCGTTGGTGGGGTCTGTGGTCCTGGATCGAGGGCCCAAGCACTTCTTTCATGATTATAAATGATTCACCAGAGACGCACAGCTGCCCCCAAACATCTCACGAGCATGAGATACAGCCAGTGTCGCTGCTGCAAGCTCATAATTCTAGTGGAAAGAGGAAATTGTACTTTTAATGTGCTCGTGTGACTCAGATGCAAATATTTAATTCCCGGTCAACTTTGAAGACCTTGAGAACCTCTGAGATTCCTTGAAAGCTGTTCCTTTGCCCCACGACTAACTTTCCTGTGGAAGGAGGCTGGAGTGGTCCTTGGGGTCTGGAGTCCTGCTGCGTTCTCCAGGATTCCTTAGGTTTCATCATTAGTCCCAGCTCTTCAGCAGGTGGGGCTGATTGACTCTGACATTTCCATTATATTGTTCTTGTGTTGCGTCAGTTAACTTAGAATAATCAGTATTTACCAGAAATAATTGATGGTGGGATGGGGATTATTGGTGATTCCCTGACATAGGCAGCCTGTATAGATAAGCGTGTTACACGGTGTCTGATTTCTGAGATGTTGGTCCAAACCTTCTCAGCAACACACTTTCAAGGGTAGATTCCTGTGCAGGAGAAGCTGCTTTACCCCGAGACGCGATGGCGGCCCCTGCTCTGGCATGGCAGGGTGGGCGTGTGACTGGGCAGGGCTGGACATGCTCCTGTCCGCCCCTGCGCTGGGCGCGTACCTCCGCACCACATGTGTGTCGAGGGTGCCTGCCTTTGTTCCCCCAGCTCAAACTCATAGAATTGTATACCTTCCTGACACATTCCTGCATAGAGATGATTAGATCTGGGGGCTGAATCTCAATCTCACATGCATGTAGGTAAATTATTCACGTAAATGACTTGGGTGTTCCACGTTCAGGGTCAGGAGGCGCGGGGTGGGTTTGGAGACAGCTGCCTGGCCTCAGGAAGTTTCTCTCAGAGCCTGTTTCTTTCTCTAGCAAAGTAAATGATGCCTTCCTCATGGGGCGTGACACACGCTCAGTACTCAGATGCTGTCTGGTCTTTATTATACTTGGTATTTGGGGAACAGCGTGGCTGGCAAGAAAATGCGTTATCTTTACAATTTATAGAATGTCACACAAGGCAAGCGTGAAACCGGGACTCTACCCTAATCTGAAGATGCTGGTGCTTACTCTTCTCCTGAAGCATTTTGCTGTCATTCTGGCATGTGTCAGCCAAGTCATATGACAGCACTGCATGCATGATGCCAGCTCAGTTACCTTGGAACGGGGAGCCTGAGGCTGCCAGGGAGCAACCCTCCTGCCTCCAGCCTTCCACGGTTTCTCTCTCTCCTTCCCTCTGTCCCTCCCTATTCCCCACTCCTCCTCACCACTCCTGCTCCCCTCCCTACCCCCCTCACTTACTCTACAACAGACACCCAGACTTTGACAAATCCAAGCTGGGCCTATTTATCACTCAGCTGGGAAAGCAGAGGAAAAGGGGCCCAGTTACTACAAAAATAGAGAATTGAAATAGAAAGTGAGCTACTGTTGCGTATTTTTTATTTTAATCTGAACATAAAAGGCAAGTATCGACACAAAATGGGTGCTAACTGCGCCACACTGCTCCAAGTCTGCCTTGTTGGGGCTCCGTGGGTTCCCACACCCTGGCCTTCTCTATGAGCGTCTGGACACGTGGTGGCTGCGAAAGCATTCAGTTATGGTCCTTTGAATGTTGCAGAGTCATGTTTAATAAAAATCTTCACGTTTACCCACAGCCAAGTCTTGATTTAATAACAGGTACTGCAGGTCTCTGGGTGGGCCTGAGCCTCTGTTTTAGAAGCAGCTGCACCATCCCCGAGGGGCAGGTCCGTGTGGGCTGGCAGGGAGCCTGGTCCTTGGAGCACAGGGTGGACCTGACCCAGTCCTGGCAGTGGGGGGCCTTGCAGTTCTAGGATGTAGTGATGCAACTTGTGGCATAAATGAAAAGCCTCATGTGCCCCCATGAGAAGCTGGGGCTTCCCCTCAGTACTGTGGTGTGCTGTGTTTGTAATCGTGCAGATGTAAAAGGGTGAGGGAGATGTCTAAAAACTAGGCTCCCAAAGACAGCCGTTCATGTCTGGTGCTTTCTTGTGTGTATGTACACCTGTTTGACGAGTGTACACCTTCACACGTGCACCTGTTTCACGCATGTACACCTGTTTGTGCTTGTGCCTGTTTCGCACTTGTGCCTGTTTCGCGTGTGTATGTGCCTGGGCATTCCCCTTGTATCGCGTCATACGTTGTATTTTACAGATTGGTTTTTTTCAGTGTGTATCGTGAGCTTGTAACGACGTCGTGAAGAAAAGAGGGGATCCTGGCAGCCTTTGGCTCTGAGAAACGTGATGTCACGGGAACAGATGAGACAGCCCGGGTGAGGCCGGCAGAGGCCATCGTGGCCTGGGAGTCCGTGCACATCCACTGTCTGTCGCTGTGTGACAAGTGACCCCAAAACCTAGGGGCTTAAGACAAAGTACACGTACGACTGTACAGCTTCTTCAGGTTGCAAATTTAGTGCAGCCCTGCTGAGCGGCTCTGGCCCAGTCCCCCGGGTCACCGTGAAGATGCTGTCCAGGGCTGCAGCCATCTGTAGGCTCAGCTGGGCTGGAGGTTCTGCTCCAGGATGCTGTGCTGACGTGTCTGTGGGCAGAGACCTGGTCCTCTACACCTGGCCGCTCCCTGGGGCTGCCAAGTGCATTCCTGCCCAGGGCCGCTCCTTTCCCCAGAGACGTAGCAGTGCTGGTCTTATGCCCAGCGTCAAGGTGGCCGGGTCAGGAGCAAAGACTTGTTTCCCCTACTCAGCGGCTACTCCTGCAGGGCTGGGCGACAGTGGAGGTCGCGCAGGAAGGTGTTCGCTGAAGACCGTGCTCTGTGACTTGACGGGTGTTCCTCCCAGGAGGGTGAAATGGAGACTGGACGCTGGGAGCGGCATCCTGCGTGACCCCACGTGTAGTGGGCTCACAGCAGAGCTAAGTCCTTCCTTTACAGATACTTTTCAGAGTTTGCCCGCCTTTAGATTCTCTGATTAACGTGTCTGAGGAGGGTCCCAGGAGTCTGCCACCTGCCAGGCCAAGGAGGTTCCCTACATGTGGCTGGTCCCCTGACACCCTGAGAAACGTGACTCGAGAGGATCACCTGAGTTTCCTAAATTGAGTCACCTGCCTTCTCTTCCCTTTGCTTTCATGCCTCCCCCAGGGTGGGTCAGTCCTGTCAGCCGCAGCGATACCTTCATGCTGGGGTTCCAAGGAGATTGGGGGTATGTGTGGTCCCCCAGGGAGATTCAGTGACTGAGGATGCTGTCATAGCAGCCAACATGTCCTTATTGTTTTCACTTTGAATGAAGTTCAGTTACTAGGTTTTCTGAGGCACTATGATGTCCTTGTGAAAAATTTGTGATCAGGGAAGCAAGCAAGTGTGGGAAAATGATCCTGCCCTTAAATCTAAAAAATGATGAAACAGCAAAGAGCCCTGAAGAGCCCATGAACCTCGTCATGGGGCAGTGAGGAGACCCCTCAGTAATGGTTTGAAAAAAAATGAGATCATACTGAAGAAAAGGTATACTAAATTTTGGGTCTCCTACGGGTAAAGAGATTGTGGTTTACATTTTGGAGGCATGCATTTATATACTTATTTATTTTTCTTTGTTGGATTTAGAATTAGTTGAAATAATTGTGTTTTTTTAATTAAAAAAATTGGGGTATACGAAGTCTAATTTCTTTGTGACATTTCTGTACTGTGAGACTCCACATACAAAAGTGAAGCCCAGACTGTCTGTCTCTAATGAACCAGAGAGAGGTGGTCATCTCCTGCAGGCCGGTCTGGTCTCCAGGCATCTGGCCATCCTCCCAGTCTTGGGCACACCTGCATCGCTGGTGCTTCCTGCCAGACTGTGACTCTGCCCAGGTTTCAGGAGCACCCGGAACAGTTTTCCTAGGGGCTCCTGCTTTGTCCTGGCTCCTGGAAGCACAGGCTTTTGATGAAGGACTCTCCCCACTGCCAGGTAAATTGGTGATTGCCTCACAGTCTGTATTTCTTGCATGGGGCGCTGAGCGTCTGGGCGTGGTGTCCTGGCCCTGGAGCCAGCTCTAGGACTGCCCGGCGGCCTTGCCTCCGCCCCTCATCTGGGAACAGGGCGGTGGGGAGGAGAAGGGAAGCAGGGTCTTGCCCCTTCTGCGTCTCGAGAACACGGGAACACATCGTCCCATTGCCTCGCACCATTCAGAGCCCAAGCTTGAGTGAAGTATTATTTTATAACCTCCCCTGACAATGATGTATTTTATATAAGCAGCACATAAAGTCATAATTTAATACCCTATCGAGTAAGATTAAACAATAAGGAGCAGATACCGCTGTAGACAAGTTACTTTATCCGGGAAACATTTATCTACTGCAGATGGATGTGAACCATGGCTTCCTCCTCGTTGGCTCCTGACGAGCCTGTGAGATTCTGTCCTGTTCGCCACTGTTAGTTATAAGCTACATCTTTCCTTCTATGACGTTAGTTACAAGCTCTACCTTTCCTTCTATGATGTTAGTTACAAGCTCTACCTTTCCTTCTATGATGTTTATTTCTTGCCTGTTCACCACTGTTACAGTTATAAGCTATACCTTTTCTTCTGTGCTGTATATTTCTTGAAGGCATGGACTAAATCCTAATTCCACAGTACTTGATGCACACACTCAAGAGATACTTGTTTGAATGAATGGATTAATGGAAAATAGAAGTGGTGACTTCACTTTTAATTCATTATGTAAAACTTTGTTTACACGGAAAATTTTATGGTCCTTTGGATAAACAGGGCCTCTGTGCAGGGTTGTTAGAGATTGTGAGAGTGCCTCAAATGGCTGTGTGGCTCTAGGCTCACAAAGGTCTTCAGGGACTTGGTGGCGGCACCTGTGTTGAAAACTGAGTTCTGCAAATCCATTCGAGTGACCTGCCAGCACACACAATCCTACTTCCCAGTTGATTTCTGCACAGAAGCTTCTCCTGAATGTCCCAGGTGAACGTGGGTTTAGCCAGCACTGCTGGGCTTCCACAGCAAGCCAGGGTGCTGCAGGGATGAGAGAGAAGAGGGGCAGGACCAGGATCTTCCTGGGACCCAGTCCCCGTGTGGGGACGCTGCCTGGCCTGGCTCTTCTGGGGGAGGTCAGGGAAATGATGGCATGGAGGGACTGTTGGCACGAGCTGCTTGCTCAAACATAGATCCCAGTTCTGTTTGAGGCAAAATAGAAATTTATGTGGATATCATCAGTAACATAGCAAATATGGGCTTCTTCACTAGGGTGGCTGACCCTCTTGCTCATCTGCTGAGCAAAGGCCAGGCCTGGCCTTCTGGGTCTCCACAGTGAGCTTTTCCCAAGCTCTGTCCACTCCGTGGAGATGGCCGGAGCCAGGGCAGACATGGGGTGTTTGCCACTTTTTTTTTTCTTTTTTGACATGGAGTCTTGCTCTGTTGCCCAGGCTGGAGTACAGTGGTGTGATCTGGGCTCAGTGCAAGCTCCGCCTCCCAGGTCACGCCATTCTCCTGCCTCACCGTCTCAAGTAGCTGGGACCCACAGGTGTCTGCCACCACACCAGGCTAGGTTTTTGCGTTTTTAGTAGAGACGAAGCTTCACCGTTTTAGCCAGGATGGTCTCAATCTCCTGACCTCGTGATCCACCCGCCTCGGCCTGCCAAAGTACTGGGATTACAGGCATGAGCCACCGCACCCGGCCAGGTATTCGTCAGTTTTTGAAAGCTACATTTAAAGAGTGAAATAGACCGAACAGAATTACTTCCTTTTGAATGTTTAATACTTAATCTACCAGAACACTTAAATACAGTTAATGTATTCAAATAATAAGAAAGAACTTTCCCTCCGTTTCCAAAGCAAAAGTATAAACAATCTTTTACTTGGCAGGGATTTCACTATGTTTCTTAAAAGCCAGCAAGCACTTTTCCTGAAATAGACCCATCTCTTTCTCTGCATAGACCCTATGAACATTTTAGCTACATTTCTGCTATATCTTGATGTGTGATAGATTATAGAAAATTCCTTGCTACTGGAACTTCACGATGCTTTCCTTTGAAACATCAAATAGAAAGTATGGATAGTAAATCTCAGATTAGTTGCCATTCTCGGTCTTGGTAGGGCTGCCACCAACAGCCTCTGTCAATTACAACAGAGTGTGTCTCCCCAGCAACTAGGCTTAGATTGCAGACCGATCCAGGATCACCCAGGATTCAGTGCAACGTCTTCCAAAGCTGTAGCCACTGCTCTTGGAGGAGACTTGAGAAGCCCTCCCTTTGATGCCTGTGCATGGCTGTTCTCAGATCACAGCAGCTGCAGCAGCATCTCGGAGGATGCCGGCAGGGGTGTCCTGGGTACTGACACCATGGCAGGCGCCTGCAGTGTCTGAATGAAATGGGCCGTGACACTGAGCAGCCTAGAGGAGTCCACAGCCACGTTTCAAAGGTGCAGTGGCTCGAGGTGAACCCCAGAGCGCTGAGGAGCCTGGAGTTGACCTGTCACAACTCCATTGAGAAGAGCTGACTGAATTCCATACCTGTGCGGGCAAAAGATGGCTATTTGCGCTTGGCCCCTTCCCAGGACAGGGCAAGGGAGGTTGTCTGTACAGCTAGTGGGAGCTTGACTCTGTGCACACTCGGGGCTGAGTCACGCTCCTTTCTGTGAGCCCAGGGAAGATAGACATGCCGAGCTCTCCTGGAAGGAGGGCCCTGACGAGTGGAAGCTGAGCTTCAAGATGGTCGGCCTTGTGGTGTGCGTGGCGGGTTCGGAGTCGGTGTGTGCTGAGTGGGGGCCCGGCTGCTGCTGTCGCTATTGGGCTCAGCAGACGCTGCGGGGGACGTGGCTCCTGTGGTACTTGGTTTTCTCCTCACAGAGGTGGGTTTCCCTGCGGTGAAGGTGTTGGTGCTGTGGCAGGCAGCCTGGCAGGAGGAAAGGTGCTCCTGGGGTTGTGCCCCGAGGCCCCCTTCCTCTTGAGGAGCAGGAAGTGGGTTTGGGACCCTGCTTCCGGCTGCGCTCCCTTGCTAGGTTCTTGGCCTCGGGGGCCGGGAGAAGCTGAGTGCAGGCCTGAAACCTGGACCCCTTCCACAGCCTCCGCGGCACTTGTGGTGGTATGCGGGACATGGCCCTTGGAACTCCAAGCCCTGCCCTGGCATGCCCGCCCGTTGGGGCGTCTCGGGCACCTGCTGTGTGCTAGGCTCTGTGGTAGGGTGGGCGGTAGCAAGGGCTGTGGGGTAGAGTGGACACGGTACGTGGATGATGATGAGAAGCATCAGGGAGGCAGTGAGAGCACAGCTGAGACTTGCAAGGAGGGGACTGGCTGTGGGTGTTGGGGCTCAGGGAGCTGCCTCTACCCAGAGCCACAGTGGCCAGTGAGGGCAGAGCAGGGGACCGAGGCCCAGGGAAGCCGTGTGTATGGTTCGCATCAGGTGTGCAGGTCTGCCGGGCTGTGCTGCCTTTCTCAGTCCTGGCTGGGCCTGGGGTCCCAGAGGGAATGGAGGGTCTTTGCATCTCCCTCCTCTTGCTTCCCTGCTGCTTCCTGGTCAAGGGATGCTTCTTTATTGCAACTCTGGCAGTTATTCTGCATATTAAGAGGAGTTTCACACAATCATAGGGGGAGAGGCGGACTAGGGATTAATCTTTTTTTCTCCCCCTGATTTTACACGGAGGCTTCTACTATGTCAGTGTGGAGGCAGAGTGCAGATGCTCTACAGTTCTCTGTCCAGGAAGAGAAGAGCTGCTGGGAAGCCACAGAGCTGATCATTGCAATAGCTCTGACATTTTTAAGTGGGAGAATGCTGATGTCTATAATAATCAGAGTAAAACTTCAGTAGCTTCAACATAAAGATGTCGAGATGATCTTAGAGCCATTTCGTCCCTAGATCCTTCTACAGTGTGGAGTGTGACATCTCTACCAGCCTCTGGTCAGTGGCCACCTGTGGGTAACTGAATGCTTGAAGTGTAAATGAGAACTTCTAATTTTATTTAATTTTAGTCAAATTTAAATAGCTATATGGGCCAGGCACCGTGGCTCATGCGTGTGTTCCCAGCAGTTTGGGAGGTCGAGGTGGGTGGATCATGTGAAGTCAGGTGTTCAAGACCAGCCTGACCAACAAGGTGAAATCCCATCTGTACTTAAAAATATAAAAAATGAGTCGGGCGTGGGGACAGGCGCCTGTAATCCCAGCTACTCGGGAGGCCGAGGCAGAAAAATCACGTGAACTCGAGAGGCAGAGGTTGCAGCAAGCTGAGATCGAGCCACTGCACTCCAGCCTGGGTGACAAAGGGAGA
The DNA here is from genome assembly GCF_037993035.2 of Macaca fascicularis. NCBI lineage: Eukaryota > Metazoa > Chordata > Mammalia > Primates > Cercopithecidae > Macaca > Macaca fascicularis. The sequence continues at coordinate 187,622 of NC_088386.1, forward strand.
CGCTGTCTTAAGAAAAAGAAAGATTTTAAAAAACCCTACATGCCCCTAGTTGCTTCTGTAGGAGGACGGCATGGTTCCCGAAGGTAGACTTTGTGTTGAGGACTCTGCAGCGTCGGTCTGGAGACAGTCTCCCTTCCTAGCAGCGTGGGCCGCTGGGCTGCTCTTCTACCAGAAGGGATGGTGGCGTCTCTGGGAAGTATCTGTGGACTCAGATCTGTGTGGATTAGTGACTTGTGTTACTCACAGATACTTAATTTTATGGTTAAATGAATACCTGGACTGGCTGCAACTTCAGGGCAAGATTCGGGAGTAGGGAGTGAAAAGTCACTACGGAACCCTGAGCTTGTCCTGCCGCCCCCAGGACCCGGTCGGGGCACCTTCTTGTCTGAAGTCCCAGCACGTGGTCAGGGTACCCCTCCCCTCTGAACCCTCCAGGAAGTGATCGGGGCACCAATCCCCTCTGAAGCCCCAGCACCTGGTCGGGGCACCCCTCCCTTCTGAATCCCCCAGTACCTGGTCGGGGCGCCCCTCCCTTCTGAATCCCCCAGCACCTGGTTGGGGCGCCCCTCCCTTCTGAATCCCCCAGCACCTGGTTGGGGCGCCCCTCCCTTCTAAAGCCCCCAGACCCTCCTGGCCTGCGGTGCTGCTTCTCCAAATTCTGCCCTTGGCTGTTTTCTAGGAATCACCTGCACCCGAGTAGACTGCGTGTGTCCCTTCTTGTCGGATCTGGGGTGTCGGTGAAGCTCATTTATCTTGTCTTCCTCCTCACGTGCCATATCTCACCTGTTGTCTGTCTGAGTTTGTGTGAGTGCGTGTTGTGCGTTCTCAGGCTGTAATCGGTTCTTAGGTGACAAGAACGTCTTAGAGCAATGGACTGTCCGCTCCAAAGGACGCTGTGCATGAATCGAGACACGGTTTACTTGTGGGGTTTCAATTTCCTGGGTGTTGGAGGCAATTAGGGGGAAACAAGGTCTACAAAAGCCCCTGGGGATGAGGAAGGCAATAATGAAAAAAATTACTCTATACACACTTAGCAGTTGATTTAATTTGTAGGTGAATTTTGCATTTTGGGAACTACTAAAGCTATTGTTTGTAGGGATTCCTTGATGAGCTTCTTGTTTTCTGTCAAGTAGAAAGTAAAGTGGATCGGTTTTGCCTTTAATTCTGACTGACTAGAATCTACTTCCTTTTCCCCCCCATTCATGTTAGGGTGGGGATTGGACTAGAAGAGCTGTAGGATCTCTTTATTTCTGATCTTAAATGAATTTTTTCTTTACTCAGTGTTTTTTTTTTTTTTTTTTTTTTTTTTTTTGGGTGAGCTGTTACTTTTTCCTTCAATGCACTGTTCTTTGGTTTGGGAAACGGGCTCTATTTGTACCGTGCTTTAAATGTACACAATGGTTCTAAATTGCTACTTTTCGTTAAAGTTAGATATAACATCTTAATTAAAATGTCATCCATAATTGAGGCACAGTCTGAGGCCTGGAGATCCCTCTTGTCACTTCCAGCCGTGTCTCCTTCCCTGGCCACGTTGCCCCTGGCCACATCTCCTCCCCCCACCACGCCGTGTCATCCCCCTACCACGTCACCTCTGGTCACATCAACTCCCTCCCGGCCACATCACCTCTGGCCTCACTGCCTGCCTCCCTCCCTCCCTGGTAGCCTCTGTGACTCCTGCTGTCTACCCTCCCGTGGGTCTGTTCAAGGCTCCTTCCCCGTTTTCTGCTCCTGAGTGGGTCTCGGGGCCTGGATGTTTCAGAGGATGCAAGTTTCTTCCCTTCCTGCTGCGGGTCTCTGAGCGACAAGTCCAGAGAGGGCACTAAGCTCTCCTTACCCACCTGGGGGCCCCGAGCCCTGACCGCCGACCACCAGGGCTTTTCTGCAGGGTGTGGGGCAGACTCATGCATGAATTGGACTAAAAAGTTGCTTCCAGGAATCCTTGTTTTAAGTGCACTGGAGCAGAGATGGGGAGAGGGGACCACCGGGTTTGCTCAGAATTTGGCCCTGCTCACAGCCAATGAGGCAACATAAGCACCTCCTAAATGAAGCATTCCACAGACTGATTTTACACAATGACGGTTGTGATGGCTGGAAAAGGCTTCACACAATGAGTGAGTTTGAGCTGCATTTGAAGGAAGAACAGGTCCCTGTAGGTGGAAATGAAAGGTAAGCGTGACCCAAGCCATCAGCAGCAGCGGGGGTGGGGTGGTGCAGACTCCCCATGGATGGTGGACATGGCTGAAATGCAGGAGAGGGCAGGGGTGCGAAGGAACAGCAGGGCGGCAGTAAAATTCCCCTGCAGAGAGGGGACGTGACTGAGATATTATCACATGTATACAACTGAGAGATGATTTGAGGAGGATTTCTGGGAGCCTGTGGGAAGAGCACGTGGTCATCATCAGTTCTCGGGATCTTTTTTTATGAAGTGAAAACAGTCATGCCTCTGCCTATCTTGTGAGCTGTTAAGATCAAATCGGATAATCTTCAGCGAGCCTTGTAAATGCTAAAGGTTATTGACAGACTGTTCCAGCCCCCTTGTCTCCACCCTCCTTTCCTCCTCGGTAACGTGAACCGTGCTGGGTTCCTCATTATCTGCCTGGCTTCCTCCTCCATAACGTGAGCCTTGAGTACTTGCTGGGTACCTCGCTGTCCACCTTCCTTCCTCAGTAACGTGAGCCCTGAGTATTTGCTGGGTACCTCGCTGCCTGCCATACAGCTGGCTGTAGAATTGTCAAACGCACTTGACTGGCACATAAACAAAAGTGCTCGCCAGGCCTTGGGAGGGCTTTGTGACATGTGGGTGCCTTCTGTTCCCTGTTAGGCTGGAGCTGCAGGAGCCCTCCTAGACCAGACAGAGGACCAAGGCTGTGGCCTCGGGGTGGGGACTGGGGGAGCTCCCTGGGTTTATTGTGTGGGTGAGGGCAAACTTCAGTACCGCTGCGGCATTGGGATTCAGGGTTCCTTCTGGAATGTTCTGAGTGAGAAACAGGAAGTGCGCACAGGTGCGTCTTCTGCGGATTTTATGGTTATCTTGGGAGAGCACTGGTGCCTCTGAGCTATGAACCTGCAGAACCACTTCTTCCACTAACGGCCGCCTTTATAGAAAGAATGACTTACAAAAGATGCCACTTCAGATGGAGGTATTTGCAGGTGTGGCCTGAAAAATGAACAAAATGACTTTCATCTCAAGGAAAGTACCTTACATTATTCCCAATGATAGACATTTGAGCTTTCCAGCGAATATTAAAATATAAAAATCTTGTGTCTACCACTTTCTCATGTGATTAATGATGATATTGATGCGTTTTTTTTTTTGTTTGTTTGTTTTTTTTTGTTTTACATAATAACGAAATGTGGAAGCTGCTCATAACTCTGAATCAGTGTTACCTAACCAATGTGTGATTACAAAATCGTGTGCTGGCAAAAGCCATTCGATTGCAGGACGGACCAGTCGACTTAGAAGGAATTGGGGCAGAAAGGTCCCACGACCAGAGCACAGACTGTGTTGCCGATAGCCTGTACAGAAGTGCCACTTGTTATATTTGGCAGCAGAGAATACCTAAAGTGATCTGAAAACACAGTGAAAATACTGCTTCCTAACTGTATATCAGTATGGGGTCGGACTTGCTTCATAAACTTCAGCCATGGCTCTGCAGCCCACTGAACGCAGATGCAGGCATGAGAATCCTGCTGTCTGAGGTGCAGAGATGTTAGGTGTTTTCACAGCAGCACAAACTGTTGCCACGCTGCTGCTTATTTTGGAAAATGGTTTCTTCTTTAAGACTCTGTTAAGATATAATGACTTTATCCTCGTAAAATAAACTAAATTGTTACTTTTTTTTTTTTTTGGAGGCGGAGTCTCCAAAAAAAAAAAAAAAGCAAGCTCTGCCACCCAGGCTGGAGTGCAGTGGTGTGACCTCAGCACACTTCAACCTCTGCCTCCTGAGTTCAAGCGATTCTCCTGCCTCAGCCTCCCTAGTAGCTGGTACTACAGGTGTTCGGGACCATGCCAGGCTAATTTTTGTATTTTAGTAGAGACGGGGTTTCACCATGTTGGCCAGGCCGGTCTCGAACTCCTGACCTCAAGTGATCCACCTGCCTCTGCCTCCTAAAGTGCTGGGATTACAGGCATGAGCAGCCACCACTCCCGGCCTGATGAGAAAGCGTTTTTGTGCTCTTTAATAAAGTGCAAAGGGTTCCTGAGACCCAAAAGTTTGAAAACCACTGGCTTAAACTGACAAAATTGTCCACGATTCTTCAGTGTATCTTCTAATCTGCTGATGGAGAAAGGATGGTAAGGGTTGCTTTGCTTTTTGCCTTTCACAACTCAATGGTGCCGGGACAACTGGGGTATCCACATGGAAAAGGATGGACTGGACCCTTCCTCACCGTACAAGCAAAGCTCAACATGGATCCAACGTAAGGAGCTGACTGAGACCCATTCTGTCAGTCTGCTGGGTACCATAACGGACACCACAGACCGTGCGACTTAGACAATAGCATCTTGTTTCCTTTTTCCTGGAGACTGGAAGCCTGGGATCAAGGTGTGGGCAGGGTTGGATTCTCTGGGGCCTCACCCCATGCTGTGTAGATGGCGTCTTCTCTGTGTCTTCACAGGTTTCTCTTATGTGCATGGAGCACTAAGTACTCTGTCTAAATTCTCTTAACACCAGTCATACTGGATCAGGGCCTACTCTTAAGATCTTAAGGGACCTAAATTGCCAAGCTAAGTCCCTGTATCTAAATACAGTGACATTTTAAGTTTCTGGGGTTGTGACTTTAACATGGGAATCTTGGGGGGGGGGGGAATGGGACAGTTAAGCCCATGACACCTTTAGGGGAGACTCCTCGAGAAAATGTTAGGTTGGATTAGGCAATGTTTCCTTGGATGAGACATCTAGAGCTATAACAAGCAACTGAAGGATAAAAGATGGTATCAAAATTTAAAATGTTCACTTCAGAGGATACTATTAAAGTAAAAAGACAACCCACAGAACAGGATACATTATCACGATAAGGACCTGATATCAAGAATATATGTAAAACCTCTTAATAAAAATCCAGTTTAAAAATGGACAAAGGATTTGAATAGACATTCTCCAAAGAAAGACATATAAATGCCTTAAAAAGCACATGAGATGTTTAGCAGAATTCGTCATCTTAGAAATGGAAATCAAAACCACCGTGAGATACCACTTCACAACCACTGGGATGGATAAAATCCCAGTATTGGACAGTGACATGGTGGTGAATTTGGGAAAACTGAAATCTTGATATATTGCTAGTGGGAAGGGAAGTAAAATGGTACAGTTGATTTGGAAAAGTCTGTCCGTTCCTCAGAAAAGTTAAGCATGAAATCACCATACGACCCAGGAATTTCACTCCTAGGCATATGCCCAAGAAAATTGAAAACATTTTTACAAAAAAAAATCTTATGCAAGAATCTTCATAGCAGCATTATTCGTAGTAGTAGAAACAGTCCAGGTGTCTGTCAAGAGGTCACTCACTGTGAGATTCCACTCACCTTGGACGTGAAAGATGCCAGCACCAAAGGTCACGCCAAAGGTCACGCACCTGGCGATTGCCAGGTGCTGGCGGAAGAAAGGAGCAGGTGCTGACTCTTAATGGGTTCAAGGTTTCTTTGGCCCGTGGTGAAAAAGTTCCAGAATTACATACTAGTGGTTGATGTGCAGCTTTGAGAATATGCTAAAAAGACTGAATTGTATCCTTTAATATTGGGGCTTTTATGGTTTTAAATTCCTTTCAATTTCAAAAGGAACTCAAAAACTTCTTTGGTGTTGATATTTAGATGGTGAAAGAGACAGTATCCAAAACAAGTTACTATGTAACTCACATCGCCAGAGTTAAACTTCATTTTCTGAGGATCTTAAAGGAAGTGTGTGAGCCCAGGACACACAACGATCCTATACTAGATGTTACACCCCATCTTACTGATTTCTATCTCACAGAACCATATTCAGGGAAAACCGACATGTAAACGTGAGCTGAATGCTATGCAGAGGCACACTCCTCTTACCCGGATGATCTTTAGTGGCACAGTAAGAGATGAGGTCATAGCAACGTTAGTTTCGTTAGTTTAATTTCCATGGCAACAGGAGGAATTTGGCACATCGGATGAGTTAGATCTCCCTGCACAGCTCCTAATGGGGTTGCCCATTTCTGTGTGGTGTCTGTGTATATTCTCGCTATGGAAATAAGTGATAGCACCTGCACAAACACTTGCCCGGAAACGCGCACGAAGCTGGTGAAGGCAGAGGACAGGCAAGAGGGAAGCATGGCTCAGCCCTAGCAAAGAAGACCGTTATTCCGAACGCAGAAGATTCAGGAACACAATCGTTGGGAAGACTGGTGATGTCCGTGGATCTCACCGCTGTTGTGTTGTATCTGTGCAGCCAGTTACCGGAGTTGTCAGAACCGCACGTGTTGGTATTGGTGTCATCACTCAACGCTTCTGACTTTTCCTGGTGCTGAGGATGACTGCATGTGGCGGAAGCAAAGTACTGACCTAGCACAGATCATCAGATCCCAGTTCTTTTTTATGAAGGGGGGGTAGGATTAGAACCACCCCCCCCACACATACACACTCCCCAATCCTATAAGAACTGGGATCTGATGATCTGTGCTGTCGAGAGAGGCAGGGTTAGAACACCCCACTCCCTGATCCCATTGTTGAAAATAATAGTTGGCTTGGGAGGGTTTTTACTCCTAAGGTTGAAGCTGTGCATTTCTGGAGCCTGGGCTGTCAGTCATGGTGGCTGGGGAATGCTGGGGCTGTGGTCGTCCGGCCGCTGGCAGCCCTGCTGGTGGGTCCTGCCTCTTTGACACCGTTCATTTCTGAAGCTTGCTTTCCCCGGTGTCGGAAGTAGCAGCACTGGAAGAATGGCCGCCTTCCTACAGCGAAGCTGTGCCAGGAGAGGAGAAGACACAGAGCGTCTGTTCAAGGACGTGACGTTCTGGGCACCGCACCATGCGTTCTGCTTCTCAGCTGTGCCTCCTGGTTGATGTTACCATCACCTGGCATTTCCCAGGAGGTAACTCGCAGATGTCACACTGATGGAAAGCCGCAGCAGCGCGGTTCGAGTCCAGGGCCAGCTGGAGCACATCAGCAAGGTCAGGCTGGACACATGTGCTTGCTGACAGGAAAATGACAGGAAATATGTCATTTCAGGGAAATGACAGGAAATGTGCTTGCTGACAGGAAAATGACAGGAAGATGACAGGAAAGAGTCCCATGAGGAGAGGAACCAGTGGATTCAAGGCAGGGAACCAAAGGAGCGAGCCATCACCGGGTGGGAGGCTCAGGAGCCAGCAGGCAAGTGGGATGTGGCCTCAGGGTGCTGCTGGGTTGGTGAGGGGCCTTCTGTGACTTTTCTAAGAATGCGGTCAGATGTAGGGATGGGTGCTGGCTCCTGGCTCCCACAGATAAGAGCCAAGCGTCTTGCAGGAGACCAACGTGTGCACTGGGAGTTCCTAGTTGCGTGTCCCAGCATGCGGCCCAGAGGCCCCTGACAAGGCTCAGTGCACCAGGCACACAGTGGACTCTTGGTTCCTGACCCAATGAGGAAGTGAGGGAGTGAGTGAGGGCCGAGACACAGATGCAAGGATGCACGGGATGGGGTGCAGTCAAGTGGAGAGTCATGCTATGGGGTCTGGGAAATGTGTTGTGTTTGCTTCTATGTGAACAGCTGGACCTGAGCATGTCTGTGCTTTGACATTTAATCTGTACACTATCCTTGGCAGGGTGTGTATCTCTGTGGCAGAGGACACCCCAGCCACAGTAGATGCCAGCGGCGGTGGCTGGACTCACGGTCCGTGAATGTTGCGTGATCGAACGTGTTTGGTACATTCTCGGCTCCTGCCCAGGTATCTCCCAAGTATCGGGTGCTGTGGCTCCCCACACCCTTCCCATCTGTGTGTAGCATGACCACCATCTTCCTACCATGTGTTTGTGCTACCACGGCTGCCATGTCTAACGGGCGCTTTGCTTTCCAGCTACTCTCCTATAATCAAACCCTTGAACGACTTTGCCTGCGTTTCAGAGATGATAGGGTATTAGTCTTTCAAGATTGCTCTGAGGATTTCCAAAAGCAAATGCAACTTACAGGGTGCAAGATATTGGAAATGACAGTAATTATAGATGAGTTTTCTCAGTGTGTTGATTGCGGTAAAATTACATAGCACTCTATTTTTAAGTGTATGGTTTGGAGGCATGAAGTGTGTTCACACTGTGGTGCCACGATCACCGCCATCCATCTCCAGAACTTCCTGGTCTCCCCACGCTTGAAACTCGGTCTACCCAACACCAGCTCTCCTCCCGCCCCAGCTCTGGGAAGCACTACAGATCGCTTACAAAATAGGCTTTTTCAGTAAGAGAAGGGGAAGGAAAAGAGCTCTAAAGACTGTCTTGAGATTTGAGGAAGTGTTTTATGTTTTGCTTTCTGGTTCCCGGTGTAAAGGAACTATTGAAGACGTGGGAAGGCGAAGGTCTGTGATCTCAGGAAGTGCTGGGCTGGGCAGCTTTCCCGCTGTGACGGGGGCACTTGCCCTCAAACCCGCCTGAGATAATTGCGTGAGGATGGTGCTGCATTGTGACAGCTCTGAACTTGGTCTCCTTGAACGTTGCCAAGTACATAAGCTTTGGCGGTTACCATCTAGTGTCTGTGGGAGACCTAGAATTTGAACATTGTTGACTTTAGAACACACTCATTTTTATAACACTCTACCCGTTCTCATCAATAGGAAATATACTGTGTCCTTTCTTTTTAATGCCTTAATATTCTGTGTTGTGGTGGCAGTAGTTGCAGTGGACGCTACTTCCGGTTCATGATCATCGCCAAACACAAGCTTCTGGAAACCGTGTGAAAAATGAAGGGGAAAGTGCTTTTCTGCAAAGGGCTTTTTTGAACATCTTGTTTTCTTCTGGAATATCTGTTGTGGTGTAAAACGTTTTCATATTTAGGGGTTTGTAACGTGTTTTATACTGGTTAGCTTTGAAACCCCATGTTTTTGCGTGTCATGGGGCTGCTTTATCCTATTCTATAATATAGCTGGTTTGCAAAACTATTGGTTATTTCACTTTAAAAACCAAAGCAGCTTACAGATTGAGTGTGATTCCTGTAAGAATTTAATTGCAAAATTGATTTGTGTTCAATAAGCTTACTGGAATGGCTAGATCCGTGGACAAAAAGATAAGAACATGTCAAGTCTCTGGGCCAGGAAGGACTTCCAAATAATACAAGTGATACACAGTAATTTCTTAACAAACGATTAGATTTAGTATATAACTGTTTAAAACCTCCATATTTTCTATTATTGCCATTCCACAGTGCCCATGGGGGTAGGCTGCAGGACTGCCTATGGAATCCAAGGTCTGTGGGCACTCAGGTCCCTGCAATAAAATGGCATCATGTTTGCATATGACATATGCACATCCTCCTGCAGACAGTCATGTCAGGGTTGCTCGTAACAGCTATACCATGTACATGCCATGCGAGTAGTTGTTTAATGAATAATAAAGTCTGAATGCTTAGTACAAACACATTAAAAAAAAAAATCTTGATCTATGGTTGGTTGAATCCACAGGCCTGGAACCCCGGGAGAGAGTATAAACTCTAGAAGCAAAACGAACAAAGCACTTGAGGTCAGCAGTGACGGGTGTGGGATCACGCCGAATCTCATGTGTTTTGCTGTCTGTGTCACTGTGTCCCGTGTAAACGGGAATCATTTGTAGCTTAAGGTAAAATAGGTAACAGGAAACACTACAGAGTGGGCACGAAGGCACGCCCCTCATTACCCCGTGTTACAGCCAAGCATCTGCCTCCTGGGGAAGGATCTGTTCTGTGGGGAGACTAGACGTTGATGATTTCCGGATGTGTGAAGGGAAACGCCCTCCGAGAAGCGTGGCTTTGGCCGGAGCACATCAGACGAGAGTTAGCGTGGCATGGAGTTTCCACAGTGCCCCTCAGGCCTGCTGCTTCTCTCCTCTCCCCATTCCTGGCCCTGACTCTTACCAAGGGAGGAAAGTTCAGCTCCAGCTGAGCCCCGCACAGGGCTGTGGGTCTCTAAGGCAGGTGCCCACCTTCGCCTGAACAGGCTGTGTCAGAGGAGGGTCTGGCCATACTTGAGCTGTGAGAGATGCTCTCAGAGATCCAGCATCCTGCAAACCCAGGTGCTGAAGGTTCCTCCTCCACCGTCCTGCGGGGAAGGGGGTCTTATCCTGCTTCCCCTCAACCCGAGCTGACTTCTTGTCTGTTCTGTACACCTAGGTTTTCAGAGCAATTATTGTTAATCATCTAGCAGACAAACACCATAAGGTGACAGCCTGGGAGGGTAGAGGGGGCTGGAAGGTAGTTTCCTGAATAACAGCGTTCAGTTTCCTGTTTTGCCATCATTTTACCCAAGGTCCCCAGATAATTGAAATGTTGTCAGCAAAACACCCATTTTTTATTTGTATCTGAGGTCCCCCCCCCTTTTAAGGAATGGGTGCAAACTTTTAACCAGGGACCTGACAAAAAAGAAGGATTTCTTTGCAAAGTGAAGGTCGGGGATGGTTGGCATTTGCCATCTGTGACTAGCAGGGACCCAGGCTGCTTCCATTCTGCCGCCTGACTCCTGACCCTCCAGCTCCTGCCCCTGTTCCCACCAGCAGGAAGAGGAGCGGGAAGGTGCCTTTTTCCCTTTGAGGGGATGAGGTGAGAGTTGCACCTGCCAGTTCTCTAGTCCCTGGGGTGATTCTCCAGCATGGGTGGGAGTTGGGTTTGGAGGCCTGAGCCCCGTGAAGCTGGGGTTGCTGTTCCCTGAGCAGCAGGAAACTGGACTCTGGGAAGTGGGGTCAGAGGGTAGCATCCGCAGGAGGGGCCTCTCATCCCATTTGACATCTTCAGTGCAAAAGGGGGTGTGGGATTCATGGTCCATTGACAAATAGAACGTTATTTTTGTGTTGTTTTTTAAGCACATCGAATCCTAATTCCTTTGGCCTTTACTAAAGTGGCGTTTTGTAATTCCACATGATTTCATTGATATACTCGCAGGAGAGAATGCTTCCTGTAAACCAGAAGGATCTCTGAGACGGTTCTCGGCCCATAGAGAGTTCATTTTCCCAAGGTTAAAGACACAGCCTCAGGAGGGGTTGAGGACACACTGCGGCAGCCTCAGGAGGTCCTGGACATGTGCCCAAGGTGTTTGGGGCACAACTTGGTCTTGCACATTTTAGGGAGACGTGAGACATCAATATATTTGAGATGGACGTTGGTTTGATCCAGGAAGGGAGGGACGGCTCGAAGCGGGGAGGGGTTTCCAGGTCACAGGTAGATCAGACAAATGCGTTTCTGGTGCACCTTTCCAGAGGAAGCAGCCAGATCCGCATTTATCTCCGTGTGCAGATGGGGACTTTGAATTCTCTCCTCTGTCCATGGGGAATTTCCTTGTGGATCGGTTGTGAGGGAGATATGTGGCTTTTTTTTCCCTCCCCCCAGTAGCTGTCTCTGTTAGGAAGAGCATGGGAGGCAGGTTTGCTCCAAGCTCTTCCTCACCTTGACGTCCCTTTAGCGTAGTGATTTTGGGGTCCTGAGATGTATTTTCAACTTCATGTTTCTGAACACACTGGCACTCTAAACAGTGTTGTAGGAGGCATCTAACTTACTTAGAAGAAGAATCTATTTGGAAAGACTTGAGCACCTTCGTCCTTGAGAGAACCAAGCCTTTGTTTAGTTTGCTTTGCCCTGAGGCTGTTATGCTGCCCCGGGCTGTGCGGCCTTAGAAAGCTGTGCCCCTCTGAGCTCCTGCCTGTGGAATCTGGTGACTTTGAAGTTAATCCAGCAGCTACATGTTTTGGAAAGCAGATTGCCTCTTAGTGTTGGTGATTATGATTCTAGCACTAGAATTTCAGTGTGTATTTTCCACCTTCTTACTTTGTCTCCTCATACACTGAGATGCTGCTGCATTTGCTCTTAGGCTTCACTGAGGGAGGGTCAGTTCTGACCCTTTCTTAGATATTGACCTTGAATGGACAGAATCGAGATTGAGAAAAACTCTCGAGCTGTGAGAGTGCTCATATCTATGTAAGTGGGGTTCATGTGTCAAACTCAGGTTTAAGAAAAACCAATTCTAGGCTGGGCATAGTGACTCACACCTGTCATCTCAGCACCTTGGGAGGCTGAGGTGGGCAGTTCACTTTTGAGCCCAGGAATTCGAGACCAGCCTGGGCAACATAGCAAGACCCTGACTCTACAAAAAAATTAAATAGGAGTGGTGATGTATACCTGTGGGCCCAGCTACTCGGGAAGCTGAGGCTGGAGGATCACCCAAGCCTGGCAGGTTGAGGCTGCAGTGAACCATGATAGCACCACTGTACTTATGGTGCACTGTTCCTCAGTGACAGAAGAACAACCACCCCCCCACACACACACAAAAGGTATCAATTCATGCAGTGGCCAGTTCTGCTGGGACCACCTGTTAAGGCTACTCTGGGCCTCACGGTGTGAGAAGAGTCTGTCTAGCGGCGAGAAGGAGTGGCTTGAAGGCCTAAAAGCCAGTTGTTGTGGTTCAGCATGACTGCGGGTGTGGAGTTGGGGGCAAGGCTCTCCATGGCATGAGTGGGTAAACGGATGGGCTTCCAGAAGGAGCCCCTGTGACTTTGCCTGGTTTACATCCATCCAATACAAATCCTCAGGCTCTTACTCTAGAAGCTTCTGCCAGGGCTGATGGACTGGCCTGGGCACAGAGGGTGCCCTCAGAGCCTCAGGGTGCCGTCTGGTTTAGGAAGAGCACTGAGTCACCTCGATCTAGGATTCAAGACACTACAAGGGGACTCGTCACACTCGGAGCTGCAGCCATCTGCATTCTAGACTTGGTTCTAGGTGAAGTATTTTGGAGCCTGTTGGTACCCTGTGTTCTGTTTATGTGTAAAACCAGTTAGAGTTATAACTAGTTAAAACCTATTTTTAAAATTTTGCCACAGAATATGGCAATTTTGGTGGAGCCTGGCCAGAGACTCCCACACTTGGACGCTGCCGCGTGCTGGGGCTGCAGGCGTTGACTGCATCGGCTGTCCCTCCTGGCGTGTCTGTGTTCTTGACACGGGAGCCCATCGAGGCTTGGCCTGTGGGACCCATGCAGCCGTTTGTCTCCGTGTGCCTCTGAGGTTCCGCAGACTTCACGGTCCCGTGGCAGAGTGTATGGTATCTGCTTCATCCTGATCTCCCCAAACCCCAGGACAGGCCAAGAGTTCCTTACACACAACTGCAGAGGGCCCCGTGGTGTGGATTTGCGGTGACACAGCCCTTCCCCAGATCAGCCTTCGTCTCCAGAGTTGGCTTTAGTGTGATAGAAGCTTCCTTCAGACTGGGGGGCCCTGAAGCTTTGGTAATAGGAATTCAGTGACCAGCACGGATGACATCCCGTTTCTCTGTATTTTTAGCAATAGTTGTTAACATGACCACGAGATGTACAGAGGAAGGAAAAAGGAGGTTTTATTTTCAGAGTAACACTCTGTGCTTTGGGAAATGTGGTCTTGGGGGAGCTGTAAGCATACGCCCCTCAGGAGGAAAGGAGGCCGCGGCGTTACACGTTCCGGGGTTTGTTGGTTGTGTGTGTTCATCAGGCTCAAGGAATGTCTGAACCTTTACAGGGAAAGTGGGGTTTGTTCATCCGGTTCGTGCAATGTCTGAACACTTACAGGGAAAGTCTAGCACACATGCAGTGAGTTAACCTGTAATATCCATGTTTGCCTTGGGGCGAGCGTAACATTTGAAATGAGGTAGACTGGGCGTGTCATGTACAAGGGTGAGCTGTTGGGTGCAGACGTTTATGCGCAGCCTCAGTCACAGCCAGGACTGGCTCAGGGTCTGCAGCTTGTGGTGGGAAAGGACACTCACGAGGCCATTCTGTCCAGTTGGGGCTGCCGGCAGGGTCCCAGGGTGGGGCTGTCTGGTCAGCCAGCGTCTGGAGTCCACCCAGGTCCCGTGGGCAGCATTTCTCTAAACCAGGCTTCTGATTGTGGAGGAGACTTCATGCTGGTTAACAGACTGTATAGGAGTAGTGCCGTGCGGCTTTGGGGTCGACCTTCCCTATGATGCCTGTTACATTTCTCTCCAGACCTCATCATAGCCACAGAGATTGTACCTCGTCTGACAGCAGGGGGTGCCAAGTTGACATAGTAATTTATTGTATTAAACTTTTTATTACGATATTAATAATCTTTTTTTTTCTTTTTAAAGAGATAGGGTATTGCTGTGTTACTCAAGCCAATCTTGAACTCCTGGCCTCAAGCAATCCTCCCACCTCGGCCTCTCAAAGTGCTGGGCTTATAGACGTGAGCCAGTGCGCCCAGCCTACAGCCATGTTTTTAAAACTCAGCACTTTAATAATCCTACTCCTTTCACCCCCTCAAGCAGGCTGGTTGGCCTTGTGCAAACTGGGGTGTCACGATCTTAGCCCCCCCTTTTATTTTTCGCTTTGGCCTCAAGATCTGATGAGAACAGCAGTTACAAAATGGGCATTAGGTGATTCTTCTGTTACTAAAGCCAGAATTCTCACTAGTTAGAGATGTTTGTCCCCAGGATCCCAGAAAGCTGCTTTGAATCAAGCCCGTAGCAAATAAGTAAGGAACTAAACTCTTGGTCCTCTGCTTAGTACCAGGGGAATGGGTTAGTCACTGATACTCTTTGATCTGTGCTCACGTGCTGCATGTCGTCACGGGAAGCAGAGTCGCCCTGTGGAATAAAGCCCAGTTCACGGTGGCAGGTCGAGATGCTCGGGGCTGTCAGTCCCTTATACAGCGGCAGACTTGGAGACTCAGCATCGCATGCAGAGCCCGGGCAACCAGAGTGTATCCACTTTAGAGACCACACGGATGGTCGGTAAGGTGGACGTCCGGGCATATGGCCTTGATAGGCCCACTGCGAGGTGAATTAGGAATTCATTAGCAAAGAAATCAAACTCGCCTGTGGGTCCCAGCTGCTTGGAAGGCTGAGGTGGGAGGATTGCTTGAGCCAGAAGGTCAAGGCCACGATGAGCCATGATTGTAATACTGCACTCCGGCCTGGGTGACATAGCGAGACTCTGACTCAAAAAAAAAAAAACAAAAAAAAAAAACACAAAAAACCCCCCCAAACCTTACTCTTCATAGCAGGAGGGAGAATTTGTCAAAGTAACTGCAACAAAATCTTAGATGATATAATTTCAGTCGCTAAGTGAGCTGTCCAGCCCACGTGGCTGGCTCACAATGCAACAGAGCCAGGTGCTGCTGCAACTGCCCCCCTCCCCACCCGATCGCTTGTGGACATTTTCTGTTTTCCCATATCTCCCTTTTGGATACATAGCTCGCTACTTTATAGCTAAGCATCAGTAAAACAGGTTGTCTATTTTGAAAAGTAACTATTATGTCTTTTAAGGACAGAAAATGAAGCCGGTGACAATAGCATGGCGACCTGGTGAATAGATTTAGAGGAATATTTAATACTTAGCACCACGCTGATCCCTTCTTCTCTCATGCTTAGTTACAGCTACCGCCTCCTAGGACAGAACACTTTGAGCTCTGTGAGTGGGAATTAAACATGTTCTAAATCAGAAGTTTTAGTTAAGCAGTATTTTATGTGAATGCCTAGATCCTACGTGTTCACTGTACTGGTGTGTGGTGTTGAAGAAGGAAGGAGGGCTTGGGGCCGCATCTATGGTGCAGTGTCCGGGTTCCCATATGTGAGATGAGGGCCATGAGACATGGCCTGGAAGGTTCAGACTGTGGGATTGAATGGATCTACCCACTCCTGGAAAGCCTCAAGTCTAACTTGACTTGGGCTGGTTTTAGGGAGATGGTGGCAGCGCTGTCCTCACAGGTTACCGGGAGGGGCTCTGGCACCGTCCCCGTCAGGTGTCTCATGATCAGTCCAGCTTGCTCATCTCAGAAGCTGCTGGTCGTGTTCTCGCTCCTGTTGTTTGTTGCGTGTTATTTAGGTTCTGTTCATGTGGGGACCTAGGAAGTTTCATAGTGAGAGGAGAGCCGCTGAGCTGCCTTCCTGCCTGGACGCCAGCCCCACGGAGGACCGTAACTGCTTGAGGTTGGCTTCTGCCCCCGGCCTCACCTGTGGAGGCCTTGATGCAGTGGTACTTTCTAAGCTCCTGGGACACACAGCGCTGTTGTGTGGATCCACAGGCCACTGTGGCATCCGAGCACGTGCTCCCGGAGGAGAGCACTCTGCGGGCACTGATAGTGGGAGCTGGCTGAGAGTCCAGCGAGTGAGACTCCCTGTGACGTGCACAGCTGCCATCTGCACAGCCCCTCCTGAGGCCAAGATGGTCGTGCGATAAATGCACAAAGCGCGTCTCCAGCAAAAAGCCGCCGAGTGTCCACATCCAGGATATCCATCACGGTGCCTTTTTGGTGTTAATACGATGAATGTGAGCAGCAGGTGGTCTGCGTTCTGGGTGTGTGTGACTGTGCCACTGCAGTTTTGTTCTCATGTCTTGATGAGCATGAACGGTTCCTGACGAGGGTAGGTAAGGATGCTGTGACCTGAGACTCTACAGTATTGTAGCTTGAGGAACCAAGGAGTTTTTCTCTTTTGCAAACCCATCAAGGAGGATATTCCAGGCTGGTGACTGCTCCATGAGGTATTCAGGGATCCAGGTTTCTTCCCGACCCCTGCTCTGCGTTCCCAGGGACATGGCTGTCCTTGCCGTGGTTAGGAATGGGTGATTACCACGCTGGCGTGGGAGGCTTAAGGTGAGAGTGGCCGTGATTTACCTAATCTACATAATAGCAGGGAGCTTGGGAGTAAAGTGTAGCCATGGCTTGGAGGACGGATGATGGATATTGGTGAACGACTGGCTGCACTCACTGCAGCTGGCCCAGGAATGGGGAAGGATGGCTGAGTATGCCGTTCAACGGTACCTGGTTCTTTCAGATTTGACTTCCTTACGGATTTTCTGCTGTAAAGAGGAGAGAGCCTGTGGTTCTAGGCCAAGCATCTCACTCATCTCATAACATCATGTATCCCTTAGCCAACATTTATGTCAAGTTTCAGAAGTCCTATCAAACTGGCAAGCATTTCTCAATTTGGTTTAACCATTGGATTTTATATCTGTGTCTGCATGTCTATTTTACATCTATGTGGTTATTTGACACTCTGTAGTACCTTTGTAATAGGTTCTATTTGGTGGAAGTTACTTTCAACAAACCCTTGCTGCTACTTGAATTTTCAAGGTTGCAAAGTAGAAAGGAGAGAATAAAAACCACATCTTCTCTAATTTTAAAATTTGTTGTTTCTCAAATCACACCAGAAGTACAGATATTACAAATTACAAAAGCAGCCAGAATCAAGTTTAAGAGATTTCTGGGCGATTCTGGCTAATCAGCAGTATTTGCTGAGGTGTGTGCAGCAGAGCAACATGCCAAGAAGCCCGGGACGGGGGAGACTTGGGAGGCCAGGCTGTGACTTCAGAGGTGCTGTTGCCTCAGGGAGAGAAGCTAGATGTAGAGAGGATAAATGGCCACAGGTGTGACCACCGCCATCCTTGCCGCGGTACGGAGGCCTTTGTACAGGGGCCTTTGTAGAGGGGCCTTTGTGAGCTGAGTTAAAAATCGAAATTGAGAGAGTGCAACGCATTCTTAGTTTTTAAAATAAAATGCTAATAGAGAATGTTTGTAAGAATGTAAAATGTTACATCTTTGGAATTTAAGAATATTAATTTGCTTCTGAGATCTTTGTGACTGAGATTTGAAATCTTAAGTATGGCTTTTTCTTCCATGTTTTATACATATGCACGTATACACATATATGTAAGGTATATAAAAGGAAAATAAGCGTGTCTGTATTCACATTTATATACACTTCCATAATGTGTATACTTCTAGTCACACATAGGTCTAAGAGACTATGACTTTACTTGATAACCATGAGAGGGTAATTAAATAATTTACCTGCTCTTAGCCTTGCTTTTGTATGTGAGCAGGGACCCTGCGAAACGTGCCTCCCGCGTTCCAGGCCTCACACAGCCCGTGCCAGGTTTTGGAAGCAGGAGTTTGTCTGCAGCCACTTCGGGAAGCACGTGGTTGCCAGGATTGCCTGGAGCTCCAGGCTGTCTCCAGTCCCAGCCTCCCTGGGGTAGAAGCTGCCCTACCAGGGGCCTGGACATGGACGTTAGGGCCTGGAGCCAGGGACCGCTCCCGAAGCGGGGGGCTCTGCTCACAGCTGGGCATGAGAACCGAGGATAGGAGGCGGAAGCAGCCTCGGGCCAGTGCACGGCCTCCCTGAAGTGCTTGCGGGAAGCCCCAGCTGCATTTTGCTGACACCATAGACAGCACCACACTCTGTGAGATCCCCCTGGCCCACCCCTCAGGTTCCTAAAATGATTAAGGTTTCCTGAGCTGCAAATTTTTAGGTCTAGGCTTAGTATGGGTTGACGCCCATAGGAGCAGCAGATCGTGGAAAGGTGGGAACCGGGGCTGGGAGGGTGGTGACCACGGCCAAACTGAGAACCGTGGTGGGCTGGGAGGTCCATCTTCTGTCTAAAGTGTTTTTCAAACTAAAAAACATAGTGTCTCAGGAGCATGAGAGGGCAGGCCACAGACGGGGAGAACGCATCTGTAAAAGACTCATCTGATAAAGGCTGTTATCCAAACCGTGCAAGGAACTCTGAAAACTCAACAAGAAAATGAACAACCTGATTAAAAATGGTCCAAAGACCTGGACAGATACCCTAACAAAGAAGATACACAGATGGCAAATCTACACTTGGAAACATGGCCCGCGTCTGATGTCATAGGGCGAGGCGTCGCTGTGCACCCATCAGCCTGGCCAAAACCCGAACTCCGACACTGCCGCGTGCTGGTGGGTGTGTGGGCATCAGGACCCTCACTCATCGCTGGGGGAAGTGGGGCAGCTGCTGTGGGAGGCAGCGTGGCGGTTTTCCATGGAACTAAGCTCTCCGACCACAGGAGCAATCACAGTCCTGGACGTTTACTCGGAGGAGCTGAAAGTTTACTTCCATGCGGAAATGTGCACACAGACGTTGACAGCAGCTTTATAATTGCCAAAACTAGAAAGCAACCAAGATGCCCTTCAGTAGGTGAATGGATAAACTGTGGTATGTCAGATACTGGGATATTATTCAGCACTAAAAAGAACTGGACCCCTAAGCCATGAAGACAAGGAACAATCTTAAACGCATGTTGCTAAGTGAGACTCCAATCTGGAAAGGCTGCCTGCTGTCTAAGTCCAACCACAGCACAGTCTGGAAAAGGCAAAGCTGTGGAGACAGTCAAATAGTCAGCGGTTGCCAGGGGTTGGGGAAAGGAGAGATGAATAGGAGGAGCATAGGGGATATGGAAGGTGGGAAACAACTCCAGGTGGGGCTTTCATGGGGGATGCATGCCGTTCCACGTCTGTGAAACGCACAGAGTGAGCAGCAGCAGGCCGAGTCCTCGTGTGAGCTGTGGACTGTGGGGGGTGGTGCCCTGTTGATGCGGGTCTGTCGGTTGTACAGACATGCTGGTCAGGTGAGGGCAGGAGAATAATGGAGGCTGTACCTGTGCTGGGAAAGGAGATATGTGAGGACTCTCTGTACTTTCCTCTTGGTTTTGCTATGAACCAAAAACTGCTTTTAAAAATGTCTATTGAAAAGATAAACAAAAGAGTGCTGGCCAGACAGCATCTGTGTGAGGGTGTGGCCTGTGTTCTACATTCAGAATTTCCGTTAGAATACACACATCTAAATTTTTCAAAGTTAAACCTTTGCATTAAGTAACTTACTACCAAGTTACAGTATCAGCTTGAGCGCTGCCAGGATGGCCAGGATCCTGTATCCTGACCAGCTTCTCCCCTTACAGGTGCAGTTGACGTCCATGGCCACATCCCAGTAAGCAGCAGGGCTGGAATCAGGAGTCAGGCTTTGCGGGACAGAGAGGAAGTGAGATCTGTAAGCACGTGGCTGAGGGCCGTCAGCGGGGAGCCCATGGCAGGGGGCCGGCAGGGATGACTTTTTGATCAGTTTTCCTTATCACTGAGGCCATCTTAGACTTGGGGAGTTGGAGTCCCCACTCTCGGGTGCCTCAGACACCAAAGGCTGCTCGTAATCCTCAAGTTCCAGATGCCTCAGGGGAGGTACCTGGGTTGTTGGCTGCAGTTCCGTTATTTGCTGCTCGGTGGGATTTGCCCGCAGCATTTCTGGTTGTTTTTAAGAGCTGATGTTTGAGCTGCTTAAAATCACATATGGATGTTGATTTATCAATAAAAGTTAAGAATAGAATTTTGGCTCAAAGAGTTGTGAAAATGCTCAAGGTCGTGTACTAATGTATACATTACATTTGTGGAAATATCTAAAAGTCCAGGATTTATATTAAACACTTCTCTTGATTTTTGTAATATCTACCTGTAATTTTTCCATTTGATTAATAGATGTCAGAGGGCTTAAATTTTGAGTGCCTGAATTCACTGAAATTAAAACTTCTTACATCAAATGTAATTGAACTGAATGTAGCCAACAGTGCATGCTTTTATAAGTACTGATTAAAATATATATAAAAACACATATCCACGAACAGGCAGATGGGGGCAACATATTAAACCATGGAAGTAGAATTCGTATTCTTTGTTTTCTGAGAAGACAAATTTTTAAAAAGCCAAGGGGTCTTATAACTGTCTAGTTTCCAACTTATTTACCCTAAAGTGGAAGATTGATAGCAGCAGAAGAGGAGATCCTGGGCCAGTGCAGGCTCTGGGAGCAGCGGGGTGAGTGCTGGAAGGAGCTGGCTGGAGGCAGAGCAGGGAGGTGCTCAGGCAGGCCAGGACGGCCTCAGGGCACGCGGCTCAGTGAGTGAGAAAAGGTTCACATTTCTTGGAGAGCCCTTGTCTCTGCCCACGGAAAACCCAAACTCCTTCCAACTGGGATGTGCGTCTCATGTAAAAGTTGTTACTCCCAGAAAGAAAGCCAGTGGATATAGAAATTTGACGTATGCAGAAATTATTTCAAATTTGTTTCTAACCTTATCCTTTTCTCCCCCCATCTTAATGTGTGGTGACTTTCTGCAGGTGACGCACACATCTTAGGAGAGCGCTGTATTTCAGTTGCTGTTGGCTCTGATGTGACTTTGTGGTGTCCGATGTTCTGGTTCTGAGGTTCTGCCCAGAACGTGGCTCCTCCCTGCTGAGCGTTGCTTGTTGAAGGCCCATGTGGAAACTTACCCTGTAAGCTCGTTGACCGCAGCAGTCTTGGTTCAGAAATCTTTGGACCTCCTGAGACTCCACACAACCTTCTAACCTTTCTAGCGTGACCTTTTCATTTTAGTGTTCCCCATTAACTCAGATGTTTTCCAGAAAGTAAGTAATCTGCTGAATGCAGGGTGGGGGTGCCCTCCGTTGGCTCTGGGGAGAAGCATCGCTGTTTCTCCGGGTGGAGCTTCCCGCCCACCATGGTGTGCTCCAAGACGCAGCAGGGTTCTTTGGCAGAAGTAACCATCGAAGGCCCGTGTCTCCGTGGCAGGGTGGCTGTGGGTGTGCGGCCTCGCGGCCATACCGGCCCCTCCCCATCAGTGGCACCACGGAGAGGAGCAGGGGGAGGCCTGGGATCTGTCTCCAGAGTCACAGCTGTGCTTCCGAGACTGCGTCGTCCGTTTGTAACTAGACATGCAGAGAAAGTGTTGGAGATAAGCAGGAGACGGTGTCTGTCCCTAATGAGCTCAGGCGTGCCCTTGAGAGGGTCAGGTTTCTGTGCGGCTGATCTGGACTCAGCCTGGCTGTGGCAGTGCAGGTGACTGCTGGGCTTTGGCAAGGCTGCACCCACTGTCCGTCTGAAATGGCCCCCTTCCCTGGCTTGCGGTGCCAACTGGGCCCCCAGGCCTGATTTCCCGCCACGACGGAGGCCCTGTGTATGTGTCGGGGAAGGGGGAGGTGGGGGTCCTACTTTATTGCCGTATCCAATGCCACGCGGGGTCAGCACTCGGGAAACACGTGCTGTGTGGGTCAGCGATTGAGTTCAGAAACCTGGAAAATTCAGCAGTGTAGGCTTTGGGCATGACCCGTCCAGCCTTTGGGGCTCTTTCTTTCTCTGAATTTCCTTCCATGGCATCCTCCTCATCCCAGGGCCCCGTGTTCCCATATGGCTGTTGGCAGCTTCACAGGTTCCTCTGCCTCCCCTCCCGGGCCCTGGTGTGGCTGGGGCAGCTAGTGGCTGTGCAGACCACACAGCCAGTAGACAGTTGGTGCCAATGCCTTGGGCCTGGTTTACTTGAGTCAAGAACTGCAGCACATGGATGAGCTCACCCCGAATGCCTGAATCGGAAGGCCTTGGGTTGCAGAGGGGTGGGGTTGGATATTGAAGGACACCTGCAAAGCAGAAGGGGAAATGGCTGTGCTGGATGGGCAGCAGGAGGAGTCTATGCAGAGCCTGGGACCCAGTGCAGACACAGAGCTGACATGGGCAATGCAGTGACACGGCCACCGTGGAAGTGGGCAAAGTTACAGTCTTCAGACCGATATGGAGGAGCTGGCCTAAAACGATTCTGATTTTCCTTTAATCCTAGCAATTGCTGGCTTACAGGGTGGGGGAGTGAGATCTGTGGTGGCCACGAGGAGAGACAGGGATTTTAATTAAACCCCTCTTTCTGGGAGAGGGGAGTAGCCATTTCTGTAGGGCGGTGAGAATCGTCATCTCAGGCAGCTCAGGCTGCTGTAACGAAACACCATTGACTGAGTGGCTTATGAACAACAGGAATTTGTTTCTCACAGTTCTAGCGGCTGGAAGGCAGGATCAGGGTGCCGCACGGGTGGATTCTGGTGTGGGCTCCTTCCTGGTTGGCACACACCTTGTCTCTGGCCCTGACACAATGGGAGGGCGAGGGAGTTGCTGGGCCCCTTTCTGAGGCACAAATTCCATTCAAGGGTCTCCAGCCTCGGGAACTCATCACCTCCCAAAGACCTCCTGACAGCATCACATTGAGGGTGAGGATTTCAACCCGTGTTCTGGGGGGCAGGCAGTTCGTAACCGTCACCCTCTTTGTGTATTTCTGACTCAACAATGAGTCTGTGTTCGGCTCTCCAGGAGACAGAGCCTGTGTGGACACTGAGCAAGGTCAGAGCTGCAAGCATGTGCACATCGGGGGCAAGGGAGCTGCCAGGGGTGTGAGAAGGGGGTTTCAGCGTCAATCGGAGCTGCTTTCCCAGCAAATGTACTCATAAGCTATCCTGGCAACATTTGCTTTTCACGAAGAGTCGATCAGGCAGTGGGGGCAGCAGGAGGTGTTGCCAGAAGCTTGGAACTGATGAGCAGCAGAGAAGGGGCAGAGGCCACGACCTTGGGGTGGTCAGCAGTGTCAGGTGTCTGCCCTCCAGGCCTCACGTCTGTGACTGTGCAGAGACCGAGCTGACCGGGGCTTGCCGGCCAGTGTGGCTCTCATACAGGTGATTATCGCGGTGTTCTTTCTATGTAATGTTCCCTCAACTCCATGCCCACCCCACCAATTTCTGTGCCTAGCAGAAATCATGCTGCGTTTCCTTGATGAAGCCTTGAGTTTCCTGTGGAGATGTAGGAATAGCATGATTTGGCTCATGTCAAAATACTTTGCAGTGAAGCTGCACGGAAGAGGATTCTAGGCTTCCATTTGACGTTTTCAACAATGCCTGAGTGTTACAGGACCGTCTTGCTTGTTAAAAAGCACCAGATGAAAAAGGCTACTGGTTAATAAAGGAGACTTTTTACATTAGCACAGAGAAGGGTGGCTTGAGATAAATTCAGTGTAACGTAGGTGTGTTTGTAAGCCGTCTAAAGGACCATCTCTCTGCTGGCGACACATGTTTCCCGGTATTGGTTTTGTTCTGAAAAAGGATGACTGGCATTCGGTAGAGTCATTCCAAAATTCACCTGGAAGTGTTCATGTGGTGCCTTGTTTTCTCCTGACATTCTGGGCACCACGAGGAATTATTCTTGTCTTCAGCACTAGCAGGAGACTTTTCCTGAACATCTCCTCTTTGGCGTTGTGGGTGTGAAGGGGTCAGAGTGACCCTGTCTTCATGGAGCTTTCAGACACCATGGGGATAGTGTGGCATGAGTGTCGGGCTCGGGTGGGAGGGAGACTTTCCCCAGAAAAGAGCTGCCGATTCCAGGATGGCCCTCGACCCCTCCTCCCTCTGTTCCTCTGCGTCATGTCTGAATTAAGGCTGTTCTATCGTAGCGGGGGTGTCATGTTAACTGGAAGTGTGATTTTTTTTACTGGGCAGTAAGTAAATTAATGGTACATTTGCCAAGGACAGCGAGGTTTGATTTGATGAATCCAGTGGGGGAAAGGAGAAGGGGCTTGGCTGTGTGGGGATGTGTGTGATGGGAGCAGAATGGAGTAGCCATGCAGGCTGTTGGGATGGAGGGGCCACGCCCGCATTTCCATGGGGTCCGTCGCTGTTTGTGCCACTAGACCTGAACCTCTGTCTCTACTTCTAACACCCGCATAATGAGGAAGCCCCTGATGGGCCTGAGTTGTTACTTCCCATGGCCATCACTGGGAAATGCCCCGGACGCCTCTCCTGGCTGGTGACGGCCCTGGGCCTGGACACTGGCTTTGTCCTGAGTTGCTTCTTCTTGTGGCCATCGCTGGGAAGTGCCCCGGACACCTCTCCTGGCTGGTGACGGCCCCAGGCCTGGACACTGGGTTCGTCCTGAGCTCTGCGAGGGGCTTGGGCTCCACGTGCAGCAGGCACCTGTGCATCCCTTTGGATGTGAGATGTTGGCGCTTGGCTTGCAGGTCAGCGCGATCTGGGTGTGGTCAGGATCCAGTTCATCCTTTGGAGAGAGAGCACCTGCCCGGGGAATCCTCTGAGGTACATAATCATGCAGTGCCCTCACAGGATGCCCGGTCCTCCGAGAACTTCCCGCCATTCCCCTGGACCCGCAGGTATGGGAGTCAAGTGTGGTGTATGTGTCACGGGCGGGGATACTGAGGACACCACGTGCCTGCTCGTGCGAAGACCTGAAGCGCTGCGTGAGCTCGTTCCCAAGGGGCCGTTGGCATCTGGGGGCCTGTGGGTGTCTTTCCACTGGCAGGAAATAATGGGTGGCCCATGTTACCTTTTGTGTCTTTTTTTTTTTTTTTTTTTTTTTTTTTTTTTTGCCGAAAAGCCCTAATGCCAACGTCGCTGTCCCGCTGTTGGAACCGCTCACCTCAGGCTCACTGGCCCTCCTGTTTCTGGGCTGCTGCAGTGTTGTGTTGGGATAACTGTGTTACCTTCGTTTGAATTTTCTTCCTGTTCTTTTGGAATAAGTGTTGATAGTTTGTGCTGCTTGTTCACCCCAGAGGCGAGGATGTCCTTTAGGCCTGGAGGAGCACAGCCCCTGCAGGGAGGTGCCGGGCCTCTGCCTCTCATGTCGTCCGCAGCCCTCTCCGCACGTCTGCTCTTCGCTCCTCGTGCCCACGGCTGGGGTCATGGGCCGCTCGCTCTGCTGTTTGAGATCCTCGGAAAAGGTGTTTGCACTGAAGGGAGATTGGGGGTGTGCGGCTGATTTTAAATAGGAGGAAATGACGGTAACAGAATGAGCAATGCCTAGCACTTAGTCTCAGGCTTGAGAAATTGTGTTTTAGAAGCAAGGTATCCCCAACTCCGGTTTTCTTCAAATTAAATCTTTTAAAGAGTCCACAAGTATAAATAGTTAAAGCCTAAAACTATGCAAGAGAGGGCCTAGAGCCCAAACCACTGCCAACTCTGACTCCAAGACACCTCAGAAACTTGGTCCTCCTCCTCAGAGAACCCCGCTTCTCCTCCTCCTTCCACACTGCTCCCTCCACAGTGCTCCCTCCACACTCCTCCCTCCACACTCCTCCCTCCACACTCCTCCCTCCACACTCCTCCCTCCACACTCCTCCCTCCACACTCCTCTTCCTTCCCCTTCCCTTCTTCCTTCCTTCCTCCCCTTCTTCCTTCCTTCCTCCCCTTCTTCCTTCCTTCCTCCCCTTCTTCCTTCCTCCTTTCCTCCTCCCTCCTCTTCCTCCTCCCTCCTCTTCCTCCTCCCTCCTCTTCCTCCTCTTCCCCCCCTTCCCCCCCTTCCCCCCCCATCCTTGGGCAACCTCCATGGAACTCTGGTTCAAAGTCACTGGTCTTTGGAGCCGCCCATTTGATAGACGAGCATGCTGGGGACCAGACACAAGTGACTGACTCAGACTCGCACAGAGGCTGACCCAGCTTGCATGCTGTCTCCTGCCTCCCGTAACACCGGGTTGTCCCTAATGGAAGAGAATCAATGATGTTGCTTCACTGATCTCCAGGGAAAACAGGTTGATAACAGGTTATAAACATGGCAACGATTTGGAAAAACCGTCGTCCACTTGTCAGCTCCATCTCTCCTGCCCGGAAGATGTAGGGAAAACCTGCCTTCAGCCCACCCTCATCCCAAAACAGGACAGAGGACAAAGGGGCAGAGACCCAGGTCCTGTCAGTGCCCTCAGGAAACCCCCGTTTCCTCCTTATGGTGGAAGTGGAAACCATCCCACTGGACTAGATTTTCCCGGGTAGCCCCTCCACCCCGAAAGCAAGGAATCTGGTTTGAGCACACACCATTCTTGGTGTCATCACTTTCTGCAGCTGAACCCTGCATACGTGGCCCATTAATCTTGCTAGTCCAGTGTTACTGGGTCCTGGGAGTTTCTGTGGGCTGATAGCAGGTGTTTACCATTGTGTTTAGAGAGGAGAATAGAACTTTATTGTGTCGAAATCAGATGATAACCATTGCCATGTGATTCCTTGGGTTGGTTTGGGTGGGGGGTGCTCAATGCTTTTCCTGAGGCTAAGTTCTAGTTTGAGACCGTCTCTCTTTGTCGCCCAAGCTGGAGTGCAGTGGTGCGATCTTGGCTCACTGCAACCTCCGCCTCCTGGCTTCAAGCAGTTCTCCCTGCCTCAGCCTCCCAAGTAGCTGGGATTATAGGTGTGTGCCACCACACTTGGCTAATTACAAAAATGTTTAATATAGGCCGGGTTTTGCCATATTGGTCAGGCTGGTCTTGAACTCCTTGCCTCAAATGATCGACCCACCTTGCCCTCCTAAAATACTGGGATTACAGGCTTGAGCCACTGTGCCCGGCCTGATCCTAACACATTTTAAAGCTGTCTTCATGTACCAAAATCCAGTCCTATGTTTGAAAATCAGTCTTGAAGAGCCTAGGAGGAGAGGGATAAGCTTCAACTAGGTAAACAACTATGTATATGTTAAAAATATGGGCCAAAATCTACCCCAAATGTTAACTCTTCTGCTTTGCGTATTATATCCATTTATAGTTATTTCAGTACTAAGATTTTTAAAGATTCTTTTGATAATCATGGACAAATTACTATTAAAACTCAGCTGCATTTGTAACACTTCAAAGAACTAATTGGATGACATCATTTTTCCCAGAGGCATTTTGGATTGTTACATAATTAATGTTTATCTCTTTGCCAGAAATCTTTTTTTTTCTTTTCCAGAACAGATACCTGAAAAGAAACTTTCCTTTGCATTAAGTGTTATTTCACTGTATGACAATCAATTTTTGAACGTGAGAACAAGATCATCATGTATTTTTGGGATAATTCTTGCTTAATAGTGATAATGCTAAGTGTTAAAATTATGCAACAATTTGTTTCTTTGAAAATTACTATTTGCCTGCTCACCAGGTGGGAGCTGATGAGAACATGGATGTAAAACTTAAATTGTATTTAGCTTGTTTAAAAGAAGTTTAAAAAAAAAAAAGCTTTTTTTGTTTGTTTGTTTTGTGCTACTACTGACGTTGCTTCGTTGTGGAAATGAGGTTATTGCAGGCACCTAGAATTTTATCTCCTTCACTTGTACAATGGGAAGAAATTCTCCAACAAGCACAGGAATCTGACTTTCTGATATTGAGACTCCTAGGCATCAAGCCCCATGGAAGGGTTGGTGATTACGTGAGCGTTGGCGTTGATGTGGGCACCCTCCAAGCCAGACGCAGGGAGCAGGGAAGGGCAGAACAGGCCCCTCAGGAGCCATGAGAAAATCAAGTGTTGGCAGCAGTGGTGAGGGTTGATGTCAGGGGCCAGGAGGTGGCGGCGAAGGGAGCATGTGCCTCAAGGCAGCCCTGGAACCCGCGGTCCCTGCAGTGAGATCTGATCTGCAGGGGATGTGGACGGCCACGTGGCGAGATCCACAGACAGCCTGGACTTGGCTGCATCAGAACTCTGGTGGACGTTGCAAACGGCCCCACAGGGTTGCAGTGCACATTCCTCAGACAGAAGACGCTTGTAACTGTTCTCAGCACGAAGCCAGCGCCCTGTGAACAGTGGCCACTGCTGTCGTGACTGAGTGCTGTCCAACTGGGGGCATTTGCTCTGCTCAGTTCACTTAATTGGGCCAGGAATGGGGTTGCCCTGCCTTCAAGCTTGACGCATTGAACGAGGACTCAGTCAGTAAAGTACTCTGTAAATACGCTCTCCTGGCTAGAGCGAGCAAAGCCCAGGGAGAGAGTGGTTCCTCAGTATTAGACAGGTGTTTGTGGCGGGGCCAGCTGTGTGGCTGCCAGAGCGAATGTGACCAGGAAGCCTCTGTCCCCCCGGAGGTGGCCAGCGTAACTGTTACACATGCCGTAGGTAGAAAGTGGGCACTGCTGGGAAACTTGCTCATGTTGCTGTTTTCTGATTGGAAATTCAAGGTTTCTGAGCATCCTACATCGAATTTGTACATTGCTGAGACTGTACACCTTTCAACACTTGTTTTTTCCTGCTTTTCAGATCCATACAACCTGGCATTTGGGCGTGGCTTCCAGGACAGGCTGGATGCAGAGTGAAGTCCTCTCCTCACTGTCAATCTTTGCACATGTCTTTCTTGAGAGTCTCCATTAGGTTTTTACTTAACTAGACTTTTAAAGTTGCCATGCACATAACTCTACCAGTTACAATCGTGAGCTAACATGGGTTTTTGGTTTTACTTTGATGAATGTTTAACATTTGCATGCTGGATGTGGGGGTGGAGGTCATTTATCTGCTTTTCATTTCCTTCTTGGTTATACTTAGTGTCTTTCAGGTAAGGTGTGGAAAGCCTGGTACAGGGTGAATTGCAGGCTGCAGTGTGGCGCGGTGGACGAGAGGTGCGGGCTGCAGTGTGCACAGTGGATGAGAGAGAAGCTATTTCCATCCTCGAGGGAAACACACAAGAAACAATTTAAAAAACTGATCGTCTAGCTTGCATGAGGTCCAACAAATTCAGTTTGCAAAGTTTAACTTCCAAGTTAACTTAGTAACTTTTCCCCTAAGTCATTAATTTAGTAGCTGATGTTTATTGCCTAAAGCAAGTCATAAATTCTGAAATGAATGACTAAACATGTAATAATTTAGGCATACAGCACCTGAAGGGAAAACTGCCAGTATGCTAAAATATTGGATACAGATGCTCAAAAAATATAATGTAGCATTCTTACAATGCATGTGCTTTTAGCAGGTAACTTGGTGAGTAGTTTTGAACTATATTTGTAGGAATGTGTATCTTGAATACTTTAGGGTACCACTGCAGATGTGTGCTTGAGAGGTATAAATACTGAATGTTCTTCTCCCTTCCCTTAAATGAAAAACATTAGCTCCCTTCATTTTTATTTGTATTTCTTGAAGTGGACTCTCGCTCTTGTTGCCCAGGCTGGAGTACAGTGACGCAATCTTGGCCCACTGCAACTTCCGCCTCCCGGGTTGAAGTGATTCTCCTGCCTCAGCCTCCCCGGTAGTTGAGATTACAGGCACCCACCACCATGCCCCGCTAATTTTTGTATTTTTATTAGAGATGGGGTTTTGCCACAGTGTCCAGGCTTGTCTCAAACTCATGACCTCAGGTGACCTGCCCACCTTGACCTCCCAAAGTGCTGGCATTACAGGCGTGAGCCACTGCGCCTGGCCAGCTCCCTTCTATAATGATTTATACAGTTGTTTTTGCTTTGTTTTTTTGAGACGGTGTCTCACTGTCGCCCAAGCTGGAGTGCAGTGATGTAAATCTTGGCTGACTGCAGCCTTCACCTCCTGGGCTCAGGTGATCCTCCCACCTCAGCTTCCTGAGTAGCTGGGACTAGACGCACGTCACCACGCCCAGCTTTATTATTATTATTATTATTATTATTATTATTATTATTGGTATTTTTAGTAGAGACAGGGTTTTGCCATGTTTTCCAGGCTGGTCTGGAGCTCCTGGGCTGAAGCAATCTGCTGGCCTCAACCTCCGAAACTGCTGGGATTACAGGCGTGAGCACCACATTTGGCCCATTTTTTTTTTCTTCCTGGATTTGGAGTCGACTTTCAGAAAATCCTTCAACCTTGCAAGCTTAATTTTCCGTAAAAATATTCCTCTAGGATAAAAACAAGACACAAAGAAGTACGTGTGGACTGCAGTTAAAAATTTTCAACACAACTTAGCTTAGGAAAGTTGACATTGACAAAGAGCAGGAGGCCGCTTCAGTGCCTTCTAGGCACTGGGAATGGCGGTCTGTGGGCGACCCTAACATGTGCGGCGTCCTGAGATGTGATCGTGGTGTTCACGCTTTTACCGAGGGCTTCCCGGGAGTACCAGAGGCTGTTCTTCTGCAGTCGGCCAGCCAGGCAGCAGCTGCTGGAGAAGGAACAAACAGTAAAAGACAGATGTACACGGTGTTATTGTGGCAGAGAGGTTAAAATCAGGCTCACTTTGTTCTTACAGTTTTAAAAAGCTAATAATGAAGTCCTTAAATATGTTCAGGATTTCAAAGCAGTTGTGGGTGTGTCTGTGTCTCTAGCTCCCGTTCGGGTACTTCCTGCGAAGAGAGCTCAGAGACGCCACCTTTCCTTGATGAGGTGACAGGGCCTGGAGAGGTGTGAACCCCGTGGTGGGGGGGATGACTGACCTGGGGTGAGGCTGGGTCAGCGTGGGGATCCACCCCCACTCCACGTTCCTGTAGGCAATCCACAGTTCTAAGTCTTTATGATATGGGTAAAATGAACCTGGAAGAGGTGTTATTTTTTAAGAAGTAAGTGCCATGCTCTTTTTTCCTCATACTTTTCCGTGTTTAAGCAGCATTGAAGGATAAGGCACTAGTAGCCTGTTGGTTTGGAAGCAATATTGTTGGTTATTTTCCGTTGAATCTGACCTTAAGGTTGCCTGGTAACAGAAGTTTTCCTTTAACAACATGGGACTCTGTTGAATCTGTTGCCCCATTGGCTGAGCCGCCTGAAATCAGTGCCATGGCAGCTGAAGAAGCCTCTTCCCCTTGGAGGAAGCCGCTGGATTGGCAGGAGGCACCGCCCTTGATTGAGGGAGTGAGGCGGGTTTGCAGGGACCCCACGTGGCCCCTGCAGCTCTCTCCTGCCCCCTGCCCCCTGCTGGTTGGCCAAGCAGCCTCGCGACAGTGTGCTCAGTGTGAATGTTCACTGGGGCAGGCCAAGGCTTTTGTTCCAGAAACACTGACTTCAGAAAGGGCCGGCTGTGTGTGTTGAGCATGGCAAGAAAGACTTAAGTGTGTCTTAAACCTCTTGAAGAACGCAAGTTGATGTTTCAAATGCATCTCGAAGGCTAATGACTTTGCTATGGTCAATATTCAGGAGAAAAGAAGGTTTGATGAAATAGAAAGACAGGAGTGGCAAGTGACGTGCTTGTGCCCTGTATGACTAAGCGATGTCCTGGCCGTTCCACACCACGACCTCTGAGCAGCCAGCCTGCAGATACTGGGTCAATTTAGATATCCCTGATCTCTGCAGAGGTTTGATAAGGTAGCCCAGGAGCAGTTAAACACAAACGCTGACTGGAAACCCTGGCACACGGAGGCACTGGAAACGGCAAGCTGCTATTAACATCATAGTGAGAGGCAATCGCCTGCTCTCTTAGGGGTGTCAGCTTCTTTTGCTTCTAGACGTTCATCTGCGTTACAATACAGTTTTGCTCAGTTTATCCCCATTACTCCGCTGTCTTCGCTGTTAAAGTCTCAGCCGGCACTTAGCTCTGACACTGCAGGAATTTCACTGTGCAGCTGACCAGGCCTACCTGGCTTGGCTGTAAAGCAGGCGAGAGCTTTCCGGAAGGCAGTGACTAGACCCCGAGGCAGGAAAGAGCGTTGCTGGTCCCCATACGGCAGTGCACCTGCAGCAGAGCGTGTACGTGCACGTTCAGGCTAAACAGGTGGAGAGAAGAAAACCACCTATGATTAGTCACTTAAAATGCCACACACCCAACCCTTGAGACCCTAGCACATAGAGTAATAGTGGTCTTGGAGATGGCAGGTGTGCTGAAGTCTGATTTTCTCACTTAGCTTTTCCAGCAGCGTTTTCCTCATCTCTAAGCTGGGGCTAACAACTGCCCTGCATAGATTTGTGCATGGAACCGTGCGTGTAAAGTGGGGTAGCCCCAGGACCTAGGAAGGACTCGTGGTCAGTGTCGGTGGTCATGCGTGCTGTACGGGTCCCCCAGGAGGACCATTGCTACAGACAACTCCCTCCCTTCAATGTCACTGAATGTAAAAGGTGGGAGCTTGGCTTCTGATGTGTCTGGTTTGCTGCAGGCCGCGCTGCACCCCGTGGTTCCTGAGCCCTGAGCTAAAGTACGCCCTGCTGCATTGCCTGTGCCGCTTTTGCTGTGCAAGGAGAGCTCCTGCCCTGGGAAACTTCCTCGCACCTGACAAGCACCACAGTTTGCAGCAAGACCTGTCCGAAGCGTGGACTGCCAGGAGCCCCGCCTTGGCCCTGTCCTTTACAGGTTGGGAGCGACTTTGTGGGGTTTGTCGGCCCTTCTCTCAGGTGTCCTGTGTCTCATGGATCAGCCGACGAGCCCCGTCTGGAGGAGCACTCTGCAAAACGCTGCCGGCCACCCAGATCTCCTAGCGCAGAGTGAGGCCACATCTGCAGACTTGACCGCACAGAGTCCCGAGGCATTCGGCAAGAAGGGGAGTGGGATGTGTGTGAGATCCCACTGCGGAAGCCGGCTCTGCTCCGTACTCTGCGTGCGGGGTGCCTGATGTTCAGACCTGCTGTGTCTATCGGGGGCCATGGCGGGGTGGTGGGAGTGGGGGCAGGGAGCAGCGCGGATGGATCCAGGGAAGGACTTAGTTGAATCCCAGCTGCCCACATACCTGTTGCTGGTCTTGGACAAGGTCCCTAGTTTCTCTGGGCTTTCGGTTTGATTGTAAGACTAGGACGCCGCCCTAGTCTGAAGATGTCGGTGTGTGCGGGAATGCCTGGCGCAGTCACCATGGGTTTTCCTTCAGCCTCCTCCGTGCCCCTCCCTGGGTCAATCAGTATCCATGCGTGCCACAAGTAAATTACAGTCCCTCCGAAAACCAGTTGACCCGAGTTTTATGGTCGAGCATGGTGAGTGTCCTTGCCAGGAAATGCCACTAGATGTCTTGGGCCTGCTCCTCTACCTCCACAGCAATCCCCGGAACAGGCTGGTTCAGGATGTGGGAGGTGGGAGTCGGTGTTGTACCTAGGACAGGCTGAAGTCAAAGGCTCATTTGCTCTGTGAGGGGTGATCAGGATGACACATCAAGAGGAGCCCCTTGGCTGACCCTGGAGGTGGACGGTCGGGTCGGATTGGTCGCCCTCCAGGACGTGTTTCGAGTGATGCCTTCCCTGGGTCACACAGCACTGATCTGTAGTGCACAACTTCCCAGCTCCAGCCAATCTGGTCTTGCCGTCTCCTTGTGCCTTGTGTTGGGCATGTGGAGGAGGAAGAAGTTTAACCCATCCCCTCTTTGGGAATGGCAGGGCAGTAACAAAGGTAGTTGATTTATACATGGCCATCCTCGTGAGGTGAGGACCTGAAAGGTTTACTGCTTTCCCGGAAAGCTGCTCTGGGCGTCACCATCACTGATCATGGACAGCAGCTCAGAAGCCCGCTTAAGGTGCAGGGATGGACCGGCGCTGGTCCTGTCTGTGCCCAGGCTGTTGGTCACACCGACGGCCAGGCGATGGCTGCCTTTGCACGAAGCTGGGGTCAGAGTTAATTTGGGCAGTGTCGGCTTTGATTTAGGTCAAGATTGGTCAGTCTTCCTAAAATACTAGTCATGAAAGCTTTCATAGATTGTAGTTCTTTGGGAGGTTTCTATGTGGTTTTTAGACATTTAAAGCATAGGGCCCATGGCCAGTGTTGAATGACATTTTGTTCAGTGTAACTGACAGGACACTGGACCTGAGTCCCAGGCCCGCCACCGGGTTCAGGGAGCTTCAGAGAGGGAGATGTTTGTGCTCAAGTTTTCGCAGTTGGGATGGGACATGGGCATGGGGCTGGAATGCTCTAACCTTCAATCTTCAGTCATCGGTATTACCTGTGCACACGCATATCGTTTTCAAAGATGGACGAGCCTTTGGGAAATAGCTGAAGACTTTTCCAGTTTTGAAAGAAGCCGGGATGACACTGGAAACGTCAGGTGTCTTGGCTGCTGATCAGGTCCATCACCACGCACTTGGTCCCTAACCTGGCACACCTCTGATCCCACACAGTGGCTGACCAGGTCCGTAACCTCAAAAGCTTCTGATGAGGCGCAGCTGGTGACTAGGTCTGTAATCTTTCTTGGCTCTGATTGGACAACAGCAGGTAACCTGGTCCCTAACCTCGCACACCTCTGATCATGCACAGCGGGGTGACCAGGTCCATAACCTCACATTTCTGTGCACAGCAGGTGAACAGGTCTCCAATCTCAAAAGCTTTTGATTGGGTGCAGCTGGTGACTAGGTCTGTAACCTCGCATGGCTCTGATTGTGCAGAGCTGGTGACCAGGTCACTAACCACACACACCTCTATTCGTACACAGCGGGTGACCTGGTCCATCACCTCACACCTCTGATTGTGCATAGCAGGTGACCAGGTCTGGAACCTTGCACACCTCTGATCGTGCACAACGGGTGACCAGGTCCATGACCTCACGCCTCTCTGCACAGTGGGTGACCAGGTTCATAACCTCACACCTCTGATCATGCACAGCTGGCGGGCGCAGGACCCACTTCAGTGAGCGGCTGACTTCCCAGGTGTGAAGGGGGAATGCTGTGTGGCTCGCTAAACCCCTCCATGCTTTGGGGGCTCCAGGCTGTGGCCGGCAAGTAGGAGGTTGTCCCAGGAGGATGCTGTGTGTTGGGGATGGGAGGCAGCTGCAGGGTGGAAGTAGGATGAAGTTGTAGGGGGGCACTGTGGTGGGGGGTGGGACAGGAGGTAACTGCAAGTTGGAAGTGGGATGTTGTCCCAGGAGGCTGCTGTGTGTGGGGGAGGGAGGAGGCAACTGCAGGGTGGTGTGGTCCCCGTGCCACTGATTTCAGGTTAAAATAGAATGTGGACCTCTTTTTACCATAGTTTTTAATTACTCCGCTAGTTTGTGTTGCTGTCTCTTGCTGTGCAGTCCACAGTCTGACGTCTCTGTGGTCCCCATGTTTCCCTTCTGCTTATGTTACCCGATCCTGTGGGTCAGCTGTGAGGAAACCACTCTCCACTCCTCATCTGGAGTGGCCTCGAGCTGGGTGTGCTGGTCTCCTTGTGGGCTAAAGTGTTCTTCTGTTACTGTTTTCTCTGTTTTTTGATGAAATTTAGCAGACTTGGGTATGGTGCAAACACTTTTAAGAATGTCTTTTGCCTTTACGGAAAAAACACCTGCATTGCTTTAAAATGAACCTTTCCTGTGTCTCCATCCTTCCCCATAGATCGCTCTGTGTTAGAAACTCGGTGGTGTGTGTGCTTCATGGCCTCATTCCATCAAGCACTGTAACCTCTGATTGCAAAAGTGACTGCACTCAAGGCAAAAAACTCTGCAAATGTTGAAAAGAATGAACAAAAACAATATATTGTTCTCTTGTCATCCTGAAATGGCTACTCTTAATATTTTGATGTAGTTCTTTCAATTCTTCTTAAGTAAAGTTGCTTCTAACACAAGCACTTTGATTATATTGATCAAATTATATTCAGGAAATAAGGAGAAAGTAAAAAGAATATCCAGTTTGGGGCAAAAAGGAAGACGACATAGAAAGAGGCTGTAAAACTCCCTGCAACTTGAAAAGCTGGGTTGTGGTGGTTGTGGTTTTGTTTTTACCATGAGAGACCACAGGATTCTTCTTGGCAGTGAAGGGCAATAAGATAATACCCTGTGTGTGTTCTGGTGGCCGTATAAACCGAGCCGCATGTCCTCTTTCGAAGCAGAGAAAGCATGAGGTTTGAGGTAGTGGTTTGGTAACTTTTGGAAAGTCTGTTTGTAGGACTGCACTGCAGAGATTAGGTCAGTCTGAATTAGAATCGAATGATCTGTTCAGGCCTTGGGAGCTTTCTACACCGGGTGTACGCCTGTTCTGGATGTGGTGCAGAAGGAACAGGACTGGGAGGGTTTCTTGCTTCCCAGTCATAGAAATGCCTGCAATTATCACTGTTTGTTGTCTTTCAGGAAGCTATTTCAGGAAGGAAGTGTACGTTCCAAGGCTGCTGGTTGGCCTGTCATCACCCTGGGGGTCTTGGTGTGGATCACGGGAGCTGTGACTGCTCACGCGTGGAGCTCTGTCTGTCTCGCTGCCGCGCCGGTAGACAACTGGTCACTAACAAAGTGTGTGTCCCAGTTGCCTTTGAGAAGAATTCTCTGCATCATTTTTATACAAGGTCCTTTTTCCTGTCAATGTCAACATCGTGTCTTCTAGCCAAGCGATATGTTCTTGCAGAAACAGGAAGTGTGGCCCAAGTGAGAAATGAGGGAATTGATCCATAACTGCTATCAGTTTTTATAGAGTTGAGCCATTGTAATTTATACGTAAACATGTTAAATCTGTAGAAGTGAGTCACCGTGCCAGGCCCTCACAAATGCTGAATGTCTATGTGGGACCTCTCTTCTATCGGGTCCACATCACAAGAAGAAAAGTCGCTCAAATGCAGCACGGAGTGGACGTGAATCTCCGAAAACTCCATGAATCAGAACGACTGCTTTCCCAATTGCCGGTCTCCCCATTTGAGGTTGTGAGATTCCCGTTCTGAAGCTCCTTCAATTTCCCAGCATCCATTTCATTCCTTCATGGAAACAGCAGACTCACACTGATACCTTGTTCTCAGATTTTCTAATTAGAAAAAGCACATATTTCACAGGAATAGTCCAGCTAACTCACTCCTTAGCCTGGGGTAAGCCACATACCTCTTTTCTCTTTAAAATACTCACCTTTCAGAACTCTTGGTAAATAAGAATAGGAAGGTACCATGACTTTGGCCACAAGCAGTATTATGTATAATGTGCAAGTGAGTGCCTTGAGAGCCATGGTTGCTAAAAACAAATTTTCTCAGAAGAGAAAAGTGTGAGCAGTTCTTTACATGTTAATTTTGTTTTGCCTAAATAACATCTTGTCTTTGTACAGGGATACAGGACGTTGCTGAGTATTGACGGGGGCGAGTGGGTCCTGCTGCCCCACTGTGTGTGACAAGCCCTTTGTTTCTGGCCCGGAAATGTCCCGGCTCTTTCAGTGCATTGGGCTGGTGCTGGCTCCCTTTGTTAGTTTGCATGCGAGGCAAAATCTCACGCCTTTCACTCTTGTTGACATACAGATGCCAAAGCTTTGAACAAATTCTTACTAAATCAAACCCAGAAATATGTAAAAGGGATAAGAATACCATGAACACTTAGAGTTTGTTCTCATGATCTGTAGTTTTGCATTGCACATTTGGCACATCATTCAAAAATCAATGTAATTCACCACATTAACAAAAAATAAAGCAGAAAACCCATTTTATCCTCTCGGTAGACACTGGAAAACATCTGTTGAAATTTAATAGTCCTTATACAAATTTCCTATCACATCAGGAACAGAAGGGAACTTTCTCCGTTTGATAAAGGCCACTCCTGAGAAACAAGAGCTGACCCCCCTCCTCGGTGGTGACAGCCGGGGAGCTCTGCCCACAGTCAGGGGTGTCGGGAGCATGGCCATTCTCCGTGCTTCAGGTTCGCATGGTGTGCACTGGGGCCCTCGTCTGTGACGTGAGTCAGGAGAACTAAGAGGCATAAAGACTTGGAAGCAGGGAGATGCTTGATGTACAGAAGACACAGGGCCTTATTTAGAACATTTTAGGAAATGTACAAACAACCAGAAATGGTGTGAATTTTGCAAGCATGCAAGATGGACTCTTCGCAACAGATGTATACAGATGCCCAGTGGCCCATGAGAGGTGCTCACCAGGGAGTCATTGGGTAAGTACAACTTAAACCCACAAGGTTCCCCTTCACAAGAGTGGAGAAGGGAGGACAGTAGCAGGTGCTGGTGAAGATATGACAGACTGGATCTCAGATTGAGGGAGACTTAAAATGGCACAGCCACTTCAGCAAACTGTGGCAGTTTCTTTAAAATGTGTACACTTACCATATGGCTCAGCAGGTACGCTGTAGACGTTCACCAAGGAGAGCTGAAAATGTGTGTCCTTGTAAAAGAATGCACATTATCTCCAGAGTAAATTGTCATAGCCAAGAACTGGAAACAACATAAATCTCTCTCATCTGGAGAAACATGAGCAAATTCTGATATGTTCATACATTGTCCTAGTTCCCAGCAGGAAAAACGTACAAAATGCTGAAACCAAAACAGACAACGGGGATGAGTTCCAGGAGCCTTGAATTGAGCAGAGAGTGAACACCACGCCGTGGAGTCCATGTGACGATGGAGAATCTATGCGAGTCTCGGGTGACGGAAGAGCGCCAAGAACACTCCTTGAGAATGAACAGTGGCTGTCTCTTGAGGGCTGGGATTGACTGGGAGGGGACTTGTGGGAACTTTGATGCAAAAGATTTGATTAGGGTAATAGATTTCCATTTATCGAAATGTGCCAAGTGTACTCAAGATCTGAACATTTCACTGTGTATACTTTGTACTCCCTACCTTCCAAAAAAAAATGAAAAAAATAAGTACAAATGAGCACTGAAGTCGATAGATTTTTCACAGTCGTATTAGATAGCAATTCTGAAAGCATTTCTTTATCTCCAGGCTTAAGCAAATAAGCTTAATAAATCAGTGAATATATTGAGTGCTACAGGTGCCAGAGAGGTAGAAATAAGAAAAGGCCAAAGCCTGGAATGGATCACGTGGGATTCGGTTGCAGCAGGAGGTACAAGTATAAGCTGGTGGCTCCCGACAGATGTAGACAGGGATAGAAGTGCCTGTGGATGGGTGTGGGTGCACATGCGTGTACATGCGTGTGTGTGTTCTACTTGCCGGCAATGTCCAGCAGCACCCGGTGCCCACTCTTAGCTTCCAAACACCGTTCTTCACTAGAAGGAGCCCTGGCCTAAGGGCTGGGGAATCTGGTGTCAAATCTGGGACCAGTTGAGCAACAGAACAAACCATTGTAACTATGAATCATAACCCACCAAGCCAGACTCCGTGAGTACATATGGACATATGTAAATGAATGCTGAAAGATAAAATTATTTTTCAGTGAATATGGAAGATATAATGATTTAGAAAGAATGACAGGAAATCAGTGGCTGCTAAAACTAGTAGTGAAGAATTCATGGACAACAGAATATGCACATAGTGTCAGGGTGTCTCCTCCCAAATCTTAGTTTCAACGCGAGAAGTAGCATCTTTGCTTTGGAGGCACTTAAGCACCACCTTCACTGAGTTGCCGATGTTAACATTGTCACACAGGACAGACTTCTGCGGTGTCCCTGCTAAAATGCATACTCTTGAGTCTAGTCCGGAAGATACCAAAATAAAGGACAAACTGTAAAATAACTGACCTGTATTCTTTCACATTTCCAATTTCAAGAAACACAAAACCTGAGAAACTTGGATGCTGGACTGGTAAAAATCACATGACAAACCATGATCCTGGATTGGATCGTAAAAGAGGAAGACAAAGTAAGAAAATTATGGAGACAGTTGACAGCATTTGAAAGTGAACTTCGTATATGACAGTTAAATTTCCCGATCTTGAGGAAAATGAATGTGAGAGCATATCCTTGTGTTTAGGAAATACATTGAAACATTTAGGTATGGAAGGACATAGTATCTGAAATTTATTTTCATTTGACTTAGAAAATTCATGGGGGAGGGGGGAAAGCAGTGATGTAAGATAGGAGCAGTTGGGCCTAAGTTGAGCCTGGTAAGTTATGTGGGAATTCACTACGCTGGTCTTGCAGATTTTCTGTGTCTTTGAAATTACATCCAAAAAGTTTAAAACGGAGAATATGCAAAACAAAAAGCGATTTGTGGAAGTGAGTGGACTGTCACCTCATTGATCCCTTCAGTTTTCGGCCATGAGCCAAGTCAGTCACATAGTGGTTTTTGACCTGGGAATTAGAAATAGTGGCCAGATGACCAGGCTCTTTATCTAGTTAGGGAGAGAAGTGTGCACAAAGGCTGACCAAGACCAAGCAGTGTGATGAGCTGCTTGTGGGCGTGATGCTGAGGGTCTGGGTCCTGTCTCAGGTGGCAGCTTGGGGGGTTTAAGCCAGAAAGCCACGTCCGATTCCCTTTCAGTGGGATCATTCTCGCAGCTTCAGAGAAAACTGCCCCAACCCGTCTTCACTCACGCTGGCCATTTTTGGTGGTGGTGGTTTTATTCTGCTAACACCGTTCTCACTGACAGTTTAGGGCCTTTGAGCGGATTTTTGCCTGTGTCTTGAAGATTCTCGTCTTGACAGCCGGTATGCTTCATTCCTGTTGTTCTGATTCTGTGTTAAGAGGGTTCTTCCCTGGCTTCACAGTTTGGAGTTGCTGCTGCATCTGTCTCTGCTTTAATTCTCTAGCCCATCTATCACTTGTCTCATCCCTTAACAAGTGGCCTGCGTGAGATGCCATGAGACTGTCTGCCTTATCACCGCTGCGACCCCAGCCCATAGGGACTAACAGAGAAGGCATTCAGTGAATGTGTGGAATTAATGTAATGGGTTAATAGCCACAAAATGTCTTAATGGTTGTTTTAATCCATTTCCATGCTGCTGATAAAGACATACCCGAAACTGGGAAGAAAAAGTTTTAGTTGGCCTTGCAGTTCCGCATGGCTGGGGAGGCCTCAGAATCATGGTGGGAGGCGAAAGGCACTTCTTACAT
Source organism: Macaca fascicularis (assembly GCF_037993035.2). Taxonomy (NCBI): domain Eukaryota; kingdom Metazoa; phylum Chordata; class Mammalia; order Primates; family Cercopithecidae; genus Macaca; species Macaca fascicularis. The sequence continues at coordinate 228,613 of NC_088386.1, forward strand.
GTCAGCAGCAAGAGAAAACGAGGTAGAAGCAAAAGCGGAAACCCCGATAAGCCATCAGATCTCATAAGACTTATTCACTATCACGAGAAGAGCACAGGAAAGACGGGCCCCAATGATTCAGTTACCTGTCCCTAAGTCCCTCCCACAACACATAGGGATTCTGGGATGTAGAATTCAAGTTGAGATTTGGGTGGGGACACAGCCAAACCATATCCATAGCCAACACAGTCCTGGCCCATGGCCGGTGTTGAGCTGAGCTGCGACCGTGGCTGTGTGAGTTGGGGTGCGAGGCGTGCACACGCCTCTCAGCGGTACAGTGAAAGGATTTGGAGGCTCAAACGTGTGACCTACAAAGAATCTCCAAAGATCAAGGTTCATTCACCCTAAAAAGAAAAATCTCAGTGCAGTTTACACCCAGTGTTTGCTTGCAGATACGGATTCTAAAGTACTAAAATGAAAAAAGTCTGTGAATAAATTTTAATGTCTTTACTGGAACTGTAAACACTGATTTTTTTTCCTCACCCACCCATCTGTTGGTGAGTTTCAGAAGGTGGATGAACCGTGCTGCGGGGACAGAGAGGAGGGTGCAGCTTGGCCTCTGGGACCTCAGCTGAGCACTGAGTGAGCTCTCTCCGTTTCAGACGTCCACACGGAAGCTGTCCAGGCGGCTCTGGCCAGACACAAAGAGCAGAAGATGGCCGGTGCCTATGCCTTCCAAATGCAGGTCCCTGGTCGTGCAGACCTCCATGGACGCCTACACCCCTCCAGGTAAGGGACACGCTCCCCGACGCTGCCTCCTGAACATGCTGGGTGCCTCAGAATTGACCACTAGCCCAGTAGTCGGGTTTCTGCCTTCAAAGTCATGGTGCAGAAATGCAGATTTTGTGAACCAGAAGTCCGAAAACAGTGTATGAAAAGTAACTTTATGTATCTGTATAAATACACATTTTTAAGTTTTCATCAAGATTCATACATACGATACATACCAGTAAAATCTCACACAGTTGTATTCATTTAATTCCTTGTAGGGAAAAGGGAAGAGTTCGTAACCCTCTGGGTGGAATTGGACTTTTCTTCTGATTAGGCTCGTGCATGCGTGTTCTCATATCTTCAGATAAGTGTGCTATATCGTTGGATTGTTTTAGAACAAGTGAATTGGACAGTTTAGGCAGCTACCCGAATCAGATCATAAACTTTGCCTGCAAGGTGCCAGCTAGTATTTTAGTTCCTGCAGGCCATAAGGTCTCTCACAACCACTCAACTGTGCCCTCAGCCATGGGTGATAGCAAATGCGTATGGCTGTGTACCCAGAAAACTTTATTTACAAGAACAACGGACCAGATTTGGTGCACGGACCTGCCAACCCCTTATCTAAATTACTGAAGGTAATAGCCAATTTATATTTCTGCTATATAATACTGCTTTTCTTTAATCTTGAATTTTACATAACTACTCAAATTCTCTCTTTTCTCTGCCCAAATAATTATAAACTACATTTCATGATCTTCACACCCAAGTAAAGCAGAAAGTTTAGTTATCCAGATACTTGTTAGAGACACGGATTGAACCTACGCTATTTGGTGTTTAGTTTCTGTGATTTTGATTCCAACATTATTCATGCCGTTGTTGCAGGCTTGTCTTTCAAAGGACCTGAATCACCTTACATCCCACGTTGAAGCTACATATACAACATTTGGGGGAGTATTTTTACTTCTGAAGTTTAGCTTAGTCTTGGCAAGCAGTGAGACAGAAGGACGTGCTTCAGATCAGAGCTGAGGTCAAGTGTATGTCCACATGACTGCAAGCAGCTCCTGAGTTTCACCTTTACATACCTTTACAAATGAACGTACTGGAGTGCATCACTTTGGGTTTATCGTTGCTTTTTGTTTTGAGACAAGGTCTTGCTCTGTCACCAAGGTTGGAATTCAGCATCATGATGGCAGCTCTTGGCTCACTGCAGCTGCGGCCACCTGGGCTCATGCGGTCCTTCCACTTCAACCTCAGGCAGCTGGGACCACAGGTGCTCGCCACCACACCCAGCTAATTTTTAAGTGTTTGTAGAGACAGGGTGTTCCTATGTTGTTTTTGTGTTTCATTGACACATAACGTGTTCTTCTTCTAAAGAACGCAGTGCCAGCAGGCAAGGGAGTGAGTGCCGTGCTAGCAAGTTGTTGACAAGGGAGCCCTTTCTGCCAACGTGCTCCCTTGGGCTCCTCCATTTCCTTATTTTAATATTAAGCCACAGCACATAATTAAGGGCTGGGCACGATAGCTCATGCCTATAGCTCCAGTAATTTGGGAGTCCAGGGCAGGTGTATGGCTTGAGCCCAAGGGTTCAAGGCCAGCCTGGACAACATGGCAAAATGTACAGAAATGCCTTTTGTACATCTTGTCTTCACCAAAAGTACAAAAAATCAGCTGAGCCTGGTGGTGTGCACCTGTAGTCCCAGCTACTTGGGAGGCTGAGGTGGGAGAATCACTTGAGCTCGGGAGGCAGAGGTTGCTGTCAGCTGAGATGGCACCACTGCACTCCAGCCGGAGCAACAGAGCAAGACCCCCATCTCGATTAGAAAAAAATAACGATAATAAATACAGACTCTTTAGAAATGATTAGGCCAGGCATGGTGGCTCATGCCTCTAACCTCAGCAGTTTGGGAAGCCAAGGCAGGCAGATTGCTTGTGTCCCAGCATTTGAGACTAGCCTGGGCAACATGCCAAAGCCCATCCCTACAAAACATACAGAAATCAGCCAGGCATGGTGGTGTGTGCCTGTGGTCCCAGCTGCTCGGGAGGCTGGGATGGGAGAATCACCTGGGCTGAGGGAGGTTGAGGCTGCAGGGAGCCATGATCGTGCCACTGCACTCCAGCCTGGGCAACAGAGCTAGACCCTATCTCAAAAAATAAAATGCTTAATCCTGTTTCTTTAGTGTATAATTTGCAAAAACTTATGGTAAAAAAATTGCATTTGTATGTGTTCTTTGTGTAACTAACAACATGGACGTAAAAGGATAACCCACTTGAAATATTTTAAACCAAATTTTTGGCACTAACCAGTATGTAAGGCAACAGGCATTTTTCTTGACCACTTTTTATAAGAGAAATGACTTTGAAATGAAAGAAGCATTGCAGTTATTTGCTTATTTCTCGTATTGAATCCAACCGCTGAGAAATGTTACTGGGTCATGCATGATGAATAACTTAATTGTCTGCAAAATATAAAAGAATATTTGAAATGTTATTTTTGTGAAATGTTTGGATTTATTTGACTAACATTTTTATATAAACCATAAAGCATCCTTTGTAAATTTTCATCAGGAGTCCTCTTGATATCACATGGGGCAGTTTTGTAAAATCATAAATGTCAATATCATAAAATATTTTTACTCCCAGCCTATTGTGTGCTTAGCCATAGTTTGCATGTTTATTACCATAGTTACTGGGTCCAAATCTTAGCTGCATTTTCTTACCTAGTTTTCTTGGTTGCTGGTAACAGTGGTTAGATCTTACTCAGTTTCATTGCCCTTCAGAGAATGTTCTTGAAGTTTATCTTCTATGAAATGACTGGCTGCTGACCTCGATCATAGTTTCTGGAGCAACACTCATTAGGATTGTGGCAACACTAATATTCTATGGCTGAAATTTTCCTTTAGTTTTCAAATATAAAGATATAAGAACAATTTGCCAAAACTTGTTCTAGCCATGATGAGGGAACAGGGACTGAAATCACACATCTGCCATAAACAACTGTAAAGCTGCACAAAACGAATGAGGTGGCTGTTTTTAGTCTGTGACCACAGCTGTGCCAGCCAGAACCTGAGGGCAAGGGCAGGAGAATGAATGAGACGCACCCACAGTACACTTGTCCTCTGGAGTACACCTGCAGATCGAGGCACCGAGAGCTCAGGTGTGGGCGGAGCATGGCCATCCTACCAGGTCCAGGAGGGGGGGAGATTGGAGTGGGTGCAGGATTGGAGCTCTCCACAGATTCACACCAACAGCGAATCCAACCAAGCCTGCCCATGTCACGATGACCCAGCAGTGCCTGTGCTAGCTGCTAAAACAGGAGCTGCAAAGCTTCAGAGGAAGGTTAGGGATCCTGAGTGTGCTCAACAAGTTACCCACAATGTGTAATATTCAGCAAATCATCACTGCATACACAGAGAAACAGGAGGTAGAATCTGTGGTCAAGAAAAAGGCAGTAAAATAGCGCACACACATGCAAGGTGGTCTCTGTCACTCACCACATGCGGCGGCTGAGCACATGAAGTGCGCCCGGTCTGAAGTGGATTTGCTGTGTGAAAGACATGCCAGTTACTATAAAAAGTAGAAAATACTGTATTTGTGTATATATGTATATTTATATATATATATATATATATTTTTTTTTTTTTTTTTTTTGAGACGGAGTCTTGCTCTGTCACCCAGGCTGGAGTGCAGTGGCGTGATCTTGGCTCACTGCAAGCTCCGCCTCCCGCGTTCATGTCATTCTCCTGCCTCAGCTTCCCAAGTAGCTGGGATTACAGGCACCCGCCACAACGCCTGGCTAACTTTTTGTATTTTTAGTAGAGACGGGGTTTCACCGTGTTAGCCAGGATGGTCTCCATCTCCTGATCTCGTGATCCACCCGCCTCGGCCTCCCAAAGTGCTGGGATTACAGACTTGAGCCACCGCATCCGGCCTATTTGTATTTCTTATCGAAAGTATAGTTATGAGCATTTTGAGTTAAAATATACTAGTTTATATATTTATATGAGGCTACAAGGTAGGTTTCAAATTCTATAACAGGACTCTCAATTCTGTTGGAAAGTGCCAGTCTAGATGTCTGATACAGCAGAAAACTGAGTTTTTAAATCTATAAATATTTAGGGAATCAAAGTACAACGTGTCAGAGAATGAAAACGTTTTAATTCTTGAGCCAGAGGAAGGGCAAACACTTTTCACTATAATGGAGTTGGGGAATTTCAGGTTCCGTACATGATAATCTTGAGAATTGTCACTCCTTCCTCACAGGTAAAAAGCTGAGCAAACTGAAAAATCAGCAGTTCTTAAACCTGCAAGAGACGTGAGGTCACCGGCAAGCCACTGTCCCCAGATTGGCTGGACAGGTAAAGCAGATGAATCACCAATACACTGGAGCACAATGCTCCAAGGAACCCACACTGGGATTGGAAAGCCTGAACTGGAATTGACAAATTGCTGCAGTGAGGTGTGGCCACGTCTGAGAGTTAAAACCTCCAGGAGGCCTGTGCATATGGGTCTCATGCTTTTGTGAGTTGTATCATCAGAAGCTCAACCAGGTTCTCGAAGTGTAAATATCAGAGAAAAATCCCCTCATACTTACTACAGGGGAAAGAGAATAGGAATCATTTTTCAATATGTGGGTGCACTCTTCACTAGGTCTACCTTCCAGAGAAGCTAGTTAACGAGAGACTCACCTGGTGGGATTTTATCAGAGCCTTCTGACCTGGAGGAAAGGGAAATTCCCAACTCCAACCTCCAGAACTGAAAAGCAAAAAAGAACAGAGTATCCAAGCACTATGGGACTTCCACAGAGGCAGAAAATATGCATAACGGTAATACAAGGGGGAAGAAAGAGGAACAGAAGAAATATTTGTAACAGTAATAGCTGAATTTCCTCAGATTAATGCCAGACACCAAACCATAGATCCAGGAAGCTCAAACACCTAGATTCTCTTCAATATTAATATTGTAATTGTAATATGTAATATTTAAAATAGTTATTACAATAGTACATTTGTGATATTAAATATTACAATTACTTAAAATGCAAACTAGAAACAAATTGTTTCTAAAAACCAAGAAGTGTGGATTCCATGAAGCTGATTTCTTTTATTCTCTCTATTCTTAATTCTAAGTCTTTCAAAGAATAAAGTACTCACACATTAATAAACTACAGCAGGCGAAACAAATGAGGCCGCCCTCTGTGACACGGAAGGCCCTATGACCTGTTCCACCTCTAACACCAAGTGTGCGGTTTCTCTCACCCTCTCTGGACACCAACTGTGTATTCTACAACTGAATTGAGGTCTGAAATTAGGGCAGACCGCACAGGTCAAGGTCTCAGACCCATGAGACGGCCCCCGCTTCACCAATGGTAAGTTTCGGGTCTCCCTTGCTTCTGACCGACCACCTAAAAATCAGGCTTGCCATGTCCTCCTACTTAAGGTCAATAACTTGCCATACGGGCTCATGGCACCCAGGGCAACACTTTTACCTACTGTCACCAGTTCACTATGAAGGACCTGTGAACAGCCAGATGAAGAGGTGCATTGCTCCAGGCCTGGTGGGCGGGGGCGGGTTGCAAGTGCAAGTGCTTCTGTCCCTGGGGAGTGGGAATACTGCCCTCCCAGAACGTCAAGGTTTTCCCCAACCTGCAAGCTCTCCAACCCCCACCATTTAGGGTTTTCTAGAGGGGTCACTATAGACATGGTTGAAGACATCTTTGGCTATTGGGGATTGACTCGGCTCCAGCCCTCTCCCTCCAGGTGGGAGATTGGGTTGGAGACTGACAGCTCCAGCCCTCTAGTCCCGCCTTGGTCTTTCTGAACCCCAGACCTACCCTGAGGCTGCCTAAGGGTCCCCAGCTCCCAGGCCTGTCCTGAGCACACAAAGGCACTCTAACACTCTAAAGATTCCGAGGGTCTTAGACCCTCTGTGCCCAGAACCAGCTGAAGACCAAATAGCTACGTCTCCTTGGATGGCACAATCACAAGCTCTCATCAGCTGATGGTCCGGGACAGGTGTGCTGAGACAGCTTTGCTGTGGCCCTGTTGCTGGGAATCTTTGTTTTCAATCCTTGCTGGGGCAACAGACGCTTTCTGGTCATTCCCCAAGCTGGCTGAATTTACAGTCTTTTCCGTTTGATTCCACTGTTCTGGCCCAGTTCTTCTGAAGCCTCTTTCAACATCGTTGCCTCACCTGGGTGCTGAGATCCTGTGGCCCTCACCCAGCAGGAGACATGGATGCCAGGATCCGGCTACCCTACTTCCAGTTGGATTGTGAAGAAGCCGGCCCGAAGCCTGCCCTTCCTAGGTCTCTTTCATGCCAGAAATGAGACGTTTTATTTGTATTTCATTTTAGGTCGATACGAGTGACATACAAATTTGAGTTGGCCAGTTCACTTGCCAGGCACCTGACTCTCCTGGATAAGAGTCTGGATAAGAAACAGGCCCCACACTGCCAGGACACAGAAGGGCAGCCTCGGTCCCCACAGGGTCTTGACAGAAAACCACAGCTCCCGCAGCTGCAGGAATTCTACAGATTTTCACTTAGAAGAAAATGCCTCCCAGAGTACCCACCCCGATTAATTTTCTCAAAAGTGGTTTTGCAAAGGCTCAGAAGAAAAGTCAGGACACAGGGCGCCAGCCAGCCCCACCTTCCCAAAATCACTTGCCCCGGGGCCACCCACCTGCAATCAAACTGTTAGAGATGGGCTTTTCTTCTCAGCTGTTACCAGAGCAAATATTCCTGGAGAAGCATGCATTCAAGTAGGGTGCCTCTCTACAGAGGTCCTGGAGAGAGAGGCTTCAGCAAGTCACTGGCCAGGGACCCCGGGAACTTCACAGTTGGGGGGCTGGAGGGTAGAGGGGGCAGAACCCTAACGGTGGGTGAGTTGAAAATGGAAGAGCATTCTTCACCTCAAAGTCTCCTGGGGCCTTTCCCTTCAGGAACTGAAGGGGTGAGGAGGGCTGTGCAGTCTCAGACAGGTGATACCTGGGCTTTGAGAGCCGAAGCATCTGTCCCCACAGCTGGGCAGCTGCCTGCCCAACCCACCCTGTAATAACTGGAGTCCTTTGTCCCCACCCAGCGCCAGTCTGGGGGTCTGGTGCACACTGTACTTGATCGACCCATCCCATACATGAAGTGCTGATGTCACTTTCGTACTCCAACTGCCCCCCCCCAAAGTATACCTTCCGGACATTGGAAAAAAGACAGCCCTTGATGTAGCCCCAAGGCCTCTGCTCTCCATGAACCTCCTGAGGGCGACTGCAGCATGGCGAGCAGGGAGCCACGGGCTTCTTGATAAAAGTGTAAAATGAAACTCTGTCTGAAAGGACCCCCATCTGTTAGATTTGGAAAACATCTAAAGGCCGTTTGCTTTTCACAATGACTAGACTCTTAGGAATGTATTCTAAGGAAAGGCAGAAGATATGGAGTAACAAATTCAACAAGAATATTCTTTGCAGCAATAGCCAGGGAGGAAGGGGAGGGAGAGGGAAGAGAGGAAAAGGGGAACAGAGAAACAGGCAGACGAGACAGACAAGAGAAACAGAGACAGAGAGCGCACCTAGCTCGTTTTCAACTTGACCTCCTGGGAGAATCTAGCAGGATAATAGAATCCTCAGCACACTCTTGTACTGGGGCAGCAAAGTTTCCCAAACTACAAGGTAACAAATGCTAAGACTGGAGAAGCTGTGCACATTCTTTTCCAGCTCCTTTTTGCAGCATCCGCAGAATGGGGCAGGTTGCTGCGTTCATTCTAAAAATCAAAACTGCAAGAGGAACCAGCTGCAGAGATGGGGGTGGGAAGGCAGATGTTCTCTTGCTGACTGAGCTCACACCCCGGAGAGCGCCAGCGCCTAACGCCGCCTCCACAGGTTCCACGGAGGACACAGGAGAGAGTGCGGCCATGTGAAGAGCAGCCTCACATTTCTATGGCTCCCTCTCTCTATGAGCTGTATTCCATGAGTCCTGCTCGCTCCCCTCGGTCCCGATGCCCTAGCCGTCAGCATCTCTGCCAATCTTCATGAAAGAGCCTGTTGCACCGCAGTCCAGCAGGGCCACAATATTCAGAATGAAAATTGTAATGATCACTCTTCTCACTGCAAAATCCCAAGAGTCAGAGAGCTTCTCTCACTAAAGGAGAGGGGCGGGGCGGGGCGGGGCGGGGCGGGGCGAGCTGGACAGAGAGAAGCTGCCCTGGCTGTTGGGTGCTGAAAACTGTGACACCGCCTGGCACCAGCGATGAGGGACTCACGCTCGACCCCAGAGGAGGCTCGTCCAGGAAGAATAACAAGGGGCCACCGCGGGTCTCCCCCAAACTTCCAGCTGTCGGGAAATCTTGTCCAATCACCCACCTTGCCATGCTACCTGCTCACCTGCATTCTGTAGTAGTAGTAATGCATCATTCACGTCCCAGCAGGCCAAGTGTGCGGGAAAATGGGGCCAAAAAGTAGAAAACCATGACCGTAGAAGGCAACGGCACGTGACTGAGCTTTCTGGGTTGTGCGTCCTTGTGGTGATAAACACTGTCCTGAGCTGAACACCAGAATGAAAACGAACCTTCCTCCGTGGTGAAGTCGGAAGAGGTGTACTTGGCTATCCGCAGTGCCTGCCTGTTTGGGTGGTGATTACTGCAGGTCACACGTGCTGTACAGGAGGAGGGCAGTGAACTCTGGAGCCAGGCTGGCTGGGTGCAAGTCCCAGCTCCATGGCCAGCTCTGTGATCTGGGACAATTCACCTATGTCCTCTGCCTCTCGGTTTCCTCCTCTGTAAAAGGGGGGTAATAGTCGCATCTATCTGAAAGGGCTATGTGAGAATTAAACGACCTTGTAAATGTAAGGGGCTGACAACAGTATCTGTTCTTGGTGAGCAGGATGACGACCAGGAGGTGACCAGCAAAATACCCCCTTCGAAGCCTCAATACTCTTCCGTAGTGAGCAAAGACACAGCTCCTCTACGGACGAAGCCATTAATAGTCGATCCTGGCAGGCAGAGTGCAGATTCCTTCGAATCAGAAATTTGAACTCTGGCCAACGACTGCTGTACTGATTGAGTAAATCTTAGGATTTGTTGTTAATGGTCAAGTCTACAAAAACAAACAGTCTGAAGGAGTTTGAGAGGGTGTGGGCTCAGCTGCAACCTCTCCTCCCAAGGCCGTTGGTCAACATCATCTCCAGCCCTGTGGAAAGACAGAAGCAGTGAAGAAAATGTCGGACAAACATTTGGTGTGTTTGTACACTTCTCCCAGAAATCCTAAATGCTTTGCATGTTTCAGCTAATAATTCATTAAAATGGATTATGCTGACCATTTTATAACTTACTTCACTGCTCTCCTGTCTAAATCCGTCCCTTTGTGACAAATTTTTTACACTTGGCTCATTTTTTCAATTGTGTTTGCTGTCTTACCCCCATGTAAAGGATAAACGTGCATGTTTATGTTTTGACTGAGACAGCTAATGCTACATATGTCTCTGTTCCTTGAATGTTGACTTGTGATGGTGTCATTTAAGTCTCTTCTTTTTCCCCTTGAGTCAGCAAAATATTCCATGTTACTTTGAGCAAAACTTGCTCACTAGTGTTATGGAGGGTATAAAAGCAAATGGAGTAAGTTTCCTGCCTTCAGGAGGATTGAAATCTCAAAGTCGGTATGACAGCATGGATGGGAGTCAGCTCAGTTTGCAGCTTTTAAAACATGTTGGAATCTTTCCTCTGCCACTTTTGATGGTGAGACCCTGAGCCAATCACTTCCACAAGCATCAGGCACTCCATCTATGACATGGAAGTAAAAAGAGCAATCTTGACAAAATTGTGATGACTACAGACATGTACCTAACCTCTTATTTACCACCTCCCGATAGAAGATATTGTAACCCATTCCATTTGAGAGCTGGTGGTGATCACCCCCATCCTGTGAGATTCAAGTATAATAATTATCTGGAATCCCCCATTTTCAGGTGAGGAAGATCCAGCAGCCCTCACAATGTCTTCTGGAAACTGGATTTTGTTTGAAGGGGGAACTGACTCCAAGTTTCTTCTGTTTTCACGTGTTGTCCTTCCTACGTGTCTCCTGGGGTTTTTCCCTACCTCCCAATCTACATTAACCTAATGGTAACAACCAGCTATGTTTTCTAGAATTCCCCTAGATTGACTCATGCCAAATACTGAATACAGTAGATTGGGAGGGTTCATTAAATCACGATAGAGCATCCTAAAGAAGGAAAGTAGACACCTTTGTTCTTAAAGGGTCTTCAGCCATCCCACCCTGGAGAAGGTTGCTGATTGTCTCTTCTCTTCAGGCAGTCTTGTTACTATGCATCACTTTTTTTTTTTTTTTTTTTTTTTTTTTTTGAGATGAAGTCTCGCTCTGTCACTCAGGCTGGAGTGCAGTGTCATGATCTTGGCTCACTGCAACCTCCATCTCCCAGGTTCAAGTGATTCTCCTGCCTCAGCCTCCCGAGTAGCTGAACTACAAGTATGTGCCACCACACCCAGCTAATTTTTGTATTTTTGGTAGAGACAGGGTTTCACAATATTGGTCAGACTGGTCTTGAACTCTTGACCTCGTGATCCATCCACGTTGGCTTCCCAAAGTGCTAGGATTACAGGCGTGAGTCACCGCACCCGGCCTGCATCACTTTTTATGCCTCGTCTTCATCCTTACAGCTTCTCCTTCCTAGGGGCCTCAACTCCCAACCCCGGAGTAAGGGTCACAACTGTCCATCTTCATGCAACACAGCTTAGTTCCCCTTCTTCTCCTCCCCACCGTGCCCTATGGGCTGCTTCTCTACAACCAGAATGGAGACCCAGGGAGAGCTGATAAACTAAGACAGTTCTCACCCCTGGGAGAAAAATCTACCTCCCAGTTCTCAGTCCTGCTAAACTATTGTTGAGATAAAGAAGAACCATGATAAATCCTATTGGCTAAGAGAAGAACGTTCTCCAGGTTGCCGTAGGATAAGAGAGGAGGTGACAGAATCTGCAGCCATTTGGTCGAATATGTGATACGTGAGTCATTCTGAGGAATACGTTAAAAAAATGATATTTCCAGAAGAGGGAATAATGTAACAAAAAACTCAGGCAGAAAACAAATAAGTGTGTGTGGAGAAGAACAGTAATGTGATGTGAATGAAGGGTTTGGTGTCATGAGTGAGAAATGGCTGACCGAAAGTAGGGAGATGCAGAGAGGAAAATACCACGGGAAGACTGAACATCACATTAAGTGATTTAGGTGATTCTGCCTGCAGTGCAAATATTTTGGGCTCCGAAGTGAAGTCATCAAAAGGTTTACGTCTGTAATGGAGGATTGGTCTAGATAGCCTCTCAGATCCCACTCGGCTTTGAGATCCTTGATTCCGGGTCACACCTGCGGGTCTGCAGGGCAGTTCTTCAGGGTCATGAAGGAAGGATTCCAGGAGGCTGGAACATGAAGGACATTCAGGTGACCACATCAAGAGATCGAGTGGGGTAACAAGAGCCTGAACTAAAAGGAATGCAGTGTAAACATGAAGAAGAAAGATGAAATGGGAAACTGATTAGAAACGATAAGTAGAGAAAAAGGGGAACGTGTGATTCCAAGGTTTAGAACAGTATTTGTAAGTTACAGTCCCACAACTTCTTGCAGAAACAGGATCTAAGAGAGTCATTTTAAAAAGAAGAGCAAACTTCCAAGTTCCACTGAAAGACATCAGCATCTCTGTGGAGTGAATTGGGGAAAGAGAATGAAGAAGTCTGTTCAACTTTTAGACACGCAAAATGTGAATTGAATTGCATGAGTGACACCAACAATGTGAAGATATTTAGCAGGAGCTCTTTTTTCTCTTTTTGGCCTATGGTATTTAATCCTTCTATCATCATTATCGTCCTTTCTCTACTTTAATGTCTCTGAACCTTTATTCGAAAATCCACTATGTATGTGTAACATGTTTGTGAGATTATTACTAGACCCTCTGGGAGGTTTCATTAACCCGGCTTTCTCTTATTATGGCAATACCACACTATCTTGATAGTTCAGGTAAGTCCTCCACCGTTTTTTTCCAAGTTGTCTTAGCTCTTTTGGGTTCTTTAAATTTCCGGACACATTTTGGAATCCGCTAGTTCATTTCTACTGAAAAAATAAAATAAAAATCATGCTGGGATTTTGATTGGAATTGCATTAAACCTCTGATCCACAAGGGCAGAACTGACAACAATATTGAGCCTGCTGATCCATGAACACAGTGTATCACTTCATTTATTTAGTTCTTTAATTTATCTCAGCATCACTGCCTGCTTTTCAGTGTATAGATCTTACACATCTTTTGTCAGATTTAGTCTGAAGAATTTCATGTTTTGATGTGCTATAAATAAGATTGCTTTGTAAATTTCCATTGCCAATTATTTCTTTGCCAGTGTATGAAGAAATAAATATTGCTTATGTGTTTAGCTTGTATCTTGCAAACTTTCCAAACTCACTTATTAGTAAGTAATTTATTATTATTAGTTTTAGTGGCTTTTTGTGATTTCAGGAGATTTTTCCACACAGGTGATCACGTCACCTGCAGATACAGATAGTTTTAAATCTTATTTTCTAATAAGGGTGCATTTTATATATTGCAACTTGCCTTATTGCACTGACTAGACTCCAAAAAAATGCCGAAAAGCAGTGAGAAAAAAGTCATCAGGTGGGATGGTAAATACAGCCCTTGTTCTTCCATTTTGACCTGAAGCACCCAGTGTGAGCATTTTCTCATTTGATTTTTGTGAGGACTTTTGGTTTCCTTTTTTTACTTTATTTTTTAAAAATACACTTTATCTTTTAGGCAGTTTCAGGTTCACAGAAAAATTGAGGGAAAGGTGCAGAGTCCTTCTATATGCCTTCCCTTCCCCCACGTGCACAGCCTCCCCCACTAACAACACTCCTGCCCAGAAGGAGTATTTGTAATAATTGAAGAACCTACATTGACATATTGTCACCCAGAGTCCACAGGTTACATGAGGGCTCCGTCTTGGTGCTGATTCTATGGGTTTGAACAAATATGTCATGGCATGTATCCACCGTGATAGCATCGTACAGAGCAGTTGCACTAAAATCCTAAAAATCTCCGTGTTTCACCTCATCATCTCTCCCTCTTCCCAACACCTGGGAACCACGGATATTTTCACTCCCTAGTCTGGCCTTTTTCGGAATGTCCTTTAGTTGGAAGCTTACAGTATTTCAGAATGTCCTTTAGTTGGAAGCTTACAGTATTTAGTCTTTTCCGATGGGCCTCTTTTGTGTAGCCGTGCATGTTTAAAGTTCCTACGTGTCTTTTCATGGCTTGACAGCTCACTTCCTTTCAGTGCTAAAGAATATTACATTGTTTGGATATATCACAGGTTATTTATCCACTCACCTAGTGAAGAACATTTTGGTTTCTTCGTTGCCTCCAAGTTTGAGCAATTATGAATAAAGCTGGAATAAAATGAGCAATTATGATTAAAGCTTCTATAAATGTCCATGTGCAGGTTTTTCTGTGAACGCAAGTTTTCAACTCCTTTGGATAAATACCGAAGAGTGCAATTGCTATATCACATACTAAGAGGATATCTCGTGCCCATCAATGATACACTGGATACACAAAATGTGGCACGTATATACCACGGAATACTATGCAACCATAAAAAAGAATGGGTTCCTGTCCTTTACAGGGACATGGATGAAGCTGGAAGCCATCATTCTCAGCAAACTAAAAGAGGAACAGAAAACCAAACACCACATGCTCTCACTCATAAGTGGCAGTTGAACAATGAGATCACATGGACACGGGGAGGGGAACGACACACACGGGGGCCTGTTGGGGGGTGGGGACAAGAGGAGGGAGAGCATTAGGACAAATACTTCATGCATGCAGGGCTTAAAACCTAGATGATGGGTTGACAGGTACAGCAAACCACCATGGCACATGTATACCTATGTAACAGACCTGCACATGTATCCAAGAACTTAAAGTAAAATTTAAAAATAAAAAATAGGGAGTATAGTTTGGTAAGACAATGTGATAATTTTACAAACATAAAACATGTCATACCCACTTCCCCACCTCCCTCAAGTGCTTTCAACAGCATCCTATTGCTGTTATTAAGAGAATAAAGCATCTACCATCATCTCCCAGCCCCTGCCTACCTGCCTTCATTCTTGTCTTGTGCCACTTTCTCCGGTGTTTATTTCCTTGCACGTGCCTGTTTCCTGCTGCAAGAGGCATTCTGCACGCACCCCCATCTCTGTTTAGACCGTGCTGTCCCTACACTCCACCCCCCTCAACAATCAACCTCTACTTCTCTCCAGACTGCAAGGGGATCATACTTTCCAGAATGCATCGGTGTTCTACCTCTCATCCCAAGATACACCAGATTCTTTTACAGCATAAATTTAGAGAATCCCGCTTCCCTTTCTTTGGTGCGCTTTTCTCAATTCTTCATCAGAAACCCATTAGAGTGATTGTCATATTAGTGCCCATTCTCCCCATCAGGCCACAGGTTCGTGAGAGCAGGGGCCACGGTCATGTTGATGAACCACGGTATTCTCAGTGACTATCCATGTGCTTAGAAAGTATTTGCTGAATGAGTAAATGGGTCTGCAGTTCCAACCAAAGCTAGAAGCTTGACTTTGGAAGAATGAAAGTAGATAACATCTCCAAAGCAGACCCCATAGCATGAGAAAAGAAGGGAAGAAGGGAAGAATGGAGGCAGAGCTGAAGGATGAATATCGGCACAGGAGTAGGTGAGAGTTCCAGAAATGCTGGGTTTTCACGTGTTTCTATTTACCTCCTATCTGTGTTTCCATCTCTGTGTAGTGTGACTCTCATATCCCTCTCAATTTCCACATTTCTTTACTGACAAGGACAGAGGTGGTGCATTGGACACACTACTAACCAGCATACTCTCTCGGACTTGCAAGAAAATGTAGAGAAAACAATCTAGAAATGATATCTCAGAAGAAAAAAATATCAAAAATATGAGAATAAATGTGGGAAAAAAAATCAATGTTGAAAGACAGCTTCTCAACATATTTAGGTATCTCTGGGACCTAAAATTTCATCAGGACTCCCCACACTTCTTTCTTTTTACATTGCTCTGTGTGTGTGTGTGTTTGTGTGTGTGTGTGTGTGTGTGTGTGTATTCAACAGAAATCTACAAAAAAAAAAAAAAAAAAAAAAGAATGCTATTGCTAGAATAATGCTACTACAGGGGAGAAAAATGTAATCTTTTCTTCCACCCATCTTAGCTTCATTGGCTGGGGTTCCTATAATAAAAGACAGATGAACCCCCAAAAAAGCAAACGGAGGTTTATTAGCATGTATATTTCATATATACATGGGAGATACACAGGGAATGAGGGAATCTCAAAGAGACAGCTCAGACCTTTCTTTTATATAACATCTTCAACAAGGATAATAAATGTTTATAGAAGTGCCAAGACAAAGTAAAAGGACTTTGGGTCATTGGGGGCAACAAATTGTGGGAAGGCCAATAAATGATAGATTTTTGTGTAAACTCCTCTGGTGCTGTTTCCTGAATGATAAGAGTCTGAAGTTATGTACAGAGATTGACCTGCGTCCTTTCTGGCAGAGAGGGGAGAAAGGGCACCTTTGTCTTTGTATAATATGATTATGTTGTATGCTTTTCAGAAAATAGAGGGAAGGCCAGAGTGCTTCTTAATTGCCTTCAGCTCAAAATATTTTAGCATGGCGTGTTGTATTCTCTGCACTGTTCCGGCTGCACATATCTCTAAAGGCATCAGTCGCATCCACAGCACTACTTGTGGGGAAGTATTGAGCAGAACTGGAATCAAATGTATAATTCAGCCCCACAGAGTCTCTGAGCCACAGGACAGAGTGAACTGCCCGGGAGTCAAAGCAGACACTGAGCAGCTGACATTCTAAGAGTCTCCTTCCAGTAGATCGGCACAGAAACTCAAGTTCTTTTCACAGATTTGTCTGTGTTTCTTTTGTGGAAAAAACCATAACCCTGTAGCTAAAATGTCTACTTCACAGTGCACGAAAACATCTAGAGCCTTAGCCAGAAGCAGCACAGACCCAGGCAGCCTGGTAATGTCTGGCGGGGGCAGCCCACAAAATCCATCAACATGTGGCCCTGCGAGCCGCCACCAGTAACATATGTTTACATGCTAATGATTGTCAGGCTCATTTAGAACAAATTTGCATCCATCAAAGTCAAACAGCCAGCAGAGCAGCACATTTTCCTGTGTGTCAGTGGCCCCTGAGATACCGGGGAGAACTTGAATTGCCTGACCCCTTCAACTTCCAAGCATCCCAGAGGGAAAATGCAGACCCCAGGTAAGGACTGTGCTGGAAACCATTTGTTCTTACAGATGTCTGGAGTAGTCTTGTGACTGACCCAAAGACTCCCCTCTGAGGGTGGGGGAGACCTAGGTTAGGGGAAGGTGAACAATGCTGCCTTCTAAGACCTTCCTTCTAAGGGAGGGTGGGGGAAACCCAGAATAGGTGGAGGTGAGCCATGCTGGCAGGACCTTCCTTCCAAGGGAGGGTGGGGAGACCTAGGGTACGTGGAAGTGAGCCATGCCAGCAAGACCTTCCCGCTAAGGGAAGGTGGGGAGACCTAGGGTACGTGGAGGTGAGCCGTGCCAGCAAGACCTTCCCGCTACGGGAAGGTGGGGGAGACCTAGGGTAGGTGGAGGTGAGCCATGCTGGCAGGAGCTTCCCTCTAAGGGAGGGTGGGGGAGACCTAGGGTAGGTGGAGGTGAGCCGTGCGGGTAGGATCTTCCTTCTAAGGGAGGATGAAGTGTGCTTTGCTAGACTCTACACTTGAGTCTCAGCTTGGCCGACCCAGATGGGAGCAACTCACTTCTATCCTATGATTCTGGGTGTCCTCATCTGTCATGGAAGGTTTGGTTAGATGAGCTTAAAGTCACTCCAGTTGCAAAGCTGTGTGACTTGTAGATACATGCCAGTGCAAATGACTCACTTCACTTTTACAAGTTGCACAGATAGCCAGGCTTCCCCTTGTATCAGTCAGGAGGTCCCAGAAGACTTTGTCACAGGCAAAGAGGTGATTAAAAGGAGTCACTGACGGGATTCTTTGGAGATCGGTGGGCAGGGCCCAAGGGAAGTGAGAATAGCACTCCCCAGATCATGGGCAAGGGATGCCTGGGGAGGGGCTGCTAACATGGACAGGCATGAGTAAGAGAGGACTGAGGACAGTTCCTCTCCCTCCTCCACCTTCTACCTGCTGCCAGCAATGAATCCAACCAGCAGCCCTAGGCCAGGCCAGGCTCCCAGAGTCAGAGCCAGGAAGAAGCCAGGCACATAGAGAAGCCACTGGTCCCCACCAACACCAAGGATGCAATAAGAATTTTGATGGAAATATTTAAAAACTCATTCAACAACTTCCTATCTCCCCAACCAGCCTCTACATATGATTCCACCTTTTCCAACTCCTGAGCCATCTGCAGGGATGTCACAGGGGTGGGGCTGCCTGCTCTGCCCAGGGCTCGGGACCCTCCAACCTTCAGAGGTCTGGAGTCCCCTCTCCCCTCCCTGGCAGCAATTGTCTTCTCTGCTGTCAAATTATCACTTCCATCCTCCCACAACACATGAGAATTTAAGACAGGATTTTGGTGGGGACACAGCTAAACCATATCAAAGGGGGGGGCCCTCATGGGGCTCTGGCATGAGCTTGGGTGACACAGGTTATAAGACCCCATCTGCTTCAGGTTTAATTGCATACCCCAAGATTCCCAGGTTGTAGTCCTAACCAAGGACCTCAGAATGTGTCTACATGTGGAGATAGGCCTTTTAAAGAGGTGATTAAGGTAACGAAGTCATTAGAACTGATGCCCTTGTAAGAAGAGATCAGGACACAGACATCTATAGAGGGACAACCGCACGAGGACACAAGAGAAGATGCCATCTGACAGTCAAGGAGAGATGCCTTAGGAGGAGCCAGTCCTGAACTCACCTTGACCTTGGACCTCCAGACTCCAGGACTATGAGAAATACATCTCTGTCTTTTCACAAAACTGCCTGTGGCAGCCCAACCAGAGCCATGCGCCATCTTTGGTTCTCAGAAATTCCACTGGTTTTTATACTCCTGGATTTTAGGAGGCCCCTGGATGACCAGCATGTGGCTAAAGTTAGAGAAGGAGTTACCTGTGTAAGAGAGCCCCACACATCTCTGAGCGGACACCGTACAGCCCATGAGATATTGGGTGTAGTATCATCCTCTCTTCCCTAGCATATTAAGAACAATATCACAGGAGGGGTGTACAGCCACAGCCCCTGCGTTACTGGGAGCAATAGCATCTTCTCCCCCTCTCAATATAAGGAACAATATCCCAGGGTAGGGGTACATCCCCTGTGATATTGGGCGTAATGTCATCGTCTCCCAATGCGGATATTAAGCATAGTGTCACAGGGGGTGTATACCTTCTTCACTATTGGGAATAATATCCTCTCCCCTCAGGACTGTATGCAAAATATCGAAGGAGTTTTACAACTCGTGCGATATGGGCAGTAATATCATCCTCTCCCCACCTAGATGTTAGGAACTCTATCACAGGCGGCCGTACATTTCTTGCGATATTGGGAGTCATATCATCCTCTCCCATCATGGATATTAAGAACAATATTACAATGGAGGTGTACACCCACGGCCATATTGAGAGTATTATGCTCTCCCCTTCGGGGTATTAGGAACAATATCGCAGGAGGTGTGTACAACCCCTGCGATATTGAGAGTAATATCATCCTCTCCCCCTGAATATAAGAAACAATATCACAGGAGGATGTACACCCTCTGTGATATTGGGAGTCATATTATTTTCTCTCCCTCTGGATATTCGGAACAATATCACAGTGGGTGTGTACACCCTCTGCAATTTTGCCACTAGTATCATCGTCTCCCTCCCAGGATATAGGGAACCATATCACAAGGAGGTGTACACCCCCTGCGATATTGGGAGTGATATTGTCCTCTCCCTCCCTGGATATTAGGAACAATATCACTAGGGAGTGTACACCTCCTGCAATATGGAGACTAATATCATCCTCTCGCCCCCTGGATATTAGGAACCATATCATAGGGGTGGTGTACACCCCCTGTGAAATCAGAAGAAATGTCATTCTCTCCACCTTTGGATGTTAGGGACAATATCACAGGAGAGGTCTATGCCCCCTGTGATATTGGGAGTCGTATTGTCCTCTCCCACCCAGGATATAAGGAACAAGACGACCGAAGGGATGTACACCCACTGCCATGGTTTCAATAATGTCATCCTCTACCCCCTGGCTGTTAGGAATAACATCATAGTGGGGTGTACACTTTCTTCGATATTGGGAGTGATATCATCCTCTCCCCGCCCGATATCAGGAACAAGTGTATTAATTATTAATATTAATAAATATAAGAAAAATTAAGAATAATCATCGATATTAATAATCACAGTAAAGACAGTAAAATACTAGTTAAAAATGTTAATCATTAGCATTAATCAATAGTAATATCACTATTAATAAAATAATGATATGAGCAATTAATGTTACTTAAATCAATACTAAGTGATGCTGGTAATAATTAACATTAACAATTATTTTAAGCATGCATAATCATATTTTAAAATAATTATCCATAATAATGGTATCCTATTAATAGTATCATTGATAATTGTTAATATCGATCATAGATGTTTAATAATTAATCATATTACTCCTAATACCGCAGGGGGTGTACACCTACCTGTGATGTTGTTCCTACTATCCAGGGACAGAGAGCATGGGATGTTGTTCCTAATTATCAAGGAGGGGAGAGTGTAATATTACTCCCAATATGGCAGGGTGTGTACATCCCCCCCAAGGCATTGTTCTTGCCATTCAAAACAAGAGAGGATGACATGACCCCAGATATCGAAGAAAGTGCAAACCCACGTATGATATTCTTTCTAATATCCAGAAAGGAAGAAGAGGACAGTAATCCTCATATGGCAGGAGGGATACACTCACTCTGATATTTTTCCAAATATGCGGGGGGGAAAGAGGATAATTGCATTCTCAATATCGCACCAAGGGTTATACACCCCGTGTGAGATGGTCCTTCATGTTTCAAGGCGGGAGGGATGATATTATGACATATATGGCAGAAAGCATACACTCCCCAGGGATATTGTTCCCATGATCCTGGAGGGAAGGGGATGATATTACTTTAAATATTACGGAAAGTGTACACGCCCCCAGTACACCCTCTGACGGTGTACACACTGAGGGTATACACCCATCTGTGAAAGAGTTCATAATTTCCAGAGGGGGAGATGATATTACTCACAATATCATAAACAGGCTGTGAGTCCACCATGGCCCCTAATAGCCAGCGGGAGGAGAAGGGGTGGCTATTAGTCCCCACCTTGTGGGGTGTGCCTCACCCCCCTGCAAGGTGACTCCTAATAGCCAGAGGGGGAGAGGGGGTGGTGATTAGTCCCCATCTCGCGGGGGGGTGCCTCACTGCCCTGCGATGTGGCTCTTAATATCCGGGGGGGAGAGGGGGTGGCTGTTAGTCCTCACATCGTGGGGGCGGTCCTAAAATAAAATACATGTTAACTATTTAAAGGTGTGAATTTTATTACATATAGAACAATGTGTGTTTAGTGTACAAATGTGTACATTTATGTCAAATACATGAAAACACATAATCCAGGTGTTTCGGTTCATACCACTGTAGAGACTTTTCGGTTTCTTTTCATACACCTGCCCAGCTGGGGCCCAGAACCAACACTCACCAGCTGTGTCACTGCATCTGTTGTTTTACTGTCACACACCGGCCCTACCCAACGAAAAAAAAGAAAAAAAAAGCCATGGCACTTAATAAAAAACTAATTTTACAACATTATTACAGATGACTTGGGGTCGTCTTTGAAGAGATTGCAGCATGTGAAGGATTTCAAATACAACTATGTTCTGGGTCTCCTGATCTAAGGACCTGTCCACACTGGTGGCTTTAGCAGTGCTTCATGCAAACTTCCAGAAGGCATGTGTGTCATGTCTAAGAGCAAACTAGAGTTCACGCCTCAGCACTGTGTGCCTCCTCTTTCTTCCGTCCCACAGGCACCGTCTTCTCCCAGGGAGCTGGTGCTGTGCTCTGAGGCTCTGTCCCACCAGTGCCTGCCAAGTCCCTGGTGCCATTGTGGAGAACCAGTCTCCGTCTGTCAAAGTGTGTTGTGCAGAAAACAACTCATCCAAATCTGTTTAAAAACCACACATTTGCGACGCCTATAGGCCCCAGAAGGTGGAGGCAGACAGGTAAAGGCAGCTGCCATGGGGGCTGAAGATCAAGCCGGTCTGTCTGGCGACTGATGGGCACTGTCGGCAGTGAGCCACTGTACATTTAGCGAGGCTGTCTGGCCCCTCACCTCTGCCAAGCCTCCACCCATCGAGTCTGGCCTGGATTCTCACATGCCTGCACAGCCTTCATCTGGTTCATAACTCAGCTCACAAAGGCCCCCATACAAAGGCCCCCGTACCGCGGCAAGGATGGCGGTAGTCACGCCTGTGGCCATTTATCCTCTCTGCATCTAGCTCCTCTTCCTGAGGCAACAGCACCTCTGAAGTCACAGTCTGGCCTCCCAACTCTCCCCCGTCCCGGGCTTCTTGGCATGTTGCTCTGCTGCACACACCTCAGCAAATACTGCTGATTAGCCAGAATCACCCAGAAATCTCTTAACCTCGATTCTGACTGCTTTCTGTAACTTGTAATATTTGTACTTCTGGTGTGATTTGAGGAACAACACATTTTAAAATTAGAGAAGATGTGGTTTTTATTCTCTCCTTTCTACTTGCAACCTTGAAAATTCAAGTAGCAGCAAGGTTTGTTGAAAGTAACTTCCACAAAATAGAACCTATTACAAATGTACTACAGAGTGTCAAATAACCACATAGATGTAAAATAGACATGCAGACACAGATACAAAATCCAATGGTTAAACCAAATTGAGAAATGCTTGCCAGTTTGATAGGACTTCTGAAACTTGACAAAAATGTTGGCTAAGGGATACAAGATGCTATGAGATGAGTGAAATGTTTGGCCTAGAACCACAGGCTCTCTCCTCTTTACAGCAGAAAATCCATAAGGAAGTCAAATCTAAAAGAACCAGGTACCACTGAACGGCATCATCAGTCGTCCTTCCCATCCCTGGGCCAGCTGCGGTGAGTGCAGCCAGTCGTTCACCAATATCCATTATCCATCCTCCAGGCCATGGCTACACTTTACTCCCAGGCTCCCTGTCATTATGTAGATTAGGTAAATCCTGGCCACTCTCGCCTTAATCCTACCCCCGCCAGCGTGGCAATCACTCAGTCCCAACCACAGCAAGGACAGCCGTGTCCGTGGGAACACAGAGCAGGGGTCGGGAAGAAACCTGGATCCCTGAATACCTCATGGAGCAGTCACCAGCCTGGAACATCCTCCCTGACAGGTTTGCAAGAGAGAAAAACTCCTTGGTTCCTCAAGCTACAATACTGCAGAGTCTCAGGTCACAGCATCCCTACCTACCCTCGTCAGGAACCGTTCATGCTCATCAAGACATGAGAACAAAACTGCAGTGGCACAGTCACACACTCACCCAGAACGCAGACCACCTGCTGCTCACATTCATCACCAAAAAGCCACCTTGATGGATATCCTGGATGTGGACACTCAGCGGCTTTTTGTTGGAGATGCGCTTTGTGCATTTATCGCATGACCATCTTGGCGTCAGGAGCTGCTGCGCAGATGGCAGCTGTGCACGTCACAGGGAGTCTCACTCGCTGGACTCTCAGCCAGCTCCCACTATCAGTGCCCGCAGAGTCCTCTCCTCTGGGAGAATGTGCTTAGACACCACAGTGTCCTGTGGATCCACACAGCAGTGCTGTCCTCCCTGGCCACTGTGCCTGTCCACTGTGTCCACACGGACCTCCCTGTCCACTGTGCCTGTCGCGGCTCCGATAGTCCTGTCTACCTGTTGGGGCTCGGATAGGCCTCCTTGTCCGCCTGCGAGTCCCGTGCACTGCAAGATTACACCATTCCAAGGCTGCTCGATGAGGCTTCACACGGGGGCATTGTATTTCATTCACTGCTAGGTTCTACACTGACTTTTATGACCCCAGGGAAGGATTAAGACTTAAATAGAACAGAGGCTAGGTGATACAAACCGCCGCTGTAATCAGAACATACCAAGACCAGGCCACAGGAAGGAAGGAGAAGCCCTCGGCCACAGCCTGTTACCAAGTCGCTGACATCTCTGTCCAACATAGATAAAAAGACCCTCTTTCCTCCGAAGTCTAAAGCAACATACCGGCCCATCTGACAGTAATTCTGTTGTACATTTAACTTCATCTTGCTCTTCTAAGTGACTGTTCACGGTCTTAACACCTGTACAAGAATTTCTCAGTTGCTGAACCACTGTTCGTTATTCAGCAGATAAAATGGCAGCAGATTGTACCCCAGGAAGAAACATACCCAGTCACGGGCACAGAACGGGACATCAGCACAAACCGTTTCCCAGAACAAAACACATCTCTGCTTTGGGACGTACCACTCCCGGTCTCCATGAGCTCGGCGTTGCAGTACTTGGGCGCTGTCCGGGACCCCGTGGAACCCTGTGGTCGCTCCATCTGTATGGAGTGCTCTGAGGTGTACGTGGTTACATCAGGAGGTGCAGAATGATTATCTGTAAAGAAACACATCATGAGTGTTTCTGGTGGTTGTGGCGTTTGTTCTGCAGGTTGAGCAAGCCATAGCTCAGGGAGACCGGAGCGCGGTCTGGGGGTGCCGTGAGAAGCCATAGCCGATCTCAGCCACGTCTGCCACACACATCCGGCACAAAGGGGGACCCCAGCATAACTCATGTTGCCGAAAATGGAGCAGAGTTCGGTGAAACCTCAATTTCCTAATAGGAGCCACGTCAGCGGCATTTTAACTAGAATAACGTTAGACCGGCAATGGCAGGGCTCCAGGAAGCGTGTGTGTGTTCATGGAAGGGTCCCGTTTCCTGTCGGCCACCGTCCACACAGCCCAGGGCTTTACTCGCGCTTTGGAGCCCAGGGCCTAGAATTGGAAACCCAGCTCTGGAACCTTCTGGGGATTTGGGGATGTCCCTTAAGCTCTCCGTGCCTCAGTTTCTTCATCAAATGGGAACAGTAATGGCTATGACCATGTAGGGTCGGGGCAGGGGGGTTGGCCAGTGTGACTATGTTGTGACTGGACTCCTTAGAACACTCACGCACACACGATCACAGATGCTAAGTTCTCGTTCACAGGCTTCTGATTATCTCAGAAGGTCAGATGCACATGTGACTTTTTACTTCTCTTGTTTTGCCACACAAAATATTACTGCTCTTCAAGTTTCATTATTTTGTCACGGCTTTTCCAAAAAACTCCCAAACTTATAGAAAATTTCCAGATAGTCTAGGAGGATTATCTTCGTGCCCAATTAGAAATTACCGGAACGCGATCACCCGAGAGTTACATTTGCGTCACACTGAGCCCTGACGTACATGAGTTAGGAGCCTCTCATAGTTTGGATAACTTAATTCTTTGTACTAAAACTTCCTCCAGTATTGAAAGGGTAAACCCACAAAGGGAGGCCCAAGTGCAGTGATCCATTTATTCAAAAATATGTGTTTTCCTTGGTAAGATTCTGTTTTTTTTTTTTTTTTTTTTTTTTTTTTTTTTTTGAGACGTAGTCCCGCTGTGTCGCCTAGGGTGGAGTGCAGTGGCCGGATCTCAGCTCACTGCAAGCTCCGCCTCCCGGGTTTTTACGCCATTCTCCTGCCTCAGCCTCCGGAGTAGCTGGGACTACAGGCGCCCGCCACCTCGCCCGGCTAGTTTTTTGTATTATTTAGTAGAGACGGGGTTTCACCGTGTTAGCCAGGATGGTCTCGAACTCCTGACCTCGTGATCCGCCCATCTCGGCCTCCCAAAGTGCTGGGATTACAGGCTTGAGCCACCGCGCCCGGCCTGTGCATTTTCTTAAAATTGAATAAAATCTGAGGATACAAATGCTTCCACCAAGTGGCAGAGGCGGTGTCTGGCCTCCCCGTTCACGTCTGGCAGAGCCTTGGCCACTATCCTGCGATCCAATATACACATGGAATTTTATTATGGAAAAATATGTAGCAGTCACATATTTCTGTTCAATGTTTAGCCTACTGTGATTTCAGGTAGGGTTATTAATTCACATAAATGAGTGTACATGTTCCTGAAACCGTGTCAAACTGAAGTTTAACACTGCTTTGCATTTGAGTACTACTTTGCAAACTTTTAGAGAGTATTTGTTTCTCCTTTATACTCACAACAGTTGGCAGAGAAAAATTACTGTTTTCAATTTTTTTTCCCTCACTCAAAGCCTAAAGCAGAAGGGACTTCAAGTTCCCAGCAGCAGTTATTGGGAAAAGTGAGACAGACCCAGCTCTCCTGACAGCAAACTCCTGTTCCAGACAGAAAACAGCTGACGCTTTCAGTGTCAGTGAGCACCGAAGGGGCTGGGACCCAAGTCAATCCCAAACGCCTCTGGGTGTCAAGGAGTCAGTGATCTAGAAGTGAACATTCTGGGGTTCTGGGGTGTCTGTGGGCTGTCTGATCACACATGACGTCCACCTGCTTCCCACTGAGGGTTTTGCAGAGATCAGGCTTTCCTGTGGTAGCTGGTGCCGAGAGGGTCTGAGCCTGTGGCTCGTGCTCCGTTATCGGCGACGTGGTACACAGTCGTCTCCGGTTACTGCTTTAATAGAGACACACACCAAATCCTATTCAACCCAAGTCCCATACTTGATGGAAAACATTTTCTCCTGAACCATTCAAAGGCAGAGCGACGCGAGGCTCATCATGGCTCCCCCATGCGTCGACTCTACCTCTAGTAATTCTCACTTCCCTTATATACAGTTGACTGAGGATGCCGATTTCAATTTTGTCCTTACTGATTTTCTGGCTACTGAATTGGTCCATTTCTGATAAAGGGGTGTTAACGTCTCCAACTATAATAGTGGGTTAATTATTTCTCCTTGAAGTTTATCAGTTTTTGCTTTGGAATTCTGATACTTTGTTAGCAAAAGTACATTTAAGGATTGTTACATCTTCTTGGAGAATTGACCTCTTTAAAATAGTCATCTCTGGTAACTGTCCTTGATGTAAAGCCGACTCTGTCTGAAATTAATATCACCACTTCCATTTTTCAAAATGAGTGTTGGCCGGGTACGGTGGCTCATGCCTGTAATCCCAGCACTTTAGAAGGGCAAGGCAGAATGATCACCTGAGGTCAGGAGTTCAAGACCAGCCTGGCCAACACGGTGAAATCCCATCTGTACAAAAATAGAAAAAAAAATAAATTACCCGGGCATGACGACAAATGCCTGTAATCCCAGCTACTCGGGAGGCTGAGGGAGAATCACTTGAACCTGGAAGGCAGAGGTTGCAGTGAGATGCGATCAGGCCATTGCACACCAAAAAATTAGTGTTAACATTTATATCTTTTTCCATCCCTTTACTGTTGATCTATATGTATGTCTTTATATTTAAAGTGGATTTCTTATAGATAATATATAGTTCCGTGCATTTGGACTGACATTGAAAGTAATAATATACAGTTGAATTAACATCTACCATATTTGTTACTATTTTCTATTTGTTGCCCTTGTTCTTTGTTTTTGTCTTTCTTTTTTTTTTCCTTGTGGTCTTAATTGAGCATATTCTATGATTTATTTTCTTTCCTTTCTTAGCATATCAGTTACTCTTTTTTTTTTTTTTTTAAGTGGCTACCTTGGAATTTGCAATATAAATTTACAAGTAACCCAAGTCCACTTTCAAACGACACTACACTGGTTTCTTGATAATGCCAGCACACTATAATAACAAAATAATCCTAATTCCTAATTGCTCTCTCCCATCCCTTGGGTATCACTGCTCTCATTCATTTCACTTCTATTTAAGTGTGTGTATATGACATATACATAAGCATATAATACAGTATATTTACTGTCGCTATTACGAATGAACTGTTAAGTTACATCTATTAAGAAAAATGAAAGATTTTCTTCTACGTTCACTGTTTCTTTTTTAATGCTTTTTGTTTTTCTATTTAATTTTTTAAACAGACAAGGTCTTTCTCTGTCCCAGACTGGAGTGGAGCAGCATCATTATAGCCCACCGCAACCTTGAACGGGATCGTGGGCTCAAGAAGTGACCCGTCTCAGCCTCTCAAAGTAGCTGGCACTATAGGTGTTGGCCACCACGTTTGGCTTTTTTTAATGAGACAGAGTCTCACTACGTTGCCCAGGCTGGTCTCAACTAAGCGGTCTCCAGCTGTACTCCCATCTTTGCCTCCCAGAGTGTTAGGATGACAGCTGTGAGCCCTGTAAACAGACCGTGCCCCTCCTTTTTTTGTGTTCAGCTGAGTTACTGACCTCTACTATTTTCTCTAAAGAACTTTGAACATTTTTTTGCAAGGCAGGTCTACCGGCAACAAATTTTTCAATTTTTGTCTGAGAAGGTCTTTTCTTTTTCTTCACTTCTGAAAGATAATTTCACAGAGTATAGACTTCTAGGTTAATGGAATTTTTTTCCTCTCAAAAGTTTAAATACTTCACTCCACTTCTTGCTTTCATGGTTTTTGAGGGGAAGTTGAAAATAATTCTTATCTTTGATCCTCCATAGGGAAGGAGATTACTCTGGTTTCTATGCTCTTTAATGTTTGATTCACCATAGTTTGAATATTTTATGCCCAAATAGAGTTTTTGTTTTGTTTTTGTCGTCATCGTTTTTACATTTATCCTTCTTGGTGTTTCTTGAGCTTCCTGGATCTATGGTTTGGTGTCTGGCATTAATCTGAGGAAATTCAGCTATTACTGTTACAAATATTTCTTCTGTTCCTCTTTCTTCCCCCTTGTATTACCGTTATGCATATTTTCTGCCTCTGTGGAAGTCCCATAGTGCTTGGACACTGTTCTTTTTTGCTTTTCAGTTCTGGAAGTTGGAGTTGGCTATTTCCCTTTCTCCCAGGTCAGAAGGCTCTGATAAAATCCCACCAGGTTAGTCTCTAGTTAACTAGCTTCTCTGGAAGGTAGATCTAGTGAAGAGTGCACCTACATATTGAAAAATGATTCCTATTCTCTTTCCCCTGTAGTAAGTATGAGGGGATTTTTCTCTGATGTTTACTTCGAGAACCTGATTGAGCTCTGATGATACAACTCACAAAAGCATGAGCCCCATATGCACAGACCTCCTGGAGGTTTTAACTCTCAGACGTGGCCACACCTCACTGCAGCAATTTGTCAATTCCAGTTCAGGTTTTCCAATCCCAGCGTGGGTTCCTTGGAGCATTGTGCTCCAGTGTACGGTGATTCTCCGCTTTACCTGTCCAGCCAATCTGGGGACAGTGGCTTGCCGGTGACCTCACGTCTCTTGCAGGTTTAAGAAGAACTGCTGATTTTTCAGTTTGATCAGCTTTTTACCTGTGAGGAGGGAGTGACAATTCTCAAGATTATCGTGTACGGAACCTGAAATTCCCCAACTCCACTATAGTGAAAAGTGTCTTCCCTTCATCTGGCTCAAGAAATAAAATATTTTCATTCTTTGACACATTGTAATTTGATTCCCTAAATATTTATAATTGTAGATTTTAAAACTCAGTTTTCTGCTGTATCAGACATCTAGACCGGCACTTTCCAACAGAATTATGAGTCCTGTTATAGAACTTTAAACCTTCCTTGTAACCTCATACAAATATATAAACAGGTACAATTAATTTTACTAGTATATTCTTAACTCAAAATGCTCATACTATACTTGCAATAAGAAATATAAATAGGCCAGACGCAGTGGCTCAAGTCTGTAATCCCAGCACTTTGGGAGACCGAGGCGGGTGGATCACGAGATCAGGAGATCGAGACCATCCTGGCTAACACGGTGAAACCCCGTCTCTACTAAAAATACAAAAAGTTAGCCAGGCGTGGCAGCGGGCAGCAACTTGGGAGGCTGAGGCAGGAGAGTGGCATGAACCCGGGAGGCGGAGATTGCAGTGAGCCGAGATCGAGCCACTGCACACTGTAGCCTGGGCAACAGAGCTAGACTCCATCTCAAAAAAAAAAAAAAAAAAAAAAACCAAATACATTATTTTCTATTTTTTATATTAACTGGCATGTCTTTCACGCAGCAAATCCAGTTCAGACCAGGCGCACTTCATGTGCTCAGCCGCCGCATGTGGTGAGTGACAGAGACCATCCTGCGTGTGCGTGCACTTTTTGCTGCCTTTTTCTTGACCACAGATTCTACCTCCTGTTTCTCTGTGTATGCAGTGATGATTTGCTGAATATTACACATTGTGGGTAACTTGTTGAGCACACTCAGGATCCCTAACCTTCCTCTGAAGCTTTCCAGCTCTCGTTTTAGCAGTTAGCACAGGCACTGCTGGGTCATCGTGACATGGGCAGGCTTGGTTGGATTCGCTGTTGTTGTGAATCTGTGGAGAGCTCCCATCCTGCACCCACTCCGATGTCCCCCTCCTGGACGTGGTAAGATGGCCATGCTCCGCCCACACCTGAGCTCTCTCTGATCTCCCCCTCCCGGACATGGTAGGGTGGCCATGCTCCACTCACACCTGAGCTCTCTCTGAGCTCCACCTTCTGGACGTGGTAGGATGGCCATGCTCTGCCCACACGTGAACTCTCGGCACCACCATCTGCAGGTATTCTCCAGAGGACAAGTGTACTGTGGATGATTCTCATTCATTCACCTGCCCTCGCCCTCAGGTTCTGGCTGGTACAGCTGTGGTCACAGACTAACAACAGCCACCTCATTCGTTTTGTGCAGTTTTACAGTTGTTTATGGCAGATGTGTGATTTGGGTCCCTGTTCTCTCATCACGGCTAGAAGTAGTTCTGGCAAATTATTCTTTTATCTTTACATTTGGAAACTAAAGGAAAGTTTCACCCATAGAATATTAGCGTTGCGACAATCCTAATGAGACTTTCTCCAGAAACTAGGATCCAGGTCAGCAGCCAGTCATTTCATAGAAGATAAACTTCAAGAACATTCTCTGAAGGGCAATGAAACTGAGTAAGATCTCACCACTGTTACCAACAACCAAGAAAAATAGATAAGAAAATGCAGCTAAGATTTGGATCAAGTAAGTACGGTAATAAACATGCAAACTATCGCTAAGCACAAAACAGGCTGGGAGTAAAAAATTTTTATGATATTGACATTTACGATTTTACAAAACTGCCCTATATGATATATCAAGAGGACTCCTGATGAAAATTTACAAAGGATGCTTTACGGCTTATACAGGAAAGCAGCTCTGAGTGACGCTGAAACCCCCTTCTCACACCCCTGGCAGCTCCCTTGCCCCTGATGTGTACATGCTTGCAGCTCTGACCTTGCTCAGTGTCCACACAGGCTCTGTCTCCTGGAGAGCCGAATGCAGACTCAATGTTGAGTCAGAAATACACAAAGAGGGCGACGGTTACGAACTGCCTGCCTGCCCCCCAAAACACAGGTTGAAATCCTCACCCTCAATGTGATGCTGTCAGGAGGTCTTTGGGAGGTGATGAGTTCCCGAGGCTGGAGACCCTTGAATGGGATTTGTGCCTCAGAAAGGGGCCCAGCAAATCCCTCACCCTCCCATTGTGTCAGGGCCAGAGAGAAGGTGTGTGCCAACCAGGAAGGAGCCCACACCAGAACCCACCCGTGCGGCACCCTGATCCTGCCTTCCAGCCTCTAGAACTGTGAGAAACAAATTCCCGTTGTTCATATGCCACTCAGTCAATGGTGTTTCGTTACAGCAGCCTGAGCTGCCTGAGATGACGATGCTCACCGCCCTACAGAAACGGCTACTCCCCTCTCCCAAAAAGAGGGGTTCACAATTAAAATCCCTGTCTCTCCTCGCGGCCACCACAGATCTCACTCCCCCACCCTGTAAGCCAGCAATTGCTAGGATTAAAGGAAAATGAGGATCGTTTTAGACCAGCCCCTCCATATCGGTCTGAAGCCTGTAACTTTGCCCACTTCTACGGTGGCCGTGTCACTGCATTGCCCGTGTCAGCTCTGTGTCTGCACTGGGTCCCAGGCTCTGCACAGACTCCTCTAGCTGCCCATCCAGCACAACCATTTCCCCTTCTGCTTTGCAGGTGTCCTTCAATATCCAACCCCCACCCCTCTGCAACCCAAGGCCTTCCGATCCAGGCATTCGGGGTGAGCTCAGCCATGTACTGCAGTCCTTGACTCAAATAAACCAGGCCCAAGGCGTTGGCACCAACGATCTACTGGCTGTGGGGTCTGCACAGCCAATAACTGCCCCAGCCACACCAGGGCCCGGGAGGGGAGGCAGAGGAACCTGTGAAGCTGCCAACAGCCATATGGGAACAGGGGCCCCTGGGATGAGGAAGATGCCATGGAAGGAAATTCAGAGAAAGAAAGAGCCCCAAGGCTGGACGGGTCATGTCCAAACCCTACACTGCTGAATTTTCCAGGTTTCTGAACTCAATCGCTGACCCACACAGCACATGTTTCCTGAGTGCTGACCCCGCGTGGCATTGGATACGGCAACAAAGTAGGACCCCCACCTCCCCCTTCCCCGACACATACACAGGGCCTCCGTCCTGGCAGGAAATCAGGCCTGGGGGCCCAGTTGGCACCGCGAGCCAGGGAAGGGGGCCATTTCAGACGGACAGTGGGTGCAGCCTTGCCAAAGCCCAGCAGTCACCTGCACTGCCACAGCCAGGCTGAGTCCAGATCAGCCGCACAGACACCTGACCCTCTCAAAGGCACACCTGAGCTCATTAGGGACAGACACTGTCTCCTGCTTATCTCCAACACTTTCTCTGCATGTCTAGTTACAAACGGACAATGCAGTCTCAGAAGCACAGCTGTGACTCTGGAGACAGATCCCAGGCCTCCCCCTGCTCCTCTCCATGGTGCCATTGATGGGGAGGGGCCGGTATGGCCACGAGGCCGCATACCCACAGCCACCCTGCCACAGAGACACGGGCCGTCGACGGTTACTTCTGCCAAAGAACCCTGCTGCGTCTTGGAGCACACCATGGTGGGCGGGAAGCTCCACCCGGAGAAACAGCGATGCTTCTCCTCAGAGCCAACGGAGGGCACTCCCCACCCTGCATTCAGCAGATTACTTACATTCTGGAAAACCTCTGAGTTAATGGGGAACAGTAAAATGAAAAGATCACGCTAGAAAGTTTAGAAGGTTGTGTGGAGTCTCAGGAGGTCCAAAGATTTGTGAACCAAGACTGCTGCGGTCAACGAGCTTACAGGGAAAGTTTCCACACGGGCCTTCAATAAGCGACGCTCGGCAGGGAGGAGCCATGTTCTGGGCAGAACCTCAGAACCAGAACATCGGACACCACAAAGTCACATCAGAGCCAACAGCAACTGAAATACAGCGCTCTCCTAAGATGTGTGCGTCACCTGCAGAAAGTCACCACACATTAAGATGGGGGAAGAAAAGGATAAGGTTAGAAACAAATTTGAAATAATTTCTGCATACGTAAAATTTCTACATCCACTGGCTTTCTTTCTGGGAGTAACAACTTTTACATGAGACGCACATCCCAGTTGGAAGGAGTTTGGGTTTTCCGTGGGCAGAGACAAGGGCTCTCCAAGAAATGTGAACCTTTTCTCACTCACTGAGCCGCGTGCCCTGAGGCCGTCCTGGCCTGCCTGAGCACCTCCCTGCTCTGCCTCCATCCAGCTCCTTCCAGCACTCACCCCGCTGCTCCCAGAGCCTGCACTGGCCCAGGAGCTCCTCTTCTGCTGCTGTCAATCTTCCACTTTAGGGCAAATAAGTTGGACACTAGAAAGTTATAAGACCCCTTGGCTTTTTAAAAATTTGTCTTCTCAGAAAACAAAGAATACTAATTCTACTTCCATGGTTTAATATGTTGCCCCCATCTGCATGTTCGTGGATATGTGTTTTTATATATATATTAATCAATACTTATAAAAGCATGCACTGTTGGCTACATTCAGTTCAATTACATTTGATGTAAGAAGTTTTAATTTTAGTGAATTCAGGCACTCAAAATTTAAGCCCTCTGACATCTATTAATCAAATGGAAAAAATGACAGGTAGATATTACAAAAATCAAGAGAGGTGTTTAATATAAATCCTGGACTTTTAGATATTTCCACAAATGTAATGTATACATTAGTACACGACCTTGAGCATTTTCACAACTCTTTGAACTAAAATTCTATTCTTAACTTTTATTGATAAATCAACATCCATATGTGATTTTAAGCAGCTCAAACATCAGCTCTTAAAAACAACCAGAAACGCTGCGGGCAAATCCCACCAAGCAGCAAATAACGGAACTGCACCCAACAACCCAGGTACCTCCCCCGAGGCATCTGGAACTTGAGGATTACGAGCAGCCTTTGGTTTCTGAGACACCCGAGAGTGGGGACTCCAACTCCCCAAGTCTAAGATGGCCTCAGCGATAAGGAAAACTGATCAAAAAGTCATCCCTGCCGGCCCCCTGCCATGGGCTTCCCCCCTGCCGGCCCTCAGCCACGTGCTTACAGATCTCACTTCCTCTCTGTCCCGCAAAGCCTGACTCCCGATTCCAGACCTGCTGCTTCCTGGGATGTGGCCATGGACATCAACTGCACCTGTAAGGGGAGAAGCTGGTCAGGATACAGGATCCTGGCCATCCTGGCAGCGCTCAAGCTGGTACTGTAACTTTGTAGTGAGTTACTTAATGCAAAGGTTTAACTTTGAAAAATTTAGATGTGTCTATTCTAACGGAAATTCTCAATGTAGAACACAGGCCACACCCTCACACTGATGTTGTCTGGGCAGCACTCTTTTGTTTGTCTTTTCAATAGACGTTTTTAAAAGCAGTTTTTGGTTCGTGGCAAAATCAAGAGGAAAGTACAGAGAGTCCTCACATATCTCCTTTCCCAGCACATGCACAGCCTCCATCATTCTCCTGCCCTCACCAGACCAGCGTGTCTGTACGACCAACAGACCCGCATCAACATGGCACCACCCCCCACAGTCCACAGCTCACACGAGGACTCGGCCTGCTGCTGCTCACTCTGTGGGTTTCACAGACGTGGAACGGCATGGATCCCCCATGAAAGCCCCACCTGGAGTTGTCTCCCACCTTACATATCCCCTATGTTCCTCCCATTCATCTCTCCCTTCCCCAACCCCTGGCAGCCGCTGACTGTTTGACTGTCTCCACAGCTTTGCCTTTTCCAGACTGTGCTGTGGTTGGACTCAGACAGCAGGCAGCCTTTCCAGATTGGAGTCTCACTTAGCAACATGCGTTTAAGATCGTTCCTTGTCTTCATGGCTTAGGGGTCCAGTTCTTTTTAGTGCTGAATAACATCCCAGTATCTGACATACCACAGTTTATCCATTCACCTACTGAAGGGCATCTTGGTTGCTTTCTAGTTTTGGCAATTATAAAGCTGCTGTCAATGTCTGTGTGCACATTTCCGCATGGAAGTAAACTTTTAGCTCCTCCGAGTAAACTGTCCAGGACCTGTGATTGCTCCTGTGGTCAGAGAGCTTAGTTCCACGGAAAACCACCATGCTGCCTCCCACAGCAGCTGCCCCACTTCCCCCAGCGATGAGTGAGGGTCCTGATGCCCACACCCCCACCAGCACGCGGCGGTGTCGGAGTTGGGGTTTTGGCCAGGCCGATGGGTGCACAGTGACGGCTCGCCCTATGACATAAGACGCGGGCCATGTTTCCACGTGTAGATTTGCCATCTGTGTATCTTCTTTGTTAGGGTATCTGTCCAGGTCTTTGGTCCATTTTTAATCAGGTTATTCATTTTCTTGTTGAGTTTTCAGAGTTGGTTGCACGGTTTGGATAACAGCCTTTATCAGATGAGTCTTTTACAGATGAGTTCTCCCCGTCTGTGGCCTGCCCTCTCATGCTCCTGAGACACTATGTTTTTTAGTTTGAAAAACACTTTAGACAGAAGATGGACCTCCCAGCCCACCACGGTTCTCAGTTTGGCCGTGGTCACCACCCTCCCAGCCCTGGTTCCCACCTTTCCACGATCTGCTGGTCCTATGGGCGTCAACCCATACTAAGTCCCTAACATATCTCCAATGATGGCAACGTCAAAGCAGGCAGCTTGCAGGTAGAAAGGAGCTGATGGAGGCCGGAGCAGAGTGTCAAGGCCAGCGGATTCATCCCTCGGGGACCGGCAGACCTCTCAGATATCCCCCTGGGTCACCTCCCAAATGAAATAACTGCTTTGGCCGTGGGCAGAAAGCAGGACCTGGCCCAGATCTCAACGTATTTGACCTGGCACAACATTTAAAGGTGAGCCTCCGTAACCGGAAACTCTACTCTCTGAGGAGAATGCATTTTCATTATCAAGGATTTTAGGCTTTTAGGCTTTTAATTAAGAAACCAAAGAGCAGTGCCTGGAGTGAGGATGCAGGGACTCTGGGTGACCCACACGCTCGTTTCCACCTGGCACAAAGGACCCTGGAGTGAGGGTGCAGTGCCTGCTCTGAGTCACCAGCACACTCATCATTTCTACTTAAAGAACCCTGTGAGTCTGTCCCAGGACTTTTTAGCCTAGACCGAAAAATTCGCAGTTCAGGAAACCTTCATCATTTTAGGAACCTGAGGGGTGGGCCAGGGGGATCTCACAGAGTGTGGTGCTGTCTATGGGGTCAGCAAAGTGCAGCTGGGGCTTCCCGCAAGCACTTCAGGGAGGCCGTGCACTGGCCCAGGGCTGGTTCTGCCTCCTATCCTCGGTTCTCATGCCCAGCTGTGAGGGGAGCCCCCCGCTTCAGGAGCGGTCCCTGGCTCCAGGCCCTAACGTCCATGTCCAGGCCCCTGGTGGGGCAGCTTCTACCCCAGGAAGGATGGGACTGGAGACAGCCTGGAGCTCTAAGCAATCCTGGCAATCACATGCTTCCCGAAGTGGTTGCAGACAAACTCCTGCTTCCAAAACCTGGCACGGGCTGTGTGAAGCCTGAAACGTGGGAGGCACGTTTCGCAGGGTCCCTGCTCACATATAAAAGCAAGGCTAAGAGCAGGTACGTTATTTAATTACCCTCTCATGGTTATCATGTAAAGTCATAGTCTCTTAGACCTATGTGTGACTAGAAGTACACACACTATGGAAGTGTATATGTGTGAACACAGACACGCTCATTTTCCTTTTATATACCTTACATATATGTGTATATGTGCATATGTATAAAACATGGAAGAAAAAGCCATACTTAAGATTTCAAATCTCAGTCACAAAGATCTCAGAAGCAAATTATTATTCTTAAATTCTAAACAAAGATGTAACATTTTACATTCTTACAAACAAAACGTTCTCTATTAGCATTTTATTTTAAAAACTAAGAATGCATTGCACTCTCTCAATTTCGATTTTTAACTCAGCTCACAAAGGCCCCTCTACAAAGGCCTCTGTACAAAGGCCTCCATACCGCGGCAAGGACGGCGGTGGTCACACCTGTGGCCATTTATCCTCTCTGCATCTAGCTCCTCTCCCTGAGGCAACACACCTCCGAAGTCACAGCCTGGCCTCCCAACTCTCCCCTGTCCCGGGCTCCTTGGCATGTTGCTCTGCTGCACACACCTCAGCAAATACTGCTGATTAGCCACAATCACCCAGAAATCTCTTAACCTTGATTCTGGCTGCTTTTGTAATTTGTAATATCTTTACTTCTGGTGTGATTTGAGAAACAACACATTTTAAAATTAGAGAAGATGTGGTTTTTATTCTCTCCTTTCTACTTGCAACCTTGAAAATTCAAGTAGCAGCAAGGGTTTGTTGAAAGTAACTTCCACCAAATAGAAACTATTACAAATGTACTACAGAGTGTCAAATAACCACATAGATGTAAAATAGAGATGCAGACACAGATATAAACCCCAACGGTTAAACCAAATTGAGAAATGCTTGCCAGTTTGATAGGACTTCTAAAACTTGACATAAATGTTGGCTGAGGGATACAAGATGTTATGAGATGAGTGAGATGCTTGGCCTAGAACCACAGGCTCTCTCTTTACAGCACAAAAATCCATAAGGAAGTCAAATCTGAAAGAACCAGGTACTGTTGAACGGCATACTCAGCCATCCTTCCCCATTCCTGGGCCAGCTGCGGTGAGTGCAGCCAGTCGTTCACCAACATCCATCATCCATCCTCCAGGCCATGGCTACACTTTACTCCCAGGCTCCCTGCCATTATGGAGATTAGGTAAATCACGGCCACTCTCACCTTAAGCCTCCCCCACCAGCATGGTAATCACCCATTCCCAACCATGGCAAGGACAGCCGTGTCCCTGGGAATGCAGAGCAGGGGTTGGGAAGAAACCTGGATCCCTGAATACCTCATGGAGCAGTCACCAGCCTGGAACATCCTCCTTGATGGGTTTCCAAGAGAGAAAAACTCCTTGGTTCCTCAAGCTACAATACTGCAGAGTCTGAGGTCACAGCATCCTTACCTACCCTCGTCAGGAACCGTTCATGCTCATCAAGACATGAGAACAAAACTGCAGTGGCACAGTCACACACACCCAGAACGCAGACCACCTGCTGCTCACATTCATCGTATTAACACCAAAAAGGCACCGTAGAGGATATCCTGGATGTGGACACTCGGCGGCTTTTTGCTGGAGACGCGCTTTGTGCATTTATCGCACGACCATCTTGGCCCCAGAAGGGGCTGTGCAGATGGCAGCTGTGCACGTCACAGGGAGTCTCACTCGCTGGACTCTCAGCCAGCTCCCACTATCAGTGCCCGCAGAGTCCTCTCCTCCGGGAGCACGTGCTCGGACGCCACAGTGGCCTGTGGATCCACACAACAGCGCTGTGTGCCCCAGGAGCTTAGAAAGTACCACTGCATCAAGGCCTCCACAGGTGAGGCCGGGGGCAGAAGCCAACCTCCAGCAGTTACGGTCCTCTGTGGGGCTGGCGTCCAGGCAGGAAGGCGGCTCAGCGGCTCTCCTCTCACTGTGGAACTTCCTAGGTCCCCACATGAACAGAACCTGAATAACACGCAACGAACAACAGGAACGAGAACACGACCAGTAGCTTCTGAGATGAGCAAGCTGGACTGATCATGACACCTGACGGGGACGGTGCCAGAGCCCCTCCCGGTAACCTGTGAGGACAGCGCTGCCACCATCTCCCTAAAACCAGCCCAAGTCCAGTTAGAATTAAGGCTTTCCAGGAGTGGGTAGATCCATTCAATCCCAGTCTGAACCTTCCAGGCCGTGTCTCATGGCCCTCATCTCACATATGGGAACCCGGACACTGCACCATAGATGCGGCCCCAAGCCCTCGTTCCTTCTTCAACACCACACACCAGTACAGTGAACACTTAGGATCTAGGCATTCACATAAAATACTGCTTAACTAAAACTTCTGATTTAGAACATGTTTAATTCCTACTCACAGAACTGAAAGTGTTCTGTCCTAGGAGGCTGTAGCTGTAACAAGCATGAGAGAAGAAGGGATCAGCGTGGTGCCAAGTATTAAATATTCCTCTAAATCTATTCACCAGGTCGCCATGCTATTGTCACCTGCTTCATTTTCTGTCCTTAAAAGACATAATAGTTACTTTTCAAAATAGACAACCTGTTTTACTGATGCTTAGCTATAAAGTAGCGAGCTACGTATCCAAAAGGGAGATATGGGAAAACAGAAAATGTCCACAAGCGATCGGGTGGGGGGACAGTTGCAGCAGCACCTGGCTCTGTTGCGTTGTGAGCCAGCCACGTGGGCTGGACAGCTCACTTAGCCACTGAAATTATATCATCTAAGATTTTGTTGCAGTTACTTTGACAAATTCTCCCTCCTGCTATGAAGAGTAAGGTTTAGGGGGATTTTTTTGTTTGTTTTTTTTGAGTCAGAGTCTCGCTATGTCACCCAGGCCGGAGTGCAGTATTACAATCATGGCTCATCGTGGCCTTGACCTTCTGGCTCAAGCAATCCTCCAACCTCAGCCTTCCAAGCACCTGGGACCCACAGGCGAGTTTGATTTCTTTGCTAACGAATTCCTAATTCACCTCGCAGTGGGCCTATCAAGACCATATGCCCGGACGTCCACCTTACCGACCGTCCGTGTGGTCTCTAAAGTGGATGCACTCCGGTTGCCCAGGCTCTGCACGCGATGCTGAGTCTCCAAGTCTGCCGCTGTATAAGGGACCGACAGCCCCAAGCGTCTCGACCTGCCACCGTAAGCCGGGCTTTATTCCACAGGGCGACTCTGCTTCCCGTGACGAGATGCAGCACGTGAGCACAGATCAAAGGGTATCAGCGACTAACCCATTCCCCTGGTACTAGGCAGAGGACCAAGAGTTTAGTTCCTTACTTATTTGCTACGGGCTTGATTCAAAGCAGCTTTCTGGTGTCCCGGGGACAAACATCTCTAACTGGTGAGAATTCTGGCTTTAGTAACAGAAGAATCACCTAATGCCCGTTTTGTAACTGCTGTTCTCATCAAAACTTGAGGCCAAAGTGAAAAATAAAAGGGGGGCTAAGATCGTGACACCCCAGTTTGCACAAGGCCAATCAGCCTGCTTGAGGGGGTGAAAGGAGTAGGATTTTTAAACTGCTGAGTTTTAAAAACATGGCTGTAGGCTGGGCGCACTGGCTCACGTCTATAAGCACCGCACTTTGGGAGGCCGAGGTGGGAGGATTGCTTGAGGCCAGGAGTTCAAGACTGGCTTGAGCAACACAGCAATACCCTATCTCTTTAAAAAGAAAAAAAAAAAAAGGTTATTAAAATTGTAATAAAAAGTTTGATACAATAAATTACTATATCAACATGGCACCCCCTGCTGTCAGGTGAGGTACAATCTCTGTGGCTACGATGAGGTCTGGAGAGAAATGTAACTGGCATCATAGGGAAGGTCGACCCCAAAGCCCCGCGGCACTACTGTACAGTGTGTTAACCAGCGTGAAGTCTCCTCCACAATCAGAAGCCTGGTTTAGAGAAACGCTGCCCACGGGACCTGCGTGGACTCCAGACGCTGGCTGACCAGACAGCCCCACCCTGGGACCCTGCCGGCAGCCTCGACTGGACAGAATGGCCTCATGAGTGTCCTTTCCCGCCACAAGCTGCAGACCCTGAGCCAGTCCTGGCTGTGACTGAGGCTGTGCATAAACGTCTGCGCCCAATAGCTCACCTTTGTACATGACACGCCCAGTCCACCTCATTTCAAATGTTACGCTCGTCCCAAGGCGAACATGGGTGTTACAGGTTAACTCACTGCATGTGTGCTAGACTTTCCCTGTAAGTGTTCAGACATTGCACGAACCGGATGAACAAACCCCACTTTCCCTGTAAACGTTCAGACATTCCTTGAGCCCGATGAACACACACAGCCAACAAACCCCGGAATGTGTAATGCCGCGGCCTCCTCCCCTCCTGAGGGGCGTGTGCTTACAGCTCCCCCAAGACCACAATTCCCGAAGCACAGAGTGTTACTCTGAAAATAAAACCTCCTTTTTCCTTCCTCTGTACATCTCATGATCATGTTAACAGCTATTGCTAAAAATACAGAGAAACGGGATGTCATCCGTGCTGGTCACTGAATTCCTACTACCAAAGCTTCAGGGCCCCCCAGTCTGAAGGAAGCTTCTATCACACTAAAGCCAACACTAGAGATGAAGGCTGAGCTGGGGAAAGGCTGTGTCACCGCAAACCCACACCACGGGGCCCTCTGCAGTTGTGTGTAAGGAACTCTTGGCCTGTCCTGGGGTTTGGGGAAATCAGGATGCAAGCAGATACCGTACGCTCTGCCACGGGACCGTGAAGTCTGCGGAACCTCAGAGGCACACGGAGACAAACGGCTGCATGGGTCCCACAGGCCAAGCCTCGATGGGCGCCCGTGTCAAGAACACAGACACGCCGGGAGGGACAGCCGATGCAGTCAACGCCTGCAGCCCCAGCACACGGCAGCGTCCGAGTGTGGGGGTCTCCAGCCAGGCTCCACCACAATTGCCATATTCTGTGGCAAAATTTTAAAAATAGGTTTTAACTAGTTATAACTCTAACCGGTTTTACACATAAACAGAACACAGGGTACCAACAGGCTCCAAAATACTTCGCCTAGAACTAACTCTAGAATGCAGATGGATGCTGCTCCGAGTGTGACGAGTCCCCTTGTCGTGTCATAAATCCTAGATCTAGGTGACTAAGTGCTCTTCCTAAACCAGATGGCACCCTGAGGCTCTGAGGGCACCCTCTGTCCCCAGGCCAGTCCATCAGCCCCGGCAGAAGCTTCTAGAGTAAGAGCCTGTGGATTTGTATTGGATGGATGTAAACCAGGCAAAGTCACAGGGGCTCGTTCTGGAAGCCCATCCGTTTACCCACTCATGCCATGGAGAGCCGTTCCCCCAACTCCACACCCGCAGTCATGCTGAACCACAGCAACTGGCTTTTAGGCCTTCAAGCCACTCCTTCTCACCGCTGGACAGACCCTTCTCACACCGTGAGGCCCAGAGTAGCCTTAACAGGTGGTCCCAGCAGAACTGGCCACTGCATGAATTGATACCTTTTGTGTGGGGGGGTGGTTGTTCTTCTGTCACTCAGGCACAGTGCACCATAAGTACAGTGGTGCTATCATGGTCCACTGCAGCCTCAACCTGCCAGGCTTGGGTGATCCTCCAGCCTCAGCTTCCCGAGTAGCTGGGCCCACAGGTATACATCACCACTCCTATTTAATTTTTTGTAGAGTCAGGGTCTTGCTATGTTGCCCAGGCTGGTCTCGAATTCCTGGGCTCAAAAGTGAACTGCCCACCTCAGCCTCCCAAGGTGCTGGGATGACAGGTGTGAGTCACTATGCCCAGCCTAGAATTGGTTTTTCTTAAACCTGAGTTTGACACATGAACCCCACTTACACAGATATCAGCACACTCTCACAGCTCGAGAGTTTTTCTGAATCTCGATTCTGTCCGTTCAAGGTCAATATCTAAGAAAGGGTCAGAACTGACCCTCCCTCAGTGAAGCCTAAGAACAAATGCAGCAGCATCTCAGTGTATGAGGAGACAAAGTAAGAAGGGTGGAAAATACACACTGAAATCCTAGCGCTAGAATCATAATCACCAACACTTTAAGAGGCAATCTGCTTTCCAAAATATGTAGCTGCTGGATTAACTTCAAAGTCACCAGATTCCACAGGCAGGAGCTCAGAGGGGCACAGCTTTCTAAGGCCGCAGAGCCCGGGACAGCGTAACAGCCTCGGGGCAAAGCAAACTAAACAAAG
The DNA here is from genome assembly GCF_037993035.2 of Macaca fascicularis. Classification (NCBI taxonomy): domain Eukaryota; kingdom Metazoa; phylum Chordata; class Mammalia; order Primates; family Cercopithecidae; genus Macaca; species Macaca fascicularis. The sequence continues at coordinate 271,596 of NC_088386.1, forward strand.
GCTTGGTTCTCTCAAGGACGAATGTGCTCAAGTCCTTCCAAATAGATTCTTCTTCTAAGTAAGTTAGATGCCTCCGACAATACTGTTTAGAGTGCCAGTGTGTTCAGAAACATGAAGTTGAAAATACACCTCAGGACCCCAAAATCACTACGCTAAAGGGATGTCAAGGTGAAGGAAGAGCTTAGAGCAAACCTGCCTCCCATGCTCTTCCGAACAGAGACAGCTACTGGGGGGAGGGGAAAAAAGCCACTTACCTCTCTCACAACCGATCCACAAGGAAATTCCTCATGGACAGAGGAGAGAATTCAAAGTCCTCATCTGCACACGGAGATAAATGCGGATCTGGCTGCTTCCTCTGGAAAGGTGCACTAGAAACGCATTTGTCTGATCTACCTGTGACCTGGAAATCCCTCCCCGCTTCGAGCCGTCCCTCCCTTCCTGGACCGAACCAACGTCCATCTCACATATATTGATGTCTCACGTCTCCCCTAAAATGTGTAAGACCAAGTTGTGCCCCAAACACCTTGGGCACGTGTCCAGGACTTCCTGAGGCTGCCGCAGTGTGTCCTCAACCCCGCCTGAGGCTGTGTCTTTAACCTTGGGAAAATGAACTCTCTATGGGCCGAGAACCGTCTCAGAGATCCTTCTGGTTTACAGGAAGCATTCTCTCCTGCGAGTATATCAATGAAATCATGTGGAATTACAAAATGCCACTTTAGTAAAGGCCAAAGGAATTAGGATTCGATGTGCTTAAAAAACAACACAAAAATAACGTTCTATTTGTCAATGGACCATGAAGCCCACACCCCCTTTTGCAGTGAAGATGTCAAATGGGACGAGAGGCCCCTCCTGAGGATGCTACCCTCTGACCCCACTTCCCAGAGTCCAGTTTCCTGCTGCTCAGGGAACAGCAACCCCAGCTTCACGGGGCTCAGGCCTCCAAACCCAACTCCCACCCATGCTGGAGAATCACCCCAGGGACTAGTGAAGTGGCAGATGCAACTCTCACCTCACCCCCTTAAAGGGGAAAAGGCACCTTCCCGCTCCTCTTCCTGCTGGTGGGAACAGGGGCAGGAGCTGGAGGGTCAGGAGTCAGGCAGCAGAAGGGAAGCAGCCTGGGTCCCTGCTAGTCACAGATGGCAAATACCAACCATCCCCGACCTTCACTTTGCAAAGAAATCCTTCTATTTTGTCAGGTCCCTGGTTAGAAGTTTGCACCCATAACTTAAAAAGGGGGGGGGAACCTCAGATACAAAATGGGTGTTTTGCTGACAACATTTCAATTATCTGGGGGCCTTGGGTCAAATGGTGGCAAAACAGGAAACTGAACGCTGTTATTCAGGAAACTACCTTCCAGCCCCATCTACCCTCCCAGGCTGTCACCTTATGGTGTTTGTCTGCTAGATGATTAACAATAACTGCTCTGAAAAACTAGGTGTACAGAACAGACAAGAAGTCAGCTTGGGTTGAGGGGAAGCAGGATAAGACCCCCTTCCCCGCAGGATGGTGGAAGAGGAGGAACCTTCAGCACCTGGGTTTTCAGGGTGCTGGATCTCTGAGAGCATCTCTCACAGCTCAAGTACAGCCAGACCCTCCTCTGACACAGCCTGTTCAGGCAAAGGTGGCACCTGCCCTAGAGACCCACAGCCCTGTGCAGGGCTCAGCTGGAGCTGAACTTTCCTCCCTTGATAAGAGTCAGGGCCAGGAGTGGGGAGAGGAGAGAAGCAGCAGGCCTGAGGGGCACTGTGGAAACTCCATGCCACGCTCTCGTCTGATGTGCTCCGGCCAAAGCCACGCTTCTCGGAGGGCGTTTCCCTTCACACATCTGGAAATCATCAACGTCTAGTCTCCCCACAGAACAGATCCTTCCCCAGGAGGCAGATGCTTGGCTGTAACACGGAGTGATGAGGGGCGCGCCTTCGTGCCCATTCTGTAGTGTTTCCTGTTACCTATTTTACCTTAAGCTACAAATGATTCCCGTTTACACGGGACACAGTGACACAGACAGCAAAACACATGAGATTCAGTGTGATCCCACACCCGTCACTGCTGACCTCAAGTGCTTTGTTCGTTTTGCTACTAGAGTTTATACTCTCTCCCGGGGTCCCAGGCCTGTGGATTCAACCAACCGCAGATCAAGATTTTTTTTTTTTAATGTGTTTGTACTAGGCATTCAGACATTATTATTCATTAAACAACTACTCGCATGGCATGTGCATGGTATAGCTGTTACGAGCAACCCTGATGTGACTGTCTGCAGGAGAATGTGCATAAGTCATATGCAAACACGATGCCATTTTATTGCAGGGACCTGAGTGCCCACAGACCTTGGATTCCATAGGCAGTCCTGCAGCCTACCCCCATGGGCACTGTGGAATGGCTATAATAGAAAATACGAAAGTTTTAAACAGTTATATACTAAATCTAATCGTTTGTGAAGAAATTACTGTGTATCACTTGTATTATTTAGAAGTCCTTCCTGGCCCACAGACATGTTCTTATCTTTTTGTCCACGGATCTAGCCATTCCAGTAAGCTTATTGAACACAAATCAATTCTACAATTAAATTCTTACAGGAATCACACTCAATCTGTAAGCTGCTTTGGTTTTTAAAGTGAAATAACCAATAGTTTTGCAAACCAGCTATATCATAGAATAGGATAAAGCAGCCCCATGACATGCAAAAACATGGGGTTTCAAAGCTAACCAGTATAAAACACGCTACAAACCTCTAAATATGAAGATGTTTTATACCACAACAGATATTCCAGAAAAAAACAAGATGTTCAAAAAAGCTCTTTGCAGAAAAGCACTTTCCCCTTCATTTTTCACACGCTTTCCAGAAGCTTGTGTTTGGCGATGACCATGAAGCGGAAGTAGCGTCCGCTGCAACTACTGCCACCGCAACACAGAATATTAAGGCATTTAAAAAAAAGGACACAGCATATTTCCTATTGATGAGAACAGGTAGAGTGTTATAAAAATGAGTGTGTTCTAAAGTCAACAATGTTCAAATTCTAGGTCTCCCGCAGACATTAGACGGTAACCGCCAAAGCTTATGTACTTGGCAACGTTCAAGGAGACCAAGTTCAGAGCTGTCACAATGCAGCACCATCCTCACGCGATTATCTCAGGCGGGTTTGAGGGCAAGTGCCCCCGTCACAGCGGGAAAGCTGCCCAGCCCAGCACTTCCTGAGATCACAGACCTTCACCTTCCCACGTCTGCAATAGTTCCTTTACACCGGGAACCAGACAGCAAAACCTAAAACACTTCCTCAAATCTCAAGACAGTCTTTAGAGCTCTTTTCCTTGCCCCTTCTCTTACTGAAAAAGCCTATTTTGTAAGCAACCTGTAGTGCTTCCCAGAGCTGGGGCGGAAGGAGAGCTGGTGTTGGGTAGACCGAGTTTCAAGCGTGGGGAGACCAGGAAGTTCTGGAGATGGATGGCGGTGATCGCGGCACCACAGTGTGAACACACTTAATGCCTCCAAACCATACACTTAAAAATAGAGTGCTATGTAATTTTACCGCAATCAACACACTGAGAAAACTCATCTATAATTACTGTCATTTCCAATATCTTGTACCCTGTAAGTTGCATTTGCTTTTGGAAATCCTCAGAGCAATCTTGAAAGACTAATACCCTATCATCTCTGAAACGCAGGCAAAGTCGTTCAAGGGTTTGGTTATAGGAAAGTAGCTGGAAAGCAAAGCGCCCGTTAGACATGGCAGCCGTGGTAGCACAAACACATGGTAGGAAGATGGTGGTCATGCTACACACAGATGGGAAGGGTGTGGGGAGCCACAGCACCGGATACTCGGGAGGCACCTGGGCAGGAGCTGAGAAAGTACGAAACACGTTCCATCACGCAACATTCACGGACCGTGAGTCCAGCCACCGCCGCTGACATCCACTGTGGCTGGGGTGTCCTCTGCCACAGAGATACGCACCCTGCCAAGGATAGTGTACAGATTAAATGTCAAAGCATAGACATGCTCAGGTCCAGCTGGTCACATAGAAGCAAACACAACACATTTCCCAGACCCCAGCAGCATGACTCTCCACCTGACTGCAACCCCGTCCCATTTATTCTCGAACCCGTCTCTCCCGGACCCCACTTAATGACTCTCCACCTGACTGCACCCCATCCCGTGCATCCTTGCATCTGTGTCTCGGCCCTCACTCACTCCCTCACTTCCTCGTTGGGTCAGGAACCAAAAGTCCACTGTGTGCCTGGTGCACTGAGCCTTGTCAGGGGCCTCTGGGCCACATGCTGGGACACGCAACTAGGAACTCCCAGTGCACACGTTGGTCTCCTGCAAGACGCTTGGCTCTTAGCTGCGGGAGCTGGGAGCCGGCACCCACCCCTACAACCGACTGCACTCTTAGAAAAGTCACAGAAGGCCCCTCACCAACCCAGCAGCACCCTGAGGCCACATCCCACTTGCCTGCTGGTTCCTGAGCCTCCCACCCTGTGATGGCTCGCTCCTTTGGTTCCCTGCCTTAAATCCACTGGATCCTCTCCTCATGGGACTCTTTCCTGTCATCTTCCTGTCATTTTCCTGTCAGCAAGCACATTTCCTGTCATTTCCCTGAAATGACATATTTCCTGTCATTTTCCTGTCAGCAAGCACATTTCCTGTCATTTCCCTGAAATGACATATTTCCTGTCATTTTCCTGTCAGCAAGCACATGTGTCCAGCCTGACCTTGCTGATGTGCTCCAGCTGGCCCTGGACTCGAACCGCGCTGCTGCGGCTTTCCATCAGTGTGACATCTGCGTGTTACCACCTGGGAAATGCCAGGTGATGGTAACATCAACCAGGAGGCACCGCTGAGAATCAGAACGCATAGTGCGGTGCCCAGAATGTCACGTCCTTGAACAGACGCTCCGTGTCTTCTCCTCTCCTGGCAGAGCTTCGCTGTAGGAAGGCGGCCATTCTTCCAGTGCTGCTACTTCCAACACCGGGGAAAGCAAGCTTCAGAAATGAACGGTGTCAAAAAGGCAGGACCCAACAGCAGGGCTGCCAGTGGCCGGACGACCACAGCCCCAGCATTCCCCAGCATTCCTCAGCCACCATGGCTGACAGCCCAGGCTCCAGAAATGCACAGCTTCAACCTTAGGAGTAAAAACCCTCCCAAGCCAACTATTATTTTCAACAATGGGATTGGGGAGTGGGGTGTTCTAACCCTGCCTCTCTCGACAGCACAGATCATCAGATCCCAGTTCTTATAGGATTGGGGACTGTGTGTGTGGGGAAGTGGTTCTAATCCTGCCCCCCCCCCTTCATAAAAAAGAACTGGGATCTGATGATCTGTGCTAGGTCAGTACTTTGCTTCCGCCACATGCAGTCATCCTCAGCACCAGGAAAAGTCAGAAGCGTTGAGTGATGACACCAATACCAACATGTGCGGCTCTGACAGCTCCGGTAACTGGCTGCAGAGATACAACACAACAGCGGTGAGATCCACGGACATCACCAGTCTTCCCAAAGATTGTGTTCCTGAATCTTCTGCGTTCGGAATAACGGTCTTCTTTGCTAGGGCTGAGCCATGCTTCCCTCTTGCCTGTCCTCTGCCTTCACCAGCTTCGTGCGCGTTTCTGGGCCAGTGTTTGTACAGGTGCTATCACTTATTTCCACAGCGAGAATATACACAGACACCACACAGAAATGGGCAACCCCATTAGGAGCTGTGCAGGGAGATCTAACTCATCCGATGTGCCAAATTCCTGTTGCCATGGAAATTAAACTAACTAAACTAACGTTGCTATGACCTCATCTCTTACTGTACCACTAAAGATCATCCGGGTAAGAGGAGTGTGCCTCTGCATAGCATTCAGCTCACGTTTACATGTCGGTTTTCCCTGAATATGGTTATGTGAGATAGAAATCAGTAAGATGGGGTGTAACATCTAGTATAGGATCGTTGTGTCTCCTAGGCTCACACACTTCCTTTAAGATCCTCAGAAAATGAAGTTTAACTCTGGCGACGTGAGTTACATAGTAACTTGTTTTGGATACTGTCTCTTTCACCATCTAAATATCAACACCAAAGAAGTTCTTGAGTTCCTTTTGAAATTGAAAGGAATTTACAAACCATAAAAGCCCCAATATTAAAGGATACAATTCAGTCTTTTCAGTATATTCTTAAAACTGCACATCAACCACTAGTATGTAATTCTGGGACTTTTTCACCACGGGCCAAAGAACCTTGAACCCATTAAGAGTCAGCACCTGCTCCTTCCTTCCGCCAGCACCTGGCAATCGCCAGCCGACTTCCGTTTCTCTTGATTTGCCCATTCTGGACACCTGTTGTGAGGAGAGTCGTACAGTGCGTGACCTTTGGCGTGACCTTCGGTGCTGGCATCTTTCACGTCCAAGGTGAGTGGAATCTCACAGTGAGTGACCTGTTGACAGACACCTGGACTGTTTCTACTACTACGAATAATGCTGCTATGAAGATTCTTGCATAAGATTTTTTTTTGTAAAAATGTTTTCCGGCCGGGCGCGGTGGCTCACGCCTGTAATCCCAGCACTTTGGGAGGCCGAGGCGGGCGGATCACAAGGTCAGGAGATCGAGACCACGGTGAAACCCCGTCTCTACTAAAAAATACAGAAAATTAGCCGGGCGCGGTTGTGGGCGCCTGTAGTCCCAGCTACTCGGGAGGCTGAGGCAGGAGAATGGCGTGAACCCGGGAGGCGGAGCTTGCACTGAGCCGAGATCGCGCCACTGCACTCCAGCCTGGGCGACAGAGCGAGACTCCGTCTCAAAAAAAAAAAAAAAAAAAAAAAAATGTTTTCCATTTTCTTGGGCATATGCCTAGGAGTGAAATTGCTGGGTCGTACGGTGATTTCATGCTTAACTTTTCTGAGGAACTGCCAGACTTTTCCAAATCAACTGTACCATTTTACTTCCCTTGCCACTAGCAATATATCAAGATTTCAGTTTTCCCAAATTCACCACCATGTCACTGTCCAATACTGGGATTTTACCCATCCCAGTGGTTAAGTGGTATCTCTTGGCGCTTTTGATTTCCATTTCTAAGATGACGAATTCTGCTAAACATCTCATGTGCTTTTTAAGGCATTTATATGTCTTTCTTTGGAGAATGTCTATTCAAATCCTTTGTCCATTTTTAAACTGGATTTTTATTAAGAGTTTTTAAATATATTCTTGATATCAGGTCCTTATCGTAATAATGGAACAGTCCGTATCCTGTTCTGTGGGTTGTCTTTTTACACATTTCGTTATATGAAAAAAAAAAAACCGCATCAATATCATTAATCCCATGAGAAAGTGGTAGACACAAGATTTTTATATTTTAATATTCGCTGGAAAGCTCAAATGTCTATCATTGGGAATAATGTAAGGTACTTTCCTTGAGATGAAAGTCATTCTGTTCATTTTTCAGGCCACACCTGCAAATACCTCCATCTGAAGTGGCATCTTTTGTAAGTCATTCTTTCTATAAAGGCGGCCGTTAGTGGAACAAGTGGTTCTGCAGGTTCATAGCTCAGAGGCACCAGTGTTCTCCCAAGATAACCATAAAATCCGCAGAAGACGCACCTGTGCACACTTCCTGTTTCTCACTCAGAACATTCCAGAAGGAACCCTGAATCCCAGTGCCACAGCGGGACTGAAGTTTGCTCTCACCCACACAATAAACCCAGGGAGCTCCCCCAGTCCCCACCCCGAGGCCACAGCCTTGGTCCTCTGTCTGGTCTAGGAGGGCTCCTGCAGCTCCAGCCTAACAGGGAACAGAGGGCACCCACATGTCAGAAAGCCCTCCCAAGGCCTGGCGAGCACTTTTGTTTATGTGCCAGTCAAGTGCGTTTGACAATTCTACAGCCAGCTGTATGGCAGGCAGCGAGGTATCCAGCAAATACTCAGGGCTCACGTTACTGAGGAAGGAAGGTGGACAGCGAGGTACCCAGCAAGTACTCAAGGCTCACGTTATGGAGCAGGAAGCCAGGCAGATAGTGAGGTACCCAGCAGGGTTCACATTACCCAGGAGGAAAGAAGGGTGGAGACAAGCGGGCTGGAACAGTCTGTCATAACCTTTAGCATTTATAAGGCTCGCTGAAGATTATCCGATTTGATCTTAACAGCTCACAAGATAGGCAGAGGCATGACTGTTTTCACTTCATAAAAAAAGATCCCGAGAACTGGTGATGACCACGTGCTCTTCCCATAGGCTCCCAGAAATCATCCTCAGATCATCTCTCAGTTGTATACATGGGATAATATCTCAGTCACGTCCCCTCTCTGCAGGGGAATTTTACTGCCGCCCTGCTGTTCCTTCGCACCCCTGCCCTCTCCTGCATTTCAGCCATGCCCACCATCCATGGGGAGTCTGCACCACCCCACCCCCGCTGCTGCTGATGGCTTGGGTCACGCTTACCTTTCATTTCCACCTACAGGGACCTGTTCTTCCTTCAAATGCAGCTCAAACTCACTCACTGTGTGAAGCCTTTTCCAGCCATCACAACCGTCATGTGTAAAATCAGTGTATGGAATGCTTCATTTAGGAGGTGCTTATGTTGCCTCATTGGCTGTGAGCAGGGCCAAATTCTGAGCAAACCCGGTGGTCCCCTCTCCCCATCTCTGCCCCAGTGCACTTAAAACAAGGATTCCTGGAAGGACCTTTTTAGTCCAATTCACGCATGAGTCTGCCCCACACCCTGCAGAAAAGCCCTGGTGGTCGGCGGTCAGGGCTTGGGGCCCCCAGGTGGGTAAGGAGAGCTTAGTGCCCTCTCTGGACTTGTCACTCAGAGACCCGCTGCTGGAAGGGAAGAAACTTGCATCCTCTGAAACATCCAGGCCCCGAGACCCACTCAGGAGCAGAAAACGGGGAAGGAGCCTTGAACAGATCCACGGGAGGGTAGACAGCAGGAATCACAGAGGCTACCAGGGAGGCAGGGAGGCAGGCAGTGAGGCCTGAGGTGATGTGGCCGGGAGGGAGTTGATGTGACCAGAGGTGACATGGTGGGGGGATGACACGGCGTGGTGGGGGGAGGAGATGTGGCCAGGGGCAACGTGGCCAGGGAAGGAGACACGGCTGGAAGTGACAAGAGGGGTCTCCAGGCCTCAGACTGTGCCTCAATTATGGATGACATTTTAATTAAGATGTTATATCGAACTTTAACGAAAAGTAGCAATTTAGAACCACTGTGTACATTTAAAGCGTGGTACAAATAGAGCCCGTTTCCCAAACCACAGAACGGTGCATTGAAGGAAAAATTAACAGCTCACCAAAAAAAAAAAAAAAAAAAAAAAAAAAAAAAAAAAAAAAAACTGAGTAAAGAAAAAATTCATTTAAGATCAGAAATAAAGATATCCTACAGCTCTTCTAGTCCAATCCCCACCCTAACGTGAATGGGGGGAAAAAGGAAGTACATTCTAGTCAGTCAGAATTAAAGACAAAACCGATCCACTTTACTTTCTACTTGACAGAAAACAAGAAGCTCATCAAGGAATCCCTACCAACAATAGCTTTAGTAGTTCCCAAAATGCAAAATTCACCTACAAATTAAATCAACTGCTAAGTGTGTATAGAGTAATTTTTTTCATTATTGCCTTCCTCATCCCCAGGGGCTTTTGTAGACCTTGTTTCCCCCTAATTGCCTCCAACACCCAGGAAATTGAAACCCCACAAGTAAACTGTGTCTCGATTCATGCACAGCGTCCTTTGGAGCAGACAGTCCATTGCTCTAAGACGTTCTTGTCACCTAAGCACCGAGTACAGCCTGAGAACGCACAACACGCACTCACACAAACTCAGACAGTCAACAGGTGAGATACGGCACGTGAGGAGGAAGACAAGATAAATGAGCTTCACCGACACCCCAGATCCGACAAGAAGGGACACACGCAGTCTACTCGGGTACAGGTGATTCCTAGAAAACAGCCAAGGGCAGAATTTGGAGAAGCAGCACCGCAGGCCAGGAGGGTCTGGGGGCTTTAGAAGGGAGGGGCGCCCCGACCAGGTACTGGGGGATTCAGAAGGGAGGGGCTCCCCGACCAGGTGCTGGGGGATTCAGAAGGGAGGGGCTCCCCGACCAGGTGCTGGGGGATTCAGAGGGGATTGGTGTCCCGATCACTTCCTGGGGGGTTCAGAGGGGAGGGGTACCTTGACCACGTGCTGGGACTTCGGACGAGAAGGCGCCCCGACCGGGTCCTGGGGACGGCAGGACAATCCCAGGGTTCCGTCGTCACTTTTCACTCCCTACTCCCAAATCTCGCCCTGAAGTTGCACCCAGTCTCCCTCTGTCACCCAGGCTGGAGTGCAGTGGCTCGATCTCGGCTTGCTGCAACCTCTGCCTCTCGAGTTCAAGTGATTTTTCTGCCTCGGCCTCCCGAGTAGCTGGGATTACAGGCGCCTGTCCCCATGCCCGACTCATTTTTTATATTTTTAAGTACAGATGGGATTTCACCTTGTTGGCCAGGCTGGTCTTGAACACCTGACTTCACATGATTCACCCGCCTCGACCTCCCAAACTGCTGGGAACACACGCATGAGCCACGGTGCCCGGCCCATATAACTATTTAAATTTGACTAAAATTAAATAAAATTAGAAGTTCTCATTTACACTTCAAGCATTCAGTTACCCACAGGTGGCCACTGACCAGAGGCTGGTACAGATGTCACACTCCACACTGTAGAAGGATCTAGGGACGAAATGACTCTAAGATCATCTCGACATCTTTATGTTGAAGCTACTGAAGATTTACTCTGATTATTAGAGACATCAGCATTCTCCCACTTAAAAATGTCAGTGCTATTGCAATGATCAGATCTGTGACTTCCCAGCAGCTCTTCTCTTCCTGGACAGAGAACTGTAGAGCATCTGCACTCTGCCTCCACACTAAGGGATAGTAGACGCCTCCGTGTAAAATGAGGGGGAGAAAAAAAAATGAATCCCTAGTCTGCCTCCCCCCCTACGATTTTGTGAAACTCCTCTTAATATGCAGAATAACTGCCAGAGTTGCAATAAAGAAGCATCCCTTGACCAGGAAGCAGCAGGGAAGCAAGAGGAGGGAGATGCGAAGACCCTCCGTTCCCTCTGGGACCCCAGGCCCAGCCAGGACTGAGAAGGGCAGCACAGCCCGGCAGACCTGCACACCTGATGCGAACCATACACACGGCTTCCCTGGGCCTCGGTCCCCTGCTCTGCCCTGACTGGCCACTGTGGCTCTGGGTAGAGGCAGCTCCCTGAGCCCCAACACCCACAGCCAGTCCCCTCCTTGCAGGTCTCAGCTGTGCTCTCACTGCCTCCCTGATGCTTCTCATCATCATCCGCGTACCGTGTCCACTCTACCCCACAGCCCTTGCTACCGCCCACCCCACCACGGAGCCTAGCACACAGCAGGGGCCTGAGACGCCCCAACGGGCGGGCATGCCAGGGTAGGGCTTGGAGTTCCAAGGGCCATGTCCCGCATACCACCACAAGTGCCGCGGAGGCTGTGGAAGGAGTCCAGGTTTCAGGCCTGCACTCAGCTTCTCCCGGCCCCCGAGGCCAAGAACCTAGCAAGGGAGCGCAGCTGGAAGCAGGGTCCTAAACCCCCTTCCTGCTCCTCCAGAGGAAGGGGGCCTCGGGGCACAACCCCACGAGCACCTTTCCTCCTGCCAGGCTGCCTGCCACAGCACCAACACCTTCACCGCAGGGAAACCCACCTCTATGAGGAGAAAACCAAGTACCACAGGAGCCACGTCCCCCGCAGCGTCTGCTGAGCCCAATAGCGACAGCAGCAGCCGGGCCCCCACTCAGCACACACCGACTCCGAACACGCCACGCACACCACAAGGCCGACCATCTTGAAGCTCAGCTTCCACTCGTCAGGGCCCTCTTCCAGGAGAGCTCGGCATGTCTATCTTCCCTGGGCTCACAGAAAGGAGCGTGACTCAGCCCCGAGTGTGAACAGAGTCAAGCTCCCACTAGCTGTACAGACAACCTCCCTTGCCCTGTCCTGGGAAGTAGCCAAGCGCAAATAGCCATCTTTTGCCCGCACAGGTACGGAATTCAGTCAGTTCTCTCAATGGAGTTGTGACAGGTCAACTCCAGGCTCCTCAGTGCTCTGGGGTTCACCTCGGGCCACTACACCTTTGAAACGTGGCTGTGGACTCCTCTAGGCTGCTCAGTGTCACGGCCATTTCATTCAGACACTGCAGGCGCCTGCCGTGGTGTCAGTACCCAGGACACCCCTCCCAGCATCTTCCGAGATGCTGCTGCAGCTGCTGTGATCTGAGAACAGCCATGCACAGGCATCAAAGGGAGGGCTTCTCAAGTCTCCTCCAAGAGCAGTGGCTACAGCTTTGGAAGACGTTGCACTGAATCCTGGGTGATCATGGCTTGGTCTGCAATCTAAACCTAGTTGCTAGGGAGACACACTCTGTTGTAATTGGCAGAGGCTGTTGGTGGCAGCTCTACCAAGACCGAGAATGGCAACTAATCTGAGATTTACTATCCATACTTTCTATTTGATGTTTAAAAGGAAAGCATCGTGAAGTTCCAGTAGCAAGGAATTTTCTATAATCTATCACATCAAGATATAGCAGAAATGTAGCTAAAATGTTCATAGGATCTATGCAGAGGAAGAGACGGGTCTATTTCAGGAAAAGCGCTTGCTGGCTTTTAAGAAACAGTGAAATCCCTGCCAAGTAAAAGGTTGTTTATACTTTTGCTTTGGAAACGGAGGGAAAGTTCTTTCTTATTATTTGAATACATTAACTGTATTTAAGTATTCTGGTAGATTAAGTATTAAACATTCAAAAGGAAGTAATTCTGTTCGGTCTATTTCATTCTTTAAATGTAGCTTTCAAAAACTGACAAATATTTGGGTGCGGTGGCTCATGCCTGTAATCCCAGCACTTTGGCAGGCCGAGACGGGTGGATCACGAAGTCAGGAGATTGAGACCATCCTGGCTAACACGGTGAAGCCTCGTCTCTACTAAAAACGCAAAAACCTAGCCTGGTGTGGTGGCAGACACCTGTGGTCCCAGCTACTCGAGAGGGTGAGGCAGGACAATGGCGTGACCTGGGAGGCGGAGCTTGCACTGAGCCCAGATCACACCACTGTACTCCAGCCTGGGCAACAGAGCAAGACTCCGTGTCGAAAAAGAAAAAAAAAAAGTGGCACACACCCCATGTCTGCCCTGGCTCCGGCCATCTCCACAGAGTGGACAGAGCTTGGGAAAAGCTCACTATGGGGGCCCAGAAGGCTGGGCCTGGCCTTTGCTCAGCAGATGAGCAAGAGGGTCAGCCACCCTAGGGAAGAAGCCCATATTTGCTATGTTACTGATGATATCCACATAAATTTCTATTTTGCCTCTCACACAGAACTGGGATCTATGTTTGAGCAAGCAGCTCGTGCCAACAGTCCCTGCATGCCATCATTTCCCTGACCTCCCCCCAGAAGAGCCAGGCCAGGCAGCGTCCCCACACGGGCACTGGGGCCCAGGAAGATCCTGGTCCTACTCCTCTTCTCTCTCATCCCTGCAGCACCCTGCTGTGGAAGCCCAGCAGTGCTGGCTAAACCCACGTTCACCTGGGGCATTCAGGAGAAGCCTCTGTGCAGAAATCAACTGGGAAGTAGGATTGTGTGTGCTGGCAGGTCACTCGAATGGATTTGCAGAACTCAGTTTTCAACACAGGTGCCGCCATCAAGTCCCTGAAGACCTTTGTGAGCCTAGAGCCATAGAGCCATTTGAGGCACTCTCACAATCTCTAACAACCCTGCACAGAGGCCCTGTTTATCCAAAGGACCATAAAATTTTCCGTGCAAAAAAAATTTGACATAATGAATTAAAAGTGAAGTCACCACTTCTATTTTCCATTAATCCATTCATTCAAACAAGTATCTCTTGAGTGTGTGCATCAAATACTGTGGAATTAGGATTTAGTCCATGCCTTCAAGAAATATACAGCACAGAAGAAAAGGTATAGCTTGTAACTAACAATGGTGAATAGGCAAGAAATACACATCGCAGAAGGAAAGGAATAGCCTGTAACTGTAACAGTGGTGAACAGGCAAGAAATAAACATCATAGAAGGAAAGGTAGAGCTGGTAACTAACATCATAGAAGGAAAGGTAGAGCTTGTAACTAACATCATAGACGGAAAGGTGTAGCTTATAACAGTGGCGAACAGGACAGAATCTCACAGGCTCGTCAGGAGCCACCGAGGAGGAAGCCATGATTCACATCCACCTGCAGTAGATAAATGTTTCCCGGATAAAGTAACTTGTCTACAGCGATATCTGCTCCTTATTGTTTAATCTTACTCATTAGGGTATTAAATTATGACTTTATGTGCTGCTTATATAAAATACATCATTGTCAGGGGAGGTTATAAAATAATACTTCACTCAAGCTTGGGCTGTGAATGGTGCGAGGCAATGGGACGATGTGTTCCCGTGTTCTCGAGACGCAGAAGGGGCAAGACCCTGCTTCCCTTCTCCTCCCCACCGCCCTGTTCCCAGATGAGGGGCGGAGGCAAGGCCGCCGGGCAGTCCTAGAGCTGGCTCCAGGGCCAGGACACCATGCCCAGACGCTCTGCGCCCCATGCAAGAAATACAGACTGTGGGACAATCACCAATTTACCTGGCAGTGGGGAGAGTCCTTCATCAAAAGCCTGTGCTTCCAGGAGCCAGGACAAAGCAGGAGGCCCTAGGAAAACTGTTCCGGGTGCTCCTGAAACCTGGGCAGAGTCACAGTCTGGCAGGAAGCACCAGTGATGCAGGTGTGCCCAAGACTGGGAGGATGGCCAGATGCCTGGAGACCAGACCGGCCTGCAGGAGATGACCACCTCTCTCTGGTTCGTTAGAGACAGACAGTCTGGGCTTCACTTTTGTATGTGGAGTCTCACAGTACAGAAATGTCACAAAGGGATTAGACTTCGTATACCCCAATTTTTTAAATTAAAAAAACACAATTATTTCAACTAATTCTAAATCCAACAAAGAAAAATAAATAAGTATATAAATGCATGCCTCCAAAAAGTAAACCACAATCTCTTTACCCATAGGAGACCCAAAATTTAGTTTACCTTTTCTTCAGTATGATCTCATTTTTTTTCAAGCCATTACTGAGGGGTCTCCTCACTGCCCCATGAGGAGGTTCATGGGCTCTTCAGGGCTCTTTGCGGTTTCATCATTTTTTAGATTTAAGGGCAGGATCATTTTCCCACACTTGCTTGCTTCCCTGATCACCAATTTTTCACAAGGACATCATTGTGCCTCAGAAAACCTAGTAACTGAACTTCATTCAAAGTGAAAACAATAAGGACATGTTGGCTGCTATGACAGCATCCTCAGTCACCGAATCTCCCTGGGGGACCACACATACCCCCAATCTCCTTGGAACCCCAGCATGCAGGTATCGCTGCGGCTGACAGGACTGACCCACCCTGGGGGAGGCATGAAAGCAAAGGGAAGAGAAGGCAGGTGACTCATTTAGGAAACTCGGGTGATCCTCTCGAGTCACGTTTCTCAGGGTGTCAGGGGACCAGCCACATGTAGGGAACCTCCTTGGCCTGGCAGGTGGCAGACTCCTGGGACCCTCCTCAGATACGTTAATCAGAGAATCTAAAGGCGGGCAAACTCTGAAAAGTATCTGTAAAGGAAGGACTTAGCTCTGCTGTGAGCCCACTACACGTGGGGTCACGCAGGATGCCGCTCCCAGCGTCCAGTCTCCATTTCACCCTCCTGGGAGGAACACCCGTCAAGTCACAGAGCACGGTCTTCAGCGAACACCTTCCTGCGCGACCTCCACTGTCGCCCAGCCCTGCAGGAGTAGCCGCCGAGTAGGGGAAACAAGTCTTTGCTCCTGACCCGGCCACCTTGACGCTGGGCATAAAGACCAGCACTGCTACGTCTCTGGGGAAAGGAGCGGCCCTGGGCAGGAATGCACTTGGCAGCCCCAGGGAGCAGTCAGGTGTGGAGGACCAGGCCTCTGCCCGCAGACACGTCAGCACAGCATCCTGGAGCAGAACTTCCAGCCCAGCTGAGCCTACAGATGGCTGCAGCCCTGGACAGCATCTTCACGGTGACCTGGGGGACTGGGCCAGAGCCGCTCAGCAAGGCTGCCCTGAATTTGCAACCTGAAGAAGCTGTACAGTCGTACGTGTACTTTGCCTTAAGCCCCTAGGTTTTGGGGTCACTTGTCACACAGCGACAGACAGTGGATGTGCACGGACTCCCAGGCCACGATGGCCTCTGCCGGCCTCACCCGGGCTGTCTCATCTGTTCCCGTGACATCACGTTTCTCAGAGCCAAAGGCTGCCAGGATCCCCTCTTTTCTTCACAAAGTCGTTACAAGCTCACGATACAAACAGAAAGAAAACAATCTGTAAAATACAACGTATGACGCAATACAAGGGGAATGCCCAGGCACACACACACGCGAAACAGGCACAAGTGTGAAACAGGCACATGCACAAACAGGTGTACATGCGTGAAACAGGTGCACGCGTGAAGGTGTACACTCGTCAAACAGGTGTACATACACACGTGAAAGCACCCGACATGAAGGGCTGTCTTTGGGAGCCTAGTTTTTAGACATCTCCCTCACCCTTTTACATCTGCACGATCACAAACACAGCACACCACAGTACTGAGGGGAAGCCCCAGCTTCTCATGGGGGCACATGAGGCTTTTTATTTATGCCACAGGTTGCATCACTACATCCTAGAACTGCAAGGCCCCCCACTGCCAGGACTGGGTCAGGTCCACCCTGTGCCCCAAGGACCAGGCCGCCTGCCAGCCCACATGGACCTGACCCTTGGATGGTGTGGCTGCTTCTAAAACAGAGGCTCAGGCCCACCCAGAGACCTGCAGTACCTGTTATTAAATCAAGACTTGACTGTGGGTAAACGTGAAGATTTTTATTAAACATGACTCTGCAACATTCAAAGGACCATAACTGAATGCTCTTTTCACAGCCACGGCGTGTCCAGACGCTCATAGAGGAGGCCAGGGCGTGGGAACCCACGGAGCCCCAACAAGGCAGACTTGGAGCAGTGCGGCGCAGTTAGCACCCATTTTGTGTCGATACTTGCCTTTTATATTCACATTAAAATAAAAAATAAGCAAAAGTAGTTCACATTCTATTTCAATTCTCTATTTTTGTAGTAACTGGGCCCCTTTCCCTCTTGTTTCCCAACTGAGTGATAAATAGGCCCAGCTGGGATTTGTCAAAGTCTGGGTGTCTGTTGTAGAGTAAGTGAGGGGTGTAGGGAGGGGAGCAGGAGTGGAAAGGAGGAGTGGGGGATAGGGAGGGACAGAGGGAAGGAGAGAGAGAAAGCGCCGAAGGCTGGAGGTAGGAGGGTTGCTCCCTGGCAGCCTCAGGCTCCCCGTTCCAAGGTAACTGAGCTGGCATCACGCATGCGGTGCTGTCATATGACTTGGCTGACACACGCCAGAATGACAACAAAATGCTTCAGAAGACTAAGCACCAGCACCTTCAGATTAGGGTAGAGTCCCGGTTTCACGCTTGCCTTGTGTGACATTCTATAAATTGTAAAGATAACGCATTTTCTTACCAGCCACGCTGTTCCCCAAATACTAACTATAATAAAGACCAGACAGCATCTGAGTACTGAGCGTGTGTCAGGCCCCGTGAGGAAGGCATCATTTACTTTGCTAGAGAAAGAAACAGGCTCTGAGAGAAACTTCCTGAGGCCAGGCAGCTGTCTCCAAACCCACCCCGCGCCTCCTGACCCTGAACGTGGAACACCCAAGTCATTCATGTGAATAATTTACCTACATGCATGTCACATTGAGATTCAGCCCCCAGATCTAATCATCTCTGTGCAGGAATGTGTCAAGGAAGGTATACAATTCTATGAGTTCGAGCTGGGGGAACAAAGGCAGGCACCCTCGACACACATGTGGTGCGGAGGTAGGCGCCCAGCACAGGGGCGGACAGGAGCATGTCCAGCCCTGCCCAGTCACACACCCACCCTGCCATGCCAGTGCAGGGGCCGCCACCGCGTCTCGGGGAAAAGCAGCTGCTCCTGCACAGGAATCTACCCTTGAAAGTATGTTGCTGAGAAGGTTTGGACCAACATCTCAGAAATCAGACACCGTGTAACACGCTTATCTATACAGGCTGCCTCTGTCAGGGAATCACCAATAATTCCCATCTCGCCAATTATTTCTGGTAAATACTGATTATTCTAAGTTAATTGACGCAACAGAAGAACAATATAAGGGAAATGTCAGAGTCAATCAGCTCCACCTGCTGAAGAGCTGGGACTAATGATGAAACCTAAGGTATCCTGGAGAACGCAGCAGGACCCCAGACCCCGAGGACCACCCCAGCCTCCTTCCACAGGAGAGTTAGTCGTGCGGCAAAGGAACAGCTTTCAAGGAATCTCAGAGGATCTCAAGGTCTTGAAAGTTGAACGGGAATTAAATATTTGCATCTGAGTCACATGAGCACATTAAAAGTAAAATTTCTTCTTTCCACTGGAATTATGAGCCTACGGCAGCGACACTGGCTGTATCTCATGCTCGTGAGATGTTTGGGGGCAGCTGTGCGTCTCTGGTGAATCATTTATAATCATGAAAGAAGTGCTTGGGCCCTCGATCCAGGACCACAGACCCCACCAACGAGGGTCTAAACAGGACAAGCCTCGGCCTGGAAAGGCTGGTGTCCGTGGGAGCTGGGAGGAGCACCAAGGAAACTCAGAGGCAAGCCCCACGCAAGCTCGGCATGTCCTACCCCACGCAGTCGGCATCAGCCACAGGGATCTTTTGTTGTTTTTTGTTCAGGAAGGAACATATTAAAAAGCCCGGGGCCCAGGGCCTGGACTCCTCAAAGCTCTCCACAGAGCCGGCTTAATTGGCACCTTCCCTCATGTTCAAGTCAACTATATATGGCTGCTGAGGGCATCTCAGAGCAGGTGCAACACTGAGCTTTCTTGCTGTCTGGGGAAAGCAGGAATTCCAGGCCTCTGCCTTAATACCTCCCCAGAGGCTCTGGCCCAGGTGAGCTCAACTTCTCCCAGGTAAGGAGTACAGACCAGCTTCCCCCATGCCCCTCAGGTCACACAGGAGCGGTGCAGACCCTTGCAACTTGGCACGAGCCCTCGCAACCCACCCTAGAGGCAGCAGCCCAGCCCTGTGGCCCCGGCCTGGCAGGAGGCAGCTGCTGGGGCCCCTGCTCAGGGTTCAGCACAGCGAGGTCCAGCCACAGCAGGTACGACATCCACCACCCGGCCATTCATCTTTAACCTAAAACAGACACAGGAATGCGGCAAAGGGTTCCTTCCCCTGACAAACCCGTGCTTCCTATTCTCATCTCTCCCTCCTGCCCCAGTACTGCACCCAAGGCCACCCAGCAATGTGCCCAAGGCCTGACTCCCAGTTTCACAGGGAATCCAAGACAATTATGATTTTGAGAAACTGGGAGCTACATAGAAAATGAGTCGGTAAAGCCAGTGTGCACTGATCCTCCACTCCACGCAGCAGATAACAGTCCTCAGGATAAAACCCACGGGGCGGGGAAGACGCGATGAAGGCGGGCAGGACAGAGGAGCCGCAAAGCGGGTGGTTCAGGGAACAACGCCACGTGAACACAAACCTAAAGTGCTCCGCAGCTGGAAGACAAAACACAGGAGACAGAAACGCTGACCGTTTAAAAAAAAAAAAAAGAAAAAAAAACCTCACTCTTAAGAGTCCATCAATTTTAAGTTCTTAAGTCACAATGTACCAGCACAGACTTCTCATAATGCCTGAAACTTGGTACAGTAAACACGTGAATCAGTTCTCCCAAGTCCATCGTTTTCTTTGTTGAGCCTCTTGACTCTCAGGCTGGTTTCAAAGTAAGCCCTTCTGTGTTTGTTGATTATTTAATAATTAACATACTTGAAAATACATTGACTTCCAAATTAATCTGCTAATAAAATATTAATTACTACACTGGCTGTCATCCACAGAAAAAAACACAATCACTTTCTGGTTGTAGAAACATGAGAATTCAAAGCCACTTTTGCCATCTGAACAGCCCTGGCTTTTGACAAGGGCATACCAAAGCTAATCTGAAAAACTAGTCCAGGCCATGATCGCTGGGGGTTGGACTTGCCTCATCACCCCACCTCCCTTCTGGAATTAGACAGAACTTAGACGCTTAGTCTGATGGGAAACATTTACAATCTATTCTCTCCAAAGCTACCTGGAGGATTTCCTCCACATGACAAAGCCTTGGTCTCCACCATCCCTTATCTGACAACTCTCTTAACCAACTGTCAATCAGGAAATTTTCGAATCTACCTATGACCTGGACACCCCAGCTTCTAGTTGTCCCACCTTTCCAGACCAAACCCATGTACATCTTACATTTATTTGATCGATTGTCTCATGTCTCCCTAAAAGCTATAAAACCAGGCTGGGCTCTGACCACCTCGGGAATATGTACTTAGGATCTCCTGAGGGTAGTATCAAGGGCCATGGTAACTCATTTGGCTCAGAATAAATCTCCAAATGCTTTCCAGTGTTTGACTCTTTACTGACATGGTGCCTTTCATGGGTATTCATCTGGGGGACTCACAATCAACCGGAGGCAGCAGTTGCCCACTGTGCAAAAGTCTCTGCAGGACAGAGCCTCTGGCACGGGGACTCCAACCCCTGAAGCAGCAGCTCTCCCACGTCCCACGGCCTGATAGACCTGCACCTCCCGGGCTTCTCATTTCAGAGTCTCAGCAACAAATCTACCAAACGTGATCAACATCACAGAATATTCCTCGAGGCTTTTGGCTGTTGTTTCTCCCCAAGTTTACTCTAGAACCAGAATGGCAACACTCGGAACAGGATGGTTCTCAGTCACTGACCCTCCTGGTAAATACACTGTCTCCAAGGCCCTTTCCCGCCAGTCACAGCTTCCTTCATGTCAGGCTCGAAGGCCACCTCCCCAAGAAGGAAACCTCTTCAATCCAGCAACCACAGCTCCTGTTCCCATCTAGAGCTTGTCTGCCAGGAAGGGAAGACTCCTCATTCCAGAGACAGCAGGTGCCACAAACTCAGGGTATTAGCCATTGCGAAGGCAAACACTCATGAAATTAGTAGACTTTTTCCTCCTTGGATACTGACGTTTCCTTTTCTGGAGGTCAGCCAAGGCCATCTGCACGAGTTACGAGCGTGATGGCTCCAGCCCCTCCTTCGGTGTCAGCAGTGTGGCTCCACTCTGAGACCTTCCTGCACCAGCCGGGCCATGCATCTGTTCCCACGACTGCTGTCAGCAGACTACAGGGATTCTAAAATAATCAGCAAACTGAGTTTCCGAAGGATGCATTTTAAAGAAAAATGTGTAAGTTTTACTGCATGAAATCAGCTACATCTTTTGCTACTGCAGAGGCTTTTTGTTTTGCTTTCCTCAAGCTTCTCTACAATGATCCCGACAGTCAAGGTTCCCAGTTACAGGCAGAGGGTTGGGCAGGCCGCGTCTGATGTTTAACACACACAGAGGATCCACATCATAGGATTTTCCCTGTTCACCAACATCATCAGGACAAACTTTAAGCAATAATAATCTCCCTGTCTGGAAAACTGAGCTCGCTTGAGAACTAATGCAACAAATGTGTTTGACCAAGTTGCAGGTGGACCTTTTAGTGAATGAATCACTATTTCAAGGAGGATAAAGGCTCACTATTCAAAGGCATGTTTTTGTCAAGTTTTGTAATTTCAGCTTCATGCATTTAAATCATGAAGTGAGGCTTGTACCTGATACATTATAGAATTTCTACAAAATAGAGAAAATTCCATTTCTGCACATTCACTCTCATTCTTTTCCATATGCGTATGGATGGTGGTAATTTAAGTTGGCATTCCAACAGGATTTCTAAATTAAACTGTCTTCTACTTTTAACACTACGTGTTAAACATTACATATTCCATTGTTCAACATTTATAGCAGGGTCTGTATTGGCCCGTTTTAAAGATTTCTTCCTCACTAAAAGCAAGCGTTTAAACAATAAATGGTCTACTCTAAAATATTCTGGAGACAGAGATACATTTGGAGAGTGGACACACTTAACACAGAAATCCGCAACATCAAACAGGCACAACCAGCAGTGAGGGTGGAAGGGGCGCTATGTGAGTGCCCCTAAAAACACACACAAGCCTGGCTGCTTAAAAGGAATGAATATAGCTCAACAGTCCCATGTGAACACTGATGTGTCTACTACCTTACAGAATCCTCCTAGCTGAGCTGCAGGAATCTTCCTTGGAACCTTTTCTCACCTACACTGCCTACAGGTGCCCACTGGGCTCCCTGGGCAGTATCGTGTCTTTGTTTAGAATATCACAGTATTTGGAGGTCTGTTTAATCCCAAGTCAGAGCCTTATCATAACTCTGACACCATCCCTCAGGGCTTGTGGGCCAACTTCGGCTAATGCAGGCTGCTCCACAGTGCCCTGCAGATGGGCTTGGTGCATCCACACGATTTTAAGATTTGGGGCTGCCGTTTTCTGCAGTCACAGATGCGGACTTACATATTCATCATGACTGAAAACAGCACGTATTTTTATGTTCCTTCTGTAACGGTAATAATCATGGCAACATTTCCCCAATCCTTAAGAAAGCCTCCTAACAGCAGTTGCATTCCACCCCCTTCCTTAAAATTAATAGAATTTACCAAACTAGGTGAAATCAGTCTTCATGAGAAAGTGACAAATCAGTGTTCACACAATGGCATAGTAGCTGGGCATAGAGTGTACACCAACATCCCAAACTAAGCACCCATCACAGTTATTCCCAACTCGCAGGAAAGCTAGAAAAATTAGAAGGCTTAAAACATACTTATAAATGAAAATAACAAGAAACCAAAGTTTCTGAGGAGCATTTGTTAGCCAAGCAAGGAAAGCCATTAACCAGTGCTGATTACATTGCATTTGATTACAGCAGCCAAAGACGTGTCCAGAGGAAGAGACTTTTAAACATTAGTCTTTCAGTAAGAATGGTTGCTTAACAAGTTCAGACTACTGGGCTACACCAATAGTCAATTGAAAAGCAAGGCGAACGAGTGAGAGTCATTTTCCTTAATCCTTAATGCGTCAAAAATTACTACATTGGTCAAGCTGGTCTCCAACTCCTGACCTCAGGTGATCCACCCACACCGGCCTCCCAAAGCGCTGGGATTACAGGCATGAGCCACCATGCCTGGCTGAGAAGTGTTTGACAGAGGCTGAGGGGAGGCTCCCGTCCCTTCCTGGGACGTCCACATCCCACCCAGTTTCCCATACCGACTGTGACACTCGAAGCATCACAGCAAGGACAGGTGCATCCCCACAGTTCTCGGCACTAACCCCACAGCTGTGTCAGCAGCCATAGCCCTGGAGCTGCCACTCAGCCTTATCGTGCTGGCACAAGCACAGCAGAAACTACCACGCCCCCAGGAGGGAGGAGTGCAGTCTATGGGAGTAGGGAAGAGTATGGTCCAGGGCAGTGAACAAGGAGCCTCTGGGGGTAGCAAGTTCACACACCACAAATACCTCCCAATCCATCCGCGTGCAGGGAGGGGCCGGAAACCAGGCAGGAGCTACAGCGCTTTCTTCTCGCAGAAGAGGAGTGAGGATACCGACTCATGCATGAAATCACAGCTAAAGTTCTACCATGGTGGGGAGATGCTTCACAGACCCAAATAGGTGCAAAAAGAAACCAATCATACAAGATCAGTGGATGGAACGGGATCAGAAATTTAAGCCTGTAACAAGCTTTCAGAAAAAACTTCACTTGATCTGCAAGATGGCTGCAGCTCTGCTTGATCATTTCTGCAAATGTCTAACTCGCGATGAGCCATCTCAGAGCCCTTCAAGAGGAGTAACAAAATCAAAACGCCACGGCATCCTCCGTATTTTACATAGCCTGCACCAGTATGGAAATGAGCAGCGGTGCCAGAGCTTTCAAGTTTGTTTGAAGTAAATTCCAGCATGAGGGCAGCATCTTTCTGGCTGAAGCAATGAGGTGGGCTCCTGCTCACTGCATGGGAGACCAGCTTTCAGCTAAGCTGCTCTCAAGGGTCTGCAAACCATGATCCCCGACCGAGCCTTGGCCAGGGAACCAGAAGTGATATTTACACTTTGAAGTTTTCACAAAAGAAATATATGCAGAGACTTCTGTGGCCCTCAAAGCATAACACGTTGCCTACCCTGCCCTTTACAGGAGCTTCTAGCTTTGCTGTCAGTTACAAAGTGTTTCTATAAAATAATGTCACTGATTCTCAAGCATGCCAGCAAAAGTCACACTTCTCAACAACCCTCAATGGAGATGCACCATCCTGTGTTTCACACAGATTTTAGATTTTTAAAAGCCAAAATAAGGGAGGTAATTCAGCTAAGTATTATAGTAACACAATTTGAGATACTTAATGATGTGTGACAACAGAATAATTGGCATTCCTGTGAGGCAATAAACTAGCTCAAACACAAAATAACAAATCAAAGCATGTTTTGGCCTCTCAAAGTGATCAGTGAAATTGGAAATAATATTCAGTTAAATGACACTAAAAAAAAAAAAAAAGCACAAAAAAAACAAATACTACTACACTATCACTCCTTAAATTTATTTAACTACTGCTGCCAAATAAAATGGAGAGATTTCTTACTGCAGGGTAATAATCGGCCATTGTCATCATGAAATAGACCGCTGTGCAGGCTCAGGCCCTCCAGCCCACAAAGGCAGGGAGAGGGAGGAGAAACGATGGCCAGAAACAAAGGGACAGGGCAACCATGACCTAGTCAGCAATTGTACCCTCCCACCTTTCTTCTGGACTTACAATTTTGGAGCCATCTGGGTTTACCTTCCTATGTCCATAAGTCAGCAAGTTCTCAAAGCCAGAAATCTACAATGCTTCTGGCAGCCAAGTCCTCTCGGCCTTCCCCCATGTTTTAGGGCCTCATCAGCTCACCCCTGGATAGTATCAATGGCCTCGGAGCTCCAGTCAACCTTGCACTCCACAGACTCAAGTATGCCAAGAGCCACTCCAGGCTGCCACTGCCATGACCAAAGGCTTTCAGAAACAGTCGCCAACACTGCACAAAAATCCATGTGGTTTCACCAGGTGCAAAGCGGCTCCAGCATTCCATCCAGTCTGTCGGTGCTACCATAGCTGTGAGTCTAGGATGTGTCAGGAAGGGAAGGAAGACACCATGTACCTCATCTCATTTAAGCTTCAGTGTCACAAGGTGGATTTTGTCGTGCCCGTTTTATGGATCAGGAAAGTTTTAAGGAGGGCAAGCACAGGGCCCTGCTGACACAAGAGCAAGACCCGCAGAGGCCTGGGCATGACCCCCGCCCCATGCTCCCTGGGTCCTGATATCCACTCCTCCCCCCGTGGGAGCCTGATCCTGGGTCTGTCTGAATTGCTACCATCCCTAAGACACGACTCACGTCTGCCCACCTCCTCCTTTATCTGTTTCCCGCAGCCCAGAGTCATATGCTCTTCCATCCAGACAGACACTTCAGCACCTGCACCTGACACCACTTCAGCCAAAAGCTTCTCTCAAACCTCCCCCCAACACCTGCCGGTCACACAGGTCTGTACCCATCACCTTTCTCACATGAATTCTCACGTATTCCTGTGTAGCACCATCCAACTGATTATAGTCTGAGAGGAGGAAGCTCTGTAGAGAAGTCCACATTCTACTTTGCTCCCAGCCCTCCGTCTTGCATCTTGCATGAGGCAACCGATTAACAGCAAATTCATTTCAGCACATTTCCATTTGAAGAAACGCAGAGCATAGGGCTCTGGTCATAATTAAAAGCTTGTTTCATTTGTCATTTGAAATTCCATGTACTGCTAGAACAGCAGCACCCCCTCCTCGCCAGGCTCTGCCCTAAGGACATCTTTCTTCCAGCCCACGACTCTCATCAGAACCCCGGCAGCGACAGCCCCGCAGGTTTCCCAGCGCCTCCGGCTGCGGCTTCCACGCTGGGCCGGCACTGACAGGACGGGAATGGTGCCCCCAACAACTACAGGATCGGAAGCTGGTCGACTGCTCTGTAGAATGGAGACATGTTAGTAATCCCCGACATTTCCACTGACAGGCTGCTCAGCTAAACTGGGAAAAATCCACAAAATAGAAAGAACCCATGGGGAGGAGCACTTCTCTCTCCAACCTGGCAGCAAATGGTGGCTGTGCAGACGACCTCTTCAGGAAAACCATCAACTGTATCTCAGGTCAACAACAGCCTCGCTGAGGGCCAAAGAATCAGCTCCCCCCGGCCCTCACTTCCTAAGGGTCAGCCCTCCCAGGCCACCTCTCCTGGAAGATCAGCTCTGACACACCCACGACGGTCAGGAACCGGCTCTGGGACACATTTCCCAGGCTCC
Source organism: Macaca fascicularis (assembly GCF_037993035.2). NCBI lineage: Eukaryota > Metazoa > Chordata > Mammalia > Primates > Cercopithecidae > Macaca > Macaca fascicularis. The sequence continues at coordinate 297,925 of NC_088386.1, forward strand.
TGCCCACCACCCTCTCTTCTTCCTCCTCCATCTCCCTCTTCACTCCCATCCGCCCTCCCCCTTTCGCTTCCCTTCTCTCCTTTCCTCTCCCTCATTTCCTTTCAGCCCTCACCTTCCTCACTGCACTTCCCTATGCAACTCAGCGGACGCATTCTCAGGTCAGTAGAGTTTTCTTTCACTCTGTTTTTATTGCAATGATCGTTCTTAATGAACAGAAACCTGTTTCGGACCATGTGGATGCCACCTCCTGACCAACTGCTGCCCCGCGGCTCCGTGTCCACTCAGTGTCCTCACAGCGCAGGTGCCCAGCAGTATGGCTGTGACCAGGGGTAGCAACATGGGACATGAGAGAGGTATCCCAGCCAAGAGGCCCTACAAAGCCTCCCCAGCAAACCGGAGCAAGGCCCAGGGCGGTAGGGAGAGCGCCGTGCTCACGATGTAGGCAGTTCAGCTTCCGCAAACTGTCCATCGACTGCAAATTACTTTGTTTCCATGGTTACAGAAGAACCATAAGCATTCTGAAATATGTTCTTGGTTTCATGTTTGCGAAATCTAAGCAACATTATAAGAAAAATCACTGAATTCTGCCCGAGGCTCTAGGGGTGTTTTCCTCTCTGAAAGGAGCCCCTTCCAGGACTTGGGATTGAGTGACAGCCTTCAAAATCACGGTTATCCTGGTGGTAACAGGGAACTCCTCAGCCCGCCGGGAGCTGAGGCCCTCAACAGCCCCCACGGCTCCAGACGCCAGTGTTCTAAGGATCACACATGTGCAGATAGCAAAGCTTGCTGCACACACGCCAGGTGCTAACAAGCCCCAAACGTCTCACTCATACTTGCTAACCACATCGCTTCTCTCAGCCTCCACGGCGTTTCACACTCTGCCTTTATATAGAGATGAACCATGCGTCCTGAGCGCTACAAAGATTCAACTCCTTCCGGGAAGAGGGGTGCATCTTTCCATCACGGGGTCCTCACTCCAGCTGGCACAGGATTTGCAGAGTGGGCGAGTCTAATGTTGACGACACTTTCTCAATATTCCCTTCACAACCCTCCAAAAACAAGAGTGCTGCCAGCTTCTTACCGAGGTTGTAAATGAGCAAAATATTTTTCTCTTATTTGTCACTTTTTAACGTAATATTAGTGAAGAATGTGACTCTGCATGTACACTGTAAGCACCCACACCGTGAACATTCTGCCCTCCTGTGACTGTATTCACAGGTCACAAGGACAAAACTTCTCCATAGTAGCAGATATATATATATATATAGATAGATAGATATAGATATAGATATAGATATAGATAGATAGATAGATAGATGTATTTTTTTTTAACATGACTTCCACTCATCTGAAAGTCACAGATGTGGCTTTTCCTTCATAAAAAGATCCAAATGATACACAAGCCAGGTTTAATAAACACTTTGGTCCAGGTGGGAAAATGACCCCTCTCTCTCCCTCCCCTCAAAGACCAGGGCAGCCAGGAAACTGCGCTCTCTAGTAAATGACAACCGGCAGGATTCCCTAAATAAGCAGCCGGAAGATTCCCATCTCACAGAGCGCACCTTTCAAGACTCAAGATGTCCCCGCTCCCTGAATGTCCTACAAAGAACAGACTACCCAACTGAGGACTGAGGCAGTAAAGAAACATGTTTTCGGCCGGGTGCGGCGGCTCACGCTTGCAATCCCAGCACTTTGGGAGGACGAGGCAGGTGGATCACAAGGTCAGGCGATCGAGACCATTCTGGCTAACATGGTGAAACCTCCGTCTCTACCAAAAATAAAAAAATTAGCCAGGTGTGGTAGCGGGCACCTGTAGTCCCAGCTACTCGGGAGGCTGAGACAGGAGAATGGCGTGAAGCTGGGAGGTGGAGTTTGCAGTGAGCCGAGATCGTGCCACTGCACTCCAGCCTGGGCAACAGAGCAAGACTCTGTCTCAAAAAATTAAAATAAATAAAATTTAAAATGTTTTCAGCAAATAGCATCATCGACCCCCAAATGAGAGGTACCGTTTTCACTCTACGAGGGAAACACTACAAAGTACGTACATTTTAGCCCCGTAAGTGAATTCTTTGGGCGTTCCTGTGTCCGCTATCAAATGCAACACATCACCTCAAAAGGCAAAGTCCTATAAGTCACATCCAAGGAGGGGAAAATTCATTCTAAGTTTTAGCAATCCAGTAAGAACCTGATCCAGAGAAGCCTACTTGTTCCAGACTCTAAGCAGCAATATATTGCTACAATGTAATGAAAACAAAGGGATGATCAAGAAAATTTCAATGCTAATAAAAGACAAAAACGTAATTGGATTTATTCTACTCTAGTCAGAGCAGCCAGACAGTTCACCCATATGTTATTATGGTTGCTGTTTATCAGGCAGGGTCCAAACTCTGTCAACAAGGCTTGACAGCAAGGGCGTGATCTCCACTCACTGCAAGGTCTGCCTCCCAGGCTCAAGCCATTCTCTTCAGCCTCTGGAGTAGCCGGGACTACTGGTGTGCAGTCATCACGCCCAGCTAATTTGTGTGTTTTCAGTAGAGGCGGAATTTCACCAGGTTGCCCAGGCTGGTTCCCTGGGTCTCAAGCTCCCAGGCTCAAGCAATCCACCCGCCTCGGCCTCCCAAAGCGCTGGGATTACAGGCGTGAGCCATCACGCCCAGCCCTTTTTTTTTCTTTTCATTTTAAGTGATTAATGTGCTTCAGAGTCTTGCAGGCATTTAAAAAAAAAAAACAACAACAACAACAAGCAAATTCTGTTAGGGAAAGAAAGCATTAACACGTTTTACACTTCTCAAAACTCAAAACTGAAATGCTAAGAATAAATGTATTTTATTCACAGAAGCAGCATTCTTAAAGTTCTGTAAAAGTGATACCATGGACACCACCACATCACAGACGAGTGTGGCAGGACTGCTCAGATTCAGAACACATACTCAACAGTAGTCTTGCCCCTTTCCTCAATGGGAACATTTTATTCTGTCTTTTATTCAAATTAAGTATCTTGCAAGGGAGTTGAAGAAAACTGCATAGCAGATTTTAAAACTTCAATGCTTTTCTCAATGTTCGCCACATTCTGATGAATTTTACAGACTACACGGCCAATAAGCCTAAAGCTTTTTGCATCGATAAAGACAATGCTCCTTGTAGCAATAGGCTTTTCTTTTCTATACAAAGATCTATAACTTAAGCTAGTAAACTGGGCATTTCACAAAGATTTTACACAATTCCTAGCACAGATTTTAGCAAAATAAAACCATTATCTTTCCGCAATTAAATAAGCAAGCATAGGAAACTGCACAGTTAAAATAACCATTCCATTATTTCATATAAACACAAATGAGAAAGTAGAGTATGCTTTGAAAAACAGTATTTCCATATGCCAACGATGAGGCAGAAGACACTTCCTCAGCCTCATATGACATATGACAATCGAAGTACTCTGGCCCAAGCCCAGCCCGGTTAAATGGAAATGAAGTAAACGTGTGAGTGACCATGGTGGGGCACTCTGATAGCCACAGTCCAGGAAAGAACAGCTAACATCTTTCTTCTTCATGGGAAAACCGAAACATACTCGAGAGACCTTGATTCTTTAAAACACAGTCTGCCCCAGTACTAACCTTCAGCTCCCATTGATCAAGATTGCTATAACCACAGAGGTGTTTTTCCAGGCCCTCGAAAATCACAGATATGGTACATACACAACGTTTTCAAACACTCAATGCAGCCAATTTGTTAAATGTGCTGTGATACCGGAGGTCTTGTGCAGGACCAGAAGCGTCGCAGCCTGGTTACCTGTCCTGGTGTTCAATGCTTTGTATGTGCAAAACCTGCTGTTACAATTTACTGGGCTTAATGTGATTCAGTTCGTCACAGAAGAGAGCTATGACATTTACTTAATTCCACGCACAGATTCTCAGGTTCACCTTCCACAAGTGACTGCTCTGTCCACGAGACAGCGGAGGGAAGACCCAGGAAAGGCCTAGGAGATGCCAGGTGCTCACAAACTGGTATCTGTCTGCTGGTTCTGGCTTAAAGGAAAACAGACATAGAAGAAGCTAAAAGGGCTCACTACACCTAATACCACAAGGTCCTCAACTTTATCTTAGCCAAAAATAAAAGCGGAAAAGCAAAACTACTCCAGGGCATGATTCCAGGGCTAATCTGAAACATGAAATATTTAGAAGACAAAGCTTATTGTGAGTGCAAGTAATATACACATAAAACACTGGTTTCACAAAACCCAGTCTTTGCGATTGCTTTTATAAAAAGTAAAATTCTCATGAGGACCGCATACATTAATTAATTTTCAAATGAAGGGACTGGTAAACTTCAGGGCATATGATTTCTGCCACACACGAGGGGAGCTGTGAGAGAGAAGAGCTAGGATGATCAAGTGTGCTGAAGCTGTCCTAGGACTGAAATTCAGTTTCTGCCAAAACAAAAACACAGGAGTCTGTCAACTTCGATAGCAAGCTCTGCTTGAGAGCGTCGAGATGTTAAAGTTGCAAAGGAACTTCTCCCTGTATGGGCACGTGTGATCCTTGCAAAAATATAGCTCAGCATCATCAAAAATCGGAAAAGAACACAAGCCTTCCAGACATGAAATCCAAGAGCAGAAGGGAGCAGAGTCCAAATTGCTCGGCAGAACTGTTCCCAGACAACAGCACAGAGGACGTCACAGGGAGGGCAGGGCAAGCAACAGCAGCTTCCGTGTTGCCGCAAGCGAGGCCTGAGCCAGGGGAGCAGTCTCCTCCAACCTGACAAGGAGGCGCGAGGAGCCACAGAGAAATCAATTCAGGGTCCTTTTCAGAAAGGGGCAACAATGAGAAAATCTGGTCTTACCCAGCCCCCACCCGCCACGGTAACAGCTAATCTCACACGTGCATCTGTCACGTTCCCCACCCCCTCTTTCAGTTGCTCTTCCTGCACCCGGGTGCCTGTCTCCGTGCTGCTCCTGAGGCCACACCTGTGGTCATCCACTAGTGACCAGGAATTCACCTTTGTCCGGGAGAAGCAAATGCAGAGTTCACACACTCCTGTACAGGTTTGTTGGCCGAGAATCTAACTGCACTGTCCGATACCAGATGTGCTGGTACCAAGGAGAACGTTCAATGTCCGGCATTTATAAACGGTTTCAGTGGGTTCTCCTGGGACTCCCAGGCAGCCACACGAGGGACGGAGCTGTTGCCCTGTTATCCCGAGCCAAAGCAAGGCTGAGAGGCACACACCACAGGCCACATCACACTCGAGCACCGACTCTTGACAGTTGCTCGTTTGTGTGTTAAGAGTTCAGGGTACAGGCGACAGACAGGCCTGATCTCAGCCATGGGACAACAGTGACTGCCCACAAGTCCCGTATCTAAGCCCCGACTTGCCCATCCATCCTTCCTTCAGGAACAATGCCCACCTCACCGTGCTGCCATGAACGCTAAGTCAGCACGTACATACACAACCAGATTCATTACAATTGTGCTTTCCACAAAGAGTTAATACAACCAGGCACTATCATTGAGACTGAATAACCAATATTAGAACAGAAGATCAGGCCAGGGATGGTGGTTCAGACCTGTAATCCCAGCACTTTGGGAAGCTGAGGTGGGTGGATCACTTGAGGTCAGGAGTTGCAGACCGGCTTGGCCAACATGACAAAACCCCATCTCTACTAAAAATAAATTATCCAGACATGGTGGCACACACCCTGTAACCCCAGCTACTAGGGAGGCTGAGGCATAAGAATCACTTGAACCTGGGAAGTAGAGGTTTCAGTGAACGGACATCGTACTACTGTGCTCCACCCTTCCAGCCTGGGTGACAGACCAAGATTCTAGTAAAAAAATAAAAGGTCAAGATGAAAACTGATTGCCAAGGTCCATGTTCCATATACTTCAAACATAAAGTTCATTAGCTGGTACTTGATCAAGTTGTTGATTTCTTCATTACAATCTTGTATATCCTTCTAACACGGCTCAAAATGTTTACATTTGAGCACACCTCCAGTATAACAAAAAATAAAGTGCCTATATTTCATAAATGAGCAAGTTCCAGTAGAACTGCACCTTGCTCTAGTTAACCTTTTGACAATGTAAAACTGAGCCATTCTGACCCAGCACTGACACATGGTACAATAATGACCTCCAATTAAATCGCTAGATTTAGAGAACACATAAATATAGTTTATCACTAATTCACCAGCGATTAGCAAGATTTTAAAGCAAGAAAAAGTATCGGGACTGTAACTAGGAATAAAGGCAAAAAGAAACATGAGAAATTAGTCACGTTTAAATCAATACCCTTTCTGTGGGGCCGTAATAAAGTATACACAACAGGTGTGCAAGCTGTCATGCTAAGCTGTCACCAAGCTCTCTATGAAGGTGGTAAGAACGTCCCAAGTCACAGAGCCTCATATTCCTATTTAAACGCTACACAGCCAACACCACACTCGGCACACAGTGAGAACTCTGAAAGCTCTGAGGAACGCATGATGGGATGAAGGGCCCCAGTCCTGCCATCACCCTGCTGCTTATTAAAAATATAAAACAAAGCCCTGCCTTCAAGGTGCTCAGATCTAACTAGTACAAAGTTTTGCTTTTGACAAGTTAACTACGAATGAAGAAGACTCTCAACAGCTGTGTGAAATGTAAGGCAACCTAATAAGAGGAACTTGGCTGAGACTAAACCCAGAGATGGTTTTTTAACCACAGAAGAGGAAAGAACTGAAGAACCTTACAGAAAGTTGACAGCAATTTCTATTTCTCTATGGTACAACCTGGAATTTACCTTTGAGACAGACTGTCCTTCTGTTCTGAAAAATCAGATTATTCTTGCAATCCTCCATCAGGACTGAAATTCCCAAAGGCATGGAAAACCAAGTACTAATTTTAAAACCCCCCCAAAAAACTACCTATGATCTTAGATGTGAGATTTAGTATTCTCAAATTCCAAATTTGGAAATATTTTGCACAAAGTCCTTATTTTCCCTGTTTACTTGAAAGCTCTCTATTCTTTTGTCCTAAATATCTTCTTTCTCATCCTTCCAAACAGTATCTGAAGATGAACTTACATATCGTTTTCAACGTTAACCAAGAAGATACTACATTTGTCATGAACTGTTGATATTCACAACTCTAGGAGGGATTTTGCTACATCGTGAGGAATAACACGAGGCAGTAAATACACCACGAATAAAGAACAGTAGAAAGTGGACACATTTCCTGATGAGTGCCGATTTCTCATTGAGCTGCTGACAAAGTTACAATACAGAAAGCTAGACAGCTGCTCTGTTAGTTCTACCTCACTTAAGTGACCAAGTCATTGTTGTTTCGGTTCCCTTTCTCGTCTTCGGATGAGACACACCTCACAGAGCTGTTTATGATTTCAGGAACACACACATCAATGAAGTGACTATTCCTAAATCGTTGCAGAGGATATAGTAACCTGCCAAATTTCAACGAGGTTGCAACAAACAACTGTTTTCATCCTACACTCTCCGGTGCCAGCGAGATGGTGTGTTCCTGGATCCCTGCGGGAGCCTTATTCCTGGTGCCATAGAGCACACACACATTTACATCCACATAGTGTACGTATATGGTACACTGTAACACGTGTGGTGTACATGCATAGAGTGTACACACATCCAAATATAGTGTACAAGTTCACTACGTGTGTAAAAGCATAGAGCATACACACATCCATATAGCAAATGTACATAAGCTAACATGTATGCGCATGCACAGCATGTACACCCATCTATATGCATACAGTGTACACGTCTATACTATAACCTGTATGTACATGCATATGGCATACACATGCACATCCGTATGTACATAGGTATGCTATATGCTATATGTATACACATGCGTATAGCATATATTCTTATCCAATGTACGTAGGTGCACTACAGCACGCATACACATGCGCAGTGTACACATATGCACATGTATACAATGTACATCGGTACACTAACGTATAAAGCATATACACATATGCAATAGTGTACATACATATGCAGCATGTATTAGAGTGTACATATCCAGAAGTTTATTCAGTGTGCATAGTGTACATGCATGCTTGTGTGCACATATGTATATATACATCTGCAGAAATGTGCACATACCCACAAGGTGTACGTACACAGGTATGTATATGGCATTAAATACATGCATGTACGTACACATGCAGGACAGATAGGTGTCCAAGTAGTGTGCATATAACCATGGTGACCATAGATACACACGTATACACATGTACATGCATGCCTACAGCATGCACGTGTGTAGGACACAAATGTAGTGTACATACCTATACATTATAAATACATGCACAGTGGAAATACACGTAGTATGCGTACACCACACACACACGTGTACATTTATACAATACACGTATACCAAGACCCAGGACGGGTCATGAGTATTAATACTGCGGAAACGCTTCCAGTTCTACCTAAGTGAATTTTTTTTCAAACTATAATAGAACTCATACAAAAAGGGTTTTAAGGAAATGAATAAAGCTAGTGACAAAAATCAGTGGGAAGAGCACAACCACTCTCCCTCAGTTCTGTGCCTGACCGACACCTGCTGCTTTGTAATGAGATGAGACACGATGTGGATGGACTACTGTAAATATTTGAAAAGGAGGAACAATGCAAGGAAAGAATTGTATCAGTTTCCCTTTACATTCCTAGAAAAAACCGATTTTTCTTTTGAGATGATTTAAAAAGAAAATGACATTTCTGGATTTTTTTTTTTTTTTTTTAAACTTTCCTTTCTGAGACTGGGTCTTGGCTCTGTCGCCAAGATTGGAGTACAGTGGAGCAATCGCAGCTCACTGTAGCCTTAAGTGGTCTTCCCACCTCAGCCTCCAGAGTAGCAGGGACCACAGGCACGCACCACCACACTCAGCTAATTTTTCTGTTATACAGATGGGGTCTTGCTCTGTTGTCCAGGCTGGTCTTGAATCCCTTGGTCTCAAGTGATCCTCCTGCCTTGACCTCCCAAAGATTTAGCCTAAGCGACCTTGTCTTATCGGAAAATAGACATTAGAGCAAATGCATTTCTGTAAGATTTTCTACCTCTTTTCACTGGGGAAAAAGTAACTTGCCTCCAAGGGTCGGAGACAAAGCCGTTACTGCAGACAAAAGCGCTGTGCATCCCGGGAACCGCTACACCACGAGGCACGGCCGTGCACCCTGGATGCAGGAGTAACACACGAGGCTAGCACAGGCCGATGCTGGCCCTCTCCAGAAGTAGGCCTATCCTTCCTCCTCTCCTCAGCCCCCTCTCCCTTCAGGCCTCAGTGGCTGCTGACAGGGGAGACGCCACAACTAGAGGAGTTTCTCAACTCCACCAGGGACAGGAGCCCCGGACGCTGGGGCCTCAACTGCTGCCCTCTGCGCCCACCTCCTTCTGCTCCAGCCTTCTCAGGAGCCAGGCGTGGCCACTTTGACCCTCTTTCCCTTCTGTGGCTCCTACAAAAACCAGTTCAGCGAGCCCAGGCTGCCTCATACTCCAGGGACACCCGGCACAGGCCCCCTCCATGACCTTATCCAAGCTCCTGGGGCCAGAAGGGTCTTGCAATATTTCACTTTCCAGCTGAGCATCCCCAGCCCGAAATCCAAAATGCTCCGAAGAGCATTTCCTTCGAGTGTCATGAGGAAGCTCGGAATGTTTCAGGTTTCAGAGCATTTTGGAGTAGGGACTCTCAGCCCTAATTTGAACCTCTTCAAGGAAGCCACACACTAAAGCCCCCGATGTCCACCCTACACAATCCCAGCACACCCTCTGAAGTTCTCAGCAACAGATTTTCTTTCTTCAACAATAACCACAAGTCACAAACTCACACGCAATCACAGAAGGGGGTTGTGGACACCCGCACAGATGATGAAATTTAACTGTCACATCTTTACTGGGTAATTTAAAGTCATTCCTCAAAACACACCTGTTTTACTGAGTTGCATTTTAAGGTGAACACACACAAATCATTTCAGGGAAACAAACGTCACTTTGGGATGCGTGTGGTTTCTTGACTCCCGTGAATAACTCAGCGTTCACCCTCACTTTTGGATAAGGGAGACGATGCAAAGAAATCTGTTAAAACAAAGACATGAAAACAAGTTTAAGAAAGGTTTGAAAGCTTCCTCCTGTCCCCCTGGAGGGGAGACGAGGACGCCTGGAAAGCTCACGGGGGACAGGAGCACAGCCTACTCGGTGTGCCATGGACGCCGCCTCACCAAGGGGAGAGGCTGATGCCTGGAAGACTCACAGGGGTGGGAGCACAGCCTCCTCAGTGATTTCTACATTCAGCAGCTTCAGAAATTCCTGCAGAAGCAGAACACATGAGAACTGAGACTGGAACACCCCAAAGAAAGGGGACAAGGGGTCAAATAAAGCATTCGATCATTACCAAGGAGGGCGGGCATGAAGCCGCGTCAAAGACCGTGTGAGAAGTCACTCATAGGCGTTTCAAAAAATAAGGGTAGCGTGAGATTGCTCGATCAGCTCAAACAGGCTGCTGTCCCTCAGGCCATGAAGTCCCTGAGATGAGCCTCTCACTGAGCAGAAGTCACTCGCATCTCTGCCAGAGAAAGTACTACAAGCTGACACAAACTCATGAAACCTGGGCTTCAGCCCATTGACAACAGTGAGTCTGACATGGTACATCCCTCCAGATGGTTAAAGACCCCAGGGGTTCATCGGACAACCTCGAAGGGCTGTGTCTGTCCAGCCCCTTTTCCAAGTTCTGGATGATTTTTCCTAATGTACTATAAGCAGCATGTTCCAGTAGAGACGTCATTAACTGACTCTGGGTCCTCTTAATTTTGAAATTAGAAACACACTTGGCCAGGCACAGTGGCTCATGCCTGTGATCTCAGAATCTTGGGAGGCTGAGGCAGCTGGACTGCTTAAGTCCAGGAGTTTGAGTCCAGCCTGGGCAGCATTGCAAAACTCCATCTCTACAAAAAATACAAAACTAAGTCAGGCATGGGGACACGTGGAACATGTGCCTGTGGGTCCTGGCTACTCAGGAGATTGAGGCAGGAGGATCGCTTGAGCCTGGGAGGTTGAGGCTGTAGTAAACCGTGCTCACACCACTGCCTGGGCAACAAAAAGGTTTTTTTTTCTTTGCCTGTCTCAAAAAAATCGAAGAGAATAAGAATTATATACCTGACTAGCCCAAAATAAAAGAGGCCTTGTGGAACAACCTGAAACACAGCTGCAAATTCTGGCAGGGCCTCCCCTGGCTTGATTTGTGGTGAGTGCAGGACCGCTCTGAAGGATAGGACCCCAGACACCTTCCGAGACTAGACCTTACGGTACAACTTCCCTTCGCTGGACAGAACACTGGCCTTGAGCCTGGGACACCCTAGGGCAGTGCCACCATCCCGAGGCCGCCATGGCACAAGCAGGCCCTACCATCATGAAGCCCGGGACATCCTGGGGCAGTGCCAGCAACCCGAGGCTGCTGTGACACAAGGGGGCCCTGGTGCCACTGAGAGGCTGCACAGCAGGTCCAAGCCCAGGCCAGGAGTGAAGAGGCTCCACATCCTTTCCATGCCTCCAGCTGACTCCACAGATGTCTTGGAGCAGAAATGCATCACCCTCAATGTCCACGGGTGAGTTTTTGGCCACAGAATCTGGAAGCATAAAAGATGGTTCTGGGCTGGTTGGTTGCCGGCTCGGATCTGTCCTTTCCACACAAAACCTGGCTCACACCAAGCAGCGTCTAAGTCCTGGAAGACCTGCTAAACACAAGTGCAGTTACAAAGCGGAGAAACTGGAGGGGGCTGGGCTGTGCTCCAGTGGCACCAGCGTTTCTCAGGAGGACTCCGGGCATTACAGGGTCCAGAGCAAGGGCTTCCTGGGATCCAGGACATGGAACAAGAACCCATTTCCCGGTTCTGTTGAATATGAATCGTCTAAGGGCCGTTTCCCTCGGAGGACTGAGCATCGCCCCACAACACCTTGGTATGCGTATGTTATTACATACGTTGGTATGGGTATGTTATTACCCATACCAAGGTAATAACAAGCCCGTTACCAGCAGGAGGCTGGTGATGAAGACCTGAGGACCAGATGAGCACGAGGGATCCTGACAGATCATCCCTGGCACCGAGCAAGGGGCGGAGTGTACCCCCTGTTCCTGACGCATCAGCCCTGGCACTGAGCGAGGGGTGGCAGCACAGCCTGTGCCCCTGCAAATGCAGAGGGATGTGAGGGGGGCGCAGGCTGGGCTTGGAGGCTAATTCAACCACCTGCGCTTGCACTTCCGTTCCTCATGGCAGGGAGGTGAGGCACAGGCAACATTAGGGCTCACTTTGCCCCCGGGCTGCAATTTTTTCTGCTTATGAGTCGTGCTCGCTTTACATGGACAGACATAGCTATAATAACGGTTCCCTGATTATTTCGCTGCCTACATAAAGGGCTTTCAGAATTCACTTCCATCCTTAGGAAAGGCGGCCAACACCAGGCTGTCTCCCTTAAGATGCCATGTCTCATATGGGGAAAAAAAAATCAAGAGAAATCACATAAAGGCCATAAAATACATCAGTTTCGCCGGGCGCGGTGGCTCACGCCTGTAATCCCAGCACTTTGGGAGGCCAAGGCGGGCGGATCACAAGGTCAGGAGATCAAGACTACGGTGAAACCCCGTCTCTACTAAAAATACAAAAAATTAGCTGGGCGCAGTGGCGGGCGCCTGTAGTCCCAGCTACTCAGGAGGCTGAGGCAGGAGAATGGCATGAACCCGAGAGACGGAGCTTGCAGTGAGCCGAGATCGCGCCACCGCACTCCAGCCTGGGCGACAGCGCGAGACTCCGTCTCAAAAAAAAAAAAAAAATACATCAGTTTCAACACTAAAATTTGATAGTACGCTTTAAATTGAAGATGAGTTAAGTCACATTTCCAAACCTCTGAAAGCACGGTTACTGGGAGGGAATGGTTTGCGACACACAAACGCAGCTCTGTAGAAGGGCCCAGGCTGGATGAAGGCTCAAACGTCAGTGCAAGGAGAAAGTCTGAACAAACTCTCTCCTGCCCTGCTGCTGTCCTCTTCCAAAACACACTGTTTATCTGTCAGTTTAGAACAAGGCCTAGGGAGGTGGGAGGCAGGCCTGGGAGGGTCACCTAGCATCCAAGCTCCTCACTCACACAACCGCACCAGGCTGAGCTGAGCAGTACACACAAACACGACTAATTGTCCCCAAAAAGAAGACGGAAGGCAGCACACTGCCACGCCAGGCACCCTGCAGATGAGAAGATTGAGGGGAGCCAGAGGTACCATTAATCTTGCTTGCATGGTGGAGGGAGAGGAATAATGCCACTCACTTGAGTGTTGCACAATTCTTTCTAGCACTGAGTGGCAGAAAACAAAAATTATAGATGCTTCCTCAGATAAATGTTTCTGAAGAACTGAACATAAATTACGTTCAGGAAATAGCATTATGAATGCCTTAAGTGCTTCTGTTTTCAATAATCCCAGAGTAATTCTATAAACCCGGGAATCAGTCTCACCCAACTCCAGGATCACGGCCCAGGTGACGTGGGCACACATATCCTGAAGCTCCAATGTTCAACTAAAGTGGAGCGAGTGAAAATGATCCTGGGTATAATTTACATGGACACAGGAAGGTGGCTGAGCCCCAAACCCCTAAACCAGGAAGACCAGTGTCCTTCAGGGGCCTCACCTCTGTCCTTTCCCAGCCTCTGGGAACCACCACTCTGCTGTCTACTGACACAAACTCCCCTCCCAAGGTACAACACCAGGAAGATCATCATTCAAAACTGAGGAACGTGGCAGAACAAAGCTGTCAGGAGATTTTAATCACCAACACCACTTGTTACATGACCCAAAGATGATTAAAATCTCAGGCCCTTCAAGACTGAATGTTATCTATACTTAAATGCATTTAGTAACCATATTGGTGGGTTATTCCTTTGTTTTGCTGCAAATATATCCAACTGCTGTAAAAGGAAAAAGCAATTTGTTAACGAAGCTTCTTGGAGTGTCTCAACAGGCCTCGAGGTAGGATAAAAGGCAGGACTTCCTGGCAGAAACGCTCAGCTCTGAGGTCAGGTGGAGTTCTTGAGCACCAACCAAGGCAAAATAAGGTCGAAGACCACACCACACTTTCCTCAATCACATCTTCATTCCACCTTTCCTTCTATTTCTCACGATTTCACTGGGAGAAATTGTGCTAAAAGAAAATGGAAACACACACATACATAGGAGACCCTACAGATGCTGAGAATGGGTGCAGCCGTCACATTCCGAATGTCCTTTCAGGGCCATCTGACCTCACTGGGATCCAAGTATCCAAGTGCAGGATTGTATGTCAGACCCGTGAAGCCAGGATTACAGCCACTGAACGGCAGTTTTCCATCCCACGGAAACCGGCCTTGCTAGGGGCTTCCTCGGGGACCTCACGCCACCACCCGTCAACTACTTCAACTAACCTACATCATGGCAGAGGCCTCCCTAGGCTGACCAGCCCTGCCCAAGTCCTGCTTCATGGCAAACCCTCCAGGCAAACGTCTTTGCCCTCCTCCGGGAGGCTGTGCTCGGAATGTGCCCTCATTTACTTCTGTGGCTCTGAGACATTTAACTAGAGCCCAACACATTTCTTCCTGTTCACATAGTATTGAGTTAGAAGATTTTTATGAGTAAACTTTCACTGGGAAAAATGCCATTTCAGGAGCCCCAGCGACCACAATGAAAATGTTTTTACCTTCCCTTACATGACATAGGCCACCCCAGGTCCAGGAAACGTTCTGGATCTCAGATAATGGCATATCCACTCATAGTAAGTCTTGGTCTTGTTTCACAAGCTATCAAATGCTGCCCAGAAGCAGGAAAAACCCCACAACGTGGCAGGGAGGGGCGACCAGAGTGAGTTCTAAGGCCAGACCACCCAGGTCTGCTGACAGCGTGGTGAGGGGCAAACAGTGCAGGGTCTAAGGCCAGACCGCCCGGGTCCCGCTGACAGTGTGGCTTCAGGAGTTTCCTAAATCCTCTGCTCTCCAAGTTTCATGTCACAAAAATGCAGTGATAACCGTGTCCACCTCGTTTAAATATATATACACACACACGTATATACACACATATATATATATACACACACACACACGCACATATATATACTCCAAAACTACAGCCCTATAAAGGTCATTAATCCTAGTTATCCTCAAGGCATTGAGCGATCAATAATGAGCCATCCCCCTGCTGCTGACCTGCCTCAGCCCCATCCTCCGGAAACCCCGCATCCACACCAGCCACACAGGATGAGGCCAGGGAAGGAGCAGGACTGTGTCTTGGGAACTTAAACTCTGGAAGCTGAGTTAAATCAGTGCCGCTCAAATCTTGTCACCAACTATCTTGTTAAATTGGGAGATTCTATCTCTGGGGATCTTGAAGGAACCTGAGGCTCTGCATTGAGTGAGATGAGCACTCGTGCTGGAATGAGACGGCAGGGAAAGCAACCGAATCTGGGGTCGCAGCTGCCTGAGGCTTGGGTACCACCGGGAAAGTGGCACCAGGGCCCTCAGGACAGTGGCGGAGGTCCCAGGAGGCAAGTCCCGGCGCAGAGACTCATGGACCCAAAGATTGCTCCAGGGCCAGGAGGGGCTGCTACGCTGACAGCCACGAGGCAGGCAGCCTTCCAGCTCCTCCAGCTGCCATCCTGCAGGCAGGGAAGACAGTGCCCAGACCACCCCGGGGCTCCCCCAGCCTGCCAGGCTGGTACTCTTACTCCAGCCACTGACAAGAGTCCCCATGTTCCAAGCTAGGTTGAAACAGTGCCTCAGGCCTCGGGGCACATGCACCCCCCTGCAGGGCCACTCCTACCCAACACCTGGGGATGGCTATTCCCACACATCCCCAACTCACAGCAAAACTTAAAAATGAAAGTCGGAAGATACAGCCAGGAAACCAATGCTCAAGAAGCAACTCCAGGGTGACTCTTCCTGGAGCTATTGCTATTGAACATCTTTAAAAACATTTCCAGGGTGACTTCCTAGAGCTATTGCTATTGAACATCTTTAAAAACATTTCCAGGGTGACTTCCTAGAGCTATTGCTATTGAACATCTTTCAAATTCTTCATTTCAAAATTAGCTTTTATTACACTGTCTTCCCTATTCTACACCAAGACTCTAGAAAACAAAACCATTACAATTTCCAATTCTATCTTATAGCAAGTTAGAAATACACGTTTCCTCAAAGGATTCTATGTGTTTCCTTGACAATATCCTTTCCATGCCCCGTACTACTGCCCGCAACAGGGAAGGCTTTTCCAACCCAACCCAACCCAACCCAACCCAACCCAACCCAAGGGCCCTGAGACAGGCCCCTAATGAATCGTCTACAAACTCTTGAGACAGGCTTGCCCTGACAAATCATCTGCAAACTCCATCTTCCATTAAAAACAGTACCGAAAATGAGCATATTACCACTTTTTAAAAATTACTGTAAAGTGGACAGTGTTCAGTTCTGTGAATTTCGGCACAAATATTCCCATAATAATCATCACACAAGCAGAACAGTCCAACAGCCCCAAACCCACTCACAGGGCCTCATAAGCATACCCTCCCATTCCCAGCAACCACCCTCTCTGTGTTCTCCCATCCCCCGGGTCTGTCTTTTGCGAGTGTTGCGGCAAAACACTCACAAAATCACGATTTCCTGGGCATCGTGCTTGGAGGTGCACCCGGGGTGTCCTGTGATTAACAGCCAGGCCTCGGGGCTGCTGGGTATTTATTATTCCACATATGGCTGTGGCACATTGTAACCTGTTTTGGACAACTATAGACAGCGCTATTAACATCTGGGCACAGTTTTTCTTAAACGGCAGCTTCTGTTTCTCTAGGGTAAATACCCAGGATTGGGGTCACCGGGCCCGACGTTTGTGTGAGTTCAGTTTTGTAAGAAACCGCAAAGCTGTCTGCACCTTGCTGAACCCCAGCATCGCACAGGAGTCCCGACTGCCGGTCCTCACCAGCACCTGGGGCTGTCGGAAGACCTTAGTCAGGCGCTCCAGCAGGGGTGTGAAGAAATTCAGTGCGGCTTCGGTGCACATCTCGGTGCAACCAGTCATGCTGAAGGTCATTTCAGATGCTTTCGGGCCATCCTCCCGTCCTTCTCAGTGAAGCATCTGTTCAGGTCTCTTCCGCTTTTAAGTCAGGTGGTTTGTTCTCTGTCATGAGCCGTGGGAGTCCTGTGCATTCTGGATACGAGTCCTTTGCCGGCTGCATGGTTCATAGACATCTTCTCCCCATCTATCGAAAATGTGTCTCTTCAATTCCCTAGGGGTGTCTTTTATATTAGAAGTTTAATTTTGATGAGTCTTACCTACTTGTTTTCTTCCTTGATTATGGATCATGGTATGGCTAAGAGCTCTCACCCTAGGTCTCCACAATTTCCCTTTCTTCTACAGGTTTTGTAGTTTGATATTTTACATTCAGGGCTATGGTCCACCTTAATTTTCATACAGGAATTTCTCCCTGTTTTCACTCTTTTGCATACGGCTGTCCCATAATTCCAGCACCATTTGTTGAAAAGACTCAAATTCCACTGCTTTTGCATCTTTGGATCTGTTCTGGACTCCACTCTATCAGCTGACCCATGTGTCCATCCTGAGCATAATTTATGACTTTAGTGGCTGTCTCTGTGAAAAAGGTAATTCTGTCTGGAAGCAAAAACCACATTAGAAATGCTCTAAATAAGATTCTTCCTGTTGTCAGGAGAGCAAAGCCACTGCCCTAAGCAGAGGTGAGGCCTCAACAGCTCCCAGGCACAACCTTAACACACAATGGGGAAGGGAATTCATTTCAAGGGCCACAACGTGAGACCAGCATAGCCATGAAAACTGCAATCATTTCACAACAGAATGAAATTCATAAAGAACTGCTGAGAAGCATGTGATAAGTTACATAAATCACTGTTCCTTAAATTCTGACGGTTGACTAGAACAGAAATAGCTTCACGGTACAGTTCAAACAGGAGAAAGGTAGGTAGGGGTGGTTTCCACACCACACAGGGCCTGCAGGAAAGGGACACTCTTGCTCTAAACGGGAATCCCGGGAGTGATGTGATAAGCCATGGTGAGAGGCACGGAACTGTGCAAGCCGGAGTCGCAGCCTTTGCCCCACCACGGAGCCTGTGTCCCTGAACGACAAGGCTCAAATGTCAGGCCGGGGCAACTGAGGCAGTTATCAGGGGACAAGAAAACGAGCGCACGGTGGAGGCAAAGGTCTGAAATCCCGCGGCAACTTTGAGTCAAGTGGGACAAACTGACTCAAAATACAGGTTCCAAAAACCACCACAGAGAGCTGCTCCTCAGCTCTGGAAAGGCTAAGTGACTAATGCCCACACTGAGCATCTGCTCCCAGAGACGACCCTGGTGACCTAAGGCCCAGTTCCTCCAAACCCGCGCCGAACCTCAGTGAGGAAGTTTGTTGGTATCTTACAGCACATTGACATGTTCCCTTAAAATCTGGTATTTCATCGACAATGCAGGGGCCAGCTTTGACTCATACACATTTCGATTAAACAAGATAATTTACACCCTGACCATGCCAGGTAAGAGGTTTACTACAATCTTTAAACGGAGCCAGAGGCTACAGTCTGCTCCTACACAACACCACGTCTCTACAAGTTCGATGGGTTTTTACTTTCCATGTCTTCACTTGCCTAGTGCTAGAAAGCAGATTAAAAACAGAAGGAACCCAGAAACACTATTGAATGAGACTCAAATATCTTCCAGTCATCATCGTGATGAGATGTTTATTAAACAGAAATGTTCTCCCCTGTAGAAAGCAGCACACATCAACACACACCGATAACTGTCGCCAGCATTCCAGATCATCTTCCCCTTCCATGGCCACAGTGCAGGGCAATGGACCACGCACACCTGCAGACCCACAGAAAGCGGGGTGACATGGCTGATTCTTGTAGTGAGCAGACCAGGGTGCAAAGTGCATCTCTTTCCAGAGGGCTGCCACGGAAAGTTACACATTTATTCCACGAGTTAATGGCACTGCACCGAACATTTCTGTAAGATTCTCTTAGCAAGCTTTTCCTTCTGCCTAAAAGGTCCTGACACAAACTGAAAAAGCTCTTGGAGTTGCCAAAGACTTCAGTATCCCCTTAACTACTGTCATGCACATCCATGTGAAGAGACCACCAAACAGGCTTTGTGAGCGCAACATGGCTGTTTATTTCACCTGGGAGCAGGCGGGCTGAGTCTGGAAAGAGTCAGCGAAGGGAGGTAAGTGTGGGGCCGTTTTATAGGATTTGGATAGGTAAAGGAAAATTACAGTCAAAGGGGCTTGTTCTCTGGCGGGCAGGAGTGGGGGTCACAAGGTGCTCAGTGGGGGAGCTTTTTGAGCCAGGATGAGTCAGGAAAAGGAACTTCACCAAAAAAAAAAAAAAAAAAAAAAAAAAAAATCATTGCTTAAGGCAAGGACCGGCCATTTTCACTAATTTCTGGTAGAATGTTATCAGTTAAGTCCAGGCAAGGCATTTGCACTTTTGTGATTCTTCAGTTACTTCAGGCCATCTGGGCGTATATACGTGCAAGTCACAGGGGACGCGATGGCTTGGCTTGGGCTCAGAGGCCTAACAACTATAGTCTTACTTTTAAGGTGTAGGGTCAGATCATATAATCCCCTACTAAGCTCCTGATGCTGTGTGTGGCATCTAGCAACAGCACGTTCCATTCTTGGATTACATTTGACTCAAGAGTCCACAGTGAGAACGATTTCTGGTGAATGAAACACCAGGCAGGAGGGTGATTCTGCTGGGCAGCTCTTCACACACAACCCAGGAGCTGAGGGGAGAGGAAGAGGCCCACGCGCGTCCACCGTGCTCACGCCCCCTTGGAATGCGCCCCACTCCTAGAGACCCGGACCCAAGGGAAATCTGACCTAAAAATGGGCAAACCCTCACTTTGGCAGAGGGACAGGGACTCGGGGCCACAACTTGACCTCCGACCAAAACAAGTGCAGACACAGCACCCCAGGACACCCTCCCCACCCAAATTCAAGGAGGAAAACCAACCCCCCACCCCCTTGCGGAAACCCCCGGCGGCTGGAGCAGACGCCTGCCGGCGTGTGCAGCCTCTCCCGTCCCACGTTCCGGGCTCAGCACCTGTGCCTCAGCCCTGGCACTGCTCGCCACACCCACAGGTGTGCCAGGAGGGGCAGGTCCTAAGGTCTCCACTGCACCAAAGCCTGCAAGGCAAAGGGGCAGCTCCCTCCAGCAGGAGTCCAGAAGCACACACTGCACCAGCCTCACAGCGTGAGAATTCTCCCCTCGGTCTCCGAGTCTCCAGTCTGTTGCCCGCCACGGTCTTCTGCCAACGGCAAGGCCCAAGCTGGGCGGCACGTTTGGTTCTCACCATTTCCCTTGTCAAGATCAATACTGCAAACATATCTAATTCATCCTGTCACTAAAAATGAAATAATCCGCCATCTCCATCACAGATGACACAACCAGGTTTCCATTACCGGGGTGTTTTTTGTTTTTGTTTTTTCTATTTTGAGATGGAGTTTCTGCTCTGTCGTCCAGGGTGGAGTGCAGTGGCGCAATCTCGGCTCACTGCAACCTCTGCCTCCCGGGTACAAGTGATTCTCCTGCCTCAGCCTCCCAAAGTAGCTGGGATTACAGGTGCCTGTCACCAGGCCTGGCTAATTTTCATCTTTTCAGTACAGACGGGGTTTCACCATGTTGACCAGGCTGGTCTGGAACTCCTAACCTCAGGGGATCCACCTGCCTCCTCCTCTCAAAGTGCTGGAATTACAGGCGTAAGCCACCACGCCCAACCATTACTGGAGTAATTTCTAAGCCACTGTCTCACACCCACTCCCTTTTTTTTTTTTTTTTTTAAAGAACCAGCTTTATGGCTATATTTTTTCCAAGAGAACCAGTTACCCATTTCAAGTACAAATAAGACATGGTGTTTAAAAACCAAAAATGCCAATTTGTACAGAAGACTCCAGATACCCAGTCGATTTGAGCCTTAAGAATAACATCAAGCTGTTGGCTGAATACAACTTCCCTTTCCATCTGTCTGCCTGTGAGTTAGACACAAGGACGAAGCCACGAGCTAGGGACATAAAGGCAGGAACCACCAAGGCAGCCGAGACTCCAAATAAAAGCTCGAAGGACCAACACAAATGCACCACACCCTGCACACCCTCCTCTCCTTCCTTTTCAGAATTTCCAGAGGATGAAACGGGGACCTCCTCAGACGTCCCACGGTGCAGGTGGCCACAGGGGAAGGCGGCAGCAGCCTGAATGAGGTGACCAGGAAATCACATTCCACAGACAGAAATTCTCCATGTGCTTTACATCCTCTGTCTCTGAAGAACTATGCCAGTCTAACAGTCGCTAGAAAACCACCTTCAAGTATCATTTCCCATTTCAAGCAAAGAAAACAGTGGTGGGGCATGAGGGAAAAACATAGCCATGGGTTCTGGGGTATTAAATAAGGTTTTTATCTGTTATAAACATATAATTTTACATTCTCAGCTTTCTGTATAATTGATACGCTTCCTAATTAGCAGACATAGTAACAAAAAGTGAATTCCAAGTGTAAGATTGGAGGACCCGTTCACATGGCTTCAGGTTCTGCTACTGTGTTTCAACTTAAGAAAATGGTTCTGTGCATTGGTAACAAGGCCTGAGAGTCTGTGTGTGAGTCTGTGTGGCTGTAATCAGGGTTTGTGTTGGCTCCGTACCAGAGGATGTTACACTGTTACATTATCTTCTACAAAAAATCCTGAAAAAATGAAGGCTGAATAGACATACACAGCCTCCCAAAATAATCCAAATGTCCACCGATATGAAAAACAGATGAATTATGCTTTCCATCATGGAATATTCCTCAGCAGTGAAAACAAACTATAGCCACAGGTGCCAACTAGGATAAAGAAAACATTTTTAAACACGTTTAAAGTGAACTGACTAGGCAGAATGCCTCGATTACAGGCATCTGCTCCAAAAGGGTACTGTTCTGAATCCTGTGATGTAGAATGATAGTTAGCAACCCTGTTTCGGGGCACATCTAGAAAAAAAACAAAATAATGACTACACAATTTTAAATTCTTTGTAAATTATAACTATTACTATGAAAATTCTAAAAATGTGAAAATCTTCCCAACTGTTGTTGGACAAGCTTCAAAATAAATACCCTGGCATTGCTTGCCACACCCACAGGTGTACCAAAATAAACGAAAATATAGCCCAAGTTCGTAGAATCGAAACCTGAAGATGTACGAGCCGTCCCTGCCTCGCTATCTATACATCGTGTAGAAATTTAAGAGCAGGTAGCAACACTGCAATGCAAGGCTCAAACCAACTGGGTATTTGGAAACTTCTATGCAAATTGGCATTTTGGGTTTTTAAACACGGTGTTATTTGTACTTCAAACAGGTAATTTTTTGATTCCCTTGGAAAAAATATAGCCATAAACCTGGTCTAAAAAAAAAAAAATACGGGAGTGGGTATGAGAGAGAGTAGCTTAGAAATTTTAAAAGTATCAGCAGGGAGCAGTGGCTCATGCCTGTCATCCCAGCACTTTGAGAGGCAGGCCCAAGGGGACTTTGAGGACACCGGTCTCCTCTGCTGCCTTCCTGCTGCACTGACCCCAGGACATTCACTGCGTTTCCACCCCTGTCTCATTTAACATCCCAAGGGTGGTCTTCATCCTCGTCTGGGGCTCAGCTCTGCCAATTTCCTAAATCTCTGCCTTCAGAGCCTGAAAACACCCACGCCCAGGGTCACCCTAAGTCCACGTTTACCCCAGAGAGTCCCAATTTTATGTTTTCCCAGCATCGCCTTAGTGATAATTTATCCTGTAAATTCCAACTGCCTTCACACCTCACCCTTGCTGTCTCCCAGCAGACCCCACTCAGATGCACATGCCCCAGACCCACACCCAGGTCTGTGCATGCTGCCCTGCTCTGCCCATGTGGAGACCACCTCCTTTTCTTGAGGAATCAGCTGGCGATCATCTCCTTGTGGAGGGCTGCCCTGACTTCCAACTCTCTCCAGCAAAGGCAGAAGCCATCCTCGGTACTTCCCCAAAACTCAGGCCAAGTATGAAGATGGCGCAGATGCTAGCTGTGCCTGGGATGCCATGGGCAGGGTCCCCAGATGCTCTGCACATGGCCCGGGGCACCGCCTGAACACAGCAAGTGCTGAAGAAACAAAATTGACGTGCACTGACCTCTGATAGGGCCTCCTTCACCATCCACATCTGTCTCCCCTCTGGACAGTAAAATCCACAAGACACGGAGGGCTTGTCTCATCTTCAAACTCCCAGGGTCACCCTGGTAGGTAAAGGGGACTCAAATGTCTTCTGAAGGAAGCGGCTGGTTAGCTGCCAAGTTAAAGGGCCTCTGAAATTCAGAGCTCTGCATAGGAGTCCAGCACACTTTATTATGAATGACTCCAAGCACGGCAGAAGTGGCCGTGGAACCAGTGCTAACCAATTCAGGGTTTGTTCACTGTTTCTCAGTTCATTATCACAACTCATTCTCACAGAGCAGCCGCGCACAGATCCTCAGACGTCTACACAGAGTGGGACGATGGCGCCAAGTCACGTGAACGTCCTGTTGCAGACTGGGAGACACCGGTCAGACACGGACCCAGGCAGAGCACAGACCTCGCGTTAAATCTGCTCCGTGTAAACAGCACTCCCTGCCAGGCCGTTTCCTATCTGCACAGCTTCTACCAATTCAACTCTCGCACCTGACACCTAAGAATACTGCACACCCCATATGAACCCCCCATTTACCTCCCAAAATGAGCCGGCATGGCCGAGTACAAAATATTTCAACATAAGGGAACTGGAGGGCATGTGGGGCTTTCTCGAGTCCCTGCTGCCTCCTGATGGGAGGGCCCAATGCTTCACACCCCTAGTGAAGGGCGGGTCTCTTCGGCCCCCCGGCTTTAACCTGGAGCTTAAATCAGCATTAACTAATTTCACTTTCCAGGACCAACTTCAAAGGCCTGCAAAGCCAGAGAAGGGAGAGGAGATGGAACACACCCTCACCTCAGACCTGCCGCAAGCACGTACTTCTCAGATGCGTCCCAAGGTGCACAGTGTGTCCGATGCCTGTTTCACATCCACTGACCTGCAGGTCTTCTATGTGACATCAGCCTCCTGGGCACTGGAAAGAAGAGGTATAATGGCAAGTCCCTTCTGCAGCAAAGGTGAGGCAAAGGGACCCAACGCAATGGAACTGACCTTTTTCTGACAGTCTCAAAACAGAAGGAAAATACTGTACAGCCAAATTCCCCTCACGCAGGTTTATTTACCTGTGACTCAGAGGCCGTGACAGACAACTTCAGGTTCTTACCGATTCCTATTTTCCCCATCCAGGAAGCCTTTGTTTTTAATATCGTACGAACTTGCCATTTTGTAGGCCAAAAACAGCAAATATTCTACAGTTCAACTGAATCCTACAGTTCAACTGAATAAAATATGATCATCGCCTTTTGTGAAACCATGAAGAAAAGGTGGATATCTCCCATATGTGTTTCCAGACTGGCTTTGTTCCTGAAGCGGTAACTCTGTTCCCGCAGGATTTTAGACACTGAAGAATAAACATCAATATCCCACCAAGAAAACCAAAAAAATGAAATAATTTTGCATCCACCTTGGAGCCTTTTTAGGACAAGGCAGGACACAAACTTTTAAGAAGCGGCAGTTGTCCCTCTGTATACACAGGGACATGGATTCCAGAACACCCCCCCGAGTTTACCGAAATGTACGTATCCACAGGACTCCACGGCCACCCTATGGAACCGCATGTAGGAAACGTCGGCCCTCCACAAAGCCAGGTTTTTTCACTAAGGGTTTGGTTGGAAAATAATTAACATAAGTGATCCTTCGAAGCTCAAAACCTATGTTGTTCAGGGTCAGCTGCATTTATTACTTGTGTCATATCTGAGGCCTGAAAGCCATCATTCTCGATACCTTAACGTGATGGTTAACAAACTAACTGTTCTGATTAGAAAGAGGAAAAAGCTTATTTTTAAGCTGACAATGAGAGTGGATGCAGCTACGGTGAACGGAGAACAGACCTAAGCAAGCACCAAGGCTGGGGTGACTGCCTGTGCTCAGACCCACCAGGGCCTGTTCTTCCACCTCCCTCTGCTGAAAGGGATAACCGCTTCTCCCCCACGACTAAAGGGCCTTTTTAAAATACTCACACGAGAAGTGCTATGAAAAGCTGAAAGGTCACAGGTAACATTTTTAAAAATAAACGTTAACGTAAGCATTTAACAAGCCCATTATGATTTAAAAAAAAAAATGGTATTAAGTTCTTGGGTGTGGTGGCTCATGGCCGTAATCCCAGCACTTTGGGTGGCCCAGGTGGGTGCATCACCTGAGGTCAAGAGTTTAAGACCAGCCTGGCCAACATGGTGAAATCCCTTCTCTAACGAAAATATGAAAATCAGCCAGGCATGGGGGCAGACGCCTGTAGCCCCAGTTACTTGGGAGGCTGAGGGACGAGAATCACTTGAACCCGGGAGGGAGAGTTTGCAATGAGCCAAGATCGTGCCATTGCACTTCAGCCTGGGCATTGAGTGTGAAACTCCATTCCAAAAAGAAAAAAAAAGTACAAAGTTTTCCTTCCAATGAACCTATCATTCAGCCACCGAGGTATCCTATAGCTACTTATTCAGCCATGAGATACACAACAGGAGATATAGGTGAACAGGACACAGTTCTTCCCTGAAAGAAGGCTGCACCCTCAACAGAAGGGAGGCACATACTCCGAATGGAATCGGCATAGGGAACAGATGCCGCTGCAGGTGGAACTGGCCGCACAGAGCACCCGCTCAAGTGTCTGAGAAACAAGGAGCCGTTGGTGCCATTACCTTCCATACCTGAGCTGGGGCAGTGGGGAGCCTGTCATCACCAAGGACAAAAAGCCCCAGAACCACACAACGAGCTTACAAACTCACCGAGGTGATGACCGAACAATGTGCGTGGAGTGATGTGAACACGCAGATGTCAGGGCCACGCGCGGCGTTGGTTTTTCTTTTTTTTTTTTTTTTTTTTTTTTTTTTTTTGAGACAGAGTCTTGCTCTGTCACCCAGGCTGGAGTGCAGGTTTTGTGCATCAACCTGAGCATGCCCGGGGTGCCCAGATGGCTGGTTCTGCATTATTTCTGTGTGAGATGCATGTTTGCCTCTGGACTGAGTGGAGACCCATCCTCGCCAGTGTCGGGGGCACCACCCTATCCAACCAGGGCCCGAGTGAAACAGCAAGGTGGGGAAAACTGGGTTCACTCCACCTGTCTGGCTGATGGGCCAGTGACATCTGTCTTCTGCAGCCCGTGCTCCCGTGTCTCAGCTCCTTAGACCCGGGTAGGATCTGCACCCTCCGCTTCTCAAGTCTTCAAGCCACACCCTCCCAGGACTCTAGCTTGCAGGCTGTGGGTCCTGGGGCTTCTTGGACTCCGTAGCCCCTGCAGCAAGCCTCGCCCTGGAGACACACGCACACCCGGCTGGCTGTCTCTCTGGAAGCCCTGACTAAAAGCCGCCCCTAAAAGTGGTCTTCAGAGTTTCTTTCTAGCCCTAAGATCCCAGCGCCCCTCCTACAATTCTAGGCGGAAAGGTGAACGGAGACCAATGGACAGAGGTGTGTGCGAGGACACGCCAGGCAGCAGCACTGGGCAGGAGGGCACCAACGCTCACTAAGCAAAGAATCAATGCCGCTTGCAACAAAAATGAGAGCAGTAAAGATTTCTTCAAACAGAAATGAGTTTGTATCATGATTTGCTCTTAATACATAAGAAAGCATAAAATTAGGCCTATTAACAATTACATAAGTCTTTAGAGGCCCTTGAACTACTTCTGTCCCTTTGTGTTTTTATAGAAAATAAGCCTGAGGTTAAAGAGAATAACGTCACTGGCCACAGCTGGGGCCACGCGAGGACACATCTTATACCCCTGAGGTCCCTGGGTGCCCCGAGTCCTTCCCTTGCTATTGATGGAAATATGGGAGAAACCAGGAGGTCTGAGCGTGGACCTGGCCGTGCTCCCAGGGGCCGAGGAAAGCACCCATCTGTCCAGTCTTCCCTCCACCCCGCGGTTCCCTCCTACCCAGACTCTTGGGCTGACGCGGCTCATGCACTCAACAGCGCCATCATTAAACGTTTAGCTTCGCATCACGAGGGCCTCCTCTGGCCTCCTCTGACCACTCCTGAACCTGCAGTCAGCACTAGTCTGCAGGACACGCGTGGACAAAGTTGATAGATCACGGCCTCCAACGAGGAAGGTGCCAGGCAAGGAGTCGGAGAGCCGGGGATGGAGCAGCACTCACCCAGGGAGGCGAAGGCCAACAGTGGCCACCACCGAGGACCTCCCTTCCCACCCTGAGGGCAGCTCACTCAGGGAGGTGAAGGCCGACACTGGCCACCACTGAGGGCCTCAAGGGTTCTGCCCACCCTGAAGGCGGCTGCGATCACATTTCCCATCGCACCAAGAGACCCCTGTATTGAGCACAAAACTTTCCAACCTTCGAATCAATAAGGAATCACAACACAGACATTCCCTCAATCCAAATGGCCAGCCCACAAAACAGACACGCAATCATACACATTTCGTGTGGGAAAATCCGTCAGTCCCTGGGGCCTCGCGCCAGGGGTGGGGGAGCATCATGGGGAGATGCCCCAGCCCCAGTCTGGCTCTTCTCTCTACAGCTCCTTTTCCCTCCTCTTCCCCCCGCCCCTTCCCACCCCCTCCTAGCCTCAGAGGCTCCTTCCTCAAATTCTTTCCCCTTGATGAAGTCATTCATGCCCAAAATACAAGGCAAAGTCAGGGGGGCTCAAGAGAAAATCCATACCGTGGCTCGCGTTTTAGATTCTCATAAGTTTTAGAATAACCAAGCAAGAATCTTTGGCATGTGAATGTGGTCTGAAGGCATCTGAGCACAATGCCCGGCACTGGCCCGGAGTGGATCATGGGTGTCTCGGACATCTTCGCAACTCTACACCAGTTATTTTGAAACACACCAGCAGAATAGAATCATGTGAATAGCTGCTTCTCAGTTAAAAGTAGGAAAAGACTCCAAAAGCTGCCCTCAAGGAACATACTTCCCACGAGTAGTTTTCTGCATCGGGCCCTTCAGGCACAGGCAAGACCCCTGGGCCCAACTCCCTCATCCCTGCGTCATAAAGCAGCAAAGACGGTGGGGAATAAAGCAAGTGAAGGAGTCAGTCCCGCACAAAACGGGCTCCAGAAGCCACGGCCACTCTCCCAGTGTGGGAGCCAAGTTCAGAGACCTGGAAACACCCGCGTTCCCAGGGAAGAGGGCAGAACAATGCCATTTCCCCCTAGTTTAGGGAGACACCACCCCACGTCCTCTGGCCTTAATAGAAGAGAGACTTCACATAAATGATTTCAATGACTCCACCACACACAGTAAGTGGGCTGAGGGCTAACACACCCATATAAATGCCTGGCAAAAACACATTAAATGAACACACAGATAAGCAAGGTTCTCCTGTTATCCACGAAATATTCAGAAACAAATCCAGTAAGCAATGTCTTTGCAATGAAAAGATCAATTCAGAGGTGCAGATTAAAAAGAAACATACAACTGAACCCTTAATACACCAAGAACCAAATTCCACAGAAGTGTTATCACATCACCACCTCCCAGCTGAAGGAAGCAGCACTGGCCACTGACCAGCTGTTCACTCGTGGGTCAGTGAACGAAAGACAGTGCTGTCCAGGACAACGATGAGATGTTAACCTGAAAAGGGCAAAATTGCAGAGGCTGGAGGGACCTTCCAGGTAACCCGGCCCCCTCAGTGGACAGAGGACCCCCGTGGGGCCACAGAGCTCCAGTGTGTTCGGGGCAAGGACTCAACAGCAACCCTGAGGATGTCTGAACGCCTTCTGCCCTTCTGTGTCTCTGCCCCACTAACAGGGAATCCGTGAATGCTAAGGAAATGTAACGCATTTTACAATACATGTAGATTTTTAGCAAATTAAAGATAAACAGTGACAAACTTTGAGAATTAACCAAAATATAGTTCAGTGAATGCCCAAACTCAAAGCTAGTCTCCAAGAGGTGATAAGCTGTGTGTGGTGGTTAACGCCTGTAAATCCCAGCAGTTGGGGAGGCTGACGCAGGAGAATCACTTGAGCCTAGAAGGTTGGGGTTGCAGTGAGCTGTCATTGCACTACTGCACCCAGCCTGACAAACAGAGTGAGACTGTCAAAAACAAACAAACAAAAACAAATTAAAGGAGTTCAAATGAACTCGCCCATACCCTTTAAATTTTCATTTGGGTACAAGGGGTGATCTAGTTCCTTTTTTCCTTGCAATACATGAATAATCTAATAATTAAATATAATCTAACAATTACATGGGAAAATTTAATTATTTTCCCATTTCATTATTCCCTATCTCAGGGAAAAAGTTAAAAGTATTCCCTATTTCAGGGAAAAAGCTAAAAATCATTTTAAACCTTCCTTCCACAAAACAGTATACTCAGTCATCTCTATCTGCTTGATCATGTGGAATTCAGCTTCACATGTCTACAATACAGCTTTTGTTAAACAGTGTTTATGTAGACAGGCAAGAGAAAGAAACACTTGGTCTATGTAGAAGCAGCAGAAGACACGTTTTAACAGAAAAGGGAGAAGATACCACCGTGTGAATCTGGAAATTCTGTCGTCATCTTGTCCACACACACAGAAAACACCCAAGCACGTGCCTAGTGTCCAACAGGAGCACAGAAAGGACAGGGATCCCTCCAGTTGTTTAATGACCAGCCCCACTTGTCACCGCCACATAACAAAATCCGCACGGCAACTTCAGCACGTTTCATTCACGATTCCACGGAAATCAGGCTGAAGAACATACAGATGTTTTGCCCACATTTAAAAATCCAAGTGTGGGACTCATAGAAATAAAACACATTATGGGTTCACTTAACTTTTCCAAATTTTTACTTGGAGAAACCTATAAAGTTCTTGTCAGTTACATCCTTAAGTTTTTCAATAATTTTTCAATGCAAAGGTCGGGCAAGACTTGTAAAGAGGTACACACATACGGCTCGGCGCGGTGGCTCACATCTATAATCCCAGCACTTTGGGAGGCCGAGGTGGGCAGATCACAAGGTCAGGAAACCGAGACCATCCTGGCTAACACGGTGAAACCCCGTCTCTACTAAAAATACAAACAATTAGCCAGGTGTGGTGGCGGGTGCCTGTAGTCCCAGCTACTTGGGAGGCTGAGACTGGAGGATTGCATGAACCCGGGAGGCAGAGCTTGCAGTGAGCTGAGATCTCACCACCGCACTCCAGCCTGGGTGACAGAGGGAAACTGTCTCAAAAAAAAAAACAAAGGAGGTACACACATACATGCCATGTTCTTCTCTCAAAGAGATGGGCCCTTTTTTAAGATTCCAGAAGTAAATGTGGTTGTCACCCTGCTTTTGAGAGGATGGGCTGTGTTTTAAGCATAAACAGACTTTCCTCCATGCACCAAGGATGCACCATGGGGGCAGTGCTGCCGCCGCCTCCCCAGTCTCTGCTCAGGGTGGGGCAAGGGGAGCTCAGTGGTCTCCCGTATACACTGTCAACAGGCCAGGTACTCAGAAGGAGGCTTCCAGGACTCGCTGTAGGCATTCGTCAGCAGGGCAGGCAGTGCCTCGTGCTGGTGGGCATCCAGCAGTAAGGGGGTCTTGCACTTCACTCCCTGGGCCCAGCCGCAGACAGAGGGGAAAGAGACACCTGTATCGTAACTCATGTGTATTTATAGATACACAGAGACTCTGCAGTGCAAGGTGCAGAACTAGAAGGAATCATGGAAATAAGAGGGAAGACATTGGGTTACGACTGGCAGAGCCACCTCAAGCCTCGGCACTTCCTGCCGGAGCCCTCACTGACCAGACTCCTCCAGGGTCACTGCCACTGCCTTGCCCAGCTCATGACAGGGCAGACAGTGACAGAGCCTCAGAACAACCGCCCACTCCTTCCTCACCAGCCCAGGAGATGAGCTGTTCATGAGTGTCCCAAAGCCTAAATGCGGGAACACAGGGGTGACTGAGCAGAAAGGGGGACAGCCACAATGGCCGCGAGTGTGCAGATATTGCGGAGCACCCCAGCAGCCCTTTCCATCTTAAAGAGGATGGCCACGGGTGTGCGGATGCTCCCGCGTGACCCAGCCGTCCTCTCCACCTTATAGGGGAATGGCCACGGGTGTGCGGATATTTCCGGGTGCCCCAGAGACCTTTTCACCTTAAGGAGATTTTCAGTCTCGTATCAGTCTCCAAACTATTCAGTGAGGTTGGAGGCATATCACTGTGGACCAACACTGATTGGAACCAAGTAAGGGCAATTTTATAACCATGTCTCAACTATGAAACAATCAGGTCTTTGGCCATCTGGTCTAAGCTTTTTCTGTAACAAAGTTGGATAATTAGGTTGAACTTTGGTTTTCCAAAACTTGTTACAGAAACCACATCTTCCTAGGTGTGGCTCTGTGGTGTCACGTGCACACTTCAGTAGCCAGGCTTGCCAAGACTCACGGCACGTTCCACATTCACTTGAGAAGGCTGCTCAATCACTGAGGGCTCTGGCGTGCTCTGAAATGAATTTGCCACTTCAGCCTACACTCTACTCGCTTGTTTGGTTAAAGAAACCCAAAAAGCAGAATTTGTTTTGGCCAATCGCCTGCTGACCCAACTGCAGACGTTTTAATTAGAGTACTTTCATTGCATCCTAGAAAGCAAAGTCATATAGATCAACTCATTATTACCACTCCAAAGGTTTAGTAAATCTCCACATAATCAGGCAAACATTTTAAGAAGCTACATTAAGGTTTACAATACTCAAAATTTAAAACTACATCCATGCTTCAAAAAACCACCATTCCCATTTTAGATGGCCAAATGCATATGAGAAAGAAACATGCTGAGCGCATTTTTTGGGTAATCTTATGGAGAAACTGCCACTTTAAAAATGGCTCTAGTTCCTAGCTCCAGATGGGTGTGGTGGGTTGCCTCACTCAATTTCAACTCCACCTGAAGCTGGGACACTAGAAATTCATTCCCAGACTCCAGGACACCAGAATTCCCACTTCTGGAAACAGCCTGGAATGCAGACCTGTAGCAGAGAATTCTTTCCTGCCCAACCTAACTGTCCTCTGTGGAAGGCGACAGTCAAAGACAAGTCCACCCTCCTAGGCGCAACTGCACCACGAAGAACCATTTCAAGGTGGGAGGTGATTGATTAGTGGGAACAGGCAGTTTAGCTAATCACTTATAAGGCAGAGAAGGGGGGTTTGAAGGCCTGTATCTGGCCTTGTCCTCGGTAAATGGTCATCCGCCAGTCAGCCTAAGCCACATGGGAAGGGGCTTCTTGCAGTAAAAGTGGAGGCACAGTGGTGGGGAGGGGGAATGTCTTAACCATCACTGTTTTACAGGATCACAGGGCTCAGGCAATGTTCAGTATTGTCACACACCAAGGTTTTTACAGTCTGAAGAAGACTACAGTCCTAAGGTGTCAGTTCTCAAAGCCCTTAAGTTCCTCCTGCTAAGATTCCCAGAGGGTCTCCACTTCTTGCACCGAACCGCAAATTGCACAGGCACCTGCGTCTTCCTCTTGTAGCAAATGCAGATAAGAAGCTGTGGCTCTGCTGCAGTAATGACGCCATGCAGCCCTAACACCACAGCAGAGCAATGGCTCTGGCCTGAATGTCCCCAAAACTTCATGCTGAAACCATCTCCGACGGGATACATTAACAGGTGGGGCCTTTGGGAGGTCCTGCTCTCAGGACTGGGCTTGGTGTCCTAGTTGGGAGGCCTGGAGGAGCCCTCCTACTCCTCCACCACGTGAGTTCTGATGAGACGACCGCTGCCACGCAAGACCCGGCGAGATGCTGCCGTCTGTGAGCCACAGGCCCTGGGGCACCAGATCTGCAGATGCCTTGACCTTGGACTGCCTTGACCTTGGACTTTCCAGCTTCCAGAGCTGTGAGCAATAAATGTCTCTTTACAAATCACCCAATCGACAGCAGCCGGACAGAGGCAGTAATGTCACAACATGAGTCACTTTCTCAGTGGGCCAGAGGACTCCCCATGAGCCACCACTGTAAAGCAAGAACTCCCTGGAGGATGGAAAGGGGTTCACAAGGAATTCTACCCAGCACCAGGGTGTCTGTCCTTTCTTGCAGGAAGACAGCTGAGCCATGGCAGGAAACTACAGGGTGGGTGGGGCTGGACAGTAATGTGTCACCTGCTCATCTAAGCCTCAGTC
Organism: Macaca fascicularis; assembly: GCF_037993035.2. Taxonomy (NCBI): domain Eukaryota; kingdom Metazoa; phylum Chordata; class Mammalia; order Primates; family Cercopithecidae; genus Macaca; species Macaca fascicularis. Next base: position 331,209 of record NC_088386.1, read on the forward strand.
TCCTGCCTCTCATCACGACAGTGGGGGTAACACCCCCCTCACCTGAGCTGTTGGGGGAGGTAAGAGTGCTGGGTGATTAACAATGTTAGCTCCACAGACATTATGCAAAGAATCTGCCCCATGTCTTATAAAACCAAACCAGCCCAGGAATTCCACATCACTACTAATTTGCATGGGAAAATGCCAGATTCTCCTAAGTTCTGGCACGTCATTTGTATTAATAAAGTTTGCAGAGTTTTCACATACTAAGTATATAAAACAGGAAAATAAATCATACAATTTGGAGGCTGAAGCAGGAGAATCACTTGAGCACAGGCAGTGGAGGTCGCAGTGAGCCAAGGCCTCGCCACTGTACTCCAGTCTGGGTGACAGAACGAGACTCCATCTCAAAAAATTAAAAAAAAAAGGCATATCAAGGATTATGCCTTCATTATAGTTGGGTTATAAAGAAATATGACAAGCCCATAGCATATTTCCGTAAAAAAACCACACAATAACTTAGAATGTTTCAATAATTAAATAAAATACTTGTGAAATAGCAAAAAATAAATAAATAATAAAAATTAAAAAAAATAAAAAAATAAAATAAAATAAAATATTTTGCTGCTTCATACTAGTAAAGTGGGCACATTCTACATGCCAACTCTTATTCAAAGGTGGCCTAACACTGACTCAGGAACTCTGGCCCTGATGTGCTTGGAGTTTTAATCCTAACAGTGTTAAAGACCACTCCCCCAGGAGCTCTGAACAAGTACTCCAGGTATACGCTGAACAAGACCACACACTCTGACCGAAATCTAACTTCACAGACCCAAACTACAGAACCACAGAAGACACTGCTTCTGTCCAACTTTTTGTTCTGCCATCGTTTGTGTCCATTATTTCCTACAAACCATCTCATTAGAATTTAGGGCACACAAAAGGCCAATACAACAGGGTTACTTTTCAAAGGTTTGGAGGTGAAGAACAGATACAATGCATTCGCTTCCTATTGCTGCTGCAACAAATTACCACAAATGCAAACCTCCCCTGAGCCCTGGAAGTCAGGAGTCCCAGGGCTGAAGTCAAGGGGTCAGTAGCTTGTATTCCTGCCTGGAGTCTCCCAATTCATAGAGGCCACCATTCAGCTTGACTCACAGCCCCACACCCCTCCTACCACTGCCCCGGCCTCAGCCCTGCACCCCTCCGGCCCCTGCCCCTGCCCCACCCTCGCCCTCAGCCCCACAGCCCTCTGGCCTCTATTTCGTCCTCAGGTCTCCTCCTCTGAGGCAGACCCTCGTACTCCCTCTCATCAAGGCACATGTGAAAACACTGGACCCACCTGGACAACCCAGGGTCCTCCCCCATCTCACTGTCCGTTACACTCACATCTGCAAAGCCTCTTTTGCCATGGAAACTTCATTAGACTAACAATCATTTAACAAGTCCATTCTAATGATGTGAAAATTGGCATTGTTTTCCTCCTAATGAACAGATCAGTCACCCATGTAACCTATAAATATTTGACTATTAAATATACAATACTATAGGAGACAGAGATGAGGAAGACGGTTCCTCCCTGAAAGACGACTGGACCCTAGACGGAGGGATAAACATTCTGAACAGAATCAACGTAACTCAACATTTGAGTCGGAGAGGCCAGGCGATAAGACTTTCAAAAAAGCAACCAGAAATTATATACTGTGCCTGTAGTTCACATCTGCCTCTGGCGTCATGAGCACGAGCGTGCGGACACGCACACAGGGCCCAAGTTTAAGATCAAATATAAGGAGCTTTCCACTGTTGTATTTAACTAGATCTTATTACAAAATAGCCTCCTGATTGCAGTTTTTATCCACAAAGTTCTCTGTAATTAAGGAAATTAATTTTCCTCTAAAAGACATTTCTCTATCATCCCATATAAACTAAATGGGCATATTAAAGAAAAAAGACAAATGTTTGACTTCGGGGGTTTGCCTACGACTTGGATAAGCATGATTTTCTTCTGGCCAAGCAGGGAGCAGCTGGACCAGACTGGAGGGAAGGAAGAACAAATTTCCACTCTGACCTCAGTTGGGCACCAGCGTCTTCCCTGTCAGAATGTGGGTGTGGTGCTTCCTACACACCAGACTCTGACGAAACTCAGCCCAAGGGTGTGGGAAAATGCTGTCTACTTCTGAAAATTCTATAAAGTGCAGACACATCAAAAGCTTCAGAAGACTGTAAAGGGCCAAGGAGACCACTACACCCTTGGAGTTTACAGAAAATGGTCAGCATCACACGTGCCTGAGGTCCAGGGTCAGCTCCCAGCTGTCGCGACGCCCTGAGCGCAACCCTGGCTTCCCCTCGGATGCAGAGAGCTGGTCACTCTGCCGGCAGCACTCAGAGCTCAGAACATTCTAGATGAAAGCAATGTGTTCCATTTAAAATGGGGAACCGGGGCAGCACAACCGAAGCTCTACGACTGTCTCAACTACTGGGTTTCGGGGTAGCATTAGGAAATCGTGAGAATCCAAATCTCAATTTCATACAGATTCCAGATTCACTGCAGGTTCCAGAATTTCCTGAAACAGTCTTCCAATTTATCACTCAGGATTCCCTTGCCAAAGCTAATAAAGTCTACATTCCTTACGGAAAACCCACTATAAGCACCACCACAAATAAGATTAACTGACGCCCGCCCTTTGCACCAAACCTATCAACTGTTACTCACACAAGACTGTGCTGGAGGCAGCTCTCAGCTGAAGCCGAATCCGTGAGACTTCATTATCCCCATTTTGGATTGAGTGTGAAGACTGTCAGCAAACCAGGGCCCCAGTGTGAAGCAGAGAACAGATCCTCTGATGCCTGCCTGAACATTTCCTTCCCACCTCTGACTTGCATATTGAACACCCTCAGAGCTACTGACTCACCCACATTTGCAGGTCATTTATCCAGCCACCAGGATAACACAATTATGCGATAAAAATGCCTCCTCAGGGCTTTGTCATACTCAACAAGGAAGCTCAGAAGGCTAGGTAAGCGCAAGAAAGGGGGAAGCGTCCTCCAAAGAGACAAAAACCAAGGAAAACCATGCAGAGAATCTCGAGAGAGCAGAAACAGAGCCCGCTGTAGCCTTTCAGGCCCTGCTGGCCGCAGCCCTGCGTTAGGGGGCACCATTTCCACGGAGGCATCCTGCTGGGCCCATTTGAAAGGTCCCACTTGCGAGAAACTCACCCCCACTTCCAGCTCCTGCAAGACCCGCTGCAGCCCCACTCCATCCTGGGGGCCGACTGTGCAAGTCTTCCCGGCGAGACCCCTCAGAGCCTGCACAGCGTCTGAGACTGGGAAGCACCAAGGATCCAGAAACGCACAAACCCGTTCTCCTCGTACTGCTTTCTGGGTTCCAAGTTGTCTTAAGAACGAGTCCTGCATAAACTCCGGGCTGGGGAGCCAGCCACAGCCCAGCAGCACCCAGCTCATGCGCTCCACTCACCCCACAGAGGACCACGGAGGCCCCAGCACGCTCTGTCCGTGGGGCAAGACACCAGAAACAGCCACAGTTCAGGGCTCTGCCACCCGCCCCGCTGCCCTAATTACCTACTGTGATCTGATTTCTCATTGGTTGGAAAGGTGATCCCACAGCTCCGCTGCCCTAATTACCTGCTGTGATCTGAAATTGCATTGGTTGGAAAGGGGATCTCACTGCTCAAGCACTCCCTGATGCCTCCTTGCAAACAACATAAAAAATCCAAAACTCCTCTTAAAGAACGTTGACTATAACCTCAAAACAAGACCCATCCCGAGACCAGGGAAGATACACACGCACATCTGACACCTGGTGGGCGTCAGTGACCGATGCCACGGCTTCCGTGTGGCGTGTGAAGCAGGAGGCCTGTCGCGGTGACTCAGGCTGGGGTCTGAATAGGGGTCTTCCAAGCAACTAGGCAACCAGGATGCACACCCCAAAACCCAAGTCCCCGCACTCGTGTACCTGGCAGAAATGCTGCGTGGCCATCGACACCAGTTGTGAACCAAGACCGATCTGTGTCCTGTGGCCCTTACAACGTCCGTACATGCCTGGGCCCACCACAGGCATGCACGGCACGCTGCTCGCCTCCAGTGGGGCTCTCTCCTGCCAAGGGGGATGGCCCTGAAGTCCGTTGAGATTTCCAGAGCTCTACAAAGTCGCCCTTCCTCCTGCTTGTTCAGAAAACCTAAAGCCCTGAAGACACCAGTGAGAATTGACCTAGCCTCTTAAGGCAGCTCAAACACCTAAACACAGGAACGCTGGACCTCTCTGCCCTCGAGAGCAGCCGATAACACACTGGGCTAAGCAGAAGGCACAGATGTCACATCCAGAAGCCAGTGGCGCTCACGTTTGCATTCCAGGAGCCGCCCATGTGAGTCCCTCCAAGGCTTCCAAGTCCCACTTGATTGTTTTCATCGTGTCTCTGTAATATCAGAGGCATTATATCTCACGGTATCTGAGATGGTCTCTACTTTTATGAGCACATATGCTCCCTGACTTACCATGGGATGAAACTGTTCCAATAAACCCAGCGTAAGCTGAAAATATCCTAAATAGAAAGTGCATTTGACATAATAGTTTCAACTTACAACAGGTTCATCCAGAGGCAGCCCATCTTGGGCCAAACAATGCACTGAGTGTGACTAGTTCACACCATCACAAGGTTGAAAAAAAATCACAAATGTAACCATTGGGAGCCAGGGACCATCTGTATTGGGGCTCCTGTCTTCAGAGACAACAGAAACCTCTTCTTAGACAAGAATCACAATTTATAATCCTCAAAATGTTAAACTTAGTTTAACAATCTAGAGGTTCAAACAAAGCCAAAGTAGGCCTACAAGGCCGTTTGTGCCATTCACTAAGACACACGACTCTGTAATAACCCTCACCACGGCCTCTCAGGGTGGGTCCCAGAGGCGGCTGAGGCTTGTGGCTACGGACACTAATGAAACCAAAATCAGAGTACGCAGGTGCAGTCAAGTCATATGACTTCTCCACTAGCATATGCACAAATGTTCATCAGCAAATCTGATCTTTGCTTTACCTCCCTCCCGTGACCTAAAAAGGAGTCCACTACACACACCCATACACACACACACCACTTCAAAAACATAATTAGTACTTGCATTCAATTCTGGGCATTCGAAGTAGACCTAATGGGTGATTAAATCTCTCCTCCAACCCATTGCTTAGTCTTCTTAGAGGATGAAGGATTTTGCATAACACAAGTCAACATATAAAAGACCTTGTATAGAAACAGACTTTCAAGTGGTCCTCATTAGAGTGATTCAACTAATATACAAAGGACCCAACACACAGTGTATATTAGAAGAATGATTAATTTGTTCCCCTAAAAATCCTAATATCTACACAGAAAATATACCCAATACACATTTTATCATTCTTTACCAGTATAGTCATACAAAGGAGTATCACAAAAGCAAAAGAACACATTTGGTTTGACTCACAGTTCTAAATTTAATATAAAATTGCTAAAACCACCAAGACAAACATGACTATGAAATATTTAACGATCTTCACCTAAATTCAAGTCACCATTCAACCACCAATACCTCTGCTCTCCTTACGGGAACTTTCCAAAAGTAAATTCTGGAATTAACAGGACAAATTTTTCTGGTGATAGAAATTAGGAAGAAATTGGTTGAAGGCGGTTCCTTGGCTGTCAAACTTTTTCTCAATAATATTTTGTAAAATAAAAGCATCAAACAGATCTTTACATTAACTTACAATCTATCAAGCAATACGAGAGCAAGCTTTAAATATTAGCCACATTCTGTCAGGGCTGACTAACATTAAATCAGTATCAGTCTCATGTCTTGCAGCATCCACAGCTCATCTTAAAACGACTTAAGATTTCATAATTAATTCAATTAAACAACGTAAGTCACCTCCTTGATCTTTGACACGAAGGGGTAATTTTCCCCCAAAATAGTACCTCTTTCCTTGACATGATTTAATCTGTGGTTAGAGTATTTAACAGGATTTCTTTCCTTCTTAGAAAATAAAATACACACCTTTCCAATATGAAAAACTCTAACTGATAATGCTATAGCTTAACTAGGTCAAAAGCATTTCTTTTTAAGTTAAAAAAAAGAACCTAACTGCATCTTTGGACCTTACGTGAGGTAGTGTCCAGGGTCACTGGGACCCCTGCTTGGCCAGTTCAGCTGGGTATCAATTAAAGACAGAAACCCAAGCATTCACTCAAAGCCCTTTCCCAGCTGTTCATCCTAGTGGAAGAAGCCATGAGTACAAATGAATGCGGCATTCTACGGAGGGCTTCGGGGATAGGCTGCTTGAGAACATCAAAGTGGCTCACGTCCCCCGAGTATAAAGCCAGTGACTGCTCTCAGCTTCCATCCACAGCAGCCAAGGTCTGGAATCACCTGAGTGCCCGTCAACAGGGGATGAAGGGAACGTGGCCCGAAAATATACACGACCAATACTCCACCACACAGTGGAGAGCCCTGTCATCCGCGGCAGCATGAATGGAGCTGGAGGACATTACGTTAAGCAAACGAGCCAAGCAAGGAAACAGCGCATGTTCTCACTCATAAGCAGGAGCTGAGAGCAGATCTCATAGAGGCCAAGAGTAGGTGGTCAACAGGGCCCAGCAGAGCCCACTCATAAGCAGGATGGGCAGATGCTGGTAACGGGCACAAACACACAGCCTAATGGGAACACGAGACCTACTATTGATAAATCAGCAGGGGGATGGCAGTGGGTCATCTACTGTGTATTTCAAAACAGCTAGGAGAGAATAACTTAACATAACCAGCACAAGGAAAAGAAACTATTTAAAGTGAAAGACATCCCAAGTACACAGATTTCATCAATATAGGGGTGAATCAAGGTATCACATGCACTCTGAAAATATGTACATATATTATGTATCAACAGAAACAAAACCAATGACAGAACCATTTGCAAAGCACGTGCAGGAGAAAAATGGGAAGCCTGACATGCTGTGGCTGTGTGTCCCCACCCAAATCTCATGCTGAACTCTAACCCTGTGTTGGAGGAGAGCCCTGGTGGGAGGTGATTGACTCATGGGGGTGGTTTCTAATGGTTTAGCACAATCCCCCAAGTGCTGTCCTCATGCTAGTTCTCCTGAGATCTGGTTGTTTGGAGGTGCATGGCACCTTCCCCTTCACTCTCTCTCCCCTTCCAGCCATGTGAAGACATGCCGGCCTCCCCTTCACCTTCCACTCTGATTGTAAGTTTCCCCAGATGTAGAAGCCTGTACAACCCACAGAACTGTATGCCGATTAAACCTTTTTTTCCTTATTACCCAGCCTCAGATAGTTCTTTATAGCAGTGGAACAACAGTACAGTCCTCAGGACCAGCAATGTTTTCCTTCTACCCAGCGGCCAACAAGGTCCCACACCCTAGCTGGTTTTCCAAAGCTTTGCCAGAATGCTGAGGCTGTTTTGGGGATACTAACTTTCCCATCTCTGGCAAACCAGATGGGGCATCCTATTTGCCTCTTACCACCTTTCTCAGAGAAACCCCACCTCTGAAACAGCCTCCACCAGGGGCCTCCTTCAGCAGCAGAAAAGCTGAGTGTTCCTTGCACTTCCCTTCTTCTGAACAAGTAAACATCTTGAGCTTGTTTTTCCATCTTCCCAGCTCATTGAAAAAAATATCTTATGCTTTCTATTTTCCTAACACACACACATGGAAGAGAAGTGCCGTGAGGGCAGGGGCTCTTGTTTTCCCGGATCTGAGCCTGGCCCTCAAACACTAGCCGAATACTAACACGATATCCAGAGGCAGAAATGCAAATATCCACATGACTTTTCAGAAAAGAGTACTTGCTTCTGTGGAGTGTCAATATTTGTCTCATTTCTTGAGACTCTGCTCAAAGTGATGAACCTGAGTAAATTAGGGCCTTTTTTTGGTAAATTGGGCCACAGAGCTCTCTAGGCACAGTCAGGGGAGTAAACGGCTGTGAAAGATGCAGCCCGATGTGAGCCATGGCCAAACACTTTGGAACCTGGGATCCCATCTCCAGCCTTTCAAGGACACAGATGAATATAAAATGCAGATGGGGGAGTTCATATTTTGGGCATCTCTGTTCTTTTGAAATCAAAGTGCAAAGAAAAAGTTTTGCCTTGAGGTCTTAACCCATACTTGTTTTTCTCCTGAGGTTTTAACATTTTCTTAACTGCTTTTTTCTCCCCTGATCCTTGGCGAACTTCTATCTTCATATCTTCTTAAAAGATATGGTTAAATTCAACACTGAAATTTTAAAACATGCTTTCATATTTTTCTTTAAACTGATGTATCTGACGTTGGTGAAGAACTAACTGGGAGTATTGGTTTATTTTTATTTTTTTGAGACAGTCTTGCTGTGTTGCCCAGGCTGGAATGCAGTGACACAATCTTGGCTCACTGCAGCCTCACCTCTTGGTTCACGCCATTCTCCTGCCTCAGCCTCCTGAGTAGCTGGGATTATAAGTGCCTGCCACCATGGCAGGTTCATTTTTGTATTAGTAGAGACGGGGTTTCAACGTGTTGGCCAGAACTCCTGACCTCAGGTGATTCGCTCACCTTGGCCTCCCAAAGTGCTGGGATTACAGGCACGAGCCACCACACTCGGCCTGGGATATTCTTGATTATAACTGTAACATCCCTTTAATGAAAACAAAACAGAACAACAACAAAAAAACAGCTGTCTGAATAGTCTCGAAATTAAAGAGCTCACTTGGACAGGGATTTGGACACCAGTTGAATGGCCCAGCACACCATAGTTACATAGGCCACTCGGCCTGTTAGATCCTTAGGGTATTTGAAGTCATGTGGATATTTGCATTTCTGCCTCTGGATATCGCGTTAGTATTGGGCTAGTGTTTGAGGGCCAGGCTCAGATCCGGGAAAACAAGAGCCCCTGCCCTCATGGCACTTCTCTTCCATGTGTGTGTGTTAGGAAAATAGAAAGCATAAGATATTTTTTTCAATGAGCTGGCAAGATGGAAAAACAAGCTTAAGATGTTTACTTGTCTTCCGAAAAGTCAAGTGTCAGGTTCCCATGAGCCAGGCAGCTTGCTTACAGAAAGCACTGGCTGACTTGCTGGTTGAATGTTAAATGCATTTAAAATGTTAAGTGATCAAACCCCCCTCCCAGTGGGTGTGCGCGTTGAGCTGGCTGCAGTAGTGATGCAGACCACGTTCTTTCCTTTGGTTTTGCTTCAAGCAGAGCACCCCACACCCAGGAAGAGGCCAAAGGACGGCATCGAGGTCTAGGACAGATCTAAGGAGAGCAGCAGGCTGACTGCCTCATTGGCAAATAGTCTCTCATTTCAGAGAAAATCACTGAACAGAGTTCATAACACGTCAATTTTAAAATTCATATTTCTAATTTCATCCCATTAGACCTTTTGAACCTCCGCCTCGCACCTAGAGAACGTCAGCTCAAGCCTATCACAGTGCAGTGCGATTTTCTATAAATAATGTGCACGCCTGCATCTGAGCTGAGATGAGAATGTCTGGAATGTGCCTGCCAGGCCCAGGAGGAACTGCAGCAAGTGTGGGGACACAAGCCGCTAAGGAATCTGATTTGGAGGCAACTGGAGGCAACTAAAACTAGGTCCACTGGTTTTTCTTGGTAACACTTGACCAGGCAAACTGTTGTCACTGTTGCTAATTCATGGTAAATGGGATGGGGACTTAACAGTAAGTAATTAGAGCAATTACAGAATTTGTTACTCAATTACAATGGCACAGATTCCTGAGAATGGAAGAACTGTTGCCCAGGAATAGAGTTCAAGAGGTCCTCCCCATGCTCCGGGAAACATGGCATTTCCACGCACCCCTGCTTTGGTCCCTGGCCACCACCATCCTGACTCGGCCATCTGATGGCATCACTCCCCACAGCTGGAAACACCTGACACCTCTTGTCACCCTCCCATCTGCCCTGCCTTCCTCCAGTCTGGGATATTCAGGGATGCCCACATACAGGACCAGGAAACCAGGGTTATCCCAAACCAGTGCCTGCATTCAAAGTCCTCCACGGCAGCACAATCACCAATGGCCAATACTCCCAGAACCTTCCACCTCAAAACGGGAGCACATCTGGATTCAAGCTGACGATGCTGCATTCTCTTTGCCATGTACACATGGAGGCATGTCAGGTTCCACCTAAAGGTATCAGGTTCCACGCTGCTCAGGAGCCCAAACCTAGTCACTCTGCATGATCTCAATTCACCATCCACAGAGAAGCCTGCAGTTTTCCTCTGGTGCACGGTGTGGATGGTGGATGGTGGATGCATTTCCCCTGAAGACTCGGAGACAGGAGCCTGGCCAAGGAGGCCAGTCACCCCAGCCCCTGCAAGGCCCGGACGTGCCCCTCTGCTGTCTGCACACAGTACCCAAGTCTAGCAGTGCTGGCTCTGTGGTGGGATCCATCTGGGCCTGCAGAGGACCCGGGGCACAGGAACCGTGCAGCCTGGCTGCAGCCAGAGGCCTAAGGGATCCCCACGAGGCTCTCCAGCCTAGGTGCCCTCACCACAGGCAGAGCCATGCAAGACAGTTGCCTGCTGAACTGGAAACGCCCCAATCTGCTCAGCCAACACAGAAAGACAACAGCCACCTACAGCTGCTGAGCCCCGAAACGTGGCCACTGGGCCTGAAGGGTTGAATCTGGAATTTAATCTGTGAAGTTCTTTTCAAATGTGTTTAGCTATGTAATCAAATCTTTATTCTAATTCAATTTAAAGGAGCCTCTGGCTATGGGCTCCCTTCTCGGGCATCACAGCTCCAGGGAGTAAGAATGGGAGAGAGAGGCCCAGAGCCTTTCTGCATTCTCCACACTAATTCAACAAGTCATCATAAGGAAAGGCACTCCAGCAGGAGAGGTGTACACGGGAAGAACTGGGTTGGCCCTGACAAGCATGACCCCCATGGCATCACAGCTGCCTCAGCCAACAGGCAAAAGACAATGATGCCCACCTGGACAGGCCACCGGATGTGATGATGTACCCCCAAGCCCTAGTCCCACAGCAGCCAGAGACCACCCGCTGCTCGTCCCGGGTGAAACACAAGCCCTGGTCCCACAGTAGCCAGAGAACACCCGCTGTTCATCCCGGGTGAAACACAAGCCCTGGTCCCACAGCAGCCAGAGACCACCCGCTGCTCATCCCAGGTGAAACAGGCAGAGCTACCCGAGCCATCAAATGCAGGAAGTATTAAGGAGGCGATTCCCACGACACACGTGACACTACCTGGAGACAGACACAGGCTTCGCTGTGAAAGTGCAGAGGACGGTGGAGTCCCTAGGCGGGCTGCTTCTTCCAACGATTTGGGAAGAAACCAGATCCATTTCCTTGTAGGAGAATCATTTGTACCGTGATTAGACAGAAGACAGAAGGTGGCTGATGTTATCAAATCATCAAGCACCTCACGGCTGCTTCTCCAAGGAAGGCCTGGAAACTTGCAGCCACCCGCGTAGGGGCCGCAGTGTTTACAATGGAGATACGGGTGACCGAGGTCTGGCTTCCTCAGGGAAGCTACATTTGAACTTTCACCACTGAGGAATCGGTCATTTACAGTCACTCACCCTCAACGCAGAAGAGGGCTCAAGACACTGCATCAGACTTCAACACTCAGGGTTAGGGTCAGGGTCAAATTCACAAGTTTTACAAGATGTATTTACTTGGGATGCCAGAAGAGATGCAGCTTCACACACCCCCCCCACCTCCATGGTTTGCTTAGCCCCTTCACCAGTGGATCTCACCAACAGATGACACATCCACGCCTCATCCATGGCAGCACAGAAAACCACTTGGAAGACAGCCACTCCCACCAAGCTTCCTGACTTTGGTCAGGAAAATCTGCATCATTTAAAATCTGCATCTCATACGTGAGATTACACTCCTCCAAACGACATTGCCACTGTCATTTCACCCAAAAGGGCTTTAGGAAATGACACGCGGTCCAGACGCCAGAGGTCGCCGGCCGCCTTACTCTAGCCTAATTCCTTTGTGCCTGTATGGAGGCTTCACAGATACAGCCCATTAATGACCGTATGACAAGCTCAGGGCATAGACGAACTCAGTGCTGAATTTTTCCATTTATCCCCCTTTTGTTTTGTCCAGAAGACAGCTGAGAAAGGCTGGGGCAGATCATCTCGAGTGTAATGACTCCAGCCACTTCTCTTCACCCCAGGTCACCCCTCAGTCACACGCTTTTGAGAAGCCAAAGCAGTTCTGTTCCCTTCACTCTGGGTTCCAAGCACTAAATTCCTCTGTTTTATCAATTAGATTATCAAGCAGCCGTTTGTAATCTGGACTGCAATCTGATACGAAATTTAAAGCTAATTTAGGTTGCGGTAATAGCTCCTATTTACATTATAGATAAGGCATGAATGAAAACTTTAATCTGTTCATAGGACCTACTTTGTAAACAAACCAATTATTCAAGCAATGATTGTCTACAGTTAGATGTAAATTACTTTGCTCATAAAAGATTTTCCAGTAGGAATTTTTAAATCTATGGTCTGTCTTTCCTGAACCTGTCTCTGCACCTTTTCCTGAGTGCACAGCAGGACTTCTCAGGGCATCCCATCAGCAGACCCACTGAAGAGAATAAGCCCGCAGCCCCCAGCCCAGGAATCAAGTCCGAGCCCCAGCAGCCCCTCATCCAGCCAAGGCTTCCTCACCAGCACAGCACCCAGAGGTCTTCCAGGTTTAATGTCACGTGTGCGTGTAAAGTAGAGTGCTGGAAAGACCACAGTGGACATTCTACAAATGCAAATTCCCTCCTGGAACAGCTCAGCAACCCTCTGTACCTTCCCCAAAGTACCCATGCCAGGCAGGTGTAGAGTCTAATGGGGGTGCCTAGGAATCAGCATTTAACACGATTCTGATGAATAAACAAGTTTGAGAAGTCGGTCAGCAAGAGGCTGCCGTGGCCTCCACTCATTTGCAGGCTCTGAAGAGACACAGATTCAGGTAACAGGCCAGACAGGACAGGACAAGGATGGGGAGGTGGAGGGCAAATTCCATGGACCACCAACCACCCCGCCATCCCCACTGAAACTCCATGATTTACGGAGTGACAAAGCCAGGGAGAAAAGATGCCCGCACCACACAAGGGACTGAGATTTCACCTAAAGCACGCAGCAAGTGCCTGAGGGCCAAGGTTGGGCAAGCCAGGAGCACAGAACGGGATTCACAGGCCCAGAGGTGCCCCCCACACCCAGACCCCCTGCAGACCTCCCAAGCACTGCCTGTGTCTCCTGCCTGGTTTATTTCCTCCCCCCCTTCTACTGTGTTGGTTTCTCAGCCACCACCCACCACCACACAACCCTCTCTACAAGCTTGGTGGACTGAAAAGAGCAGGGGGGTAAGATCTGGGCTCTGGGGCCAACGTCCTGCTGAGACATTAGTTCCAACCCACCTAGCTGTGATGTGAGCCCCCGAGATTTCTCAAATGTGAGATGGGAAGGTAACTGAACCCACTCACCAGGACGGCTGTGCAGACAGATTACATATAACCACACCTCGTCGTCCAGCACACGTGGGACACCAGTCGTGTTGTCCCTGATGGGAATCCCTCTATCTATGCCCCTTCTGCTACCAGAGCCAACTCCCAGCAGTAGCTGTGGAGGGTGCATCCTCTATTCCCACTCCACTCCCCTCCCATCGCTCCACGCAGTGACCTGCCACGCAGCGGCCACCAGCAAATCCGGCCCCACTGGGTAACCGACCACCAACCCCCTCACTTTGGGGCGTCTTCCACTTGCAGTTCCAAAGCAGGCCGAGAAACCGCCCTCAAGGGCAGTCACCTGTTCCTTATTGCATGTAATGACCTGCCACGCAGGACCACCAGCAAACCCAGCTCCACCATCCAGGCTCCTGTGGATAACCGATCTCCCACCCCCCGACCTTGGGGCATCTTCCACTTGCGATTCTGAAGGGGGCTGAGAAACCTCTCTCAAGGGCACTCACCTGTTTCTTATTGCACATAATGGCCTGCCAAGCAGGGCCGCCAGCAAACATGGTCCACCGTCCAGGTTCTGGTGGGTAACTGCCTCCCACCCTGCTTCCTCCTAGGGTGACTGGGAGGCTCAGAAACTGCCCTCCAAGGGCACTCATCTGTTCCTTATTGAACTAATACCTCATTTACAGAAATCCACTTTGACTTCCAGCACTGCAGGTGTGACAATTTAGGAATCCCGCTTGCAAGCTCCAAGAGCTCGAGGTCACGTCCACCTCACCAGCATCCCAGAGACCCAGCACTGTCCCACTGTTTAAAATTCCAAAATACTCCTTCAAAATGCTACCGGCATTTGCTTTGCACATAAAATGCTAAAAACCTTCAAGTGAAACAAATATCTTTAACAGTCTGATATAATGACATGTGAGTTACACGTCTGCCAAATTGTAAAGCCTCAAGCATTTATAACATTTTATGTACTGTCAAACGGTTCATTAATATAAATTACGAGAATCTCCAAGAAACAGGGTTTTTTCTGGCATTAGATGACCAAAGGAAAACTGGGTTCTGGCTGGCTTGCGGGCCTGTAGAGACAGACATATCTGCTGACACAACCAAGCTCCTTCCCACTGATGTGGCCTCATCCCAGGCCCCTCACCCGGATGCCCGCAGGCCCCTGGAGGATCAAGCTGACCTGCCCACATTTCTCAAATGCACAGCTGTTGCTCACACTGCAGATGGAGCTCAAGGCACAAGCAGGCCACCACACTAAAAATAGCACTCAGCGTCCATGCCAGGTGATGGTGGTTTTCACTCCATCCCAAAGCCCCATGTATGAGTTTACAGTCATGATTACCACATGGATTTTTAGACCCTCAAGACATACTTTGTTTCCTTTTATGCAACAAAGTTAAAAGACTATCACTCAGATATAGGCTCTGAAACTGTGGAATAATTATTTGGGAACAGAGCCTCTGCCAGATCAGGATTAGCACTTGGGACAACACCCCGTGACCTCGGTCCACACAAACCCATCCGGACCAGAGACCTCCCGCACTGTAATTTCTGTGGATTTCTGTAAACCAGGTATTAGTGCAATAAGGAATAGATGAGGGCCCTTGGAGGGCAGTTTCTGAGCCTCCCAACCACACGGCCACATTAAGGCTGAAGCCGCGCCACCTCCAGAAACATTGTCCCTCGCCGAGGTGTGCCTGGCTTCTCCCTTTTTCCAAAATTTAACAAAACCTGAAAGGACAGGTCTGTGTAGAAAAACACAAACTACTTGCGATTCCTCTTCCCAGTTCAGGCTGTAGGAAGCTCGTTTCAGCCCTCACCGTGTTCTGACTGTGGCTTGGTTCCCATAAGAAATAAAGTCAGAATTCTAGTCCCTGTCTCCTGGGCAGTGTGGCAGGCATACATACCTTCAGTTATATGAGGAAAGGCGTGGCGAGCCCCCTTCCTTCAGTAAAATTGCACAGTTCCCAGAACCCCGATGCCATCCCCCTCACACCACTGTGAACACCTGGACAGAGCACATTTCAATGCGTGCACCTTTGTGGGCTAGTTTTCTATTTCTCCACTAAATCACCCCAAATTTAGCGCCCTAAACTCTGACTTATTTTCTCACATTTCTGGAAGCTGGAGTCCAAAACAGGTCCCACCAGCTAACGTCGAGGTGTCGGCAGGGCTGCCTCTGGGGAAGCGACCGTCTCCTTTCCTCCCGCAGCCTCTAGAGGCTTCCGCATCCCCTGGTCCATATGGCACCTACTGTCTTCAGGACCCACAGCGGCCCTGATGGCCCTCCAACAGGAGGACACAGAATGTCAGGAGCCCAGGCTCTAGTGCTAAGGCTAAACCTCCCCCACCCTCCCAGCTCCTCACACATTCCCGTGTGAGTTAATATAGATTCCACTTTAACTAGTGTCACCTGTGTAAGGGGTAAGTGCCCAGCTGTGAATTGGTTAACCTCACCCACACAGACCCGGGAAATAAACTCACAGGCCATGGACCACTCCACAAGCAATGAGTGACCACCTGCTCGGGGACCTCCATGGCCCAGCAGAGCACTCCGGTGCCTCCCCGTGGACTCAGTCTGCAGCGCCAGAGGGCCCTGGATAAAAAAGACAGCTCCCATGTCCGGAGGCACCCACCTGTGGTTGGGTTCCTGGTACTTTAAGTAGCCCAGGTGGACAAGCCACGCCCCGTGCAACTCCATCACAAGAATAACGGCTGCACGTGGCGAGTGCACGGGTGGCCACCCCTCAGTTCAGCTGACCGTGTTAAGCACATCACCACCGTGACGTCAAATCAGACTCATCTGCTGGCATAGTCCAGGCATCGGCCCCCAAGAACATTCTGGATCACAATTCACAGTAGTGATTGCGATCAGGGCCACACGTGGCTAAATGTATTTACAGGAGGACGCCACAGCCGATCTGGCTGGACTGAGGGCATTTCCCACTGTACATTCTTACACCATTTTATTTGCACTTTATTAAACTTTTATGGCTTTTTTCTGCCTACTTGATGGGGCTGTTTCTTGTTCTTATGACTGCAGTGATACTTCAGGCTACAACTATCAATGTGTAAAATTAGTTTGGAAGGCGCCTTATCATTAAACATTTCACAAGCAAGCAGTCAGAGGCACCTAACCCGGAGGCCTCTTTTCTTCTCTGAGCCAAACCTACCTTGGACTCAAAGAAAATGGCACATGGAGAGGGGCTGGATCTCCAGCGCCCATTCCTAGGGGGCCTCCTGGGGAGCAGATATGGAGGGAGAAGCCCTGGGCTATGGCACTGTCGTACTAAAGAAAAATCTATTTGGGTAAATGTAAGCGCCAGACAGATTAAGCAAGCCATGAAAATAAACCAGTAACCACAGCTTCTCCAAAACAGAACTAAACTCCCTTTAGTTTGAATTGGAAAAGCAGAAGTGATGATCAGGGTACAAAAAAAAAAAATGACAAAGGAGAATAATCACAGGAGAATAATCAAGGGCCACTGTCTCTTCCTGTGTCAGTGGGAGCCTCGCATCTAAGCTGGATTTAGAAGGTTACTACTTTGGACTGAAAGGTATCCCCAACCCTAGTTTGTAAGCAAGTGGAGCAGAACGCTTCAATTATTTCAAGGTTTAGCGGTAAAGCTCTGCAACTCTCACCATTTTAATTGGTGTAATTTTAAAGTGACTCAATCTGTTGGCTGGAGTATCTAACGGCTTAACCACGGGGTCATGTTGGAAAATTATTCCAATGGCTTTTGTTTTTTCTACTGAAGATGCATTTGAACGTTCTTGTAGTTTGCAATTGGCTGGTTCTGATGTTTGTTCCTGAGGAGGCCCAAGTACCCAGAGAGGAAGAATCTGAAACCTCAAGACACTCGAGTGCTGTCTGGGGAGATGGAGACCCCAACCCGAGGGCCACTGACAGACTCAGCACGGGCTCAGGACCGCCCGAAGCAACAGGCCACGTATTTGCCCCTTAAAAAACAACATAAGCACACACCCCCAGGTGTGCACACACGCTCTGTACACACTCACGTCTGTCCGTGCCAACACCAACCCACAACCCTGAGGTGTACACACATGCTCTGTACACATCTGTCCCTGCCAATGCCAGCACATATTCCCAAGTGTGCACACACGCTCTGTACACGCTCACATCCCTCCCTGCCAATATGAGCACACACCCCCAGGGGTGCACACAGGCTCTGCACATACTCACGTCTGTCACTGCAGCCTGAGTCAAACAGTCACAGAGAGGCAGAGGAGGAGGAGGAAGGACATGATGGGCACTGAGGTCCTGGGAAGGTTGCCCTCCCTAGTTCGGGAGAGACCGCTCATGTGATCCTGCCGTCACTCGCCCTTCCGCCTCCATCCTCCATCCTCCCACAGGGATCAGGAGGATGCCCACTGCACAGAGCTGTGATGAGCATGAACAGAAGATGGCAGGAGCTCATGCCAAGGTGCTGAGCACGGAGCCTATGGAGTGCTTCTTTCTGCTGTGGCTGACATCATCAAACAAGAGGCTGACATGGCTTCCGCACAGAATGTCACTTGCTGAGAAACTGAAACGTGTGACCTAGGAGCCTGCGAAGGTCTAAGAACAAACCAACAAACCAAACGGTTTTGTTTGTTTTTCAAACACCATAGCCTGTTTTTTCTTTTTTTTCATGCTCTACCTTGGGTATCATTTAGTTTAATTTCAAAGTAAGTCCAATAAATACACAAAATCACAGGACTGAGCATGGAGCATTGTTTCACTTCCTGTCCTCCAGCCTTTAGGACACATTAAGGAAAGACATGATTCCAGGATTCCCATTAGAAAGGCTGCCCTGAGGCACCTGCTGGGGCAGCCAAATTGCAGCTGTTGATGCTGCCCCCAAGCTGCTTGGATGAAGCAGAAGATTCCGGAGGTCCCTTCTCTTCTGCCGCTCACCCAGGAGAGAAGGTGGGGAGAGTAAGGTGAGAGAAGACAGGAAGAAGGAGGGGAGAGGGGGGTAGAGAGGAGAGGAGAGGGAGGCAGAGAGAGGGGGGAGGGATTCCAGTCATTAAAAATCCCTTCTGAGTTTTCATCTGGAAAACTTTGCAAATGTATTTAGCAACAAGAGGCAGAAGATGAAGCCAACACAGTTGGGCTCAAACCGCCGCCCTTCTCCTTCTCTCTGCATCCAGGACCCGCCCTGAGCCCCTGAGTGCGAGGACCCGGAGCTGTCCAGCCCAAGGAAGCGGCCTCTGACCAGAGGAGAGAGCCGCACAGCGGGGCCCCCAGCACGTGGATGGCAGGATCTGTGCTATCTCAGTCCCAGGACCCCAAGCAGAGAAGGCCTGGGACTCCCAGCTGAAGTTTTGCTGTCTCCTCTGTCACCAAAGTCGAGAAGGACTGAGTGAGACCAACGTCGGACCTGCTGGCTCCTCGGTGGCTGCCGATGTGGTCCTCAGGCTGCGGGTGAAACCGTCTAGGGAAGCCCAGACAGTGGCGAGAATCACAGCCCCGAGTGTTCCAGGGGCCCTAAAACACAAGTGCAGCCTGAGGAAGGCAGCACCCGCTCAGATCCCCATCCAGGCTTGTGTGTCACACTCGAGAGGCACACGGCACCAGAACATCGTGCTTTAAGTGACTTTGTGGGGTGTAGGAACACAAAGTGGGGCCTCGAGTGGCTCAGAAGTCACTCCCACCAGCCCACGGGGACCCGGGCGGCCCCTCTGGATGTGGCTGACGTCTCTCCAGGACGGGCTCCAAAGTCCTATGGAGGAGGTGAGTGTCGGTCTTGCTCTGACCTGAGGAAGGACCCTGACAAGTATCCTGAACATGCAGTTACACAGCTGGCTGACTCATCTGAAGGGACCTGCTGAGCCACTAGCCAGGGAAGGCTGGAGAGAACTCGACTAACACACGATCCCTGCCCAGGCGCCCACCTGGGCCGCCCACGAGAAAACTACAGAAGCTGTGAAGACGGAGGTGTGCACGGGGCTGGGAGAATCCTGGGAGGAGCCGCACTGGGGACTGGGAGGGACGGAGGGCTGGGCCCCACAAGCAAACGAGGGAGGCGCTCAGTGCCGTGAAGACCCCGCTGCACCCACAGCTGCAGGCCTGGCTGGCAACATGACCTTGTCTGCAGGGGCCCAGGAGCATGTGTGTTTGGCAGGAGCTGCCCTCCTGGAGCTGCACTAACGGTACCGTCATTTTAGAGGCAGGTACCTGCTATCAACCATGACAATCAACCATGCCACCCTGAATTACAGCCATGTCTTCAGCGGGTCACTCTTTACGCTGACAATTACAAAGAGTTTGAACTCGCTGTCCCAAGAGGCAACAAGCCCTTCATTATCAGGGCCGCAAGCCTCTGTGCGGCCCTCCACCCCCGTCCTTTCCCGTCGGTGCAACCTGAAGTCCCATGACGGTGACTCAGAGCCAGCCCAGTAGCTTCAGTGCAGGAAAAATCACAAAAACTCAAACACATCCTAAACATGGGCAGTTGGTAGGAGCCGATTCCTCAATTCAACCTGTTCGGAGGCTTTCTGGGCTAGCACAGCTCTGATCACAGGCTTGCGCTTTTTGCTCCCCCTGAAGGGCGGCGAGGAGGCCGGACTCTGCCGTTCTGCAGGTTCTGATATGTGGAGTCTGCCCTGTGGCCTCGGTGGCCTGTGCCAGACAGTGTGACCGTCGCCCGCAGTGAACACTCGGCACAGCGCAGCAGGCTTGGGGAAGAACAGAAAGTGACCTCTAAGCCCGCAGAAGATGCTAAGCCACGCACGGCCTCACGTGTACTGCGTGTCAATCGCCGCTGAAGCAGGAATGAGCTCTTAATAGTTCCAGTAAATGCAAAGGCCGCCCTGGAAAACTGCGTGAACCTTTCTGACTACTCACAGGTGGGGAGCCACTGCCTGAGACACGAAGGTAAAGAATTCACCTGAAACTGCATATTATAAAACTTATTTTTAAATGATGGTGCTTAATTTGAAAGACTCCCAAAGAATACTGCATTAGAAAGTGACAGAGTGAAACCGTGAAGCTGACCACAGGAGTCCCTGGAAATTTCGCCAAATGTTGTGTCAAAACTGGGAAACAGAAGAACCACACCTGATGAAGCATTCAATTAATCACTCGAGTCCTCCCCACATACGAAGCTATGTTAACAAGTGTTCCAAAGGTGGAGAGGATGCTATTTCTTCCTATTTCGCAGGGGATGTACACCACCCCTGCAATACGGTTCCTAACATCCAGGGGCGAGAGGATGATATTAGTCTCAATATTGCAGGAGGTGTACACTCCCTAGGGACATTGTTCCTAATATCCAGGGAAGTAGAGGAGGATATCACTCCCAATAGAGCAGGGAGTGTACACCCCTTCTGTGACATTGCTCCTAATAGCCAGCGGGGGAGAGGAAGATATTACTCCCAATATTGCAGGGGGTGTACACCCCCTTGTGATATTGTTCCCCATATCCTGGGAGGGAGACGATGATACTCGTGGCAATATCGAAGGGGTGTATACACCCACTGTGATATTGTTCTGAATATCCAGAGGGAGAGAAAATGATATGACTCCCAATGTCACAGGGTGTGTACATCCTCCTGTGATATTGTTTCTTATATTCAGGGGGAGAGGATGATATTACTCCCAATATCGCAGTGGTTGTACACACCTCCTGAGATATTGTTCCTAATATCCCAAAGGGGAGAGCATAATATTTCTCTCAATATGGCCGGGGGTGTACACCTCTTTTGTAATATTGTTCTTAATATCCATGATGGGAGAGGATGATATGACTGCCAATATCGCAAGAAGTGAATAGTCGCCTGTGATATAGTTTCTAACATCTAGATGGGGAGGGGATGATATTACTGCCCATATCGCATGAGTTGTAAAACCCCATTCGATATTTTGCCTACAATCCTGAGGGGAGAGGATGATATTGCTACCAATATCGAAGAAGGCGAACACCCCCTTGTGACACTATGCCCAATATCCACTTTGGGCGAGGTGGCTCTTAATAGGCAGCGGGGGAGAGAGGGTGGCTGTTAGTCCCCACCTCCCCACGGTGCCTCACCACCCCCGGCGAGGTGGCTCCTAATAGCCAGGGGGGGAGAGGAGGTGGCTCCTAATAGCCAGGGGGGGAGAGTGGGTGGCTATTAGTCCCCAACTCGCGGGGTTGCCTCGCCCCCCTGTGAGGTGGCTCCTAATAGCCGAGGGGGTGCGGTTTTTGATCGGGGGTTGCCTCACCCCCCTCACAATATCTCTGTTGGCTGTACACCCACTACAGTACAAAGAATAACATTATCTTCTCTTCCTTTAGCTCTTGAGAATAATATCACATGGCGGGGGACACACCCTGCACTATTGGAAGTAATATCATTCTCTCTTATTCTGGATAGTAGGAACAATATCTCAGGCCGGTTGGACAACCCCTGTGATACTGAGAGTAATATCATCCTCTCCCAACGTGGATATTAGGAACCATATCACAGGGGGCGTCTTCACTTTTTCGATATTGGTAGCGATATCATCCTCTCCTCCCTGGGTATAAGAAACAATGTGACAGGCGGGGTGGACAGCCCCCACGTCTTGGGGAGTAATTTCCCTACCTGGATATTAGGATCCACGGTGGACACACAGCGTGTTTACGATTTTGTGAGTAATAGCATTTCCCCCATAGACATTACAAGCAGTATCAAAGACGAGTGTACATGCTCTGCAATATAGGGAGGAATATCATCCTCTCCCCGCCTGGATATTAGGAACAATATCAAAGGAGCGTTTATAACCCCTGCGATACTGGGAGTAATATCATCCTCTCCCAGGTGGAAATTAGGAACAGTATCACCGGGGGCGTGTACACCCCCTGCGATATTAAAAGTAATATCATCCTCTTCCCTCCTGGATCATGGGAACAACGTCACTGGGGGGTGTACACTTTCTGCGATATTGGAGCAACATCATCTTCTGTACCTTGGAATATTCAGGATAATATCACGGGGTGGGGCTTGTACATCTTCTGCAGTATTGGGAATGAAATTATCCTCTCTCCCCCTGCAAATTCTGAAAGATATCACAGAGTGGGTGTTCACCTGCTGCGATATGGGGATTAGCACCATCTTCTCCCCTTCTGGATATCAGGAAGACTATCACACGGGGGTGTACAGTGTCTGTGATACTGGGAGTAATATCAACCTCTCGGCCTTGAGATATTAAGAAGAATATCACAGGGTGGATGTACACCCCCTGCCATATTGGGAGTAATATCAGCCTCTCCTCTCCATGGATATTAGGAACAATATCCCAAGCTGGGTGTACGCCTCCTCCTCTATGGGAAGTCATATCATCCTCTCCCTTCTAGGATATTAATAACAATATCACAGGGCGGGTTAACACAGCCTGCGATACTGGAATTATTATCATCCTCTCCCCCTCCAGATACTAGGAACAATATCACAGAAGAGCTGTACCCTCCCTGTGATATTGGGAGTAATATCATATGCTTCTTCCGTGAATATTAGGAGCAATATCACCGGGTGGCTGTCCATTCATTGCTTTGTTGGGAGTCATGTCATATTCTGCCCACCGAGATATTAGTATCAGTGTCACAGGGTGAATGTACACCTACTGCGATATTAAAACTAATATCATGCTCTCTGTCCCTGGCTATTAGGAACAACATCACAGGTAGGTGTACAGCCCCTGCGGTATTAGGAGTAATAATATGATTAATTATTAAACATCAATGATCAATTTTGATAATTATCAATGATATTAATAGGATACCATTATTAATTATGCATACTTTTGTTAAATATATGATTATGCAGGCTTAAAATTAATTATTAATATTAATATCATTTAACAATATTATTAGTTCTTAATATTAACTATCATTTTATTACCAGCATCTCTTAGTATTGATTTAAGTGACATTAACTGCTGATATCATTATTTTATTATTAATAGTGATATTACCGTTATTTGACTAATCGTTAATATTTTTAACCAGTATTAATTTTTACTATTGTGATTATTAATAACGATCATTACTATTAATTTTATTATATGTATATTAATTTTAATAATTAATAGACTTGTTCCTGATATCGGGCGGGGAGAGGATGATATCACTCCCAATATCGAAGAAAGGGTACACCCCTCTATGATGTTATTCCTGATAGCCAGGGTGTAGAGGATAACATTATTGAAACTATCGCAGTAGATGTACATCCACGTGGTCATCTTGTTCCTTATATACTGGGTGGGAGAGGATGATATGACTCCCAATATGGCAGGTTGCATAGACCTCCCCCGTGATATTGTCCCTAACATCCAAAGGTGGAGAGGATGCTATTTCTTCCGATTTCGCAGTGGGTGTACACCACGCCTATGATATGATTCCTAATATCTAGGGGGCGAGAGGATGATATTAGTCTCAATATTGCAGGAGGTGTACCCTCCCTAGTGATATTGTTCCTAATATCCAGGGACGGAGAGGACGATATCACTCCCAATAGAGCAGGGGGTGTACACCCCTTCTATGACATTGTTCCTAATAGCCAGCAGGGGAGAGGAAGATATTACTCCCAGTATTGCAGGGGATGTACACCCCCTTGTGATATTGTTCCCCATATCCTGGGAGGGAGACGATGATACTCGTGGCAATATGGCAGGGGGTGTACATATCCACTGTGATATTGTTCCGAATACCCAGAAGGAGAGAAAATGATGTGACTCCCAATATCACAGGGTGTGTACATCCTCCTGTGGTATTGTTTCTTATATTCAGGGAGAGAGGATGATATTACTCCCAATATCGCAGTTGTTATACACACCTCCTGCGATATTGTTCCTAATATCCCAAAAGGGAGAGCATAATATTACTCTCAATATGGCAGGGGGTGTACACCTGCTTTGTAATATTGTTCTTAATATCCATGATGGGAGAGGATGATATGACTCCCAATATCGCAAGAAGTGTACAGTAGCCTGTGATACAGTTCCTAACATCTAGGTGGGGAGAGGATGATATTACTGCTCATATTGCATGAGTTGTAAAACTCCTTTGATATTTTGCCTACAATCCTGAGGGGAGAGGGTGATATTGCTCCCAATATCGAAGAAGGCGTACACCCCCCTGTGACACTATGCCCAATATCCATGTTGGAAGACGAAGACATTACGCCCAATATCACAGGGGATGTACACCCACCCTGGGATATTGTTCCTTATATTGAGAGGGGGAGAAGATGCTATTGCTCCCAATAACGCAGGGGCTGTGGCAGTACACCCCTCCTGTGATATTGTTCTTAATATCCTAGGGAAGTGAGGATGATACTACACCCAATATCGCAGGGGGTGTACACCCACCACCAGGGATATCGGTCCTAATATCCAGGGGAAGAGAGGATAACATTATGCCCTATATCGCAGGGGAGCGTACACACCCTCTGTGATGTTGCTTCTAGTATCCAAAGGTAGAGACGATGATATTACTGGCCATATCGCAGGGGGTGTACACCCACCCAGTGATATTGTTCTAAATGTACTCCACCTACCACCACCAGGGATATCGGTCCTAATATCCAGGGGAAGAGAGGATAACATTATGCCCTATATCGCAGGGGAGCGTACACACCCTCTGTGATGTTGTTCCTAGTATCCAAAGGTAGAGACGATGATATTACTGGCCATATCGCAGGGGGTGTACACCATTCTGTGATACTGTTTTTGACATTCAGTAGGGGAGAGGACAACATTAATCCTAATATCACAGAAGGTGTACAGACCCCTGTGATGTAGACCCTAATGTACAGGGGAAAGAGAAGAATATTGCTCTCAATATCGCAGGGGCTGTAACCACCCTGCCCCCCGTATATTGTTCCTAATATGCAGCGGGGTGGAGGCTCATAGTACTCCCAATATCCCAGAAGGTGCACACACACCTGTGATAGAGTTCCTAATATCCAGCGGGAAAGAGGCTGATTTTACTTTCGATATCGCAGTGGATGTACATAGCCCCCAAACCTAGGATATCGTTCCTAATATCCAGGTGGGAAGAAGATGACATGGCTGACAATATCGAAGTGGGTGGACACTTCTTCAGTGATATGGTTCCTCTTATCCAGAGGGTGAGTGGATGATACTACTCCTAATAAAGTAGGAACCATACAGCCACCCTGGGATTTTTGTCCTTAATAACCACAGGGGAGAGGAGATATTACTACCAGTATTGCAAGGGGTGTACACCCCTCCTGTGATATTGTTTCTTATATCCAGGAAAGAAGAAGATGGTGTTAGTACCAATATTGAAGGGATGGACAGCCCCCATGGGATATTGTTCTAAAGACACAGGTTGAAAGAAAATGAGATTCCATCCAATATAACAAGGGGTGTACACCCCGCCTGTGATATGAATCCTAAAACCTAAAAGAAGAGAGAATGACATTGCTTCCAAAAACACACAGGGTATACACCTACCCTGTGATATTGTTCCTGTCATCTAAAGGAAGAGATGATGATACTACTCCCACTGCCAGAGAAGGTACACACCCCCCTGTGATATTGTTCCTCATAACTTGTGGGGGAGAGCATGATATTACTTCCAATATGACATTGGCTTGACATCTAATCTGTGATATTGCTTCTAATTTCCAGTAGGTAAAGTATAATGTTCCTGTCAAGAAAGTAGTGGTTGTACAGTCACCCTGTGATATGTCTCCGAATATTCAGGGAAACACAGGACAACATTACCCCAAATCTCTGAAAAAGTGTACACCCGTTGTGTGATATGGTTCCTAATATCCGGAGGTGCAGAGGATGATATTCGTTCTCCGATCGCAGGCTGTGTACACACAACCTGTGAAATTGTTCCTAATATCCTGAACAAAAGAGACTGCTAATAATGGACACACATTGCAGGGGGGAGTAATTGGCTCTTAGATCCACATCGCAGGGGGGTGAGGCACCCCCCGCCATATGGGGAGTAATAGCAACCCCCTCTCCCCCCGACCCCCAGCTATTATGATCCACATCGCACGGCAGTTCAGGACACCAGCCCTACCTCAACCTTAACCCAGACAGTGGGTGTCATGGGACCACCTCAGGGTGGGTGGCAGCTAAGCTCTAAGGCATCCCTGCTGCCAAAGACCAACTGTTCCTGCTAGTTTGAATATGGCCACAGGGTCTCTGTTGGTGAGACAGATGACCACGAGGCAGACACCCTGAAATCTAGCACGACAGAGCTCAATGCCTCCATGAGAGGCACCATAGCACACAGACTTTGCAGACATACTAGCGAAGGCCACAGCAGGCCCTGAGTGAGGAACAATCTGACCAAGATCCTGGGATCCTGCCGCACAGCTCTTAAACCAGGGACTGGAAACTGTTTCCCTAAAGAGCCAGGAATCAATATTTTCAGCTTTGCCACTGATCTTTGTCTCAAAGATGCAACTCTGCCACGGCTGGACGACAGCAGCCTTCTGCAGGTGGCCTGTGAAGAGATGGGCATAACTGCACCCCCATAAATCTTTACTTATGGACATGGAAACTTCTCAGTGTCATGAAGTGTTATTTGTTTATTTGTTCAATCATTTGGAAATGTAAAATCCATTCTTGATTCACGAGCCACAAAAGCAGGCAGGGACAGGCTGCCCCTTGCCGACCTCTGGACTGAGCTTAGACAAGGAAATGACAGGCTGGGCCAGCGCAGCCTCCTCACAGCAGATTCGCTGCAGGAGGGTCCTTCTTAGCAACCACTTCTCATCCTTCGTCATGGCTTCAAGTGCAGTTCAGGTGGAGAAAGAGAGAACAGAACCGGCCTCAGCAACAAGAAGGAAGGAGATGCAGGGTCAACCAGCTGTGTGGATCGATCACACTCAACAGTCACACCAAGCGGAGCATAGGCAGGACCAGACCGGGGGGGGGCCAAAGTGGAGGCTCTCTGGGGTGGGGGACCCCTGGGTGGGCAAGATTCTCTACCTAAAACTCATATAAAGGTTCTACACAGCAGTAGTTAGAGAAAACACACACTAAGAAAAAGGCCAAAATAAAAATAGGACAACAAGTTTGGCCAACTGGGTCTCACAAGCCAATAGGTAAGAAAGACCAAGTGGGCCCACCAGAGGAGCTGGGGT
Source organism: Macaca fascicularis (assembly GCF_037993035.2). Classification (NCBI taxonomy): domain Eukaryota; kingdom Metazoa; phylum Chordata; class Mammalia; order Primates; family Cercopithecidae; genus Macaca; species Macaca fascicularis. The sequence goes on from NC_088386.1 coordinate 358,769, forward strand.
GGGTTCCTGCCTGCAGGGGGCCTGGGACACCACATTCTCACAGGTGAGGACCGAAGCTTTGGGGAGGAAGCTGTCAGAGTCACCCAGTGAGCTGATCAGAGCTGGAGCCACAGAGCAGGTGAGGAGCCCTGGCCACGTCCCCATGCGGGCTGAGAAGCTGGGGTGGGGGCACACCCCCAGGGGCTGATGCAAACAGTGGACCGCGGGCCCTCCTCCTGCTCAGAGGATGCTCAGCTCCCAAGGGACCACCAAGGCCTGGAACCCAGGGACACACCACCTGACCATCATGCCCAGGCCTCCTGGGCCAGGCAATGTCCAGTACAGGCAGGCAGCCTGGGCTAGGGGCCAGGACAGGGGTGGATGGTCCTGCTAGGCAGGACTCCTTCTCCCTACCAGCTGGGCCGGTTGCACTGTAGTTTTGGTTCTGGCAATATATTGCTGCCCACGTTGGCCACACCAGTCCCTGGCTCCCTGGCTAGGCCCATTGCTGTCCAACCCACCTACACAGGCCCCACACACCCAGTGCCCAGGCAGACTCCTGTCAGCCAGGAGGACCCATGCTCATCCCCTGAAGTATCCGTGGGAGCCTGCATCCCACAGGGACCCACAGTTCAGGGCCAACCTCCATGGGGACCTCTACGTTGTGGTGGTAGGGGCAGTGAAGCGTTGACCTTCAGCCCTCCCATCCTGGCCACTGTGTTTTGTGGGGATCATTCAGTCCTGGGAGCTTCCTGGGGACCCCAGAAGGAAGAGAACGGGGTGGTCACGGCATCCTCAGCCCCAGGCTGTGGACCCAAGTGCAATAGTCTTTCGATTCTGGTTTGATCTGGGTGGCAACAAGAGGTCTTGTCATTCACACAAGGATTGGTTTCAATATAATTCATCAAGGGACTGTGGAGGACACAGATCAGCCTCCAGGCCAGTTACACCTGGTGACTTAGCCAGTGCAGGCTGGGGAGTGGAAAAGCTGACACCTGACCTTCCCACCTACCCTGCCCACCAGATGCCAGTAACGGCCAGGGATCCCTGACTTCAGGCAGAGGCAGGCAGCACAGTTGCTGCCTCCTTTGATCCCATCCCAGGGCCCACAGGGCCTGGAGAAACCTAGCAGGGGCTGAGTTGGGAGAATCAGGCGGGGGATGCCAATTGAAGAATGTGAGGGACTGGGTATGAGGGGCACTAAGGGCACAGGGTGGCAGTGAGACATGGAGTAGCCAAGCCTCCGCAGGCACCACCCTGCTGCCAGGCACACGTGGTGCCCATATCCACCCCAATGGCTGCAGGACGGTTCTTCATCAACAAAAGGGAAGGATGCACCCACACCCACATAGGCATTGGTGCCCACACACATCAGACAAGAAAATTACTGCTGTGTTCAAGGTGTGGGGAAAGGGTCAATGTCCCCTTCCTCCCCATGGTGTGTCCAAAATTACCTGCTCCTGCCAGCACCCCCAGCCCCAACCTCACAAGCTGCTGACCTCCACCACAGTGCCCTGCCATGTGCCAAGAACAGCTCAGCGGTACATCCCAAAGGGTGCTATCCTGGAGCGGCCGTGCTGGGCAAGGGACATGTTTCCTAGTCACAGAGGTTTTCTTTCTTTACCGCTCACCGGCCCTGTGTCTCGGTTTCCCCCACTGTGGCACAGTGTAAAAATCCCATCTTGAAGGCTAGGAACCCAGAAAGGTCACCACACCTGGTGAAATGGGTGGTGAAACTCCCTGCCTTGGACCTCTTGCTCCAGGACTGATGTCCACTGGGACATAGCCAGGCCAGCATCCTGGGGACGGCTGCATTCCTTGCCTGGGGAACCTTGCTCCCAGTTAGGGATCACTGGAGTTGAGGTCCCTGATGGACTGGGGGAGGCACAGGGGTAGAATGGAGGATGGAGGTAGCCCCATCATACGGGCCTGTGTAGACCCCAGAAAACAAGCATTGAGTTCAGACTCTTGTCTGAAGCTGGCCATCTGAAAGTATTTGGGCTTTGGGGTGTGATGAGGGCCTGCAGTCAGGAAACAAAGTATGCTGGTTTGGACACGCAGGAAGTTCTCTGCCACTCTCTCAGGTACAGGATATGTTGCTAAGTATATGCTTTTAAAAACCCTAGGAGGAGGGGGCACCCAGAAGGAGCCCTGAAGTCAAGGGCAAGGTCCAGCCTTTCCACCTCCCCAACTGAAGACATGCTGGAGGACAATTCTCCAGAATTTCACAACAAAGAAGAGAAAAAAGAAATCAAAAAGACCTGGAGGATAGGCAAGCCAATGAGGGCTTACTGGGATTACCCTGCCTAATCCTCAAAACAAGCCTTCCCTATCTGTCCTCTGGGCCAGGTGAGGAAACAGGTCACAGTAGGACATTCAGACCCTGGGCAGGCAGCTGGCAGCCTGGAGCCCAGGAGGTGCAAACACATTTTCACTAAGGCACGTCCTGCACAGCCCTAAATCCATTCAACCTTGAGTCAATAGAGCACATGCTTCTGTGAGCACAGGGTTGGGGCTAGGGTTACAGATTAACAGCATCTCAAGGCAGAAGAATTTTTCTCAGTACAGATCAAAATGGACTTTCTTATGTCTTCGTCTTTCTGCATAGACACAATAACAGTCTGATCTCTCTTTCTTCCCCCTACACACAGTGTCACAGCTGTATGTCAGCCACTGGGGGACAGGCTTCAGCTTACACCCACCTTCCAAATTCCACCCTCTCGCCTTGGCAGAAGTTGGCCAGGAATTGGGGCTAATGGATGGGTGGGGTCTGCAGACGACACCGTGTTCAGGTCCCCATGATGGCCTCACACATGGGTGGTGGTCCTGCAGTTCCAGGTGTCACACACACGCCAGCCCCTGCTCGGGCCCTGATCTTTGAGGAGGGGGAGCAGCAGAACCCAGGCACTGGCCCCACAGTGCCACTCACACCCACAGATGATTCTCCACACAGGCATCAGGTCTCGGTCCTGGCCACCTACCCCCGCAGGGCCTCAGCTCTTTCCCGGGACTCACGTGGTCCTTCCTCATATGTAGCTCTGGTAGGATACATTGTTCTGTACCCAGGGGCTCTGAGGTGACAATGGCCACGGTCATGCAGGGTGCAAGGGCACTGGCTGGGTGCTCATTGTGGGGACCCTGACTGCAGCACTCCCAGACAGTCATCAGGCGTGCTGGCCCCCAGGCTTAACTAGGGCACCAGCGGTAGGAGTGCACTGCTATGGACTCTGCAGGAGGAGGACAACTGTCACCGCATCTTTATGTTCTCCTGTTGGTGTCACTCTGTGCTTCTCATCTCCTGGTTGTAGGATTCAGGGCAGAATCTCTGAACACCTTGTGAGAAACAGCAGAGTCCAGCAGAGTAGAGGAGAAAAGCCCAGCTGCAAAGATGAAAAAATGGAAGGTGTGACATGGGCCTCCATTCAGATTCTGTATTTAAATGAGGTCTTCCGGAACACCTGCTCTCATTGGAAAATACTTCAAATATATATGTGTGTGTATGTGTACATTTTAATATATATACACACATATATTATTTATTTAGTTAGTTAGTTTTTTTTGAGACAGAGTCTCGCTCTGTAGCCCACGCTGGAGTGCAGTGGCATGATCTCGGCTCACTGCAACCTCTGCCTCCGGGGTCCCGGTTCAAGCAATTTGCCTCAGCATCCCGAATAGCTGAGATTACAGGCATGTACCACCATGCCCAGCTAATATGTTTTTTTTTTTTTTGTCTTGAGACAGAGTCTTGCTCTGTCACCCATGCTGGAGTGCAGTGGCACAATCTCGACTCACTGCAATTTCCACCTCCTGGGTTCAAGCTATTCTCCTGCCTCAGCCTCCTGAGTAGCTGGGACTACAGGCACCTGCCACCACGCCCGGCTAATTTTTTGTATTTTTAGCAGGGATGCGGTTTCACCGTGTTAGCCAGGATGGTCTTGATCTCCCGACCTCGTGCGACAGAGCGAGGTCACTTGGGCAACAGAGCAAGACTAAGTCTCAAAAAAAAAAAGAAAAAGAAAAAGAAAAAAGAACAATATAAGCCAAATTCACTCAAAAGAAATAAAAACAAGATGACAAGTCAATGGCACTGAACACAGAAAATCAACAGAAGAATTCAATAGAACAATAGCTATTTCTTCATAAAGATCAACAAAATTGGTAACTATCAAGCCAGGCTGACAAAGAAAAAAAGAAATCATACAAATCACTCTAAGATGAGTACAAAAGTAATGGCAGTTTTGCATTCTTAGAATTTGCTGTTTGATACTGGAATACCCTCTTAAATAAATGTGGTTATGTTATTCATCATGCTAATGGGCATTTCTTGCCTTTTTTTTTTTTTTTTTTTTTGCTAATGACTTATTACTTATTTATTTTAGACTATGAAAATGATGTCAGACCAAAAGCAAATTCAAGCGACTTTCTTATTCGAGTTCAAAATGGGTCCTAAAGCAGGGAAGACAACTCACAACATCAACGCATTTGGCCCAGGAACTGCTAATTAATATACATCGCAGTGGTTCAAGAAGTTTTGCAAAGAAGGCGGGAGCCTTGAAGATGAGGCCCGACGTGGGCAGCCATCGAAAGTTGATAACGACCAATTGAGAACAACCACTGAATTCCATCCTCTCACAGCTACACGAGAAGTTGGCGAAGAACTGAATGTCGACCATTCTATGGTCATCCGGCATTTGAAGCCAATTGGAAAGTTGAAAAATCTTGATAAGTGGGTGCCTCATGAGTTGACCAAATATTTTAAAAACCATTCTTTTGAGGTGTCATCTTCTCTTATTCTATGAAACAACAATCAATCATTTCTTAATCAGATTGTGACACGCCACGAAAAGTGGATTTCATACAACAGCCAACTCAGTGGCTGGACTCAGAAGCAGCTCCAAACCACTTCCCAACGTCAAACTTGCACCAATAAAAGGTCATAGTCACTGTTTGGTGGTCAGCTGCTGGTCTTCTGGACCACTACAGCTTTTGAATCCTGGTGAAATTATTACATCTGAGATGTATGCCAAGCTAATCGAAGAGATGCACGGAAAACTGCAGCACCTGGAGCCGGCACTGGTCAACAGGAAGGGCCCAGATCTCCACAACGCCTGACCACATGTCATACAACCAGGGCTTCAAAAGTTGAATAAACTGGGCTATGAAGTTTTCCCTCATCTGCCATATTCATCTGACCTCTCACCAACCAACTACCACTTCTTTAAGCATCTTGACAACTTTTTGCAGGGAAAACAAGTACACAACCAGCAGGATGCAGAAAATGCTTTTCAAGAGTTCATCCAACCTTGAAAGCACAGAATAAACAAGTTTATTTCTCATTGGCAAAAATGTATTCATTGTAATGGTTTCTTTTCTTTTTCTTTTTTTCTTTTTTTTTTTTTTTTTTTTTTTTGACAGAGTCTCACTCTGTCACCCAGGCCAGAGTGCAAAGGTGCAATCTCAGCTCACCGCAACCTCTGCCTCCTGGGTTCAAGAGATTCTCCTGCCTCAGCCTCTTGAGTAGCTGGGATTACAGGCACATGCCACCACTCCGGGCTACTTTTTGTCTTTTTAGTAGAGACGGGATTTCACCATGTTGGTCAGGCTGGTCTCAAACTCCTGACCTCCTGATCCGCCTGCCTCAGCCTCCCAAAGTGCTGGGATTGCAGGCGTGAGCCACTGTGCCCAGCCCATTGTAATGGGTTCTATTTTGATTAATAAAGATGTGTTGCAGCCTAGTTATACAAATTTAAAATTCATGGTCCAAAACCACAATTACTTTTGCACCAACCTAATAATTTAAGAATTAAAAGAAGCCTTTATATTAGAGAGCCCATGGATGATAAAATCATAAAGAATATTACAATCTCCATAACCCACAAACTTGGTAACTTAGACCAACTGGATGAATAAAAAGACACAATCTATTAATACTAAAACACAGGAGAAATAGGTAATCTATATATATTGATATCTATTAATAAAATGGAATCAATACCTAATAACCTTACAGAAAACTTTTATATTCCATAAATCTGACATTCTGTCATATTATTCTAACTGGTGGGATTCAGGGATTTCCATTTTGATAAGAACATAGGTGAGTCGCACACACTTAATTTTAGTGCTCATTGGTGAGGAAAGCCATGTCCACTCTAGGATACTGCAAAGCGATGCGTTATGGAGAATTTAGGCAAGATAATATGATTTTCAGAGTTAAAGGAAGACAACCTGATTTATGTACAGTAATTCCTCATAATATCATAGGGGATACTATATTTAAACTTTGGGGTATCCCCAGGTATAATTCTTATTTGAGCCACATGTGAATTTCAGACGCGGAGGCTTCTCAACTTTGGTGGCTTTCAATAAATGTGGAAGTTAACTCACAACCTATTTTGTGGAGGCATAAAATTGAATGAGCACTCATTTAACCTTTTATTTTAAATATTATTTTTGTAAACTTGCATTTCCAATTAGTTGAAATTTTAAACCTGTTTCAGTTCTTATCCACTTTTTTTTTTTTTTCCCCCTGAGACGGAGTCTTGCCCTGTCACCCAGGCTGGAGTGCAGTGGCATTGTCTCGACTCACTGTAACCTCCGCCTCCCAGGTTCAAGCGATTCTCCTGCCTCAGCCTCCCAAGTAGCTGGGATTACAGGTGCCTGCCACCACGCCCGGCTAATTTTTGTATTTTTAGTAGAGATGGGGCTTCCCCATGTTATTCAGGCTGGTCTTGAACCCCTGACCTTGTGATCTGCCCACCTCGGCCTCCCAAAGTGCTCGGATTACAGGCCTGAGCCACCGCACCTGGCCTCTCCACTCATTTTAGGTGGAGGGGAGTAAGGGTTTCTTGGAATTAGGAGGAACTCCCATGTACCCAACCCATTTGGGTAAATTTCTTCCTTCAGAGTTTTTCAAATCAGCATCACCATTGTTAAAGGCCTCCCACATGGTAATAATTGTGCTACAGGGTTTTACAAACATGAAGTCTATGTTTGGCTGAATGAACCTCCTTGCGGTGGCACAAGGGGGCCATAGGTGTTTTCACCAATTATGAAGCGGGTTCACTGTGCAATGGCTACCAACTTTTCTGAGTACAATGAGGCCAAATACATTCATAGATAAATTCCATGAAGTGAATTTATTACTTACAAATAGCAAACAAAAGACAACAGAAGTCTAGGATTCAATATGAACCGCTACCACAAGATCAGGAAGGCTATCCAGAGCAGATGGATGGAGTTTTGACTGTAAACGCTTCACTTGCACTACAACTGAGGGACCCCAGAAAGAAGCCCACATTGGGTTTTCTCCCACGATGTGGTTGCTGGACACAAGCGTTAAAGGCCGTTCTGTTTCGAGCAGGGACTATAACAGAGCCTGGGCTGTTCTGATCAATGTCACTTGATTATCAGGATATTGCCTTCCCAGCATATCATAGTTATCTTGAGAACTACCAGTAAGAAAGGGAGGAAAATGGCCCTGTACCCTTAAAACTGAAGGATCAGGATATTTGCTGTGACAGAGGCACAGACAGTAGTGACAGAGTGTTCTTGTGAGCCATCTACTAGTTCTCTTAACCGGAGCGTGGCACCAGACCGCTTTTCTATTTCCTTTCAATGGAAACTATTTCAGAATATTTTGAATATATTTCCACATCTATAGAGTTGTGGCACATGATCACTGGCAGTGTAGACTCTCTGCATGGTTAAAGGAAAGAGTTCAGAAGCCCATCAACCCACATTGGAGGAGACCACCTAATCCTCCAGAGAGTGCCACTCCATCTTCCCGGGGTTAGCTCCACATGCAGTAAGGCCACTATAACTAAGGCCGTCAGGACTTGCAGTCCGAAGATGAGACTTTTGACATGCTGATAAGCAGCAGTTATAAGAAAAGCCCACACACTGGTCAGGAATTTTTCAATGAAAGCAGCTGAGACGCTTCTTCATATGCTTCAGTAGGGGCTAATATCAAACTATTTCTTCCCATTTTCTTTACTCAGCAGTGCCTGAACCATGAGGCACCATAGATGTACACCTCATCAGGAGGGTGTATGGTACAGCAGCAAGGGGAGCAGCAGCACAAGAAACAAACAAGGCCACTACTTCTGCTTACATAATAACTATTGTCTTGGAGTGTAAAATAATTAATAATGTTCACATGGCTGCCCTAAGCACACAGAGATGGTGACCAGAGCAGATGCAGGGACTACAGAGATACAGCCTGATTCTTGCTAATTAGGACTTAAGTGTTGGCTTATGTGCTGTGCTTTTGTGCATTCATAAGCCAGGGCCTCAAAACTGCCTGCTAAGCATAGGCCAAAGGTCATGCTGGGGTGCAGTTAAACATTGATGTCTAGGAGATGAGAGCATTTTAGTGTGGGAGAAGATGACAACACCTGAAGACCACAAAACACTGTGCAGACCAAAGGGAAGGCCCATCATCAGCTCACGGTTCTGACCCAGGTGACTGCTGATGTGTTACGGAACAGTCAGCCCACAGCAGGTAGGTCAAGTTGAGCAGGTGTCCTGCATGAGGGTTGATCCGTTCCATTCGTGTTGCCAATTGTTTCAATAGCGTCTCATGCACCCCACTGGTGAGGAAGGAATTAGCACCCTACGTTTACTGGCGCCGTTAAACACATAACATCTATTACCAAACAGATAAGCCAGACATCAGTTATTAATTACATAGAGGATAGGGACTAACTTGGGACCAGAGAGTGGTATAGCATTAAAAAAGTGAGGATATTCCTTTTTTTTTTTTTTTTTTTTTTTTTTTTTTGGACACAGAATCTCGCTCTGTCACCCTTGCTGGAGTGCAGTGTGTGATCTCGGCGCACTGCAAGCTCCATCTCCCGGGTAAACTGTATGTACTTAGGAATTAATACCAACTCATTATTAGAAAAAATAAATATCTTTACATCAAGAGTAGTTTTTCATTTAATAAAAATAGGTGGGATGTCTATAATACACAAGGGATAATCAAAATTTGCCAAATGAGGCTAGTAAGACAATACCAAGAATTCACAATCATTATTCACTGGTCCATTAATCACAGGACAATACATACAAATGAAACTTACCTGGCCGGGTGCAGTGGCTCATGCCTGTAATCCCAGCACTTTGGGAGGCCGAGGCGGGCAAATCATGAGGTCAGGAGTTCAAGACCAGCCTAGCCATCATGGTGAAACACTGTCTCTACTAAAAATACAAAGAATTAGCTGGACGTAGTGGCGTTCACCTGTAGTCCTAGCTACTCGGAAGGCTGCGGCAGGAGAATCGCTTAAACCCAGCGGGCAGAGGTTGCAGTGAGCCGAGATCACATCACTGCACTCCAGCCTGGGCAACAGAGTGAGACTCCATCTCAAAAAGCAATAATAATGAAATAAGAAAATTAAACTTACCTACATATTAGAAAAACATCCAAATTCAACCATGAATCCAGCACATTATCAAATGAATAGACAAAAATTCTACCAACAGACTTAAGAAAATATCATTATCTATGAAATTCAAGTACTACTGCTTAAAGAACATTTACAGAACTCTCACCTCAAGGTTTCCCTGCAAAACAAGGTGAAATGCATACTCAAGACTCTTTAAGAATGGGCCACTGATAAAAACAATATACTTGTAACTTGTGTAACATTTCATAGATTTTTTTCAAGCACTGCACGAAAATTAATTTGCATCAGGCTTTCCAAATTAGAAAAGCTTCACTTATAGAACTTCTTTCCAGTGGGAGTTTTCACATGGCTTTTCAAGTAAATGTTAAAACTGAAAATATTCTTGCAGTTTCTAAACTGTTAGAGTTTTAATCCTGTGTACGTTCTTGTATTTACAAGGTCCAGCCAGCTACAGTGTGCATTTTCATATGTCCTTGAGTGGATATGAGAGAAATGAAACACTCAAACATTCTGGACATTCATAGGGTTTTTCTCAGGAATCAGCTGATGTCTTCAAATGGAGCTAATACAACCGAAGGCCTTACCACAAATTTAAATTCAAAAGCCTTTTCTCCACTCTGAGCCCTCCCAAATCTTCAGGAAAATCTGAAGGCTTGACCACATTTCCTACATTCTTAAGGTTTCTTTGCAGTGTGAGCTCTTTCATGTTTATGAGGGAATGGGAAAGAGTAAATGTTTTACCACATTTCTTACATTCAAGGGGCTTTATTTATTTATTTTTGAGATGGAGTCTCACTCTGTCGCCAGGCTGGAATGCAGTGGCACAATCTCAGCTCTCTGCAACCTCCGCCTCCTGGGTTCAAGTGATTCTCCTGCCTCAGCCTCCTGAGTAGCTGGGATTACAAGCATATGCTACCACACCCAGCTATTTTTGTATTTTTAGTAGAGACGAGGTTTCACCATGTTGGCCAGGATGGTCTCGATCTCCTGACCTCGTGATCCGCATGCACAGGGCTTCCCCCCAACCCCCCGTGGCCTTTTATGTCCTTGAAAAAGAACTAAGACAACTGAAATGTGCCACCATGCCCAGCTAATTATTTTCTTTGTTTTTTTTTTTGGAGACGGAGTCTGCCTCTGTCGCCCAAGCTGGAGTGCAGTGCTGCGATCTCGGCTCACTGCAAGCTCCGCCTCCCGGGTTCACGCCATTCTCCTGCCTCAGCCTCCTGAGTAGCTGGCGTGAGCCACCGGCCCGGCATTATTTTATTTTTTGTAGAGACAGGGTTTCACCACGATGCCCAGGTTGTTTCACATTGTTTTAATCCAGACTGGTTATGAACTCCTGGGCTCAAGTAATACACACACCTTGGCCTCCCAAAGTGCTGGGATTATAGGCTGAGTCACTACACCCAACCCCTATATCATGACTTCTTTAGTGGCGCATAAGGTAACTGGAATGAGTGTAGGCTTTACCGCATCTCTTACATTCATAAGGTTTTTCTCCAGTATGAATTCTTTGGTGGAGGTGAAGGGAACTGAGGCGACTGAAGGCTTGGTCACATTGTTTACATTCATTGGGTTTCTCTCCAGTATAAGTACTTTTATGGTTACAAAGGGAACTCAAATGACTAAAGGCTTTGCCACATTGTTTACATTCATAGGGTCTCCCTCCAGTATGAATGCTTCCATGGTCATGAAGGGAAGTGGAACAGCTGAAGGCTTTATCACCCTTGGTACATCTTTCTCCAGTGTGAGTCCTTTCATGCATCTTAAAAGAACAAGAAAATCTGAGTGTTTTCCCACATTCCTTACATTCGTAGGGTTTCTCTCCAGTGTGAGTTCGTCCATGTATTAGACAAGAACCGGAAACAGTGAACGCTTTACCACATTGTTTACATTGATAGGGTGTTTCTCCTGTGTGAGTTCTCTGATGTCTTTCAACTGAATTGAGAAAATGAAAAGCTTTCCCACATATCGTACATTTATAAGCTGGATTTCCACGGTGCATTATCATGTGTCTTCTAACACCCGGAATAGAAACGAAGAGTTTCCCACACTGTTCACATTTATATTGCTTCTCTCCATATGGTTTGCATCCTGAGTGAGCTAGGATGTGCCTATTAAGGAGGGAATGATGTACAAAGACTTTTCCACAAATACTGCATTCACATTGTTTTAATCCAGTAGAAATGTTCTCATTCAGATCAAGATTTGGAATGTGGCTGACAACTTGTCCATACTACCTTCTTTGCTTTCACGCAGTCTCTGTACCATAGGATTTCTGTAAAAAAAAAAATGACAAGCACATTACTATTGGTTGGTTTAATAACTTTCTACTCATTCATAGGTCTTCCACTTACACTGCTACCAATACGAGGGAAAATGCATTTTTTTTGTTTTTGTTTTTGTGCCATGACTGAATTATTTGAAAGTAAATGGGCTACTACTGAAAACACAGCTACCACCTGCATGGCTATAACCAAAATAGTAACATTCATATACACAATTTTGTAGTACTATTTTCAAGTAAACTGTTTTTCAAACACTGACTGCTACACTGATGTACGTTACATTTTGGGTGCAATTTTTCTAACAGGAAATGAATTTCAAGTGACTCTTATTTGCTTTGATTGCTTGTTTTTAAATTCATGACATGCTAAGATTCCTTCAGAGGACTTTATTTCCTCTTCTCGGTGCAAATTATCTTGTATCTTTCCCAAGTTTTTTGAAGTGATCTTCAATATTCTGGTCTTTCCGTTTTTTCCTAAAATGCAGATGCACAAAATTATCATGAATTATTTCAAACTATAGAAACATTACTAGATTTCATGTTCATTGTACACAGTGCCCATGCCTGATTTATTCACCAAATCATTCCCTCGCCCCATTCCAAATCACAAATAGCACTGATGATAGGGAAATACTTCTGTAATTAAGTGAAATGTGTTGTCATTCTTACCTACAGAAGCCAGGTTCCTGTAGGTTTCCTGAATCACTTCTCTGTAGAGATTCTTCGGAGAAGAATCTAGCAAAACCCATTCCTGCTGGGTAAAGTTTATAGCTACATCCTCAAAAGCCACGGAGTCCTGGAACATTCCACATATGTGGATAGAAGGATGGGTGAGACTGAGAGCACTGGGAATGTATACTCAATTCATAAGCTGTTTACATGATTCTAAAATTTCCAAGCATTTATTCTATGACTTGATTGTCACAACTCTTACTCTGTTCACACATACTCCCTCCCACACAGCAGTACTAATGCTAGAATTGAACTATTCAAAAAGACAACAGCAAAGTAGAAACACCCATCTCATTAGAGAATCCAGGGAGTAAGATTACGATATGCTGCTACGAGTTACCTTTTAACTTCACTTTGTACATTTCTAGTATCTGTCATACTAAAGTCCTACCTGATGTGCATAAGTGAGTTAATATTATCAGTCCTGAGACTACTTATTCTTAAAAATGCCTGCTCGCAAAGTTCAATCTTTGTTTGTATTAGGAACTTACATTTTGAAAGGGATTCCACCAACCCAAGTAATAAGAATGACTCACTGCATCTAAATGTCTTATGCAGTGTATTTTCCAAAACTTCTTCTGCTGAAAGTCTATTATTTGGTGTCACTGCAGTGGTGCTTAGGGAATCAGACACAAAAACACAGTCTGAACACTAAGTGTTCAATGAATTTCCCTGGTAGACAATATTTTACATGTGCTGTCACTTGTTAACTGGGGAGTTGAGCCCATTCCATGTGATTACACCAAGAGAGAAAAGGCTTATTAAATTTAATTGAGTAGTAAATAAAACCAATAATTGATATTTAACAATACTAATACAACCATTTTTCAAATTTCTATTGCACAATATCAAGGCAGAAAGGAATAAGAGGAAATAGGACACAAGCTTTTTAAAATGACATTAATGTCACCACTTCCAGATGCTATTGCTATGAAACCACATAAATTCCCAAATCAGGTGGTTTTAGGCAAGAAAAGCTACTCTTTCATATGTAGTAAAAATGACCAATGTCTAATCATTTTTAGTCATCTAAAAAAAGAGTGATGGCTTGTCTAACATACTTCTAAGATTTTCAAACAAAAATATTCAGGACAACACAATGTTAGCAGAGAGATGAGCAAGCAGACCAAGGGGAAAAAATGTTTTAATGACCCAGCATCTATATGGAAAGTTGAGGAATGATAGAGTAGGCACTATAGAATAGAAAAAGAAATTACATGCACTTTAAAATATGAGGGAAACCAGGCTGGCATCTACTTGGGAAAATGCATTGCATTCTTCTCTGTTCCATGAATAAATGTCATCATTATATATTCAAATACAAAAGATAAAACCAGAATACTTTCAGAAGTCACAGGAAGATTTTTTTTTAATGAAGGATTAGGCAGAATTTTTTTTATGTAAGAAAAAAGTGATAAAGGAACAGACAAACTCAAACATATTAAAATTTAGGGAATAAAAAGAAAATAGAGTGGGCCAGGCGTCGTGGCTCACGCCTGTAATCCCAGCACCTTGAGAGGCTGAGGCAGGGGATCACCTGACGTCAGGAGGTTGAGACTAGCCTGCCCAACATGGGCAAAATCCCGTCTTTTTGTTGTTTGTTTGTTTGTTTATTTGTTTTTGAGACGGAGTCTCGCATTGTCCCTTGGGCTAGGGTGCAGTGGCAAGATCTTGGCTCACTGCAACCTCCACCTCCGGGGTTCAAGCAATTCTCTTGCCTCAGCCTCCCGAGTAGCTGGGATTACAGGTGCCTGCCACCACGCTCAGCTAATTTTTTCGTATTTTTAGTAGAGATAGGGTTTCACCATGTTGGCCAGGCTGCTCTGGAACTCCTGACCTCGTGATCCGACCACCTTGGCCTCCCCAAGGGCTGGGATTACAGGCATGAACCACCGTGCCAGGCCTAAAACCCTGTGTTTACTAAAAATGTGAAAATTAGCTGGGTGTGGTGGTGGGCGCCTATAATCCCAGTTCCTCGGGAGGCTGACACAGGAGAATCACTTGAACTCGGGAGGCGGAGGTTGCAGTAAGCAGAGATGGCACCACTGCACTCCAGCCGGGCTACAGAGTAAGACAGAATCTCCAAAAAACAAAAAACAACACTCAGACACTCAGATAAGAGGATACACATGTGTCCACTGTCATAAATTCTTCACCAAGCTACAAGAGAGGAACTGACATTTTGGTGAATCTTTATAAATCATCAATTTATCTATCACACTTTTATTTCACCAGTAGCATTTACAAAGCTAAGTCCTACAATTCCATTTGAAATTACCCTTAAAAAGAACAGAACTTTAAAACTTACTACACTCACTCTGGGGAAGAAATAAATACGAATTTTTAGCAAATGAAATACATCATTTTACCTTGCCTCTTTGAAATAGTATTTTTATCTTTCAAGCTGTACTGACAAAATGTATCTTACAGTCAGTGAAAACCTGAAACTCAAATAAGCAGACAAGCCTTTTCAAGGTAACAAACTCAGGGAGAGGCAGTGCTGACTCCAACGCAGACCTTTCTAAGTGTCACGGCAGGCCATTCTATCCCTTAGGACACCCATCCTGTTCCATAAAGTACTCAATGACCACCTAGGAGGCACTGGCACTGCTCTTTGTCCTCCTATGTGCCTTCAGTGCATTTTAATATTCAGGTGCTTGCACATCCTCTCTGGGGTGGGTTTTCCTTGTCCTTTGGGACAGTTTTTCTCTCTTCACAAGTCTGAGACAAGCTAGAGAGCAGAAATCATTTCTGCCTTTTCCTCTCAATATCAGCATCCAATTGGCAAACCATCAATGTGTCTTCGAGGAATAAAAACTCGGGCTGGAGGAATAATTTTAATGACCTAACTTTCATGACATTACATTGTATTGTCCATTCATTTTAATGTCCTAAAATTTTAATGACCCTCAGGGGTCACCATTTTAGATGAAACTATACCAGGAGATTCTTCTAAGGCCAAGAGCATCCAGCTGCTCCCCTGAGAGACTCTACCCCCTACCTCAGGCTGTCCTTGGGGATGAGATGACGCAGGGGCTGATACTCACTAGACCCTCCAATACACATGGCCACTGTGGGTATCCTGGGTCATCCCCAGACAGTTCTAAAATGCCAGGACTAGGAAAAGACAGGAGAGTGGCTGAGGACACAACACCCTGTCAAGTTTTCACGGGGGGACCTCAACCTAAAGACATTTTGGTAATATGTACACTTAGGAAAGATGAAAAGAAGAGAGGCACAAAGAATTTTTTTACAGTAGAGTGTCAGATGATTTATTCTCCGCTTTCCTCTCCTGTAAAATGTTTGGAAACAGAAAAATATTTTGGCCAAGGTGGCTCACGCCTGTAATCCCGGCGCTTTAGGAGGCCGAGGAGGGTGATCAATTAAGGTCAGGAGTTCGAAACCAACCTAGCCAACATGGAGAAACCCTGTCTCTACTAAACATACAAAAATTAGCTGGACGTGGTGATGGCGCCTATAAGCCCAGCTACTTGGGAGGGTGAGGCAGGACAATCGCTTGAACCCGGGAGTCAGAGGTTGCAGTGAGCTGAGACTGCACCATTGCACTCTAGCCTGGCGACAGGGTAAGACTCCGTCTCAAAAAAAAAAGAAAAAAAAAAAAATATATATATATATGGACATATGTGTATATATATGTGTGTATATGTGTGTGTATATATATGTATGGTTTGCTTCCTCATTCACCTTATCAAAGCCTCTCATTTAAGCCCCTCCCGTGGACCCTAAACCACAAACCATGACTGCGGTACCCGTTTATGAATCGCGTTTGCTCAAACACGCCGTTTAACGTTTTAACAAAGCCTCAGGTTAATTTTAGGGGGAGAAAGGTGGGACTGGAAGCTCCATGAACCACAGCTCCTCCCACGCTGGAACCACGCACACCGAGTCGGGGCTCTCCCGGATCACCCTCCCGTGGTCACCGCACTACCTGGGTGGGGGACGCGCGGGGTTCCCGAGAGGGCTCGGCCGGCGCAAGTGGCGCCCTCAGGTACAGACAGGACGCAGGGGTCCAGCTGCCCGCGCCGCCCGGCCCTGCGCAGAAGGTGGCTGAGGCCCAGCTGCGCCGCCGCGACTCGGTCCGCAGGTTCAGCAGCCCATGGCTGATTCCAGCAGGTTTCAACCAGCCCTCTTCCCCACTTCCGGAAGCCAGGCGCAGTCCACTCACCGTTCCTCGGCTTCCCGGGTGTCCCGGCGTCAGCTAGGGATGTCCCAACACCCGCAGGTCACAGGGTGGCCGAGCCTGCTGCAGAGGCACCGGGCCTCCCAGAGCCAGGAAGTAGCAGCGGAGACTCACAGGAAGAGCCTACGGTGGCGAAGGCGAGACAAAGCGCCCGCCAGCCGGATCCCGGAAGCCGCCCTCTCCTTTCCGGCGGCGCGCCTGATTGACGGGTCCCCACCCCAGAGCCCCTGATTGTATGGGGCTTCAGGACCCGCCCCCTCAGGCCCTGAGTGACAGGAGATTGCGATCTCACGTGAGGCTGGATGTGGCCAGAATGACCGTTTTGGCCTAGCGGTTTGTAGGGGGTGAGTCCTTCCTGCGCTGGGATCTGACCATGCAAGGAGCACATTCGCATTTAACCTTGTATACAAGATTATAGCTATTTGTGCATAATATAGATATAAAATTGCAAGCAATATAATGGCAATTCTGTAACTGCTCAGTGGGTTCACCTTGCCCGCTACCTAGACAGAGCCGGTTTCTCAAGAAGGGGGAATAGCAATAGAGAAGGAGTAATTCACGCAGAGTCGGCTGTGCGGGAGACCGGAGATTTGATTTTTATTTTATTTACTTTATTTTATTTTATTTTATTTTATTTTATTTTATTTTATTATTTCTGAAACAGAGTCTTGCTCTGTTGCCCAGGCTGGAGTGCAGCCTCCGAGTTTTATGATTATTCAAATCAGTCTCCCTGAGCATTTGGGGATAAGAGTATTTAGAAAGTTTATTTTGCCAAGGTTGGGGATGCTTGTGCATGACACAGCCTCTGGATGTCCTGATGACAGTTGCCCAAGGTGGTCAGAGCACAGCTTGGTTTTGTTGGAGATAAATGCTCGGTGACAAGTGAAACCAGCACTTAAGGAAAAGTTTTCTCAGCAACGCAATTTACCTCTGCGGAAGCGTGCTGCTGCTCGCATCAATCACAATCGCAAGAGCACACGGAACAAAGGAAAGCAGGGGTTTTTATTCCTAATGCAATCCCTACCTCTGGCATGGGCTGGGGCCAGACCTCAAGATCTACACTGACCCCGTTGGCTATTTGTGAGTATTTTCCCAAATAAGGAAGGGGGAAGGGGGTTGTGAGTTACAACGGTGGGACGTGTGGTTTGGAAGGGAGAAATGGGTGCAGAGCAGGTAACCAAGGGAACAGATGTGAGTGATTGGTTAGAACTGACGAGGGGGGAAGGTTGTTTACAGTAACTAAGGGCAAGGAGGCATGGAGAACAAGAAAGTTGAGTTTGAGAACAAAACACAAGAACGTTAACATGCCAAACCTTGGAAGAGAAACTGACTGTATCTGACAGTTTTACGCATTTTAGGGAGACAGGAGACATCAATCAACATATGTAAGATGAGCACTGGTTCGATCCGGTACAACCTGAAGGAAAAGTGGGTCAACTCGAAGCCAGGAGGGGGCTTCCAGGTCACAGGTAGGTGAGACAGAAACGGTTGCATTCTTCTGAGTTTCTGATGAGCCTTTCCAAAGGAGGCAATAAGATATGCATTCTTCTCAGCGAGCAGCGGATGACTTCGAATAGAATGGGAGGCAGGTTTGCCCTAAGCAGTTCCCAGATTGATTTTTCCCTTTATCTTAGTGATTTGGGGGGCCCAAAATATTTTCCTTTCTCAATTTCCCCCTTTTGTTTTAAAAATATTTTGGAGAAAGCATTTCAGAAGAAAATCAGTCTCTGTGCCAGGTTTTGTCTGATTTCTCATGGAGTAGCTGACATTACAGGCGAGCGACACCACACCTCGCTAATTTTTTTTTTTTTTTTTGGTAGAAACGGGGGTCTCCCTCGGTTGCCCAGGCTGTCTCTGGTGCCCAACGCAGGGCTCCCCGTAATCTCTACAAATAATCCAGTGAAGGAACACCAGAGCGTGGAAAGCTGAGGACGACCGACAAAGGACTCCCGAGTAGGTTTTCACTTCAAGCTCTAGGGTAAGGAGGGCGCTCGGGGAATTCCAGGGAAACCTCGGGAAAATATGGGTCAGGCTGAGAGTAAGTTCGCTAATTACTTAAGCCTTGTGCAGCAGTTACTGCGCCGCGGAGGGGTAATTGTCAGTACCCAAAATCTCACATCTTTGATCCGTCTGGTAGACAAGTATTCTTCTTGGTTCCCGGAATATGGAACCATGAATGTAGAAGATTGGGACAAGGTGGGATCAGACTTAAAACGAGCACAAGAAGAGGGCCGCGATATTCCCGTCTCTGCTTGGTCTGTGTGGTCTGCAATTAAAACAGCCCTGGAGCCCTTCCACACTGAGGAGGAGGAGGAGGATTTTCAGGATGACATAGGAAAGTTGAATAATCAGGAGTCTAATTATCAGCAAAGTGAACCATGACAGTCTCCTTTAAAAAAGGGCGAGAAACGGGAAGGTATGTATGCTAATCTCCAAAAACTTATAAAAGAAACTGTGCCACCTACTGCGCCTTTATGGAAAGGTCTGGAATGGCCACCCCCAGGCCAGCCTCGTGAATACTTGGAAGGGGAGCCTGAGACCCGCACCTTGCCACTCCCATCGTTGCAGGCCCCGCCAGTAACTATGGCGAAGGGAAGCTTCAGGCTTGTCCAACAGCCAATGAGGATGAGGGAATGATCCAGGCTTGCCTACCTGTTAGTTATGGTAGAGGAGTGCTGTGAGCGGGTCCAAATACAAATTATGGCACAGGGACAATCCAGGCATCCATTCGCCAGGCACAAGAAATGGGGGATTTGAATGCTTGGCAGTTTCTGGTAATTATTTCACCAGCTGAGGAGCCCAGAGAACTTGCTCAAGCATGCTGGGAGCCATTTCCTTTTAAAATATTAAAAGACTTAAAGCAAGCAATTGGACAATATGGGCCAAATTCTCCTTATGTTCATTCCTTGTTACAATGTGTGGCTTATAACAGACGTTGAATACGTATGGATTGAGAGGCATTAGCCCGATCCACCCTGTCCCCCTCTGAATTTCTCCAATTGAAAACCTGGTGGACAGATGAAGCAACAAATCAGGCAGAAATGCTCAAGCCCAATGTCCCGTTAATATCACACCTGATCAATTGCTTGGAGTTGGACGGGCATGGAGTACTCTAAATCAACAGATGGTAATGGGTGATGAGGCTGTTGATCAGCTCAGAACTACATGCCTAAGAGCCTGGGAAAAAATTCACAACGCTAGTTCTGCTTATACTTCTTTTAACACAGTTCAACAGGGTCCAAGGGAGCCTTTTCCAGATTCTATCACTCCTTTGCTGGATGCGGCTCAAAAGGCTATTTCCGATTCTCATGCCAAGAAAGTGATCGTTCAGCTGCTTGCTCATGAAAATGTTAATACAGAATGTCAGGCAGCAATTAGACCTATTAAGGGATTGGCAGATCTAAATGAGGAAAAAACTTTAAGTGAATACATTAAAGTCTACGATGGCATTAGGGGGCACTTATATAAGGCCAGCATCCTTATATAAGGCCAGAGGGAGAGAGGGGGATGCTATTACTCCCCATATCGTGGGGGGTGCCTCACCCCACTGTGATGAGGATCTAACAGCGAGGGGGAGAGAGGGGATTGCTATTACTCACCATTACGAGGTGGATCGTAATCATTACTCCCCCTGCAATGTGTGTCCATTACTAACAATCTCCTTTGTTCAGGATATTAGGAACAATTTCACAGGTTTTGTGTACACAGCCTGCGATAGGAGAAGAATACCATCTTTCTCCTATCGCACCTCCGGCTATTAGGAACCATACCACACAATGGGTGTACACTTTTTGGGAGATTTGGGGTAATGTCCTCCTGTGTGTCCCTGAATATTCGGAGACATATCACAGGTTGGCTGTACAACCACTACTCTCTTGGCAGGAACATCGTACTTTACCTACTGGAAATTAGGAGCAATATCACAGACTGGATGTCAAGCCACTGTCATATTGGAAGTAATATCATGCTCTCCCCCACAAGTTAAGAGGAACAATAACACAGGGGGGTGTGTACCTTCTCCGGTAGTGGAAGTAGTATCATCATCTCTTCCTTTAGATGACAGTGTAGCAGGACGAGCCGCAGACAAAACTCCTCAGACATCGGATTAAAGAAGGAAGAGGTTTTTTATTCAGCCGGGAGCACCGGCAGACTCGCGTCTTAAGAACGGAGCTCCCTGAAGAAGAAATACGTGGCCTTTTTTGGGTCATGATAAATCAAGCATGCGTGGAAAACGTGACGAGGGGCTACATGTATCAGCTAACAGAACAAAAAGTTTTACAGTGCTTTCTCAAACAATGTCTGGAATTTACAGATAACACTAGTAGTTTTGGTCAGGGGTTGATATTATCATTATTATTTTAACCACCAGGGCCACGTGGTGGTGCCAAGGTCGTCTAGCTATTTATCTTACTTCTGTTTCTTTCCAACTTTTTGCTTTCTCCCCCTTCTCCTGTCTTATAAACTAGGGAAAAGGGGAGACAGGGAAAAGCTGGGAAAGAGCAGGAGAAGTGGTGGTCTCATTCTATAGTAGCACACCCCAGCCCAGGCAGGGCAGGTGCACCCCTCTCCTCATAGGCTGCCCACCTGGCCTTGCCTTGGCCTCACCACTGTGGCAGCCCCGGTGCTGCTGCAGGCAGGGTGTGCTGCTCCCAGGCCCCAGGCACTTGGGGACTTGTCTGGAAGGGGGCAGAGCACCCATGCTCACTCAGCATCACCAGCATGTGGGTTCACAGGCCTGGCACTTGGCACACGAGGGACCAGCACCCCCATGGTAGCCTTGTGGGGGCACTCTTTCGTAGTCGGCACAGGGAAACTGATGCTTCAACAAGAATGACCAGCCCCTTTGCTGGCAAAGAGGAGAGGGGAGGGCCTGGCTCAGCCCAAGTCCTCTGTGACCCCGTACCCTGCTTCCCTGATGCAGCTGGAGGAAAGACAGCTGTGCCTGTGCTCAGCACATCCCTCTCATCCTCCCACCTAGCGACAAACCATAATAATGGCACGGATGATACGTCCCCAGAATCGAGACCTGCCAGGGTCTGGGCTGAGCTCTCACTGTGAACCCAGGAGATGGCGGGAAAGGAGGTGAAAGCTATGAAGCCCTTTCCTGTTACCACAGAGACTGACCCCAGGGAGCACTGCCCAGCCTGGAGCTGGCTCAGGGACTGGGTAGAGAGAGGGATGAGCCCCATCCAGGCTCCAGGCAGTCCCTCTCTGTGCCTGCTAAGGCCCTGCAGGTGCCTTCTGTTCCGTGAGCGTCAGTCCCCTTCCTCCATCCAGCAAATGGGAAGGTGGTGTCTAAATTGTGCCTATGAGAAAACTGTGCTGCTGTAAAAATAATGTCCAATATCCCTGTCCCTGCACCCTGACAAAGCCTGTGCTGGGCCACCGGCCTGCCTCCTGGCCTGTGGTTCTGCCAGGTAATGACGGGATCGCAGCACCTCTGCCCTCGACCACCTGACCAGAAAGTCACCCCACCTGGCTGCTCATGGGAGCGAGGCTGAAGCCAGGGCACTGGTGCAGGAGTCATCCCCTGAGGGCCTGGGGAGCCATGCAGAGTAACAGACACCATTCAGTATATTCAGGCAAAAAAGGAAAACATTGTTTTGAAAATAGACCCCCAACATTATCATCTATGCATCTGAAGGCAGAACCCGCTCTGCATGTCCAAAATGGACATTTACTACACTGAGGAGTTCAGCAAAATTTCTACTAAGTTGGTGCACAAGGTTTTGCACCAGCCTCACAGAATAGTCTGTAGGAATTTTAATATCTTTATCCCAGGCCCCCCGGCCCGTTTCCAGGGAAGCCCACGGGTACAGTGTGTTCCTCCCTCGTCCTGGGATTGTGACTGTTTCTTGAATGGTCATCCTTCATCTTCTCCATACCGAGGTGATTTTTACCTCTCAGAGTCTGCGGGAGGATTCAATGACAGGAGAAAAATGGTGTCAGTCAAAGCCAGTTCCCAGCCTCCCCTGTCCCCAGGGGTCTGATGTCTGGAAGGACAGGACACAGAGGGACCCAGCCCCGGATGTGCCATCCCTTACAGGCTTAGCGCCCCCAGCCTCAGCTTCTGTGCCAGATGCAGGTGTGGGCAGGAAGGGATGCAGCCATAAGGTCTGTGTCCAGGCATCCACAGGTTGCGTGCCTTGTGGGGACTGTGGGTTCATCTCCCGCTTCCCCACGAGGGTCATTTCCTTTCTTGTCAGAGACTCACCAGTTGCCACACCAGGGCAAAAACTTTTAAAAGTCAGAAAAGCTTTGTGTTTCTGTGCCAGGGTCCCAGCCAAGACCCCCAAGGATCCAGGGGAACTCCTGCCTATGCCGTCAGCTGTGCTTCTCATCACCACCCAAGAAATCTCCTCTAATGAGCATGAATGGGAGGAAAGTCAGCATATGCCTTCTCAGCATTTCTGTTGTTACTGAGCTCTTTCCATGGACCAGGCACTTCACACGCATTATTTAATACTGTAAAGGTACATTTAACACATTAATTATCCTTGTTGTGAAGAGGGAGACGTTTTCCCCACGTTCCTAGAGCATTTTTGACCTCGTGACTACGAATCTTTTCTCATCTTTCCATATGTAGATAAATCTTGGTAAAGATAAGCCACCTACTAATTTTACAACCCAAAAATGTTATGCAAATGTCGGGGATGCATCCCTTTTTGAAATATAAGCATCTGAGAAGGCAGCACCACACACTCCCTATACCTGTGGGTTTAACCTAAGAACCTGATGGTTGCAGCTGGAACCATCTGCTAGCAGGGATGGTAATTGAAGTTTTATTATTTCCTGGATAAAGGCAATCGACTAAAGCAAAAGGTCGCCTGGATTCCCGCGTGAGTTTAGGATGAACTTTGTAAAACATGCAGTAAAGGGCACTGTTGAGCTTCTTATGGGAAGACCCAAGGTGGGCCTCCCAAAGGTTAGGAGATTGAGACCATCCTGGCTAACATGGTGAAACCCTGTCGCTACTAAAAATACAAAAAAAAATTACCCGGGCATGATGGTGGGCGGCTGTGGTCCCAGCTACTCCAGAGGCTGAGGCAGGAGAATGGGGGGAACCCGGGAGGCGGAACTTGCAGTGAGCCGAGATCGCACCACTGCACTCCAGCCTGGGCCACAGAGGGAGACTCCATCTAAAAAAAAAAAAAAAGTTGCTGGGATTTCTGTGTGTGCTCTCTTCACAGGTGAGCTGCAACACGCTGAAGTTAGATATGCTTAGTCATTAACAAAACTGCCTTCTTCCTTTTCTGTTCTGTGGAGAGGACTCTGCCTTGCTAGGGATTTATCTCCCCAACAGCTCTCATTAGAGTCCTGTAAGGAACTGCCCCCACTGTCCTTGCTCACAGGCGAGAAGCCTGAGTTGGAAGGCCCAGGTGAGCAGGCTAGTGGGTATCAGAACGCAGTTAATTTCCTGAGCCATCGTGGACCCTGGGCCTTCCAGATGCCCTTGCTGGCAGCATCTGTGGTGTCCTTCAGATTCCT
Organism: Macaca fascicularis; assembly: GCF_037993035.2. Taxonomy (NCBI): domain Eukaryota; kingdom Metazoa; phylum Chordata; class Mammalia; order Primates; family Cercopithecidae; genus Macaca; species Macaca fascicularis. The sequence continues at coordinate 382,863 of NC_088386.1, forward strand.
GTGACTTGAGCTAAAGTTGTGTAGCTGGAGAAAGCCTGCGGAGGAGGTGCGTTGTAAACTGGAAAGTGCTATGGAAGATTTGAGAGGGAAGAAATGCCAATGAAATGTGTCATCTCAGGCATTTGTTGATGGTCTGAGGAGTGAAGCTGTGATAAGCCCTGGGCCACCCGGAAGCCCTCCCTGCTGACTGCCCATAGAGGCCGGGACACCGGGTGAGCACCCTACCTGACTGTCCGGTAAAAGGGAAGCCACATCTGACTGCTGCAGGGAAACCGATGATTGTGTCGTCAAAATCTTAAGGAGAAGGCTAGGCCAAGACTTCAGGAGACAGATCCGAGAGGGTCCTGAATGGGAGGACCCCGGGTCAGGGCAGACCCCCCGCCCCGTTCCTGCCATCAGTTAGAAGTGAGATGAGATTGCAGGTAACCAAGGAAACTCCAAACTCTTTGGTTTTAAAACTGATTTTTGGCCATGACCTGATTTTGAAAAGCCACAAGGTAAGGCCAGGTGTAGTGGCTCACGCCTGTAATCTCAGCACTTTGGGAGGAAGAGGCCAGCAAATTGCTTGAGCCTGGGAATTTGAGACCAGCCTGCGCAACATGGTGAAGCCCTGTCTCTACAAAAAATAAAAAAATTAGCTGGATGTGGTAGTGTGTGCCTGTAGTCCCAGCTGCTTTGGAGGCTGAGGTGGGAGGATTGCTTGAGCCCCAGAGACAGGTTTCAGTAAGATGGTGCCACTGCTCTCCAGTCTGGGCGACAGAGTGAGACTCTGTCTCAAAAGAAAAAAAAAAAAGTGGCCGGGCGCGGTGGCTCAAGCCTGTAATCCCAGCACTTTGGGAGGCCGAGACGGGCGGATCACGAGGTCAGGAGATCGAGACCATCCTGGCTAACACGGTGAAACCCCGTCTCTACTAAAAAATACAAAAAACTAGCCGGGCGCGGTGGCGGCGCCTGTAGTCCCAGCTACTTGGGAGGCTGAGGCAGGAGAATGGCGTGAACCCGGGAGGCGGAGCTTGCAGTGAGCTGAGATCCGGCCACTGCACTCCAGCCTGGGCGGCAGAGCGAGACTCTGTCTCAAAAAAAAAAAAAAAAAAAAGAAAAAAAAAAGTCACAAAATGTATCTTTTTGGAGAGAACATTTGTTTTTGGCTGTTTCTTCCTCATCATCCAGTGATTTCTAAGTAAAAATATGCACATATACCCATGCCTTTCTGAAAATGGCTAATGCTTCTCAGCCCTGGCTCATGTTAGCATCACTCATTAGAGTGGGCTGGCACTGGCCTGGCCCCAACTCCAGAGATTCTGTTTAGTTGGTGGGCCCCTGACATGGGTGTTTTAAAACCCTTCTACGTGATTCTGTTTTGTTTTGTTTTGTTTTGTTTTGAGGGCAGTGGCACGATCTCGGCTCACTGCAACCTCTGCCTCCCTGGTTCAAGCGATTCTCCTGCCTCAGCCTCCCAAGTCGCTAGGACTATATGCACATGCCACCATGCCTGGCTAATTTTTGTATTTTTAGTAGAGCCGGCATTTCACCATATTGATCAGGCTGGTCTCGAACTCCTGACTTCAGGTGATCCATCTGCCTTGGCCTCCCAAAGTGCTGGGAAGGAGACCCACTGCTCACTGCTCAGGGGCAAAGACTGTGCAGATGGAAGGGCCAGGCTAGAGGAGGTGACCAGCCTAATAAGTGATCGGTGAGTGGCAGAGTGGTGCCAGAATCTCAATCTGTCCTGACTCCAAAATCTTTCAGAATCCCCAAATCACGCAAATTACCTTAAAGACCATGAGGCTTCCACAGACCATGCATGGGTCTTATATCCTTGGCTGAGCTGTCTTTTGATCTTCACTGCAGTCCTATGAAATTGGCACCTGTACTTTGATCTCCATTTTCTAGATGAGAAAAATGGAGACTTTGCCATATTAAGTAACGTGCCCAGCAACACGCAGCCAGGAGGGAGCCCAGAAAGCCTGGCGCGGGAGGCGCCCCTGCGTGAGCTGCAGCGCTGAGATGTGCTGTGAGTATAACATTCTCACCGGATTTTGAAAATGTAGTGCTAACAAGTAAAATATCTAATAAATAATTGTTCATATTTATTAATCGGTTACATGATAATATTTTTGATACTCTGAGTCACAAATCAATCTCATGTCTTCTTGCTTTTTCAACGTGGAAACTGGAAAATCTAAAAATGTGGGTTGTGCCTTCTTCCCCGTGGACGGCGCTGCTCGAAGCCTGCCCCTCCCCGCGCTCAGTCCGGGACGCTGGCGTTTCTGTGCGGCCGCGCCAGGAGCCCGGAGAGTGTCAAGCAGGGCTCGGGCTTTCCGTCCGGGCGTCTGTCCAGTGCCGGCCCGATCCTGAGCTGGCGCTCCAGGTGCCGAGAGCCCAGTTCCCAAATCTGAAGAACGGGCGAGGCACTCTCCACACAGAGAAGCGTCAACACAGCGCGAGGGAGGCGGCGCGGGAGCGGGATCCGGGTGGGGGGACGGCGAGGGCGCACGCGGCGCTCGTGGGGAGCGGGGTCCGGGTGGGGGTCCGGGTAGGGGGACGGTGAGGGCGCACGCGGCGCTCGGGGGGAGCGGAGTCTGTGTGGGGGGACGGCGAGGGCGCACGCGGCGCTCGGGGAGAGCGGGTTCCGGGTGGGGGTCCGGGTGGGGAGACCGTGAGGGCGCACGCGGCGCTTGGGGGGAGCGGGGTCCGGGTGGGGGTCTGGGTGGGGGGACGGCGAGGGCGCACGCGGCGCTCGGGGCGAACGGGGTCCGGGTGGGGGGACGGCGAGGGCGCACGCGGCGCTCGGGGGGAGCGGGGTCCGGGTGGGGGGACGGCGAGGGCGCACGCGGCGCTTGGGGGGAGCGGGGTCCGGGTGGGGGGACGGCGAGGGCGCACGCGGCGCTTGCGGGGAGCGGGGTCCGGGTGGGGGTCTGGGTGGGGGGACGGCGAGGACGCACGCGGCGCTCGGGGCGAACGGGGTCCGGGTGGGGGGACGGCGAGGGCGCACGCGGCGCTCGGGGGGAGCGGGGTCCGGGTGGGGGGACGGCGAGGGAGCACGCGGCGCTCGGGGTGAACGGGGTCCGGGTGGGGGAACGGCGAGGGCGCACGCGGCGCTCGGGGGGAGCGGGGTCAGGGTTGGGGGACCGCGAGGGCCACGCGGCGCTCGGAGAGGCTCGCCCAGGGCCGATGCGCGGTCCAGACCGCCGGCGAACGGAAACGTTAGAACGTCCCTAGAATGGACACGAAATAAGCCACGTAAGGGGCTGGGAGAGGAGCCGTGTAGAAACGGACACAGCGCCCGCAGCCAACCGGCAGGCCGCCCCGGGACAGCGGCGCCGCACGAGGCTCAGGGGCTGCAGGGAGGGGCCCGGGCCCCGCGGGGCTGCTCGTCCCTCTGGCTCCGCCCAGCCCCGCCCCAAGGCCGCTGCTGCTGTCACCGCTGTCCTATGACACAGGACATGTGTCCTATGATGTAGCTGGGCCATCGCTATGAAAACACAGCAGTGCTTGAGTATTCAGTAGATCCAAGCGGCTGTTCAGAAAGTATGGGCTCCTCCACCCGTGCAGTCCGCAGAGCAGCTCTGGGGAGCCACACTGAGTCGTCCCTCAGCACGAGGAGACTGGTGGGCACCGGAAAATGGGGATGAGGAGGAGGGCGTTAAGGGGCGTTGGCGCGGGTGACAGGCTGCAGGTCAGCGCCTGAGGCTGCAGCACACTCCCTCCCCGGGCCGGAAGGGCAGGGACTGCACGGGGACCCTGAGGACAGAGTGCAAGTGACCCCCTGTCCCCCACCCCGGAGTAGCTTCTCACCGGCTCCCCAGCCAACCTCCTGGGTTTCAGGCAGATGGCCAGGGTGGGGGTGGGTCTGAAGGGAGACCCCAGCCAGGGCGTGCTGGCCGCAGCCCGTAAACCCCTGCAGGTCTGTGCCGCTCCCCCAGCCACTCAGCCTCCCTGAACAAGGAAGCTGGAAGACATCCCTGGGTGTGTTCAGCTGCCCAAGGTCACCAGCACCTTGTGTGTTTCCCTCTTCCTGCTTGGCAGGAAGCAGCTGAAGCAGGAAGCAGCTGGAAGCCATCTGGTCTTTGAGACTGGCCCTTTCAGGCCACAGATGGCTGCGCTCCGCCAGGAAGGAGGAGGAGCACAAGCCGCCTTGTGAGCCTGTCTTGTGTGGAAGAAACCACTTTCCTGGGAGACCAGAACTAAGTCACTTGACTCCTCTCAGCTGCAAGAAGAGTGGGCAGCCCTGATAGGCACACCCTCGATTCCCAGCTGAGGCTGGCACGGTTGCTGCCCGATGGGTGGGAGGACCCTGTGAGGGCCTGGGTCACCAGTGACCCCAGAGACTGCACTGCACTCCAGGTAGGAAGTGTGCATTGCTCATCACAGTCTTTCAGTGCCCTGGAATGCCTGGCAAAGAATCTGCTTTTAATCACAGGTTAAATGATGATGCCGCTCAGTCGATGGGAGCTTGTCATTTGGGCAGAAAGTATGCAGTCCACTACTGGGGCTTCTGGGACTGGGAAATGGGAATACTCACATTTTGGGCTTGGAGAAAGATCCCAGTTACAACTGAAGTGATTCTAAAGTGCCACGTTAGCTCATCTTCTAGCATTTTTCCTCCTAAGTACAAAGCTGTAAAAGCATCAAAGATTTAGGCTCCTCTGCAGGGCTTGAGCCTTCAGAGGGGGGAGCAATCCACCCAACTAACCACCCCACATAAGCCAAGCGCGTGTCAAACTCTTCCCAAAAGAGCCGCGTGGCAGGACACCATCTAAGGGCAAAGGCTTTAGAGGTGGGCAAGTTACACTATGCTCAGTGGTGCTGCGGGCCTGGAGCACTGTCATGGTCTCCCAAGCTTGTCAAGATCCTAGTTACCCAGATTATTGATGGCCTACTGTTGGCACTAACTGCAAATACTTAAGTGAATGAGAAAGTCGTCATTCATCCCTTGGACAAGGAGGAAGCCCCGTGGCACCCACTGTAGACTCTGCTCCCAGATTGCCATCATTCTGTTTATTGGCTCTCCAATAGTTGAAAGTCCACTTTTTTAATAAGGTCATCCAGCGCATTTCTCCTTGTCACACACAGAGCTATCATGAGAGAACCTTGTAAGTGCCTTGTTGAAAACCTGGGGCACTCTGGCTTTGTCACAGTCTTTCCCAAAGTATGTTCCTCCCAACAGTTGGGCCTGGGAGCAACTCTTTGGAAGGAGGTTCTGTGGTGACATCACTTTGGAGAACTCTGAATATGAGATTCCTCTTTTGGAAGGTACCTTCATGTATCAACAGCTGTATGTCCCTTTGAAAATGAAACTGTTTAACAGACAACTCCATCCCTTTTTTTCGTGTAATATTAACATCTGTGGTGGGCAAAATAATGGCCCCTCAGAGATGTCCCTGTCACAATTGCTGGAATCTGTGACTAGTGGTTTATATAATGAAGGGGAAATCAAGGTTGCAGGTAAGATTAAGGTTGCCAACTAGCTGACCCCAGATAAGAAGGGCAGACTTGATGACTCAGGTTGGCCCAATGGAATCACAAGGGTCCTCAAACGTGGAAGAGAGAGGAAGAAGGTCAGTCAGAGGAGAGATGATGATGGAAGCAAGGTCAGAGAGGGAGTTAAAGATGCTATGCAGCTAGCTTTGAAGATGGATGTAGGGGCCACAGGCCAAGGACTGCTGCAGCCACTGGAAGCTGGAAGACACAGGATACAGATTCTCCCCTAGAGCCCCCAGAAGGAACGCAGCCTGCTGATTCCTTGAGTTAGCCCAGTGAGATGCATGCAGGACTTCGGATCCCCAGGTCAAATGTCCAGTGTTGCATCCACACGTTCGGGAGAGAATCGGGGGCCTAGACAACACACCAGACGTTTGACCTAGAGCTCAGATGGGGAGCGACGGCAGGCATGAAGAAACGGTCTGAGACCAACATGGAACTCAGGAACAACAGGCAGCTTGCCTGCCTGAGACACATCTGTGTGTGAGGTGCCCACGGCGTGAGCACACAGTCTCCCTCCGAATTGTCACGGAACCAACCACAGCAGCTGCTGGGAGCAGAAAGTCACGAGCTGGTGCTCACTGTTGCTGCCATGCAAACTGGCAAACCAGGCCCCTCTTTCCCAGATCCTATTTTTAATATTTCTGGCAATGAAACAGTGTGTGCTAACCCAAGGAAAAGGTAAGTCACGTCCACAGATAACCTTGGATTCGAGCGAATCCCTTTTGAATGCTGTGCTCCTGTTTCTCCATGTCCACCCACTCTCTGGAGAACAGCCAGGCAGATAATGTGGGAACGTGGAAATGGAAGCTGGAGACTCGTACCCCCACTTCCAGTAGTAACGATTTCTTCAGTTTTTCCAGCTAGAAAATAGGTGTACTCTGGATGCTGGGGAGCTGCAACCAGGCTTGGAGGCCATGGTTGTCACCCACATCTGTGCCATTTGCTTGTCAGAGTTCTCCCAGAACTGGTGCTTTTACCCAGGAGCTTCATTCCTAAGAATATTTATCTTACCCACTACTTAATTTTGGGTAAGAGACTTTCCGGAAAGAAACCATTTCTTGTACTTTGCTAAATCATCATCAGTAGTCAGTGGCCTCTAACACCAGGCTCTCCACCCAGTGTCCATGGCTGAGAGCCCTGCCCAGCCGGAGGCCCAGCATCTGCTCAGTGTGGCTCCAGACATTTGCAGCCTTGCCGACCTGGAAGGGGCCTCAGGGCAAAGCCACGAACAGGCTGTGTCCAGGAAGCTCCTCTGTTGGCTTGAGCGCCATCTAAACTGAGCTCATTCAACAGACCAAAAGTGTCAAGCCAACATGTAGTTCCTTTATTCTCTTGCGTTTCCCAGACCCTGGCACTTCTGGGGGTGATGTAATAATTACAGAGTACTCTGACGAAAAGTTTTTTTTATTTTATTAATTGTACTGGTATTTATGATGTGAAAAGTAAAAACAAGGATCAGATGTAAAGTCAATTCAAAGAAAAATGTTAAGAAAAATAGAAACAAATCAGAGACAGCCATGACAAACATCACAAAGTTGTGCCCTGTGACTGATGCTGGGGCACCCGGATGGGGTGGAGGGTTCCTTTCCAGTACGTGAGGCAATGCCCAGTGAATACCTTCTCTCGGGGCCCACGTGCACCTCTGCCCACTTGCTTCCATCCCTCTCCACCTCTGGGCACTTTATCTCCTGATTAATTAAGTTTATTGGTAGAAGGGTCTCCTGCAACTCCACCTGTTACACATCTCGCTGCTTCTGTTTTTCCATATTCTTTTCCAGGAAGAGGCTGTTTGCATGAGGAAATTTGCATATTTCTCTGTGGCTGTTATTCTCATGTAGCGAGTTTGCATTTGGCTTATTTCACTCAATATTGTATCGGAAGCATTTTCCATGGTGCATATTATCCCAAAATAATTTTCAACTGTAGAGGTTGGTTGTTCCCTGTTCTTTAAAAGTTTTAAAATCTTTTGGCTGGGTGTGGTGGCTCACGCCTGTAATCCCAGCACTTTGGGAGGCCGAGGCAGGCGGATCACGAGGTCAGGAGATGGAGACCATCCTGGCTAACATGGTGAAACTCTGTCTCTACTAAAAATACAAAAAATTAGCCGGACGTGGTGGCAGGCGCCTGTAGTCCCAGCTACTCGGGAGGCTGAGGCAGGACAATGGTGTGAACCCAGGACGAAGAGCTTGCAGTGAGCCAAGATCGCGCCACTGCACTCCACCTGGGTGACAGAACGAGACTCCGTCTAAAAAAAAAAAAAAAGTTTTTAAAGTTTTTATAGAGACGAGGTCTCACCATGCTTCCCAGCCTAGTCTCAAACTGCTGGGCTCAAGCCATCCTCCTGCCTCAGCCTGCCAAAGGCATGAGCCACCCCACCCAGCCTGTTTCCTTTTCTTTTTTCTTCTTAAATGAATACCACTGGACACACAGCTCTTGCCTTCTATTGAACTTTTAGTTATTTTTGGAGAATAAATTATTGCAAGTGGGTCAAAGCACATAAATGTTCACACTTCTTAACTGCCCACCCCACTAAGCTTGAGGCCTCTTAGCTCATAGAAAAAATGGTGACCTTCATTCTCAATATGCACAGGACCTTATCAAAGAAACTTTTCAAAGAATGAGATTAAAAAAAAAAGTGGAAAAATGACGAAGGATATGAATGTTACCTCAGAAAAAAAGAATACACTTGGCCACAAGAATATGAGACATGCTCAGCCTCACTGATAATTAACACTTGCAAATTCATGCCAAAAAAAAAAATTTCTTGTAAGTATAAGCAAGGACTGACAAGTTTGGTAATAGCCCCGATGGTAAGGTCTGGGGAACAGTCACTGTCACTGTGCTCTGCAGACGTGCCAATCAACAAAGCTGTAGGGGAGGATAACTTGCAACCACTGTCCTCAGTGCTGGGAATAGCAGCAGCACTGTCCAGGAGCACTTCCGGCCACCATGGAATGTTCTGGACCTGGATCCAGCATAGCTGCCACAAGCCACGTGTGCTTACTGAGCACTTGAAATGTGACTAGTGCAATGGAGGGACCGAATTTTTTAAATTTTCATTTGCTTTTAATAAATGAATTGAAATAGCCACACATGGTTAGTGGCACCTGTATTAGATAAGTGACAGCTGCATAAGGATGCTGGTTCTAGGAAGCCCAGCAGCCTGTGATGGGGCTGCTTTGAGAACAGGGCACAGCTGAGTGCCCGGTGCTGGACTATGGCTAAGCCAGCTGAGTTAAGCACATCTCAGGGAACTCTGTGTGCAAAACAAGAAAGAGGAATTGAAAACAGAGAAATAGTGGGAAGAGGCAGAGGAGAAGAATGAGAATTGCCTGTTGCCATTTTTGAAGTGTGGCCTCCAGGCCTTGCAGCTGTAACTGAATGGCCACGAGCAGCACTGCAGGCCTGCGTGACGTCCGGCTGAGTGGCCACCGAGAAAGGTCTTTGCTGCCTCAGGTCCCAGGTGTGGCCATCAGTACTTGTCAGAACCGGAGCAGGGGACTGTGCCTGACAGCTGGATCAGCTAACCAACACTTTCTGGCTGTTCCTGGCTCTTAGATGTGGAACCAAAATGTTATTGTACAGTTTGGTAAAAACAAATCATTACTTCGCACACGATGGCTTATAAATCTGGTTGCAATGGATTTGCACAAAATGAAGCATAGCTTAGTTTCTTCATGGTCTAGTCTAGTGTAAAAAGTGGGGACGCTGTTTGTCATGTCAATGACAGGGGGTGGGAGAGAGAGTGGCCACTCTGCCAGTGGGTTCCTGCACCATCTGTGGTGCGCACTAGCATTTCCCAAAGGGAGCAATATATTGGACCCTTTTCAAGGCAAATAGTCTTGACAATGCCTGATAATTCATCTAGGGACCCTAGTTAAGTGTTCTGTAATTATTAAAGAGAGTTAGAATTGTAAGCCAATTTTAGTTGACACATATATATACACACACACACATATATTTTAACCTTTAAAAAATTCTTCCTGGCTGGGCGCAATGGTTCACACCTGTAATTGAGCACTCTGGGAGGCTGAGGGGGGCAGATCACAGGTCAAGAGATTGAGACTGTCATGGCCAACATGGTGAAACCTCATCTTTGCTAAAAATACAAAAACAACAAAAAATTAGCCGGGTGTGGTGGCAGGCACCTGTAGTCCCAGCTACTTGGGAGGCTGAGGCAGGAGAATCGCTTGAACTCGGGAGGTGGAGGTTGCAGATCGTGCCATTGCACTCCAGCCTGGGCAACAAGAATGAGACAATGCGCCCGGCCCTAAATGTTTAGCTTTTTAAAAATCCTTGTGAAATCTGTCCAGGTGTGGTGGCTCACGCCTATAATCCCAGCACTTTAGGAGGCCAAGGCAGGCGGATCATGAGGTCAGGAGTTCAAGACCAGCCTGGCCGATATGGTGAAACCCTGTCCTTACCAAAAATACAAAAATTAGCTAGGTGTGGTGGCACACGCCTGTAGTCCCAGCTACTTGGGAGGCTGAGGCAGAAGAATCGCTTGAAACTAGGAGGCAGAGGTTGCAGTGAGCCAAGATCATGCCACACTGTACTTCAGCCTGGGCAACAGAGCAAGACTCCATCTCAAAAAGAAAAAATAAAAAATTCTTGTGAAATTTATGTTTGTTAATGGTGAAAAACAGAGCTGCCAAATTATTTTTTTCCACCTTTGTAATCAGTTCTCTAAACACCAATCTATTCCCTTTTCACACCCATTTAAAACATCCCATAATCCCCAATATACATGGGCTGTTTTCAGACCTGCACTTTATTCCATTGCTCCATCTCTGCCATTTTAATTGCTATCGTTCTTTTTTTTTTTTGATGAAGTGCTATGTCAACATTATTTATGCATATTTTAGATTTATCATCCGTCTTACTTGCTATAAATCTTAGTTAAAAAGGGCAGAGCTTTCACTGATTTATTCACTGATCTATCCCCAAGGCACATCATAGACACTGATATTCATTGAATGAGTGAATTTGGAGCGATGGCGTTTGAGATGTGAAATTTGCCATCTCATTTGAACACCAACCTTGGTCTTTAGGGCTAACTCCCCTCCAGGTGTAAGATCCTGGAAAGGTGCTCTCTGTTGAGGAAGAGTAACTTCCCCATGGAGAAAGGCCTTTGTTTGGTCAAACCACATCATTTCATTTAATTTGATCTTCTCAACAATTCTGGAAGGAAGACGATGCAGATTCAGCTGCAGGTGGGAATGTAAATTGGTGCAACCTCTTGGAAAAAGAATTTGGCTTAACATGTCTTAATCATGCTTTCCCCTACCCCTCAATCAGAGACCACCAGAACACACTGTGGGCTAATAGACTGGGCTTGTTTCTCATTGCAGCAAGGAAGAACGCATGCCCTGGGGAGCCTCATGCGTTCCACTCAGTAAGGTCGTTAGAAAGACACGACGATAGGATTAGAGCTTGGGTGACCTGCAAGGGGGTTTGAGGAACCCGGGCTCTGCTTGGACGGATGCTGTCGGGACGTGGGGCTAGCTCCAGGGTCGGCAGTCTTTCTTTACAAGCAGGAGGAAGGACGCCAGGCAACAGCTGCCCAGCAAGGCAGCCGCAGTGCTCAGGCAGCCAGCACGGGGCATCGGGGCTTTTGTGGCAGGGATGGTGCATTTGTGCTCAGAGGTGAGTCTGGAGGGGCTTAGTCCTGCCTCGATCCCTCGTGGTCGGGGTGGACTTACCTGACACGTTATGTTCCATGACATAGTTTATATTTAGCAGATTACAGGACCCAGCTCCTGCACATCAGGGGCTGCTGTTCTCTTTCTCACTGCCTTTTAACCCAAGGAATCCACTTTTGGGCATCAATCATAAGCAAACAGATACACACGCAAATGAAAACCGTAAGGCCAGGCGCAGTGACTTGTGCCTGTAATCCCAAGCACTTTGGGAAGCCGAGGCGGGCGGATCATGAGGTGAAGAGATCAAGACCATCCTGGCCAACATGGTGAAACCCTGTCTCTATTAAATATACAAAAATTAGCTGGGCAAGGTAGTGCGCACCTGTAGTCCCAGCTACTCGGGACGCTGAGGCAGGAGAATCGCTTGAACCCGGGAGGCAAAGGTTGTAGTGAGCTGAGATTACGCCACTGCACTCCAGCCTGGCAACAGACTCAAAAAAAAAAAAAAAAAAAGAGAAAGAAAAAAATAAGAAAAGTGTATGTACATCTCACCATTATTATTAATAGAGAAAATGCCCTCCAAATATAGGTGCAGTAAAGAAGTTTCACAAAGCAAATATGTGCCACAGGCCATGCTGGGCAGGGCAGAGTGCAGACAAGGCTGAGGATGGCATGGCCACGAGCGGCCGCCATAAGCTGGTGTGTGATGCAGCCCTACAAAGATGGCTCACTGGCCCAGAGACACTCAAGGACAGTGCTAAATAGAGAAGTGAGACATAGGACTATAAATATAGCGTACTATCAGTCATGTAAGGGAAAATCTTTATTTAGTCAACAAATACTTTCTGAGGACTGACTCCCTAGGGAACAGACCTGCCCTTGTCTGTCTTTTCTCTGTGACTTATGACGATGTTATAGGGAGATGACACAGCATGTCCTAGAGGGCAGCTGGCTAAGCTCCAGGGCCTGGCTTCATGAGGCGCAACTACCAGCTGCTGAGCTCCAGAAGTTGGACGTTTCCCATGTACTCCAAACTGACGGCGCTTCTGAGGACCAAACAGTGACAACCAAGTTCATGTTTTGGTGACTGCCAAGAGGGCGTGGGCACAGTTGTAAATCCACTCTGTTGACTGCCAGCTGGGGGCGACTTCTCCAGTGAGAGGACAGCTGAGTCGTGCTCAGGAACTTTCTGGTAGCAGGAGGACCTGCTCTGGCCCCGGCAGGGCTCGGGCTGGCGCTGGAATTAAAGCCGGGTGAGAGGGAGCATCTTGGACGACAGTCACCAGGCCCCGGAGGCTGAAAGCAAACCCTGGGCGGGCTCCTGATCGAAAGGATGGATTTTCTTTCAAATAGGCCATGTCCCTTCACGTGACAGGCTTTACATTTCATATCTACTGTGTAAAACAAATTATCCCCAAACTTAGAAGCTTGAACAACAATATTTCTTATCTCACAGCTTCCCTGAGTCAGGAATCTGGGTGTGGCTATTCGGGTTCCTCCAGAACAGGGTGTCTCATGGCGCCTCACGCACAGTACAACCCCAGGTCTGGGTCTACGCATCTCCTGCAACGTATACTTGACATTCTGCTCTTTTTTTTTTTTTTCCATCAAGGCCTTTACATGTCCACATCTAAGCACACACAGCAAGTTTCTCAGCTTGCTTTTTAAGTCTGAGTATTCTAGGTAATCCAGTAACTCCTGGTCCTCAACTTCCTAACTCCTGACTGGGAGACCAATCTGATCCGCCTGTGCTGGTCGCAGGCCAGTGCCTGAGCCAAGGCCTGTCCAGCAGGTCAGGTGAGCGGCTGCGCATGCCCCCAGCACCCTGTGCAGCATCCTCTCCTATGCCTCCCACTTGCTCCCTGCTCCCTGAGTGTGCCTAGCCCTTGGCACATCCTTTAATGCCAACAATTCCTTCCAGACCAGAGACACAGGCAGGGGCTGAATGCGTGCCACCCCCTTGGAGGTCCTTGGGGTAGAAAACTGGCCTTGCCCCCAGCCTGCCCTGTCCCAACACCCTGGCTCCTCCTTCCACGCATTCCGAGTGTCACCCTGTGGGTGTGAATGTGGGAATGAGACCCGGTGGGGACAAAGCCACTGAAACAAATTCTGTCCCTTAAACCTGTGGAACCAAAGCAAGGCTGGCAACTCTGACCCTCCCGTGCCTGCTCTGCCCTCCCAGTGGCTCTAGCTCCCTGAGCTGGAACTCAGATACAGTTTCAAAGGGCATCCAGAGGCCACACAGGATGTGGGCTTATCCCTTGCTCTCATGCGGGGGAAAAGCTTCCGCAGTGTGAATAAGACATTTAATCAGCCAGTCCTGCTCAGAGCCCTAGACCCACCCTGCTCTTGCTAACCTGAAGAACAGACACTAGGCTAGGCATGGTGGCACGTGCCTGCAGTCACATCAACCGGGGAGGCTGAGGTGTGAGGACTGCTTGAGCCCAGGTGGCCAAGGCTGCAGTGAGCCATGATCCAACCACTGCACTCCAGACTGAGTGACAGAATGAGACCCTGTCTCTAAAAAAAAAAAGAATAGACACTGCAACAAGCACTCTATCTTGTCATAAATTTCACCTGCCAGGAGCTCCCTGTTTTGACCTGCTTGCCTTCAGGTCGTTGGCCCTGAGCAGGTGGTCAACGTTCTTTTACCACTTTGTAGTCGCACCTCCATTTCTGGTGCCCTTATCCTTCTTCGCATCCACTGGTAACTGTCTCCTGACTGATTTCCTCACCACTAATACCTGCCTCCTCTCCCCTTTCCCTCATTTAGGAAACATGGTGCTTCCAGTTCTAACATATCATGATTTTCTGTCTCTCACCTACCCAAAACACCATGTTCTCAATTCCACATTAAAGCTAGAACTAGCTATTCATCTTAGAACCACAGAACTCAGCTATCTAGAAGAAAACAGTATTGTGGGTCTCTGCAAAACTGCATATATCGAGAAGCTTCAGACTTGGGGAAAACATAAAAATAGCTGATGTTGGCAAGAGTAGGGGTGGGGCATTGGGGAGAAGTAAGGAGCCAAAAATTGGTAGGAGATGGCCATGAAGCATATTCTGTCTTCCAGCAAATGGTGAAGCCATTCTAGAAATACACTCATCACCCCACTCAGTCCTGGGGAGTCTAAATTTCTTGGTAATACATCTTCAACTAGAAGCATTTATCAGACATAAAATCCCCTAGACATCTCGCTTGCCTTTCCAGGAAAAAAAAAAAAAAAACAAGACAAATATAATTTAACAATAAACTTGTATAGGAAGAGAGACACTCACAGTGAGAGCTGCACATGGTTGGTGTTAATGGTGAATGTCTTGAAGTCTGATTATTCTAGTGAAATCAAAATCCTCCTCAATTCAAATACCTCTTAGGCTCTCTTGACCCATCATTAGACTGCCAGAACAGCAGGAAAGTTCAGTCACTCAGAGAACACTTCTCAGGCACATTATTCTGTTGCTGGCACGCGGGACACAGGAGCTGATGAAGTGAGTATGCCTATGGGGTCAGGTGTGTCTATGCAAAAACAAACGAACTAAGGACTCTGAATGAACAGTTGCCAGCAGCCTATGCAGTGACTCCTTCCTCCCCACTCACTCAGCACCTTGGGCCACATTTCTGTATTGCAGGGTTGGAATGGGCTTTGTTCAGCCTCAGTGAAGAAGGGACCAAATACATTTGTCCCAGGTTCAGGGAGAACATGAGATTCTCCCATTTTCCCAGTGTCAACACTGGGGATGGTGTGTATACATCAAGCTCATTTCTAGGGAAGTCGGCTATCTCACCAAAATATTCCAAGTAATTGTTGATATTCTGGATGCTGACTGCTTTACTTAAAGGCATCCGCTGTACACATGACAATGCAAATTTGAAACATTGGCTGGTAGCAGCAGAGCTACTGATCCCAAACTCTGGTGGGGCTCTTTGACCGGTTTCAAGGTCAGGATGGAGAAAGTTCAACTTTAGAACTCTTTCCCACCAAGAGTTTTCTTTTCTTATTAAATTCAAAAAATGTTTATTGATCAACAACTCAGTGCTAAACCTATGAGAGAACCCAGAGACTTAAAAACCTGGGGTCCTCAGGAGGCTGAGGCGGGGGAATGGCGTGAACCCGGGAGGTGGAGCTTGCAGTGAGCCGAGACTGAGCCACTGCACTCCAGCCTGGGCGACAGAGCGAGACTACGTCTCAAAACAACAACAACAAAAACAAAAACAAAACAAAAAACAACCCCGGGGTCCTGCTCTCCAAGGCATGTTAAATGAGATAATATAAAAATTCCCATTTCTGGTACCTGAAAAAGGTTTCGGGCTGGAGAGGTCACAACGTTCAGCTTGCTGACCTCATCAATCATCTGTCCCCAAACAAACAGACAGGCAGACAGACCTCTTGGAGAAGTCATCCTCAAAAGTAAGGCTGCAGGGCCTGGGCCGACTTGAGAGCAATGGAATCCAGTGGAAATCGCTTCTCAAGTACACTTGATGTTTGGACACTTCTCAGCTCTTAAAGCTTCTGACGTTGATTGGATGCTGGTATGGCTTTATAAACACTTGTCTTTTTCATATTTTCTTAAGGATTCATGACTCCTCGACCATTTTGTATATTCTAAAATAAACATGCCATAAAATAAATAAAACAATTTTCACTTACTGCATAGTGTATTCCGATACTGACCTTGTTTGGGCCAAACTTAGCTATTATTGAACAAAGAGTTATAAGCCATCGTTGCTTAGTGACGTCTTCTATCATCTTCACTGAGGCTGCAATTGGCATTCCGCAGGCTCTTTCCAAAAAGACCATTTCTCTGGTACACAACTGAGCAATCACCCTGACCGAGTTAAAATCCACAATCATTTGCGGAGCACTGCTCTGTGCAGGGGAAGCTCCAAACACGTAGGTGATGAAGAGGAGCAAGACCCATCCCTGACCCACAGAACCTGCCTGTAGCCCCGGATCCTGCCGGCGCAGGGCAGGGGTGTGATGAGGTGGACACCAAGTGCTCTGCAGAGCAGTGTTGGGGAAGAGAAGTTCTGGAGAGGGAGGGAGAAGGCCCCACATCCCCAGGGCAGGTGAGATGTGAGCTGGGTCTCCTGGGATGAAGGAGACTGGGCCGGAGGAGAGAGTAGGGAGGAGCACTCCAGGAAGGCAGTGAAGTTTGGTGGAGCACTGGCTGTGGGTGGGAGGCAGGAGAGGAGGCGGGAGCAGGGCCTGAAGGGTAAGGTTACCAGGGGCTGAAAAGCCATTAGACTCTAAGCAGCAGCCCTGAGCTCCCGACTGCGCTTTGTTTTTTATCAAGCCCCCCGCCCCCCGCATCATGTTAATATCAGGGAAGCTCAGGGGATCCCTATGTCAAGTGGCAATTCCTCACCCTCCCCTTCTGCTGCATGAGGTCAGATATCAGCTGCCCAATATCCAGCAGCAACTTTTACTATCATGTTTTGTTTCTGAAGGTAGCAGGGACATGTAAGCTTGGGAGTATGTGAAAAGAGCACTGAATCGAGAGTTAGAAAACAGAAACAAAGTTTTCATCAATTATGTAAAGCAGCTCTCTGCCCCTGGGGTTGAAAACAAACCTAGCCACAAACAGGGCCTAGTTTTCTCTCAGGACGTCATGGTCTAAGACAAACGAATGCCATGCAAAGGAGCAAAGTCAAGGCAGGGGATGTTGAAAGCAGAAAGGAGGGAGGAGTAACTAACTCCTGTGAAAAGGAGGCGTCATCAGATCCGATCCTACCTGGACACTGACAGCTGAGCCTTCACTGCCCCTACTGGGTCAGAAACAAAGCAACACAAATGTGGTGCCCCACGGGGGTTTGTGAGAGCCCAGACAGATGGGTGCACCCAGTGGGCTGCACTGCGGAAGAGGAGCCCTGAGCTCAGGGCATATCCAGAGGGAAACATCACCTACTGCGGTGTCCTATTGCAAACACAGCCCTGAGATGCCCAGTTCAGGAGCGGCCAGGCCTTGCATTCTTGGATACCCAGTGTGTGACTTTCCTGTGGCCGCCATAATAAATGACTATAAACCGTGTGGCTCAAAACAGCAGATGTTTATTCTCTTACAATTCTGAGGTCCCAAACTGAGGTGTCAGCAGGGTGGTTCCCTCCACTGTCTGTGAGGAAGAATCGGCCAGGCCTCTCTCCTGGCCCCCAGCGGTTTGCTGGCAATCTTTGGCACTCCTTGGTTTGCAGACACTTCACCCCCATCTCTGCCTCCATCTCCAATGACCTTCTTCTCTCCATCTCTGCATCTCCCTCTCCTTTCTCTTATAAAGATATCAGTCATTGGGTTTAGGGCCCATCCTAAATCCAGGATGATCTCATCTCCAGGTGTTTTAATTACATTTGCGAAGACCCTTTTTCCAAATAAGGTTGCATTCACAGGTTCTAGAAGTTAGAACTTGGACCTATCTTTCTGGGGGCCACCATTCAACCCACTACCTCCAGGAAAGACTTGTAGGAGAGCAGGAGATGGGTGGAGGATTGCCGCTCCCATTGCTGAGCTTTCCTAACAAGAGAACGGTTTTTATGTCAGCCTGAAGCAGTGATCTACATGAGCAAAGACCTGGGTCTGGAAAGGGGAAGAGAACATTTGAGACAAGGTATCATATTTTACTACAAGTGAGGAAGCCTGGAATAAATGGTGTGAGATAAATCAGCCTACATGCTTCCTATGTGTCAGCGCTGTTCTAGGAGCTGGGACAGTAGCTGGAAACCAAACACAAACTCCTGCCCTCATGCAGCTTACATTCTTGTCAGCAGCTTACATTCTTGTCAGGAGAGACAGATAGAAAACCATATTAAGAGGTAAATGTTCAAATATATTAGAGGCAGAATCTGGGAGAAAAGTATCCAAGGCAGAGAGAATAACCAGGGCAAATGTCTAAGTGGAAACTGTGCTTGCCATGCTGGGCCAGGAGGGAGGCTACTGGGTCTGAAGTCAGAAACCAAGAAGGCTCAGAGACTGAACCCTCCTCGCACGCTGACAAGATGGCCTGCACAGCTCCACATCACATGCACATGTGTACAAAACACCAGACCAAGGCCGGCCGCAGTGACTCACGCCAGTAATCCCAGCACTTCATGAGGCAGAGGCGGGTAGATCACGAGGTCAGGAGTTCGAGACCATCCTGGACAACATGGTGAAACCCCATCTCTACTAAAAATACAAAAATTGGCTGGGCATAGTGGTGCATGCGTTTAATCTCAGCTACTCAGCCCAGAGGCTGAGGCAGGAGAATTGCTTGAACCCGGGAGGCGGAGACAGGTTGCAGTGAGCCAAGATGATGCCACTGCACTCCAGCCTGGGCGACAGAGCAAGACTTCATCTTGGGAGAAAAACAAACAAACAAACAAACAAACACAGACCTCTGAATCGGGGAAATGGACAATTTATTACTCACAGTGAACACAGCAGCCAGAACAGTATCTTCTGTCACTTTCCCATGCCCCTATTCCCAAGAAGAGGGGATGTGGACCGTGCCACCTGGGCAGGCAGTAGGATTGCATCCCAGGAGAAGGACCTGAAACTGCAAGACTTGGAGATTTTATCAGGGCTGTGGAGGACCTGCCTTTCCTCTCCTCCAGAGATAAATGACTCATTATCCAGCAACACAGAGGTCAGCACCAACCTCACCAGCAGCAGGCTCACAGGAGAGGCAGGGGCATTGGGAGAGTGGGAAGCAGCACAGGGCCAGCTCTTTCATGAAAACAGAGAAACAGGGCAGTTCTAGAGTGGGAAGTAGGGGCACAGAGAACAGGAAGGAAAGGCGGCCAGCGAAGGTATATCACACCAGCTCCCACTGTGGCCACCCAACCCAAGCCTCCTGGAAAAGTCTGGGAACTGTTAAAAATCCACATCTCAGCATCACCCGGCCAAGGGGTGGGGTGGGGGGGTATGAACACATCCCCCATCATACCCTGATTAAAGGCTGCAGGAGAGTGGAGTTCATGCCAAGGCACTTGAGATCGACCAAGGATGCAGCCAGGCAGAGGCAGGGGAAGGCCAGCCCTCACCCAGAGAAGGGCAGGACAGGGGTGGACATGGGACCCAGGGTACTGTGGCGGTACAGACAGGGACCTGGGCAGGCACAGTGTCAGTCAGAGGTCCAGAGACCTGAAGGTGAGAGGGGCGGGACCCTTGAGGTTCCAGGAGAGAGCATCTTATATTTTTCCATTTTGCAGTGACTTGGAGATTTGTCCACACCAGTGCACAGGAGGCGGTTTCTTTTTTTTTTTTTTTTTTTATTTTCTTTAACAGCTGCTTAATGTTTTATCCTAGCAGGATAAAACCTGCTAGGGCCATTTAAAGTGTTTCAAATCTTAGAGGGCTGAGCCTGGTGGCTCACACCTATAATCTCAGCACTTTGGGAGGCTAAGGCAGGAGGATTGCTTTAGCTCAGGAGTTCGAGACTAATCTGGGCAACATGGCAAACTCATCTCTAAAAAATAAAAAAAAAAATTAGACCTGTAGTCCCAGCTACTCGGGAGGCTGTGTGAACAGCAAGGGGTCAGTTTGGTTGGGGGGTCTGTTTGGCTGGGGTCTAGATAGGGCCTGATTTGCTGGGGGTCCATCTGTCTGAATAGCTGGAGATATGTACTCATTTGGGGGACTTCTCTGTCAATCTGGAGGATCACGTCTGACCAACCAACTGGGGTTCACCCATCAAGATGAGAGTCTGGCTGGCTGGGATGTCAGGATTCCATGGGGCTGATGTCTGTCTGTCTGGCAGTCCATCTGGTTGGTTAGGAGTCTGTCTGGCCAGAAGGTCTTTTCAGCCAGCCAGCCCACCTGGGGGATGGGGGTAGGGTCTGAGAAGTCTGTGTATCTGTTCAGCTGGAGATCTGTTTACATCTGTCTAACTTAGGGGTCCACCCGGCTGTCCAGCTGGCAGAGGTGTCTGTCTTTTGGGGGCTCTGTTTGGTGGTCTCTCTGGCTGGGGGTCCCTTTGTCCACCTGTGGACTGTATCTCTGAAGGTGTGGCTGTCTGTCCAGGTTGGTGGTCCACCCGTCTGTCTGCCTATCTGGAAGTCTTTTTATCGGTCTGCCTGGATGGCGAGGGGTCCATCCATTTCTCTGTGTGGTCCCCTGAGTGTTCAAGTGAGGCAGGCTCAGGTGCTGAGGATGGACTAGTGTGTTATGTGGTGAGAAGTCTCTGGAAGCTCATCTGTCCATTCTTCCCTTCATAACTCGGGGGCCATGCCCCTTCCCGATCTTCTTTCTTGAATCTGCTCCGTGCAGCCTCACCAGCCATTATACCAAACCTACCTCCTCCAGCCTCAAGCTTTGAATTCTACAGTCACGGGCAAAGCCCCCGCATTTCCCACCCTGAGAAACATTTATTTTGATTCAGGCGCACTGTTTCCATTCTGCACACAGCAGTCCGAGCTCACACGAGGCAACAGGCAGGAGCTGGCGCAGACTCACACCCGGGTCCACTCAGCAGGGGGGTCCCGGGGCCCCTTCGGCCTCCCAATGCGCAGGTTGAAACCTGGGAGAGGAAGGGTGCCGTGGGTCTCATGACGAAGCTGAGGTGTGCGGAGGCTGGCAAACACGAAGACGGCCATCCCCCTGCCTCCAGGTCCTTCTGATTCACTGCAGCCACATCCACAGGACTGAGCTCCATGCCCCATCCCTCAACCCCAGACTCCCGGGGTTCACTCAAAGCAGCAAAGTCCCGGCAGCCCAGGCTCTCCTTGACTTACCTAGCCCACCGGTCTGAGCTCCACCCGCCACGTCCTCGTAGGCGCCAGATGCGGCAGGACTTGGGTCAGCAGGAACTGAGGGCAGGAGACCCCCAACAGGAGTCAGCTCCGGAAGCCCCAGGGAGTACCAAGACCCCACCCCTGGCGGGGATGCTTCCTCCGAGGCCCAAAGAGGAGGGCCGAGGGCGCCTGGCGGGAGAAGTGGCACACCCCGAACGCAGCCTCCAGCCTTTGGGCGCGGCCGAGACAAGCCCACTAGTGTCGCCCGGAACCTGCCCCGGGACCCGGACCGCGACCGCCAGGGGGCGCTTCCGGGGCGTGGCCAGGGACGCCGCGACGTCAGCGTCGGGGCGTGGCCAGGTTAGTATGGGGGCTGGGGGATTTCACGGCCGCCGGGGTCCCGCGGACCACAGCAAGGTGATGCCCTGAGAAGGAGCAAGCCTCGACTCACCGCTGCCAGGCACCGTGCCCCGCACGTCTTCCGCGTGCGCCCCGGGCCGCTGGGCGCGCGGCGTCACCTGGCTGTAGAGCGGCACCTCCTCCGCGCTGCGCGCCCCCGTCCCGGTCTCCGGTCCCGGCCCGGCGCCCGCTGGAGCTCCGCGCTTCTGCACCACCGCGTAGGTGTCAGCCATGGCGTGGCCCGGGGACCCGGGCACCGAGATGCTCCTGCAGGCAGGGAGGGCCGGGAGGAAGTGAAACGGCGGCGCTGGGCAGGGCGGGAGTGGGGAGGCTGCTCAGTGCGCAAACCACGGGCTTCCTTCCCGTCGAGGCGGGAGACGGGAGGCAGGGCTCCCTGGGTGGGGGGCCTCGCTTCTGTGTCCCTAGCGCCCTGCACGTTAGGTGGATGAAGGAGGAACGGGGTCGGCCTGAAAGGTAATTGGAGCAGTGCTGGTTTGAGGGGTGGTCATTTCTGTGTCAGTGTCTACTGAATACGAGAGTGCGGAAGTGGCATAGAGGACAGGGAAGGATGGCCGCAAGGACAAGAGCCTTAAGTCTCCGCTGCAAGGCGGCTCAGTCCCATGCCCGCAGCACTCAACGTGCAGCCTGACAAGAGGGTGGCATCTAGAATTATTTGCTGAATTGTTTTTTGTTGCTTTTTGAGACAGGATCTAGCTCCGTCGCCCAGGCTGGACTGCCGTGGTGCAATCTCCGTTTACTGCAACCTCCACCTTCTGGGACTCTCCTGCCTCAGCCTCCGAAGTAGCTGGGACTATAGGCTCCCGCCAGCACGCCTGGCTAATTTTTGTATTTTTAGTAGAGACAGGGTTTCACCATGTTACACCAGGCTGGTCTCCAACTGCCCTCAAGTGATCCACCCTCCTTGGCCTCCCGGAGTGCTGGGATTACAGGCGTGAGCTACCTGAATTAAGGTTTGATTGGAGGATCCAGGAAAGGTCTAACTCAGAAGGCAGGGCAAGCCTTAGAGGCAGAGGCAAGGGGACCACTGTGATAAATGAATCATCTTGGAGTGGGTTCCCAGGGCTCAATTTAAAGAAGGGGCCAGAGAGCACTTGGCGAAGTGAACAAGGAATGGACTGGTGTTCCAAGGATGAGGAAGGGGTTAGCCTGAGAAATTGGGCAGGGAAGAATGTGGGAATGGAGCCGGGTACCTGAGGACGCCTCCTGGTGGGCGGGGTATGGCGAGAAGTGCCCGGGGAGTCCGGAGGAAGAGGGCATCGTCGTAAAGTGGGGCACAATTCTGAGGAAAAACAAGAGGGGAGGCTCCTGAGGGAGGAAGCTGGCCAGGTCTCTCACGGGGCTCTGGGAGAAAGCTTAAGAAGGGAGAGCCTGATAAGGATGCCCGGAGGAGGGCACAGGTGGATGTCATAGTCAGTGCCTGCTTCCGGGAGTCCCGGGGGCTGGACCCTGCTTGGGGTCCTGGTCTCTGAGGGTGCTGATGGCAGACAGGAGAGTGGGAAAGGGGCCTCTGTACCTCTTTGATGTTCTGGTAGTGGGGGCTGGCATTCTGGAGCGTGGAGCAGAACATCTGGGCCACCGTGTGGTACAGGAACCTGTATTGCTCCTGTTGGGGTGAGGGACCATCAGGAAGGGAAGGCAGGGAATGACAGCAGCGGGCCACTGTCCCTGAAGATTAGGAGACCCAGCGTTCACCTCTGTCTGCACGGCCGCAGGCCGCTGCTTCCTCATCTCAAGGACCACATCAAAGAGGCTGAAGTCAGGTGGGATCATCTGGGGCAGACAGACAAGGCACTTGAGCGGGACACGAGGTCATGGGCAGCACACTGCACACACAGGATGCCTGCATAGTACCTGGGTCAGGAGCAGCTGCCTCACATAATCCACGGTGCACAGGACACCTGTTCGCCCACAGCCCGCACTGACAAGAGAATCAGAGCGTGCCTGGTCAGGTCCTGACCACAACCCCTTTTAGACAGGGCATTTGGGGATGGGGGTGAGGGTCCTAATGGATCCCTTGCAGAGCCTCTTGATTCCCAGAATCTCCAGATATCTGAGCAAGGAAAACCTTTTTAATCACTTACATTTTGTTGAGCAGCGGCTGTGTGCTTATTCCCCAGCTGAGTCTATGCTGAACAAGTGCTCACAATTATAGTCCATGGAGGTGAGCAAGGTTCTCAAAATAGGCACTCAGACTATAAGACTAGCCCCATGCCCTGCACTCCCCTCCCTGCCCTGTCGCCTCTGCCTCACCAGACCCTCCTGAAGCCCATTTCCAGAACCTGCAGTGGACACAGAGGGGTTCAGGGCCAGATCCCTGGAGGCGACGGGCTTCCTCCACCATGGCAAGCATGTGGTCAGGACTGCTGGGGACCCCACGGTCTGGCCAGGACATATACTGTAGCTGGGACACAGAACGGGACTCCTGAAACACAGAAAAAGATGAGCAAAAGACTTAGGGAAAAAAAAAAAAAAAAGCATTAATTGGGTACCTACTATACACCAGGCCCACTTCTAGGCATCTTCCATTTATATCTACCGGAGAATAACTGAGGAGGTGGGTACTAGTATGATGCCCATTTTTACAGGGGAGGAAATCCCTCCCCTTTCAGGAGCCCCTTTGCCTCCTCCTTCCTTGTCACAGTACCTTCTGGAATGTGACCTTGAGGGTCCTCAGCATGATGTCCTCATTCAGCCACTTCTCCTTTATCTGAGTAAGGGGGTGGGGCAAGTAAGAGGGAGGAGAACAAAGATCACAGGTACCAAAAGACATTTATAGAAAGCAAAGCATTCCTGATTAAAAAATCAAATACAGAAAACATTTTAAAAATTCATATAGCCCGGCTGGGGGCGGTGGCTCACGCCTGTAATCCCAGCACTTTGGGAGGCCAAGGTGGGCGGATCACGAGGTCAGGAGATCGAGACCATCCTGGCTAACACGGTGAAACCCCATCTCTACTAAAAATACAAAAAAATTAGGCAGGCGGGGTGGCGGGCACCTGTAGTCCCAGCTACTCAGGAGGCTGAGGCAGGAGAATGGTGTGAACCCAGGAGGCGGCAGAGCTTGCAGTGAGTGGAGATCGCGCCACTGCAATCCAGCCTGGATGACAGAGCAAGACTCCGTTTAAAAAAAAAAAATCATATAGCCCAAACTTCCCCAAAGCTTTCATTAAGGAAACATTTGACACAGGAGAAAAAGAGGAACTATTATAAAAACACAAGCCCTTTTGCAGTGAAAAGGGATGATTTTGTTCTAAACTGAAACTTCTATTGTATTTATTAAGTACTAACGGTATGTATGACTTGAGAGTTCCCCCAAGCTCTTTTGAAATGGTAAGAGAAGTAAGACTTTCAAGAACCTAACCAGGCACATTTACATGACAGAGATAACTGTGATTGTAGCCAAAATAAAAAAGCAAAGGCTATCCCTATATTAAGTTCTAACTATTTGCAGGCTAACACCAGAGGGTTTCCTGCAGTGTGAGTGGACTGTGGGTTAAATCATTCATCCTTTTAGGCCCAACCCAAAGCCTTTCCACCCTGGGAATCTTCCTTGAAACCTCCCACAGCTCACCAGAGTGATGCAGAAAAGCCCAGTCTGCAGCGGCTCCTGCTCCTGGGCCCAGTACCGCTCACACCTTTTCTGCAGAAGGAAAGGGAGAAAAGGCAGGGAGTGAGAAGAGGGAGTCAGCTTTAGAGCCAGCTCAATCCTGCCACAAGACACCCCAAGTGCTCGTGGTGTAAGCACAGGCAGCTATACTTATAACCTATAACAGGCCAGCCAACAGAGCCATCAGATTAAACACATGCAGACCCAATGGAGGTGCGCTGCTGACCATGCAGGGGAAATACAGTCCAGGATACCCTCCCACTGTAAGCAGCTAGAAACTGGACAAAATACATGAGCTGCTATTTTCAGACACTGGTTGGCAGGCGTTGCAGTACTGTGGTCACTGAACAGACCACTCTGGCTTATTGCATGGAAGTGTCACCAGGCTGTAAGACATGAGTCTAACGATCCCACAGAGTTGAGCCAGAGACCATAGCTCAAGGAGGCCAAGGCAGCTAGAATTTGCAGGGCTGAGTCCTGCAAGGAACAGAGCTATGCAAATAAAAACGAAAGAAAAACTTGCATAGAAGTCCCCTCCTTGATTCTTTGGTTGAATAATCTGAATATATGCAGCATGAAACCCCATGAGGCCAGGCAAGAATAACTTCCCATGAAAGAATAGTAGGGATCTGTACAATGAACATTTCCTTGAGCTCACTAAGAGAAAGAATTCACATTCCCTCTAGCTAGAGTGTAGAGGCATTATCAACTATAAGGGGCATTTAGTAGGGAACCTAGAATGACCACACATGAGAAGTATGGCTAAATTAATTCTAGAACAGAGGCTACTTGATCAGCCATCCAAAAGTTCCTGAAAAGGCAAAACACTCTAAAGAAAACAATCCAACACTTACCTGTGCAAAATTCAAAATATCAAGCATCCAATAAAATTGTACTGGATATACAAAGAAGCAGGAAATTGTGACCCATAACCAGGAGAAAAATCAGTCAGTAGGAAAGGGCCCAGAAATGACAGTTCAGGAAAGAAGCGAAAAATCTTAAAAGAGCTAGTACAAATATACTCAAAGATGAAAAGGAAAACATGAACATGCTGCAGAGTGGAATGAAAGATAGAAAAAATACCTGAATGGAATTTATAAACAAGAATAAGATGTATGAAATGAAAAATCCACTAATAGCAGAGTAGACACTAGAAGAAAAGATCAATAGACATAAAAACATAGCCATATAAATAATTCAAAATGAAATGAAAAAAATGAAGAGAATCAGTTCTCTGTAGAAATATACCAGACAGTGTAGTGTATGTGCACGTGGAGTCCAGAAGGAAAGGAGAAAGGGAGAATAACAGAAATTTATGTGAAGAAATAATAGGTGAAAATTTTCCCAAATTCGATGAAACTCTGAATCCACAAATTCAAGAAAGTCAATGAATCAGAGGGAGAATAAACCTAAAGAAAGTCACACCAAGGCAGATCATGATCAAATTACTGAAAAAGAAGATTTTTTTTTTTTTTTTTGAGACAGTTGCTCTGTCACCCAGGCTTGGAGTGCAGTGGCGCAATCTCGGCTCACTGCAACCTCCATCTCCTGGGTTCGAGCGATTCTCCTGCCTCAGGCCCCCGAGTTGCTGGGATTACAGACACACACCACCACACCCAACTTTTTTTTTGTATTTTTAGTAGAGACGGGATTTCATCAGGTTGATGAGGCTGGTCTCAGCTCCTGACGTCAAGTGATCCACCCGCCTTGGCCTCCCAAAGTGCTGGGATTACAGGCATGAGCCACTGCACCCGGCCCCAGAAGAGAAAATCATAAAAGCATTTCACCCAAAAAGGCACATCACATACTGAGGAACAAAGTTAAGAATTATAGCAACATTTTGTCAGAAACTGCACGTCAATGGTATAATATCCTAAAAATGCTAAAAACCTTTTCAGACAAAAGCTGAGGGAATTAATCACAAACAAATTTGTACTCTGAGAAATGTTAGAGTAAGCTCTTCAGATGCTTACAGACCGTGGCTGCTGCCTGTAATCCCAGCTATTAGAGAGGCTAAGGCAGGAGGATTGCTTACAGCCACTTCAACACCAGCCTGAGCAACATAGCCTATATCTTAAAAAAAAAAAAAAAAAAAAAAAAAATTAGCTAGGTGTGTTGGCAACATAACTAGCCTGTATCTAAAAACAAAAATTTTTTTAATTAGCTGAGTGTGGTGGCACACCTGTACTCCCAACTACTTGGCAGGCTGAGGTGGGTAGATGGCTTAAGCCCAGGAGTTTGAGGCTGCAGTGAGTAGTGACTGTACACTGCATTCCAGCCTGTGTGACAGAGTGAGACCCTAACTCTTAAATAAATAGAATAAGTAAGCTCTGCATACAAAAGGAACACGATACAAATGGAAATACAGATCCACACAAAGTAGCAGAGTAGGGAGAAAAGTAAGTGGCTAAATGTAAAAGACATTTCTCTCATTTTAAACATCTTTAAAAAAATAACCTAGTGAATTTTATCAAAGAGGAATTAATACCAACCCTTCACAAACTCTTGCAAAAAACTGAGAGGAACCATTTCCCAACATATTGTGTGAGGCAAGTATTACCCTGCCACCAAAACCAAAGACATCACAAGAAAAAAAAACTACCAACCAATATCTCACAAACATAGAAACAAAAATTCTCAAAGAAATACTGGCAAAGTGTTAAACACCATGACTAAGTGGGGTTAATCCCAGGAATGTAAGATTGGTTCAATGTATGAAAGTCAATGTCATACACCATATTGGTAGAATACAAAACAAATGATCATCTGAATAGATGTGAAGAACAAAATTTGACAAAACCCAACGGTCTTTTATAATGAAGTTCATTAGAAACTCAGTGCTCAGGATTTTTACTGGGGCGCCTTCTGCACAGCATGCAGGCACACTCTGCCGAGGCTGTACCAAAATGTCAGACCACCAGCAGAAGAACCGGTGTTCTGCATAAAGCATTTTGTTTGTGTTAACAGTTTAGGCAGAGTGAGCACAGTTACCAGAAAGCTAGGTTTCTAGAGGCCGCCCAAGAGTCTACAGGAAGGCCTTTCTAAGCATAAACAGTTATGCTTGCTATGTTTAACTCTTCTGCACAGCAAGGGACCTGCCCAAAATAGCCAAAACAATCTTGAAAAAAGAACAAATTTGGAAGACTCATACTTCCTGATTTCAGAACTTCTACAAAGGTATAATCATCAAAACTATGTTATACTGGCACAAAGATAAACACATCAATCAACTTAATAAAATTGAGAGTTCAGAAATAAACCCTTATATTTATGGCCAATTAATTTTCAACACAGAGGCCAAGACCATTCAATGGGCAAAGCATATAGTCTTTTCAACAAATGGTTCTGGAACAACTGGATAGTCACATGCAAAAGAGGGAATGTGGACCCCTATCTCACATCACGTAGAAAAGTTCACCCAAAGTAAATCTGAGACCTAAATGTAAGCAAGAAAACTACAACACACTTAGAAGGAAAAACAGGAGTAAGTCTTTATGACCTCTGATTAGACGACGGCTTCTTAGATACACCAAAAGCACAGCAACACAATAGATTGGAATTAAAATTTCACAAAATGTTTGTGCTTCAAAACACACCATCAAGAAAGTGAAATGACAACCCACAGAATGGGAAAGACATTTTAAATCATGTACTGATAAGGGACTTATACCCAGAATAACTCTTACAACTCTTACAACTCAATAATAAAAGACAACCTCAAAAAACCCAATTTTAAAATGAATAAATGACCTGAATAGACATTTGTCCAGAGAAGATATACAAATGGACGAATAAGCACATGAAGACCAAAACCACCATTAGGGTGACATATATGTCATTGTCATATGCCACACGATGTTTTGGTTAACAACAGATCACATGTACGATGGTGGTGCCATAGATTATAATGGAGTATATGTAGAAACCTGACACATGGCACTTGATATTGACATTGCATATTTAGTTGGGGAAATGACTGATACTCAGTAATGGTGCTGGGACATTTGGTTTTCCATATGAAAAAATACATATAAATAAAAATGTATATACCCTCTATGTTTGTGTAAGTATACTCTATGATGTTCCCAAAGAGAAGATAGCCTAACAATGTAGACCGTATCCCTGTCATTAAACTACACATGTCCCTCCCTCTCTCTCTCTCCGTTGATGGGAACGTGAAATGGTACAGCCACTGTGGAAAACAAAATGTTAAACATAGAGTTATCATATGATCCAGCAATTCCACTCTTGGTGTATACCCAAGGAACTGAAAACAGGGATTCAAACAGATACTTGTACACCAATTTTTTTTTTTTTTTTTTTTTTTTTTTGAGATGGAGTCTCACTCTGTCTCCCAGGCTGGATTGCAGTGGCGTGATCTCGGCTCACTGCAAGCTCCACCTCATGGGTTCACGCCATTCTCCTGCCTCAGCCTCCCGAGTAGCTGGGACTACAGGTGCCCACCACCACGCCCGGCTAAGTTTTTGTATGTTTAGTAGAGATGAGGTTTCACCATGTTAGCCAGGCTGGTCTCCATCTCCTGACCTCGTTATCCACCCGCCTCGGTCTCCCAAAGTGCTGGGATTACAGGCGTAAGCCACCGTGCCCAGCCCGTATACCAATGTTTGTAGCAGCATTATTTACAATAGCCATAAGGTACAAACAACCCAGATGTCCAACAGGTGAATGGATAAACAAAATGTGATATATATATACAATGAAATATTATTTGGCCTTGAAAATTGTGAAATTCTGATACACACTGCAACATGGATGAACCTTGAAAAAAGGACAAGTATTGTATAAGTGTATTCTTGATTCCACTTGCACAAGGTACCCAGAATGGGCAAATTCATAGGGACAGAAAGGACAATAGAGGCTGCCTGGAAATGGGGGAATGGGGAGTTATTGTTTAATGAGTACAGAATTTCTGTTTGGGATGATGAACATGTTCTGAAAATAGACAGTAGGAATGGTTACAGTAGGAAAGGTACCTAATTCAATTGAATTGTACACTTGAAATTGTTTAAATGGCAAAATTATTTTTAACATTGCTCACTGAGCACCTATAAAATGGCAAATTTTATGTGTACACTTGAAATTGTTTAAATGGCAAAATTATTTTTAACATTGCTCACTGAGCACCTATAAAATGGCAAATTTTATGTTATGTATATTTTACTGCATCATTTAAAGAAAGACACAATGGCATACCACTTCACATCCCCTAGGATGGCTATAAAAACAGAAAGACAGTAACAAGCATCGGGGAGAAGAAATGGGGACCCTCAAACATTGCCGAAGAAATGTAAAATGATGCTGCCACTGTGGAAAACAGTTTGGCAGTTCCTCAAAATGTTAAAAATAGAGTTTCCATATGGCCCAGCAATTCCCAGCAATACGCAAAAGACATGAAAACACACATCTACACAGAGACCTGTATATCAGTGTTGATAGCAGCGCTGTTCATAATAGCCAAAAAGTAGAAAGAACCCAAATTCTATCAACTGATAAGTAAAATGTGACAGATCCATTCAATGGAATAGTCTTCAGCAAAACAAAACAAAAACAAAAACAAAAAAAACATGCTAGGCAAAAAAAAGGCTACATGTTATATGATTGCATTTATATGAAATATCCAAAGTAAGCCAATCTGTAAAGACAAAAATAGATTAGGGATTGTCTAGGGCTGTAACGGTTGGTGGGAAATGGGGAGTGACTGCTAATGGATATAGGATTTCTTTTTCTTTTTTCTTATTTGTTTATTTATTTATTTATTTATTTTATTTATTTTTTTTTTTTTTGAGAGACAAGAGTCTTGCTCTGTCGCCAGGCTGCAGTGCAGTAGGGCGATCTTGGCTCACTGTGACCTCCAACTCCCTGGTTCAAGTTATTCTCCTGCCTCAGCCTCCTGAGTCGCTGGGATTACAGGCATTATTTCTTGTAGAGATTAAGTCTTACTGTATAATCCAGGCTGGTCTTGAACTCCTGGCCTTAAGCTGTCCTTCCACCTCAGCTTCCCAGAGTGCTAAGATTACAGGCATGAGCCACTGCATCTAGCCAGGACTTACTTTTAAATCTAATTTGACAGTCTCTGCCTTTAATTGGAATATTTAGCCTTTAATGTAATTATCAATAATGTTGGGTTTAGACCTACCTTTCTTGCTATTTGTTTTCTATTTGCTCTGTTTGTTCTTTTATTCTGTCTTTCAGAGTGAGAATTTTTTATTAATCTATTGCATAGTAATTATTCCCTTATTAGCTATACATCTTTATTTTAAATATTTAGTGGTGGCTTTAGGGTTTACAATATATATCTTTAACTTATAGTCTATAGTCAAATAATATTATACATTTCATGTAAAATGTCAGAACTTTACTGTAGTATATTTCAATTACCCCTTTCCATACTTTGTGCTATTGTTACTATATATTTTAGTTCTATATATAAAATATACACCAAAGTACACTGCTATTATAGTTGCTTTAGAATATCCTTTTTAAACATCTGTATTGATTGATATACAATTCAGTCATTTAAAGTGTACAATTCCATCATTTTTCTATATTCCTGAGTTATGCAACTATTACCACAGTAAGTTTTCGAACATTTTCATCATTCCATAAAAAAATCCAGGCCAGGCATGGTGGCTCACGCCTGTAATCCCAGCACTTTGGGAGGCTGAGGCCGGTGGATCACGAGGTCAGGAGATCAAGACCATCCTGGCCAATACAGTGAAACCCTGTCTCTACTAAAAATGCAAAGATTAGCTGGGTGTGGTGGCAGGCACCTGCAATCCCAGCTACTTGGGAGGGTGAGGCAGGAGAATCACTTGAACCTGGGAGGCAGAGGTTGCAGTGAGCCAAGATCACGCCATTGCACTCTAGCCTGGGCAACAAGCGGGAAACTACCTCTCAGAAAAAAAAGAAAAAGAAAAGAAAAGAAAGAAATGTAAATGGCTATATTAATATCAAAGTATACTTCAGAAAAAAATATTAACAGAAATAAAGACAGTCATTACATACTAGAAAAGGGATCCAATCATTAGGAAGACATCCTAAATGTATATGTACTCAATCATAAAGTTTCAAAACATGGAAAGTAAAACTGAAAGAATATTAAAGTAGATTTCAACATTCCTCTTTCAGCAAATAATAGGACAAGCAGACCAAAAAAATTGTCAGAAATAAGACTTGAATAGTGCTGTTGACAAACTTGACCTAATCGATATTTATTGAACAAGAGGATCGGTAATTTCAACACTCTTCTCTAAGCAATCGATATATTTAGAGAAAATAAATCAGTAAAGATATAAAATACACAGTAAAGATACAAACGTGTCTTTCAAAAAAGTCTGTCAATTGACCTAATTGGTATTTATGGGACACTCCAGCCAACCAAAGCAGAATACATGTTGTTTTCAAGTACACTTGAAATTCAAGTAGAAAATGAATTAGTTGGGCGTGGTAGCATGTGCCTGTATTCCTAGCTACTCAGGAGGCTGGGGCAGGAGAACTGCTTGAACTTGGGAGGCAGAGGTTGCAGTGAGCTAAGACTGCACCACTGCACTCCCACCTGGGCAACAGAGCAAGACTGTCTCAAAAAAAAAAAAAAAGGTAGAAAATGAAAAAATCAATAGAGAAAATGAATACAAATGAATACAACCAAAGCAGTTTCTTTGAAAAAATAATAAAAAATCTCTAGTCCAAGGATTGGCTGACACTTTTATAAAGGGTCAGATAAATACTTTAGAATTTACAGGCCATATAATTTATTCACCTTGCAACTACTCAACTCTGCCAATGTAGCATAAAAGCAGGCATAGACAATACGTAAATAAATGAGTGTGGCTGTGTTCTAATACATTGTTTACAAAAAAGAGGTAGGAGCATGAAAAAAGAGATAGCAAGATGGAGAGATGAAACAGAAAGACAGAGAGAGAGACACAAATGACCAAAATCAGGAATGAGAAAGAGACATCAGTACAGATCATACAGTCTCCACCATCAGCTAGTCACCCCAGGGAACCCCCACCCCATCCATGGAGCAGGCAAGAATGTAGAAACCACATGAAGCTATGTGCCTTCAGCCTTCATTGTTGACATGCATTTATTTATTTAACTAATTTATGTTAACAGGCAAAACAAAAATCCCTGGACTTACGGATCTTACCTTCTAAATCGGGAGATTAAGAATAAACAATGTTCATAATACATTTGTAGATTATCCAGTGTGTTAGGAGTTTGCAAGAGCTGTGAAGAAAAAAGGAAAAGTAGGACAAAGGAGGGAGAGTGGAAGTTCTGAGAGTTTAAAATGGTGTGAAGAGCCACCCAGGAAGGTCTCACTGAGGACTTAACATTTGAGCAAAAACCTGAAGGAGGTGATAGAGCAAGCCATGGAGAAGGATGTCCTAGGCTGAAGGAATAGCCAAGGCACAGGCCCTGAGGGAGAGCCATCCCTGAACATGTGGGGAACAGCAGAGACCAGAGTTGTTAGAGTGGAGTGAATAAGGAGGAGAGAGGTGGAAAGAGAGATCAGAGCCTACAGGGGAAGAAGTCAGAATAGGGCCTTATGGTCTAAGGTGTGAAATGGCTGGGAAGCCCAGCAGGAGAGGGGTTGCTAACACTGGGGGATGAATAACAGATCAACAGAAACTTAGAGCAACAATGGGGCTTCCCACAGAGCCACAGTAAGGTCACTCCAAGAGCTGGACCCTCGAGTCCTGGGGTCAAGGAGGAGCTAGCAAGATCCCTCCTCCCTCCTCCCTCCTCCCTGCATGAGGACATGAAACCTGGGGGCAGAGGACACCTACCCGCCCGTTCTCTATCTCCCGGCAGGCCATCAGGATCACCTAGACAAGGTGGGTCAGGGGAGAGGAAGGTGATTTGGGTGAGGGGGCCAGGGAAATGCCGAGGGGTTACTTAGATGTTGACCCCACCATTGTGCCCTGCCCCCAAGTGCTGACCTTGACCCCAAACTCCCAGACCAGTCTCCAGAAGTCTAGCAGGGTGTGAGGCAAGGGTCCTTGAGTGGCAATGTAGGCCAGGCTTCCATCCACGCCCTGGTGAAGGCCGAATTCACTACTGAGATTCTGCTGCCCACCCCCCGGCCACTCCCAGTCCACCTCCTTCCGTGACCCCAACCCTCACCCGGATGAAGTTGCCATTAATGTAGTCGCTTTGTCCCTCTTCCTGGAGCAGGGAGAGGATTACTCGCGTCTGATCATCTGTCAGCAGATAAGGTGAGAAACGTGGAGTTTGGGGAGGATAGGGTGACCGAGGGTCTGACAGCCCCCTGGCTGAAAGCCAGCAGGGGACCACACACCTGCAGAGATCCCACCAAGGTGCCCCAGTGGGCTGCTGAGCAGTGCAG
Organism: Macaca fascicularis; assembly: GCF_037993035.2. Classification (NCBI taxonomy): domain Eukaryota; kingdom Metazoa; phylum Chordata; class Mammalia; order Primates; family Cercopithecidae; genus Macaca; species Macaca fascicularis. The sequence continues at coordinate 417,096 of NC_088386.1, forward strand.
AGGGTGAGGCTCTGGGAGGAGAGCGCAGTGGGTGACTCCAGTGCACACTGATACCTGGACAGTGGCGGTGCGTGGCCGGCTGCACCGGCTCCCTACGGAAGCCCTGACTTACATGGCAGCACGTCTTTGTAGCGGTTCTTCCTCATGTTCTCTGGCCGACTGCCCGCCTTGGTGGAGCACATGCCATCAGCCTTCCAGGCGGCCGAGCGGGCCTGGATGTCCTGGTAGAGCATCATGAGTGGGCCAGGGAGGAGAGGAGACAGGAGAGGAGCCAGGTCAGAGTCCCGGGCCACCTAGGCACGCGCAGGATACAAAGCCAGTGGCCTGGGGAGGTGAGTGCAGACCCCGATGGCACCGGGCCTGCCTAATAATAATGATACAGAAATAGCGACCCAGAGCACCTTCTCTGTGCCAGTCTCTGTGCTAAGGGCATGTAATAATCACAGGTTCCTACCACATAGGTACTATTATTGAGGCCCCCATTGTGCAGGCGGGGAAGGTTAGGCACCACGTGGTTCAGCGACTTATGGAAGTTCCCAACCAGGAAGACACACGGTGAGGATTGAACTCAGACCTCTCGGCACCCACCCCCTGCACACTCAATCTGTAACACTGTCCTGTAAGCAATAACTGCGATGAAATATATTAAGGGTTATATAACTAAACCTAAGAGAATGTACAATGCATAGGCATTATAATGGATAACATATTATGTACAAGATACCATAGGTACTGTGTTACTGGGAGATTATAATAATGTTTAGTGAATCGCGTATTACCATCATCGTCAGGTATTCATAATCTCAATGATAATAAGTAACACCCATGCCACTTAGAATAGTGTGTGCCAGCCACTATTCTAAGTGCTTTACTTGGTGCCTTGGGTCATTTAAGCCCTCATGATGCCCTTGTGTAGTGGGAACACCTAGAAGAGCCCAGTGATTCCTGCACATGCGGGAGGCAGTCTTGGGGGATAGGGGTGCCCTCACCACCCAGCCTTTGGCATGTGAGGCCCTGGGCGCTGTGCACGGTTCAGAACCCACCCAGTCGCCTGATGTCATATATCACATGGGTATTACGTTTACGTTTGTTACACACATTCTTATATTGTGTAATTATGTATTTTACATTTATTATGCATTTCTTAGTTTCTTATATACAATGTTTCTACATGTGTGTAAATTACTTAGGTTGATAATTATCTGCTACATATTGTATATTTACTTACGAAGTTATCATATAACTTTGGTCATTTTATAAATTATAATCTTTGTTATATTCATTTGTTGTATTGTTTTACACAGTTATACAATGTTTATTGTATAAACGGTCATTTATACTATTTTTATGTGTTTGTCATATATTGCTAAACTTGATATGCATCACCATATATCAGTTTACGCATTTGTAAGGTATGTTTCTATGTCTGGTACGTAAGCTATAAGCTATTACACTTTAAACACGTCATTGACCGTAGTGTGCAGTGCGTAGCATGCTGCGTGCGCCTTCCTAACGCTGGGCTTGCACTACCCATATTGTAACGTTTAGACTTTTTGTTTGGTTTGGTTTGGTTTGAGATGGGGTCTCACTCTGTCGCCCAGGCTGGGGTGCCGTGGCACCATCTCAGCTCACTGCAACCTCTGCCTCCCAGGTTCAAGCGAGTCCCCTGTCTCTGCTCCCTAGTAGCTGGGATTACAGGCGCGTGCCCACGCAAAGTTGATTTTTGTATTTTTAGTAGAGAAGGAGTTTCGCTGTGTTGCCCAGGCTGGTCTTGAACTCCTGAGCTCAAGCGATCCTCCCGCCTCGGCCTCCCAAAGTGCTGGGATTACAGGTGTGAGCCACCGCACCTGGCCCACGTTTAGAATCTTTATAGGCAGTGACGTTGGCCCCTGCGAAGTGCGCGCCCAGTATGTGCTAAGCGCTTTCCACCCGCACCATTTAATCCTCAGGCCAGTTTGGTCATTCATGTCCCCATTTCACCAGGGAGAAGCCGAGGCCAGAGGGGCCAGGTAGACCGCCGGGACCACACGTGGATTCGGGCCCGGACGCGGATTCCGGCCCCGCGTTCACCCCCTCACCACGCCACGGCCCCCGCGTTCCTCTTCGCCCTGCTGCAGCCCCTTCCTTCCTGCGGTCACAGGGGACAGTCAGGCCGCCAGGAGCGGCGGGGCCGGGGCTGTCCGGGGTAGCAAGGCCGCCCCCCTCCCTGCGGCGCCCGCCCCGCCCGTCCCGCCCGAGCCAGGTTGTTCCGGGCGCGCGAGGACACCAGGAGGGTGTGCACGGTCTGTCCAGGTCTGGCCGCGGGCGCCGCGCTCCGGGGCCGGTGGGCAGAGGGCGAACACGGAGACAGTAAGAGCGACAGAGAAGCGCTGGGGAGAGACACACGGAGAGATCCCCGAGGCGGGGAGACACCCGGGACGCCGAGACAGAAAGGCAGAGCCCGCCGGGGGCGAAGGACCGGAGTCCGCGGGGCCAGGGCCGGGGCGCGCCACTCACGCTGAACTCGCCGGCGAGGACGGCCCCCTCCCGGCCGCCCCGCGCCTCCAGCCGCTCCAGGAAGCTCCGCGCGGCGTCCAGACTGCGGCTCATGGCGCCGCGGGCCAGCGAGGTCCAGCCCGGCCGCCGCGAGTGTGGACGCCGCGGGAGGCGGAGGCCGGAGACGGAGCCCCCGCCCTGGCCTGGGCAGCCAATGGACGCGCGCGGCGGCGGGCAGGGCGCCCCAGCCTCGGTGTTCGGAGCCCGCGCGGCCCCACCCCGGGCGCTCGGCCTTCACGCCCATCCGCGGAAAGTGTGCGGAGGTTAGAGACTGGCTTCCGGGATCACCGAGGGGAGGCTGGAGAGAACGGACCGGCACCCGGGTCTCTTCAAGGACAGGCCTAGGTCAGCCCCCTTCTCGCCCAGGTGGGAAGAATTAAGAGGGGGTGTCAGTGGAACGGGCGTCAGTGGACACTGGTTGGAGGTCGTTGAGGGGTTGAAAGGTAGCATTGGGGCCTGGATGTGTGCCTGAGTCTTTGAAGGGTCAACAGGGGCAGGATGTCAGGTGGTGAATTTAATTCACTAGGAGCCATCCGAGTGTTGAAGGCACACTTTCCTAAAGGGCCTGGTAGGAAGTGGTTTTGGCTTTGCTATCTCTGCCCCAGCCGCTTAACTCAGCTGTGGCACGTGAAAGCAGACAGTATACAGTGTGGCTGTGTCCCAGGGAAACTCTTTATGAACAAAGAAATTAGAATTTCATGTAATTTTCATGTGTCATGAATTATTCTAGTGTGTGTGTGTGGCCTACAAGGTGTGGATTGCTGACCTTGGCTTAAGGGATGGAGGGATCAAAGCGGGTCTGTGGGATCAGCAGCCAGGGCTGTTTGATTTATTGTGAGGTCTGCAGGGGTCCCTGTGAAATCCATGGTCATCATTTATCAGTTTCATCTTGGAGCATTCTAAGGGAGGTCGGAGGTCAGTAGTAATCATTTAGGATGGCGGTGATAGGGAATTCACTGGAAGTCAGCTGGGGTCCCTTGGATGTTCATGGGGGGTGTCAGTGGATATTAATGACAGTCATTGGGAGGCCAGTGGATACCTGGGACAAGAAGTGAAAGTAATCGTGGGGCCATTGGGATTTAAAGTGTTAGTAACTGAAGGTTCAGAAGAGTCTGGAAAGTCATGGAGAGCTCTGCTCAGGGCACGACAGTAACTCTCGGTGTAATCTCTGAGGGTTTGTGGATGGCCATGGAGAGCCAGGGAGGTAGAATACAGACGCGTCAGTGAGCTTTCAGAAAATAAGTACATTTGCTGGGAAAGTTATGGAGGCTAAGCCCCTGAGCACACATGGTTATTAAGGGCAGTCATTATGGGCTAGAGGATCTCTGTCCAGCAGCAGGGATCCTGTTGAGGGTCTGTCCTCATAGGCTGAGGTCTGTCTGACCGGTGGAGGACATGTTGTCCAGCTGAAGGTCTGGGTGACCAGGTGGGTGGTGTGTTCTCTCCTCTGGGGTAACGTCTCTGTCCATTTCGGGGAGGGAGCCTGTCCTTGAGGGATTCTGACCTTTGCCTGGCTGGGGGGCTCAGGTGTCTCTCTGGCCATAGGTCTATTTGGATGTCTGGCTGAGGGTCTTCCCATCTGTCAGTAATCCGTCTGTTTATCCCGCTGGGTGTTTCCCTGGGATCCTGTCCATCTGGAAGTCTGTCCGGCCAGGGTGTGTGTGTGTGTGTTTGGTGGTTTGTCTGTTAGAGGATCTGAGTGACTAGCCAGATGCTGCCTTGTGGCCTGTGAACATTAAGTGGCTGAGGCTGTGGTCTGCCGTTTCTACTTCCAGCTGCTTTGAGTGTCTTCCTGCCCTGGTGTTCACCCTCACTCCAAGCCCCCCTTGTTGTTAAACCCACCTGTCCTCCTGACACCTGACCATCCCTCATGTCTCTCCAAACATCCAGACTCTTAGTTTGTCCTCCGTTAGCTCAGGCTGGGTGTGGGGGATGGGAAGACCCCACATTTTCCAGAGGCCCTGGCTCACCCCAGATTTTCTCTCCCGGAGGACTGCCAGCTGTGTTCTTACGATGAGACTCACTGCTGCTGGTGGCCCTCCTGTTCACACTGCCGGCAGCCGTCTCGCACAACGGGAGCAGCTGGCACTGCTGCAGAGACCCCAAGCATGCCAAAGCCCACGTGCTACGTGCCAGTCTGTCACCTGCCCACCAGTCAGTGTGGCCAGATGGGTCGCTCAACAGAGCCGAGAGAAAGATGCACAGGGACAGGTGCACAAGGCTGTGAGTTCAGCCTGCTCCGAGGCTGCAAAGGGGAAAAGAGAAACTACGGTGGAGACTGCTGGCAGACATCTGTTCCCCCGGGATGTTTACGGGGAGCTCCTTGGAGACTGCTGGCATCTCCAGGGTACAGTTCTTCTCCAGCTTCCTTTTTTGCTTAGTTAAAAAAGGGCAGAAGACTGGAACCAAAATGTTTGAGTCAGAATTCTGGCACCATGACTTTCTCAGTATGACCTTGGGCAAGTCGTTTAATTTCTGTGTCTCAGTTTCCTCTTCTGTAGGGCTGTGTCTCTTCTTGTTGCTTTATTGTGAGAATTTAAGGAAATCATTGTATATAAAGCATTTAGATAGAACAGCACTTGGCTTGCAGTATACACTTGGTGCCATTAATATTATTATTACACAGCTAGTTTCCTTTTCTGAGACTGCCACACCCACCTCCTCTAAGTTAAAAGAAAAGTGGAAGGGGGGGTAGAAATTTGAAAACATTTTCCCACTGTTTCATTCTGTTAAAAACCTTCAAGCTGGTCGAGCTGTCCTGTTGGTCCATCCCCAAGTCTGGCATTTAGCAAACAGGAAAAATGCACCCCTCTTCAGTGCAAGAGGAAGCCGTGGCCGTGCCCCTTCCTGTCCGCTGCCTGAGAGCTGTAAGTCCTCTGGGAGAGCCTTTGTTCCCGTCTCCATTGACTCCCCTCAGGTGTGCCAGGCTTCAGTGTTCCGAATCGAAGACGCCTCCTGGTCCCTCCCTGGGAAAGGGTCAGCAGCTCAGCGCGGGGGAAACAGGCCAAAGAGAAAGCCACCCTTCCCCTTCTCAGCGCTGGACCAAACCCCAGAATCCGCGCTCTGTGGAGGCTGGCTGCTGCCCGCAGGGGCTGTCCTGCAATTCTGCTTCCGAAAGGAGGGGAAACCGCTGGGAGTAGAGAGAAAGCCCTCTTCCCCATCTTTAAAATACTCATAACAGCTTTTCCCCACTTCTCCAGGGCAGAGCCCGGGCATCTGCATTGCCCAGAGCAGGCCCCTGATGTGCCCCTGGAGGAAATAAACTCGGGCAGACAAGTGCTCTAACAGCAACGCTGGTAGCACTCTGGGACTTCCATGACTGACAGGCGGGTCAGGCTGCCGCCTCCTCAGCCTGCAGGTTCTATACCTAATGCTGGCCCAGCCTCAGCACACTTCCTCTGTATGCGGTGCTTTATTTAGAAAAGACCAACTGGCCACGTTATTGTCAGCAAATGCCGGCCGGGGTCCTGCACAGATAAGGGCCGTCTGCGGGCCCTGATTGCACAGCCCATGGATCACAGCTGAGTGTAGTTCCCAGGACAGCCAAAGGGAGGCATGGATCCGTGTGCGTCGCTGTCTGCCCATCAATTGTAACACCAGAGAGACATGAGTGTGCATCCATGCTTGGGTGATGCAAACACCTCTGGAAGGATTCCTGTAATGAGGGGGCACCCTCACTGCTGCTGCTGACCAGGGTGTTCTGAAGTCCTAGGCAATGCAGGGTGGCAAGGAGAAAGGAGGGAGGGGTCCATCAGAAATGCTAATTGGCATATAGTATAATCAGCTACAAAGTTTTAGAAACTCTTATGAAAAACTGTAAGGACTCACAAGAAAATTTAATAAGGTAGCTAGTTAAAATATACTAAGTAGGCCAGGCATGGTGGCTCATGCCTGTAATCCTAGCACTTTGGGAAGCCGAGGCAGGTGGATCACGAGGTCAGGAGATCGAGACCATCCTGGCTAACACGGTGAAACCTCATCTCTACTAAAAATACAAAAAAATTAGCCGGGCGTGGTGGCGCGCGCCTGTAGTCCCAGCTACTCAGGAGGCTGAGGCAGGAGAATTGCTTGAACCCCGGAGGCAGAGCTTGCAGTGAGCCGAGATCGTGCCACTGCACCCCAGCCTGGGCGACAGAACGAGACTGTCTCAAAAAAAAGAGAAAAGTATATACTAAGTACTTCCACACACCATTTTAATGAATTTGAAACTATAATGCAAAAAGCTCCCATATTAATTTCTTGAGAAATAGGCACCAAGTTTGAGCCCCTAATAAATTAATGGAGTTAAGCGATAACACTGCCTACTGACATCAGAAGAACAACTCCCAGGCAGGCACTGCGACTCCTCATGAAAGAACAGAACACCCCCATCAAGTATTCCTGCTAAAAAAAAATTTGAACGTATATCTGATCGAGCCTCCAGATCTCCATATTAATTCAGAGGAAACACGACGGCACATAGAAATGTTAAATGACACTACAGTGTTGAGATCAGCAACATCCAGACAGTGAAAGGTCTGTTAAGACAAACCAGTTTCCTACTTGAGTAAACTGCAAAGAAACAGACAATCTTACAGAGACGCAGGACTTAACACACAAATGCTCATAGCAGCACTGTTCACGATGGCCCAAATGTGGGGGACAACCTAAATTTCATCAACTGATGGATCAAATGTGGCACAGAATAATGCCCCACGTAGAGGGATATACATGGAGTATTATTTGGCAATGAAAAGAAATGAAGTGCTGACATGAGTTACACCGTGAATAAGCTTAGAAAACATTATGCTAAGTGGAAGAAGCCAGTCAGAAAAGACATATTAGTCCATTTACATGAAATGTTCAGAAACGGCAAATCTATAGAGACCAAAAGTATTCATGTAAAAAAAGAAATCCTGTTCTAAGGCCAGGTGCGGTGGCTCACGCCTGTAATCTCAGCACTTTGGGAGGCTGAGGCGGGCAGATCATGAGATCAACAGATTGAGACCATCCTGGCTAACACAGTGAAACCACATCTCTACTGAAAATACAAAAAATTACCCCGGCACGGTGGCAGGCACCTGTAGTCCCAGCTACTCGGGAGGCTGAGGCAGAAGAAAGGCGTGAACCCGGAAGGCAGAGCTATCAGTCAGTGGAGATCGCACCACTGCACTTCAGTCTGGACGACAGAGCAAGACTCTGTCTCAAAAAAAAAAAAAAAAAAAAAAAAAAAAATTCTTGTTATGTCTCAGCAGAATCTGGCCAAAAGTAGATTAGTGGTTGCCAGAGGGGCTGGGGGCCTGGTGGGAGGGAGGGGATTGGAGTGACACCTAATGGGTATGGGGTTTCTCTCCGGGGTGGGGCAGGGGGGTACAAAAAATGTTCTAAAATTAGATCGTGGTGATGGTTACACAGCCCTGTGAATATGATTTTTAAAAAATCATTGATGCACAGGGACGGGCACACAAAGCTGTGAGTTCAGCCTGCGCTGTGAATTGTGTAATATGTTGACTATCTCAATAAAGCTGTTTTTAAAAACAGACTTGAGACTTGTCCATCATTTGCAATGAATGGACCTGATGTCAATCTTAGTTGAAACTAACACACTCTCATCAAGGCAAGCTGAACATTAACTGGATATCTGATGATATTAAGGAATAATCATTGATAATTTTAAATGTAATTTTTTTTGTTGAGTCCTTACCTTTTAGAGATATACATGGAAATACATATGGATGAAATGCTGTGATGTCTGAGATCTACTTCAAAATAAACTGGTGGAGTGGATACAGGGAGTGGGTGGGCTCTGAAGACTGGCTCACATCAAAACCAGCTCAGCAACTCACTATACCATCTTCTCTGCCTTTGTATGTTTCAAAGTTTCCACAACTAACAAGATTTAAAACAAACAATCTAGAGGTGAACAATTGCATCTGTAAGGAGAGCAGACCGGTCATAGAAAATATATACACACACGGCCAGTAAGTATTTGAAAAGAGCACAACCTCCAGAGTAACTAAAGAAATGCAAATGCAATTGGGGGAAAACATTTTGCACCTAGCGCTTGACAGAGGTTAAAACCTCATATGATGCCCAGGGCTGACCTGGGGGGCAGGTGCTCACATCTTGTGATGGTGCCTGTGGAGAGACACAACCTCTACTATCATTTTATTTTAATTTTTTCTTTTTATTGAGACGGAGTCTTGCTCTTGTTGCCCAGGCTGGAGTGCAGTGGCGTGATCTTGGCTCACTGCAACCTCTACCTCCCAGGTTCAAGCGATTCTCCTGCCTCAGCCTTCTGAGTAGCTGGGATTACAGGCACCCACCACCATGCCCAGCCAATTTTTTGTATTTTTAGTAGAGATGGGGTTTCACCATGTTGGCCTGGCTGGTCTTGAACTCCTGACCTCAGGTGATCCACCCGCCTCAGCCTCCCAAAATGCTGGGATTACAGGTGTGAGCCACTGCGCCCGGCCTCTATCATTTTAAAGGCAGAATTCCCCGTGTAGGAATGTATTCATCAGATACACTTGCATAACTACGCACAGAAGTACGTTCAATGATGCTCTTGAAGCAGTATTTGTGGGGATGAAAACAGGAAGCCACCCAACAATGTAGCCACAAGGAAGGAGGCAGATTCATGTGTACTAGACAGCCCTGGCACCCTGTGGCATCCAGTTGTCATTAAAGAGTAAGATGCAAGGTTCAGAGTGGTGTGCACATGATCCCTTTCAGGTTAAAATGTAACTAACAAACAGTCAACAAACTTATGGATACCATGAATAAAAAATATCAGTCCAGCTGCTTTAAAAAGTCAATACCGACGACCTCTGGAGAGTAGGGATGGATTGTTTGGGGTGGAAGGAGGATGATGGTTTACTTTTCACCATGTGCACTTGTGTGTGTTTTTAAAAATGTTTTGTAGAGATGAGCTCTCCCTATATCGACCAGGCTGGTCTCAAACTCCTGGCTTCAAGTGAGCCTCCTGCCTTGACCTCCCAAAGCGCTGGGATTACAGGTGTGAGCCGCTGCGCCAGGCGTTCTGTATGCTTTTCTATCATGAGGATGTCTTCCAAGTGTGCACCTGCACCCCAAAGAAAAATGGGCAGAGAACTCAGAGGGCAGGTCTCCGTGGTCAAGAAGTGGGTGAAATGTTCACCCACTAACATTACGGTAAAGAACCTCCCTGCTCCCTGGGTGCCCAGTGCTCCAGCAAGGCGTCCAGCCTTCTGGGGGACGATGCAGAACATACACACAAGTGCAGGGCCTCCCTGCCTTTTGCACACTGACAGCATATTACACATGGCGTTTCACACCATGCTTCTTTGTATTTAATGTCTATCTTGAGGAGCTTCTCGATGGCTGCATCTACAGAATGGGGAAAACTATTTGCAAAGCATGTATCTGATAAAGGGTTATTACCTGTCTCAATCTGGGCTGGGCTGTTATAACAAAATACCACAGACTGGGTAGCTTAAACAACAGACATTTATTTCTCGCAGCTCTGGAGGCTGGGAAGTCCAAGATGGTGGCTCCAGCAGATTCGGTGTCTGGTGAGGGGGGGCTTCCTGGTTCACAGATGGCAGCTTCGAGCTGTGTCCTCACACGGCAGGAGGCGCAAAAGAGCTCCCGCGGCCATCTTTTACAAGAGCACTAATTCTATGCATGAGGGCAGAGTCCTCATGAACTAATCGCTTCCCTAAACTGTTGACCATAGGGATGAGATTTCACTATATGAATTTCTGGGGGACACAAACATTCAGGCCACAGCAGTATTCAAATTATATAAGGGACTCAAGTGAACAACAAAGAACAAACGACCTAGTGTATGCAAAAATGCTCAGCATCACCAACTGTTAGGGAAATGCAAATCAAAACCGCAATGCGAGATCACCTCATACCTGTTAGGACGGCTGTTACTAAAAAACACAAGATAAAAAATGTTGGCAAGGATGTGGAGAAAAGGGAACGCTAGTGAACTGCTGGTGGGAATGGAAATCAGTACAGCCTTTATGGAAAGCAGTATGGAGGTTCCTCAAAAAATTAAAAATAACCACCATTTGATGCAGCAATCCCATTTCTGGGTATACATATAAAAAGGAGATGAAATCATTATCTTCAAAAGATAGCTATACTCCCACGATGACTGCAGCATTTCCACAACCGCCAAACTATGAAAACGATCTAAGTGTCTGTTGGTGGATGGATCGGTAAGAAAATGTGGCATATATATTTTTTACAAAAAAAATCCTATCAGCCGGGCGCGGTGGCTCATGCCTGTAATCCCAGCACTTTGGGAGGCCGAGACGGGCGGATCATGAGGTCAGGAGATTGAGACCATGCTGGCTAACACGGTGAAACCCCATCTCTACTAAAAAATACAAAAAACTAGCTGGGCAAGGTGGCGGGCACCTGTAGTCCCAGCTACTCGGGAGGCTGAGGCAGGAGAATGGCGTAAACCTGGGAGGCAGGGCTTGCAGTGAGCCAAGATCTGGCCACTGCACTCCAGCCTGGGCGAAAGAGCGAGATTCCGTCTCAGAAAAAAAAAAAAAAAAATCCTATCATTTGCAATAACATGGAGGAACCCGGAGGACATTATGTTAATAGAAATAAGCCAGACACAGGACAAATACCACAGGATGCCACTCACATGAGGAATCAGCCACTGAGCACCGGGTTTGGCCTGTCCCCTCCACGTTGGCACACTGGCAGCTCCCACTCAGTGAGTTAAGTTGGTGGGCTGCCCATGCCACGGACTGGGCCTGCTACCCACATCTACCTGCTGAAGAGCTCATAGGACCCTGACTCTAGAGGGGATGTCAGCATCAAATATCTGACTATGTTAACCCCACACTGACTCCAGGCCAAGCACGTCCCACAGCCATCAGGTCCCCACCCAAGAGGACCCCGATGGGCTTTGCCCTGCAGACGTGGCCTGACCACTCAGAGGCAGGCGCGGCCATGACACAGACGGTTTATTCAGAGCTCTCCACCCACCACGGTTCCACATCCCAGCTCGGCAGGCCTGTCTGTGACGGCCCCATCCTGAGTTCCAAGTCCACGTCCTGACTGAGTGGTGAGTGGGCTCACTCGGCGCTCAGGAAGACCCTCTTGCGTGCGGTATTGGTGTAAGGGTGCCAGCGCCACTCCACGTCTGCTGTGGCCTCCTGCTCCAGCGTGCCCAGGCGGATCATGTACACTGCAGGCAGGGATGGCCATCAGCCCTGGCACAGCCAGCCTCGCCTCCCGACCCCAGACATGGGATTCAGCCTCAAACTCACGCTTTAGCTCAAAGCGGGGCCCGACCTCAGTGAGCTCCACGTTGCGGTGGTCTGTCTTCTTGTACACGTGGTGCCTGGGAGGGAACAGCTGTGGGTCAAAGGCAAGCAGCACGTGGTACACAGGGTGGGGACGCTCTCCCGGGGCATGGCCTGTGGACCCACCGGAACGATATGTAGTCGTCCTGGTTTGCGAAGGTGATGACCCGGTGGCTGTCATCTTTGGGCACGGGAAACAGGTATCGGAGGATGTCAGAGACCTGGGGCACAGGGAAAGAGAGTGGCAAATGCCTGGCCTGGCCCACAGCCCTAGCCTGAAGGCCCCCAGACTCACCCGCTTGCCCAGGCGGGAAGAGAAGCCATGTGTGATGAGGTGGGGCTTGGCCTCTGACATGGTGCCCAGGTCTGGGATGTCATGCCGCATGACCACGTTGCACAGCGTGAAGTAGGCAGTAGGGCCAAAGGGCAGGTGGCTGACGATGAGCCCCACTGGCGGGGAAAGGTGGCTGTCAGAGACCCCCGTCTGCCCTAGACGGCTCCCACCCCGACTCTCCCTCTGGCCTCACCAGGTGTGCCCCGGTGCTCGTGAACGACTAGCAGATCGGTGACGCCGTTGGCTTTGCAGGCTCGCACCAGTGCCCCCACTTCATGTCGACCTCGGTTCATTCGCTGGGCGCCTGGGAACACCAGCTTCAGCTCCTGGGCGTGGATGGCAGTGTGCAGTCAGGACGGGGGCTGTGTGTCCTGGGTGTCTCCCCCTCACTCCCTGCTCACCAGTACCTTTGCAAACATCTTGAGGCGGGAACTGGGGTCTCGGGAGGTAGTGATCATAACCTTGGGATCCTCGACTCCTGCCCATCGGTATTCATCATCCACGTGGCTGGTCACGCCTGTCAGGGGCACGAGGGGCAAGAACATGACAGTCTCGGGAATGAAATGCTAACTTGGGGGCAGCCAAGACCGCCTGGATGGCGCTGTCTGCTGAAGCCTTCAAGAATAGGAATGCTCCACATGCACAACGGGCAAGAGGGCGGCCTCCAACCACTCTGGCTGCCGAGCACACATGTGGCGGAGGAACAGAATCTTTTGTTTAATTGTAGTTCACTGAAGCTATATTAATCACATGGGGTTAGCAGCTACTGTATGACACAACAAAGTCCACACTCTGCTAAGGTGAACAGTGGCAAACTCCTTTCCCTCAAAACAAGTATCTATAATGTTTGGAATTCCTTTCTTGTTTCTTGAATAATGCAGTGAATTAAACGTATGGGCACCAATGATGTGCGAGGGACACCATCTTGCCCCGGCAGGCACTCCGGTGGGGGAGGGAATTAACAAGCAAGGCGCGGAGTCAGTGGCCCACGTGTGCCATGGAAGTGGGACAGGGCACACTCAGGGAGAGCCCTGCGATGCCATCTGTGCAGTGACAAGGGCATAGGAGACAGTTCCAGGAACAGTTTCCTCTGATGGGACAGTGCCCAGTGTGTCTGAGGAACGACGGGAGACCAGCCAGCTCAGTGTTGGGGAGGGCTACCTTGTATAGTTACCTTCACCTCCTGCATCATCAAACTCCAGGGACCCCTGTAAGGCCAGAGCCTCTCGGCGTAACTCAGTGGGAATCAGGCGGTTTTCTGCAGGGAGAAGAGAGAGGAGCTGAGTGGGTCACGAGCATGGAGCCCTCAGCTCACTCCACACACCACAGCTTACAAGCCTGTACACGCTTGAAATAAAAATACCTCAGTCCATTCTGGGCTTGGATACAGCAGGGATAGAGGTGACAAAACTTTCTACAGGCCAGCCCATAAACAGTGGTTACTAGGACTTCATTTTCTTTAGTCTCACAACTTGAAGACTTTCTAAAATATCTAAACATATTGTATTGCTTTTATAATCAGGTCGAAATCTAAAAATTGATTTTTTTTTTTTTTTTGAGAGTCTAACCCTGTCGCCCAGGCTGGAGTGCAGTGGCGTGATCTCAGCTCACTGCAACCTCTGCCTCCCAGGTTCAAGCGATTCTCCTGCCTCAGCCTGCAGAGTAGCTGGGATTACAGGCACCCATCACTACATCCGGCTAATTTTTGTATTTTCAGTAGAGACGGCGTTTCGCCATGTTGGCCAAGCTGGTCTCGAACTCCTGACTTCAAGTGATCCGTCAGCCTCAGCCTCCCAAAGTGCTGGGATTACAGGAGTGAGCCACGGCGCTGGACTTTAAAAATTCCTTTTGAAAAGAAATATAGACTGTTCTGTATGTATGAAGGTGGACCAGAGACCTTAAAGCTCTCAAGACAGCAAAACCGCTAGTCATGATGCCCACAGTGCCTCAAGAGCATGGCTTCAGCGGGTTCTGGGCCGCAGGCTGCCCACTGCAGAGCAGTGCGCTCCAGGCACGCACTCGGGCACCACTGTTCTCCACGGGGCTCAGAGGAACTCTGGCAGGGAGGATGGGCAGTGCAGTCTGCAGCACCCGCGCTATCCAGATAGTCTTTGGAGAAACTTTCTTTTTTTTTTTTGAGACGGAGTCTTGCTCTTTTCCCCAGGCTGTAGTGCAGTGGCACGCTCTTGCCTCACTGCAACCTCTGCCTCCCAGGTTCAAGCGATTCCTGCCTCTGCCTCTGTCTCCTGAGTAGCTGGGATTACAGGCGCGTGCCACCACGGCCAGCTACTTTTTGTATTTTTAGTACAGACGGGGTTTCACCATGTTGGTCAGGCTGGTCTCGAACTCCTGACCTCATGATCCGCCCGCCTCGTCCTCCCAAAGTGCTGGGATTACAGGCATGAGCCACCGCTCTAGAGAGAATTTCTATAGGACAAGGTAAAGCCTTTAAAACTGGGGACGAACTTGACACACTGTATACAGCGGGCAAGCTGCAAAACCCGGGTGCTGCAACGTCAACGACAAGTAAGTACCACTGTCACACGGAAGGAACTCTCAAAACCAACAGGAGAATCCAATGGGCAAGGAAAACGGCCGGCAAGCATTTGGAAAGACGCTTGGATATCCGAACACAAGTAAGTGCGGGGGGTTTACAGCGCAGACGCCCGCGGGACCGACCACCGTACCTTCGAGCGCGTGCCTCAGCCGCTCCTTCCTCTCCTGCGCCGAGCGCTGCGCCTCCTCCCGGGCCTTGCGGTACAGGTACTCGCGGCGCAGGCGGGCCTCGCGGCGCAGCTGCGGGAACAGCGGGCCCAGTCACTACTGGCTCCCGAGCCCCGGAGCCCCGGAGCCCCCGAGGCTCCAAGGCCCCAGGGCCACATCCCCAGCACTTCACGCGTCCCGCAGCTCCGAAACAGGAGCTCAAACATCCTCCTACCATCTTGAGCGCCGCTTCCACGTGGGTCCGGGAGACTCTGTGGGTTCCTCTGGCGCCACGCAGTCCTCACTTCCGCCCTCAACCAAGATGGTCCCTTAGACGCTTCACCGGTGCCTGCAGCCGTCGGGCATGCCCTGTGTTAAGATGGCGAATAGGGCTGGGCGGGGGAGGGGGCATGGCAAGGCGATTGGCCGTTCCAGGGGGCGTTCTCCTTGGGACAACCAATAGACTGGATACAGAATGTCACACGCGGCTTCCGACTGCAGCTAATAAAGATGTCCGCCAGCGGCTTCCCCATCCCCGCCCTTCCCCCGCCACCGCCGTGCAGAATGCACGGTTTCAAGATGATGAACCGCTAAAACAATCATAATTAGCGGCTCGAACCAGTTCATCAGCTGTAAAAATGGCACACCGACTGATCTGGAGGTTGCCTGCCGGCTCCTTTCCAAATTAAAACCACTCTTCCCTCAACCAAAATGGTTTCTGCACAGCTTCGCTTTCTTCCATCGCCACAGCAGGGGCCCGAGTTCTAAGACTGGGCAGCTTCCGGAAGGACTCAGAACCACCTTCGGCCCCGGCCGACAGTCCGGCTGGCTGATCCACGTGGGGGCTAACTGGGGAAACCAGTCGATCGGTTGCTTCTGTGCTGCTTCTCTAAGTGCGCTTGCCCTTAAAGGAGCTGACCCGGAGGCCTAGGTGCTGCCGGCGTGGGGATCCCCAGCTGGGAACGCCCCTCCATGGAAGATCTCGTGTGCCCATTGGCTGTCCTGCCAACCGCGGGCGGTGACGGGGAAGGTGGCGGGTCCGGATCTGAATGCGTGTCCATGGCGGCGCTTGACCTGCGAGCGGAGCTGGACTCGCTGCTCCTGCAGCTGCTGGGGGACCTGGAGGAACTGGAGGGGAAGCGAGCGGTGTTGAACGCCCGGGTGGAGGAGGTAGGCGCCTGGGGCGGGCAGGAGGGCACACGGGCGTAAACTGAGGCTCACCGCTGTCCTCTCCTTGCAGGGCTGGCTGTCGCTCGCCAAGGCTCGCTACGCGATGGGCACCAAGTCGGTGGGGCCCCTGCAGTATGCTTCCCACATGGAGCCCCAGGTCTGCCTCCAGGCCAGGTGAGGAAGCGTCCATGCTGGGCTGGGTGGGTGGGCGCGCTCCAGGCCCGGGGTGCCAAACCTCCATCCTCCCTTCTTGTCCTTCAGCGAGGCCCAGGAGGGACTCCAGAAGTTCAAGGTGGTGAGATCTGGTGTCCACGCCCCAGAGGAGGTGGGGCCTCGCGAAGCAGGTGAGCCCCCTCTTCCTTCTGCAGAACCCCTTCCCAATGTCAAAGACAAAATGCAAATGATGGAGATGGTTTTAATTAGGTTTTTGCGATAAGAGAGAGCATCCCAGAGCTGAAGAACAGAATGTTTTTGTAGGGTGGTTTTGCCTTAGACTTTTATAGGGAGGAGTAGAGAAGTTGGGGAGTTGCTTTACACTGGGAATAATTTTACAATCACTTAAGTTTCAGTCAGCTGAACAGAAAATATTCATCTGTGTGTCTAGCTAGTTTCAGAGGGACAAACTTCTAATCCCAGTTAATCATTCCTGAGACAAAGAATGGGGAGTTGGAACATCTGTGTCTGGTCTGTCAGCATGTTCAGGTCCAATGGGTAAGGTCGGTGTCACAGGCAAACAGGGTCATCTGCAGGTCCTACAGGAGTCATGGGAAAGAGTGGACAAACAGTCTCATCTGAATCACAAGGGGAAAGGCTGTGTTTTGTGGTAAGCTGTTTCCTGGAACCCCAAAGTTGGAATTTTCCAACCAACAGTGTTTTCTAGAATCATGAGCTCAGATCAAGCTCAACATTGTCACCAAGACGATACAGGCCAGGGAGTAAGATCCCAGCCTACTCCAACCTTTCTTTCCTCAGCTCTGCGGAGGCGCAAGGGCCCCACTAAGACCCCAGAACCGCAGTCCTCTGAGGCCCCTCGGGACCCCCTGAACTGGTTTGGAATCCTGGTTCCTCACAGTCTACGTCAGGCTCAAGCCAGCTTCCGGGATGGTGAGTGGACCCTGTCGTTTGGCTGTGTGGCCCTCAGACCCTCTATCCACAGGGAACACTGGAGCACTGCTGCCATGGCTGGGGTTAGTCTGTGAAAGACTTTGCAGGTTTCTCTTCATCCAAACTTCTGTTGTTACCCACTGTGTTTTCCAAAAGCATTTACTGATTGTTGGCAGCATTCGGGTTCATGCTAGCTGCTGGGGATACAGCAGAGAACAAAAGAGAAAAACACCTTTTCATGTAATGTTTAGGAGCAGAGAAAGGCAATGTGCAGATAAGTAATAAGTCAGGATGTGAAAATTGTTACGAAAAACACATAATGGAGTGGGACAGGAGTGGGCCAAGGTAGCTATTTTACGAAGGGTGGCCAGGGGAAGTCTCTCTGAGGAGGTGAAGGAAAAGCTTTGTGGGTGATTTTGGGGAATGGTGCTCTAGATGGAGGAACCAGCCAGGACAAAAGCCCTGAAGCCATATATATCAGGTATGTGCGGAGGCTGATGGCCTGAAGTGGAGTCAGATGAAGACTGTGGGACGCACAGAGAGGCTGTGAGCAGAGGATGGTTCGACTGGCTGCACAGGGTCACAGGAATCCTTGGGTGCTGGGTGGGGACAGAGAGCAGAGGGAGGAAGCGGGCGTCAGGGAGCGGCCAGTGCGAGAAGCAGATGGCGTCACTGGAGGAGGAGGTAAGTGGTGGGAACCTGCACAGGTTTTAAGAGTAGAAGCCGGCCAGGCGCGATGGCTCAAGCCTGTAATCCCAGCACTTTGGGAGGCCGAGACGGGCGGATCACGAGGTCAGGAGATCAAGACCATCCTGGCTAACATGGTGAAACCCCATCTCTACTAAAAAAAATACAAAAAAACTAGCCAGGCGTGGTGGTGGGCGCCTGTAGTCCCAGCTACTGGGGAGGCTGAGGCAGGAGAATGGCGTAAACCCGGGAGGCGGAGCTTGCAGTGAGCTGAGATCTGGCCACTGCACTCCAGCCTGGGCGACAGAGCGAGACTCCGTCTCAAAAAAAAAAAAAAAAAAAAAAAAAAGAGTAGAAGCCTCAGAATTTGCTGACAGATAAGATATGGGAGTAAGGGAAGGAAAGGAGTCCAGGAAAGCCCCCGGTCTCCACTCAAAACCCCTGGAGGATGGAGTGACCCTCACCCACTGTGGGCAGCTGAGGGGATGCCGGAAGGCAGGAGTTGGTGTGGTCTGTGTGGTGTCTACTGATGTCCTGCTGGACAGTCTGAGTGGGCACTTGGGCACATACCTCTGGAGTTTGGGAAAGGCCTGGGCTGGAGAGAGATTTGGGAGTCACTGCATAGCACTGTTTAAATTCCAAAGTTTTTGACACAAACACTGGTTTAAAGCTGAAACAGGATGAGATCAGCAGAGGGCCTGGGGAGTATGGACAGGAGGTGAGGGAGAGGAGGGGAGAAGCCAGTCAAGGAAACTTAGGAGCAACACCTGGGAGCAGGTGTCCTGGAGGCCAAGAAGAGAAAGTGTTTCCTGGAGCAAGCGATCCAGTGTGCGGTCAGCCCTGCTGCTGAACAGGAGGCTGAAGACTGAGAGCTGCCCGGAGGACTGGGCAGCAGCTGTTCCAGCAGAGACATCGGCACAAGCCACCTAGAGGTGGATCCAGAGTGTGGACTACTGTTGGGGCAGAGAAAAGAAGTGGAGGGAGAGCAGGTGAGGGGAGCGAGAGGCTGTAGTCATGGGGGAAGGAAGGAAATGAGAGCATGAGATGGTATTACTAGCTGTGAATTTTTACTTCCTGGTGGGTGATATAATGGGTCCGGGAAGTCTGAGGAGGTAATGTTTTAGCAAAGACCTGAAGGAGGTGTAAGACTGCAGAGGTTCTGGAGCAGCCAATGCAGGGCCGTACCTGGAATGTTTTGGGACAAGTGTTGCGGGCAGAGAGGCCTGGAGCCTCTCCAATTTCTGGGGATGTCCAGATCCTCCTGGGTCCTGTGTTATACCACAGATACCATCCTAACCTTCTCTCCTTTCCTCCAGGCCTGCAGCTGGCCGCAGACATAGCCAGCCTCCAGAACCGCATTGACTGGGGTCGAAGCCAGCTCCGGGGGCTCCAAGAGAAACTCAAGCAGCTGGAGCTGGGGGCTGCCTGACATGCATGCACAGAGGCAGGGCAGTGAGCTCAGCTGTTCTCTGACATCGCTATTTGATCTCAGGCCTTCTTCCTTCACAAGTAGCTCTTGCCCCTACCCCACGCCAGCTAATGCCCACTCTGTCCCTGCTCTGCATGTTTCCTTAGGTGTGAAGTTTGAAGAGGCAAACTAATTTTGAAAGCCACTATTTTGAAACCATTCCGAGGCCTGAGTTCCCATAGGACACACTCACGTGGGCAGGTACACGTTAGTCAACAACTGGAACTGTCTCTTGGATCACTCAGCTGTGGTTTCGTGGCTGGATGACGGAACACTGTGCGAAGAGAGGTGGTGGGGGACAGGAAGTAGCGCTTCATGCTTACTACATCCTCCAAATTGTCTTTGCTGGAGGAGAAAACCGTACTGGGCCAAAAGATCAGGACAATATGACTTGAGTCCACAAGGATACAAACACCTGAGTAGCTGGGCAGCCCTTGGCAGGGTCTAAGCCAGGAAGTGAAAATGATCTGGCCTAGATTTTTAAGGGAACTCTAGGAAGAGGCCTACCTTTTTAAAATCCTGTCTCTTTATCTTACCATAAGAGGCTGAACCTCTCTTCATTTTTTGGAAGGGCCACTTGTGTTTTCTGTTTTGGGAACTTCATTCTTCTACTGGGTTGTTGATCTTTGCAATAATTTCTAGGAGCTGTTTATGTTTTGAGGTAATTGGTCCTTTGTTCGTATGTATGAGATGGAAGTCTCATTTTCCAGTTTATCTTTTTGCTTATGATTTTTTTGACTTTTTATTATAAAATAAAACATATTACATCAAACCACACAGAACAGTTGAATAGCTTAATGAATAACTACAGTAAAAGCTATGGTAACCACT
Organism: Macaca fascicularis; assembly: GCF_037993035.2. Classification (NCBI taxonomy): domain Eukaryota; kingdom Metazoa; phylum Chordata; class Mammalia; order Primates; family Cercopithecidae; genus Macaca; species Macaca fascicularis. Next base: position 437,224 of record NC_088386.1, read on the forward strand.
ACCCAACTTTTGTGTTTTTTGATCATTATTTGTACATACAATTGAATGTATCCAGCTGTCACATGATTCTGAATTTGGGCTTGTAACTGGTAAGGCAATCAGGGAATTCTCCAGCATTTTCAAGAACCTCTGTGGTTTCCGTTGAAATGTCCACTGAGTCATGTCCAGCTTTTCCACCGTCCGCCCACGTGCTGTATGTTGGTTAATGCTGCCCTTTTGTTTTGCTAACTCCTGTGTAAACTCAATGTAATTTGGGGGTTTTCATTCTGTTCCGCAGACATTACTGTCAACACACCAGTACTACATTGTTTTACTTCTTGAACTTTAACATAACCCCTGTAGGGCAGATTTGCCATTGGTTGAGGGGTCGTTTATTGGCCTGTTGACCTTGAGTTGTCAGGAAAAAGACTAAGGGAGGAACTCAAAAGGAACCCCCGTGACTGCAGGAAAACTGGATATCTGCCCCCAGCCCTCACCAAAGGTTTCCTTTCATCACAAGATCCTATCTACAAGGTGCCCGTTAGTGAGATTCTGAAGCCAAAGTAAGGAAAAAAATAAGTCAATTTTGCTGGGGCCACAAATTCTTCAAGGAGGAGGTGCGACCCCATGGAGCACGCCCTTCGCTGCTGGTCGTGGGCGGGCACTGGGGTGGGCATGCGCCGCCCACTGCGGGCTGGGGGCTGGACTGGCAGGTCGGGCTGGGACCACGGGCTCTGCAACTGCGGTTGATGAAGACAGCAAATCTTCAGCACAACGTCCTTAACTCGCTGCCCTGATCTTCTGCCCTGACTCCAGCTCTGGGGGAGACCACCAGGAAAGGGGGTTCTGCCTGCGGGGGTGGGGTGGGGTGCCTTGTCCCACCAGGGCTAAGTGGGAGACGGGTCCGTGCAGCCAGTCTGGCAGGGCTGCAGTCACACCGGTTTCCACAGGGACAGCAGGAGCTCAGCGCTGCGCAGTGGTAGGTGGGAGGTGCTGGCGCGAAGCTGCGGCATGTCATGTATACAGACATGGTGGGGTGACTACTCAGCGGTTCCCATATGGTCTAGCGGTTAGGATTCCTGGTTTTCACCCAGGCGGCCCGGGTTCGACTCCCGGTATGGGAACAACAGTGGTTTTGTTTTTGTGTTTTTTTGCGGATGTATGTTTTTTTCTTTCAAGTTGAAAATGTTCGCCAGAAGAACTTTGACTTTTCACCACTAGAATGCTCCAGGACAGATTGGGTATTTCCTCTTCATTTGAACTTGGAGAAACGCCCAGGGAGATCTGGGCCCCATTGCTGTGTGTTTTGATGGCAGTGACCATTTTCATCACGGCATTAGCTAGTTGTTTTGACCATCAATAGCTTACTGAGTATATTAGATGCCATGTGCATCACAGGTGTGAATATTGGAATTAGTGAAATGCCCGATAACATTGAAAATATTCAAAATGTGTTGCTGTGGAACCCCCAGCAGAAGACAGGTCCCCACGGGCCCCCATCGTGCTCCAGTGCACTGGCTCAGGTTGGCAGGGGCCACCTCGGGTCCATGAGCAGCCTCTGCAAGGCGGGGAGAGGAAGTCCTAGGCAGTCTGCTGGGAGCATAGCACTCTGGAAAAATGTACTTTTCTCTCTTGCTGCTGCTTTGTTTGGTCCAGTAGTCAGGGTTCCTGTTTTCTCACTCGGACAGTCCAGGCTTGACTCCACTCCCTCAGCAGAAAACCAACTTCAAACTTCAATGATGCCTTCCTGCCAGCAAACACACACACATCCCTTTTAAAGGAGAACCCAGCTGGGTGAGTGGGCACCTTCAGTCCCAGCTGCTAAGGAGGCTGAGGCTGGAGGTTTGCCTGAGCCCAGGAGGTTGAGGCTGCAGTGAGCCGAGGTCGCGCCAGTACCCTCCTGCCTGGGCCACAGAGTCAGACCTCTTACCTAAAAAAGACACTGTCTTTCGGCTTGCTTGCTCAATTAATTCAGGGAGATTATATGTAGGGCTGAGGTCATGTCTTCAGGAATTACTGCCACACTCATTCATTCATTCATTCCTGCCTTTGTTTTTTACAATTATTTTTATAATTATCGCTAGTAAGCATACCAATGAAAATTATTGTTCTGGCACATAAAGAGCTTCAAAATCATCACTTCCATTCTTACAAGAAAAAAGCTGAACGAACTGAAAAATCAACAACTCTCAGATGCCTCAGAAAATTGAGGTCACGTGGCAAACCACTCCCCTGAAAATTAGAAGGAAAGGCAAATACAAAGCCACAGCTTCCAGGCGCAGAAGCTGCTGCTGCAGCCAGCAACTTGTAGGGAAGCTTAAAGGGTGGCTGACTAACTGCCAGAGCCTGGGCATGTAAGCATGAGAGAGGAAAATGCTGGGGACCTAGCCTTGAGGGGCCCCCGCACTCTCATGGGTTTTATCTCCAGGAATTCTATTAGGTTCTTGGGTGAAAATCAGAGAAAAATCTGCTGGAGCTTCTGGCAAGGGGAGGGAAGTGTAACCACTTTGAAATGCACACAGAATGTCCTGTTCTCCTTAACAAAGGCTTAAGGTCAGAGCAACTACCAGAGCCCACCCAACCCAAAGGAAGGAAAACATCCACCTCCAGTTCTCTCTAGTCTTCCAATCTCAAATAAACAAAGCTGAGAAGCACTTGTGAGGGGCACAGCCTAGGGACCACTGGTTCACAACAAGACTGGGCCTTGATGATGGGTCTATAGACCACTCCCCACTGTCCCCACATCTCACTGCCACATCACTTAGGGCTCCGATACGTTAACAGGGGATTACAGCTGAAAGAACTGCAAGGCCCAGAATTCACGTAAGACTCCAGGGAAACCCAAAGGCAACAGGGGATGCAAAAACAAGGACACTAGAGGAAATTTTAGCCTCTGACATTTACAACTACAGCACACAAGAAACACAGCCTTGCTCCTTAGTCAGATAAATATAAGACTTCACAGTAAAAGCCTATTTACCTCAGTTCCTCTCACCTCATGCATGTTTGGCTTTCAACAGAAAATTACAAGATGGGAGATAGAACATTTCTGCAGCAGAATGCCTCCATCAGTCAGTTGCCTGCCTGTGGAATTTTGGAAGCCCCATGGCCTTCTTTTATTCCATTCCATCTCGGTCCCTTAGAGTCAATGCTGCCATGTTTCTACTGCTATCAGAGTCTCAAAACCTTTGTCTCCTGCATAATTCATGGGGTTTCAGCCAACAGACAAACGGGCCTTCCACAGATCTTTCCTTGGTAACCCCATCTCTATTTCTGGCTTCTGCTGAGATGGTGGAGTGGTTCCGTGAGTCACATGTCCAATCTCTTTAGCAAAATGTTATCCAGCCACACCCTTGGTTCTTTTTTTTTTTTTTTTTTTTTTTTTGAGACGGAGTCTCGCTCTGTCGCCCAGACTGGAGTGCTGTGGCCGGATCTCAGCTCACTGCAAGCTCCGCCTCCCGGGTTTATGCCATTCTCCTGCCTCAGCCTCCCGAGTAGCTGGGACTACAGGCGCCCGTCACCCCGCCCAGCTAGTTTTTTGTATTTTTTAGTAGAGACGGGGCTTCACCGTGTTAGCCAGGATGGTCTCGATCTCCTGACCTCATGATCCGCCCGTCTTGGCCTCCCAAAGTGCTGGGATTACAGGCTTGAGCCACCGCGCCCGGCCCAGAGTACACTTTCTAACGGTGAGTTTCCTAATTTTTGTAGTCTTTGTAATCTGGACATCCTGGGAGCCCCTAAATCATTAAGTGCCAGCTCCTTTCTGCTTGACTGTTCTTTACTCAATATACCTTTTTCATCTCACAGTTCCTATTAGCAACAAGCAGGTGTACCTTCGACACTGCCCTTAGAAATCTCCTCAACTAAATATCCAAGCTTTTAATATCCAAGCTTATTATTTATCATGTCTACTTTCCATATAACAGAACACAATTTAGTCAAGTTCTCTACCACTTGATAACAAAGACCTCTTTTACTCAAAAGTCAAAGAACATATTCCTCATTTCTTTCTAAGACCTCACCAGAAGCACCTTCAACATTATGTTTCTACCAACATTCTGTTCATGACAATATATGTATTCTCTAAGAGCATCAGTCCCCAACTGTTTTGGCACCAGGGACAGGGGCTGGGGGGTTGGGGGGAAGACAGGCTGATTTCAGGATGAAACTGTTCCACCTTAGAGCATCAAGCATTAGTTAGATTCTCATAAGGACTGCACAGCTTCAATCCCTGGCATGCATACTTCCCAACAGGGTTCGTGCTCCTATGAGAATCTAATGCCTTGCTGGTTTGACAGGAGGCGGAGCTCAGGCGGCAATGCTGGATCGCTGGCCGCTCACCTCCTGCTATGTGGCCTAGTTCCTAACAGGCCAGGGACCTGCACCAGTCCTTGGCCTGGGGGTTGGGGATGCCTGCTAAGAGAATAGAAGCTTCTCTACAGGTCTTCTCACTTCCTTCTGAGCTTTCATTGGAATTACTGTTCACATCTCAACCAACTGTTTCCTCAGTGGATTCTAGGCTTTTCTATCACTGCCTCACACTTCTTCCAGCCTCTTCCTGATTCCAAAGCTCCTTCCACATTTTAAGTCTTAGTTACAGAAACATCCTACTTCCTGGCACCAATGTCTGTATTAGTTTTCTAGGCTGCCACAGTAATTTAACACAAACTTCGTAATGTATCCTCTCACAGCTCTGAAAGTCAGAAGTCTGGAGTCCAGGTGCTGGCAGACCCCTGTGTCCTCTGAAGGCTCTAGGGAAGAACCCTTCTCTGCTTGTCCTAGCTTCTGGTGGTTCTGAAAGTCCTTGGCGTTCCTTGAGTTGCAGCTACAGCGCTCTGATCTCTGGCCCCATCCTTCATGTGGCCTTCTTCTCCATATGTATCCATGTGTCCTCTCCTGCTCCTGCAAGAACAGCGGTCACTAGATATAGAACCTACTCTAAGCTGGGTGCAGTGGCTCACGCCTGTAATCTCAGCAATTTGGGAGGCCGAGGCAGGCGGATCACCTGAGGTCGAGAGTTGGAGACCAGCCTGACCAATATGGAGAAACCCCGTCTCTACTGAAAATACAAAATTAGCTGGGCATGGTGGTGCATGCCTGTAATCCCAGCTACTCGGGAGACTGAGGCGGGAGAATCACTTGAACCCGGGAGGCGGAGGTTGCTGTGAGCCGAGATAGCGCCATTGCACTCCAGCCTGGGCAACAAGAGTGAAACAACAACAACAAAAACAGAAACAAGAACCTACTGTAATCCAGTACAAATCATCTTAATTACATCTGCAAGATTCTATTCCCAAATAAAATCATATTCTGAGGTTGTGGGTAGACACGATTTTTTTTTTCTTTTTGATGGGGAAACACTGTTCAACTCAAGACAGAGCACTTGGAGGGACAAACTGCAAAACCAGTGGATTCCTATAACAAAGTTTTAAAAATGCTGCCTTGACCCACTTTTGAGGCCCTGGCTAGAGGCCAGTTTCCCTTCTTGGGCACCCAGTTAAGTTCATACCCGCAACCACTGGACACTCTCAGTCTGAGTTCCGCACACCTGCCCTCATCACTCCCTCCCCACCCCATAACACGTGCTCGCTCGGGAACTGAGTAAAATGTTTCAGGGTCCGTCATATCCTATCTTTTCAGTATCAGTCATTTCCTAATCTGCATAATGTTACCTAAATAATAATAAAACCTACGGAAGCAGCGGGCCCAGCAAGCAGAGGGGCTTGGTGGGCTACAGTGACAGCCACTAGGCCGCCCTTGCTTACAGACTGGCCCCACCCCGTGGCAGCACCAGTCCGGGACGCAGCTATTTTTTGCTGTCTACAGGGTGTCTGGGGAATCTCATTCCCAAATTGTGAAACTTTGAGTCATCACGAGTTTCTCCTAAACCGAGGTATCAAGCGCTCCGGGCAGCTCAAATTGGCTACTTCTGGTTGTCAAAAGACTCCACAGAGGCGAGCAGGCAGTGAGGGGTGTGGCTCTCCTCCAGGTGCCATGGAGCCGGCTGAGTGGCTCATCAGGGGAGCGGACACATGGCTGGCAACACGATGACTCTCTACGGCCCATTCCACCGCACAGTACAGCGGGAGGCCGCGCTGCCAGCACGGCCCGGGGCCTGGTCGCTCGCGGGGTTGGGGCGCCTGCAGCCTCTTCCCGGATCCAGGGCATCCTCCCTGGAGTCCTTGATAGTATTTGTGGACTGCTATGGTGTTGCCTGCCTTGATGCTGTCGCCGTGTGTCCCTCCAACCCCGTGCAGGACAAGGGCTCAAACCCATGGAGGCCGCTGGCACAGTGCTCCCTAAAAAATGAAGGCCGGCCCGGCGGCTCAGGCCTGTAATCCCAGCACTTTGGGAGGCCAAGCAGGCGGATCATGAGGTCCGGAGATCGAGACCATCCCGGCCAACATGGTGAAACCCCATCTCTACCAAAAATTCAAAAAAATAACTGGGTGTGGTGGCGGCGCCTGTAGTCCCAGCTACTAGGGAGGCTGAGGCAGGAGAATGGTGTGAACCCGGGAGGGGGAGCTTGCAGTGAGCCGAGATCGCACCACTGCACTCCAGCCTGGGCAACAGAGCGAGACTCCATCTCAAAAACAAACACAAAAACAAAATAAAATAAAAAATAAATGAAAGGGGAGGGAACCCTTCTTCCTGCCCTGCCGGAGACCCCCAACAAGGAGGTCATGCGGTTGATTCAGGAATGGGAAGCCCTGAATGCTGGCCTCGCAGAGCAGTGACGGTTAGGTTAGGTTGGTGAAAGCAGAAATGAAGAAATGTGGGTGAGTTCAAGAGAGACTGATGTAGTAGAATTAGTGTGTCTTTGCAATGTTTGGATGTGAGGAGTCAACAAGCAATGAAAGCTGTTTTCCAGATTTCTGTCTCATGCAACTGTTTGTGCCTTTCACTGCAGAAGCTGGAGACTAAACTGGGCTGGAAGTGGGTAGTTTTTTTGTTTTTTTGGAGATAGTCTTGCTATGCTTTCCACCCTGGACTTGAATTCCTAGGCTGAAAGGATCCCATCCTCCCACCTCAGCCTCCTGAGTAGCTGGGACCACAGGTGTGTGCCCCTGTACCCAGCTTCATGAGTTTAGTTTTACATATGTTGAATTTTAGCCATCTTGGTTCAAGATTTCAAGGTAGAAATGGTTACGTGGGTCTGTAGCTCAGTGCAGAGGCTGGTTATGTGCTCCATCTGGATGCTGAAGTTACTTACCCCTTCAGGGAGGTCTTGGAATGAAGAGGAATTACTGAGCTAAGTGCCAGAGTCCCTAGTGAATGAAGAATGTAATTAGGATATTTTTTAGATGGCACAACAAAGGGGATTGGATAGAACTTTGGTTGAATGGTTTGGTCTCTTCACAGGAAGATTGCTTTCTACAAGCGAACGGGTTAGTAATGGTCCGGAAATAGTGACGGGCACCAAGAGCTGACTGCTCACCCTCAAGTGAAGAAATAACACTTGAGAGTACTTAGGAAAGGTAGTCTTGGCAGGAGAGTGCCAGGTTTTAATTTGAGGAGGTCAAAGGAATGCTTTAGACTAGTTAAGGATGTGGAAGTTTGTATAATGGAAAGGTTTAGAGACTTTCAGAAGAGGAGGTCTCTGCCTTTCCAGAATGCATATTCTCTTTTCCTTACTATTTATGTTATGATGCGCAAATTATTTACATTACAGAACCAAGCTTTTACAAATTTAAATACACAGATTTCACATTTTTAAGGAAAATTTTTTTATTGCTTTCCCCATTGAGTTTTTTGTTTTCCCTACATTTCTTTCTCTTTCTTTCCCCTCCCTTCTTTCTTTTCTTTCTTTTCCTTCCCTCCCTCCCTTCCTCCCTCCCTTCCTCCCTCCCTCCCTTCCTTTTTTGAGACAAGGTCTGCCCTCTGTCACTTGGACTGGAGTGCAGTGGCACAATCTCAGCTTACTGCAACCTCTGCCTTCCAGGTTTGAGTGATCCTCCTGCCGTAGCCTCCTGAGTAGCTGGGACTACAGGAGTGTGATACTATGCCTGGCTAATTTGTTTTCGTATTTTTTGTAGAGGTGGGGTTTCGCCATGTTGCCCAGGCTGGTCTCCTACTCCTGAGGGTCAAGCGATCCGCCTGCCTTAGCCTCCCAAAATACCAGGATTACAAGCATGAGTCACCGCGCCCAGCCCACATTTTCTGCTTTTTATGTATCTGCTTTTCTTTTTTTTTTTTTTTTTTTTTTTTTGAGACGGAGTCTCGCTCTGTCACCCAGGCTGGAGTACAGTGGCCGGATCTCAGCTCACTGCAAGCTCCACCTCCCGGGTTCACGCCATTCTCCGGCCTCAGCCTCCCGAGTAGCTGGGACTACAGGCGCCTGCCACCACGCCCGGCTAATTTTTTTGTATTTTTAGTAGAGACGGGGTTTCACCGTGTTAGCCCGGATGGTCTTGATCTCCTGACCTCGTGATCCGCCCGTCTCGGCCTCCCAAAGTGCTGGGATTACAGGCTTGAGCCACCGCGCCCGGCCTGCATCTGCTTTTCTATTTCAGGACTCATATGAATGAGCAAAACGTACATTGAACACTCATGCAAAAGAGCGTAAGAATCTAGCAGAGGCTTTATTGGCCTCTGAGACTTTGGATGCCAAAGAGATTCACGTTGTTCTTGAGGGGAAGAAAGAAACTGGAAGTGATATGATAACCCTCTTCTTGATAGGGATGCATTGCTAGTTTCATCGAAGAATGGAAGCATTAGTTTTTCAGCAGTGCTTTCCCATCCATTCTTGAATTAAGGGTGTGAGATACTTTGTCAGTCTATTGCCATGATGACACCTATTGCAAATTAGCAACCTTGTAGCACGCATATTTAAAAAAAGAACAACCAGGATTTAGAAGAGCTTATTTGAGAAATGTTAGTCATAAAGTTGAAAGTAATGATTCTATGGTTGGTGACTCTACCAGATGCGAATAAAAATTGTTCCCTTAGCTCTTGGGAAGCATTTTTAATTTGTAAGCTAAAATTGTTGAAGGATATCCATTATCTCTTGATAGTACCATTTATCTTTTATACTAAAATATTTGGTTGTTGGTAAATCATAATTTTATGTACATCAGTGGAAACAATTAAGATGCAGTAGTTATGCTTCAGATTAACTGCATATACAATGTTTAAGAGTACAGAGTTGTAATTCAGTTACAATCAGAATTTAAATGGTTATAACATTTTAAAATGGACAATAAAGAGGCAGACCATAAGAAGTAATGTAAAAGATGTGGAGAAACTATAACCCTCATACATTGCTTGTTAGAATACAAAATTCTACAGTCACTTTGAAAACCACATCCATTTAGTTATGAGCATATTTCTTAATTTTAATACGTCATGTTTTAATAAAATATGTTAGAATACAGACTTGATCTTTGGATTGAAAAAATAATACTGCGCAGTGGACATGAAGATTTGGAGAGTTGGTACCTTCGAAACAAGTATTTTATTTCTGTCTATATATCTTTCTGTCCCCACTGTTATGCATGAATCCTTATTTTCGTCAGGAATATAATCTTTCCTCCCTTTCACAACAGAAAATTAAATTATATATAAAAGCGATTTTTTCTGAACCATTTACATCTTCCATCAGCATGACAATATAATGGGTGGCTAATCTGTTATGAATGTGAGAATGCATTTCATTGAAGAAAATTACTAACTTGCCAAACAGGGAGGGTGGGAGGACACTTACTTCTTAAATTCTACTTCTGAGAGCTTAATGTGAATGTTCTGCATTTCTGGAAGCAGGTGCTTGACTCATGCAGGAAATCAAGCCTGAGAGAAAGGCTGGTGAGCTGCTTTGTCTGAGAAAGGGAGAATTGTTATTGTGTTCAGCCTGGCCTGCACTCTCCGAACTTGTTTTGGCAAAGAACGCTTGAGTGTTTACAGATGCCCAGATGTTGGTCAAGGGCACAACACAGTGAGCCATTGTGGGGAGGCAGGATCCATTTTAGATCCCATGTGAAAGGGCCTGTTAAAGGTGTGAAGAGGCCTCAGAAGACTATAATTCAAAGTGAATCTCTGGATTCCTTAGGAGCTATGAGAAAATAAAGGCCAGGAAGGAGTGCTTTCATTCAGGTTAAAGCAATTACAGGTGAGGACAGCTATGGGCAGAGAAGTACTCCTGAGGGAGTTGGTTTTTTTTTTTTTTTTTTTTTTTTTTTTTTTTTTTTTTTTTTTTTTTAAAGAGACGGAGTCTCACTCTGTCGCCCAGGCTGGAGTGCAGTGGCCGGATCTCAGCTCACTGCAAGCTCTGCCTCCCAGGTTCATGCCATTCTCCTGCCTCAGCCTCCCGAGTAGCTGGGACTACAGGCGCCCGCCACCTCGCCCACCTAGTTTTTTGTATTTTTTAGTACAGACGGGGTTTCACCGTGTTAGCCAGGATGGTCTCGATCTCCTGACCTCGTGATCCACCCATCTCAGCCTCCCAAAGTGCTGGGATCACAGGCTTGAGCCACCGCGCCCGGCAGGGAGTTGGTTTTAAAATAAACGCTGTGTCTGGAATTGGTGGGTTCTTGGTCTCGCTAACTTCAACAATGAAGCCCTGTACCTTTGCAGTGAGTATTACAGTTCTCAAAGATCGTGTGTCCCGGGTTTGTGCGTTCAGATGTTCTGATGTGTCTGGAGTTTCTTCTTTCCAATGGGTTCGTGGTCTCACCGGCCTCAGGAGTGAAGCTGCAGACGTTCACGGTTAGTGTTACAGCTCATAAAGGCGGCCCTGACCCAAAGAGCTAGCAACAGCAAGATTTACTGCAATGATAAAGAACAAAACTTCCTGACCACGGAAGCTGACAGAACAGGTTGGGGCTCCTAACGCTGGTGGGCTGCTTTTATTCCCTTATCTGGCCCCACCCACACCCTGCTAATTGGTTCATTTTACAGAGAGCTGATTGGTCCGTTTTGACAGAGTGTTGATTGGTGCCTTTACAATCCTTCAGCTAGACACAAAAATTCTCCAAGTCCCCACCCCACCTTTGGTAGACACAAAGCGCTGATTGGTGGGTTTACAAACCTCTAACTAGACACAGAATGCTGATTGGTGCGTTTATAAACCTCTAACTAGACACAGAATGCTGATTGGTGCGTTTACAATCCTTTAGCTAGACTGAAAAATGCCCACCCCACGTTTAGCTAGCCAGGAAAGAGCAATGTCTTAGCTATTGTGCTGATTGGTGCCTTTACAAACCTTTAGCTAGACTGGAAAGTTCTCCAAGTCTCCACCAGACCCAGAAGCCCAGCTGGCTTCATCTCTCAAGGGCACTGGGGGCGGGACTGTGCCGCACCTAGGCCAGTCACCTAGTGCGGCCCGCGAGCCCGCGCCCACCGGGAACCGGCACCAGCTCGGGAGCGCCCCGGGCAGCCCCGGCTCCCACCCGCGCCTCTCCCTCCTCACCTCCCCGCTAGCAGAGGGAGCGGGGCCCGGCCTCGCCAAGCCCAGAGAGGGGCCCCCACAGCGCAGCAGCGGCGAAGGGCTCCTAAAGCGCGGCCAGAACGCACACGGAGACTGAGGAGGCGCCCAGAACGAGCAGGGGCTGCTAGCAGGCTGTCACCTTTCAATGCCATATAAAGATTGCTGGCAATTATCTTACAACTGTATCAGTCAGATAAGAACTCAACCACCCTTTGCAGATTTGTCTCTTGCAGGATCAGAAACCATAATTTGGTAGCTGAGGGAGGGTGAATGGAATTAGGGAAGAAGTAAAGAACTGTGCCTGCCTCTTACCTTTATTGCATTTGGCCAGACTGCAACAGGCCCTAGCTGATTAACTCTTGACTTTGGGGCTCTTTTTTTTTTTGAGAGACGGAGTCTCGCTCTGTCGCCCAGGCTGGAGTGCAGTGGCGCGATCTGGGCTCACTGCAAACTCCGCCTCCCGGGTTCACGCCATTCTCCTGCCTCAGCCTCCCGAGTAGCTGGGACTACAGGCGCCGCCACCACGCCTGGCTAATTTTTTGTATTTTTAGTAGCGACGGGATTTCACCGTGTTAGCCAGGATGCTCTCGATCTCCTGACCTCGTGATCCGCCTGCTTCGGCTTCCCAAAGTGCTGGGATTATAGGCGTGAGCCACCTTGCCTGGCCGACTTTGGGGCATTTTTATCATTACATGGAGAGGGACATTCTGTTTCAGTGCTTTGTCAATTGAAGCAGCATTGGGTTTTTTATATTCCTTGAGAATCATGTTTTTAGCCTGGGCGAAGAACAGGGACATATATAATTGATAGGTGATAGTGGGAGATGATGTTGCCTTCTGATTCCCCTTGCATTCTGTTGAAAGCTTTCCTATATGATTATGTTAAAACTCAGGAATGACCTTGCGAGACCCTCATTCTTTGCTCTTCCTGCTCTAACCACAAGGTTAGAGCCTTGTTTTTGTTTAGCATCTCTCTGTATTTCTCTCCTCTGTATGCTGTTGCACCTTAGTGCAAGCGAAAGACTGTCCCTCTAGCTTTTTTCTGTTCGGGATGTATGTCCAGCTGCTTTCTCTGTTTCTTCACAGTGTTTGATTTGTACTTTTGTAATAAACTGTTCTATAATTTATCGTGTCTATTTCTGCCTTCCCCCCTACCGAGTTCCAGGAAGTTTCTTTTGAACACCTTTGCATCTCTAAAGCTAAATGGAGTGCATTATAGGTAGGTACCTAATACATTTTAATAGGCATTCAATCGATGAAATTTCCTCATTCTGTCAGCGTCAGGCAGAGCATCAGAACAGATGGATCAGACTCTCTGAGGAGGGTTAAAAAATGCTGCAGAGAATAGGAGTATTAAGTGCTTTTTTCACCTGTGAAAATATCCTGGGGAGTATTGTAGTAAAAAGACTGATGGGCCAGGCGTGGTGGCTTACACGTGTAACCCCAGCACTCTGGGATGCCGAGGCGGACGATCACTTGAGGTCGGGGGTTCAAGACCAGCCTGGCCAACATGCTGAAGCCCTGTCTCCACTAAAAGGGCTTCTCCTGGGCAGGGGGGCGTGCACCTGTAATCCCAGCTACTTGGGAGGCTGAGAAAGGAGAATCGCTTGAACATGGGAGGAGGAGGTTGCAGCGAGCTGTGTTCGTGCCATTGCATTCTGCACTCCAGCCCGGGGGACAGAGTGAGACTCCATCTCAAAAAGACTGGTGGAATGCCTTCCTGTAGGGCAAAGTCTGATTTCTTTTTAAGAAGAGAAAAAATATAAGGCAAGATTGTGACCCAGGATAACAGTACCTGTCACATAGAAGGATCTGTCAAATGAGTAGACACTTAATTTAAGATCTCTAGCATGTGAAATTCTAAGGTATTCTGGATTGATTTTATAGAGATGCATTTTATCCTTGCTCAACCAGTTTCTGTTATTTAGGTTCGAATCATATATATTGCATACATTTATTACTAATGAAAGTGACTTGGAATTCAACCTTATGGGACACAGAGTTAAACGAGTCTTTTATATATGTATTTCTTTCTTTTTTCTTTTTTCTTTTTTTTTTATGAGATGGAGTCTTGCTCTGTCACCCAGACAAGTGCAGTGGTGCGATCACGACTCACTGCAACCTCCGCTTCCATGTTCAAGCGATTCTCCTGCCTCAGCCTCCTGAGTAGCTGGGATTACAGGTGTGCACCACCACACCCAGCTAATTTAGTATTTTTAGTAGAGACGGGGTTTCACCATGTTGGTCAGGCTGGTCTTGAACTCCTGACCTCATGATCCGCCCACCTCAGCCTCCCAAAGTGCTACGATTACAGGTGTGAGCTACCATGCTTGGGTCTATATGCATATTTCTTAATGCTGAAAGCCTTCAGACTCAACTGTAAGACTAGAAGAGGATGTTGATGGACTTATGGTAAGTGAAGCAGAAGCAGCAGCAGTTAAACTCATCTTATTTAAATACTTCTAGTTATTAATCACATCCATGTCAATTTTTTTTCACACCAAATTTGCAGTTAAAACCCACAAGTTTTGGGCCGGGCGCGGTGGCTCAAGCCTGTAATCCCAGCACTTTGGGAGGCCGAGACGGGCGGATCACGAGGTCAGGAGATCGAGACCATCCTGGCTAACACGGTGAAACCCCGTCTCTATTAAGAAATACAAAAAACTAGCCGGGCGAGGTGGCGGGCGCCTGTAGTCCCAGCTACTCGGGAGGCTGAGGCAGGAGAATGGCGTAAACCCGGGAGGCGGAGCTTGCAGTGAGCTGAGATCCGGCCACTGCACTCCAGCCTGGGTGACAGAGCGAGACTCCGTCTCAAAAAAAAAAAAAAAAAAAAAAAACCCACAAGTTCCATAGATTATGTGATAGAGACCATGTCATTAAAGTGGATGACTATGTTCTTGCTTTCCTTTAGGAAGAAAGTAGTATTTCTGGGTTTTGTTTACTGAACACCTAAATGGAATTTTTAAGTTGAATTGATACACCATTAGCAATCAGATGCAGACTTTTTTGGAGTTAAAAATAATGAAATGGAGTATTTCATGTTATAAAGAAATGAAAAAATTAATCTTTAATATTTTTCAGATCTTATGTTCTCTCTATATATGTATATATGTGTGTAATATATACATATATATTCCAATATTATCTCTCCTTAGATATATATTGTCCAGTGAATCTACCAAATGAGCAAATTAAAAGGAGATGGTTTTATCTTTGAGTGGATGGGTGTCTACTGAGTAGGGTCTATATTTAAATAAAAATGGTTATAATGCAAAAAACCATGGACTGTATGGACTCTGAGGGAGATGGATATATAGTGAGAACATCTCTGTAGTTGCCCTTTATTACTGAACAATTATGTATAAGTGAACAATTTTACCTAAATGTGCTTATCTTTTATGCTTCCTGCAGAAATGATTTAGACTCTAATCTCACATTTTGCTACTATTGTCCTGGAGCATGTTGACAACCTGTTGTTCTTAAACCAGAGATGCTTGTTACTTCTGTGTAACTCTCTTAGAAATCACAAACCAGTTGATGAAAGAGGCAGGAGTGGGATAAAATGGTAGAAGAAGAGAGACAAATTAGAGAGGAAATTTGAGAAACTGGCAGTTAAAAGGATTTACAAGAAGGAAAAAAAGGAATCTTTACATTATTTTGAAAAAAACCTCACAGTTATCAAAAAAACAATCAACCTTAGCCAAAAATATGAAGTGACTGAATGGTTATAATAAATTTGTGAATCAGGTTATACATTCTAAGTTTTTGATGTGTGCATTTAGCACTGTAAACTTTCCTCTTAATACTGCTTTGCCGTGTACCAGAGGTCCTAGTATGTTGCACCTTTGTTTCATTAGTTTCAATAAATTTCTTGATTTGTGCCTTTATTTCATTGTTTACTCAGAAGTCATTCAGGGACAGGTTTAATTTTCATGAAATCGTGTGATTTTGAAAGATCTTCTTGATATTGATTTCTATTTTTATTGTACTGTGATCTGAGAGCGTGGTTGGCATGACTTTGGTTTTTTTTTAATTTGCTAAGAATTGTTTTATGGCCAATTGTGTGGTCATTTTTAGAGTATGTGCCATGTGCAGATGAAAATAATATATTCTGTTGCTTTTGGATGTTCTGCAGATGTCTGTTAGGTCCATTTGGTCAGGTGTCAAGTCCAGTTCCCAAATATCTTTGTTAGTTTTCTACCTCAGTGATGTGTCTAATACTGTCAGAGTGGTGTTGAAGTCTCCCACTATTATTGTATGGTTATCTAAGTCTCCTCATACGCCTCTAGGAACCTGTTTTATAAATCTGGCTTCCCCTGTGTCAGGTACACACATATTTAGGGTAGGTACGTCTTGTGGAATTGAATTAACAATTTACCATTATGTAGTATACTTCTTTGTCTTTTTTTATTGTTGTTGGGTCTAAGTCTCTTTAGTCTGAAATTAGATTAGCAACTCCTGCTTTTTTGTTTTCCATTGGCTTGGTATATTTTTCTCCATCCCTTTACTTTGAGCCTATGGTCACTGCATGTGAGATGGGTCTCTTGAAGACAGCATACAGTTTGGAGACACAATTAAACCAGTGTTAAGAGGAAAGTTTATAGTACTAAATGCTCCCGTCAAGTGTTAGATCTCAAATTAACCACTTAACATCACACCTTGAAGGAACTAGAAAAACAAAAGAAAACCAACCCCAAATCTAGCAGAAGAAAAGAAAAAATGAAAATCAGAGCTGAACTGTATGAAATTGAGATGTGAAAAGATCAATTAAACTATACAAAAAGTCAATGTAATTAAAAGGAGTTGCTTATTTGAAACAATGAGTAAGACCACTAGCTAAACTAATTAAGAAAAATGAGAGAATATCCAAATAAACACAGTAAGAAATGACAATGGAGACATTACCACCAACCCTAAAGAAACACAGAAATCCATCAGAGACTATTGTGAATACTTCTTCGCACATAAAGTAGAAAACCTAGAATGAACGGGTAAATTCCTAGAAATGTACAACTCCCCAAGACTGTACCAGGAAGCAACTCAAACCCTAAACATGCTAATAATGAATTCTTAAATGGGATCAATAACAAAAAGCCTACCAAAAGCCCAGGACCAGACTGATTCACAATTGAATTCTACCAAACATATAAGGAAGAGCTGGTACCATTCCTACTGAAACTATTCCAAAAATCGAGGAGAAGGGGCTCCTCCCTAACTCACTCTATGAGGCCAGTGTCATCTTGATGCCCAAACCTGTCAGAGACACAATAAAAAAGTTCAGGCCAATATCCTTGATAAACATAGATGCAAACATCCTCAACAAAATACTAGCAAACTGAATCCAGCAACACATCAGAAAGCTCATTCATCACGGTAAAGTAGGCTTTATTCCTGGACTACATGTTTGGTTCAATATATGCAAATCAATACATGTGATTCATCCACCTAAACAGAACAAAAAATAAAAACCACATGATCATTGCAATACAGGTAGAAAAAGATTTTGATAAAATTCAGTGTCCCTTCATGTTGAAAACTCTCAACAAACTGGCATTAAAGGAACATACCTCAAAATAATAACAGCAATCTATAACAAACCCACAGTCAACATCATGCTGAACAGGCAAAAGCTGGAAGCATTCCCTTTGAGAACTGGAGCAAGACAAGGATGCCCACTCTCACCACTCCTATTCAATATACTACTGGAAGTCCTAGCTAGAGCAATCAGGCAAGAAAAAGGAACAAAACGCATCCAAATAAGAAGAGAGGAAGTCAAATTTATGTCTGTTTGCAGATGATATGATTTTATACCTAGAAAACTCCATAGTATTTCCCCAAAACCTCCTAGGTATGACAAACAATTTCAGCAGGGTTTTTGGATAGAAAATCAATGCTCATCATCACTTGCCATCAGAGAAATGCAAATCAAAACCACAATGAGATACCATCTCACACCAGTTAGAAAGGCAATCATTAAAAAATCAGGAAACAACAGGTGCTGAAGAGGATGTGGAGAAATAGGAACACTTTTACACTGTTGGTGGGACTGTAAACTAGTTCAACCATTGTAGAAAACAGTGTGGCGATTCCTCAAGGATCTAGAACTAGAAATACCATTTGACCCAGCCATCCCATTACTGGGTATATACCCAAAGGATTATAAGTTATGCTGCTATAAAGACACATGCACACGTATGTTTACTGCGGCACTATTCACAATAGCAAAGGCTTGGAATCAACCCAAATGTCCATCAGTGACAGACTGGATTAAGAAAATGTGGCACATACACACCATGGAATACTATGCAGTCATAAAAAAGGATGAGTTCGTGTCCTTTGTAGGGACGTAGATGCAGCTGGAAACCATCATTCTCAGCAAACTATCGCAAGAACAGGAAACCAAATACTGCATGTTCTCACTCATAGGTGGGAATTGAACAATGAGATCACTTGGATGCAGGAAGGGGAACATCATACACCGGGTCCTCTTGTGGGGAGGGGGTGGGGGGAGGGATAGCATT
This sequence comes from Macaca fascicularis, assembly GCF_037993035.2. NCBI lineage: Eukaryota > Metazoa > Chordata > Mammalia > Primates > Cercopithecidae > Macaca > Macaca fascicularis. The sequence goes on from NC_088386.1 coordinate 455,145, forward strand.
AGGAGATATACCTAATGTAAATGACGAGTTGATGGGTGCAGCACAGCAACATGGCACAAGTATACATATGTAACAAACCTGCACGTTATGTACATGTACCCTAGAACTTAAAAGTATAAGAAAAAAAATCAATGTACAAAAATAATAAGCATTTCTATACACCAACAGTGTTCAAGCTGAGTGCCAAATGTAGAACACAATCACATTCATAATAGCCACACATACACAAAGTAAAATATGTAGGAATACAGCTAACCAGGAAGGTAAAAGATCATTACACACTGAGAATTACAAAACACTGCACATAGAAATCAGAGATGACACAAACAAATGGAAAAACATTCCATGCTCATGGATAGCAAGAATCAGTATCATTAAAACTGGCCATGCTGCCCAAAGCAGTTTACAGATTCAATCCTATGCCTATCAAACTTCCAAAGACATTCTTCACAGAACTAGAAAAAACTAATTTAAAATTCTTGTGGAACCAAAAAAGAGCCCAAATAGCCAAGAGAATCCTAAGCAAAAAGAACAAAGCTGGAAGCATCACAATACTCAACTTCAAACTATACTACAGGGTTACAGTAACCAAAACAGCATGGTACTGGTGTAAGAACAGACACATAGAGCAATGGAACAGAATAGAGAGTACAGAAATAAAGCTGTACATCTACAACCATCTTCTCTTCAACAAAGCTGACAAAAACAAATAATGGGGAAAGCATTCCATATTCAATAAATGGTACTGGGATAACCGGCTAGCCATATGCAGAGGATTGAAACTGGACCTCTTCCTTACACCATATACAAAAATCAATTTAAAATGAATTAAAAACATATATAAAACCTAAAACTGTAAAAATCTTAGAAGAAAATCTAAGAAATACCATTCTAGAAGTACGTCCTGGCAAATATTTTATGATGAAGATACCAAAGGCAATTGCAACAAAAACAAAAATTTCCAAATAAGACCTCGTTAAACTAAAGAGCTTCTGCACAGCAAAAGAAACTGCCAACAGAGTAAATGATAACCCACAGAATGGGAGAAAATATTTGCAAACTATGCATCTGACAAAGGCCCAACTTTCTTGCCTCCCACAGGCCCCACAACACCTGGGATGTGGAAGCTTTGGAGGAATCAGGGCCTGAGACTCTTTCTGAGCAGCAAGATGAAAACAACACTTTAGCTGGTTTCCAGTGCACTCATAATTTCCCTATAGAGCACTTTAGAGACAACTTTAAAGTGATTTAACTCACAAAATTAAGTCTATATAGTATTTTTAAGGTACACACCTTAAAACATGTCATTCACATTATAGAAAGTGTAAAATGAGAGAAATAGTTCCCATAATGTATGAACTTCCGGGCTAATAATTATTTAGATATAATCCAATATCCATTTTCTATCCATGTACCCCTATGTAAATACATACTTTACTGAGGAAAATTAGAAGGAAAGTGGGACGATGGTTCGTGTTCTTGAATAGGAAGAATTTTCTCAAGATGCGGTCTCTTTCTGTATTTATCAATTTTGCCTAAACTAAATAAAAATACCAAAGTTTTAACATTTAAAAATTACACATGCTGTCTTTTACTGTTATGACATTAAAATTTTTTTGTAATGCAATGAAAAATGACTTGCCCTCCTACATATCAAGATGTGCTATTAATTTCTATAAATCATTTACGAACAGCTGAAAGACGTAAATGAATGGAATGCAGTAGAAAATCCAGAAACACCCATATATACGAAAGAATTTAGAACTCGATAATGGCGACATTTCGTATTAGTAGAAAAAGATGGATTACTCGTAAGTGGAATGTCTGCTGTTTGGAGAAAACTAGCTGGATTTTTATGTCACAAAAATAGGCTCCTGGTGGAATACATATTAAAAATTTTAAACATACAAAATGAGAAAACTATCAGAAGAAAACACAAATGCCTATTTATACAGATACTTTTTTTTTTTTTTTTGAGACAGAGTCTCGCTCTGTCACCCAGGCTAGAGTGCAGTGGCACGATCTTGGCTCACTGTAATCTCCGCCTCCCGGGTTCAAACAATCCTCTTGCCTCAGCCTCCCAAGTAGCTGGGATTACAGGCATGCGTCACCATGCCCAGCTAATTTTTGTATTTTTAGTAGAAACGGGGTTTCACCATGTTGGTCAGGCTGATTTTGAACTCCTGACTTTAGGTCATGCACCCACCTCAGCCTCCCAAAGTGCTGGGATTACAGGCATGAGCCACTATGCCTGACATACAGATATATTTTCATGACAAAGACCTTCCTAAAGACCTCACAAGCAAACATTTTGAAGGTTGGTTTAGCAAAATAAAAATTAAAACACCCCGGCCGGGCGCGGTGGCTCAAGCCTGTAATCCCAGCACTTTGGGAGGCCGAGACGGGCAGATCACGAGGTCGGGAGATCGAGACCATCCTGGCTAACACGGTGAAACCCCGTCTCTACTAAAAAAAATACAAAAAACTAGCCGGGCGAGGTGGCGGGCGCCTGTAGTCCCAGCTACTCGGGAGGCTGAGGCAGGAGAATGGCGTGAACCCGGGAGGCGGAGCTTGCAGTGAGCTGAGATCCGGCCACTGCACTCCAGCCTGGGCGACAGAGCGAGACTCTGTCTCAAAAAAAAAAAAAAAAAAAAAAAAATTAAAACACCCCATATATAAGGAAAAAAATCGACAAAACATAACATACTTGCAAAGTATTTATAACATCCATGTATATACACATATCAGATAAGCAATGTACTTTCACGTTCAGCAATGAGGCTCTGTCTCAACAAAAAACAAAACAGAAAAAACAAAAATAAGCATAAACACCATGAAAACCAAAAAGACTGAAGAACTATCTCAGATTAAGAGACTAAAGAAACAGGACAACTGAACACAGAACATCATGGATTGTGAATCCCCATCTTTGATTTTTTTGCTACAAAGGATATTAGGGAGACAGCTGGCACAATCTGAATAAGGTCTGTAGATCAGATATTAGTATTAGACAGACTTGAACTTCCTGATTTGTGAATCATACCATAATAATGTAAGATAATTATTTTTAGGAAGCACACAGTGAAGTATTAAAAGTAAAGAGGCATCAGGTTCACAACTTACAAAATGTTCACAAAAAATCATTATATATATATATTTGTATTTATCTAGAAAGAGAAAAGGAGGAGAATGAATAAACCAAATGTGGTAAAGTGTTAACATCTGAGGAACTACATCCAATGATTCTTTGTACAATTCTTATGATTTTTCTCTGAATCTGAAATTCCTTTTAAACCACTGACACGCATGGGACCCTGGTCTCGCTGTACCTCACAGCCCAGGAAGCCACATATCATGTGCTTTGGCTCTCACGGGTCACTCAGAGGTAGGGCAAGAATGGAAAAAGCACTGATTTCAGGATAAAAGAAAACTCAGGTCCTATTCTCAGCACAGCCTCTAGATGTGTGAATTTCTGCATGACATTCGGTCTCCCTGGGTCTCTATTTCCATGTATTTCATAGAGTGGTTATGAGGATTCAGTGGAGTAATATACGCCAGGTGCTTAGGCAAGGGCCAAATGTAGCAATTAGTAGCTGATGCCAATTTGCTTCTTTCCTTTTCCTTTATCTTGGGGGATTTTAGTTTGGAAATTTTATAGCATCTTTGATGTTATAAAATGATGAATTTGAACCTCGGTGGATCTGTGAACACCTGGAAATTGCATGCAAAGTTGGGTATGTTTTCAAGAAATTTTATTTCTAGAGAAAATGTCTCTGTTCATTTCCTGGGGTTGCTTTAACGAACTACCACAAACTGAGTGGCTTAAACAACATAAATTTATTGCCACACAGTTCTCAAAGCTAGAAGTCTGAAATCATGGTGTGAACAGGACTGGTTTCTTCTGAGGGCTGTGAGGGAGAACCTGTTTGATGCTTCTCTCCTAGCTTCCAGTAGCTCCAAGCAACCTTTGCTTATAGATGGTGATCTCCTTGTGTCTTCTCCATACATACTCATCTCTGCGTCCAAATTTCCTCCGTATATAAGGGTATCAGTTATAGTGAATTAGGGCCCACTCAAATGACCTTATTTTAATGTAATCGTCTGCAAAGATTCTATTTCCAAGTAAGGTCACTTTCATAGGCACTGGGGTTAGAACTCCAACATCTGTTTTGGGGGGAGATAATTCAACCCGTAACAGAATCTAGCTTTCATTGGATTTGTAAAGGTGTCTGTGGCCCGTCCAAAGACTATGAACTATTGACTGTAAAATCTTCTTAATAGCTCATCCTATACCAACCTAACCCACAAGCTTGTAGACTTGAGATGGGCCATGGTATGTCTTGAGTGCCAAATCATGGAGAAACACCAAAGCAATTCTGATGGGGTTGTTTAGGCATGTACTAATGGGAAGCCAGTACAGGAAGTCTGTTTCTATGTCAAACTTTATTCCAGTGGGAAACTTTATTCCATTGCTGTTTAGTTAAAATCCTGCTGTGCTAAGAATGTCTCAAGTCTCACTCTAATAAAGTTTACAATCCAGTGGATGAGATATGCTCACCAAAAACACATATGTGCGCATAATTATAAATTGTGAAGAGTACTAGGAGAGAATGAAGCATGATTCTATAAAATTAAAGAATTTGGCTTGGCCAGACATGGTGGCTCATGCCTGTAATCCCAGCACTTTGGGAGGCCAAGGCGGGCGGGTCACCTGAGGTCAGGAGTTAGAAACCAGCCTGACCAACATGGTGAAACCCCCATCTGTACTAAAAATACAAAAATTAGCCAGTCATGGTGGTGGACCCCTGTAATCCCAGCTACTCAGGAGGCTGAGACAGGAGAATCGCTTGAACCCGGGGGGCGGAGGTTGCAGTGAGTTGAGATCATGTCACTGCACTCCAGCCTGGGCAACAAGAGCAAAACTCTTATCTTAGAGAAGAAAAAAAAAAAAAAACAGGAGCAGACAGAGAAAAATGAGATTGAAGAAAACAGAGCCAGAGTAATGGGAATACAGCCAGAATAAAGTAGTATCTCTAAAGAATCAAGTCTAAGAATGTCAAGATGTTGGAGGGTTAGCAAGCTAGGAGTGTAGATTGACACACAGGTTGAGGACGAGGGAGGTGCCTTTCAATGGTGTCCCATTTCTCCTAAGATAAGTTCCTCAATTTCTCACAATGTCCAAATTGCCCTTCAGCCTTATCTCACCTCATTCCCATCAGCCTCTGGAGTAGCTGGGATTATAGGCGCCCGCCACCACGCCCAGCTCATCTCTGCCTGCTCCTGGAACACTGCTTTCCACTGAGTGATCTCACCCTGATCCCTTTCTCTGAGTGATCTTACCTGTGGCACGGTTTCAGCTATCACCCTTTTCTCATCTGCTTACAAAATAAATAATGCACAATTTTGGTCACATGAATATTTATATGGTCTGCTTAAGCCCTGTTTCGTAATTCTATAGGTAACTGCTTTTTAGAGGATGTTTCCACACTGATACCATTTTAGCTATTAAGACAAATTTGCCACAGGGGAGAGGGGAATGAGTCACCTCTGAAGAGGCACGAACGGTGACTGGTGGGGTGCCGTCAGCAAGGCCTTCCCTATTCACCCCTGGAAACAGTTGACCAATAGTCTGCCCTTGTGTGCTCTCCTGATACATGAAGCACATGCTTTGAATTTGCTGAGGTTTCCACTCATCTTCCCTGAGGCACCCTGACCCAGGGCTCCAGTTGCCCTCTGCTTACATCCATGTGGGCATAGAGCATCACCCCAGCTGCGGCGGTGTGGAAGGAAACCAACAAATTAAGGCCCTTGAAGGTCACTGTGACAATGTCAGAAAATCAGACTGCAGTGAATGGCTTGGTGGGTCTGATTCTCAGCTAGGGATGCTTCTAAGGTGTCTACTGTGGAAGATAAAGAGGAGAACTAGAAAAAGAAAGGGAGAAAGGGAAGAAAAAGATGCCAGCAAGTATTTGCTAAACACTGCGTGATTTATTTTCACAGGTGTAGTTTATTTGATCCTCACAGACAGCCTGGCAAGGTAGATTTTTTTGTTTTGTTTTGTTTTGAGACAGTCTCGCTCTGTCATCCATGCTGGAGTGCAATGGCGCGATCTCGCTCACTGCAACCTCTGCCTCCCGGATTCAGCCATTCTCCTGTCTCAGCCTCCCGAGTAGCTGGGACTACAGGTGCCTGCCACTGCACCCAGCCAATTTTTGTATTTTGGTAGAGACAGGGTTTCACCCAGTTGCCCAGGCTGGTCTCGAACTCCTGAGCTCAGGCAGTCCACCCACCTCGGCCTCCCATAGTGCTAGGATTACAGGAGTGAGCCACCATGCCCGGCCCAAGGTAAGTATTTTTTACATTTTAATGTAAATGGGCTCAGAACCATGAAACAGGTCTCCTGAACTAAACAAATAAAAACTAGTCATTTGTTGGACAAGTTGGGCATCAGTCATTTTTAGTTTCTTTTGAATTTGATGTTCTTCCAACTGTACTGCAAAGCCTTGGTCATCGATTTGGTGAATTAGCCCGAACCTTTGAGTCATTCTGGGTTCTGTCACTCCCATGAGGACTCAGCTGCCATTGAGTCCTCTGTGCTTTTTCTTTGCACCAGCTTGTCCTGAACCTGCACGTTTAAATTGAACCAACACAGCCAGAAACCCAAACCAAGTGGCTGACAGCAAGTATGTATAAGCCTGGGACCCATCAGCTTAGCCAAGACAATCTCCTCTGTCCCAGCCTCTGAATTCCTCCCATTGTATTACAGTTCTTTTTTCTTTCTAGTCCAGGTTTCTCATCCTGATTTGGCTCCGCTCACACTCCTGGACATATGAACTGATTTTTTACTGGCTTTAACTCAACTAATGAAGGATTTGCCTCCTGGGCCACCCGTTGGTCTTCCTGAACTTACTTCAGGTCCTTGAATGCTTTATGACCCTACCTTAAAGCAAAATCCTCATACTTGTGTACCTGGCTGGCACTCAGATGCTCCAACGCTGAAGTCCTCTAGGGCAGGGGAGAGTTCAGAGAGGACATGGAGAGGAGAATCCAGTTACAGAACGGCCTTTGGGCACTTCCAGCAATGGATCTCCTAAGCAGGTTGTTCTTATCCTCTAGCAGGAGTGTTATATTGAGGAATTTGAAGGAAAGTTTGTCTAGCAAGAACTATCTGCTCTAGTCATCATTAATGGACTATATTGGGCAAGCGGTCATTTGACCAAATTCTGGTATGTAAGGTGAATTCCTTTCTATTCAACTCAATAAGTCATTCTATCCTAGGGGACTCCAAAAGGTTTTGTACAAACCTACATTATCATACACTAATCAGTCCCCAACAGTGAGTTTCTGTGTTGGGTAATTCCAATAAATGTATCTGTACTTCTGGATTTTTTTTTCCGTAGTTCCCAGAATTTTGTCTCCATTACCCATGCGTTGTGAATTCCTGGAGAGGTTAACGTTCTCGTCATCACCTCCAGCCGTGACTTCCAAACACTGCTGAATCATTCTCTGCTCCATGCTTGCTGTTACTCCTTATTATTCACACCTTGGCACTGAGTGAACATAGATCCAACCCCTTTCCATTATTTTTACAAAGAAACAAATTACTCAGGGTCTTTGCCGCAGTTTTAGGCAGGTAGAAGGAGTTACAGGCAGCACAGAATGCACCATAACATTGGACATATCCATTTCTTAAGGTTCTCATGGAAATTGTCTGCACGTGGCTTGGGTATCTCTTTCAAAAAGTCTCTTCTTTCTTTTATATTTTCTCTGGTTCCCATATTCCTGTGTTTTTCTAATTGAGAGCAGTTGAGCTCTTTCTTTTATGTCCTGTTCTTTTCTAACCAATGCTCTCAGTGACTCAGCTGCTATTCTCAAGTGGTTTGTTAACATATTTTGCTAATTAAGTCAGTTGTTTCCATGAGAGCTGACTTCTAGTATGATTTTTTAATAGAACATAAACATAAAAGTATTTATTGTTACTAGGGTAGTCATTCACCCAAACAGATGTAAACACAGATCTTTCTTTTACCTAACTCTGAAGGTATTTTGCTTTTTTTTTTTTTTTTTTTTGAGACAGAGTCTCGCTGTGTCACCCAGGCTGGAGTGCAGTGGCAAGATCTCGGCTCACTGCAACCTCTGCCTCCTGGGTTTGTGTGATTCTCCCGCCTTAGCCTCCTGAGTAGCTGGGATTACAGGTGCATGCCACTACGCCCAGCTAATTTTTGTATTTTTAGTAGAGATGGGGTTTCACCATGTTGGTCAGGCTGGTCTTGAACTCCTGATATTGTGATCTGCCCGCCTCGGCCTCCCAAAGTGCTGAGATTACAGGCGTGAGCCACTGTGCCCGGCCCTGCCATTTTTTTATTTTTTAGAAATATACTCCAGTCTGGGCATTCACTGTATCCTCGGCAGAAGTATATTTACAGGTCACCCCACACCTCCCTCCAGGGCCCTTGAGAAGGAGCACCTGGCAAACGGACTCTGAGCTGAGCATCTCATATCTGAAGCCTTAGTGATAAATAGGAAAATTCCCCATTTGTCATCAGTGTCATCCTGTACACTAAGAATTAGGCAGAGATGTATATAAATTCATTAGCCTAATAAGTGAAACCAAGTTAACCAGTGATTGAAATAGTCTTTTTTCTCACCCTCCACACCGATGTTCAGGCCACTCTGTGCCTCTGGAAGCTAGTGGGACACAGAGTTTAGTCAGAGGGCATCATGAACTTGGAGTTTGGAAATAGGAAAAGCAGTGGACATTTTATTTTGGTTATTGTAAGTAATAAAAATAGGCAGAGTTTAATAGGCCTGCCTGTTAGTTCAAAACACCCGTGTGATTTGTAGCTTTAAGCATTTAGATTTTTTCCCCTTGAGTGTTTTGAGAAATCTGACCTTTATGATTGATGAGGGGCTGCTGTGTCTTTCTGAATCATGATTCTTTCCAAGGCTTCCCTTCTCTGTTCTTGAAGCTTTTTATTATTGTTATTATTATTGTCATTATTATATATATTTTGAGACAGAGTTTCACGTTTGTTGCCCAGGCTGGAGTACAATGGCCCAATCTTGGCTCACTGCAACCTCCGCTTTCCGGGTCCAAAAGATTCTCCTGCTTCAGCCTCCCAAAGAGCCGGGATTACAGGCACCCACCACCAGGCCCAGCTAATTTTTGTGTTTTTAATAGAGACTGGGTTTCACTATGTTGGCCAGGCTGGCCTCGAACTCCTGACCTCAGGTGATCCACCTGCCTTGGCCTCCCAAAGTGCTGGGATTACAGGTGTGAGCCACCATGCCCAGCCTCGAAGCTTCTTTAAGTGCTAGTAAATATAGATTAAATGAATGAATGGTAGGCAAACAAAAAAATTTGAGAAAGAAGACAGAAGGAAAAAGGAAGAAGAGACAGAGAGAGGAAAATGGAGGAGACAGGCAGAGGAGAGAGAGAAAGAGAGAGAGTGAGAAAGAGAACTGATTGTTGTAATAATTTTATTAAGAAACATTATCTAGAATCATTAGCATCACCCAACAGAAATGTGTTATTTAAGGGGAACACTCAACCCACCAGCAATGAAGAGCAGCTGGGACACTCAGATTGACACTCCATATCATAAACTAGGTCAATATATTTTATTAAGATTATTTGATTAATAAGAGAAGTAGCTTTCCTGTTTAGATTTTGGGGAGATAGTGCAAAACAAATGCCAACGTTTACTGTCCATTCAAGCCCTGTGCTCCTATGTTTTAATTTTAGTGGGAAAAGGGAAAAATGATTCTTAGTGGTGACATTCCTCATTTCTATGATAACATTCTCTCAAAGTTCTCACAGTACGATCATATGGTTTTAAAGACCCATTGATTAAATACTTTCATCTGAAACTAGAACTAGAAAATATTTACGGAGAACTAAACCAACTGGTAATTTTATCCTCATCATTTTCATTTCCATCATCCTTTCCCTTCTTCAAAACCTTACCAAATGGCAAACGTACAAAAGAACCATGTCTAACCACAGGTTTTAATTCAAGGAAGATAGAAATTTCCTCTCCCAAATAAACCCCAAAATAATGAAGCCAGTAATTCAATAAAGGAAAGAAAAATAATGTGTTCTTGAAGGAAAGTTGCCTGCTAATGGGTCACCACGGTTTTCAGTCTAAGCTGCCCCCAAGCCTTGATAGTGGCCAAGAGGACTGATGTCCCAGAGAGCTTCCAGAAGAGGAGTCGCCGGGCACATTCGCTTTCTTCCCTGCTCCATGGTCGTATCTGGTATGGTCACCAGTGAAAATCAGGCCTTCAGCTGGCTTTGAACGGTGTGAGCTTAGCCCTGTTTCAGCTGAGACAGGCACTGAGAGGCGTAACTGTGGCTCTCCATCTAGTCCACATCAATCAGTGAATTGGCTTTGTCTTAGGCACCTTTCAGAACAGATAAGAAGCAGTCTTTAGAATGTCAGCACAACTAAGGGGTGCAGGTGGTCAGACCTCCGGGGGGGCATATGACTAAGCTTTCATTTCTGAACAATTGTGGTAACAACAATTTCAGAAAGTGCTATTTCTGGAGCTTTTACTTCTGACTCGAATATTTTGCCAAGAATTCACCTGCATCTTCATAGCCAATGGTCCTCGTTTACAAGAATGATGATCACTATTATCACCATTATTCAGAAGAGGCAACTGAGGCTCTGTCAGGCAGGTTAATCACTGTACCCAGGTTGAACAGGGCACATCCATGGCAGAGCTATAGTGTAGAATCGACCTGTATGCTGAAAGTGCCCGTGTTGTTAACTGCTATGCAAAATAATGTATTTATTAAAGCGAAGCCATTTTTAAATCAGGGAGGAATATATACATTTATGGTCCATAAAACTTAGAAGTGTTTACCTATTGTTTCTTGACTTTTGCTCTAGGGTAGAATCAAGGACACTGGCTCTGAGGACGGCCCTCCAGCTTGTTGTCAATCCTGTCTGTAGCCACTCCTCCACCCTCTGCCACAACCGCCCTCAGCTCTTTATATTCCAGCATACTTTGTGCCTTTGTTTAAACTGCACCATCAGGCTGGGCACGGTGGCTCATGCCTGTAATCCCAGCACTTTGGGAGGCCGAGATGGGTGGATCACGAGTTCAGGAGATCGAGACCATCCTGGCTAATCCGGTGAAACCCTGTCTCTACTAAAAATACAAAAAATTAGCTGGGCGAGGTGGTGGGCGCCTGTAGTCCCAGCTACACGGGAGGCTGAGGCAGGAGAATGGCGTGAACCCGGGAGGCAGAGCTTGCAGTGAGCTGAGATCGGGCCACTGCACTCCAGCCTGGGCGACAGAGCGAGACTCCGTCTCAAAAAAATAAAAAATAAAAAACTGCACCATCTGCCTTAAATATCCTCCTCCTGTTTCACCAGCCCAAATCCTGCTCATTCCTTACAGTCTGGCTCAGTTGTCACCTTCACTCAGAAACTGGGAACTAGAAGAAAGCTGAAGGATGGTTGTTTGAGTTGTGAACCTAGCATGTGTTTTGGTAAATTTGACACAGGTGTGAGTGAAGTTATACTGCATTAGAGAATCCTTTTGTTTGCTAAGTGAGGGCAGACAGTTCTGATTTGCCGTATCCACTGTGATTCTCCAAGAACAGAAGAGGATTTCTCTCTAGAATGGAGAAAGCGGGGCTGCAAAAGCTGCCATTCCAACTGCAAAATCTGTAATTTCATTATATGCTAGATGAAATGTAAGTGGGAGGGGAGCTGCCATGTTCCTACATATAAATGGGAAGAGTACTAAGAATGTTTAATAAATAAGTCTTTGATCCCTCTTGAAATTGTTGATATTCTGCTCCTCTTTTTGCAGTTTGGGTTTGTTAGAATTAATTGATCAATGGCATGTCAGGTTTCTATGCCTTCTATAAGGAAAAGGAATAAGCTGTACATGCATCTGTGGGTAATGTAGTGTTGGTTATCACATTAGGCAGCTTCAGTGCAGTCACAATCCCTCCAAATCCCAGTGACTTAACCAAAACCACATACTTGTGGCTTGGCTTTGCACATTACCAGTAGCTCCTCATCTAGGCAGCTCTGCCTGATCAGTCTCATTGAAAGTTGAGAGGTGCTCGTTCTGGGGACTAGGCTAAAGGAGCAGCCCTTATTTGAGATACATGGTCAAATGAAAACAGTCACGAAGGCAGGGTCCCTCCCCACCTCTCCACATCCCTGTCTTGTCTGGAACTGCTTTGGGTAATGCTTAGCCAGGACCAGCACATTATACAAGGCAATGTCCACGTGCTGGGATCAGCAAGGAGGAGCTTTCTGTCTCAGGGTTAAGAGTAAAGACTAACCCAGCACCACCTCGAGGGCTTCAGGCTCACTTTCTGTTTGCTCGAAGTCTGCGATGTGCTCATGAAGTCTGCAGTCCTCTCAGGCTTCAGGAACAGCGTCCTTGAGCTGAGCTTCCAGCTACAAAACGAAGATGCACTTGTCATTAACAGAAAGAAAGCACAGTGCAGGCCTCAGCCGAAGCAGTTGGTTAGTAATAAAACAAGTTTAAATTCTAATTTAAGAAAGAATACTGATTTGTGCAAACAAGTACTTCTGATTTCTGTAGAACACTGATTCATGTTTTAAATGGACAATTTCAAACGCACACAGAAGAAGAGAGAGTAATGAACCTCCTCCTGTGCCTGGCACCCAGCTTTGACAGTGAGGAGAAGACCTTTTTTTTTTCTTTTTTCAGACAAGAGTCTTCCTCTGTCACCCAGGCTGGAGTGCAGTGGTGTGATCTCAGCTCACTGCAACCTCCACCTCCTGGGTTCAAGCGATTCTCATGCCTCAACCTCCAGTTTAGCTGGGATTACAGGCACATACCACCTCACCCGGCTAGTTTTTGTATATTTTTTAGTAGAGATGGGGTTTCACCATGTTGGCCAGGCTGATCTCAAACTCCTCACCTCAGGTGATCCGCCCACCTCAGCCTCCCAAAGTGCTGGGATTACAGGCAAGCCACCGTATTTGGCTGACAGCGAGCAACTTGAGCTGAGCTTGCTTCATCTCTGCCTACACACAAACCATTTGAGAGCAAATCCCAGGCAACGTATCACCTTATCCGTATGTGGAATGGTAATCCTTAGTTAGGGGTTTCATTAATTTGAGTTGTAACTGGCTACAACTTCAAATATATTTGGGTTGCAAAATAAACTAAGAAGAAAACAAACAGATATCCTGTGGCTAAACAGCAAAGAGCCCTGAACTTCAGCATGTGCTTCCAGGCCTTCTCATTTGTGGGATTCATTAAGTAAATTTTAACAGAATTTTTTTGAGACAGATTCTCACTCTGTCGCCCAGGCTGGAGTATAGCAGCACAATCTCGGCTCACTGCAACCTCCACCTTCCAGGCTCAAGCGATCCTCCCACTCAGCCTCCCGAGTAGCTCATACTAGATGTGCACGCCACCACACTTGGCTACTTTTTTGTATTTCAGGTAGAGATGGGGTTTCACTACGTTGCCCAGACAGGTCTTGAACTCCTGAGCTCAAGTGATCTGCCCACCTTGGCCTCCCAAAGTGCTGGGATTAGAGATGTGAGCCACTGCCCCTGGCCTTTAATCAAATTTTAAAGTAAGCATTGCTTAAAACATGTCACTCACCAACAGCAGAACATTCAGAATACCCAGGGCAGCAGTTCTCGAAGTGTGGGCTGAGAACCCTGGGATCCTGAGACATTGTCAGAGAATGAATACCCTCTACTTACTGAAAAGGGAATTTTTAAAACTTAGCACCCAGGAACCTCTTTTAATAATTAATTAGTTATCTGTGGGAACCAGGAGTTCTTCATGTACTTCATCCAGAACAGTGTATCAAAACAGATGGAATGCAGAAACAGACATGAGAACCCAAGCGTGTTCTATTAAGCCAGATATTAAAGAAACACTAAAAAATGTAAAAATGTGGCTGGGTGCAGTGGCTCACGCCTGTAATCCCAGCACTTTGGGAGGCTGAGGAGGGCAGCTCACCTGAGGTCGGGAGTTTGAGACCAGCCTGGCCAACATGGTGAAACCCTGTCTCTACTAAAAATACAAAAATTAGCCGGGCATGGTAGTGCATGTCTGTATTCCCAGCTACTCAAGAGGCTGAGGCACAAGAATCGCTTGAACCTGGGAGGTAAAGGCTGCAGTGAGCCGAGATTGCACGACTGCACTCCAGCCTAAGTGACAGAGCGAGACTCCATCTTAAAATAAATAAATAAATAATGTAAAAATGCCATTCTTCTCACTAGATTTTTAAAGAAATAGTTACTTTTCTTTACAAATGTTATGTTAACACGTAATGGGTTTTTATTGTATTGAAAGAATTCTCAGTTTTGATTTCTGCCATGGTGCATATTGAGAGCTGTAATCTACATAAGTAGACGCTCTTTGGGATTGCCAGTGATTTGTAAGAGTGTAAAGGAGTGCTAAGACCAAGACGCTTCAGTAGCACTGGTCCAAAGCAAGTGCTTGAAGTGTCCTAGACTATGATTTGCCTTACTACTGCCATTGGCCCTTTATGGACTGCAGGTTCTCTTATTCAATTAAGCCGGGCCATATCACAGCTTAGCATAAATCCCCTCTACTTACTTAAAAAGGAATTTTTAAAACTTAGGAATAGGAACCTCTTTTAATAATTTCACAAATAGATATTGAGGGATGAGCACAAAATACATGCTTGGCAGATCAACTTACTTGGGTTCACATACAACTTAAGATCCATTTTAAAGTAATTTACATAATGCAGCCCAAGTTCTCAAAGATGTTTTATTAAGGTCATACAAAAGTCCAATTAGTACCATCGCTGAAATATCTAAACAGTTTCCTCCTTTTTTTTTTTTGAGACAGAGTTTTGCTCTTGTTGCCCAGGCTGGAGTGCAGTGGCGTAATCTTGGCTCATTGCAACATTGCAACCTCCGCCTCCCAGGTTCAAGCAATTCTCCTCCCTCAGCCTCCCAATAGCTAGGATTACAGGTGCCCACCACCATGCCTGGTTAATTTTTGCATTTTTAATAGAGACGGGGTTTCACCATATTGCCCAGGCTGGTCTGAAACTCCTGACCTCAGGCCATCCGCCGGCCTCGACCTCCCAAAGTGCTGGGACAGAAAGAGGAGCTTTCCAGCTTCTTGGATCTTCAGATCTCCTGCCACATCACGTCAACTTGCTGCGTGGCTACTTCCATCTCCTCCTCCTTTCCCACACCTTCTGTTTCTGGGAGCAGAGCTCTGCAATGAGCTCACTGAGCTCCCGGAAGTCCTGCGGGGCCAGCCTCTGCTGCTGATGGGCATCTTTCAGTTCTTGGGCCTAGGATTTCAATCTCTCTGAAGCTTCAACCAATTCCTGAAAAAAAAGTATAGATGTTTTATGTTTGCTTAACAAAGGCCTGGAAGGCTGGACGTTTAGTCTTACACTATATTGAAGAGTTACAAGTGACAGCCAATGCTGGTTACAGATGAAAGTCACAGACGGGAAAAATACCCTGCTTGGGAAAAGCCCTGTGCTCGCCTCACCCCAGCCAAGCAGGCAATGGGAAGACCACCTGGGCTCGGGTGCTGAGCACCAACCCCACACCAAGAAGGACCCTGCACTGCATGGAGTAGCTTCCAGCAGGACAGCTGGCTCTGTAACGTCAACCTCTGCCTGATGTCATCTACACAGCTGCAAAGGTGAATAAAACATCTGGGCATTCAATCTAGTTACTTAAACATTAGCAGAAGCAGAAGAAAACATGTAGGCAAAGTGCTGAAGATTTAAATCAGACCAGGCACTGTGGCTCATGCCGGTCATCCCACCACTTTGGGAAGCTGAGGTGGGAGGATCACGTGAGCCCAGGAGTTCAAGACCAGCGCCTGGGCAAAATAGTGAGGCCTCATCTCTTAAAAAACTAAAAAAGACAGAAAAGAAATTTAAGAAGAAAGACATTTAAATCAAAGTCTCCCTGGGTGGAGGGCCACAAGTAGGACTTACCATGAGTTCAGCTGCACTGACAACCCAACCTCACCACTTGCTGCCCTGATGACTCTGACCTCCCTGCAGCCGATTGGGCCAAGAATCTGGCTGTGTAGTCACTGTCACACCTGTCGGACTAAGACTGGAGGTGACAAGACCTGGAGCAAGCTGGCAGGGTGGCTCCCACTGTAGCAGGACGAGCCACAGACAAAACTCCTGAGACACCGGATTAAAGAAGGAAGAGGTTTTTTATTTGGCCGGGAGCGTCGGCAGACTTGCTTCTTAAGAGCCAAGCTCCCTGAGAAAGAAATACTTGGCCTCTTTAAAGGCTTACAACTCTAAGGGGTCCACGTGAAAGGGTCGTGATAAATCGAGCAAGCGTGGGAAACGTGAGTGGGGGCTACATACATCAGCTAACAGAACAGAAAGTTTTACAATGCTTTTCTCATACAGTGTCTGGAATTTACAGATAACACAAATAGTTTAGGCCAGGGGTTGATGTTATTATTATTACTTTGTTTAACTCCTAGGACTGGGTGGTGGTGCCAAGGTTGTCTGGCTATTTATCTTACTTTTGTTTCTTTCTCTTTACTCCTGTCTTGTGAACTAGGCAAGGTCGGGGGACGAGGGAAGCAGGAGTAGTAGTGGTCTCCTTCCTTACCATATGGGGAGGAAAGGGCTCCCCAGGCCTCTCTTGGTCCGGCTCAGAGTCACTGTGACTGTGTCAAGCAACGAGACGCCGCACAGCCCGCACTGCACTCCCAGACAAGTCATGCAGGGGGATGATACCACGGATGATCTTAAAAAGCAATTTGGGCTTAAAATCTGGCACATTTTAGAGGACAGATCACAAACTACATGTCCAAGGACTTCAGTGTATAAATGAATGTATTTTAGAAAACAGAGCCCATGCAGTGAGCTGAGATTGCAGGACTGCAGCCTGGTGACAGAGAGACACTCTGTCTCAAAAAAAAAAAAAAAAAAGAAAGAAAGAAAGAAAAAGAAAAGAAAAAAGAACCTAATTGTGTTATTATATACTTAATAGCATTTGAATATAAAGTTCACATATCTTACTAAAAACCAAATTTGTAAAGGAGTTATGGGGAAATCAGCCACATTTTAACAAATGTCCTCTTTTGCAGTTCCCTGTCGTTGCTAAGATGCCCCTTCTAAGAGCAGGGGGCATGGTGTAGAGAGAAGGGCGAGGTCACTGGCGTCAGGCGCAGCGTGTCACTGCAGATAACACAGTACCCTCTGGACATCGTTCCTCATTCAGAATGGGCGGGGTGGGGGAGCTGCTGCTTACTCTGCGGGGCTGAACTGGAGACGGCAGATGATGACTGTGAAGTGGGTGCCTGCTGCAGGCAGCACTCTGAAAGGCACCCAGGGCAGGGAGCCAAGCCCTGCCAGCTGACATGGGCTGTGTAGCAACTGGGCACAGCAGGGGCCCTAGAACCAGGCTTGGCCCTGGTGTCCTGCAGGCAGCAGGGACAGTCCATGAGCGGGGATCCCAAGGAGGTCTTCAAACATCTGTATGAACTCAACCTTACAAAACTCTGCAAAGCCTCTGAAGCCTTTCTCACCCAGAACCAAGCTGCCTACCTTGTGCTGGTCCTCCTCCTCCTGCTGCACCGTGCGGCGCTGCTTCTCTGGCCCCCGTAGCCGCTGTGTGAGATCTTGTTGAGGCGCCGCCTTGTGTGAGATCTTGTTGAGGCGCCGCCTTGTCCTTAAGTTGTCACTCAAGGCTGTTTGAATCTGAGCAAAAGAGGAAATAATTTGTGTTCCTTTCTGTGTAGCGACTGTCTGTAAACGTTGTTAGCTGACTTACTGAAATGATTTAATAATTCACAAAACTCTTTTTTTTAGTGCTGTATACTAAATAAAATACACAAGGCAGCAATACTTAGGGGCCAGAAACACTGTTTACTACAAGTAGTTATGGAATCATAACTTACAGTACAATGGGCATGTCCAAGGCTCAATTTTTCTTTCGTCATTTACAGTAAATAGTTTGTTGCTAATTTTCTACACCCTCTACTGGGAATTTGTGTTGCTTTTATAATCAGAAAAATAAATATTGCAGTCATGTAGCATATAGTGATATTTCGGTCAACAACAGAGAGTATATATATAACAGTGGTCCCATAAAATTATAATACCGTATTTTTCCCGTAGCTTTTCTGTGTTTAGATACACAAATCCTTGCTGCACAGATCTGTAGCCAACGGGCAAATGCTATACCATGTGGCCTAGGTGTGCAGTAGGCTGCACCCCCTTCGTTGGTCTAAGTATACTCTAAGATGTTCACATCAGTGAAATTACTTGATGATGCATTGTCGAGAACGTATCCCAGCTACTGAAGGACACATGGCTGGACTGAAGAGCACCTTGTGATGCGGGCTGCAGCTGAGTTCTGCGCATGATGTGGTTGGAGCCCTGAGGAAAGGGAGGGCTATGGACTGAATGGTGTCCCCCGCTGCCAATATTAGATGCTGAAGCGCTAATCCCCAATGTGACTGTATTTGGGGACAAGGCCTGTAAGGAGATGGTGAAGGTTAAGTGAGGTCATAAGGGCGGGTCCTGATCCAATAGGATTCGTGTCCTTACAAGAGACCAGAGAGCTTGGGCGCTACCATCCTACGGGAGGACGTGGTGAGAAGGTGGCTGTGTGCAAACCAGGAAGAGGCCTCTGGGGCTTTTAGCCTCCAGAACTGTGAGAAAATGAAACCCTGTTGTTTAAGCCACTCAGTCAATGGTATTTTTTTTAGGGTGCCTGGGGCTGACTAAGACAGAAGGATTCGCCCTCCCGGGGAGAAGAGGTGGGGGCCGGTGGACTCCTCTGACTTTCCTGGCTGTCCGCAGAATTCGGTCCCTGCCCCTCCGCCTTCTGCCAAAGCATCCTTCTAAGGGCAGACCTGATCGCACTGTCCGGAGGTCCCCAAGGCCACAGAAAAGTCTCAACTCCTGGACCTCACGAGTCCCATCCCACTGGTGGAGCTCCCTGTCTCTGCTCTGCTCTCGTCTCAGGAGGGAAAGTTAAGGGCCTGCTTGGCCACTCTCTAGGGAGGTGCCACGATGGGATGCGGCATCCTAGTGATGAGCTGGGGGTAAGCCAGCACGTCTCTACTGGTGCTTTTCCCAGAACTGAATGCACACTCTTAAATGATCTTTAGGAATGGAAGAATCAAACCGCGAAGAATCACACGCCTGTAGTCCCAGCCTACAAGGAAGGCTGAGGCTTGGGGATCACTTCAATCCAGGAATTTGAGTCCAGCCTGGTCAACATAGTGAGAACCAGTGTCAGAAAAACAAATAAATTAAAAGGAAGTATCAGGTGATTGTTCCAAACTCCTCCAAAATGGGTATTAGGTCCCCACTCTGCTCTTCCTGGAACAGGGGTGTGACTTCCCCTTTCCTGTTGGCCCACTCCTTCCCACTAAATTGATGAGAAAAGAAAAAGCATTCATAGCACTTTGAGTTATGTGAGGTGTGCAGAATTTATCAGGCCCAAAAAGACAGGATATGGACTTCAGTCACACCCCTCATACCCATGTCTCAGGTGACTGTTTAAAGGCATTTTGTTTCTGACTAGCTTAACCCATTATCTTCCTGTTCCTGGAATTTGTGACAATGTAGACAATATAGAGACAATAAACAGCTTTTTTTTTTTTTTTTTTTTTTTTTTGAGATGGAGTCTCACTCTGTTGCCCAGGCTGGACTGCAATGGTGTGATCTTGGCTCACTGCAAACTCCACCTCCTGGGTTCAAGTGATTATCCTACTTCAGCCTCTCAAGTAGCTGGGACTATAGGCGCTCACCACCATGACTGACTCATTTTTGTATTTTTGGTAGAGACAGGGTTTCATCATGTTGGCCAGGCTGGTCTTGAACTCCTGACTTCAAGTGATCCTCCTGCCTCGGCCTCCCAAAGTGCTGGGATTACAGGTGTGAGCCACCACGCCCGGCCCAATAAATAGCTTATGTTATTTTAATATAAATTCCTCAGGCCAGGCCAGCCAAGGTGGGAGGATCCCTTCAGGTCAGGAGTTCAAGACCAGCCTAGGCAACACAGCAAGACTTCCTCTCTAATTTCAAAATTCTTGGTAAGTTAGGAACTGTCTCTTCTTTTCCTTTAAAAACCCACTTGTAACTGCGGCTAATTAGAGGTGTATATTAAGACAACTTGCATCTCCAGGGTTGCACTTCTCAAACTTGGCACAAATAAACTCTCTTTTTCAAGATGGCGTTTTGCTCCGTCACCCAGGCTTGAGTGCAGTGGTGTGATCTTAGCTCACTGCAACCTCTGCCTCCCAGGTTCAAGGAATTCTCCTGCCTCAGCCTCCTGAGTAGCTGGGATTACAGGCGCGTGCCACCATGCCTTGCTAATTTTATTTTATTTTTTGTAGAAACGGACAAGGTGGGTCTCACCACGTTGCCCAGGCTGGTCTCGAACTCCTGACCTGAAGCAATCCTCCTGTCATGGCCTCCCAAAGCACTGGAATTACAGGCATGAGCCGCTGTGCCTGGCCCAACCTCTCCACTTAGGCTAATTTTGCCTCCTTTCTTCTTCTTTTTTTTTTTTTTTGACGGACTCTGGCTGTGTTGCCCGGGCTGGAGTGTGCAGTGGCCTAATCTCGGCTCACTGCAACATCTGCTTCCCAGGTTCAAGCAATTCTCCTACCTCAGCCTCCCATGTAGCTAGGATTACAGGTGCCGACCACCAGCCCGGGTAATTTTGGTATTTTTAGTAGAGACGGGTTTTCACCATGTTGGCCAGGCTGGTCTCGGGGAACTGCTGACCTCGGGTGCTCCACCTGCCTCGGCCTCCCGAAGTGCTGGGATTGCAGGGTTGAGCCATCGCGCCCAGCCCGTTTTCTCCTTTTGGGTCACAAAAGGGATTGAATCCTGCCACTTCCCGGGTGCTGGGTGGGAACGGGAAGAGCAGGGTGATTGCAGCGCTGCTGTGACTTGGGTAGATGGCGGGAAGGCCTCTCAGAAGCGGCCTTGTTTGCAAAGATCTGAAAAAGGCTTGGAGAGGAGCAGGCTCGGGGCATTCAGGGAGGGGGCGGCGGCACACTGGGAGCAAGGCAATGTTCCGTGACCCACAAAAGCCGTGCAGTAGCTGTTCCAATCCCGGTCAGAAGACACCCCGGAGATGCCTCAGCACCCGCCAAGCCTTTCATGACCCCGCTGCCTTCCCGCCAATCCTGCATCCAATCAGAGAGCGTCCCCACTTCACGTGTTGAGCCATGGCCAATCAGAACTGGGACCCGGCCTTCGGCCCGCCTCCCAGGAACTCCAGGCCAATGGCAGCCTGGCAGCGGCAGGCCAATCCCGTGCAGCGCGCGCGGGCAGACGGTTGCAGTTGGCCCTCAGCAGCTGCGGCAGCCGGTTGAGGTCTGGAAGCAGCGTCGGGCTGAAGCGGCGGAGTTCGCCATGGTAAGACCCGGGTCCTTCCCGCCCCGCAGACGCCCAGGCAGACGAAGCTGGCCTCGGGCGGACGGAGGGACCTTGTTGCGGGCCTGGGCGCTGAGCTGAGAGGAAGCCGGAGAAGGACGCGGGGTCTAGTGCGGGACGGGAGGACACGGAATCGTCTCCCGGATCTGCAGGTCCCAGGGCAGGGACGGCGGCTTTTGTTTTAAATGAAGCTGCCGGTCTTCAGTCGGTGGACGGGGACCATGGACGGTGTCCCGTCCCCAGAGAGCAAACAGTGGCGTCGCCTGCTGAAGACGGAGGGCGCTGCGCCCGCTTTCCAGTCTCCACGTGGGAGTGCACGAGTCTGTGCTGCCGGCAACGACCGAGGAGCCCCAGGCGTCTTCGCTGACGGGGCTGGGGCGTGGACGTGGGTCCGATTAGGAATTAAGGCTCAGACGCAGCTGAAACGTTGCCTCGTTCGCCCAGAGGCAACGCGTTAGGCCAGGCGCGGTGGCTCACGCCTGGAATCCCAGCCCTTGGGGAGGTGGAGGCGGGTGGATCACCTGACGTCTGGAGTTCGAGACCAGCCTGACCCAACATGGCGAAACCCGGGCTCTACAAAAAAATACAAACATTCCCCGGGCGTGGTGATGTGGGGCTGTGGTTCCAGCCACTCGGGAGGCTGAGGTGGGAGGATCAGCCGAGCCTGGAAGTTTGAGACTGCAGTGAGTCCTGCTGGTGCTATTGCACTCCAGCTTGGGCCACAGAGACCCTGCCTCAAAAAAACAAAAAAAGCAACCCATTAACATAATAGATTCCCAAGTCCCAAGTCTGAATACCTGTGGTTTGTCAGTTATCCTTTTTTTTCTTTTCTTTTCTTTTTTTTTTTTTTTGACAGCACTCAACAGATGCTCTGTTGCCCAGGCTGGAGCACAGTTGCGGGATCACGGCTCCCTGCAGCCTTGAACCCCTGGGTTCCAGCAGTTCTCCTGCCTCAGCCTCCCGAGTAACTGGTACTACAGGTGTGTGCCACCACACCTGGTTAATTTGTAAATTTTTCTTTTTTTTTTTTTTTTTTTGAGATGGAGTCTGGCTCTGTCGCCCAGGCTGGAGTGCAGTGGCGCGATCTCAGCTCACTGCAAGCTCCGCCTCCTGGGTTCACGCCATTCTCCTGCCTCAGCCTCCCGAGTAGCTGGGACTACAGGCGCCCGCCACCTCGCCCGGCTAGTTTTTTTGTATTTTTTAGTAGAGACGGGGTTTCACCGTGTTCGCCATGATGGTCTCGATCTCCAGACCTCGTGATCCGCCCGTCTTGGCCTCCCAAAGTGCTGGGATTACAGGCTTGAGCCACCGCGCCCGGCCAATTTGTAAATTTTTCACAGGGACAGGGTCTCACTGTGTTATCCAGGCTGGTCTCAAGCTGGTCCCAAGCGATCCTCTCGCCTCAGCCTTCTAAAGTGCTGGGATTACAGGAATGAGCCACCACATCCAGCTTGGCAGGGTTTAAAGAAACCACCAAAGGACAGTGCAGTGTCCCAGCACTGATGATGTCTGGGAGCCATTACACCTGTAGGCTTCAAGGGGTGGAGAGAGGGAGTGGTTACAAGAAATTGAGAGGGCAACCTGCCAAAAGTGTGGCCTTAAGAGGGATTCAGGTCACCCACAGCAGTTGAGCAGGAAGGGGCCAAGGAGGGAGTACCCTGGCGTTGCTCTCCTCCAGCCCCCGGTATCCCACTGCTGCCTGCCATTGACTAAACCAGGAAGAATCCAGAGAGCAAGGAAGGCCTCTGATGCTGTTCTCAAGGGTCAGCCTCCGAGAGCACAGAGCAGATGGTGAATGATGGAGGGTAGATCTGGGGGGCAGAGAGAGGACACACACTGAGCACCTGCGCTTGGACCATGGGGACCTGAGACCTACTCTGTATTTCCTTACCCAACCCAACTACCTTATCCTTTGATCAGGACATAATCAAAAACTGCTATATATTCTTCAGAGAATTACTGTGACTGGCTATAATGTGGGGTAATTATTGACATTACATGGCTTCCAAGTTTTAAAATAACCTAATTTTTGTGTAGTGGAAAACAGGTTCTAGGGCTACCTGTAGAACTTAGTAGCTGGTATGGTTTACAGCAAGTTAGTTTTCACAGGGCTGAAGGGATCAGTCCCCTAACCCTCCTAGGAAATACCAACTGTGAAAGCACCAGATACTGAAGCACTATATAAATATTAAATTAAAATATTTGTATGCCATATAGCTTCAAGTTGCCTTGAAATGAATGGGTTCACATTTATGTTCCGGTTCACAGCGCGAGTGTATCTCTATCCACGTGGGGCAGGCAGGTGTCCAGATCGGCAATGCCTGCTGGGAACTGTACTGCCTTGAACATGGAATTCAGCCCGATGGTCAGATGCCAAGTGATAAAACCATTGGTGGCGGGGATGACTCCTTCAACACGTTCT
The DNA here is from genome assembly GCF_037993035.2 of Macaca fascicularis. NCBI lineage: Eukaryota > Metazoa > Chordata > Mammalia > Primates > Cercopithecidae > Macaca > Macaca fascicularis. The sequence goes on from NC_088386.1 coordinate 478,967, forward strand.
TCAGTGAGACTGGGGCTGGCAAGCATGTGCCCAGAGCAGTGTTTGTGGACCTGGAGCCCACTGTGGTCGGTAGGTGCCTGGGCACTGGATGGCAGCTTTCCTGAGAGGGTGGGAGAGCAGTGTTAAAGTCCCGCGTGGGTTCCTTTGAATCCTCCTGCCGAAAGGATGGGATGGACAGGCATATGCCCGTGGCGTTGTTAGGAGAGAAACTGAAAGGTTCGTGATGAAAGTGTCTGTGAGACTTGGCTCCTAATCTAGGAAAACCTGACCTACAGGGAAAAGCTGCTTTGCCAGCAGTAAGATGGGCTGTGAAGGGATTCCCTTGTGGCTGCCTCAGCCCTGCTCAGATGGCCCTGCCTGCAGGGTGCAGTAGCCTTGGTTCCCTCCTGAATGCTCTGCACTCTTTTATGCTGGTGCACGAGAGTCTTGACCTGCATCTTAGGCAAAGAAGGTAAGTACAGAACAGTCATTTGCTTCCTTCAGAATAGCAGCCTGAGGTAGTTTCCAAAGACAGCTGCCAAGAGGCAGCACCTTTCAGTGGCCCCCTAGGAAATGACAGCATCACCTGAAAGCCTGTGAGACCCAGGTCATCCAGGGTGCCCTGATGGGACTGCCCTGCATAAGTCACACTGATCTGGTGACTTCCCAGGTTGTACGAGTTTTTAACTTATAGCCTTTGATGTAGCTACACGTAGGAAGGAACTGTGTACCTGCGTAGGAGTGTAAGAGCTTATTTCCTCTCACTAGGAACTGGTCGTGCTGACATGTATACCACAAGCTGAGTGTCACTTCGTAAAGTCATAAATGGCATATGCAGTTTGGTTATCACACAGAGACACTGTCTACCAGATGCTGCCACTGTTGACCTATGACTTGTAGGTCATGTACTTTGACCAGCATGTACTCTGTAGAAGTGAACAGTCCTGGAATGTGTCCATCTTGGTGAGTACAGGCCTTAAAGATTCACGGCACACACTGTCTCTTTTGTAGATGAAGTGCGCACAGGGACCTACAGGCAGCTCTTCCACCCAGAGCAGCTGATTACTGGGAAAGAAGATGCAGCCAATAATTACGCTAGAGGCCATTACACCATCGGCAAGGAGATTGTTGACCTAGTCCTGGACCGGATCCGCAAACTGGTAAGAAGAGAACGTTTCATGTGGCCATTGGCTTGCATGGGAGGGTAGTTCTTGGAAGGTGAAAGGGAGGTCATTTTATCAAAATTTAGATCAGCATGTTGGCCGGGCACGGTGACTCACACGTGTAATCCCAGCACTTTGGGAGGCTGAAGTGGGTGTATCACCTGAGGTCGGGAGTTTGAGACCAGCCTGGCTTACATGGTGAAACTCTACGTCTACTAAAAATACAAAAATTAGCTGGGTGTGGTGGTGCACATCCGTACTCCCAGCTACTTGAGAGGCTGAGGCAGGAGAATTGCTTGAACCCGGGAGGCAGAGGTTGCAGTGAGCTGAGATTGCACCACTGCACTCCAGCCTGAGCAACAGAGCAAGATTCCATCACAAACAAGCAAACAAACAAAAACCTAGACCAGCATCTTGAGTCCTACTGAGTCTGCAATGGTGATTTGTCTGTAGATCTTTGTCTGCTTTTCTTTGCTTCAAAGTGTACTACGTGTTTATTATGGATGATTTGAATCCATATCAAGTCTTCAGAGGCAAAGAGAAGTGGCCTTGGCTTGTTGGAGGTTGGTGGTGTGGCTTCCACGGCCATTGACTCATGTTGTCTGGTTTCTCTCAGGCGGATCTGTGCACGGGACTGCAGGGCTTCCTCATCTTCCACAGCTTCGGGGGCGGCACTGGCTCTGGGTTTGCATCTCTGCTCATGGAGCGGCTCTCAGTGGATTACGGCAAGAAGTCCAAGCTAGAGTTTGCCATTTACCCAGCCCCCCAGGTCTCCACGGCCGTGGTGGAGCCCTACAACTCCATCCTGACCACCCACACGACCCTGGAACATTCTGACTGCGCCTTCATGGTTGACAATGAAGCCATCTATGACATATGTCGGCGCAACCTGGACATCGAGCGTCCCACGTACACCAACCTCAATCGCCTGATTGGGCAGATTGTGTCCTCCATCACGGCCTCCCTGCGATTCGATGGGGCCCTGAATGTGGACTTGACGGAATTCCAGACCAACCTAGTGCCGTACCCCCGCATCCACTTCCCCCTGGCCACCTACGCCCCGGTCATCTCAGCCGAGAAGGCCTACCACGAGCAGCTGTCCGTGGCCGAGATCACCAATGCCTGCTTCGAGCCAGCCAATCAGATGGTCAAGTGTGACCCTCGCCATGGCAAGTACATGGCCTGCTGCATGTTGTACAGGGGGGACGTGGTCCCCAAAGACGTCAACGCGGCCATCGCCACCATCAAGACCAAGCGCACTATCCAGTTTGTGGATTGGTGCCCGACTGGATTTAAGGTATGACTGGGTGATGTGTAGGCCTTTCAGCAAGCAGCAGACGCACAAAATAACACTGTCCCTGAAGGCCCGCATCCTTTGGGGAGACTCTCCCTGTTCCATGGGCTAGGCATGTGGGCATAAAGTAGTGAACCAGAGTTGATAATTGATCCACTGAATTTTTTTTTTTTTTTTTTTTTTTTGGAGACTGTCTTGCTCTGTTGACCAGGCTGGAGTGCAGTGGTATGATCTCAGCTCACTGCAACCTCTGCCTCCTGGTTTCAAGCAATTCTCCGGCCTCACCCTCCCAAGTAGCTGGGATTACAGGTACCCACCATCACACCCGGCTAATTTTTGTATTTTTAGTAGAGACGGGGTTTCACCATGTCGGCCAAGTTGGTCTTGAACTCCTGACCTCAGGCGATCTGCCCACCTCAGCCTCCCAAAGTGCTGGGATTAAAGTTGTGAGCCACTGCGCCCAGCCCAGTGATGTCTTTTGAACTCTCTTTCTGAGTCATCACACTATATATCTGTGGTGAGATTTATTTATTTATTTTTTGAGATAGGGTCTTGCTTTGTACCCCAGGCTGGAGTACAGTAGTGTGATCCTGGCTCACTACAACCTCTGCCCTCAGGCTCAAGTGATTCTCTCACCTCAGCCTCCTGAGTAGCTGGGACCACAGACATGCACCACCATGCCCGGGAAATTTTTTTTTTTTTTTTTGAGGCAGTCTTGCTTTGTCACCCAGGTTGGAATGCAGTGGCACGATCTTGGCTCACTGCATCCTCCACCTCCCAGGTTCAAGAACTTCTCTGCCTCCACCTCCCAAGTAGCTGGGATTACAGGCACCTGCTAATTTTTGTATTTTTGGTAGAGATGGGATTTTGCCATGTTGGCCAGGCTGGTTTCGAACTCCTGGCCTCAGGTGATCCACCTGCCTTAGCCTCCCAAGTGCTGGATTACAGGCATGAGCCACTGCACCCAGCTAATATTTGTATTTTTAGTAGAGATGGGGTTTCGCCATGTTGGCCAGGCTGGTCTCAAACCCCTGGCCTCACGTGATCTGCCCGCCTCAGTCTCCCAAAGTGCTGGGGTCACAGGCTTGAGCCACCACACCTGGCCTGATGTTGTCATTTATAGAACAAGTGTGCTGATCCCTGCTCTAGTTGACCCTGTGCACTGCTGCCAGGACCTCAGGTCATGTTAATCCTGAGTTCTGAAACTTGGAATGCTTCCCCTTTGGTTACCACCTTGGAATGCCACCCCCTACTTAGGCAGGCACATGGACCACTTCGACCACTTCCTGATGCTGCGGTAGCAGCATTCATATGACTCTTGACCCATGATCAGCTACCTTTGCATATCCACAGTGGCTTGTTTTGTGGGTCAGAAGTGGGTATGATGTTCCTTGTGATAGCATGGGGAAGAGTTGTGTACTCTGAATCTATCCGGGTGGAAGAAGTTTAGCTACAGAATTTAATTGTAATCTACAAAGAAGACAAGCAGCATACATTTTCAGAGGGAAGACTGTCTTCACCTGGGCACCTATCACATGTCACAGGTACTAGGACACAGCCCTTCAGGTAGCCTAGGATCCCACCAGGGTGGCTACCTCCAAGGTTCCTGTCTCTGTTCTCCATCTGGGACTATCACCCTGCCTGGCGCAGAGAAGGGCTTAGTGATGTTTGTGAGGTGAACTGAGTATCCTCCTTGTCACCCACAGGGTGTCTTCTGTTTGAGGAAAAGTAGCTACCATTTCTAGGTTTGATATAAGCTTCACAGACTGCTTTCTTTCCCTTCTCCGGCAGGTGGGCATTAACTACCAGCCCCCCACAGTGGTCCCCGGGGGAGACCTGGCCAAGGTGCAGCGGGCCGTGTGCATGCTGAGCAACACCACGGCCATCGCGGAGGCCTGGGCCCGCCTGGACCATAAGTTCGATCTCATGTATGCCAAGCGGGCCTTTGTGCACTGGTACGTGGGCGAAGGCATGGAAGAGGGAGAGTTCTCTGAGGCCCGAGAGGACCTAGCAGCTTTGGAGAAGGATTATGAAGAGGTGGGCGTGGATTCCGTGGAAGCTGAGGCTGAAGAAGGCGAAGAATACTGAGGGGAGGGTGTGGTGAGTTCTCCCCTGCCACCCCCAGGATGGCTGCTTTCAAGTTGTTTGCAATTAAAGGTTCTGTACAAAACCAAGACCTCTGTGTGTCATGCAGCTTAGTTCTGCCTTACAGGAGCTGGTGGGACCCCAGAGACTGCATGGACAGCAGAGGGGCGCCAGCCTGCCCTGCTGGCGTGGGGTTGGGTGCAGCAGGACTGTACATACTTAAGCAGCTGCCACAGAAGTAAACTGACCAGGGGAAAACAGTGTTTCTTCAAAGCCAAGCGTTCAAAGTATAGATTTCCTAAATTCTAGGAAAGCAGAGTCAGGGTTTTCAATTGAATTTGCGAGTTTTCGGGCTTCTTTATTGATGGGTCATGCTGGCTAAAAGGAAGACACTAGAAGTGAAGTGTTGGAGGTCTGTGGATGGGGCTTGTCCGTGAAGTCTCTAAAGCTGTGGGTCAAATGTGTAAGGTCAGGACATTTTAGAGGGGGAAAGGGTATTAACCAAGTTCTGCACAGCATTCATGACCCACAGAAGGTCACAACACATCCATGCTGACCCCGGTGCTCCTCCTTAACCTGGAGGGCAGCATTCGCCCTCTCTGCACACACACAACCACCCTGTCCCTCAGCACTGTCAGCTGTCTTGGTAGAAAACCTCCCATGAGGTGGGAGATCGAGACCATCCTGGCTAACACGGTGAAACCCCGTCTCTACTAAAAATACAACAAAATTAGCCGGGCGTGGTGGCGGGCACCTGTAGTCCCAGTTACTCAGGAGGCTGAGGCAGGAGAAAGGCGTGAACCCGGGAGGTGGAGCTTGCAGTGAGCTGAGATCACACCACTGCACTCCAGCCTGGGCAACAGAGACTCCGTCTCTTGAAAACAAACAAACAAACAAAAACCTCCCACATTTCACTTCAAGTGAAGCTTGTTGACATCTGTTTATAAAAGACCTGGCAGTCCAGATACCTTTTCTTAGAACTCAAATTAGGTTCAGGAAGTTGACCCATGGTGAAGGGATCCCGTTAGTTTGCTGTGGCACAATTAAGACTGGCACAGAAAACTCATTCTAAGTCTGTGCCTTAATATTAAAAAAAAAAAAAAAAAAAAAAAGGTAGAGAACGTCTGACCTGGACCCTCTGCATCTCAGAAAGGTTTATTATCAACTGAAGGAGATAACACGTAGCCTTTGCTGGGAACAAAGATGTGACAAGTCTCTGCCCCATCCTAGGTGCTGCCCCGCGTAGGGCTCTTCCCAGGCCCGCCTCCCTTGGGCAGTCTGGTAGCGCTGGGCTGGCGTGGCATCCTCTGGCTGGATCCTTCGCGGCTGCTGCGTTCCGCCAGGGCCAACGCTCCCCCGAGGGCAGTGCTGCCTTTGTTTCTCCCTGAGGAGACACAAAGCACAATGATTAGGAATGGGTGAGCCCCGTAACTGCAGCACCTGTGGTACTCGTGCTCCTTGGGCAACATTTGTGTCTACACATTTCCATCAAGGCTGCTTCAGCGAGAGGCTCTGCATCAGCCCCAGTCCTGAGACTCAGAACCACTAAAGACAGGTCATGCCCCAGAAGCCCTTGGCAGTGTGCAGGGGACCCTTTAGGATGTGTCCCAGGAGCAAAGCCATGCAAGGAGCACACTGCCAAGGGAACATTTTGAAAGGACACATGCCACGGGTCCATTTAGGGAAAAGTAGGTGCGGCTGGTGCACACCTGGCCTGGACAGCAAACCTAGTCTGCCCTGATGGTGCCATCAGCGGCAGCAGCAGCACGGATGCGCTGCCTTATCCTCAAGGTGCATTCATGCTGGACTGTACATCTGAGCTGCCCCAGATGGTGACGGGCAGGAAGTACTGCAGTCACCAGGTCCTGGAATTGGGTTTCTGATTTTGATTTTGGAAGCTCTTTCATTGTTTCCTACCTACCCGAGTGTTCCGCAAACAGTGGTCAACCCTCTTGCTTTCGGGTTTAGCTGCCAGATTCCATGACAGGGTTCCTGCCACAGTCTGAATGCTTGAGACTTTCTGACCACCAGTGTCTTTCTCGGATGAAGACCACTGGTTCAGAGATTCTTTGATTTGTAATTTGCTTACTTTACATTTTAAGATAGCCAAGAAAGATCTGCAACCACACTTGGGCCAGAGCTTTATTTTAATGGGATGGATTTCCCTGGGCTCAGGGTGTTGACAGCATCAGCAAGACTGACTGAGGACCCTGCAAGGTACAAATGTACCCGGGTGGCAGGCTCGCCGTGCAGAGTGCCTTGGCCAGGGCTTTCCCCTGCTCTGGCCTGGCAGGGTCTGCCCCATGGGCTCTAAACAGGGCATGTGTCCTCTGCCTCAGTGTTGGGTCCCCCATTTCGTCCCCCCAGCGTTTCCTTTGTCCTGACTGAGGGAGTGCCTTGACCACTCTGACCTAGTCAGCTACATGTTCCCCCTGCAGGCTGGAACCCTGGCTGGGGCTTGCATCTTCTCAGACACTGACACAGGTTTAGGTTGTTACCTGGAACACTGAAAGATCTGATATGTTGCTAAGCATGTGGAAACCGGTCCCACCCCAGCCAAATTCCTTGCACTGTCATAGAAACTCCACACCCCACCCCCTCAGTGCGGTGTACCCAGGCACAACCTCTTTCCTGGCTGCCCCTCATGAGGGCACACTGCAGCCCCCTCTCTATGTAAGTTCCCTAACAAATGCTTTGGACTGACCACTCTGGCATTGTTTCTTCCTTTGGAATCCCAACTGGCTCTTATCCTGGAAAGGTTTGGGGCAGTCCCTTGCAGGAACTGCCCTGCCACCACTTTAGGGTGACTCCAGACAAGGGTTCAGACAACAGAACGCCCAGCCTCAATCCTGGTCCTTCCCTGGCCTCTTAGCAAGTGTAGTTAAATAGCCTGCAATGGGAAACTGCATTCCTGGAGAAAAGATGTAACTGGGTGTTTAGGGATCCATTAGGTCATTTCTGTTTCACCATCTGTCACCTTGAACAAGCAGACTCCTGTGTCTGAGATGCCGAGGACCCTGGCTCTTCCAGAGGTACCTCTAGCTCCCTTCCGATGCTAATACCACAAAATTCTCCCCATGCCCTGCAGGGATAGGACAGCCCTCCTTATGAGTTTCTGGGCAGTTCTTCCTCAGAGAATGAGATCTTTGCTCATTCTTGCCTGGTGGTGGTGAGGGTTATAGCAGTGTCATGCTTGGAACAGCTTGGCACACTTGACTCAACAAAGATGGAGTCGGGGTTGCCCTGAGTCAAGGAGGAGCGCAGTCAAGAACACGTGGTGGGTGACGTTTGGCCACCTCAGCCCAGCAGTGACTCGTGAAAACGGCACAAAGCAGAGAACAGCCACCACACGTCTCTTGTGGTACAAACTGCCATTATTCTAGTCTCCACTGACTGGTCAAGGGGTGAGGATTCTGTCTTCCATGAGCAGACAGGACCCGCCACCCTGCAGCAGCTCCCACTGGGCCAGCATCCTCCTGAGGCCACAGTCCCTCCGCAGGCCAGGCCAGACAGAGGCAGATCTTCTGTAGCCGCGGCCTAACCTGGGTGCTTAGGCGCCCATGTGCTCTCGAGGTTACTAATGCCTAGCTCCCCACAGCCAGCGGCATAGCAGGCTGCAGACCTAGGCCTGACTCAGAGCCGCCTTCCCTTCAGTTTGCCGCCATCTGAGTTTCCTCTCCTCCCCTCAGTAATGACCCGGTCCGTTCTGGAAACAAGGATGAGGGGGAAGCAGAAAAGAGCAAATGATGTTTTTTTGTTTTTTTGTTTTTTTTTTAAGTGGTGGCGGAGAGGGTTTAGAGACTGAGTCTTGCTCTGTCACCCGGGCTAGAGTGCAGTGATGCAATCACAGTTCATTGCTGCCCCAAACTCATGCGAAGTAGCTGGGACGACAAGCATGGGGCCACACCTGGCTAATAATACTTATCTTTAAATCTGACAGGGTTGACAAACCCTGTAAGTATGAAACCAACATAACTTTAAGCCATAATTGATATTAAGAAAATCCTGGAAATCTTCAGGAATTGCGTGCTCTCGGGGTTAGTGGGGAGCCCTGTTCAGGCCTCCTCAGTTTATGAAGGATGAGAAGGCCCAGAATAGAGTGGCCTGCAGTGCCGTGCAGTGGGAAAACCAGCTTGGCTTAGCCCTGCTCCCTCGGGAGGCGCCGCTAAGTCACACGGGCTAGACAGTGGGATTGAACCAAGTGTGCCTGTGGTTGGGGTGTGAGGGCGGGGTGACTGATGCCCCTAGGCCTGGTCCCTGGAGGGCCCTCCTAAGCCCAAAGATAGTCAATGACCATTGAATGTTAAAACCAGCCTGGAGGCCGGGCGCGGTGGCTCAAGCCTGTAATCCCAGCACTTTGGGAGGCCGAGATGGGTGGATCACGAGGTCAGGAGATCGAGACCATCCTGGCGAACACAGTGAAACCCCGTCTCTACTAAAAAATACAAAAAACTAGCCGGGCGAGATGGTGGACGCCTGTAGTCCCAGCTACTCGGGAGGCTGAGGCAGGAGAATGGCGTAAACCCCGGAGGCGGAGCTTGCAGTGAGCTGAGATCCGGCCACTGCACTCCAGCCCGGGCGACAGAGCGAGACTCCGTCTCAAAAAAAAAAAAAAAAAAAAAAAAAAAAAAAAAAACCAGCCTGGCTCAGCAGGGGTCAGTGGCTCACGCCTGTAATTCCAGTACTTTGGGAGGCCAAGATGGGTACTTTGAGGCCAGGAGCTAGAGACCAGCTGGGCCAACACAGTGAGACCTCCATCTCTACAAAAAAATCAAAAAATTAGCCAGGTGTGGCAGTGTGCACCTGTAGTCCCAGCTACTCAAGAGGAGGTGGGATTGCCTGAACCCAGGAGGTTGAGGCTGCAGTGAGCTATGAGTATGCCACTGCACTCCAGCCTAGGTGACAGAGACTCTGTCTCAAAAATAAATAAGTAGTAAAGAAAATGCAGAATTAGCTCAAATACTGTAATCAATCTAAAATATCCAACGTATTATTTCAATATGTAATCAGTGCATAAGTTATTCATAAGATGTTGCATTCACCTTTGTTCTTTTTCTTGTTTGTAGAGATGGGTGGGGTCTTGCCGTTGCTCAGGCTGGTTTCAAACTCCGAGCTTCAAGTGATGCTCCTGCCTCAGCCTCCCAAAGTGTTGGGATTACAGGTGTGAACCAATGCCCAGCCTCATTCACCTGGGGTTTTTTGTTTATTTTTGAGACAGGGTCTCACTCTCTCACCCAGGCTGGAGTGCGGTGGTGCAGTCACAGCTCACTGCAACCTCAACCTCCCAGGCTCAAGCTATCCTCCAGCCTCAGCCTCCCAAGCAGCTGGAACTACAGATGTGTGCCACCATGCCCTGCTAATTTTTGTATTTTTTGTAGAGATTGGGTCTCCCCGTGTTGTCCTGGCTGGTCCTGAACTGCTGAGCTCAAGAGATCCAGCAGCCTCGGCCTCCCAAGGTGTGGTGGGCTTTTTGCATTCCCTTTTGCACCAGTCCTTTGGCATCTGCTGTGCATAACACACGCAGTGCAATGACCACACCAGCCATGTGTGGCTTGAGGTTCCTGTATCAGGCAGCACAGCTCAGGTGAGACTCACGGCTTCCACACTCCAAAGTGTCATCTTACGTGCATGCTCTGGACAACTTTTAAAATGTATAGTTTCCCTAAACTTCAATAGAATGCTTGACTGAATTTATTTTTCCCTCAGTGACTCCAGACTCTTACCAAGACAAGCATCACCCTTCCGTGCTTCTGGGGTTTTCTGTTTCCCCTGCCCTGTGGGTGTGAGTGAATCTGGTGGTGGTGGTTCCCCCAGGCGGTCTGGATGGCTAGGGAACAGGCATCCAGAGGACCCAAGGTGCCTGCTGCAGCTCAGAGGCAAGCTCGCGTGGGCCTGGCCCACAGCCTGCAGAACTCCACACCCGAGTCCTGTGGGAAATCCGTGGCCTCCATGCCCCCCAGCCGGATCACTCTGACAACCCTCTTATGTCCTCCACCTGATTCTGCCGTTACCAGGGCAGCCGGAGCTGGTCAGATGCTGTAACGTGGGCCTCAGAGAGCTTCAGCATTCCATCTGTGGCCTCTGCCTCTCACTCAGCACTCCTGGTGTGGCCCCATTCCCTTCCACCCCCTCCTCAGGCTCCACTCTATCCCCACAGGGGCCTCCGTGCCCTCATGTCCTGGCTTTCTGCCCCCAGCCTATAGGACCGGACCTCGGCTATGCTTCCAGGATAGAGCCCTCGAGGAACAAAAGACCCCGAGGGGCCCAGCACTCCAGGCCACTCCTGTCCTTGGGTAAATTTTCTCGGAGCCCCCACTCGCTCGCATGGCACCCCCAATCCTCCCGGCCCCTCTATGCCTGCATTTCCAGTGCCACAACCCCCACGTACATCTTGACTGTGCCCCCAACCTCCCTCCTCCCACCCTGGGCCTAGCAGCATCTGCACAGCACTCTGCCTCACCCACCCCCTCCCACTGCCACAGCTCACACCTGTGGAGCTCTGCTGACCCCCGCTTCCTCCTGCTCCGCCCCGTGTAACCCTTGCTGCTCTCTGGGCTCTGAAGCCTCCTCCCATCTCCATTGCTAGCGGTTTTTCTTTTCTTTTTTTGTTTTTTTTTTTTTTGAGACAGGGTCTTGCTCTGTTGCCCAGGCTGGAGTCCAGTTACAAGCTCTTAGCTCACTGCAACATCTCCCTCAGGCTCAGGCGATCCTCCCATGTCAGCCTCCCAAGTAGCTGGGACTATAGACGGGCACCACCACCATGCCTGCCTGGCTAGTTTTTTTTTTTTTTTTGAGGAGTCTTGCTCTGTCGCCCAGGCTGGAGTGCAGTGGTGTGATAATGGCTCACTGCAAGCTCTGCCTCTCGGGTTCACACCATTCTCCTGCCTCAGTCTCCTGAGTAGCTGGGACTACAGGCGCCCGCTACCATGCCCAGCTAATTTTTTTTTTTTTTTATTTTTAGTAGAGACGGGGTTTCACCGTGTTAGCCATGATGGTCTCAATCTCCTGACCTCATGATCCGCCCACCTCGGCCTCCCAAAGTGCTGGGATTACAAGTGTGAGCCACTGCGCCCGGCCCTGCCTGGCTAGTTTTTGTATTTTTTGTAGAGATGGGGTATTGTTATGTTGCCCAGGCTGGTCCTGAACTCCTGAGCTTAAGGGATCTACCTGCCTTGACTTCCCAAAGTGCTGGGATTACAGGTGTAAGCCACTACGCTGGTCTTGCTGGCAGTTTTCCTCACTGCCTCTCACTGAACTGAGCGTGACCATCTCACTTCCCCGCCACGCCCTCTGCCCTGAGAGCTGGGCCTAGCACCCAGGGCCCCTGAGTGAGCAGCAACATCCCCTGGAGTGACAAGGACTCTGTTCCCAGTTTCCCTTCTGCTGGAAACCTGCCCCTCAATTGCTCATCTCAGCCTGCAGTCCCTACACCCCTACTCCAGGCCTGTCCCTCAGCCCCCTCCACCCTCCCTTGGGCCTGAGCTCTGGGTGGCAGTGAGGTGGGCGCTGTCGGGAGGCACATGCAGGAGGTGTGACCAAAGACCCCTGGGCTCTCACAGGCCCCTGGCTCTGGGCCCCTGATCACACCTGGTGACACCTGGAAAGTGGCCCCAACTCAGGAGTGAGGCGGGCAAAGGGGCTGAGTGCTGGAGTGTGGCCATGGGACCAGCACATGGCATCCGTGTGAGATGGCATCCCAGGAGACTCGGGGAAGGTGGGACTCTCTGTTTCAGCCTCCAGACTTCCTGTCCGGGTAGGGGGCAACTTCTAAGAGGCCGAGGTGACAAGCACAGTAGTCGTGGCTGTGCTCTCCAGCACAGCACACCGCACCCTGGCCAGCTGTCCTCCCCTGGAGCAGGGCTCTTTACACTCACCACAGTTCGCCTCTGGAGTGTGGGGGTGTTGGTCCTGTCCCCGGATGCCAGCCCGACTGTAGGGTCTAGAGACTGTCATACCATGTCTCTAACAAACCGAATCAGAAATCCTGCCCTGTTGCTAAGTGGCAGGGCAGCGGTGGCCTGCATGGTCCTGCCCTTGCAGCTCAAAGCTGCTTGGGCCTCCTGGGGCCAGGCAGTTTAAATGGAAACAAGGGAGAGCACCAACCCCCAGAGATAAGCCAATAAACGCAACCTGCAAAAGGAGAGAACAGGCAGCAAGAGAAGCGGAGGGAACCCGGGGGGCCTGGAGAGAGAGGCGAGTGTGCAGCAGCCAGGCTGTGGAGCAGAACGGGAGAGGCCGAAGGCTGCGGGCTGGAGAAAAAGGAGGAACTTGCTGGGGGGCTACTGTTCCTGGCAGAGAGAAAGGAGGCCTCTGGAGGTCAGAGAGAGACACAAAGAGAGCAGACAGAGCGAGGGTCAGTGAAAAGGCCAGCACACAGGTGCCCGGGCCCTCTTGGGTCAGGGGGCGTGGGTGCCCAGGCCCTGGCGCTCCCCCCATGAAGGCAGCCTGCTCCCCACGCCTTCTCAGGATGCCTGCGCGGGTATCCTGGCGCTTCCAGGCAGGGAGCCAGCTCTGGGCCTTCTTCCATTGGCCTGGGACGCTGTGCTGCATTTCAGAGAGAGCCATCAGGAGCAGAAGCAACATGCGGGGAGGATGAGCAGGGACGGAGGCTCCACCATGACACTCTCAGCCCCAGCATCTGCTCAGCCCAGTCACCACACTGGAGAGGGAGGAGGCCCTTCAGACCCCGCAGGCCTCTGCATCCTGGGAGTTCTGCCTCTGACTCCCTTCCTGCAATCATCAGAGGGAAGCTGGCCAGGGCTGGCCAAGCCCCTGCGCAGGAACGGGGCCTAGGTGGGGTGCAGGCAGGAAGACCTCTGCCTGCCCCGCTCCCTGGGCACTTCCCCGGATGCTGTACACCACAGGACAGGGATCGACACTGTCTTTTGAAAAACATATTTAGAGACAGGATCTCACCCTGTCACCCAGACTGGTCTCAAACTCATGGCCTCAAACGATCCTCCCGCTGTGGCGTCCCAAAGTGCTGGGATTATGGGTGTGAGCCACGGCGCCCAGCCCCAAACCTTCTTGATTCTGGACTTTGTAAGATGAAGGCCTGAGTGAAGAGGTGGGGAGGAGCTAAGCAGAGGAGCCCTACCCAGCCTGGACCACCCTGGGGCACGCACTCTGCGTCCACCTGACCTGGACGTGCCTCCTAAGGCTGGTAACGAAGCCCGGGAGCAGAGCCCACGGATGGGCCCTGCAGGTGCTGGGCCGAGACCGACAGACAGGCCTGGCCACTCAGGGCCACGCCGCCGCTGTGCCGCGCCTGCCCCCTCCCCGCCCGCCACCCCCGCCACTGGGGCAGGGACAGCGGGCCCAGGTCTGACCTCGGGTCTCGGGCACTGTCGACGTGGGCAGAGACACGGCCGCAGGATCCTGGGGCTCGCTCGCTAGCCTCTGCCCGGCACACATGGACTTGAGCATCTGGAAGACGGCGAGGGGGGCCACGTTCAGCTTCAGCAGGTCCACCAGGATCCTGGCGGGGACAGACGCGGGGCCGGTGAGCCCTCTCCGCCTGGCGCGGCCACCTCCCTGAAGACCCGACAAGGACGGGGACAGGGGCGCGGGGGGCTCCTCCCGACCAGTGGGACCGGGGGACCCGGAGAGCAGAGGTCGGGGTGTCTGGCGAGGATGCGGCCCCCTCCCGCCCCGCTCACTTGAACACGTCGGGGTCAATGGCGCCGCCCGCCGCCTGCGCCAGCTCGTACAGCTCCATCTCCTCGGTGCTCAGCACCTTCTTCCGCCGCAGCACCAGCTTCTGCCGGGCCGCCTCCAACCCCGCGGGCGCCCCGGACCCCGGCCCAGGCCCTGCGCCCGGCGCCGCCATCCGCGCGGCCCGAGAAAAGGTGCGCCCCCGCCGCGCCCCCTAGCGGCTCCGCCCACCGCGCTCTCCCTGCAGCGCCAGCGTCCTGCCTCCCAGGCGACCCCGGCGGGAGCGGCGGGAGCGGCGGGAGCGGCGGGCCGGGGACGGGGCCGCCTCCGCGGCGTCATTGGAATCTAACAGTTACTGGGCGCTCCAAGTGTGCTGAGCGGCGCGCTAGGGGCCGGGGGTGGCATGGCGGACTGCAGGGGCCCGCTGCTTGGCGGTCAGGGCCTCCCTGATAGACTGCATTGATCGTGCTCGCTTAGGTGGCAGCACCGGCCCAGTGCTAGGCATATATTGGGCGCTCAGTAAATGCCTCTTACAAGAAAGTGTGCAATTTTCTGGTCCGCGCCGGTGCACCGCTAGGGGTCGCTCTTCGGGGGGGGGAGGCCACTAATCAACGACCTGTTTACGCGCACGCGCATTCCTTGCGGGGGAGAAATTGCGTGAGCCCTACCTCGAGGCGCCGGAGGCCACCACAACGCAGGCGCATTCAGCTGCGGACCACCCCCTCCCCCCGCACTCCTGCCTCGCCACTTCCCGTCCTCGCCCGGCAGGCCTTCGCTTTGCGCACGCGCCGTGTGAGGTAACGGCCCAGAGAGGTAGAGACACTTTTCCCGCCCGGCCGCGGGGCGTGGCTCTGCGCGCAGCTTGATGACGAAGTTTCGGCGCCGTGGCGGAATGGCGGCTTCTACCTCTGAGGCGGGCGACGCTATGGGTCCCACAGGTGAGTGGGGCGGGACGCGCGCGTGAGACAGTCCGGCGCCCTGGGGCCTTCCCCGAGCCGCTGCGGAGGCCATGTCCGTTCCTCCGCGAGCCCCAGGACTCTGGCCGGCCTGGCGGCTTTGCCCAGGCCGGGCAGGCTGGGGAGTGGAGAGCCCCGGCTGAGTCTTCCTGCCACCCCCCGGGCCATGCCTTTGTGTCACCTTCCCTCGCGGCTCCTGCACTCTGTCCTAGTCCGGTAGGTGTTCGTTGAACGTTAACTTTCCTTGAAGGAATTGAGGGAAGGAGAGCTTTGTGTTGAAGTTGAGCCTTGGGTTTAACAGGTGATGTGGGAGGAACAGCCAGGTGTGGGTCCCAGCTCGACCCTTCCCATGTGTGCTCGACTTCTCCCAGCCTTAGTTTCGGAGGGTCCCGAAGCCCAGTTGGCGGGAGAGTTGGGAACAGGTGGGCGCGTGCTGCTGAGGGAGATCTTGGCCTGACAGAATTTGCTTGGAATGATTGGCATTGCCCAAGGGTTGTCGTTCTCAGGAAAACAAAAAAAAGACGGGGTCCGAAGCAGCTCCTGGAGAAAATAGGTGTTGGAGAGGCGCGATGAAGCGGACGCTAGATGCATGGCAGGCAGAGACCTGTGACGGGGGAGGGTGGCTGTGGCAGGGTCAGAGAACAGGGGTGTGGGAGACACTTCTTGGGAATTCCCGAGTTGGAATATCCTCTCTTGGAAATTTCCTAGAAATTCTTCTGGGCCTCATTCTTTCAGTCGCTGCCCATGAAAGCTGCTTCTGAGGAGAGATGCTCTCCACTTCATCATCCGCTAGAGCTCCGCGCTTATCCAACAGTCCACAGCTGCTTTGATCATTTTGCAGTAGTGCAGTGTTTTCTTGATCAAGTGCCTTAGGGCCGAGGCGTTTTTCTTTAACACTGCAATTGATAGCTAGGTTAAGAATTGAGGCCGGGCTCGGTGGCTCACACCTGTAATCCCAGCACTTTGGGAGACCGACGCGGGTGGATCACGAGGTCAGAAGTTCAAGACCAGCCTGGCCAAGATGGTGAAACCTCGTCTCTAACTAAAAAATACAAAAATTAGCCGGGCGTGGTAGTGGGCCCCTGTAATCCCAGCTACTTGGGTGGCTGAGGCAGAGAACTGCTTGAACCTGAGAGGCGGAGGTTGCAGTGAGCTGAGATCGCGCCACTGCACTCCAGCCTGGGTGACAGAGCGCAGAGGGAGACTCCGTGTCAAAAAAACAAAAAAAAGAAAAGAATAAAAGCGGCGGGGCACGGTGGCTCACGTCTGTAATCCCAGCACTTTGGGAGGCCAAGGCGGGTGGATCACGAGGTCAGGAGTTCGAGACCAGTCTGGCCAACATAGTGAAACCCCGTCTTGACTAAAAATGCAAAAATTAACTGGGTGTGATGGCATGTGCCTGTAATCCCAACTACTCTCGAGGCTGAGACAGGAGAATTGCTTGAACCAGGGAGTTGGAGGTTGCAGTGAGCCGAGATCACGCCAGGGGACTCCAGCTTGGCCACGGAGCGAGACTTCATCTCAAAAAAGAATTGAAAAAGCCTGCACTTTGGGAGGCTGAGGCAGTGGATCACTTGAGGTCAGGAATTTGAGATCAACCTGGCCACCATTAGGGAAACCCGCCTCTACTAAAAATAGAAAAATTAGCCAACCTTGGTGGCAGGCTCCTGTAATCCCAGCTACTCGGGAGGCTGAAGCACTAGAACCTTTTGAACTTTGGAGGTGGAGGTTGCAGTGAGATGATGGAGTGAGACTGTCAAAAAAATAAAATAAAATAAAATAAAGGCTGGCGCAGTGGCTGACGCCTGTAATCCCACCACTTTGGGAGACCGAGGCGGGCAGGTCATGAGGTCAGGAGATTGAGACCATCCTGGCTAACACGGTGAAACCCAGTCTCTACTAAAAATACAAAAAAATTAGCTGGGCGTAGTGGCGGGGACCTGCAGTCCCAACTACTCAGGAGGCTGAAGCAGGAGAATGGGGAGAACCCGGGAGGCGGAGCTTGCAGTGAGCTGAGATCAGGCCACTGGACTACAGCCTGGGCGACAGAGTGAGACTCTGTCTCAAAAAAAAAAAAAAAAAATTGAAAAATCTTGGGAGATATTCCTATTGCCAAGTGGCACAAAGGCAGAGATTCCTGTCTCCTCTCACTCTGCAACTGCCTACATGGCCTCTTTACACCCAGCCTTTCTTCCTCCACAGACTGCCAGGTGCCACCCCAGTGCCTTTACTTGTGCAGTGGGCAGAGCTGGGCCAGGAAAACTGTAACTAGCCCACCAGTGGGACTTGGCAGACTTCCTGTCTGTGAAGTCTAGATCTGAGCATTTTTCATTTCTGACCTCAGTGGGCTGAGAGGTGGGAATTTGGAAAGCTGGTCTTAGTTTTCTTTCTTTTTTTTTTTCATTTTTTGAGACAGAGTTTCCCTCTGTCACCCCGGCTAGGGTGCAGTGATGCGATCTTGGCTCACTGCAACCTCCGCCTCCTGGTCTCAAGCATTTCTCATGCCTCAGCCTCCCGAGTTGCTGGGACTACAGGTGCCCACCACCACACCTGGCTAATTTTTGTATTTTTAGTAGAGATGGGGTTTTGCCATGTTGGCCAGACTTGTCTCGAGCTCCTGGCCTCAAGTAATGTGCCCACCGTGGCCTCCCAAAGTGCTGGGATTACAGGCATGAGCCACGGTGCCCAGCCTTTGATCCTAGTTTTCTGATGGTTTATTCAAAGGCTCCCTTGGCAGAGCTTGCTCTTAGCCTCCATTCATTGCATAGCGCACAGGTAATATGGAGGGGATTTGCCCCTGTCTCAGAGTTATGTGAGACGGTCTTTGTATTGGAATCTTGGTTCTGCCACTTAGTAGCTGGGTGGGGGTGAGTGAGTTATCCCATATCTGCCTCTCCTTCATCATCTGTACTGACCTGCAGTCATAGTACATCTGTACCCATAGGGTTGTTGTGAGGATGGTTTTTCTGTTCTTGTATGACGAACTTAGCAGCTTAAACCAGCACCCGTTATTATCTCACAGTTATGTATGCAGAAGTCCAGGCAGGCTCAGCTGTGCATTACAAGACTAAAATCAAGGTGTTGGCAGCTTTGCTCTTACCTGGAAACTCTAGGGAAGAAGCTGCTTCCAGGTTTATTTGGGTTGCTGGTAGAATCCAGTTCTTTGGAGTTGTAGAACTAGGGTCTTTGTTTCCTTGCTGGCTGTCAGCTGGGGACTACTCTGTAACTTCAGGTCCACTAACTTAAGACTCTAATTGTATGTGCAAAATGCCGTCACAGCAGCACCTAGATGAGTATTTGATTGAACAAACGGGTCAGGAATCTTGGGCTGCTATCTTTAGAATTTTGCTTACCACTGAGGATTAAATGAGGAGATATAGAGAGAGCACTTAGAGTGAGTCCTGGTATATGACAAATGCTGTACGAGCATTACCAAGAATTCAGCACCACAACTTGGCTCTGAAGCTGGCCACCGTGGGCTGCAGAACAGTGTTTCTTTTTTTTTTTTTTTTTGAGACGGAGTCTTGCTCAGCCTCCCAGGCTGGAGTGCAGTGGTGTGATCTCAGCTCACTGCAACCACCTTCTCTCGGGTTCAAGTGATTCTCTGGTCTCAGCCTCCTGAATAGCTGGGATTATAGGCACCTGCCATCATGCCTGGCTAATTTTTGTATTTTCGTAGAGACAGGGTTTCACCATGCTGGGCAGGCTGGTCTTGAACTCCTGACCTCAGGTGATCCTCCCGCCTCAGCCTCCCAAAGTACTAGGATTACAGGCAGGAGCCACTGCACCCAGCTGAGAACAGCGTTTCCATAAAAGATGGGAATTGCTGGCCGGGCGTGGTGGCTCACACCTGTAATCCCAGCGCTTTGGGAGGCTGAGGTGGATAGATCACTTGAGTCTGGGAGTTCAAGAGCAGTCTGAGCAACATGATGAAACCCCCATCTTTACAAAAAGTACAAAAATTAGCTGGGCTTGGTGATGTTTGCCTGCAGTCCCTGCTAGTTGGGAAGCTGACGCAGGAGGATTACTTGAGCTCAGGAATTTGAGGTTGCAATGAGCTATGATCACACCACTGTACTGCAGCCTGAGCGACCAAGCAAGACCCTGTCTCTAATCAGTAAATAAGACATGAGAATTGGTAATGTAACGTGTGTTGCGTTACACAGATATTCTCCTGGGCATTGTGAAACTATGTAATATTTTATTAGGGCCAGGTGCAGTGACTCACACCTGTAACCCCAACACTTAGGAGGCCAAAGCAGGAGGATCAGTGGAGGCCAGGATCCTGGGCATCATAGCCTGACAAACTAGCCTGGGCAACATAGTGAGACCCTGTCTCTAAAAAGAGAAAAGAAGAAAATTAGCCGGGCATAGTGGCATGTGCCTGTACTCAGAAGCCTGAGGTGGGAGGATTGCTTGAACCCGCGAGTTTGAGGTTGCAGTCAGCTATGATTGTACTGCCGCATTCTAGCCTGGGCAACAGAATGAGACCCTGTCTCTCAAAAACTAATATAAAAAGATTCTGCTGTGTTGCAGATGTTGAGATTTTTGTCCTTGTTTTTCCACAGTGGCTTGCTAAGAAGCCCATTTTCAACTCTCCACTGGAGGCTGCTATGGCGTTCCCTCACCTCCAGCAGCCCAGCTTTCTACTGGTAAGTATCAACTGCTTGCATGAGTGTCAGTGTGGCCATAGTTCTGTAGCTGTGGGACTTGAGTGTTCTTCCCACTGACTTGAAGAACTCTGTAGTGGTTGTTTTTTAGGGGCATGTGATGGAAACAATGCCAGACTCCTTAAGCTTGACTGTGCCTCCTTATTACTACAGGACCTTGGGGTTACACACCCTCTGTGCTCTGGGTTTTCTCATACAAGACAAGTTCATTCAAATTCTATTTTCTCTACTTCCCAAGGGTATGAGGAGGAGGAGGAGCAAGTGAGAAGGATGCATATCAGAATGTTCATGACCTGTAAATTCTTAAATAGATACGAAGCATTCTAATAATCAGTCATAACAGTCACCAGTGAAAAATGGAGACACTGTTGTGCTAGGGGCTGCTAGGTTGCACTTTAAGTATTAAACATGATGCTGAGAACTGGTTACAGTAGCTCATGCCTGGAGTTCCAGCTACTGAGGAGACTGATGCAGGAAGATTACTTGAGCCCAAGAGTTTGAGACCAGCGTGGGCAACATGGTAGACTGAAAAAGAACAGAAAAAAAAATGATACTGAGAAGTGAGAAGTTAGGTATGAGGCAAGTATTGGCGATGAAAGTTCCTAATTTTAGTTCTTCGGAGGTGTTTTTGTAAACATTTATGTGGAAGGACGTTCTTCCTCAGTGCACCCCACTAGAGTCAGCAGGTCTGGCCCATGGCTCAGGTCTCTCTCAAGTGCTGTGAAATCCACCCTCGTTTGGAGGTAGACAAGGCCTTAGATGTCCTTTGGCAGAGCTCTCTAGGTTGAAATTCTAGCCGTTTCTCCTGATCTTAATCTATTTGCACAGATGCCCTTTTTCTCCTTGTAGTCAGGGTGCTTTCCTCACATCCCATGACTAGGTAGATTTCATTAGTCCTTGTCCTGAGTCTTTTCTGGTCTCTCCATTGCCTTCATGATTAGTGTCTACTTGGCTGAAGCCATCTATAATTTTTGTCTGCCCTGTGTTTTAAGATAATTAGTTTAGTGGATTTACTGTCTACTGAATAAAGAACAGCTCATTTAAGAGAGCTTCTGCCATATCCCTAATGTTACTGGGCGTTCTTATTGGTGATCACAATGGTGTCGTCATGGTGGTCCATCAGGTTGGAAATTTCCAGTTGATGTGTACAAACTCAGTGGTACTCTGGTTTGTAAGGGGTGCCCTTACACAATCAAGATCCTCTTCTGGCTCTGGGGCTGGCTCTGGGGCCAGCCCTGCTTAAGGATTGGCAGAAGGCAGTCCTGTTCTGACCATGTGCAGCCCTCTGAGGGGCACTGGGAAACAAGCCCGACAGTTCCGGGTCCAGAGAGCGTCGAACTGTGGCCTCTCCTAGTAGGACTCTTTGGGCCACTGATGCACATGAGAGGCTGGGGAAGCAGGCCAGTGATTATGTGTCTGACTCAACCTATTGCTTGGATTTCTATTTGACTCAAGCTAGAGTATCACGAAAAGCTGCAGAGTGAATGTCCTCGTGATTTTTTTGCTTTGTTCTATCTCCTAGGCTAGCCTGAAAGCTGACTCTATAAATAAGCCCTTTGCACAGCAATGCCAAGACTTGGTTAAAGTCATTGAGGATTTTCCAGCAAAGGTACAGCTCTGCTAATGTCTCTCTTTGGAGCATGTCTTATACATTCCTTGAAGAACTTTATTATAATTCCTAATTTCCCTCCCTGCCCCAACCCCAAGCGCTGCCTGGCACAGAGTGCTGGCCCTTATCATGACCATTATGTTATAGACGCATTTAAACATGTGAACTTATAGATCAGGGGTTCTCAGCCACAGGTGCTCTGTCCCTCAGGGGACACTTGGCAATGTCAGAGACATTTTTGGTTGTCACATCTGGAGGTAGATGGGGAGTGTGTGCTACTGGCATCTAGGAGGTAGAGGCCAGGGTTGCTGGAAACATCCTGCAAAGCACAGGACAGCTCCCTGCGGCAAAGAAGTATCTAGCCCAAAATGTCAATAGCACCAAGGTTGAGAAACCCTGATGTAAATGCAAAAATATGTATTTAAATCACACCTGGAATTGTCAAGCCCAGGAAGCCGGCCTAGGCAAGGAGTTCGTACCAAATGGCAATAGGTGGTCAGTTTGGTTTTAGGGGCTTCACTCTGGGAAGGATGTTGCTTTCCTTTCTGATAGAGCGTCCTTCAAGTCAGAAGTTTCCAACACTTTCCAAAGAATCTTTTGGGGTGGTGACTCATGCCTGTAATCTCAACACTTTGGTAGGCCGAGGTGGGAGGATCACTTAAGCCCAGGAGCTCAAAACCAGTCTAGGAACATACTGAGAACCTATCTCTACAAGAAATTTTAAAATTAGCTGAGTGTGGTGGTGTGTGCCTACTCAGGACACTGAGGTGGGAGGATTGCTGGAGCCCAGGAAGTCAAGGCTGCAGTGAGCCATGATTGCATCACTGCACTCCAGCCAGAGCAACAGAGTGAGACCTTGTCTCAAAACATATGTATTTTATTTATTTATTTTATTTTATTTTTAATTTTCTTCATTGTTTCTGTTCATTTTTTGTTTTTTTCTTAATTTAGTCTTGTATCACACACACAAAATGTGTTTTGATGGGAGGCTGACTTACTTAACTGGCCCAAGTCTAAAGCGGCGCTGCTTGGTATGCCACGTACCCCACTGGAAGAACCCAAAGCTGCTCTTGTTGTTGGCACCAGGATTCCTTTGGGTGCAGGACTGATCCCATAGGTCTCAGCCAGGGAGTGGCCTCCTCAGGGGGAGCTAGGCAGCAGGTAGTGCAGGACTAGAGCTGTGGCAGGAGTGGGTGCTGGTCCTGCCCGCAGCCTCACCACACATTGTTTCAGGAGCTGCACACCATCTTCCCATGGCTGGTAGAGAGCATTTTTGGCAGCCTAGATGGTGTCCTCATTGGCTGGAACCTCCGCTGCTTACAAGGGCGTGTGAATCCTGTGGAGTACAGCATCGTGATGGAATTTCTTGACCCTGGGTAGGTAGATTCGTCACTGGAGAGAGGCTGGGTGATTCCTCATGGTGATGCCACCTTTAAACCACTCTCTGAATTTTTTACAATTGAGAAGCAATCAAAGCAGGATAATTTGCAGCTCATTTGCTTTTTTGTGTGTTTGTTCAATTTCATGTTCAGTGGCCCGATGATGAAGTTGGTTTATAAGCTTCAAGCTGAAGACTATAAGTTTGACTTTCCTGTCTCCTACCTGCCCGTAAGTAAACCACAGTGGCGAGAGCGGTGCTCGGGCAGTGGGCCTTGCACAGCCCTGTGGTGATGGGCAATCTCCTCCAGTCCTCTGAGGGCAAATTGGGGAGTGACTTGTTCCCGGGGTATGAGAGGCAAAGGAAATGGGTATTGCATGGCTGCTACCCTTGCTGTCTGTAGCTTTTTATGAGATGGTAGGAGAAGTTCTAAGCAAAGACTCTTGTTCAGGCACTGCTGAGAGGCAGGGCACTGTCCCCACAGATGGGTTCTGTGTGTGGGTCTCTTCCCCAGTGGCCTTCCCAAAGTGCTGCTGTGCATGTGGGGCACTGCGTATCGGGCACTGCGCACCAGCACCTGCCCACAAGCCTCACTGCCTCTCTCTGCAGGGTCCTGTGAAGGCGTCCATTCAGGAGTGCATCCTCCCTGACAGTCCCCTGTACCACAACAAGGTCCAGTTCACCCCTACTGGGGGCCTTGGCCTGAACCTGGCCCTGAGTATCCTTTGGTGGCCCTGAGGTAGGGAGGCTGTGGGTGGCCCAGCACTTGACACTGTGGGGGTTGCTCATCAACCCTGCTTGTTTGCCCCTGACGCTGCCCTCAGATCCGTTCGAGTATTACATATTCTTCTTTGCCCTGAGCCTCATCACTCAAAAGGTAGGGAAGGGATGCCTTTAGCTGGGAGAGGTGGGACCATGGCCCAGGGCTTCCCTGCACTTGTTGGCCAGGCAGCATCCGGAGCCCATGCTAACAACTAGCTTGGTTTTCCAGCCACTCCCTGTGTCCCTCCACGTCCGTACTTCAGACTGTGCCTATTTCATCCTGGTGGACAGGTACCTGTCGTGGTTCCTGCCCACTGAAGGCAGTGTGCCCCCGCCACTCTCCTCCAGCCCAGGCGGGACCAGCCCCTCACCACCTCCCAGGTAAGGCTGCCCTTTGTTAAGACCTGGCTCTTCCATAAGGGAGTGGCCTGGTCAGTTGCATCGCCCACGGGGACTATGTTGTCACCCTTTGTCCAGGGTTCCCCGATTTTTCTTATGCCTCATTCCCCACCCCTAGCTGTCTTAGCACAGATGGGGGGGTGTGTGGAGGGCAGTCTGTCCTTAGTTTTCAGTGTCTTTGGCCATCACTGAAGCTATCAGGTCCCTGGAGGCCTCCCTGGCCTTCATGGGAATGTGTTGTGTTGTGCGTGGAGCAGCCCTCCCCACAGGCAGTGTCTGAACCGGGGAGCAGGGTGGAAAGGTTGTCCTATGACCAAAAAACATGGAAATCTCTACGGGCAGGAGCAGGTCGAAGGGGAGGCCCTGGGCCAAAGAGCCTGTTGTGCCAGTCCAAACACGCTGAGCCTGGTGCCCGCCTGCACAGGTAGGGAGTGTAAACCAGGGGCTCTCATGCCTGGCTGTCTTGGGTCCTCAGTGGGCCCTAACGCAGGGCCTCTTGGCCGACTTCCCAGGAGACCCTCTTGCCCCTGAAGCAGCTGCCTATGCACCTCTGACCCTCCTTAATCTCACTGGCCTGTCGCCTTCCCTGGGAAGCTGCATGCAGGCCCCTTCCTGCAGATGCTGGCCCACCCCAGATCTGCTGGCATATGCAAGGCAGGCCAGGCCTTTACCTGCAATTCACACATGTGGACAGATTCCCCAGAGGGTAGAGGGGAGAAAGAGAGTGGCAGGGAGGAGACGCTGCCCGGTTGGCGGCAGTGATCAGTGACCCTGAAATGTTGCTGATCCTGTGGAGGACTTGGAGGCAAGGCAGATTCACACCCTCTCAGATGTACAGTCCAGCTGCCAAGCGGTTTTTCATGCCTTGTTTTAACTTTTTGGGTTTTTTAATTTAATTTTTTCTTTTAGAAATTATATATGTAGGCTGGGAGCGGTGGCTCACACCTGTAATCCCAGCACTTTGGGAGGCCGAGGCGGAGGGATCGCCTAAGATCAGGAATTCGAGACCTCCCTGGCCAATACGGTGTAACCTCGTCTCTACTAAAAGTACAAAAATTAGCTGGGCATGGTGGCAGGTGCCTGTAATCCCAGCTACTCGGGAGGCGGAGGCGGGAGAATCACTTGAACCCAGGAGACGGAGGTTATGGTGAGCTGAGGTCGCACCACTACACAAAAAAGAAAAAAAAAGTATATGTATGGTTTGAGTTTTTTTTCTTTGGAGACGGAGTCTCACTCTGTTGTCCATGTTGGAGTGGTGCAGTGGCACAATCTCGGCTCACTGCAACCTCCGCCTCCTGGGTTCAAGTGATTCTCCCGCCTCAGCCTCACGAGTAGCTGGGATTACAAGCACAGGTCAGCATGCCCTGTTATTTTTTGTATTTTTTTTGTAGAAACAGTTTCACCTGTTGGCCAGGCTGGCCTCAAACTCCTGACCTCAGGCAATCCGTCTGCCTCGGCGTCAGACAAAGTGCTGGGATTACAGGTGTGATCAGCCCAGCCTTTTTTAAAATTTAATTTAATTTAATTTAATTTTTTTTGAGACAGTGTCTGGCTTGGTTGTCCAAGCTGGAGTGCAGTGTTGTGATCACAGCTCACTGCAATGTTGACCTCCTGAGCTCAAGTGATCCTCCCACTTAAACCTGCCAAGTAGCTGGTACTGTAAGCATGCACCCCCACACCCAGCTTTTATTTTATATTTTTGTAAGATGGGTCTTGCTATGTTGCCCAGGCTGCTCTAGAACTCCTGGGCTCAAGCCATCTTCCTGCCTCAGCCTTCCAAAGTTCAGGGATTACAGGCATGAACCACCACACTGGTCCATTGTGGGGTTTTTTTTTTTTTTTTTTTTTTTTTTTGACAGGGTCTTGCTCTAGTTGCCCAGGCTGGAGTGCCGTGGCGCTGTCTCTGCTTCTAGTGATTCTCCTGGCTCAGCCTCCCGAGTAGCTGGGACTACAGGTGCCTGTCACCACGCCCAGCTAATTTTTATATCTTTAGTAGAGACAGGGTTTCACCATATTGACCAGGCTGGTCTTGAACTCCTGACCACAAGTGATCTGCCTGCTTTTACCCCCTAAAGTGCTGGGATTACAGGTGTGAGCCACCACTCCTGGCCTAGCCATTATGTATTTTTAAAGATGGTCTTACTCTGTCACACAGGCTGGAGTACAGTGTCACAGTCATCACTTGGTGGCGCAATCATCACTCAAGCCAGCCTGTCACCTCAGTGACTACAAGCACGCGTCACCACAGCCAGCTAATTAAAAAAAATTTTTTTTTTTCTTGCAGAGATATGAGGATGCCTCGCTGTGTTGCCCAGGCTGGTCTTGAACTCCTGGCTTCAGCAGTCTTCCTGCCTCAGCTTCCCAAGTAGCTGGAATTACAGGTGCAAGCCACCACACCTAAGTTTTTATTTTGGAATAACTTCAGACTTACAGAAAAGTTTCCATGCATGATAAAAATAACTTGCAGGCCGAGCACGGTGGCTCACGCCTGTAATCCCAACACTTTGGGAGGCCAACGTGGGAGGATCGCTTGGGACCAGGAATTCGAGACCAGCGTGGGCAACGTCGGGAGACCTCATTTCTACAAAAAATAAAATTAGCCAAGTGTGGTGATGTGCAGCTGTGGTCCTAGCTACTCAGGTGGCTACCTCAGGAGCCTGAGGTGGGAGGATCACTTGTGCCCAGGAGCAGTGAGCTGTGAGCTGTGAGTGTGCCACTGCACTCTAGCCTGGGGTAACAGAACAAGATCCTGTCTCGGAAAAAAAAAAAAGAAACTTTCATAGACCCTTCACCCAGATTTCCAAATTGTTAACACTGTGCTGCATCTGTTGTTTTCGACCTCTATTGTATGTGTTTTTCTCTCTAAGCCAATATGAGTAAGCTAAAGGATATGACACCGCTTGACCTCTTAATATTTCAGTGTATTTCCTAGAAGCGAATGCGTTATCCTATATAGTCACAGTGCCTATAACCACACCAGAAAGTTAGTATTGCCACCAGGCCACACATTGTGTGCAGTGATGCCTCACAGGCTCACCCACTGTATGCAGTGATATTTCTAGTCCCCTTCAGTCAGGAATGGTCCCTTGCCTTTCTGTCTTTCCTGAC
Organism: Macaca fascicularis; assembly: GCF_037993035.2. Lineage (NCBI taxonomy): Eukaryota > Metazoa > Chordata > Mammalia > Primates > Cercopithecidae > Macaca > Macaca fascicularis. The sequence continues at coordinate 506,024 of NC_088386.1, forward strand.
CTTGACCCCTCCAGAGCACGCAGCCACCCCTTATGCTGTCTGGTATTTGCTGGTGACTAGGCCTAGCACAGGCTTTGTTGGCAGGAGCACCGTAGTGGGACACCTGGTCCTTGCCAAGTGCCCTTTATCAGCGGGTGAAAAATGTGTCGGTCAGGTTTTTCCACTGTAAAATAATTACTTTGTGCCCAGATTAAAGAGGAATGAGGCTGAGCACCGTGGCTCATACCTGTAATCCCAGCACTTTGAGAGGCTGAGGTGGGCGGATCACTGGAGCTCAGGAGTGTGAAATCAGCCCAGGCAATGTAGCAAAATCCCATTTCTACCAAAAATTTAAAAATGAGCCAGGCACGGTGGCGTGCGCTTATAATCTCAGCTACTTGAGAGACTGGGGTGGGAGGATTGCTTGTACCCAGGAGGCGGAGGTGGCATTGAGCCAAGATCATGCCCGTATACTCCAGCTTGGGCTACAGAGTGAGATCATATCTCAAAAACAAACAAAAAAACATCAGTAGTGAGAGCCTGGGCAACATAGCACAAAACTGTTTTAGCCAGCCGGACACAGTGGCTCACGCCTGTAATCCGCAGCACTTTGGGAGGCCGAGGTGGGCAGATCACCTGAGGTCGGGAGTTTGAGACCAGGTTGGCCAATATGGTGAAACCACATCTCTACTAAAAATATAAAAATTGGCCAGCCATGGTGGCACATGCCTGCAGTCCCGGCTACTCGGGAGGCTGAAGCAGGAGAATCGCTTGAATCCAGGAGGTGGAGGCTGCAGTAAGCTGAGATCGTGCCATTGCACTCCAGCCAGGCATGGTGGTCTTGGTCCCAGCTACTTGGGAGGCCTAAGTCTAGGAGGTTGAGGTTGCAGTGAGCTGTGATTGCATCATTGCACTCCAGCCTGGGCAACAGGATAAGATCCTGTCTCAAAAAAAAAAAAAAATTTGATAACGAGGATTTACCAGAAAGATGTATGGAGACTATGTAATTATCACTAGTATTAACATCCACTTTTGATTCTCCCCTTTTTTCAAATTGATTTTATTTGCAAACAAGGTCTTATTCTCTTACCCCAGGCTGGAGGGCAGTGGTACGATCTCTGCTCACAGCAGCCTCAACCTCCTGGGCTCAAGTGATCCTCCCATCTCAACCCCCCAAGTGTCTGGGACTACAGGCAGGCATACCACTCCTGGCTAATTTTTGTGTTTTTTTGTGGAGACAGGGTTTTGCCATGTTGCCCAGGCTGGAAATTTCTTAATTTTTTAGAAACAGGGTCTTGCTCTGTCACCCCAGGCTGGCGTGAAGTTGGCATGATCATTTGTCACTATAGCCTCAACTTGTGGGCCCAGGCCATTCTTCCTCCTCAGCCTTCTAAGTAGCTAGGACTACCGGCACCTGCCACCAGGCCCTGCTGTTTTATGTTTCAATGTTTTTGTGGAGATGGATTCTCACTTTGTTACCCAGGCTGATCTCAAATGCCTGGCCTCAAGAAATCCTCCTGCCTTGGTCTCCCAAGGTGCTGGGATTACCGGTGTGAGCCCCCATGCCCAACCTCGCTGTTGAGGTTGACCAAATTAGCTATTAATAGGGCAGTTACCAAATGGTGGTTCTCTAATTTCATCCCTCCTTCATTGATTAGTGGGTCAGTGGTCACTGTGGTAAGGAGGACTTCTCTTTGTGCTATTGATTTATTCAGGTATATCAGTGTGATCGGGGCTGGGGGAGGGGCATTGTGCTATTGAGCAACTTGTAATCTGTCCCTGCTCTCCTTGATTTTGAGATCCAGATTGCCCCAGGCTAGGCCAGCAGGAGCCTGTAACTCGGGCCTATTTCTGTGTCTCCCTCAGGACACCAGCCATGCCCTTTGCTTCCTATGGCCTCCACCACACTAGCCTCCTGAAGCGACACATCTCTCATCAGACGTCTGTGAATGCAGACCCCGCCTCCCACGAGATCTGGAGGTCAGAAACTCTGCTCCAGGTGAGAGTCGAGCTGGTCAAAAGAAACTGTTCAGCCAGCCAGGCGCAGTGGCTCACGCCTATAATCCCCAGCACTTTGGGAGGCCGAGGTGGGCAGTTCACCTGAAGTCAGGAGTTTGAGACAACCTGGTCAACATGGTGAAACCACGTCTCTACTAAAAATACAAAAATTGGGCCGGGCGCGGTGGCTCACGCCTGTAATCCCAGCACTTTGGGAGGCCGAGGCGGGCGGATCACAAGGTCAGGAGATCGAGACCACGGTGAAACCCCGTCTCTACTAAAAATACAAAAAATTAGCCGGGTGCGGTGGCGGGCGCCTGTAGTCCCAGCTACTCAGGAGGCTGAGGCAGGAGAATGGCGTAAACCCAGGAGGCGGAGCTTGCAGTGAGCCGAGATCGCGCCACTGCACTCCAGCCTGGGCGACAGAGCGAGACTCCGTCTCAAAAAACAAAAAACAAAACAACAACAACAACAACAACAACAACAAAAATACAAAAATTGGCCAGCCATGGTGGCACATGCCTGCAGTCCCAGCTACTCGGGAGGCTGAGGCAGGAGAATGGCGTAAACCCAGGAGGCAGAGCTTGCAGTGAGCTGAGATCTGGCCACTGCACTCCACCCTGGGTGACCGAACTAGACTCCATCTCAAAAAAAAAAAAAAAAAAAGAAAAGAAACTGTTTAGCCACCTTCCACTATGTGGGACAGAGTCCCAGAGATGGCCCCTCAGCCTGGGGCTGATTTTAAATTGTTGGTATTTTGCTGCTATGACGATTTAGAAAACATGAAAATAGATCTACCCACCCTTGTAACTTACATGTCATTGATGGTGTTTTTCATCCCAGAACCCCCTGTTCATGGAAGTGTTTTGTTTTGCCTGCGGTGATATGATTGTCGCAGAGTCTTTTGGTTTCCGCCTCCCGTGTTGTTGGAGATGTTTCCTGTGATTACCATTATGTGGATATTAAGCCCTGCCCCAGTAGCATTTTTATGACACTGAATGGTGAGGGGTCTGTGCAGCCTTCACAGACCTTCCATTGATTCAGGGGATCCAAGTAGTAGGTGACAGATTTCCTTGTCTGCCCAGAGGGGCTCCAGCCTGTCAGGATGGTATGGGCTGGCTCGCTCACTGAGTGCTGGCCAGCTCCCAGGTCCTGGCTGTGTCTTCTAGGCACACATCAGAGAGCTTCAGCAGGTGCTGCTTGTGACGCTGGATCCCGGGGCTGACTTGGTAGCCACAGCCTTGCTGTTGACAGCCTGGCCTGTAGATAAGATAGGATTCCGTCTTCCACCTTCTATATAACTCCTAGTATTTGGAGTGCTGTGCTTTTTGAAGCCTCCACACCATTTCACAGCATCCTCGCAGGGTGGAATGGTAAGAGCCGTTGCCTCTGTTCACAGAGGGGACTGTGATGCCCAGCTGACTCTTGGCTGTGTGGACTGTGGGCTGTGCTGGCCATGAAGAGGGCAGGAGATGGTGACACAGGGCTTATAGGGCAGAACTGGAAGGTACTGCTGTTTCCTGGACCAAAGCTTTGTGGTTTTTTTTTGTTTTTTGTTTTTGTTTTTTTTTTTTTTTTGAGATGGAGTCTCCCTCTGTTGTCCAGGCTGGAGTGTGGTGGCACAATCTTGGCTCAGTGCAACCTCCACCTCTCAGGTTCAAGTGATTCTCCTGCCTCAGCCTCCCAAATAGCTAGGATTCCAGGTGCCCGCTGCCACGCTCAGCTAATTTTTGCATTTTTACTAGAGATGGGGTTTCACCATGTCTTGAACTCCTGACCACAAGTGATCCATTTACCTCAGCCTCCCAAAGTGTTGGGATTACAGGCGTGAGCCACCATGCCCAGCCCTTTTTGTTTTTTTAATTAAGAAAATAATTTTAATTATAAGATATACATAACATAAAATTTATTGTCTTAACCATTTTCAAGTGTACAGTCAGTAGTGTTAAATATATTCATGTTATTGTGCATCCGATCTCCAGAATGCTTTTCTTCTTGCAAAACTGAAACTGAACCAGCCCGGGCGCAGGGGCCTCACACCTCTAATCTTAGCACTTTGGGAGGCCAAGCAGGGAAGGATTGCTCAAGGCCAGGAGTTCAAGACCAGCCTGGCCAACATAGTGAGACCCTATGTCTTTTAGTGAAAAACAAATCAAACCATTAAACAATTCCCCACCCAGCACCTGGCAACCACTATTCTGCTTTCTGTTTCTGTGGATTTGACTCTTAGATCTCATACCCAGAGTATTTGTAGCATATAATACTTATTTGTGTGTGACTAGCATGCTTCACTTAGCATAATGGACTAAAGATTAATCCATGTTATAGCATATATCAGAATTTCCTTGCTTTTTAAGACTGAATAGTGTTCCATTGTGTGGATGTACCACATTGTGTTTATTTATTTATCTCTCAATGGATACTTGAGTTGCTTCTTTTTTTTTTTTAGAGACCAAGTTTTGCTCTTGTTGCCCAGGCTGGAGTGCAATGCCGCGATTTTGGCTTACCGCAACCTCTGCCTCCCAGGTTCAAGTGATTCTCCTGCCTCAGCCTCCCAAGGAGTTGAGCTAGAATTACAGGCATGCACCACCACACCCGGCTAGTTTTGTATTTTTAGTAGAGACGAGGTTTCTCCATGTTGGGTCAGGCTGGTCTCGAACTCCTGACCTCAGGTGATCCACCTGCCTTGGCCTCCCAAAGTGTTGGGATTACAGGCGTGAGCCACTGTGCCCAGCCCTTTTTGTTTTGTTTTTAACAGGTTCTAACTTTGTTGCCAGGCTAGAATGCAGTGGTGCAATCTTGGCTCACTGCAGCCTCAAACTCCTGGGCTCAAGCAATCCTCCCACCTCAGACTGGGCTCAAGCAGTCCTCCCACCTCAGACTCCCAAGTTGCTGGGACTATAGGTGTGATGCCCCAACACACCCAGCTGATTTTTGTATTTTTTGTAGAGACAGATTTTCACTATGTTGGCCAGGCTGGTCTTGAACTCCTGGCCTCAGGTAATCCACCCACCTCAGCCTCCCAAAGTGCTGGGATGACAGGGCTGAGTCACCGTGCCTGTTGATTGCCTTTTTACTCTATCAATAGTATCTTTTCATGCTCAAGAGTGCTGATTTTGATGAAGTCTGTCTATTTTTTTCCTTTTGTTGCCTGTGCTTTGGGCGTCATATCTAATTAACCATTGCCACATCTAGTGTTTTGAAGTTTTCTCCCATGTTTTCTTCTGAGAGTTTATGGTTTTAGTTCTTGTCCTCAGGTCGCTTACCCACTTTGAGTTATATTTTGGCGATGGTGTGAAGGAAGGGCCCAGCTTCACTGTTCTGCATGTGGATATTCTGTGTTCCCAGCTCTGCTTGTTGGAGGCACTGTCCTTTCCCCACTGAACAGTCTGGCACCATTGTTGAGAATGGTTGACTAGCTAATGCTTTTTTGCAGGTTTTTGTTGAAATGTGGCTTCATCACTATTCCTTGGAGATGTATCAAAAAATGCAGTCCCCTCACGCCAAGGTATGTTTCCACAGTTTTTCTTCCCGCCTCCTGCTTCTGACCCTGCTCAACCTGCTGCTTATCCTGCCTCTGAGTGAGTTTTCACAGACTGAACGGTGGGAAGCAGAAACCCACCACCCGCTTGTCACTCAGAAGCCGAATAAGAAGTGGGCGTCGTTCTCTAGTTCCTGGTGGCGGGCAGGGGGTGTCACACCCCGACGTGTAGACACTTGAGGACTGGAGGTCTGGCCTCTCCGGGGCCCACCCTGTGCAGCTTCCTGAGCCCCCTCCCTGGCAGCGGGAACAGATGAGGTTGTGGTGCTCTTGCTCTGAGGGCAGGGGAGCTTCGATGCTCTGGGAGCCACGTTCTCGTCTGTCTCCTCGACTATCAGCAGTGGCTTTGTGCTTTCCCATGAAGGGGTGGCTTGGAGCCTCCTTTGCCTGCTCCCTGTACTCCCCCACCTCCTCCAGAGCATGAGCAAGCAGCCCTTCTCGTGGTGGGTGGCACCTGGTGCCCCCGTGCATGCAGCCTGGCTTGCCTCCTCTCCCTCCCTTTCTCCTCTCCCCGCTCTCTCTCGGGGCAACACGCGGCTTGCAGATGCCTGGAGGTGGCGGAGGCCCTGGGTCACTCTTGCTGTTGCTGTTGCTGTTCCTGGAGCTAGCACCCCCCTCCCCCGCCGGACTGGTCAGAGTGAGAAAGCAGCTAGGTGAACCTTAGGTCTCCAGTCAGTCACCCCCATGGAGCCACTTGACTCATGCCTATCCGGGCCCTTGCCTGAGGTGGCATCAGCCACGTGGTCTGGTGCCCGTGGCGTCTGTGCATCAGTATGCTTGGGAAACTGGCTTTGTCGCTGACAGATTTAAACTGAGGGCTTCCTCCAGAATGTGGCTGGTGGAGTTAAACTTCAGAGGAGCATCCTGTCACTTTTCCTTGGGTTCTGGCAAAGAGCTGTGGGTCTGCTTCTGCCACAGTCTCTACAGCCAGTTCCAGGGCCCCATGCTTTGCCATGTGAAGGCTCTCGCAGAGCATAGGGTCCCCCAAATCCTCACCCTCAGAATCACATGGGTGGAGAATGGGGAAAAGCTGAGGACCCCATCTTGGGCCTCCTGAGTCACAAAGAGCCTGCAGTCCCCTTCCTGCTTCCAGAGCAGACTTGCTGCATGTCCCTGGCTGGTGCCTGGGGGCCTGGTTATTCCCCAGGCCTGCTCCTCCCGTGGGGCTCTGGGTCCCTCACTTAGCACTAGTGCATGTGGCATGGCGTGGCCTGGCAGGGGCAGGGGCCACCACACTGTATTGTGTTCCGGTTGCTCCTTCTGCCTTCTGAGGGAGTGGAAGCACACCTACTTTCAAGAGTCAGCCAGAAAGACTCTTCTGGGCTGTCACCTGTGAGGATTCTGTGTCCTCACGGGCCAGAGGAAGGGCAGGGGGCTGTCCGTGTGGAGGGCAGGAGGTGCAGTTCCCTTCTTCCCCACTTTCGCTTCCTCTGGGCCAGACCTTGGGGTGGGTGGGCCCTGCTCAGAATACCTTGCAGTGGCCGGACCAAGTCCCCAGGGATGCTCCACTCTTCCCCTCTTCCAGTTCAGACAAAACACAAAACGCAAGAAAACTTGGTGGGTGGGAGCCAGAGAAAGGCAGCTATGGAGGTCTGTGTCCCCCAAGGCTTCTTGCCGCTTGCGCAGGCCTGTGCTACACGTACTGCTGTGCAGAAATCCCTGCCTGTCCCCACTAGCCCTTATTTTCAGATGCAGGAAGTGAGGCTCCTGGGGTCATCCTCCTCACCCTGGTTGAGTCCAGGATGCGTGCTTGCTCCCCAGTGGCCCTGTGGGCAGTAAGGATGGCCATGGCGCTGCAGGCCACTGTGTTCCTGCAAGCAAGGGCAGAGCCACACTGGGGAACTGTGTGTCTGATTCCTCCCTGAGCCCCAGGTCTGGCACAGGGGAAGGCTGTGGAGGGCAACACCTCCCTGCCCTGCTCCTTCGCTCCCTGCTCTGCGTGTCATGGCGACTGGCGAGTGTTCTGATCTCTCCTTTGTGGGGCCCCGTGGGTGCGCTGCTTGGGCAGGAGGCATGCTGCTGGCGAGGCAGGATGTGCACCAGGCTGGCTCTGGCTGCACTGGGCTGAAGGGGTGCTTCGGCAGGCCGTGGTGCTGCGGCGCAGTAGGTTGGAGGGTCCTAGCTAGGAACCAGCTCAGCCTCAGGTTCCTGCTGCCTCTGGGTGTGTGTGGCTGTGGCCAGATCCTCGGGGGCTCCCACCCTTGGGAACCCACTGTGTCTGGAGGGTGGAAGTTTCTGGTGCGGTAGGAGAGGCTGCCTCCAGGAGTCAGAGCTGATGTGCACACCCCCTTAGCTGACCTCCGTACTGTGGGGGAGGAGGGCAGGGCCTGGTGGCCTGAGCCTGTGCTCCTCGTCTCTGTGCTACTCTTGGGGAACTGTCTTCGCCCTCAGTTCTCAGAGAGCCACATGGAGGGGACACTGATTGAGTTTTAGACACATAGGAATTGATCATGTCTTATACCAATTTGGTAAATTTCTTGAGACAACCCAGTCAATTCCACGTGTCTTTTCTGGGCAGAGTCCTCCTCCTGGAACATGCTCCGCTGGTTTTTCTGAGCCTCGGGATCTTGAGGTCTCAGTGATGGGCAGCATGTCCCAGCGAGGGCCCTGGGCTCTTGGAGGGCTCTGGTGTGCACGTGCCACACAGAGTGACCTCAGAGTCACTGGGGAGAATGGGTCCCATCCTGAAGGGATGAGTTGGGCCCTTCCGATGAGCTAGAGAGGCCTTTAGGCCCCAGCAGTATTGAGGGGCCACCAGGTGACCTGGAGGGTCCATCTGCCCGGGCCTCCAGAGCTGAGGAGAGTGTGGCCACAACCCTGGCCTGGCTTCGGAGGGGGGTGTTGCCCTGGCCCGCGGCTGCTGGGACTGCAATTGTTTGGATTGTCACTGACCGTGCTTTTGTTTTTGTTTTTTTCTCCTCACTCCTGGGCTTGTTCTCATTGCTTTCTTTCTCTCTCCGCTTCCCCCTCCCGTGTCTGGTCCTCTCTCTCCCCTTCCCCACCCCCTCCTCTTGTCCTCTGCTCTTCTGCCTCTTCCGGCATCTCTCTGTTCCTTGTCTCAGCTGGAGGTTCTGCACTACCGACTCAGTGTCTCCAGCGCCCTCTACAGCCCCGCCCAACCCAGCCTCCAGGCCCTCCACGCCTACCAAGTACTGGCTCATTCGTTCCCTTCCCCTGCCCAGAGTGCATGTCCATGCCTGGCAAAGCCAGGGGCCGCCGGGGCCGGCCGCTGGTGACTCAGAGGCTAGTTCCAAGCAGAGCGAAGCCCCTGTGTCTGGGGGAGGCAGGGGTCAGCCTCCAGTCTGGCCTGGCCCCTGGCTTTGTAGTCTAGCTTGGTTGGGGGTGGGGCTGGTGGCTGTGTGGCAGAACAAGGCGTGTGGCCCTGGCTGTCCAGGCTCCCAGCCAGTGGAGGTGTCACAAGCTCTCCGGTGTTGGAGGCCCCATGCTTGGCCCTGGTTTGAAACACTGGAGTCCTCAGGCCTCAGCAGTGGCCTGGTTCACTGCACTCTGTAGGGTCTGGTGCTCAGGAAGGAGCTGCAGACACAGAGGCCTGGGACTTACGGGTGGTGTGGGTTCTGCCTTGTTTAGAACTGTCACCCAGCCTGGAGGTGCTGCGACCCAGAGCCTGCATGTGAGGCGGGGGTGGGAAGGACCTAGGGCTTGACCCTATAGCCCACAGAAGCTGTCCGTCCTTGACAGTCCAGCCAGGACCCGGCCGTCACCTGGGGAGCCCTGGCCACTCATACACACCTCCAGAGGCGGATTAAAGTGGGTGGTGACCTCATAGAGGTTGTAGCTGCCTAGGCAGAAATGACAAGTGTGTGGATGGATTTGAGGTCAGTGAAGCAGAGTTCAGACTTGTAGGGGACTTCAGGGATGACAGAGGAATCAGTGAGAGCCAGAGGAGACAGGCTTTGCTCACAGCCAGTGATCTCTCCCGCTCACCTGGGAAGGAGCACGCATGACTGAACAGGAATTAGAGCACAAGATGAGAAAACGTGTTGGCCCCCGAGCACCGTTGGGCTGGGCTGGTGGCCACAGCACACGGGGGCACCTCATACCGCAGGAGCCACTCCAGAGGAGCGAAGGGACCTGAGAGGGCTTGGGCCAGGGAGGGAGGACAGTGTCCAGAAAGCATCTGGTAAACCCCATGGTGGGAGGGGTGACCAGCAAGACCTAGGTGGGGTGAGCTGAGGTGCTGTGAGTCTCAGCCCAGTGGGAAATGTGGGTCTTTGGGGAACACATCCCTAAGGAGCAAGCAGGTGTGACTGTGGCCAGGGACTCCATGTGGGAACATGGCCCAGGAGGGGTGCCGAGCTGCGGGAGGAGTTTGGCTCAGCACACCTGTGGGAAAATAGCCTGAGAGGGTTCCAGGTGACTGCCGGGGGTTAGGGGCGGACAGTGGGCCCTCCGACCCTTCGGAAGGACCGGGTGAGGTGGGGCAAGTGCACCAGCAGTGGAAGGCAGTTTTCCAGTTCTCATGTGGAGGTCGTCCCCTCCCCTGAGCCGCAGGGTGGATGTTAGGGCTCAGGATCCTAGGCCAGGGTTGGAGGGAGGCCCTGGGCTGAGATTGGAGGAGGAGAGAGACCCTGGTCTAACGTCCCACCCCACTGGTGCTCTTCTAGTTGTCAGTATAGGTACAGGTATCATGTCTCATACTTTTCTCCTTCCGTCTTGTCTTTTTTTTCTTTTTGAGATGGTGTCTCGCTCTGTTGCCCAGGCTGGAGTGCAGTGGCATGGTCTTGACTCACTGCAATCTCCACCTCCCAGATTCAAATAATTATCCTGTCTCAGCCTCTTGAGTAGCTGGGATTACAGGCACGTGCCACCCACCCGGCTAATTTTTGTATTTTTAGTAGAGACATAGTTCTACCATGTTGGCCAGGCTGGTCTCAAACTCCCGACCTCAAGTAATCTGCCTGCCTTGGCCTCCCAGAGTGTTGGGATTACAGGCGTGAGTCACTACACCTGGCCCTTTCTTCCAAAACAATGCAAATTCATTGCCCAAAGACTTAACGATACAGATAGTAGAGGAAAATCGCCAGCCGCGATGGCTCACACTTGTAATCCCAGCACTTTGGGAGGTTGAGGCAGGCTGATTGCTTGAACTCAGGAGTTTGAGACCAGCCTGGGCAACATGGTGAGACCCCTGTCTCTACAAAGAAACACAAAAATTAGCCTGGTGTGGTGGTGTGTGCCTGTGTTCCCAGCTACCCAGGAGGCTGAGGCGGGAGGATCCCTTGAGCCCTGGAGGCAGAGGCTGCAGTGAGCCGAGATCACAACACTCCACTCCAGCATGGGTGACACAGTGAGACCCTGTCTCAAAAAAAGCAGAAAATGCCTCCCACCCTGTAGCTCCATCTTCAGACTCAGCCACTGATCTCTGGGGCATGTCGCCTGGACCTGTGGGGACAGTTTTCTGACGGGGAGACTTGAGTGGGCAGCGATATGGGCAGTGGCCCGTGCAGGGTCTGCAGCATCCCAGGATATACCCGGAGGCTGGGCCCTGCACCAGCACAGATGTATGAAGGCCCAAAGGGCTGGGGGACAAGCGAGCATGTCCACTCGGACTCAGGGCCCTGCCCTCGGCACCCTAACTCCCTTGCCCTCGTCAACTCTTGATGCTCCCACCTGCCCTCCCAATGCTAAGCAACCAGAGGAAGCACATGGCCACCAAAAAGATTTCCTCTCCAGCTAGATCTCCAGGATCCTGCTTGTATGTTACAAATCAAAGTTTGGCCTAGGCTGGGCACAGTGGCTCATGCCTGTAATCCCAGCACTTTGGGAGACCTGAGGTCTGGCCAACATGGTGAAATCCCGTCTCTACTAAAAGTAAAAATTAGCTGGGCATGGTGGCACACACTTGTAGTCCCAGCTACTCGGGAGGCTGAGTCAGGAGAATCGCTTGAACCTGGATGCGGAGGTTTCAGTGAGCCGAGATAGTGCCGCTGTGCTCCAGCCTGGGCGACAGAGGGAGACCTTGTCTCAGGAAAAAAAAAGTCTGGCCTAATATCCCTGACTGTGCTTTTGTCTTAGGGTTTTCCTGACCACAGGTCCCTGGGCAACAGAGGAAGTGACGCCCGGGGCTTCTGCTGGGCCGAGTTCTCATCTGGCTGTGTCCAGGATGAGCAGGTGGAAGGATTTGGGGAGGAAAGCGAACCCATGGGGTTCTTATTTTTGAACAAGGTCTTACTCTGTCACCCAGGCTGGAGTGTAGTGGCACGATCCTAGCTCACTGCAGCCTCAAACCCCTGGGCTCAAGTGATCCTCCCACCCTAGCCTCCTGAGTCATTAGGACTATAGGTGTGCACCACCACACCCAGCTAACTTTTTAAAATTTTTCGTAGAGACCTGGTCTCCCTGTGTCGTCTAGGCTAATCTCTTAACTTCTTAGTGATCTTTCTGCCTCTGCCTCCTAAAGTGCTGGAATTACAGGTCTGAGGCACCACAGCTGGGTTCCACGTGCTTTCTGCACACACTTGGGAGGCTGGTGGGAGACCCTGGATCCAGAGCTTGGGGTGATGCTGGCTCTCTCCTGCCCTGAGGATCAAGACAGGCACCAGTGCCCAAGGGCACAGCCTGTGCCACCCACTGCGGGCTTGCAGCGGTGCAGAAGCAGGGCTGAGGGGCCCTCTGCAGATGTGTCTGTCTTAGTGAGGCCTCCCCAGGGTGGGCTTTGTGGGCGCTGGGCCAAGCACTTCCCTACCACAAGCTGGTCAGCGTTCAGACCAAGCAGTGTAAGGCACGTCTGCTGGGTGCCAGGCACGGTGGTGCCCCAGGGAGTGGCCCCACTCCCGGCCTGGCTCGTGCCTCCTGTGGGGAAGCAGAGCAGCCGGCTCAGGGCGGGATGTGGTCAGACCTGGAGGCCTAGTGCTGTGGGTTCCGCGCTCCTTCCCAGGCCCTCACCCTCGTTCTCCACCTAGGAGTCGTTCACGCCTACTGAGGAGCATGTGTTGGTGGTGCGCCTGCTGCTGAAGCACTTGCACGCTTTTGCCAACAGCCTGAAGCCAGAGCAGGCTTCGCCGTCCGCCCACTCCCACGCCACCAGTCCCCTGGAGGAGTTCAAACGGTAGATGTCCCTTGCGGCTTCCCACCACTGCTGTCTCCCCCGCTTTCCCCTCCTAAGGTGCCGCCCACAGCAGCCTGTCCCCAGGGCATGGAGGGCAGGGTGAGGGGAGTCCCTTTTCGCTCACAGAGCACGTGAGGTCTCTCCAGGCCTAGGCAGGTGCCCTTTCTCCCCACCTAGTTGGCTCCCAGAGCCTCTCTCTCCAGACTGGCCAGAGAGGCCCCATTGTGCTTCCATCTCTTACATCTAATCTTCTTCAACCCTGTCAGGAGAAGAGCTGGGGCAGCCCTGACTGCCAGGCCCATCAGGGCCAGCAGAGTGGGCTGTTTGTATGGGACTGAGGTGTGTGCAGGAGCGGCACTGACTTGGCCGCCTGTGTGCTGTGTGTCCTTGGGACGTTCCCTAAACTCTCTGAACCTTGGTTTCTTCCTCTGAAGAATGGGGCTGAACCTCCTGGAGGTACCCAGTGCTCTCCCCCGGCAGAGCCGACCCTCACTGATGGGAGCCGCGGGCTCACCTGTGAGCAGGGCCTCCTTACTGGGCAAGCAGCAGGTGACCCTCCCAATCCCCCGCAGGGCCGCTGTCCCGAGGTTCGTCCAGCAGAAACTCTACCTCTTCCTGCAGCATTGCTTTGGCCACTGGCCCCTGGACGCATCGTTCAGAGCTGTGAGTGTTGGCCCCGTCACACATGCGCCTGTGTCCTCTGTGTGCCCTGAGGTGGGAGGTCCTCTGGGGCAGCTGAAGGAGGAGAGCAAGTGTTTTCAGAGGCCTTGGCAAGGAGGGGTCTTGGAGGGCCGCATTGTTCTTTCTGTTTGTTTCCAAATCCAACCCTCAGGAAAGCCCTGCCCTGTCCCACCTGTCTGGTGCAGGGCAGGCTCCTACCCTTACCTGACCAGGGAGCACTGTGCCCCCTGTGCTGGGAAAAGCCCACCTACCACCCTGGCTTCCGGAGGGCCAGCAAGAGAGCCAAAGCCCACAGGGCTGTGTACGTCTCTCCTGCGCCCTCTGGGCGACGTGGGAAGAGCCAGTCCCACCCAGCTGCCGCCCGGGACCTGGGCTCCAGGCCACCAGAGGATTCGGCCCCCAGCTACTGAGCCCTCAGCACACACCTCCCCCACAGGTCCTAGAGATGTGGCTGAGCTACCTGCAGCCATGGCGGTATGCACCTGACAAGCAGGCTCCGGGCAGCGACTCCCAGCCCCGGTGTGTGTCGGAGAAATGGTGAGCCTCAGCCCCTCTCACAGACATGCACTGGCTCCCCCAGGTGGATATGGCTCCGGTGGGTGGAGGCCAGGCCAGAGGCCTGTGCTGGGGTCAGCCTGGGCCTGGCCCCCGTGGCCGCCTACGGTCCTCTCCCAGCCCCTGCCGACTGGAGCACAGACCAGCCCTTCCTAGACTCAACTTTGCCAGGCCCTAGAATTGGTTTCTCATGGAAGCGGTGGGTGACCCATCCTGCCCTGTCCCCTCTCCCTTCTGTTCCAGACGAGTGTTCAGCCATCCCCAAACTATCCCTTGACTCTCATCAGCACAGAGCAGAGCAGTGGTGATCAAGCAGGGAATGAGGGAGGCCGCCTTCCCCCATCCCCTGCTTGATTCTTACAGCAGACCCCCAGGCTTCTGTGGCACCTCGCATGGCCACTGACCCCTCCCCTCACCCAAGGCCTTCCCCTTTGGACCCTCTGGGGGATCCTCCCTCAGCCCCCTCAGGCTTTGGGCCGGCCTCTGCCATGGTGGCCTCCGTTCACTTGGAAAGGGGCCTCAGCCTTGCTAAGGATGTGGTGTCCTCAGACGGCCTGGGTCTTACCTGCCTCTGTCCTGCCCTCCCTGCCTGCCCATGCCCCCCGAGTTGTCATCTGTGACAGCTTGTCACCTTAGCCAGGGAGAGTCTGAAAGCCCAAGGGTGAGCAAGGGCATTAAGGACATAGATCAGCACAGCCCCCGCCTCCAGTTGGAAGACTGGCCCTGACCTGCCACCTCGGTCCCCAGGGCGCCCTTTGTCCAGGAGAACCTACTGATGTACACCAAGTTGTTTGTGGGCTTCCTGAACCGCGCACTCCGCACAGACCTGGTCAGCCCCAAGCACGCGCTCATGGTGTTCCGAGTGGCCAAAGTCTTTGCCCAGCCCAACCTGGCTGAGATGATTCAGAAAGGTAAGTCATCAGCCTGGGCCAGCCGGGTAAACGTCGACCAAGCCAGACCAGGGCCAGGCCCTTAGCTGGAGGCGACCGGTCTTTAAGAGGGACCCACATGCCCAGAGTGGGCCCTAGCAAAGGGTGCTGTGGAGACTCCTGGGACACATCTGTATGGTGAAGTCTGAAACCGGCTGGATCCTGCCTGCCCTGCAGCCACCAGGCACTCGCGGGGAGGATGGCAGGTGTGCCCACAGAGGGGGACTGCACGGTCCAAGCTGCAGCCCCGTGGCCCCGCCGTTTCTCCCCGGCGACTCGTGGTGGCCACTTGAGGAGGTGAGCCTGGACTCTGCCGTGCATTCATCCTGGCTGGGTTGGGCATTGGTTTCTGTTCCTCCTGCTGTTGTTTCCCTCCTGCAGACACTGCTGGGGGCTCTGTGAGCCACCAGCTTCCCCACCTGCCCTCCTCAGCCACCTACTGAGTGGGAGATGCTGCCAGGCAGGGCCTCAGAGGACACCCCTGGGTCACGGCTCCCCAGACACCTCGGAGGCACCCCAGAATTCTAAGTCAGGTACTCTGCCTCCGGGAAGTGGGTGCCAGGTTCGACCGTCTCCTGCCTTCTAGGTGAGCAGCTATTCCTGGAGCCAGAGCTGGTCATCTCCCACCGCCAGCACCGACTCTTCACGGCCCCCACATTCACTGGGAGCTTCCTGTCACCCTGGCCACCAGCAGTCACTGATGCCTCCTTCAAGGTGAAGAACCACGTCTACAGCCTGGAGGGCCAGGACTGCAAGTACACCCCGATGTTTGGGCCCGAAGCCCGCACCCTGGTGAGTGGGCCGGCGGTGCCTGTCCTCAGGGCCCCTGGAGCCATGGGGCTGAGCAGAGCCGGGGAAGGGCTGTGATCCGGCAGGAAGGAGGGAGGCTGGATGTAGATTTGTCGCCACATCTCCTTCCCCCGTTTTAGTAAAGTCTGTTTTTCCTGATAACGAAGGCAGTGTTTGTTGGGAAATTTCAAATTTAGATGATCATCCTTTAGTCTTTAAAAGTCCTCTGGCGGGAGCTGCTCCTCCCGACGCTCAGCAGTCTGGCTGTGCATTGCTCTTGGGGGTCCCGGCCAGCCTGTCTGGGTGGCAGCACAGGCCTGTCCTGCTGGTGACCTGGTGACCTGCCCGCACCTCCCTTGCAGGTCTTACGCCTTGCTCAGCTCATCACACAGGCCAAACACACAGCCAAGTCCATCTCAGACCAGTGTGCGGAGAGCCCGGCTGGCCACTCCTTCCTCTCATGGCTGGGCTTCAGCTCCATGGACACCAACGGCTCCTACCCAGCCAACGATCTAGACGAGATGGGGCAAGACAGCGTCCGGAAGACAGATGAATATCTGGAGAAGGCCCTGGAGTACCTGCGCCAGATATTCCGGGTACGACCTGTGGGACCTGCCCCACGGCCATCAGGGTCCCCTTCCCCGAAAGATCCACTTCACGTAGCCTGTGCTCAGCCACGTACCAGTCCCAGGCCCCACACATACGGACCCAGTGTTGTGGGAGGCAGGCCCACACCTCGAGCATCAGATCTGGGTCCCCTTGTTGGCACTGTTGTAGGCTGGTGGGGTGAAGACTGGTCCCCTCCCTTCATCTTGACGCTGAGGGCAGAGGCACTTCTCTCTGGCAGCTCAGCGAAGCACAGCTCAGGCAGTTCACGCTCGCCTTGGGCACCACCCAGGATGAGAATGGAAAAAAGCAGCTTCCCGACTGCATTGTGGGTGAGGACGGACTCATCCTCACGCCCCTGGGGCGGTACCAGGTGAGAGGCCCGTGTCTCAGAGGAGCATGGACTGGGCCCTGCCTCATCCCTAGCTCCCTCCTCCCTCGTGAGCAGAGGCCATCAGGCTCCTCTGAGTTGTATGTGGGGCTATGTTTTCTGACCCGTCGCTATGGCCTGGCTTTCTAGATCATCAATGGGCTGCGAAGGTTTGAAATTGAGTACCAGGGGGACCCAGAGCTGCAGCCCATCCGCAGCTATGAGATCGCCAGCTTGGTCCGCACGCTCTTCAGGCTGTCGTCTGCCATCAACCGCAGAGTGAGTGGGCAGGAGGACCGGCCTGGCCTCTTCAGAGAGGGTTCTGGATGCTCCTGCCCCGGGTGCAGTCCCGGGCTGGCTGGTGGGGGTGGGGCACTGCTGTCCTGAGGCCTGTGGTGCCACCACCCCACACCCCATGCCTCTGTCTGTGCTTCAGTTTGCAGGACAGATGGCGGCTCTGTGTTCCCGGGATGACTTCCTCGGCAGCTTCTGTCGCTACCACCTCACAGAACCTGGGCTGGCTAGCAGGCACCTGCTGAGCCCCGTGGTGCGGAGGCAGGTGGCTGGCTACACCCGTGGCCCCAGGCTCAGCCTGCGCTTCCTGGGCAGTTACCGGACGCTGGTCTCGCTGCTGCTGGCCTTCTTGGTGGCCTCTCTGTTCTGCGTCGGGCCCCTCCCATGCACGCTGCTGCTCACCCTGGGCTATGTCCTCTACGCCTCTGCCATGACCCTGCTGACCGAGCGGGGGAAGCTGCACCAGCCCTGAGGGTGTCAGCTGCCTTCAGAGCAGGCTGGGGGGATTTGCCACACAGCCCCACCTTGGGCCTGAGAGGACCTGGGAAGCCCCTCCAGGAGGGACCACGGTCATCCTCGGGCTTCTGGAGCAGGGTTCCTGCAGCCGCAGAGGCATCTGGAGGAAACGCAACCAAGAAGGGAAGGCAGGGGAGGCCGAGACGGGCGGATCACGAGGTCAGGAGATCAAGACCATCCTGGCTAACACGGTGAAACCCCGTCTCTACTAAAAAATACAAAAAACTAGCCACAAAAAACTAGCCGGGCGAGGTGGCGGGTGCCTGTAGTCCCAGCTACTCGGGAGGCTGAGGCAGGAGAATGGCGGGAACCCGGGAGGCGGAGCTTGCAGTGAGCTGAGATCGGGCCACAGCACTCCAGCCTGGGCCACAGAGCCAGACTCCGTCTCAAAAAAAAAAAAGAAGGGAAGGCAGGCGGGGCCCAGCAAAGGAGTGGCTACCAGGCCTCAACAACCACGTTCTGTGACAGCGCAGAGCTCGGCGCCGGCCCCTCCCTCCCTCCGCCAAGGACTCCGCCCAGCCAGCTCTTGGGGCCTTTTTTCCAGCGCCCATTTGGGTGCTCTGCCGCTAAGCTTGGGAGCCAGCCTGCCAACAGCCGCCTGGCCTGGCCTCCCGACTGGCTGGCCTTGAGGTGGGCAGAGCGGGTTGTGGCACCTCCTCTCCCTGTGTGGGACCAGGACGGTGGCTCAGCCTCCACTTCAGGGAAGAATCAAAGTTTCTAGAGTCGTGAGAAAACTATTGAGAGTGGCTCTCCTCTGATTCTTCACTGTGAGGGGCATTCTTCATGTTCTCCCAGCTGTTCCAAGACTGGGCCGTAGAATTCCATGTTTCAGGAGCCTAAGACCCTCCCAGAGCCCAGGTGCTTCACCACAGACCCCAAGCCGTCGAGCACATCGCCCAGAGCAGTGGCCAACATCATGGACCCCTGTGCCTTGTCACAGATGGGTGCTGGTCCTCAGGTGTTGCAGACACTGCTGGGTCCATGGGGTCGGATTCTGCCAGTTTCTGCACTGCAGCCAAAGATGGTCAGAAGCATTGTCACTTCACTAGCATCAAGTGCTCAAAGACATGGCAGCCGTTTGGTGGTACTTAAGTATTCAAAATGACGACAACTGCAGATTCTCTGACAGAAACCAGCACGGGGTCTTCACCTTCCTTCACCCCACAGATGACACGCCAGGGACAACAGCATCTCAGTGGCGATTTCCAAACCAAGCCTTTGTTTTTGGTGTGGCAGTTTGGGGGTTTGCTTTAATGTTTTTCAAATTGTAAATGTTGGGCTTTGTATTTTGATGTAAACTGAGAATAATGGCATTTTAGGGCCTGTGACCAAAAATCAAGCTTGTAACTCGACCATGGATCTGAATAAACCTGTCCTTGCTTCTGAGTCTTCTGGCACCTGGGCTCAGTCTCCAGGAGCTTCACCTGTGCAGAGTCCCTGAGCACACGGGGGCTGCAGACACAACTGCTGGGCACCCTGTCGGCCCCTCCCTGCAGTGTCCTCAGGCCTGGGCCTCTGGCTTCCTGTTCTTTCCTCTCTCAGAGGCACAGTGACTTTGCCCCGTCTTTACAAAAGATTCAAAAAGTTAGGCATGGTGGCTCATGTGTGGTCCCAGCTACTCGGGACACCGAGTTTGGAGGATCGTCAGGACCCAGGAGGTGAAGGCTGCAGTGAGCCTTCATCACGCCACTATCCTCCAGCCTGGGTGACGGAGTGAGACCCTGTTCTCAAAAGCTGACCTCCAGGAACGTGTGCTGCCATGTCTATGGCTTCCAGAAGCTCCGAGGATTGCGGGAGTTGCTGGGGGCTGAACTGTCTGGCCAGGAGTGGGGGTGCAGACAAAAACGTATTGAGAACCAAGAACAGCAAAGCTGAGAGGGGGCAGGGTCTTGGTGGCTGGGACCTGGACAGTGATGGCCACAAAGCCAGCTGGTGCTCAGTGGCTCCTGCCTGGAGAGCGAGGACGGCAGCAGGCAACTAGGTTCCAGCCACTTCCAGGTGGGGGGTAGGGACCTCGCCAATAAATTGGGATTTAAATTTTGCCGAGAGCTTTCACTCTAGAGAAAATGGGACTGCTGGGACGAGAGCAGAAGCAAAATGCAGTTGGGGGGGCCCGGCCAGGAGGCACTTGGGGACTTCCAGGGAAGGCCTGTAGTTGGAGCAACTTGGGAAGCAGTTCTGTCTGGGGCACAAGGAGGAGGGACGCCAGGCTGGAGGCAGGAGCGCCTGCACATTCTCGGCTCCACCCCTGGATGCCTCCAGAGTGGTCTGCCCTAACTGCCACTGCCGCCGCCGCCTCAGCTTCTAGGACTTTTTGCCATTGGGCCACACTCCTCTGCTAACAGGCCAAATCCAGATGCTTCTCTGACCAAGTGGCCTGGAGCCTCTGGCGGCACAGCTTCAGGCTGTCCTGACATCACCCCTGCCCCCTGCACATCCGAATTGTCCTCCTTGCCCCGAGGCAGTGCTGTTCCCTGGAGCCCATTCATGGCCCACTCCCTTGCACGACCAACACATTATACCTCTAGGATATGCCAGCGCCCCTGTGATCTGAGGTAAGTCAGATTCTGATTGTGCAAGCAACTCACACGCAGAGGCCCTGTGCAGTCAGGAGAAATCTATACCTTTCCCCTTGGACATCCAAGAGCAAGTTAGATCCCCTAAAGGCCAGCTCTCACCAATAACCCTGACATTTCCAATATAAATGAGGGAGAACTCTTCTTTTTTTTTTTTTTTTAACTGAGTATCTCACTCTGTCACCCAGGCTGGAGTGCAGTGGCCAGATCTCAGCTCACTGCAAGCTCCGCCTCCCGGGTTCACGCCATTCTCCTGCCTCAGCCTCCCAAGTAGCTGGGACTACAGGCGCCCGCCACCATGCCCGGCTAGTTTTTTGTATTTTTAGTAGAGACGGGGCTTCACTGTGTTAGCCAGGATGGTGTCAATCTCCTGACCTCGTGATCCACCCGCCTCGGCCTCCCAAAGTGCTGGGATTGCAGGCGTGAGCCACCGCGCCCGGCCGAGAACTCTTTTGGAGACAAAGTCTTGCTATATTGCCCAGGCTGGAGTGCACCGCACCGTCACGGCTCACTGCAGCCTGTAACTCCTGGGCTTACGCAGTCCTGCCTCAGCATCCTAAGTAGCCAGGACTACAGGCATGCGCCACCACACCCTGCTAATTTTTAAATTATTTTGTAGAGGCGGGGTCTCACTGTGTTGCCAGGCTGGTCTTGAACTCCTGGGCTCAAGTGATGGACCGCCTCTGCATCCTGAAGTGCTGGGGTTACAGGTGCGAGCCACCACTGGAGAGAGGACTCTCATGTAGCCTTCACTGTAAAAACTAAGCTAGCTTCCCTTGACTCCCCAAACCAGAATTCCTAACATAATTTTCTCAAGTCACAAGGTGCCAAAACATACCAAATTATTTCCCAGTCAAGAATTCCTACTTTTGGCCAGGTGCAGTGGCTCACACCTGTAATCCCAGCACTTTAGGAGGCTGAGGCAGGAGGATCACTTGACGTCAAGAGTTCGAGACCAGCCTGGCCAACATGGTGAAATCCCATCTCTACTAAAAATACAAAAATTAGCTAGTGTGGCGCATACCTCTAATCTCAGTTACTTGGGAGGCTGAGGCAGGAGAATCGCTTGAACCTGGGATGCAGAGGTTGCAGTGAGCCGAGATTACACCACTGTACTCCAGCCTGGGTGGCAGAGACTCCTTCTAAAAAATAAATAAAAAATAAAAGTGGGCCGGGCGCGGTGGCTCAAGCCTGTAATCCCAGCACTTTGGGAGGCCGAGACGGGCGGATCACGAGGTCAGGAGATCGAGACCATCCTGGCTAACACGGTGAAACCCCGTCTCTACTAAAAATACAAAAACTAGCCGGGCGAGGTGGCGGGCGCCTGTGGTCCCAGCTATTCGGGAGGCTGAGGCAGGAGAATGGCGGGAACCCGGAAGGCGGAGCTTGCAGTGAGCTGAGGTCTGGCCATAGCACTCCAGCCCGGCGACAGAGCAAGACTCCGTCTCAAAAAAAAATAAAAAATAAAAAAATAAATAAATAAATAAAAGTGATAATTGGCAGCTGGTGCCAGGGAGAGGCCACTTCCTGATGGGCCACACCTATTTCACTAAAGGGTTAATTGAATGCAGATTCGAGGGAGAAGCAACTTCCCAGGCATGTGCATTAGGAGACAAAGTGGTGGAGTATGACCTTCTGGGGGCACCCCACCCAAAACCCTCAGATGGCATGCATACAGTTTCCTAAACACACTGCGAGCACCCACCTCCCAGGGTTAAGGAGGGCACTATACATACGGACAGCCCACCCTAAGGGAAGGATCATGGGAAAGGGGCCAGTCTAGAAGGTCCTAGGATCAAGGTTAAACACTTGACCTTCATGTGCCCACTTAGGTCTCTTCCAAGCGTACTTTCCTTTCTTTGCTGTTTTAAAGACTTTTAAAATACACTTCCACTCCTGCTCTGAAACTTGCTTCGGTCTCTTTTTCTGCCTTATGCCCCTCAGTCGAATTCCTTCTTCTGAGGAGCCAAGAACTGTCGTTGCTGAAGACCCATCGGATTCACTGCCAGCAACTTGGACACCTTCCACTGCTAACACCATTAACTCGGACACCTTCCACTGCTAACACCATTAACTCGGACACCTTCCACTGCTAACACCATTAACTCGGACACCTTCCACTGCTAACACCATTAACTCGGACACCTTCCACTGCTAACACCATTAACTCGGACACCTTCCACTGCTAACACAATAACACTTGGTTACTGTGTTTATTTGGAGCATAAGTAGGGTTTAAGGAGATGTGTATGGGTGCCAGGTTGACAAGGGGTGGACTTGTGATGGTTAATTCTGTATGTCAACTTGTCTGGGCCACTGGATGCACACATATCTGGTTACACAGTATTTCCTGGCAGGTCTGGAAGGGTGTTTTCAGAAGAAATTAGCATTTAACTTGGTGGTGCAAGCAGCCATGCGTGCATTTCTGGAGCAGCTTCCCTGTAGCTTGCAGGAACCAGAGCGGGCAATAAGAGTCCCATCCTCCAAATCCTGGAGATCTGTGCTCTGATTGATGATGGTTGCTTTTGATTGTGAAAATGCAGACAAAGGCCGGGCGCGGTGGCTCAAGCCTGTAATCCCAGCACTTTGGGAGGCCGAGACGGGCGGATCACGAGGTCAGGAGATCGAGACCATCCTGGCTAACACGGTGAAACCCCGTCTCTACTAAAAATACAAAAAGTTAGCCAGGCGTTGTGGCAGGCGCCTGTAGTCCCAGCTACTCGGGAGGCTGAGGCAGGAGAATGGTGTGAACCCAGGAGGCGGAGCTTGCAGTGAGCTGAGATCTGGCCACTGCACTCCAGCTTGGGCGACAGAGCGAGACTCTGTCTCAAAAAAAAAAAAAAAAAAAAAGAAAAAAAAGAAAATGCAGACAAAGAGGCAGGCAGCCACTGCTGCAATCTCCACGGCTATCTTTGCAACCTCCCTCCTCAACCCTCACCCCCTTCCTGGGGACACACCTTCCAGGAGGTTTTTATGGATCAGCACCTCCTCCTGCCTTCATTTTTCTTTTCTCCTTGGGAACCAGATGTTTAGGACTAAGACATTCAAAAGCAACCATACACCAGGCACAGTGGCTCATACCTGTAATTTCAACACTTTGGGAGGCTGAGGCAGGAAGACTGCCTCAGCCCAGGAGTTCGAGACCAGTCTGGGCAACATAGCAAGACAAAAAAAAAATTAGCCAGGCATGGTGGTGTGTGCCTTTAATCCCAGTTACTAGGGAAGCTGAGGCAGGAGGATGGCTTGAGTCCAGGAGTTCCAGGCTGCAAGTGAGCTATAATTGTGCCACTGCACTCCTGCCTGGATGACTTTCTCTCCACTCAGGAGATCCTCACTCCCAGCAATAATACTGCTGCCATTCATTCCACTATCAATAAGCCATAATTACTGAATACATGTTGCTATAATTATTTTGAACACCCTGTCATCTGTTAAAAATAAGAACAAGATTATGTTTTATCTTCATTTATTTCTTCTCTAATGCATTTCCCTTTCTTTAGATCCAAATTTCCTATATCATTTTCCTTCTTTTTTTGAGACAGGGTCTCTCTGTTGCCCAAGCTGGAGTGCAGTGGTGCAATCATGGCTCACCGCAGTCTCAGCCTTCTGAGTAGGTGGGACTGCAGGCATGCACCACCATGCAGGCAAATTTTTTAGTTTTTTGTGGAGACAGGGTCTGGCTATATTGCCCAGGCTGGTCTCCAACTCTCAGGCTCAAGAGATCCTTCTGCTTTGGCCTCTCAAAGTGCTGGGATTACAGGCATGAGCCATGCACCTGACTTCATTTCTGTTGTGTTTTTGACTTCTTACATTTTCTTTTTGTTTATTGAGACAGAGTCTCACTCTGTTGCTTGGGATGGAGTGTAGTGGCAGGATCTCAGCTTGCTTCACCTCCTGGGTTCAAGTAATTATTTGGCTTCGGCCTCCTGAGTAGCTGGGATTACAGACATATACCACCATGCCTGGCTAATTTTTTTTTTTTTTTAAATGGGAGTCTCACTCTGTCGCCCAGGCTGGAGTGCAGTGGCATGATCTCGGCTCACTGCAAGCTCTGCCTCCCGGGTTCACGCCATTCTCCTGCCTCAGTTTCCCAACTGGGACTACAGGTGCTCACCACCACGCCCGGCTAATTTTTTGTATTTTTAGTAGAGAATGGGTTTCACCATGTTAGCCAGAATGATGTCGATCTCCTGACCTTGTGATGCGCCCGCCTCGGCCTCCCAGTAATTTTTGTATTTTTAGTAGAGATGGGTTTTCACCATGTTGCCCAGGCTGGTCTTGAACTCCTGACCTCAAGTGAGTTGCCCACCTTGGCCTCCCAAAGTGTTGGGATTAGAGGTGTGAGCCATTGTGCCCAGCCAACTTTATGCATTTTCTTTCTTTTATTTTCTTTTTTTGAGACGGAGTCTTACTCTGTTGCGCAAGCTTGAGGGCAGTGGCATGATCTTGGCTCACTGCAACCTCCACCTCCTGGGTTCAAGTGATCCTCCCGCCTCAGCCTCCCAAGTAGCTGGAATTACAGGTGCATGCCACTACACTAGCTAATTTTTGTATTTTTTAGTAGAGATGGGGTTTCACCATGTTGGCCAGGCTGGTCTTGACCTCCTGACCTCAAATGATCTGCCCAACTCGGCCTCCCAAAGTGCTGGGATACAGACATGAGCCACTATGCTTGGCCTTCACATTTTCTTTAGATTATTTCTTAGAGTGTCTACCTCTACTGTTCCCATTATCAGTATGTAATCTCATGTTGTCCACTTTTTTCCATTAGAGCCCTTAGCATATTAATAATAGTTGTATTCCATTTCTTGGTCTGATAATTCCAACATCTCTGCCATATTTAAGTCTGGCTCTGATGTTTGCTGTGTCTTCAAACTGTGTTTTTTGTTTTTTATTATGCCTTACAAGTTTTTGTTGACGGCTGGTGGTGCTGAACCAGGAAGAGGTAAATGGACTTTCTGTGTGATGTTTTATGTTGGTCTGGTTTAGGGGTTGTGCCATGTGTGTTGTTTGTTAACTGTAGGTGTCTGAGGCTTAAATCTCTGGTGTCTTAGTTTTTGTCTCCCTGTTGTCTTTAGGGTTTCCTAAAGATTTCTCAAATAAGCTCTGAGATGAGCAGTTCTTTCGCTTGTATCCTCTGTTATTATACAGGAGCCCTGTGGATGTGGCAGTAAGATGTGGGAAAGGGGAGCCAGAGCAGGCTGGGGTTAGGTTATGTTCTCTTCCTCCAGGTTTGTTGGTATCTGGTAAAATCACGATTGGCCTGGCTGTGTTTTTTTTTTTTTTTTTTTTGAGGGCAGGCCTTGTAAAAAAAAAAAAAAAAAGGCGTATTTCTTTTTATTTTTATTATTTTTTAATTAATTAATTTATTTTGAGACAGAGTCTCACCCTGCCGCCCAGGCCGGAGTGCAATGGAGCAATCTTGGCTCACTGCAACCTGCCCCTCCTGGGTTCAAGTGATTCTCCTGCCTCAGCCTCCCGAGTAGCGGGGATTACAGGCGTGAGCCACCGTGCCCGGCCTCTTATTTTTAGGCAGCATCTCACTCTGTCGCCTAGGCTGGAGTTCAGTGGTGCCATCATAGCTCACTGCAGCCTCCACCTCCGGGGTTCCAGCGATCCTCCCGCCTCAGCCTCCCGAGTAGTTGAGACTACAGGGGCCAGCCACCATGCCCGGTTTTTTTTTTCTTTTAATTTTTACAGAGACGGGGTCTCACTCTCCATCCAGGCTGGAAAGGATGCCTGGGTGCCTTTTATTATTATTATTTGCTTAATTATTTTTAGACAGAGTCTCGCTCTGCTTCCACGTTGGAGGGCTGCGCGCCGATCTCCGCTCACTGCAGCCTCTGCCTCCCGGTGCACGCGATTCTCCCGAGCAGCTGGGATTGCTGGCGCCGCCTCCACCCCGGCTAAATTTTGTATGTTTAGTAGAGTCGGGGTTTCGCCATGTTGGTCAGGCTGGTCACGAACTCCCGACCTCAAGTGATCCGTCCGCCTCGGCCTCCCCAAGGTCGGGGGTCACGGGCGCGCCCCCGCCGGGCCCCGGACGCCGCGGAAGTCGCTCCTCAGCCGGGAGGAGCAGCCAAGACCCCGCCCACGCCAACCGCCTCGCCTGCCGCCGCGCGGTTTCCACGGTGACGGGCGCCCAGCGGGGCTGCCTGGCCGAGCCGGGTGCAGCGGCCGCGGGAAGGTCCCGGCGATGGCGAGATGAGCGTTGCGGGGGTGGTGGCGGGGACGCGCCCCCCCAGCTCGCCCACCCCGGGCTCCCGGCGCCGGCGCCAGCGCCCCTCCGTGGGCGTCCAGCCCGGGGGGCCGCAGAGCCCGCAGCTCCGGCCCAGCGACCCGCAGAAACGGAACCTGGACCTGGAGAAGAGCCTGCAGTTCCTGCAGCAGCAGCACTCGGAGATGCTGGCCAAGCTCCACGAGGAGATCGAGCACCTGAAGCGGGAGAACAAGGGTGAGCCGGGAGGGACCCCAGGCCAGCGCTTCCTCCCCAGCACCCCTAACGCCGCCGCTTCCGCAGCGCAGAACAGCCATGAACTCCAGCACACGCCCGGGCTCAGGGGGACACAGGACAGACTCCTGCACAGGTCCGGGCTCAGGGACACAGCCATGAACTCCAGCACAGGTCCGGGCTCAGGGACACAGCCATGAACTCCAGCACAGGTCCGGGCTCAGGGACACAGGACAGACTCCAGCACAGGTCCGGGCTCAGGGACACAGCCATGAACTCCAGCACAGGTCCGGGCTCAGGGACACAGGACAGACTCCAGCACAGGTCTGGGCTCGGGGACACAGGACAGACTCCAGCACAGGTCTGGGCTCGGGGACACAGGACAGGCTCGGGGACACAGGACAGACTCTATCACAGGTCTGGGCTCAGGGACACAGGACAGACTCCTGCACAGGTCCGGGCTCAGGGACACAGCCATGAACTCCAGCACAGGTCCGGGCTCAGGGACACAGGACAGACTCCAGCACAGGTCCGGGCTCAGGGACACAGGACAGACTCCAGCACAGGCCCGGGCTCAGGGACACAGGACAGACTCCTGCACAGGTCCGGGCTCAGGGACACAGCCATGAACTCCAGCACAGGTCCGGGCTCAGGGACACAGCCATGAACTCCAGCACAGGTCCGGGCTCAGGGACACAGCCATGAACTCCAGCACGGGCCCGGGCTCAGGGACACAGGACAGACTCCAGCACAGGTCCGGGCTCAGGGACACAGGACAGACTCCAGCACAGGTCCGGGCTCAGGGACACAGCCATGAACTCCAGCACAGGTCCGGGCTCAGGGACACAGCCATGAACTCCAGCACAGGTCCGGGCTCAGGGACACAGGACAGACTCCAGCACAGGTCCGGGCTCAGGGACACAGGACAGACTCCAGCACAGGTCCGGGCTCAGGGACACAGCCATGAACTCCAGCACAGGTCCGGGCTCAGGGACACAGCCATGAACTCCAGCACAGGTCCGGGCTCAGGGACACAGGACAGACTCCAGCACAGGTCCGGGCTCGGGGACACAGGACAGACTCCAGCACATGCCCGGGCTCCGGGGGACACAGGACAGACTCCAGCACACGCCCAGGCTCAGGGGGAACACACGACAGACTCCAGCACATGCCCGGGCTCGGGGGGACACAGGACAGACCCCAGCACATGCCCGGGCTTGGGGGATCACAGGACAGCAAGTCCGCCCTGGGTCCTGCCATGCCGAGCTGTCCCCTTCTCCCAGAGGGAGACCCGCGTGGCCCTGGGCAATGCCGACCCTGTCCGCCTGTCTCCTAGGGCAGCATCATTTCAGCTGCTGACCCGGCCAGTCCTCTTCTCTCCAGGCAGGGTCAGACCCACCTGTTAAAAACTTTATAGAGGGGGCTGGGCGCGGTGGCTCAGGCTTGTAATCCCAGCACTTTGGGAGGCCGAGGCGGTTGGATCACGAGGTCAGGAGATCAAGACCATCCTGGCAAACACGGTGAAACCTTGTCTCTACTAAAAAAATACAAAAAATTAGCCGGGCGAGGTGGCGGCGCCTGTAGTCCCAGCTACTCGGGAGGCTGAGGCAGGAGAATGGCTGAACCCGGGAGGTGGAGCTTGCAGTGAGCTGAGATCACGCCACTGCACTCCAGCCTGGGCGACAGAGCGAGACTCTGTCTCAAAAAAACAAAACACAAAACAAAAACAAACAAAAACTTGGGAAACGTGCCCAAGTGTGAGTGCGCAGCTCAGTGAATTTCCTCCAGCTAAACACATCAGATCAGGAGCAGGCATGCCCCCCACCGCTTCACCTGTGCCCACACTGTCCGCTGCACCCTTAGCAGCTCCTCACCCCCACGGACCACCCCCCCGTCCACCCCCCCCACTCCCCCAGCAGAACGAGGGTCTGCCAGGATGTGGCTTCGATCCTCGCTTCTGCTTCAGGAGGGCTCCAGCAAGGGCAGTAGTGCCTGCAGCTGCCTCTCCCGCTCCACTCCCTAGTGCTGCCTCACCTGAGTGCCGAGTGTCCCATCACCAGCCGTCTGTTTTGTCAGGACCCTTCCCCATGTCTTCTTGAGCCTGAGGACCCCTCTTCCTCATGACTTCTTGAGCTTCCCCCCCAGTCCCTGATGCCCACAGGATCATGACCCCGCCAGGGCCAGGGGTTCTGGAATTCACTTCTGTACCCCTAAAGCCCAGGCCCTGCCTGCCATGTTGATGCCCTCCAGTCATCTCAGATGGATGAGGCGGGTATGCCGGGTGGACTCTGCCGGGAACAGGCAGGGGCATTCCTGGCCTGATGCCCACGGCAAAGGTGTGGTGGAGAGTGGGACCCAGGGGGCAGGGCCCAGCCAGCCAGTGTCTGCAGGCGCGGCAGCGGCGAGGCCAGGCTGTTCTCAGAACGGCTGTGGTTTCACAAGCGCTGAGCAGAGCCTGTGCTTGCTTCCAGATCTCCATTACAAGCTCATAATGAATCAGACATCACAGAAGAAAGGTGAGAACTGGGCCCTTCAGTGCCTGAGGGGATGCTCCTGCCACCCAGGGAAGCGCCTGCAGACTGTCCTTGCCCACCTGGCTGCACTTGCCCCTGTATGCCAACCCAGTGGGGACAGGTTTTGGGGCACCTGGACAGATGCCGCTACCTCTAGCCGTGGCTGGATGATGTTATGCAGCCAAGCACAGCTCGTGCTGCTCTCAGTAAGCCCAGGGCCTGAGATCATCGCAGTGGGGAGTGGGCACAGGGTGCACCCCAGACCCTCCCTCCCTCCAAGCAGAGCTGAAATGGGAGGGACCCCTGAGACAGCCCTTGCCCTGCTAGGTCTTTAGCTCAGATTGCTGCTGTGGCCAGGCCCAGGATTTCCAGCCCTGTGGCTCTGAGTCCTGACATCCTGTGGGAGGGGCTCTGGACACACTCCATCCAGGGATCCCTTCCTGCCGCCTGGGCAGCAACCATGGGGACAAAGGGAGGAAGCAGAGTCCTGTTTCCTTGCCACTTGTCCAAGGCACTTCCCATCCCGACAGTGGGCCCACCCAGCCCAGGATTCTGGGTTGTGGTCTCGAGCTCACTCCTGGTTATTTTTGGGACTGGGGATGACACCAGGACATCTGACTGGTGGATGGAACCAGCCTGGGAACATCACAGCTGGGGCAGTGCCTAGGGCTCCCCCTTCCCAGGCAGACACGGAGAATGGGGTCGAGGGAGGGCCTTTCCCTAGCCGCTGTAGCAACTCCAGTGAGCTGTTCTGGGCAAAGTGCGGCCCAGCCAGCAGCCCCAGCCCTGCGGTGCTGGGGGCCCTGACGGGACACAGGAAGGGGACACAGCAAGAGGCCATGCTCTCCCTCGGGACCTGCTGTTCCATGTGTCCCAAGCCCTCCTGCTTTCCAGACGGCCCCTCAGGAAACCACCTTTCCGGGGCCTCTGCTCCCTTGGGTGCGTGCTGGGTCTGCGTCCGCGGAGTGTGGGTAGAGCCGGGAGGACACAGCCCTGCCAGGCTGAAGGAGGGCCCCTCACGGACACACAGGCCAGGAGGCAAGCACGGGCGTCTTGCGGGCTGCAGCACCGACGCTGCGCTCTCCTGCAGACAGCCTCTCCACGTCCAGCTTCCCATCTGTCAAGTCCATCTCTAACTCAGGTGAGCAGGCTGGCGTCCACGTGCTCACAGGGCTGAGTGTCCCACAGGGACCCCAGCCTGGGTGGCCACTAGGGGTGCTGCCCAGGCCCCCTCTGCTGGGCCAAGCTCAAGGATTTGGGGGTGAAGGGGCAGCGGAAAAGAGCCCTGCAAGTTGAAGCCACCAGGAGGGGATTAAGGGGGGTTGGGCAGGACCGGGGCCAGACACAGGGCAGTAAGGCCTCACGGCAGGCGCCCCAGGCGAGGCAGCAGGCAGGCAGGAGGGGCTTCCCCGGGTGGCCTTCCAGGGAGGATGTACCCTGGCTGCCCAGCAGGAGCCCTGCTTGGCCGTATTCCTGCCACAAGAAGGCAGGACACAGGAAGGACGGCACTGCCCACAGAGCCCTGGGCTCATGGCACCTTCTGCAAAGTGAGCCGGGAGCAGAGAGCCTCTTTTCCCCACTGTGCCTCCGCTGGAGGCCAGACGTTTTCCTCAGCCCAGCCCTAAGCCGCGCCGTTCCTGGGATGGGCCCAGGCGCTAGATGGGCCTTGTCCTTGCCGAGGAAACCCACGCAGGCTGGGCCCAAGCCTCTCGTGCGGTTTCATTTTACCCAAAATGGGGCCAGCCTCCACTATCTTGGTTGTTCTAGTGTTCACAGGCACCACCCATGGGCTTCACCCTCAGAAGCTCATTGATTCCCCCCAGCACCGTCCAAGGCAGGCTCCCTTTACAGAGGAGGAAACTGAGGCAGGGGCAGGGGCTTCTTGGGTACACACAGCTGATCCTGGAAAACTTGGGCAGTGACTGTTGGTGCCTGCAGTGACCGGCCTTGTAGGGTCTGACTTGCAGCCAACTCTCAAGGCAAGGCCAGGCCCCAGCCCGGCTCCTTCAACAAGCAAGATTCGAAAGCTGACGCCCCCCAGAAGGCAGACCTGGAAGAGGAGCCCCTACTTCACAACAGCAAGCTAGACAAGGTTCCTGGGGTGCAAGGGCAGGCCAGGTAAGGCTTGCCTGCACCCGAAGGGCCCCATGACTATATTTACGAGGCTCACGCCCTGCAGTCAGCCAGCTGCTCTGCCCCTAGCTCCAGGGGCCTGTCCCCAGGACTCATGACAGCGGATGACGGCCACGCTCTACCCATCGGTGGGCGCTGTCTTCCTCCCTCCCCCGGCGGTTCTGTGCTGACCTGAGCCCCCAAGGGGGCCAGTAGCAGCCGCCAAACCACTTTCTCAGAGAAAAGTAATGTTCTCACCAAGAACAGTGAGTTGCGCTCCTGCTGCCCCTTGGCCACAGCCTGCCTTTGGAGGGCACTAGGCCAGCAGGACAGAGCAGGACCAGGTTCTGACGATCCCTGAGTTTCTGGGACCGCCCTGGGATGCTAGAGTGCACACTTGCAGCAGCGCAACCAGCAGGACAGGCTCCTGCATCTCTGCACATCCCGAGACCAGGCCTGGAGCAAGAGGCCCCACTGGGTGTGGGGTCACGACCAAGAGCAGCCTGGCAGCTAGCTGGTTACCCATTGAAGCCCATCTGACCCTTAGGGCACCTTCAGAGGGGAGAAAGGGACAGGCCGCAGTCCCAGAGACCCCCACCTGGTGCCCAGAGCACCCTGCCGAGTGGGAGAAGGGAACCAGGCCCTCCCCCACATGGGCCTGGACGCTGCCGGGGGAGGTATGCTGGGGGAGTGGTTAGACACACCTGGGCAGGTCACCTCTGGCTGCTGCAATGACTGTTTCAGAAAGGAGAAAGCAGAGGCCTCTAACGCAGGCGCGGCCTGTATGGGGAGCAGCCAGCACCAGGGCAGGCAGATGATGGGGGTGGGGGCACACCCCCCAATGAGCCTGCCCCTTCACCTGCGAAAACCCACCACGCTGAAGCAGTGCGAAGTGCTCATCCGCGAGCTGTGGAACACCAACCTCCTGCAGACCCAGGAGGTGAGGCTGGGTGGTAGGGTTGGCCCTGCGCAGTCTGGCGCCGCCACAGGCCCCACCACGCCCCTGCCCCTGCCTTTCAGCTGCAGCACCTCAGGTCCCTCCTGGAAAGGAGCCAGAGGCCCCAGGCAGCCCCAGAGGAGGCTGGGTCTAGCTCTCCCAGGTGAGTGCCTGGTGCACCCCTGCCCCATCCCTGGGCACCTGTCCACAGCTCACTGCTGACTCTTCCTTCACCCAGGGACCAGGAAGCCATGCATTTTCCTAAGGTCTCCACTAAGGGCCTCTCGAAGAAATGGTGAGTCCCATGGGCATGGGGACAGTGGGGCAGCCCTGCAGCCTGGGCCCCAGGGAGGGAGTGGGGAAGGGAGGAAGTGGGGAAGGGAGGGAGTGGGGAAGGGAGGAAGTGGGGAAGGGAGGGAGTGGGGAAGGGAGGGAGTGGGGAAGGGAGGAAGTGGGGAAGGGAGGGAGTGGGGAAGGGAGGGAGTGGGGAAGGGACGGTCGCGGTGCAGAAGCAGAGCACGCGGAGGCCTCTCTAGGTCCCGGTGAGGGCCACGCAGGCCCCACTCCAACACCACTCCACTCCCAGGGATGCCCACAGTGACAGTCCCTCTACCCGCCCCCAGCCTGCTTCTGAGCCCGCCTGTGGCGCAGCGTGCCGCCCTGCCTGCCCTGAAGCAGACCCCGAAGAACAACTTTGCCGAGAGGCAGAAGAGGCTGCAAGCAATGCAGAAACGGCGCCTGCACCGCTCAGTGCTTTGAGCCTCCCACATCTGGTCAGTGCCAGGCCCACCAACCTGCAGCTGGAGACTGGTTCTCTATAGCATTTCCTGACACTTTACTACCTTTAGGCCTGGCTGAATTCCAAGATAGATGACATTTGAAATAGATAAAGTACTTGATCTCTAAACTAACCATTTATTTTCTGTTATTTTGCTATTTAGCATTTACATAAAAAGCACATGATGAATGAAGTAGGTATCGCTTTACCTGTTGAAACTGAAAATAAAGCTTCTTTACTTCCAAGTTGTATGCCTGGTTCCTCACTGGCTATCAGGCGTCGTGTCCCTTCCCATTCCCCGCCCCTGGCTCCTAGCCCAGCCCCTGCTGTCTGCAGAGACCTGCCTGGGCAGCCCAGTCTTGCTCATCCAGGACCTGTCAGTGGCCCTGGGAGAGGCGCACTGGCAGAGCCGTGCACATCCTCCCTGGAGGCAGGAGGGCTTTTCTGGTCCCCTGGCTGGGCTGGAGCTGCGTTCCAAACACATGATCACTCTGGTCTCCTGCCCAGACTACATGCTCCTGGGGGCGAGAGGCTGTCCTCTCCTGCCCTGACAGCACCGCAAAGAGGTCCAGCCAGGCGGGCCTCCTCCTTGGAGGGCCATCTCCAGAACGGTGTGGACATGCCCGCACCACCCCTTCCACCACAGCACAGCACATGTCCAGTCGGGGGTGGGGTGGCCAGCTTAGCGCCCACCCTCACCCAGCCACAGTCTTCCCAAGCCCATGGCCCCACTTCCTTGGCATTAATCTCAACCTCTCCCTGCTTCAGGGAGCAGAAACTTTGCCAGGAAGCTGGGGGATGAACCAGGCCAAGGAATGGGATGGTGTGTTAGAAAAGGAGAGCTGAGGCCCGGGGCCAGAGTGGACAGTGCCGGCCCCAA
The DNA here is from genome assembly GCF_037993035.2 of Macaca fascicularis. Taxonomy (NCBI): domain Eukaryota; kingdom Metazoa; phylum Chordata; class Mammalia; order Primates; family Cercopithecidae; genus Macaca; species Macaca fascicularis. The sequence continues at coordinate 539,598 of NC_088386.1, forward strand.
GGCTGACAGCATCCTGACAGGACAGCAGGCCCAGGTTCACGGAGGGGGGACACAGTGACAACTCCTGACAAACACAGGAGTCACGAGATTATAACAATCACAGATGATGGGGTAGTTCGCATAAAAAGGGAGGACCTCATCACCAAAGGGCTGCTGGCCGGTGCCCAGGTGAGCGGGCAACACAGGGAGGCACTCACTGCATGGGGGCCCCGCCCACTGCCAGGCTCTCTCTGGGTGGTGCAGCACGTGGTGTTCTGAGGACGCGGGTCCTGAGGGCCTCGCTCTTCATCCATCACAATGGACACGGCCCTTACACAAGTGGCACAGGGGTGCTGGCAGCACGATCCCTGATGCCCCTGCTCCTTGGGGGCCCCACAGTGCTGAGCAGGAATGCCACAAGGGCCGAAGCCCAGGGGGTGGCAGGGAGCCGGCAGCAGCCATCGGCCAGCCCTCCCTCCGATAGGCAGCCTGTGCCCTGGACTCAGGGGCTTCTCCAGGGGGTGCCCCACTTGCCCAAAGCAGCGCAGCCTGAACTCCAAACTGTGAGCAGAGAATCCCATGTGCGTTTGAAGAGTTTCCTATGTCCTCTGTGTTCTCCTATAGAAAGGAGCAGAGGTGTGTCGAGCACACACAAGACGCTCTAACACCCTGAGCGCACCCTGATGCTGCTGAGACAGACCCGGACCCTGGACAGGCCGCGGTGAGAGCAGCCCGAGGACGGTGGCTGGGGACCGTGTCCGGCTTTGTGGAGGAAGTCACATGGAACACCTTCTCCAAGAAGACGGCCATTGCCCTGCAGGCAGCCTGCTCCACTGCGCCCGTCTCAGTCTGTGCAAGTGTGGGATTTCACTTGGCATATCCCCAAGGCAGAAGAGAAAAGGAGGAAAGTTAACCTAACTCCAGGCTCTCCATGGAAGCCAACACCTAGAAGTGTCTGACAGGAGGCGTGTGTCCTTGGCCCCGATGAGGCTGCGGGCCATCCCTGCAGTCCTGGCTAGGCAGCCGGGAGGCAGGCCTGGTGGATGCTCCGGGCACAGGTGTTGAGCAAGGTGGTAACCGAGTGCTTGTCCGGGAGCTGTGGCAGCCTGGAGGTCACGCAGTGGTGCACCGACCTGAGGAAGGGCTTGGTGCCTGCAACAGAACAGTGGGCGTGAGCCTGAGGCAGTCGGCACCACACCCAGGCCCTGCACACCCGCCCTGCACACCAGGATTGGCTGAAACACCAGGAGGAGCCCTGCACGCTGCCTGCCTGGCTGTAGGGCTCTCCTCCCAGAGCCTCATCATCAGTGAAGAACTGAATCTGAATGGAATTTGGAGCCCAGGGCTTTGCCTCTGACAATCTTGGGGACCTAGCCCTGGCTCTGCTGTGTGCCAGCTCTGGGCTCAGGGAGACTGATCCCTGTCAACGTGGCTCTCTGGTGCCATGTCACCTAGATGGGGCCCTGTGTGCCCAAGCTACTGGTAGGACACGTCAGCTGCGCTGAGCTCCCTAGTGGGCTCTGGAAGAGCAGGGTCTGTCCTTAAGCCGCAGCTTTCTCACCCCTCGGCCACTGAACACAGCCACCCTGGACAGCTGACCTGACACAAGATGAAGGGGCAAAAGGACACAGGGGAGAGCAGAGACCCTCTCTCACTGGTGGACAACCCGCTCCTGTCAGCACAGGGCGAGCCAGAAAGGGGATGGAAGGGCCTGAGCTGGGAGGGGCTGGAGTGCACAGAGGCTGTCCCTACTGCACTGGGAGCCTGGTTTTCCGCACGACCCCTGCCTGCCCTGAGCCCCCACACAGCTCCTCTGGGTCTGCCCACTGTACAGCCACTGTCGGTCCATCCATTGCGGACTCTGGGCACGGCAGTCGGTGGGCACGTGGTGGCACACTTGTCGTTTGCAACACACAAGGCTGTACCTGTGACTGGACAAGGCCCGGCCTGCCCTGCCTTACAACTCTGCTCCCGAACAGGACTCTTCACACCCGAGGAGGTTCTGGTGAGGCTTGTGGCAAAGCCTGGAGGTCTCTCTGACTCTCGGATTTCCAAACCTGAAGCCCGGAGTGCCCTGCATTGATGGGTACCCACAGGTCCTGCCCACCACCTCCCTAGGGCCACAGGCAAGCAGAGCCACATCTGTGTTGGGGAGATGAGGGTGCGTGGGCTCTGGCGGCGGGGGCAGAGACATGGCTAGTCTGTCCTGAGCTCGGTGTATGTGAAGACAGGGCGGACAGCCTGCAGAGCGTGAACACAGGGCGGGGTCCGGGCACTGTGCCCTCCGGCTCAAACGGCAGAGGCCTGCGGCTGCGGTCAAGGTTTGCTAACCAGCGCCAGCCTGACGCTCCTGGACACTCGCCCAACTTGCAGATCGAGTGGACGGTGCCATTGTAGCTGCAGTGAGAAGGGTCCAGGTTTATCATGCACTTGGGGTCCAGCCTGGCCACCTCGCCTTGCAGCACGCTGGGGGTGCTCTGCCGCTGGTCGTCCTCAAGCCTATGCTTCTGGGTGCATACCACCGGGGCCTTGAGAAGGCAGCATGGTGACCACACTGGGCACATATGGCCCAGGGCTGGCCAGCTGCCCTCCACAAAGCCCAGCCCAGCTGGATGTACGTGATGAGTGGGCCGTGGCTGACAGTCATGGCTGAAGCAAATGCGCAGGGAATGGCTGAAGACAGGTGAGCAGATGTTGGCCAGGATGGCATCCAGGAGCTGCTGGCACAGGTGCTGCTGTTTGGTCAGCGGCACCGGGGCAGTGGGTTGGAGGCAAGATGGGCACGGTCAGCAGCCCAGGACCCGAGGGTTCTTCATTTGGGGGGCCTTCCCACCCCGGGCCCGTCCTCACTCACAGCCTGATTCCCAAGGCCTCTCTCTCAGCCTCCACCCTTGTGCAGACAATGCTGGCCGATCCTGGGTGTAATCCCCACCCCCACAGCCCCTGACTCCTCTGGGCCGGGTGGCAGAGGCACCCATGGGGGCCGTAGACAGAGGGTGACCTCTCCCATGTGCCCACCCAGCACAGCAAACCTGGCCCGGAAGAGGCCTGGTGGGCAGGGTCTCAGGTCAGGCCCAGTCCCCACCCAGCCGCCCTGACCTGGAAGGACCCTGCTGTGGTGCTCCCAGGAGCTCTTGGGGGAGCCCCAGTTCCCCTAGGGGTCCCCAGCATCCCACTCACCACTGCCATGTCATTCTTGAGTTTCTCCAGGGTGATGTCACACTTTGGCAGGGTCTTCAGGGGACCTGCAGAGAGAGGGAACTCAGGCTGAGCTCCGTGCTGGAGGGCTGGGAGACATGGCTGGTCTCAGGCTCGGATCTGGGATCCCAACCACCGTCACTGGACCTCCGCCCTCAGAAACCTCTGCAGGAGCTCCCTTCAGCTGACCAGCTGTTCCCAGACCCAGAGTCTAGGCAGGCGGCCCTCACCCTCAGGAGCTGCCCATCCCTGTTGGCAGTGAGTCAAGAGAAGGGACAGTGGCCAGGCCCCTGACCAGGCTGGGAAGGCCTCAGTCGCATCTAGGCCAATCCGTGTCCCACCCAGTCCTATAACCCTAAGGATCAACTCAGGAAGGCCCGGAGGACTGCCCAATAAGGACTGGCACTCTATCCAGACAAGCAGAACAGAGAGATGCTTCTAGATGGGGGTGCGGGGACAGCCTGAGTTTAGATGAGAGGGAGGTACAGGCCAATGCCCATGCAGTTCTGAGGTGCTGCCTGAGCTCACAACAGCCTGTGGCCAGTGACCCTGCCTTCCACCTGCTTCTCACCAGCACCGTCTTGTTTCATTTTCATGACAGCACACATGGGCTGCAAATGGGGTAACTGAGATGCAGCTGCCTGCCCACAGTCACTGGGAAGTCAGGGGCAGAACTCCAGGTCAGGTTCAGGCCCATCACAGCCAGCTGATGGTCAGGCCACCGCAAGCTGGGCCCCCAGCTACTGGCTGGATGAGGCCTGGCTGTGATGGCCAGCGTGAGGGCCACAGCAGTGGTCAGGAGTAGGGCAAAGGCTGGGCACTGGCCAAGATGAAGCCTGGACTCAAAGGCCAGCACACGAGTGGAGCCTTGGAGGCCTCTGTCCAGGTCCCAAAGAGCTGCCTGGTGCCTTTGCTAAACCCACATCACTACCAAGTGCCCGTCCACAGCTGGGCCACCCCTGCCCTTGGGGACCGTCCGTGGGCTGTGGGCAAAGTTCACAGCTTGGAGAGGCCTGTCACAACGTCTAGATGGCTCTTCATCTTGCTCAGGTCCTTTTTTCTGTCTGGGACAGCAGAGGGGACACTCAGACACGAGCCCAGTGGCATCCCCAGGGCGCTGGCCCCCACCCCGGCCGCAGCCCACCTTCGTTCTTGTCGATCTTGTTGACCACGCGGTGCGGGGGACTGATGCGCTTGGACAGCTGCTTCAGCGTGTCCAGGTACTGCTGCTCCTCGCCCGGCTCGAGCCGGCTGGACTCATGACAGAGGTCACTGCAGGACTATGGGCAGGTGAGGCCACAGCCCTAGACCCTCAGGCGGGGAGCTTGGGCTCTGAGGGCCCCAGAGCTTGCACACCCGGTATAAGCTGAGGTCTCGTAAAGGTGAGGGGCGACCTTAGCACCTCGACCCGCCAGGCCGTGTACAGTTCACATTATGGAGCTGTGGGTCCCGGGTCCGACTTACCAGGTGTGTGTAAAAGTCTAGGGGAGGGGACACTGGAGTTCTGTGCGGTGTGGGACTGGGCAGGAAGCTACGGGGGACGGAGAAGGGCTGGAGCTGCAGCCAAGCGGGAGAAATATGGGTGCCGGGCCCAGGCAGGACAGCCACCGAACTCACTGTGCAACAAACCACAGTGGTGGCCACTCCCCATCCTCCTTCCCGTGCCAGCTGGGCGGGATCTCACCCAAAACAAGGGGTTGGGAAACAGGCAAGACGAGCACCCCGCGCACAGGCTCAGCAGGGGCCAAGAGCACACACAGCTGGCGGACGCCCTGCTTCTGGAAGGTGATGGGATGCCAGCGAGATTACAGTGGACACTTCCTTCAGCTAGAAGCCTAACGAGCATACCAGCTGGATCCGCACCAGCTGAAAACACCGGCTGCTGAGTCCAGGAGTTTGAGACCAGCCTGGGCCACCTAGGGAGACCTTGTCTCTACCAAAAAAAAAAAAAAATAAGAAAAAGAAAAAGCTGTTCCATGGCTGTTCACTTTCAAAATACCAAGAAAAGGAAAGAAAAGGGAAGTTCGGCCGGGCACATGGGCTCATTCTTGTAACCCCAGCACTTTGGGAGGCCAAGGCAGATGGATCAGTTGAGGTCAAGGGTTAAAGACTAGGCTGAGTGCGGTGGCTCACGCTTGAAATCTCAGCACTTTGGGAGGCCGAGGTGGGCAGATCACAAGGTCAGGAGATCAAGACCATCCTGGCTAACACGGTGAAACCCCATCTCTACTAAAAATACAAAAAATTAGCCGGGCGTGGTGGTGGGCGCCTGTAGTTCCAGCTACTCGGGAGGCTGACGCAGGAGAATGGTGTGAACCCGGGAGGCGGAGCTTGTAGTGAGCCGAGATTACGCCACTCACTGCACTCCAGCCTGGGAGACAGAGTGAGACTCCATCTCAGAAGAAAAAAAAAAAAAAAAAAAAAGAAGAGTTAAAGACTAGGTTGGCCTGTCTCTACTAAAAATACAAAAAAAAAATTAGCTGGGCATAGTGGCACGTGCCTGTAGTCCCAGCTACTTGGGAGGCTATGGCAGGAGAATCTCTTGAGCCCTGGAGGTGGAGATTGCAGTGAGCCGAGATCATACCACTGTACTCCAGCCTAGGCAACAGAGTGAGACTCTGTATTAAAAAAAAAAAAAAAAAAAAAAAGAAAAAGAAAGAAAGAAAAAGAGCAGTTCTCATTTTCCTACTGGGCTCAACCTGCAGTGTTTCGATGAAGTGACGTCCTAGACAGGGGAGGGACAGTCCGAAGAGGCAAGAGCAGCAGCTTCCACTGGCTGGGCAGTCACTACGCACCACCGCCAGGCTGGCTGTCCACACACGCCACGTCCTTCCTCTGCATGAGACACCAGGGCAAGGGAGCCCCCCAGCAGGCCTGAGGACACGTGGAGACACACAGGGAGGTGTGGCAGACAGGCTCCAACCTTATCACACAAGGTGGGCAGCTTCCCCCAGCTGTAAGTAAATGTGAATTCCGTGGTGTGTTTCACACAAGACTCCAAGTAAGAAGGTGATGGGCAGGCGCGGTGGCTCATGCCTGTAATCCCAGCACTTTGGGAAGCCGAGGAGGGCAGATCACCTGAGGTCAGGAGTTTGAGACCAGCCTGGCAAACATGGTGAAACCCCATCTCCACTAAAAATACAATAATCAGCTGGGTGTGGTGGCAGGCACCTGTAATCCCAGCTACTCAGGAGGCTGAGGCAGGAGAATCACTTGAAACTGGGAGGCAGAGGTTGCAGTTAGCAGAGATGTTGCCACTGCACTCCAGCCTGGGCAGCAGAGTAATATTCTGTCTCAAAAAGAAAATTTTTAAAAAATCTAGCCTATTTGTTTAAAGGAGATGTTAATAATTCATGCTCCCTTGAACCTCTTCAGTTTTTTGCTTTTGACAGGAAGGTTCATTAACACACACAATCAATTACTAAAAGAAATATTATCAAGCAGTAAAACCTCACATTCTATTAGCAGCCAAAAAAAATTCAACTTAACACTATCATTCTCAAACTCAAATATCCAGAAGTCAATTTAAGTAATTCATGTCTCCTTGGCAAGAGTGTATGGATGATACCTTTTTCCGGGTGATAGTAAAACCTATTCATTTTCTTACCTCACCCAGTATCAGCTTTTATATTTTTACTGATAAAGCCCACAATACACATACTGTATAGAAATCTTGAGCTCTTAATTAAAAGGAACACACAGAGTTATATCTAAATCATTTGCTACAATGATCTAAACCCACTTTATTTACATCTTAGTATTAATCAGAGGGCAAAAACTCTTACATTACCTTTATTTTCAAGACTGGAGGCAGTGTTGCTATCTGGCACAGGCAACATGTGTTCATAACCCCATGATACCATGTGTTTACCCCCAAGCAAACAGAAGGGAGATCCAGGCCCTACTTCTAAAAGCAATAGCCTAAGGGACAGAAGGAAAATCAAAGACACCGAGATGATTTGTTTTAGCAAGAAGTGTACCTGCCACCCCAAAGAGCAGGAACCACAATCTTAAAACTAAGATGTATAATATTTTATATGAGTATTATTCACAAAAGATATTCACCATATTTTTAAACAAAAAATTACAAAGCCATTTTTCTTAAAATGTTACAATAAAATTGTATCTGTGTGTAAAATGTATCTATTTTGTGTGTATGTGTGTGTGTGAGAGAGAGAGAGAGAGAGAGGGAGAGAGAGAGGGAGGGAGGGTTATGAATTAGGAAGCATATGTACCAAAACATTAGGAGTAGTTATATTTGGGTAATGAGATTATGAATGATTTTCACTGTCTTCTTTATACCTTATCAATCATCCGCTCAAAATTTACAATCAGAATTCATTATAAGCTATTGTTTGTTTATTTATTTATCTGTTTTGTGAGACAAGGTCTCACTCTGTCACCCAGGCTGGAGAGTGCAGTTGCGCGAGCTCAACCCACTGTAACCTCGGCCTCCAAGGGTCAAGCAATCCTCCCGCCTGAGCCTCCTGGGTAGCTGGGACAAATCAAAGCTAAGTTTTCTTCAGTTTAAAGCAACTTGTTATAATCACGTTGTTTAGCCTCATGGTAATCAGAAAACAAAAATCAATAACAGACACCCTAAAATTTAAAGTAAGGAATTAAAACACACTACCAGAAAAAATTACCTCACTACAAACAAAGACAGGAAGGAAGGGAAGGAGGAAAGAAAAGAAAGAAAGAGAGCGAGAGAGATCTGAGAGAAAAGAGGAAGGGAGAAAGAACAAAAGAAAAAAGAGAGAGCAGCAAAACAACCAGAAAACCAGTAAAAAATGGCAGTAGTATGTTTTTACCTGTTAGTAATAACTTTGAATATAAATGAATTAAATTCTCCAATTAAGACAGAGTGGCTGAATGGATTAAAAGACAAGACCCAATTACATACTGCCTACAGGACACTCAGTTCACCTACAGGCATACACAGACTGAAAGTGAAGAGATGATAAGATATCCCATACCAGTGGAAACCAAAAAAGCAGAAGTAGCTGTACTTAGATTATATATACTTGCGTCAAAAAAAGAAAAAAATGAGATAATTATAAAATGAAAAAGAAGTAAACAGCAGCCTAACAATTGTAAGTGCATATGCAACCCACACTCAAGCAACTAAATACAGAAGCAAATATTAACAGACCTTAAAGGACAGATGGATGGCAATACAGTAATAGAATACCTCAGCACTCCACTATAATCAACACCCCACTATCCTCAATGGACAGATCATCTAGACAACAAAACGTCATCAGTTAAACTGTACTCTATACCAAATGGACCTAACATTTACACAGCTTTCCACTCCGCAACTGCACAATGCACATTCCACTGAATAGTATATGGATTATTCTCCAGGATAGACTATGCGTTAGGCCAAAAAACAAGTCACAACACATTTTTAAAAACTGAAATCATATCAAGTATCTTTCCTGACCACAGTGGAATAGTACTAGAAATCAGTAGCAGGAGGAAAAACTCTACAAATATATGGAAATTAAAACACATGCTCATGAACAACCAATAAATAAAAAATGTATTGAAAAAAGAATAGAAACACAACATAACAAATCCTGTGGGATGCAGCAAAAGCAGTTGTAAGAGGAAAAGGGCATAGCTATAAACGCCTACATCAGAAAAGTAGAAAGATCTCAAATAGCCAACCTGACAGTACACCTCAAGTAATGAGAAAAACGAGAAAAATAAAATGCTAAAATTAGTAGAAAGAATATCATAAAGATTAGAGAAGAAATTTTAAAAATAGAAACAAAAAATACAAAAAGTCAATGGAACAAAGAGCTGGATCTTTCAGAAAAAAATCAAAATTGACAAGCTTTAACTAGTCTAAGGAAAAGAAAAACAAAACAAAATCATAGATGAAAAAGGAGACATTACAATTGATAACACAGAAACATGAAGGATTCTAAGAGATGACTAAAAACACCTATGTAAAAACAAGTTGAAAAATCTAGGAGAAGTGAATAAATTTCTGGACACATAACAAATTCCCAAGATAGAATGATAAATAAAAAACCTGAGGCTGGGCACGGTGGCTCATGCCTGTAATCCCAGCACTTTGGGAGGCTGAGGCGGGTGAATCACAAGGTCAGGAGATTGAGACCATCCTGGCTAACACGGTGAAACCCCGTCTCTACTAAAAATACAAAAAATTAGCCGGGCGTGGTGGCGGGCACCTGTAGTCGCAGCTAATTGGGAGACTGAGGCAGGAGAATGGTGTGAACCCAGGAGGCGGAGCTTGCAGTGAGCTGAGACCATGCCACTGCCCTCCAGCCTGGGCGACAGAGCAAGACTCCATATCAAACAAACAAACAAACAAAAAACAACCTGAACAGACCAATAATGAGTAATGTAATTAAAGCAGCAATAAAAAGTTTTCCGTCAAACAAAACACAATCATGGTTTTTACTGCTGAATTTTACCAAACATTTTTAAAAGAGAGCTAATACCAATTTTACTCAAAATATTCCCCAAAAAATTGAAGAGAAAGGAAGTCTTCAAAACTTGTTCTATGAGGACAGCATGACCCTGGTACAAAAACCGGACCAGGAAATAACACAAAAAGAAAACCACAGGCATTTTAAATATCCCTGATGAACACAGATGCAAAAAAATCCTCAGCAAAATACTTGAAAATTGCATTTGACAACACAATAAAAAGATGATCTGCCCTGATCAAGTGGGATTCATCCCAGGAATATGAGGATGATTCAATAAAACACATATAATTAAATGTGCGACATCACATTCAGCGAATCAAGAGCTAAAACCATACAATCATTTCAGCAGATGCTGAAAAAAATAAAAATCAACATTCCTTCATGACAAAACCCGAACAACGTAAGTACAGAAGGAACATATCTCGGTGCAATAAAGGCCATATATGACAAACCCACGGCTAACATCGTAATCCATGGGGAAAGGTTAAAAGCTCTTCCTCTAACGCCTGGAACAAGTGTGGCTACTTTTACACCACTTTTATTCATCACAGTACCGGAAGTCCTAGGTAGGGCAATTAGACAGGAGAATGCAGTGAAAGGCATCCAAATTGGAAAAAAGGAAGTCAAACCGTCTCTGTTTGCAGGTGACATGATCATGTGCACATATATATACACACACATATATATAATCGTAAAGATTCCACAAAATCACCTACTAGAAATAATTTAGTCAAGTTGCAAGATACAATATCAACATATAAAAATGAGTAGCACACCCATGTACCAATAGTGAAATACCTAAGAAAGAAATCAAGAAAGCTATTTCATTACCAAAAAAATTATATTTAGGGATAAACTTAACCAACGACAAAAGATCCCACAATGAAAACTATAAAACATAGATGAAAGCTATTAAAGCAGACACAAGTAAATGGAAAGATATCCCGTGCCCATGCACTAGAAGAATATTCATAAAATATCTATATCACCTAATGTGATCTACAGAATCAATGCAATGCGTGTTAAATTACAAAACACATTCTTCATAGAAATAGAAAAAAAAAATCCTAAAATTCACATGGAAATGCAAAATACCTCAGATAGACAAAAGAATCTGGAATAAAAAGAAAACCTGGAGGCATCACACCTAACTTCAAAACATACTACAAATCTATAGTAAGCATGGTACTATCAAAACAGCATGGTACTATCAAAACAAACAGCATGGTACTATCAAAACAGCATGGTACTATCATCAAAACAGCATGGTACTATCATCAAAACAGCATGGTACTATCATCAAAACAGCATGGTACTATCAAAACAGCATGGTACTATCATCAAAACAGCATGGTACTATCAAAACAGCATGGTACTATCATCAAAACAGCATGGTACTATCAAAACAGCATGGTACTATCATCAAAACAGCATGGTACTATCAAAACAGCATGGTACTATCATCAAAACAGCATGGTACTATCAAAACAGCATGGTACTATCAAAACAGCATGGTACTATCATCAAAACAGCATGGTACTATCAAAACAGCATGGTACTATCATCAAAACAGCATGGTACTATCAAAACAGCATGGTACTATCAAAACAGCATGGTACTATCAAAAAAAGGGGTGGGGGAGAAACAGGGAAACGAAGGAATGACAGACAGACATAGACAAGTGAAACAGAATAGAGAAATCAGAAATAAATTCACGCATTTATGGTCAACTCATTTTTAACAAAGGCATCAAGAGCACACATTTGTTCAATAAACTGTGCTAGGATAACCCAACGCCCACATATACAAGAATACATCTAGGCCGTTATCTTACCATACACAAAAATCTACTCAAAATAAAGATTTAAATGTAGGACCTCAAACTATGAAACTACTAGAGAAGAAAACATAGAATAAATGCTTCATGAAATTGATGAGGACAAGGAATTTTCAAACAGACATCAAAAGCACAAGCAACAAAAGCAAAGATGTCATTATATTAAACTTCTCAAAAGCACAAGCAACAAAAGCAAAGACGTAATTATGTAAAACTTAAAAGCTTCTGCAAAGCAGAGGAAGCAATCAGTAGAATGAAGAAACACCTCAGAGAACGGAAAAAGTATTTGCAAACTGTGCATCAGCCAAGGGGTTAATACACAAAATACATAACTAACTGAAACTACTCAAAAGCAAAAATACAAATAATCTGATTTAAAAAATCTACCCCAAACCTTTGTCCCCCACCACTATTTTCCCACCTTCTTTTCTCGACCGTCTTTGCCCCCTCCCCCTCACCACCCTTTTTCTTCCTCCATCTACCCCAAAACATTTTCCCCACCATTTTTTCCCCATTTTGTAAAGCCTTCTCTACTCTCCCGCTCACCACCCTTTTCCCCATCCATCTTCCCAAACACTTTCCCCAGTTTTTTCCCACCGTCTTTTCCCCTTCTCCCTGGCCACCTTCTTTTTCCCCGTCCCACTGTCATCACCCTCTTTTGCTCCTTCATCTAAGCAAAAACATTTTCCCCCAACTTTTCCCAAAGCATTCTCCCCAATCCTGCTGCTCACCATTGTCTTTTCCCCCCTTCATCTACCCAAAACTTCTCCTCGTCGTCTTTTCCTCCGCTCCTCCTTGCCACCCTCCTTCCCTTCCCCATTTACCCGAACACATTTCCCCATAGTCTTTTCGCAAAGCCGTCTCCCCACTTCCGCTCACCTCCCTCTTTCCCCCCTCCATCTACCCCCCAGAATTTTCCCCACCGTCTTTCACAGTCTTCCGCCCTTTCCCACTCGTCGTCTTCTCTGCCCTAGCCTGCCTGCCACTCTCTTTTCTGCCCTCCATCTACCCCAAATTATTTTCCCATTTTTTTCCCAACCCTCTTTCCCTGCTCCCTCTCGCCACCCTCTTTCCTCCTCCTCGTCACCCTCTTTCCCCCCGCATCTACCCAAACACTTTTTACCCACCGTCTTTTCTTTCTCCACCGTCTTTCTTTGCTGCCCACTATCATTTTGCGAAACCTTGTCTTCCTCCCGCTGGCTACCCTCTTTTTCCTTCCCCCGCTTGTTACCCTCTTTCCCTCCCTCTATCTATCCAAAAACTTTTCTCCCCACTGTCTTTTCACAAAACCTTCTCTCCCTACCGCTCGCCCCCATTTCCCCCTCTAACACCCTCTTTCCTCCTCCCACTTGCCACCCTCTTTTCCAACTCCGACTACCTATAAACTTTTTCCCCACCGTCTTTCTGCAAAACCTTCCCTCCCTCTGCTCCCCACCCTGTTTTCCCCTCCATCTACCCAAAAACTTTTTTTCCCACCACCTTTTCCCCACTGTCTTTTTGCAACGCGTTCTCCTGCTCGCTATCCTCTTTTCCCTTCAGCACTAATCACCCTCTTTACCTCCCTCCATCTATCCCAAAACTATTTCCTGGTCTTACCGCTCCAGCCGCGCTGCCGTCTCCCGTCGCCACCGCCGCCACCAACCTCAGCGAGGCGAGCCGCGCAGCAGCGGGTCCAGCCTCCAGCATAGGCCTGTAATTACCCATTCCGGGTCCTCTAAGCATGCACCGAGCAGCTCTACGGGAAAATACGGGAACCTGGAAGGCGCTGACTTCCCTTCAGCAGCGTTCATGCACCGAGCTTATATACAGGAGGATTCCTGAACTGCGTGTTCTGATTGGATGAGAGAAAACCTCCAGGCCTACTCGGATTGCACTTTATTATCATGCTCCGATTGGATGAGAGCAAGCCTTAAGACAACCAATCACAGCATGAAGATAAAGTCCAATCAGCGTAGGCCTAGAGGTTTCCCTCTCATCCAATCAGAACATGTAGTCCAGGCACTGCATGTATATAAAGCACGCTGAGTCCGGCATCGGTTCAGTTCAGGCTCTTCGGTGTCGGCGATCAGTATCCGGTTTGGGGAACTAGGGAAAGCGGCTGCGAGCTGTTTCCGCCTGGAGCGCCAGGCGCTGGTCCGTTGCGGTTGCTGAGGGCGACCCACCGGTAGGAGGGCGACTGGCAGCGGGAGCCTGTCCTGCCCAGCAGGAAGACGAGTAGACGGGAGAGGCATCGACACATGCTGGAGGCTGGAGCCTGCGCCCCCGCGGCTCGCCTGGTTGTGATTGGTGGTGACATCAGACACTGCAGCTCGGTCAGAGTGGTAGAAATGTCCTGGGGTAGGTGAGTTTTCCGGGGCTGCCCTGGCCGCCTCTGGGGGCAGGGGTTGGGTGTCCTATTGGGGCTCACTGCCCAAGGCTGCACTGCTTGTGGCTGGGGACCGGATGGGGGGCACTCTCCGGGGTTGCATTGCTGGCAGAGGGGGGATTGGCTGGCTCTCGGGGCTACACTGCCTGCAATCGTGGGGGTGGTGGGGGGAGGCAGGTTGTGTGCGCTAACGTGTACTGCTGGTGGTGGGGGATGGGTTAAGGGCGCTATTTTTTGCCGCACTGCACGGAGCAGTGGGTGGGTTGGGTGGTTATCTGGAGGTAAAATGCTGGTAGTGGGGGGTGGTTTAGGGGTGTTGTCGGGTGCTGCACTGTCCTTACGGTGCACTATCAGGAGCATCACTGCCCATGGCGGGGTGTGGGGGAGTGATTTTGGGGCACTATCTTGTGCAGCAATACCTGTCGTTGGGTCAGGTTGTGGGCACTATTGAGTGCTACACTGTCTGTGGAGGGGGTGGTTTGGGGGGATATTGGGATTACACTGCCTGCAATTGGTACGGGGTGTGTTGGGTGTGCTATCCGGGGGCTACACTGCAGGCGGCAGGGGTCAGGTTAGGGGTGCTCTCGGAGGCTATTGGCATTGGTGGGATGCGGAGGTGGTAGCCACAGCAACAGCTGTGGTCTTTCCTTCCATTCTGGTGATTTTCTTCATTCTCAGACTCCAGACTCTAGAGCGTAATCTCCTGCTTGTGCAATCTTTCAGCATGGCAGGGCCCCCACACCCACCATGGTTCTCCGGCCGGCACCCCCATGTTATGTGGGACCCGTAGACCGCCTGGGACTACGGGTAGGGATTAGTGGGCATCACAGGGGATTGTGGGTGGAGGCGTCAGGAACGGGAACCAGCACTTGGGTGGGGAGGGCTGGCTGGGTCTGAGTTTCTCCTACTCCTGCTGCCCTAGGAGTGCAGCCCTGGCGGGCCCAGCAGTGTCTGGCCGGCTGCACCTGGCCGGCGGTGGTTTCAGCGAAGGCACTCACACCCATTCTAGGCCCCAGTTCCTGGTCAGCTTTTGCCAGAAACAGAGGCTGGGCTTTGGAGGGTCGGTGTGAGTGCCTTAGCTGAAACTGGTCCCTGCCACTCTGGCCAGCGTGACAAGGTGAGGCTCTAACGCTACCACTCTCTGCGTCCTTTTCTAGGCTTTTCTGGTTTTGCCTGCCCAGCTGCTTCAAGCCAGACTGGAGGAGGAGGAGGAGGAATCATGTGTGGTACACCTAGAGCCTGCGTATGGCGTGACTCTGCAGCTCGTTTCATGCAGTTGGTGCTCGTCTCATGCAGTTGGTGGTGACTGGAGACTGCAGCTCGACTGGAGTGGTAGGAAGGTGCCTGCGGGGGCAAGGTGGTAGGAACTTTGTAGGGTGGGCTGCTGCATTGAGGGCGGGGTGCTGCATTGAGGGCAACAGCAGTTGTGTTGGCATCAGTGCTAGTGATGGTGGTGGCAGCACGTCTGGGGGCTGGGAAGGGGGAGTAGGAGCGCTACGGGGCCCAGCCCAACCTCAGGTGAGGAGGAATCTGCATGTGCTGTACTGTGGGCCTCAGTGGCAGTGGTGGAGGCACATCTAGGGAAAGGAGTTCTCTCTGCCCCTTCTCTTGTAATCTCTGGAAGGTGCCCTCCTCCTGCTGGTGAGTGAGCCAGACGTGAGTGGCAGCATTGTCTCATTCTTAACAAAATTTAGGGGAGTGACTGTGTGTGTGTGTGTGTGTGTTTAGAGACGGAGTCTTGCTCTGTTGCTCAGGCTGGAGTGCAGTGGCAGACCTTGGCTCACCACAAGCTCTGCCTCCTGGGTTCATGCCATCCTCCTGCCTAAGCCTCCCGAGTAGTTGGGACTACAGGCGTCCACCACCATGCCCGGCTAATTTTGTTTTTGTATTTTTAGTGGGGACCGGGTTTCACAGTGTTAGCCAGGGTGGTCTTGATCTCCTAATCTCGTGATCTGTCCACTGTGGTCTCCCAAAGTGCTAGGATTACAGGCGTGAGCCACCGCACCCGGCCCTTTTTTCCTTGTTTTTTGTTGTGAGAGCCTTGAACTTTTTGAAATTTCCTGAATTGGGGAGGAGATAAAAGGTATCATAGGTCTTCTAATTGCTGCACCTGTTCTTTTTTCTTTTTTTTAGTCTGTATTTTTTTCTTTTCATCTTGTTCCTCTTCATTTTCTCTTGCTGCTGTTTCTATTTCATGTTAGTATTGTTTCTCTTTTTGTTTTCTTTATGCCAACCCAATGGCCTTAACAAACAAGCCAAAATTGTCACTGTGTTGTATTTTAAAGTAACTGGTCCCTTACTGTGTTTTAGGGATGAGGAAAAAAATCAGTTGTACAATTAGTTACTTGAATAGCTATGCTTTCATGATCGTGTTAAACCCCTTATGCCTAGTGTTCCATTATTGGAATGCTAAGTATGAGGGAGTTACATCCTACTGGTGAAAGTCGTTGACAAGGTCTGATTTTTCACTCTTGCAAAAATTCAACTGTATACACTGTGTACAGTTTGTAGTCTTTTATTCCTCCCCTCCTCCCAGTTTTTCTCCTAAGTCCCCAAAGTCCGTTGTAGTATTCTAATGCCTTTGCATCCTCATAGCTTAGCTTCCATTTACCAGCGAGAGCATACGATGTTTGCTTTTCCATTTTTAACGTTACTTCACTTAGAATGGTAGTCTCTGATCCCATCCAGGTTGCCGTGAATGCCATTATATTTTCCCTTTCTATGGCTGAATAGTATTCCGTAAGATACATATGTATGTATGTGTATATGTATGTATATCACAATTTCTTAATCTACTCCCTGATGGGCATTTGGGCTGGTTACATACTTTTGCTATTGTGAATTGTGCTGTTACGAACATGCGAGTGCAAGCATCTTTTCTCCTTTGGGTAGATACCCAGTAATGGAATTGCTGAATTAAATGATAGTTCTACTTTTAGTTCTTTAAGAAATCTCCACACTGTTTACCATGGTGATTGTACTAGTTTACATTCCAACTAGCAATATAAAAGTGTTCCCTTTTCACCAAATGCCCATCAATATTTTTTATTTTTTGATGTTTTGATTATGGCCATTCTCGTAGGAGTAAGGTGGCATGGCATGGTGGGTTTCCTTTTTTTTTTTTTTTTTTTTGAGACGGAGTCCGCTGTGTCGCCAGGCTGGAATGCAGTGGTGCAACCTCGGCTTACTGCAGCTTCCGCCTCCCAGGTTCAAGTGATTCTCCTGCCTCAGCCTCCCAAGTAGCTGGGACTAAGGTGCCTGCCACCATGCCCGGCTAATTTTTGTATTTTTAGTACAGATGGGGTTTCACCATGTTGGCCAGCGTGGTCTCGATCTCTTGACCTCGTGATCCACCTGTCTCAGTGTCCCAAAGTGCTGGGATTTCAGGCGTGAGCCACCACTCACGGCCTGACATTGTGGTTTTGATTTACATTTCCCTGATCATTAGTGATGATGACCACTTTTCCATGTTGGTTGGACATTTTTTGTATCTCCTTTTCAGAATTTCTATTCAAGTCCTTAGTTCCTTACTTGAAGGGATTGGTTTTTTTCCTGCTAATTTGAGTACCTTGTAGATTCTGGATATTAGTCCTTTCTCAGATGTATAGATTGTGAACATTTTCTCCCTTTCTGTGGGTTGTCTATATACTCTGCTAATTGTTTCTTTTGCTGTGCCGAAACTTGTTGGTTTCTTACCTATTTATCTTCATTTTGTTGTTGTTGCGCTTGCTTTTGGGTTCTTGGTCATGAAGTCTCTGCCTAAGCCAATGTGTAGAAGGGTTTTCCAATGTTATCTTCTAGAATTTTTATGGTTTCAGGTCTCAGATTTAAGTTGACTTTCGTATAACGTTCGAGATGGGGACCCAGTTTCATTTCTTGGCATGTGGCTTGCCAATTATCCAAGCACCATATGTTGAATAGGGTGTCCTTTCCCCACTTTTGTTTTTGTTTGCTTTGTTAAAGACCAGTTGGCTGTAAGTATTTGGATTTCTGAGTTCTCTATTCTGTTCAATTGGTCTATGTGCTTATTTTTAGACCAGTACCATGCTGTTTTGCTGACTATGGCCTTGTAGTAGATTGAAGCCAGGTAATGCAATGCCTCCAGATTTGTTCTTTCTGCTTAGTCTTGCTTTGGCTATGTGGTCTCTTTTTTGATTCCATATGAATTTTGTAATTATCAGGAGCCACTGGGTGCTGCGGCAGCTTCAGGATAACTTGAGGGCGCATCCTGGGAAAGAAACACCTCCTGTCCGTGTCGCTGACTGCTTGAGGATAGCAGTTCGGTGTGGCTTCTCCGTGGCCCAGCTTCTTTAGGGTGTTTTTCTTTCATGGTGAGTGCAGAAGCTTTCGTTTTCTGGAATGTTCTGTGTATCTCTGCTAGATTCTCCTTTTCTTTTTTCTCTCTTGATACCTTAGCATTAATTTTACAGTAGTACTTATTCCCTGAGGGCTTTCGAGGTTGGAATGTGTAGGAGGCTTTAGGGCTGTTTTTGAGGGAGATTCCCCATGTAGATGGAGAGAGAGGAAGGCTCTGGCTGTGGGAGGAAGGGGGAGCCCGGCCCAGATGGCGTGTTGGGGCCAGGCCGCAGTTTGGCTGCCTCGCTTTCAAGCCTCAGGTGGAAGGAAAGGATCCAACTTAAACTCCAGGGTTTGCTGATATTTTAATTATTTTTATTTTTTTGGAGATACGATCTTGCCTTGTCGCCCAGGCTGGAGTGCAGTGGTGGATCTCAGCTCACTGCAACCTCCATTTACTGGGCTCAAGGGATTCTCCAGCCTCAGCCTCTCCAGTATCTGGGCCTATGCCCCATGCCCAGCTATTTTTTTTTTTTTTTGTAGTTTTGGTAGAGACGGGGTTTCGCCATGTTGCCCAGGCTTGTCTCAAACTTCTGAGCTCAAAGCAACTTGCCCAAATGCTGGGATTACAGGCATTAACTACTGTGCCCGGTCTGCTGAATTTTAAAATCTGTGTCCCTGCCGTTGGGACATAGGGGTCACTTTTCTCCACTCCCTGCAGTGCCTGCCTAACTCTGTCCCTCTAGTCATGGCCACCTGACCGGGGGAAGGGACCTTGCATGTGGTTTAATGTCCTCTTTGCAGAAATGTCTATTCAGGGTCTCTGCTCTGTTTTGGGTGAATCACTTTTTTTTTGTTGTTGTTGCTACTTAGTACTGTTAATGTGTTGCATATTTTCTATAACAACCCCCATTAGCCAATATGTGATTCCTCAAAACGTTCTCCCAGCCTTTCTCTTTGGGCTCATTGCTTCCTTTTCCTTGCAAAAACTTCTCACTTTGATATAGCCATGCATGTTTTCTTGTGGCCAGGCATGAAGGTTCATGCCTATAATCCAAGCACTTTGCAAGGCTAAGGTGGGATCACTGGAGCCAAAGAATTTGAGACCAGCCTAGGCAACGTGGCAAAATTTCATTTCTACAAAAAATACAAAAAAATTAGCCAGGCGTGGTGGTGTGTGCCTGTAATTCCTGCTATTCAGGAGGCAGAGGTGGGAGGATCACTTGTGCCGGGGAGGTCAAGGCTGCAGTGAGCCATGATCATGCCACCGCACTCCAGCCTAAGTGACAGAGTCACTGTAGTTATCACTTCTATGATTCCCTCCGATTTTCTAACAAGTTTTTGAGATGGTCTCATACTCTTTAGGCTGGAGCACAGCGGCATATCAGGGATTGTGAGTCCTCCAACTTAGTTTCTGTTTCTCAGGATTCCTTAGACATTCCGGGCCATTTGTGGTTCTATATGACCATTAGCATTGTGTATTCACATTTCTTAAATTTCTGTGCATAATAAAGTATATAATTAGAGAGTATGCTGGGACTGTTGTTCCTCTGGGATATTTTGATTCATGTATATTTTTACTAATGATCAAATCAGGGTACTTGCCACATCTGTTCTCTCACACAGGTATTCTTCTTTTGTGAGAACATTGGAATTGCTCCATTCTAGCTTTTTTGAAAAATACAGTATTTTGTTAACCACAATTACCGAGCTGCGAGCTGTGGTATAGAGAACAAGAATGTGTCTGTCCCAACTAACTGCAACTTTGTTTCCATAACCAATCCTCCCATTCCCTCCTTTCCCTCTCCTCAGAAAACCACTACTGTGCCTTCTACTTATCGGAGGCAGAGTTTTCTGGATTCCATATAACTGAGATGAATCTCTGCTTGTTTTTCTATGCCTGGCTTATTTTATTTAACATATTTTCCGGGTTCATCTGTATGGCTCCAAATGAAAATTATGTTGTTGTGGATGAACAGTATTGCGTTGTGCAGATATACTGCAGTTTCTTCATCCCTTCATCTGTGGATGGAAAGGTAGGTTGATTCCATACCTTCTGTATTGTAAATAGTGTCATGAAACATGGGAGGGCAGGTGACTTCTTAAGGTACTGGTTTCCTTGGCTTTAGATGCATATGCAGTGTGAGGAATACCCCAACTTTTTCACAGCGTATTCACTAATTCACATTGGCATCAATAGCGTATCAGAGTTTTCCTTTCTGTAAGTCTGCACTGGCTGCTACCTTCCAAAAATGCTATTGCTGTTTTTGGTGATATTCATTCTCAGTGGAATTTGATGGTAACTGATATCGGGGTGTGATTCTGACTTACATGTTTGGAGTGATTAGTGATGTGGAAAATCTTTAGTTTCACCTGTGGATCAGTTTCGTGTCATTTGCAGAAGTGGTTGTGCAGGTCGTTTGCATGTTTTTAGCTTGTGTATTAATCTTTTCCCCACTCGGTAGCCTTAGTGCTTGAATATGTTAAATAACAACCCCTTCCAAAATTACAATTTCCCACAATTTTAACCCAATCATTCTTTCCACCAAGGTAAGATGCTTTCTCTTTGGGTTCATTGTTTTCTTCCCAGTGCAGAAGCTCTAAAATGTTTGTCTCTCAGGTTTATATTTGCTTTTGTCAGCAGGGATTTCTGTGTCCAATCAGAGAGGAAAAAAAGATATCATAAAGTCATTGTATTGTCTATAGGTATTTTCCCCATAAGTGAGACCATGTGGTGTTTGGTTTTCTGTTCTTTCCTTAGTTTGCTTATCATAGTGACCTGCAGGTCCATCCTTGTTGCTGTCAAGGACATGAATTTTTTTAAACTATGTAGGATGTTGTAGTATCTATGTACAGCACTTTTAAAACATCTAATCAACTGTTAAGGGGGAACGTAGATGGATGTTATTTTATATTTCCATGTGAATAGCACTTCCAAGAACATACCCATGCCTGTGTCATTTTGAAAGAAGGATTTATGATTAATTCTTTATGTGTAGATACCCAGTTATGCAATTGCTCATTTGGATGGTAGTTCTAAGTTCTTTGAGGAACCTCTAAACCACTTCTCATAGCGTGAGAACTAGTTTTTATTCCCACCACGAGAGTAGCAGCGTCTGCTTTCCTCTGCTGCTTTGCTACCATGTAAATGTTTGAACTTAGGACAAGTGGCCATTCTGACCGACGTGAGACGGTATCTCCGTGTGTGTGTGAGTTACATTTCTCTGATGATGAGTGATGTCGAGGTGTTTGTTCATGTTCTTTACCCATTGCTTGAATGGTTTATTTGTTTTTCTGCCTCTTGATTTTTTTTAAGGTCATGTTAGAGTCTGGCTATTAGACCTTGCTGAGAAGCATAGTTTGGGAACATTTTCTCCCATCCTGTAGGCTGTGTGTTTACTGTGCTGGTGATTTATTTTGCTATCTGGCAGTGTTACAGTTTCTTAGGCCCAACTTGTCCTTTTGGTTTTTCTTGCTGTTGCATTTTGTCTAAATGCTTTCCAAAGCCTGTGTTGAGAAAGGTATGTCCAAGGTTTCCTTGTAGGGACTTTCATAGTTTGAGATCTTCTACTGAAATCTTTCATTCACCTTGGGTTGGTTTTTGCATCTGACGAGAGTTAGGGCTTCAGTGTTACTCATCTGCATGTGGCTAGGCACCTAGCCCAGTGCCCTTCATTGCAGAGTGAGCCTTTTGTCTGTCTGAGCTTTGGAGTTTCAGGGCATTTTGTGGTCCCATGGGAATTTTAGCATTGTTTCTCTATGTTGCTTTCAAGAAACAAGATTAGCTCTGTCCTAAAGATGTACAACTAGAGGCCAGAGTGGGACATTTGGGGCCGCGCATGCATCGTATAGGGATGAAATCAGGGTATTTAGTGTCATTTTTTGCCTTGTCGAGTTTTCATATATTTGAGTGAGGAGAGCGAGAACGCTCCTTTCTGGCTGTCTTGAAAACTACCCTCTGGTAAAGTTTTCCCTGATCATCCTGCTGAGGAACAGAACAGCAAGTTTCATTCCTCTTAATGCAACGTGTCACTTTGTACCTGTTTCCTATGCCCACCCATGCCCAGCCTTCTGTTCCAACCCTGGCAGGCCCTGTGGTGCTTTGTAGTTCTGTGTGAGATAAAGTTTCCTAGATGCTTCACGAGGCAGGTGATGCGAGGTTTGTCTGTCCCTGCCTAGGGTGTTTTCATTTACCACGATGTCTTCCAGGTTCCACCATGTTGGTGCGGATGACCTGATTGCGGTACCCGTGTCTGGGTGAAGAGGATCCGGTTGTGACTAGATGCTGCAGTTTCTGAATCCCATTCTCTGTGGGTGGACAGGTAGGTTGATTCCTTATCTTGGCTATTGTGACTGGTGCCACAGTCAGCGTGGGAAGGCAGATACGTCTTCCGTGTACTGGTTTTGTATGATTCCAGTAGCAGCACAGCTCAGTGAGAAATGGTCGTTGTATTTT
The DNA here is from genome assembly GCF_037993035.2 of Macaca fascicularis. Lineage (NCBI taxonomy): Eukaryota > Metazoa > Chordata > Mammalia > Primates > Cercopithecidae > Macaca > Macaca fascicularis. The sequence continues at coordinate 562,196 of NC_088386.1, forward strand.
TAGTTTTCCGAGGAGCCTCCAAGTGCTCTGTAGTGTGAGTACTCATTTACCTGTTAACAGCTGTGGATGAGAGAGCTCTCTGTTCTCTGGAAATTGACAGCAGCATTTGTGGTTTCCCTTCTTTGGAGATACATGAAGGGCTTTGTAATACTCCTTCCACCGAGAGGGACACAAGCAGTATCAGAGTCTTGTTCTGATTTTCATTTTTGCCATGATTAATGATGTTAACCAGGCGTTCACAAACAGACTTGTTTTCAGTTTTATATGTTCTTTGCAGAAAAGTCTCTCTGTCCAGTTTTGGTTTGGTAATTAATTTCTGTTTTCCGGTGTTTTTGGCTAGTTAGTAATGTTACTTACGCCTTTTCCAAGAAATGCCTCATCGACAGTGTTTTTCTCCGAACCCTTCTTATCATCCTTCGTATGTTTCTTTCTTTTTATTCGTATTTTTCATTCTTTCTTGCCCAGAAGCCACGTGGTCTGGTGCAGTTTCAGGTGCGTGCAGCGTTCTGGTTTTCCCTTAACACTGGTGACTGATGAAGTTAAAGAAATTCACTAGCATGTCAATCTGTTGCCAGTGAGTTTTGGTTGTTGGTGGTTTGTATTCTTTTTTGTCTTTATTTTTTTTTTTTGTTATTTTCCTTTTTGTAAACCATGAGCACAGATCCAGGTTCACCCTGGTATCTGCACACTATATGCTTTCTTCCTAGAGAGTGACTTTTTCAAGTTCTGGGTGTAGGTCTTTCATTCGTGTTGAATGAATTACTGTGAATTTTGCACAATAAGGACCCTATGTTGTTACTTGCGTAGGGATATCCAGTTCCCCAAACGCTGTGTTGGGCAGACTCTCCCTTTCCAGGGTGACTTTTGTGGTTCTTTTCAAACATGTGCTTATTCTATGTTGTGAAAGGAAGATATCTTGGTCCCTCAAAATCACTAAGGAAGACTCAGGCTGGAAACTGCTTAGGGCCATCTTGCCTCCCATTCTATTCAAAGTCACTCCTCTGCTCACTGAGATAGACGCATATCTGATTGCCTCCTTTAGAGAAGCTAACCAAAAACTCTTAAGTAATGTCATTATTTGTGTATCACTGATCTGTGACCTTGAAGCTCCCTCCCTGCTTCCAGTCTTCCTGTCTTTGCTTAAAGTTGTTCAGCCTTTCCAGAACGAACCTATGTACTTCTTAACGTATACTGATTGATGTCTCATGTCTCTCTAAAATGTATAAAATGAAACTGCCCTGGCCACGTTGGGCACATGTTGTCATGACTTTCTGATGCTTTGTCACGAATGTGTCCTCAACCTTGGCAAAATAAACTTTCTAAAATTAACTGAGACCTGTTTCAGATTTTCTGGGTTCACTTTTTGGTAACCACGGGGGGATTCTGAGTGGAGATTCTCCTGACCTTTGGCAAGTCTCCTGTCAGTGCTTTGGGACCAGCGTGAGCTCACTTTATGACCCAAACCAATAGGACAATTTGCTGAGGTCTGAGAGCACCCCCTCCAGAGAATTCCTCATCTCCCAAAATTTGGTCAAGATCTAAAAAGTTTATTTTGCTGTACAACTCCTTTTTTTTTTTTCTTTTTTTTTTTTTTTTTGAATTTTGCTTGCGTCCATCAAGAAGACAAGTTTTCATACCTCCATGATGTTGGAAGACAGGTGCCTCCTTTGTGGAGTTGGAGCTCACTTCTTCTAATAGGCAAGTGTTTTTTCTCCTTTGTGGAGTTGGAGCTCACTTCTTCTAATAGGCAATTTTTTTTTTTCTCCTGCTTCTAGGATGGTAGAGAGCAGTTTACAGCCTGTGACCCATTACTAAGTAAGAAACTGGTTTTGGATTCTGTCTTGCATATTCCTTTTAAAGAATAAAGTTAACATTTAACAACCAGCCGGTGTTAATTTCTGCTTACCCTTAGAGTGCTCAGGTACCATAATTTGTGTGACCATTGGCAGTTTAGCAGCATTTTGTCCTAGCTGAAATATGGTGATAAGATTAAAAGAGTTTTGTTTAAAGGAACACAATTGTGTAGAAGTCACCTTAATTAAAAGGGTAACATCCAGATGTGTGTGCAAGTGTGTATTTGAAAGGCCTTCATGTTTTTGGTTTTTCTGTTTGTTTCATTCTCCTAAGACCTTGTCTTTTTTTTGTTGTTGAGCAAACGTATTTATTTTTGTCTTGTCAGTTGACTGAATTTTGTTTTCACCTGATTTTTTTTTTGACTGAAATAGTTATTGCAACAGAGACCACTCTTGGGTTTTTAAGGAAGAATGTAGTTTAATTTTATGTTTAATTTGACTCAGAGAAAAATATTAGTGTCTCCCTCTAGCACCACTAGACTTTTTCTTTCTGTACTTTATGAAGTAAATTTGGCTATTTGATTTTCACCTGAGTTGTTTCCTTTAATGTTCAAATTTCAGGCTATTAGTTGACAACTGCCTAGGGTTGTGAAACAAGTTATCAAGAATCTGAAAGTCTAAGACAGAAAAAAAAAGGGGGGGGGAGTCTTTAAATCTATAAAATGTACTGTAACAGCCCAATGGGTTTACCTTGCCTGCTGCCTAGACAGAACCGATTTATCAAGAGGAATTGCAGTGGAGAAAGAGTAATTCACGCAGAGCTGGCTGTGTGGCACACCAAAACTTAGGCAACTCGGTCTCCCTGAGCATTCGGGGATCAGAGTTTTTAAAGATAACTAGGTGGGTAGGGGCTTGGGACATGGGGAGTGCTGATGAGTCAGGTTGGAGATGGAATCATAGGGGGTTGAAGTTGGGTTTTCTTGCTGTCTTCCATTTATAGGTGTGATGGCACAACTGGTTGGGCCAGATTACGGGCCTAGGCAGGGTCTGCAACACATATCAAGCCCTGATCTTAGGTTTTACAATAGTGATGTGATGTTACCCGCAGGAGCAATTTGGGGAGGTTCAGACTTCTGGAGCCGGAGACTGCATGACCCCTAAACTGTAAATGCTAATCTTGAAGCTAATACGTTAGTCCCACAAAGGCAGACTGCTCCCCAGGCAAGAAGGGGTTCTTTTCAGGAAAGAGCTGTTACCAATTTGCTTTCAGAGTCAAACTGTAAACTAAATTCCTTCCCAAAGTTAGTTCAGCTTACACCAAGGAATGAACAAGGACAGCTTACGGGTTAGAAGCAAGATAGAGAGTTGGTTATCTCTGATTTCTTTCACTGTCATAATTTCCTTAATTATAATTTTGTAAAGGCGGTTTCAGTACTTCCATCAATGTGCCTAATAGATTTTTATATGTATTTGTGTGTTGTGTACAGAATGTTCCACTACTAAAAATACATAAAGGAGCTCTAATTGGCTTAAAGAAAAATAAAAGCGCTTAAGTTAGATACTAAAAAAGACTAGTCCAATGCTTTTTCAACTTTATGTAACTTAAGTAAAATCTTTAATAAATAAGCTAGCTTTAAAATTATTGGTAAAATAATATTAGAAATGTCTTAAGAATTGGCAGCATACATTTTTGTTTACATTTAGTAATAAACCAATTTCAAACGTATTCCTGCCAAATACTATAAGGTGTCAAAATTTGGCATTGGGGTTTCAAAACTATAAACCCAGCCCAAAACAGAATGATCTTTACTTCAGTAATTTTTAATAAGATGTTGATATGGGTTTAATAAAAATAGCTGCATGTTGAATTTAGTAAGATTACTAGCACTTCTAGTCCTGTGGCTTTTGGTTGTCTAGTCCACAGACAATAAGGAAAGGACTGCTACTGCCTTTGTTTCAAAGCTAAATTAGAAACCAGGTTCCTCCCAGTGTTAGTTCAGCCTATGGCCAGGAATGGACAAGGACAGCTTGGAGATTATGAGCAAGATGGAGCCAGTTAGGTAAAATCTTTTTTTCACTGTCTGTTATAATTTTGCATTGGTGGTTTTATAACTTTAAATCACGACTATCACAGATTTCATAAATCTAGGTAAACAGGTAAATATAATGGGATAAATACTTGTAGACAAACTGGTCATGATTTAGAATATAAAGTTAAATTAAATAATAGATATTTCATTATTTGGGTATTTTCCAATACACATATCTTGTAGGAAAACATTCTTGCCAAAAGAAGTGTGTCTTTTCTAAAAAGAAGAAAAAAAAAGAAAAGATCAACAAGTTTTGTCTAATTCAAACCTTACATTATATATAAAACAAGGTAAAATGAACCAGGGAATAAAAAACAGATGTAAAGAAAGTTGTCAAGAGATTGTTTTTGAGTAAAAAGAGCTTAAAGAGAGATACTATTATATAAGAAAGATTCCTGTATAGTAAGTTTAGTCCTAAAATAAAATAACTGGTTGTTTAAAAAGAAAGGATGTTCAGAACACATTAGAAAGTCTGACCATGTCATGAACAGTCAGTGTAAAGCCACAACAAGGATTTATGTATTTAAAAAACCCAAAAATTTTTATATAATAAAGTTGTCATATTAAGTTTTGGTTTGCTTAGGAAAAACTGAGATTTTTAAAAATCTAGGTTATTACGTCTGTGTATCTTCCTGTATATGCTTTCAAAATCCTTGCAACATTGAGTTACAGGCATTTACCTCCTAGGTCTAAAAATGACACTAAGTCCTGCTAAATTTTAAACACTCACAGCAATTAAAGCCTCATTTTCAGGACCCATAGAAGATGCCGATTTAAATAAACTGCTGCCTTCCTGAGGATACAGGGCAAGAAATGATGAAAGCTATTCAACTCCTCGAGACCCAGAGACCAGTGAAAGAGGTAGGAGCGTAAGATTGTAAGGGCCGATTTTGAAAGGTAAGGTAAGTTCAGTTTCTCTGTACATTAATTACTAATGTCAAAGGCACACTGATGCAAAACCAGTACACGGACCCCTGTGTCAGATGAACAAGGTCTTCTTGAAGCATTAACCAGCTCCTTATTACAGGTTACAAAAGGCTTATGGAAGTTATATTTTATAATCAGGATTACATTTTATAGATTGTTTACAAAAATTTTAAAACCAAATGTAATTGACTTTATGCTGTTTTTATTATGGCCTGTTGTTTAGAAAATTAAGTCTCCTGTCTCAAAAAATGAAGGTTTTCACTTTTTAAAAAATTCTTGAATTATCACTTTGGTTAAATAAGTGACTTTACAATGACCTGTAATCCTATTTTTTAATATCAAGTGTTTTAAATATTTTATATTTGACAGACTTTCCAAAATCAAATGATATATTATGTCTTTTTCTTTTTTTTTTTTTCTCGCGCTGTCACCCAGGCTGGAGTGCAGTGGCCGGATCTCAGCTCACTGCAAGCTCCGCCTCCCGGGTTTACGCCATTCTCCTGCCTCAGCCTCCCGAGTAGCTGGGACTACAGGCGCCTGCCACCTCGCCCGGCTAAGTTTTTGTATTTTTAGTAGAGACGGGGTTTCACTGTGTTAGCCAGGATGGTCTTGATCTCCTGACCTCGTGATCCGCCCGTCTCGGTCTCCCAAAGTGCTGGGATTACAGGCTTGAGCCACCGCGCCCGGCCTATTATGTCTTTTTCTATCCTGAATAATTCTTTAAGACATTAGGTTCTCTAAAGTCTGAAAATAGCATAATTTGGCTTATCTGGTATAAAATTTATACAGGAAACATTGTCAAATATGAGATGGTGTTTGGCTTTCTTTCGGATCCATTTGTATAAATATGTTATTGGTATGTTTCCAAAATGATGGGAAACTCCTGTAATTCTGATATAACTTAGTGTACATTGTTTGTAATAATCATAATTGTTATGTTAAAATTATTGTGTGCCTCAGAGGTAACAAATTCACTTGTCAGTTGTGTCTTTTAACTATGGCTGCCTTAACTTTTTTTTCATCCACAGATAGTTGTCTTGTTTTAAACCCTCTTTGTAAGGTGGGTTTATAATCAGCTATAGGACTCTAATAGGTGCACTTAAGTTCAGGTTTTCTGATAATTTTGGAAATTGTTATATTGGAATAAGGCAAAAAATTTCAAAACTCTCATGGAGAGCTGAAATGTTCATGACTATCATACAGAACAGGAGTTAACTGAAATAACTGAGTCAATAGAACACTGAAGTAATTTTTTTGACTTTTCAATTGAAACATTGCTGATACTTTTAGTTTTTCAGAGTTAAGAAACTTTTAAAGTTATTTACAGGTTTTAACAATAAATTATTGTATATTCCTGTGCACAAAATTTGGAGCGTATTTGTTGTTCTCTACCTAATTTCTCCAGAATTTGGAGACCGTGAGTATTGTAAATTTATGGCAATATAGTTATTTGCATAAGTACAATAAAAATCTGTTTTATTTTGCAGTAAGACACAGTTGGAGAATTTGGTTATTTTATCAAGGGTTGGACTGAAATGGTGTGCTTTCCTTTAAGGAATCAGACTTACGAAGCCAATAAAGCCCTTTGAAAAGCTGGCCTCATATTTTGTGTGCACAGTCCCTGTATAGGGTTTTGATCTGTGGTAAATAATGTCACTTGCTGTGACAGGTGCAGAAGCCCCGGTTTATCTTGGAACCTCAAGAGAAGAGGAAATTCACTGAAATCATAGGTATTTGATGGCGTGGTTGGGCTTGGCTTTAAAAAAGTCTTATCTAAGATTCCTCCTATGGAGCAAAGTTCTGTCAAAGCCAATTTAAAAGCCCAGGTAAAAAATAATTATTATTGCACTGTATGCAAATTATTAGGCCAAGTATAATAAAGCAAATCAATTCTAACATGATTTATCTTTAGTAAAAATGGAAAACTGGAGGGAAAAAAATTATGTTTCAAAACTACAGTAGACCTGTTTTTAGATTCTAGTCTTGCCTACTTTTTTTTTCAACTTTTTATTATTTTCTACAGCTTGGACCGAATTCTAAGTTTTCTTGGCTACAAGTCTTTAAAATAGTGTTTTCAATTTTTTTTTTTTCAATTAGTCCTAAACTAAGGTGTGCTTTCTTAAAACCCTGAGAACTGAAGCCAAACAACTTAAACTTCAGAAGAAAATAACAGCAACTTGTTTACATACATAAGCCACTTTCATACTTGCCTACTGATGTATGGACTGCACAGTAATGTGGCTTATGTTTATTTTTCCAGGATTGTTCTTTTGTTTGTTGTTTTTTCTCCCTTCCTCCAGCCTATTTTAGCTTCACAGGATGTGAGACTTCACAACCTGCTAAAAATGAGCTTTTGGGAGCTTTCTAGGAATAAACCCTCCTAGCCATGAGAGATCAGATGAAACCCGAGACCAGAGACTCATTTTCTTGTAAAATACCTTTTCCAAAAGATTTTTTTTAACAAGAAAAGGGGGAAATTGTGAAAGGAAAATATCTTGGGCCCCTAAAATCACAAAGGAAAACTCAGGCTGGAAACTATTTAGGGCCAGCCTGTCTCCCATTCTCTTCAAAGTCACCCCTCTGCTCACTGAGATATATGTGTGTCTGATTGGCTCCTTTGGAGAATCATCAGAAACTCAAAAGAATGTAATCATTTGTGTATCACTGATCTGTGACCTGGAAGCTCCCTCCCTGCTTCCAGTCTTCCTGTGTTTGCTTCAAGTGGTCACACCTTTCTAGACCAAATCAATGTACTTCTTACATGTATTGATTGATGTCTCATGTCTTCCTAAAATGTGTAAAACCAAGCTGTGCCCTGACCGCCTTGGGCACATGTTGTCATGACCCTGAGACTGGGTCACGAGTGTGTCCTCAATCTTGGCAAAATAAACTTTCTAAATTAACTGAGACCTTCTTTTGAGTTTGCTGCTGGGCATCCTCCTTGTGTTCATTGGCCTGTGTTTCTCTCTTAATGCCTATCACGAATTGCTTGGGTAACTAAAGCTTTGGGAAGTAATTTAAAATGGAAGAGTGTGACTCTACTCTAGACTTTGTATGTGTAGGAACTGCTTTGGGAATGCGTGACACTTCATTGTCCTACGGGATTTTTAGTAGTGTGTTGTGATCCTGTTTGGAAAACAAAAATATCACATGGTCTGTGTTTTTACGTAAAGGGTGCAAGGGACCTTTTTACATGAATCAATGAAACTGCAGGACCTAGCATCTCTGTTTCATGCTACAGTGAGGATTTCTTGATGGAGAGAGCATTCTGAATCCTTTTCAGCAATATTGAATATTACGCTTCCATATTGTTAAGCCTAGTCACCCTGCTGTGCCGTAGAACACCAGAGTTACCTGCATGTCATCTGAGCATCCCTTTGTAGCCATTTCCAATTCTCCCCTCAGCCTCTGGTACCCACTGTTGACACTGTTGTTCTATGAGATTCACTTTGTTAGATTCCATGTGCGTGAGATTATGCAGTATTTGTGTTTGTCTTCCTCTCCCTCTCTCATTTTTTTAATTTAATGTTCTCCAGGTTTCTCCATCTTGCTGGTAGTGAACTGATGTCCGGAATTTTGGTGGCTGAAGAGTATACTTGTGCATAAATCCTTCAATTCCTGCATTTTTTCAGCTGTGGAAAGACAAGTGGGTTGATTCTACACCTTGATTATTGTCCAGAGTACTTCATGAAACACGGGGAGGGAGAGCCCTCCTTAAGGTAGGTTTCCTTGGCTTTGCGGGTGTAGCCAGTGTTGGGATGGCTAGAGGAACTGGTAGTTGTGGTGGTGGTTCAGAAACCTCCAGCTGTCTCTCCCAGTGAGTATAAGAATTTGCATTCTCACTAGTAGTATGTAGGAGTTCCTCTGTCAGCAAATCTACACTGCCCTTATCTTCACAAAGTTTTACTGCTGTTCCTGGTCATACTCGTTCTCTGGGGAGTTTGATAGTATCTGAGTGTGGTTGGGATTTACAATTTGGGGGATGATTACTGATACGGAGAAACTTTTCTGTTACCCGAGAGTCTGTTTCAGGTGTTTTCAGAAATGCCTATGCCAGTCCTCTGGGTGTTTAAAAGCGTGTGTATTGGTTTTTACGTTTTTGTCCACTTAGGACCATTAGTTTCTTGAATATGTTAGGTAAGAAGCCCTTCCAGATCACAGTTTTCCATAATTTTCTTCTAGTCTGCAGGATGCCTTTTATTTGGGTTCTCTATTTTCTCTCCTTTGTTGAAGCTGTGTGAAGCTCTGAAGTTGTCCTTAGTCTCACATGGTTGCATTAGTTTTTGTTAGCACGGATTTCTGTGTCCCTTTGAGAAGAAAAGCGAGATGGTGAAGCCATTGTATGGTCTATGGGTATTTGGTTCCTATGTCTTCCTTTTCTGTTTGTAGCTTAGGTTCACAGGTTCAAGTTTCCCCACAGTGGACACGCACCCTGTGCGTTTTCCTTGGAGATTTTTGGTTTCAGAATTGCAGTTAGGTGTTCAGTGGGTTTCGTGTCGCTTTTTGTGTCTTGTGTAGAGGAAGGGTTTATTTCAGTCCTTTGTACGTGACCCCCCCGTTGCCTCAACCATTGCGCCTTTGGTGTGCTTTTGGGGGAAAACAAGAATCCCATGGGTTCAGTGTTTATAATTTTGGGTTGATTATTTGACTCCTTCATTGTGTCCATTCGGTTGTCTTTCTGTGTTCATGCCGCTAATGGGTGGATTGGACTTTTTGTTTTGTGAGTTTTCTTCCTTTTTTCTATTTCTATTTCCAAAGCTGGGTTTTCTAAAATGATAGCTACTTTTATTGTGATTGAGGGGTACACCTGCAGATTCAGTTCCCTACATGGTTATGCGGTAGAATTTTGATGCTTGGGGTCCTAACGTACCCGTCACCCAGGTAGTGAACGTAACACCAGTTGGGTCTTTCTTCCTCCAAGGCTCCCTGTCTCCCTTCTTTTTTTGTCTGGTATACCCAGCGTCTGTTGATTTCATCTTTATGTTGATGTGTATTGGGTGTTGAGCTTCCACTTACATATGAGAACCTGCAGTGTTTGATCTTCTGTTCTTGCCTCAGTTGCTTAGCAGAGTGGCTTCCAGTTCCACCCATGTTCCTACTGAGGGCATGATTTTGTTTCTGTGTTTGATTTTCCTTAGTGGCTTTTTGGCATTCTTTGATGTATAGGTACCACGTTTTTAAAAATCAGATTTTCTGTTGGTGTGCGTCTAGGTCAGTTCCCCGTCTTTATTCCTGTCAGTAACACTGTGGACGTGTGAGTGTCAGTGTCTTTTTGATAGATGCATGTATTTTTCCCTTGGGTAGATGCACGGGGTGGGATTGCTGGGTCAAAGCGTAAGCTCTGCTTTCTATCCTTTTTTTTTTTTCCCAGAAATCTTCAGATTGGTTTCCACAGTTTGAGATCTAGTTTGCATTACCTCCAAGAGAATAGCCGTGTTTGATTTTCTCTGCTGCAACACCAGCATGTTATATTTTGACAGGACAAATGGCCACTCTGACCAGCGTGTGATGGCACTGGTACCTCATCTCTGATGATTAGTGATCTGGAGCATCCCCCAGGCCTGTTGAAATAGCAATCCCTTGAAAATGTCTTCTCAGTTATAACCCATATGTATGTTGCTCAGGCCGCTGTGTGGCCCCAGCACTGTTGGTTTGCACTGGGACTTGGGGATTGTTTGTCATTGTTACCCAGGACAAATGTTACACTGCTTTTCCTACAGTGAGTAGTGGGAGTGGCGTATGGGGACATACGCTTATGCCCACAGTTCCATCAGAAATCCCACTGCCTTAAGACAGTCTCACGGCAACCCAGTCCCAGCCTTGCAGCACCAGGTAACCCTGTGGCGTTTTGACATTGGGTGTGTCTGCATTGTTAAAGTCATTCAGCACATTGCCATGCATTTATCCACTTCGGTCAATGTTAAGGGAAGTTCATTGCCTCTGCTTCTTCAGTAACTGATGTCTGGTGCATCAACTGAATGCATTTCGGGCTTATAAGGCGTTCACCTGAATCTATGGGTAAAAAAGCTTTTCACCATGCCCACCTCCCCAGTGAGTGACCAGTGTCTCATTATTAATGCATCTGATGGCACAGAGTTTTAGTGGTTGGAGGGAGGTCAGTCGCCTAGCAGAGACTGAAATCACGTTGGTATTTACGTTATTACTTTGCTACACCTTGGTTTCTGGCAGGGTTTCACACTGTTTAGTCTGGACTGAATCTTTGAATTACTTTACTTTGTCTACCAACTATTTCAAAGAACTTGATAAACTTGTTCTAATTAGCCAACATAGTCATCCATAATGTCCGTATATGAGGTCTAATAATAAAACATTTCTTAATGCACACGGCATGGAAGACAGTCTACACATTTTCAAGTGTAGACTTTGCCTGTGACTCTTTTGTGAGGAATAGTCATTGTTACTTTAGGAAAACCCTGAGTTTATCCAACTCTTGTTAGAATTGGATAAGTGTGAATTCCTACAATAGAATACAAGTGTGAGAGCCAAGTCCTGTGGTAAAATAAACTCATTATTTATGTACGTCTGGTCATTGTATTAATAAAATCAGTTTGTTTTGGCTGAAACACATGGTTGGCCTTTACAATAGATGTGAAAATGGGATTATAGATCATTGCTGTTAAGTGTGAATATTAGGTTGTGTTTATTGCCAAACTCTCAACAGCTTCTAAGGAGTGAATTTCCAGTGCATTGCTGTTCTCCAAGTACAAGCAGTCCCTTCAGTTTTACCACATTCACCTTTCACACAGTGATGCATGATATGGAGACAGCAGGAATTGAAGTAGAACCAGAGGGAGTAGCTAGGACAGACATTCCGATTCATTCATTTGATTCTCACTATTGTCAGACAGTGAGTAAAGGTTCACTGAAGTTTTCTTTTGATGAATAAAATGGACAGTTTCTCAGTGCAATGGAAGAGCAGCCATGAAGACTTTACTACTGATTAGTGAAGTCTAAACTGGTTTCTGTGTATTCTTTTTCAATTCAACTTTTATTTTAGATTGAACAAAAATGTGCAAGTTTATTGTGTGATACTGAGTTTTGGGGTACGATTAAAGCCATCACTAAGTTAGTGAGCATCTCGCCTTCTTTTCACTCTATTATGGAGAACAGACCCTCCCAGTCTTCAGTGCACTCTAAATACTGGCTAATTCTGGCCAATGGAAGGCATCTGTGGAAGAAAAAAGCCTCCGGTCATGTGGTATCTGTCTTTATTCACTGTAACATATTAGGTAATGGTCACAGCCACTCACCATGGCCGTTTTTAATAACGACCCTGCTTTTGTGTTCCAGTAACTTCTGTTGTTTTCCTGATCCTAAGTATGATAGAAACTTCCTGCTGCTGCTAATCTCTGGGTTCCATTTAAAATCCTTCTGTCACATGAACGCTATGTGCTGTACTAAATTTTTCCATAATTAAATACGTAGAATCATTTTTGCCTACTTACTTCAGCCCTTAGTGATATGTTTTAAAAACGCTTATTTTTTTTTTTTTTTTTTTTGAGACGGAGTCTCGCTCTGTCTCCCAGGCTGGAGTGCAGTGGCGCGATCTCCGCTCACTGCAAGCTCCGTCGCCTCCTGGGTTCACGCCATTCTCCTGCCTCAGCCTCCCGAGAAGCTGGTACTACAGGTGCCCGCCACCACGCCTGGCTAATTTTTCTGTATTTTTAGTAGAGATGGGGTTTCACTGTGTTCGCCAAGGTGATCTCGATCTCCTGACCTTGTGATCCGCACGCCTCGGCCTCCCAAAGTGTTGGGATTACAGGCGTGAAGCCACTGCACCTGGCCAAAAACACTTATAATGTGTTACAATATATTTAGCAAATGTAGGGAATGACATTTTTACTTTCGTCAGCATTTTCACTAGCATTTATGTAGTAATGCTATCTCAAGTATTTTTAGTCATTTAAACGTTATCTAATAGATAACGCTTTTGATTCGTTTCTATGTAAATATACTTGAGATATTCAGTAAATAGTATTTAATATATGTTTCTTTTATGTAATATAAAATTATGATTTTTTTTTTAAACAGTGCATCATATTTACTTGTTGGCTTTTTGATAATTTAGAAATAATATTCTGGATTAACTGTGACTCATGAGAGAGTTCGTGCAACTGTAATGTTTCCAAATTTACTTGATTTTCAAGACTTACACTAGAACTGTGAGAACAAGGTATTAAGCATATGTATTAATATCACCTTTGGTCAACTCTTGGGTGGCCTCAATGGTAGTGTAGGAATTAACATAATTTTTCCTACTAAAAGTATTGGATTTGTTTTGAGAGACCACAGTTTAAAGTCATTGACATACAAAGTTGTTGGATTAAAAATTTTTAATACATTTGACGTGGTTTTATAGAAAAATAATTATCTAATCTGGTTTACATTGATAGGTTGTTTTCTTGGATAAGAACTAGACGAAGAGAAAGGGAGAGTAATGATAAATGTCCAGGTTTTCAAGTTGAAAAATAACAGTGTATTACAACGGATGTGATGTCAAATTACAAATGCTGAAAATGTTATATGTAATCATGTAACCAGAGTAATTATATAAGGTAAAGAAATGAAAGGCATCCAAATAGGAAAGAGGCTGGAGTGCAGTGGCGCCATTTCAGCTCACTGCAACCTCTGCCTCCTGGGTTCAAGCGATTCTTCTGCCTCAGCCTCCCAAGTAGCTGGGATTACAGGCGCGTGCCAGCACACCCGGCTAATTTTTGTATTTTTTTTAGTAGAGACAGGGTTTCATCATATAGGCCAGGCTGGTCTCTAACCCCTGACCTCGTGATCCACCTGCCTCACCCTCCCAAAGTACTGGGATTAGAGGCATGAGCCGCCGCGCCCAGCCAACATAGAGATAATCTTTAAGATTCCATCAAAAAAAAAAAAAAAAGCTGTTAGCTGATAAACACATTCAAAGTTGAGAGTTACAAAATTAACATATAAATAGTATTATTGTTTCTATACACCAATGACAAACTATTAACTGAAAAACAATAAAGTACTTCCATTTATAATAGCATAACAAATATATAAGTTAAAAAACTAATTTTGAAGAAGGATGTGAAACATTTGTAAACTGAAAATTTATAGCACTGTTGAAAGAAATTGAAAGTGACATAAATAGAAAAAATCTTGTATTTATGCATTTGAAAAAATTAATACTGTCAAGATTTCAGTGCTACCCAAAGCAGTCTACAGATTAAATGCAAGCACTATCAAAATCCAGTTCCATTCTTCACAGAAGGAGAAAAATTAGTCCCAAAATCTGAATGGAACCGCAGATGATGCTGAAAAACCAAAGCAATCTTGAGCAAAAAGGACAAAGCTAGAGGCATCAGACTACTTGATTTCAAATGATATTAAAAAGTTATAGTACTTAAAACAGCACAGCACTGGCATAAAAACAGACTTCTAGACCAGTGTGAGGGAATATAGAACCTATGAATAAATCCATGTGTCTGTGGCCAATTGATTTTTGATAAAAGGGCAAAGAACACACAATGGAGAAAGAAAACTCTCTTCAATAGATAATGTAGAGAAAAACTGACTATTCACATACAGAAGAATAAAATTGGATCGTTATTTCACACTCTATACCAACATCAAATAGCAATGGATGCAAGACTGAAATATAAACCTGCAACCATAAAACCGATGCAAGCAAAGATAGGAGAAAACCGTATGACAATGGCCTGAGCTATGATTTTCTGCAGGTGACCCCAAAAGTACAGGCAATGAAAGCAAAAACATACAAATGAGATTCCATAAAACTAAGACGCTTCTCTGCACAGCAAAAGAAACGGTTATAAAGAGACAACCCACAAATGGGAAGAGGGAATTTTTAAACCATACATCAGGTAAGGGGTTCATATCAATAATATGTAAGGAACTCAACCCAGAAATGAGAAAGCAGGCTTACTAAAAAATAAGCAAAGGACTTGAATAGACATTTCCTAAAAACAGACATACAAAAAGCCAGGTTTTTATCAAAAATGTCGATAAAAGACAGCATTCCTAATTATCAGAGAAATACAAGTCAAAACCACGAAGATACTACCTCACAGATGTTACTGAGGCTATTATAAAAAAAGATGTGGCCGGAAATGGTGGCTCACACCTGAAATCCCAGCACTTTGGGAGTCTGAGGCAGGTGGATTGCCTGAGGTCAGGAGTTCGAGACCAGCCTGGCCAACATGGTGAATCCCCGTCTCTTATTAAAAATACAAAAAATTAGCTGGGCGTGGTGGCACACACCTGTAATTCCAGCTACTCGGGAGGCTGAGGCAGAAGAATTGCTTGAACCTGGGAGGTGGAGGTTGCAATGAGCCAAGATCATGCCACTGCTCTCCAGCCTGGGTGACAGCAATACTCCATCTTAATAAATAAATTAAAAAAATAAAAATTAAAAAATGATGGAAGATAACTGTTGATTAGAATGTGGAGAAAACCCTTGTACACTGTTGGTAGGAATTGAAATTAGTACCACCATCTTGGAAAACAGTATGAAGCTTTTTCAAGACATTATAAATATATTTGTATTATGATTCATCAATGTCTCTTCTGGATATGTGTCTAAAGAACTTAAAATCAGTATGTTAAAGAGACATCTACAATTTCTTGTTCATTGCAGCATTATTCATAATAGCTATGATTTAGGAACAACCTAAGTGTTTATCAAATGAAGAATGGATAAATATGTGAAAAATTGAAACCCTTATACACTGCTGCTGAGACTTGAAAGCAATCTGGCAGTTTTTCAAAAGGATAAATACAGAATTATCACATGACTCAGTAAATTCACTCCTATGTATACACCAAAAAGAAAACAAATGCCTACACAAAAAGTAGCATACAAGTATTTATAGCAACAAGAAGTAGGAAACAACAGAAATACCCATGAATTGTGGAGTGGATTAGTAAAATGTGGTGTGTCCATAAAATATAATAGTATTTGGCAATAAAAAAGAAAAAGGTATTAATACATGTTCCAAAAAGGGTGAATGTGTTGAAAACACAAGTGAAAGCAGTGAGTCACACGTAATTATATATTAGTATGATTCCATTTACATGGAATGTCTAGAATAGGCAAATCCTTCTATAATAGGCAAATTCTTAGGAAGCAGATGGGTGGTTGCCTAGGGCTGGGAGGGGTTTAAAGGAAGAGTGGGGAAAATGGGGAAAGATTGCTAATGGGTGCAAGGTTTCTTTTAAGGAGCATAAAAATGTTCTAAAATTATATTGTGGCGATTGTTTATCCACCCAGTTAATACACTAAAAAATTGAAGTTTACACTTTAAATGAGTGAATTAAATAATATATAAATTATATTTCAATGAACCTATGAAAAAAGTTAAAAATGTGATATACATACACACATATACAAAAAATTCTTTTCATTGTTTATTTTCATAGGTATTTGGGGAACAGGTGGTGTTTGATTATATGAGTAAGTTCTTTTGAGGTGAGATTTTGGTGCACCCAACACCTGTGCAGCATATGCTGTATCCAGTTTGTAGTCTTTTATTTCTCACCCACCTCCCACTTTTTCCCCCCAGTCCCCAAAGTCGGTTGTAGTATTCTAATGCCTTTGCATCCTCATAGCTTAGCTCCTACTTGCGAGTGAGAGCATACTGTGCTTGGTTTTCCATTCTTAAGTTACTTCACTTAAATAGTAGTCTTCGATCTCATCCAGGTTGCTGTGAATGCCATTATTTTTTTTTTTTATGGCTGAATAGTATTCCATGGTGTGTCTATTACACACACACACACACACATATATATATATCATAATTTCTTAATCTCTTTGATTGATGGACATTTGGGGTGGTTACATATTTCTGCAGTTGTGAATGGTGCTGCTGTAAACATGCGTGTGCCAAGTATCTTTTTCATATATTGACTTCTTTTTGTCTGGGGAGATACCCAGTAATGGAATTGCTGGATATAATGGTAGTTCTACTTTTAGTTCTTTAAGAAATTTCCACACAGTTTACCATAGTGGTTGTACTAGTTCACGTTCCCACCAGCAGTGTAAAAGTGTTCTTTTTTTCACCATATCCCCACCCACATTTATTATTTTTTGATGTTTTGATTATGGTCATTCTTGCCAGGAGTAAGGTGGCTTGGCATTGTAGTTTTAATTTCCGTCCCTGATCATTAGTGATGGATGAGCATGTTTTCATGTTTGTTGGCCATTTTTATATCTTCTTTTGAGTCGTTAGCCCATTATTTGAAGGGATTGGTTTTTTTTTTTGCTGAGTTTTTTGTAGATTGTGGATATTAGTCCTTTGTCAGATGTATAGATGGTGAAGATTTTCTCCCTTTCTGTGCGTTGTCTGTTTACTCTGCTAATTGTTTCTTTTGTTGTGTGGAAACTCTTCGGCTTAATTAAGTCTCACCTGTTCATCTTCATTTTGTCGTCGCACTTGCGTTCGTTCTTGGTCATGAAGTGTCTCCCTAAGCCAATGTGTAGAAGGGTTTTCCAATGTTATTTTCTAGAGTTTTTATGGTTTCAGGTCTTAGATTGAAGTTGACTTTTGTGTAAGGTAAAGAGATGGGGATCCAGTTTGATTTTTTGGCACGCGGCTTGCCAATTATCCAAGCACCATATGTTGAATAGGGTGTCCTTTCCCCACTTTATGTTTTTGTTTACTTTATCGAAAATCAGTTGACTAAGTATTTGGGTTTATTTCTGGGTTCTCTATTCTGTTTCACTGGTCTATGTGCCTATTTTTATACCAGTATCATGCTGTTTTGCTGACTGTGGCCTTGTAGTAGAGATTGAAGCCAGGTAATGTAATGCCTCCAGATTTGTTCTTTCGGCTTAGTCTTGCTTTGGTTATGTGGGCACTTTTTTGGTTTCATAGGAATTTTTGAATTATCTTTTCTAGTTCTGTGAAGAATGATGGTGATATTTTGGTGGAAGATGCTTTGAATTTGTAAATCGCTTTTGGCATTATGGTCATTTTTACAATGTTGATTTTACCCATCCATGAGCATGAGAGGTGTTTCCACTTGTTTGTGTCATCTGTGATTTCTTTCAGCAGAGTTCCGTAGTTTTCCTCGCGGAGGTCTTTTACTTCCTCGTTAGGTATATTCATATGTATTGTATTTTATTCTTGCAGCTGTTGTAAAGGGGTGAGTTCTCGAGCTGATTCTCAGCTTGCACATTGTTGGTGTACGGCAGATCTATTGATTTGGATACATTAATTTTGTGTCCTGAAGTTTTGCTGAAATTATCAGTTTTAGGAGCTTTTTGGAGGAGTGTTTAGGGTTTTCTAGGTATACAATCATAATCAACAGCAAACAGTGATGATTTGACTTCCTCTTTACCGATCTGGATGCCCTTTATTTCTTTCTCTCATTTGATTGCTCTGGTGGGACTGTCAGTGCTGTGTTGAATAAAAGTGGTGAGAGTGGGCATCCTTGTATTTACTGTTTCAGTTCTCAGAGGAAATGTTTTTAACTTTTCCCCATTTAGTATTATGCTGGCTGTGGGTTTGTCATAGATGGTTTTTATTACCTTAAGGTATGTCCCTTCTATGCATGTTTTGCTGAGGGTTTTAATTATAAACGGATGCTGGATTTTGTCAAATGCCTTTTCTGTGTCTATTGAGATGATTATGTGACTTTGCTTTTAATTCTGTTTATGTGATGTGTCACATTTATTGACTTGCCTGTGTTAAACCCGAAGAGCTAGGGTGTTCTCAGGAGCCGCCGGGTGCCACAGCAGCTTTGGGATAACTTGAGGCCGCATCCTGTGGAAGAGACACCTCCTGTCCTGGCGCGGACGGCTGAGGACAGAGCTTTGGTGTGGCTTCTCCGCGGCCGGCGTCTTTGGGGAGTTTGGCTTCTTCGGGCAGTTCTTCCTTCGTGGTGAGTACAGAAGCTTTCATTTTCTGGAATGTTCTGTGCATTCCTGCTGGGTTCTCCTTTTCTTTTTTCTCTCTTGTCATCTTAGTATGAAGTTGACAGTAGTGCTCATTCCCTGGGGCTGTCGAGGTTGGAAAGAGGAGGAGGCTTTAGGGCTGTTTCTGAGGGAGACTCCCCGTGTAGAGGGAGAGAGAGGAAAGCTCTGGCTGTGAGAGGAAGGGGAAGCCCGGCCCAGGTGGGGTTTTGGGGCCAGGCCTCAGGTGGAAGGAAAGGATCCCGGCCACCTCTAGGATTTGCTGATTTTTAAATTGTTTTTATTTTTTTGGAGATAGGGTCTGGCCCTGTTGCCCATGCTGGAGTGCAGTGGCAGATCTCAGTTCACTGCAGCCTCCACTTTCTGGGCTCAAGGGATTCTCCAGCCTCGGCCTCCCCAGTAGCTGGGCCTGTGCCACCATGCCCAGCTATTTTTTTTTTTTTTTTTTTTGTATTTTTGGTAGCCACGGGGTTTTGCCATGTTGCCCAGGCTTGTCTCAAACTTCTGAGCTCAAAGCAATCCTCCCGCCTTGGCTTCCCTAAGTGCTGTGATTACAGGCATGAACTACTGTGCCCGGTCTGCAGAATTTTGTTTTTCTTGTATTTTTGGTAGAGACAGGGTTTCGCCATGTTGCCCAGGCTGGTCTCAATCTTCTGAGCTCAAAGCAATCCTCCCGCCTTGGCTTCCCTAAGTGCTGTGATTACAGGCATGAACTACTGTGCCTGGTCTGCAGAATTTTGTTTTTCTTGTATTTTTGGTAGAGACAGGGTTTCGTCATGCTGCCCAGGCTGGTCTCAAACTTCTGAGCTCAAAGCAATCCTCCCGCTTCGGCTTCCCAAAGTGCCGGGGTTGCAGGCATGAACTACTGCGGGTGGTCTGCTGAATTTTTACATTTGTTTCACAGCCGTTGGGACATAGGGTGACTTTTCTCAGTGTCCCCGCAGCGTATGCCTAATTCTGTCCCTGCCTGGGGGGAAGCTCCCTTCCGTGTGGTTTAATGTCGTCCCTGCGGAAATGTCTATTCAGGTTCCGTGCTCAGTTTTGGATGGATCATTTTTTTGTTGTTGCTCCTTGGTACTGTTAATGTGTTGCATATTTTCCATAACAACCCCGTTAGCCGATGTGTGATTCCTCAAAACGTTCCCCCAGCCTTTTTCTTTGGGTTCATTGTTTCCTTTTCCTTGCAGAAACTTCTCACTTTGATGTAGCCTGCATGTTGTTTTTATGGCCAGGCATGATGGTTCATGCCTGTAATCCAAGCACTTTGGGAGGCCAAGGTGGGCAGATCACTTGAGCCAAAGAATTTGAGACCAGCCTAGGCGACATGGCAAAACTTCATCTCTACAAAAAATACAAAAAATTAGGCGTGATGGTGTGTGCTTGTAGCTCCAGCTATTCAGGAGGCAGAGGTGGGAGGATCACTTGTGCCAGAGAGGTCAGGGCTGCAGTGAGCCATGATCATGCCACTGCACTCCAGCCTCAGTGACAGAGTCCCTGTCTCAAAACAATTTTTTAAATCTTTTTAGTAACGTTCATTTCGGTAAGAGTGAAATGACACCTGAGTGTGGCTTTGAAGTACTTTTTTTTTGATGAATAGTGATGTTGAGGACCTTTTCTCTTCCCTGTTAATTTTATGTCATCTTTGCAGATATCTCTAAGTTCTTTGCTCAGTATGAGTTTGGATTTGTATTTTTATGCTACTTAGTATTCCTTTTTTCTGTGTACGTGTTTGGTAACAACAGTTTATCACTTCTATGATTCCCTCAAATTTTCTAACAATTTTTTTTGAGACAGAGTCTCATTGTCTACCCAGGCTGGAACATAGCAGCGTATCAGCGATTGTGAGTCCTCCCACTTAGTTTCTATTTCTCAGGGTTCCTTAGACACACAGGGCCATTTCCATGTGATCATTAGCGTTGTATATTCACATTTCTTAAATTTTTGTGCGTAAAAAAGTATATAATTAGAGAGTATGCTGGAACTGTTTTTCCTCTGGGACTTTTTGGTACATGTATATATTTAGTAATGATCAAATTGGGGTACTTGGTATATCTGTTCTCATACAGTTGTTATTTCTCTGTTGTTATATCATTCAAATTGCTACCTTCTAGCTTTTTTGGAAAATGTACTATTTTGTTAACCAGAGTCACCCAGTTGCGGCATAGAACACAAGAATGTTTTTCCCAACTAACTGCAACTTTGTTTACATAGCCAATCCTCCCATTTCCTCCTTCCCCTCTCCTCGGAAAACCACTACTGTGCCTTTTATTTACTGAAGGCAGAGTTTTTGGATTCCATATAAGTGAGATGAATCTGCTTGTTTTTCTATGCCTGGCTTATTTTATTTAACATTCTATTTTCCAGGTTCATCCATGTGGCTCCAAATGAAAATCACATTATTTTGTTATGGATGAAGAGTATTGCGTTGTGCAGATACACTGCAGTGTCTTTATCTCTTCATGTGTGGTTGGATAGGTTGATTCCATTATCTTCTGTATTGTGAATAGCGCTTCATGAGGCATGGGAAGGCAGATTTTTTTTTTTTGAGACGGAGTCTTGCTCTGTTGACCAGCCTGGAGTTCAGTGGCGCGATCTTGGCTCGCTGCAAGCTCTGCCTCCCGGGTCCACGCCATTCTCCTGCCTCAGCCTCTGGAGTAGCTGGGACCACAGGCGCCCGCCACCTCACCTGGCTATTTTTGTGTGTGTGTATATTTAGTAGAGATGGGGTTTCACCGTGTTAGCCAGGATGGTCTCAATCTCCTGACCTCATGATCCACCCGCCTTGGCCTCCCAAAGTGCTGGATTACAGCCGTGAGCCATTGTGCCAATAAGTTGGCAGATAATTTTTATGGTACGAGTTTCCTTTGCCTTAAATGCGTACCCAGCGTGAGGAACATCCCAACTTTTTTTCACAGTATATACACGCATTTACATTGACATCAATAGCATAGACGAGCTTCCCTTTCTGTAAGTCTACCCTGGTTGCTGCCGTCCAAAATTTTTATTGCTGTTTTGGTGATACTCATTCTCAGTGGAGTTTGATGGTATCTGATATCGGGGTGTGATTCTGACTTACATGTTTGGAGTGATTAGTGATGTGGAGAATCTTTAGTTTCACCTGTGGATCAGTTTCATGTCCTTTGCAGAAGAGGTTGTGCAGGTCCTTTGCATATTTTTAGCTTGTGTATTTTTAAAAATCTTTTCTCCACTTAGCAGCTTTAGTATTTGAATATGTTAGATCACAACCCCTTCCAAAACTATGTTTTTCCAGTTTTCCCCCAATCATCCTTTCCGCCAAGGTGTAGGATGCTTTCTCTTTGGGGTCATTGTTTTCTCCCCCATGCAGAAGCTCTAAAGTGTTGGTCTCACAGATTTATATTTGGTTTTGTCAGCAGGGATTTCTGTGTCTCATGAGAGAGAGAGAGAGAGAGAAAAGAGAGAGATGGCAAAGTCATTGTATTTTCTATGGGTATTTTCCCCTAAGTGAGACCATGTGGTATTTGGTTTTCTGTTCTTTCCTTAGTTCGCTTAGCATAGTGGCCTGCAGGTTCATCCTTCTTGCTGCTAAGAGCATGAATATTTTTTTAAGCTGTGTATCATTTTGCGGTATCTTTGTACAGCACTTTAAAACATCGAATCAACTGTTAAAGGGAACATAGGTTAATTTTTATTTTTTCTTGTGAATAGCACTTCTAAGAACATACCCATGCCTGTGTCATTTTGAAAGAAGGATTTATTTTTCTTTTATGTGTAGATACCCAGTTATGCGATTGCTCATTTGGATGGTAGTTCTGAGTTCTTTGAGGAACCTCTAAACCACTTCTCATAGCGTGAGAACTAGTTTTTATTCCCACCAAGAGAGTAGCAGTGTTTGCTTTCCTCCGCTGCCTTGCCACCATGTAAATGTTTGGACTTAGGACAAGTGGCCATTCTGACCGATGTGAGATGGTATCTCCATGTGCATGTAAGTTACATTTCTCTGATGATGAGTGATGTTGAGTTTTTTTCTTGTCTATTGGTCACTTGTACATATTGTTTTTACAAGTACGTGTACGTGTTCATGTCTTTTTGCCCATTGTTTGGGTTATTTGTTTTTCTGCCTCTTGATTTTTTTAAGGTCATGTTAGAGTCTGGCTATTAGACCTTGGTCAGAAGTGTAGTTTGGGAACATTTTCTCCCATTCCGTAGGCTGTGTGTTTACTGTGCTGGTGATTTATTTTGCTATCTGGCAGTGTTTTAGTTTCTTTGGCCCAACTTGTCCATTTTAGTTTTTCTTGTCATTGCTTTTAGCAACTAAGTCATCTAAATTCTTTACCAAAGCCCGTGCTGAGAAAGGTATTTCCTAGGTTTTCTTGTAGGACTTGTATAGTTTGAGGTCTTCTACTGAAATCTTTCATCATTCGCTTTGAGTTAGTTTTTACATCTTGTGAGAGGTAAGGCTCCAGTGTTATTCATCTGCAAGTGGCTAGACACTATCCCGGTGCCATTCATTGCATAGTGAGCTCTTTCTACATCTGAATGTTGGTGTTTCAAAGGTCAGATGGTTGCAGGTATGTGGGGTTACTTCTGGGTTTCCTATTCTGTCTAGGTGGAGGTGGGTCTGTAGCTTTTCTGTGAAATTTGAAATTGGAGAGTGTGGTCCATCTGACACGATCTGGATCTCCCAGCATGGCTTTGGAGTTTCAGAGCATTCTGTGGTCCCATGGGAATTTTAGCATTCATTGTTTCTTTACATCACTTTCAAAGAACAAAATTGACCCCATCCTAAAGGTGTACAAGTAGAAGGTAGAGTGGAACATTTGGGTCCATGCATGTATCACATAGTGATGAAATCAGGGAAATATAGTGTCATTTTTTGCCTTGTAGAATGTTCCTGTCTTTGAGTGGAGGAGTGCCAGAACCCTTCTTTCTGGCTGTCTTGAAAACTATCCTCTGGTAAAGTTTTTTCTAGTTACCCTGCTGAGGAATAGAACAGCAGGTTTCATTCCTCTTATGGAACGTGTCACTTCGTGCCTATTTCCTATCCCCACCCATGCCCAGTTTTCTCTTCCAACCCTGGCAAGCACTGGTGCTTTGTAGGTCTATGTGAGATAAAGGGTCTTAGATTCCTCATCAGTGAGGTAATGTGAGGGTTGTCTTCTCTGCCTGATGTGTTTCCTTGACCATAACGTCCTCCAGGTTCCACCATGTTGCCGCAGATGACGTGATTTCAGTACCTGTTCTGGCTGAAAAGTATGTGTTTGTGAATGGATATTGTGGTTTCTGGATCCCATCCTCTGCGGGTGGACAGGCAGGTTGGTTCCTTATCTTGGCTATTGCGACTGGTTGTACAGTCAGCATGGGAAGGCGATTATGTCTTCCGTGTACTGATTTCATATGATTCCAACAGCAGCACAGCTCAGTGAAATGGTCGTCGTATGTTTAGTTTTCAGAGGAACCTCCAGATGGCCTCTGTAGTGTGCATACTAATTTACCTGTTAACAGTTTTGAATAAGAGAGCTCTCTCCTCTCTGGAAATTCACAGCAGCGTTTGTGGTTTCCCTTCTTTTAAGATACCTGAAGTTCTTTGTAATACTCCTTCCACCGAGAGGGTCACGGTAACTGAGTCTTGTTCTGATTTTCATTTTCACGATTAGTGATATTAACTAGGTGTTACCACGTACATTTGTTTTCAGTTTTACATGTTCTTTGCAGAAAAGACTCTTTGATTTCTTTGCCCAATTTTGGTTTGCTAATTATTTTCTCTTTCTGCTGTTTTCTGCTAGTTAGTAGGGTTAGTTATTTACACCTTTTCCAGAAAAAGTCTCCTCCGCCGTGTTTTCCCCAATACCTTTCTTACCATTCTTTGGATGTTTGTTTCTTTTCGTTCGTTGTTTTCACTCTTTCTTGCCCCCAGGCCTTACAGTCTGAAGCAGATTCAGGGGTGTGCAGTGTTCTGGTTTCCACTACGTTGGTTACTGATGAAGTAAAGGAAATTCACCAGCATACTCATCTGTTGTGAGTTTTGCTTGTTTGTTGTTTATAATCTTTTCTTTCCCCTATATTTTTTCATTTTCCTTTTTGCAGACTGTAAGCATAGATCCGGGTTGACCGAGGTATTTGCGCACCATAGTCTTTCTTCTCAGAGAGTGACAGTTTCAAGTTTTGGGTGTAGGTCTTTCATTCATGTTGAATAGGTTATTGTGAATTTCACACAGTAAGGACCCTTGGTGGTTATTTGCCTAGGGATATCCAGTTCTCAGAACGCAGTATTGGACAGACTCTCCCTTTCTGTGCTACCTTTGTGGTTCTATTTAAACACGTGCTTATGCTGTATCAATTTGAATTTACTCCTGGGCACCCTCATGGTGTCCATTGGCCTGTGTTTCTCTGCTAATGCCTATCACAAATCATCTGGGTAACTAAAGCTTTGGGAAGTAATTTAAAATGGAAGAGTGTGACGGCACTCCACCGACTTTGTGTGTGTAGGAACTGCTTTGGGAATGTGGGGCACTTCACTGTCCCACAGGACTTTCAGAAATCTGTTGTGATCCTGTTTGGAAACAGAAATTTCACATGGTCTATGCCTTTACTTTAAGGGTGCAAGGGACCTGTGGACATACGGATCAGTGCTATTGTGATCAAATTGCAGGACCTCGCGTCTCTGTTTCAGGCTATAGTGAGGATTTCTTGGTGGAGAGAGCATCCTGATCACTCCTTCCCGCTATGTTGAATATGATGCTAGAAAACTCTTAAGCCTAGGCACCCTGCTATGCTGTAGAACACCAGAATTCTTGCCATTCATCTGAGCGTCACTTTGTAGCTGTTTCCAAGCCTCCCCTCAGCCTCTGGTAGCCACCATTGACGTTGCTACTCTATGAGATTCACTTCGTTAGATTCAACGTGCGTGAGTTCGTGCTGTGTTTGCGTTTGTCTTCCTCTGCCTGACTCATTTCCTTTAACCTAATGTCCTTCAGGTTTCTCCATCTTGCTGGAAGTGACCTGATGTCCAGAAATTGGATGGCTGAGGAGTATACCATTGTGCACGCATCCTTCATTTACTGCATTTCTTCCTCTGTGGATGGACAGGTAGGTTCCCTCCATACCCTGGTTATTGTCCAGAGTACTTCCTCAAACATGGGAAGGCAAATATCTCCTTAAGGTCCAAGTTTCCTTGGCTTTGCCGGCATACCCAATGTTGGGATGGCTGGAGGAACTGGTGGTTGTACTGCTGTTTCAGAAACCTCCTGCTGTCTCTCCCAGTGGGTATACAGATTTTCATTCCTACCAATAATGTGTGAGACTTTCTCTGTCTGCAAATCTACACTGCCCTTATCTTCAAAAAGTTGTATTGCTGTTCCTGGTCATACTCGTTCTCTGGGGAGTTTGACAGTATCTGAGTGTGGTTGGGATTTACATTTGGGGGATGATTACTGATGTGGAGAAACTTTTATTATCCATGAGTCTGTTTCAGGTCTTTTCAGAAATGTCTATGCCAGTCCTTTGGGCATTTCTAGCATGTGTATTGGTTTTTATGGTTTTTTCCACTTAGGAAACCATTAGTTTCTTGAATATGTTAGAGAAGAAGCCCTTCCAGATCCACAGTTTTCTATAATTTACTCCCAGTCTGTGGGATGTTTTCTGTTGGGTTCACTATTTTCTCTCCTTTGTTGAAGCTGTGTGAAGCTCTGAAGTTGTCCTTAGTCTCACATGGTTACATTAGTTTTTGTTAGCACGGATTTCTGTGTCCCTTTGAGAAGAAAAGTGAGATGGCGAAGCCATTATATTCTATGGGTATTTGGTTCCTATGTCTTCCTTTTCTGTTTGTAGCTTAGGTTCACAGGTTCAAGTTTCCCCACAATAGACACGCAACCTATGTGTTTTCCTTGGAGATTTTGGTTTCAGAATTACCCTTTGGTGTTCCGTGGATTTTGTGTTGCTTTGTGTGTCTTGTGTAGAGGAAGAGTTTATTTCAGTCCTTTGCACGTGACCCCCCCGTTTCCTCAACCATTGCGCCTTTGGTGTGCTTTTAGGGGAAAAACAAGAATCCCATGGGTTCAGTGTTTATAACTTTGGGTTGATTATTTGACTCCTTCATTGTGTCCATTCGCTTATCTTTCTGTGTTCATGCCGCTAATGGGTGGATTGGGTCACTGTAGGCTTTTTGTTTTGTTTTGTGTGTTTTCTTGTATTGTATTCCTTTTTTTCTATTTGTTTCCAAAGCTGGGTTTTCTAGAATGATAGCTACTTGGATTGTGATCGAGGGGTACGCCTGCAGGTTCGCTTCCCTGCGTGGCATACAGCAGACTTGGGGTCCCAACGTATCGGTCACCCAGGAGGTGAACACAGCATCAGTTGGGTCTTTCTTCCTCCAAGGCTTCCTGTTTCCCTCCCGTTTCTGTCTGTTAGTACCCAGTGTCTTTTGATTTCATCTTTATGTTCATGTGTATTCAGTGTTGAGTTTCTGCTTACAAGTGAAAATCTGCAGTGTTTGGTCAATTCTGTTCTTGCCTGAGTTCACTTAGCAGAGTGGCCTGCAGTTCCATCCATGTTGCTGCTGCGAGCATGATTTTGTTTCTGCGTTTGATTTTCCTTGGTGTCTTTTTAGTATTTTAAAAACCTCTCATTTTCTGTTGGTAGGCATTTAGGTCAGGTCCATGTCTTTATTCCTGTGATGAGCACTCCTGTGAACATGCAGATGTCTGTGTCTTTTTGATAGACACATGCATTTTTCCCTTGGGTCGATACACAGGATTGGATTGCTGGGCCGAAGGGTAGTTCTGCTTCCTTTCCCTCCTTGTTGTTGTTGAGAAATCTTCAAATTGCTCTCCACAGTTTGAGACCTAGTTTGCATTACTGCCAAGAGTGTAGCCGTGTTCGCTTTTATCTGCTGCTACACAACAAGTATGTTTTGAGTTTGGACAGATGGCCATTCTGACTGGTGTGTGACGGCACTGGTACCCTCCTCTCTAATGATTAGTGATGTTGAGCATTTTCCTGTGTCTGTTGGTCTTAAAGGTCTTCTTTTTGCTAGTGTGTTTCTGTCATTTGCGCATTTTTTACTTGGGTTATTTTTCTGCTTCTTGATTTAGGTAAGGTCCTCTAGATTCTGGCTGTTAGAAGTTGGTCAGATGCTTGGTTTGGGGATGTTTTCTCCCATCATACAGGCTGTGTCTTTACGGTCTTGGCAGTTTCTTTGCTGTGCAGCAGGTCTGTAGTTTCTTAGGCCAGACTTGTACTTTTTGGTTTTTCTTGCATTTCTTTTGGGTACTAAATCATCTTTAAGTGGTTTGCAAAAGCCTATGTTGAGAAAGGTGTTTGATAGGTTGTCTCTTAGGACTTTTATATTTGAAGTCTTCTGTGTGAATCTTTGGTTCATCTTGAGTTAACTTTCCATATGATGAGAAGCAGGGCTGTAGGGTTAATTCTCCTGCACGTGGCTAGTCGTGTATTCCAGCGCCATTCATCGCATAGTGAACCTTTTCTTTATTTCTCATGTCTGTGGTTTTGTCAAAAGTCAGATGGTGGTAGCTGTGCCAGGCTGCTTCTGCATTTTCTATTTTGTCTAGGTGAAAGCTAGGTGGTTTTTTTCTGTTATGATCTGTTCTGATTTCTTGGGTTCAAGAACTGTTAGATAAATTTTAGGAACTGAAGAACCCACTTATATCCTCAAGGTTAGAAACCATCACCATCATCCTATTCTGTGATGCTATGGACACTTTTCCCTCAAGTCTCTCCTCTGGATTTATTTTGTGAAATTAGATTCTGAATCACATTTTGTTGCATAAACTGCTTGGGCAAAAAAGTTTTTTTTTCTTTAAAAGCATTCTTAGTATACATGGGTTGAAGAAAAACAAACATGGCTCCTCTTTCCACTAGTCACACCATTACACTCCCTTCCAGCCTCTTTGCTGCTACGTATAGCCATTCAAATGAGCCCTGGCCAAGTACATGTGGGTAGAAGTTAATGTTTGGTCCTTGCAAGCCTGACCTGTGATTCTATGTCGTGATTTAGAACATAAAAAAGAAGTGAGACTTGCTGAATGAGACAAAAAGCACTCTTGAACGCTTCCTCTGACAAGCTCCAAGGCACACTAGTTGTCTTGCACTCTTTTGGACAGCTACTCATTTGTTGGACGATAATTTGCCAACATGGGGACAATCCATAGCATTTTCCACATGCATCTTCTGCTGCAGTTGCTCATGGTTTTGATCAAAGCTAGACAGTGACTGCTCCAGGAGGCTCAGACCCCAGGCCAGCATAGAGTCCTGTGGTTGAAGACAGGCTGGACCATCAGAGGAAGAAAACAAGTAGGCCTTTCTTCTGGATTTTTACCTTCTCTTTTTTCAGGAAACCTGAAGCTGGTTATATTATTCAGACATGATTGAAAAGAGATTATTTTGAGTTGTTTTGGTGGCACCAAGAAATGCGCCAATGTGACAGCCGAAAAAGCAGAGAGACCAAGGCATTGAGAGTGGGAAAGCCACTGATGATTCTGGGTCTGGTAGGGTTTTCGAGATTTCCCAGCCCCGAAACAGCCAAGCAGCTCTGTCCTGGGTTGTGAGTGGGCTCAGCCCCTGTGCACACCCATGCTTGGATTCTGGCACATATGGCACCCACAGGAGGCAGCGCCCCCTCCAAGAGATGGTTGGCAGGACCCTGTCTCCACATGCGAAGGCAGCACCCACACGTCCTCTACTGCTCCCAGTGCCAGTTGCCCACAGAGGTTCACGATGAGACCCAACCTGTAGGCAGAGTTGCCACCCCAGCCTGAGGCAAAGTGGACCTTTTTCTGCCAGAGGGGTCTGCTTTCCCATTGGCCAAAATGGCCTCAAATGACAGGGACAGAAGGCAGCACAAGTGCCCATTAGAGTGTCTGACCCGCCCGGTTCTGCTGCCACACATCTCCGGGGACGTCCCAGCAGGCACCCAGGCCTGGGCCACAGCTCACCCTACACTCAGAGGTGGGTAGCACAGCTGCCCGTGCAGGCCTCAGGGAGGAAAGGGAGAAATAGAGATGACAAAAGCAAGACACAATAAATGCAGCAAAAGCACACAAACACACACTGACACTCATCTGGGGCAGGCCATCCTCTCACCCATGACCAGCAGTGCAGGCAGCCGAGAGCCGGGCAGGAGTTGGTGCCGCCATCCCGAGTTAGGGCCTGGATCTAGGGCAGAATATAGAGTCAAGGGCCACTGACCTCAGGACCTGCAGGTTGTGGGGAGGGGATGCTGTGAGGAGAACTGTCCAGGTCACAGCTAAGTATGTCTTACTTCAGGAAAATATTTCAAACCGAAGTACATTTATGGAAGACTCCTGATGATATAAAAAAGTATGGTTTAGAAAATGTGAAAGCAATCACCGAACATATTCATATATTTTCATCTAAATTTAGATACAGAGTTTTTCTAAAACTGGGATCAGGCCAGGTGTGGTGGCTCAGGCCTGTAATCCTAGCCCTTTGGGAGCCTGAGGTAGGAGGATCGTTTGAGGCCAGGAGTGGAAGACCAGGCTGGGCAACATGGTGAGACCCCTCATCTCTACCAAAAATACAGAACTTAGCCAGGCATGGCAGCGCACCCCTGTAGTCCCAGCTGCTCAGAAGGCTGAGGCGGGAGGATTGCTTGAGCCTGCAAGGTTGAGGCTGCAGTTAGCCAAGATTGCACTGCTGCATTCCAGCCTGGGTGATACACCATCTCAAAAAATAGTAACAGTAATTCCCGATTTCAATAACTGTTCTGGAGTTGTATAAAAGAATACCCTTATTCTTAGGAAATGCACACTTTGGGGTAATTATGTCTATAGTTTACACTGAAATCATTAAAAAACATATGTTAACGGACAAAGTAAATGGGACAAAATGGAAAAAATTTCTCCAAATTTTAGAAATTGGTAAGTCTTGGTTAAGAGAAGGAGTCTTGGTACTATTCCTGTGACAACGTTTGAAATTATATAAAAATTTTAAGTTCCTAAAACTGGCTGTAGAACTGTATGCTCTGAGTGAGCGTTTATTTTGTAAAAGAGCGATTAAGACCAAAACTTTAATCAGTTGAAAATCTGATGAAATAAAAGTAGTAATATATTAGTGTTTTTGACATCAAATCATGGTAGAAGGGTGGTAACTTTTACAAGTTTTTCTCCAAGCACAGTACATGTCTGTGGATTTTTTAAGAATTCAACTTCCTGTAATTCTTACCTTCCTCCACCTAAAGTGACAGTTTACCAAATACTTTTGAGTAATGGTTAGATTGGGTTAGATTCTCAAGGCTTCCTCTTTAAAAGTCATACATTTAATTCGGGTAGTGAATTACTTGGCTGCTTTGTTCCTGTGAAAGAAGTATATAAAAATGTGCCCTTAGTAACACACAATGGGTTTCTCCTGACAGTTATTTCTAGTTATGCAGTTGTCTTACTATCTCAGCAAAGTCATTCTTAACTTCCTCCATGTCTCAGGTTGGAAATAGGAGCCAATCCAAGATCGATTAAAGACTTTAGGGCCAGGCGCGGTGGCTCATACCTGTAATCCCAACACTTTGGGAGGCCAAGGTGAGTGGATCATGAGGTCAAGAGATCGAGACCATCCTGGCCAACATGGTGAAACCCCGTCTCTACTAAAAATACAAAAATTAGCCAGGCATGGTGGTGGGTGCCTGTAGTCCCAGCTACTCAGGAGGCAGGAGAACCACTTGAACCTGAGAGGCAGAGGTTGCAGTGAGCAGAGCTTGCCCCACTGCTCTCCAGCCTGGAGACAGAGCCAGACTCCGTCTCAAAGAAAGAAAAAAAGACTTAAACGTCAGACCAGAAACTATAGAACTGCCAGAAAAAACAGGAAAAAGTTTTGAGAATATTGGCTTAGGCAAATAATTTATGAATGAGATCTCAAAAGTACAGGCACCAAAAGCAAGAACAGATAAGTGGGCTATAACTTCTGCACAGCAAAAGAAACAACACAGTGAAGAGACAGCCCCTGGAGTGGGAGAAAATACTTGCAAATTACTCCTCTGACAGGGAACTAATACGCAGAGTATACAAGGAACTCAGACTCCTGAAAAGTTAACAAAACAATGCCATTAAAAATTGGCAAAGGACGGGAATAGAGACATACAAATGGCTAAGATGTATATGAGAAAATGCTCAACGTCATTGATCAGGGAAATGTAAATCAAAACCACAGCGAGATATTATTTCACCTCACTTAGAATGGGTATTATTAATAAAACAAAAAGTAACAGATGCTGGTGGGAATGCAGAGAAATGGAAACTGCTACACTGTCAGTAGGAATGCGAATCAGTACAAGCAGGATGGAAACCAGTGTAGAGAATTCTTAAAAAAAAAAAAAAAAGAAAAATAGAGCTACTGTATGGTCCAGCAGTCTCACTAGGGGGGAGGTATTCATCCGAAAGAAAAAGTTCAGTGTAACAAAGGGTAACTTGCATGCTTGTGTTTATCACAGCATTATTCACAATAGCAAAGATACAGAGTCAATGCAAGTATTCATCAACAGATGAATGGATAAGATGTGCTCAATATACACAGTAGAATATTTGGCATAACAAATAATGAAATCATGTCATTTTCAGAAATGGGTAGCTCTGGAAGTCATTAAGTAAAATAAGCCGGGTACAGAAGGACAAATACTGCAGGTTCTCACATGTGGGAGCTAAAACTTGATCTCATGGACACAGAGAATATGATGGCAGTTACCAGAGGCCAGGAAGATGGGGTGTGGAAGGGAGAATGAAGAGAAGTTGGCAATTGGGTACAGACCTGCAGTTAGAAGAAATAAGCTATAATGTTTGACAGCAGACTATGGTGACTAACAATATGTGCAAATATTCAAAGTAACCAGAATACACATTTTATGCATGTAACAAGCATTTGTATGTACCCTACAAAGAGGTAAAATATGTGTCAAGAAGATGGAGAGGTTATGCCCCAGCCTCGAGAGGGGCTCCTTGGATCCGCACACCACATCCTGCCCACCTGCATCCTCTGCTGCACTGTGCTGGTCGTATCTGGGCCTTCATGCTCCGGTCCCCAAGGCAGGTGGTGCTGACTCAGGTGGCCACACTGTGGATCTGGGTGTTGGTGGCCCAGAGGGTGGGTGCTAGAAGCTTCCTGCTCTTCTTGTTCCACTGGGACCAGGTGGAGCCAAGCAGTGACAGGGTACCACCCTCTTGACCAGATCCTGGAACACAGGAGTGTCACCTGGCCCCTCCTCATCCCAACTTAGTGCCCAAAGTACCCCTGGGCCCGGCATGGCTGGGCTGGAACTCGGGGATGCAGCTCAAGCCTTGTGGCATCCCTGGGTTCTCTGTCCACTGAGGGTGCCCTGGGACCCAAAGCTGCCGGGAAGAGATTGGCTTATCCTCATGCCTGGCACCCCAGACTGTGCTTCCTGGTCCATCGCCCTGGTCACATTCCCCAGGGCAGCTCAGGGCTTTGTTTAGGGATTTACCGTAGTCAGGTGCCTAATAAGTGCTGCGACCTGCAAGGCCATGTGGGCAGATGGGAGGTGCTCTTCGGTGAGCACCCCCAGCAGCCAGCAGGGCAGTCCCCCACGCAGGCGTCTCGTGCTCTGCTTGTGTTTGACTGTTACAGCACTTCATGTCAGGGACAGCACCTCCCGTCCCTCCTGTCAGGAAGGACACAGACAGCAGGTGCCTGAGGGCAAGGCATTTGCCAGGTAACACAGGCTGTGAGTGCTGGAGCCGGGATTTGAACCGGAATCATGGCACTCTGTATGGGGCAATGGAAGATGTGGGGATGTCCATGCAGGGAGGAAGGGCAGCCCGGTCCCACTGAGCCCAGCTGGAGGAAACTGCTCAGCCCGCAGCTGGGGAGAGATCCCAGGAGGTCAGGCTTCCCCTTGCTTCCTGGCTCGGGATCACAGAGGGACAAGGGAAAAATTGTGTGTGTGTCTTTTTTCTTTTTGTTTCGTTCAAAATTTAGTTTATTATCAAGCAAGAGGAGCTTAACCCTGCATGTTAGACAAGACTTCAGTTACAAAACAGTCTTTTTTTTTTTTTCACTTGTGACTGGCTTCCCCTCTACTTTTTTTGGCAAGTGCAGGTTGGTGTCCGGGCTCAGAATCCATTTTTCCTCCCACACCAAAGCACCTACTGGTTTGGGTGAAGCAGCCTGGTTGGAGCCTGGCTGCATAAGCAGGAGGGTTGAGGTGCCACTGCCCTGGTCCAGCTCAGATGCCAGCACCAGGGAGGCTCAGTGTCGTGTTCCCAGGATCTGCACAGGGGGGGACTTTCTGCATCTCCCCATCAGTGGGAGGTGCTCCTCCAAGCCTCCTCTTGCCAGCCTGCACCCAGCAGCCTGTACCTTGACCCTATTGCATGCCCCCCAGGAGCAGAGCCCCCCAGGCCAGAAGCCCCACAGCTGTTGGCTCTGGCTTGGACACCGGGCAGGAGGCACCGGGGCAGGAGCTGGCCGTGATCCTGTGACCACAAGTGCCCCCTCACTGATGGTCTCATGTTCTGTGTGCGGACCAAAGAGGAGCAAGTGTGGAAGGCGTCTCAGGCAGGTGCTGGGCTCGGTGGGTGTTTTGTGGTCCGCAATTTTGAGGCTATTTGCAGCCAGCTCCCTCAGCCTGAGTTCCGAGCTGCAGCCGCTGCCACGCACAACGGCACGGCCGGGAGTGTCTTGGGGGCTTTCTTCATAGGAGGCTGTCAGCATCCTCAGGTTCCAGGCGCTCAGGCCCAGTCCTGCTTCGAGACTTTTTTCCCCCCACCGGAGGCTTCTCAACGGCCTGAAAGCTCGGCTGACTCCCGCGAAGTTTGCTGGGAACACAAGGCTGTCAGCGACATTCGTGGCGCCAAGACTTAACCATGCGGTTTGCACGGATCCGCCACTGTCTGTGCCACGTGCACTGGTGCCACCTGAGATGCACGCGCACGCCGCACGCGCGTAACGGTTTGGCTGGCCTGTACCGGCTTGGCTGGCTTGTAGCGGTTTGCACACGCACGCCGCACGCGCGACTGGTAACTGGCTGGTTTGTAGCGGCTTGCACGCGCAGGGCACACGTGTAACTGCTTGGCTGGCCTGTAGCGGCTTGCACGTGCAGGGCACACGCGCGTAGCGGCTTGGCTTGGCTTTGCGTTCTTGGCTTGGCGTCGATTGCTGGGCCTGCTGTTCCTCCTTGGATCTCCTTGGATTGACGTTTCTCCTTTGGGTTGTCCTTTCCTCCCTAGTTCCTTTGCTGGGCTTGACCTTTTCTCTGCTGGGTTTGGCATTCCCTTGGGTGGGCTGGGTGTTTTATTGCGGGGGGGGGTTGGCCCTTCCTGGGGTGGGCGTGGGGTTGCCCCGGGTGGATGTGGGTTTTCCCTGGGTGGGGTGGGCTGGGCTCCCCTGCTGGCGTTGGCAGGTTTTGGCTGGGATTAATCTTTCTCTTCAAACAGATGGGAAACCCGGAGTTACTGCTAGTTGGTGAAACTGGTTGGTAGACGGGATCTGCTCGCTACCATCAGCCTCCCCTGGCTGTTAAAAGCAGATGGTGGCTGAGGTTGGTTCCATGCCAGCTGCGTCCTCTGTGAAGAAGCCATTTGGTTTCAGGAGCACGATGGCCAAGTGGTGCTGCCATTGCCTCGGCCCTGCCGCAGGGGGAGCGGCAAGAGCAACGTGGTCGCTTCTGGAGACCAGGACAACTCCGCTGTGAAGACATTCAGGAGCAAGATGGCCAAGTGGTGCTGCCACTGCTTCCTCTGCTGCAGGGGGAGCGGCAAAAGCAACCTGGGCGCTTCTGGAGACCAGGATGACTCCGCTGTGAAGACAGTCAGGAGCAGCAAGAGCAACGTGGGCGCTTGGGAAGAATACGACGACAGCGCCTTCATGGAGCCGAGGTACCACGTCCGTCGAGAAGATCTGGACAAGCTCCACAGAGCTGCCTGGTGGGGTAAAGTCCCCAGAAAGGATCTCATCGTCATGCTCAGGGACACTGACGTGAACAAGATGGACAAGCAAAAGAGGTAACCGGGCCTGGGCTGGGAGGAGGAGGGACGTGGGGGGGTGATGGGGACAAACCCTCCTGGCCGGGGAGGAGGGGGGCTGCTTTCTTGTCTCCGCAGGCCCCACACCACCCTGGGTGTGGAAACCTCAGCGAGGTCAGAGGTCAGGGCACAGGTCCCTTTGTGAGCAGCAACACAAAACAAAACTTGAGCTGATTTCCAATCCAATTATAATTTCCCTCACAGAACACTAATAGATTGTTTTAAAGTGATTTAACTCGAAAAATTAAGTTGATGCAGCAGATAATTTTTAATGTACACATTTTAAAGCAATGTTCTATATATTATAGAAAAGTATATTGAGAACTAAGAACGAAGCCCCATAACATATCAACTTCAAGGCTAAATATTCTTCAAATAAAATCCAGTATGGATTTTTTATCAATGTACCCTATGTAAGTATGTTCTTTACTGAGGAACCTTAGAAGGAAACTGAAATGGGAAGCAGGTTTGTGTGCTTGAAAAGGAAGATTGAATTTTCTGAAGATGTGAGCTTTTTCTATTTATCACTTTTACCTAAGCCAAATAAAAATAGCAAAGTTTTAGAGTTTTTACACATGCTGTCTTTTATTATTGTGATAAATTATTTTTTTGTAACAGAATGGAAAAAGACTTGCTTTTCCAGATATCAAAATGTGCATGTGCTATTTCCACAAATTGTTTACTAACAGCTGAAAAGATCAATGAGTAGAACAGAATAGGAAATCCAGAAATACCCAAATATATGTAAGAATTTAGCACTTGATAATGGTGATGTTTTGTATTATTTAAAAAAGGTGGATTGTTCATAATTCATTTTTGGAGAAAACTAGCTAGATTTTTATGTCACAAAAATAAGAGTATAGATTAAACATTTTAAATACACAAAAGGAGAAACATACCAGAAGAAAACACAAATGCTTATATGTATATGCAGATATATATATATATAATTTTTTTTTTTTTGATGGAGTCTCACTCTGTTGCCCAGGCTGGAGTGTAGTGGTACGATCTTGGCTCACTGCAGTCTCTGCCTGTTAGGTTCAAGCAATTCTCTGCTTCAGCCTACTAAGTAGCTGGGATTACAGGCGCCTGCCACCACGCCTGGCTAATTTTTTTTTTATTTTTAGTAGAGATGGGGTTTCACCATCTTGGCCAGGCTGGTCTTGATTCCTGTCCTTGTGATCCATGCACCTTGGCCTCCCAAAGTGCTGGGATTACAGGCGTGAGTCACCGTGCCCGGCCTATATATGCAGATATAATAAAATAAGCTCATTAAAATAAGCATTTTAAAATTGGGCATAGTACTTTTTAGCGTAGTTACCAGTGACCTGCGTATGTAGGAAAACAGTGTTCCTGGTAGGAGAAGGAATTTAAGTTAGAGAAATGAAATACTGTTTTCTACTTAAGTTAGAAGAGGAATGAAAGGCTGGGTGCAGTGGCTCACGCCTGTTATCCCAGCACTTTAGGAGACTGAGACAGGCGGATCACAAAGTCAGGAGTTTGAGACGAGCCTGGCCAGTGTGGTGAAACCCCATCTCTACTAAAAATACAGAAAATTAGCTGGGCATGGTGGCATGCACCTGTAATCCCAGCTACTCAGGAGGCTGAAGCAAAAGAATTGCTTGAATCAGGGAGGTGGAGGTTGCAATGAGTCGAGATCATGCCACTACACTCCAGCCTGGGCGATGGAGTGAGAGTCCATCTCAAAAAAAAAAAAAAAAAAAAAGGAATGAAATACTGTTTTCTATCCACAAAGTTTGTGAGGATGAAGAATAGTGGTACGTATATAGTTGTTCAAAGTTTAAGTTGCTGCAGCTTTTCAAACAGACACTTTAGTGATAAGAACTACATTTTAAAAATGTATATGCTTTTTACTTATCAATTTCATTATACTGAAATACCTTTATGAAATAGATACATCTGTTTTTCTTAGTATTGCTTAAAACAGCAGTGTATTTAGAAGAATTCATAGATTTTATGAACAAATTTCGGTGCATCCATAAGATGGAATAATAAGTAACTATTGAGGGCGTCAGTAGATACAGAGATATGTTGACATGCAAAGATGTACTTTGCTATATCAAGTGAGAAAAAAATCTGTTATACATATACACAAACAATCTGCTCTTGTGTTAGCTGAAAATATGTAGAAAATATAATCAAACTTATGTCTGGGGATTCGTAAGTGAAGTTTTTCCCTTTCTCTTATCTGTGATTTCTGCAATGAACATCTGAAGTTTAGTTAAGGTTCATTAGTAATGAAATAATCCTTGGGAAGAGAAGGAATATGCTGCTTGCATAGATACAACTAATTTCTCACATTCTATTATTTATTTTTATTTCTGTGGATGACTGTCTTCTGTGAACTTTTATCCTCTTCAGACGTAGAGGGATTCTGTTTATCTGTTCCTGTAGATTTTATTGTATATACATTTTATTATATAATTATCTTTTCATTATATATAGGTTAACATGTGTAAAAAGTATGACATTTTAGTTGAGTTATATACTTGTGAAAATTAAAATAGCAAATACAAATGATTGTTACTATTGCACATGTATTCTCCTACTCTACAGCAGTTTTCTTTAAAAATATTGAACTCCCAAGCTGCGTTTATCCATTCTTTCAATCCATTTAGTCATCAGACATAAGCCAGACACCTATTATGTGGCAGACATATTCTACTATTTCTCAGGATCCTTCCATCTTTGAAAACTTCATGTTTACCTGCTGGGCATGAGCAAGCTGAGAGATTTAAAGTTGGAGCATTAGGACTTAATCTCAATTGAAGCTTTTCCTCCCTCCTTTCAAACAAAAGCATTTCTGAAGGTAGAAAATAGTAAAAGATAACCTTTAATTGCCTTTTTGAACATTTATAAGTCTTGGATAAAGACTATTTTAGTTGTTTTAAGAACTAAAATGTGGTAGATAACCAGCAGGGAATACTATGCAGCCATAAAAGAAAGAACGAGAGCATGTCCTTTGCAGGGACATGATGGTGTTGAAAGCCATTATCTTCAGCAAACTAACATAGGAAGAGAAAACCAAATACTGCGTGTTCTCACTTACAAATGGGAGCTAAATGATAACACACAGATACCTAGAGGGAAGGAACACACGCCGGGCGGCCTATCAGAGGTGGAGGGTGGGAGGAGGGAGAGAAACAGGAAATAGAGTGAACGGATACTGGCTTAACGCCTGGGTAATGAAATCATCTGTCCAACCAACCCCCTTGGCGCACGTTTACCTGTGTAACAAACCGGCACATCTGCACCTGTACCCCTGAATGTAAACGCTGAAAAAAGCTTCGCAAATAGTTTCATAAATCCATTTTAAAAAAAGAAAATTTATAACAGTCTTAAATCCTAATATGAAAGATTGGAAATATCTGATGTACATACATTGATAAATCTAAATATTGAAAAAAATGAGCCCATGGTATTTATTTGAATTTCCAGGTATTCTTTGGCTTAAAGTTTTTTGAAAACCAAAGTAAGAATTAGTTTATTTTAGAAATTTGTTTTTGTTTTCACCTCAGCCCTCTTATTCCATAGGTTTTTTAAGAACTAAAATCTATTTAAATGCTGGTCATCTGACTGGAACTGCCCCAGACCTGTTATAACATATTCTACTTAATGTAAGGCACCAGGGGTTGTATGATGCCCCATTATTTTATGTCTCAATAAGAGAATTATTTAAATGTCGCCAATTATAGTAAATCATGAATTATAAGTGGTATTTCAGTGGAGACAACATGGAGACGATGATCATCTTAGAATCACTGAAATACAATGTTACCTGTAGTCTTTAAAACGTACCTGAAAGTGTAGATATAATTGTATCATCTCACTTAATTCAAAGGTCTTTAGGGTATTAGTAAAAATTATAATATCTAACAATTATTGAGCTGTTTGTGTTAGGAACTATTCTATATCTTTTGCGTAGAGTCTCATTTAAGCATTACAGTGGTTTCCTGTGAGAAAGCTACTATTTTCATTCCCATTTTATTGATGAGGAAACTGAGACACCAAAAGGCTAAGCAACAGCTGGGAAGTGACAGAGCTTCAAGTAGGGTTCCAGCCCAAGCTGAATGTCATCCAAGGGCTGTGCTGTTTCTATTCAAATAGGCTGCTCTTTCATTAATACAGCGAGTAATGAGAGGTAATAAACAATGTGCTTTCTTCATGGGAAAATTAAATGTTTGTTTTGAAGGCAGAGTAATAGCAGGCTATTCAGTGTTTGCAATTACACGAATCATTGATGTGCCTGTAGCTAGTGCACTACAATTTCCTAAAAAGTCTTCTCACTCTCCTAGGACTGCTCTACATCTGGCCTCTGCCAATGGGAATTCAGAAGTAGTAAAACTCCTGCTGGACAGACAATGTCAACTTAATGTCCTTGACAACAAAAACAGGACAGCTCTGACAGAGGTATGCAGTAGTCAACTGTATCAGCGTGAGATGGGTTTGATTTCAATACATAGCATAAAAATGAGTTTTCTGCTCTAAATGTAACTAGCTGGTGAAAGCTGTGGAATGTTACTTGGAATTCCTAGCATTTATAATTTGTTTTTGGTCTAACACTGACAGGCCGTACAATGCCAAGAAGATGAATGTGCGTTAATGTTGCTAGAACATGGCACTGATCCAAATATTCCAGATGAGTATGGAAATACCGCTCTACACTATGCTATCTACAATGAAGATAAATTAATGGCCAAAGCACTGCTTTTACATGGTGCTGCTATTGAATCAAAAAACAAGGTATAGATCCACCAGTTTTCTTTTCAAAATACTGAAATGCATTCATTTTAACAGTGACCTGTGTAAGGGCCAGTTTTCCGTATTTGGAAGCTCAAGCATAACCTGAATGAAAATATTTTGAAATGACTTAATTATCTAAGATTTTATTTTAAATGTTGTTACTTTCAAAGAAGCATTTGAGGGTACAGTTTTTTTTAATGCACTTGTGGTAAATACTTTTTTTGAAAACACTGAATTGGTAAAAGGTAATACTATTTTTCAATTTTTCCCTCCTAGGTTTTTTTTTTCCCCCTAATGAATGTAAAATTGCAAAATTTGCCCTGAAATAGGTTTTACACGAAAACTCCAAGAACACTTAAACATGTTTCAGTGAATAGAAATCCTGCTGCTTTGGCAAGTTCCTAAAAAACAGTAATAGATTTGAGGTGATGCACCTCTCAGTGGCAAGGCTTAAGATATTTCTGATTGCTCATGAGGCAGAAGTGGAAAGGGAAAAAGAGCAATCAGAAATACCAAGGTCAGTTTGGAAATTAGGTAATAGAGGGAAAAGACCATGAAGAGGTTGTGTGTGTGTGTGTGTCTGTGTCTGTGTGTGTGTCTATCTGTGTGTGGTTCATTTATTTGTTTCCTTTGTATGGTGAGACAAGGTTCTCTTCAATTTTAGAGAATGACAGTTTTCATTTTGGGAGGGGGGGTTAGTGAGTTGTGAACTGCCTAGAGATCAATTTTAGGAGGCCTCTGAAGAACCAGATTGGCAGTGAATTGGTGGTCATGTAATGGGAAACCCTTGAGCAGAGGGAATAACAAGTAATTAACTGACTTAGTATCCTATTCTGGTAGAAATGGCCAGTTAGAGTCTCAACTCTGCTTTCAAATCTAGCATGTCTGGATGGGAAGGTGGGAGATAAGGAGCTTTCAGTAACAAGATCAAGTTGGATTTTGAGTTTACTAGACCTTGTTCTTCTCTTACCGGGGAAAATTATGTGGTATTTTCAGCAAATGAGTCTGTCTCCTACTCTTTCCTCTTTTTGGCCAAATCTTCAAATGAGAAAGGGAATTGGTCACGTGGGTGAGAAATGAGACTGAAGTAACTGTCTGTTGTATTAGCTTCCAGCTAGAATTTTGCATCCCAGTAACCTGAGGAAAATTTTTAAATAATCAATAAATCTCGGCTTTTTCCTGAAGATTTTGATAGAGTAAGTCCAGTAAAGCCTAGATATGTATGTTTAAAAATGTTTCCTTGAAGCCAGGCATAGTGGTGCATGGCTGTAGTCTCAGCTGCTAGGGAGGCTGAGGGGGAGGATTGCTTGAGCTCAGGAGTTCGAGTCTAGCCTGGTTAACATAATGAGACCCTGTCTCTAACATCAACAATAACAACAACAAGAGTTTTCTCAAAATCTGGATACACAGCTGCTTAAGAACCACTGAATACATAAATGTAATATGTAAATTCTTATATCTCAGAAACTTAAGATATCTGTAGAAGAGTTGGAGTTGGATATGTGCTGATTTCTTTAAATCTTTCCTATCCAATTACATTAATCTGACTCTTTTGAGATGTGGTCTCACTCTGTTTCCCAGTCTGGAGTGCAGTGGTGCAATCACAGCTCACTGCAGCCCTGACCTCCCCAAACTCACTCAGATGGTCCTCCAACCTCAGTTTTTGTATTTCTTTTTTTTTTTTTTTTTAGTAGAGATGAGGTTTTTGCCATGTTTCTCAGGCTGGTCTTAAACTCCTGGGCTCAAGTGATTCACCTGCCTCAGCCTCCCAAAATGCTAGGATTATGGGTGTGAGCCACCATTCCTGGCCTAGTCTGACTTTTATCTCTGTGGTGAGACATTAAAATGAATATTATTGGCAGTATCTATCAGCTTACAGAGTAATACCCTTTCCTTCCTACCGTCAGTTATTCGCTGCCATTCAGAAGGTCTTTAGAAATGTGCAGTGAGTAGTCTTTGAGTCGGTAGAGGATGATCCTCTCGGGATTTTGTGTGTCTTTGTTATCATTCAAGTGCTTAGGTCAGTAAGCCGTTGTTAAGAGCAGAGTTTTCTCAATTAGAATTGTAGCAAATTGTAAACTGTTTTTTTGTCCATTGAAGCTGTATTATGCACTATCCAGTGTGTCTCATAGGTATGTAGAGCTTTGGCATAATCAGCATGGCAGTTTTAAACACTAGAAACCATGGAGGTATTAAGAATACAGATAGGAATTCTGTAATTTAGTTTTAGTAGTCCTATGAACTGATTATCTATTAACAATCTGGAAAAATTAAATACAGATAGATTTTAAATAAGTAAATGTTGGGAAATTTTTTCAAATGGGCAGTATGAGTATTAATAGCAATTTTTATTACCCGTTGGAGCTTGAACTTTTGGTAAAACGTGAAACTAAAGAAATTTTTTACATGCAAATTATTGCTTTATACACAACAATTTTTCTTAGGGTGGAGGATATGGAGACAAAAGATACAGCCCCTGCCCTCAAGAAGCTCTTTGTTTAGGTGGGAAAAAATGTTATCATCCAATAATAGCATGCCGAATGCTGGGTTAGAAGCAAAGAGTCTTGGAAGCAGTGAATGTTGAAAGTGAGTTTTTGAGATGATCAGCGTTGATGTGGTGAGGCAGAGAAGGGGTGTTTCCAAGGGAAGGAGCAGCACGTGGGAAAGCACAGAAGATTGAGGAGGAAGCAGCTACATGTTACTTACTTTGTATGCGTGTAAGTCGGTAGGATCTTATATAAAGTTTCCGCTTCAGT
This sequence comes from Macaca fascicularis, assembly GCF_037993035.2. Taxonomy (NCBI): domain Eukaryota; kingdom Metazoa; phylum Chordata; class Mammalia; order Primates; family Cercopithecidae; genus Macaca; species Macaca fascicularis. The sequence continues at coordinate 605,435 of NC_088386.1, forward strand.
TGAGGAGTATGTACTTTTTTGAATTGCATTCGTTTTTGCTTTATATTGTTTTACAGCATGACCTCACACCGGTGTTACTTGGCGTACATGAACAAAAACAGCAAGTGGTGAAATTTTTAATCAAGAAAAAAGCTAATTTAAATGCACTTGATGGATATGGATGGTATAGTTATTAGTTTTAATCTGTGTGTTGTTAACTAGATTGATAGCAGTCACTCAAGTCATAAATATTAAATTAATAAGATTAATGTGTACTTATTGGGACATAGTGGTCAGTATCAACACAAATCTGTCAGGTAGAAAAACAGTTATTTGGACTGGGCAACATAAAGAACAGTTTTTGTAGGATTCATCTTCTCTTATTGTATTGACTGATGTTCTTTGTTGTATGATGTTTTGGTTACATGATCTTATGTTAGCTGGAGGGATTTTGTATTGATTTTATGAAGTGTGAACTTTAACTTTCAGTTTACTTTATGACTCAGTATTGAACTTCTTAACCCTTTCTACCAGTTTTTAACCTCTGTGTCTTATATGCTTTTCCACTAAATATGCTATATTAAACATAAGTAGGGGTTGAAAATTCTTTTGTCTTTTCAATGACTCTGCTTTAAGTTGCTTTCTTTGAAGAATATTAATGTTAGCTTATCCCTACATGACAATTAATTGCTATTCCCACATACTATGGGTTCAACAGCTTTCTTATTTTATTTCCAGTGTATTTTGATGTTTTTGTTTTTAATTGGTATGGAAAGAGGGAGTGAAAATAGTTTTAAGTGGATACACTTTTCCTTTCATGAAGGCAAGCTGTAGGTGGGTGATAAAAGAGAAAAGAGCTAGGCTTTGGATTCACACAAGACTGAGTTTAATTCCTAGCTTTCTTACCTGCTAGGTGTGTGACCTTGGGAATGTTACTTACCACCAAATATATTGTCATATATGAAAAGTAAGAGAATATATCCTTCAAAGTTGACTGTGCATAATAAGTAAGAGAGATATACATGGCACTTAATTCAGTGCCTAGTACATGCTTATTGGCATCATTAACTGACACTCCTGTGACTACTCTTCTTACTATTATTATTATTACTGCTTTCAGCATGCAGAGAGCTCTTGTTCATGTTACCCCCTAGCTGATTTTCTATTACAGCGTATCAGTCTAGGGAAGCTGTGATGAGATCTTCACTTAAATCTTTGTCCACTTCAGATAAGTGGTCCTAACGTTGTTTCTTGCCCATCAAAGGACTTTAAATTAGTAGCTTCTACTATGCAACGCCCCAGTGAGATAAGAGGTTTCCTTTTTGTCCCTTCCTTTTAACCTTGGTGGTATTTTACAAAGATGAACACTTGAGCACCCAAGATGCTATGTCTTTTGGTACATGTAAATGTTTAATTCTGCACGGAGAGACAAGATGTTAAATTGGTAAAATATATCAAATTAGCTTTAAAAATAACTTTATTGCAGTTCCTAAGGGAGAAATTATCTCTGTCATTTTAGAACTGCTCTCATACTTGCTGTATGTTGTGGATCAGCAAGTCTAGTCAGCCTTCTACTTGAGCAAAATATTGATGTATCTTCTCAAGATCTGTCTGGACAGACGGCCAGAGAGTATGCTGTTTCTAGTCATCATAATGTGTAAGTGTTTACATTAAAAGGGGAGTTAATGCTAAATTGAGGTTTAAAATAATTGTAACAATTGCATCTTACGTATCAGGTGAGATGTCATAGTTCGGTTCAGATAGTTTTAGAATGACAGTGAGTTAGTTCCTTGCATCAGCCAGAACTCACAAAAAAAGCAAGACAAGTTAGAAGTACCAGTGGGTGGAGGATTCTTTATCTCAGGACTTTTAAGACCTTTATCCTTAGAGATCCCAACATTGTTCATTTCATCCAAGTATAACACCTATGCATGGGATAAAAAATGGTGTCACATCTTTGATTTTTCTGATTAGTTATTTGGGTCTTGAAATGTCCAGTTTAGCAGAAAGTCTTGTACTGTCTTCTGGGGACTGTCTCCTACATACTCCATGAATTTTTCAAGAACTGAAGGGGTTCACTAAATCCAAGGAAGACAGTCCCTTTTATCAAGTCAGAAGGAGGAGGAAAAAAAGGACATTCCAGTCATTCTGTTGTTTCCATTGTTTCTGTCGCTGCATTATTGCCACTCAAACTGGTCCTGCTGCCTGGTAATGGTTGACCTTTGACACCAAGATGCCCTTACTGATTCAGATCCCTCAAGCCTTCCTGGCAATTCATACGGTGACTTTGAAGTTACAGCGTATTTTAGTTCCCATACCTATGCTTATATGCTCAGCCATTGTTCCCAAAGCACCAGCACCCTGCTCTGGCTGCTGGGCATCCTGACTTTATCCGCAGACAAAGTGAGCAGATTGACCCTTCCCCCCATATTCAGAACCTAATGTGGAACCCACATCTTAGCCAAGAATTAGCTGAGACCTTCACGGTCAGAGATCCTTTGAGGCAGTTGTTGGTCTTTTCTCTAGCAGATATCAGGTGGGCTTGTTCTGAAGGGTCAGAGGGGTTCAAATAACGTGAGAGAAAGAGATCAGTGTTTGTTTCTTCTTCTTTGCTACCAGGTCTGTGCTGTGAGGCACCTTTATATCCTGTATAGAACCTTAGGCAGGAGAAAGTCTCATATGAACCTTCCACGAGCAGGGGCTCCCGGTTGTGGTTGGCCCTTGAGTGATCTGTTTTACATGATAATGAAAATCGTCCAAGTTACTTCTATCTCTAGCTCAAGATTTTAAAATATTTTCAAATTCTACCTCACAGGAAGCCATTGAAGAGAATTCTCAGAATCTCAAGTAGGTTAGTTGGACTTAACAGAGCCAAGCCTCGTCCATGACTCATCATTAATCATGTGTAAAAGTAGGGCTTTGTGCTTGCTTCGGTGGCACATATCCTAAAATTAGAACAATACAGAGAAAATTAGCGTGGCTTCTGCATAAGGAGGCAGCACAAATTTTTGAAGCATTCCATGTTCTGTGCAGTCACTGGAAGGTCATTTGACTATTTGCTGACTAGCTGTAAGGAAACACTGTGAAGCAAAGCAAAAGATGGGTGCCACCAAAATACTGAAATTGTGATTTGTGCTGCAAAAATAGTCATGTAAGATGGTCTATGAGATGACTTAGAGCTGAATAACATGTTCGGTGCAAAATTATATTGTTAGCATGTATGTCGAAAACTAGAAAATGTCAACTTGCAACTTCTTCATGGAAACTAAAAAAAATAAAAGAGTTTTGGTCTCCCCTGCCAGCTGGCATTGAACATCAATATAAAGCATTATCCTAACAAACATCTGGCTCAGAGTTGGAGTCTGTAGAGAAGGATCATTGGTCCAAGCCAGGTCTTAACATCCATTGGTTTTTCTGCCCTTGGTGTGATTGGTCAACTCCATAATAGTGGACAATCACATTAGCTACTTTAATGAGATATTTATGAATAAATTTAGTTACAAACTATGACATAGTTGAGATGCCCTGAATTATAAGCCATAAGGAGTAGGACAACTGAAAAGCAAAATTAGGACTTAATAACATTTTCTGAAAACTACATTTGCATATTAGAACCTATGAACAAAATACACATTGGGTTTTATTTGGGATTCCAAGATAATTTTAGTCATAAAGTTTAGGAACAGATTATTCCATTGCTTTACTATTTCTCTGAGCATTTAAAAAATATCTTGTTAAATCTTTATAACAACCTAGTAAAATATGAAATAAGGCAGCAAAGTCCTCACTTTGTTGAAGAAGGCATTGAGCCTAAGAGAAGCAAATTGTCCAAGAACAAATAGCTGTTCATTATGGAGCTAGGACTTATGCAGAGCTGGGACACTTTCTATTATGTCATGATAATGTAAGCTAATTTACTGGGTCACCATGCCCTTGATTTCTGAGCATTTCACCTTACATTGTTTTCTTCTTTAATTAGAAGCTTAAAGAGAAGTTTGTAGAATGTACTCATAAGTGAATGGGATGATACTGTTAAGTTCTGATATTATGATAATAGAAATACTCTAAGAATTTTACATTTGGTAAGTATTTTTTATATCAGTATTAAAATAGTAACTTGGTTTATTGCATTTTATACATAGAATTTGCCAATTATTTTCGACTACAAAGAAAAACGGATGCTAAAAATCTCTTCTGAAAACAGCAATCCAGGTAAGACTTGTGATAGTGAATTACTTTGGGTCAGTTGTCCCCAACCTTTTTGGCACCAGGGACTGGTTTTGTGGAAGACAAATCTTTCCATGGGCTGAGGGAAGGTGGGAGTGGTTTCAGGATTATTCAATCATGTTACATTTATTGTGCTACTTTATTTATATTATTATTACATTGTAATATATAATGAAATAATTATACAACTTAGCATCATGTAGAATCCATGGAAGCTCTGAGCTTATTTTTCTGCAACTAGACGGTCTCATCTGGGGGCAAAGTGAGACAGTGACAGATCATCAGGCATTAGATTCTCATACGAAGCACAGAATGTAGATCCCTCAGACGGGCAGTTCACAACAGGGTTCATGCTCCAATGAGTATCTAATTATCTGACTGGTCTGACTGGTGGCAGAGTTCAGGCGGTAATATAAGCCTTGGGATGTGGCTATAAACACAGGCGAAGCTTCCCTGGCTTGCCTGCTGCTCACCTCCTCCTGTGTGGTGTGGCTCATAATAGTCCATGGATGGGTCCCTTGCTCTGGGTGGTCCTACCATAGATAAAAAAGTGAAAGTAAGCAATTTTTTTTTTTTTTTTGAGACGGAGTCTTGCTCTGTCGCCCAAGCTGGAGTGCAGTGGCGCGATCCTGGCTCACTGCAAGCTCCGCCTCCTGGGTTCACGCCATTCTCCTGCCCCAGCAATTTTTGATCACAAGAATGCTGAAGCACAAGTCGTGTTACATCCGCTTGTCCCAACAAGGTTTTACTGTTACTGACTTCGTTCCTCCTCATTTGAAGTTGGAAAGAGATACATTTACTTTGTTGGAACAAGATGTGTTCTACCTGCTGGTTAATTGTCGTGATAACAGTAATTTTGTTAGAACAAGATGCTCTGCTACCATTTGCCAAAAGATTGCCATAATAAATATACAAATTGCCCCACTCTAGGCTCAGCAGATTATAATAAAAGTAGAAAAATGTTTCACAATAACAAAAATGCTAGTATGCTACTGGGTTGTGGACACCTGATACATTGTATAATCCAAACTGTAGGAGGACACCTTTAGCTATCTGTTTATCACAGAGCTTCTGTAAGTTAGGTTTCATAAGTTGCAGGAGACAAAGATGGAACAGATGTAGTTTTGATCTTTTAAGGTGCTCATAATAGAGCTGTCTCCATTTCTGTGCCTTTTCAACAGAATTTTCAAAGAACCCATTTCTATTTATGTTTTCACTTGTCCACTTAACAAATAACTATCAAATATCTTTTAGATACTAACCATTTTTGTAATGCTACAGAACACAAACAAAAATACAGACAGGAGCTTGTTATTATCATTGTCGTTTTTATTATTTTACTACTTTGTTCGGTGCTTACTGTGTGCTAGATGCCCACTGGAAGCTTATAATTATGATTTGTTATATATTGATTATGTGCCAGACATATGTGATGAGGAATAAAAGTTTTGGGGAAAAAACAGGTGTGATTTAAGGTAAACATACAGAGTGAGAAGAATTTTTCTAGGTAAAGAAGCAGAAGAAGAATAATGTTTGGCAGAAGGAACATGCAACGAGTTGGTGTGTTTGCCAGAAGGAACGTCTAACGAGATTGCCTGTTTGGCAGGAAGAGCAGCAAGTGCAAAAGACAAGATGCTTGAGTGAACTTTGCAGGGTTTCTGAGCAGTTCACTTTTGCTAGCACCAAAAGTGTGAGATACCAGAGGTTGGGAATGAGGTGAATACTTAGCTAAGGCAAATTTATGGTAGACTTTTTAATACTGTAGAAATGAGTAGGGCTTATCCTGTGGGCCATGGGAAATTTACCAGATAGAATGCTTTGGACTGCAAATACTGATGAGCAGTGGCTAAAACAGTAGGAACCAGAGTTGTTTTGGTGGTTCGGTGATATCTTAGGTATCCCACTTGTTCCTCTTTCAGCTGTGCCGTTGGCAGTGTTTTATTCATGTCTCCTTTCAGGGTTGGCTAATCGCAGCAGCTCCAAACATCTTGTTCTCACGGCACAACATCACAAGAGCTGCTTTTCTTCACATGTGTCTTTTAAACAGGGAGAAAACTTAGAAGCATGCAAGGGGCTTCCTGTAACATTTCATTGGCTGGGTCACACCACATGCTCATTCCCAAATCAGGCACTGGGAAGGCAAATATGTGATTAGCTTAGAATAAACATTTCTGTTTCTGAGGCTGAGGAGGGGGATTGGGATAATAAATATCCCAATAGACTTGTGTTTCTTCTGCAAGAAAGAATAAGGCGTGGCTATTGTGAGGGAGCCCACAGTGTTTGCTGCAGAGGCTCATTGGAGACATTTGAGCAGGGGAATCGCAAGATTAAATTTGAGTACTAAGGCATTCTGGTCGTGGTATAAAACGGGTTAGCAAGCTTTTTCTGTAAAGGACCAGGTGGGTAATATTTGAGGTTATGTGGTCTCTGTCATATCTACTTACCCTGCTGTTGTTTGCTGTTGTAGTGTGAAAGCCATGATGATTCTATGTAAGCAAACAGGCATGATAGAGCTCCTATAAAACTTTATTTACAAAGCCATAAGGCAGATTATATTTGGCCTGTGGCCTATAGTTTGCTGGAATTGATGGAAGGGAACCAGGTAAAGAAACCAGGAGACAAAGGAAGCTTTTGCAGTAGTGAACTATAGTTTTCTTCTCACACATCCTTGGACTAGTATCAGTGTATTAGAAGGTTTTCACCCATCCATGGTGAAATAAATAAAGTTCAGAATCTCAGTTACTCATTTTAATATGTTGGCCTTTTTTTAGTGTTATGCTTTTTTCATTTGCTTAATTTTTTTCATGTAAAAAACGCATTAATAGTTGGCATTTTCTTTTAAATAAAAACCATTTTGTAAATGTTTATGTTCCCAGTGGTAGTGGGAATATAAAACAGAGGCAGCAAAGAGGTATAGTCAATATGATTTAGTGATAATTGAATGAGAAAGGTTTGGGGCACAGAGAGAAGTGTTCACTTCTGATTTTCCAGTGACTAGCACAAGACAGTTTGAAACGTGATTTTTTTCTCTTGGGGCCCCCCCCCCCAAAAAAAAGGCTTTTTTACCTTCTCATCCTTGGAGCCATTGGCATTAGCTATGGGCCTGATAGTTTAAGAAAACTTTATTCTCCAAAGTAACATTTTGATAAATAGTGTAATTCTTTATTACAGCAAAACCATTGCTTAAGTGGGCAAAACTCTAGAGGATAGGAAAAGACACTCTTGAAATAAGGTGGTGATGCCCTGAAATTCAGCAAACTGCAGGGGCACGTGTTGTTCTACTGTTATGCCCAGACTGTTTGTTCCCCAAAGAAGACCACCAGAGTCCAGAGTCAAAGCCAAGCGGCAAGGATCTTTACTACAAGTTCGAACCTGGTCCCTCCATTCCACAGTGTACAAGAGGGCCTCGAACAATGCGAGCGTTTGCTTTTTATAGCCCGAGAGTTACAGGGGAACAAAGGAATTCTTTTGATTCCCGCGCTTTCAGTAAAACCTTAAACAGCCGTCTCCTTATCGGAGACTTTCCAGGTGGTGTTTGTACTGGGCTCAGGGAGTTTGAGAGATACATGGCGATATGTGGTGGGATGGGAGGATGGGATGTGTTTGTATTGGGCTTAGGAAGTTTGAGAGATACATGGCGATATGTGGTGGGATGGGAGAATGGGATGTGTTTGTACTGGGCTCAGGGAGTTTGAGAGATACATGGCGATATGTGGTGGGATGGGAGGATGGGATGTGTTTGTATTGGGCTCAGGAAGTTTGAGAGATACATGGCGATATGTGGTGGGATGGGAGAATGGGATGTGTTTGTACTGGGCTCAGGGAGTTTGAGAGATACATGGCGATATGTGGTGGGATGGGAGGATGGGATGTGTTTGTACTGGGCTCAGGGAGTTTGAGAGATACATGGCGATATGTGGTGGGATGGGAGGATGGGATGTGTTTGTACTGGGCTCAGGGAGTTTGAGAGATATATGGCGATATGTGGTGGGATGGGAGGATGGGATGTGTTTGTACTGGGCTCACGGAGTTTTCGCCTGGGGCTGAGGAATGTGCCCAGCTCCTTTCATTCTCCCCTTCTTTTCAGGCATCTCTAGAGCCAATCTTGGGTCTTATAAGTCTGATTCTGTCTCAGTGTTTACAGGTTGGTATTGGGCTCTGAGAACCATGAGTTGTACGGTGTCAAATCTCTCTCTAACAAACTGTAAAATTCTGTTAACAACACAAGGTCCTACGGTAAGCAGAAATAGTAGACTTAGCAGGGGTCCAAGGAAGGGGGCTAACAGAGAAAACATAGAGGAATTCCACCATTGGTCTGCAGCTGAAGCAAACTGCTGTGTTTTTACTTCAGTGCTTAACTTGCGTAACTGTTGGACCCGGTCCTCTACAAGCCCTGATTCATTTATGTAGAAACAACAGTCTTCTTTTAGAAACATACAAGTACCACCTTTTTCTGCAGTGAGTAGGTCTAGGGCCCTCCGGTTCTGCAATGTTACCTGTGCTAGGGACGTGAGCTGCCGCTGGAGGGAGGCAAGGGACTCAGCCGACTCCTCCATAGCAACGGCAAATTGTTGGTACAACTTGTTACTTTCTATGAGGGTGTGACCTAGGGCTCCCCCCGCCAGTCCGGCCGCAATGAAGGATGCGGTGAGGGAGATTCCTGCAATGAGGGGGAGAAATACGGCTCGTGCAGGTCTCGGTCTAGGGTCTGGGTGAATAACAGCACTAGTCCAGTTACTGGTATACCCTAGGAACTCGCCAGCAGTTAGTAGAGTCAACCGGGGAACTAATGTGACAGGGAGACACAGTAGGTTGTTAACAGAGGGACTAGGTAGGTTCTTAGATAATGTTCCATTACACCAGAAGAATATGCCTGACGGAGCCTTTAAGGTGATATTAGGGGGCGTTGCAGTGATGCTGCAGAGGCTGGAACTGGTTCCTGAGAAACAGTAGGGAAACTTCTCCTGACTGGGGTTTAGGTATAAGGGCACGTTAGGGATAGGGGCATATGAGAGGTTTCGGAGGTTGTTAGCTTGGGCAGAGGTAGAGGATCCTCATGGCAGAGGGACAGCGGTTAGCGGTGGATGCCCTAGAGTGGCACACAGAAAGCAGCCAGACAGGCTGTGAAGTCCTGTAAGGTTAGCAAGTTCTAGTCCTTGTAATAACTTTCTTTCTTTTTCTTTTTTTTTTTTTTTTTTTTTTTTTTTTTTTTTTTTTTTTGAGACGGAGTCTCGCTCTGTCGCCCAGGCTGGAGTGCAGTGGCCGGATCTCAGCTCACTGCAAGCTCCACCTCCTGGGTTTACGCCATTCTCCTGCCTCAGCCTCCCGAGTAGCTGGGACTACAGGCGCCCGCCACCTCACCCGGCTAGTTTTTTTGTATTTTTTAGTAGAGACGGGGTTTCTCCGTATTAGCCAGGATAGTCTCGATCTCCTGACCTAGTGATCCGCCCATCTCGGCCTCCCAAAGTGCTGGGATTACAGGCTTGAGCCACCGTGCCCAGCCCTTCTTGTAATAACTTTAACCAGGAGAAAGGACGTAAGTCTTGTGTTAGTCTGTTTTCCTGTCGTTGGATATTCCCGTGGACCAGGGGCAGTACTTGCACTAGGCCTCGCCACAGATAGAGGTGACTGCTAGGCCATGTGGAGGAGGGGGAGTAGTATACAGCCCCATGTTGAGGCGTGGTGCAGCGGGAGTTCCAGAGGTCTCTAACTATCCATGTATATGAAAAGTCTCTATCCCGTCTACGATGGAAGGGCCACTTAGGGTCTAACTGTTTTCTCTCTCCCCAATAACGGGGTCTGTGGATGTTACAATAGTTATAAGGACAGCCGGCATTTTGGTGCCACCAGTAGTGTTTACAGTTGTATTTAGTCTGATCAAACTCAAAGCATATTATTGGTGTCATAGGTTTGGCTATTTGAAAACCATTAAAATTTAGTAGAATTGGGCTGTTGCACCCTGAGGAGGGGCAATCAGCACTGACCAATAATTTCCCGGGCTTATGAGGTTGCCCAGGGTGGGTTCGGTTTTCATAAAGCCAGAATCTCCAGACAAAGGGATTAAGAGCTGGTTTTGTGATTTCTCCAGCGGCCACTAGGGCGACTAACGTTAGGGTTAGACTACCTAACTGCATGTTTGTAGTGAGCTATGTTGCCGGCGCAGGGTGAGTTTTAAGGGGTTGTTTCTAGCTCTGTCCACAGTCCACGTGTCCGGTGCTTCAGCCGCCGCCGTGATTGGTCCCAGGAGGTCGGAGGTTGGGTCCACCGGCTTGACGTGGGTGTAGTGGATCCATGACGTGATGCCTTCTACCTTCAGGGCGGTGGGTGTGGTTAGGAGTACCTGGAGTGGTCCTTTCCACCTGGGTTCTAGGGTCTCTTGTCGGTGTCGCTTGACACCGACAGGACCCAGTCTCCCGGCTGGTACGGATGGGGTGTCGGCGGGGGACTGGTCTCATATAGTTCCTTCAGCTTGGGCCAGATTTCTTGATGAATTTTCTGCAAGGCTTGTAGGGAAAATAAGAGTTCAGAGACATTTTCTGTTTCAGACTTGAGCAGATCATCTTTTAGGCTGGGAACTAAGGGTGGGGGTCTGCCATACATAATTTCATAAGGGGTAAGGCCCAGTCTGTAAGGGGTATTACGGGCCCAGAACAGAGCATAGGGGAGAAGGACCACCTAATTAGCACCAGTCTCTATAGTTAATTTAGTTAAGGTTTTCTTTAAGGTCCGATTCATTCTTTCTACCTGTCCTGAACTCTGGGGCCTGTAAGCACAATGTAGTTTCCAATTTGCCCCAAGGATGGAAGCCAAATCTTGACTTACCTTAGCGACGAAGGCCGGCCTATTATCTGACCTTATCTGGACGGGGAAGCCATACCTGGGGAGGATATCTTCCAGGATTTTCTTTGCTACAACCTGAGCAGTTTCCTTTTTGGTGGGGAATGCTTCAGTCTACCCTGAAAAAGTATCTACAAAGACAAGTAAGTACCGATACCCGTATTTTCCTGGCTTTATCTCAGTAAAATCTACTTCCCAGTAGATACCGGGCCTGGTTCCTCTGAGCCTTGTTCCCGTTGCGGCCTGGGATTGGGGGTAGGCGTTGTTAAGCTGGCAGACTTTGCAACTTGTCACGATGTTGCTGGCCATCTTGGCTGTATGTCTGAATTTGAGCTTAGAGCGTCTGATCAGGTCTATCATCCGCCGAGCACCCAGGTGGGTGGTTCGGTGGATGTGTTGTAACACTTTGTTGTCCTAATTTTTCTGGTAGGATGGTTTGGTCATTAGTATCAGTCCACCACCTATTCTGGATCTGTTTTAGGGGAAGCTTATCAATCCACTGGAGATCTTGTTCTGAATAATCAGGGAAATATGGCAAGTCCCGGGGACCCGGGTCAGGGAGCTGGAGTGCAAGGAGTTGGCTGGGAGCCTTTGCCACCTTTCTTGCAGTTTGGTCCGCCAGAAAGTTGCCTTGAGCAGTTGAAGTAGTTAGTTTCTGATGCCCTGGGCAATGCACAATGGCTAACTTTTCTGGCCTCCATAGGGCTGTTAGCAGGGCTAGGATTTCTTGCTTGTTTTTTATCTCTTTTCCTTCAGCCGTCAGTAACCCCCGCTCACTGTAAATGGCCCCATGTATATGCGCCGTTGCAAAAGCATATCGGTTGTCTGTATATACCGTCAGCTTCTTCCCCGCCCCTAAGGTAAGAGCTTGAGTGAGCGCTATCAGTTCGGCCTTCTGGGCCGATGTCCCCGGGGGCAGGGGTTCCGCCCAGATTACTTCAGTCTCTGAAGTTACTGCTGCTCCAGCGTACCTCTGGCCCTGATGCATGAAGCTGCTCCTATCAGTGAACCAAACGAGGTCGGTGTCAGGAAGTGGGCGGTCCTGCAGGTCTTCTCGAACTCTGTGCACCTGAGCTAGTATCTCGGTGCAGTCGTGGAGTGGGGCGTCCAGGTCCGGGTTGGGCAGCAGCGAGGCAGGGTTTAAGGTCGTTGGGGGCAGGAATGTTATCCTGAGAGGATTTAGTAGTAGTCCTTGGTAGTGGGTGAGTCGGGCGTTACTCATCCAGCGATTAGGTGGCTGTTTGAGTACACCTTCGATGGCATGTGGAGTAACGACCCGCAATTCTTGCCCCATGACAAGTTTATCAGCATCCTGCACCATCAGAGCCGTGGCTGCAATCATTCGGAGACAGGGAGGCCACCCGGCAGCCACTGGGTCTAACTTCTTTGACAGGTAGGCAACTGGCCTCCGCCAGGGGCCTAAGTTCTGTGTTATTACCGCCTTGGCAACACCTTTATTCTCATCTACGTATAAGTGGAAGGGCTTGGTAACATCAGGTAGTCCCAGTGCAGGCGCGGAGAGTAGGGCGGTTTTAATCTGTTGGAAAGCCGACTCGGCTTCGTCTGTCTACTTAAATGGCTGCTGCCCCTGTGTTGCCTGATATAAGGGTTTAGCCAGTTCCGCGAACCCAAGTATCCATAGTCTGCAAAACCCCGCCGACCCCAGGAATTCCCTCACTTGTCGGGTGGATTGCGGCCTGGGGATCTGCAGAACAGTTTGTTTCCGGGCGTCTGTTAACCAGCGCTGCCCTTCTTTAAGCAGGTACCCTAGATATGTTACCTCTGGCTTACAGATTTGAGCTTTCTTTGCCGAGGCTCGGTAGCCTAGATTTCCCAGAGCTTGTAAGAGACCCTTGGTCCCTTGGATGCAAGCTTCTTGGGTCTCAGCAGCAATCAGGAGGTCATCAACATACTGTAGTAAAGTTATTTCAGGGTGTTTGCGTTGGTACTCACCCAGGTCTTCATGGAGGGCCTCATCGAACAGGGTAGGAGAGTTTTTGAATCCTTGCGGCAGTCTGGTCCATGTCAGTTGGCCACTTATGCCCCTATCAGGGTCATTCCACTCGAAGGCGAAGAGCTTTTGGCTCTGAGGGGCTAAAGGCAAACTGAAGAAAGCATCTTTTAAATCTAAAACAGTGTACCATTGATGTTTAGGGTTTAGGATACTCAGGAGGGTATACGGGTTAGGCACAGTTGGATGTATGTCCACAACCCTCTTACTGATTTCTCTTAAGTCTTGTACAGGTCTGTATTCTCCACTATTAGGTTTTCGTACCGGCAACAATGGAGTATTCCAGGGTGAGTGACATGGGCGAAGGACCCCTTGGTCAAGGAGCCGGCAGATATGCGGGGCAATTCCTTTCTTGGCCTCTAGGGGCATCGGGTGTTGGCGTACCTGCACGGGGTCTGCCCCAGGCTTAAGTTCAACAAATAAGGCAGGACGGTGTTTTGCTAGACCTAAGGCCCTCGTTTCTGCCCAAGCTTCTGGATATTGCTGGAGCCAGGTTGCTATGTCCTGGTCAGGGGCCGTTTGCTCCTGGTGGAGCCGGTACTCATCTTCTAGGGTTATAGTCAGGACGGACACGGGTCGATTGTGGGAGTTGGTCATGACGGGCCCCTCAGGGAGGAAATGGATCTGTGCTCCTATTTTAGTTAGCAGGTGTCTCCCTAATAGGGGACAGGGGCTCTCAGGGATGACCAGGAAAGAATGGGTTACATTCTTGGCTCCGAGGTTTACTGTTCTTTGTGTTGTCCATGGGTATGTATTAACTCCTGTGGCCCTTTGTACCCACGAGGACTTGGAGGATAATTTCCTATTAGTTTTAACTAAGACTGAGTGCTGTGCTCCTGTATCGACCAAGAACTGGACCGGGGACCCCTCCACTTGCAAAGTTACCCTAGGTTCGGGGAGGGGATCCGAACCCCGTCTTCCCTAGTCTTCATCTTGAGTGACTAGTACGGGTGTAGACCTAGGAGGTCCCTGTCCTCGTTGTTTCTTTTTGGGGCAGTCTCTTACCCAGTGGCCAGCCTCCTTGCAGTAGGCACATTGGTCTTTTTTCAGATTATCATGCCTGGGGGGCCGCCTGGGTTGGGTGTACTCTGGCTGTAGATGCTCTTTCTGTACCACTGCTGCCAGGACCTTGGTCATTTTTTCAGTGGCCTTAAATTGCCTTTCCTCTGGAGTATCTCTGTTATTGTAAACCCGCTGGGCTATCTGAAGGAGGTCTTGAATCCGCTTTCCTTCTAAGTCTTCTAATTTCTGGAGTTTTCTTTTAATATCTGGGGCTGCCTGATTTACGAAAGACATTACAACAGCTGCCTGACTTCCTGGAGCCTCTGGATCTATGGGGGTGTACTGTCTAAAAGCTTCCATTAATCTTTCTAAGTAGGTAGCTGGGCTCTCTGTCTTTCCCTGCAGAATAGAATATACTTTAGCCAAATTAGTGGGCTTGCGAGCAGCTGCCCGGAGACCTGCCATTAGAGTCTGGCGATTAAGGTGTAGCCGTCCCCTACCTTCTGCCGTGTTGTAGTCCCACGCTGGCCTGGTCAGAGGAAAGGTCGCGTTTATGAGGTCAGGGTTGGCAGTCGGTTGACCGTCGTCCCCCGGGACCAGCTTTCTAGCTTCTACCTGTATTCTCTCTTGCTCTTCTGTGGTAAACAAGATTCGGAGGAGCTGCTGACAATCATCCCAAGTGGGCTGGTGGGTGAACATGACACTATCCAGTAAAGCCAGTAAATCTTTGGGGTTGTCTGAAAACCGAGCACTCTGAGTCTTCTAGTTATACAGATCGCTGGTGGAGAATGGCCAGTACTGGAGCCTGGGGATTCCTGTGTCATCTGGGGGTCCTATTTCCCAAAGGGGTAAAGCCACCGTGGAGTCAGGCGGCTGGGGGGGGGGCTAGTCCGCGAAGTGCACCCTCGCGTCCGCCCCGCCGGCCCTTCAAAGTTACTTTCCCTTTCAGCGGACCCATGAGTGCCAGCCGCCTTCCCTCCGCCTGCTCCTTCCCGCGACACAGCCCGGGGGGCCAGGGCCTGGGGCCCGGAGGGATACGGAGGGGGTTCTGTGAACAGTGGGTCCCTGCTATCAGGTAGAACAGATGGGGGCGGGCAGTTGGTTGCTTGGATTTTAGTGGTCGAGCAACCAGTGCCTTACAGGGTTCAGAGTCTAATTGGAAAGGGGACAGCCAAGGAGGCGGGTTTTCAACAAGGTCCTGCGATATGAGGATGTATGGGATTTGATCTAAGTGGCCCGCACGCCCAGGTAGGAAAATCTTGGATTTTACCCTAGTTATGACAGCAAGCCGGAAGGTCCCTTCAGGTGGCCACCCCACATCAAAGGCAGGCCATTCGGAGCGACACAGAGTAATTAGCTTTCCTTTCCTGATTTCTATACCAAGATCATGGCCCCTTGCTCTAACTTCTTTGAAATTACTTGTAAGGAGAGATAGAGGAGTGCTCTGGGTATTACCCATCCTGTAATGATTTGTAGTCTTTTCCTGTAAAGGAATGTGGGTTAGAATCCCTGTAAAGGAAATCTGATCTGACTTATTAATGATATCTAGTCGCAGGCGCGCTTTGGCAGCCCGAAGCCGGAAGCCCGGGGACCGGGGCCGCTCAGATCGCGAGCGTGCGCCGGAAGCCGGGAGCCTGGGGACCGGGCCGCAAGCACGCGCCGGAAGCCGGGAGCCCGGGTCAGAGTTAGCTGCCCGGGTCGCGATTGCTCTCGGGCGACCCAGATCAAAGACAGCTTTCAGATCGCAAGCGCGCACCGGAAGCCCGGGTCAGAGTTAGCTGCCTGGGTCGCGATCGCGCTCGGGCGACCCAGATCAAAGACAGCTTTCAGATTGCAAGCGCGCACCGGAAGCCCGGGTCAGAGTCAGCTGCTGCCCGGATCGCAAACGCGCTCCCGCAGCTCAGATGGCGATTTAGATCAGAAGAGAGCCAGGGGACGTCTCCCACCGGCCTCCACTGGCCATCCTATAGTGCGTCCGCCAGGACTGTGCCAGCTCCAGTTTCAGATCTCACGAGTCACAGATTCAAATTCAGAACAGACACACAGACACAGACAGACAAACGGAGACGAGCCAGCTCAGCTATCAGTAGATCGATCCTAGCAGATCCGTTGACCAGGGGTCTGGTGGGCTTGGGGAATCCCGGACGGGCCCCCAGATGTTATGCCCAGACTGTTTGTTCCCCAAAGAAGACCACCAGAGTCCAGAGTCAAAGCCAAGCGGCAAGGATCTTTACTACAAGTTCGAGCCTGGTCCCTCCATTCCACAGTATACAAGAGGGCCTCGAACAATGCGAGCGTTTGCTTTTTATAGCCCGAGAGTTACAGGGGAACAAAGGAATTCTTTTGATTCCCGCGCTTTCAGTAACCTTGAACGGCCGTCTCCTTATCGGAGACTTTCCAGGTGGTGTTTGTACTGGGCTCAGGGAGTTTGAAAGATACATGGCGATATGTGGGGGGATGGGAGGATGGGATGTGTTTGTACTGGGCTCAGGGAGTTTTCACCTGGGGCTGAGGAATGTGCCCAGCTCCTTTCACTACTACCCCAGGTCAGAGTGTGTCAGTCATCACTCAATGCCACTCACAGACCACCAACTTCAGAATATCTAGGTGTAAAGGTCTGTACAATAGTCGTAACATAATAATGTAAACAATTTTACGTTAATTATTTATATTATACAGTTACACAATGTAAACACTATTAAAACATGTTTGTCTTCAAAGAATGGCCTTAGTTTCTGTGGGCAGTGTCTCCTCATGGAAAGGTAGTGCATTCCTGCTAAATCACGGACAAAACGGGCCCCCAGGAGCTCTCCAGGCTGCAGCAGCAGCTTCTCATCTATGTCCTTCACTGCATGATGTTGTTGTTGACTTTGAAAGCTCCTTTTCGTCTAGTTTTATCAACAGAGCTGGTATTTCATGAGGATCTACTGCATGCCAGGGCTCCTATGGCACTGCGGTCTTGTTGGTTGCCAAAAGGCAGACCACAGGCCATCTTGAACATAAAGTGCAGAAAGCAGGCAGGATTACCACCCATGGGCCTCGGCCTTCTGTGGCCCTGGCCAGATTTAGAATTTGGGACAAGGCAGGACAAGCTCACTCAGAGCAGCTTGTCGGTGGCTGGGGCCTGTGCATTGCAGGCAAAGCCATGGTGGCTCAAGGAGCAACCAGCCACTTCTGCTAGGCTGGGCCTGGGGTCCGGAGGGTGGTGGCCCTCTGCGTGGGGCCTGCAAGCCTGTATTTTCCTTCTGCAGTGCCCTAGCAGAGGTTTTCCAAGACTCTGTGTTTAAGAGACCAGAATAACTAAAACACGAAACTGAATTGAGTAAGAAAGTGGCAGCCTTTAATTGCAAATATGCACACACACACAGGCGAGGTTCTCCGGTCCTCAAGTGTGGGGCCAGAGAAGTCGCACCGGCTCCTGCTGGTGGCGGACTTTTATGCATTGCTAGCGGAAAGGGGAGGGCAGTGGGCGGGATAGGGGCGTCTCCATAGGCGTGGTTGGATAAGTTTCGGTTTCTTCAGATTGATATCACGTGGCGCATGCTCAGTTGATCCGCACTTTCCCAGGCACGGGCAAGTTGGTGGTGAAGAACCTGGAAGCAACAGGGACTGCACCATTTTGCTCACCTTTTTCCATCTTGTCCCTTTTCCCTCACCCAAACACTCTGCCTCTGCAGCATGCTTCTTCCTGGGAATGGTGGGAGGTGGTTTTCCAGGGTGGAAGCCTCACCAGTGGTTAAGCACTGTCTTCTTGATGCTGACCTCGTGATAGTGAGTTCTCATGAGATCTGGTTTTATAGCAGGGTGTGGCACCTTCTTCCTCTCAGTCTGCTCCTTCTCCTGCCACGTGAAACATCTCCTTGCCCCTTGGCCTTCTGGTGTGATCAGGAGGCACCTGAGTCCTCCCAGAAGCAGAAGCCACTGTGTTTCCTTTGCAGCCTGCAGAACCGTGAGCCCATTAAACTTTCTTTATGATCACACAGACAGTTAGTACTGTAAACTCAAGCCATGAAATGCCTTCAAGGCCTTTTCCCCATTGTCTTGGCAATCAGTGCTCAGCTTCTTTTCATGCAAATATCTGAAGCCTGCGTGAATTTTTTCCCTGAAATTGGACTTTTCTTTTACCACATTGCCAGGCTGTGACAAAGAGAGCTGACAGTGTAGAAGCAGGCTCAGAAGCGGATAAAAGACAGAGGTCGGGAGAGTTGGGAGAGCTTAGAAGACAGCAAGGGGAGGAAAAGTTTGGAGCACTGTAGAGAATTGTGAAATGCTTGTGATGAGAAGGCTGGCAGAAGGATGGACAGTGAAGGCCAGACTTAAAAGGTCTCAGATGAAAATGAGGAATTTCCTGTGAACAGGAGCCAAGGTTCCATTTGATTGGCCTGACAGAGAACATGGCTGCACAGTGACCCTGCCCTGGAGATCTGTGAAACTATGAACTTGCGGGTGATGATTTAGGATGTATCTTGTGGAATGAACATCTAGGCAGCATAGCTCAAGAGGTGTCCTGTCTGCGTCGAACAGCCTGTGTTATGTGTGAGCCTAAGGAATGACCTCAAGTTGGAACTTCTATTTAAAGGAGAAGCGGAGCTCAAAAGTTTGGAAAATTTGCAGCCTGGCCAAGTGGTCAAAAAGAAAAGCTATTTTCTTTTTGAAAATAGGATAGCTAACAGCTAATAGCTAATAAAATAGAAAATAGCTAATGGGGAAAATTCAAGAAGGCTCAGGGTATTTGCATAAAAAGGAGCTTAGTGCAAGCAGCCAAGACAAAGGGTAAAAGGCCTTGAAGGCATTTCAGAGACCTTTGCAGTGGCCCTTGGTGTCACAGGTCCGGGGGCCTAGCAGAGATGAATGGTTTCCTGGGCCAGCTGCATGGCCCGGCTTCTGTGCGCATCCTCAGGACGCTGCTGTCTTCATCCCTGCAGCTCGAGCTCCAGCCATGACTGAAAGATGCACAGATAGAGCTTGGATCACTGCTTCAGAGGTGGCTCCAAGCCTTGATGGCTTCCACATAGTGTTAAGCCATTAGGTGCACAGAGCAAGAGACCAGAGGCTCGGGAGCCTCCGTCTAGACTTCAGAGGATGTAGAGAAAAACCTGGGTGTGCAGGCAGGAGCTTTTCCAAGACCAGAGCCTCATGGAAAACCTCTACTAGGGCAGCAAAGAAGGGACATAGAGGGTTGAAGCCCCCACACAGGGAGGCTCCATTCTCCAAACCCCAGATTCATAGACCCACCAACAGCTTGCACCCTGAGTGTGGAAAAGGCACAGGCACTCAACATCAGCCCTGTCCATGAGAGGCAGCCTTGGGTGCTGAACACTGCAAAGCCACAGGCGCAGATCTGCCCAAGGCCTTGGGAGCCCAGCCCCCACACCCCTGTGCCCCGGATGTGGGACAAGGATTCAGAAAGGATGATTTTGGAGCTGTCGGATTGAGTGACTGGCCTCCTGGGTAATGGATGTTCATGTATCCTGTGAGTCCCATCTGTGTTTTGTTTTTCTTTCTGGCAATTTTTTTTCCTGTTGCCTGGAATGCTTACCCATTGGCTGTACAATCATTGTACCTTGGAGGTTAACTAACTTGCTTTATAATTCAGAAACTCAGGGGCAGAAAGGACTGTAGCCTTGTCTCAGATGAGACTTTGAGGTTTGGACATTTCAGTAAATGCTGGAATTATTTAAGATTTGGGGGACTGTAGGGAAGGCATCATTGTATTTTGCAGTGTGAGAAAGATAGGAGATTTGGGAGACCAGGGACAGAATAATATGATTTGGCTCTGTGTCCCTACCAAAACTCCTGTGGAATTGTAACGGGAAAAGTTAAATGTGGGGACTGGTGGATGGTGATTCAATCACGGTGGACAGTGGAGGTTGGAAGGTGGGGGTGGTCAGGAGTATTGCAGGGATTGTGGTGGGGTTCGGGGGAAAGGCAGGGGTGGGAGGCAGATCCTTCACAAATGGTTAAACACCATCTTTTTAATGCTGTCTTTCTGATAGTTTGCTTCATGATTTAGGGTCTTTGAGATTCAATGAATACTGGCCTGCTGGGTTTCGGATGTACATTGGGCCTGTGGTCCCGTTTGTATTATTTTTCTGGGAAATTTCTTCCCTTTGGATTGAGAAAGCTTACCCCATGTCTGTGCCATCACTGCACCTTAAAAGAACTGCGTTTGAAATTCACGGACTCATAGGCAGAAGAGACTGTAGCCTTGTCTCAGATAAGACTTTGAACTTTTTACATTTGAGTTAATGCTGGGATGAGTTAAGGCTTTTGGAAACATTTGAAGAGGCATGACTATTTTACTCTGTGAGAG
Source organism: Macaca fascicularis (assembly GCF_037993035.2). Classification (NCBI taxonomy): domain Eukaryota; kingdom Metazoa; phylum Chordata; class Mammalia; order Primates; family Cercopithecidae; genus Macaca; species Macaca fascicularis. The sequence continues at coordinate 625,804 of NC_088386.1, forward strand.
TGACATGAGATTCAGGGGGAGAGGATCAAGGGCAGAATAATATGGTTTGGCTATATTTCCCTAGAAAAACTCATGTGGAATTGCAATCCAGAATGTTGGAGGTGGAGCCTGGTGGGAGGTGATTTAATCGTGGATGGGAGGGGGGTGGGATTGGAGGGAAAAAGGGGTGGGTAGGGTGGTGAGCAGTAAGCTGGCTGTAGGGTGGTGGGAGGGTGGGGTAGTAGGAAGGAGGAGTAGCCCGCTGCAGAGGCAGAGGCTCGTGGAAAACCTCTCCTAGGACAGTGCACCTGTGGCTTTGCAGGGTGAAGCCCCATGGCTGCTCTCATGGGCTGGGCTGATGTTGAGTGCCACTAGCTTTTCCATACTGAAGGTGTGAGCTGTTGGTGGGGCTATGAACCTGGGGTTTGGAGGATGGTGGCCTCCTGCATAGGGGTTCCAAGCCCATGTTTTTCTTCTGCACTGGCATAGTACAGGTTTTCCAAGAGGCTCTGCCTCTGCCTCAGGCTTCTGCCTGGAAACAGTAGGGGGTGGAGGTGGGTTGGGGGTCGGATCCTTCACCAGTGATTAAGCACCATCTTCTTGATGCTCACCTTGTGATAGTGAGTTGTCATGAACTTCCTCATGGTGTTAAGCCACTGGTTGGATGGAGCATGAGACTAGAGAGTTGGGAGCCTCTGCATAGACATTGGAGGATGTATGGATATGTCTGGGTGTCCAGGCAGAAGCCTTCCAAAAAGGCAGCACCTCATAAGAAACCTCCACCAGGGCAGTGCAGAAGGAAAATACGGAGTTGGAGCCCCCACACTGGAGGCCACCATCATGCAGACCCCAGATTCATAGACCCCACAACAGCTTGTACCGTCAGTGGGGAAAAGCTACAGGTACTCAACACCAGCCCAGCCCATGAAGGCAGCCCTGGGGCATAAACCCTGCAAAGCCACAGGTGCAGAGCTGCCCAAGGCCTTGGGAGCCCAGCCCTTACTTCCGTGTGCCCTGGATGTGGGACAAGGTTTCAAAAAGGGTAATTTTGGAGTTGTAGGATTGAATGACTGGCCTTCCGGGTTTGGAGTTTCATGGGGCCTGTAAGTCCTTTCTGTGTTTTGTTCTTACTGGCAAAATTACTCCTTTTGGCTGGGAATGCTTACGCATTGCCTGTATAAGCATTGTACCTTGGAAGTAGTTAACTTGCTTTATATTTCAGAGGTTCATGAGTCTAAAGATCTGCAGCCTTGTGTTGGGTAAGACTTTAAGCTTTGAACATTTGTATAAATGATGAAATGATGTAAGACTTTGGGGGATTGTAGGGAAGGTGTTATTGTAGTTGGCAATGTGAGAAGGACATGAGATTTGGGCCAAGGACAGAATAATAAAATTTAGCTCTGTGTCCCTACCAAAACTCATGTGCAGTTGTAATGGGGAATGTTAAAGGTGGGGCCTGGTGGAAGATGATTAAATCATGGTGGAGAGTGGGGGTTGGAAGGTGGGCGATAGGGAGAATGGGGGGATTATGTTGGGGGTGAGGGGTGAAAAATGATGGTGGCAGGTGGATCCTTCACAAATGATTAAACACAATCTCCTTATTTCTGTCCTTGTGATAATGAGTTCTCTTCATGATTTTGGAGCTGTGAGACTGAATGGATACTGGCCTCTTGGGTTTTGGACTTGCATTGGGCCTGTGGTCCCATCTGTGTTATTTTGCTGGGAAGTTTCTTCCCGTTGGATTGAGAAAGCTTACCCAATGGTTGTACCATCTTGTATCTTGAAAGAAAAGAATACCCTTTTAAATTCAGGGACTCATAGGCAAATGGGACTGTAGGCTTGTCTCAGATGAGACATTGAACTTTTTACATTTGAGTTAATGCTGGAATGAGTTAGGACTTTTGGCAACTTTTGAAAAGGTATGATTGTATTTTGCTCTGTAAGAAGGACATGAGATTCGGAGGCTTCAGGGTCAGAATAATATGGATTGGCTGTGTTTCCCTACAAAATCTCATGTGAATTGTAATCCTGAATGTTGGAGATGGGGCTTGGCGGTAGGTGATTTAATCGTGGATGGAAGGGGGTTGGGGTTGGAAGGAAAAAATGTGAGTAGTATCAGTAGGAGTGGGTTGTCGGTAGGGTGGTGAGAGGGTGGTGGGTAGTAGGAAGGGGGAGTAGCCTGCTGCAGAGGCACAGCCTCATGGAAAACCTCTACTAGGGCAGTGCTGGCTTTGCAGGCTTTAGCCCCCATGGCTGCTCTCATGGGCTGAGCTGGTGTTGAGTGCCTGTAGCTTTTCCATACTGAGGGTGCAGACTGTTGGTAGGCTTATGAGTCTGGGGTCTGGAAGATGGTGGCCTCCTGTGTGGGGGCTCCAAGCCCATATTTTCCTTCCGCACTGCCATAGTAGAAGTTTCCCAAGAGGCTCTGCCTCTGCAGGAGGCTTCTGCCTGGAAACAGTAGGCGGTGGTGTGCGTGGTGGATCCTTCACCAATGGTTAATCTTCTTGGTGCTGATCTCCTGATAGTGAGTTCTCATGTGATCCGGTTGTATAACGCGCTGTGGCACCTCTTTCCTCTCTCTGTCTTGCTCGTACTTCTGCCATATAAAACAGTTCATTGCCGCTTGGCCTTCTGGTGTGGTTAGGAGGGTCCTGATGAGCGTGCACCTGCTCAGTGGACCTAGTCAGTTGGGACTTGGTCAGTGAGGCTTATTTAGTGGCAGCATGGTCAGCAGGGGTCTGCTTACAGAGGGTCTCAGGGGGATCTAGTAGTGGGGGTTTTGGTGAGTGGGGACCTATTGACAGCCAGTTGTTTGGTGTCTGGTCAGTGCAAACCTGGGCTGTGGGGCTTGACCAGTGGAGACCTGATTAGCTGGGGCTTAGTGGTAGCCTGGTCAGCATGGGCTGGGTCACTTGTGAGCAGGTCAAGGGGTGCTATTCAGTGGAGGACTGGTCACATGGGACCTAGTCAGCAGGGCCTGGGGGGTGTGTCCTCATCAGTGAGGCCCTTGCCAGTGGGGCCCTGGTCAGGGAAACCTGGTCAGTGGGACCTAATCAGAGGGGGCCTGGTCAGAGAGGACTTGGTCAGTGGTGGCTTTTGTAGCACCGGTCTATGGGGTGACCTGGTCATCAGGGACTTGAGCAGTTGGTGCCTGTTTGTGGGGCCTACTTATTAGGGTTCCAGTCGGGGCATCTGGTCACCTCAGGCCTGGTTAGGAGGGGCCTGATCAGTGGCAGCCTGTTCCCTAGAGGCCTGGTCAGTGGGGCCTCATCTGTGGGGTCAGGCAGTGGTGTCATGATCGGTGGAACCTGGTAAGTGAGGCCTTGTCAGTAATGACCTAGTCAGTGAGAACTTGTCAGTGAGGACCTGGTCAGTGAGGCCTTGTCAGTAATGACCTAGTCAGTGAGAACTTGTCAGTGAGGACCTGGTCAGTGAGGCTTTGTCAGTAAGGACTTTGTCAGTGAGGCCTGGTCAGTAAGGACCCAGTCAGTGAGGCCTTGTCAGTGAGGCCTTATCAGTAAGGTCCTGGTCAGTGAGGCCTTGTCAGTGAGGTCCTGGTCAGTGGGGTCCTGGTCATTGTGTGCCTGGTAGCAGGGGCATGGTTAGTGGGGCCTGGTGATGGGGGGTCTAATCAGTGAGGGTGTGGTCAGGGAAGACCTGATGTGTGGAGTCTAGTTAGCAGGAACCTGGTCAGTGGGGACTGCTGAGCACTGCTTGGAGAAGCCAGGTATATTGTGTGTTATCAAGGGCCCTGTGGACAGCTGGGATGGTCCAGTGGTGCCCAACAGCCCAGTCAAAAGTGGACAAAGCAGGTGTGCGGATGGACCTGGGAGATCTTGCTCAGAGATTCTGACAGGACAAAGGTAAAGAAAGGGCCAGAGTGGCCGGAGAGATGGTCACAGTCTATGGGCTGCACAGGATGATGGAAACCAGGGAACAGGCAGTGTGGGCAGCTGGGGTGCAGGGAGAGGCAGGTGCATGCTGGGAGGTCAGACCCTGTGAGGGCTGTGAGGGGTCAGGTGGGGTGGGCTCCAGGTGCACCCTCAGTGCACTGGGTGGGTCTCACCCCAGGCTCCCTGAACCCCAGCCAGGTGATATGGTCACTCCCTGGGGGACTGCTCTCAGGCCCCGGCTACCCACCCTGGGCAGTGCTGTCCCATGTCAGGACTGTCAGGACTGGACTTTCTCAGATCCTGTGGAGAGCACAGCCTCCAGCCTAGGAGGGGCAGCCCCATGGTGCAGCCTGAGCTCTCCATGGGCCTGGAGCATCCCCTGCCAGCCTTGTGCTCCCTCTTCTCCCAGATCTCATTTTTCCAGTGTCAGCCAGCAGGGAGGCCCCATCCTCCCTTCCCTGTGTGTCTCCTGGGCTGAAACTTGTGGCAGATTGGGTCAGGGATGGGCTTCCCTCAGGCCTATTTGGGGAGGGGACTGGCTCCCAGCCTGGTGCAGGTCCTCAGCTCTGCCTTGGTTGCCTTAGAGTAAGATGGACCAGTCAGTGCCCTGAAGGTGAAGATAAGCGACTGTCCTGCTGTTGGGAGGCTGGTCTAGGGATGGAGGACTTAACAGGTCCTCCCAGTCTGTCAGGCCTGGGCAGCACTGTCTTGTCTTAGGACTCAGGCCAGTCCTGAGATGAGGCAGTGCTGCCCAGGGTGGGTGGCCGGGACCTGACAGAAGTCTCCCAGGGAGTGACCACATCACACATCCAGGGTCCAGGGAGCCTGGACTGTGACATGCCCAGTGCACTGAAGGTGCACCTGGAGCCCACTCCACCTGATGCCTCCACAGCCCTCACAGGGTCTGACCTCCCAGCATGTTCTTGCCTCTTCCTGCACCCCAGCTGCCCACCTTGCCTGTTCCCTGAGTTCTTCCATCCTGTCCAGCAGGATGGGATGGACAGGGGGACAGCCTGTGTGCACATTTCATGGCAAGTGGGAGTGGCACACCATCTCTGGGAGGCACCATGGTTCCTGCCAAATCTGACCCCAGGACTCTGTCCTTGAGGTGGTTTTACCAAACCCCAAACCCAGAACTGTGGTTGTGGCTCAGGGGTCAGCATCTGCTAGTGCCAGGACACTACTGGGAGGCTGGGACTTGACCAAAGCCCATGGTGTCTCTGACCTGAGGACAGGGTGTCTTGGGACTATAAGGCCAGGCAACCAATGGCCATTGGGTCATAGGGGTTCAGCCCCAATGTTTGTCCTTCCCTGGCTCCTTCTGATTCAGTGCCATCAGGGCCCTGGAGCCCAAGACTCAGCATCCAAGGTCCCCTCCAGGAATCCTGTTGGCTCAGCATACTTTATCGCGTGTCATCTGAGAGCAAACGTGTAAAATCGGATGCACAGAAAAATGACTCAAAGTGCTTACTGACTAGAAGAAATCTAGGAGCAGCAAGGTGGTAATGGGGAAAGGGAGGGACCTCCATGACCAGTGTCTGCAGAGCCAGGGGTACAGGCGCCCAGTGCTGTGGCCTGGCACCAGCTGCCTCTCAGAGGGTGGGTGGCACACTGTCCTTACCCAGAGGACAGCAGGCCTGGTCACCAGCTTTTCTACCTGTTCCTGTAAGCATCACATTGCTGGAGGACAATTTCATCCCAGAGCTTGGACCATCCCTAACTCAGGGGTTAGGGGTTGTCTCTTGGTGACGTAAATGAAAAACCAGGTCCAGATCAGAGTTCCTGACGTTGAACACTCATCCATTCTTTGAATCATGGGAGGGGAGGCCTGGTACTAGGTAGACCTAACCTCTTTGAGGAACCACAGAGCCCAAGGCTGGAAACCTCCAGCATCCTCCACCCCCGATCCTCCCTGGGACCCCTGTGGCCTGTCTCACTGAGCACTCTTCCGTCCGTAGATGTCTCGGCTGCTCTATGAGGGAGTTCCTTTTCAGGTGTGGGGCTGGGCATGGCCACTCCTGCTGGATGTCCAGATGGTGGAAACCAAGGACCTAGGGAAATACTAGGTACAGCCTTTCCACGCTCATCCAGCGCAGGACAAACAGGCCAGGCGGTGTCAGGAGCCCAGGTCTCCAGCTGGAGGGAACGTCAACCCTGCAGTGGGAACAGGGGCCCATTGTACATCCTAGGCACAGACACCACATGTAAGCTGGGCTTGGTACCTACTCCTCCTCAGATTCAGAAAGAAGCCAAACAAGGAGCTTTGTGCAGAATGAAGCCTCCTTCCTTCCAGAAGCACTGCTGACTGTTTGGCGGTTGCCATTTGTGGCAGTGAGCCTTTTGTTTATTCTGAGGTTGGGCTAGTTTCTCCTCTTGGCCCTGACCTACAGATTATAAAGCAGAACAGCAAGAGGTCCGCAGGAAACATCCACAGATGGCATTGGAAATAAGTCACCTTCTGAGAAGCATGTCATGTTTTGGGAGGGCTAAGGCATCAAGTAAGGCCTATGGGGTTGGAGGATCCCTGGGCAGGTGGGGCAATCCACAGCCTTGGGGTCTTCGCATGGGAATCGGGAGGTCCCGAGGCAGAGGCAGTGGTCCCACAGGAGGAGTCACAGAGCCACCAAGGGCTCTCCTGGCCCAGGGAGCAGTCAACACCATGAACTGAACACCTGCTGAGCTCAAAGTCCTGGTCCAGACTGGGGCATGTGGGGCCAGGAGGGAACTCGGAGTGGGAGACAGAGAGACAAGTGTGCTCAGAGGGCACCCGTTTCTGGAAGTAGTGTGGTCCAGAGATTTTGGCTGGGAAGGGCTTCCAGGGTTTCATATGTGTTGTGGAGCTGCTTCCTCTCTCCAGCCTCACCCTGCAGGAATGCCAGTGAATATGTTGCCGCCATCTTGGAGCTCAGTGCCCTCATAGTGTAATGACACCAGCAGATCTGCCTGTGCACGGACTTCGTATACTATCTCATTCCTTAGGAGCAGTGCTTCTGTAGGGCCTCTGACTTAGTGCACAACTTCAGACACCATCATCCTGGAGCAGCACTGCACCCTCACTAGCCATGGTGTTGATGACTTCCTGAAGGCCAAGGCCACGTTCAAGGCTTCGGACTTCATTGATGCACTTGTGCTGAGCAGGGCGGGCTTCTCCGGGACCTTAATTCAGGAGGTAGAATGGAGCTTGGGATCAAGCATCTGGTGAAAGAACTTGCACGTGATCTGGAAGGCTCTGGAGAGCCATGGAAGGTGCTGGATGAAGGAGTGACAGATTGGTTTTAGAGATGACTGTAGAAGGCTGCTTAGGAGTGAACAAAAGCCAGGAGACCAGGGAGGGAGCTTGTGGGGCAGGTCTGGAGATGGCAAGGGAGGGATCCTGCTTGGATGAAAGGTCTTCAGGCACTGTCTCAGGTTACACTCAGGTGCCCTCAGAGCTAGTATGTTCAGAGTCTTGCCTCCAGGATGAAAATGGGAAGGAGTTGTCAGACGGGGACATAGAAATGGAGGCTGGCATATTCATGAGTGCCGGTGGTGGTCCCGGTGTGGGACTACTGTGGCAACAAGGATCTTTCCTTTCAGGGATGATGTGGATGGACCCTACATCACTCCATTCTGCCCTTCCTTTCGCTCCTCCCATTCTCCCAAAAGCCTCAGTGCATGGGCGCTGTTCATCCTGTGGTGCTGAAGCAGCCAAGAGTCACAAGCCTGCCTGGCTGCCTCTGGGTATGACAGCAGAGCCAGTGGCCTCTACTGGATCCTGTACAACTTCACAAGACACCCAGACACCGGGAGTGCTGCCAGCACGTGGTGCAACAGTTCTGAGGGATCACAGTCTTGAAGACATTGAATGGTGGGTGCAGGGCCTCATGGCCTGTTCCCCAGTCCGTCTCATTGGCTCTGGTCCAGGTGGTGAAGGGGGAACATGTTTTTGTCCGTTCTGCCATGATTGCCCGGGAGGAAAAGGAGCAGAGCCCAGAAGCAGTAAAATGAATTAGTAAAGTCAGTTTTCTTTTCTGAACTACATCTCTGTCATCTGTAAGTTGAAGGGAATTCCTTCTACCCCACGAGGCTGCTTGGGGAATGACTGACAGTGTGTGTAGAGCAGGTGCCACCCAGCAGGCATTTGGTGTCCAGACCACTCCTCTTCCCTCTTGGTTTTCTGACTGCATTTGCATTTTGTTCCCAAGACCTTCACTCCCCTTAATTTTGCTCTTCCGTCTGATTCCCACCTTATCTTCTATCCCATGGATTCACCAGGATCTAAGTGAGTAACAGTCATGTATGCATGTATGTGTATGTACATATTCCCTGTGCTGGTGTTGGAGTGTGGTGTGTGTGTGTGTGTGTGTGAGAGAGAGAGAGAAAGAATGTGTGTGTGTGAGAAAGAATGTGTGTGTGCGTGAGAGAGAGAGGGAGAGAGCAAGAGAGGGAGAAAGAGTGTGTGTGTGTGTGTGTGTTTGTGTGTGTGTGTGTTGGGGTCACTGAGGGACTGAAATTCTCCACACCAGGCTGTAGTCCTGCTCATTGCTGGAGGTGCTGTCAGGGCCCTTGCCACTGACCCTCCAGGTCTCATTCTTGCAGTGCAGGCAGGGTATTCTGGAGGAATCATGCCCTTGGAAGAAGCCCTGAGAAGTGACTGGTAGGTATGAGTGGATAAATACCCGAACTCCCTTGCTCCGGGTGGGATGACTCTGAGACACATGTTCTATGCTGTGTCTCAGAGGTACCCGGCAGGGCTGAGTCCTGACTGCCCACGGTGGAAACATTCTTGATGAAGGTCCCTTTAACTGCTGCATTCCATTCCTGTCTCAGTTCCCCACTCCTGTACTGGTGTTTCCTGCAATTAGTACCGGAAGAACTGGCAGTATAATTGCTGTCCTAGAGTCACCTCCAGATAAAATTTTTATACTTGAATCTTTGCCTCAGGATCTACTTCCAGGAAACTCAAACTAAGATACACATTTTTATTTTGGCTCCTCCAGTCTTCATAGACCTGTCATTGTGCTGTTTTTACCAAAAATGATCATGAGGATCAGAGAGGGAAAGTCACTTGGCCAAAGTCACACAGCTGAACAGTGGTGGAGTTCAACTTTGACAATGGACTGTCTGACCCCAAGTTGTATACTTGCTTCTCTCCCAAGAGACTCCTCTCTTATCAGGCTCAAATGAATGAAAGGAGGATGTTAAAGGTAGGATCTCTGAAGCCTGTGCCAGAAGAACCCCAGCTCATTGCTGGCACCTGTGTTCTCATTCTTACTTCATTAAGAGTAAAGTAAAGTTTATTGAGTTCATTAAGTATCTTTAGTGAGAACTGGGACCAAACAGATTTTCTGACTCTAAAAGAGATATTTTTACGGGAACAGATGTATACCTACAAGTATAAAGACAAGCATACACATATTTCTTTACTGCTCATAATTCATGTCAGTTAGTCCTTATTAGAATGTGGGATGTATAAATGTAAGAGAATTTTCATGTTAAAATTGACAGATACATATTTAAATAGTCCTAAAGGAATTTAATTATTTTTCTTTTATATGAGAAACTATATAACTTCATTGATAATACAATAACCCTTTGTTTTTCACGTTGAAAATACAATGTATTCTGCAAATAACTAAAGCCTAATTTTGTATTAGCATTTTAAATTCTCAATCTTTTTTATTATTATTACACTTTTAAGTTCTGGGACACGTGGAGAATGTGCAGGTTTGTTACATAGGTATACACAGAACAGGGTAGTTTGCTGCACCCATCAACCTGTCATCGACATTCAGTGCTACATTAGGATGTGGAGAAATAGGAACGCTTTCATGCTGTTGGTGGGAGTGTGAATGAGTTCAACCATTGTGGAAGACAGTGTGGCGATTCCTCAAGGATCTAGAACCAGAAATACAATTTGACCCAGCAATCCCATTACTGGGTATATACCCAAAGGATTATAAATCATTCTACTAAAAGACACATGTACACGTATGTTTACTGCAGCACTATTCACAATAGCAAAGACTGGGAACCAACCCAAATGCCCATCAGTAATAAAGTGGATAAAGAAAATGTGGCACATATACACCATAGAATACTCTGCAGCCTTACAAAAGCATGAGTTCATGTCCTTTGCAGGGACATGGATGAAGCTGGAAACCATCATTCTCAGCAAACTAACACAGGAACAGAAAACCAAACACCACATGTTCTCACTCATAAGTGGGAGTTGAACAATGAGAACAAATGGACACAGGGAGGGGAACATCACACACTAACCTTTCAGTGGGTGGGGCGCTAGGGGAGGGATAGCATTAGGCGATTTAATGATTTTAAAATTCAATTCTGTTGAAATGTTTACTCCAAGAAGCCATGTGTTTTTGAGAGCTAATCCTGATATGTTCAAATCTTAATGACTTAAGTTGATGGAGCGAACTTCTTTTTAATTAGTAATTCCCTAATTTGCCTGACTGTTGGAATTTCCAGGGCATGTTGAAAACACAGATTATCCAGACTCTTATCTCTGCAGATGTATTTAGTGGTTCTAAAATGGCACCAAGGGACCTGGATTTTTCCCAGGGTCGCTGTGTAATTCACACTCATGAACAGGCAAGTTTGGGAAATAGTGCCTTAAGGAGATTTTTCACTGAGCAGTCTTCATTTGAAGTGAAGATCATTTATCTTCTAATACCCATGATTCCTCTTTGTGGTGCTGTCTTTATCGCCTGCTGTCTTTCAGTTCCTACAAGCTTTAATTGAATGACAGATCCTAGTATATCTGTACCTACTAAAAACCACACTTCTGAAGCGACATGGCCAGCAGAAGCCACAGCTAGTCTGCCATGTAAAAAAGGAAAGGTCCATGTGCCCTGATGGTGCAGGAGTGAGAGGCAGGGGAATGGAGACCCCCACAGCCAGCAGCAGTGGCCCTCATCACAGCCCTCTGGGAGATATGAAAGGAGGTCAGACGGTGGACAGTAGTCTTGCCTTCGTGCTATAGAACACGTTGTTAACACCAAAAAAAGCTGATCTCTTCCAGGGGAATGTTGAAAGCTGATGCTAGCACTTGTGCTCTTTGGTTGGTTGTTTGAGATTGAGTCTTACTCTTGTTGCCCAGGTTGGAGTGCAATGCATGATCTCGGCTCACTGCAACCTCTGCCTCCTGGGTTCAAGCAATTCTCCTGCCTCAGCTGGGATTACAGGTGCCCACCACCATGCATGACTAATTTTTTATTTTTAGTAGAGATGGGATTTCGCCATGTTGGCCAGGCTGGTCTCCATCTCCTGACCTCGGCCAAAGTGTTGGGATTACAGGCGTGAGCCATTGTGCCTGGCCTGTGATTTAATTTAATTTAATCATTGCACAGCTTCAAAATGACAGCTAAGTAGCTGACATAAAAATGAAAATTCTGCGTTCTTTGATGTTAGCAGGCTTCATATACAAACCAGAATGTGATTAAATTTTTTCTTAAACTGAATAATTTTCACATAGGCAGGCCATTGGCAGGCCATTCAGCATCTGGCTTATGTTTGGGCCAGGCTGGGTGCTTCATAAAAGTCTGGAGGGAAATACAGAGGACAATTCTTCATAAGCATTAGACTCAGAAATACCTTGCTTCCCAGTGAAAAGTTTAAATTGACTTTCACGCCACCTTCATCAAACTGAGGTTGGTCAACACTTAATCACCACTGCCACTGGACACTTCGACTTCCAATTTTGCTACCTGCTCTACAAAGTTACACCCCTTCCTTCCTTTCCTGCATTCTCCCTACAACCTCTTCTTTTGAGTTCATCCACTCTCTCTCATCATTGTCCATCTCTGCTTCCCAAAACCTTATATAGTACAGAAATTGACCAATCAAGATTACCATGTCAAAGAGCATCCATTTACTGAATAAGGCAGCTGGCTCCTGGGGGCAGAAAAGTGATTAGACACAGATAAAAATCATAATCCCTACTCTCCTGGACTCACTGTCCAATGGGGAGACAGACACATAAGCAAATGCAACTTGATAACTACAAGAGTCAAGTGAATTACATAATCCCGACTGGAGAAAGAGCTAATGTTATTATAAGACAGTGTGTCCAGTATTTACTCTCTAACAGATTTCCTGATTAACGTCTAGGCTTGCCAACTTGTTGCGTAAGAAAATTGGAACGTGGGGGAGGGGAAATACGTATGCTTGTTAGTATTTCAATCCGTAAATGCATAAATAATGTAACTATTAATGATATCATGTTTATTCAATAAGTTTGAACCAAAATTGAGAGTCATCTTTAGAAGAAACTGTGTATGTGTCTATGTGTGTACACATGTAGATATACAGATATTGCTTTCTGAAATTTTCAATGACTTTATGCTTCTTCTGAAGCAATTCAAGTTTAGAATTTGAGACCCATGGGTCATAGTATCTTCCTGAGTGTACTGAAGAACATTTAGATTAATTTCAGACGTGTATTTTGGTTTACATAGTGTTTTTTATCCCTGCAAATTTATTTACTGTTTTTAAAATAAATTGAGAATAACAGCAGCAACCCTGAATTGAGTGAAAGTCCTGAGAAGGGCATTGTCCAACCAGTGCATGTGCATGTTTACACTAATCTCCTGTCTGAACCTCGGAAGTGGCTGAATGAGCCTAGCAGATGATCTCTTTGGCTGTATTACAAATGATAATTTATTTTTATTTGTTTCATTCATTCATTCATTCATTCACTCATTCATTTTGAGACGGTCTCACTCTTGTCACCCGGGCTGGAGTATGGTGACATAATTATGGCTCCCTGCAGCCTTCAACTCCCAGGCTTAAGCAATCCTCCTGCCTCAGCCTCCTGAGTAACTGGGACTACAGGTGCATACCACCATGCCCAGCTAATTTTTAAAACTTTTTTTGTAGAGACTGGGTATTATGCTTCCCAGGCAGGTCTCAAACTCTTGGACTCAAGCGATCCTCCTTCCTTGGCCTCTCAAACTGCTGGGATTACAGGTTTGAGCTACTACATGTGGCCAGAAATGACATTTTAAAGCCAACTATTACCTATGCAGATATATCATGCTCTCCGGTTGTTTTATTTAAAAATAGGAATGCCTTAGGTTTATTGGCTCATTTTGTTTTATCAAAGAGTTTAAATGCAGTTGTGAATATTTCTGTTTACCCTCATAATAGCCTGAGAATTTACAATGAATATAATTATTGCCATTTTCACAAGTAGAATTAGAATGAAAAGATAAAACAGTGGAATACAGGTGTAGCTAAGAGTAGCAGAGGTAAGCCATCTATAGAATATTAAAATTTCTTCCATGTGTGTTGTTGGAAATCTATAAAACCAAAATTTTTTCGTGCCTGTAATCCCAGCACTTTGGGAGGCCAAGGTGGGCAGCTTACCTAAGGTCAGGAGTTCGAGACTAGCCTGGCCAACGTGGTGAAACCCCGTCTCTACTAAAAGTACAAAAATTAGCTGGGTGTGCTGGTGGGCGCCTGTAATCCCAGCTACTCAGGAGGCTGAGGCAGGAGAATTGCTTGAACATGGGAAGTGGAGATCGCAGTGAGACGAGATTTTACCACTGTGCTCCAGCCTGGGCGACAAGACTGAGGCTTCGTTTCAAAACAACAACAACAACAAACAACAAGAACAACAACAACAAAATCCAACATTTGCTAATACAAGCCAACTCACTAAGCTTTATGAGGCTCTCGTCCCTGCAAGTATTATCCTTTCCATGTACCCCAACATTAATGACAGCAACTGATACTAGCCATGTGACATACAATCCCAGCACATTGTTGGGCTCTGATGTTTTCTAGAAATTTTTTCTTTAAAGCTGTATTGAAATGAAGCTGTATTCCCTCAAGACCTGGTTTTTATAAACTCTATTTTTGCAGTTGAGGGAAAACAGTCTTAGGTCAGTCAATCCACTGTTGACCCAGAAATGGATTGAGGTAGGATTATTGTGAAGATGGAGAGGTGTCTGCAGCATCCTACACTCTTTCCCAGCCACTAGGTGACCATATAATTAAAATATCCTTGATATTTCTGTGTAGTTTAAGTTGTTTTTAATTCTAGAACCTCTCAATCTTCCTCTCTCCAATTTAAATGAAAAGGCATTGGAGTATCCAGAACACACTCAGCACTCAGAAGCAAAGCAAGAAAAATGGAAACATAACGGTCAATGCCCAGGTTCTCCCCCAGGATCAAATGAGGATTAATATTGAGAGTTGATTCTGAATAAGTCTTAACCTCATGAACATCTTAGTTGTTCAAAAATTTGTCATGTCAGCAAGGTGGTAACACTGAAGATTTTGTAGAGTCGAAATAGTATAGTTATGTTCTGTTGTATAAAATAGAAATGTACCACATTGATCAGAAAAAGCACACTAGCATATTCCAACAGCTTAATTTTTAAAAAGCTATGTTATATTAATAATTTAACCACATAGATCTGAGCTAGGATAAATGTTACATATTTAATTGACAGTAGTTGTTTTGCGCTCTCAGAGAGCTGTAGATAGATTTTGGGATTATCAATGAAATGGTTCTGACGTTTTTTTTTTTTTGAGATGGAGTCTTGCTCTGTCACCAGGCTGGAGTGCAGTGGCACAATCTCAGCTCACTGCAACCTCTGTTCCCTGGTTCAAGTGATTCTCCTGCCTCAGCCTCCTGAATAGCTGGGATTACAGGCACACACCACCATGCCCAGCTAATTTTTGTATTTTTAATAGAGACGGGGTTTAACCATGTTGGCTAGAATGGTCTCAATCTTCTGACCTCGTGATCTGCCCGCCGCGGCCTCCCAAAGTGCTGGGATTACAGGTGTGAGCCACTGTGCCCAGCTGGTTCTGACATATTTTTAAGAAAGATTAGGCTGATGCTATGGTAACTCAAGTTATTCATGATACATGTCATCTTGTAAGTAGGAGTATTCAATATTCATGATTTTGAAGTTGTTCCAGAGTGCTATAATCACCCCACTTGACAGACTTCAGAATTTGTTGAAAACCTCTGGAAATAATTAGCAAGTTATTATCATAGGCTGTAAACAGACCTTCAAAATGCATTACATAGTATTGGCAAAACAGATTGTCAGTCTGCCAAAAGTAGTCACTTTGATTTGATTTGCCTTGAATGAAATTTTTAAAATATAAAGCTAAAGTCTTCAGGATCACTGCACTGGGTTTCTGTGGGATAACACTGAACAGGGCTGCCGCTGAAACACCTTGGATGAGAGCCTCAAGCTCCCTGAACACAGCATCCAGCACACTACTGGGAGAATGACTGGGACTCAAAAATGTGTGCAATGAATGTACTTATGAGCTTGTTGGAGAGGAAGTAAAGAGGTTGTATGTAATTACCTCAAATTAGTACTACTACAGAATAATCAGTACTGGTAAAGTAAAAGCGCTAAAGTAGTACTAATAAGGTAGTACTAATAGCCCTACACTAGTAGTAGTAATAAAGTGGCATTGCTATTGAATCTATCCGTCTACCTACCTACCTGTCTGGATGGGAGGACACAGGATTTGACTGATAAGATTGGGCTTAGCAGTGAAAAGAGCTCATGCATACTTTGAGCAGGTATGCACTCAAACTTGGTATCATGTGACTGTTCTGAATTCGAGAACCATGGCTAAAGGGTGGAAGTTTTGTTTGACTGTGTCTCACATTTTCCTTTTGGTCTATTGTCTAACACATGTTGCTAGAATTCTTTTTACTCTACCTTTTATGTACGGACAATGCTGTTACTGACGAGATCACACCCAAGCAGATCGGAGATTGGCCCAATACTTACACCTACACCAAGGCCTTGGGAGAAATGATGGTGCAGCAGGAGAGCAGGAGCCTAACCATCGCCATCATAAGGCCCTCCATTGTGGGAGCAACGTGGCATAAGCCTTTCCCAGTAAGCCCACTTACCTGGATTCTGTGTTTTGCTTTCAAACTAAGGTTTTTCTAGCCCAATTATTTTCTGATGTCTTTCTTCTTCTTCTCCTCAGGATTTATAGCTAAGTGCAGCCAATCAAATATGAACCCATTATACTAGGGCAAAATCCGGCTTTGGGATCATGAGGGTCTTCTGGCAGTTACCCTGACTATCTTAGAGTTGGATGGAGATCTTAAACTAGCTTCTAACTACTCTAGTCTCAAAATTCCCATGGGTGATGTTTTTATATCTTGGCTTTCCCACTATAGCTTAAACAGACCAGAATGTTCTTGATGGCCAACTTGATAGTATTGCAACTAACTGCCAGGGTAAACGAGTTACAAAACTCACAGAAGGATCTCAGTTTGGGAATAGTAATTTTTTTTAACCTCAGTATACTGCTGTGTCCTTCTGAAAGTACTTTGGGGGCAGATAAATTCCAGCTCCACCACTTACTGGCAATGCGACATTTTTGAGTTGTTCTTTCCATAAAACAGGACAGATAATACTTTGGAGAGTTGGTTTAATGAGACAATGTATGAGGAGAGGAGTGCTCAGACTCTAGTAAAAGGCGGGTCCCTACTAAAAAGGCTCAATTAATATTAGTCCCTTCTTCTCCTCCCATATCTCTTGTCTCCCATTATACACATTTCGACTTTTATACTGTAAGGTAAAGGGACATAATAAGGTAAGCTGAATGGCTTGGGGCTTAGGAAACAAACTCAAAAAGACATTTCCCTCTAACTACTCTTAAGCATAATCTTTCCTGTAACATCTTTAAGCAAGTGAACACACATTACTACCAATCATGTTTTCAATGTTCTCCTAAGGAGGCTAAAATCAGGACTGAGGTGGAGAAGTATGGTTGGTGAATTGCTTAGCAGATCATGATATAAGGACAAGGTCCACCATAGCCCTTAAGATGTCACAAAACGCTGCAAAACCATTCATGGCTCCTGCTATGAACAACAATCCTGGCCAAATTTTAATTATTGGACAAAATGCAGAAAATAGCCAATGCTTTGCCATTGATCTTTGGGATCTTAATAATACTGAATTAGATAGTTCTATTAGCTGGGGTCTCAGTGCCCTTGTTTGAAATTTATTGAGATTAGACTGCAGATGTTCCAAGATAACAACAATTTTCTAAAATGTGTAACCAATGGAAATCATCTTTCTTTTAGGGTTGAGTTGATAATCGAAATGGACCTAGCCGAGTCATTATTGCGGTATATATAGGGATGAAGAAATAACTCTGAAACGTAGTGGAGGAATAGTAACAGAATTCTTAGTGCTGGCTTAGCTTCATTGATCCAAAAAGGTAAATGCTACTTTACTATCAATTGAAGCATATTATTTCAACGATTCTGGTTATAATATGAAAGCAGGATGAAACTGTTTTTTTTCTTTTAGAATTTTTTTTAATCACGAAAACATGTAAAGTGCTATCAATTACTATTTGAGAGTTCTATTTTGAAAAGTCTTTGAGAATTAAGGATTTCTCTTTTTTTTAAAAGAAAGAACTTTTTTAAACTTAAAAATAAAACCAGCAAAAGTCTTATAAAAATGAAGCAAGTAGCCCAAAAAATGGTTAGGGTTAGGGTTAGGGTTAGGGCTAGGGTTAGGGTTAGGGTTAGGGCTAGGGTTAGGGTTAGGGCTAGGGGCGAGGACTAGGGCTAGGGGCGAGGACTAGGGCTAGGGGCTAGGGTGATTGCAGATTCGGCTGCTCAGGGTATATAGTGTTGTGTTTATTAGCTTTCAACAATGCTAATCCCGAGTGCCAGGCTGCTCTGCGACCTTTTAGAGGGAAAGCACATTTAGTTGATGATTATATCAAGGCCTTTGATGGTATCAGAGGTAATCTGCTTAAAACTACTTTGTTGGCACAGACAATGGCAGGACTGAGAGTGGATAAAGGAAATATTCTTTTTCCTGGAGCTTATATTAACTGTGGGAAGCATGGTCATACTAAAACAGAATGTAGAAAAAAATCAGCCCACCAGATAGGGGAAGAAAAAAAACTGCTGATACTGAAATATGTCCAGATTGTGAAAAAGGAAAACATTGGGCTAATCAGTGTCACAAGATAGGAACCCGATTTTGGGAGATGCTATGAGGAGACCGTCCCAGGCCCCATTCCAAACAAGGGCATTTCCAGCTCAGACCATTCCCTCATCGCTGTACAATGTCTGTCCCCCACCACAGCCGGTAGTGCCGCAGTAGATTTATGCTGCACAAAAGCTCTGAGCCTTGTGCATGGGGAACTCCCGCAAAAAGTTCCAATAGGGTTCTGTGGACCCTTGCGACTGGGGATGATAGGATTACTTCTAGGAAGGTCTAGTTTAAATTTAAAAGGAGTACAAATACATACAGGAGTCATTGATTTAGGTTACAGTGGGGAAATTCGAACTGTTATATCTACGTCTGTTCCCTGGAAACAGAGCCAGGAGAGCATATAGCACAGCTCCTGATTATGCCATATGTGGAATTGGGGAAAAGTGAAATTAAATGAACAGGAAGATTTGGAAGCACAAATAAACAAGGCACAGCAGCTTATTGGGTGAATCAAATTACTGTTAAATGTCTTACCTGTGAAATAACTATTCAGGGAAAGAAATTTAAAGATGTGGTAGATACGGGAGCAGACACTTCAATCATTTCTCTGTAACATTGGTGATCCGCATGGCCAATTCAATTTAACATAGTTTAATTTAACATAGTTGGAGTCAGTAAATCCCCTGAAGTATATCAAAGTAGTTACGTTTTGCATTGTGAAGGGTCTGATGTACAACTTGGGACTATTCAGCTGGTTATAACTTCTATACCTATAAATTTATGGGGGAGAGATTTATTACAACAATAGGGAGCACAAGTTCTAATTCCAGAACAATTATATAGCCCCCAAAGTCAACATATGATGCATTAAATAGGGTATGTCCCTGGTATGGGACTAGGAAAAAATTTGCAAGGTTTGAAAGAACTGCTTAAGTGGAAAGACAAAGTTCCCGTCAAGGTTTAGGATATCATTTTTGATGGTGCCCATCATTAAGCCTCCAGAACCTATACCTTTAAAATGCTATCTATCCAAATTGGCTAGAACAATGGCTGCTGAGTAAAGAGAAACTGCAGGCTTTAGAGGACTTGGTTACTAAACAATTTTCGATAATCATTTTCCTAAAACAAAACTGTTTCGATTTTTGAAATTAACGAATTGGATTCTCACTAAAATAACTAAATTTAAACCAATTGAAGGTGTGAGAATGTTTTTACAGATGGGTCTAGTAATGTTAAAGCTTCTTATTCTGGCTCAAAATGTAAAGATTTTCAGACGCCCTATACTTCAGCTCAAAAAGCAGAGCTTTTAGCTGTAATTGAGGTATTGAATGATTTTGATATGCCTATTAATGTGGTTTCTGTTCTTCATATGTGGTTCATTCCACAGAATTAAATGAAAATGCTCAGTTACAATTTCATACAGATGAACAACTGATGACTTTATTTATCCAATTGCAAACAGCAGTTAGGAGTAGAATGCCCCCTTTTTACATCACTCACATTAGGGCTCATACACCTCTTCTAGGACCTTTGACTGCAGGGAATCAAATGGCTGATCGCCTAGTTGCTACTGCCATATCTAATGCTAGACAGTTTCACAATTTAACCCATGTTAATACCTCTGGTCTCAAATGCAGATGCAGCATTACGTGGAAAGAAGCTAAAGCTGGGCGGTTCCAAGATGGCCGAATAGGAATAGCTCTAGGCTACAACTCCCAGCGTGAGCGACACAGAAGACGGGTGATTTCTGCATTTCCAACTGAGGTACTGGGTTCATCTCACTGGGGCGCATTGGATAGTGGATGCTGGACAGTGGGTGCAGTCTACTGAGCGAGAGCCAAAGCAGGGTGAGGTGTTGCCTCACCCAGGAAGTGCAAGGGGTAAGGGAATTCTCTTTTCTAGCCAAGGGAAACCCTGACACACAACACCTGGAAATTCGGGTCACTCCCACCCTAATACTGTGCTTTTCCAAGGGTTTTAACAAGCTGCACACTAGGAGATTATATCCCGCACCTATCTTGGAGGGTTCCATGCCCACAGAGCTTCGCTCATTGATAGCACAGCAGTCTGAGATCTAACTGCAAGATGGCAGTGAGGCTGGGGGAACAGTGCCCACCATTGCTGAGGCTTGAGTAGGTAAACAAAGCGACCGGGGAGCTCGAACTGGGTGGAGCCCACTGCAGCTCAAGGAGGCCTGTCTGCCTCTGTAGACTCCACCTCTGGGGATAGGGTATAGCCAAACAAAAGTCTACAGAAAGCTCTGCAGATTTAAATGTCCCTGTCTGACAGCTTTGAAGAGAGTAGTGGTTCTCCCAGCACGGAGTTTGAAATCTGAGAACGGACAGACTGCTTCCTCAAGTGGGTCCTTGACCCCCGAGTAGCCTCACTGGGAGGCATCCCCCAGTAGGGGCTGACTGACTCCTCACACAGCCAGGTGCCCCCCTGAGATGAAGCATCCAGAGGAGCGATCAGGTAGCAACATTTGCTGTTCAGCAATATTCACCATTCTGCAGCCTCCGTGGCTGATACCAAGGCAAACAGGGTCTGGAGTGGACCTCCAGCAAACTCCAACAGACCTGCAGCTGAGGATCCTGTTAGAAGGAAAACTAACAAACAGAAAGGACATCCACACCAAAGCCCCATCTGTACATCACCATCATCAAAGACCAAAGGTAGATAAAACCGCCAAGATGGGGGAAAAACAGAGCAGAAAAGCTGAAAATTCTAAAAATCAGAGCACCTCTCCCCCTCCAAAGGATTGCAGCTCCTCACCAGCAATGGAACAAAGCTAGATGGAGAATGACTTTGATGAGTTGAGAGAAGAAGGCTTCAGATGATCAAACTTCTCCGAGCTAAAGGAGGAAGTTCGAACCCATTGCAAAGAAGCTTAAAACCTTGAAAAAAGATTAAACGAATGGTTAACTAGAATAACCAATGTAGAGAAGTCCTTAAATGACCTGATAGAGCTGAAAACCATGGCATGAGAACTACGTGACAAATGCACAAACTTCAGTAACCGATTCGATCAACTGGAAGAAAGGGTATCAGTGATTGAAGATCAAATGAATGAAATGAAGTGAGAAGAGAAGTTTAGAGGAAAAAGAGTAAAAAGAAATGAATAAAGCCTCCAAGAAATAGGGGAGTATATGAAAAGACCAAATCTATGTCTGATTGGTATACCTGAAAGTGACGGGGAGAATGGAACCAAGTTGGAAAGCACTCTGCAGGATATTATCCAGGAGAACCTCCCCAACCTAGCAAGGCAGGCCAACATTCAAATTCAGCAAATACAGAGAATGCCACAAAGATACTCCTCAAGAAGAGCAACTCCAAGACACATAATTGTCAGATTCACCAGAGTTGAAATGAAGGAAAAAATGTTAAGGGCAGCCAGAGAGCAAGGTCGGGTTACCCACAAAGGGAAGCCCATCAGACTAACAGCGGATCTCTCAGCAGAAACTCTACAAGCCAGAAGAGAGTGGGGGCCAATATTTAACATTCTTTTTTTTTTTTTGAGACGGAGTCTCGCTCTGTCACCCAGGCTGGAGTGTAATGGCCGGATCTCAGCTCACTGCAAGCTCCGCCTCCCGGGTTCACGCCATTCTCCTGCCTCAGCCTCCTGAGTAGCTGGGACTACAGGCGCCTGCCACCTCGCCCGGCTAGTTTTTTGTATTTTTTAGTAGAGACGGGGTTTCACCGTGTTAACCAGGCTGGTCTCAAACTCCTGACCTGGTGATCCACCCGTCTCGGCCTCCCAAAGTGCTGGGATTACAGGCTTGAGCCACCGCGCCCGGCCAACATTCTTAAAGAAAAGAATTTTCAACCCAGAATTTCATATCCAGCCAAGCTAAGTTTTAAGTGAAGGAGAAATAAAATCCTTTACAGACAAACAAATGCTGAGAGATTTTGTCACCACCAGGCCGGCCCTACAAGAGCTCCTGAAGGAAGCACTAAACATGGAAAGGAACAACTGGTACCACCCCCTGTAAAAACATGCCAAAATGTAAAGACTGTCAATGCTAGGAAGAAATTGCATCAACTAATGAGCAAAATAACCAGCTAGCATCATAATGACAGCATCAAATTCACACATAACAATATTAACCTTCAATGTAAATGGGTTTAATGCTCCAATTAAAAGACACAGACTGGCAAATTGGATAAAGTGTCAAGACCCATCAGTATGCTCTATTCAGGAGACCCATCTTATGTGCAGAGACACACATAGGCTCAGAATAAAGGGATGGAGGAAGATTTATCAAGCAAAAGAAAAACAAAAAAAAGGGGTTGCAATCCTAGTCTCTGATAAAACAAACTTTAAACCAACAAAGATCAAAAGAGACAAGGCCATTACATATGGTAAAAGGATCAATTCAATAAGAAGAGCTAACTCTCCTAAATATATATGCACCCAATACAGGAGCATCCAGATTCATAATTCCTAAACAGTATAATTGTGAATTAGTGATGAACATATTTTTGAAAGTTATTTAAGAGATTCAAGCAAGCACCCAGGTTTGAGAGCCATTGACACAAGGCAATCCTGTCACTCACAGATGAAGCTGTTAAGACATCCAGATCAGTCAGACCTGACAGTCACTGCACACTGGCGGATGTGCCAGGGGTACTGCTGGTTGTTATGACCACCATCTTTTCTCATTGGTCAGTGGCCATCCTTTGTCCATAATGATGGTTAGTGTCTATGATCAAAATTTCAAATACAATTATATTTTGCAGCTAATAAGTGGTAACATTGAATTAGCACTAAGAATCTTCCTGCCATGAAGTCAGTTGTGTGTTGTCTGCGTTCCCTGACCCTCACCTTTTGTGTAAAGTTTTCTTTATTACCTGATGAGTAGAACAAAACTTGTTTGTGCTCATTAAACAGGTAATTCATGTTTTTAAAAGATAAGCATTATCTTTCCTTTATCACTTCTAATAATTCAACTCTGTAGTCCTGATCAGTGTGGCTTACAAACTGGAAGACAAAAGACATTTTTAAAAACCTAATAGCTAAGTTACTTTTTGAAGCTATTAATATTGCTAAAATTATTGCTATAGAAAAGAGAAAAAAACATGCTGAACAGAACTCTGTGCTTAGAGATTTCTCCTGAAAAAATCACGTTATTTCTTCTCACCTCCATATGCAAAAAAAAAGAGAGAGGAAAAAAAAAAGCTATGTGCTCATGCAAAAATTTTAGTAGGTGGGTTAGAATAGTCAGAGTGCATTCATAAAAACTGAACTGAAAATATTTGGACAACAGCACCAATGACTATCGTGAATGCCAACATGCATCCCTAACAACCCCGTGCTGTTACTCTCCAAACTTTCTATGTCTTGCAAAGTATTAGAACTTCCGATCTGAAGCCATACCACTCAGAGGGACTGCAAAATATATAAAGACATCTCCTTTAGGATGTCCTTAGAGAATTCAAGGGAAAAAAGTTAAATAATTTAATAAGTGCTTTTGGGTACATCTATTTAGCAGTAGGGGGTAAGATTAGAGATAGATCGTAAAGATAATAGTACAGTTAGGGTTAGGAGTAGGGTCTGGGTCAGAGTCAGGGCCGGAAGTATGGTTAGAGGTGGGGTCATGGTCAGGGTCAAGATCAGAGTCAGGGTCAAAGGGTCAGAATTAGGGACCAGGGTAGGGATCAGGGTTTAGGGTCAGGGTTAAAGTCTACAGACAGGATTGGGGTTAGGATTAGAACCAGAGCTTTGTTCTCCTCAGGACCCACCCAAGAAGAGGCCATGGCTTTGGAGCACCTGTTAGTGTGTTCACAGTGAAGACCAGAGTTTTGTTGTCCTCAAGACTGACCTGGGGAGATGTGGCTACGGGCTAGTGAGGAAGGTGAGGCAAAAGCTTCCTGTCTGTTACCCGGGTGCTAAAGGGAGATCTGCCATGGGCTACTTCACACGTTATATTCTGCAAGTCTTGTTTTACAAAAGCATCCCTTCCTCGAGGCTTTGGTTGCTCATCATCACAGCGTGTCATAACACATTATAAGATTTGGTTGTGCTTCAGCAGGGAGATCTTGGTATAGAGAAAGGAGAAATGCTTAGAGCCACTATCAGGACAGTTGGGATAAAAGCTGGAGATGGGCAGAGGCTGGAGGAAACATGTGCACCCTCTGTAAACACTTTTATTCATGTTTTCATTGCTCATTTTTCTTACAGTGTTAAATTAGTAAAAATATTGAAAAATTGAAAAGTAGGCATATTAAAACTTGCAACATTATTATTATTATTATTATTATTATTATTATTTTGAGATGGAGTCTCGCTCTGTTGCCTGGGCTGAAGTGCAGTGGCCGGATCTCAGCTCACTGCAAGTTTTGCCTTCCGGGTTTACGCCATTCTCCTGCCTCAGCCTCCCGAGTAGCTGGGACTACAGGCACCTGCCACCTCGCCCGGCTAGTTTTTTTTTGTATTTTTTAGTAGAGATGGGGTTTCACCGTGTTAGCCAGGATGGTCTCGATCTCCTGACCTCGTGATCCGCCTGTCTCGGCCTTCCAAAGTGCTGGGATTACAGGCTTGAGCCACCGCGCCCGGCCAACTTGCAACATTATTTAAGTTTAAATATGTTATTTGTACCTCATCAACATTTTTTATTTTGTTGAGAAAGTCTAAGGTTAATTGGCAGCATATTTTTAATAGTATATAGAATAATATCTGTTTTATAAACATTGATATCCTACATTACATGTGTGAACCCTGAAAATCTGAGACCGGTCTGAGATTTTTTAGGGAGTTCATTTTGCCAAGTTTGAGGATGCGCCCCTGATGCCTCCGCAGGAGGTCCCGACAACATGGGCCCAAGGTGGTCGGGGCCCAGCTTGGTTTTACACACTTTAGGGAGACATGAAACATCAATCAGTATGTGAAAGATGTACCTTGGTTCAGTCCAGAAAGGTGAGACAACTTGAAGAGAAGGCCAGACAGGGAGCTTCCAGGTCATAGGTAGGTAAGAGACAAATAGTTTCATTCTTTTGAGTTGCTGGTTACCCTCTCCCGATGAGGCACTCAGATACGCATTTCTCTCGGTGAGCAGACGGGTGACTTTGGACAGAATGGGAGGCAGGTTTGCCCCCAGCAGCCCCAGC
Source organism: Macaca fascicularis (assembly GCF_037993035.2). Classification (NCBI taxonomy): domain Eukaryota; kingdom Metazoa; phylum Chordata; class Mammalia; order Primates; family Cercopithecidae; genus Macaca; species Macaca fascicularis. The sequence continues at coordinate 650,735 of NC_088386.1, forward strand.
TTGACTTTTCGTTTTAGCTTAGTGATTTTGGGTCCCCAAGGTTGATTTTCCTTTCATAAGGTCTTACATGTTTTCCTATGAGCATTGAGTATTCATTGTGTATTTTATTACACAAGGCACGGATTTTTAAAAAATCATCAACTTCATGACTAGCTCTATAGACATAACTACATAGAGGTTCAACTAAATTTGGAAACATTCCAGAGTTTTGGTTTCTAATACTTCTTTGTGATTCTTTAAAAGGTAAAGTATTTTTTTTCCCATAAAGCATAGTAACATCTGAAATCACCCATAGAGTGTCCTGCCATTTTTTTTCTCTAGTTTCCCCATTTTCTGCAAAGCCTCATTGAGGAAATTGACTTTGAATATCCTTTTACACTCTTCTGTTTTAGAAAGCTTTGTGGTAAAACATTGAATCTTCATGGTCACAAGTTCTGCTCACATTCTTTCTTTCTTTGAATATTTTTTTTCCCAGTGGCCAATATTTGACTCTGTTGTATTACGGCTAAAAGGTAGGCATGGAACAAAATAAAGACAAGAAGTCTTTGGAAGAAGTGATCCAGTCACAATGAATCAATTTGCCTTTGGAACATATATTTAGAAAGTCACTCTTTTGAAAATATTTAGTCATGAATTGAAACAGAGTCTGGTAGGTTTGTTTTTTTTCCTGGTCTAAGGTGAACAGCATTTTAGAGAATGAACCCAGGACATAACCACAGCACAAGAAAAAAAATGATAAATAAATTTACACATATGTGTTACCACTGTAACAGAAAACATGTAAAGAACATTTATTTTGATTTATATATCAGTCTGCATTATTTAAATTTTTTTGTGTCGTAAATGCTCTTATTTAAAAAACAGGACTAGTTAACAGTGTCAATTACTAGCAATTCATGGTATAAATAATTAAAGAAGTGTTTGAAAAATATAACAATGTTTTAAATACAGTTATGTTTTATAGCAGTTTTTGACTTACACAGAAATTGCAAAAAAGAAAAATTGCAGAGATTTCCCTTGTAGCTTCAACCTACTTTCCTCTCTTATTAACATCTTCTGTCAGTGTGTCTCACATGGCTTATTCATATCTTACGTAATGTCTCACAGTTAATGAGCAAATACTGATAGACTAGCATTAACTAAAATTCATATTTCATTTGGATTCCCTTAGTTCCATCTTACCCTGACCCATCCAGGACCCCTCATGACATGTAGTCATCACGTAGGTGGCTCCTGGATGTGACAGTGTGTCCGGCTTTCCATCTCATGATGACCTTGACAGTATTGAGGAGGATTGGTCAGGAATTTTGTAGAATGTGTCCCCCATTGTGATTAAACATGGAATTTTTCTTATAATTATACTGAGATTCTGGGTCTGGAAGAAGTAGATCACAGAGGTGAAGTGCTACTCTTGTCACTTCATTTTCTCAAGGTGAACTGTTGCCTTTGATGTTCACTTGGATTGTTCGGCAGAGCTAGATTTCTCCACTGTGCATTATTTTTCCGCCTTGTCCCTACTACTGCACGTGTTCTTTCGGAGCAAGTCACTATGCGGAGCCCACACAGAGTGAGGAGCTCCACCTTCTTGATGGCTGTCTACCTCAATTATTTGGAATTCTTTTGCAAAGGAGATTTCTATTCAACTCCATTTGCTTATTCACCTATGTATACAAACACAGACACCTAGATAATTACTTAAAGCTTTAGTTACTATTCAGCACTACAGCATTATGTTGCACAATTCATTCCTGTGTTGGTCATGGGTAGCTCTTTTTATTGGCTCCTGTTTTCTTTTAATAAAAGAATTAATTTTTATTTATTTTTATTACATATTTTAATTTTTTTTCGTACATACTTTCTGATACCTCAAGATTATCCTGGCTCATATATTTACTGTCCCATTTCTAGTACCAGACATTTCTTCAAAGAGCCTGATTCCTTTGAGAATGGTAGGAAAACTTACATCTGACTGCTGAATGAGCACATTGTATCTTGTCCGTCCTTAGCAATGCTAGAAAGTATATGTGTGCATCTAACAGACCTATACACCCCTAATTTTAAAGGTTTCTATGTAGAACTGTATGTATCTATATTAAACCAAGTGTAAGTTTATGTTGATGTTTCAACCTCTGATCTACTATCACATGAATCATTCTAGCCTTCTCCCCTTGCTAATTTGTAACCTCCCACTTCAACAGTGAGAGACCTGGTTCCTACCATCTGCAACTTATGTAAGTCATTCTTTTATTCCAGATACAGATACTGTGGTTTTACAATTGTTCACAATTACTCCTGTTGGAAAGAACTTTATAAAATGGAATCCAGTGATGAAGTGTAGTCCATTTGCCTTCAGCCTACAGAATCTATTCATTTTTGAAGTGATTAGGTCAACACCATTTTCCCTACACCTTCATCGAGTTTTTTCCTACATTTGTGTCTTAGTCCGTTTTGTGCTTCTGTAACAGAATACCTGAGGCTGGGTAATTTATAAGTAAAAAAGGTCCATTTGGCTCACAATACTGGTGGCTGGAATGTCTGAGATTGGGCAGTTGCATCTGGTGGAGTCTCAGTCTTTTTCACCTCATGGTGCAAAGTGGAAGGGGAGCAAGGGGTACACCAGAGATCACATAGCAAGAGCGACAGCAGGAGAGACGCCAAGGAACCCAGACTCTTGTTAACGACCTACTCCTGCAGGAATTAATCCATTCCTGTGAGAGCAGAACTCACTCATCCCCATGGAGGACATTAACCTATTCATGAGAGATCCGTCCTCATGACCCAAACACCTTCCACTAGGCCCCACCGCCCCACACTGCCACATTGGGGGTCAAATTTCAACACGAGTTTTTGCAGGGACAAACCACATCCAAACCTTAGTAATTTGTAGCATAGTTAAATTATTTTTCACATAATATATTCTGTCCTGGGATACTCCACATCCTGAATAATTTTATTTAATTTGAATAGAGTTTGGCTTACCCATTTGGCTGTAAAATTCTGCGTGTTTTGACAAATGCGTAGTGGCAGGTATCCACTATTAAAGTATCATACGGAGTGCTTCAAATCCCCACCCCATGGAGCCCATGGCTTCCCATCTGTGTAGTTTGCCTTCTCCAGAATCTCACTAAATGAAGTCACACTGTGTGTATTCTCCTCAGATTGTCTTCTTCCAGTTAGCAATGTGCATGCAAGATTCACTCATGTCTTTGTGTGAGTTGATAGCTTGTTCCTTTCTACGGCTAAATAATATTCCATTGCATGAATGTACCACAGTTGGTTATGCATTTTGGGGAGCAAAACCTTCCTCTTCTAACTTTGTTCCAGGGTTGGAGACCTTCAAATTAACTGACAATAGATACATTAATAGGAGAGGCAGTATTTGGCTTCTTATTCCATAAGTATCATTATGGGACAAAATTCATCAGATGGCAGGATCCAGTTTACAAACAGGTAAAACTAGCCCAAAGACAAGAAACTAGACTAGAATCTGATAACCCACAAGGGATATAGATTTCCTTTTATTTAAATTTTTTATTATACTTTAAGTTCTAGGGTACATGTGCACAACGTCCAGGTTTGTTACGTAGGTATACATGTGCCATCTTGGTTTGCTGCACCCATCTACTTGTCATTTACGTTACGTATAGTTTTCCTCAAAAAAGTTTTTTTTTGAGACAGGGTCTGGCTCTGGGCCCAGGCTGGAGTGCAAAGGTGCAATCTCAGCTCACTGCAACCTCTACCTCCTGGGTGCAAGCCATCTTCCCTCCTCAGCCTCCTGATTAGCTGGGACTACAGGCACCTGCCATCATGCCCATCTAATTTTTCTATTTTTAGTAGACATGAGGTTTCACCATGTTGCCCAGGCTGGTCTTGAACTCCTGGCCTCCCAAAGTGCTGGAATTATAGGCATGTGCCCCCACGCCTGTCCGACTTAGTTTTCCATTGAAACATAAAATTTATCTCTGTAGTAACCATCTATTTTTGATCATAGATAATCAAAGTAAGATTATTCTTGTTTCAAAAATAAGTCTAGCCTTGTTAGATTGTGCCTGATCATTTATGTAAGTTTAGTAAGAACAAGAGCTGACCACATAGATACTTTCAAGCTTCCTTGCTGCAAGTTTTCATACAGGATCTCAGATTGGACTTTTAAAGGCCTTATTGAGGCTAAAAGCCAAGCCAAGAACATACTATCAAATTTCAGCTGCAGACCTTACAGCTTTGTGTGAATTCCTCTCTACTTGAGGCCCTCAAAATAGCCCCAAATTCCTGGGCCTACAAGGAAATGACCTTCCTTACTAATCTGTAAGGCTGTGAACCCCATAATCTAGGTATCAGACTGGCTTTTCTCAGAGTGCTTTGTAAGCGTTGACTCCATAAAAGTCAACCTTAGTTCCTTACAATTGCTGGTCATAACCGGTCTGAGGTACATTTCCTAAATATGGTATTTCAGTAAAAGCCTTGATAATATAGCCAAAGTTTCCAATTATGTCCTGTTACAAGGTGAACAGATTCTTTTTTTTTGTTTTTTTTTTTTGTTGTTTTTTTGAGCCGGAGTCTCACTCTGTAGCCCAGGCTGGAGTGCAGTGGCCGGATCTCAGCTCACTGCAAGCTCCGCCTCCCGAGTTCAGGCCATTCTCCTGCCTCAGCCTCCCGAGTAGCTGGGAATACAGGCGCCCACCACCTCGCCCGGCTAGTTTTTTGTATTTTTTTTTAGTAGAGACGGGGTTTCACCGTATTAGCCAGGATGGTCTCGATCTCCTGACCTCGTGATCCGCCCGTCTCGGCCTCCCAAAGTGCTGGGATTCAGGCTTGAGCCACCGTGCCCGGCCAAGATGAACAGATTCTTACTGGACTTTTGCTAACAACTATATTGTCATGAAAGTAAGAGTATTCAGTAAGAATTTCAAAATTCTAGAGAAATCAGGTGGGGAAAAAAAGATAAATGCTCCTTTTCTGTTTACAAAAGCATAATCTACTAAAATTGTTGTGAGTTAGCTTGAGAGTGGCCAGGTGTGGTGTGTAATCCCTGCACTTTGGGAGTCCGAGATAGGCGGATCACGAGGTCAGGAGATCGAGACCATCCTGGCTAACAAGGTGAAACCCCGTCTCTACTAAAAAATACAAGAAATTAGCCGGCGTGGTGGCGGGCGCCTATAGTCCCAGCTACTCGGGAGGCTGAGGCAGGAGAATGGTGTAAACCCGGGAGGCGGAGCTTGCAGTGAGCTGAGAACGGGCCTCTGCACTCCAGCCTGGGCGACAGAGCGAGACTCCGTCTCAAAAAAACAAAAACAAAAACAAAACAAAAAAACGAGTTAACTTAAGAGAAAGAGATTTCTTTTTTTTCTTTTTCTTTTTTTTTGAGACTGAGTGTTGCTCCGTCTCAATTTCTCAGTGTGGTAGGCAAAAACATGTTTATTAACAGGCCAGAATACCTAGTTTCTCTGTAAAAATAAGAAGCCAAAAGTATATAAACTTGGATTACTTATGTTCAGTAATTAATTTTGTAGTACTGTATCTTATTTATAAATGATTAGATATTTAATGGAAATATTTTACTTAGCTTAACTTTAAGGTTAAAAATTACCAAAAGTATTTTGGAAACTATTAGGCAGATTTACTGTAAAAAACTTATTATTGAAATAATGTTTTTCGCTTTTCACAAGATGGCACCAAAAATTAAGGAAGCTCCTGCCCCTCCTAAAGCCCAAGCCAAAACAGAGGCTTTAAAGGCCAAGAAGGCAGTGTTGAAATGTGTCCACAGCCTCCCAAAAAAAGAAGATCTGCACCTCACCCACTTTCCAGGGTCGCAAGACACTGCGACTCCGGAGGCAGCTCAGTTATCCTGGGAAGAGCGCCCCCGGAGTAACAAGCTTGACCACCATGCTATCATCAAGTTTCCACTGACCACTGAGTCAGCCATGAAGAAGATAGAAGACTACAACACGCTTGTGTTCACTGTCGATGTTAGAGCCAACAAGCACCGGATCAAACAGACTGTGAAGAATCTCTGGGATGTGGATGTGGCCATGGTCAACATCCTGATTCGGACTGATGGAGAGAAGGAGGCATATGTTCAACTGGCTTCTGATTACGATGCTTTGGATGTTGCCAACAAACTTGGGATCATCTAAACTGAGTCCAGCTGGCTCATTCTAAGTAGATGTGTATCTTTTCACCATAAAGGAAATAATGTTTTTCATAAGAATGACAACTTAAAATCTTAAAGCTTGTAGATTTGATTTTAATTATCTAGTAAGTATAATAGTTTCTTGTAAGCACTCAAGCAGAATAGAAACTTGTTTGTTGGCCGGGCATGGTGACTCACACCTGTAATCCCAGCACTTTGGGAGGCCGAGGCAGGCGGATCACGAGGTCAGGAGATCAAGACCATCCTGGCTAACACTGTGGAACCCTGTCTCTACTAAAAATACAAAATTAGCTGGGCGTGGTGGCAGATGCCTGTAGTCCTGGTTACTCGGGAGGCTGAGGCAGGAGAATGGCCTGAACCCAGGAGGCGGAACTTGCAGTGAGCCGAGATCGCACCACTGTACCCCAGCCTGGGTGACAGAGAGACACTACATCTCAAAAAAAAAAAAAAAAAAACAAAAAACTTGTTTGTTTTATATTTAATGTAACTCCTCTGAAGACATAGTTGTTTTATTACACAAAAAATGTGAAATATATCTTATTTAACTAAGTTGTATCCAAATCGTGTTAACTTGAAAAACATTTGGATCGGTTCTTACATTTCTAGGAGTTTGGGGAATATTTATTTATCAATGATTATTTTTTTTCCAATCTAAGTTAGAATAGAACACTTTTAGAGGATTTTATAAATGAATTTTGCAGTGCTAGAGTTAAGAAAAGTCACATATACAGAACATACATTAATAGACATACAAACACAAATAGAGATCTCATAGCTTTCGTCTTGAAATTTTAGCCACGAATCAGGCATAAATATTCTGATGGTTAATTTTAGGTGTCTGCTTGATTGGATTAAGAGATACTAACATAGCTGGTAAAGCACAGTTTCTGGGCATAAGTGTGAGGGTGTTTCTGGAAGACACTGAGATATTATGGAAGATCCACCCTGACCCAATGTGGATGGGCACTGATACGGTTTGACTGTGTCGCCAGCCAGATCTCATCTTGAATTGTAGTTCCTATAATCCTTACATGTTGTGGGAGGGACCCGGTGGGGATGATTGAATCATGGTGGTGGTTACTGCCATGCTGCTCTCATGATAGTGAGTGAGTTCTCATGATGTTTTTATAAGAGGGCTTAGAACTTCTTGCTGCTGCCATGTGAAGAAAGACATCTTTGCTTCTCCTTCCGTCATGATTGTGAGGCCCCTCCAGCCATGTGGAACTCTCAGTCCATTAAACCTCTTTGTTCTTTATAAATTGCTCAAAGTCAGGTACTACTTCATAGCAGTATAAAAATAGACCAATACAGGCACCATCCAACTGCTTGAGAGCCCAGATAGAACAAAAAGGAAGAGGAAAGGTGAATTACCTCTTTCTGAAACTGAAACATCCTTCTCTTGCCTTTGACATCAGAACTTCAGGATCTCAGGCCTTTGGCCTCAGAATGAGAGTTACACCATTGGCTTAACTGATTCTGAGTCCTTTGGACATGGACTGAGCAATGCTACCAGCTTTCCTGGTTCCCCAACTTGGAGACAGCCTATCGTGGACTTTCTCAGCCTTCATAATTATGTGAACCTTCTCTCATCTGTCTGTCTACATATATCCTACGGATTGTACCTTTCTGGGGAACCCTGATTAATGTGATGACAATAATACAAAATTTACTAGTTTATGTAGAAGACTTGGTTTTTGTCTTTACAAACATTTTATGTTTGTATTATAACTGTGTTTCTGGAAAATGGAACAACTTTTTATCTTCTTCATATGAGGGCTAAAGCTTTTTTTCACCAATGTTTTTGGAGATTTTTAAGATATTCAAGATTTTCTTTTGACATACAATCTTATGAAGCTGAGAATTAAATTTTATTTTTTCTATTTTATTTTTCAGCCTCAAGTGTTTGCTTTTGCAGATCCCTGAGCACATTGAGAGCCTCCAAGGCATGGAGTGGGGTGCCTAAAGTTTCCGTGATTATAGGGAGTTGAGAGACTCAATTAGGAAAGGCAAGGTCTAAAGGAGGCAATTTGGAAGATCAAAATTTTCTCAAAAGAACTATTAAAGTTGTAAATAATTCTTAGTAAAGTCATGCAAACAAGAAAGGAAGTAGAATTAGTTCCATATTGGTGGAACACACAGTCAGCAGAGGTTTGAGAAGGGAGAATTTAGTCAACTGAGAATTTCCCATGAAAGGAGCAAGACCAAGATCACAGAGACACCATGAAACAAAAAGCCAGGAATAACTTCCAACCCAGGAGGAGAACACAGAGGCCTCAAAACCAAAGCTAGGATAAGAAACTTCTAGCCTAAGAGTTACCTTTCAGACAAAGAAGCCTGAGATTTCAACTCAGCTTCAGAGTACTCAAAATGTTTCTGAAACTGTAGGCTTTTTAATGACTTAGCCATGCATGCAAAAGGCATTCCCTACGGTGGCACAGAAGATGGAGCCCCCATATCCAAAGATAGCCAAGGAGAAAGAAAGACCCCTGTTGTCAGAGTCAGTGGGCAAAGGCAACAGAGAAAGAGACAGGGGTCCTTATGGGGTGACACCCTTGCAGATTTAGACTTACACAAACTCCTGAGAACTGGCAGCATGACAACCATAAATGGGGTACCAACATTTCTACTCATTGGATTACAAGTTCTCAGGCATCCAAAATGATTAACAAAATGGAGATATCTAGGGCTTCTGTGGGAGAGTATGGAAGGTCTTTTTGAACTTTTTAATACTGTCAACTGGAGAATGATGAGCTTCATAAATTCGGAAAGCAGAGATTTCATTGTGTTTTTTTTTTTTTTTTTTTTTTGAGTCGGAGTTTCACTCTTGTTGCCAAGGCTGGAGTGCAGTGGAGTGATCTTGGCTCACTGCAGGCTGCACCTCCCAAGTTCAAGCGATTATCCTGCCTCATCCTCCCAAGTAGCTGGGACTACAGGCATGCACCACCATGCCCAGCTAATTTTTGTATCTTTAGTAGAGACGGAGTTTCACCATGTTGGCCAGGATGATCTTGATCTCTTGGTCTCAGGTGATCCTGCTTCCCAAAGTGCTTTGATTACAGGCATGAGCCACTGCACCCAGTGAGAGATTTATTTCCTGTAAAGGGTTGCAGCCTGCAGGATAGTCCTGACAGGCTAGGAAGCATAGCCTCCAGCCAGAAATCAGAAACAGACACTTCAAGGGAGAGGTAAAGGAAATAGTAATTTATACATAGTGGCATGGCCAAATACACATATTTAATAAGCTCTAGGAGGAGTCATGCATATTTATGAAAGGAGAAATGCATGCATGCGCAGTTGAGCTTCTTGCTCCTTCATGGGTCTAATGTACAAAAAAATGGCAGTGTTAACATGATCCCAGGGTGGAGTGTTCAGCCCTCTGACATTAAAAGTTGAAGCAGAGGATATGAAAACTCGCTCTGTGCATCCTGTGTACGCTGTCCAGAACCTCTCTGTCATGGGTGGTCTCTTTATTAGGCAAGAGAGGAGAGGCAGCTTCAGGCACTTGGTTGAAATCAGTGGTGGAGTCTTTTGAAAGGCTTGTTTCTGTTAAATCCTTAGGGAAGAAAGCCTTATCATGGTTAGCAAAGGAGGGAATATAATGAGGTATATCTGACCCCTGTCATTCTATCCTGCCCAACTTGTAAGAGGGGAGGAAAAGTAATTTTCTCTGTACCTTTACGGAATTCTAAGATGGGACCCTCTGTAAATCCGAGAACTCAGTTTTGAAAGTCACTCTGGGATCCCCTCAGCCAAGACTGGGTCTGTTCAGTCAGTTGGGAGCTTAGGATTTCATTTTCAATTGTCAGTGCTAATGGGAATGTGTAGGCTGTCTTCCCGGCAGCTGAATTTGAAAGAAACTCCTTGGATGGGGTTAATGGCAGCTGTATTTTCTGGGAGCTCTGCTTTAGATAAAGTAAGTTCCGGTAAGATTTCTTTATTTATCTTCAGTATCTCAAAATGTTTTCATTTAAATAATTTTTTTTTTTTTTTTTTTTTTTTTTGAGACGGAGTCTCGCTGTGTCTCCCAGGCTGGAGTGCAGTGGCGTGATCTCGGCTCACTGCAAGCTCCGCCTCCCGGGTTCACGCCATTCTCCCGCCTCAGCCTCCCAAGTAGCTGAGACTACAGGCGCCCGCCACCACGCCCGGCTAGTTTTTTGTATTTTTAGTAGAGACAGGGTTTCACCATGTTAGCCAGGATAGTCTCGATCTCCTGACCTCGTGATCCACCCACCTCGGCCTCCCAAAGTGCTGGGATTACAGGCTTGAGCCACCGCGCCCGGCCCATTTAAATAATCTTTATAACAACTTTTTTTTTGTTTTGTTTTGTTTTTTGAGACAGAGTCTTGCTCTGTTACCCAGCCTGGAGTGCAGTGGTGCGATCTTGGCTCACTGCAAGCTCCGCCTCCCAGGTTTATGCCATTCTCCTGCCTCAGCCTCCTGAGTAGCTGGGACTACAGGTGCTCGCCACCAAACCTGGCTAATTTTTTTTTTGTATTTTTTTTTTTAGTAGAGACGAGGTTTCACCATGTTAGCCAGTATGGTCTCGATCTCCTGACCTTGTGATCCACCTGCCTTGGCCTCCCAAAGTGCTGGGATTACAAGCATGAGCTACCGTGCCTGGTCCCTGTGACAACTCTTGATGTCTGAGTGGGTTCCCACACAGTCATCTGTTGTAAGACTTCCTGATTCCTTTTTTTCCTTTTGTCATTATGAATAGGGCTTCTGTACATAATTGCATGGTAGCTTTTGTTTGGAAATAATATCAAATTAGCTGTCAAAATAGTTTTGAATGTGATTTTTGGATTGTAAGGTGAGACTTGTTTAGCTTTGGGAAAAACTGCCCAACTTGTAATAGGAGAGGAAAAATAATTTTCTCTCTACCTTTACGGAATTCTTAGATGGGACCCTCTGTAACAAATTACAGATTAAAATGAGAAAAAAGTAGACAAGTTTAAAAACATGTATACCTTACGGATACATGGGAGATATTCAAGGAAAAATGAGTAAATCCCCAACAGGTGGCTTTCAATTCAAGTGTAAATGCTGTCTTCAACTTAAAGAAAGAAGAGTTGAGGCTCAGTAGTGGGGAGGTAACAAGCAAAAGCACAGTAGACAAGGGTAAGCTTTCTTATACAGATTTAACTCCATGCATTCTCTGTTGATAAGACTCTTTAGTGATTTAGTCATCCTTCCCTTCTCGGTTGGTGCCGAGAGAGAGAGAGAGAGAGAGAGAGAGAGATCTTTTAAATGGAGATTTCATTTATAGATGTAAATTTTCCTTACACAAGGGTAACTTCTACTCTGTTTTCAGAACTTCCTTTTTTAGCATTTTTTCAGAGTAATCAGCTCAGAATAGTTCTTAAGCCAAAGGGGCATATTTTGGGGTGGCATATTCTGGTTTCCTACCATCACATTTTGGGGTGGCATATTCTGGTCTTACACACTGTCTTCCACCAGCAATGAAAAGAGTTCTTGTTTTCCCTCCAACAATTTGTCATTTTTTTAGAGTTTAGCAGTTCTTACAGATATAGGCCTTTAGGGGGCGCCAGCCGTGACACCTGGAGCAAGAGGGCCCTGCATAGCCCCCATCTGCCTGCAGGTGTGCTGCGACGACACTGCCAGCAAGAGGGCCCGGCAGTGTCCCCAGCTGCCAGCAGGGGGCGTACGACGACTACATTGTGAGCAAGTGGATCCTGCAGTGTCCTTAGCTGCCAGCAGGTGGCGCACGGGCACCACACCATGAGCAAGAGGACCCTGCAGCGTCCTGGTTGGCAGCAGGGGGCGTGCTGCCACTCCACTGTGAGCAAGAGGATCGTGTAGTGCCCCCAGCGGCCAGAAGGGGGCGTGCCCCCACTACAAGGCAAGCAAGAGGGCCCGGCAGTGTCCCCAGCTGCCAGCTGGGGAGCCAGCTGCCACTTCACTTGGAGCAAGAGGGCCGGGCAGTGTCCCCAGCTGCCAGCATCGGGAGTGCTGCCACTACACTGTGAGCAAGAGAGCCCTGCAACGTCCCCAACTGCCAGCAGGTGGCGTGCCATCACTATACTGCGAGCAAGAGGGCCCTGCAGTGCCCCGGCGCCAGCAGGGGGCGCTGGCCACAACTGTAAGAAAGAGGGCCCTGCAGTTGCTCTAGTCACCAGCAGGGGGCGCACTGGCACAGCACCGTGAGCAAGAGGGCCCTGTAGTGCGCGGCTGCAAGCAGAGGTCACCGGAGCCCGGCCTTTCAGATTACTGATGTTTCACCCCTGTCCGCGGCTCCCCTTGCGGCGTGCGTCTCTGCGCCTGCGCCGCGACCCTTCCCCTACCCCCCCACACCGCGCGGGCATGCTACTCTGCGCTTGCGCGACGCCGTCCTGCGACTCTGCACCTGCGCCGGCCTGCGCTGGGGCCTGGCCCACGACTCTGCGCCTGTGCGGCGCCGGCCTCTGACTCTGCGCCTGCGCCGGCCTGCGCCGCGCCTGGCGTGCGACTCTACGCCTGCTGCGCGGGCGTGCGACTCTGCGCCAGCGCCAGCGCTGTACATTTGTGAGGGCGGAGCTGCATTCTCCTCAGCCCAGACACTGAGAGTATCGCGAGGGCGGAGCTGTGTTCTCCTCTGCACCATCCTCGGGGTTACCGTGAAGGCGGAGCAGCCTTCTACTCAGCCCAGACCCTGGCGTGGATGGCACCGCGAGGGCAGAGGTGTGTTGTGCTCAGCACAGACGTTGGCGGCACCGCCTCGCTTTGGGACAACTCGGGGCCGCATCCACAGTGAATAAAATACTTCCTGTTTCTAGCCCTGAATAACGTAGGTCAGAGACTACTTAGAATGGTTCAGTGTGGAAAACGGGAAACCGAAATCCCCTCTGAATCCTGCGCCCAGAGGTTCTCTCCACCCAAGGGTTAGGGTTAGGATTTTAGGGTTAGGGTTTTAAGGCTAGGGTTAGGGCTAGGATGAGGACGAGGGTTAGAGGGTTAGAGGGTAGAGGATTAGAGGGTTAGGGTTAGGGTTAGGGTTGTGAGGGTTAGGGGTTAGGGTTAGGTTTCGGGTTTCGGGTTTAGGGTCGGGGTCAGGGTCAGGGCTAGGTTTAAGGGTTAGGGTTAGGGCTAGTGTTAGGGCTTAGGGTTGGGGTTAGGGTTAGGAGTTAGGAGTTGGATTTGGGGTTGGGTTTGGGGTTAGGGATGAGGGTTAGGGTCAGGGTTAGAGGTTACGGTCAGGATTAGGCGTCAGGGTCGGGTTCGAGGTCGGGGTCAAGGTTAGGGTTTAGGGTTGGGGTGGATTAGGGTTGGGTTAGCTGTAGGGTTAGTGTTAGGGTTGGGTTAGGGTTAGTGTTAGGGCTAAGGCTAGGGTTAGTGGTTAGGGTTAGGGGTTAGGGTTAGGGTTGGGTTAGGTTAGGGTTTGGTTCTATGTTAGGGTTAAGATTTGAGTTAGCGTTCGGGTTCTGTTTTGGGTTAGGGTTAGAGTTAGGGTTCGGGTTCGGGTTAGGGTTCGTGTTTGGTTTCAGGTTAGGGTTCAAGCCATTCTCCTGCCTCAGCCTCCCGAGTAGCTGGGATTATAGACACACACCACCATGCCCAGCTATTTTTTTTTATTTTTGGTAGCAACAGGGCTTCACCATGTTTCCCAGGCTTCTCTCAAACTCCTGACATCGAGTAATCCACCTGCCTCCGCCTCCCAAAGTGCTGGGTTACAGGCATGAGCCACTGTGCCCAGCCTTCACTTTCTTCTCTGAGTTAGAGATCTCTAGTAAGATAGCCTTTTCACAACTTTTATTACAACGGAAGTATTTCAGAACTTTGTCAGGTTAAACTGTTAAGGGTATGTCTGTTTTTCTGTGATACACTGAATTTAGGAATTTATGAGTCAGTAATGAAAGTTGATCTGGCATCACCCTTGGCATTTGAGTTCCTAGATGGAGAAGGGTCTGTTTTTCTGGCATGATCATGGCTTACAGGAATGCAGCACCCCAAGAGGACCCTAGCAATTGGGAGAATTTTGTTTACATGACACTAAGCCCCAAATGACCTTAAATTCTAAATAAAAGTTCCAAGGGTAATTTGTATAAGGGTCTTGTTTTTTGTTTTTTGTTTTGAGATGGAGTCTCACTCTGTCACCCAGGCTGAAGTGCTGTGGCATGATCTTGGCTCACTGCAACCTCCACCTCCCAAGTTCAAGTGATTCTCCTGCCTTAGCCTCCAAAGTAGCTGAAATTACAGGTGCCTGCCACTATGCCCAGCTAATTTTTTGTATTTTTAGTAGAGACGGGGTTTCACCATGTTGGCCAGGCTGGTCTCGAACTCCTGACCTCGTGATTTGCCCGCCCCAGCCTCCCAAAGTGCTGGGATTACAGGCGTGAGCCACCGCACCCAGCCAGGGCCTTGTTTTTAAAGAAAATAAATTATATGACAGGTTTGTTTCATATACATATATATATATATGTTTATATATATATATTTGTTTCATATACATATATATATGTTTGTTTCATATACATATATATATATATAAACTATACTCGTGAACATTTTACTCAACATTTAAAAATCTTTAAGACCTTTCAGTACATAAAGCTTACATAAGAAAATCTAGCAAAAGTGTATAAAATCTAAACACATTTCTAAAAGAAAGGGTGAGGCTTTCAGGGTGGCTACGCTGTGTTGGATATGGGCAGTGTTCTCTCTCTCTTGTGGTTCTGCTTATATGGCAGTTCCAGCTCACAAGAGCCCTTGGAGCCTGTCTGTTGGCCTGCATCCTGTGGCATTTGGCAAGTGAGATCTGTTTAATATAAGGCGTCCATAAAGCCAAGGTTATGATATCTAAAAATAATCAACACTAATTCCCCAGAAATTTTGTCTTTTTTGACCAAGCCACTGGTGCAATGTGGAGTCACTGCATTATATGCAAAAAGAATAATGCCCTCACTCCAGAGTCTGAACCAGAACTGACCCTCAGTCGTGACTCCCCCTTTATTCTAGGAGGTGTTAACATTAGCTATGGCAATGTAAAAACGGTGTTTCTGGAGGCAGTGGGGGCCGAGAATGGAAAGTCCTCTGCAGCCGTCAACATGGAGAGTGAGACAATGCAGGTGTTGACTCACGGAACTAGACAAGAATCTACTACTCCTTCTCTAGTGAGAGTCTCTGTCATTTGCATAGAAGGCTTAAACGCAGGGAGGGCATGGGGATTCCGTGTAAACTTCAGTAAGCTGCATAAACAGAGGCCGTGATGTGTTTTGTCTCTGACTTTTCCAGGTAGATCTGACCCCAGGGTTGCAGCGTGATGCTCACTAACAGAAGCTGACTCAATTGTGTTATGTCTCTGATCTTTTCCAAGGACATCTGGACCCAGGGTCGCAGTGTGATGCTCACTAACAGAAACTGACTCAATTGTGTTTCCTGGTTTTGGGGAATATCTTTAATTACTGCATGAATGTTTGTAAACTGTTGGGGCTAAATACGAAAGTTGCTCTTCAGGTGCCGTCTCCACCGAGCCACTGTGTACATTTTCTTTCTCTCTCTTGCAGCTGTTCTCTTCCTACAAACTGAACGAAAATGAAAAGGAAGTCATTTCTGCATGTGTCACAGAGGCATCCTTTGGTTCTAAAGGGAGCTGAGTTGGATTCCACAAGCATATGGTCCTTGTAGCATGTGAATAGGATTCAGTCACGGACGAGAAGGAAGGGTTCGGGGGAGACTGTCATCGCCCTGTCCAGGCTAACCCTCGAGCTGCCCAGGTGACAGGCTGGCCTGTGTTTGTGTTGTGTAAGTGTGTACAGCTGCTAATGTAGGGTCCAGAAACATCTTACAAAGTAAGCCTATCCCTACATGTAGTTTTATGTGGGTATAAATTCATTTCAGTTCTTAACATGAACATTTGTACAGTGCTTCCAAGTGAGAGTTTGACTGCCTCACATCTGGAATCCTTCAAGTTTATCCTTCTTGGAGTCAGTGTCGTGAACGTTTTCCTCTAGGTCAAGAGTCTGCTGTCAACATGATGTTCTCTAATTACACGGCTTCATACAACTCCCAGCTTTGTGGACATATATTTTAGTATTTAAGGTGTTCCTTCTTTTACTTCTGTTTATAGTTCATCCTTGACAGTGCTCTTTTCCCACTGCCTTTATCTCAGGTCCTTCCCAAGCTTTCATCCTGGCTGACTTCTTTTAAGTAATGGAAGGAGAGGACGTGGGGTCAGTCAGCCTGACTTCCGATCCCTTCTCCACCCATTACTTGGCAAATTAAAGCTGTGTTTAGGCTTCATTTATGTCATCCTGGATTTCTCAAGAGTTACAATTTTCTGATATATTAATTACAATTATAGGATTGTTTAAAGATCAAACAAGACAATGTATATTGATGTGTTTTGTAATCTTTGTTGTTGTTTGTTTGTTTGAGACTGAGTCTCACTCTGTCACCCAGGCTGGGGTTCAGTGGCGTGAGTGACCTTGGCTCACTGCAACCTCCGCCTCCTGGGTTCAAGCGATTTTCCCGTCTCAACCTCCCAAGTACCTGGGACTACAGGTGCCTGCCACCACACTTGGCTAATTTTTGTATTTTTAGTAGAGATGGGGTTTCACCATATTGACCAGGCTGGTATTGAACTCCTGGCCTTGTGATTCACCCAACTCGGCCTCCCAAAGTGCTGGAATTACAGATGTGAACCACCGCGCCTGGACTGTAATCTTCAAAGCTCAATAGAAACGTAAGATCTTGCTATTATTATGCGATGATAAAATCTTTCATTCTTTGCTTTTTCCTTGGTTGCTGGCCTAGAAATTGAATCAATTCTGTTCTCTCTTTTTTTAAAAAAAAAACTTGAACGTGTGAAATTGCTGGTATTTTAATATGTTGCTGGTGTTTGATCTATTTGAATGGTAGCTTCCTATGGTTTCTTCTAATAGTTAAAACTCTATCAGGCCGGGCATGGTGGCTCATGCCTATAGTGCCAGCACTTTGGGAGGCCAAGGTGGGCAGATCCCCTGAGGTCAGGAGTTTGAGACCAGCCTGGCCAACATGGTGAAATCCTGTCTCTACTTAAAATACAAAAATTGGCAGGAGAACCACTTAAACCCGGGAGACGAAGGTTGCAGTGAGCTGAGATTGCATCACTGTACTCCAGTCTGGGCAACAGAGTGAGACTCTGACAAAAAACAAAAACAAAAACGAAAACAAAAAACTATATCAAAGTGATATATTTGTATAGTGAAACCCCAGACAGTGCCGCTAAGTGAATGATGATATAATACTCTTATTTCTTATTTTGCTACGATGTTAGTTTCTCAACAATCACTCCACCTGCCGGGTTGGTCTTTTTTCCCACTGGGATTGGTTTCCCTTAAATGTCTGGTGATTCTTCATTGTTCACATTTAATAGTGACACAGGAAGAAGAAGAAAGGAGTCTGTTATCATTAGTAAAAGGCTCGTCTAGAGGGTTTTTTTTCCGGGAGTCGATAGGGTTTCCACAGGTTAGTAAGTGATGTCTTTGGTCTAGATGGTTTCCTTTCTCTGGAGAAAAACTTCTCTCCTCTCTGGAAGGCAGGTGCTTGCTGTTGGTTGTCGGTGTTCTACTCACTGGTTACCTGAGGGGTGGGGTGCAGGCATCAGTGAGGGAGGATAATAAGAGTTGACTGTTAATGTACAGATTTTAATCAACCCTCCTGTTTTCTGACGCCTGCCTCACTTCTCCGCCCCTCACCCCCAGGAAGGTCCACAGATGATGCTCCTTCTCAAGGCTGTGAGGCCATCACATCACTTTTTTGTCTCTGCTGCTCTCTCTACGTGATGGATAACCATCATGGTTTCTTGGGAGGGAAAGGAAACAACTGGGTCAGTATTTGGTCTACCATCTTTAAGTTGGAAGCTGCTTCTTCCAACTGAAGCTAAAATAACAAAGCTTCAGAGAGGGTTTTAAAAATATCTAGTATCTCAATTTTTGGGGACAATTTGAACATCTTAAGGCACTAAGTTACTGAGTTTTCTGAAAAGGGTGATGGGGGAACCATTAATTAATTAATTAATCTCTGCTTTGTTTTAAATATATTGCACCAGATTTGTGTATTATAATTCACACTCAAAAAGTACAGATTTAATTTTGATATATTTTCTTTGAAGAAATAGCTTAACTACTCTTCAGTGCTGCATTTACGATGTGGCCAAATCTTTGAGACAAAATTATTTCTCTCTATGTAAATTAAGATGTTGTACTTTGAAAAGTCATTCCTTTCAGCATTTTTAGATCTTTCTCAGTTTTCTTGAACCTTTTGTGCAAGAGTAATGACCTTATATTTCCACATTATTCCTATTAAACACTTAGCTGTGGGCCTGAAGGAAATGTGCAGCTCTGTTAGAAAAAAGGTGGAGAAGGTAGTATCGCTATTCCTCTTTCATGAATGGGCAAACAGGTTCAGGAATTTTCCAGAACTGAGATTTTCTATCTTATAATTGGGTGTTCTTTGTCTCACAATGTGCACTTCATCCTTCTGTATGGATTTCTTTGCTGAGGCTGACTGTGAATTTCGGCTCTCACATGCTAAGTACACATTAATTTCTCTTATCCTTTGTTCCCACATAGTGTACGAGTGATTTTGAGAGGGTCCTGTATGGCATGGTCCTCAGGTGCTTGGCAAAATGGATCCATTCTCTCCCAGGTAACCCTGGCTCTAGGCCCTTTTCCATGTCCTGGCCTTCCCCAGCAGTCCCTGGAGCCCTCTGCTGACCAAAACTCCACAGTGAAGCACCACACTAATGGTGACCTGTGAAGGGTTCCCAGTTTGGGACACGTTATTCCTCTGCTGTAAAAACTGCACCACTTTCAGATAGACTCTCAGGCAAAGGCACAGAAAATTATGATTAGATTAATGATCTTTCAGAGGTTTCCTATCGCTGAGGTTGTCTGAGCCAGTAGTTTTCAAAATGAGTTGCGGGCTTCATATCCTCAAATGTTGCATTTAAATTCTAGTTAAAATTAGTTTCACCACTGTATTTTTCCATTCTAAGACAGATTTTTTTTCCATGCTTTACTTATTCTGGAGTTAGCCTGCATCTTACAATTGATCCACTGCATTTCATATGATGAGATCTCTTCTGTTCTTCTAAAAAATTATCAATAGTTTTGTGATGGATGTTGATTTAATAGCATCTCAGATTGTAAAACATCCAGGTTACAATCATTAACTCTTCTACAATATTTACATGCAAGAAGGCAATATTTCTTTCTTTTTATAAGCCAAATTATATCTAGCAGAAACTCCCATGTATCGAGATGTGGAAGATTCCAGTTCACGGAAGTTCCTTGTCATATTCTGTGCCAGACACTGGAGGCTGGGATGGTGGCACTTCATGCTCCTCACCATCCTGTCTCACTACTTTTCCTGTGACTGCTGACTGCTGGCTCTGAAGGGGGTGAGAGGACCACTGCCCTGGCAGTGGGGAGGGGATGCTCCTCTCAGCACAAGAAGTGCCAGGAAGGCAGCCATCACATGCCGGAACCTTGGCCACACCAACCACATCTGGGGAACTGCATGTGACTAGGGCCTAGCCCATTAGGAATGCTACTGTTCTGGGAACATCTCCCTGGCATCCTCATTTTGTTTTCCCATTGGCTAGTCCAGCTTAACTTAACCCTTAGATGATTCTAGATCTCCCTAGAAAATACCTAGGTGAAAGTTATCCAGGCAAATTCTCTTTTCCTCCTTTAAACCCCTAAAGGCTATATTGTGTGAGTTTGTGTGTGTGTGTGTGTGTGTGTGTGTGTGTGTGTGTGTGTGTGTGTTACAGAAAGACCTAATCTGCAAAAGCACAGCTTGGCCTTCAGGAAATAGATGGGAAAAGGGCTGCTTTATGATTTCCTGGTGCCTCCAAAGCACACACAAAGAGGATATAAGTTAGTACTTTCTCTAATAATTCCATCTGTAACATTGAGCATTTGAAAGTTTTAATAATACATTTAAATACCATGCCCATACAAGTGCATCATCAAAGGTAGCATTAATGAAACAGTTAAATGTCTCAACTTAACCTGTCTTCTTGTAAGCCTTGAAATAAATTTCTCTCATTATCTCTATGTATATGTTTACCATTTGTGCAAATATACCACTGAATAGAGATTGTAGACAATTTTTATTTTGACAACAGTCCACTCATGTAAAATTACACACAAAAATAGTACAGTAACCCAGGTGCATTGCCAGATCCAAGTAAATGTGAGCCAAGGCCCATTTGTTCATGCATGTGTTTTATGATTTTGTCTGTTTCCTTTGTGACTTACATGTTTATAATACGGGATGTGAGAAGAGTTAGCTCTTTGTAGTTATTTAGCTTTAAGACATAGAAAAGTGTTCTAGAATCTTTAAAAAGTAATTGCAAGAATTTTTTGAAAGCTTCTTGAAATTACAAGTCAAGATTTGTTAAAAATTATTATTCTTTGAAACTACATTTCTGTATACATCAAGATTTATCAATAACATATAAAATAAATCAATAGCAACAAAATAAAATGGGAAAGGATGGTAATGGCCACCTCATATTGCTTATTTCTTTTTTTTCTTTTTTTTTTTGGGACGGAGTCTCGCTCTGTCGCCCAGGCTGAAGTGCAGTGGCCCCATCTCTGCTCACGGCAAGCTCCACCTCCCGGGTTCACCCCATTCTCCTACCTCAGCCTCCCGAGTAGCTGGGACTACAGGCACCCGCCACCTCGTCCGGCTAGTTTTTTTTGTACTTTTTTAGTAGAGACGGGGTTTCACCGTGTTAGCCAGGATGGTCTCGAGCTCCTGACCTCATGATCCGCCCGTCTCGGCCTCCCAAAGTGCTGGGATTACAGGCTTGAGCCACCGCTCCTGGCCTTGCTTATTTCTTTTATAATAACTAAGTCATATAAATTGAGGTCACAAAAATATTTATATTAATAAAATTATAATTTATCATTGGTAATGTTTGAGTTTTTCTTGTACATTTTTATGTAGCAAGAAAAACAGTTTTTACTGTTAAAAATGGTTTTTAAAAAATCAGAGCAAGCCTAAGCCCCTTCATTTTATAAATACAATAACCTGAGGCTCATCAGTGCTGGTGACTCACACAGGCACACACTCAGCATTGCTGGATGTCAGCTCAGGATCCAGAATGCATTTGAACAATTCGTGCTAAATTAATAAATGCACTTTAAAATAGGCCCATATTAATCCCAAAATAACTAAACCTGTGGAATTTGTAAAATAAGATGTTTATGAATGAGGACATGGCATTTTGACTTAGTTCTGATTCCCCCCTTTCTGAAAGCAGAATCTACAGTCTATTTTCCCATTGCTAGATTTCAGAGGAGAGCCTGGTGTCACTTACAGCAGACATTGCAGATGCCTCAGCATTTCAGATGAAGACGGTAAAGACCTTCTTTGTTTCAAAAAAACCTTTTTTTCCAGGGGAGAAAACACAGGTTGGATCTAAACTCAATCCTCCTATTGAAATATTTTAATGACACTGAAAGAGGTTGTTGCATTTGGCAGGTGCAAGTGGAGCCGTGCGGTCCTGCACTGAAGCCCTGCAGTCCTGACTTCTGAGTGGAGCTAGAGGAGAATTATATTAATGTGTTTGCACTACTTGCTCAATTGTAAAGCATAACAAATATATTTAAGGCATGTTTTTAAAATGAGAATAAAATAGTTTAACAATGTTTATACACCTATTTTAGTTATTACATTCTCTAATCTATTTTTATCCTCACAACCATGGAAGCGCTCCACCATCTCCATTTCAGAAAGTAGACAGTAACTGAACAACACTATCTTCTTTTAAAAAACATTTATTTCATTATGAAAGTTTATGGTTTATGTAATTAATACCTTTTTGTGGTCTGCATTCAATGGGTGTGGGCATCTGCACACTGTCGTGGGTCCACTATTGTGAAATCGCACACAGTGGTCTCACTCCCCTAAACAGCCAGGGCTCTCTGTCCATCCATCCTTTCCTCTCCCCAACCCCTGTCAACCACTGATCATTTTGCTATCTATGTAATTTTCCCTTTTCCAAAATGTCACATAATGCCCACAGCAATGAATGCGAGTTTCTTTTGCTCCACATCCTCACCAGCATTTGGTGTTTTTGGTCTTGTGGATTTTGGCCATTCTAATAGGTATGTAGTGGTATCTTACTGTTGTCTTAATTGGCAATTCCTAATAACACATTATACAGAGCATCTTTTCATATGCTTAATTTCCATCTGCATATCTGTTCAGCTTTTGCCCATTTTTAATTGAGTTGTTTGTTTTCTTATTGAGTTTTAAGGGTTCTTTGCATATTTCAGATATGAATCCTTAGATATATTTTTCAAATATTTTCTCACAGTCTCTGATTTGTCTTTTTATTCTCTTAACAGTATCTTTCATAAAACTAAAGTTTTTTTATGTTAAAAGTCAACTTCCCAATATTTTTCTTCGTGGATAATGCTTTTGGTGTTGTATCGAAAAGAATCTCCAAATCCAAAGTTATCTAGAGTTTTTCCTTATGTTATCTTCTAGGAGTTTGAAAATTTTGCATTTCATATATTGATCTAATATCTACTTTGCATTAACTTTTGTAAAAGGTGTAAGGTCTGTTTATAGATTCTTTTTTTTTTTTTTGCACATGGATATCCATTTGTTCCAGCACCATTTGTTAAAAAGACTCTCCTCTCTCCATTGAATTGCCTTTGCTCCTTTGTCAGAGATCAGCTGGCTGTATTTCAGTCTGTTTCTGGGCTCTCTGTTTTGTTTCACTGATGTATGTGTATATGTCTTCTGTTTTGCCTTCAGTTAAAAAATATGTAATTGCTCCCTCGATTTACTTATGAATTCTCATTTGTAAACAGAAAAGCATAAATTAATGCCGGAGTATATTTTAGAGTAGATGTTGCCTTGAATACAATGAGCAGAATGAGTTATAATTTTAAAGTGAATATAAAAATTTTACCATAGTGGTAACAGATTTGCAAACTAGTGATATCAATGACAGAGTCCATTGCAATATTGCTTTATCCTTTGGCTCAGCTGTGCTTCACACCAGGTAACTACCAATCCCTTTTGTGATTCATGCAAGGATTTCTGTGGGGTGGAAAGTAGAAATATGATATCAGTGGAGGGAGAGAAGGCAGTTTCCCAGACTGGGAGCAGTCAGATCTCCAGTGGGTCCCAACACTGCTCTGTGGCAATACCTAGAGGGTGATGGAAACAGAGACAGGGTGCAAATGAGGTGGGTGCTGGCCCTAGGGTTCCCAGTGTTTCCTGGTTCCCATGGTCTATAAGACGTCCGAAATGAGACCTTCCGGGCTTTGGGGGGCCCCTGTGGAATTGGAAAATGAGGAAGTGAGCAGTGACAATCTAGACTGATTATTAGAGGTACGTCTCTCATTTTTCAGCAACCAAGGAGCCTTTGATTAGTAGTGAAATTGTGGCACCCCAACAATGGTGGAGTGGAATGTCCTGCCACTCTGGAGGGGTGATGGCTCAGGGTCAAGACTGAACTAATTAGAAAAAGAAATGCACTCCAGGAATATCAAGTCCAAAACGAAGCTCTTCAAACTATCTGGGAAGAGAAAACAGCATGACAAGGAAAGGTATATTTGTCTGATCCCAGGAATCAATATAAACATCCATGATAACCCCACCTATTTTTTACATATATGATTTGGATGAAACAAGAGAAAGAGACTGATTGTTGCTGAGTCCCTGCTGCAGTCCTGACACAGCTGGAGATGCCCTGCTCCCCTGCTCCCCTGCTTCCCCGCTCTCCTGCTCTCCTGCTCTCCTGCTCTCCTGATCTCTTTATTTTGTTGATGCTCATGAGGACCCTGATGTCTGAGGAAGAAGGTTCCTGTCCAGCTCTGCCCCTGGTGTGTCACGTGCCGGCCTTGTCAACGCACACGAGAACCTGACAGGGTGAGTGTTACAACCCCAATCATAGAAAAGGAAACGTCTCTAAAGTCTTTAGCATCTTGCCTGAGTTCGGACACTTAGCAGAGGCCTGAGTTTAGATGCAGCCCCGTCTTGCTCTTTGACAGCCTCAGCACCACGTGCCCTGGGTGACCCACGCAGTGAGTCACTGACAACCCTCGTGGTTGGCTCATGGCACAGCGTGGAGCGAAATGGCCCACTGACCTTTCCAGACACTGGGATAATTCGTGATATAGTTTATGCGGTCACTCCCAGTGAGTTCTATTGTTCAGTTTAATAGAACACCTAATTCTGTGTTTATTATGAATAAAGGGAGATTTCTTGTGTTTTTTAAGAATATGAAGCATATCTATTTTGTATACAAGTTGGAAGTTCCAATACTATAGGAAGCATAAGTGCAGGTTATAATGATGGGTCTTCTATAAGACTGAATTCACATCAAACTGAATCAGTAACTCCGGCTGTATGAACAGAGTGAGACATTAAACATTTAATGAAAAGAATTCCTTTCTTAGGTCACAGCAAGGACTAAATATGTTTAATTATCATGCCCGCTAAGAAGATTTATTGTGATATTTGCAGTTAATCACTCAGTTCCAAGGGTATTTATTAATTGTCTGCTCTGGGCATAACAACAATTGGAAGCAGTATGTTCACATGAAAAAAAACTTACCTGAGGCTCTAAGTCACAACTTTCCATGACCAGCACACATTTCTGATTTGAAATACATATCTAAAGCTTCAAATACATAAATAGATATCCCAATCTAGAACTAAGTTAATAGTTGCTTAGAATTAATTGTTTAAATTATCCTGGGAATCAGAAAGATATGTCTACACGAAAAAATAAAGGTTATATTAGAATTAATAAACTTTAGAAGACCATTTTTATCTTAATATATAAGCATACTACCTAGGCACACTGTTTAAATACATCTGCAACCTACTATTTTTAGATTTAGGTAAATCATTAATCCTTAAATTTGGAAGATTCCAGTGTTAGAGCTCTAGACTATGAAACTTGGATGTTTTTCTAAAATTTTTGAGTTTTTATCCAGAAATATATATTTTCCTGGCACTGAGAACTGCAAGAAATTTCACTTGGAGTCTCCAAATAGCCATGTGTGATGTCAACATCAGTGTAATAGATACTATCACAAACATCCTGTGACTTTTATTTTATTTTTTTTATACTTTAAGTTCTGGGATACATGAGCAGAACGTGCAGGTTTGTTACACAGGTATACACGTGCCATGGTGGTTTGCTGCACCTGTCAACCCGTCATTTATGTTAGGTATTTCTCCTACTGCCATCCTTCCCCTAGGCCCCGACCCTGCAACAGGCCCACGTGTGTGATATTCCCCTCCCTGTGTCCATGTGTTCTCATTGTTCAACTCCCACTTATGAGTGAGAACATGCGGTGTTTGCTTTTCTGTTCCTGTGTTAGTTTGCCAAGAATGATGGTTTCCAGCTTCATCATGTCCCTGCAAAGGACGTGAACTCATCCTTTTTTATGACTGCATAGTATTCCATGATGTATATGTGCCACATTTTCTTTATTCAGTCTATCATTGATGGGCATTTGGGTTGGTTCCCAGTCTTTGCTATTGCGAATAGTGCTGCAGTAAACATACGTGTGCATGTGTCTTTATAGTAGAATGATTTATAATCCTTTGGGTGTATACCCAGTAATGGGATTGCTGGAGCAAATGGTATTTCTGGTTCTAGATCCTTGAGGAATTGCCACACTGTCTTCCACAATGGTTGAAGTAATTTACACTCTGACCAACAGTGTAAAAGCGTTCCTATTTCTCCACATGCTCTCCAGCATCTGTTGTTTCCTGACTTTTTAATGATCGCCATTCTAACTAGCATGAGTAGGTATCTCATTGTGGTTTTGATTTGCATTTCTCTAATGACCAGTAATGATGAGCTTTTGTTCATATGTTTGTTGGCCACATAAATGTCTTCTTTTGAGAAGTGTCTGTTCATATCCTTCACCCACTTCTTGATGTATTTTTTTTCTCCTTGTAAATTTGTTTAAGTTCCTTGTAGATTCTGGATATTAGCCCTTTGTCCGATGGATAGATTGCAAACATTTCCTCCCATTCTGTAGGTTGCCTGTTCACTCTGATGAGAGTTTCTTTTGCTGTACAGACGCTCCTCAGTTTAATTAGATCCCATTTCTAAATTTTGGCTTTTGTTGTCGTTGCTTTTGGCGTTTTAGTCATGAAGACTTTGGCCATGCCTATGTCCTGAATGATATTGCCTAGGTTTTCTTCTGGGGTTTTCATGGTTTTAGGTCTTATGTTTAAGTCTTTAATCCATCTTGAGTTAATTTTTGTATAAGGTGTAAGGAAGGGGTCTAGTTTCAGTTTTCTGCATATGGCTAGCCAGTTTTCCCAACACCATTTATTAAATAGGAAATCCTTTCCCCATTGCTTGTTTTTGTCAGGGTAGTCAGACATCCTAAACTTTAAAATTTAAGAATTTACATTTTTTTAAAGTAACTGACAACTGACAATCATTTGAAAATCCATAACTTAAAAAAATAATAATTCCTCCTACGTTTTCAACCAAGAGAAGTGAAAATCTGTTGACACAAAGGCCTGAATATAAGTATTCATAACAACTTTCTTCTTAATAGCCAAATATTTTTAAAATAGCCTACCACTGAAGAATAGATAAGCTGTAATATATTCCTACAATGGTTACTGCCCAACATAAGAATGACATACACTGGAAACCACATGGACATATCTCAAAGGCATTAGAATACATGAAAGAAACTAGGTATAAGAGAATATTCTATATGATTCAATTTATATCAAATACTTCTTTTTTGAGATAACATCTCACTCTATCACCAAGGCTGGAGTGCTGTGATGTGATCACAGATCACCACAGCCTTGACCTCCCAGGCTCAGGTGATTCTTCAGCCTCCTGAGTATCTGGGACCAAAGGGGTTGGGACCAAAGGGGTGTGCCACCACACCCGGCTAATTTGTGTGTGTGTGTATTTTTTTTTTTTTTTTTAGAGATGGGGTTTTGCCATGTTGCCCAGGCTGGTCTCAAGTTCCTGGGCTCAAGTGATCCTCGCTTCTTAATCTAGTGCTAGGATTACAGACTTGAGTCATTGCACGTGGCCTGTATCATATTCTAAGACAGACAAAACTAGAGTGAAAGAAGGCAACTGCCGGGAGCTGTGGTGTGGGGCAGGGGTCACTGACTACAGCAGCTTGCAAGGGAATTTTGGGGGTAATGAAATGTATTTTAATGGTAGTGTTATGTACATGACAATATGTATATTTGTCAAAACGCATTGATTTGTACACTTAAAATTACTAAATTTTATTATATGTAAATTAAACTCAATTAGATAATAAAAAATAAACTTTTGATCCTGAAAAAATACCTACATACATACAAACTACCTCTGAAACAAACTACTTTTTCAGAATTTCTAATTTAAATATTCAGAAATATGAATGATGATGATGAATTTTAACAAGGCTTACATAATTCAGTTCTATTTTGGATCACGTCTGAGAGGCATATTAGCTGCTGGACTTATTTGGATTTCCTTACCTCCTTTGCATATGAAAAAATAAGAGGTTGAGACAGAAACAAGGTATGTAATTTATGTACAATGAAACTTTCTACTGCCCAGGAGATGAGGCTTTCTATTTTCCAATGAATTGTGCCTGGCAGCACAATTCACTGCTTCACAATTGATCGTTCTTTTTACCCTCAGAGCATCCTTGAAATGATTGACTCAACCATGAGAGAAACACTGTAAATATTCTCAGATGCAAACTCACAGTACCAGCGTCACAGAACACCTGCAGCTGCAAGTAACTAAAAATCCAGCTCAATTTGACTTTAAATACAAGGGAATTTATTGACTTAGGTGGGTAGTTCAGAAGCAGGCCAGGCTTCAGGGTGAATCTGAGCACAGAAGCTCATGGATGCTACCAGGACTCAGTCTCTTCCCAATTTTCTGCTCTGCCTTCAGTGAAGTCAGAATCATTCTGCGTGTGGCAAAATCTCCAGGAACAATTTCTGAGGTTGCTTTCTTCACCAAAGAGGGAGCATGAACAAGCACACTCTTGTTCCTAACAACCTAGCACAACTTGTATTTGACTGTAATTGGAACAACTCAGATCCTTGCCCATCCCCAAGTCCATTGGGGGACCAAGGGAGTGCTGTGTGGCACCTGGCATGAGCCTCAGTTATGCACCCACTTTGGAACCAATAACTGTGACACAGGGTGAGACAGTGCTGGTTAAGTCAACCAGGACCCACCGCATGTTTCAAACCATGTGACTGAATAATTCAGGGCTCTGTTAGGAAGGAGAAAGGGGGATGCTTCTTAAATAGCACCCAACACTCAACTACAATTTAATTTGACAGGAACCCGGAGGCCCTGCCATAGAAATCTCTCACAGTTGCTTGGAATGAGAGCACTCAATACAAAAATCCTATGGCAGCAACCCTATGGCCTTAAGGGCACCACGCATTTGGTGTGGAGGGTGGGGCAAGGAGGGTGGGGAAGGGCTCAGGGTCTTCTGAAGATGAAGCCAAAGAACAGATGGCACTGACTTAGCAGAGTGGAAAATGTTTAACCCCAAGAGATGCCTACAGAGGCAGCTAAGCCACACCACAGACTCCTAGAAGGGCTTGTGTTAGGGTTCCCAAGTGTCTAGGTAAGCAGAGGAGATGCTGAGGCAGACACAGAGGGTCGGTTCAAAACACATTGGGAAGACTGTGATCCCAAGACCCCTCAGTCCACACTGGCAGTCAAATGCTCCTCCCTGACATCGGGAAAAGAAACAATTTATTTTCTTCAGATATTGAAACAGAACTTTTCTAACCTCCAGGACACTGGATAATGCTGCTTATGCAAAGACAGTATTTAGTGAAAGCCAATTTACTGAGCAGGGAGATCTTCAGACTCTTTCTCCCTCTTGGCTCCCAGAATGCTGGGGTCAGCTTGCAGTCTTAGGAGATTGGCGACCTCTTTTTGGAGAGGATCTGCAGATACCAACATTTTCAGGGTTTCCTCAGGTCCAGGAGTGCCAGGCGCCTGTGGACTCTTCCTTTGGGGAAGCAAAAGAAGACTCCATCTGTGTACACAGAATGCATTAATTGTATTTTCTTATTTTCTGTTTTCTTGACGCTCTAGCATCTGGTGTTTACTGGGAAAAGATTGTCTTTCCCAGGGCCAGCCAATTAAACTACCAATTCAGAACCCATACTCCTAACCACCTACTTTATCTGGCTCTGATACTGTAGGAGACAATACCGCCCTTCCTTAATCACCACAGGGTGAGGTACTAGGCAACTAGAAATGGCCCCTATGCCCTAGAGCCTGCTGAAGCTATTCACGCTGGACAGCCTAAGCCTGCCTGCCCTGCCTGCCCTTGCTGTCCCACAGAGACCACAGCAGAGGATCCTGCCCATGCCTTTCCCTCTCCTGCCTCTGCCTGGGGCGTCCCTGTGCCTCCTATTTCTAGGGATCTGTGAGTAGGAATGGGACAGTCACTTCCATGTCTGCAGGTCTTAACATCCCTGATTGAAACAAAATCTGAGTACATTTTAAAACATAAGGCTTCCAACGGAATTTTTAAAACCCTTATATGGAGAATTTTAAACATATATGTAAATAAACATGAATATAACAAACCCCTGTATATCTATAACCCTTCAGAACAACAAGAAACACATGGGCAATTCTGTTCTGTCTATATTCCCAAATAAAATTCATACATTGTGATTAGCTGATGTGTTTTTAAGTCTATATAATTTATACATTTCCCTTGTATCTCCTGTATATCATTTTCTTGTAATTTGTTGAAGAAGCTGCGTTGATTTTTCTGATTCATCTTCAGAGTTTAAAATAGAATTTCGCAAAAAGGAAAAAATAAAAGCAGACGGAAAGAATAAAAATGTCAGAAAAGAAATCAATGGGATTTAAATGGTACAGCTGCTTTGGAAAACAATCTGGCAGTTCCTCAAAAAGTAAGACATAGAATTACTCTTTCATCCATCAATTCTATTCAAGTCTTCATACTGAAGAGAATTAAAAACATATGTCCACACAAAAACTTGTAGAGCAGCATTATCCATAATAGCCAAAAAGTAGAAACAACCCAAACGTCCACCAACTGATGAGCGAATAAATAACATGAAGTATTTCCACACAATGGAATATTAGCCTCAAAAAGGAATGATTGCCAGAGGCTGGAGGAGGAAAAAATGGAAAATGTAGTTTCTCTCTTGGGTGCTGAAAATATGTTAGAATTAAATAGTGGTGAAGTCTGTGCTACTTCCAGAAAGTGCTAAATTGAACACTTTACATGAGTAAAATGTAGTATGTGAATTATATCTCAACTTAAAAATCAAGAACATTTTCCAGAAATAAAGTTTATGATTTTCAGATTTAAAAGATCTATTGAGTTCCCCTCAAAATGAATTTCAAAGTTCTTCTACACTAAGCACGTTATTGTGAAATTTGATAACATCAGAGATAAAGATCTGAAACTTCCAGAGAGGTGAAAGAAAAAGATCACCTGCAAAGAGTCAAGAACGAAAATAGCACTGAAGTTTTTCACTGAAATTCTAGATATAATAAGAAAATGAAATTTGGCCTTCACATTCTGAGAGAAATATATATATTTTAAACCCAACTAAACCGTCAACCCAGTGTGAGAATAGTGCACAGACATTTTGGGACATGCACAGCATCAAAGCTTTACCTTAGGTCAGGAAGCTACAGTAAAGTGGCAACCTAAGAAATGGGAGAAAGGAATTCTAGGAACAGATGATCCATGCAGGAGAGAGGAGCAGCATTGCCGAGAGCCAGGGGTGAAGCAATTCAAGCTGGAGACACTGAGACAAACACAGGAGCGCCTGGCATTCTCTGAGAGGCAGTGCAGTGGTTCTGCACTGTGTGCAGAACTAAATGTGGCATTTACCTCTTATTGGTTACAATGTGCCTTCCCAGGCCTGCCAGCAGAGATTCTAAATCCTAATGCAAATGATATGGCAACACTTGTGATTATAGACATGAGTGTTTGAATTACAGATCCAGATCCAAACCAAAATCCTCTCAGTAATTAACTGTATGCTGTCATTTAATTACTCAATCTCTCCAGCATGCCACTTCCTCAGATCAATTCGTATGGGAATATAAATTCATAGGAGTGTTATAAAGGGTAGTTTGTACAATGAGCTCGTGACTATGAAATGCTTAACATGGCATCCAAAAAGTCCTCAATAAGTGGTGCAACAATACCTTTTTATTACAGGAAATACACCCAACTTAGAAAACAGCGTTCATGGAGGATTAAGAGAAGTAACTACAGTCGGGTGAGCAGAGGGAGCCAGCGTGGGGAGGGCCTTTCCTAGGTGAGGCATCCACCACATTTGAAAGTGGGATGCAGGGCCAGAGCTGAACATCAACCAGGACGGGCAGGAATGAAGTAAACAGCTCATACCTATTCCTTCATGGGTCAGTTCCTTTCATTTTCACTTTTGACTCTGATGCAAAATTAGAACTGTTCTCTGCTCAAATGTCACTATTCTTAATAAAGTAAATAAGTAGGATCCAAAAACTTCAATTGCGTAAAATACATGCTCTTGTTATTGCAAGGCAAATGGGAAATATTTTGCAGTTGGTCATCGCCATCACAATAACACAAATTCTAAAACTTACACTGTTTACAACTGAACCACACCCTCAAATAATCAAAAAATGGTCCCTCCCTAACCTCCCTCCCCAGCAAGAGAAGGTCTTTGGCCGCCCCAACCTAAGCAGGAGAGGAGGAGAGTGGGAGCCCACAGTTGAAGTGGCAAGAAGCCTGAGGGTGATGGCTTTGACCAAATAACAGGGAATTGGGTTGACTTGTTTGAATCATTTTCCAAAAACTGATATATAAAACAGATCAGACTCATTGAAGGAGCTGGGGAATGGGAGCCCACCCCTCAGTCTCCAGCCTCCCCAAACTGCATGTTTCTCCAGAGTAACCTTGAGCCTCTCCCAGCATGGATTAAAACCCATGGCTCTTCCAGATCTAAAATCTGAGGCTCTACAATTTAAGTCATAGTTAGGCACTTCCATACCTGTGATGGTAACATGCTTACATACTCAGTCTATCATTGTTTAATATTGAATGAAAGACACACATTTTGTTTACTTCTTATGCAGCAGGTTGGCTGTGTTCACCTGTGTTGTCTCAGGGTCAGCTCTTTTTTTTTTTTTTTTTTTTTGAGATGGAGTCTCGCCTGTGGCCCAGGCTGGAGTGCAGTGGCGCAATCTCCACTCACTGCAAGCTCCGCCTCCCCGGGTCATACCATTCTCCCGCCTCAGCCTCCCGAGTAGCTGGGACTACAGGCGTCCGCCACCACGCCTGGCTAATTTTTTGTATTTTTAGTAGAGACAGGGTTTCACCGTTCACAGGATGGTCTCAATGTCCTGACCTTGTGATCCGCCTGCCTCAGCCTCCCAAAGTGCTGGGATTACAGGCAAGAGCCACCACGTCTGGCCAGGTCAGCTCTTTATTTCCAAGAATCCTGTCCCATTTCCTGGAGCCTATTGACTGGGGAAAAGATGTGTCAAAAGTTAAAAGTATGTTGAGCAAAGCCTTAGAAACACAGCTTTTCTGACAAAAGCAATGGGGATAAGACTCCCTCTTCAATTAATGATGCTGGGATAACTGGCTAGCCATGTGCTGAAGATTGAGGCTGGACCCCTTTCTTACACCATATACAAAAATCAACTCTGGATGGATTAAAGACTTAAGTGGAAAACCCAAAAATATAAAAACCCTGGAAGACAACCTAGGCAATACCATCCTGGACATAAGAACAGGCAAAGATTTCATGACAACGACACCAAAAGCAATCGCAAGGAAAGCAAAAATTGACAAGTGGGATCTAATTAAACTAAAGAGCTTCTGTACAGCAAAAGAAACTACCAACAAAGTAAACAGGCAACTTACAGAATAGAAGAAAATATTTACAAACTATGCATCTGACAAAGGTCTAATACAGCATCTATAAGGAACTTAAACAAATTTATAAGAGAAAAACAACCCCAATAAAAAGTGGGCCAAGGACATGAAGAGGCACTTCTTAAAAGAAGACAAACGTGGGCCAGGTGTGGTGGATCAAGAGGCTGGGCCCCCACCAGCTCTAAGGTACACAATCTCAAAGTAATCCCAGCACTTTGGGAGGCCAAGGTGGATAGATCAAGAGGACAGGAGATCGAGACCATCCTGGCTAACACGGTGAAACCCCGTCTCTACTAAAAATATCAAAAATTAGCTGGGCATGGTGGCAGGCACCTGTAGTCCCAGGTACTTGGGAGGCTGAGGCAGGAGAATGGCATGAACCCAGGAGATAGAGCTTGTAGGGAGCCAACATCCTGCCTCAGCTTTCCGAGTAACTGAGACTACAGGTGTCCGCCACCACACCAGGCTAATTTTTTACATTTTTAGTAGAAACAGGGTTTCACCATGTTAGCCAGGATGGTCTCGATCTCCTGACCTAATGTTCTGCCCACCTCGGCCTCCCAAAGTGCTGGGATTCCAGGCGTGAGCCACTGCGCCCAGCTGGAAAATCTTTTCTTCTAAGGTGAGATTCAGCCCCCACTGGAGAGGAAAACACCAGAGAGTTTTAAAAAGGAAAAACCATGGTAAACTGAGGAGCTTCTTGACAGGAGACACAGCAGAATCCACCCAACTGGGGTGAATCTCTGCAGTTCCCCAACAGGACCGTGAGCAGGATCCCCAAGTCACTGGTCCCTGCAGCGTGCGAGCAGCATGAGCCATCTGTGGTCACATTGTATCCTCTAGCAGCAGCCTCCAACCAGAAATCCATCTCGGGGTCTTTTCTCACAGGAACCTGATGCCAGAGCTGTGAACTGAAAGGATTTGGACACAGGTATTTTGTGGAACTGAGCATTTTCCAGGTCTTACTGGAGGTCATTCTGTGTGAACTTGATGAAGCTCTTTCTCATGGGCTTTTTTTCTAAGTGTGGGAGAGCATGGCCTGCATGACTGCTGGCTTCCAGCACGTAGTGTGCAAACCCAAGCCAGGGTGTGTAATTCACTGTAGCCCTTGACAAAATAGCAGGGGATAAAAGTCATTTCTTAATCTTCTGTTTATTACTCTCAGCCAATTAACTTCTATCTATAGTAGAAGATATTTTACCATTTTTTTTCAAAATGGAGAAATACCATGCTCTTTAAAAAGTCTTTTACAGGCACAGACTTCTCAATTTCATTACTTTAAAATCACTAAAAGATAGAAAAAAGTGAAATTTACGTATCAAAGACATTTTCTTTTGGCAAAATATTCTATTTTGTGTTTTTGTGTTTGTGAATTTTCCATGCATGTGTCCATATGCATAAGGAGTTTATTCATTCAATTAAGTTAAAACATTAGATAACATGGTACATTCAAAAAGTAGTGAGGACACATTTTGTTTCTGTCCCTTTAACTGAGAAAACTGGCTGATGCCTCCTGTGTGCGAGCACTGTGTAGCTGATGCAGATACGGAAAGCGAGGTTTTCTTACTTGCTGCCGCTGGCCTGGGCACCGGAAGTTGACTCCAGGAGGGCAGGGTGTCTGTTTTTATTACCACTCAGCAGTGTCACACAAATACACACAGGTGTGTCTGTCCTATAGTGGATGCTGGCAGGCACTGTTCTTATTACCACTCAGCAAGTGTCACACAAATACACACGCGTGTGCCTGCCCTCTAGTGGATGCTGGCAGGCACTGTTCTTATTACCACTCGGCAAGTGCCGCACAAATACACACGGGTGTGTCTGCCCTCTAGTGGATGCTGGCAGGCACTGTTCTTATTACCACTCAGCAAGTGCCACACAAATACACGCGGGTGTGTCTGCCCCCTAGTGGATCCTGGCAGGCACTGTTCTTATTACCACTCAGCCAGTGCCACACAAATACACACGGGTGTCTCTGCCCTCTAGTGGATGCTGGCAGGCACTGTTGTTATTACCACTTGGCAAGCACCGCACAAATACACAGGGGTGTGTCTCCCCTCCAGTGGATGCTGGCAGGCACTCTTCTTATTACCACTTGGCAAGCTCCGCACAAATACATGCGGGTGTCTCTGCCCTGTAGTGGATGCTGGCAGGCACTGTTCTTCTTACCACTCAGCATGTGCCACACAAATACACAGGGGTGTGTCTGCCCTCTGGTGGATGCCGGCAGGCACTGTTATTACCATTCAGCAAGTGCCACACAAATACAAACGGGTGTGTCTGCCCTCTAGTGGATGCTGGCAGGCACTGTTATTACCACTCGGCAAGTGCCACACAAATACACGCGGGTGTGTCTGCCCTGTAGTGGATGCTGGCAGGCACTGTTATTGCCACTCAGCAAGCACCACACAAATACACGCTGGTGTGTCTGTCCCCTAGTGGATGCTGGCAGGCACTGTTCTTATTACCACTCAGCATGTGCCGCACAAATACACGGGGGTGTCTCTGTCCCTTAGTGGATCCTGGCCGGCACTGTTCTTATTACCACTCAGCCAGTGCCACACAAATACACACGGGTGTGTCTGCCCTCTAGTGGATCCTGGCCGGCACTGTTCTTATTACCACTCAGCCAGTGCCACACAAATACACACGGGTGTGTCTGCCCTCTAGTGGATCCTGGCTGGCACTGGGAGCAAATGTGACTATAAACAAAATTAAAGGTTTTAAAAATATCCATTATCTCCAGAAGGGATTTAATTCTAACAGGAGGCTTTTTTTGTTTTCTTTTTCAAATTGGCTGATGTGTAAAAATAATACAGGACTGGAGATGATGGAAAAAAGCACACTGCATTTGCCTTTCAGCATCTATGATGACTGAATCCTTCCTCAGCACTGCCACAGGGAGCACATTCACACTTGTGTCACACAAATACCAGGGTTAGGTCAAAAAACCAAGTGTTACCTGGAGGAAGCCACAAAGGCTATGAGACTAAGCCTTCACCTAGAAGACACTTGACAGTTCAGAAGCTGAGATCCTGCAAGGTGTCTCGGAGAACTCAGCTGTGACCCTGCACTGTATGGAAGGGTGGGCAGTGGGGCCCAGGCAGGTGAAGAGAATTGTCTACTGTTGAGCATCATCAGCCTAAAACCCACGTACAATGCTGTTGCTGCAAAACCACCAACTGTTGAAGACACAAACCACAGAAACAGAACCCCTTTATGGTCTCACTGTGCACCTGATGACTTTTCAGAAGATGAAGATTAAACATATTAATCATAAATTCAAAGTATCACAAGAAACACTAGGAGATTTTCTAACCTCTGCTACCATGACTTTTTTTTTTGCAAGATTCTTGAATTATTGTAAATAAGCTCACATAGGCCAAAGTGCTCCCCTGAACTCATCCAGAAAGAGGCAAGCTACTAATCCCCATGTCTGACACATCTGTGTTTTCTTAGGATAATACAAAAATTAAAGATAAGGGAGAGAGAGAGGGACAGAAAGAGACAGAGAGAATTGGAGCTAAGAGAAAACACTTTCATGTTTTGACCCCCAAAATTCCCATTGAACATTCCTGTTGCCAGTGGGTGAAATCCAAGGCCCTGGCTCCAGGATCCTGCTCTTTCCTATGTTGATTCCTGTTCAAATTTGGCATAGAAAAAATATGGAACTTGTTACGCTTCTCTGGACAAGTCATTATGCTTTTGGCTCATAGGCTCCACTTCCCCAGACACTCCTTTGTCCTAAACTTCAAGTAATTCAGCTTCACCCTTCAGAGAACAGCTCAGCTGTCACTTCTTCTAAGGACCCTCCCTAGCTGCCTCTCCAGCAGAAGGGCCCCCACCTTGTTCTTTGCACCTCTGTCCCTCGAAGTGCTGCTGTTGTCTGTGGAGGGTGGGACCCCAGGGACTAGAGCCCCTCTCATTCTGGAGACACTCAGCACTCAGTAAGTGTGTGCTGAGCGGATACAAGTGCAGCAAGCTTGCATAGTCTTACAATGTGTACTCTCTTGTCTGGAATAGAGCCCCATTTTCATTCTTTGTAAAATGAGTAAGTGGGGCTGGGTGACCCATACTCTCTTTTCAACTCAGAAGTCCACTATGAGCCTGACATCAAATAGCTTCCCAGCCAGCACCAGACCAGGACCGAGGTTATTCAATGTGCCTGTGTCCCCCACAGCATGGGGAAAGCATGGAGAAATGGGACCAGCTCTGCTGCCTGCTGCCCAGTACCAGCCAGCAACTCCAGGCTCACAAAGCCAAGGCACCTGCAGGAGATCTTGGTTATTTAGTAGCTGTGATTGGGCTGGGAGGGGAGTGTGTTCGCTTCTAATTTTCCAGCGACTAGCACGAGACAGTTTGAAATGTGATTTTTTTCTCTTGGCTCCACCCCCCCAAAAAATAAAAGGCTTTTTTACCTTCTCATCCTTGGAGCCATTGGCATTAGCTATGGGCCTGATAGTTTAAGAAAACTTTATTCTCCAAAGTAACATTTTGATAAATAGTGTAATTCTTTATTACAGCAAAACCATTGCTTCAGTGGGCAAAACTCTAGAGGATAGGAAAAGACACTCTTGAAATAAGGTGGTGATGCCCTGAAATTCAGCAAACTGCAGGGGCACGTGTTGTTCTACCCCAGGTCAGAGTGTGTCAGTCATCACTCAATGCCACTCACAGACCACCAACTTCAGAATATCTAGGTGTAAAGGTCTGTACAATAGTCGTAACATAATAATGTGAACAATTTTACGTTATTAATAATTATTATTTATATTATACAATTACACAATGTAAACACTATTAAAACATGTTTGTCTTCAAAGAATGGCCTTAGTTTCTGTGGGCAGTGTCTCCTCATGGAAAGGTAGTGCATTCCTGCTAAATCACGGACAAAACGGGCCCCCAGGAGCTCCAGGCTGCAGCAGCAGCTTCTCATCTATGTCCTTCACTGCATGATGTTGTTGTTGACTTTGAAAGCTCCTTTTCGTCTAGTTTTATCAACAGAGCTGGTATTTCATGAGGATCTACTACATGCCAGGTTCCAGAAAGCTAAGTGCTTTTTGTTTGTTATTATTCACTAAATACAAATAACAACTCTCTTCTCATTATTCACACAACACAATTTAGCGGAGGGAGATGGAGCGACTTTCCCAGGGTCACACAGCTACTAAGAGCAGAGTTGTGTTTAGATTCATGTCTGAATACTGAACACCGAAATGAACCAGAGGAAAAATCATACGTTTCAAAAGGCATTCAAGCCATTTGTTCTTAATTTAAGGAAAATATTTCTGCTAATTTTAAACTCCAAATACTTATGAATGGCAGAGATCTACAGATTTGATTCTGATGTAAGAGACGATGCTCCCCGGCTGGTTACTGATACTATCCCACAACCCTGAGCATACTGGACAAATGTCTAAGCCTGGTGGTTAGTGGGGACAATGCTGGTGGAGTCTGAAGTTGTCATGCAGTGACTCATGAAAGCTTAGGCAGATTTGGTGATATATGACACAGATATGCAAAGAAATGCAGTAGCTGACAGACACGGGATGGCTCTGGGAGATGCAGAAGGAGCATGGCACCCAAAATAGAGCCAAACGGGTATCCTTAAGGAAGGAGCAAAGGGGCTGAAGAAGGGATTTGTCATGAGAGATGGGACAGGAAGTTCTCTAGAGGCAGAGGGACAGCATGAGAATGTCAGGAAGGGACGAGACATTCTCGCACATCTGAGAAGCTGAGAATCCATCAGCATGGCCACGAGGAAAATAAGGAGAAGCAGAAATAATAGATGAGGCTGGATAGAGAAGCAGAGTTCAAGCTGGGTCTATCGTGGTAAAGAGTTGTGATTCTATCCAGAAGGCAATAGGTAGCTTTCTAAACAAAGATCTTTTAAAACAAGAGTCAGAAAATATTTTCTGCAAAGGGCTAAATGTTAAACATTTTAAGTTTTCCAAGCCATATGGTCTCTCTGTTAATGATTTAGCTCTTCCATTGTACCATGAAAACAGCCAGAGATGTCATATAGCACATGTATGTGGCTGTGTCCCAGTACAACTTTACTTACAAATGCAGACTGCGTCAGACATGGCCCATGCATGGTAGTTTGCCACACCCTGTTTTAGAAAGCTCAGGTTTGTGATATGATGGAGAATGCCTATGAGAGCTCTTGTT
This sequence comes from Macaca fascicularis, assembly GCF_037993035.2. Taxonomy (NCBI): domain Eukaryota; kingdom Metazoa; phylum Chordata; class Mammalia; order Primates; family Cercopithecidae; genus Macaca; species Macaca fascicularis. Next base: position 689,966 of record NC_088386.1, read on the forward strand.
TTAAATGGTAGAGTGAACATACACTGCAATTCTATCCTGCTTGACCCAAGCTTTTGATAGTGAAAGGTAGAAAAGATAGATAGCAAATAGATAGATGATAGGCAGGTAGATAGATGATAGATAAAGAAAATACATAGCTGTTCCAGAAAACAGAAAGGGATAACTTCATGAACCAAAAAGAAAGTAATATACTTTAGAAAGGAAACAGGCTAGAAAACCCACAGTTGCAAAGCAAATAAAATTTCCAATTGCCTCTTTGAGTCCCTTCCTGGAAGTAGTCAAAGCTGACTTCCTTCTCTGTTTTTTGTTTTTTTGTTGTTTGCTTTTTTGTGGGGTTTTTGTTGTTGTTTGCTTTTTTTTTTTTTTTTTAAATCCCTTTCCCTGCTTTTTTGTCACAGCAGCCTTTGTCACTTCAAACACTGCAAGTGTTCTTTTAAAAAAATTGTATCAACCTTTCAATTAAAATGCAACATGTCTGCAACCTGGTATCTAGAGAGGTGAGATGGACAAAGGAGCCCTTGTTACTGCACGTTTTCTTGCCCCAGCCTTCACCTTGCACATAGCAAGAGACAATGCACAAAGCCACTTCCTTATTGACTGAAATTCTGATCCTTTTATGACCGGCCTTTCCATCTTTCACCTTCCCGTCTCCCATGCTGTGAATGATTGTATTGGACATTTTTGCTTTAATCTCAGTTACAGGGGAACACAGGTAGCTCTAATATAACTGTGACCCAGATGCTTCTGTTTCTAGCATGTATTTATTTTGTAGCAAACATTTACATCCATCATTTTTCACTGTCTTTTGAAAATAATTAGGCAATATCTCATCTGAGGTAGAATGTTTCTAGTGGTTGTGTTCTGAGGGAAAAAAACCTAATCTGTTCTCTATCCACTGCATTCCAGGAACAGTAAGAGGACCTTTTGCTTGAATAATTTTTATCCACACTACAGAGTGGGTAATGAGCAGATTATGTAAAAACAATTCCGCTTCACTTCAGTAACAGCCTCCTCAACTCATTTCTTCTCAACAAACTTATTTTTCCACCAGAAGAATCCCAGGCTTCTTAGAGAACCCAGTGACTTTTTGCACCTTAAATCGGTGAAATCATCGTGTTTTCTTCTGTCGTATCCATAGTTCAAACAAAGATGAGGCAAAGCCAGACTCATTCCTGAAGGAACCCAAGAAATTCCTCCTTTCTCTCTCTGGAATGAAATGAATTCTCTAGACCATCAGTTCTAACCTTCAAAAACCAAACCTGTTATTGAGGTCTCCTTCAAATACTACTGTAGACCCCAGTGTTTATTCATTAAATTTTTTGAATATTTGTTTTATTTTGAATCAATTTATTTGTAAGTTTAGTATTTGTATTAGTATAAGGGAGAAATGTTTAAATCTGTCTATGTCATATGTGCCTCTGGCTTATTGCCCAATTAATTTTAGCCTCAGGCTAAACTTTGGTTTCTGTCTTTAATTTTTGTCAGAACAAATATAAGTGATCTCAAAACATCTGCTTTTATTGTAGGGACTCATGCTGCCATCTCCATTCCTCTCTCTTTTCTTGCAATCTGGGTGGAAATTCTTTAATGTGAACATTTCAACCACCTTCACTCTCCCATGTCCGCTATCAGCACATTCAAACTTATCTGGCCAAGGCTGTCACCTTAGGCCAGGGATTTTTTAGGAATCTATTTTGCTGTGATACGGCTGGCACCCCTTTGACTAATTTTATCACCCCAGGGTTCTTTTCATTTTAGGAGGCCAAGAGGGCAGAAAAAGAAGTAGGCGAGCAATTAAACCCTCTGAGTCAGGAGCGTCTCCCCTTGTGTTAAGCAACGTTGTAGAATATCGTATTTAGTAAGCACCTAGCAGATGAGCCACGTGACTGCTGAGCACACATGCCTGCTTGCTGCTGTGAGCTCAGACACCATCATCATTAGTCTTTTCTACCTCTGGAGGGAATTATAAGGGCCACTTAATAACCTGTAAATCATAGAGAGTTAAAGGTGTTTCCCCAAAATGCTGATGACAGAATGAAAGGTGAGGAGTGTTAGCCACAGGTCAAAAGTGCAGGAAAGTCTGTCAGTGTGGGTTGTTGAAGAAATGTAGGTCTTTTTTCTTTTGGAAGTCTCACTAGAATAGGGTCAAGGACTCTGCCGATTCTAGGATGAAAAATTGGGATATTAGACACCCTCATATATTTATCCCATGTCTTCATTTAGGGCTTTTAATTAGTTTGTTCGACCATCACAATCTCAAATGCTAAGCAGGGCATTTGAATCTCTCCACAGTCCAAATCAGCACCGTCTTTTAAAGTTGAATTTCTCATTATTCTCACCTGATATACCTTATTTATCCCACACCCATCCAATAACATATCGTGCTCACTGTTATCTTGAGACAACACTTGAATTTTACTCAAACTGGAGTGCTCTTCACATGTCTTGTCCAGATCCAGTTTGGACTCATTCTTCAGCCCTGCATCAGCCAATGGGGGCTAGGTTAAACTGTGGTGACAGACAACCTCCAAATTTCAGTGGCTCAAAAATCTTCCTCATTTATATACATCTCATCATGGGTCAGGTGAGAGGTAGCTCTGTGCTGTATCATCCTAACACAGGAATCCAGACGGAAGGAGGGACCATCAATAAGATCCCCATTGCTATAGAAAAGAGAAAAAAGCATGTGGAATAGAACTCTGTTTCTTGGAAATCTCTCCTGAAAAAGTCACATGTTATTTTTTTCTCACCTCCATTGGCAAAGAAAAAAAAACCAGTCACGTGGCCATGTGAAAATTTAAGTAGGTGGGATGGAACAGTCAGAATGCATTCATAAAAAGTGAACTGAAAATATTTGGAGAACAGCACCAATGACTATCATGAATGCCAACATGCATCCCAAAAAACCCAGTGCTGTCACTCTCTAAACCTTTTATGTCTTGCAAAGTATTAGAACTTATCTGAAGCCATGCCACTCAGAAGGACTACAAAATACATAATGACATTTCCTTTAGGATGTCCTTAGAGAATTCAAGGAAAAGAAGTTAAATAATTTAAAAGTGCGTATGGGTACAGCTATTTACCACTAGAAGGTAAGACTAGAGATAGATCGTAAACATAGTAACAGGGATTATGCTCAGAGTCAGGGCCAGAAGTATGGTTTGAGGTGGGGTCATGGTCAGGGTCAAGATCAAAGTTAGGGTCAAAGTAAGGATCAGAATTAGGGACCAGGGTAGGGATCAGGGTTTAGGTTCAGGGTCGAAGTCTTGGACAGGGTTAGGGTTAGGATTAGAACCAGAGCTTTGTTCTCCTCGGGACCCACCCGAGAGTGGGTCACCATGGCTTTGGAGCACCTAGTAGCGTGTCCACTTTGAAGACCAGAGTTTCGTTGTCCTTAAGACTGACCTAGGGAGATGTGGCTGCAGGCCATTGAGGAAGGTGAGGCAAAAGCTTCCTGTCTGCTCCCCATGTGCTGAGGAGGGAGCTCTGCTATGGGCTTTACTTTCACATGTTACATTCTACAAGTCTTGTTTTAGAAAAGCCTCCCTGCCTTGAGGCTTTGGCTGCTCGTCGCTGCTCATCATCACAGCGTGCCATAACATATGGTAAGATTTAGGTTTGTTTCTGGGGAGAGATCTTGGTACAGAGAAAGGAGCAATGCTTAGAGCCACCATCAGGACAGTTGGGATGAAAGCTGGGGATGGGCAGAGGCTGGAGGAAACATGTGCACACTGCTGTAAACACTTTTATTCATGTTTTAATTACTAATTTTTCTTACAGTGTTAAAGTAGTAAAAAATAGTATTGAAAAATTGAAAAGTAGCCATACTATGTACATTGGTTCAGTCCAGAAAATTAAGAAGGCCAGACAGGGGGCTTCCAGGTCATAGGTAGGTAAGAGACAAATGGTTTCATCTTTTTGCGTTGCTGATTACTCTCTTCAAATGAGACAATCAGATATGCATTTCTCTCGGTGAGCAGATGGGTGAGTTTGTATAGAATGGGAGGCAGATTTGCCCTCAGCAGTTCCCAGCTTGACTTTTCCCTTTAGTTTAGTGATTTTGGGTCCCCAAGATTGATTTTCCTTTCACAAGGTCTAACATGTTTTCCTATGAGCATTAATTATTCATTGTGTATTTTATTACACAAATAAGGCACAGATTTTTAAAAAATCATCAACTTTGTGGCTAGCTATATAGACATAATTACACGGAAGCTCAATTAAATTTGCAAACATTCCAGAGTTTGGGTTTCCAATAATTTTTTGTGATTCTTTAAAAGGTAAAAGTATTTTTTCCCGTAAAGCATAGCAGCATCTAAAATCACCTGTAGAATGTCCTGCCATTTTTGTTTCTCTAGTTTCCTCATTTTCTACAAAGCCTCACTGAGGAAATTGACTTTGAATATCCTTTTACACTCTTCTGTTTTAGAAAACATTGTGGTAAAACATTGAATCATCACGGTCATAAGTTCTCTCCACATACTTTCTTTCTTTGAATATTTTTTCCCAGTGGCTAATATTTGATTCTGTTGTATTATGGCTAAAAGGTAGGCATGGGCATGAAATAAAGACAAGAAGTCTTTGGAATAAGTGATCCCATCACAATGAATCAATTTTCCATTGGAACATATTTTTACAAAGTCACTGTTTTGAAAATATTTAGCCATGAATTGAAACAGAGTCTGTAAGGTTATTTTTTTTTTCCTGGTCTAAGGCAAACAACATTTTAGAGAATGAACCCAGGACACAACCACAGCACAAGAAAAAAAATATGATAATTAAGTTTACACGTATGTGTGACTACTCTAACAGAAAACACGTAAAGAGCATTTGTTTTGATTTATATATCAATCTGCACTGTTTAATTTTTTGTGTCATAAATGTTCTTATTTAAAAAAAACAGGACTAGTTAACAGTGTCAATTACTAGTAATTCGTGGTATAAATAATTAAACAAGGAAGTGTTCAAAAAATATAACTGTTTTCAATAACGTTTTATTTTACATCATTTTTTTTACTTACTCAGAAATTGCCCCCCCCAAAAATGCAGAGATTTCCCATGTAGCTGCAACCTAGTTTCATCTCTTATTAACATCTTCTATCAGTGTGTCTCACATGGCTTATTAATATCTTACATAATTTGTCATAGTTAATGAACCAATACTGATAGACTATTATTAACTAAAGTTCATATTTCATTTGGATGCCCTTGGTTCTGTCTTACTCTGACCCAGGATCCCATCCAGGATCCCGCATGACATGTAGTCATCACGTCCCTGTGGGCTCTTCCTGGCTGTGACAGTGTGTCAGGCTTTCCATGTCATGATGACCTTGATAGTACTGAGGAGGATTGGTCAGGAATTTTGTAGAATGTTCCCCATTGTCACTGCATATTCTCAAGGTGAACTGTCACCTTTGATGTTCACTTGGATCATTTGGAAGAGCTACTGTTTGTCAGGTTTCTCCACTGTGAAGTTATTTTTCCTCCTTGCCCATACTGCATGTGTTCTTTTGGAGCAAGTCACTGTGCGAAGCCCACATTTACGGAGTGAGGAGTTGGCTCCACATTATTGATGGCTGAGTGTCTACGTCAATTACTTGGAATCTTTTTGCAAAGGAGATTTCTATGCAACTTATTCACCTGTGTATACAAATACAGACACCTAGATAATTACTTTCAGCTTTAGTTATTATTCAACACTACAATTCATTCCTGTGTTGGCCATCAGTAGCTGTTTTTATTGGCTATTATTTTTCTTTGATATATTTTAATTTTTTTTAGTACTTACTTACTTACTTTCTGATACTTCAAGATTATCCCGACTCCTATACTTACTGTCCCAGTTCTAGTATCAGACATTTCTTCAAAGAGCCTGATTCCTTTCAGAATGGTAGGAAAACTTACATCTGGCTGCCGAATGAGCACATGGTTGAATGAGCACTTGTTCCTCATTAGCAATGCTAGGAAGTATATGTGTGTGTGTAACCTACCTATACACACCTAATCATAAAGTTTTCTATGTAGAACTGTGTGTATCTATATTAAACTAAACATAAGTTTACGTTCATGTCTCCACCTCTGATCTACTATCACATGAATCATTCTAGCCTTCTCCCCTTGCTAATTTGTAACCTCCCACTTCAACAGTGAGAGACCTGGTTCCTACCATCTGCAACTTATGTAAGTCATTCTTTTATTCCAGATACAGATATTGTGGTTTTACAATTGTTCACAATTGCTTCTGTTGGAAAGAACTTTATAAAATAGAATCCAGTGATGAAGTATAGTTCGTTTGCCTTCAGCATATGGATTCTATTCATTTTCAAAGTGACTTAGGTCAACACCATTTTCCCTACACCTTCAGTGAGTTTTTTCCTACATTTGTGTATTAGTCTGTTTTGTGCTTCTGTAACAGAATACCTGAGGCTGGGTAATTTATAAGTAAAAAAGGTCCTTTTGGCTCACAATACTGGTGGCTGGAATGTCTGAGATTGGGCAGTTGCATCTGGTGGAGTCTCAGTCTTTTTCACCTCATGGTGGAAAGTGGAAGGGGAGCAAGGGGTGCACCAGAGATCACATAGCAAGAACAAAAGCAAGAGGGAAGCCAAGGAACCCAGACTCTTGTTAACTACCTACTCCTGCAGGAATTAATCCATTCCTGTGAGAGCAGAACTCACTCATCCCCATGGAGGACATTAACCTATTCATGAGAGATCCGTCACCATGACCCAAACATCTTCCACTTGGCCCCACCGCCCCACACTGCCACATTGGGTGTCAAATTTCAACACGAGTTTTTGCAGGGACAAACCACATCCAAACCATAGTAATTTGTAGCATAGTTAAATTATTTTTCACATAATGTATTCTGTCCTGGGATACTCCACATCCTGAGTAATTTTATTTAATTTGAATAGAGTTTGATTTACCCATTTGGTTGTAAAATTCTGCGTATTTTGACCAATGCATTGTGGTAGGTATCCCACTATTAAAGTATCATATGGAATGCTTCAAACCCCTATCCCATGGAGCCAATGGTTTCCTATCTGTGTAGTTTGCCTTCTGCAGTGTCTCATTAAATGAAGTCACACTGTGTGTATTCTCCTCAGACTGTCTTCTTCGACTTAGCAATGTGCATACAAGATTCACTCATGTCTTTGTGTGAGTTGATAGCTTGTTCCTTTCTATGGCTAAATAGTATTCCATTGCATGAATGTACCACAGTTTGGTTATGCATTTTGGGGAGCAAAACCTTCCTCTTCTAACTTTGTTCCAGGGTTGGAGACCTTCAAATTAACTGACAATAGATACATTAGTAGGAGACACAATACTTGGCTTCTTATTCCACAAGTATCATTGTGGGACAAAATTCATCAGATGGCAGGATCCAGTTTACAAAGAGGTAAAAATAGCCCAAAAACAAGAAACAAGACTAGAATCTGATAACCCAGAATAGCTATAGCTTTCCTTAAAAAAATTTTTTTTTCGAGACAGGGTCTGGCTCTGTCACCCAGGCTGGAGTGCAAACGTGCAACAATCTCAGCTCACTGTAACCTCTACCTCCTTGGTGCAAGTGATCTTCCCTCCTCAGCCTCCTGATTACCTGGGACTACAGGCACATATCATATCTAATTTTTATATTTTTGGTAGAGACGGGGTTTCAACATGTTGCCCAGGCTGATCTTGAACTCCTGGCCTCCCAAAGTGCTGGAATTATAGGCATGTGCCACCATGCCCGGCCAAGTTATAGTTTTCCATTGAAATATAAAATTTCTCTCTGTAGTAACCATCATTTTTGATGATAATCAAAGTAAGACTATTCTTGTTTTAAAATTAAGTATAGTTTTGTTAGATTTTGCTTGATTATTTACGTAAGTGCAGCAAGAACAGGAGATGACCACATAGGTGCTTTCAAGTTTCTTTGCTGGAAGTTTTCATACAGAATCTCAGATTTGACTTTTAAAGGCCTTATTCAGGCTAAAAACCAAGCTAAGAACATACTATCAAATTTCAGCTGCAGTACTTATAGCTTTGTGTGAATTCCTCTCTTCTTGAGGCCCCCAAAATATCCCTAAATTCCTGGGCCTACCAGGAAATGACCTTCTTTACTAACCTGTAAGGCTGTGAACCCTGTAATGTAAGTATCAGGCTGACTTTTCTCAGAGTGCTGTTGGGAGTGAAGTTTTGGTGTTCCAAAAAACAAAAAAAAGAATTAACATGGGAACAAATAATCTCTTAGCAAGGCGAGCTTTACTTTCTGCAGAAAGGGTGCTACTCAGTAGCTGTCCAGCCACAAGAGCACACCGAACAAAGGAGACAGAGTTACTTGTAACCTGATGTGTCTACCCTACTGCTGTGTCCAGTTACCATTGGCTGAAATAGGACCTCACATTTTACACTTTACCCAGTTGGCTATTAGTTTAAAACTTTCTTAATTAGGTAAAGGGAATAGAACAAAGAAGGAAAAGGAAGTTGCCAGGGATAGTTAAGGAAGCATCTCCAAATAAGGAATGGCATATACTATGGGTTGGGGCTTGTCTAGTTCTGTCCAGGCATGCCGGAGCAAGCTAGGACAACTGATTTGGAACACACACACACACACACACACACATAAAAATAGTGGATAGCAATCTTATAGTAAGAAATTGTGACTTTTTACAATCTTTGAAGAAGAACTTTCCCATTTCTCACAGTACTTTGTAAGCATTGTCTCCATAATAGTCAACCTTACTTCCTTAAAATTGCTGGTCATAACTGATCTTAGGTACACTCCCAAAATATGATATTCCACTAAAAACTTTGATAATATAACCAAATTTTCCAATTATTTCCTGTTATAAGGTGAACAGATTATTACTGGACTTTTACCAATAACTATATCATCATGAAAATAAGAGTATTCAGTAAGAATTTCAAAATTCTGGAGAGATTAGGCAGGGAGAAAAAGATAAATGCTTCATTTCTGTTTACAAAAGTATAATCTACTAAATTGTAAGTTACAGTTAGATTAAGAGAAAGAGATTTCTTAAATTCAGAAACTAGAACACTAAAGAACCAGCAATGCTCTAAAAAGCTATAAAATTATAATCAATTTTCATCAGTTCATTCAGTGCCATGTAATCAATTCCAATCTTGCTGGATCTTGGGTTACCAGTCTCGTGACCCCATCAATTTCTCCACCAGGCTTCTGGAGATCTTCATTGAGTCAAGTGTATGGTCTTAAAGTTATTTAAGCAATATCATCAGAAGTCTTTAACCAGAGTACCTGTCATACTCTTTTCCATGAGCCTCAGAGGGAGTCCTGTATTGGAGATGAACATTCTGACCTGTAGCTGATCGCAGGAGCTTTCAGGAAAGCATCAGGGGGAAATAATATCTAAATGACAAAGAGTATGACATGGCTGTGATTATACCACAGTTGACAAGGATATTTGATTTTTTCTGTGGCATACAATATTTGTTTGTTTGTTTATTTATTTATTTATTTGGAAACAGAGTCTCGCTCTGTCACCCAGGCTTGAGTACAGTGGTGTGATCTCGGCTCACTGCAAGCTCCGCCTCCCAGGTTCATGCCATTCTCCTCCCTTAGCCTCCCGAGTAGCTGTGACTACAGGTGCCCACCACCATGCCCAGCTGATTTTTTTGTATTTTTAGTAGAGATGGGGTTTCACCGTGTCAGCCAGGATGGTCTTGATCTCCTGACCTTGTGATCCACCCACCTCGGCCTCCCAAAGTGCTGGGATTACAGGCATGAGCCACTGCACCCGGCACAACATTTAAAATAATAATTGGAATTATGACTCGTAACTCTATACTGGCACATAGCATGGATAAGGAGGACATTGACAAATTTCCAGGAATTTTACATAATTTCTGAAAACGTAACATTTTAGCCATACAAATATAACACAGGGAAGGTTAGATATCTCTTTTTATTTGTATCTTTTGTAAGGTTTTGCTTATAAAAAATACATCCTACTTGTGAAACATGCCCTACTTTTCTTGCATGCTTTCCATAGATTTGTTTCTAGTTATTCTATTGCTTCTAGTAGTTTTATTTACACATATTGATTATAATTTTAATACTTAGTAATCTTTTATTTTCCAGAGAAAACTAACAAGTAAACAGTTATAAACTGTCATATATTAGCATTCCATAGTAGGTTAGAAAATGTATGAGTATACCATCTCCCAACATCTACAGGGATGTGTTTCCTCATCATACAATTTCTCATTGTGGTAGTCAAAAGCATGTTTATTAATGGTCCAAAATATCTTTAGTCTCTCTGTAAAAATAAGAAGCGAAAAGTATATAAACTTGAATTATTTATGTTCAGTAATTAATGTTTTAGTACTGTATCTTATTTATAAATGGTCTAGATATTTAACGCAAAACTTTTACTTAGCTTAACTTTAAGGTTAAAAATTACCAAAAAGTATTTTGGAAACTATTATTAAGCAGATTTACAGTAAACAAATTATTTTGCAATAATGTTTTTTCGCTTTTCACAAGATGGCACCAAAAGTGAAGAAGGAAGTTCCTGCCCCTCCTAAAGCCAAAGCCAAAGCTAAAGCTTTAAAGGCCAAGAAGGCAGTGTTGAAAGGTGTCCACAGCAACACATAGAAAAGAAGATCCACATGTCACTCACTTTGAGGTGGCCCAAGACTCTGCGACTCCGGAGGCTGCTCAAATATCCTCAGAAGATCACCCCCAGGAGAAACAAGCTTGACCACTATGCTATCATCAAGTTTCCGCTGACCACTGAGTCGGCCTTGAAGAAGATAGAAGAAAACAACATGCTTGTGTTCACTGTGGATGTTAAAGCCAACAAGCACCAGATCAAACAGGCTGTGAAGAAGCTCTGGGACATGGACGTGGCTACAGTCAACATCCTGATTCGACCTGATAAAGAGAAGAAGGCATATGTTCGACTGGCTCCTGATTATGATGCTTTGGATGTTGCAACAAAATCAGGATCATCTAAACGGAGTCCAGCTGGCTAACTCTAAATATATGTATATCTTTTCCCCATAAAAAAGAAATAATGTTTTTCATAAGAATGACAACTTAATTAGAATCAAATTTATAAGCTTTAAGATTTTACGTTTCTAGTAAGTATAATATTAGCTTATTTGAGTAGAACTCAAGCGGAATAGGAATTTATGTTTGTTTTATATTCAATAGTGGTAACTTTGAAGACATAGTTGTTTTATTACACCAAAAATATTATATTAACCTTATTTAACTAAGTTGTATCCAAATCGTGTTAACTTAAAAAACATTTGATCAGTTCCTATATTTCTAGGAGTTTGGTGAATATTTATTTATAAATGCTTATTTTTTTCCAAGCCAAGTTAGAATAGAGCACTTTTAAAGGATTTTAAAAATGAATTTTGCAACGCTATCCTGAGTTAAGAAAATATCACATATACATAACACACATTAATAGACATACCAACACAAATAGAGATTTCATAGCTTTTATCCTGAAATTTCAACCATGAATCAGGCATAAATATTCTGACGGTTAATTTTAGACATCTACTTGATTGGATTAAGAGACACACATAGCTGGTAAAACACAATTTCTGGACATATGTGTGAGGGTGTTTCTGGAAGACACTGAGGTAACCCTGACCCAATGTAGATGGGCACAGATATGATTTGGCTGTGTCCCCACTCAGATCTCACCTTGAGTTGTAGTTCCTATAATTCCTACATGTCGTGGGAGGGACCCAGTGGGAGGTGATTGAATCATGGTGGTGGTTACTGCCATGCTGTTCTCATGATAGTGAGTGAGTTCTCATGATCTGATGTTTTTATAAGGAGCTTTTCCCGTTTGGCTCAGCACTTCTCCTTGTTGCTGCCATGTGAAGAAGGACGTCTTTGCTTCCCCTTCCACCATGATTGTGAGGCCCCTCCAGCCATGTGGAACTGTCAGCCCATTAAACCTCTTTGTCTTTATAAATTGCTCAGACTCAGGTATTTCTTCATAGCAGTGTATAAATGGATGAATACAGGCACCATCCAATTTGTTGAGAACCCAGATAGAACAAAAAGAAAGAGGAAAGGGGAATTATCTCATTCTGAAATGGAAACATCCTTCTTCTCCTGCCCTTGACATCAGAACTTTAGGGTCTCAGGCCTTTGGCCTCAGAATGAGAGTTACACCATTGGCTTCCCGCATTCTGAGTCCTTTTGACCTGGACTGAGCCATGCTATGCTTTCCTGGTTCTCTAACTTGGCGCTTTCCTGGTTCTCCAACTTGTACACAGGCTATCGTGGAACTTCTCAGCCTCCATAATTATGTGAACCAATTCCCCTAATGAGTCTTCTCTCATCTATCTATCTACATATATCACATTGATTCTGCCATTCTGGAGAACCCTGACTAATGTGATTACAATAATACAAAATTCACTAGTTTATATAGAAGACTTGTTTTTTGTCTTTGCCCCATTTTATATTTGTATTATAACTGTGTTTCTGGAAAATGTAACAAGTTTTTACCTTCTTCATATGAGGGCTAAAGCTTTTTTCTCGCTAATACTTTTGGAGATTTGTAAGATTTTCTTTTGTTTTGACATACAATCTTACGGAGGCTGAGAAATAATTTTTTTTTCTGTTTTATTTTTCAGCCCCAGGTGTTTGCTTTTGCAGATTCTTGAGCATGTTGAGAGCCTCCAAGGCATGGAGCAGAGTGCCTAAAGTTTCAGTGATTATAGGGAGTTGAGAGACTCAAATGGGAAGGGAAAGGTCTAAAAGGCGGCAGTTTGGAAGGTAAAAATTTTCTCAAAGGAGCCATTAAGGTTCTAAATAATTCTTATTCTTAGTAAAGTAATGCAAACAGGAAAGGAAGTAGACAGAATTAGCTCCATATTGGTGGAATACATAGTCAGCAGAGGTTTGAGAAGGGAGAACTTAGTTAACTGAGAAGTTCCCATGAAAGGAGCAAGATCAAGATCACAGAGACACCATGAAACAAAAAGCCAGGAATAACTTCCAACCCAGGAGGAGAACACAGAGACCTCAAAACCAAAGCTAGGATAAGAAACTTCTAGCCTAAGAGTTACCTTCCAGACAAAGAAGCCTGATATTCCAACCCAGCTTCACAGAGTACTCACTCAAAATGTTAGTGAAACTGTAGGCTTTTCAATGACTTAGACATGCATGCAAAAGGCATTCCTTAAGGTGGTACAGAAGATGGAGCCCCCATATCCAAAGATAGCCAAGGAGAAAGAAAGACCCCTGTTGGTAGAGCCTGTGGGCAAAGGCAACAGAAAAGGAGACAAGAATCCTAATGGGATGAGATCCTTTCAGATTTAGGCTTATACAAACTCTTGAGAATTGGCAGGTTGACAGCCATAAATGGGGTACCAACTTTTCTACTCATTGGACTACAAGTTCTTCAGCATCCAAAATGATTAACAAAATGACAATTTCTAGGGCTTTTGTGGGAGAGTATGGAAGGTCTTTTTGAACCTTTTAATGCTGTCAACAGAAGAATGATGACATTCATAAATTTGGAAAGGAGACATTTACTTATTTTTATTTTTTTTGAGATGGAGTTTCACTCTTGTTGCCCAGGCTGGAGTGGGCAACCGAGATGCCCCCTGCTGGCAGCTGGGGACACTGCCAGATGTGTCAAGCCGAGATGGTGTGATCTCGGCTCACTGCAACCTCCACCTTCTGGGTTCAAGCGATTCTCCTGCCTCAGCCTCCCAATTAGCTGGGATTACAGATGCCTACTACCAAGCCTGGCTAATTGTTTGTATTTTTAGTAGAGACAGGGTTTCATCATGTTGGCCAGGCTGGTCTCAAATGCCTGACCTCAGGTGATCCACCTGTCTTGGCCTCCCAAAGTGCTGGGATTACAGATATGAGCCACCACACCCAGTGAGAGATTTATTTCCTAGAAAGAGTTGCAGCCTGCAGGATTGTCCTTCTCACAGACTGGGAAGCATAGCCTCCAGCCAGAAGCCAGAAACAGATGCTTCAAGGGAGATGTAAAGGAAATAGTAATTTATGCTGAGTGGAATTGGCAAAAACATATATTTAATAAACTCTAGGAGGAGTCATGAATATTTATGAAAGGAGAAATGCATGCTTGTGCAATTCAGTTTCTTGCTTCTTCATGGGTCCCATGTACAAAAAATGGCAGTGTTAGCACGATCCCAGGGTAGAGTTTTCAGCCCTCTGACCTTAAAAGGTGAAGCAGAGGACATGAAAACTCGCTCTGTGCATCCTCTGTACACAGGCCAGAACCTCTCCGTCATGGGTGGTCTCTTATTAGGCAAGAAAGGAGAGGTTGATATCAGTGGCAGTGCCTTTGAAAGGGCTGGTTTCTGTTTAATCCATAGGGAAGAAAGCCTCATCATGGTTAGCAAACGAGGGAGTACAACAAGGTGTATCTGACCCCCATTATCCCATTCTGGCTAAGGTGAGAACTCAGTTTTGAAAGTTACTCTGGGGTTCCCTCAGCCAACAGTTGGTCTGTTCAGTCAGTTGGGAGCTTAGGATTTCATTTTCATTTATCAATGCTAATGGGAAAGAGTACACTGTCTTCATGGCAGCTGAATTTGCAAGAAACTCCTTGGATGGAGTTAATGGCAGCTGTATTTTTCTGGGAGCTCTGCTTTAATTGGATAAAGTAAGTTCTGGTAAGATTTCTTCCTTTATTTTCAGTATCTCAAATGTTTTCATTTAAATAATCCTTATAAGAACTCTTGATGTCTGAGTGGATTCCCACACAGTCATCTACTATAAGACTTGCTGATTCTTTTTTTCGTTTGGTCATTATGAATAGAGCTTCTGTAAATAATTGCATGGTAGCTTTTATTTAGAAATAACATCAAAGTAGTTGTCAAAATACTTAGGAATGTGATTTTTGGATTGTAAGGTGAGACTTGTTTAGCTTTGGAAAAAACTGCCCAACTTGTAATAGGGGAGGACAAATAATTTTCTGTGTTTTTGGAATTCTTAGATGGGACCCTCTGTAACAAATGACAGATTAAAATGAGAAAAACAGAAAAGTTTAAAAACTTGTATACCTTATTGATAAGACTCTTTAGTGATGTAGTTATCCTTCTGTTCTTGGTGCTGAGAGAGAGAGGTAGCTTTTAAATGGGAATTTCCTTTATAGATGTAAATTTTCCTTACACAAGGGTAACTTCTACTCTGTTTTCAGAACTTCCTTTGTTGGCATTTTTTTCAAAATAATTAACTTGGAATAATTCTTAAGCCAAAGGGACATATTTTTGGGTGGCATATTCTGGTTTCCTGCCATTATATTTTAGGGTGGCATATTTTGGTGTTATACACTGTGTTCCACCAGCAATGAAAACAGTTCTTGTTTTTCCTCCAGCAATTTGTCATTTTTTAAAGAGTTTAGCAGTTCTAACAGATATAGACCAGCTGTGCTATCTCATTGTGGTTTTCAGTTATCTACTATGTTGAGCATCTTTTGGTATGTTTACTTGCCTTCTGTAGATCATCTTTGGTGAGGTGTCCGTTCATATATGTGCATTTTTAATTGGGCTGTTTAACTTATTGTTCAGTTTTAAGAATTTTGTATGTATTTTGAATACAAATTCTTTCTCAGATCTGTATTTTGCAAATATTTTCTTTCAATACGTGACTTATCCTTTTGTTCCCTTCCCAAGGTATTTTCCAGAGTATTAACTTTAAATATTAAGAAATCCACATTGTCATTTCTTCTGTGTATATCAACCTTTTGTGCCATTTGTTAAAATTCATTACCAAACCCAAAGGCACATAGCTTTTCTTCTCTAGTTTCTTCTAGAAATTGTATAGTTTTGCATTTTTAGTGTAAGGATGATTTTGAGTGATTATTTGTGTAAGTTGTAAAGTTTTCATCTCCATGCATATCATTTGCTATGGTTTCCAATTCATTGTTCCCTCACTATTTCTGGGAAAGACACAGGATAGTGGGCTCTGTTAGAGTAGATAGACAGCTAGACATGAACAGGAGGTTGAGCTCCTGGAAAAGGGGATGTCTGGGAAGGCTCACCTGGAGGGACCACCAAAAATTCACATATTAGTAGCATCTCTAATGCCGGAGTGGACGGGCACTTGTCAATTGTGGGTAGGAGGGAGAAGAGGTACCTATGCAGAAAGAAACACCCTAGAACTCCTCTTAAGATGCCCCAGTCATCATTCACTCTGCAGTAAAAATGTCACAATATTGGTAGCTACATGCTGATAAGGACAAAGGGGACATTCTTAAAAGAAACCTGGCACCATAAGTACAGATTAGGGCAGAGAAGGACATTCAAAAGAGATGGGCGCAGTAGGTACAAATGTGACTGCTGTCAGCCTGCCTGGGATGGTGGGAAGGAGCCTGGTGCCAGAGTGGATTCAGATGGATGACCACACATGTGCCTGAACCAACAGTGAGGAAGTCCCACAAGCCTAAGTGGGGCAAGTTGGGGACCTAAGGCAGTAGCAGGAAAACCAAAGAAAACAGGGTCAGACCTGAGACCGAGGCAGGAATGTGAAGAAGTCCAAAATAAAATTCCCTGCACAGGACTCCTAGGCTGCTTTCCTGCGCGATCAGCCTACTCCTCCCTATTTTTCTACAATAAGCTCTTCACACTGTATTTTTTTCAATGAAGTTATCTGCCATCTTCGTACTGCCTCTTGGTGAAAATCTTTCTTCCAAGTTAGAAAAGAACTGGGACATGAGCTCTCCCCAGTAATAGCTCCGTTTCAGTTTGAATTTCCAGAACTGGTGGCGCTTAATAACTGGCGCTCTGACTTTAAGTGGTGCAGGAGGCGGCCAGTATGGGGCGCCAGCCGTCACACCTGGAGCAAGAGGGCCCTGCATAGCCCCCATCTGCCTGCAGGTGTTGTGCTGCCATGACACTGCCAGCAAGAGGGCCGGGCAGTGTCCCCAGCATCCAGCAGGGGGCGTACGACGACTACACTGTGAGCAAGAGGATCCTGCAGTGTTCTTAGCTGCCAGCAGGTGGCACACGGGCACCACACCATGAGCAAGAGGAGCCTGCAGTGTCCTGGTTGGCAGCAGGGGGCGTGCTGCCACTCCACTGTGAGCAAGAGGATCGTGTAGTGCCCCCAGCGGCCAGAAGGGGGCGTGCCCCCACTACAAGGCAAGCAAGAGGGCCCGGCAGTGTCCCCAGCTGCCAGCTGGGGAGCCAGCTGCCACTTCACTTGGAGCAAGAGGGCCGGGCAGTGTCCCCAGCTGCCAGCATCGGGAGTGCTGCCACTACACTGTGAGCAAGAGAGCCCTGCAACGTCCCCAACTGCCAGCAGGCGGCGTGCCGTCACTATACTGCGAGCAAGAGGGCTCTGCAGTGCCCCGGCGCCAGCAGGGGGCGCTGGCCACAACTGTAAGAAAGAGGGCCCTGCAGTTGCTCTAGTCACCAGTAGGGGGCGCACTGGCACAGCACCGTGAGCAAGAGGGCCCTGTAGTGCGCGGCTGCAAGCAGGGGGCACCCGAGCCCGGCTTCTCCGATTACTGATGTTCCGCCTGTCTCTGCACCGCTCTTCCGGCGGCGTGCGTCTCTGCGCCTGCACCGCGCCCCCTGAAGCCCACGCGGCTTGCGTCTATGCGCCTGCACCGCGACACCCCCCAACGACGCGCGGGCGTGGGACTCTGCGCCTGCGCTGCGCAGGCCTGCGGCTCTATGCCTGCGACTCTGTACCTGCGCCAGCCTGCGCCGAGCCAGCCTTTAACGCTACGCCTGCGCCGGCCTGAGCCGAGCCGTGCGCAGCCCCGGCCTGCGACTCTGCGCCTGCGCCGTGCAGGCACTGTGCCTCTGCGAGGGTGGAGCTGTATTTTCTCAGCACAGTCCCGGAGAGCATCACGAGGGCGGAGATGTGTTCTCCTTTGTGCAGACCTCGGGGGTACCGCGAAGGCGGAGCAGCGTTCTACTCAGCCCAGGTCCGGATGTGGGGTGCACCGCGAGGGTGGAGCTGCATTCTGCTCAGCACAGACACGGGGTACACCGCGAAGGCGGAGCAGCGTTCTCAGCCTCGCTTTGGGGCAACTCGGGGCCGCATCCACGGCGAATAAAATCCTTTCTGTTTGTAGCCTTGAGTAATGGTTCAGTGTGGAAAACGGGAAACCAAAAGCCTCTCTGAATCCTGCTCACCGAGGTTCTCCCCACCCCGGGCTAGGCGGCCTCAGTGCGAGGTCCACACCATAGCCCGGAACACAAATACAGCATATGCAGACATGACACCCCAAATACGACACCCGCAGTGCTCACGGAACAAGCACCTGTAATGCTAATGCACTGCCTCAATAGAAAAGTTAATGTAAGATCTGCATTCCCCATGCCGCCCTGGAGTGCTAAGACAGTGATCATAATAAAACTGACATAGTCAATGCAAACGTAGCAAAGAACTTAGCAATAGGGTTAGGGTTAGGGGTTAGGGTTAGAGTTAGGGGTTGGAGATAGGGGTTAGGGTCAGAGTTAGGGATAGGGCTAGGGTTAGGGTTTAGGGTTAGGGTTTAGGGTTAGGGTTAGAGGTTAGGGTTAGGGTTAGGGTTAGGGGTTAGGGGTTATGGTTAGGGTTGGGGTTAGGGTTTAGGATTAGGGTTTAGGGTAGGGGTAGGGGTTAGTGTTAGGGGTTAGAGTTAGGTGTTAGGGTTTGGGTTCGGGTTAGGGGTTAGGGTTAGGGTTAGGGGTTAGGGTTAGGCGTTAGGGTTAGTGTCAGGGTCAGCTTCAGGGTTAAGTGTAGGGGTAGGGTTAGGGGTTAGTGTCAGGGTCAGGGTCAGGGTTTTGGGTTATGGCAGTTAGGGTTAGGGTTCGGGTTAGGGTTGGTTAGGGTTAGGGTTAGGGATTAGGGTTAGTGTAAGGAATTAGGGTTAGGGTTAGGGTTTTAAGGTTAGGGTTAGTGTTAGAGGTTAGGGTTAGGGTTAGGGTTTGGGTTAGCGTTTGGGTTTGGGTTTGGGTTAGGGTTAGGGTTAGGGGTGGGACAGGGCGTCATTCCTCAGCTCACCTGCGACAAATACCTATATGGTTGCTTCTTCTGCCCTGTGTAAAATGCAGCTTCACTTAGCCACACCAAGTTGTAAGTCACTATTCTTCTACCCCTACTCACAAGTCAATTGTGTATTCACCGAAAGGCTTATGAAAGACTCAGAACTATGCAATCCTTTGTCTCTTGTCCACCTATAACCTGGAAGCCCCCCACCTTTGTGTTTACTGCCTTTCCAGATGGAACTCTGTTTCTGAAAAACAAACAAACAAATTTGGTTTTGAGACATTTGGATGTGGGAGTTCTTCTTGCAGGCCAGATGTCAGACCCTTGCCTGAGGCAGCGGTGGGGCCACCAAGGAGATGGTGGCCCTCATGCTGCCCCAGTCTCACTCCTACAGGCTCACCCCCAATCTGGCCCACGATGCAATGCGACTACAGAGAAGTGGGACATACTCACTGTAGGTACTGCTGATACTCATGCGCATTCTTCCCATGAACAGCATGAACGTTGACCAACTCCAGCGTAATGAGGAACAAGATCAGGCTGAGCACAGGGGACAGTAGTCTGAAACTAAAAACAGATGAAAGTAAATTCAAACCTGAGGAACGTTGGTATTTTCCACCTTCATCAGGAAAATGATGTTTCACCTCATCAACATCCTTAAGTCCCAACTTCTCAAAAAATAATTTTCCTAATCCTGAGAGCCCAATGCCTGCTTCCAGCCCCCAGGCCCGTGGCTGGCGGGAGTGCCCAGTGTAGCCCTTGCTCCCGGCCCATCCTGCACGTCCGCATTCCTTGCTCATCAGTCATCGTCTGAGACTCTCAGACATCTGACGGTCTATGTCAGGGCTGCCAGGGGCTCTGCACACTCACGGGGCACCAGGCAGGCCCAGTCTGTGCCCAGCAGCCCCCCTGCTCCCTGCCCTCTGACATCTAGGGAGGGACTCTCACCAGAGGAAAACAAATGGCTTCAATATGAAAGCAGGCTCAATGCCACCAGATTAAAGAAATCCCAACTAAAGTAAGATCTTATTTTTCCCATGAAACTAGTTGAGACATTTAAAAATATTCTGGTTTTGGAGAGTGGTAATAAGAGAATGACCTTGTCTTATAAACTGCTGGTAAGAGTGTAAATTAAGTAACACCCTTCTGGAGGGGAATCCAGTGATATCTATTTAAAGCTTTAAAAACACAGATACCACTCAACCCAAAAGTTCTAGAAATGTATCCAAAATGGTCATTTTTTAAGGATGTAGCACATTCTAAAATATACACTGTAAGTGAAGGAACCATAATGCTGTTAATCTGCTATTAAGTTAATCTGCTGTTATATTTTAAATCCAAATCCAGTTAATCTGCTGTTATACTTTAAATCCAAATATTCATTTAGGTAGATGGAACCCACATTTCCATAGGCCAAATTACAAACACTATTTAAAATAGTATGTACTATAACTTTCTATGAAAATCAGCATGGGGAGTCCTCACAGTCCTCAGATAACATCATTTCATTCAACACCGTTTCATCACAACATCAGTGAGAAAAGAAATCGATACACCGTGAGGGCCACGGTCTGTGTGGAGAAGCACGTTCTGCATGGGTTTTCTCCCATCCCCCAGTTTCCTCCCACATCCCAGAGCCGTGCACATTAGGTGAACTGGCACATCTCCATGGTCCCAGAGTGAGTGTGGGTGTGTGACTGGCCCTGCGAAGGAACCACGTCCTGTCCAGGGTGGGTCCTGCCTTGTACCCGGAGCTGCCGGGATAGGCTCCAGCCACCCACAACTCTGAATTGGAATGAGCAGGTTGGAAAATGAGTGAATGAATGAATGAATGAATACAAATTATAAGAACTTGTAAAGTCTACCATCATCATACAAGTGCTCGACAGTGCGTGTCGGTACAAAAGTGCTCAGTGACCCACACATTTGTTCCTGTTGGTGCTGGAGCTGTGGGTGGGGGGAAGGGGGCGGGCCTGGGGAGGTCTCGCTCTGCAAACATTTACTGCCTCATTTAACCACCACAGGACTGCCGGACTGCCGTCACTCACTGCCTCGCCAAACACTCAGTAGTTCTCACTTGTTTCTATTCATCTTTCTTAAATGTCCATAGAGCTCATATGTACCTCAATGTTTAACACTGTAAGTGTTTTGGGTCTTTCTTTAGAAGTTTGGTAATATTTTTATGACCAGAAACATGCTGTGGGAACTTAACTTTTGTTTCCACTGTGCAAGGAAAATAAATCTCAGTACCCCAAACTCACTAAGCCAAAGGGAAAAGTCAAGCTAGGAACTGCCTCAGGCAAACCTGCCTCCCATTTTATTCCTAAATAAGGTGGCTACAAGAGAAAAAAGCTACATACAGACCTCCCTCACAGTTTGTCCACAAGGAAATGCCTCATGGGCCTCAAGATCTCTACCCGGAAAGACTTCTGCTGAATTTCACCCTGGCAATGCAGTTGCCAGCTGATCTTCCCAGGGGTGGGACAGGGCGTCATCCCTCAGCTCACCTGACACAAATACCTATATGATTGCTTCCTCTGCCCTGTGTAAAATGCAGCTTCACTGAGCCACATTAAGTTGTAAGTCACTATTCCTCTACCCCCACTCACAAGTCAATTGTGTATTCACCGAAAGGCCTATGAAAGACTCAAAACAATGCAATCCTTTGTCTCTCGTCCACCTATAACCTGGAAAGCCCCCACCTTTGTGTTTTCCTGCCTTTCCCCAAGTACCTGGGGCACATGCTGTCAGGATCTCCTGAGGCTGTCACAGCACGTCCTTAACCCTGGGAAAGTAAACTTTCTAAAAGGATTGAGACCTGTCTCAGATACTTTGGGTTCATACTCTCAGTTGTGAACTCCAAGTATATCAACACCTGTTGATGGGTTTAGTGAGGGGCCTATTGTGTGTGTCTTCAGTGGGGACTGGAACTGCATCTGTGATGACTTCCTGCCCCACAGTGCCCCTCCAGAACAGGAAAGTGAGCACACACCTACTCCATACACGCAGGTAGTTCTGCCGCTGGCAAGACCGCAACATCCTCTCCACCCCCTGCCTGTGTCTCAGCTCCGAGGCAATGGTGACCTGGCCAGACACGTGGTGACACTGCTTGCCGATGCTTTGGAGCACAACCAGCACTTCCAGCGCAATCCTGGGGCAGAAGAGGGTAGGAAAGGGTGTGCTGCAGAGCTCACGGAGCAGCTGGGGCCACCTGCAAACAGAGCCAGACTTGGAGCAGGCATTGTGATCCTCACCTGTACCTCACTCTCCTTCTGTACCTGCAAGGCTGCGGCTTTCTGGGAGCCAGGGCTAGCTGCGTATCACTGGTGGGTCTGCAGGGACAACCGTGACATGCGGCAAGTGTTAATTAAATACACTGAATTGTGGCAAACAGAATGTGACATTCACAGCCTCATCAGCTGTGCCACGCTTGCACAGAGATTGTCAAAACTGATCTCATAATTCCTCTTGGAGCAGTAACAGTGGGATTCTAAGACTACTTTATAAAATCTAAAACATAGAAAATGTCTAAATTTGCTATGCTAATCTGCAGAATCAATGTTTCAACAGTTGTCAGGATGTCCTGGAACTTACGTCTCAGTAGGAAGATGATCCAAGTCCTTTAAAACACAATGATTCTCAGGCACATGGTGATACAGCTCATCCGTCATTTTTGTAATTAAAGAGTGGCTGACATTTGTTTCAGAATTATCTTCTAATCTGAAAAATAGAAAATATTTAAAGATACATGACAATTAAAATGCCCACATTAGTGCCCATGCACAATAATGGTTAATGGTTCACTGAGCAGCAACCTGACTGTGAATCTTAGTTTCCCCAAATATAAAATGTAAAAAGCCACCATCACGGGACAGTGGAGAAAGAAACGATGCCCTATGCCAAAAGCAAAGTCCAATGATGACTGATGAGACGATGAACCACCTGCATATTCCTCCTGCTGAACAAGTATGTCTGCTGTTGTCTACGATTCCAGAATGCATGCCTCCATCCCCACTTCTCTCCTGAGCTTCAGACCCATCTTTCTTTCTGCCTACTCAGTAGTTCTCATGGACGCCATTGTCTACCCACAAAACCTGCCTCTCGTTCCATGTTCAGTCTCCACCAGGGCCCCAGGCCAGCTGGAAGATCGCATTCAGCATCACTTGCAGCTCCTCACAGCCACCAAGGCCCAGAAATTCCTCCTTCCCCTTTTATCTTCCAACAGCCTCGCTAAAGAAGAAATGCTGCTGAAACTAACAGTACCAGACAAGCTTGAGGTCAGCCAGGCCCCAGGATGCCACGTACCTGACTGCTTCCCAACTGAGTTCTTTGGGGAAAGGCAGCAGAGCCCAAACCCTGATACTCTCCTCACAGCTCAGCACCTGGGATGAAATGTTTTATTGACTTTGTAGATTTCACGGTAACTTCCTAGAAAATCTGTTTTTAGATTATTATGGATGTTACATCACTCTCTAGAAAATACGTATCTATAAAATTATTACAAATTCTAAACATTTTAAAACCAGAGGGCGGGTGTCAGTTCTTCACTACAGATGGGGGAAGGCTGGGGAAACCACCAGGGGATTGGTAGGGAGTGAACGTCTGGGGTGGCTATGACCATATTCACAGGTTCTTTCGACACCTGCCATTGAGAGGGAGGACCCCACCAAATCTGCACGAGCTCTGGTGACTGGCCTGGAACCAGCAGAACACAGCAGGTGTGAAGATGCTGCACGTTATGCAAAGCCATGTCAGAGGCGCAGGTGTCTCTCCAGTTCAGGCCGCGCTCGGGGTGCAGCCGCTGTCACCTTGAGACTGTCCCTGCAGGACCCCCATGAGGCCTCTGGCCAACTTCCAGTCTTCTCAGACGCAACATCCACGAAGCCCTGGGGGACCACAGCCGTCCACACCCAGGCCAGGCCACACGACAGATCCCTCGGCAGATGCTCCCCATTTCTAACCCACTAGCACATGAGCAAGTCAAACGTGGCTGCTGACACCATGGAGCGTGAGTGGTCTCAACAGCAGGAATAACCGAAGCTCAGGATGCAAAGCTGCCTGAATACCTGTGAGACGCCAGGAGGGGGACAGGAAGTGGTAAGGACCCAAATAGCCACCGTGGGGCACGGGAGAGGATGGTCTGGAGCCTCAGCAGCTCTGGTTGGAAGACAAAGGCTGCCTTCTTGAAGCTCCTCTTCCTTCCTAAATCTTCCCTCCTCCACCTTCCTAAGGGCTTGCACTTGGAAAGCATGGCAATCCCCACTGGTAAAGCTGGTCTGCGGCGCCAATGGGGAATGGCATCCGACCAGTGCAGCCCGATGCTCTGCCTCCAATCCACACCTCCAGGAGGCTGTTTTCCCAACTTCACTGCTGACAACCCCCTTCTGACAGTATTTTCCTGAAGGCATTCTCAAGGAGGCCTCCGACTTCTCAAGGCACCATTTCCTTAAAGCGCCTTTGCAAATCTCTCCTGACCCGCTGTGTGCTGATTTTACAGCTTCCTTTTAGAGGTAGTCTCATTTATGAATTTTCACCTGCACAGCTGTCACGATGCTTATATTCTTGGGGACTGTCTCTTTCATCCCCTTGCACTACCCTTGTATCCTCCCGTATGTAGAATAAAACACCTTCGCTGATTGCCAAATTGGAACTTCCTGGCAGAAATGCTTAAAAAATTGTTTGTTTCAGTAAGTTAACAAAAGCTAGTCCGTGTAGGAGAAGAAAAACTGACATTACTCACCACTGACAAATAAAAACTGCTCCCAGCTCTGCGTTACTGCCTACAGCAATAAAAGCCTGCCAGGGGATTCAGCAAAAACACTTCCCGGTGCTCATCCATTTAACGCTAAAAACCTCAGTGCCATCAGCACTGCATTACTTTCAACTGCGAGACACGGAACTTGAGGCTCAGAAGACTGAGCAACCAGGCCAGGGCCACAGCAAGCACCACGCTGGCTAGAAAGCTGGATCTGCCCAACTCAAAGTCTGACTCAGCAGGCAAACTGCACCCTTCCAGCATCTCTGCAAAAGACAGGTGGTTTCAGAGACGTACACAGCCCTCCCAGCACCCTGCATTCGGCATACCTGTTTTTTAGGCTGAAAAACCGGATGGCAGCGAGAACTACAGTATTCTTCAAGACTAATCAACAATTCTACTGCTGCTTTTTCCTAGTTTAGAGAAAACAGTGGCTACTATCGTGTTTGGGTAGACTTAGTTTTCTTCTATTGAACTGTAGGCCAATTAGAGTCCCCATTTCTCATTATCTTTCTTCAAACAATTTTTTGCAGCTAGAAAAGTAAACGCTTCACTAAAATAGGTTTCACATGGCAAGGAAATCACAGCCAATAAAATGATTTTAAATGGAGGCCATTAACAATAATAGATCACAAATGCCACACCCACCCTCTGTGCACAAAACTGGAGATGAATAAGAAAAAAAGGATTCCAAACAATTGGAAATTTAACTAGGAAATAGTTACTTAAACACTAAAAAGCAATACAACTAAAAAACAATACAACTAAAAAAAATCACATAATCATTTAATTGCTAAGCACATACATATTTTTACAAGTATAAAATTACGTCATTTGAAGCTGATATAACCACATAACTTAAAAATCCAAGTCAGTCAACTGAAACCTATGAGAAACAAAGTCAGTGAATTGATAGTTGACAAATTAAAAAATCTGTAACTACCTACAATTCTTTTTTCTTTTCTTTTTTCTTTTTCTTTTCTTTTTTTTTTTTTTTTGAGACACAGTCTTACTCTTTTTGCCCAGGCTGGAGTGCACTGGTGCGATCTCAGCTCACTGCAACCTCTGCCTCCCAGGTTCAAGTGATTCTCCAGCTTCAAGCTGCTGAGTAGCTGGGATTACAGGCACCCACCACCACGTCTGGGTAATTTTTTTGTATTTTTATTAGAGACGGGGTTTCACCACGTTTGGCCACACTGGTCTTGAACTCCTGACCTCAGGTGAACCACCTGCCTCGGCCTCCCAAAGTGCTGGGATTACAGGTGTTAGCCACTGCACCCGGCCCGCTACCTACAATTCTTAAAAGCACAAAACAAACAACTCAAGTAGCTAGATGTTAACTATGGAAGAAATGTGCTGGCCTTCCCTTCACTCAGATGTGTGAGAGCCTGGAGTGCACTAGGGAGTGTGCTGGGCAGAACACGGGAGGCACACACATGTGCCTGCACGGGTGATGTCCCCACAGGGCAGACCCACACGCAGCATATGTGTGCCACTGCAGAGCAGCGTATGTATCCCACTGCAGAGCGGCATATGTGTGCCACTGCAGAGCAGTATATATATCCCACTACAGAGCGGCATATGTGTGCCACTGCAGAGCAGTGTATGTATCCCACTGCAGAGCAGCATATGTGTGCCACTGCAGAGCAGCGTATGTATCCCACTGCAGAGCGGCATATGTGTGCCACTGCAGAGCAGTATATGTATCCCACTACAGAGCGGCATATGTGTGCCACTGCAGAGCAGCGTACGTATCCCACTACAGAGTGGTGTATGTGTGCCACTGCAGAGCAGCCTACATATCCCACTGCAGAGCAGTGTATGTGTGCCACTGCAGAGCAGCGTATATATCCCACTGCAGAGTGGCGTATGTGTGCCACTGCAGAGCACCTGGCTTCTGTTCCAAGACATGAACCCATCTGAGGGCTTCTGAGGAGAGGATGACATGTTGGGGAAGGATCAGTCTGGCTGCTGTGTTATGACAAGGGGAAGGGCTCGCAGAAGTCGGTGGGCAGACCAGTCAGTACCAGCAACATTCCAAGGAGGGACCAAGGCGGTATGGCCAGGTGGTGGCACAGGAGGGACAGAAAGAAGCAGATGTGGAACATATTTCTTTTTTTTTCTTTTTCTTTTTTTGAGACGGAGTCTTGCTCTGTCATTCAGGCTGGAAAGCAGTGGCACAATCTCGGTTCACTATAACATCTGCCTTATGTGTTCAAGCTATTCTCAGGACTACAGGCACCCACCACCATGCCCAGCAAGTTTTTGTATTTTTAGTAGAGCCAGGGTTTCACCATGTTGGCCAGGCTGGTCTCGAACTTCTGACCTCAGGTGATCCACCTGCCTTGACCTCCCAAAGTGCTGGGATTACAGTCATGAGCCACCGTGCCTGGACTGTGGAACATATTTCTAAAACCTGTTCCAAGGACGGAGTATGAAGAGAGGAGAGGAATCTGAGGCTTCCAACTTGAGCAGCCACCTGGGAGGCTGGAGGTGCCACGTAGATGGAAGGACTTGAGGAATGAAGATGCAGAGACACTGTGTCCCTGAATAAGCTTCAATATTGTGAAAAATGTCAATTATCCCTAATTCAATCCATGAGGTGTTCTTATTTGTTTTTGGGGTTTTATGTTTGTCCAAGTTTACACAGAATAATAACTATTAATTTTTTTTTAAAGTAAAGCTAGACTCTGTACCTTACTCTTAAGATGAAATAAATTCCAGTTGGATCCAAAGACGTAAATGGAAAATAAAGAAAAAATAGGTAGGGCACGTTGGCTCATGCCTGTAATCCCAGCACTTTGGGAGGCTGAGGCGGGTGGAACATAAAGTCAGGAGTTCAAGACCAGTCTGACCAACATGATGATACCCCGCCTCTATTAAAAATACAAAAAAACTAGCCAGGCGTGGTGGCAGGCACCTGTAATCCCAGCTACTCGGGAGGCTGAGGCAGAGAACTGCTTGAACCCAGGAGGCAGAGGTTGCAGTGAGCTGAGATTGTGCTACTGCACTCCAGCCTGGGTGACAGAGTGAGACTTTGTCTCAAAAAAAAAAAAAAAGAAAATAGAAGTACCAGGGAAAATGTACACCTATATTTTTAATTTTGAAAAGCAAAGATTCTTTTCAGAATGACTCCAAATGTGAATCCAGAGAAAAAAAATATCAAAACCTATGAACAAATAACAAAGCAATATATACACAAATAAGGCTAATGAACCAGTGGGAAAAATGAAACTGAAATAAATGGAGAAAATACATTAATAGGCAATTAATGAAATAATTATAAACATCTAGTAAACACAAAAAAAGAATGAAAATAAAAACATAATCTTGGCTGGATATGATGGCTCGCGCCTGTGGTCCCAGCTACTCAGGAGGCTGAGGCAAGAGGACGGCTTGAGCCCAGGAGGTCGAGGCTATCATAAGCCATGACTGCAGCACTGCACTCTAGCCTGGGCGACAGAGCGAGACCCTGTCTCATAAAAAATAAATAAATAAGTAAAAGAAAAGAATTTTAAAAACCTTATTGATATCTTTTGTCTTAGAACTTTACTTTTTAAGAGTATTTACATAAGTGCCCAAATGAACAAAGATGTTCATTTCAGCATAATAATTAGGAATTTTCCACATCAGGAACATTACAACTCATCCATCAATGAAGGACTGCTTAGGTAAATAATAACATATTGATAAAATGGAATATCAAACAGCTGACAAAAAGAATAATACAGAACAAAGATGCCAAAAACACACTGTTAATGAAAAATGCTAGCTATAAAACACAACGTATCTTCCTACGAACTCACTTTGGTACACTCATAGCAAAAATGTGGTAGCAACACTACCTAATTATTAACAGTAGTTATTTCTGGGAGATGGAATTCTTGAGGGCTGTTACTTTTCACATTAGTTTTTCTATTTCTAGTAATTTTTCTTTGAACATTTAAGCATTTTAAAAATAACTGTCAAATGTATAATTTGAAAAAAAGATTAAAATTTCAATAACAAATATTCTAACCTAAATTATTTACTTTGAAATAATAAAAGAATTAGTTTATTGATGATGCAAATATCCTACCCCATCGATGCAGCAAACATCTGTAAAAATTTCCTAATATTTGGTTAATCCTGTTTTATAATTTGCTCTTTGATTTTCAATACTTAGCTGCTGTTACATACAGCATATGTGTTTTTAAGAAACAAGTTAAATCATTTTAGCTAAGATTAATATTGATTGATCTGTGATAGAGAATATAAACTTATGTGTAATCCAGTCACTTTTTTTTCTGATGGAGGATACTGTAACTCAGATATACTAAAAGATGATTAATAGTTAATTACATTTGAAAAATAAACTATATCCTTTCATAGCTGAATGAGTTAATCTAATTAATGATTTTCTTCCCTGTAAATTACCTTAAAAACTGATGGTAGACCTTCATCAACAGATCTGAGTAACAGTACAACAGAAAATGCAAGCAACTAATTAGTTGTTTCTTTTGAAAATTCATGTAAGTTGATCTCCCCGTGGCTTAAATGATCTCTTATGCGGGGACCCTCCTGATGGTTCAGGAAATCCCAGAGAAATTCCTTTCAGAAATTAAACAGAGAAAATGTTTTTTTAGTGTCCACAGCAGAGATCCGTGCCTGGTGTTGCTAACAGAAGGAAAGAGTGCATCCATCAAGTCCTCTGAAGCCCTGGGTGGGACCCTGCTGCGGAGAGCTGTTCTCCTACACCCACAGCTGGAGAGACTGTGGGGGAAGGCAGAGCTGCCCAGGTGGTACTGGAGTCTCATCAAATTCCAGTCTTTCTTGTTTTCACAAGGGGTGCCTCACAATATCGCAGTTGGTTGTACACCCCCTGCAGTACAAAGAATAATATTCTCTTCTCTTCCTTTAGCTCTTGAGAACAATATCACATGGCGGGGAACACGCCGTGCACTATTGGAAGTAATATCATTCTCTCTTATTCTGGATAGTAGGAACAATATCTCAGGCGGGATGGACAAGCCCTGTGATATTGAGAGTAATATCATCCTCTCCCAACGAAGATATTAGGAACCATATCACAGGGGGCGTGTACACTTCTTCAATATTGGTAGCGATATCATCCTCTCCTCCCTGGGTATAAGAAACAAGGTGACAGGCAAGGTGGAGACCCCCCACGTCTTGGGGAGTAATTTCCCTCCCTGGATATTAGGATCCACGGTGGACACACAGCATGTTTACGATTCTGAGAGTAATATCATCTCCCCCTCTAGACATTACGAACAGTATCAAAGACGGGTGTACACCCTCTGCAATATAGGGAGGAATATCATCCTCTTCTCGCCTGGATATTAGGAACAATATCAAAGGAGTGTTTATGACCCCTGCGATATTGGGAGTAATATCATCCTCTCCCAGATGGAAATTAGGAACAGCATCACCGGGGGCGTGTACACCCCTGCGATATTGAAAGTCGTATCATCCTCTCCCCTCTTGGATCATGGGAACAACATCCCTGGGGGGTGTACACTTTCTGTGATATTGGGAGTAACATCATCTTCTGTGCCTTGGAATATTCAGGATAATATCACAGGGGGAGGGGGTGTGTACATCTTCTGCAACATTGGGAATATTATCCTCTCTACCCCTGCAAATTCGGAAAGATATCACAGAGTGGGTGTTCACCTCCTGCAATATGGGGATTAATACTGTCTTCTCCCCTTCGGGATATCAGGAAGACTATCACACAGGGGTGTACAGTGTCTGTGATACTGGGAGTAATATCAGCCTCTCGGCCTTGAGATATTGAGAAGAATGTCACAGGGTGGATGTACATCCCCTGCCATATTTGGAGTAATATCAACCGCTCCCCTCCATGGATATTTGGAACAATATCCCAGACTGGGTGTATGCCTCCTGCTCGACGGGGACTAATATCATCCTCTCCCTCCCAGGATATTAATTACAATATCACTGGGTGGGTGAACACAGCCTGCGAATTATTTTCATCCTCTCCCCCACCGGATACTAGGAACAATATCGCAGAAGAGCTGTACCCTCCCTGTGATATTGGGAGTAATATAATACACACTTTCCATGAATATTAGGAGCAGTGTCACCGGGTGGCTGTCCATTCATTGCTATGTTTGGAGTCATGTCATACTCTACCCCTGTTTATATTAGGATCAGTGTCACGCGGTGAGTGTACACCTACTGCGATATTAAAACTAAAATCATGCTCTCCGTCCCTGGATATTGGGAACAGCATCACAGGTAGGTGTACACCCCCTGCGGTATTAGGAGTAATAATATAATTAATTATTAAACATCAATGATCGATTTTAATAATTATCAATGATACTATTAATAGGAATCCATTTATTAATTATGGATAATTATTTTAAATATATGATTCTGCATACTTAAAATTAATTATTAACATTAATCACGTTTAACAATATTATTAGTTCTTAATATTAATTATTATTTTATTACCAGCATCACTTAGTATTGATTTAAGTAACATTATTGCTGATATCATTATTTTATTTTTAACAGTGATATTACTATTAATTATTAATACTAATCTTTAACATTTTTAACCAGTATTAATTTTTACTATCTTTATTGTGATTATTAACATCGATGATTACTCTTAATTTTTCTTATATTTATTAATATTAATAATTAATAGACTTGTTCCTGATATCCGGCGGGGAGAGGATATTACTCCCAATATCGAAGAAAGTGTACACCCCTCTATGATGTTATTCCTAATAGCCAGGGGGTAGAGGATGACATTATTGAAACTATCGTAGTGGGTGTACAACCCTTCGGTCATCTCGTTCCTTATATCCTGGGTGGGAGAGGATGATACGACTCCCAATATCGCAGGGGGCATAGACCTCCCCTGTGATATTGTCCCTAACATCCAAAGGTGGAAAGGATGACATTTCTTCCGATTTCGCAGGGGGTGTACACTACCCCTGTGATATGGTTCCTAATATCCAGGAGGCGAGAGGATGATATTATTTTCAATATTGCAGGAGGTGTACACTCCCTAGTGATATTGTTCTTAATATCCAGGGACGGAGAGGACTATATCACTCCCAATAGAGCAGGGGTTGTACACCCCTTCTGTGACATTGTTCCTAATAGCCAGCGGGGGAAAGGAAGATATTACCCCCAATATCACAAGGGGGTGTATACCTAATATCCTGGAAGGGAGACGATGATACTAGTGGCAATATCGCAGGGGGTGTACACACCCACTGTGATATTGTTCCGAATATCCAGAGAAAGAGAAAATGATATGACTCCCAATATCACAGGAGGTGTACATCCTCCTGTGATATTGTTTCTTATATTCAGGGGGAGAGGATGATATTACTCTCAATATCACAGGGGTTGTACACACCTCCTGCGGTATTGTTCTTAGTATCCCGAAGGGGAGAGCATAATATTACTCTCAATATGGCAGGGGGTGTACACCTTTGTAATATTGTTCTGAATATCCATGATGGGAGAGGATAGGACTCCCAATATCACAAGAAGTGTACAGCCGAGGCCGGGCGCGGTGGCTCAAGCCTATAATCCCAGCACTTTGGGAGGCCGAGATGGGCGGATCACGAGGTCAGGAGATCGAGACCATCCTGGCTAACACGGTGAAACCGCGTCTCTACTAAAAAATGCAAAAAACTAGCTGGGCGAGGTGGTGGGCGCCTGTAGTCCCGGCTACTTGGGAGGCTGAGGCAGGAGAATGGCTTAAACCCGGGAGGTGGAGCTTACAGTGAGCTGAGATCCGGCCACTGCACTCCAGCCTGGGCGACAGAGCTAGACTCCGTCTCAAAAAAAAAAAAAAAAGTGTACAGCTGAGGATGATATTACTGCCCATATCACACGAGTTGTAAAACCACTTCAATATTTTGCCTACAATCCTGAGGGGAGAGGATGATATTACTCCCAATATCAAAGAAGGCGTACACCCCCCTGTGACACTATGCTCAATATCCACGTTGGAAGATGAAGACATTACACCCAATATCGCAGGGGATGTACACCCACCTTGGGATATTGTTCCTTATATTGAGAGGGGGAGAAGATGCTATTGCTCCCAATAACACAGGGGCTGTGGCAGTACACCCTTCCTGTGATATTGTTCTTAATATCCTAGGGAAGAGAGGAGGATACTACACCCAATATCGCAGGGTGTACACCTACCCAGTGATAATGTTCTTAATGTACTCCACCTCCCACCACCAGGGATATCAGTCCTAATATCCAGGGGAAGAGAGGATAACATTATGCCCAATATCGCAGGGGAGTGTACACACCCTCTGTGATGTTGTTCCTAGTATCCAAAGGTAGAGACAATAATATTACTGGCCATATCGCAGGGGGTGTACACCCTTCTGTGATACTGTTTTTGACATTCAGTAGGGGAGAGGACAACATTAATCCCAATATCGCAGAAGGTGTACAGACCCACTGTAAACCCTAATGTACAGGGGAAAGAGAAGACTATTGCTCTCAATATCACAGGGGCTGTAACCACCCTGCCCCCTGTATATTGTTCCTAATATGCAGAGGGGTGGAGGCTCATAGTACTCCCAATATACTAGAAGGTGCACACACACCTGTGATAGAGTTCCTAATATCCAGCGGGAAAGAGGCTGATTTTACTTTCGATATTGCAGTGGGTGTACAGCGCCCCCAAACCCGGGGTATCATTCCTAATATCCAGGCGGGAAGAAGATGACATGGCTGACAATATCGAAGTGGGTGGACACTTCTTCAGTGATATGGTTCCTCTTATCCAGGAGGTGAGTGGATATTATTCCCAATAAAGTAGGAACCGTTCAGTCACCCTGGGATTTTGTCCTTAATAACCAAAAGGGAGAGGTGATATTACTACCAATATTGCAAGGGGTGTACACCCCTCCTGTGATATTGTTTCTTATATCCAGGAAAGGAGAAGATGGTATTAGTACCAATATTGAAGGGATGGACAGCCCCCATGGGATATTGTTCTAAAGATGCAGGTTGAAAGAGGATGAGATTCCCTCCAATACAACAAGGGGTGTACACCCTGCCTGTGATATGAATCCGAAAACCTAGAAGAAGAGAGAATGACGTTGCTTCCAAAAACACACTGGGTGTACACCCATCCTGTGATATTGTTCCTGTCATCTAAAGGAAGAGATGATGAAACTACTACCCCTACTGGAGAAGGTACACACCCCCCCGTGATATTGTTCCTCATATCTTGGGGGAAGAGCATGATATTACTTCCAGTATGACACTGGCTTCACACCCAGTCTGTGATATTGCTCCTAATTTCCAGTAGGTAAAGTATGATGTTCCTGCCAAGAGAGTAGTGGGTGTACAGCCACCCTGTGATATGTCTCCGAATATTCAGGGAAAAATAGGAAGACATTACCCCAAATCTCTGAAAAAGTGTACACCCATTGTGTGATATGGTTCCTAATATCGGGAGGTGCAGAGGATGGTAATCTTTCTCCCATCGCAGGCTGTGTACACATAACCTGTGAAATTGTTCCTAATATCGTGAACAAAAGAGACTGCTAATAATGAACACACATTTCAGGGGGGAATAATTATTAAGATCCACATCGTAAAGGGGAGTAATAGCGATCCTCTCTCTCCCCCTCACTGTTACAATCCACATCGCAGGGGGTGAGAAACCCCCCACGATGTGGGGAGTAATAGCATCCCCCTCTCTCCCCCTGGCCTTATATAAGGAGGCTGGCCTTATATAAGTGCCTCCCAATGCCATCGCAGGCTTTAATGTATTCACTTAAAGTTTTTTCCTCATTTAGATCTGCCATTCTCTTAATAGTTCTAATTGCTGCCTGACATTCTGTATTAGCATTTTCATCAGCAAGCAGCTGAACGATCACTTTCTTGGCATGAGAATTGGAAATAGCCTTTTGAGCCGCATCCTGCAAACGGGCGATAGAATCAGGATAAGGCTCCCTTGGACCCTGTTGAAATGTGTGAAAAGAAGGATAAGCAGTAGCAGGGTCGTGAATTTTTTCCCAGGCTCTTAGGCATGTAGTTCTGAGCTGATCAACAGCCTCATCACCCATTACCATCTATTGATTTAGAGTACCCATGCCTGTCCGATTCCAAGCAATTGATCAGGTGTGATATTAACGGGACGCTGGGCTTGAGCATTTCTGCCCGATTTGTTGCTTCATCCGTCCACCAGGTTTTCAGTTGGAGAAATTCAGAGGGGGACAGGGTGGATCGGGCTAATGCCTCCCAATCCATACGTATTCAACGTCTGTTATAAGCCACACATTGTAACAAGGAATGAACATAAGGGGAATTTGGCCCATATTGTCCAATTGCTTGCTTTAAGTCTTTTAATATTTTAAAAGGAAATGGCTCCCAGCATGCTTGAACAAGTTCTCTAGCCTCCTCAGCTGATGAAATAATTACCAGAAACTGCCAAGCATTCAAATCCCCCATTTCTTGTGCCTGGCGAATGGATGCCTGGATTGTCCCTGTGCCATAATTTGTATTTGGACCCGCTGGCAGCACTCCTCTACCATAATTAACAGGTGGGCAAGCCTAGATCATTCCCTCATCCTCATTGGCTGTTGGACAAGCCTGAAGCGTCCCTTCACCATAGTTACTGGCGGGGCCTGCAACAATGGGAGCCGCAAGGCGCGGGTCTCAGGCACCCCTTTCAAATATTCAAGAGGCTGGCCTGGGGGTGGCCATTCCAGACCTTCCCCTAAAGGCGCAGTAGGTGGCACTGTTTCTTTTATAAGTCTCTGGAGATGAACATACATACCTTCCCGTTTCTCGCCCTTTTTTAAAGGAGACTGTCATGGTTCACTTTGCTGATAATTAGACTCCTGATTATTCAACTTTCCTATGTCATCCTGAAAATCCTCCTTCTCCTCCTCAGTGTGGAAGGGCTCCAGGGCTGTTTTAATTGCAGACCACACAGACCAAGCAGAGACGGGAATATCGCGGCCCTCTTGTGCTGGTTTTAAGTCTGATCCCACCTTGTCCCAATCTTCTACATTCATGATACCATATTCCGGGAACCAAGGAGAATACTTGTCTACCAGGTGGAACAAAGATGTGAGATTTTGGGTACTGACAATTACCCCTCCGCGGCGTAGTAACTGCTTTACAAGGCTTAAGTAATTAGCGAACTTACTCTCAGCTCGACCCACATTTTCCGGAGGTTTCCTTGGAATTCCCCGAGCGCCCTCCTTACCCTAGAGCTTGAAGTGAAAACCTACTCGGGAGTCCTTTGTCGGTCGTCCTCAGCTTTCCACGCTCTGGTGTTCGTTCACTGGATTACTTGTAGAGATTACGGGGAGCCCTGTGTTGGGCACCAGAGAC
This sequence comes from Macaca fascicularis, assembly GCF_037993035.2. NCBI lineage: Eukaryota > Metazoa > Chordata > Mammalia > Primates > Cercopithecidae > Macaca > Macaca fascicularis. Next base: position 726,067 of record NC_088386.1, read on the forward strand.
AGCCTGGGCAACCGAGGAAGACCCCGGTTTCTACCAAAAAAAAAAAAAAAAAAAATTAGCAAGGTGTGGTGTCCCTTGCCTGTAATCTCAGCTACTCCATGAGAAGTCAGACGAAACCTGCCACCAGAGACTGATTTTCTTCTAAAATGCTTTCTCCAAAATATTTTTAAAACAGAAGGGGGAAATTGGAAAGGAAAATATTTTGGGCCCCGCAAATCACTAAGATAAAGGGAAAAGTCAATCTGGGAATTGCTTAGGGCAAACCTGCCTCCCATTCTATTCAAAGTCATCCGCTGCTCGCTGAGAAGAATGCATATCTTATTGCCTCCTTTGGAAAGGCTCATCAGAAACTCAGAAGAATGCAACCGTTCCTCTCTCACCTGCCTGTGACCTGGAAGCCCCCTCCTGGCTTCCAGTTGACCCACTTTTGCTTCAGGTTGTACCGGATCAAACCAGTGTTCATCTTACATATGTTGATTGATGTCTCCTGTCTCCCTAAAATGTGTAAAACTGTCAGATACAGTTTTACAACTGTAAAGGTTTGGCATGTTAACGTTCTTGTGTTTTGTTCTCCAACTCAACTTTCTTGTTCTCCATGCCTCCTTGCCCTTAGTTACTGTAAACAACCTTCCCCCCGTCAGTTCTAATCAATAACTCACATCTGTTCCCTTGGTTACCTGCTCTGCACCCATTTCTCCCTTCCAAACCACACGTCCCACCGTTGTAACTCACGACTCCCTTCCCCCTTCCTTATTTGGGAAAGTGTTCACAAATAGCCAACGGGGTCAGTGTAGATCTTGAGGTCTGGCCCCAGCCCATGCCAGAGGTAAGGACTGCATTAGGAATAAAAACCCCTGCTTTTCTTTGTTCCGTGTGCTCTTGCGATTGTGATTGATGCGAGCAGCACGCTTCCACAGAGGTAAATTGCGTTGCTGAGAAAACTTTTGCTTAAGTGCTAGTTTCACTTTTCGTCACCGAGCATTTATCTCCAACAAAACCAAGCTGTGCTCTGACCACCTTAGGCAACTGTCATCAGGACACCCTGAGGCTGTGTCATGCACAAGCATCCCCAACCTTGGCAAAATAAACTTTCTAAATACTCTTTTCCCCAAATGCTCAGGGAGACTGATTTGAATAATCATAAAACTCCGAGGCTGCACTCCAGCCTGGGCGACAGAGCAAGACTCTGTTTCAGAAATAATAAAATGAAATGAAATGAAATAAAATAAAATAAAAATCAAATCTCCGGTCTCCCGCACAGCCGACTCTGCGTGAGTTACTCCTTCTCTATTGCTATTCCCCCGGTCTTGAGAAATTGGCTCTGTCTAGGTAGCGGGCAAGGTGAACCCACTGGGCAGTTACAGAATTGCCATTATATTGCTTGCAATTTTCTATCTTATTATGCAAAATAGCTATAATCTTGTATACAAGGTTAAATGCGAATGTGCTCCTTGCGTGGTCAGATCCCAGCGCAGGAAGGATGCACACCCCCTATAAACCGCTAGGCCAAAACGGTCATTCTGGCCACATCCAGCCTCACGTGAGATCGCAATCTCCTGTCACTCAGGGCCTGAGGGGGCGGGGCCTGAAGCCCCAGACAATCAGGGACGCTGGGGTGGGGACCTGTCAGTCAGGCGCACCGCCGGAAAGGAGAGGGCGGCTTCCGGGATCCGGCTGGCGGGCGCTTTGTCTCGCCTTTGCCACCGTAGGCTCTTCCTGTGAGTCTCCGCTGCTACTTCCTGGCTCTGGGAGGCCCGGTGCCTCTGCAGCAGGCTCGGCCACCCTGTGACCTGCGGGTATTGGGCCATCCCTAGCTGACGCCGGGACACCCGGGAAGCCGAGGAACGGTGAGTGGACTGCGCCTGGCTTCCGGAAGTGGGGAAGAGGGCTGGGTGAAACCTGCTGGAACCAGCCATGGGCTGCGGAACCTGCGGACCGAGTCGCCGGGCGCAGCCGGGCCTCAGTCCCCTTCTGTGCAGGGCCGGGCTGCGCGGGCAGCGGGACCCCTGCGTCCTGTCTGTACCTGCGGGCGCCACTTCCGCCGGCCGGAGCCCTCTCGGGAACCCCGCGCCTCCCCCACCCAGGTAGTGCGGTGACCACGGGAGGGTGATCCGGGAGAGCCCCGACTTGGTGTGCGGGGTTCCAGCGTGGGAGGAGCTGTGGTTCATGGAGCTTCCAGTCCCACCTTTCTCCCCCTAAAATTAACCTGAGGCTTTGTTAAAACGTTAAACGGCGTGTTTGAGCAAACGCGATTCATAAACGGGTACCGCAGTCATGGTTTGTGGTTTGGGGTCCACGGGAGGGGCGTAAATGAGAGGCTTTGATAAGGTGAATGAGGAAGCAAACCATACATATATATACACACACACATATATATACATATATACACACACACATATATATATATATATATATATATTTTTTTTCTTCTTCTTCTTTTTTTTTGAGACGGAGTCTCACCCTGTCGCCAGGCTGGAGTGCAATGATGCAGTCTCAGCTCACTGCAACCTCTGACTCCTGGGTTCAAGCGATTCTCCGGCCTCAGCCTCCCAAGTAGCTGGGCTTATAGGCGCCACCACCACGTCCAGCTAATTTTTGTATGTTTAGTAGAGACAGGGTTTCGCCATGTTGGCTAGTTTGGTTTCGAACTCCTGACCTTAATTGATCACCCTCCTCGGCCTCCTAAAGCGCCGTGAGGCACCTTGGCCAAAATATTTTTCTGTTTCCAAACATTTTACATGAGAGGAAAGCGGAGAATAAATCATCTGACACTCTACTGTAAAAAAAATCTTTGTACCTCTCTTCTTTTCATCTTTCCTAAGTGTACATATTACCAAAATGTCTTTAGGTTGAGGTCCCCCCGTGAAAACTTGACAGGGTGTTGTGTCCTCAGCCACTCTCCTATCTTTTCCTAGTCCTGGCATTTTAGAACTGTCTGGGGATGACCCAGGATACCCACAGTGGCCATGTCTATTGGAGGGTCTAGTGAGTATCAGCCCCCGGGGTCATCTCATCCCCAAGGACAGCCTGAGGTATGGGGTAGAGTCTCTCAGGGGAGCAGCTGGATGCTCTTGGCCTTAGAGGAATCTCCTGGTATAGTTTCATCTAAAATGGTGACCTCTTAGGGTCATTAAAATTTTAGGACATTAAAATTAATGGACAATACAATGTAATGTCATGAAATATAGGTCATTAAAATTATTCCTCCGGCCCGAGTTTTTATTCCTCGAAGACACATTGATGGTGTGCCAATTGGATGCTGATATTGAGAGGAAAAGGCAGAAATGATTTCTGCTCTCTAGCTTGTCTCAGACCTGTGAAGAGAGAAAAACCGTCCCAAAGGACAAGGAAAACCCACCCCAGAGAGGATGTGCAAGAACCTGAATATTAAAATGCACTGAAGGCACACAGGAGGACAAAGAGCACTGCCAGTGCCTCGTAGGTGGTCATTGAGTACTTTACTGAACAGGATGGGTGTCCTAAGGGATAGAATGGCCTGCCGTGACACTTAGAAAGGTCTGCGTTGGAGTCAGTACTGCCTCTCCCTGAGTTTGTTACCTTGAAAAGGCTTGTCCTCTTATTTGAGTTTCAGGTTTTCACTGACTGTAAGATACATTTTGTCAGTACAGCTTGAAAGATAAAAATACTATTTCCAAAGAGGTAGGGTAAAATGATGTATTTCATTTGCTAAAAATTCGTATTTATTTCTTCCCCAGAGTGAGTGTAGTAAGTTTTAAAGTTCTGTTCTTTTTAAGGGTAATTTCAAATGGAATTGTAGGACTTAGCTTTGTAAATGCTACTGGTGAAATAAAAGTGTGTTAGATAAATTGATGATTTATAAAGATTCACCAAAATGTCAGTTCCCCTCTTGTAGCTTGGTGAAGAATTTATGACAGTGGACACATGTGTATCCTCTTATCTGGGTATCTGAGTGTTGTTTTTTGTTTTTTGGAGATGCTGTCTTGCTCTGTAGCCTGGCTAGAGTGCAGTGGCGCCATCTCTGCTTACTGCAACCTCCGCCTCCCGAGTTCAAGTGATTCTCCTGTGTCAGCCTCCCGAGGAACTGGGATTATAGGCACCCACCACCACTCCCAGCTAATTTTCATATTTTTAGTAAACACAGGGTTTTAGGCCTGGCACGGTGGCTTCTGCCTGTAATCCCAGTCCTTTGGGAGGCCAAGGTGGTTGGATCACGAGGTCAGGAGTTCCAGAGCAGCCTGGCCAACATGGTGAAACCCTGTCTCTACTAAAAATACGAAAAAATTAGCTGAGCGTGGTGGCAGGCACCTGTAATCCCAGCTACTCGGGAGGCTGAGGCAAGAGAATTGCTTGAACCCAGGAGATGGAGGTTGCAGTGAGCCAAGATCTTGCCACTGCACCCCAGCCCAAGGGACAATGCGAGACTCCGTCTGAAAAACAAATAAACAAACAACAAAAAGACGGGATTTTTGCCATGTTGGCCAGACTGGTCTCAACCTCCTAACCTCAGGTGATTCCCTGCCTCAGCCTCCCAAGGTGCTGGGATTACAGGCGTGAGCCACGACGCCTGGCCCACTCTATTTTCCTTTTATCCCCTAAATTTTAATATGTTTGAGTTTGTCTGTTCCTTTATCACTTTTTTCTTACATAAAAAAAATTCTGCCTAATCCTTCATTAAAAAAAAATCTTCCTGTGACTTCTGAAAGTATTCTGGTTTTATCTTTTGTATTTGAATATATAATAAGATGATTATTGTTCATGGAATAGAGAAGAATGCAATGCATTTTCCCAAGTAGATGCCAGCCTGGTTTGCCTCATATTTTAAAGTGCATGTAATTTCTTTTTCTATTCTATAGTGCCTACTCTATCATTCCTCAACTTTCCATATAGATGCTGGGTCATTAAGACTTTTTTTTTCCTTTGGTCTGCTTGCTCATCTCTTTGCTAACACTGTGCTGTCCTGAATATTTTTGCTTGAAAATCTTAGAAGTATGTTAGACAAGCCATCACTCTTTTTTTAGATGACTAAAAATGATTAGACATTGGTCATTTTTACTGCATATGAAAGAGTAGCTTTTCTTGCCTAAAACCACCTGATTTGGGAATTTATGTGGTTTCATAGGAATAGCATCTGGAAGTGGTGACATTAATGTCATTTTAAAGAGCATGTGTCCTATTTCCTCTTATTCCTTTCTGCCTTGATATTGTGCAATAGAAATTTGAAAAATTGTTGTATTAGTATTGTTAAATATCAATTATTGGTTTTATTTACTACTCAATTAAATTTAATAAGCCTATTCTCTCTTGGTGTAATCACGTGGAATGGGTTCACTTCCACAGTTAACAAGTGACAGCACATGTAAAATATTGTCTACCAGGGAAATTCATTGAACACTTAGTGTTCAGACTGTGTTTTTGTGTCTGGTTCCCTAAGCACCACTGCAGTGACACAAAATAATAGACTTTCAGCAGAAGAAGTTTTGGAAAATATACTGCATAAGCCATTTAGATGCAGTGAGTCATTCTTATTACTTGGGTTGGTGGAATCCCTCTCAAAATGTAAGTTCCTAATACAAACAAAGATTGAACTTTGCGAGCAGGTATTTTTAAGAATAAGTAGTCTCAGGACTGATAATATTAACTCACTTATGCACATCAGGTAGGACTTTAGTATGACAGGTACTAGAAATGTACAAAGTGAAGTTAAAAGGTAACTCCTAGCAGCATATCGTAATCTCACTCCCTGGATTCTCTAATGAGATGGGTGTTTCTACTTTGCTGTTGCCTTTTTGAATAGTTCAATTCTAGCATTAGTACTGCTGTGTGGGAGGGAGTATGTGTGAACAGAGTAAGAGTTGTGACAATCAAGTCATAGAATAAATGCTTGGAAATTTTAGAATCATGTAAACAGCTTATGAATTGAGTATACATTCCCAATGCTCTCAGTCTCACTCATCCTTCTATCCACATATGTGGAATGTTTTAGGACTCCATGGCTTTTGAGGATGTGGCTGTGAACTTTACCCAGCAGGAATGGGCTTTGCTAGATTCTTCTCAGAAGAATCTCTACAGAGAAGTGATGCAGGAAACCTGCAGGAACCTGGCTTCTGTAGCTAAGAATGACAACACATTTCACTTAATTACAGAAGTATTTCCCTATCATCAGTGCTATTTGTGATTTGGAATGGGGCAAGGGAATGATTTGGTGAATAAATCAGGCATGGGCACTGTGTACAATGAACATGAAATCTAGTAATGTTTCTATAGTTTGAAATAATTCATGATAATTTTGTGCATCTGCATTTTAGGAAAAAATGGAAAGACCAGAATATTGAAGATCACTTCAAAAAACGGGAAAGATAGAAGATAATTTGCACCGAGAAGAGGAAATAAAGTCCTCTGAAGGAATCTTAGCATGTCATGAATTTAAAAACAAGCAATCAAAGCAAATAAGAGTCACTTGAAATTCATTTCCTTTTAGAAAAATTTCACCCAAAATGTAACATATGTCAGTGTAGCAGTCAGTGTTTGGAAAACAGTTTACTTGAAAATAGTACTACAAAATTGTATATATGAATGTTACTATTTTGGTCATAGCCATGTAGGTGGTAGCTGTGTTTTCAGTAGTAGCCCATTTACTTTCAAATAATTCAGTCATGGCACAAAAACAAAAACAAAACAAAACAAAAATGCATTTTCCCTAGTATTGGTAGCAGTGTAAGTTGAAGACCTATGAATGAGTAGAAAGTTATTAAACCAACCAATAGTAATGTGCTTGTCATTTTTTTTACAGAAATCATATGGTACAGAGACTGTGTGAAAGCAAAGAAGGTAGTCAGTAGATACAAGCTGTCAGCCACATTCCAAATCTTGATCGGAATGAGAACATTTCTACTGGATTAAAACAATGTGAATGCAGTATTTGTGGAAAAGTCTTTGTACATCATTCCCTCCTTAATAGGCACATCCTAGCTCACTCAGGATACAAACCATATGGAGAGAAGCAATATAAATGTGAACAGTGTGGGAAACTCTTTGTTTCTGTTCCAGGTGTTAGAAGACACAGGATAATGCACAGTGGAAATCCAGCTTATAAATGTACGATATGTGGGAAAGCTTTTCATTTTCTCAATTCAGTTGAAAGACATCAGAGAACTCACACAGGAGAAAAACCCTATAAATGTAAACAATGTGGTAAAGCGTTCACTGTTTCCGGTTCTTGTCTAATACATGGACGAACTCACACTGGAGAGAAACCCTACGAATGTAAGGAATGTGGGAAAACACTCAGATTTTCTTGTTTTAAGATGCATGAAAGGACTCACACTGGAGAGAGATGTACCAAATGTGATAAAGCCTTCAGCTGTTCCACTTCCCTTCATGACCATAGAAGCATTCATACTGGAGAGAGACCCTATGAATGTAAACAATGTGGCAAAGCCTTTAGTTGTTTGAGTTCCCTTTGTAACCATAGAAGTACTCATACTGGAGAGAAACCCTATGAATGTAAACAATGTGACCAAGCCTTCAGTCGCCTCAGTTCCCTTCACCTCCACGAAAGAATTCATACTGGAGAAAAACCCTATGAATGTAAGAGATGCGGTAAAGCCTACACTCGTTCCAGTTACCTTATGCGCCACTAAAGAAGTCATGATATAGAGGTTGGGTGTAGTGACTCAGCCTATAATCCCAGCACTTTGGGAGGCCAAGGTGTGTGTATTGCTTGAGCCCAGGAGTTCATAACCAGCCTGGATTAAAACAATGTGAAACAACCTGGGCATCGTGATGAAACCCTGTCTCTACAAAAAATAAAATAAAGCCGGGCCCGGTGGCTCATGCCAGCTACTCGGGAGGCTGAGGCAGGAGAATGGCGTGAACCTGGGAGGCGGAGCTTGCAGTGAGCCGAGATCGCACCACTGCGCTCCAGCTTGGGCGACAGAAGCAGACTCCGTCTCAAAACAAAAACAAAGAAAATAATTAGCTGGGCATGGTGGCACATTTCAGTTGCCTTAGTTCTTTTTCAAGGACATAAAAGGCCACAGGGGCTTGGGGGGAAGCCCTGTGCATGCGGATCACGAGGTCAGGAGATCGAGACCATCCTGGCCAACATGGTGAAACCTCGTCTCTACTAAAAATACAAAAATAGCTGGGTGTGGTAGCATATGCTTGTAATCCCAGCTACTCAGGAGGCTGAGGCAGGAGAATCACTTGAATCCAGGAGGCGGAGGTTGCAGGGAGCTGAGATGGTGCCACTGCACTCCAGCCTGGCGACAGAGTGAGACTCCATCTCAAAAATAAATAAATAAATAAAGCCCCTTGAATATAAGAAATGTGGTAAAACATTTACTCTTTCCCATTCCCTCATAAACATGAAAGAGCTCACACTGCAGAGAAACCTAAAGAATGTAGGAAATGTGGTCAAGACTTCAGATTTTCCTGAAGATTTGGGAGGGGTCAGAGTGGAGAAAAGGTTTTGAATTTAAATTTATGGTAAGGCCTTCGGTTGTATTAGTTCCATTTGAAGACATCAGTTCATTCCTGAGAAAAACCCTATGAATGTCCAGAATGTTTGAGTGTTTCATTTCTCTCATACCCACTCAAGGACATATGAAAATGCACGCTGTAGCTGGCTGGACCTTGTAAATACAAGAACGTACACAGGATTAAAACTCTAATAGTTTAGAAACTGCAAGAATATTTTCAGTTTTAACATTTACTTGAAAAGCCGTGTGAAAACTCCCACAGGAAAGAAGTTCTATAAGTGAAGCTTTTCTAATTTGGAAAGCCTGATGCAAATTAATTATCGTGCAGTGCTTGAAAAAAATCTATGAAATGTTACACAAGTTACAAGTATATTGTTTTTATCAGTGGCCCATTCTTAAAGAGTCTTGAGTATGCATTTCACCTTATTTTGCGGGGAAACCTTGAGGTGAGAGTTCTGTAAATGTTCTTTAAGCAGTAGTACTTGAATTTCATAGATGATATTTTCTTCAGTTTGTTGGTAGAATTTTTGTCTATTCATTTGATAATGTGCTGGATTCATGGTTGAATTTGGATGTTTTTCTAATATGTAGGTAAGTTTAATTTTTTTATTTCATTATTATTTCTTTTTGAGATGGAACCTCACTCTGTTGCCCAGGCTAGAGTGCAGTGGTTCGATCTCGGCTCACTGCAACCTCCGCCCCCTGGGTTTAAGCGATTCTCCTGCCTTAGCCTTCCGAGTAGCTGGGACTACAGGTGAACGCCACTACATCCAGCTAATTCTTTGTATTTTTAGTAGAGACAGGGTTTCACCATGTTGGCTAGGCTGGTCTTGAACTCCTGACCTCATGATTTGCCCGCCTCGGCCTCCCAAAGTGCTGGGATTACAGGCATGAGCCACTGCGCCCGGTCAGGTAAGTTTCATTTGTATGTATTGTCCTGTGATTAATGGACCAGTGAATAATGATTGTGAATTCTTGGGATTGTCTTACTAGCCTCATTTGGCAAATTTTGATTATCCCTTGTCCATTATACACACCACCTATTTTTATTAAATGAAAAACTACTCTTGATGTAAAGATATTTATTTTTTGCTAATAATGAGTTGGTATTAATTCCTAAGTACATACAGTTTACCCAGGAGACGGAGCTTGCAGTGCGCCGAGATCACACCACCGCATTCCAGCAAGGGTGACAGAGCGAGATTCTGTGTCAAAAAAAAAAAAAAAAAAAAAAAAAAAAGGAATATCCTCACTTTTTAAATGCTATACCACTCTCTACGCTCAAGTTAATCCCTGTTTGGGCCTCTGAGAGCTTACACCATCCTCCTGTATGTAATTAATAACTGATATCTGGCTTATCTGTTTAGTAATAGATGTTATATGTTTAACGGTGCCAGTAAACGTAGGGTGCTAATTCCTTCCTCACCAGTGGGGTGCATGAGACGCTATTGAAACAATTGGCAACACGAATGGAGTGGACCAGCCCTCATGCAGGACACCAGCTCAACTTGACCTACCTGCTGTGGGCTGACTGTTCCGTAACACATCAGCAGTCACCTGGGTCAGAACCGTGAGCTGACGATGGGGGTTCCCTTTGGTCTGCACAGTGTTTTGTGGTCTTCAGGTGTTGTCATCTTCTTCCACACTAAAATGCTCTCATCTCCTAGACATCAATGTTTAACTGCACCCCAGCATGACCTTTGGCCTGTGCTTAGCAGGCAGTTTTGAGGCCCTGGCTTATGAATGCACAAAAGCACAGCACGTAAGCCAACACATAAGTCCTAATTAGCAAGAATCAGGCTGTATGTCTGTAGTCCCTGCATCTGCTCTGGTCACCATCTCTGTGTGCTTAGGGCAGCCATGTGAACATTATTAATTATTTTACACTCCAAGACAATAGTTATTATGTAAGCAGAAGTAGTGGCCTTGTTTGTTTCTTGTGCTGCTGCTCCCCTTGCTGCTGTACCATACACCCTCCTGATGAGGTGTACATCTATGGTGTCTCATGGTTCAGGCACTGCTGAGTAAAGAAAATGGGAAGAAATAGTTTGATATTAGCCCCTACCGAAGCATATGAAGAAGCGTCTCAGCTGCTTTCATTGAAAAATTCCTGACCAGTGTGTGGGCTTTTCTTATCACTGCTGCTTATCAGCATGTCAAAAGTCTCATCTTCGGACTGCAAGTCTTGACGGCCTTAGTTATAGTGGCCTTACTGCATGTGGAGCTAACCCCAGGAAGATGGAGTGACACTCTCTGGAGGATTAGGTGGTCTCCTCCAATGTGGGTTGATGGGCTTCTGAACTCTTTCCTTTAACCATGCAGAGAGTCTACACTGCCAGTGATCATGTGCCACAACTCTATAGATGTAGAAATTCAAAATATTCTGAAATAGTTTCCATTGAAAGGAAATAGAAAAGCAGTCTGGTGCCACGCTCCAGTTAAGAGAACTAGTAGATGGCTCACAAGAACACTCTGTCGCTACTGTCTGTGCCTCTGTCACAGCAAATATCCTGATCCTTCAGTTTTAAGGGTGCAGGGCCATTTTCTTCCCTTTCTTACTGGTAGTTCTCAAGATAACTGTATGGTATGCTGGGAAGGCAATATCCTGATAATCAAGTGACATTGGTCAGAACAGCCCAGCCTCTGTTATAGGCCCTGCTCGAAACGGAATTGCCTTTAACGCTTGTGTCCAGCAAACCACATCCTGGGAGAAAACCCAATGTGGGCTTATTTCTGGGGTCCCTCAGTTGTAGTGCAAGTGAAGCATTTATAGTCAAAACTCCATCCATCTGCTCTGGGTAGCCTTCCTGATCTTGTGGTAGTGGTTCATATTGAATCCTAGACTTCTGTTGTCTTTTGTTTGCTATTTGTAAGTAATAAATTCACTTCATGGAATTTATCTATGAATGTATTTGGCCTCATTGTGCTCAGAAAAGTTGGTAGCCATTGCACAGTGAACCCGCTTCATAATTGGTGAAAACACCTATGGCCCCCTTGTGCCACAGCAAGGAGGTTCATTCAGCCAAACATGAACTTCATGTTTATAAAACCCTATAGCACAATTATTACCATGTGGGAGGCCTTTAACAATGGTGATGCTGATTTGAAAAACTCTGAAGGAAGAAATTTACCCAAATGGGTTGGGTACATGGGAGTTCCTCCTAATTCCAAGAAACCCTTACTCCCCTCCACCTAAAAAGAGTGGAGAGGCCGGGTGCGGTGGCTCAGGCCTGTAATCCGAGCACTTTGGGAGGCCGAGGTGGGCAGATCACAAGGTCAGGGGTTCAAGACCAGCCTGACTAACATGGGGAAGGGCCATCTCTACTAAAAATACAAAAATTAGCTGGGCGTGGTGGCAGGCACCTGTAATCCCAGCTACTCGGGAGGCTGAGGCAGGAGAATCGCTTGAACCTGGGAGGCGGAGGTTACAGTGAGTCGAGACAATGCCACTGCACTCCAGCCTAGGTGACAGGGCAAGACTCCGTCTCGGGGGGGGGAAAAAAAGTGGATAAGAACTGAAACAGGTTAAAAATTTCAACTAATTGGAAATGCAAGTTTACAAAAATAATATTTAAAATAAAAGGTTAAATGAGTGCTCATTGAATTTTATGCCTCCACAAAATAGGTTGTGAGTTAACTTCCACATTTATTGAAAGCCACCAAAGTTGGGAAGCCTCCGTGTCTGAAATTCACAGGTGGCTCAAATAAGAATTATACCTCGGGATACCCCAAAGTTTAAATATGGTATCCCCTATGATATTATGAGGAATTACTGTACATAAATCAGGTTGTCTTCCTTTAACTCTGAAAATCATATTATCTTGCCTAAATTCTCCATAATGCATTGCTCCGCAGTATCCTATAATGGACATGGCTTTTCTGACCAATGAGCACTAAAATTAAGTGTGTGAGACTCACCTATGTTCTTATCAAAATGGAAATCCCTGAATCCCACCAGTTAGAATAACATGACAGAATGTCAGATTTATGGAATATATAAGTTTTCTGTAAGGTTATTAGGTATTGATTCCATTTTATTAATAGATATCAATATATATAGATTACCTATTTCTCCTGTGTTTTAGTATTAATAGATTGTGTCTTTTAATTCATCCAGTTGGTCTAAGTTACCAAGTTTGTGGGTTATGGAGATTATAATATTCTTTATGATTTTATCATCCATGGGCTCTCTAATATAAAGGCTTCTTTTAATTCTTAAAGTATTAGGTTGGTGCAAAAGTAATTATGGTTTTGGACCATGAATTTTAAATTTGTATAACTAGGCTGCAACACATCTTTATTAATCAAAATAGAACCCATTACAATGGGCTGGGCACAGTGGCTCACGCCTGTAATCCCAGCACTTTGGGAGGCTGAGGCAGGCGGATCAGGAGGTCAGGAGTTTGAGACCAGCCTGACCAACATGGTGAAATCCCGTCTCTACTAAAAAGACCAGCCTGACCAACATGGTGAAATCCCGTCTCTACTAAAAAGACAAAAAGTAGCCGGGAGTGGTGGCATGTGTCTGTAATCCCAGCTACTCAAGAGGCTGAGGCAGGAGAATCTCTTGAACCCAGGAGGCAGAGGTTGCGGTGAGCCGAGATTGCACCTTCCCACTCTGGCCTGGGTGACAGAGTGAGACTCTGTGAAAAAAAAAAAAAAAAAAGGAAAAAGAAAAGAAACCATTACAATGAATACATTTTTGCCAATGAGAAATAAACTTGTTTATTCTGTGCTTTCAGGGTTGGATGAACTCTTGAAAAGCATTTTCTGCATCCTGCTGGTTGTGTACTTGTTTTCCCTGCAAAAAGTTGTCAAGATGCTTAAAGAAGTGGTAGTTGGTTGGCGGTAGTGGGAGTAGTATCATCATCTCTTCCTTTAGATGACAGGAACAATATCAGAGGGTGGGTGTACACCCTGTGTGTTTTTGGAAGCAATGTCATTCTCTCTTCTTTTAGGTTTTAGGATTCATATCACAGGCGGGGTATACACCCCTTGTTATATTGGATGGAATCTCATTTTCTTTCAACCTGTATCTTTAGAACAATATCCCATGGCAGCTGTCCATCCCTTCAATATTGGTACTAACACCATCTTCTCCTTTCCTGGATATAAGAAACAGTATCACAGGAGGGGTGTACACCCCTTGCAATACTGGTAGTAATATCACCTCTCCCCTGTGGTTATTAAGGACAAAATCCCAAGGTGGCTGTATGGTTCCTACTTTATTGGGAGTAGTATCATCCACTCACCCTCTGAATAAGAGGAACCATATCACTGAAGAAGTGTCCACCCACTTCGATATTGTCAGCCATGTCATCTTCTTCCCGCCTGGATATTAGGAACGATATCCTAGGGTTGGGGGCTGTGTACACCCACTGCGATATCGAAAGTAAAATCAGCCTCTTTCCCGCTGGATATTAGGAACTCTATCACAGGTGTGTGTGCACCTTCTCGTATATTGGGAGTACTATGAGCCTCCACCCCTCTGCATATTAGGAACAATATACAGGGGGCAGGGTGGTTACAGCCCCTGTGATATTGAGAGCAATAGTCTTCTCTTTCCCCTGTACATTAGGGTCTACATCACAGGGGTCTGTACACCTTCTGTGATATTAGGATTAATGTTGTCCTCTCCCCTACTGAATGTCAAAAACAGTATCACAGAAGGGTGTACACCCCCTGCGATATGGCCAGTAATATTATCGTCTCTACCTTTGGATACTAGGAACAACATCACAGAGGGTGTGTACACTTCCCTGTGATATAGGGCATAATGTTATCCTCTCTTCCCCTGGATATTAGGACCGATATCCCTGGTGTTGGGAGGTGGAGTACATTAAGAACAATATCACTGGGTGGGTGTACACCCCCTGCGATACTGGGTGTAGTATCATCCTCGCTTCCCTAGGATATTAAGAACAATATCACAGGAAGGGTGTACCGCCACAGCCCCTGTGTTATTGGGAGCAATAGCATCTTCTCCCCCTCTCAATATAAGGAACAATATCCCAGGGTGGGTGTACATGCCCTGCGATATTGGGCGTAATGTCTTCGTCTTCCAACGTGGATATTGGGTGTAGTGTCACGGGGGGGTGTACACCTTCTTCGATATTGGGAGCAATATCACCCTCTCCCCTCAGGATTGTAGGCAAAATATCAAAGGAGTTTTACAACACATGCGATATGAGCAGTAATGTCATCCTCTCCCCACCTAGACGTTAGGAACTGTATCACAGGCTACTGTACACTTCTTGCGATATTGGGAGTCATATCATCCTCTCCCATCATGGATATTAAGAACAATATTACAAAGGAGGTGTACACCCCCTGCCATATTGAGAGAAATATGTTGCTCTCCCTTTCGGGATATTAGGAACAATATCGCAGGAGGTGTGTATAACCACTGCGATATTGGGAGTAATATCATCCTCTCTCCCTGAATATAAGAAACAATATCACAGGAGGATGTACACACCCTGTGATATTGGGAGTCACATCATTTTCTCTCCCTCTGGATATTCGGAACAATATCTCAGTGGATATGTACACCCCCTGCGATATTGCCACGAGTATCATCGTCTCCCTCCCAGGATATAGGGAACAATATCACAAGGGGGTGTGCATCCCCTGCAATACTGGGAGTAATATCTTCCTCTCCCCCGCTGGCTATTAGGAGCAATGTCACAGAAGGGGTGTACACTCCCTGCTCTATTGGGAGTGATATCTTCCTCTACTTCCCTGGATATTAGGAACAATGTCACTAGGGAGTGTACACCTCCTGCAATATTGAGACTAATATCATCCTCTCGCCCCTGGATATTAGGAACCATATTGCAGGGGTGGTGTACATCCCCTGCGAAATTGGAAGAAATATCATCCTCTCCACCTTTGGAACACTTTTTAACATAGCTTCGTATGTGGGGAGGACTCGAGTGATTAATTGAATGTTTCATCAGGTGCGGTTCTTCTGTTTCCCAGTTTTGACACAACATTTGGTGAAATTTCCAGGGACTCCTGTGGTCAGCTTCACGGTTTCACTGTGTCACTTTCTAATGCAGTATTCTTTGGGAGTCTTTCAAATTAAGTGCCATCATTTAAAAATAAGTTTTATAATATGCAGTTTCAGGTGAATTCTTTACCTTCGTGTCTCAGGCAGTAGCCACCTACCTGTGAGTTGTCAGAAAGGTTCACGCAGTTTTCCAGGGCGGCCTTTGCATTTACTGGAACTATTAAGAGCTCACTCCTGCTTCGGCCGTGATTGACACGCAGTGCACGTGAGGCCGTGTGTGGCTTAGTGTCTTCTGCAGGCTTAGAGGTCACTTTCTGTTCTTCCCCAAGCCTGCTCTGCTGTGCCGAGTGTTCACTGCGGGCGACGGTCACACTGTCTGGCACATGCCGCCGATGCCACAGGGCAGGCTCCATGTATTGGAGCCTGCAGAATGGCAGAGTCCGGCCTCCTCGCCGCCCTTCACGGGGAGCAAAAAGCGCAAGCCTGTTATCACAGCTGTGCTAGCCCAGAAAGCCTCCGAACAGGTTTAATTTAGGAATCAGCTCCTACCAACTGCCCATGTTTAGGATGTGTTTGAGTTTTTGTGATTTTTCCTGCACTGAAGCTACTGGGCTGGCTCTGAGTCACTGTCATGGGACTTCAGGTTGCCCCGACGGGAAGCGGAGGGGGAGGAGGGCCGCACAGAGGCTTGCGGCCGTGATAATGAAGGGCTTGTTGCCTCTTGGGACAGCGAGTTCAAACTCTTTGTAATTGTCAGCGTAAATAGTGACCCGCTGAGGACATGGCTGTAATTCAGGGTGGCATGGTGGATTGTCATCCTTGATATCAGGTACCTGCCTCTAAAATGACGGTACCCGTAGTGCGGCTCCAGGAGGGCAGCTCCTGCCAAACACACGTGCTCCTGGGCCCGTGCCTGAAGCCACGGTCATGCTGCCAGCCAGGCCTGCAGCTGTGGGTGCAGCGGGGTCTTCATGGCACTGAGCGCCTCCCTCGTTTGCTTGTGGGGCCCAGCCCTTCGTCCCTCCCTGTCCCCAGTGCGGCTTTTCCCAGGGTTCTCCCAGCCCCGTGCACACCTCCGTCTTCACAGCTTCCCTAGTTTTCTCGTGGGCGGCCCAGGTGGGCGCCTGGGCAGGGATCGTGTGTTAGTCGAGTTCTTTCCAGCCTTCCCTGGCTAGTGGCTCAACAGGTCCCTTCAGATGAGTCAGCCAGCTGTGTGCCCGCGTGTTCAGGATACTTGTCAGGGTCCTTCCTCAGAGCAAGACCGACACTCACTTCCTCCATAGGACTTTGGAGCCCGCCCTGGAGAGACGCCAGCCACATCCAGAGGGGCCGCCCGGGTCCCCGCGGGCTAGTGAGAGTGACTTCTGAGCCACTCGAGGCCCCACTTTGTGTTCCTACACCCCACAAAGTCACTTAAAGCGCCATGTTCTGGTGCCGTGTGCCTCTCGAGTGTGGCACACAAGCCTGGACGGGGATCTGAGCGGGCGCTGCCTTCCTCAGGCTGCGCTTGTGTTTTAGGGCCCCAGGAACACTCGTGGCTGTGATTCTAGCCACTGTCTCGGCTTCCCTAGACGGTTTCACCCGCAGCCTGAGGGCCACATCGGCAGCCACCGAGGAGCCAGCAGGTCCGACGTTGGTCTCACTCAGTCCTTCTCGACTTTGGTGACAGAGGAGACAGCAAAACTTCAGCTGGGAGCCCCAGGCCTTCTCTGCTTGGGGCCCTGGGACTGACATAGCACAGATCCTGCCATCCACGTGCTGGGGGCCCCGCTGTGTGGCTCCCTCCTCTGGTCAGGGGCCGCTCCCTTGGGCTGGGCAGCTCCGGGTCCTCGCACTCAGGGGCTCAGGGTGGGTCCTGGATGCAGAGAGAAGGAGAAGGGCGGCGGTTTGAGCCCAATTGTGTTGGCTTCATCTTCTGCCTCTTGTCGCTAAATACATTTGCAAAGTTTTCCAGATGAAAACTCAGAAGGGATTTTTAATGACTGGAATCTGTGAATTCCATGGAAGCCAAGTCTGTCCACCTCTTTCACCCATCTCACTTCTCCCCGTTGAGGCTGATTTTGGCAGCGATCATAGAGGCAGGGATGCAAGGGATGGTGGCCAGCCCTTGGCCCTGTGTCCCTCCTCTCCTTCCCTCAGCGCCACAGCATTTCGGTGTCATCCCCTTCCCTGCATGTGTCCTCTTGAAAACCAAGTGCGGCTGGAGGGAGATGCCTGTGCCCACTCCTGTGACCTTCCCGGCCAGGCTGGCTGCAGCGGCCCCTCGGCAGGCATCTTTGTGGTGCTGCCTCCGTGCCCCTCCCATCACCTGACGCTCGTGCTCCTGAATCTTCACGCGTGTGCTCTGTGCAGCCACCTCACGGGCTCCCTGGGAACGGAGACAGTGTCTCACACTGGTCAGAATGCTCTTCTCTGTCCACTGAATGGTCCAACACAGAATCATTCCTCTGTGATTATTTACGCTTTGTTATGTAGAACTAGAATAAAGAAAAAGTGAATTTAGACATTACAGCCATCAGGTTGAAGCTTAGTAATTGCATTAGGGAATTAAATGGAAGCATTTGAGCTTCTCGAGTTCTAATTCCACATCTTCGTATCCCCATCACCCCATACCCAGTGTCTAACAGAGCTCTTGGTCTAGGAGTTTCTTGATAAATGCTTACTGAATTGAACTGGACTGAGCTCAACATTCCCACCCAGAGTTAGAAGCCAGTCCCTGAATAAATTGCATTTAGAACATGAGTTTGACGTTACTGTGGTAAGGGATATCCTACACGTCATAATTCCTAGTCAATATCGGGTATTTAGTCAAATAGACTCAAGTATAGAGAAGCATAGGCCCATCTGGCAAAAGGGCAAGGCACGCTGCTTTAGGTCCAGGTCCCCAATATCAACTATGAAAATAAAACGTCAACTCCAATGACAGCCCTGTCCTTAGCTGGTCACTGTTTACGCTAACAATTATAAACAGCTTGAACTTGCTGTCCTGAGAGGCAACACACCCTCCATTCTCTCTGCAGTGTAGCTGCCTTGGTGGATGGAACATGCCCCTCCTCCCTCCCTCTCCCCATCCCTCCCTCCCCCCTCCTCTCTCCCTCCCTCTCCCCTCCTCTCTCCCTCCTTCCCCCCTCCTTCTTCCTATCTTCTCTCACTTTTCTCCCCCCACCTTCTCTCCTGGACAAGGGGCAGAAGAGAGGAGACCTCCGGAATCTTCTGCTTCATCCAAGCAGCTTGGGGGCAGCATCAACAGCTGCAATTTGGCTGCCCCAGCAGGTGCCTCAGGGCAGCCTTTCTAATGGGAATCCTGGAATCATGTCTTTCCTTAATGTGTCCTAAAGGCTGGAGGACATGAAGTGAAACAATGCTCCATGCTCAGTCCTGTGATTTTGTGTATTTATTGGACTTACTTTGAAATATAACTAAATGATACCCAAGGTAGAGCATGAAAAAAAAAGAAAAAACAGGCTATGGTGTTTGAAAAACAAACAAAACCGTTTGGTTTGTTGGTTTGTTCTTAGACCTTCACAGGCTCCTAGGTCACACGTTTCAGTTTCACTAAATGATACCCAAGGTAGAGCATGAAAAAAAAGAAAAAACAGGCTATGGTGTTTGAAAAACAAACAAAACCGTTTGGTTTGTTGGTTTGTTCTTAGACCTTCACAGGCTCCTAGGTCACACGTTTCAGTTTCTCAGCAAGTGACATTCTCTGCAGAAGCTGTGTCAGTCTCTTGTTTGATGATGTCAGTCACAGCAGAAAGAAGCACTCCGTAGGCCCCGTGCTCAGCACCTTGGCGTGAGCTCCTGCCATCTTCTGTTCATGCTCATCACAGCTCTGTGCAGTGGGCATCCTCCTGATCCCTGTGGGAGGATGGAGGATGGAGGCGGAAGGGTGAGTGATGGCAGGATCACATGAGGGGTCTCTCCCGAGGTAGAGAGGGGAACCGGCCCAGGACCTTAGTGTCCATCACATCCTTCTTCCTCCTCCTCTGCCTCTCTGTGACTGTTTGACTCAGGCTGCAGGGACAGACATGAGTACGTGCAGAGCCTGTGTGCACCCCTGGGAATGTGTGCTCATATTGGCAGGGAGGGATGTGAGTGTGTACAGAGCGTGTGTGCACACCTTGGCGGTGTAGGCCGGCGTTGGCAGGGACAGATGTGAGCGCGTATGGAATGTGTGTGCACACCTTGGGGATGTGTGCTGGCATTGGCAGGGACAGATGTGTACAGAGAGTGTGTGCACACCTCGGGGTGTGTGCTGTTGTTGGCATGGACAGACGTGAGCATGTACAGAGCATGTGTGCACACGTGGGGGTGTGTGCTGGTGTTGACAGGGACAGATGTGTACAGAGCGTGTGTGCACACCTGGGGGTGTGTGCTTATGTTGTTTTGTAAGCAGCAAATACGTGGCCCATTGCGTCGGGCGGCCCTGTGCCCATGCTGAGCCCGTCAGTGGCCCTCGGGTTGGGGTCTCCATCTGCCCAGACAGCACTCGAGTGGCTTGAGGTTTCAGATTCTTCCTCTACGGATACTTGGGCCTCCTCAGGACCAAACATCAGAACCAGCCAACTGCAAACTACAAGAACGTTCAAATGCATCTTCAGTAGGAAAAACAAAAGCAATTGGAAAAATTTTCCAACGTGACCCCGTGGTTAAGCCGTTAGATACTCCAGCCAACAGATTGAGTCACTTTAAAATTCACACCAATTAAAATGGTTGTGAGAGTTGCAGAGCTTTACCGCTAAACCTTGAAATAATTGAAGCATTCTGCTCCACTTGCTTACAAACTACAGTTGGGGATACCTTTCAGTCCAAAGTAGCAACCTTCTAAATCCAGCTTAGATGCGAGGCTCCCACTGACACAGGAAGAGACAGTGGCCCTTGATTATTCTCCTGTGTTCAGATACTGTGTCATTTCTTTTTTTTTTTTTTTTGTATCCTGATCATCACTTCTGCTTTTCCAATTCAAACTAAAGGGAGTTTAGTTCTGTTTTGGAGAAGCTGTGGTTAGTGGTTTCTTTTCATGGTTTGCTTAATCTCTTAAGTCTGGTGCTTACTTTACCCAAATAGACTTTTCTTTAGTACGACAGTGCCATAACCCAGGGCTTATCCCTCCATATCTGCTCCCCAGGGGGCTCCCTAGGAATGGGCGCTGGAGATCCAGCCCCTCTCCATGTGCCGTTTTCTTTGAGTCCAAGGTAGCTTTGGCTCAAAGAAGAAAAGAGGCCTCCGGGTTAGGTGCCTCTGACTGCTTGCTTGTGAAATGTTTAATGATAAGGCGACTTCCAAACTAATTTACACATTGATAGTTGTAGCTTGAAGTATCACCGCAGTCATAAGAACAAGAAACACTCCCATAAAGTAGATAAGCAGAAAAAAGCCATAGAAGTTTAATAAAGCGCAAATAAAATGGTGTTATAAGAATGTCCAGTGGGAAATGCTCTCAGTCCAGCCAGATCCAGCTGTGGCGTCAGTCCAGCTGTGGCATCCTCCTGTAAAAACATTCAGCCACGTGTGGCCCTGATCGCAATCACTACTCTGAATTGTGATCCAGAATGTTGTGGGGGCCGATGCCGGGACTGTTCCAGCAGTTGAGTCTGATTGGGCGTCACGTTGGTGATGTGCTTAGCGCGGCCAGCTGGGCTGAGTGGTGGCCACCCGTGCACTCGCCACGTGCAGCCGTTATTCTGGTGATGGGGTTGCATGCGGAGCGGCTTGTCCACCTGGGCAATTAAAGTACTGAGAACCCAACCGCGGGCGGGTGCCTCCCGACATGGGAGCTGTCTTTTTTATCCAGGGCCCTGTGGCGCTGCAGACCCCTGCCGCCAGTCTGAGCTCACAAGGAGGTACCGGAGGGCTCTGCTGGGGCATGGAGGTCCCTGAGCAGGTGGTCACTTATTGCTTGTGGAGTGGTCCATGGCCTGTGAGTTTATTCTCGGGGTTTGTGTGGGCGAGGTTAACCAGTTCACAGCTGGGCACTTACCCCTTACACAGGTGACACTAGTTAAAGTGGAATCTATATTAGCTCACACGGGAGTGTGGGAGGAGCTGGGAGGGTGGGGAGGCTTGGCCGTAGCACTAGATCCCGGTCTCCTGACGTTTCTGCGTCTTCCAGTTCAGGGGCCGTCAGAGCCGCTGTGGGTCCTGAAGACAGTGGGTGCCATATGGACCAGGGGATGCAGAAGCCTCTAGAGGCTGCGGGAGGCAAGGAGACGGTCGCTTCCCCAGAGCCAGCCCTGCCGCCACTTCGACGTTAGATGGTGGGACCTGTTTTGGACTCCAGCTTCCAGAAATGTGAGAAAATAAGTCAGTGTTTAGGGTGCTAAATTTGGGGTGATTTAGTGGAGAAATAGAAAACTAGCCCACAAAGGTGCACGCATTGAAATGTGCTCTGTCCAGGTGTTCACAGTGGTGTGAGGGGGATGGCATCGGGGTTCTGGGAACTGTGCAGTTTTACTGAAGGAAGGGGGCTCGCCACGCCTTTCCTCATATAACTGAAGGTATGTATGCCTGCCACACTGCCCAGGAGACAGGGACTAGAATTCTGACTTTATTTCTTATGGGAACCAAGCCACAGTCAGAACACGGTGAGGGCCGAGACGAGCTTCCTACAGCCTGAACTGGGAAGAGGAATCGCAAGTAGTTTGTGTTTTTCTACACAGACCTGTCCTTTTCAGGTTTTGTTAAGTTTTGGAAAAAGGGAGAAGCCAGGCACACCTCGGCGAGGGACAGTGTTTCTGGAGGTGGTGCGGCTTCAGCCTGAACGTGGCCATGTGGTTGGGAGGCTCAGAAACTGCCCTCCAAGGGCACTCATCTATTCCTTACTGCAGTAATACCTCGTTTACAGAAATCCACAGAAATGACAGTGCGGGAGGCTTCTGGTCTGGATGGGTTTGTGTGGACCGAGGTCACGGGGTGTTGTCCCAAGTGCTAATCCTGACCTGGCAGAGGCTCTGTTCCCAAATAATTATTCCACAGTTTCAGAGCCTATATCTGAGTGATAGTCTTTTAACTTTGTTGCATAAAAGGAAACAAAGTATGTCTTGAGGGTCTAAAAATCCATGTGGTAATCATGGCTGTAAACTCATACCTGGGGCTTTGGGATGGAGTGAAAACCACCGTCACCTGGCGTGGACGCTGCGTGGTATTTTTAGCGTGGTGGCCTGCTCGTGCCTTGAACTCTATCTGCAGTGTGAGCAACAGCTGTGCATTTGAGAAATGTGGACAGGTCAGCTTGCTCCTCCAGGGGCCTGCAGGCATCTGGGTGAGGGGCCTGGGATGAGGCCACATCAGTGGGAAGGAGCTTGGTTGTGTCAGCAGATATGTCTGCCTCTACAGGCCCGCAAGCCAGCCAGAACCCAGTTTTCCTTTGGTCATCTAATGCCAGAAAAAACCTGTTTCTTAGAGATTCTCATAATTTATATTAATGAACCATTTGACCGTACATAAAATGTTATAAATGCATGAGGCTTTACAACTTGGCAGATGTGTAACTCACATGTCGTTGTATCAAACTGTTGAAGATATTTGTTTCACTTGAAGGTTTTTAGCATTTTATGTGCAAAGCAAATGCCAGTAGCATTTTGAAGGAGTATTTTGGAATTTTAAACACAGTGGGATAGTGCTGGGTCTCTGGGATACTGGTGAGGTGGACGTGACCTCAAGCTCTTGTAGCTTGCAAGCAGGATTGCTAAATTGTCACAACTGCAGTGCTGGAAAGTCAAAGTGGATTTCTGTAAATGAGGTATTAGTGCAATAAGGAACAGATGAGTGCTCTTGGAGGGCAGTTTCTGAGCCTCCCAGACACCCCAGGGGGAAGCGGGGGACGGGGGCAGTTACCCACCAGAACCTGGACGGTGAAGCTGGGTTTGCTGGTGGCCCTGCTTGGCAGGTCATTACGTGCAATAAGAAACAGGTGAGTGCCCTTGAGAGCGGTTTCTCGGCCCCCTTCAGAACCGCAAGTGGAAGACACTCCAAGGTGGGGGGTGGGGGTTCGGTTATCCACAGGAGCCTGGATGGTGGAGCTGGGTTTGCTGGTGGTCCTGCGTGGCAGGTCATTACATGCACTAAGGAACAGGTGACTGCCCTTGAGGGCGGTTTCTCGGTCTGCTTCGGAACTGCAAGTGGAAGACGCCCCAAAGTGAGGGGGAGCTGGTGGTTGGTTATCCAGTGGGGCCGGATTTGCTGGTGGCCGCTGCGTGGCAGGTCACTGCGTGGAGCGATGGGAGGTGAGTGGAGTGGGAATAGAGGATGCACCCTCCACAGCTACTGCTGGGAGTTGGCTCTGGTAGCAGAAGGGGCATAGATAGAGGGATTCCCATCAGGGGCAACACGACTGGGGTCCCACGTGTGGTGGATGCCGAGGTGTGGCTATATGTAATCTCAGTCTGCACAGCCGTCCTGGTGAGTGGGTTCAGTTAGCTTCCCATCTCACATTTGAGAAATCTCGGGGGCTCACATCACAGCTAGGTGGGTTGGAACTAATGTCTCAGGCAGGACGTTGGCCCCAGAGCCCAGATCTTACCCGCTCTTTTCAGTCCACCAAGCTTGTAGAGAGGGTTGTGTGGTGGTGGATGGCGGCTGAGAAACCAACACAGTAGAAGGCGGGGAGGAACTAAACCAGGCAGGAGACACAGGCAGTGCTTGGGAGGTCTGCACGGGGTGTGGGTGTGGGAGACACCTCTGGGCCTGTGAACCCCGTTCTGTGCTCCTGGCTTGCCCAACCTTGGCCCTCAGCCACATGCTGCGTGCTTTAGGTGAAATCTCAGTCGCTTGTGTGGTGCGGGCATCTTTTCTCCCTGGCTTTGCCTCTCTTTAAATCACGGAGTCTCAGTGGGGATGGCGGGGCGGTTGGTGGTCCATGGAATTTGCCCTACACCTCCCCATCCTTGTCCTGCCCTGTCTGGCCTGTTACCTGAATCTGTCTCTTCAGAGCCTGCAAATGAGTGGAGGCCACGACAGCCTCTCGCTGACCGACCTCTCAAACTTTTATTCATCAGAATAGTGTTAAATGCCGATTCCTAGGCACCCCCATTGGACTCTACGCCTGCCTAGCATGGGTACTTTGGGGAAGGTACAGAGGGTTGCTGGGCTGTTCCAGGGGGGAATTTGCATTGTTGAATGTCTATTGTGTTCCTTCCAGCACTCTACTTTCCACGCACACGTAGCATTAAACCTGGAAGACCTCTGGGTGCTGTGCTGGTGAGGAAGCCCCGGCTGGACAAGGGGCTGCTGGGGCTCGGACTTGATTCCTGGGCTGGGGGCTGGGGGCTGCGGGCTTATTCTCTTCAGTGGGTCTGCTGATGGGATGCCCTGAGAAGTCCTGCTGTGCACTCAGGGGAAGGTGCAGAGACAGGCTCAGAAAAGACAGACCATGGATTTAAAAATTCCTACTGGAAAATCTTTTATGAGCAAAGTAATTTGCATCTAACTGAAGACAATCATTGCTTGAATAATTGGTTTGTTTAGAAAGTTGGTCCTATGAACATTAAAGTTTTCATTCATGCCTTATCTATAATGTAAATAGGAGCTATTACCGCAACTTAAATTAGCTTTAAATTTCGTATCAGATTGCAGTCCAGATTACAAATGGCTGCTTGATAATCTAATTGATAAAACGGAGGAATTTAGTGCTTGGAACTCGGAGTGAAGGGAACAGAATTGCTTTGGTTTCTCAAAAGGGTGTTGACTGAGTGGTGACCTGGGGTGAAGAGAAGTGGCTAGAGTCATTACACTGGAGGAGATGATCTGCCCCCGCCTTTCTCAGCTGTCTTCTGGACAAAACAAAGGGTGATAAATGGAAAAAATTCAGCACTGAGTTCGTCTATGCCCTGAGCTTCTCATACAGTCATTAATGGGCTGTATCTGTGAAGCCTCCATACAGGCACAAAGGAATTAGGCTAGAGTAAGGCAGCCAGCGACCTCTGGCCTCTGGACCGCGTGTCATTTCCTAAAGCCCTTTTGGGTGAAATGACAGTCGCAATGTCTTGTTCAGAGGAGTGTAATCTCACGTATGAGATACAGATTTTAAACGATGGAGATTTTAAACACCAAAGCCAGGAAGCTTGGTGGGAGTGGCTGTCTTCCAAGTGGTTTTCTGTGCTGCCATGGATGAGGTGTGGATGTGTCATCTGT
This sequence comes from Macaca fascicularis, assembly GCF_037993035.2. Lineage (NCBI taxonomy): Eukaryota > Metazoa > Chordata > Mammalia > Primates > Cercopithecidae > Macaca > Macaca fascicularis. The sequence goes on from NC_088386.1 coordinate 751,672, forward strand.
TGGTGAGATCCACTGGTGAAGGGGCTAAGCAAACCATGGAGGTCGGGGGTGTGAAGCTGCATCTCTTCTGGCATCCCAAGGAAATATATCTTGTAAAACTTGTGAATTTGACCCTGACCCTAACCCTAACCCTGAGTGTTGAAGTCTGGTGCAGTGTCTTGAGCCCTCTTCTGCATTGAGGGTGAGTGACTGTAAATGACCGATTCCTCAGTGGTGAAAGTTCAAATGTAGCTTCCCTGAGGAAGCCAGAGCTCAGTCACCCTTATCTCCATTGTAAACACTGCGGCCCCTACGCGGGTGGCTGCAAATTTCCAGGCCTTCCTTGGAGAAGCAGCCGTGAGATGCTTGATTATTTGATATCAGCCACCTTCTGTCTTCTGTCTAATCACGGTACAAATGATTCTCCTACAAGGAAATGGATCTGGTTTCTTCCTGATCATTGGAAGAAGCAGCCCACCTAGGGACTCCACTGTCCTCTGCACTTCCACAGCGAAGCCTGTGTCTGTCTCCAAGGAGGGTCACGTGTGTCGTGGGAATCGCTTCCTTAATTCTTCCTGCTTTTGATAGCTCGGGTAGCTCTGCCTGTTTCACCCGGGATGAGCAGCTGGTGGTCTCTGGCTGCTGTGGGACTAGGGCTTGGGGGTGCATCATCACATCCGGTGGCCTGTCTAGGTGGACATCATTGTCTTTTGCCTGTTGCCTGAGGCAGCTGTGATGCCATGTGGGTCATGCTTGTCAGGGCCAATCCAGTTCTTCCCGTGTACACCTCTCCTGCTGGAGTGCCTTTCCTTATGATGACTTGTTGAATTAGCGTGGAGAATGCAGAGAGGCTCTGGGCCTCTCTCTCCCATTCTTACTCCCTGGAGCTGTGATGTCCGACAAGGGAGCCCATAGCCAGAGGCTCCTTTAAATTTAATTAGAATAAAGATTTGATTACATAGCTAAACACATTTGAAAAGAACTTCACAGATTAAATTCCAGATTCAACCCTTCAGGCCCAGTGGCCACGTTTCGGGGCTCATCAGCTGTAGGTGGCTGTTGTCTTTCTGTGTTAGCTGAGCAGATTGGGGCGTTTCCAGTTCAGCAGGCAACTGTCTTGCATGGCTCTGCCTGTGGTGAGGGCACCTAGGCTGGAGAGCCTCGTGGGGATCCCTTAGGCCTCTGGCTGCAGCCAGGCTGCACGGTTCCTGTGCCCCGGGTCCTCTGCAGGCCCAGATGGATCCCACCACAGAGCCAGCGCTGCTAGACTTGGGTACTGTGTGCAGACAGCAGAGGGGCACGTCCGGGCCTTGCAGGGGATGGGGTGACTGGCCTCCTTGGCCAGGCTTCTGTTTCCGAGTCTTCAGGGGAAATGCATCCACCATCCACCATCCACACCGTGCACCAGAGGAAAACTGCAGGCTTCTCTGTGGATGGTGAATTGAGATCATGCAGAGTGACTAGGTTTGGGCTCCTGACCAGCGTGGAACCTGATACCTTTAGGTGGAACCTGACATGCCTCCATGTGTACATGGCAAAGAGAATGCAGCATCGTCAGCTTGAATCCAGATGTGCTCCCGTTTTGAGGTGGAAGGTTCTGGGAGTATTGGCCATTGGTGATTGTGCTGCCGTGGAGGACTTTGAATGCAGGCACTGGTTTGGGATAACCCTGGTTTCCTGGTCCTGTATGTGGGCATCCCTGAATATCCCAGACTGGAGGAAGGCAGGGCAGATGGGAGGGTGACAAGAGGTGTCAGGTGTTTCCAGCTGTGGGGAGTGATGCCATCAGATGGCCGAGTCAGGATGGTGGTGGCCAGGGACCAAAGCAGGGGTGCGTGGAAATGCCATGTTTCCCGGAGCATGGGGAGGACCTCTTGAACTCTATTCCTGGGCAACAGTTCTTCCATTCTCAGGAATCTGTGCCATTGTAATTGAGTAACAAATTCTGTAATTGCTCTAATTACTTACTGTTAAGTCCCCATCCCATTTACCATGAATTAGCAACAGTGACAACAGTTTGCCTGGTCAAGTGTTACCAAGAAAAACCAGTGGACCTAGTTTTAGTTGCCTCCAGTTGCCTCCAAATCAGATTCCTTAGCGGCTTGTGTCCCCACACTTGCTGCAGTTCCTCCTGGGCCTGGCAGGCACATTCCAGACATTCTCATCTCAGCTCAGATGCAGGCGTGCACATTATTTATAGAAAATCGCACTGCACTGTGATAGGCTTGAGCTGACGTTCTCTAGGTGCGAGGCGGAGGTTCAAAAGGTCTAATGGGATGAAATTAGAAATATGAATTTTAAAATTGACGTGTTATGAACTCTGTTCAGTGATTTTCTCTGAAATGAGAGACTATTTGCCAATGAGGCAGTCAGCCTGCTGCTCTCCTTAGATCTGTCCTAGACCTCGATGCCGTCCTTTGGCCTCTTCCTGGGTGTGGGGTGCTCTGCTTGAAGCAAAACCAAAGGAAAGAACGTGGTCTGCATCACTACTGCAGCCAGCTCAACGCGCACACCCACTGGGAGGGGGGTTTGATCACTTAACATTTTAAATGCATTTAACATTCAACCAGCAAGTCAGCCAGTGCTTTCTGTAAGCAAGCTGCCTGGCTCATGGGAACCTGACACTTGACTTTTCGGAAGACAAGTAAACATCTTAAGCTTGTTTTTCCATCTTGCCAGCTCATTGAAAAAAATATCTTATGCTTTCTATTTTCCTAACACACACACATGGAAGAGAAGTGCCATGAGGGCAGGGGCTCTTGTTTTCCCGGATCTGAGCCTGGCCCTCAAACACTAGCCCAATACTAACGCGATATCCAGAGGCAGAAATGCAAATATCCACATGACTTCAAATACCCTAAGGATCTAACAGGCCGAGTGGCCTATGTAACTATGGTGTGCTGGGCCATTCAACTGGTGTCCAAATCCCTGTCCAAGTGAGCTCTTTAATTTCGAGACTATTCAGACAGCTGTTTTTTTGTTGTTGTTCTGTTTTGTTTTCATTAAAGGGATGTTACAGTTATAATCAAGAATATCCCAGGCCGAGTGTGGTGGCTCGTGCCTGTAATCCCAGCACTTTGGGAGGCCAAGGTGAGCGAATCACCTGAGGTCAGGAGTTCTGGCCAACACGTTGAAACCCCGTCTCTACTAATACAAAAATGAACCTGCCATGGTGGCAGGCACTTATAATCCCAGCTACTCAGGAGGCTGAGGCAGGAGAATGGCGTGAACCAAGAGGTGAGGCTGCAGTGAGCCAAGATTGTGTCACTGCATTCCAGCCTGGGCAACACAGCAAGACTGTCTCAAAAAAATAAAAATAAACCAATACTCCCAGTTAGTTCTTCACCAACGTCAGATACATCAGTTTAAAGAAAAATATGAAAGCATGTTTTAAAATTTCAGTGTTGAATTTAACCATATCTTTTAAGAAGATATGAAGATAGAAGTTCGCCAAGGATCAGGGGAGAAAAAAGCAGTTAAGAAAATGTTAAAACCTCAGGAGAAAAACAAGTATGGGTTAAGACCTCAAGGCAAAACTTTTTCTTTGCACTTTGATTTCAAAAGAACAGAGATGCCCAAAATATGAACTCCCCCATCTGCATTTTATATTCATCTGTGTCCTTGAAAGGCTGGAGATGGGATCCCAGGTTCCAAAGTGTTTGGCCATGGCTCACATCGGGCTGCATCTTTCACAGCCGTTTACTCCCCTGACTGTGCCTAGAGAGCTCTGTGGCCCAATTTACAAAAAAAAGGCCCTAATTTACTCAGGTTCATCACTTTGAGCAGAGTCTCAAGAAATGAGACAAATATTGACACTCCACAGAAGCAAGTACTCTTTTCTGAAAAGTCATGTGGATATTTGCATTTCTGCCTCTGGATATCGTGTTAGTATTCGGCTAGTGTTTGAGGGCCAGGCTCAGATCCGGGAAAACAAGAGCCCCTGCCCTCACGGCACTTCTCTTCCATGTGTGTGTGTTAGGAAAATAGAAAGCATAAGATATTTTTTTCAATGAGCTGGGAAGATGGAAAAACAAGCTCAAGATGTTGACTTGTTCAGAAGAAGGGAAGTGCAAGGAACACTCAGCTTTGCTGCTGCTGAAGGAGGCCCCTGGTGGAGGCTGTTTCAGAGGTGGGGTTTCTCTGAGAAAGGTGGTAAGAGGCAAATAGGATGCCCCATCTGGTTTGCCAGAGATGGGAAAGTTAGTATCCCCAAAACAGCCTCAGCATTCTGGCAAAGCTTTGGAAAACCAGCTAGGGTGTGGGACCTTGTTGGCCGCTGGGTAGAAGGAAAACATTGCTGGTCCTGAGGACTGTACTGTTGTTCCACTGCTATAAAGAACTATCTGAGGCTGGGTAATAAGGAAAAAAAGGTTTAATCGGCATACAGTTCTGTGGGTTGTACAGGCTTCTACATCTGGGGAAACTTACAATCAGAGTGGAAGGTGAAGGGGAGGCCGGCATGTCTTCACATGGCTGGAAGGGGAGAGAGAGTGAAGGGGAAGGTGCCATGCACCTCCAAACAACCAGATCTCAGGAGAACTAGCATGAGGACAGCACTTGGGGGATTGTGCTAAACCATTAGAAACCACCCCCATGAGTCAATCACCTCCCACCAGGGCTCTCCTCCAACACAGGGTTAGAGTTCAGCATGAGATTTGGGTGGGGACACACAGCCACAGCATGTCAGGCTTCCCATTTTTCTCCTGCACGTGCTTTGCAAATGGTTCTGTCATTGGTTTTGTTTCTGTTGATACATAATATATGTACATATTTTCAGAGTGCATGTGATACCTTGATTCACCCCTATATTGATGAAATCTGTGTACTTGGGATGTCTTTCACTTTAAATAGTTTCTTTTCCTTGTGCTGGTTATGTTAAGTTATTCTCTCCTAGCTGTTTTGAAATACACAGTAGATGACCCACTGCCATCCCCCTGCTGATTTATCAATAGTAGGTCTCGTGTTCCCATTAGGCTGTGTGTTTGTGCCCGTTACCAGCATCTGCCCATCCTGCTTATGAGTGGGCTCTGCTGGGCCCTGTTGACCACCTACTCTTGGCCTCTATGAGATCTGCTCTCAGCTCCTGCTTATGAGTGAGAACATGCGCTGTTTCCTTGCTTGGCTCGTTTGCTTAACGTAATGTCCTCCAGCTCCATTCATGCTGCCGCGGATGACAGGGCTCTCCACTGTGTGGTGGAGTATTGGTCGTGTATATTTTCGGGCCACGTTCCCTTCATCCCCTGTTGACGGGCACTCAGGTGATTCCAGACCTTGGCTGCTGTGGATGGAAGCTGAGAGCAGTCACTGGCTTTATACTCGGGGGACGTGAGCCACTTTGATGTTCTCAAGCAGCCTATCCCCGAAGCCCTCCGTAGAATGCCGCATTCATTTGTACTCATGGCTTCTTCCACTAGGATGAACAGCTGGGAAAGGGCTTTGAGTGAATGCTTGGGTTTCTGTCTTTAATTGATACCCAGCTGAACTGGCCAAGCAGGGGTCCCAGTGACCCTGGACACTACCTCACGTAAGGTCCAAAGATGCAGTTAGGTTCTTTTTTTTAACTTAAAAAGAAATGCTTTTGACCTAGTTAAGCTATAGCATTATCAGTTAGAGTTTTTCATATTGGAAAGGTGTGTATTTTATTTTCTAAGAAGGAAAGAAATCCTGTTAAATACTCTAACCACAGATTAAATCATGTCAAGGAAAGAGGTACTATTTTGGGGGAAAATTACCCCTTCGTGTCAAAGATCAAGGAGGTGACTTACGTTGTTTAATTGAATTAATTATGAAATCTTAAGTCGTTTTAAGATGAGCTGTGGATGCTGCAAGACATGAGACTGATACTGATTTAATGTTAGTCAGCCCTGACAGAATGTGGCTAATATTTAAAGCTTGCTCTCGTATTGCTTGATAGATTGTAAGTTAATGTAAAGATCTGTTTGATGCTTTTATTTTACAAAATATTATTGAGAAAAAGTTTGACAGCCAAGGAACCGCCTTCAACCAATTTCTTCCTAATTTCTATCACCAGAAAAATTTGTCCTGTTAATTCCAGAATTTACTTTTGGAAAGTTCCCGTAAGGAGAGCAGAGGTATTGGTGGTTGAATGGTGACTTGAATTTAGGTGAAGATCGTTAAATATTTCATAGTCATGTTTGTCTTGGTGGTTTTAGCAATTTTATATTAAATTTAGAACTGTGAGTCAAACCAAATGTGTTCTTTTGCTTTTGTGATACTCCTTTGTATGACTATACTGGTAAAGAATGATAAAATGTGTATTGGGTATATTTTCTGTGTAGATATTAGGATTTTTAGGGGAACAAATTAATCATTCTTCTAATATACACTGTGTGTTGGGTCCTTTGTATATTAGTTGAATCACTCTAATGAGGACCACTTGAAAGTCTGTTTCTATACAAGGTCTTTTATATGTTGACTTGTGTTATGCAAAATCCTTCATCCTCTAAGAAGACTAAGCAATGGGTTGGAGGAGAGATTTAATCACCCATTAGGTCTACTTCGAATGCCCAGAATTGAATGCAAGTACTAATTATGTTTTTGAAGTGGTGTGTGTGTGTATGGGTGTGTGTAGTGGACTCCTTTTTAGGTCATGGGAGGGAGGTAAAGCAAAGATCAGATTTGCTGATGAACATTTGTGCATATGCTAGTGGAGAAGTCATATGACTTGACTGCACCTGCGTACTCTGATTTTGGTTTCATTAGTGTCCGTAGCCACAAGCCTCAGCCGCCTCTGGGACCCACCCTGAGAGGCCGTGGTGAGGGTTATTACAGAGTCGTGTGTCTTAGTGAATGGCACAAACGGCCTTGTAGGCCTACTTTGGCTTTGTTTGAACCTCTAGATTGTTAAACTAAGTTTAACATTTTGAGGATTATAAATTGTGATTCTTGTCTAAGAAGAGGTTTCTGTTGTCTCTGAAGACAGGAGCCCCAATACAGATGGTCCCTGGCTCCCAATGGTTACATTTGTGATTTTTTTTCAACCTTGTGATGGTGTGAACTAGTCACACTCAGTGCATTGTTTGGCCCAAGATGGGCTGCCTCTGGATGAACCTGTTGTAAGTTGAAACTATTATGTCAAATGCACTTTCTATTTAGGATATTTTCAGCTTACGCTGGGTTTATTGGAACAGTTTCATCCCATGGTAAGTCAGGGAGCATATGTGCTCATAAAAGTAGAGACCATCTCAGATACCGTGAGATATAATGCCTCTGATATTACAGAGACACGATGAAAACAATCAAGTGGGACTTGGAAGCCTTGGAGGGACTCACATGGGCGGCTCCTGGAATGCAAACGTGAGCGCCACTGGCTTCTGGATGTGACATCTGTGCCTTCTGCTTAGCCCAGTGTGTTATCGGCTGCTCTCGAGGGCAGAGAGGTCCAGCGTTCCTGTGTTTAGGTGTTTGAGCTGCCTTAAGAGGCTAGGTCAATTCTCACTGGTGTCTTCAGGGCTTTAGGTTTTCTGAACAAGCAGGAGGAAGGGCGACTTTGTAGAGCTCTGGAAATCTCAACGGACTTCAGGGCCATCCCCCTTGGCAGGAGAGAGCCCCACTGGAGGCGAGCAGCGTGCCGTGCATGCCTGTGGTGGGCCCAGGCATGTACGGACGTTGTAAGGGCCACAGGACACAGATCGGTCTTGGTTCACAACTGGTGTCGATGGCCACGCAGCATTTCTGCCAGGTACACGAGTGCGGGGACTTGGGTTTTGGGGTGTGCATCCTGGTTGCCTAGTTGCTTGGAAGACCCCTATTCAGACCCCAGCCTGAGTCACCGCGACAGGCCTCCTGCTTCACACGCCACACGGAAGCCGTGGCATCGGTCACTGACGCCCACCAGGTGTCAGATGTGCGTGTGTATCTTCCCTGGTCTCGGGATGGGTCTTGTTTTGAGGTTATAGTCAACGTTCTTTAAGAGGAGTTTTGGATTTTTTATGTTGTTTGCAAGGAGGCATCAGGGAGTGCTTGAGCAGTGAGATCCCCTTTCCAACCAATGCAATTTCAGATCACAGCAGGTAATTAGGGCAGCGGAGCTGTGGGATCACCTTTCCAACCAATGAGAAATCAGATCACAGTAGGTAATTAGGGCAGCGGGGCGGGTGGCAGAGCCCTGAACTGTGGCTGTTTCTGGTGTCTTGCCCCACGGACAGAGCGTGCTGGGGCCTCCGTGGTCCTCTGTGGGGTGAGTGGAGCGCATGAGCTGGGTGCTGCTGGGCTGTGGCTGGCTCCCCAGCCCGGAGTTTATGCAGGACTCGTTCTTAAGACAACTTGGAACCCAGAAAGCAGTACGAGGAGAACGGGTTTGTGCGTTTCTGGATCCTTGGTGCTTCCCAGTCTCAGACGCTGTGCAGGCTCTGAGGGGTCTCGCCGGGAAGACTTGCACAGTCGGCCCCCAGGATGGAGTGGGGCTGCAGCGGGTCTTGCAGGAGCTGGAAGTGGGGGTGAGTTTCTCGCAAGTGGGACCTTTCAAATGGGCCCAGCAGGATGCCTCCGTGGAAATGGTGCCCCCTAACGCAGGGCTGCGGCCAGCAGGGCCTGAAAGGCTACAGCGGGCTCTGTTTCTGCTCTCTCGAGATTCTCTGCATGGTTTTCCTTGGTTTTTGTCTCTTTGGAGGACGCTTCCCCCTTTCTTGCGCTTACCTAGCCTTCTGAGCTTCCTTGTTGAGTATGACAAAGCCCTGAGGAGGCATTTTTATCGCATAATTGTGTTATCCTGGTGGCTGGATAAATGACCTGCAAATGTGGGTGAGTCAGTAGCTCTGAGGGTGTTCAATATGCAAGTCAGAGGTGGGAAGGAAATGTTCAGGCAGGCATCAGAGGATCTGTTCTCTGCTTCACACTGGGGCCCTGGTTTGCTGACAGTCTTCACACTCAATCCAAAATGGGGATAATGAAGTCTCACGGATTCGGCTTCAGCTGAGAGCTGCCTCCAGCACAGTCTTGTGTGAGTAACAGTTGATAGGTTTGGTGCAAAGGGCGGGCGTCAGTTAATCTTATTTGTGGTGGTGCTTATAGTGGGTTTTCCGTAAGGAATGTAGACTTTATTAGCTTTGGCAAGGGAATCCTGAGTGATAAATTGGAAGACTGTTTCAGGAAATTCTGGAACCTGCAGTGAATCTGGAATCTGTATGAAATTGAGATTTGGATTCTCACGATTTCCTAATGCTACCCCGAAACCCAGTAGTTGAGACAGTCGTAGAGCTTCGGTTGTGCTGCCCCGGTTCCCCATTTTAAATGGAACACATTGCTTTCATCTAGAATGTTCTGAGCTCTGAGTGCTGCCGGCAGAGTGACCAGCTCTCTGCATCCGAGGGGAAGCCAGGGTTGCGCTCAGGGCGTCGCGACAGCTGGGAGCTGACCCTGGACCTCAGGCACGTGTGATGCTGACCATTTTCTGTAAACTCCAAGGGTGTAGTGGTCTCCTTGGCCCTTTACAGTCTTCTGAAGCTTTTGATGTGTCTGCACTTTATAGAATTTTCAGAAGTAGACAGCATTTTCCCACACCCTTGGGCTGAGTTTCGTCAGAGTCTGGTGTGTGGGAAGCACCACACCCACATTCTGACAGGGAAGACGCTGGTGCCCAACTGAGGTCAGAGTGGAAATTTGTTCTTCCTTCCCTCCAGTCTGGTCCAGCTGCTCCCTGCTTGGCCAGAAGAAAATCATGCTTATCCAAGTCGTAGGCAAACCCCCGAAGTCAAACATTTGTCTTTTTTCTTTAATATGCCCATTTAGTTTATATGGGATGATAGAGAAATGTCTTTTAGAGGAAAATTAATTTCCTTAATTACAGAGAACTTTGTGGATAAAAACTGCAATCAGGAGGCTATTTTGTAATAAGATCTAGTTAAATACAACAGTGGAAAGCTCCTTATATTTGATCTTAAACTTGGGCCCTGTGTGCGTGTCCGCACGCTCGTGCTCATGACGCCAGAGGCAGATGTGAACTACAGGCACAGTATATAATTTCTGGTTGCTTTTTTGAAAGTCTTATCGCCTGGCCTCTCCGACTCAAATGTTGAGTTACGTTGATTCTGTTCAGAATGTTTATCCCTCCGTCTAGGGTCCAGTCGTCTTTCAGGGAGGAACCGTCTTCCTCATCTCTGTCTCCTATAGTATTGTATATTTAATAGTCAAATATTTATAGGTTACATGGGTGACTGATCTGTTCATTAGGAGGAAAACAATGCCAATTTTCACATCATTAGAATGGACTTGTTAAATGATTGTTAGTCTAATGAAGTTTCCATGGCAAAAGAGGCTTTGCAGATGTGAGTGTAACGGACAGTGAGATGGGGGAGGACCCTGGGTTGTCCAGGTGGGTCCAGTGTTTTCACATGTGCCTTGATGAGAGGGAGTACGAGGGTCTGCCTCAGAGGAGGAGACCTGAGGACGAAATAGAGGCCAGAGGGCTGTGGGGCTGAGGGCGAGGGTGGGGCAGGGGCAGGGGCCGGAGGGGTGCAGGGCTGAGGCCGGGGCAGTGGTAGGAGGGGTGTGGGGCTGTGAGTCAAGCTGAATGGTGGCCTCTATGAATTGGGAGACTCCAGGCAGGAATACAAGCTACTGACCCCTTGACTTCAGCCCTGGGACTCCTGACTTCCAGGGCTCAGGGGAGGTTTGCATTTGTGGTAATTTGTTGCAGCAGCAATAGGAAGCGAATGCATTGTATCTGTTCTTCACCTCCAAACCTTTGAAAAGTAACCCTGTTGTATTGGCCTTTTGTGTGCCCTAAATTCTAATGAGATGGTTTGTAGGAAATAATGGACACAAACGATGGCAGAACAAAAAGTTGGACAGAAGCAGTGTCTTCTGTGGTTCTGTAGTTTGGGTCTGTGAAGTTAGATTTCGGTCAGAGTGTGTGGTCTTGTTCAGCGTATACCTGGAGTACTTGTTCAGAGCTCCTGGGGGAGTGGTCTTTAACACTGTTAGGATTAAAACTCCAAGCACATCAGGGCCAGAGTTCCTGAGTCAGTGTTAGGCCACCTTTGAATAAGAGTTGGCATGTAGAATGTGCCCACTTTACTAGTATGAAGCAGCAAAATATTTTATTTTATTTTATTTTTTTATTTTTTTTAATTTTTATTATTTATTTATTTTTTGCTATTTCACAAGTATTTTATTTAATTATTGAAACATTCTAAGTTATTGTGTGGTTTTTTTACGGAAATATGCTATGGGCTTGTCATATTTCTTTATAACCCAACTATAATGAAGGCATAATCCTTGATATGCCTTTTTTTTTTAATTTTTTGAGATGGAGTCTCGTTCTGTCACCCAGACTGGAGTACAGTGGCGAGGCCTTGGCTCACTGCGACCTCCACTGCCTGTGCTCAAGTGATTCTCCTGCTTCAGCCTCCAAATTGTATGATTTATTTTCCTGTTTTATATACTTAGTATGTGAAAACTCTGCAAACTTTATTAATACAAATGACGTGCCAGAACTTAGGAGAATCTGGCATTTTCCCATGCAAATTAGTAGTGATGTGGAATTCCTGGGCTGGTTTGGTTTTATAAGACATGGGGCAGATTCTTTGCATAATGTCTGTGGAGCTAACATTGTTAATCACCCAGCACTCTTACCTCCCCCAACAGCTCAGGTGAGGGGGGTGTTACCCCCACTGTCGTGATGAGAGGCAGGAGACTGAGGCTTAGATGAGCAGGTGACACATTACTGTCCAGCCCCACCCACCCTGTAGTTTCCTGCCATGGCTCAGCTGTCTTCCTGCAAGAAAGGACAGACACCCTGGTGCTGGGTAGAATTCCTTGTGAACCCCTTTCCATCCTCCAGGGAGTTCTTGCTTTACAGTGGTGGCTCATGGGGAGTCCTCTGGCCCACTGAGAAAGTGACTCATGTTGTGACATTACTGCCTCTGTCCGGCTGCTGTCGATTGGGTGATTTGTAAAGAGACATTTATTGCTCACAGCTCTGGAAGCTGGAAAGTCCAAGGTCAAGGCAGTCCAAGGTCAAGGCATCTGCAGATCTGGTGCCCCAGGGCCTGTGGCTCACAGACGGCAGCATCTCGCCGGGTCTTGCGTGGCAGCGGTCGTCTCATCAGAACTCACGTGGTGGAGGAGTAGGAGGGCTCCTCCAGGCCTCCCAACTAGGACACCAAGCCCAGTCCTGAGAGCAGGACCTCCCAAAGGCCCCACCTGTTAATGTATCCCGTCGGAGATGGTTTCAGCATGAAGTTTTGGGGACATTCAGGCCAGAGCCATTGCTCTGCTGTGGTGTTAGGGCTGCATGGCGTCATTACTGCAGCAGAGCCACAGCTTCTTATCTGCATTTGCTACAAGAGGAAGACGCAGGTGCCTGTGCAATTTGCGGTTCGGTGCAAGAAGTGGAGACCCTCTGGGAATCTTAGCAGGAGGAACTTAAGGGCTTTGAGAACTGACACCTTAGGACTGTAGTCTTCTTCAGACTGTAAAAACCTTGGTGTGTGACAATACTGAACATTGCCTGAGCCCTGTGATCCTGTAAAACAGTGATGGTTAAGACATTCCCCCTCCCCACCACTGTGCCTCCACTTTTACTGCAAGAAGCCCCTTCCCATGTGGCTTAGGCTGACTGGCGGATGACCATTTACCGAGGACAAGGCCAGATACAGGCCTTCAAACCCCCCTTCTCTGCCTTATAAGTGATTAGCTAAACTGCCTGTTCCCACTAATCAATCACCTCCCACCTTGAAATGGTTCTTCGTGGTGCAGTTGCGCCTAGGAGGGTGGACTTGTCTTTGACTGTCGCCTTCCACAGAGGACAGTTAGGTTGGGCAGGAAAGAATTCTCTGCTACAGGTCTGCATTCCAGGCTGTTTCCAGAAGTGGGAATTCTGGTGTCCTGGAGTCTGGGAATGAATTTCTAGTGTCCCAGCTTCAGGTGGAGTTGAAATTGAGTGAGGCAACCCACCACACCCATCTGGAGCTAGGAACTAGAGCCATTTTTAAAGTGGCAGTTTCTCCATAAGATTACCCAAAAAATGCGCTCAGCATGTTTCTTTCTCATATGCATTTGGCCATCTAAAATGGGAATGGTGGTTTTTTGAAGCATGGATGTAGTTTTAAATTTTGAGTATTGTAAACCTTAATGTAGCTTCTTAAAATGTTTGCCTGATTATGTGGAGATTTACTAAACCTTTGGAGTGGTAATAATGAGTTGATCTATATGACTTTGCTTTCTAGGATGCAATGAAAGTACTCTAATTAAAACGTCTGCAGTTGGGTCAGCAGGCGATTGGCCAAAACAAATTCTGCTTTTTGGGTTTCTTTAACCAAACAAGCGAGTAGAGTGTAGGCTGAAGTGGCAAATTCATTTCAGAGCACGCCAGAGCCCTCAGTGATTGAGCAGCCTTCTCAAGTGAATGTGGAACGTGCCGTGAGTCTTGGCAAGCCTGGCTACTGAAGTGTGCACGTGACACCACAGAGCCACACCTAGGAAGATGTGGTTTCTGTAACAAGTTTTGGAAAACCAAAGTTCAACCTAATTATCCAACTTTGTTACAGAAAAAGCTTAGACCAGATGGCCAAAGACCTGATTGTTTCATAGTTGAGACATGGTTATAAAATTGCCCTTACTTGGTTCCAATCAGTGTTGGTCCACAGTGATATGCCTCCAACCTCACTGAATAGTTTGGAGACTGATACGAGACTGAAAATCTCCTTAAGGTGAAAAGGTCTCTGGGGCACCCGGAAATATCCGCACACCCGTGGCCATTCCCCTATAAGGTGGAGAGGACGGCTGGGTCACGCGGGAGCATCCGCACACCCGTGGCCATCCTCTTTAAGATGGAAAGGGCTGCTGGGGTGCTCCGCAATATCTGCACACTCGCGGCCATTGTGGCTGTCCCCCTTTCTGCTCAGTCACCCCTGTGTTCCCGCATTTAGGCTTTGGGACACTCATGAACAGCTCATCTCCTGGGCTGGTGAGGAAGGAGTGGGCGGTTGTTCTGAGGCTCTGTCACTGTCTGCCCTGTCATGAGCTGGGCAAGGCAGTGGCAGTGACCCTGGAGGAGTCTGGTCAGTGAGGGCTCCGGCAGGAAGTGCCGAGGCTTGAGGTGGCTCTGCCAGTCGTAACCCAATGTCTTCCCTCTTATTTCCATGATTCCTTCTAGTTCTGCACCTTGCACTGCAGAGTCTCTGTGTATCTATAAATACACATGAGTTACGATACAGGTGTCTCTTTCCCCTCTGTCTGCGGCTGGGCCCAGGGAGTGAAGTGCAAGACCCCCTTACTGCTGGATGCCCACCAGCACGAGGCACTGCCTGCCCTGCTGACGAATGCCTACAGCGAGTCCTGGAAGCCTCCTTCTGAGTACCTGGCCTGTTGACAGTGTATACGGGAGACCACTGAGCTCCCCTTGCCCCACCCTGAGCAGAGACTGGGGAGGCGGCGGCAGCACTGCCCCCATGGTGCATCCTTGGTGCATGGAGGAAAGTCTGTTTATGCTTAAAACACAGCCCATCCTCTCAAAAGCAGGGTGACAACCACATTTACTTCTGGAATCTTAAAAAAGGGCCCATCTCTTTGAGAGAAGAACATGGCATGTATGTGTGTACCTCCTTTGTTTTTTTTTTTGAGACAGTTTCCCTCTGTCACCCAGGCTGGAGTGCGGTGGTGAGATCTCAGCTCACTGCAAGCTCTGCCTCCCGGGTTCATGCAATCCTCCAGTCTCAGCCTCCCAAGTAGCTGGGACTACAGGCACCCGCCACCACACCTGGCTAATTGTTTGTATTTTTAGTAGAGACGGGGTTTCACCGTGTTAGCCAGGATGGTCTCGGTTTCCTGACCTTGTGATCTGCCCACCTCGGCCTCCCAAAGTGCTGGGATTATAGATGTGAGCCACCGCGCCGAGCCGTATGTGTGTACCTCTTTACAAGTCTTGCCCGACCTTTGCATTGAAAAATTATTGAAAAACTTAAGGATGTAACTGACAAGAACTTTATAGGTTTCTCCAAGTAAAAATTTGGAAAAGTTAAGTGAACCCATAATGTGTTTTATTTCTATGAGTCCCACACTTGGATTTTTAAATGTGGGCAAAACATCTGTATGTTCTTCAGCCTGATTTCCGTGGAATCGTGAATGAAACGTGCTGAAGTTGCCGTGCGGATTTTGTTATGTGGCGGTGACAAGTGGGGCTGGTCATTAAACAACTGGAGGGATCCCTGTCCTTTCTGTGCTCCTGTTGGACACTAGGCACGTGCTTGGGTGTTTTCTGTGTGTGTGGACAAGATGACGACAGAATTTCCAGATTCACACGGTGGTATCTTCTCCCTTTTCTGTTAAAACGTGTCTTCTGCTGCTTCTACATAGACCAAGTGTTTCTTTCTCTTGCCTGTCTACATAAACACTGTTTAACAAAAGCTGTATTGTAGACATGTGAAGCTGAATTCCACATGATCAAGCAGATAGAGATGACTGAGTATACTGTTTTGTGGAAGGAAGGTTTAAAATGATTTTTAGCTTTTTCCCTGAAATAGGGAATACTTTTAACTTTTTCCCTGAGATAGGGAATAATGAAATGGGAAAATAATTAAATTTTCCCATGTAATTGTTAGATTATATTTAATTATTAGATTATTCATGTATTGCAAGGAAAAAAGGAACTAGATCACCCCTTGTACCCAAATGAAAATTTAAAGGGTATGGGCGAGTTCATTTGAACTCCTTTAATTTGTTTTTGTTTGTTTGTTTTTGACAGTCTCACTCTGTTTGTCAGGCTGGGTGCAGTAGTGCAATGACAGCTCACTGCAACCCCAACCTTCTAGGCTCAAGTGATTCTCCTGCGTCAGCCTCCCCAACTGCTGGGATTTACAGGCGTTAACCACCACACACAGCTTATCACCTCTTGGAGACTAGCTTTGAGTTTGGGCATTCACTGAACTATATTTTGGTTAATTCTCAAAGTTTGTCACTGTTTATCTTTAATTTGCTAAAAATCTACATGTATTGTAAAATGCGTTACATTTCCTTAGCATTCACGGATTCCCTGTTAGTGGGGCAGAGACACAGAAGGGCAGAAGGCGTTCAGACATCCTCAGGGTTGCTGTTGAGTCCTTGCCCCGAACACACTGGAGCTCTGTGGCCCCACGGGGGTCCTCTGTCCACTGAGGGGGCCGGGTTACCTGGAAGGTCCCTCCAGCCTCTGCAATTTTGCCCTTTTCAGGTTAACATCTCATCGTTGTCCTGGACAGCACTGTCTTTCGTTCACTGACCCACGAGTGAACAGCTGGTCAGTGGCCAGTGCTGCTTCCTTCAGCTGGGAGGTGGTGATGTGATAACACTTCTGTGGAATTTGGTTCTTGGTGTATTAAGGGTTCAGTTGTATGTTTCTTTTTAATCTGCACCTCTGAATTGATCTTTTCATTGCAAAGACATTGCTTACTGGATTTGTTTCTGAATATTTGGTGGATAACAGGAGAACCTTGCTTATCTGTGTGTTCATTTAATGTGTTTTTGCCAGGCATTTATATGGGTGTGTTAGCCCTCAGCCCACTTACTGTGTGTGGTGGAGTCATTGAAATCATTTATGTGAAGTCTCTCTTCTATTAAGGCCAGAGGACGTGGGGTGGTGTCTCCCTAAACTAGGGGGAAATGGCATTGTTCTGCCCTCTTCCCTGGGAACGCGGGTGTTTCCAGGTCTCTGAACTTGGCTCCCACACTGGGAGAGTGGCCGTGGCTTCTGGAGCCCGTTTTGTGCGGGACTGACTCCTTCACTTGCTTTATTCCCCACCGTCTTTGCTGCTTTATGACGCAGGGATGAGGGAGTTGGGCCCAGGGGTCTTGCCTGTGCCTGAAGGGCCCGATGCAGAAAACTACTCGTGGGAAGTATGTTCCTTGAGGGCAGCTTTTGGAGTCTTTTCCTACTTTTAACTGAGAAGCAGCTATTCACATGATTCTATTCTGCTGGTGTGTTTCAAAATAATTGGTGTAGAGTTGCGAAGATGTCCGAGACACCCATGATCCACTCCGGGCCAGTGCCGGGCATTGTGCTCAGATGCCTTCAGACCACATTCACATGCCAAAGATTCTTGCTTGGTTATTCTAAAACTTATGAGAATCTAAAACGCGAGCCACGGTATGGATTTTCTCTTGAGCCCCCCTGACTTTGCCTTGTATTTTGGGCATGAATGACTTCATCAAGGGGAAAGAATTTGAGGAAGGAGCCTCTGAGGCTAGGAGGGGGTGGGAAGGGGCGGGGGGAAGAGGAGGGAAAAGGAGCTGTAGAGAGAAGAGCCAGACTGGGGCTGGGGCATCTCCCCATGATGCTCCCCCACCCCTGGCGCGAGGCCCCAGGGACTGACGGATTTTCCCACACGAAATGTGTATGATTGCGTGTCTGTTTTGTGGGCTGGCCATTTGGATTGAGGGAATGTCTGTGTTGTGATTCCTTATTGATTCGAAGGTTGGAAAGTTTTGTGCTCAATACAGGGGTCTCTTGGTGCGATGGGAAATGTGATCGCAGCCGCCTTCAGGGTGGGCAGAACCCTTGAGGCCCTCAGTGGTGGCCAGTGTCGGCCTTCACCTCCCTGAGTGAGCTGCCCTCAGGGTGGGAAGGGAGGTCCTCGGTGGTGGCCACTGTTGGCCTTCGCCTCCCTGGGTGAGTGCTGCTCCATCCCCGGCTCTCCGACTCCTTGCCTGGCACCTTCCTCGTTGGAGGCCGTGATCTATCAACTTTGTCCACGCGTGTCCTGCAGACTAGTGCTGACTGCAGGTTCAGGAGTGGTCAGAGGAGGCCAGAGGAGGCCCTCGTGATGCGAAGCTAAACGTTTAATGATGGCGCTGTTGAGTGCATGAGCCGCGTCAGCCCAAGAGTCTGGGTAGGAGGGAACCGCGGGGTGGAGGGAAGACTGGACAGATGGGTGCTTTCCTCGGCCCCTGGGAGCACGGCCAGGTCCATGCTCAGACCTCCTGGTTTCTCCCATATTTCCATCAATAGCAAGGGAAGGACTCGGGGCACCCAGGGACCTCAGGGGTATAAGATGTGTCCTCGCGTGGCCCCAGCTGTGGCCAGTGACGTTATTCTCTTTAACCTCAGGCTTATTTTCTATAAAAACACAAAGGGACAGAAGTAGTTCAAGGGCCTCTAAAGACTTATGTAATTGTTAATAGGCCTAATTTTATGCTTTCTTATGTATTAAGAGCAAATCATGATACAAACTCATTTCTGTTTGAAGAAATCTTTACTGCTCTCATTTTTGTTGCAAGCGGCATTGATTCTTTGCTTAGTGAGCGTTGGTGCCCTCCTGCCCAGTGCTGCTGCCTGGCGTGTCCTCGCACACACCTCTGTCCATTGGTCTCCGTTCACCTTTCCGCCTAGAATTGTAGGAGGGGCGCTGGGATCTTAGGGCTAGAAAGAAACTCTGAAGACCACTTTTAGGGGCGGCTTTTAGTCAGGGCTTCCAGAGAGACAGCCAGCCGGGTGTGCGTGTGTCTCCAGGGCGAGGCTTGCTGCAGGGGCTACGGAGTCCAAGAAGCCCCAGGACCCACAGCCTGCAAGCTAGAGTCCTGGGAGGGTGTGGCTTGAAGACTTGAGAAGCGGAGGGTGCAGATCCTACCCGGGTCTAAGGAGCTGAGACACGGGAGCACGGGCTGCAGAAGACAGATGTCACTGGCCCATCAGCCAGACAGGTGGAGTGAACCCAGTTTTCCCCACCTTGCTGTTTCACTCGGGCCCTGGTTGGATAGGGTGGTGCCCCCGACACTGGCGAGGATGGGTCTCCACTCAGTCCAGAGGCAAACATGCATCTCACACAGAAATAATGCAGAACCAGCCATCTGGGCACCCCGGGCATGCTCAGGTTGATGCACAAAACCTGCACTCCAGCCTGGGTGACAGAGCAAGACTCTGTCTCAAAAAAAAAAAAAAAAAAAAAAAAAAAAAAAAAAGAAAAACCAACGCCGCACGTGGCCCTGACATCTGCGTGTTCACATCACTCCACGCACATTGTTCGGTCATCACCTCGGTGAGTTTGTAAGCTCGTTGTGTGGTTCTGGGGCTTTTTGTCCTTGGTGATGACAGGCTCCCCACTGCCCCAGCTCAGGTATGGAAGGTAATGGCACCAACGGCTCCTTGTTTCTCAGACACTTGAGCGGGTGCTCTGTGCGGCCAGTTCCACCTGCAGCGGCATCTGTTCCCTATGCCGATTCCATTCGGAGTATGTGCCTCCCTTCTGTTGAGGGTGCAGCCTTCTTTCAGGGAAGAACTGTGTCCTGTTCACCTATATCTCCTGTTGTGTATCTCATGGCTGAATAAGTAGCTATAGGATACCTCGGTGGCTGAATGATAGGTTCATTGGAAGGAAAACTTTGTACTTTTTTTTTCTTTTTGGAATGGAGTTTCACACTCAATGCCCAGGCTGAAGTGCAATGGCACGATCTTGGCTCATTGCAAACTCTCCCTCCCGGGTTCAAGTGATTCTCGTCCCTCAGCCTCCCAAGTAACTGGGGCTACAGGCGTCTGCCCCCATGCCTGGCTGATTTTCATATTTTCGTTAGAGAAGGGATTTCACCATGTTGGCCAGGCTGGTCTTAAACTCTTGACCTCAGGTGATGCACCCACCTGGGCCACCCAAAGTGCTGGGATTACGGCCATGAGCCACCACACCCAAGAACTTAATACCATTTTTTTTTTTAAATCATAATGGGCTTGTTAAATGCTTACGTTAACGTTTATTTTTAAAAATGTTACCTGTGACCTTTCAGCTTTTCATAGCACTTCTCGTGTGAGTATTTTAAAAAGGCCCTTTAGTCGTGGGGGAGAAGCGGTTATCCCTTTCAGCAGAGGGAGGTGGAAGAACAGGCCCTGGTGGGTCTGAGCACAGGCAGTCACCCCAGCCTTGGTGCTTGCTTAGGTCTGTTCTCCGTTCACCGTAGCTGCATCCACTCTCATTGTCAGCTTAAAAATAAGCTTTTTCCTCTTTCTAATCAGAACAGTTAGTTTGTTAACCATCACGTTAAGGTATCGAGAATGATGGCTTTCAGGCCTCAGATATGACACAAGTAATAAATGCAGCTGACCCTGAACAACATAGGTTTTGAGCTTCGAAGGATCACTTATGTTAATTATTTTCCAACCAAACCCTTAGTGAAAAAACCTGGCTTTGTGGAGGGCCGACGTTTCCTACATGCGGTTCCATAGGGTGGCCGTGGAGTCCTGTGGATACGTACATTTCGGTAAACTCGGGGGGGTGTTCTGGAATCCATGTCCCTGTGTATACAGAGGGACAACTGCCGCTTCTTAAAAGTTTGTGTCCTGCCTTGTCCTAAAAAGGCTCCAAGGTGGATGCAAAATTATTTCATTTTTTTGGTTTTCTTGGTGGGATATTGATGTTTATTCTTCAGTGTCTAAAATCCTGCGGGAACAGAGTTACCGCTTCAGGAACAAAGCCAGTCTGGAAACACATATGGGAGATATCCACCTTTTCTTCATGGTTTCACAAAAGGCGATGATCATATTTTATTCAGTTGAACTGTAGGATTCAGTTGAACTGTAGAATATTTGCTGTTTTTGGCCTACAAAATGGCAAGTTCGTACGATATTAAAAACAAAGGCTTCCTGGATGGGGAAAATAGGAATCGGTAAGAACCTGAAGTTGTCTGTCACGGCCTCTGAGTCACAGGTAAATAAACCTGCGTGAGGGGAATTTGGCTGTACAGTATTTTCCTTCTGTTTTGAGACTGTCAGAAAAAGGTCAGTTCCATTGCGTTGGGTCCCTTTGCCTCACCTTTGCTGCAGAAGGGACTTGCCATTATACCTCTTCTTTCCAGTGCCCAGGAGGCTGATGTCACATAGAAGACCTGCAGGTCAGTGGATGTGAAACAGGCATCGGACACACTGTGCACCTTGGGACGCATCTGAGAAGTACGTGCTTGCGGCAGGTCTGAGGTGAGGGTGTGTTCCATCTCCTCTCCCTTCTCTGGCTTTGCAGGCCTTTGAAGTTGGTCCTGGAAAGTGAAATTAGTTAATGCTGATTTAAGCTACAGGTTAAAGCCGGGGGGCCGAAGAGACCCGCCCTTCACTAGGGGTGTGAAGCATTGGGCCCTCCCATCAGGAGGCAGCAGGGACTCGAGAAAGCCCCACATGCCCTCCAGTTCCCTTATGTTGAAATATTTTGTACTCGGCCATGCCGGCTCATTTTGGGAGGTAAATGGGGGGTTCATATGGGGTGTGCAGTATTCTTAGGTGTCAGGTGCGAGAGTTGAATTGGTAGAAGCTGTGCAGATAGGAAACGGCCTGGCAGGGAGTGCTGTTTACACGGAGCAGATTTAACGCGAGGTCTGTGCTCTGCCTGGGTCCGTGTCTGACCGGTGTCTCCCAGTCTGCAACAGGACGTTCACGTGACTTGGCGCCATCGTCCCACTCTGTGTAGACGTCTGAGGATCTGTGCGCGGCTGCTCTGTGAGAATGAGTTGTGATAATGAACTGAGAAACAGTGAACAAACCCTGAATTGGTTAGCACTGGTTCCACGGCCACTTCTGCCGTGCTTGGAGTCATTCATAATAAAGTGTGCTGGACTCCTATGCAGAGCTCTGAATTTCAGAGGCCCTTTAACTTGGCAGCTAACCAGCCGCTTCCTTCAGAAGACATTTGAGTCCCCTTTACCTACCAGGGTGACCCTGGGAGTTTGAAGATGAGACAAGCCCTCCGTGTCTTGTGGATTTTACTGTCCAGAGGGGAGACAGATGTGGATGGTGAAGGAGGCCCTATCAGAGGTCAGTGCACGTCAATTTTGTTTCTTCAGCACTTGCTGTGTTCAGGCGGTGCCCCGGGCCATGTGCAGAGCATCTGGGGACCCTGCCCATGGCATCCCAGGCACAGCTAGCATCTGCGCCATCTTCATACTTGGCCTGAGTTTTGGGGAAGTACCGAGGATGGCTTCTGCCTTTGCTGGAGAGAGTTGGAAGTCAGGGCAGCCCTCCACAAGGAGATGATCGCCAGCTGATTCCTCAAGAAAAGGAGGTGGTCTCCACATGGGCAGAGCAGGGCAGCATGCACAGACCTGGGTGTGGGTCTGGGGCATGTGCATCTGAGTGGGGTCTGCTGGGAGACAGCAAGGGTGAGGTGTGAAGGCAGTTGGAATTTACAGGATAAATTATCACTAAGGCGATGCTGGGAAAACATAAAATTGGGACTCTCTGGGGTAAACGTGGACTTAGGGTGACCCTGGGCGTGGGTGTTTTCAGGCTCTGAAGGCAGAGATTTAGGAAATTGGCAGAGCTGAGCCCCAGACGAGGATGAAGACCACCCTTGGGATGTTAAATGAGACAGGGGTGGAAACGCAGTGAATGTCCTGGGGTCAGTGCAGCAGGAAGGCAGCAGAGGAGACCGGTGTCCTCAAAGTCCCCTTGGGCCTGCCTCTCAAAGTGCTGGGATGACAGGCATGAGCCACTGCTCCCTGCTGATACTTTTAAAATTTCTAAGCTACTCTCTCTCATACCCACTCCCGTATTTTTTTTTTTTTAGACCAGGTTTATGGCTATATTTTTTCCAAGGGAATCAAAAAATTACCTGTTTGAAGTACAAATAACACCGTGTTTAAAAACCCAAAATGCCAATTTGCATAGAAGTTTCCAAATACCCAGTTGGTTTGAGCCTTGCATTGCAGTGTTGCTACCTGCTCTTAAATTTCTACACGATGTATAGATAGCGAGGCAGGGACGGCTCGTACATCTTCAGGTTTCGATTCTACGAACTTGGGCTATATTTTCGTTTATTTTGGTACACCTGTGGGTGTGGCAAGCAATGCCAGGGTATTTATTTTGAAGCTTGTCCAACAACAGTTGGGAAGATTTTCACATTTTTAGAATTTTCATAGTAATAGTTATAATTTACAAAGAATTTAAAATTGTGTAGTCATTATTTTGTTTTTTTTCTAGATGTGCCCCGAAACAGGGTTGCTAACTATCATTCTACATCACAGGATTCAGAACAGTACCCTTTTGGAGCAGATGCCTGTAATCGAGGCATTCTGCCTAGTCAGTTCACTTTAAACGTGTTTAAAAATGTTTTCTTTATCCTAGTTGGCACCTGTGGCTATAGTTTGTTTTCACTGCTGAGGAATATTCCATGATGGAAAGCATAATTCATCTGTTTTTCATATCGGTGGACATTTGGATTATTTTGGGAGGCTGTGTATGTCTATTCAGCCTTCATTTTTTCAGGATTTTTTGTAGAAGATAATGTAACAGTGTAACATCCTCTGGTACGGAGCCAACACAAACCCTGATTACAGCCACACAGACTCACACACAGACTCTCAGGCCTTGTTACCAATGCACAGAACCATTTTCTTAAGTTGAAACACAGTAGCAGAACCTGAAGCCATGTGAACGGGTCCTCCAATCTTACACTTGGAATTCACTTTTTGTTACTATGTCTGCTAATTAGGAAGCGTATCAATTATACAGAAAGCTGAGAATGTAAAATTATATGTTTATAACAGATAAAAACCTTATTTAATACCCCAGAACCCATGGCTATGTTTTTCCCTCATGCCCCACCACTGTTTTCTTTGCTTGAAATGGGAAATGATACTTGAAGGTGGTTTTCTAGCGACTGTTAGACTGGCATAGTTCTTCAGAGACAGAGGATGTAAAGCACATGGAGAATTTCTGTCTGTGGAATGTGATTTCCTGGTCACCTCATTCAGGCTGCTGCCGCCTTCCCCTGTGGCCACCTGCACCGTGGGACGTCTGAGGAGGTCCCCGTTTCATCCTCTGGAAATTCTGAAAAGGAAGGAGAGGAGGGTGTGCAGGGTGTGGTGCATTTGTGTTGGTCCTTCGAGCTTTTATTTGGAGTCTCGGCTGCCTTGGTGGTTCCTGCCTTTATGTCCCTAGCTCGTGGCTTCGTCCTTGTGTCTAACTCACAGGCAGACAGATGGAAAGGGAAGTTGTATTCAGCCAACAGCTTGATGTTATTCTTAAGGCTCAAATCGACTGGGTATCTGGAGTCTTCTGTACAAATTGGCATTTTTGGTTTTTAAACACCATGTCTTATTTGTACTTGAAATGGGTAACTGGTTCTCTTGGAAAAAATATAGCCATAAAGCTGGTTCTTTAAAAAAAAAAAAAAAAAAGGGAGTGGGTGTGAGACAGTGGCTTAGAAATTACTCCAGTAATGGTTGGGCGTGGTGGCTTACGCCTGTAATTCCAGCACTTTGAGAGGAGGAGGCAGGTGGATCCCCTGAGGTTAGGAGTTCCAGACCAGCCTGGTCAACATGGTGAAACCCCGTCTGTACTGAAAAGATGAAAATTAGCCAGGCCTGGTGACAGGCACCTGTAATCCCAGCTACTTTGGGAGGCTGAGGCAGGAGAATCACTTGTACCCGGGAGGCAGAGGTTGCAGTGAGCCGAGATTGCGCCACTGCACTCCACCCTGGACGACAGAGCAGAAACTCCATCTCAAAATAGAAAAAACAAAAACAAAAAACACCCCGGTAATGGAAACCTGGTTGTGTCATCTGTGATGGAGATGGCGGATTATTTCATTTTTAGTGACAGGATGAATTAGATATGTTTGCAGTATTGATCTTGACAAGGGAAATGGTGAGAACCAAACGTGCCGCCCAGCTTGGGCCTTGCCGTTGGCAGAAGACCGTGGCGGGCAACAGACTGGAGACTCGGAGACCGAGGGGAGAATTCTCACGCTGTGAGGCTGGTGCAGTGTGTGCTTCTGGACTCCTGCTGGAGGGAGCTGCCCCTTTGCCTTGCAGGCTTTGGTGCAGTGGAGACCTTAGGACCTGCCCCTCCTGGCACACCTGTGGGTGTGGCGAGCAGTGCCAGGGCTGAGGCACAGGTGCTGAGCCCGGAACGTGGGACGGGAGAGGCTGCACACGCCGGCAGGCGTCTGCTCCAGCCGCCGGGGGTTTCCGCAAGGGGGTGGGGGGTTGGTTTTCCTCCTTGAATTTGGGTGGGGAGGGTGTCCTGGGGTGCTGTGTCTGCACTTGTTTTGGTCGGAGGTCAAGTTGTGGCCCCGAGTCCCTGTCCCTCTGCCAAAGTGAGGGTTTGCCCATTTTTAGGTCAGATTTCCCTTGGGTCCGGGTCTCTAGGAGTGGGGCGCATTCCAAGGGGGCGTGAGCACGGTGGACGCGCGTGGGCCTCTTCCTCTCCCCTCAGCTCCTGGGTTGTGTGTGAAGAGCTGCCCAGCAGAATCACCCTCCTGCCTGGTGTTTCATTCACCAGAAATCGTTCTCACTGTGGACTCTTGAGTCAAATGTAATCCAAGAATGGAACGTGCTGTTGCTAGATGCCACACACAGCATCAGGAGCTTAGTAGGGGATTATATGATCTGACCCTACACCTTAAAAGTAAGACTATAGTTGTTAGGCCTCTGAGCCCAAGCCAAGCCATCGCGTCCCCTGTGACTTGCATGTATATACGCCCAGATGGCCTGAAGTAACTGAAGAATCACAAAAGTGCAAATGCCCTGCCTGGACTTAACTGATAACATTCTACCAGAAATTAGTGAAAATGGCCGGTCCTTGCCTTAAGCAATGATTTTTTTTTTTTTTTTTTTTTTTTTTTTGGTGAAGTTCCTTTTCCTGACTCATCCTGGCTCAAAAAGCTCCCCCACTGAGCACCTTGTGACCCCCACTCCTGCCCGCCAGAGAACAAGCCCCTTTGACTGTAATTTTCCTTTACCTATCCAAATCCTATAAAACGGCCCCACACTTACCTCCCTTCGCTGACTCTTTCCAGACTCAGCCCGCCTGCTCCCAGGTGAAATAAACAGCCATGTTGCGCTCACAAAGCCTGTTTGGTGGTCTCTTCACATGGATGTGCATGACAGTAGTTAAGGGGATACTGAAGTCTTTGGCAACTCCAAGAGCTTTTTCAGTTTGTGTCAGGACCTTTTAGGCAGAAGGAAAAGCTTGCTAAGAGAATCTTACAGAAATGTTCGGTGCAGTGCCATTAACTCGTGGAATAAATGTGTAACTTTCCGTGGCAGCCCTCTGGAAAGAGATGCACTTTGCACCCTGGTCTGCTCACTACAAGAATCAGCCATGTCACCCCGCTTTCTGTGGGTCTGCAGGTGTGCGTGGTCCATTGCCCTGCACTGTGGCCATGGAAGGGGAAGATGATCTGGAATGCTGGCGACAGTTATCGGTGTGTGTTGATGTGTGCTGCTTTCTACAGGGGAGAACATTTCTGTTTAATAAACATCTCATCACGATGATGACTGGAAGATATTTGAGTCTCATTCAATAGTGTTTCTGGGTTCCTTCTGTTTTTAATCTGCTTTCTAGCACTAGGCAAGTGAAGACATGGAAAGTAAAAACCCATCGAACTTGTAGAGACGTGGTGTTGTGTAGGAGCAGACTGTAGCCTCTGGCTCCGTTTAAAGATTGTAGTAAACCTCTTACCTGGCATGGTCAGGGTGTAAATTATCTTGTTTAATCGAAATGTGTATGAGTCAAAGCTGGCCCCTGCATTGTCGATGAAATACCAGATTTTAAGGGAACATGTCAATGTGCTGTAAGATACCAACAAACTTCCTCACTGAGGTTCGGCGCGGGTTTGGAGGAACTGGGCCTTAGGTCACCAGGGTCGTCTCTGGGAGCAGATGCTCAGTGTGGGCATTAGTCACTTAGCCTTTCCAGAGCTGAGGAGCAGCTCTCTGTGGTGGTTTTTGGAACCTGTATTTTGAGTCAGTTTGTCCCACTTGACTCAAAGTTGCCGCGCGATTTCAGACCTTTGCCTCCACCGTGCGCTCGTTTTCTTGTCCCCTGATAACTGCCTCAGTTGCCCCGGCCTGACATTTGAGCCTTGTCGTTCAGGGACACAGGCTCCGTGGTGGGGCAAAGGCTGCGACTCCGGCTTGCACAGTTCCGTGCCTCTCACCATGGCTTATCACATCACTCCCGGGATTCCCGTTTAGAGCAAGAGTGTCCCTTTCCTGCAGGCCCTGTGTGGTGTGGAAACCACCCCTACCTACCTTTCTCCTGTTTGAACTGTACCGTGAAGCTATTTCTGTTCTAGTCAACCGTCAGAATTTAAGGAACAGTGATTTATGTAACTTATCACATGCTTCTCAGCAGTTCTTTATGAATTTCATTCTGTTGTGAAATGATTGCAGTTTTCATGGCTATGCTGGTCTCACGTTGTGGCCCTTGAAATGAATTCCCTTCCCCATTGTGTGTTAAGGTTGTGCCTGGGAGCTGTTGAGGCCTCACCTCTGCTTAGGGCAGTGGCTTTGCTCTCCTGACAACAGGAAGAATCTTATTTAGAGCATTTCTAATGTGGTTTTTGCTTCCAGACAGAATTACCTTTTTCACAGAGACAGCCACTAAAGTCATAAATTATGCTCAGGATGGACACATGGGTCAGCTGATAGAGTGGAGTCCAGAACAGATCCAAAGATGCAAAAGCAGTGGAATTTGAGTCTTTTCAACAAATGGTGCTGGAATTATGGGACAGCCGTATGCAAAAGAGTGAAAACAGGGAGAAATTCCTGTATGAAAATTAAGGTGGACCATAGCCCTGAATGTAAAATATCAAACTACAAAACCTGTAGAAGAAAGGGAAATTGTGGAGACCTAGGGTGAGAGCTCTTAGCCATACCATGATCCATAATCAAGGAAGAAAACAAGTAGGTAAGACTCATCAAAATTAAACTTCTAATATAAAAGACACCCCTAGGGAATTGAAGAGACACATTT
Organism: Macaca fascicularis; assembly: GCF_037993035.2. Classification (NCBI taxonomy): domain Eukaryota; kingdom Metazoa; phylum Chordata; class Mammalia; order Primates; family Cercopithecidae; genus Macaca; species Macaca fascicularis. The sequence goes on from NC_088386.1 coordinate 779,318, forward strand.
TCGATAGATGGGGAGAAGATGTCTATGAACCATGCAGCCGGCAAAGGACTCGTATCCAGAATGCACAGGACTCCCACGGCTCATGACAGAGAACAAACCACCTGACTTAAAAGCGGAAGAGACCTGAACAGATGCTTCACTGAGAAGGACGGGAGGATGGCCCGAAAGCATCTGAAATGACCTTCAGCATGACTGGTTGCACCGAGATGTGCACCGAAGCCGCAGTGAATTTGTTCACACCCCTGCTGGAGCGCCTGACTAAGGTCTTCCGACAGCCCCAGGTGCTGGTGAGGACCGGCAGTCGGGACTCCTGTGCGATGCTGGGGTTCAGCAAGGTGCAGACAGCTTTGCGGTTTCTTACAAAACTGAACTCACACAAACGTCGGGCCCGGTGACCCCAATCCTGGGTATTTACCCTAGAGAAACAGAAGCTGCCGTTTAAGAAAAACTGTGCCCAGATGTTAATAGCGCTGTCTATAGTTGTCCAAAACAGGTTACAATGTGCCACAGCCATATGTGGAATAATAAATACCCAGCAGCCCCGAGGCCTGGCTGTTAATCACAGGACACCCCGGGTGCACCTCCAAGCACGATGCCCAGGAAATCGTGATTTTGTGAGTGTTTTGCCGCAACACTCGCAAAAGACAGACCCGGGGGATGGGAGAACACAGAGAGGGTGGTTGCTGGGAATGGGAGGGTATGCTTATGAGGCCCTGTGAGTGGGTTTGGGGCTGTTGGACTGTTCTGCTTGTGTGATGATTATTATGGGAATATTTGTGCCGAAATTCACAGAACTGAACACTGTCCACTTTACAGTAATTTTTAAAAAGTGGTAATATGCTCATTTTCGGTACTGTTTTTAATGGAAGATGGAGTTTGCAGATGATTTGTCAGGGCAAGCCTGTCTCAAGAGTTTGTAGATGATTCATTAGGGGCCTGTCTCAGGGCCCTTGGGTTGGGTTGGGTTGGGTTGGGTTGGGTTGGGTTGGGTTGGAAAAGCCTTCCCTGTTGCGGGCAGTAGTACGGGGCATGGAAAGGATATTGTCAAGGAAACACATAGAATCCTTTGAGGAAACGTGTATTTCTAACTTGCTATAAGATAGAATTGGAAATTGTAATGGTTTTGTTTTCTAGAGTCTTGGTGTAGAATAGGGAAGACAGTGTAATAAAAGCTAATTTTGAAATGAAGAATTTGAAAGATGTTCAATAGCAATAGCTCTAGGAAGTCACCCTGGAAATGTTTTTAAAGATGTTCAATAGCAATAGCTCTAGGAAGTCACCCTGGAAATGTTTTTAAAGATGTTCAATAGCAATAGCTCCAGGAAGAGTCACCCTGGAGTTGCTTCTTGAGCATTGGTTTCCTGGCTGTATCTTCCGACTTTCATTTTTAAGTTTTGCTGTGAGTTGGGGATGTGTGGGAATAGCCATCCCCAGGTGTTGGGTAGGAGTGGCCCTGCAGGGGGGTGCATGTGCCCCGAGGCCTGAGGCACTGTTTCAACCTAGCTTGGAACATGGGGACTCTTGTCAGTGGCTGGAGTAAGAGTACCAGCCTGGCAGGCTGGGGGAGCCCCGGGGTGGTCTGGGCACTGTCTTCCCTGCCTGCAGGATGGCAGCTGGAGGAGCTGGAAGGCTGCCTGCCTCGTGGCTGTCAGCGTAGCAGCCCCTCCTGGCCCTGGAGCAATCTTTGGGTCCATGAGTCTCTGCGCCGGGACTTGCCTCCTGGGACCTCCGCCACTGTCCTGAGGGCCCTGGTGCCACTTTCCCGGTGGTACCCAAGCCTCAGGCAGCTGCGACCCCAGATTCGGTTGCTTTCCCTGCCGTCTCATTCCAGCACGAGTGCTCATCTCACTCAATGCAGAGCCTCAGGTTCCTTCAAGATCCCCAGAGATAGAATCTCCCAATTTAACAAGATAGTTGGTGACAAGATTTGAGCGGCACTGATTTAACTCAGCTTCCAGAGTTTAAGTTCCCAAGACACAGTCCTGCTCCTTCCCTGGCCTCATCCTGTGTGGCTGGTGTGGATGCGGGGTTTCCGGAGGATGGGGCTGAGGCAGGTCAGCAGCAGGGGGATGGCTCATTATTGATCGCTCAATGCCTTGAGGATAACTAGGATTAATGACCTTTATAGGGCTGTAGTTTTGGAGTATATATATGTGCGTGTGTGTGTGTGTATATATATATATGTGTGTATATACGTGTGTGTGTATATATATTTAAACGAGGTGGACACGGTTATCACTGCATTTTTGTGACATGAAACTTGGAGAGCAGAGGATTTAGGAAACTCCTGAAGCCACACTGTCAGCGGGACCCGGGCGGTCTGGCCTTAGACCCTGCACTGTTTGCCCCTCACCACGCTGTCAGCAGACCTGGGTGGTCTGGCCTTAGAACTCACTCTGGTCGCCCCTCCCTGCCACGTTGTGGGGTTTTTCCTGCTTCTGGGCAGCATTTGATAGCTTGTGAAACAAGACCAAGACTTACTATGAGTGGATATGCCATTATCTGAGATCCAGAACGTTTCCTGGACCTGGGGTGGCCTATGTCATGTAAGGGAAGGTAAAAACATTTTCATTGTGGTCGCTGGGGCTCCTGAAATGGCATTTTTCCCAGTGAAAGTTTACTCATAAAAATCTTCTAACTCAATACTATGTGAACAGGAAGAAATGTGTTGGGCTCTAGTTAAATGTCTCAGAGCCACAGAAGTAAATGAGGGCACATTCCGAGCACAGCCTCCCGGAGGAGGGCAAAGACGTTTGCCTGGAGGGTTTGCCATGAAGCAGGACTTGGGCAGGGCTGGTCAGCCTAGGGAGGCCTCTGCCATGATGTAGGTTAGTTGAAGTAGTTGACGGGTGGTGGCGTGAGGTCCCCGAGGAAGCCCCTAGCAAGGCCGGTTTCCGTGGGATGGAAAACTGCCGTTCAGTGGCTGTAATCCTGGCTTCACGGGTCTGACATACAATCCTGCACTTGGATACTTGGATCCCAGTGAGGTCAGATGGCCCTGAAAGGACATTCGGAATGTGACGGCTGCACCCATTCTCAGCATCTGTAGGGTCTCCTATGTATGTGTGTGTTTCCATTTTCTTTTAGCACAATTTCTCCCAGTGAAATCGTGAGAAATAGAAGGAAAGGTGGAATGAAGATGTGATTGAGGAAAGTGTGGTGTGGTCTTCGACCTTATTTTGCCTTGGTTGGTGCTCAAGAACTCCACCTGACCTCAGAGCTGAGCGTTTCTGCCAGGAAGTCCTGCCTTTTATCCTACCTCGAGGCCTGTTGAGACACTCCAAGAAGCTTCGTTAACAAATTGCTTTTTCCTTTTACAGCAGTTGGATATATTTGCAGCAAAACAAAGGAATAACCCACCAATATGGTTACTAAATGCATTTAAGTATAGATAACATTCAGTCTTGAAGGGCCTGAGATTTTAATCATCTTTGGGTCATGTAACAAGTGGTGTTGGTGATTAAAATCTCCTGACAGCTTTGTTCTGCCACGTTCCTCAGTTTTGAATGATGATCTTCCTGGTGTTGTACCTTGGGAGGGGAGTTTGTGTCAGTAGACAGCAGAGTGGTGGTTCCCAGAGGCTGGGAAAGGACAGAGGTGAGGCCCCTGAAGGACACTGGTCTTCCTGGTTTAGGGGTTTGGGGCTCAGCCACCTTCCTGTGTCCATGTAAATTATACCCAGGATCATTTTCACTCGCTCCACTTTAGTTGAACATTGGAGCTTCAGGATATGTGTGCCCACGTCACCTGGGCCGTGATCCTGGAGTTGGGTGAGACTGATTCCCGGGTTTATAGAATTACTCTGGGATTATTGAAAACAGAAGCACTTAAGGCATTCATAATGCTATTTCCTGAACGTAATTTATGTTCAGTTCTTCAGAAACATTTATCTGAGGAAGCATCTATAATTTTTGTTTTCTGCCACTCAGTGCTAGAAAGAATTGTGCAACACTCAAGTGAGTGGCATTATTCCTCTCCCTCCACCATGCAAGCAAGATTAATGGTACCTCTGGCTCCCCTCAATCTTCTCATCTGCAGGGTGCCTGGCATGGCAGTGTGCTGCCTTCCGTCTTCTTTTTGGGGACAATTAGTCGTGTTTGTGTGTACTGCTCAGCTCAGCCTGGTGCGGTTGTGTGAGTGAGGAGCTTGGATGCTAGGTGACCCTCCCAGGCCTGCCTCCCACCTCCCTAGGCCTTGTTCTAAACTGACAGATAAACAGTGTGTTTTGGAAGAGGACAGCAGCAGGGCAGGAGAGAGTTTGTTCAGACTTTCTCCTTGCACTGACGTTTGAGCCTTCATCCAGCCTGGGCCCTTCTACAGAGCTGCGTTTGTGTGTCGCAAACCATTCCCTCCCAGTAACCGTGCTTTCAGAGGTTTGGAAATGTGACTTAACTCATCTTCAATTTAAAGCGTACTATCAAATTTTAGTGTTGAAACTGATGTATTTTTTTTTTTTTTTTGAGACGGAGTCTCGCGCTGTCGCCCAGGCTGGAGTGCGGTGGCGCGATCTCGGCTCACTGCAAGCTCCGTCTCTCGGGTTCATGCCATTCTCCTGCCTCAGCCTCCTGAGTAGCTGGGACTACAGGCGCCCGCCACTGCGCCCAGCTAATTTTTTGTATTTTTAGTAGAGACGGGGTTTCACCGTAGTCTTGATCTCCTGACCTTGTGATCCGCCCGCCTTGGCCTCCCAAAGTGCTGGGATTACAGGCGTGAGCCACCGCGCCCGGCGAAACTGATGTATTTTATGGCCTTTATGTGATTTCTCTTGATTTTTTTTTCCCCATATGAGACATGGCATCTTAAGGGAGACAGCCTGGTGTTGGCCGCCTTTCCTAAGGATGGAAGTGAATTCTGAAAGCCCTTTATGTAGGCAGCGAAATAATCAGGGAACCGTTATTATAGCTATGTCTGTCCATGTAAAGCGAGCACGACTCATAAGCAGAAAAAATTGCAGCCCGGGGGCAAAGTGAGCCCTAATGTTGCCTGTGCCTCACCTCCCTGCCATGAGGAACGGAAGTGCAAGCGCAGGTGGTTGAATTAGCCTCCAAGCCCAGCCTGCGCCCCCCTCACATCCCTCTGCATTTGCAGGGGCACAGGCTGTGCTGCCACCCCTCGCTCAGTGCCAGGGCTGATGCGTCAGGAACAGGGGGTACACTCCGCCCCTTGCTCGGTGCCAGGGATGATCTGTCAGGATCCCTCGTGCTCATCTGGTCCTCAGGTCTTCATCACCAGCCTCCTGCTGGTAACGGGCTTGTTATTACCTTGGTATGGGTAATAACATACCCATACCAACGTATGTAATAACATACGCATACCAAGGTGTTGTGGGGCGATGCTCAGTCCTCCGAGGGAAACGGCCCTTAGACGATTCATATTCAACAGAACCGGGAAATGGGTTCTTGTTCCATGTCCTGGATCCCAGGAAGCCCTTGCTCTGGACCCTGTAATGCCCGGAGTCCTCCTGAGAAACGCTGGTGCCACTGGAGCACAGCCCAGCCCCCTCCAGTTTCTCCGCTTTGTAACTGCACTTGTGTTTAGCAGGTCTTCCAGGACTTAGACGCTGCTTGGTGTGAGCCAGGTTTTGTGTGGAAAGGACAGATCCGAGCCGGCAACCAACCAGCCCAGAACCATCTTTTATGCTTCCAGATTCTGTGGCCAAAAACTCACCCGTGGACATTGAGGGTGATGCATTTCTGCTCCAAGACATCTGTGGAGTCAGCTGGAGGCATGGAAAGGATGTGGAGCCTCTTCACTCCTGGCCTGGGCTTGGACCTGCTGTGCAGCCTCTCAGTGGCACCAGGGCCCCCTTGTGTCACAGCAGCCTCGGGTTGCTGGCACTGCCCCAGGATGTCCCGGGCTTCATGATGGTAGGGCCTGCTTGTGCCATGGCGGCCTCGGGATGGTGGCACTGCCCTAGGGTGTCCCAGGCTCAAGGCCAGTGTTCTGTCCAGCGAAGGGAAGTTGTACCGTAAGGTCTAGTCTCGGAAGGTGTCTGGGGTCCTATCCTTCAGAGCGGTCCTGCACTCACCACAAATCAAGCCAGGGGAGGCCCTGCCAGAATTTGCAGCTGTGTTTCAGGTTGTTCCACAAGGCCTCTTTTATTTTGGGCTAGTCAGGTATATAATTCTTATTCTCTTCGATTTTTTTGAGACAGGCAAAGAAAAAAAAACCTTTTTGTTGCCCAGGCAGTGGTGTGAGCACGGTTTACTACAGCCTCAACCTCCCAGGCTCAAGCGATCCTCCTGCCTCAATCTCCTGAGTAGCCAGGACCCACAGGCACATGTTCCACGTGTCCCCATGCCTGACTTAGTTTTGTATTTTTTGTAGAGATGGAGTTTTGCAATGCTGCCCAGGCTGGACTCAAACTCCTGGACTTAAGCAGCCCAGCTGCCTCAGCCTCCCAAGATTCTGAGATCACAGGCATGAGCCACTGTGCCTGGCCAAGTGTGTTTCTAATTTCAAAATTAAGAGGACCCAGAGTCAGTTAATGACGTCTCTACTGGAACATGCTGCTTATAGTACATTAGGAAAAATCATCCAGAACTTGGAAAAGGGGCTGGACAGACACAGCCCTTCGAGGTTGTCCGATGAACCCCTGGGGTCTTTAACCATCTGGAGGGATGTACCATGTCAGACTCACTGTTGTCAATGGGCTGAAGCCCAGGTTTCATGAGTTTGTGTCAGCTTGTAGTACTTTATCTGGCAGAGATGCGAGTGACTTCTGCTCAGTGAGAGGCTCATCTCAGGGACTTCATGGCCTGAGGGACAGCAGCCTGTTTGAGCTGATCGAGCAATCTCACGCTACCCTTATTTTTTGAAACGCCTATGAGTGACTTCTCACACGGTCTTTGACGCGGCTTCATGCCCGCCCTCCTTGGTAATGATCGAATGCTTTATTTGACCCCTTGTCCCCTTTCTTTGGGGTGTTCCAGTCTCAGTTCTCATGTGTTCTGCTTCTGCAGGAATTTCTGAAGCTGCTGAATGTAGAAATCACTGAGGAGGCTGTGCTCCCACCCCTGTGAGTCTTCCAGGCATCAGCCTCTCCCCTTGGTGAGGCGGCGTCCATGGCACACCGAGTAGGCTGTGCTCCTGTCCCCCGTGAGCTTTCCAGGCGTCCTCGTCTCCCCTCCAGGGGGACAGGAGGAAGCTTTCAAACCTTTCTTAAACTTGTTTTCATGTCTTTGTTTTAACAGATTTCTTTGCATCGTCTCCCTTATCCAAAAGTGAGGGTGAACGCTGAGTTATTCACGGGAGTCAAGAAACCACACGCATCCCAAAGTGACGTTTGTTTCCCTGAAATGATTTGTGTGTGTTCACCTTAAAATGCAACTCAGTAAAACAGGTGTGTTTTGAGGAATGACTTTAAATTACCCAGTAAAGATGTGACAGTTAAATTTCATCATCTGTGCGGGTGTCCACAACCCCCTTCTGTGATTGCGTGTGAGTTTGTGACTTGTGGTTATTGTTGAAGAAAGAAAATCTGTTGCTGAGAACTTCAGAGGGTGTGCTGGGATTGTGTAGGGTGGACATCGGGGGCTTTAGTGTGTGGCTTCCTTGAAGAGGTTCAAATTAGGGCTGAGAGTCCCTACTCCAAAATGCTCTGAAACCTGAAACATTCCGAGCTTCCTCATGACACTCGAAGGAAATGCTCTTCGGAGCATTTTGGATTTCGGGCTGGGGATGCTCAGCTGGAAAGTGAAATATTGCAAGACCCTTCTGGCCCCAGGAGCTTGGATAAGGTCATGGAGGGGGCCTGTGCCGGGTGTCCCTGGAGTATGAGGCAGCCTGGGCTCGCTGAACTGGTTTTTGTAGGAGCCACAGAAGGGAAAGAGGGTCAAAGTGGCCACGCCTGGCTCCTGAGAAGGCTGGAGCAGAAGGAGGTGGGCGCAGAGGGCAGCAGTTGAGGCCCCAGCGTCCGGGGCTCCTGTCCCTGGTGGAGTTGAGAAACTCCTCTAGTTGTGGCGTCTCCCCTGTCAGCAGCCACTGAGGCCTGAAGGGAGAGGGGGCTGAGGAGAGGAGGAAGGATAGGCCTACTTCTGGAGAGGGCCAGCATCGGCCTGTGCTAGCCTCGTGTGTTACTCCTGCATCCAGGGTGCACGGCCGTGCCTCGTGGTGTAGCGGTTCCCAGGATGCACAGCGCTTTTGTCTGCAGTAACGGCTTTGTCTCCGACCCTTGGAGGCAAGTTACTTTTTCCCCAGTGAAAAGAGGTAGAAAATCTTACAGAAATGCATTTGCTCTAATGTCTATTTTCCGATAAGACAAGGTCGCTTAGGCTAAATCTTTGGGAGGTCAAGGCAGGAGGATCACTTGAGACCAAGGGATTCAAGACCAGCCTGGACAACAGAGCAAGACCCCATCTGTATAACAGAAAAATTAGCTGAGTGTGGTGGTGCGTGCCTGTGGTCCCTGCTACTCTGGAGGCTGAGGTGGGAAGACCACTTAAGGCTACAGTGAGCTGCGATTGCTCCACTGTACTCCAATCTTGGCGACAGAGCCAAGACCCAGTCTCAGAAAGGAAAGTTTAAAAAAAAAAAAAAAAATCCAGAAATGTCATTTTCTTTTTAAATCATCTCAAAAGAAAAATCGGTTTTTTCTAGGAATGTAAAGGGAAACTGATACAATTCTTTCCTTGCATTGTTCCTCCTTTTCAAATATTTACAGTAGTCCATCCACATCGTGTCTCATCTCATTACAAAGCAGCAGGTGTCGGTCAGGCACAGAACTGAGGGAGAGTGGTTGTGCTCTTCCCACTGATTTTTGTCACTAGCTTTATTCATTTCCTTAAAACCCTTTTTGTATGAGTTCTATTATAGTTTGAAAAAAAATTCACTTAGGTAGAACTGGAAGCGTTTCCGCAGTATTAATACTCATGACCCGTCCTGGGTCTTGGTATACGTGTATTGTATAAATGTACACGTGTGTGTGTGGTGTACGCATACTACGTGTATTTCCACTGTGCATGTATTTATAATGTATAGGTATGTACACTACATTTGTGTCCTACACACGTGCATGCTGTAGGCATGCATGTACATGTGTATACGTGTGTATCTATGGTCACCATGGTTATATGCACACTACTTGGACACCTATCTGTCCTGCATGTGTACGTACATGCATGTATTTAATGCCATATACATACCTGTGTACGTACACCTTGTGGGTATGTGCACATTTCTGCAGATGTATATATACATATGTGCACACAAGCATGCATGTACACTATGCACACTGAATAAACTTCTGGATATGTACACTCTAATACATGCTGCATATGTATGTACACTATTGCATATGTGTATATGCTTTATACGTTAGTGTACCGATGTACATTGTATACATGTGCATATGTGTACACTGCGCATGTGTATGCGTGCTGTAGTGCACCTACGTACATTGGATAAGAATATATGCTATACGCATGTGTATACATATAGCATATAGCATACCTATGTACATACGGATGTGCATGTGTATGCCATATGCATGTACATACAGGTTATAGTATAGACGTGTACACTGTATGCATATAGATGGGTGTACATGCTGTGCATGCGCATACATGTTAGCTTATGTACATTTGCTATATGGATGTGTGTATGCTCTATGCTTTTACACACGTAGTGAACTTGTACACTATATTTGGATGTGTGTACACTCTATGCATGTACACCACACGTGTTACAGTGTACCATATACGTACACTATGTGGATGTAAATGTGTGTGTGCTCTATGGCACCAGGAATAAGGCTCCCGCAGGGATCCAGGAACACACCATCTCGCTGGCACCGGAGAGTGTAGGATGAAAACAGTTGTTTGTTGCAACCTCGTTGAAATTTGGCAGGTTACTATATCCTCTGCAACGATTTAGGAATAGTCACTTCATTGATGTGTGTGTTCCTGAAATCATAAACAGCTCTGTGAGGTGTGTCTCATCCGAAGACGAGAAAGGGAACCGAAACAACAATGACTTGGTCACTTAAGTGAGGTAGAACTAACAGAGCAGCTGTCTAGCTTTCTGTATTGTAACTTTGTCAGCAGCTCAATGAGAAATCGGCACTCATCAGGAAATGTGTCCACTTTCTACTGTTCTTTATTCGTGGTGTATTTACTGCCTCGTGTTATTCCTCACGATGTAGCAAAATCCCTCCTAGAGTTGTGAATATCAACAGTTCATGACAAATGTAGTATCTTCTTGGTTAACGTTGAAAACGATATGTAAGTTCATCTTCAGATACTGTTTGGAAGGATGAGAAAGAAGATATTTAGGACAAAAGAATAGAGAGCTTTCAAGTAAACAGGGAAAATAAGGACTTTGTGCAAAATATTTCCAAATTTGGAATTTGAGAATACTAAATCTCACATCTAAGATCATAGGTAGTTTTTTGGGGGGGTTTTAAAATTAGTACTTGGTTTTCCATGCCTTTGGGAATTTCAGTCCTGATGGAGGATTGCAAGAATAATCTGATTTTTCAGAACAGAAGGACAGTCTGTCTCAAAGGTAAATTCCAGGTTGTACCATAGAGAAATAGAAATTGCTGTCAACTTTCTGTAAGGTTCTTCAGTTCTTTCCTCTTCTGTGGTTAAAAAACCATCTCTGGGTTTAGTCTCAGCCAAGTTCCTCTTATTAGGTTGCCTTACATTTCACACAGCTGTTGAGAGTCTTCTTCATTCGTAGTTAACTTGTCAAAAGCAAAACTTTGTACTAGTTAGATCTGAGCACCTTGAAGGCAGGGCTTTGTTTTATATTTTTAATAAGCAGCAGGGTGATGGCAGGACTGGGGCCCTTCATCCCATCATGCGTTCCTCAGAGCTTTCAGAGTTCTCACTGTGTGCCGAGTGTGGTGTTGGCTGTGTAGCGTTTAAATAGGAATATGAGGCTCTGTGACTTGGGACGTTCTTACCACCTTCATAGAGAGCTTGGTGACAGCTTAGCATGACAGCTTGCACACCTGTTGTGTATACTTTATTACGGCCCCACAGAAAGGGTATTGATTTAAACGTGACTAATTTCTCATGTTTCTTTTTGCCTTTATTCCTAGTTACAGTCCCGATACTTTTTCTTGCTTTAAAATCTTGCTAATCGCTGGTGAATTAGTGATAAACTATATTTATGTGTTCTCTAAATCTAGCGATTTAATTGGAGGTCATTATTGTACCATGTGTCAGTGCTGGGTCAGAATGGCTCAGTTTTACATTGTCAAAAGGTTAACTAGAGCAAGGTGCAGTCCTACTGGAACTTGCTCATTTATGAAATATAGGCACTTTATTTTTTGTTATACTGGAGGTGTGCTCAAATGTAAACATTTTGAGCCGTGTTAGAAGGATATACAAGATTGTAATGAAGAAATCAACAACTTGATCAAGTACCAGCTAATGAACTTTATGTTTGAAGTATATGGAACATGGACCTTGGCAATCAGTTTTCATCTTGACCTTTTATTTTTTTACTAGAATCTTGGTCTGTCACCCAGGCTGGAAGGGTGGAGCACAGTAGTACGATGTCCGTTCACTGAAACCTCTACTTCCCAGGTTCAAGTGATTCTTATGCCTCAGCCTCCCTAGTAGCTGGGGTTACAGGGTGTGTGCCACCATGTCTGGATAATTTATTTTTAGTAGAGATGGGGTTTTGTCATGTTGGCCAAGCCGGTCTGCAACTCCTGACCTCAAGTGATCCACCCACCTCAGCTTCCCAAAGTGCTGGGATTACAGGTCTGAACCACCATCCCTGGCCTGATCTTCTGTTCTAATATTGGTTATTCAGTCTCAATGATAGTGCCTGGTTGTATTAACTCTTTGTGGAAAGCACAATTGTAATGAATCTGGTTGTGTATGTACGTGCTGACTTAGCGTTCATGGCAGCACGGTGAGGTGGGCATTGTTCCTGAAGGAAGGATGGATGGGCAAGTCGGGGCTTAGATACGGGACTTGTGGGCAGTCACTGTTGTCCCATGGCTGAGATCAGGCCTGTCTGTCGCCTGTACCCTGAACTCTTAACACACAAACGAGCAACTGTCAAGAGTCGGTGCTCGAGTGTGATGTGGCCTGTGGTGTGTGCCTCTCAGCCTTGCTTTGGCTCGGGATAACAGGGCAACAGCTCCGTCCCTCGTGTGGCTGCCTGGGAGTCCCAGGAGAACCCACTGAAACCGTTTATAAATGCCGGACATTGAACGTTCTCCTTGGTACCAGCACATCTGGTATCGGACAGTGCAGTTAGATTCTCGGCCAACAAACCTGTACAGGAGTGTGTGAACTCTGCATTTGCTTCTCCCGGACAAAGGTGAATTCCTGGTCACTAGTGGATGACCACAGGTGTGGCCTCAGGAGCAGCACGGAGACAGGCACCCGGGTGCAGGAAGAGCAACTGAAAGAGGGGGTGGGGAACGTGACAGATGCACGTGTGAGATTAGCTGTTACCGTGGCGGGTGGGGGCTGGGTAAGACCAGATTTTCTCATTGTTGCCCCTTTCTGAAAAGGACCCTGAATTGATTTCTCTGTGGCTCCTCGCGCCTCCTTGTCAGGTTGGAGGAGACTGCTCCCCTGGCTCAGGCCTCGCTTGCGGCAACACGGAAGCTGCTGTTGCTTGCCCTGCCCTCCCTGTGACGTCCTCTGTGCTGTTGTCTGGGAACAGTTCTGCCGAGCAATTTGGACTCTGCTCCCTTCTGCTCTTGGATTTCATGTCTGGAAGGCTTGTGTTCTTTTCCGATTTTTGATGATGCTGAGCTATATTTTTGCAAGGATCACACGTGCCCATACAGGGAGAAGTTCCTTTGCAACTTTAACATCTCGACGCTCTCAAGCAGAGCTTGCTATCGAAGTTGACAGACTCCTGTGTTTTTGTTTTGGCAGAAACTGAATTTCAGTCCTAGGACAGCTTCAGCACACTTGATCATCCTAGCTCTTCTCTCTCACAGCTCCCCTCGTGTGTGGCAGAAATCATATGCCCTGAAGTTTACCAGTCCCTTCATTTGAAAATTAATTAATGTATGCGGTCCTCATGAGAATTTTACTTTTTATAAAAGCAATCGCAAAGACTGGGTTTTGTGAAACCAGTGTTTTATGTGTATATTACTTGCACTCACAATAAGCTTTGTCTTCTAAATATTTCATGTTTCAGATTAGCCCTGGAATCATGCCCTGGAGTAGTTTTGCTTTTCCGCTTTTATTTTTGGCTAAGATAAAGTTGAGGACCTTGTGGTATTAGGTGTAGTGAGCCCTTTTAGCTTCTTCTATGTCTGTTTTCCTTTAAGCCAGAACCAGCAGACAGATACCAGTTTGTGAGCACCTGGCATCTCCTAGGCCTTTCCTGGGTCTTCCCTCCGCTGTCTCGTGGACAGAGCAGTCACTTGTGGAAGGTGAACCTGAGAATCTGTGCGTGGAATTAAGTAAATGTCATAGCTCTCTTCTGTGACGAACTGAATCACATTAAGCCCAGTAAATTGTAACAGCAGGTTTTGCACATACAAAGCATTGAACACCAGGACAGGTAACCAGGCTGCGACGCTTCTGGTCCTGCACAAGACCTCCGGTATCACAGCACATTTAACAAATTGGCTGCATTGAGTGTTTGAAAACGTTGTGTATGTACCATGTCTGTGATTTTCGAGGGCCTGGAAAAACACCTCTGTGGTTATAGCAATCTTGATCAATGGGAGCTGAAGGTTAGTACTGGGGCAGACTGTGTTTTAAAGAATCAAGGTCTCTCGAGTATGTTTCGGTTTTCCCATGAAGAAGAAAGATGTTAGCTGTTCTTTCCTGGACTGTGGCTATCAGAGTGCCCCACCATGGTCACTCACACGTTTACTTCATTTCCATTTAACCGGGCTGGGCTTGGGCCAGAGTACTTCGATTGTCATATGTCATATGAGGCTGAGGAAGTGTCTTCTGCCTCATCGTTGGCATATGGAAATACTGTTTTTCAAAGCATACTCTACTTTCTCATTTGTGTTTATATGAAATAATGGAATGGTTATTTTAACTGTGCAGTTTCCTATGCTTGCTTATTTAATTGCGGAAAGATAATGGTTTTATTTTGCTAAAATCTGTGCTAGGAATTGTGTAAAATCTTTGTGAAATGCCCAGTTTACTAGCTTAAGTTATAGATCTTTGTATAGAAAAGAAAAGCCTATTGCTACAAGGAGCATTGTCTTTATCGATGCAAAAAGCTTTAGGCTTATTGGCCGTGTAGTCTGTAAAATTCATCAGAATGTGGCGAACATTGAGAAAAGCATTGAAGTTTTAAAATCTGCTATGCAGTTTTCTTCAACTCCCTTGCAAGATACTTAATTTGAATAAAAGACAGAATAAAATGTTCCCATTGAGGAAAGGGGCAAGACTACTGTTGAGTATGTGTTCTGAATCTGAGCAGTCCTGCCACACTCGTCTGTGATGTGGTGGTGTCCATGGTATCACTTTTACAGAACTTTAAGAATGCTGCTTCTGTGAATAAAATACATTTATTCTTAGCATTTCAGTTTTGAGTTTTGAGAAGTGTAAAACGTGTTAATGCTTTCTTTCCCTAACAGAATTTGCTTGTTGTTGTTGTTGTTGTTTTTTTTTAAATGCCTGCAAGACTCTGAAGCACATTAATCACTTAAAATGAAAAGAAAAAAAAAGGGCTGGGCGTGATGGCTCACGCCTGTAATCCCAGCGCTTTGGGAGGCCGAGGCGGGTGGATTGCTTGAGCCTGGGAGCTTGAGACCCAGGGAACCAGCCTGGGCAACCTGGTGAAATTCCGCCTCTACTGAAAACACACAAATTAGCTGGGCGTGATGACTGCACACCAGTAGTCCCGGCTACTCCAGAGGCTGAAGAGAATGGCTTGAGCCTGGGAGGCAGACCTTGCAGTGAGTGGAGATCACGCCCTTGCTGTCAAGCCTTGTTGACAGAGTTTGGACCCTGCCTGATAAACAGCAACCATAATAACATATGGGTGAACTGTCTGGCTGCTCTGACTAGAGTAGAATAAATCCAATTACGTTTTTGTCTTTTATTAGCATTGAAATTTTCTTGATCATCCCTTTGTTTTCATTACATTGTAGCAATATATTGCTGCTTAGAGTCTGGAACAAGTAGGCTTCTCTGGATCAGGTTCTTACTGGATTGCTAAAACTTAGAATGAATTTTCCCCTCCTTGGATGTGACTTATAGGACTTTGCCTTTTGAGGTGATGTGTTGCATTTGATAGCGGACACAGGAACGCCCAAAGAATTCACTTACGGGGCTAAAATGTACGTACTTTGTAGTGTTTCCCTCGTAGAGTGAAAACGGTACCTCTCATTTGGGGGTCGATGATGCTATTTGCTGAAAACATTTTAAATTTTATTTATTTTAATTTTTTGAGACAGAGTCTTGCTCTGTTGCCCAGGCTGGAGTGCAGTGGCACGATCTCGGCTCACTGCAAACTCCACCTCCCAGCTTCACGCCATTCTCCTGTCTCAGCCTCCCGAGTAGCTGGGACTACAGGTGCCCGCTACCACACCTGGCTAATTTTTTTATTTTTGGTAGAGACGGAGGTTTCACCATGTTAGCCAGAATGGTCTCGATCGCCTGACCTTGTGATCCACCTGCCTCGTCCTCCCAAAGTGCTGGGATTGCAAGCGTGAGCCGCCGCACCCGGCCGAAAACATGTTTCTTTACTGCCTCAGTCCTCAGTTGGGTAGTCTGTTCTTTGTAGGACATTCAGGGAGCGGGGACATCTTGAGTCTTGAAAGGTGCGCTCTGTGAGATGGGAATCTTCTGGCTGCTTATTTAGGGAATCCTGCCGGTTGTCATTTACTAGAGAGCGCAGTTTCCTGGCTGCCCTGGTCTTTGAGGGGAGGGAGAGAGAGGGGTCATTTTCCCACCTGGACCAAAGTGTTTATTAAACCTGGCTTGTGTATCATTTGGATCTTTTTATGAAGGAAAAGCCACATCTGTGACTTTCAGATGAGTGGAAGTCATGTTAAAAAAAAATACATCTATCTATCTATCTATCTATATCTATATCTATATCTATATCTATCTATCTATATATATATATATATCTGCTACTATGGAGAAGTTTTGTCCTTGTGACCTGTGAATACAGTCACAGGAGGGCAGAATGTTCACGGTGTGGGTGCTTACAGTGTACATGCAGAGTCACATTCTTCACTAATATTACGTTAAAAAGTGACAAATAAGAGAAAAATATTTTGCTCATTTACAACCTCGGTAAGAAGCTGGCAGCACTCTTGTTTTTGGAGGGTTGTGAAGGGAATATTGAGAAAGTGTCGTCAACATTAGACTCGCCCACTCTGCAAATCCTGTGCCAGCTGGAGTGAGGACCCCGTGATGGAAAGATGCACCCCTCTTCCCGGAAGGAGTTGAATCTTTGTAGCGCTCAGGACGCATGGTTCATCTCTATATAAAGGCAGAGTGTGAAACGCCGTGGAGGCTGAGAGAAGCGATGTGGTTAGCAAGTATGAGTGAGACGTTTGGGGCTTGTTAGCACCTGGCGTGTGTGCAGCAAGCTTTGCTATCTGCACATGTGTGATCCTTAGAACACTGGCGTCTGGAGCCGTGGGGGCTGTTGAGGGCCTCAGCTCCCGGCGGGCTGAGGAGTTCCCTGTTACCACCAGGATAACCGTGATTTTGAAGGCTGTCACTCAATCCCAAGTCCTGGAAGGGGCTCCTTTCAGAGAGGAAAACACCCCTAGAGCCTCGGGCAGAATTCAGTGATTTTTCTTATAATGTTGCTTAGATTTCGCAAACATGAAACCAAGAACATATTTCAGAATGCTTATGGTTCTTCTGTAACCATGGAAACAAAGTAATTTGCAGTCGATGGACAGTTTGCGGAAGCTGAACTGCCTACATCGTGAGCACGGCGCTCTCCCTACCGCCCTGGGCCTTGCTCCGGTTTGCTGGGGAGGCTTTGTAGGGCCTCTTGGCTGGGATACCTCTCTCATGTCCCATGTTGCTACCCCTGGTCACAGCCATACTGCTGGGCACCTGCGCTGTGAGGACACTGAGTGGACACGGAGCCGCGGGGCAGCAGTTGGTCAGGAGGTGGCATCCACATGGTCCGAAACAGGTTTCTGTTCATTAAGAACGATCATTGCAATAAAAACAGAGTGAAAGAAAACTCTACTGACCTGAGAATGCGTCCGCTGAGTTGCATAGGGAAGTGCAGTGAGGAAGGTGAGGGCTGAAAGGAAATGAGGGAGAGGAAAGGAGAGAAGGGAAGCGAAAGGGGGAGGGCGGATGGGAGTGAAGAGGGAGATGGAGGAGGAAGAAGAGAGGGTGGTGGGCAGGAGCCTGGGAAATGTGTCCCAGAGCCGGTTCCTGACCGTCGTGGGTGTGTCAGAGCTGATCTTCCAGGAGAGGTGGCCTGGGAGGGCTGACCCTTAGGAAGTGAGGGCCGGGGGGAGCTGATTCTTTGGCCCTCAGCGAGGCTGTTGTTGACCTGAGATACAGTTGATGGTTTTCCTGAAGAGGTCGTCTGCACAGCCACCATTTGCTGCCAGGTTGGAGAGAGAAGTGCTCCTCCCCATGGGTTCTTTCTATTTTGTGGATTTTTCCCAGTTTAGCTGAGCAGCCTGTCAGTGGAAATGTCGGGGATTACTAACATGTCTCCATTCTACAGAGCAGTCGACCAGCTTCCGATCCTGTAGTTGTTGGGGGCACCATTCCCGTCCTGTCAGTGCCGGCCCAGCGTGGAAGCCGCAGCCGGAGGCGCTGGGAAACCTGCGGGGCTGTCGCTGCCGGGGTTCTGATGAGAGTCGTGGGCTGGAAGAAAGATGTCCTTAGGGCAGAGCCTGGCGAGGAGGGGGTGCTGCTGTTCTAGCAGTACATGGAATTTCAAATGACAAATGAAACAAGCTTTTAATTATGACCAGAGCCCTATGCTCTGCGTTTCTTCAAATGGAAATGTGCTGAAATGAATTTGCTGTTAATCGGTTGCCTCATGCAAGATGCAAGACGGAGGGCTGGGAGCAAAGTAGAATGTGGACTTCTCTACAGAGCTTCCTCCTCTCAGACTATAATCAGTTGGATGGTGCTACACAGGAATACGTGAGAATTCATGTGAGAAAGGTGATGGGTACAGACCTGTGTGACCGGCAGGTGTTGGGGGGAGGTTTGAGAGAAGCTTTTGGCTGAAGTGGTGTCAGGTGCAGGTGCTGAAGTGTCTGTCTGGATGGAAGAGCATATGACTCTGGGCTGCGGGAAACAGATAAAGGAGGAGGTGGGCAGACGTGAGTCGTGTCTTAGGGATGGTAGCAATTCAGACAGACCCAGGATCAGGCTCCCACGGGGGGAGGAGTGGATATCAGGACCCAGGGAGCATGGGGCGGGGGTCATGCCCAGGCCTCTGCGGGTCTTGCTCTTGTGTCAGCAGGGCCCTGTGCTTGCCCTCCTTAAAACTTTCCTGATCCATAAAACGGGCACGACAAAATCCACCTTGTGACACTGAAGCTTAAATGAGATGAGGTACATGGTGTCTTCCTTCCCTTCCTGACACATCCTAGACTCACAGCTATGGTAGCAGCGACAGACTGGATGGAATGCTGGAGCCGCTTTGCACCTGGTGAAACCACATGGATTTTTGTGCAGTGTTGGCGACTGTTTCTGAAAGCCTTTGGTCATGGCAGTGGCAGCCTGGAGTGGCTCTTGGCATACTTGAGTCTGTGGAGTGCAAGGTTGACTGGAGCTCCGAGGCCATTGATACTATCCAGGGGTGAGCTGATGAGGCCCTAAAACATGGGGGAAGGCCGAGAGGACTTGGCTGCCAGAAGCATTGTAGATTTCTGGCTTTGAGAACTTGCTGACTTATGGACATAGGAAGGTAAACCCAGATGGCTCCAAAATTGTAAGTCCAGAAGAAAGGTGGGAGGGTACAATTGCTGACTAGGTCATGGTTGCCCTGTCCCTTTGTTTCTGGCCATCGTTTCTCCTCCCTCTCCCTGCCTTTGTGGGCTGGAGGGCCTGAGCCTGCACAGCGGTCTATTTCATGATGACAATGGCCGATTATTACCCTGCAGTAAGAAATCTCTCCATTTTATTTGGCAGCAGTAGTTAAATAAATTTAAGGAGTGATAGTGTAGTAGTATTTGTTTTTTTTGTGCTTTTTTTTTTTTTTTAGTGTCATTTAACTGAATATTATTTCCAATTTCACTGATCACTTTGAGAGGCCAAAACATGCTTTGATTTGTTATTTTGTGTTTGAGCTAGTTTATTGCCTCACAGGAATGCCAATTATTCTGTTGTCACACATCATTAAGTATCTCAAATTGTGTTACTATAATACTTAGCTGAATTACCTCCCTTATTTTGGCTTTTAAAAATCTAAAATCTGTGTGAAACACAGGATGGTGCATCTCCATTGAGGGTTGTTGAGAAGTGTGACTTTTGCTGGCATGCTTGAGAATCAGTGACATTATTTTATAGAAACACTTTGTAACTGACAGCAAAGCTAGAAGCTCCTGTAAAGGGCAGGGTAGGCAACGTGTTATGCTTTGAGGGCCACAGAAGTCTCTGCATATATTTCTTTTGTGAAAACTTCAAAGTGTAAATATCACTTCTGGTTCCCTGGCCAAGGCTCGGTCGGGGATCATGGTTTGCAGACCCTTGAGAGCAGCTTAGCTGAAAGCTGGTCTCCCATGCAGTGAGCAGGAGCCCACCTCATTGCTTCAGCCAGAAAGATGCTGCCCTCATGCTGGAATTTACTTCAAACAAACTTGAAAGCTCTGGCACCGCTGCTCATTTCCATACTGGTGCAGGCTATGTAAAATACGGAGGATGCCGTGGCGTTTTGATTTTGTTACTCCTCTTGAAGGGCTCTGAGATGGCTCATCGCGAGTTAGACATTTGCAGAAATGATCAAGCAGAGCTGCAGCCATCTTGCAGATCAAGTGAAGTTTTTTCTGAAAGCTTGTTACAGGCTTAAATTTCTGATCCCGTTCCATCCACTGATCTTGTATGATTGGTTTCTTTTTGCACCTATTTGGGTCTGTGAAGCATCTCCCCACCATGGTAGAACTTTAGCTGTGATTTCATGCATGAGTCGGTATCCTCACTCCTCTTCTGCGAGAAGAAAGCGCTGTAGCTCCTGCCTGGTTTCCGGCCCCTCCCTGCACGCGGATGGATTGGGAGGTATTTGTGGTGTGTGAACTTGCTACCCCCAGAGGCTCCTTGTTCACTGCCCTGGACCATACTCTTCCCTACTCCCATAGACTGCACTCCTCCCTCCTGGGGGCGTGGTAGTTTCTGCTGTGCTTGTGCCAGCACGATAAGGCTGAGTGGCAGCTCCAGGGCTATGGCTGCTGACACAGCTGTGGGGTTAGTGCCGAGAACTGTGGGGATGCACCTGTCCTTGCTGTGATGCTTCGAGTGTCACAGTCGGTATGGGAAACTGGGTGGGATGTGGACGTCCCAGGAAGGGACGGGAGCCTCCCCTCAGCCTCTGTCAAACACTTCTCAGCCAGGCATGGTGGCTCATGCCTGTAATCCCAGCGCTTTGGGAGGCCGGTGTGGGTGGATCACCTGAGGTCAGGAGTTGGAGACCAGCTTGACCAATGTAGTAATTTTTGACGCATTAAGGATTAAGGAAAATGACTCTCACTCGTTCGCCTTGCTTTTCAATTGACTATTGGTGTAGCCCAGTAGTCTGAACTTGTTAAGCAACCATTCTTACTGAAAGACTAATGTTTAAAAGTCTCTTCCTCTGGACACGTCTTTGGCTGCTGTAATCAAATGCAATGTAATCAGCACTGGTTAATGGCTTTCCTTGCTTGGCTAACAAATGCTCCTCAGAAACTTTGGTTTCTTGTTATTTTCATTTATAAGTATGTTTTAAGCCTTCTAATTTTTCTAGCTTTCCTGCGAGTTGGGAATAACTGTGATGGGTGCTTAGTTTGGGATGTTGGTGTACACTCTATGCCCAGCTACTATGCCATTGTGTGAACACTGATTTGTCACTTTCTCATGAAGACTGATTTCACCTAGTTTGGTAAATTCTATTAATTTTAAGGAAGGGGGTGGAATGCAACTGCTGTTAGGAGGCTTTCTTAAGGATTGGGGAAATGTTGCCATGATTATTACCGTTACAGAAGGAACATAAAAATACGTGCTGTTTTCAGTCATGATGAATATGTAAGTCCGCATCTGTGACTGCAGAAAATGGCAGCCCCAAATCTTAAAATCGTGTGGATGCACCAAGCCCATCTGCAGGGCACTGTGGAGCAGCCTGCATTAGCCGAAGTTGGCCCACAAGCCCTGAGGGATGGTGTCAGAGTTATGATAAGGCTCTGACTTGGGATTAAACAGACCTCCAAATACTGTGATATTCTAAACAAAGACACGATACTGCCCAGGGAGCCCAGTGGGCACCTGTAGGCAGTGTAGGTGAGAAAAGGTTCCAAGGAAGATTCCTGCAGCTCAGCTAGGAGGATTCTGTAAGGTAGTAGACACATCAGTGTTCACATGGGACTGTTGAGCTATATTCATTCCTTTTAAGCAGCCAGGCTTGTGTGTGTTTTTAGGGGCACTCACATAGCGCCCCTTCCACCCTCACTGCTGGTTGTGCCTGTTTGATGTTGCGGATTTCTGTGTTAAGTGTGTCCACTCTCCAAATGTATCTCTGTCTCCAGAATATTTTAGAGTAGACCATTTATTGTTTAAACGCTTGCTTTTAGTGAGGAAGAAATCTTTAAAACGGGCCAATACAGACCCTGCTATAAATGTTGAACAATGGAATATGTAATGTTTAACACGTAGTGTTAAAAGTAGAAGACAGTTTAATTTAGAAATCCTGTTGGAATGCCAACTTAAATTACCACCATCCATACGCATATGGAAAAGAATGAGAGTGAATGTGCAGAAATGGAATTTTCTCTATTTTGTAGAAATTCTATAATGTATCAGGTACAAGCCTCACTTCATGATTTAAATGCATGAAGCTGAAATTAGAAAACTTGACAAAAACATGCCTTTGAATAGTGAGCCTTTATCCTCCTTGAAATAGTGATTCATTCACTAAAAGGTCCACCTGCAACTTGGTCAAACACATTTGTTGCATTAGTTCTCAAGCGAGCTCAGTTTTCCAGACAGGGAGATTATTATTGCTTAAAGTTTGTCCTGATGATGTTGGTGAACAGGGAAAATCCTATGATGTGGATCCTCTGTGTGTGTTAAACATCAGACGCGGCCTGCCCAACCCTCTGCCTGTAACTGGGAACCTTGACTGTCGGGATCATTGTAGAGAAGCTTGAGGAAAGCAAAACAAAAAGCCTCTGCAGTAGCAAAAGATGTAGCTGATTTCATGCAGTAAAACTTACACATTTTTCTTTAAAATGCATCCTTCGGAAACTCAGTTTGCTGATTATTTTAGAATCCCTGTAGTCTGCTGACAGCAGTCGTGGGAACAGATGCATGGCCCGGCTGGTGCAGGAAGGTCTCAGAGTGGAGCCACACTGCTGACACCGAAGGAGGGGCTGGAGCCATCACGCTCGTAACTCGTGCAGATGGCCTTGGCTGACCTCCAGAAAAGGAAACGTCAGTATCCAAGGAGGAAAAAGTCTACTAATTTCATGAGTGTTTGCCTTCGCAATGGCTAATACCCTGAGTTTGTGGCACCTGCTGTCTCTGGAATGAGGAGTCTTCCCTTCCTGGCAGACAAGCTCTAGATGGGAACAGGAGCTGTGGTTGCTGGATTGAAGAGGTTTCCTTCTTGGGGAGGTGGCCTTCGAGCCTGACATGAAGGAAGCTGTGACTGGCGGGAAAGGGCCTTGGAGACAGTGTATTTACCAGGAGGGTCAGTGACTGAGAACCATCCTGTTCCGAGTGTTGCCATTCTGGTTCTAGAGTAAACTTGGGGAGAAACAACAGCCAAAAGCCTCGAGGAATATTCTGTGATGTTGATCACGTTTGGTAGATTTGTTGCTGAGACTCTGAAATGAGAAGCCCGGGAGGTGCAGGTCTATCAGGCCGTGGGACGTGGGAGAGCTGCTGCTTCAGGGGTTGGAGTCCCCGTGCCAGAGGCTCTGTCCTGCAGAGACTTTTGCACAGTGGGCAACTGCTGCCTCCGGTTGATTGTGAGTCCCCCAGATGAATACCCATGAAAGGCACCATGTCAGTAAAGAGTCAAACACTGGAAAGCATTTGGAGATTTATTCTGAGCCAAATGAGTTACCATGGCCCTTGATACTACCCTCAGGAGATCCTAAGTACATATTCCCGAGGTGGTCAGAGCCCAGCCTGGTTTTATAGCTTTTAGGGAGACATGAGACAATCGATCAAATAAATGTAAGATGTACATGGGTTTGGTCTGGAAAGGTGGGACAACTAGAAGCTGGGGTGTCCAGGTCATAGGTAGATTCGAAAATTTCCTGATTGACAGTTGGTTAAGAGAGTTGTCAGATAAGGGATGGTGGAGACCAAGGCTTTGTCATGTGGAGGAAATCCTCCAGGTAGCTTTGGAGAGAATAGATTGTAAATGTTTCCCATCAGACTAAGCGTCTAAGTTCTGTCTAATTCCAGAAGGGAGGTGGGGTGATGAGGCAAGTCCAACCCCCAGCGATCATGGCCTGGACTAGTTTTTCAGATTAGCTTTGGTATGCCCTTGTCAAAAGCCAGGGCTGTTCAGATGGCAAAAGTGGCTTTGAATTCTCATGTTTCTACAACCAGAAAGTGATTGTGTTTTTTTCTGTGGATGACAGCCAGTGTAGTAATTAATATTTTATTAGCAGATTAATTTGGAAGTCAATGTATTTTCAAGTATGTTAATTATTAAATAATCAACAAACACAGAAGGGCTTACTTTGAAACCAGCCTGAGAGTCAAGAGGCTCAACAAAGAAAACGATGGACTTGGGAGAACTGATTCACGTGTTTACTGTACCAAGTTTCAGGCATTATGAGAAGTCTGTGCTGGTACATTGTGACTTAAGAACTTAAAATTGATGGACTCTTAAGAGTGAGGTTTTTTTTTCTTTTTTTTTTTTTTAAACGGTCAGCGTTTCTGTCTCCTGTGTTTTGTCTTCCAGCTGCGGAGCACTTTAGGTTTGTGTTCACGTGGCGTTGTTCCCTGAACCACCCGCTTTGCGGCTCCTCTGTCCTGCCCGCCTTCATCGCGTCTTCCCCGCCCCGTGGGTTTTATCCTGAGGACTGTTATCTGCTGCGTGGAGTGGAGGATCAGTGCACACTGGCTTTACCGACTCATTTTCTATGTAGCTCCCAGTTTCTCAAAATCATAATTGTCTTGGATTCCCTGTGAAACTGGGAGTCAGGCCTTGGGCACAGTGCTGGGTGGCCTTGGGTGCAGTACTGGGGCAGGAGGGAGAGATGAGAATAGGAAGCACGGGTTTGTCAGGGGAAGGAACCCTTTGCCGCATTCCTGTGTCTGTTTTAGGTTAAAGATGAATGGCCGGGTGGTGGATGTCGTACCTGCTGTGGCTGGACCTCGCTGTGCTGAACCCTGAGCAGGGGCCCCAGCAGCTGCCTCCTGCCAGGCCGGGGCCACAGGGCTGGGCTGCTGCCTCTAGGGTGGGTTGCGAGGGCTCGTGCCAAGTTGCAAGGGTCTGCACCGCTCCTGTGTGACCTGAGGGGCATGGGGGAAGCTGGTCTGTACTCCTTACCTGGGAGAAGTTGAGCTCACCTGGGCCAGAGCCTCTGGGGAGGTATTAAGGCAGAGGCCTGGAATTCCTGCTTTCCCCAGACAGCAAGAAAGCTCAGTGTTGCACCTGCTCTGAGATGCCCTCAGCAGCCATATATAGTTGACTTGAACATGAGGGAAGGTGCCAATTAAGCCGGCTCTGTGGAGAGCTTTGAGGAGTCCAGGCCCTGGGCCCCGGGCTTTTTAATATGTTCCTTCCTGAACAAAAAACAACAAAAGATCCCTGTGGCTGATGCCGACTGCGTGGGGTAGGACATGCCGAGCTTGCGTGGGGCTTGCCTCTGAGTTTCCTTGGTGCTCCTCCCAGCTCCCACGGACACCAGCCTTTCCAGGCCGAGGCTTGTCCTGTTTAGACCCTCGTTGGTGGGGTCTGTGGTCCTGGATCGAGGGCCCAAGCACTTCTTTCATGATTATAAATGATTCACCAGAGACGCACAGCTGCCCCCAAACATCTCACGAGCATGAGATACAGCCAGTGTCGCTGCCGTAGGCTCATAATTCCAGTGGAAAGAAGAAATTTTACTTTTAATGTGCTCATGTGACTCAGATGCAAATATTTAATTCCCGTTCAACTTTCAAGACCTTGAGATCCTCTGAGATTCCTTGAAAGCTGTTCCTTTGCCGCACGACTAACTCTCCTGTGGAAGGAGGCTGGGGTGGTCCTCGGGGTCTGGGGTCCTGCTGCGTTCTCCAGGATACCTTAGGTTTCATCATTAGTCCCAGCTCTTCAGCAGGTGGAGCTGATTGACTCTGACATTTCCCTTATATTGTTCTTCTGTTGCGTCAATTAACTTAGAATAATCAGTATTTACCAGAAATAATTGGCGAGATGGGAATTATTGGTGATTCCCTGACAGAGGCAGCCTGTATAGATAAGCGTGTTACACGGTGTCTGATTTCTGAGATGTTGGTCCAAACCTTCTCAGCAACACACTTTCAAGGGTAGATTCCTGTGCAGGAGCAGCTGCTTTTCCCCGAGACGCGGTGGCGGCCCCTGCACTGGCATGGCAGGGTGGGTGTGTGACTGGGCAGGGCTGGACATGCTCCTGTCCGCCCCTGTGCTGGGCGCCTACCTCCGCACCACATGTGTGTCGAGGGTGCCTGCCTTTGTTCCCCCAGCTCGAACTCATAGAATTGTATACCTTCCTTGACACATTCCTGCACAGAGATGATTAGATCTGGGGGCTGAATCTCAATGTGACATGCATGTAGGTAAATTATTCACATGAATGACTTGGGTGTTCCACGTTCAGGGTCAGGAGGCGCGGGGTGGGTTTGGAGACAGCTGCCTGGCCTCAGGAAGTTTCTCTCAGAGCCTGTTTCTTTCTCTAGCAAAGTAAATGATGCCTTCCTCACGGGGCCTGACACACGCTCAGTACTCAGATGCTGTCTGGTCTTTATTATAGTTAGTATTTGGGGAACAGCGTGGCTGGTAAGAAAATGCGTTATCTTTACAATTTATAGAATGTCACACAAGGCAAGCGTGAAACCGGGACTCTACCCTAATCTGAAGGTGCTGGTGCTTAGTCTTCTGAAGCATTTTGTTGTCATTCTGGCGTGTGTCAGCCAAGTCATATGACAGCACCGCATGCGTGATGCCAGCTCAGTTACCTTGGAACGGGGAGC
The DNA here is from genome assembly GCF_037993035.2 of Macaca fascicularis. NCBI lineage: Eukaryota > Metazoa > Chordata > Mammalia > Primates > Cercopithecidae > Macaca > Macaca fascicularis. The sequence goes on from NC_088386.1 coordinate 805,579, forward strand.
CTGAGGCTGCCAGGGAGCAACCCTCCTACCTCCAGCCTTCGGCGCTTTCTCTCTCTCCTTCCCTCTGTCCCTCCCTATCCCCCACTCCTCCTTTCCACTCCTGCTCCCCTCCCTACACCCCTCACTTACTCTACAACAGACACCCAGACTTTGACAAATCCCAGCTGGGCCTATTTATCACTCAGTTGGGAAACAAGAGGGAAAGGGGCCCAGTTACTACAAAAATAGAGAATTGAAATAGAATGTGAACTACTTTTGCTTATTTTTTATTTTAATGTGAATATAAAAGGCAAGTATCGACACAAAATGGGTGCTAACTGCGCCGCACTGCTCCAAGTCTGCCTTGTTGGGGCTCCGTGGGTTCCCACGCCCTGGCCTCCTCTATGAGCGTCTGGACACGCCGTGGCTGTGAAAAGAGCATTCAGTTATGGTCCTTTGAATGTTGCAGAGTCATGTTTAATAAAAATCTTCACGTTTACCCACAGTCAAGTCTTGATTTAATAACAGGTACTGCAGGTCTCTGGGTGGGCCTGAGCCTCTGTTTTAGAAGCAGCCACACCATCCAAGGGTCAGGTCCATGTGGGCTGGCAGGCGGCCTGGTCCTTGGGGCACAGGGTGGACCTGACCCAGTCCTGGCAGTGGGGGGCCTTGCAGTTCTAGGATGTAGTGATGCAACCTGTGGCATAAATAAAAAGCCTCATGTGCCCCCATGAGAAGCTGGGGCTTCCCCTCAGTACTGTGGTGTGCTGTGTTTGTGATCGTGCAGATGTAAAAGGGTGAGGGAGATGTCTAAAAACTAGGCTCCCAAAGACAGCCCTTCATGTCGGGTGCTTTCACGTGTGTATGTACACCTGTTTGGCGAGTGTACACCTTCACGCGTGCACCTGTTTCACGCATGTACACCTGTTTGTGCATGTGCCTGTTTCACACTTGTGCCTGTTTCGCGTGTGTGTGTGCCTGGGCATTCCCCTTGTATTGCGTCATACGTTGTATTTTACAGATTGTTTTCTTTCTGTTTGTATCGTGAGCTTGTAACGACTTTGTGAAGAAAAGAGGGGATCCTGGCAGCCTTTGGCTCTGAGAAACGTGATGTCACGGGAACAGATGAGACAGCCCGGGTGAGGCCGGCAGAGGCCATCGTGGCCTGGGAGTCCGTGCACATCCACTGTCTGTCGCTGTGTGACAAGTGACCCCAAAACCTAGGGGCTTAAGGCAAAGTACACGTACGACTGTACAGCTTCTTCAGGTTGCAAATTCAGGGCAGCCTTGCTGAGCGGCTCTGGCCCAGTCCCCCAGGTCACCGTGAAGATGCTGTCCAGGGCTGCAGCCATCTGTAGGCTCAGCTGGGCTGGAAGTTCTGCTCCAGGATGCTGTGCTGACGTGTCTGCGGGCAGAGGCCTGGTCCTCCACACCTGACTGCTCCCTGGGGCTGCCAAGTGCATTCCTGCCCAGGGCCGCTCCTTTCCCCAGAGACGTAGCAGTGCTGGTCTTATGCCCAGCGTCAAGGTGGCCGGGTCAGGAGCAAAGACTTGTTTCCCCTACTCGGCGGCTACTCCTGCAGGGCTGGGCGACAGTGGAGGTCGCGCAGGAAGGTGTTCGCTGAAGACCGTGCTCTGTGACTTGACGGGTGTTCCTCCCAGGAGGGTGAAATGGAGACTGGACGCTGGGAGCGGCATCCTGCGTGACCCCACGTGTAGTGGGCTCACAGCAGAGCTAAGTCCTTCCTTTACAGATACTTTTCAGAGTTTGCCCGCCTTTAGATTCTCTGATTAACGTATCTGAGGAGGGTCCCAGGAGTCTGCCACCTGCCAGGCCAAGGAGGTTCCCTACATGTGGCTGGTCCCCTGACACCCTGAGAAACGTGACTCGAGAGGATCACCCGAGTTTCCTAAATGAGTCACCTGCCTTCTCTTCCCTTTGCTTTCATGCCTCCCCCAGGGTGGGTCAGTCCTGTCAGCCGCAGCGATACCTGCATGCTGGGGTTCCAAGGAGATTGGGGGTGTGTGTGGTCCCCCAGGGAGATTCGGTGACTGAGGATGCTGTCATAGCAGCCAACATGTCCTTATTGTTTTCACTTTGAATGAAGTTCAGTTACTAGGTTTTCTGAGGCACAATGATGTCCTTGTGAAAAATTGGTGATCAGGGAAGCAAGCAAGTGTGGGAAAATGATCCTGCCCTTAAATCTAAAAAATGATGAAACCGCAAAGAGCCCTGAAGAGCCCATGAACCTCCTCATGGGGCAGTGAGGAGACCCCTCAGTAATGGCTTGAAAAAAAATGAGATCATACTGAAGAAAAGGTAAACTAAATTTTGGGTCTCCTATGGGTAAAGAGATTGTGGTTTACTTTTTGGAGGCATGCATTTATATACTTATTTATTTTTCTTTGTTGGATTTAGAATTAGTTGAAATAATTGTGTTTTTTTAATTTAAAAAATTGGGGTATACGAAGTCTAATCCCTTTGTGACATTTCTGTACTGTGAGACTCCACATACAAAAGTGAAGCCCAGACTGTCTGTCTCTAACGAACCAGAGAGAGGTGGTCATCTCCTGCAGGCCGGTCTGGTCTCCAGGCATCTGGCCATCCTCCCAGTCTTGGGCACACCTGCATCACTGGTGCTTCCTGCCAGACTGTGACTCTGCCCAGGTTTCAGGAGCACCCGGAACAGTTTTCCTAGGGCCTCCTGCTTTGTCCTGGCTCCTGGAAGCACAGGCTTTTGATGAAGGACTCTCCCCACTGCCAGGTAAATTGGTGATTGTCCCACAGTCTGTATTTCTTGCATGGGGCGCAGAGCGTCTGGGCATGGTGTCCTGGCCCTGGAGCCAGCTCTAGGACTGCCCGGCGGCCTTGCCTCCGCCCCTCATCTGGGAACAGGGCGGTGGGGAGGAGAAGGGAAGCAGGGTCTTGCCCCTTCTGCGTCTCGAGAACACGGGAACACATCGTCCCATTGCCTCGCACCATTCACAGCCCAAGCTTGAGTGAAGTATTATTTTATAACCTCCCCTGACAATGATGTATTTTATATAAGCAGCACATAAAGTCATAATTTAATACCCTAATGAGTAAGATTAAACAATAAGGAGCAGATATCGCTGTAGACAAGTTACTTTATCCGGGAAACATTTATCTACTGCAGGTGGATGTGAATCATGGCTTCCTCCTCGGTGGCTCCTGACGAGCCTGTGAGATTCTGTCCTGTTCGCCACTGTTATAAGCTACACCTTTCCGTCTATGATGTTAGTTACAAGCTCTACCTTTCCTTCTATGATGTTAGTTACCAGCTCTACCTTTCCTTCTATGATGTTTATTTCTTGCCTGTTCACCACTGTTACAGTTACAGGCTATTCCTTTCCTTCTGCGATGTGTATTTCTTGCCTATTCACCATTGTTAGTTACAAGCTATACCTTTTCTTCTGTGCTGTATATTTCTTGAAGGCATGGACTAAATCCTAATTCCACAGTATTTGATGCACACACTCAAGAGATACTTGTTTGAATGAATGGATTAATGGAAAATAGAAGTGGTGACTTCACTTTTAATTCATTATGTCAAATTTTTTTTGCACGGAAAATTTTATGGTCCTTTGGATAAACAGGGCCTCTGTGCAGGGTTGTTAGAGATTGTGAGAGTGCCTCAAATGGCTCTATGGCTCTAGGCTCACAAAGGTCTTCAGGGACTTGATGGCGGCACCTGTGTTGAAAACTGAGTTCTGCAAATCCATTCGAGTGACCTGCCAGCACACACAATCCTACTTCCCAGTTGATTTCTGCACAGAGGCTTCTCCTGAATGCCCCAGGTGAACGTGGGTTTAGCCAGCACTGCTGGGCTTCCACAGCAGGGTGCTGCAGGGATGAGAGAGAAGAGGAGTAGGACCAGGATCTTCCTGGGCCCCAGTGCCCGTGTGGGGACGCTGCCTGGCCTGGCTCTTCTGGGGGGAGGTCAGGGAAATGATGGCATGCAGGGACTGTTGGCACGAGCTGCTTGCTCAAACATAGATCCCAGTTCTGTGTGAGAGGCAAAATAGAAATTTATGTGGATATCATCAGTAACATAGCAAATATGGGCTTCTTCCCTAGGGTGGCTGACCCTCTTGCTCATCTGCTGAGCAAAGGCCAGGCCCAGCCTTCTGGGCCGTGCCACTTTTTTTTTTTCTTTTTCGACACGGAGTCTTGCTCTGTTGCCCAGGCTGGAGTACAGTGGTGTGATCTGGGCTCAGTGCAAGCTCCGCCTCCCAGGTCACGCCATTGTCCTGCCTCACCCTCTCGAGTAGCTGGGACCACAGGTGTCTGCCACCACACCAGGCTAGGTTTTTGCGTTTTTAGTAGAGACGAGGCTTCACCGTGTTAGCCAGGATGGTCTCAATCTCCTGACTTCGTGATCCACCCGTCTCGGCCTGCCAAAGTGCTGGGATTACAGGCATGAGCCACCGCACCCAAATATTTGTCAGTTTTTGAAAGCTACATTTAAAGAATGAAATAGACCGAACAGAATTACTTCCTTTTGAATGTTTAATACTTAATCTACCAGAATACTTAAATACAGTTAATGTATTCAAATAATAAGAAAGAACTTTCCCTCCGTTTCCAAAGCAAAAGTATAAACAACCTTTTACTTGGCAGGGATTTCACTGTTTCTTAAAAGCCAGCAAGCGCTTTTCCTGAAATAGACCCGTCTCTTCCTCTGCATAGATCCTATGAACATTTTAGCTACATTTCTGCTATATCTTGATGTGATAGATTATAGAAAATTCCTTGCTACTGGAACTTCACGATGCTTTCCTTTTAAACATCAAATAGAAAGTATGGATAGTAAATCTCAGATTAGTTGCCATTCTCGGTCTTGGTAGAGCTGCCACCAACAGCCTCTGCCAATTACAACAGAGTGTGTCTCCCTAGCAACTAGGTTTAGATTGCAGACCAAGCCATGATCACCCAGGATTCAGTGCAACGTCTTCCAAAGCTGTAGCCACTGCTCTTGGAGGAGACTTGAGAAGCCCTCCCTTTGATGCCTGTGCATGGCTGTTCTCAGATCACAGCAGCTGCAGCAGCATCTCGGAAGATGCTGGGAGGGGTGTCCTGGGTACTGACACCACGGCAGGCGCCTGCAGTGTCTGAATGAAATGGCCGTGACACTGAGCAGCCTAGAGGAGTCCACAGCCACGTTTCAAAGGTGTAGTGGCCCGAGGTGAACCCCAGAGCACTGAGGAGCCTGGAGTTGACCTGTCACAACTCCATTGAGAGAACTGACTGAATTCCGTACCTGTGCGGGCAAAAGATGGCTATTTGCGCTTGGCTACTTCCCAGGACAGGGCAAGGGAGGTTGTCTGTACAGCTAGTGGGAGCTTGACTCTGTTCACACTCGGGGCTGAGTCACGCTCCTTTCTGTGAGCCCAGGGAAGATAGACATGCCGAGCTCTCCTGGAAGAGGGCCCTGACGAGTGGAAGCTGAGCTTCAAGATGGTCGGCCTTGTGGTGTGCGTGGCGTGTTCGGAGTCGGTGTGTGCTGAGTGGGGGCCCGGCTGCTGCTGTCGCTATTGGGCTCAGCAGACGCTGCGGGGGACGTGGCTCCTGTGGTACTTGGTTTTCTCCTCATAGAGGTGGGTTTCCCTGCGGTGAAGGTGTTGGTGCTGTGGCAGGCAGCCTGGCAGGAGGAAAGGTGCTCGTGGGGTTGTGCCCCGAGGCCCCCTTCCTCTGGAGGAGCAGGAAGGGGGTTTAGGACCCTGCTTCCAGCTGCGCTCCCTTGCTAGGTTCTTGGCCTCGGGGGCCGGGAGAAGCTGAGTGCAGGCCTGAAACCTGGACTCCTTCCACAGCCTCCGCGGCACTTGTGGTGGTATGCGGGACATGGCCCTTGGAACTCCAAGCCCTACCCTGGCATGCCCGCCCGTTGGGGCGTCTCAGGCCCCTGCTGTGTGCTAGGCTCCGTGGTGGGGTGGGCGGTAGCAAGGGCTGTGGGGTAGAGTGGACACGGTACGCGGATGATGATGAGAAGCATCAGGGAGGCAGTGAGAGCACAGCTGAGACCTGCAAGGAGGGGACTGGCTGTGGGTGTTGGGGCTCAGGGAGCTGCCTCTACCCAGAGCCACAGTGGCCAGTCAGGGCAGAGCAGGGGACCGAGGCCCAGGGAAGCCGTGTGTATGGTTCGCATCAGGTGTGCAGGTCTGCCGGGCTGTGCTGCCCTTCTCAGTCCTGGCTGGGCCTGGGGTCCCAGAGGGAACGGAGGGTCTTCGCATCTCCCTCCTCTTGCTTCCCTGCTGCTTCCTGGTCAAGGGATGCTTCTTTATTGCAACTCTGGCAGTTATTCTGCATATTAAGAGGAGTTTCACAAAATCGTAGGGGGGGAGGCAGACTAGGGATTCATTTTTTTTTCTCCCCCTCATTTTACACGGAGGCGTCTACTATCCCTTAGTGTGGAGGCAGAGTGCAGATGCTCTACAGTTCTCTGTCCAGGAAGAGAAGAGCTGCTGGGAAGTCACAGATCTGATCATTGCAATAGCACTGACATTTTTAAGTGGGAGAATGCTGATGTCTCTAATAATCAGAGTAAATCTTCAGTAGCTTCAACATAAAGATGTCGAGATGATCTTAGAGTCATTTCGTCCCTAGATCCTTCTACAGTGTGGAGTGTGACATCTGTACCAGCCTCTGGTCAGTGGCCACCTGTGGGTAACTGAATGCTTGAAGTGTAAATGAGAACTTCTAATTTTATTTAATTTTAGTCAAATTTAAATAGTTATATGGGCCGGGCACCGTGGCTCATGCGTGTGTTCCCAGCAGTTTGGGAGGTCGAGGCGGGTGAATCATGTGAAGTCAGGTGTTCAAGACCAGCCTGGCCAACAAGGTGAAATCCCATCTGTACTTAAAAATATAAAAAATGAGTCGGGCATGGGGACAGGCGCCTGTAATCCCAGCTACTCGGGAGGCCGAGGCAGAAAAATCACTTGAACTCGAGAGGCAGAGGTTGCAGCAAGCCGAGATCGAGCCACTGCACTCCAGCCTGGGTGACAGAGGGAGACTGGGTGCAACTTCAGGGCGAGATTTGGGAGTAGGGAGTGAAAAGTGACGACGGAACCCTGGGATTGTCCTGCCGTCCCCAGGACCCGGTCGGGGCGCCTTCTCGTCCGAAGTCCCAGCACGTGGTCAAGGTACCCCTCCCCTCTGAACCCCCCAGGAAGTGATCGGGACACCAATCCCCTCTGAATCCCCCAGCACCTGGTCGGGGAGCCCCTCCCTTCTGAATCCCCCAGCACCTGGTCGGGGAGCCCCTCCCTTCTGAATCCCCCAGTACCTGGTCGGGGCGCCCCTCCCTTCTAAAGCCCCCAGACCCTCCTGGCCTGCGGTGCTGCTTCTCCAAATTCTGCCCTTGGCTGTTTTCTAGGAATCACCTGTACCCGAGTAGACTGCGTGTGTCCCTTCTTGTCGGATCTGGGGTGTCGGTGAAGCTCATTTATCTTGTCTTCCTCCTCACGTGCCGTATCTCACCTGTTGACTGTCTGAGTTTGTGTGAGTGCGTGTTGTGCGTTCTCAGGCTGTACTCGGTGCTTAGGTGACAAGAACGTCTTAGAGCAATGGACTGTCTGCTCCAAAGGACGCTGTGCATGAATCGAGACACAGTTTACTTGTGGGGTTTCAATTTCCTGGGTGTTGGAGGCAATTAGGGGGAAACAAGGTCTACAAAAGCCCCTGGGGATGAGGAAGGCAATAATGAAAAAAATTACTCTATACACACTTAGCAGTTGATTTAATTTGTAGGTGAATTTTGCATTTTGGGAACTACTAAAGCTATTGTTGGTAGGGATTCCTTGATGAGCTTCTTGTTTTCTGTCAAGTAGAAAGTAAAGTGGATCGGTTTTGTCTTTAATTCTGACTGACTAGAATGTACTTCCTTTTTCCCCCCATTCACGTTAGGGTGGGGATTGGACTAGAAGAGCTGTAGGATATCTTTATTTCTGATCTTAAATGAATTTTTTCTTTACTCAGTTTTTTTTTTTTTTTTTTTTTTTTTTTTTTTTTTTTTTTTTGGTGAGCTGTTAATTTTTCCTTCAATGCACCGTTCTGTGGTTTGGGAAACGGGCTCTATTTGTACCACGCTTTAAATGTACACAGTGGTTCTAAATTGCTACTTTTCGTTAAAGTTCGATATAACATCTTAATTAAAATGTCATCCATAATTGAGGCACAGTCTGAGGCCTGGAGACCCCTCTTGTCACTTCCAGCCGTGTCTCCTTCCCTGGCCACGTTGCCCCTGGCCACATCTCCTCCCCCCACCACGCCGTGTCATCCCCCCACCATGTCACCTCTGGTCACATCAACTCCCTCCCGGCCACATCACCTCAGGCCTCACTGCCTGCCTCCCTGCCTCCCTGGTAGCCTCTGTGATTCCTGCTGTCTACCCTCCCGTGGATCTGTTCAAGGCTCCTTCCCCGTTTTCTGCTCCTGAGTGGGTCTCGGGGCCTGGATGTTTCAGAGGATGCAAGTTTCTTCCCTTCCAGCAGCGGGTCTCTGAGTGACAAGTCCAGAGAGGGCACTAAGCTCTCCTTACCCACCTGGGGGCCCCAAGCCCTGACCGCCGACCACCAGGGCTTTTCTGCAGGGTGTGGGGCAGACTCATGCGTGAATTGGACTAAAAAGGTCCTTCCAGGAATCCTTGTTTTAAGTGCACTGGGGCAGAGATGGGGAGAGGGGACCACCGGGTTTGCTCAGAATTTGGCCCTGCTCACAGCCAATGAGGCAACATAAGCACCTCCTAAATGAAGCATTCCATACACTGATTTTACACATGACGGTTGTGATGGCTGGAAAAGGCTTCACACAGTGAGTGAGTTTGAGCTGCATTTGAAGGAAGAACAGGTCCCTGTAGGTGGAAATGAAAGGTAAGCGTGACCCAAGCCATCAGCAGCAGCGGGGGTGGGGTGGTGCAGACTCCCCATGGATGGTGGGCATGGCTGAAATGCAGGAGAGGGCAGGGGTGCGAAGGAACAGCAGGGCGGCAGTAAAATTCCCCTGCAGAGAGGGGACGTGACTGAGATATTATCCCATGTATACAACTGAGAGATGATCTGAGGATGATTTCTGGGAGCCTATGGGAAGAGCACGTGGTCATCACCAGTTCTCGGGATCTTTTTTTATGAAGTGAAAACAGTCATGCCTCTGCCTATCTTGTGAGCTGTTAAGATCAAATCGGATAATCTTCAGCGAGCCTTATAAATGCTAAAGGTTATGACAGACTGTTCCAGCCCGCTTGTCTCCACCCTCCTTTCCTCCTGGGTAATGTGAACCCTGCTGGGTACCTCACTATCTGCCTGGCTTCCTGCTCCATAACGTGAGCCTTGAGTACTTGCTGGGTACCTCGCTGTCCACCTTCCTTCCTCAGTAACGTGAGCCCTGAGTATTTGCTGGATACCTCGCTGCCTGCCATACAGCTGGCTGTAGAATTGTCAAACGCACTTGACTGGCACATAAACAAAAGTGCTCGCCAGGCCTTGGGAGGGCTTTCTGACATGTGGGTGCCCTCTGTTCCCTGTTAGGCTGGAGCTGCAGGAGCCCTCCTAGACCAGACAGAGGACCAAGGCTGTGGCCTCGGGGTGGGGACTGGGGGAGCTCCCTGGGTTTATTGTGTGGGTGAGAGCAAACTTCAGTCCCGCTGTGGCACTGGGATTCAGGGTTCCTTCTGGAATGTTTTGAGTGAGAAACAGGAAGTGTGCACAGGTGCGTCTTCTGCGGATTTTATGGTTATCTTGGGAGAACACTGGTGCCTCTGAGCTATGAACCTGCAGAACCACTTCTTCCACTAACGGCCGCCTTTATAGAAAGAATGACTTACAAAAGATGCCACTTCAGATGGAGGTATTTGCAGGTGTGGCCTGAAAAATGAACAGAATGACTTTCATCTCAAGGAAAGTACCTTACATTATTCCCAATGATAGACATTTGAGCTTTCCAGCGAATATTAAAATATAAAAATCTTGTGTCTACCACTTTCTCATGGGATTAATGATATTGATGCGGTTTTTTTTTTTTCATATAACGAAATGTGTAAAAAGACAACCCACAGAACAGGATACGGACTGTTCCATTATCACGATAAGGACCTGATATCAAGAATATATTTAAAAACTCTTAATAAAAATCCAGTTTAAAAATGGACAAAGGATTTGAATAGACATTCTCCAAAGAAAGACATATAAATGCCTTAAAAAGCACATGAGATGTTTAGCAGAATTCGTCATCTTAGAAATGGAAATCAAAAGCGCCAAGAGATACCACTTAACCACTGGGATGGGTAAAATCCCAGTATTGGACAGTGACATGGTGGTGAATTTGGGAAAACTGAAATCTTGATATATTGCTAGTGGCAAGGGAAGTAAAATGGTACAGTTGATTTGGAAAAGTCTGGCAGTTCCTCAGAAAAGTTAAGCATGAAATCACCGTACGACCCAGCAATTTCACTCCTAGGCATATGCCCAAGAAAATGGAAAACATTTTTTTTTTTTTTTTTTTTTTTTTGAGACGGAGTCTCGCTCTGTCGCCCAGGCTGGAGTGCAGTGGCGCGATCTCGGCTCAGTGCAAGCTCCGCCTCCCGGGTTCACGCCATTCTCCTGCCTCAGCCTCCCGAGTAGCTGGGACTACAGGCGCCCACAACCGCGCCCGGCTAATTTTCTGTATTTTTTAGTAGAGACGGGGTTTCACCGTGGTCTCGATCTCCTGACCTTGTGATCCGCCCGCCTCGGCCTCCCAAAGTGCTGGGATTACAGGCGTGAGCCACCGCGCCCGGCCGGAAAACATTTTTACAAAAAAAAATCTTATGCAAGAATCTTCATAGCAGCATTATTCGTAGTAGTAGAAACAGTCCAGGTGTCTGTCAACAGGTCACTCACTGTGAGATTCCACTCACCTTGGACGTGAAAGATGCCAGCACCGAAGGTCACGCCAAAGGTCACGCACTGTACGACTCTCCTCACAACAGGTGTCCAGAATGGGCAAATCAAGAGAAACGGAAGTCGGCTGGCGATTGCCAGGTGCTGGCGGAAGGAAGGAGCAGGTGCTGACTCTTAATGGGTTCAAGGTTCTTTGGCCCGTGGTGAAAAAGTCCCAGAATTACATACTAGTGGTTGATGTGCAGTTTTAAGAATATACTGAAAAGACTGAATTGTATCCTTTAATATTGGGGCTTTTATGGTTTGTAAATTCCTTTCAATTTCAAAAGGAACTCAAGAACTTCTTTGGTGTTGATATTTAGATGGTGAAAGAGACAGTATCCAAAACAAGTTACTATGTAACTCACGTCGCCAGAGTTAAACTTCATTTTCTGAGGATCTTAAAGGAAGTGTGTGAGCCTAGGAGACACAACGATCCTATACTAGATGTTACACCCCATCTTACTGATTTCTATCTCACATAACCATATTCAGGGAAAACCGACATGTAAACGTGAGCTGAATGCTATGCAGAGGCACACTCCTCTTACCCGGATGATCTTTAGTGGTACAGTAAGAGATGAGGTCATAGCAACGTTAGTTTAGTTAGTTTAATTTCCATGGCAACAGGAATTTGGCACATCGGATGAGTTAGATCTCCCTGCACAGCTCCTAATGGGGTTGCCCATTTCTGTGTGGTGTCTGTGTATATTCTCGCTGTGGAAATAAGTGATAGCACCTGTACAAACACTGGCCCAGAAACGCGCACGAAGCTGGTGAAGGCAGAGGACAGGCAAGAGGGAAGCATGGCTCAGCCCTAGCAAAGAAGACCGTTATTCCGAACGCAGAAGATTCAGGAACACAATCTTTGGGAAGACTGGTGATGTCCGTGGATCTCACCGCTGTTGTGTTGTATCTCTGCAGCCAGTTACCGGAGCTGTCAGAGCCGCACATGTTGGTATTGGTGTCATCACTCAACGCTTCTGACTTTTCCTGGTGCTGAGGATGACTGCATGTGGCGGAAGCAAAGTACTGACCTAGCACAGATCATCAGATCCCAGTTCTTTTTTATGAAGGGGGGGGGCAGGATTAGAACCACTTCCCCACACACACACTCCCCAATCCTATAAGAACTGGGATCTGATGATCTGTGCTGTCGAGAGAGGCAGGGTTAGAACACCCCACTCCCCAATCCCATTGTTGAAAATAATAGTTGGCTTGGGAGGGTTTTTACTCCTAAGGTTGAAGCTGTGCATTTCTGGAGCCTGGGCTGTCAGCCATGGTGGCTGAGGAATGCTGGGGAATGCTGGGGCTGTGGTCGTCCGGCCACTGGCAGCCCTGCTGTTGGGTCCTGCCTTTTTGACACCGTTCATTTCTGAAGCTTGCTTTCCCCGGTGTTGGAAGTAGCAGCACTGGAAGAATGGCCGCCTTCCTACAGCGAAGCTCTGCCAGGAGAGGAGAAGACACGGAGCGTCTGTTCAAGGACGTGACATTCTGGGCACCGCACTATGCGTTCTGATTCTCAGCGGTGCCTCCTGGTTGATGTTACCATCACCTGGCATTTCCCAGGTGGTAACACGCAGATGTCACACTGATGGAAAGCCGCAGCAGCGCGGTTCGAGTCCAGGGCCAGCTGGAGCACATCAGCAAGGTCAGGCTGGACACATGTGCTTGCTGACAGGAAAATGACAGGAAATATGTCATTTCAGGGAAATGACAGGAAATGTGCTTGCTGACAGGAAAATGACAGGAAGATGACAGGAAAGAGTCCCATGAGGAGAGGATCCAGTGGATTTAAGGCAGGGAACCAAAGGAGCGAGCCATCACAGGGTGGGAGGCTCAGGAACCAGCAGGCAAGTGGGATGTGGCCTCAGGGTGCTGCTGGGTTGGTGAGGGGCCTTCTGTGACTTTTCTAAGAGTGCAGTCGGTTGTAGGGGTGGGTGCCGGCTCCCAGCTCCCGCAGCTAAGAGCCAAGCGTCTTGCAGGAGACCAACGTGTGCACTGGGAGTTCCTAGTTGCGTGTCCCAGCATGTGGCCCAGAGGCCCCTGACAAGGCTCAGTGCACCAGGCACACAGTGGACTTTTGGTTCCTGACCCAACGAGGAAGTGAGGGAGTGAGTGAGGGCCGAGACACAGATGCAAGGATGCACGGGATGGGGTGCAGTCAGGTGGAGAGTCATTAAGTGGGGTCCGGGAGAGACGGGTTCGAGAATAAATGGGACGGGGTTGCAGTCAGGTGGAGAGTCATGCTGCTGGGGTCTGGGAAATGTGTTGTGTTTGCTTCTATGTGACCAGCTGGACCTGAGCATGTCTATGCTTTGACATTTAATCTGTACACTATCCTTGGCAGGGTGCGTATCTCTGTGGCAGAGGACACCCCAGCCACAGTGGATGTCAGCGGCGGTGGCTGGACTCACGGTCCGTGAATGTTGCGTGATGGAACGTGTTTCGTACTTTCTCAGCTCCTGCCCAGGTGCCTCCCGAGTATCCGGTGCTGTGGCTCCCCACACCCTTCCCATCTGTGTGTAGCATGACCACCATCTTCCTACCATGTGTTTGTGCTACCACGGCTGCCATGTCTAACGGGCGCTTTGCTTTCCAGCTACTCTCCTATAATCAAACCCTTGAACGACTTTGCCTGCGTTTCAGAGATGATAGGGTATTAGTCTTTCAAGATTGCTCTGAGGATTTCCAAAAGCAAATGCAACTTACAGGGTACAAGATATTGGAAATGACAGTAATTATAGATGAGTTTTCTCAGTGTGTTGATTGCGGTAAAATTACATAGCACTCTATTTTTAAGTGTATGGTTTGGAGGCATTAAGTGTGTTCACACTGTGGTGCCGCGATCACCGCCATCCATCTCCAGAACTTCCTGGTCTCCCCACGCTTGAAACTCGGTCTACCCAACACCAGCTCTCCTTCCGCCCCAGCTCTGGGAAGCACTACAGGTTGCTTACAAAATAGGCTTTTTCAGTAAGAGAAGGGGCAAGGAAAAGAGCTCTAAAGACTGTCTTGAGATTTGAGGAAGTGTTTTAGGTTTTGCTGTCTGGTTCCCGGTGTAAAGGAACTATTGCAGACGTGGGAAGGTGAAGGTCTGTGATCTCAGGAAGTGCTGGGCTGGGCAGCTTTCCCGCTGTGACGGGGGCACTTGCCCTCAAACCCGCCTGAGATAATCGCGTGAGGATGGTGCTGCATTGTGACAGCTCTGAACTTGGTCTCCTTGAACGTTGCCAAGTACATAAGCTTTGGCGGTTACCGTCTAATGTCTGCGGGAGACCTAGAATTTGAACATTGTTGACTTTAGAACACACTCATTTTTATAACACTCTACCTGTTCTCATCAATAGGAAATATGCTGTGTCCTTTTTTTTAAATGCCTTAATATTCTGTGTTGCGGTGGCAGTAGTTGCAGCGGACGCTACTTCCGCTTCATGGTCATCGCCAAACACAAGCTTCTGGAAAGCGTGTGAAAAATGAAGGGGAAAGTGCTTTTCTGCAAAGAGCTTTTTTGAACATCTTGTTTTTTTCTGGAATATCTGTTGTGGTATAAAACATCTTCATATTTAGAGGTTTGTAGCGTGTTTTATACTGGTTAGCTTTGAAACCCCATGTTTTTGCATGTCATGGGGCTGCTTTATCCTATTCTATGATATAGCTGGTTTGCAAAACTATTGGTTATTTCACTTTAAAAACCAAAGCAGCTTACAGATTGAGTGTGATTCCTGTAAGAATTTAATTGTAGAATTGATTTGTGTTCAATAAGCTTACTGGAATGGCTAGATCCGTGGACAAAAAGATAAGAACATGTCTGTGGGCCAGGAAGGACTTCTAAATAATACAAGTGATACACAGTAATTTCTTCACAAACGATTAGATTTAGTATATAACTGTTTAAAACTTTCGTATTTTCTATTATAGCCATTCCACAGTGCCCATGGGGGTAGGCTGCAGGACTGCCTATGGAATCCAAGGTCTGTGGGCACTCAGGTCCCTGCAATAAAATGGCATCGTGTTTGCATATGACTTATGCACATTCTCCTGCAGACAGTCACATCAGGGTTGCTCGTAACAGCTATACCATGCACATGCCATGCGAGTAGTTGTTTAATGAATAATAATGTCTGAATGCCTAGTACAAACACATTAAAAAAAAAAAATCTTGATCTGCGGTTGGTTGAATCCACAGGCCTGGGACCCCGGGAGAGAGTATAAACTCTAGTAGCAAAACGAACAAAGCACTTGAGGTCAGCAGTGACGGGTGTGGGATCACACTGAATCTCATGTGTTTTGCTGTCTGTGTCACTGTGTCCCGTGTAAACGGGAATCATTTGTAGCTTAAGGTAAAATAGGTAACAGGAAACACTACAGAATGGGCACGAAGGCGCGCCCCTCATCACTCCGTGTTACAGCCAAGCATCTGCCTCCTGGGGAAGGATCTGTTCTGTGGGGAGACTAGACGTTGATGATTTCCAGATGTGTGAAGGGAAACGCCCTCCGAGAAGCGTGGCTTTGGCCGGAGCACATCAGACGAGAGTTAGCGTGGCATGGAGTTTCCACAGTGCCCCTCAGGCCTGCTGCTTCTCTCCTCTCCCCACTCCTGGCCCTGACTCTTATCAAGGGAGGAAAGTTCAGCTCCAGCTGAGCCCTGCACAGGGCTGTGGGTCTCTAGGGCAGGTGCCACCTTTGCCTGAACAGGCTGTGTCAGAGGAGGGTCTGGCTGTACTTGAGCTGTGAGAGATGCTCTCAGAGATCCAGCACCCTGAAAACCCAGGTGCTGAAGGTTCCTCCTCTTCCACCATCCTGCGGGGAAGGGGGTCTTATCCTGCTTCCCCTCAACCCAAGCTGACTTTTTGTCTGTTCTGTACACCTAGTTTTTCAGAGCAGTTATTGTTAATCATCTAGCAGACAAACACCATAAGGTGACAGCCTGGGAGGGTAGATGGGGCTGGAAGGTAGTTTCCTGAATAACAGCGTTCAGTTTCCTGTTTTGCCACCATTTGACCCAAGGCCCCCAGATAATTGAAATGTTGTCAGCAAAACACCCATTTTGTATCTGAGGTTCCCCCCCCCTTTTTAAGTTATGGGTGCAAACTTCTAACCAGGGACCTGACAAAATAGAAGGATTTCTTTGCAAAGTGAAGGTCGGGGATGGTTGGTATTTGCCATCTGTGACTAGCAGGGACCCAGGCTGCTTCCCTTCTGCTGCCTGACTCCTGACCCTCCAGCTCCTGCCCCTGTTCCCACCAGCAGGAAGAGGAGCGGGAAGGTGCCTTTTCCCCTTTAAGGGGGTGAGGTGAGAGTTGCATCTGCCACTTCACTAGTCCCTGGGGTGATTCTCCAGCATGGGTGGGAGTTGGGTTTGGAGGCCTGAGCCCCGTGAAGCTGGGGTTGCTGTTCCCTGAGCAGCAGGAAACTGGACTCTGGGAAGTGGGGTCAGAGGGTAGCATCCTCAGGAGGGGCCTCTCGTCCCATTTGACATCTTCACTGCAAAAGGGGGTGTGGGCTTCATGGTCCATTGACAAATAGAACGTTATTTTTGTGTTGTTTTTTAAGCACATCGAATCCTAATTCCTTTGGCCTTTACTAAAGTGGCATTTTGTAATTCCACATGATTTCATTGATATACTCGCAGGAGAGAATGCTTCCTGTAAACCAGAAGGATCTCTGAGACGGTTCTCGGCCCATAGAGAGTTCATTTTCCCAAGGTTAAAGACACAGCCTCAGGCGGGGTTGAGGACACACTGCGGCAGCCTCAGGAAGTCCTGGACACGTGCCCAAGGTGTTTGGGGCACAACTTGGTCTTACACATTTTAGGGGAGACGTGAGACATCAATATATGTGAGATGGACGTTGGTTCGGTCCAGGAAGGGAGGGACGGCTCGAAGCGGGGAGGGATTTCCAGGTCACAGGTAGATCAGACAAATGCGTTTCTAGTGCACCTTTCCAGAGGAAGCAGCCAGATCCGCATTTATCTCCGTGTGCAGATGAGGACTTTGAATTCTCTCCTCTGTCCATGAGGAATTTCCTTGTGGATCGGTTGTGAGAGAGGTAAGTGGCTTTTTTCCCCTCCCCCCAGTAGCTGTCTCTGTTCGGAAGAGCATGGGAGGCAGGTTTGCTCTAAGCTCTTCCTTCACCTTGACATCCCTTTAGCGTAGTGATTTTGGGGTCCTGAGGTGTATTTTCAACTTCATGTTTCTGAACACACTGGCACTCTAAACAGTATTGTCGGAGGCATCTAACTTACTTAGAAGAAGAATCTATTTGGAAGGACTTGAGCACATTCGTCCTTGAGAGAACCAAGCCTTTGTTTAGTTTGCTTTGCCCCGAGGCTGTTACGCTGTCCCGGGCTCTGCGGCCTTAGAAAGCTGTGCCCCTCTGAGCTCCTGCCTGTGGAATCTGGTGACTTTGAAGTTAATCCAGCAGCTACATATTTTGGAAAGCAGATTGCCTCTTAAAGTGTTGGTGATTATGATTCTAGCGCTAGGATTTCAGTGTGTATTTTCCACCCTTCTTACTTTGTCTCCTCATACACTGAGATGCTGCTGCATTTGTTCTTAGGCTTCACTGAGGGAGGGTCAGTTCTGACCCTTTCTTAGATATTGACCTTGAACGGACAGAATCGAGATTCAGAAAAACTCTCGAGCTGTGAGAGTGTGCTGATATCTGTGTAAGTGGGGTTCATGTGTCAAACTCAGGTTTAAGAAAAACCAATTCTAGGCTGGGCATAGTGACTCACACCTGTCATCCCAGCACCTTGGGAGGCTGAGGTGGGCAGTTCACTTTTGAGCCCAGGAATTCGAGACCAGCCTGGGCAACATAGCAAGACCCTGACTCTACAAAAAATTAAATAGGAGTGGTGATGTATACCTGTGGGCCCAGCTACTCGGGAAGCTGAGGCTGGAGGATCACCCAAGCCTGGCAGGTTGAGGCTGCAGTGGACCATGATAGCACCACTGTACTTATGGTGCACTGTGCCTGAGTGACAGAAGAACAACCACCCCCCCACACAAAAGGTATCAATTCATGCAGTGGCCAGTTCTGCTGGGACCACCTGTTAAGGCTACTCTGGGCCTCACGGTGTGAGAAGGGTCTGTCCAGCGGTGAGAAGGAGTGGCTTGAAGGCCTAAAAGCCAGTTGCTGTGGTTCAGCATGACTGCGGGTGTGGAGTTGGGGGAATGGCTCTCCATGGCATGAGTGGGTAAACGGATGGGCTTCCAGAACGAGCCCCTGTGACTTTGCCTGGTTTACATCCATCCAATACAAATCCACAGGCTCTTACTCTAGAAGCTTCTGCCGGGGCTGATGGACTGGCCTGGGGACAGAGGGTGCCCTCAGAGCCTCAGGGTGCCATCTGGTTTAGGAAGAGCACTTAGTCACCTAGATCTAGGATTTATGACACGACAAGGGGACTCGTCACACTCGGAGCAGCATCCATCTGCATTCTAGAGTTAGTTCTAGGCGAAGTATTTTGGAGCCTGTTGGTACCCTGTGTTCTGTTTATGTGTAAAACCGGTTAGAGTTATAACTAGTTAAAACCTATTTTTAAAATTTTGCCACAGAATATGGCAATTGTGGTGGAGCCTGGCTGGAGACCCCCACACTCGGACGCTGCCGTGTGCTGGGGCTGCAGGCGTTGACTGCATCGGCTGTCCCTCCCGGCGTGTCTGTGTTCTTGACACGGGCGCCCATCGAGGCTTGGCCTGTGGGACCCATGCAGCCGTTTGTCTCCGTGTGCCTCTGAGGTTCCGCAGACTTCACGGTCCCGTGGCAGAGCGTACGGTATCTGCTTGCATCCTGATTTCCCCAAACCCCAGGACAGGCCAAGAGTTCCTTACACACAACTGCAGAGGGCCCCGTGGTGTGGGTTTGCGGTGACACAGCCTTTCCCCAGCTCAGCCTTCATCTCTAGTGTTGGCTTTAGTGTGATAGAAGCTTCCTTCAGACTGGGGGGCCCTGAAGCTTTGGTAGTAGGAATTCAGTGACCAGCACGGATGACATCCCGTTTCTCTGTATTTTTAGCAATAGCTGTTAACATGATCATGAGATGTACAGAGGAAGGAAAAAGGAGGTTTTATTTTCAGAGTAACACTCTGTGCTTCGGGAATTGTGGTCTTGGGGGAGCTGTAAGCACACGCCCCTCAGGAGGGGAGGAGGCCGCGGCATTACACGTTCCGGGGTTTGTTGGCTGTGTGTGTTCATCGGGCTCAAGGAATGTCTGAACGTTTACAGGGAAAGTGGGGTTTGTTCATCCGGTTCGTGCAATGTCTGAACACTTACAGGGAAAGTCTAGCACACATGCAGTGAGTTAACCTGTAACACCCATGTTCGCCTTGGGACGAGCGTAACATTTGAAATGAGGTGGACTGGGCGTGTCATGTACAAAGGTGAGCTATTGGGCGCAGACGTTTATGCACAGCCTCAGTCACAGCCAGGACTGGCTCAGGGTCTGCAGCTTGTGGCGGGAAAGGACACTCATGAGGCCATTCTGTCCAGTCGAGGCTGCCGGCAGGGTCCCAGGGTGGGGCTGTCTGGTCAGCCAGCGTCTGGAGTCCACGCAGGTCCCGTGGGCAGTGTTTCTCTAAACCAGGCTTCTGATTGTGGAGGAGACTTCACGCTGGTTAACACACTGTACAGTAGTGCCGCGGGGCTTTGGGGTCGACCTTCCCTATGATGCCAGTTACATTTCTCTCCAGACCTCATCGTAGCCACAGAGATTGTACCTCACCTGACAGCAGGGGGTGCCATGTTGATATAGTAATTTATTGTATCAAACTTTTTATTACAATTTTAATAACCTTTTTTTTTTTTTCTTTTTAAAGAGATAGGGTATTGCTGTGTTGCTCAAGCCAGTCTTGAACTCCTGGCCTCAAGCAATCCTCCCACCTCGGCCTCCCAAAGTGCGGTGCTTATAGACGTGAGCCAGTGCGCCCAGCCTACAGCCATGTTTTTAAAACTCAGCAGTTTAAAAATCCTACTCCTTTCACCCCCTCAAGCAGGCTGATTGGCCTTGTGCAAACTGGGGTGTCACGATCTTAGCCCCCCTTTTATTTTTCACTTTGGCCTCAAGTTTTGATGAGAACAGCAGTTACAAAACGGGCATTAGGTGATTCTTCTGTTACTAAAGCCAGAATTCTCACCAGTTAGAGATGTTTGTCCCCGGGACACCAGAAAGCTGCTTTGAATCAAGCCCGTAGCAAATAAGTAAGGAACTAAACTCTTGGTCCTCTGCCTAGTACCAGGGGAATGGGTTAGTCGCTGATACCCTTTGATCTGTGCTCACGTGCTGCATCTCGTCACGGGAAGCAGAGTCGCCCTGTGGAATAAAGCCCGGCTTACGGTGGCAGGTCGAGACGCTTGGGGCTGTCGGTCCCTTATACAGCGGCAGACTTGGAGACTCAGCATCGCGTGCAGAGCCTGGGCAACCGGAGTGCATCCACTTTAGAGACCACACGGACGGTCGGTAAGGTGGACGTCCGGGCATATGGTCTTGATAGGCCCACTGCGAGGTGAATTAGGAATTCGTTAGCAAAGAAATCAAACTCGCCTGTGGGTCCCAGGTGCTTGGAAGGCTGAGGTTGGAGGATTGCTTGAGCCAGAAGGTCAAGGCCACGATGAGCCATGATTGTAATACTGCACTCCGGCCTGGGTGACATAGCGAGACTCTGACTCAAAAAAAACAAACAAAAAAATCCCCCTAAACCTTACTCTTCATAGCAGGAGGGAGAATTTGTCAAAGTAACTGCAACAAAATCTTAGATGATATAATTTCAGTGGCTAAGTGAGCTGTCCAGCCCACGTGGCTGGCTCACAACGCAACAGAGCCAGGTGCTGCTGCAACTGTCCCCCCACCCGATCGCTTGTGGACATTTTCTGTTTTCCCATATCTCCCTTTTGGATACGTAGCTCGCTACTTTATAGCTAAGCATCAGTAAAACAGGTTGTCTATTTTGAAAAGTAACTATTATGTCTTTTAAGGACAGAAAATGAAGCAGGTGACAATAGCATGGCGACCTGGTGAATAGATTTAGAGGAATATTTAATACTTGGCACCACGCTGATCCCTTTTTCTCTCATGCTTGTTACAGCTACAGCCTCCTAGGACAGAACACTTTCAGTTCTGTGAGTAGGAATTAAACATGTTCTAAATCAGAAGTTTTAGTTAAGCAGTATTTTATGTGAATGCCTAGATCCTAAGTGTTCACTGTACTGGTGTGTGGTGTTGAAGAAGGAAGGAGGGCTTGGGGCCGCATCTATGGTGCAGTGTCCGGGTTCCCATATGTGAGATGAGGGCCATGAGACACGGCCTGGAAGGTTCAGACTGGGATTGAATGGATCTACCCACTCCTGGAAAGCCTTAATTCTAACTGGACTTGGGCTGGTTTTAGGGAGATGGTGGCAGCGCTGTCCTCACAGGTTACCGGGAGGGGCTCTGGCACCGTCCCCGTCAGGTGTCATGATCAGTCCAGCTTGCTCATCTCAGAAGCTACTGGTCGTGTTCTCGTTCCTGTTGTTCGTTGCGTGTTATTCAGGTTCTGTTCATGTGGGGACCTAGGAAGTTCCACAGTGAGAGGAGAGCCGCTGAGCCGCCTTCCTGCCTGGACGCCAGCCCCACAGAGGACCGTAACTGCTGGAGGTTGGCTTCTGCCCCCGGCCTCACCTGTGGAGGCCTTGATGCAGTGGTACTTTCTAAGCTCCTGGGGCACACAGCGCTGTTGTGTGGATCCACAGGCCACTGTGGCGTCCGAGCACGTGCTCCCGGAGGAGAGGACTCTGCGGGCACTGATAGTGGGAGCTGGCTGAGAGTCCAGCGAGTGAGACTCCCTGTGACGTGCACAGCTGCCATCTGCACAGCCCCTTCTGGGGCCAAGATGGTCGTGCGATAAATGCACAAAGCGCGTCTCCAGCAAAAAGCCGCCGAGTGTCCACATCCAGGATATCCTCTACGGTGCCTTTTTGGTGTTAATACGATGAATGTGAGCAGCAGGTGGTCTGCGTTCTGGGTGTGTGTGACTGTGCCACTGCAGTTTTGTTCTCATGTCTTGATGAGCATGAACGGTTCCTGACGAGGGTAGGTAAGGATGCTGTGACCTCAGACTCTGCAGTATTGTAGCTTGAGGAACCAAGGAGTTTTTCTCTCTTGGAAACCCATCAAGGAGGATGTTCCAGGCTGGTGACTGCTCCATGAGGTATTCAGGGATCCAGGTTTCTTCCCAACCCCTGCTCTGCATTCCCAGGGACACGGCTGTCCTTGCCATGGTTGGGAATGGGTGATTACCATGCTGGTGGGGGAGGCTTAAGGTGAGAGTGGCCGTGATTTACCTAATCTCCATAATGGCAGGGAGCCTGGGAGTAAAGTGTAGCCATGGCCTGGAGGATGGATGATGGATGTTGGTGAACGACTGGCTGCACTCACCGCAGCTGGCCCAGGAATGGGGAAGGATGGCTGAGTATGCCGTTCAACAGTACCTGGTTCTTTCAGATTTGACTTCCTTATGGATTTTTGTGCTGTAAAGAGAGAGCCTGTGGTTCTAGGCCAAGCATCTCACTCATCTCATAACATCTTGTATCCCTCAGCCAACATTTATGTCAAGTTTTAGAAGTCCTATCAAACTGGCAAGCATTTCTCATTTTGGTTTAACCGTTGGGGTTTATATCTGTGTCTGCATCTCTATTTTACATCTATGTGGTTATTTGACACTCTGTAGTACATTTGTAATAGGTTCTATTTGGTGGAAGTTACTTTCAACAAACCCTTGCTGCTACTTGAATTTTCAAGGTTGCAAGTAGAAAGGAGAGAATAAAAACCACATCTTCTCTAATTTTAAAATTTGTTGTTTCTCAAATCACACCAGAAGTACAGATATTACAAATTACAAAAGCAGCCAGAATCAAGGTTAAGAGATTTCTGGGTGATTGTGGCTAATCAGCAGTATTTGCTGAGGTGTGTGCAGCAGAGCAACATGCCAAGGAGCCCGGGACAGGGGAGAGTTGGGAGGCCAGGCTGTGACTTCGGAGGTGTGTTGCCTCAGGGAGAGGAGCTAGATGCAGAGAGGATAAATGGCCACAGGTGTGACCACCGCCGTCCTTGCCGCGGTATGGAGGCCTTTGTACAGAGGCCTTTGTAGAGGGGCCTTTGTGAGCTGAGTTAAAAATCGAAATTGAGAGAGTGCAATGCATTCTTAGTTTTTAAAATAAAATGCTAATAGAGAACGTTTTGTTTGTAAGAATGTAAAATGTTACATCTTTGTTTAGAATTTAAGAATAATAATTTGCTTCTGAGATCTTTGTGACTGAGATTTGAAATCTTAAGTATGGCTTTTTCTTCCATGTTTTATACATATGCACATATACACATATATGTAAGGTATATAAAAGGAAAATGAGCGTGTCTGTGTTCACACATATACACTTCCATAGTGTGTGTACTTCTAGTCACACATAGGTCTAAGAGACTATGACTTTACATGATAACCATGAGAGGGTAATTAAATAACGTACCTGCTCTTAGCCTTGCTTTTATATGTGAGCAGGGACCCTGCGAAACGTGCCTCCCACGTTTCAGGCTTCACACAGCCCGTGCCAGGTTTTGGAAGCAGGAGTTTGTCTGCAACCACTTCGGGAAGCATGTGATTGCCAGGATTGCTTAGAGCTCCAGGCTGTCTCCAGTCCCATCCTTCCTGGGGTAGAAGCTGCCCCACCAGGGGCCTGGACATGGACGTTAGGGCCTGGAGCCAGGGACCGCTCCTGAAGCGGGGGGCTCCCCTCACAGCTGGGCATGAGAACCGAGGATAGGAGGCAGAACCAGCCCTGGGCCAGTGCACGGCCTCCCTGAAGTGCTTGCGGGAAGCCCCAGCTGCACTTTGCTGACCCCATAGACAGCACCACACTCTGTGAGATCCCCCTGGCCCACCCCTCAGGTTCCTAAAATGATGAAGGTTTCCTGAACTGCGAATTTTTCGGTCTAGGCTAAAAAGTCCTGGGACAGACTCACAGGGTTCTTTAAGTAGAAATGATGAGTGTGCTGGTGACTCAGAGCAGGCACTGCACCCTCACTCCAGGGTCCTTTGTGCCAGGTGGAAACGAGCGTGTGGGTCACCCAGAGTCCCTGCATCCTCACTCCAGGCACTGCTCTTTGGTTTCTTAATTAAAAGCCTAAAAGCCTAAAATCCTTGATAATGAAAATGCATTCTCCTCAGAGAGTAGAGTTTCCGGTTACGGAGGCTCACCTTTAAATGTTGTGCCAGGTCAAATACGTTGAGATCTGGGCCAGGTCCTGCTTTCTGCCCACGGCCAAAGCAGTTATTTCATTTGGGAGGTGACCCAGGGGGATATCTGAGAGGTCTGCCGGTCCCCGAGGGATGAATCCGCTGGCCTTGACACTCTGCTCCGGCCTCCATCAGCTCCTTTCTACCTGCAAGCTGCCTGCTTTGACGTTGCCATCATTGGAGATATGTTAGGGACTTAGTATGGGTTGACGCCCATAGGACCAGCAGATCGTGGAAAGGTGGGAACCAGGGCTGGGAGGGTGGTGACCACGGCCAAACTGAGAACCGTGGTGGGCTGGGAGGTCCATCTTCTGTCTAAAGTGTTTTTCAAACTAAAAAACATAGTGTCTCAGGAGCATGAGAGGGCAGGCCACAGACGGGGAGAACTCATCTGTAAAAGACTCATCTGATAAAGGCTGTTATCCAAACCGTGCAACCAACTCTGAAAACTCAACAAGAAAATGAATAACCTGATTAAAAATGGACCAAAGACCTGGACAGATACCCTAACAAAGAAGATACACAGATGGCAAATCTACACGTGGAAACATGGCCCGCGTCTTATGTCATAGGGCGAGCCGTCACTGTGCACCCATCGGCCTGGCCAAAACCCCAACTCCGACACCGCCGCGTGCTGGTGGGGGTGTGGGCATCAGGACCCTCACTCATCGCTGGGGGAAGTGGGGCAGCTGCTGTGGGAGGCAGCATGGTGGTTTTCCGTGGAACTAAGCTCTCTGACCACAGGAGCAATCACAGGTCCTGGACAGTTTACTCGGAGGAGCTAAAAGTTTACTTCCATGCGGAAATGTGCACACAGACATTGACAGCAGCTTTATAATTGCCAAAACTAGAAAGCAACCAAGATGCCCTTCAGTAGGTGAATGGATAAACTGTGGTATGTCAGATACTGGGATGTTATTCAGCACTAAAAAGAACTGGACCCCTAAGCCATGAAGACAAGGAACGATCTTAAACGCATGTTGCTAAGTGAGACTCCAATCTGGAAAGGCTGCCTGCTGTCTGAGTCCAACCACAGCACAGTCTGGAAAAGGCAAAGCTGTGGAGACAGTCAAACAGTCAGTGGCTGCCAGGGGTTGGGGAAGGGAGAGATGAATGGGAGGAACATAGGGGATATGTAAGGTGGGAGACAACTCCAGGTGGGGCTTTCATGGGGGATCCATGCCGTTCCACGTCTGTGAAACCCACAGAGTGAGCAGCAGCAGGCCGAGTCCTCGTGTGAGCTGTGGACTGTGGGGGGTGGTGCCATGTTGATGCGGGTCTGTTGGTCGTACAGACACGCTGGTCTGGTGAGGGCAGGAGAATGATGGAGGCTGTGCATGTGCTGGGAAAGGAGATATGTGAGGACTCTCTGTACTTTCCTCTTGATTTTGCCACGAACCAAAAACTGCTTTTAAAAACGTCTATTGAAAAGACAAACAAAAGAGTGCTGCCCAGACAACATCAGTGTGAGGGTGTGGCCTGTGTTCTACATTGAGAATTTCCGTTAGAATAGACACATCTAAATTTTTCAAAGTTAAACCTTTGCATTAAGTAACTCACTACAAAGTTACAGTACCAGCTTGAGCGCTGCCAGGATGGCCAGGATCCTGTATCCTGACCAGCTTCTCCCCTTACAGGTGCAGTTGATGTCCATGGCCACATCCCAGGAAGCAGCAGGTCTGGAATCGGGAGTCAGGCTTTGCGGGACAGAGAGGAAGTGAGATCTGTAAGCACGTGGCTGAGGGCCGGCAGGGGGGAAGCCCATGGCAGGGGGCCGGCAGGGATGACTTTTTGATCAGTTTTCCTTATCGCTGAGGCCATCTTAGACTTGGGGAGTTGGAGTCCCCACTCTCGGGTGTCTCAGAAACCAAAGGCTGCTCGTAATCCTCAAGTTCCAGATGCCTCGGGGGAGGTACCTGGGTTGTTGGGTGCAGTTCCGTTATTTGCTGCTTGGTGGGATTTGCCCGCAGCGTTTCTGGTTGTTTTTAAGAGCTGATGTTTGAGCTGCTTAAAATCACATATGGATGTTGATTTATCAATAAAAGTTAAGAATAGAATTTTAGTTCAAAGAGTTGTGAAAATGCTCAAGGTCGTGTACTAATGTATACATTACATTTGTGGAAATATCTAAAAGTCCAGGATTTATATTAAACACCTCTCTTGATTTTTGTAATATCTACCTGTCATTTTTTCCATTTGATTAATAGATGTCAGAGGGCTTAAATTTTGAGTGCCTGAATTCACTAAAATTAAAACTTCTTACATCAAATGTAATTGAACTGAATGTAGCCAACAGTGCATGCTTTTATAAGTATTGATTAATATATATATAAAAACACATATCCACGAACATGCAGATGGGGGCAACATATTAAACCATGGAAGTAGAATTAGTATTCTTTGTTTTCTGAGAAGACAAATTTTTAAAAAGCCAAGGGGTCTTATAACTTTCTAGTGTCCAACTTATTTGCCCTAAAGTGGAAGATTGACAGCAGCAGAAGAGGAGCTCCTGGGCCAGTGCAGGCTCTGGGAGCAGCGGGGTGAGTGCTGGAAGGAGCTGGATGGAGGCAGAGCAGGGAGGTGCTCAGGCAGGCCAGGACGGCCTCAGGGCACGCGGCTCAGTGAGTGAGAAAAGGTTCACATTTCTTGGAGAGCCCTTGTCTCTGCCCACGGAAAACCCAAACTCCTTCCAACTGGGATGTGCGTCTCATGTAAAAGTTGTTACTCCCAGAAAGAAAGCCAGTGGATGTAGAAATTTTACGTATGCAGAAATTATTTCAAATTTGTTTCTAACCTTATCCTTTTCTTCCCCCATCTTAATGTGTGGTGACTTTCTGCAGGTGACGCACACATCTTAGGAGAGCGCTGTATTTCAGTTGCTGTTGGCTCTGATGTGACTTTGTGGTGTCCGATGTTCTGGTTCTGAGGTTCTGCCCAGAACATGGCTCCTCCCTGCCGAGCGTCGCTTATTGAAGGCCCGTGTGGAAACTTTCCCTGTAAGCTCGTTGACCGCAGCAGTCTTGGTTCACAAATCTTTGGACCTCCTGAGACTCCACACAACCTTCTAAACTTTCTAGCGTGATCTTTTCATTTTACTGTTCCCCATTAACTCAGAGGTTTTCCAGAATGTAAGTAATCTGCTGAATGCAGGGTGGGGAGTGCCCTCCGTTGGCTCTGAGGAGAAGCATCGCTGTTTCTCCGGGTGGAGCTTCCCGCCCACCATGGTGTGCTCCAAGACGCAGCAGGGTTCTTTGGCAGAAGTAACCGTCGACGGCCCGTGTCTCTGTGGCAGGGTGGCTGTGGGTGTGCGGCCTCGTGGCCATACCGGCCCCTCCCCATCAATGGCACCATGGAGAGGAGCAGGGGGAGGCCTGGGATCTGTCTCCAGAGTCACAGCTGTGCTTCTGAGACTGCGTTGTCCGTTTGTAACTAGACATGCAGAGAAAGTGTTGGAGATAAGCAGGAGACAGTGTCTGTCCCTAATGAGCTCAGGTGTGCCTTTGAGAGGGTCAGGTGTCTGTGCGGCTGATCTGGACTCAGCCTGGCTGTGGCAGTGCAGGTGACTGCTGGGCTTTGGCAAGGCTGCACCCACTGTCCGTCTGAAATGGCCCCCTTCCCTGGCTCGCGGTGCCAACTGGGCCCCCAGGCCTGATTTCCTGCCAGGACGGAGGCCCTGTGTATGTGTCGGGGAAGGGGGAGGTGGGGGTCCTACTTTGTTGCCGTATCCAATGCCACGCGGGGTCAGCACTCAGGAAACATGTGCTGTGTGGGTCAGCGATTGAGTTCAGAAACCTGGAAAATTCAGCAGTGTAGGGTTTGGACATGACCCGTCCAGCCTTGGGGCTCTTTCTTTCTCTGAATTTCCTTCCATGGCATCTTCCTCATCCCAGGGGCCCCTGTTCCCATATGGCTGTTGGCAGCTTCACAGGTTCCTCTGCCTCCCCTCCCGGGCCCTGGTGTGGCTGGGGCAGTTATTGGCTGTGCAGACCCCACAGCCAGTAGATCGTTGGTGCCAACGCCTTGGGCCTGGTTTATTTGAGTCAAGGACTGCAGTACATGGCTGAGCTCACCCCGAATGCCTGGATCGGAAGGCCTTGGGTTGCAGAGGGGTGGGGGTTGGATATTGAAGGACACCTGCAAAGCAGAAGGGGAAATGGTTGTGCTGGATGGGCAGCTAGAGGAGTCTGTGCAGAGCCTGGGACCCAGTGCAGACACAGAGCTGACACGGGCAATGCAGTGACACGGCCACCGTAGAAGTGGGCAAAGTTACAGGCTTCAGACCGATATGGAGGGGCTGGTCTAAAACGATCCTCATTTTCCTTTAATCCTAGCAATTGCTGGCTTACAGGGTGGGGGAGTGAGATCTGTGGTGGCCGCGAGGAGAGACAGGGATTTTAATTGTGAACCCCTCTTTTTGGGAGAGGGGAGTAGCCGTTTCTGTAGGGCGGTGAGCATCGTCATCTCAGGCAGCTCAGGCTGCTGTAACGAAACACCATTGACTGAGTGGCATATGAACAACGGGAATTTGTTTCTCACAGTTCTAGAGGCTGGAAGGCAGGATCAGGGTGCCGCACGGGTGGGTTCTGGTGTGGGCTCCTTCCTGGTTGGCACACACCTTCTCTCTGGCCCTGACACAATGGGAGGGTGAGGGATTTGCTGGGCCCCTTTCTGAGGCACAAATCCCATTCAAGGGTCTCCAGCCTCGGGAACTCATCACCTCCCAAAGACCTCCTGACAGCATCACATTGAGGGTGAGGATTTCAACCTGTGTTTTGGGGGGCAGGCAGGCAGTTCGTAACCGTCGCCCTCTTTGTGTATTTCTGACTCAACATTGAGTCTGCATTCGGCTCTCCAGGAGACAGAGCCTGTGTGGACACTGAGCAAGGTCAGAGCTGCAAGCATGTACACATCAGGGGCAAGGGAGCTGCCAGGGGTGTGAGAAGGGGGTTTCAGCGTCACTCAGAGCTGCTTTCCTGTATAAGCCGTAAAGCATCCTTTGTAAATTTTCATCAGGAGTCCTCTTGATATATCATATAGGGCAGTTTTGTAAAATCGTAAATGTCAATATCATAAAAATTTTTTACTCCCAGCCTGTTTTGTGCTTAGCGATAGTTTGCATGTTTATTACCGTACTTACTTGATCCAAATCTTAGCTGCATTTTCTTATCTATTTTTCTTGGTTGTTGGTAACAGTGGTGAGATCTTACTCAGTTTCATTGCCCTTCAGAGAATGTTCTTGAAGTTTATCTTCTATGAAATGACTGGCTGCTGACCTGGATCCTAGTTTCTGGAGAAAGTCTCATTAGGATTGTCGCAACGCTAATATTCTATGGGTGAAACTTTCCTTTAGTTTCCAAATGTAAAGATAAAAGAATAATTTGCCAGAACTACTTCTAGCCGTGATGAGAGAACAGGGACCCAAATCACACATCTGCCATAAACAACTGTAAAACTGCACAAAACGAATGAGGTGGCTGTTGTTAGTCTGTGACCACAGCTGTACCAGCCAGAACCTGAGGGCGAGGGCAGGTGAATGAATGAGAATCATCCACAGTACACTTGTCCTCTGGAGAATACCTGCAGATGGTGGTGCCGAGAGTTCACGTGTGGGCAGAGCATGGCCATCCTACCACGTCCAGAAGGTGGAGCTCAGAGAGAGCTCAGGTGTGAGTGGAGCATGGCCACCCTACCATGTCCGGGAGGGGGAGATCAGAGAGAGCTCAGGTGTGGGCGGAGCATGGCCATCTTACCACGTCCAGGAGGGGGACATCGGAGTGGGTGCAGGATGGGAGCTCTCCACAGATTCACAACAACAGCGAATCCAACCAAGCCTGCCCATGTCACGATGACCCAGCAGTGCCTGTGCTAACTGCTAAAATGAGAGCTGGAAAGCTTCAGAGGAAGGTTAGGGATCCTGAGTGTGCTCAACAAGTTACCCACAATGTGTAATATTCAGCAAATAATCACTGCATACACAGAGAAACAGGAGGTAGAATCTGTGGTCAAGAAAAAGGCAGCAAAAAGTGCACGCACACGCAGGATGGTCTCTGTCACTCACCACATGCGGCGGCTGAGCACATGAAGTGCGCCTGGTCTGAACTGGATTTGCTGCGTGAAAGACATGCCAGTTAATATAAAAAATAGAAAATAATGTATTTGGTTTTTTTTTTTTTTTTTTTTTTTTGAGATGGAGTCTAGCTCTGTTGCCCAGGCTACAGTGTGCAGTGGCTCGATCTCGGCTCACTGCAATCTCCGCCTCCCGGGTTCATGCCACTCTCCTGCCTCAGCCTCCCAAGTTGCTGCCCGCTGCCACGCCTGGCTAACTTTTTGTATTTTTAGTAGAGACGGGGTTTCACCGTGTTAGCCAGGATGGTCTCGATCTCCTGATCTCGTGATCCACCCGCCTCGGTCTCCCAAAGTGCTGGGATTACAGACTTGAGCCACTGCGTCTGGCCTATTTATATTTCTTATTGCAAGTATAGTATGAGCATTTTGAGTTAAGAATATACTAGTAAAATTAATTGTACCTGTTTATATATTTGTATGAGGTTACAAGGAAGGTTTAAAGTTCTATAACAGGACTCATAATTCTGTTGGAAAGTGCCGGTCTAGATGTCTGATACAGCAGAAAACTGAGTTTTAAAATCTACAATTATAAATATTTAGGGAATCAAATTACAATGTGTCAAAGAATGAAAATATTTTATTTCTTGAGCCAGATGAAGGGAAGACACTTTTCACTATAGTGGAGTTGGGGAATTTCAGGTTCCGTACACGATAATCTTGAGAATTGTCACTCCCTCCTCACAGGTAAAAAGCTGATCAAACTGAAAAATCAGCAGTTCTTCTTAAACCTGCAAGAGACGTGAGGTCACCGGCAAGCCACTGTCCCCAGATTGGCTGGACAGGTAAAGCGGAGAATCACCGTACACTGGAGCACAATGCTCCAAGGAACCCACGCTGGGATTGGAAAACCTGAACTGGAATTGACAAATTGCTGCAGTGAGGTGTGGCCACGTCTGAGAGTTAAAACCTCCAGGAGGTCTGTGCATATGGGGCTCATGCTTTTGTGAGTTGTATCATCAGAGCTCAATCAGGTTCTCGAAGTAAACATCAGAGAAAAATCCCCTCATACTTACTACAGGGGAAAGAGAATAGGAATCATTTTTCAATATGTAGGTGCACTCTTCACTAGATCTACCTTCCAGAGAAGCTAGTTAACTAGAGACTAACCTGGTGGGATTTTATCAGAGCCTTCTGACCTGGGAGAAAGGGAAATAGCCAACTCCAACTTCCAGAACTGAAAAGCAAAAAAGAACAGTGTCCAAGCACTATGGGACTTCCACAGAGGCAGAAAATATGCATAACGGTAATACAAGGGGGAAGAAAGAGGAACAGAAGAAATATTTGTAACAGTAATAGCTGAATTTCCTCAGATTAATGCCAGACACCAAACCATAGATCCAGGAAGCTCAAGAAACACCAAGAAGGATAAATGTAAAAACGATGACGACAAAAACAAAACAAAAACTCTATTTGGGCATAAAATATTCAAACTATGGTGAATCAAACATTAAAGAGCATAGAAACCAGAGTAATCTCCTTCCCTATGGAGGATCAAAGATAAGAATTATTTTCAACTTCCCCTCAAAAACCATGAAAGCAAGAAGTGGAGTGAAGTATTTAAACTTTTGAGAGGAAAAAAATTCCATTAACCTAGAAGTCTATACTCTGTGAAATTATCTTTCAGAAGTGAAGAAAAAGAAAAGACCTTCTCAGACAAAAATTGAAAAATTTGTTGCCGGTAGACCTGCCTTGCAAAAAAATGTTCAAAGTTCTTTAGAGAAAATAGTAGAGGTCAGTAACTCAGCTGAACACAAAAAAAGGAGGGGCACGGTCTGTTTACAGGGCTCACAGCTGTCATCCTAACACTCTGGGAGGCAAAGATGGGAGTACAGCTGGAGACCGCTTAGTTGAGACCAGCCTGGGCAACGTAGTGAGACTCTGTCTCATTAAAAAAAGCCAAACGTGGTGGCCAACACCTATAGTGCCAGCTACTTTGAGAGGCTGAGACGGGTCACTTCTTGAGCCCACGATCCCGTTCAAGGTTGCGGTGGGCTATAATGATGCTGCTCCACTCCAGTCTGGGACAGAGAAAGACCTTGTCTGTTTAAAAAATTAAATAGAAAAACAAAAAGCATTAAAAAAGAAACAGTGAACGTAGAAGAAAATCTTTCATTTTTCTTAATAGATGTAACTTAACAGTTCATTCGTAATAGCGACAGTAAATATACTGTATTATATGCTTATGTATATGTCATATACACACACTTAAATAGAAGTGAAATGAATGAGAGCAGTGATACCCAAGGGATGGGAGAGAGCAATTAGGAATTAGGATTATTTTGTTATTATAGTGTGCTGGCATTATCAAGAAACCAGTGTAGTGTCGTTTGAAAGTGGACTTGGGTTACTTGTAAATTTATATTGCAAATTCCAAGGTAGCCACTTAAAAAAAAAAAAAAAAGAGTAACTGATATGCTAAGAAAGGAAAGAAAATAAATCATAGAATATGCTCAATTAAGACCACAAGGAAAAAAAAAAGAAAGACAAAAACAAAGAACAAGGGCAACAAATAGAAAATAGTAACAAATATGGTAGATGTTAATTCAACTGTATATTATTACTTTCAATGTCAGTCCAAATGCACGGAACTATATATTATCTATAAGAAATCCACTTTAAATATAAAGACATACATATAGATCAACAGTAAAGGGATGGAAAAAGATATAAATGTTAACACTAATTTTTTGGTGTGCAATGGCCTGATCGCATCTCACTGCAACCTCTGCCTTCCAGGTTCAAGTGATTCTCCCTCAGCCTCCCGAGTAGCTGGGATTACAGGCATTTGTCGTCATGCCCGGGTAATTTATTTTTTTTTCTATTTTTGTACAGATGGGATTTCACCGTGTTGGCCAGGCTGGTCTTGAACTCCTGACCTCAGGTGATCATTCTGCCTTGCCCTTCTAAAGTGCTGGGATTACAGGCATGAGCCACCGTACCCGGCCAACACTCATTTTGAAAAATGGAAGTGGTGATATTAATTTCAGACAGAGTCGGCTTTACATCAAGGACAGTTACCAGAGATGACTATTTTAAAGAGGTCAATTCTCCAAGAAGATGTAACAATCCTTAAATGTACTTTTGCTAACAAAGTATCAGAATTCCAAAGCAAAAACTGATAAACTTCAAGGAGAAATAATTAACCCACTATTATAGTTGGAGACGTTAACACCCCTTTATCAGAAATGGACCAATTCAGTAGCCAGAAAATCAGTAAGGACAAAATTGAAATCGGCATCCTCAGTCAACTGTATATAAGGGAAGTGAGAATTACTAGAGGTAGAGTCGACGCATGGGGGAGCCATGATGAGCCTCGCGTCGCTCTGCCTTTGAATGGTTCAGGAGAAAATGTTTTCCATCAAGTATGGGACTTGGGTTGAATAGGATTTGGTGTGTGTCTCTATTAAAGCAGTAACCGGAGACGACTGTGTACCACGTCGCCGATAACGGAGCACGAGCCACAGGCTCAGACCCTCTCGGCACCAGCTACCACAGGAAAGCCTGATCTCTGCAAAACCCTCAGTGGGAAGCAGGTGGACGTCATGTGTGATCAGACAGCCCACAGACACCCCAGAACCCCAGAATGTTCACTTCTAGATCACTGACTCCTTGACACCCAGAGGCGTTTGGGATTGACTTGGGTCCCAGCCCCTTCGGTGCTCACTGACACTGAAAGCGTCAGCTGTTTTCTGTCTGGAACAGGAGTTTGCTGTCAGGAGAGCTGGGTCTGTCTCACTTTTCCCAATAACTGCTGCTGGGAACTTGAAGTCCCTTCTGCTTTAGGCTTTGAGTGAGGGAAAAAAAATTGAAAACAGTAATTTTTCTCTGCCAACTGTTGTGAGTATAAAGGAGAAACAAATACTCTCTAAAAGTTTGCAAAGTAGTACTCAAATGCAAAGCAGTGTTAAACTTCAGTTTGACACGGTTTCAGGAACATGTACACTCATTTATGTGAATTAATAACCCTACCTGAAATCACAGTAGGCTAAACATTGAACAGAAATATGTGACTGCTACATATTTTTCCATAATAAAATTCCATGTGTATATTGGATCGCAGGATAGTGGCCAAGGCTCTGCCAGACGTGAACGGGGAGGCCAGACACCGCCTCTGCCACTTGGTGGAAGCATTTGTATCCTCAGATTTTATTCAATTTTAAGAAAATGCACAGGCCGGGCGCGGTGGCTCAAGCCTGTAATCCCAGCACTTTGGGAGGCCGAGATGGGCGGATCACGAGGTCAGGAGTTCGAGACCATCCTGGCTAACACGGTGAAACCCCGTCTCTACTAAATAATACAAAAAACTAGCCGGGCGAGGTGGCGGGCGCCTGTAGTCCCAGCTACTCCGGAGGCTGAGGCAGGAGAATGGCGTAAAAACCCGGGAGGCGGAGCTTGCAGTGAGCTGAGATCCGGCCACTGCACTCCACCCTAGGCGACACAGCGGGACTACGTCTCAAAAAAAAAAAAAAAAAAAAAAAAAAAACAAAAAAAAAACAGAATCTTACCAAGGAAAACACATATTTTTGAATAAATGGATCACTGCACTTGGGCCTCCCTTTGTGGGTTTACCCTTTCAATACTGGAGGAAGTTTTAGTACAAAGAATTAAGTTATCCAAACTATGAGAGGCTCCTAACTCATGTACGTCAGGGCTCAGTGTGACGCAAATGTAACTCTCGGGTGATCGCGTTCCGGTAATTTCTAATTGGGCACGAAGATAATCCTCCTAGACTATCTGGAAATTTTCTATAAGTTTGGGAGTTTTTTGGAAAAGCCGTGACAAAATAATGAAACTTGAAGAGCAGTAATATTTTGTGTGGCAAAACAAGAGAAGTAAAAAGTCACATGTGCATCTGACCTTCTGAGATAATCAGAAGCCTGTGAACGAGAACTTAGCATCTGTGATCGTGTGTGCGTGAGTGTTCTAAGGAGTCCAGTCACAACATAGTCACACTGGCCAACCCCCCTGCCCCGACCCTACATGGTCATAGCCATTACTGTTCCCATTTGATGAAGAAACTGAGGCACGGAGAGCTTAAGGGACATCCCCAAATCCCCAGAAGGTTCCAGAGCTGGGTTTCCAATTCTAGGCCCTGGGCTCCAAAGCGCGAGTAAAGCCCTGGGCTGTGTGGACGGTGGCCGACAGGAAACGGGACCCTTCCATGAACACACACACGCTTCCTGGAGCCCTGCCATTGCCGGTCTAACGTTATTCTAGTTAAAATGCCGCTGACGTGGCTCCTATTAGGAAATTGAGGTTTCACCGAACTCTGCTCCATTTTCGGCAACATGAGTTATGCTGGGGTCCCCCTTTGTGCCGGATGTGTGTGGCAGACGTGGCTGAGATCGGCTATGGCTTCTCACGGCACCCCCAGACCGCGCTCCGGTCTCCCTGAGCTATGGCTTGCTCAACCTGCAGAACAAACGCCACAACCACCAGAAACACTCATGATGTGTTTCTTTACAGATAATCATTCTGCACCTCCTGATGTAACCACGTACACCTCAGAGCACTCCATACAGATGGAGCGACCACAGGGTTCCACGGGGTCCCGGACAGCGCCCAAGTACTGCAACGCCGAGCTCATGGAGACCGGGAGTGGTACGTCCCAAAGCAGAGATGTGTTTTGTTCTGGGAAACGGTTTGTGCTGATGTCCCGTTCTGTGCCCGTGACTGGGTATGTTTCTTCCTGGGGTACAATCTGCTGCCATTTTATCTGCTGAATAACGAACAGTGGTTCAGCAACTGAGAAATTCTTGTACAGGTGTTAAGACCGTGAACAGTCACTTAGAAGAGCAAGATGAAGTTAAATGTACAACAGAATTACTGTCAGATGGGCCGGTATGTTGCTTTAGACTTCGGAGGAAAGAGGGTCTTTTTATCTATGTTGGACAGAGATGTCAGCGACTTGGTAACAGGCTGTGGCCGAGGGCTTCTCCTTCCTTCCTGTGGCCTGGTCTTGGTATGTTCTGATTACAGCGGCGGTTTGTATCACCTAGCCTCTGTTCTATTTAAGTCTTAATCCTTCCCTGGGGTCATAAAAGTCAGTGTAGAACCTAGCAGTGAATGAAATACAATGCCCCCGTGTGAAGCCTCATCGAGCAGCCTTGGAATGGTGTAATCTTGCAGTGCACGGGACTCGCAGGCGGACAAGGAGGCCTATCCGAGCCCCAACAGGTAGACAGGACTATCGGAGCCGCGACAGGCACAGTGGACAGGGAGGTCCGTGTGGACACAGTGGACAGGCACAGTGGCCAGGGAGGACAGCACTGCTGTGTGGATCCACAGGACACTGTGGTGTCTAAGCACATTCTCCCAGAGGAGAGGACTCTGCGGGCACTGATAGTGGGAGCTGGCTGAGAGTCCAGCGAGTGAGACTCCCTGTGACGTGCACAGCTGCCATCTGCGCAGCAGCTCCTGACGCCAAGATGGTCATGCGATAAATGCACAAAGCGCATCTCCAACAAAAAGCCGCTGAGTGTCCACATCCAGGATATCCATCAAGGTGGCTTTTTGGTGATGAATGTGAGCAGCAGGTGGTCTGCGTTCTGGGTGAGTGTGTGACTGTGCCACTGCAGTTTTGTTCTCATGTCTTGATGAGCATGAACGGTTCCTGACGAGGGTAGGTAGGGATGCTGTGACCTGAGACTCTGCAGTATTGTAGCTTGAGGAACCAAGGAGTTTTTCTCTCTTGCAAACCTGTCAGGGAGGATGTTCCAGGCTGGTGACTGCTCCATGAGGTATTCAGGGATCCAGGTTTCTTCCCGACCCCTGCTCTGTGTTCCCACGGACACGGCTGTCCTTGCTGTGGTTGGGACTGAGTGATTGCCACGCTGGCGGGGGTAGGATTAAGGCGAGAGTGGCCAGGATTTACCTAATCTACATAATGACAGGGAGCCTGGGAGTAAAGTGTAGCCATGGCCTGGAGGATGGATAATGGATATTGGTGAACGACTGGCTGCACTCACCGCAGCTGGCCCAGGGATGGGAAGGACGACTGATGATGCCGTTCAGTGGTACCTGGTTCTTTTAGATTTGACTTCCTTATGGATTTTCTGCTGTAAAGAGGAGAGAGCCTGTGGTTCTAGGCCAAACATTTCACTCATCTCATAGCATCTTGTATCCCTTAGCCAACATTTTTGTCAAGTTTCAGAAGTCCTATCAAACTGGCAAGCATTTCTCAGTTTGGTTTAACCATTGGATTTGATATCTGTGTCTGCATCTCTATTTTACATCTATGTGGTTATTTGACACTCTGTAGTACATTTGTAATAGGTTCTATTTTGTGGAAGTTACTTTCAACAAACCTTGCTGCTACTTGAATTTTCAAGGTTGCAAGTAGAAAGGAGAGAATAAAAACCACATCTTCTCTAATTTTAAAATGTGTTGTTCCTCAAATCACACCAGAAGTACAAATATTACAAGTTACAGAAAGCAGTCAGAATCGAGGTTAAGAGATTTCTGGGTGATTCTGGCTAATCAGCAGTATTTGCTGAGGTGTGTGCAGCAGAGCAACATGCCAAGAAGCCCGGGACGGGGGAGAGTTGGGAGGCCAGACTGTGACTTCAGAGGTGCTGTTGCCTCAGGAAGAGGAGCTAGATGCAGAGAGGATAAATGGCCACAGGCGTGACTACCGCCATCCTTGCCGCGGTACGGGGGCCTTTGTATGGGGGCCTTTGTGAGCTGAGTTATGAACCAGATGAAGGCTGTGCAGGCATGTGAGAATCCAGGCCAGACTCGATGGGTGGAGGCTTGGCAGAGGTGAGGGGCCAGACAGCCTCGCTAAATGTACAGTGGCTCACTGCCGACAGTGCCCATCAGTCGCCAGACAGACCGGCTTGATCTTCAGCCCCCATGGCAGCTGCCTTTACCTGTCTGCCTCCACCTTCTGGGGCCTATAGGCGTCGCAAATGTGTGGTTTTTAAACAGATTTGGATGAGTTGTTTTCTGCACAACACACTTTGACAGACGGAGACTGGTTCTCCACAATGGCACCAGGGACTTGGCAGGCACTGGTGGGACAGAGCCTCAGAGCACAGCACCAGCTCCCTGGGAGAAGACGGTGCCTGTGGGACGGAAGAAAGAGGAGGCACACAGTGCTGAGGCGTGAACTCTAGTTTGCTCTTAGACATGACACACATGCCTTCTGGAAGTTTGCATGAAGCACTGCTAAAGCCACCAGTGTGGACAGGTCCTTAGATCAGGAGACCCAGAACATAGTTGTATTTGAAATCCTTCACATGCTGCAATCTCTTCAAAGACGACCCCAAGTCATCTGTAATAATGTTGTAAAATTAGTTTTTTATTAAGTGCCATGGCTTTTTTTTTCTTTTTTTTCGTTGGGTAGGGCCGGTGTGTGACAGTAAAACAACAGATGCAGTGACACAGCTGGTGAGTGTTGGTTCTGGGCCCCAGCTGGGCAGGTGTATGAAAAGAAACCGAAAAGTCTCTACAGTGGTATGAACCGAAACACCTGGATTATGTGTTTTCATGTATTTGACATAAATGTACACATTTGTACACTAAACACACATTGTTCTATATGTAATAAAATTCACACCTTTAAATAGTTAACATGTATTTTATTTTAGGACCGCCCCCACGATGTGAGGACTAACAGCCACCCCCTCTCCCCCCCGGATATTAAGAGCCACATCGCAGGGCAGTGAGGCACCCCCCCGCGAGATGGGGACTAATCACCACCCCCTCTCCCCCTCTGGCTATTAGGAGTCACCTTGCAGGGGGGTGAGGCACACCCCACAAGGTGGGGACTAATAGCCACCCCTTCTCCTCCCGCTGGCTATTAGGGGCCATGGTGGACTCACAGCCTGTTTATGATATTGTGAGTAATATCATCTCCCCCTCTGGAAATTATGAACTCTTTCACAGATGGGTGTATACCCTCAGTGTGTACACCGTCAGAGGGTGTACTGGGGGCGTGTACACTTTCCGTAATATTTAAAGTAATATCATCCCCTTCCCTCCAGGATCATGGGAACAATATCCCTGGGGAGTGTATGCTTTCTGCCATATATGTCATAATATCATCCCTCCCGCCTTGAAACATGAAGGACCATCTCACACGGGGTGTATAACCCTTGGTGCGATATTGAGAATGCAATTATCCTCTTTCCCCCCCGCATATTTGGAAAAATATCAGAGTGAGTGTATCCCTCCTGCCATATGAGGATTACTGTCCTCTTCTTCCTTTCTGGATATTAGAAAGAATATCATACGTGGGTTTGCACTTTCTTCGATATCTGGGGTCATGTCATCCTCTCTTGTTTTGAATGGCAAGAACAATGCCTTGGGGGGGATGTACACACCCTGCCATATTGGGAGTAATATTACACTCTCCCCTCCTTGATAATTAGGAACAACATCCCATGCTCTCTGTCCCTGGATAGTAGGAACAACATCACAGGTAGGTGTACACCCCCTGCGGTATTAGGAGTAATATGATTAATTATTAAACATCTATGATCGATATTAACAATTATCAATGATACTATTAATAGGATAACATTATTATGGATAATTATTTTAAAATATGATTATGCATGCTTAAAATAATTGTTAATGTTAATTATTACCAGCATCACTTAGTATTGATTTAAGTAACATTAATTGCTCATATCATTATTTTATTAATAGTGATATTACTATTGATTAATGCTAATGATTAACATTTTTAACTAGTATTTTACTGTCTTTACTGTGATTATTAATATCGATGATTATTCTTAATTTTTCTTATATTTATTAATATTAAAAATTAATACACTTGTTCCTGATATCGGGCGGGGAGAGGATGATATCACTCCCAATATCGAAGAAAGTGTACACCCCACTATGATGTTATTCCTAACAGCCAGGGGGTAGAGGATGACATTATTGAAACCATGGCAGTGGGTGTACATCCCTTCGGTCGTCTTGTTCCTTATATCCTGGGTGGGAGAGGACAATACGACTCCCAATATCACAGGGGGCATAGACCTCCCCTGTGATATTGTCCCTAACATCCAAAGGTGGAGAGAATGACATTTCTTCTGATTTCACAGGGGGTGTACACCACCCCTATGATATGGTTCCTAATATCCAGGGGGCGAGAGGATGATATTAGTCTCCATATTGCAGGAGGTGTACACTCCCTAGTGATATTGTTCCTAATATCCAGGGAGGGAGAGGACAATATCACTCCCAATATCGCAGGGGGTGTACACCTCCTTGTGATATGGTTCCCTATATCCTGGGAGGGAGACGATGATACTAGTGGCAAAATTGCAGAGGGTGTACACACCCACTGTGATATTGTTCCGAATATCCAGAGGGAGAGAAAATAATATGACTCCCAATATCACAGAGGGTGTACATCCTCCTGTGATATTGTTTCTTATATTCAGGGGGAGAGGATGATATTACTCTCAATATCGCAGGGGTTGTACACACCTCCTGCGATATTGTTCCTAATACCCCGAAGGGGAGAGCATAATACTCTCAATATGGCCGTGGGTGTACACCTCCATTGTAATATTGTTCTTAATATCCATGATGGGAGAGGATGATATGACTCCCAATATCGCAAGAAATGTACGGCCGCCTGTGATAGAGTTCCTAACATCTAGGTGGGGAGAGGATGATATTACTGCCCATATCGCACGAGTTGTAAAACTCCTTCGATATTTTGCATACAGTCCTGAGGGGAGAGGATATTATTGCCAATAGCGAAGAAGGTATACACCCCCTGTGACACTATGCTTAATATCCGCATTGGGAGACGATGACATTACGCCCAATATCACAGGGGATGTACCCCTACCCTGGGATATTGTTCCTTATATTGAGAGGGGGAGAAGATGCTATTGCTCCCAGTAACGCAGGGGCTGTGGCTGTACACCCCTCCTGTGATATTGTTCTTAATATGCTAGGGAAGAGAGGATGATACTACACCCAATATCTCATGGGCTGTACGGTGTCCGCTCAGAGATGTGTGGGGCTCTCTTACACAGGTAACTCCTTCTCTAACTTTAGCCACATGCTGGTCATCCAGGGGCCTCCTAAAATCCAGGAGTATAAAAACCAGTGGAATTTCTGAGAACCAAAGATGGCGCATGGCTCTGGTTGGGCTGCCACAGGCAGTTTTGTGAAAAGACAGAGATGTATTTCTCATAGTCCTGGAGTCTGGAGGTCCAAGGTCAAGGTGAGTTCAGGACTGGCTCCTCCTAAGGCATCTCTCCTTGACTGTCAGATGGCATCTTCTCTTGTGTCCTCGTGCGGTTGTCCCTCTATAGATGTCTGTGTCCTGATCTCTTCTTACAAGGGCATCAGTTCTAATGACTTCGTTACCTTAATCACCTCTTTAAAAGGCCTATCTCCACATGTAGACACATTCTGAGGTCCTTGGTTAGGACTACAACCTGGGAATCTTGGGGTATGCAATTAAACCTGAAGCAGATGGGGTCTTATAACCTGTGTCACCCAAGCTCATGCCAGAGCCCCATGAGGGCCCCCCCCTTTGATATGGTTTAGCTGTGTCCCCACCAAAATCCTGTCTTAAATTCTCATGTGTTGTGGGAGGATGGAAGTGATAATTTGACAGCAGAGAAGACAATTGCTGCCAGGGAGGGGAGAGGGGACTCCAGACCTCTGAAGGTTGGAGGGTCCCGAGCCCTGGGCAGAGCAGGCAGCCCCACCCCTGTGACATCCCTGCAGATGGCTCAGGAGTTGGAAAAGGTGGAATCATATGTAGAGGCTGGTTGGGGAGATAGGAAGTTGTTGAATGAGTTTTTAAATATTTCCATCAAAATTCTTATTGCATCCTTGGTGTTGGTGGGGACCAGTGGCTTCTCTATGTGCCTGGCTTCTTCCTGGCTCTGACTCTGGGAGCCTGGCCTGGCCTAGGGCTGCTGGTTGGATTCATTGCTGGCAGCAGGTAGAAGGTGGAGGAGGGAGAGGAACTGTCCTCAGTCCTCTCTTACTCATGCCTGTCCATGTTAGCAGCCCCTCCCCAGGCATCCCTTGCCCATGATCTGGGGAGTGCTATTCTCACTTCCCTTGGGCCCTGCCCACCGATCTCCAAAGAATCCCGTCAGTGACTCCTTTTAATCACCTCTTTGCCTGTGACAAAGTCTTCTGGGACCTCCTGACTGATACAAGGGGAAGCCTGGCTATCTGTGCAACTTGTAAAAGTGAAGTGAGTCATTTGCACTGGCATGTATCTACAAGTCACACAGCTTTGCAACTGGAGTGACTTTAAGCTCATCTAACCAAACCTTCCATGACAGATGAGGACACCCAGAATCATAGGATAGAAGTGAGTTGCTCCCATCTGGGTCGGCCAAGCTGAGACTCAAGTGTAGAGTCTAGCAAAGCACACTTCATCCTCCCTTAGAAGGAAGATCCTACCCGCACGGCTCACCTCCACCTACCCTAGGTCTCCCCCACCCTCCCTTAGAGGGAAGCTCCTGCCAGCATGGCTCACCTCCACCTACCCTAGGTCTCCCCCACCTTCCCGTAGCGGGAAGGTCTTGCTGGCACGGCTCACCTCCACGTACCCTAGGTCTCCCCACCTTCCCTTAGCGGGAAGGTCTTGCTGGCATGGCTCACTTCCACGTACCCTAGGTCTCCCCACCCTCCCTTGGAAGGAAGGTCCTGCCAGCATGGCTCACCTCCACCTATTCTGGGTTTCCCCCACCCTCCCTTAGAAGGAAGGTCTTAGAAGGCAGCATTGTTCACCTTCCCCTAACCTAGGTCTCCCCCACCCTCAGAGGGGAGTCTTTGGGTCAGTCACAAGACTACTCCAGACATCTGTAAGAACAAATGGTTTCCAGCACAGTCCTTACCTGGGGTCTGCATTTTCCCTCTGGGATGCTTGGAAGTTGAAGGGGTCAGGCAATTCAAGTTCTCCCCGGTATCTCAGGGGCCACTGACACACAGGAAAATGTGCTGCTCTGCTGGCTGTTTGACTTTGATGGATGCAAATTTGTTCTAAATGAGCCTGACAATCATTAGCATGTAAACATATGTTACTGGTGGCGGCTCGCAGGGCCACATGTTGATGGATTTTGTGGGCTGCCCCCGCCAGACATTACCAGGCTGCCTGGGTCTGTGCTGCTTCTGGCTAAGGCTCTAGATGTTTTCGTGCACTGTGAAGTAGACATTTTAGCTACAGGGTTATGGTTTTTTCCACAAAAGAAACACAGACAAATCTGTGAAAAGAACTTGAGTTTCTGTGCCGATCTACTGGAAGGAGACTCTTAGAATGTCAGCTGCTCAGTGTCTGCTTTGACTCCCGGGCAGTTCACTCTGTCCTGTGGCTCAGAGACTCTGTGGGGCTGAATTATACATTTGATTCCAGTTCTGCTCAATACTTCCCCACAAGTAGTGCTGTGGATGCGACTGATGCCTTTAGAGATATGTGCAGCCGGAACAGTGCAGAGAATACAACACGCCATGCTAAAATATTTTGAGCTGAAGGCAATTAAGAAGCACTCTGGCCTTCCCTCTATTTTCTGAAAAGCATACAACATAATCATATTATACAAAGACAAAGGTGCCCTTTCTCCCCTCTCTGCCAGAAAGGACGCAGGTCAATCTCTGTACATAACTTCAGACTCTTATCATTCAGGAAACAGCACCAGAGGAGTTTACACAAAAATCTATCATTTATTGGCCTTCCCACAATTTGTTGCCCCCAATGACCCAAAGTCCTTTTACTTTGTCTTGGCACTTCTATAAACATTTATTATCCTTGTTGAAGATGTTATATAAAAGAAAGGTCTGAGCTGTCTCTTTGAGATTCCCTCATTCCCTGTGTATCTCCCATGTATATATGAAATATACATGCTAATAAACCTCCGTTTGCTTTTTTGGGGGTTCATCTGTCTTTTATTATAGGAACCCCAGCCAATGAAGCTAAGATGGGTGGAAGAAAAGATTACATTTTTCTCCCCTGTAGTAGCATTATTCTAGCAATAGCATTCTTTTTTTTTTTTTTTTTTTTGTAGATTTCTGTTGAATACACACACACACACACACACACACACACACACAAACACACACACACACAGAGCAATGTAAAAAGAAAGAAGTGTGGGGAGTCCTGATGAAATTTTAGGTCCCAGAGATACCTAAATATGTTGAGAAGCTGTCTTTCAACATTGATTTTTTTCCCACATTTATTCTCATATTTTTGATATTTTTTTCTTCTGAGATATCATTTCTAGATTGTTTTCTCTACATTTTCTTGCAAGTCCGAGAGAGTATGCTGGTTAGTAGTGTGTCCAATGCACCACCTCTGTCCTTGTCAGTAAAGAAATGTGGAAATTGAGAGGGA
This sequence comes from Macaca fascicularis, assembly GCF_037993035.2. NCBI lineage: Eukaryota > Metazoa > Chordata > Mammalia > Primates > Cercopithecidae > Macaca > Macaca fascicularis. The sequence goes on from NC_088386.1 coordinate 850,221, forward strand.
TATGAGAGTCACACTACACAGAGATGGAAACACAGATAGGAGGTAAATAGAAACACGTGAAAACCCAGCATTTCTGGAACTCTCACCTACTCCTGTGCCGATATTCATCCTTCAGCTCTGCCTCCATTCTTCCCTTCTTCCCTTCTTTTCTCATGCTATGGGGTCTGCTTTGGAGATGTTATCTACTTTCATTCTTCCAAAGTCAAGCTTCTAGCTTTGGTTGGAACTGCAGACCCATTTACTCATTCAGCAAATACTTTCTAAGCACATGGATAGTCACTGAGAATACCGTGGTTCATCAACATGACCGTGGCCCCTGCTCTCACGAACCTGTGGCCTGATGGGGAGAATGGGCACTAATATGACAATCACTCTAATGGGTTTCTGATGAAGAATTGAGAAAAGCGCACCAAAGAAAGGGAAGCGGGATTCTCTAAATTTATGCTGTAAAAGAATCTGGTGTATCTTGGGATGAGAGGTAGAACACCGATGCATTCTGGAAAGTATGATCCCCTTGCAGTCTGGAGAGAAGTAGAGGTTGATTGTTGAGGGGGGTGGAGTGTAGGGACAGCACGGTCTAAACAGAGATGGGGGTGCGTGCAGAATGCCTCTTGCAGCAGGAAACAGGCACGTGCAAGGAAATAAACACCGGAGAAAGTGGCACAAGACAAGAATGAAGGCAGGTAGGCAGGGGCTGGGAGATGATGGTAGATGCTTTATTCTCTTAATAACAGCAATAGGATGCTGTTGAAAGCACTTGAGGGAGGTGGGGAAGTGGGTATGACATGTTTTATGTTTGTAAAATTATCACATTGTCTTACCAAACTATACTCCCTATTTTTTATTTTTAAATTTTACTTTGAGTTCTTGGATACATGTGCAGGTCTGTTACATAGGTATACATGTGCCATGGTGGTTTGCTGTACCTGTCAACCCATCATCTAGGTTTTAAGCCCTGCATGCATGAAGTATTTGTCCTAATGCTCTCCCTCCTCTTGTCCCCACCCCCCAACAGGCCCCCGTGTGTGTCGTTCCCCTCCCCGTGTCCATGTGATCTCATTGTTCAACTGCCACTTATGAGTGAGAGCATGTGGTGTTTGGTTTTCTGTTCCTCTTTTAGTTTGCTGAGAATGATGGCTTCCAGCTTCATCCATGTCCCTGTAAAGGACAGGAACCCATTCTTTTTTATGGTTGCATAGTATTCCGTGGTATATACGTGCCACATTTTGTGTATCCAGTGTATCATTGATGGGCACGAGATATCCTCTTAGTATGTGATATAGCAATTGCACTCTTCGGTATTTATCCAAAGGAGTTGAAAACTTGCGTTCACAGAAAAACCTGCACATGGACATTTATAGAAGCTTTAATCATAATTGCTCATTTTATTCCAGCTTTATTCATAATTGCTCAAACTTGGAGGCAACGAAGAAACCAAAATGTTCTTCACTAGGTGAGTGGATAAATAACCTGTGATATATCCAAACAATGTAATATTCTTTAGCACTGAAAGGAAGTGAGCTGTCAAGCCATGAAAAGACACGTAGGAACTTTAAACATGCACGGCTACACAAAAGAGGCCCATCGGAAAAGACTAAATACTGTAAGCTTCCAACTAAAGGACATTCTGAAATACTGTAAGCTTCCAACTAAAGGACATTCCGAAAAAGGCCAGACTAGGGAGTGAAAATATCCGTGGTTCCCAGGTGTTGGGAAGAGGGAGAGATGATGAGGTGAAACACGGAGATTTTTAGGATTTTAGTGCAACTGCTCTGTACGATGCTATCACGGTGGATACATGCCATGACATATTTGTTCAAACCCATAGAATCAGCACCAAGACGGAGCCCTCATGTAACCTGTGGACTCTGGGTGACAATATGTCAATGTAGGTTCTTCAATTATTACAAATACTCCTTCTGGGCAGGAGTGTTGTTAGTGGGGGAGGCTGTGCACGTGGGGGAAGGGAAGGCATATAGAAGGACTCTGCACCTTTCCCTCAATTTTTCTGTGAACCTGAAACTGCCTAAAAGATAAAGTGTATTTTTAAAAAATAAAGTAAAAAAAGGAAACCAAAAGTCCTCACAAAAATCAAATGAGAAAATGCTCACACTGGGTGCTTCAGGTCAAAATGGAAGAACAAGGGCTGTATTTACCATCCCACCTGATGACTTTTTTCTCACTGCTTTTCGGCATTTTTTTGGAGTCTAGTCAGTGCAATAAGGCAAGTTGCAATATATAAAATGCACCCTTATTAGAAAATAAGATTTAAAACTATCTGTATCTGCAGGTGACGTGATCACCTGTGTGGAAAAATCTCCTGAAATCACAAAAAGCCACTAAAACTAATAATAATAAATTACTTACTAATAAGTGAGTTTGGAAAGTTTGCAAGATACAAGCTAAACACATAAGCAATATTTATTTCTTCATACACTGGCAAAGAAATAATTGGCAATGGAAATTTACAAAGCAATCTTATTTATAGCACATCAAAACATGAAATTCTTCAGACTAAATCTGACAAAAGATGTGTAAGATCTATACACTGAAAAGCAGGCAGTGATGCTGAGATAAATTAAAGAACTAAATAAATGAAGTGATACACTGTGTTCATGGATCAGCAGGCTCAATATTGTTGTCAGTTCTGCCCTTGTGGATCAGAGGTTTAATGCAATTCCAATCAAAATCCCAGCATGATTTTTATTTTATTTTTTCAGTAGAAATGAACTAGCGGATTCCAAAATGTGTCCGGAAATTTAAAGAACCCAAAAGAGCTAAGACAACTTGGAAAAAAACGGTGGAGGACTTACCTGAACTATCAAGATAGTGTGGTATTGCCATAATAAGAGAAAGCCGGGTTAATGAAACCTCCCAGAGGGTCTAGTAATAATCTCACAAACATGTTACACATACATAGTGGATTTTCGAATAAAGGTTCAGAGACATTAAAGTAGAGAAAGGACGATAATGATGATAGAAGGATTAAATACCATAGGCCAAAAAGAGAAAAAAGAGCTCCTGCTAAATATCTTCACATTGTTGGTGTCACTCATGCAATTCAATTCACATTTTGCGTGTCTAAAAGTTGAACAGACTTCTTCATTCTCTTTCCCCAATTCACTCCACAGAGATGCTGATGTCTTTCAGTGGAACTTGGAAGTTTGCTCTTCTTTTTAAAATGACTCTCTTAGATCCTGTTTCTGCAAGAAGTTGTGGGACTGTAACTTACAAATACTGTTCTAAACCTTGGAATCACACGTTCCCCTTTTTCTCTACTTATCGTTTCTAATCAGTTTCCCATTTCATCTTTCTTCTTCATGTTTACACTGCATTCCTTTTAGTTCAGGCTCTTGTTACCCCACTCGATCTCTTGATGTGGTCACCTGAATGTCCTTCATGTTCCAGCCTCCTGGAATCCTTCCTTCATGACCCTGAAGAACTGCCCTGCAGACCCGCAGGTGTGACCCGGAATCAAGGATCTCAAAGCCGAGTGGGATCTGAGAGGCTATCTAGACCAATCCTCCATTACAGACGTAAACCTTTTGATGACTTCACTTCGGAGCCCAAAATATTTGCACTGCAGGCAGAATCACCTAAATCACTTAATGTGATGTTCAGTCTTCCCGTGGTATTTTCCTCTCTGCATCTCCCTACTTTCGGTCAGCCATTTCTCACTCATGACACCGAACCCTTCATTCACATCACATTATTGTTCTTCTCCACACACACTTATTTGTTTTCTGCCTGAGTTTTTTGTTACATTATTCCCTCTTCTGGAAATACCATTTTTTTAACGTATTCCTCAGAATGACTCACGTATCACATATTCGACCAAATGGCTGCAGATTCTGTCACCTCCTCTCTTATCCTACGGCAACCTGGAGAACGTTCTTCTCTTAGCCAATAGGATTTATCATGGTTCTTCTTTATCTCAACAATAGTTTAGCAGGACTGAGAACTGGGAGGTAGATTTTTCTCCCAGGGGTGAGAACTGTCTTAGTTTATCAGCTCTCCCTGGGTCTCCATTCTGGTTGTAGAGAAGCAGCCCATAGGGCACGGTGGGGAGGAGAAGAAGGGGAACTAAGCTGTGTTGCATGAAGATGGACAGTTGTGACCCTTACTCCGGGGTTGGGAGTTGAGGCCCCTAGGAAGGAGAAGCTGTAAGGATGAAGACGAGGCATAAAAAGTGATGCAGGCCGGGTGCGGTGACTCACGCCTGTAATCCTAGCACTTTGGGAAGCCAACGTGGATGGATCACGAGGTCAAGAGTTCAAGACCAGTCTGACCAATATTGTGAAACCCTGTCTCTACCAAAAATACAAAAATTAGCTGGGTGTGGTGGCACATACTTGTAGTTCAGCTACTCGGGAGGCTGAGGCAGGAGAATCACTTGAACCTGGGAGATGGAGGTTGCAGTGAGCCAAGATCATGACACTGCACTCCAGCCTGAGTGACAGAGCGAGACTTCATCTCAAAAAAAAAAAAAAAAAGTGATGCATAGTAACAAGACTGCCTGAAGAGAAGAGACAATCAGCAACCTTCTCCAGGGTGGGATGGCTGAAGACCCTTTAAGAACAAAGGTGTCTACTTTCCTTCTTTAGGATGCTCTATCGTGATTTAATGAACCCTCCCAATCTACTGTATTCAGTATTTGGCATGAGTCAATCTAGGGGAATTCTAGAAAACATAGCTGGTTGTTACCATTAGGTTAATGTAGATTGGGAGGTAGGGAAAAACCCCAGGAGACACGTAGGAAGGACAACACGTGAAAACAGAAGAAACTTGGAGTCAGTTCCCCCTTCAAACAAAATCCAGTTTCCAGAAGACATTGTGAGGGCTGCTGGGTCTTCCTCACCTGAAAATGGGGGATTCCAGATAATTATTATACTTGAATCTCACAGGATGGGGGTGATCACCACCAGCTCTCAAATGGAATGGGTTACAATATCTTCTATCGGGAGGTGGTAAATAAGAGGTTAGGTACATGTCTGTAGTCATCACAATTTTGTCAAGATTGCTCTTTTTACTTCCATGTCATAGATGGAGTGCCTGATGCTTGTGGAAGTGATTGGCTCAGGGTCTCACCATCAAAAGTGGCAGAGGAAAGATTCCAACATGTTTTAAAAGCTGCAAACTGAGCTGACTCCCATCCATGCTGTCATACCGACTTTGAGATTTCAATCCTCCTGAAGGCAGGAAACTTACTCCATTTGCTTTTATACCCTCCATAACACTAGTGAGCAAGTTTTGCTCAAAGTAACATGGAATATTTTGCTGACTCAAGGGGAAAAAGAAGAGACTTAAATGACACCATCACAAGTCAACATTCAAGGAACAGAGACATATGTAGCATTAGCTGTCTCAGTCAAAACATAAACATGCACGTTTATCCTTTACATGGGGGTAAGACAGCAAACACAATTGAAAAAATGAGCCAAGTGTAAAAAATTTGTCACAAAGGGATGGATTTAGACAGGAGAGCAGTGAAGTAAGTTATAAAATGGTCAGCACAATCCATTTTAATGAATTATTAGCTGAAACATGCAAAGCATTTAGGATTTCTGGGAGAAGTGTACAAACACACCAAATGTTTGTCCGACATTTTCTTCACTGCTTCTGTCTTTCCACAGGGCTGGAGATGATGTTGACCAACGGCCTTGGGAGGAGAGGTTGCAGCTGAGCCCACACCCTCTCAAACTCCTTCAGACTGTTTGTTTTTGTAGACTTGACCATTAACAACAAATCCTAAGATTTACTCAATCAGTACAGCAGTCGTTGGCCAGAGTTCAAATTTCTGATTCGAAGGAATCTGCACTCTGCCTGCCAGGATCGACTATTAATGGCTTCGTCCCTAGAGGAGCTGTGTCTTTGCTCACTACGGAAGAGTATTGAGGCTTCGAAGGGGGTATTTTGCTGGTCACCTCCTGGTCGTCATCCTGCTCACCAAGAACAGATACTGTTGTCAGCCCCTTACATTTACAAGGTCGTTTAATTCTCACATAGCCCTTTCAGATAGATGCGACTATTACCCCCCTTTTACAGAGGAGGAAACCGAGAGGCAGAGGACATAGGTGAATTGTCCCAGATCACAGAGCTGGCCATGGAGCTGGGACTTGCACCCAGCCAGCCTGGCTCCAGAGTTCACTGCCCTCCTCCTGTACAGCACGTGTGACCTGCAGTAATCACCGCCCAAACAGGCAGGCACTGCGGAGAGCCAAGTACACCTCTTCCGACTTCACCACGGAGGAAGGTTCGTTTTCATTCTGGTGTTCAGCTCAGGACAGTGTTTATCACCACAAGGACGCACAACCCAGAAAGCTCAGTCACGTGCCGTTGCCTTCTACGGTCATGGTTTTCTACTTTTTGGCCCCATTTTCCCGCACACTTGGCCTGCTGGGACGTGAATGATGCATTACTACTACTACAGAATGCAGGTGAGCAGGTAGCATGGCAAGGTGGGTGATTGGACAAGATTTCCCGACAGCTGGAAGCTTGGGGGAGACCCGCGGTGGCCCCTTGTTATTCTTCCTGGACGAGCCTCCTCTGGGGTCGAGCGTGAGTCCCTCATCGCTGGTGCCAGGCGGTGTCACAGTTTTCAGCACCCAACAGCCAGGGCAGCTTCTCTCTGTCCAGCTCGCCCCGCCCCGCCCCGCCCCTCTCCTTTAGTGAGAGAAGCTCTCTGACTCTTGGGATTTTGCAGTGAGAAGAGTGATCATTACAATTTTCATTCTGAATATTGTGGCCCTGCTGGACTGCGGTGCAACAGGCTCTTTCATGAAGATTGGCAGAGATGCTGACGGCTAGGGCATCGGGACCGAGGGGAGCGAGCAGGACTCATGGAATACAGCTCATAGAGAGAGGGAGCCATAGAAATGTGAGGCTGCTCTTCACATGGCCGCACTCTCTCCTGTGTCCTCCGTGGAACCTGTGGAGGCGGCGTTAGGCGCTGGCGCTCTCCGGGGTGTGAGCTCAGTCAGCAAGAGAACATCTGCCTTCCCACCCCCATCTCTGCAGCTGGTTCCTCTTGCAGTTTTGATTTTTAGAATGAACGCAGCAACCTGCCCCATTCTGCGGATGCTGCAAAAAGGAGCTGGAAAAGAATGTGCACAGCTTCTCCAGTCTTAGCATTTGTTACCTTGTAGTTTGGGAAACTTTGCTGCCCCAGTACAAGAGTGTGCTGAGGATTCTATTATCCTGCTAGATTCTCCCAGGAGGTCAAGTTGAAAACGAGCTAGGTGCGCTGTCTCTGTTTCTCTTGTCTGTCTCGTCTGCCTGTTTCTCTGTTCCCCTTTTCCTCTCTTCCCTCTCCCTCCCCTTCCTCCCTGGCTATTGCTGCAAAGAATATTCTTGTTGAATTTGTTACTCCATATCTTCTGCCTTTCCTTAGAATACATTCCTAAGAGTCTAGTCATTGTGAAAAGCAAACGGCCTTTAGATGTTTTCCAAATCTAACAGATGGGGGTCCTTTCAGACAGAGTTTCATTTTACACTTTTATCAAGAAGCCCGTGGCTCCCTGCTCGCCATGCTGCAGTCGCCCTCAGGAGGTTCATGGAGAGCAGAGGCCTTGGGGCTACATCAAGGGCTGTCTTTTTTCCAATGTCCGGAAGGTATACTTTGGGGGGGGGCAGTTGGAGTACGAAAGTGACATCAGCACTTCATGTATGGGATGGGTCGATCAAGTACAGTGTGCACCAGACCCCCAGACTGGCGCTGGGTGGGGACAAAGGACTCCAGTTATTACAGGGTGGGTTGGGCAGGCAGCTGCCCAGCTGTGGGGACAGATGCTTCGGCTCTCAAAGCCCAGGTATCACCTGTCTGAGACTGCACAGCCCTCCTCACCCCTTCAGTTCCTGAAGGGAAAGGCCCCAGGAGACTTTGAGGTGAAGAATGCTCTTCCATTTTCAACTCACCCACCGTTAGGGTTCTGCCCCCTCTACCCTCCAGCCCCCCAACTGTGAAGTTCCCGGGGTCCCTGGCCAGTGACTTGCTGAAGCCTCTCTCTCCAGGACCTCTGTAGAGAGGCACCCTACTTGAATGCATGCTTCTCCAGGAATATTTGCTCTGGTAACAGCTGAGAAGAAAAGCCCATCTCTAACAGTTTGATTGCAGGTGGGTGGCCCCGGGGCAAGTGATTTTGGGAAGGTGGGGCTGGCTGGCGCCCTGTGTCCTGACTTTTCTTCTGAGCCTTTGCAAAACCACTTTTGAGAAAATTAATCGGGGTGGGTACTCTGGGAGGCATTTTCTTCTAAGTGAAAATCTGTAGAATTCCTGCAGCTGCGGGAGCTGTGGTTTTCTGTCAAGACCCTGTGGGGACCGAGGCTGCCCTTCTGTGTCCTGGCAGTGTGGGGCCTGTTTCTTATCCAGACTCTTATCCAGGAGAGTCAGGTGCCTGGCAAGTGAACTGGCCAACTCAAATTTGTATGTCACTCGTATCGACCTAAAATGAAATACAAATAAAACGTCTCATTTCTGGCATGAAAGAGACCTAGGAAGGGCAGGCTTCGGGCCGGCTTCTTCACAATCCAACTGGAAGTAGGGTAGCCGGATCCTGGCATCCATGTCTCCTGCTGGGTGAGGGCCACAGGATCTCAGCACCCAGGTGAGGCAACGATGTTGAAAGAGGCTTCAGAAGAACTGGGCCAGAACAGTGGAATCAAACGGAAAAGACTGTAAATTCAGCCAGCTTGGGGAATGACCAGAAAGCGTCTGTTGCCCCAGCAAGGATTGAAAACAAAGATTCCCAGCAACAGGGCCACAGCAAAGCTGTCTCAGCACACCTGTCCCGGACCATCAGCTGATGAGAGCTTGTGATTGTGCCATCCAAGGAGACGTAGCTATTTGGTCTTCAGCTGGTTCTGGGCACAGAGGGTCTAAGACCCTCGGAATCTTTAGAGTGTTAGAGTGCCTTTGTGTGCTCAGGACAGGCCTGGGAGCTGGGGACCCTTAGGCAGCCTCAGGGTAGGTCTGGGGTTCAGAAAGACCAAGGCGGGACTAGAGGGCTGGAGCTGTCAGTCTCCAACCCAATCTCCCACCTGGAGGGAGAGGGCTGGAGCCGAGTCAATCCCCAATAGCCAAAGATGTCTTCAACCATGTCTATAGTGACCCCTCTAGAAAACCCTAAATGGTGGGGGTTGGAGAGCTTGCAGGTTGGGGAAAACCTTGACGTTCTGGGAGGGCAGTATTCCCACTCCCCAGGGACAGAAGCACTTGCACTTGCAACCCGCCCCCGCCCACCAGGCCTGGAGCAATGCACCTCTTCATCTGGCTGTTCACAGGTCCTTCATAGTGAACTGGTGACAGTAGGTAAAAGTGTTGCCCTGGGTGCCATGAGCCCGTATGGCAAGTTATTGACCTTAAGTAGGAGGACATGGCAAGCCTGATTTTTAGGTGGTCGGTCAGAAGCAAGGGAGACCCGAAACTTACCATTGGTGAAGCGGGGGCCGTCTCATGGGTCTGAGACCTTGACCTGTGCGGTCTGCCCTAATTTCAGACCTCAATTCAGTTGTAGAATACACAGTTGGTGTCCAGAGAGGGTGAGAGAAACCGCACACTTGGTGTTAGAGGTGGAACAGGTCATAGGGCCTTCCGTGTCACAGAGGGCGGCCTCATTTGTTTCGCCTGCTGTAGTTTATTAATGTGTGAGTACTTTATTCTTTGAAAGACTTAGAATTAAGAATAGAGAGAATAAAAGAAATCAGCTTCATGGAATCCACACTTCTTGGTTTTTAGAAACAATTTGTTTCTAGTTTGCATTTTAAGTAATTGTAATATTTAATATCACAAATGTACTATTGTAATAACTATTTTAAATATTACATATTACAATTACAATATTAATATTGAAGAGAATCTAGGTGTTTGAGCTTCCTGGATCTATGGTTTGGTGTCTGGCATTAATCTGAGGAAATTCAGCTATTACTGTTACAAATATTTCTTCTGTTCCTCTTTCTTCCCCCTTGTATTACCGTTATGCATATTTTCTGCCTCTGTGGAAGTCCCATAGTGCTTGGATACTCTGTTCTTTTTTGCTTTTCAGTTCTGGAGGTTGGAGTTGGGAATTTCCCTTTCCTCCAGGTCAGAAGGCTCTGATAAAATCCCACCAGGTGAGTCTCTCGTTAACTAGCTTCTCTGGAAGGTAGACCTAGTGAAGAGTGCACCCACATATTGAAAAATGATTCCTATTCTCTTTCCCCTGTAGTAAGTATGAGGGGATTTTTCTCTGATATTTACACTTCGAGAACCTGGTTGAGCTTCTGATGATACAACTCACAAAAGCATGAGACCCATATGCACAGGCCTCCTGGAGGTTTTAACTCTCAGACGTGGCCACACCTCACTGCAGCAATTTGTCAATTCCAGTTCAGGCTTTCCAATCCCAGTGTGGGTTCCTTGGAGCATTGTGCTCCAGTGTATTGGTGATTCATCTGCTTTACCTGTCCAGCCAATCTGGGGACAGTGGCTTGCCGGTGACCTCACGTCTCTTGCAGGTTTAAGAACTGCTGATTTTTCAGTTTGCTCAGCTTTTTACCTGTGAGGAAGGAGTGACAATTCTCAAGATTATCATGTACGGAACCTGAAATTCCCCAACTCCATTATAGTGAAAAGTGTTTGCCCTTCCTCTGGCTCAAGAATTAAAACGTTTTCATTCTCTGACACGTTGTACTTTGATTCCCTAAATATTTATAGATTTAAAAACTCAGTTTTCTGCTGTATCAGACATCTAGACTGGCACTTTCCAACAGAATTGAGAGTCCTGTTATAGAATTTGAAACCTACCTTGTAGCCTCATATAAATATATAAACTAGTATATTTTAACTCAAAATGCTCATAACTATACTTTCGATAAGAAATACAAATAGGCCGGATGCGGTGGCTCAAGTCTGTAATCCCAGCACTTTGGGAGGCCGAGGCGGGTGGATCACGAGATCAGGAGATGGAGACCATCCTGGCTAACACGGTGAAACCCCGTCTCTACTAAAAATACAAAAAGTTAGCCAGGCGTTGTGGCGGGTGCCTGTAATCCCAGCTACTTGGGAAGCTGAGGCAGGAGAATGACATGAACGCGGGAGGCGGAGCTTGCAGTGAGCCAAGATCACGCCACTGCACTCCAGCCTGGGTGACAGAGCAAGACTCCGTCTCAAAAAAAAAAAAAAAAAAAATATATATATATATATATATAAATATACATATATACACAAATACAGTATTTTCTACTTTTTATAGTAACTGGCATGTCTTTCACACAGCAAATCCACTTCAGACCGGGCGCACTTCATGTGCTCAGCCGCCGCATGTGGTGAGTGACAGAGACCACCTTGCATGTGTGTGCGCTATTTTACTGCCTTTTTCTTGACCACAGATTCTACCTCCTGTTTCTCTGTGTATGCAGTGATGATTTGCTGAATATTACACATTGTGGGTAACTTGTTGAGCACACTCAGGATCCCTAACCTTCCTCTGAAGCTTTGCAGCTCCTGTTTTAGCAGCTAGCACAGGCACTGCTGGGTCATCGTGACATGGGCAGGCTTGGTTGGATTCGCTGTTGGTGTGAATCTGTGGAGAGCTCCAATCCTGCACCCACTCCAATCTCCCCCCCTCCTGGACCTGGTAGGATGGCCATGCTCCGCCCACACCTGAGCTCTCGGTGCCTCGATCTGCAGGTGTACTCCAGAGGACAAGTGTACTGTGGGTGCGTCTCATTCATTCTCCTGCCCTTGCCCTCAGGTTCTGGCTGGCACAGCTGTGGTCACAGACTAAAAACAGCCACCTCATTCGTTTTGTGCAGCTTTACAGTTGTTTATGGCAGATGTGTGATTTCAGTCCCTGTTCCCTCATCATGGCTAGAACAAGTTTTGGCAAATTGTTCTTATATCTTTATATTTGAAAACTAAAGGAAAATTTCAGCCATAGAATATTAGTGTTGCCACAATCCTAATGAGTGTTGCTCCAGAAACTATGATCGAGGTCAGCAGCCAGTCATTTCATAGAAGATAAACTTCAAGAACATTCTCTGAAGGGCAATGAAACTGAGTAAGATCTAACCACTGTTACCAGCAACCAAGAAAACTAGGTAAGAAAATGCAGCTAAGATTTGGACCCAGTAACTATGGTAATAAACATGCAAACTATGGCTAAGCACACAATAGGCTGGGAGTAAAAATATTTTATGATATTGACATTTATGATTTTACAAAACTGCCCCATGTGATATCAAGAGGACTCCTGATGAAAATTTACAAAGGATGCTTTATGGTTTATATAAAAATGTTAGTCAAATAAATCCAAACATTTCACAAAAATAACATTTCAAATATTCTTTTATATTTTGCAGACAATTAAGTTATTCATCATGCATGACCCAGTAACATTTCTCAGCGGTTGGATTCAATACGAGAAATAAGCAAATAACTGCAATGCTTCTTTCATTTCAAAGTCATTTCTCTTATAAAAAGTGGTCAAGAAAAATGCCTGTTGCCTTACATACTGGTTAGTGCCAAAAATTTGGTTTAAAATATTTCAAGTGGGTTATCCTTTTACGTCCATGTTGTTAGTTACACAAAGAACACATACAAATGCAATTTTTTTACCATAAGTTTTTGCAAATTATACACTAAAGAAACAGGATTAAGCATTTTATTTTTTGAGATAGGGTCTAGCTCTGTTGCCCAGGCTGGAGTGCAGTGGCACGATCATGGCTCCCTGCAGCCTCAACCTCCCTCAGCCCAGGTGATTCTCCCATCCCAGCCTCCCGAGCAGCTGGGACCACAGGCACACACCACCATGCCTGGCTGATTTCTGTATGTTTTGTAGGGATGGGCTTTGGCATGTTGCCCAGGCTAGTCTCAAATGCTGGGACACAAGCAATCTGCCTGCCTTGGCTTCCCAAACTGCTGAGGTTAGAGGCATGAGCCACCATGCCTGGCCTAATCATTTCTAAAGAGTCTGTATTTATTATCGTTATTTTTTTCTAATCGAGATGGGGGTCTTGCTCTGTTGCTCCGGCTGGAGTGCAGTGGTGCCATCTCAGCTGACAGCAACCTCTGCCTCCCGAGCTCAAGTGATTCTCCCACCTCAGCCTCCCAAGTAGCTGGGACTACAGGTGCACACCACCAGGCTCAGCTGATTTTTTGTACTTTTGGTGAAGACAAGATGTACAAAAGGCATTTCTGTACATTTTGCCATGTTGTCCAGGCTGGCCTTGAACCCTTGGGCTCAAGCCATACACCTGCCCTGGACTCCCAAATTACTGGAGCTATAGGCATGAGCTATCGTGCCCAGCCCTTAATTATGTGCTGTGGCTTAATATTAAAATAAGGAAATGGAGGAGCCCAAGGGAGCACGTTGGCAGAAAGGGCTCCCTTGTCAACAACTTGCTAGCACGGCACTCACTCCCTTGCCTGCTGGCACTGCGTTCTTTAGAAGAAGAACACGTTATGTGTCAATGAAACACAAAAACAACATAGGAACACCCTGTCTCTACAAACACTTAAAAATTAGCTGGGTGTGGTGGCGAGCACCTGTGGTCCCAGCTGCCTGAGGTTGAAGTGGAAGGACCGCATGAGCCCAGGTGGCCGCAGCTGCAGTGAGCCAAGAGCTGCCATCATGATGCTGAATTCCAACCTTGGTGACAGAGCAAGACCTTGTCTCAAAACAAAAAGCAACGATAAACCCAAAGTGATGCACTCCAGTACGTTCATTTGTAAAGGTATGTAAAGGTGAAACTCAGGAGCTGCTTGCAGTCATGTGGACATACACTTGACCTCAGCTCTGATCTGAAGCACGTCCTTCTGTCTCACTGCTTGCCAAGACTAAGCTAAACTTCAGAAGTAAAAATACTCCCCCAAATGTTGTATATGTAGCTTCAACGTGGGATGTAAGGTGATTCAGGTCCTTTGAAAGACAAGCCTGCAACAACGGCATGAATAATGTTGGAATCAAAATCACAGAAACTAAACACCAAATAGCGTAGGTTCAATCCGTGTCTCTAACAAGTATCTGGATAACTAAACTTTCTGCTTTACTTGGGTGTGAAGATCATGAAATGTAGTTTATAATTATTTGGGCAGAGAAAAGAGAGAATTTGAGTAGTTATGTAAAATTCAAGATTAAAGAAAAGCAGTATTATATAGCAGAAATATAAATTGGCTATTACCTTCAGTAATTTAGATCAGGGGTTGGCAGGTCCGTGCACCAAATCTGGTCCGTTGTTCTTGTAAATAAAGTTTTCTGGGTACACAGCCATACGCATTTGCTATCACCCATGGCTGAGGGCACAGTTGAGTGGTTGTGAGAGACCTTATGGCCTGCAGGAACTAAAATACTAGCTGGCACCTTGCAGGCAAAGTTTATGATCTGATTCGGGTAGCTGCCTAAACTGTCCAATTCACTTGTTCTAAAACAATCCAACGATATAGCACACTTATCTGAAGATATGAGAACACGCATGCACCAGCCTAATCAGAAGAAAAGTCCAATTCCACCCAGAGGGTTACGAACTCTTCCCTTTTCCCTACAAGGAATTAAATGAATACAACTGTGTGAGATTTTACTGGTATGTATCGTATGTATGAATCTTGATGAAAACTTAAAAATGTGTATTTATACAGATACATAAAGTTACTTTTCATACACTGTTTTCGGACTTCTGGTTCACAAAATCTGCATTTCTGCACCATGACTTTGAAGGCAGAAACCCGACTACTGGGCTAGTGGTCAATTCTGAGGCACCCAGCATGTTCAGGAGGCAGCGTCGGGGAGCGTGTCCCTTACCTGGAGGGGTGTAGGCGTCCATGGAGGTCTGCACGACCAGGGACCTGCATTTGGAAGGCATAGGCACCGGCCATCTTCTGCTCTTTGTGTCTGGCCAGAGCCGCCTGGACAGCTTCCGTGTGGACGTCTGAAACGGAGAGAGCTCACTCAGTGCTCAGCTGAGGTCCCAGAGGCCAAGCTGCACCCTCCTCTCTGTCCCCGCAGCACGGTTCATCCACCTTCTGAAACTCACCAACAGATGGGTGGGTGAGGAAAAAAAATCAGTGTTTACAGTTCCAGTAAAGACATTAAAATTTATTCACAGACTTTTTTCATTTTAGTACTTTAGAATCCATATCTGCAAGCAAACACTGGGTGTAAACTGCACTGAGATTTTTCTTTTTAGGGTGAATGAACCTTGATCTTTGGAGATTCTTTGTAGGTCACACGTTTGAGCCTCCAAATCCTTTCACTGTACCGCTGAGAGGCGTGTGCACGCCTCGCACCCCAACTCACACAGCCACGGTCGCAGCTCAGCTCAACACCGGCCATGGGCCAGGACTGTGTTGGCTATGGATATGGTTTGGCTGTGTCCCCACCCAAATCTCAACTTGAATTCTACATCCCAGAATCCCTATGTGTTGTGGGAGGGACTTAGGGACAGGTAACTGAATCATTGGGGCCCGTCTTTCCTGTGCTCTTCTCGTGATAGTGAATAAGTCTTATGAGATCTGATGGCTTATCGGGGTTTCCGCTTTTGCTTCTACCTCGTTTTCTCTTGCTGCTGACATGTAAGAAGTGCCTTTCGCCTCCCACCATGATTCTGAGGCCTCCCCAGCCATGCGGAACTGCAAGGCCAACTAAATCTTTTTCTTCCCAGTTTCGGGTATGTCTTTATCAGCAGCATGGAAATGGATTAAAACAACCATTAAGACATTTTGTGGCTATTAACCCATTACATTAATTCCACACATTCACTGAATGCCTTCTCTGTTAGTCCCTATGGGCTGGGGTCGCAGCGGTGATAAGGCAGACAGTCTCATGGCATCTCACGCAGGCCACTTGTTAAGGGATGAGACAAGTGATAGATGGGCTAGAGAATTAAAGCAGAGACAGATGCAGCAGCAACTCCAAACTGTGAAGCCAGGGAAGAACCCTCTTAACACAGAATCAGAACAACAGGAATGAAGCATACCGGCTGTCAAGACGAGAATCTTCAAGACACAGGCAAAAATCCGCTCAAAGGCCCTAAACTGTCAGTGAGAACGGTGTTAGCAGAATAAAACCACCACCACCAAAAATGGCCAGCGTGAGTGAAGACGGGTTGGGGCAGTTTTCTCTGAAGCTGCGAGAATGATCCCACTGAAAGGGAATCGGACGTGGCTTTCTGGCTTAAACCCCCCAAGCTGCCACCTGAGACAGGACCCAGACCCTCAGCATCACGCCCACAAGCAGCTCATCACACTGCTTGGTCTTGGTCAGCCTTTGTGCACACTTCTCTCCCTAACTAGATAAAGAGCCTGGTCATCTGGCCACTATTTCTAATTCCCAGGTCAAAAACCACTATGTGACTGACTTGGCTCATGGCCGAAAACTGAAGGGATCAATGAGGTGACAGTCCACTCACTTCCACAAATCGCTTTTTGTTTTGCATATTCTCCGTTTTAAACTTTTTGGATGTAATTTCAAAGACACAGAAAATCTGCAAGACCAGCGTAGTGAATTCCCACATAACTTACCAGGCTCAACTTAGGCCCAACTGCTCCTATCTTACATCACTGCTTTCCCCCCTCCCCCATGAATTTTCTAAGTCAAATGAAAATAAATTTCAGATACTATGTCCTTCCATACCTAAATGTTTCAATGTATTTCCTAAACACAAGGATATGCTCTCACATTCATTTTCCTCAAGATCGGGAAATTTAACTGTCATATACGAAGTTCACTTTCAAATGCTGTCAACTGTCTCCATAATTTTCTTACTTTGTCTTCCTCTTTTACGATCCAATCCAGGATCATGGTTTGTCATGTGATTTTTACCAGTCCAGCATCCAAGTTTCTCAGGTTTTGTGTTTCTTGAAATTGGAAATGTGAAAGAATACAGGTCAGTTATTTTACAGTTTGTCCTTTATTTTGGTATCTTCCGGACTAGACTCAAGAGTATGCATTTTAGCAGGGACACCGCAGAAGTCTGTCCTGTGTGACAATGTTAACATCGGCAACTCAGTGAAGGTGGTGCTTAAGTGCCTCCAAAGCAAAGATGCTACTTCTCGCGTTGAAACTAAGATTTGGGAGGAGACACCCTGACACTATGTGCATATTCTGTTGTCCATGAATTCTTCACTACTAGTTTTAGCAGCCACTGATTTCCTGTCATTCCTTCTAAATCATTATATCTTCCATATTCACTGAAAAATAATTTTATCTTTCAGCATTCATTTACATATGTCCATATGTACTCACGGAGTCTGGCTTGGTGGGTTATGATTCATAGTTACAATGGTTTGTTCTGTTGCTCAACTGGTCCCAGATTTGACACCAGATTCCCCAGCCCTTAGGCCAGGGCTCCTTCTAGTGAAGAACGGTGTTTGGAAGCTAAGAGTGGGCACCGGGTGCTGCTGGACATTGCCGGCAAGTAGAACACACACACGCATGTACACGCATGTGCACCCACACCCATCCACAGGCACTTCTATCCCTGTCTACATCTGTCGGGAGCCACCAGCTTATACTTGTACCTCCTGCTGCAACCGAATCCCACGTGATCCATTCCAGGCTTTGGCCTTTTCTTATTTCTACCTCTCTGGCACCTGTAGCACTCAATATATTCACTGATTTATTAAGCTTATTTGCTTAAGCCTGGAGATAAAGAAATGCTTTCAGAATTGCTATCTAATACGACTGTGAAAAATCTATCGACTTCAGTGCTCATTTGTAATTATTTTTTTCATTTTTTTTTGGAAGGTAGGGAGTACAAAGTATACACAGTGAAATGTTCAGATCTTGAGTACACTTGGCACATTTCGATAAATGGACATCTATTACCCTAATCAAATCTTTTGCATCAAAGTTCCCACAAGTCCCCTCCCAGTCAATCCCAGCCCTCAAGAGACAGCCACTGTTCATTCTCAAGGAGTGTTCTTGGCGCTCTTCCGTCACCCGAGACTCGCATAGATTCTCCATCGTCACATGGACTCCACGGCGTGGTGTTCACTCTCTGCTCAATTCAAGGCTCCTGGAACTCATCCCCGTTGTCTGTTTTGGTTTCAGCATTTTGTACGTTTTTCCTGCTGGGAACTAGGACAATGTATGAACATATCAGAATTTGCTCATGTTTCTCCAGATGAGAGAGATTTATGTTGTTTCCAGTTCTTGGCTATGACAATTTACTCTGGAGATAATGTGCATTCTTTTACAAGGACACACATTTTCAGCTCTCCTTGGTGAACGTCTACAGCGTACCTGCTGAGCCATATGGTAAGTGTACACATTTTAAAGAAACTGCCACAGTTTGCTGAAGTGGCTGTGCCATTTTAAGTCTCCCTCAATCTGAGATCCAGTCTGTCATATCTTCACCAGCACCTGCTACTGTCCTCCCTTCTCCACTCTTGTGAAGGGGAACCTTGTGGGTTTAAGTTGTACTTACCCAATGACTCCCTGGTGAGCACCTCTCATGGGCCACTGGGCATCTGTATACATCTGTTGCGAAGAGTCCATCTTGCATGCTTGCAAAATTCACACCATTTCTGGTTGTTTGTACATTTCCTAAAATGTTCTAAATAAGGCCCTGTGTCTTCTGTACATCAAGCATCTCCCTGCTTCCAAGTCTTTATGCCTCTTAGTTCTCCTGACTCACGTCACAGACGAGGGCCCCAGTGCACACCATGCGAACCTGAAGCACGGAGAATGGCCATGCTCCCGACACCCCTGACTGTGGGCAGAGCTCCCCGGCTGTCACCACCGAGGAGGGGGGTCAGCTCTTGTTTCTCAGGAGTGGCCTTTATCAAACGGAGAAAGTTCCCTTCTGTTCCTGATGTGATAGGAAATTTGTATAAGGACTATTAAATGTCAACAGATGTTTTCCAGTGTCTACCGAGAGGATAAAATGGGTTTTCTGCTTTATTTTTTGTTAATGTGGTGAATTACATTGATTTTTGAATGATGTGCCAAATGTGCAATGCAAAACTACAGATCATGAGAACAAACTCTAAGTGTTCATGGTAGAACCCAGAAAATTTTACATATTTCTGGGTTTGATTTAGTAAGAATTTGTTCAAAGCTTTGGCATCTGTATGTCAACAAGAGTGAAAGGCGTGAGATTTTGCCTCGCATGCAAACTAACAAAGGGAGCCAGCACCAGCCCAATGCACTGAAAGAGCCGGGACATTTCCGGGCCAGAAACAAAGGGCTTGTCACACACAGTGGGGCAGCAGGACCCACTCACCCCTGTCGATATTCAGGATCACACAGTGGGGCAGCAGGACCCACTCGCCCCCGTCAATACTCAGCAACGTCCTGTATCCCTGTACAAAGACAAGATGTTATTTAGGCAAAACAAAATTAACATGTAAAGAACTGCTCACACTTTTCTCTTCTGAGAAAATTTGTTTTTAGCAACCATGGCTCTCAAGGCACTCACTTGCACATTATACATAATACTGCTTGTGGCCAAAGTCATGGTACCTTCCTATTCTTATTTACCAAGTGTTCTGAAAGGTGAGTATTTTAAAGAGAAAAGAGGTATGTGGCTTACCCCAGGCTAAGGAGTGAGTTAGCTGGACTATTCCTGTGAAATATGTGCTTTTTCTAATTAGAAAATCTGAGAACAAGGTATCAGTGTGAGTCTGTTGTTTCCATGAAGGAATGAAATGGATGCTGGGAAATTGAAGGAGCTTCAGAACGGGAATCTCACAACCTCAAATGGGGAGACCGGCAATTGGGAAAGCAGTCGTTCTGATTCATGGAGTTTTCGGAGATTCACGTCCACTCCGTGCTGCATTTGAGCGACTTTTCTTCTTGTGATGTGGACCCGATAGAAGAGAGGTCCCACATAGACATTCGGCATTTGTGAGGGTCTGGCACGGTGACTCACTTCTACAGATTTAACATGTTTACGTATAAATTACAATGGCTCAACTCTATAAAAACTGATAGCAGTTATGGATCAATTCCCTCATTTCTCACTTGGGCCACACTTCCTGTTTCTGCAAGAACATATCGCTTGGCTAGAAGACACGATGTTGACATTGACAGGAAAAAGGACCTTGTATAAAAATGATGCAGAGAATTCTTCTCAAAGGCAACTGGGACACACACTTTGTTAGTGACCAGTTGTCTACCGGCGCGGCAGCGAGACAGACAGAGCTCCACGCGTGAGCAGTCACAGCTCCCGTGATCCACACCAAGACCCCCAGGGTGATGACAGGCCAACCAGCAGCCTTGGAACGTACACTTCCTTCCTGAAATAGCTTCCTGAAAGACAACAAACAGTGATAATTGCAGGCATTTCTATGACTGGGAAGCAAGAAACCCTCCCAGTCCTGTTCCTTCTGCACCACATCCAGAACAGGCGTACACCCGGTGTAGAAAGCTCCCAAGGCCTGAACAGATCATTCGAATCTAATTCAGACTGACCTAATCTCTGCAGTGCAGTCCTACAAACAGACTTTCCAAAAGTTACCAAACCACTACCTCAAACCTCATGCTTTCTCTGCTTCGAAAGAGGACATGCGGCTCGGTTTATACGGCCACCAGAACATACACAGGGTATTATCTTATTGCCCTTCAGTGCCAAGAAGAATCCTGTGGTCTCTCATGGTAAAAACAAAACCACAACCACCACAACCCAGCTTTTCAAGTTGCAGGGAGTTTTACAGCCTCTTTATATGTCGTCTTCCTTTTTGCCCCAAACTGGATATTCTTTTTACTTTCTCCTTATTTCCTGAATATAATTTGATCAATATAATCAAAGTGCTTGTGTTAGAAGCAACTTTACTTAAGAAGAATTGAAAGAACTACATCAAAATATTAAGAGTAGCCATTTCAGGATGACAAGAGAACAATGTATTGTTTTTGTTCATTCTTTTCAACATTTGCAAAGTTTTTTGCCTTGAGTGCAGTCACTTTTGCAATCAGAGGTTACAGTGCTTGATGGAATGAGGCCATGAAGCACACACACCACCGAGTTTCTAACACAGAGCAATCTATGGGGAAGGATGGAGACACAGGAAAGGTTCATTTTAAAGCAATGCAGGTGTTTTTTCCATAAAGGCAAAAGACATTCTTAAAAGTGTTTGCACCATACACAAGTCTGCTAAATTTCATCAAAAAACAGAGAAAACAGTAACAGAAGAACACTTTAGCCCACAAGGAGACCAGCACACCCAGCTCGAGGCCACTCCAGATGAGGAGTGGAGAGTGGTTTCCTCACAGCTGACCCACCGGATCGGGTAACACGAGCAGGAGGGAAACATGGGGACCACAGAGACGTCAGACTGTGGACTGCACAGCAAGAGACAGCAACACAAACTAGCGGAGTAATTAAAAACTATTGTAAAAAGAGGTCCACATTCTATTTTAACCTGAAATCAGTGGCACGGTGACCACACCACCCTGCAGTTGCCTCCTCCCTCCCCCACACACAGCAGCCTCCTGGGACAACATCCTACTTCCAACTTGCAGTTACCTCCTGTCCCACCCCCGACCACAGTGCCCCCCTACAACTTCATCCTACTTCCACCCTGCAGCTGCCTCCCATCCCCAACACACAGCATCCTCCTGGGACAACCTCCTACTTGCCGGCCACAGCCTGGAGCCCCCAAAGCATGGAGGGGCTTAGCGAGCCACACAGCATTCCCCCTTCACACCTGGGAAGTCAGCCCCTCACTGAAGTGGGTCCTGCGCCCGCCAGCTGTGCATGATCAGAGGTGTGAGGTTATGAACCTGGTCACCCACTGTGCAGAGACGCGTGAGGTCATGGACCTGGTCACCCGTTGTGCACGATCAGAGGTGTGCAAGGTTCCAGACCTGGTCACCTGCTATGCACAATCAGAGGTGTGAGGTGATGGACCAGGTCACCCGCTGTGTACGAATAGAGGTGTGTGTGGTTAGTGACCTGGTCACCAGCTCTGCACAATCAGAGCCATGCGAGGTTACAGACCTAGTCACCAGCTGCACCCAATCAAAAGCTTTTGAGATTGGAGACCTGTTCACCTGCTGTGCACAGAAATGTGAGGTTATGGACCTGGTCACCCCGCTGTGCATGATCAGAGGTGTGCGAGGTTAGGGACCAGGTTACCTGCTGTTGTCCAATCAGAGCCAAGAAAGATTACAGACCTAGTCACCAGCTGCGCCTCATCAGAAGCTTTTGAGGTTACGGACCTGGTCAGCCACTGTGTGGGATCAGAGGTGTGCCAGGTTAGGGACCAAGTGCGTGGTGATGGACCTGATCAGCAGCCAAGACACCTGACGTTTCCAGTGTCATCCCGGCTTCTTTCAAAACTGGAAAAGTCTTCAGCTATTTCCCAAAGGCTCGTCCATCTTTGAAAACGATATGCGTGTGCACAGGCAATACCGATGACTGAAGATTGAAGGTTAGAGCATTCCAGCCCCATGCCCATGTCCCATCCCAACTGCGAAAACTTGAGCACAAACATCTCCCTCTCTGAAGCTCCCTGAACCCGGTGGCGGGCCTGGGACTCAGGTCCAGTGTCCTGTCAGTTACACTGAACAAAATGTCATTCAACACTGGCCATGGGCCCTATGCTTTAAACGTCTAAAAACCACATAGAAACCTCCCAAAGAACTACAATCTATGAAAGCTTTCATGACTAGTATTTTAGGAAGACTGACCAATCTTGACCTAAATCAAAGCCGACACTGCCCAAATTAACTCTGACCCCAGCTTCGTGCAAAGGCAGCCATCGCCTGGCCGTCGGTGTGACCAACAGCCTGGGCACAGACAGGACCAGCGCCGGTCCATCCCTGCACCTTAAGCGGGCTTCTGAGCTGCTGTCCATGATCAGTGATGGTGACGCCCAGAGCAGCTTTCCGGGAAAGCAGTAAACCTTTCAGGTCCTCACCTCACGAGGATGGCCATGTATAAATCAACTACCTTTGTTACTGCCCTGCCATTCCCAAAGAGGGGATGGGTTAAACTTCTTCCTCCTCCACATGCCCAACACAAGGCACAAGGAGACGGCAAGACCAGATTGGCTGGAGCTGGGAAGTTGTGCACTACAGATCAGTGCTGTGTGACCCAGGGAAGGCATCACTCAAAACACGTCCTGGAGGGCGACCAATCCGACCCGACCGTCCACCTCCAGGGTCAGCCAAGGGGCTCCTCTTGATGTGTCATCCTGATCACCCCTCACAGAGCAAATGAGCCTTTGACTTCAGCCTGTCCTAGGTACAACACCGACTCCCACCTCCCACATCCTGAACCAGCCTGTTCCGGGGATTGCTGTGGAGGTAGAGGAGCAGGCCCAAGACATCTAGTGGCATTTCCTGGCAAGGACACTCACCATGCTCGACCATAAAACTCGGGTCAACTGGTTTTCGGAGGGACTGTAATTTACTTGTGGCACGCATGGATACTGATTGACCCAGGGAGGGGCACGGAGGAGGCTGAAGGAAAACCCATGGTGACTGCGCCAGGCATTCCCGCACACACCGACATCTTCAGACTAGGGCGGCGTCCTAGTCTTACAATCAAACCGAAAGCCCAGAGAAACTAGGGAACTTGTCCAAGACCAGCAAAAAGTATGTGGGCAGCTGGGATTCAACTAAGTCCTTCCCTGGATCCATCCGCGCTGCTCCCTGCCCCCACTCCCACCACCCCGCCATGGCCCCGGATAGACACAGCAGGTCTGAACATCAGGCACCCCGCACGCAGAGTACGGAGCAGAGCCGGCTTCCGCAGTGGGATCTCACACACATCCCACTCCCCTTCTTGCCGAATGCCTCGGGACTCTGTGCGGTCAAGTCTGCAGATGTGGCCTCACTCTGCGCTAGGAGATCTGGGTGGCCAGCAGCGTTTTGCAGAGTGCTCCTCCAGACGGGGCTCGTCGGCTGATCCATGAGACACAGGACACCTGAGAGAAGGGCCGACAAACCCCACAAAGTCGCTCCCAACCTGTAAAGGACAGGGCCAAGGCGGGGCTCCTGGCAGTCCACGCTTCGGACAGGTCTTGCTGCAAACTGTGGTGCTTGTCAGGTGCGAGGAAGTTTCCCAGGGCAGGAGCTCTCCTTGCACAGCAAAAGCGGCACAGGCCATGCAGCAGGGCGTACTTTAGCTCAGGGCTCAGGAACCACGGGGTGCAGCGCGGCCTGCAGCAAACCAGACACATCAGAAGCCAAGCTCCCACCTTTTACATTCAGTGACATTGAAGGGAGGGAGTTGTCTGTAGCAATGGTCCTCCTGGGGGACCCGTACAGCACGCATGACCACCGACACTGACCACGAGTCCTTCCTAGGTCCTGGGGGCTACCCCACTTTACACGCACGGTTCCATGCACAAATCTATGCAGGGCAGTTGTTAGCCCCAGCTTAGAGATGAGGAAAACGCTGCTGGAAAAGCTAAGTGAGAAAATCAGACTTCAGCACACCTGCCATCTCCAAGACCACTATTACTCTATGTGCTAGGGTCTCAAGGGTTGGGTGTGTGGCATTTTAAGTGACTAATCATAGGTGGTTTTCTTCTCTCCACCTGTTTAGCCTGAACGTGCACGTACACGCTCTGCTGCAGGTGCACTGCCGTATGGGGACCAGCAACGCTCTTTCCTGCCTCGGGGTCTAGTCACTGCCTTCCGGAAAGCTCTCGCCTGCTTTACAGCCAAGCCAGGTAGGCCTGGTCAGCTGCACAGTGAAATTCCTGCAGTGTCAGAGCTAAGTGCCGGCTGAGACTTTAACAGCGAAGACAGCGGAGTAATGGGGATAAACTGAGCAAAACTGTATTGTAACGCAGATGAACGTCTAGAAGCAAAAGAAGCTGACACCCCTAAGAGAGCAGGCGATTGCCTCTCACTATGATGTTAATAGCAGCTTGCCGTTTCCAGTGCCTCCGTGTGCCAGGGTTTCCAGTCAGCGTTTGTGTTTAACTGCTCCTGGGCTACCTTATCAAACCTCTGCAGAGATCAGGGATATCTAAATTGACCCAGTATCTGCAGGCTGGCTGCTCAGAGGTCGTGGTGTGGAACGGCCAGGACATCGCTTAGTCATACAGGGCACAAGCACGTCACTTGCCACTCCTGTCTTTCTATTTCATCAAACCTTCTTTTCTCCTGAATATTGACCATAGCAAAGTCATTAGCCTTCGAGATGCATTTGAAACATCAACTTGCGTTCTTCAAGAGGTTTAAGACACACTTAAGTCTTTCTTGCCATGCTCAACACACACAGCCGGCCCTTTCTGAAGTCAGTGTTTCTGGAACAAAAGCCTTGGCCTGCCCCAGTGAACATTCACACTGAGCACACTGTCGCGAGGCTGCTTGGCCAACCAGCAGGGGGCAGGGGGCAGGAGAGAGCTGCAGGGGCCACGTGGGGTCCCTGCAAACCCGCCTCACTCCCTCAATCAAGGGCGGTGCCTCCTGCCAATCCAGCGGCTTCCTCCAAGGGGAAGAGGCTTCTTCAGCTGCCATGGCACTGATTTCAGGCGGCTCAGCCAATGGGGCAACAGATTCAACAGAGTCCCATGTTGTTAAAGGAAAACTTCTGTTACCAGGCAACCTTAAGGTCAGATTCAACGGAAAATAACCAACAATATTGCTTCCAAACCAACAGGCTACTAGTGCCTTATCCTTCAATGCTGCTTAAACACGGAAAAGTATGAGGAAAAAAGAGCATGGCACTTACTTCTTAAAAAATAACACCTCTTCCAGGTTCATTTTACCCATATCATAAAGACTTAGAACTGTGGATTGCCTACAGGAACGTGGAGTGGGGGTGGATCCCCACGCTGACCCAGCCTCACCCCAGGTCAGTCACCCCCCCACCACGGGGTTCACACCTCTCCAGGCCCTGTCACCTCATCAAGGAAAGGTGGCGTCTCTGAGCTCTCTTCGCAGGAAGTACCCGAACGGGAGCTAGAGACACAGACACACCCACAACTGCTTTGAAATCCTGAACATATTTAAGGACTTCATTATTAGCTTTTTAAAACTGTAAGAACAAAGTGAGCCTGATTTTAACCTCTCTGCCACAATAACACCGTGTACATCTGTCTTTTACTGTTTGTTCCTTCTCCAGCAGCTGCTGCCTGGCTGGCCGACTGCAGAAGAACAGCCTCTGGTACTCCCGGGAAGCCCTCGGTAAAAGCGTGAACACCACGATCACATCTCAGGACGCCGCACATGTTAGGGTCGCCCACAGACCGCCATTCCCAGTGCCTAGAAGGCACTGAAGCGGCCTCCTGCTCTTTGTCAATGTCAACTTTCCTAAGCTAAGTTGTGTTGAAAATTTTTAACTGCAGTCCACACGTACTTCTTTGTGTCTTGTTTTTATCCTAGAGGAATATTTTTACGGAAAATTAAGCTTGCAAGGTTGAAGGATTTTCTGAAAGTCGACTCCAAATCCAGGAAGAAAAAAAAAATGGGCCAAATGTGGTGCTCACGCCTGTAATCCCAGCAGTTTCGGAGGTTGAGGCCAGCAGATTGCTTCAGCCCAGGAGCTCCAGACCAGCCTGGAAAACATGGCAAAACCCTGTCTCTACTAAAAATACCAATAATAATAATAATAATAATAATAATAATAATAATAATAAAGCTGGGCGTGGTGACGTGCGTCTAGTCCCAGCTACTCAGGAAGCTGAGGTGGGAGGATCACCTGAGCCCAGGAGGTGAAGGCTGCAGTCAGCCAAGATTTACATCACTGCACTCCAGCTTGGGCGACAGTGAGACACCGTCTCAAAAAAACAAAGCAAAAACAACTGTATAAATCATTATAGAAGGGAGCTGGCCAGGCGCAGTGGCTCACGCCTGTAATGCCAGCACTTTGGGAGGTCAAGGTGGGCAGGTCACCTGAGGTCATGAGTTTGAGACAAGCCTGGACACTGTGGCAAAACCCCATCTCTAATAAAAATACAAAAATTAGCGGAGCATGGTGGTGGGTGCCTGTAATCTCAACTACCGGGGAGGCTGAGGCAGGAGAATCACTTCAACCCGGGAGGCGGAAGTTGCAGTGGGCCAAGATTGCGTCACTGTACTCCAGCCTGGGCAACAAGAGCGAGAGTCCACTTCAAGAAATACAAATAAAAATGAAGGGAGCTAATGTTTTTCATTTAAGGGAAGGGAGAAGAACATTCAGTATTTATACCTCTCAAGCACACATCTGCAGTGGTACCCTAAAGTATTCAAGATACACATTCCTACAAATATAGTTCAAAACTACTCACCAAGTTACCTGCTAAAAGAACATGCATTGTAAGAATGCTACATTATATTTTTTGAGCATCTGTATCCAATATTTTAGCATACTGGCAGTTTTCCCTTCAGGTGCTGTATGCCTAAATTATTACATGTTTAGTCATTCATTTCAGAATTTATGACTTGCTTTAGGCAATAAACATCAGCTACTAAATTAATGACTTAGGGGAAAAGTTACTAAGTTAACTTGGAAGTTAAACTTTGCAAACTGAATTTGTTGGACCTCATGCAAGCTAGACGATCAGTTTTTTAAATTGTTTCTTGTGTGTTTCCCTCGAGGATGGAAATAGCTTCTCTCTCATCCACTGTGCACACTGCAGCCCGCACCTCTCGTCCACCGCGCCACACTGCAGCCTGCAATTCACCCTGTACCAGGCTTTCCACACCTTACCTGAAAGACACTAAGTATAACCAAGAAGGAAATGAAAAGCAGATAAATGACCTCCACCCCCACATCCAGCATGCAAATGTTAAACATTCATCAAAGTAAAACCAAAAACCCATGTTAGCTCACGATTGTAACTGGTAGAGTTATGTGCATGGCAACTTTAAAAGTCTAGTTAAGTAAAAACCTAATGGAGACTCTCAAGAAAGACATGTGCAAAGATTGACAGTGAGGAGAGGACTTCACTCTGCATCCAGCCTGTCCTGGAAGCCACGCCCAAATGCCAGGTTGTATGGATCTGAAAAGCAGGAAAAAACAAGTGTTGAAAGGTGTACAGTCTCAGCAATGTACAAATTCGATGTAGGATGCTCAGAAACCTTGAATTTCCAATCAGAAAACAGCAACATGAGCAAGTTTCCCAGCAGTGCCCACTTTCTACCTACGGCATGTGTAACAGTTATGCTGGCCACCTCCGGGGGGACAGAGGCTTCCTGGTCACATTCGCTCTGGCAGCCACACAGCTGGCCCCGCCACAAACACCTGTCTAATACTGAGGAACCACTCTCTCCCTGGGCTTTGCTCGCTCTAGCCAGGAGAGCGTATTTACAGAGTACTTTACTGACTGAGTCCTCGTTCAATGCGTCAAGCTTGAAGGCAGGGCAACCCCATTCCTGGCCCAATTAAGTGAACTGAGCAGAGCAAATGCCCCCAGTTGGACAGCACTCAGTCACGACAGCAGTGGCCACTGTTCACAGGGCGCTGGCTTCGTGCTGAGAACAGTTACAAGCGTCTTCTGTCTGAGGAATGTGCACTGCAACCCTGTGGGGCCGTTTGCAACGTCCACCAGAGTTCTGATGCAGCCAAGTCCAGGCTGTCTGTGGATCTCGCCACGTGGCCGTCCACATCCCCTGCAGATCAGATCTCACTGCAGGGACCGCGGGTTCCAGGGCTGCCTTGAGGCACATGCTCCCTTCGCCGCCACCTCCTGGCCCCTGACATCAACCCTCACCACTGCTGCCAACACTTGATTTTCTCATGGCTCCTGAGGGGCCTGTTCTGCCCTTCCCTGCTCCCTGCGTCTGGCTTGGAGGGTGCCCACATCAACGCCAACGCTCACGTAATCACCAACCCTTCCATGGGGCTTGATGCCTAGGAGTCTCAATATCAGAAAGTCAGATTCCTGTGCTTGTTGGAGAATTTCTTCCCATTGTACAAGTGAAGGAGATAAAATTCTAGGTGCCTGCAATAACCTCATTTCCACAACGAAGCAACGTCAGTAGTAGCACAAAACAAACAAACAAAAAAAGCTTTTTTTTTTTAAACTTCTTTTAAACAAGCTAAATACAATTTAAGTTTTACATCCATGTTCTCATCAGCTCCCACCTGGTGAGCAGGCAAATAGTAATTTTCAAAGAAACAAATTGTTGCATAATTTTAACACTTAGCATTATCACTATTAAGCAAGAATTATCCCAAAAATACATGATGATCTTGTTCTCACGTTCAAAAATTGATTGTCATACAGTGAAATAACACTTAATGCAAAGGAAAGTTTCTTTTCAGGTATCTGTTCTGGAAAAGAAAAAAAAAGATTTCTGGCAAAGAGATAAACATTAATTATGTAACAATCCAAAATGCCTCTGGGAAAAATGATGTCATCCAATTAGTTCTTTGAAGTGTTACAAATGCAGCTGAGTTTTAATAGTAATTTGTCCATGATTATCAAAAGAATCTTTAAAAATCTTAGTACTGAAATAACTATAAATGGATATAATATGCAAAGCAGAAGAGTTAACATTTGGGGTAGATTTTGGCCCATATTTTTAACATATACATAGTTGTTTACCTAGTTGAAGCTTATCCCTCTCCTCCTAGGCTCTTCAAGACTGATTTTCAAACATAGGACTGGATTTTGGTACATGAAGACAGCTTTAAAATGTGTTAGGATCAGGCCGGGCACAGTGGCTCAAGCCTGTAATCCCAGTATTTTAGGAGGGCAAGGTGGGTCGATCATTTGAGGCAAGGAGTTCAAGACCAGCCTGACCAATATGGCAAAACCCGGCCTATATTAAACATTTTTGTAATTAGCCAAGTGTGGTGGCACACACCTATAATCCCAGCTACTTGGGAGGCTGAGGCAGGGAGAACTGCTTGAAGCCAGGAGGCGGAGGTTGCAGTGAGCCAAGATCGCACCACTGCACTCCAGCTTGGGCGACAAAGAGAGACGGTCTCAAACTAGAACTTAGCCTCAGGAAAAGCATTGAGCACCCCCCACCCAAACCAACCCAAGGAATCACATGGCAATGGTTATCATCTGATTTCGACACAATAAAGTTCTATTCTCCTCTCTAAACACAATGGTAAACACCTGCTATCAGCCCACAGAAACTCCCAGGAGCCAGTAACACTGGACTAGCAAGATTAATGGGCCACGTATGCAGGGTTCAGCTGCAGAAAGTGAAGACACCAAGAATGGTGTGTGCTCAAACCAGATTCCTTGCTTTCGGGGTGGAGGGGCTTCCCGGGAAAATCTAGTCCAGTGGGATGGTTTCCACTTCCACCATAAGGAGGAAACGGGGGTTTCCTGAGGGCACTGACAGGACCTGGGTCTCTGCCCCTTTGTCCTCTGTCCTGTTTTGGGATGAGGTTGGGCTGAAGGCAGGTTTTCCCTACATCTTCCGGGCAGGAGAGATGGAGCTGACAAGTGGACGACGGTTTTTCCAAATCGTTGCCATGTTTATAACCTGTTATCAACCTGTTTTCCCTGGAGATCAGTGAAGCAACATCATTGATTCTCTTCCATTAGGGACAACCCGGTGTTACGGGAGGCAGGAGACAGCATGCAAGCTGGGTCAGCCTCTGTGCGAGTCTGAGTCAGTCACTTGTGTCTGGTCCCCAGCATGCTCGTCTATCAAATGGGCGGCTCCAAAGACCAGTGACTTTGAACCAGAGTTCCATGGAGGTTGCCCAAGGATGGGGGGGGAAGGGGGGGAAGAGGAGGAAGAGGAGGGAGGAGGAAGAGGAGGGAGGAGGAAAGGAGGAAGGAAGAAGGGGAGGAAGGAAGGAAGAAGGGGAGGAAGGAAGGAAGAAGGGGAGGAAGGAAGGAAGAAGGGGAGGAAGGAAGAAGGGAAGGGGAAGGAAGAGGAGTGTGGAGGGAGGAGTGTGGAGGGAGGAGTGTGGAGGGAGGAGTGTGGAGGGAGCACTGTGGAGGGAGCAGTGTGGAAGGAGGAGGAGAAGCGGGGTTCTCTGAGGAGGAGGACCAAGTTTCTGAGGTGTCTTGGAGTCAGAGTTGGCAGTGGTTTGGGCTCTAGGCCCTCTCTTGCATAGTTTTAGGCTTTAACTATTTATACTTGTGGACTCTTTAAAAGATTTAATTTGAAGAAAACCGGAGTTAGGGATACCTTGCTTCTAAAACACAATTTCTCAAGCCTGAGACTAAGTGCTAGGCATTGCTCATTCTGTTACCGTCATTTCCTCCTATTTAAAATCAGCCGCACACCCCCAATCTCCCTTCAGTGCAAACACCTTTTCCGAGGATCTCAAACAGCAGAGCGAGCGGCCCATGACCCCAGCCGTGGGCACGAGGAGCGAAGAGCAGACGTGCGGAGAGGGCTGCGGACGACATGAGAGGCAGAGGCCCGGCACCTCCCTGCAGGGGCTGTGCTCCTCCAGGCCTAAAGGACATCCTCGCCTCTGGGGTGAACAAGCAGCACAAACTATCAACACTTATTCCAAAAGAACAGGAAGAAAATTCAAACGAAGGTAACACAGTTATCCCAACACAACACTGCAGCAGCCCAGAAACAGGAGGGCCAGTGAGCCTGAGGTGAGCGGTTCCAACAGCGGGACAGCGACGTTGGCATTAGGGCTTTTCGGCAAAAAAAAAAAAAAAAAAAAAAAAGACACAAAAGGTAACATGGGCCACCCATTATTTCCTGCCAGTGGAAAGACACCCACAGGCCCCCAGATGCCAACGGCCCCTTGGGAACGAGCTCACGCAGCGCTTCAGGTCTTCGCACGAGCAGGCACGTGGTGTCCTCAGTATCCCCGCCCGTGACACATACACCACACTTGACTCCCATACCTGCGGGTCCAGGGGAATGGCGGGAAGTTCTCGGAGGACCGGGCATCCTGTGAGGGCACTGCATGATTATGTACCTCAGAGGATTCCCCGGGCAGGTGCTCTCTCTCCAAAGGATGAACTGGATCCTGACCACACCCAGATCGCGCTGACCTGCAAGCCAAGCGCCAACATCTCACATCCAAAGGGATGCACAGGTGCCTGCTGCACGTGGAGCCCAAGCCCCTCGCAGAGCTCAGGACGAACCCAGTGTCCAGGCCTGGGGCCGTCACCAGCCAGGAGAGGTGTCCGGGGCACTTCCCAGCGATGGCCACAAGAAGAAGCAACTCAGGACAAAGCCAGTGTCCAGGCCCAGGGCCGTCACCAGCCAGGAGAGGCGTCCGGGGCATTTCCCAGTGATGGCCATGGGAAGTAACAACTCAGGCCCATCAGGGGCTTCCTCATTATGCGGGTGTTAGAAGTAGAGACAGAGGTTCAGGTCTAGTGGCACAAACAGCGACGGACCCCATGGAAATGCGGGCGTGGCCCCTCCATCCCAACAGCCTGCATGGCTACTCCATTCTGCTCCCATCACACACATCCCCACACAGCCAAGCCCCTTCTCCTTTCCCCCACTGGATTCATCAAATCAAACCTCGCTGTCCTTGGCAAATGTACCATTAATTTACTTACTGCCCAGTAAAAAAAATCACACTTCCAGTTAACATGACACCCCCGCTACGATAGAACAGCCTTAATTCAGACATGACGCAGAGGAACAGAGGGAGGAGGGGTCGAGGGCCATCCTGGAATCGGCAGCTCTTTTCTGGGGAAAGTCTCCCTCCCACCCGAGCCCGACACTCATGCCACACTATCCCCATGGTGTCTGAAAGCTCCATGAAGACAGGGTCACTCTGACCCCTTCACACCCACAACGCCAAAGAGGAGCAGATGTTCAGGAAAAGTCTCCTGCTAGTGCTGAAGACAAGAATAATTCACCTGGAAGTGTTCATGTGGTGCCCAGAATGTCAGGAGAAAACAAGGCACCACATGAACACTTCCAGGTGAATTTTGGAATGACTCTACCGAATGCCAGTCATCCTTTTTCAGAACAAAACCAATACCGGGAAACATGTGTCGCCAGCAGAGAGATGGTCCTTTAGACGGCTTACAAACACACCTACGTTACACTGAATTTATCTCAAGCCACCCTTCTCTGTGCTAATGTAAAAAGTCTCCTTTATTAACCAGTAGCCTTTTTCATCTGGTGCTTTTTAACAAGCAAGACGGTCCTGTAACACTCAGGCATTGTTGAAAACGTCAAATGGAAGCCTAGAATCCTCTTCCGTGCAGCTTCACTGCAAAGTATTTTGACATGAGCCAAATCATGCTATTCCTACATCTCCACAGGAAACTCAAGGCTTCATCAAGGAAACGCAGCATGATTTCTGCTAGGCACAGAAATTGGTGGGGTGGGCATGGAGTTGAGGGAACATTACATAGAAAGAACACCGCGATAATCACCTGTATGAGAGCCACACTGGCCGGCAAGCCCCGGTCAGCTCGGTCTCTGCACAGTCACAGACGTGAGGCCTGGAGGGCAGACACCTGACACTGCTGACCACCCCAAGGTCGTGGCCTCTGCCCCTTCTCTGCTGCTCATCAGTTCCAAGCTTCTGGCAACACCTCCTGCTGCCCCCACTGCCTGATCGACTCTTCGTGAAAAGCAAATGTTGCCAGGATAGCTTATGAGCACATTTGCTGGGAAAGCAGCTCCGATTGACGCTGAAACCCCCTTCTCACACCCCTGGCAGCTCCCTTGCCCCCGATGTGCACATGCTTGCAGCTCTGACCTTGCTCAGTGTCCACACAGGCTCTGTCTCCTGGAGAGCCGAACACAGACTCATTGTTGAGTCAGAAATACACAAAGAGGGTGACGGTTACGAACTGCCTGCCCCCCAGAACACAGGTTGAAATCCTCACCCTCAATGTGATGCTGTCAGGAGGTCTTTGGGAGGTGATGAGTTCCCGAGGCTGGAGACCCTTGAATGGAATTTGTGCCTCAGAAAGGGGCCCAGCAACTCCCTCGCCCTCCCATTGTGTCAGGGCCAGAGACAAGGTGTGTGCCAACCAGGAAGGAGCCCACACCAGAATCCACCCGTGCGGCACCCTGATCCTGCCTTCCAGCCGCTAGAACTGTGAGAAACAAATTCCTGTTGTTCATAAGCCACTCAGTCAATGGTGTTTCGTTACAGCAGCCTGAGCTGCCTGAGATGACGATTCTCACCGCCCTACAGAAATGGCTACTCCCCTCTCCCAGAAAGAGGGGTTTAATTAAAATCCCTGTCTCTCCTCGTGGCCACCACAGATCTCACTCCCCCACCCTGTAAGCCAGCAATTGCTAGGATTAAAGGAAAATCAGAATCGTTTTAGGCCAGCTCCTCCATATCGGTCTGAAGACTGTAACTTTGCCCACTTCCACGGTGGCCGTGTCACTGCATTGCCCATGTCAGCTCTGTGTCTGCACTGGGTCCCAGGCTCTGCATAGACTCCTCCTGCTGCCCATCCAGCACAGCCATTTCCCCTTCTGCTTTGCAGGTGTCCTTCAATATCCAACCCCACCCCTCTGCAACCCAAGGCCTTCCGATTCAGGCATTCGGGGTGAGCTCATCCATGTGCTGCAGTTCTTGACTCAAGTAAACCAGGCCCAAGGCATTGGCACCAACTGTCTACTGGCTGTGTGGTCTGCACAGCCACTAGCTGCCCCAGCCACACCAGGGCCCGGGAGGGGAGGCAGAGGAACCTGTGAAGCTGCCAACAGCCATATGGGAACACGGGGCCCTGGGATGAGGAGGATGCCATGGAAGGAAATTCAGAGAAAGAAAGAGCCCCAAAGGCTGGACGGGTCATGCCCAAAGCCTACACTGCTGAATTTTCCAGGTTTCTGAACTCAATCGCTGACCCACACAGCACGTGTTTCCCGAGTGCTGACCCCGCGTGGCATTGGATACGGCAATAAAGTAGGACCCCCACCTCCCCCTTCCCCGACACATACACAGGGCCTCCGTCGTGGCGGGAAATCAGGCCTGGGGGCCCAGTTGGCACCGCAAGCCAGGGAAGGGGGCCATTTCAGACGGACAGTGGGTGCAGCCTTGCCAAAGCCCAGCAGTCACCTGCACTGCCACAGCCAGGCTGAGTCCAGATCAGCCGCACAGAAACCTGACCCTCTCAAGGGCACGCCTGAGCTCATTAGGGACAGACACCGTCTCCTGCTTATCTCCAACACTTTCTCTGCATGTCTAGTTACAAACGGACGACGCAGTCTCGGAAGCACAGCTGTGACTCTGGAGACAGATCCCAGGCCTCCCCCTGCTCCTCTCCGTGGTGCCACTGATGGGGAGGGGCCGGTATGGCCGCGAGGCCGCACACCCACAGCCACCCTGCCACGGAGACACGGGCCTTCGATGGTTACTTCTGCCAAAGAACCCTGCTGCGTCTTGGAGCACACCATGGTGGGCGGGAAGCTCCACCCGGAGAAACAGCGATGCTTCTCCCCAGAGCCAACGGAGGGCACCCCCACCCTGCATTCAGCAGATTACTTACTTTCTGGAAAACATCTGAGTTAATGGGGAACACTAAAATGAAAAGGTCACGCTAGAAAGGTTAGAAGGTTGTGTGGAGTCTCAGGAGGTCCAAAGATTTCTGAACCAAGACTGCTGCGGTCAACGAGCTTACAGGGTAAGTTTCCACATGGGCCTTCAACAAGCAACGCTCAGCAGGGAGGAGCCACGTTCTGGGCAGAACCTCAGAACCAGAACATCGGACACCACAAAGTCACATCAGAGCCAACAGCAACTGAAATACAGCGCTCTCCTAAGATGTGTGCGTCACCTGCAGAAAGTCACCACACATTAAGATGGGGGGAGAAAAGGATAAGGTTAGAAACAAATTTGAAATAATTTCTGCATACGTCAAATTTCTATATCCACTGGCTTTCTTTCTGGGAGTAACAACTTTTACATGAGACGCACATCCCAGTTGGAAGGAGTTTGGGTTTTCCGTGGGCAGAGACAAGGGCTCTCCAAGAAATGTGAACCTTTTCTCACTCACTGAGCCGCGTGCCCTGAGGCCGTCCTGGCCTGCCTGAGCACCTCCCTGCTCTGCCTCCAGCCAGCTCCTTCCAGCACTCACCCCGCTGCTCCCAGAGCCTGCACTGGCCCAGGAGCTCCTCTTCTGCTGCTATCAATCTTCCACTTTAGGGTAAATAAGTTGGAAACTAGACAGTTATAAGACCCCTTGGCTTTTTAAAAATTTGTCTTCTCAGAAAACAAAGAATACGAATTCTACTTCCATGGTTTAATATGTTGCCCCCATCTGCCTGTTCGTGGATATGTGTTTTTATATATATTTTAATCAGTACTTATAAAAGCATGCACTGTTGGCTACATTCAGTTCAATTACATTTGATGTAAGAAGTTTTAATTTCAGTGAATTCAGGCACTCAAAATTTAAGCCCTCTGACATCTATTAATCAAATGGAAAAATTACAGGTAGATATTACAAAAATCAAGAGAAGTGTTTAATATAAATCCTGGACTTTTAGATATTTCCACAAATGTAATGTATACATTAGTACACGACCTTGAGCATTTTCACAACTCTTTGAGCCAAAATTCTATTCTTAACTTTTATTGATAAATCAACATCCATATGTGATTTTAAGCAGCTCAAACATCAGCTCTTAAAAACAACCAGAAATGCTGCGGGCAAATCCCACCAAGCAGCAAATAACGGAACTGCAGCCAACAACCCAGGTACCTCCCCTGAGGCATCTGGAACTTGAGGATTACGAGCAGCCTTTGGTGTCTGAGGCACCCGAGAGTGGGGACTCCAACTCCCCAAGTCTAAGATGGCCTCAGTGATAAGGAAAACTGATCAAAAAGTCATCCCTGCCGGCCCCCTGCCATGGGCTCCCCCCTGACGGCCCTCAGCCACGTGCTTACAGATCTCAGTTCCTCTCTGTCCCGCAAAGTCTGACTCCTGATTCCAGCCCTGCTGCTTACTGGGATGTGGTCATGGACGTCAACTGCACCTGTAAGGGGAGAAGCCGGTCAGGATACAGGATCCTGGCCATCCTGGCAGCGCTCAAGCTGATACTGTAACTTGGTAGTAAGTTACTTAATGCAAAGGTTTAACTTTGAAAAATTTAGATGTGTGTATTCTAACGGAAATTCTGAATGTAGAACACAGGCCACACCCTCACACAGATGCTGTCTGGCCAGCACTCTTTTGTTTATCTTTTCAATAGACATTTTTAAAAGCAGTTTTTGGTTCATAGCAAAACCAAGAGGAAAGTACAGAGAGTCCTCACATATCTCCTTTCCCAGCACAGGTACAGCCTCCATTATTCTCCTGCCCTCACCTGACCAGCATGTCTGTACAACCGACAGACCCGCATCAACAGGGCACCACCCCCCACAGTCCACAGCTCACACGAGGACTCGGCCTGCTGCTGCTCACTCTGTGCGTTTCACAGACGTGGAACGGCATGCATCCCCCATGAAAGCCCCACCTGGAGTTGTTTCCCACCTTCCATATCCCCTATGCTCCTCCTATTCATCTCTCCTTTCCCCAACCCCTGGCAACCGCTGACTATTTGACTGTCTCCACAGCTTTGCCTTTTCCAGACTGTGCTGTGGTTGGACTTAGACAGCAGGCAGCCTTTCCAGATTGGAGTCTCACTTAGCAACATGCGTTTAAGATTGTTCCTTGTCTTCATGGCTTAGGGGTCCAGTTCTTTTTAGTGCTGAATAATATCCCAGTATCTGACATACCACAGTTTATCCATTCACCTACTGAAGGGCATCTTGGTTGCTTTCTAGTTTTGGCAATTATAAAGCTGCTGTCAACGTCTGTGTGCACATTTCCGCATGGAAGTAAACTTTCAGCTCCTCCGAGTAAACGTCCAGGACTGTGATTGCTCCTGTGGTCGGAGAGCTTAGTTCCATGGAAAACCGCCACGCTGCCTCCCACAGCAGCTGCCCCACTTCCCCCAGCGATGAGTGAGGGTCCTGATGCCCACACACCCACCAGCACGCGGCAGTGTCGGAGTTCGGGTTTTGGCCAGGCTGATGGGTGCACAGCGACGCCTCGCCCTATGACATCAGACGCGGGCCATGTTTCCAAGTGTAGATTTGCCATCTGTGTATCTTCTTTGTTAGGGTATCTGTCCAGGTCTTTGGACCATTTTTAATCAGGTTGTTCATTTTCTTGTTGAGTTTTCAGAGTTCCTTGCACGGTTTGGATAACAGCCTTTATCAGATGAGTCTTTTACAGATGCGTTCTCCCCGTCTGTGGCCTGCCCTCTCATGCTCCTGAGACACTATGTTTTTTAGTTTGAAAAACACTTTAGACAGAAGATGGACCTCCCAGCCCACCACGGTTCTCAGTTTGGCCGTGGTCACCACCCTCCCAGCCCCGGTTCCCACCTTTCCACGATCTGCTGCTCCTATGGGCGTCAACCCATACTAAGCCTAGACCTAAAAATTTGCAGCTCAGGAAACCTTAATCATTTTAGGAACCTGAGGGGTGGGCCAGGGGGATCTCACAGAGTGTGGTGCTGTCTATGGTGTCAGCAAAATGCAGCTGGGGCTTCCCGCAAGCACTTCAGGGAGGCCGTGCACTGGCCCGAGGCTGCTTCCGCCTCCTATCCTCGGTTCTCATGCCCAGCTGTGAGCAGAGCCCCCCGCTTCGGGAGCGGTCCCTGGCTCCAGGCCCTAACGTCCATGTCCAGGCCCCTGGTAGGGCAGCTTCTACCCCAGGGAGGCTGGGACTGGAGACAGCCCGGAGCTCCAGGCAATCCTGGCAACCACGTGCTTCCCGAAGTGGCTGCAGACAAACTCCTGCTTCCAAAACCTGGCACGGGCTGTGTGAGGCCTGGAACGCGGGAGGCACGTTTCGCAGGGTCCCTGCTCACATACAAAAGCAAGGCTAAGAGCAGGTAAATTATTTAATTACCCTCTCATGGTTATCAAGTAAAGTCATAGTCTCTTAGACCTATGTGTGACTAGAAGTATACACATTATGGAAGTGTATATAAATGTGAATACAGACACGCTTATTTTCCTTTTATATACCTTACATATATGTGTATACGTGCATATGTATAAAACATGGAAGAAAAAGCCATACTTAAGATTTCAAATCTCAGTCACAAAGATCTCAGAAGCAAATTAATATTCTTAAATTCCAAAGATGTAACATTTTACATTCTTACAAACATTCTCTATTAGCATTTTATTTTAAAAACTAAGAATGCGTTGCACTCTCTCAATTTCGATTTTTAACTCAGCTCACAAAGGCCCCTCTACAAAGGCCCCTGTACAAAGGCCTCCGTACCGCGGCAAGGATGGCGGTGGTCACACCTGTGGCCATTTATCCTCTCTACATCTAGCTTCTTTCCCTGAGGCAACAGCACCTCTGAAGTCACAGCCTGGCCTCCCAAGTCTCCCCCGTCCCGGGCTTCTTGGCATGTTGCTCTGCTGCACACACCTCAGCAAATACTGCTGATTAGCCAGAATCGCCCAGAAATCTCTTAAACTTGATTCTGGCTGCTTTTGTAATTTGTAATATCTGTACTTCTGGTGTGATTTGAGAAACAACAAATTTTAAAATTAGAGAAGATGTGGTTTTTATTCTCTCCTTTCTACTTTGCAACCTTGAAAATTCAAGTAGCAGCAAGGGTTTGTTGAAAGTAACTTCCACCAAATAGAACCTATTACAAAGGTACTACAGAGTGTCAAATAACCACATAGATGTAAAATAGACATGCAGACACAGATATCAAATCCAATGGTTAAACCAAATTGAGAAATGCTTGCCAGTTTGATAGGACTTCTGAAACTTGACATAAATGTTGGCTAAGGGATACAAGATGTTATGAGATGAGTGAGATGCTTGGCCTAGAACCACAGGCTCTCTCCTCTTTACAGCAGAAAATCCGTAAGGAAGTCAAATCTGAAAGAACCAGGTACCGTTGAACGGCATACTCAGCCATCCTTCCCCATTCCTGGGCCAGCTGCAGTGAGTGCAGCCAGTCGTTCACCAATATCCATCATCCGTCCTCCAAGCCATGGCTACACTTTACTCCCAAGCTCCCTGCTATTATGTAGATTAGGTAAATCACGGCCACTCTCACCTTAAGCCTCCCACGCCAGCGTGGTAATCACCCATTCCTAACCACGGCAAGGACAGCCATGTCCCTGGGAACGCAGAGCAGGGGTCGGGAAGAAACCTGGATCCCTGAATACCTCATGGAGCAGTCACCAGCCTGGAATATCCTCCTTGATGGGTTTGCAAAAGAGAAAAACTCCTTGGTTCCTCAAGCTACAATACTGTAGAGTCTCAGGTCACAGCATCCTTACCTACCCTCGTCAGGAACCGTTCATGCTCATCAAGACATGAGAACAAAACTGCAGTGGCACAGTCACACACACCCAGAACGCAGACCACCTGCTGCTCACATTCATCGTATTAACACCAAAAAGGCACCGTGATGGATATCCTGGATGTGGACACTCGGCGGCTTTTTGCTGGAGACGCGCTTTGTGCATTTATCGCACGACCATCTTGGCCTCAGGAGGGGCTGTGCAGATGGCAGCTGTGCACGTCACAGGGAGTCTCACTCGCTGGACTCTCAGCCAGCTCCCACTATCAGTGCCCGCAGAGTGCTCTCCTCCGGGAGCACGTGCTCGGACGCCACAGTGGCCTGTGGATCCACACAACAGCGCTGTGTGTCCCAGGAGCTTAGAAAGTACCACTGCATCAAGGCCTCCACAGGTGAGGCCGGGGGCAGAAGCCAACCTCAAGCAGTTACGGTCCTCCGTGGGGCTGGCGTCCAGGCAGGAAGGCGGCTCAGCGGCTCTCCTCTCACTATGAAACTTCCTAGGTCCCCACATGAACAGAACCTAAATAACACGCAACAAACAACAGGAGCGAGAACACGACCAGCAGCTTCTGAGATGAGCAAGCTGGACTGATCATGAGACACCTGACGGGGACGGTGCCAGAGCCCCTCCCGGTAACCTGTGAGGACAGCGCTGCCATCATCTCCCTAAAACCAGCCCAAGTCAAGTTAGACTTGAGGCTTTCCAGGAGTGGGTAGATCCATTCAATCCCACAGTCTGAACCTTCCAGGCCATGTCTCATGGCCCTCATCTCACATATGGGAACCCGGACACTGCACCATAGATGCGGCCCCAAGCCCTCCTTCCTTCTTCAACACCACACACCAGTACAGTGAACACGTAG
Source organism: Macaca fascicularis (assembly GCF_037993035.2). NCBI lineage: Eukaryota > Metazoa > Chordata > Mammalia > Primates > Cercopithecidae > Macaca > Macaca fascicularis. Next base: position 891,148 of record NC_088386.1, read on the forward strand.
GATCTAGGCATTCACATAAAATACTGCTTAACTAAAACTTCTGATTTAGAACATGTTTAATTCCTACTCACAGAGCTCAGTGTTCTGTCCTAGGAGGCGGTAGCTGTAACTAAGCATGAGAGAAGAAGGGATCAGCGTGGTGCTAAGTATTAAATATTCCTCTAAATCTATTCACCAGGTCGCCATGCTATTGTCACCGGCTTCATTTTCTGTCCTTAAAAGACATAATAGTTACTTTTCAAAATAGACAACCTGTTTTACTGATGCTTAGCTATAAAGTAGCGAGCTATGTATCCAAAAGGGAGATATGGGAAAACAGAAAATGTCCACAAGCGATCGGGTGGGGAGGGGGGCAGTTGCAGCAGCACCTGGCTCTGTTGCATTGTGAGCCAGCCACGTGGGCTGGACAGCTCACTTAGCGACTGAAATTATATCATCTAAGATTTTGTTGCAGTTACTTTGACAAATTCTCCCTCCTGCTATGAATAGTAAGGTTTGGGGGGGTTTTTTGTGTTTTTTTTTGTTTTTTTTTTTTTGAGTCAGAGTCTCGCTATGTCACCCAGGCCGGAGTGCAGTATTACAATCATGGCTCATCGTGGCCTTGACCTTCTGGCTCAAGCAATCCTCCCACCTCAGCCTTCCAAGCAGCTGGGACCCACAGGCGAGTTTGATTTCTTTGCTAATGAATTCCTAATTCACCTCGCAGTGGGCCTATCAAGGCCATATGCCCGGACGTCCACCTTACCGACCATCCGTGTGGTCTCTAAAGTGGATACACTCTGGTTGCCCGGGCTCTGCACGCGATGCTGAGTCTCCAAGTCTGCCGCTGTATAAGGGACTGACAGCCCCGAGCATCTCGACCTGCCACCGTGAACTGGGCTTTATTCCACAGGGCGACTCTGCTTCCCGTGACGACATGCAGCACGTGAGCACAGATCAAAGAGTATCAGTGACTAACCCATTCCCCTGGTACTAAGCAGAGGACCAAGAGTTTAGTTCCTTACTTATTTGCTACGGGCTTGATTCAAAGCAGCTTTCTGGGATCCTGGGGACAAACATCTCTAACTAGTGAGAATTCTGGCTTTAGTAACAGAAGAATCACCTAATGCCCATTTTGTAACTGCTGTTCTCATCAGATCTTGAGGCCAAAGCGAAAAATAAAAGGGGGGGCTAAGATCGTGACACCCCAGTTTGCACAAGGCCAACCAGCCTGCTTGAGGGGGTGAAAGGAGTAGGATTATTAAAGTGCTGAGTTTTAAAAACATGGCTGTAGGCTGGGCGCACTGGCTCACGTCTATAAGCCCAGCACTTTGAGAGGCCGAGGTGGGAGGATTGCTTGAGGCCAGGAGTTCAAGATTGGCTTGAGTAACACAGCAATACCCTATCTCTTTAAAAAGAAAAAAAAAGATTATTAATATCGTAATAAAAAGTTTAATACAATAAATTACTATGTCAACTTGGCACCCCCTGCTGTCAGACGAGGTACAATCTCTGTGGCTATGATGAGGTCTGGAGAGAAATGTAACAGGCATCATAGGGAAGGTCGACCCCAAAGCCGCACGGCACTACTCCTATACAGTCTGTTAACCAGCATGAAGTCTCCTCCACAATCAGAAGCCTGGTTTAGAGAAATGCTGCCCACGGGACCTGGGTGGACTCCAGACGCTGGCTGACCAGACAGCCCCACCCTGGGACCCTGCCGGCAGCCCCAACTGGACAGAATGGCCTCGTGAGTGTCCTTTCCCACCACAAGCTGCAGACCCTGAGCCAGTCCTGGCTGTGACTGAGGCTGCGCATAAACGTCTGCGCCCAACAGCTCACCCTTGTACATGACACGCCCAGTCTACCTCATTTCAAATGTTACGCTCGCCCCAAGGCAAACATGGATGTTACAGGTTAACTCACTGCATGTGTGCTAGACTTTCCCTGTAAGTGTTCAGACATTGCACGAATCGGATGAACAAACTCCACTTTCCCTGTAAAGGTTCAGACATTCCTTGAGCCTGATGAACACACACAACCAACAAACCCCGGAACGTGTAACACCGCGGCCTCCTTTCCTCCTGAGGGGCGTATGCTTACAGCTCCCCCAAGACCACATTTCCCAAAGCACAGAGTGTTACTCTGAAAATAAAACCTCCTTTTTCCTTCCTCTGTACATCTCGTGGTCATGTTAACAACTATTGCTAAAAATACAGAGAAACGGGATGTCATCCGTGCTGGTCACTGAATTCCTATTACCAAAGCTTCAGGGCCGCCCAGTCTGAAGGAAGCTTCTATCACACTAAAGCCAACTCTGGAGACGAAGGCTGATCTGGGGAAGGGCTGTGTCACCGCAAATCCACACCACAGGGCCCTCTGCAGTTGTGTGTAAGGAACTCTTGGCCTGTCCTGGGGTTTGGGGAGATCAGGATGAAGCAGATACCATACACTCTGCCACGGGACCGTGAAGTCTGCGGAACCTCAGAGGCACACGGAGACAAACGGCTGCATGGGTCCCACAGGCCAAGCCTCGATGGGCTCCCGTGTCAAGAACACAGACACGCCAGGAGGGACAGCCGATGCAGTCAACGCCTGCAGCCCCAGCACGCGGCAGCGTCCAAGTGTGGGGGTCTCTGGCCAGGCTCCACCAAAATTGCCATATTCTGTGGCAAAATTTTAAAAATAGGTTTTAACTAGTTATAACTCTAACTGGTTTTACACATAAACAGAACACAGGGTACCAACAGGCTCCAAAATACTTCACCTAGAACCAAGTCTAGAATGCAGATGGCTGCAGCTCCGAGTGTGACGAGTCCCCTTGTAGTGTCTTGAATCCTAGATCGAGGTGACTCAGTGCTCTTCCTAAACCAGACGGCACCCTGAGGCTCTGAGGGCACCCTCTGTGCCCAGGCCAGTCCATCAGCCCTGGCAGAAGCTTCTAGAGTAAGAGCCTGTGGATTTGTATTGGATGGATGTAAACCAGGCAAAGTCACAGGGGCTCCTTCTGGAAGCCCATCCGTTTACCCACTCATGCCATGGAGAGCCTTGCCCCCAACTCCACACCCGCAGTCATGCTGAACCACAACAACTGGCTTTTAGGCCTTCAAGCCACTCCTTCTCGCCGCTGGACAGACTCTTCTCACACCGTGAGGCCCAGAGTAGCCTTAACAGGTGGTCCCAGCAGAACTGGCCACTGCATGAATTGATACCTTTTGTGTGTGTGTGGGGGGGTGGTTGTTCTTCTGTCACTGAGGAACAGTGCACCATAAGTACAGTGGTGCTATCATGGTTCACTGCAGCCTCAACCTGCCAGGCTTGGGTGATCCTCCAGCCTCAGCTTCCCGAGTAGCTGGGCCCACAGGTATACATCACCACTCCTATTTAATTTTTTTGTAGAGTCAGGGTCTTGCTATGTTGCCCAGGCTGGTCTCGAATTCCTGGGCTCAAAAGTGAACTGCCCACCTCAGCCTCCCAAGGTGCTGAGATGACAGGTGTGAGTCACTATGCCCAGCCTAGAATTGGTTTTTCTTAAACCTGAGTTTGACACATGAACCCCACTTACATAGATATGAGCACTCTCACAGCTCGAGAGTTTTTCTCAATCTCGATTCTGTCCGTTCAAGGTCAATATCTAAGAAAGGGTCAGAACTGACCCTCCCTCAGTGAAGCCTAAGAGCAAATGCAGCAGCATCTCAGTGTATGAGGAGACAAAGTAAGAAGGGTGGAAAATACACACTGAAATTCTAGTGCTAGAATCATAATCACCAACACTAAGAGGCAATCTGCTTTCCAAAACATGTAGCTGCTGGATTAACTCCAAAGTCACCAGATTCCACAGGCAGGAGCTCAGAGGGGCACAGCTTTCTAAGGCCGCACAGCCCGGGGCAGCATAACAGCCTCAGGGCAAAGCAAACTAAACAAAGGCTTGGTTCTCTCAAGGACGAAGGTGCTCAAGTCTTTCCAAATAGATTCTTCTTCTAAGTAAGTTAGATGCCTCCTACAACACTGTTTAGAGTGCCAGTGTGTTCAGAAACATGAAGTTGAAAATACATCTCAGGACCCCAAAATCACTACGCTAAAGGGATGTCAAGGTGAGGAAGAGCTTGGAGCAAACCTGCCTCCCATGCTCTTCCTAACAGAGACAGCTACTGGGGGGAGGGAAAAAAAAGCCACATATCTCCCTCACAACCGATCCACAAGGAAATTCCCCATGGACAGAGGAGAGAATTCAAAGTCCCCATCTGCACACGGAGATAAATGCGGATCTGGCTGCTTCCTCTGGAAAGGTGCACCAGAAACGCATTTGTCTGATCTACCTGTGACCTGGAAACCCCTCCCCGCTTCGAGCCGTCCCTCCCTTCCTGGATCAAACCAACGTCCATCTCAAATATATTGATGTCTCACGTCTCCCTAAAATGTGCAAGACCAAGTTGTGCCCCAAACACCTTGGGCACATGTCCAGGACCTCCTGAGGCTGCCGCAGTGTGTCCTCAACCCCTCCTGAGGCTGTGTCTTTAACCTTGGGAAAATGAACTCTCTATGGGCCGAGAACCGTCTCAGAGATCCTTCTGGTTTACAGGAAGCATTCTCTCCTGCGAGTATATCAATGAAATCATGTGGAATTACAAAACGCCACTTTAGTAAAGGCCAAAGGAATTAGGATTCGATGTGCTTAAAAAACAACACAAAAATAACGTTCTATTTGTCAATGGACCATGAATCCCACACCCCCTTTTGCACTGAAGATGTCAAATGGGATGAGAGGCCCCTCCTGCGGATGCTACCCTCTGACCCCACTTCCCAGAGTCCAGTTTCCTGCTGCTCAGGGAACAGCAACCCCAGCTTCACGGGGCTCAGGCCTCCAAACCCAACTCCCACCCATGCTGGAGAATCACCCCAGGGACTAGAGAACTGGCAGGTGCAACTCTCACCTCATCCCCTCAAAGGGAAAAAGGCACCTTCCCGCTCCTCTTCCTGCTGGTGGGAACAGGGGCAGGAGCTGGAGGGTCAGGAGTCAGGCGGCAGAATGGAAGCAGCCTGGGTCCCTGCTAGTCACAGATGGCAAATGCCAACCATCCCCGACCTTCACTTTGCAAAGAAATCCTTCTTTTTTGTCAGGTCCCTGGTTAAAAGTTTGCACCCATTCCTTAAAAGGGGGGGGGGACCTCAGATACAAATAAAAAATGGGTGTTTTGCTGACAACATTTCAATTATCTGGGGACCTTGGGTAAAATGATGGCAAAACAGGAAACTGAACGCTGTTATTCAGGAAACTACCTTCCAGCCCCCTCTACCCTCCCAGGCTGTCACCTGATGGTGTTTGTCTGCTAGATGATTAACAATAATTGCTCTGAAAACCTAGGTGTACAGAACAGACAAGAAGTCAGCTCGGGTTGAGGGGAAGCAGGATAAGACCCCCTTCCCCGCAGGACGGTGGAGGAGGAACCTTCAGCACCTGGGTTTGCAGGATGCTGGATCTCTGAGAGCATCTCTCACAGCTCAAGTATGGCCAGACCCTCCTCTGACACAGCCTGTTCAGGCGAAGGTGGGCACCTGCCTTAGAGACCCACAGCCCTGTGCGGGGCTCAGCTGGAGCTGAACTTTCCTCCCTTGGTAAGAGTCAGGGCCAGGAGTGGGGAGAGGAGAGAAGCAGCAGGCCTGAGGGGCACTGTGGAAACTCCATGCCACGCTAACTCTCGTCTGATGTGCTCCGGCCAAAGCCACGCTTCTCGGAGGGCGTTTCCCTTCACACATCCGGAAATCATCAACGTCTAGTCTCCCCACAGAACAGATCCTTCCCCAGGAGGCAGATGCTTGGCTGTAACACGGGGTAATGAGGGGCGTGCCTTCGTGCCCACTCTGTAGTGTTTCCTGTTACCTATTTTACCTTAAGCGACAAATGATTCCCGTTTACACGGGACACAGTGACACAGACAGCAAAACACATGAGATTCGGCGTGATCCCACACCCGTCACTGCTGACCTCAAGTGCTTTGTTCGTTTTGCTTCTAGAGTTTATACTCTCTCCCGGGGTTCCAGGCCTGTGGATTCAACCAACCGTAGATCAAGATTTTTTTTTTAATGTGTTTGTACTAAGCATTCAGACTTTATTATTCATTAAACAACTACTCGCATGGCATGTGCATGGTATAGCTGTTACGAGCAACCCTGACATGACTGTCTGCAGGAGGATGTGCATATGTCATATGCAAACATGATGCCATTTTATTGCAGGGACCTGAGTGCCCACAGACCTTGGATTCCATAGGCAGTCCTGCAGCCTACCCCCATGGGCACTGTGGAATGGCAATAATAGAAAATATGGAGGTTTTAAACAGTTATATACTAAATCTAATCGTTTGTTAAGAAATTACTGTGTATCACTTGTATTATTTGGAAGTCCTTCCTGGCCCAGAGACTTGACATGTTCTTATCTTTTTGTCCACGGATCTAGCCATTCCAGTAAGCTTATTGAACACAAATCAATTTTGCAATTAAATTCTTACAGGAATCACACTCAATCTGTAAGCTGCTTTGGTTTTTAAAGTGAAATAACCAATAGTTTTGCAAACCAGCTATATTATAGAATAGGATAAAGCAGCCCCATGACACGCAAAAACATGGGGTTTCAAAGCTAACCAGTATAAAACACGTTACAAACCCCTAAATATGAAAACGTTTTACACCACAACAGATATTCCAGAAAAAAACAAGATGTTCAAAAAAGCCCTTTGCAGAAAAGCACTTTCCCCTTCATTTTTCACACGGTTTCCAGAAGCTTGTGTTTGGCGATGATCATGAACCAGAAGTAGCGTCCACTGCAACTACTGCCACCACAACACAGAATATTAAGGCATTAAAAAGAAAGGACACAGTATATTTCCTATTGATGAGAACGGGTAGAGTGTTATAAAAATGAGTGTGTTCTAAAGTCAACAATGTTCAAATTCTAGGTCTCCCGCAGACACTAGATGGTAACCGCCAAAGCTTATGTACTTGGCAACGTTCAAGGAGACCAAGTTCAGAGCTGTCACAATGCAGCACCATCCTCACGCAATTATCTCAGGCGGGTTTGAGGGCAAGTGCCCCCGTCACAGCGGGAAAGCTGCCCAGCCCAGCACTTCCTGAGATCACAGACCTTCGCCTTCCCACGTCTTCAATAGTTCCTTTACACCGGGAACCAGAAAGCAAAACATAAAACACTTCCTCAAATCTCAAGACAGTCTTTAGAGCTCTTTTCCTTCCCCTTCTCTTACTGAAAAAGCCTATTTTGTAAGCGATCTGTAGTGCTTCCCAGAGCTGGGGCGGGAGGAGAGCTGGTGTTGGGTAGACCGAGTTTCAAGCGTGGGGAGACCAGGAAGTTCTGGAGATGGATGGCGGTGATCGTGGCACCACAGTGTGAACACACTTCATGCCTCCAAACCATACACTTAAAAATAGAGTGCTATGTAATTTTACCGCAATCAACACACTGAGAAAACTCATCTATAATTACTGTCATTTCCAATATCTTGTACCCTGTAAGTTGCATTTGCTTTTGGAAATCCTCAGAGCAATCTTGAAAGACTAATACCCTATCATCTCTGAAACGCAGGCAAAGTCGTTCAAGGGTTTGGTTATAGGAGAGTAGCTGGAAAGCAAAGCGCCCGTTAGACATGGCAGCCGTGGTAGCACAAACACATGGTAGGAAGATGGTGGTCATGCTACACACAGATGGGAAGGGTGTGGGGAGCCACAGCACCCGATACTTGGGGGATACCTGGGCAGGAGCCGAGAATGTACCAAACACGTTCGATCACGCAACATTCACGGACCGTGAGTCCAGCCACCGCCGCTGGCATCTACTGTGGCTGGGGTGTCCTCTGCCACAGAGATACACACCCTGCCAAGGATAGTGTACAGATTAAATGTCAAAGCACAGACATGCTCAGGTCCAGCTGTTCACATAGAAGCAAACACAACACATTTCCCAGACCCCATAGCATGACTCTCCACTTGACTGCACCCCATCCCGTGCATCCTTGTATCTGTGTCTCGGCCCTCACTCACTCCCTCACTTCCTCATTGGGTCAGGAACCAAGAGTCCACTGTGTGCCTGGTGCACTGAGCCTTGTCAGGGGCCTCTGGGCCGCATGCTGGGACACGCAACTAGGAACTCCCAGTGCACACGTTGGTCTCCTGCAAGACGCTTGGCTCTTATCTGTGGGAGCCAGGAGCCAGCACCCATCCCTACATCTGACCGCATTCTTAGAAAAGTCACAGAAGGCCCCTCACCAACCCAGCAGCACCCTGAGGCCACATCCCACTTGCCTGCTGGCTCCTGAGCCTCCCACCCTGTGATGGCTCGCTCCTTTGGTTCCCTGCCTTGAATCCACTGGTTCCTCTCCTCATGGGACTCTTTCCTGTCATCTTCCTGTCATTTTCCTGTCAGCAAGCACATGTATCCAGCCTGACCTTGCTGATGTGCTCCAGCTGGCCCTGGACTCGAACCGCGCTGCTGCGGCTTTCCATCAGTGTGACATCTGCGAGTTACCTCCTGGGAAATGCCAGGTGATGGTAACATCAACCAGGAGGCACAGCTGAGAAGCAGAACGCATGGTGCGGTGCCCAGAACGTCACGTCCTTGAACAGACGCTCTGTGTCTTCTCCTCTCCTGGCACAGCTTCGCTGTAGGAAGGCGGCCATTCTTCCAGTGCTGCTACTTCCGACACCGGGGAAAGCAAGCTTCAGAAATGAACGGTGTCAAAGAGGCAGGACCCACCAGCAGGGCTGCCAGCGGCCGGACGACCACAGCCCCAGCATTCCCCAGCCACCATGACTGACAGCCCAGGCTCCAGAAATGCACAGCTTCAACCTTAGGAGTAAAAACCCTCCCAAGCCAACTATTATTTTCAACAATGGGATCAGGGAGTGGGGTGTTCTAACCCTGCCTCTCTCGACAGCACAGATCATCAGATCCCAGTTCTTATAGGATTGGGGAGTGTGTATGTGTGGGGGGGGTGGTTCTAATCCTACCCCCCCTTCATAAAAAAGAACTGGGATCTGATGATCTGTGCTAGGTCAGTACTTTGCTTCCGCCACATGCAGTCATCCTCAGCACCAGGAAAAGTCAGAAGCGTTGAGTGATGACACCAATACCAACACGTGCGGTTGGTATTTCTGACAACTCCGGTAACTGGCTGCACAGATACAACACAACAGCGGTGAGATCCACGGACATCACCAGTCTTCCCAACGATTGTGTTCCTGAATCTTCTGCGTTCGGAATAACGGTCTTCTTTGCTAGGGCTGAGCCATGCTTCCCTCTTGCCTGTCCTCTGCCTTCACCAGCTTCGTGCGCGTTTCCGGGCAAGTGTTTGTGCAGGTGCTATCACTTATTTCCATAGCGAGAATATACACAGACACCACACAGAAATGGGCAACCCCATTAGGAGCTGTGCAGGGAGATCTAACTCATCCGATGTGCCAAATTCCTCCTGTTGCCATGGAAATTAAACTAACGAAACTAACGTTGCTATGACCTCATCTCTTACTGTGCCACTAAAGATCATCCGGGTAAGAGGAGTGTGCCTCTGCATAGCATTCAGCTCACGTTTACATGTCGGTTTTCCCTGAATATGGTTCTGTGAGATAGAAATCAGTAAGATGGGGTGTAACATCTAGTATAGGATCGTTGTGTGTCCTGGGCTCACACACTTCCTTTAAGATCCTCAGAAAATGAAGTTTAACTCTGGCGATGTGAGTTACATAGTAACTTGTTTTGGATACTGTCTCTTTCACCATCTAAATATCAACACCAAAGAAGTTTTTGAGTTCCTTTTGAAATTGAAAGGAATTTAAAACCATAAAAGCCCCAATATTAAAGGATACAATTCAGTCTTTTTAGCATATTCTCAAAGCTGCACATCAACCACTAGTATGTAATTCTGGAACTTTTTCACCACGGGCCAAAGAAACCTTGAACCCATTAAGAGTCAGCACCTGCTCCTTTCTTCCGCCAGCACCTGGCAATCGCCAGGTGCGTGACCTTTGGCGTGACCTTCGGTGCTGGCATCTTTCACGTCCAAGGTGAGTGGAATCTCACAGTGAGTGACCTCTTGACAGACACCTGGACTGTTTCTACTACTACGAATAATGCTGCTATGAAGATTCTTGCATAAGATTTTTTTTTGTAAAAATGTTTTCAATTTTCTTGGGCATATGCCTAGGAGTGAAATTCCTGGGTCGTATGGTGATTTCATGCTTAACTTTTCTGAGGAACGGACAGACTTTTCCAAATCAACTGTACCATTTTACTTCCCTTCCCACTAGCAATATATCAAGATTTCAGTTTTCCCAAATTCACCACCATGTCACTGTCCAATACTGGGATTTTATCCATCCCAGTGGTTGTGAAGTGGTATCTCACGGTGGTTTTGATTTCCATTTCTAAGATGACGAATTCTGCTAAACATCTCATGTGCTTTTTAAGGCATTTATATGTCTTTCTTTGGAGAATGTCTATTCAAATCCTTTGTCCATTTTTAAACTGGATTTTTATTAAGAGGTTTTACATATATTCTTGATATCAGGTCCTTATCGTGATAATGTATCCTGTTCTGTGGGTTGTCTTTTTACTTTAATAGTATCCTCTGAAGTGAACATTTTAAATTTTGATACCATCTTTTATCCTTCAGTTGCTTGTTATAGCTCTAGATGTCTCATCCAAGGAAACATTGCCTAATCCAACCTAACATTTTCTCGAGGAGTCTCCCCTAAAGGTGTCATGGGCTTAACTGTCCCATTCCCCCCCCCAAGATTCCCATGTTAAAGTCACAACCCCAGAAACTTAAAATGTCACTGTATTTAGATACAGGGACTTAGCTTGGCAATTTAGGTCCCTTAAGATCTTAAGAGTAGGCCCTGATCCAGTATGACTGGTGTTAAGAGAATTTAGACAGAGTACTTAGTGCTCCATGCACATAAGAGAAACCTGTGAGGACACAGAGAAGACGCCGTCTACACAGCATGGGGTGAGGCCCCAGAGAATCCAACCCTGCCCACACCTTGATCCCAGGCTTCCAGTCTCCAGGAAAAAGGAAACAAGATGCTATTGTCTAAGTCGCACGGTCTGTGGTGTCCGTTATGGTACCCAGCAGACTGACAGAATGGGTCTCAGTCAGCTCCTTACGTTGGATCCATGTTGAACTTTGCTTGTACGGTGAGGAAGGGTCCAGTCCATCCTTTTCCATGTGGATACCCCAGTTGTCCCGGCACCATTGAGTTGTGAAAGGCAAAAAGCAAAGCAACCCTTACCATCCTTTCTCCATCAGCAGATTAGAAGATACACTGAAGAATCGTGGACAATTTTGTCAGTTTAAGCCAGTGGTTTTCAAACTTTTGGGTCTCAGGAACCCTTTGCACTTTATTAAAGAGCACAAAAACGCTTTCTCATCAGGCCGGGAGTGGTGGCTGCTCATGCCTGTAATCCCAGCACTTTAGGAGGCAGAGGCAGGTGGATCACTTGAGGTCAGGAGTTCGAGACCGGCCTGGCCAACATGGTGAAACCCCGTCTCTACTAAAATACAAAAATTAGCCTGGCATGGTCCCGAACACCTGTAGTACCAGCTACTAGGGAGGCTGAGGCAGGAGAATCGCTTGAACTCAGGAGGCAGAGGTTGAAGTGTGCTGAGGTCACACCACTGCACTCCGGCCTGGGTGGCAGAGCTTGCTTTTTTTTTTTTTTTTGGAGACTCCGCCTCCAAAAAAAAAAAAAAGTAACAATTTAGTTTATTTTACGAGGATAAAGTCATTATATCTTAACAGAGTCTTAAAGAAGAAACCATTTTCCAAAATAAGCAGCAGCGTGGCAACAGTTTGTGCTGCTGTGAAAACACCTAACATCTCTGCACCTCAGACAGCAGGATTCTCATGCCTGCATCTGCGTTCAGTGGGCTGCAGAGCCATGGCTGAAGTTTATGAAGCAAGTCCGACCCCATACTGATATACAGTTAGGAAGCAGTATTTTCACTGTGTTTTCAGATCACTTTAGGTATTCTCTGCTGCCAAATATAACAAGTGGCACTTCTGTACAGGCTATCGGCAACACAGTCTGTGCTCTGGTCGTGGGACCTTTCTGCCCCAATTCCTTCTAAGTCGACTGGTCCGTCCTGCAATCGAATGGCTTTTGCCAGCACACGATTTTGTAATCACACATTGGTTAGGTAACACTGATTCAGAGTTATGAGCAGCTTCCACATTTCGTTATTATGTAAAACAAAAAAAAACAAACAAACAAACAAAAAAAAAAACGCATCAATATCATCATTAATCACATGAGAAAGTGGTAGACACAAGATTTTTATATTTTAATATTCGCTGGAAAGCTCAAATGTCTATCATTGGGAATAATGTAAGGTACTTTCCTTGAGATGAAAGTCATTTTGTTCATTTTTCAGGCCACACCTGCAAATACCTCCATCTGAAGTGGCATCTTTTGTAAGTCATTCTTTCTATAAAGGCGGCCGTTAGTGGAAGAAGTGGTTCTGCAGGTTCATAGCTCAGAGGCACCAGTGCTCTCCCAAGATAACCATAAAATCCGCAGAAGACGCACCTGTGCGCACTTCCTGTTTCTCACTCAGAACATTCCAGAAGGAACCCTGAATCCCAACGCCGCAGCGGTACTGAAGTTTGCCCTCACCCACACAATAAACCCAGGGAGCTCCCCCAGTCCCCACCCCGAGGCCACAGCCTTGGTCCTCTGTCTGGTCTAGGAGGGCTCCTGCAGCTCCAGCCTAACAGGGAACAGAAGGCACCCACATGTCACAAAGCCCTCCCAAGGCCTGGCGAGCACTTTTGTTTATGTGCCAGTCAAGTGCGTTTGACAATTCTACAGCCAGCTGTATGGCAGGCAGCGAGGTACCCAGCAAATACTCAGGGCTCACGTTACTGAGGAAGGAAGGTGGACAGCGAGGTACCCAGCAAGTACTCAAGGCTCACGTTATGGAGGAGGAAGCCAGGCAGATAATGAGGAACCCAGCACGGTTCACGTTACCGAGGAGGAAAGGAGGGTGGAGACAAGGGGGCTGGAACAGTCTGTCAATAACCTTTAGCATTTACAAGGCTCGCTGAAGATTATCCGATTTGATCTTAACAGCTCACAAGATAGGCAGAGGCATGACTGTTTTCACTTCATAAAAAAAGATCCCGAGAACTGGTGATGACCACGTGCTCTTCCCATAGGCTCCCAGAAATCATCCTCAGATCATCTCTCAGTTGTATACATGTGATAATATCTCAGTCACGTCCCCTCTCTGCAGGGGAATTTTACTGCCGCCCTGCTGTTCCTTCGCACCCCTGCCCTCTCCTGCATTTCAGCCATGTCCACCATCCATGGGGAGTCTGCACCACCCCACCCCCGCTGCTGCTGATGGCTTGGGTCACGCTTACCTTTCATTTCCACCTACAGGGACCTGTTCTTCCTTCAAATGCAGCTCAAACTCACTCATTGTGTGAAGCCTTTTCCAGCCATCACAACCGTCATGTGTAAAATCAGTCTGTGGAATGCTTCATTTAGGAGGTGCTTATGTTGCCTCATTGGCTGTGAGCAGGGCCAAATTCTGAGCAAACCCGGTGGTCCCCTCTCCCCATCTCTGCTCCAGTGCACTTAAAACAAGGATTCCTGGAAGCAACTTTTTAGACCAATTCATGCATGAGTCTGCCCCACACCCTGCAGAAAAGCCCTGGTGGTCGGCGGTCAGGGCTCGGGGCCCCCAGGTGGGTAAGGAGAGCTTAGTGCCCTCTCTGGACTTGTCGCTCAGAGACCCGCAGCAGGAAGGGAAGAAACTTGCATCCTCTGAAACATCCAGGCCCCGAGACCCACTCAGGAGCAGAAAACGGGGAAGGAGCCTTGAACAGACCCACGGGAGGGTAGACAGCAGGAGTCACAGAGGCTACCAGGGAGGGAGGGAGGCAGGCAGTGAGGCCAGAGGTGATGTGGCCGGGAGGGAGTTGATGTGACCAGAGGTGACGTGGTAGGGGGATGACACGGCGTGGTGGGGGGAGGAGATGTGGCCAGGGGCAACGTGGCCAGGGAAGGAGACACGGCTGGAAGTGACAAGAGGGGTCTCCAGGCCTCAGACTGTGCCTCAATTATGGATGACATTTTAATTAAGATGTTATATCTAACTTTAACGAAAAGTAGCAATTTAGAACCATTGTGTACATTTAAAGCACGGTACAAATAGAGCCCGTTTCCCAAACCAAAGAACAGTGCATTGAAGGAAAAAGTAACAGCTCACCCAAAAAAAAAAAAAAAAACACTGAGTAAAGAAAAAATTCATTTAAGATCAGAAATAAAGAGATCCTACAGCTCTTCTAGTCCAATCCCCACCCTAACATGAATGGGGGGGAAAAGGAAGTAGATTCTAGTCAGTCAGAATTAAAGGCAAAACCGATCCACTTTACTTTCTACTTGACAGAAAACAAGAAGCTCATCAAGGAATCCCTACAAACAATAGCTTTAGTAGTTCCCAAAATGCAAAATTCACCTACAAATTAAATCCACTGCTAAGTGTGTATAGAGTAATTTTTTTCATTATTGCCTTCCTCATCCCCAGGGGCTTTTGTAGACCTTGTTTCCCCCTAATTGCCTCCAACACCCAGGAAATTGAAACCCCACAAGTAAACCGTGTCTCGATTCATGCACAGCGTCCTTTGGAGCGGACAGTCCATTGCTCTAAGACGTTCTTGTCACCTAAGCACCGATTACAGCCTGAGAACGCACAACACGCACTCACACAAACTCAGACAGACAACAGGTGAGATACAGCACATGAGGAGGAAGACAAGATAAATGAGCTTCACCGTCACCCCAGATCCGACAAGAAGGGACACACGCAGTCTACTCGGGTGCAGGTGATTCCTAGAAAACAGCCAAGGGCAGAATTTGGAGAAGCAGCACCGCAGGCCAGGAGGGTCTGGGGGCTTTAGAAGGGAGGGGCGCCCCGACCAGGTACTGGGGGATTCAGAAGGGAGGGGCTCCCCGACCAGGTGCTGGGGCTTCAGAGGGGATTGGTGCCCCGATCACTTCCTGGAGGGTTCAGAGGGGAGGGGTACCCTGACCACGTGCTGGGACTTCAGACAAGAAGGTGCCCCGACCGGGTCCTGGGGGCGACAGGACAAGCTCAGGGTTCCGTAGTGACTTTTCACTCCCTACTCCCGAATCTTGCCCTGAAGTTGCAGCCAGTCCAGGTATTCATTTAACCATAAAATTAAGTATCTGTGAGTAACACAAGTCACTAATCCACACAGATCTGAGTCCACAGATACTTCCCAGAGACGCCACCATCCCTTCTGGTAGAAGAGCAGCCCAGCGGCCCACGCTGCTAGGAAGGGAGACTGTCTCCAGACCGACGCTGCAGAGTCCTCAACACAAAGTCTACCTTCGGGAACCATGCCGTCCTCCTACAGAAGCAACTAGGGGCATGTAGGGTTTTTTAAAATCTTTCTTTTTCTTAAGACAGCGTCTCCCTTTGTCACCCAGGCTGGAGTGCAGTGGCTCGATCTCAGCTTGCTGCAACCTCTGCCTCTCGAGTTCACGTGATTTTTCTGCCTCGGCCTCCCGAGTAGCTGGGATTACAGGCGCCTGTCCCCACGCCCGACTCATTTTTTATATTTTTAAGTACAGATGGGATTTCACCTTGTTGGTCAGGCTGGTCTTGAACACCTGACTTCACATGATCCACCCACCTCGACCTCCCAAACTGCTGGGAACACACGCATGAGCCACGGTGCCTGGCCCATATAGCTATTTAAATTTGACTAAAATTAAATAAAATTAGAAGTTCTCATTTACACTTCAAGCATTCAGTTACCCACAGGTGGCCACTGACCAGAGGCTGGTACAGATGTCACACTCCACACTGTAGAAGGATCTAGAGACGAAATGGCTCTAAGATCATCTCGACATCTTTATGTTGAAGCTACTGAAGTTTTACTCTGATTATTATAGACATCAGCATTCTCCCACTTAAAAATGTCAGAGCTATTGCAATGATCAGCTCTGTGGCTTCCCAGCAGCTCTTCTCTTCCTGGACAGAGAACTGTAGAGCATCTGCACTCTGCCTCCACACTAAGACATAGTAGAAGCCTCCGTGTAAAATCAGGGGGAGAAAAAAAGATTAATCCCTAGTCCGCCTCTCCCCCTATGATTGTGTGAAACTCCTCTTAATATGCAGAATAACTGCCAGAGTTGCAATAAAGAAGCATCCCTTGACCAGGAAGCAGCAGGGAAGCAAGAGGAGGGAGATGCGAAGACCCTCCGTTCCCTCTGGGACCCCAGGCCCAGCCAGGACTGAGAAAGGCAGCACAGCCCGGCAGACCTGCACACCTGATGCGAACCATACACACGGCTTCCCTGGGCCTCGGTCCCCTGCTCTGCCCTCACTGGCCACTGTGGCTCTGGGTAGAGGCAGCTCCCTGAGCCCCAACACCCACAGCCAGTCCCCTCCTTGCAAGTCTCAGCTGTGCTCTCACTGCCTCCCTGATGCTTCTCATCATCATCCGCGTACCGTGTCCACTCTACCCCACAGCCCTTGCTACCGCCCACCCCACCAGGGAGCCTAGCACACAGCAGGTGCCCGAGACGCCCCAACGGGCGGGCATGCCAGGGCAGGGCTTGGAGTTCCAAGGGCCATGTCCCGCATACCACCACAAGTGCCGCGGAGGCTGTGGAAGGGGTCCAGGTTTCAGGCCTGCACTCAGCTTCTCCCGGCCCCCGAGGCCAAGAACCTAGCAAGGGAGCGCAGCCGGAAGCAGGGTCCCAAACCCACTTCCTGCTCCTCAAGAGGAAGGGGGCCTCGGGGCACAACCCCAGGAGCACCTTTCCTCCTGCCAGGCTGCCTGCCACAGCACCAACACCTTCACCGCAGGGAAACCCACCTCTGTGAGGAGAAAACCAAGTACCACAGGAGCCACGTCCCCCGCAGCGTCTGCTGAGCCCAATAGCGACAGCAGCAGCCGGGCCCCCACTCAGCACACACCGACTCCGAACCCGCCACGCACACCACAAGGCCGACCATCTTGAAGCTCAGCTTCCACTCGTCAGGGCCCTCCTTCCAGGAGAGCTCGGCATGTCTATCTTCCCTGGGCTCACAGAAAGCAGCGTGACTCAGCCCCGAGTGTGCACAGAGTCAAGCTCCCACTAGCTGTACAGACAACCTCCCTTGCCCTGTCCTGGGAAGGGGCCAAGCGCAAATAGCCATCTTTTGCCCGCACAGGTATGGAATTCAGTCAGCTCTTCTCAATGGAGTTGTGACAGGTCAACTCCAGGCTCCTCAGCGCTCTGGGGTTCACCTCGGGCCACTGCACCTTTGAAACGTGGCTGTGGACTCCTCTAGGCTGCTCAGTGTCACGGCCCATTTCATTCAGACACTGCAGGCGCCTGCCATGGTGTCAGTACCCAGGACACCCCTGCCGGCATCCTCCGAGATGCTGCTGCAGCTGCTGTGATCTGAGAACAGCCATGCACAGGCATCAAAGGGAGGGCTTCTCAAGTCTCCTCCAAGAGCAGTGGCTACAGCTTTGGAAGACGTTGCACTGAATCCTGGGTGATCCTGGATCGGTCTGCAATCTAAGCCTAGTTGCTGGGGAGACACACTCTGTTGTAATTGACAGAGGCTGTTGGTGGCAGCCCTACCAAGACCGAGAATGGCAACTAATCTGAGATTTACTATCCATACTTTCTATTTGATGTTTCAAAGGAAAGCATCGTGAAGTTCCAGTAGCAAGGAATTTTCTATAATCTATCACACATCAAGATATAGCAGAAATGTAGCTAAAATGTTCATAGGGTCTATGCAGAGAAAGAGATGGGTCTATTTCAGGAAAAGTGCTTGCTGGCTTTTAAGAAACATAGTGAAATCCCTGCCAAGTAAAAGATTGTTTATACTTTTGCTTTGGAAACGGAGGGAAAGTTCTTTCTTATTATTTGAATACATTAACTGTATTTAAGTGTTCTGGTAGATTAAGTATTAAACATTCAAAAGGAAGTAATTCTGTTCGGTCTATTTCACTCTTTAAATGTAGCTTTCAAAAACTGACGAATACCTGACCGGGTGCGGTGGCTCATGCCTGTAATCCCAGTACTTTGGCAGGCCGAGGCGGGTGGATCACGAGGTCAGGAGATTGAGACCATCCTGGCTAAAACGGTGAAGCTTCGTCTCTACTAAAAACGCAAAAACCTAGCCTGGTGTGGTGGCAGACACCTGTGGGTCCCAGCTACTTGAGACGGTGAGGCAGGAGAATGGCGTGACCTGGGAGGCGGAGCTTGCACTGAGCCCAGATCACACCACTGTACTCCAGCCTGGGCAACAGAGCAAGACTCCGTCTCGAAAAAGAAAAAAAAAAGTGGCAAACACCCCATGTCTGCCCTGGCTCCGGCCATCTCCAGAGTGGACAGAGCTTGGGAAAAGCTCACTGTGGAGACCCAGAAGGCCAGGCCTGGCCTTTGCTCAGCAGATGAGCAAGAGGGTCAGCCACCCTAGTGAAGAAGCCCAAATTTGCTATGTTACTGATGATATCCACATAAATTTCTATTTTGCCTCAAACAGAACTGGGATCTATGTTTGAGCAAGCAGCTCGTGCCAACAGTCCCTCCATGCCATCATTTCCCTGACCTCCCCCAGAAGAGCCAGGCCAGGCAGCGTCCCCACATGGGGACTGGGTCTCAGGAAGATCCTGGTCCTGCCCCTCTTTCTCTCTCATCCCTGCAGCACCCTGGCTTGCTGTGGAAGCCCAGCAGTGCTGGCTAAACCCACGTTCACCTGGGACATTCAGGAGAAGCTTCTGTGCAGAAATCAACTGGGAAGTAGGATTGTGTGTGCTGGCAGGTCACTCGAATGGATTTGCAGAACTCAGTTTTCAACACAGGTGCCGCCACCAAGTCCCTGAAGACCTTTGTGAGCCTAGAGCCACAGAGCCATTTGAGGCACTCTCACAATCTCTAACAACCCTGCACAGAGGCCCTGTTTATCCAAAGGACCATAAAATTTTCCGTGTAAACAAAGTTTTACATAATGAATTAAAAGTGAAGTCACCACTTCTATTTTCCATTAATCCATTCATTCAAACAAGTATCTCTTGAGTGTGTGCATCAAATACTGTGGAATTAGGATTTAGTCCATGCCTTCAAGAAATATACAGCACAGAAGAAAAGGTATAGCTTGTAACTAACAGTGGTGAATAGGCAAGAAATACATATCACAGAAGGAAAGGTATAGCTTATAACTGTAACAGTGGTGAACAGGCAAGAAATAAACATCATAGAAGGAAAGGTAGAGCTTGTAACTAACATCATAGAAGGAAAGGTAGAGCTTGTAACTAACGTCATAGAAGGAAAGATGTAGCTTATAACTAACAGTGGCGAACAGGACAGAATCTCACAGGCTCGTCAGGAGCCAACGAGGAGGAAGCCATGGTTCACATCCGTCTGCAGTAGATAAATGTTTCCCGGATAAAGTAACTTGTCTACAGTGGTATCTGCTCCTTATTGTTTAATCTTACTCGATAGGGTATTAAATTATGACTTTATGTGCTGCTTATATAAAATACATCATTGTCAGGGGAGGTTATAAAATAATACTTCACTCAAGCTTGGGCTCTGAATGGTGCGAGGCAATGGGACGATGTGTTCCCGTGTTCTTGAGACGCAGAAGGGGCAAGACCCTGCTTCCCTTCTCCTCCCCACCGCCCTGTTCCCAGATGAGGGGCGGAGGCAAGGCCGCCGGGCAGTCCTAGAGCTGGCTCCAGGGCCAGGACACCACGCCCAGACGCTCAGCGCCCCATGCAAGAAATACAGACTGTGAGGCAATCACCAATTTACCTGGCAGTGGGGAGAGTCCTTCATCAAAAGCCTGTGCTTCCAGGAGCCAGGACAAAGCAGGAGCCCCTAGGAAAACTGTTCCGGGTGCTCCTGAAACCTGGGCAGAGTCACAGTCTGGCAGGAAGCACCAGTGATGCAGGTGTGCCCAAGACTGGGAGGATGGCCAGATGCCTGGAGACCAGACCGGCCTGCAGGAGATGACCACCTCTCTCTGGTTCATTAGAGACAGACAGTCTGGGCTTCACTTTTGTATGTGGAGTCTCACAGTACAGAAATGTCACAAAGAAATTAGACTTCGTATACCCCAATTTTTTTAATTAAAAAAACACAATTATTTCAACTAATTCTAAATCCAACAAAGAAAAATAAATAAGTATATAAATGCATGCCTCCAAAATGTAAACCACAATCTCTTTACCCGTAGGAGACCCAAAATTTAGTATACCTTTTCTTCAGTATGATCTCATTTTTTTTCAAACCATTACTGAGGGGTCTCCTCACTGCCCCATGACGAGGTTCATGGGCTCTTCAGGGCTCTTTGCTGTTTCATCATTTTTTAGATTTAAGGGCAGGATCATTTTCCCACACTTGCTTGCTTCCCTGATCACAAATTTTTCACAAGGACATCATAGTGCCTCAGAAAACCTAGTAAACTGAACTTCATTCAAAGTGAAAACAATAAGGACATGTTGGCTGCTATGACAGCATCCTCAGTCACTGAATCTCCCTGGGGGACCACACATACCCCCAATCTCCTTGGAACCCCAGCATGAAGGTATCGCTGCGGCTGACAGGACTGACCCACCCTGGGGGAGGCATGAAAGCAAAGGGAAGAGAAGGCAGGTGACTCAATTTAGGAAACTCAGGTGATCCTCTCGAGTCACGTTTCTCAGGGTGTCAGGGGACCAGCCACATGTAGGGAACCTCCTTGGCCTGGCAGGTGGCAGACTCCTGGGACCCTCCTCAGACACGTTAATCAGAGAATCTAAAGGCGGGCAAACTCTGAAAAGTATCTGTAAAGGAAGGACTTAGCTCTGCTGTGAGCCCACTACACGTGGGGTCACGCAGGATGCCGCTCCCAGCGTCCAGTCTCCATTTCACCCTCCTGGGAGGAACACCCGTCAAGTCACAGAGCACGGTCTTCAGCGAACACCTTCCTGCGCGACCTCCACTGTCGCCCAGCCCTGCAGGAGTAGCCGCTGAGTAGGGGAAACAAGTCTTTGCTCCTGACCCGGCCACCTTGACGCTGGGCATAAGACCAGCACTGCTACGTCTCTGGGGAAAGGAGCGGCCCTGGGCAGGAATGCACTTGGCAGCCCCAGGGAGCGGCCAGGTGTAGAGGACCAGGTCTCTGCCCACAGACACGTCAGCACAGCATCCTGGAGCAGAACCTCCAGCCCAGCTGAGCCTACAGATGGCTGCAGCCCTGGACAGCATCTTCACGGTGACCCGGGGGACTGGGCCAGAGCCGCTCAGCAGGGCTGCACTAAATTTGCAACCTGAAGAAGCTGTACAGTCGTACGTGTACTTTGTCTTAAGCCCCTAGGTTTTGGGGTCACTTGTCACACAGCGACAGACAGTGGATGTGCACGGACTCCCAGGCCACGATGGCCTCTGCCGGCCTCACCCGGGCTGTCTCATCTGTTCCCGTGACATCACGTTTCTCAGAGCCAAAGGCTGCCAGGATCCCCTCTTTTCTTCACGACGTCGTTACAAGCTCACGATACACACTGAAAAAAACCAATCTGTAAAATACAACGTATGACGCGATACAAGGGGAATGCCCAGGCACATACACACGCGAAACAGGCACAAGTGCGAAACAGGCACAAGCACAAACAGGTGTACATGCGTGAAACAGGTGCACGCGTGAAGGTGTACACTCGTCAAACAGGTGTACATACACACAAGAAAGCACCAGACATGAACGGCTGTCTTTGGGAGCCTAGTTTTTAGACATCTCCCTCACCCTTTTACATCTGCACGATTACAAACACAGCACACCACAGTACTGAGGGGAAGCCCCAGCTTCTCATGGGGGCACATGAGGCTTTTCATTTATGCCACAAGTTGCATCACTACATCCTAGAACTGCAAGGCCCCCCACTGCCAGGACTGGGTCAGGTCCACCCTGTGCTCCAAGGACCAGGCTCCCTGCCAGCCCACACGGACCTGCCCCTCGGGGATGGTGCAGCTGCTTCTAAAACAGAGGCTCAGGCCCACCCAGAGACCTGCAGTACCTGTTATTAAATCAAGACTTGGCTGTGGGTAAACGTGAAGATTTTTATTAAACATGACTCTGCAACATTCAAAGGACCATAACTGAATGCTTTCGCAGCCACCACGTGTCCAGACGCTCATAGAGAAGGCCAGGGTGTGGGAACCCACGGAGCCCCAACAAGGCAGACTTGGAGCAGTGTGGCGCAGTTAGCACCCATTTTGTGTCGATACTTGCCTTTTATGTTCAGATTAAAATAAAAAATACGCAACAGTAGCTCACTTTCTATTTCAATTCTCTATTTTTGTAGTAACTGGGCCCCTTTTCCTCTGCTTTCCCAGCTGAGTGATAAATAGGCCCAGCTTGGATTTGTCAAAGTCTGGGTGTCTGTTGTAGAGTAAGTGAGGGGGGTAGGGAGGGGAGCAGGAGTGGTGAGGAGGAGTGGGGAATAGGGAGGGACAGAGGGAAGGAGAGAGAGAAACCGTGGAAGGCTGGAGGCAGGAGGGTTGCTCCCTGGCAGCCTCAGGCTCCCCGTTCCAAGGTAACTGAGCTGGCATCATGCATGCAGTGCTGTCATATGACTTGGCTGACACATGCCAGAATGACAGCAAAATGCTTCAGGAGAAGAGTAAGCACCAGCATCTTCAGATTAGGGTAGAGTCCCGGTTTCACGCTTGCCTTGTGTGACATTCTATAAATTGTAAAGATAACGCATTTTCTTGCCAGCCACGCTGTTCCCCAAATACCAAGTATAATAAAGACCAGACAGCATCTGAGTACTGAGCGTGTGTCACGCCCCATGAGGAAGGCATCATTTACTTTGCTAGAGAAAGAAACAGGCTCTGAGAGAAACTTCCTGAGGCCAGGCAGCTGTCTCCAAACCCACCCCGCGCCTCCTGACCCTGAACGTGGAACACCCAAGTCATTTACGTGAATAATTTACCTACATGCATGTGAGATTGAGATTCAGCCCCCAGATCTAATCATCTCTATGCAGGAATGTGTCAGGAAGGTATACAATTCTATGAGTTTGAGCTGGGGGAACAAAGGCAGGCACCCTCGACACACATGTGGTGCGGAGGTACGCGCCCAGCGCAGGGGCGGACAGGAGCATGTCCAGCCCTGCCCAGTCACACGCCCACCCTGCCATGCCAGAGCAGGGGCCGCCATCGCGTCTCGGGGTAAAGCAGCTTCTCCTGCACAGGAATCTACCCTTGAAAGTGTGTTGCTGAGAAGGTTTGGACCAACATCTCAGAAATCAGACACCGTGTAACACGCTTATCTATACAGGCTGCCTATGTCAGGGAATCACCAATAATCCCCATCCCACCATCAATTATTTCTGGTAAATACTGATTATTCTAAGTTAACTGACGCAACACAAGAACAATATAATGGAAATGTCAGAGTCAATCAGCCCCACCTGCTGAAGAGCTGGGACTAATGATGAAACCTAAGGAATCCTGGAGAACGCAGCAGGACTCCAGACCCCAAGGACCACTCCAGCCTCCTTCCACAGGAAAGTTAGTCGTGGGGCAAAGGAACAGCTTTCAAGGAATCTCAGAGGTTCTCAAGGTCTTCAAAGTTGACCGGGAATTAAATATTTGCATCTGAGTCACACGAGCACATTAAAAGTACAATTTCCTCTTTCCACTAGAATTATGAGCTTGCAGCAGCGACACTGGCTGTATCTCATGCTCGTGAGATGTTTGGGGGCAGCTGTGCGTCTCTGGTGAATCATTTATAATCATGAAAGAAGTGCTTGGGCCCTCGATCCAGGACCACAGACCCCACCAACGAGGGTCTAAACAGGACAAGCCTCGGCCTGGAAAGGCTGGTGTCCGTGGGGGCTGGGAGGAGCACCAAGGAAACTCAGGGGCAAGCCCCACGCAAGCTCGGCATGTCCTACCCCACGCAGTCGGCATCAGCCACAGGGATCTTTTGTTGTTTTTTGTTCAGGAAGGAACATATTAAAAAGCCCGGGGCCCAGGGCCTGGACTCCTCAAAGCTCTCCACAGAGCCGGCTTAATTGGCACCTTCCCTCATGTTCAAGTCAACTATATATGGCTGCTGAGGGCATCTCAGAGCAGGTGCAACACTGAGCTTTCTTGCTGTCTGGGGAAAGCAGGAATTCCAGGCCTCTGCCTTAATACCTCCCCAGAGGCTTTGGCCCACGTGAGCTCAACTTCTCCCAGGTAAGGAGCACAGACCAGCTTCCCCCATGCCCCTCAGGTCACACAGGAGCAGTGCAGACCCTTGTAACTTGGCACGAGCCCTCGCAACCCACCCCAGAGGCAGCAGCCCAGCCCTGTGGCCCCGGCCTGGTAAGAGGCAGCTGCTGGGGCCCCTGTTCAGGGTTCAGCACAGCGAGGTCCAGCCACAGCACGTGAGACATCCACCACCCGGCCATTCATCTTTAACCTAAAACAGACACAGGAATGCGGCAAAGGGTTCCTTCCCCTGACAAACCCGTCCTTCCTATTCTCATCTCTCCCTCCTGCCCCAGTACTGCACCCAAGGCCACCCAGCACTGTGCCCAAGGCCTGACTCCCAGTTTCACAGGGAATCCAAGACAATTATGATTTTGAGAAACTGGGAGCTACATAGAAAATGAGTCGGTAAAGCCAGTGTCCACTGATCCTCCACTCCACGCAGCAGAGAACAGTCCTCAGGATAAAACCCACGGGGCGGGGAAGACGCGATCAAGGCGGGCAGGACAGAGGAGCCACAAAGCGGGTGGTTCAGGGAACAACGCCACGTGAACACAAACCTAAAGTGCTCCGCAGCTGGAAGACAAAACACAGGAGACAGAAACGCTGACTGTTTAAAAAAAAGAAAGAAAAAAATAGCCTGACTCTTAAGAGTCCATCAAGATTTAAGTTCTCAAGTCACAATGTATCAGCACAGACTTCTCATAATGCTTGAAACTTGGCGCAGTAAACACGTGAATCAGTTCTCCCAAGTCCATCGTTTTCTTTGTTGAGCCTCTTGAGTCTCAGGCTGGTTTCAAAGTAAGCCCTTCTCTGTTTGTTGATGATTTAATAATTAACATACTTGAAAACACATTGACTTCCAAATTAATCTGCTAATAAAATATTAATTACCACACTGGCTGTCATCCACAGAAAAAAAACGCAATCACTTTCTGGTTGTAAAAACATTAGAATTCGAAGGCACTTTGGCCATCTGAACAGCCCCGGCTTTTGACAAGGGCATTCCAAAGGTAATCTGAAAAACTAGTCCAGGCCATGATCGCTGGGGGGTCGGACTTGCCTCATCACCCCACCTCCCTTCTGGAATTAGACAGAACTTAGACGCTTAGTCTGATGGGAAACATTTACAATCTATTCTCTCCAAAGCTACCTGGAGGATTTCCTCCACATGACAAAGCCTTGGTCTCCACAACCCCTTATCTGACAACTCTCTTAACCAACTGTCAATCAGGAAATTTTCGAATCTACCTATGACCTGGACACCCCTGCTTCCAGTTGTCCCACCTTTCCAGACCAAACCCATGTACATCTTACATTTATTTGATCGATTGTCTCACGTCTCCCTAAAAGCTATAAAACCAGGCTGGGCGGCCGGGTGCGGTGGCTCACGTCTGTAATCCCAGCACTTTGGGAGGCCGAGGCGGGTGGATCATGAGGTCAGGAGTTCGAGACCATCCTGGCTAACATGGTGAAACCCCGTCTCTACTAAAATTACAAAAAATTAGCCGGGCGTGGTGGCGTGCGCCTGTAGTCCCAGCTACTTGGGAAGCTGAGGCAGGAGAATGGCGTGAACCCGGGAGGTGGAGCGGAGCTTGCAGTGAGCCGAGATTGTGCCACTGCACTCCAGCCTGGGCGACAGAGCGAGACTCCGTCTCAAAAAAAAAAAAAAAAAAAAAAAAAAAAAAAAAAAAAAAAAACACCAGGCTGGGCTCTGACCACCTCGGAAATACGTTCTTAGGATCTCCTGAGGGTAGTATCAAGGGCCATGGTAACTCATTTGGCTCAGAATAAATCTCCAAATGCTTCACAGTGTTTGACTCTTTACTGACATGGTACCTTTCATGGGTATTCATCTGGGGGACTCACAATCAACCGGAGGCAGCAGTTGTCCACTGTGCAAAAGTCTCTATGGGACTGAGCCTCTGGCACAGGGACACCAACCCCTGAAGCAGCAGCTCTCCCACGTCCCACGACCTGATACACCTGCACCTCCCAGGTTTCTCATTTCAGAGTCTCAGCAACAAATCTACCAAACGTGATCAACATCACAGAAGATTCCTCGAGGCTTTTGCTGTTGTTTCTCCCCAAGTTTACTCTAGAACCAGAATGGCAACACTCGGAACAGGATGGTTCTCAGTCACCGACCCTCCTGGTAAATACACTGTCTCCAAGGCCCTTTCCCGCCAGTCACAGCTTCCTTCATGTCAGGCTCGAAGGCCACCTCCCCAAGAAGGAAACCTCCTCAATCCAGCAATCACAGCTCCTGTTCCCATCTAGAGCTTGTCTGCCAGGAAGGGAAGACTCCTCATTCCAGAGACAGCGGGTGCCACAAACTCAGGGTTGTAGCCATTGAGAAGGCAAACACTCATGAAATTAATACACTTTTTCCTCCTTGGATACTGACGTTTCCTCTTGTGGAGGTCAGCCAAGGCCATCTGCACGAGTCACGAGCATGATGGCTCCAGCCCCTCCTTCGGTGTCAGCAGTGTGGCTCCACTCTGAGACCCTCCTGCACCAGCCGGGCCATGCATCTGTTCCCACGACTGCTGTCAGCAGACTACAGGGATTCTAAAATAATCAGCAAACTGAGGTCCGAAGGATGCATTTTAAAGAAAAATGTGTAAGTTTTACTGCATGAAATCAGCTACATCTTTTGCTACTCCAGAGGCTTTTTGTTTTGCTTTCCTCAAGCTTCTCTACAATGATCCCGACAGTCAAGCTTCCCAGTTACAGGCAGAGGGTTGGGCAGGCCGCATCTGATATTTAACACACACAGAGGATCCACATCATAGGATTTTCCCTGTTCACCAACATCATCAGGACAAACTTTAAGCAATAATAATCTCCCTGTCTGGAAAACTGAGCTCGCTTGAGAACTAATGCAACAAATGTGTTTGACCAAGTTGCAGGTGGACCTTTTAGTGAATGAATCACTATTTCAAGGAGGATAAAGGCTCACTATTCAAAGGCATGTTTTTGTCAAGTTTTGTAATTTCAGCTTCATGCATTTAAATCATGAAGTGAGGCTTGTACCTGATACATTACAGAATCTCCACAAAATAGAGAAAATTCCATTTCTGCACATTCACTCTCATTCTTTTCCATATGCATACGGATGGTGGTAATTTAAGTTGGCATTCCAACAGGATTTCTAAATTAAACTGTCTTCTACTTTAAACACTACGTGTTAAACATTACACATTCCATTGTTCAACATTTATAGCAGGGTCTGTATGGCCCGTTCTAAAGATTTCTTCCTCACTAAAAGCAAGCGTTTAAACAATAAATGGTCTACTCTAAAATATTCTAGAGACAGAGATACATTTGGAGAGTGGAGACACTTAACACAGAAATCCACAACATCAAACAGGCACAACCAGCAGTGAGGGTGGAAGGGGCGCTATGTGAGTGCCCCTAAAAACACACACAAGCCTGGCTGCTTAAAAGGAATGAATATAGCTCAACACTCCGTTGTGATCATTGATGTGTCTACTATCTTACAGAATCCTCCTAGCTGAGCTGCAGGAATCTTCCTTGGAACCTTTTCTCACCTACACTGCCTACAGGTGCCCACTGGGCTCCCTGGGCAGTATCGTGTCTTTGTTTAGAATATCACAGTATTTGGAGATCTGTTTAATCCCAAGTCAGAGCCTTCTCGTAACTCAGACACCATCCCTCAGGGCTTGTGGGCCAACTTCGGCTAAAGCAGGCTGCTCCACAGTGCCCTGCAGATGGGCTTGGTGCATCCACACGATTTTAAGATTTGGGGCTGCCGTTTTCTGCAGTCACAGACGTGGACTTACATATTCATCATGACTGAAGGCAGCACGTATTTTTATGTTCCTTCTGTAATGGTAATAATCATGGCAACATTTCCCCGATCCTTAAGAAAGCCTCCTAACAGCAGTTGCATTCCACCCCCTTCCTTAAAATTAATAGAATTTACCAAACTAGGTGAAATCAGTCTTCATGAGAAAGTGAGAAATCAGTGTTCACACAATGGCATAGTAGCTGGGCATAGAGTGTACGTCAACATCCCAAACTAAGCACCCATCACAATTAGTCTCAACTCGCAGGAAAGCTAGAAAAATTAGAAGGCTTAAAACATAATTATAGGCCGGGCACGGTGGCTCACGCCTGTAATCCCAGCACTTTGGGAGGCCGAGGCGGGCGGATCACAAGGTCAGGAGATCGAGACCACGGTGAAACCCCGTTTCTACTAAAAATACAAAAAATTAGCCGGGTGCGGTGGCGGGCGCCTGTAGTCCCAGCTACTCAGGAGGCTGAGGCAGGAGAATGGCGTGAACCCGGGAGGCGGAGCTTGCAGTGAGCCGAGATTGCGCCACTGCACTCCAGCCTGGGCGACAGAGCGAGACTCTGTCTCAAAAAAAAAAAAAAAAAAAAAAAAACACATAATTATAAATGAAAATAACAAGAAACCAAAGTTTCTGAGGAGCATTTGTTAGCCAAGCAAGGAAAGCCATTAACCAGTGCCGATTACATTGCATTTGATTACATTGCATTTGATTACAGCAGCCAAAGACATGTCCAGAGGAAGAGACTTTTAAACATTAGTCTTTCGGTAAGAATGGTTGCTTAACAAGTTCAGACTACTGGGCTACACCAATAGTCAATTGAAAAGCAAGGCAAACGAGTGAGAGTCATTTTCCTTAATCCCTAATGTGTCAAAAATTACCACATTGGCCAAGCTGGTCTACAACTCCTAACCTCAGGTGATCCACACACCCTGGCCTCCCAAAGCGCTGGAATTACAGGCATGAGCCACCATGCCTGGCTGAGAAGTGTTTGACAGAGGCTGAGGGGCGGCTCCTGTCCCTTCCTGGGACATCCACATCCCACCCAGTTTCCCATACCGACTGTGACACTCGAAGCATCACAACAAGGGCAGCTGCATCCCCGCAGTTCTCTGCACTAATGCCACAGTTGCGTGGGCAGCCATAGCCCTGGAGCTGCCACTCAGCCTTATCGTGCTGGCACAAGCACAGCAGAAACTACCACGCCCCCAGGAGGGAGGAGTGGGGACCCAGGGGAGTGAACCAGGAGGGAGGAATGTGGCCCAGGGAAGCAGGGAGGAGTGGGGGCCCTGGGGAGTGAACTATGAGGGAGGAATGGGGGCTCAGGAGAGTGAACAAGGAGGGAGGCATGGGGGCCCAGGGCAGTGAACCAGCAGGGAGGCGTGGGGGCCCAGGGCAGTGAACCAGGAGACAGGCGTGGGGACACAGGAAAGTGAACCAGGAGGGAGGAGGGTGGAGTTCGGCCCAGTGAGTGAACCAGGAGGCAGGAGTTCAGCCCAGGGAGTGAACCAGGAGGGAGGAGTGTGGTCCAGGGAGTGAACCAGGAGGGAGGAGTGTGGTCCAGGGAGTGAACCAGGAGGGAGGAGTGTGGTCCAGGGAGTGAACCAGGAGGGAGGAGTGTGGTCCAGGGAGTGAACCAGGAGGGAGGAGTGTGGTCCAGGGAGTGAACCAGGAGGGAGGTGTGTGGTCCAGGGGAGTGAGCCAGGAAGGACGAGGGAGCAATGTGGTCCGGGGAATGAACGATGAGGGAGGAGTGCAGTCCATGGGAGTAGGGAAGAGTATGGTCCAGGGGAGTGAACAAGGAGCCTCTGGGGGTAGCAAGTTCACACACCACAAATACTTCCCAATCCATCCGCGTGCAGGGAGGGGCTGGAAACCAAGCAGGACCTGCAGCGCTTTCTCCTCACAGAAGAGGAGTGAGGATACCGACTCATGCATGAAATCACAGCTAAAGTTCTACCATGGTGGGGAGATGCTTCACAGACCCAAATGGGTGCAAAAAGAAACCAATCATACAAGATCAGTGGATGGAACGGGATCAGAAATTTAAGCCTGTAACAAGCTTTCAGAAAAAACTTCACTTGATCTGCAAGATGGCTGCAGCTCTGCTTGATCATTTCTGCAAATGTCTAACTCACGATGAGCCATCTCAGAGCCGTTCAAGAGGAGTAACAAAATAAAAACGCCAAGGCATCCTCCGTATTTTAGCTAGCCTGCAACAGTATGGAAATGAGCAGCGGTGCCAGAGCTTTCAAGTTTGTTTGAAGTAAATTCCAGCATGAGGGCAGCATCTTTCATCGCTGAAGCAATGAGGTGGGCTCCTGCTCACCGCATGGGAGACCAGCTTTCAGCTAAGCTGCTGTCAAGGGTCTGCAAACCATGATCCCCGACCGAGCCTTGGCCAGGGAACCAGAAGTGATATTTACACTTTGAAGTTTTCACAAAAGAAATATATGCAGAGACTTCTGTGGCCCTCAAAGCATAACACGTTGCCTACTCTGCCCTTTACAGGAGCTTCTAGCTTTGCTGTCAGTTACAAAGTCTTTCTATAAAATAATGTCACTGATTTTCAAGCAGGCCAGGAAAAGTCACACTTCTCAACAACCCTCAATGGAGATGTACCATCCTGTGTTTCACACAGATTTTAGATTTTTAAAAGCCAAAATAAGGGAGGTAATTCAGCTAAGTATTATAGTAACACAATTTGAGATACTTAATGATGTATGACAACAGAATACTTGGCATTCCTGTGAGGCAATAAACTAGCTCAAACACAAAATAACAAATCAAAGCATGTTTTGGCCTCTCAAAGTGATCAGTGAAATTGGAAATAACATTCAGTTAAATGACACTAAAAAAAAAAAAAAAAAAGCACAAACAAAACAAATACCACTACACCATCACTCCTTAAATTTATTTAACTACCGCTGCCAAATAAAATTGAGAGACTTCTTACTGCAGGGTAATAATCGGCCATTGTCATCATGAAATAGACCGCTGTGCAGGCTCAGGCCCTCCAGCCCACAAAGGCAGGGGGAGGGAGGAGAAACGATGGCCAGAATCAAAGGGACAGGGCAACCATGACCTAGTCAGCAATTGTACCCTCCCACCTTTCTTCTGGACTTACAATTTTGGAGCCATCTGGGTTTACCTTCCTATGTCCATAAGTCAGCAAGTTCTCGAAGCCAGAAATCTACAATGCTTCTGGCAGCCAAGTCCTCTCGGCCTTCCCCCATGTTTTAGGGCCTCATCAGCTCACCCCTGGATAGTATCAATGGCCTCGGGGCTCCAGTCAACCTTGCACTCCACAGACTCAAGTATGCCAAGAGCCACTCAAGGCTGCCACTGCCATGACCAAAGGCTTTCAGGGACAGTCGCCAGCACTGCACAAATCCATGTGGCTTCACCAGGTGCAAAGCGGTTCCAGCATTCCGTCCAGTCTGTCGCTGCTACCATAGCTGTGAGTCTAGGATGTGTCAGGAAGGGAAGGAAGACACCATGTACATCATCTCATTTAAGCTTCAGTGTCACAAGGTGGATTTTGTCGTGCCCGTTTTATGGATCAGGAAAGTTTTAAGGAGGGCAAGCACAGGGCCCTGCTGACACAAGAGCAAGACCCGCAGAGGCCTGGGCATGACCCCCGCCCCACGCTCCCTGGGTCCTGATATCCACTCCTCCCCCATGGGAACATGATCCTGGGTCTGCCTGAATTGCTACCATTCCTAAGACACGACTCACGTCTGTCCACCTCCTCCTTTATGTGTTTTCTGAAGCCCAGAGGCATGTGCTCTTCCATCCAGACAGACATCACACTTCAGCACCTGCACCTGACACCACTTCAGCCAAAAGCTTCTCTCAAACCTCCCCCCACACCTGCCGGTCACACAGGTCTGCACCCATCACCTTTCTCATATGAATTCTCACGTATTCCTGTGTAGCACCATCAAACTGATTATAGTCTGAGAGGAGGAAGCTTTGTAGATAAGTCCACATTCTACTTTGCTCCCAGCCCTCCATCTTGCGTCTTGCATGAGGCAACCGATTAACAGCAAATTCATTTCAGCACAACATTTCCATCTGAAGAAACGCAGAGCATAGGGCTCTGGTCATAATTAAAAGCTTGTTTCATTCGTCATTTGAAATTCCATGTACTGCTGCAACAGCAGCACCCCCTCCTCGCCAGGCTCTGCCCTAAGGACATCTTTCTTCCAGCGCACGACTCCCATCAGAACCCCGGCAGCGAGAGCCCCGTAGGTTTCCCAGCGCCTCGGGCTGCAGACGGGAATGGTGCCCCCAACAACTACAGGATCGGAAGCTGGTCGACTGCTCTGTAGAATGGAGACATGTTAGTAATCCCCGACATTTCCACTGACAGGCTGCTCAGGTAAACTGGGAAAAATCCACAAAATAGAAAGAACCCATGGGGAGGAGCACTTCTGTCTCCAACCTGGCAGCAAACGGTGGCTGTGCAGACGATCTCTTCAGGAAAACCATCGACTGTATCTCAGGTCAACAACAGCCCCGCTGAGGGCCAAAGAATCAGCTCCCCTCGGCCCTCACTTCCTAACGGTCAGCCCTCCCAGGCCGCCTCTCCTGGAAGATCAGCTCTGACGCACCCACGACGGTCAGGAACCAGCTCTGGGACTCATTTCCCAGGCTCCTGCCCACCGCCCTCTCTCTTCTTCCTCCTCCATCTCCCTCTTCACTCCCATCCGCCCTCCCCCTTTCGCTTCCCTTCATCTCCTTTTCCTCTCCCTCCCTCATTTCCTTTCAGCCCTCACCTTCCTCACTGCACTTCCCTATGCAACTCAGCTGACGCATTCGCAGGTCAGTAGAGTTTTCTTTCACTCTGTTTTTATTGCAATGATCATTCTTAATGAACAGAAACCTGTTTCGGACCATGTGGATGCCACCTCCTGACCAACTGCTACCCCGCGGCTCCGTGTCCACTCAGTGTCCTCACGGCGTAGGTGCCCAGCCGTATGGCTGTGACCAGGGGTAGCAACATGGGACATGAGAGAGGTATCCCAGCCAAGAGGCCCTGCAAAGCCTCCCCAGCAAACCGGAGCAAGGCCCAGGGCGGTAGGGAGAGCGCCGTGCTCAAGATGTAGGCAGTTCAGTTTCCGCAAACTGTCCATCGACTGCAAATTACTTTGTTTCCATGGTTACAAAAGAACCATAAGCATTCTGAAATATGTTCTTGGTTTCATGTTTGCGAAATCTAAGCAACATTATAAGAAAAATCATTGAATTCTGCCCGAGGCTCTAGGGGTGTTTTCCTCTCTGAAAGGAGCCCCTTCCGGGACTTGGGATTGAGTGACAGCCTTCAAAATCACGGTTATTCTGGTGCTAACAGGGAACTCCTCAGCCCGCCGGGAGCTGGGGTCCTCGACAACCCCCACGGCTCCAGACACCAGTGTTCTAAGGATCACACATGTGCAGATAGCAAAGCTTGCTGCACACACGCCAGGTGCTAACAAGCCCCAACGTCTCACTCATACTTGCTAACCGCATCGCTTCTCTCAGCCTCCACGGCGTTTCCACACTCTGCCTTTATATAGAGATGAACCATGCGTCCTGAGCGCTACAAAGATTCAACTCCTTCCGGGAAGAGGGGTACATCTTTCCATCACGGGGTCCTCACTCCAGCTGGCACAGGATTTGCAGAGTGGGCGAGTCTAATGTTGACGACACTTTCTCAATATTCCCTTCACACCCCTCCAAAAACAAGAGTGCTGCCAGCTTCTTACCGAGGTTGTAATGAGCAAAATATTTTTCTCTTATTTGTCACTTTTTAACATACTAGTGAAGAATGTGACTCTGCATGTACACTGTAATCACCCACACCGTGAACATTCTGCTCTCCTGTGACTGTATTCACAGGTCACAAGGACAAAACTTCTCCATAGTAGCCAAAAAAAAAAAAAAATATATATATATATATATATATATATATATATATATATATAAAATGTATTTTAACATGACTTCCACTCATCTGAAAGTCACAGATGTGGCTTTTCCTTCATAAAAAGATCCAAATGATACACAAGCCAGGTTTAATAAACACATTGGTCCAGGTGGGAAAATGACCCCTCAGTCTCCCTCCCCTCAAAGACCAGGGCAGCCAGGAAACTGCGCTCTCCAGTAAATGACAACCGGCAGGATTCCCTAAATAAGCAGCCGGAAGATTCCCATCTCACAGAGCGCGCCTTTCAAGACTCAAGATGTCCCCGCTCCCTGAATGTCTTACAAAGAACAGACTACCCAACTGAGGACTGAGGCAGTAAAGAAACATGTTTTCGGCCGGGTTCGGTGGCTCACGCTTGCAATCCCAGCACTTTGGGAGGACGAGGCAGGTGGATCACAAGGTCAGGAGATCGAGACCATTCTGGCTAACACGGTGAAAACCCGTCTCTACCCAAATATAAAAAAAATTAGCCAGGTGTGGTAGCGGGCACCTGTAGTCCCAGCTACTCGGGAGGCTGAGGCAGGAGAATGGCATGAAGCTGGGAGGTGGAGTTTGCAGTGAGCCGAGATCGTGCCACTGCACTCCAGCCTGGGCGACAGAGCAAGACTCTGTCTCAAAAAATTAAAATAAATAAAATTTAAAATGTTTAAATGCAAATAGCATCATCGACCCCCAAATGAGAGGTACCGTTTTCATTCTATGAGGGAAACACTACAAAGTACCTACATTTTAGCCCCGTAAGTGAATTCTTTGGGCGTTCCTGTGTCCGCTATCAAATGCAACACATCACCTCAAAAGGCAAAGTTCTGTAAGTCACATCCAAGGAGGGGAAAAATCATTCTGTTTTAGCAATCCAGTAAGAACCTGATCCAGAGAAGCCTACTTGTTCCAGACTCTAAGCAGCAATATATTGCTACAATGTAATGAAAACAAAGGGATGATCAAGAAAATTTCAATGCTAATAAAAGACAAAAACGTAATTGGATTTATTCTACTCTAGACAGAGCAGCCGGGCAGTTCACCCATACGTTATTATCGTTGCTGTTTATCAGGCAGGGTCCAAACTCTGTCAACAAGGCTTGACAGCAAGGGCGTGATCTCTACTCACTGCAAGGTCCGCCTCCCAGGCTCAAGCGATTCTCTTCAGCCTCTGGAGTAGCTGGGACTACAGGTGTGCAGTCATCACGCCCAGCTAATTTGTGTGTTTTCAGTAGAGGCGGGATTTCACCAGGTTGCCCAGGCTGGTTCCCTGGGTCTCAAGCTCCCAGGCTCAAGCAATCCACCCGCCTCGGCCTCCCAAAGTGCTGGGATTACAGGCGTGAGCCATCACTCCCGGCCCTTTTTTTTTTTTCTTTTCTTTTTAAGTGATTAATGTGCTTCAGAGTCTTGTAGGCATTTTATAAAAAAAGAAAAAGAAAGAAAGAACAAGCAAATTCTGTAAGGGAAAGAAAGCATTAACACATTTTACACTTCTCAAAAACTCAAAACTGAAATGCTAAGAATAAATGTATTTTATTCACAGAAGCAGCATTCTTAAAGTTCTGTAAAAGTGATACCATGGACACCACCACATCACAGATGAGTGTGGCAGGACTGCTCAGATTCAGAACACGTTCTCAACAGTCCTCCTGCCCCTTTCCTCAATGGGAACACTTTATTCTGTCTTTTATTCAAATTAAGTATCTTGCAAGGGAGTTGAAGAAAACTGCATAGCAGATTTTAAAACTTCAATGCTTTTCTCAATGTTCGCCACATTCTGATGCATTTTACTGACTACACGGCCAATAAGCCTAAAGCTTTTTGCAATGGTAAAGACAATGCTCCTTGTAGCAATAGGCTTTTTCTTTTCTATACAAAGATCTATAACTTAAGCTAGTAAACTGGGCATTTCACAAAGATTTTGCACAATTCCTAGCACAGATTTTAGCAAAATAAAACCATTATCTTTCCACAATTAAATAAGCAAGCATAGGAAACTGCACAGTTAAAATAACCATTCCATTATTTCATATAAACACAAATGAGAAAGTAGAGTATGCTTTGAAAAACAGTATTTCCATATGCCAACGATGAAGCAGAAGACACTTCCTCAGCCTCATATGACATATGACAACCGAAGTACTCTGGCCCAAGCCCAGCCCGGTTAAACGGAAATGAAGTAAACGTGTGAGTGACCATGGTGGGGCACTCTGATAGCCACAGTCCAGGAAAGAACAGCTAACATCTTTCTTCTTCATGGGAAAACTGAAACATACTCGAGAGACCTTGATTCTTTAAAACACAGTCTGCCCCAGTACTAACCTTAAGCTCCCATCGATCAAGACTGCTATAACCACAGAGGTGTTTTTCCAGGCCCTCGAAAATCACGGACATGGCACATACACAACGTTTTCAAACACTCAATGCAGCCAATTTGTTAAATGTGCTGTGATACCGGAGGTCTTGTGCAGGACCAGAAGCGTCGCAGCCTGGTTACCTGTCCTGGTGTTCAATGCTTTGTATGTGCAAAACCCGCTGTTACAATTTACCGGGCTTAATGTGATTCAGTTCATCACAGAAGAGAGCTATGACATTTACTTAATTCCACGCACAGATTCTCAGGTTCACCTTCCACGAGTGACTGCTCTGTCCACAAGACAGCAGAGGGAAGACCCAGGAAAGGCCTGGGAGATGCCAGGTGCTCACAAACTGGTATCCGTCTGCTGGTTCTGGCTTAAAGGAAAACAGACATAGAAGCAGCTAAAAGGGCTCACTACACCTAATATCACAATGTTCTCACCTTTACCTTAGCCAAAAATAAAAGCGGAAAAGCAAAACTACTCCAGGGCATGATTCCAGTGCTAATCTGAAACATGAAATATTTAGAAGACAAAGCTTATTGTGAGTGCAAGTAATATACACATAAAACACTGGTTTCACAAAACCCAGTCTTTGCGATTGCTTTTATAAAAAGTAAAATTCTCATGAAGATCGCATACATTAACTAATTTTCAAATGAAGGGACTGGTAAACTTCAGGGCATATGATTTCTGTCACACACGAGGGGAGCAGTGAGAGAGAAGAGCTAGGATCAAGTGTGCTGAAGCTGTCCTAGGACTGAAATTCAGTTTCTGCCAAAACAAAAACACAGGAGGCTGTCAACTTCGATAGCAAGCTCTGCTTGAGAGCGTCAAGATGTTAAAGTTGCAAAGGAGCTTCTCCCTGTATGGGCACGTGTGATCCTTGCAAAAACATAGCTCAGCATCATCAAAAATCAGGAAAGAACACAAGCCTTCCAGACATGAAATCCAAGAGCAGAAGGGAGCAGAGTCCAAGCTTGCTCGGCAGAACTGTTCCCGGACAACAGCACAGAGGACGTCACAGGGAGGGCAGGGCAAGCAACAGCAGCTTCCGTGTTGCCGCAAGCAGGGCCTGAGCCAGGGGAGCAGTCTCCTCCAACCTGACAAGGAGGCGCGAGGAACCACAGAGAAATCAATTCAGGGTCCTTTTCAGAAAGGGGCAACAATGAGAAAAATCTGGTCTTACCCACCCCCCACCCGCCA
The DNA here is from genome assembly GCF_037993035.2 of Macaca fascicularis. NCBI lineage: Eukaryota > Metazoa > Chordata > Mammalia > Primates > Cercopithecidae > Macaca > Macaca fascicularis. The sequence goes on from NC_088386.1 coordinate 928,750, forward strand.
CGGTAACAGCTAATCTCGCACGTGCGTCTGTCACGTTCCCCAACCCCTCTTTCAGATGCTCTTCCTTCACCCGGGTGCCTGTCTCCGTGCTGCTCCTGAGGCCACACCTTTGTCATCCAGTAGTGACCAGGAATTCACCTCTGTCCGGGAGATGCAAATGCAGAGTTCACACACTCCTGTACAGGTTTGTTGGCCGAGAATCTAACTGCATTGTCTGATTCCAGATGTGCTGGTACCAAGGAGAACATTCAATGTCCGGCATTTATAAACGGTATCAGTGGGTCCTCCTGGGACTCCCAGGCAGCTGCACGAGGGACAGAGCTGTTGCCCTGTTACCCCGAGCCAAAGCAAGTCTGAGAGGCACACACCACAGGCCACATCACACTCGAGCACCGACTCTTGACAGTTGCTTGTTTGTGTGTTAAGAGTTCAGGGTACAGGCGACAGACAGGCCTCATCTCAGCCATGGGACAGCAGTGACTGCCCTCAAGTCCCGTATCTAAGCCCTGACTTGCCCATCCATCCTTCCTTCAGGAACAATGCCCACCTCACCGTGCTGCCATGAACGCTAAGTCAGCACGTACATACACAACCAGATTCATTCCAATTATGCTTTCTACAAGTTAGTACAACCAGGCGCTATCATTGAGACTGAATAACCAATATTAGAACAGAAGATCATGCCAGGGATGGTGGTTCAGACCTGTAATCCCAGCACTTTGGGAAGCTGAGGTGGGTGGATCACTTGAGGTCAGGAGTTGGAGACCAGCTTGGCCAACATGACAAAACCCCATCTCTACTAAAAATAAATTATCCAGACATGGTGGCACACACCCTGTAACCCCAGCTACTAGGGAGGCTGAGGCATAAGAATCACTTGAACCTGGGAAGTAGAGGTTGCAGTGAACAGACATCGTACTACTGTGCTCCACCCTTCCAGCCTGGGTGACAGACCAAGATTCTAGTAAAAAAATAAAAGGTCAAGATGAAAACTGATTGCCAAGGTCCATGTTCCATATACTTCAAACATAAAGTTCATTAGCTGGTACTTGATCAAGTTGTTGATTTCTTCATTACAATCTTGTATATCCTTCTAACACGTCTCAAAATGTTTACATTTGAGCACACCTCGAGTATAACAAAAAATAAAGTGCCTATATTTCATAAATGAGCAAGTTCCAGTAGGACTGCATCCTGCTCTAGTTAATCCTTTGACAATGTAAAACTGAGCCATTCTGACACAGCACTGACACATGGTACAATAATGACCTCCAATTAAATCGCTAGATTTAGAGAACACATAAATATAGTTTATCACTAATTCACCAGCGATTAGCAAGATTTTAAAGGAAGAAAAAGTATCAGGACTGTAACTAGGAATAAAGGCAAAAAGAAACACGAGAAATTAGTCACGTTTAAATCAATACCCTTTCTGTGGGGCCGTAATAAAGTATACACGACAGGTGTGCAAGCTGTCGTGCTAAGCTGTCACCAAGCTCTCTATGAAGGTGGTAAGAGCATCCCAAGTCGCAGAGCCTCATATTCCCATTTAAACGCTACACAGCCAACACCACACTTGGCACACAGTGAGAACTCTGAAAGCTCTGAGGAACGCATGATGGGATCAAGGGCCCCAGTCCCGCCATCACCCTGCTGCTTAATAAAAATATAAAACAAAGCCCTGCCTTCAAGGTGCTCAGATCTAACTAGTACAAAGTTTTGCTTTTGACAAGTTAACTACGAATGAAGACTCTCAACAGCTGTGCAAAATGTAAAGCAATCTAGTAAGAGGAACTCGGCTGAGACTAAACCCAGAGATGGTTTTTTAACCACAGAAGAGGAAAGAACTGAAGAACCTTACAAAAAGTTGACAGCAATTTCTATTTCTCTATGGTAGAACTTGGAATTTACCTTTGAGACAGACTGTCCTTCTGTTCTGAAAAATCAGATTATTCTTGCAATCCTCCATCAGGACTGAAATTCCCAAAGGCATGGAAAACCAAGTACTAATTTTAAAACCCCCCAAAAAAACTACCTATGATCTTAGATGTGAGATTTAGTATTCTCAAATTCCAAATTTGGAAATATTTTGCACGAAGTCCTTATTTTCCCTGTTTACTTGAAAGCTCTCTATTCTTTTGTCCTAAATATCTTCTTTCTCATCCTTCCAAACAGTATCTGAAGATGAACTTACATATCATTTTCAATGTTAACCAAGAAGATACTACATTTATCATGAACTGTTTATATTCACAACTCTAGGAGGGATTTTGCTACATCGTGAGGAATAACACGAGGCAGTAAATATGCCACAAATAAAGAACAGTAGAAAGTGGACACATTTCCTGATGAGTGCCGATTTCTCATTGAGCTGCTGACAAAGTTACAATACAGAAAGCTAGACAGCTGCTATGTTAGTTCTACCTCACTTAAGTGACCGAGTCATTGTTGTTTCGGTTCCCTTTCTCGTCTTCGGATGAGACACACCTCACAGAGCTGTTTATGATTTCAGGAACACACACATCAATGAAGTGACTATTCCTAAATCGTTGCAGAGGATATAGCAACCTGCCAAATTTCAACTAGGTTGCAACAAACAACTGTTTTCATCCTACACTCTCCGGTGCCAGCGAGATGGTGTGTTCCTGGATCCCTGCGGGAGCCCTATTCCTGGTGCCATAGAGCGCACACACATTTACATCCACATAGTGTATGTATATGGTACACTGTAACACGTGTGGTGTACATGCATAGAGTGTACACACATCCAAATATAGTGTACAAGCAAGTTCACTACGTGTGTAAAAGCATAGAGCATACACACATCCATATAGCAAATGTACATAAGCTAACATGTATGCGCATGCATAGCATGTACACCCATCTATATGCATACTGTGTACACAGGTATACTATAACCTGTATGTACATGCATATGGCATACACATGCACATCCGTATGTACATAGGTATGCTATATGCTATATGTATACACATGCGTATAGCATATATTCTTATCCAATGTACGTAGGTGCACTACAGCACGCATACACATGCGCAGTGTACACATATGCACATGTATACAATGTACATCAGTACACTAACGTATAAAGCATATACACATATGCAACAGAGTACATACATATGCAGCATGTATTAGAGTGTACATATCCAGAAGTTTATTCAGTGTGCATAGTGTACATGCATGCTTGTGTGCACATATGTATATATACATCTGCAGAAATGTGCACATACCCACAAGGTGTACGTACACAGGTATGTATATGGCATTAAATACATGCATGTACGTACACATGCAGAACAGATAGGTGTCCAAGTAGTGTGCATATAACCATGGTGACCATAGATACACACATATACACATGTACATGCATGCCTACAGCATGCACGTGTGTAGGACACAAATGTAGTGTACATACCTATACATTGTAAATACATGCACAGTGGAAATACACGTAGTATGCGTACACCACACACACACGTGTACATTTATACAATACACATATACCAAGACCCAGAACGGGTCATGAGTATTAATACTGCGGAAATGCTTCCAGTTCTACCTAAGTGAATTTTTTTTCAAACTATAATAGAACTCATACAAAAAGGGTTTTAAGGAAATGAATAAAGCTAGTGACAAAAATCAGTGGGAAGAACACAACCACTCTCCCTCAGTTCTGGGCCTGACCGACACCTGCTTCTTTGTAATGAGATGAGACACGATGTGGATGGAGTACTGTAAATATTTGAAAAGGAGGAACAATGCAAGGAAAGAATTGTATCTGTTTCCCTTTACATTCCTAGAAAAAACCGATTTTTCTTTTGAGATGATTTAAAAAGAAAATGACATTTCTGGATTTTTTTTTTTTTTTTTTTAACTTTCCTTTCTGAGACTGGGTCTTGGCTCTGTCGCCAAGATTGGAGTACAGTGGAGCAATCGCAGCTCACTGTAGCCTTAAGTGGTCTTCCGACCTCAGCCTCCAGAGTAGCAGGGACCACAGGCACGCACCACCACACTCAGCTAATTTTTCTGTTATACAGATGGGGTCTTGCTCTGTTGTCCAGGCTGGTCTTGAATCCCTTGGCCTCAAGTGATCCTCCTGCCTTGACCTCCCAAAGATTTAGCCTAAGCGACCTTGTCTTATCGGAAAATAGACATTAGAGCAAATGCATTTCTGTAAGATTTTCTACCTCTTTTCACTGGGGAAAAAGTAACTTGCCTCCAAGGGTCGGAGACAAAGCCGTTACTGCAGACAAAAGTGCTGTGCATCCCGGGAACCGCTACACCACAAGGCACGGCCGTGCACCCTGGATGCAGGAGTAACACACGAGGCTAGCACAGGCCGATGATGGCCCTCTCCAGAAGTAGGCCTATCCTTCCTCCTCTCCTCAGCCCCCTCTCCCTTCAGGCCTCAGTGGCTGCTGACAGGGGAGACGCCACAACTAGAGGAGGCTCTCAACTCCACCAGGGACAGAAGCCCCGGACGCTGGGGCCTCAACTGCTGCCCTCTGCGCCCACCTCCTTCTGCTCCAGCCTTCTCAGGAGCCAGGCGTGGCCACTTTGACCCTCTTTCCCTTCTGTGGCTCCTACAAAAACCAGTTCAGTGAGCCCAGGCTGCCTCACACTCCAGGGACACCCGGCACAGCCCCCCCCCTCCATGACCTTATCCAAGCTCCTGGGGCCAGAAGGGTCTTGCAATATTTCACTTTCCAGCTGAGCATCCCCAGCCTGAAATCCAAAGTGCTCCAAAGAGCATTTCCTTCGAGTGTCATGAGGAAGCTCGGAATGTTTCAGGTTTCAGAGCATTTTGGAGTAGGGACTCTCAGCCCTAATTTGAACCTCTTCAAGGAAGCCACACACTGAAGCCCCCGATGTCCACCCTACACAATCCCAGCACACCCTCTGAAGTTCTCAGCAACAGATTTTCTTTCTTCAACAATAACCACAAGTCACAGACTCACACGCAATCACAGAAGGGGGTTGTGGACACCCGCACAGATGATGAAATTTAACTGTCACATCTTTACTGGGTAATTTAAAGTCATTCCTCAAAACACACCTGTTTTACTGAGTTGCATTTTAAGGTGAACACACACAAATCATTTCAGGGAAACAAACGTCACTTTGGGCTGCGTGTGGTTTCTTGACTCCCGTGAATAACTCAGCGTTCACCCTCACTTTTGGATAAGGGAGACGATGCAAAGAAATCTGTTAAAACAAAGACATGAAAACAAGTTTAAGAAGGGTTTGAAAGCTTCCTCCTGTCCCCCTGGAGGGGAGACGAGAACGCCTGGAAAGCTCACGGGGGACAGGAGCACAGCCTACTCGGTGTGCCATGGACGCCGCCTCGCCAAGGGGAGAGGGTGATGCCTGGAAGACTCACAGGGGTGGGAGCACAGCCTCCTCAGTGATTTCTACACTCAGCAGCTTCAGAAATTCCTGCAGAAGCAGAACACATGAGAACTGAGACTGGAACACCCCAAAGAAAGGGGACGAGGGGTCAAATAAAGCATTCGATCATTACCAAGGAGTGCGGGCATGAAGCCGCGTCAAAGACCGTGTGAGAAGTCACTCATAGGCGTTTCAAAAAATAAGGGTAGCGTGAGATTGCTCGATCAGCTCAAACAGGCTGCCGTCCCTCAGGCCATGAAGTCCCTGAGATGAGCCTCTCACTGAGCAGAAGTCACTCGCATCTCTGCCAGATAAAGTACTACAAGCTGACACATAACCTCATGAAACCTGGGCTTCAGCCCATCGACAACAGTGAGTCTGACATGGTACATCCCTCCAGATGGTTAAAGACCCCAGGGGTTCATCGGACAACCTCGAAGGGCTGTGTCTGTCCAGCCCCTTTTCCAAGTTCTGGATGATTTTTCCTAATGTACTATAAGCAGCATGTTCCAGTAGAGACGTCATTAACTGACTCTGGGTCCTCTTAATTTTGAAATTAGAAACACTTGGCCAGGCACAGTGGCTCATGCCTGTGATCTCAGAATTTTGGGAGGCTGAGGCAGCTGGACTGCTTAAGTCCAGGAGTTTGAGTCCAGCCTGGGCAGCATTGCAAAACTCCATCTCTACAAAAAATACAAAAATAAGTCTGGCATGGGGACACGTGGAACATGTGCCTGTGGGTCCTGGCTACTCAGGAGATTGAGGCAGGAGGATCGCTTGAGCCTGGGAGGTTGAGGCTGTAGTAAACCATGCTCACACCACTGCCTGGGCAACAAAAGGGTTTTTTTTCTTTGCCTGTCTCAAAAAAATCGAAGAGAATAAGAATTATATACCTGACTAGCCCAAAATAAAAGAGGCCTTGTGGAACAACCTGAAACACAGCTGCAAATTCTGGCAGGGCCTCCCCTGGCTTGATTTGTGGTGAGTGCAGGACCGCTCTGAAGGATAGGACCCCAGGCACCTTCCGAGACTAGACCTTACGGTACAACTTCCCTTCGCTGAACAGAACACTGGCCTTGAGCCTGGGACACCCTAGGGCAGTGCCACCATCCCGAGGCCGCCATGGCACAAGCAGGCCCTACCATCATGAAGCCCGGGACATCCTGGGGCAGTGCCAGCAACCCGAGGCCGCTGTGACACAAGGGGGCCCTGGTGCCACTGAGAGGCTGCACAGCAGGTCCAAGCCCAGGCCAGGAGTGAAGAGGCTCCACATCCTTTCCATGCCTCCAGCTGACTCCACAGATGTCTTGGAGCAGAAATGCATCACCCTCAATGTCCACGGGTGAGTTTTTGGCCACAGAATCTGGAAGCATAAAAGATGGTTCTGGGCTGGTTGGTTGCCGGCTCGGATCTGTCCTCTTTCCACACAAAACCTGGCTCACACCAAGCAGCGTCTAAGTCCTGGAAGACCTGCTAAACACAAGTGCAGTTACAAAGCGGAGAAACTGGAGGGGGCTGGGCTGTGCTCCAGTGGCACCAGCGTTTCTCAGGAGGACTCCGGACATTACAGGGTCCAGAGCAAGGGCTTCCTGGGATCCAGGACATGGAACAAGAACCCATTTCCCGGTCCTGTTGAATATGAATCGTCTAAGGGCCGTTTCCCTCGGAGGACTGAGCATCGCCCCACAACACCTTGGTATGGGTATGTTATTACATACGTTGGTATGGGTATGTTATTACCCATACCAAGGTAATAACAAGCCCGTTACCAGCAGGAGGCTGGTGATGAAGACATGAGGACCAGATGAGCACGAGGGATCCTGACAGATCATCCCTGGCACCGAGCAAGGGGCGGAGTGTACCCCCTGTTCCTGACGCATCAGCCCTGGCACTGAGCGAGGGGTGGCAGCACAGCCTGTGCCCCTGCAAATGCAGAGGGATGTGAGGGGGGTGCAGGCTGGGCTTGGAGGCTAATTCAACCACCTGCGCTTGCACTTCCGTTCCTCATGGCAGGGAGGTGAGGCACAGGCAACATTAGGGCTCACTTTGCCCCCGGGCTGCAATTTTTTCTGCTTATGAGTCATGCTCGCTTTACATGGACAGGCATAGCTATAATAACGGTTCCCTGATTATTTCGCTGCCTACATAAAGGGCTTTCAAAATTCACTTCCATCCTTAGGAAAGGCGGCCAACACCAGGCTGTCTCCCTTAAGATACCATGTCTCATATGGGGAAAAAAAAATCAAGAGAAATCACATAAAGGCCATAAAATACATCAGTTTCGCCGGGCGCGGTGGCTCACGCCTGTAATCCCAGCACTTTGGGAGGCCGAGGCGGGCGGATCACAAGGTCAGGAGATCAAGACTACGGTGAAACCCCGTCTCTACTAAAAATACAAAAAATTAGCTGGGCGCGGTGGCGGGCGCCTGTAGTCCCAGCTACTCAGGAGGCTGAGGCAGGAGAATGGCATGAACCCGAGAGACGGAGCTTGCAGTGAGCCGAGATCGCGCCACTGCACTCCAGCCTGGGCGACAGCACGAGACTCCGTCTCAAAAAAAAAAACAAAACAAAAAAAAACATCAGTTTCAACACTAAAATTTGATAGTATGCTTTAAATTGAAGATGAGTTAAGTCACATTTCCAAACCTCTGAAAGCACGGTTACTGGGAGGGAATGGTTTGCAACACACAAACGCAGCTCTGTAGAAGGGCCCAGGCTGGATGAAGGCTCAAACATCAGTGCAAGGAGAAAGTCTGAACAAACTCTCTCCTGCCCTGCTGCTGTCCTCTTCCAACACACACTGGTTATCTGTCAGTTTAGAACAAGGCCTAGGGAGGTGGGAGGCAGGCCTGGGAGGGTCACCTAGCATCCAAGCTCCTCACCCACACAACTGCACCAGGCTGAGCTGAGCAGTACACACAAACACGACTAATTCTCCCCAAAAAGAAGACGGAAGGCAGCACACTGCCACGCCAGGCACCCTGCAGATGAGAAGATTGAGGGGAGCCAGAGGTACCATTAATCTTGCTTGCATGGTGGAGGGAGAGGAATAATGCCACTCACTTGAGTGTTGCACAATTCTTTCTAGCACTGAGTGGCAGAAAACAAAAATTATAGATTCTTCCTCAGATAAATGTTTCTGAAGAACTGAACATAAATTACGTTCAGGAAATAGCATTATGAATGCCTCAAGTGCTTCTGTTTTCAGTAATCCCAGAGTAATTCTATAAACCCGGGAATCAGTCTCACCCAACTCCAGGATCACGGCCCAGGTGACGTGGGCACACATATCCTGAAGCTCCAATGTTCAACTAAAGTGGAGCGAGTGAAAATGATCCTGGGTATAATTTACACGGACACAGGAAGGTGGCTGAGCCCCAAACCCCTAAACCAGGAAGACCAGTGTCCTTCAGGGGCCTCACCTCTGTCCTTTCCCAGCCTCTGGGAACCACCACTCTGCTGTCTACTGACACAAACGCCCCTCCCAAGGTATAACACCAGGAAGATCATCATTCAAAACTGAGGAACGTGGCAGAACAAAGCTGTCAGGAGATTTTAATCACCAACACCACTTGTTACATGACCCAAAGATGATTAAAATCCCAGGCCCTTCAAGACTGAATGTTATCTATACTTAAATGCATTTCATCACCATATTGGGGGGTTATTCCTTTGTTTTGCTGCAAATATATCCAACTGCTGTAAAAGGAAAAAGCAATTTGTTAACGAAGCTTCTTGGAGTGTCTCAACAGGCCTCGAGGTAGGATAAAAGGCAGGACTTCCTGGCAGAAACGCTCAGCTCTGAGGTCAGGTGGAGTTCTTGAGCACCAATCAAGGCAAAATAAGGTCGAAGACCACACCACACTTTCCTCAATCACATCTTCATTCCACCTTTCCTTCTATTTCTCACGATTTCACTGGGAGAAATTGTGCTAAAAGAAAATGGAAACACACACATACATAGGAGACCCTACAGATGCTGAGAATGGGTGCAGCCGTCACAGTCCGAATGTCCTTTCAGGGCCATCTGACCTCGCTGGGATCCAAGTATCCAAGTGCAGGATTGTATGTCAGACCCGTGAAGCCAGGATTACAGCCACTGAACGGCAGTTTTCCATCCCACGGAAACCGGCCTTGCTAGGGGCTTCCTCGGGGACCTCACGCCACCACCCGTCAACTACTTCAACTAACCTACATCATGGCAGAGTCCTCCCTAGGCAGACCAGCCCTGCCCAAGTCCTGCTTCAATGGCAAACCCTCCAGGCAAACGTCTTTGCCCTCCTCCGGGAGGCTGTGCTCGGAAGGTGCCCTCATTTACTTCTGTGGCTCTGAGACATTTAACTAGAGCCCAACACATTTCTTCCTGTTCACATAGTATTGAGTTAGAAGATTTTTATGAGTAAACTTTCACTGGGAAAAATGCCATTTCAGGAGCCCCAGTGACCACAATGAAAATGTTTTTACCTTCCCTTACATGACATAGGCCACCCCAGGTCCAGGAAACGTTCTGGATCTCAGATAATGGCATATCCACTCATAGTAAGTCTTGGTCTTGTTTCACAAGCTATCAAATGCTGCCCAGAAGCAGGAAAAACCCCACAACGTGGCAGGGAGGGGCGACCAGAGTGAGTTCTAAGGCCAGACCACCCGGGTCTGCTGACAGCGTGGTGAGGGGCAAACAGTGCAGGGTCTAAGGCCAGACCGCCCGGGTCCCACTGACAGTGTGGCTTCAGGAGTTTCCTAAATCCTCTGCTCTCCAAGTTTCATGTCACAAAAATGCAGTGATAACCGTGTCCACCTCGTTTAAATATATATATATATATACACACACACGTATATACACACACATATATATACACACACACACACACGCACACACGCACATATATATACTCCAAAACTACAGCCCTATAAAGGTCATTAATCCTAGTTATCCTCAATGCGTTGAGCGATCAATAATGAGCTATCCCCCTGCTGCTGACCTGCCTCAGCCCCATCCTCCGGAAACCCCGCATCCACACCAGCCACACAGGATGAGGCCAGGGAAGGAGCAGGACTGTGTCTTGGGAACTTAAACTCTGGAAGCTGAGTTAAATCAGTGCCGCTCAAATCTTGTCACCAACTATCTTGTTAAATTGGGAGATTCTATCTCTGGGGATCTTGAAGGAACCTGAGGCTCTGCATTGAGTGAGATGAGCACTCGTGCTGGAATGAGACGGCAGGGAAAGCAACCGAATCTGGGGTCGCAGCTGCCTGAGGCTTGGGTACCACCGGGAAAGTGGCACCAGGGCCCTCAGGACAGTGGCGGAGGTCCCAGGAGGCAAGTCCCGGCGCAGAGACTCATGGACCCAAAGATTGCTCCAGGGCCAGGAGGGGCTGCTACGCTGACAGCCACGAGGCAGGCAGCCTTCCAGCTCCTCCAGCTGCCATCCTGCAGGCAGGGAGGACAGTGCCCAGACCACCCCCGGGCTCCCCCAGCCTGCCAGGCTGCTACTCTTACTCCAGCCACTGACAAGAGTCCCCATGTTCCAAGCTAGGTTGAAACAGTGCCTCAGGCCTCGGGGCACATGCACCCCCCTGCAGGGCCACTCCTACCCAACACCTGGGGATGGCTATTCCCACACATCCCCAACTCACAGCAAAACTTAAAAATGAAAGTCGGAAGATACAGCCAGGAAACCAATGCTCAAGAAGCAACTCCAGGGTGACTCTTCCTGGAGCTATTGCTATTGAACATCTTTAAAAACATTTCCAGGGTGACTTCCTAGAGCTATTGCTATTGAACATCTTTAAAAACATTTCCAGGGTGACTTCCTAGAGCTATTGCTATTGAACATCTTTAAAAACATTTCCAGGGTGACTTCCTAGAGCTATTGCTATTGAACATCTTTCAAATTCTTCATTTCAAAATTAGCTTTTATTACACTGTCTTCCCTATTCTACCAAGACTCTAGAAAACAAAACCATTACAATTTCCAATTCTATCTTATAGCAAGTTAGAAATACACGTTTCCTCAAAGGATTCTATGTGTTTCCTTGACAATATCCTTTCCATGCCCCGTACTACTGCCCGCAACAGGGAAGGCTTTTCCAACCCAGCCCAACCCAACCCAACCCAACCCAAGGGCCCTGAGACAGGCCCCTAACGAATCGTCTACAAACTCTTGAGACAGGCTTGCCCTGACAAATCATCTGCAAACTCCATCTTCCATTAAAAAAAGTACAGAAAATGAGCATATTACCACTTTTTAAAAATTACTGTAAAGTGGACAGTGTTCAGTTCTGTGAATTTTGGCACACATATTCCCATAATCATCATCACACAAGCAGAACAGTCCAACAGCCCCAAACCCACTCACAGGGCCTCATAAGCATACCCTCCCATTCCCAGCAACCACCCTCTCTGTGTTCTCCCATCCCCCCGGGTCTGTCTTTTGCGAGTGTTGCGGCAAAACACTCACAAAATCACGATTTCCTGGGCATCGTGCTTGGAGGTGCACCCAGGGTGTCCTGTGATCAACAGCCAGGCCTCGGGGCTGCTGGGTATTTATTATTCCACATATGGCTGTGGCACATTGTAACCTGTTTTGGGCAACTATAGACAGCGCTATTAACATCTGGGCACAGTTTTTCTTAAACGGCAGCTTCTGTTTCTCTAGGGTAAATACCCAGGATTGGGGTCACCAGGCCCGACGTTTGTGTGAGTTCAGTTTTGTAAGAAACCGCAAAGCTGTCTGCACCTTGCTGAACCCCAGCATCACACAGGAGTCCCGACTGCCGGTCCTCACCAGCACCTGGGGCTGTCGGAAGACCTTAGTCAGGCGCTCCAGCAGGGGTGTGAACAAATTCACTGCGGCTTCGGTGCACATCTCGGTGCAACCAGTCATGCTGAAGGTCATTTCAGATGCTTTCGGGCCATCCTCCCGTCCTTCTCAGTGAAGCATCTGTTCAGGTCTCTTCCGCTTTTAAGTCAGGTGGTTTGTTTTCTGTCGTGAGCCGTGGGAGTCCTGTGCATTCTGGATACGAGTCCTTTGCCGGCTGCATGGTTCATAGACATCTTCTCCCCATCTATCGAAAATGTGTCTCTTCAATTCCCTAGGGGTGTCTTTTATATTAGAAGTTTAATTTTGATGAGTCTTAACCTACTTCTTTTCTTCCTTGATTATGGATCATGGTATGGCTAAGAGCTCTCACCCTAGGTCTCCACAATTTCCCTTTCTTCTACAGGTTTTGTAGTTTGATATTTTACATTCAGGGCTATGGTCCACCTTAATTTTCATACAGGAATTTCTCCCTGTTTTCACTCTTTTGCATACGGCTGTCCCATAATTCCAGCACCATTTGTTGAAAAGACTCAAATTCCACTGAACTGTTTTTGCGTCTTTGGATCTGTTCTGGACTCCACTCTGTCAGCTGACCCATGTGTCCATCCTGAGCATAATTTATGACTTTAGTGGCTGTCTCTGTGAAAAAGGTAATTCTGTCTGGAAGCAAAAACCACATTAGAAATGCTCTAAATAAGATTCTTCCTGTTGTCAGGAGAGCAAAGCCACTGCCCTAAGCAGAGGTGAGGCCTCAACAGCTCTCAGGCACAACCTTAACACACAATGGGGAAGGGAATTCATTTCAAGGGCCACAACGTGAGACCAGCATAGCCATGAAAACTGCAATAATTTCACAACAGAATGCAATTCATAAAGAACTGCTGAGAAGCATGTGATAAGTTACATAAATCACTGTTCCTTAAATTCTGACGGTTGACTAGAACAGAAATAGCTTCACGGTACTGTTCAAACAGGAGAAAGGTAGGTAGGGGTGGTTTCCACACCACACAGGGCCTGCAGGAAAGGGACACTCTTGCTCTAAACGGGAGATCCCGGGAGTGATGTGATAAGCCATGGTGAGAGGCACGGAACTGTGCAAGCCGGAGTCGCGGCCTTTGCCCCACCACGGAGCCTGTGTCCATGAATGACGAGGCTCAAATGTCAGGCCGGGGCAACCGAGGCAGTTATCAGGGGACAAGCAAATGAGCGCACGGTGGAGGCAAAGGTCTGAAATTGCGCGGCAACTTCGAGTCAAGTGGGACAAACTGACTCAAAATACAGGTTCCAAAAACCATCACAGAGAGCTGTTCCTCGGCTCTGGAAAGGCTAAGTGACTAATGCCCACACTGAGCATCTGCTCCCAGAGACGACTCTGGTGACCTAAGGCCCAGCTCCTCCAAACCCGCACTGAACCCCAGTGAGGAACTTTGTTGGTATCTTACAGCACATTGACATACTCCCTTAAAATCTGGTATTTCATCAACAATGCAGGCGCCAGCTTTGACTCATACACATTTCGATTAAACAAGATAATTTACACCCTGACCATGCCAGGTAAGAGGTTTACTACAATCTTTAAACAGAGCCAGAGGCTACAGTCTGCTCCTACACAACACCATGTCTCTACAAGTTCGATGGGTTTTTACTTTCCATGTCTTCACTTGCCTAGTGCTAGAAAGCAGATTAAAAACAGAAGGAACCCAGAAACACTATTGAATGAGACTCAAATATCTTCCAGTCATCATCGTGATGAGATGTTTATTAAACAGAAATGTTCTCCCCTGTAGAAAGCAGCACACATCAACACACACCGATAACTGTCGCCAGCATTCCAGATCATCTTCCCTTCCATGGCCACAGTGCAGGGCAATGGACCACGCACACCTGCAGACCCACAGAAAGCGGGGTGACATGGCTGATTCTTGTAGTGAGCAGACCAGGGTGCAAAGTGCATCTCTTTCCAGAGGGCTGCCACGGAAAGTTACACATTTATTCCATGAGTTAATGGCACTGCACCGAACATTTCTGTAAGATTCTCTTAGCAAGCTTTTCCTTCTGCCTAAAAGGTCCTGACACAAACTGAAAAAGCTCTTGGAGCTGCCAAAGACTTCAGTATCCCCTTAACTATTGTCATGCACATCCATGTGAAGAGACCACCAAACAGGCTTTGTGAGCGCAACATGGCTGTTTATTTCACCTGGGAGCAGGCGGGCTGAGTCTGGAAAGAGTCAGCGAAGGGAGGTAAGTGTGGGGCCGTTTTATAGGATTTGGATAGGTAAAGGAAAATTACAGTCAAAGGGGCTTGTTCTCTGGCGGGCAGGAGGGGGGGTCACAAGGTGCTCAGTGGGGGAGCTTTTTGAGCCAGGATGAGTCAGGAAAAGGAACTTCACCAAAAAAAAAAAAAAAAAAAAAAAAAAAATCATTGCTTAAGGCAAGGACCGGCCATTTTCACTAATTTCTGGTAGAATGTTATCAGTTAAGTCCAGGCAGGGCATTTGCACTTTTGTGATTCTTCAGTTACTTCAGGCCATCTGGGCGTATATACGTGCAAGTCACAGGGGACGCGATGGCTTGGCTTGGGCTCAGAGGCCTAACAACTATAGTCTTACTTTTAAGGTGTAGGGTCAGATCATATAATCCCCTACTAAGCTCCTGATGCTGTGTGTGGCATCTAGCAACAGCACGTTCCATTCTTGGATTACATTTGACTCAAGAGTCCACAGTGAGAACGATTTCTGGTGAATGAAACACCAGGCAGGAGGGTGATTCCGCTGGGCAGCTCTTCACACACAACCCAGGAGCTGAGGGGAGAGGAAGAGGCCCACGCGCGTCCACCGTGCTCACGCCCCCTTGGAATGCGCCCCACTCCTAGAGACCCGGACCCAAGGGAAATCTGACCTAAAAATGGGCAAACCCTCACTTTGGCAGAGGGACAGGGACTCGGGGCCACAACTTGACCTCCGAGCAAAACAAGTGCAGACACAGCACCCCAGGACACCCTCCCCACCCAAATTCAAGGAGGAAAACCAACCCCCCGCCCCCTTGCGGAAACCCCCGGCGGCTGGAGCAGACGCCTGCCGGCGTGTGCAGCCTCTCCCGTCCCACGTTCCGGGCTCAGCACCTGTGCCTCAGCCCTGGCACTGCTCGCCACACCCACAGGTGTGCCAGGAGGGGCAGGTCCTAAGGTCTCCACTGCACCAAAGCCTGCAAGGCAAAGGGGCAGCTCCCTCCAGCAGGAGTCCAGAAGCACACACTGCACCAGCCTCACAGCGTGAGAATTCTCCCCTCGGTCTCCGAGTCTCCAGTCTGTTGCCCGCCACGGTCTTCTGCCAACGGCAAGGCCCAAGCTGGGCGGCACGTTTGGTTCTCACCATTTCCCTTGTCAAGATCAATACTGCAAACATATCCAATTCATCCTGTCACTAAAAATGAAATAATCCGCCATCTCCATCACAGATGACGCAACCAGGTTTCCATTACCGGGGTGTTTTTTGTTTTTGTTTTTCCTATTTTGAGATGGAGTTTCTGCTCTGTCGTCCAGGGTGGAGTGCAGTGGCGCAATCTCGGCTCACTGCAACCTCTGCCTCCCGGGTACAAGTGATTCTCCTGCCTCAGCCTCCCAAAGTAGCTGGGATTACAGGTGCCTGTCACCAGGCCTGGCTAATTTTCATCTTTTCAGTACAGACGGGGTTTCACCATGTTGACCAGGCTGGTCTGGAACTCCTAACCTCAGGGGATCCACCTGCCTCCTCCTCTCAAAGTGCTGGAATTACAGGCGTAAGCCACCACTCCCGACCATTACTGGTGTAATTTCTAAGCCACTCTCTCACACCCACTCCCTTTTTTTTTTTTTTTTTTTTTTTTTTAAAGAACCAGCTTTATGGCTATATTTTTTCCAAGAGAACCAGTTACCCATTTCAAGTACAAATAAGACATGGTGTTTAAAAACCAAAAATGCCAATTTGTACAGAAGTCTCCAAATACCCAGTCGATTTGAGCCTTGAGAATAACGTCAAGCTGTTGGCTGAATACAACTTCCCTTTCCATCTGTCTGCCTGTGAGTTAGACACAAGGACGAAGCCACGAGCTAGGGACATAAAGGCAGGAACCACCAAGGCAGCCGGGACTCCAAATAAAAGCTCGAAGGACCAACACAAATGCACCACACCCTGCACACCCTCCTCTCCTTCCTTTTCAGAATTTCCAGAGGATGAAACAGGGACCTCCTCAGACGTCCCACGGTGCAGGTGGCCAGAGGGGAAGGCGGCAGCAGCCTGAATGAGGTGACCAGGAAATCACATTCCACAGAAATTCTCCATGTGCTTTACATCCTCTGTCTCTGAAGAACTATGCCAGTCTAACAGTCGCTAGAAAACCACCTTCAAGTATCATTTCCCATTTCAAGCAAAGAAAACAGTGGTGGGGCATGAGGGAAAAACATAGCCATGGGTTCTGGGGTATTAAATAAGGTTTTATCTGTTATATAATTTTACATTCTCAGCTTTCTGTATAATTGATACGCTTCCTAATTAGCAGACATAGTAACAAAAAGTGAATTCCAAGTGTAAGATTGGAGGACCCGTTCACATGGCTTCAGGTTCTGCTACTGTGTTTCAACTTAAGAAAATGGTTCTGTGCATTGGTAACAAGGCCTGAGAGTCTGTGTGTGAGTCTGTGTGGCTGTAATCAGGGTTCGTGTTGGCTCCGTACCAGAGGATGTTACACTGTTACATTATCTTCTACAAAAAATCCTGAAAAAATGAAGGCTGAATAGACATACACAGCCTCCCAAAATAATCCAAATGTCCACCGATATGAAAAACAGATGAATTACGCTTTCCATCATGGAATATTCCTCAGCAGTGAAAACAAACTATAGCCACAGGTGCCAACTAGGATAAAGAAAACCTTTTAAACACGTTTAAAGTGAACTGACTAGGCAGAATGCCTCGATTACAGGCATCTGCTCCAAAAGGGTACTGTTCTGAATCCTGTGATGTAGAATGATAGTTAGCAACCCTGTTTCGGGGCACATCTAGAAAAAAAAACAAAATAATGACTACACAATTTTAAATTCTTTGTAAATTATAACTATTACTATGAAAATTCTAAAAATGTGAAAATCTTCCCAACTGTTGTTGGACAAGCTTCAAAATAAATACCCTGGCATTGCTTGCCACACCCACAGGTGTACCAAAATAAACGAAAATATAGCCCAAGTTCGTAGAATCGAAACCTGAAGATGTACGAGCCCGTCCCTGCCTCGCTATCTATACATCGTGTAGAAATTTAAGAGCAGGTAGTGACACTGCAATGCAAGGCTCAAACCAACTGGGTATTTGGAAACTTCTGTGCAAATTGGCATTTTTGGTTTTTAAACACGGTGTTATTTGTACTTCAAACAGGTAATTTTTTGATTCCCTTGGAAAAAATATAGCCATAAACCTGGTCTAAAAAAAAAAAAAATACGGGAGTGGGTATGAGAGAGAGTAGCTTAGAAATTTTAAAAGTATCAGCAGGGAGCAGTGGCTCATGCCTGTAATCCCAGCACTTTCAGAGACAGGCCCAAGGGGCCTTTGAGGACACCGGTCTCCTCTGCTGCCTTCCTGCTGGACTGACCCCAGGACATTCACTGCGTTTCCACCCCTGTCTCATTTAACATCCCAAGGGTGGTCTTCATCCTCGTCTGGGGCTCAGCTCTGCCCCAATTTCCTAAATCTCTGCCTTCAGAGCCTGAAAACACCCACGCCCAGGGTCACCCTAAGTCCACGTTTACCCCAGAGAGTCCCCATTTTATGTTTTCCAGGCATCGCCTTAGTGATAATTTATCCTGTAAATTCCAACTGCCTTCACACCTCACCCCTGCTGTCTCCCAGCAGACCCCACTCAGATGCACATGCCCCAGACCCCACACCCAGGTCTGTGCATGCTGCCCTGCTCTGCCCATGTGGGGACCACCTCCCTTTCTTGAGGAATCAGCTGGCGATCATCTCCTTGTGGAGGGCTGCCCTGACTTCCAACTCTCTCCAGCAAAGGCAGAAGCCATCCTCGGTACTTCCCCAAAACTCAGGCCAAGTATGAAGATGGCGCAGATGCTAGCTGTGCCTGGGATGCCATGGGCAGGGTCCCCAGATGCTCTGCACATGGCCCAGGGCACCGCCTGAACACAGCAAGTGCTGAAGAAACAAAATTGACGTGCACTGACCTCTGATAGGGCCTCCTTCACAATCCACATCTGTCTCCCCTCTGGACAGTAAAATCCACAAGACACGGAGGGCTTGTCTCATCTTCAAACTCCCAGGGTCACCCTGGTAGGTAAAGGGGACTCAAATGTCTTCTGAAGGAAGCAGCTGGTTAGCTGCCAAGTTAAAGGGCCTCTGAAATTCAGAGCTCTGCATAGAAGTCCAGCACACTTTATTATGAATGACTCCAAGCACGGCAGAAGTGGCCGTGGAACCAGTGCTAACCAATTCAGGGTTTGTTCACTGTTTCTCAGTTCATTATCACAACTCATGCTCACAAAGCAGCCGCGCACAGATCCTCAGACGTCTACACAGAGTGGGACGATGGCGCCAAGTCATGTGAACGTCCTGTTGCAGACTGGGAGACACCGGTCAGACATGGACCCAGGCAGAGCACAGACCTCTCGTTAAATCTGCTCCATGTAAACAGCACTCCCTGCCAGGTCCTTTCCTATCTGCACAGCTTCTACAAATTCAACTCTTGCACCTGACACCTAAGAATACTGCACACCCCATGTGAACCCCCCATTTACCTCCCAAAATGACCCGGCATGGCCGAGTACAAAATATTTCAACATAAGGGAACTGGAGGGCATGTGGGGCTTTCTCGAGTCCCTGCTGCCTCCTGATGGGAGGGCCCAATGCTTCACACCCCTAGTGAAGGGCGGGTCTCTTCGGGCCCCCGGCTTTAACCTGGAGCTTAAATCAGCATTAACTAATTTCACTTTCCAGGACCAACTTCAAAGGCCTGCAAAGCCAGAGAAGGGAGAGGAGATGGAACACGCCCTCACCTCAGACCTGCCGCAAGCACGTACTTCTCAGATGCGTCCCAAGGTGCACAGTGTGTCCGATGCCTGTTTCACATCCACTGACCTGCAGGTCTTCTATGTGACATCAGCCTCCTGGGCACTGGAAAGAAGAGGTATAATGGCAAGTCCCTTCTTCAGCAAAGGTGAGGCAAAGGCACCCAACGCAATGGAACTGACCTTTTTCTGACAGTCTCAAAACAGAAGGAAAATACTGTACAGCCAACTTCCCCTCACGCAGGTTTATTTACCTGTGACTCAGAGGCCGTGACAGACAACTTCAGGTTCTTACCGATTCCTATTTTCCCCATCCAGGAAGCCTTTGTTTTTAATATCGTAAGAACTTGCCATTTTGTAGGCCAAAAACAGCAAATATTGGCAGTTTCCTACAGTTCAACTGAATAAAATATGATCATGGCCTTTTGTGAAACCATGAAGAAAAGGTGGATATCTCCATATGTGTTTCCAGACTGGCTTTGTTCCTGAAGCGGTAACTCTGTTCCCGCAGGATTTTAGACACTGAAGAATAAACATCAATATCCCACCAAGAAAACCAAAAAAATGAAATAATTTTGCATCCACCTTGGAGCCTTTTTAGGACAAGGCAGGACACAAACTTTTAAGAAGCGGCAGTTGTCCCTCTGTATACACAGGGACATGGATTCCAGAACACCCCCCCGAGTTTACCCAAATGTACGTATCCACAGGACTCCACGGCCACCCTATGGAACCGCATGTAGGAAACGTCGGCCCTCCACAAAGCCAGGTTTTTTCAGTAAGGGTTTGGTTGGAAAATAATTAACATAAGTGATCCTTCGAAGCTCAAAACCTATGTTGTTCAGGGTCATCTGCATTTATTACTTGTGTCATATCTGAGGCCTGAAAGCCATCATTCTTGATACCTTAACGTGATGGTTAACAAACTAACTGTTCCGATTAGAAAGAGGAAAAAGCTTATTTTTAAGCTGACAATGAGAGTGGATGTGGCTACGGTGAACGGAGAACAGACCTAAGCAAGCACCAAGGCTGGGGTGACTGCCTGTGCTCAGACCCACCAGGGCCTGTTCCTCCATCTCCCTCTGCTGAAAGGGATAACCTCCTTCTCCCCCACGACTAAAGGGCCTTTTTAAAATACTCACACGAGAAGTGCTATGAAAAGCTGAAAGGTCACAGGTAACATTTTTAAAAATAAACATTAACGTAAGCATTTAACAAGCCCATTATGATTTTTTTTAAAAAAAATGGTATTAAGTTCTTGGGTGTGGTGGCTCATGGCCGTAATCCCAGCACTTTGGGTGGCCCAGGTGGGTGCATCACCTGAGGTCAAGAGTTTAAGACCAGCCTGGCCAACATGGTGAAATCCCTTCTCTAACGAAAATATGAAAATTAGCCAGGCATGGTGGCAGACGCCTGTAGCCCCAGTTACTTGGGAGGCTGAGGGACGAGAATCACTTGAACCCGGGAGGGAGAGTTTGCAATGAGCCAAGATCGTGCCATTGCACTTCAGCCTGGGCATTGAGTGTGAAACTCCATTCCAAAAAGAAAAAAAAAGTACAAAGTTTTCCTTCCAATGAACCTATCATTCAGCCACCGAGGTATCCTATAGCTACTTATTCAGCCATGAGATACACAACAGGAGATATAGACGAACAGGACACAGTTCTTCCCTGAAAGAAGGCTGCACCCTCAACAGAAGGGAGGCACATACTCCGAATGGAATCGGCATAGGGAACAGATGCTGCTGCAGGTGGAACTGGCCGCACAGAGCACCCGCTCAAGTGTCTGAGAAACAAGGAGCCGTTGGTGCCATCACCTTCCATACCTGAGCTGGGGCAGTGGGGAGCCTGTCATCACCACCACCACCACCCGGGACAAAGAGCCCCAGAACCACACAACGAGCTTACAAATTCACCGAGGCGATGACCGAGCAATGTGCGTGGAGTGATGCGAACACGCAGATGTCAGGGCCACGCGCGGCGTTGGTTTTTTTTTTTTTTTTTTTTTTGAGACGGAGTCTTGCTCTGTCACCCAGGCTGGAGTGCAGGCTTTGTGCATCAACCTGAGCACGCCCGGGGTGCCCAGATGGCTGGTTCTGCATTATTTCTGTGTGAGATACATGTTTGCCTCTGGACTGAGTGGAGACCCATCCTCACCAGTGTCGGGGGCACCACCCTATCCACCCAGGGCCCGAGTGAAACAGCAAGGTGGGGAAAACTGGGTTCACTCCACCTGTCTGGCTGATGGGCCAGTGACATCTGTCTTCTGCAGCCCGTGCTCCCGTGTCTCAGCTCCTTAGACCCGGGTAGGATCTGCACCCTCCGCTTCTCAAGTCTTCAAGCCACACCCTCTCAGGACTCTAGCTTGCAGGCTGTGGGTCCTGGGGCTTCTTGGACTCCGTAGCCCCTCCAGCAAGCCTCGCCCTGGAGACACACGCACACCCGGCTGGCTGTCTCTCTGGAAGCCCTGACTAAAAGCCGCCCCTAAAAGTGGTCTTCAGAGTTTCTTTCTAGCCCTAAGATCCCAGCGCCCCTCCTACAATTCTAGGCGGAAAGGTGAACGGAGACCAATGGACAGAGGTGTGTGCGAGGACACGCCAGGCAGCAGCACTGGGCAGGAGGGCACCAACGCTCACTAAGCAAAGAATCAACGCTGCTTGCCACAAAAATGAGAGCAGTAAAGATTTCTTCAAACAGAAATGAGTTTGTTTCATGATTTGCTCTTAATACATAAGAAAGCATAAAATTAGGCCTATTAACAATTACGTAAGTCTTTAGAGGCCCTTGAACTACTTCTGTCCCTTTGTGTTTTTATAGAAAATAAGCCTGAGGTTAAAGAGAATAACGTCACTGGCCACAGCTGGGGCCACGCGAGGACACATCTTATACCCCTGAGGTCCCTGGGTGCCCCAAGTCCTTCTCTTGCTATTTATGGAAATATGGGAGAAACCAGGAGGTCTGAGCGTGGACCTGGCCGTGCTCCCAGGGGCCGAGGAAAGCACCCATCTGTCCAGTCTTCCCTCCACCCCGCGGTTCCCTCTTACCCAGACTCTTGGGCTGACGCGGCTCATGCACTCAACAGCGCCATCATTAAACGTTTAGCTTCGCATCACGAGGGCCTCCTCTGGTCTCCTCTGACCACTCCTGAACCTGCAGTCAGCACTAGTCTGCAGGACACGCGTGGACAAAGTTGATGGATCACGGCCTCCAACGAGGAAGGTGCCAGGCAAGGAGTCGGAGAGCCGGGGATGGAGCAGCACTCACCCAGGGAGGCGAAGGCCAACAGTGGCCACCACCGAGGACCTCCCTTCCCACCCTGAGGGCAGCTCACTCAGGGAGGCAAAGGCCGACACCGGCCACCACTGAGGACCTCGAGGGCTCTCCCCACCCTGAAGGCGGCTGCGATCACATTTCCCATCGCACCAAGAGACCCCTGTATTGAGCACAAACCTTACCAACCTTCGAATCAATAAGGAATCACAACACAGACATTCCCTCAATCCAAATGGCCAGCCCACAAAACAGACACGCAATCATACACATTTCCTGTGGGAAAATCCGTCAGTCCCTGGGGCCTCGCGCCAGGGGTGGGGGAGCATCATGGGGAGATGCCCCAGCCCCAGCCT
The DNA here is from genome assembly GCF_037993035.2 of Macaca fascicularis. Taxonomy (NCBI): domain Eukaryota; kingdom Metazoa; phylum Chordata; class Mammalia; order Primates; family Cercopithecidae; genus Macaca; species Macaca fascicularis. Next base: position 951,656 of record NC_088386.1, read on the forward strand.
GGCTCTTCTCTCTACAGCTCCTTTTCCCTCCTCTTCCCCCCGCCCCTTCCCACCCCCTCCTAGCCTCAGAGGCTCCTTCCTCAAATTCTTTCCCCTTGATGAAGTCATTCATGCCCAAAATACAAGGCAAAGTCAGGGGGGCTCAAGAGAAAATCCATACCGTGGCTCGCGTTTTAGATTCTCATAAGTGTGAGAATAACCAAGCAAGAATCTTTGGCATGTGAATGTGGTCTGAAGGCATCTGAGCACAATGCCCGGCACTGGCCCGGAGTGGATCATGGGTGTCTCGGACATCTTCGCAACTCTACACCAATTATTTTGAAACACACCAGCAGAATAGAATCATGTGAATAGCTGCTTCTCAGTTAAAAGTAGGAAAAGACTCCAAAAGCTGCCCTCAAGGAACATCCTTCCCATGAGGAGTTTTCTTCATCGGGCCCTTCAGGCACAGGCAAGACCCCCGGGCCCAACTCCCTCATCCCTGCGTCATAAAGCAGCAAAGACGGTGGGGAATAAAGCAAGTGAAGGAGTCAGTCCTGCACAAAACGGGCTCCAGAAGCCACGGCCACTCTCCCAGTGTGGGAGCCAAGTTCAGAGACCTGGAAACACCCGCGTTCCCAGGGAAGAGGGCAGAACAATGCCATTTCCCCCTAGTTTAGGGAGACACCACCCCACGTCCTCTGGCCTTAATAGAAGAGAGACTTCACATAAATGATTTCAATGACTCCACCACACACAGAAAGTGGGCTGAGGGCTAACACACCCATATAAATGCCTGGCAAAAACACATTAAATGAACACACAGATAAGCAAGGTTCTCCTGTTATCCACGAAATATTCAGAAACAAATCCAGTAAGCAATCTCTTTGTAATCAAAAGATCAATTCAGAGGTGCAGATTAAAAAGAAACATACAACTGAACCCTTAATACACCAAGAACCAAATTCCACAGAAGTGTTATCACATCACCACCTCCCAGCTGAAGGAAGCAGCACTGGCCACTGACCAGCTGTTCACTCGTGGGTCAGTGAACGAAAGACAGTGCTGTCCAGGACAACGATGAGATGTTAACCTGAAAAGGGCAAAATTGCAGAGGCTGGAGGGACCTTCCAGGTAACCCGGCCCCCTCAGTGGACAGAGGACCCCCGTGGGGCCACAGAGCTCCAGTGTGTTCGGGGCAAGGACTCAACAGCAACCCTGAGGATGTCCGAACGCCTTCTGCCCTTCTGTGTCTCTGCCCCACTAACAGGGAATCCGTGAATGCTAAGGAAATGTAACGCATTTTACAATACATATAGATTTTTAGCAAATTAAAGATAAACAGTGACAAACTTTGAGAATTAACCAAAATATAGTTCAGTGAATGCCCAAACTCAAAGCTAGTCTCCAAGAGGTGATAAGCTGTGTGTGGTGGTTAACGCCTGTAAATCCCAGCAGTTGGGGAGGCTGAGGCAGGAGAATCACTTGAGCCTAGAAGGTTGGGGTTGCAGTGAGCTGTCATTGCACTACTGCACCCAGCCTGAGAAACAGAGTGAGACTGTCAAAAACAAACAAACAAAAACAAATTAAAGGAGTTCAAATGAACTCGCCCATACCCTTTAAATTTTCATTTGGGTACAAGGGGTGATCTAGTTCCTTTTTCCCTTGCAATAAATGAATAATCTAATAATTAAATATAATCTAACAATTACATGGGAAAATTTAATTATTTTCCCATTTCATTATTCCCTATCTCAGGGAAAAAGTTAAAAGTATTCCCTATTTCAGGGAAAAAGCTAAAAATCATTTTAAACCTTCCTTCCACAAAACAGTATACTCAGTCATCTCCATCTGCTTTATCATGTGGAATTCAGCTTCACATGTCTACAATACAGCTTTTGTTAAACAGTGTTTATGTAGACAGGCAAGAGAAAGAAACACTTGGTCTATGTAGAAGCAGCAGAAGACACGTTTTAACAGAAAAGGGAGAAGATACCACCGTATGAATCTGGAAATTCTGTCCTCATCTTGTCCATACACAGAAAACACCCAAGCACGTGCCTAGTGTCCAACAGGAGCACAGAAAGGACAGGGATCCCTCCAGTTGTTTAATGACCAGCCCCACTTGTCACCGCCACATAACAAAATCCGCACGGCAACTTCAGCACGTTTCATTCACGATTCCACGGAAATCAGGCTGAAGAACATACAGATGTTTTGCCCACATTTAAAAATCCAAGTGTGGGACTCATAGAAATAAAACACATTATGGGTTCACTTAACTTTTCCAAATTTTTACTTGGAGAAACCTATAAAGTTCTTGTCAGTTACATCCTTAAGTTTTTCAATAATTTTTAAATGCAAAGGTCAGGCAAGACTTGTAAAGAGGTACACACATACGGCTCGGCGCGGTGGCTCACATCTATAATCCCAGCACTTTGGGAGGCCGAGGTGGGCAGATCACAAGGTCAGGAAACCGAGACCATCCTGGCTAACACGGTGAAACCCCGTTTCTACTAAAAATACAAACAATTAGCCAAGTGTGGCGGGTGCCTGTAGTCCCAGCTACTTGGGAGGCTGAGACTGGAGGATTGCATGAACCCGGGAGGCAGAGGAGCTTGCAGTGAGCTGAGATCGCACCACCGCACTCCACCCTGGGTGACAGAGGGAAACTGTCTCAAAAAAAAACAAAGGAGGTACACACATACATGCCACGTTCTTCTCTCAAAGAGACGGGCCCTTTTTTAAGATTCCAGAAGTAAATGTGGTTGTCACCCTGCTTTTGAGAGGATGGACTGTGTTTTAAGCATAAACAGACTTTCCTCCATGCACCAAGGATGCACCATGGGGGCAGTGCTGCCGCCGCCTCCCCAGTCTCTGCTCAGGGTGGGGCAAGGGGAGCTCAGTGGTCTCCCGTATACAGTGTCAACAGGCCAGGTGCTCAGAAGGAGGCTTCCAGGACTCGCTGTAGGCATTCGTCAGCAGGGCAGGCAGTGCCTCGTGCTGGTGGGCATCCAGCAGTAAGGGGGTCTTGCACTTCACTCCCTGGGCCCAGCCCCAGACAGAGGGGAAAGAGACACCTGTATCGTAACTCATGTGTATTTATAGACACACAGAGACTCTGCAGTGCAAGGTGCGGAACTAGAAGGAATCATGGAAATAAGAGGGAAGACATTGGGTTACGACTGGCAGAGCCACCTCAAGCCTCGGCACTTCCTGCCGGAGCCCTCACTGACCAGACTCCTCCAGGGTCACTGCCACTGCCTTGCCCAGCTCATGACAGGGCAGACAGTGACAGAGCCTCAGAACAACCGCCCACTCCTTCCTCACCAGCCCAGGGGATGAGCTGTTCATGAGTGTCCCAAAGCCTAAATGCGGGAACACAGGGGTGACTGAGCAGAAAGGGGGACAGCCACAATGGCCGCGAGTGTGCAGATATTGCGGAGCACCCCAGCAGCCCTTTCCGTCTTAAAGAGGATGGCCAAGAGTGTGCGGATGCTCCCGCGTGACCCAGCCGTCCTTTCCACCGTAAAGGAGAATGGCCACGGGTGTGCGGATATTCCCGGGTGCCCCAGAGACCTTTTCACCTTAAGGAGATTTTCAGTCTCGTATCAGTCTCCAAACTATTCAGTGAGGTTGGAGGCGTATCACTGTGGACCAACACTGATTGGAACCAAGTAAGGGCAATTTTATAACCATGTCTCAACTATGAAACAATCAGGTCTTTGGCCATCTGGTCTAAGCTTTTTCTGTAACAAAGTTGGATAATTAGGTTGAACTTTGGTTTTCCAAAACTTGTTACAGAAACCACATCTTCCTAGATGTGGCTCTGTGGTGTCACGTGCACACATCAGTAGCCAGGCTTGCCAAGACTCACGGCACGTTCCACGTTCACCTGAGAAGGCTGCTCAATCACTGAGGGCTCTGGCGTGCTCTGAAATGAATTTGCCACTTCAGCCTACACTCTACTCGCTTGTTTGGTTAAAGAAACCCAAAAAGCAGAATTTGTTTTGGCCAATCGCCTGCTGACCCAACTGCAGACGTTTTAATTAGAGTACTTTCATTGCATCCTAGAAAGCAAAGTCATATAGATCAACTCATTATTACCACTCCAAAGGTTTAGTAAATCTCCAGATAAGCAAGCAAACATTTTAAGAAGCTACATTAAGGTTTACAATACTCAAAATTTAAAACTACATCCATGCTTCAAAAAACCACCATTCCCATTTTAGATGGCCAAATGCATATGAGAAAGAAACATGCTGAGCGCATTTTTTTGGGTAATCTTATGGAGAAACTGCCACTTTAAAAATGGCTCTAGTTCCTGGCTCCAGATGGGTGTGGTGGGTTGCCTCACTCAATTTCAACTCCACCTGAAGCTGGGACACTAGAAATTCATTCCCAGACTCCAGGACACCAGAATTCCCACTTCTGGAAACAGCCTGGAATGCAGACCTGTAGCAGAGAATTCTTTCCTGCCCAACCTAACTGTCCTCTGTGGAAGGTGACAGTCAAAGACAAGTCCACCCTCCTAGTCGCAACTGCACCACGAAGAACCATTTCAAGGTGGGAGGTGATTGATTAGTGGGAACAGGCAGTTTAGCTAATCACTTATAAGGCAGAGAAGGGGGGTTTGAAGGCCTGTATCTGGCCTTGTCCTCGGTAAATGGTCATCCGCCAGTCAGCCTAAGCCACATGGGAAGGGGCTTCTTGCAGTAAAAGTGGAGGCACAGTGGTGGGGAGGGGGAATGTCTTAACCATCACTGTTTTACAGGATCACAGGGCTCAGGCAATGTTCAGTATTGTCACACACCAAGGTTTTTACAGTCTGAAGAAGACTACAGTCCTAAGGTGTCAGTTCTCAAAGCCCTTAAGTTCCTCCTGCTAAGATTCCCAGAGGGTCTCCACTTCTTGCACCGAACCGCAAATTGCACAGGCACCTGCGTCTTCCTCTTGTAGCAAATGCAGATAAGAAGCTGTGGCTCTGCTGCAGTAATGACGCCATGCAGCCCTAACACCACAGCAGAGCAATGGCTCTGGCCTGAATGTCCCCAAAACCTCATGCTGAAACCATCTCCGACGGGATACATTAACAGGTGGGGCCTTTGGGAGGTCCTGCTCTCAGGACTGGGCTTGGTGTCCTTGTTGGGAGGCCTGGAGGAGCCCTCCTGCTCCTCCACCACGTGAGTTCTGATGAGACGACCGCTGCCACGCAAGACCCGGCGAGATGCTGCCGTCTGTGAGCCACAGGCCCTGGGGCACCAGATCTGCAGATGCCTTGACCTTGGACTGCCTTGACCTTGGACTTTCCAGCTTCCAGAGCTGTGAGCAATAAATGTCCCTTTACAAATCACCCAATCGACAGCAGCCGGACAGAGACAGTAATGTCACAACATGAGTCACTTTCTCAGTGGGCCAGAGGACTCCCCATGAGCCACCACTGTAAAGCAAGAACTCCCTGGAGGATGGAAAGGGGTTCACAAGGAATTCTACCCAGCACCAGGGTGTCTGTCCTTTCTTGCAGGAAGATAGCTGAGCCATGGCAGGAAACTACAGGGTGGGTGGGGCTGGACAGTAATGTGTCACCTGCTCATCTAAGCCTCAGTCTCCTGCCTCTCATCACGACAGTGGGGGTAACACCCCCCTCACCTGAGCTGTTGGGGGAGGTAAGAGTGCTGGGTGATTAACAACGTTAGCTCCACAGACATTATGCAAAGAATCTGCCCCATGTCTTATAAAACCAAACCAGCCCAGGAATTCCACATCACTACTAATTTGCATGGGAAAATGCCAGATTCTCCTAAGTTCTGGCATGTCATTTGTATTAATAAAGTTTGCAGAGTTTTCACATACTAAGTATATAAAACAGGAAAATAAATCATACAATTTGGAGGCTGAAGCAGGAGAATCACTTGAGCACAGGCAGTGGAGGTTGCAGTGAGCCAACGCCTCGCCACTGTACTCCAGTCTGGGTGACAGAACGAGACTCCATCTCAAAAAATAAAAAATAAAAAGGCATATCAAGGATTATGCCTTCATAATAGTTGGGTTATAAAGAAATATGACAAGCCCATAGCATATTTCCGTAAAAAAAAACCACACAATAACTTAGAATGTTTCAATAATTAAATAAAATACTTGTGAAATAGCAAAAAAAAAAAAATAATAAAAATTTAAAAAAATAAAATAGAATAAAATATTTTGCTGCTTCATACTAGTAAAGTGGGCACATTCTACATGCCAACTCTTATTCAAAGGTGGCCTAACACTGACTCAGGAACTCTGGCCCTGATGTGCTTGGAGTTTTAATGCTAACAGTGTTAAAGACCACTCCCCCAGGAGCTCTGAACAAGTACTCCAGGTATACGCTGAACAAGACCACACACTCTGACCGAAATCTAACTTCCCAGACCCAAACTACAGAACCACAGAAGACACTGCTTCTGTCCAACTTTTTGTTCTGCCATCGTTTGTGTCCATTATTTCCTACAAACCATCTCATTAGAATTTAGGGCACACAAAAGGCCAATACAACAGGGTTACTTTTCAAAGGTTTGGAGGTGAAGAACAGATACAATGCATTCGCTTCCTATTGCTGCTGCAACAAATTACCACAAATGCAAACCTCCCCTGAGCCCTGGAAGTCAGGAGTCCCAGGGCTGAAGTCAAGGGGTCAGTAGCTTGTATTCCTGCCTGGAGTCTCCCAATTCATAGAGGCCACCATTCAGCTTGACTCACAGCCCCACACCCCTCCTACCACTGCCCCGGCCTCAGCCCTGCACCCCTCCGGCCCCTGCCCCTGCCCCACCCTCGCCCTCAGCCCCACAGCCCTCTGGCCTCTATCTGGTCCTCAGGTCTCCTCCTCTGAGGCAGACCCTCGTACTCCCTCTCATCAAGGCACATGTGAAAACACTGCACCCACCTGGACAACCCAGGGTCCTCCCCCATCTCACTGTCCGTTACACTCACATCTGCAAAGCCTCTTTTGCCATGGAAACTTCATTATACTAACAATCATTTAACAAGTCCATTCTAATGATGTGAAAATTGGCATTGTTTTCCTCCTAATGAACAGATCAGTCACCCATGTACCCATGTAACCTATAAATATTTGACTATTAAATATACAATACTGTAGGAGACAGAGATGAGGAAGACGGTTCCTCCCTGAAAGACAACTGGACCCTAGAGGGAGGGATGAACATTCTGAACAGAATCAACGTAACTCAACATTTGAGTCGGAGAGGCCAGGCGATAAGACTTTCAAAAAAGCAACCAGAAATTATGTACTGTGCCTGTAGTTCACATCTGCCTCTGGCGTCATGAGCACGAGCGTGCAGACACGCACACAGGGCCCAAGTTTAAGATCAAATATAAAGAGCTTTCCACTGTAGTATTTAACTAGATCTTATTACAAAATAGCCTCCTGATTGCAGTTTTTATCCAAAAAGTTCTCTGTAATTAAGGAAATTAATTTTCCTCTAAAAGACATTTCTCTATCATCCCATATAAACTAAATGGGCATATTAAAGAAAAAAGACAAATGTTTGACTTCGGGGGTTTGCCTACGACTTGGATAAGCATGATTTTCTTCTGGCCAAGCAGGGAGCAGCTGGACCAGACTGGAGGGAAGGAAGAACAAATTTCCACTCTGACCTCAGTTGGGCACCAGCGTCTTCCCTGTCAGAATGTGGGTGTGGTGCTTCCCACACACCAGCCTCTGACGAAACTCAGCCCAAGGGTGTGGGAAAATGCTGTCTACTTCTGAAAATTCTATAAAGTGCAGACACATCAAAAGCTTCAGAAGACTGTAAAGGGCCAAGGAGACCACTACACCCTTGGAGTTTACAGAAAATGGTCAGCATCACACGTGCCTGAGGTCCAGGGTCAGCTCCCAGCTGTCGCGACGCCGTGAGCGCAGCCCTGGCTTCCCCTCTGATGCAGAGAGCTGGTCACTCTGCCGGCAGCACTCAGAGCTCAGAACATTCTAGATGAAAGCAATGTGTTCCTTTTAAAATGGGGAACCGGGGCAGCACAACTGAAGCTCTACGACTGTCTCAACTACTGGGTTTCGGGGTAGCATTAGGAAATCGTGAGAATCCAAATCTCAATTTCATACAGATTCCAGATTCACTGCAGGTTCCAGAATTTCCTGAAACAGTCTTCCAATTTATCACTCAGGATTCCCTTGCCAAAGCTAATAAAGTCTACATTCCTTACGGACAACCCACTATAAGCACCACCACAAATAAGATTAACTGACGCCCGCCCTTTGCACCAAACCTATCAACTGTTACTCACACAAGACTGTGCTGGAGGCAGCTCTCAGCTGAAGCCGAATCCGTGAGACTTCATTATCCCCATTTTGGATTGAGTGTGAAGACTGTCAGCAAACCAGGGCCCCAGTGTGAAGCAGAGAACAGATCCTCTGATGCCTGCCTGAACATTTCCTTCCCACCTCTGACTTGCATATTGAACACCCTTAGAGCTACTGACTCACCCACATTTGCAGGTCATTTATCCAGCCACCAGGATAACACAATTATGCGATAACAATGCCTCCTCAGGGCTTTGTCATACTCAACAAGGAAGCTCAGAAGGCTAGGTAAGCGCAAGAAAGGGGGAAGCGTCCTCCAAACAGACAAAAACCAAGGAAAACCGTGCAGAGAATCTCGAAAGAGCAGAAACAGAGCCCGCTGTAGCCTTTCAGACCCTGCTGGCCGCAGCCCTGCGTTAGGTGGCACCATTTCCACGGAGGCATCCTGCCGGGCCCATTTGAAGGGTCCCACTTGCGAGAAACTCACCCCCACTTCCAGCTCCTGCAAGACCCGCTGCAGCCCCACTCCATCCTGGGGGCCGACTGTGCAAGTCTTCCCGGCGAGACCCCTCAGAGCCTGCACAGCGTCTGAGACTGGGAAGCACCAAGGATCCAGAAACGCACAAACCCGTTCTCCTCGTGCTGCTTTCTGAGTTCCAAGTTGTCTTAAGAACGAGTCCTGCATAAACTCCGGGCTGGGGAGCCAGCCACAGCCCAGCAGCACCCAGCTCACGCGCTCCACTCACCCCACAGAGGACCACGGAGGCCCCAGCATGCTCTGTCCGTGGGGCAAGACACCAGAAACAGCCACAGTTCAGGGTTCTGCCACCCGCCCCGCTGCCCTAATTACCTACTGTGATCTGATTTCTCATTGGTTGGAAAGGTGATCCCACAGCTCCGCTGCCCTAATTACCTGCTGTGATCTGAAATTGCATTGGTTGGAAAGGGGATCTCACTGCTCAAGCACTCCCTGATGCCTCCTTGCAAACAACATAAAAAATCCAAAACCCCTCTTAAAGAACGTTGACTATAACCTCAAAACAAGACCCATCCCGAGACCAGGGAAGATACACACGCACATCTGACACCTGGTGGGCGTCAGTGACCGATGCCACGGCTTCCGTGTGGCGTGTGAAGCAGGAGGCCTGTCGCGGTGACTCAGGCTGGGGTCTGAATAGGGGTCTTCCAAGCAACTAGGCAACCAGGATGCACACCCCAAAACCCAAGTCCCCGCACTCATGTACCTGGCAGAAATGCTGTGTAGCCATCGACACCAGTTGTGAACCAAGACCGATCTGTGTCCTGTGGCCCTCACAACGTCCGTACATGCCTGGGCCCACCACAGGCATGCACGGCACGCTGCTCGCCTCTAGTGGGGCTCTCTCCTGCCAAGGGGGATGGCCCTGAAGTCCGTTGAGATTTCCAGAGCTCTACAAAGTCGCCCTTCCTCCTGCTTGTTCAGAAGACCTAAAGCCCTGAAGACACCAGTGAGAATTGACCTAGCCTCTTAAGGCAGCTCAAACACCTAAACACAGGAACGCTGGACCTCTCTGCCCTCGAGAGCAGCCGATAACACACTGGGCTAAGCAGAAGGCACAAATGTCACATCCAGAAGCCAGTGGCGCTCACGTTTGCATTCCAGGAGCCGCCCATGTGAGTCCCTCCAAGGCTTCCAAGTCCCACTTGATTGTTTTCATCGTGTCTCTGTAATATCAGAGGCATTATATCTCATGGTATCTGAGATCGTCTCTACTTTTATGAGCACATATGCTCCCTGACTTACCATGGCATGAAACTGTTCCAATAAACCCAGCGTAAGCTGAAAATATCCTAAATAAAAAGTGCATTTGACATAATAGTTTCAACTTACAACAGGTTCATCCAGAGGCAGCCCATCTTGGGCCAAACAATGCACTGAGTGTGACTAGTTCACACCATCACAAGGTTGAAAAAAAAATCACAAATGTAACCGTTGGGAGCCAGGGACCATCTGTATTGGGGCTCCTGTCTTCAGAGACAACAGAAACCTCTTCTTAGACAAGAATCACAATTTATAATCCTCAAAATGTTAAACTTAGTTTAACAATCTAGAGGTTCAAACAAAGCCAAAGTAGGCCTACAAGGCCGTTTGTGCCATTCACTAAGACACACGACTCTGTAATAACCCTCACCACGGCCTCTCAGGGTGGGTCCCAGAGGCGGCTGAGGCTTGTGGCTACGGACACTAATGAAACCAAAATCAGAGTACGCAGGTGCAGTCAAGTCATATGACTTCTCCACTAGCATATGCACAAATGTTCATCAGCAAATCTCATCTTTGCTTTACCTCCCTCCCGTGACCTAAAAAGGAGTCCACCACACACACACACACCACTTCAAAAACATAATTAGTACTTGCATTCAATTCTGGGCATTCGAAGTAGACCTAATGGGTGATTAAATCTCTCCTCCAACCCATTGCTTAGTCTTCTTAGAGGATGAATGATTTTGCATAACACAAGTCAACATATAAAAGACCTTGTATAGAAACAGACTTTCAAGTGGTCCTCATTAGAGTGATTCAACTAATATACAAAGGACCCAACACACAGTACAGTGTATATTAGAAGAATGATTAATTTGTTCCCCTAAAAATCCTAATATCTACACAGAAAAAATATCCTATACAGATTTTTATCATTCTTTACCAGTATAGTCATACAAAGGAGTATCACAAAAGCAAAAGAACACATTTGGTTTGACTCACAGTTCTAAATTTAATATAAAATTGCTAAAACCACCAAGACAAACATGACTATGAAATATTTAACGATCTTCACCTAAATTCAAGTCATCATTCAACCACCAATACCTCTGCTCTCCTTACGGGAACTTTCCAAAAGTAAATTCTGGAATTAACAGGACAAATTTTTCTGGTGATAGAAATTAGGAAGAAATTGGTTGAAGGCGGTTCCTTGGCTGTCAAACTTTTTCTCAATAATATTTTGTAAAATAAAAGCATCAAACAGATCTTTACATTAACTTACAATCTATCAAGCAATACGAGAGCAAGCTTTAAATATTAGCCACATTCTGCCAGGGCTGACATTAAATCAGTATCAGTCTCATGTCTTGCAGCATCCACAGCTCATCTTAAAACGACTTAAGATTTCATAATTAATTCAATTAAACAACGTAAGTCACCTCCTTGATCTTTGACACGAAGGGGTAATTTTCCCCCAAAATAGTACCTCTTTCCTTGACATGATTTAATCTGTGGTTAGAGTATTTAACAGGATTTCTTTCCTTCTTAGAAAATAAAATACACACCTTTCCAATATGAAAAACTCTAACTGATAATGCTATAGCTTAACTAGGTCAAAAGCATTTCTTTTTAAGTTAAAAAAAAGAACCTAACTGCATCTTTGGACCTTATGTGAGGTAGTGTCCAGGGTCACTGGGACCCCTGCTTGGCCAGTTCAGCTTGGTATCAATTAAAGACAGAAACCCAAGCATTCACTCAAAGCCCCTTCCCAGCTGTTCATCCTAGTGGAAGAAGCCATGGGTACAAACGAATGCGGCATTCTACCGAGGGCTTCGGGGATAGGCTGCTTGAGAACATCAAAGTGGCTCACATCCCCCGAGTATAAAGCCAGTGACTGCTCTCAGCTTCCATCCACAGCAGCCAAGGTCTGGAATCACCTGAGTGCCCGTCAACAGGGGATGAAGGGAACGTGGCCCGAACATATACACGACCAATACTCCACCACACAGCGGAGAGCCCTGTCATCCGCGGCAGCATGGATGGAGTTGGAGGACATTACGTTAAGCAAACGAGCCAAGCAAGGAAACAGCGCATGTTCTCACTCATAAGCAGGAGCTGAGAGCAGATCTCATAGAGGCCAAGAGTAGGTGGTCAACAGGGCCCAGCAGAGCCCACTCATAAGCAGGATGGGCAGATGCTGGTAACGGGCACAAACACACAGCCTAATGGGAACACGAGACCTACTATTGATAAATCAGCAGGGGGATGGCAATGGGTCATCTACTGTGGATTTCAAAACAGCTAGGAGAGAATAACTTCACATAACCAGCACAAGGAAAAGAAACTATTTAAAGTGAAAGACATCCCAAGTACACAGATTTCATCAATATAGGGGTGAATCAAGGTATCACATGCACTCTGAAAATATGTACATATATTATGTATCAACAGAAACAAAAACCAATGACAGAACCATTTGCAAAGCACGTGCAGGAGAAGAATGGGAAGCCTGACATGGTGTGGCTGTGTGTCCCCACCCAAATCTCATGCTGAACTCTAACCCTGTGTTGGAGGAGAGCCCTGGTGGGAGGTGATTGACTCATGGGGGTGGTTTCTAATGGTTTAGCACGATCCCCCAAGTGCTGTCCTCATGCTAGTTCTCCTGAGATCTGGTTGTCTGGAGGTGTATGGCACCTTCCCCTTCAATCTCTCTCCCCTTCCAGCCATGTGAAGACATGCCGGCCTCCCCTTCACCTTCCAGTCTGATTGTAAGTTTCCCCAGATGTAGAAGCCTGTACAACCCACAGAACTCTATGCCGATTAAACCTTTTTTTCCTTATTACCCAGCCTCAGATAGTTCTTTATAGCAGTGGAAGAACAGTACAGTCCTCAGGACCAGCAATGTTTTCCTTCTACCCAGCGGCCAACAAGGTCCCACACCCTAGCTGGTTTTCCAAAGCTTTGCCAGAATGCTGAGGCTGTTTTGGAGATACTAACTTTCCCATCTCTGGCAAACCAGATGGGGCATCCTATTTGCCTCTTACCACCTTTCTCAGAGAAACCCCACCTCTGAAACAGCCTCCACCAGGGGCCTCCTTCAGCAGCAGCAAAGCTGAGTGTTCCTTACACTTCCCTTCTTCTGAACAAGTAAACATCTTGAGCTTGTTTTTCCATCTTCCCAGCTCATTGAAAAAAATATCTTATGCTTTCTATTTTCCTAACACACACACATGGAAGAGAAGTGCCGTGAGGGCAGGGGCTCTTGTTTTCCCGGATCTGAGCCTGGCCCTCAAACACTAGCCGAATACTAACACGATATCCAGAGGCAGAAATGCAAATATCCACATGACTTTTTAGAAAAGAGTACTTGCTTCTGTGGAGTGTCAATATTTGTCTCATTTCTTGAGACTCTGCTCAAAGTGATGAACCTGAGTAAATTAGGGCCTTTTTTTTGTAAATTGGGCCACAGAGCTCTCTAGGCACAGTCAGGGGAGTAAACGGCTGTGAAAGATGCAGCCCGATGTGAGCCATGGCCAGGCACTTTGGAACCTGGGATCCCATCTCCAGCCTTTCAAGGACACAGATGAATATAAAATGCAGATGGGAGAGTTCATAATTTGGGCATCTCTGTTCTTTTGAAATCAAAGTGCAAAGAAAAAGTTTTGTCTTGAGGTCTTAACCCATACTTGTTTTTCTCCTGAGGTTTTAACATTTTCTTAACTGCTTTTTTCTCCCCTGATCCTTGGGGAACTTCTATCTTCATATCTTCTTAAAAGATATGGTTAAATTCAACACTGAAATTTTAAAACATGCTTTCATATTTTTCTTTAAACTGATGTATCTGACGTTGGTGAAGAACTAACTGGGAGTATTGGTTTATTTTTATTTTTTTGAGACAGTCTTGCTGTGTTGCCCAGGCTGGAATGCAGTAGCGCAATCTTGGCTCACTGCAGCCTCACCTCTTGGTTCATGCCCTTCTCCTGCCTAGCCTCCTGAGTAGCTGGGATTATAAGTGCCTGCCACCATGGCAGGTTCATTTTTGTATTAGTAGAGACGGGGTTTCAACATGTTGGCCAGAACTCCTGACCTCAGGTGATTCGCTCACCTTGGCCTCCCAAATTGCTGGGATTACAGGCACGAGCCACCACACTCGGCCTGGGATATTCTTGATTATAACTGTAACATCCCTTTAATGAAAACAAAACAGAACAACAAAAAAAAACAACAGCTGTCTGAGAAGTCTCGAAATTAAAGAGCTCACTTGGACAGGGATTTGGACACCAGTTGAATGGCCCAGCACACCATAGTTACATGGGCCACTCGGCCTGTTAGATCCTTAGGGTATTTGAAGTCATGTGGATATTTGCATTTCTGCCTCTGGATATCGTGTTAGTATTCGGCTAGTGTTTGAGGGCCAGGCTCAGATCCGGGAAAACAAGAGCCCCTGCCCTCATGGCACTTCTCTTCCATGTGTGTGTGTTAGGAAAATAGAAAGCATAAGATATTTTTTTCAATGAGCTGGGAAGGTGGAAAAACAAGCTTAAGATGTTTACTTGTCTTCTGAAAAGTCAAGTGTCAGGTTCCCATGAGCCAGGCAGCTTGCTTACAGAAAGCACTGGCTGACTTGCTGGTTTAATGTTAAATGCATTTAAAATGTTAAGTGATCAAACCCCCCTCCCAGTGGGTGTGCGCGTTGAGCTGGCTGCAGTAGTGATGCAGACCACGTTCTTTCCTTTGGTTTTGCTTCAAGCAGAGCACCCCACACCCAGGAAGAGGCCAAAGGACGGCATCGAGGTCTAGGACAGATCTAAGGAGAGCTGCAGGCTGACTGCCTCATCGGCAAATAGTCTCTCATTTCAGAGAAAATCACTGAACAGAGTTAAAACACGTCAATTTTTAAAATTCATATTTCTAATTTCATCCCATTAGACCTTTTGAACCTCTGCCTCCCACCTAGAGAACGTCAGCTCAAGCCGATCACAGCGCGGTGCGATTTTCTATAAATAATGTGCACGCCTGCATCTGAGCTGAGATGTGAATGTCTGGAATGTGCCTGCCAGGCCCAGGAGGAACTGCAGCAAGTGTGGGGACACAAGCCGCTAAGGAATCTGATTTGGAGGGAACTGGAGGCAACTAAAACTAGGTCCACTGGTTTTTCTTGGTAAGGCTTGACCAGGCAAACTGTTGTCACTCTTGCTAATTCATGGTAAATGGGATGGGGACTTAACAGTAAGTAATTAGAGCAATTACAGAATTTGCTACTCAATTACAATGGCACAGATTCCTGAGAATGGAAGAACTGTTGCCCAGGAATAGAGTTCAAGAGGTCCTCCCCATGCTCCGGGAAACATGGCATTTCCACGCACCCCTGCTTTGGTCCCTGGCCACCACCATCCTGACTCGGCCATCTGATGGCATCACTCCCCACAGCTGGAAACACCTGATACCTCTTGTCACCCTCCCATCTGCCCTGCCTTCCTCCAGTCCGGGATATTCAGGGATGCCCACATACAGGACCAGGAAACCAGGGTTATCCCAAACCAGTGCCTGCATTCAAAGTCCTCCATGGCAGCACAATCACCAATGGCCAATACTCCCAGAACCTTCCACCTCAAAACGGGAGCACATCTGGATTCAAGCTGACAATGCTGCATTCTCTTTGCCATGTACACATGGAGGCATGTCAGGTTCCACCTAAACGTATCAGGTTCCACGCTGGTCAGGAGCCCAAACCTAGTCACTCTGCATGATCTCAATTCACCATCCACAGAGAAGCCTGCAGTTTTCCTCTGGTGCACGGTGTGGATGGTGGATGGTGGATGCATTTCCCCTGAAGACTCGGAGACAGGAGCCTGGCCAAGGAGGCCAGTCACCCCAGCCCCTGCAAGGCCCGGACGTGCCCCTCTGCTGTCTGCACACAGTACCCAAGTCTAGCAGCGCTGGCTCTGTGGTGGGATCCATCTGGGCCTGCAGAGGACCCGGGGCACAGGAACCGTGCAGCCTGGCTGCAGCCAGAGGCCTAAGGGATCCCCACGAGGCTCTCCAGCCTAGGTGCCCTCACCACAGGCAGAGCCATGCAAGAGAGTTGCCTGCTGAACTGGAAATGCCCCAATCTGCTCAGCCAACACAGAAAGACAACAGCCACCTACAGCTGATGAGCCCCGAAACGTGGCCACTGGGCCTGAAGGGTTGAATCTGGAATTTAATCTGTGAAGTTCTTTTCAAATGTGTTTAGCTATGTAATCAAATCTTTATTCTAATTCAATTTAAAGGAGCCTCTGGCTATGGGTTCCCTTGTCAGGCATCACAGCTCCAGGGAGTAAGAATGGGAGAGAGAGGCCCAGAGCCTCTCTGCATTCTCCACACTAATTCAACAAGTCATCATAAGGAAAGGCACTCCAGCAGGAGAGGTGTACACGGGAAGAACTGGGTTGGCCCTGACAAGCATGACCCCCATGGCATCACAGCTGCCTCAGCCAACAGGCAAAAGACAATGATGCCCACCTGGACAGGCCACCGGATGTGATGATGCACCCCCAAGCCCTAGTCCCACAGCAGCCAGAGACCACCAGCTGCTCATCCCGGGTGAAACACAAGCCCTGGTCCCACAGCAGCCAGAGAACACCCGCTGTTCGTCCCGGGTGAAACTCAAGCCCTGGTCCCACAGCAGCCAGAGACCACCCGCTGCTCATCCCAGGTGAAACAGGCAGAGCTACCCGAGCCATCAAATGCAGGAAGAATTAAGGAGGCGATTCCCACGACACACGTGACACTACCTGAAGACAGACACAGGCTTCGCTGTGAAAGTGCAGAGGACGGTGGAGTCCCTAGGCGGGCTGCTTCTTCCAACGATTCGGGAAGAAACCAGATCCATTTCCTTGTAGGAGAATCATTTGTACCGTGATTAGACAGAAGACAGAAGGTGGCTGATGTTATCAAATCATCAAGCACCTCACGGCTGCTTCTCCAAGGAAGGCCTGGAAACTTGCAGCCACCCGCGTAAGGGCCGCAGTGTTTACAATGGAGATACGGGTGACCGAGGTCTGGCTTCCTCAGGGAAGCTACATTTGAACTTTCACCACTGAGGAATCGGTCATTTACAGTCACTCACCCTCAACGCAGAAGAGGGCTCAAGACACTGCATCAGACTTCAACACTCAGGGTTAGGGTCAGGGTCAAATTCACAAGTTTTACAAGATGTATTTCCTTGGGATGCCAGAAGAGATGCAGCTTCACACCCCCCACCCCCCACCTCCATGGTTTGCTTAGCCCCTTCACCAGTGGATCTCACCAACAGATGACACATCCACGCCTCATCCATGGCAGCACAGAAAACCACTTGGAAGACAGCCACTCCCACCAAGCTTCCTGACTTTGGTCAGGAAAATCTGCATCATTTAAAATCTGCATCTCATACGTGAGATTACACTCCTCCAAACGACATTGCCACTGTCATTTCACCCAAAAGGGCTTTAGGAAATGACACACGGTCCAGACGCCAGAGGTCGCCGGCCGCCTTACTCTAGCCTAATTCCTTTGTGCCTGTATGGAGGCTTCACAGATACAGCCCATTAATGACCGTATGACAAGCTCAGGGCATAGACGAACTCAGTGCTTAATTTTTCCATTTATCCCCCTTTTGTTTTGTCCAGAAGACAGCTGAGAAAGGCGGGGGCAGATCATCTCGAGTGTAATGACTCCAGCCACTTCTCTTCACCCCAGGTCACCCCTCAGTCACACGCTTTTGAGAAGCCAAAGCAGTTCTGTTCCCTTCACTCTGGGTTCCAAGCACTAAATTCCTGTTTTATCAATTAGATTATCAAGCAGCCGTTTGTAATCTGGACTGCAATCTGATACGAAATTTAAAGCTAATTTAGGTTGCGGTAATAGCTCCTATTTACATTATAGATAAGGCATGAATGAAAACTTTAATCTGTTCATAGGACCTACTTTGTAAACAAACCAATTATTCAAGCAATGATTGTCTACAGTTAGATGCAAATTACTTTGCTCATAAAAGATTTTCCAGTAGGAATTTTTAAATCTATGGTCTGTCTTTCCTGAACCTGTCTCTGCACCTTTTCCTGAGTGCACAGCAGGACTTCTCAGGGCATCCCATCAGCAGACCCACTGAAGAGAATAAGCCCGCAGCCCCCAGCCCAGGAATCAAGTCCGAGCCCCAGCAGCCCCTCATCCAGCCAAGGCTTCCTCACCAGCACAGCACCCAGAGGTCTTCCAGGTTTAATGTCACGTGTGCGTGGAAAGTAGAGTGCTGGAAAGACCACAGTGGACATTCTACAAATGCAAATTCCCTCCTGGAACAGCTCAGCAACCCTCTGTACCTTCCCCAAAGTACCCATGCCAGGCAGGTGTAGAGTCTAATGGGGGTGCCTAGGAATCAGTATTTAACACGATTCTGATGAATAAACAAGTTTGAGAAGTCGGTCAGCAAGAGGCTGCCGTGGCCTCCACTCATTTGCAGGCTCTGAAGAGACACAGATTCAGGTAACAGGCCAGACAGGACAGGACAAGGATGGGGAGGTGGAGGGCAAATTCCATGGACCACCATCCGCCCCGCCATCCCCACTGAAACTCCATGATTTACGGAGTGACAAAGCCAGGGAGAAAAGATGCCCGCACCACACAAGGGACTGAGATTTCACCTAAAGCAGGCAGCAAGTGCCTGAGGGCCAAGGTTGGGCAAGCCAGGAGCACAGAATGGGATTCACAGGCCCAGAGGTGCCCCCCACACCCAGACCCCCTGCAGACCTCCCAAGCACTGCCTGTGTCTCCTGCCTGGTTTAGTTCCTCCTCCCCTTCTACTGTGTTGGTTTCTCAGCCACCACCCACCACCACACAACCCTCTCTACAAGCTTGGTGGACTGAAAAGAGCAGGGGGGTAAGATCTGGGCTCTGGGGCCAACGTCCTGCCTGAGACATTAGTTCCAACCCACCTAGCTGTGATGTGAGCCCCCGAGATTTCTCAAATGTGAGATGGGAAGGTAACTGAACCCACTCACCAGGACGGCTGTGCAGACAGATTACATATAGTCACACCTCAGCGTCCAGCACACGTGGGACCCCAGTCGTGTTGTCCCTGATGGGAATCCCTCTATCTATGCCCCTTCTGCTACCAGAGCCAACTCCCAGCAGCAGCTGTGGAGGGTGCATCCTCTATTCCCACTCCACTCACCTCCCATCGCTCCACGCAGTGACCTGCCACGCAGCGGCCACCAGCAAATCCGGCCCCACTGGATAACCGACCACCAACCCCCTCACTTTGGGGCGTCTTCCACTTTCAGTTCCAAAGCAGGCCGAGAAACCGCCCTCAAGGGCAGTCACCTGTTCCTTATTGCATGTAATGACCTGCCACGCAGGACCACCAGCAAACCCAGCTCCACCATCCAGGCTCCTGTGGATAACCAAACTCCCACCCTCCGACCTTGGGGCATCTTCCACTTGCGATTCTGAAGGGGGCTGAGAAACCTCTCTCAAGGGCACTCACCTGTTTCTTATTGCACGTAATGGCCTGCCAAGCAGGGCCGCCAGCAAACATGATCCACCGTCCAGGTTCTGGTGGGTAACTGCCTCCCACCCTGCTTCCTCCTGGGGTGACTGGGAGGCTCAGAAACTGCCCTCCAAGGGCACTCATCTGTTTCTTATTGAAGTAATACCTCATTTACAGAAATCCACTTTGACTTCCAGCACTGCAGGTGTGACAATTTAGGAATCCTGCTTGCAAGCTCCAAGAGCTTGAGGTCACGTCCACCTCACCAGCATCCCAGAGACCCAGCACTGTCCCACTGTTTAAAATTCCAAAATACTCCTTCAAAATGCTACCGGCATTTGCTTTGCACATAAAATGCTAAAAACCTTCAAGTGAAACAAATATCTTTAACAGTCTGATATAATGACATGTGAGTTACACGTCTGCCAAATTGTAAAGCCTCAAGCATTTATAACATTTTATGTACTGTCAAACGGTTCATTAATATAAATTACGAGAATCTCCAAGAAACAGGTTTTTTTCTGGCATTAGATGACCAAAGGAAAACTGGGTTCTGGCTGGCTTGCGGGCCTGTAGAGACAGACATATCTGCTGACACAACCAAGCTCCTTCCCACTGATGTGGCCTCATCCCAGGCCCCTCACCCGGATGCCCGCAGGCCCCTGGAGGAGCAAGCTGACCTGTCCACATTTCTCAAATGCACAGCTGTTGCTCACACTGCAGATGGAGCTCAAGGCACGAGCAGGCCACCACACTAAAAATAGCACTCAGCGTCCGTGCCAGGTGATGGTGGTTTTCACTCCATCCCAAAGCCCCAGGTATGAGTTTACAGCCATGATTACCACATGGATTTTTAGACCCTCAAGACATACTTTGTTTCCTTTTATGCAACAAAGTTAAAAGACTATCACTCAGATATAGACTCTGAAACTGTGGAATAATTATTTGGGAACAGAGCCTCTGCCAGATCAGGATAAGCACTTGGGACAACACCCCGTGACCTCGGTCCACACAAACCCATCCGGACCAGAGACCTCCCGCACTGTAATTTCTGTGGATTTCTGTAAACCAGGTATTAGTGCAATAAGGAATAGATGAGGGCCCTTGGAGGGCAGTTTCTGAGCCTTCCAACCACACGGCCACATTAAGGCTGAAGCCGCGCCACCTCCAGAAACACTGTCCCTCGCCGAGGTGTGCCTGGCTTCTCCCTTTTTCCAAAATTTAACAAAACCTGAAAGGACAGGTCTGTGTAGAAAAACACAAACTACTTGCGATTCCTCTTCCCAGTTCAGGCTGTAGGAAGCTCGTTTCAGCCCTCACTGTGTTCTGACTGTGGCTTGGTTCCCATAAGAAATAAAGTCAGAATTCTAGTCCCTGTCTCCTGGGCAGTGTGGCAGGCAAAAATACCTTCAGTTACATGAGGAAAGGCGTGGCGAGCCCCCTTCCTTCAGTAAAATTGCACAGTTCCCAGAACCCTGATGCCATCCCCCTCACACCACTGTGAACACCTGGACAGAGCACATTTCAATGCGTGCACCTTTGTGGGCTAGTTTTCTATTTCTCCACTAAATCACCCCAAATTTAGCGCCCTAAACACTGACTTATTTTCTCACATTTCTGGAAGCTGGAGTCCAAAACAGGTCCCACCAGCTAACGTCGAGGTGTCGGCAGGGCTGGCTCTGGGGAAGCGACCGTCTCCTTGCCTCCCGCAGCCTCTAGAGGCTTCCGCATCCCCTGGTCCATATGGCACCTACTGTCTTCAGGACCCACAGCGGCCCTGATGGCCCTCCAACAGGAGGACACAGAATGTCAGGAGCCCAGGCTCTAAGTGCTAAGGCTAAACCTCCCCCACCCTCCCAGCTCCTCACACATTCCCGTGTGAGTTAATATAGATTCCACTTTAACTAGTGTCACCTGTGTAAGGGGTAAGTGCCCAGCTGTGAATTGGTTAACCTCACCCACACAGACCCGGGAAATAAACTCACAGGCCATGGACCACTCCACAAGCAATGAGTGACCACCTGCTCGGGGACCTCCATGGCCCAGCAGAGCACTCCGGTGCCTCCCCGTGGACTCAGTCTGCAGCGCCAGAGGGCCCTGGATAAAAAAGACAGCTCCCATGTCCGGAGGCACCCACCCGCGGTTGGGTTCCTGGTACTTTAAGTAGCCCAGGTGGACAAGCCACGCCCCGTGCAACTCCATCACAAGAATAACGGCTGCACGTGGCGAGTGCACGGGTGGCCACCCCTCAGTTCAGCTGACAGTGTTAAGCAAATCACCACCGTGACGTCAAATCAGACTCATCTGCTGGCATAGTCCAGGCATCGGCCCCCAAGAACATTCTGGATCACAATTCACAGTAGTGATTGTGATCAGGGCCACACGTGGCTAAATGTATTTACAGGAGGACGCCACAGCCAATCTGGCTGGACTGAGGGCATTTCCCACTGTACATTCTTACACCATTTTATTTGCACTTTATTAAACTTTTATGGCTTTTTTCTGCCTACTTGATGGGGCTGTTTCTTGTTCTTATGACTGCAGTGATACTTCAGGCTACAACTATCAATGTGTAAAATTAGTTTGGAAGGCGCCTTATCATTAAACATTTCACAAGCAAGCAGTCAGAGGCACCTAACCCGGAGGCCTCTTTTCTTCTCTGAGCCAAACCTACCTTGGACTCAAAGAAAACGGCACACGGAGAGGGGCTGGATCTCCAGCGCCCATTCCTAGGGGGCCTCCTGGGGAGCAGATATGGAGGGAGAAGCCCTGGGCTATGGCACTGTCGTACTAAAGAAAAATCTATTTGGGTAAATGTAAGCACCAGACATAAGACATTAAGCAAACCATGAAAAGAAACCACTAACCACAGCTTCTCCAAAACAGAACTAAACACCCTTTAGTTTGAATTGGAAAAGCAGAAGTGATGATCAGGATACAAAAAAAAATGACAAAGTATCTGAACACAGGAGAATAATCAAGGGCCACTGTCTCTTCCTGTGTCAATGGGAGTCTTGCATCTAAGCTGGATTTAGAAGGTTACTACTTTGGACTGAAAGTTATACCCAACCCTAGTTTGTAAGCAAGTGGAGCAGAACGCTTCAATTATTTCAAGGTTTAGCGGTAAAGCTCTGCAACTCTCACAACCATTTTAATTGGTGTGAATTTTAAAGTGAGTCAATCTGTTGGCTGGAGTATCTAGGTTTAACCACGGGTCATGTTGGAAAATTATTCCAGTTGTTTTTGTTTTTCCTACTGAAGATGCATTTGAACGTTCTTGTAGTTTGCAATTGGCTGGTTCTGATGTTTGGTCCTGAGGAGGCCCAAGTACCCGGAGAGGGAGAATCTGAAACCTCAAGACACTCGAGTGCTGTCTGGGGAGATGGAGACCCCAACCCGAGGGCCACTGACGGACTCAGCACGGGCTCAGGAGCGCCCGAAGCAACAGGCCACGTATTTGCTGCTTACAAAACAACATAAGCACACACCCCCAGGTGTGCACACACGCTCTGTATACACTCACGTCTGTCCGTGCCAACACCAACCCACAACCCCGAGGTGTGCACACATGCTCTGTACACATCTGTCCCTGCCAATGCCAGCACACATTCTGTACGAGCTCACATCTGTCCCTGCCAATGCCAGCACATATCCCCAAGGTGTGCACACACGCTCTGTACACGCTCACATCCCTCCCTACCAATATGAGCACACACCCCCAGGGGTGCACACAGGCTCTGCACATACTCACGTCTGTCACTGCAGCCTGAGTCAAACAGTCACAGAGAGGCAGAGGAGGAGGAGGAAGGACATGATGGGCACTGAGGTCCTGGGAGGGTTCCCCTCCTTACTTCGGGAGAGACCGCTCATGTGATCCTGCCGTCACTCGCCCTTCCGCCTCCATCCTCCATCCTCCCACAGGGATCAGGAGGATGCCCACTGCACAGAGCTGTGATGAGCATGAACAGAAGATGGCAGGAGCTCATGCCAAGGTGCTGAGCACGGAGCCTATGGAATGCTTCTTTCTGCTGTGGCTGACATCATCAAACAAGAGGCTGACATGGCTTCCGCACAGAATGTCACCCGCTGAGAAACTGAAACGTGTGACCTAGGAGCCTGCGAAGGTCTAAGAACAAACCAACAAACCAAACGGGTTTGTTTGTTTTTCAAACACCATAGCCTGTTTTTTCTTTTTTCTTCATGCTCTACCTTGGGTATCATTTAGTTTAATTTCAAAGTAAGTCCAATAAATACACAAAATCACAGGACTGAGCATGGAGCATTGTTTCACTTCCTGTCCTCCAGCCTTTAGGACACATTAAGGAAAGACATGATTCCAGGATTCCCATTAGAAAGGCTGCCCTGAGGCACCTGCTGGGGCAGCCAAATTGCAGCAGTTGATGCTGCCCCCAAGCTGCTTGGATGAAGCAGAAGATTCCGGAGGTCTCCTCTCTTCTGCCGCTCACCCAGGAGAGAAGGTGGGGGGAGTAAGGTGAGAGAAGACAGGAAGAAGGAGGGGGGAGGGGGGTAGAGAGGAGGGGAGAGGGAGGGAGAGAGGAGGGAGGAGGAAGGGAGAGAGGAGGGGGGAGGGAGGGGGGAGGAAGGGAGGAGGGGCATGTTCCATCCACCAAGGCAGCTACACTGCAGAGAGAATGGAGGGTGTGTTGCCTCTCAGGACAGCAAGTTGAAGCTGTTTGTAATTATTAGCATAAACAGTGACCAGCTGAGGACAGGGCTGCAATTGGAGTTGACAACGTTTTATTTTCATAGTTGATATTGGGGACCTGGACCTAAAGCACCGTACCTTGCCCTTTCGCCAGATGGGCCAATGCCTCTCTATACTTGACTCTATTTGACTAAATAGCTGATATTGACTAGGAATTATGACGTGTAGGTTACCCCTTACCATAGTAACGTCAAACTCACGTTCTAAATGCAATTTGCTCAGGGACTAGCTTCTAACTCTGGGTAGGAATGTTAAGCTCTGTTCAGTTCAATTCAGTAAGCATTTATCAAGAAACTCCTAGACCAAGAGCTCTATTAGACACTGGGTATGGGGTGATGGGGATACGAAGATGTGGAATTAGAACTCGAGAAGCTCAAATGCTTCCATTTAATTCCCTAATGCAATTACTAAGCTTCAACCTGATGGCTGTAATGTCTAAATTCACTTTTTCTTTATTCCAGTTCTACATAACAAAGCATAAGTAATCACAGAGGAATGATTCTGTGTTGGACTATTCAGTGGACAGAGAAGAGCATTCTGACCGGCATGAGACACTGTCTCCGTTCCCAGGGAGCCCGTGAGGTGGCTGCACGGAGCACACGCGTGAAGATTCAGGAGCACGAGCGTCAGGTGATGGGAGGGGCACGGAGACAGTACCAGACAGATGCCTGCCGAGGGGCCGCTGCAGCCGGGCTGGCCGGGAAGGTCACGGGAGCGGGCACAGGCATCTCCCTCCAGCCACACGTGGTTTTCATGAGGACACATGCAGGGAAGGGGATGACACCGAAATGCTGTGGCGCTGAGGGGAGGAGAGGAGGGACACAGGGCCGAGGGCTGGCCACCACCCCTTGCATCCCTGCCCCTATGAACGCTGCCAAAATCAGCCCCAACGGGGAGAAGTGAGGTGGGTGAAAGAGGTGGACAGACTTGACTTCCATGGAATTCACAGATTCCAGTCATTAAAAATCCCTTCTGAGTTTTCATCTGGAAAACTTTGCAAATGTATTTAGCAACAAGAGGCAGAAGATGAAGCCAACACAGTTGGGCTCAAACTGCTGCCCTTCTCCTTCTCTCTGCATCCAGGACCCGCCCTGAACCCCTGAGTGCAAGGACCCCGAGCTGCCCAGCCCAAGGGAGCGGCCCCTGACCAGAGGAAGGAGCCGCACAGCGGGGCCCCCAGCACGTGGATGGCAGGATCTGTGCTATCTCAGTCCCACGACCCCAAGCAGAGAAGGCCTGGGACTCCCAGCTGAAGTTCTGCTCTCTCCTCTGTCACCAAAGTCGAGAAGGACTGAGTGAGACCAACGTCGCACCTGCTGGCTCCTCGGTGGCTGCCGATGTGGCTCTCAGGCTGCGGGTGAAACCGTCTAGGGAAGCCCAGACAGTGGCGAGAATCACAGCCACGAGTGTTCCAGGGGCCCTAAAACACAAGTGCAGCCTGAGGAAGGCAGCGCCCGCTCAGATCCCCGTCCAGGCTTGTATGCCACACTCGAGAGGCACACGACACCAGAACATCGTGCTTTAAGTGACTTTGTGGGGTGTAGGAACACAAAGTGGGGCCTCGAGTGGCTCAGAAGTCACTCCCACCAGCCCACAGGGACCCGGGCGGCCCCTCTGGATGTGGCTGGCGTCTCTCCAGGACGGGCTCCAAAGTCCTATGGAGGAGGTGAGCGTCGGTCTTGCTCTGACCTGAGGAAGGCCCCTGACAAGTATCCTGAACATGCAGGTACACAGCTGGCTGACTCATCTGAAGGGACCTGCTGAGCCACTAGCCAGGGAAGGCTGGAGAGAACTCGACTAACACACGATCCCTGCCGAGGCGCCCACCTGGGCCGCCCAAGAGAAAACTACAGAAGCTGTGAAGACGGAGGTGTGCACGGGGCTGGGAGAACCCTGGGAGGAGCTGCACTGGGGACCAGGAGGGACGGAGGGCTGGGCCCCACAAGCAAACGAGGGAGGCGCTCAGTGCCATGAAGACCCCGCTGCACCCACAGCTGCAGGCCTGGTTGGCAACACGACCTTGTCTGCAGGGGCCCAGGAGCACGTGTGTTTGGCAGGAGCTGCCCTCCTGGAACCGCACTACGGGTACGGTCATTTTAGAGGCAGGTACCTGCTATCAACCATGACAATCAACCATGCCACCCTGAATTACAGCCATGTCCTCAGCGGGTCACTCTTTACGCTGACAATTACAAAGAGTTTGAACTCGCTGTCCCGAGAGGCAACAAGCCCTTCGTTATCACGGCCGCAAGCCTCTGTGCAGCCCTCCACCCCCATCCTTTCCCGTCGGTGCAACCTGAAGTCCCATGACAGTGACTCAAAGCCAGCCCAGTAGCTTCAGTGCAGGAAAAATCACAAAAACTCAAACACATCCTAAACATGGGCAGTTGGTAGGAGCTGATTCCTAAATTAAACCTGTTTGGAGGCTTTCTGGGCTAGCACAGCTCTGATCACAGGCTTGTGCTTTTTGCTCCCCCTGAAGGGCGGCGAGGAGGCCGGACTCCTCTACGTGGAGCCTGCCCTGTGGCCTCGGTGGCCTGTACCAGACAGCGTGACCGTTGCCGCAGTGAACACTCGGCACAGCGCAGCAGGCTTGGGGAAGAACAGAAAGTGACCTCTAAGCCTGCAGAAGACGCTAAGCCACACACAGCCTCACGTGTACTGCGTGTCAATCATGGCCGAAGCAGGAACGAGCTCTTAATAGTTCCAGTAAATGCAAAGGTCGCCCTGGAAAACTGCGTGAACCTTTCTGACTACTCACAGGTGGGGAGCCACTGCCTGAGACACAAAGGTAAAGAATTCACCTGAAACTGCATATTATAAAACTTATTTTTAAATGATGGCGCTTAATTTGAAAGACTCCCAAAGAATACTGCATTAGAAAGTGACAGAGTGAAACCGTGAAGCTGACCACAGGAGTCCCTGGAAATTTTGCCAAATGTTGTGTCAAAACTGGGAAACAGAAGAACCACACCTGATGAAACATTCGATTAATCACTCGAGTACTCCCCACATACGAAGCTATGTTAACAAGTGTTCCAAAGGTGGAGAGGATGCTATTTCTTCCGATTTCGCAGGGGATGTACACCACCCCTGCAATACGGTTCCTAACATCCAGGGAGCAAGAGGATGATATTAGTCTCAATATTGCAGGAGGTGTACCCTCCCTAGGGACATTGTTCCTAATATCCAGGGAAGTAGAGGAGGATATCACTCCCAATAGAGCAGGGAGTGTACACCCCTTCTGTGACATTGCTCCTAATAGCCAGTGGGGGAGAGGAAGATATTACTCCCAATATTGCAGGGGGTGTACACCCCCTTGTGATATTGTTCCCTATATCCTGGGAGGGAGACGATGATACTCGTGGCAATATCGCAGGGGGTGTACACACCCACTGTGATATTGTTCCGAATATCCAGAGAGAGAGAAAATGATATGACTCCCAATGTCGCAGGGTGTGTACATCCTCCTGTGATATTGTTTCTTATATTCAGGGGGAGAGGATGATATTACTCCCAATATCGCAGTGGTTGTACACACCTCCTGCGATATTGTTCCTAATATCCCAAAGGGGAGAGCATAATATTTCTCTCAATATGGCAGGGGGTGTACACCTCCTTTGTAATATTGTTCTTAATATCCATGATGGGAGAGGATGATATGACTGCCAATATCGCAAGAAGTGAATAGTCGCCTGTGATATAGTTTCTAACATCTAGATGGGGAGGGGATGATATTACTGCCCATATCGCATGAGTTGTAAAACCCCTTCGATATTTTGCCTACAATCCTGAGAGGAGGGGATGATATTGCTACCAATATCGAAGAAGGCGAACACCCCCTTGTGACACTATGCCCAATGTCCACGTTGGGCAAGGTGGCTCTTAATAGGCAGCGGGGGAGAGAGGGTAGCTATTAGTCTCCACCTCGCTGGAGGTGCCTCACCACCCTTCGAGGTGGCTCCTAATAGCCAGGGGGGGAGAGGAGGTGGCTATTAGTCCCCACCTCGCGGGGGGTGCCTAACCCCCCTACGAGGTGGCTCCTAATAGCCAGGGGGGAGAGTGGGTGGCTATTACTCCCCAACTCGCGGGGGTGCCTCGCCCCCCTATGAGGTGGCTCCTAATAGCCAAGGGGGTGCGGGTGGCTATTACGAGCCACCTCTCGGGGGTTGCCTCACCCCCCTCACAATATCTCTGTTGGCTGTACATCCACTACAGTACAAAGAATAACATTATCTTCTCTTCCTTTAGCTCTTGAGAATATCACATGGCAGGGAACACACCCTGCACTATTGGAAGTAATATCATTCTCTCTTATTCTGGATAGTAGGAACAATATCTCAGGCGGGTTGGACAACCCCTGTGATACTGAGAGTAATATCATCCTCTTCCAACGTGGATATTAGGAACCATATCACAGGGGGCGTGTTCACTTCTTCGATATTTGTAGCGATATCATCCTCTCCTCCCTGGGTATAGGAAACAATGTGACAGGCGGAGTGGACACCCCCCACGTCTTGGGAAGTAATTTCCCTACCTGGATATTAGGATCCACGGTGGACACACAGCGTGTTTACGATTTTGTGAGTAATAGCATTTCCCCCATAGACATTACGAGCAGTATCAAAGACGAGTGTACATGCTCTGCAATATAGGGAGGAATATCATCTTCTCCCCGCCTGGATATTAGGAACAATATCAAAGGAGCGTTCATAACCCCTGCAATACTGGGAGTAATATCATCCTCTCCCAGGTGGAAATTAGGAACAGTATCACCGGGGGCGTGTACACCCCCTGCGATATTAAAAGTAATATCATCCTCTTCCCTCCTGGATCATGGGAACAACATCACTGGGGGGTGTACACTTTCTGCGATATTGGGAGCAACATCATCTTCTGTGCCTTGGAATATTCAGGACAATATCACGGGGTAGGGCTTGTACATCTTCTGCAATATTGGGAATGAAATTATCCTCTCTCCCCCTGCAAATTCTGAAAGATATCACAGAGTGGGTGTTCACCTGCTGCGATATGGGGATTAATACCATCTTCTCCCCTTCTGGATATCAGGAAGACTATCACACGGGGGTGTACAGTGTCTGTGATACTGGGAGTAATATCAACCTCTCGGCCTTGAGATATTAAGAAGAATATCACAGGGTGCATGTACACCCCCTGCCATATTGGGAGTAATATCAGCCTCTCCTCTCCATGGATATTGGGAACAATATCCCAGGCTGGGTGTACGCCTCCTGCTCTATGGGGAGTCATATCATCCTCTCCCTTCCAGGATATTAATAACAATATCACAGGGCGGGTGAACACAGCCTGCAATACTGGAATTATTATCATCCTCTCCCCCTCCGGATACTAGGAACAATATCACAGAAGGGCTGTACCCTCCCTGCGATATTGGGAGTAATATCATATGCTTCTTCCGTGAATATTAGGAGCAATATCACCGGGTGGCTGTCCATTCATTGCTTTGTTGGGAGTCATGTCATACTCTGCCCACTGAGATATTAGTATCAGTGTCACAGGGTGAATGTACACCTACTGCGATATTAAAATTAATATCATGCTCTCAGTCCCTGGCTATTAGGAACAACATCACAGGTAGGTGTACACCCCCTGCGGTATTAGGAGTAATAATATGATTAATTATTAAACATCAATGATCAATTTTGATAATTATCAATGATATTAATAGGATACCATTATTAATTATGCATACTTTTGTTAAATATATGATTATGCATGCTTAAAATTAATTATTAATATTAATATCATTTAACAATATTATTAGTTCTTTTTTTTTTTTTTTTTTTTTTTGAGATGGAGTCTCGCTCTGTCGCCCAGGCTGGAGTGCAGTGGCCGGATCTCAGCTCACTACAAGCTCCGCCTCCCGGGTTTACGCCATTCTCCTGCCTCAGCCTCCCGAGTAGCTGGGACTACAGGCGCCCGCCACCTCGCCCGGCTGGTTTTTTGTACTTTTTAGTAGAGACGGGGTTTCACCGGGTTAGCCAGGATGGTCTTGATCTCCTGACCTCGTGATCCGCCCGTCTCGGCCTCCCAAAGTGCTGGGATTACAGGCTTGAGCCACCGCGCCCGGCCTATTAGTTCTTAATATTAATTATTATTTTATTACCAGCATCTCTTAGTATTGATTTAAGTGATATTAACTGCTGATATCATTATTTTATTATTAATAGTGATCTTACCATTATTTGACTAATCATTAACATTTTTAACCCGTATTAATTTTTACTATCTTTACTGTGATTATTAATAACGATGATTACTATTAATTTTTATTATATGTATTAATTTTAATAATTAATAGACTTGTTCCTGATATCCAGCGGGGAGAGGATGATATCACTCCCAATATCGAAGAAAGTGTATACCCCTCTATGATGTTATTCCTGATAGCCAGGGTGTAGAGGATAACATTATTGAAACTATCACAGTAGGTGTACATCCACTTGGTCATCTTGTTCCTTATATACTGGGTGGGAGAGGATGATATGACTCCCAATATGGCAGGTTGCGTAGACCTCCCCCGTGATATTGTCCCTAACATCCAAAGGTGGAGAGGATGCTATTTCTTCCGATTTCGCAGTGGGTGTACACCACGCCTATGATATGCTTCCTAATATCTAGGGGGCGAGAGGATGATATTAGTCTCAATATTGCAGGAGGTGTACCCTCCCTAGTGATATTGTTCCTAATATCCAGGGACGGAGAGGACGATATTACTCCCAATAGAGCAGGGGGTGTACACCCCTTCTGTGACATTGTTCCTAATAGCCAGCGGGGGAGAGGAAGATATTACTCCCAGTATTGCAGGGGATGTACACCCCCTTGTGATATTGTTCCCTATATCCTGGGAGGGAGACGATGATACTCGTGGCAATATCGCAGGGGTTGTACATATCCACTGTGATATTGTTCCGAATACCCAGAAGGAGAGAAAATGATGTGACTCCCAATATCACAGGGTGTGTACATCCTCCTGTGGTATTGTTTCTTATATTCAGGGGGAGAGGATGATATTACTCCCAATATCGCAGTGGTTATACACACCTCCTGTGATATTGTTCCTAATATCCCAAAAAAGGAGAGCATAATATTGCTCTCAATATGGCAGGGGGTGTACACCTCCTTTGTAATATTGTTCTTAATATCCATGATGGGAGAGGATGATATGACTCCCAATATCGCAAGAAGTGTACAGTAGCCTGTGATACAGTTCCTAACATCTAGGTGGGGAGAGGATGATATTACTGCTCATATCACATGAGTTGTAAAACTCCTTTGATATTTTGCCTACAATCCTGAGGGAAGAGGGTGATATTGCTCCCAATATCGAAGAAGGCATACACCTCCCTGTGACACTACGCCCAATATCCATGTTGGAAGATGAAGACATTATGCCCAATATCACAGGGGATGTACACCCACCCTGGGATATTGTTCCTTATATTGAGAGGGGGAGAAGATGCTATTGCTCCCAATAACGCAGGGGCTGTGGCAGTACACCCCTCCTGTGATATTATTCTTAATATCCTAGGGAAGTGAGGATGATACTACACCCAATATCGCAGGGGGTGTACACCCATCCAGTGATATTGTTCTAAATGTACTCCACCTACCACCACCAGGGATATCGGTCCTAATATCCAGGGGAAGAGAGGATAACATTATGCCCTATATCGCAGGGGAGCGTACACACACTCTCTGATGTTGTTCCTAGTATCTAAAGGTAGAGACGATGATATTACTGGCCATATCGCAGGGGGTGTACACCCTTCTGTGATACTGTTTTTGACATTCAGTAGGGGAGAGGACAACATTAATCCTAATATCGCAGAAGGTGTACAGACCCCTGTTATGTAGACCCTAATGTACAGGGGAAAGAGAAGACTATTGCTCTCAATATCGCAGGGGCTGTAACCACCCCGCCCCCTGTATATTTTTCCTAATATGCAGCAGGGTGGAGGCTCATAGTACTCCCAATATCCCAGAAGGTGCACACCCACACCTGTGATAGAGTTCCTAATATCCAGCAGGAAAGAGGCTGATTTTACTTTCGATATCGCAGTGGATGTACACAGCCCCCAAACCTAGGATATCGTTCCTAATATCCAGGCGGGAAGAAGATGACATGGCTGACAATATCGAAGTGGGTGGACACTTCTTCAGTGATATGGTTCCTCTTTTCCAGGGGGTGTGAGGATGATACTACTCCCAATAAAGTAGGAACCATACAGCCACCCTGGGATTTTGTCCTTAATAACCACAGGGGAGGGGAGATATTACTACCAGTATTGCAAGGGGTGTACACCCCTCCTGTGATATTGTTTCTTATATCCAGGAAAGGAGAAGATGGTGTTAGTACCAATATCGAAGGGATGGACAGCCCCATGGGATATTGTTCTAAAGACACACGTTGAAAGAAAATGAGATTCCATCCAATATAACAAGGGGTGTACACCCCGCCTGTGATATGAATCCTAAAACCTAAAAGAAGAGAGAATGACATTGCTTCCAAACACACACAGGGTATACACCTACCCTGTGATATTGTTCCTGTCATCTAAAGGAAGAGATGATGATACTACTCCCACTACCGGAGAAGGTAGATACCCCCCTGTGATATTGTTCCTCATAACTTGTGGGGGAGAGCATGATATTACTTCCAATATGACAGTGGCTTGACACCTAATCTGTGATATTGCTCCTAATTTCCAGTAGGTAAAGTATGATGTTCCTGTCAAGACAGTAGTGGTTGTACAGTCACCCTGTGATATGTCTCTGAATATTCAGGGAAACACAGGACAACATTACCCCAAATCTCTGAAAAAGTGTACACCCGTTGTGTGATATGGTTCCTAATATCCGGAGGTGCAGAGGATGATATTCGTTCTCCGATCGCAGGCTGTGTACACACAATCTGTGAAATTGTTCCTAATATCCTGAACAAAAGAGACTGCTAATAATGGACACACATTGCAGGGGGGAGTAATTGGCTCTTAGATCCACATCGCGGGGGGGTGAGGCACCCCCCACCATATGGGGAGTAATAGCAACCCCCTCTCCCCCCGACCCCCAGCTATTATGATCCACATCGCACGGCAGTTCAGGACACCAGTCCTGCCCCAACCTTAACCCAGAGAGTGGGTGTCATGGGACCACCTCAGGGTGGGTGACAGCTCAGCTCTAAGGTATCCCTGCTGCCAAAGACCAACTGTTCCTGCTAGTTTGAATATGGCCACAGGGTCTCTGTTGGTGAGACAGACGACCATGAGGTAGACACCCTGAAATCTAGCATGACAGAGCTCAATGCCCCCATGAGAGGCACCATAGCACACAGACTTTGCAGACATACTAGCGAAGGCCACAGCAGGCCCTGAGTGAGGAACAATCTGACCAAGATCCTGGGATCCTACTGCACAGCCCTTAAACCAGGGACTGGAAACTGTTTCCCTAAAGAGCCAGGAATCAGTATTTTCAGCTTTGCCACTGATCTTTGTCTCAAAGATGCAACTCTGCCACGGCTGGACGACAGCAGCCTTCTGCAGGTGGCCTGTGAAGAGATGGGCATAACTGCACCCCCATAAATCTTTACTTATGGACATGGAAACTTCTCAGTGTCATGAAGTGTTATTTGTTTATTTGTTCAACCATTTGGAAATGTAAAATCCATTCTTGATTCACGAGCCACAAGAGCAGGCAGGGACAGGCTGCCCCTTGCCGACCTCTGGACTGAGCTTAGAGAAGGAAATGACAGGCTGGGTCAGCGCAGCCTCTCACAGCAGATTCGCTGCAGGAGGGTCCTTCTTAGCAACCACTTCTCATCCTTCGTCGTGGCTTCAAGTGCAATTCAGTTGGAGAAAGAGAGAACAGAACCGGCCTCAGCAACAAGAAGGAAGGAGATGCAGGGTCAAGCAGCTGTGTGGATCGATCACACTCAACAGTCACACCAAGCAGAGCATAGGCAGGACCAGACGGAAGGGGCCGAAGTGGAGGCTCTCTGGGGTGGGGGAACTCTTGGTGGGCAGGATTCTCTACCTAAAACTCATATAGAGGTTCTACACAGCAGTAGTTAGAGAAAACACACACTAAGAAAAAGGCCAAAATAAAAATAGGACACCAAGTTTGGCCAACTGGGTCTCACAAGCCAGTAGGTAAGAAAGCCCAAGTGGGCCCACCAGAGGAGCTGGAGGTGCGTTCCTGCCTGCAGGGGGCCTGGGACACCACATTCTCACAGGTGAGGACCGAAGCTTTGGGGAGGAAGCTGTCAGAGTCACCCAGTGAGCTGATCAGAGCTGGAGCCACAGAGCAGGTGAGGAGCCCTGGCCACGACCCCGTGCGGGCTGAGAAGCTAGGGTGGGGCACACCCCCAGGGGCCGATGCAAACAGTGGACCGCGGGCCCTCCTCCTGCTCAGAGGATGCTCAGCTCCCAAGGGACCACCAAGGCCTGGAACCCAGGGACACACCATCTGACCATCATGCCCAGGCCTCCTGGACCAGGCAATGTCCAGTACAGGCAGGCAGTCTGGGCTTGGGGCCAGGACAGGGGTGGATGGTCCTGCTAGGCAGGCCTCCTTCTCCCTACCAGCTGGGCTGGTTGCACTGTAGTTTTGGTTCTGGCAACATATTGCTGCCCACATTGGCCACACCAGTCCCTGGCTCCCTGGCTAGGCCCATTGCTGTCCAACCCACCTACACAGGCCCCACACACCCAGTGCCCACCAGACTCCTGTCAGCCAGGAGGACCCATGCTCATCCCCCGAAGTATCCGTGGGAGCCTGCATCCCTCAGGGACCCACAGTTCAGGGCCAACCTCCATGGGGGCCTCTAGGTTGTGGTGGTAGGAGTGGGGAGGCGTTGACCTCCAGCCGTCCCATCCTGGCCACTGTGTTTTGTGGGGATCATTCAGTCCTGGGAGCTTCCTGGGGACCCCAGAAGGAAGAGAACGGGGTGGTCATGGCATCCTCAGCCCCAGGCTCTGGGCCCAAGTGCAATATTCTTTCGATTCTGGTTTGATCTGGGTGGCAACAAGAGGTCTTGTCATTCACACAAGGATTGGTTTCAATATAATTCATCAAGGGACTGTGGAGGACACAGATCAGCCTCCAGGCCAGTTACACCTGGTGACTTAGCCAGTGCAGGCTGGGGAGTGGAAAAGCTGACCCCTGACCTTCCCACCTACCCTGCCCACCAGATGCCAGTAGCGGCCAGGGATCCCTGACTTCAGGCAGAGGCAGGCAGCACAGTTGCTGCCTCCTTTGATCCCATCCCAGGGCCCACAGGGCCTGGAGAAACCTAGCAGGGGCTGAGTTGGGAGAATCAGGCGGGGGATGCCAATTGAAGAATGTGAGGGACTGGGTATGAGGGGCACTAGGGCACAGGGTCTGCTTCCCCTGGGGAGGTGGCAGTGAGACATGGAGTAGCCAAGCCTCCACAGGCACCACCCTGCTGCCAGGCACACATGGTGCCCATATCCACCCCAACGGCTGCAGGAAGGTTCTTCATCAACAAAAGGGGAGGACGTGCCCACACCCACATAGGCATTGGTGCCCACACACATCAGAGAAGAAAATTGCTGCTGTGCTCAAGGTGTGGGGAAAGGGTCAATGTCCCCTTCCTCCCCATGGTGGGTCCAAAATTACCTGCTTCTGCCAGCACCCCCACCCCCAACCTCACAAGCTGCTGACCTCCACCACAGTGCCATGCCACGTGCCAAGAACAGCTCAGCGGTACATCCCAAAGGGTGCTATCCTAGAGCGGCTGTGCTGGGCAAGGGACATGTTTCCTAGTCACAGAAGTTTTCTTTCTTTACCGCTCACCGGCCCTGTGTCTCGGTTTCCCCCACTGTGGCACAGTGTAAAAATCCCATCTTGAAGGCTAGGAACCCAGAAAGGTCACCACACCTGGTGAAATGGGCGGTGAAACTCCCTGCCTTGGACCTCTTGCTCCAGGACTGATGTCCACTGGGACATAGCCAGGCCAGCATCCTGGGGACGGCTGCATTCCTTGCCTGGGGAACCTTGCTGCCAGTTAGGGATCACTGGAGTTGAGGCCCCTGATGGATTGGGGGAGGCACAGGGGTAGAATGGAGGATGGAGGTAGCCCCATCATACGGACCTGTGTAGACCCCAGAAAACAAGCATTGAATTCAGACTCTTGTCTGAAGCTGGCCACCTGAAAGTATTTGGGCTTTGGGGTGTGATGAGGGCCTGCAGTCAGGGAACAAAGTATGCTGGTTTGGACACGCAGGAGGTTCTCTGCAGCTCTCTCAGGTACAGGATATGTTGCTAAGTATATGCTTTTAAAAACCCTAGGAGGAGGGGGCACCCAGAAGGAGCCCTGAAGTCAAGGGCAAGGTCCAGCCTTTCCACCTCCCCAGCTGAAGACATGCTGGAGGACAATTCTCCAGAGTTTCACAACAAAGAAGAGAAAAAAGAAATCAAAAAGACCTAGAGGATAGGCAAGCCAATGAGGGCTTACTGGGATTACCCTGCCTAATCCTCAAAACAAGCCTTCCCTATCTGTCCTCTGGGCCAGGTGAGGAAACAGGTCACAGTAGGACATTCAGACCCTGGGCAGGCAGCTGGCAGCCTGGAGCCCAGGAGGTGCAAACACATTTTCACTAAGGCACATCCTGCACAGCCCTAAATCCATTCAACCTTGAGTCAATAGAGCACATGCTTCTGTGAGCACAGGGTTGGGGCTAGGGTTACAGATTAACAGCATCTCAAGGCAGAAGAATTTTTCTTAGTGCAGATCAAAATGGACTGTCTTCTTTTTTTTTTTTTTTTTTTTTTTTTTGAGACGGAGTCTCGCTCTGTACCCCAGGCTGGAGTGCAGTGGCGCGATCTCGGCTCACTGCAAGCTCCGCCTCCCGGGTTCACGCCATTCTCCTGCCTCAGCCTCCCGAGTAGCTGGGACTACAGGCGCCCACAACCGCGCCCGGCTAATTTTTTGTATTTTTAGTAGAGACGGGGTTTCACCGTGGTCTCGATCTCCTGACCTTGTGATCCGCCCGCCTCGGTCTCCCAAAGTGCTGGGATTACAGGCGTGAGCCACCGCGCCCGGCAAAATGGACTGTCTTATGTCTTCGTCTTTCTACATAGACACAATAACAGTCTGATCTCTCTTTCTTCCCCCCACACACAGTGTCACAGCTGTATGTCAGCCACTGGGGGACAGGCTTCAGCTTACACCCACCTTCCAAATTCCACCCTCTCGCCTTGGCAGAAGTTGGCCAGGAATTGGGGCTAATGGATGGGTGGGGTCTGCAGACGACACCGTGTTCAGGTCCCCATGATGGCCTCACACATGGGTCGTGGCCCTGCAGTTCCAGGTGTCACACACACGCCAGCCCCTGCTCGGGCCCTGATCTTTGAGGAGGGGGAGCAGCAGAACCCAGGCACTGGCCCCACAGTGCCACTCACACCCACAGATGATTCTCCACACAGGCATCAGGTCTCGGTCCTGGCCACCTACCCCCGCAGGGCCTCAGCTCTTTCCCGGGACTCACGTGGTCCTTCCTCACATGTAGCTCTGGTAGGATGCATTGTTCTGTACCCAGGGGCTCTGAGGTGACAATGGCCACAGTCATGCAGGATGCAAGGGCACTGGCTGGGTGCCCATTGTGGGGACCCTGACTGCAGCACTCCCAGACAGTCATCAGGCATGCTGGCCCCCAGGCTTAACTAGGGCACCAGCGGTAGGAGTGCACTGCTATGGACTCTGCAGGAGGAGGACAACTGTCACCGCATCTTTATGTTCTCCTGTTGGTGTCACTCTGTGCTTCTCATCTCCTGGTTGTAGGTTTCAGGGCAGAATCTCTGAACACCTTGTGAGAAACAGCAGAGTCCAGCAGAGAAGAGGAGAAAAGCCCAGCTGCAAAGATGAAAAAATGGAAGGTGTGACATGGGCCTCCATTCAGATTCTGTATTTAAATGAGGTCTTCTGGAATACCTGCTCCCATTGGAAAATACTTCAAATATATATATATGTGTGTGTGTGTGTGTACATTTTAATATATATACACACACATATATTATTTATTTAGTTAGTTAGTTTTTTTGAGACAGAGTCTCGCTCTGTAGCCCACGCTGGAGTGCAGTGGCATGATCTCGGCTCACTGCAACCTCTGCCTCAGGGGTCCCGGTTCAAGCAATTTGCCTCAGCATCCCGAATAGCTAAGATTACAGGCATGCACCACCATGCCCACCTAATATGGTTTTTTTTGTTTTTTTTTTTTTGTCTTGAGATGGAGTCTTGCTCTGTCACCCATGCTGGAGTGCAGTGGCACAATCTCGACTCACTGCAATTTCCACCTCCTGGGTTCAAGCTATTCTCCTGCCTCAGCCTCCTGAGTAGCTGGGACTACAGGCGCCTGCCACCACCCCCGGCTAATTTTTTGTATTTTTAGCAGGGATGCGGTTTCACCGTGTTAGCCAGGATGGTCTCGATCTCCTGACCTCGTGCGACAGAGCGAGGTCACTTGGGCAACAGAGCGAGACTAAGTCTCAAAAAAAAAAAAAAAAAAGAAAAAGAAAAAGAAAAAAGAACAATATAAGCCAAATTCACTCAAAAGAAATAAAAACAAGATGACAAGTCAATGGCACTGAACACAGAAAATCAACAGAAGAACTCAATAGAACGATAGCTGTTTCTTCATAAAGATCAACAAAATTGGTAACAATCAAGCCAGGCTAACAAAGAAGAAAAGAAATCATACAAATCACTCTAAGATGAGTACAAAAGTAATGGCAGTTTTGCATTCTTAGAATTTGCTGTTTGATACTGGAATACCCTCTTAAATAAATGTGGTTATGTTATTCATCATTCTAATGGGCATTTCTTGCCTTTTTTTTTTTTTTTTGCTAAAAAAGGCATTTCTTGCCTTTTTTTTTTTTTTTTTTTTTTTTTGCTGACTTATTACTTATTTATTTTAGACTATGAAAACGATGTCAGACCAAAAGCAAATTCAAGCGACTTTCTTATTCGAGTTCAAAATGGGTTCTAAAGCAGGGAAGACAACTCACAACATCAACGCATTTGGCCTAGGAACTGCTAATTAATGTACCTCGCAGTGGTTCAAGAAGTTTTGCAAAGAAGGCGGGAGCCTTGAAGATGAGGAGCGAAGTGGGCAGCCATCGAAAGTTGATAACGACCAATTGAGAACAACCACTGAATTCCATCCTCTCACAGCTACACGAGAAGTTGGCGAAGAACTGAATGTCGACCATTCTATGGTCATCTGGCATTTGAAGCCAATTGGAAAGCTGAAAAATCTTGATAAGTGGGTGCCTCATGAGTTGACCAAATATTTTAAAAACCATCCTTTTGAGGTGTCATCTTCTCTTATTCTATGAAACAACAATCAACCATTTCTTAACCAGATTGTGACACGCCACGAAAAGTGGATTTCATACAACAGCCAACTCAGTGGCTGGACTGAGAAGAAGCTCCAAACCACTTCCCAACGTCAAACTTGCACCAATAAAAGGTCATGGTCACTGTTTGGTGGTCAGCTGCTGGTCTTCTGATCCACTACAGCTTTTGAATCCTGGTGAAATTATTACATCTGAGATGTATGCCAAGCTAATCGAAGAGATGCACGGAAAACTGCAGCACCTGGAGCCGGCACTGGTCAACAGGAAGGGCCCAGATCTCCACAACGCCTGACCACATGTCATACAACCAGGGCTTCAAAAGTTGAATAAACTGGGCTATGAAGTTTTGCCTCATCTACCATATTCATCTGACCTCTCGCCAACCAACTACCACTTCTTTAAGCATCTTGACAACTTTTTGCAGGGAAAACAAGTACACAACCAGCAGGATGCAGAAAATGCTTTTCAAGAGTTCATCCAACCTTGAAAGCACAGAATAAACAAGTGTATTTCTCATTGGCAAAAATGTATTCATTGTAATGGTTTCTTTTCTTTTTCTTTTTTTCTTTTTTCTTTTTTTTTTTTTTTTTTTTTTTTTTTTTTTTGACAGAGTCTCACTCTGTCACCCAGGCCAGAGTGCAAAGGTGCAATCTCAGCTCACCGCAACCTCTGCCTCCTGGGTTCAAGAGATTCTCCTGCCTCAGCCTCTTGAGTAGCTGGGATTACAGGCACATGCCACCACTCCCGGCTACTTTTTGTCTTTTTAGTAGAGACGGGATTTCACCATGTTGGTCAGGCTGGTCTCAAACTCCTGACCTCCTGATCCGCCTGCCTCAGCCTCCCAAAGTGCTGGGATTACAGGCGTGAGCCACTGTGCCCAGCCCATTGTAATGGGTTCTATTTTGATTAATAAAGATGTGTTACATCCTAGTTATACAAATTTAAAATTCATGGTCCAAAACCACAATTACTTTTGCACCAACCTAATAATTTAAGAATTAAAAGAAGCCTTTATATTAGAGAGCTCATGGATGATAAAATAATAAAGAATATTACAATCTCCATAACCCACAAACTTGGTAACTTAGACCAACTGGATGAATTAAAAGACACAATCTATTAATACTAAAACACAGGAGAAATAGGTAATCTATATATATAGATATCTATTAATAAAATGGAATCAATACCTAATAACCTTACAGAAAACTTATATATTCCATAAATCTGACATTCTGTCATATTATTCTAACTGGTGGGATTCAAGGATTTCCATTTTGATAAGAACATAGGTGAGTCGCACACACTTAATTTTAGTGCTCATTGGTCAGAAAAGCCATGTCCACTCTAGGATACTGCAGAGCGATGCGTTATGGAGAATTTAGGCAAGATAATATGATTTTCAGAGTTAAAGGAAGACAACCTGATTTATGTACAGTAATTACTCATAATATCATAGGGGATACTATATTTAAACTTTGGGGTATCCCCAGGTATAATTCTTATTTGAACCACATGTGAATTTCAGATGCGGAGGCTTCCCAACTTTGGTGGCTTTCAATAAATGTGGAAGTTAACTCACAACCTATTTTGTGGAGGCATAAAATTCAATGAGCACTCATTTAACCTTTTATTTTAAATATTATTTTTGTAAACTTGCATTTCCAATTAGTTGAAATTTTAAACCTGTTTCAGTTCTTATCCACTTTTTTTTTTCCTCCCTGAGACGGAGTCTTGCCCTGTCACCCAGGCTGGAGTGCAGTGGTATTGTCTCGACTCACTGTAACCTCTGCCTCCCAGGTTCAAGCGATTCTCCTGCCTCAGCCTCCCGAGTAGCTGGGATTACAGGTGCCTGCCACCACGCCTGGCTAATTTTTGTATTTTTAGTAGAGATGGGGCTTCCCCATGTTATTCAGGCTGGTCTTGAACCCCTGACCTTGTGATCTGCCCACCTCGGCCTCCCAAAGTGCTCGGATTACAGGCCTGAGCCACCGCACCTGGCCTCTCCACTCATTTTAGGTGGAGGGGAGTAAGGGTTTCTTGGAATTAGGAGGAACTCCCATGTACTCAACCCATTTGGGTAAATTTCTTCCTTCAGAGTTTTTCAAATCAGCATCACCATTGTTAAAGGCCTCCCACATGGTAATAATTGTGCTACAGGGTTTTATAAACATGAAGTCTATGTTTGGCTGAATGAACCTCCTTGCTGTGCACAAGGGGGCCACAGGTGTTTTCACCAATTATGAAGCGGGTTCACTGTGCAATGGCTACCAACTTTTCTGAGTACAATGAGGCCAAATACATTCATAGATAAATTCCATGAAGTGAATGTATTACTTACAAATAGCAAACAAAAGACAACAGAAGTCTAGGATTCAATATGAACCACTACCACAAGATCAGGAAGGCTTCCCAGAGCAGATGGATGGAGTTTTGACTGTAAACGCTTCACTTGCACTACAACTGAGGGACCCCAGAAAGAAGCCCACATTGGGTTTTCTCCCAGGATGTGGTTGCTGGACACAAGCGTTAAAGGCCATTCTGTTTCGAGCAGGGACTATAACAGAGCCTGGGCTGTTCTGATCAATGTCACTTGATTATCAGGATATTGCCTTCCCAGCATATCATACAGTTATCTTGAGAACTACCAGTAAGAAAGGGAGGAAAATGGCCCTGTACCCTTAAAACTGAAGGATCAGGATATTTGCTGTGACAGAGGCACAGACAGTAGCGACAGAGTGTTCTTGTGAGCCATCTACTAGTTCTCTTAACCGGAGCGTGGCACCAGACCGCTTTTCTATTTCCTTTCAATGGAAACTATTTCACAATATTTTGAATATTTTGAATTTCCACATCTATAGAGTTGTGGCACATGATCACTGGCAATGTAGACTCTCTGCATGGTTAAAGGAAAGAGTTCAGAAGCCCATGAATCCTCCAGAGAGTGTCACTCCATCTTCCTGGGGTTAGCTCCACATGCAGTAAGGCCACTATAACTAAGGCCATCAAGACTTGCAGTCCGAAGATGAGACTTTTGACATGCTGATAAGCAGTAGTTATAAGAAAAGCCCACACACTGGCCAGGAATTTTTCAATGAAAGCAGCTGAGACGCTTCTTCATATGCTTCGGTAGGGGCTAATATCAAACTATTTCTTCCCATTTTCTTTACTCAGCAGTGCCTGAACCATGAGGCACCATAGATGTACACCTCATCAGGAGGGTGTATGGTACAGCAGCAAGGGGAGCAGCAGCACAAGAAACAAACAAGGCCACTACTTCTGCTTACATAACTATTGTCTTGGAGTGTAAAATAATTAATAATGTTCACATGGCTGCCCTAAGCACACAGAGATGGTGACCAGAGCAGATGCAGGGACTAGAGATACAGCCTGATTCTTGCTAATTAGGACTTAAGTGTTGGCTTATGTGCTGTGCTTTTGTGCATTTATAAGCCAGG
Organism: Macaca fascicularis; assembly: GCF_037993035.2. NCBI lineage: Eukaryota > Metazoa > Chordata > Mammalia > Primates > Cercopithecidae > Macaca > Macaca fascicularis. The sequence goes on from NC_088386.1 coordinate 994,805, forward strand.
GCCTCAAAACTGCCTGCTAAGCACAGGCCAAAGGTCATGCTGGGGTGCAGTTAAACATTGATGTCTAGGAGATGAGAGCATTTTAGTGTGGGAGAAGATGACAACACCTGAAGACCACAAAACACTGTGCAGACCAAAGGGAAGGCCCATCGTCAGCTCACGGTTCTGACCCAGGTGACTGCTGATGTGTTACGGAACAGTCAGCCCACAGCAGGTAGGTCAAGTTGAGCAGGTGTCCTGCATGAGGGCTGATCCATTCCATTCGTGTTGCCAATTGTTTCAATAGCGTCTCATGCACCCCACTGGTGAGGAAGGAATTAGCACCCTACGTTTACTGGCACCGTTAAACACATAACATCTGTTACTAAACAGATAAGCCAGACATCAGTTATTAATTACATAGAGGAGGATGGTGTAAGCTCCCACAAGCCCAAACAGGGATTAACTTGAGCACAGACAGTGGTATAGCATTTAAAAAGTGAGGATATTCCTTTTTTTTTTTTGACACAGAATCTCGCTCTGTCACCCTTGCTGGAGTGCAGTGTGTGATCTAGGCGCACTGCAAGCTCCATCTCCCGGGTAAACTATATGTACTTAGGAATTAATACCAACTCATTATTAGCAAAAAATAAATATCTTTACATCAAGAGTAGTTTTTCATATAATAAAAATAGGTGGGATGTATATAATGGACAAGGGATAATCAAAATTTGTCAAACGAGGCTAGTAAGACAATCCCAAGAATTCACAATCATTATTCACTGGTCCATTAATCACAGGACAATACATACAAATGAAACTTACCTGGCCAGGCGCAGTGGCTCATGCCTGTAATCCCAGCACTTTGGGAGGCCGAGGCGGGCAAATCATGAGGTCAGGAGTTCAAGACCAGCCTAGCCAACATGGTGAAACCCTGTCTCTACTAAAAATACAAAGAATTAGCTGGATGTAGTGGCGTTCACCTGTAGTCCCAGCTACTCGGAAGGCTGAGGCAGGAGAAGGCTGAGGCAGGAGAATCGCTTAAACCCAGGAGGCGGAAGTTGCAGTGAGCCGAGATCACACCACTGCACTCCAGCCTGGGCAACAGAGTGAGGCTCCATCTCAAAAAGCAATAATAACGAAATAAAAAAATTAAACTTACCTACATATTAGAAAAACATCCAAATTCAACCATGAATCCAGCACATTATCAAATGAATAGACAAAAATTCTACCAACAGACTTAAGAAAATATCATTATCTATGAAATTCAAGTACTACTGCTTAAAGAACATTTACAGAACTCTCACCTCAAGGTTTCCCTGCAAAACAAGGTGAAATGCATACTCAAGACTCTTTAAGAATGGGCCACTGATAAAAACAATATACTTGTAACTTGTGTAACATTTCATAGATTTTTTTCAAGCACTGCACGATAATTAATTTGCATCAGGCTTTCCAAATTAGAAAACCTTCACTTATAGAACTTCTTTCCAATGGGAGTTTTCACACAGCTTTTCAAGTAAATGTTAAAACTGAAAATATTCTTGCAGTTTCTAAACTGTTAGAGTTTTAATCCTGTGTACGTTCTTGTATTTACAAGGTCCAGCCAGCTACAGTGTGCATTTTCATATGTCCTTGAGTGGATATGAGAGAAATGAAACACTCAAACATTCTGGACATTCATAGGGTTTTTCTCAGGAATCAGCTGATGTCTTCAAATGGAACTAATACAACCGAAGGCCTTACCACAAATTTAAATTCAAAAGCCTTTTCTCCACTCTGAGTCCTCCCAAATCTTCAGGAAAATCTGAAGGCTTGACCACATTTCCTACATTCTTAAGGTTTCTTTGCAGTGTGAGCTCTTTCATGTTTATGAGGGAATGGGAAAGAGTAAATGTTTTACCACATTTCTTACATTCAAGGGGCTTTATTTATTTATTTATTTTTGAGATGGAGTCTCACTCTGTCGCCAGGCTGGAGTGCAGTGGCACAATCTCAGCTCCCTGCAACCTCCACCTCCTGGGTTCAAGTGATTCTCCTGCCTCAGCCTCCTGAGTAGCTGAGATTACAAGCATATGCTACCACACCCAGCTATTTTTGTATTTTTAGTAGAGATGAGGTTTCACCATGTTGGCCAGGATGGTCTTGATCTCCTGACCTCGTGATCCCCATGCACAGGGCTTCCCCCCAACCCCCCGTGGCCTTTTATGTCCTTGAAAAAGAACTAAGACAACTGAAATGTGCCACCATGCCCAGCTAATTATTTTCTTTGTTTTTGTTTTGAGATGGAGTCTGCCTCTGTCGCCCAAGCTGAAGGGCAGTGGTGCGATCTCGGCTCACTGCAAGATCCGCCTCCCGGATTCACGCCATTCTCCTGCCTCAGCCTCCTGAGTAGCTGGCATGAGCCACCGGCCCGGCATTATTTTATTTTTTGTAGAGACAGGGTTTCACCACGATGCCCAAGTTGTTTCACATTGTTTTAATCCAGGCTGGTTATGAACTCCTGCGCTCAAGTAATACACACACCTTGGCCTCCTGAAGTGCTGGGATTATAGGCTGAGTCATTACACCCAACCTCTATATCATGACTTCTTTAGTGGCGCATAAGGTAACTGGAACAAGTGTAGGCTTTACCGCATCTCTTACATTCATAGGGTTTTTCTCCAGTATGAATTCTTTGGTGGAGGTGAAGGGAACTGAGGCGACTGAAGGCTTGGTCACATTGTTTATATTCATTGGGTTTCTCTCCAGTATAAGTACTTTTATGGTTACAAAGGGAACTCAAATGACTAAAGGCTTTGCCACATTGTTTACATTCATAGGGTCTCCCTCCAGTATGAATGCTTCCATGGTCATGAAGGGAAGTGGAACAGCTGAAGGCTTTATCACATTTGATACATCTTTCTCCAGTGTGAGTCCTTTCATGCATCTTAAAAGAACAAGAAAATCTGAGTGTTTTCCCACATTCCTTACATTCGTAGGGTTTCTCTCCAGTGTGAGTTCGTCCATGTATTAGACAAGAACCGGAAACAGTGAACGCTTTACCACATTGTTTACATTTATAGGGTGTTTCTCCTGTGTGAGTTCTCTGATGTCTTTCAACTGAATTGAGAAAATGAAAAGCTTTCCCACATATCGTACATTTATAAGCTGGATTTCCACTGTGCATTATCATGTGTCTTCTAACACCCGGAACAGAAACGAAGAGTTTCCCACACTGTTCACATTTATATTGCTTCTCTCCATACGGTTTGCATCCTGAGTGAGCTAGGATGTGCCTATTAAGGAGAGAATGATGTACAAAGACTTTTCCACAAATACTGCATACACATTGTTTTAATCCAGTAGAAATGTTCTCATTCAGATCAAGATTTGGAATGTGGCTGACAACTTGTCCATACTGACTACCTTCTTTGCTTTCATGCAGTCTCTGTACCATAGGATTTCTGTAAAAAAAAAACGACAAGCACATTATTATTGGTTGGTTTAATAACTTTCTACTCATTCATAGGTCTTCGACTTACACTGCTACCAATACCAGGGAAAATGCATTTTTTGTTTTTGTTTTTGTTTTTGTGCCATGACTGAATTATTTGAAAGTAAATGGGCTACTACTGAAAACACAGCTACCACCTGCATGGCTATGACCAAAATAGTAACATTCATATATACAATTTTGTAGTACTATTTTCAAGTAAACTGTTTTCCAAACACTGACTGCTACACTGTGTACGTTACATTTTGGGTGAAATTTTTCTAACAGGAAATGAATTTCAAGTGATTCTTATTTGCTTTGCTTGTTTTTAAATTCATGACATGCTAAGATTCCTTCAGAGGACTTTATTTCCTCTTCTCGGTGCAAATTATCTTGAATCTTTCCCAAGTTTTTTGAAGTGATCTTCAATATTCTGGTCTTCCTCTTTTTTCCTAAAATGCAGATGCACAAAATTATCATGAATTATTTCAAACTATAGAAACATTACTAGATTTCATGTTCATTGTACACAGTGCCCATGCCTGATTTATTCACCAAATCATTCCCTTGCCCTATTCCAAATCACAAATAGCACTGATGATAGGGAAATACTTCTGTAATTAAGTGAAATGTGTTGTCATTCTTAGCTACAGAAGCCAGGTTCCTGTAGGTTTCCTGCATCACTTCTCTGTAGAGATTCTTCTGAGAAGAATCTAGCAAAGCCCATTCCTGCTGGGTAAAGTTCACAGCCACATCCTCAAAAGCCACGGAGTCCTAGAACATTCCACACATGTGGATAGAAGGATAAGTGAGACTGAGAGCACTGGGAATGTATACTCAATTCATAAGCTGTTTACATGATTCTAAAATTTCCAAGCATTTATTCTATGACTTGATTGTCACAACTCTTACTCTGTTCACACATACTCCCTCCCACACAGCAGTACTAATGCTAGAATTGAACTATTCAAAAAGACAACAGCAAAGTAGAAACACCCATCTCATTAGAGAATCCAGGGAGTAAGATTACGATATGCTGCTAGGAGTTACCTTTTAACTTCACTTTGTACATTTCTAGTATCTGTCATACTAAAGTCCTACCTGATGTGCATAAGTGAGTTAATATTATCAGTCCTGAGACTACTTATTCTTAAAAATGCCTGCTCGCAAACTTCCATCTTTGTTTGTATTAGGAACTTACATTTTGAAAGGGATTCCACGAACCCAAGTAATAAGAATGACTCACTGCATCTAAATGTCTTATGCAGTGTATTTTCCAAAACTTCTTCTGCTGAAAGTCTATTATTTTGTGTCACTGCAGTGGTGCTTAGGGAACCAGACACAAAAACACAGTCTGAACACTAAGTGTTCAATGAATTTCCCTGGTAGACAATATTTTACATGTGCTGTCACTTGTTAACTGGGGAGTTGAACCCATTCCATGTGATTACACCAAGAGAGAAAAGGCTTATTAAATTTAATTGAGTAGTAAATAAAACCAATAATTGATATTTAACAATACTAATACAACCATTTTTCAAATTTCTATTGCACAATATCAAGGCAGAAAGGAATAAGAGGACATAGGACACATGCTTTTTAAAATGACATTAATGTCACCACTTCCAGATGCTATTCCTATGAAACCACATAAATTCCCAAATCAGGTGGTTTTAGGCAAGAAAAGCTACTCTTTCATGTGTAGTAAAAATGACCAATGTCTAATCATTTTTAGTCATCTAAAAAAGGAGTGATGGCTTGTCTAACATACTTCTAAGATTTTCAAACAAAAATATTCAGGACAGCACAGTGTTAGCAGAGAGATGAGCAAGCAGACCAAGGGGAAAAAAAGTTTTAATGACCCAGCATCTATATGGAAAGTTGAGGAATAATAGAGTAGGCACTATAGAATAGAAAAAGAAATTACATGCACTTTAAAATATGAGGGAAACCAAGCTGGCATCTACTTGAGAAAATGCATTGCATTCTTCTCTATTCCATGAATAATAATCATCTTATTATATATTCAAATACAAAAGATAAAACCAGAATACTTTCAGAAGTCACTGGAAGATTTTTTTTTTTTTTAATGAAGGATTAGGCAGAATTTTTTTTATGTAAGAAAAAAGTGATAAAGGAACAGACAAACTCAAACATATTAAAATTTAGGGAATAAAAAGAAAATAGAGTGGGCCAGGCGTCGTGGCTCACGCCTGTAATCCTAGCACCTTGGGAGGCTGAGGCAGGGAATCACCTGACGTCAGGAGGTTGAGACTAGCCTGCCCAACATGGCAAAAATCCTGTCTTTTTGTTGTTTATTTGTTTGTTTATTTGTTTTTGAGACGGAGTCTTGCATTGTCCCTTGGGCTGGGGTGCCGTGGCAAGATCTTGGCTCACTGCAACCTCCACCTCCCGGGTTCAAGCAATTCTCTTGCCTCAGCCTCCCGAGTAGCTGGGATTACAGGTGCCTGCCACTATGCTCAGCTAATTTTTTCGTATTTTTAGTAGAGACAGGGTTTCACCATGTTGGCCAGGCTGCTCTGGAACTCCTGACCTTGTGATCCAACCACCTTGGCCTCCCCAAGGGCTGGGATTACAGGCATGAACCACCGTGCCAGGCCTAAAACCCTGTGTTTACTAAAAATATGAAAATTAGCTGGGTGTGGTGGTGGGTGCCTATAATCCCAGTTACTCGGGAGGCTGACACAGGAGAATCACTTGAACCCGGGAGGCGGAGGTTGCAGTAAGCAGAGATGGCGCCACTGCACTCCAGCCGGGCTACAGAGTAAGATAGAATCTCCAAAAAACAAAAAACAACACTCAGACACCCAGATAAGAGGATACACATGTGTCCACTGTCATAAATTCTTCACCAAGCTACAAGAGGGGAACTGACATTTTGGTGAATCTTTATAAATCATCAATTTATCTATCACACTTTTATTTCACCAGTAGCATTTACAAAGCTAAGTCCTACAATTCCATTTGAAATTACCCTTAAAAATAACAGAACTTTAAAACTTAACTACACTCACTCTGGGGAAGAAATAAATACGAATTTTTAGCAAATGAAATACATCATTTTACCTTGCCTCTTTGGAAATAGTATTTTTATCTTTCAAGCCGTACTAACAAAATGTATCTTACAGTCAGTGAAAAACTGAAACTCAAATAAGCGGACAAGCCTTTGCAAGGTAACAAACTCAGGGAGAGGCAGTGCTAACTTCAACGCAGACCTTTCTAAGTGTCACGGCAGCCATTCTATCCCTTAGGACACCCATCCTGTTCAGTAAAGTACTCAGTGACCACCTAGGAGGCACTGGCACTGCTCTTTGTCCTCCTATGTGCCTTAAGTGCGTTTTAATATTCAGGTGCTTGCACATCCTCTCTGGGGTGGGTTTTCCTTGTCCTTTGGGACAGTTTTTCTCTCTTCACAAGTCTGAGACAAGCTAGAGAGCAGAAATCATTTCTGCCTTTTCCTCTCAATATCAGCATCCAATTGGCAAACCATCAATGTGTCTTCGAGGAATAAAAACTCGGGCTGGAGGAATAATTTTAATGACCTAACTTTCATGACATTACATTGTATTGTCCATTCATTTTAATGTCCTAAAATTTTAATGACCCTCAGGGGTCACCATTTTAGATGAAACTATACCAGGAGATTCCTCTAAGGCCAAGAGCATCCAGCTGCTCCCCTGAGAGACTCTACCCCCTACCTCAGGCTGTCCTTGGGGATGAGATGACCCCGGGGCTGATACTCACTAGACCCTCCAATACACATGGCCACTGTGGGTATCCTGGGTCATCCCCAGACAGTTCTAAAATGCCAGGACTAGGAAAAGACAGGAGAGTGGCTGAGGACACAACACCCTGTCAAGTTTTCACGGGGGGACCTCAACCTAAAGACATTTTGGTAATATGTACACTTAGGAAAGATGAAAAGAAGAGAGGCACAAAGATTTTTTTTTACAGTAGAGTGTCAGATGATTTATTCTCCGCTTTCCTCTCCTGTAAAATGTTTGGAAACAGAAAAATATTTTGGCCAAGGTGGCTCACGCCTGTAATCCTGGCACTTTAGGAGGCCGAGGAGGGTGATCAATTAAGGTCAGGAGTTCGAAACCAACCTAGCCAACATGGCGAAACCCTGTCTCTACTAAACATACAAAAATTAGCTGGACGTGTTGGTGGCGCCTATAAGCCCAGCTATTTGGGAGGCTGAGGCAGGAGAATCGCTTGAACCCAGGAGTCAGAGGTTGCAGTGAGCTGAGACTGCACCATTGCACTCCAGCCTGGCGACAGGGTAAGACTCCGTCTCAAAAAAAAAAAGAAAAAAAAAAAAATATATATATATATATATATGTGGACATATGTGTATATATATGTGTGTGTATATATATGTATGGTTTGCTTCCTCATTCACCTTATCAAAGCCTCTCATTTACGCCCCTCCCGTGGACCCCAAACCACAAACCATGACTGCGGTACCCGTTTATGAATCGCGTTTGCTCAAACACGCCGTTTAACGTTTTAACAAAGCCTCAGGTTAATTTTAGGGGGAGAAAGGTGGGACCGGAAGCTCCATGAACCACAGCTGCTCCCACGCTGGAACCACGCACACCGAGTCGGGGCTCTCCCGGATCACCCTCCCGTGGTCACCGCACTACCTGGGTGGGGGAGGCGCGGGGTTCCCGAGAGGGCTCCGGCCGGCGGAAGTGGCGCCCGCAGGTACAGACAAGACGCAGGGGTCCCGCTGCCCGCGCCGCCCGGCCCTGCGCAGAAGGGGACTGAGGCCCAGCTGCGCCGCCGCGACTCGGTCCGCAGGTTCCGCAGCCCATGGCTGGTTCCAGCAGGTTTCACCCAGCCCTCTTCCCCACTTCCGGAAGCCAGGCGCAGTCCACTCACGGTTCCTCGGCTTCCCGGGTGTCCCGGGGTCAGCTAGGGATGTCCCAACACCCGCAGGTCACAGGGTGGCCGAGGCTGCTGCAGAGCCACCGGGCCTCCCAGAGCCAGGAAGTAGCAGCGGAGACTCACAGGAAGAGCCTACGGTGGCGAAGGCGAGACAAAGCGCCCGCCAGCCGGATCCCGGAAGCTGCCCTCTCCTTTCCGGCGGCGCGCCTGATTGACGGGTCCCCACCCCAGCGCCCCTGATTGTATGGGGCTTCCGGCCCCGCCCCCTCAGGCCCTGAGTGACAGGAGATTGCGATCTCACGTGAGGCTGGATGTGGCCAGAGTGACCGTTTTGGCCTAGCGGTTTGTAGGGGGTGCGTCCTTCCTGCGCTGGGATCTGACCATGCAAGGAGCACATTCGCATTTAACCTTGTATACAAGATTATAGCTATTTGTGCATAATATAGATATAAAATTGCAAGCAATATAATGGCAATTCTGTAACTGCTCAGTGGGTTCACCTTGCCCGCTACCTAGACAGAGCCGGTTTCTCAAGAAGGGGGAATAGCAATAGAGAAGGAGTAATTCACGCAGAGTCGGCTGTGCGGGAGACCGGAGATTTGATTTTTGTTTTATTTATTTTATTTTATTTTATTTTATTATTTTTGAAACAGAGTCTTGCTCTGTCGCCCAGACTGGAGTGCAGCCTCGGAGTTTTATGATTATTCAAATCAGTCTCCCTGAGCTTTGGGGATAAGAGTATTTAGAAAGTTTATTTTGCCAAGGTTGGGGATGCTTGTGCATGACACAGCCTCAGGATGTCCTGATGACAGTTGCCCAAGGTGGTCAGAGCACAGCTTGGTTTTGTTGGAGATAAATGCTCGGTGACGCAAAGTGAAACCAGCACTTAAGCAAAAATTTTCTCAGCAACGCAATTTACCTCTGCGGAAGCATGCTGCTCGCATCAATCACAATCGCAAGAGCACACGGAACAAAGGAAAGCAGGGGTTTTTATTCCTAATGCAATCCCTACCTCTGGCATGGGCTGGGGCCAGACCTCAAGATCTAAACTGACCCAGTTGGCTATTTGTGAGTATTTTCCCAAATAAGGAAGGGGGAAGGGGGTTGTGAGTTACAACGGTGGGACGTGTGGTTTGGAAGGGAGAAATGGGTGCAGAGCAGGTAACCGAGGGAACAGATGTGAGTGATTGATTAGAACTGAAGGGGGGAAGGTTGTTTACAGTAACTAAGGGCAAGGAGGCATGGAGAACAAGAAAGTTGAGTTCGAGAACAAAACACAAGAACGTTAACATGCCAAACCTTGGAAGAGAAACTGACTGTATCTGACAGTTTTACACATTTTAGGGAGACAGGAGACATCAATCAACATATGTAAGATGAACACTGGTTTGATCCAGTACAACCTGAAGCAAAAGTGGGTCAACTCGAAGCCAGGAGGGGGCTTCCAGGTCACTGGCAGGTGAGAGAGGAACGGTTGCATTCTTCTGAGTTTCTGATGAGCCTTTCCAAAGGAGGCAATAAGATATGCATTCTTCTCAGCCAGCAGCGGATGACTTTGAATAGAATGGGAGGCAGGTTTGCCCTAAGCAGTTCCCAGATTGATTTTTCCCTTTATCTTAGTGATTTGGGGGGCCCAAAATATTTTCCTTTCCAATTTCCCCCTTTTGTTTTAAAAATATTTTGGAGAAAGCATTTTAGAAGAAAATCAGTCTCTAGTGGCAGGTTTTGTCTGACTTCTCATGGAGTAGCTGACATTACAGGCGAGCGACACCACACCTCGCTAATTTTTTTTTTTTGGTAGAAACGGGGGTCTCCCTCGGTTGCCGAGGCTGTCTCTGGTGCCCAACGCAGGGCTCCCCGTAATCTCTACAAATAATCCAGTGAAGGAACACCAGAGCGTGGAAAGCTGAGGACGACCGACAAAGGACTCCCGAGTAGGTTTTCACTTCAAGCTCTAGGGTAAGGAGGGCGCTCGGGGAATTCCAGGGAAACCTCGGGAAAATGTGGGTCGAGCTGAGAGTAAGTTCTCTAATTACTTAAGCCTTGTGCAGCAGTTACTGCGCCGTGGAGGGGTAATTGTCAGTACCCAAAATCTCACATCTTTGTTCCGCCTGGTAGACAAGTATTCTTCTTGGTTCCCGGAATATGGAACCATGAATGTAGAAGATTGGGACAAGGTCGGATCAGACAAAACGAGCACAAGAGGGCCGCAATATTCCCGTCTCTGCTTGGTCTGTGTCCTCTGCAATTAAAACAGCCCTGGAGCCCTTCCACACTGAGGAGGAGGAGGAGGATTTTCAGGATGACATAGGAAAGTTGAATAATCAGGAGTCTAATTATCAGCAAAGTGAACCATGACAGTCTAGTTTAAAAAAGGGCGAGAAACGGGAAGGTATGTATGCTAATCTCCAAAAACTTATAAAAGAAACTGTGCCACCTACTGCGCCTTTAGGGAAAGGTCTGGAATGGCCACCCCCAGGCCAGCCTCGTGAATACTTGGAAGGGGAGCCTGAGACCCGCACCTTGCCGCTCCTATTGTTGCAGGCCCCGCCAGTAACTATGGCGAAGGGACGCTTCAGGCTTGTCCAACAGCCAATTAGGATGAGGGAATGATCCAGGCTTGCCCACCTGTTAGTTATGGTAGAGGAGTGCTGTGAGCGGGTCCAAATACAAATTATGGCACAGGGACAATCCAGGCATCCATTCGCCAGGCACAAGAAATGGGGGATTTGAATGCTTGGCAGTTTCTGGTAATTATTTCACCAGCTCAGGAGGCCAGAGAACTTACTCAAGCATGCTGGGAGCCATTTCCTTTTAAAATATTAAAAGACTTAAAGCAAACAATTGGACAATATGGGCCAAATTCCCCTTATGTTCATTCCTTGTTACAGTGTGTGGCTTATAACAGACATTGAATACGTATGGATTGGGAGGCATTAGCCCGATCCACCCTGTCCTCCTCTGAATTTCTCCAATTGAAAACCTGGTGGACGGATGAAGCAACAAATCAGGCAGAAATGCTCAAGCCCAACGTCCCGTTAATATCACACCTGATCAATTGCTTGGAATCGGACAGGCATGGGGTACTCTAAATCAACAGATGGTAATGGGTGATGAGGCTGTTGATCAGCTCAGAACTACATGCCTAAGAGCCTGGGAAAAAATTTACGACCCTGCTACTGCTTATCCTTCTTTTCACACATTTCAACAGGGTCCAAGGGAGCCTTATCCTGATTCTATCGCCCATTTACAGGATGCAGCTCAAAAGGCTATTTCCAATTCTCATGCCAAGAAAGTGATCGTTCAGCTGCTTGCTCATGAAAATGCTAATACAGAATGTCAGGCAGCAATTAGACCTATTAAGGGAATGACAGATCTAAATGAGGAAAAACTTTAAGTGAATACATTAAAGCCTGCGATGGCATTGGGGGGCACTTATATAAGGCCAGCATCCTTATATAAGGCCAGGGGGAGAGAGGGGGATGCTATTACTCCCCATATCGTGGGGGGTTCCTCATGCCCTGCGATGTGGATTGTAACAGTGAGGGGGAGAGAAAGGATTGCTATTACTCCCCTTTACGATGTGGATCTTAATAATTGTTCCCCCCTGAAATGTCTGTTCATTATTAGCAGTCTCTTTTGTTCATGATATTAGGAACAATTTCACAGGTTATGTGTACACAGCCTGCGATGGGAGAAAGATTACCATCCTCTGCACTGCCCGATATTAGGAACCATATCACACAATGGGTGTACACTTTTTCGGAGATTTGGGGTAATGTCTTCCTATTTTTCCCTGAATATTCGGAGACATATCACAGGGTGGCTGTACACCCACTACTCTCTTGGCAGGAACATCATACTTTACCTACTGGAAATTAGGAGCAATATCACAGATTAGGTGTCAAGCCACTGTCACACTGGAAGTAATATCTTGCTCTCCCCCCAAGTTATGAGGAACAATATCACGGGGGGGTGTGTACCTTCTCTGGTAGGGGGAGTAGTATCATCATCTCTTCCTTTAGATGACAGGAACAATATCACAGGGTGGGTGTACACCCCGTGTGTTTTTGGAAGCAATGTCATTCTCTCGTCTTCTAGGTTTTCGGATTCATATCACAGGCAGGGTGTACACCCCTTGTTGTATTGGAGAGAATCTCATCCTCTTTCAACCTGCATCTTTAGAACAATATCCCATGGGGGCTGTCCATCCCTTCAATATTGGTACTAATACCATCTTCTCCTTTCCTGGATATAAGAAACAATATCACAGGAGGGGTGTACACCCCTTGCAATATTGGTAGTAATATCACCTCTCCCTTGTGGTTATTAAGGACAAAATCCCAGGGTGACTGAATGGTTCCTACTTTATTGGGAATAATATCCACTCACCTCCTGGATATCAGGAACTATATCACTGAAGAAGTGTCCACCCACTTCGATATTGTCAGCCATGTCATCTTCTTCCCACCTGGATATTAGGAACGATACCCCGGGTTTGGGGGCGCTATACACCCACTGCAATATTGAAAGTAAAATCAGCCTCTTTCCCATTGGATATTAGGAACTCTATCACAGGTGTGGGTGTGCACCTTCTGGGATATTGGGAGTACTATGAGCCTCCACCCCGCTGCATATTAGGAACAATATACGGGGGGCGGGGTGGTTACAGCCCCTGTGATATTGAGAGCAATATTCTTCTCTTTCCCCTGTACATTAGGGTCTACATCACAGGGGTCTGTACACCTTCTGCGATATTAGGATTAATGTTGTCCTCTCCCCTACTGAATGTCAAAAACAGTATCATAGAAGGGTGTACACTCCCTGCGATATGGCCAGTAATATCATCGTCTCTACCTTTGGATACTAGGAACAACATCACAGAGGGTGTGTACACTCCCCTGCGATATTGGGCATAATGTTATCCTCTCTTCCCCTGGATATTAGGACTGATATCCCTGGTGGTGGGAGGTGGAGTACATTAAGAACAATATCACTGGATGGGTGTACACCCCCTGCGATATTGGGTGTGGTATCCTCCTCTCTTCCCTAGGATATTAAGAATAATATCACAGGAGGGGTGTACCTCCACAGCCCCGGTGTTATTGGGAGCAATAGCATCTTCTCCCCCTCTCGATATAAGGAACAATATCCCAAGGTGGGTGTACATCCCCTCTGATATTGGGCGTAATGTCTTCATCTTCCAACGTGGATATTGGGCATAGTGTCACAGGGGAGTGTACGCCTTCTTCGATATTGGGAGCAATATCACCCTCTCCCCTCAGGATTGTAGGCAAAATATTGAAGTGGTTTTACAACTCGTGTGATATGGGCAGTAATATCATCCTCTCCCCACCTAGATGTTAGGAACTATATCACAGGCGGCTGTACACTTCTTTTTTTTTTTTTTTTTTTTCTTTTTGAGACAGAGTCTAGCCCTGTCACCCAGGCTGGAGTGCAGTGGCCGGATCTCAGCTCACTGCAAGCTCTGCCTCCCGGGTTTACGCCATTCTCCTGCCTCAGCCTCCCGAGTAGCTGGGACTACAGGCACCCGCCACCTCACCCAGCTAGTTTTTTGTATTTTTTAGTAGAGACGCGGTTTCACCGTGTTAGCCTGGATGGTCTTGATCTCCTGACCTCGTGATCCGCCCGTCTCGGCCTCCCAAAGTGCTGGGATTACAGGCTTGAGCCACCACGCCCGGCCTCGGCTGTACACTTCTTGTGATATTAGGAGTCCTATCCTCTCCCATCATGGATATTCAGAACAGTATTACAAAGGAGGTGTACACCCCCTGCCATATTGAGAGTAATATGCTCTCCCCTTTGGGATATTAAGAACAATACCGCAGGAGGTATGTACAACCCCTCTGATATTGAGAGTAATATCATCCTCTCCCCCTGAATATAAGAAACAATATATACACCGCTCTGCAGTGGGATATATATGCCGCTCTGCAGTGGGATATATACGCTGCTCTGCAGTGGGATATATACACTGCTCTGCAGTGGGATATGTACGCTGCTCTACAGTGGCACACATACGCCGCTCTGCAGTGGGACATATACGATGCTCTGCAGTGACACACATACACTGCTCTGCAGTGACATATGTAGGCTGCTCTACAGTGGCACACATACGCCACTCTGTAGTGGGATATGTACGCTGCTCTACAGTGGCACACACACACTGCTCTGCAGTGGGATACATACGCTGCTCTACAGTGGCACACATATGCCGCTCTGCAGTGGGATACATACGCTGCTCTACAGTGGCACACACACACTGCTCTGCAGTGGGATATGTATGCTGCTCTGCAGTGACACACATACACTGCTCTGCAGTGGGATATGTATGCTGCTCTGCAGTGACACACATACACTGCTCTGCAGTGGGATATGTATGCTGCTCTGCAGTGACACACATATGCCGCTCTGCAGTGGGATATGTACGCTGCTCTGCAGTGGCACACATACACTGCTCTGCAGTGGGATATATACGCTGCTCTGCAGTGGCACACATACACCACTCTGTAGTGGAATACATACACTGCTCTGCAGTGGCACACATATGCTGCGTGTGGGTCTGCCCTGTGGGGACATCACCCGTGCAGGCACATGTGTGTGCCTCCCGTGTTCTGCCCAGCACACTCCCTGGTGCACTCCAGGCTCTCACACATCTGAGTGAAGGGAAGGCCAGCACATTTCTTCCGTAGTTAACATCTAGCTACTTGAGTTGTTTGTTTTGTGCTTTTAAGAATTGTAGGTAGCGGGCCGGGTGCAGTGGCTAACACCTGTAATCCCAGCACTTTGGGAGGCCAAGGCAGGTGGTTCACCTGAGGTCAGGAGTTCGAGACCAGTGTGGCCAAATGTGGTGAAACCCCGTCTCTAATAAAAATACAAAAAAATTAGCCAGACATGGTGGTGGGTGCCTGTAATCCCAGCTACTCAGGAGGCTGAAGCTGGAGAATCACTTGAACCTGGGAGGCAGAGGTTGCAGTGAGCTGAGATCACACCAGCGCACTCCAGCCTGGGCAAAAAGAGTAAGACTCTGTCTCAAAAAAAAAGAAAAAAGAAAAGAAAAAAGAATTGTAGGTAGTTACAGATTTTTTAATTTGTCAACTATCAATTCACTGACTTTGTTTCTCATAGGTTTCAGTTCACTGACTTGGATTTTTAAGTTATGTGGTTATATCAGCTTCAAATAATGTAATTTTTATGCTTGTAAAAATATGTATGTGCTTAGCAATTAAATGATTATGTGATTTTTTTTTAGTTGTATTGTTTTTTAGTGTTTAAGTAACTATTTCCTAGTTAAATTTCCAATTGTTTGGAATCCTTTTTTTCTTATTTATCTCCAGTTTTGTGCACAGAAGGTGGGTGTGGCATTTGTGATCTATTATTGTTAATGGCCTCCATTTAAAATCATTTTATTGGCTGTGATTTCCTTGCCATGTTAAACCTATTTTAATGAAGCGTTTGCTTTTCTAGCTGCAAAAAATTGTTTGAAGAAAGATAATGAGAAATGGGGACTCTAATTGGCCTACAGTTCGATAGAAGAAAACTAAGTCTACCCAAACACGATAGTAGCCACTGTTTTCTCTAAACTAGGAAAAAGCAGCAGTAGAATTGTTGATTAGTCTTGAAGAAGGCTATAGTTCTCGCTGCCATCCGGTTTTTCAGCCTAAAAAACAGGTATGCCGAATGCAGGGTGCTGGGAGGGGTGTGTACGTCTCTGAAACCACCTGTCTTTTGCAGAGATGCTGGAAGGGTGCAGTTTGCCTGCTGAGTTAGACTTTGAGTTGGGCAGATCCAGATTTCTAGCCAGCGTGGTGCTTGCTGTGGCCTTGGCCTGGTTGCTCAGTCTTCTGAGCCTCAAGTTCCGTGTCTCGCAGATGAAAGTAATGCAGTGCTGATGGCACTGAGGTTTTTAGTGTTAAATGGATGAGCACTGGGAAGTGTTTTTGCTGAATCCCCTGGCAGGCTTTTATTGCTGTAGGCAGTAACGCAGAGCTGGGAGCAGTTTTTATTTGTCAGTGGTGAGTAATGTCAGGTTTTCTTCTCCTACATGGACTAGCTTTTGTTAACTTACTGAAACAAACAATTTTTTAAGCATTTCTGCCAGGAAGTTCCAATTTGGCAATCAGTAAAGGTGCTTTATTCTACTTACGGGAGGATACAAGGGTAGTGCAAGGGGATGAAAAAGACAGTCCCCAAGAATATAAGCATCGTGACAGCTGTGCAGGTGAAAATTCATAAATGAGACTACCTCTAAAAGGAAGCTGTAAAATCAACACACAGCGGGTCAGGAGAGATTTGCAAAGGCGCTTTAAAGAAATGGTGCCTTGAGGGCCGGGCGCGGTGGCTCAAGCCTGTAATCCCAGCACTTTGGGAGGCTGAGACGGGCAGATCACAAGGTCAGGAGATCGAGACCATCCTGGCTAACATGGTGAAACCCCGTCTCTACTAAAAAATACAAAAAACTAGCCGGGCGACGTGGCGGGCGCCTGTAGTCCCAGCTACTCGGGAGGCTGAGGCAGGAGAATGGCGTAAACCCGGGAGGCGGAGCTTGCAGTGAGCTGAGATCTGGCCACTGCACTCCAGCCTGGGCGGCAGAGCGAGACTCCGTCTCAAAAAATAAATAAATAAAAAATAAAGAAATGGTGCCTTGAGAAGTCGGAGGACTCCCTTAAGGAAAATACTGTCAGAAGGGGGTTGTCAGCAGTGAAGTTGGGAAAACAGCCTCCTGGAGGTGTGGCTTGGAGGCAGAGCATCGGGCTGCACTGGTCAGATGCCATTCCTGGTTGGCGCCGCAGACCAGCTTTACCAGTGGGGATTGCCGTGCTTTCCAAGCGCAAGCCCTTAGGAAGGTAGAGGTGGGCAGGTAGGGAGGAGGGAAGATTTAGGAAGGAAGAGGAGCTTCAAGAAGGCAGCCTTTGTCTTCCAACCAGAGCTGCTGAGGCTCCAGACCACCCTCTCCTGCGCCCCACGGTGGCTATTTGGGTCCTTACCACTTCCTGTCCCCCTCCTGGCGTCTCACAGGTATTCAGGCAGCTTTGCATCCTGGGCTTCGGTTATTCCTGCTGTTGAGACCACTCACGCTCCATGGTGTCAGCAGCCACCGTTTGACTTGCTCATGTGCTAGTGGGTTAGAAATGGGGAGCATCTGCCGAGGGATCTGTTCTGTGGCCTGGCCTGGGTGTGGACGGCTGTGGTCCCCCAGGGCTTCGTGGATGTTGCGTCTGAGAAGACTGGAAGTTGGCCAGAGGCCTCATGGGGGTCCTGCAGGGGTCAAGGTGACAGCGGCTGCACCCCGAGCGCGGCCTGAACTGGAGAGGCACCTGCGCCTCTGACATGGCTTTGCATAACGTGCAGCATCTTCACACCTGCTGTGTTCTGCTGGTTCCAGGCCAGTCACCAGAGCTCGTGCAGATTTGGTGGGGTCCTCCTTCTCAATGGCAGATGTCGAAAGAACCTGTGGATATGGTCATAGCCACCCCCGACGTTCACTCCCTACCAATCCCCTGGCCTTCCCCCATCTGTACTGAAGAACTGACACCCACCATCTGGTTTTAAAATGTTTAGAATTTGTAATAATTTTATAGATACGTATTTTCTAGAGAGTGACATAACATCCATAACAATCTAAAAACAGATTTTCTAGGAAGTTACTGTGAAATCTACAAAAGCAATAAAACATTTCATCCAGGTGCTGAGCTTTGAGGAGAGTATCAGGGTTTGGGCTCTGCTGCCTTTCCCCGAAGAACTCACTTGGGAAGCAGTCAGGTACGTGGCATCCTGGGGCCTGGCTGACCTCAAGCTTGTCTGGTACTGTTAGTTTCAGCAGCATTTCTTCTTTAGCGAGGCTGTTGGAAGATAAAAGGGGAAGGAGGAATTTCTGGGCCTTGGTGGCTGTGAGGAGCTGCAAGTGATGCTGAATGCGATCTTCCAGCTGGCCTGGGGCCCTGGTGGAGACTGAACATGGAACGAGAGGCAGGTTTTGTGGGTAGACAATGGCGTCCATGAGAACTACTGAGTAGGCAGGAAGAAAGATGGGTCTGAAGCTCAGGAGAGAAGTGGGGATGGAGGCATGCATTCTGGAATCGTAGACAACAGCAGACATACTTGTTCAGCAGGAGGAATATGCAGGTGGTTCATCGTCTCGTCATCAGTCATCATTGGACTTTGCTTTTGGCATAGGGCATCGTTTCTTTCTCCACTGTCCTGTGATGGTGGCTTTTTACATTTTATATTTGGGGAAACTAAGATTCACAGTCAGGTTGCTGCTCAGTGAACCATTAAACATTATTGCGCATGGGCACTACTGTGGGTATTTTAATTGTCACGTATCTTTAAATATTTTCTATTTTTCAGATTAGAAGATAATTCTGAAACAAATGCCAGCCACTCTTTAATTACAAAAATGACGGATGAGCTGTATCACCATGTGCCTGAGAATCATTGTGTTTTAAAGGACTTGGATCATCTTCCTACTGAGACGTAAGTTCCAGGACATCCTGACAACTGCTGAAACATTGATTCTGCAGATTAGCATAGCAAACTTAGACATTTTCTATGTTTTAGATTTTATAAAGTAGTCTTAGAATCCCACTGTTACTGCTCCAAGAGAAATTATGAGATCAGTTTTGACAATCTCTGTGCAAGCGTGGCACATCTGATGAGGCTGTGAATGTCACATTCTGTTTGCCACAATTCAGTGTATTTAATTAACACTTGCCGCATGTCACGGTTGTCCCTGCAGACCCACCAGTGATACGCAGCTAGCCCTGGCTCCCAGAAAGCCGCAGCCTTGCAGGTACAGAAGGAGAGTGAGGTACAGGTGAGGATCACAATGCCTGCTTCAAGTCTGGCTCTGTTTGCAGGTGGCCCCAGCTGCTCCGTGAGCTCTGCAGCACACCCTTTCCTACCCTCTTCTGCCCCAGGATTGTGCTGGAAGTGCTGGTTGTGCTCCAAAGCATCGGCAAGTAGTGTCACCACGAGTCTGGCCAGGTCACCATTGCCTCGGAGCTGAGACACAGGCAGTGGGTGGCGAGGACGCTGCAGTCTCGCCAGTGGCAGAACTACCTGCGTATATGGAGTAGGTGTGCACTCACTTTCCTGTTTTGGAGGGGCACTGTGGGGCAGGAAGTTGTCACAGATGCAGTTCCAGTCCCCACTGAAGACACACACAGTAGGCACCTCACTGAACCCATCGACAGGTGTTGATATACTTGGAGTTCACAACTGATAGTATGAACCCAACGTATCTGAGACAGGTCTCAATCCTTTTAGAAAGTTTACTTTCCCAGGGTTAAGGACGTGCTGTGACAGCCTCAGGAGATCCTGACAGCGTACTTGGGGCGCAGCTTGCTTTTACACATTTTTATACATTTTAAGGAGACATAAGACATCAGTCAGTAGGTGTGAGGTGTACATTGGTTCCATCTGGAAAGGCAGGAAAACACAAAGGTGGGGGCCTTCCAGGTTCTAGGTGGACAAGAGACAAAGGATTGCATTGTTTTGAGTCTTTCATAGGCCTTTCGGTGAATACATAATTGACTTGTGAATGGGGGTAGAGGAATAGTGACTTACACCTTAGTGTGGCTCAGTGAAGCTGCATTTTACACAGGGCAGAGGAAGCAACCATATAGGTATTTGTGTCAGGTGAGCTGAGGGATGATGCCCTGTCCCACCCCTGGGAAGATCAGCTGGCAACTGCATTGCCAGGGTGAAATTCAGCAGAAGTCTTTCCGGGTAGAGATCTTGAGGCCCACGAGGCATTTCCTTGTGGACAAACTGTGAGGGAGGTCTGTATGTAGCTTTTTTCTCTTGTAGCCACCTTATTTAGGAATAAAATGGGAGGCAGGTTTTGCCTGAGGCAGTTCCCAGCTTGACTTTTCCCTTTGGTTTAGTGAGTTTGGGGTACTGAGATTTATTTTCCTTGTACAGTGGAAACAAAAGTTAAGTTCCCACAGCATGATTCTGGTCATAAAAATATTACCAAACTTCTAAAGAAAGACCCAAAGCACTTACAGTGTTAAACATTGAGACACATATGAGCTCTATGGACATTTAAGAAAGATGAATAGAAACAAGTGAGAACTACTCAGTGTTTGGCGAGGCAGTGAGTGACGGCAGTCCTGTGGTGGTTAAATGAGACAGTAAATGTTTGCAGAGTGAGACCTCCCCAGGCCCCCCCTTCCCCCACCCACAGCTCCAGCACCAACAGGAACAAATGTGTGGGTCACTGAGCACTTTTGTACCGACACGCACCGTCGAGCACTTGTATGATGATGGTAGACTTTACAAGTTCTTATAATTTGTATTCATTCATTCATTCACTCATTTTCCAACCTGCTCATTCCAATTCAGAGTTGTGGGTGGCTGGAGCCTATCCCGGCAGTTCCGGGTACAAGGCAGGACCCACCCTGGACAGGACGTGGTTCCTTCGCAGGGCCAGTCACACACCCACACTCACTCTGGGACCATGGAGATGTGCCAGTTCACCTAATGTGCACGGCTCTGGGATGTGGGAGGAAACTAGAGGACGGGAGAAAACCCATGCAGAATGTGCTTCTCCACACAGACCGTGGCCCTCACGGTGTATCGATTTCTTTTCTCACTGATGTTGTGATGAAACGGTGTTGAATGAAATGATGTTATCTGAGGACTGTGAGGACTCCCCATGCTGATTTTCATAGAAAGTTATAGTACATACTATTTTAAATAGTGTTTGTAATTTGGCCTATGGAAATGTGGGTTCTATCTACCTAAATGAATATTTGGATTTAAAGTATAACAGCAGATTAACTGGATTTGGATTTAAAATATAACAGCAGATTAACTTAATAGCAGATTAATAGCATTATGGTTCCTTCACTTACAGTGTATATTTTAGAATGTGCTACATCCTTAAAAAATGACCATTTTGGATACATTTCTAGAACTTTTGGGTTGAGTGGTATCTGTGTTTTTAAAGCTTTAAATAGATATCACTGGATTCCCCTCCAGAAGGGTGCTACTCAATTTACACTCTTACCAGCAGTTTATAAGACAAGGTCATTCTCTTATTACCACTCTCCAAAACCAGAATATTTTTAAATGTCTCAACTAGTTTCATGGGAAAAATAAGATCTTACTTTAGTTGGGATTTCTTTAATCTGGTGGCATTGAGCCTGCTTTCATATTGAGGCCATTTGTTTTCCTCTGGTGAGAGTCCCTCCCTAGATGTCAGAGGGCAGGGAGCCGGGGAGCTGCTTGGTGCAGACTGGGCCTGCCTGGTGCCCCGTGAGTGTGCAGAGCCCCTGGCAGCCCTGACATAGACCGTCAGATGTCTGAGAGTCTCAGACGATGACTGATGAGCAAGGAATGCGGACGTGCAGGATGGGCCGGGAGCAAGGGCTACACGGGGCACTCCCGCCAGCCCCGGGCCTGGGGGCTGGAAGCAGGCATTGGGCTCTGAGGATTAGGAAAATTAGTTTTTGAGAAGTTGGGACTTAAGGATGTTGATGAGGTGAAACATCTTTTTCCTGATGAAGGTGGAAAATACCAACGTTCCTCAGGTTTGAATTTACTTTCATCTGTTTTTAGTATCAGACTACCGTCCCCTGTGCTCAGCCTGATCCTGTTCCTCATTACGCTGGAGTTGGTCAACGTTCATGCTGTTCACGGGAAGAATGCGCATGAGTATCAGCAGTACCTACAGTGAGTATGTCCCACTTCTCTGTAGTCGCATTGCATCGTGGGCCAGATTGGGGGTGAGCCTGTAGGAGTGAGACTGGGGCAGCATGAGGGCCACCATCGCCTTGGTGGCCCCACCGCTGCCTCAGGCAAGGGTCTGACATCTGGCCTGCAAGAAGAACTCACACATCCAAATGTCTCAAAACCACATTTTGTTTGTTTGTTTGTTTGTTTTTCGGAGACAGAGTCTTGTTCTGTTGCCCAGGCTGGAGTGCAGTGGCATAATCACGGCTCACTGCAGCATCGACCTCCCAGGCTCAGGTGATCCCCCCACCCCAGCCCCCTGAGTAGCTGGGAACACAGCCATGCCACTGTACCTGGCTAATTTTTGAATGATTTTGTAGAGATGAAGTCTCACTGTGTTGCCCTTCAGGGATCATCCCACCTTGGCCTCCCAAAGTGCTGGGATTAGAGGTGTAAAAGCCACTGTGCCCAGCCGAAAACCAAATTCGCGTATGTAACTAATAGTTTCAAATTCGGGAAGTCCACTTTTAAGACCATCCCTATCTGGGAGTCTGAAGTAGTGTGACACTTGTGTGACCCACTTTACATCCAGAGATTCCAAACCAAGGAGGCTTCTGGGCAGCGGTGACACAAGCTGTCATCTGGGCTTGAGTGCAGCTCCGGCTCCAGCCTCCCTTGGCTGCCAGGAAGTTCTGGATATCTTGTTGGTTTTAAGCCAGAGTTTTGCAGGTGCCAGGCACCTCAGTACACATTTCAGTGAACGTGAAAATACAACTGGGGTGTCTTGTGGAAAGAAGCATAGACTCCTGCTGAGAGTGAGGGGAGCAAATGTGCAGACTGTTAGCAGCTGAGGACTCCAGCTCAGTGTGCCCCATGCTTGGCACTGCTGGTATTGTGGGGCTGGTGCAGGACTGCCCTGCTCATTGTAGGACGTTCAGTAGCAGCCCTGCCTCTACCCACAAAATACCAATGGCACCCCTACCCTCCGCATGACAGTCAAAAGTGCCCTAGACATTGCCAGATATCCCCTGGGGGACAAAATCACCCAGTAGAGAACCCTCCTCTAGACAAAGTGTTCTGTGGCTTTTCGTTATATTATCCTTTTAGCTTCTCTTTAACTTTGAATATTTTCAAGATAAAATGTTGGTGAAAACTACCTGGCAAACGTGGAAAAAGTAAAGTGACATTTGTTGTCATCAGTCAGAGTGACCCCGCTGTTAACATTTTGATAAATATCTTAAGTAAAATCTCTTTAACAGCAACAGCTGTCTCTGGCACGCGTCTCCTCTGAGCCGGCCCCTCCATCGTGGGGGATGGAAGCTGGATGTGTGAGGAGGGGGAGGGCACGCTGCCTGCTTGTCATTGCAGCCGACCCCTGGACAACGCAGGTTAAAAGGTCTGCTTGTCATTGCAGCCGACCCCTGAACAATGCAGGGGTGCACTGCCCAGGTCCACTTGTCCAGGGAGCTTTTTCAGTAAATACAGTTGGTCCTCTGTATCAGCAGGCTCTGCATCCCATGCAAACACAGGATGAAATTGCAGTGGTCTTGGTTGCAAACATCAATGTGGGGAAAAAAACAAAACACAAAAATCTCATTGCAAAACCTGCATGTTCAGGGGGCCGATTTTTTCACGCTGAACTTGAGTATGCTTGGATTTTGGTATCCAATGGATGACTGTGTGTTGTGTGTTTATTTTGTATTGTGTGTTTATTATGTGTTAAGTGTCAGTTTGGTGCAGATGACCCTTAAGTTCCTTCCTGGAATGACGGCCGTCATGTCCGGGCTGGAGAAGAATGTCTGAAAAGGTGCTCTTGTTGGAGCCTGTCCAAGTGTCCAGTAGCATTTACGTTTCAGTATTTTTCTCTTTCCTCTAATTTGTATTCTCTTATTTTTGTTTTATATGGATTTATTTTTCTTGAATCCTCAGACATAAATCAAGTGCAGTTGAGGAATAATTCCAAGAATGAAGAGAAGACATTTAATTCATTGTTTCATTTTATAATGGAATGGATAAAGAAATTAATTTTTTTATAGGTTTGTGAAGTCGATCTTGCAGTACACTGAGAACCTGGTGGCTTACACCAGTTATGAAAAGAACAAGTGGAATGAAACTATCAATCTTACACATACAGCTTTGTTGAAAATTTGGACTTTTAGTGAGAAGAAACAAATGTTAATACATTCAGCCAAGAAATCCACAAGTAAAGTACTCATGAAAACCTATAAGTCAGGATGTCTTTAATTTTAACAGATTTTAACAGCGTGCAAATTGAAAACCCAAAGGTAAGGTGGAGTTGAGGGTCTGCTTGACCAGGGTCCAGGTTCTGTTTCTCTGCAGTGTTCTGATCTACCCTTTCCGAGTGGTCAATGTGAGTCTCAGTCTGGCTTCCTTTGTGGTAACCAAATGGCTGCTGTAGTTTTTGGATCCATCTCTCCATAACACACTGTCCAGAGGAAGAAGGGGGAGCTACTTTCACCCGACTGTTACTCAGAAAGGTGTAGTTCCATTGTTACTGGCCACATGCCTACTCTTGAGAACGATTGCTGTGGCTGGGACCTTCCCCTGCATTCACCGGCCAGGCCTCGGGAGACGTTGACTCCTAGACTAGCCTTCAGGGCAGGGAGGGTGAGGCCCTGGGACTAAGGAGAGGACCGATAAATTTAAGCTTCCCAGGTCAGTGCTGGAGACCAGCTCCTGAAAGGGGAGGTGGGCAGGCATGGGTGCTGGACAGCAGGCCTCCTGGCCAGCGTTTGGCAAAACTAGCAGATGCCCTTCCCTGTTTTTAGATGTGGGGGTTTCACATCCCAGGGTCTGGGAGAGCTGGGGGAAAGATTAGGGAAGCTGCTATTCACAGGCCCTGCTTGACGAACCCAAGTCTCTAACTCGAGGGTTCCTGCAGCCGCTGCAGCTCTCGAGGGTGCCTGAGAGCCCCCACTGTCTGAGTTGGCAGCTGCAAAGCTGGGGCTCTCCGGAAGCCTCTGGGCAGCCACCCTGACCTCATGTCTGCTTGGGCATGGGCCACCCTGCCCCACCCTCCGTGAATCACTGCTTCTCTTTTTCCACCTTCCAAACCTTGACAGGGTGCAGCTGGCAGCCATCGAAGGACTGGCATTCTGAGGCTGCTTCAGGTGAGGAGACCTGGGGGCCATGGGTGGCAGCAGAGCTGAACACATGCTGTTTGTCCTCTGCCGGCTCAGCTCCGGCCCCTTGTAAATAACACCTCTGGGGAAGCGTGATGCTTCTGGCTAATGTGATACAACTCTCTCTTGTGCAACTGAAGATGGTTCTTCCTCTTCCCAAAAGTGGAGACACAAAGCACAAATCCCATGTGTCAGTATTCCCACTCTGGGACTGTTCTTTTATAGAGCCGTCACACCTTTCTCTGATATACTTGCATGTAGGGTGACTACAGGGTTGACTATCCTGCTAATGGTGGTGCTGGGATGGGAAGAGGGAAAGAAAGAACTGACTGGTAGAGTTAGCTCGTAGATACCGGTGTATCTTACCAAAGCAGTGAGGAGACCACACAGAGCTGCTGCGTGCCCTGTTTTTGCAACCTGATGATCTGGCAGAAGTTTGTGTTTGAAAATTCCTTTCTGCCACTGTTCCATGTTCCTTTCCTTTGCCTCTCTGGGTGGTGGTTTTTCACCTGCGGAGTTAACCCAGCCCTCATTCCTGAAAGGTCTTTCCCATTAGAAATCTTTCTTGTTTTGGGTAGCTGTAGGTTTCCATTGACTTGTCCCTGGACTTAGGAATACTAAGAGGTTCCCTAGAGAATCCCGTAAATTCCAGACCCTCCTCCCAGCCCCCCAATCTGTGGTGGGAGCTATATTTCCCCAAGACAATTGAGAACAGTCCCCTCGCCATAGCAGTAAACTCTTCTGGCTCATTGGCACAAGGCATCCAGTGCGGCTGGGTGGCAGCCTCTGCCTGCAGGGCATTGGGCACCTCGTGTCCGTCTGTGGAAGCATCTGTGGAATGAAGACACCCAAACCAGCAGAGTCCAGAATTGTGAGCAGAGAATCCAAAACCTTGCTAGTTGTGCGGGGGCATAATGAGAGGAGCCATTCCCGTTCCACGTGTGCCTCCACCCGTGTTTTCCGGCCATGGGAGAACCCATACCACTTGTTGACTGATGGCTCGGAGTACAGGGCACATCTTGGGCAACCCAGCAGCCTTCAAGGGGGGCCTTGTCACAGCCAGCACTGCCTGGTGCTTGGGAGGCTCCCCGAGGTAGTGGGGTGTGCGCCGGGATCACGATTGTCACAGGCCTCACTGCTGAGCTCTGCTGTCAGACAGGTCTCCTGGAAGCAGTACTGGAAGCAACTCGTGCAGCAGATGAGGCTTCTGTGAGCCAGGTGCAGTGGCCAAGAGGCGTCTCTGTCCCTCCCAGAACACATGGCCCGATGTACTTGGGGGCTGGCTCTTCTTTCCAGTTGAGTTTTTCATACTAGGAATTGTGTTGGTGTCTCCCATTAGCAGATTTATACATTTAGCAGTGGACCTTAGCCAGACTAGCCTTGGAGTGAGGACGTCCATGTGGTTGAAGCCATTGACAACATCCTTCACTGCCTCCATGGCCACTTTGTTGATGAGAACATTGAGCAAGGCTGGGTGGCTGGAGAGAAAGGCTAACATGCATGAGGCAGCCATCGTGCCACCTGCCTACTGAGAGCGTGGGCCCCCCTCCCCCGCTGTTCTTTAGGGCCACTCAAATGAGTTAGAACGTTGCCAACTTTCACCTTCAAGTGGTGTCAGCTGTCAGCATCTTTTGCAGAAATCAAATCCAACTTTTAATTCGGGTGAGTGGTCCTAGGGAAGTCCCCGTGGGGCCAATAGGTACATGGTGAGGGGTGCTGTCCATGCAGCTGTGGGCTCGAAGAGCGTCGGAACCACTTGCTTGTGTATCTTGTGTTCCAGAACATGCCAAAGCCTAACCTGTGTGTGTGTGCGTGTGCGTGCATGTGCATGCATGCTTGTGTGTGTGTGTACACCTATATACCTATTAAATATATACATCTTGCCTGAATGTAATGATGACATGCTCCTGCAGTTGACTCACCTGGTGACGTGACAGGTCAGAAAACGCAGTCTTTGGTGGTCCGCTCAAGTTCCGGCTAGCTGTCACTAGCTGTGCCATGGTGAAGTATAGATGTTCAGTGTCCATCAGGGCCTAGAGGACAAGCTGAGAGCTGGTTCTCAGAAGAGCAATTATCTGCAGAGGAGGCTGTGGTTTTGTCCCAGAACCCTAGGGGTCTGTGCTCTAGGCCTGTCTGTGACTCTGCCATGCATCATGGGATCTAATTGCCACCGTGGCCCAACGGGGAGACCAGCTTTTACATCTACCTGCTCTGGAGGCTTTGCTCTTTCTAGGCCTCATGTGGAACTGGCAGTTTGTAGGTTAATTGGAAAGTGAGCAGAGTAGCGTGTGTGGCCTGGTGGATGTTGCTTGCAGAGCTCCAGAGAGACTCAGAGTGCCTGCCCGTCTCTAGTGCCGGTGGACGTGGGCACAGCACCCTGTCCTCCCCCTCACAGAGTGCATCCATACCTTCCTAGATCACGGGCCTCGGAAACTTCAAAGCAGCAGCCCTGTGCATTCTTACGAGAGTTACATCCCAGCCCAGGTGGTCATAATTTCACCAAAACAGTGGGGTGTCTTGTTTCCTGTCCACATCACTAATGTGATGGGCCATGGTGGCGTCCTGTGGAATGGCAAGACAGCCAGCAGCCCTGAGCTCTAGGTTGCATGGAGGAAGTGGAGAGGTAGCACAGCCCTGATGCACTCCCACCAAGGCTGCTGCTGTCCCTGCCAGATGAGAACAAGACAGCTTCTGGACATGAGATTGCAGAAGACAAAACCTCAACCTATATCAGTAGGTACAGAGAAAAATCATCTGCCAGATCAGTGGCTGCAGACCAGAGATCTGGGACTATATTGATTTGTTCCAATAAAGAGACCACATCTGAAGTAGCAGATGCTCAGGCTCCTGGGCTGGGGTCTTGTGTCCCTGGGAGGCTCTGCTGTCTTAAGCAGTGGCTCTGTTCCCTGCAGGTGCGTGGGCAGCCATGCTGCTGGGCTACCTCACCTTCCTTTGGTATTCTTTCCCCAGTTGCCCATCCTGCTTCTGATGGACACTTCCTTGGTCAGTTGCAGTATATGTCCATTCAGGTTACAGTCACAACGTATATGGCTGCAATTTGTTGTTTTTCCTTAAACAGTGTTACATGTCTCTGCTCACAACTGAAGTAACTTAGAGTTTAACCTTTAAGAGGCAAATGTCCTCTGTTCTCACCTTCCTGAGGGATCCCGCCACATTGACCATCTTGCTAGCAGGGGTCACAGGTGTAACAAGAACGGATTTCTGCTGGCTGATGGTCCACGGTATAGCGTGACTCGGGGAACCCAAGAACTCAATGGCAAAGCTACTTCAAATTCTCCTGCATGCTTGTTCTTTTCTTTTTGCCCTTTTTTCTTCTTTCTTCCCCTTCCTTCCTCTCCTTCTTCCTCTCCTTCCTTCCTTTCTTCCTCTTCCTCTTTCTCTCTCTTTTTTCCTTTCTCTCCCCCTCCCCTCCCCTTCATCACCTAGGCTGGTGTGCAGTGACACAATCATACCTCACTCCAGTCTCCAACTCATGGGCTCCCATGCTTTTTCTTTTCTTCCTTTCTCTCTCTCTCTTTTTTTTTTTTTTTTTGAGACAGAGTTTTGCTCTTGTTGCCCAGGTTAGAGTGCAGTGGTGCGATCTTGGCTCACTGCAACCTCTGCCTCCCGGGTTCAGGCGATTCTCGTGCCTCAGTCTCCCGAGTAGCTGGGATTGCAGGCATGTGCCATCACACCCAGCTAATTTTGTATTTTTAGTAGAGATGGCGTTTCACCATGTTGGTCAGACCGGTCTTGAACTTCTACTTCAAGTGATCTACCCACCTTAGCTTCCCAAAGTGCTGGGATTACATGTATGAGCCACTGTGCCTGATCTTTATTTTCTATCTCTGCTGGCTGGCTGAATACCTTGAGCAGACCAGAATTACTGGAGGCAAAGAAAAAATGGAAGATTAGCTAAATTTGCTTTCCATCAAAAGCAATGATGAAAATGCTTCTTTTCAAAGAGCAACAGTAAATATTGGTTCAAATTCACAGGTGTTCATCCGACAGGCGATATTGGAGAGTAAAGGTAGTTGTGCCTGGTCCTGAATGTATGAACATGGAATTTAGCTACAGGATGAATATTCTGCTTTCGTAAGCTGTTTTGATGAGATGTGAAGACATGTTCTGAACAATATTAGAAGAATGCATCACCTCAGTACTTTTGGCACCTGCCCTGCCCCTGACTTTTTCCTGAGTGAACAGGAGTCACCTCCCCTTTTAAATTAAATGATGGAATAGCCTGGCCTGTTCCAAGCCCTTGCTGCTATCTCCTGTGCTCGCTCCTCTGGGTCTCCAAGCATGTGGCTGAGAATCCATTTGGGACGTCTGTTCCCCGTCTCTACCTGTGTCTATCGTTAAAAGAAGTGAAGATAGTCCGGTGTGACTGGCTTTCCAAACTCTTATTTAGATTCACTGTAATGTGGACTAAACAAATGGCTTAAAATTCACTGTTTGCAGACACCCCATCCTCTGCTCCACTCAGTAGAGACATGACCTGCCCCTCGAAGCTCTGCTCATTCCACCGCCTTCCTGACAGGCGTGTGCACAGCTTCAGGAAGCTCTCTGAGGTCAGAAACCCTGTCGTTTTACCTGTTTGCACCCCCTCTTTGTGTGTCCTGAATATTTTTACTACCTTAAATGCATGCTCTTTCCCCCACAACATTTGTTTTAAATAATTTTAAAGCTACAGAAATGTTTCTAGAATAGTCCAGTGAGTTCCCACATGACAATTCAACTGTCGTTGGCATTTTGTCACACTTATTTTCCCCTTTTAATTGCACATATGTCATTCTTTTGACTGAACCATTTTGGAAGTTAGTCATTGTGAAATTTTGCCCCCAAATACTTGAGCATTATCTGTTGAGAACAAAATCATTCCCCTTCAGTTACCACACGAAGGAAATTTAACAATAACACAGCACCGTTATCGAATACATGGTCCATATAAAGTTTTTCCCAGTGTGTCTAATAATGTTGTTTATACCTTCTGTTGTTTGTTTTTATCCAAGCACCACAACTGCTTTTAGTTACTATATCTTTTAGTTTTAAAATCTGGACTAGCTCCCTTTTTGTTTTTTTCTTTCGATGTCAGAGACATTTTTGAAATATTTATGTCACCTTTACAGAATGTTCATCAAGTGACTTTTGTTAGATTGTTTCCTCAAATTTGACAGTTTTAAAGAAACATTGCCTTCGTGATATTGTCTGAACCAGTGCATCACATCAAGACACATGATTGACACAATAACGCTATGTGCCACTCGGTGCATCACAGCAGGACACGAGGCACATATGTGCTGCCATGCACTCTTCAGTGCATTACTGCAAGGCGTGTGGGCGGGGCCAGGTGTTGTTACATCCCAGCTGGTTGCTCTGCCCTCTAGACAGTGACTGGATGGGCGCTGGACACCTGCTCCGTGCAGCCTGGGCAGCAGCTGGAGATGATGCAGGGAGGGCTGCTCAGTTGGGGCTGGAAGGTGAGGAGGACAGGGCTGGGCTGGCCGCCTTGTGGAGATAGCAGGACATGTTGAGGAAGAGTCAGGCCAGGGATGCAAAGTGTGAGGAGAAACTGCAGCGCCCTGCATGGCCTCAGCTCCCTTCTGAGGCCACGTTGACGTGAGTGCTTTCAACAAGCCCTCGAGGGAATCTCTGCTGCTTGCAGCCAAAAAGTACTGACCACTGGAAGATCCAGTCCCTGTGAGGGGATAGAGGCATGGCAGCCATCAGAAGGCAGGCAAACCCCAGAGAAGGAGGCCACGGAGGTGGCAGTGGACGACTGGTGTGCGATCTCAGCACCACAGGTTACTGGTTTTGTGGCAAGATGTGGACCTGCTGACAGCTTGGCTTCCTCGTCTGCAGAGTGTGACAGTGACATTCCCTGCCTCATTAGACAGATGTTAGGATACAGTGAGGTGGGTGCTGACCCCATTCTGGACACGTAGCATCGATGAACACTAGCTCTTACCGGATCGTTCCCTTATGCTGGGAGGAAAGAAAGGATTTGGATTTCGTCTGTCTAGAAGTCCAGCTATCTGCATGTGTGTTCGGAGGACGTTCTCGTATCTCAGGAGTGAAACCAGAGCATCCCCTGTACATCTTTCCCCGAACTCATAGCCACTCATAGCCTCGGATTCTCTGCACAGCTTTAGGTAAAGGAGCTGATGGGGAATCGGATGCCTCACCACGTGTCCTCACTCTGGGGCCCGAGCTTAGACTAACTTCAGGTTCAGCTGAGAAGGCCTCTGAACTGTGACCCCACGCCGTGGCCGCCTGCGTCGGAGCTGCTACCTGCCCTTTGCCCTTCTCGAGGCCAGTGCTTGCCTGGAGGAGGGCTGGCAGCAGAAATGCAGCTGACCAGGTTGCATTTTCCGTACAGCCTACTCAAGGGGATACCCGTGGAGACTCATTTGTCGTTTCAGTTTTCAATGATTTGGTGGAGAAGCTCCTCTGGTGAATGGACTTGGGATTTCTTGGAGCTGCACTGCGGGTCCACAGTGTGGCTTTCGGCCCGTGCTACGCTGGTACTTGCACTTCCTCCGGCGGGGCACGGGGTGGCGCTCCTGGGTAAGGCAGCGACCGGCGGAGCCGTGAGCGAGGCGCTGCCTCTCCGGCTGAAGCCAGATCCAAGGCCACCGTGAGGGGGACCCACCATCCAGGTAAGACGTGTTGTTTCCTTGTTCCTTGGCGAATCGATGGGGACCAGGCTTCCCCAGGCGGTGAAATGAGGAACAGGGACCGCGGGGCTCGCCTGACCAGTGGGGTCTCCATCCTTCTCTGTGTTGACAAAAGACAAGAACAGACATCGCCTGAAATCTTCCCGCCTCCGTGAGGGAACCTGCGTCTGGGAAGGCGCTGCAGAGAAGTGATGGCTGAGTGAGGAAGGAGGTGCCGGGCCTCATTAATCATACCTCGGGAGGCAATGCCGGGAAGGTTCTTTGTTTAAAGAAATACTCATTTATTTTTTATTTTTTATTTTTTATTTAAGTTCTAGGGTACATGTGCACAACGTGCAGGTTTGTTACATATGTACACATGTGCCATGTTGGTGTGCTGCAGCTGTTAACTCGTCATTTACAATAGGTATATCTCCTAATGCTCTCCCTCCCCCATCCCCCCAGCCCACAACAGGCCCCCGTGTGTGATGTTCCCCTTCCTGGGTCCAAGTGATCTCATGGTTCAGTTCCCACCTATGAGTGAGAACATGCGCTGTTTGGTTTTCTGTTCTTTGGATAGTTTGCTGAGTTTAAAGAGCACTTGGTGCGGCCTTGCTGTGGCCATCGCCTTCAACAGCTCATCTGTAGGAGGTGCAGGCTGAATTCACACCTCGGTGTCATCCATGTCTGCCTGCTGCAGAGGAGACAGGAGAAGCCCTCCTACCCACGGCTTGTACGGGAAGCTCTTCGCGTCGGCTAGAGGGGTGTGGTTTGGTTTATAGCCACACCAAGTCATTTTAATACAACTCAGTTCACTGTGTTGCCTTGCAGGCTCCGAGTGTTACAGGCAGACCCGAGTCCGAGTCTTCCTACCATTCACTGTCCCCTTCTGGATTTCCTAGGGACCCCAGATACGATGGCATCAATGTCAGTTAACTTGGCACTGTTTAAAATAGATCTATGATCAAATCTTAAGTTTTTCCAAATAAGACCCTGGATGAATGCAAGAAGGTCATTTGATTACTTTAAAATAAGAGTATTTTATGTTAAGTTTGAAAAAGCCAGTCATAAAACTAAACCCTGTACCAATGAATATAGTTCGTGAAGCCAGCAGCACAGGCTTATTATTATAAATATCAAGCACCACCATTATGAGTAAGCTCATTTATTTTCAAATGAGCCTTTGCAATCGTTAATTGTTCACGTCTGTGAATATCCCCGAGACAGACAGTATTATTAACTCCATTTGAAAGGGAGAAAACTAAGGCACAGAAAACCCGTAATTCATTGCCCTGAGGGGAAAAGGAGACACTGGCAACACTGGCTGTCCTTTCGCTGCATCTTCTGTTTGGTAGAGATCCGGGGACATCTGGAACATCCACACTCTCTCTCCCACTCACGGTCATGCCACCATCTAGTGCCGCATTGACATTTCCTCTCAATCTCAGGATAATCACATCGATGTAGCTCTTGGCAGGTTTGTTATCTCAATGTCTATTATCTCAAAAATTAATCCTCATCGCAACCTTAGAAAGAGGCAATATTAGCCCCATTGCATAGGAAAATGAAGGATCAGTGAGAAAGTAACAGGTCTGTCACTGGCGATGGGGGACAGGGCCATTGCAGCGAGTCAGGCCTCAGCTGCAGGTCTGACTTTATGCCACTGCCCCCATCTGTGGGGTCCAGGAGGCTGCTGTCTAAGCAGAAGGCATGGCCCATCAGGGGCCATGGGTGGTGGGCACAGAATTGAGTCATCTGCCTGCCTTCCCACCCACCTGTGTGTGTTGTTTGTTTTATTTAAGTCCTGTGAGCGTAGTTTAGGACCTTGTCCCTTCCCACAGCATAGCATAGAAAATTGGGCAAGTCCAGACCATGACTAAATCCACTTAAACCCCCCCCCCCAAGACCGGCGGATTCTCTCCCTCTCCGCCTGAGATATGATGTTGCCTTAAATGGTCCAGCAGTCGCGGAGTCTCAGGGGAGCTCTCTGCCTTAGTTGGTGCATTCCAGTGCTGCTGGGTCTGTATTTCCAGGTCTTGCTTTATCCTTTTATTTTTTAAAGTAATTAATAATTCCAATCTCTCTGGCCTGCATGAAATTTATAAAATAAATGGACATGATAGGAAATAAATATTTTATGGAGCCACCGCTGTGTGCGAGACGTTCTGCTAGGGAGGCTGAGGGTCCCACAGCTTCCAAGCACCGGTCCTGGCCTAGTGGAGCTCACAACATATTGAGAAGGGAGGACGGACACCACTGACACAGCCCACGCTGCCCAGTGCCGGGTGCAGGAGGGGCAGTGGATGCAGGGGACTGAGGGCAGGGTGTGCTGGGCCTGGGCCCTGGCTCCGTTTGGGAGCCTCATGGCTGCTCTGCTGTCTTCCTCCATGCATGGCCTGGGCCACATTGTGTGCTGTGGAGTTGTTGGATCAGACCTGGATGCTGCAACCCAAGGAGAGAGAGGAGGACAGAGCCCGGGAGAAGAACAGCACTCGGCAGTCTGACCCCTAAAAACCAAACACAACAGAAACCAAGCCAATGGCAATGGTTGAGAAGAACCAAGCCAGCGTGTAGGGGAGGCCAGGGTGGTGCCCTGGGCATCCAGGGTGGAGGCACTCAAGGAAAGGAATGACCAGAAACACAGCTGGGGAGGCCTGGAAGGCCAGGGGCTCAGGCTGAACTGTCTCA
The DNA here is from genome assembly GCF_037993035.2 of Macaca fascicularis. Taxonomy (NCBI): domain Eukaryota; kingdom Metazoa; phylum Chordata; class Mammalia; order Primates; family Cercopithecidae; genus Macaca; species Macaca fascicularis. Next base: position 1,029,361 of record NC_088386.1, read on the forward strand.
GGGGTCCCAGGGGACTGACGGGGGAGTGAATCGTCAGAGGTGGTCAGAGCCACAGATTCCTGGGGGACATGTGCTGTGGCTCAGGATGGAGAAAAGGTGGGCTGAGGTCGGGATGGTCGGTTCAGTCCAGTGCACAAAGGCGTCTGGAGGAAGAGAAACTTTACAGCCCATGTCCTGGAGGGGCCGCAGACAGGAAGCACCCGGTGCTGGAAACCACAAGCTGCTCCTTTTCATTGATGAAGAGGGGAGTGGGGAACATAGGGCGAATTTCAGTGTCTACTGTAAAGAGGAAGGATTTACCTGATATGGTGTTGCTGTGTGATCTGGGCAAAGCTAGGGGAGCTGGTTTTCGAGGAGTGAAGAGATAGGGTGGGGAGGGGGTGATCCGGACATGGGTTTGGGAAACATGAGGGGATCCAACTGTGAGAGACCAGAGGCACCCTCAGGACAGTGGAGCCAGGTTCTTTTCTCTGCAAATAAATCTCACTTTCCTACATCTCAACACATGAGGCAGCTCACCCCAGTTTCTTGTTCTTTCTCTAAGGGGGTTTGGCCTTCCATTGCCTCTAAATGGGGGAAAAGCTAATGGGGCTCACGTCCATGGAGGGGAGTTCAGGATGAGGCTGGTGGTTCAGGCATCCTATGAGCCCGAGGGGAGGCTGCTGGCCTTGTGGTGCTTACGGAGACTTGCAGCGGCTGTGATCCACATTGGGGGTGAGAAGAAACAAGACGTGAGGCTGCAGACACCCGAGAGGCACTGTGGGGGCAGCACCCCACAGGCAGAGGCAAACGGTGGGCATGCAGTTTCCCTTCCCATCTGGTGTCCACTGGCAGCTGGCAACCCCATGCGGAGACCTTTGGTGCCTGCGCTATCCCCACCCCCTTTTACCCAGGGCCCCTGATGTGCTCGGCTCTGCCTGGCACGAATCCCAACAACTCTCCCTGCCTCCTGCTTGTGCGAAATGAGCAAATGTGAAATTGCCCAGGATTGAAGAGCTCAGGACCTTGAATTCCAAGAGCCAGGGAGAAATACTCTGTTGTTCTTTAGACCCAACAAGCCAAATCTGTTCACACCAAGCCTTCATTCCCAAGGCAACCCTCCCTTTTGACGGTCCTAAGGTGTTGCCACCTAATTTCATGACTTTTGCCACTGCAAAGGCTTCCCAAATTCGTACTGGGGCCACGCCTCTCAAAACGGATACAGGAAGGAGTCCAGATTCTCCTCTCCAGACACTCGGGTGGTGCATCGGAAGTGAATCTGAGATTAAACCCGTGTATCTTAGCTCCTCAGTGCTCCCCTTCATCATTTCTTGAACATACGTAGTAGCATGTCCTGGTCTTCTTGGCAGTCTCCTTAGGGATGTAGGGGAAAGGCCGTTTTCATATCAACTTTCTTTATGTTGCCATGAATTAGCTGCTTGCTGACTAAACTTCTCAGACAAAAATCACACACTTCCCGAGTATTCACCCTTTCACACCACAGTCACCTGCTCTAGTATTTGCACACAGTTACATGATTATCAAAACTGCAGTTCAACTAAACGCTCTAAGTGCAGGTAAAGGTCTGTCCTCAAGGTGCTGGTTGAAGCAGGTGAGTGGAACAGTTCCAGGTCCCTGCCGTTCTGGGGTGTCAGTATCAGCTCTGTTCAGGGGTGACAGACAGCAAGACCCCAGCCAGGAGAGGCCAATGGGATGAGAGGGAGAGGGAGAGCTCAGAGGTGGGGCAGGAGCCCCAGGATGGGGGACGCCAGAGCCTTGGCAGGTGGCCACCTCAGGACCGGGAGGCTCCCCAAGCCAGGGGTTCTTTCCCTCCCAAGAGCAAGACTGATAGGAGGCTTGGGAGTCAGGGGCGAGGACAGATGGTGGCAGGTGCAGGGGGTGAAGGGGCCCTGCCTGGGATAAGATGGCAATGGAGCTCAAGGAAATAGAAGCAGCCACGTGGCCACAGTGGCTACAGTGCAGGAGCAGGTGCTGCTGGGGAGCTGGGCCCCAGGCTTTATCTACACTGTCTCGCTGTAAGTCCTCTCCCAACTTGGCACCATCGTCTGACTCCACACATTGCCATAGCCCTGCCAGGCAGGTGCTTGCAAAGGCCACAGAGCCATTGAGTGGGTGCAGGAGGGAAGCACACCAGGAATTCGGCCCTGGTCTGAGGCAGCAGGGGACAGTTGACTGTGGTCAGCAGGGCCTGAACCCCAGCTCTGGAGCCTGCGAGCCACCCTGAGGGTGCAGAAATCTGAGTGCCTGGGGCCATGTGCAGAGTGTGGCCATGTCACAGCTGTGGCTTCAGCATTCAGAGCCTCTGCCTCCACTGGGGATGAATGCAGGTTTCCAACATCTCTGTTTGGGCGGTGCTGATCTTTTTCCTAACTGGCGACTTACTGGTTCCAGGAGAGTTCTGGGCAGGCTGCAAATGTCTGCGTTAAAACAGCTCTGCTGGGCTAAGACAGGGAAGCAGACAGCAGGTGGAGGAGACACACTTTCCTATCCAGCAGAACCTGCGGCAAGCTCCACAGCGCTCTCCAGTCTTGCTTCCGGGAAGATGGTTAATTCCATCTGGTCAGTATTTCCACAGCGCGCGAGCCTCCACTTCCTGGGCTTGCCACTTAAATGAGTCCAGAATTGCCTCACCACCCTTTTACTTGCAGAACCTGGCCTTCGTGTTGTGGGGATGATTAGGAAAGAAATTTGCTTCAGGAAATGGCCAGAAAGGGGTTCCACAGAACTGGCTTATGAAATAGTTTTGCAGAATCTGTACTTAGGAAGCTGGAAACAAAGGCAAAAGAAAAAATAGAAAATCTTATTGTAGAAAATATGCTTTGCAGTGTTTGAAAATGCTGTTCTTGTTAAATTAACCCATTAATAAATACAAACCACTTAACATTTGCTTTTTAATTGTTGTCTCTAGTGCCAAAATAGTTAGTCTGTGAAGCCAGTGGGAGTCTGTCTAGTTGGAAAATAGTAGTATTTATTCTTTGAGGCCCCAAACATCAAAGAAAGTGTTGTTTAAATAAAAAGATGGGGTGTAAGCATGCGAGGTGAGTGGACAATGGGAAATTACTTAATGGGTACAATACTCATCTTTTGGGTGAACACTAACAGCTCAGACTTCAGTACTGTGCAACATATCCATGTAACAGAATTACACCTGTACCCCCTACATTTATAGAAATAAAAAAGATGCATCATAAATGGAACAAAACAGCCTATATCTTGAAGAAATCATGCTTGAAAAGTGATAATTTCACTCTCTAAAATTTAATTTTTAATTTTAAATTATTGTATGGGAGATAACTCCCATGGCTCAGAAATGAAAAACATGAAAAGCATTCAGTATAGTCTGTTCTCCGTCCATGTCCTCCTCTGTCTGGTTTCACTGCACTCATCTGTGTAACAAAGTCTTTCTTATTGATTTCTAGGAACTCTTTATATGTGGCACTAAGGGCATGAGTTATGATTAACTTCTTGTGCATCCCTAGAGCTTCCTGATGCAGATGCAAACAGACAGGAATGTGAGTGCTCACCTTCATCTTCTCTGTGTTTTACACAAATGGTGGCAGATTACATGCACTTTACCACACTTTGCTCTTATAAATTGGATAATCCCCCATATGAATACATGTAGCATTCCATTTTCTTACAGCTGTGGAGTATTTCGGTCCCACACTGGATGGATGATTGGAGTTGATAGACACAGATTCTTTCAAATCTTTTATCTGTATAACAGATAATGCTGTTCTCTTGCTAATATATCATTTTGCATCTGTCTTTAGAATCAGTCGTGAAATTGCTGGGTCAGAGGACACATATCTTGGTAATTCTGTAGGTGTTGCCAAATTATCCTGCCTGTGGTCATGCGATTTGCTCTTCCCAGGCATGAAGGCCACTGCTTCTCCGTGGCTCCTTACCCACACATAGTGAATCTCTTCTGACATTTGCTGATTGAATAGGTTTCCCATTCTATTATTAGTAAGGCTGACTATCTACTTAGTTTATTTTCACTGGATCATTCCATCAAAGTTTTTTGCCTATCGATCTATTGAGTTTTTTTATCTTTTTCTTTCTTATTGATTTTTTGGAGCTTTTAATATATTAAGGATGTAACTTATGATAAGAGGTGAAAATACATTCTTTCCCTCAGTGTCTGTCTTGATTTCTTAATTTGCTGATGGTAGTTTTTCATGCAGAAATTCCTATTTTTGTGTAGCTTAACTGACAAATTCTTTTATTGCATTTGGATTTTTCAGTTTTAATTTAAAACATCATGGAATTTGGCCGGGCGCAGTGGCTCAAGCCTGTAATCCCAGCACTTTGGGAGGCTGAGACGGGCGGATCACGAGGTCAGGAGATCGAGACCATCCTGGCTAACACGGTGAAACCCCGTCTCTGCTAAAAAATACAAAAAACTAGCCGGGCGAGGCGGCAGGCGCCTGTAGTCCCAGTTACTCGGGAGGCTGAGGCAGGAGAATGGCGTAAACCCGGGAGGCGGAGCTTGCAGTGAGCTGAGATCCGGCCACTGCACTCCCGCCTGGGCGACAGAGTGAGACTCCCTCTCAAAAAAAAAAAAAAATCATGGACTTTGTCCATGATTTCTTTTAGTATTTTTATGTCTTTACTTACAACATTTAAATATTTTATCTTTTTGAAATTTATTTTTATATACATTGTGGGACATGGGTGCAACTTTCATCTTTTATTATTTATTTTGCTGAATGCTACTCAGTTGTCCTAATGCCATTTATCACAGTTTTTTTCACTAACAATTTTAGATGTCACTTTTATGACTTACTAATTTCCCTCCTATTTTTGTGTCTATCTGCATTTCCTGTGCTTTTCTGTTGTTCCGTGTGTTTGTTCATGACCCAGTACAACAGTGTTTTAGTTATTAAAACTATTATATGATCTAAGAACTGGTAAGGCTAATTCTTTCTCTTTACTCTTTTTTTTTTCTGGATTTTCCTATTTTTGTTTGCTTCTTTTTCTATTTGAACTTTAGAATCAGATTGTCTAGTTCTCACCTCACAGTAAAATATGTAAATAAATAAATAAAATACAAAGATCCAGAAAAACTTCAATCTATTTTTATTTAGGTGCATTAATTTGCATAATAAATCAGGGAAAGTTGGCGTTTTATGATGTTGAGTCTTCCTAGTCGAGAACATCATAAGTCTTTCTATTTGTTCAAGTTTTCTTTTATAAACTTTCGAGAGTGGATAAAAACATATCTCATATAGATCTTAACTTTCTTGCTAAGTTTATTCCTAGGAACTTTTTCTTCCTAATTAAATAGGAGTAATTTCTTGTGCTATATCATCCAAAGCTATTGGTTTCTGTACATCAATTTTATCCCTACATCTTACTAATTTTCTTATTATTTGTTGAAGAAATTAACTTGATATTGTCTTTTGGTTTGAGATAGGTGTATCTTTCAATGTTATGAAAATACTTATCAAATCCTATTTTATTAAGTTTTTTAACACTAAATTTCATCAAATACGAAATGCAGTGTCTGTATAGATTATCTTATTTTTTTAAATCTTGGATCTGTTTGCAAACATTTTTTAAAGTTTTTGAATTTTATTTTTACATACAAATGTGTTTGGTTGTCCTTTACAGCATGTGTCATTCAAAACACAATTTCCCATAAGGATGCCATGTTTTCCTAAGCATTTAGAGTTCCACAGCATCTTGAATTCATTTAACAAAATGTTATAGAAGAAACAACTTAATACAGTTGTGTCATTATTTAAAAGCTAACATTTTTCTCTGAGCTTGAAAAATAATAGATACCTTTTCTAGTGAAGAAAGCACCTTAAATTCTTTCTTGAATAAAGTAGGTGTGTGTGGATAGATGAGTAGATTGGCAGGCAGATAGATAAACATTGTCAATAAAATTAAATGGACATGATGCACACTTTAAAACTCTCTCTGAAATAAAATAATGAGAAGTAAGAAATCCGAGCCCACGGATGTCAGCCTGTTCAGGTGGTCCTGCTGGAGCACTGTCTCCATGGAAACAGAGGAGTGCCGGAAGGAAGGACTGAGGAGACGCGGCAGTGAGTCCACTTTTTTCCCCAAAACACCATCATTTCCTAAGCTTATTTATCACCTTTCAATTCTACAGAATCACATTATGATTTTATGGTGACTAAGGACCAAGAGTAGAAATGTCTTATCTCCAAGGCATGGAGCAGGCACTCACCATTGAAAGGAAGCAATCTTCAGGCTTTTTACAGGATGTCGATCTCCGGGGAATGTCAGCAGGGGCACGAGGAGAGCAGTCGATGCATCTGGACTCATAAATTGCTCACGTTACATCCAATATGCAATGTATGATATGACAGGTGTCATGGAGGTGTCTGTAAAGGCGCCACAAACACCAACATCTGGGTTACTTATTTGTCTCCTCTGCAGTGAAGCTGGCAATAAACGCATCTCCCAGAGGCCGGGGAAGGTGGGAGAGAATGATCAAATGAAAGCTGCTAAAATGAGGGCATTTTTTCTGTCTTCCTGAATCATCAGCCATAAAACAACAGCAAGTCAGGGGTTGCGTCATTCTCTCTGCTGCTACAGCCAGAGGGTGATGGACTGGATGTGGTGGCTCCAAAATGCAGATGAAGGTCAGCACTGTGTTCTGGCTAAGACTTCCCAAACTCTCACTTCACAATTAATTTGTGTTTCAAACAATGAATGTTGTTGTTATTTTAATGATGACATGAGTTTAAAACTTTGATGCTTCCATTTTTCAAAAAGGGCAAACCACCACGGACAATAACAAAATCCTTTAATACAACAGCACTGGGGAAGAGAGCCCAGGGCTTCTGCAGTTGCTGATTCTCGGCACCTCCGTCTCCGTTACTCTCTGATGTTTCTTAAAGGCTTTCATATACGCATGAGATAAAAGCAGCACAGCAGAAATAAATACAATGAGAATGAAGACGAGGCGGTTCTGGACAAGGTGCTGCTCAACCAGGAGGTGGCAGCAGCAGGAGAGTGGACCTCCTTCCACTGAAGCTGCACGTAAACAGGACCTTGGAGGCCAGTGAGCTGGGTACAAAGCTCCCTGCCCCAGTAGGGACGTGGCCTGTTCTAGGCAGAAGGCAGTTGAGCAAAGGAGAGAGGCGGCAAAGTAGAATGACTTCAACTCTTTTAAAGGTTGAAAAATGCTGAATAAAGGCATAGCTGTGAAGAGTATGGGATTGTTTATATTTGCTGAGTAATCAATACCACATATTGCTTTCACGTGGTTTGCTCAGCTCTGTCCCAGGGCACATCCAAGAAGCATGGGCATGTTTCTGTGCTCTTACAAAGCCTCCTTTCTGTTAGGAAGCCTGCAGCACACACAAAATAGCCATCGGCAAGAGTGTCTGTGGCCCCAGTGCTGCCCTGGGCAGCACACGAGAGTGATGGACTTTGAGTCCCTTTATTTTCTGCTCTCCGGAAGGAGGGGTTTTAATAGGATTTATCTTTTTATATGTTCTGCCTAGCATTAGAGAAGCAGACAATTTTAGTCAATCATTCAAGACCATCCTGCAACCTCAGCTTTTGCGTTTTACAACCTTGTAAAGAAACGCAGCATCATAATTAATTACAATTACAGCACTGTGATGTGAAATATCAGTCAAAAATCTAAGTCTGCCAAAAATCTAAGTCATTGTCTTTGGCCTGAATTCCTGTAGCATAATCTTAGATAGGCGCACACATCCCTGATCCAAGGGCCTGTGCACACCAGGTGCTCCTCCCAGCAGGGAAGACTCGGAGGTGTGGGCCAGGGAATCATGCAGAGTTGGGCTTTCATTCAGCATCTCCGGGAATCAGGACACTGCACTCACACACACGCTTGCCACACAGCCTGGCAGGAGCCAAGACAAGGCGGCAACACTTTCATCTTTGAGAAAGGAGTTTGAAAACATTCACTGCAAATTAACACAACTTTTCTGACTGGCGTGTGCCCACAAATGGGTGCAGCTGCACCCCGAACCGGCCTGGGCTCCCTGAAAGATCAGAGGGAAATGTGAGGGGCAAACGCGTTCAGTGCAGATCTCTCTTTCTTCAAGCAAGGGAAGAGAGGTTTCCAAATTTGAAAGTGACCTTCGCACCTCCTCTCCTTTCCGCTCCCCTCTTCAGTGGAATGTTTGAACAAGCACTGATGACTCGCCCCCTAATAGCCCAGATAAGGTTTTACAAGAATAGGTGGGCCTGCTTGAAAGCTAAACTTTTCCTGAAGCCACAATAAGACAAATGATCCGAAACTTGCAATTTGGTTAATGTTTCTCTCTCCGCCTTGCTGTGTACACAGCTCCTTCTGGCCGGCAGCAGGAAGAGTGGGCCTGTGTGTGCCAGGCCCTGCAGTCTCTCCTCTCACCTGGTGTCTCCAGTGAGGGGCCTGAGTCACCGCACACCATGAGCTTGTGCTCAGCCTGCCCATCTCCCACCTCCCACCAGCTGCTCCTCAACTGGCAGGGCCTGATTCTAGCAAAATCTAGCACAATCTCACTCCTGTGCAGATGCTCGGGTTTCCCTGGTGTCTGAGGGGTGGTGTGCTTGGTGGCCTGAGCACTGCAGTGAATCCATGTTTCCCTCCCAGCACACTCTTCTGTCCTCCAACTTGGCGGACAGCTCTGGCCAGGGACGTAGCCCAGCCGATGCCCACCCTGCGCTCTGTCCATTTCATAAGAGCCCCCGGTTTCCTCACTTCCCTCAGATTTTGACAAGAGAACGGTCCCAGTGTGGCCCAGAAAGGCCAGCAGGGTGCAGCCTGGGACTGACAGCAGAGGCGGCTCTGGTGGGGAGAAAGTAGCTCTCCCAGCCTAGCCCCACTGGTGGGCGGCACCTCCTGGCTTCAGGCCATCTTTTGTCCCAGTCCCAGGTAAGAAAAACACAAACAAAAGCCAGCGTCACGGCGCTCGAGAAGCAGGAGGCCATTCACTGACAGCAACACACTGTGTGCACAGACACACGCGTGGACAGGAGGTAGAGCTTGGGGTTGCTGTGGAGTGGACAGGACACTGGAGCGGCAGGCGGTGCGGACCCGCTGGGCAGCCGAGCATGGTTGTCGTTTTGAGCAGCAGGAGCCAGTTTGTTGCTCAGGGCCTTGTCTTCTTTACAAAGAGCCCCAGGCCACGGGGGCTTCTCTGGGTGCCTCTTTGCTGCCACGCTTGCACGCGGGCGGAGAGCAGACCCGGCCACCGACTCACTTGCTTTGCTGTCTTCAGATGGAAAAGCCACTGTCATAGCCCCAAAGGAGGGGAAACTGTACTGATTTGGGGAACCTCTATGTTGATTTCAAAACAGATAGTCTCCTGTGTTCTCAAAGACTGGAAGTGAACCCCACAACCGCCTTAGGCCGCAAAAGCTTTATCCTTTCTAATGAGCATCCCTGTGACCTGCTCTGTGCCCTGCAGATACTTTGCTCAGCCAGCCAGAAGGAGGGAGGCCAGACACCAGCCCCCACGGACCTGCGGCTGGGACCCTCTGCCTGGGGACGATGGGGTCGGGGTACAGTAGCTGCCCCAGAAACAAGTGGGGCCGCAGGAGGCTGATGGTGAGCTTGGAGGTTGGCAGAATTCTAAATCTGGGCACTACAGGGTCCACACAGGTCATGACCCGACTCTGCTCCACCCAGACTCCAGAGGACCTGAGCAGGAACCTCTGCAGGGCGGGCCCGGGGCCCCCTACCCTCTCGGCAGCCGGCAGTGCTCCCTGACAGCCGGGGCCTCTCCTTCTGGTAGCTCTGTAGTTTGCTGTCACCAACTTGGCTGGGCCTGGGACAGGCTGCTCCTCTCCCTGCTGAAGCCAGGCAGTCCCTCCTGCCTCAGTTTCTCAGACTAGACCGTCTCTCCCATCACGAGCCACTGAAGACGCTCAGCTGTTTCTCTCTGCCCGGTCTGACTGTTGGATCTCCCTCTGCATGCGTCGGTTTGCTGTGTTCTCGCTACTCGCCCTTGGATAAAATTTCTTCTCGACTCACCAAGGTGGGTGTCCTGGAGGGCAGGGCCGCACCTCACATGCATATTGCCCACATAGCTCAGAAACAGATGCATTCACGCTTGTTAAAAGTAAAACGGGGTCGGGCGCAGTGGCTCATGCCTGTAATCCCAGCACTTTGGGAGGCTGAGGCGGGTGGATCATCTGAGGTCAGGAGTTCAAGACCAGCCTGACCAACACGGAGAAACCCTGTCTCTACTAAAAATACAAAAAATTAGCTGGGTGTGGTGGCGCGTGCCTGTAATCCCAGCTACTCGGAGGCTGAGGCAGGAGAATCGCTTGAACCCAGGAGGCAGAGCTTGCAGTGAGCCGAGATCGCGCCACTGCACTCCAGCCTGGGTGACAGAGCGAGACTCCATCTCCAAAAAAAAAAAAAAAGAAAAAAGAGAAAAGAAAGACATGACCGTGTGGTGGCAGTAGCACACAAGATTGATGTGGGCAGTGCTTTGGCTGAATTGCACAGAAAGGGAAGTCATGAAGCAGGGCCACCCCCAGAAGGAGAAGAGGTCAAGGCAGAATCTGAGGGGGGCTGACAGGTCTAGGAGATGCCAGCTCAGCAGCCAATAGGGAGTACCTGGGCCAGAGACTCTGAAGGGTGGCAGTGGCTTGGGGTCTTCTGTGGCCCCAGGGTTTGTCTTCTCTGTGACTGACAGATTTGGGCACAGTTTTACGGGGCATGCAAAGCAAGTGGGCTCTACGGGACTAACAATGTGCTTATTCGGACATGTTTCAAACAAATTGTGTGCATAAGAATTTGGGTTTGGCGGGAGGGGGCTCCTGTGAGTGTTGTGAAGGATGTGGGAACCGGAATGCTTGTACGTTGCCGGTGAGATGGTAAAAAGGTGCAGCCCACTTTGGAAAACAACTTGGCAGTTTCTTGAAAAGTTAAACACGGATTTACTAGAGGACCCAGACTGTCACTAGGAGTCGTACACCCAAGAGAAATGAAGACACACATCCACACCAAGTCTCGTACCTGAAAGTTCATGGCAGCATTACTCACAATCGCCAAAAAGTAGAAACAACTCAAATGTCCACCGACCAGGATTCACTAAGAAACGCGGTATGTCCTCGTAGAAATACCATCAGGAATACAAAGCCAGGACCCACAGACCTGTGCTCCGCCACAGGAACTTCAAAACATCACCCTCCGTGAAAGAAGTCAGACACAAAAGAACAACTGTTGTATGATTTTATTTATATAAAACACCCGAAAAGGACAAAAGTAGAGAGACAGAAAGTAGATTAATGGTTGCCCAGGTTGGAGGGTGGGAAGGACAGTGACTAACGGGGCGGGGGCAAGGGGGGCAGGAGCTTTTTTTCTTTTGGTGAGACAGACATTTTAACTAGACTCATGTTGTCATGGTGGTGCAAGGCACTGGGTCCTTCTCAATACACCAAAATTCATTTAACTGCACATTGAAAACAGGTGAATTTTACTGTGTGTAGATTAAATCTTATTTGGAGTGTTAAGAGAAAAAGAAGTAAACACAGAAACACAAAAACCTATGGCCCATATCCTCCAGAGCAGTTCACCTTTCCAGAGGTCACATAGCATTTTGTGAATTTACCTGGGCTCGCAAATAAGCTGACAAACAAACAACATGAATGGAGTGAAACAGAATGTCTCGATTTAGTCTCAAAAGGCAGAGCACACTCCACCTGGCAGGAGCTTTCTAATTATGCTGTTGTGAATTGCAAAGGCTGTCTCTCCATTCTCTCCTCTCCACCCCAGGCCAAAGCTCAACGCCTTCCTGCTAGACCCACCGACCCATCAGCATCTGAACTGACTCCTGGGTTCCCTCCCCTGTCACCTGTTTGTGTTTTTGGTTTTGTTTTTGAGACAGGGTCTTACTCTGTCACTCTGGCTGGAGCACAGCAGTGCAACTGTGGCTCACTGCAGCCTCAAACTTCTAGGCTCAAGTGATCCTCCCACCTCAGCCTCCCAAGTAGCTGGGACTACAGGTGTATGCCACCACATCTGACCTCTGCTTTTTTTTTTTTTTTTTTGTAGAGATGGTAGTCTAGTTATTTTGCCCAGGCTGGTCTCGAACTCCTGGGCTCAAATGATCCTCTCACCTCAGCCTCCTAAAGTGTTGAATTACAGGCATGAGCCACCGTGCCCTGCCAACACTGAAATGATGTCACTCCTCTGATCAGACTCTTCTCAGGACCTGGAAGCCAGGACTTCACCATTTTGCTAGTGTCGGGGCCGTGCTTTCTAGCGCATGGGCTCTTGTGGTGCCAGCGGTCACAGGACAGCGCACTCCCCTCCTGTGGATGACTCCTTCATGCCCTTTCCTCTCTCTCCTAAGGCCTCCAACGTTTTCTGTCCCACCCATATGCTCCACTTATGACCCTGCTTTTGCTTTGATTTTCTCATTAAAATAAATCGGCAGGCTGGCCAGGTGCAGTGGCTCACGCCTATAATCCCAGCACTTTGGGAGGCCAAGGCAGGTGGATCACCTGAGGTCGGGAGTTCGAGACCAGCCTGACCAACATGGAGAAACTGTGTCTCTACTAAAAATACAAAATTAACCAGGCATGGTGGTACATGCCTGTAATTCCAGCTACTCGGGAGGCTGAGGCAGGAGAATCGCTTGATCCCAAGAGACGGAGGTTGCAGTGAGCCAAGACACTGCCATTGCACTCCAGCCTGGGCAACAAGAGTGAAACTCCATCTCAAAAAATTAAAAAATAATAAATAATAAAATAAATCTGCAGGCTGCCCCCTCACGGCAACGTGTCTCGCCTGCATTACTGCAGAAGGATGGGCCACACCCCTGCCCTGGCGGACTAGACCTCTTAAGGACACCTCTGCCTTCCACCTCACTCCTAAATCACCCACATCTTCTTCTCTAGTGAGTTGTACAAACGTGCTTTTTCCTGACCCATCTTTAAAACATCTTTTGCATGCTTTGCTCTGCAGCTGCATCCCATTTCTCTGTTCCCCTGTAGAGCGAAATGGTTCCAAAGCGTGGTCTCAACTTACCTTGAACACCCCTCCTCCCTCTGGCTATCTGAGCTACTCCAGTCCAGCTCTCCGCCTCTGCACTGCCCTGAACCTACCTGCTCCTGCCAGCAGCCACGGCCTATGCAGACGTGCAGCCCCCAGCTGTAAGACAGGGGCCCCCCTCCCTGCTGCTCCTGAGCACCTCCTGCATGTGGTTTCCTGAACCACTCTCCTCCCCCCCAAGCCCCCTCCTCCGTGCAAACTTCGGGACTCCCGGCTGCCCAAGGCCGCTCTGCCGTTTTCTGTCCGCACCTGCTTCCTGGGGTTGCATTTATTCCCACAGCTCCAAATGCCACCTGCCTGCTCATCGCACCCCGCCCAGGCCTCTTCTCCCTTGCTGGGAGCATGTCCTCCGTTTCTCCACTTCATAGACACCACCTCTCGCCCTTCCTTCCCAAACAGCTCCAAACAAAACTGTCTCCGGTTCAGTTCTCAGCTCCTCAGGACAGAAAACCCCGAGTCCTCCCTCCCCGTGTGCTCTTTCTCTCACACCCAGATCCAACCCAGCATGAATCCCCGCGACTCATACCCGCTTCCAGCCTCCACCGCCCTGACCCAGGCTCAGGGTCCGCGCAGCCACCTCCACCCTGCGCCCTGCGGTTCACGCTCCACACAGGCGCAAAAGTCAGATGGGGCCCCTGGCTCCACCAGGCCTGCGAGGCCTCCAGCAGGGGCCGGCTCTCCCCGCTCCCTCCCGGGCCCAGCGCACTGTTCACAGGCATCCCGGCTCCCTTGCCAGAGTGTCACTTTCTCTGTGAAACACGCCAAATGTCCCTTTATGCCCTCATGTTTTGACTCTCCATAGCATTTTTCTTCCTCTAATATACTATTTACTTACATTGTTTATTTTCTTTCTTCTCCTAACAGAATGTACTGGCTGTAAAGGCAGAACATTTTATCCTGCTTTGCGTACTTTTGTATCCCTGGTAGCACAGACACATTTAATATTTAATTGTTGAGAGAATGAATGAATATGCTCCCCCTATTTACCTATCACTCGGCTGCCCTACAACGGACCCTCAGATTCCTGCTGACAAAGATTCTCTGCTTGGCCAAACAATAGTCCGGCTCCTGAACCTCCTCCTACCTCCATCTGTGCACGTCCTTGTAAAATCTATTTTCACCAAGAATCCTGCTAAGTCAGGTTAGCAAGAAGCCCCTACCCTCAATACCTCATCGCCCTCCATATCTGATCAGGCTCCTCATGCTCCGTTGTCCCCAAGGTGAAGTCTGACCACCAGGGCCTGTCTGCAGCAAGAATCCTATTGGGCCGGATTAGCCAGAGTCCTTTTTACTCTGAATTACCTTTGAGTTCTTTTCCACCCACTGCCCCCAACCCCGCTGCTTGGTTATCAGCTCCCCCTCGCCCATGCTGTATTTGGAGCTGAACCTGATCTATCTCGATCCACTTATACCTGCCTCAATGGTCTGGAATAAAGTCCACCTGCCGTGCTAGTCACGTTGAGTAATTTTTCTTTAACGTTGCTCACGCTGACCTTATACATGCTGACCTCAGCCCCTCTCTCCACCACTCTGTGTGCTCTGCCCAGCTTTGCTGTCTCTTCCAAGCAGAAAATATCCTCCCTGCTTTCTGTTGCCAGAGTCCTTCCTCCACATCTCTTCTTGAACGCTAAGGATTGATGTGTTATCTCCCCTCCCTTCCACACTAAGCTCAGCCCCGCAGCCTTTTGTCTGAGACAAGCTGAAGTAGTGCTTGAAGAAACCAGCTCTGAGACATTCAACGGTCTGCCAAAGCCAGCGAGGCCCCCGCCGCTGTGCATCCACACCTGCCACCTCCGGAAAGAGACCTGGCAGTGCACCCTGCTGAGGCTGCCCAGCTGCCCTGAGCCCTTGCCCAGTGCCACCAACAGTGAGTCTGCCTCAGAGACACGGGACTGAGCCCAGCCGTCGGCGATTTGCTAAGAAATCACATGTCGAGCACTGAACCCAGACAGCACCTGTTTTAGTCCGTTATATGCTGCTCATGGCAGAAAACCTGAAACTGGGCAGTTTATAAAGAAAACGAATTTTCATTTCACTCCCAAGGTCGAGGGAGCATGTCTGGTGAGGAACTTCCTGCTGGTGAGGACTCTGCAAAGTCCCAAGGCAGTGCGGGACAGTCCATGGCAGGGAGGTGGAGCGTGCTGATGCTACCTTTTCTTCCTTTAAAGCCACCAGTCCCACTGATATCATAACGCACTAATCCATTAACCCCTGGTGGATGAGTCCATTCGTGAGAATGAAGCCCTCCGGACCCAATCACCATTTAAAGTTTCCACCTTCTCCACACTGCCACTCTGAGGATTCAATTTCAGCAGGAGTTTCAGACAGGACAAACACTGCCATCATAGCCACCCCCTTCTCATGCCACCCAGGCTGGGACCCCAGCCTACCCTGCAACTTAACAACTTAGCCACAGAGCATGAGCCACAGGGCCTCCTACTACCCTCTGCCACACTCAGGAGTCCCACCCAGTCTTCCTGAAAGGCTCCCATTCTTCCTTCTTCTCTTCCAGCCAGAATGGCCATACCTCACGCACCCCTCCTTCCTGTTCAAATCAGGTACCCCTCCCAGCAAGTGACCTCCATCACACCTCACACCGGAGCTGGCAGGGGGAAGGTGCCTTCTTACCTTAGTGAGCCAGGGCCTGAGCAGGCTCTCAGGAGTGCTGGCGACTGAATTAGGGGGGTGGGAGTGTGCAGCCATGCCACCAGAGGCACACCTGCTGGAGAGATTTCAGGAAATCCCTAAGCAGCTATTGTTCATAGACAGCTGTGTGACAATAGTTATTTGCAGCTAAAACACAAAGTCAATAATTAATAAACTATGTGGCATGAGGGGATTATTGTCTTTGTGAAAACAGGAAGCTTGTTTTTTCATTTGTACACATTCATGGGGCACATGTGCAATTTTGTTACATGCATAGATTGCAGTAGTCAAGTCGGACGGAGCTTTTAGGATGTCCATCTCCAGAATAAAGTACACTGCACCCGTTAACCAATTCCTCCTCCTCCTCTTCCTCCTCCTCTTCCTCCTCCTCCTCCTCTTCCTCCTCCTCTTCCTCCTTCTCCTCCTCCTCTTCCTCCTTCTCCTCTTCCTCCTCCTCCTCTTCTTCCTCCTCCTCTTCCTCCTCCTCCTCTTCCTCCTCCTCCTCTTCCTCCTCCTCCTCCTCCCGGCCACCCCTTCACCCTTTGTCTCCATTGTCTCTCATCCTACTTTCAACATACATATTTTTTAGCTCCCAATTATGAGTGAGAACACGTAATGTTTGTCTTTCTATGCCTGGCTTGTTTCAATTAAGAACCCAAGATATTGGCTTCCATTTCCATCCACGTTGCTGCAAAAGACATGATTTCATTCTTTTTATGGCTGAATAGTTCACCACTGAGTATATATGGCACATTATCTTTATCCATTTATCCAGTGATGGACACCTTGGTCGATTCCATATCTTTGCAATTGTGAAGCTTTGGCTTATTAATGACATGGCTTGAAATTCATCCAGGAAATTGCTGAGGTCTTACCAGAACTGAGTCCCTTGCTGGGTCTGCAGTCTTTTGGATCAAGCATGACCTTATTCCCAGCAAGGTGGGCATCCAGAACTCTGCATACCTCTACTCCACACAGCCCCTCCAGCTCCCTTATTGAATCTGGGCCTGAAGAAAAGAAAATCTGTCTCTGCATTTTATGTAAAACTATGGTTATTACTGGTTTGGTTTGTTGTTGTTGTTGCTGTTTGTTTTTTCGTTTTTTTTGTTTTGACAGAGTTTTGCTCTTATCGCCCAGGCTGGAGTGCAATGGTGCGATCTTGGCTCACTGCAACCTCTGCCTCCCGGGTTCCAGTGATTCTCCTGCCTCAGCCTCCTGAGTAGCTAAGATTACAGGCATGTGCCACCATGCCCTGCTAATTTTGTATTTTTAGTAGAAATGGGGTTTCACCATGTTGGCCAGGCGGGTCTCAAACTCCCGACTTCAGGTGATCCACCTGCCTCGGCCTCCCAAAGTGCTGGGATTACTGGTGCGAGCCACCGCGCGTTGCCTGGTTATTACTTTTTATCTTAAAACCTTAAAATTGTCCCTCAAAAAAGGTTGGTCATTTTATTAACTCTCTCTTTTTTTTTTTTTTTTGAGATGGAGTCTCGCTCTGTCGCCCAGGCCGGAGTGCAGTGGCCCGATCTTGGCTCACTGCAAGCTCCGCCTTCTGGGTTCACGCCATTCTCCTGCCTCAGCCTCCCGAGTAGCTGGGACTACAGGCGTCCGCCACCGCGCTGGGCTAATTTTTTGTATTTTTAGTGGAGACAGGTTTTCACTGTGTTAGCCAGGATGGTCTCGATCTCCTGACCTGGTGATCTGCCCACCTCAGCCTCCCAAAGTGCTGGGATTACAGGCGTGAGCCACCACACCTGGCCCATTTTATTAACTCTTCAATTGAGTTCAGTTCTTTATGTGAACTCAGTTGTCAATGATTAAAACTGGTAGGTTGGCTGTTTCAAGGCAAAATCTACTTCTTATTCAAAACTGGTTTCCCTTTCAATTTTTTTTCTTTTTCTTTTTTTTTTTTTTTTTGAGAAGGAGTCTCGCTCTGTGGCCCAGGCTGGAGTGCAGTGGCACAATCTCGGCTCATTGCAAGCTCCACCTCCTGGGTTCCCGCCATTCTCCTGCCTCAGCTTCCCGAGTAGCTGGGACTACAGGCGCCGCCACCACACCCAGCTAATTTTTTGTATTTTTTTAGTAGAGACGGGGTTTCACCGTGTTAGCCAGGATGGTCTCGATCTCCTGACCTTCTGATCTGCCCACCTCAGCCTCCCAAAGTGCTGGGATTACAGGCTTCAGCCACTGTGCCCGGCCAACTTTTCAAATTTAAACCGGGAGGAAGCCCCAGCCCAACTGGCTGGATCCCAGAGCTGCAGGTGACAAAGCCCACGCACCCTGAGTCTCACTGTGAAATCCAGAACATTGGTGTGCAGTCTGGAGGGACTAGTGTTAAGCTCTTTTTGTGCCAAGTGCTATCTATGAGCAAATGTGGCTGATTCACAGTTTCATCAGCAGGGCATCATCTGCCAATAAAATACTAGTTTCAAAGTTAATTCTTCTCGTAGATCTGTATAGAAGTGCTTCGTATAGAAGATTACCTTTTAAGGAGCCAAAAGACAAGTGGTTATACCAAGAACAAAATGCAAGTTAGCAAAGCCCTGCATAAATGTTTATAATTAAGTGGTTCCTATTATATTGAGGCAAAATCCAGACTTTTGCTTCATCAAATTTTAGAATAAATCAGCTTTAACAAATAATATTAGGCCGGGCGCGGTGGCTCATGCTTGTAATCCCAGCACTTTGGGAGGCCAAGGCGGGCGGATCACGAGGTCAGGAGATCGAGACCATCCTGGCGAACATGGTGAAACCCCGTCTCTACTAAAAATACAAAAAGTAGCCGGACGCGGTGGCGGGCGCCTGTAGTCCCAGCTACTCAGGAGGCTGAGGCAGGAGAATGGCGTAAACCCGGGAGGCGGAGCTTGCAGTGAGCCGAGATCGCGTCACTGCACTCCAGCCTGGGCGACAGAGCGAGACTCCGTCTCAAAAAAAAAAAAACAAAAAACAAACAAAAAAAAAAACAAATAATATTAAATGAGATATAATCTAATTACGAGTTTAGAAGTTAGAAATTGAGAATAAAATCCAAGAAAAAGGAAGATAGAGATACCAACGGAGGGGTTCATGGTGCTTACCGCTTGGGACTCAGACAAAAAGGCATCTCATCCCCAAATGGAATTTGGGCTGGATGGTCCGGTGTCCTGGAGCACTGTTGTTAATTCCATTCCGTCTAATACAGATTGTGGGAACACAGCCTCACTTTTCAGACTCCCTAAACATGAAAATACTCAGGGAGAAGACGTCATGATGTATGTAATTTACTTTAAAATTCTTCACTAAAAACAAAATAACAAATATGGCAAAACGAGTTTAATCTATGTGTGTGGCTGAGTCTCTGACAGGGCCCCAAAGAGTCCTTCCTGGTCTTCAGGCCGATGTGGGACCCCCACCCTGAGAGTGGGCCTGGACTCACCTCTAACAGACAGCAGGTCACAAAAGGTGGGGACTCCCGCTCTCACCCTCTCCCTCCTGCCCTGGGGGAGGCCGTGGGTGCTGGTGCAGGGGAGAGGCCACGGGGCTGGCAGTGGAGGGTGTGGGGGCTGGGTGGAGGAAAGGGCAGGAAAGACCCTTCCAAGCCCAAATGCTTCTGGTCAAAGCACTCAGGCACTGCAGGGTGCCACGCAGTTGAAAAGGAAGTTATTGAGGGAGGGTGCTTCTCTGCGTCCCAGTCCCCAGGGCTCTGCAGCGGCACCGGCACTGCCATGGGAAGATGAAGTGGTCCTGATGCCTGGCCCAGCTCTGAGCCTGGTGCTGAGGACAGGCTGATTCCCCTCCTGAGCCTGCGCTCCCAGGAGGGCCCCTGCACGCCAGGCCTGTGTTTCAGCGTGCGACCGCCTGTCTCCCTGAAAGATCCAATCTCTTTTTTTCGAGACCGAGTCTCGCTCTGTCACCCAGGCTGGAGTGCAGTGGCACGATCTCAGCTCACTGCAACCTCCGCCTCCCAGATTCACATGATTCATTGTTTTTTCTGTTTGTGTGTGTGTTTTTTGAGGCAGAGTCTCACTCCGTCATCCAGGCTGGAATGCCGGCTGCTTGCGGAGGTGATGTTCTGTCCAATATGGTCGCTGCCTGGTGGCCAAAATGAGCATCTCAGACTGTGCTGGGCTTTCTGAAGGGCCACACAACAGTTCAGGTTCACCATTTGATTTAAAGGAACATCAGCCGGACTCACGCCGTTGCCTGTGAGGGCTGCCTGCAGAGTACCCCCCGTGAATGAAAATGTCTGTGTAAGGACCCTTCGTAAAAGGTGTTCACTGTACTTCCGGAAAGCCACCAGTACAAATGCACTCTACATGCAGCAAAAATTACTAAATTACATAATACATCACAATCACGGAAAAACAAAAACCTGGTGTATCCGTCAGCTCGGGCAGCCCTAACCAAATGCCGCAGGCTGGGAGTCCTGAGCCACAGAAATGTTTCCTCCCACGGCTCTGAAGACTGGAAGTCTGAAATCAAGGTGTCACCAGATTTGGGTTCCCCCGTGTCCTCCCTCATCGGCATGTAGATAGCTGTCTTCTCACTGTGCTCTTCCAAAAAGTAGAAAAAACAAGTATGCGTCAACAGATGACAAATAGACAAAACAAGGTGGATGCGTGTCGTGAAATATTTATTATTCAGTCACAAAAGGAGTGAAGCCCTGATGGGCGCTACAGCACGGACGGACCTAAGACATTATGCTATGTGGCATAGGCCGGACGCAAAAGGAAAATACTGCATGATTCCCCTCACATGCAATCTCTAGATGAGGAAAATGTGTGGAGACAGACGGCAGCCCCGCCCAAGAAGCCAGGACGATGGAGAAAGGTGTTTCTCACTCCCCACAGGTGCCAGGGGCAGCCTGCTTGGACAGCCATCGCTTTCAAGTCCTCCTCAGAGAATCCCTTCATACCTAACTTGTTGCAGAGCATTTTCCTGCATGATGGATGTGCCGAGAACACTGACGGGGCCTCCAGTCCTGGCACAGGTTCCGGTCCCACACACTCTTTGAGCCAGAACATTCCACTGGAGTTTTGATGGGTGGGTCGGCTCCAGCCTTATCTGTTTACAGCTGATAAGGAGGAAAGAGGCCTTTCCTGGCAGGGACCCACCTCCACCCTTCCCGTGCTCCCGGCAACGCTTCCAGCTGGGCCTCTTGATGGCAAACAGGGCAGCTCCTCTGCAGTAAAATGCAAAACCCTTTTATAAGACCTTTGAGTCAACGCGGCAACCTGGGACCACAAAGCTTTGTGTGGAGAGCAAGTGACAGTTTGGCGAAAATAGGTCATCAGAAGCTTTATCGCCAGGCCGTCGGCCCTTCTCAGAGCCAACTGCAGAGCTTAAGCAAGCAGCTTAAGCATATCGCACTGCTATTTCTTGCCTCTCGGTTCTGTCTTGCTGGCAAGACATTTTTTTTCCTAGTTTCCACTTATAAAGTGCAGATTTTCAAAATCTTACTCTACATATGAAATGTCATGATGTATTGGAGTTTTTAAAACTTCAAGAAAAAAGTTAGGGAGGAAACAAATGAGATAAGATTGGCCAAGGCTGATACTGAATTGCTGAACCTGGGCTTATTGGCTCATTCTCCCAGCCTTTGTGTATTTTTGGAAATGTCCACTAAGGTAAAATTTAATAAATAAACTATGCGGGAAAGTTAGATTTTAGACGCTGCTTTTAAAGCTTTCGTATTGTCAGAGAAGTTTGGTTTCAACATCACTCTGTAAAGTGAACAGTTTTAAAACGTATTTAGGCCGGGCGCGGTGGCTCAAGCCTGTAATCCCAGCACTTTGGGAGGCCGAGACGGGTGGATCACTAGGTCAGGAGATTGAGACCATCCTGGCTAACACGGTGAAACCCCGTCTCTACTAAAAAATACAAAAAACTAGCCGGGCGAGGTGGCAGGCGCCTGTAGTCCCAGCTACTCAGGAGGCTGAGACAGGAGAATGGCCCGAACCCGGGAGGCGGAGCTTGCAGTGAGCTGAGATCCGGCCACTACACTCCAGCCTGGGCGACAGAGCGAGACTCCGTCTCAAAAAAAAAAAAAATAAAAAATAAAAAAAAAAAAATAAAACGTATTTAGACAAAAAATACAATCCTCTAGCTTATATACATCTTCATTTTAGTATACAAACAATTTAGCTCATGCAGAAGATTCTATTAATTTAAAGTCATAAAATGTACTTACTTTTACATATAATTAAATGATGTAATTAACCAGTAGTAACCATTGAGTTTAAAAGTGTATTTTTTGACCGGGTGCGATGGCTCACGCCTGTAATCCCAGCACTGTGGGAGGCTGAGGCGGGTGGATCACAAGGTCAGGAGATCGAGACCATCCCGGCTAACACGGTGAAACCCCGTCTCTACTAAAAATACAAAAAATTAACCAGGCGTGGTGGCGGGCGCCTGTAGTCCCAGCTACTCAGGAGGCTGAGGCAGGAGAAAGGTGTGAACCCAGAAGGCGGAACTGGCAGTGAGCCGAGATCACGCCACTACACTCCAGCCTGGGTGACAGTGAGACTCCGTCTCAAAAAAAAAAAAGTGTACTTTTCACCGGGCATGGTGGGTTTGTCCCTGTAATCCCAACACTTTGGGAGGCAGAGGCAGGAGGATTGCTTAAGGCCAGAAGTTAGAGGACAGCCTGGGCAACATAGCAAGACCCTATCTCCACAAAATAAAAAACAAAATTAGCTGGACATAGGGGCACGAGCCTGTAGTCCTAGGCATTCAGAGGCTGGGGTGGCAGGATCACTTGAGCCCAGGAGTTCGAGGATGTGGTGAGCTATGATCACTCACTGCACTCCAGCCTGGGAGACAGAGTGACACTTTGCCTCTAAAAAAACAAAATTAACAAGGTGTTTGTCTCATGACTCCACTTACAGATGCTTGATGAAGTTCTGGGGCACCTTCCTCCGTGTGCTCTGCCCGCTCGGGTCTGCTGGCCTTGACCTGGTCCTGGCAGCCCACAGGACCCATTGCTGGGAGGTCGCCGGGACAGCCCGGTCCTCCAATTTCCCTTTGCTTTATTCAACAGCCTCTTTAATAAACCTCACATGTAAAGGTGTAAGAAATTAAATCACCACTGAAGATTATTTCAGCCTTGGAGGAAGAATACTATTTTTAGAAATAAATTTTTATATTAAAATCACAGAACAATTTGCAACACTGGGTTGCAAAGTGTTTTCTTTAGTGCTGATAAAAGGGCCTCAGTCTCTAATCCTGTAGTTAGAAAAACAGATTTAGAAGGTGCTAGAAAAGACCACAAATCACTCCCTCTTTGAGTTCCGTTTGGATTCAGCAGGCTCCTCTGGCAAGGGCGGGCGCTGCAGTTGCCCCGTGCTCCCAAGGGCTCCCTGTAGTTGCCTTAAATACCTGTGGGTATCTCATCATATCTGTGCCATGCATGTTTTACAGAGATCGAACTGCCAAGGGATTGGAACTCTCTAAGCCTCCCTATCTCTCTTTTCATGTAGGGGATAATAATCGTGCCTACCCTAGAGGGTCCTACAGTAAATGGGGGCAGTGCCCCTCCCCCACTTGCTGGGCACAGAGAAGAGGCACTATCTGCGGAGTGATGGGGACTGTCTTAAAGCAGGGGGGACATGCCTTCCCTTATCCTTGTGTTCCCCATTCAGGGCAGCTGGGACCCCAGGCTGTGCCCCACACGGCAGCTGTGCCCCACAGGGCAGCTGGGACCCCAGGCTGTGCCCCACACGGCAGCTCCCTCTCCCGCAGGGCCCTTCACCATCTCCCAGTACAAGGAGTACGCGATAGAAAATCTCCATCTTCCTATGAAAGCTTTTTGTTCATGTTGGGTTTTTTTTTTTTTTTTTTTCAGTGAGAATATGGCTCGTCACCTTGGATACCAATGTTTTACCCCAGGGATTGGTCACTCCTGCTGCTGTCAGCACTGTAAACACTGCTGGGGGGAGTCGGCCCAAGTCCCCACCCCCAGCCAGGTCTCAGAGGGGATCGTCCTTCAGGCTCGGAGGGGCCTGCCTGTCACTGCACCCCCAACCCTAGCTCAGGGGCTGTAGAACTCGAGATACCATCCTGTTTCTCCTGGCTGAGGAAGGAAAAGGAACGTCCACACCTTCCGTACTCGCCCATTCTGTGTCCCCGGGGCCTGGAGTAAAGACACCTTCAAATGCAGAGGCTCTTCAAACTCAGCTTTCCTGGAAACTGATCTTCAATGCACTAAGAGAAGGAGACTCTCAAACCAAAAATGACCTGGAGGCACCATGCCAGGTAAGGACAGAGGTCATGAGATCTTAGAGCCAAGAGGGGGGTCTTGAGAGCCTCAGAATCAATCGTAGTGCGTGAGCCACTGTTCATTAAAGGAGGTGTACACTTTCTGTCTCAAAATCTCTCTAAGCCATAGCAAAATTAACAAAAACCTACAAGTTACAAAATGATTGCCTTATTCATTATAATTATTTTACATAATTTTATATTTATATATAATGATTGCATTGTATTTTTAGGTATAGGTGAATTTCTGCTTATACTTTTAAAGACATTTTCAACTTCAATGATTTTCTTTAAATATTCTAGGTTTCTGTTTACGGTCAGTTTGGCATTACAGATCATCAATTTGGGAAACAGTAAGAAACATTTTATTCATAATTTCAGTTTTAATTGCATAAAATATTTGTTTCTCAATCATTATCAGTCTCACATTTTCGGTAATTTTTAAAGGCTATCAAAGAGAGAAACATAACGGCCGTAGAGAGGAAGTCACCAAGGTTGCCACTCAGAAGCACCAACAGTCACCGCTCAACTGGACCTCCAGTCATTCCGGGGAGGTGACTGGGAGCGCCCAGGGCTGGGGGCCGGAGGAGCCCCTCCCCTACTCCCGGGCTTTCGGAGAGGGTAAGTTGCGGTGCTGCCCACAAAATCTGGGGCGTCATCTCAGTCTGCGGACTCAGAGTTTAGGATATAAGAATATGTAGTATAAATTCAGGATAAAATTCAAGGAGAGCATTTTGTTGTCTTCAAATGATCATGCACTTATAAAGCTATAAAGCTAGAGACAGTTCCTAGTGAGGTGTTAAAAAGTTTTATTCTTTCACTGGCAAAACGTCGTGTTTGCTCTTCAATGGCTATTCTGCTGCAGATGTAGAGAACTGTGATTTAAATGTGTTGCAAATAAGTATCCCAAGCCCAGATAACAGTGGACCCTTGCTTGGCTTATCGCAGACACCGCGTCCCCCAGGAGGCCCCTCGCCGGTAGGTTTGGCGTCATCACACCCGTGGGTGGTCCCGCCCGGGAGGCCTGTGCTTAATCACTGTCAGGTGAAAGAGGTTAACATGTGAAAGGAAGGGAGAGAGCAAGCCGGGTTTGCAGGCCGCAGCCCTGGTCGTTTGTTTCATGTCCCTAACAAGCAGGGTTTACCTGAGCAAACACACTTGGCGGGGAGCTGATTTTACTGCCTCCCCGGGGCGGCCACGTTCGGCCCCGTCCCTGCGGGAGAATCGGGAGGGCCACGGGCCGCTGGGGGCGCGGGGCTGACGCGCGGGTAATCCCGCAGGTGCGTCCGCGAGGCCGCGCTGCTGCCGGAACGGCGGCACCTGCGTGCTGGGCAGCTTTTGCGTGTGCCCGGCCCACTTCACCGGCCGCTACTGCGAGCATGACCAGAGGCGCAGGTGGGCACCGGGGTGCGCGGGGAGGACGGGAGTGGGCGCCGGGCGAAGGGCGTGCGGGTCGGGGGCGCGGGAGTGGGCGCCGGGAGAGGGGTGTGCAGTTCGGGGGGCGCGGGAGTGGGCGCCGGGCGAGGGGCACGCAGGCCACCGCATTGATGCAGGTCCCGGTCTTCTCAGTGAATGCGGTGCCCTGGAGCATGGCGCCTGGACCCTCCGCGGCTGCCACCTCTGCAGGTGCGTCTTCGGGACCCTGCACTGCCTCCCCCTCCAGACGCCTGGCAGCTGTGGTAAGAGGCCCTGCAATTCGGTCCCCAGCTCACCACCACACCACACACTGCTGCGCCTTCACTGCAGCGCCTTCACTGCAGCTCACCCTCCATACCGATCCACAGTGCATCTTCCATTGCCAGGCTACATAGCATTCAGCAAACTAGATCGATTCATCATTGAAGAAAATCGCATTCATTGGGAATCATATAGTGAATTAAATTTTGGTTTGAAGTTGCTCATATCCAGATTGCTGAGTTTAAAAATGATTTCCAGTGTCCTCACGTGTCCATTTCAGTGAGCGGAATTTCAGGAGATGACCAACTGGTAATTGAAGAGGAATCTGGGAGACAGGTTAGCTGTGTAAATCTCAGGTGGTTTCTCTGCACTAGGCCAGCACCATCTGCTCGGCTGTGGGACCAGCAGGGGCACAGGCAGCATGGCATTGGCAGCACGGCATTTCTTTCTGGAATCCTGTGCCTTCTAGCCTCTCCTCTTTGGCGAGCACTGGCTGGCACTAGCAATGGAGGACACAGCCAGTGAAGGCCCAGCCTCTCGGCCCCAACCCTGGCTCTGCCCTCTCCCAGGCCTGAGTGGTCTGGTGGTGCAGTGTCCAGGGGCATGCCTGATGAGGCCAAGGCCCCTGAGCCACTCTCCTGCCCCCTCCCTCCACTTCAGTCAGCCCTGGGAACCTCCATCTGTCAAAGGGCACAGCCCTGCAACCCCACTTCCCACCTGTCGTCCTCAGGCCATCCTGCTAGGGCTGTGTGGAGGGCAGTACCAGTGGCCAAAGATCTTCAGCCCAGCTCCCTCAGCTTCCCTCTTGCTCTTGGAGGCCTGCAGTGGAGGAGAACACTTAATGCATGCTTAGCTCTCCTTCACCTTCCTGTCCTCTCTTCTCTCCCTGGTAGGACCAGCAGTCAAGGAACACTCTTAATACAGGCACAGCCCCTAACCCCACTTCCCACATTTTCCCAAAGCACCCCCTCTTATATATGTGCTCCTTTTGCTGGGCCTCTGCCTCTGAGTCACCAGCTGCTCCTCTAGGCCCCAGAGAAAGGAAGACACAGATTTCACGGACAGGCATCAGAATCACAGCGGGTGCTTGTGTGGTCCTCATAGATGAAGTCAGTTCCCACCTGCCATTAGACCGCCCAGGTTGGAACGTGGGGAACAGACTAGCTGTGATGACTTCCAGGATATCTGGTCACGATTTTACATTCTTGGAAACATCCAGTGCTGAGACTGCTATTTACCAAGGACAGTGATAATGGGTCTGAAAATGTGGCCTCTGTTCATCAAAGCTGGACGAAATAGTACAGTCATCCTTCAGAGTCATCTGTCAGGTGCAAAGAGGGTAGTAACACCTTTGTGTTCTTTTACCCATTCATCCTGCTTCGAGGCAAGTTACAGTGATGCTTTGATGGCTGTGCAGATGGTGGTTATGATGACTTCAAGTTCACAAGGGCGATGATAGATGGAACATCCTCCGTAGCAGGTGCCATTGCAGTAGGGCAAGCTCTTCTGGGTGTTACAGCAGGAGAGGAGATCTCAGTGTATTTCAGGCACTTTATATACCCATTATCCCATTTAACTCTTACGAAAGCCAATGAAGTAGGTACACCTTTTACATTTGGGGAAGCTGAGACACAGACAGATCAACTCCTACAGATAGTAAAAAGGGTCTGATTCTGATTCTTAACCTTGTGCCATTCTTGTACTTTTTCTTTTTTTTTTTTTTTTTGAGATGGAGTCTCGCTCTGTCGCCCAGGCTAGAGTGCAGTGGCACGATCTCGGCTCACCACAAGCTCCGCCTCCGGGGTTCACACCATTCTGCCTCAGCTTCCTGAGTAGCTGGGACTACACGTGCCTGCCACCACACCTGGTTAATTTTTTAATTTTTTTAATTTTTAGTAGAGACGGGGTTTAACCATCTTAGCCAGGATGGTTTTGATCTCCTTACCTCGTGATCCAGCTCGGCCTCCCAAAGTGCTGGGATTACAGGCATGAGCCACCATGCCTGGCCCATTCTTGTACTCTTTCTATAAGAGTAATTATCAATATGACTGGGTACAATGGCTCATGCCTATAATCCCAGAACTCTGGGAGGCTTATGTGGGAGGATTGCTTGAGGCCAGGAGTTTGAGAACAGCCTGGGCAATATAGCAAGACCTGTCTCTACAAAAAATTTTCAAAATTAGCCAGGTGTGGTGACGAGCACCTGTGGTCCCAACTACTTGGGAGGCTGAGAGGCAGAAGGATCACTTGAGCCTAGGAGTGTGAGGTTACAGTGAACTATGACTGCACTCCAACCTGGGTGACAGAGCAAGATCCTCTCTCTTAAAAAGAAAAGAAATAATAAATATGAAACACATGAAGATATTTTTTATAGTGTTGTATAGAATATAGAAAGTTTGGTCATGGTCCAAAGCCAACAGCACAGTAATAGGTAAGTAAATGTTTTAAATCCTTTAATGCGAGATTAGGATGGTTTCGAAGAATATGTGGAAGATAGAATGTTGCTACAAAACGTGGCCCCCTGGCTCCTGCAGGGACTCTCTCTCTGGGGATCTCCAAGAGCACTCATTGCTCTGACCGATGCTCTGCGGGTCCAAGAATGAAAAGCTTCCATCTAGCAGGGACCTTTCCCCACTCCTGAGCTAGCCAGGATCTCCTTGTTAGTCTGAGGGGGTGGCTCTTTCTACTGTGGCCCTACAGCATCAAGTATCAGTTTTCACAAGTATCAAGAGACAATTTAATTCCATAGACTCTAAAATTTAGAGTCTACACGATGACACGGTGATGTAGCCAAGTCAGGTGTCTTCAGAGATGGGCAGGTAACATAGAAGTGAGACAGGGCCAGGTCAGGACTCACCTCACTGCTGCAAACTAATTTTTAAAAATGCAATTCTGGCAAAAACCCACCAACCAACCAACTAACAAGCAAACAAACATCCGTGGGCCAGACCCAGTCTACAGACCTCTGGGATGCCATTGGAATGGCTCTCGCAGGTCCAGCTGGCTCTGAGTCTGTAAGCATGCACCCTGTGTCCAGCCCTCCTGTTTCCTTCTATCAGAGGAAGGCCAGCACAGACCCAGTACTGCTGACCCCTTTCCCACCTGAATAGCTTCACATGCTGTGAGCGCCTGTCTTAGCATAACCTTCTCTGGAGCCTCATCTGAACCTAGATGTTAGTATTCCTGTTTGGGGATTCCGGCACCCCTGGAACAACCCTCTCTCCCAAGGAGGGGTGCTATGGGGAGGTGGCACCCAAGCCTGGAGTGAGCCTGACCTGGCCAATGCCACCACAGCCTACCTGTGGACAGGTGTAGAGTGGTTCTTGCTGCAGGCGCTGGTCTGCATCATTCCTTGTTAATTTCCAGTTTCATACTCATGCCAGGTTCCCAAGTCCAGAGGGCATCTCCTGGAGGTATAGTAGAGGGTGGGGCAGACCTGGTCGGCGGGTGGGGAGGTGGCTGGCCTTTGTTCAGTTGCCCCGGGGAGAGGGTCCCTGTAGTTGGCCATGCTCTTCCACCAGCCTGACCCCACTCCAAGCCAGGCCTGAACTCACTTGTGAGAATGTTCTAGTGGTGTTGGCTGCCATGCCTGCAAGGTTGTCCACTTCACATGGCAATCACCACCCAGGGCATTAGCCAAGACCCTGCCCAGCCCCACCACTCCAGAGATTCCCATTCCACTGTTCTGGACTGCGGTCCCAGCTACATAGAGACCAAGGCTCAGGGACCCTGAGGGTTCAGCATGAATGAGGCCTGCCGTGAGGGGTGGGGAGGGGAGACAGGGACTAGGCGTTCAGGCATGGCCTCCTGTGACCAGCGATGTGGACAAGGGGAGCAGCAGGTGAGTCCCATCGGGCGCGAGGGCACTCACAGGGCTAGGCCTCCTCAGAACAGCAACCAGACTTTGAGTGGCTGCACCCTCCTGCTCCATCAGCTGTCCCTCGTCAAAGAAATATTTCGAGCACTCACTTGGGGAAAAGTGGAACCTTTGTTGCAGCAGATGGAGGTGAGCTGATTTATATACTACAGCACTGTTTTAAATCGGGTCTATTTGCCCAATCGCTCAATGACCTGGAGCGGGACTCCCTGAAAGGTCATAGGCCAAATGAGAAAGACGGAAGGGCTGTTCTTCGTTCCCCTTTAAAAACAGTACTGTAATTTTCCTTCAGCGCTCTGAGTTCTACACACACTTAGAGGAAACCCTCCGTGCAGCCGGCAGGTACCAGCCCCCGCACACCTCGCCCTACAGCGCGGCCCAGGGGTGGAGCCTAGTGAGGGCTTAGGAGAAAAGGGCCTGCGGAAGGCAGGGAGCAGGCGTTTCTACTGCACGCCCTCAAACCGAGCCGCAACGCTGTATTCATACATCTCCGGTTTGTCTTTTTTTTCCAGACCCCAAAGACTTCCTGGCCTCCCACGCTCCAGGGCGCGGCGCCGGGGGCGCGCCCAGCCTGCTGCTCCTGCTGCCCTGCGCGCTCCTGCACCACCTCCTGCGCCCGGACGCGCCCGCGCACCCTCGGTCCCTCGTGCCTTCCGTCCTGCAGCGGGAGCGGCGCCCCCTGCGGAAGGCCGGGACCTGGGCATCGCCTTTCATTTTCACTGTTGTAAATAATAGGTGTGTTTAGTTTACCGTAAGCTGAAGCACTGGGTGGATATTTTTACGGGATAATAAACATTTTCATGAAAGCGCCTTTGGCTCCAGATCCTTGGATCTGGTATCCAGATCCAGATCCGTGTGTCCCCAGCACGGCTGGGACCTGTAGGTAGAGATAGCAGGACAACAGCGAGAAGGAGCCAAAGCTGGAGCCGGAAAGCCTGGCACCGCCTCCTTCCCCCGACAGTTAGCACCTTCCTTTCACAACATCTCCCTTAAGGGGGGCGCGTCTGCTGCGGAACCCACCGCAAGGCGAGGCAGGCAGAGTTCAGCCTACAGAGCCCCAGGCAGCCTCCTCCGTCTCCTCAGCGCCGCTTCTCAGGCCACTTCCACAGCCCGGCTTGGCCATGCGGAATGAGCGAGCACCTCAGGTAAAGGACACTTGCATTGAGCGCTTCAGCTTTTAAAATGCACGGTAGTTCACGAGCCTGCCGTGACACAATTACTTTTACGTTTTATATTGTCAATGAGTTTATTGGCATTTTCAGTCTTTTCAACTAGTGGCTATGAAAATACAAATTTAACGTAACATTCAAATGAGTGTTAAATAAAAATAGAGTAGAACTTCATTAGAGGGCTGGCTTGGAGTTCACTGGTTCATGAGAAAAATAATTATTCAAGTTTTAAGACATAAATATTTCTAGGCATTAATAGTTTTGAGGCCGGGCTCACGCCTGTAATCTCACCACTTTGGGAGACCGAGGTGGGTGGATCGCGAGGTCAGGAGCTCAAGACCATCCTGGCTAACACGGTGAAACTCCATCTCCACTAAAAATACAAAAAAAAGAAAAAAAATTAGCCAGGCGTGGTGGCGGACGCCTGTAGTCCAGGGTACTCGGGAGGCTGAGGCAGGAGAATGGTGTGAACCCAGGAGACGGAGCTTGCAGTGAGCCGAGATTGTGGCACTGCACTCCAGCCTGGGGCAACAAAGTGACAAAAAAATACATATATATATGTTTTATATATATATATATGTATTTTTTTATACCAAAGTTGTCTTAAGGTAGTTTCAAGTGCATTCTGAGCAGTGCCTTTTATTTCAGTTTATTGTAGGAAGAAACAAGTGATAAACTTTGCAAATTATCCTAAGAGCTTGATGAATATGTATATGCTATTCATAAAATTTGTGTTTACAGAATGCCTATTTTTTACAACATTGCCAGGCAAAAAAGACACTGCTTTATTTTCAGTAGGTGCACTTAGGAAATGGAACTGAGATGTCACAGTTGTGGTTAAAAGGAAACCAGAACTGTTCAATATTAGTGTGAATATCTACGGTATAAATACGTTTTAATTAGAAAATTAGAAATCAGGCTCTATGGATTTCTCTACTGGAATACTAGAAAGGATCCTTCCAGTGAAATGATTCTTGATTATAGGCAAGAAAGTCAGAGTCACCATTTATCTGTCTACTAATTGAAAAGCCTTTACCTACCTAGCCCTGAAAAGACAAGGAGAATTTGAGGATAAAAGGCATTTTCTTTTCGCAGCCCAGGCGTCCAGGGAGACAGTTAAAAAGGAGAAACTTCTCAGGAGAGAAAAGAGCAATGCTGGGCTCATGGCTGTTAGCGTCATATAAATGTGTCCCAGATCTTATCTGTCCCCTGCGGTTGAGGAGGACAAATAGAGACACCCCCCAGGCCACTATCTGCCAGCACCCCTTGCTGGGAAGAGCCTGTTCACAGCCCTGGGTTTGCTCACCCAGATGGAGGGAGGGCACCTCCCTTCCCAGAGCAGTCCCCAGCTGTGTCCATTCTGCAGTGTTTGTAGAAGCTGCACTTTACTTGCCAGCTTAGCCCTGGCTCAGTCATCCCCCACACATCCCAGAAGAGCAAAATCTGTCCTCACATGCCTTCTCCGAGGGAGCCACTCGCCAGGGTACTGGGAGGAGATGCAGGGGATGCATAAGGACTTACACCAGCACAGGGCTGGTATGTTCAGCCCATTCCTATGTTGGAGTTTCACTTCAGAGCCCCAGCGCATGCCTGCCAGCTGAGGGTCACTCTTGTTCCTTTCAGCCACATCACAATTTCCCCGCTCTAGCCTAGAACCAAATGGTCTTTTCTTGCTGTGAGCATTCAGAAGCAGCCTCTGGATACTTTCCCAGTTTCCGTTGTCTGCAAAGCCACTCTGGCACATACAGCCATACGTCACACCAGCAAAAGTTTCTGGGAGTGACTTTTCCGTGGAATTCAGTTTTGAGTATTTAAAATTAAGTTTGATAAGCTTTCTATGCACAGGTACTTCTCATCTCACTTGGACTGTCTGTTATGGGGAAAGGAAAACAAGGGGCTGTGTCTCTCACGGTTACAGCTGCTCGACTCCCACTGATCTGGCCAGCTCCTGGACCCCTTCGGAACCGGCACAGTGCTATGGAAGTTTGTGGCCACAGAGCTAGCTGGATCCCCAGAAGCCGAATGCTGCCAAGTGAGTGGAGAGCTGGGCTGGGAAATGTCTGCAGCACTCCCACGGGGAAGGATGTGCTGCTCAGTGTGTAAGAAGTGGCTCTCCAGAAACAAAAAAGGTGCATCAGTATGCTGATATAACTTTTTTTTTTCTTCTTTTTTGATACAGAGTCTCACTCTGTTGCCCAGGCTGGAGTGCAGTGGCATGATCTCGACTCACTGCAAGCTCCGCCCCCTGTGTTCATGCCATTCTCCTGCCTCAGCCTCCTGAGTAGCTGGGACTACAGGCGCCCGCTATCACGCCCAGCTAATTTTTTTTGTATTTTTAGTAGAGACGGGGTTTCACCGTGTTAGCCAGGATGGTCTTGATCTCCTGACCTTTGATCCACCCGCCTTGGCCTCCTGAAGTGCTGGGATTACAGGCGTGAGCCACTGCGGCCGGCTGATATCACTTTATTATAAGTTTTACTGATATAAAGTACATTATAGCACAGAATTCACAAGTAATAACAAAATATACAATACTCTTTATTCCATAGAGCCTATATGTGTTTGTTTATTTTTATCAGATCGTCTATCTGTACTCAAACCTACAGTTGTGATGCAACCATGATTTGACAAACGGAGTTGCATCCTAACTCACGGCCTCTCCAACAAATTTATTGACATTAAATCTGAAATGAGATCTACTGTAGAGATATTTCTAATCCTTATACAAATTATGTTAATTACCTGAAACAGCTCAACTTTGGCACTATATATGTGAGAATGTTACCAGTTTGTTGACATGAGTGATTTATTTGCTGAATCAGTTCGTTTTCAAATGAGATTCGTTTTAATAAGGTAAGGTAAGAATGCAGACATGGGCCGGGCATGGTGGCTCACGCCTGTAATCCCAGCACTTTGGGAGGCCGAGGCGGGCGGATCACGAGGTCAGGAGATTGAGACCATCCTGGCTAACACAGTGAAACCCCGTCTCTACTAAAAATACAAAAAATTAGCCGGGCGTGGTGGCGGCGCCTGTAGTCCCAGCTACTCGGGAGGCTGAGGGAGGAGAATGGCGGGAACCCGGGAGGCGGAGCTTGCAGTGAGCGGAGATCATGCCACTGCACTCCAGCCTGGGCGACAGAGGAAGACTCTGCCTCAAAAAAAAAAAAAAAAATACAGACCTGGAAATGATAAGGAGGAAAAAGTGTGTGTACTCACTTAGAAACAGGAGGGGTGTCTTGCAGGGCCACATGGGGCAGCCCCAGGGTGGGCCGGGAGGCAGAGGGAGCGGGCACCGTGGGCAGGAGCCTGTACTGTGACTTCTGTGGGAAGGAGGCAGGGGCAGATAGTGTAGGGTTGGCTAGTGAGCCATTTCTGCAGACTCCAGGGCACAGGGGCTGTCCCTAGTTGCCTGGTACATTTTCCCCTTGCTCCCTTTGCTTCCGGACCGACCCTGGTGCCTCTCCATGTGGCCCTGTGTGATGTGGAATGGCCTGTCCTCTTGCCCTGTGAATATAACAGACTATCTTTTCATCATTTCCATGTCTGCATTCTTGTCCTACCTAAATAACAATAAAACACCCATTAAAAACAAATAAGAGCTGTTCACGCCATTAGAACCACCACGGACTAAGAGTCACTGAGGTCTTGCTCCTGGGTTGTCCTTGCTGAAGCTACAGCGATGCTAGTGGGGTGACTTTCTGTCTCGTTGGCGGGGCACGGCCCAGAGCCGAGACGAGGATGGTGAGTAACCGGCATCTGCTCGGACCCAGCATTGTGCTCCGCAGCCTGCTGCTGCCTCTGAGGTTTACTCTCTGCCAAGGGCACCTCACTAAACCTAGGGGCAATCTCATCACCACCCAGAAAACGCTCACTGGGTTCTAAACAGACACACCCTGCTTCTGAATCCGTCACTGAATCAATGACTTCATTTAATAATAAATCTCACCTCCAGGCAGACCTTTGTATTTTTCCTTCATGGCACGTGATAGATCACAATGAAAGAAAAGCCACTTTTATGGTCTTTGTTTGACATATGCGGAAACCCAGGCTTGAGGAGGTGGGAGACTCCAGCAGGTCCCGAAGCCAGCGAATGGGAAACCAGGGGGCTGCAGTTCGGTTCCTTGATTCCAACCCCCAGGCACGTTCTCTGCTGTCTAGGAGAGACTGTAAACCTCCACTACAAGTTTGACGTCAATTATCATTTTAATCCTTGTTCCTGAGCCTCCCTGTGTGGGGTGCTTGCCAGGCCTGAGACTTCAGTCATCCCAGAGTCTTTGCTCCCTCAGACACTTCTAGCATCAAATGAAAACTTCCAGCCAGGTATGGTGGCTCACCCCTGTCATCCCCACACTTCGGGAGGCTGAGGCGGGAGGACCACTGAGCCCTGGAGGTAGAGGCTGCGGTGAACTATAGTATGATGGCACTGCTGCATTCCAGCCCAGGCTACACAGCAAGACCCTGTCTCAAAAATTTTTAAGTTAAAATTAAATTTTATATATATATATATTTTTGTTGTTGTTGTTGTTGTTGTTGAGACAGAGTCTCGCTTTGTTGCCCAGCAGACTGGAGTGCAGTGGCCGGATCTCAGCTCACTGCAAGCTCTGCCTCCCGGGTTCACGCCATTCTCCTGCCTCAGCCTCCCGAGTAGCTGGGACTACAGGCGCCCGCCACCTCGCCCGGCTAGGTTTTTGTATTTTTTAGTAGAGACGGGGTTTCACCGTGTTAGCCAGGATGGTCTCGATCTCCTGACCTTGTGATCCGCCCGTCTCGGCCTCCCAAAGTGCTGGGATTACAGGCTTGAGCCACCGCGCCCGGCCAATATATTTTTTTTTTAATAAAAGAAACTTCCGGCCGGGCGCGGTGGCTCAAGCCTGTAATCCCAGCACTTTGGGAGGCTGAGACGGGCGGATCACGAGGTCAGGAGATCGAGACCATCCTGGCTAATACGGTGAAACCCCGTCTCTACTAAAAAAATACAAAAAACTAGCCGGGCGAGGTGGCGGGCGCCTGTAGTCCCAGCTACTCGGGAGGCTGAGGCAGGAGAATGGCGTGAACCCGGGAGGCGGAGCTTGCAGTGAGCCGAGATCGCGCCACTGCACTCCAGCCTGGGTGACAGAGCCAGACTCCGTCTCAAAAAAAAAAAAAAAAAAAAGAAACTTCCCCCACTGCAGCATCACTCCTGCCCCTCCCTCATTCCCACTGGTATTACAGGCGACCTCAGCCCTTCCAGGATCTCAATAGCTTCAATGCAGGACAGGGCTCCTGCCTTCTGCAGTCAGACCCCGGTGCAGCTGCATCCACCCAGCGCTGCTGAGAGCCTCAGGGAAAAGCAGCCCACCAGGCAGAGCTGGGGGAATCTTCCTCCAGGTTTCACCATTTGGGGTCTAGTACTTGGCTTTAAACAATGTTGCCAAGAATAGGAAATGCCTTTCTCGTGTGGAAAGCCTTGTCTCTTTCACTCCTGCCGGCCATTCCTGTGTGGTGAACAAGAAACACTGTAATACATGAGGAGCTCTTCAGGGAGGAGTGTCAGGACCGCACAGGGCCCTCTTCCTGCCCTCGGAGGCCCAGGCTGAGAAAAGCTCCGCAGGGGATGCAGGAGGAGGTGCCACTCCCCTCCTGAGTCCGCCCAGTCTACCCGTTGAAATTCTTGCCGTGCTCTGCACACCTTTGCAAGAAAACCTATCAAGGGTGTCATTTTGAGTAAATATAAATATAAAATGAGGCCAGGCACAGTGGGTCACCCCTGTAATCTCAGCATTTTGAGGGGCCAAGGCAGGGGAATCACTTGAGCCCAGGAGTTCGAGACTAGCCTGGCAACATGAGATTCCTTACTACAAAAAAGTTTTAAAAAATTAGCCAGGCGTTGTGGTGTGCGCCTGTGGTTCCAGCTACTCGGGAGGCTGAAGAGGGAGGATCACTTGAGCCCAGGAAGTAGAGGCTGCAGGGAGCCCCGATCACACCACTGCACTCCAGCCTGGGAGACAGAATGAGACTCTGTCTCAGATGCATGAATAAATAAAAGCACAGATGGCCAGGCGCGGTGGCACTCACTCCTGTAATTCCAGCACTTTGGGAGGCTGAGGTGGGTGGATTACGAGGTCAGGAGTTCAAGACCAGACTGACCAACATGGTGAAACCCCATCTCTACTAAAAATACAAACATTAACTGGGTGTGGTGGCACATGCCTGTAATCCCAGCTACTCAGGAGACTGAGGCAGAAGAATCACTTGAATCTGGAAGGTGGAGGTTGCAGTGAGCAGAGATTGACCCCACTGCACTCCAGCCTGGGCGACAGAGTGAGACTCCATTCAAACAAAACAAAACAAAACCTCAAACAGACCCCTGGTTTGAGTTTCCTTCTGGCTCATGTATATGTGTGAAATACATTGTGTTTAAATAGAATTGTTTGCCCCACAGAGACCCCCTCACCCCTTTTGCCAAGTGAGGACACAGCCAGAAGGCATAATCTATGGAAGTGGGTCCTCACCAGACACCAAGTCGGCCAGCACCTTGAAATTAGACTTCACGTCTCCAGAACTGTGAGAACCAAATTTCTGGTTTTTCTGTTTCTCGTTTTTTAGACAGAGTCTCGCTCTGTCGCCCAGGCTGGAGTGCAGTGGCGCAGTCTTGGCTCACTGCAAGCTCTGCCTCCCGGGTTCACACCATTCTCCTGCCTCAGCCTCCCAAGTAGCTGGGACTACAGGTGCCGCCACCACGCCTGGCAAATTTTTATGTTGTTGGTAGAGACAGGGTTTCACTATGTTGGCCAAGTTAGTCTTGAACTCCTGACCTTGTGATCCAGCTGGTTCGGCCTCCCAAAGTGCTGGGATTACAGGCATGAGCCACCACGGCCGGCCATTTCTGTTCTTTACAAGCCATCCAGCCTATGGCATTTTATTATAGCAGCCCAAACAGACTAAGACATTACTTATGTTCCTTTTACCTGTTTCCCAATTTTGTAAATGAATAAAAATCAATATAGGTCGATTTTTCACATTTAAAAAGCAGTATCTTCTGTAACATTTTCATGTTGGAACATACTGTTAATCATAGAACTATGTTTTTCTTACCAGTGCATATGTTTTTAAAATTGAAAGTTTGGTGGTTGTGTTTATAGAAAGAAAAATTATCATTAGGGGACAAAAAAAGAGCTCCAGGAAACTTTTCTTGTTTAGGAGACGGGTTCTTGCTCTGTCACCCAGGCTGGAGTGCAGTGGCGTGATCACACCTCACTGCAGCCTCAGACTCCTGGGCTCAAGGGATTCTCCTGCCTCAGGCTCCGGAGAAGCTGGGATTACAGGCGCACACCACCATGGCTGGCTAATTTCTGTATTTTTATTATAGTAAAGATAGGATTTCACCATGTTGGCCAAGTTGGTCTCCAGCTCCTGGGCTCAAATGATCCACCCACCTCAGCTTCCCAAAGTGCTAGGATTACGGGCATGAGCCGCCAAGCCTGGCCACTTTTTTTAGTTGTATATTTTGTAGCAATGAGATCTTGTCGTGTTGCTCAGGCTTGTCTCAAACTCCAGGTGTCAAGCAAGCCTCCTGCCTCGTCCTTCCCAAGTGTTGGAATTGTAGGCATGAGCCACCGCTCCTGGCCAGGAGCTATTCATCTTTAACATGAAGATCTCATGACATGGTTGTATGGAGTGGACGAGTGGAAGGCAAGGTTGCCTCTTCCAGCCTGTTCCACGAGACCTGAGGCTAATCGGCTCCTCACCCAGCCCAGGTGTGTGGGACTCTGATTTTCATCCCAGAGTCTTGGGGACTTCTCTTCCTTCGGCATCTGTTTCACTGTCCAGGGGACCAGTCAGCTACAAGCTGCCCAGCTGAACGCCCAGGTTAAACTGCCTCTGTGTGCAACGGCCCACACCCTTAGCACTGAGGCGAAAAAAGGCCTCAGCGTCCTGTGGCCTTGATGCCTGGATGTCAGGGCCCAAGGCTGACATGCCACACACAGCCTGAGGTTCCTCCAGCCACATCTGTGCCTCCCCAGTGACTCTAGCACCTGCATTTGTGTTGCAGATTCTGGGATTCACCCTGCAAAGGCTGTGACTGTGACCTGACTGTGACCAGAGGGTCAAAGGCCGAGCCTCAGAGGAGCTGAAGCTTCAATCAGACGCTTGGCTGAAGGACAGCAAGTGCCACGCAGCTCCTCCCTGAACACCTGTCTCTCAAATCAGCTAATTTAGTGATTTGGTTTTCGAATGGGATAGATTTAGAATTAGCTTTGGTGATATTTAGTTTTTAGTTTACTAATGGTATAGATTTCTAATTTGCTTTGGTGATTTTTTTGCATTTTATGTTGTAAGTTTTTATATAAAACAATAATTACGAGTTGTTTGAAACTTTTTTTTTTTTTTTTTTTTTTTTTGAGATGGAGTCTCGCTCTGTCACCCAGGCTGGAGTGCAGTGGCGCGATCTCGGCTCACTGCAAGCTCCGCCTCCCGGGTTCACGTCATTCTCCTGCCTCAGCCTCCCGAGTAGCTGGGACTACAGGCGCCTGCCACCATGCCCGGCTAATTTTTTGTATTTTTTAGTAGAGACGGGGTTTCACCGTGTTAGCCAGGATGGTCTCGATCTCCTGACCTCGTGATCCACCCATCTTGGCCTCCCAAAGTGCTGGGATTACAGGCTTGAACCACCGCGCCTGGCCATTTAAAACTATTTTTACATAAAATGAAGCAAATATGTAGAAAAGAATCCAAAACAAAGATAGCTCTTAATAAATTATTGTAAGGCAATGCACCCTTGTGATCACCACCAAGGCCTCTCTGCCTCTCATTCACAGAACCCTCATTTATTCTTTTTTTTTTTAAATGGAGTCTTGCTCTGTCGCCCAGGCCGGAGTGCAGTGGCATGATCTTGGCTCACTGCAACCTCTACCTCCCAGGTTCAAGCGATTCTCCTGCCTCAGCCTCCTGAGCAGCTGGGACTGCAGGCACCCGCCACCAAGCCCGGCTAATTTTTTGTGTTTTTAGTAGAGATGAGGTTTCACCATTTTAGCAAAGATGGTCTCAATCTCCTGACCTCATGATCCGCCTGCCTCGGCCTCCCAAAGTGCTGGGATTACAGGTGTGAGCCACCGCGCCCGGCCGGCTGCCCCCTTTTCATTGTGAGTTCAGGTTGGGGGTTGGGGGAGAGCTGTGGTGTGAGGCCCTGCGAGAGTCCTGCTGACTCATTGGGATGCAAACCTGACTCAGACAGGCTTGCAGGGGCAACTCAGAGTCTGGGTTATGGGCTCAGTGCTGGACCAGCAAGTCCTGGGTCAGCCAAGCCGCAACCCCTACAAGCTGGAGCAAGCCACAGGGGTGGGGGCTGGGTTTCCGGAGGCAGGGAGAGGGCAGGGCTGTGAGTAGAGGGGGCAGTCAGCTGAGAGCTGACCCCTGGGACAGAACTCTGGGACGGCTGACCCAAGACCTCAGCCCCCTTCACAGTTTACTCGCAAGCTGTCGAGGAGAGCCTCTGTGACCTGTGTGCCTGGAAGATACGACTTCATCCCTGACCGGCGCACAGCACCTAGCTCCGGGAGGACAGGCGGCTGCTTCCATGTGGGGAGGCCCTGGCGCCATTTTTCTGGAAGACTGCATGCCCTGGAGGACAGGAACGGGGTCTGAGTCTGCGCGACCCAACTCCCCAAGGAGAGTGACTTGGCTCCCATATCCCTGCCCAGGGAGGAGGGAGACCTGCCCTCCCTGAGGAGCTGGAGACACAGTGGAGTGTGGGAGATGGCTCTGGTGGGCCAGAAACCAGAGCAA
Source organism: Macaca fascicularis (assembly GCF_037993035.2). Classification (NCBI taxonomy): domain Eukaryota; kingdom Metazoa; phylum Chordata; class Mammalia; order Primates; family Cercopithecidae; genus Macaca; species Macaca fascicularis. The sequence continues at coordinate 1,069,733 of NC_088386.1, forward strand.
GAAGCTTCTTGGGTGGTTTTTATTTTGTCAGGCCTGGGGCAGGGGTGGCCTTGGGTGGACAGGAGAGCCCAGAGATGGAAACACGTCAGGAACATGCAGAGCTCAGCAAGGAGGCCGGCCTGAGGTGGGCACACTTGTGGTTAGGAGGCCAGGGGCCCCGGCCCTTCACAGGCTCCCCAGCAGAATCAGCAGCAGGAGGAGGGTGTGAGCAGCCGGAAGGGCTGCGCAGAGCCCGGGTTTATAGACGGTACCCTGAGAGGTCATGCTGTCCAGGGCTGGGGGCATCTCCTGAGGAGGAGCCAAGGCAGGATCCAGAGGGGGACTCTCCCTCTTCTTCTGGCTAATCCAGTTGGTGAAGTAGGAGAGCCTGGTGAAGACGCTGGGGCCGATGGGTGAGCGGCAGTCGAGGCTCCAACTAGACAGCCCCATCAGGAACCAGGTGCCATTTAACGGGCAGACGAGGGGACCCCCGGAGTCTCCCTGAGAACAGAGAGGACATGGGTGGTGGGGACCAAGACAGGGAAGGACACGCATTGTTCGGGGCAGGAGGGGGTCTTACGCTTCTCCAGGATGGAGTGTGGGAAGCAAGGTGTGCGGCAGGTGTCCCCACTGTCTGAGTGAGTGGCGCTCATCAGTCACCTGGGCGATGTTAGAAGCCCAGACCCAGGACAGACCTCCTGGATCAAAATCTCGAAGACGGGGCTCTGGAGCCCCACTCCACAAAGCTCCCAAGGAGACCCTGGGCAGAGCCTTCAGGCTGGCAGTCACAGACCCATGAGAATAAGCAGGGGGATTCTAGGAGATGGACATCCAGGCCTAGCCCTCCTGACCCGAGTGGGGAGAAGGCGCCGCCTGTGGTCTCCGGGGTGGCTGGGTCCCAGCCTGGAGGGCTGGCTGCGCCTTGGCCTGAATCCTTAGCCCAGCACTGCATCCCACCAGTATTTTGTTCTTTTTTAAGCTTTTTTTTAAAAAATTGAAATGGAGATGGAGATCTTGCCATGTTACCAGCTGATCTTGAACTCCTGGTATCAAGTGATCCTCCCACCTTGGCCCCCAAGGTGCTGGGATTAAATCTAGTCCCGAATCCAGTTGTCCTTGACTTATTAAGGTCTCTAGTGTTCCCTCCATTTCTTAGTTGAGCTTTTCAGAAAATGCCAGGCTGTGGGATGTGCTGAGGGGAAAAGAGGTGCTGCCTGTGCCCAGCCTGGGGGTAGGGCAAGTGCCAGGGGCTCCCAGGTGAGCGCGGGGGATTGTGAGTGTGGCAGAGCCCCCAAACGGGGAAGTCCCTGACATCCTGGGCAGGGCACCCCCATCCCATAGGCCAAAAAGGGAATCCCAAGGAAACAAGCATCCTCCTGCCATGTGTGCAATCAACAAGACCAAGCCTCTTCGTGTGCAGACAGCGCCCAGGAGGCCCCGAGGGACATTCCACATGAACAGACATCACAGACGTGGTGTGTGGACGGGGGCGACCTGGAAGGACCCCCAGAAGGGCTGCTCTAATCCTAGAGCTGCTCTGAGCCAACACAGGAAGGAGGGGCAAGGCCTGACTGTGCCAGCCCACAGCCTCGTCAGTGGGCAGGGAACCCAGGGGACCTGGTGCAGATTCTGTCTGATAGGATGGTTCTGGCCTGAGCCCCATCAGGACACAACTGCAGGAGAAGGGATGGCAGAGGCTGGCAGGAAATGGTCAACAGACAGGACTTGCCATAGCTGACCTTTTCTCTCTGTCAAAGGAAATGGGCAAGGCAAGGGAATCAGCCCAGTGGTACACAGTGGGCTGTGGGTGTCAGGAGGCTGAGGAGGCCGCTCCAAGGAGGACAGCAGAGAGCAGGAGGGGCCGCCCGCAGTGTCTGATGGGGGATGCTGCACCAATGCCTGATGGCATAGCTGTGGTGAGGACAGAGCCCAGGAAGCGAGAGGGCACAGGCAAGCACCCTGGGGTGAGCCCTGCTGGGACGGGTGGGGTGGGAGGAGGTTGTAGGGAGCAGGGAGGGTGCCTGTAGGGCATTTTATGATGGGAGTCTTCAAAGAATGTTTCTGCACCATGGGGTGACCAAAGAGAGAGAAAGAAAAAGAGGGAGGTGCAAGAGAGGGAGAGGAGGCCGGGCACGGTGGCTCACGCCTGTAATCCCAGCACTTTTGGGAGGCTGAGGCAGGCAGACCACTTGAGGTCAGGAGTTCGAGACCAGCCCAGCCAAGATGATGAAACCCCATCTCTACTAAAAATATAAAAATTAGCCGGGCATGGTCATGCATCCCAGTTACTCAGGAAGCTGAGGCAGGAGAATCACTTGAATCTGGGAGGCAGAGGTTGCAGTGAGCCGAGATTGTGCCGCTGCACTCCAGCCTGGGCCCTGTATCAAAAAAAAAAAGACGGAGAGGATGCTGCACTTCCTCTCTGGGCCTCAGTCCCCCACTATAAAATGGAAAGATTACACACAGTGGGAAAAGACATTCGTAATATATGAACATATCCAATAATGGGCTCACGTCCACAATAGACAAAGAGCTCGTGTGATTCCAAATGAAAGGCAGACAATCCCATAGTTGGCAAAAAACTTGCACAGACACTTTACAAAAGAGGCAATAAACATGAGAAAGGGCTTATCTTCACTAGTCACTGGAGAAATGCACATTAAAAACCACACACAAGAGTTCATACGAAAATGGCAAGACAATTTGAAGGACTGGCAGCAACCTGAACTATCACTCACCAGCTGGTGGGAATGAAAATTGGTACAACCAGGTTGCAGAGTTTCTCAGATGATCAACGAGAGATGAACATGTGAGTATCTCATGGCAAGGCAATTCCATTGCCAGGGTGACTGATAACCAGAATGGGAACCTGCGTGCTCTGAAACGCGTACACCAGGAGGTCCACAGAAATTCTATTTGCAACAACCTCAAATGAGAACCACCCAAATGCCACGCGCACTAGAATGGATAAGTAAATTGCAGTGTCTTTGCACAGTGGAATAGCATACGGCAATAAAAATGAACAATACCGACTGCACACCAGATGGATGCAGCCCACAGACACAACATTGACTAAGCGGACCAGGCAAAAGCTTGCATACCATACGGCTTCACTCAGCTAAAAGTCCCCACATGAAGCCATGGTGCTTTAGAAAGCAGGCAGGGTTAGCGTCAGGAATGAGGCACGGATAAAACCCATGGGTGCCAGGTACATGAGTGGTCAGTCTCTGAAAATTCCTCCGCAGGACACTTGTACTTATGCCCTTCCCTGTGCATGGTGGTGTGCTTCAACAAGGTTTTTTTTTTTTTTTTTTTTTTTTTTGAGACGGAGTCTTACTCCATCACCCAGGCTAGAATGCAGTGGAACGATCTCGGCTCACTGCAACCGCCGCCTCCCGGGTTCAAGCGATTCTCCTGCCTCAGCCTCCCGAGTAACTGGGACTATAGGCACACGCCACCATGCTTGGCTGATTTTTGTATTTTTAGTAGAGATGGGGTTTCACCATGTTGGTCAGGCTGGTCTCGAACTCCTGACCTCGGGTGATCCACCCGCCTCAGCCTCCCAAAGTGCTGGGATTACACATGTGATCCACTGTTTACCCGGCCAACAACGCTTCTTAAAAGATACAAATAAAACGGATGGGCCAGTGCTTTTGGGGGGTTTCTGTCCTGGCTCTGACACCTCAGGCTTGGCTGGGCTCGGGAAGAAGTCAGGGCTGGGGCAGGGTCCAGAGGAGACCCTGTGGCAGAGGCCCGGGACAGCACAGGCGAGAGATTGAGCCCACTCACCCGGCAGATGGCCTTTCCTGTTATGAGGTCCCCAGCGCACAGCATGTCCTCGTGGATGGTGTAGTCACTGCTGCTTGGCTGGCCGGGGTACTGGGGCTGGAAAAAGGATCCGCAGACACTATTTTCCATGACACCGACCTCTGCCTCCTGAAGCTGGAAGGGCTCAGGCAGGAAGACTGTGGGAGGAGGTGTCAGATGTGCAGCCAGAGGGAAGCCCTCCCTTCCCAGCCCGCTCACCCAGGGAGGGCACCACCAAGACGAGGGGACAGGCAAAGGGGAAGGGCCTGCAGTAAGACGAGCCAGGACGGAGGCCAATGTGGCTGCAAGGGAGCAGGCGTGGGGTGAAGGGTGAGGCGCAGCCGCCTCGGGGCCCAGAGCGGGGGCCCTCCTAGCCAGGATGTGGTGTTGGAGGTGTCATTCCAAGCACACTGGGACACAATAGAAGGGTCTTATGCATCAAAAACAAGCCCTCTGGCTGCTAAGAGGAGGCAGAGCTGGAGGCAGGGAGGGTGGCAGTTGGAGTGGCAGCCCGGCTGGTGGCATACCTAGCAGGTGCCGGGCAGGCTTGAGCAGTGTGACAAATCAGACACGCCCTTCCTCAAGGAGCAACTGGTCTGGGGACACTTGGGCTGTGGTTCCAGCTGTCACCCCCAGATCTGGCCTGGGGTCCCCATGTGGGCAAAGCCTGATGACAGGGGCCCACCCCTGCACAATGCCTGCCCTGTGTGGGCCTCATGGGTCCTTGGGGGCTGCTGGTGTGTGGAGAGAGAAGGATGACTGGAGCCCAGATCTCTCATCAAGGTCAATGGCTCTCTGCTCGGAAGCTGCTCCAACTAACTGATGACTTCCCCAGGCCCTAACTCCTCCTCTCCCACCTGGAGAATCTTCTCTGCCTTGATTCTTAGAGAATGACAGTCCCTGGGAGGCCGAGGCGGGTGGATCACCTGAGGCTGGGAATTCGAAACCAGCCTGACCAACATGGAGATACCCCATCTCTACTAAAAACACAAAATTAGCCAGGTGTGGTGGCTCATGCCTGTAATCCTAGCTACTCAGGAGGATGAGGAGGAGAATCGCTTGAACCGGGGAGGTGGGGGTTGTGATGAGCCAAGATCATGCCATTGCACTCCAGCCTGGGCAACAAGAGCGAGACTCCATCCCAAAAAAAAAAAAAGTTGGAGAACGACAGTCCCAGGAGGCTGTCTTTGGAGGACCAGCTGCTCTCATGACTAGGGCCGTGTGACTGACATTCAGCGGCAAGGGCAGGGAGGCCAGATCTGGCCTGCTCATGGAATGCCTGTCTTAAATGCCTCCTCTGAGATAGTCTGCCAGATGATGACCCCACAAATAATTCCAAATTGCCATTCCACTGTTTTGCACTCATCACTATATTTTCCTAAATCAAAAGTATTTATTCTTTTGCTGGAGTCTTTACCTAACATTTCTTCCCTCTCAGTCTACAAATATACAAATATATGACAAATATGCCAGGCGAGCAGCGAGGTTCACATCCACAGAGGTGAGTGTTCTTCAGACATAAACACCTGGGCCGAGGACAGACCTGCTCTCTCTTTTTTGTTTTTGAGACAGAGTCTTGCTCTGTTGCCCAGCTGGAGTGCGGTGGTGCAATCTCGGCTCACTGCAACCTCTGCCTCCCTGGTTCAAGCGATTCTCCTGCCTCAGCCTTCCCAGTAGCTGGGATTACAGGCACCCGCCTCCACGCCCAGTTAATTTTTGTGTGTGTGTGTATATATATATATATATATATATATAGTTTTTTTTTTTTTTTAAGTAGAGATAGGGTTTCACCATATTGACCAGGATGGTCTTGATCTCTTGACCTCGTAATCTGCCCACCTCGGTCTCCCAAAGTGCTGGGATTACAGGCGTGAGCCACGGCACCCGCAGGCCTACTCTTACTTGCTACTGATGCCCAGCACCTTCCACCGCCATGGAAGCTCCAGGGCGCTTGGTGAGGCCCTGGAGGAGGTCAGACCGCAGCAGGCCCTTGTCGTCAGGGTGGAGTCAGTAACATTCAGAACCAGGGAACCCTGAATGGCTCAGAGTCAAAGAGCCCAAGTGCCTGCCTCCAAAAGCGGGAGATGCTCAGGCCACTTGACTGCACTGCTCACCATCCTCGGTGACCATTCCCCAACCAGATATCCAGCAGGAGCTGTCAGGGGCCAACGACGTGGTGGGTTCCGGAAGGCAGGCGGGGAGGATGTGGGAGCTGAATTCCACAGGACGGTGCAGTTGCAGCAGGGTGATGTCACTCCCCATGCGGTGCCACTTGTTATAGTCAGCGTGCACCATGATCCTGTTCACTGTCATCTGCCGGCTGTGCTCTGTGGGATGGCTTAGCTGGTTGTACCCAAGTAGGATCCGGTAATCAGATGGGTTAGTGGACCTGTTGTGGGGAGGCTCCTCTGAGTGCTGGGCCGGCACCCTCACCCCAGCTGCCCACCTGGCAGGCACCCAGACCCCACCGTCACTCTGGGGTTACTCTCTCCTCCCTTCCTCATGTCAGAGAGCCCTGCTTTGGTCTTGACAAGAGCTTAGGGGCCTTCGGGACACTTGGCCAGGGATGATTCCTGTGGCTTTCTCAGCATGCCCCAGACTCAAAGGAGTCGAGAATCTTAGTGCAGAAAACACTGGGGGTGCATTACGTCACCCCTTCATTTCAGAAGAGAAGAGACTTGGCTCATTCCTAGCTCTGACCAGAACCCTCCTGGGGCCCCATGACCTCCAGTAATTCTCGAAGACCCTATTTCCCTAGCCAGTATGCTCCACCCCCTTCTCCCCAGTCCTCGTGCACCACCATCTCCAAGGCTGCCCCACCTGGTGACGGGAACTCAGCAGGTATTGGTGGAGCACATGGAGGAGTTCATGGAACTGAACTTGTTTCCAGAAAACAAGTGACTTTCCAACCCACAGGTCCTGGCTGTATGGTCCTCCTCCCCCCACATGCCTGCATCCACCTCCCCCAAAGGCCTCTCCTGCTCCGAGCCGCTGTCTGGTGCAGGGTCTACCATGGTCCTGGCCTTGTGCCTACCTTTCCTGACAGGATGAGAAGCCTCAGGGTGGGGCTTGCATCTCTGTGTACCGCACAATGGGCCTGACTTGAGGCCTGGCACCCGCGGGTGCTGAATAAATGAGTGGGATCTGAGGAGGATGCTACAGCCAGCTATGTCCAAAGCTCTGGCTTCCTGGCTCAGAATTTGACATCCTCCCCGACTCCCTCAGAGCACACAGCAAGCCCAGGAAGCACTGGAGGAGTAACTCAGTCTCCTGACCCTCTCTGCCTCACACCTCCTGGGACAGAGGCCGTCTGTTTCATCTTTCACTCTCGTCTGTGGGGACGGTGGCACATAATTCTCCAGAAGTGACAAAACCCCCCTGGCTGGACATAATGTGCCAGCATGTGTGGGTAGCCAGGACGTAGGGGAGCCTTCGGCAAGTGTTCCCTGGACAGCCTGCAATGAGCCCTGGCTGGAAGGGGCCAGGCACTCAACTATGCGTGCCTGGCCCTGGGAAGCCCTGGAACTGTCACTCTGTCTCATCACCTGAAGCGTGTGTCAAGTGTGTGTGACCTGGGATGCTGCACACCCACTACCACTTACACAAGAAAAACCGAGGCCCACTGAGATTGTGTGGATGGCCTAGAGCTGGGCAAGATGCAGAAACCAAAGCTCACATTGACTGGAACATCAGGATTTTGATTCCTAAAGTTTACAGCAGATGGAGAGTGGGCTGGAGGTGGTTCCCTTTAGAAATAAAGTCTGTTTTCCTCTATTTATTGATAATCCCAATTAGAGTGGATTAATTTTCATTTAGCTATTTATTTTATTTTGTTCTATTTTATTTTATTTTTGAGACAAGATCTGGCTTTGTGGCCCAGGCTGGAATGCAGTGGCACAACCACATTTCACTGCAGCCTCAACCTCCCTGGGCTCAGGTGATCCTCCTGCCTCAGCCTCCTCAGTAGCAGGGACCACAGGCATGCCCCGTCATATTTGGCTGATTTTTTATTTTTAGTAGAGATGGAGTTTTGCCATGTTGCCCAGGCTGGTCTTGAACTCTTGGGCTCAAGCAATCCACCCGCCTTGGCCTCCTAAAGTGCTGGGATTACAGGTGTGAGCCACCGTGACAGGCCTTAACTATTTATTTATTTTTACTTTTAATTATTTACTTATTTTCAGACAGGGTCTCATCGTGTCGCCTGGGGTGGGGTGCAATGGTGTGATCACAGTCACTGCAGCCTTGGCCTCCCAGGCTCAAGTGATTCTCCCAAGTAGCTGGGAGTACAGGCGCACACCACCAGGCCTGGCTAAATTTTGTAATTTTTGTAGCGATGAGGTGTCACTATGTTGCCCAGGCTGATCTGGAATTCCCGGACTCATACAATCCTCCCACCTCAGCCTCCCGAAGTACTAGGATTACAGGTGTGAGCCATCACACCCGGCTCCATTTAGCTGTTTCAAAGTCATGTGCGTGTAATGAGACAACCACACCATCTTAGCAGGTTGACCAATGTGGGGTGGAGTGGCGGGGGGCGGGGGGGGGGATGCCCAACCCCAGAGTGAGAGATGAGGTAGGATCCTTTGCCTGGGAGATGCCACACACTTGGTCAGGAGACTGGAGCAGTCTGATGAGCAGGGACAGCATTCCAGGCACAGGGCACTGCTGGGTCAAAGGCAGGACACCTGGGGGCAGCAAACTGTCCCAGAACAAAGCCTATAAAGAAAAGGCTGCGCCCTCACTTCAGGCTTCCCTCTCGAGTGCCCTCCCACAGCAGGGCCTTGAGGGAAGATGCACCTTTGGAAGCAGTGAGCAGCAGAGGCCACCCAGTTGCTGTCGATGAGGGCAGCTCCGCAGATGTGCCTGCCGAGATAGAGTAGACTGGCCTGCCATGGCCACCGCTCAGGTTCCGCCCTCTGGCCTCCGAAGATCTTCCCGGTGGGCCTCCCGGAGGAATTCCCGTTGAATCTGGTCTTCCCACACACTGTGGAGACAGCCCAGCAATGAGGTGCCTGCATGAAGGACGCCAGCCCCTGGTGCCCCCAAATGTCAGGATCAACAGGACCCGGGGCCGCCGTGCCCCTCCTCTCACTTCACAGGAGGGACATGTCCAAGGCTCAGGGTGAAGCCACGCGGCCCATGGGACAGCACCACCTGGATGACCCGGGAACACACAGCCCAAGGCCCCCTGTCAGGGGCGACGGCCGGTGGGGCTGGGGGGTGAGCACCGGGCCCGGCTTCTCCCAGGCTTCATGCCGTGTGTGTTGGCGCAGAGGCTGCGGAAGGGATGCACCGCTCCACCGCGCGGCCCCTAAGCGGCTGTGCCCTCCCTTCCCGGCCCAGTGCGCCCCCAGACTGAAGCGAATCAGAGACACTCCGCCCACAGTCCTGTCTGCAGTAGCATTTCCCCATCCTGGAAATGAGGGTGTGTGGGGCGCTGGACTGCAGAGGCCTGAGATCCAGCCCGGCAGGGCCAGCGCGGGAGCCCCATCCTCTCTGCTCCTTCCAAGGCGCCTTCCTCCCAGGGCCCGGGAGCCAGACCTGCCCGGCCGGGCCTTCCGGGCGGGTGTCCGCGTCGGGCGGCAGGGCAGGGCCACGAGAGGCAGGCGACCTCCGCTCCTCGCTCCGTCCGGACCACCCCCGCCCGCTCACCTGCAGAGAGGGACGAGGTGGACGGGAAGCGCAGCAGCAGGAGGAGCTGCCAGAGGATCGCGGCGGCCAGCGCGCAGGGTCCCCGCCGGCCCCGGCCTGAGCGCTCTGCCCCCGCGTCCCTCATCCGGCCGGTGGCCTGGGCGTCCCCAACGGGGCGGAGAGCGCGGCGCGTGGCCAACCGCGGGGCTCCGGGAAACCGCCCGCGGCCATCGGGGTGCTGGGACCGGATCCCAGGCGGGCGGGTGTGGGGAGCCCGGGCTCGTGGGAGGCAGGGGTCACTGGGAACCCCCAGAGCGTCACAGGGCCCCTCCCTCCAGGGACTCCACTGTGCAGAGGAGACACGAAGGCGACTATGGCCCAAGCGCAGAAATACACAGTAATGGTGAGAGGGCGAGTGCTTACATCATGTCATCAAGCATTTCCAGCTTGATTTCCGAGTTTAACCCACTCCTCCACAAGGACGCCGGCCCTGGGATTAGGTCAGGCCCACCAGGGACAATATAATATCCTTTTCTTAAACTCCAGCATGCCACAGTCGTGAGAGGCCTGTGCCGTCTCAGTCACAGGTCCCTCCACACTCAACAGGAGGGTCATAGACAACAGCTGGGTGGCAGGGAGTCATCTGAGAACTCTGCCTAACACAACCTCCGGCCTCCAGTGACGCATGTCCCTCCCAATCCCCAGAATGCATTCAGCATACCTCAAGGTTACCAAGAGCCTCATCCTGTTACCGGAACAGGGCCTGATTCAGACATGAAGAGAGGAATTCGGGCGGTCCATAAAGTGAAAGCACGTTTCTTAAGAAAGTAAAGGAATAAAAGAATGGCTACTCCACAGGCAGTTGCCCATTTTTATGGTTATTTCTTGATTATATGCTAAACAAGGGGTGGATTATTCATGAGTTTCCAGGGAAAGGGATGGACAGTTACCAGAACTGAGAGTTCCTCCCTCTTTCAGACCATATAGGGTGACTTCGTGACCTTGCGGTAAACTGTCATGGCACTGGTGGGAGTGTCTCTGAGCATGCTAATGTATTATAACTAGCATATAATGAGCATTGAGGACCACCGGAAGTCACTCTCGTCACCATCTGGGTTTTGGTGGGTATTGGCTGGCTCCTTTACCCCAACCTATTTTAACAAGATCTTTATGACTTGTATCTTTTGCCTACCTCCTATCTCATTCTGTGACTTAGAATACCTAACCTCCTGGGGGCCGGGCATGGTGACTCCCACCTGTAATCCCAGCACTTTGGGAGGCCAAGGTGGGCAGATCACCTGAGATCAGGAGTTCCAGACCAGCCTGGCCAACATGGTGAAACCCCGTCTCTAATAAAGATACAAAAATTAGCAAGGCATGGTGGCAGGTGTCTGTAGTCCCAGCTACTTGGGAGGCTGAGGCAGAATAGCTTGGACCTGGGAGGCAGAGGTTGCAGCAAGCCAAGATCATACCACTGCACTCCAACCTGGGTGACAGCTAGACTTTTTTTTTTAAAAAAAAAAAAAGGCCGGGCGCGGTAGCTCACGCCTGTAATCCCAGCACTTTGGGAGGCTGAGACAGGCGGATCACAAAGTCAGAAGATTGAGACCATCCTGGCTAACAAGGTGAAGCCCCATCTCTACTAAAAAATACAAAAACATAGCCGGGGGTGGTGGCAGGTGCCTGTAGTCCCAGCTACTCGGGAGGCTGAGGCAGGAGAATGGCGTGAACCCGGGAGGCGGAGCTTGCAGCCAAGATTGCGCCACTGCACTCCAGCCTGGGCAACAGAGTGGCAAGACTCCGTCTCAAAGAAAAAAAAAAAAAGCCTAACCTCTTGGGAATGCAGCCCAGTAGGTCTCAACCTCCTTTTACCGGCCCCTATTCAAGATGGAATTGCTCTGGTTCAAACGCCTCTGGCAATCTCATTAGAGTCTCAGCTTAAAATTCAAAATCTCATCATCTACATCTAAATAGAATTATCTCATCAGCTCAAAATCCACAATGTCATCATTTAAATACTTCAGATGGAATATGGATCAGGTTCCTGGCTGTAATCTGCTAAATACAGCTCTTGAGCACAATTCTTCCTGACCTGTGGACCTATGAAACGAAAGAAACTTCCTACCCCAACATTCTGCACATACAGTGATAAGACGGGCACAGCATAATGCTCAAAAGGAGGTTGGGGGAATGGACAGTAAAAAGCAGTGACTAGTCCATAGCAGCTTTTATATCCTTCTGGAACAAACTCCATTAGGTTTCAAGGCCTGGGAGAAAATCCTGTGGCTCTCAGCTCGGGTCATCCTTCCTTTTTCATGCTAAGTAGCACGTTTGCATCCAAGTAGTTCTACTGCCTTGCTTCCTGCAAGTGGAATTCTGGGGGCCTTCTTTCATTGTGTACTTTCCCTGTCCCTGTCAGTATGAGCTGGGAATGTTCTGCTGAAATAAACATCTCAAGAACCTCATAGTCCTTGTGTGTTTCACCAGTTTCACTTCATTAGATAAAGTCACATGCACAATCTTTTTGAGATAGTCCCTCCTCCACCTGGCCTCCTGCTGAAATGGCAGCGTCCTTGGGGCCCTCTGTTGTGACTATACCTCAATGTCTTGAAAGGGCCCTTGGATGGACTGACTATTCTGACCTCTTGGTCTTTCTGGGGTCTTAGCAGAACATTAGAGTGTCAGACTTTTCTCTGTGCCATGGTTTCAGCGACCATCTCTGACTTTTAGCATCTTTTGACATCTGGAGAGGCTAAGAATTTTTGAAACCCTCCAGTCCTGATTCCTTTTGGTTTAGCAGTTCTTCCCTCAGTTTATCCCTCTTCCTTCACATTTTGCTATAAGTAGCAAGAAGAAACCAGGTAGGACCTCAAAGCGTTGCTTAGAAATCTCCTAAGCCACATGAAACTGCCTTTGCCAAATTATAACTGTAAGAGAAATCTGACATAGTTGACTCCATCTTGCTTTTGACCTCCAAGCTGTCCTTGGTCATTCCTGGGGCTAAGCCAAGCTAACTTTAAGAATAATTTAGTTTATAGTTTAATTTGAAAGCAAGGATAATAATAGTTCCTCCCTAAAACTAATCCCTTCCTTGCTCAGGGACTGAAAACCACCTTTGGTAAGATTAATGAAAGGCCACAAGAATAGGATTATGGGAGGGGACTGAATTCTGATAAGGTAGGCATAGTTTCTATAATCCCTTACAGCTCAGGAGTCATATAGCCAGAGGTCACAAGATTTGTGACTCTCCCAATTGCTCCTATAATGTCACTATTGTAGAACCTGAGATTTTTTTTTTTTTTCCGGCTTTTTTCAGACTGACCCCACCTGAACTTGTGACTCATGACTCAAATGGCCCTGTGGTCCCACCCAGAGGTGGACTCAGTGCACAGGGACCATTTTCCACACCTCTGTAATTTTCATCACCAACCAATCAGCTGCACTTATTCCCTAACCCTCCTGCCCATCAATTGTCCATAAAATCTCCTGGCTTCTGAGCCTACAGGGAGACCAATTTGAGTGAGAACGCCAGTTCTCCTGTGTGAGCTGGGCCCTGGTCAATGAAAGTCTTTCTCTACTGCAACAGCACGGTCTCAGGAGTTTGATTCTGTCTGCGCAGCAGGCAGGAAGAACCTATCTGGCAATTACACATACGTGCAAATGGGCCCCTGAAAGTTTGCTCCCCACACAGCAGCGGGAAACAGTTTCTGCTGTGACACCATCAGGACCTACCCCATTTCCGGTAGCATACCCCCCACCTGCTAAGCTGTCAACCACAGAAGCCTTAAAGTCTATATTTCTATGCATAGTCTATCCAAGGAAATAGAGGCCTTCTCTAAGGTAATTCAAATTTTTTTTTTTTTTTTTTTTTGAGACGGAGTCTCGCTCTGTCACCCAGGCTGGAGTGCAGTGGCGCGATCTCGGCTCACTGCAAGCTCTGCCTCCCAGGTTCACGCCATTCTCCTGCCTCAGCCTCCTGAGTAGCTGGGACCACAGGCACCCGCCACCACGCCCGGCTAATTTTTTTGTATTTTTAGTAGTGACGAGGTTTCACCGTGTTAGCCAGGATGGTCTTGATCTCCTGACCTCTTGATCCACCCTCCTCGGCCTCCCAAAGTGCTGGGATTACAGGCGTGAGCCACTGCGCCCGGCCGGTAATTCAAGTTTTTTAAATGATGTTCCCCAAAATATTTCCAGGCCCTACCCACTGCCCAGTTCCAAAACTACTGGCATATTTTTAAATGTTTCTTACAGCAGCACCTCATTCCTGGAACCAAAATTCCTATTAGTGTTCTGTTGCTGTGAAAGTTTTAACCTCATGGCTTAAAACAACACAAATACATGACCATGCCATGCCCATGGGTAAGAACTCTGCCATGGCCTGACTTGGTTCTCTGCTGAAGGTCTCATGCTCAAGATGTCGACTGGCCACAAGCTCTCTGAAGGCTCTGCAGAAGAATTTGCCTTCCAGCCCATTTAGGTTGTTGGCAAAATTCCGTTTCTTGCAGTTGAATGACTGAGGCAGGCGTTTGCTAGTTGGGAGCCACTGTCAACGCCTAGAGGCCACTTGACTGCTTCCCACAGGCCCTCTCACAATACCTCAGCTTCCTCCTTCAGGGACAGCCTCAGGATCTCTTGCATCAAATCCTTCCTAGGCTTTGAATCTCTGACTTCTCTTGTCTGTGACCTCTAGACCCAGATACAAAGGACTCCCATGATTTGGTCAGAACTTTCAAGGACATCACCCTTCCTTAATCAATAATCTCCCTTTCTTAAAGTGCCATGTGATTAACACAGTCACGAGACTGATAGCCCATTATATTCACAGTCCCTCCCACCCTTGCAGGGAGGAATTATATACGAAGTGGGTTGTTGAGGGTTATCTTAGAATTCTCCCTACCACAGTCTCCTCTGAGACAGATTCTGCCAATGCAGACACAAGAGTTTCATTCAAAAGCTCAAGCTCTAGCAGAAGATGCAGAAAAGTAAATTGATAATTTCCTTTTTTTAATTTTTTTTTTTTTTTGAGACAGAGTCTTGCTCTGTAGCCCTGGCTGGAGTGCAGTGGCACTATCTCGGCTCACTGTAACCTCTACCTCCTGGACTCAAGCCATTCTCCTGCCTCAGCCTCCCAAGTAGCTGGGATTATAGGCACATGCCACCATGCCCAGCTATATTTTGTATTATTAGTAGAGATAGGGTTTCACTATGTTGGCCAAGCTGGTCTCGAACTCCTGACCTCAGGTGATCCGCCCACCTGGGCCTCCCAAACTGCTGGGATTATAGGCATGAGCCACTGTGCTCAACCCGTTTGTTTGTTTGTTTGTTTGTTTGTTTGTTTGTTTTTAAACAGTTTCACTCTTGTAGCCCAGACTGGGGTGCAATGGTGCGATCTTGGCTCACTGCAATCTCTGCTTCTTGGGTCCTGGGTTCAAGGCTGGTCTTGAACTCCTGACCTCAGCCGATCCACCCACCTCGGTCTCCTAAAGTGCTGGGATTACAGGAGTGAGCCACTGCACCCGACCAAGGGATGATTTCAATGTATTGTGAAAAGAACCAGAATAAACACAGGCACAAGAGTCTCAAGTTTACACATGGAATAATAATGTGTTTTTCTAATGTATCTACTTTCTTTTTTTTTTTTTTTTTTTTTTTTTGAGACGGAGTCTCGCTCTGTCGCTCGGGCTGGAGTGCAGTGGCCGGATCTCAGCTCACTGCAAGCTCCGCCTCCCGGGTTAACGCCATTTTCCTGCCTCAGCCTCCTGTGTAGCTGGGACTACAGGCGCCCACCACCTCCCCCGGCTAGTTTTTTGTATTTTTTAGTAGAGACGGGGTTTCACCGTGTTAGCCAGGATAGTCTTGATCTCCTGACCTCGTGATCCGCCCGTCTCGGCCTCCCAAAGTGCTGGGATTAGAGGCTTGAGCCACCGCGCCCGGCCAATGTATCTACTTTCATCTACCCTTTAAAAAAACACTTGATCTTTTTATACTCTCTGAACTGTTTTTTTTTCTTTGTAAATCATACATCTGGTAAGAGGTTAATATCCAGAATATTTTCTTTTTAAACTTCTACAACTGAACAACAAAAATCAAAGAACCCAATTCAAAAACTGGCAAAGGACTTGAATAGACATTTATTTTTATTTTATTTTTTGAGACAGAGTTTCGCTCTTGTTGCCCAGGCTGGAGTGCAGCAGTGTGATCCTGGCTCACTGCAACCTCTGCCTCCCAGGTCCAAGTTGTTCTCCTGCCTCAGCCTCCTGAGTAGCTGGGATTACAGGCGCCTGCCACCACCCCCAGCCAATTTTTTTTGTATTTTTAGTAGAGACAGATTTCACCATGTTGGCCAGGCTTGTCTTGAACTCCTGACCTCAGGTGATCCACGCGCTTCAGCCTCCTAAAGTGCTGGGATTACAGGCGTGAGTCACTGCATCCGGCCTTGAATAGACATTTCTCTAAAGAGGATATACAAATAGCCAATAACATATAAAAAGATGCTCAACATCACTAAACATTAGGGAAATGCAAATGAAAACAATGAGATACCACCTCACATCCATTGAAAACACAGAAAATAAAAACTGTTGGCGAGGACTTAGAGAAAGCAGACCCTGTGCCTGCTGTTGGCGAGGACGTAGAGAAAGCGGACCCGTGCCTGCTGTTGGCGAGGACGTAGAGAAAGCGGAACCCGTGCCTGCTGTTGGAAATCGAAAACGGTGCAGATGCTGTGAATGCCAGTTCCTCAAACAATTGAACATCAAATTAAAAAATAAAACTTCAACTTCACTGAACATTTAAACATAAAAGTTTGGCAGTTCCTCGAAAAATTAAACAGAATTACCCTTTGGTCCGCAATTCTGCTTCGGGGTATACACCCGGAAGGATTGAAAGCAAGGTCTTGAAGTGACAACTGTCTGCCTAGAAGCATCACTCACAAAGCCCAGAGGTGGAATCAGCCCAAGCCTCCGTGTGTAGACGAATGGATACATAAAACGTGGTACAGTCTTCACCCTTGAAAAGGAATGAAATTCTGATGCATAATACAACGGCTGAACTTTAAAGACGTTACATTAAGTGAAAGAAGGCAGCCACACCAGCACAGGCACTATGGGGCTCCACTCCCATTAGTTGTGTCTCGAGAGGCCCCGAGAGGCCAGAGAACTAGAGACAGGAAGTAGAATGGTGGGAGCTGGAGGGAGGGGAATGTGGGGTTTGTGTTGAATGGGGGCCGAGTGTCAGTCTGGGAAGATGAAAAAGTCCTGGAGATGGACGGTGGTGACGGCTGCCCAACAGTGTGAATGTACTTCATGCCACTGAACTGTACACTTAAAACTGGTTAAAATGCAAATTTATGTTATGTATATTTTACCACAATTTTTAAAAACTGGAAAAAAGTAATGCGCCCCTCCCTAGTATGGCCAGAGGTGTAGAGGATGAGACTGAGAGTTGTATAGGGAAGCTGGAGGGGTAGGCAAGGCAAGAAGCCTGAGGGTGGCTGCAGAGGAGGAGCCCAATGTGGGGTGTGGAAGTGTCACACAGGGTGGGTGACACTGGGTGGGGCCGAAACACACTAGGCAGGTGGCTGAGGACAAAGGTGGCCTGGCCCCGGAAAGCTGCAGAAACACTGTCTTCAGGGAGGTGAAAGGGGCTTTGGAGAGCTGGGGTGCTGGAATGCACTGCCCACCATCTGGGCTGTTCCTCAGGCGTCCAGGGACCCACCTCCCACACCACGTCACCTCACAATGATGTACATTGTCAGTTTGAGACGAGGAGCCTGAAGCCAAGGACAACCCACCTCATGTGGGGAGCATGGGTGTGGGCGGGCCTGCCGGCCACCTGCCCCTCTTTGTCCTGCTGTTGGCCCTCAGCATGACCCCACCTGCCTGGCCCAAGCTGCTCCCAAGGGAGCGCAGAAGACAGCTATTGTTCAGTCTGGATATGGGACAGGGTTGCCAAGTCACAAGCTGGGTGGGCCTACAGAGTAGGAGGTTCCCAGTGACAGCCTATAGTGCTGTGAGCAGAGGAGGGACTCCAGGCAGGCTGTGGGCACCCCGTGGAGCAAGTGCCCTGAGGCCTCACAGCCACCCCTGCGTTCCCCCTCACAGACGCGGTGCCAGCATCACCCAGTGGCACAGTGACCTGCAGGCAGGGTCAGGGCAGCACTGGGCCTCAGCAGAAGGGCTCTGGTGACCACTACCCCCATGGCCTCTCTCCACAGGCTCGAGGTGCCAAGGGGCTGTGCTCTCCCATGCCATGCCCTGCATACCAGACCAGACAGTGCCTTCCTCTTCTCCTTGCACGCTCACCACCAGATGGATTTTTCCTGTCCCTGTTCTCCAGGAATAAGTTGCTCTGAGCTTGCCACCAGGTGGCATCGTGAAACTGTTTTACAAGGGCCTAATCAGCTAAACTCACAGCCCCAGACTCTGAACTGGTACCTACTCTTCCCTCCCTCGGCAGCCTGTTTACCTGTGGCTCCCGCATCCCCTCCAAGCCATCCACACCATCCCAGACCCGCAGGAGTGTCCCGTGTCTCCTCCGCCCCTCGGGAGGGGACGCTCACTCTGGGAATCCCTTTAGCGCTCAGGGGGGACTTTCAAGTTCGTTCTCCTCCTCTGTGGGTCCCCGGGTGTGCCAGCCGCCTTTCTCACTGTGTTCATCAGTGTTCTCCAGAGGCACAGAACTAACACATGAAAGGGCATTTATTGAGAAGAACTGACTCACACGATCCCAGGGTGAAGTCCCATGACAGGCCGTCTGCAAGCTGAGGAGCAGGGAAGCCAGTAGTGGCTCAGTCCGAGTCCAAAAACCTGAGAAGTAGGGAAGCCAAGAGTGCAGCCTTCAGTCTGTGGCCGAAGGCCTGAGAACTCTGGCAAACCACTGGTGTAAGTCCAAGAGTCCAGAAGCTGAAGAACCAGGAGTCTGATGTTCGAGGGTATGAAGCATTCAGCAGGGAAGAAGGATGAAGCCTGGGAGACTCGGCAAGTCAGCTTCCTCCACCTTCTTCTGCCTGCTTTTTCTCGCCATGCTGGCAGCCGATTGGATGGTGCCCACCCACATTGTAGGTGGGTCTTCCTCTCCCAGTCCACTGACTCACATGTGAATCTCTGCTGGCAACACCCAGAAACACCCAGAAACAATACTTTGCATCCTTCAGTCCAATCAAGTTGACACTTAATATTAACCACTAACTATCACATTCACCTTCCCTGCTGCTCTGCAAGCACCCTTGGGGCAGAGGCCACATCTCACTCGTGTTGCCAAAGGCCTGGGCAGTGGGAGATGTTGCTCCCTGAGGCCTCTGTGGCTGCCTCCTCCTCCCCAGCCACGGTGATGGGGCTGCCGGAAGGCAGTGACTGCCCTCCGAGATTCCAGAGCCATGTTTTTGCAGGATCAGGAAGAACAGAGGGGTAGGGCTGAGGGGTGCGGCCCCACGCTGCGCAACCCCGTGCAGGGCCTACCCTCTGAGACTGAGGTTGGTATCACATGGTCCCCTGATGCCTTCAGATCATCTACAGGAGTGCAGACTATGTTCCATTCTGTGTTGAGAGTGAGGGGTGCCGGTACCATGTTGTCTGAGAGGGGAAAGTGCTCTTCCTCTTTGGAGGCAGTTCCAGAGGACTCGGGTCACCGATGTTGAAGGCAAAGTATCTCTTCCCTCCTCAGCTATATTTGAAGAAACCTTCAGGGCCTGCCTTGACAGAGCAGGTTCCAGTAAGTGGCAGGTGAAGACACCTGGAGAAGTGGGGCCATCCACTCCTGCTGGCATCAGATGTGCTGGTGCTACAGGGATGGTGACGACAGTTGACTGTCCTACCACATGACCAGGCGGGGAACACAGCTCCTTGTGCTACCTGTAACGCAACACATCTAGATCCAACCAGTAACCCTCCTTCTCAGTGCTGAGGGTCCGTCTCCAAAGTGGTGCCTGAATGAACTTAGCAAACCTGACAGCACTTGACGGGAGACTGGCCCACCCTGGAGGGCCTAGGCTCCTCCGAGGGTCCCCTGGCCACTCCAGCAGGGCCTTCTCACACGCTGCTGGGAGTGTGGAGTAGATGCCGTGGAGGGCAAAGCAGCACATCTCGCACAGCTGACCATGCGATTCCTCCTGCTAGAAAAACATCCTAGGTGAACATTCAGACTCCTCCACCTAGCAACCTTGTCACTGCCCTGCTGGTAAGACTGGAAAAAAGCAAAAGCATCCATCAGAGAACAGCGGCGAAATAAGTGGTGAGGTGCCCAGAGAAGGGAACGCTGCAGAGCATTTTCGTAGAATGAACTAGGCTTGTGAATGGCAACAACATTGGCCCGGAAGGTAGGATGTTGAGTGGAAAACGCCAGCAGTAGAATGAAGCAACCATACCAAATACAGAATAAATGCTATATATAGTTCAGGGACTGTGTATTTGCAGCAAAATTAAAAAACACGGGCAGGAGGAAGATATGGTAACTCCGGGGTGGATACTGCACAGGGAGGGAGAGAATAGGCCAGAGGATGCGGTCAAAGGGGTCTGTAACTGTATGTGAGAGGCTTTGCTATGTTAAAAAATGTATACAGTATGTAATATATGTTTACATGTAAATATATTTATATCTAGTTATATGTAACATAAAACGTTATATAAAAATAATTGGAGCCGGGCGCGGTGGCTCAAGCCTGTAATCCCAGCACTTTGGGAGGCTGAGACGGGCGGATCACAAGGTCAGGAGATCGAGACCATCCTGGCTAACACGGTGAAACCCCGTCTCTACTAAAAAATACAAAAAGCTAGCCGGGCGAGGTGGCGGGCGCCTGTAGTCCCAGCTACTCGGGAGGCTGAGGCAGGAGAATGGCGTGAACCCGGGAGGCGGAGCTTGCAGTGAGCTGAGATCCGGCCACTGCACTCCAGCCTGGGTGACAGAGCGAGACTCCGTCTCAAAAAAAAAAAAAAAAAAAAAAAAAAAAATTGGAAGCTCGCCAGACACAGTGGCTCACACCTGTAATATCAGCACTTTGGGAGGCCGAGGCAGGTGGATCACTTGAGGTCAGGAGTTCAAGACCAGCTTGGCTAACATGGCGAAACCCCATTTCTACTAAAAATAAAAAAATTAGCCGGGCATGGTGGCACACACCTGTAATCCCAGCTACTTGGGAGGCTGAGGCAGGAGAATTGCTTGAACACGGGAGGTGGAGCTTGCAGTGAGCCAAGAGTGTACCACTGTACTCCAGCCTGGGCGACAGAGCGAGACTCTGTCTCAAATAAGAATAATAATAATTGGAAGCAAATATGGCAAAATGTGAACATTTGCTAATCCTGGATAGTGGGTCCATGAGTGTCTGCTAATCCTAGTCTGCATTTCTCAGTGTATTTCAAATACTTCACAGTGCTAATAAAAGAACAAAGTGTTTGCTATAAAAATTTTTTTTTCTAGAGATGGAGTCTCACTCTGTCACCCAGGTTGGAGATAACCCCAATTTCCTGGGCTCAAGCGATCCTCCTGCCTCAGCTTCCCAAGCAGCTGGGACTGCAGGCATGTGTCACCAGGTATGGCTAAGTTTTTAATTTTTAATTTTTATTTTTGGAGAGACAGAATCTCATTATGTTGTCCAGGCTATTCTCAGACTCATAACCTCAAACTTCTGGCCTCAAGTGATCCTCCTGCCTCGGGCTTCCAAAGTGCTGGGATTACAGGGGTGAGCCACCATGCCCAGCCTTTTCAGTATATTTGAAATAAATAGGACACAGTGCTAATAAAAGAGTGCTTACAAAGCGTTTGCTGTAAATTAATCTTTTTTTTTTTTTAAGACGAGTCTCACTCTGTTGCCAGGCTGGAGTGCAGTGGCGCTATCTCGGCTCACTGCAACCTTCAACTCCCTGGTTCAAGTGATTCTTCTGCCTCAGTGTCCCTAGTAGCTGGGATTACAGGCACACACTACCACATCCGGCTAATTTTTGTATTTTTAGTAGAGATGGGGTTTCACCATGTTGGTTAGGATGGTCTCGATCTCCTGACCTTGTGATCCACCCGCCTCGGCCTCCCAAAGTGCTGGGATTACAGGCATGAACCACCGCGCCCGGCCAATTAATCTTTAAAGTTAAATGAACACAACAGGCTGGGACCTGCATGGTAGGACTGCTCCAGGCAGAGGGGCAGTGCGTAGGTGGACTCTGGGCTGGGCATGGGCGGGGTGTGCTGAGCAAAGGACAGCGGGTGGGGCAGCTGCCGCCCTGCAGGGAGGGTAGCCACAGGGCTTGACAACAGACCAGGACAGCTGGGATGACTTTAATTATCATCCAGACTTTATGGACCTTCGGGAGGCTTCAGTGGGGGTGGACATGGTGGTCAGAAGAGAAATATGGTCATCGACTAAAAAGGCTTTTCGTTTTCTTTTTTTTTTTTTTGAGACAGAGTCTCACTCTGTTGCCCAGGCTGGAGTGCAGTGGCATGATTGCGGCTCACTGCAAGCACCGCCTCCCAGGTTCACGCCATTCTCCTGCCTCAGCCTCCCGAGTAGCTGGGACTACAGGTGCTGCCACCATGCCCAGCTAATTTTTTGTATTTTTAGTGGAGATGGGGTTTCACCGTGTTAGCCAGGATGGTCTCAATCTCCTGACCTCGTGATTAGCCCGCCTCGGCCTCCCAAAGTGCTGGGATTACAGGCGTGAGCCACCGCGCCCGGCCTGAAGAGGCTTTTCAAAGGCTTCACGTGTGTGCTAAAATCCAATAAAATAAACTCCACCACTCAAGTCAATGGATAAATAAAAAGTCGCTCTGCCATGAGGAGAAGGGTGATAGAGGAGCTAGTGTGTGGAGGAGCAGAGCCCATGCACACTAGGAGGAGCGGGAGGCGGGCCAGTTGCATGTCGGGAAGAAGGACCAAATGCCATTATCATCCTTGCCAGCGCCCCTAGGTGCATACAATCATTATATTTATCCTTCTCAGAACTGACTGGGCACCGCTCTGAGCCAGCAGTCACCATGTGAAGTGGGATTGGGGCATGGGGCCAAAGAGACCCAGCCCGGCCAGGAGCTCAGTGTGGTAAAGGGGGTCAGGCCAGAAATTGAAATGGGGGGGGAAATATTGGGGGGCTCTGGGAGCTGTCAGAATTAGTTTATCTTAAGCAGTACATATTACTTATTTTTTAAAATCCAGGTTTAACCAAGAGATGCAGCAACATTCCAATATCCTTTGATACGGATTGGAAATCTCATTGTAAAGATGTCAATACGCTCAAGATCTCTCAGATCTCCAGGAACGTTCCAGAAAAGCGTCATACCTCTGACACTCCTGATCAATTTAGAACCTGGCTTTGGAGGAGCACTCCTCTTCTCTACCTCTGGCCCATCACAAGGACACCTCCCTCTGCTTCCAGGACTCCTCCAGCCCCTCGTCTACCTGGATGTTCACTCTATCCTTGCAGATGCTGCGTTTAGTCTTGTTGCTCTGCAGTTTAAGTTGCCTCTCTCTACCTTCCTGTCACAGCCAAGGGAGCCCACGTGAAATGCCATGGCATGGCCCTGGCCTCTGCTCAAACTGAGTCTTTGGCCTCAGATTTCCCTCTCACCTTTTCCCCCAATTTAAATCCGCTGGTCTTAAAGACAAGCCATTTTAATCTTCAGTCTGGCATTTACCTCTCTGCACAATAGGCACTGAGGGTACGCTGGTGGGCAGGACAGACACAGCCCCTGCCTTCATGGAGCTGGTCCTCATAGCAAGCTTAGGCATAAACCACACATTAAACATTAAGAAAAATTGTAGTAAATGGTGTTAGAGGAATAAAGGGCAACATATGAGTACAGGCATACCTTAGTGCATACAAGGTATGTACCGTAATAACTGATGAAGGCGGCTACACTAAACAACAAATTTTCCATGTAGATGAAACAGCTTTCTGTTGAAAGAAGATGCCGCCAGCCTGAGTAACATGGAGAAACTCCTTCTCTACTAAAATACAGAAAACAAAACCAGGCCGTGTGTGGTGTCTCACGCCTGTAATCCCTGCACTTTGGGAGGCTGAGGCGGGCAGATCACAAGGTCAGGAGACTGAGACCATCCTGGCTAACATGGTGAAACCCCGTCTCTACTAAAAATACAAAAAATTAGCTGTGCATGGTGGTGGGTGCCTGTAGTCCCAGCTACTCGGGAGGCTGAGGCAGGAGAATGGTGTGAACCCGGGAGGCAGAGCTTGCAGTGAGTGGAGATCGCACCACTGCACTCCAGCCTGGGTGACAGAGTGAGACTCCGTTTCAAAAAAAAAAAAAAAAACCCAGCTAGGCATGATGATGCATGCCTGTAGTCCCAGCTACTGAGGTGGGAGAATCACCTGAGCCTGGGAAGTCAAGGCTGCAGTGAGCTGTGATTACACCACTGCACTCCAGCCTGCATGACGGAAGTGAGACTCTGTCAAAAAAAACAAAAACAAAAAACAAGAAAGAAGATGCCATCTAGGGCTTCCATAGCCAGAGAGAAGTCAATGCCTGGCTTCAAAGTTTCAAATTAACAGACTGACTCTCTTGTTAGGAGTTAGTGCAGCTGGTGACGTTAAGTTGAAGCCAGTGCTTATTTACCCTTCTGAAAATCAGAGGGCCCTTAAGAATTACACTAAATCTACTCTGCCTGTGCTCTATCAATGCAGCAACAAAGCCTGGGTGACAGCACATCGGTTTACAGAATGGTTTACTGAATATTTTAAGCCTGCTGTTGAGACCTACTGCTCAGAAAAAAAGATTCCTTTCAAAATATTACTGCTCATTGACAAGGTGCCTAAGAGCTCTGGTGGAGGTGTATATAAAGAGGTTAAGGTTTATGTGCTTTCTAACACAACATTCATTTTTCAGCCCATGGATCAAGAAGTAATTTCAACTTTTGCCTTACTATTTAAGAAATACATTTCATAAGGCTGTAGCTGCCATAAATAGTGATTCCTTTGATGGAACTGGGCAAAATAAACTGAAAACTTTCTGGAAAGAATTTACCATGTTAAATGCCAATAGGAACATTCATTATTCATGGTAGGAATTCAAAATGTCAACATTAACAGGTGTTTGGAAGAAGTTGTTTTCCACCCCCATGGATAACTTTGAGAGGTTCAAGACTTTGGTGGGGGAAGTAACTGCAGATGTGGTGGAAATAGCAAGAGAGCTAGAATTAGAAGTGGAGTCTGAAGATGTGACTGAATTGTTGGAATCTCATGATCAAACTGTAAGAGATGAGGAGTTGCTTCTTATGAATGAGGAAAGAAAGTGGTTTAATGAGAAATGAATCTACTCTTGGTGAAGATACTGTGAATATTATTGAAATATTACATCCATTTCTTCGATAAGGCAGCAGTAGAACTTGAGAGGATTGACTCCAGATTTGGAAGAATTTCTATTTACTGTAGGTAAAATGCTATCAAACAGCACTGCATGCCATGGAGAAATCTTTCATGAAAAGAAGAGTCAATCAATGCAGCAAATCTCATTGTCGTGTTTTGAGAAATTGCCACAGCCACCCCAGCCTTCAGCAATCACCACCCTGATCAGTCAGCAGTCGTCAACATTGAGGCAAGGCTCTCCACCAGCAAAAAGATGATCACTTGCTGAAGCCTCAGATGATTGTTAGCATTTTTTAGCAAGAAAGTGTTTGAAAATTAGGGTGTATACATTGTTTTTTTAAGACATAGTGCTATTGCACACTTACTAGACTACATTATAGTATAGACATAACTTTTATATGGACTGAGAAACTAAAAAAATCATGTGACTTGCCTTCTTCTGATATTCACTTTATCGTGCTGGTATGGAACCAAACCTGCACTATCTCTGAGGTATGCCTGTATAAAGCAGGGAGTCAAGGTCCATTCTAAGCATCAGGAGACATTTTCCAGAAGAGTCATTCAAACTGAGATCTGGCTGAGCAGAAGTGAAACGTGCAAAGAGGGTAGCAGTGTCACCAGATAACAAAGATTGTGCATTCTTTTTTTTCTCTCTTTTCTTTTTCTTTTCTTTTCTTTTTTTTTTTTGAGACGGAGTATCCCTCTGTTGCCCAGGCTGGAGTGCTGTGGCACGATCTTGGCTCACTGCAAGCTCTGCCTCCTGGGTTCACGCCATTCTCCTGCCTCAGCCTCCCAAGTAGCTGGGACTACAGGTGCCCACCACTGGTCCCGGCTAATTTTTTGTATTTTTAGTAGAGATGGGGTTTCACCATGGTCTCGATCGCCTGACCTCATGATCGGCCGGCCTCGGCCTCCCAAAGTGCTGGGATTACAGGCACGAGCCATGGCGCCCGGCCTAGGTTGTGCATTCATTAAGGAGTAGAAGGGATGCAAGAGAGCTGGAGTACAGAGGATTGATGTGGGAGGGACAAGGGATAGTGATATAGTTTGGATGTTTGTCCCATCCAAATCTCATGTTGAAATGTGATTCCAAATGTTGAAGGTGGGGCCTGGGGGAGGTAATTGGATCCTGGGGCAGATCCCATTATTTGGCACCATCCTTTTAGTGATAAGCGAGTTCTCACCCAGTTAATTCATGTGAGATTTGGTTGTTTAAAAGTCTAGGACCTCCCCCCACACCTTGCTTCCACTCTCGCCATGTGACACGCCTTCTCCCCCTTTGCCTTCCACCATGATTATAAGCATCCTGAGGCCCTCACCAGAAGTGGACGCTGGTACCACACTTCCTGTGCCACACAACATGATATGATGGTGGTGATGATGATGGTGATGATGATAATGATGGTGATGATCGTGCTGACGGTGATGATGGTGCTGATGATAGTGATGGTGATGATGATAATGATGGGGTGGTGTTGCTGATGACAGTGATGATAGTAATGACGGTAATGAAGTGCTAATGATAGTGATGATGATGATGATGATGATGACAGTGATGATGGTGCTGATGATAGTGATGATGATAACAGTGATGGATGGTGCTGATGATAGTGATGGTGATGATGATAATGATGGTGGTGGTGGTGCTGATGATAGTGATGATGGTGTTGATGATGATAATGATGGTGGTGGTGGTGCTAATGATAGTGATGATGGTGCTGATGATAGTGATGATGATAATAGTGATGGGTGGTGCTGATGAAGATAGTGATGATAATGATGGTGGTAATAACAATGGTGGTGGTGATTATATGGCTGCTACCGTTTGAATGTGTTTCTTAAACTTCATGTGTTGGAAACTTAATCCCTAATGCAACAGTGTTCAGAGGTGGGGCCTCTAAGAGGTGATTAGGTAATGAGGGCTCTGCCCTCATGAATGAATTAATGGTGTTATAATGGAAGTGAAAGTGGGTTAGTTATCTTGGGAGGGAGTTCTTGATAGAAGGATGAGTTTGGCCTCCTTCCCTTCTCTTTCTCACATGTGCTGTCTTGCCCTTCCACCTTCCATCACGGCATGACGAGCAAGAAGGCCCTGGCAAAAGGCTGGCACCTTGACCTTGAACTTCACAGCCTCAGAAACTATAAGAAATAAATCTGTTTTTTATAAATTACCCAGTCTCAGGTATTCTGTTATAGTAGCGTTAAACAGATTATGACAATGGTGATGGTGGTAATGTGATGATGGTGATGATGACGACGATGAGATAAGGATGAGGGTGATGGTGATAGTGATGAAGACGTGAAGATAATAAAGATGTGTTGACTGATATTGATGGAGATTATGATAATGATGAAGCGTCCAGTACCAATGCCAGCCAGGAAGGTAGAGGTAGAAAGATCATCCAGGAAACAGATGGAGTGAGGATGGAAATAACACAGGATTTGGAGTGAGACATGCCTATTCTCCACCACTTGTTTGTTAGGTGGCCTTAGGAAAATTAATTGGCCTCATATTGAAGTCAATTTCCTGATCCTCGGCAGGGTTCTGGAGGGTGAAAGGAAATGTAAAATGGTACCCAGAATTTGCCAAGTCAGTTCTTTGTGCATTACCTCTGCTACACATGTATGTACCCAGGTGCAATGATGAGGGCCCGGGGTGGAGATGTTCTCTGCTCCTGCAGCTAGGTCAGGTGACATGGCCAGTTGCTGAGGGACACTGTATTGCTGCCAGGAAACCAAGAACCCCTGTTTAGATAATCCTTTTCAACCTGGTAGTCCTGGCTGCCAGCTGCCTGTAGGAGCTGCTGTGTGATGGGGGGCCCAGCTGGGAGTCTCAGTCACCTCTGCCAGTGCCCAGTGCCTACACTCTGACTGCCCGAGCCTCGACCTGGCACCACGGTGAGTAACTCCTGTCCTGCTGCCACCACTAGGGGACATAGCAACAGGGTCTGCATGTCTCAGGAAAGATGGCTTTTTTTTTTTTGAGATGGAGTTTCGCTCTTGCTGTCCAGACTGGAGTGCAATGGCTTGATCTCAGCTCACTGTAACCTCCACCTCCTGGATTCAAGAGATTCTCCTACCTCAGGCTTCTGAGTAGCTGGGATTACAGGCATGTGCTACCATGCCCAGCTAATTTTTATATTTTTAGTAGAAACAGGGTTTCTCCATGTTGATCAGGCTGGTTTCAAACTCCTGACTTCAGGTGATCTGCCCGTCTCGGCCTCCGAAACTGCAAAGTGCTGGGATTACGGGTGTGAGCCACCACACCCCGCCAAAAGATGGCTTCTTCATAACACAGAGGTGACCTTAGGCAAGGCACTGAACCTCCCTGGGCTTCAGTTTCCCACAGAGCAGCATGTCATTTCTGTGAGATGTGCTCAGTGTCTGCACAGAAGGTGTCCCACGGTGAGGCCGTGGGTGGTCACTATTACCTCACCTCAGCGGTAGGGCCCAGGAGCATGTCCGTTCTGTGGTTTAAACATGTTGGCATTAGGCACACCTACAGTCTCAGTTTACCTCCAGCTTCCTAGAGGGCAGGGACACTCCAGCATCCCCAGGCTCTTGAAGTGCTAGGGATGGCTGAGATTCGACTTCCAAAGCTATGTTCAGATTCATTAGCCTGTGCTGCACACACACCCTGCGTCTGCACCCAAGGCCAGCAGGCCGGTCCTGACTCATAATGACTACAGGAACGGGGGCAGAGGAGTTAAAGGCTGCAGGGTCCTAACCAGGGAGGCCAGCCCTGGGTGACTCCACATTTGGGGTCGATTACAGTGCAGAAACTAAGGGTGGTTCGGAGAAAGCCCATCTTCCCTTCCGGAGGAACGGCAGTGCCATAGGGCGGACCCGCCTCCCTGTCCCCGCCCCTGGCCTGCACTCCCTAGGGGCTCGGTCTGCATTTTCCCAGGAGGGCAGCCCGCATAGGGGACCTCGGCAGGTGACACCAAACTGATGTTCCCTTCGGGGCAGCACCTGCGCGGTGCTCTGAGATTGTTTTACGGGCTATTTAAGTCCTAAGATGATTCTCAGCAGGAGGCAGGCTCTGTAGCATCCTAGCTGCTCTTTCACCATGGGAGGTACGCGCTTTCCATTTCCATGACGTTGCTGCTTGTCACCTCGGCCACATTTTTACTGAGGGGTTGTCATTTAACGAGTTTCCCTCTCCTAGGGAATCTGCATTCTAAGACGCCAAAGGCCGGCGAGGGTCGTTCTGCTGGGCTGGACAGCACAGGGAAGCTTGGTCTTGGCCCTCAGCCCTGCAGCATACAGGACACTGGCGCAGAGAGTGTGGCCTGCGAAGGGCTCTGCGGCCTCTCCCGGCCTCGGGCCGATTAGACTGGTCAGGGCATCTGTAAAGTGCAAGGGACCCCTGGGGAGTGCAGGCCAGGGCAGCTGGGGCAGGGAGGCGGGGTCCGCCCTATGGCATGGCGGTTTCTCTGGAAGGGGAGACGGGCTTTCTCAGAACCACCCTTGGTTTCTGTACCGTGATCGGCCGTAAGGGCGCAGGCGCTGCTGTTCCCGGCAGCTGCTGTGACAGACCCTATAGGAGGACGCGGTTCCGGGCTGCGGCGGGCGTGGTCCGGGACGGGTCTGGGCGTGGTCTTCGGCTGTGACGGGCGCGGCCTTGGGCTGCGGAGGGCGTGGTCCCAGGGCTGCGATGGGCGTGGTCTGGGGCGGTTCTGGGCGTGGTCCCCGGGCTGCGGTGGACGTGGTCTCACCCCCACCGTCTGAAATTTCTGCCTCTTCCTGACCCTAAAAATATCCTGCCTGTTCCCACGCGGCTCCTGCCTTCTGGAGCAGTCTGCCAGGCCGGAGGTGGGTGTTGGGCAGGGGTCTCAGGCTGCCAGCAGTCAAGTGCAGCCCGTTCTGCAGTGATGACAGGGATCTGTGGGCAGAGGGGACTGAGCCTCGGAGGATGCTGTAGGTGGGAGAGTTAACATTGACTCAGCACTTACCTCAGGCTACGCCCAGTGCTGAGTCCTTTACCTCTGGGCTTCTGCCACGTTTCCATGAGGTCAGTGTGGTTGGCGTTCGTGTTTCACAGATAAGGAAACCAGAACAAAGCTTTTCAAGGCCACGCAGCCAGCACCTCGAGAGAGGGGGAGAGCTTGTTCATCTGAACGGGATCCCCAACCACCACCAGCCACCCTGGCCACTGGCCCTGACTGAGCTCACCCCACGCCCGACCAGCCAGGTGCCTGGGGAACCCGCCTTCCACTCTTCCCCACTAGCTCCTGTGAGGTCTCTGCCTGCCAGGCCTCCTCCTCCCCAGAGGAAGGGGCGTTTCCACCACACAGCGACCCCACAAGTCAGCTGAGGCTTTGGGGGCACGGAGCACTCACATGGAGCCCTGAGTGGAAGGCGTGTAGAAGACACACGCATGCACAGGGTCACCCTGAGCTGGAGACCACACCCAGGGCTCTGTGAGGAAATGTGAGTGCGCCTGGGCCCCTCCAGCCTGGTCCAATTTGCTGAGCCTCTAGCTGGACAGAGGTCAGACCAGGTCCATAGCCCGGAGATCCTAGTTCCAGACAACTGCTCCTTCCTTTCCTGGAGGGCAGGACTGATACTGAATATAATCCAGTGTGGTGAGAGTCCATTGCACACTCCCTGTGAACCAAGCGGACAGGTTTGGGGGCCACTGAGATAGGGGACACTTCTGGAGGGGTCAGTGACTGCAAAATGGTGGCAGTGGGATGATCTGTTATGTCTACCCACACACATGCAGCTGCACAGTCGCAGAGATGGGAATGCAAGAAGCCAGGTGTGAGTTTGAATTCACTTTTTTTTTCTTTTTTAATCTTTATTAAGCAGTCATTCCTAAGGCCTGCCAGAGCCCGGCATCTCTACAGAGGAGTGGCACCATCAGGACCCCTTTGGGGCAGATCAACACTCAGGGCAGATGCAGAATCAACAACCTGTGATAAAGCCAGCCATTCCTGCCAGGAAGCATGACGGATGAGCTGGCGCCTTGCCCCGCGGGCACTACAGCTTGGCCGGCCGTGATCCAGCTCATTAGCAAGACACCCTGCATGCCCCAAGCAGCCAGCAACACCTCCTTGGGCCTGGGGGACCTCAGGATGCCCAGCTCCATGCTGTACTGGCTTTTCCTTCCCTCGAGCCTGCTGGCTGCAGCCACACTGGCTGTGAGCCCCCTGCTGCTGGTGACAATCCTGCGGAACCAACGGCTGCGACAGGAGCCCCACTACCTGCTCCTGGCCAACATCCTGCTCTCAGACCTGGCCTATGTTCTCCTCCACATGCTTATCTCCTCCAGCAGCCTGGGAGGCTGGGAGCTGGGCCGCATGGCCTGTGGCATTCTCACTGATGCTGTCTTCGCCGCCTGCACCAGCACCATCCTGTCCTTCACAGCTGCTGTGCTGCACACCTACCTGGCAGTCATCCATCCTCTGCGCTACCTCTCCTTCATGCCCCATGGGGCTGCCTGGAAGGCAGTGGCCCTCATCTGGCTGGTGGCCTTCTGCTTCCCCACATTCCTTCTTTGGCTCAGCAAGTGGCAGGATGCCCAGCTGGAGGAGGAAGGAGCTTCATGCATCCTACCACTGAGCATGGGCACCCAGCAGGGATGCGGCCTCCTGGCCATTGTTACCTACACCTCCATTCTGTGCGTTCTGTTCCTCTGCATGGCTCTCATTGCCTACTGCTTCTGGAGGATCTATGCAGAGGCCAAGACTTCAGGCATCTGGGGGCAGGGCTATTCCCGGGCCAGGGGCACCCTGCTGATCCACTCAGTGCTGATCACATTGTATGTGAGCACAGGGGTGGTGTTCTCCCTGGACATGGTGCTAACCAGGTACCACCACATTGACTCTGAGACTCACAAATGGCTCCTGGCAGCTAACAGTGAGGTACTCATGATGCTTCCCCGTGCCATGCTCCCATATCTGTACATGCTCCGCTACCGGCAGCTGTTGGGCATGGTCCGGGGCCACCTCCCATCCAGGAGGCACCAGGCCGTCTTTACCATTTCCTAGAGTTCTTGAGTCCACAGTGTGGCAAGTTGAGGTTAAAAATCATATGTTGAATGCAGCAGCGTCCAGTTATGGCTAACTTCTTAGAACAGCACATTATAATCGTGGAATTGGGCCTTTCAGAGGACCTCAACTGATGTTTTTCACCATTTTGATAGTTTTTAAATAGAGAAAGCTCTTTTATGACACTGAAATCCTACTTGGAAATGGAAGCAAGTAAAGGCAATCAAGCAGGGCTCTGGTCTAAGTGAAGCCTTGATCTGCAACCCTCCAGTGGCTTGCTGCACACCCTCCATGGCCACTGTGGATGCATCCTTGCTGACCAACACACAGAAGCCAAAATGTTGCTGACAGTGGGAAGCAGGGAGGTGAGCAAGCAGAGCTGCTGAATCCTGGGACCATGAGCTCTATTTGGGCAGCCACTCAGGATGTCAGAGGGAGGAAAGGAAGCCAAGGATCCACAGCAGTGGAGAGTGTCATGGAGATACCACTATAAAGCTGGAGTGTGCAAGGGTTACACTCTCACAGTAAAGGTAAATGATAACCTAACCTTACAGAAGGGGGCAGCAAGGGAATTTGCCTGCCTTGACATTGGTGCTGTGTAGAAGAAGAAAATTCCTTGAGAATTCTTAAGCAGAAGCCACTCTTCAGACAGTTTTAGAGCTAGGCTTCAAATCATGTTAGTGGTCAAAACACCTCAGTCTGTGGTTAGTGTGGTTCTCCCGGATGATCTGAGCTTCAGCTTAGGCTTCGGAGAATTGCCAGAGTCAAAGAACCTCAAATAATGGAGTTTCACATGGTCAAATCTCACAAAACCACACAGGGAGATAAGGCACCACGAACGAGAACAAGATGAAACAAGAAGACAGCAGCGTAATACCACAGCTCCTTGAATTACCAACACTGGGTTACTATAAAAATGTTCAAGATGTTTTAAGACATTAATAAGGACATGAAAATATGAGCAGGGATAATACTTTTTTTCAAATACCCAAGAAAATTTGGAAAAGATTTAAATAGAACTTCCTGAAATAAAAATATTAGAATTATGAGTTAAATTTAATATGGATTAAAGAGTATGTTAGACATAACTGGAGAGGGACTCTGCAAATTGTAAGACAGCTCCAGATAAATTACCTAAAATGCAGCCCAGAGAGACAAAGAGACGACCGTGTAAAAGAGAGATTAAGAGACATTGAGGTTGGGATGGAAAAGACTAATACACATTTAATTTGGGAATATAATACAGAAAATGTAGCAGGGGAAATACTTGAAGAGATAACAGCTGAGGATTTTTTCAGATTTGTTGAACGATATCAAACCTCAGATCTAAGAAATCTAACCAATTACAAATAAGATAAACGACCAATAACCCACCACGAAGCACACCATGCGAAACTGCAAACAGCTAAATACAAAGACAAGATATTTAAAGCAGGCAGAGATAAAAGACAAAGGAGCAGCAATTAAACTCACCTTGACTTCTCAAACAATGGAAGAGACCAGCCTGACCAACATGGTGAAACCCCGTCTCTACTAAAAATACAAAAAAAATTAGCTGGGCTTTGTGGCAGGTGCCTGCAGTCCCAGCTATTCGGGAGGCTGAGGCAGGAGAATGGCGTGAACCCGGGAGGCGTAGGTTGCAGTGAGCCGAGATCGCACCACTGCCCTCCAACTAGGGCGACAGAGCGAGATTCCGTCTCAAAAACAAACAAAAATACAAAAAAAAGAAAAAAAAATTAACCAAGCGTGGCGGCACGTGCCTGTCAGCTACTCAGGAGGCTGAGACAGGAGAATCGCTTGAACCAGGGAGGCGGAGGTTGCAGTGAGCCGAGATCGCACCACTGCACTCCAGCCTGGGCAACAGAGACCCCGTCTCAAAAAACAAACAAACAAACAAAAAGCACAGAAGCCTGAGCGACTGGAATAATGTTGCCAATGTGCTTAGAAAAGAACTGTCTTCCTAGAATTTTATACACAGAAAAACGACCTTTCCAGACCTTGACAGAACACAGAAGCTAAAAGACAGCATTCCTAGCAATACGCATTAAGAAAATTTCAAGGGATGTATTTGTTGCAGAAGAAAAATTATTCCAGGTGGAAGGTTTGAGATGTATGGAGAAATAGAAAAATCACTGGAGACTATGCACATAAACAGGAATAGCCATTATCTAGTTGCCTACATAAAAGCAGTAAAAATGTCTAATTTCGGCCGGGCGTGGTGGCTCGATGCCTGTGATCCCAGCGCTTTGGGAGGCTGAGGCGGGTGGATCACCTGAGGTAGGGAGCTCAAGACCAGCCTGACCAACATGGAGAAACCCCGTTTCTACTAAAAATACAAAATTTTGTATTGGCATGGTGGCGCATGCCTGTCATCCCAACTACTCGGGAGGCTGAGGCAGGAGACTCACTTGAACCCAGAAGGTGGAGGCTGCGGTGAGCCAAGGTTGTGCCATTGCACTCCAGCCTGGGCAGCAAAAGCTTAACTCAGTCTCAAAAAAAAAAAAAAAAAGTCTAATTTGAGGGTTTAAGAAAAACGGAAAGAAAGGATTCTATAACAGTGGTATATGTGTTAGAAAGGTGTAGTTGTACTTCAAGCATTCTGAAGTCTAGCAGTCTTCAGGAGGAAGGTAGAAATATTAATTTAAGACCTTGTTAGGCATGCCAGTTAAAATGTCTGAGGTAACCACTAACGGACTAGACAAAACGAGGATCACTCTCTAAATAATCTAAGGAACAAATGAAATGAGTAAGAGAAAATATACCTCATCCAAAAGAAGGCAAGAAAAAACATATAGAAGTCAGGACAAATAGAAAACATAAAATAATACGATAGAATCCGAACAACTCATTTAGATTTACTAAAAGAATAAATTTAAATGACTAAAATTTGATGGTGGGGAAACAGTATTGTCCATTTACTTTTAAATCAGAGATATATTATTTATAAAAGATTATGCTAAACAAACAACAGAGCGTGGGTGGAAGCAAAGCAATCAGTTGGAAGTATAGAAAAAGATAGAAAACCTTTCCTGGATCCTCCAATCAAACCTTCACTCAGGCCAGGGGCAGAAGCTCAAGCCTGTAATCCCAACGCTTTGGGAGGCAGAGGCGAGAGGATCACCTGAGGTTGGGAATTCAAAACCAGCCTGGCCAACATGGTGAGATCCCGTCTCTACTAAAAATAAAAACATTAGCCGGGCCTGGTAGAGGGCACCTGTAATCCCAGCTACTCAGGAGGCTGAGGTGGGAAAATCGCTTGAACCCAGAAGGTGGAGGTTGCAGTGAGCTGAGATCGTGCCGTTGCACTCCAGCCCAGGTGACAGAGTGAGACTCCATCTCAAAAAAAAAAAAAAAAAAAAAGATAGAAAGCAAATACTCGGCCGGGCGCGGTGGCTCAAGCCTGTAGTCCCAGCACTTTGGGAGGCTGAGGCGGGTGGATCACGAGGTCAGGAGATCAAGACCAGCCTGGCTAACATGGTGAAACCTCGTCTCTACTAAAAAATACAAAAAACTAGCCAAGCAAGGTGGCGGCGCCTGTAGTCCCAACTACTCCAGAGGCTGTGGCAGGAGAATGGTGTAAACCCGGAAGGTGGAGCTTGCAGTGAGCTGAGATCTGGCCACTGCACTCCAGCCTGAGCAACAGAGCGAGACTCTGTCTCAAAAAAAAAAAAAAAAAAAAAAAAAAGAAAGCAAATACTCACTAAATGAAAGCCCATAAAAGAGACAAAGCTGACTTTACAGCAAAACAGCCTTTCTAGAGTAAAGAGGGTGACTACATGGTAAGTTCCAATTTATCAAAGGAGATAAAAGTAACATATAATAAGAGAATGAAAATTTATAAAGCAAACATTGACAAAATGACAAAATTTTGAAGGGAAATTAGCAAACCAACCTTCAAAGAGAAGTTTAAGAGTGCTCTCTCTCTAACTGGTAGAGCAACCAGGCAAAATAAATAAGGATATTGAATATTGAACAACACAATTGACAAGCTTGACCTAGCGAATAAATTTAAAATATGGCACTTGACAATTGGAAAATACATAATATATACAAGCATGCCTGGAATTATTAAGAAAATTGACCACATGCTACCCTCATAAAGCAAATCTCAGTAATTTCAGAGACTTGATTCCTATGTAGATTGTATCATTTGGGTCCAGTGTAATTAAGTTAGAAATAAGTAGCAAAGGCCGGGCGCGGCGGCTCAAGCCTGTAATCCCAGCACTTTGGGAGGCCGAGACGGGCGGATCACGAGGTCAGGAGTTCGAGACCATCCTGGCTAACACGGTGAAACCCCGTCTCTACTAAAAAATACAAAAAACTAGCCGGGCGAGGTGGTGGGCGCCTGTAGTCCCGGCTACTCGGGAGGCTGAGGCAGGAGAATGGCGTAAAAACCCGGGAGGCGGAGCTTGCAGTGAGCTGAGATCCGGCCACTGCACTCCACCCTGGGCGACATAGCGAGACTCTGTCTCAAAAAAAAAAAAAAAAAAAAGAAAAAAGAAATAAGTAGCAAAAAGATAATTGAATAAAATATGCTTGGAAATGTAAAAATCACATTCTAAGCAATTCATAGATCAAAGACTAATTAATTAAAAGCAGAAATCAGAAAATTATTTAGAACTGAGTGATAATAAAAATAGTACACTTCGAAATGTATGAGATGCAGCCAGCAACATTCAGAGGCAAATGTACTCTTACGTGTGTTCTACCCAAAATGAAAAAGGCTCAAGATTAATGAGCTAGCATCCAAATTAAGAAACTGGAAAAAGAACAGCAGATATGTGTGAGTTAGCTCTGACTGTGCCCCACAGGGGCTTTGCAGATATGACTGAGTGAAGGATCCTGAAAGGAGGGTTATCCGGGACTATCAGGTGAAAGGATGAAACCCCAAGGGCCCTTGCAAGGGAAAGAAGGAGGCAGGAGGGTGGGAGAGATATGTGATAATGATGGCAGCCAGGCTAGAGACCAGGAGAGATGGGAAGATGCTGCGCTGCTGGCTTTGAAGATGGAGAAGGAGCCACCACCCTAAGAATGTGAGCAGCCTCGAGAAAAGGCAAGGAGGTGGATTCTCCCTTTGAGCCTCTGGAAGGACACAGTCCTGCCTGCACTGATTTGAACTCAGTAAGACCCGTTTTTAACCTCTGATCTTTAGAACTGCAAGATAATACATCTGCATTGTTTCATACCATAGATTTTTGGTATTTTGTTACAGCGGCAACAAGAAACTCTTCCAGTGGCTTTGGCTTGGATGCTCTTCTCTGCTTCGCAGCGTTGCCACTGCCAGCAGGTTAACCCAGGCTCATTCGCAGGCTTCCAAGAGAGGTTCACAGGTTTCCACGAGAGCAGACGTGCCAGAAGCTGAGAAGCAGCAAGCCATGACTTTGCTGCACTCTGCTGGACAAAGCGCCACGCAGCACAGCACAGCAGCAGGCTCATGGAAGAAACAGTAGACTCTACCTCCCCATAAAAGGAGCTCGAAGGTCACACGGCAAGGGACAAGGATAGAGGGAAGGGAAATACCAGGGCCATTGGCATAATCTTCAACCACAAATACAGCAAAGTTGAGGATGTCCTTACTTCAGCAATTACATTCCCACATATATTGCCTAGATAAACACTCGTTCATGTGCTCCATGTTCACAGAAGCACTATTAGCTAAAAATGAGAAACAACCCAAACAACCGTCAATTAAAGAATGGGTCAATGCCTATGGAAGAGTCATGCAATGGAATACTATACAGCACTGAAAAATAAATAGTTGTACACATCAGTATGGATGAATCTCATAAGTATATGGTTTTCGGATGAATCCCATAAGTATATGGTTTTTGGAAAAAGGCAAGTCCCAGAAGAATACATACTAGTATGACTGTATTTGGAGATAAGGCCTGTAGGGAGTTAAGTAAGTTAAAGAGGTCATGAGGGTGAGGTCCTAACCTGATAGGATTGGTGACCTTAAAAGAAGAGAGGTATCTCTCCCTTCCTCCAGGGAAAAGATAGCCACCTGCAAGCTGGGAAGAGAGGCCTTGCTGGGAACTAGTGCCGCCTGCACCTTGATCTCAGACTTCTGGAGCCTCCAGCACTTCGAGAAAGTATGCTTCTGTTGTTGAAGCCACCCAGTGTGTGGTATTTTGTTACAGCAGCCTGAGCAGGCTAATACAGTGGGAAAGTATTAAAAAAAGATAATAACGAACACAAAATTCAGTAAAATGCCTATTGATATGTGGTGGGGAGGATGATGCAGAGTTCTAAACTGTGGTTCACATACTTCTTCAGCAGGGTGATGGGCATACAGCGTCTGTTCCTTTGTCATATTTAAAATTGCATAAAGAGGCCAGGCGCAGTGGCTCACGCCTGTAATCCCAGGATGTTGGGAGGCCGAGGTGGGCGGATCACAAGGTCAGGAGATCGAGGCCATTCTGGCTAACACGGTGAAATCCCGTCTGTACTAAAAATACAAAAAATTGGCCGGGCGCGGTGGCTCAAGCCTGTAATCCCAGCACTTTGGGAGGCCGAGGCGGGCGGATCACGAGGTCAGGAGATCGAGACCATCCTGGCTGACACGGTGAAACCCCGTCTCTACTAAAAAATACAAAAAACTAGCCGGGCGAGGTGGCGGGCGCCTGTAGTCCCAGCTACTGGGGAAGCTGAGGCAGGAGAATTGCGTGAACCTGGGAGGCGGAGCCTGCAGTGAGCTGAGATCGCGCCACTGCACTCCAGCCTGGGCAGCAGAGCGAGACTCCATCTCAAAAAAAAAAATTAGCCCAGTGTGGTGGCGGGCGCCTGTAGTCCCAGCTACTTGGGAGGCTGAGGCAGGAGAATCACTTGAACTCGGGAGGCGGAGGTTGCAGTGAGCCGAGATCACGCCACTGCACTCCAGCCTGGGTGACAGAGCGAGACTCTGTCTCAAAAAATAAATTAATTAATTAAATAAAATTGCACAGTTTATATACACCATTTAATGTATGATGCATACCAAATAAAATAATTAAACCACGTAGCCTACAGCCTCCCCCCAGCCCTCCCACTTCCCCTCTCCCCTGTGCACAGAAGAAAATAAGACCCAGGAAGGACAGAACGTGCCCAAGGTCACAGGCTGCTCATGAAGAGACCAGCCTGCCAGCTCCTGGCCATGTGCCTCACCGGCTTACAGCCAGCAACAAGCCGCTGTGGTGTGGTGGACTGTGATCACCCCAGGCTCCCTCTGCTCAGGAAACCGCTCGGGTGGATTTGTGAATTTCCCCTCAAAATTTTGTCAATGTTGGCTTTATACATTTTCATTCTCTTATGATATGTGTTAATTTTATCTCCTTTCATAAAT
Organism: Macaca fascicularis; assembly: GCF_037993035.2. Taxonomy (NCBI): domain Eukaryota; kingdom Metazoa; phylum Chordata; class Mammalia; order Primates; family Cercopithecidae; genus Macaca; species Macaca fascicularis. The sequence continues at coordinate 1,108,768 of NC_088386.1, forward strand.
TGGAACTTATCAGGTAGTCACCCCCTTCAGTAAGACTGTTTGGCTTTAAAGTCAGCTTTGTCTCTTCTGTTGCTTTCATTTAGTGAGTATTTGCTTTCTTTCTTTTTGAGACAAGAGTCTTGCTCTTTCACCCAGGCTGGAGTGCAGTGGTGTGATCTCCGCTCACTGCAACCTCCACCTGCCAGGTTCAAGCAATTCTCCCGCCTCAGCCTCCTGAGTAGCTGGGATTACGGGCTCCCTATACCGTGCCTGCCCAATTTTTGCATTTTTAGTAGAGACGGGATTTCGTCATATTGGCTGGGCTGGTCTTGAACTCCCAACCTCAGGTGATCCATCTGCCTCAGCCTTCCAAAGTGCTGAGGAGCCAGCTGGGGATAATGTGAGTGAGCATTTCTGTTATTGGTGTTATTGGTCCAGAGTGGCATGTACTGTAAGCAGTCCATCAACGGAATTCTTCTGTCCCATCTGAGGGCTCTGTGGCCTGTGCCATCTGTGGCCGCTAGGACAGCAGAGGTCCCAGCTCTCCTGATAAGTGGCCAGTGAGATGCCCCACCCCAGACCCAGAAACATGAGCCAGTGATGCCAGAGCCGGGGCAGCCATTGTGGTCACTGCAACACCATCCCTCGGGCAGCAGAGCCCCTCTGAACCTGCCCGTGTGGTCAGGCAGGCAGGCTGTGGCCTCACTGGCCAGCAGCAAGGGTGGCACCGTGGTGACTCTGAGACCTACCCAGGATCTCTCAGTACAGCTTTCCTTCAGTTAAACCAGCCAAGGTTGGATTGTTGCTTGTGACTAAGAACTTGGATTTATACAGAATTTGATACAGGAAGAGGCAGAGTCATTACACGTTTAAATAATAAGGCTTAGGCCAGGCGCGGTGGCTCACACCTGTAATCCCAGCACTTTGGGAGGCTGAGGCGGGCGGATCACGAGGTCAGGAGATCGAGACCATCCTGGCTAACACAGTGAAACCCCCATCTCTACTAAAAAAAAATACAAAAAATTAGCCGGGCGAGGTGGCGGGCGCCTGTAGTCCCAGCTACCCGGGAGGCTGAGGCAGGAGAATGGCATGAACCCGGGAGGCAGAGCTTGCAGTGAGCCGAGATCACGCCACTGCACTCCAGCCTAGGCAGCAGAGCGAGACTCCGTCTCAAAAAAAAAAAAGAAGTGAACTCATGGGAAGCCCTGTCCTGGTGGTTCTACATGAGAAACAATTCTCCATAGCAACTTATGAATGTAACATGATCCCAATCCATACTTGAAGCAATATTGCCTTTACAAAAAAATGAATGAACAAGGATAGCCAGGAATGTCCTGGAAAAGTAAGGAGCGGACACTGGGCCTGCCAGCTACAACCATGGGGTGCTAGCAGGGGATGGAACGGGATGCTCAGAAATCGCTCCAAGACACAGGGCATGTAGGTATCAAGCCTTCTTCAGCAGAAGCCCACCATCTGTACTCCTCCTTGTGGCACTGGGGCTGGGCTCTGCACACCCCGCTTGACCAACTGCCAGTAGGCTCTGCCAATAAGGCTCGCAAGAGGCCAGCTGGAGGGGAGGTGAGACACTGGGCCTTCCTGTTTCGCCCTCTGTTTCTGTCTGCATCCCACAACAGCAGCCCTTCCCCTCAGCAGGAACCGCTGGTTCCCTCTCACTGTGGCAGCAGCCACTGGAGGGCACCCCTTTCTCTGGCTCTGGTATCCACAGCCTCTTCCCTGTGTCCCACAGTGCTTGGGGAGGAGCCGCTTCCTAAGGTATTATCTCTTCCTTTCTCAGGGTCCCCTCCCGCCCCTTTAAACATGTTCAAACAAGTCCCTATGTCCAGTTCTTTCTATTAAAAGAACAGTGTGGTTTTGTTTTTCTGACTGGTTCCTCACTGATAGAATTAAAGAGATGATAGATATATAGCTTGACAGACACCATTCCATAGCAGTGGGAATGATGGATTATCCGATCAATCATGTTGGAACGCCCAGGAGACCATCCAGACAAAGACAATTTCCAGGCTAATCAAATAGTTAAACATCAAAATACAATCATAAAGAGCTAGAAGTTGTTACACTTTTTTTTTTTTTTTTTGAGATGGAGTCTTACTCTGTAGCCAGACTGGAGTGCAGTGGTGTGATCTTGGCTCACTGCAACCTCCGCCTCCCAAGTTCAAGTGATTCTCCTGCCTCAGCCTACTGAGTAGCTGGGACTACAGGCGCATGCCACCACGCCCAGCTAATTTTTGTATTTTTAGTAGAGACAGGATTTCACCGTGTTGGCCGGGATGGTCTTGATCTCCTGACCTCATGATCCACTCACCTCGGCCTCCCAAAGTGCTGGGATTACAGGCGTGGGCCGCCGCACCCAGCCAGTTGTTACACTCTTACAGGATAGAAAGTTTCTCACTAGAATACAGGATACTGAAGTGTTATAAGGATATATTAACTGATTTCCTCATAGAATACTAGAAAGTTCTGCAGAAGGGAAAAATGCCATAAGTGAAATAAAAAGACAAATCAAAAATTGTGACAAAATATTTGCTACTGATATGCAAAAGGGCCAGTTTTCAAAAAAATATAAAGTCAATAAGTTTAAGATGAATAAGCCAATTAAAATTGTCAAAGAACACACACACAGTTCACATAAAGGGAAATGGCCATGGCTCATAAACATATAAAAAGATGATGGGCCTCACTCATTCAAGAGACATGGAAAATAAGGCCACATGGACATGCCATTTCTCACCTCTTGGTTTGGTAAAGACTCAGTAAATTTAATAATACTTTCCGTTGACAAGTGTGATAAGCCCAGCTTGTGAGAATGTAAATTGTTTAAACCCTTAAGGGAGGGCAATTTGCAATAACTAACAATATTTTAAACATGTACAATAATGATCCTATGTGATAGATAGCATATCACCTTCTCATTTTGCAGATTAGGAAACTGAGGCACACAGAGGTTTAGCATCTTCCCCAGGGCCACAGATCTAATAAACAGTAGAACTGGAATTCAAGCTCGGGCAGTCTGGCACTGAATACAATACGCAGGAACACTCCACCACACGAGTCATCCACTCATGTGACCCAGGGGTTCCACTTCCAGGTCTTTATCCTACATCTCTCATTGCACATGTACAAACTAAATATGTTCACAGATATTCACTGTAGCAGAATACTTGGAAATAACCTATTCCCCTCCAAAAGAGATATGTTCAAATAATTACACTGCATCCGTAACATGGAATACAATACAGCCGTTACATAACTGAAACTTATACCAAAAAAAATCACCAAGACAAACTGTTGAGTGTGAAAAACAAGGAGCAGAGCGCTTCCAGTTCTGGCAGCAATGGCGCCGCCTCTCCAGGCCTCCCCATCACACCATACGATTGATAAAAGCTGGACAAATCCCGTGAAACGGTAGTATGCATTACAGAGAGCAACCAAAGCAGCCGAGGTAAGGGGCTGAAATTCTTGAGTGACAGGAAAGTCAAGAGTTGCGTTCCACATCTCGTTTGACTCTTCCCCCGGAAGTTATTCCACGGCCCACAGGAAACAGCCCAAGCACGGCAGAACATCATAACTGGGCTGAGGGTACAAGGGCCAGCAGCAGGGACAGAGGGGAGCTAGGGAGAGGGAACCCCAAAGCCTGCATGCGCATTCTCTTCAAGGTGTGCAGTGGCAGGGCTGAACTCCAAGAAACTAGGCAAAAAGCAGCCACTGGGAGGAAAAGAGCTGGTGGGAAGTTGTTGCCGACATGGTGCAGGGGAAACAGAAGCTGGAGTCAAGTCCTGCCGTGGGGGGAAGAATTGCGAACATCCCAGGCTCTCAGTGGCATGCCCGAGGAGGGAGGCCATGCAAGAGGTCAGGTAAATTACAGCGGCCCCTCCCAGTGGACAGTAGAACATATTCAGACTGAAGCACAATGAGAAGGATGGGAAATGCAGAAAGGGCATGGGAGAGATATGGGATATGGAAAAAAAAAAAAAACCCACAAAAACCCAAAACGGAATATATCTATATCTGGAATCCCAGAAGTAAGAGATTGGGAGAGAAGCAATATCTAAAGAAACACTAAGCGGCTGGGCGTGGTGGCTCACACCTGTAATCCCAGCACTTTGGGAGGCCGAGGAAGGTGGATCACGAGTTCAGGAGATGGAGACCCTCCTGGCTAACACGGTGAAACCCTGTCTCTACTGAAAATACAAAAAATTAGCTGGGCGTGGTGGCAGCGCCTGTAGTCCCAGCAACTCAGGAGGCTGAGGCAGGAGAATGGCATGAACCCGAGAGGCAGAGCTTGCAGTGAGCCGAGCTCCCGCCACTGCACTCCAGCCCGGGCGACAGAGCGAGACTCCGTCTCAAAAAAACAAAACAAAACAAAAAAGAAACACTAAGCAAAAATTTTCAAAATCAATAAAATATGTCAAACCACAGATTAAAGAAGCCCTGTGAACACCATAGGGGATAAATACAAGCAAAACCACACATTATACTAAAACTGCTAAAAATAAAGGATAGACAAAATATAAAAGTAACCACAGAAAAAAAGACATGTTACTTTAAAAGGAGCAAAAAGAAGACTGGCATATTTGAGAAATAATGGAAGCCAGAAAAAAATGAAATAATATCTCAAAGCTCTGAAAGAAGAAAGACTGCAAACCTCAAACTTTATACCTGGGGGAAAATATGCTCCAAAATTAAAAGTGGAATAAAGCAGATTTTGTGTTTTAAAAAAATAATAAAATTGTAACACAAACCTGAACAAGTAATGAACAAAAATGTCATCTTGAAGAAAGGGCCCTTCAGGATGCACAGAGCACAGAAAGGAACAAGGGAAACTGGAAAAGAAAAGTAAGTGGTAAATGCACTGACTGCTTACAATGACAATAATAAAAGTATCTTTAGGGCTTAAAATACACATGGGAAAAAGATAATAGTCATTGCATTAAATGAAAATGAATGAAACACTTCAATTAAAAACATATTTTCAGACTGGATAAAAAAATATAAAGTCCAACTACACGTTAACAAAATACACATGAAATGGAGAAACACAGAAGGACTGAGCAGCTGGACCCAGTCGAGGGTGGGGAAAGTCTCAGATCCCTCAGGGGTGAAGTTCTGGGCCACCCCTACCTGCAAGGCTGAAAGGATCTAGAATGGGTCACAGGGCAGGGAGATGATTAATATTGTCTACAATCTTGGGACCAGCTAAAACCCTAGGGATTGTAGCTCTTGTTTGGTTTTGCTGCTTGCTTCAAGTTATTTATTTTTTATTTATTATTATTATTTTTTGAGATGGAGTCTCACTCATTCTGTTGCCCAGACTGGAGTGCAGTGGCGTGATCTCGACTCACTGCAACCTCCACCTCCCAGGTTCAAACAATTCTCCTGCCTCAGCCTCCGGAGTAGCTGGGATTATAGGCACCTGCCACCATGATGGGCTAATTTTTGTATTTTTAGTAGACACAGGGTTTCACCATGTTGGCAAAGCTAGTCTTGAATGCCTGACCTCAGGTGATCCGCCTGCCTCGGCCTCCCAAAGTGCTGGGATTACAGATGTGAGCCACCACGCCAGGCCTATTTATTTATTTATTTATTTATTAGCGACAGGGTCTGGCTCTGTGGCCCAGGCTGGAGTGCAGTGGCACGATCATGGCTCACTGCAGCCTCGACCTCCTGGGCTCAAGCATTCCTCCCATCTCAGGCTCCTGAATAGCTGGGACCACAGGCATGCACCATGTCCCATGAATGTATTTTTTATTATTTTTAGCAGAGGTGGGGTCTCCCTATGTTGCCCAGTCTGGTCCCGAACTTTGGAGCACAGGAGATCCAACCACCTCGGCCTCTCAAAGTGCTGGGATCACAGGTGTGAGCCACCGTGCCCAGCCTGGTTTTACTTTTTTTTTTTTACTCCCCTTGTCGATTCTCTTCAGAGACCATCGCTTTCCACTCTGTGACAGGGGCTCTGTGGCTTGCTGGATTTGTCTCTTCACCGTCAGGGAAGAAATGACATTGTGTTCCCAGATCAATGCAGTGTAGCTGCCATCGATGACTGGACAGAATGAGAGGGCATGAGCGGGCCAGGCAGTTTCAGGGAGGCCTGCAGGAGACACAGCCTAGCTGCCGCCACAGCTCCCCAGGGCCCTTGGACTCCTGCTGGTCCCCACTGGGCTACAAGCAGCTTAGTGAGAGACATGGGGGCGGGAGGATCCGCTGGCTTGGTGCCTCTGCAGCCTGGAGAGATGGAGACATTAATGTTCTGTGGGAGGATGGACCTTTAGTCAGCAGATCAGTTCTTCTCCTGTGAGATGCCGCAGTTCACAGGTCTTTCAGAAAATGAAAGGCAAAATGGGAGCTTAAACCCAGTACGCACGTCCTACCACGCAGCTGCCAGCTCTTTAGGGCACAATTCCAGGTGCTTTCCTTGCTTCTCTGACTCATTCTCCTTTTCTTTTCTCCTGCGTCCCTGGAACTGCGTTCTTCAAAAGATATAGCATACACATTTTATCTGGGACTCTGCTCTCTGAGGAACCCCATGTAAGCACAGGTCAAAGAGGAAAATCCAGACCACTGTTCTGAGAGTCCAAATATCCCAGTGTTTTACCTCTTGAATAGAAAAAACATCTGAAGAGGAAGTCAAATCAATCTCTGAAAATGTAGTTGCATGTAAGGGTACAACTCTTCGCTCCAATGGGTTATCTGTGTAAGATGCCACTCCAGGAGAGAGGCCATGCTCCACACACTGTAGACATGAAAAAATAACGTTTGACCGGGCGCAGTGGCTGACGCCTGTAATCACAGCACTTTGGGAGGCCGAGGTGGGCGGATCACGAGGTCAGGAGATCGAGACCATCCTGGCTAACACGGTGAAACCCCATCTCTACTAAAAATGCAAAAAACTAGCCGGGCATGGTGGCGGCGCCTGTAGTCCCAGCTACTCGGGAGGCTGAGGCAGGACAATGGCCTGAACCCAGGAGGTGGAGCTTGCAGTGAGCTGAGATCCGGCCACTGCACTCCAGCCTGGGAGACAGAGCGAGACTCCATCTCAAAAAATAAAAAAATAGACGTTTAACGTTCTTCAGATTATATTTTAGTGAATGTTAACATATGAACCAAAATTCTATGGGATTTCTAAAATTCTAATATGCCTGAGTCTATGCTGTCAATCATTATTATGGTTATTGTTATTGTAGGCCACAGAAATAACCACATTTCCTTGTCAACTGTGTCTTCAACTATGAGTATTTAAAGTCATTTCCACAGTTAATTGCTTAATTCTGATGCAGTTTCTGAAAACTTCCCGAGCACGCAAAAATCCTTGAGTATATGGTGTCTTTTAGGAGTTTCATAAAAGGATGGAAAGAACCCGGAAAAGCACTCTTGAACAAAGTCCGGGGGCAATCCAGGGAGCCCAGGCCCAGACCCGGCAGGCAAGAGGCAAGGCTGCAGCAAGCAACTCTGCAGGAAGCACGACCTGCGCATGCCACCACCTACTGAGGCCTCAGCACAGGCGGGGCTTCCCCTCCACCTGGGCGGAAGTGGCAGGGGCCCAGGATCCCTCCCAGGTAAAAGGTGTGCCCTTGGAAGATGCAGAGGCAGGAGAAACAATCCCTTCCTTGGCTGGCTCCAGGGGCCAGAGACCTCAGGGAGCTCTTTGTGCTTCCCTGATAACCCCCCAGGGCGGTCTTGTCGCCGGAACCCTACGGGGCAGCAGATGGTTGTGCGCCTGATCAAACACAGGCAGAGATAAGACGGTGTCTGGGATTGCCCCAGAGGTGCCATCGCTGGCAGGAATCAGAGGACACTTGAGACAGTGACGTGCTCTCGCCGAATCTGTTGAGCTGAGCTGAGTGGTCTGTTTTTCCTCCCAAGGCCAGCAGGCCAGCAGGAAGACCGAGAGGAGAACAGCGCTTAGCCTGGGGCGGCCTGCCGGGGAGCAGCAGGCCCACCGCCCTTCCCGAGAGGCTTGGCTGGGGCGGGGGTGAGGCCAGGGTCCAGCCCTCTCTCCAGTCTGCCAGGAGCTGAGGCTTCACCCCGAAGGGCATGCACCTCAGGATCCATCTCCAGAGAAGCTGAGTGGGCCCAGACTCCGAGTGTGGGGAGTGTCAGCAAGCAACTGGGGACTGCATGCACCGCCAGCGGAGCTCCCGCAGGGCTCCTCACCTGCCTCAGGATCCATCTCCAGAGAAGCTGAGTGGGCCCAGACTCCGAGTGTGGGGGGTGTCAGCAAGCAACTGGGGACTGCATGCACCGCCAGCGGAGCTCCCGCAGGGCTCCTCACCTGCCGTCGGTGGGGGAAGCCTCCAAAGTGAAATGCACAGATCAAAGCAAACACAAGAGAGGACGGAACACAGAGGAAAAAGGCAATGCCGGGGCAAAAGGAAACTGGAATCTACAGAAGGGAAATGATAGGAAATAGGGAATCCAGGACTCCAGGAAGAGGGGGTCTGAGAAAAGGAACAACCGGGGCCCCAGAACACTTCTAACACCTGCCAGGAGCTCTTAGAAATAAATTATGCACGAGAACTGAAAAGCTCAAATAGAATAGGAACATGAATTTGAGAAAATCTATTAGGAAGTAGAGAAAATAATAAAATCAAAGGATCAACCCAGGAAGTCCAACTTACAAATACTAGGAGTTCCAGAAGGAAAGACGAGGAAAGGAATTATTACAAAAATATTCAGTAAAATTTCCCAAAGTTTAGTTTTCAGATTTAAAGAGCCCACTGAGTTTTCAGCATAATAAATGGAAAAAAAAAATCGCACCAAATTATATATTACCAGCACATTTCAGAACAGCAGGAATAATGCTAAAAGTTCCCAGAGAGAAATGGGGCAAATAGGTGACAGAGATTTTTTTTTTTAATGGAAGAAAGAGGATCAATTCCTTTATAATTCTGAAGGAAAGTTGTTCCCAGCCTAGAATTTAGCACTCAGTCAAATCTAAGAGTAAAATAGAATTATCTCAGACATATAAAGTCTCAAAAAATTTACCTAAGGAAGCTACTAGAATACAGATTACAGCAAAACCAGTGAATTAGCCAAGAAGTAGGAAAATGACCCAGTCCAGGAAAGGAGCCAGAATCCACCAGGTGGTGAAAAGAAATCCTTGGGCTGGGGCTGTGCCACTGGTCCCACAGGAGTAGAAGAGGGAGTTCCAGGGTGGAGATATTCACAAAGAAGAAGTGAAAGAAATTGATAGATGAGGAATGCATTTGACCATGTGAGAAATATAGTTTATTTACATAGTTGTTGAAGAGTTTGAGCCGCCACAGATACATGGAAAATTAAACAAACAAAAAGAAGCAATGATTAACTCCAGGAAAATAAAAAGTACAAGGAAAGCAGCCTGATCCCAGTACACTACTGAGTTCATCAGTGAATAATACTGACATTATCATAATAAGAATGCAGCACTGATTTTAAAAAAATGAAAGTTGGCCGGGCGCGGTGGCTCAAGCCTGTAATCCCAGCACTTTGGGAGGCCGAGACGGGCGGATCACGAGGTCAGGAGATTGAGACCATCCTGGCTAACACGGTGAAACCCCGTCTCTATTAAGAAATACAAAAAACTAGCTGGGCGAGGTGGCGGGCGCCTGTAGTCCCAGCTACTCGGGAGGCTGAGGCTGGAGAATGGCGTAAACCCGGGAGGCGGAGCTTGCAGTGAGCTGAGATCCGGCCACTGCACTCCAGCCTGGGTGACAGAGCGAGACTCCGTCTCAAAAAAAAAAAAAAAAAAAAAAAAATGAAAGTTGTAAAAGATACCTCATTCCTAATACCCAAAGGCATGTGGAGCTGTTTGGGGGCAGGGATGGATTTACCCAGAGTCCATCCCTGTGCTTCGTCCTCCTTATGAACTCATGCAGTGTGGGTAAATCTCTCACACGGTGGGCAGCTCAGTCTGCTCTATGAAAAAAAAAAAAGTCTGTAAATCTGATTACAAATCTGACCGGTGACCCAGGCCTAAGTGTTCAGAATCTGAGTTCTGGGGGCTCAACCAAGGTTGCCTGCACATCCTTCCACACAGCCTGCCCAATTCTCCAGCAGCTGTGCAGTGGAAACACATGGGTTTGGGGTACAATGGTGGAAGATTTGGGCTCTCTATCTGCTCTCCTGAGAACAAGCTGCATCACTTTGTGCAAATCTCTCAGCATCAGGCCTTGGATTCCTCATCTCTCAAGTGAAGGCAGTGATGCTAGGTGGTGTGTCTCATGAGGCTGTCCTGGCCATCCACTCTCTCACTTATGAGCACTTACTACCTGCCAGATCTGCACACATATAACCTCGTTTGGTTCTCACAATAACCCTGAAAATTAGGTATTATTGTTTCCCCATCATGCAAATGAGAAAATTGAAGCAACTGGAATCAGTTTTCCCTGTGATTCCTCCTCCAGACTTCAGCCAGAAAGGTCTAACTATGCACGGGTCATTTCCTGCTCAAAACCCTTTGTAAAGCCTCTACTTCTAAAATGTTGGGGTGTTTCCCATTTCTCCTCTAAAAAGGCACCCAAAAGCAACCAAGAAGAAGAGGAACAGAGACAGAGATGCTACTGTTGATCAATCGAAGAGACATCTAAAATTCAGAGCCGCAAAACAGAAGGGAAGACTGCCAGGTGCAGGCACACCAACCAAGGCATGGCAGGGACTTGGGGGAACCTCGCCCCTCAGAGCTCAGAGACAGCCAGCAGAACATGTGTTTGTTTTTTTTTTTTTTTTTTTTTGAGACTGAGTCTCGCTCTGTCGCCCAGGCTGGAGTACAGTGGTGCAATCTTGGCTCACTGCAAGCTCCACCTTCTCAGTTGACGCCATTCTCCTGCCTCAGCCTCATGAGTAGCTGGGACTACAGGCGCCTGCCACTACACCCGGCTAATTTTTTGTAGTTTCAGTAGAGACAGGGTTTCACCGTATTAGCCAGGATGGTCTCCATCTTCTGACCTTGTGATCCGTCTGCCTCGGCCTCCCAAAGTGCTGGGATTACAGGCGTGAGCCACCGCGCCCGGCCCAGGCTGCTCTTAAATCCTGGCCTCAGGTGATACTCCTGCCTCAGCCTCCCAAAGTGCCGGGATTACAGGCATGAGCCACCGGCCCGTTCCCAGAACATGTTTTTTAAGGTTAAGGTACATCTTAAATGACGAACCGATGAAGGTCAACAGAATCTGAGAGCACAAGAGGGAGCTGGGGCTTCCCAGGACTGGTGTGGTTGGGACAAGGGTGATGGGCTGTGCCAAGGTCATGAAGGGAAGCCACATTTGTCAGGAAAAGCCTGTGGTTTGCAGGGGCGCAGGAGGGAGGCCTGTACTGAGCTGCCTGAGCTGCCTTTGGGTGCAGATCTGAAAGCTGAGGATTGATAAAGCTAAACACAGTGGCCTCACGCCACATGTGAGGACAGCCCCAGACCACTCTCCATGGAGCCCCCTGCCAATAGCTGCTTCTGGAGGAGCTCAATCAGAAGGAAGCTAGCAAAGCTGCTATGTAAAGCCATCACTACAAAAGGGGATGTGGGAAAGAGGAGGACAAACACTACCACAAAAAATGACAAGTATGTAAAGTAATTCTATTGGTTCGTTCTCGCACTGCTATAGAGAAATACCAGAGACTGGGTAATTTATAAACAAAAGAGGCTTAATTTGCTCATGGTACTGCAGGCTGTACAGGAAGCATAATGCTGGCATCTGCTTGGCGTCTGGGGCGGTCTCAGGAAACTTATAATCATGGCAGGAGGTGAAGAGGGAGCAGGCATGTCACATGGCTGGCATGGGAGCAAGAGAGAGCTGGAGGAGGTGCCACACACTTTTCAACAACCAGATCTCAAAAGAACTCACTATCATGAGAACAGCACAAAGAAGATAGAATCCACCTCCATGATCCACTCACCTCCAACCAGGCCCCACCTCCAACATTGGGGATTACAATTCAACATGAGATTTGGGTGGGGACACATATCCAAACCATATCAGTAATGCATATGTTAATTAGTTTGACTTAGCCATTCTACAACACATACATATTTCAAAACAACACATACAAGATAAATATATACATTTTATTTGTTGATAAATAAGTAAATTCATTGAAATGTTATGTTTAAAAAGTTTTGCCAAACATAAACAGGTAGTGTAGTTCACCTGGAAACTACACCACTCCACAGAGAATTTATTTGATTTGATTTCCGATTCAAAGGAATGAATTCAAAGGTGAGTTTGTAGGGTAGCTGCTGGACCAGATGACTTTACAATTGTCCCTTCTAAATCTCCAAAGGACTCCATGGCCCAGGAGCACTACCAACAAAATGTCAACCTTTGGTCCGCCTTCTTCATATCCTCCAGGGAAGTTCTGACCAATTTCTCTTATAAGCTTCCCACATTGTCCAAGAAAATTACCACAGGCCTCCAGGATGAGTCTAAAGGAATCTTGACCATGCACAGTGTATTAGTTCACTTTCACACTGCTATAAAGAAATACCTGAGACTGGGCAATTTGTAAAGGAAAGAGTTTTAATTGACTCACAGTGCCACATGACTGGGGAAGCCTCAGGAAACTTACAATCATGGAAGAAGGCGAAGGGAAAGCAAGGCACGTCTTACATGGCAGCAGGAGAGAAAGAAGAGTGGACTGGTGAGCTGACAAACACTTTTTAAAACAATCAGATGTCATGAGAACTCGCCCACTATGACACAGCAGGAGAGAGAGAAGAGTGGACTGGTGAGCTGACACACACTTTTTAAAACCATCAGATGTTGTGAGAACTCGCCCACTATGACGAGAACATCAAGGGGAAAACTGCCCCCATGACCCAGTCACCTCCTACCAGATCCCTCCCTCAACATGTGGAGATTACAATTCGAGAAGAGATTTGGGTGGGGACACAGCCAAACCATATCACACCGGCAGGAAGTTTTGTGAAACAAGCCCTGGATGCCCAGGGAGCCTAGCCAAGCTCAGAAGGCAACAGTTGGGAGGAAGGGAATGGGTTCTTGTGGGTTTGGTTTGTCTCTTAAACTATACTCTAGGTCCTCCCTACTCAAAGGAGGAGGAAGAAGAGAAAAGAAGAAGATGACTACGATGACAACAAACAAGTAGTAGACGAGATCTTGGGCCAGAAAAATGCTGCCCTGGATGAAATGCAAACTGAGATTAAACAGTTCAATTTTGACTTCAAGCGAGCGAGAGAGAGAGAGAGAGAGAAAGAACAAACGAACTACCAAGTGTTCAGTGAAGCAATAATTTCTGCAAAACAATAGCAAAAGCAGAAAAACATGAGTGCATGGAAATTACAGCAAAATAACAAAAGGAGAAGGAGCATGAATCAGCAGAGCCTAAAGAAAGTAGAAGAATTAAACAATTGTGGAAACAAAATTAAATAGGAAGCTGCACAGAGAGAGTGGACTCTGCCATTCCTGGTGAGGAAGGAAGAGGACAGCAGGGGATGAGAGGATGCTAGTGAACAGGAACTTGCAGGGCAATGGCACCCAGTCATCACGACAAATCATATTTTAATGCAATCTTGTCTGACCTACGGCCCAGAACAGCTTTGAATGCAGTCCAACACAAATTCGTAAACTTTCTTAAAACATTATGAGATTTTTTCTGATTTTTTCTTTAGCTTATCAGCTATCATTACAACTGTACTAGTTCGTTTTCAAACTGCTATAAGGAAATACCAAGACTAGGTAAATTATAAAGAAAGGAGGCTTAATTGGCTCACAGTTCTGCAGGCTGTACAGGCAGCATGATGTACAGTTCCTGCATGAACAGGAGGCGGGCTATATAGCATGATGTACTGATGTTCAGTATGTTTTATGTGTGGTCCAAGACAATTCTTCTTCCAGTGTGGCCCAGGGAAGCCAAAAGATTGGACACCTTTGCTTTAATGCAATATTCTTAAAATCAAAATTAATGCATAATGAACAAAATATCAAAATTTTAAATAAAGACAGAATCGATTTTTTCCTTTTGCCTCAGGCTCCAATATGATTCCACAGAGCACTGGAGGAGAACACTGAAAGAAAAATGAGCAAGAAGAAGTGAAAATAAACACAGGTTTTAGAATAATTAAAGAGAACATTATGGAAATTGAATGGATAGTTATTGTACTTGAAAGAAACCCTTAGGCAGCCAGGCCAAAAACCAAATGGCAATAAAAACCTCGGTCTTTTTCGTAGGTATGTTGAGGTACGTATTAGCGTGTGTAGCAATACCTAACTCACACGTTTTGTTTGTTTGTTTGTTTGTTTGTTTGTTTGTTTTTGAGATGGAGTTTCGCTCTTTTTGCCCAGGCTGGAGTGCAGTGGCATGATCTCGGCTCACTGCAACCTCTGCCCCCCAGGTTCAAGCGAGTCTCTTGCCTCAGCCTCCCAAGTAGCTAGGATTACAGGCACCCGCCACCATGCCTGGCTAATTTTTGTATTTTTAGTAGAGACAGGGTTTCACCATGTTGGCTAGGCTGGTCTCGAACTCCTGACCTCAGGCGATCCACCCGCCTCAGTCTCCCAAAGTGCTAGGATTACAGGCATGAGCTACCACACCCGGCCCCTCACATGTTTTTAATTTGTGTTTCCCTAGTGACCCAAGATAGATACCTCTACACATGCATAAAAAGATTGAGGTTGTGGTTGTTTTGTTTTCTGGCCTGACTGAAGGGAGTCTGCTCATCCTTAATCTTAAAGATCTGCTGGACTATAGAATGGTCCCTTGGATTCCTATGGCTCAGCTGAGCCTAAACTAAAATTTTAAAATAACCCCGACAAAAGGAAGTGATCACAGCCGGACACAGCACTGGATGTGGTATCCGGAGCTCATTTCTGTTCAGCCTGACGTGCAGTGCTGCTCCTGAGAGCTGACTGTGAGCGAGGAAAGAGGTTCTGGGAAAAGCGAGTGTGCATCCCCCTGCCTCTGAGAAATGGTAGCAAACACTTTAAGCCACCCTCCTTTTGAAAATAGTTTACATAGCAAGATTTAATATTGCAAATGCATCGTAAATAAGTCATTGATCAAGACTCAAAATTAAGAGAAACATGGATTCCTGGAAAGTCAGTATCAGTTTTGCCCTAAGGGCATCTGCAAAACCTCAAGGTCTAATCACTGAGAGGGGCTTAGAGAGGGGACACAGGGTCCCAGGGTGAGGAGTCTGGGAGGAGGCATTGGCATAGAGCTGGAAGACTGTCTCGGATCATTCTTGCTGCTAGAGCAACACGCCACAGCCTGGGCAAGGTATATGTAATATTTATTTCTCACAGTTCTGGAGGCTCAGAAGTCTAAAATTAGGGCACCAGCAGGTATGATGTCTAGTGAGGACCCAGTCTCTCTGTGTCCTCCAGAGAGGACAAATGCTATGTCCTGACACAGCCAAAAGGACAGAATGACAAAGGGGGTCACATGCTGTGGGAGGCCTCCTTGATAAAGGCCGTCTTCCCACCCACAGTGAAGGAGCCTCATGACCTAATCATCTCCCCAGGGCCCCACCTCTCCATACGACTGCGCTGGAGATTATATTTCTTTCTTTTTTTGAGATGGAGTCTCGCTGAGTCTCCCAGGCTGGAGTGCAGTGGCGTGATCTCGGCTCACTGCAAGCTCCGCCTCCTAGGTTCACGCCATTCTCCTGCCTCAGCCTCCCGAGTAGCTGGGACCACAGGCGCCCGCCACCTCGCCGGCTATTTTTTTTTTTTTTTTTTTTGTATATTTAGTAGAGACGGGATTTCACCATGTCAGCCAGGATGGTCTCGGTCTCCTGACCTTGTGATCTGCCCGCCTCGGCCTCCCAAAGTGCTGGGATTACAGGCGCCGCCACCGCGCCCGGCCTGGAGATTACATTTCAAGAGGAATTTGAGAGGGAGCACAAACATTCAAACCTTAGCAGAACCTAAGTGTGAAACAGGAAGTAAGCCCTGAGTCCGCAAAAGAGCCTTCCTGTGTTGAACCGTGGCTGGTGGAGAAACTCAGCCGAGACTTTGTGAGCGTCAGTCAGTCACTGTGTGGATTTGCACCTCAAAGCAGAAAAAACCCTCGCTTGTAAAATTTGATTTTTGTTTTTTTTGAGACGGAGTTTTGCTCTTGTTGCCCAGGCTGGAGTGAAATGGCGCGATCTCAGCTCACCGCAACCTCTGCCTCCCGGGCTCAAGCGATTCTCCTGCCCTAGCCTCCTGAGTAGCTGGGATTACAGGCACGCACCACCAGGCCCAGCTATTTTTTGTAACTTTAGTAGAGATGGGGTTTCACCATGTTGACGAGGCTGGTCTCAAACTCCTGAACTCAGGTGATCCTCCTGTCTCGGCCTCCCAAAGTGCTGGGATTATAGGCGTGAGCCCCTGCGCCAAGCAGATAAATTTTAAATTTAAAAAGTGATGCCAGATGGGTAGAGCTCCTAGAAAACTAGAGGAAATGAATTCCAATGAAGGAAGTCAGTCAATCCCAACTAAAGCTTCAAGAAATTCCCACAGATAAAGTTCAAGGTAATTGGTCAGCTCACTGTGAAAAAAAATGTCAAAACTCACAAAGAAATAATACAACAGAGAACCAAGAGAAAAAGCAGAATCAGACCCAGACTTCGGATCAGACACAGAATGTGAAATAAGTTTAAAGGGCTTAAAGAAATAAAAGAGAGACTTAGAAATATGAACAATTAATGAGACACTATAAAAATTAACAGGGGAACGGATACATGAACAACACTTTTAAAAATGCATTATATAGTAATTGAAATTAAAAACTCAATGGACAGCAAAAAAGCTGCCACAAAAAAAAACTGAGGAAATATAAGATATATCTAAAGAAATTATGCATAACCCAACCAAATAATAAATCAAAAAGATTTAAAAATATGTTTTGAAGAGGTAGAGTCATGGAAAGGAGATTGAGAAGATTTAATATAACTAGATTCCAAGAAGGAATAATAGGGAAATGAAGAAAAAGCAAAATTTGAAGAGATAAAGCCTGAGAATATTCTACAATTATTTGAAGGTGGTAAGCCTCAGATCCAGGAAGCAGTTGGCCCTAAAAAGGGATACATAAAAAGAAATCTGCAATAGACATGTTACCAGGGAAGTTGGAAGCAACAGAAAGAAAAGATTGACTATTTACAAAAGATCAACAAATAACCGATGACGGGTATGTATCGTTCAGAAGATGAGCAAATCACCCGGTGACCTTTCACGTTGTTAGTTATCTCTGCTAAGACCTTTTTCTGGGCATTGGAGCATCCTCAGTTCATTCCCAGGATAGGCCAGGAGTGCGTGATGCCTACAGCCCTTGGCCCATGATGAATGTTAAATATATGGCCCACCTTCCTTTCTCCAGGTGTGGATAACTCAGGAATGCTCTAGATAGCTTCTTGGAGCCTCACAGGGAGACGGAGGGCCAGCCCCCGACAGAAGCAAATGGCCTGATAGTGTCCCCATCCGCTGCCTCAGCCCCACTCACTGCCAGCGCTTCCTGACATCACATCCCAAACTAGTAAGCACCCACATCATCAGGGCCAGCTTCTGGGGGAACCCAAACAGGACAGGCTCCAGCACAGCAGCCTTCTGCACCCCTCACCCTCTCAGCAGGCCATTTTTCCTAAGGAAGCCCTCCTTCCACCTCATTCTTTTTTTTTTCTTTTTTTTTTTTTGACAAAGTATTGCTCTTGTTGCCCAGGCTGGAGTGCAGTGGCACGATCTCGGCTCATTGCAACCTCTGCCCTTCGGAGTCAAGCAGTTCTGCCTCAGCCTCCCCAGTAGCTGGGGCTACAGGCACGTGCCACCACACCCAGCTAATTTTTTGTATTTTTAGTAGAGACAGGGTTTCAGCATGTTGGCCAGGCTGGTCTCCAATTCCTGGCCTCAAGCGATCCACCCGCCTTGGCCTCCCAAAGTGCTGGGATTACAGGCATGAGCCACCGCATCCGGCCCACCTCATTCTTTTTTTTTTTTTCTTTTTTTTTGGAGACAGAGTCTCGCTCTGTATCCCAGGCTGGAGTGCAGTGGTGCGATCTTGGCTCACCACAAGCTCCGCCTCCCGGGTTCACGCCATTCTCCTGCCTCAGTCTCCCGAGTAGCTGGGGCTACAGGCGCCCGCCACCACGCCTGGCTAATTTTTTTGTATTTTTAGTACAGATGGGGTTTCACCTTGTTAGCCAGGATGGTCTCGATCTCCTGACCTGGTGATCCACCTGCCTCAGCTTCCCAAAGTGCTGGAATTACAGGCATGAGCCACTGTGCCCAGCCCGGCCCACCTCATTCTTTAGAGTCATGGCCTGGCCGTGACACCAGCCCCCAAAGGCATGGTGGCCAGGTCTGTACATATCCAGCCCATTCCCTGCATAGCAACCCCAGGAAGAGGGGTCCCCACTAGTGACTTCTTCTGAGGAAAACAGTCATGCAGGGTGAGAGTTTAACCAAGGACATGAGGGATCTGCTCAGCCAGCAAGGCTCAGGGCAGTTGGGGCAGGCGTCTGCCTCTTCTTTCAGTGGACTGCAGGGGCCCAGTGAGATGATGTGCATGGACACGCTGCAGACTTTCCAGGAGCGTATGCTTCTTCACACACGAGCCAATGCTGGCTGCACATCCACTATGCACACAACACTGTTGGGAAGAAAGAAGAGCAGTCACTCGACCCAAAGCAGAAGCAGATGACAATGATTGTGACAATTATTACAGCAATGATGCGAGTAGGGAAAAGCAAGTTGTAACTAAAATCATAGGTAAAAACTACGTGGAAGACATCAGGAAGGGCTAGAAGGAAGTTAATGTATGTGAAGGCACTTGCGCTTTTGGGAAGAGGGAGGGTATATTATTACCTCCTAGCCATCAGGAATTTTTCAGCTCCATTATAATCTTATGGGACTAATTCTGTCGTTGACCAAAACGCCATTATATAGCACATGATTCTGTGTGTGTGTGTGTGTGTGTGTATTGTATGTGTGTTTTTAGTTTTTTTTTTATTAATCATGTTGGTTTATAAAAATTAGAAAACAATCACAAGGCTGCTCATAATTCCACCACCCGAATACGATCTTTTAAATATTTTAGTATATATTTTCAAGTCGTTTTGTTAAATATATTTATTTTACAGAATTAAAACCAGATTATATGTATTTTTTCTATGCTGCCATTTATTTAGAAACATTTCATGAGTATCATTTCATTTCCCAGGTTATAAAATATGGTGTCCAACATATTTTCAATGACTGCATAATTCCCCACTATATGGATGTAACCAAAATTTATTTAACCATTACCAGTTTGGGGGCCAGAAAACTATACTCTGTTTTAGACTGCATTATAAGCAATGCCATTATAAGCATCCTCAAGGTTTTTGTACATCTAATGGTTTCCCAGCCTCTTAGCCACTTTATTTTTCTCCATAACTAACCAACCATCTTGTTTATAACCAACTTACTATACATTTATTTTATTGCCTATCTCCCTCGATCAAAATCTAAGCCCCTTGAAGGCAGAGCTTTTCATCTGATTTATTCCCAATGCCAAGTACAGTGCCTCGGATGTCATAGTCACCAAATAAATACTTGTTGGATGTGGATGGATGCATGAATGGATGGATGGATAAACAGAGGGATGACATGAGAGAAATACAGAATATGATAAAATCCTGGAAAAATGGGCCAACAGAGTCAAATGCTTTAATGGAGGGATTAGGGAGAGGCAGGAGTTTGTGTGAGTTCTCTTGGTTCCAGAAAACTGTTTGTGCTTGTGGATGCCAAGTGTGGGTGGGGTTGGGAATCTACGCTACGTTCGTCGGCCAGGGGCTCTTTCAGGCCCCTCCCCCTCCCCCTTTTGAAGTAGACCACCCCCAGGTTCAACCAGTTTCAGACTCTACCATTTTGCTAACCCAAGCCTTTTTTCTTTTTTCTTTTTTAAGACGGAGGTTTGCTCTTGTTGACCAGGCTGGAGTGCAATGGCGCGATCTCGGCTCGCTGCAACCTCCACCTCCCTTTGTATTTTTAGTAGAGACGGGGTTTCATCACATTGGTCAGGCTGGACTCTAACTCCTGACCTCAGGTGATCCACCCGCCTCTGCCTCCCAAAGTGCTGGGATTACAGGTGTGAGTCACCTCGCCTGGCCCCTAAGCACTTTCATAGGTTAAATGAGATTGTGCCAAATAAACTGTATTTCATTATTTTTTTCCCAGTGTTTAAGGGCATAGTTGTTAATAAGGGTGATAAAAACAAGAAATATAACTAAGCCAGAGAGCCTCGACATAAAATTTTAAAATAAAAGGGTTTGGGCCGGGCGTGGTGGCTCAAGCCTGTAATCCCAGCACTTTGGGAGGCCGAGACGGGTGGATCACGAGATCAGGAGATCGAGACCATCCTGGCTAACACAGTGAAACCCCCTCTCTACTAAAAAATACAAAAAACTAGCTGGGCAAGGTGGCGAGCACCTGTAGTCCCAGCTACTCGGGAGGCCGAGGCAGGAGAATGGCGTAAACCCAGGAGGCAGCGCTTGCAGTGAGCCGAGATTGCGCCACTGTACTCCAGCCTGGGCGACAGAGCGAGACTCCTTCTCAAAAAAAAATAATAAATAATAAATAAATAAATAAATAAATAAATAAATAAATAAATAAAAGAGTTTGAATGCTTACAAAAATAGGGACAAAGCTACAGTAATCCAAACAGTATGGTACAAAGACAGACAGACAGACAGATAAAATAGGATAGAGAGCCCAGAAACAAACCCTCAGATATTTAGTCAAATGATTTTCAATATGGATGCCAAATCCATTCAATGGAGAAAGGACAGTCTTCTCAACAAATTATGATGGGAAATCTCAACAAATTATGATGGGAAATCTCAACAAATTATGATGGGAAAACTGAATAGTCATATCAAAAAATGAAATTGGACTCTTACCTTATGCCATAAACAAAAATTAACTAAAAATTGATCGAAGAGCTAAAAGTATGAAGCTTTTAGAAGAAAACCTAGAAAATCTTTGTGACATTGGATTTTGCAATGATTTCTTTGATATGGCACCAAAAGTTCAAGAAATAATACAAAAAAATAGATAACCTGGACTTTATCAAAATTAATGAAAGCCACTCATCAAGAGTGACAAGGCAATCCACAGAATGAAAGAAAATATTTGCAAATCATCTATTGGGTAGGGGATTAACATCCAGGATATATAAACAACTCCTAGAACTCAACAATAAAGACAAACAATCTAATTAAAAATGGAGAAAGGACTTGAATAGATACTTCTCCAAAGAATATATACAAATGGCCAATAAGCATATGAAAAGATGCTCAGTATCATTAATCATTAGGAAAATACAAATCAAAACCAGAATAATATACTACTTCACAGGCATCCTAATGGATGACTACTATTTATAAACGAACCAAAACACTCAGAAAATAACATGTTGGCAAGGATATGGAAAAATGCTCTGCATTGCTGGTGGGATGTAAAATTGTACACAGTGGAGAACAGTATGATAGTTCCTCAAACAATTAAAAACATAGAAACCATATGACTCCAACACAGCACTTCCATGGTTTATATTCCAAAGAACCAAAAGCAGGAACCTAAACAGATATTTGTACATTGCTGTTTATAATAGCATTATTTACAATAGCCAAAGGTGGAGCAACCCAAAGGGTCCATTGACAGATGAACGGATAAACAAAATGTGGTCTCCACACACAATGGAATAATATCCACTCTTAAAAAGGAAGGCTATTCTGACTCATGCTACAACATGGATGCACCCTGAAAACATTATGCTAAGTGAAATAAGCCACAGAAAGACAGACACGTATGATTCCACTTCTGTGAGGTACCTAGAGTGGTCACAATCAGAGAAACTAGAATAGTGGTTCCCAGCAGCTAGGGGGAGAGGAGAATGAGGAGTTTTAGTGCTTAATGGGCACAGAATTTCTGTTGGGGTCAGGAACGTGTTTTGGCAATAGACTGTGCTATGCTTGCACAACAATGTGAGTGTAAATGTCACTGAACTGTACACTTAAAAAGGGGTAAATGGTAAATTTCATATTATGTATATTTTACCACAAAAAAGAAAAAGAAACCAGCCGGGCGTGGTGGCTCAACCCTGTAATCCCAGCACTTTGGGAGGCTGAGGAGGGTGGATCACCTGACACTGGGAGTTTGAGGCCAGCCTGACCAACATGGAGAAACCCCGTCTCTACTAAAAATACAAAATTAGCCGGGCGTGGTGGTGCATGCCTGTAATCCCAGCAACTTGGGAGGCTGAGGCAGGAGAATCGCTTGAACCCGGGAGGCAGAGGTTGAAGCGAGCCAAGATCACAGCATTGAACTCCAGCCTGGGCAAGAAGAGCGAAACTCCATCTCAAAAAATAAAATAAAAAAATTTTTTTAAAAAGAAAAACCAACTGTTCACTGTTTAGAAAATATGAAAGAAAGAAAAGTTTTTAAATATTGAAAATTTTAAAAGAAAAAGAAACGGCTCAAAGCAGTAGGTCTGATGGTACCCACAAATGCAGCTGACCTGACTGGCACAGTGGACGGCCAGTTCATTTGTGCCCATAGAAAACTCTTTGGCCTGCCAAGAAAGCAAGGGGTGGTGTGGCCAGAAGGTCTGAGACCCTGGGGACAATCAAGTGACCAGGAAGCTAGTTCCAGGAAAGAAAAGGTTTACAGCCACTGCTCAAAAACACAGATAAGAAATCTAAGTCAATGTATTGTAAAAATAAAATGTAAGTTCACATTAGAATAATATTTAAGAAAAATCATTCAGTGGTATCTGAACTGGGTAGCCTAGTGTAAAAGATTTTTCCAGGGGTCCTTGGGGAAGACCTGATCCTACATCTTGGAGAAATAAAAAATTTAAAATATATATTTTCATGTTACCCAAAAGTTAGGGGTGTTTGAAAACTCTCTGAAATGACAAAGTAGAAGAGTTGGAACGGTTTGCACTAGCCGAACGATGACCATATAAGCATCGAATATGAGCAACTATCACTCACTGGAAGAAGCTGAATCTGTAATTATCCTCAAAATTACATGATTTTGGCCAGGCACGGTGGCTCACGCCTGTAATCCCAGCACTTTGGGAGGCCCAGGCGGGTGGATCATGAGGTCAGGAGTTCAAGAGCAGCCTGGCCAAGATGGTGAAACCCTGTCTCTACTGAAAAAAAACAAAAAACAAAAATTAGCCGGGCGTGGTGATGCACGCCTGTAGTCCCAGCTACTTGGGAGGCTGAGGCAGGAGAATCACTTGAACCCGGGAGGCAGAGGTCGTGGTGAGCCAAGATCTCGCCATTGCACTCCAGCCTGGATGACAAGAGCGAAACTCCATCTAAAAAAAAAAACAAAACATGATTTTATAAGAAACATAAAAAGATCCTTAAATGCAAAAGGGGAAAGCGTAATAAGGGGGCTAATGCTTACTAATTTTAACAAGAGGAGGACAGTGGGGTCTGGGGGAGTCCTACCCCTGACTTTGGGTGTAGGTGGCAATAAGGCAGAAACCACCTTGTGTCCTACCTAAGAGAAAGAGGGAACTCCCACAGCCAGGATCTGCCAAAAAAAGGTCAGGACTACCAACAACATGGGCGAGGGGGCCTCTGGGGTCACGCTGTTAGTCGCTGCGTAGAAAGAGGGCTCGAATCTAAAAAATGCAAGAAGGTAGGTCACCCAAGGGTGGGGAAGGTCCTGGCTGGAGGATGAAGGGGCCTCTTGGCTCTGGGGCAAGACGATGTCAAGGGGAATGACAAACCAAACCAATCCAAAGCCAGGGGACTCTGTGTCCTGGGTTCTCGGACAAGGTGACTGGGAGGGAGCCCACCAAGCTCAGGGAAAGGCCTGGCCTCCGTCATCCACCTGACCTCTGCCCTCCTTTCAACCTCAGCCTCAGCGTGGACCCGGGAGTCCTGCGTCCTCTCGTCCTGCTCCGCCTGGGCACACCACGGCCGCGAACCTCCTGCTGGCATCAGCCCCTCCCCAGCACCGGCTGTGCGCTCCCGCCCCGCCCCCCGCACACACCCGCGCCCCACACTCCCGGCACTGCAGCCTGAGCCTTCCTAGAGTTACTTAATCCACCCCAGCCCCAGGCACTGAACCACGCGTGCAGACCCCTCGTCCTCAGTCCTGCGGAGAGAGGGTCCCCACAGCATTTCTGCTCCTCCCCCAAGACTGCGGCAGGGCCCAGCACCAGCAGACCCCACACAGTGAGTACCTGTAGGGCAAGTGCCTCTTTCGTTCTCATTAATAATAGTCAGCTCCCTTCTCCACGGGAAGACCCTGCCTTGCAGCCCCAGCCTGGCCTGCCCCTTCTTGCAGGCCCGCTCCGAATCCTGGGTAGGACTCGTGACGAGGCTCCGGGTGGCCGAGCCCTTCCGCGAGCGGTGCGGTCGGCTGCGCTGGCGCTCTGGGTTGAGGGGGAGGGGCTCCCACACCTGTGCGCGCCCGGGAGCGGGGACAGCGGCGGGGGCGCCCTGCGCACGGGGGCGAGGGGAGACGACTGCGCCTGAGGGAGGCACAGCCGCAGCCGGGTGGGAGGCAGAGACACCGAGAAACAGAGACCGGGCGATACGCACAGACAAAGCCGGCCCGAGCGCGGCGCAGGAGGCTACAGCCTGGCGGAGCAGCCCTCACCACCCCTGCGCGCCAGCGCCGACGCCCTCCCCGGCCCGCCCCTCCCGCCGGCCTCCAGAGGCTTAACCCTAGCCTGCCCGACCCCGCGGGGCCCCTGGAGCGGCGGTGGGTGGGTGCGGGCGCCGGGCCTCCCCCTCCAGGCCTCAGCGCGCGGCGCCGGGAGCTGACCGTGGTGCTGAGCGCGGCTCGCGCTCCGACGCAGTGCCCGACCCTGTGGCGGCCGCGCCCTGCTGCACCGCCGGCCCCCTGCGGTAAGTCGCCAAGGCCCCGAGAGGCTGCGTCGGTCCCCGCGGATGTGGACCCTGGGGGGAGGGCGAGGATTGGGGAATTTGGTGCGTTCTCTGGCGCGATGGACGGGCTGAGTGCAGGAAGCAGGGTCGACACCCTCCACCCAGTGGTGCCCGGCGCAGTCAGGGGCCTGGGGGCGGTGACCCTTTAGGTCCGGGCTAGGGAAACGGAGAAACCGTCCGCCCGCGGATGCAGGAGTTAGGGAGAGCCAGTAGGGCTGTGAGGCCCATCTCCTTGCCCCTGGGCAGTCCAGAGGCGCCCTCTGAGGAGGTGGGCCCTTTGTCTCCCCAACGTGGGGGTTGGGTGGCTTGGTGGTGCTCTCACAGCAGATTCTATTTCTGCTTTATTCTCCATTCCCACCCCCCACCCCCCCTCCCCAGAGCACGGTCGCTTTCCCTCCCCACAGTGGCCCTCACTCCAGCCCTCCCATGACAAGGCAGACTACTACTGAGAACGCTGTTGCCCCATAGCTCTGCCTCCAGCCCAGTTTCCAGAGGTTACTGGGCCTGCGCTTTTTTATCACCATACACTCCTTTGTATCTCACTGCTGCGACTTTCCTACATACCAGGGAAGGCGTAGAAAATACCAAAACTATTAGCCAAACGTTTTATGTCTCAAGGCGTTTCTGTGGCATGTGTATTCCTCCAGGGTTTTTATTTTGCTCCATGAAAGCAAACACCCAGACACTTCCATGTTAAGAAAGGAAAGACAGGCACAGAATTACCTTCTCAAAGTAAAAAGGAAAAGCTGGGCAGCTAAGCCTGAGTTCGTCATGTAGAAAAGCAACCAGTATAATAACTTCGTTTGCCCAATTTGCAATAAATTCATGTCTGTGTGTGCCGTGTAAAGCACTGTGATGGGAGGTGCACAGATACAGGAGTTTCTGCCACCACCTTCTCTCCCCTAAACCCTGCTTGGGCTCCTAACTCGCCTCCGTATCTCCACTGTCCATTTTCACCTGCATCTTTGAAAGTGAGAATTGGCCCCTGTCACTTGCCCTGGAAGGCTGGCTCACCGTGGCTTGCAGATAGAAGCACGGCCCTCACTGAGACCTCAGGTCAGGTGTGGTGTGCGCAGCCCATCTCCAGGCCTCATCCCTCTGGCTTGCTGCTCTGGCCACTTGAGCCGCTCTGGCCACTGGAGCTGCTTTCAGATCCTTAAGTATTCTCCTTCTCTTGTGCCTCGGGATCTTTCTGAAGCGTGTTCTGTCTGCCTGGAATATGCGTCCAATGTCTTTTGCCTGGCTGTCCTCTTCTTTTAGGGTTTGGTTTAAATATCACATCCCTGTAACAGAATTACTTAAGTAAATACATTGTGTGGTATCTGTTCCCATGGAACTTGCAAGTTCATCTTAGAGATGAAAGACTCAGCCCAGGGCCCTGGTGTCACTGAAACCTGTCTTAGAAAACAATGCACATAGGCCGGGAGTGGTGGCTTACACCTGTAATCCCAGCACTTTGGGAGGCCGAGGCGGGAGGATCATGAAGTCAGGAGATCAAGACCATCCTGGTCAAAATGATGAAACCCCATCTCTACTAAAATTAAAAAACAATTAGATGGGCTTGGTGGTACGCTCCTGTAGTCCCAGCTATTCAGGAGGCTGAAGCAGGGGAATCGCTTGAACCCAGAAGGCAGAGGTTGCAGTGAGCTGAGATCATGCCACTGCACTCCAACCTGGAGACAGAGCAAGACTCCATCTCAACAATAAAAAAATAGGAATAAATAATAAAAGAGAAAATGATACACATAATAAAAAAATTAGCTGGGCGTGGTGGCACACACCTGTAGTCCCTACTACTCGGGAGGCTGAGGCAGGAGAATCACTTGAACCCGGGAGGCGGAGGTTGTAGTGAGCCGAGATCCGCCACTGCACTCCAGACTGGGCGACAGAGCAAGACTCTGTCTCAAAGAAAAAAAAGAAAGAAAGAAAGAAAAAGACAAAGAAACTAAAAGAAAATGATTCACATAAACTGTATCACAGAATTAAAGTCTCAGAGTCTGCATCCTGTTTAGGGAACTTAGGTGTAAACATTTGACTCAGATGTCTCAAATATAAAACAGTGCATTTAATTAAGTAATAGCTCACCGCCTGCTATAGCTGGAGTCCCGGAACTTAAAAGAATTTTCAAGCTCATTGGGGAGTGAGACCAAGCACCAGAATGAATAGTTGGTGGTTGCTGAGCCCCGCAGACAAGAAGGCACCCAGAGGGTAGGGACAGGTCTGAGCCCTCCTTGGGGGAGGGATATGGCACTTGTGGGGTGGACCTGTCATGTTTCTTGCTGGGGTTCCACTGACGGGTCTTTAGCCACAGGGTTACAAAACAGTGTGTATTTTTGCAACTGAGAACCTGGGCACATTTGGCCTCTGCCCTCAGGCAGTGACAAGGCCAGCATCTGGCTGTCCACATAAATCCCACTCTGCCCCAGAGAACTGTCACAGGAGTTGACTTCTCAGCCTGCCTCCAGCCAAGCAGTGGGCCCTCCAACCACCCAGGGAGTTCCCACCCCCATCATAGGTCACACATTTCCAAAGAGACAGGTTCCAATAAAATATTTTAATACGGATTTGGACTGGACCGAACACAGACTAGAGTTCATGGGATGCTCCAGTATTGCTGCGCCTCTGGCTCATCATTCTGTGTCCTGTGTTATTGTCCTGTCTCTATGTAAAGTGCTCAATCAACTCAGAAGATGGGCTTGGCATTGTTAGTGTCACTGAGTCCGGCCATCTATAGCAATGACAGCTATTTTAAAGGATCATTTTTCAAGTTCAGAGTGGAGTGAAATTTCCAACTGTTCATGATTTTAAATCAGTTGACTGTTATGAGAGCTGAGAAACTGGTAGTTTTATTTATAGACATCTACATCAGATAAAACATTTGTGTTCTTGCAGTTGCAAAATTCTGCACACAGTGAAATAATCCTTGCTGTGCCTGGCTGGAGTTATTTCCAATAGAATGTCAATCAAGATTTTTTCCAAAACATAGAAAAGACTAAGGGAAATAGAGATCTCATCATGAATATTTCCAAAATTTCCTGCCATAGGAATTATTATCACCTTCAATTATAATTTTTCTAAATTTGTGTGAGCTACCCTTCTTGCTTTTAATTTTCACTTTCATTGTGTTTTACAATATTTTTCATGAAAACACATTTATTATTCTACTTTTAGATTTCCCACAAAAGTGTCTGAGCTGTTGGTTTATAGACTGTCAGGTTCGGAATCAGATAGACCTGGGTTCAGATCCCAACTCCGTCACTTAACACCTGTGTGACGTGGGTCAGTTCATTGACTTCTCTGAATCTGAATTTATCCTTTGTACAACGGGGGTTACAATCGTTTGCCCCTCATACGGTGATGGGCCAAGCTGTCCATCTGGTTAGGTGGGTGGAACCAAGACTCCAGCCAGGGTCATCTGAGCCACAGCTTGGAGAGTAAGCCCTGTGCTGTGTGCGGCAAAGCCTGGCAGAGCTGGGGAGGCCTTATCACGGCTGCAAAGGATTGTGCCAAGTGGAAAGTCTGCAGGTGCAGGGTGGGTAATGCTTAGGCATGCACCATCTGGCCTGAGGCCGAAAAGCCAGTGTGGCTGCTCAGGGCACTCTCCCTCTGCCCAGGGTGCCACCAGCAACAGCTGAGCTGCAGCCACAGCCCAGCCCAGGTTCTGTGGCTCTCCTGGCATGGTGCCTGCTGCTTCTCATCCTCCAACCAAAAGTCTGAGGTGCTCCTCCAAGGGGAGGAAGCACTTCCCTCAGGTGGGAGCGGGTGGAGGCTGGTCGGCTTGACCCTGCCAGCCCCTGCAGTGCCAGCTCTTCCACCCCTTCCCATCTTCTTGGCCTCAACGTGCCCACTGGGCTATGAGGCAGCCCCTCGCCCCTCTGGGTCCTCATGAAGAAGCATTTCAGGGTCTCTGGCAGGTAGCTGCAAGGCTTACTTGGGGTGGGGTGTGAAAGACACACAGGCTGACGGAGCCCCAGGTCATGTTCATGCCTGCTGCAGGCTTCCTCACAGCCAGGAGCTGGGGGATCAGTGCAGGGCTGCCTCTGGGTAGTCCTTATGGAGAGGCGAAGGAGCCAGCCACAGTTTCTCCCTGGCCAGGACTGACTGTCAGGCCACTCATTACCAAGACAGGTGGAGACCCTGGCAGACAGGGGTGTTTTGGGTGAAAGGAGCAGGCTGAGTCCAGGGCCATGAGGACATGGTGAGGGGAACAGAGGGGAGGGGCTCAGTCTGCCCTCCCTTCCTGGGTACTGAAAGTCTCCATAACACACCCCAAGGCAGCATGTTTTAAACTAAACCCTAGCTCTTCTTTCACCTTGGCTCAGCTCCCTCCTCCTCCCCTCATTTCCCTCCTCCAGCTGTCCAGCACTGTCCCTGCCTGCTTCTCTCTCCCTGCTGTCGCTGAACCCTGGCGTTCTTCCCTTTGGAAGACCCTACTACGTTACCCCTGCAGCCTCCATCTGCCTTGCTCCCCATCCTCAGTCCTCTGGCAAGTACTCTCTGCTCATAACTCGTTTTTTCTGTCCTCCACTCAGAGGTCAGATGCGTGGCCCTAGACCGCCAACTTCATTAAAGTCCCTGCTTCCACCCGCCCATCGGAAGATGGCTGTAGCTCCCCACTGATTTCAGGGTAAGGCCGGATGCCCTAGCTGGGCCGGAACAGTCAGTTGGCAAGCACTGCTGCCACCTGTCCACCTCCATGCCCAGGGCGGATCCCAGGACCCTTTCCCACTGAACACAGACCGGGCATCAGAAACCTTCTCTGGATGGCACTGCAGGTGTCAGTATGCCTCAGTGATGTGTGCACAAAAGGTGGTGGCTGCCTACCTTTGCAGCCCTGCCTGCCCACCCTGTGTCCCATGCTCACCTCCCACCACAATGCTCTGGTTCCTCTCTGTCCATGCTGTGCATGCACCGTGAGGTGCTGGGCTGTGTCTTGCCTGATGGCCTCTGTAGATGGAGTCTTGTCCACCCCGCCCCCCACAGGCACACAATCCTGGAGTTTGCATTGTGCACGCCCCCACAGCCCCAGCTGAGGGCCAGCTGCCTTCAGCCCAGGAGGCAGGCAGGCGTGGGTGTCCCTTTAGCTGCCTGATGAAGGAGGCAACTGCTCTAATTGGATCCTCCACCCATCTACTCAGAAGGGCCATGACACACACTCCTAAGGACAGGCTGCAAGTACACTAAGGAGCTGTGTGTAGAATACCGGGCACTCTGCACAGAACACGGGAGTCTGAATGGGCCAAATGAGCTAAAAGGGGGATTGGGAGAGTCAAACACTCATGGGTGCAGCAATCACCAGGCCCCAGGCAGCTCTCATTTGGCTCCTACTGTGTGCCATTGTCTACAGAGGCAAGAGCAGTGAGTGGGCGTGGCGGGGCTGCTGCCCTCTTGCTCCTCCACCTGCAAGGAGGCCCCTGCAGAGAGTGAGCTGTGTGAGAGGGGTAGGCAGGGTCTTCCAGAGTCTGTGATACTGAGTGCCTCCTGCTTTCCTCCACAGCCGCCGGGGCGCTGGCAGCATGGAGCTGAAGAGAGGAAAGACCTTCATCAAGTCCAGCCTGCAGGTTTCCCATGAGAAACCCCCGGACCCAGCGGCCGTGGCGCCAGCCAGGGAGGGGGCAGGCCCCTGGTCAGTCCTGCCAGGAGGGCAGCAGAGGCCCCACAGTGAGAAGGACCCCCAAGCCAGCCCCAGTGCCCAAGAATACGACAGATGCCCCAACAGAGGGGCACAGCCAGACCCCAAAGGGGGACCCGCAGCCCTCTGCGGAGCCACCTTCAAACCGGTGCGAAAGAGCAAGACTCATGACAGCGTGTCTGGAGCAGGCAGGGCCATGGCTGCCACAGGGCAGTTGGTGGGCAGTGCAAGCTTCCCGGGCTCCCCGGGCAGCCGGCACATGATCGACTACCGCCACTTTGTGCCCCAGATGCCCTTCGTGCCGGCTGTGGCCAAGAGCATCCCCAGGAAGAGGATTTCCCTGAAAAGGCCCAAGAAGTGCTTTCGGAACCTATTCCACATTCGCAGAAACAAGACTGAGGAACTGGCCTCGCTGGCGGCTGAGGGGAAAGGTCTGCCCTCTCCAGGGGACCCATCAGACCCTGGGGGCCGGCAAAGCAAAGCCTTCCTCCCCCCAGGTGAGGGGCCGGGGCTGGACAGCCTGTGCCAGGACCTGTCGGACAGCGAGCTCCTAGCCGATGCATCCTTTGGTCTATGCAGGGCCCTGTGTGAGGACGTGGCCTCACTGCAGAGCTTTGACTCACTCACGGGTTGTGGGGAGGTCTTTGCGGATGATAGCTCGGTGCCATCCCTGGAGCTGAATGAGGGCCTGGAGAGCCCAACCCAGGCAGCTCAGGGCCTGGAGAGCAAGGTTCCCAGGGGCCCCCTCCAAGGCAGTGTGGAGCAGCTGGCCTCGCCCGCGCAGAACGAAGCATCTGACTTCACCAGGTTCTGGGACAGTGTGAATCGCTCAGTGCGGCAGCAGCAGCGTGCCCTGCTAGGCCCATGGCTTTCGGGCCCCCAGGGCACAGACAGGGACCAATCCCGGCTGGACACAGCTGGGCTCGCGGAACTGCCCCTCTGCCCCTGCAGGGACCCTCGCAGCGGCTCCAAAGCCAGCTCCATCGACACAGGCACCCCCAAGAGTGAGCAGCCCGAATCCGTGTCCACGAGTGACGAGGGCTACTATGATTCCTTCTCGCCAGGACTTGAGGAGGACAAGAAGGAAGCTGAGAGCCCAGGCACTCCTGCCGCCACCTTCCCACGGGACAGCTACAGTGGGGACGCCCTCTACGAGCTCTTCCATGACCCCAGTGAGGGTCCTGTTGGCCCCAGCCCAGATGATGACCTGTGCGTGTCTGAGAGTCTGTCAGGGCCGGCCCTGGGGACGCCACTGTCCATGTGCAGCTTCCGAGTGGGGGCCGAGGAGAACTTGGCCCCAGCACCAGGCCCCGACCTGCTCAGCCAGGGCTTCCTACAGAGCTCCTGGAAGGGCAAGGAGTGCCTGCTGAAGCTGTGTGACACTGAGCTTGCCATCACCATGGGCATCGTCAGCTGGCTGCGTCGAGGCCCCACGCCCCGTGCCCCACCCACCCCTGGGCAGCCTGCAGCTCCATCTGGTCCCCAGGGAGCCCCCAGGGCACCCACAGAGAAGTTGGGGGGCAGGGAGGGCCTGGCCTCAGATGCAGGCGGGGCAACAGTTTGCTCAGCACCCAGCAGGCAGGAGCTGTGGGCACACACGGGCACCACAGACCTGCTTGCCGGAGAGAGCAAGGCCCTCGGGGTGGCCACACAGGGGACTGGCACACTGTCCAGGGATGCCTCTCGAGAGGAAGGGACACGAGGTCACTCTGAAGACTTGTTTTCCTCTGTGGAGTCTGCAGCCACTTCGACAACAGATACTTCCAGTGAAAACAAGGCCCCAATCCCTTCTGCCTGGCCCTGCTCCCAGAAGGAGCCTGGGCCACCAGGCGTCCTGGGGTGTTTCCGAGGCCCCTGGAGGCCAGGTCACGGGGCTGGCACTCTAGATGCAGAGCCCATGCTGGCAGGCTGTGTGGCCCGTGCGGCAGCCCTGAAGATCAGCTCAAACGACCAGCCCCCGGCCGCATGGCCTCCAAGGCAAGACGTGGGCAGTGGGCTCTTTGGGCAGCGCCGGGCCAGGGACCTCGACATTCTGGAGCAGAAACAGTCCAGCGGCTCCCCCAGCATGACCACTGTCCATGGCCTACCCTACTCGGCCAGCACACCGGACCAGAGGTGTCGAGATCATGTCCAGGACCTGAGCTGGCTCAGGGTGGAGCCCCCCGGGCTGGGTGTCCAGGCCTGGGCCTCTGTGGAGGACCCGGCCCTGC
The DNA here is from genome assembly GCF_037993035.2 of Macaca fascicularis. NCBI lineage: Eukaryota > Metazoa > Chordata > Mammalia > Primates > Cercopithecidae > Macaca > Macaca fascicularis. Next base: position 1,141,463 of record NC_088386.1, read on the forward strand.
AGCTCAGCACGGCGGCTGTGGAGCAGGTGGCATACAGCAGAAAGCTGGACTCTGAGCCCCCATCAGCCCCTGCTGCCCAGTGGAGTCCCCAGGGCCACCATCCAGAAAGCCTGGGCCTCACTTTGAACCGCCAGCGGGAAGGGGGGGTCTCTGCAAGTGCCCCAGAATGCCGCTGCAGCCTCCTGGCCCGTGAGGGCCTCCTCTGTGGCCAGCCAGAAGTGGGGGCCTCCAGGCCAGCCGTGGCGGAGCCCCATCTGTAGGACAGGCTCACAGGCACCAGGAGCTGCATGTGTCTTCGTGACCGCTTTCAGGAGAGCCTAGGACTCAAGTCTCTATCTTTTGTCCCTGATGTGGGGACTGTGTTGGGGGGAGGGGGTGGCAGGACTCAGGCATGCGGAGGGTAGCATGTTCATGGGGAGGCATCCTTGCCTGAACCCACCAGCTCAGGCAGCCCGCCGCCCCACCACCAAAGAGAGCGTGAAGCTGCGGCTGCCTCACCGCTCCTCATGCAGGGGGCTGGGGAGGGGCGGGGCTTGAAACCGATGGGAAAAAAGAGCTGCACCTTGTACATGGGAAGCAGAGAGCCAATGAGTCTGCCTGGGGATTGTGTGGGAATCCCGAAAGACACAGTCCCAAATGCCATAGTCCCAAGCGTTGAGAATCCAAAATATTAAAATTACTCTAAAATCCAAAAATCACAATCCCAAAATATCTAAATCCTGGAAATATAATTCTGGGAATTTTTTTTTTAATTTTTTAAAAGATATTTACATTTTAAAAGGATTTGAGAAACAGAAAAACAACAGAACACATCATTAGCCACTTTACACAATAAAATAGGCAATAATACATATTTTTGCAAGCATAAACACTCAGGTAAATACTAATGACAGTTACACAGGTGTGAGTTATTAGCAGACAAACTATATTCATAAACAAGTCAAAATGGGAAATGTATACATGCACGTCACTATGCTTGGTAATTGCGTGCACCCGGCTTGATATCTGCAGTCACGTCATGACCAGCAACCCGTCTTTTGATGAAGTCAGTCTACGATGCGTCACCACCACACACGCAGTTGCCCAAAGAGCGGAGATGGCAAGAACTTTCATCTCTCACAAACACAGATGTACAAAAATTACATCTCTTCATTTATGGAGGAAGTTTTGATGTTTTTACACACAGGCACAACGCTTACACACACAGTCAACCTGGGATGCCGGCAGGGTGGCTCAGGACGAAAGCCTCAGGACCCAGGAGGGCCACGGGTGTAAGTCCCAGAGTCCAAAGGCCAGCGAGCCTGGAGCTCTGATGTCAAGGCAGTGGAAGAAAAGGCTGTCCTGGCTCTGAGAGAGACCAGTTCGCCTTCTGTATTTGTTCCCTCTGGGCCTCAGCAGATCGAATGCTGCCCACCAACATTGAGGGTGGATCTTCCCCACCTAGGCCCCTCAGACTCACATACTCATCTCTGAAAACACCTCACAGCCATGCCCAAAATAACGACCTCTAGGTATCCCTTAACCCAGTCGAGTCCACACCCAAAAGAAGTCCGCAGGTCCACCCCTTGTCAACCTGGCATCCATCTGCATCCCCTTCAACCATTCTCAGTCTCCAAATAAAGCCCTAAGCAAGGTCGTAGCTCCACCCAACATGATGCCACTATCCCGGGATTGTGATTTTCAAGACTTTAGATGTCAGGGATTTGAAACTTTAGAGATTTGTGTCTTTCACTATTTCAATGTTGGGGACCAGTGCTTGGGATTGTATCTTTCAGAATAATGATCCACACTTGTGTGAGGACTGCGAGGCTCAGGATGGGAGACAGATGGGGGAGCCGACCTTAGGAGGGCCCACTGAACCAGCCTCAGTCTGGCCCCAGTCTGGCCTACTTGCTGCCCCAGGATGGGTGGCTACAACCTGCTGAGGGCCTGAAGGGCGCTCCTCAGGAACACTGTATTACCCTGTTTTGTGTTGCTATAAAGGATAACTGTGACCAGGTCATTTATAAAGAAGTTTATTTGGCTTATGATTCTGCAGGCTGTACAGGTATGGCACCAGCATCTGCTGCTTTTTTTTGTTTTTTCTTTCTTTTTTTGAGACAGGGTCTCACTTTGTCGCCCAGGTGGGAATGGGAGTGCAGTGGCACGGCCTTGGCTCACTGCAGCCTCTACCTCCTGGGCTCAAGCAATCCTCCCATCTCAGCCTCCCAAGTAGCTGGGACTATAGGCGTGTGCCACCATGCCCGGCTAATTTTTCTATTTTTTTTGTAGAGACGGGTTTTCACCATGTTGGCCAGGCTGCTCTCAAATTCCTCAGCTAAAACGATCCATGCGTCTCAGCTTCCCAAAGTGCTGGATTACAGGCGTGAGCCAGCCAGCATCATGCATCCCTGTGCAGCCCTGCCAGGGCTGGCTGGACCCTCCTACCCTTGTTGATGGGCAGTGCTGGATTGTCACGAGTCATCCCCTACAAACAATGATTTCCCTCCACTTGCACTCTCTAACTAGAGCCATGGATGGCCAAATGCTCTTTGGGAAGAAGCCAATGGATTCTCCTCAGCTCTGCCTGCAAGTAAAAAGCCTTTTGACTCCACCCCCTCCACGCTGTCAGATTGCCATTCCCCTTCAGGTAAACTTCGAATGGGGATGTGGACCTCACTCCCCAAAATGTCACAACATACATGCAGCACCCCAACATTCAGAACCATGAAGGGCGAAGGTGGCTGATGTCTGTAGGAGGGACAGGTGTCCATCCTGGCCCAGTGTCAGGCCAGCAGGTGCAGGGACAGATGGGCCATCCACATTCTCCAGGATTAGCTTCTACCTCAACCAGCACATCTCAGCAAGATGCCAGGATGGGGCTCCACAGGCAGCCGTGAAATGGGTTTCTGGAGGAAAGACCAGCACAAGAAAAGGGGTCAGTCAGGTCGCAGGCAAACTGCTAGGGAAATCCCATCTCATGCAGGGCTCCCACCAAGAGGAGCGTGCGTTGTGCTGCCCTGGCTCAAGAAGAAGGCAGCACGGGATCTGCAGCTGAGGGTGGCCCTCCCACCAGGGGACGCTGATCCGTGCCTCTCCTGACTGCCTGACGCTTGGTCTCTGGTGGCCCTCTCTCACAGGGCTCCCTGAGGCCTGCAGCGAACGGGGCACAGGCTGCACGTCACAGGTTCCAAAGTGTGCAGCAACTTCTGACCAGGCCCATCCAGACCTGGAGCCCCTGTGGAGCCACATCTGAGCCCTCGTCCCGAGACTCATACACAGGACCACAGCAGCATCACCGAGCCAGGCCGGGGGCCCAGATCTGCCTACCTAATCCTTGCATCAACCGCAGTGCAGTTGTCAGCCCCGTTTTTCAGACCTGGACACGGAGGCACAGGGTGCTGGTGTGACTTGCCCACAGTTAGTGTGTGAGGTGATGGGTTTTGTCCCCTCCCAGCTCCAAAGACCCTGCTCTTCCTCAGGCTCCAGCACCTCTCACTGAGCTCCTGCAGGGAAGTCCCCACTCAGAGCCCTCAGCCCTTCCTGCTTTCAGGCTGCAGATGTCAGAGCACCCTTGGGTGCCAGCCACAAGTGCTCCTCTGGCAGGCTGAGCCCCCAGCGGGAGGCTGCCCTGACTCAACCCCAGCCCGGGGCTTTGTGCTGCCCCTGAGGGAGTAAATCCTTGTTGAAAGAATGAAGTGTCAAAAGGTTGTGTGTGCGTTTCTGATTTCTTGTTGACCATGAACCTTGTGTCTGGAGGGTGACTCTGACCTGAGTGCCAGCCACCTCCCCCCTGGCAGAGACAGAGCACTCCCTTGTGCAATGCTGTGATGCAGGGACTCGTGGTGATGGAGAGCCCAGCCAGGCCCAACAGGCTGGGAAGGGCAGGAATCCAGGGGGTTAGGGAGTGGTCAGGAGGGCCTGGGATCCAGAGAAGGGCAAAGCGTGTCCAAACCCCGGGCCATGTGGAGGCGCGGTCTACATTGACCCGGCGGCAGGGCCATGCCCCCTAGGAGGACCTGCTGGCCTCGGTTCTCCACTTGGGTGCACTACAGACAACCCCAGAACCTCAGATTCAAATTCAGCATCTGGGGCTGGGGTCCCAGGAGCGGCCTGCTAGGCACCCTGCTGGAAGATGGAGGGGGCGGTGTGAGCTCCCTCAGGGTGATCTCTCTCTCTCTGCACCCCGCCCTCAGCCTGTCTTTCCCGGCAGGCCTCAGGATGACCCACTGTGGATAAAGAAGGGAACTTCAGGCCAGGCGCGGTGGCTCACGCCTGTAATCCCAGCACTTTGGGAGGCCGAGGCAGGCGGATCATGAGGTCCGGAGATTGAGACCATCCTGGCTAACACGGTGAAACTCTGTCTCTACTAAAAAAATACAAAAAATTAGCTGGGCATGGTGGTGGGCACCTGTAGTCTCAGCTACTCAGGAGGCTGAGGCAGGAGAATGACGTGAACACGGGAAGCGGAGCTTGCAGTGAGCCAAGATTGCGCCACTGCACTCCAGCCTGGGTGACAGAGGGAGACTCGGTCTCAAAAATAAATAAATAAATAAATAAATAAGGGAACCTCAAGCCCAGCTCCCGGGACACGTGCCTAGCCCAGTGCTGGGGCGGAAGAGGCTGGCTGGGCATGTTCAGACCTCCCTGGTCATTTCCAGCCCTCTCGTCCACACATGGCTGTAGAGGTGACCGCAGGTTTCCCCACGTGAAATAAAATCCTGAAGTCGGTCCAGTTGTCCTAAGCTCACAGCTGTTCACCCAGGGTCCCAGAGCCCCACAGGCTGTGGAGAAGGGGTTTGCCCAGGGGACTGTGCACTGGAGCTTCCAACCACCATATTGTGCTGGGAAGCTGGGAACACTGGGTAGGGCCAGGAGGGAGAGAGGGAGGAGGACAGGGAGGACGGGCGGGAGGCGCTGGAAAGGAGAAGTGGCGAAGGCCAGCGCAGGTCAGGAGAGACTGCAGACTACATCCCAGGATGCTTCATGTCTTTCCTGGTTTCCTATTTTATTGTCTGGAATGGGAATAAATACACGGGCTACAAAACTCAGAAGGCTCAGCAGGGAAACAGTGGAAGTGGAATCGCCATCCTTCCTCCCTCAGCCCTCTGTTGTTACAAAATTAACCCACTCTGACAAAAGACAAAATTGCAACAAATTTCATTACAGCTCTAACTGGCTTTTATTTGTGATTCGTGAATGTGGTAGCCTCCATTCTACAAAACAGAATGACAGCTGCTCCAGGCAATGGCAGAACACTGGGTTTTGTAAGGTGGGGGCAAAGAAACACTAACAGGAGAGAAGCTGATCAGTTAACAGCAGGCTCCTTCAGGTGACTGCAGTGTAAGGGCTGAAGCAGAGGGGCTTGCTTATCACACAGACGTCGGAAGACAGGAATCTCTCATTTCCAGGAAAAACTGGTCTGTTTTGGAATCTCTCTGCTTACTTAAAGTTTCAGTTTGGTGATGTGGCATTTAGCACGAGTGACTGCATTGGGGTTTGGTCTGGTCTGTTGGGACGTGGGGCAGGAGCTCAGTCCAGAGCCAGGGCCACCTGGGATTGTGGTTTCACAACCCTGACCACACCCAATCCAAACAGCCCCAGCGCACAGCCCCCTTCCCTCCTCTCCTCCAGCCCTGGTGGGAGACGTCAGACCCTTTCTATTCCCTTGACATACATACTGTTAACAGAGAAACCATATTCTGTCGAATATCTTAAGGAGGCTTATCCTGAGTCAATATGAGTGACCACGGGCCCAGGAAAACACAAACCCAAGAAGTCTGGGGTCAGTGGGCCCGAAGCAGTCGGATTGCAATTTGGTTTTACGCATTTTAGGGAGGCAGTGGTTACAGGCAAAAACATAAATCACACTTGCCTGAAAAATCTACTTAAAATAATAAAACATGAAAAAAAGGGGGAAAAAAAAGATATAAATCAATCAGGGAAGTATACATTGGTCCAGCCCAAAAAGGTGGGATGTCTTGAAGTGGGAGGGAGGGCTTACGGGTTACGGGTGGCTTTAGAGATTCTTTAATTTGCAGTTGGTGAAAGGAGTCAGGCTCTGTGTAAACTTGGAATCATCAGTAAGGAAAGTTTTCAGTTCAGGTAAGAATGCTATCTATGTAGCAAGATTGCTGGCCTGCAGGCTGACTTAACCCTGGCCTTGCACGGCCTTAGGTCTTGCTTATAATTTGGCATCTTATTGCCCCAAAGAGTCTGTTTTGGCTGGTGTGGTGGTTCACACCTGTAATTCTAGCATTTTGTGAGGCCGAGGCAGGAAGATTGCTTGAGTCCAGGAGTTTGAGACCAGCCTGGACAATATGGCGAAACTCCATCTCTACAAAAAATGCAAAAATTAGCCAAGCATGGTGGCTCTCACCTGCAGTCCCAGCTACTTGGGAGGCTGAGGTGGGAGGATCACTTGAGCCCAGGAGGCTGAGGCTGCAATGAGCCATGATCGTGCCACTGCACTCCAGCCTAGGGGACAGAGTGAGACCTTGTCTCAAAAAAAAAAGAAAGCCTCTTCTGTCAGTTTTATGGTTTCTATTTCAGCATTAATGCTGGTCGACTGTACCTAAACTCCAAAAGGGAGGGGGTATGAAGAGGTGTGTCTGACCTCCCTTCTCATCAAGGCTGATAATTTAGATTTTATGGGTTTTCTGGGGTCCCCTTGGCCAAGTGGGATTCTGTTCAGTCGGTGGGGGGCTTAGGATTTTATTTTTAGTTTACAACACACACGTAAACTTTAATGAATTTTTACTGCCCAGGACATCCTCCCCAGCTTAGCAGGCACCGCAGCGGGCAGCTCCCCCAACCTTCTGCACAGCTGCTCTCCTGGAGGGAGCAGTTAATTTAAACACTTCCCCGTTGATGGACATTTAAGTTACTTCCCATTTGCTGTTGAAACAGTGCTGCACTCACTCCTTCCTTCCCAGAAGTGTTCACCATTAAAGTCCTCTTCCAGATTGTCAAAATGAAACTGACTTGTCAAAGAAAAGACGCATATTTTTAATGAAGAGCGCCTCTTGCCTCCACCTCCACCCACTGCCCACTGTCTTGGGGCCCTGGCATGGATGTCTGGACCCCAGGCCTATATGAACATCACACACCCTGCCTTTGGGAGGGGAGATGTCGTTTTTTATTATTACATGTAAAGACCTTGGAAGTGGCCATTCTCACCCTTCAACAAGGAAAAGCTGGACACACCAGCTTTTTTTTCTTGACCCATCTGAAAAATGAAGTCATAGGGCAAAGAACCTTCCAGAAACCTGGAGAGCCAGACCATCCAGAGAAATTCAACAACCAAGGCCTATGGTTGGGAACAAAAGTCTCCAGATACCCAAAGCCGGTAGAAACACTGAAATTACAACGTTGACACGTGGTTGCAGGCTGAAGAAGCGGAGGGATGGGCATTAAAAAGGGTCCAGTGTCAGAGGCTTTTCCTCCAGGAACCACTTCACATTTTCAGAGTGAGGATCAGACAAAGACCCTTCCTTCCACCCCTACCCCTGCAAGGGGAGGTGGGGAAAGAGGGTTTTTGGTTTTTTGGTTTTTTTTGAGACGGAGTCTCGCTCTGTCGCCCAGGCTGGAGTGCAGTTTTGCCGTGATCTCAGCTCACTGCAAGCTCCGCCTCCCGGGTTCACGCCATTCTCCTGCCTCAGCCTCCCGAGTAGCTGGGACTGCAGGCGCCGCCACCTCGCCCGGCTAGTTTTTTGTATTTTTCAGTAGAGATGGGGTTTCGACCGTGTTAGCCAGGATGGTCTCGATCTCCTGACCTCATGATCCGCCTGCCTTGGCCTCCCGAAGTGCTGGGATTACAGGCGTGCGCCACTGCGCCCGGTGGAAGAGGGTCCTCTTGAAGCCCTCCAAACTTCTCCTTAACAAAGCCTTCCCTGAGGGCTATTCTGAAACCTTTTCAAGCTAGAGGAAGGGGTTCTGCCCCCTCCAGTCCTCTCCAGCCTCAGGTCTCAACCAAGGGAAAATAAGCAAAGCGACAGTCAACAAGGGAGACGGCTTCAAGAAAGCAGGCGGGAAACACTGGCCAGGGAAGGGACCAGGGCTCTGAAGGATCGGCCCCACCCTGAGACGGAGGCACCGAAACTAAAAGAATGAGGCCTGATTGGAGGTTGGAAGACAAGGGAACACCCCCTCCCCACTTGCCAGCACATGGTGCCACCACACTAACAAGGCTCCAGTAGTAACAGTGGGTTACAGCTAGCAGAGCGAACAGACAAACTCTCTCTGATGACCGGAATCAAAGGAAGCCACAGAGAAGAAAGAAGAGAAAAAAGCCCCCTCGAGTGATTTGAAACAGCTGGTGGCCTAAAGCTATGACAAATATTACAACAGCCCAACTCCTGGCCAGATTAATAAACCCTGATATTGAAAGCCTATTGACCTCAGTACCTATGGCCCAATATGTACAACATGTCTGGCTTTAGACAAAAAAATTACAAAGCCTGTTAAAAGCAAGAAAAACCAAAGCCTAAAGAGACAGAGAAACCATCAGCAGCTGATTCACATATGACACAAATGTTGGAATTATTAGATGGAATATCAAATAGCTATCATTAATATGGTACAAGCTTTAATGGAAAAAGTAGACAACTTACAAGAACAGGTAGGTAATGTAAGCTGACAGAATTCCAAGAAAAATAAGAAAGAAATGTTAGAAATCAAAAGCACTGGGCCGGGCGCGGTGGCTCAAGCCCGTAATCCCAGCACTTTGGGAGGCCGAGACAGGCGGATCACGAAGTCAGGAGATCGAGACCATCCTGGCTAACACGGTGAAATCCCGTGTCTACTAAAAATACAAAAACTAGCCAGGCGTGGTGGCGGGTGCCTGTAGTCACAGCTACACGAGAGGCTGAGGCGGGACAATGGCATGAACCTGGGAGGTGGAGCTTGCAGTGAGCCGAGATTACACCACTGCACTCCAGCCTGGGCGACAGAGCGAGACTCCGTCTCAAAACAAAAACAAAAACACAAAAAAACAAGAAGGGAAGTCTACAGTGAAATATATGGTCATGGATTAGAATCCGAGACAGTAGAATGAACTCATGTTTAGCATAATGTAGATACTGATGGGTAAATGTGGAATAGTTACAGATATATGTGTATATTTGGGTCAGTGTCCATACATCTATTTCCTAGCTCCGTCTACAAAAGCCGCCCAGAAGCAGTGACGCCCTGCAGCAATAAGCACACCCAGCCTCCAGATGTCTCGTAAAAGGAATAAGGGTCTTTGATGACATGGCTGAGTGCAGAATATGCGAGATGAGCCTGGAGCACCTTGCAATGCCAGGAATTAAGAAAGTGCTTAAACACACACACGCAATAATGAGACTATGTTAAAGGGACACAGGTGCCAACTGAAAGAGCGTCCAATGGCCAAATGGATGGCTGGGGCGATCTGAGCAGCACCAGCAGATAATGTGATAATGCTCAGAGGGTGTGTGGGCTGTACTTGGTTACTTTCTTCGAGAGTACAATGAGGAAAGGGGATAAAAAGTAATTTTACCATAGATAAACCTGGCAAAGATGACCTCAGCTAGGCAAACAGGGCCAACATTAACAGTGATTGAGTCATGTTGAGCTCTCCTTGATATGATGTGGAGAGAATGGTGCCTCACCTCTATGGTCTTCCTCCCAAAACCCGTAAGCCCAGTCTCACTACAAGAAAAACATCAAACCAACCCACATTGAGGAGCATTCTATCAAATGTCTGGCCACTACTTCTCGAAACTGTCAAACTCATCAAAACGTGGAAAGGCTGAGAAAAGGTCACAGCCCAAAAGAGAATAAGGAGATATGACCACTAAATGGAATAATGGAATATGGTCATTTGGATAAGATCTTCAAACATAAATAGGACATTAAGGAAAAGCTAAGGAAATCTGAACAAAGTATGGAGTTGAGTTACTAATAATGATGTATCAACACTGGTAAATTAGTCATGACAAAGGTACCACAGTAGTATAAGATGTTAATAGCAAGGGAGATGTGTGAAGAGTGTGTGCAAATTGTGTGCTATATTCATAAGCTTTTTTGGAAACTTTTCTGTAAATCTAAAATTTCTAAAGTAAAAAAAGTGTGTGTGTGTGTGTGTGTGTGTATATATATATATATATATATTTTTTTTTTTTTTTTTTTGAGACAAAGTCTCACTCTGTCGCCCAGGCTGGAGTACAGTGGCGTGATCTTGGCTCACTGCAACCTCTGCCTCCCAGGTTCAAAGTATTCTTCTGCCTCAGCTTCCCGAGTAGCTGGGACTACAGGCGTGTGCCACTACACCCAGCTAATTTTTTGTATTTTTAGTAAAGACGGGGTTTCACCATGTTAGCCAGGATGGTCTCAATCTCCTGCCTCGTGATCCACCCACCTTGGCCTCCCAAAGTGTTGGGATTACAGGTGTGAGCCACTGTGCCTGGCCTATATACGTATTTTTAAGTCAGCACTGGTGCCACCCCTCCCACCCGAAAACGAAAACCAAGAACAGCTCTGCGACACCGCTCACCTCTCCTTATGGCTCCACACGTCTCACTGGGGCCCTGGGCAGGCTGGGTGTGTTCCCTGTGGCTGGCATGGGCAGCTGCTGGAAGCGCAGGCAGGAGCTCAGCCGAAGAGGTCAGCACAGCCTCCTCCTCCGTCGCCATCTGTCCAGTTAGGTCAGTCAAGAAGGCCCCAGTTTTCCACAATGACAGTCGGCTCCAGGTTGGCGTTCACCCTGAGTGCTAATGGAGATTGTTTTCTTTTTTGCTTGATTACACTTCTCTGAAACAAATAGTTCACCTCTCATGGCTTCAGTGTGCTTGTTGGCCAAACTCCAGTGGCTGTGCTAGTTCGCGCCAGCTGCCATAACAGCATACTGCAGACTGGGTGGCTTCCACAACAGAAATGTATTTCTCACCGTCCTGGAGGCTGCAGGTTCACAATGGAGGTGCCAGCAGAGTCGGCTGCCCTGAGGTCTCCCTCTGTGGCTTGCGGATGGCCACCTTCTTGTGGCCTTTCCTCTGTGCACACCCAGCCTGTGGTCCTGTGTCTTTCTGAGTGCCCAAACATTGTCTTCTTTTCAGGGCCCCGGACACACTGAATGGAGGGCTCACCCTGAGGCCTCGCTGTGAGGAACCTCTCTAAAGGACCTACCTCCAAACAGCCCCATTCTGAGGTACTGAGGCTCAGGCTTCAACGTGTGAGTTGGGGGACATACAATTCTGATCATAACAGTGGCATTTACAGCTAGTGAGTGGCTCACTGTGGGGTTCCTGTGCGTGTTGGCTGGTGGCATTCATGTGCCACCCTTGATTGGCCAGGCAGGCAAGGGGCCACCTGGGCTGCTGCGGCCAGCACACTCCTCACATCTTCGGTGAACAGTGACCTTGGGAAGAAACAGAGCCTGGATCTTCTTTTAAAATAGTGGACAATACTATTTCACTCACAGGGAGTTACTGAACAGACGTAGAGGGCTTTTAGGTCTGAAGACTATTGTATTAGTCCATTCTTGCACTTCTATAAGGAAATACCTGAGACTGGGTAATTTATAAAGAAGAGGGCCTGGGCCGGGTGCAGTGGCTCATGCCTGTAATCCCAGCACTTTGGGAGGCCATGGCGGGTGGATCACTAGGTCAGGAGTTCAAGACAGAGCCAGACTCCGGGCAACAGAGCCAGACTCCATCTCAAAAAAAAAAAAAAAAAGTTTATCCTTTAAATATTTCATAATGTATCTTATTTTAAAAACTCTTATACAGTATTTATCATTTATCATAAGTCAGACACTCTAAGAAATGTACAAATATCAATTCATGGGGTGAAGGACCCATTCGAGGTCAATTTTAATGTTTTTCCCATCCTGCCATTGTAAAGTTGATATACTAGCCAGATGTCTTGCTGGAAGGACAGGGAAGTCCCTGGTAATAACGATTATTATTACATATATACTCAGGTTCCATAGCCTCTAACTTGTATCCATGAAACCCTACATGATTATTATAGGAAATGTATTTGTCACTGTTTGCTGTAGAAAATTTGTCAGCTCCCTCCAAGGCAACAACTGTGTTTGCCTCCGGAAATTGAATTTGCTCAGCGCCTATATTGTAATTAACCCACTGACCATCACCTCCCGGTTCTTGTTATCATTTCCTCCTTCTAAATTTAAATTGTTTAAATACTCTTGTTTCTTAGGAAATGTCCTTTCAAGTTTTTCTCCCCAGTCACCAGATATTCACTGTAAAAGCGCAGCACCATCTCTAAGCGCAGCACCATCTCTATCTTCATTCTCCATGAGCACAGAAACACGTATGCGAACACAGCCACGGGGTGCCCCAGAAAAGATGCCGTTTGCTAGACTTCCCTCTGTCCATTTTCCACCAGCATCCTGAGCCTGGCTCTTCCCATCCTCTCCCATGATGCTATCTTCTCCCCATGGCAGCAGCACCACCCCTGTGCTAGTCCTTCTCTGCCGTCCTCCCCAAGTTTATTTCTGCCTGACACTAGTGCCCCCCCCACCATGCCTTTTCTTTCTCTTTTGTTTATATATTTTTTAATGTTTATTTATTTATTTATTTTGGGACAGAGTCTCCTCTGTCGCCCAGACTGGAAGTGGCGCGATCTCGGCTCACTGCAGCCTCCCCTCCTGGGTTCACGCCATTCTCCTGCCTCAGCCTCCTGAGTAGCTGGGACTACAGGCGCCTGCCACCACGCCCGGCTAATTTTTGTGTTTTTAGTAGAGACAGGGTTTCATCATGTTGGCCAGGATGGTCTCGATCTCCTAACCTCGTGATCTGCCCGCCTTGGCCTCCCAGACTCCTGAAGTGCTGGGATTACAGGTGCGAGCCACCACGCCCAGGCGCACCACGGTGTCTTTTCTTCTGGTTCTTTGCCTTTACCTCACCACGGGAAGGAGTCCTGACCAGCTTTTCCTGTCGTCCATGGTTGCAGCCACCTGCGCAAGGCAGACCAGTACCGACCAATGCACACCTCCCCCGGGTGGGCCCCAGGTGGTCAGTCTCCATGGGTCTCTCCTCTAACACTGCCTGAGAATGCCTGAGACAGAGAGCAATTAGAAGATACGACTTTATAACAGTCTAGTCAAGGAAGTGGAGGGAGAAAAAGAAACGACGTAAAAGGAAACAAGTGCTTGTTTGCTTGCTGTTTAGAATTGGACAGTGGTCACCAAAGTGCTATGGTGCTTAGATTTTGTTGAAGAAATTTAAAAGTGTGATATTCACTTTTTGCTTAAAAATATTAATTTTTAGGACACACGGGTGAGTATATCCTTTACAACCATTTAGACCACCTTGAGATAAAAGGAAGTTGGGGTTGCTGTTTTAAAATGTTCAAGGGAGTATATAGATTTTCAAAACAAATGGGCCAGGGCTGAAGATGGAGAGGGCACTGTGGATCGGGGGCAGTGGAGGGCAGAGCAGTTCGCAGGTGCTTAGTCCTCAACAGTGACCTGCACCTGGGAGGCAGTGTAGACGGGAGCTCAGGCAGCACCTTGCCTGAGTCGCTGACTTCTTAGACTAGTACAAAAGGCAGCTTTTGTGGAGCCGGGCGCGGTGGCTCACGCCTGTAATCCCAGCACTTTGGGAGGCCGAGGCAGGTGGATCACGAGGTCAGGAGATCGAGACCATCCTGGCTAACACGGTGAAACCCCATCTCCATTAAAAATACAAAAAATTAGCCGGGCGTGGTGGCGGGCGCCTGTAGTCCCAGCTACTCGGGAGGCTGAGGCAAAAGAATGGCGTGAACCCGGGAGGCGGAGCTTGCAGTGAGCCGAGATGGCGCCACTGCACTCCAGCCTGGGCAACAGAGTGAGACTCCATCTCAAAAAAAAGAAAAACAAAACCAAAGGCAACCTTTGTGGATCACTGACGTGGTTTGGGTCTGTGTTCCTGACCAAACCTCATGTCTAATTATAATCTCTAGTGTTGGAGGTGGGGCCGGGTAGGAGGTGATTGGATCACAGCGGTGATTTCTCATGAATGGTTTAGTACCATCCACGTTGGTGCTATTCTCATGATACAGTTCACACGAGATCTGTGGTGGTTTAAAAGTGGGCAGCACCTTCCCCCATGCTTCTGCTCCTCCTTTGCCTTCAGCCATGATTGAAGCTCCCTAAGGCGTCCCCACGAGCAGAAGCTGCAATGCTTCCTGTACAATCTGCACAACCCTGAGCCAATTAACCTCTTTTCATTTTTCTTTCTTTCTTTTTTTTCTTTTGGGGACAGAGTCTCGCTCTGTCGCCCAGGCTGGAGTGCAGTGGCGCAATCTCGGCTCACTGCAACCTTCACCTCCCAGGTTCTAGTGATTCTCCTGCCTCAGCCTCCCAAGTAGCTGGGACTACAGGTGCCCACCACTGCGCCTGGCTAATTTTTGTATTTTTGTAGAGACGGTCTCACCATGTTGGCCAGGCTGGTCTCAAACTCCTGACCTCAGATGATCCACCCACCTTGGCCTCCCAAAGTGCTGGGATTACAAGCATGAGCCACTGCACCAGGCCCTCTTTTTTTTTTTTTTTTTTTTAAGATGGAGTCTCACTCTGTCGCCCAGGCTGGAGTGCAGTGGCCCGATCTCAGCTCACTGCAACTTCCACCTCCCGGGTTCAAGCGATTCTCCTGCCTCAGCCTCCCAAGTAGCTGGGACTATAGGCGCCTGCCACCACGCCCAGCTAATTTTTGTATTTTTAGTAGAGACGGGGTTTCACCGTGTTGGCCAGGATGGTCTCGATCTTCTGACCTCGTGATCCGCCCGTCTCGGCCTCCCAAAGTGCTGGGATTACAGGCGTGAGCCACTGTGCCCGGCCCGTCTTCTTTTGAGAAGTGTCTGCTTATGTCCCTTGTCAATGTTTTCATGGGGTTGTTTTCCTCATGTTCAACATCACTATCATCAGAGAAATGCAAATCAATGTGAGATGCCATCTCATATTAGTCAGAATGGCTACTATTAAAAAGTAAAAAAATAAATTCTGGTTAGACTTCAGAGAAAATGAAATGCTTACACACTGTTGGTGAGAATGTAAATTAGTTCAGCCACTGTGAAGAGCAGTTTGGAGATTTTTCAAAGAATTTAAAACAGAAGTGCCATTCAACCAGCAATTCCATTACTGAGTATATATCCAAAAGAAAATTAAAAATTCTACAAAAAGAAACCCCACATGCACTTGTATATTCATTATATTGCTATTCACAAAAGGGAAGGCATGGAATTAACTTGTGTGTGAATCAATAAACTGGATAGAAATATGTGTCACATATACACCACAAGATACTATGCACACGTTAAAAAGAATACAGTCATGTCCTGTGCAGCACTGTGGATACGTCTGGAGGCCATTATCCTAAGGAAATTAACACAGGAACAGAAAACCAAATACCACGTGTTCTTGCCTGTAAGCGGGATCTGAACATGAGGTACTCATGAATATAAAGATGTCAGCAATAGACATTGAGAACTACTGGATGAAGGAAGGAAGGAGGAGGGCAGGGGGTGAGAAACTACAGGTGCTATGCTCACTACCTTGGTGATGGGATCAATTATATCCCAAAATATATGCTCACTTCCTTGGTGATGGGATCAACAATATCCCACATAACTCAGCATCACGCAATATATCCACGTAAAAAACCTGAAAACGTACTCCTTGAATCTAAAAAATTTAAGGTAGAGACAGAGTAAGGGGCAGAATAGAAACCTACACCCTCATCCCCCACAAAAAAACACCAAATTTTCACAATTCACTACATTCAAGAAGCAGTGGTCAAAGGGACCAAAAATTGGGTGAACAATCCCAGTACCTGGCATTAACTTCATGTCACTCAAGGAGACATTGGAGAAGACAAACAAACGACAGTCTAGAAGCACGGATGCCACCTCTTTTTCAACCACCAGTAGTGGCCACATGGTGCAGAGACTGTATGTTTGGGAGAGGGAGAGCAAGGGTTGTGAGGCTTTGCAATAAACTCAGTACTACCCTGTCACAGAGAAAAGCAGAACCAGACTGTACTCAGCTGACATCTGCCAAAAGAGGGAGCACTTGGACTGGCCCTAGCAGGAGGAAAATCTTCCATCTCAGTGTTGGGAGCTTGAGTCTTTACAAGCCTTGCCGTCATGAGTTGACGTCCTATTGCACCTTAAGAGAACTGAAGGGGCAGTCTAGGCCACAAGGACTTCAATTATTAGGCAAGTCACACTCCGAGCTGGGCTCGGAGACAGTGGAATGTGGAGGGTGGGGAGAATGTGGCCTCCTGAGACAGCAGCCAGAGCAGCTAAGGGAGTGCTCACAACACCACACCCCCACCCAGCAGCAGCCACACAACACAGAGAAACCTGTGAATTTGGGAAAGGGAGAGCACAGTGACTGGGGGACTTAACATTAAACTCAGTGCTGCCATGTCAGTAAAGACCTGGCAGAATTCCTCACCTGCTGACTAAAGAACCCCTGAACCCAGAATAAAAACAGTGATACCCAGGCAATACACCGTGGGCACTGGGCTCTGAGAACTGCCAACTTCAGGTGTGACCCAGCACGTTTCCAGCTGTGGTAGCTACAGTGAAAGACTTCTTCTGTTCGAGAAAAGCAGCGAGGAAAGTAAAGGGAACTCTGTATTGCACCTGATATACCAGCTCAGCCACAGTGGGGTAGAGCACCAAGGAGATTCTTAGAGTCCCTGAGTCCAGGCCTGGGGGCTTGGTCAGCATTTCTGCACTCGCCCTGGGCCAAAGGTCGAGTTCCAGGCATTGCAGAATTTATCACAAGCTAACTAAAGAGTCCTTGGGCTTTCAGGGAGAAATTGATGATGATTTGACAGAACCCCCACCGTGGGCCGGTGGTGTTGGCAGTCATAGGAGAGGCTCCTCTACCTGCAGACAGGGGAAGGAAGAGTAGAAAATACTTTGTCTTATGCCCTAAGCGCCAGGTTAGCTACAGTAAAATAGAAGAGCAGGTAAATTGTGAAGATTCTGTGCTTTAATCTCTGGCTCCCAGATAGCATCTACGGACCCACTCATGGCTGGGGGAACTTGCCGCCCTATAGGCAGAGACACAGACCTGGCTGGCTTTGCCATCTACTAATCACAGAGTCCTAGGGCTTTGAGTAAACCGATATGGTAGCCAAGTAGTGGTTACAGTGGGCCTTGGGTGAGACCAAGTTCTGTGCCTACGTCAGGTGTGAACCAGCACAGTCTCAGTGCTGGTGGCCACAGGGGTGCTTGTGTTACCCCGGCCCCAGCTCCCATGCCTCAGCACAGAAAGAGAGACTCTGCTGGTTTGAGAGAAAGTAAGGGAAGACAACAAGAGTCTCTACTTGATGAATCAAGAGAATTTTTCTTGTTTTCTTTTTTTTTTTTTTTGAGACGGAGTTTCACTCTTGTTGCGCAGGCTGGAGTACAATGGTGTGATCTTGGCTCACCATAACCTCCATCTCCCAGGTTCAAGCAATTCTCCTGCCTCAGCCTCCCTAATAGCTGGGATTACAGGCATGCACCACCACGCCTGACGAATTTTGTATTTTTGGTAGAGACGGGGTTTCTCCATGTTGGTCTCGAAATCCCGGCCTCAGATGACCCACCCGCCTTGGCCTCCCAAAGTACTGGGATTACAGGCGTGGGCCACCACACCTGGCCAAGAGAATTTTTCTTGATGCTAATCCGAGGCCACCAAGGCAGTACCTCTTCGTGTTTGCATAAACTACTGTGTTATTGGGCTTCGGACCCAAGTCTCTTTGAATACCTGGAAAGTGTTCCCAAAAATAATGAGCACACACGAGCCCAGACTGTGAAGACTACAATAAAGACTGAACTCTTCAATGCCCAGATATAGATGAACATCTACAAGCATCAAGACCATCCAGGAAAACATGACCTCACCAAACAAGCTGAATAAGGCACCAGGGACCAATCCTGGAAAAACAGAGATATGTGACCTTTCATACAGGAAATCCAAAATAGCTGGTTGAGGTAATTCAAAGAAATGCAATATAACACAGAGAAGGAATTCAAAATTCTATCAGATAAATTTAACAATGAGATTGAAATAAAAAGAATAAAGCTGAAATTCTGAAGTTAAAATGCTATTGTCATAGTGAAGAATGGATCAGAATTACTTAAAAGAATTAATCAAGGAGAAGATAGATTTAGTGAACTTGAAGCCAGACTATTTAAAAATACAAAGTCGGCCAGGCGCGGTGGCTCACGCCTGTAATCCCAGCACTTTGGGAGGCCGAGACGGGCGGATCACGAGGTCAGGAGATCGAGACCATCCTGGCTGATATGGTGAAACCCCATCTCTACTAAAAATACAAAAAACTAGCCGGGCAAGGTGGCGGGCGCCTGTAGTCCCAGCTACTCAGGAGGCTGAGGCAGGAGAATGGCGTGAACCTGGGAGGTGGAGCTTGCAGTGAGCTGAGATCTGGCCACTGCACTCCAGCCCGTGTGACAAAGCAAGACTCTGTCTCAAAAAAAAAAAAAAAATTTAAAATAAAATAAAATAAAAAAATACAAAGTCAGAGGAGACAAAAAAATAAAATAAAATAAAGCATGCCTATGGAATCTAAAAAATAGCCTTAAAATAGCAAATCTAAGAGTTAATTGGCCTTAAAGAGGAGGTAGAAAAAGGGATAAGAGTTGAACATTTATTTAAATAAATAGTATTAAACAATTCCTCAACATTTGATATCAACATTCAAGTAAAAGAAAGTTACAGAACATCAAGCAGATTTAACCCAAAGAAGACCACCTCAAGGCACTTAACTGAACTCCCAAAGGTTAAGGATAAAGAAATGATTCTAAAAGCAGCGAGAGAAGAGACACAAATAACATTCGATGGAACTCCAATACATCTGACAGCAGACTTTTCAGGGGAAAATTTACAGGCTGAGAGAGCGGCATGACATACTAAAAAAGCTGAAGGAAAAAAAAAATTTAGAATAATGTATCTGGCAAAAACGTCCTTTAAACTTGACGGAGAAATAAGAACTTTTCCCGACAAACAAAAACTGAGGGATTTCATTAACACCAGACCTGTCCTACAAGAAATGCTAAAGGGATTTCTTAACCTAAAAGAAGAGAAGTTAGTGAGCAATAAGAAATCATCTGAAGGTACAGAACTCACTAGCAATAGCACATGGAAAAATACAGAATATTATAACTTGGTAATTATAGGGTGCAAAAATCTCAAATAGAAAGAGTAAACAACAAACCAATAAAAAATAATAACTACAACATATTTCCAAGACATAGACAGTAAAATAGGGAATGAAGAGAAACAACAAAAACTTTAAAAGAATGGCAATAAAGTAGTTTTTATTAGTTGTTTTGCTTGTTTCTTTGTTTATGTAATCAGTGTTAAATTGTCCACAGTCTAAAATAATGTATTAAATTATTTTCAAGCCTCATGGTAATTTGAAATAAAAAAGTATACCACAGATGTACAAAAAGTCAAAAGCAAGAAATTAGATTATAATACAAGAGAAATCACCCTTACTAAAAGGAAGACAGGAAGAAAGGAAAGAAGGAAGAGAGGACAAAAATCAATCAGAAAACCAATAACAAAATGGCAGAAGTATGAGACTTGGACACAGGAAGGGGAACATCACACACCGTGGCCTATTGTGGGGGGGGAGGGTCAAACTCATTCTTTGAGGCTAGTATTACCCTGATATCAAAATCAGACAAAGACACATTAAAAAAGCAAACTACAGGCCCATATCTGAAAATATTAGTGCAAAAATTTGCAAAAACCCTAGCAAACTTAATTAAACAATACATAAATAGGTAATTCATAATGACCAAGTGGGATTTATCCCAGGGATGAAAGGATGGTTCAACATACAAATCAATCAATGTGACAAGTCACATAAACAGAATGAAGGGGCTGGGCACAGTGGCTCATGCCTGTAATCCCAGCACTTTGGGAAGCCGAGGTGGGCATATCACCTGAGGTCAGGAGTTTGAAACCAGTCTGGCCAACATGGCGAAACCCTGTCTCTACTAAAAATACAAAAATTAACCAGGCATGGTGGTGGGTGCCTGTAATCCCAGCTACTTGGGAGGCTGAAGCAGGAGAATCACTTGAACCCGGGAGGCAGAGGTTGCAGTGAGTTGAGATCATGCCATTGCACTCCAGCCTGGGTGACAGAGGGAGACTTTGTCTCAAAAAAAAAAAAGGATAAAATTCATGTAATCATTTGAATTGTGCTAAAAAAAAATTATTTGATAAAATTTAATATCTTTAATAATAAAAGCCCTTTGAAAACTGGGTATGGAATGAACATGCCTCAACATAATAAAAGTCTTATATGACAGACCCACAGCTAGTATCAGACTAAGTGGGGAAAAACTAAAAGCCTTTCCTCTAAAATCTGGAAGATGACGAGAATGTCCACTCTTACCACTGTTACTCACAGTAATTCTGAAAGTCCTGTCTGGAGCAATCAGACAAAAGAAAGCAATAAAAGGCCTCCCAATTGGAAAAGAAGTAAAATTATCTTTTTTTGCCAATATATAATCTTACATTTGAAAAAGCATAAAGACTCCTCTGATAGGGTTTGAATGTGTGTCCCCTCCCAAATTTCATATTTAAATGTAATTCTCAATGTTGGAGGTGGGTCTGGTGAAAGGTGATTTAACTATCGGGGTGGATTACTCACAAATGGCTTAGCACCATCCCATTTGGTACTATCCTCATGATAGTGAGTTCCTATAAGATCTGGTTATTTAAAAGTGTGTAACAACTTGCCCCTGTTTTTTGCTCCTGCTTTTTGCCCTGTGATGTGCAAGATTCTGCTTCAACTTCTGCCATGACTGTAAACGTCCAGAGGCCTCCCCAGAAGTGCATGCCAGTGCTATGCCTTCTCTACAGCCTGTAGAATCATGAGCCACTTAAACCTCCTTTCTAAAAAATAAATTACCCAGTCTCAGTTATTTATAGTGATGCAAAAATGATGCAAAAATAGCTTAATACAGAAAATTGGCACCAAGGAGTGGAAAATTTTTATAAGAATACCTGAAAATGTGGCATCAGCTTTGTAATTTGGTAAAGAAGCAGAGGTTGGAAGAGTTTGTAGGACTCAGAAGAAGACAGAAAAATGAGGGAAAGTTGAGATTTTCTTAAAGACTGGTTGAATGGCTGTGACCAAAATGCTGATAGTGATCTGGACAGAGAAGGCTGAGCTGAGAAGGTCTCAGATGAAAATTAGAAACTTATTAGGACCATGCCGGGCGCGGTGGCTCAAGCCTGTAATCCCAGCACTTTGGGAGGCCGAGACGGGCGGATCACGAGGTCGGGAGATCGAGACCATCCTGGCTAACATGGTGAAACCCCGTCTCTACTAAAAAATACAAAAAACTAGCCGGGCGAGGTGGCGGGCGCCTGTAGTCCCAGCTACTGGGGAGGCTGAGGCAGGAGAATGGCGTAAACCCGGGAGGCGGAGCTTGCAGTGAGCTGAGATCCGGCCACTGCACTCCAGCCTGGGCGGCAGAGCGAGACTCCGTCTCAAAAAAAAAAAAAAAAAAAAAAAAAAGAAACTTATTAGGACCGAAGCAAAGGTCATGCATTTTGTCTTAGCAAAGTGGTTGGCTGAATTTCTGTCATGCCCTAGGGATATATAAAAGTTTGAATTTGAAATTGATGACTTAGGGTTTCTGTTGGAAAAATGTCTAAGCAGCAAAGCATTTGAGATGTGGCCTGGCTGCTTCTAACAACCTATGCTCACATGTTCTAGCAAAAAAAAAAAAAAAAAAAAGTTGTAACTTATACTTACAAGGGAAGCATAGTGTAAAAGCTTGAAAACTTTGCAGCCTAGTCATGTGGCTGAAAAATAAAAAGCTTTTATAAAAGAGGAACTCAAGCAGGCTGTGGAGCAACCACTTGTTAGAGATATTTGCATAACCTAAAAAAAGCAAGTGTTGATAGCCAAGACAATGGGAAAGAGGAATTGAAGGCATTTTAGAAATTTAAAAGGCGGCCCCCCATCACAGGCCCTGAGGCCTAAAAGAAGAGAATAGTTTCTGGGATCAGGCCCAGGACCTGCTGTCTTGGGTAACCTTGGAATATAGCTCCCTGCATCCTGGCCACTGCTTCAGCTTCAGGTGTAGGTCAAATTGACCCAGGACAACTCCAGTCACTGCTTCAGAGGGTGCAAGCCATAAGCCTTGGTAGCTTCCATGTGGTGTTAGGCCTGGGAGAGTACAAAATGCAAGAGTTGAGACTTGGGAGCCTCCATCTTTATTTCAAAGGATGTATGAAAAAGCCATGGTGTGCAGGCAGAAGCGTGCTGCAGGGGTGGAGCCCTCATGGAGAACCTCTACTAAAACAATGGAGAAAAGAAATGTGGGGTGACAGTCCCCATGCAGGCTCCCCACTGGGGTATGGCCTAGTAGATCTGTGAGGAGAGAATCACTGTCCTCCAGGGCCCAGAATGGTAGATCTAGATACAGCTTGCACCTTGCACCTGGAAAAGCCAGAGGCACACAATACCAGCCAGAGGCACACAATGCCAGCCCATGAGAGCAGCTGTGGGGGCTGAACCCTGCAAAGTCACAAGATTGAACTTCCCAAGGCATTAGTGTGCCCTGGAAATGGGACACAGAGTCAAAAATAATTATTTTGGAGCCTTACAATTCAATAACTGCCCTTCTGGGTTTCAGACTTTCATGGGTCCTGTGGCCCCTTTCTTTTGGCCAATTTCTTCCTTTTAGAATAGGAGTATTTACCCAATGCCTCTGCCCCATTTGTATCTTGGAAGTACCTAATTTGTTTTTTATTTTACAGGCTTATTAGGAGGAAGAAACTAGCTTTGTCTTAGATGAGACTTTTGACTTTTGAGTTAAAGCTGAAATGAGTTAAGACTTTGGGGATTATTGGGAAGTCATGATTGTATTTTGAAATATGAGAAGGATATGAGATTTGGAATGACCAGGGGCAAAGTGATATGGTTTGGGTGTGTGTTCCCACCAAAATCTTATATTGAAATGTAATCCTCATTGTTGGAAGTGGGCCTAGTGGGGAGGTGATTGAATCATAAGGGCAGGATTTCCATGAACAGTTTGGCATCATTTCCTTTGCTGCCATTCTCACAATAGTAAGTTTTCATGAGAGCTGGTTATCAACAAGTGTGTAGCACTTCCCCCCTGCCCTCGCACTTACCATGGGATGTGCAAGCACCAGATTTATTTTCCACCTTGATTGTCAGTTGTCAGAGGCTTCACCAGAAGCAGACGCCAGTGCTATGCTTTCTGTACAGCCTGTAGAACCATGAGCCAGTTAAACCAATTTCCTTTATAAATTAACCAGTCACCAATTATTTTTATAGCAATGTGAGGATGGCCTAATATATCCACCAAAAAACTATCAGAAGTAATAACTTGAATAAATTTACAGAATACAAAATCAACACATATAAATCGGTAGGATTTCTGTATGCCAACAGTCAACAAATTGAAAAAGAATTCAAAAATGTAATACTATTTGCAATAGCCACAGATAAAACAAAATGTGTGGAAATTTACCAAAGAAATAAAAGTTCTCAACAATTAAAACTGTAAAACACTGATAAAAGAAATGAAAGAGGACCCAAAAATTGGAAAGATGTTTTTATGTTCACAGATTGGAAGAATCAGTATTTTTTAAAAATGTCCATACAATCCAAAGCAATCTATACATTTCATGCCATCTCTATCAAAATAACAGGCCAAGGGCAGTGGCTCATGCCTGTAATCCCAACACTCTGGGAGCCCGAGGTCGGTGGATCACGAGGTCAAGAGTTCAAGACCAGCCTGACCAACTTGGTGAAACCCCATCTCTACTAAAAATACAAAAAAATTAGCCAGGCTTGGTGGCAGGTGCCTGTAATCCCAGCTACTCAGGAGGCTGAGGCAGGAGAATGGCGTGAACCCGGGAGGCGGAGCTTGTGGTGAGCCAAGATCGAACCACTGCACTCCAGTCTAGGTGACAGAGTGAGACTCCATCAAAAAAAAAAAAAAAAAAGACATTCCTCACAGAAATAGAAAAAAAAAAATTTAGATGGAACAAAACACCCTAATAGTCAAAGCTATGCTGAGTATATAAAACAAAACTGGAGGAATTCCATTACCTGGTTTTAAATTATACTACTAAGTTATACTAATTAAAACAGCATGACACTAGCATAAAAACAGACATAATGACAAATGGAACAAAATAGAGACCTTAGAAACAAACTCATACAGCTAAACTAAACTTATTTTCAACAAAAGTGCCAAGAACATACAATAAAAAATAAGACAGTTTTTGTAATAAATGGGCTGGGAAAACTGGCAAGCCATAGGCAGAAGAATAAAACTAGAACCCTATTTCTTGCCACATACAAAAATCAAATTAAAATGAATTAAAGACTTAAACCTAACACCTCAAACTATCAAACTTTTATAAGAAAACATTGGGGAAACTCTTTAGGGCATTGGTTTGGGCAAAAATTTCTTAAATAATGCCCCATAAGCACAGATAACCAAAAAAAAACATGGACAAACGGGATTACAGCAAGTCAGAAAGCCTTTTTAAAGTGAAGGGAACAATAAACAAAATGAAGAGAATATCCACAGATGTAAATTATCCATCTGAAAAGCAATTAATAGCTACATGATATGGTTAGGCTTTGTGTCCCCACCCAAATCTCATATTGAATTGTAATCCCAGGTGTTGAGGGAGAGACCTGTAGAAGGTGATTGGATCATGGGGGTAGTTTCCCCCATGCTGTTCTTCTGATAGTGAGTGAGTTCTCATGAAATCAGATGGTTTTATAAGGGGCTCTTCTCCCTTTGCTTCACACACATGCTGTCTCACCTGCTGTCATGGAAGAGGTGCCTGCTTCCCCATCTGCCATGATTGTAAGTTTCCTGAGGCCTCCCCAGCCATGTGGAACTGTGAGTCAATTAAACCCATTTCCTTTATAAATTACCCAGTCTTGCCAGGTGCGGCAACTCATGCCTGTAATCTCACCACTTTGGGAAGCCAAGGCAGGTGGGTTACAGGGTCAGGAGTTCAAGACCAGCCTGACCAAGATGGCGAAACCCCATCTCTACTAAAAATACAAAAATTAGCCAGGCATGGTGGCAGGTGCCTGTAATCCCAGCTACTCAGGAGGCTGAGGCAGGGAATTGCTTGAACCAGGAGGTGGAGGTGAGCCAAGATTGCCCCAGTGCACTTCAGCCTGGGCAACAGATCAAGACTTCATCTCAGTAAATAGATAACCCAGTCTCGGGTAATTTTTATAGGAGTACAGAAACAGACTAATACACTACAATATATTGAGTTCCAAAAATTCTGTAGAAAAAATGTAATAATCCAATTAAAGAGTGGACAAATAATTTAAATAGATATTTATGAAAAGAAGACATACAAATGTCAAACAGGCAAATGAAAAGGTGCTTCACATCACTGATCATCATAGAAATGCAAATCAAACCCCAAATGAGACATCATTTCACCCCAGTTAAGGTGGCTTTTATCCAGAAGTCAGTCAAAAACAAATGCTGGTGAGTATGTGGAGTGAAGGGAACCCTTGTACACTGTTGTTGGGAGCACAATTAAGGACAGTTTGGATGTTCCTGATTTAACTAAAAATAGAGCCACTATATGGTCCAGGAATCCCACTGTTCAGTATATGCCTAAGAGAGATAAATTCAAAGACATATTGTAAATCAAAGACATATTGGCACTCTCATGCTTGCTACAGCAGGGTTTATAATAGCCAACATTTGGAAGGAACCTAAATGTCCATCAACAGATGACTGTTGATAGAGAAAATGTGGTACATATACCCAATGGAGTACTATTCAGCTATAAGAAAGAATGAGAGTCTGCCATTTGCAATAACATAAATGCAACTGAAAGTCTTTATGTTAAGTGAAATAAGTCAGGCACAGAAAGACAAATGTCACATGTTCTCACTTATTCGTGGATGCTAAAATTCAAAACAATTGGTGTCATAGAGATAGAGAGTATAAGGATGGTTACCAGAGGCTGGAAAGGGCAATGAGGGAACAGAGGGATAGTGGGGATGCTAAATGGGTAAAATAAAATGGTCAGAAAGAATGAATAAGACAGTATTTGATAGCACAACAGAGTGATTATAGTAAAAAATAATTTAACTTACATTTTAAAAACCTAAAAGAGTCTAATTGGATTGTTTATAACACAAGCTATAAATGCTTGAGGGGGTGGATACCCCATTTTTTATTATGTATTACTCACTGCATGCCTGTATCAAAGTATGTCATGTACCCCCATAAATATATACACCAACTATGTACTCACAAAAATAAATTAAAAACTGAAATTAAAATTAAAACCAAAGGGAGGAGAGTATAATGAGGAATGTGTGACCCACGACTTGAACCAGATTTTCAGGTTAACTTTGGAATGTCCTTATCCAAGAGGAGGAGTCCATTTAGTCAATAGGAGCTTAGAAAATAATTTTTAGTTTATTCGTGGAAAAAAGGATTTTTAATCCTGAGCCATAACTCTCAGTCAATCAATCCCTGCAGGGAACCCTGTTCTTTACTCTGGAGATAAACACTATTTTTCTTTTCCACTGAATAACACCACATTTCAAAATGGGGGAAAATATCTTGAAACGAAGAGGTACAGCCTCATTAAATTTGATTTGGTTTCAATTGTAATTAATTTAATCACATGTGTTCTAGAGTTTGTCCTCAGTCTTCTCCTACTTTAGGCCCACGATCTGTTGAATTTGCTCAGCTCCCTGCTCAACAGCAGGAAATCAGTTTGAATTATTTAAAAACCTCATTGTGGCTGGGAGCGGTGGCTCATGCCTGTAATCCCAGCAATTTGGGAAGCCAAGGTGGGCAGATTGCTTGTTGTCAGGGGTTTGAGACCAGCCCAGCAAACAGCCTTTCCTAACCACAGATCTCCTAATAGAGGAAAGCACTCATCAATTACAAAAATATGTCCTCAATCTAGGGCAGGTGCAAGGCACTCTGTGAGTATGGAAACTAGAGTCCTCCCCTCCCACATGGGAGGAAAATTCAGTTTCGGGTCAGCTAGGGATTTAGTCTTAGTAAAGACGTGGGAGGAAGTTCTCCAGCTGACCAGCTTTCCCCAACGTGGAAAGGACCACAGCAGGGACACCTGAGCTCCTCAACAGACGTTCAACGCCAAGGGATGCACAGGTGGGTACACCTGTGTGCAAGTAAAGCTGTTGCTTATTCTGGGAGCCCGATGCGAGGCTGGGGGAGGTGGGCGCGGGGCTATTTCAGCGTTGGCGGAGCGCGGGCTGGGTCACTGCGCGTCTACTCCGCCTCCTCGCGTTTCTCCTGCCGCCCTGATCCCGCCTTAGCCTTGAGGGAGATCGTGCTCACGCAGGCCGGGCAGTGCGGGAATCAGATCGGCGCCAAGGTTGGCAGCCGGGGCTCTGAGGGCCCAGCTCAGGCCTCCGGGTGGCCAGGGAAGATGTTGGCAGTGGTGGGGACGGGGGCAGGTCCCTGCCGGGGACGCGGTGGGACTGGGCGGCTGGCGAGGCGGCCGGGGTGGACCCCAGGGACGCGGCGGCCTAAGGATGGGGGTGGGGGTAGGAGAGGAGCTGGGGCGCCCCCGTGGCTCAGCCCTGGCCTGTCCGGCCCCTCCCGTCTCGCAGTTCTGGGAGACGATCTCTGATGAACCCGCCATTGACTCCAACGGCACCTATCAAGGGGACATCCATGGGCAGCTGGAGCGCATCGACGTGTACTACAACGAGGCCTGCGGTGAGAGCCCCGACCTTCCCCACCGCCCTCCTGGGAACGCGGCCCTCCCCTCGCTCATGCCCTCCCGCCCCTCTCGGGTGGCAGGTACGTGCCCCGCGCTGTGCTGGTGGATCTGGAGCCGGGCACCCTGGACTCTGTGCGCTCGGGGCCCTTCGGGCAGATCTTCAGGCCGGACAACTTCATCTTTGGTGAGCTGTGGGCGAGGACTGGGGTGAGGTTCCTCAGCCGCTCAAAATCTAGGAGTGCCCCAAGGTCGTCGCCGTGGGAACTGTAGAGCCAGGGTCCCTGAACACCCTCCTATCATCCCGGTCGCTCCATCTGCCTCCTGAACGGGCTTTGGGAGGAAGGCCCAGGTGTCTCCTCAAGGTGAAGAGCTACTGATGTGAACTCCCTGCAGGGAGCTGAGCTGGGGCTGTGGCTACTGCCTTCCCTGAAAATGGGCAGGAGCCACCTGCAGCGAGGTCTGTCAGCCTGTCTCAGGTTTGACTCCTGACTTAATTTCTAACAGGGGAGGCTGCTGCCCTGTAACTCTGGGGGAGGGAATTTCATTTGCTCCACCTGTAGGGAGAACCGTGTGCTCATCTCACGTGACACTTGGCCCTTTTTGCATTATGGTGACCACTGATGACCGTATACCTGGCCATCGAGTGACTGGCTGTACTGTCTTACAGGTCAGTGTGGGGCCGGAAACAACTGGGCCAGGGGGCACTACACAGAAGGCGCGGAGCTGGTGGACTCGGTGCTGGATGTTGTGAGGAAGGAGGCTGAGAGCTGTGACTGCCTGCAGGGTTTCCAGCTGACCCACTCCCTGGGTGGGGGGACGGGGTCTGGGATGGGTTCCCTTCTGCTCAGTAAGATCCGGGAGGAGTACCCAGACAGGATCATGAACACATTCGGCATCCTGCCCTCGCCCAGGGTGTCAGACATGGTGGTGGAGCCCTACAACGCCACCCTCTCCGTCCACCAGCTCATAGAAAATGCAGACGAGACCTTCTGTATAGACAACGAAGCGTTATACGACATCTGTTCCAGGACCCTGAAACTGCCCACGCCCACCTACGGTGACCTGAACCATCTGGTGTCTGCCACCATGAGCGGGGTCACCACGTGCCTGCGCTTCCCAGGCCAGCTGAATGCTGACCTGCGGAAGCTGGCCGTGAACATGGTCCCGTTTCCCCGGCTGCATTTCTTCCTGCCTAGCTTTGCCCCTCTGACCAGCCAGGGCAGCCAGCAGTACCCGGCCCTGTCCGTGGCTGAGCTTACCCAGCAGATGTTTGATGCTAGAATATGATGGCCATGTGCAACCCCCATCATGGCAACTACCTAACAGCGGCTGCCATTTTCAAGGGTCCTATGCCCATGAGGGAGGTGGATGAACAAATGTTCCACCTCAAAAATAAAAATAGCAGGGACTTCGCTGACTGGCTCCCTGACAACGTCAAAACATCTGTGACATCCCACCCTGGGGGCTAGACATGTGAGCCATCTTCATTGGGAACAACACGGCCGTCCAGGAACCCTTCAAGCGTGTCTCAGAGCAGTTTACAGCAATGTACTGGTGCAAGATCTTCCTCCACTGGTACACGGGTGAAGGGATGGATGAGATGGAATTTACCCAGGCCAAGATCAACGTGAACGACCTAGTGTCTGAGTATCAACAGCGTCAGGATGCCACGGCGGCGGCGGCGGCGGCGGAGGCGGAGGAGGAGGAGGCGGCGGCCTAGAACTTTCCTTTTCTAGGTAAAGGGGGGAAGCAGTGTGGATTCTTTACTGTGTTCTGACTGCCATGTGTCACTACGCACTTGTTCGTTTGTGTCTTCACCTCTCCTCCTGTTGCATTTCAAAGCATTTTCATAGTATATGATTTTGCCTAATAAAGTATTCTTATTGCATCGGGCTTCATCTCCAACTTCTTTCTATGGACCCCCCTCCGGCTACTGCTGCCAGGTGCGCATGGTTGTCCTGCAAGGCTGAAGCTGTCTGGGTTTATCACACGCCCAGGAACAAGCATTCCAGTGACTCCAGGAGGGGTCTGCATGGGCTGTGGACATGGCAGGCAGGCTTCATAGGAACTTGGGGATGCCCTGGGCCTTGGGCGGCTGCGTAGTGGAAAACCTGGTCCTGAAGGCAAGCCTTGGCTTATCCCATGTTCCAGACTTCTAGGGGACCAGCTGGCCCTCTGTTTCTGCAACTGTAAAAGTGGTCCGTGATCCTGGTGGGCAATGTCCCCAAAGTCCCATCCCAGCATAGAAATGTGGTCAGGCTCTGAACCAGCAATGAAGGGTGGGCAAGCAGGACCCCAGCCGCTCCATCACCATGACGGCCTGGGTGTGTTTGTGTGGCCTCATTCTCTTGAGGTGGGCGTGGGATATCTGGCAGGGACTAGTGGGCAGGAATCAAGCCCAGCGTATACTCACATGCACTGACCCCTATGTAGAAGGGGATTAGGTCCTGGGGGCCATAGATGGTGGTTGCTGGGCCTGTGTGCTCGGGGCAATCTCTCCAGAGGCACAGATGGGGTTTCTGAACAGGACCTGGGGAGACGGGCAGGTGCTCACATGCTGCTTCCCCCAACTGGCAGCCAGTGAGAGAAACGCCCGAGTGGAGGTCTGACCTGCCCAGTCTGGAGGGCTGGGGCTCTCTGGAAAGGTGGCTACTGCGTACTGTCTGTGTCTCCCTGTCCCCCTCTCCAAAACTTCAGGGCAAAAATAACCCAAGATTGTCAGGATGAGACTTGTGGGGATAGGTCCTTTAGCCTGGCAAAGTCTCCTCCCCAGGCTTCTCGGGGAGCCTGGACTTCAAAGCCTGCTTTGGGGAAGTTGTCAAATAAGAGGTGTGTGTGTGTGAGCTGGTGCCGGGCAGCATGCATGGACAGTGGTTTTCTACCTGGGTCTTGTAGAACTTGTCCATGGCCTGTGTGATGGTCTATTGGTAATTCCCACCCTCACCCCCATCACACAGATAAGATGAAGCCAGCATGGCCTGGGGGTGGGCCCATGTACAGGTTCCACCCCAGGTCCCCTGGGCATACCCACCTGCCTCCGACGTGTCGGGGAAACAGGTGAGGCCCCTTTTTATTATCTGAATGTTGGCAATGGTCTATTGCAGCCAAATGGGAACGGGCAGGCAGGAGAGTGCCTCATCTCTAAAGAAGTGGCTCCTGGAAGCAGCTGGGAGGGGGCAGAGGTCCCTCATACTCCCCCAACCTGCTCTCAGAGCAGGAAAAGGGGCCTCTGTGACAGCCCTGCTCAGTGACTTTCACTGTCTGAGGGGTGTCCTTGCCCAACCCAGGTGCATACCCATCTGAGATGGCCTTGCATGGACCTGGTTGGGAAGGTTCAGCTGCAGCAACCACTGGAACCTGCCCACACCTAGTGTCTCCACTCACGCGTGGGGCTAGATGTTCCTCCCTCCTGTAGTGGTGCAGCCAGAGTGGCAGAGGGCGCAAGTCACTGCTGCAGTTTCCACCTGGGTCTGAGTGGCGGTCAGGCTTGGTGCCCATGTATTTCCCAATTACCTGGTTCCATCTGGGGACTTCATGGACAGGAGTGGTGCTTTTCTAGGCCTCTTTTCCATATGCCAGTTACAGCCCCAAGTTTCCCAAGTTTCTGGAGCCCCTCTTCCAGCCTGGCAAGCGTGGCGGGTTGTAGGGGAAGGACATCAAGCCTACAGGCAGCAGAACCTGTCTGGGTATGTTCTCTACCCCTGGAGGCCACTGGTTGTTTACCTCTTTGGGTGAGAGTCGGCTTAGGATCTCAACATTCTTGAAGGACTTCAGAACTGTACAGGCAGGGGCCCAGGAGGGAGCAGGGGCTGAGACTGGCAGCTAACCAGTGTAGTGGGGTTGTAGGGCTCAGTTTGGTCTTGCAGGAAATTCAGGGAGGCTTGGATTTGCTGAAGCTCTAGACAAGCTTGGGCTTGGATATGGAAACAGCAGGGAGCTGGGGCCCTTCTGCATGCTGGAGTCTGAGTAGTTGCACCCTGGTGCACCCGCAGGTGTTCCCCACTTGGAGCACAGCTGTGGATAGAAGCCGGGAAAGCTGTGGAGGGAAGAGGAGGAGGCAGGAGTCTCAGGGCAGCCCCAACAGCCAGGCAGGGCCTCTGCAACCGAGAGGCAGATCCAGCCTGTTGGCCACTTAGCAGCTACTTGGTCAGCTGCAGATCACCTGACCTCTGCTCACCAGTAGATGGGGGTTGCAGAATCACTTTCCTTCTGGGACTTCTGAAGCGGCACACACCACATGCTGAGAAAGCCCGGAACTCAGGCAACTTCTCTAAGAGCACCACATCATATTAACATCTGACCTGTACAGGACACCACCAAATCTCCCCATCCCTCATTCCAACTGAAGGAAAGGGAGTCTCTGTCCTAGGGGAGCAAGTACAAGCATATCTATGCAGTGGGCACATGGCCCAGGTTGGGGCAGTGGATCAGGGAAGCACCAGCAGTTGAGGACCATGTGGAGAACCACTACTGGCCAAGCATTCCCAACCTGACAGCAGAACAAGAGTACAGCAGAGCTGAGGTGAACTTGGCAGAGAACTTTTGAGACCATGAAGGCAGCCAACACTTCCAAGTCATCACAACCTGCTTCTCCCATAGATTTATTGTAGACCAACTCAACCATCTCCATGTCAACAAGAAATGGTCCTCACTCTGAGCCATCACCCTTAGATTTAGATCATGGGGCTGTTCTGTCTCTATTATGGAATTGAAAAGCTTTAATTTCTACAAAAATGTAAGGTTTTGGGCCACAGCCTTATTAAAACAAACAAATATGAGCATAGTGGTCCACATATGAAATATCTGGGGCCTAAACAACCTGCTACTTGGAAGTATAATCATCGTCTTTTTGTTCGTTTCTTTAGCCTGGTAGGACAATATCAGAAATTTCCTTGGTCATGGAGAATATAAAACATAGTTTGAACAAAAGCAACAATAAAGCTACAAACTATTTTTTGGTGTATTTGCTTAAGTATAAGATAGCTGATTGGGGCTTTATCATGTAACATTTGCTTAGTTTTCATTAAGTTTGCTAAGCTTGAATTGTGAATAAAGATATGGCTGATTCATATTGTAATTAAACTGCACATTGACATAAACTGTACATTGAAAGTTGCACATTGTCATCCAAAATAATACTTAGGTAAAGCCAAAAATACGATAAACCAATGTCAAGGAACCTACCCTAAAATAAAAATATAGTTAACGTGGAATTGCAAAACTAGAATGGGAGAAACATTTACCCATAAAATCTTGTTTGGAACATTTATATAACACTAGAAAATAATTTTTCTAAATAACCACAATGTTCAACTGTGACTGTGCGTCTGTGAAGAGCAGGCATTCTGAATCATTGCCCTGTGCTGTGTGGTAGTACAATTTTACAGAATGAACTACAATAATTAATAAAATTAATGGGAAAATTTTGATGAATAAGTATTTACACTATAAATATTTATATTATTAATATATTGGTGCTATTATTTCACAAAATAAAAAAGCTGTAATACAGCCTTTAAAAGCAAATAATAGCCTTACATTTCTAAATAAAGAAAAAATATAAATTTTGTGAAATACGGTTAAGAGTAATTGACAAAATAAAAATTGGGGCATAAATTATATTATAGTTTGGGTAGAGGTTGAAAAAAGTGGATGAAAATTTTAATGAGCCCTTTTTGCCTGCACTAAACTTAATCTTATAGGTGAACATTATAATATATATAGGGTACCTACCAGCTATCTAATTTACTTTTTACACAATGTATAAATCCTAGCCTATTGTTCTTAATGTCTGAACCTGAAATAACACACAAACATACAAGAGAACAAAATAAGGAAGAAATGTATGGAGACAGTGACATTATCAAGATGGTGGGATGGGGGTCCCTATTTTTATATTCCCCTGCAGGAATAAAAACTGGTCAGCCATCCATCTACCAAAGTAACTTTATGAGAGAGCCAGGCACAGTGGCTCGTGACAGTATCTCCTTCATTCAGGAGCTTGAGGCAGGAGGACTGCTTCAGGCCAGGAGATCAAGAACAGCCCGGGCAATACAGTGAGCTTCGGGATACAGGGCATTATAAAACCTTGCTAAAACCCAAGATCAAGAACAGTCCTTTTGAGAAGGCAGGGCCTTTGGTTAATAAGGTGTCAAATTATCCAAAGCAATCTGTAAGTTAACTCAAATCCCTACCAAAATCCCTGTCTCACTTTTTATAATAATAGAAAATGCAAGCCTACAAAGTAGGCTGAAAGGCCAAACCAATCATGAGGAATGAGAAAAAAGCTGGGGATATCATACTTGTGACCCACACAAAACAGTTCAAAAGTCACTGTTCGTAGATAACCTGGGGAAACCCTGCTAGGTACTCAGTGGAGCCACACATCTGCTATTAGGCCCTCCATATAGCAGAACCTTGCCCTAGTGCCTGCTCCACAGAACAAAGCCCTGTAACAATCCAGTCTGCCCAAAAACATGACAGGACTCACAACCACAAGTGCTCCTCGTAACAAGCCCGCTAAAGGTAAAACCCACTCCAGATTCAGCAGCCACCTTGTGACCCAGCTACAAGCCTTTTACTGCAAACCCAGTAAAGCTCTCATCAGCCTTGAGAACCAACAGATGAAGATCTTTACCTGCTGAAACCAGTTTATAAAAATGAAAAGAGGTGTTTGCTCCTTCAAATGCACAAACACCAATGCAGGTCTATATTACACCCATTCTAACGGTCCTATTTTAACATAGAACTGGAAGTCCTGCATAGAATAATTAAGTCCTACATCAAATAATTCAGCAAGAAAATCTAAAGATCCAAATGGAAAAGAAGAAAAAAAGTCATTGTTTGTAGATGACATAATCTTATGCATAAAAACATAAATAGTACATTTAAATAGTGCATTTAAACTAATAAATGCACTCAGTAAAGAAGTAGAATATACAATTAACATACAAATATCAGTTTTGTTTCTATATACTAGCAACAAACCAGTAAAAAAGAAAAAAAAATCTCATTTACAACAGCAACAAAATAGTAGACTTCTTAGCAATAAATTTAACCAGTGTGGTGAAAGATCTTTACAATAAAAAATAAAAGATATTGATGAAAAAATTAAAGAAGATACAAATAAATGTAAATATATTACATGTTTATGGATTAGAAGAATATTGTCTAAGTGATATATTATCCAAAGCAATCTGTAGATTAATTCAACTTCCTATCAAAACTCCTGTGCCACTTTTTACAGTAATAGAAAATAAAGTCTGCAATGTATATAAAACTATAAGAAATATTGAACGGCCAAAGCAATTAGGAGGAATAAAATAAAATCTGGGGACATTATACTTTATTATTTAAAACTACATTTCAAAACTACAGTAAACATAAGAGAATGGTATGTTTATAGGAACCAACATGAAAACCAGTGGAACGGAATACAGAGCCCAGAAGTAAATCTATGCATCTAAAGTTAATCTTTGACAAGGGCACTATGAATACACAATACAGACAGTGTAGCCTTTTCAATACTTGGTGCTGGGAAAACTGGACACTCGCAAGCACAATAATAAAATTAGATCACATTTCTTATGTCAGACACAAAAATTGACTTAAAATAAAGACTTAAATTTAATACATAAATCCTTAAGAGAAAATCTTTGAAAAAGCATATGAAAAGCTTCCGTCATACTGACCTTGGCAATGATTTTTTAAAATATGATATCACAAGTATAGCAATAAAACCAAACAAAGTTGTAGTGTATCAAACTGTTGTGCACAGCAAAAAATAAGAAAACCTTTAAGATGGGATAAACTATTTGCAAACCATATATGATAAGAGGTTAGTATTCAAAATATAGAAGAAAGTTACACAAATCAGAAGCAAAACAATAATAATAATACCCAACTAAAAAATGGGCAAAAGACTAAAGATTTTTAACAAACATATTCAAATGGCCAACAGTTGTGTAGAAAGCTGCTAAACATTACCATTCATCAGAAAATCACAAATCAAAATCATAATGAGATAGCACTTTACAGTAGTGAGAATGGCTAATATCAAAAGAAGAAATACGACAAGTGTTAACAAGGATGTGACAAAATATTTCTGTACAATCTTAATAAGTTGTAAACTGGAAGAGTCATTATGAAAATTAGCATGGAAGTTATTTAAAAAAATAGGACTATTGTACAATCCAGAAATTCCACTTCTGTCTATAAACAAAATAAAATCAGTATCTTGAAGAAATATCTGCACCCCTGTGTTCAATGCAGCATTATTCACAACTGTCAAGGATATTTTTTTTTTTTTAAATGACTTATCTGTAGATTCTGAATGGATAAGGAAAATGTGGTATAAATAGACAACCGAACATTATTCACCCATAAAAAAGAATGAAATTCTGCTCTTTCAACAACATGAACGGACCTGGGTACATTATGCTAAGCAAAATAAGCCAGACACAGAAAGACAAACGCTGTGTGTTCTCACTTAAATGGAGAATCTAAAAAGGCTGAACTCACAGAAGCAGAGAGTACAATGGTAATGACCAGGTCTGGAGCTAGAAAAAATGATAAGGTGCTTAAAGAGTACAAACTTTCAGTTATAAGATAAATAAGCTTTGGGGATCTAATGTATAGCTTTAAAATGTAGTTAATAGCAGCGTTGTGTATGCTTAAGATTTGCTACAACTGTAGGAGACCTCAAGTGCTCTCACTACAAAAAATAACCATGTGAGGTGACATAAACGTTCATCAACTTAATTGTATTAAACATTTTACAATATATACCTATCAAATTATTATAATGTACACAATACATAATTATGCAATTTTTATTGGTCAAAAAATTAATGTTATGTACACATGCATATATACACAAAAGTGTGTATATACAGGTATGTAAAACATACATATATATCAATGACATATCTTGTTATGTATATACTTGTGTGTATATATATACACACACACATACATATCAATGACACAGTCCTAGTAAGTTTCAAACTAAAGAAGAGAAAATTATAAAATGATGTGTGTGTGTGTGTATATATATATACACACACATACACACACATATCAATGACACAGTCCTAGTAAGCTTCAAACTAAACAAAAGAAAATTATAAAATGATAACTATTTAAAAATCAGGAAACAAATGGGAATTTAATACACGCTCAGCAATGTTCAAAGTTCCTCAATGGCAAAGTACGTGTTTTAAATGTAGAAAGTAGATACATTGAATCATATTACAGTTTAGGAATTAGGTACAGAGTGTTTACAGTATTAGCCTCAATACATACCAAAAAAACTTAAAATTTTGAAGTAAAATAACATTAGGTTTTATTATATGGGGCAGATGCTTAGTGTTCTGATAAAATTTTTGAGTATGAATTTCTGTAGAATCACAATGGAAACCTTCATAGGATATGAAATTATAAAGCAGAAAACATACAACATCTGGATGTGGTGTTTCTGGGATTTCTAAACCAAATCCCAATATCTCCCAATATCTCCACTACTCTCACACATTTTAGACAAGACTCAAAATGGAAATTAGAAAATGTTTAACATAGAGTTCCTTAAAAACCACAGACAGCCCCATGTCCTCAAAAGCAATAAAGGAGCAAGCAGCCAGGTCCTCCAGTCCCTTGTAAGCCATGCAAAGGGCTTTGATTTTGTTTGTAACCTGGAAGAATGATTGCTGAAGGGGAATTCCAGTCCTAGAGATGGAGGAGCCTGGGACAGAAGATGTCTGTCTCTACATGAGAACAAGAGAAAGAAACCAGGGCTTCTCAGAAACCATTTCCATTGGAGCATAGCTTCTCAAACCACACTTTAAGATCTGGCTTTCTCCTTAACTTTTGGACATCTCATCTGTATCATCCGCTTTATTCACTCCCACCTATTTGGATGTTTGGCTACTATCTCCTGTCTCCTCACACTCTGGGGCTTTTTCTTTTTCTCAAGGTAGGTGATAAGGTTTAGCTTAGAGAATAGCCAAGGACTCTGTATTAGAAAAAGTAATATGACTCATGCTGTGATTTTCCAATTACTACTTAGTACTGTGCTCAGTGAAAAAAAACAGAATATTATAAAAGAATCTAAACATTTAATACCAAATTCTGTTTCCTCACAGAAACGTTATGATATTTAAAAACCTTTCTAAATTTGTGGGTCCTTAGCTCCACGACCCAGTGGGGCTGAATCAAAACTTGGTGGTGGTTGGCTGAGCATGGTGGCTCACACCTCTGCAGGCAAATCACTTAAACGCAGGAGTTTGAGGCCAGCCTGGGCAAAACGGGGAGACCTAATCTGGGGGGTGGGGGGAGCGGGGAAGGTGGTGGTAATAGGAGGTGGTAATGCAATTATAAGGTGTGGACAACCATATTTTGTGCCTCTAAATTTCTGAAGTTACCACTAACCTAAAATTAAGGATACAGATCAACTGAAGAAAGAAAAAGATTTATGTCGAGATGAAGCCTCCTCGTGGGGGTCCGCAGCTGCAGCACCACGGCAGCAGCATCCCACCTCCTCCGACCCCCCGCAGCCCCACCAGAAGCCCGGGTCCAGCACGGGCGCTGCGGCAGGTACTCAACCCCGAAGGCGCAGGCGTGGGTTTCCTGCCGTCCAGGGTATCTTCCCGAATTACCTAATTCAATTCATTCATCCAGCGCCGCTGCAACCGTCCAAGCCAGGGGAAGGGGCAGCGGGTCCCACAGACGCCAGCCAAGACCTGCGCTCCAGAACCCGTGGGCTGCTTTCCCGGGGGAAGGATATTGTCTTCGCCCGCCACGAGGAAATCCGTCCCTGTGCACCCGGTTTCCCACTGCCACCGACTTCGTGTAAACTGCAGTCCCGAGGACAAGAGAGAGACCCAGGCCTCGGGCGGTGGAAGCGCTCAGCGCCAGGGCTCCCGCTAGCCAGACAGACGCGCGCACTCTACAAATCTCGGGGCCTACAGCACCAAGGAGACAGAAAGAAGCAAACAAAGGAAGGACCCTATGAAACGCACCCCCAAAACAACCAACGAATCCAGACACGTCTCAGGGCTTCGTTGATTTTCTCGCATGGGAGGCCCTGCCCCCCTGTTCTAGCCCGGTCCAAGCACCCTCCACCCTACCCCGGCCTGCTCAGTGGGGCGCTGTCTACCTGAGCAGAGCCTCCCTCTGCAAGGCTCTGTCGCTCTCGCTCGCCAGTTCCCTCACCCTCTCCCTTTCTCTGCTTCCCCCTCCACCTCGCGCTCTGCGGTCACCTTCTGTCTCTCTCAACCCCTCCATCCATCTCTCTCTCTCTCCCTCCCTCTCTCCCTCTCTCTCTCTCTCCCCCTCTCTCTCTCCCTCTCTATCTCTCTCCCTCTCTCTCGCCCTCTCTCCCTCTCTCTCTCTCTCTCTCCCCCTCTCTCTCTCCCTCTCTCTCCCTCTCTCTCTCTCCCTCTCTCCCTCTCTCTCCCTCTCTCTCTCCCTCTCTCTCTCCCTCTGTCTCCCTCTCTCTCTCTCCCTCTCTCTCTCCCCCCCTCTCTCTCCCTCTCTCTCTCTCTCTCCCCCTCTCTCTCCCCCCTCCCTCTCTCCCTCTCTCTCCCACTCTCTCTCTCTTTCTCTCTCTCTCTCTCTCTCTCTCTCTCTCTCTCTCTCTCTCTCCCCGTTTCTATCTCTCCATCCTGGTCTCCCTAGCTCTCTTTCAAGCTGTGTCTGTGTCTTTGTCTGTATGTCCGTGTGTGTCCGTGTGTGTGTCCGTGTGTGTGCACCTGCGTGTGTCCATGTATGTGTCTGTGTCTGTGTCTTTGTGTGCCCGCGCGCGTGCGCCCGTGTATATCTGTGTGTGTGTCGGGCTGGGTTTGCTCGTGGTGGTGTCGGGGTGTGTCTGGGTGTCCCGCAGCCCCTCTCTCCCGGGATCAGGCTGCCGGCTCTAGTGCCAGCGCGGGGCCAAGCAGAGCCTCCCCACCCCCCTGCTCACGGGCCGGGTCCTCTTGGGGACAAGCGACGGTGGTGGGGGCGTGGTGAGAAAAAGGGCCCGCGGGGCTGGGCCGGCTGTGCGTCCCCGGACAGCCCCTGCGGCTCTGGGTGGATGGGGCAAGAGGGGGCCTTGCAGGAGGGGCGGCGAGGGATCCAAAACAATGTTTCCGCGGCAAGTCGGAGGACCGGAGGGGATCCCAGGACCGTGACCCCTGGGCCCTGACGCCTCGGAGCACACCCCGTCCTGAGCCGGCCCGATGTGTTGGAAGCTCGGGAGCTGGAGAGTCGGGGAAGGCCTGGAGCGTCTGCGAAAGGGAGACCGTCCGGAGAGCCCGGAGCCTGGGCAGGGGATGGAGGCATCACGGCCTGACGACGGATTCTTGTTTCCTGCAACAAGGGGAGTCTCCCTGTGGCCGGTTTGGAAACTGGAAAGGAGCGCGAAGACACGGTGCTGCTTTTCCACGCTTCCCTGGAGGTTTCTGGGTCCCCACAGAGCTCGGGAAACAAACTGTCAACACGATCACTCTTTCGGGGGCTGGAGACACGCGAGCAACAAGCCCCCTTGCAGAGGGCAAAGGAACGTGGGACCCGAAACCACGCTTCAGTCGGCCTGAGTGCGACTCCTGTGTGGCTGGAACTATCCGCCTGGCGCTCTGTTGCAGGCTCAACGTGGGGCTGTGTCATCTGTGAACCATGTGGATGAAAAACCGGCAACCACCGGAGTCTCGGCTTGTTGCTCTCTGGGCATTTTGCTCATTCCTTGGGAGACGAAATTCGTCTGAATCGCTCCGGGATGAAGTGACCCGGGCTGGCGATCCGGAGGGCCAGTGAGCGCCCCGCAGGCGGACATGGCTGTGAGCCGAGCACTCAGCCCGCACTGGGCACCCAACATTTTCCCGGAGTGCTGGGTCCTGTTGGTCCTGGAGGCAGAAGACCGCCTTGCTCTCTGCCTTCGTTTCTGTTTCTTGCTCCTTTTCTCCCTCTGTCCATCCTTCCCTCTGTTCTTCCTTCTCTCCCTCTCTCCCTCCCTCCCTCTGTTCTTCCCTCCTTCTCTCTCTTCCTCCATCCATACCTCCCTTTCTCCCTCCTTCCCTCCCTTTCTTCCTCTCCTTTTCTTTCCTTCCCTACCTCCATCCCTTCCAATGTCCCTCCGTTCATCCGTCCTTTCCTCCCTCCGTCCTTTCCTCCCTCCGTCCTTCCCTCCCACTTTGTCTCCATTCCTTTCCACATCTCTGCCCGGCCTCCCTCCCGCCTAGAAAGGGCAGAACCACGGTTTGCGCGAGATCGCGGGATCTACATGTAGTTGCCGGGCGCTCCACGTGACGCCGAGGAGACTGGCGGGGCACGGGTGGGCGAGTGAGGGTGGAGCGGGGAGGCAGAGGAGTCTAGCCGCGGAAAGGAGAGCAGGCCTGGCCGCTGCCCCGGCCTGTGTTTCGGGGGTGGAGCTCTCCGCCTGCCCCACTGAGGAACGCGGAGGGCGGGGCGGGGGTGCGCGGGGAGGGTTGCGAGCGGATAGGCTGAGAGCTCTGCCTGGGCTGGTCCCAAAGCAGGTCCCAAAGCCTGCTGCCTGCGGACCCGCGTAAGTGCAGTAGATGGCCGATCTCTGGGTACCTGGACGGGCTCTGATCCCCGGGATGCTCAGGAAAGAATGACAGCCCTCCTCTGTGTAGAGTCTCTCGCCGGACCTGGAACTCAGGATCCTAGACAGGTCGGCTGGAAGGGAAGAGACGCCTCTCCAAACCCAGACAGAGATTCACCGCGAAAGAGAGGCCACCGGCCTGCCCCCACCCCGCCCCAACCCCGCGTCCTGAAGCTCCTCCAGCAGAGCCGGGTGTTCTTCCTGGCTGAGGAGTGGTTCCAGCGGAGCGGGCTGTTCCACGTCCTTCAGCTCCCCCGGTGGCTCCGTTGCGAGGAAATGTTGTGCCTTTTGCTGAAATGCTGGGGTCGACAGGAGCTTTTAAAACAGGGCTGATGTGAGTGCAGAGGAACGCTCCGGCTCCTGGAGCGGTTGGGAGGGCGCCTGGATGGCTTGCATCTGCTTCTGCCACGCGGAGGCCTCCGTGGGCGCGGGCTGCGGAGGTAGATGTGCCTCGTCTTCGGGTTCCCACGCGCCCTGGCGACCCGGGGCCCCTGGGTCCAGCCCCAATACGGACTCATGTGGGACGTGTGCGGCGCGAGTACACCTTGGCCCTGTGACTCAGCCTGAGCGGGCCCAGGCTGTCGCATTGAGCAGGAGCCCAGAAGGTCGCCGTGCTGCGAGTCCTGATCCCCCTGCCATCTGTTAGGGTGCGGAGGTCACCCAGGCGTCTGAGGGTGGGACAGTGCCACTTCCGAAGGAGCCAGGGCAGCAAACCCAAAATCCCTGCGTGCCTGGGCAGGTTAGGAGATTCCTTCTGCCTGCGAAGTCTGGCTGGGCTGCAGCAGAGGAGCGACCCTTGCTGCCTGGCTCACGAAACCCCCCTGTTCCCCCTGTCTTTGTGTGAGTGAAGGTGACCAAGGAGGGAGGAGGGTAACACCCGCCGGGGCCGCGTTGCACAGGCCGCCTGCGTGCGCGGGTTCCCTGCCACCCTGGCCTGGATGCCTGGACCTTCGATTCTGACACGAAATCTGAATCC
Source organism: Macaca fascicularis (assembly GCF_037993035.2). NCBI lineage: Eukaryota > Metazoa > Chordata > Mammalia > Primates > Cercopithecidae > Macaca > Macaca fascicularis. Next base: position 1,183,754 of record NC_088386.1, read on the forward strand.
TGGACTCCAAAAGGCACGTCTCTTGGGCCAGTTAGGGTAGGAGTTCCGCTCAAAGCCCTGCCCCCACCCGGTCCCAACCCTGCATCCTAAATCTCCTGCAGCAGAGCCGGGTGTTCCTCCTGGCTGAGGAGTAGTTCCAGCGGAGCCGGCTGTTCCACGTCCTTCAGCTCCCCCAGTGGCGCCGGATCTAGCAAAGGTTGTGCCTTTTGCTGAAATTCTAGGGTCGACAGGAGCTCATCTACCAGGCTGGAGGGGAGTGCAGACGAGCGCTGAGTCTCCTGGAGCGGTTGGGAGGGCGCCTGGATGGCTTGCATGTGTGCTTGACGCTCGCAGGCCTCCGGGGTCGCAGGCTCCGGACTTGGAGGTGCCCCGTCTTCGGGTTCCCACGCCGCCCTGGAGACCTGGGGCTCCAGCCCCACCAGCGACTCCGCTGGGACGTGGGTGGTCCAGCACACCTTGGCCCTGTGACTCAGCTTGAGCGGGCCCAGGCTGTCCCACTGAGCACGCGCCCAGCAGGCTGCTGTGTTGCGGGTCCTGGTCTTCCTGTCATTTGTTGGGGGTGCGGGGCCACCGAGGAGTCTGAGGGTGGGACAGCCCCACTTCCGGAGGAGCCAGGGCACCGAACACAAAGCCCCGAGTGCAGGGGCAGGTTGGGAGATTCCTTCTGCCTGCGCAGCCTGGCTGGGCTGGAGCAGGGGGACTGCCCTTGCTCCCTGGCTCACGAAATCCCCCTGTGGGAGAGCCCCAGGAGCGCAGGGTATGTGGGGTGCGGGAAGCCCCGTTTCCCACGCCCGGGTGTGGGTGAACTCGATAGAGGAGGTAGGAGGGCAACACCTGCTGGGGTGTCAATAACCACAGTGGCCTCAAAGAGCTCAAATGAAAGGAAGAATTGCACGTCTCTCACTTTAAGTCCAGAGCTAGAAATGATTAAGCTTAGTGAAGATGTAGAATTTTCACCGCTAGAGAGAAGTCAACACTTGGCTTCAAAACTTCAAAGGATGGGCCGGGCGCGATGACTCACGCCAGCACTTTGGGAGGCCGAGGCGGGTGGATCACAAGGTCAGGAGATCGAGACCATCCTGACTAACACGGTGAAACCCCGTCTCTACTAAAAATCCAAAAAAATTAGCCGGGCGTGGTGGCGGCGCCTGTAGTCCCACCTACTCGGGAGGCTGAGGCAGGAGAATGGCGGGAACCCAGGAGGTGGAGCTTGCAGTGAGCCGAGATCGCGCCACTGCACTACAGCCTGGGCGACAGAGCGAGACTAAAAAAAAAAAGAAGGAAAGAAAAGAAAGAAAAAAAAGATTGCTGCTTACTGACAATTCACCTAGCTACCCAGAAGCTTAGATGGAGATGTACTTGGAAATTAATGCTATTTTCATGGCTGCTAATACAATATCTACCCTTCAGCCTGTGGATCGAGGAGTGATTTTGACTTTCAGGTCTTATTATTAAATAATAAATGCATTTTGTAAAGGTATAGCTGTCATAGACAGTGATTTCTTTGTTGAATCTGGATAAACTGAATTGAAAACCTTTTGGAAAGTATTCACCATTAATCCTTTCATGATATTTCAACCTCCTCCCGTGAATCACAAATGTCCTTAAAAGCAATCCTTAAATGCCGTTAAGGACATTTGTGATTTATGGGAGGAGGCTGAAATATCAACATTAACAGGAGTTTGGAAGAAGTTGATTCCAGCCCTCATGGATGACTTTGACGGCTCAGGATGTCAGAGGAAGTCCCTGCAGATGCGGTAGAAATCGCAAGACAACTAGAATTAGAATTAGAGCCTTAAGATGAGATGAAATTGCTGTAAACTCATGATAAAACTTGAACAAATGGGGAGTTGCTTCTTATGGATGAGGAAAGAAAATATTTTCTTGAGATGGAACCTGCTCCAGGTGGAGATGCTATGAACATTGCTGAAACGACAGCAAAGGATTTAGGATATTCCATAAACCTGGTTGAGAAAGCAGCTGCAGGGTTTGACAGGGTTGATTCCAGTTTTGAAGGAAGTTCTACTGTGGATGAAACGCGATCAAACAGCATCACATGCTACAGGGAAATCTTTTGTGAACGGAACAAACTTCATTGTTTTATTTTAAGAAACTGACATGGGCACCCAACCTTCAGCAACCCCCAGGCTGATCAGTCAGCAGCCGTCAATACAGAGGCAAGATTTCCACCAGCAAAAACATTATGACTTGGTAAGGCTCAGATATTCATTAGTAATTTTTAGCAATTAGGTATTTTAAGTTATGTGCATACTTTTTAGACATAATGCTATTAATTACTAATTAATTATTAAACAACCATTAGACGACAATATAGTTTAAGCATAACTTTTATAAGCACTGGGAAACAAAATGTTTGTGCGACTAACTTGACTGTAACATTTGCCTTATTGCAGTGGTCTGGAACCAAACCCACACTCTCTCTGACGGGTGCTTGTAGGTTTTTTGTTGTTCTTTGTTTTGGGATGGGGTTTCACTCTGTCGCCCAGGCCAGAGTGCAGTGGCATGATCATAGCTCACTGCAGCCTCAAACTGCTGGGTCAAGTGATTTTTTTCTACCACAGCCTCTGGAGTAGCTGGGACTACAGGCATGCAGCACTATGCCTGGATATTTTTTTTAATAATTTTTTTTTTTCTGTAGAGACGGGGTCTCACTATGTTGCCCAGCTGGTCTTGAACTCCTGGGCTCAAGCAATCCAGCCACTTCAGTGTCCCAAAGTGCAGCCATTACAGGCTTGAGCCACTGCACCCAGCTTGTCTGCAGTTTTTAAAACAAAAACGGCTGGGCGCGGTGGCTCACGCCTGTAATCCCAGCACCTTGGGAGGCTGAGGCAGGTGGATCACGAGGTCAGGAGTTCGAGACCAGCCTGGCCAAGATGGTGAACCCAGTCTCTACTAAAAATACAAAAATTAGCCAGGTGCAGTGGTGGGCACCTGTAGTCCCAGCTACTCGGGAGGCTGAGGCAGGAGAATCTCTTGAACCCAGGAGGCAGAGGTTGCAGTGAGCCAAGATCATGCCACTGCACTCCAGCCTGGCAACAGAGCGAGACTCCATCAGAAAACAACAACAACAACAACAACAACAAACAGCATAATTTAAAAGATTAAAAGTTAAGGTAGATTTTTACAAATGTATATATCTACCATTACAGTATCATACAGAATGGTTTTACTGCTGTAAAGATTCTCTGTGCTCTGTGTATCCGCCTCTTCCTTCCCCTCGGTCCATGGCAACCGCTGATGTTTCTACTGTTCCCACAGTTTCACCGTCTCCGGAACGTCCTATACTTGGAATAGAATAGTATGTAGACTTTTCGGATTGGCTTCTTCTCTTAGCAACATGCATTTAAGTTTCCTCCTTGTATTTTTCTGTGGCTTGATAGATCATCTCCTGTTAGCAGTGAGTAATATCCCGTTGCCGTTATACTTTTGTCAAGACTCAGAACGTACAACGCAAAGAGTAAACGTGAATGTGCTCTGTAAGCTTTGAGCCATAATGAAGGGTCAAGGTAGGTCCTGGTTGTCACAGGTGCGCTGTGTGAGGCAGGAAGCTGTGGTGGGGAGGCTGTGTGTGGGGAAAGGAACATGTGGGAAGCCTGTACTCTCTCCTCCGTTTAGCTGTGAACCTGCACTTCTCTAAAAAATAAAATTACTTAAAATTAAAAGCAAACAATTAGAAAAATGAAAACATTACAACGTGTCATACAGTTTTCAAATCGCAAGACAGAAAAAGACGTAATAAAATAAAGTATAGAAAACAACAATGATAGGAATAAAACATCAGTGACAGAAGGCAGAAGACAGAAATGTGGAGCCAAACACGTTAATTTATTTTAATCACTAGTTATATTCGTTTATACCAATTTATATTGATTTAACATATTAATTTTGACTAAATGACATTAAAGAAGGTTTGAGGAGTTTGCGTGTCACATTCTGGATGAGAGGGTTCAATAATATTAACTCTTTAGTTTGCTGTAAATCATTTAAAAATATGCTCAAATTCCAATAAAAATTCCAAGAAAAATATTTTTGAACAAGAAAATGTGATTTTAAATTGGTCTATTGAACACATGGCAGCCAATATTATAAAATGTACTATAAGATATTGAAGATTATTATTACCATTCAAAATTAAACAAATTTGAAATGGCACAAAAATAAACACATTAATGAAAGAGAATTAAAAACAGAAATGGAGCACAATTTTATCTCATAACAGGGTAGCATTCGAAATCCACAAAACAAGAGCTATTGTTCCATTTATGGTATTAAAATATTGGGTGATGATTTGAGAATATAAAATGATAGAATTGAATCGTGGTCCCGTGCCTTGCATGAAAGTTAATTCCAGCATTAAACATAAAAAAAAAGAGAGAGAGAGAGAAAAGAAAAGAAAATTAGCTGTGTGTATGTGTTTTATGACCTTGAGAATGAATGTCTTCTAAAATCAAAATTTCAAACAGAAAACATATAAAAAGGAATAATAAACCTAATGTACCTAAAATGTAAATTCTTACACATTTCAACACCAGGCAAATAGCACAAAACAAACTGGGGAAATTTTTACAACAATTATGTTACATAAAAGTTAAAATCCTTACAACATATACAATGTATAAAACAGTATGATTACTGCTTATTAATACCATTATGATTACCTGGTCTTCCCGCATACCAGTCCTCTTCCGGTGCCCGGTGGTGAAACGGAGCCCTCTCTCTCTGGTCACAGTGGAGGATCCAGCAGGAACCTGAGCCCAGACAGGCTCCAAACCCTGAACCCTGCCTAGACTTATGAAGGGTGTGAGCCAAGCCGGGACCTCACACTCCCTCCTGCAATGGCGCAGATACCCACTCACGGCAGAGATTCGGTCCCTCTCTGGAAAAGCCGTGTGACAATTATTGCAGAAACTTGTTTCTTATGTTCCCAGGCACATGGAGAAAGCTGGTGTGGAAGACTGATGTCCACATGCCAAGAGAAGCACTCATGAAACACACACTGCATGCACCACACCATGTGCACACGCACACACCCCAGACACCACACACACTGCAACACACCATGTGCACATGCACACACCACACACACACCACACCCACTGCACACACCACACCATGTGCACACCTTACACACACCACACACTGCACACACGCCACACACATGAACCTACTACACACACACCACACCCAGTGCACACGCCACACCATGTGCACATGCATACACACACCACACACACGAACCTACTATACACACACCATGCACATACAGCACCACACACACACCACACCCACTACACACACACACTGCACACACCACACCACACACACGAACCTACTACACACACACCACGCACATACAGCACCACACACACACCACACACACATCAAACACACACCCCACACATACTCCCCACATACTGCACACGTACATATAGCACTACACACACAGAGCAAACACACACATCACATACACACACCACATGCATTCAACACACACATCAAACACTACACACACTGCACACACACAGCACCATGCACACACAAAACAAACACACACATCACATACACCACACACACATATCACACGCACACCACACCACACATAGTACACATACACATCACACACACATACACCACAAACACAGCACATACACACACCATGCACCACCCACAGTATTCACACATGACACCCACAATACACACCACACACACATATACATACTCCATGCACTTACTACACACGCAGACCACACACACACCATACATACACATCACATGCATACATCTGCGCACACCTCACAACACAGAAAACACCACTCTCCTTTTGGTTTCCTTAAATAGACGGTGATCTGTTTTGCTCCGGGAGAAACTAGTGTCCTGTAGTATGATAAGCAATGAGATATTGGGGGGATAAAAAAAAATCAGAACCCCTCAAACCCCTCAGAGAAAGAGGTAGGATAAAAATGCACCCTTTATGCTTGATGTCATTATTGCTGTTACTAGTATTCTAGATTACTCAGTACATCCACAGGGTTTAATCTTTAGAAAAACTGACTCCCTTCACTTCCGTCTTCTGAAGTCATAAATCGCAATTTGTTTCCTAGAGCTCCTGCCATTTGCAGCGAGCTCACAGCATTACACAGTCAGCACACAGAGCCTGGGGCTGCTATCCAACCGCCAAGACAACCGTGAGTCCACAGAAGAGAATGTTCCTCCAAGGTAGACACCTGGCTTCACAGCGGCAGAGCAGGAAGACGTAGCTTCGGGAACCAGGCCGCACCGGTTCAAACCCCAGCTCCTCTGTGACCTTGGGCGAGTTACTTAACCTACGTGCTCCCGTTTCCTTGGGTGCAAATTAGGAACAGTGAGTCCCTGCCTGAGGGGTGTCTCATATGCATCTGTCTGCATATCTGTGTATTCGTTATTTATCTACCTGTCAATCATCCATTAACAAGGAGGAACATGAGAGGAAATCAGGGTGACCTTGACATCCTAGTTGTGCACCTGCACAGAGGATGGTCTCCAATTCCACAGCTACTTCTCTTTAGGGAATCAAGCTTACTGTGTGTAGGTTACAGGTGGTAGAATTTGCCTTAGCTATTCACTTACTGTGTAGAGGAGACTATGAACAGTTGGGTAGACAGTCCTTGAAGTGTCATTTATGTCATTTATGTGAGATATAATGGAAAACACTATTATTCCATGTATACTGTTGTAGTTTTTAAAAGTTGGGTACACGTTTGTGAGATGGAGTTTTGTTTCTTGTTGCCCAGGCTAGAGTGCGATGGTGCGATCTCAGCTCACCACAACCTCCGCCTCGTGGGTTCAAGCGATTCTCCTGCCTCAGTCTCCCGAGTAGCTGGGATTACAGGCATGCGCCACCATGCCTGGCTAATTTTGTATTGTTAGTATAGACGGAATTTCTCCATGTTGGTCAGGCTGGTCTCAAACACAGGTGATCCGCCCGCCTTGGCCTCCCAACATGCTGGGATTACAGGCGTGAGCCATCGCGCCTGGCCTCATCTTTGTTTTTAATCGATGACTGATTGGCATATGGAGCACACCCCATGGCCTTTGCATTGCCTGTGAAGTCTCAGGTGGTTCTTACTTTCTATAGAGCCAACACAGAGCACTAACCTTTATATGTCATGGAAGCCACCCTTCAGGAAAGCAGGAGGAGTATAGGGGTCATTACAGGGGTTCCTTATTCTCTATTTCCTGCTGTTACAGGAATCTAGTTGTGAGTTCTCTAAATTTAGATATAATTTACTTTCTCTTATAGCATATGCTCACGTGATTTTAACAATAAGATGTGAGATAAGAGGAGCTTATGTTAGTCCATTACTAACAGACACATTTCAGAATTTTGTCTGCTTTTCTTTCTCCTGAGCTGACCAGGAACACTGGTCCTTCACGAGGAAAGGGCTATGGCTCCTGGGGAGACTTGGCAGCTCGAGCTCTGTGACTACTCATCTTGCAGTAGAGCTACTGCGGTTGCTTCAGTGACTGAAATTATTTTTATATATTTTATTATACTTTAAGTTCTGGGGTACATGTGCAGAATGTGCAGGTTACATAAGTATACATGTGCCATGGTGGTTTGTTGCACTCATCAACCTGTCATCTACATTAGGCATTTCTCCTAATGCTATCCCTCCTCTAGTCCCCCAGCCCCCAACAGGCTCCAGTGTGTGACATTCCCCTCCCTGTGTCCATGTGTTCTCATTGTTCAACTCCCATTTATGAGTGAGAACATGTGGTGTTTAGTTTTCTGTTCTTGTATTAGTTGGCTGAGAATGATGGCTTCCAGCTTCATCCATGTCCCTGCAAAGGACATGAACTTACCCTTTTTTATGGCTGCACAGTATTCTGTTTTGTATATATGCCATATTTCCTTTATCCAGTCTATCACTGATGGGCATTTGGGTTGGTTCCAAGTCTTTACTATTGTGAACAGTGCCGCAATAAATATACGTGTACATGTGTCTTTATAGTAGCATGATTTATAATCCTTTGGGTGTATACCCAGTAATGGGATTGCTGGGTCAAATGGTATTTCTGGTTCTAGATCCTTGAGGAATTACCACACTGTCTTCCACAATGGTTGAACTAATTTACACTCCCACCAATGGTGCTTCTCCACATCCTCTCCAGCATCTGTTGTTTCCTGACTTTTTAGTGATCACCATTCTAACTGGCATGAGACGGTATCTCATTGTGGTTTTGATTTGCATTTCTCTAACAACCAGTGATGAGCTTTTTTTCATATGTTTATTAGCCGCATGTCTTCTTTTGTAAAGTGGCTGTTCACATCCTTCATCAACTTGATGGGGTTGTTTTCTTCTTGTAAATTTGTTTAAGTTCTTTGTAGATTCTGAATATTAGCCCTTTGTCAGATGGATGGATTGCAAAAATTTTCTCCCGTTTTGTAGATTGCCTGTTCACTCTGATGGTAGTTTCTTTTGCTGTGCAGAAGTGCTTTAGTTTAATTAGATCCCATTTGTCAATTTTGGCTTTTGCTGCCGTTGCTTTTGGTGTTTTAGTCATGAAATCTTTGGCCATGCCTTTGTCCTGAATGGTATTGCCTAGGTTTTCTTCTAGGGTTTTTATGGTTTTAGGTCTTACGTTTAAGTCTTTAATCCAAGTTGTGTTAATTTTTGTATAAGGTGTATAGAAGGGGTCCAGTTTCAGTTTCTGCATATGGCTGGCCTGTTTTCCCAACACCATTTATTAAATAGGGAATGCTTTCCCTATTGCTTGTTTTTGTTAGCTTTGTCAAAGATCAGGTGGTTGTAGATGTGTGGTGTTATTTCTGAGGAGTCTCTCCTCTTCCATTGGTCTATATATCTGTTTTGGTACCAGTACCACAGCATTTTGCATTTCAGTATCATGCTGTTTTGGTTACTGTAGCCTTGTAGTATACTTTGAAGTCAGGTAGCATGATGCCTCCAGCTTTGTTCTTTTTGCTTAGGATTGCCTTGGCTATGCGGGCTTTTTTTTTTTTTTTTTCCTTTGGTTCCATATGAACTTTAAAGTAGTTTTTCCAATTCTGTGAAGAAAGTTAATGGTAGCTCGATGGGGATAGCATTCAATCTATAAATTTCTTTGGGCAGTATGGCCATTTTCATATTGATTCTTCCTATCCATGAGCATGGAATGTTTTTCCATTTGTTTATGTCCTCTCTTATTTCCTTGAGCAGTGGTTTTGTAGTTCTCCTTAAAGAAGTCCTTCACATCCCTTGTAAGTTGGATTCCTAGGTATTTTATTCTTTGAAGCAATTCTGAATGGGAGTTCACTCATGATTTGGCTCTCTGTCTGTTGTCGGTGTATAGGAATGCTTGTGATTTTTGCACATTGATTTTGTATCCTGAGACTTTACTGAAGTTGCTTATCAGCTTAAGGAGATTTTAGGCTGAGATGATGGGGTTTTCTAAATATAAAATCATGTCATCTGTAAACAGAAACAATTTGACTTCCTCTCTTTGAATAGGAGTGGTGAGAGAGGGCATCCTTGTCTTGTGCCAGTTTTCAAAGGGAATGCTTCCAGTTTTTGCCCATTCAGTATGATACTGGACATCAAGGTCACCCTGATTTCCTCTCAGGTTCCTCCTTGTTAACCCAACCTTCAGGTCCTATTGCTGTTATCATTTGAGCATTTCTCAAATCTCACTGATACTGATTTTTTTTTTTTGTTTTTTTTTTGGAGACACAGTTTCACTCTGTCGCCCAGGCCAGAGTGCAGTGGTGTGATCTCGGGTCACTGCAACCTCCGCCTCCTGGGTTCAAGAGATTCTCCTGCCTCAGCCTCTGGAGTAGCTGGAATTACAGGCATGAGCCACCACACACCCGGCTAATTTTGTATTTTTCGTAGAGACAGGGTTTCGCCATGTTGGCCAGACTGGTCTCGAACTCCTGACCTCAGGTGATCAACCTGCCTCGGTCTCCAAAAGTGCTGGGATTACAGGCATGAGCCACAGCGCCCAGCCCCGACATATCTCTTAAGTACACATCAGTTTCAGGCATTCAGGGTGGTTTAGACTCCCCCACTTTCAAGCCCAGGCTCCATGCTGCTGCTAACGTGATCTTCAAACCCTGACTGGCCCTCACTGGCCCTTTGCCTAAAATCTTCAAGTGGTTCCCCATCATCTTCAGGATGAAGTCCAAACTCCCAAGCATGATACTCAAGATGCTATAACCGGCCCCTCCTACCTGACTTCTTGCCCTTCCCCAAACGTGTCATCCTCCCTCATCTTCCTTCAAAATATAGAAGCCAGGCAATATTTCAGGTGCTTGGCCCACACGAATGAACCAAACAGAGATCCTGGCCTGTGTGGACCTCGTATTCTTATGGGAGAAGGTGAGAGGTAGGGAGGTGGATGGTGGAAGAATGGCTGAGTAATCGGGTAAATGGATGAGATGTCTGATGATAGATGGATGGATGGTGGACATACATGGATGATTGATAGGTAAGTAGATGATTGGTGAATGCGTAGACAGATATAGAGAGGTTGATAAATGGATGACTGACAGGTAGATAAATAACGAATACACAGATATGCAGACAGATGGACAGAGTGTTGTGTGGTTATAACGGCAGTGGAGACATAAGTCAGGATGGGGAACGGGAGGGATTGTGTATGAAGAGGTGCCGTATTTCACAATTTTACAGAAACAGGATAAATGAACCATACTTCTCATGTTGGGTCTGGCTTCCCCTCCAGAGCAGAGCCTGCAGTCTCTGAGCTGAAGCGTTGGTGTCCTCCACCCACCCTCCCACTCTCAGCCACCCCCTCTGCCATGTGCCTCTCTCCCCCACGCCTTCCTGCCTTTGAAGAGGTGAGGTAAGGTGCACGGGTGAACAGAAAACGCGCCCAAAACCAAGAGATCACCATCTCCTGCTACACCCACCTCTCTCAGGCTTTTATGGAGAGAGAAGAGTGCGAGACAACCACAACCCACCACACTTATCTCGTAGAGTAGCTGGGATTGTGAAGATGGCACAATCCAAAGGTAAACACAGGGTTTATCAACCCCGCTGCAGCATCGTGGAGAGAGAATGTAGGAAACAGACGCAATGGTGACTGACATGGATCTCCTCTCCCGTGTGGTAAGATGTCAGGCCAAAGCTGGGCTTGCATCTTCCTGCGAGGAGTGGCCCCGTGTGATCGTCAGCCATCGGGCAGCCTCCCTGAATTTCAGCTTCCTCATCTATAAAATGGAAGGCAGACCCCACTGGCTTCCATGAGAACTGAAGCTGTATGAACTCATGCCTGCGTGCACGTCTGGGTGTGTTGTGTGTTCAGACAGGGCGCCCGCACAGTGGCATTGACACACGGTGAGGGAAGTGTTCACCGCAGGCTGACAGCACACGGGCACCTCCACAATCCTGAACTCGACAGGGGCCTCCGAGACACCCACGTGAGTAAGAGAAGGTCTCAATATGTATCAGGGCTTAAGACCTCTGTGAAATAACGGAGGTTGGATTTGGGAGCAAATCCTCCTTGGTTCCATCCCCACACGTTTTCCTGGGGTCAAAGCCTCCTTGGAGAAGGCAGCAGGGGGCGCCGTGGAGGTGGCACCAGCTTTTCATTCAGGCTCTCAGCTGTGTCTTTCTCGTTTGCACGGGTGACACTCCCCGAGGCCATAAAACCTCTCTAGAAAGAAGAGCACAGCCAGGAGGCCAGGCAGACGGTGACTGAGGAGGATGCAGAAGTGGCTGATCACACGAGCCTGTGTGGACCGAGAGATTCGTTACAGCACGACTGACTCATAGCCTTTCCTCCACCACGAGCGAGTTCCGAGACTCACAGGCTTTCCTCAACCACCGGGTGAGTTCTGTCATCCCTTAGACTCCGTTTTTTCTTCTGACACAGGAGACAACAGTCACAACGTCACCTGATTATCATGAGAGCTCCATGTGACAACAACGTGAGAACGCCGGTGAAGGGCATTTGAAAAACAAAGGGATTCACCAATCGGGTCCATCACCAGTGACGAACCCCTGCCCTCACCCATGCCCTGGGAACTACACAAGAATTCACAGGTAATTTTCTTTTAAAGAAGCAACTTTAACCTACATGTTGGAAAAACTCAGAGTAATTCAAACGTCAATCACAGCCTGAGTTTTTGTTGTTTTTGAGATGGAGTTTTCCCCTGTCTCCCGGGCTGAGGTGCAGTCGCGTGATCTCGGCTCACTGCAACCTCCACCTCCCAGGTTCAAGCATTTCTCCTGCCTCAGCCTGCTGAGTAGCTGGAACTACAGGTGCCCGACAGCCTGTTTTCTGTTGCTAAATTAATGAAATTTCAGCTGGCCACGCCCAGGTGGCAGTGGCAACTCAGGCTCCAGACAGCCCTGTGCAGATGACATCATAAAACACGGAGGAAAAACAAACAGGAAACACATGACAATGTGTGGTTTTCGTTTCTGTTTAGAAAAGTAGACCTGGAAAACAAATCACTGAGGGTAAGGGGAAAAACTATGCTAGCAACCACGATTAAAAAGTTATTTAACAGTGACGCCTAAAAATGAGAAAAATTTGGCATGAGATTATAATCTTTTTAATTAGTATGAAATTCTGAATAGTAGACAACGTGGGCTTGTAAACCATGTGAAGAGCTATTTCCCAGACACTGGGGTCTCCCAAGAAGGTGTGTCTGCACAGAAAGCTGGAGGCCCATCGCATGCTGGAGGCCTACACCCACCGCGCTTCTGCCTCGCCCAGTGGTTGGGCACAGGCACCCTCCTGGCACAGGCGGCAGATGGACGTATTGTCACACCCCACCCCGTGCTTACCTGACCGATAGCGCTCATCTCGTGACCTTGAAGACCTTCGGCGGTGGTAGCGAGAGGCAGAGGAAGGAGTGACAGGAGCCCGGCGTTCTTGCAGCAAAGCTTGGTCCACCCCTGGATTTCAGGGAAAACAGCAGTGAGGTGTGGCTGTGCTCAGCAGACTCTAGCAAATCATTCCCTACATCCCCACAGCAAAGCCAGAGCTACCCACGGGACTGGGCATGGCGGCACCTCAGAGCCCACAGGCAGGAGGGCCAGGACTGAGGGGGAAGCTCTCCCATAGCCGGGGAGACCCCTCCTGCCTGGACGCCACCACAGACCCTCTCACAGCACAAGGGTCCACTGACAGGCAGGGAGAGACACAAACTCAGCCACAGGTAGCAACTGAATTCCTGGGAGTTAGAGAAACAGGGCCCAAGACGCAGACTCAAGTTATGACCTTTCATGTAATAAATATACAGAATGGGTTGTATAAGTTCTTAAGAAAATTTAAAAGTTATTATTAAAGCAATTTTTAAAACAAATCTTACAGGATAGTTTAACAATATAATTCAGGTAACCAGGACATACCATGAACGACCAGCTTTGCTCATTCCAGATTACTCTCTGGAAACACACTCCATTTGCTGCCAAGGGTTAACAGATTATATTCGACTATGAATTACAATTATTTGATGAATTACAAAAAAACGTTAATGTGGTCAGATGAAACGATTTAACGGTATTGGTCAAAACACTGACATGAATCCACCTGTCACAGTACTGGTTATACTCAGGTAACAACAGGGTGGCAAGGAACACAACTAGACGAAACTAAGCCCCCAAAGGAAGGACATCATCATCACAGATCCATGAAGAACTGCTCTGATACCGTGGGAAAAACGGCATCCCCACAGTTCCCTGAACGGCTCTGAAACCACAGAAAGGACGTCATCCTCACAGCTCCACGAAGAACTGCTCTGAGTCCACGGGAAGGACGTCATCCTCACAGCTCCACGAAGAACTGCTCTGAGTCCACGGGAAGGGCGTCATCCTCACGGCTCCACGAAGAACTGCTCTGAGTCCACGGGAAGGGCGTCATCCTCACGGCTCCACGAAGAACTGCTCTGAGTCCACGGGAAGGGCGTCATCCTCACGGCTCCACGAAGAACTGCTCTGAGACCACATGAAGGGTGTCATCCTCACAGCTCCGTGAACGGCTCTGATACCACAGAAAGGATGTCATCCTACGTCATCCTCACAGTTCAGTGAAGAACTGCTCTGAGACCACGTGGAGGATGTCATCGTCACAGTCCCGTGAAGAACTGCTCTGAGACTGAGCACCAATCACTAACAGATGCTTCTTCAGAAATGGATCAGTAATATTTGATTGAAAGTTTTAAGTTAACAAAAGAGATATTTAGTCCCTGGTGTTCCATGATGGGCTCTTATGACAGCTGTAGAGTCTGTGGGCTTCATATTCCTCTTACTCAGGTGGTTTCTGCACGTCAGCTTTTGATGGTGTGTGTGCAGACCCTACGTGTCAGGCTGGTGAGTTCAGAACTAAGTGAAGCACAGCTCCACACCCCGCCACCGCCCCCCCACACCCCGCCACCGCTCCCACACCCCGCCACCGCTCCACCACCCTGCCACAGCTCCCCCATCCCGTCATTTTGTTAAGTCTCACGTGATCTTCTTTCAGCAGCATCCAAATCACCATCAGTTCCTGAGGAACAAACTGCTGCTACCAACCTCTCGTAGTCGTCATCTACAAATGATCTTTTAAAAACGATCTTCGGCCGGGCGCGGTGGCTCAAGCCTGTAATCCCAGCACTTTGGGAGGCCGAGACGGGTGGATCACGAGGTCAGGAGATCGAGACCATCCTGGCTAACACGGTGAAACCCCGTCTCTGCTAAAAAATACAAAAAAAAAAACTAGCCGGGCGCGGTGGCGGGCGCCTGTAGTCCCAACTACTCGGGAGGCTGAGGCAGGAGAATGGCGTGAACCCGGGAGGCAGAGCTTGCAGTGAGCTGAGATCCGGCCACTGCACTCCAGCCTGGGCGGCAGAGCCAGACTCTGTCTCAAAAAAAAAAAAAAAAAAAAAAAAAAAAAAAAAAGATCTTCAATTACCTTTTTATCAAACAGATGCATTTTAGGAAATCAAAGAGTGTTATCAAGTCTCACGTGAAAAACAGTAGTTACCTGGCACTTACGTTCATAAACACGGACTTACCACACGACTTCCTGAATTGTCCTTTAGACACCTCCCCTTACAGCACTGTGGTCATCACATCAGGGTCTGCAGTGTGCTACAAATACCGTCCTATCTTACGCTTTTCAATGATTCTGGAGTTAATACTTTTTATCTATTTTCCATTATCCTGGCTTTCAATGTACCTATTGCCAACCCTTTCACAGTTCTTCCGCAGAACTGAAAAACTCTTTCCCATACTTTCTCGCCCACGATCAAACACTGATAACCTGGTGAGAATCTCTGTTTGATTTTCCTGGAAATCCTCTTGGAGCCCTGCCCCAATCCCCAACGTGCTACCCTCACTGGGCCGTGCCTTTCTTCCCGCTGGCCGTGCTGCTCGCTATGTTGGTCACTCGTTCTCAGCCCCTCAACGCCCCCTCCTCTCCCCACTCTCCCATCCTAAAAGAGCACCTCAAGTGCTTCAGAAAGGACGGACGAGAAGGAACACCTCGGGGCCCCGCGTGTCCGAAAGTGCTTTTCTCTCTACGCCAGTGAGACTGGGTCTTTCTCCTAGATATGGACTTCCAGGTGAAAGTTAATTCTATTCATTGCCTTTCATTTCCTTTATTGGTGAGAAGTTAAACGTCATTCTGATGCTATAATCTTTACGTAATATCCATTCCTTTCTCTTCTTTGATAATCTTTTCTTCATTCCCACTGGAGGAGCTGCAAGCCAAGCTGTAATATCTATTCCTTTCTTTTCTCCCTCCATAATCTTTTATGCTGTAAAGCAGATTTTTCTTCTCATGGGGGCACACGACCAAATCTCTCCCCCAGGAGGGCTTCATCGGGGCTGTTTCATTTGCCTGAAGAGTCCTCTCCTCTCCTGTTTCATAACCAAACACAGGCACGTTCATCCCTCTGGGCTGGGCTGTTTCCTCCACGTGTGCTCTGACCTGGGGCCTGTTTTCAGTACCACCCCCAAATCTGGAGCCTCCCCGGTTTAATTTCTCCAGATAACACACATGGCTGGGAAGAGGGGGAAGAGGGGGAAGGGGGGGAAGGGGGGGAAGGGGGGGAGAGGTGGCCGCCTGCTTCCTGGACACCGTTCTCTGGGCTCCACGTGTACAGCACCCATGGCTGTCCCCCTTGTCTTCATCTTGGCTTTCTCCATTTTGCTAAATGATGAACCACAAATTCCTCTACCTGACTTTTCCTGTGCTGTGGACTTACAGCCACTGACATCTTAGCACAGTTTGGAGAAACAGAGATAAATGCACACTTTCAAGTTGCCAAGTATAACCAGTGGCTGGACATTTTTAATGCTTCACGTTCAATCTCAATACTGCACCTATCCAGTCCATGCAAACACGCTTCTCGGGATTACCTCCAACCCTAACCTCCTCTTGGTGCCTACGGACAACGGCGTACGGAGTTCTAGGCTGCTGCTCGGCTTCTCACAGGCCTTGTGTCTGATCTCAGAAAGCTACTTTTGCATACCAACCTTGTGAATATCTCCTCTCAGGTGGAAATGCAAAGTTGCAACAAAAGTTTGAAAACAAATGAATAAAACAGAAGACTAGCTTCTACAGGTTGCAATAAGACAGCAAAAGAAACAAGTATGAACTCGCACGTTTCCTTCATTCATTTTCTTCTGACGTCATCCCAAATGAGGCTGGAGGTGGCTTAATGGTGTGTTCTGGGAAGAAGACAGCCACAATTGAATAGGCGTCGCTCAGCTGAATTCCAGCCTGTGACCGCACAGGACCGAGGGGTAGCAGAGGGGCGTCCCCACTGTTCCCATCACAGGGAAACCAAGTGCGGCTGCTGGAACAGATGCCTCTTGGTAGCAAGAACACAAATGATCACGAAGATGCACGACTACAGCATAGTGCTCTGCGCTGCTGAGAGCTCACATTCATAGTCACGTTCAGTTTAGGGAAGTGTGGTTGAAAATCAGCTCTCAGGAGCGTCACAAAGACGGGAAGCCTCTTGACAGAGGTGTGGTCAGGGGAGAGAGGCCGGCGTGGTCCCTGGGAAGGGGGCGTCCCCAGGGAGATGGGGTGGCTGCCTTCAAACATTCAAGCCTCTTCAGGCAAAAACACAGCCGAGATGGAGATAAGGTTCTCCTCCCAGGAGCACCTGCTCAGCTTTCATGCGTTGGCCACGCGAGGCACCAGCTCAGCTCCGCTCCTCCGGGGACAGGAGATCCCGTGCCTGCAGTCAGGGCCCTGATACATCCGCTCCTGTCACTCTGTGGGATCTGGGCAAGGTCGTGACCTTTCCCAGGCTCAGCCTCCTGCCTCTGGACAGAAGTGGCAGTGATAGCTAACACTGCAGCCCCGGCCTAAGCACCTGAGAGTCACTCATTCATCAGCACGAGCAGCACCAGGCCGGGACTGTCACTTCTGCTGTTTTCTTGGCAAGGAGACACAGGTGCAGAAGCCATCCGTGAGTGGGGGCGGCCCGGGGCCACCTTTGTGCGGTGACTGAACATTCTCCCATGACTGCCTTTTCATTTGCAACGGGGACCCCTCTCCCCAGGCCCTTCTGCACCCTCCTCTGAGGGCAGAGGCTGTTGTTTTCCTGGTACCTGCGGTGGTGCCCAGAGCCTCTATCTCTGTTACAGGAACAAAATCTGGCTTGTCTTGAAGCCAGGAAGAGACCTTTTTGGAACTCCATTATGAAAGTTAGTATTTGGACAGAGTATTCTTTTAAGAAAATATGGAAACTGCTAGAATTTCAGGTCCAGAAACGAATCTTGGAGCAAAGAAAAGCCTGAAGGGGGGGAGGGGAGGGGAGGGGGAGGGGTGAGGAGAAGAATGGGGGCAAAGGGAGGGGTTGGAGGCGGGGGGAGGGAAGGGGGAGGGAAGGGGTGGGGGGGAAGGAGCGGGGGAGTGGAGGGAGGGAAGGGAGAGGGGGAGAGGGGAGAAGGGAGGTGGGGGAAGGGAGGGAAGAGGGGAGGGGGAAGGGGAGAGGGGGGAAGAGGGGAGGGGGAAGGGGAGAGGGGGGACGAGGGGAGTGGGGAAGAGGGGAGGGGGAGGGGGAAGGGGGAAAGGGGGAAGGGGGGAAGGGGGGAAAAAACTCATGGGAGAATGAGAGAATACTATGATTAACATTAGCAGCAACAATCTTTTTTTTTTTTTTTTGAGATGGAGTCTCCTTCTGTTGCCCAGGTTGGAGTGCAGTGGCGCGATCTCAGCTCACTGCAAGCTCCGCCTCCTGAGTAGCTGGGACTACAGGCACCGCCACCACGCCCGGCTAATTTTTTTGTATTTTTAGTGGAGACAGGGTTTCACCGTGTTAGCCAGGATGGGCTCGATCTCCTGACCTTGTGATCCGCCCGCCTCGGCCTCCCAAAGTGCTGGGATTACAGGCGTGAGCCACCGCACCTGGCCTAGCAGCAATAATTTTATAAAGGTAGATGACATGGATAATTGTTTAGAAATATTAAAATTACCAAAATTGACTCAAGAAGAAAGAGAAAACAAGCTGCAAATGGGGAGTACATATTTGCAATACAAAAAACCGGCAGTGAAATTACTCATAATATGTAATGGCTATAAATTAATCAGAAAAACAAACAAACACTCCACTAGAACAATGTGCAAAAATGAAACTAGACCAGCTAATAAACACAGACAACATGATTAACCCACTAGTAACCTTGCAAATGCAAATTTAACAGATGCCACATAGCATCTGTCTGCAGGGCGAATATTAAAAAACATTCCATTTGAACTGAGGTCTACAGCAGTTGTGGAGCAACAGGGACTCTCATTTGCCACACCTGGGACTATAATTGGTCACCACCACTTAGATGAGCAATTTGGTAACAACAGTAAATTTAAAAACATACATAAACATGATTAGTAATTTCACTAATAGATCTTTTCCCAGACTAAATCTCACGTAGAAGGAAGTAACAAATAAGCAATGTTTGTGGACCAAAGAATTAGAAACAATGTAAATTTCTATCAGTGGGAGGAAAGATAAACAAATTATTATATGTCACTGAAATAAAATGTTATAGGATAGCAAAAACAAAATGAGCTAGGGCTACAATCATCCACCTGAATGAATCTCAAACACAAAATACAGAGTAAAAACCTAAGTGGCAGAATTATAATTAGAGAATGAAACTGTGTATAGATTTTAAAACACCTACAAAACAACACTATACCTTTCTATGGACTAAGTATGTCCATAAGGAATACACTTACGAATGCCTTACACCTCATACATGCATTTCTGCTCTGCTCAGACAACCACCAAGCTGGGCAATTTTACTCCCAGCTCACAGGACAGGAGTGGGAATAACAGACCAAAATTCAGAATCTGTTTACTTCTGCAAGGAAAGGAATGGGAGGGAGGGAAATAAGATTAGGAAGGGGTCCATGGCGGGCAGGGACTTAATTCATCTCTATTCATTTTTTTTTCCTTCTTTCCTTCCTTCCCTCCTTCCTTCCTTCCTTCCTTCCTTCCTTCCTTCCTTCCTTCCTTCCTTCCTTCCTTCCTTCCTTCCTTCTTCCCTCCCTCCCTCCCTCCCTCCCTCTCTCTCTCTCTTTCTTTCTCTTTTCTTTTTTTCTTTTTTTTGTGAGACAGTCTCACTCTGTCACTCAGGCTGGAATGCAGTGGTGCAATCTTGGCTCACCGCAATCTCTGCCTCTCAGGCTCAAGCCAGTCTCATGCCTCAGCCTCCCAAATAGCTAGGATTACAGGCTCACATCACCACGTCTGGTTAATTTTTTGTGTTTTAGTAGAGACGGGGTTTCACCATGTTGCCTCGAACTCGAACTCCTGAGCTCAGGTGATCTGCCAGCCTCAGTCCCCCAAAGTGCTGGGATTACAGGCGTGAGTCACCACGCCCGGCCCTTGTTTGTTTGTTTGTTCTTTCTTTCTTTCTTTCTCTTTCTTTCTTTCTTTCTTTCTTTCTTTCTTTCTTTCTTTCTTTCTTTCTTTCCTTCTTTCCTTCTTTCCTTCTTTCCTTCTTTCCTTCTTTCTTTCTCTTTTTGGTTTTGTTTTTTGAGACAGTTTCGCTTTGTCGCCCAGGCTGGAGTGCAGTGGTGCGATCGCGGCTCACTGCAACCTCTGCCTCCCGGGTTCACACCATTCTCCTGCCTCAGCCTCCCGAGTAGCGGGGACTACAGGGGCCCACCGCCACGCCCGGCTAATTTTTTGTATTTTTTTAGTAGAGACAGGTTTCACCGTGTTAGCCAGGATGGTCTCGATCTCCTGACCTCGTGATCCGCCCGCCTGGGCCTCCCAAAGTGCTGGGATTACAGGCGTGAGCCACCACGCCCAGCCCATGTTTTATTTCTTTAAAGAAAAACCTCTGAAGCAAAGAGGGCAAATGACACAACGATTTGACAAAGCCGGGTGATGGGTAAGTGGGTGTTTGTTATATTAATAGTATTAATTATACTTTGTAGGCTGCTTGAAATAGTACAAATCTATGTGATAATCCTAGATACTGCTAAGTGCTGTGTAGAAAGATAGTGCGTTGTGACAGAGGACAAAGACATTGGAGGAGGGGCTTAGACAGGGTGTCCAGGGAAGGCCCGGGCATTTGAGTTGGGTCCTGAATGGCAAGAAAGAGACAGCCCTGCAGTGATTTGAGGGCAGATCATTCAGCAGAAGGAACAGCAGGTGCAAAGGCCCTAAGGCAGGAACCGACGTGGCTGGAGCACGGGAGGATGTGGAGAGGAGAGTGCACAGGGAAGGAAGCATTTCCTCTTTGAGTCCGTCCTGTGCAGGGCTGACCCTGGTGAAGGTCTGAGTGCCCCACACCGCCCAGAGCCCTTCTGGGACTGGGGTGTGTGCACAGCCCCGTGATGTCTCCTGAGCTGGCAGCAGCTGCTAGGAGTGGAGTGCCCCGAGCCGAGGATCAGGGTTGAGGACAGTGGACCCCCACTCTCGTTCTAAGCCTGTTCCCATGGAGACAGCACAGCTGGCTTTTGTTGGGGGCTGTGAGAGGCCCTGCTGGCCTCGTCCTTCCTGCGTGTTGGCCTGAAAATGAGGGTGAAGAGGTCCCGTCCGTGAGGCCTCCAGTGAGCGCAGCTCACATCCCAGCTCGGAACTCTAGGAAAAGAGACACCGTTGGGAAACCAGGGCAGTGCCTGGGAGCCTGCCAACCCCGGAGCCTTTCCTCCACCTCACCAGTGTGCCCCGCCCGCTGTCAGCCCAGGCCTGCTGCCTCGCCTGGCCCCCTTTTGAGCACCCTCTGAGTGGGCAGAGCTGCTGGGCGCCACTTCCCCTGTGCTCGCCTCCTCTAGGCCAGGTCTCCCCAGTGGTGCCAGGACGTGTAGCGCCCGGTTCCCTCTTCTGTAAGCTGAGTAAAGCTGCCCAACTTGGAGTCTGTCTGGGCTGAGTGGAACACATGAGGGGGAAGGTTTTCGAGGGTCCTTAAGATGTGCTTCGCTGCTTCCCTCCCTCTAGACTCAGTCCTTGCCAACAGGACCTGGCCCTCTTCTGCTTGCCTGCCTTCTGGTGGTCCTCACGGTGCTTTCCACAGGGTGTAAACAAGTACTCATGAGCAGCATGCAGCGGGAGATGGAGAGAAATAACTCATGAGAGTGTATGACTGGCCCAGAAACAACGGGCATCCACTCCATGCAAAAAACGTGGAAGCCCTCATAGTTAGGTGACTGGGTCTCTGCCCGCAAGGCCCTAGGAAAGCTAAGGGTTAAGCAGCAGCCAGAGCAAGAAGGCTGCCCGTAGCTCAACCTCCTTCCAGCCACCCGAGCCCGCCAGCCCCAGGCCCAGCCGGGATGCCGCAGCTTCTCGCTACCCTGGCAGACACAGGCCAGAGCTGGAGGGGGAGTCTGGGGGCCCATAGGCACAGAGCCAGGAGACCTGGGCACCCCTGACACCTGGCCAGCCATGAGGGGCCCGGCCCACGCTGGGGTTGGTCTTCAGCCACCCAATGGGTCAGAGCAGCGTGGCGTGGCAGCGGGCCTGCAGCTCGGCTGTTGTGACCATCTCCGTGTGCTGCTCCCAGCAGAGGGCGGGTTCATGCCTAGCACCTCCGGCTGCTGCGAGCTGCTGCCTGTAAGAGACGACCAGGCCCCACCCGTAGCGCTCAGCTGGGTAAATTGCTGAGGAAACCGAATCACAGCTAGACGAGGGGAGTGAAATCATCGTGTCCCTTTCCTCTGTGCGCTCACAGAAACACAGGCCCCACGCGGAAAATACGATGTTCCTCCCAGGGCTGCAGAATGAACAGGCTGTGCTGGGTGAAAGAAAACACCACAGTTGGATGCCAACTTTCCTTAGCAGGAGAAAGAATGTGGCCTGGGGCCACCGCTGGCGATGACAAATTTGCTTCCAGAGCCCTCAGACAAAGCCCTTCCAGCGTGGGGCCCAGCATGCGTCCTCAGAGGCTGGGGAGGCACCTCCTCTGTGGCCCAGGGAAGGGGCTCCCCAAGGACGCACAGCAGGGCCAGGGTGGACTCCTTCAGGCCGACCTGCACCTGAGGCCCGTGATTATCTTTAGGTATATATATCTCTCCATCCCAGCCCTTGGAGACAGCCGCCTGAGCGATTTGGGGGTCCTTCTGAGCGAACAGCGGGTAGGATGGCGGTCGGGAACTGGGGAAGAGACGGTCACATCAGATGAAATGGAGCAATAGTGTGGTCAGCACGGGCGGGGCTTGTCTTTTTCTCCCAGCTCAACTGAGGTGTAATTCATCAATAAAAGTGTGTACATTTAAGATGTACGATGTGACGATTTGATCCACACATACCCTGGCAAGTAATGACCACAATCAGGCAATGAATGTGTCCACTGCCTCACAGGCACCCTTTTTTTGTGGTGAGAACATGTAAGATCTATCCTCTTAGTCCATTTCAAGTAAACAATACATTGTCATTAGCTGGAGTCACCACGCTGTACCTTACATCCCCAGAAGTTACTCATCCCGTGACTGCAAGTTTGTAGCTCTGACCCACATCTCCTCACGTCCCCCACTCCAGCCTCTAGAAACCACCGTTCTACTCTGTTACTATGAGTTTGATTTTTAAGATTCTGCGTGGAACTTGTACTTTAAATTCATTGTCTATTTTAGCCCTCACAACAGTCCTATAAGGTACGTATTGCTATTATTCCTATTTCACAGGTAAGGCAACTGAAGCTCAGAGAGGTTAAGCAATTTGCTCCAGATCGCACAGTAAATATATGTCAGAGCTGGGCTTTGATTGATATGATATGATATGATATGATATATGACATGATATCATATGAAGAGTCCAAGCTCTTAATATCACCAAGTGAAGTGAAATGACAATGAACAAGTGGAGAGAAATGAAATGCCTGGCTCTTGATGACCTCACACTGGACCAGGTGAAAAAGACTCTTGCTTGTAAAAGAACTGACTTTCAATTCAGTGGCTGTTTCCTTCCCCAGAATAGGTTATGAAAAGCCTGTGGCTCTGAGTTGAAACATGAGGCCTGATGCACAAGGTGAAGTCCAGGATAAATGTGAACTTCCTAACACCCACTGCCCGAGAAGACGGCTGTTCTGAACAACTGTTCTCTGCCGCTGGAAATGCTGCCCTGAGGAGGCAGGTTTTTCAGGTGTGTGGCTGGTGCCCTGAACCCATTGCTTTTGCTACCTGGCGCTGAGCCCTGTTCTGGCAGCCACGGGTTAAATCAACAAGGGGGAGTGGTGGGGAAGCTAGAGGATACAGAGGGAGGGTCAGGGGAGGGTGCATGGGGAGGGCCGGGAGAGACGCCAGCTCTTGTTGGGTCAGACACACCTGCATTGCTCCCCAAACCTCAGCAGGGCAGCCCCCGGGGAGGGTGACCCTGCACATCAGAGAGGGGCTGGGTCCCCTGTGCACAGGTGCCTGTGGGGCTGGAAGTGTGTGTGCATGTGCCTGTTCACATGTGGACATGGGCTGCTCGCTAATAGGTGACCGTGAGCCAAACAGGGTCATCATCAAGCGTGAGGCTGGTGTCTTTGCTCTCCTTGAGCTGGGGCCTCAAGTCAGCAGGGAAGAAGGGAGAGAGGGAGAGCGGTGGGGAGGAATTCCCCTGCTATTGTTGGAAAACTAAATGTCCTAGATCACCGGTGAGATTGTTTGTTAACTAACAGTTAACAGATGCCAAGCCAAGGTCTATCAGCGGGGGCCAGGCGCCCTGGTCCCAGCACACTCAGTTGGCACCTGAGGTCCCTGTGTTAATAACTTGCACCTCCCACGGTGTGCTGGGTTAGGGTGATGAGGCGCGTGCACCCTGCCTGTGAGTGTGTGCACACTCTGATGCAGCCCACCCATCTAAGCAGGGCTCCGCCCTTGGCAAGCCCTGGCTCCCAGCGGTGGCTCAGATTCCAACTGGAGGAAAGCCGTCTACACTGAGGGGTCTCAGCCACAGGCATGGGTGCCCTCGGCCTGCACGCCCTGCTGGTCTGTCAGCATCCAGGCTTCAGCGGGATGCCAGCTGACTCTGTAGGACCCTGACCTACCTGGGCTGTGCTGCTCTGAGGAGTGGCCTCCCCTCCACCCCAGGGCAGCTCTCTTCTTCCTCCTGCACCTTCAGGCCTCAGCTCAGGGTGGGTCTGGCCCACCTGCCTATCCAAGGAGATGAAGACGTGTCCTCCCAGCCGCACGGTGTTCTCGGGTGTCTGCCCCTGTGAGGCGCTGCTGGACCTGCAGGGCAGGCACGCGGAGTTTGGGGGTGGGATTGAGGAAGGGATTTACTCTCAGGGGCAGGGACAGCCTGGGGAGGGATGGCCAGGCTGGCTCCTGTGGAGAGTTGGTGCCCCTGGAATCTGCATGCCAGGGAAGGTGTGGAATCCCTGGAGGCTGCAGCTGTCAATGAGGATGAGAGTAGCAGGGGGTTGTGGGGCAGCCCTGAAAGCCGCCAGCCAACACTTGGGCAGGATTGGCTGGCAGCCAGCCTGGAGCAGGCTTTGGGTGGACAGACCACTAGGGCTGCCCTCCCCTGGAAGACACTGGGGTCTGGCTGGGAGGGAGCAGAGAAAACCCCCTTTGAGGCCCCTCTGGCTCTGAGCTTCCTGCGAAGGGGCGGGAATTCCTCCTGCTGGGTCATGGAGTTCTCACCTCATTTCCAGGCAACATCTGTGTGGGGAGCTAGGCCGGCGTCTCCTTAGCTCTCTCTGTCTTCTTTGCCAGGTCCGTGTCACCTGCCCCTCGCTGTGATGCTCCCAGTGCCTGAGCTGGTGTCACTCCCCTTGGTCTCTGGCACCACATTATGAGCCTTTGGGGTCACCCTGGGCCCGGGGAAGTCCTGGCTCTGCCATTTCCTGGCTTTGCAGACTTAATACACCCGGCACAGTACACCTGGGGAGGGTGGCCAAGAGAGCAGCCAGCACTGCCAGGCCCAGAGTGTCTGCTTCACGTTCACTCACTCACAACGCCCATTCAGTCCCCCAGTTCCCCACGGAACCTTCTGAGACGGTGTGGGAGGCCTGTGGTCCCAGGTCTCGGGTGAGGGGAACTTAGAGTCACAAGCACACGCCGGCCCTGGCTCTGCAGTTCCCGCCCGCCCAGCACGTTCCTGTACTCGGGCGGGGACATGCCCTGGGCCTTCCCTCCAACCACTCAGTCCCAACTGCACTCCCCCACAGCCACACACAGCCACACCAACACCTCAGTGACCTGGCTGCCCCCTGAGAGATCCCCATGACCGCCCCGCCTTGGATTCAGAAAACACCTCTCTTCGAGCAGTTTGAATCCTGACACGTTGGAGGGGTAACTTCTGAGCCTCTGTCTCCTCATCTCTGAAATGGGCCACTGACGCAGGTGAAGTGCTACTCGGTCCCTGGCCTACAGTGGAACCCACGCATCTGAGCCCCTGGAGAGGAGCCGTCAGAAGGCCCACGGGGCCAGCCAGCACCTAGCTGTCCCAGCTCAGTGCCCTCTGCGGCCGGTACCCCACGTTGCCCACAGGGCCTGCACACACACACAGAACGGGACATCCTGGGCAGCTACGGCCCATCCACCAGGCCTGTTTCTTCCGTGAAAACCTAAAGGTTCTTGTGAACTCACACACGTCTGCTAAACTGATTCCTATTTTGAAAATTGTGGGCCGGGCGCGGTGGCTAATCCCAGCACTTTGGGAGGCTGAAGCGGGCGGATCACGAGGTCAGGAGATCGAGACCATCCTGGTTAACATGGTGAAACCCCGTCTCTACTAAAAATACAAAAAATTAGCCGGGCGCGGTGGCGGGCGCCTGTAGTCCCAGCTACTCGGGAGGCTGAGGCAGGAGAATGGTGTGAACCCGGGAGGAGGAGCTAGAAGTGAGCGGAGATCCGGCCACTGCACTCCAGCCTGGGTGACAGAGCGAGACTCCGTCTCAAAAAAAGAAAATTTTGATGTTTCACGTGGAAGATCATTGATTCACAATGACGTAAACACACTGTGTGGAAACGCCTGAATCTCTTTTTTTCCTGCTGCCTGTGGGAGATGAGTCACCGAGACCCAAAGGCTCCCAAGTGCCCCCCGTGGGATGGACCTCATTCAGTCTTTTTGTTTTGCTGTAGCTCTGAGCTTTTGTGTGTAAGCAGGAGTGATTCACACACGCACACCACACACACACACATGCACACACTGTGCCCTCTGTAAAGGCGTCTCACACAGGCACACAATCACAGTGGCCAGGAGCCAGGCACCGCAGGTCTGCAAACTGATTTCTCCCTGCATATCCCATTGCTCAGAGCTGCCTTGGCCTGGCTCCCAAGCACAGGGACCCAGTGTCCATCCCGCAGGCTGGCATGGGCCACAGGATGGAGCTTGTCCAGGTGCAATGTTCAGGGGTTACCTCGTGGTGGGTGGGCCATGCTGCAGGGCTGCCTGCCCATCCCCTGCCCAGGTTTTGCACCAAAGCACTGAGCTCCGGCTCAGCCTGCAGCCTGTCCTACAAGGGAGATGGGGCTGGGATCCCCAGCCCACAAAGGCTGGCCCAGCACAAGCCTTTTGCTGGGGTCTGAGAGAAATCCTGGAGATTTCTGAGGGATCCTCGCCTCCTCCCCACAGGCTCCTCAGCCTCTTTTTCAGAAAGCAGGTGTGTGTGGGCACCAGGCCCAGCATGCAGGACACTGCCCCACTGCAGGGTTCCCCTCCCTCATGCTGTCTGCCCGTCAAAGGGGCCCTCGCCCACCCCAAGTGGCCTCACCTTGAAACACAGGCAGGCGTGGCCAGGGCCAGGCAGGGCCACCCCCGAGAACCAATGCCCCCTTCAGAGCCAAGCCTGCCCCTGAGATGGGACACAGAATTCAGAGAACCCACAGCCTGGGCGGCCACGGTGCGGGAGGAGGCAGCGCTCGGAGAACTGGGCTTCTGGCTCCGAATCACTCTTCCCTCTGACTACACCTGGCATCTTCTGCTTCTCACCCAGGAGGGAGAAGGTCCTGCCATGGGAACAAGGCTGCAGGCCTGCAAACCTGCTCCACCCCAGTGGGGTGCTTCTCTCAGGCCCCAGAGCCCCCAGCCAGTCCCCTATTCAGAGCATGCAGCCCCCGGCCTAGGTCTGGGGTAAAAGCCATTTGTTGCCTAGTGAGGGTGCGAGGAGGGCATCCCTGCCATGTTTTATGGCCCTTTCTTTCCTGCCGTCAGCTCCTGCCTCCACCCCTTTCTCCCCTGGGAACACACTCCCCCCATCTGCTGCACACAAAAGCCCATTATGGCCTCTTGCTTTGAGACCAGCGTCACCCTGGAGACTGGCGCCTTCCGGCCCAGCCGTCCTCTCCCCACCCCAGCCTGGCCCTGGCTCCCAGGCTGGCCTGCTGCCCCCGTGTCCCCCTTTAGGGTCCCCTCCCGTGAGCCGGGAGTCTGATGTGCTCTCCGTCTCTCCTCGGGGGCCCTGCCTCACGGTCGGGCTCCGCTTCTGTTGCTGCTGCACCCTGGAGGCCCCCAGGACCGCTCCACACTCACCATCACCCTGGCTTTGTGTCACAGTCTGCCTGGCACAGGTGCAGGATGCACAGGCGTGGATGGCATGTCGCTTTCCCAACCCGCTCGGCAGGGGTAGCTGATAACTCAGGGATAGCGCAGACACAGCACTGTGCAAAATGACGCTGATGTCTCAGTGACGTAAGCCGCATGTGCCTCGTCTCACCTGCTCACGCTCTGAGCCTCACTTCAGCAACAGGAGGCAGGAAGCACCCCCAAGCCCAGGTTTTAATAAATCCTCTTTTCATTATCACTCCCATCAGAGGGCTGCTGAGGATTCTGGATGGAAGGAAGAAGGTGAGCAGGTCGCTGGGAGAAGCCCAGGACCAGTCATGAGCCGGGACATCCTGCACTGCCAGCAGGAGGTCCCACTTCCTCGTACTGGTGTCACTTATAAAAGCAGTAATGAGTGAACATAGACACACAAAGGTACGTGCAGGGAAGAGCCTCTCCCCAGAGGTGGCCACTGGCAGCAGGTTGGGTGTCAAAGCTGACTGTGTTCCGTGATCAGACGAGATCGGGCACCTTCAGGGCGGTGTGGCCGTAGACAAAGCTGACTGCCTTTAACTCTTTCATCCACACTCACTCCGCCCAGGCGCTGGAGGAGGGGCTGAATCGGGCCACTGCAGCTCCTGCCACAGCCCCCACACATGTTCACCCGGTCGCGCTCACAGCAGCCCAGCAGGCAGGTACATGGCTGCCCTGTTTTACAGGTGAGCAAACCGAGGCACAGAGGGGTCAGTCACTTTCCTTGAGCCCCACAGCCAGTGCTGGCCAGGCCTCGGAGCCCACGTCTTTTAGCGCCCCTGTGGCCAGCTCCTTTCTGCACCCAAGGGACTCCACATCTGAGGGGCCCCACCCAGCCTGCTGGGGAGTCCTGCTGTCACTGACTCCTCGTCATGGTCAGACCTTGACTCAAAGGCTAGCTCCCAGGAACACGTCCTCACCCGTCCGCCCTTAGCTGTGGTCCTCTCTCCTTGCTAAAAGTCACCTGTGACCCAGACATCCCACAGCAGCCCCTGCTGCAGGAGCTGGGGCAGAAAGCAGGGTATTCCCAGCCTGACTGGTTGGTAGGAGGGGCAGGGAAGGCTGAGGGAAAGGGTCCTGCACACCAGGCTACTGCGGACCCCATCTCCCACCCGCCGCAGGCAGCCCCCAAAGAGGCACATCTCCCTCAGCTGAGCTCCAGGGTCCTTCCTGCAGCCCTGGCACGCCTGCGACCCCTCCCCACCAGGCCTAGGCTTGTCCCTCCTGGCTCCTCCTCCGCTGTCCTGACCCCCAGTGACTTCTCTGGGTAGGGGGTGAGGGTGGAGGCAAAGATGTGGGGGTTCCCTGAGATGCCCCCACTCTGCTCCTGGCTGGGGGGTTCCCACAGCAGAGACAGAAAAGAAGGTCCCCATTGTTCCCAAATAAAGACCCTGCTGGCTCTGTCGTTTTCCTCCTTTCTTCCTTCGCATTCCTGTTTTTCTTTCTCTTTGAACAGTCTGCGGTGCTGGCCAGAGACGACGGATGCTTTTCTTTTCCCTGCACCGAACATGGTTCGTGAGTCATGACCTCAGGGAGCGGCACAGAGGCTCCTTTGAGGTTTTTCAGGATTGGGGAGAAGTGGGAGAGGAGTGTGTATTAATGCGCCGAGCTGGTTGTCCTGGTGCTGAGTCCTCCTCTTCTCTGGGCACCCGGCTTCACCCTCCTTGCAGCCAGCCCTGCCCAAGGGAGCTAGAGCATGGCCTCCTGCTGGGCATGGCTTCCCAGCCCTTTGGGAAGTGTGGTCGTCCCCGCAGCAGGGCCTGGCCCAGCTTTCCCCAGGGCCCCAGTGACCGTGTCTGTGTGGATACAGTCAGTGCTCTCCTACCCCGGGCCCCTGAGCCTGCAATTCTACCCAGAACCACATTCCTGGGGGACAGGCACGGCTCCCGTGCTCTCAAGTGTGACCTCCTGCCCAGAAGGAAGACACACAAAGTTCCTCAGCAGAAGCAAGTTTGACTGAAGGTGGGCGTGAGAAGGCCTCCGAGGCAGAGCTTCCGACTGCCTCCCACCAGGATGTCTTCGAGGCTGGGAGCTGGATTGGCTCAGGATGCACAGAGCCATCAGTTCCTAGAAATCTGGAAATGCCAAATGTGCAGGCCAGGGGGTTGGGGAAGGGGGTATGTCCTGCATGGGTGGCACAGTGTGTGCATCTGTGTCACTTCGAGCATCTGTGGGGGAGGCCCCCTCCTCTAGAAAGGCCTCTGGGCCCCTGCAGGGTGTTTGTCTCCTGTTTGACTGGGAGCCCTCTGAGGGAAGAGCAGATGTGGCTCCTATTTGTTCAGGGGTTGGCTTGAATATTTGTCTGCCAAAGGGCCTGATTCAGAACATGTCTGATAATGGAGTGGGAGGCCTCCATTGTGCCAGGGGAGGTGCCCAGGCCCAGGGAGCTCAGCCTGTCATTTGGGTGTGTTTACAGACAATGACGCCCACCTGGGGGTCAGGTGATGCTTCAGAGTCCAGACTGCTAGCCATTACACCACAGGACCCCTTCTGGTCAGGTGATGATTGATGCAGTGGGGGCTGGGATCGGTGCAGGGCGGATGGTGGGGTGGGTGAGGCGGTGTGGGAGTCGGCTGTCGCTGCTGCAGGCCTCTGTGCCTCAGTGGGTCAGGTTGAAGGGCTCGTGCAGCTGTCTGCATCCGAAAGACACGTTCCTAGGCAGCACTTGTAAGACACTTTCAAAGAGCGCTTGCAAGATGGATTCAAGTGTTTCTCTGATGCAGCTCCTTCCTCCTCCTGGCACCAGACCTCCCTGTGCCCATGGTGGCCCCTGCTCCTCCCAAACAGGGTTTCTGAGGACTTGTGAGCTCTGAGGGCTCCTCTGTGGCAAGTGGGGCCTCAGTACAGATGGCCTTGCTTATTGCAGGAGCCAGAGTGCTGCTCCTGGTGCTCCCTGACGTCAGCATCCACCTGCCCTGAAGCCTCGGGCCAGGGACAGATGCGGGGCCTGCACATCCATGACTCAGGCCTACCCCACGCCCAGGAAGCCCAGCCCTTTGAGAGGCAGCTGAGTCAGTGCAGGGTGGGGTGCAGGGCTCCTGTGGACCAAAACAGAGGATCCCTCCTCAGGGCAGGTGAAGCCCCATCTGGAGGCTGGGCCTAGAGCTGAGCCTGGAGGCTGAGCAGAGGCTTGCTTTGACACAGGGGAGCAGAGGTGGGAGGGGGCAGAGAACATTCCAGGAGCAGAGAACAGCAAGGCCGGTGTGGCATCCCACAGCAGTGAGCACCTTCAGAGGGGCAAGAATCAGGGCCATGTGCACGGGGCACGTCGGCCAGGAGGGGACCCCAAGTTCCCTAAGGCTGAGCTGATATCAAATCCTCCTGTGTGCCGGGCCTGGACGCAGGGCGAGGCTCACAGGCCTTCCACACAGCCACTGGGCCCCCAGCCCCACACACTTCCTGATCCCTATCCCCAATCTGCCCACTTCGAGTTCCATGAGGGCAGAGTGCCTGCTCGCGTGCCCTCTGAGTCCCCGGGACTGGACACAGCATAGGCACCCCAAACTTCACATGTCCAAAATTGAGTTCTCGTCCCCATGCCACCCAAGGGCGCCTTCCCGGGCCTCCTTCCATCTACCTGCACTACCACCCTCTACTGAATCAGAAAAAAAACCAGGCTGGGTGTGGTGGCTCACACCTGTAATTCCAGCGCTCTGGGAGGCCGAGGCAGGCAGATCAACTGAGGTCAGGAGTTCGAGAAAAGCCTGGCCAACACGTTGAAACCCTGTCTCTACTAAAAATAAAAAATTAGCCGGGCGTGGTGGCACATGCCTGTAGTCCCAGCTACCCGGGAGGCTAAGGCAGGATAATCATCTGAACCTGGGAGTCGAGGTTGCAGTGAGCCAAGATCGTGCCACTGCACTCCAGCCTGGGTGACAGAGTAAGACTCTGTCTCAAAAAAAAAAAAAAAAAAAAAAAAGTCTGGGTGCGGTGGCTCACGCCTGTAATCCCAGCACTTTGGGAGGCTGAGGTGGGCGGATCACAAGGTCAGGAGATCGAGACCATCCTGGCTAACACAGTGAAACCCCGTCTCTACTAAAAATACAAAAAATTAGCTGGGTGTGGTGACGGCGCCTGTAGTCCCAGCTACTCGGGAGGCTGAGGCAGGAGAATGGCATGAACCTGAGAGGCGGAGTTTGCAGTGAGCCGAGATCTGAGACCCGAGCCACTGCACTCCAGCCTGGGCGACAGAGCGAGACTCTGTCTCAAAACAAAAACAAAAACAAAAACCGGGTCCTCCCTTTCCCAAACCCCACACCACACACCCAATCCACCAGCATTTCCTGTTAAAGGGACCTCATTCAAAATGCACCTCAGTCCCGCAGTCACTCCCACCACCGCCCTCTCCCCTGAGGCCTCCTGATGAGTCTCCAAAATTCTGCTTCCTGGTGGGGTGTGGTGGCTCACACCTATAATCCCAGCACTTTGGGAGGCCAAGGCGGGTGGATCACGAGGTCAGGAGATCCAGACCATCCTGGCTAACACGGTGAAACTCCATCCCTACTAAAAATACAAAAAACTAGCCGGGCATGGTGTCGAGTGGCTGTAGTCCCAGCTACTTGGGAGGCTGAGGCAGGAGAATGGCGTGAACCCGGGAGGCAGAGTTTACACTGAGCCGAGATCACGCCACTGCACTCCAGCCTGGGGGACAGAGCGAGACTCCGTTTCAAAAAAAAAAAAAAAGTTCTGCTTCCTCCCCTGCCAGCTCAGAGGCCTCCCACGGCCCTTAGGGTCCTCCACATTCCTTCCCCGCTTCCAGGACCCTCTTGCTCTGCCCCACCCTGGCTTCTACCCCATCTCCCCTACCTTCATCTGTGTTCCCTACAGTGCGGCCGTGTATGTGAGTTTTCTGCCTCGCTAAACTTGCTGTGGCCCCAGGGCCTTTGCACTTACCCCCTACAGCGACCCTCTTTCCCTGGACCTCCGCAAGCCTCTCAGCCTCAAGGGCTCAGTGGGGACTTCCCTGGCCACTCAGTCATTCTTCCCTCCTTCGGCCCTGAACGTTTTACCTTAATAGCACTTTAACCTATCTTGTAATTTTCTGTTTGTTGATTTATTTCCAACATTCCTCTGAGGGCGGGTAAAGCAGACTGTTATCAATGCCTGAAACATTTTTCAAATGAATGCTGTATTGAGTTGATTGGAAATAACCATACACTGTAGATGAGTCAATGAAAGCAGCCCTGATCCTTACCCTTGAGGCCATGCAGCCCGGTGAGGCCCCTCAACAGGTGCCCACAAGGAGTCCTGCCTGCCGGTCCCACCTTCCCTTCCTAAGTGAGAGGGCTCACATCTGTTTTCTCGGCTGCACGCTGGCCACACTCACGCCCCTCACAGTCACCGTGGGAGGGGAGGATCATTATCCCTAAAGTGCTGATAAACATACCTGGCCCTCTCATCGAGGTCAGGGGTGAGTGGGCTTCACGACCACGACACTGAAGGCCAAGGGTGACACAGACAACAGCTTTGAGGGCTGGCACTATCATCAGCCCCCTTCACAGATGAGAACACTGAGGCCAGGAGGGTGAGGTGACTTGCTCCAGCGTTAGGCAGCAGAGCCAGGCTCGGAGGCTCTGGGACCTTCCACTTTCTCCCAGCCTGGAGCCTCCACGTTCCTTACACGGGGCAACCTCAGTCCTGTCCACGTGCAGATGTGGGGAGATGGGGCACAATGAGGCAGGGGTCCTTGCCACAGCACGGGCCCTGGGGGTGGTCCTGGTCACAGGAGGATCCTCCTGCCTCTTGCCCTGCCTCCCCTGTGTTCAGGTTGAGTGATGTAGGACTGGCTTCTCAGTCCAGGCAGAAGTAGGTCAGCTGGTGTGCTAGGGGGCTCCCTTCCAGGCCACCCTGCCAGGAATACACTCCAGTCAGGGAATGAGGGCAGTGCCCGGGCTCTGGGCTTGAATCCTGCCTCTGTCTTCACACTGTCTGTAACTTGGGGAAGAGGCAGGGGTACTTGAATCTCAGTGGGACCAGTAGCTTCTGAGGCCAGCTCTGCCAATCCCTGGGCTGCCCCGCCCTTCTCTGGTTCTCACTCCTTGTGCCCCCAAGCCCCTTCCAGTCAATGTGTCCCCAGCAGCTCCCAGGCCCCAGAGGTGTGATTGAGGGTGGGAAGCAACAGGTGTACAGCAGAGCTCTCTGAAGGCATCACACTCACGTATCCCCACTAGACCTTCCTCGCTCTGCTGCCTCCAGGGTGGCGCCTGGCCAGAGTCCTGCGGGGGAGAGTTGGGGGGGTCAATGAACATCCCCTCCCCACACCTTAGGTCTGCACAAGAGCCTTCCTCCCCCTCCTCCCTTCTCCTCCTCAAATCCTGGCTCCTTTCAATGCCCCTCTGTGTAGCATCTCAGAGACCTTGGGGCTCTGGGCTCACCTCACGCTGCTTGGCCACCCCAGGTCCTGACCGCACCCTGCACTCTCGGCTCCCCTGTCCCTCACCCAACTGTGCCGGTCCTCCTGGAGGCTGGCCCCTCCTGCTTCACTCCTGGGGCCAACACACAAGGTGCTTTACCCCTTTGAACCCCAATTTCCTCGGGGGGTAAGAGAAATACAGGCAGCTCTGCTCACCTCCCGCTCCCTGTCTGTTCCGTGTGAGTTTCTGTGCGCGCCAAACGCATGCCCACGTGCTGCCAGTTGTTGTTTTCAACGGCTCTCCAGGTCTCCCTCGGCCCTAGGCAGCCCGGATGCTGGGCCACGCAGGAAGTCAGATGGAAAGATGGAAAGAGGGGCAGCAGATGGCGACAGCATGGTGCCCGCGCCTCGTCTGGAATGGGGCTACTCTGATCCTCTGGTCCTTTTTGGGGGCAGCTGGCAGGCAGTGGGGCAAGGGGCACAAACAGTTCTCCTGGAACTGCAGAGCCATGGGCTCCGCTTGCAGCAAGTCGGACTCTCCTGGGGGCTCTGCTGAGACCTTCACAGGCCTGTGGCCCCTGCCTGGCTCCGCCTCTTTGGCAGCTGTTCTGTCTATCCTGGTAGGGGAGCTTCCTTATGTCACAGCACAAGGCACCCCTGTCCTGGCTCTGGCGGCCCTTAAAGGAAGCCCACGCCTCTCCCACACGCTATCATTTCAAGATCACCAGTCTGCAAGTGCCGTGGATGCACTTCCAATTGCCCCAAGTCCCCATGAAAATGTAACGCAAGGCCAGCCATGGTGGTTCACACCTGTAATCCTAGCACTTTGGGAGGCCGAGGCAGGTGGATCACTTGAGGTCAGGAGTTCAAAACCAGCTTGGCCAACATGGTGAAACTCCGTCTCTATTAAAAATACAAAAGGCCGGGCGTGGTGGCTCAAGCCTGTAATCCCAGCACTTGGGAGGCCGAGGCAGGCGGATCACGAGGTCAGGAGATAGATACCATCCTGGCTAACACAGTGAAACCCCGTCTCTACTAAAAATACAAAAGAATTAGCTGGGCGTGGTGGCGGGCACCTATAGTCCCAGCTACTCGGGAGGCTGAGGCAGGAGAATGGCGAGAACCTGGGAGGCAGAGCTTGCAGTGAGCCGAGATTGCGCCACCACACTCCAGCCTGGACGACAGAGCGAGACTCTGTTTCAAAAAAACCAAAAAACAAAAAAAAAAAAACAAAAAAATTAGCTGGGCGTGGTGGTCGATATCTGTAATCCCAGCTACTTGGGAGGCTGAGGCAGGAGAATTGCTTGAACCCGGGAGGTGGAGATTGCAGTGAGGTGAGGTGGTGCCACTGCACTCCAGCCTGGGCAACAGAGTGAGGCAAGAAAGAAAAGAAAGAAAAGAAAAGAAAAGAGAGAGAGAGAGGCAGGGAGGGAGAGAGGGAGGAAGTGTAACTTGAAGAGCTGTGGAGGAGCAGTGGAGCCCCTCTCCTGGGCATTGCCTCCTCCTGGGTCCAGCCTAGAGGGAACACCAGCGTCCCCGCGCCTGTCTGTGGCTGACCACCTGCCACTACCCCTCCCTGTCTGTCCGAGCTTGCTCTCTGCAGGCGCTGCCCGCTGTCAGGATCACGTGGTCTGAACTCGGCACTATGCATTCACCCCGGAGAATGCCATCTTTAGGGTCGGCCCAGTTTTCTGACTTGAGGAGCTCTTTTAAGATTCTGTTTCCAACGTGTCCCTGATCTCTGTCCCCGACCTGTGACAGCTGTACAAGCAGGCCGGCTTCCCACCAGGCTAGCTGAAGGCTCATGCCCTCCTTGCAAAGGCTCCCCCAGCAGTCAGACAGCAACACGTGGGTGGTCCTGGACGTTACATCTTTGGAGCTGCAGGGACCCAGGGATTGTTGGCAGAGATTACAGGAGGCCAGAGTCTACCAGCAAAGCTTCAGGGAGAGGCACCAGCCCCAGCCTCCCTAGTGGCTAGTCCGTCTGGTGAGCTCCAGCTGCCACTGCTGTCGTGGCTGGCTGGCTGCTTGTTTCCCGGGTCAGCACCCTCCACCTGCCTATGCCTTACTCCATTTTCTTGCAAAACTCCCTTTCCTGCTTCAGTAGCCAGGGGAAATTTCTGTCTTCTGTGACTCAGGCCCCAGTTGGTAGTGTAGGTCTGTGTCTATGTGAGCCTGTGGTCCCTGGGTCAGCGAAGTAAAGCGGGTGGCCCAGGCTGCCCAGCGAGGAAAGCACAGGCCCCTGTAAGCTCCATCAGTCCACCCCGTGCCCACATTCTCCCTGCCACTTGGCACCTGCTGCAATGTTTTTCTCTCCTACCACTCACTTCACCCCCCTATGCTGCTGAACCGGTTTAATTGCTATATGTGGCAGACATGAAGTCGGGGTCATATTTAAACATGGGAGGCTCCATTGACTAGAAACCCTATTGTACAAATCCTTCAGCAAATCAAACAGGCCTGTCTTTCTTATTTTTAATATTGGCAAAAGAGAGAGCATACCACAGTACAGTAAAATCCTCCTAAAACCGTGTTCGCCAGAACGAAAAGACAGACATAAACTACCTCTAACTTATTTCCCCTTGAGCACTGGATGTCATTCCTCCAGGGAGGTTGCGCTGTGGCAGGGATCTGGGCATGCGGGGACACAGCAGATGCCTGATGAATGGAGCCACCCTGACAGTTATCCTCCAAGCTGGGGTCTGATCCTCTGCTACACAGGGAGGCTGGCCCATGCTCCAGAGCCTGAACCAGGGGTTCTCTAAGTGTGGTCCCAGTGCCCGCAGCTTCAGGGTCACTTGGAAACACGTTAAAATGCAAATCCTCAGGCCCCACCCCAGATCCTGCGCCAGGGTGGCAGCGGTGAGAGGCAGCAGCCTAAGCTCTATGGTGCCCTCTACGTGGTTCTGATTTCAGGTCTGAGAAGCCAGGTCCAGGGCTGTCCACTGGTCAGACAGAGGAGTCCAGATAACAATGGAACCTGTGGCCAGGTGTTGTGTATTTTCACTGGACCCTCCAGGGGATTAGCGCTTTAAGCCTTCAAAGAAGAGGGAATTAACTTTTGCTGAGCACCTGTGAGGTTTAATTTCTCACGTACTCTCCATGGCAACCCCACCAGACGGTCATTCCTTTCCAATGTTAAAGATACGTGTTTAGAGCAGATGATCATGATTACACAATTGGTGTGCAGCACGGCCAGGTGGCCAGATCCCAATCCCACGCCCTCCTCCCACCACCATGGGCCTCAGGGACGTGCTTCTGGCACAGTCATGGACCCTGGGTGACAAAAAGGGTGGGACAGGGGACGCAGGATCTTCAGATGGCCTCACAGTGCGTCCTCTGGGTTTCTATCTCCCAAGCTTCTCGCCCTGGCCTGGTTGCTCTGAGGGCCTGGGGAGAGGCAGAGACAGGTTGGGTGTAGGGAAAATACACACACTACCAGCACCCCTGGACACGCACTGCTGACCAGGCATAGCGTTCAGTGGGGCTAGGACTTGGGCGTGGGTGCAAGGCTTGAGCGGGGGTGCAAAGGGCCAGTCTGGGCAGATGCTCTTCCTCTGTGGGGCGCCGATCCCAGAAATGGTGGACAGAACAGGGCTGCAGTACGGTGCACATGGGCCCTGGGGTCTTAACCTTCGTGGGCCTCTTCCTGCATAAAATAAAACATTTAAAATTAGAGTTTACAACTGCATTCATATTCATCTTTATGAATATACTCCAGGCTAGACTCATTATTATTTTATTATACTCAGTTTTTTTCTTCTGATTTTAAAATAGTGCCGTCCTAGGGCTGGTTAGAGTTTCCTGGGCAGGCCCCGCCTCCTTAACCCCTGCAAAGAAAGCAGCGAGGACTTCCCTTTGCCCCTTAGCAGAAAGCTGCGCTCCTGAACGGTTATGGGTGTGACTATTCACTCACATCCTATCTGCAAGACATACCTGGAAAGGTAGGTGGGAGACAAGAGGGAGCTGGAAGCCAAGACTTCGGTCCCAGGTATCCTAGTCCACACTTGTCCCCAGCAGGCGTGTGAGTGCCGGCGCGCTGCGGAGCCTCTCTGGGTCTCCGTTTCCACAATTGATAAACAAGAACGCTGGGCGGACTGAGCTCTGAAAGTTCTCCGAGCTTGACAATCACAACTCAGCAGAGAGGCCGCCCCTGCCCCCAGGAGGGCGGAGGCACCTGAGTGTCCTGTGCGGAGGGCAGGCCGAGGGAACCCGCGCCAAACTGGAGACGTGCAAATGCAAGCCGCCTGCTGCTTTCTCTCTGAGAAGACACTCCTAGGCTCCCAGGCGGCCCAGGAGCTCCGCTGGGCGGGACGATCCCGGGGGCCCGTGGGCCGGGTCTGTGGCCAGCTCGCTGTGTGTCTGTGCGTGCCCAGTCCCGCGGGTGACCAAAGCCGGGGGGCGGGCGGGGCAGGAGCCTGGACGCGCTCAGAAACCCTCACGCGCCTCGAGTGGCCAGGTTTGCTGGGGCGGAGCGTCCCAGAGCGGGCGCCGGGGTGGACCTTAGGGCGGGGCGCGGGGCGGTGTCGGTGGAGCCGGCTCCGCGGCGCGGGGAGGCGCGTAGTGCTGCGGCCG
Source organism: Macaca fascicularis (assembly GCF_037993035.2). Lineage (NCBI taxonomy): Eukaryota > Metazoa > Chordata > Mammalia > Primates > Cercopithecidae > Macaca > Macaca fascicularis. Next base: position 1,222,603 of record NC_088386.1, read on the forward strand.
GGCTCCGTGCGACCCGGCGGCCACCATGCTCAGCGTCGTGCACTTCCTCCGGAGCTTCTTCAAGGTGAGAGCTGGCGTCCAGGACTTGCGGTCGGGCTCGCGGCGCCCTGCGCGGGTGGGGAGGAGCACAGCCTGCGCTGGCCGCTGCGCCCGGGGCCGTCCCCTGGGCACCCGGTGGGTGGGGACACCCTCGCGGCTCCACGCCGCTCCCAACTTTCCGACGTGCAGACCGGAGGCGGCGTCCTGCGAAGTGGGGCCCCCTAGAGCGCGGGGAAGAAGGGGGCTCCGTAGGGGGCGGTAGGGACGGCGGACCCGGGCGAGCCCCTGAGGGGGCAAGGGCGAGCGCCTGAACCGGCCTCCCCGCGCCTGGACCGGCCTGGGCGCGCGGGGCACTCGGAGCCTCTGCCTGGACCGGCCTGGGCGCGCGGGGCACTCGGAGCCTCTGCGTGGACCGGCCTGGGCGCGCGGGGGCACTCGGAGCCTCTGCCCGGACCGGCCTGGGCGCGCGGGGCACTCGGAGCTTCTGCCCGGACCGGCCTGGGCGCGCGGGGCACTCGGAGTCTCTGCCGGGACCGGCCTGGGCGCGCGGGGCACTCGGAGCCTCTGCCGCTTGGCGCAGTACCGCCTGTTTCGGGAAGGAGGGCTGGTGCCGGCCCGGTGGGTGCCGAAGAAGTGGTTGCTGTTGTGTTATTCCCCGGGCTGAGGGTACGTGAGGGCGCAGCAGCGACAAGGAGCTGGAACTGGGGTCGGAGCTGTTGGGCTCCTGCCCGGGGTGCCCCCTCTCTGGCCCGATTTCCGGGTCCGCTCACCATCCAGACCTACTCAGTTGGGACGCCTCCACCTCGCTGCCCCCACGGGAACCCCAGAGTGGGCAGGGGGCTCCGGGGCACTGTCAGGGGTGGCCGGCCACAGGTTGCCAAGCCCCACCTCCCCAGGTGAGCAAGCGGGAGGGCGGTTGCGACGCCGGTGGTGCTGGCCTCCGACTGGGGGAGCAACTGGATGAAAGGCGAGGCGGGGAAGAGCCGCCAGCTATCAGCTGCGGGTCCAGGTGGAGGCAGACGTGTGTGGGGCTGTTGGAGCGGGAGGGGCGGGAGGGGGGGAGGGCGCACTACTTGGCTGTGCTGTCACCTCCTCCCAGAGTTGAAGACTAGAGGTTGGGGTCGGAGTTCTGTGGCCGAGAGCTCTGGTGAAAGGGGCAGGAAGCCAGGTGACCCAGGACAGACCTGCAGGAGCCCTGCCCTCAGCCCCTCTGAGGGCCTGGCATCAGCTCCCACCCCCAGCGATAATGAAGTGATACAGGCATCAAGAGTGGAGAGGGCAGAAGGCGGCCTTTCGGGAACCTGTGCTGGTGAGTGCAGGAGATGGCTTGGAAGAGCTCAGACCCGCTTCAAATGCTGACTCTGTCATTGAGGAGGTGTGCAATCTTGGGACAGTCACATAACCACCTGGGTCTTTGTTTTGAAAGATGTGGGTGATGATTCCACGCCCTCCACACCTTTCAGGGTTAGTGTGAAGGTTTTATTAGAAAATGTGAGTGTGGGCCGGTGCAGTGGCTCATGCCTGTAATCTCAGCACTTTGGGAGGTGGAGTCGGGGGTGGATTGCCTGAGGTCAGGAGTTCGAGACCAGCCTGGCCAACATGTTGAAACCCCATCTCTACTAAAAATACAAAAATCAGCTGGGCCTGGTAGTGGGCGCCTGTAATCCCAGCTACTTGGGAGGCTGAGGCAGGAGAATTGCTTGAACCCGGGAGACAGAGGTTATAGTGAGCCAAGTTAGCACCACTGCACTCCAGCCTGGGTGACAGAGCGAGACTCCATCTCAAAAAAAAGAGAAAAAGAAAAAAGGAAGGAAGGAAAGAAAGGGGGGAGGGAGGGAGGGAGGGAAGGAAGGAAGGAAGGAAGGAAGGGAGGAAGGGAGGAAGGGAGGAAGGGAGGAAGGGAGGAAGGAAGGAAGGAAGGAAGGAAGGAAGGAAGGAAGGAAGGAAGGAAAGAAGGAAAGAAATAAGGAAATGTGAGTGTATTTGTGAAATGGTGAGCCCTGGACCTTGGTTCTGCTGCAGCCACAGCAAGGGTGGCAAGGAGTTGCCCAGGTGAGGGGAAGGTGGCTGGACAGAATCTGAGATGCCTGGGCAGAATCTGAGTCACCCAGCTGGCCCCAGAAGCTCCGGGAGCAGGCAGAGTGTGGCTGGAGGAGAAGCCGCTGGACATCTCTGTTCAGCCACCTTGCGTGCTGCTGCCTGGGAGGCTCCTGGGAAAGTACTGCAGAGACACGCTGTCCTCCAGTTCCCCATCTGTTCGGAGAGGACTTTCCATACTTTCTGCCATGTGTCTGCCTCAGGTCCCTGTAGGTCCTGAGACACCTGAGGCCTCCGCATGCACACCACAGGGAGATCAACTGTGCCCCTCAGAGGGTCTCCTTTCTGCTGTCCACATGGGAGGGGCTCTGACTGGCACAGCAGTCCACTTCTGGCCGTGTGAGTGGGCCTTGCCGAGCCACCGACAGCGTAGTTCATACTTACTCCTCTTGGACATTGGTCGTAAGGAATACCCCATGAGGACACAGGCTGTGGGGCGGGCAGGGGAGCTACGTGCTTGAGTCACTGCCTGGTGCCTCCTAGTGTCCCCAGGGATTGGTCCTATGAGGTTCCCCTGATGATGGGTGCTGGACTGGGCCAGAAAAGGCCCACTTCATTCTGGGAACCTCAGATTGTCCAGGTCTCCCAGTCAGACTCTGTTAGCCGAGATGCAGCGAGTCTCCACCAAGCCCAGGAGGAGGACCCCAAGGCCCCAGGTGTGACTTCTGGTGGCACTTGGTGCAGACTGTACACAGCATACAGATCTGCTCGAGCACGTTGGGCACTGTGGGATCTGTGGGGCATGACAGCCGTGTGGCAGAGTCCCTCCCCGTGCAGGCAGACCACTCGGAGAGCCTGCACCTGCCAGGGGCCCACACAGCTGCACCACCTTGGGGGTCACCCAGCAAATGAGTCAGAGGAGCAGCACACCCAAGAGGAAAATATGTTGTCTCAAAAATCCAGAGGCCCTCCCAGCATCGTGTGTGCCAAGCATGACTTTGGCTTTCGAGGGGGTATTTCAAAATGTTCCAGATAGCTGGACATGCCTGCTGCCTGCCTGGAGCCATCACTGAAGTGGCAGGTCCCTGTATTTTCATAGAATGTGTGTCCTGCACTCTGGTACATGTATGTCCTGACACTTAGGGTACTTTGCTACTTGGTTTCCTCCAAGACCTAGCAGTGTGCAGAAGGCCCGCATGAGGTCCTCGGGAGAGAAAAGTCAAGGTCGTTGTTGGCTAAACTGTGGCACAGAATCATTGAGCCAAGACATGTCATGAAGGTGGGATGCTGTGCCCCATGACAGGGAAGTGAACCCACTTCCATGGATTCCTGAGTACTGCAGCAGGAAACACACACACAGGAACACACACAGGCATACAGAGGCACACGTAGGTGCACACGGGCACACACACACACAGGCAACACATAGACACACAGGCATACACACTTGGGACACACAGGCACACACGCAGACACACAGGTGTACATACAGGTGCACACACACAGAGACAGTTTTCATCCAGTCAGTGGCTCTGTACTATGTCAAGGATTGTGACAGGTTCAGTCCATTAGGGAGGTCATAAGTGGGACAGCACAGCTGTTGAGAGAATGCACTTGATTGAGCCCATAGCCGTCCGCTGCATCTTCAAGGCCCCGTGTCTCCTGCACGAGCCTACCTGGCAAGTTAAGGGGGAATGCAGCCGCATTTTCTGCCTTGGGTGCTGGTGGTTTCTCCATCTCCAGAGATGAAGTGTTGCTCATGAGCCACAGTTGTGGAGGGGAGGGTGTTGCAGAGCCATCCACGTAGCCTTTCCCACCATAGAAGCCTCCACACATGGCTCAGGGAGCCACGATGGAGTTCTTGCCACGCCCTGGCATGTGCTTATCACCTGAGCATTCAGGAGCTAGGGAAATTGTCACAGGACAGGTTTGGGATCCCAGTGGGCTGCCACGAGGTGGACGCAGGGCACCGCTCTCGTCATAGCCTGCGTGCCACTGCCTCTGGCAAGCCTCACTCCTGGTGGCAGGCTTGGAGACATCCTGGGCTGCCAGAAACAGTGTCAGCTCAGAACCAGCCCTCAGTGGTGCCAGGAGGTCCAGGTACTTCCCTGTCTAGGAGGCTCTGGAAGGTTCACAGCATACACCTGTGGTGTTACGCAGGTGACCAGCCTCCCCAGAACTCAAGGAGTTTTGGGTCTATTGAGCAAAATCTGGGAATTGGGCAAGCGGCAATGGAGTTTATTCAGCAAATATTTGTCGAACACCTACTATGCGCCAGATGTTGTTTTAGGTACTCATGGTAGACTGCTGCCTACTAGACCTAGTTTTAAAAAGTGATTGTTTGTTTGAGACAGAGTCTCACTGTGTCACCCAGGCTGGAATGTAGTGGTGTGATCTCAGCTCACTGCAACCTCCGCCTCCCGGGTTCAAGCAATTATCCTGCCTCAGCCTCCCAAGTAGGTGGGATTACAGGCGCACACCACCATGCCCAGCTAATTTTTTGTATTTTTAGTAGAGACGGGATTTCGCTATGCTGGCCAGAGTGGTCTCGAACTCCTGACCTCATGATCTGCCTGCCTTGGCCTCCCAAAGTGCTGGGATTACAGGTGTGAGCCACCGCGCCCGGCCTAAAAAGTTTTTTTTTCCACATTTCTATTAGTATTACACACATCAAATAGGACCCTATTGGCATTACCTGTCGATTTCAGTCCTAGCAGCGCCGTGGGTGAGTCATCAGTGCCAAGGAGCGTGAGAACATCCTGGTGTTCCTCTGGCTGCCAGCACCTGAGTGCTTCCTCCCATCCTCTGTCGTGCCTCACTGTTCTCATCTGTAGAATTTCCACCAACGGGAAGGTCTCCCGTGATCGTCTCCAGCTGACAGAGAACGAGGTCTGTGGCAATATTCCAAGCGGTTGGCGTTCCCCTTCCTAAGTGTTTCTTGGTGCTTTGGGCTGGCACAGGTCTTTTTGGCTCCCCTGGAGACATGGTGAGGGATGCTGTGCAGGTTGCTCTTGGTCGGTCTCCATCAGCACTGTATCCCCTCAGATTCTTGGATTCTGATTCCTTCAAGGCATTCTGGCTTTTCAGTTTCACTTTGTGGGGCCACTGTCAAGCTGAGGATTCAGGGGACCAACAGCTCACCTGCTGGCTCTTGGCCTCCAGCATGGCGGGCGCACCTGCAGCAGCACATTGCCCTGGCCTGGGGTGATGCTCTTCCCCAAGGGTTGGGGATGCTCCAAACCCGTTCTCACCATTCTCCCTGTTGTTTGCTGGTGTATGTTGGCACAGTCCTCATTCTCTGAAGCATGAGTCTTTTCCCTGATGGTTTCACTTGTAATTGGTTCCCCTGGCCATGCTGGGATCTGACTCTGCTCTTTCGCCTGGAGGCAGGGAAAGGGGCCAGGGTGGGCATGAGCAGAGCAGGGTGACTCGCTGGGGAGGGCATAACAGCCTGAAGCAGCCAGAGAGAGGAGCAAGGGTTCAGTGGGGTGTGAGCCCCCAGTGCATCCCCACTCCTAAGGTGAGGGTCCCCCTCTTTCCCAAACCGTACCCTGACTGTCACTCGAGGAGCAAGGGAACAACACATCCTCTGTCTGTGTAATGCGCCAGCCAGTCTGCAGATCGGTGGAGTCAGTCTGCAGATCGGTGGAGCCAGTCTGCAGGTCGGTGGAGCCAGACTGCAGGTCGGTGGAGCCAGTCTGCAGGTCGTTGGAGCCAGTCTGCAGGTCGGTGGGGCCAGTCTGCAGGTCGGTAGAGCCAGTCTGCAGATTAGTGGAGTCAGACTGCTTTTGGTTCAGGGATATCTCAGGCCGGTGGCTGCAGGAAAGAAGAGATACTCGTACTTTATGTGGAGTGGTAGAGAGGCCCTGCTAGGACAGAGGATGTTATTGCCTCACTTGAAGCTGTACAGGGCAGTTAGAAGCAGCAAGCGCACCCGGCAGTCCTTGGATTCTCCATGCCTTTCATTTGGATTTTGTAGCAAGAGCTGTTTCCCCGCCAAAGCACCCAGTAGTCACTTGGCCACCATTTATGGTTTATTTAGGGGCTGGCCATGCAGGCAGTGGGATGTCGGAGTTCCCTGTCTTCCACAGTGGTAATGTATTTCCACGGCTTTTGGCTTCAACCAGGTGAAATCCCCAGTCCCAGCCCTCCTCCCCACCTTCCTGCAGATATCTTACCAGCAGGGATCCTTGTACCAGTTTCTTTACTAGTGAAGGATCTTGATTGCCAAAGACAGAAAAGGGCTCCAGTTAAGTGAAAAAAGAAAGAACGTCTTGGCAGATTGGGGGTAGCTCATTGGCTCAGCTTGTGCAGGGATGAAGGGGGCGAAGTGCAGTGGGGACTGTGGGGCTGCCCCGGGCGTGGGCTCCACTGCTCTGCTGACAACACCCCCTGTCACCTCTTGTAGGCGGTGAGGGTCTGTCCTCATGAGCCAGGGTTCTGGCTGAGGCTTAGCTGAGCTGCCAGAGGGTAGGACGAGAGGATATCTGCCTCCTTTCTATTTCCAAGATAGATGGGGCCAGATTTTCAGTTATCTTGGGACCTCCTCCTCTCCGCAGTCCTGGCAGCTGTTCAGCACGGGGCAGCCAATACCCACTCATGGCATACGATTGAGAAGTCCCACTAGGACTCACTGGGCCCCTCCGCTTTTGTGGGGGAAGGAGGGTCTAAATAAACTCCAGGTTCCTGGGGCCTCTGCCAGGGAGCCACCTACATCCTTGAACTCTTCTGGGTGAAGGTCTCAGCAGGAACCCAAGGCTGGAGACCCTGAGCCAGGGCAGGCTGCCCTCTTGAACCCTACAGAGGCTGGTCTCCTGCATGACGGAGTGGGCAGGGCAGACCCGACAGGGGAGCCAGCTGCCTGCCAGGAGGCCTTCGGTGCCTCCCCTGGGCTGTGCCTCCTGCCACCCTGGACTTACCAACCTTGGCTGCGTTGCTGCTCAGAGGTACCAGTGCTTGCTCCTGCTATGGGCCTCTTCTCCCACACTGCCCTTCCAAGGTGGGGGCACGGGTCCCACCTGTGCTTTTCCTCCAGACCCTGCCTCTGCCCCCTTGGGGTCTCCCCTGACCTCACCAGATGGTCCCTCTGTAAAACACACATTCTCAAGCTCCCCCTGCTTGTTGGGCCGTGATTGACATCTCCAAAGGTGCCTGGCCTCCTTTACAACAGGGCAACGTGAGGGCTGGAGGGCCTCACGAGCAGCACCATCCCCATGAGGGTCCCGCGGCCAGGGACGGGCCAATGGGCAATATGGTTTAAACCTCACCGCCTTATAACCGGCAGAAGGTGAGGGGCAGCCCATTTCAGAGGTGAGGAAGTCACATACGGGCTCCAGAGAGACACAGCACTTCTCCTGACCCAGGGAGCTGGTTGCCCTCAGTGGGAGAAGCAAACAAAACGTTTGGGGTCAGTGACTCCTATGGGAAACCCAGAGGGAATTCAGATCCTCCGCAGGCTCTGGTGCCTCCCCAGGTTATAAACAGTGGCTAGAGTCTCAGGAAGGGCTGAGGACACCTGACCGAAGCCGGTGGGAGGGCAGGCACGCAGAGGTGAGGCAGGCTGTGCCCAGCCCACACCTGGAGAGCAGGCTGTGCTCCACCCAACTTTGGAGAGAAGGTTTCAGGAGTTCATGTCTCCAGAAACATCAACCGGGGGCCCTCTGGATTCAGGGCCTCCTTGGGGTTCTGACCTGGCCGCACACAGACTCAGCGCATTTCCCTAGGACAGGTAGTGCTCCGAACCCTGGCCCTGCCCCCTGGCACCGCCCCCCTGGCCCCACCCTCGGAGCCAACAGCCCATCCCAGCCGAAGTGCTGGGATGACAGGCGTGAGCCAGCCGGCCCACCGTGTTTTTTTTAGAACCAGTGGAGTTGAATGAAAAGCCATCTCTGAAACTTGGCCAAGTGTGATGCTGCTGCTGCTGCCTAATGTTGCCGGCCAGAGTTCCTGCTCTAGGTAGAAAGTAAGTTTTTGGCCAGGCATGGTGGCTTACACCTGTAATCCCAGCACTTTGGGAGCCTTTTGAGCCCAGGAGTTCCAGACCAGCCTGGGCAACATAGTGAGACCCCATCTCTACAAAAATGTTTTAAAAAAATTAGCGTGGCATGGTGCACACACCTGCAGTCCCAGCTACTTGGGAGGTTGAGACAGGAGGATCGTGGGAACCCCGTACAGGCACCAGCCACTGCTCCCGGCTAATTTTTGTATTTTTAGTAGAAATGGGGTTTCACCATGTTGGCCAGGCTGGTCTCGGTCTCTTGACCTCGTGATCCGCCCACTTCGGCCTCCCAAAGTGCTGGGATTACAGGCTCGAGCCACTGCACCCGGCCAAGAAAGTGTGTTTTTACAGAGGCACGCTGACCAGGAGAACATCCGCCTCAGAGCACCATGGATGTGGCCGGTGGGAGAAGCTGGGTCAGGTGTGGCAGTTTGCCTCTGTGCAAGGACTCAAGCTTGTGAGAAAAGCTGAAAGCGACTCACAGGGCGGCACATCCACAGAGCAGCACTAGCAGGGAGGGAGCTGCTGCCCTACACACCAGTCCAGACTGGCCTCCAGGGAACCAGGCCCAGTGGCAGAAGCCAGACCTACGGTGTGATCCCAAATGCGAACCTACAGTGACAGAAAGCCCACAGGTGGCTGCCTGGGGACAGGTGAGGGTGGGCGGGAGCCGGAGGGCGGCTGAGGAAGGACAGAGGCAGTGGACATTTGCTGCTGACTCTGCACCTGTCGAAACCCTCAGGTTGTGCTTCCAGTGTGTGAGTTTGTTGTGTATCAGTTACACCTCGATCAAGCCAGGCCCACCTCGGCCAGAAGGCGGCCATCTCCCTGCAGGCCTGGCTCAAGGTCTGTTGCCCAGGACCTTCTCTGAGAGCTCAAATAAGCCCCTTCCTGCATCCGCTCCCTGGGTGCCCCACGCACGGAGCCCAGGACGATCCTGGGGCAGCAGGCGGGCAGTGCAATGAGCCAGGCTCACAGAGACCAGTGGTTCGGGCTTCCTCAGCTGAGTGCTCAGCTCGAACCAAGCCTGTCTGTGCGTCAGTGCTGTGTCCTTGCCGGCTGATGTTGCCAGGGCCTAGGGCCTGGGGACTGTCAGCCTGGGGTGACTGGTCATCTGAGGCCCCCACAACCCAAGAGTCATCTCACCTCGGGTGCTGGGCTCCCAGGAGCCACCCACACCGACTGCCAGGCAGGACCAGGCTGTTGGCCCTCTGCCAGCCTCCCTGCCCCGCTTGGCTGTGTAGTGTAAGCCAGTCCTCCCTCTCAGCGCCCCCAGGCCAGCACCCTCCCTCCAAGACCCTCAGGAACCTGCCTGCGGGGGCTTGCCGTGGGGAGGTGCACGTGGGGAGAGCAACATGGGACGGCGAGAGAGAAGGGACTTAGGGCAGGATTCGGGCCTGGTGAGAGGGGCTTGTGGAAGCTGGACTTTGCTTGGATGGATGCTCTCAGGAGGTGCGGGGGCAGCTCTAGGGTCAGAGGTCTGTCTTTAGCAGAAGGAGGAAGGAAGCCAGGCCAGAGCTGGACAGCCAGGCAGCTGGGACACTCAGGCAGTTGGTGCAGGGCATTGATGGGGCTTCTGTGGTCGGGGCAATGAATGTTTATCTGTGCTCAGACATGAGTCCAGAGAGGCTGCTCCTCCTGATCCGTCATAAGGTGGGAGTTGTGGGGCCCAGGGGGTCGAGTTCCGTGACACCGGTGTGTTTAGCAGGAGAAGCAGGGCCTGACCGGTCGGCAGATACACAGGGTGTGTCTCCACCATATCCATAGACATGTGCCAAGCTCTCTAGACCCCAGATTTGATTCTCCAGAGGAGGCCTGAGCAGGTCTTTTAGGGAAAGCCGGGGTGTAATTCTGATGTGCGCAGGCTAAGAGCCCCGTGTGGATTCCCGACACACTGGGTCCAGTCAAGGCGACTCTGAGGCTCTTTCCCAGCCTCGCCTTTGCTGGATACCCTGCCCCAAAGCCGGCTGCACCCTCCAGAAGCAGGCTACCCTTCCCCTCCCAAGAATCTGGCCTTTCCGGACACTGCTCAGTGCCTGAGCTTAATCTGACAAACTGGGTGATGTTAGTAACCAGAGATGTCTCCTGCTTCCTCTTTTTTTTTTTTTTTTTTTGAGACGGAATCTCGCTCTGTCGCCTGGGTTGGAGTGCAGTGGCACCATCTCGGCTCACTGCAAGCTCCACCTCCCAGGTTCACGCCATTCTCCTGCCTCAGCTTCCTGAGTAGCTGGGACTACGGGCGCCCGCCACCACACCCGGTTAATTTTTTGTGTGTGTCTTTAGTAGAGACAGGGTTTCACCGTGTTAGCCAGGATGGTCTTGATCTCCTGACCTCGTGATCCGCCCGCCTTGGCCTCCCAAAGTGCTGGGATTACAGGCTTGAGCCACCGCGCCCGGCCTCCTGCTTCCTCTTGAATCTGCTTTTCAGCTGGAGTATGAGTGCCTCAATACAGAGGAGGCCGGGGGAAATGATTGAGACCTCATGGGCACCCAGAGGCATCTGGAAGACGGGAGGTTTCAGTCACCACATCAGACTTGGAGGCACCAAAAGATCATCACTGTGCAAATTTGGTGTGACTTAATCATTCATCCCTCAGTTTTTGTATCTGTAAAACGGGGATAGGGGTCCCTCTCTGTAAGATGGCTGTGACAGTCACGTGCGCTGACGTTTGTGGAATGTTCCTTTTTACCTGCAAACCTTGAGGGCTCAATGCTGTGGCCTCAGCTGCTTCTCCACCCCCACGCTTGGCTCCGAGGGCCTGACCCCCTGAAGCAGGGGCACATTCGGTGTCCTGTCCTTCCCTGGGTCCACCCAGGTCCCCTTTCTCTCTGAGTTCTAGAGTTTAGAAAACGTCAGACGAGGCTTCACAGGAACAGTGCTGGCTTAGAGACCTGCGGGTGAGTCAGGCATGGAAGGCGGCCCTGAAGACCAGTCTGCCAGCACAGCCAGTGCGCCCATCCCTGTGCTGGCTGCGCTGCCCCTGGCACGAGGGCCTGTGTGCCCTGACCCTCCCCACAGCCCCTCTGAGAGGCTGGGTCTGAGCCTCAGGAGTGTATGGGATTGGAGCTGGGCCACTGGGCTGGGGTCTGTCTGTGGGCGAAGCTGACCAGCTGAGTGGAGGCCGCGGGTTGAGGGAGCCACGTGGTTGCAGGGGCTCTTCCAGAGGAGAGGGAGGAAAGTCATCCAAGGACAGGGGGCCTCTGCCCAGGTGGGTAGGGAGGGTGGGCCGTGGCCAGTCTCCAGGGTGGGAGCAGACCATCTGCACAGGGTGGGTGGCGTTGGCCTGAAGGATGAGGCTTCCCGACCTCAGAGGGGCTACGGCAGACCTGTGGAGAGTTGCGCTCTGGGCTGCTCCCACCTACCCCATGGGGCAGCAGGGCCTCAGGCCAGGATCGCGTCCGAAGCACCCTGTGCGCTGCCCCAGCATACCGACTCGCCCCCAAGTCCGGCGTTTCCATCCCCACACAGCACCCCTGTGCGCTGCCCCAGCATACCGACTCGCCCCCAAGTCCGGCGTTTCCATCCCCACACAGCACCCCTGTGCGCTGCCCCAGCATACCGACTCGCCCCCAAGTCCGGCGTTTTCATACCCACACAGCACCCCTGTGCGCTGCCCCAGCACACCGACTCGCCCCCCAAGTCCGGCGTTTCCATCCCCACACAGCACCCCTGTGCGCTGCCCCAGCACACCGACTCGCCCCCAAGTCCGGCGTTTCCATCCCCACACAGCACCCCTGTGCGCTGCCCCAGCACACCGACTCGCCCCCCAAGTCCGGCGTTTCCATCCCCACACAGCACCCCTGTGCGCTGCCCCAGCACACCGACTCGCCCCCAAGTCCGGCGTTTCCATCCCCACACAGCACCCCTGTGCGCTGCCCCAGCATACCGACTCGCCCCCAAGTCCAGCGTTTCCATCCCCACACAGCACCCCTGTGCGCTGCCCCAGCACACCGACTCGCCCCCCAAGTCCGGCGTTTCCATCCCCACACAGCACCCCTGTGCGCTGCCCCAGCACACCGACTCGCCCCCAAGTCCGGCGTTTTCATACCCACACAGCACCCCTGTGCGCTGCCCCAGCACACCGACTCGCCCCCCAAGTCCGGCGTTTCCATCCCCACACAGCACCCCTGTGCGCTGCCCCAGCATACCGACTCGCCCCCAAGTCCGGCGTTTCCATCCCCCACAGCACTTACCTAGTCTTGTTAGAGTCCAGGCCCGTGCTGGGTGCCGGGGAGGTCAGGCCGAGAGCAAGATGTACCTGTAGCCCCTGGACAGGGGCTTCTGAGCCCTCCTGGTAGTCAAGGTTGGCAGCCTGTGAGAATTCAGGGAAGGCTCTGAGTGCTGGCGCTGGAAACCCTCCCCATGTGGGTGTGCGGGCGCCTCCTGCCTGGCATTCCCAGGGCCCAGGAGCCGGTGGACGGCAGGGAGGCTTCCACTCCTAATCCCCAGATCCTGAGGACAGCACCTGAGTGATCCTGTTTTTTCCTCCCTCTGGTGCCGGGCTTGGAGCTTTGAGTGGAACCGGGGCTCTGTGCACGTTTTAGTGAGGGTTCCAGTCACATGACGCTTGGCTCCCGGTCTGCAGGGAGACCAGGCCCCGAGGGGACATGCTTGGTTGTCAGGGTCAGTGGGAGAGGGAGACAGGGCACAGGAGACCGGTCTGGGTGGGGCAGTGAGGCTCAGGGGTGGCGGGTCCTGAAGGAGAGGTGCCAGGCACTGGCCCCGGTCCTGGAGCTGGAGGGTGGCGGACAGAATGGGAGCTGTGTCTTGGAGAGGCTGAGCGAGCCCTAGGCACCTCAGACCCTCCATGCCAGCCAAGCTAGTTGGGGGCACTGCCCACCTGTGCACCCCCCCAATGGCAGAGGAGGAGAGGACAGTTGGTGGGGACTCCCCTGCTGTCCCCCTCCTCCTTGGGTCCGCAGCCCCCGTCGAGAGCACCTCTTCCCACCCTCCCTTGGGATCTGGAGACTGGGTTCTGGCTCCATGACCCCTCTCAGTGTCCCAACTTCAGTTTGTTTCTCAATGTGCCCACCTCCCGGAGCTCCCTGAAGAGTAATGGGAGAGTGATGACAAAGCTGGGCCACGTTGGGGCAAGAACACGCTGTTTTGTTGGGTGCTTAACATCACGTCAGAGGGGCAGAGAGATGCAGGCAGGGCTGGGAGGCTTTAGGATGCAGGGAAATTTTCTGTGCCCTATAGGGAGGGTCACCCCCTTTGCTGCCCTAAGAGACAGCCTTGCCTGGGGGCCCAGTGCCCTGGCCCGTGAGGTGGGGCTTGGCAGCCACTCTGCTCCTGGGGGACACCCCACAGGCTGGCCCAGGCTGCCTGTCTGCCTTGGAACTTGAAGGAGGAGACCCTCAATCTCTGAGCAGAGGGACGACTGTCACACACCTCCTTTCCGTGATCTAGGATACACTTTTTTTTTTTTTTTTCTGAGATAGAGTCTTGCTCTGTCGCCCAGGCTGGAGTGCAGTGGCATGATCTCAGCTCACTGCAACCTCATCCTCCCAGGTTCAAGTGATTCTCCTGCCTCAACCTCCTGAGTAGCTAGAATTACAGGTGCACATCACCATGTCCAGCTAATTTTTGTATTTTTAGTAGAGACAGGGTTTCACCATGTTGTCCAGGCTGGTCTCAAACTCATGACCTCAAGTGATCTGCCTACTTCAGCCTCCCAAAGTGTTGGGATTAGAGGTGTGAGCCACCTTGCCCAGCCTAGGATACACTTTTTAAAAAAACAGTATAACACTTTTGAAATGAAAATGCATTTATAATTGATGTGTACATTTAACATACTGATTTGTTCTTCCCCCTGAAAAGCGCTCCTTGACTGAGTGCCATCTTTGCAAGCAGGAAACAGGATGCTGTGACTGCACGTGTGGTCTGGGGCCAGCGTGTGGCATCTCAGGGAGGTCCCGAGCCCTCACCCCACCGGGAGGCTTCCCTACTGCTGGGTCGGCCTCCTGGCCCTATGGGGGTTCTCAAAGCAGCCCACATTTCTAGGGCATCCTCAGAGGGACTCGCAGGAGCGGCTGGGCCAGTGCCCCAGGGAGGGGCAGCCTCTCACGTGGGAAGTGTGGGATCAGGCCTGTCTGTACCTGAGGAAGGAGGAGCCGTTGGCCACTGCTGTGTCTCTGGTACCCTTCATGGAGAGGGGTCTCCTCTCAGGGCACTGTGGAGAGCAGGTGTTTCTGGTGATACCCGTGTCCCAAGTCTGCCCAGGCAGCTGCTGCTGCCCGTGGCCAGGGGCTTTCTGGGAGCTGGCTCTGCTCTGCTCCCTCCACGAGCCCAGTTCTGGGAGCCTCTCCAGCTGTCCGTCATCCACGGCCAGCATCCACACGGCTGCTGCTCGGACTCCCAATTCCACATTGCCCGACACTTCCCGCCGCAAGGACACAGGTTCCCCCAGGTGGGCTGTCTGTGTCCACAAGGTGGGCACATAGCCCATGGGAAGTAGGGCAGAGTGTGGGGGCTACAGCGCCCCAAGCAGGGGTGCAGTGGGCCACAGGGTGGTGTCCCTACCCCACATCCCTACCTTCAAATGCCCTCATGATGGGGCCTCCCTCGGTAGACAGGGGACTGAGGTGCACGTGGAGGTGAGCAGAGCCACACGGGAAGGGGAAGCGGGAGTCAGCATCAAACCCCTGCCACGGTGCAGTCTTTCCAACGAGACCCCCTCGGAAGGCTACTGGGTCTCTGTCATGCGTGCGCTTCCGTGGGGCACTGTCAGAGGGAGAGGCTTCTGTCCCACGAAGGCCTGAGGGGCTTCAGGCCCTCGGTGTAGCCTGGGCAGCCCCCTAGTTCCAACTTCGGGCCGTTCACTCAGCTCCTTAGAATAAGTTCATTCTGCTGCACCACCAAAAAACCACCCTGCTGAGTCCCCTTGCAGAGCTGTGGGAGGGCAGGCAGGACCTGCGTCCACCGGCTTTCTGTGCTGTGAACACCGGAGTCCTGACCGCTGTGGAGCGGAGAAGTGCCTGCACTTTGAAAAGGGCAGTTGGGATAGGACCTGCCAGGGGCCAGCATGTGCCTTTCCTGCCCTGGCAGCTGTGACCTGGGAATGCAGGGCAGAGAGGACACCAATCTGGATGCATCTGTCGGTGGCGCCAACTGTCAGGAGTGTGCTGGCGCCAGCTCCGCAGCAGCCCTGGTTCGTGTCCGTCAGCCGTGCAGCGCTGGTGCTCAGGCTGTTGAGTCTTCCCAGGGGAAGGAAGCTTACATCTTCCCACGAGACGGGCAGCTGGGAGTGGGGTGAGCACGTGCTCTCAGCCGGAACCCGGCGCGGTTCTTGCGGGTTGGGGAGTTTGCTGCACTGCCGAGGCCTGCCCTTCGCCCACTGTGCAGGTGCTCTGGGCCTGAGTGGGTGGCTGCACACGGTCTCTATCCGAGAAGGTGAGGTGGACAGGCTGGGGGGCTCCAGTCTGTCTGCAGAGCAGCAGGGCAGAGCTCGACACTTTGTGGGCCACACAAAGAAGGGTGATGACACGGCTCTTGGCCACTGTGATCCTTCCAACTGCTGCTGTTCTCAGCTCATCCGTGAGCTGGAACAAGGTCCTGACCCTCCCAGGGCCTCCGTAGACACAGCCAGCAGGAAATACAGGGGCGTTGACCTGCTCTGCCAGTCTCTCTGGGCTTGTGTACGGCCCAGATGAAACATCGTGAGTGAATGTTTATAGAAGCTGGAGACCTGGTCCAAATTCAAATGCTACCACCGGCTAGGTTGGTGCTTAACTGTCCTAAACTTCAGTTTCCTTACCTGGAGAATACAGGCAATCAGACCTGCCTCATGTTAGGGTTAAATAATGTCTAAAAGGCACAGGGCACATGGCAGCACTTTATCCATAGCTATTTTATTAATTATTCCAGATGTTATTTTTACAGCGGGGGAGATGAACCATTCCAACCCCACAGCTTTTATTCTTTCAAGAACGGGCTGAGCACCTGCTCCACAGCACGCCCTGCGCGGGGCTGGGGATGCAGAGGCTCAGGCAGGCCCTCCCTTCTGACGAGCTCATGGGTCTAGTGGTGGAGACAGGTGGGCTGGCCCACAGCAATCGTCTGTGCAGTGAGAGAGATTACCAGGGCATGGCTGGTGTGGGGAGCCCACGAAAGGAAACTCTCAACCCTGTCAAAGGGGAAAGGAGAGTCTCGGGGAGCTGAGAGGATGGACAGGTGATACCAGACCACAGCATGGTGTCAGGCAGGGCACAGGCACAAGGCACAACATCAGGGCGCTGTTCTGCCTCCAGGACCTCCAAGGAGGCTGCACGGATGAAGCGATGCCCTGATGAGACTGACTGTGGGGACGGGGAGCCCCCGGGCCAAACTGTGAGCTGGCAGGGGTAGAGGGGGACTGTGAGCTGGAGGAGTCTCCGGGCAAAACTGACTGTGGGGTGGGTGGGGGGAGCCTGACCCAGAAGGTGGGATGCCCTGCACGGAGGCCGACATCCAGGAGTGAGCACAGTGTGCAGAACTCCGGGAGTCTCAGGAGGAGACCGCAGGATGGGAGAGAGGTCTGAAAGCCGAGCAGGACTGGGGTCAGGCTGCTGGCATTCTCATCCCCAGCTCCATGTTGCAGAAGCTCTGTTAGTGGCAGGTGCTGCTGAGAAGTCTGGGATCACTTCCACATCCAACCCACACTACAGGGTGGAGGCCCGCTCCAGGCACAGCGGGCTGGGATGCCGCGGCCCCAGTGCCCCCTGTCTCGTCTCACTCACGGGATGGATGTTCCATGACAGGAGGGGCGAGACAGGAAGACCAGGGACTGCCAGCCAGCCAGTGTCCGCTGGTAGAGGGGGGCTGTTATCGGGAAAAGCAGGCCCCCACACCCGGCTCTGTTCTGATGCAGGGCTTCTGCCCGGGGGAAAGGCAGGCCGTGCAGCTTTGCTGGAGGAGTCTGACTTTTTACTTGAAACAAAAAGTTGGAGAACTCCATGCCTTAAGGGTACTGCCGAAAGCAGTGCAGCTCTTAGTGGAAAGCAACTAAGAGGAAGCTGGTAGGTTCGTGAGTCGGGGGTCACGAAGACGACTCTCAGGCTTGACAATCCAGGGCCGTGAGTATAACTCTGAGAAGCTGTTGTACTCATGGTTATGGTTTGTTACAGTGAAAAGACACAGATTTAAGTCAGCAGAGGGAAGAGGTACAGAGGGTGGAGTCCAGGAGAAACCAGCTGCAAGCTTCCAGGTGTCCCCTCCCAGGAAGTGGCATGCAGTGCTTAATCTTCAGTAACAATGTGTGACAACTCATACGAAGTGTGACAACCCGGGAAGCTCCCCAAGCCGTGGTGCCCAGGGTTTTACTGGGGTCAGTCACATAGTCATACATACTTGCATGACTGAACTGGACTGTTCAGACTCCAGTCCCCCAGGGCCTCAGGCGGACAAAAGCAGGCAGGATATCCTAAGACCTCAGAGATGATCTCTCAGGAGCCAATCCATAGCCAGTGCTTTCTATGAAATGTGCAGTTGGAATAATCTAAGCCGGCTGAGATAAGTCTTTATTGCTTACTTTAAGAAAAAACAAAAGCCTGGACAACCAGAAGTTTAAACAAATAAACAAATTGACCAATCAAACAACAACCATAACAATATCAGTAACCCACAGGACAAGTATTAGTATCAAAATTGCTATAATGTTATCTGAAATGTCCAGTTTTCAACAACAAAACAAAAAATAAAAGACATGCAAAGAAATAGGAAAGTGTGACCCGTATACAGGGAAGAAAGGAAGTCATAGAAACATCTTGTTGAAGGGGTGTCATTGGTGGCCTCAGCAGACTAAGACTTCAAAGCAGCTATTATAACTAGGTTCAAAGAACTAAAGGAAGCCATGAATAAAGAATTCAAGGAAGGTGTGATAGCAATGTCTCTTCAAGTACATAATATTGTTAAAGATATGGAAAATATAACAATTAACCAAATAGAAATTAACCAAATGAAAAATTCACCAGAGGGGCTGAACAGTACATTTGAGCTGGCAGAAAAATCAATGAACTTAATGAATAGAGATTATGTAACTTGAAGAACAGAAAAAAAAAGAATGAAGAAAAGTGAACAAAGACTTGGAAATGTTGGACACTATTAAGTGCACCAACATATGTATAATGGGAATAAAAGGAGAGGAGAGGATAGAATAAAATAATTCCCAGATAGAAGAAAATGGAAATAATTTGTTGCTAGCAGATTTGCCTTGCAAGAAATACTGAAGGAAATTCCTCAGACTGAGAGCAGGTGACACTAAAGAATAATTCAAATCCACATGATTAAACAGAGATTGCTAGTAAAGGTAATTATTTAGATAATTACAAAAGGTAGTGCAATTGCATATTTTTTTTCTTAATTCTCTTAACTGTTCAGAAAGTGATTGCAGAAAATAATCCATATATCATTGTATTGGTGGACCTACGGCATATAGAAATGTAATACCATATATCATTGTATTGGTGGACCTACGGCATATAGAAATGTAATACCATATATCATTGTATTGGTGGACCTACGGCATATAGAAATGTAATACCATATATCATTGTATTGGTGGACCTACGGCATATAGAAATGTAATACCATATATCATTGTATTGGTGGACCTACGGCATATAGAAATGTAATACCATATATCATTGTATTGGTGGACCTACGGCATATAGGAAGGTAATACCGTATATCATTGTATTGGTGGACCTATGGCATATAGAAATGTAATACCATATATCATTGTATTGGTGGACCTACGGTATATAGAAATGTAAAAAGCTTCACAGTAAAAGCACAGAGGGGACTGTGAACAAAGCTGCAGTGGAGCTTAGCAGGTGGCAGCCCAAATCCATGGAAATAAATGAAGAGAATCAGAAATGGGGAATTAAAATGTTAACGTAATAAACTCTATAAATATATACTTTCCTCTCAGCTCCTTAAAAAAGACATAAGATTATGTAAAGCAGTGTATTGATCCATTTGTAACATATGGAAACACAATATGTGGAAGAGTAGTGCACACATACACACAAAGAAGAGAGTAGCTCTATATTAAAGTTTCTATATCTGACTAGAATTAACTAGTGTAAATCTGAAGTAGATTTTACAAGCTAAGATGAATATTGTAAGCCCTAAGCAAGCACTAAGAAAAGAACTTACATAGTAAAAAAGCATTAAAAAGATTAAACTGTCACACTAGAATATATTCACTAAATGCAAAAGGAAGAACTGTGGTACAAAAAGACAAAACAGATAAAAATTAACAAAAATCAAAACTGCAGATATAAATGTAACCATGCCGATAATGTGTTAAACAACTCAAACTAAGGCAGAGACTGTCAGAATGAATTTTTTCTTTAAAAAAATAAAAAAGATCTAACTATATCTTTTTATAGGAGATACTTAATTTTTACAATTTATTTTATTTATTTATTTGAGATGGAGTTTCGCTCTTGTTGCCGAGGCTGGAGTGCAATGGCGCAATCTCGGCTTACTGCAACTTCTGCCTCCTGGGTTCAAGCAATTCTCCTGCCTCAGCCTCCCAAGTAGCTGAGATTACAGGCATGCGCCACCATGTCCGGCTAATTTTATATTTTTCTTTTTTAGTAGAGACAGGGTTTCTCCATGTTGGTCAGACTGGTCTTGAACTCCCGAACTCAGGTGATCCACCCGCCTCAGCCTCCCAAAGTGCTGGGATTACAGGCATGACCCACCGCACCTGGCCAGGAAATACTTTAGATTCAAAGATGCAAATATGTTGAAAGTTAGGGGTGGAGAAACATGCCATGATAACTGCATGAGCTGAAGTAGCTATACAAATATCAGCCTAAAGAAATCTTAAAACAAAAGTTTTACCACAGATAAAGAGGGATATTTTAGAATGATAAAAGTTTAGATCTCTCCAGACAATATAACAATTATAAACATATGTGCATCTACTAACAGAACCCAAAATACATGAAGCCAAAACAGGCAGAATTGATGGGAGAAACAAACAATGTAACAACAATATTTGGAGATCACGCTTTCATTCATTGATAGAGCAACTAGGCAGAAAATCGGAAGACTTGAACAGCACTACAAATCCTTTAGACCTAACAGACATCTGTAGGATGCTCCACCAAACAGAAGTAGAATACACATTTTTCTCAATTGCATATGAAATGTAGTCCAAGGGCCAGGTGTGGTGGCTCATGCCTGTAATCCCAGCACTTTGGGAGGCCAAGGTAGATGGATCACGAGGTCAGGAGATCGAGACCATCCTGGCCAACATGGTGAAACCCTGTCTTTACTAAAAATTAGCTGGGCATGGTGGCGTGTAATCCCAGCTACTTGGGAGGCTGACACTGGAGAATCACTTGAACCCAGGAGGTGGAGGTTGCTGTGAGCTGAGATCGTGCCACTGCACTCCAGCCTGGCAACAGAGTGAGACTCTGTCTCAAAAGAAAAGAAAAGAAATATAGTCCATGTACTAGGCCATAAAACCAGCCCCCAGGCCTGGCGCGGTGGCTCACGTCTGTAATCCCAGCACTTTGGGAGGCTGAGGCAGGCAGATCACGAGGTCAGGAGATCGAGACCAGCCTGGCTAACATGGTAAAACCCCGTCTCTACTAAAAATACAAAAATCAGCCAGGGATGGTGGCATGTGCCTGTAGTCCCAGCTACTCAGGAGGCTGAGGCAGGAGAATTGCTTGAACCCAAGGAGGCAGAGGTTGCAGTGAGCTGAGATTGTGCCACTGCACTCCAGCCCAGGCAACAGAGCAAGAGTCCGTCTCAAAAACCAAAAAAAAAAAAAAAAAAAAAAAAAACCAAAAATGTTCAAATAAAATCATGTATCTGATAAAGAATTTGTATCCAGAAAATAATAAATGATCCTTACAGGCCAAGTGTGGTGGCTCATGTTTGTAATCCCAGTACTTGGAGAGGCCAAGGCAGGAGGATCACTTGAGCCTAGGAGTTTGAGACCAGCCTGGGCAACCTAGCAAGACCCCATCTCAAAAAAAAGTAAAAAAAAAAAAAAAAAAAAATCTGTACAACTCAATAATAAAAACACAAATGCCTGAATTTAAAAGTGGGTAAAGAAAGGCGTAAGAATGGTATGATGGACTTTATGGACTCGGGGGAAAGGGTGGGAGAGGGATGAGGGGTAAATGGGTATAGTGTACACTGCTCGGGTGATGGGTGCAGCAAGATCTCAGAAATCATCACTAAAGAACTTATTCATGGAACCAAACACCACCTGTTCCCCCTAAACCTGTGGAAATAAAAAATAAAAATAAATTAAAAAATAAAAGTAGGCAAAGGATTATGCACCCTCGTGAGAGAACCTGAATTAATAAAAATTAAAAATAGAAAATGATTTCAATAGACGCTTCTCCAACGAAGGTATACAAATGGCCAATAAGCACATAAAAATTTCTTCCGCATCTTAGTCATTAGGGAAATGCAGAGGAAAACCACAGTGGGCTACCACTTCAGCCTCATCAACATGACTAATAAAAAATACAGCAAGTGTTGTCAAGGATACGGAGAAGCTGGGACCCTCATACATTCCTGGTAGGATTGTAAAGTGGTGCATCTGCTTCAGAATTTGGTAGTTCTTCAGAATGTTAAATGTAGAGTTACCACATGACCCAGCAATTCCACTCCTGTGCATTTATCCGAGAGAAACGAAAGATACATCCACACAAAGACTTGGACACGAATACGCAACTCTGTTTATAGTAGTTCAAAATCGTGAACAACTCAAATCTTTATCACCAATTGAGAGGATTAACAAATTATGGCATATCCGTGAGGTGGAATACTGCTCAGCAATAGTTATTGAGTTATTGACACATGCAGTAACATAGACGAATCTCGAAATAGTTATGCCTAGTCACAGGAGCCAGCCGCAAACAACGACATATTGCATGATTCCATTTATAGGAAATACCCAGGATCAGCAGGTCTGTAGAGACAGAAAGTCAGTTCGTAGTTGCCTGGGGTGGGGTGAGGGGTGAAGTGTTGGAGGGGAGTGGGGAGTGGATGTTAAGAAGTATGGGGTTTCGGCCTGGCGCGGTGGCTTACGCCTGTAACCCCAGCACTCTGGGAGGCCGAAGCAGGTGGATCATTTGAGGTCAGGAGTTTGAGACCAGCCTCGCCAACCTGGTGAAACCCCTTCTCTACTAAAATACGAGAAATTAGCTGGACGTGGTGGTGCACCCCTGTAGTCTCAGCTACTCGGGAGGCTGAGGCAGGAGAATTGCTTGAACCCAAGGGGTGGAAGTTGTAGTGAGCCGAGATCATGCCACTGCACTCCAGTCTGAGCGACAGAGCCAGACTCTGTCTCAAAACAAAAACAAAAACCACAAAAACAAAAAATACAGCAAGTATTAGAACAAACATGTTCTAAGAGTAGATTGTGGTGACGGTTGCACAACTCTGAATTTATTTAAAAAACACTCAATTGTCTACTTTAAGTGGGTAATTGGTATGGTATGTGAATTATAGCTCAACAGATCCTTTTTAAACAGTGTGTGAGTGATGGCAGCTGTCTGAAGCACCTTTCCTTTGATGGAGACGCACACGGCTGTGTGTTGTGGGAGCAGAGCCAGCTGACCAGCCAGTGTTTCCTGAAGGTTTTTGTTGTATGCAAAGCTGATACAGTGATGTCAGGGAGAGGTTGTGCTGCCTGTCCTCAGAGGAGGGACTTGCTACATAAGCAAGGATTTGGTTATGAAATCTACAACCAGAGTTCACATTTTTAAAGAATTTAGGGAGGGCTGGAGTAGTCATAACAGGCATCTCAGAAGAGGGAGGAAACTGCCCTGGGCTTTCCGAGACAGGCAGACCAATGACAGGGATTTAGAGAACTGTGCACATGAGGGACTATCGCAGCGTCGTGTCCGGTATTTACCAAGTACTCCCCTTTGCAGCCTCCTTGAGTGCCTTCTGGGGTAACCCGGGAGATGTGGTACAGCCCAGTTGCTGGAAAGTCATGCCTTGTATTAAATGGAAATCTCTCTCCTGTTAATAATACTTTCAGCACTGACGGTGCAGTTATTGCCAGAACGTTGCTGAGCCTCGGAAACATCCTTTCAGGCCGTTCCTCCCACATGAGGCAGGTTGTGTCACCTCCTCCTCCTAGTCATCATGGTTATTTTCCAGATGGAAGGACCTGGTCATTAGGTATGAAGTGATGTGCCACAATCACGTTCCAGATCCCACACTCGGGACCCGCTGCACTGCTGTCGACTGCTCATCTTTCTCTTTTCTGATCCTCTCAGAAAACGTCTAGTTTCTTTTCCACGTGATGGTGAATAAAGTCAAAGACAGGTATTTTGCTGTTTTTTCTTTTTTCCTCCAGTCATCTTTTCTTTTCCCTTGGGGTCAAACAAGCTCAGTTCTTAAATCTTTGTGCATCCAGCGGGCTCTTGATCTCAGGCTGTGATCAAGTTTGTCAGTCCTTTACTTGAGTGTGGGCCTCAGACTGAGGTGGGGTCTCTGGTGTCTGACCAGCCCAGAGGAGCAGGACTCACACCCCATTCTCCTGAGCGATGCGTGTCAGTTGACACATTCCATGACAGAATTAGCTGTTTTGACTTCCACATTCTACTGTGGACTCAAATCCTGGGCCTTTTCTTCATGTGCTGCTAAGTTAGGTCCAGGAACCTGAACAGGGAAACTTTCTTGAGGGTTGAATAAAAACCTGCATCTGGCCAGGCTCAGTTGCTCACACCTGTAATCCCAGTACTTTGGGAGGCTGAGGTGGAAGGATGGCTTAAGGCCAAGAGTATGAGACAGACCTGGGCAGCACAGCAAGGCCATATCTCTAGAGACCAAAAAAATTTTTTTTAAATAAAATAGCTAGGCGTGGTGGCATGCATCTGTAATCCCAGCTACTTTGGAGACTGAGGCAGGAGAATTGCTTGAACCTGGGAAGCAGAGGTTGCAGTGCGCCAAGATTGCACCTCTGCACTCCAGCCTGGGTGACAAGAGTGAAACTCCATCTGGAAAAAAAAAGAAAATAAAATGCATATGGCAGGCAGGATTTTGGCCCCCATGACCTTGGTCCTCTGGTGCTATTTCCATGCTATGTTATGTGGCAAAGGGACTTCTCACTAGGAAGCATGATGTTAGCGTGGGTTTTCTGTAGATGTTCTTTATCAAGGTAAGGACATCTCCTTGTATCCTTAGCTTGCTGAGGGTTTTTATCACATAGGTATGTTGAATTCTGCCAGATACTCTTTCTGCGTCTATTGGTTGGTCTGTGATTTCTCTTTTCTAGGCTGTTGACGTGATGGATTACGTTAATTGATTTTTGAACCAGCCTTGCATACCTGGGGTACATTCCGCTTGGTCATGGTGTGTAATTCTTTTGATACATTGGTGGATTCCATCTGCTAGCATTCTGTCGAGGATTTTTGCATCTGTGTTTATGAGAGCAGTTGGTCTCTAGTTTTTCTTTCTTGTAATATCCTTTTCTGATTTTGTAATGCTGGCCTCCTAGGATGAGTTAGGAAGCGTTCTCTCTACTTCTGTTTTCTGGAAGAGACTGCAAAGAATTGCCATCATTTGTCCCTTCGATGTCTGGTAGAATTCATTTGTGAAACCATCTGGGCCTAGTGCTTTCTGTTTTTGAATGCTCATTATTGATTCAATTCCTTTAATAGATACAGGCCTTCCTGAATTATATGTTTCTCCTGTGTGAATATAGATACCAGTTCTGTATCCTTGTGTCTTTCAAGGAATTGATCCATTTTGTCTACATTATCAAATTGGAGGGTATAGAGCTGTTCGTAATGTCCCTGCTATCTTCCAAATGTCCATGGTATCTATAATGATGGCTCCTTTTAATATATTGTTTTTTTTTTTTTTTTCTTTTCTTGAGATGGAGTCTTGCTCTGTCACCAGGCTGGAGTGCAGTGGCGCGATCTCGGCTCACTGCAACTTCCACCTCCCAGGTTCAAGTGATTCTCCTACCTCAGCCTCCCAAATAGCTGGGATTACAGGTGCCTCCCACCACACCTACCTAATTTTTGTATTTTTAGTAGAGAGGGGGTTTCGCCATGTTGGCAAGGCTGGTCTTGAACTCCTGACCTCGTGATCCACCCGCCTCAGCCTCCCAAAGTGCTG
The DNA here is from genome assembly GCF_037993035.2 of Macaca fascicularis. Classification (NCBI taxonomy): domain Eukaryota; kingdom Metazoa; phylum Chordata; class Mammalia; order Primates; family Cercopithecidae; genus Macaca; species Macaca fascicularis. Next base: position 1,247,772 of record NC_088386.1, read on the forward strand.
AGATTACAGATGTGAGAAACTGCGCCTGGCCAATATATTATATTTTCATTTTCATTCGATTCAAAATATTTTCTAATTTCAGTTGTGGCTTTCCTTGGGACATAAGAGAATGGAGAAAAGGAAATAAATCAACAGGCAATTTCTCCCTCTTTCTGAGTGTCATGAGTCCCTTTTCCTCCTCTTCAAGCCTGTACTAAGTCTTCCCCAGGGCTTTCTCCTCGGCGCCCTCGTGCCCACTTCCAGATCAGGAGCTACCAAAGATAAGATGAGGAACTTGCCTCAGCGTCCTTCACGTTCTAGCCTTCTGCCCGGTCCCATGGCTGCTGTTTCCTCCGCAGGGTCCTCAGGCAGCTGCCCCCTGCACCATGTCTTGGCTTCAACGCTGTGGGAGCAGGGTGGATGTGCTTTTTTTTTTTTTTTTTTTTTTTGAGATGGAGTCACCCAGGCTGGAGAGCAGCGGCGTGATCTCGGCTCACTGCAAGCTCCTCTCCCGGGTTCACGCCATTCTCCTGCCTCAGCCTCCCGAGTAGCTGGGACTACAGGTGCCTGCCACCGCGCCCGGCTAATTCTTTTTTATTTTTAGTAGAGATGGGGTTTGCCCGTGTTAGCCAGGATGGTCTCGATCTCGATCTCCTGACCTCGTGATCTGCCCGCCTTGGCCTCCCAAAGTGCTGGGATTACAGGCGTGAGCCACCGTGCCCGGCCAAGGGTGGATGTGCTTTTACTGTCTGGACCTGGGACTGGAGCCGCTGGACGTCTTTTCCTTATGGAATAATTTCTTAAAAGACTATGGTCAAGATGAAGTAACGAGGAAGCAGCAGACGGTCACCCAGCCAGACGTGGGGGTTGGCCTTGGTGGCAGAGAAGGGAAAGGAGGGAAGCCTTCACAGGGGAGCTCAAACCTGGCTGACTCTTGGCTGGGTGCGGGGGGGTGGGGTGAGGCAGGTGTTCCAGGTGCAGAGACCAGCTGTGGTCCGAGGTGGGAGAAAGCGTGGTGTCTTTAGGGAACACAAGCTAAGGATTTCATACTGTCGGGACACTGTGGGCAGCAGAACATCCAAGGAAAAGGCGAAACAGGGAGAGGCCAGGTAACGCAGGAAGTACGACTTGCAAACATTCTAGGATGGTCAGATTTTGTTGCAATTTTATGGGGAAAGTATGACTTTCCTGTAGCTGCTGCAACAAGCTAGTGCAAATATTATGACTTAAAACACAGCCAGTGCGTTACAGCTGAGGGACAGAAGCCCAAAGCCAGCCTCACTGGGCTGGAGCCAAGGTGCCTGTGCACTGCTTTGTTCCAGAAGCTCCAGAGGGTCTGCTTCCTGCCTTTTCCAGCTGCCAGTTGCCACCTACATTCCTTGGCTTATGGCCCCCCTGTTCTTAAAGGCGTCCCTTCATTCTCTGGTTCCAGCATCACATCACCTTCCGGTGATGATATTGGGACCACCTGAATAATCTGGGTAATCTCCCCATCTCATGCACTTCGTGACCTCAGCCCTGTCCCTTTTGCCCTAAAAGGCAACAGTGACAGGTTCTTGGGCTTAGGACATGGACATCTTGGGAGTCCTTAGCCTACCAAGAGGGCATTTCACAGATTTTGATTGGAGGGAGTGATGTGATGCACCTGTCATATTTGAGGCTTAGAAAGATCTGTCTGGCCAGAGACAGCAGGAGGAGTAAGGGTGAAGGCCTGCAGAGTGGTTGGGAAGCTGAGAAGTGATCTGTGCTGGTGACGGAAGGTACAGCGGGGCAGTGGTGTGAGGATGGGAGAAAGCACTGAGGAGCTGTAACCCACAGGACTTGGAGCCGGATAGATGTGGAATGGGTGAGGGAGGAAGTCTCACAGGGCTCCAGGTCTCTGCCTTCGTGAGCTGGGTCGCTGGTGCTGTCACTGACTGAAGAGGGAGTTACCCGAGATAAACAGGGAATCTTGGTGAGCAGTGAGGCCTCTGAGTCTGGGGAGGAAGCTGGCGATAGCTATTTGGTTGTGCCCAGCACATAGGCAGTGCTTGAATCTGTGATGGCACGAGATGACTCAGGGACTGTGTGTAGAAGCTGCTGGGGAACAATGACCTCTGCAGTTAGAGAGAAGAGAGGGTGTGGAAGGAAGCTAGTGAGGCAGGGGAGTGCAGGCAGCAGGCACGGGCAGCCCGGCCAGAGCGGGGAGCTGCCGCATCCCCATTCAGACCGAGTCGTCCCTTGGCTGGGGAACGGCCGCCTCTTACTGAGACCACCTGAAACCCTGAAAGGAAAAGGTGGAGAATGGTTTTGTGTTTTCGGTGTTAACCTTGGGGGCCAGAGGCTCAGACTGGGAGCAGAGCTGTTTCTTGGACCCTCGCTGTGTGCACACGTGGGGTGCTGAATAAGGCCCCCTCCGGGGAACCCGGTGTGGCCAGCAGGACCCACTGAGCTCTCAGGCTGGCTCTGGCAACTGCTGAAAAGCTCCATTATTCGCCTTTCTGGGTACATTCGCTGAAGAGGCTCGGCGTTTTGGTGCAGTGTGAAAGTCTCCCTGCCACTGAGAACAATATTCAGCCTCTGCCGTCATCCCCCGCAGGGCCTCCTAGAAAGACGCTGCTGGAGGACGGGAGGCCTGCCCACTGTTTCTTCCGTGGGTATTGTTGCTTTTCCCTCTTGTGGCACCTCCTCCCCAGCCCAGGGTTGGTGAGTGTTGGCTGAAGGGGCAAGGACACAGCTGAATGGACGAGATGGGACCTAGCCCCTGGGAGCAGGGCAGGCCTTTTGGTAGGACTGGATATCAGGAGTGGGGTACGTTTCATATGGAGCAACGGGCATGCTGAGATGGAAAAGCAGGAGTGGGCATGAAGTGTGCAGGGGCAGGGCTGGGGACGGCTCAGCCGAAGGGAGCACTGCAGGGTCCCCAGCTGCCAGGACACTGCCCAGGAGAGGGGACAGAGAAGGGGCCCTCAGCCCTGTTCCTTCCCTTTGAGGCTTTGTGTTTGAACAGCCCTCATTTTCCTGCACCCATTCCCATACGACCTTCTCAGAACCACGCACCTTGAAGTGAGTGAGGGTGAAAGAATGAAACAACTGCCCCATCACCAGCAGTCAGGGATGAAGCCAGGGTGGAAACCAAGGTCTTCCGTCCCTGGGGAGGGGAAGAGAACTCACTTTGGGGGTGCTCCTTATGTGCCAGGTAGCTAATTTCTTAGAAGGCTATGGTCAAGATGAGCCGGAGTGACCTGGAAGTGGAGTAACCTGGAGCTGGAGTGACCGTCTGAGTAACCGACGGTCACGCAGCCAGACGTGGGGGTTGGTGACAGAAGGGAAAGCAGGGAAGGCTTTCCAGGGGAGCTCAAAGCTGGCTGACTCTTGTCTAGGTGCAGGGCGGTGTGGGGCAGGTGTTCCAGGTCTCCTGCCTCCTCAGCTCTCCTAGATCTAAGTGCCGTCAGCCCAGGAACTGAGGCTTGCGGAGGAAGTGGCTGGTGCTAGGTAAGCCGTGGTGAGCATCAGAGTGTGCTCAGGGGCTCCCTAGAAGCATGTCTGCGGTCATGGGAGTCAGTGGGAGACAAGCTCTGACAGTCACTTCACTTTACCCATGAAAGCCTCTGGGGGGCATAAAGGGGCCCCGCCTGAGGGTCGCTGAGCTGGGGTGCAGGTCAACTCTGTCAACCCCACAATGGCCTGGATAAATGATTTTTCTAAATCTCAGCTTCCTACACCTAGAGCTTTAAAATGCCCATTAATATACACAAAGGCTTTCAGAGAGGCTGTGTGCAGCGGCTCACGCCTGTAATCCCAGCACTTTGGGAGGCCGAGGCGGGAGGATCACCTCAGGTCAGGAGTTCGAGACCAGCCTGGCCAACATGGTGAAACCTCGTGTCTACTAAAAATTAGCCAGGCGTGGTGGTGGGCCCCTGTAATCCCAGCTACTCAGGAGGCTGAGGCAGGAGAATTGATTGAACCCAGGAGGCAGAGGTTATGGTGAGCCGAGATTGAGCCATTGTACTCCAGCCTGGGTGGCAAGAACAAAACTCCATCTCAAAAAAAATTTTAAAAAAAAAGTATATGTATACACACACGCACACACACACTTTCAGAAGTTTATAGGAGAAAAAAATCTACTTAACTTTATAGCATTTCCAAAATCATCTGATTACTCATCCCTTCATTTGTTGTCTTCTAAATCCTGTGGACACTATTTCAAGAGATGCTTCATGCCGGCAACCTGGGAAACTCAGGTCCACTCTCCCTGATGCTGGAGACCTTCTGACCCCTCATTAATGAGAAATCAAGTACTTTTTCTTACTCTTGCCAGTGGAGAAGGAAAAATGGAGAGACCTCATCTCCCTGGTTTTGAGGTTAATTCTTCCCCCCATATAAAGATCCACGGAACAGGGCAGGTGTGGGAGCCCGTCCAGTGTCATGATCATCTTGGCGCATGCCTGTCAGCCGTGAGCCTCAGCTGAGCACTCAGCCTAGCAGAATACCAGCTGTGCATCTGCCAAATGGAGCAACAGGGCCTCACAGCACCGTGGCGCCGTTCAGGTCAGGGCAGGCGATCGGCCCAGCTGGTAACAAACTGTTAGCTCCTTCCTCTGCCGGGAAGGAGCCTTTAAAAGGCTTAACCTTTTAAAAATGAGTTAAAGCCTATTTCTAGCCGTTGGCCATGTTGGTAAAGCGGATTAGTTCTTCCTCTGCTTGTTATCAAAACACAGGGCTCAGGCTTCAGGGAGCTGGCAGAGAGGGTGTGTGAGCGACACGGGCCCTGGGTCAGGCGCGACCTGATCCTGATCCCTGCCGCAAAGCCTACCCTGACTCCAGAAGGCACCGGGAGCGTGCGACTGACGGCAGATGAACATTTGAAGTTGAGGCTGTCATGGGAAACCCTGCCCTGGTGGCTCCTGCAGCCCCAGGTACTTCTATCCAAAGCAGGGTCCCTCCAGGCCCCCTGGGCAGGCCCCTTTCCGGGGCTTAGCTTCCTGCCATCCCCAGCCCTCCTCCGCATCTCCTCCTTTGAGCTGAATCACGCCAATTGTGTGTCCCGTCCCCGTGACCGCTGGGTACAATCGCAAATCTTACTGCTGGCAAGTTCTTTTGTCTGACTTCTGCAGGGCTTTTGATGGGGTTTCTAATGGAGTCACTGGAAAGGAGACTGTTTTCCTGCCAGATCCTCGGCAGAGGGAAGAATTTCCCTGTTGTTTCGGGATTATGGGTTGCAAGGGAGGCGATACAAAGGAGCAGAGAAGAATGGGCCAGGACACAATATCCATATGTGTCAGCTGGGAACAGCAGCGCCTCACAGGGCCTTGGTGCCGTTTGGGGGCTGAGGTCACCTGCCTGTGTGGAGCCAGCCCTGAGCCCTGCCTGCAGCTGGCCCAGTGCATGCGTGCCTGCGCCATCCGCATGCTTACCTGGGGCATGCATGCAAAGGCTCGGGGTGTTCGCCTGTAGAGCACACCTTTAGAGGCCGCAAGGCTGCAAGCCTCTGAGTCAGGTGGCTGAGGCCGTGGGCACTTGTGCTCTTCTGCTGCCTCCCCCAGTCTCCAGGGAAATGGGCACACCCAGGCTCTGGAGCCAAAGTGCCCGGATTCCAAGCCTCCACTCCCTAACCAGTGTGACTGGGAAAAGCCACTTGTGCTGTGTCTTCATTATCTGTCAAATGACAATACAGTGCACACCTCATATGGTTGTCGTAAGGCTGGCCCGTGGCAAAGCTTCAACAAATACTGTCACCAGCATTACTCCCATCTCATGAAGGAAGAAAATAAGCTGGGCGCAGTGGCTCACGCCTGTAATCCTAGGACTTTGGGAGGCCGAAGCGGGTGGATCACCTGAGGTCAGGAGTTTGAGACCAGCCTGGCCAACATGGTGAAAGCCTTCTCTACTAAAAATACAAAAATTAACTGGGCATGGTGGCAGGCACCTGTAATCCCAGCTACTCAGGAGGCTGAGGCAGGAGAATCGCTTGAACCCGGGAAGCAGAGGTTGCAGTGAGCCAAGACTGCGCCATTGCACTCCAGCCTGGGAGACAGGAGCGAAACTCCATCTCAAAAAAAAGAAGACACCCACTTTTTACTTAGCTAACTGATGACAGAACTAAGTAGGACTTCTATCTAATTCCAGTTAGTGGCTTCTTTTTAGAATACCAAGCTGCCTTTCAGAAGCCAGATCCAGTGATCCTGGGGCTAGGTGGGTGATGAACACTTTGGAGCGGGGGGTTTGACGCAGGCTACACTGCCTTGGATTTCCAGGCGCCCCTGAGTTCCCTGGTCAACCTGATTTCATCCAGGCCACTGTGCAGCGAAGTGACAGCTGTTTGGGGTTCCTTGATGCCCCCTGCCGGACGGATTGCATCTAACACTTTCCTGGGTTAATGAAAGCCCTGGTGCTTCGAAACCGGCTGGCTCTCCAGATTCAAGAGGGATGTGGATGTTTTTGTTTGCCTCTGCCTTAGCCATCCTAGGCCCAGCAGCTCAATTCAGCCCTGGTTTTTCTTTCACTGATTAAAAGTAGCTTTTAACTCTCGTTTTAGGAGCAGCTTACCGACTGTTCTGCCCCAGCGAGTCACCTCACGCTGGAGGATCTCCCCATGAGCAAAAACGGAGGCTCAGTGTCTGCCGATGTTTGGCGGCTCTGTTCCATTCTGTTCTTTCTCCTTTTCAGTAGACAGACTACAAGGTGGCTGTACCAACAGTTTGTCCTCTTGTTTCCTCCTCAGGTGTTGGGCAGACAGGTCCCAGGAATCCTGGTGGGAGCACGTTGGTGGGGAGCTGAGGAGGCTTCTGTTCCCAAGTCATGCTGCTGACATGGCCAGGCCCTCCTCGGGCCCCCCGGGTGTGTGCTCAGCACCCCTCTGCCTGTGTGGCCTTGGAGGGATCATGTCTCTGCACCTTTTCTTCCTTACATGACAAGTAAACAAAATCTGCTCAAAATTCCTTAAAGGGTGCTCTGAGGACTCGGCTAGTGGGTGGGAATACGACTGCTTTCATAATTAAGTTAAACTTTTTTAGGAGATAATTACAGACTCACAAGCAGTTCTAAGAAATAATACAGAGATCTATCATGTACCCTTTACCGTTCCCCCCACTGGTAGCATCTTGCAAAATTTAGCACAGTCTCACACCCAGAATCTTGACAGGGACAGCCACATGGAACATTTCCATCACCACAGCATTGCTCATGCTGTTCTTTCATAGCCACTGCCACCTCCCCATCTTTAACCACTGACAACCCACAGATCTGCTGTCCATTTCTATAATTTTTTCATTTCAAGAATAGTATAAAATGGATCCATACAGTATGTACCATTTTGGGTTTGAATTTCTTTGCTCAGCATTATTCTCTAGAGACTCATCCAAGTTGTGCATATGGCATGTGATTGCCATAAGCTTTGGTGGTTTTCCAGGCCTCCTACAAAGTTGGTTCTGGCAACTCTGGTTAGTTTTTGGATGTTTCTGTTGGAGTTCTCTAGTCTGCTATTTTGCTGACATCATTCCTCTGGAAGATGACTTTAAAATTAGAAAATGTTCTGATTTTCCTTCTCCCTTGTTCCCTTTGTATTCTTTTCCTTTCATGGGCTCTATTTCTTCTGTCTTGTAGCTGTCCCTTAGGGCTTTTCCATCAGCCTTGTTCTCTTGTGCCTCCACATACAAACTCTAGATTATTTCATTGCACGGCTTTATCTACAGATCAATGGCCCCATGTCAGTCTCTAGCCCAGATATCACTCTTTTCCATCTGCCCACCTCCTGGATACCTACTGTCTGAGTCAGTTTTCTGTTGCTATAACTGAATACCTGAGACTGGGTAATTTTTAAAGAGGTTTATTTTGCTTCATGGCTCTGGAGGCTGGGAAGTGCAAGATCAGACCGCCACGTCTGCTCGGCCTCTGGTGAGAGCCCCTTTCTGCATCATCAGCTGGTGGAGAAGTGGAAGGGGAAGCAGGCAATTGTGAAAGTGTGACCCCACTTTCTAACAACCAGCTCTCATGGCAACTAATTCAGTCCCACAAGAACTCACTCATTCCCAGGAGAATTAACCGAGTCCCTCTAGAGCAGCATGAATCCCTCCCTATGATCGAATCACTTCTTAGATCTCACCACCTCCCAACACTGCCATGCCGGGGATCAAATTTCCAAGGCACGAATTCTGGGGGACACACTTAACCCATAGCTCCTACCAAGATACTCCACAGTGGATCAAACTCAGTCTCATTTCTCTCCTTCCTGGCTCCCACACTTGCTTCTGGGCAGCCTCCTAACATATTTTGTGATCTCCAGTCATACCCACTCGAGTTATGTCTCCATATGGAAGCCAGCCTTTAACACCAATCCAGCTTCCCTAGTGTGGCAGACAAGGCCATTTAACTTCAGCGCCTTCTTCGGCTCTCTCTCCCTTCCTGTAACTCCCATCATGGGGCTTCACTGCATGACACATGCCTCCAGCCTTTTCTTAACATGTCACCTCTGCTTGAAATGTCGGCTTTTTCTCCAGCCAGGAACCTTACCTTCTAGTTGGTTCAGCCGCTGATAGGGTAGGCTATCCCCATGTCCTCACCCCGCCGGTGATTCCCTCCATGTGTCCTGGATCGCCATGGCTTGTTTGCTGTCTGTCTTGCTCTACAGTCTCCTGGAGGCACAGGTAGTCTTAGGGTTTGGAGGGGTTGCCTGACAGGCAGTAGGAGCGCCACGTGAATACTGCTGAGTGGATGGAGGACTCAGGTCCCAGCTTACGGAGATGCCAGCACTGACAGAACGCTTTCTGTGGGACTGACTATGTGCTAGGTGCTTTGTATGATCATCTTTTTAAAGAGATAGGTATTATTAACTCCCACCCAAAGATGAGCAAACAAAATCTAAGAGAGTTAAAGTAACTCGCCCAGCTAACTGGAGGGGAAGGAGGGATGTGGACCCAGCTCTGGATGATTCCAAAGCCTGTGATCTTTCAGGGTCATCCTTTCTCCTGAAGTAAAGGCTCAGCGGCTCTTACATGTATGTGGATCTTATTTGTTGTTTTTAGATATGCGTGAATATATGCAGTCATGTGTGTCAGGACAGAGAATTAGTATGTATTTGATAGAGTAAAATAAAAGGGTCTAGGTACAGTGATTCCTAACTTGGGGCTTTTAGTGCCAAAGTAAGATTATGAGGAAGCCCTCCATGGTGGGGATGGGGTCCTCAGAACACACAGGCTCCAACCTGCTCTCAGTGCATGCCCTCCGGCTCCCAGGGAGCTGTGTAGAAGCGGTGCTCCCAGGGCAAGGGGGACGCAGGGATTCCAGAATGGGCCCAGCTCAAATGAGTATATAGCTTAGAGTACCATGGGGTGGAAAGTGGAGAGGGGATGTGCTTTTTTTAAAAAAAAATCATTTATTTATTTTAAGATTTATTATTTTAATTAACGAATAAATATGGCGTATATTTAGTGTATACAACATATTGTTTTGAAATGTACATGTGTTGTGGAAAGCCTAACTTGAGCTAATTTGCACATGCATTGCTTCACGTAGTTATCATGGGATGTGCTTTTCATTCACTTCTCCAGAATGCCAGGCTTCTAAGGCTTAGCGATCCCAAACAGGCATTGGCTTTTGCCCATCCATGCCTCCTGGATCCATGCATGGTGGTGCACTTGCCTCTAGTTCCAGCTGCTTGGGAGGCTGAGGTGGAAGGATCACTTGAACCCAGTAGGCTAAGGCTGCAGTGGGCTATGATGGCACCACTGCAATGCAGCCTGGGCGACAGACTGAGACCCTGTCTCAAAAGAATAAATAGATAAATAATCATGCCACCTTCTCGGGGGTCCTTCTCTATCTTGCATAAAATATGAGCCACCCCTGTCCAACTCAACCAGCCAAACCTTGGAACAACATATCTCCCTTATTCTTTTTTGTTTTCTCCGCACCACTCACCACTATCTGACATGTAATGTTTATAATTTATCACTTCTGTTAGAACGTCAGTGCCATGGGGTTGGGGATTTTGACTGTTTGCTTTAACCAGTGTATCACCAGTTCCTGAAACAACACCAGGCACGGAATCTGTGTTGAATGAATTAGGGGGTGCTTTAGTCTTGTTTGAGCCTCGTCCAGTATACAGCCCTGAGCTTGGTACTGTGGAAACATTAGGAGGAGATGATGGCACGCCTCCTCTCAGGAAGTTAAGTGGAGAGTTGGATTGTCAGAGACTCAGATTACCTTTACTCTCCTTAAAAGATAATACAGGGGTTAGCAAAAATTTAAGACAAAATCATAAATACTTTAGGGTTTGTAGGCAGTATAAGGTCTCTGTCGTATATTATCTTTTTTTACAACCCATTCAAAACACGAAAATCACTCTTAGCTCACAGGCTGTACAAAAATAGATCATGGGCTAGATTTGGTCGACGAATTGTAGTTTGCTGGCCTCTGAGATAGTAAATTATCCTGTCACTGTTTCGTGGATGCTGTCAGAAGACATGAGATTCCTGGGTCAGAAACAAAGGACTTTATTACTCACAGGCCAGAAAGAGCATCCTGTTTGTGACAGTTCCTGCCTTCTGTAGGACACAGAGCCAGAGCCAGCACAGAGGGCCCAAGTGGATGCTGTGTGAGCCGTGGGTTTGTGTCACAGCTAAGGACAGTCCCTTCCTTTATGGCAAGCCTGCTCTTTGTTCTGGAAGGAGACATTACCTCATCCCTCAGGGTTGCTTGCTGCAAACACGACCCTGAGCAATGAGTAGGGATAGAACCAGGCTGTGTATCCTTGGCTTTCCTGGCACGTATGTGCCGGGATGCTCAGGGCCATGGTGATTGCCTCTCTCAATGCTGGCTTCATTCCTTTGCATTTTCAATCAAATTAAATGGAGTTCAGTGCATTCCAGGAAACACAGTTGGGACTAATGACACAAAGAGAAATGAAACATGGTCCCCATGCTCCAGATACTGACGGGCTGTTCGCAGCTGTGATGTATTGTGTTCACAGCAGAGGCATACACATCGCTCTGGCAGTACAAAGGGGTGCCTGGCCATTTTTTGGGCATCATGGGGGCACATAAGAGAGGAAGCAGTTTTTGGATAGGTCATTAATGGATGCCCAGGCAAGACAACATGGGAGAGGAAGGGATGTCCAGGTAGAGGCTACGGCTCAGGCAGAGGCTCAGCGGCATGTCAGAGCACCGCGGAGGAGCAAAGAAGCAGGCATGGCTGAGCACAGCACAGGTGGGGGGCCCGTGGTAGTGAGTCCAGGAGGGAGGGATTGAGGGAAGAAGCTACATTTTCCAGGAACCAGTTGCTCAGGGACGCTAACTGATCTGATCTTCATATCCTGTCAGTCAAGTTATTGAGCAAATATTGTGTGCAGATCTTTTTAATTATGTATTAATTTGGAATTCTTCTGTATGGAAGAGATGTCTCTTTTACAGGAGATTTTTTTCTCTAAAAATCGACAGATAAAAATCATATATGTTTATGGTATACAACATGATGTTTTGATATATGTATACATTGTGGAATGGCTAAATCAAGCCAACTAACGTATGCATTACCTCACATAACTTACTTTTTTTTTGGTGAGAAGTGTCAAAACCTACCCTTTTAGTAATTTTCAAGTATAACATATCATTATTAACTGTAGTCACTATGGTCTACAGTAGATCTCTTGAACTTATTCCTCTTGTCTAACTAAAATTTTGTGTCTTTCGAGCAACTTCCCCAGTCCCCACACCCCAGCCCCTGGTCACCATCATTTCATTCCTTGTTTCTATGAGGTGAATTTTTTAATTTCCATATCTGAGTGTGATCATGTCCTCCAGGTTCATCCATGTTGTTGCAAATGACAGGATTTTCTTCTTTCTTATTTATTTATTTATTTTTGTTATTATTATTATTTTTTTGAGACGGAGTCTCGCTCTGTCATCCAGGCTGGAGTGCAGTGGCGCAATCTCTGCTCACTGCAAGCTCCGCCTCCCAGTTTCACGCCATTCTCCTGCCTCAGCCTCCCAAGTAGCTGGGACCACAGGCGCCGCCACCACGCCCCAAAAAAATATAAATAAAAAAATTATTTTTTTTTATAATAAAAAAATATATAATTTTTTGTATTTTTAGTCAAGATGGGGCTTCACCAGGTTAGCCAGGATGGTCTCAATCTCCTGACCTCATGATCCACCCGCCTTGGCCTCCCAAAGTGCTGGGATTACAGGTGTGAGCCACCATGCCCGGCCTATTTTTTTAATTTTTTTAAGACAAGATCTCACTCTGTCTCCCAGACTGGAGTGCAGTGGCACAATCTTAGCTCACTGCAGCCTTGAACATCTGGGCTCGAGGGCTTCAGCCTCCTGAGTAGCTGGGACTACAGATGACACTTTTCCTTTTTAAGGCTGAATAATATTCTATGCATGTACATACCACGTTTTCTCTCTTTGTTCGCCGCTGATGGCCCTTCCTTGGGTTGAGTCCATGTCTTGGCACTGTGAACCATGCTCATGCAGAGCTTGGAGGCTGTAAGCACACGATGCCATTTACTCCTCGCAACGGCCTGTGCAGCCTCTCGGCAGGGGGAAGCTGGAGACTTACCTGATTTGTCCAGGGTCACGGCTGGTGGAGATCTGGGATTTGGGTCCAGGCAGGCTGATCCCACGGCCTGTGCTCTTCTGCACAACCCCCTGCTGCCTCAGAAGTGGAGGCTTAGGAAGATGGTGTCATTACCAAGGTTACCCAGCTGACTGATGGTGGAACGGGGATTTATACCTATGTCCATCTGCCTGAAAAACCAGTGCTGCCTTCCCAGAGGATAGGGGTCCTCATATCCCCACAAGTTTCACCATAATCAAAGAAGTTAACTAATAATAAAAGGAGTAGCTTGAATTGGAGATACGGAAGGAGGCTGGGGACAGCGATAGAAGTGCAGAGACATTCCCAACCTCTCTTTCCCATTTGTCTTTGCTGTTCTGAGCTCCTTCCACAAAAGATAGGTTTTTGGTTTTGTTTTTGTTTTTGTTCGGGAAGCGGTTTCGCTCTGTCACTCAGGCTGCCATGCAGTGGCAAGATCATAGCTCACTGCAGCCATGAGCTCCTGGACTCTAGTGACCCTCCTGTCCCAGCCCCCTGATTAGTTGGGAGTATAGGTGTGTGCCACTGCATCTAGCTAAGTTTTAAATTTTCGTAGAGACAAGGTTTCACTATATTGCCCAAGGTGGTCTTGAACTCCTGGGTTTCAGGAGTCATCTACCTCGACCTCCCAAAGTGCTGGGATTACAGGTATGAGCACCCTGCCACATTTTTTTTTTTTTTAATGGAAGGCAACACAGCGCAGCAGTCAAGAACACAGACTCATAATATGAGCAGCATGGTTTGAATCACAGCTTTACTGCTAAATAACAGCATGGTATTCAGCAAACTGCATGTTTTCTCTAAGTCTCTTTCCTTCTTTGAGAAATGAATTGTGAAGATTAAATGAAACATTATTTGTTTTTTGTTGTTGTTGAGACGGAGTCTTGCTTTGTCGCCCAGGCTGGAGTGCAGTGGCACCATCTCGGCTCACTGCAACCTCTGCCTCCCGAGTTCAAAAGATTCTCCTGTCTCAGCCACCCAGTAGCTGGGACTACATGCACCACCATGCCTGGCTAATTTTTGTAATTTAGTAAAGATGGGTTTCACCTTGTTGGCCAGGCCGGTCTCGAGCACCTGGCCTCAGGTGATCCACCTCAAAGTGCTGAGATTACAGGCATGAGCCACTGTGCCCTGCAAATGAGACATTATTTGTAAAGCACTCAACACAGAGCTTGACACAAATAACTATCTGGCAGGATGTTGAAATTGCCAAGGTTTAGGGTAAGATTATGTTAGGGGAGAGATGACAGTGAGTTGGAAACTAAAAACTTCAAGGGCTAAGGAGTGTGATCCAGGGCTCAGTACGTAACTGTAGTAAGAGCGGTTGTAGATGGCACAGTCCAAATATATGACATTCAAGGGTCAAGTGACTTGAGACCTTGGGCTTCTGGCCTTGCTGGTAGGAGTTATCACCAAGAGACTACAGCTGTGCATGAGCTCGTTTTGAGGCCGTACTCCACAGGTGCACAAGGTTTTGCTAAAGTGCAAAACCTCGGGAGCTGTGAGGAGGGAGCATTCACTGTGGCTCAGACGTGCTGGAGGACCATCCTGGAGGGCGGCCCTAGCGTGGGCGAGATGGCGGTCCGGAGCAGACAGTGACGCCGCGTGTAGCCAGTAAGGACCACAGGCTGGGGTACTGGGCAGCTGGGGTGCTGGGCGGGGAGTGACTGGTCTGGTTGCAGCAGGTGTGTAGGAGAACCGCCTCAGCCAAAAGGGGGTGGTTGGAGGCCCGGGCCGAGCTGACTGGCAAAACAAGTACCCCCTCTCTGGTCTGTTTGGGTGGTTGACACAGAGCCCCAGGCAGGGCTTGGGGTAATCAAGAGGGGCTGGGGCGCAGCAGTCAAAAACACCAGTGTGAACAGGACATTGAGAACGGCCAGACGGGAAGAGAGCCTGGGCACTGACAGCCTCAGGCAGGGATAGGCCTGCAAACAAATCCCCAAGCCTGCTTTCCCATTTGTCTCAGCTATTCTCAGCTCCTTTCACAAAAGGTAGGGGTTGTTTGTTTGTCTGTGAGAAAGAGTCTGGGCAGGTCCTGGACAGAGAGGAAATCATTCAAGAAGCAACAGGTGTGCTTGCCCATGGCTAGGCTGGGCCCAGGAGACCAGTTCCTTCCTGCTTCCTGCCCGCGGGCCTTGTCTGAGTCAGCCCAGGCTGGCTGGGTGGGTGGCTTACACAGCAGACATCTATTTCCCCCAGCTCTAAAGGCTGGACGTCCATGGTCAGGTTCCAGGGAAGGCTCCCTTCCAGGTTGCAGAAGGCCACCCTTTCACTGTCCTCACGTGGTGGGAGGGGTGAGCCAGCTTTCCCGTGGCTTTTTGCATAAGGGCACTAATCCCACTCATGAGGGCGACCCCCTCATGACCTAACCACCTCCCAACAGTCTCCTCTCAACACCCTCACCCTGGAAGTTAGGATTTCAGCATACGAACTTGGAGGAGGGACAGAAGCCTTCAGTCCTTCGCAAGCCTGAAGTCCAAACCCTGTTTCTGCTCACTGAGGTGACTGATTAAAGCAAAGCGCCACAAACTAGTGCAAACACAGGCGCAGGGCACTTCACCCGCACCCTATCTCGGAGATGCTCTCATTTGAAAGAACACAGAAAATGAAATGTCTGCAGGGGTAGGCAGGAGGGCCGGGGCGGGGGTCTCAGTGTGCACCCCGTCAAGCAGATCCTCCCCATCCACAATTGACCCAGTCCCCCGAGGGAAAGGGACATAGGGCTGGACACCTTGTCTAGGATGTTTGCTTTTTTGTCATTTTAGCTCCTGTTTTTATTTTGATTTCTCTTCTGCCTGTTTGAAAAGGCTTCTGGCTCCCCTTTCCACCTGAGGTTTCGTAGCTGACTGCCTCGCCCCACGTTTGGTGGTGACGTGTCTCCTGTCCCCTTTCCACCTCTCATCCCTTTGAGTTATTTTCCAGGATGCCATTGAGAAGTTGAGGGTTTTTTCAAGAAACGAGATGCCAGAACCTCTGTGCCCTCTCTGATGGCACTCGGATGTAGTGGGCAGCCGGTGAGGATTTGTTGAACTGACCGGGTGGACCCACAGCATCTTCTCACACCAGACTAACAGGGTGGCCAGTGGGCACGGGGCCTTCGTGCCAGGCCGCTTTCCTGCTTCCCTGCTGGGACCGAGTGTGCTGGGTGAGCAGCCCTTCGCTGAGCAGTGGCAGGGCCCTGAGGTCCCCGGGGTGCTGCTTCTGTGGAAGGCCGGAGGAGTGTGCTCACTGTTTGCTGTATGAATAAGCACATTTTTTTTTTCAGAGTAAAAAAGCTTAACTCAAAAACAGATCGACTTCTCAGATATCTCTTTTCCTCATCTTTCTTTTCCTTCCCTTCCCCACTAAAAATACCATGTTCTGTTATTTACAACACTTTTCTAAATGTCCTGCATGGTGTTGACTTAGTAGCTGGGACCTGGGAAACCAGAGGCAGGAATGGAGTCGCCTGGACCTGGCCCAGTCACAGAACCAGGGGCAGCGGGCGGGACAGGCAGGGCTGCAGTGAATGATGGCACATGGGTGGAGCGCCCTCTGATGCAGCAGTGGGCACACTGGTCGTCCAAGAGGCCTTAGGAAACCAGTGTCCTGCCTCCTGGTGTCTGCAGGGAGATGGCCTAGCCTGGAAACTGGGGTCTGTCACTGTCTGTGTGACTGTGTGTGAATTCCTCAGCCTCCTGAGTTTTAGCCTCCTCGTCTATAAAATATGGAATAATGGGTATCTTTTCAGGGTACTTGAGCATTAAATGAGTGAATTCATGTAAAGTTCGTGGAATAATGCAGTGCTCCATTAATATTAACTGTGGTCATCACCAACATCATCGTTGTCAACATTATTTATCCTCCTACTGATTTTATGCAAAGTTATTTTATGTTGTGATGGCAAGAAGTGTGTGGAAATTCCAAAAAGGGTGTAATGATTTCACCAAATAGTTTGGAAAGGCTTTTGAAGGAGGCAGGAAATAAGCTGAGCCTGGAGATGTTATCAGTAACAGCATCTGAATAGGCAGAAGAGCATTCACAGAAACTCAGTTTATACACACACACGTGCACACACATGCATGTACACAGACACATATACACGTGCACACACACACTATAGTTCAATGGTTAAAGAGTACACACCCTGGAAGCAGATTATACTTGTTAGCTAACTAGTTTTGCAATTTTCTAGCTATGTAACATTGTTGAAGCTGCTTAAATTCTCTATGTCTCAGTGGATTGTTTTGTAAAATGAAGATGATTATAATGCCTATCTCAGAGGACTGTAATTACAATAAAAAGCACTCAACAGTGGTAGCTGGCGTTATTAGCAGCAGCACACCTGATACATGGTGGCTGGCGTGATTTTTAATACTTTGAGGGCTAAAGGGCAAGTTGCAACACCTGTTCTGAGTGCTCATCCTCTGCTGGCAGAAGTAAAGCATTTAGAAAGCGATAACAAATAACCATGATACAAAGCAATATATGGAAGTGCCCCTGAGTGGCAGCCGAGTTAGAGAAATACTGTTAAAGGGCCAGACCCTCATTGTTTTGTTTCCAGGGCCAGCAGAAGGTTGCTGGTGACCCTTGAGGCCGGACCCTGCTGCCTCCTGGAATCGTACACCATAGAACAGTGCTGATTACAGATCTTCAGGACCTGTGCTAATCAGGAAGCGGCTCGGCCTCTCTAGGCCCCTCCAGCTCCTTCATCAGTAAATGAAGACAAAATCTATTACCTGACAGGGCTGTAGGAGAGAATGAAAAGAGGTACTGTATTTGAAAGTACATAGTTTGAAGGCATTCAGGTTTATGATGCCGTTACTTATCTACTCCATACTTCTACCTTTCTCCCTGGCACCACATCACTTCTGTTTAATGCATGTCCGCTCTCAAATACTGTCAGCCTTTCTACTGTCTCATCTCCCTTCACTGGAGTGGCTCTGAGCTTGGGCATATGTCAGATCGTTGAAGGCACTGTAGTCCTGTTTACTTTTGCCTTACGGCCTGCTCTGAGGGGCAGTCTTGCCCATGGTTAAGAGGAAAGTCAACCGGGTTGGAAACAGGATTGCATCATCTATGGTGATATGAATGGAACAGGAAGCAAAGGACAAAAGAACTAACATCTTTGCAGCTTAGTATGTTCCTAATACTTCCCCCTCTCTCTCTTTATCTGCCTGTCTTAGTCCATTTTCTGCTGCTCTAACAGAATACTCAAGACTTGGTCATTTGTAATGAACAGAAATTTATTAGCTCACAGTTCTGGGAAGTCCAAAATCAGGGGGCTGGCGTCTGGGAAGGACCTTCTTACTGCATCACCCTATAGCAGAAAGGCAAGACTGAGCAAGAGAGAGAGCAAGAGGGAGCCAAAGTTTTACTCTTATAAGGAACTTACTCCCAAGATAATAGCATTAATTCATTCAAGAGGAAAGAGCCCTCATGGTCCAGTCACATCTTAAAGGTCTCCCCTTAATACTGTTACAATGGCAACCACGTTTCCCACACATGCTTTTGGTAGGGGGGGTGGAGCATATTCAAACCATAGCACTCTTTCTCTTTCTTCTTCTTTTTTTTTTTTTGGATGGAGTCTTGCTCCATCACCCAGGCTGGAATGCAATTGTGCAGTCTCGGCTCACTGCAACCTCTGCCTCCCGGGTTCAAGCGATTCTCCTGCCTCAGCCTCCCGAGCAGCTGGGACTACAGGGGCCCACCACCACACCTGGCTAATTTTTTTGTAGTTTTAGTAGAGACGGGGTTTCACCATGTTGGCCAGGCTGGTCTGGAACTCCTGACCTAGTGATCCACCCACCTCGGCCTCCCAAAGTGCTGGGACTACAGGCGTGAGCCACCATGCCCGGCCTTTTCTTCTGTTATTTTGTAATTTAATACACTCATAACTACATGAGACGTGTACAGTTTAACAGAGTTATAAAGCAAATACCCACATAATCACACTGTGAATCAAGAGACAGTTCACACCCAGCACTCTGGAAGCCCCTAGGAACTCCTTCCCAGTCTGTTGTGATCACATGTTTAATTTTATCAAGGCTTTTTCTGGACCTCTTGATGTGCTCAGATACCTTTTAACTCTGTGACTATGGAAATTATATTCATTGGTTTTCCTGTATTTAATCAACTTTGCCTTCTTGGTGTTTACCCAATTTGGCCCTTATTTATTTTATTCTTACTATGTTGTTGGATTGGATTTGATGATACTTTGTTTTAGATTTCTGTATCAGATGAGATTAGTCTGTAATTTTTCTTTCTCATTGCTGTTTTTGCCAGATTTTAAGATCAAGGAGGTACTAACCTTATAAAATGAATTGACAAGTGTTACTTTCTGAAAAAAATTCCGAAAGATTTTTATAAGATTGGATGACTCGTCCCTTCAATATCTGGTAAAAATTGCTAACAAAGTTTCCTTTGTGGGAAAAAATTTAGTAATAATTCAATTCCTTTAATGGTTGAAGTAGTCATCATTTCTATTTCTTCTTGAGTCACTTTTGGTAAGTTATTTTTTTGTAGATGGATATACAGTGTGTCCAGCACCGTTTGTTGAAAAGACTGTCCTTTCCCCAGTGATGACTGTGGCCCCAACAAAGCAATCTATTTGTAGGCTCATGTGGATTAATTTCGGTCTCTCTTTGGCTCCATTAATCTAGTTAGTATCCTTGCACCAGTGCCACCCTCTCTTGATTACTGTGGCTTTATAGTCTTAAAAGTCTTGAAATCAGGCCGTGTAGTTTCCCAATGTTGTTGTTCTTTTTAAAGGTTGTTTTAGCTAGTCTAAGATATTTGCATTTCCATGTAAATTTTAGAATCACATTAAAATTTCTATAAAAAGGCTACTGGAGCTGGGCCTGGTGGCATGTGTCTGTAGTCCCAGCTACTTGGGAGGCTTAGGCAGGAGGATGGGATGAGCCCGGGAGGTCAAGGCTACAATGAGCCATGATCATGCCCCTGCAATCCAGCCTGGGTGATGGAACAAGACCCTGTCTCAAAAAAAAAAAA
Organism: Macaca fascicularis; assembly: GCF_037993035.2. Lineage (NCBI taxonomy): Eukaryota > Metazoa > Chordata > Mammalia > Primates > Cercopithecidae > Macaca > Macaca fascicularis. The sequence goes on from NC_088386.1 coordinate 1,267,311, forward strand.
AAAAAAAAGTCTGCTGGAATTTTGATTTGGATTGTACCGAATCTGCAGATCAGATATGAGGAGAATTGGCACTTAACACTATTGAGTCTAGTTTTGTTAAATTATAATTTTGTGAGAATTTGTCCATTTCATCTAACTGCTCACATTAATTGATATCATAAGCCCTTTTATTAGTATCTTTTAATATGTGCAATATTCATGATGATACCTGCTTTTTTTCATTGCTCTATTAGTTATGTATGTGTTTGCTTTTTCCTTGATCAGTCTTTTGAGGTTTGTGAATATATTTGTTAAGGAGTTCTTGGTTTCTGAAAACAACAACAAGATGACAACAGTGTCCATTTTCATAGTTTATTTCTCTGAATGAGCCTTTCTAACCAGCAGTAGCTTTCCTCCAAGTGACAGTTCAGGAACCCAGGCCGTTTCCGTGGTTGACCCGGCCATCCCCACCATGTGGTCTCCAGGACAGTTCCTTTGTCTCCACTATGCTGGGAAGGAGGACGGAGGACCACGCCGGCAGGATTTCGTGGGCTGGGGCCGAATTCACTCTTGCTCAATTTCATGGACTAGACCTGAGTCCAGGCACATGGTGTGTCAGGGAGAGCTGGACCAGCATCACACCGTGTGCCTGGACATGGGAGGAGGCGGGTGTGTGCGGCTTCCCAGGGTGTTCTACCATGATTTTTATTCATCTTTTAAAAACCGGTTGGCTTTGTTGATCCTCTCTGTTATATATTGAATTTCTTTTGTATTAATGTTGCTGTTAGCTTTGCTGTATTCCTTCTTTTACTTGGTTTGGCTTTATTTTCTATTTTTCTATCTTCTAACTTCTTTTAAAAAAATGCTTACCAGGCTGGGTGCAGTGGCTCACGCTTGTAATCCTAGCACTTTGGGAGGCCAAGGTGGGCGGATCACCTGAGATCAGTTCAAGACCAACCTGGCCAACATGGTGAAACCCTGTCTCTACTAAAATACAAAAATTAGCCAGGCATGATGGCAGGTGCCTGTAATCCCAGCTACTCGGGAGTCTGAGGCGGGAGAATTGCTTAAACACGGGAGATGGTGGTTGCAGAGAGCTGAGATCGCGCCATTGCACTACAGCCTGGCTGAGCGAGACTCTGTCTCAAATAAAAAAAAATGCTTAGCTTATTCATGCTGAGGCTTTCTAGTCTAGTATTTCAGGCTATAAATTTTTCCCTTAAATAATGTTTCATCTGCATCCCACTAATTTTCGGTTGTGGTATTTTTAAAATCATTTAGTTCAAACTATTACCTGCTTTCCTTTGATATTCCTTTTTCAGTCTATTGGTTATTGTAAAGTGTTTCTTTGTTTCCAGATATTTAGGGATGATCCTCTGCTATTGATTTGTAGCTTAATTGCATTGGATCAGAAAACATATTCTGAATGATTCCAATCCTTTAAATTTGGTAAACATTACAATATTTTCCTCTACTTGTTTAGAAATTATATGTCTGTTGGCCAGGCACGGTGGTTCACGCCTGTAATCCCAGGGAGACTGAGACTCTGGGAGACTGAGGCAGGTGGATCACCTGAGGTCAGGAGCTCCAGAGCAGCCTGGCCAACATGGTGAAACCCCGTCTCTACTAAAAATACAAAAAAAAAAAAAAAATTAGCCAGGTGTGGTGGTAGGCACCTGTAATCCCAGCTACTTGGGAGGCTGAGGCTGGAGAATTACTTGAACCCGGGAGGCGGAGGTTGCAGTGAGTGGAGATCATGCCATTGCACTCCAGCCTGAGCAACAAGAACAAAACCCCATCTCAAAAAAAAAAAAAAAAAATTATATGTCTGTCTGTGTTCTTTAATATTGTCCAAGACTTACAATACACATATTTAACTTATCGAATTATACAGTGAATAAACTCCCTTTCTCATGGGTAATATAATGGTCTCAGAACATTTTAACCTCAGACCTTTACTGACTACTGCAGTACTCTTGCCTTGTATTTCACATCTATGTTTTCTTTTTTAAATGGTCCTAGATGTTGTTATTGTTATTTTATGTAGTCCATGTGCATATTTATTTAATCACTTATTAACTGCTTCCCTTGCTATTCATTCTTTCTTCCATCTAGGATTGCTCTCCTTCTGTCTGAAATTCATCCTTTAGATTTGCCTCAGTGAGAGGCTACTGTGGGTGAATTTTCTCAGGTGTTTGTTTCTTAAATGTACTTACAGGTCGGGCACGGTGGCTCAAACCTGTAATCCTAGCACTTTGGGAGGCCAAGGCGGGCAAATCATGAGGTCATGAGTTCGAGACCAGCCTGGCCAACATGGTGAAACTCCGTCTCTCCTAAAAATACAAAAAATTAGCCAGGCGTAGTGGAGGATGCCTGTAATTCCAGCTACTCAGGAGGCTGAGGCAGGAGAATCACTTGAACCCGGGAGGCGGAGGTTGCAGTGAGCTGAGATTGAGCCACTGCATTCCAGCCCAGGTGACAGAGTGAGACTCCGACTCAAAAAAAAAAAAAAAAAAAAGAAAAAGTACTTACTATTGAATGGTATTTTCACTGCAAATATGCAATTCTGGTTTGGCTGCTGCTTCCTTTTAGCGTATTGAGATTTCATTCTACTGCTTTCTGGCTTCTACTGATGCTGTTATCAGCCCAACTCTTTGCAGGTTAGACGGATAAGAGCATTTTTCCCTCCTCTGGCTGAATTTAAGATACCTCCACACCCTTCTTTGGAGTTTTTTGGTCTCACTGGTTTGTTTAGAGGTAGATTTCCCACTTTCCTTATTCAGTTTGAGATTTGTTGGACTTCTTAAATATATGAATGTCTTTTTTACAACATTGTCAGCCATTAATTCTTCAGATATTGTGTCTTTGTCATCTCCTCCTTTGAGAACTCCAGTTTAAGCTGATATTAAACCATCTTACTTTATATCCTTCCTGTCTCTTCTCTTCCACAATTTTCATCATTTTGGCCAGGCGCGGTGGCTCATGCCTGTAATCCCAGCACTGTGGGAGTCCAAGGCGGGTGGATCACTTGAGATCAGGAATTCGAGACTAGCCTGGCCAACATGGTGAAACCCCGTCTCTACTAAAACTACAAAAATCATCCAGGTGTGGTGGCAGGTGCCTGTAGTCCCCGGTACTTGGGAGGCTGAGGCAGGAGAATTGCTTGAAACCGGGAGGCTACGGTTGCAGTGAGCCAAGATCACACAACTGCACTCCAGCCTGGGTGATAGAGCAAGACTCCATCAAAAAAAAAAAAAAAAAAAAAAAAAATCCATCATTTTACCTTTCTGTGTTATATTTTGTAAATTTCTTTTAACCTATCTTATAATTCACTAAATTTCTCTTTAGCTGTGTCTGATTTGCCGTTAAAGCTATCTGTTGAGTTTCTAAGCCTTTTATTGGAGTTTAAATTTTTAGGAATTTTAATTTTTAGGAGTTCTGTCTAGTTTCCTGTTCCCTATAGATACTTAACCTTGTCTTTTTTTAAAACATAGTAAACATATTTGTTTTCACTTCAGGCACTTTGCATTTATTATCTCCTTTAATTCTCAGGGCCATGCAGTATCATTAGGTCTCTCAAAGAGATAAAAACCCAGAGATGCTTGTCTGTGGGTCTGTTACTTCTTTTCTACCATCTTCCTTCAGCTTGAAGTAGAGGCTCTGAGAAACTGAGAGCTCTGAGGCAGAGAGAGGCTTTGATCCTTGCTCAGAATCTATAGTGAGTTTAGCTCTGCCTCACAGAGCCCTCTCCACAGCACCCAGTGTAGAAAAGAGGCAGACTCGTTGATTACGGAACAGGAAGCTTTTATGGAACTAAGATTTAAGTCTCTGACTTATCCTGAGCTCCTCGAGGGCGGGGGCTGTCTCCGATACATCCCTGTGACTATAGTAACCAGGACAAGATTCAGCAGATATTTAAGCGACTGCATGATTCACTGTTCTGGATATACAGCTGGGGTCCAAATATACATGTGTGTTAATAATAAATGGCTAAAATAACAATACAATTAAACTCATTTGAGCTGTATTTGCCTCTTGAATGTTTACCAATATCTAGCTATGAACATTTAGATCACGGGTTGGCCAGCTTCTGTGAAGGGCCAGATAATAAGTGCCTCAGGCTCTGCTGACTCTGTGGCTATTCACAGCTACTCTACTCTGCCATTGTAGCCTGTCTTAGTCAGCTCAGCTGCCATAACAACTCAATGCCACAAACTGGGTGGTGTAAACAACAGAAATTTATTTGCTCACAGTTCTGAAAGCTGGGAATCCAAGATCTTCCGGCAGGGCTAGTTTCTAGCAAGGGCCCTTTCCCTGGCTTGCAGACGGCTGCCTTCTGATTGCATCCTCACGTGATGTTACTTCTGTGCATGCAGGTCCCTGGCGTCTCTTCTTACCAGGACGCCAGTTCCATCAGATGAGGGCCTCATGCTTATGATCTCATACAACCTTCATTACCTCCTTATCTATCTCCGAATGCAGTCACATTGGGTATTGGGGCTTTGACTCAGGAGTTGGAGGAGGGGGTGCAATTCAGTCCATCGCAGAACTCGAAGCAGCCATCGATAACACACAGATGAAGGGGCATGGCTGTGTTCCAGTAAAACGTTACTTACAGAAACAGGTGGCAACTGGATTTGGCTCAGGGACTGCAGTTTGCCAACAGCTTTTTTTTTTCATTTTTAAAAAATTTTATAGAGACAGGGTCTTGCTGGGTTGCCTGGGCGCAAGTGATCCTCCTACCTCAGCTGGGATTACAGGCATGAGCTGCCGCACCAGCCCTTATGTTAATATCTAAAGAGAATTGATGTAAATGTGGCAATGCTTATTTGAATACGATGTCTTCAGAGCACTCAGCCTTGACCTAGTGGTCTTGAGGCTCAGTAGGAAGAGTGTCTCTTGCTGCTCTCACAGGGCACTCAGAGCACTTCTGTGACTAGATGTGGAGAGTACCCCTCACACAAGCAATTCTCCAGCAGACGCTGACTGGGTGTCCAGTTTAACTCATTTCTGACACAACCTACCTGTAGTTAGCGACACATCTTACAAGTTAAAGAGCCCAGTCCCACAAGACTGCCCCCACTTCAGACCCAATCACAAGCCTCAGATTGTGACCTGTGCTTCTTACCAACTGGCTATAAATTGGGGTCCCATGACCTCCCTTCTTGGGTTCAACAGTTTGCTGGGATGACTGTGACTCAGGCCTCACCACGCCCGTGCCCCAAGTGTAAAACAAAGGTCATTGACCACAGCCCTTTCTGGTTCATGTACTTAGGAGCCCTTGCCCAAGAGCACCACAGCTTACCGGCAGGCTGAGGACTGCAGCCAGGGTGGAGCCCACAGCCAGGGTGGAGTCCATTCCAGAGCCAGGTTAGCCCTCCTTGCCCCCAGCAAACCACACACAGACCCCTGCTCGCCCCTGCACGTCTGTCCCTGGACCCCTCTCCTGGACTCCCAGCTCCTCCTCTTGGTGGCTGTGCAGGTTCTGCTGCCGTTCAGGGTGCAGCTCGGGGCACCCCTCCAACAGCCACCCTCCCACACCTGGGGTTCACAAGGGCTTCCCCATCCCCACCTTCTGAATGTCTATTTCCACACTCCCACCAGAGGAGACTCTCCCTCAGAAAGGCGTTGATTTACTTCCCTGTTTATGGGACAGAGGCTTCCCAGGCAGCGGCTTGCAGGTCGAGGCCAGACCCCCGAGTGTGGCGTGCAAAGCCCCTGCACCCGGTTCCTGCCTGCCTGTCAAGCCTTCATCTCCCCTTTCCTGGTCACTCCCAGGACACTGTCCACTGGTGGTTTCATGCCAGGTTTCTCTTGCGAGCATGTCCTTAGCACCACGTATTCTGTCCACTGTACCTTCTCTTTCTGCTCATCTTCCCAAGTTCAGTTCCCCACCTCCCTGCCTCCAGAGAGCCTCTCCTGCCTGCCCTGGCTCACCTGGGAGGGGAGGCCCCATGAAACTGTATTACTCTCTGCTTCCTTGTCCGAGCCCCTCCTGTGCTGCCCTCTCTGGGGCATCTTATCTCCACATCCTCATTACCTAGCACAGCACCTGGCACACAGTAGGTGTCCTGTAAACAGTGTTTGAATCATTGAATTATGGAGAATGAGTAAATGCCACCTGACTGTCAACTGCCTTGGCCTGTTTTGCAATCCTTTATCCTGTGCCTGCCATGACCCTTCTCTGCTTTGTTGGGGTGCGGTGCTGGAGCCGAGCATGGCTGTAGGTGCCAGGATGCTGAGGTGGTCTGAGCTGCTCCATGCGCCTCAGCCACGTGGCCGGGCAGGGTGGGAGGCAGGCAAGAAACTCTTCCCTACTTTGCCTTCAGGCAGTCCACAGAGCAAGAATGGAGTTGAACAAGGAGGAGAGCCCGAGCCTCTGTTTTGATCCATCAGATATGGTCCCGGTCCCCTGCCCCTTGAATCAGCCCAGCCAGAAGGGGCCTACGGAGGCACTTGTCACTGCAGATGCCCAGACCGCCTGTGGGTACAGCTGTCAGTGGGTATCGTTTCAGAAGTTTGAACCTGAGTCTGTGGGTTTCACGCGGTGGACATAGCACCAGTTTGCCATGGACAGGATTTCTTTCTGTAGAAGCTGTTCATTGACCTGAACTAAGTTTTCAATGAACTAAACAGAAGCACAGAAGGAAGAGTGAAGATATTCGGGATGCGCTCGCCCATGTTCATGGGCCTCACCACTGTCTCACCACAGCCACTGCCTGCTGTTCACAAATACATGGTCAGGAGGGTGATGTTCACTACAGACAGCGGCCCTGGAGAACCTTCGATGTGAGGTTTCATCAAGAAGACAAGGACTGCTGAATGTGTTCTGAGCCCTTGGGTTGCTAACTAAATCCAGTAGTCGCTTTGGGTCCTTTCTCAGTAAGCAAGCACGGAGACACCTGGACAGGAATCCTGCCAAATGGGAGCAGTGCAGGCGAGGGTGTGGCCCTGCCACGGAGGCAGGACTGGGGCAGGGAAGGGTGGAGAGACCTTACTGTTATTTCATATCCTTCCGCATTTTTGTTTGCTGCATAACAAAACATCTATTGCCTTTCTACTCTTTTAGAAAAGCAACTTTTTTTGGAAAGGAAAAACGGTGAGACTCCTTAACACTGTGAGTCAGGATTTTTCTGCTCCTTCTTCCTCTGTCCCCAGTCTGTGGCTCCCAGCGTGGCCTCTCCTCCTGTGGCGGGAGGTTGAGCAGTCCCCATCCTCTAGGCAGTCTAGGCGTGGCCAGGCTTACACAGTTGTTCAGCAGACATGCCCTCCCCCATTAGTTTCTTCTGTGGCTCCTCTCCTGGTTATCTTACGGAGATTACATCATGGATATTTTTTTCTTCATTGGCTTTATGTAGATTGAATTTACATCCAGCAGAATTCACTTTGAACTGAACAGTTTGATGAGTTTGACACATGTGCATAGTTGTGTAACTATCCCCACAATCACCAAAAGAACTTTTCTTTTTTTTTCTTTTTTTTTTTTTTTTTGAGACGGAGTCTTGCTCTGTCACCCAGGCTGGAGTGCAGTGGCCGGATCTCAGCTCACTGCAAGCTCCTCCTCTCGGGTTCACGCCATTCTCCTGCCTCAGCCTCCCGAGTAGCTGGGACTACAGGCACCCGCCACTTCACCCGGCTAGTTTTTTGTATTTTTTAGTAGAGACGGGGTTTCACCGTATTAGCCAGGATGGTCTCGATCTCCTGACCTCATGATCCGCCTGTCTCAGCCTCCCAAAGTGCTGGGATTACAGGCTTGAGCCACCGCGCCCGGCCCAAAAGAACTTTTCTATTACTTACAAAAGCCCTTGCTCTGCTCCCTACCTGGTGAGTCTCCCTCCCTGCCCAATGCCCACTGCTCCGCCACTCGCCACTCTGGGTTTGCCTTGGTTCTGGAGCCCTGTGGAAATGAGATCGTGCAGTGTGTGGCCTTCGGTGTGTGGCTGCTTTCAGGTGGCACCGTGCCTTGAGACCTCACCATGGTGTTGTGCGTGTGAGCAGCCCACTCCTTTTCCATGACTGAGGAGTGGCCCGTGGTTCCTTGCCATGTGTTTACCATGCGCCAACCATGGGCGTTTGGGTTGTGACCGGTTTGTCTATTACGACTGCCTCTGTTATGAGCATCTGCTTACAAATCTGTGTGTGAACATAGGTTTCACTTTTTTGGGTAAACATCCAGGAGCAGAATTGTGGGGTCACATGTTCCCACCAGCTGAGGGCAGGGCTCCAGTCACTCTGTGTCCTGCCTCACTTGGTATCCTTAGCTTTTTGGGTTTCAGCAATTCTCATTGTGATTTTCGTGCATATTTCCCTAATGACTAGTGTTTCTGAGCATCACTTCATGTGCTTATTTGCCACCTGTACATCTTTTCTGGTTAAGTGTTGGTTCAAAATTTTGCCCATGCTTTTATTGGGTTGTTCATCTTCTTATTACTGAGTTTGTTACATAGTCTAGATATGTCTAGATAAGAGTTTGTTACATAGTCTAGATATGATTCCCTGGCAGATACATATTTTTTCAAATCCTTTCTCCCAACTTGTGGCTTGCTTTTTCCTTAACAGTGTTTTCTAAACAGGAAGAGCCTTTAATTTGTGTGAAGTTCGATTTTCACTTTTTTCTTTCATGGTTTGAGCTTTTTGAACCTTATGTGTTTAATCCAAGATCATGGAGCTTTTATTCTATATTTATTTATATGAGTGTTATGGTTTAGTCCTAACACTTAGGTGTATTATCTATTTTGAGTTAATTTTATATATGGTGTGATGTGGGGGTTTTGGGGGTTTGGTGGGGTTTATTTTTATTTTTATTTTTTTTGTATTTTGTAGCTTTTGCATATGGTTATAGTTCCAGTATTATTTGTTGAAAAGACTATTATTCTTTTTCCATTAAATTGCCAGGTCTTGATTTTTATATAGTCTTTTTGATTTTTTAATCTAAGGCACTGTACAACATGTGGAACCTCTTACATAAATGTTAACACGTGAACTTCTGTTCTTTCTGTTGTACTAGAATACTTGTAATGCCATATTCTTGTAAGTACTTACGTTATCTTGGAGGCATCCATGCTGGTGAATGGGAGGGTTTCTGTGTAGGGTAGACAGGGAGAGACTCCTGTTTGTTGTGGTCCAAGTGGAAACCATTCTCCTGGCAGCAACAGCTCAGGGCTGCCACGCCACGTAACTGTTCTGAGCCCACAGCGTGTGGACTGTGCAGACACGGGAAGGACATCGCCGTTCACTGCAGTAGTCCACTATGTTCCGGGCACCTAATTGAACCCTCCCAGCAGCAATATGAGATGAGAATGGCTATCCCATTTTGCAGATGAAACGTGAGGCCCAGAGAGGATGGCTAACTGTACAACAGTGAATAAGCTGCAGAGCGTGGAGCTGAGCCCATTTTCCTTCTATTTCCTCTACCAGTAATTTTCACATTTCTTGCTATATTAGTAATATTTCAGAATCACTGTCACTTATATTTGGCCAACAAAGAGGACCACGGCTGGCCTAGAAGGGCCAGGAAGAAGTAGGCCTCTGAGACCTGGGCTGCAGGCATCCTGAAGAGCAGGGTCTGTGTCTTGGAGCAGCATGGCCACACTGCTCACATCGGGGGTTCTCCAGTTGTTCTGTGGCAGCTGAGTCTGCGTGGGAATAGTGAGCATCATCATCCAGGGGTGAGGATTAAATCAGGTAAAATGCCAGGCATGTGGTCGCTACTAAGTTATTGTTAGTCTGCCCGTCTGGATCACCAGGCTGGGGAAGGGAAGGGAACTAGTTCCTGCGAGGTTCAGTGAAAGAGGAATCTTAGGTCCCAGGCACCTGCAGTGAAAGCGTAAATGCCAGCTCCTGGTCCCCTAGTGCTGGTGGAATACTAACATTCCCCTTGCAGCACAATCCCTGTCTGTCAGTGGACGTGGTTTTGTTTTTTAACCAACAGCACACTCAGTAAAATGTACATGCCCTTGCCTCCCATGAAACAAAGGACAAGCAGCGTGTGGATAAGTGAAGGGCCAGGTCCTGGGTAGGCTGGAGCTGTTGGCTGCAGCTCTGGAAATGTTAGCGCCTCCTTGGGGACTCGTGATGGGCCTGTGGATTCTGGGGTCTTGAGAGAATCCGTGCATCTGTGGCAGGCCCTGTGCTTCCACGGAGCTGAGCGGATTCGTAGGTGCTTCCCACGCACAGTCTGGTCTGCCAGCGGGGAGCACTGCCCTACCAACACCAAGGTCTGGCCTCCAGCGGGTAATGTGGGGCCTGGTGGGACACCAGGGCCAACCTGGAGCAGTGCGAGGGCCACAAGCCCTGAGGCAGAGGGTGTGGGTTTGAGTTCTGACCACTTCAGTTTGTGAGTTTGAAACTAAAAGAGGAAAGGATCCGGTATTTGTTCAATGCCCACTACTTGCCTGCATTTTACTCCTGCTGTTTGGTTGAACTCATAGAGGCACGTAATACTGTGTGCTCTCTTCCATCTCAAGATGAGGAAGCTGAGGTTCAGGCAGGTCAGGTCCCTGACCCACAGACACACGACTGGGTGGCGACTCTTCCAGAAAAGTCTTTTCATTTTTCTATAATACCATGTTGCTACTGATTCACCACTGGAGGTGAGGGTAATACATAAAGCAATTGAGAAGATCAAAAGAGGTAATGAACGTGAAGGCTGCAGATTGGCAATGTTGGGCAACAGAAACTATGTTTGCTTTTTAGGTTTAAGCAACAAAACGAACCTTCCTATTAACACACGGTGAGGGTGCCAGAAGAAATATACAAGTACAGGCAGAATACAGGGTTATGCATGTGTGTGCTGAGATTAATACTGAAATTTGTAAATAGGGAAAATGCATTTTCTTTTCTATGTAGAGCAGTTGTTTCCTGTTATCCTCATTTCCTCCCTGTGCCTTGAGCACAAAGATGCCCCCAGGCTAGAGCCCTCTCTGCAGGAGCAGGAGCCCCACAGACCTGAATCTCTCCTGAGTGTGAGGGTAGAATGGTGGCAGCCAACCCTGTGCAGCAGGCTGACAACGTGCTGGGCACTGCTGCATTCACATGCACCATTTAAAATCCTGCACTCAGGTCGGGCGGTGAAGAAGTGGGGAGCCTTCCACGGGGGGATCAGGGTGAGTGAGCAGTTATGTTGCTTCTCCAAGTCAGGGTGCCCCTATGGAGATGCGATTTGACCCGGCATGTTTCTACATGTCCCTAATGCCAAGCACAGGGCCTGGCATGGAGCAGAGATTCAGCATGAGGCAGTGAACGAGTAAATTTTACAATGCAGAAAGGAGTACATCATAGTGAATCTGGACTGGGAGGGCTTCCTGAGGCAGCAGCACTGCTAGGTTCCCAAGAGGATGAGAGAGAAAGAAAGGCCTGGGTTCCCAGGGACCATGAAGTGCTCTGGACAGACACACATTCAGGGTCCTGCAAGCAGCCAGGACACACCTGTGAGGAGAAGGCGGTGGGTGCGAACACAACAATGACAGGCAGATGAGAAGGCAGACTAAGCCCACACCTTTCTCAGGACTAAGCCAGGGTCACAAGCACTGGAAAGGAAGGCCCTGCAGCTCACGCACTCGCACAGCTGGTGGAGCCAGTGACAGATGGATTGCAGTGTCTGTGGACAGCATTTGACGGCCTGGCTGCAGCACACTAGGGGTTCAGTTCGATAGGGGGGCCCCAGGAAGGTCCCCAGCCCACTCCCAAACACAGGCATGCAGCTCATATTCCCAGCTGCTTGCCTCCGCGTGGAACTCTATTGTAGCATCAGTTTTGCATGTAGCCCCTCCAGCTCACAGCCAGCAAGCTCTTTGACACCTGCGAATGCCTGGCTTCTGCCACATCTCACTGCCTTCCTCTTCTGCTTCTAAGCATGTGATTACATCCAGCCCAGTCAAGGTCCTCTCTTTATTTTAAGGTCAACTGATTAGTAACCTTAATTACATCTGCAAAGTTTTCTTTGCCTCATAACATAACATATTCATGGGCATAATACCAGGAGGTAAAGGTCATGGGGGCCGAAATTCTGCCCACCTCAGTGCCCGTGCCTTCACGTATCATGGGGGAATAAGAATTGATCACGAGCAATTGTAACACAGTCTAATGAATGCCGCAGACAAGTGAACACACAGCACTGTGCGGCGCTCAGGAGGCCTCCCTCGCTGAAGCCAGGGCAATTTCCTGGAGGAAGAATATCTAAGTGGAGCCTGAAATAATGAGCAGGACTGGGAAGGGGGACAGCCTGGGCAGAAGGGACAGCACGTGTGTCTGCTGTGCAGTGGTTTCATACTTTTGACCTGTGGACTTCAGGGAGCCAGAGGGACAAGGGGCACTGGAAGGCAGACGGGAGAGCCACCAAAGGCTCTAAGCAGGTGAGAGGGAGCCTTTGGGAAGCTCATCTGATGATCCTTAGAGTAAGGTGGGGCAGAGAATGGGTAATTCCTTCATGTAATTCCTTCCTGCACCCTGCACCCCGCACCCCTGCCAGATCTTGCCAGGGGAATCCAGTTGAAGTCACTCCTCGCTGTTCCTGTCCTGCTGAGCGTTTTCATCATGAGTGGGTGGTACTGGACTTTGTGAAATGTTTTTCTCCATCAGTTGATAGGAACCTACTCTCTTTTTTCCCTAGCCTGGTAATATGTTGCATTATCTTGACTGCTTTTCCAAAGTTGAACCAGCTTTGCATACCTGGAATAAATCCCGCTTGGTTATGATATGTAATTCTTTTTTATATATTGCTGAGCTTTATTTGCTAAGAGTTTGTTGAGGATTTTTGTATCTAAGTTCATGAGAGGTATTAGTCTATAGTTTTCTTTTTTGGTACTTTCTTTGGTTTGATAACAAGGTAATATTGGTCTCAGGAAATAAGATGGGAAGTGTTCCCTCCTCTTCTTTTTTTCTGAATGTTTGGTAGAACACTCCAGTGAAACTATCTGGACCTAAAGATCTTTTTCAGGAGCTTTAAAATAAAGATTTCCTTAATGGTTAAAGGACTATTGAGGTTATCTATGTAATCTTGGCTGTGTTTCAGTAGTTTGTGTCATTTTAGGAATTAGCTCATTTCTTCTGTGTTATTGAATATGTGAACATAATGGTGTTTGTAGTATTCCCTTTAATAATTGCAGGATGTATCATGATATCCTGTTTCATGCTGGAAATTGGTTTTTATACGTATCTCATTTTATCTTTGTCGATCTTGCTGGATGTTAATCAGCTGGTTTTTGTTTCATTGAATTTTTCCATTGTCCTATTTCTAATTTCATTGATTTCCGTTTTTATATTTATTATTTTCTTCTCCTTCATTTGGGTTTATTTTGTTCTCGTTTTTCCTACTTTCTTTTTCTTTTTTTTGAGACAGAGTCTCGCTGTGTTGCCCAGGCTGGAGTGCAGTGGTGCGATCTTGGCTCACTGCAAGTTTCCCTCCCAGTTTCACGCCATTCTCCTGCCCAAGCCTCCCAACTAGCTGGGACTACAGGTGCCTGCCACCATGCCCAGCTAATTTTTTGTTATTTTTCCTACTTTCTTAAAGTAGTAATTGAGATTATAGATTTAAGACTTTTCCTCTGTTATAATCTAGTGCTATAAATTTCCCTCTAAGCACAGCCTTAGCTTTACGTATGTTGCATTTTAATTTTCATTCAGTTCTGTGTATTTTTAAAACTCTCCTTGAGACTTCCTCTTTGAACTATGGAAAATATGTTATTTAATTTCCAACTGTTAGAGGATTTTCTTGTTGTTTTTCTGTTATTGATTTCCTGTTTGATTCTAATACAATCAGAGAACACACTCTGTACAGTATCAATTGTGTTAAATTTGTTGAGGTTTGTTTTGTGACCCAGGGGATTTATTTCTGTGACTGCTTCACGGACGTTAAAAAAATGTATATTCTGCTGATGTTGAGTGGGCTGTTCTATAAATGTCAATTAGATCCACTTAGTGGATTATGTTATTTAGTTGTTCTCTATGTTTGCTAATAATCTGTCTAGTAGTCCTACCAATTGCTGATGGTCCCCAACTATAACTGTGGGTTTTTCTATTTCTTTTTTGAGCTCCATCCATTTTCGTTTTATGTAGTTTGAAGCTCTTGTTTGGTGTATACATATTTTAAGATTGTTAGATCTGTTAGATTGATTCTTTTCTCATTAAATTTCATTGTTTGCCCCTGGTAATTTTGTTTGTTTGTTAGTTTGAAGGTCGCTTTGTCTTCCTGCCACTCCTGCTATTTAAAAAGAAATTAATGTTAGCATGATATATCTTTTTCCATCTCTTAACTTTTAACCTGTGTTAAAAATTTTAAGCTATGTTTGAAATGAGCTTTTTGCTAGACAGCATAAAGTTAGATCATGTTTTTTTGATCCAGTATGCCAATCTTTCAATGGTGTATTTAGAGATTACTTCCATTTAAAACTATTATTGATATGTTAGAACTTAAGCCTGCTACTTTCTTATTTGTTTTCTGTTTGTCTCCTCTGTTTTGTTTTTTGTTCCTGTGTTTCTCTTTTCTTGCTTTCCTGATGATTACTTGAAGGATTTAATTTTGTAGGATTTAATCTTACTTATCCTGTTTTTGAGTATATATGTTTATGTAGTTTTCTTAGTGGTTGTTTTGGGTATTACAATGTATACATGTGACTAATCACCTCCTGACATAGACATTTTATTGCTTCTACTGGAAGGCTTCTATTGAAGCCTTATTTCCATTAGCTCCCTTTATCATCCTTTTTTTTTTTTTTTTTTTTTTTTTTTTTTTTTTTTTTTTGAGATGGAGTCTTGCTCTGTCACCCAGGCTGGAGTGCAATGGCAAGGTCTCAGCTCACTGCAACCTCTGCCTCCCAGGTTTAAGTGATTCTGCTGCCTCAGCCTCGCAAGTAGCTGAGACTACAGGTGCATGCCACCACACCCAGCTAATTTTGGTATTTTTCGTAGAAAATATTTCACTATGTTGGCCAGGCTAGTCTTGAGCTCCTGACTTCGTGATCCACCCGCCTCTGCCTCTCAAAGTGCTGGGATTACAGGCGTGAAGCAACACGCCCAGCCTCATCCTCTTTTAAAATATAATTGTTTCCAGTGTTCCCTCTGTGTAGACTGAGAACTGGCACAAACCATGTTATAATTTTTGCTTCAACCATCAACTATGCTTTAAGAAACTCACAAAGACAGGACAGTGTGTTATGCTCATTTCTTTTTTTGCCTATTCTATGTTCTTTCCTTTCTGAAGTTCCAGGTCTTCTCCCATAATTCCTTTCTTCCTGTTGGAGGGTTGCCTTGGCCACTCTTTTGAGAGCAAGTCTTCTCACCACAAATTCCTTTAGTTTTCCTTCATCTGAGATAATGTTGATTTCCCCTTCATCAATGACGATTCGTTTCACTGTATATTGAATTCAAAACTGAATGTTCTTTTTACAGCACTTGAAAAATGTACCACTTTCTTCTGACCTTTGTGGTTTCAGATGAGAAAAGCTGTCATTTGAATGGCTGGTCCTCGGTAGGTAATGCCTTGTTTCTCTCTGGTTGCTTTTATGATGTTTTTCTGGCCGGATGTGGTGGCTCACCCCTGTAATCCCAGCAGTTTGGGAGGCCGAGGAGAGTGGATCATGAGGTCAGGAGTTCAAGACCAGCCTGGCCAAGATGATGAAACCCCATCTCTACTAAAAGTACAAAAATCAGCCGGGTTATCTCAACTACTTGGGAGGCTGAGGCAGGAGAATCACTTGAACTCCAGGGGGCGGAGGTTACAGTGAGCCAATTTCACATCACTCCACTCCAGCCTGAGCAGCAAAGTGACACTGTGTCTTAAAAAAAAAAAAAAAAAAAAAAAGAATTAAATATTTTTTTTCTTTGATTTTAATTTTCAGAAACTTAATTGTGATGTATTTTGGCAAGAATTCCTTTGGGTTTATCTTATTTAGAGTTCATTCAGCTTTTTGAATCTATGGTCTATGTCTTTTTCCAGATTTTGGGAGAATTCAGCCACTGTTTGTTGAGTACCTGTTTCAGTCCTTCCCCCTTTCTCCTCCGCTTTAAATGTCCCTGAGGCTGTGATCATTTTTTTCGGTCTGTTTTCTCTCTCGTATTCAGAAATCATTGGCTTGTCCTTAAGGTCACTGATTCTGTCTTCTATGCCCTCCATTCTGCTGTCAAATCCATTCATTCAGTTTTGTTTCCATCATCATGCTTTTCAAT
This sequence comes from Macaca fascicularis, assembly GCF_037993035.2. Lineage (NCBI taxonomy): Eukaryota > Metazoa > Chordata > Mammalia > Primates > Cercopithecidae > Macaca > Macaca fascicularis. The sequence goes on from NC_088386.1 coordinate 1,283,454, forward strand.
TCTATGATTTCTGTTTGCTTCTTTTTTATAATGTCTTTTTTGAAGCTTTGTATTTTTTCATTTGTTTCAAGGGTATTGATAATTACTTATTGAAGCGGTTTTCTGGTGGCTGCTTCAAAATCTTTGTTGGGTTGTTCTGTCTGGTTCTTCTCAGTGTTGGGATCAATGGATTATTTTCTCTCATTCAGGTTGTGATTTTGATGATTCTGGGTGTGACGAGTGATTTTTAGTTATAGTGTAGACATTCTGGATCTTATGTTAAAAGACTCTTGACCCTATTTAGATCTTATATTATAGCAAGCATTTACCCTATTTAGATTTAGCATGTAGCTCTAGTCTATTTTGTTGGCTACAATTCCAGTGACAGTTTAGTTTTCTGAGCATTTGCAATGCTATCCTGGTTGGCTTCTTTCTTCTGCTTGGGCCTTCTTTTGATCTCTGTTGGTGATGTCAGCAGGTCAGCAGGGAATCTTGACCCAGAAGATAGAGAGTACTTTCCCTGGCCTGTTCTCCAACTACCCAGTGCTAGTGGGCTTCCCACTCTATCTGTCTCTACCACTGCCACACTTGATCTCTTGACCTCGTGATCCACCCGCCTTGGCCTCCCAAAGTGCTGGGATTACAGGCATGAGCCACCACACCCGGCTGACTTTTTTTTAAGATCCAAGCTATACATGTACAGATTGGTTACATGTTGCATGATGCTGAGGTTTGGGCTTCTACTGATTCTGTTGCCCAAGTAGCGAACATGGTACCCAATAGATAGTTTTCAACCCTTGCTCCCCTCCCCCAAATGTTTATTATTCTCATGATTGTGCCTGTGTGTACCTAATATTTAGCTCCCACTTATAAGTGAGAACATGAAATACTCAGTTTTCTGTTTCTGCATTAATTCACTTAGGATCATGGCGTCTAGCTCCATCCATGTACTGCAAAGGATTTGATTTTGTTCTTTTTTATGGCTGCATAGTTCTCCATGGCGTTTATGTACCACATTTTCTTTATCCATTCCACCACTGGTGGGCACCTAGGTTGATTTCATGTCTTTGCTCTTGTGAATAGCACTACACAGAAGTGCAGGTGCCTTTTTGATATAATAATTTATTTTCCTTTGGGTAGATAACCTGCAGTGAGATACCTGGGTCAAATGGTGGTTCTAGTTTTAGTTGTTTGAGAAATCTCCAAACTGCTCTGTATGGGGGCTGAATTCATTTGCATTCTCACCACAATGTGTAAGAGCTCCCTTTTCTCCACGGCCCCACCAACAAGTGTTATTCCTGGCTGCTTTAGGAACAGCCGTCCTGACTGGTGCATCTCTCTGCTGTCTTGGTGTTGGCCTCTGTTGATTGCCTTCTGTCATCCAAATAGAGATTTTTCTGCTTCTTAATATACGGAGTAATTTTCTATTTATTCTGCACAGTGTGGGTGTTACATTATGGGGCTCGGGACCTTATATTTAAATATTGAGACTTAGTGGGCCTCTTCTGACCCTGCTCTGAGGGGAGGGGAGTACCGCCTCGTTACTGCCAGGTGGGGCTAGAAGTGCAGGTTCCCCACTGATGAAATAGAAGTTGTCACTTGAAGAGGAAAAAGGACTCCATCCATTTGATATGACAGCAAGGAATACTGACCATCAGGATCCAAACATTGAGATCCTTCTGTACATCAGAACTTGCACCTAAACATTGTATGGACTACAAAGAAGTGATTGCCATGGCCCCTTCTGGAGCTGATGGTTTGTTGGAATTCCTGACAGAATGACCTGCAATTTATATATATACAAAAGGAAGCCCAACGTTTTTCCAAACATTTTTAAATTGTGAAGATAATTTAACTGCTTTATGTGGCAATTAGAGGAGAGGAACAATTTTGACTATAACAAAAACACTGGCCAGGCATGGTGGCTCATGCCTGTAATCCCAGCACTTTGCGGGGCCAAGGTGGGTGGATCACTTGAGGCCAAGATTTGAGACCAGCCTGGCCAACATGGCGAAACCCTGTCTCTACTAAAAATACAAACATTAGCCAGGTGTGGTGGCACTTGCCTGTAATTCCAGCTACTGGGGAGGCTGAGGCATGAGAATCGCTTGAACGTGGGAGGCAGAGGTTGCAGTGAGCTGAGATCACGCCACTGCACTCCAGCCTAGGCAACAGAGCAAGACTCTGTCTCAAACAAATAAAAAATTTTATTTATTGTTTCTTTATTTCAATGTTTTTTTTTGTTTGTTTGTTTTTGTTTTGAGATGGAGTCTCGCTCTGTCACCCAGGCTGGAGTGCAGTGGCCGGATCTCAGCTCACTGCAAGCTCCGCCTCCGGGTTTTACGCCATTCTCCTGCCTCAGCCTCCCGAGTAGCTGGGACTACAGGCGCCCGCCACCTCGCCCAGCTAGTTTTTTTTTTTTTTTTTTTTTTGTATTTTTTAGTAGAGACGGGGTTTTACCATGTTGGCCAGGATGGTCTCGATCTCCTGACCTCGTGATCCCCCCATCTCAGCCTCCCAAAGTGCTGGGATTACAGGCTTGAGTCACCATGCCCGGCCTATTTCAATGTTTTTTAATATTGCTGTAAATGCTCTTTAATTACAGAATACACAAAATTATATATCACACATTCTATATTTTCTTTTCTAAGTAACCCTTATAAATTAAGATTTTAATGGCTGTTTAATTTTCCATTTTGTGTATATAGTTTAATTTGCTGAATCATTTTCCTAGTGTTGAGCACAAGTCATTTATCCTTTTTTTTTTTTCTTGCAAAGAACACTTCAATGAACATGTCACATTGCTGAATCTTTGCTTAAGTTAGAATCTCCCAAGTGAGATTACCTGGTCAGTGTATGACCTTTTAATGACTATCATAATTTAGCATTCATTAGTACATCTTCCCTGCAGGAACTCTTACTGTGGATTTCTCATGGTGACTCTCTATTTCCCTCAGTTTTTCAATATTTATTAATTGGAATTTTTCTGTAAGGAATAGTTTTCTTTTCTCCCCCATTTTGCGTTTAGAGCAGCACCCCCTTATCCACTGTTTTATTTTCTGCAGTTTCAGTCACCCAAGGTCAACCCTGGTCCTAAAACAGATGAGTATAATACAGTAAGATATTTTGAGAGGGAGAGAAAGAGACCACAGTCACATAATTGTTATTACAGTATATTATAATTACTCTTTATCACTAGTTATTTTATTAATGTCTTACTGTACCTAATCTATAAATTAAACTTTATCATAGGTATATATGTATGTACAGGAAATATAGTGTATATAGGATTCAATATTATCTGCAGTTTCAGGCACTCACTGGGGGTCTTGGAACACATCCCCCACAGATAAGGGGGGACTACTGTATTCAGTCACTTATTTGTATCAGTATGGGTTTATAGACAATTACTTTATTCTTTGGATTATAATCCAATCCTATGGTTATTTATGCTGTTACCCAGACTGTTCACTTACTAGCTGTCAAGAGCTCTTTTCAGTTGGCTTCTGTGCCCTTCAGGAGCTCCCATCCTTATTTTTAGTTCTTGAACACTTCTGTATTTTTTGGCACCACACTGTGCTCCAGGTTCACCTTCTGTTTGCCCTTGCCCAGTCCTGGCATCAGCCACTTCTTCCAGGAGAACCTGGGTTCTTTTATAGAATGGTATTTAGAAACCAAGATTTGGGTTTGAAGTGTGTTCATAGCCACTGTGGTGACACTGATTTTAGCTCTCCCAGCAGACAGGGCAGATAAACATATGTTGCATATATTAATCCATATATATACACATATTTATGTTTCATTATCTGCCTATTGGTCTGTGTGTGTGAAAGCATTTGTGCATGGATTCGTATACAAATATAAAAATGTATGTACTTTTAAGTGTGAGTTACCTGATATCTGTTATCTCCGACTCCAACCCACACCACAGGATTCATTCTAGCCTTAAGTCTTTATTTGTAACTTCTTTTTCTGATGGTAAGAAACCTGGTTCTCATGATCCACAAGGTATTTAGAGACCAGACTGGCCAACATGGCAAAACAGCCCTGGTAAACATGTAAAATAGTTTCAGATTGCTAACCTAGAACTCGGTGAGAAATGTAGCAACTCAAGTACTGTGTTTGTATAAAGTCCTTTTTGTCTTTAGCCTCTCAGTATCCGATCGACACATCATTCTCTGAAGTCACTTAGGTCAGCTCCTTTATTTCCTACCCCTGTCAGCATGGCTACATCATTAATTTGGAGTACAGCTGGAGTCATTTGTCACAGTCTATAGTCCATCTTGGGTTCCCCCAGTGTTCTGGTGTGGGTGTGGGTATGGGTGGGTTTAATTTGTATTCAGTAAAATGTACTCCTGGTGGTGTGTAGTTCAGTAGATTTTGGCAAGTTTATACCACAGAGCAGTTTGATGACTTAAAAATTTCCCTCATGTTGCCCTTTAGTAGTCAAGTCATTCTCCAGTCCCCAGTCCCCAGTCCCCAGCCCTTGGAAACCCTTGATCTGTTTACCATCCCTGTAGCTTTGCCTTTTCCAAAATGCCATATAAATGGATCATACAATATGCAACCTTTTGAGTTTGGCTTCTTTCACTTAGCAGAATGTACTTATGGTCCTTCCAAGTTACAAAGGCTTGGGAGTCATCTTCATGCCACACAGTTGAGACTGTGAGAGTGGGGAGTTGATCAGGGAAGGGCAAGTGAATTGGGAAGGGAAGGAGAACGATGACACCAGCATTCAGGGGAGACCAAGAAATGGAGACACAGAAGCCACCATCCAGGAACTAAAACCGGGGGTAAGAGGTCTGCTGAAACCCCAAGAGGAGCGTGTCAGGAAAGAGATAAACTGGAGTCAAGAAGAATGTTGGTCTGTGTGTTCCCGGTGGCTGCCGTAACAAATTTCCATAAACTCTGACTCCAAACAACACGCATCTATCATCTTACAGTTCTGGGGGTCAGGAAGTCCAGCACGCAGCTCGCTGGGCTGAAATCCAGGCATCGTGGGGCTGGTTCCATCTGGAGGCTCTAGAGAGGATGGGTGCCTTTCCAGCCCCTGGGCATGTTCCTGCCCACATTCCTCGGCTTTCATCCCTTCCTGGAATCTCTCCAGCTTCTGCTCCTATCGTCACATCTTCTACGCCGACTCTCTGGCCTCGGTTTTCCTTTGTAAGGAGCCATCCAGACAATCCAGGATAATTTCATCCTCAAGATCCTTTGCATAATCACATGTGCAAAATCCTTTTTGCCATAAAAGGTAACATTCACAGGTTCTAGGGATTAGGGCATGAATATGTTTGTCAGAGTTGGTGGTGGGGGGTTGGCATTATTCTTCCTACTGTAGTCTGGGAGAAACAATAGGAAAAATCTTAGTGACCTTAGGTTGGGAAAAGTTTAATTCAACACACAAAATTGACCTACAAAAACCAATGAACTGGGCATCATCAAAATAAAAACGTTTTTGGCCGGGCACGGTGGCTCATGCCTGTAATCCCAGCACTTTGGGAGGCTGAGGTGGGCGGATCACGAGGTCAGGAATTTGAGACCAGCCTGGCCAACATAGTGAAACCTTGTCGCTACTAAAAATATAAAAAATTAGCCAGGCATGGTGGCGGGCGCCTGTAATCCCAGCTACTTGGGAGGCTGAGGCAGGAGAATCACTTGAACCTGGGAGGCAGAGTTTGCAGTGAGCTGAGATTGCGCCACTGCACTCCAGCCCGGACGACAGTGTGAGACTCCATCTAAAAAAAAATAAAATAAAAACGTTTTGCTTTTTAAAAGACTTTGGTAATAAAACGAAAAGGCAAGCCATAGACTGGAAGAAACTATTTGGAAAACATATATCTGACAAAAGACTTATATAAGATATACAAAGAAGCCTTAAAACTCAATAGTAAGAACACAACCCAGTTTTTAAAAATGAGCAAAAGACGTGAAGACACATCACCAAAAAAGATGTATAGATGGAAAAGACATGTGAAAAGATGCTCAACATCATATGCCCTGAGGGAAGTGCACATCCAGATCGCAAGGAGATACTGCTTCATAGTCACTAGAAGGGGTAACATGAACAAGGTTGGTGGTACCAGGTGCTGGGGAGGCTGTGGAGCAGCGGGACCTCAGACATTGTGGGGAGTGAGGAAGGGAATGGAGAGCAGGTTCCTGAGCAGTTGAACGCATGCCCCTACCCTGTGTATCTGGTACAGCATCATCCCACTCCTCGGTATGTATCCAGGAGAAATGAAAGCTCATGTCCGTATAAAGACCTGTACATGGATGTTCACTGCAGCTTTCTGTGAGAAGCCGGAAATTGGGAACAACCCAAATGTCCATCAGCAGGTGAAGAGATAACAAATTGCCTTATAGCCGTACTGTGGAACACAGGTCAGCAATAGAAGGAATGGATTCCTGACACACGGAACAACACGGGTGCATTTCAGAATAATCATGCCAAGTGGGAAAGGCCAGATACAAAAAATACATATGGCATAGGTCCATTTATATGAAATTCTAGAAAAGGCAAAAAGCAGATAAAGGTTGCCTGGGGAAGGAGAGGGTGCTGAGGGAGGAGTGAGGAGAGGCAGAAGGGAAAGAGATCAATGGTCATCATATTGATGGTGGTCATGGTTTCACAGATGTGTGTCAAAACTTTATTTGTACGCTTGAAATATATGTGGTTTTTTTATGACAGTTATACATCAGTAAAGTTGTAAAAAAGTAAATAGTAATAAAAACAAAAGAAAACAAAGAACCTTGAATTTGGCAGTGTCATGGGCTCCTCTGCTGGCTAATTCAGGGCTCGGCAGGGTGGCGGCCCGACTGCGGGAGCAGTGTCCAGAACTTCTGATTCCAGAATCACAGCACACTACACATTTCCCAAGAAGCTCCTCACAACAAAAGCTAAACCTATAAGTAAAACATGTCATCCTAAACAAGCTTTAGTTGAGTTCACACACACACAAGTAATTCCCAGGACAAGAAAAGAAGGGAGAGTTCAAAAAGTATGGAATTCAGTGGGAGGTAGAACCCCAGAGAGAGTGGCAATCACAGAAATGCTCACGAGCCACACGCTGGTTAAAAGTGACTGAGGCCCAACCAAAAAAAGTCCAGGACCAGATGGATTCACAGCTGAATTCTACCAGAGGTACAAGGAGGAGCTGGTACCATTCCTTCTGAAACTATTCCAGTCAATAGAAAAAGAGGGAATCAGCCGGGCGCGGTGGCTCACGCCTGTAATCCCAGCACTTTGGGAGGCCGAGGCGGGTGGATCACAAGGTCAGGAGATCGAGACCACGGTGAAACCCCGTCTCTACTAAAAATACAAAAAATTAGCCAGGCGCGGTTGTGGGCGCCTGTAGTCCCAGCTACTCAGGAGGCTGAGGCAGGAGAATGGCGTGAACCCGGGAGGCGGAGCTTGCAGTGAGCCGAGATCGCGCCACTGCACTCCAGCCTGGGCGACAGAGCGAGACTCCGTCTCAAAAAAAAAAAAAAAAAAGAAAAAGAGGGAATCCTCCCTAACTCATTTTATGAGGCCAACATCATCCTGATACCAAAGCCTGGCAGAGACACAATAAAAAAAGAGAATTTTATACCAACATACCTGATGAACATCAATGCAAAAATCCTCAAAATACTGGCAAACCGGATCCAGCAGCACATCAAAAAGCTTATCCACCATGATCAAGTTGGCTTCATCCCTGGGATGCAAGGCTGGTTCAACATATGCAAATCAATAAACGTAGTCCAACATATAAACAGAACCAAAGACAAAAACCACATGATTATCTCAATAGATGCAGAAAAGGCCTTCGACAAAATTCAACAGCCCTTCATGCTAAAAACTCTCAATAAATTCGGTATTGATGGAACGTATCTCAAAATGATAAGAGCTATTTATGACAACCCACAGCCAATATCATACTGAATGGGCAAAAACTGGAAGCTTTCCCTTTGAAAACTGGCACAAGACAGGGATGCCCTCTCTCACCACTCCTATTCAACATAGTGTTGGAAGTTCTGGCTAGGGCAATCAGGCAAGAGAAAGAAATAAAGGGTATTCAGTTAGGAAAAGAAGAAGTCAAACTGTCCCTGTTTGCAGATGACATGCTTGTATATTTAGAAAACCCCATTGTCTCAGCCCAAAATCTCCTTAAGCTGATAAGCAACTTCAGCAAAGTCTCAGGATACAAAATTAATGTGCAAAAATCACAAGCATTCTTATACACCAGTAACAGACAGAGAGCCAAATCATGAATGAACTTCCATTCACAATTGCTTCAAAGAGAATAAAATACCTAGGAATCCAACTTACAAGAGAAGTAAAGGACCTCTTCAAGGAGAACTACAAACCACTGCTCAATGAAATAAAAGAGGACATAAACAAATGGAAGAACATACCATGCTCGTGGATAGGAAGAATCAATATTGTGAAAATGGCCATACTGCCCAAGGTAATTTATAGATTCAATGCCATCCCCATCAAGCTACCAATATGTTTCTTCACAGAATTGGAAAAAACTGCTTTAAAGTTCATATGGGACCAAAAAAGAGCCCGCATCTCCAAGACAATCCTAAGTCAAAAGAACAAACCTGGAGGCATCATGCTACCTGACTTCAAACTATACTACAAGGCTACAGTAACCAAAACAGCATGGTACTGGTACCAAAACAGAGATATAGACCAATGGAACAGAACAGAGTCCTCAGAAATAATAATACTACACATCTACAGCCATCTGATCTTTGATAAACCTGAGAAAAACAAGAAATGGGGAAAGGATTCCCTATTTAATAAATGGTGCTGGGAAAATTGGCTAGCCATAAGTAGAAAGCTGAAACTGGATCCTTTCCTTACTCCTTATACGAAAATTAATTCAAGATGGATTAGAGACTTAAATGTTAGACCTAATACCATAAAAACCCTAGAAGAAAACCTAGGTAATACCATTCAGGACATAGGCATGGGCAAGGACTTCATGTCTAAAACACCAAAAGCAATGGCAACAAAAGCCAAAATTGACAAATGGGATCTAATTAAACTCAAGAGCTTCTGCACAGCAAAAGAAACTACCATCAGAGTGAACAGGCAACCTACAGAATGGGAGAAAAGTTTTGCAATCTACTCATCAGACAAAGGGCTAATATCCAGAACCTACAAAGAACTCAAACAAATTTACAAGAAAAAAATAACCCCATCGAAAAGTGGGCAAAGGATATGAACAGACATTTCTCAAAAGAAGACATGCATACAGCCAACAGACACATGAAAAAATGCTCATCATCACTGGCCATCAGAGAAATGCAAATCAAAACCACAATGAGATACCATCTCACACCAGTTCAAATGGCGATCATTAAAAAGTCAGGAAACAACAGGTGCTGGAGAGGATGTGGAGAAATAGGAACACTTTTACACTGTTGGTGGGACTGTAAACTAGTTCAACCATTATGGAAAACAGTATGGCGATTCCTCAAGGATCTAGAACTAGAAGTACCATATGACCCAGCCATCCCATTACTGGGTATATACCCAAAGGATTATAAATCATGCTGCTATAAAGCCACATGTACACGTATGTTCATTGTGGCACTATTCACAATAGCAAAGACTTGGTATCAACCCAAATGTCCATCAGTGACAGACTGGATTAAGAAAATGTGGCACATATACACCATGGAATACTATGCAGCCATAAAAAAGGATGAGTTTATGTCCTTTGTAGGGACATGGATGCAGCTGGAAACCATCATTCTCAGCAAACCATGGCAAGAACAGAAAACCAAACACTGCATGTTCTCACTCATAGGTGGGAACTGAACAATGAGAACACTTGGACTCGGGAAGGGGAACGTCACACACCGGGGCCTATTATGGGGAGGGGGAAGGGGGGAGAGATTGCATTGGGAGTTATACCTGATGTAAATGACGAGTTGATGGGTGCTGACGAGTTGATGGGTGCAGCACACCAGCATGGCACAAGTATACATATGTAACAAACCTGCACGTTATGCACATGTACCCTACAACTTAAAGTATAATTAAAAAAAAAAAAGTGACTGAGGCTGAGCGCGGTGGCTCACACCTGTCATCCCAGCACTTTGGGAAGCCGAGGCAGCTGGACCACGAGGTCAGGAGATCGAGACCATCCTGTCTAACACGGTGAAACCCCGTCTCTACTAAAAATACAAAAAATTAGCCAGGTGTGATGGCAGGTGCCTATAGTCCCAGCTTCTCGGGAGGCTGAGGCAGGAGAATGGCGTAAGTAAACCCAGGAGGCGGAGTTTGCAGTGAGCCTAGATCACGCCACTGCACTCCAGCCTGGGTAACAAAGAGAGACTCTGTCTCAAAAAAAAAGTGACTGAAAGCAGGGCCTTTGGGGGAGTCGGTGGGGGACTACAGAAGGGATAGCATTAGGAGAAATACCTAATGTAGATGACGGGTTGATGGGTGCAGCAAACCGCCATGGCATGTGTATACCTATGGAACAAAACTGCCCATTCTGCACATGTATCCTCAGAACTTAAGGTATAATAATAAAAAAAGGTGTAATAATAAGAAAGATTGAATTTGGAAAGTCCAGCTATATGTTGGTTATGAAAAGCACACCTAAGGAACATTGAGAGATTGAAAATAAAAGAATGGATAAAATACATGGCTGGCAAAGACTAACCAAAAGAATGCCAGTGTGGGTGTATTAATATCAGAGGATGGCCTTTAAAGGAAAAGTCTTTCTTAGGGATAAGAAAGTAAAAGCCTTTATTACCATTGGTAATAAAGAAGCGACTCACAGGAACGATTCTGAACTTGTTTATGCACCTGCTCACATAAGGCTGAACTGTAACAATTAAAAGAGGAACTTGACAAATCCACTAGGATAGTGGGAGGTTTCCACACACTTCTCCTAATCACAGAGGAAAAACTAGTAAGACTACTGAGGATTTAACCAGTCAACAAGGCTGATCTAATGATCCCTTAACACTGCACCGACCCATTAGAGAATTCACCATCCTTTCCAACAGCCATGGCTCATCTCCAGCGTAGGACCGTGTACTTCAAAAAATCAGTATCACACAGACGACTGTTTGATGACAGTGTCATTACATAGAAATCAGAAACAAAAAGATAACTAACATACTTCTAAGCCACAGGCCAAAGAGGAAATTATAATGAGGTTATTTAAAAAATTAGAATTGTCAAGATAATGGACATACCACCGATTAAACCTAGTGGTTTTTAGAAGGGACACTGTGTCCTCACATACTAATATTCTCTAAAAAGTGAATGAGCCATAAGGAAGCGTGCAGATTAAATGTAAGCCATGTTACTGAGGAGTTTGCAGAGGGCAGAGGAGAGCCCAGGAGAGGCTAGCTCCACTGGAGGTGTCGGCCAATGTCGGGGTAGCGGGCAGGGAAGCGGTGAGGTCAGAAGGAGGAGGTGGGATGTGGGGCCTGCCCGTCAACACCATCCTCCCCTCCTGGTGGGCTGGTAGTCAGCAGTTTACCCCGCTGTGGAACACTCACTGCAGCTGTTTCTTACGGGAGACAGGCTCAACATCTTGCCCTAAAGCCTCATCTAGTTATAGAATAAGACAGTCAGGAAGTGCCAGGCCTGTGGCCAAATGGAGCCTGCCTGCTTCAGACTTTCAAATGTAACCCACTCCCACCCCTGTAAAAACCCTGAGCCTCCACAGAAAGAATACTTGTTTGCTCCAGATTCCAGCCCCAGGCCATTCCCAGGACATAACCCTGGACTTACATCACTTTATGCTGAGAAATTATGTGGGGATCACTCCTGAATCAACTCAGGAAGAAAGTCTGTCTTTATAAGATTAGAATCTAATACTCAGTCAAATCAAATGTGGTTTTTAATGTACTCATTGAATTTCAGTATCTGTACACTTCAATCAATCAAACCTGCTCTTCCAATGCAGCTGTTCAGACTGCACCAGCTCTGTCACCTGGAAGAGTTACCTTAGATTTTTTTTCCCCCAAAGGCTTTTGTTTTCATTGAGACTGAGGGAGGCCTCTTGCCAAAATACCTGGAACTCAGACAAAGGCTGAACCCTCCACCCAGCGCAAGACACCAGCCCCTGCCTCACAGGTAGTGTCCTGGGCAGTGATGCTGGGCAAGGAGGGCAGAAACGAGCCGACTGGCATTCTAGTCGCCAGGGTCCTGATCGTTAGTCACTTGGGACTTGGGACCTGGGATTCTCTGTGTCTGCGCATGTAAGCAGTGATGCCTACATGAGTCTGGAAGGTGACACCAAGCTATGTCGATGCTGAGGATGGCTCCAGTGTCCCTTAGATGAGTTCTTGGTTTCTTAGCCAGTTTGGTGAGATGAAGGGCCGCGGGTGCCCTGCAGGCCAGGCGTCACTGAGCTGAGCACCCTGCCCAGCCTTAGCAACCTTCTCAGTTCAATGGTTAATGACAGCACCCACTTGCAGTTGCACAGTTCTCTGTGCTTGTCCGGGCATGCTCTGGTCCTCTCCTTGCCGTGGGAGGTAGGCATGCTGAAAGCGTCTGGCCTTGCCATACAGTCGGGGCGCCTGGCCCCACGGAGGCAGCGGCCGGAGACAGTTCCTGCAACAGACCCCTGGTTCCTTCACTTCTCTCCTCTGGGACATCCTGTAACCACCACACAGCCCTCCTTCCCAAATGGTTTGATTTTTAATGTTTCCTTTTCTATTCCAAACGCCTTCTGCTTTGCAACTTACTTGGAACTGCAGGATCATGTTATTCCTCATGTCCTACCCTGCCCCTTAAAAGCCTCACTTTGGGTGTGTGTGTGTTTTCCTTCTCTCAGTTAAGAATTAAAAGCCATTTTACTTTGAGAACGCTCTTATGACAAGTCCTGGGAAACCATGCCTGGGAGGGGCCGGTGGGGTGAATGGCTTCTGTACAAAGCTTATGTCAAGTAGCCTTCGTAAGAAATGGGGCTGAGTGCTTGGCCAGCTCTGGGCCTGGGGGAGCTTTGGGGAGTTTGTGCATCGATTGGTGTGCACAGCAGTTGGTCAGAGTTCAAGTCATTGTATGCACTGAGACATGCTACAGCCATGATGCCTAAGGGAAGGAAGCCACACCCAAAAGAACATGCAATAGTCCCCCCTCATCCAAGGTTTCAGTTACCTGAGGTCAACTGTAGTCCGAAAATAGGTGAGTACAGTGCAATGAGATATTTTGAGAGAGAAAGACCACTTCACATAACTTTTGTTACAGTCTATTGTTAGAATTGTTCTATTTTGTTAATTTTTTACTGTGCCTAATTTGTAGCTTATACTTTGTCATAGGTATGCATGTAGAGGAAGAAACAATACAGATAGGGTTCGGTACTGGGGGGAGTGGTTCAGGCATCCGCTGGGGGTCTTGGAACATATCCCCTGTGGATAAGGGTGGCTACTGTGTAATTTGTTTTTCTGAAACTCCAGAAAAGACAAAGCAAGACTGTGTGGCAGAAAGCAGGTCATTGTGAGGAGGTGGAGGGAAGCAGGGATTGACTGGGGAGGGCAGGGGCTTTTTGGGGAAATGGCAACAGTCTAGATTTTTATCATGATGGTAGTTACAGGAATGTACACAGTTTTCAAATCTCATAGATCTGTGCGTTTTAAATGGATGCTTGAAAATGTATATCTCAATAAGTAGTTTAAGAAATGTGTAACGAGAGAGGGAAATACTTGCAGTTCTCTATTTTTCTTCTTGTCTTCAAAGCTTTATAACATCCCAAAATGTGTTTGCAACTTCAATCATTCTCGTTTTTGTTGTTGCCGTTCTTTTTGGGTTTTTTTGCTCTAACAAACCAAACTCAGAAAACACTTCTTCCATGCAAGGGCATCGACTTTAAACCAGTTGGTTACAGAAGAACGAACAATGCAAACATATTAATTTGTTTCTTCTTGCTGAAAATGTTAGGCAGAGGTATGCTTTTCGCCATGACTTATGCAACGTATTTATACCTACATAAACCCACATGCGCGTTGGTCCTGTTCTGATTTTTAATGGGGTTGTTTTAAGAATGTGCTGCCTTTTCTCCCTGCTGATTGGGTTTGGCCTCATCACTTGTTTTCCGTGTTGATACAAGGCAACCCTTCATACTTACCTCCTTTCCTAGGGGCACCTGGGGAACTGATGAGCCGTTTCTGAGCCTTCCTCCTTCTGGCCAAGGCAGGCACGGTGTAAACATGTGCACAGATGTCCTCAGGCCTTGTCTCTGACTCCTCTCTTCTTGCCCTCCCAGACTCCAGAGCCAGGTGCACACCTGCCAGGTGAAGGTGAGATTGAAGATAACCAGCTCCCCACATCCCCTGTGGAACAAGTGGAGCAGGGATGGAGCCGGCAGACAGACCGCGATGATTCTGAAACACTGTCCCAGCAGAGTGAAACTGGATCAGACACAAAAACTGACCCCTTTGAAAGTGCCTCCGACACAGAGTCCTTGTCTGGGGACCTCCCGAGGGGAGTCTTCCACCCTCTGAGAGGTACCCCTGTAGACACAGAAGTGCCTTGGGAATACCCTGATGTCTCAGCAACTGGACCCCCTCAAGAGCAGCATTTGACCAGTGTTCCTCGGCTTCATGCAAAGGAAGAACTCGGTTTGTCCCCTGGCTTAAAGGACGACTCTTGCAAAAATGGGTGGCGAGCCTTTGCCACCGTTGCTGGAGAACAGGAGGCAGGACACCTCTGGGACTGCGCGACGAGCCTGGAGCGAGAGGCTTTGCTGGCAGGGGCTCCCCGACACACAGGGTGCTGCTTACAGAGGGCCACAGACAGCAGCGGTCCGGAGCCAGAACGGGGGGTGGCTATTCAAGACCTCAGAGGGCTCTCCGCTGTCTCTCTTCAGAAATCCAGGTCTGAGGGCTATCTGGGCATCCCAGTGGTCTGGCCCTTCCTTCTCTGGTGCTGTGAACTGGGTCGGAGTTGGCCACATATCCACAACAGGGCCAGGGCACTTGTGCCACTTAGCAGAGACCCAGTGGACAGCACAGCCCCTCTGGGGACCAGGACAAAAAGGGAAAGTACTCTAAGCCTTGCAGGGGACACAGAACTGCTCTGGTCCCAGCCCCACTTGGATGTTCCCTGCCAGCCTCCTTTGAGAACATCTTGCCTTCTACACACCAAGCGTCATCATAGTGCCCCAGAAACTATTGGTGACAAGAATAGGGCATCCCCCATACACGACTGTGGGCACATGAGGGCACCGGTCAGGGCCCATTCCATAGCAGGGTTTTCCTCAGAGTGCCCCGAGGATCCCATGGGACCGAATGTTGTGAAGTCTGGCACCCCTGTGAAGGAAGGGGAAGAAAATGAACGAGATCCAAGAACACAAAACGCCCTTTCCCCTACACCCACCCCGCTGGCTGGCCCGCTTCCTGCTTTTCAAAGTGGGGCTCCGCATCTGCAGGGTCCCTGCAAGCCCGATGGGTTTCGCTTGCAAAGGGCCTTTCAGGACACTCCTTCTGCAGATCTCCTGGGGGAAAACCAGTTAAGACAGGAATCCAGGTCATGTCTGGTGGCTTCATGCCTCACGTCAGAGTTAGTGAAGCTCAGTGCGGAGGAAGTGCCTGAGCCTGCTGAGTACAAGTCGGAGCAAAGCCCAGAAAGCAGAACCCAGGAACCCCAAGGCACCCAACTCGCACCAAGAGCTGCTGCTGAGAGACAGACACAGAAGCACCTCTGGGGCATTTCTGTCGAGGCAGGAAACCAAACCAGTAATTTCACATCAAAGTATGTGCTCGGCGTGGAAAGCAAGCCACCTACCAGGGCCAAGTTCCCACGGCAGCCTAGCAGTCAGGGGACCCAGGTGTGGAGTGGAGACTCAATGGGCTGCTTGGAAGTGAGTGACAGTTCAGATGCCCCTGAGACCACCCAGAAGTCAAGCGCAATAGACACTTCAAAGGCAGCCGAAGAGGCCATGTTTCTAGACCCCAATTTCAGGGAACAGGCTTTGCAAGGTCTTTCAGAATTCAAGGCAGCCACGGTGTCTCACTGCGGCCCTGGGGCTGAGGAGGGTGAACAGGGGCCTGGGGGTGCCGTGGGCCGGCAGCTGGAGCCCAAAGCAGGCGGTGAGGCCTCCAGGGGCAGGGGCGCCCTCATCATTGTGGCTGTGGAGCAGAAAGGTCTTCAGGCCGCCAGGAGCAATGCGAGGCCTGTTCCAGAAGCACTGCCCCCTCGCTTTCCTGAGGAAAGACCGGAATCTCCCCCGAGCACTGGCGAGACCGCCTGTGAGTCTCCCGCTACGGGGAAAACACCAGCCGGTAAAGAGTGTGAGCTGCTTCAGCCCGTGGCCCAGGCCGCAGAGCTCGGGAGCGTGCTGGTTCCCCGAGCTGCTTTGGTGGAGAAGCCGAGCACAGCGGCGCCCCCGGGAGAGACACTGCGTGGGGAGAGCCAGAGCCCCGGGCCCGGGGAGCGTGGCGCCGGGGAGGCCCCGGAGGGCGGCGCTGCAGCAGCCCCGGGCCAGCGCCCGCGTATCCCTGCCTTGGAGCCGCCCCAGCCGCCACGCGGGCTTCGCAAGGCCGTGCAGGAACCTGGGAAGCGCCCCACGTTTTCCAAGGTGACCTCCTTCAGGAAGGGCAGGCCCTTGGCCGCTGAGAGCCCAGGAGGGGACCCGGCCCCGACCACCGAGGGCCGCGGCGGGGGTCTTTCAGGCCCCGAGGGGCTCCCCCCGGAGAATCCGCCCCGGGCGGCCCGCTGGGACCCGCCGCCTCTGCACCACGGGGACGCCAGCGCCTGGCCCGAGTTTGCCCCGCAGGCTGCAGGCGACGGGACCGCAGGGCCGGCAGGGACTGGGCACATGGGGACCGCAGGGGACCTTGGTAGGCGAGGGCCTTCCTCTGAGAGCTGTAACGCAAAGAGACTCAAAACAACGGAGAAAAAGCTCAGGGCAAGGTTAGCCTTGGCTCATAAGACCTTTTCAAGCTTTTTTGAGTCAATCGTTGTAGAGAAAGAGAACACCCAGGAACGTTCCCCAGGTTCTCCCAAGGGCGAGAAGGAGAAGAGCAGGCTGCGCCAGGGTTCCTGGCGGGCCTTTCTGAAAAGCAAAGACACCGAAAGCCCCAAAAAGCCCGCCCTAGTGAGACCGCTGCTAGGACCCGGAATTCTTTCCCCGGCAGAGACCGACAGCCACTGTGAGGAACGGGCGGGGGACAAAGAGGGCTATGTTTTTAGCGATCACTGGGCACCCCCACTTGCCCCCACACCTTTGCCCCCCAGTTTAGTTTCTCCAGAACGCAGGAGGAAAAGTGAACCGACCATCAAGTGCACAGCCGCCCGGGAAGGCGGTAGGTACCTACCTTCAGGTATCTTTCCTGAAAAGTCCTGGCTGGTGTCCCCCGGCAGCCCTCGGGCCCAGCAGGCTGGCATTGCGCACACCCTGCCTTCCAGCTCTGCCAGCTACCTGGCATATGAAAACCCCGGGACGCCCTGCAGACCCACGAGCCCCAAACCCCTGAGTCCCAGGCCTAATGCTCAGCGGACGGGTCCCCACTACCCCGGGAGGGGTAGCGCCGTCTCCATGGTTTCTCTTGGAAGCTACAGCTACGTGGACAGCAGTTCAGGGGACCCTGAAAGACCCAAGATTCCCAAGGGCCGGACCAGTCTCCTGCTTTCTCTGCAGACGCTAAACCAGGATGAGCAGAAGGAAGAGGGCAGGGAAGGAGGCCCGGGTCCACGCGGCTTGGGCACAGCGCCCTGGCTCAGGGACCTTCCTGGGAATGAGGTGAGTATCTGAATCGCACCAAGCCTTTCCTGAGCTCCTCAGGCAAGAGGAGGAGGGGAGCAGGCGGGAATCGTCCTAAGTGAGGGGAGATTCAAGTAGGAAGGCCAGGCCAAAATTGTCCCCATTACACTCCCAGTCCCCCCAACAGCCCCCTCCCCTAGTGAACACAGCGTGTGACCAGCTTCTTGAACGTTACCAAGCTAACAAGCCGGAATTGGCATTTCATCATTTCATTTTGTGTTTTTCTTTAATTTCAAGCCATTTGAATTTTCTTTTGTATGAACTGCCGGCTCCCTAGGCACTGCCCATTTTCTTTTCTTTCTTTCTTTTCTTTCTTTCTTTCTTTTTTTTTTTTTTTTTGAGACAGAGTCCCGCCCTGTCGCCAAGGCTGGAGTGCAGTCGCTCCATCTCGGCTCACTGTAACCTCTGCCTCCCGGGTTCAAGCAATTCTCTGCCTCAGCCTCAGGAGTAGCTTGGACTACAGGCGCCCACCACCACGCCCGGCTAATTTTTGTATTTTTAGTAGAGACGGGGTTTCACCATGTTGGCCAGGCTGGTTTTGATCTCCTGACCTCGTGATCCACCCGCCTCATCCGGCACTGACCATTTTCTACTGAATGGTCTGTGTAGGCTTTTGTGTTAAACCTAGTCCTTCTCCACTGTGGCATTTTAAAAAAATTCCCCATGTTGTCTTCTAGTACTTTAATGGCTTGTATTTTATCGTATTTAGAATTTGATCCAGCTGAACTTATTTCGTATAAAGAGACAGGAATTGTTGGTGCTTCTGAAATGTTTAGTGCAGTAAGATGGTCTCTTCCCCAAAGTGACCCCTTCTGTCCGGGATAGGTTAGCAGGGTCAGGCACAGGAAGGAGCAGACAAGGGTGGGATTTCTCATCCCAGCTGCCCTTGGAATGAGGGAGCTTTTCTGGAAATTCCAGAAAGACAGTGCCCTGGAGACCGCGAAAAGTAAAAAGCAAGGCTCCCTTCACTTCTTTAGACCAAGAGATGTCACGTCTCCTGCACGGCCAGAGCCGGGGAGCACAAGCGACAGCCGCCCCACGCGGTGGCACGGTGGCCTCTGGGGCACTCCCCTCTGCCTGCAGGCAGATGTCAGCCACTCATGGGCTGCACGGATGGGAAGCTGACATATGAGGTGCTGGTAGAGCGCCTCCAGGCCAGGCTAAGAGGGGCGGAGCTGGGCGAGAAGGGGTTTCCCAGCAGAGCATCCGACAAAGCTGAGTGGACAGCATACATTCAAATAGGATCACTACCAGCAGGAAACGGCTTCACCTCCTCAGCCTGTTTCTGCATCTGTAGGCTGTTAAACATGAAAGGACTTTTTTGTTTTGTTTTGTTTTGTTTTTTGGGGGGTCCTTTTTTCATTACTGTTACTACTAAAGTTTAAAAACAACGCCAAACAATACAGATGTAGAAAGGAAAAGGCCTCTCCCCAAAACCCGCTAATCCCACTCCATGCAAGGAAACACTGCTGTATACTAAGGTGTCTCATCTTTCATCGTGTTCTCACACAGGGTTTATGGGGCAGTTTGGGGAGGGGGAGTTACACCGCGTGGTCAGACATACACATTGCTCTGCGCCTTGCTTGCTTGCTTAATACGGCAGGTACAGCCCTCCGGCGCCTCATATTCGTGGCTGTGTTTGGAAGTTGCATAATAGTTCAGGGTAGGACCATGCTGTATTTCCTTTAACGGTTCTTCTACTGATTGGCGCTGAGGTAATCTGTAGTTTGGGGTCTTTATAAATAATGCTGCGGCAGCACCCTTGAGCACGTGTCCTTAGATATGGATGCTTTTATTTCTGTCGGATATAAAAGTGGGATTGCACAAAGGGTAGGGGTATTTTAATAGCTTCCAGATTACTTCTGAAATGACTGGCGATCGACGCTCAACAGCAGTATCTGAGTGCCCATTTTCTCACACCCCTGCAACTTCGTTGCTTATTGCCCTTTTATATTTTCTATCACCTGAAAATACATAGAGAACTTGATTTAAAAGTAAAAAGACATTTTAGTGTTAGGCAACTCAGAGTTAAATCAAGTAGTCAAAAGAAGATTTTACAGTATTTGAATTAACAAGCCTGATTTAATGGTGATATAAGCCAGGCGCGGTGGCTCACGCCTGTAATCTCAGCACTTTGGGAGGCCGAAGTAAGCAGATCACCTGAGGTCAGGAGTTCGAGACCAGCCTGGCCAACATGGTGAAACCCCGTCTCTACTAAAAATACAAAAATTAGCTGTGCCTGGTGGTGGGTGCCTGTAATCCCAGCTACTTGGGAGGCTAAGGCAGGAGAATCACTTGAATCCGGGAGGCAAAGGTTGCAGTGAGCCGTGCCACTGCACTCCAGCCTGGGTAACAAAGCAAGACTCCGTCTCAAAAAAAAAAAAAAAAAAGGTGAGATATATATATATATATATATATATATATATATGTCCGTGTGTGTCTATGTATACACACTGTATACACACACATGCACACACATACATGGTGCAGAAGCACATACTGGAAGGCAGATATTCCTGGAAGTGGTCCCTGTGCTCACTTGACATTGTGCATAGGATGGAGCAGGTGCATGGGGCCTCAGGCACACACCTGGACAGCCTGCTTGGTTTGTTGGGGTTTTTTTGTGTGTGTGTGCCTTTCTGTTTGTTTTTTGTTTATTTGGTTTGATTCAGGGTCTTGCTGTGTCTCCCAGGCTGGAATGTGGTGACAAGATCACAGCTCGCTCAGTCTGGATCTCCCAGGCTCAAGCAATCTTCCTGCCTCAGCCTCCCAAGTTGCTGAGCCCCCAGACATGCGCCACCACACCCAGATAATTTTTTAATTTTTTGTAGTGATGGAGTCTCACCTTGTTGCCCTGGTTGCGTTTTAACAAACAGTGATTGAGATGATAAGTAGAAAGTATCCAGCAAAGGGCCAGGCGTGAAGCGGGTGTCCGATAAATTGAGCTCCTATTCCTCTTTCCGTTTCACTCCTTACTGGAGAAGAGGAAGGCCTAGTACACTGCGCATCAGACCACAGACAGAACAGCACGAGAAGGCAAGCAAAGCTGGGAAAGGCTCCCTCTGTCTGGTAGAACCCTGGATGGTGGTGGAATATGAAACTCCCCGTGTAGAAATGACTGCGCCATCTTGTGGGCATTCCTGGGAGAGCAGGATCTGATGATCAGAGTAATTTGCAAGAAATTCAGTCAGTTATTCCCACTTCTTCCCTGCACAACGGTATTAAGGAGCAGCAGGTCTCTTATCCCAATCTTTTAAAACAACCATTCTTAATATTTTGTTGTTTACTTCTAGATTTCTTCCACAAACAAGTTTTATATATTTAACATAGCTGTGATATTATCGTGTATAGAGATCTTAATTTTCTGTGATTTTACATCCTGCAGTTTCTTTAAAGCTTTTCAAGGTCGAGAAATAGAGACGTCTTACAGAACAGCATAATGCATAAACGTGTAGATATATATTGTCAACACACACCGGATGACCTCCACCAGGTCATGAAACACCACATCCCCGCCCCCCCCGCCCGCTTCCTGCCACCTCCCTTCGCTACCCACTGTGCCCCATCTCAGGGTGTTCACTTGCATTTCATTATCGTGTTACTACTTTATTACCATGGGTGTGGGGGCTTGCCCGTTTCGAGGTTTATATAATCAAAACCTTACACATTCCTTTAAACCTTACTCAGTCTATTTGGTGTCTGCCTTCCCCTGCTCTAATTAAGAATCATCCTGTGCACTGGGTGCTGTGGCTCACGCCTGTCATCCCAGCACTTTGGGAGGCCAAGGCCAGTGGATCACGAGATCAGGAGATCGAGACCATCCTGGCTAACACGGTGAAATCCCATCTCTACTGAAAATACAAAAAATTAGCCGGGCATGGTGGCAGGCGCCTGTAGTCCCAGCTGAGGCAGGAGAATGGCGTGAACCCAGGAGGCGGAGCTTGCAGTGAGCCGAGATTGCGCCACTGTACTCCAGCTTAGGCGACAGAGCCAGACTCCATCTCAAAAAACAAAAAACAGGAAAAAATCCTCCTGTGCTACGAACCTACAGCTCTCTCATCATGATGCTGAGTTGCTCTGAATCATTGGAACACAGTCTTTCTCAGTCAGCTGCTGATGGACTTGGGGGTTGTGCCCAGTTTCGGGCTGCTGTGAAGATTTGGGTCGGGGGCCTGCTGCACGTGCCTGTGTATTTCTGTGGGGTGCATTTTAGGGGTGTCCTTGGGGGAGGCATATCTTTAGTCTTACTAAATACTCAAATTATTTTTCCAAAGTGATTGCATCAGATTACACTCTCTCATTAGGAGTGTCCTTTGCTCTGTTTTCATTCACATTTGGTTGATACTGTCAGCCTTTTTAATTGCAGCCATTCTGCTAGGTGTGTAGCAGAATCTCACTGTGATTTTTAGTTTTCATTTTCCTGATGTCTGAAGAGGCTAGGGAACTTTAGTTTTTGTTTTTGTTTTTGGAGACCGAGTCCCCCTCTGTCACCCAGGCTGGAGTGCAGTGCTGTGATCTCAGCTCACTGTAACCTCTGCCTCCCGGGTTCAAGCGATTCTCCTGCCTCAGCCTCCCGAGTAACTGGGACTATAGGCACCCGCCACCATGCTCAGCTAATTTTTGTATTTTTAGTAGAGATGGGGTTTCATCATGTTGGGTAGGCTGGCCTCGAACTCCTGAGGTCGAGTGATCCACCTGCCTCGGCCTCCTTAGGCCACTGCACCTGGCCTAAGGAACTTTTTATGTGCTCTTTGACACTCTGGATACCCTTGTCAAACTAAAATAATCAAAAAGGTTGGAATCTAGTTTAAAAAGAGTTTATTCAGGCCAGGCACAGTGGCTCAAGCCTGTAATCCCAGTATTTTGGGAGGCCGAGGCAGGGGGATCACCTGAGGTCAGGAGTTTGAGACCAGGCTGACCAACATGGAGAAACCCTGTCTCTACTAAAAATACAAAAGTCAGCCGGGCGTGGCCTGTAATCCCAGCTACTTGGGAGGCTGAGGCAGGAGAATCGCTTGGACCAGGGAAGTGGAGGTTGTGGGGGAGCCGAGATTGTGCCATTGCACTCCAGCCTGGGCAACAAGAGTGAAACTCTGTCTCAAAAAAAAAAAAAAGAGTTTATTCAGCACAGAAGTTGAGGACTGCAGCCCGGGACACACTTCCAAGTTGCCTTGGAGAGTGCTCCAGAGCACAAAAGAGAAGCTCAAATTTTTTAAAGAAAAGAAGGAGGAATCAGGAGAGGAAGTAAGTACAAAGGTTGTTTATTAGGAATTCTCACTGGTTTATGGAAGTAACCCTGGTTGGTGACTGGCTATACCTTGTTGAACTATAAGGTATGTGGCATTTTATGGCTACTTGGAGTGAGTTAGTCTAGAGTCCACATAGCAAGTGGCCCTAAGAGGTAGCTATTTAGCTGAAGGGGGAGTGAGATATTACGTCTTAAATGCCTTTTGGGTTTGGGCCTGATAATTTAAAGGGCTCACATTCCTCAGATAATTTTTTTTCTTACTCTCTTGTGGGACATGTCTCTCCTAGTCTGTCGTCCATTTGTTTTGGGGTTGTCTTTCTCTTACTGATTCTGGATAGAATTGCATTGTTGATTAATATGCCACAAATATTTCCCTTTTCATGTGGCTTGTCTTTTCCCTCTTTAATGGTATCTTTATTTATTTATTTATTTATTTTGAGATGGAGTCTTGCCCTGTTGCCCAGGCTGGAGTGCAGTGGCGCGATCTTGGCTCACTGCAACTTCCACTTCCCGGGTTCAAGCAATTCTCCCACCTCAGCCTCCCAAGTAGCTGGGACTACAGGCACAAGCCACCACGCCCAGCTAATTTTTGTATTTTTAGTAGAGACGGGTTTTGCCATATTGGCCAGGGTGGTCTCAAACTTGTGAGCTCAAGTGATCCACCTACCTCAGCCTCCCAAAATGTTGGGATTACAGGTGTGAGCCATCGCGCCTGGCCATAATGATATCTTTTGATGAACAGAAATTCTCAATTTTAATGTTGTCAAGTGTATCCATCTTTTCTCTACCCCAAGGTCATGAAGAGCATCCTTTAAATTACCTTCTTAAAAACTTTCATGGTCTTGCTTATGACATGTAGGTCTCTGAGATGCCTATAACTGGCATTTGGGTTCCATTCGTCTGTTTGTCCATCCTTCTACTGACGCAGTATTCTAATCACTGTAGCTGTACAGTAAGCATTGCTGACCAGTCTACCAGTTCCTCTCACATGGTCATCAAGTCGATAAACTGAGCTCACTGAGTGCCACTTGTGGGCAGGCAATGCTCTGGATGCAGCAGACCTACTGTACTGAATAATACAGCAGGATGTCCGTCCTCACAAGAGGACAGCATGCGGCAGTCAATAAATTAGTGAGCAAGTAAGATCATTTCAGATAAAAGGAAATGGGAAAGAGAGTTGAGAGGTTTGATGGAGGGGCACCCTTGGCTTGGAGATTTTGGGTCTGACATTTGAACCAAGTCTCAAGTGATGAGGAAGCCGTAGAGCCCTGTAAGGTCCAGCCTCATATGTTAGTAACATGGAGGAATCCCCTCGGTGTTGCCATCCCCATTGGTGCCTGACGCTTTAGCTGCAGTCTTGATAGGATTGTTTTCCTCATCTGTAGATGCTGTAGAATTTAACCCTCCACAGTGTCACCTCCCACCTGTGAGACCATGGCATATTTCTTTTTTTTTTTTTTTTTTTTTTTTTGAGACCGAGTCTCACACTGTCGTGGGCAGTGGTGTGATCTTGGCTCACTGCAACTCCTGCCTCCCGGTTTCAAGTGATTCTCCTGCCTCAGCCTCCCAAGTAGCTGGGATTACAGGCACCCGCCACCACACCCAGCTAATTTTTTGTAATTTTAGTAGAGATGAGGTTTCACTATGTTGGCCAGGCTGGTCTCGAACTCCTGACCTTGTGATCCGCTCCGACCGTGGGGTATTTCTGCGTGTGTGTGTGATGCAGACCAGCATGAGGCAGTCCTCTGGAGCTGTTTGCATTTAGAGATTTCTTTCCTCTGGGATTTCAGGTTTGGGGGCAGAGAACCTTTGATTCCAGAGGAAGCAGGCTCCAGCATCTGCTGAAGGCATGCATACAGGATCATGCCCCTGGCTGAAGGGGCTTAGGAAGGACACCAAGACTAAGAGAGAGCAGGACAGAAATAGTTGTGGCTGGGCAAGAGGAATGAGAGGAGACTGGAAATTCAGAACTCCTGTGGGTGTCTTAATACCCACTCTGACCTGACTGTGAGCCTTGGAGTAAGACCATACTGGGACCCAGTTTCCTTGTCTGTCAAGGATTGGACCAGGTGATTTCCTAGGTCTCTGCTGGGTGTAATATCCTCTTTATGGAATGAATGCTGGATAGCTTTCCTGTCCACCAGCCACAGCCTTTCTAACTTTGGTGGCAAGATTCCAACATACTGTTTCTGCTTAGGAGTTCTAAGTGTGTGTGTGTGTGTGTGTGTGTGTGAGAGAGAGAGAGACAGAGAGAGAGAGTGAATATTTTCTAGCCTTTAAAATCTGTTTATAATCTGAAATTTATATGGAGAGATACATGCCCTAAAATAGTTAAAACAACTTTGAGAAAGATAAATCAAGTGAGGGGAATCAATATTTGATATTAATTCATACTTATTACCTGAAGTAATCAAGACTATGTAGTATTGGGGGAGGGAAAATTACATAGAGTAATGGAAAAGAATAGAGAACACAGAAATAGACCCACACAAATATACCTGCCAATTTTAAGGTGCAAAAGCAATTCAATGGATAGTCTTTTCGACAAACAATGCTGGAGCATTTGGACATCCAAAGCAAAAAAAAAGGAAAATTTTAACCTAAATCTCACAGTTTATTTAAAAATTAATGCAAGAACTTCCTTTAGCCATTCTTTAAGGGTAGCTCTGTAGGCAATAAATTCTCTCATTCTTCCTTTCTTTGAGAAGGTCTCAATTTTCTCTTCATTACTGAAGAATATGTTCACTGGATAAAAGATTCTAAGTTAGGCCGGGCGCGGTGGCTCAAGCCTGTAATCCCAGCACTTTGGGAGGCCGAGGCGGGCGGATCACAAGGTCAGGAGATCGAGACCACAGTGAAACCCCGTCTCTACTAAAAATACAAAAAACTAGCCGGGCGCGGTGGCGGGCGCCTGTAGTCCCAGCTACTCAGGAGGCTGAGGCAGGAGAATGGCGGGAACCCGGGAGGCGGAGCTTGCAGTGAGCCGAGATCGCGCCACTGCACTCCAGCCTGGGCAACAGCGTGAGACTCCGTCTCAAAAAAAAAAAAAAAAAAAAAAAAAAAAAAAAAAAAGATTCTAAGTTAATAGTTATTTTCTTGAAAAGTGACACTTGAAAAGTTTTATGTCACTTCTTTCTGGCCTTCAGGTGTCTGATGCCTTTTAAAGTGTTTTTCTCTTATAAGGAAGGTGTCTTTTTTCCCTCTCACTGCTCTCAATAATTTTTATTTGTCCTTAGATTTCAGAAGTTTGCTTATGCTTCTTCTCTATGTGGATTTCTTTGGATTTATACTATGTGGACTTTGCACAGCTTCTTAAATCTATGGGTTTATATCTTTGACCAAATTTAGGAAATTCTGAGCATCATTTCTTTAAATACTTTTTTACCCCAACCCACTTTCTCCTCTCTCTTTTGGACTCCAATTATCTAGTGTTTGATCTTTCTTTGCAGTCTCACAGGTCTATGATGCTATGTTTGGTTTTCTTTCTTTCTTCAGTCTGTTTTTTCTCTGTTGTTCAGATTGTATAATTCTGTTTCTTCCATCTACTGGTTTTCACTGATCCTCTTATCCTCTCCATTCTCCTGTAAGCCCATCCACTGAACTTTTTATTTCAGTTATATTTTTCAATTCTGTAATTTCCACTTAGATATTCTTTATATATTATATTTCTTTGCTAAGGTTTCCCATTTTCTGAGCTGTTCTATTTTTCATTTGTTTCAAGAGTGTTTGTATTGCTTGTTGAAGCATTTTTATGATACCTGCTTTAAAATCTTTGTTTGATAATTCCTGCACCTTGTGTCTTCTCAGTGCTGGTGTCTGTTGACTCTCTTTTTTATTCAAGTTGAGATTTTCCCTGTTCTTGTTATGATTAATGAGTTTCTATTTTATTCTGGGTATTTTGGGGAGTGCATTTTGACTCTTTGTATCTTATTTAAATCTTGTTTTGGAAAACCACCTCTGACTCCACTCTGATGTGGTAAGGTGGGCACTACCTCATTACGGCCAGGTTTGGGTGAAACGCTACATTCCTTTATTGGCCTCTATTGACACTTTATGCAAGGGTGGGTGTTTCATTTACTAATGGGCGGGGATGAGAGTTAAGATTTTACACCAAGCTTGCACCAATAGCATGGTGTAAGAGTTAAAGAAAGAGGAAAGAAACACAACACAAAAAGTGGCTCAACAGTCAAAGACAGATTTATTTTGGCAAATAAATCTGAGAGGGGCTTCTGGCTGATTTTTGGTCAGGAGCACTCTCTTACAGATTAAGAGTATGTATTGGTGAGAGAGCTTATTACAGGCTTGGAATATTTCTGTTGCGGGGAGAAGTTTATGGTGGGGTTGGAATGTCTCTGGTTGGAGGGGAGGTTATCTTGGGGCTGACATCTCTCTGGCTAGAGGAGAGGGTATCTTGGGGTTGGCATGTCTCTGGTTGGGGAGGGATTTGGAATGTTTCTGGTCAGAGACGTTATTTGTAGTTTATGGTCATGCTGATCTTAGCCATTAGGCTGATGCCCTTTAGATTTTAGGCAGTTTTTGATCAAGGTGGACTTTAGAATGGCGATGCTTGTCCAAGATGATGATATTCCTGCTCTGTCAGTGGGATCAGGAGCCCTTGCGAATGCTAGCTGGTGGTGAAGGTGCTGGTTCTTTATCTGGCCTTCTCCTACATTACTCCAACAGGGCAGGGGAGGAATGCCTCACTGACACCAGGTAGAGGATGGAAGACTGGCTTCACACATTGTCTTCACAGACACCATGGCGGAGGGCCTCACTGACACTGGCAGGGGAAGAAAGTTCAGGCTTTCCCATCAGCCTTCTGTCACACCACTTGGCTCGGGGACATATGTGACCCACGACAGGTGAGGTTGGGAGTTCTTCACTCAGGCTTTGCTGGGGTGTGAGGGAGACAGGGGTATGTTGCATGGTTTTTACCTAAGGTTTGGCTTGAGTAGAGCATTTGTCTAAAAGTTTTCTGTCTTGCTAGGCTGGTCCTTTAGCTAGAGAATGCAGGCTTCTGTTGGAACTTTTCTGTCTGGACCTAGTGACAGCTCCAGCAAGATTGTTCAGCATCCATATAGGAAGCATGTATGAGTGGTATATATGCGGCAAAAGAAAACCTAGGGAACTCCCTGGTGTGTCATTCCTTGTTGTATTTTATGATCCCTAGCTGGTCTACTTTCTTCTCTCCACCATTCAGATGTCTTTGTTTTCATATCTTTGTTTTATATATAATGTCTTAGGTTTTTAGCTGTGCTTAATGAAACAAACAGGGAGAAGTGTGTCTATGCCATCTTGTCCAGAATTGGAAGTTTCCTGTTTTGTTTTCTTTAATAGCATACTGTTCTTATTTGATGATTTCAGTGTCTTCCTTTTTCTTCTTCAGGTTATTAATTTTAGTTATTTTGAAGTTTTCTTCTTTACATTTTCTCTTTCTTAGTTTTTTTTCCCTATTTGTTTATTTTGGTCATTTTAGTGTGTTGAAGGTTTTTCCTAAATGCCTAGCAATCTTTGGGTGAATTTCATATTTATTTCAGAGTAAGAGACCAAATATCTGTTTAGATATTATATGGGCACGTGTGGAGCTAATCGGCTGGTGTGCTTTCCTGTCAAGTGATTTTAAAAGAGAAATTGCTTATTTTATAAGTCAACGTTTAGAGGTCTCTTCTCTGAGGTGGGTCAGTTTCTCCAGAGCGGTATCCTCCAGTCACTTATTGAGGAGATACAGGATTATACTGGGAAAGAATGAAGCAGGGTGCTGAGTCACTCCCTGCTCACCACACAGGTTTTCTTGTTATCCTGTTTTCATCCCAAACCTCTCCACTGCTTTCACCAGTCAGTCTGTGGTCCCCACAAGCTGGAGATTCTTGTTCAGTTATTCAGGACCGTAAGTCTCTCGAGTTTGATCTTGGCTGGAAGTTTGAGAGTAGGAGAAATGAAAAGGGGAGTATACACAGTCATGTGGCTGACTGCAATGGGACCCTAACTGAGGGTCACACTTATAAACTTTAAACCAGAACCTCTGCCTGCTTCCTTCCATGCGAACTCCAAGTCATCTGCATTTCTTTAGATAGCTTCCTGTGCTCTACAGTACCATCTACCCCTTCTACATCTACTTTACCCTTTCCAGATTTTCTTGAACTTTCTCATCTACCATTGTCTCATCATTTCTTAATGCTGCTCTTTTGGGAATACAACCAAGGACAAAAGTTCCTTTAGTCAAACTCAGATTATCCCACCCCAAAGTCTGCTTTCTGGCCCTCTCCCCTAGGACACATGAGGACCACCAGGACAGCCTGAGCTCCTTGCCTCCCTCTAATCTATCTGTCTCTCTAGTACAGTAAGTCCCAGACTACTCTTGCCTCAGAATTCCCTGGAGGGCATTTTAGACACAAATTGCCAACCATTCCCTCTGGGCTCGGAAATCCATTTCTCACCCATTCCCAGGAGTATGGTCTATCTGTTGCTGCATAGCCTGGAGGATCCAGCTGGGTGCCTCTGGGCAAGGACTTGCTCTGAGGCAAGTCGCTTAAGTTCTCTGAGTTTCTGAGGGAGGAGATACCAGCTGTTTCTGATCCACAAGGTACCTGGGGAGAAAGAACTAGCTGAAAATAGTTTTCAAATGTAGAGCAATATTTTGGAGCTCAAATAAACACATTAGATCGGTGGTTTGCAACCTTGGCCGCACATGAGAATTACCTGGAGAGCTAGAAAAAGTCTTAATTCCCAGGCTGTACCCCAAAACCATTATATAATAATTATCCAGCCATCCAATTTCTCTTCCTCCATCTCTCTCTCTTTCATTGTATACATATGCATATGTATACGTTTTTAATTTTAGAATACCTCAGATTAAGCAGAGAATCTATAATTAAATCCTAATCTTGTAGAAAATTCTTATGCAAAATACTCTCATCTCTCAAGTGCATCTAATCACTTCCAGAATAAGGACCCCCTACAATTTCTACCATAAAAATAAACTCTATCCAGGAGCTTAATTTAAAATAAGAACTTCATTTTCCACGTACTTACCTACAAAATAAACACCATATTCTGTTCAGCAAGAGATACTTAAGAAGCAAAAACCCGAGATCCAATATTAAGTAAGCATACCCACTTTTCTCCAACTGATATGTCAGTAATAAATTATAGCAGAAACAGTCTCCCGTACAACTGGAGTGGAGTGTCGGGTTGAACAGTCAGTCCCTGTGATAGTCTCCAGTGAGGGCTGCTCTTGCCAACCCTTTTTTCTAGGAGCAACGTATTACAAAATCTTGCCTTATCAGATCTGGCCTCCTTAGTCCTCCAGTATAGATACGTTTTTAAGGCAGACTCTTGAAATATTTAAAAGAAATTTCACCTTAGTTTTTAGCACACAGTACACACAGTATTTGGGAATGCCATTCCGCAGACGTTGCTGCTATGAAGTAGATGTTCATGGGGTGGGCATAGGGGGTCGTTAGACTTGGACACCATGTGGGAAGAAAAGGGTTTCTTCTCCCAGTGGCAAATTCCAAACAACAGAGATGCTGGTGATGCCAACATAGGCCTAACTCTTCTGCTAGTGGAGACATATTTTATTTTGAAATCCTTACGGGGCCTGGTGCGTAACGGCAACCAGTGATGGTGGTGGCAACATGGGTGAAGTGGAGCCTTGCCTACATTTCAGTGAGCATCAGAGTCAAGCTAGAAGGGGTACTGGGCTCTGGAAGTGTGCTGCTGCTGCAGTTCTGTTCGTAAGGGATGTTGTTTAAGCAGGAGCTTTTACCCCAGTTGCTGGCCTTTAAAAAGTATTTCTAGCCGGGCGCGGTGGCTCAAGCCTGTAATCCCAGCACTTTGGGAGGCCGAGACGGGCGGATCACGAGGTCAGGAGATTGAGACCATCCTGGCTAACACAGTGAAACCCCGTCTCTACTAAAAAATACAAAAAAAAAAAATTAGCCGGGCGTGGTGGCGGGCGCCTGCAGTCCCAGCTACTCGGGAGGCTGAGGCAGGAGAATGGCGTGAACCTGGGAGGCGGAGCTTGCAGTGAGCTGAGATCCGGCCACTGCACTCCAGCCTGGGCGACAGAGCGAGACTCCACCTCAAAAAAAAAAAAAAAAAGTATTTCTAATGAGCATGCCAAGTTCAGTAATGACTTTCAAGGCCTAATTCTTTGATCAAACTAGAAGACTGGATTTTTTTGAAAAATACTCTTCAGAGTAGACATTTTAACAGAAACAAGATTTGTTTTGTTCCTAATCTTCACGTTTTAAAAAATGACTGTGAACAAAGTATATCACTGGACTCTGTACTTTGAAAATTAACCAAAACATAGTGTTGTACCCAAAAGGAACTGGGCAGAGGAAGGACAGCATGCTCCCAGTTGATATGTCCTTTGACCTCTGACCCCCGACCTGTTCTCTCTGCTCTCCAGAACCACATGCCCTGGGAAGAACCAGCAAGTGAGAAGCCCAGTTGCTCTCACATTCGGAAGGCTTTCCACATGGAGCCTGCCCGGAAGCCCTGCTTCACCACTGAGATGGTGACATGGGCCCTCCTCTGCGTCTCTGCAGAGGCTGTGCACGGGGAGGCTCATTCACAGCCTAGGGGCATCCCTCACCGCTCACCCATCAGTGTGGATGACCTGTGGCTGGAGAAGACACAGAGAAAGAAGTTGCAGAAGCAGGCCCACGTCGAAAGGAGTCTGCATGTAGGGGCAGTGCACAAAGATGGAGTCAAGGTAAGCCGTTCCCGGCCAGGAGTCCTCAGACTCGGTCTGGTATCCTCTTCTCTCTGCAGCTGCCTGTCGCTTCCTGAGTTTTTGCCTGACTCTCCTGTGATGTAACTTGTCACCCTGGGCCCCCTTGGATTACAGCATGCTGCCTGGGCCACCCCAGTACTGCAGTCTAGAGCCTGCAAGAGAGACACTGAGCAGCGCGTTCCCCAGAGCCACAGAAGCCAGGGCCCCCTCTTCCTTCTCTGTAGTATGTCTCTGCCTGTGGCCGGCTCCATGCAAGGTAGTAGTGCAGAGAAGACTGCCATTTAATGAGTGCCTACTGTGCGCCTAACACGATTAGACACTGCCCTAGCATTGGCTCTGCCACTCACAGAGGCACAGAACATTTCAATATTACAATCTTAACCAAATTAACTAAAGTCATTACATTGTCCATTCAATTTTATCTCCAGGACACTCTGACAACATGATTTTTTGCATGAAACCGACAGCCTACTAAAAAGTGAATTAATGGTGTAGACATCATACACTTTACCCAATCTTTGACAAGAGTTTGTTTTTTTCCCTTTATAAATAGCAATATTTATTATCAGGTGTTTGTGAAGTCCATATCTCTGAGTCTCAACTCATCCTTGAAGACCCACTTTTTAAAACAGGTGAAATTCACATCATGTAGAATTAACCATGTTAAAGTGAAGAATTCATTGGCATTTAGAATATTCATTCGCTATATGTTGCGAGCACCACCTCTGTCCAGCTCCAAGGCATTTTCATCACCCCTAAAGGAAACCCTGTTCACATTAAGTAGTCACTCCCCATTTCCCATCCCCAGACCCTGGAAATACTCATCTGCTTCCTGTCTCTATGGGTCTTCCTTTTCTTGATTTTTCATATAAATGGAATTAAATAATATGTGACCTTTTGTGACGCGTTTTTCACTTAGCGTCGTGTTTCATCCATGTCATAGCACGTATCAGTACTTCATTTCTTTGTGTGGCTAAGTAACAGTTCATTACGTAATTATACAGTACTTGTCTCACTTTGTTCATCCATACATCCATTCCTGAGTAGCTGGGATTACAGGCGCCTGCCACCATGTCCACCTAATTTTTGTATTTTTAGTAAAGACGGAGTTTCACTATGTTGGCCAGGCTAGTTTCAAACTCCTGACCTCAAGTGATCCACCGGCCTCGGCCTCCCAAAGTGCTGGGGTTACAGGCATGAGCCACCGCGCCCAACCTGTAAGTACTTAATTTTGATGAAATCTACTTTATCTGTTTTGTTGTTGCTTGTGCATTTGATGTCATACCTAAGACACTATTGCCAAATCTAAGTAATGAAATTTACCTCTGTTTTTCTCTAAGAGTTTTATACCTTTCGCTTTTACATTTAGGTCTTTGATCCTTTTTGATTCAATTTTTGTATGGTATGAGATGTCCAATTTTATATTTCCCATGTGGATATGTAGTTATCCAAACATCATGTGTTGAAGAGATTATTCTTTCCCTCACTGAATGGTCTTGGCATCCTTGTCAAAATTCAACTTACCCGCCAGGCATGATGGCTCACATCTGTAATCCCAGCACTTGGGGAAGCCGAGGCGGTGGATCACTTAAGGCCAGGAGTTCGACACCAGCCTGGCCAACATGGTGAAACCTTGTCTCTACTAAAAATACAAAAATTAGCCAGGTGTGGTGGCACGTGCCTGTACTCACAGCTACTCAGGAGGTTAAGGCAGGAGAATTGCTTGAACCTGGAAGGCAGAGGTTGCAGTGAGCCAAGATTGCACCACTGCACTCCAGCCTGGGCGACAGAGTGAGACCCTGTCTCAAAAAAAAAAAAAAAAAAAAAAAAAGTCAAATTACCTTAGATGTGTGGGTATATTTTTGACTCTCAATTCTATCCTATTAGCTTATATGTCTGTCTTTATGTCAGTACCACATTGTTTTGATTATCATAGTTTTACAGTAAGTTTTGAAATTGGAATGTGAGAGTCTTCTTTGTTCTTTTTCAAAATTGTTTTTTTTTTTTTTTGAGGCGGAGTCTCGCTCTGTCGCCCAGGCTGGAGTGCAGTGGCGCGATCTCGGCTCACTGCAAGCTCCGCCTCCCGGGTTCCCGCCATTCTCCTGCCTCAGCCTCCCGAGTAGCTGGGACTACAGGCGCCGCCACCACGCCCGGCTAATTTTTTTTTTTGTATTTTTAGTGGAGACGGGGTTTCATTGTGTTAGCCAGGATGGTCTCGATCTCCTGACCTCGTGATCCGCCCGTCTCGGCCTCCCAAAGTGCTGGGATTACAGGCTTGAGCCACCGCGCCCGGCCTTCAAAATTGTTTTGGCTATTTGCTGGACCTTGCAATTTCGTATGAATCTTATAATTAATTTTCCATTTCTGCAAAAATAAAAATAAAAATAAAGGCCCTTGGGATTTCCATAGGATTGCATTCAATCTGTAGATCACTTGGGAGAGTAGTGCCATATTAATAATATTAAGTCTTCAAATCCATGAATATTGGGTGTCTTTCCATTTTTGGGGGGTGTTCTTGAATTGCTTTCAGCAGAGTTTTGTGGTTTTCACTGTAAAAAGTCTTGCACATCCTTAGTTAAAATTTTTCCCAAGTATTTTATTCTTTTTGATGACATCATAAATGGAAATTTTTTAAGCTTCGTTTTGGGATTAAGCTTCCATTGCTAGAGCATAAAAATACAATTGATTTTTGTTTATTGATCCTGTATCCTGAAAAAAAAGAATATTTTTGTGTATTCTTTAGAAATTTCTATGTATAAGATTACATCATTTGTAAAAAACATTATTTTACTTCCTTTCCAGTTTAGATGCCTTTGATTTCTCTTTTTTGCCCTACTTGCTCTGGGTAGAACTTGCATAACAATGTTGAGCCGAAGTGGTGAACTGGGGCATCCTTGTCTTTTTGGTTTTAGGATTAAAGCTTTCAGTCTTTCACTATCGAGTATGATGTTAGCTGTGTGTTTTTCACAGATGCTGTTTTATCATGTTAAAGAAGTTCCTTTCTATTTCTAGTGTTTTTATCATGAAAGGGTGCTAGATTTTTTACGAGCGTGATCAATTTTGATGACGGTTTTTCTGCATCGACTTGAGATAATCATGCATGTTTTCTTTGCTCTATTAATGTGGCATATTACATTGAATATGTATTGATCTGCAGTTTTCTTTTCTTGTGATGTTTTTGTCTGGCTTTGGTATCAGAGTGATTCCGTTCTTATAGAATGAGTTAGGAAGTGCTCTCTCCTCTTCTATTTTTTGGAAGCGTTTGAGAAAGATTCTTCTTTAAATGTCTTGTAGAGTTCAGCAGTGAAGCTTTCTGGTCCTGGACTTTTCTTTGTTGCGGGGTTTCTAATTATTGATTCAATTCTTCTTTCTTTTCTTTTAGCATCAGGTTGGTGAAAAAACAATTCTTTACTTGTCATAGATCTGTTCAGAATGTATATTTCTTTTTGTTTTGTTTTGTTTTGAGACAGAGTCTTACTCTGTCACCCAGGCTAGAGTGCACCTGCGTGATCTTGACTCACTGCAACCTCCACCTCTTGGGTTCAAGCGATTCTACTGCTTCAGCCTCCTGAGTACCTGGGACTACAGGCATGCACCGCCATGCATGGCTAATTTTTATATTTTTTGGTAGAGACAGGGTTTCACCATGTTGGCCAGGCTGGTCTCGAACTCTGTACTTCAAGTGATCCACCCACCTCTGCCTCCCAAAGTGCTGGGATAACAGGCATGAGCCACTGCACCCGGCCAAAGTTTATATTTCTTCTTGAGTCATTTTGGTGTTAATAGCTTGTGTTTTTCTTAAGAATGTCTCCATTTTATCTACATATCTAACCTGTTGATATACAATAATTGTCCACAGTGTTTTCTTATAATCCTTTTAAATTTCTGTAACATCAGTAGTAATGCCTCCACTCTCATTTCTAATTTTAGTAATTTCTATTTTCTCTTTTTTTCTCAGTATAGCTAAATGTTTATCAATTTTATTAGTCTTTTCATAGAATCTGTTTTTGATTGTCTTGATTTTCTCTATTATTTTTCTTATTTTTTATTCCATTTTAAATTTTTTATCTATTCGTTTATTTATTTATTTAGAGACTGAGTTATGAGACTGGTGTTTGGTATTTTTGGTAGAGACAGAGTTTCACCAAGTTGCCCAAGCTGGTCTCCAACTCCTGGGCTCAAGCAATCCACCCACTTCAGCTTCCGTAAGTGCTGGGATTACAGGTCTGAGCCACCGCACCTGGCCTCTATTGTTTTTCTATTACTATATTTAATCTGTCTCTAATTTCATCTTTTTTTTTTTTTTTTTGAGACGGAGTCTCGCTCTGTCACCCCGACTGGAGTGCAGTGGCGCGATCTCTGCTCACTGCAAGCTCTGCCTCCAGGGTTCACGCCATTCTCCTGCCTCAGCCTCCTGAGTAGCTGGGACTACAGGCGCCCGCCACCTTGCCCGGCTAGTTTTTCGTACTTTTTTAGTAGAGACAGGGTTTCACCGTGTTAGCCAGGATGGTCTCGATCTCCTGACCTCGTGATCCACCCCTCTCGGCCTCCCAAAGTGCTGGGATTACAGGCTTGAGCCACCGCGCCCGGCCTAATTTCATCTTTATTATTTTCTTCCATGTGTTAGCTTTGGGGTTAGTTTGTGCTGCTTTTTCTCGTTATTTAAGGTGTAAAATTAGGCTATTGATTTGAGAAATTCTTTTTTTTTTGTCCTTTTAAATTTTAATAAAATAGATTAATTTCATATTACATAGAGAGCAAGTCCATCCACTCATCTGTGATAAAATTTTAGAAATATTTTCTTTTTTTTTAATTATTATACTTTAAGTTCTAGGGTACATGTGCATAACGTGCAGGTTTGTTACATATGTATACTTGTGCCATGCTGGTGTGCTGCACCCATCAACTCGTCAGCACCCATCAACTCGTCATTTACATCAGGTATAACTCCCAGTGCAATCCCTCCCCCCTCCCCCCTCCCCATAATAGGCCCTGGTGTGTGATGTTCCCCTTCCCAAGTCCAGGTGGTCTCATTGTTCAGTTCCCACCTATGAGTGAGAACATGCGGTGTTTGGTTTTCTGTTCTTGCCATGGTTTGCTGAGAATGATGGTTTCCAGCTGCATCCATGTCCCTACAAAGGACATAAACTCATCCTTTTTTATGGCTGCATAGTATTCCATGGTGTATATGTGCCACATTTTCTTAATCCAGTCTGTCACTGATGGACATTTGGGTTGATACCAAGTCTTTGCTATTGTGAATAGTGCCACAATGAACATACGTGTACATGTGGCTTTATAGCAGCATGATTTATAATCCTTTGGGTATATACCCAGTAATGGGATGGCTGGGTCATATGGTACTTCTAGTTCTAGATCCTTGAGGAATCGCCATACTGTTTTCCATAATGGTTGAACTAGTTTACAATCCCACCAACAGTGTAAAAGTGTTCCTATTTCTCCACATCCTCTCCAGCACCTGTTGTTTCCTGACTTTTTAATGATCGCCATTTGTACTGGTGTGAGATGGTATCTCATTGTGGTTTTGATTTGCATTTCTCTGATGGCCAGTGATGATGAGCATTTTTTCATGTGTCTGTTGGCTGTATGCATGTCTTCTTTTGAGAAATGTCTGTTCATATCCTTTGCCCACTTTTTGATGGGATTGTTTTTTTCTTGTAAATTTGTTTGAGTTCTTTGTAGGTTCTGGATATTAGCCCTTTGTCTGATGAGTAGATTGCAAAAATTTTCTCCCATTCTGTAGGTTGCCTGTTCACTCTGATGGTAGTTTCTTTTGCTGTGTAGAAGCTCTTGAGTTTAATTAGATCCCATTTGTCAATTTTGGCTTTTGTTGCCATTGCTTTTGGTGTTTTAGACATGAAGTCCTTGCCCATGCCTATGTCCTGAATGGTATTACCTAGGTTTTCTTCTAGGGTTTTTATGGTATTAGGTCTAACATTTAAGTCTCTAATCTATCTTGAATTAATTTTCGTATAAGGAGTAAGGAAAGGATCCAGTGTCAGCTTTCTACTTATGGCTAGCCAATTTTCCCAGCACCATTTATTAAATAGGGAATCCTTTCCCCATTTCTTGTTTTTCTCAGGTTTATCAAAGATCAGATGGCTGTAGATGTGTAGTATTATTTCTGAGGACTCTGTTCTGTTCCATTGGTCTATATCTCTGTTTTGGTACTTGTACCATGCTGTTTTGGTTACTGTAGCCTTGTAGTATAGTTTGAAGTCAGGTAGCATGATGCCTCCAGTTTTGTTATTTTGACTTAGGATTGTCTTGGCAATGCAGGCTCTTTTTTGGTTCCATATGAACTTTAAAGCAGTTTTTTCCAATTCTGTGAAGAAACTCATTGGTAGCTTGATGGGGATGGCATTGAATCTATAAATTACCTTGGGCAGTATGACCATTTTCACGATATTGATTCTTCCTATCCATGAGCATGGTATGTTCTTCCATTTGTTTGTGTCCTCTTTTATTTCACTGAGCAGTGGTTTGTAGTTCTCCTTGAAGAGGGCCTTCACATCCCTTGTAAGTTGGATTCCTAGGTATTTTATTCTCTTTGAAGCAATTGTGAATGGAATTTCATTCATGATTTGGCTCTCTGTTTGTCTGTTACTGGTGTATAAGAATGCTTGTGATTTTTGCACATTAATTTTGTATCCTGAGACTTTGCTGAAGTTGCTTATTGGCTTAAGGAGATTTTGGGCTGAGATGATGGGTTTTTCTAAATATACAATCATGTCTTCTGCAAACAGGGACAATTTGACTTCTTCTTTTCCTAACTGAATACCCTTGATTTCTTTCTCTTGCCTGATTGCCCTAGCCAGAACTTCCAACACACTGTTGAATAGGAGTGGTGAGAGAAGGCATCCCTGTCTTGTGCCAGTTTTCAAAGGGAATGCTTCCAGTTTTTGCCCATTCAGTATGATATTGGCTGTGGGTTTATCATAAATAGCTCTTATTATTTTGAGATATGTTCCATCAATACTGAATTTATTGAGAGTTTTTAGCATGAAGGGCTGTTGAATTTTGTCAAAGGCCTTTTCTGCATCTATTGAGATAATCATGTGGTTTTTGTCTTTGGTTCTGTTTATATGCTGGATTATGTTTATTGATTTGCATATGTTGAACCAGCCTTGCATCCCAGGGATGAAGCCCACTTGATCATGGTGGATAAGCTTTTTGATGTGCTGCTGGATTCGGCTTGCCAGTATTTTATTGAGGATTTTTGCATCGATGTTCATCAGGGATATTGGTCTAAAATTCTCTTTTTTTGTTGTGTCTCTGCCAGGCTTTGGTATCAGGATGATGTTGGCCTCATAAAATGAGTTAGGGAGGATTCCCTCTTTTTCTATTGATTGGAATAGTTTCAGAAGGAATGGTACCAGCTCTGCCTTGTACCTCTGGTAGAATTCAGCTGTGAATCCTTCTAGTCCTGGACTTTTTTTGGTTGGTAGGCTATTAATTATTGCTTCAATTTCAGAGCCTGCTATTGGTCTATTCAGGGATTCAACTTCTTCCTGGTTTAGTCTTGGGAGAGTGTAAGTGTCCAGGAAATTATCCATTTCTTCTAGATTTTCTAGTTTATTTGCGTGGAGGTGTTTATAGTATTCTCTGATGGTAGTTTGTATTTCTGTGGGGTTGGTGGTGATATCCCCTTTATCATTTTTTATTGCATCTATTTGATTCTTCTCTCTTTTCTTTATTAGTCTTGCTAGCGGTCTATCAATTTTGTTGATCTTTTCAAAAACCAACTCCTGGATTCATTGATTTTTTGGAGGGTTTTTTGTGTCTCTATCTCCTTCAGTTCTGCTCTGATCTTAGTTATTTCTTGCCTTCTGCTAGCTTTTGAATGTATTTGCTCTTGCTTCTCTAGTTCTTTTAATTGTGATGTTAGAGTGTCAATTTTAGATCTTTCCAGCTTTCTCTTGTGGGCATTTAGTGCTATAAATTTCCCTCTACACACTGCTTTAAATGTGTCCCAGAGATTCTGGTATGTTGTGTCTTTATTCTCATTGGTTTCAAAGAGCATCTTTATTTCTGCCTTCGTTTCGGTATGTACCCAGTAGTCATTCAGGAGCAGGTTGTTCGGTTTCCATGTAGTTGAGTGGTTTTGATTGAGTTTCTTAGTCCTGAGTTCTAGTTTGATTGCACTGTGGTCTGAGAGACAGTTTGTTATAATTTCTGTTCTTTTACATTTGCTGAGGAGTGCTTTATTTCCAAGTATGTGGTCAATTTTGGAATAAGTGTGATGTGGTGCTGAGAAGAATGTATATTCTGTTGATTTGGGGTGGAGACTTCTGTAGATGTCTATTAGGTCTGCTTGGTGCAGAGATGAGTTCAACTCCTGGATATCCTTGTTAACTTTCTGTCTCGTTGATCTGTCTAATGTTGACAGTGGGGTGTTGAAGTCTCCCATTATTATTGTATGGGAGTCTAAGTCTCTTTGTAAGAGAAATTCTTTTTTAATGTAGGCTTTTACAACTAGAAAGTTCCCTCTCAGCATAGCCTTCACTGCATCCATAAGTTTTGATAGGTTGTGTTTTTGTTTTCATTCATCTCACAGTATTTTCTAATTTTGTGATTTCTTCTTTTCTTTTCTGTGAAATCTTATGATTTCTTCTTTGACTCACTGGCTGTTTAATATTATATTAATTTCCACATATTTGTGAATTTTCCAGTGTTGCTATTGATGTCTAGTTTCATTACATTGCAGTCAGAAAAGATACTTGTATGAATTCAGTCTTTTAAAATTTACTGGCCAGGCACGGTGGCTCATGCTCGTAATTCCAGCACTTCGGGAGGCTGAGGCAGGCGGATCACTTGAGGTCAGGAGTTTGAGACCAGCCTGACCAACCTGGTGAAACCCCGTCTCTACTAAAAACACAAAATTAGCTGGGTGTGGTGGTGCGTGCCTATAATCCCAGCTACTCAGGAGGCTAAGGCAGGAGAATTGCTTGAGCCTGGGAGGCAGAAGTTGCAGTGAGCCAAGATCATGCCATTGCACTCCAGCCTGGGTAACATGAGTGAAACTCCATCTCAAAAAAAAAAAAAATTATTTACTGAAATTTGTTTTCTGGTCTCACTTATGGTCTCTTCTGGAGAATGTTCCATATGTACTTGAGAAGCATGTGTATTCTGTTGTGGTTTGGTTTAGTGTCCTGTATGTGTCTGTTAGTTTTAATTGGTTTATGGTATTGTTCAAGACCTCTATTTCCTCATTGGCCTTATGTCCATTTATTATTGAAAGGGTGTTGAAGTCTCCAAATATTATTGCAGAACTGTCTCTTTCTCACATGATTTCTGTCGATTTTTGTTGCTCAGTTGGTAGGTACCTATGTTTGTACTTGTTATATCTTCTTGATGAACTGACTTTTTAATCAATCTATAATGTATTTCTTTGTTTTTACAGCAGTTTGCAACGTAAAATCTATTTTCTCTGGTGCTGGTATAGATACTCCAGCTCTCTTTTGGTTATTATTTGCATGGGATAATTTTTCCATTCAGTTTTGAAGTACGGTTTTCGCAGATACAGAATTCTTGCTGAACATTTTTTTTCTTTCCCTCTTTTATATGTGTCATCTCACTGCCTCTGGCCTTCTTGGTTTCTGAGGAGAAATCAGCTGTTAATCTTATTCAGAATCCCTGGTACACGGTGAATTACTTCTCTGTTGTTGATTTCAAGATTCACTTTTTGTCTTTGGTTTCAGCTATTTTATTCCAATGTGTGTCAGTGTGAGTCTTTATGTTTATCCACCATTGAGTTCACTGAGCTTCTTGGATGTGTAGATTCATGTACTTTATCAAATTTAGGAATTTTCAGCAATTATTTCTTCAAAAAGTCTTTCTAATTTTTTTCTTTCTTTTTTTTTTTTTTTTTTTTTTTTTGAGATGGAGTTTCGCTCTTGTTGCCCAGGCTGTAGTGCAGTGGTGCCATCTTGGCTCACCACAACCTCCACCTCCTAAGTTCAAGCGATTCTCATGTCTCAGCCTCCCAAGTAGCTGGGATTACAGGCATGCGCCACCAGCCCCGGCTAATTTTTTTTCTATATTTAGTAGAGATGGAGTTCCTCCATGTTGGTGAGCCTGGTCTCAAACTTCTGACCTCAGGTGATCTGCCCCCCTTCACCTCCCAAAGTGCTGGGATTACAGGTGTGAGCCACCGCATCTGGCCTTTCTCTCTTTCTTTTGAGATTCCATTATGGGTGTGTTGGTGTGCTTGATGGTGCCCTAGGTTCTATTAATTTTCTTCATGCTTCTTTCCTTCATATTGGAAAATGTCAATTGGCCATCCACAGAAAAAAAGAATCCACTGATTCTTTTTTCTGCCTACTGAGACATGTTGTAACATTGAATTTTAGTTACTGTACTTTTCAACTCCAGAACTTTTACCTGTTTTTTTAATACTTTCTCTTTATTGGTATTCCATCTGATGAGACATCATTCTTTTGGTTCCTTTAGTGGTTTTTGTTTCACTTAGCTCTTTAAGCATATTTAAAACAGTTGATTAGAGTCTTTGTCTAGTAAGACCCTGTGCTTTCTCAGGGACGGTTTTTGTTCATTTCTTTTCTTTCTGTGAGTGGGCCATACTTTTTTTTTTTTTTTGAGACGGAGTCTTGCTGTGTCGCCCAGGCTAGAGTGGAGTAGCGCAATCTCAGCTTAGTGCAAGCATCGCCTCCTGGGTTCACACCATTCTCCTGCCTCAGCCTCCCAAGTAACTGGGACTACAGGCGCCCGCCACCACGCCCGGCTAATTTTTTATATTTTTAGTAGAGATGGGGTTTCACCATGTTAGCCAGGATGGTCTCAATCTCCTGACCTCGTGACCCACCTGCCTCAGCCTCCCAAAGTGCTGGGATTACAGGTGGGAGCCACTGCACCTGGCCACTTTCTTGTTTCTTTGTATCATAATTTTTTGTTGAAAACTGGGCATCTTGAATATTATAATGTGGCAACACAGTGGCTGCATATATGTTGCTGACAGTATTTCATGGCCTGGATGTACAGCAACTTGTTTAATCATTCACCTGTTGGAGGACATCTAGATGGTTTCCAGGTTTAGGCTATTATAAATAATATGTTTAATAACATATGTTTTCTTTTGTCTAGGGTAAATACCCAAAAGTACAATTGTTGGGTCATATGATAGTTGTCTGTTTAGTTTTATAAGAATCTGCCACATTATTTTCCAGAGGGCTAT
Source organism: Macaca fascicularis (assembly GCF_037993035.2). Classification (NCBI taxonomy): domain Eukaryota; kingdom Metazoa; phylum Chordata; class Mammalia; order Primates; family Cercopithecidae; genus Macaca; species Macaca fascicularis. The sequence goes on from NC_088386.1 coordinate 1,326,359, forward strand.
ACCATTTTACCTTCCCACCAGTAATGTTTGCATGATCCAGTTTCCCAGCATTCTTATCAGCATTTTTTTTTTTTTTTTTGCTATTTTTAAATTTTTACCATAATAGCAATCGCGGTGTAGTGATAACTCATTTTGGAAATGGTTGGGTTCTAAGGGGCAATAATGTAGAAAATATTTTCATGTGCATATTTGCCATTGGTGCAACAGTTTAGGTGAACTGCCTTTTCTATTCTTGTATCCATTTTCTAACTGGATAGCCTTTTCCTTTTCTCTGCCCAAACAATTGAGAGGTAAGGCATTTTTTTAATGTTGATCTTTGAGAGACAGAATGTATATGTGTCTGTGTATTATATATATTCATATTCCAGATATTAGTCCTTTGTTGAGTATGCGGTTTACTAACATTATCACCCAGTCTGTAGCTTGTTTTTTCATATTCTTACCAGGGTCTTCACAGAACAAATTTTTAAATGTTGTTGAAGTCTAGTTAATCAATTTTTTCCATTTATGGATGTGCTTTTGGCGTCATGTCTAAAAACTCTTCAGTGACCCCTAAGTCTCAACGATTTTCTTGTTTTTTCTAAAGTTTTATCATTGTACTTTTCACATTTAAGTTTGTGATTAATTTCCAGTTACATTTTTTTGACTTTTTTTAGGTTCAGGGGTACATGTGAAGGTTTGTTATAAGGGAAAATTGCGTGTTATAAGGGTTTGGTGTATAGATTATTTTGTCACCCAGGTAATAAGTATAATACTGGATGGGTAGTTTTTCAGTCCTCACCCTCCTCCTGCCCTCCACCCTCAGGGAGGCCCCAGAATCTGTTGTTGTCTTCTTTGTGTCCATATGTACTCAATCTTTAGCTCCCACTTATGACAACATGTGGTGTTTGGTTGTCTGTTCCTGTGTCAGTTTCCCTAGCATAAAGGCCTCCCGTGGCAACCATGTTGCTGCAAAAGGGAATGATCTCATTCTTTCTTATGGTTGCATAAGTTGTGGGATTTAGGTGAAGTTTCTTTTCTTTTCTTTTCTTTTTTTTTTTTTTTCTGCCTGTGGATACTGTTGGACCACTTGTTGAAAAGAGTTATTATTCCTCATTGAATTACTTTTGCACCTTTGCCAAAAATCAGTTGGATATACTTATGCCTGTTTCTAGGCTCTCTGTTTGGTACTGTTGACACATGTGTCTATGCTTCCACCAGTGCCACACTGTCTTGATCTTCATAGCTATGTACTGAGCATTCATGTTGATTAGATGGAGTCCTTCCACTGTATTTCTTTTTTTTAACATTGTTTTACCCGTTCCATGGCTACCTCCTTCCAAAAGTAAATATTAAAATAAATTTGTCTTGTCTATAAATGCTTTGCTGAGAATCTTCATGAGACTGCAGAAAACTTATAAGTTAATTTATGGAAAACTGTCATCTTTATTATGTTTTGTCTCCCAACACAAGAATACAGGTATATCTTTTCATTTATTTAGGTTTTCTTTATCTTCTTTTGTCAGAATTTTGTAATTTTCTGCATGCAGATCCTATGCATTTTTTAAATGTGTACTTTTGTATTTAATTTTCCTAGGAACTACTACAAATACTGTGTTTTAAATTTCGTTTTCCACAAGTTGATTTTTAGTATATGTGTTGATACTGTATCCTGTGACTCTGCTGAATTCATTTGTTAGTTCAAAGGTAGTTGTTTTTTATAAATTATTTGAAACTATCTATGTAAGCAACCATATCACCTGAAAATGGGAGGGGGAGTTATTTCTTCTTTTCTAGTGTGTATTCTTTTGATTTCTTTTCTTCCAGCCTCTGCCTGCTGCCCAATTCTAAAGTCACTTCCAAATTTGTAGGTGTTTGTTATAGCTGTATCCCACTTCCAGGTACTAAGGTTTGTGTAGTGATTATACAACAATACAGGTGCTACAGTGATATCAACAAAATACTGTTAACAGAGAGGAGGAGGTGGGTAATTCTGTGTAGATGGAACATTAGGAAAGACTTTGCATAAAATGAGACACTTTCCTAAGAATGGATAACGTTTCAGCAGGGAAACGTAGTTCAAATAGAGGGGATAGCAACATCACTGCAACCTCTGCCTCCCGGGTTCACACCATTCTCCTGCCTCAGCCTCCCGAGCGACTGGGACCACAGGCACCTGCCACCACGCCTGGCTAATTTTTTGTATTTTTAGTAGAGACAGGAGTTCACCGTGTTAGCCAGGATGGTCTCAATCTCCTGACCTTGTATGGTAGTATGAAAATTCATAGAGTATCAGGGAAGTAGCGAGCAGGTGCCTGGTGGTAGAGAAATGGATGGCAAGAGTTGTTACAGTAGTCGGAAAACAATATTTGAAGAACTCTGGGCTCCCTGCCAATAGACCTTGACTTTATAAGCAGCAGGCAGCCTTTTTAACATAAAATGGCATGATAAATTTTTAACATGGTTTTTAACATAAAAATGGCATGATAAATTTTTAACATGGTTTTTAACATAAAAATGGCATGACAAATTTTCTGTAGAACAAGAAGGAAAGACTTAGAGAATGTTTAAGTAACACCTATGAGAAGTGACCTGAGAAAACATTTTGTCAAAAGGCATTCAGTTGGCCCTTAAACCATGCAGGGGTTAGGGGTACCAACCACCCACACAGTCGAAAATCCATTTATAAATTTTTTTTTTTTTTTTTTTTTTTTGAGATGGAGTCTTGCTCTGTTCCCCAGGCTGGAGTGCAGTGGCATGATCTCAGCTCACTGCAACCCCCACCTCCTGGGTTCAAGCAATTCTCCTGCCTCAGCCTCCCTAGTAGCTGGGATTACAGGTGCACGCCACCACGCCTGGCTAATTTTTGTATTCTTAGTAGAGACAGGATTTCACCATGTTCACCAGGCTGGTCTCAAACTCCTGAGCTCAGGTGATCCGCCTGCCTCGGCCTCCCAAAGTTCTGGGATTATAGGTGTGAGCCACCGTGCTCAGCGTCATGTATAATTTTTGTCTCCTGAAAAACTTAACTATTAATAGCCTACTGTTGACCAGAAGCCTTGTTAATAACATAAACAGTCTAACACTTATTTTGTATGTTGTAAGATATTATAAGTAGTATATATAGTATTGTTGCAATAAAGTAAGCTAGAGAAAGAGAACATGTTAAGAAAATCAGAGGGAAGAGAAAATATATTTACTATTTGTTCACTGGAAGTGGATTGTGATAAAGGTCTTCATCCTCATCATCTTCACATTCCATAGGCTAAGGAGGAGGAAGGAGAGGAGCAATTGGTCTTGTTGTCTCAGAAGTGGCAGAGGTGGAAGAAAATCCATGTATAAGTAAACCCATGCAGTTCAAACCCACGTGGTGTAAGAGTCAACTCTAGTCACAAGCTTAAGTGGCTATTAAAAAAAATAAAATGTGATGTGACCTGCATGAATACATGTGCAGGGTCCAGTTTCCCTTTAACCAGGATTAAAGTAGATTCTGAGAGAATTCCAAGCCTAAGATTCTTTGATTGTAAAAGGTTTGGAGGCCTAGAGATAATTTCTGATAGTTTAATAGAAAATAGAGATTATATACTAGTTGAGCATATTTGACTAGTTGAGTCAAATATGGTTTGGTAGTTTCTCTTTTTTTTTTTTTTTTTTTTTTTTCAGACAGTGTTGCTCTGTCGCCCAGGCTGGAGTGCAGTGGCGTGATACTGGCTGACTGCAAGCTCTGCTTCCCAGGTTCACACCATTCTCCTGCATCAGCCTCCCGAGTAGCTGGGACTACAGGAGCCCACCACCAAGCCCAGTTAATTTTTTGTATTTTTAGTAGAGACAGGTTTCACCATGTTAGCCAGGATGGTCTCGATCTCCTGACCTCGTGATCCACCCGCCTCGGCTTCCCAAAGTGGTGGGATTACAGGCGTGAGCCCCTGCGCCCAGCCGGTTTGGTAGTTTCTACTAGTTTCAACTACTCAGATATACATAAGCCACATTTTTGTGTAAACACAAAAGGATAAACTCCAGGTATAATTCTGAAAAAAGTATGAAAAGAAGCAAGTAATAATGTGGTGTAACATGCAAGGGTTAGAACAGCAGGAATAATAGCACATATATTGAGTGAATAAGAGCACTAGGTCACTGTTCTCGAAGCAGTCACTGGACTACAGTGGACTTTTAATTTTGGAAGTGTGTTAATTTCTAAATAGACTAGGATTTCCTTTTTAAGAAAATTAATAGAATTACCTTTCTATTACTGATTTATAGTTTAATTCCATTGTGATCGGAGAAACATACTTTGTATGATTTCATACTTTCAAACTTTTTTTTATTATTTCATTATTATGATTATCACCAAGGATATAGCCTCTCTTGGTGAATGTTCCATGTGCACTTGAAAATAATGGGTATTGTGCTATTGTTGGATGGATAGTCTACAAATGTCAGTTACTTCCAGTTGGTTGATGGTGTTGCCCACTTTGTCTGTTATCTTGTTTTTGTCTATTTGTTCTATTGATTACTGTGATAAAAGTGTTGAAGTTTCCAATCAGCAATAGATCATTGTGAGTTTTCCATTTCTCCTTTAAATTAAATTAAATTTTTGCTTCATATATTTTGAATGTCTGTGGTTAGATGCAGGGACACCTAGGATTATATGTCTTCTTGGTGGATTCACTCTTATTATGTTATGTTCTTCTGTGTCCCTGGTAACTTTCCTTGCTCTGAAATTGCTTTTGTCTGATATTACTAGAGCCATTCACATTTTCTTTTTGATTAGTATTTGTTTGTCATGGTTTTTCACCCTTTTACTTTTTACCTGCTTTTACCATTATTTTGAAAGTCGGTTTCTTGTAGATAGCATACTGTTAGTTGTTGTTTTTCCCTTAATTATTTTAATATTTGTTTTTCTGATTATGTGCTTTGAGTATTCAAACTTAATAAACGTACTGATGTGTTTGGATTTGGGTTTACCATATTATCATTCATTTTCCGTTCTCTGATTTTCATTGCTCTGTGTCCTTTTGGATTATTTAGGTATTTTTTCATTTTCCATTTCAACTTATTGAGCTTTTAACTATATTTCTTTGTATAGTTTTTTTTTAGTAATTCTAGGAATTAATATACATCCATAACATTTCCATCTAGTTAGAATTAGTATTTTCCCACTTTGAGTGGAAGGAACGTAGACATCTTCCATCCCATAGGTTCCTTTAACCTCCTCCTTTATGTTGTTGTTATCATGTATATTATATCTGCATACATTGAAAACCTCATTAGATAATTAGATAATACTATAACTTTGTGTTTAACTGTCAAATATTTTTTAAAACTTAAGAGGAGAAAAATAATGTGTTATATTTACCCAGCTTCTTACTATTTCTGTTGCTCTTCCTTCATTTCTGAAGTTCGAAGTTTCCCTCTGGTATCATTTTCCTTTTGTATAAAGATCTTCCTTTAACATTTCTTTAGAACAGGTATACTGGCTATGACTTCTCTTGGTTTTTCTCCATGTGATAATGTTCTCACTTTATCTTCAGTCCTGAATATACTTTTGCTGGATATAGATTTTTGGGTTGACAGTGATTTAGCACTTTACAAATATTTTTCCACTTCTTTCTGGCCTCCTTGAAAAATCTGCATGCGAATGAATATTCCCCTATGCATGATCTGTTGTGGTTTCTAGCTGCTTTAAGGTTTGTTCATTGTCTCTAATTTTCAGCAGTTGATGATGTCTCTGGGCATTGATTTCCTTGGATTTTTTAGCTTGCAGTTTGCTGAGCTCTTGGGTCTGTAAGTTAATGTTTTGAATCATATTTGGGATGCTTTCAGAAATTATTCTTGATATTGTTCTGCGCTCCACTCTCTCCTCCTTCTGGAACTCTGATGACAGAGTGTTAGACCTTTGTTGTTGTCACACAGGTCCCTGAAGTTCTATTGGGGATTTTTTTCCCCCAACCTTTTCTCTCTGTTCTTCAACTGGATAATTTCTGTTGAGCTATTTACATGCTTACTGATTCTTTCCTTTTTCATCTCATTTTATAATTGCACTCTGCCCCTGGATTTTATTTTAGTTATTCTATTTTTCAGTACTAACATCTCCATTTTATTCTTTTATCTATTTATCTGCTATTATTTTTCATTCATGTCAAAAGTGTTCACTCTTACTTCTTAGAGCATGGTGATGTAAGAGCTGCTTTAAAGTCTTTTTCTGATAATTCCAACAACTGTGTCATGTTGGTGTTGCCATTGTTGACTATCTTTTCCCTTAAAAGTTATTGAGATTTCATAGTTCTTTGTATGTCAGGTAATTTTGGATTGTATCCTGGGCATCTTAAATACTATGTTATGAGACTCTGGGCCTTGTTTAGTTCCTATGGAGAATAATGATTATTAAATTTGTTAAGCAGTTGACCCAGTTAAGTTCCGCCTGCAAGTTCTTACTGGTCTTCAGGGGTGGTTTCTTATGTCAGTTCAGGTTTTAAGATGTTTTCAGTGCCATTTGGATAATGTGGATCACCCAGTGGCCCCTGTGGGGCCTGGAACGTGTTCTACCCCATGGTTCAGTTCTCAAAGACTCGTATATGCTGTTCGGGGTCAGATCCATTCATACAGCTTGGGGTTAAGTCTTGGAGGTCATCCACAACATTATGGGATCTTCTTCTTGAGACCCTTCCTCTTGGCATCCTCCCAGGCACCTCCTGGTGTCTAGGAACCCTCCATTCCTAGTTTCCTTGATGGAAAGCTGGGGCTTTCATTTTCCCTCTCTGCCATATGAAACCAAGCGGCAATGGTGTCTGCCTCAAAACCAAGTGGCAGGGAGACAGAGATAGAAAAAAGAAACAGGGATTCTCTCCCATGCGTTGGTACCACAGTTCCTCTGGCCAGAGAGGATTCCTGTCCCTCAGAAGTTTAGATGTCTGCATGACCACCACTGCCATTACCATAATGAGACTGCCTAGGGGAATAGGGTGGGAGAAATCATCACTAAAATACACATCCCTCAGCCCTCATGCCCTTAAGGACCCTTTTCCCTCTCTTCAGATCTGAGAGGGCTTCTTTTGGAGTCCTTTATGTCCAGTTTCAAGCTGGTATTGAGTTCAGACCAGGGCACACCACAGGAACAACAAAACAAGAAACTCACCACAGGATCAGTGTTACTTTGACTTCTGGTTTCCTTCCCGTCTACCTGCTGCTGTTTGCCTCTAGAGTCCTCAGACTATAAACTCTCTGGAGCCAGGGTTTTTAGTTGTGTTCAAATGGATGGGGTGAAGCGTGCTACTCCATCTTTATCACTGTTTGTATATTGATGTTTCTGGAAATCACTAAAAGAATTTTCTAAGCACTGTTTGCTTAATAGTATGAGGAATACAAAAGCAAAAAGTAAAGGAACAAGCATTTATTTGAATACATACCACAATTTTTAAGTTAATACAAGAACTTCATAAGGTAGAAAAAAAATCAAGAGGGGCCAGGTTTATCTCTGGACAATGAGATGATACAGAAAAGGCTCACATCCCTGGTCGTCCCAAAGCCACAGCCAACAGTGGGTCCTTACTGTCTGAAGGGCAGTGTCTGTTTCATAATTAGGAGATGTCACGGATTTCGTGAGTTATATTTTAATGAAGCATTCCAAAAAGACTATGCCTTAAACTAACAGTTGTGCTTTTGGGGAAATATCAGGCTGTGTGACTGACCAGCTCAGGGAGAGTTGGGAGTCTGAAGACCTTCTCCACAATCCTGACTTCACCCATGGAATGACAGCCTATCCATGTGGCCAGATAGGTTGCCCACTGCAGACTCCAGGTGAAGTTTTTCTTGTGAGTTTTGATGTGAAAGTACCTCCTGGAGCTGTGCATATTTTGGTTGTGTGCTCCATTCCCAAGGAAAAGTCCTCAGCAATTAGAAAAACTGCAGGGTAGCAATGACAGCTGTCATTTCTTTTCTTCATTTGCCCTCTGCCTCTTTCCTCCTCTTCCAGTGCTGGAGAAAGACGATCATTACCTCTCCAGAGTCTTTGAATCTCCGTAGAAGAAGCTGTCCACTCTCCCAGAGTGCTCCAACGGGACTGAACCACATGGGCTGGCCAGAGCACATACCTGGCACTGGTGAGTTATGCGCCTCTCTCTTTTGCTATGTACTCTGGATCTTGGCATGAAGGACAAGAAGTGAGTGCTGTTGGCAGCTGTATCCACTTGCCTGGCAGAAGTAGCTTGATGGTGAGAGAGATAAACAATTGTCCCCTTCCTTCAGTTAGGGAGGAGTGCCTACTATCCAAAGAAAGGGAATTTTTGGCCAGGAACAGTGGCTCATGCCTGTGATCCCAGCACTTTGGGAGGCTGAAGCAGGCGGATCACTTGAGGTCAGGAGCTCAAGACCAGCCTGGGCAACATGGTGAAACCCCGTCTCTACTAAAAATACAGGCCAGGTGTGGTGGCTCACACCTATAATCCCAGCACTTTGGGAGGCCAAGGGAGGTGGACCATCTGAGGTCGGGAGTTTGAGACCAGCCTGACCATCATGGAGAAACCCCATCTCTGCTAAAAATACAAAATTAGCCGGGCGTGGTGGTGCATGCCTGTAATCTCAGCTACTTGGGAGGCTGAGGCAAGAGAATCGCTTGAACCTCGCTAAAGGTTGCAGTGAGCCGAGATCACACCATTGCACTCCAGCCAGGGCAACAAGAGCGAAACTCTGTCTCAAAAACAAAACAAAACAAAAAAATTAGCTCAGTGTGGTGGTGCATGCCTGTAATCTCAGCTACTCTGAGGGATGAGGCAGGAGAATCGCTCGAATCTGAGAGGCAGAGGTTGTAGTGAGCTGAGATCATGCCACTGCACTCCAGCCTGGGCGACAGTGATACTCCACCTCAAAAAAATGAAAAAGGAATTCCTAGAGTCCCCCAGCTTGGCTCCATCAGTTAATTCTGAGGAGGACTACGGACTGTCCCTTCGTCTCCTAGTAGGATATATAACTTCAAGGAGACAGAATCATGTAGAGAGCTGTCTCCAATCAGCTGATGGAACTTGGGTGCTTCCCCTTCTGATGAATAATGGCCTCTTCCTTGAGTTTTATGGCAGCCTCTATGAGTCCGTTTCTCCGAACTGTAGCAAATAGCTTCAAATCACATATCTGTCCACAAAAGGCCTGGCTTTCTGTGTTAGAAGGGAACTGGGCCACAGGTGAGAGCCAGGATGGGGCCTCTTTATGTGTGACAGCTACCTTGGTCACACCCAACCCAGCGGGGCTGGACATGCTGAGTGCGGCTCAAGGCACATCTGTCTTCCAGTGGAAGGACAGATGTGGGGTCTCAAGTCTTGAGCGGGTGCAGATTGTGTTCGGTGGTGACTTTACAGTCTAAAAGCTCATGGCTGCTGGAGGGAGGGGCCAAATCTGGTGTTGAAGAAAGTGAAACAAGGGCAAAGCCTTAAGAGAGTTAGAAAAACAAAACAGCCACACCTGTCAAACGCGTGCTTTGTCCAGGCTTGGGAGGAGCGGGCTGGCAGTGGAGGCTGTTGGTAGTCAGGTCCTGTCAGTGCCGAAGACCCATAGAAAGGCAGTGCGGTGAGGCAGAGGATGACGGTGCGTGGCGCCCATAGAAAGGCAGTGCGGTGAGGCAGAGGATGACGGTGCGTGGCGGTCGGCCCCGAATGCTGGAGTTTGGCATGTGTCTTTCTAAGGAATCAGCTCTGATGCAGACTCTGAGTTGAGCTCTGAGTCTGACTCAGCACATTGGAGGTGCTGGTCCCAAGGGAGCTGGCTGCTCAGATTAGCTGGTGGATGTGGTGGCTGCCTGTCAGCAGATGGATGTATTTAGGCTGCACCGTGAAGTGGAGCTTTATTCTTCCCCACATACAGTCATGATCTTAAACTCACAAGCAAAGTTATGAAAAGGTGTTTGACAACTGTTGAACAAACTCTCCCAATTTCTTGCATGAGCCCTTCATTAAGTCATAGAGTTATTTAGAATCTTGTGAAAGGGACAGTAACCAGGGAGAGGAATCTTTTTTCCAGAGAGAATCCTCAAAGCTGATTTTGGCCTTTCAAGTCAATACCTCCTTGCAATTCAGAGCTTCATGATCATGTTGTCCTATTATTTCAGTGTCACTTGAAATAATTGGCAGATGAGCTCATTGCAGAAGAAATTTTAAAACCTTCATGCTACCAGTGACATCCAGCACGTCTGCACACCAAGGGCACTGCTCTGGAGGTCAGAAGTCAGGGCTCTAGCCACACTTCCTCCTAGGGTGAGAAATTGAGCACATCCCTCGATTTCCCTCTATCTCAGGTTCCTTTTTTCTTTCTTTTTTTCTCAGAAATTCTGCAAGAAAGTAATCAGATTCCTTTTTCTTCAAAAAAGGAGCGATAGCTCCTGTTTTCCTGTGTCGTAAGGATAATGGGAGGGACTAGCCTGGAGTTGAGCTTAGGAAAGCTTTCTTTTCTTAATTACTGCTTCCACTTGCAACTGATCTGTGCCTGACTTCGTCGGATTTCTCCTTTACAGAGATGATATTTCTAGTTTCTATCCCTGGAACTTCTCATCATTCTCATTTTTTTGATCCATTTTCTACCCAGTTCTGTGAGAATTTCTCAATTTCATCTTCTGCTTTGTTTTCCTGGTTTTTTTTTTTCTCACCTGTGTTCATTGCCTTCACTAGCAGTTTGTGATCCAGTGATCATGTTTTTAATCTGCAACAATCCTTCCAATGTCCTTTGAAACCACGAAGAACAGAAAATCAGGATTTTTGTGAAGTGTTCTCGTTATTTCCAAATTTCAGTTCATTTTCAAATTCATCTGCTCTTTTTTTGAGGTTTGTTTGTTTTTTGGTGGAGTCTTACTCTGTCACCCAGGCTGGAGTGCAGTGGCACGATCGATCTTGGCTCACTGCAACCTCCGCTTCCCGGGTTCAAGCAATTCCTGCCTCAGCCCCCAAGTAGCTGGGATTACAGGTGCCCACCACCATGCCCAGATAACTGTATTTTTAGTAGAGATGGAGTTTTGCCATGTTGGCCAGGCTGGTCTCAAACTCCTGACCTCAGGTGATCTGCCCGCCTCAGTTTCCCAAAGTGCTGGAATTACAGGTGTGAGCCACCGTGCCTGGTCTCTTTTGAGGTTTTTTATTAAGAGGTGAAATTTCTTTGTTTGCTCATCTGTGTGGACAGCAGTCCTGCCCCAGCAGTGATGTGTTGTTAAATAGCACTGGAAGTGACGTTCTTTCAGAGATTATTATCGGTTCCCGTTAATGTCCTTCAAACACAGCGGAAGTAGGATGAGGAAGGCAAGGCTTTCTTGTGATGAATGCTGTGAGTCAGCACCTAAAGGCTTGTGGGGAGCTGTCCGCTGTCCTGGTAGGGAGCTCCTCCCCCTCACTAGAATTTCTTCTCCATGTTTGGAAGGGTGGCTAAGAATCAGCCTGATGTGGGAGCAGGCCACCTCTCCCTGGCAAGTCGGTGCCCAAGATAAATCCCCACCACACCCGCACCTCTCTCAGTGGAGCCGGCAGGGCCAGGTGCAACTCTGAGAGTCCCCGGTGCCTCCAGAATCCGTGCCTGTGGCTTTGGAAGGGTGGGCTGGGTTTTACCAGGAATACCTGGTGGTGTGGTTATTTCACAAGCTGTCGGTCACCTCTTTCTTCAAACCACTTTGTTGTATCTTGTGGCTAACACCCTTCATCAGTCTCTAGTACTAGTAAAGGATGCTTTCTATTTTTTAAACAGCTTTGTTGAGCTATAGCCACATACAGTTCGGCGGCAGGATATTCACAGATATGTGCGGTCATCACCACAGTCCATTTTAGAACATTGTTAGCATCTTATAATAAGCTCTGTACCTTTAGCTATTACCCCACACCACCACCCTAAGGAACCACTTATCTACTTCCTGTCCCTATAAATTCCCTGCCCTGGATTTGTGTATGGATGGAATCATGTAGGAACTGGTCTTGTGACTGGCTTCTTTCACTTATAATAATGTTTTCAGGGTTCATCCACATGTCACATGTACTTCAGTACTTCATTTCTTTCTATGGTCAAATAATCCATTGTATGGATACACCACAGTTTGCTTATTTATTCTTCCGTTGATGAGCAATTGGATTACTTCTACTACCTTGCACTTCTGTGCTGTGGAGATGGCTTCTTTCCTTAAATCTCAGGAACCAACCTCTGCTAGGTTTAGACTTTTCTTTTATGGCGTCCTCACTTCTCAGCCTTCATACAATTGAAAACAGTTAGGGCCTTGCTCTGGATTAGGCCTTGGCTTAAAGGAGTGTTGTGGCTCCTTTTTGATCTTCTATCTAGACCACGAAAACTTTCTTCCTATTGCAAAAAGGCTGTTTCACTTTCTCATTCATGTGCTAACTGGAGCAGCACTTTTAATTTCCTACAAGAACTTCTCCTTCACTTTCAGGACTTGGGCAACTGTTTGGCTTGAGAGGCCTAGCTTCTGGGCCATCTTGGCTTTGACATGCCTTCCTTACTAAGCTGAATCATTTCTAGCTTTTGATTTAGAGATATGTGACTCTTCTTTTCACTTGAAAACTTAAAGGCCATTACTGGGTTATTAATTGGCCTAATTTCCATATTGTGTCTCATGAATAGGGAAGCCCAAGGAGAGGGAGAGAGACAGAGGAATGGATGGTTGGTGGAGCAGTCAGAACACATAACATTTATTGATTAAATTTGCCATCTTCTATAGGCACAAGTTCATGGCATGTCTTCACTTCTTGTTTTCTCTGTCTCATCTTTTGATTGCTCTATTCCTTCTTTACTGTTTTCTGTTTCACTGAGTGAATATTGTCTAATGTAGTATTTTAATTTTATTAATGATTCTTTCGCTATATTTTTTAAGGTTTGTTTTTAGTGGTAGCTTTAGCATTTCATGTATATATATAACTTACCAGCATCAACTTCAGATTTATGCTAACTTAATTCCAGTAATATATAGAACTATTACACCTTTATAGCTCTATTCCCTTCCCCCTTTTTGTGTGGTATGATTGTTATGCATATTATACCTATCAATGTCATAAAGCCAGAAGCGCATTAGTAAAATGATTACCATATGTCACCATTTTCTTAGCCTATTACAGCTTTTCTCTCATCTATCTCCTTTATGCTGTTATTGACATATATTACATTTTTATATTATATGCTCAATAATACATTATACACATATTATTTTATACAATTGCTTAAGAGAAGAAAAGAGAAAATAAGAATAGTGTTTTTTATAATTACATAATTACCTTTTCTAGTACCCTTTTTGTATTCATGTGGATTTACATTATCATCTGGGGTCATTTGCTTTCAGTCTAAAGAACTCCCTTTAGTATTTCTTATAAGTTAGGTCTACTAGCAACAAATTTTCTTAGTTTTGTTTATCTGGGAAAATCCTTATTTAGTCTTCATTTTTGAAAGGTTAGCTTTCTGCATAAAGGATTCTTAGTTGTCAAGATTTCTTTTTAAAAAATCCTTGTAGCAGGCCTTCGACAAAATTCAACAGCCCTTCATGCTAAAAACCCTCAATAAACTAGGTATTGATGGAACGTATCGCAAAATAATAAGAGCTATTTATGACAAACTCATAGCCAATATCATACTAAATGGGCAAAGACTGGAAGCATTCCCTTTGAAAACTGGCACAAAAGAGGGATGTCCTCTCTCACCACTCCTATTCAACATAGTGTTGGAAGTTCTGGCCAGGGCAATCAGGCAAGAGAAAGAAATAAAGGGTATTCAATTTGGAAAAGAGGAAGTCAAATTGTCCCTGTTTGCAAATGACATGACTTTATATTTAGAAAACCCTGTCATCTCAGCCCAAAATCTCCGTAAGCTGATAAGCAACTTCAGCAAAGTCTCAGGATACAAAATCAATGTGCAAAAATCACAAGCATTCCTATACACCAATAACAGACAAACAGCCAAATCATGAGTGAACTCCCATTCACAATTGCTTCAAAGAGAATAAAATTTCTAGGAATCCAACTTACAAGGGATGTGAAGGACCTCTTCAAGGAGAACTACAAACCACTGCTCAACGAAATAAGAGGACACAAACAAATGGAAGAACATTCCATGCTCATGGAGAGGAAGAATCAATATCATGAAAATGGTCATACTGCCCAAGGTAATTTATAGATTCAATGCCATCCCCATCAAGCTATCAAGGACTTTCTTCACAGAATTGGAAAAAACTGCTTTAAAGTTCATGTGGAACCAAAAAAGAGCCTGCATTGCCAAGACAATCCTAAGCAAAAAGAACAAAGCTGGAGGCATCATGCTACCTGACTTCAAACTATACTACAAGTCTACAGTAACCAAAACAGCATGGTACTGGAACCAAAACAGGGATATAAACCAATGGAACAGAACAGAGGCCTCAGAAATAACACCACACATCTACAACCATCTGATCTTTGACAAACTTGACAAAAACAAGAAATGGGGAAAGGATTCCCTTTTTAATAAGTGGTGTTGGGGAAACTGGCTAGCCATAAGTAGAAAGCTGAAACTAGATCCTTTCCTTATACTTTATATAAGAATTAATTCAAGGTGGATTAAAACTTAAATGTTAGACCTAAAACCATAGAAGCCCTAGAAGAAAACCTAGGCAATACCATTCAGGACATAGGCGTGGGCACAGACTTCATGACTAAAACACCAAAAGCAATGGCAACAAAAGCCAAAATAGACAAATGGGATCTAATTAAACTAAAGAGCTTCTGCACAGCAAAAGAAACTACCATTAGAGTGAACAGGCAACCTACAGAATGGGAGAAAATTTTTGCAATCTACCCATCTGACAAAGAGCTAATATCCAGAACCTACAAAGAACTTAAACAAATTTACAAGAAAAAAAAACCATCAAAAAGTGGGCAAAAGATATGAACAAACACTTCTCAAAAAAAGACATTTATGCAGCCAACAGACACATGAAAAAGTACTCATCATCACTGGTCATCAGAGAAATGCAAATCAAAACCACAATGAGATACCATCTCACACCAGTTAGAATGGTGATCATTAAAAAGTCAGAAAACAACAGATGCTGGAGAGCATGTGGAGAAATAGGAATGCTCTTACACTGTTAGTGGGAGTGTAAACCAGTTCAACCATTGTGGAAGACAGTATGGCGATTCCTCAAGGATCTAGAATGAGAAATACCATTTGACCCAGTGATCCCATTATGGGGTATATACCCAAAGGATTATAAATCATGCTACTATAAAGACACATGCACATGTATATTTTTTGCAGCACTATTCACAATAGCAAAGACTTGGAACTGACCCAGATGTCCATCAATGATAGACTGGATTAAGAAAATGTGGCATATACGCATCATGGAATACTATGAAGCCATAAAAAAGGATGAGTTCATGTCCTTTGTAGGGCCATGGATGAAGCTGGAAACCATCATTCTGAGCAAACTATCACAAGGACAGAAAACCAAACACCACATGTTCTCACTCATAGGTAGGAAGTGAACAATGAGAACACTGGGACACAGAGCAGGGAACATCACACAGTGAGGCCTGTCATGGGGTGGGGAGCAGAGAGAGAGATAGCATTAGGAGAAATACCTAATGTAAATGATGAGTTAATGGGTACAGCACACCAGCATGGCACATGTATATGTATGTAACAAACCTGCACGTTGTGCACATGTACCTTAGAACTTAAAAGTATACTTTAAATAAATAAATAAATATTTAAAAATCCTTTTAGCACATTTAACAAAACTATCCCACTGTCTTCTGGCTTCTAGAGTTTCTGCTAAGAAATCAACTGTTAATCATATTGAAGAAGGCTTGATAAGTTATATGTTGTTTGCTGCTATTCTCTTGTGGCTTTTGGGATATATTCCCCCTTTCAACATTTTTACTTTCTTTTACTTTCAGCATTTTTACTATGATGTGTCTTTGTGGATCTCTGGAATTATTTTACTTGGAAATAACTGAGTTTCCTGGGTGTGTAGGTTATTGTTTTTCAATACATTTGGAAAGTTTCAGCCATTGTTTCTTTGAATATTTTCCCCTTCTCCTTTCTCTCTTTCTGATATTCCCATTACACATATGTTGGTGCACTTAATGGTGTCCTACACTTCTCTGAGGCTTTGTTCATTTTTTTCATGGTTTTCCCTCTGTTCTTTGGCTTGAGTAATTTCTATCGATCTACAAGTTTGCTAATTATTTCTTCCATCTGTTCAAACCTGCTGTTGAGCCCTTCCAGTGAACTTTTTATTTCAGTTATTGTACTTTTCAACTCCAGAATTTCTTTTAAAACTTTGAATATGTTCACTGATATTCTGTTTGATGAGACATTGTCATCACATCTTTTGTCTTTTAATCATGTTTCCTTCAGTTCTGTGAACATGTTTATAATTACTACTTTGGACTTGATAAATCTGATACGTAGTCATTCTCACAGGCAGTTTCTATTACCTGTTTTTTTCCCCATTGTATGGGTCAGACTTTCCTGTTCCTTTGCATATGTCATAATTTTTGGTTGGAAACTGGACATTTTAGATAATATTATAGCCAGTCTGAGAACCACTTCCCCACTAGGTTTGCTATTATTTGCTTATTTACTAACTAGATGAACTGTTTTATTTTAGTGAAGTCTGTTTCCCTTCCCATGGGGTTAACCTTCTGATGTTGCTCCTAAAGGAGATCTAGCACTGGGTATGCCTACAGTCACTCATGGATGATGGTGGCTTTACTAGGGCTGTCTTCTATATTTCTCTGACCACACCACACTGTTAAGCTCCACTCACTGGCTGCTGATTGCTCTGTTATTTTCAATATTGTCCTGGGGCATAAATTGCTTTACAAGCTCTCAAATTCTGGCGCACCTCAGAAAGGATCACTTTCTGAGGTCAGTGTTTGGTATTTCTTCTGATCCTAG
This sequence comes from Macaca fascicularis, assembly GCF_037993035.2. Taxonomy (NCBI): domain Eukaryota; kingdom Metazoa; phylum Chordata; class Mammalia; order Primates; family Cercopithecidae; genus Macaca; species Macaca fascicularis. The sequence continues at coordinate 1,343,237 of NC_088386.1, forward strand.
AAGGGCTCCTCCCAGCTACCTTATTCTCTGTCCTCTCATACAAACTAGTGGGGTCCAGGCTATATCTCCATTAGAACCACAGATTTCCCCTCATTTCCTTTCATTGCAACCTCCACTGTTCTTGAAAGCACCTTTAGGTTCCAGCTTCTCCATGCTCTGCTACAAACTGAGCCCAGTTCCTTTAGGAAAAGATGAGGAGCTATCTGTTTTACAACCTGCTTCCCCCAAGCAAAATCTTTGAGCCAGAGCTCTGTGGTGGGGACAATGGCAAGCTCTGCGAGCCCTTGGGGAGGGAGAGCAGTAGCCTAAAGCCGTCTCAGCTGGCCTCTCCTGGCATGGAACTACCACCTTAGAAGCAGGGGGAAAGGCTATCCAAGCCTCAGTATTCTCAGCTCGCCAAAGAAGGAAGTCACCCCGGCTCGGCACTCTCACCAGTAACAGGTGGCTTCCTGACTGAGCCTCAGCAACAGGTGGCTGGGGGCAGGATGAGAAATGCCACTGTCCTCCTCTTCCAGGGAAGAAAGATATCCCCGGCTGAGAGGTGGGGGGAGAAGGAGCCCTGTGTTGTTGGCTGTAGTCTGGAGTGGAGTCTCTGCCTCACTGAGCTGTAAAGGGGGAGAGGGGAACGATCTTGGTTAAAACCCTACAGATTCTCACCTTTCTTACTGAATTGTCATTGATTTTCTTGAAGGGATGTTTCTTTTTTTCTTTTTCTTTTCTTTTTTTTTTTTTTTTTTTTTTTGCTGGGGAGGCTGGGGGCGGCAACAGAGTCTTGCTCTGTTGCCCAGGCTGGAGTGTAGTGGCACAATCTCAGCTCACTGCAACTTCTGCCCTCCTGGTCCGAGCAATTCTCCCACCTCAACCTCCCGAGTAGCTGGGATTACAGGCATGCACCACCACGCCTGGCTAATTTTTGTATTTTTAGTAGAGACGGGATTTCACCACGTTGGCCAGGCTGATCTTGAATTCCTGACCTCAAGTGATCTGCCCAACTCGGCCTCCTAAAGTGCTGGGGTTACAGGCATGAGGCACCGTGCCTGGCCTTGAATAGATGTTTCTTTATTTGCTGTTTACTCTTCAGGACCATTTCAGATGTTTTAAATGGTTGTTTTTAAAAGTGTTCACCAGTTTCACTGAGAAGCAGGTCAATGGAGTTCCTCTCACTGTCCTGCAAAAGTCAATCTCATGTTCTCTAGTATTGGTCATTTCAGTGAGAGTCTTAGAGAGATGTTGAATGGCTGTGCTCATGGCATATCTAGATAGGTTTTTTTTTTTTTTTTTTTTTTTTTTTTGAGATGAGGTCTTACTCTGTTGTCCAGGCTGGAGTGCAGTGGCACAATCTTGGCTCACTGCAACCTCCGCCTCCCAAGTTCAAGTGATTCTCCTGCCTCAGCCTCCCGAGTATCTGGGACTACAGGCGCACGCCAGCAAGCCAGGCTAATTTTTGTATTTTTAGTAGAGACAGGGTTTCTCCATGTTGGCCAGGCTGGTCTCGAACTCCTGACCTCAGGTGATCCGCCCACGTCGGCCTCCTAAAGTGCTGGGATTACAGGCATGAGCCACCGCGCATGGCCTAGATACATTTCTTTTTTTTTTTTTGAGACGGAGTCTTGCTCTGTTGCCCAGGCTGGAGTGCAGTGGTGCGATCTCGGTTCACTGCAAGCTCTGCCTCCTGGGTTCATGCCATTCTCCTGCCTCAACCTCCCAAGTAGCTGGACTACAGGTGCCCACCACCTTGCCCAGCTAATTTTTTGTATTTTTAGTAGAGACAGGGTTTCACCGTGTTAGCCAGGATGGTCTCCACCTCCTGACCTTGTGATCCGCCCACCGCAGCCTCCCAAAGTGCTGGGGTTACAGGCATGAGCCACCACACCCGGCCGGCCTAGATACATTTCTTAAACTTCCTTCTTATATCCCCAGCAGCTAGCATGATGTGCTGCTTATAGAAGGTTTATAGTGTTATTTGCCAAGGACATTGATGGTATTCCAACACAGAGTGTCTGGGGAATTCTCTGAGTGGGGAGAAAGGGAATTAATGGTTGCACAGTGGTTCAAAGCATGAGTGGCGAGCACTGGAACCAATTCCACCACTTCCCAGGTGTATAACCTTGGATTAGTCTGAGCCTCAGTTAATTTCAGTGGCAAAATGGGGCTAAAATAAAAGCTATTAGATAAAGTTGTAGAGATTAAATAGTATATGCAACGTACCTCACATCTGGTATATGCTTAATAAATGCCAGCTAATATTTCAGACATTGCTAGGTGCGGCTGCCTATCTACACATCATTCACTTAATCCTCACAATAATCCTGCAGAAGTAGTTGTCAGTATTCCTATTTGTGGATGAGGAGAGAAGACACAGGAAGATTAAGTAATTTGCCCAAGGTCACAACTAGTAAGAGACAGAACTGAACCCAGGATTGAACCCACATCACTCTGGCCTTGGGCTTCTTTCCATCCAGCACTGTCGTGGAAACTGAAGTGCAGGGTTAATTAGGAGAGACAGGGAAGAAGGCTGTCTGTAGACTTAGATAAGCTTTGATCCCATTCTGTTTCTGTTTTTACATGTAGAGTAGAATTTCGTTGACCACCTTCACATCATCAAGCCAGCCTCAAAAAACACTGAACCTTCTGTGCTGACCTTTCTGATAAAGACACTGCATTATTAATTCGTATATACATACTCACACACATTGCATACATATACACACTATATATATACAGTCATGTGCCATATAACAGCATTTTGGTCAATTACAGATTGCATATACAATGGTGGTCCCCTAAGATTACAATGGAGCTAAAAAAAATCACTAGGTGATGAGTGAATGTGAAGTACACTATGTAGACTTTATAAACTTTATAGAACAAATTGCAGTCCTGCAAGCTGTATTCACGTTAAGTCCCTTATACAAGTGTACCATTACTATGTTAATATTTTATACCATACGTTTACTGTGCCTTTCCTATGTTTTGATTTTTTAGTTACAAGAATACTTACCATTGTGTTACCACCCTACAGTATTCAGTATAGTAACCTGCTGTACAGGTTTGCAGCCTAGGAGCAATAGGCTCTACCAGATAGCCTAGGTGTGCAGTAGGCTGTACATTTAGGCTGTGTAAGTTATGCTCTATGATGGTCGCACAAGAAAATCACCTAACACATTTCTCAGAACATATCCTTGTTCAACAACACATGACTGTATATGAACAATGTATGTAAATGAACCTAAATGATTATTTATGATTATAAACCTACCATGTGATGGTAAAGGGATCACCCATCTCTTTTAATAGTACCAGAAGTGGGTCTGTAAGCTTTCTGGGGATGGAATCTTCCCCTGGTGAAGGCAGCTAAGTCTCCCTGTGCCAGTCTTTATCCCCAGAGATCTCCAGCACCTTTGATGGTGTTAATTTCAGCTGTCCTCACCCCCAGGGTCTTACGAAACATGGATCCCCTTTTCACACTGGAGTTCAAATGGGGACACTCTAGCCTTACCCACAGGACAGCTAGGAGCAGGAGACCTGATTGAGATTTACTGAGGTCTCCAGAAGATTAAAAAGGAAAATGGACTCAGTAAAAGCATGGGGCTCGGCTGTCTGCCTGACACAGTGGCTCACACAGGCTGATGCTCAGGCCACAGCCATCTTTCTGCACTGGCGTGGCACCTTCCACTTAGCAGCACACCTCATGCCCCTAAAAGTCCTGACCCGAGACAGCGAGAATCCTCCCTTTCCTTCCCAGCTGACCGTTGGGTCCAGCCCCACCCCCCCGCCCCGTTCCTCCAGGGGCTGCTTGCCCAGCACAGAGACTGCAGCAGGTGCACTGTACTCCCTGGACACAGTGGTGGGTAAGGCCCCTCTGCCCTCACGGCACACCTGGTCTGCAGGGAGCAGACAGGGGAGAAGCAGCAAGCCACTGACAGACAGAATAAGTGCTCGGAAGGAATCAGTGAAGCCTCACTGAGGAGGGACATTCACTGAGATCTGAAGACCAAGAAGGAGCCAAGCCATGAAAAGCCAAGAGCATCCCAGGTGAAAGGGGCAGTAAGTGCCAGGCCCTGAGGTGAGAAGGAGCAGCAGCAAGGTGGCGGCTGTAGCAGAAGTGCAGGCAGCAGGGGACAGAGAGGGACAGAAGGAGGAGGAGAAGTCAGTCAGGCAGAACATGCAGCATCCCCCAGGTCTTACTAAGTGTGAGGGGAAGCCTCTGAAGATACTGACGCAGGAGAGGAACAAGATGTGATTATGTGTATTTTAGGGCTCCCTTGGGCTGCTCAGTGGGTGACACTGACACTGTCGCCAAGCACAGTATGGCGGTGGTAGCAGTGGAGTAAGAGAGAAATGGACAACTTGGACATTTATTTTGGAAGTAGACCGCACAAGACTTGCAGAGCCTGGGAGGGGTAGTGGACTCTGGCAGTGGCCCTAGCACTTCTCCCCACCCACCAGGGCTAAGCTTGCAACTTTGGAAGGACAGCTGTAGGACACAGATGGTGACCCCATGCAGAAGAGCCTGCATGAGAAATGAGGAGTGGGAGAACTGTTCTTCCCAAGGACAAGAAGGAATGGAAGCAGGCTGGGTGCAGTGGCTCACGTCTGTAATCCCAGCACTTTGGGAGGCTGAGGCGGGTGGATCACAAGGTCAGGAGATCAAGACCATCCTGGCCAACCTGGTGAAGCCCCGTCTCTACTAAAAATACAAATATTAGCTGGGCGTGGTGGCACATGCCTGTAATCCCAGCTACTTGGGAGGCTGAGGCAGGAGAATCGCTTGAACCAGGGAGTCGTAGGTTGCAGTGAGCCAAGATTGCACCACTGCACTCCAGCCTGGTGACAGAACGAGATAACGTTTCAAAAAAAAAGAATGGAAGCAGAGGCTGGAAGGTTGCATGCTGGGTATAAAGTGACCAGGAAAGGTACTCTTTGCTGGAGGAACTGAGGAGGGGGCCTTGATGTGATGATCTGAGTCACCTCCCAATTCCCATCCAGTTAAACACCCAGCAACACCAGTTATTACCTTAAGCATGTACGGAGCTTCTAGTCTACATAGGCCTGTGGTGGCCTACTGCCCCAGCCCCTGGGTTGTTAGGTCGGATATTCATATACTCAAGATAGACAAGATACTAGAGGTCTCACAAGGAGAAGGGGACAGGGTCTATGAAGCTGCAGAACCCCTATGGTACAGAGCTTGGAGCACATATAGCTTCCAGATGGAGATGGGCCACAGGAAACGGACCCCAGTGGAGGGCAGAGCACCAAATGCCCAGTTTTCTAACACCCACCCTATACTAGCTGGTGTGCTGGAGCAACGCATGCACCTCTCATTTCATCCTCTCCCTCTCAATACCTCTGCTGCTTATATTAGAACCCGCCCCCAAGGGCTTTGGGGGAACTATGATGCGATGCACATGGCGGGGGTGGGCAGTCAGGGGAAGGCCATCAGCAGCCCTGATTAGCCGCTATCACGACTGCCCCTCAACCTCCAAAGGGAGACCGAGTCTCCCACAGTTCTTCACCTCCTGCAATTTGCATTTGCATTTCATATTTTGACTTCTTGTCACCTTGTGTGGAGCTTCTGGGTGGACTCTAAGAACCTACAAGAACCTATGTGTGTCTGGGAGGGGCAGATGAAATAGTAATGCCCTTCCCTATCCACCCTCCACCTCGCACAGACACTCGGGAAAAAACCTGTAACTCCTGGCTCCTTGCCCTGCACCTCATGGCCCCCATCTTTGTGTGTGAACTCTTGCACTGTAAAATCCAGTCACTGAACTCTTCCACACGCTTTCTAAAATCGTTTGGCATGGACTACTTCGCACTGCCCCTTAATCACCACGGGGTGTGCCCCAGGAAGGGCGCGCTCCTGCCAGGGCTGTTGGGAGGGTCGCAGGCGGCAGGTGGTTCCCGCTCACGGGGCGCGTGGCTGAGCGGAGATGAGGGGCGTGTCTGGGCCGCGCGCTCCCCCTCTGGCGCTGCCCGTCTGCCCGCCCGGTGTCTGCCCGGGGATAGCGGGGCCACCTGCTTGCGTCCTCGCCCGGGATGGCGTGGGACGCGCCGCCAACGGTCCGAGCTGGAATCCTTGCGAAGAAATAGTGGGCGCCCACCAGTCCTCACCACCGCCGCCACGACGCGCCTGGGCGTCGCCTCATCAGGATGGCCCTGTCCTGACAGGCTGCGGACGCAGGTGGCGGCGGCGCGGCCCTGCGGGCACCGAGAGCGACCCGGAGCCCCGCGCCCGCGCCCGCCGCAGCCGCTCCAGTCCTGCGTGCGCGCCTGCGTGAGCGCGTGCCGACCGGGCCCGCGACCCGCACTGGGGTCGCTGCCGCGGCTCCGCGCAGGCCGGGCGGCCAGTAGTGGGCAGCGAGCTGCAGCGCCGCGCCCTGCCCGGAGGGCGTCTGGCCTCGCTCCCAGCCGCGGGCGCACCACGCCTGCCGAGGGTCCCCGCCGCGGCCGCAGAGCCCGAGCCTGGGGCCAGCCGAGAGCCTCCTTAACGGAGCCCCATGATGTCAGCGGGCCCGGAGCGGCGGCCGCGCGGCGACGAGGATGGGGCTGAGGACGCCGCGCGGCCGCCCGCACGCCCCTCGCCCTCCGACGGCGACCCCGGCCCCGGCTCGCGCGTCCCGTCCCTCGGCAGCCCCGCGGCCGCCGCCCCGCCGCCCCCGGCCCAGCCTCCCCCGAGCCTGTGGCTGGAGCTCGGGCCCGCCTGCATGCGGGCGCAGCAATGCCCCAGCGAGTCCAGCGGGCAGACGAGTGGCGATCTCGGCACTAGCAGCAGCAGCAGCGCCGGGCTGTCCCCGGGCTCCGACTCGGACAGCAGCGGAGTGGTGTGTGGCGGCCGCGGCGGCATGCGCGGCGCCCTGTCCCGCTCCTGGAGCCTGGAGAGCCTGCGCTCGGCCACCGCCGGTAAGGGCGCCGCCGCCCCCGCGCCGCGCGCGCCCTCCCGCGCCCGGGTCTGTGCTCCTGCGACCCTCCCCTCCTCCTGCTTTTTCTTCTCCTCCCTCACTTTCTGCCTGTCGTTTCCATCTCCTGGTCCCTTCCTTCCCATTGCTTCGCCCTGCTCTTCCTTTTCTTTTTCTGGTTTCCTTCTGATTCCCCCTACCTGTCTCTCTGATCCACGTCTACTGGTGGGCCACTTGTTACAGCCGGGACCTTGTTGGCCCCCATACCAGGGCGTATTGTCAACTGGGAAACTGAGTGATTAAGGTGAGACTAGAATTTGGTGCCTGATGCGCTGTGTTCCTTTCCCCAAACTGTTCTTGACCAATTGCATCTGTCTGGCTTTCCCTACGGCAGCTGCTTAGCCTCTGTAAAGCCAGGAGGATGGAAGAGGGCCGCCGCCGGAGGGTGGAACGGATTGCGCCACCTGGCTGTGAGTGTGCTTGGTCCTGACCCCAGGGCTGCGGCTCCCAGCGGAGGGGGCTGGTCCTGGGCCCTCTGAACAAGACTGTGCTTTATAGACCTGGCATTGCTCTGGTGTCCCCTGGGACCGTGTGCTCCCTGTAGTGCTCCCGAATCTACCTGGAGGGCCGAATTTGGGTTACTGGTTGAGAGAAGATTTTGTCCCTAAATACTAATCGAGCAAGGAAGTCAAGAGTGGTTTTATGAATGGTGATCACCTACCCTTGGTTATTTGCTGACAGAATTCCTTATATTTCACTTCTTGCGAACATTCTCAAATATGGTAGCTTTTGCAGTGGGGTTTGTGAAGGGAGACAGTTGCTGCCTGAAAATGAGGGAGTTATACACCCACTATGCTTCTGCATGGGGCTGGAGGTGCACCCTGTGAAAGCTACAGGGCCTCACTTAGGTGTGGAATGAGACTCTGAGGTCGGGGTCACAGCATCAAAGGCAGACGAGCAGAGGGCCATAGGGATGGCAGAATGTGGAGCACAGGCCTTGTTGGGGAGGCATAGAGCAAGGTCGGCTCTGGATGGGTTGAGAGCACCTGGAATGACAGATTCAGGGCTTGGACTTTGCAGTCAGCGAGTTTGGAAGAGGAAAGTGAAGGACATGCAGACCTCTGCATTGAGCACTCCATGACTCATCTGCCCTCTCCCAAAACATACACATGAAATTCAGAAAAGTTGAATAATCCAGCTGTTGATGTCTCCTCCAACTGAGAATTTTCCATTGTTCTGCAGCTCTGATTCCATCACATCCCGGTTCCCCTGAAACTGTCCTTTCCCTCCTCTCTGGAGCTTAAATAGAACCCATTTTGGGAACCCCAAGCTAGATTATATCCTAAGTGGGGCCTGAAGCAAACTGGCAGCGGACTCCTGCCCCTTTCCTTAGACGGTTTTCCTTCCTTTCCAGAGGCCTCAGTCCTCCTGGGGACACCTCCTCCTTCCTTCCTTCTGTCCCAGGGTAAGTGCACCAGTGCGACAGATGGAAATGGAAGAGACCCTAGTTTATTAGGCAGCCCTGAGATCCAGGGACTCCCTGGTTTATTAGGGCAGCCCAGGGACACAGAGGCAGCCTGGATGATTTTCAGAGATAACAGCGATGTTTGCATGAAGATCTGGAGAGAGAGAGAGAGAGTTGGGGGCAGGGGGTGGGGAAGGAGGACAGGGTAAAAGCTGAGGCCTAGGAGGTTGCTCTTTGAGGGGTGCAGGGCTGCCTGGCAATGGCAGGGCAGGGTTTAAAACAACGTGAAGTCGTCAGAGTTGATGTGAGACCCGGAAATGAATGTTGTGCCCCTCGCAGACACTGCACCACTGAGGATAGGCTCTGGGTATCTCTAGGTCCATAGGCAGCACACTACCCCGGGAGTGCTGGTGAGTAACCAGCCACAGAGGCAGTGAGGAAGACATTTAAAGTCACCTCTTCATCTTCTCTGCCCCCACTTCCTGCCTTGTTTGGTAGGACCTGCATCTGCAGTGACCAATGCTCGACGTGTGAAAAGACACTGCCGTGTATGCCTTAGAGCTGGTTGAGTCTGTGAAGCTGTCTGTCCTTCTTTACTGGTCAGAATTAACTGTGGTGCCTAAGACTCGCCTCTCTTCTTCTACAGTGGCACTAGCTATTTCCCGTCCCTGGGAGGAATTGCGGAAACAGGCACTCAAATAATCCTCTTTGAATATGTGGTTCAGATGAGGAAATCTGGTTGGAAAAGGCTGGTAAAGGAGGAGAACTTGAAGGGAGGAGGGAAGGGAAGTTACCTTTGGAGCACTCCCTGCATGCCAGGCACAGTATTCCCTGCTAATGTGGGTTTGCAACAGGCTCAGAGGTGTGGTAACTTACCCAAAGTTACCTGGTGAGGCTGTGTCTGAGCAGAGCTTCAGGCCCGGGTGCGCATAACGTGATGGGACCCTTTGCTGGGTTTTCAACCAGTCTGTGCCAGCGAGGACGGGTAGCGTGCCGGTCTGACTGGTGCGTCGGAATAGTCCTGACTGCTCACATGCTCGCTGATGTTACTGTTTTCATTCAACAACCATGGCTTTTTCCTGGGTGCCAGCTTTCCTATTTGCAAAGGAAAGAAATTAAAAGTGAAGGTCTGACCTCTTTGCTAATTACCTCTAAAATACCATGACTCTAGTCAGGGGTATTGATCTGGGGGCTGTGCCCCACTGAGTCGCCATTGGTGGCACATCGTGTTTCTGTTTGACTAGTCTAACGACTGAGACAAAGGACACATGTGTTTAACTAAACTGCGTTTCTCTCTTAAGGAAGATTAAGAGTTCCCAGTCAGGGATCCTTAGCACAGCTTGATTTTTGTGTGATTTTTGTAGTGGGGCCTGTCGCTAAACATTTTTGGAGTTCCCAGCAAGAATCTGAAAAGTGAGTGCTTGGGACTGGGTAGCAGCTTCCTCACAGGGCACAGCAGTAGACAGAGAATCCAGGCAGGACCTCTAGACTCGCCTTGCTTTCAAAAGACTCCTTGAATTTTAAATGCTCTGTGTTGGCATTTCCACGGAAATGTCGTTCATCTGGTTGTGGAGAGGACTTCCCTTTGAGGCAGAATCCGAACGCGAAATGTAGCTGACAGGGTGGAATTTCCGTGACTCTTCTTTCTGCCCCGCTGTTCTCATCTCCCCTCGGGACCCTGGAGCCTCCAGCCCATCAGCCGTGCTGCCACACTGCCGGTACTCAGCTGAAGCTTTCACAGTGTCTGTTCTGGATGTGTCATCTGACAAGCCAAATTCCCAGTTCGGGCTTCTGGGGTGACAGTTTTCATGTTCACGTGCTTTTCCATGGTCAGTGTCATGGGATCCCTTCTTGGTGGAGAAGCCATGCTGCTTCCACATCCCCCCTGCCCCCAGGCCTCTGCAGCATGCATCCGGCTCAGGAGCATCCACAGGCTAGGCCTCTCCTGCAGCCAGACGTTTATTTAACACCTGTTGTGTTCCAGGCACAGTGCTAGGCTCTAGAGATGGTAGATGAATCATACACATTTCTTGCCCTTAAAGAAATCACAGCACAGGGAGACAGACAGTGATGCCCCATTATGTGTGCTAAGCGCGCTGACTGAAGCTCAAAAACATGGTTATACCAGAGGTTCTGAGTTATTCCAGTGTAAGGGTACAGACTGAAGTCAACAAAGGCAAACGGCACTTAGAGTAGAGGCCAGGAGATCCCAGGCACCAGCTTCTAGGTGTCCCCTCCTGTGGAATCACGTGGACGATGCTTCATTCAGTCTGCCTCAATATGTGACACCTATGAAATATTGCCAACCAGATAAGTTCCCCAAGCCTTGGTGTTCAGGGTTCTTATTGGAGGTCAGTCATTTAGGCAGGCAGCACCCATGAGGCTGACCTTAGTTGCTCAGTCTCTAGCCCCTCCAAAGGTCAGACTAATACAGCATAGTTCAAGCCCCCCACCCACCCCTGACCATAAATCATATTGTTGGGGGAATTATCAGGCATGGCCCAAGGCCCTAGATACACAAAGTCACTCTGATCAGTCAGGATATTCCTAGGGCTTAAGGGTGATCTCCTAGAAGCTGATCAAGGGCCAGTTCTTCCTTTGGAATTTGTAGTGTTTAAACATCCCCAAGCCTTTACTGCACGGATGAGGAAGCTTAAAGTAGGACCCAACCTATAATGAGGGGCAGGCCAGGAAGGAAATGGTTCAGAGAAACCATTCAGAAGGAGGTGCTTCCTGAGGCCTAAGACCTGCAAATTAGCCTTGGTAAGGAACAGTTTGGTAAAAGCCTTTGGGAGACAGGACTAACATAAACAAATGCAGAAGGATGTAGGAAGGCAGGGAACCTGTGTGCCCTGGGCCCCTGTTCTGGCTACTGCATTGGATGCTTTCGGTCTGCAGCAATTGCAAGTAGTATGAAACGAAGAGCACTGCAAGAGGTGAGGCTAGAGACAGGCCGGCTGCAGCTCCCTGCTAAGAAATACGAACTATTGGCCAGGCGCAGTGACTCACGCCTGTAATCCCAGCACTTTGGGAGTCCAAGGCGGGCGGATCACGAGGCCAGAAGTTTGAGACCAGCCCGGCCAAAATATTGAAACCCCGTCTCTATTAAAAATACAAAAATTAGCCGGGTGTGGTGGCATGCACCTGTAGTCCCAGCTACTTGGGAGGCTGAGGCAGGAGAATTGTTTGAACCCAGGAGGCAGAGTTTGCAGTGAGCCGAGACTGTGCCAATTGCACTCTAGCCTGGGCCACAGAGCAAGTCTCTGTCTCAAAAAAAAAAAAAAAAAGAAATAGGAACTATCCGTGATAGTTGGAGCTGTGGAGAGGTTTTAAGCAGAAAGTTTTTGTGGCTACTTTGCTTGCTTGCCTGCTCTCCCCTCTTAGAGATGATTGTGAGTAGAAAATGCATTAGTATGCCTAACCTGCTGAATATCATAGCTTAGCCCAGCCTACCTTAAATGTGCTCACAACACTTACATTAGCCTGCAGCTGGGAAAATCATCTGACACAAAGCTGATTTTATGCTAAAGTGTTGAATATCACATGTAATACTGTACTAAAAGTGGAAAAACAGAATGGTTGCATGGGTACTTGAAGTACAGTTTTTACTGATCTGTACCACTTTTGCACCATCATAAAGTCAAAAAATCGTATGTCGGCTGGGCATAGTGGCTCACAAAATGCTGTAATCCCAGCATTTTGGGAGGCTGAAGTGGGCGGATCACGAGGTCAGGAGAGCAAGACCATCCTGGCTAACATGGTGAAACCCCATCTCTACGAAAAATACAAAAACAATTAGCCAGGCATGCTAGTGGGGACCTGTAGTCCCAGCTATTCAGGACGCTGAGGCAGGAGAATGGTGTGAACCCGGGAGGCGGAGGTTGTAGTGAGCCGAGATCGCGCCACTGCACTCCAGCCTGGGCAACACAGTGAGACCCCATCTCAAAAAAAAAATCATATGTCAAACTATCGTTATGTCAGAGGCCATCTGTATTTATTTTTAAAGTCATATACAGTAAAAGCATGCTTTTTGATGTACAATTCTTAGAGTTTGACAGATACATGCAGGTAACTACCCACCATAATAAAAATATAGAAGGGTTTTATTGCCCGAGAACATGAGTGCGGCCCTTTGTGGTCCACTCCTTCTGCCACCTCCAGTGCCTCACTGATCTAGACTCCATCCCTACGGATTTTCCTCTTCCATGATGCCATAAAAATGGAACCATATCATGCTGCCCTTTGACTGGCTTCTTTAACGTCACGTATTGCGTTTGAAATTCATCCTCATGTTGTTACATTTATCCTTAGGTTTTTCCCTCTTGTTTGCTGAATAGTATTTCAGCAAATGGATGTATCGCAGTTTGTCAACCATTCACTAGCTGAAGGATATTTAGATTGTTCCTACTTTTAGGGTGTTACAAATAAAGCTGCTGTGAACATTAGTGTGTGAGTCTTGTATGGACATAAGTTTTCATTTTCTTGGGTAAATACCTAAGTGCATGTTTGACTGTATAAGAAACTGTCAACTCTTTCAAAGTAGCTTTACCATTTTACAGTTTCGCTTGATATATATTCTCACCAACACTTAGTATTGCCAGGTTTTTCAAAAGCCATTCTAGGCTGGGCATGGTGGCTCATGCCTGGAATCTCAGCATTTTGGGAGGCTGAAGTAGGTGGAGATCACCTGGGTCAGGCGTTCGAGACCAGCCTGGCCAACATGGTAAAATCCTGTCTCTACTAAAACTACAAAAATTAGCCAGGCATGGTGGCACACACCTGTAATCCCAGCCACTCGGCAGGCTGAGGCAGGAGAATCACTTGAACCCGGGAGGCGGAGGTAGCAGTGAGCCAAGATCGCATCATTGCACTTCAGCCTGGGCAACAAGAGCAAAACTCTATCTCAAAAAAGAAAAAGATAAGAAAAGCCATCTATTAGGTATGTAGTATCTCATTTGGTTTTCATTTGCATTTTCCTGGCAACTCCTAATGCTGAGCATCTTCTCGTGTGAGTGTTTGGCATATGCATATCTTCTTTGCTGGAGCATCCAGACCCACATAATTGTTATTGGATTGTTTGTTTTCTTATTGTTGTATTTGGAGAGTTCTTTATATATTCTGAGTGCAAGTACTTTGTTAGATATGTGATTTGCAAATATTTGTTCTAGTCTGTGGCTTGTATTTTACTCGCTAATGGCGTCTTTTGCAGAACAAAAGTTTGTAATTTTGACGGAATCCAATTTTTCGTCTCTCTGTCTTATAAAACATACTTTTGGTGTTACATCTCGGAACTCTTTACCTAACTTGGGGTCACAGAGATTTTCTTTTATGTTTGTTTCCTTCTAGAAGGTTTTACAGTTTTATATTTTATACTTAGATCTATGATCTATTTTAATTTTTTAAGGTTCAAGATAAGAGTGAAGGTTCATTTTTTTTGCATATGCATGTCCAATTTTTGTAGCACCATTTGTTAACAAGACTATTTTTTTCTCCATTAATTTCCTTTGTACCTTTGTCAAAAAACAACAGTCTATATTTGTATCAGTCTATTTCTATTTCTGTTCTGTTCCATACTGTAGTTTTAAGTCAGTTATGTGAGTCCTCCAATTTTGTTCTTTTTTTAACATTGTTTTAGTTACTCTTTTTTGCCTTTTCATATATATTTTAGAACCAACTTGTCAATATCGGCCAGGTGTGGTTGCTCGTGCCTGTAATCCCAGCACTTTGGGAGGCTGAGGCAGGCAGATCACGAAGTCAGGAGTTCGAGACCAACCTGACTGACGTGGTGAAACCCCGTCTCTACTAAAAATACAAAAATTAGCCGGGCATGGTGGCGGGCGCCTGTAATCCCAGCTACTCAGGAGGTTGAGGCAGGAGAATTGGTTGAACTTGGGAGGCAGAGGCTGCAGTAAACCGAGATTGCGCCATTACGCTTCAGCCTGGGCAACAGTGTGAGACTGTCTCAAAAAAAAAAAAAAAAGAATCAACTTGTCAGTATCTATAAAATATCCTCTTGAGTTTTGATATGGATTGTGTTGAATCTGTAGATCAATTTTGGGAGGATTGAAATCTTAACAGTATAGAGTCAGTTTATAAACATCATATATCTGAGGCGAGGCGGCCATGCCAAGAGCTCCCCCACCAGACATCACTGCAGTGCCCCTACATTTTGGTGAATTCCTCTCTCCTCGACGTTTCCAATATATTTCCAAGTTCCTGGGTCTGCCAGAAAGCGACTTTCCTTACTAAAATCTGTAAGGCTGGGGGGCCCCATAAGCCAGGTACTAAGCTAGTTTTTCCAACAGGCCTTTATAAGCATTGGCTCCGTAAAGTCAACCTTAGCTTTTTTAAAGTGTCTGATTATATTTAGTTAAATGAACATCATTCTCAAATAAGTCATTCCAGGCAAGACCTCCGGTTGTGTAACTAATGTTTCTAATAAATATCCTGTTAACAAGGAAGACAGATTCTTACTGAACCTATGAAATAATTATATCGCTGCGAAAATAAGAATACTCAGTTAAGAGTTTGCAAATTCTGAGGGCTTGGGCAGGAGAAAAATAGACCACTTAACAAATGTTTCATTTCAGTTTATAAGAGCATAGTCTACTAAAGGCCTACTAATGAGTTAAAGATACCTTGAAAGAAAAGAAAAAAAGGGATCCTAATATTCCAGAAAATAGAACATTAAAATATCAACAATGCTCCTAATAAGAGCCACAGTCATCTTCTTAGCTCATTTGGTTTTATGTGATTAATCCTTGCTCCACTGTCTTGGGTTTGCAGTCTCTTGAACCTGCCTTCAGAACTAGAGTTCTGGAAATCCTGACTCAGTCCTCTGTTGTGGTCTCAAAGTTGTTGACATAACATCATCAGAAGCCTGCACCCAGGAGTTCCTGGCAGGGTCCTTTCCAGAGAAGAGACTGTCTTCTTTGTTGAAGAAGCACTCAGCCCAGTAGCTGAAGCTTCTGAACAAACCAAAAACCTCTCTGTAAACTATCTGTGAAAGACTTAAAGTGGCTGTGGTTAATGTGTTACTGATGATTTTCAAAAGCGAAAGATCTGCTGAGAGCTCACACTAAGGATAGTGCAACTGACAAGGAAATGTGATTGTTTCTGCAATATACAAAACACGTAAAATCGATCAACACATTTTAGACAACAAAATTACGTAATGATTAACCTTACTTTCAAAGAAGATAGTTAACATTACACCTAACTACAGAAATGGGTGAACATAATCTTTAGTATCTTCAGATACAACATATTATAATCCTGACAAAGTTGTATAATGAATATACCAAACATACAGTTGGAATATACAAAGATTGTACCAAGAATATCTATAAAGAGATTCAGTAAGTCTAGAGCAAGCTCTAAACATCTGTATATTAATAAACCTCCACAGGTAAGTGATGTGAACCCCCAATTAAAACTGCTGGCCTACAAGAAGCTGGATTCAAATAAAAGAAGTAAAGTTGCAATCAAGTTAACATTTAAAAAATAAATGAGGCCGGGATGCGGTGGCTCACGCCTGTAATCCCAACACTTTGGGAGGCTGAGGCAGGCAGATCACGTAAGGCCAGGAGTTCAAGACCAGCCTGACCAACAGAGTGAAAGCCTGTCTCTACTAGAAATACAAAAATTCACCAGGCATGGTGATGCAGGCCTGTAATCCCAGCTACTTGGGAAGCTGAAGCAGGAGGATCACTTGAGTCAGGAGGTGGAGGCTGCAGTGAGCCAAGATCGTGCCACTGCACTCCAGCCTGGGCGACAAAGCAGGACTGTGTCTCAAAACAGTAAATAAATAAATGAAATTATGACCGCTAGCCCCATACTAGCACTTCTTCCAAGTTACTCTTTGATACCAGGCAGAGGAGCACCAGGGCTCTGATAAGTGGAAACCCATCATGGACAGTGAATGCTCTGGCACTTCTCCAGGAGCTTCCCATAAAGCATAACATTTCCAAAATATTTACCATTTTTGGATATCTAGAGAAGGCATATCTAGAGAAGGCTCATCATCTTTTCCGATTCAACAGCTCTTCCCATTCAGCTCATCAACAGTAACATGTCCAATATTACATATCAAAACTTAAATATTCCTAGCACTTGTTTTTTCTGCAAGGTAAGAGAATAGATGATTTATTAATTTCCAGGAGCCTACTGGGAAATCTCAAAGACAATTTTAAGTATAAAAGTTATCATTTAGTGTTTGATTTTGGAAACGCAAAATATCAAAGTTGTCTGTTGTCTGTTATCAGAAGTCATCTGATTTAAATGCTGATTAAGATAGAACCTTGCTGGGTGCAGTGGCTCATGTCTGCAACCCCTGAGCACTTTGGGAGGCTGAGTAGGGCAGATCCCTTGAGCTCAGGAGTTCGAGACCAGCCTGGGCAACATGGCAAAACATTGTCTCTACTTACAAAAAAAAAAAAAAAAAAAAAAAAAAAAGCCAGGCATGATGACACATACCTGTCTTCCCAGCCACTTGGGAGGCTGAGGTGGGAGGATTGCTTGACCCTGGGAGGTTGAGGCTACAGTGAGTCGAGATCACACCACTGCACTCCAGATGGGGCAACAGAGTGAGATCTTGTCTGGGGAAAAAAAAAAAGATAGAAACATGGGCTACCAAGAACAGTACTTGGCTACTTATTTGACCAAAGTGACAATAATTTGTTTTCCTTATCAACCTTGGCCTACAGGTTTTATTTTATTAAAAATAAAATATTTTTAAATGAACATAACTGTAAAGAAACCCTAGCTCTTTTGTTTGTTTGTTGTTTTTTGGGTTTTTTTGTTTTGTTTTGTTTTGTTTTTTGAGACAGTGTCTATCTCTGTCTGCCAGGCTGGAGTGCAAAAGCATGATTTTGGCTCACTGCAACCTCCACACTTTGTAGGCTCAAGTGATCCTCCCACCTCAGCCTCCTGAGTAGCTGGGACTACAGTAGGCGCACGCCACCATGCTCAGCTAATTTTTTTTGTATTTTTTGTAGAGACAGGTTTTGCTCAGGCTGGTCTCAAGCTCCTAAGCTCAAGCAATCCGCCTGCCTTGGCCTCCCAAAATGCTGGAATTACAGGTGTGAGCTACTGCGCCCGGCAACTTTTTTGAGTAAGAAATTTTTGTTTTCTGAAATATTCAAGGGCATGACAAAGTTAACATAAAACACAAGAATTGATTATGATAATACACAGAATCTCTGCCATCTAAGTAGATTCCACAGAAAGCAACTGATAACCTTCTACAGCCTCTTGACCTATAACCCAAGAATTGTTTAACAGAGGCTCAATTTTTTGCATCAGTATAACATTTGATACTAAAGCTTTTTCCTTTTCCTTTTTTAAAAAAATAAGTTAATCAGTCTCAGGTGTAAAGCTCTTTTTTAAGAGCAGCGTCTGTGACACCCAGGGGTTGCCTTGGGTGCCTGGACTGGGATGGATGTGCTGTCTGAGGACCACAGTCCAGGACGAATAGATTTGGGTGAGGGAGATGCTGAATTAAGTTCTGGACATGTGGACAACTTGAACTTAGCAGTGAGGATCGCTCCCCTCCTTCCAAGTGTCTAAGGAGCTAATTGTGTTATTTTTTAGTTTTCTGTATTTCCTGATGCTTTGACATCTTGGGGCCTTCCAGACCCTGGAGACTGCCCCTCGGAGGGCTAGCTAATTCTGAGAGACAGCAAACACCCACCTGAGAGCATGCTCTTTAGATGCAAACCACCAGGCCACAGCCCATACTCTCAGAACCTCCTCTGCTGGGCTCTCACCTGCTGAGCCACTGGGCCCCTACCTCAGTCCCCCCAGGCCCAGGTACCAGACAACTCAGAACAGCCCTCACTCCAGAGCCTGTGGAAATTATTGAGACCAGCCTGTCCTATGCCTACCTGCCCCACTTTGCCTTGCCTTTCCCATGGAAGTGGCAGGAAAGGCTCTTGCCCCCATTGCCCTGCTCCCTGCCTCCAGTCCCACCTGTGCCGCCCAGAAGGCTGCACATGGCATGCCCTGCACCCCACTTCTACAGAAGTGTAAGTAGAACTGGAAGAACTGTAATGGCTTCCTTGACAGCCATTTCCATGTCTGTGTGTCTTACCACACATGATTAAAACAAATCCCTGTCACATTTTAAAACATGAACTACTCTGAGAGGCATTGCTCGGCGTCCAGGCCTGGCACTGAGGCGTCGCTCTCCCATCACGGTGTTCTGTGTGGTCACAGGCAGAGGACACTGCTGAGGCAGGCGGGAGAGGAGAAAGGGCAGGTACTTAGGAGGGTTCCACTCCATCCTCACTGCAGTTCTGTTTCTTAGGTAAGAAAGACGGGGGCTCCCGGAGGCTAAATAACTGTCCCGTGGGGTTCCATTACAGGCTGGCTGCTGGAGTAGCCCAGGGTCGACTTCAAGTCTGTCCAAATCCCCTGTTTACTCTGCTCGGACTGCCCCCAGTCTCTGTGAAACGAGTGAGGGAATGGACACATGGAGAGGTTGTGCAAGGTGATGAGTGTGAAGGAGAAGCTCAGCCATGTCCTGGAACATTCCAGGGTGTGCGGCTCAGGGCATTGGTCTCGAGAGAGAAGAGGGAAAAGGGCTCCATGAGTCAGATATGTTGGAGAATGTGGTTAAACATCTCAGAGCCTAGGACATTCCTGTTTGCATCTAGAGCTCTCAAAACTCATTTGGCCCCAGAATCGTGTGTGTGTGTGTGTACACATCTGTACAACTAGTTTTCTGAGGATCACACTTAGAAAGTGCTTTAGTTTCCTGCTTGTACCCACATGCAGATGCTGCACATCTTTCCCGAGCTCTGAGCATGGGGACAGAATAGTTAGGCCGTCAGGAGGCCTTTCAAGCAGCCTTCTGAATTTCGGTCACTAAAGTCAGCCAATAACTGTGCCAGCCGGTGATTCACAGGGAGAGAACAGGGAAATAGGAAGGCAGGTGTGAAAAGCCTCACTCCAGGACGTTTCAGAAATAAATACGAGGCCTGAAGTCTCAACCTAAAACTCTACAAGTGTAGGATGTGGTGGAGAAGGAAAAAGTGGGGTCTCAGACTGGGGACGAGCTGACAGATGGCAGATGCCGGCTCCCGCAGAAGGGGGCCCATCAGAAAACCAAGCACAGCCCCGCCTGCAGAGAGCCCAGAGGGAGGCGGTGCTGTGTGTGTGCAGTGCGTGTGTTTATATGGGTGTTTGTGGTGTGTGGTGTGTGTATGTGTGGTGTGTTAGTGCATGGTGTGTTTGTGGAGTATATTACTGGGTGTGGCATGTTTGTGGTGTGTGTTAGTGTGCATGGTGTGTGTACTGGTGTGTGGTGCTTGGGTGGTGTATGTGATGTGTTTGATGTCTGTGTATGTTAGTGTGTAGTGTGTTGTGCTTCTGTGTATTGTGTGTTGTGTTTGTGGTGTGATGTGAGTGGTTTTTGTGTGGTGTGATTTGTGTGTGGTGTATGCTGTGCATTTGTAGTGTGTGGTGTGTGCTGGTGTGGTGTGTGTTAGTATGCATAGTGTGTGTTTGTAGTAGGTGCGTTAGTGTGTGGTGTGTGTAGTGTATGGTGCCTATATTGCATTGCACATGTGTGTGTGGTGTTTTTTTGTGTATGGGGTGTGTTTATGATGTTTTGTATGTGGTGTATGTTGTGCGTGTGTAGTGTTTATATTGTGTGTGCTTTGTGTGTATAGTGGTTGTATGGTGTGTATGTTGTGCATGTGTGGTATACGTTGTGTGTTGAGTTTTGCATGTTGTGTGTGTTATGTGTTGTATGTTGTGTATATGTGGTGCATATGTGTTGAATGTGTATGGTGTGTGCTGTGTTGTGTGTTGTGTATGTTGCACATGTGTGGTGCATGTATGGTGTGTGTGTGTGCTGTGTGCATTGTGCAAACGTGGTGTCTTGTGTCCTGTGCGTGTGTGGTTCATGTGTATGTGTGTATGTTGTGTGTATGTTGACTTTTGCATGTTGTGTGTGTTATGTGTTGTATGTTGTGTATATGTGGTGCATATGTGTTGAATGTGTATGGTGTGTGCTGTGTTGTGTGTTGTGTATGTTGCACATGTGTGGTGCATGTATGGTGTGTGTGTGTGCTGTGTGCATTGTGCAAACGTGGTGTCTTGTGTCCTGTGCGTGTGTGGTTCATGTGTATGTGTGTATGTTGTGTGTATGTTGACTTTTGCATGTTGTGTGTGTTATGTGTTGTATGTTGTGTATATGTGGTGCATATGTGTTGAATGTGTATGGTGTGTGCTGTGTTGTGTGTTGTGTATGTTGCACATGTGTGGTGCATGTATGGTGTGTGTGTGTGCTGTGTGCATTGTGCAAACGTGGTGTCTTTTGTGTCCTGTGCGTGTGTGGTTCATGTGTATGTGTGTATGCTGTGTGTGTTGTGCATGCATGGCGAGTTTTGTGTGTGTCACCAGGGGTTTGGTCTAGGTTCTGTTGCTCACCACACAGAAAGTCAATCACTGAGACAAGAAGTACTGCCAAGGAAGAAGGCTTTAATCAGGTGCTGCAGCCAAGGAGATGGGAGCTCAGTCTCAAATCCATCTCCCTGACCAACTGAAACTAGGGCTTTATATAGCAGGGAAGAAATGTAACAGTGTGCGAGAAAACAGGGACTAGGGAGGGGCAAGGAGGCATCTGGTGTGGTGATCTGGTGAGTTTCAGTTCTTTGACACTTCCTGAGAGCGCTTTTCTGAGGAAGGAACTCACATCAAACAAATATGTTTCAAACTTGAACAGCAGAAGGATCCATTTCTATGTTTATCCAAAAGCCAACTGTCTATGGGACCCTTGGGCTGGTTTCAGTCCCCCCTTTCTATTTATCAGTTCCTCAATCATGAGGAATCTAGTCATTGATCTTTCTGGCTGCTTCATTCTGAGGAGGGGTGTTGTAGGCAGCTCCATACCATGGCTGACCATGTAGCCACCCAGGCATCGAAGGTTAATCTAATGTAGAATTTTCTTCTGACATACAATATTTCTCTCTGGTCCACACTTCTGCCAAAGACAAATCACAGCAGGACCAACCCAGCTGCATAATAAGCTTTAGTCCCATATTCTTGGCCTGATTACTCACACAAAGTGCAGCAAGAATCCCCGTCCATATAGACTCCCAAATTGGCTTTGCTGGAACATCTCACAAGACCATTTCAGTCAAAGCCCTGAGAAAATAACCAGTCCCTTCAATTGTGTCCCATTACAAAAGAAAACATGTGGTCTTCATGCAAAGAAACACATTGCCATGAATGAAGAATGTTCACAAATAGTTTACAAATTTTGGAGAAATTAGGCAGAGAAATATGACTCAAATTCTGTTTATAAAAGTATACTCAATATACTGGAAGTGTGTTTCAAGGCTATAAATAACTCCAGAAAAAGAGTCTCCAGACTCTGAAAACAAAACAAAAAGAATCAGCAATATTTCAAACAACAAAAGCCATAAAAAGAATTATTTCTGTCTGCCAGTAGTTCAGTCCATGCAGTCACCTCCTGCTCTGCTTCATTTTGGGTTAGCAATCTTTAGGAACACATCAGCCTTTCATTTCGTGCAGTGGAAGTTCTCTAATCCAATGGCACAATCTCCAAAGTTATCAGACACCTGCACTCCGGGGTCCTTTTCAAGAACTCCTCCAAAGAAGTAAGCCTCGGACTGTAGGTAATTCCAAGTCAGTTTTTTTGAGAAGGATCAAAGCAAAACAGCAATTGTGGATGACAAAAGTCTTGAGACAGCCATAGTTAATGACACCGTTGACAGGAAAATTTAGTTATTTCTGTGGCATATAACAATTTAACATGACAATCATAACTATTACTGACAACATATATTAAGACATATCAGAATTTTAGGAATCTCATAATCCTAGAACACACGTTAGCAACACATCTATATAAATGTAACTCGAAGGAAGCTAAACACCACCTCAGATTTGACAATGCTTCCTGCATAATTCTAACATAACAAGCCTAATAATCCCAAGAGGTCTCTCTCGAACTTCAGGAAACCTAATATCCAAAAAGTTTAGTTTGAGGTCAAAAAGACTGAATTTAAAACTTGAAATTGGGCCGGGTGCAGTGGCTCACACCTGTAATCCCAGCACTTTGGGAGGCCGAGGCGGGCGTATCACGAGGTCAGGAGATTGAGACCATCCTGGCCAACACAGTTAAACCCCGTCTCTACTAAAAGTATGAAAAAAAAAAAAAAATTAGCTGGCCATGGTGGCGGGCGCCTGTAGTCCCAGCTACTCAGGAGGCTGAGGCAGGAGAATGGCGTGAACCCAGGAGGTGGAGCTTACGGTGAGCCAAGATTGCGCTACTGCACTCCAGCCTGGGCAACAGTGCAAGACTCCATCTCAAAAAAGAAAAAAAAAAAATCTTGAAAATGGCTAGGCACGGTGGCTAATGCCTGTAATCCCAGCACTTTGGGAGGCCGAGGTGGGCAGATCACCTGAGGTCAGGAGTTCAAGAGCAGCCTAGTCAACATGGTGAAACCCCGTCTCTACTAGTAAACTACAAAATTTGCTGGGCATGGTAGTGGGAGCCTGTAATCCCAGCTACTCAGGAGGCTGAGGCAGGAGAATGACTTGAACCCAGGAGGTGCAGGTTGCAGTGAGCTGAGATCACGCCACTGCATTCTAGCCTGGGTGACAAAGCAAGACTCCATCTAAAAAAAAAAATACTTGAAATTTTGCTGTTGGAAAATCTGTCAGATTTCAAAGGTTTCAGACAGACACCCAATATCACAAAATAGGATCATAAGTTTCTATAAAATAGTCATTCAGGTAGTGAAAGTTACAATATTAAAATGTTTACTCTCTGATAGAGAGGAAACTCACTTTCTCAAACAATAAGACCTAATACCTATCATTCTCTCTAACATGTTACAAATTAAAACAATGTAATTGGTGTTTAGAAGTTACTGCTGGCAACACTTCAAACCGCTGTATTAAAGTAGGTTACTTATCACATATGTCTAATTGCTAGTATTCTAGTAACAGAACTGTGACCAAAAACATAAAAAACGTTGTAAGTCTGGATGGGCATGGTGGCTCACGCCTGTTTTCCCAGCAATTTGGGATGCCGAGGCGGGTGGATCACTTGAGCTCAGGAGTTTGAGACCAGCCTAGCCAACATGGTGAAACCCCATCTCTACTAAAAATACAAAAATTATCTGAGCATGGTAGTGGGTGCCTGTGGTCCCAGCTACTTGGGAGGCTGAGGCAGGAGAATCACTTGAGCCGAGGGGCAGAGGTTGCAGTGAGCCAAGATCACGCCATCCAGCCTGGGTGACAGAGTATGACCGTGTCTCAAAAAAAAAAAAATTATAAATCCTATGCCTAACTTAGCAAAGTAAGACTAACTAACATTTTTTCTCTATTATTAAAAACTGATAAATGCAAATACCAGTTTTGGAAATTTAGTATGAGAAATAATCCTTCACTTAAATACTATACAACAAAACAAGGAGAAAGTAAGAATAAGCACACAGCAATTTCTTTTCAACTATTTTGAAAACACGTCAATACACATTTCCAAGATTGGTTTCTAGATACAGTACTGACAACTGGTTAGGCAACCTTCACCACTCAAATCTGTAAACCAGTGCAGCACCTGCACATAATTTGTTTTCAGGTACATACATGAAGGCCCATCAATGATAAACAGCTTGAGATCACAAATCACTTTTTTAAAATTACTACTTAATCCAAGTGAATGTCACTTTAAATTAGTTTGAGAGAAATTCTACTCAATATAATTTCCTTAAGGATAAGGTCAATCTTTCCTGAATATTAAAACTATGTACCCATATCACAGTTTTTCTTCGCCACCTAAAGGAAAAGATTTGAAACCAACTCAAATTGTTGGCTGAATTGAATTACCTTGGATATAAACACCATTTAAACATGTCTATTCTCACCTACTTTTTCCAAATTACAAAATATGTAATATACTATTTCTGTTCAGAACTTAAGTCTTTTATTATTTCCTTTTTTTATGGCCGGAACCTTAAAACTCTCATAGCCCTCTAGATCGTTAGAGGCAAGCAAATCCAACCAAATTTCAAATGGCTGCTGTGCTCTGTCAATTCCTGAAGACCAAACAAAGGTAGCCTAGGAATTCTAGATCAATAGAACAAATAATGACTTGCTAGAAATGCATAGGAAACAAGATAATTATTCATAGAACCAAATAAATGCCTTCTACTAAAAACTAAAAAAACATCAGTTTTATATCTATGCATACACAAGCAAAACCCAAAGGAGAACAGCAAACAAATGAAAACTAGAAAACAGGCCGGATGCGGTGGCTCACGCCTGGAATCCCAGCACTTTGGGAGGCCGAGGCAGGCGGATCACAAGGTCGGGGTATCGAGACCAGCTTGGCCAATATGGTGAAACCGCGTTTCTACTAAAAATACAAAAATTAGTCGGGCATGGTGGCGGGCGCCTGTAGTCTCAGCTACTCAGGAGGCTGAGGCAGGAGAATAGTTGGAACCTGGGAGGCGGAGGTTGCAGTGAGTGAGGTTGCACCGCTGCACTCTAGCCTGAGCCGCAGAGCAAGACTCTCCGTCTCAAAAAACAAAAGAAGTAAAAACGAACAGGAAACTGATCCCCCCATCATTTCCCCCACTCAGTTACCCTGGAGGCTACAGTGTTACCCAGAGCCGAGAAAACCCCACATAATGAATATTTTATTCCTGATAATGCAATTCAGTATCATTAAGTCCACCAATATTACCTTACATCCTGTGCAATCAAGAAATTCACTCTAGGCACATGACCAGTAAGTACTCTAGTGCCAGCAGTATCCATGCAAAACAACATAGTGTGAAGCAATGCAGACATGTACAGTAAATCCAGCTTCATGCTTAACTACAATAAAAGAATCGCCAAACTGCCAATACATTTTTTTTTTTTTTTTTGAGACGGAGTCTCGCTCTGTCGCCCAGGCTGGAGTGCAGTGGCCGGATCTCAGCTCACTGCAAGCTCCGCCTCCCGGGTTCACGCCATTCTCCTGCCTCAGCCTCCGGAGTAGCTGGGACTACAGGCGCCCGCCACCTCGCCCGGCTAGTTTTTTGTATTTTTTAGTAGAGACGGGGTTTCACCGTGTTAGCCAGGATGGTCTCGATCTCCTGACCTCGTGATCCGCCCGTCTCGGCCTCCCAAAGTGCTGGGATTACAGGCTTGAGCCACCGCGCCCAGCACATTTTTTTTTTTTTGAGATGGAGTCCTACTCTGTCACCGAGGATGGAGTGCAGTGGCATCGTGTTGGCTCACTGCAACCTCCGTCTCCTGGGTTCAAGCAATTCTCCTGCCTCAGCCTCCTGAGTAGCTGGGATTACAGGCACCCACCACCATGCCCTGCTAGTTTTTATATTTTCAGTAGAGACAGGATTTCACCATGTTGGCCAGGCTGGTCTGGAACTCCTGACCTCAGGTGATCCACCTACTTCGGCCTCCCAAAGTGCTAGGATTACAGACGTGAGCCACTGCACCCAGCCTGCATTTCTTTATAATATTTATTTTATTTTAATCAAGACTGAGAGCTTTAACTATGAAAATGTTAATTAGCCAAATTTCTCCAATTCTCCATCAGGTTTTAAAGAATACTTTATTATCTAAACTTTTTCAGCTTTCTATTTTTTCTGTTTGTGCATGAAGACAGACACACAGAGAAACTGAAAAAATTACATATGACTTACACAGACTATCCATGACATTCCTGGACTTTCCCTTCAGTCCCAGATTTTTTTCTTCCTTCTTTTTTTGCTGCCTCCTCTTCCTCCTCCTCCTCCCCCTCCTTCTCCCCCTCCTTCTTCTCCTCTTCCTCCTTTCTTTTCTTTCTTACCATTTTACTCTAGGCCAAAAGAATTTACCATACAAGATTCTTTCTCATACAAAAGTATCTTTTCTTCATAACCTTCCTTACCAAAAATACATCTTCATATACGTAATGTGTTTCACGTCTCTCTCCCTTACTGATTCCTACTACCTTGTTTCATAAATAACCTTTTTAAAGCTGTAATTTGAACTTTTAGATAACTTCTGAATTAGGCAAAATTACTGTTTTTCTAATAACACATCTTTTGGCACATTTATATACCTTATCCTTAGTAACCTTAAATTTTAGTGAAACCCTAAAAAGCAAGAAATCCTGAACTATCAGATATGAGCATTTATATAGTTCATAACAGTTCCACAATTTTCAGAAACATATTTCCCTATATCATAATGCGTTTTTAATTGGAAGCAACCCACATATCTAATGAGCATCAAAAATAATTTTCAGATTTTAAATTACACAAAATGTTTACCTAAAACATTTATCCCTTCATATTTAGCAGTTTATCTAGATCACTTCTGAAAACTGAGAGATTAGACACCATCATTTAAAGTTAGTGATTTCCTTGCTAATAATTTTATAATCTGTGACTATCAAATTTTCACTGAAATAAGAACCTTAAAATTAACTACATGGGCATTGTCACTAATAACTCAGAAGATTCAGCTGTTTTCATTAAACCAATAATACAGTCTTATCAGAAAATGTGCATGAAGATCATTTTGTTTTGGCTAGCTTTATAGTTTTATAACCTTCTACGCCAAACCCTGACATCTCAAAATATCCACCAGAGACAAATATAAAATCCAGACAAAAATATATGCTGACAATTCTGAAGACATTCCTATTTTCATTTTACCATTTTGCCATTTAACCATTTTAAAGCAAGCTAGTAAAGATTTACTTAAGTCACATGAACTTGACAATTGCTTGGGCTTATTTACTTAATTTATGAGTGCTCTTTTATTTATGAGCCAACTTGGTAGACACAACATACAACAATAAGTGTACATACAAATAAACACACATAGATATGCATACACACACAAAGATCCAATAGCTTTTACCTTGGAGCTCTAGCAATGAGATGGCAATACAAACATACTAGTTTTACATGGTTATGCTTTTTTTGCCTCAGTAGGTAATCCAGTGAACGCTGTGAACCAAAATTTTGGGTAGTTTCCATAGCGGTTTGATTTTCAAAGGCCAAACCTCCCCAGACTCCAAAGAACATTGTGGCCAAACAGCACCAAAGGAGAGCACCACATACTAACCAGGTTCAACCCTGCTTAGAACAGCAGCACAGAAACCTGGGTACATGCAACTCCATCCCACTTTCCCCTTTAACAGCAAACTCCAGATTCCAAACGATATTGTGGCCAAACAGTATTGCAAAAGAATATGAAGTTTATGGCTGGGTGCGATGGCTCATGCCTGTACTCCTAGCACTTTGGGAGGCTGAGGTGGGTGGATCACCTGAGGTCAGGAGTTCAAGACCAGCCTGGCAAACATGGTGAAACCCTGTCTCTATTAAAAATACAAAGATTGCTGGGCGTGGTGGCCTGCGCCTGTAATCCCAGCTACTCGGGAGGCTGAGGCAGGAGAATCGCTTGAACCCGGGAGACAGAGGTTGCAATGAGCTGAGATCACATGCCATTGCGCTCCAGCCTGGACAACAGAGCAAGGCTCTGTCTCAAAAAAAAAAAAAAAAAAAAATCGTATACCAAATTACCAAATTCTAATTCCCATGACTATATCAAACACACACAATCGCCAGAACACAATCCAATGGCGGCTGCCACAAACAAGCCCCCAAATGTCTGAACTGAAACAGTTGGTTGCTTCCTCTTTCCCTTGGTTAGGCTTTTGATTTTTGCAAACAGAAATTGCTTAGGAATTTCCCAAATTGAGAGGAGCTGATCCTGCTGTCTGGTACCTACAAAAGACATGCACTTGCCCCCACACCACACAATTACAAACAAACCCCCAAGAGTATCCATACTGAAACAGTCAGGGTGCTCCCCTCTCAAGCTCTTTGCAGGGCTTGTTTAACATGCAAATGGAAATTCCTTTAAAATTTTCCCAAACTGAGAGGAGCAGATCCTGCTATCTGGGCCCACAAAGGACATGCACCTCGCACCTCTTTGGATGTAGAGGTGCTTCTAGGAAGGGGCTTCTTCCGAGGCAATCAGGAATGCAGTTGGGGCCAGCTGCGGCAAAGCCAGAGAGAGATGGAAACTCACTTCCCGCCAAAATTGGGCAAGCAGCTTAGGAGGGCTTCTGAGACCACAGGTCCAGGGCAGCAGAACCACAAACAACATGTTCCTGGTCAGGGAACCAAAATCTGTTACCAAAACACCAGGGGTCTGTCGAGGTTCTGCTGCTCACCACACAGAAGACCAATCACTGAGACGAGTATTGCCATGGAGGAAGGCTATAATCGGGTGCTGCAGCCGAGGAAATGGGAGCTCAGTCTCAAATCCGTTTTCCTGACTGACTAAAACTAGGGGATTAAACAGCAGGGAAGAAAAGTAACAGTGTGTGGAAAAACAGGAACTAGGGAGTGGCAAGGAGGCATCTGGTGTGGTGATCTGATGAGTTTCAGTTCTTTGATATTTCTTGAAAGTCCTTTCCTGAGGAAGGAACTTGCATCAAACAAATACAAGTTTCAGACTTTAACAGCAGAAAGATTCATTTCTATATTTATGCAAAAACAACTCTCTATGGGACTATTGGGTGGGTTTCAAGTGTCTTGTGTGTGTGGTATGTGTTGTGTATGTGTTGTGCATGCATGATGTGTGTTTTGTGTTGTGTGTGCATGTTGTGTATATGTTGTGTGTGTTGTACATGCATGGTGTGTTTTGTATGTGTTGTGTGTGCATGGTGTGTATTGTATATGTTGTGTGCATTGTGTGTGCATGATGTGTGTGCATGGGGTGTGTTGCATGTGTATGTTGAGTGTTGTGTGTGTGGTGTGTACTGAATGCGTGCGTACGTTGTGTGTGGTGTGTGTTGAGCAAGTATGTGTGTGTTGTGTGTGCATGTTTTGTGTTGTGTGTGGTGTTATATGTTGTGTGTGTAGTGTGCAAGGTGTTTGTGTTGTGTCTATATTGTGTGTGCACACAGTGCGTGTTGCATGTGTATATTGTGTTTGTGTGCATGGTGTGTGTTGCATGTGTATGTTGTGTGTTGCGCGTGCATGTGTGTGTAGGGTGTGTTGCATGTGTGCATCGTGTGTGGTTTCACTGCCTTTCTCTGCATCAGCGTCCCTCTTTGTGGGCTCTGGCTGGTGTGGGCAGCCCAGGGCCCCAGGTTGCATGTGTTCACATGGAGAGGCCTAGTGTCTGCACTAGGGAAGGATCCTGGCTGCCCTGGCCTGGAGGCACAGGCTGAGTCCCCACTGAGCCAGACAGACGCTCTGGGAGGCCTCCCTGTGGAGCTGCTAGTCTGGTTAAAAAGATGCTATTTATACACGTGCAGCAGAGGACACAGATTGCTAGAAAGCAGCTCAGAGGGCACTGGGGCCTTCAGCAGGGAAGAGGCCCTGTGCCGGCCAGGTGGAAAGGGGTCTGCGCCACCTGGAGTGAGACTGCAGCTGTTCTGTACACAGGAGGCCATAAAGGGCAGCCGAGGTGACCACCGCCCGGGTCTTGTGGCCCTCCACCAGCAGCAACGTGGGCCCAGCAGGAAGAACGAATAGTCCCCCTAAGCAAGCAGGATTTTGAAGGAGCTGATGTGAGACCAGAAATAACTTGGGGGAAATCAGTTGCTTAATAATGGTCTACAAGTCCCTGCTCTCCCAATAGCTCCCTTTCTCTGGCTGCCTTCTTTCTCCTGCTTTTGGCAGGATGTTAGCAGGCTCTGAAGCTGCATAGACCCGCAGGAGGGCCTTGGGTCACACAATCCCAGGTGGTTTGCACCAGGGAGATGAAGGCAGAGGACCACAATCTTGCCATGAAAATCTGCAGGGAATTGAGAATCCTTACACAGCAAGCCAACGCTGGCCTTTCTGTGCGTCGCCCGTGGTCCTGCAGCAGCCTCTTGAGTGCTGGGGAGCACAGCTGTGCGAGACCCCCACGGTGGGAAGGAGCCACTGCAGGCGCAGGCCTTGCCTGCTGCAGGGCCAGGGAGCAGAGCTGTGAGCAGCACTGCACCGCCTGGCACCACATACCATCTGGGCAGGTCGTGGGGAGCTGGCTGTGGGAGAAGGAAGGCTGCCCTGCCTTCCCAGGTTCCAGAAGGACCCTCCAAGTGCTGGAGACAGTGGTGGATTTTGTTCATCTTTCTCTCTGGGGTCGTGGTGTGTCCGGAGTTGGTTCCTGCTGGTGGGTTTGTGGTCTCACTGACTTCAAGAATGAAGCCGCAGACCTTTGCGGTGAGTGTAACAGCTCTTACAGATGGCATGAGTGAGGGGTAGCAAAAGAGCAAAAGGACAATGCTTCCACCGGATGGAAGAGGACCCAAGCCCGGTTGCAGCTGCTGGCTGCTGGTGGCCAGCTTTTATTCCCTTATTGTCCCTGCCCATGTTCTGTTTCTGTCCTATCAGAGTGCCCTTTTTTCAGTCCTCCCCGTGATTGGCTACTTTTAGAATCCTGCTGATTGGTGCGTTTTACAAAGCGCTGATTGGTGCATTTTACAATCCTCTTGTAAGACAGGAAGGTTCCCCAAGTCCCCACTGACCCAGGAAGTCCAGCTGGCATCCCCTCTCACTGGCCCGGAGCCTGCAGACCCCCAGCAGTGGGGTGTGAGCTAGGCCAAGGCCAGGGCGGCTGTGGGATTGTCATGCAAAAAGCAGAATGTGAATGTGGTGAGAGAGATGGATTAATGCTCTAAGCATCAGATCTAATCTTTATATTTATTTTAAGAGAAGTCTTGGGAGCTGTTGGAGTACTGTAAGGGAAGCTGGGCTTGGGAGCCACACAGACGCTGGGCTTGGACTCCAGCTGTACCACTCACTGTGACAGACTGACAGGTGACCTGATTCTCTAAGGCCGGCTTCTCATCCGTAAAATCAGGATGATAACATGATTCCAAGGGTGTTCATGAGGCTTAAAGGAAATCATGCACCTAATTTACTGCCTGGCACACAGACAGTAAATGCTCAGTACATTTATGGAAGGAACGAATGACTCTGGCAGAAAAACAGGTCAGATGCATCTGCTGTGGACAGGTGGCTCTGTCTGTGCCCAGTGAGTGCCCTGGGAGCCTGGCAGTCCCCTCCTCCGTAGCCGTGTCCCCAGGCTCACAGGAGCCACTTCAGGTGGGAAGCTCTTTGCCAGCCTTGGAGGACCAGACTCACAGCTCTAAGCCACGTGTGAGCAGGAGTGCTGCGTCCCAGAAAGTGTCTGCCTAA
This sequence comes from Macaca fascicularis, assembly GCF_037993035.2. NCBI lineage: Eukaryota > Metazoa > Chordata > Mammalia > Primates > Cercopithecidae > Macaca > Macaca fascicularis. The sequence goes on from NC_088386.1 coordinate 1,374,784, forward strand.
GCAGGCTGAGATTGGGATCCCCTATGAAGTGGTGATGCGTGGGCACTAAGAAAGGAGGTTGGCTCTGTTTCGGAGACTTTGAAAATTCACTGTTACTGGTTTTTATTATTACCAAAGTAATGTATGCTGATTATAGAAATTTTACCAAAAAAAAATCATTCCAAATCTCCAACCCAGAAACAATCGCTGTGAACATTTTGGTGTGTATTGGCCGGCTTTGGTTTTGTGTATAAGCTTTTTTTATGAATGAAGTAGAGCTCATAGTGTACACTTTGTTTCATGACCTGTTTTCCCCTACTTAATAATATATTGTGGGATTCGCTGGATGTCACCAAATATTTCTCAACAATATTATTTTCATGGCTACATGTTAGTCCATCATACGGATATGTCATACTATTTGTAATCAATGTACTGTTGTTGATCCTCTAGGTTGTTTTTAATTTTCTAGTATTTTAAGCCACATTGTAGTGAGTATTCTTCTCCACATATATTTGTGTGTGTGTGTATGTGTGTGTGTATATATGTGTATATATATAGAGAGAGAGATTCCGTAATTATAATTATTTTCTTTTGTCTTTTTTCTTTTTTTTGAGGTGGAGTTTTGCTCTTGTTGCCCAGGCTGGAATGCAATGGCGTGATCTCGGCTCACCACAACCTCCGCCTCCGGGGTTCAAGCGATTCTCCTGCCTTAGCCTCCTGAGTAGCTGGGACTACTGGCATGCACCACCATGCCCGGCTAATTTTGTATTTTTAGGAGAGACGGGGTTTCTTCACGTTGGTCAGGCTGGTCTTGAACTCCTAACCTCAGGTGATCCGCCCGCGTCTGCCTCCCAAAGTGCTGGGATTACAGGTGTAAGCCACCGCACCTGGCCTCCATAATTATTTTCTGAAGACAAACTTCCAGAAATGGGTTTGGTGTATCAAAGTGTATATAAATTTGGAGGTTTCTGACATAAATTTGAATGAGATTTTGACTGTAGTTTTTTTAACCATGTGCTTTGAATCCCTAGAACAGGATTATCTTCTATTTTCAATGACTTATTAGAGCTGGTGTGTTTATGTTAGGAAAATATACAATATACTTATAAAATGATAGAAGCATTTCATATTTTTAGCATTGCACACAACTATGATTTTGAAAAGAAAAAAGAACAAGTGTCAAAACAGAATAGGAAAAGATTACCCATCACCTCTCTTCTCAGTTAGATCAATTTGTAACATTTTAGCATACTGTATTTCCTTCCAGATTTTTGTTTTCTGTGCATTTAGTCATAGCTCGGATCACCCCGTAGCCTGCCTTCCGTGCTTCTGCTGGTATGATTTGTGTGTGGGGTGAAGTGCTAGGTTTGTCTCTTGTCAACTTTATGACGGTGGGGCCTGTGTTTGACCCTCCCTGTGTCTGTCATCACATTAGCACTGGCCTAAGCACCGAGCAGATGCTCTTTAGCGACCATCTCTATCAGAATTTAAGAGTCAAGAAAAGCAAAGGAGAAAACAGTTTTGTGGACGCTGGGTAAGGAACTGGTGACACGTAGCTAAGACTCCAGGGTCCCTGGAGACAGTGCCACACTTCCAGATGTGACTCACATTGCTGCTCCTCAGAGGCCAGTAGAAGACTGCTCCCCATAAACAGACCCCTTCCCCTCTCTGCTGACACGCACGGCCTGGATGGCAAGTCTTTCCCCACACACTCTCACAGCATCCCCACCTGGGGCTTCCTCACCTCTGCTGTGTGTTATGATCTATACACTTGTATAGATCTACACACTTGTATAGATCATAGTCTAAAGAGTGTTATGATCTATACACTCTTTGGACTCAAGAGTTGTTTGGGACCCGGGTTTGGGCTCAGATAAGTTTTCAAAGTCTGGCAGATTCAGTAAAAATTTTTATACATAAAATGAACTGATGTTATGTGAACACAGCTCAACCTTCTTCAGGGGGAGAATTGCTAATTCCGTTGAGAAAAATATTCTGAGTAGCCAAGGGCTAAGCAGTCAAATGCTTTGACATTTTTACGTTTTCATCCTAAACTCTTTCAATCTATTATCCCCTTTATTTAGTTTATTCTAGAGACATTGATTGAATTTTTTCCTTTGCTGATTAAATAGCAGATGCTGAAGAAGGTTTTGCAGTGGGGTAGACATAGCGTGGGGTTCAGAGTCGGACCCACCTGGGGTCAGGCCCCACTCCAGCCCTGGTGAACCGTGTGGACCAGGGCAGATTATTTAATCAGGAGCCTGAATTTTCTCACCTCTAAAACGGGACTAATGATACTCTATGAATGAAGATATTGAATGGACAGCTCCTAGTCCAGTATTTGGCACATAGTTAATACTTAATCCATGTTTAATCTTTCTCCAGCTTCTGCTAAGAACCATCACTGATGGTTATGATGTAAGGCTAAGGTCACCATTCCAAATATCAAGAACTGTGGTCAGGAGCTGTGAGGGTGGAAAAAGTACAGGAAATTAGCCCACTTAAGTAATGATCCCTGGATAGTAACTGAAGCTTTTGAACAAATTTTTAATAGCAGTTTTATGATTTTTACTTTTTTAATGAAAATGGACAGTGTACAAAATTAAGCTTCTTTCTGCGGAACTCAATTCTGTTTCTATTTTTAAATGTCTGTAGCTGAGGGGAAGACATGTCTTATAAACAGTTTGAAGAGACGTGTTAAAGCATTGGTGCAAAGAAGTGTTTTGGGTATTGGTAAAAAAGAAAAAAGAGTTGAAAAGTTCACCAGTCTGACACTTAGCACAGCAAGATTCCATGGTTTGTCTGTTAACATAGATTTTTTATTATTATTACTAGCTTCTTGGTGAGTTTTAGAGCCCTGGAAGGTACAGTTCAGCTAGCATTTTATGCACTGGGAAGGATGAAATTACAGCTTCCAAGTTCTGCAAGATGGTGAGCCGAGATGACTTGAAAACCTCTCCTGCTATAAAACCCTAGTTATGCTGGATAAAGAGCAACAAAAGTTACCTGAAATGCACAGCTAAACTTGTAGGAATCAAAGGGGGAGGCCCTGACGAGGAGAGTTGAGGATCAGTAGTCTGATTCTGCAGCCAACAGGGAGGAGATGGAGATTCAGCGGAGGAAACACAGCAGCTGGAGTTGTTATCCACTTGGGAACAGATTGGGACCCATGCAAGGCTTAGCGATGGAGCTAAAGACCTAACTCAAACCAGAGACCCTCCGAGAACTCGCTGGAAGAGTGGGTTGTTTTTCCCTTTAATTCTTTTCTTTTTTCTTTTCTTTTTTTTTTTTTTTTTTTTGAGACAGAGTCTCACTCTGTCGCCCAGGCTGGACTGCAGTGATCTCGGCTCACTGCAAGCTCCGCCTCCCGGGTTCATGCCATTCTCCTGCCCCAGCCTCCCCAGTAGCTGGGACTACAGGCGCCCGCCACCACGCCCAGTCAATTTTTTGTTATTTTTAGTAGAGACAAGGTTTCACTGTGTTAGCCAGGATGGTCTCGATCTCCTGACCTCGTGATCCGTCCATCTCGGCGTCCTAAAGTGCTGGGATTACAGGAGTGAGCCACCGCGCCCGGCCGCTTAATTCTTACTATCTCTGAATTTTGGGTAAAGGAAAAATTCTCCCCTTGAGAATTTGAAATCTTCGACATGTACCCCAGACGGATATAGGGTTCAAATTTGCATCCACTTACACAGTCTGCAAATTGGGAAATTTACAAATTAAGAAAAAATTTGGTTCCTATTTAGTGACACAGGGCATTTGAGAAACAATTATATATCTAGCAGGTGTTCAAAAAGGAGAAAATAGACTAAGACAATATTTGAAAAATGAATGGATACAGACTTTCCAAAATGAATGAAAGATGTGAATCTTCAACAGTAACAATGTGCCTCTCATGATGGTGCAGAACACCAAAGACCAAGTAGACAATATTTAACGCGATGAGAGATGGATGGGTCGGGGAAGATGACCCACCAAAGAATGATACTAGACTGAAAACCTGCTTATTAGCAGTATCAGTGCAAGCCAGAAGAGAATGGAACAACTTGAAAGTATTAAGAATTATTTAGCTGAATAAAGTCTTATTCAAGAGTGAGGTTAAAATACAGACATCGGCCAGATGCAGTAGTTCACGCCTGTAATGCCAGCACTTTGGGAGGATGAGGTGTGCAGATCACGTGAGGCCAGGGGTTCGAGACCAGCCTGGCCAACATGGCAAAACCCTGTCTCTACTAAAAATATAAAAATAAGCCAGGTGTGGTGATGCACATCTGTAATCCTAAGTACTTGGGAGGCTGAGGCAGGAGAATCACTTGAACCCTGGAGGCGGAGGTTGCACTGAGCTGAATAGTGCCAGTGCACTCCAGTCTGGGCGACAGAGCCAGACTGTCTCAAAAACAAAACAAAACAAAAATAGACATCAAGGCCTCCCTCTTTTCCACTGCAAGCCTAAGGCTATATATTTTCCTTCAAGCAGTTCAAGTTGCATTCTAACAGTTTTTTAATTATTTTAATTATCATTCAGTTTGAATATTTTCTAATTTTAATTGAAATGTCTTTTTTGACCCATGAGTTATTGAGAAGTGTATTAATTTCCAAATGTATACAGATGTTCTAATCAACTTTTCAAAAAATTTCTGGCTTATTTGTATTAGGATGTAGAAAAATTCTGTGTGATTTCAACCCTTCGAAACCTTTTGAAACTTCATTGACATTCACAATAATTTTGGTGTTTCATATGTACTTAAAAAGAATGCATATTTTCTTCTTGTTGGGTGCAGAATTTCATTTAGGTCGAATCTCTCTGTCTTTGCTTGTTTTATCAGTTGCTGAGGAAAGTAATACTAAATCTTTCAGTAGGATTTTAATTTTTTTCTATTTGCTTTATATATTTAGAAGCTATCTTAATAGAAGCATACAAATTTAGATTTTGTTATCTTTCTTTTGTATTAGCCTTTATCATTATTAAATGTTTTTCTTTTTCTCTGGTAATGCATTTTGCCTTAAAGTCTACCTTGATATAAATTCAGCTATGCTAGCATTGTTTGGGCTAGAGTCTGTATGACATATCTTTTTTTGTTCTTTTATTTTTCATTTATTTTTATTTTTATTTTTATTTTTTGTTTTTGAGATGGAGTCTTACTCTGTTACCCAGGCTGGAGTGCAATGATGTGATCTTGGCTGTTGCTGCAGCCTCCGCCTCCCAGGTTCAAGCAATTCTCCTTCCTCATCCCCCTGAGTAGATGGACTACAGGTGCCCACCACCACACCTGGCTAATTTTTGTATTTTTAGTAGAGATGGGGTTTCACCATGTTGGCCAGGCTGGTGTTGAACTCATGACCTCAGGTGGTCCACCTGCCTCTGGCTTCCAAAGTGCTGGGATTACAGGCCTGAGCCACCACACTTGACCTGTTCTTTTATTTTTAACCTTTCTGTGGCTTTAGATATGTCTCATAAACAGCAAGTAAGTGAATTTTTTAATCCAGGATAATAAACTTTGTCTTTTAATTGGAATATTTAGTTCATTTATGTGCAACACAATTAGTAATATATTTGGGTTTAAATCTTCCATGTTAATAATCTTTACATTTGTCCCCCGTATTTTGAATTACTTTTTTACTCCTTTTTTGTTTTTCCTGGTTTGACCATTTTATATTTTTCCGTTTTTAAGTCTTTTGTTAGCTTGAAATGTATACACTCTTTTTATTATTTTAGTGTTTATCATAGAAATTAAATCATGTGGGCAGACTGATCTTATAAAAGCCAAACATACATCAGGACTTTTTTTTGTTTTTTTTTTTTTTTTTGAGACGGAGTCTCGCTCTGTCACCCAGGATGGAGTGCAGTGGCTGGATCTTGGCTCACTGCAAGCTCCGCCTCCCAGGTTTAGACCATTCTCCTGCCTCAGCCTCCCGAGTAGCTGGGACTACAGGCGCCCGCCACCTCGCCCGGCTAGTTTTTTGTATTTTTTAGTAGAGACGGGGTTTCACCGTGTTAGCCAGGATGGTTTCGATCTCCTGACCTAGTGATCCGCCCGTCTCGGCCTCCCAAAGTGCTGGGATTACAGGCTTGAGCCACCGCGCCCGGCCATACATCAGGACTTTTAACATCTTCCCAGACCATGCATTTACACCCTCCTGACTTACAGGCCACTGTTTTCATAGATTTAATTATCTGTGTATTTTTTCCTCCATTTTTTTTGGCCCAATAAGACATTGTTGTTTTGTAAAGTTCATGTTCATTTATGTTTTCCCATATACTTGCATCTTCATTACTCTTCATTTCTTCCTTAATCTCCACCTTCCTGTCTGAGATGCTTCTCTTTTCTGCCGGGATAAACAAGCCTAGTGTTTTCTTTAAGGAGGTGGATTCTTTCTGGAGTGTTTTCTTTCTGGAGATGGATTCTTTCAGTTTTTATTTTTGTTTTCTTCTTATCTGAAAATGCCTTTTTTTTTTTTTTAACCTTAATTTCTTCGATTTTGGGTACAGAAGTGGACTCTTTATAGATGCCATTACATTGTGTTCTGGTTTCCATTGCTTCTGTTGAAACACCAGCTGTTCTTAACTTCTGCACTTTAGAGTCAGCCTGACTGCTCCTCGGGCTCTGCACAGCCTGTTATCTGTGCCTGGTGTTTCAGCAGTCTTAAAGATGTGCCCAGATGTGGTGATTTTAAATTTTACTCAGCTTATGGTTCATAGGGATTCTTGGATTCGCGGCTTGATGTCTATCACTGATTTTGGAACATTCTCAGCCATTCTCTTCAAATATTGCTTCCAGCATTCCCTCTGTCTCATCTGTTGGGACCGTAATGACATGGAAACTTCTCTGTGAATGAATGTGTGGCATCTCTCACCTTCTCCTCTGTGCTTGCTGTCTTTTGTCTCTCTCTGCTTTACTCTGAATCTTTCTGTCTGACCTCTTTTCTTTATTCAGCTCTACCTAATATGTTGTTAAACATATTCCTTGAGTTCGATTCCAGTTATTGAATACTTTGACTGTAGAGCTTCCATTTGTTTCTTTCCTGGAGTTTTTACTTCTCCATTGAGATAGTTGACCTTGCCTTCTACCTCCGTGAGCCCGCGAGTGTGTCAGTGCTGACGTTTGTGTTTAGCGACGCCATCACCTGGACCTCTCGTGGATCTGCAGCGATTGAAGTTCCCTCCTGTCGTGCATGTTGCCTCCCCTCCACATGTGCTTGGTTATATTTCATTTGGTTATGAACAAAGGATTTGCAGAATACTTTATGACAGTAATTTTTGGCTTAGGATGATATTATCTTTCTCCAGAGAGGATTTATATTTGCTTCTGCCAAGGAACTCTGAGAACTAGCAATTAAGGTTACTTCAGTACAATTTCTAATCATTTAGAGCTGAGCCACGTCCTGCAGGGCCTCTCCATGTAGAACTCGCCCTTGCTCCTAGCTTGCAGTCATGTGGAATCCCACCACAGAGCGAGACCTCCACTGTCACCCCTTGCGGGGGGCTCTTGCATCCAGTTCCTCTCACCCCAGCCCCTTGAAGTTATTAGAAGTATTATTCAGCCTTTCAACTATGCCTCTGTTTCATCAGGAATGGGCACCCTGGCTCCCCAGGCAAGGCAGCCCTGCACACTCGGCTTACCTGCCTGTGCCTGCTCCCTCCGTGTCTAACCTGGTTGTTCTTTGGATTTTAGTAGCCATCTCGTGTCTTGAAGTGCATGTATTTTATATTTTGTCTAGTTTTTCTAACTGTTATCCACTAGTGAATTTTTTGAATCATAGACTGCCATTACCAAAAGCAGAAGTCCCTTATCGTTATATTTTTAAGACCTCTGTTGCTGTGTATAATTTCAGTCCTTTGATACTCTCTGTAGTCCAAGATGTGCATCTACCACATTTTACCAATTATTCCAGTGATAAATACCTGGATTGCCTTCAACTGTCTACTCCCACAATCAGTACCACAACAAATCTAGTGTTGTAAATGTCCCTTTGTAAACTGTGTCAGAATTTTGGCGGATGCCTATCCAGGAAGAGATGGCTGGGCCTTAGAGAATACCAGCATTTATTTTAATTAAATGCTACCCAGTGACTTTTTCCAGAATGTGCGCACCAGTGTACTCCACCAACAGCATGAGACTTCCTGCATCCCCCATACCATCACCAAAACCCGGGACCTTCCAACTTTGTGATTTTCTTCAAGTCTATTGGATGTAAACTGACAAGTCATTTTAATTTGCATTTCTCCAATTACAGTCTTTCTGTTTGGGTTTCTGTCTTTTTGTTGATTTGCAAGAGCTCCTTTTATATTTTGAATATATTATCCTTTGTTGGATATAAATATTGCAAATATATTCTCACAGCCTGTCAGCTAACTGCCATCTTATCTTTTACTGCATAAAAATCGAGCAATCAGTATTGCTGGTTTATGGCTTCTGCCTTGTGGTATGACTAAAGAAGTCACTGCTTTTATTTATCTTATATTATTATGAACTTTTAATTTTATACATTTCTGTTCACGTATAAGGCTTTAAGTCACGTGGAACCCACTTTTGTGTGCATTGATGGGGATCCAGGTTCCTTTTTCCCACACAGTAGTCCAGTGTTCCCAGCACTCACTGCTCCTTACGCTCTGGCTTTGTGGCGCCATCGTTATCAAAGATTATGCTTCCGTATGTGCATGACCCAAGCTTCCTGTGAGGTTTCACTGGTGCCTTCCTTTGGCTCTTCTGGCTCTGAAGCCTATTGTTCTTATTGCTATTGTTTTTACTCTGCCAATTTGTTCCATTTTTGAAGATGCTTTTCTTTTTCGAAGCTGACTTACCTATGTATGGTCCTTTACTTTTTTCCATTTATATTGTAGAGTGAGTTGGTCAAGTTCCTCAAAAATTCTAACTGCATTTTTGTCAGGCTTGCCTTAAATTTATAGAGCAGTAGGTAGATAACGAACATTTTGAAGCTATCTTATCTGAGAGCCTCTGAGAGCATATCCTCTTTCTCTAATTATTCATATGATTTTCTATGTTTTCTTTATAGAGATTCAAACGGTTCTCTGTAGAGGTCATTAATTATGAGTTAATTTTTGGTTAATGTGTAGATATTTTAAGGGTTTTATTGTTCAGCTTGTTTTGCTATTATGAATGCAACCTTTTAGCAGGTTGTTATCGCTGGTGTAATTTTAAAAATACTTTGTTTAAAGCATCTATCTGCACTCTCTTATTAGTTCTAATAGTTTGATGCTTTTGTTGTGTATTTTTTTTCTTGATAGATGATTAGGTCATCTCTAAATTGCGACTTCTTTTTCTCCTATAATCCGGTGCCTCTTGTTTCTTTTGCTTCACTTACAGCATAAGCAAGATCTCTGGCTTCCTGGTAAACAGTAGCAGGCGTCACATGCATTCTTGTCTGGTTTTCTGTCTTGAAGCAAACCCGTCTTAACTTCCTCCATTACACACAGAGTGTGCTGCGGATTTTGGCCATAACCTTTGCGAAGTTAGGATAGTTTCTGTATTGAGCAGTTCTAATCCTAATTCTGCAAGGCTGAAGCTGGTAATGAGCGCACAGACTGTATTTTCTGCCTCCATATGTGGCCTGTTCTGCTTTAATGCTTGTTTTGAAAACTCAAATTTGTTCCAAAATGATTGATGTGTTAGGCAACCGTTTGAGTATAATGCAAATTTCATGTTAGCTTATGTGCAGTTTCATCCACTAGAAACACCAGGTGAATGCAGAATACTGCCCCCCGTTAATGTAGAATATTGCCCCCCCCAGCTCCCCAGTGAGTGGAACTGCAGGAACACACAGCACCCCCACCTCCCCCAGGAGCGGAGCTTCATAGGAACACACAGACGCACACCTGGGATAGTGTCCAGCTAGCTATACATGGATTCACTCTCTGTGTCATGAGCCACACCACCACATCTGGAGTCACAGCTTGCCTCTGACCTCAGAGACCCCTCCTTCCACCACTTCCTACTAACTCACAAGCTTTTGACACCCACTTCTACATGCAAATCGCAAGTCTTTTTCACATAGTGCTATACTTCTTGTAGTATTTATGTATTTCCTAACCTTTTAGCATGTGTAAAATTGTGCTATCATTGTTAACATGAATGGACTTTATTTTTTCAAGGAATTTTAGGTTTACAGAAAAATGAAGCAGCGAGTACAAGTGTTCCTATAAACCCCTCGCCCTGTCACCAGTTATTAACATCTTGGTTAGTCTTTAGTCTGGTGTGTTGGTTAGGGTTCACTCTGTGTGTTTACATCCTATGAGATTTGACAAATGTGTAATGACAGGTGTCTACCATCCAGTACCATGCAGAGTAATTTCACTGCCCTAACAGTCCCCTGCACTCCACCTATTCTCCCCGAACCTTTGGCCGCTGATAATTTTTTCCATTCTTCATAGTTTTGCCTCTTCCGTAATGTCATGTAGTTGAAATCCCACAGTGCACAGCCTCTTCAGATGGGCTTCTCTCACTTCCCAGTATGCACTTGCGTTTCCTCTGTGTCTTTCATGGCTTCATCGCTCCGTAGCTCCTTTCTCTCTTGTTGAATAACTTGTCATTGTGTATATGTACCACAGTTTGTTTATCCATTCACCTCCTGAAGGACATCTTGGTTGCTTTCAAGTTTGGCATAATGAATAAAGCTGCTATAAACATTTGTGTACAGGTTTTGTGTGAACATGTTTTCGACTGGTTTGGGTAAACACCAAGGAGTGTAATTGCTGGATCGTATGGTAAGAGTAGATTTAGTTTCATAAGAAACTGACAAACTGTGTTCCAAAGTGGCTGCACCGTTTTGCATTCCCACCAGCCGTGGATGAGAGCTCCTGTTGTTCCACATCCCCACCAGCAATTGGGGTTGTCCGTGTTTTGGATGTAACCATTCTAATAGATGTGAAATGGTGGCTCATTATTATTTTAACTTCCAATTCCCTAATGACATATCTGTATATCTTCTTTGGTGAGATGTTTGTTCAGACCTTTGGCTCGTTTTTTAATTGGGTTGTTTTCTTATAATTGAGGTGTGTGTTTGTTTGTTTTTGAGATGGAGTCTCGCTCTGTCACCCAGGCTGGAGTGCAGTGGTGTGATCTCAGCTCACTGCAGTTCTCCTGGGTTCATGCCATTCTCCTGCCTCTGCCTCCCCAGTAGCTGGGACTATAGGCGTCTGCCACCACGCCCGGCTAATTTGTTTGGTATTTTTAGTAGAGATGGGGTTTCACCATGTTAGCCAGGATGGTCTTAATCTCTTGACCTCGTGATCCACCCGCCTTAGCCTCCCAAAGTGCTGGGATTGCAGGCGTGAGCCACCGTGCCCGGCCATAATCTAGTTTTAAGAGTTCTTTGTGTATTTTTGATACCAGGTCTTTATCATATGTGTTTTGTAAATCTTCTCTCCCAGTCTGCGGCTTTTCTTTTCATTCTCTTAATGTGCTACCATTTTGAATAAACTCCTATCTTTTTGTAGGTGTATTACTAACCAAGTTTTTCAGTGTTGTTTCCCTAACCCCATTTTTCCTAAATCCTGCGTTTTTTGTTTTGCATGGTTTTACATGGCATGGTGCTTTTTTGTTGTTTTGTTTTGTTTTTTTGAGATGGAGTTTTGCTCTTGTTGCCCAGGCTGGAGTGCAGTGGCACGATCTCGGCTCACTGCAACCTCTGCCTCTTGGGTTCACGCGATTCCCCTGCCTCAGCCTCCTAAGTAGCTGGGACCACAGGTGCACACCACCACACCTACCACACCTGGCTAATGTTTGTATTTTTAGTAGAGGCAGGATTTCATCATGTTGGCCAGGCTGGTCTTGAACTCTTGACCTCAGGTGATCTACCTGCTTCAGCCTCCCAAAATGTTGGGATTACAGATGTGAGCCACTGCTCCCAGCCAGCATAGTGCTTTTAAAGAACATATTCTGTTATAGCAGAACCACCTGTATTTAGGAATTTCCATAATAAAATGTTTTAAATGTTTTAAATAAAAAGATAAAAAGGAAGAAAATTCTCTTTTGCTAAAAGGTGTTTCTTGTAATGAAGTATTAAACTTTTTAAAATGCTTTTTCAGCATTCATTGTAATGTCTTATAATTTATTTCCGCTTTTGAGTATCATTGTGGTGAACTTCATTGATCTCATGGGGACCCAACCTTGTATTTCTGGATAAACCCCTATTTAAGTATGATACATTACTTTCAATGCACTGTTGTATTTGATTCACTAATACTTTGTTCAGGATTTTGTATCTACTTTCATACGTGAGATGGGAATCTGACTTTTTTTGCTGCGTTTCTTTTATCTTGTTTTGGAATCGAGGTTGCACTAGCCTCAGGTTGGACATTGTTTTGTTCTTTTTCAGTTTTCTGAAGCAACTTGTAAAGATGTGAATGAATGATTCTTTCAAAGAGTGATGGCCTTCTGTACAAAGCCATCTGAGCCAAGAGATTTAGAGAGGGAAGGGTTTTTTTTAACTACCATTTAATTTCTTAAGTCTTTGTTCACTCAGATTTTCTCTTATGCCAATTTTACCATTTTATGTACATTTTTAGAAGCTGACTTATTTTATCTAGGTTTTCAGATTTAGAATTGAATGGGAAACAGAAGCAAGCCACAGTCATAATTCAAGGGAAATGTATAAAGCTTAAAATATGTAAGCTTTAAAATAAGTAGAGAAAGGCAAATCCAAAAGAAAAAGCCCACTATAAAGGAAAAGATTAATAAATTTGATAACATTAAAATGTAAACCTGTGCTTCAAAAAATTATCTAAACAATGTGCCTTCTCACACACTGGGGAGTAGTGGTGGACTTAGTAGGCTAAGTCACAGACTAGGAAATATATTTACCATATCTTACAAGTGACAAAGGATTGGTGTAAAGAACATATTAAGAACTGAAGATCTGGCAGGGCGTGGTGGCTCACGCCTCTAATCCTAGCACTTTGGGAGGCCGAGGCGGGTGGATCACCTGAGGTCAGGAGTTCGAGACCAGCCTGGCCAGCATGGTGAAACCCCGTCTCTACTAAAATACAAAAAATTAGCCGGGTGCAACAGCACGCACCTGTAGTCCCAGCTACTCAGGAGGCTGAGACAGGAGAATCGCTTTAATCCAGGAGGCAGAGGTTGCAGTGAGCTGAGATCATCCCATTGTACTCCAGCTTGGGCAACAGAGCGAGACTCCATCTCAAAAAAAAAAGAACTGAAGATGGGGCCAGGCATAATGGCTCATCCTGTGATCCCAGCACTTTGGGAGGCTGAGGTAGTAGATCACTTAAATAAAGTGTTTGAGTTTGAGTTTCAGGAGTTTGAGACCAGCCTGGCCAACATGGCAAAACCCCATCTCTACAAAAATACAAAATTTAGCTGGGCGTGGCAGTGCACGCCTGTAATCCCAGCTACTCGGGAGGCTGAGGCAAGAGAAGCTCTTGAACCCACGAGGCAGAAGTTGCAGTGAGCCAAGGTCGCACCACTGCACTCCAGCGTGGGCGACAGAACGAGACTCTGTCTCAAAAGAAAAAAGAGCTGAAGATGGATAACAGGAAGATGGATAACATAACACTGGGCATGTGATGCGAATGGGCAGTTCTTAGAAGAGGACCTGAATAATCAATGAATACGTGAACAAATGTGCAGCCTAACTGCCAATCAAGAAAAGCAACAAGAGAAACCATTCCATACCCTTCACATTGGCAGGCGCGTTGCATGAATGCCAAACATTGGTGAGGATGTACAGGGTCCAGAATTCTTATCAACGGTGAGTAAGTCTAAATTTATATAGATACTTCAGAGGTTAGTTTGGCGATATCTAGTAAAGTCGAACATGGTTCCCTCTGTATCCTAGATAAACTCTTCCGTGTATGCCTAGCAGGCAGCTATGTGCTGAGGCTTCGAGGTTATACCCAAGAAATGTGGAAACAGCAGACTTCAGAAGGATACATGTAGGACGATCATATTTGTGTAAATCTACAAGACACAAATAATAGTACGTAACAGCACACCTTAGGATATGTGCATATTTAGTAAGGTTATAGAAAATGCATGAGAATAGTACAGAACAATTTAAGCACAGAGATTTGCCTGTGGAGAGGAAGCTGGGGGGTAACATGAGGGGCGAGGCTTCAGCTCTACTGGTAATATTTTGGGAGATAAGTAGCGTTTATGCCGAAATGCTGGCATTTGTTTAATCTCTGGGATGGCTACATTGGAATACTTTCTTTTCTATTTTCTGTACCTTTTTATATGTTTAGTTTACATTTATTGAACAAATACTGAGAATCTACTGGCTGCAGGGCTCGGTTCCGGATGCTTGGAGTACAGTGGTGAACAGGGTGCATGCAATTCCCTGTCTTCGTGGAGCTTGCCGACTTTAAAAGGTTTCAAAATTTAAAAACTTTAATGCTTAAAATAATTTTTGAAAAGATTAATATTTAGCTAATCTCTTTACTCCTCGAGTTAGACACTTAAAAACTGTGGTGGAGCAGGGCACGGTGGCTCACACCTATAATCCCAGCACTGTCGGAGGCCAAGGCGGGTGGATCACGGGGTCAGGAGATCCAGACCATCTGGATAACAAATGAAACCCCGTCTCTACTGAAAATACAAAACAATTAGCCAGGCGTGGTGATGGGTGCCTGTAATCCCAGCACTGTCGGAGGCCGAGGCGGGTGGATCTCGAGGTCAGGAGATCGAGACCATCCTGGCTAACAAGTGAAACCCCATCTCTACTGAAAATACAAAAAAATTAGCTGGGCGGCCGGGCGCGGTGGCTCAAGCCTGTAATCCCAGCACTTTGGGAGGCCGAGACGGGCAGATCACGAGGTCAGGAGATCGAGACCATCCTGGCTAACACGGTGAAACCCCGTCTCTACTAAAAAAATACAAAAAAACTAGCCGGGCGCGGTGGCGGGCGCCTGTAGTCCCAGCTACTCGGGAGGCTGAGGCAGGAGAATGGCGTAAACCCGGGAGGCGGAGCTTGCAGTGAGCTGAGATCCGGCCACTGCACTCCAGCCTGGGCGACAGAGCGAGACTCCGTCTCAAAAAAAAAAAAAAATTAGCTGGGCTTGGTGACGGGTGCCTATAATCCCAGCACTGTCGGAGGCTGAGGCGGGTGGATCTCGAGATCAGGAGATCGAGACCATCCTGGCTAACACGGTGAAACCCCGTCTCTACTAAAAAAATACAAAAAACTAGCCGGGCGAGGTGGCGGGCACCTGTAGTCCCAGCTACTCGGGAGGCTGAGGCAGGAGAATGGCGTAAACCCGGGAGGCGGAGCTTGCAGTGAGCCTAGATCGCACCACTGCACTCCAGCCTGGGCGACAGAGCAAGACTCGGTCTCAAAAATAAAAATAAAAATAATTTTTTTTTTTTTTTTTTTTTTTTTTTTTGAGACGGAGTCTCGCTCTGTTGCTCAGGCTGGAGCGCAGTGGCCGGATCTCAGCTCACTGCAAGCTCCGCCTCCCGGGTTTACGCCATTCTCCTGCCTCAGCCTCCCGAGTAGCTGGGACTACAGGTGCCCGCCACCTCGCCTGGCTAGTTTTTTGTATTTTTTTAGTAGAGACGGGGTTTCACCGTGTTAGCCAGGATGGTCTCGATCTCTTGACCTCATGATCCACCCGTCTCGGCCTCCCAAAGTGCTAGGATTACAGGCTTGAGCCACCGCGCCCAGCCAAAAAATTTTTTAAAAGCTGTGGGGGCCAGGACAGGGGAGAGCTCACTGCTCTTTGTAAAATCAGCCTCCTCTGCTGGAACAGACAGTCTGAATGAACTTCCTGTATTAGTTTTTCAACATTGTTGGTTTATACTTCAGAGTTCGTAGAATGAGCACCCTAGACCTATGGTTTTGTAAGTAGTCACCTAAGGGGAACTATTTTAATGAATAAACAGGGATGGCTTTTAATTACTACATTTGCTGAATAGATATTTTTGCACACCAACTTTATGCAAGACACTAGGGATAGAGGCTGTGGGGACAAGAGGGCAACAAGCAAAGATCTGTGCTCTCAGAGGTCCCGCAATGCCTCTGGTATCAACAGCGTTAGTAACAGTGCCTTGACGATGAGGCATTCGCTGTTCTACCTCAGGCATCAACTCTCTGAGCCATGACGAGGCCAGGGCAACGGAGGACTGTCCCACATGCACTCTGTACCCAAAGGTCCTGGTCATGCCATAACATGCCACCCTCTGCACCTCAGTTCCTGATTTATAAAACAATGGCCATTCCTGTTCCACACTGTTTCTGTATGAAGTGAAATGATTTACGTGAATGCTCCCGGTGCATGATGACCACTCGGTGGGTTCGTTTCTTCCTTCTTGATCATGAGACGCATCTCTCGTCATTTCGGCAGTATTCCCTGCAGCTTCTCTAAGCAGACTTCTGGCCAAGGCAGAGACACTCATTAAGCACCAGCTGATGGGAAGGCACAATTCGCTGGGTCCCCAGAAGCACCAGGCTGAGTTGCCTGTGGGCCTCAGGTGGGTGAAAATCTGGAAGCTTCTCTGTCCGTACTTGCCTGTCAATGAGGAAGAAGATGGCCCCGCAGTACATGAGGTCAGCCTGCCTTGCAGTCTGAGTGACACTCCTGTTAAGATTGGGATAATCCTTTCTGATCTCATTTAGTCTGCCTTGCTTTGGGTAGTATGTGATGGCAGTTGCTAGACCGAGCCTGAAATGCAGAAATGCCAAGGCGAAGATGATATCTGACAACATAGCCTAGATATGTCAGTCAGCTAATGACTTCAGATCAGTCTTCTGGGAAGTAGGCTTTTCTGAAATCGATGGCCTTAATTAGAAAGAACTTAACTAGGGTAACTGGGTAATAACGACCTGGAAATATTTATACAGGGATCCCTCACAAGTTTTCACCCAAACAGGACTTTTTAAAAAATCCAAAGCCTTCAACAGCCAAAGGAGCATCTTTGGTGGGGAGAGATGGGGATAGACGGATTTTCACTCTTTTCGTAGAGCCCCTGCACACCCTGGGGACGCCAGACCAACCTCTGGGAAAGACAAGAAAGGGAGGGAGCTGGGCCAGTGTGGTGCAGGCCCTGCATATCCCTGTGGAATCAAGGAATCTCTGTTAGTTTGTGTGTTTTTTTGTTTTGTTTTGTTTGGGGTTTTTTTTTTGAGACAGAGTCTCGCTCTCTCCCCCAGGCTGGAGTACAGTGGCATGATCTTGGCTCACTGCAAGCTCCGCTTCCCGGGTTCACACCATTCTCCTGCCTCAGCCTCCTGAGTAGCAGGGACTACAGGTGCCCGCCACCACGCCTGGATAATTTTTTGTATTTTTAGTAGAGACGGAGTGTCACCGTGTTAGCCAGGATGGTCTCCATCTCCTGACCTCGTGATCCTCCTGCCTTGGCCTCCCAAAGTGCTGGGTTTACAGGCGTGAGCCACCGCACCTGGCCTACTCTTAACCACATTCAGAAGTATTTCCACTCCCTAATTGTCTTTTCCCCAAAGTAAGGAGACAGCCACCGGGAGGTGAGTGGGTGGCCAAGCCCACTTGGTGGCAGAGTGCGGCCCTCCTTGTCCCACTCTCAGCCTGGCCTCGACGGTCCTTCCGGGCCTGACCTGGCCGTGAGCGTCTGCCAGCCTCAGCCCTCGCTCTAGGGTATGACGTGTCTCTGTCCCACCGCAGCCTCACAGAACCCAGGTCCAGGTCTCTGTGAATGACAGAGAGGATGACGAATGGTCTGCTTTGGGGACACACACACTTTGGCTGAGCTCTTCTGGCAACCACTTCTCTGCTGTTTTATTCACTCCGGTGTCTGGCGTGGGCAAATAGCTTTCAGGTGGCTTCGTGGCTGCCCCATGGCGGGGACAGGAGCAACCCCATTCCCTCCTCCAAAGTTTGGTTTGGATGTGGAGAAGGATAACACCACACACACACACCAGGAGGGTGGGGAAAGCTTGTGGCTGGTGCCCTGGGGCTTTCTGTGAGAGCAGGGCAGACTGCAGCCCAGCCGCAACAGCTGCAGCCAAGGGGCCCTGGGTGGCTGAGTGTGGCTGAGGGCTGTATTGTGGTGACGGGGGAGCTGGGGTGAGAGTCCTGCCACCCCTCGCCTGGGGTTTGCATTGATTTTGCAGTTGTGGGGCAAGAGGGGGAGGGGATGGGGCTAGAAGCCATCCGCAGTCGGCAGTGGGCTGATCTCTGTCGCGCTCTGGGGGCAGAGCTGACTTGACTGTGTCCTGTGAGGGACACAGCAGCAGCCTGAAGAGGGCTTGGCCTCGTTCCTCACATCCAGGTAGGAATCAGGAAGCGCAGCCAGAGTAAGCCCTCCCCGGTGAGCTACTGATGACATGGGGGTGTCCACACAGGGCTGCCCTCCAGCAGCAGGGCCGTCCCACAACAGCCACTCCCTGCCGTCCGCAGGCTCCCACGGGGCCCCAAGTCCTAGCTTTCTCCTGACATGGGAGCCTGCCCAGTCCTGTTTTGTGTTGAAGTGCGCCTCTGGGGGTCATTTACTTGCATCTGAGATCTGTGAGTGAGATTTCTATATGATAAGAAAAGCCGGGACCCTGGGGATGCTTCCCAGGCCACCCGAGTCTTCCCAGTCCCAGGGGCTTGGCCACATACTCCGCGGTATGCAGAAGATGCAGGGGAGCTGGCCTGTGCCCTCAGGCGGAAGGGGAGGGGCGAGAGCGCCCAGCGCCCCAGGGGCCAGGCTGCGTGGGCGCTGGAGGGAGATGCGCCGCGGACCACAGGGACCCACAGTGCTGGGCAGCTTCCTGGCAAAAGGTCTGGAAGGAGTGTCTGTAGTAGACAGAACTCTCAGGATGCTCCCAAAACCTCTGCCCACTGGTGAGCCAGACACAAATCTGGGAACTTCCTGCAAGGGACTTTGCAGGTAGGACTGAGGTCACTAATCAGCTGACCTTAACGTAAGGAGATTGTTCTGGATTATCTGGGTAGACCCAGCATAATCATATGAACCCTTAAAAGCAGCGGAAGAAGCCAGGAGAGGAGCTAAGAGAGACTGAAAGCCAAAGAACTCAACCCACCATTGTAGGGAGGAGACCTGTTCCCCGCCACTGGGTCCTCCTTGGAAGATGGTTATAGCCCCTGGGCATCACAAGGCAATTCGGCCACCCAGGGACCTCAGTTCGACAGCCCTCTGGAACTCCATCTGCCTGTAATCTGAATGAGACTCAAGTTGGTTCGGCCGCAGAGCCTCCAGAAAGGGACACAGCACTGATGACACCTTAATTTAGGCTCTCTGTGGCTCCAAGCAGAGAACCCACTGAGCCACACTGTGCCCGGGCTTTTGGCCTACAGAAACTGAGATAACAAATGTATGTGCTGTTAAGCCTCTAAATGCAGAGTAATTTGTTTCAGCAGCAATAGGAAAATAATATATGCACCCCTGCCTGTGGGTGTCGTATGGCCCAGGAGCTGGCTGGCTGCAGTCACTGAGTAGATGATGAGGGACTGTCAGCCATTAGGGAATGCCTTCTAGGAGCCATTTGTCTACTATTCACCAGTTAGGGAATGGGAAGCTAATTTGCATTTTAATGCTAGATTCCCATCATTTTCCCAACAGGAAATCCTTCCAGAGTAGAATCTTGGCACTTACGTAGGCATCTTTTATGCTTTTGGGGTCCTGTGCTCTATCCCTCTGGTCTTGCTTGGACTGGGGAGTGGGACTATTAAGCAAAGTGCAGATTCGGTGACACCACCCATCAAACCACTAACACCTAGGTGCTGGGAGTTGGTCTGAAGAGAGGCTGAAAGACCAAGTCCAAGTCATGAAAGGAAGCAAAACGCCAAGTCATCGGCTAAGTTTGAAGGATAAAATGGGGCCAAAAATAGCCCAGATGGTCCTGCTGAACACAGCTGGGTGCTTGTAAGGGACTGGGAAGTGGACTGTAAGTAACATTGGTCGCCCTGTGGCTTAAGATTGAGGCAAGACTGTCAAAATGACATACATTTTCCACCAAAATACAAGGCATAGGGTATAGTAAATTGTAGTGAAATTGCAGAAGAAATTCTAATTGAAGGGGTCCAGCAAAGAGTAAAGGTGTTTGTCATGGAGACTGCAGTAACATTAATGTAAGGACCTACTGTGTTCTCAGTCCTCTATGTGGAAGATGCCTATGCTGTAGATGGTGGGCACCATTGTGATCGCTGACTGTCCCCAGCCTCTTTGTCTATTCCAAGGAGCCCCTCAGCTTCTCCATCCTTGTGATTGGAGTCAGCCAGTGCCTAAGGGGAAAGTGGCCCAAATGCTGAATTTATGCCCCATCCTTCTCTCCTCTCCTCCATCATAGCCCTGCAGTTTCCTCTTTCTTTAATATCTTTCTGGTACCTTCCAATACATAGTCATTACTTTTTCATTCAAGTTTTTAAGCTCTTCTTACTTTTTATAGGCTAGGGTATTTTCCTCTATTTTTTATTCATTCTTCACAGATATTATTTTAAAATATAAACATGTTTGTTGCTTTTTCTGATTGTGAAGATAATATATTCATCTTGGCAAATCCAACATAACAGAAAATAATTAGAGTTAAATTCACTTGAAATCCTACCATCCCAAAATGGATACGGTTAACTATTTGGCACATAACCTTTTGTATATCTATGCCTTTTCATTGTTTGTCTTATTCTTATTTTTCATAAATAAGATCACACTCTATGTCCTGGTTTGTAAGCTACTTTATAATTTAATAATGTGCTTTTAGTGACTTTAGTTTTGATAAATATAAAGCTAAATTATTCTTTTTTTTTTTTTTTTTTTTTTGGAGACAGAGTTTGACTCTATCCCCCAGGCTGGAGTGCAGTGCGGCGATCTCGGTTCACTGCAACCTCCGCTTCCCGGGTTCAAGTGATTCTCATGCCTCAGCCTCCCAAGTAGCTGTGATTACAGGCACGTGCCACCATGCCTGGCTAATTTGTGTGTTTTTAGTAGAGACAGGGTTTCGCCGTGTTGGCCAGGCTAGTCTCAAATTCCTGACCTCAGGTGATCCACCGGCCTCAGGCTCCCAAAGTGTTGGGATTACAAGTGTGAGCCACCACACTCGGCCCCTAAATTATTCTTTTGAATTGGCTGCATGGTGTTTCATTATATAAATGCACCTTAATTTTAGTAGTTCCCTAATAATGTTCAATTTGTTTGTCTGTAATGTTTTTCTATTAGAATCAATGTTGGAATCAGTATACTTGTAAATACGTATTGTGTGCTTTTCTGAGTACTTGCTTTCTTAGGATAAAACTCTAAAAGTAGAACAATTGGCTCAACATGTTTGTTCTTTGTAAAACTTTTCTTGAAGTATAATATGCATGCTTAAAAGTACACCAATAATAAGTGTATGTTTTGATGAATTTTCACAAAGTGAATATTCTTGTGCAACCAACATCCAGATCAAGAAATAGAATATTACCATCACAACAGTCTCTTTCTTTTAAATGGAGTATTTAGTCCATTAACTTTTAATGTGATTATTGATATAGTTGGGCTTACATTTGCCATTTTCCTCTTTTTCTGTTCCATGTTCTTTGTGTTACTCTTTATCTCCTTTTCTGTTTTCTTTTGGGTGAATTGGTTCTTTTATAAAAAAAAATCCTATCTTATTATTGGCTTGTCAGTATTCCTTTGTGTTATTTTGTAATGGTTGCTCTGAAGATGATTTTATATGTACATATCTATACATCTTTAGCTTTTCATAGTCTACTAAAAGTAATATTTCCCACTTTATGTATAAAATGTAAGAATCTTGCATGTGTCTAATTTCATTTATCCCTTTCTTGTTTTATGGATAGAGCTGTCATTTATGTGCTCATCTACATGTACTATAAACCCCACAATATAATGTTACAATTTTTGCTTTAAATTGCTGTATATTTTTAAAGAAATTAATTTTAAAATAGTGTGTTGTACATACCCATAGTTGAACACTTCTGGTGCTTATCATTTCATCTTGAAGATTAGAATTTCCATTTGTCATCATTTCACTTCTGCCCGAGGAAATTCACTTAACGTTTTTTGTAGTAATCATCTGCTGGTCAGTGATTCTCTTAGCTTTCATTTTTCTTTTTTTGGACGACAGATGTTGTGTTGGTGTCCTCTGGATACCACCAGGGACACGCACCCCCTTCTTTCATTTTTCTTTTTTTTTTTTTTTTTTTTTTTTTTTGAGACGGAGTCTCGCGCTGTGTCACCCAGGCTGGAGTGCAGTGGTGCGATCTCGGCTCACTGCAAGCTCCGCCTCCCAGGTTCACGCCATTTTCCTGCCTCAGCCTCCGAGTAGCTGGGACTACAGGCGCCCGCCACCACGCCCGGCTAGTTTTTTGTATTTTTAGTAGAGACGGGGTTTCACCATGTTAGCCAGGATGGTCTTGATCTCCTGACCTCGTGATCCACCCGCCTCGGCCTCCCAAAGTGCTGGGATTACAGGCTTGAGCCACCGCGCCCGGCCCCTTCTTTCATTTTTCTGAAGATGTCTTTATTTCACTTTTATTCTTGCAAAATAGTTTTGTTGATGTAGAATTCTGAGTTGACAGTTTTTTTCTTTCAGCAATTCAAAGATGTTGTTACACTATCTCTGTCTTTCATTACAATCAACTGTCATTCAACAAAGGTCTGTCTTGTTATGTTTCTCTGTATTCTGTTTGGGATTCAGTGATCTCCTTGAATCTGTACATTTATTCTTTTACCAAATTTGTAAAATTGTCGGTCATTATGTCTTCAGAATTGTTTTTGCTTCATTCACTCTCTCCTCATGTATGTTAGGCCATAGTATTTTCCCGAGTCACTAAGTTGCTGTTCATTATTTTCCAACATTTTTGTTTCTCTTTTTCAAATTGGATCATTTCTATCGGTCTGTCTTGAAGCTGCTATTTTTTTTGGTATTTCCAATCTGCAGTTCAGCCCATTCAGTAAATATGTTTATTTTGATAGTATATTCTCCAGTTCTGGAATTTCCATTTGATTCTTCGTTGTAGTGTCCATTTCTTTGCCATTTCCTATTTCTTCATGCTTTAGGAGTATGTGCTTCTGTATATTTTTGAGCGTTATTCTAATAGTTTATCTGTTACTTCAGACACCTGCATTGCCTAAGCGCTGGTTTCCACTGATTGACTTTTCTCTTGGGTACTGACCACATTTTCCTTTTCTTCATATGTCTAGTAAATTTGGATTGTATCTTGGCTGTTGAATAGTTTATAGAGTCTTTGGATTCTGTTGTTTCTCTGAAGAGTTTTTTGGGGTATTTTTTTGTTGTTGTTTTGTTTTCTGACCTTTTAGCAGGAAGTTAATGTGGTTGAATTAAAACTTCACATTCTACGTTCAGGTTTTGTAGCCTCTACTAGGCTGCTTGGAGTATTCCCCATGCCTTCAGAGTTCAGGGGTCAGCCAGAGATTTGGGCAGAGCTCCACACAGAGTTTTGTCTGTAACTTCCCTCTGTAGCTCTTTGTTCTCAGATTGTCCTCCTTATTGATGCTTCTGAGATCACCCTAAAATCTTTGTTCCAACTGTTCAGTCAGTGACACTGTGACTGCAGGTGTGTGTCTGTGTTTAGCCACCCCTTGGGGCAGAAAGCTGTAAGGGCAGGAAACTCAGCCAGGAATACTCCTGTGGTTTCTGCCTGCTTTGGGTCATTCTCCAGTGCCATCAGATAGCAGTTTTTTGGTACTTTTTTCCCAGTGAGTATAAATATCTGCACAGAGTTTGATAGTAGCCATTCCACTATTATTAGAAACCCTTAAGATAAAATAAATATTTTATTCATCGAGTAATTAAGAGGGATTTTTTTTTACATTCTGTGACGTGAAATTAGGTTTTGGATGAACCTAATGGCCTCTGTCGAAGAGTCAGCATGTGCTTCTGTATCAGCCACTTTGGACAGCACTGCATGCTACTAATGTCCACATCGGTGGTTCCTGGTAGCTTCCCTCAAAACTGGTTAACTGAGATTGGTCAGGAGCCCACCAGAGCTGGGGGGGTGGGGTGGAGAGAGGAAATGAAGTTAGGCAGGCAGCAAGCTTTAGATGCTGTGGGTGAGGCAGAGCAAGTGTCTGTTGGGGCTGGGGTTACTCTGTTGTGCACGTGGGACGTAATGAAGGGAAGCTGAAGCCGTGTCCTCACAGAGCTCTACATCTTAGCGTTGCAGAGGTATTTCCACTTTAGAAATCAGACTCGTGTTTATGTATTTAAAGCAGATCCAGAATGGACGGTATTTTCAAGTTAACGGTTTTAGGAAAAAAGAGATAGGTAAATTATTAGAGCACAGATGTGTGTGTGTTGGAAACCACACAGGTTTGAAGCCGCAGGGCTTAGGGCTGTGTCTGAATTCTGCTGCCATTTTCTCTCTGAGCTGGTAAAGCCTTTCCATGCTGCACAATTTCTCTTCTGTGAAATGAAGTCAAATAACACAGTTCCTGGCCGGGCGCGGTGGCTCAAGTCTGTAATCCCAGCACTTTGGGAGGCCGAGATGGGCGGATCACGAGGTCAGGAGATCAAGACCATCCTGGCTAACCCGGTGAAACTCCGTCTCTACTAAAAAATACAAAAAATTAGCCAGGCGAGGTGGCGGGTGCTTGTAGTCCCAGCTCCTTGGGAGGCTGAGGCAGGAGAATGGCGTGAATCCGGGAGACGGAGCCGAGATCCGGCCACTGCACTCCAGCCTGGGCGACAGAGCGAGACTCCGTCTCAAAAAAAAAAAAATCAAATAACACAGTTCCACAACAGAGGAGTAAACAAAAATGTTTGTTGAACCTGAATCCAAAAGGTTTAGATTATATTTTCTTGATAGTAAAACAAAATAGTCCAGGCATTTTAGCACAGCTGACCTTTTCAGCCTCCTTTATTGCAACCTTAGCCCCTTCACCCACCCTCAGATTTTCCGAAGTTTCACCAGTGTTCAAGCCCAGGCCTAGGAATTTTATGGGAAATATTTGACAAACGGAGAAAAGTAGCCTTTAGCAAATTTGTTTTATCTGTCTTAAAGGATGTATTCATTGGAATAGACAGTGTCAAGGTTGGTAGGAAAAAGGATGGTAGCAGAAGAGAAAAAAATGCAATTTCTGGGAAGCCTGCATGTTTCCAGCAATATTTTAGGACTTAAGCTCCCCTGAATGTCAGGCCCTCAAGCATGTGCTTCCGTATCAGCCACTTTGGACAGCATTTCATGCTATCAATCCCCCCATTGGTGGTTCCTGGTGGCTTCTCTCAAAACTGGTTAACTGAGATCAGTCAGGAGCCCATCGGAGCTGACGGGGATGGGGTGGAGAGAGGAAATGAGGCCAGATGGGCGGCAAGCTTTGGACGCTGTGGTAAGGACTTTTCACGGTCACTGTGAAGCAGATCTCAGGCAGAGAAATGATGTGATTTATTGTAGTTTACCAAGGACCACTCTGGATATGGTGCAGAGGGAAGACCAGCTGGAGGTTCTTGTGTCACTCTGTGAAGTGCGGGGGCGGAGGGGGGCAGATACGGGGCCTGCACTGGAGGTTGGTGGTGGACGGATGAAAAGTGGTTGGATTCTGGATAATAAAGTAGGGCTAGCTGAGAGACTTGATGATAAATACGGATGTGAACTGAGAGAAAGACAGGTGTCAAGGATAACCAAAATTATCCTTGCCAAGATTTTTGTTCTGAGCTACTGAAAGAATGCAGTTGTCTGCTACTGAGATCAGGACGCCTGTGACTGAGCAGGTTTGGGTGGGTGATCAGGAGTTCTCCTTGGGGCGTATTAACCTTGAGGGGCCTAGGAGGCACTTGGTGTGGCAGGGGGACAGGTGTCACTTCTTTGCCTAGAGCTTCCTTTGACCACCCATAGGAAGCCTTTTCAATGACTGCAGTGCAGAAATGTCCAAATACCCAAAAGTGAACCCAAGCCCAGCCGTGTCAGACAGAAGATACTGAAGTTGCAAGCCACAGGCCTCAGAGTGGGGATGCCTTTCACTGTGAAATCACAGATTTCTAGAGCAAGAACCAAGGCATTTGTGCCAGGACCCTTTTTTTTTTTTTTTTTTTTTTTTTTGTGATATGGACCCTTGCTCTTTTGCCCAGGCTGGAGTGCAGTGGTGTGATCTTGGCTCACTGCAACCTCCACCTCCTGGATTAAAGCAATTCTCCTACCTCAGCCTCCCAAGCAGCTGGGATTACAGGCACCTGCCGCCACACCCAGCTAATTTTTGTATTTTTAGTAGATATGGGGTTTCACCATGTTGTCCAGACTGCTCTCAAACTCCTGAGCTCAAGTGACCCGCCCGCCTCGGCCTCCCAAAGTCCTGGGATTACAGGCATGAGCCGCCACGTCTGGCCTCATTTGTTTTAAATAACTAGCTCAGCTATAATCTACCACTAACAATGATGGTGTTTTGTTTGGTATTTAAATAATTTTTATAATGAAAAGTGTTAATCATGACATGATTTATTTTATTGCAGAGCATTAGGGTGAAAATAATGAAAATTTTCATTAAAGGAATATGTGACATAACTTCATTATATTATATACAGTGTTGTACTGATTTACCAAAACTTGTAATTTGGTAACGATACTGCATTCCTTGGGTTTGTACTCCAAAAGTCTATGATCTAAAGTGTTGAGTTGCAGACTGGTTCTGTTCAGTGAAAAATGAAATGATTACCTGAATATTGCAGCAACCTAAACTTAGAGGAACAGCTGTTCACATCCCTGGCACTTCACATTTGCCTAACATAACGCTACCACGTGTCAGAAACCATGCTTCACTCACTGCTAAAGCATGACGCAGCCATGTTTTGTGTAATTACTTTTTAAAGTAATTGTGACCACAAAGTCTTACTTGTACATGAAGACCTGACCTTTGACTGATTTCCCAGGTGAGAAAAAGTCCTGCTGGGATTTTGATAGGAATTGCATTCAACCTATGCATCCATTTGGAAGCCACTGAAATCTTCATCCTGTTGAGCCCTCCCATCCATGAACACAGACTCTCTCTCCATATTTAGATCCTCTTTGATTTCCTTTAATGCTCCATTATTTTAAAGCAAGTCCCAGACATCATGTAATTTGATCCGTAAATAGCACAGTATATGTCTTAAAACAGAAGGTCTGTCTGTCTGCGCCACACTTTCTTCCCTGGTATTTTAAAAGCAGTGGTCTCCCTGAGGTGGGGATTGAAACAGATTGCTTGTAGGAGTCACTGCTTTTCTTGGCTAAAGGCTCCTCTTACCTTCAGTTAGATGGCACGACGGCACCAAATAGCCAGGGGCCCTTGGAGGGAGGGTGGGGGCAGCAAGGGGTCCTCCTTGTGTGGGCAGAAGAGCTAGAGACCCGGGGCAGGAAAGGTGTGGAGGGGGGTGGGCACTGAGAGACGGGGCGCAGTTTTCCCCTGCCCTGGCTGCGGGGTGCCTGAGGGACCTCAGTGTGTCTCACGTGTGTGTGAGCTGCAGGGCCTGTATCTGTGCAGCGCACCTAATGATACCTGCCTCACAGGTGGGCTGGAGCCCTACACACAGCAGAAGGAGGGTTGTATGTTCTCAGAAAAAGTTATTTTCCCCCCACCAGGAAGAGAACTGGGAGATGAAGGAGCCTGAGAGAAGTTCAGTTTCTCCCAGCAGGGCCCAGAGGCAGGTCTCCGCAGCGGAGTGCATTCGCGCTTGCGACTGTAGATGGCTCCGAGTTTCTAGCTGCCAAAGGAACAAAGCTCTCCAGAGCTGAGGCTTTCGGTGAGCCTTCTGTACAACCTAAAAATTAAAAATCCGGAGCTGAGATGGCTCAATGTGGTATTGGATCCTGAAACAGAAAAAGGCCATTTGGGAGAAACTGAGGAAATCTGAACAAAATCTGGACATCAGTGACTATCAGAGTCAGTGTTGCTCCGTCCGTGTGACGAATGTGCCTGCTATAGCATGAGACCTTATGGTCGGGGAGCCCTGCTGTGGGTGCCTGGGAGCTCCGTGCTGGCTGACCAGTTGTTCTGTAAATCTAAAACTGTTCTTTCAAGTCTATCACAAATAATCTTTTTTAAAAACAAAAGCTGGCATAGGTGCAAGTGGCTCACACCTGTAATCCCAGCACTTTGGGAGGCCAAGGTGGGCAGATCACCTGAGGTCAGGAGTTCAAGACCAACCTGGCCAACACCGCGAAACCCCGTCTCTACTAAAAATATAAACAACCTCAGTCCAGTGCAGACGGCCCAGTGACCTGGCCGGCCGGCAAGGTTTGGTTCCTTGTGAGCTGTGTGAAGAAACTTCACTTCTTTGGGCCCCAGCTTCCTCATCTGTAGAATGGACACATCATTTCGACTTCCTTGTTTATGTCACAAGGATGAAGTGAGAGGCCCCTGTGGGGCCACACCTGGACACATATCCCAGTCCCACAGCGCAGACCCACTGGGGAGCCTGCACCTGCTGTTTTGCCCGGGCAGGGACCACGTGCATGCCAGGGCTCCCCGGGAGCCTCACCTCTCACCCTCCTTCCCGCTTCTCATTCTACTCCAGCCACTCTGCAGTTCTTCCATGACCGGGAGCAACCCCACCCTCTTGCTTCTGGTGCTGGATGCTGTCCCTGTTTCCTGGAACACTCTTCACCACCGTTGCTATGCCAGCCCCTCCCAACATGCCCCACCAGGATCTCCCAGGCCTGGTTGGACCTCCTGTGCCTGTGGTTTCCTAGCATCACCACGCAGCATTATTTGTTTAACTCCCTTATTTCCTGCCAGACCCCCATCACCTTCTTCACATTGCATCCTCAGAACCCCACATGTATCTGTGGCATATACCCAGTGGGCTCTGGATAAATACATTTGAGTGAATTCAGAAAGCAATGAACCAGTGCACAGATGTAAACTGGAGGCCCCTGACTGTTTGGTGCTGGATGAACAGCCAGGCCGCCTGCACGCCGCCCAGTGCCCCCCATGCCCAGATTCCTGTTTCTACTCCAAGACCGTATGCCAGACTCTTGAGAGAAATTTCTCAAAGGGCCCCAAGGCCGTGTCAAAGACTGCATTGCCTGCGTTTGCTGGAGCAGAGCTCAGGAAGTCAGTACTCACTTTGTTAATGGCTTTTGATGGACAGCAGTAGATCTCAAAGTTGAGCATGCACCAGGGTCATCTAGAAGGCTATGCAGACACAACCCGGGGGCCCCACCCCAGAGTTTCTGATTCAGTGGGTCTGGGGAGGGGTCTCAAGAATGTGCATCTCTACCAAGTTCCCTAAGTGCTGCTGCTGCTCTGGGGACCACACTTTGAGAACCACTGACTTCCAGGGCAGTAGGTCAGCATGGGAAAGCGATGCATACGGAGGACGTTCCTCCGCCTCTCTCCCTGGGTGGGCAGAGCTACCGGCCTTCCCTTGTAAAGGGGAAGCAGAGAATTGTTTGGCTGCTGTTCATCAGAGGCAAAGGCACCCTCACTGAGCACTTATCTAGAATCTAGAGCTCTTAGCTGCTCTGCTGTCTAAACACTGTTGGAATTTCAGAATGGATCAGAGACTGCTGACTTGTCTTCTGATATAAAAATTTAAAATCCAAAATCAAGACTGGCCTTTGTGTTGCTGGGCCATGTTGTTTCTGTTCATTTACTCACCTGCAGACACCATGGGGGCGCATGGTCCCATCCTTTAACGCTTTCCTATGAATTAGCTGTGTGAGACCCACAAAGCAAGTAGCCTTGCGTTGTAAGAGAGTTTGAGCCGGTTCTAAGCAGACAAGTGACTGGCTCTCCCACTGGCTGTTTGCACAGAGCCTGAGTCTCCTGGCTTCAGTCGTGGAGTCCTTCGCACACCTTCACCTTCACTCCCTCTCCCACGAATGCCTGCTCAACCTTCGCTCCTGCCGTTGTGAAACCCTCAGGAAACACCTCCTCAATCCCACACCCTGTGCTGGGAGCTGGAATGTAGAATGACGAGTAAAAGTACTGAGAGACTCAGGTTGCAACTTGCTTTTCTTTTCTCCCAGGCTGCAAATTGGCTAGATGAGCAATCATTTTGTGAACTGCTGAGACCCCAGCTGGGACTACTAAAAAGCCAAGAAAAGTAGTGACTCCTACAAGAAATCTGTTTTATTCCCCTAGAGAGACCATTGCTTTTAAAATACCCCAGAAAAGAAAGTGTAGCAGCAAGACAGGGAGAGGAAGGAAAAGAGATGCCTTGCCTTTTAAGACATATACTGTGCTATTTACAGATCAGATTACATGATGTCTGGGACTTGCTTTAAAATAGTGGAGAATTGAAAGAAATCAAAGAGGATGTAAATGTGGAGAGAGACTCTGTTCGTGGATGGGAGGGTTCAACAGAGCAAAGATTTCCGTTGTCTCCAAGTTGATACATAGGTTTATTGTAATTCCTATCAAAATCCCAGAAGGATTTTTTTCTAGCTATAGACAAGATTATTCTAAAATGTATATGGAAAGGCAAAGGAACAAGAATAGCTAAAACAGGAGGCCAGGGGAGGAAACAAAAAAGAATAGCTAAAACATTTCTGAAAAACAGAATTAAGTCAGAGGAACCACTCTACCAAATTTCAAGAATTATTTTATACCCACAGAAAACAAGACCGTTTGGTATGAGAGGAGGATGAACACATTGATCAATGGGACAGAATAGAAAATGCAGAAATAGTGCCAAACAAGTACAGCCCACCAGTTGTTTAAACAATTGTGGTATAATCCACATGCCATTGTTATTTCCATATTTTGTTATTGTTGTTTTTATAATGACCATACGAAGGAGGAACTGGCATACCACTGTGATTTTTATTTGCATTTCCCTAGTGATTAGTGATGTCGTATGTCCTTATTTATACACTATTGACCATTTGTATGTCTTCTTTGAAGAAATGTCTATTCAAGTCCTTTGCCTATTTTTGAGTTGGGCTAGGTTTTGAGTTTTTTGTTTGTTTTGTTTTTCGAGTTGTAGGAGTTTTTCAAAAATATTTTCTGGATGTTATTCCCTTATCAGATATATGATTTGCAGATATTTTCTTCCATTCCATGGGTTGCCTTTTCTCTCTTGATACTGTCCTTTAATGCACAAAAGATTTAAATTTTGATATAGTTCAATTTATCTATTTTTTTCCTGTTGCCTGTGGTTTTGGTCTTATATCCAAGAAATTATTCACAGATTCACTGCTGTAAAGCTTTCCCCTGTTTTCTTCTAAGTGTCTTATAGTTTTAACTCTTATATTTAGGCCTTTGTCCATTTTGAGTTAATTTTTATATGTGTTAGGTAAGGGTTTAACTTCATTATTTTGCATTTTGATATCCAGCTTCCCAACACTGTTCGCTGTAAAGACTGTCTTTTCCCTCACGGTCTTAGCACCTTTGTCGAAAATCAATTGACCACATGTGGGAGAGTTTATTTCTGGATCCTCTATTCAGTTCCATTGGACTGTATATCTATCCTTATGCCATTTCCACATTATTTGATTATTGTGACTTTGAAGTAAGTTTTGAAATCAGGAAATGTGGGTCCTCCAACTTCTTTTTTTTTTTTTTCCAAAATAATTTTGGCTAGTCAGGATCCCTTGAGATTCTATATGAATTTTAATGATGAATTTTTCTATGTGTGTAAAAAAATGCCATTGGGGCTGGGTACGGTGGCTCATACCTGTAATCCTAGCATTTTGGGAGGCTGAGGTGGACAGATCACCTGAAGTCGGGAGTTCGAGACCAGCCTGACCAACATGGAGAAATCCTGTCTCTACTAAAAATACAAAATTGGCCGGGCGCGGTGGCTCACGCCTGTAATCCCAGCACTTTGGGAGGCCGAGGCAGGCGGATCACAAGGTCAGGAGATCGAGACCACGGTGAAACCCCGTCTCTACTAAAAATACAAAAAATTAGCCGGGCGCGGTTGTGGGCGCCTGTAGTCCCAGCTACTCGGGAGGCTGAGGCAGGAGAATGGCGTGAACCCGGGAGGCGGAGCTTGCAGTGAGCCGAGATCGCGCCACTGCACTCCAGCCTGGGTGGCAGAGCGAGACTCTGTCTCAAAAAAAAAAAAAAAAAAAATTATCCAGGTGTGGTGGCGCATGCCTGTAATCACAGCTACTTGGGAGGCTGAGGCAGGAGAATCACTTGAACCCAGGAGGCGGAGGTGGCGGTGAGCTGAGATCACGCCATTGCACTGCAACCTGGGCAACAAGAGTGAAACTCTGTCTCAGAAAAAAGAGAGTCATTGGATTTTTATAGGAATGCATTGAATACACAGATTGCTTTAGGTGGTATTGTCGTCTTAAAAATATTAAGACTTTCAATTTATAAACATGGGACTTTTTTTTTTTTTTTTTTTTTTTTTAGATTTTCTTTCATTTTTTTCAACAATGTTTTGTAGCTTTTAGTCTACATATCTTTGGCCTCCTTGGTTAAGTTTATTCCTAAGTATTTTATTCTTTGGTTTTTTGTTTTTGTTTTTGTTTTTTGAGACAGAGTCTCCTCTGTCTCCCAGGCTGGAGTGCAGTGGCCGGATCTCCGCTCACTGCAAGCTCCACCTCCCGGGTTCCCGCCATTCTCCTGCCTCAGCCTCCCGAGTAGCTGGGACTACAGGCGCCGCCACCAGGCCCGGCTAGTTTTTTGTATTTTTAGTAGAGATGGGGTTTCACCGTGTTAGCCAGGATGGTCTCGATCTCCTGACCTCGTGATTCGCCTGCCTTGGCCTCCCAAAGTGCTGGGATTACAGGCGTGAGCCACCGCGACCAGCCAGTATGTTGTTATTTTTAATGCTATTGTAATGAAATTTTTAAAACTTTCCTTTTCAGGTTACTTATTGCAAATACACAGAAATAAAACTGATTTTTTTGTGTTAATTTATATTCTGTAGCTTTGCTGAATTTTATTAGCTTTAATAATTTTATTGTGGATTCTTTAAGGTATGCTACATATAAGAAGATGTCATCTGCAAACAGATAATTTCATTTTTCCTTTTCAATGTGGATGTCCTTTATTTCTTTTTCTTGACTGCTGTCACCAGGACTTATAGTACTATGTTGAATAGAAGTGGAGAAAGCAGGCACCCTTGTCTCATTCCTCATCTTAGGGATACAACTTTCCATCTTCCATCATTGATTATGATGTTAGCTGTGAGATTTTCATATGTGGCCTTTATCACATTGAGGACTTTTCTTTCTATTTCTAGTTTATTGAATGTTTTATCACAAAAACTTGGTCAATGCTTTTTCTGCATGGATTAAGGTAATCATGTATTTTTCCTTCATTCTGTTAATTTAGTATATTATATTGATTTGCTCTCCTACATTGACCTATCCTTGCATTCCAGAAATAAATTCCATTTGGTCCTGATATATAATCCTTTCAATATGCTGTTGAATTCCATTTCCTAGTATTTTGTTGAGGATTTTTGCATCTATATTCGTAAGGGATATTATTCTGTAGTTTTCTTGTAGTTTCTTTGTCTGGGTTTATTATCAAAGCAATACTGATGTTACAGAGTGAGTTGGGAAGTATTCCTTCCTCTTCAATATTTTTGGAAGAACTTGACAAGAATTGCTGTTGATTATACTTTAAATATTTGGTAGAATTCACTACCAGATGGTAGAAGCCATCTGGCCCTGGGCTTTTCTTTATGGAAGACTTTTTTATTACTCTTCAATTTCTCTACCAATTATAGATCTATTCTGATTTCCTATTTCTTCTTGAGTCAGTTTAGGTATATTATGTGTTTCTAGAAATTTTCCATTTCATCTGGTTTATTTAATTTGTTAGCATACAACAGTTCATAGTATTCTCTTATAATCATTTTTATTTCTATAAAATAGGTAGTAATGTCCTTACTTTGCTCATCAAAACTTTTGATTTTTTACAAAGGTACAAAAGCCATTCAGTGGAAAAATGATATTCTTTTCACAAATGATGCCAGAAATGATACCATTAGACCATCCATAGGTGATGAAAATGAACCTTGACCTAAGCTTCACACATTATACAAAAAAAAAAAAAATACCTACACACAAAATGAATTATAGATTTCCATGTAAAACTTTTAGAAGAAAGCATTAAGAGAAAATCTTTGAGAACTAGGGTTTGGCAAAGAGTTCTTAGACATGACACCAAAAGCATGACTCATAAAAGGAAAATTTGAGAAACTGAACATTATAACAATTTCAAACTTTAGCACTATGAAAACTCTAGTTAAGTCAATGAAAAGATAAGCTACAGACTGAGAGAAAATACTCGCAAGCCTCACATCTGACAAATAACTCAAATATATAAAGAACTCTCAGAGCCAGATGTGGTAGCACAAGCCTGTGATCCCAGCTACTTGGGAACTGAGATGGGAGGATCACGAGCCCAGGAGTTCCAGACCAGCCTGGGAAACATGGTGAGACCCGGTCTGGAAAAAAAAAGAACTTTCAAAGTTCAACATTAAAACACCGATTAGTAAATAGGGAAAAGAGGGCAAGGCATGGTGGCTTACACTTGTAATCTCAGCACTTTGGGATGCTGAGGCAGGAGGATCATTTGAGGCCAAGAGCTCATGACTAGCCTGGGCAACATAGTGAGACACCATCTCTATGAAAGTTTTTTCAGAAAATTAGCTGAGTGTGGTGGTGTGAACCTGTAGTACCAGCTACTCAGGAGGTTGAGGTGAGAGGATCCCTTGCGCTCAGGAGTTTGAGGCTGCAGTGAGCCATGATTGTGCCCCTGCACTCCAGCCTAGGCAACAAAGCAAGACCCCATCTCTTAAAAAAAAAAAAAAAAAAAAAAAAAGGCAAAAGATGGCCGGCTGCAGTAGCTCATGCCTGTAATTCCAGCACTTTGAGAGGTCGAGGCGGGCAGATCATGAGGTCAGGAGATGGAGACCATCCTGGCTAACATGGTGAAACCCCGTCTCTACTAAAAATACAAAAACTAGCCGGGCGTGGTTTCAGGCACCTGTAGTCCCAGCTACCCAGGAGGCTGAGGCAGGAGAATGGCGTGAACCCAGGAGGCAGAGCTTGCAGTGAGCCAAGATCACGCCACTGCACTCCAGCCTGGGTGACAGCAACACTCCATCTCAAAAAAAAAAGGGCAAAAGACATAAAGAGATATTTCACCAAAGAGGATATATGGCAAGTAAGCACATGAAAAGATGTTCAACATCATCAGCCTTTCAGGAGATGAAAACTGACACCATGATGAGATACCACTACACACCTATCAGAATGCCTCAAATATAAAATAGTGACAATACCAAGTGCCGCTGAAGATTCAGAGAAACTGAACTCTCAGACATCGAGAGTAACAGGAATGTAAAATGGCACAGCCACTTTGGAAAATAGTTTGGCAGTTTCTTAAAAACTAAGTAGTCAACTACCATCTGACCCAGTAATTACACTCCTGGGCATTTATCTCAGAGAAATGAAAACATGTTCATGCAAACCCCTGCTCGTGAATTATCATAGCAGCTGTATTCATAATAGGAATAGTTGGAAACAATCCACCTATCCTTAAACAGATGAATGGTTAAACCAACAGTGGCATGGAATGCCATGGAATGCCATGGAATATGACTCAACAGTAAAAAGGAATGAAGTATGAATACACATAGCAGCAGAGTGCAGGGCATTTGGCTGAGTGAAAAAGCCAACCTCAAAAGCCTACATACAGGTTGCTGTGGTGGCTATTCAGATCTGTACTGGTGACAGTGCCATACGCCTATGCACACACATTGTACGAACGTCCGGTTCTCAGCTGCGAGATCATACTGGACTTACACAAAGCTAGACCATTAACGGAAACTGGGTGGAGAGTGCACAGTGCCCTCTGTACTATAGTGGTATACCCTGTGACTCTAAAATCATTTCACAATAAAACGGTTTTATGTTTTATTTGTTTTTTGGGTGTTTTTTTGAGACAGAATCTCACTCTGTTGCCCAGGCTGGAGTGCAGTGGAGCAATCTCTGCTCACTGCAAAGTCCACCTGTTGGGTTCAAGCAGTTCTCCTGCCTCAGCCTCCTGAGTAGCTAGGACTACAGGTGTGCGCCACCATGCCTGCCTAATTTTTTGTATTTTTAGTAGAGACAGGGTTTCACCATGCTGGCCAGGCTGGTCTTCATCTCCTGACCTCGTGATCTGCCCACCTCAGCCTCCCAAAGTGCTGGGATTGCAGGCGTAAGCCACTGCACCCAGCCAATAAAATGAATTTTAAGGCCCTAGGGGAGAAGGTATGACAATTTGACAACTTTTGATGGATTGCAGTTTGTTTTAGATGTGATCGTGGTTATGTTTTTTAAAGAAAGAGAGATGGGATCCTTATGTTTCAGAAACATATGCTATGGTGTTTACAGATGAAATTATATTGTATCTTACATTTGCCCTAAAAACCATCTAGTGGGATGTGGAATTAGATGATGAAACAAAAGTGGCCACATGTTGAGAATTGTTGAAGCTGGACAATGAATATACAAGGTTCCTTATACGATTTTCTCTCCTTTTGTGTACTTTTGAAACTTTCCATAATAAGTTTTTAAACATAAAATGAAATAAAAATCCTGAGTGTTCCTAGGGACTTGGAGATAGGCCCTCAGCTCCTGCTTGCAAGCTGGACTCTGGCCACTGCCTCCAGGTCGGAGACAGAGTGTGTTAGTCCATTCTCACAGTGCTATGAAACATTACCTGAGACTGGGTAATCTATGAAAAAAAGAGGTTTAATTGGCTCAGAGTTCCACAGGCTTCACAGGAAGCATGACAGGGAGGCCTCAGGAAACAGATCAGGGCAGAAGGCTAAGGGGAAGCAAGCACCTTCTCCACATGGCAGCAGGAGAGAGTGAGTGAAGCGGCAAGTGCCACACACTTTTAAACGATCAGATCTCATGATAACTCATCCGCTATCACGAGAACAGCAAGGGGGAAATCTGCCCCCGTGATCCAATTACCTCCCACCAGGCCACACCTTTAATTCAACATGAGATTTGGGCAGGGACACAAATCCAAACCATATCCCAGAGGTTTCCCAGGTCAGTTCTGGGGACGCATGTGGAGCTTTAACTGTGTTCCTGATGTTGGCGCTGCCAGGCCTTTGGGCTCCACCTTTGAGGAACTTGCCATTTGCCACCCCAGTCATCCTCCCAGCTTCCATCTGTTCAAGTGTTCATCCTTCCATCGGTTTCTTTGTCTGTTTCATCACCATTTATCTGTTTCTTCCATCCGTCTGTTTACTCACTCACTTAACGTTTCCTAAACATTGACATTAACGAATAAGTCATGGCTCCTGCCTTCAAGGAGCTCAGAGTATAGCTGGGGGGAGTCAGACCGACACAGGGTACAGAGATGTGTTTCCTGCCATGAGGGTTGTCTGCTCAAGCTCCCTGAGAATGAGATAAGAGTCACAGACGGGACTCTCACGGAGGAGGAAGTGCGTGAAATGCGTCTTCAGAGTTCATATTTTCACCTGTGTTGGGCCCAAGTGGATAATCCAAGATAATCTTCCTATTTTGAGGTCAGCTGATTAGCAGCCCTGGTTTCATCTGCAACCTTAATTCCTCTTTAATTCCTCACATAACATAACATATTCACAGGCTCTGGAGATTCCATCTTTTCATCTTTTGGAGACCATTATTGTGCCTCTTGCAAGAAGAGAGTCCAGATGCAGACCCAACTATCTAGAAACTCAAGGACAGAGCAGACATTGTAGGTCCATGGGAAAGGACTGCCCATTCCATGAATGGTGCCGAGACCATTGATTATCCTTACAGAAGAAAGAAATTGGATTCCAACCTCACTGTATACCACAAAAATCATTTCCAGGTGGATTAACAGCATACGTGTCAAAAGAAAGCTATAAAACATGAAAAGATAACAGAGAAGAATATCATTATGACTGAGGTTGGAAAGAATTTCCTAGAACACAGACAACATACACCAAATAGGACTAGATTGACAAATTTGTCTATATTAAAATTAAGGACTTCTGTTCATCAAAAGGCCCCTTAAAAATAGTAACAAGCCACAAACTGAGAGGAGATAGTTGTGACACATCTGAGTGACAAGAGGTATCTAGAAGTGAGGGAAGGAATGTGTGTGTATACATACATACATGAATACATACATATTTTATGTCAATGGTATGTTAAAGATAAGCAATTCAATAGACAAATGGGTAAAACTCATAAACACTTCACATTAAAGGGAAATATAAATGGCCCATAGATAAAAGGTCAACTCGTTAGTAATCTGAAATGTCAATTAAAATCAGAGTAAGATACTATTTCATACCCCTTAGACTCAAGAATTTAAATGTCTCATAATGCCAATCTCAAGAGCTGGCTGGGATGTGGAGGGATGGAACATTCTTGTTCCGCTTTCAGGTTCTGGGAAACTATTTGGTGTGCCTAGGACCCAGTAGGGCCACACACCTGGGCATCCACACTCAGCAGTGTGAATTCACACCAGGGGTGACGATTTTGCCCAACTGGGCAAATATCTTAGCTATTATGATGGTTTATGGCTCTCCAGAATGCCACACTGCATAAGGAATACACAATACATTTGTGATATTGATTTCATAGGGGCAGGGAGGGATTAGGAAAATAATGTGCTCCTTAGCGGGGCTGTCACGAAAGCAGGGTTGAGAAACAATGTCCTAGAGAAACCCTCTGACGCACACCCAGGAGGCGTGCAGACACCGTCCAGCAGCACCACTGCAGCAGCACAGGACACACCCTGCTCCAGCAGTGCAGCCAACACACACAATGTGAAAGACTCGTACAGCACAAAACTGTGCGGCAGTGAAAATGACACAATCACAGCTACACACACAGGACACACGCTGCTCCAGCAGTGCAGCCAACACACACAATGTGAAAGACTCGTACAGCACAAGACTGTGCGGCAGTGAACATGAAACAATCACAGCTACACACACAGGACACACGCTGCTCCAGCAGTACAGCCAACACACACAATGTGAAAGACTCATACAGCACAAGACTGTGCAGCAGTGAAAATGAAACAATCACAGCTACACACACAGTTGAGTAAAAGCCAGCCAGAGAAGAGTGGATTTGCTGGCTCCCTTTAGACAAGGTCAAAACCTAGCATAACTGACAGAACTAAATGCTAAGACAAAGGCATGGGAATGATTTATTAAAAGTTCTAACTCTTGAATATCTCCACAGGAAGGAGATGGGAATGGGACTCAGTGGAGTACACAGGATGTGGAAGGTCAAGTTTCTGGTGTTTTTCCTAAGTAGAGTAATGTGTACCAGGACTGTTCATTGTCTTAAATTTCAAACCATATTTGCATATACGGAACTGTACATTTTCTTTGAATACACACATATATATTGCATAACAAAATGTTAGCATTTTTCCTAAGGGCCTATACTGTAGCCAACACAATGGAAAATGGTTTGTCACTGAATACAACCTAAGGGGCTCTCGAGCCTGTGTGATGGTGAATACTTGTGTTCCCTTGTCAGCCGAGTTGCTGTAGACTGAGTGATGGGTGACTAATGGTGGTGGTGTGAGTGAGATGGTGCATTCTTTCACCCAGGCCACATGTTTGCAGCAAGGATGGTTTGAGAACCTAGCCCTGCAACCTGCATCCTCCTCCTGCAGAAGGAGTGTTTGTCCTGAACCCACCGGGCTCCTTCTCCACATGTTCTCCCCTCAGCCCTTCCCAGCCCAGCCCCCTTTGCCCAGCTGCTGTCTCTCCTTCCAGCCATGCCTGATGGAGCTCTGGACACAGCTGTCCGCGCTGATGAAGTGGGGAGCGAGGAGGACCTGTATGATGACCTGCACAGCTCCGGCCACCACTACAGCCACCCTGGAGGGGGTGGTGAGCAGCTGGCTATCAATGAGGTAGGGTCAGGGCTGCGCGGGCAGAGGGAGGGACAGGCTGGGGCTACAAGCTGGACTCCAGCACGCTCATGCAGGCCAGATGCCCACAGTCCATGTTCCATGCAGATGCTAGTGGTGCTGGCCATGCACAGCGCAGTTTCAGCCTGCAGTCCTCACTTTGGGATGTGGTGTCAAGAGCACGGTTTGTCCAACACAGGACTCCCTGTGCCCTCCTGGGGCCCACAGAGCAGATGCAATGCCAGCATGCTGGTCCGCCTCATGGGGCTGTCCTAGTGAGCAGCTTCCAAGAGCCATCCCGGCTGGAGGAGTCCTACTTAGTAGAAGGGAGGTCAGGGCTTCTCCAGTCACTCCAGCCCCTGACCCTGCAACCAGCCATTTGGGCAGGCTGGGAACAAGGCAAGGGAAAAACTGTTTTCTCTCCTGACAACAGGAGTTCAGAAGCATTGCTGTTGCTATGACAACTGCATGCGAGTTGCTATGGTTTTGCTGTTCCTACCCAAGCAGAAGAAATCCGGGAGAATCCTCATCCAGGCAAAACTGGTTCCCATCCGAGTTCTCCCTTTGCATTCCCAATGAGAGAGGAATCGTGATGCTTTAACACGCCTCTTTCTCACTCACCCTCCTACTTTCTCAGCCTCTTTTACTTAACTGGAGGGTGAGTTGAACGTCATGGAAGTGTAAGCAGATGACCAGCACAAGCACATGCCCGTAGCAAATGCCATGTTCTCCAGTCAGGAGGTACTGGTGTGTTTCTGCTTCATTAAAACTGGACTCTGACAACTCAGGATCTTGTAGCACTCGGGTTTTTCCTTAAGAAGGGATCCATTTTGGAAGAGTTAGACTTTTCTGTGAATGAATGAGCTGGGGGGCTTCTCAGAAGCCAGTGAGGAGGGTGGTGTCCTCCTTACCTACTAGACAGAGGAGTGGAATCAAAGGCCCAGGAACTCCTCCCAGGGGCCCAGCTCTAGATGATGATTTAAAACAGTCATTAAGGCCAGGCACGGTGGCTGTCGCCTGTAATCTCAGCACTTTGGGAGGCTGAGACGGCTGGATCACCTGATATCAGGAGTTCAAGAACACCCTGGCCAACACGGTGAAACCCCATTTCTACTAAAAATACAAAAATTAGCCAGGCATGGTGGTGGGCACCTGTAATCCCAGCGACTCAGGAGGCTGAGGCAGGAGAATAGCTTAAGTCTGGGAGGCAGAGGTTGCAGTGAGCCAAGATTGTGCCACTGCACTCCAGCCTGGGCAACAGAGTGAGACTCCATCTCAAAAATACAAATACAAATGCAAATAAAACGGTAATTAAATAATGCGCTACTCAAAACCCATGACGCATAAAGAATAAACATGTAAACAAGCTTTCCCGACTAACCTTTCTCTTTAAGTGACTCTCGTAAGCTATTTGGGATGCAAGATGTTCTGAAATCATGTCACCTGAAGCAGAATTCACAAGAAATCGTGCTTTTCCTTTTATTTTTTTTAAGTGATGGAGTCTCACTCTTGTCGCCCAGGCTGGAGTGCAGTGGCACGGTGGTCTTGGCTCACTGCAACCTCCGCCTCCCAGGTTCAAGCGATTCTCCTGCCTCAGCCTCCCAAGTAGCTGGAATTACAGGTGCCTGCCACCATCCCCTGCTAATCTTTGTACTTTCAGTAGAGAAGGGGTTTTGCCAAGTTCACCAGGCTGGTCTCAAACTCTTGAGCTCAGGTGATCTGCCTGCCTTGGCCTCCCAAAGTGCTGGGATTACAGGCATGAGCCACCATGCTTGGCCGGTTATGCTTTTTCTAGAAGACTCAGGCTGCCTCCTCCATCTTGGGGCTCAGTCCCAGCAGGGGGACCCCGAGGGGGTCTGTCAGATGTAGGGCATGGAGCACTGAGCAGTGACCGTTTGAGCTGGTGCACATGGCTGTGACACCAGATGGCATGGGGCTGTGCAGGGCTGATAGCAACTGACTGCACACACCCAGCAGGGTGGGCTGTCACTCAGTGCATCTCTGAGTGACCACAAGGATGACCATTGCAACCAAAGCACTCAGGGACTCCAGAAGGTGGTGGCTCCAGGGCTGGCCTTATGGCTACGTTGATCTTGTGTTTGCGTTTCATAGTTGTGTGTCTCCTACCTGAGGGTAAAATTATGGACTGTCACATCTTGCTGCTGGCAAGGAGGTGTTTTTTTTGGGCTCTAAGTTCCTTGACAAGTTGTTCATTCTAAGATGCTTTGGCCGAGGAAGGCCAAGAGCCAGGACTTCTCTGAAAAAAAAACCCCAAAAAACGAGGTTCTGTTATCTTTCTGAGGGAAAGTCAGGCAACTTAGATTTGGATTGTGTAAGTGCCTGTTTGGTCCTGTTGGGTTCAGAGGTCTCTCCTGGCGTTGGAGGTTGCTGAGCAGACGGGGTGTTGCTGGTATGCCCGAATGTTTAGGGTGCATGTCCTTCCCCCTGGGGAAGAGGAGAGCACGTTACAGAGGAGAGCAGGACGTCAGGCAGAGGGAGCCCGTCTCCAGCGATGCCGCGGGCTGGTGCTGGGCAGGCTGGCTCCTGTCCCAGATGGCATCCACACGCCTCATGAAGGCTACCAGTGCTTCCAGATCCTCATGTAGAAACGCGATCATGAGAAAGGCAGGAAGAAGGGCAGGCCCGGGCGTGGAGGCCTCTCTGGGTCCAGCACAGCACTGCAGCAAGGCCATCTCTGTGTTTTGTGGGCGGATGTGAGGCTGGAGCCCTCGCTGTGCCTGGCTTGCACCGCAGACTCAGAAAAGGTGGTGCCTGCCTGTTCGGAGCCGCCGGAAGCAATAAGTGGACTCACTCATCGGAAACTGGAAAGATAAGAAGTGAATGTACCGCAACAGGCCAGTTCCCGGGCCTTCAGGGCAGCCCTCCCGCAGGCTCA
Organism: Macaca fascicularis; assembly: GCF_037993035.2. Classification (NCBI taxonomy): domain Eukaryota; kingdom Metazoa; phylum Chordata; class Mammalia; order Primates; family Cercopithecidae; genus Macaca; species Macaca fascicularis. The sequence continues at coordinate 1,417,351 of NC_088386.1, forward strand.
GCCGGAAGCTTTGCTGGGGGTTAGTGTGACTTTAATATCTAGAGATGAGCAAAGCAACAGGTGTCAGAGAAAAGTCCTTACTAAATAATATTCGGCTTGCCCTAACACACATTCCCTTCTGTTTCCTAAGAATATGTAGGGGCTCAATTGTGACCCTTTCTTATCGTTTTGGGCTCTCGGTTCCTTGACAAGTTGTTCATTCTAAGATAATTTGGCCGAGGAATATCTAAGATGTTTGATATCAGCGTCAACAAGAAAGGGTCACAATTTAGCCGGATGCCTCCCTCAGAAGGAGAAAACCCCTTGCAATCTCAGAACAAATGCAAACCCTCTGGCCTGGAGAGCAGCCCACCTGGGGCAGAGCTGCGAGGCAGTTTGCATTCCAGGTACATGAGGAGTGACCTTTGTAAGCATAAAGCATATAAAGCACAAACAGATGTGTGTGCATGTGCTGTACATAAAGGGTGTGGATGTGTGTTACATACATGTAACAGGTGTGTAGTGAGTACTTGTGTCAGGGAGCCACCAGGCCCTAGGAGGCACCTGTGTGGAAGCCCTGGTCCTGCCTGCAGGGGGCTGCCCGCAGGCTGTGTCTGTGTGGGCCCCGCGTTTTCCCGTATGGGCCGGAGGAATGTGCACACAGGCGCAATGTCTCGCTCCTTCTGCATTCCTTGAGTCGCCTGTGCCCTGCCCCTCGTGAGTGTCCAGTCCCTGCCAGGCAAATTAAAGAACACAGATGCTGACTGTCTTTAGTGCCCAGGGGTGTACTCTCTTCTTCCAGCACTGGCCCCTCTAGGGCCTACTCCCAAGGCCATGGCCCAGGCCTGGGCCTGTCTGCCCAGTTCCTCGCCCTCCCCGTTGGCCCTCTTGGGCTGCACTGCGCCCCTGCAGTCAGGCCTGAGGCCATCCTAAGTCCCCTGGACTTTTTCTGAAGCTAAAGCCAGAAGCGCCTGTCGGTGAGAGTGACCACCTAGCACCCCCCGCCACCGTGTGGGCAGTGCTGCCAGTGCGAGCCATGATGTGTCCAGGGGAGAGGATGGCCTGGCTCCTGCTAGGGAGGTCTGGGGTCTCCCACTGCCCACTGGCACCTGTGGGTGGCAGCCTGTCCCCTGGCTCATGTCTTGCAGCATCCTGTGAGCTGCTCCCCCCACCTCATGGAGTGCCTAAGCCCAGCTTGTCTTCCAGCCTGGTGAGGACGAGCACGAGGTGTCTGGGACACTGATAGGCATCAGGCTCCTCCACGGGGCTGAGGAGGGAAAACAAGAGCCAGGTCGGGCCTGGGGACAGATGTCCTCAGAGCAGGGTCATTGCCCTTGCTCTCCTGGCATTCCCCGTGAGACACCCTGAGGATGCTATAGGACATAAGCCCAGCTTTTGGCCACGCCTCATGGAGTCACCCTGACTTTCCCCAGGTGTCTTTGTCTTCCCTGGGTTCCCGTGCCGCTGGACATCCCTCCCCAGGCCTGACCTGGCTCCTATTCCCCCTCCTGAGCCCCAGGGAGGAGGCTGATGGCTGTCAGTGCCGCAGATACCTTGTGCTCATCCTCGTTAGGCTGGACAACAGGCCGGGCTTAGGTGCTCCGTGAGACAGGGCAGGAGCAGCTCACAGTCCCTTGGGGCCGGTGCTGCCACTTTTGCACAGGGTTGCAAGGTCACCTGGTGGCCAGCCCCTCCAAAGTGGCTTTCATCTTTGTACTCCCAAAGCCACAGCACTGGGGGCTCAGCCCTCATCTGCACCAGCCACCTATGTCTCCCTTCTGCTTGCACGTCAGTCCTGTCACCAGCCTAGTTGGGACACACCACTCCCTGGTGGGAGCTGTCTGTCAAAGGGCCTAGGCATTTGCGTTGAAGCTTTTTCTTTTCTTTTTTTTTTTTTTTTTTTTTTTGAGACAAGGTCTCACTCTGTCACCCAGGCTGGAGTGCAGAGGCATAATCTTGGCTCATTGCAACCTTCACCTCCCAGGCTCAAGTGATCCTTCCAGCTCAGCCTTTCTGGTAGCTGGGACTACAGGCACGCCCCACCACTCCTGGCTAATATGTGTATCTTTTGTAGAGATGGGGTTTCACTATGTTGCCCAGGCTGGTCTCGAACTCCTGAGCTCAAGCGATCTGTCCACCTCGGCTTTGCAAAGTGCTGGGATTACAGGTGTGAGCTACTGCACCCTGTCTGCCTTCAAGCTTTTCTGTTAGGTTTTTGGTCATGAAACTCACATAGGAAAGCTGTTACCACTGCCGATCCTGCCATAAACCCAGCTCTCTGGGATATAGAGGCTGGGGGCCCCTGGGCAGGGAGAAGGACCCCACTCAGTCCTCAGTCAGGGCTGCTTCAGCCACCTTCAGTCCCCCCCAGGCTGCCCTGCTGTGCGTGGGGCAGAGGATGTGCCCAGCACCCAGCCAGGGCTGAAGAACCAAACCGTGCCTGCCCAGGCCTGGCGCAGTGGTGAGCAGGCTGCTGTAGACCCTCTAGCACTCAGTACCTGTGCTGGCCGTCCAGCTCACCGACTCACTGTGCCCAGGGCCCAGAGGACATGTACCCCCTGGGTGACCAGCGGTTCAGAGGCCACAGGTGCACAGTGAAGCCTCCACACATCAGGAGTTCTGAGCCACACCCCATGAGAGGACACATCACCATCTTGCCAGAGGAGTGCTGGGATTCGGGGGTATCAGCGAGACTTTAGATGTCTTCTGATCCCCCCTATTCTCCTGCGAGCTTGGGGGAGCAAACCTTGAGACCAGCGTTTTCTTTTTTTTTTTTTTTTGAGACGAAGTCTGGCTCTGTCGCCCAGGCTGGAGTGCAGTGGCCGGATCTCAGCTCACTGCAAGCTCCGCCTCCCGGGCTTACGCCATTCTCCTGCCTCAGCCTCCGGAGTAGCTGGGACTACAGGCGCCCGCCACGTCGCCCAGCTAGTTTTTTGTATTTTTTTTAGTAGAGACGGGCTTTCACCGGGTATCCAGGATGGTCTCGATCTCCTGACCTTGTGATCTGCCCGTCTCGGCCTCCCAAAGTGCTGGGATTACAGGCTTGAGCCACCGCGCCCGGCCGAGACCAGCGTTTTCTAAAGAACTGGGCAGGAGCAGTACAACAGACAGATGGGCCCAGGCTGAACTTTCAAAGAGGCGCACAGCCTCTCTGGACACATCCCTGACACTCCTCTGCACACACGTGGGCACCCACATGTGTACGTATGCACATGCATGGAAAATCCCCCCCCACACACAGATGTATCCCCTTACACAGAGGTACCTACGCACATGCACACACACGTGGCATCCAGTCTGCTTGATAGTCTTCAACAGGATGCTGACATTCAGGGTACACTCACCTATCCTTGCAAGGGGTTGCCAAGAGCTGGCCACACACAGAGATCAGAGCATACAAAGTCACTCCCATGGGAACACCCAGTCTCTGCACACGTTCCCACTGTGCGCCCCTCCCTGCCCTTCAGGGACTCTTCTGGCTCCAGGATTCAAAGCACTGAGCGGAGTGTTTGGCCCTCTCCCCTGCAGTCTTCTTATTTCTCAGAAGAACACACTGACTGTACCTGAGCTGTCATTCTAAGGGATAGAACGAGAGCTCTTGCACAAGAGCTTTGAAACCTACAGGGTTAAGGTTGCAGGCTGTGTTGAGTGGAGGCAGAGGAAGCCCTGGACGCCTGGCTTTTCCAAAGGAACACAGTGCTGCTCGGACACCGCGGTCAGTGAAGAGGGGCCCCTCGGCGTGGATCGCTCCAACCGGGGTTTAAATCCTGCCTCCACCATCCCTGCATTCCTGCGCGATTTTATGACTGAGCAGAATCCCTGACCTTTCAGAGCCGCGTTTACTCATCTGTGAAGTGGGGGGCTGCGGCCAACCCTTGTAAGGAATCAGAGTCCCTGGCCCATCCCTCCCCAAGGCGCCGGTGCCAGGCGTTTTGGCCTCTGTATCTCTGAAACAGGGAGGTCCCGGGGCATCCCGAGCGCCCCCGTGGCCATCTGTGCCACTGGCCAGCCCAGGGCCAGGACTGCTGTGCCGGCGTGGAGATTCCTGACCCTTTCCAAGGAGGTGCCAAGGGCGGAGCGCAGCGCAAGCCGGAGCCGCCGCGGCCCCTCCGAGCCTCTCGAGCCCGCTGCCGCCGCCCCCGCCCGCACAGCCGGCTTGGTTGCCAGGGTTGCCAGGGCTTGGGGCCTGGGAGGCGCAGCGCGCACGGCGCCGGCTTCTCGGGAGGAGCCCCAGGCCCGCGAGCGCAGGCGCCCCGCCTCTCCCCGGGCTTTGCGGGCCACCGGCTCGGCCCTGCGCGGCGGGATCTCGGGGCCGCACGGAGCGGGAGGCCGGGCGCCATGGCGAGGGCCCCGCAGCCCCGGCGCGGCCCCGCGGCGCCCGGGAACGCCCTGCGCGCCCTGCTGCGCTGCAACCTGCCCCCCGGCGCCCAGCGCGTGGTGGTCTCCGCGGTGCTGGCGCTCCTGGTCCTCATCAACGTCGTGCTGATCTTCCTGCTGGCCTTTCGCTGAGCGGCCGCGCAGGGCGCCGCGGGGGACCGCGCCGGGGTGAGTGGCGGGAGACGGCCCTCCAGCCGTTGCCACCCGCGGCCTCCGCACTGGTCGCAGAGGGGAGGCCTCCCTTCCACCCCATGTGCTCACTACCAGGGCCTGGTCCGGGGGTGTCGCCGAGCGGGTGCCCGAGGGGCGTGGTGGCACGTGTGTCACAGGGTCCTTCTGTCCTCTGTGCCTTGTCGGGGGTGGGGGTTCCGCAGGGGAGGGGGAGGCCAAAATGGCGCGTCTCTGCGTGTAACCGAGGATGCGGGTTCAGCTGGGGCTCGCCGGCTGCTTGTCTGGAAACGGAGTGCATGTGACCGCTGGGTGAGCGACCCGCGCTTGCATCTTTGTGGGGTGATTCAGGTGTGTGGAAGACGCTGCGCATGTTACCTGCAGTTGTTTTTCCTGTTTTAGGCCTTAAAATACGTGGTGTCAGTCTCCCCACGGGCAGAGCCCCTGCTGCCCCCTTGCACGTGGGCCCTCTGAAGCCCCCACCCCTGCTGCACAGCCTGCGGGTGTTCACAGCCGCCCCCACCCTGCGCGTCTGGTAGGTGGGCAGGGTGGGGAGGGCAGTGGCGGTCACAGGGAGCAGCTGGAGGCAGAGCCTGGCAGCATTGCCCTTCTGGAGGCTGTCAGAACCTCAGAGGCACAGGAGGGCATCCCGCTCCCTGCCCTGGGCTGTTTTAGTCTCAAATGTGCGCCTCCATTGGGACCTTCCCCCGCAATAGAACATCCAGTTTCACAGCCCTGCTGTGTCTCAGAGTCAGTCTCTGCTTCCTGCAGGCAGAGAGGTAGCCTGGACTCCTTGCCCCTTGGGCCTGCCTGGCTCGTGTCTTGGCTCAGGTGCAGCGGTGCCTACCAGCACCAAAAAGGGCCTCTGCCCAGAAACGCGCCCAACCCAGCGCATCGGAGGTGGAGCATGACTCCGATGTCCTACAAAACTGTCTCTGACCTCACAGAGCCACATTTTGTCTTGGCGACAACACAGTTTACATTCCTCCTAACTCTAAATTAGAGAACCTCCCGAGTATGAGGCTATGCAGAAGCTCTGCCACCCGGCGCTGAGATCCTTACATTGGTGGGAGGCACAGGTGATGGGAGAGCTTGCTCAGGGCACGCTCCCTCTGCTAGGGTGCAACAAGGGCAATTAACACCTCCTCCTCTCCTGCCCAAGGCCTTCCAGGTGACTAGGCAGGACAGGTGTGGGGCTTGTCCCTAATGGTGCCTGGAAGCTGGTCTCTCTGTGAAGCCCTTCTCCTGCCCGATGCCTGGTGACCTTCCCTGGCAGCTATGTGGGAGGCCACCTATGCAGGATCCAGTTCCACCTGCAGGGACAGGCAGCATAAAGGAAAGGGAAATGGAGGCACCAGGCTTTTGCTCAGGGCTCATTTAAGGGAACCTAGGGACAGAGGGTGACACTTCACCTGGTTAATATCAGGCAGGAACCTCCTGAGAAGTGAAGCGATGGGAAAATGAGCTGTGTTGAGTGTGTCGGGTCACTTCCTCACAGCCTGTGTCACAGACTCCAGGTCAGGGCCATGTCACCTACGGCTCATGTTCTCACTGGCATCCCCAGGCCACCGTGTCTGCTTCCTTCTTTCCCTGGGGCCTCATCCTTCATGGCCTCAGCGGGGCGAGCCAGCTCCCCACCGTGGCAGGCAGGCTCCTACCATATGGTCACCTGAGCCCTCTGTCTCATCCCATCTGAGTGGCAGCGGCAGCTCATGATCTGGAGGCCACCCGCAGAAGGTCTTTGTGGCTGGGAATGAGAGCAGTGGCCCCCTGTGGAGGCCTGCTGCCCCCAGGAATAGCCCGGGGCTCTGTGCCTGGGACCCCGCGGGGGCCTCTGGAAGTCTGCAGCCCCCGGGGGGGCTGCCACACTGTCAGGGTTCCTGTGCTCACAGGCTCATGGATCACTCTGAGGAGAGCTTCCATCAGGATTGGAGCAGGTTTTGTCCCCAGGAAAGAGGAGGTTTGTCCTTCCCTGAACTTGCTTGCTCAGGAGCCCTGGAGGAAAGCACCATCCCAAGCAGGCTGTGGAGCTTCAGTGCTCCAGTGGCCAGCCCCAGCCCTCACCCTGCCCACTCAGGCACAGGCCTCTTAGCTGGAACACGGGACTGGCCCCACTCTTGGTTTCCATGTTGAGGTGAGGATTCACACAGTGCTTAGGGAGCACCCAGTGAAGTGAAGGGAGGGCTCCTGGGACAGGGGCAGCTCAGAGGAGGGCCTATTTGTGACATTCCCATCCTCGACCACCTAGCCAGGCCCACAGCTATGACAGCCAGTGCCAACACCTGGTTCCAGCAGGGAGGGGCATGGACCTCACCTCCTGTGAGGCCCCAGCCCACTCCTCCTTTCCTGCCCTAAGGCCCTAGAAGTGCTCATCATTCAGGGAGCAGAAACAGATCCCATGATAGGAGAAAGCAGGGGTCAGCCTCATGGCGTGCGAGGGCTGCCTGGGAGGGGCAGGGGAGCGCGGCTCCCACGTCTCAGTCCACACCACTCTGGAGCAAGGCACCATGCTGGTTATTTGAGCAGAGAGAAGCGTATGAAGGATGGTCAGCTAGGTATAACGTGGTTGACTGGGCAACACTGCACAAGAGTAGTCCCGAAGTGCCTGTCACAGAGGTAGCAGCTGCAAAACGTTCCTACTTCTCCTGGAACCTGGGAAATAAAGGAAAGAGGTTGGAATAACTCAAACTTAGGATCCCAGGGCTTGGGACCTAGAGCTCTAAGAAGGGGCATTGGTCAGCTGGTGTTGGCATCTCTGGGGCTTGGGGTGGGAGCAGGGGTGCCATGAGGTTGGTTCTGCAAGTGTTGAAAAACAGCAAACAAGCTCCAGTCACTCCAATGGCAGAGCACTGTCTACCTGGATGAAGGGGCATTGTGGTTGGTGGCTGACCTCACAGGCAGTGCTCATCCGCAAGACACCCACCTGGTTAATATCAGGCAGGAGGGTACCAACCCCCAGCCCCTCCCTCCTGCAGCCTTGCAGCCCAGCCCCTCCCTCCTGCAGCCTTGCAGCCCAGCCCCTCCCTCCTGCAGCCTTGCAGCCCAGCCCCTCCCTCCTGCAGCCTTGCAGCCCAGCCCCTCCCTCCTGCAGCCTTGCAACCCCCAGCCCCTCCCTCCTGCAGCCTTGCAACCCTCAGCCCCTCCCTCCTGCAGCCTTGCAGCCCAGCCCCTCCCTCCTGCAGCCTTGCAGCCCCCAGCCCCTCCCTCCTGCAGCCTTGCAACCCCCAGCCCCTCCCTCCTGCAGCCTTGCAGCCCCCAGCCCCTCCCTCCTGCAGCCTTGCAGCCCAGCCCCTCCCTCCTGCAGCCTTGCAGCCCCCAGCCCCTCCCTCCTGCAGCCTTGCAGCCCAGCCCCTCCCTCCTGCAGCCTTGCAACCCCCAGCCCCTCCCTCCTGCAGCCTTGCAACCCTCAGCCCCTCCCTCCTGCAGCCTTGCAGCCCAGCCCCTCCCTCCTGCAGCCTTGCAGCCCCCAGCCCCTCCCTCCTGCAGCCTTGCAGCCCTCAGCCCCTCCCTCCTGCAGCCTTGCAGCCCCCAGGCCGTCCCTCCTGCAGCCTTGCAGCCCCCAGCCCCTCCCTCCTGCAGCCTTGCAGCCCAGCCCCTCCCTCCTGCAGCCTTGCAACCCTCAGCCCCTCCCTCCTGCAGCCTTGCAGCCCAGCCCCTCCCTCCTGCAGCCTTGCAGCCCCCAGCCCCTCCCTCCTGCAGCTTTGCAGGGCCCAGCCCCTCCCTCCTGCAGCCTTGCAGCCCTCAGCCCCTCCCTCCTGCAGCCTTGCATCACCCAGCCCCTCCTTCTTGCAGCCCTCAGCCCCTCCCTCCTACAGCCTTGCAGCCCCCAGGAGTGCTGGGTTTGGGAATACTAATAGGGAGCAGTTGACAGTCCTAGCGACAGGATCAGATTCTGTGGTCAGTTCACTTCTGGCTCCATCACTGAGCCTTGATAATCTAGACATGCCCAGAACACAGCCCCTGCCCCAGGAAAGCCCTGCTCCTGTCAGAGGCAGCCTTGTCCGCTCCTCTGTAAAGGAGTCACAATCCCCTCTTCCTAGGGCTGCTGAGGGAGTGGAGACAGAGAGCAGGGAAGCCCAGGCAGCCACCCCCACTGACCCGCCTGCCCGTGGCTCTCTCGGCAGCTCATCAGCGATGGCAGTGTGGTCTGCGCTGAAGCACTCTGGGACCATGTCACCATGGATGACCAGGAGCTGGGTTTCAAAGCTGGGGATGTCATCGAAGTGATGGATGCCACCAACAGAGAGTGGTGGTGGGGCCGGGTCGCCGACTGCGAGGGCTGGTTTCCAGCCAGCTTCGTTCGGGTATGGTTCCAGCCTGAGCTTCTCCCAAGTTGGGCCCATGAAAAGCTACCTGGTTCTGCAGAGAAATCCAAGCCCAAAACAGCTCTGGCATCCAAGGTGCAGAGTGCTCGCTGGGTGGTGGGTGTCGGGGCGCAGTGCCACAGCCTTCCTCTTCCTCAAGAGCCACTACTCCTGCTCCCTCCCCCCCTTCTGGTGAGCCCTGGGCGACCCCAGAGGAGAGCAGTTCAGAAATGAGTGTGTGCAGGCCGGGCGCGGTGGCTCAAGCCTGTAATCCCAGCACTTTGGGAGGCCGAGACGGGCGGATCACGACGTCAGGAGATTGAGACCATCCTGGGTAACACAGTGAAACCCCGTCTCTACTAAAAATACAAAAACTTAGCCGGGCGAGGTGGCAGGCGCCTGTAGTCCCAGCTACTCGGGAGGCTGAGGCAGGAGAATGGCGTGAACCCGGGAGGCGGAGCTTGCAGTGAGCTGAGATCCGGCCACTGCACTCCAGCCTGGGTGACAGAGTGAGACTCCGTCTCAAAAAAAAAAAAAAACAAAAAACAAATGAGTGTGTGCAGACACTAGGCACCCCTCTGCGATACCCCCACAACTCCAGGTGCTAGACATTTCCCAAGCCCTGACGAGCCCTGATAGAGGACTGCTCACCTCACACAGAGCCCCGGGAGTGGGAAGTTGAGACACGGTAAAGTTATTAGCCCTGGAGATAGCAGAGAGGGGACCCGGATTCCATCTAAGGGGGTCTCCGGTCTTCAAGGAAGGAATCCAGGTGTAGTCTCCAAAAGGCCTGGCTGAGGGCATCCAAGCTGAGGGCCGTCCGGCGGGGAGGTCTCAGGCCCTGGTGTTCAGATGCTCCTCCTGCCCCAGACCCCCTGGGAAACTGTCCACTCGGCACCCCAAGCCTTTCCCCAGGTTACAGGTTAGAGAGCCAGGGGGGCGCCACCCATCCCCCTGCCTGTGCCCACGGGGACTGGTTCAGGAACTGCAGCGAGCGCTCCAGCCTCTGTGCCGGGCACAAGCAGGGTCTAGGAAAGAGGCCAAAGCGGTGTTCGGATCACACTGACAGCGGCTGCGGGCGTCGGAGCCACCATCTCTGGTCCAGGACTTGAGTGGGTGGCTTGGTGGGGGGAATTGGCCGGCCAGCCCCGCGCCCCGTGCACCCTGCGGGGCCTCCAAGACCCGGTTCTCGCCGCTGCGGCGCAGGGCGCGGGGCGCTGCTCCGAGGGATGCGGGGCACTGACCGGTCGCGCGTGGCCTGCAGCTGCGGGTGAACCAGGACGAGCCCGCGGACGACGAGGCCCCTCGGGCCAGGGACGGCGGGGCGGAGGACGGCGGGGCGGAGGCGCAGAGCAGCAAGGACCAGATGCGGACCAACGTCATCAACGAGATTCTCAGCACCGAGCGGGACTACATCAAGCACCTGCGCGACATCTGCGAGGTGAGGCCAGGCCGGCGGGTGGGGGCAGGGGCCGGTCGGGGGAGGCCGGGGCGGGTCTGGGGAGGCCGGGGCCGGTCTGGGAAGGCCTGACCGCGTGCGCCCGCAGGGCTACGTCCGCCAGTGCCGCAAGCGCGCAGACATGTTCAGCGAGGAGCAGCTGCGCACCATCTTCGGGAACATCGAGGACATCTACCGCTGCCAGAAGGCCTTCGTGAAGGCCCTGGAGCAGAGGTTCAACCGCGAACGCCCGCACCTGAGCGAGCTGGGTGCCTGCTTCCTGGAGCATGTGAGTGCCCGTCACCAGCACGACCCCCGGCCCCTCCCTGGGCGCTGCGCTCACAGAGGCTGCCGCGGGCCCCAGGTCCCAAAACCCATCACAACGCCTGGGCCCCAGCTCCAGCCCTCTATCTGCCTGACCGCCTGCACCCTTCAAGACAGTTTTAGGAGGGTCTCTGCTTCTGGGTGGGGAAACCAAGTCAGGGAACGCTCCTGCTGGGAGCAGAGAGCTGGGGCGTCCCCCAGGAAGGACTTGCTTTGGCCGACAGGAAGGCAGAGGCCTGCTGAGCGCGCAGGGGCTGTTCAGAGTGAGCTCTGGGGGTTTCTCACACAGAATTTACAGCTTGCTTAGGCGGCAGATGCCGGCCGGCCTTTACCAAGGTTCACTGGGCCGCTCTAAGTGGACACCTAGCCTCACCTGGTAGAGAAGGGCCTTGTTTGGGCCCTCTTGGGCAGTCGAGTGAGGGTGAGTAGAGGATGCCTGTCCCATCCCACCCCCCTACCACCGCCGCTTTTGGCATTGTTATCCCGTCCTTGGTATCATGGATTTCACCCACTGCAGCCGGGACACTTGCTCATATTCTCACCATTCCCACCCCTGGGTGTGACTCCATGTAACTTGTGCCCCAGGGACATAGGTACACCGAGCCTGGGTTCCCTCTAGCCCCCAGCCCAGCTCTTGAAGGAAATGTAGAGGCTCTTGCCCTTCCCAAACATGCGGCTGGATTGCCTGGGGGAGCAGCAGAGAGCTCTGCTAACGTCCAGCTGTGCTCCTCAGCAAGCCGACTTCCAGATCTACTCGGAGTACTGCAATAACCACCCCAACGCCTGCGTGGAGCTCTCCCGGCTCACCAAGCTCAGCAAGTACGTGTACTTCTTCGAGGCCTGCCGGCTGCTGCAAAAGATGATTGACATCTCCCTGGATGGCTTCCTGCTGACTCCGGTGCAGAAGATCTGCAAGTACCCTCTGCAGCTGGCCGAGCTGCTCAAATACACGCACCCCCAGCACAGGTAGGAGGGCGCTGAGGCAGGGAGGCAGCCCACGCCTCTGCATGCCTGTCAGCCAGTTTGAGCATTAGCAGTGTGCTGTGCACTGCTGCAGGCTCTGGGGCAACCACAGAAAATTAGCCCTGTTCCGATGAGCTCCTTGCAATGAGGGAAGAGGATGCCAATAGGTTATTAAGCTCTGCTCTGTGCCTGCCATTTATGGAGAAGAGAGGGGCTGTGCATCTGACAGTAGGATGTGGTCAGAGGGCACAGCCCCAGAGGAAAGCAGCTCCACACATGGGGGCTGCAGGGGTCCTCACCCTTTCTCTGCCTCCAGCCTGCAGCAGCCCTTCCATCTCTTGTTCTGCCCCAGGGACTTCAAGGACGTTGAAGCTGCCTTGCATGCCATGAAGAACGTGGCCCAGCTCATCAACGAGCGGAAGCGGAGACTTGAGAACATCGACAAGATTGCTCAGTGGCAGAGCTCCATAGAGGACTGGGAGGTGAGGCCCGGGGGTGCAGAAAATTCCAGGAGGTCTTGGCCCCTTGCTTTAAAGTCATGCTTGCCCCTGAAAAATCTACGAGAGAGCTGAAGCAGGGAGCTGCGCTCCTGGGAGCTAGCAACAGGTGCCCATGGGGGGAAAGCCCATCCCAGCGTGGGCTCTGGACCTTCGGTGCTGCCTTCCCTAGCAGTCTCTGGCACCTGGTGGCCTCTTTTCTATGTGAAACTCCCCCCATGAGCAGCCAGCCAGCCCAGGAGAAGCCCTCAACAGAGGAAGAGTGTTCCTCAGAAGTGTTCTGTCCCTCTGCCTTCAGGGGACAGGCCAGATCCCTGCTTTAGTTCACTTCTGGGACTCCTAACAGAAGGCTGCAGGCCCAACACAGCGTGACCAAAAATGCATCGCCACCCATCAGAGCCTCCTGGTTCTGTCTGTCTGACTTGCACGTTTTCCCCTTGCATCTGCCAATCTTGCCTTAGAACTAATGACGCTGTTCCTGTCCCCCTCCACCCACCCCCACTTGCATCTGCCAATCTGCCACCTCCTGATCTGTTCCCAAGGGCTTCCTACCCACATGGGTGCTGCCACCACCAGGCACCAGCTATCAGGGAGAGAAATGGCCTGGAAATCAATCAGTATCAGCCACAGAACATTATGAAAATACAGATTCCATGGCCCCACCCTGGACACAGTGAATCAGAAGCCCTGGGGCGGGGCTGAGCAATAGGGGCAGTCAGTTGTGAGGCCCAGCCCTGGCTCAGGGCCCTCCAGAGTCACTCATCCCAAACAGGCCACCGCCAACCACTCCCAGCAGGGGCTTCCATTTTCAAGGAGGAATGAGACCAGGGCAGGGCTTAGTCTAAAAGTATGAAGCCCAAGGGTGGATGATGGACCTTCGGGTACTCAATGCATTTAGCTGGGAAGGGGGCCTCCTTAGAGATCTCAAAGGCTGGCCTGAGAGGTGAATCGCAGACACCTCATTCTTCTCTAGGGCAGCACCGTCCAGTCAAACCAGCATGTGAGCCACCTACGGAATCGTATACTACAGAGTAGCCATCTTTAAAAGGGGAAAAAAAGAAACAAGTGAATTTAATTTTAATAAGGTTTCATTTATCTCCAAAATAGCATTTCAACTTGTAATCAACTAAAATATCATTAATGAAAGATTTTACAGTATTTCATATGAAGTCTTCAAAATCAATGTGTATCTTACACTGACACCACATCTAACATGGATTAGCCACACTTCCAGTGCCCAAGAGCCAGAGGCCGCTGGTGACAGGGGGCTCCTATTTTGCCAGGACAGCCAACTCACAGGCCAGACGTGCCACCTCTTCCCCTCCCACCGTGGCCTGGCCAGGTGGGTGCTGCAGGCAAGACTAGGGGGAGGTGCCCCACCCATGATGGGGGCAGGAAGTGGAGCCCACGGTTGGGTATGCTAGGCTCATGGTTCTCCTTGGGATCTTCCCAGGGTGAAGATCTCTTGGTCAGGAGCTCAGAACTCATCTACTCGGGGGAGCTGACTCGAGTTACGCAGCCTCAAGCCAAGAGCCAGCAGAGAATGTTCTTTCTCTTTGACCACCAGCTCATCTACTGTAAGAAGGTACCAGAGCTGCTCTGCCCTGCTGCCCCAAGTTGAGCAAGTGGAGGGAGGGGAGCTGAGGGCTGGGAGCAGCTGCCCAGAAGACAGGCGGCAGCCAGACCATACACGACCCCATGTATGGGGACCCTTGGGGTCCAAGCCTGGCCAGACCTTTGGGGCTGGGATGGGGTGGCTCTCCACAGGTGAGCCTGGTGGCCCAGGAGCAGCAGGCAGCTTTCACAGTCTGACCAGGCCGAGTGCTGTTGAGAGCATGGTCTTTCCTGACCTGGCTGCTGCTTGCTCCTCAAACTACCTTGTCTCTCCCTGCAAACCTCCACATCCCCTCTCTCCAACCCCAGAGTCCCCTGCTCAAGCCACCTCCCAGTTTCCTCTACGCTGCTGGCTTCAAAACATGGCCCAGTGGCCTCATGTCCATGAAGCCCTCCTTGTCCGTGGGTGCTCTTTCCTGCATGTGGTGTGAGCCACTGTCTTAGTCTCCCCACTTCAAAGACAGGGCCAACCCCAGGGTGGTCAGTACCTGCGCACTCAAGGAGCAAGGCCTCTCCACTCATGGCTCAGCATGGCTGTGGGCTGCAGCAGGCCTGCTCTGCCCTCAGGATCTCACTATCTGCTGGGGAGGTGGAGGCGTCGCCAGCAGCCCCCCCTGTGGCTGGGGAGAGGAGGTGGGAGCGGCCATGAAATGGTCAGGGGAGCGGTTCAGCAGCCAGGGCTGAGGCCAGCATCTGGCAGGACCTGCTGCGCCGCGACGTGTTGTACTACAAGGGCCGGCTGGACATGGACGGCCTGGAGGTGGTGGACCTGGAGGACGGGAAGGACAGAGACCTCCATGTGAGCATCAAGAACGCCTTCCGGCTGCACTGTGGCGCCACAGGGGACAGCCACCTGCTGTGCACCAGGAAGCCCGAGCAGAAGCAGCGCTGGCTCAAGGCCTTTGCCAGGGAGAGGGAGCAGGTGCAGCTGGACCAGGAGACAGGTACGAGATCCTGCTGGGCCTTGTCCCGCCCCCAGGGCCCACCAGGCACTCCGGCCTGCCTGGCTGCCTGGGGGTCAGGACGGCGCCGCTCAGCCCTCTCAGGCTGCAAGCTGTAGTGAGGCTCCAGGCACCTCTAGGTCCCAGTCATCAGCATAAGGCTTTGCCTTCATCACCTCAAATGGCAGGGTTACCTGACCGTATCCCATGATACCGTTCCTCCGAGTTCGGCCCCAAGGCATGGGTCTACTGACTTTTGGGGAGCTGCTTCACTACACACGCTCACATGCGCACACACTCCATAGAACGGGGTCCTCTGCTCGGTGCCCTGGGTTGCTGGGACCTGGGGTCCCCTTTCCAGCCACCAAAAGCCTGGGAGAGCCTCGGAGTGGGCTGTGGGTACTGGCCTCAGAAGCCTCCCCTGCCCCTGCATGCAGACGTCTCCCCACTATAACTTCCCTCCTGTCCGCTGGCCCCCACGTTACCCGCCACAGTGATCAGGTCAGCTCTTGGTCTGGGAAGGAGCCTCCACTGCAGTGGAAAAAGACACTAGACACGGAGTGAAGGTGAGAGATGGGCAGGCAGAGGAAGGACTCGGGGATCTTCGTTTTCTACCAGGGGCCCCAGGACAGGGCACCAGAGCATGCCCTCTGCCCTGGTTGGCCAAGGCAGGCTGACTGTGCAGAACGGGGAACAGTCCCTGCTGTGGCCAGTACTCAGTCCCCAGGACATGATGAGACCCCGGGCACCAGAGAACTGCACCTGGGGCCGGGAAGTGCAGTGCAAGGAGGACTAGGGCAGCACCCTGACTTGTGCCCCTTCCTCAGGCTTCTCCATCACTGAACTGCAGAGGAAGCAGGCCATGCTGAATGCCAGCAAGCAGCAGGTCACAGGGAAGCCCAAAGGTAGGCGAACAGCAGCCCCACCTCCTCAGCTGCCCAGCCCTTGCCCTGCTCACATTCCCTTCTCTGACCCGCAAAGCCAAGCCAGCTAGCCACCAGGCCTGAGGGGGACCCCCTGCCCTTTGAAGCTGTTTGTTCCCAAAGGTTGGTAATCAGGGGCCACTGGGGAAGCTTGGGTCAGTATGTGGTTGACATTCTTACTCTCAACACCTTGGCTCCCCCAGATCAGGGCCATCGGTGACGACGCTTGTTTCCCCAGGGCTCCTTCCTGACAGGCATCGGGGTCAGGGTAGGGACGGAGCTGATCTCCCCATTTCCAGAGAGCCATGCCCCTGAAACATGACATGCCTTTGCACAGGCCACCCCTCTTCAGGCTGCTGCAGGAGGCCACAGGCCCAGGCCAGAGGCCCCTGGCAGCCTGGGCTCTTGGATGTGGTCAGCTCCTGCCGTGTGGCAAAACTGCTCGGAAGCAGAGCCCTGGGACAGATCCCGTGCTGCCCCCAACAGCTGGGGTGGCACTCTGCCCCATGACTCTCTGCTGTCTCTCCCTGTTCAGCTGTTGGCCGGCCCTGCTACCTGACGCGCCAGAAGCACCCAGCCCTGCCCGGCAGCCGGCCCCAGCAGCAGGTCCTGGTGCTGGCGGAGCCCAGGCGGAAGCCATCTACCTTCTGGCACAGCATCAGCCGGCTGGCACCCTTCCGCAAGTGAAGTGGTCCCTGCCTGACGGCACCTGCTGGGCCTTCCTGCCAGTGGCCCCCAGTTTTTCTTCCCCAAGGCCCACTCCGCCTGGCCTTCCTCTGCCTGGAAGTGAGCAGTGCTGGGCTGGGGAGTTGCTTGTACCACCAGGACGTGCCAGGTCTGTACTCCTGTTGTCTTTTTCCCTGTTGCTGGTGCCGTGAAGAGACCAGCAAGGGGGCAGACCCCGCACGTGCCACACGCCCTGCAGCTTGGGCCCCATCCGCCCTCTGGACCTGTGCAGGGCCTCACTGTGGGGAAACCGCAGCTCAGCCCAGGCCCAGCTGCGGAGAAGGCGCTACCTGCCTGGGACCCTCTTCTCTGGAAACCTAATCCTCCCTCATTTCCTCTGGGCAGGACTCTCTGGCCTTCTGTGGCCTGCAATGCCAGGCCATGTGCCCCCCTGCCCTCTAGTTCTCCTTCCAAGTCCCCAGCCCAACCAGTGGTGCCAGGCAGCTTGCCACTTGGGAGGGCAGGAACCAGGAATTCCACACCCTTGTGTCAGGCCCGGAGCCCGCCCTTCACCTCCCAGCCCCTCTAGACAGCGCTGGCTGCCGGACACCCTCTTCACGTGTGTGTGTGTAGTGGAAAGGACAAGACGGTGCAGTCGGCTGCAGACTCCCAGTCGGGAGTGTGGCCAGTCTGCCTGCTGCTGTGCGGTGGCTCCAGAACCACCTCATTCCTGGTTTTGTTTGGATTTTGTCATCTTGTTTTTCTAACAATGGAGAAAAAGAATTGATTCTTGTTAATGACACAGAAGATTGCCTTACCCTCGTGAGCGTGAGAAGCCATAAGAGACTGAATTCTGTGGCTCAGCACGCAGGACTGACCCACAGCCCAGGCAGCGGGTGTGTGGAGACGGGGCCCCGTCCTGCCAAGGGGCGCCAGGATCAGAGCCAGTACCTGGTGAGCGGGTGCGGAGCCCACAGGATTCAGCAGCATGGACAGTCACTCTTGCACTACTCCTTCTCCAAGCCAGAAACCACATTTAATTTCGTAAATAAATTTATGAAAAGTAACCTGGCTGCCAGCCCGTTTCCTGTGGGTGTGCGTGCATTCTCCTGTGGCTGCTAACCATCACTGCTAGCCTTTCCCTACAAAGGAGGAAGGAGCCCTACAGCCTCTAAAGGTGGGGTGGGGGCTCACCTGTCGCAGATCATACCCTCAGGGCTTTAGTGGAGACAGGCTAAGGTGGGGCTGGCGGCAATGGGGAAGGAGGGCAGGGCCAGGCCATGCTGGTGGGGATACAGGTAGCTCTGCCCTCCCTCGCACTCAAGACCCAGAAACCACTGCTTCCCTGTGTTTGACTGGAGCTGGCCCATGTGAGTTCCTGGCTGAGTAGTCGGTCGTCCGAGGAAGAACACGTCTTCCCAGGAGGACCCTGGCCACAGAAGCCAGAGGGGAGCATGCCGCTGCTTCCCTCCCTGTCCCACTTGGGAAAATGGTCCCCGGCAACCTGCTGCCTCCACCACACTCTTCAGCACTGCCAAGGTCACGGGCTGGACGCCATGGTGGCCTTCTGAAAACCCCTGGCAATCTCCCAACTTGAGCGAAGCCCCAGCACCTCCCAGTCAGGTCATGCCACCTCTAGACAAAACCCACATGGAGAAATCATGAAAACCACAATATGCAACACAAGTCAATCTTTATTGAAAACTGCAGTATTAATACATAACAATTCTTGTTACAATAAACGTGCTTTTGAGATTTTTAAATCTGAGCTCATCTACTTATCAGATTGCATAAAAAATTAAAATAGTATCAATTGACACCTAATTGAACTGGCTCAGGATGGAAATTCCATTCCTTGGCATGGATACGTAAGTTCAATGCAGAAGTGAGGGATGCCTTTAACACTGGAAGACAATGCTGACTCAGCTTAAAAAAAAGTACCGAGAGAACGGTGTAAAAAATGGTATTTAAAAATCATTTAAAAAAAAACAAAAAGGAACCGTTTCTTCTTTAGTTACAATCCATGAGGCTCTCTAGGGACCTCTCCGTGTGGCCAGCACAGCAACCCTGCCAGGAACACAAACGACTGGCCCGAGATCTGGCTCAGCTGCCTTGCCCACTGGTCTGCACAGGGACTCATGGGCACAGCCTGTGGTGAGGAGACACCTGTCATGCCAGTCCTGGGAGCACACCACCCGTCTGTAGGCCCGGGGTCCCGACACAGACGCCGCTCCTCCTGTCTCCCCTTCCCAAGTGACTTCACGTTAGTCCTGTGGACCAAAATAAGGCCATCCCTACAGGCTCTCTATTCTTCAAATAATGGGCAGTAGGAGAAAGACACAAACTTTCCGAAACGTGCAGTTTCCTAACCAAAAAGGCCACACACCCCCACTTCTGTGTTACTTGGTCAGTTGAGCCCCTGGCGCCCTCAGGACCTACTGATAGAGCATGTCCTCTGCAGTATACTCAAGAGTCTGCTGCCCTTCAGAAAGCCCAGAGGGAAGACTCACAAATGCACAGGTACTGGGGGGAAAAATATGTGCGTGCTCTGCCTTCCCCCAGGCCAACCACACTCTGCTTTAGAGACCCTCTCAGAAAGCACCAGAGAGGAGGACCAGACGCTGCCGCCCACCTCAAGCCACACCCCCGCCACCTGCTGCCGTGCCCACTGCAGGTCCTGTCCTGTCCGGGCAACAGCCAAACTGGTGACAATGGACATACCCAACAGTCAGCTGTGGGGTGAGGTGAAGGGGGCCCAGCTGCTCCGAGTAATACTGTTCTCAAATATTTAAAAAGGACAGGTGAAGTCTGGGTCTCCTTTTTTAAAGCAGACACCAATACTTACATAACTGGTACCTGTTGGCCTTTCACCAGCACTCACTGGTACTCACAGATGCCTTACAGACCTTACGGGGGCCAACACTGACAGGTATTAGTACACTGCAAGTTGCTGTAATAATGTATTTCCTCTGGTTACTGTCGTGTCCCCAGGACACATGCAAATTATTTCCCAGACCTCATTCATCACAGTCAGATGATGCCACCAGAAGGAGCCCAGCTGGGGAAGGGCAGGACACTCACTGACCAGGCGCCCAGCCCAAGGCTCAGGACCACCCCTATCTCCTGTGAACACATTTGCATAGCACTCAAGAAAGTTTCCCGGAATAGTGACAGCTAGGCCTACAAACCACACCAAGAAGAACGTTCTTAACAGATGGCTCACGAGAGACATAAACGGTTCTGGAAGTGCCTTCATGCCCATTCCCACGACTGGCACTGACTCTGGCCCTCACAGAGCGGCAAGTTCATGGGTCACTGGCTCACACTAAATGCTCAGCCCCCAGCACAGATCCAAACAAGACTTCCATGAGTAGAGAAACTGCAGCAGCTAACAGACGATGGAACACACTCCCAAGCCTCAGGGGAGAAGGTGCAGAACAAATATTTTTTAAATAGCCATCATGATGTCCATGTTTACATGAATTAAGTCCTTTGCTTGCCTGTCTCAACTTCTAAAAGAACAGTAACTCAGCTGAAGGACTCCCAAATTAGGAATGTCAAACACACAAAAAGCAAATTTCTCAGAATGCTCCACCATATGTTTGGGGACAAATTATGCAGCTTTGTAACAGAATTTTGACCCAAGTTCTATTTCTTAATTAACTTTAATTTTACTAGAAGCAAATGTTGATAAAATTACAACCTATGACAGTTTTGTGACTATTCCCTAAGTCCAGATTCTTACCTGATATCTACCTTTTGTATTTGACAGCTGATGTCCTGATAGTTTCAAAATCAGAAAAATTTCTGCACAGATGTGCAATGCAAACTTATTTCATAAAGCCTCTGAACTTCACAAAAGGGAAAAAAGGTTAAGTTATAGGGAGGAAGAAAAGTGTTGATGAAGCTGATGTAAATGGCGTATGTGTGTGGGGGATGCCGCCCACTCTTTAAAACACCATTTAATTCGGCGCTTGTAAAAACACTCATCCTGTGTGTGCCAAGTCCCAAGCAAGCCTGAAGAGATGCCTGTTAACTTCTACCCTCCTCCCGAACCCCAAGACTCCAGCCCTCACAGGAGCTGTGGGTATATGTTTCAATTTTTGTTGTGTGGAGCTTTTTAAAAGCATACACTAAAATTGTGAGTATTTTATCCTAATCTATTAGCACTCAATTGGGAAAAAAGACTTCTCTGCTACTTGGTCAGCTGAACCCCTGGAACCCTTAGAACCTACTAATTCCGCCAACCGTCCACTAAACAGATGGAATTAGCAACAGAGACTTGAAGTAAGGGGCCCGAACCACGTGCCTGCGGTGAGCATCTGGCCCCCACCACAGACACTAGCGGCGAGCGTCTGCCCCCCCCACACACACTAAGACGGAGTAAGCGCTCATGAAGCATTTGAAAGTACTTCTCGGTAAACATTCTATGTTCATAGACATCAGGAATCAAGAATCTGTTGTTTACAATGATCCATGCAAAAATATTCCTAAATTTCTTATAAAATAAGATGTGAAAAAGAAAAGTATGAGGAGTACTTACTATAAAAAATAAGGTTACCAAAGGCTCAGTGGTCAGGTGTCCCCCCCCCCCCCCACCAACCAACTGGGGCAGAACGCTAGTGGGCATCCTCACTGGGCGCCAGTGCCCTGACCCAGCTACCAGCAAAATGGGAGAAGCAGAGCCCCCTCCCCACCAGAGCCCACAGCACTCAAAACACCACCTCACTGGGAAGACGATGCACGCTCCTGCCCCAGAAGCCACTGAAAGGGACCCAGGCCTTCCATCCCCCACCCCCACTCCGACCCTCCCCGAGGACAGACATGCGCTCTCATGGATACAGGGTGGGCATACTTTGGGGGCGGGGTGGGGGAAGACTCTTGATTTCTTATGTACAAGGTTCAGATTCTAAACTCCAATTCCTCTCCCACAGTAAACCCTGCCAGCAGACGCACTCCAGCACCGCCTGGCCCTCTCTGCTGTCCGTGCCTGCTTCGTGCCAAGGGCCCTCAGCTGCAAAGAGATGGCAGGAGCGGCTCGCAGACAACAGACACTGGCCCCCCCTCACCCATCTCTAAGCGTCCCCTCCAGCCCGCCTCAGCAGACCAGTCACCACCATCAGGTGGCTGATCCCAGCAGCAGCTACAGGTTTCTACATTTCCAGACATATCCACGGCCCTGCCTTTCTACAAGAAATTGGAGGAATTTTAAATAAAGTTTTGTTCCCTTTTAAGTCATTCTTAAATATACCACTTTCTTCATAACATACAGCTGAAACATTTGTCCTTCTTTGTAGGGGAAAAACAGCAATGCCTACCTGTTTTCAACTGATTCAAACATTTCTCCAGGGGGAAAAAAAATGGAATGATTTTCTAAGCTAAATAAAGCAGAGGACAATACCTCCTGCAAGCATGGCTGTTTCTCTTTCACATTTCTTCCATCCCAGGAAAATAATTTAGTTTTACATAGGACTTTTCCAATAAAGATATATAAAAACATCGTCTCTCTGTAAGAGAACTGTAATGAAAATTTAGATAGCAGAGAAACTGCTTTGCCGACACAAAAACCACCCCCCTTGCCCCAAATTGTACTGGCCACGCTACTATGATCTTTCACGGTGAGCTATAAGCACGTCCCTGTCCCACTGACTCCACCAAGCCTACACTCAAAGGGATGCCCATGAACCGGCTGCGCCCAAGCAGCTGTGGCTTCCCCACTGTCTCACAAACCTCGCAACTCCCTCAGTCAGTGCCAAAGAAACAGGTTGCTGAAAACTAAAATGTCCACATCCCTAACTGGCAACCCACATCAACCCCAAAAGGTTGAAGAATCATCTAAGATATTTCAGATGCTCTATGAAGAAATTCACTTTAACACTTATAACTTGAAGACTTTGCGAACATTACAACAGTGCATTAGTGATACAAGTTGTAAAATACGTTTCCATTCCTTTGGATTTTGCATATGATGGTTTTGCATCAGTCACTGCAGGTAGATTGAGCAAGCTTTTTGTGTTTGTTTTTTTAAACATGCATTCAACTAGATATGATTCAGAATAGATTAATACTCCCTTTTATCATTACAGTTAGCTAAAAAATTGCCAGGCAGTCCACAAAACAGAATTTGCTTTAAGACCAACCCACAGAGTCAGCTGGAGACTAACGGCGCTGGGGCCTGCTGGGCCGGGATATAGTCGTGTTTAGCTAAGTGTCGAGAGCATTAAGAAGAAAGTCCTGGTTGGAGGCGCAAGGCCTGCAGCACCAGCTGTGGAATCCCCAATAATGTGACTGCACAGCTCCGTCCTCAAACCTGCAGAAAGGAAGACAGATACTCAGTCACACAGAGCTCTTCCGGCACTGCTACTCCAAACTCTCAAGTAGGACGAGGTCCACCACGGTCAGAAAGGGCAGCAATGGCCAAAACTGCTGGACCTGGTTCTCACTTCCTTCCTAGAGATCCCCAATTACAACTAGAGCCCTATTTCCTGCAGCAGGCAGGTGGGGGGGTCACAGCACATTCCAGGGAAGGCTCAAGACGGACACTGTCAACAGCAGGTCATCAATGGTTCCTTGTTTCTTCTACTCTGTAATGTCTCAATAAAAACAAAAAACTTAAACACTGCATTGCCTCTGGATCCAGGGTCAGGCACACTTTCCTCGTTAGTGCTTAAATATGTGGTAAATCTGCCACTGTCCCATGGAAATGCCCTTTCATCAAAGGCTGGCCCGGCCTTCACTGGTCACTTACATTTGCAGGTGATCACCACTGAGGGGGCACATAGCTGTAAGTGGGTGTTCCTGGGGCCCGGTATGTGGGCACAGTGACTGGGTGGGGGGCGACAGGAGTTGGGGAGTGAGCAGTCAGCAGGGTACCTGGAAGAAAGAGCAGCACATGACATGAGGCCGACCTCCTGCACAGCTCCACAGTGCCCAACACACACACAAGCCTGGACTCTTTGCAAGGAGGAGGGTATACAGGAAGAGGGATGGTCTTGACCCAGATACTGTCAGACTCTCATTAGATAATCTCCCACACCCAAAAATTGTCTCCACACAGCAAGCTTCCACAGACAATATGTTTGTAAAAGTCTTTTGTGTGTCCCCTTCATAAAGCACACCCAATAATTTTTATAGGTCAGATGATAAACAAATGAGTATAATTCAGCCTTAACAAGGAAGGAGATTCTGACACATACTACAATATAGGTGAACCTTAAGAACATAATTCTAAAAGAAAGAAGCCAGTCACTATAAGACAAATATTTTATGATTCCACTTAGATGAAATACCTAGTCAAATTCAGAGACAGAAAGAAAGGAGAATGGGGAGTTAGCATTTAATGAGTACAGGAGTTTCAGATTTGCAGGATAAAGAAGTTCTGGAGCTCTGTTTCACAACAATGTGAATATACTTAACACTACTGAACCGTACTTAAAAACGGTTAAGATGGGCTTGGCACAGGGCTCACATCTGTAATCCCAGTACTCTGGGAGGCTGGGGCGGGAGAACAGCTTAAGCTCAGGAGTTTGAGATGCGCCTGCGCAACATAGTGAGCTCCCAGCTCTACAAAAAAAGTTGTAAAATTAGCCAGGTGTGGTAGCACACTTACAGTACCAGCTACTCAGGAGGCTAAGTTGGGAGGATGGCTTAAGCCCATGAGTTCCAGACTACAGTGCACTGCACTCAAGCCTGGGCAACAGGGCAAGACCCTGTCTCAACAACAACAAAAAAAAGTTAAGATGGTAAAAACAAATAAATAAAAAACAAGAGGCTGGGAACAGTGACTCATGCCTGTAAGCATAGCACTCTGGGAGGCCGAGGCGGGTGCATCACCTGAGGTCAGGAGTTCGAGACCAGCCTGGCCAACATGGTGAAATCCCATCTCTACCAAAAGTACAAAAAAAATTAGCCGGGCATGGTGGCGGGTGCCTGTAGTCCCAGCTACTGGGAAGGGTGAGGAGGGAGAATCACTTGAACCCAGGAGGCGGAGGTTGCAGCGAGCTGAGATCACACCATTGCACTCCATCCTGGCCAACAGGGTGAGACCCTGTCTTAAAGAAATATTATAAATAAATAAATAAATAAATAAAACAAGAAATGATAATTCTAAACTACATGAACTTCTGAGTTCTTTAAGAAAAATCTATTTTTCCTACAACTGCAGAAACTCAGCAACTACCTGAGTCCATTTATGGACCAGCAGCACCTCCAACACAGCGGCCTTCACTCACCTGGCCCACACCCAACCCGGTGCCCGCTGCCCTCCCTCCCTGCGCCTCAAACCAGCAGTTTCTGTCTACGCCCAGTTTCCTGTTCCTTGACAGGTAAGTATGGGGAAAACCAAATCAGAGTCTAGGTTGAAGCACACATAATATCCCAGAAGGCTTCTCTCTGGCATAATCTCCTTACACTGAAGTCAAGTCCACAAAAACAAGGAGGAAACAGTACGCTTTTGTGTGGGCATGACCTAAAGGTGGCCATATTGACCCACAGACCAGGAGGTGAATCCATATGGGTGGTCACCCAATCCCTAGACATCAGATCAAGCCCCCAGAGCTTCCACAGAGATGTGCCCATCCTAGACAGGAGCCTCATCTCTCCATGGTTTATTTTTCTTAGAGGAGGCCTTGGGAAGTAAAGTACAATAGATGAATGCCGAAGGATTTCTACAGGCAGCTGCTTCCTTCTATCAACAGAAGACCAGCTCTTCTAGATGCATGAAAACATCCCTATGAAGACAACTGACCTTCAAAGACAAGCTCCCCTCAAGGGAAAGGAAGAGGGCCAGCCACCCCGGGACACACAGTGTCCTCCCCTTCTGCTCAAGTCTTACATGGTCGTGGGGGTGGGAGGAGAGGGGGGCACATCCTGCATTGCCAAATGGCTCAGTTCACCAACAAAGTGAGCCCATCAGATTCAGAGAGGCCTCCACAAGAGGTCACTCAGGGAGGCAAAATAAAAGATAACCTGCTGTTTCTTCCCCAAAGAATTTTCTGTCCTTCCACACAACTATAGCTATGAAAACCCAGAGCCAAGGGTCAGAGGATTTGTGAGCTCTCCCCTGCCCCACCTCTAGGGGACACCACAAGGCAGACACCGCAGGAACAAGGACTTACCTGCTGACATGGCCATGGTGGTCCCAGCCACCATGCCCATGGTGACCCCGTTGCCTCTAGGAGGGGGGATGGGAGCAGGGTACACTGTTGCCGGCATGCCGTTGGGCTGCACCACCGTGGTGTGGTGGATGACATGAGGAGGTGCTGCATACAGCGGCTGTGTGTAGTACGTGCCTTGCTGTGGGGAGAAGAGAGACAACTGACACAGGGTCCCAGGGCCAAAGGATGAGTGCTCAGTTGGTATCAACCCTTCCCACACGACAGTGTCTACCCAAAGCATACCTGTGCGTACGGGCTCTGCTGCGGGTAGGCACTTCGCACGGGGTACACAGCAGTCTGGTAGGGGTTCGGGGAGGAGGAGTACGGCGGCACAGCCCCGCTGGTGGGGGAACAGGACACTTTGTAAGGTGTGCCAGGAGTGTAACCTGAAACAAACAAGGCAATGGCCTGAGTTCACCCAAGCCGGTCCAGGCACAGGGAGAGACACATGCAGGGAGGAGCCAAGTGGCGTGTCAGCCCCACGCACCTCGCCAGGCCTGCTGCCACTGCCGCCCCCACTCTCCTCCACTGAGTTCTGACTTCATTTCTCACTTTGTGTGCGTGTGTGCAGGCACGTGTGTGTGGCGGCAGGGTGTTGGGGAGGAGGAAAAAATACCAAAGGAGAACGTTCTACAGACGGAATGCTCACACAGGACAGGAAATAAAAACCGTCTTGTCCTGCTGGAATTAAAATTGGTATGGCCTTCCTGGTGCTAAATTTGGCATCCAAAGTATATATGCCTTTGAATCCCACAATTCCACTTCTAGAAGTCTGTGTGAAAGCAGTGCACGTGGGCCTGCGCACACAGACACTTCACTGTAAGCTTGCTCATCATAGTGGTGTTTGTTACGGCAAAAACAGGAGATGCCTGCCCAACACCAGACAGGCTAAGCACTCTATGGTAAAAAGCCCTCTGGGTCGAGAAAAGGCTGAACACACATACTTGCTTTTGTCCCCACATAAAATGACATGAAAATGACGATAAAGCAGATTAAGAGAAAAAAGACATAAAACTCACCAAGAACGGAAGAGAAGACAGCATGCTGAAGCCTGGCAAGCTGAAGTGGAGGGTGACTGAGCAGACTCGAGAGGAAGGCACTCTTAGCCAACAGCGAGGAGCAGCTGGCACCAAGACAGCCCTTCCCCAAAGCCCTGCACGCTGCTGGCCACCAACCCACCTCCAGAAGCAGATAAACAGGCCCGACCTAGTAAAGTGATTCAGTTTGCTGAATAAGCAGTTAGGTGTCCCTTCCTGATCCCAACAGAGAAGAGGGGTTTGGTCTCAGGGAAGGGAGAGGGTCTCTGGACAGCTATGTTCACAGCAGCTATATTCACAATGATCAAAAGCTGGCAATGGCCCAAACGCCCACCAGAAGACAGATGGGTAAACACACAGTGGTGCATCCATACAAATCCTACTGAGCAAGCAAAGGGACAAACGGCTGATCCATACAAGCACATGGATGAATCGCAAAGCCACACCATGTCAAAGAAGCCAGATACAGGGACACATGCTGGATGCATGTACTGACAGAAGCTCTAGGAAAGATCAACCTAATCCACAGTCATCAAAACCCACAGTGCAGGAGCCAGAGGGGCAAGCGAGAACCTTTCCAAAAGAGTGCATTTACCCAAATGTGGTGGCGGCCACACAGCTGTGTATGACTGTCCAAACACACCAAACTGTACACTGAAAAGGATTAACTTGTACTATGTAAATCAAATGTCCATACAAGTGCTTATGGCATCTCACATTCCCATGGGTGAGAGCAGGAGGGGTGGAGCACTCACATGCTGCCCGTGTCAGACAGCACCTTTGCATGCCAGGCACACGTCCCCCAACATCCAGCAATCCACTCCCAAATATTTCCCCCAGAAAAATGAAAACACAGGTCCACAAAAGACTCACAAAAAGTGTTCAGTCTTGGGTGAGAGCAGGAGGGGTGGAACACTCACACGCTGCCCGTGTCAGACAGCACCTTCGCAAGCCAGGCACACGTCCCCCAACATCCAGCAATCCACTCCCAAATATTTCCCCCAGAAAAATGAAAACACAGGTCCACAACAGACTTGCAAAAAGTGTTCAGTCTTATTCCTAATAGCCAAAAATGGGAAATAATCCAAATCTTCAACTGGAGAAAGGGTAAATCATGATATATCTCTATCAACATTACTCAGCGATCAAAAGGAAAAAACATGGATGAATCTCACACCATGCTGAGCTTTCCAAAGAAGCCAGAAACAGAACGGCACATATAGCAACGATCCCATTTATTCCCTAACGACAAAGAAACTTACCTACAGTGACGGAAATCAGAGAGGGGAGAGGGCGAAGAAAGCCTTCTCGGATGATCAAAGTGTTCCATGTTTTATTTGGAGTGGTGGTTCCATGGGCATGTACAACTGTCAAAACCCACCCAGTTGAGCACTTAATGTGTGGGTGTTTTGTGCATAAATTATACTCAAGTTTTAAGAAATGAGCTGAGTATAAAGAATTTGGGATCACCTGAGCCGGAGGTCAAGGCTGCAGTGAGCTGTAATTATGCCACTGCATTCTGCCTGGGTGACAAAGTAAGACCCTGTCTCAAAACAATAATAGTAATAATAAAAGTTAATTTTTAAAACATTTTACACAATTGGGCTGTGTTTAGCAATATGTACGTGTGTTTGTTTTTTATTTTTTTGAGATGGAGTCTTGCTCTATTCCCTAGGCTGGAGTGTAGTGGTGCAATCTCAGCTCACTGCAGCCTCTGCCTCCTGGGTTCAAGCAATTCTCATGCCCCAGCCACCCGAGTAGCTGGAACTGCAGGCATGTGCCACCACACCCAGCTAATTTTTGTAATTTTTAGTAGAGACGGGATTTTGCCATGTTGGCCAGGATACTCTCGAACTCCTTGCCTCAAATGATCCTCCTGCCTCAGCCTCCCAAAGTACTACGATTTCAGGTGTGAGCCTGTATATATATGTAGCTGGTCTGTATATTTTGTTTTAATTTGAAAGGGAAAGAGAATGACTGCCCCCCTAGGAAATTCACCAGTCTGGGGTTTTCGTTTCAGGTGCCAGAGAAATTCTGTGACATGGATATATTGCACAGTGGTGAAGTCTGGGCTTTTCCACCTAAATACTGCATACTGTATCAATTAAGTAACATGAAGGCCTCAACATCAGCCTTCTCAGACTCCCCTGCAGGCCCTTCCAGGTCTCACAGTGGGAGGTGCTGCGGCTGAGACCTGCAGCAGGACAAACAATAGGTGGTCCCGTCCTGCACAGCAAGTGGGTGCTCACACCCACATCTGTCTGTATCCAGAGTCCTGACCCTTCGACCCAAATCAGGCAACTCCCAACCTCAGCTAGTCTCCATCTGAGGAAAGAAAAGATTCCTCCAGGGCTTCCTATATTTTGAAATTCACTCACTGCTATGTTAACCGTAAATAGAAACACTGCCAAAATTTGAATACAACAACTTTTAATACTGGTGCTCAGCCAAAGGAAAGCAGAATACACAGACTTTCCATCAGGATTTGGAAAAGCAAACTTTCAAGACAAGAGCAGTTACAGAGTTCCCTTCTCTGGCTGCTCATCTCCTGGTCTTTAAGAAGGCTAAAACAGGAAAGTGAAAAGGAAAGCTTCACGGGTGTATACATGTTAGAACTCATCAAACTGAAGCTTTAAATCTGTACGCTTAGTTGTATGTCAATTACACCACAACGAGGTTGTATAACATTTTCTTTAATTAAAAAGAAAAAGGTAGTGTGAACGCCATCAAAGAATTATAAAGGAAAAGGCAGTGTTTGTCTAGCCATGTACTGATACTCCCAGGAAGAGACCTGGGACAGTCCAATTCCCCCTAAGTCACTAGCTAACTCACGGAAGGAATGGAAAAAGGAAGCATGGTGTGTGGCGGGCACACATGTGACTAGTCATGGTGACTGAGGCATTACACCATCACAGAGAGGCTATTCACCATCAACATGGGGCCATGCCCTGTCACAGCGGAGATGATCAGGACAGATCCAGCCCTCCCCATAAGGTGCCTGGCCTCGGGGGGGAAAAAAATCACAGGAAAACCAACCACCAACATAGCAACATTTTATGCAGTCTTGGCAAGCAATGAGGAGTCAGCTCAGAGAGGGGCGGGTGGGGCAAGGCTGTCTCAAATGAAAGAACTGTGGGGATGGAGGAGGTCAAGGGTCATCCTGGATGGCTCCCTTCCCCCCAGCCACACCACCTCCTTCATTTCCCACTGCCATGCAGCAGCCAGACACCAGCAGGTACCTTCAGCTGTACCCAAAGGAGGACACTGCCGAATGGGATCCCTGCTGTCCAGCTTAATCCCAGTTTCTGCCTCGTATTTCCACTAGCCTGAAAAGACATCCTCCTAGAAGTCAACAAACTCTTATCTGACCAAGATGATAATTTTTTATAAAAGTGTCAAAACACAGAGCAACCCTCTGTGTGTCACATCCTGAGAACTGATGCTAGACTTCCAAGTTGGGAATCTCATTCCAAACTTCCGACCGTTTAAACGAACAAACCCACAAGGTTCCCTTTCTTCATACAATTAAAAATATTCATGACAGATAACTGGAAATATGAACACTGTTTACAATCTTGGTAGTAATAAAAAAAATATTTTTTAGGTGTGACAATGACACAGTTCTTATTATCCTTCAAAGATAATATTTAAAAAGCTGACGAACATAGTATCTGAGATTTGATTCAAAATAATATAAAGGAAAGTGGCAGGGGCCCAGATGAAAAAGATCAGCCAAAAGCTGATAACTGCTAAAGCCAGGCGATGTGTAGGTGGGAATTATATTCCCATATACTTGTGCTAAAGCCAGGTGATGTGTGAGCAGGAATTTTTTTTTTTTTTGGATGGAGTCTCGCTCTTGTTGCCCAGGCTGGAGTGCAGTGGCATGATCTTGGCTCGCTGCAACCTCCGCCTCCTGGGTTTACGAGATTCTTCTGCCTCAGCCTCTCAAGTAGCTGGGACTACAGGTGTGCACCACCACACCTGGTTAATTTTTGTATTTTTAGTAGAGATGGGGTTTCACCATATTGGAAAGGCTGGTGTCGAACTCCCAACCTCGTGATCTGCCTGCCTCAGCCTCTCAAAGTGCTGGGATTACAAACGTGAGCCACTACGCCTGGCTGTGAGTGGGAATTAGCATATTCCCATGTACTTGTGCTAAAGACAGGCAACGTGTGAGTGGGAATTATGTTCCCATGTATTTCTGTAAATACTTGAAATGTTTCCTAATTACTCTTTTGAAATCAAAGTATTAAATAATATAAGGAAGACTGTTATGGATTGAAAGAAATGAGACATAAATTCAACTTTACAAAAAATTCACTATGTAATGTTGAGTACATTCTGATTCCAAACTTTTTTTTTTTTTTGGAGACAGAGTCTTGCTCTATTACCCAGACTGGAGTGCAGTGGCACGACCTCGGCTCACGGCTCAAGCTCTGCCTCCCGGGTTCACGCCATTCTCCCGTCCCAGCCTCCCGAGTAGCTGGGACTACAGGCGCCCGCCACCATGCCTGGCTAATTTTCTTTTTTGTATTTTTAGGAGAGATGGGGTTTCACCGTGGTCTCTACCTCCTGACCTCGTGATCAACCCGCCTCGGCCTCCCAAAGTGCTGGGATTACAGGTGTCAGCCACCATGTCCTGCTCAAACGTTTTTTAAAACTTAGGGGATAACTGGGCAAATGTAAATTTGAACTACTTTTAAAATTTGTTTCTAAGTGCGGGCATGCAAAAGCACTCCTCACTCATGTTAGGGAGGGCTACACTCAAATCTACTGGACAAGACACAAAGGATTCTGAATTGGTTCCACAAGAAGAAAAGAAAAACCACACAACGCTCATCCTTACACAAGGTAAATACGGGAAAAGATCACTGGCGAATCTAGGTGGTGGGTACCGTGGACATTCACTGTACTGTCCGCTCAACTTTTTGGTATACATAATTTTTTTTTTTTTTTTTTTTTTTTTTTTGAGACCAAGTCTCGCTGTTGCCTAGGCTGGAGTGCAGTGGCGCAATCTCTGCTCACTGCAAGCTCCGCCTCCCGGGTTCATGCCATTCTCCTGCCTCAGCCTCTGGAGTAGCTGGAACTACAGGCGCCTGCCAGCACGCCTAATTTTTTTTTTTTGGTAGAGATGGGGTTTCACCGTGTTAGCCAGGATGGTCTTGATCTCCTGACCTCGTGATCCACCCACCTCAGCCTCCCAAAGTGCTGGGATGACAGGCATGAGCCACCTAGCCCGGCTAATTTTTTTTAAATAATAATTAAGGTGGAAGGCTGGGCGTGGTAGCTCACACCTGTCATCCCAGCACTTTGGGAGGCCGAGGCAGGCGTATCACATGAGCCTAGGAGTTGAGACAAGCCTGGCCAAGCTGGCAAAACCTTGTCTCCAAAATTAAAAAAAAAAAAAAAAAGTAAAAATACGCAAGGTGAAAAGTATACAGCACTTTCAGATGCTGACACACAACTGAGAGAGTGTACGCCAGCCAGAAATCTCCATGGAAATATAACAGTCATGTATGAGGTAAAAGAACCAGTAAGGAAGCTAGCTGAAAGGGCCCATGGATCACCATACCCAAATGCACCCCTAGAAGATGAATTATAGTCAGGCGCAGTGGCTCATGCCTGTAATCCCAGCACTATGGGAGGCTGAGGCGGGTGGATCACCTATGGTCAGGAGTTTGAAACCAGCCTGGCCAACATGGTGAAACCCCGTCTCTACTAAAAATACAAAAGTTAGCCAGGCTTGGTGGCACATGACTGTAGTTTCAGCCACTCGGGAAGCTGAGGTGGGAGAATCACTTGGACCCGGGAGGTGGAGGTTGCAGTGAGCAGAGATTGCGCCAATGCACTCCAGCCTGGGCAACAGAGAGAGATCCTGTCTCAAAAAAAAAAAAAAAAAAAAAAAGAAGACGACTACAAAATTTTGCCCAGCCTTTAAAAAGGCCATCAGCAGGAAGGGTTCTACAGCAGTCTGAAAGATGCTGATGTGGAAGATGGCCTGGCAGTAAGGCATAGGCTGGAAAAAAACAGTCAAACCATGCCACTGAACATGTTCAATCTATACAGCCAACGTGCAACAAGAAGTTACAATTCTATTTGATAACTGATTCACTAAAGAATGAGAAGAAAAAGGAAAAGCTATTAGAAGTTGTTAAAACAAGCAATAAACCCATGACCTACATCCATCAACATTGCTAATAAGAAAGTCCTTGACCTTTTCGTCACTGTTCGAACTGCAGAGAGAGCTCCGAGTGAAGAGAAGATACAAGCTGCCAACCTGAACGAACCTCTAATACAGAGTATAAAACCAAAGTAAGGAAAATCTGAGAACACCTCCCTTCAAAGAGGGAGTCTCTGAGTCAGAAGCGCTCATCTGGCCTACCACATCCACTGAAAAAGGTGAAGTCCTTTCTCAGGCTTCATTTCCTTAGGATACACAGTCGAGGCGCCCACCTATGATGTCTTCCTTTTCTTTTACTGAAAGCCTCAAGCAGCAGAAATCCCTTCAGCTAGCCCTAGGTTTCCCAATCCAATCACCCACGGTGTCTTTTTTGTTTTTGTTTTGAGACAGAGTCTCGCTGTGTTGCCCAGGTTGGAGTGCAGCGGTGCAATCTCAGCTCACTGCAATCTCTGCCTCCCAGGTTCAAGTGATTCTCCAACCTCAGCCTCCCGAGTAGCTGGGATTACAAGCGTGCACCACCATGCTCAGCTAATTTTTGTGTTTTTAGTAGAGACGGGATTCACCCATGTTGGCCAGGCTGGTCGCAAAGTCCTGATCTCAAGTGACCCACCGCATCTGGCCTACCCAAGGTGTCTTACAACACCTACCTCACATGCAGGTTTTGCTGAAGCAAAAGGAGCGACTGCTCCAAGAAGGAAGCATGCAATGCATGGGATGCTAAACCTGTGCATTTCACACATGCACATTTTACTTAAAACCAAAACCAAAAAGGAACTAAACAAATATTAATGATGTGCACGCTCAAGTTATTGAGGTGAGGTATACTGAGGCCCACAACTTACTCTGAAATGAAACCCATCAAAAAATAAGATGGACTGAAGGATGGATGGAGTAACGTGTATGTGATACAAGTAAAATGTTACTTGTAAAAGTTGACTTTAAAAAGTTTAATCGTAGAATCTTAGCATCCATATATAGATGATCACTGAAATTTCTGCAGCTTTTCTGTGATATCTGAAATTTTTTACAATAAAATGTTGAAAAAAGTCAACTACTTCTAATCAGACCAATAGTTATATATATATATATATATATATATATATATATATATATATATTTTTTTTTTTTTTTTTTTTTTTTTTTTGAGACGGAGTCTCACGCTGTTGCCCAGGCTGGAGTGCAGTGGCGCGATCTCGGCTCACTGCAAGCTCCGCCTCCCGGGTTCCCGCCATTCTCCTGCCTCAGCCTCCTGAGTAGCTGGGACTACAGGCGCCCGCCACCGCGCCCGGCTAATTTTTTGTATTTTTAGTAGAGACGGGGTTTCACTGTGGTCTCGATCTCCTGACCTTGTGATCCACCCGCCTCGGCCTCCCAAAGTGCTGGGATTACAGGCTTGAGCCACCGCGCCCGGCCTTAATATATATTATCTTACTGTTTTTTCTTATGACTGTGCGGCTATGTTCTAAGGCTCACCAGAAAACTCTGGTCTTGGCTTAGGCATGAATGTTACACCATCTTCTAGCCAGCATTTAAGAAAAGTGCATTTCAAGTAAGGCAAACAGGTCTCCCTATCAATTTAAGACTTAGTGTGGGGCCAAGAGCTATGGTGCACACCTGTAATCTCAACACTTTAGGAGGCCAAGATGGGAGGATAACCTGATTCCAAGAGTTCTGAGACTGGCCTGGGCAGCATAGCAAGACCTTGTCTCTACAAAATAAAGATGAGCCAGGCATGGTGGGGTGTACCTGTAGTCTCAGCGACCTAGGAGGCCAAGGCAGGAGGATCGCTCATTGAGTCCAGCAATTCTGGGTTACAATGAGCTATGATTGTACAACCACACTCCAGCCTGGGCGACTGAGCCAGACCCTGTCTCTAAGAACTAATAATTTTAAAAATTTTTTAAAAACTAAGTAAAAACAAAATTTTAATTAAAAATAAAGACTTAGTGGGTGCTTGTCACCTTCCTTAAGTTTTTTTTTTCATTCAGCACTAAGTCCACCATATCCCTCCATAGTAATTCAACAGGAACTTCACAAACTTCAAATAAACAAATATACACAATTACCTCATCGTACCCAAAACTATACACTGCCCCCTGAAATACCAAATTCATTCAGTGCTAGGTCTTTCCAAAAC
Source organism: Macaca fascicularis (assembly GCF_037993035.2). Lineage (NCBI taxonomy): Eukaryota > Metazoa > Chordata > Mammalia > Primates > Cercopithecidae > Macaca > Macaca fascicularis. The sequence continues at coordinate 1,452,055 of NC_088386.1, forward strand.
AACAGCTTTCCAGATTCTCCCTCCCCAAGAAGTCCGTCTGTGCCGATGCAAGCCACGCGGCGCGAAGAACAGAAGCTCCCTCCTTCCACTTTTACCAAACCTGCGAGCGACCCTGGCTGGGCCCTCAGGAAGGACATGCACAGGGTCACTGACTTTAGAATGCCAACTGTTCGGGAACCAGAAACTTTTTATTTAAATAGGTCATTTTTTTTCCCAAAAGTACTGTGTACCACACAGATTTTTATAATAATTTTTGAGTAAAAAAGACATTTATTTAGAAAATTTTTAAAATTCAGAAGCCTAAAGTACATGTGAGGAGAAAAGATCTGCACCAAAACACAGCATCATGAAATTTCTGAACACAAGAGGCAAAAATCCTACAGAGCAGCAAAGAAAAAACAATGTTACACTCAATCAGGCACCAACAAGGTATCCCAATTCTCAGCAGCAGTGGTGGAAGCTGGAAAGCCATTGAGCAAAGGCCTGAAAATTCTGGGGGGAAGTAACTGCTACTCTAGAATTCTACATCCAGACAAACCATCAACCAAGTGTGCGTGCAGAATAAAATGTTTGCAGACATGGAAAATCTCAAAATTGTGACTTTTCCATACTCTCCCAGGTGCTTACTGAAGAAAATCCCTTGCCAAAGACAGAGTAAACTAGGAAAAAAGAAAAGAACTCAGGCAGAAGGGAAAGGCAAAAGCAAGCCCTGGGATGATGAGGAAGAGTGACCCCCCAAGGGTCTGGCCCAGAGGACAACCAGTCCAGGTAAGAGAGAGGAAGGGAGGGCTTCAGAGCTCACCAGGAAAACACAACACACAGGTATCGGAAATTGCTAAGAAGAGATCTCAACACATCGGGGGTAGCTGGAGGTTTAAGTAACGCTATGGTCACAGAAACCTAATCAAATACACCAGGTAAGTACAGTATTAATTCCAGGGAAATCACAGTAGATGCAGAAGAAATTGCAACAGGGCACAGGACAACAGGATCGCCACATAGAGGACAGAGCTGTCAACAATGCTGATGTGACCACAATAACAGAACTGTGAAGGAAGGTAGGGGCAGCAAAGTGAGAAGTCAGTAAAGCAGTGCCACTTTACGAAAAGAAGCAGGGAACAGCAGAGACACGTCATGTCGACGCACGGAAATCACAAGCAAAAGCAGCTTTAAAGAATTAAAGAGCTCGAGTTTGCCCATGGGGAGTGAAACGGGGGGGCTCCCACAAGGGAGGAGGGAACTGCTACTGTTCATTTTAAAAAGCCTTTTGGAGCACTGCGATCTTTTACCTAAGTGAATGTAAACCTGTAAGAGGGAAAGAAACAGGCTCCACAGGACCTCACAGCCTATTAATATTCCAAAGACCATTCTCTCCTGCTTGGCTGCCATGCGTGAAGTTTAATTTTTAAACAAACCAAGGGTTTCATTTTATGGCTATAATTCTGAGTTCAAAAAGAAAAGAAATGCCAGGCGTGGGGGCTCATGTCTGTAATCCCAGCACTTTGGGAGGCTTAGGTGGGTGGATCACCTGAGGTCAGGAGTTCAAGACCAGCCTGACACACATGGAGAAACCCCATCTCTACTAAAATTACAAAAATTAGCCAGCGTGGTGGAGAGAGCCTGTAATTCCAGTTTCTCAGGAGGCTGAGGCAGGAGAATCGCTCTGCCTCCCGGGTTCAAGTGATTCTCCTGCCTCAGCCTCCCAAGTAGCTGGGACTATAGGTGCCCGCGACCACGCCTGGCTAATTCTTTTATTTTTAGTAGAGACAGGGTTTCACCGTGTTAGCCAGGATGGCCTCGATCTCCCGCCTCAGCCTCCCCAAGTGCTGGGATTACGGGCATGAGCCACAGCACCCAGCCAACATTTGTATCTTTTAAAAATAAGTGCTAATGTAATAAACATCTAAATCACCTTGTAAAGAACAGACTGTTTTGACAATTTCAGATCCTCATTACAAATACTAGTTATAGGTCCCTGTGACTCTAAGTGGGAGCAGAACAGAGGCCTCAGTGCGCTGGCCCAGCTGACATCTGTGCCTGATCATAGGCTTGGCGCTGAAATCCTCCCGTAACAAATCAAGGAGTTATCTATCTATTATTCCAATGCCAAAGGTGAAGTTAAACTACTTACCCAGGGAGTGACACAGCCAGGAGTATAAGCCACATCCAGCTAACTCCACAAACCAAAGCTCTGATTCCAAAAATGGACAGCGCAGTTGTATTAATTCATTCTCATACTACTAATAAAGAAATACCCGAGACTGGGTAATTTATAAAGGAAAGAGGTTTAATGGACTCACAGTTCCACATGGCTGGGAGGCCTCACAATCATGGTATAAGGCAAAGGAAGAGCAAAGGCACACCTTACACAGCGGCAGGCAAGAGAGCGTGTGCAGGGGAACTGCCCTTTATAAAACCATCAGATCTCATAAGACTTATTCAGTATCACGGGAACAGCACAGGAAAAATCCACCCCCATGATTCAATTACCTCCCACCAAGTCCCTCCAATGACACGTGGGGATTATGGGAGCTACAGTTCAAGATGAGATTTGGGTGGGGACACAGCCAAACCATATCACCACTCTTGATGTGTGCATACACAGCCTTGTTCAGGAGGACAAAATGAATGAATGACACCTTCTCCATTTCCAGATTCCGAAAAATAGAATTCTTCAGCAAAAGACATCTCATCACAAGGTTCTCAAGATTCCTCTTATGTTACAATTGGAAGAGGGCTAAGAAATACGTGGCATTTGGATTACAAAAGTGCTCTGGAAGCCAAACTCCACATATACAGCGTTGAAACCACAAGTCAGCATTGGGTACAAACTGGATGGCAAGAGAACCAAAAGGCAGATCAAGAAAGCAGCAGGGGCCGGGTGCAGTGGCTCACTCCTGTAATCCCAACACTTTGGGAGGTCAAGGTGAGAAGACTGCTTGAGCTCACGAACTTGAAACCAGCCTGGGCAATACAGTGAGACCCCATCTCTACAAACATTTTTTAAAAATTATCTAGGTGGGGTGACTTGTGCCTAAGGTTCCAGGTACTTGGGAAGCTGGGGCAGGAGGATCGCTTGGCCGTGAGCCAAGTTCATGCCACTGCACTGCAGCCTAGGCAACAAAGTGAGATCCTATCACACACACACACACACACACACACACACACAGAAAGAGAGAGAGAAAGCGAGAGAGACAGAGAGAAAGCAGCAGGAAGGGAGAAAAACTTCTCTTTTAAATTTTTTATACTGATAATTTTGGCTTGCTCATCAGAAACAGGGATAGGCTCACTGAAAAGGGAATTTAAAAATTCAAAACATGAGGCTGGGTGTTGTGGTTTATGCCTGTAATCCCAACAGTTTGGGAGGCTGTGTTGGGAAGATCCCCTGAACTCAGCAGAAAAACGCTGTAACTACCACTGGACTTCACCTTGGGTGAAACCACAAGACCCCCATCTCTTAAAAACAAACACCTAAGACATGAAAACAGAGAGGATCCCAGAAAAAGATGGGCACACAGCTGTGATCCAGACTCAGGTCAGATGGCCAACAACACTTGTGGGACATCAGAAAGACTTTCTTTTTTCTTTTTTTTTTTGAGACAGAGTCTCGCTCTGTCACCCAGGCTGGAGTGCAGTGGCGTGATCTTGGCTCACTGCAACCTCTGCCTCCCAGGTTCAACTGATTCTTCTGCCTCAGCCTTCCAAACAGCTGGGACTACAAGTGTGTGCCACTACACTTGGATAATTTTTGTATTTTTAGTAGAGACAGGGTCTCACCATATTGGCCAGGCTGGTCTTGAATTCCTGGCCTCAAGTGTTCTGCCCACCTTGGCATCCCAAAGTGCTAGGATTACAGGCATGAACCACCGTGCCTGGCTGCCTTGTATTTTTCATCCACCAATTTCACAGCTTCTCCTACAAGACCAGAAGATCTGGCACTGGTGCGCCAGCAGTCTGGCACCCAACAACTGCCTGACACCCGTCAGCGGATGCCCCTCTAAACAAGGCAGGCCATTTGGGCAGCTGCAGTTGCTACCTGCCTGTCCCTGCTTCTGGATTACAGAACAATTTGAGAGCAGTCTTGGAAAAGGGACAACACAGGCCTTACCTCCCTATGAGAAAGGAGAGATGTTCAAGAAGATGGGTGACAAGCTGGGTATGGTAGCTCACGGCTATAATATCCCAGTACTTTGGGAGGCTGAGGCAGGAGGATCACTTAAGCCCAGGAGTTTGGGACCAGTCTAGGCAACACAGTGAGACCCATCTCTACAAAAAAATAGAAAAATTAGCTGGGTGTGGTGGTGTGCACCTGTAATTCCAGCTACTCGGGAGGCTGAGGGGCGAGCATTGCTCGAGCCTGGAAAGTTGAAGGTGCAGTGAGGTGTGACTGCACCACTGCACTGCAGCCTGGGCGACAGAGCAAGACCTCGTCTCAAAATAATAATGAGATGGGTGGCACATGTTCCACAGGGTGGCCCCCAGAGGCGCCCAAGGTGGGAAGTTGTCAGCAGCACTCGGCCTCCAAACACCACCCTGCCTCTGCGAGGCAGTGCTGCACATTTTTGGCAAGAACAGCTCTGTCAGCCTGAAATAAACTCAAGGTTCTTCTTGTAAAATAAAAAAGCTGAAAGTTTTAAGTACATTTTCACACTGATTTGTGCCTCCATGAAGACATGAGTAAAAGTGGGCTACCTCTGAAAATCCTAAAAGAGTAACTAATGTTATGGTGGTCTACAGCATGATTATCACATGCCACATTCATACGTATGCCGAGGATACAAACTTCAATCCATTCCTACCATCACACACAAAAATTAACTCCAAATGGGTCACAGACATAAATGAAAAACCTACAAGTGTAAAACTTCTACAAGAAAAAAGAAGAAAATATTTGTGAAGTTAGGTTACACAGGTTTCTTTTTTTTTTTTTTTTTTTGAGACAGTCTCGCCACCCTGTAGCCCAGGCTGGAGTGCAGTGGCGGGATCTCAGCTCACTGCAAGCTCCGCCTCCCGGGTTCTCACCATGCTCCTGCCTCAGCCTCCCGAGTAGCTGGGACTACAGGTGCCCACCACCATGCCCAGCTAATTTTTTGTATTTTTAGTAAAGAGCGGGTTTCACCGTGTAAGCCAGGGCGGTCTTGATCTCCTGACCTCATGATCAGCAGGCCTCGGCCTCCCAAAGTGCTGGGATGACAGCTGTGAGCCACTGCGCCCAGCCAAGTTATACAAGTTTCTTAAGTATGGTACCAAAAAGCATGATCCATAAAACGACTAACCCTCATCAAACATTTTTTTGAGACGGAGTCTCACCCTGTCACCCAGGCTGGAGTGCAATGGCATGATCTCAGCTCACTGCAACCTCTGCCTCCTGGATTGAAGCAATTCTCCTGCCTCAGCCTCCTGAGTAGCTGGGATTACAGGAGCGCAACTCCAAGCCCAGCTAATTTTTGTATTTTTAGTAGAGACAGGGTTTCACCATGTTGGCCAGGCTGGTCTCGAACTCCTGACCTCGTGATCTGCCCACCTCCGCCTCCCAAATTGCTGGGATTACAGACGTGAGCCACCGCGCCTGGCCCAAACTTTTAAAACCACTTTTAAAGACACTGTTAGAAGAATGAAAAAGCCACAGACTGGGAAAAAACATGCATATATCTGGTAAGAACTCTCAAAACTCAATGATAAAAAAACAATAACCGACATACAATAAAAGCTGTATACAAATTCTTCACCAAAGTCACACAGAAGGCAAATACGCACATGAAAAGATACTGCTACACATTCACTAGAATGGCTAGAATTAAAAAGACTGACCACACCAAGTGTTGTTAAGGATGTGGAGGAACTGCAACTCACAAACACTGCTGGCAGGAATGTAAAATGGTACCACCATTTCGGAAGACAGTTTGGCAGTTCCTCACAAAGTTAAATACACACCTGCCATAATAACCAGCCACTCGAATCCTCTGTATTTATTACTCAAGAGGAATCAAAGCATATGTTCACACAATAAACTGCATGTAAATATTAACAGCATTTTCATTTCTAATAGCCCAAAACTGCAAATAACCCAAACGTTCATCACATGGTACATGGATAAGCAAACTGAAATATTTATTTCCATACAACAAAATACTACATAACAATAAAAAGGAATGAACTACGGATACACACTATGAGACGGATGGTTCTTTCAAGGCAAAACACAAAAGGAAAACCACTCTAAAGGGGAAAAAATGGGCCAATGTGGCAAACAGCCAGGGACTGAAAGTCGAGACTCTTGGCATAACTGTGTCTTATAGTCATGGGAAACCACTGAGAAAAACTCATCTGGGAGCATCGCTCTGGTTTAAATGGGAAGAACACTAACCCAGGGAGAGAAAGCTCGGGAGCATGACAACCAAGTCAAGAAGGTTTTTTTCAGGCTGTGAACTACAGGCTGAACAAGGGTAGTCATAGTAGAAATGGAAAGGAAGAGATGGATGTAAGGACAGAACATAAAGGCAGAATTTCATGATCCACAAAACTGGAAGAATTTGGGGAAAGGACACTGCTATTGTGTCCTCCTCTGTCAGAGTTAACTGTGTTAGGCTAGTGTGAGGGACAAAAGTTGCCCCAGCAGGATTAAGGCCACACCACAGCCTCAGATCAGAGTGTGCACCACCACTGCTGCGGGTGAAAAAAGTCCAAAAGGAAAACACCGGAAAGTGCAGGCTCCCAGGAGGAAATCCCACTAAATAACCAATCTCCTCACGATTCAGACCCAAACCAATTCCACTTTCAATAGTAACAGTGATTTCCAAAATCTAAAAATATTCATATATACCTTACATGGAAAATAATACTTTTTAAAAAAATATGATCAGAGTGCTAAAGTAGTCAAATAAAAAATTATCTCTAAAAACATTAACATAGAAATTCCACCTGTTAGCATGGCAAGAGTCTTCAGTTTCTAGTAGGTGATACTACTTCATGAAGAGATGCTCTGGCAGAGTTAACTCTAACAACCTAGTGATTACAGATTTGCCTTGTGGGAGGACATGAGAAACACAGTATATAAAGCTTTAGTGCAGTGAGAATTAAGCTTTTGTTGCACTTATCAACAGGCTAATTTAATGAACTTGAGAAATCGACTCAACCAAGTCCTAATTCTATACCCACCCTTCTCAAAATCCATCCCTTGACTTTTCTCTCCCAGCTGTACGTACAAAGCATTTTATCACCCAGCACATACCTGTTTGGAAGGTAGGATTTGCTCCAGGATACATGTTAGGAGAATAGGCAGGAGCTGCTGCTGCATAGCCCATGGGAAAACCAGCTGAAGAAAAATACAGAACAATCTCATGTCATCAACTGAAGCAGTGACACACAATCACCAGAGTTCCTGCAAAGCCATCGCTCTTACCTTTGTCCCCAGAACTCCACGGACTGACTTAAGCAGCCCCGAGAGCACTATGTGTGGCCAACGATGTGTCTCTAGTTGTCTTCTTCCCATAGAACTTTGTTTTTTGTTGTTGTCGTCTTTTGAGACAGAGTTTTGCTTTCGTCGCCCAGGCTGGAGTGCAATGGCACGATCTTGGCTCACTGCAACCTCTGCCTCCCAGGTTCAAGCAATTCTCCTGCCTCAGCCTTCCGAGGAGCTTACAGGTGCATGCCAACACACCTAATTTTTGTACTTTTACTAGAGACGGAGTTTCATCACATCAGCCAGGCTGGTCTCAAACTCCTGACTTCAGGTGATCCACCCACCTCAGCCTCCCATTACAGGTGTGAGAACTGCGCCTGGCTTTCCCTCAGAATTTTGATAGGTCACAATTATATATTTTATTTTTTATTTTGGGGGGGAAAGAGTTTCACTCTTGTTGCCCAGGCTAAAATGCAGTGGCACGATCTCGGCTCACTGCAACCTCCGTTTCAAGCGATTCTCCTGCCTCAGCCTTCTGAGTAGCTGGGATTACAGGTGTTTACCACCAGGCCTGGCTAATTTTCGTATTTTTAGGAGAGACGGGGTTTCACCATGTTGACCAGGCTGGTCTTGAACTCCTGACCTCATGATCCACCTACCTTGGCCTCTCAAAGTGCTGGGATTACAGGCGTAAGCCACAGTGCCCAGCTTCAATTATAACATTTCTGGAAGTTTCATTCCAAACTCTAAATCACATAATTACTTAACAAGAGGCCGGGCGCGGTGGCTCAAGCCTGTAATCCCAGCACTTTGGGAGGCCGAGACGGGCGGATCACGAGGTCAGGAGATCGAGACCATCCTGGGTAACACAGTGAAACCCTGTCTCTACTAAAAATACAAAAACTTAGCCGGGCGAGGTGGCAGGCGCCTGTAGTCCCAGCTACTCGGGAGGCTGAGGCAGGAGAATGGCGTGAACCCGGGAGGCGGAGCTTGCAGTGAGCTGAGATCCGGCCACTGCACTCCAGCCTGGGTGACAGAGCGAGACTCCGTCTCAAAAAAAAAAAAAAAAAAATTACTTAACAAGAGTAATAAGGGTGCTAAGGGTATCACGCACTAGGTCCTGTTACCCTCATCTGACTTCACGGCACAAAGTCTGGAAGAATCACTTGAACCCGGGAGATGGAGATTGCAGTGAGCTGAGATTGTGCCACTGCGCTCCAGCCTGGGCGATGTCCAGCGAGACTGTCTCAAAAAAATAAAAATAAAAAAAATAAAAGTGGTATAATCTTTATAATAAGCACTAAAAGAATAGTAAAATAATTTTTTTTTTTGAGACAGAGTTTCATTTTTGTTGCCTAGGCTAGAGTGTGACGATGCTATCTTGGCTCACTGCAACCTCCGCCTCCCAGGTTCAAGCGATTCTCCTGACTCAGCCTCCCGAGTAGCTGGTATTACACATCCGGCTAATTTTTTGTATTTCTAGTAGAGATAGGGTTTCACTATGTTGACCAGGCTGATCTTGAACTCCGGACCTCAGGTGATTCGCCTGCCCCAGCCTCTCAAAAATTACTGGGATTACAGGCACGAGCCACCACGCCCAGCTATAAAAGAACTGTTTATAAGTTAATGAAGAATTAAATGAACAGGTTGGGCACGGGCAGAGAAACTCCATCTCAAAAAAATAAAAAGGAAGAAAGCATTTTGAGGAAGAGTTACTTTTTTCCATTAAATGTAAACAAAAAGAAAAGTTATAGACCAGACTCTCCATTGGCCAGTAAGAGTACAAAGTTGCATAAAAGCATTTTCCTTTCTCATATCTTCTTAGCTTTTGGCAGTGAAGTTTCAAAATTACAGAAATCTTCCTTTAAACGTGTTTTGTAGACCAAAAATAAAAAAAGCCTAAAAAAGTGTTTTACTCCAATTCTCTTGACCAGTCAGTAAATGACAGCCCACACGGCAATTTCAGCACACTGCCTGTTGTCGCGGTTTCACTGGAACACGCACACCCTTACATGCTCAGTATTATCTATGGCTGCTTTTGTGCTACGAAGGCAGAGTTGAGCGGTTGTGATGACAGAGATGGTATGATCCACAAAGCGTAAAATATTTTTATCTAGACCTTTATCTAACTTACCAATCCCTGCTTTTGACTAACCAAACAGCAGGAGCAAAATGCACATACCTCAGCATCCTCACAGCTTTGCACAAAACTGGTGATTACAAGAGGCAATCCTTGTCTTATTGTACTGATGAGAACCGTAAGCGTGTGCTAATACCATTGGTTTTGGCCATTCCTCTGGCTCCAGCTGCACTCAGGATCCTCCTTAGCTATTTAAAACACTGTTTAAACTGGTGTTGACACAGCTCATCACTAAATTATCCTTCATCAATTCTGGAAAATTCTGTCACTGCTTTTTCTTTTTCTTTTTTTTTTTTTGAGATGGAGTCTTGCTCTGTTGCCCAGGCTGGAGTGCAGTGGCACGATCTCTGCTCACTGCAAGCTCCACCTCCCGGGTTCTTGCCATTCTCCTGCCTCAGCCTCCTGAGCAGCTGGGACGACTGGCTCCCGCCACCACGCCTGGCTAATGTTTTTGTATTTTTAGTAGAGACGGGGTTTCACCGTGTTAGCCAGGATGGTCTCCATCTCCTGACCTCGTGATCTACCCACCTCGGCCTCCCAAAGTGCTGGGATTACAGGCGTGGGCCACCGCGCCCGGCCTGCCACTCCTTTTCTTATGGTTTCTCTACTCAGTCCTGGAGAAGAGCTCCAGATGTTTCTTTTTTTTTTTTTTTTTTTTGAGACAGAGTCTTGCTCTGTTGCCCAGGCTGGAGTGCAGTGGCGCAATCTTGGCTCACTGCAAGCTCCGCCTCCCGGGTTCACGCCATTCTCCTGGCTCAGCCTCCCGTGTACCTGGGACTACAGGTGCCCGCCACTGCACCCGGCTAATTTTTTGTATTTTTAGTGTAGATGGGGGTTTCACCATGTTAGCCAGGATGGTCTCGATCTCCTGACCTCGTGATCCTCCCATCTCAGCCTCCCAAAGTGCTGGGATTACAGGCGTGAGCCACCGCGCCCGGCCAGTTTCTTTACTGTTGTTTTCCTGCCTTTCCTTATGTTGCATTCTGGTTTCTTCTCTCCACAAGTGTTTTGTCTTGACATTAACCTGAAACTTGTTCATACGCCATTTTGTTTCATTTCTTAAAGTTCCAGCTAGTTCTTTTTTCCCAGCATCTTGTTCCCCTCTTATGTTTCTGATTCTTTCTATCTACAATTCTTCTAAATTTGTCCACGTGACATAGTTTCTACCTGATGGTTCTTCTCCTGCAGTCTGTCATGGGTGGTGCCTCTTACTTGATGGGAGGCATCCCATGCTAGCAGGCAGAACTTTGCCTGCAGGAAGCCCACGCAACCTGGGTTGTGAACATACGCCCCCACAGCAGTTCTGCATTCGCTGCTGTCAGATGCTCCAGGAGTAACGAAGCCTGGAGACTATTTTTACGTTAATTTCTCAACTTCTGAACCCCTGGGGAGTATAATACAAGCTAGAGCCCCAAACATCTCTGAATGCTTACAAAGTCTTAGTAAGGATCTCCCCCTGTTCTCAGAGCCCAAGCATCCAAACTTCCTTATGGGGCCACTGGATGACTAGACTGTTTAGTCTATCTCTTTGGTGGGGAGTATCCCTCTCCAGAGGGGCGAGAATGATTGATAAGAAGTCTCACTTCCATTCCCTGTTGCAAGGGTCCTAAGACTCAGTCTCTACCCCCATGTGGGTTGCTAAAACCCACAAATAGCACATGTCCCCAGGAGAGGCAGGACATTAGTTCAAAGGCCAGGAGAGCTGAGTTTAACAGGGCTTTCACGTTTGACCCCAGCTATCTCTCTTACCTCCTGCAAGTTCAGTTATACATTTGTAAAATGTTTTATTTCATTTTCTGAGAGTCTTACAGCAACAAAGTTTTGGGGTTATCTCTTCTATCATATTATCAGAACCCAAACTGAAACTGTATCATCACAAATAACTACTCCTTGTGCAAAGTCACCAAAGGGAACAACCATTTGTTATTTTTGACCAACCAGCTCTCGTTCCCTCAATATCCATTTCCTTGCAACCTTCACTTGCAGTCCATATTTGACTAGCTGACTCCACCAAAGGGATGTGGATCAGGCCTAAGTCAATCAGCAGACTCCCCTTTATGGACCAGGGAGAGACGCTGAGTTTAATCAGAACAAAGCCCAGAACTGGTTTGAACAGAGAACAAGCAGCCCCATCGGGCTTTCCTGTAGGGTGAAGGTAAAGAGGCTCTTAGTGAGGGACTACTGCGAGGGGCCTGAACTTCAGAGACCACAATGAGAAGGAATGGGACCTGTGACCAACACTAAGTTAACACTGAGGAAGTGAAGCTGAGACCAGGAGGTAGAGAAACTACATCCTGGTCCCAACTGCTGGAGCCACTAGATCAAGTTTTGACCAAATCCAGTCCTACCACTTGATTGTTTACTTCCAGGTATTTTCTTTCTTGTCTAAGCCACTTAGAGCTACGTTTGTCAATAAAAAAAAGTGACATGAAAATATACCACGTATTCAAAGTTCAAAAATGAAAACAAAATTGTACTTGCTTACCTGGATAACCAATTCCTTTGGCATTTGCATAGGGAACCCCAGAAGATCCAGGACTATAAACCGGATTCATGATTGCAAAAACTAAAAGAAAAAAAAGGCGATTTAGCCAAGCACTTTTGCCCTCTGATTGTTCTCCAGTACCAGTCCTAAAAAAGCAGGCAGCTAGAGTGCTTTCTCTGTGCTGCTTATAAAACAATACATTTCATGCTGTCCACAACCAGCAGAGAACAAAAAAGGGACACTCAATGTCCTAATGGGTGCCAAACCAGGGCATGATAAACTTTTCTTCACACTTCTCCTCAGTCCATCAGAAGCTAAGGATTAAAAATTGTTAGCTCTATGTTCACTAAAAACAAGGGGAAAGGCCAGGTACGGTGGCGCACAACTGTAATCCCAGCACTTTGGGAGGCCGAGGTGGGCAGATCACCTGAGGTCAGGAGTGTGAGACCAGCCTGGCCAACATGGTGAAACTCCATCTCTACTAAAAATACAAAAATTGGCCGGGCATGGTAGCTCATGCCTGTAATCTCAGCACTTTGGGAGGCCGAGGTGGAGGGATCACTAGGTCAGGAGATCGAGACCATCCTGGCCAACATGGTGAAACCCCATCTCTACTAAAAATACAAAAACTAGCTGGTCGTCGTGGCGCGCGCCTGTAATCCAGCTGCTCAGGAGGCTAAGGGAGGAGAATCGCCTGAACCAGGTAGTCGGAGGTTGCAGTGCGCCAAGATCACACCACTGCACTCCAGGCTGGCTACAGAGCAAGACTCCATCTCAAAAACAAAACAAAACAAAAACAAAACAAAAATTAGCCAACTGTGGTGACACACACCTGTAATCCCAGCTACTTGGGAGGCCGAGGCACAAGAATCACTTGAATCCAGGAGGTAGAAATGGCAGTGAGCCAAGCTCGTGCCACTGCACTCCAAGGTGGGCAACAGAGCCAGACTTTGTCGCAAAAAAAACAAGCGGAAAATTCTACAAGTAACCAAAATGTTCTCCTAACGGAGGACAGTTAACCAAGATATATCCAGGACATGAAGTAGCAGGCAGCTGCTTTTCATGAAATGTTTAAAAACAGAATAATACAATGTTAAGTGAAAACAAAGTAGGGTATTACAATGCATCCTGCACTACACAGTATGATCCCAAATAAACACCTATATGTATAAAGATGTGTATCCCTGCACAAACAGAAAAAAAGTCTCAAAGGAAATATATAAAAATATGAACAGTGACTGACTCTAGACAGGAGTGGATTTAGTGTTCCTTCTGCAGTTTCCTGTATTTATTTACTATTATTATTTTTTTTTTTTCTCAGACAGAGTCTCGCTCTGTCGCCAGGCTGGAGGCACAATCTCAGCTCACTGCAACTCTACCTCCCAGGTTTAAGTGATTCTCCTGCCTCAGCCTCCCATGTAGCTGGGACTACAAGCGTGTGCCACCACACCCAGCTAATTTTTGTATTTTTAGTAGAGACGGGGTTTCACCATGTTAGCCAGGACAGTCTCATCTCTTGACCTCGTGATCCGCCCACCTCAGCCTCCCAAAGTGCTGGGACTGTATTTCTTCCCCCCGCCCCCTACCCCACCCCAAAACAGGGTCTTGCTCTGTTGCCCAGGTTGGAGTTCAGTGGCACAATCTCAGCTCACTGCAACCTTGACCTCCTGGGTGCAAGTGATTATCCCACCTCAGCCTCCCTAGTAGCTGGGACTACAGGTATGGTGCCACCATACCTGGCTAGGTTTTGTGTGTGTGTGTGTGTGTGTGTGTGTGTGTGTTTTAAATAGAGATGAGGTTTCATCATGTTGCCCAGGCTGGTTTTAAACTCCTGGGCCCAAGAGATCCACCCACCTCAGCTTCTTGAGTAGATGGGACTACAGGTGTGTGCCACCATGCCACACTAGTTTCCTGTATTTCTTTTTTTTTTTTTTTTTGAGACGGAGTCTCGCTCTGTCTCCCAGGCTGGAGTGCAGTGGCGGGATCTCAGCTCACTGCAAGCTCCGCCTCCCGGGTTTACGCCATTCTCCTGCCTCAGCCTCCCAAGTAGCTGGGACTACAGTCGCCACCTCGCCCGGCTAGATTTTTGTATTTTTTAGTAGAGATGGGGTTTCACCGTGTTAGCCAGGATGGTCTTGATCTCCTGACCTCGTGATCCGCCCGTCTCGGCCTCCCAAAGTGCTGGGATTACAGGCTTGAGCCACCGCGCCCGGCCAGTTTCCTGTATTTCTTTAAAAATTTGTTAAATTTTTTTTCCCAATAAAGACTAATTGGTTACAGCCCAGCAACTCTATTAATCCATTCAATGTTTTATCATCCATAAATATTTCCTTTTCCTGACAAGTTCAATAACTTGTACAGCCACAACCAGGACTCCATCCCTTCCCCAACAGAAGTATTGTTGGGAATTGATTCCCATTCAACTCTCCAGTAAGCTCCTCTGACTCCTATCCAGTGTATTATTTAACTTTATTTATTTATTTTTTAGACGTGGTCTTGCTCTGTCAGTCATAGCTCACTGCAGACTTGATCACCCAAGCTTAAGTGATCTTCCCACCTCAGCCTCCAGAGTAGCCATGACTACAGGTGTGCATTGCCACATCTGGCTCATTTTAGTAGAGACAGAGTCTTGCCCCATCACTCAGGCTGGTCTTGAACTCCTGAGTTCCAGTGATCCTCCCGCCTTGGCCTCCTAAAAATGCAGTGTATTAGAGTGTGAGCTTTCACTATTTCTCATCTGGTAAATTACTCACTGATGCATGTGGTTATAAAGATTAAGATGATCTTTAAGATTTAAAACAGCAGGCCGGGCACGGTGGCTCAAGCCTGTAATCCCAGCACTTTGGGAGGCCGAGGCGGGCGGATCACAAGGTCAGGAGATCGAGACCATCCTGGCTAACACGGTGAAACCCCGTCTCTACTAAAAAATACAAAAAACTAGCTGGGCGCGGTGGCGGGCGCCTGTAGTCCCAGCTACTCGGGAGGCTGAGGCAGGAGAATGGCGTAAACCCGGGAGGCGGAGCTTGCAGTGAGCTGAGATCCGGCCACTGCACTCCAGCCTGGGTGACAGAGCGAGACTCCGTCTCAAAAAAAAAAAAAAAAAAAAAGATTTAAAACAGCATGTGTGGGGTAGGGGGCTATATGGGAACTCTCTGTACCTTCTGCTCAATTTAGCTGTAAACCTCTGTACCTTCTGCTCAATTTTGCTGTAAACCTAAAACTGCTAGACCTAAAAAAAGTCTATTTTTAGGCTGAGTACAATGGCTCATGCCTGTATTCCCAGCACTGTGGGAGGATCACTTGAGGCCAGGAGTTCAAGACCAGCCTGGGCAATACAGAAAGCGTCCATCTCTGAAAAATAGGTAATGAGTAACAAAACACAAAATGTGCATTTTAGGTCTGCCTTCCCCACATTCCCATTTAGAATGTAGCCAAAACAAGCAGGGAACATGTACCTGATTCTGCTTAAAGGCAATTGTCTCCAGCATCAATAACAACACCTGGTACAAAATAGGTGCAACTACCTACCAACTTTCTAAAAAACAAATGCCTTTCAGAACACTCTAGGCGTCAAAATCCATTACAAAGACAAAATACGAAAAGAAACCACTTCAAATTTTCAGCTCATTTGACTCATTTAGAATACTCACAACCAAGCAATCCTGTACTAAGAAGAAAATATTAGGTCACATCCTTAGCCTCTGTAACAGGAAGTTCTGGATTAAATTAGGAATCAACTGGCAACTTTAGTAACTAAAACATTCATTACCTGAACTGTCTAATTTTTTTAAGCTTCAAAACCAAAGCCAAATGCCAAAATTGTCATGCCATTTACAGCTACAGCTATGTGATAGGTCTTGACCAGCAATGACCAACAAAACTTTGTAAAATGACCACATCCTTCTCTATCTGTGCTGTCCCCTACAGCAGCCGCCTGCCAAGTGTGCTGAGCACCTGAAAAATAAGGCTAGTATATGAGACTGCATCTTTTAGCTTTATTTAACTTCAACATAAGTAGTCACATGTGGCTAGGGGTTACTATACTGGACAGTGCAGGCCTACAGTTCAGAGTAGGGAGAAAACAAGTATACAAACAAGCAGGTAAGCAGGAGAATCACTTGTGTGTCTTACCCTATAGTTCAGGAATAAACAAACTAGCAACTGCCAATCCCTATTCCCCTGTACTTTTAACCCATGCTTGGCAAATGTGCAACAAAGAAATTATGGAGGTCTGCAAATATTTCACATACTTCTCTGGTTCAACTATCATCTCCCAAGAAGCAAATATTTCCCAAATGTTATTTCTTTCTTCTGTGCCAGGAGTTAATTTTATTTCTTAGTTGAATTCCAGATAAGCAAAGCACTACAAAAAGACCAGAGATAAAACCAAAGGTCAAGTCACAATCTCTTCTGAGTTTTACAATCTAGAAAAGCACTGTTCAACAGAACTTTCACAAAGATGGAAACAAGCCCTGGCAAGATGGCAAGACCCTGTCTGTACAAAAAGTAAAAAGATTAGCTGGATGTGGTGGTGCACACTTGTGGTCCCAGCTATCTGAGATCAGTTGAGTCTGGGAGTTCAAGGCCACAGTGAGCTATAATCATATAGCTCAGACAATGGAGCAAGACCCTATCGCAAAAACATAGATGAAAACGTGTCTGTACTGTCTAAATATGGTAACTGAATTTTTAGTTTAATTAACTTCAATAGTCCTGTGTACGTGACAGCTATTTTATTTTTTTTTTTGAGACGGAGTCTCGCTCTGTCGCCCAGGCTGGAGTGCAGTGGCCGGATCTCAGCTCACTGCAAGCTCCGCCTCCCGGGTTCGGGCCATTCTCCTGTCTCAGCCTCCTGAGTAGCTGGGACTACAGGTGCCCGCCACCTCGCCCGGCTAGTTTTTTGTATTTTTTAGTAGAGACGGGGTTTCACCGTGTTAGCCAGGATGGTCTCGATCTCCTGACCTCGTGATCCGCCCGTCTCGGCCTCCCAAAGTGCTGGGATTACAGGCTTGAGCCACCGCGCCCGGCCCGTGACAGCTATTGTATTGGACAGTGCAGACATATACATAAGATTAAAAGTACAAATACTTTTTTTTTTTGAGACGGAGTCTCGCTCTGTCGTCCAGGCTGGAGTGCAGTGGCCAAATCTCGGCTCACTGCAAGCTCTACCTCCCAAGTTCACGCCATTCTCCTGCCTCAGCCTCCCGAGTGGCTGGGACTACAGGCACCTGCCACCATACCCAGCTAATTGTTTGTATTTTTAGTAGAGACGGGGTTTCACTGGGTTAGCCAGGATGGTCTCCATCTCCTGACCTCGTGATGCGCCCACCTCGGCCTCCCAAAGTGTTGGGATTACAGGCGTGAGTCACCGTGCCCGGCCTAAAAGTATGATACAAGGCAACAAGTGTTAAGAGTCACAAGAGAATAAAGTGCTCTGAGGGCTGAGAGGGGAGAGCAAAAATTCTATGGGGGAGGGAAGAAATAGGAAAAACTTGATTAAAGGGCAACATTAGGCCGGCACAGTGGCTCATGCCTATAATCCCAGTACTTTGGGAGGTCAAGTTGGGAGGATCACTTGAGGTCAGAAGTTGGAGACCAGCCTAGCCAACATGGTGAAACCCCATCTCTACTAAAAATACAACAAAAATTAGCCAGGCGTGTTGGCAGGTGCCTGTAATCCCAGCTACACAGGAGGCTGAAGCAGGAGAATCACTTGAACCTGGGAGGCAGAGGTTGCAGTGAGCTGAGATTGTGCCACTGCACTCCAGCCTGGCAACGGAGCAAGACTCCGTCTCAAAACATAATAATAATTAAAGGGCATCATTTCCAGTAAACAATGGATAGGATCAAATCACCCACAAAAATGAGAAAAAGCAAGATGCATTTTAGGAATATTAGGCAATTGAGTTTGTTTGGAGCTTAGGCTCTATGTAGGGAATCAGTAATAGGTAATTGTGGAGACAGCTTAGGTTACAACCACCAGGTGGAGACCCTTAAATATGGGCTGAGTGGAGATGCCGTCTGGTAGGCAAGGAAGCTCCTGAGCAGCACAGGTAAACAGAATTACCACATGACCCCACAATTCCACTCCTAGGGATATACCCAAGAGAAGTGAAAACACATGCTACGCCTACAGTTGGACATGAACATTTATAACAGCATTATTCCTAACAGCCAAAAACTGCAAACCCAAATGAAGTACTGAAGGATGTTAGGAAGCTCTCCTTCCATAATGACCTGACTTATAGCCTAGAATAATAATAAAACTCTACTCGGCTGGTTGCAGTGGCACATCCCCGTAATCCCAGCACTTTGGGAGGCTGACAAGGGTGGATTGCTTGAGGCCAGGCGTTCGAGACCAGCCTGGGCAACATGGTGAAACCCTGTCTCTGCTAAAAACACAAAAATTAGCTGGGTGTGGTGGCGCACACCTGTAATCCCAGCTACTCGGGAGGCTGAGGCATGAGAATGCTTGAACCTGGAAGGTAGAGGCTGCAGTGAGCTGAAATCGCACCACTGCACTCCAGCTGGGGCCACAGAGCGAGACTCCGTCTGAAGGAAAAAAAAAAAAAAATCAGATGGAACCTTTACATCTAACTTCCAGTTTACAAGAAAGGCAGGAGTAGGAGGAAATATGCTGAATGACACCATGAAGCAATCGGACAAACCCCAAAAGTGGGACATTCCAGAGGACAAATGACCCAGTTTCTTCAACAAGGCAACGGTGGGGGGAAAAAGGGGAGGGAGAGGAGGAAAGCTAGATAGTTCTAGATTAAAATAGACTTAGATATAAAGGCAATAGATGAATTTTGTTTGGACTCTTGATTTAGACTGAAACAACTGTAAGCAGAGTTTAAAGATATCTGGGACACGACTAAATACTGGGTATCAGCTGGTACGAAACAATTATGTTTAAGCCTGATAACAGTACTGTGATTATCTATAAATACATAAATTTGTAGAGACACCATAAAGTACATAAAATTGAAAATGATACATCTATGATTTAAAATATTTCTATAAAAAGAGCAAATACAACAAAATGCTAATAATCTTTATATCAAGATGTCGGATATAAGGTTGTGTACTGTATTGCTGTATTTTCAATTTTGCATAATGCAAAACTAAAGAAAAAACACACCATCACCAATCTACCTGAAATTTTAGTGCCACTAAAATCTCCCTGTAACCACCAACTTTCCAGTCTCACTTGGTGTGGACTAAGAAACCCAAACCCGGGCCGGGCGCGGTGGCTCAAGCCTGTAATCCCAGCACTTTGGGAGGCCGAGGCCAGCAGATCACGAGGTCAGGAGATCGAGACTATCCTGGCTAACATGGTGAAACCCCGTCTCTACTAAAAATACAAAAAACTAGCCGGGCGTGGTGGCGGGCGCCTGTAGTCTCAGCTACTTGGGAGGCTGAGGCAGGAGAATGGCGTGAACCCGGGAGGCGGAGTTTGCAGTGAGCCGAGATCACGCCACTGCACTCCAGCCTGGGAGACACAGCGAGACTCAGTCTCAAAAAAAAAAAAAAAAAAAAAGAAACCCAAACCCAAGGCTGGATCTAGAGCTTACCACCTTTTTTTTTTTTTTTTTGAGACAGAGTGTTTTCACTTTCGTTTCCCAGGCCGGAGTGCAAAGGCGCGATCTTGGCTCACTGCAACCTCTGACTCCCAGGTTCAAGCGATTCTCCTGCCTCAGCCTCCTGAGTAGCTGTGATTACAGGCATGTGCCATCACACCCAGCTAATTCTGTACTTTTAGTAGAGACAGGGTTTCTCCATGTTGGTCAGGTTGGTCTCGAACTTCCAACCTCAGGCAATCCGCCTGTCTTGGCCTCTCAAAGTGCTGGGAATACAGGCGTGAGCCACCGCACCAGGCCGAGCTTACCACTTTTTTAGCTTCCCATTTGAAATGACTCAACTGTCAGAATTCCTACGGGTGGTTTGACACCTGCATTAGAATAGACAAATGTCAGATTACCTTTAAAAAGATGACAGCAAAAATTCCTAACTTGAAAATCAAATAACAATCAGAAGAAAAGTCTGTCTTTAAAATGAAAGACCTGGCTGGGCATGGTGGCTCACACCTGTAATCCCAGCACTTTGGGAGGCCAAGGCGGGCAGATCACGAGGTCAGGAGTTCCAGACCAGCCTGGCCAACATGGTGAAACGCTGTCTCTACTAAAAACACAAAAATTAGCCGGCCTGGTGGCGCGTACCTGTAGTCCCACCTACTTGGGAGGCTGAGGCAAGAGAATCACTTGAACCCAGGAGGCAGAGGTTTCAGTGAGCCAAGATCATGCCACTGCACTCCAGCCTGGGCAACAGTGAGGCTCCATCTCAAAAAAAAAAAAAAAAAGAAAGAAAGACCCATCACTACACTATTTTTTCCTAGTTTGGAAACATATCGTCTCTAAACAAAGTTCCCACACAGAGCACTAAGAATGAAATACTACAATACCAGGCCTTTAAAATTTTATATCAACAAACCTAATTTCAAGAGGTTTAAATTCACTCTCAGAAACACCAATATACAAGATACAATACTCAGAAAAATCAACATTGGAAAGTCTCAGTAATGTCTGACATCATCAACAAAAGCTTGTAGACGTGGTGGCAAGTGCCTGTAACACCAGTGCTTCGGGAAGCTGAGGCAGGACTGCTTGAGCTCAGAAGTTTGAGATGAGCCTGGGCAATATAGTGAGACTCCCATCTCTATACAAATTTAATATATATTATATATATATATTTTTTGGTTTGTTTGTTTGGGATGGAGTCTCACTCTGTCGCCCAGGCTGGAGTGCAGTGGCACAATCTCGGCTCGCTGCAAGCTCTGCCTCCTGGGTTCACACCATTCTCCTGCCTCAGCCTCCCAAGTAGCTGGGGCTACAGCCACCCGCCACCATGCCCGGCTAATATTTTTGGATTTTTAGTAGAGACGGGGTTTCACCGTGTTAGCCAGGATGTTCTCCATCACCTGACCTCGTGATCTGCTGGCCTCGGCCTCCCAAAGTGCAGGGATTACAGGGGTGAGCCACCACGCCTGGCCAAAAATATATTTTTAAAAAAGAGGCTGGAAGGGGTGGCTCACATCAGTAATCTCAGCACTTTGGGAGGCCGACGTGGGTGGATCACTTGAGGTCAGGAGTTCGAGACCAGCCTGGCCAACATAGTGAGATGAGACCCCATCTCTACTAAAAACACAAACATTACATGGGCATGGTGGCATGCACCTGTAATCTCAGCTATTTGGGAGGCTGAGGCAGGAGAATCACTTTAACCTGGGAGGAGAAGGTTGCAGTGAGCCGAGATCACACCACTGCACTCCAGCTTGGGCAACAGAGCAAAACTGTCTCAAAAAAATAAAATAAAATAAAATAAAATAAAATAAAATAAAATAAAATAAAAAGAGCATATAGGCCGGGTGCGGAGGCTCCAGCACTTCGGGAGACCAACATGGGTGGACCACCTGAGGTCAACAGTTCAAGACCAGACTGGGTAACACGGTAAAACCCTGTATCTACTAAAAATACAAAAATTAGCTGGGCGCAGTGGTGTGTGCCTGTAATCCCAACTACTCGGGAGGCTGAGACAGGAGAATCCCTTGAGCCCGGGAGGAGGAGGCTGCAGTGAGCAGAGATCACACCATTGCACTCTGGACCGGGAGACAGAGCTACACTCCATCTCACAAAAAAAAAAGAAAAGAGAAGTTCTCTACTCTCCCCCAAACTTTACCTTCATTACCAAGGTTTGGGTTTGCATCTGACTGGGAGGAATTCATGTATTTCTACACAGTACAATCAGACAGACTTAATAGACTGGACACAAGGCATGAAAAAAGTATCACTCTATTACACTGGTGTACTGTTCTTTTAAAATTGTGCTTGGCCGGGCGCGGTGGCTCACGCCTGTAATCCCACCACTTTGGGAGGCCAAGGCGGGCAAATCATGAGGTCAGGATATCGAGACCATCCTGCCTAACACGGTGAAACCCCGTGTCCACTAAAAAAAAATACAAAAAAATTAGCCGGGCGTGGTGGCGGGCGCCTGTAGTCCCAGCTACTTGGGAGGCTGAGGCAAGAGAACGGCGTGAATCTGGGAGGCGGAGCTTGCAGTGAGAGGCGATCCCACCACTGTGCTCCAGCCTGAGCGACAGAGGGTGACTCGTCTAAAAAAAAAAAAGAAAAAAAAAATCGTGCTCAATTAATGCAGGAAAAAAACTGTCTAAAGACAACTTTGGTATAATTTCCCTTTAAACTACGGAACCTATTAAAAAATAATTTTAAAACGCACTGTAGATTTTTTTCAATTTTAATCCTCTACTTCTATGGCATTACACTGCTCTCATTTCCTAACAAATATATTAAGATCTAATAAGACGACCTGGGCTGCTTACTCCCGCCTTCTAGGTTCCAGGCAATTAACTTACACACACAGCCTAATCCTTCCACTCTTCTGACTCTGCAGGAGTCAGAAGAGAACTACCTGCTTGGGCATTTCTAGTGAATGCTGCATAGAGAACATCCAGGAGAACCCAAAGAAAGCAGGCTCCAACTCTTAAAAGTCTATAGGCCGCCTTCTACCAGACCTTAACTTTCATTTAATCAAAATCACAACTAATTTTAACTCACTTTAAAGCTTTCTTGTATTCAGAAACATTCCAAAATGTTACATGAGTAACATATGCCAACACTCCACCAAAGTAAGCCGGCTTTGTAAAGACAAAGAGAAGCAAGATTTTCACAATTTCTGCAACACTAGCTTCAAAATTAGAATAGCCTTACACTGTTCAAATCTTGGCTGTCAAAGCAAAAATAACCCACTCCTTCTTTATCTACAAAAGCTTAAAAATGTGTTCCTGTTATTGCCAAAACCAAAAAGTTTTATTTAATCCAGAATCTTTCATCCACAGTATTTGAGAAAAGTCATCTCAAATTACACAAGGATGACCTGAAAGTTTAAGGAGTGGAAACTACATAAACCTTTTTATTTGTAAAACTTCCTGGCATGCGAAAACAATGCAAAATATTCTTATGTTTTATTTTAATGACTAAACATAAACTCAAACAGCCCATGAGATGCACACTTCATGTTCACATACACTATAAAACAGAAATACCCTTATTTGTGGACGTCGTAAAGGCGCACTGCACTCTTTTTTCAAAGTTAACCCAGGATGGGCCACGAAACGTCCTTTCTGAAGGAAATCTTAAAAGCCTGTAATTTAAATCGTGCCTTTTCAAGCTGGAAAGAGAACGCTCAGATGCCGCCAAGCCAAAAAAAAAAAAAAAAATTATCTTTACTTCGTGGGTAGACAAAGTGAGTAGTTACACGTAAGAAATGACTATTGTCACAGCGCTCTGCCCCCGTGTTTCACGCTCGCATTCCTGACGGCTGCGACCCCGACCTTTAGGAGAACGCCCCGCGCCGCCAAGCCACCTCGGCGGCAGGCCCGCGCCGCCAAGACCGCACCTGCCCGAGTACGTGTCCGGCCGAGCTCCGCCCCCGGCCCCCGCCCGGCCTTGCCCGCGGGACAAAGCGCACCCCAGGCCGGTCCGGACGCCAAGCGACCCCGAGCCGCGGGCCGACCTTGGCACCGCCCCGAGCCGGCCGCACAAAGCGCCGCACTTCCGGCCTGGACGCGCAGTCGCCCGCCGCCCGCCCCCACTCACCGCGCCGCGGCGGCGACCTGGGCCTCAGTGACCAGCGCACGCCGGCCCGCGGCGGGCTTGGCCGTGGGGCGAAACGAGGGAGGGCGCGCCGAGGAGACCGGCTACGATAAGAGGCTGACCCTCCGAGCCCCGCGTCTCCGCCGCCTCCCCGGCGCCGCGCTCCCGCTAGCTCGGCTCCGCTTGGCCCGGCCCGCCTCTCCGCAGCCCGCGCTCCCCGCCGACGCTGCGCAGCCACCGGAGTCGTCGACCTCACTTCCGCCCGAGCTCGCCGCGACGGGGGCGCGCCAGGCACGTGACTGCGCAGCGTGCGCGCTCCCGCCGGCGCCCTCGAGACGCCCGGATGGACGAGCGCGGGCCCGCCGCAATTAGCGAACGGATGGGGCGTAGCTGTAGTTTTTGCATTCACGCTCTGTGAAAAAAGTATTTGATTTATATTTTGAGATAGTCCCGCGCCGCAGAAACCCTTGTGTGTGCCCGGACGCCAGGGCGCGGGCCGCTATGGCCGCACCCGGGAGTCGAGCCTTGTCCCCGGGGGGCGGAGCGGGGCGGAGCTCAGCTCACGGAGCCTTTGCCAGTGTGGAGGCTGCGGGCGCCCGCTCAGGAGTGCAGATTTCAGAGAATGCAAGTCGGTTTCAAGTGTAGAAGTGCGGAATCATTTATATAGACAGAATTCAGGAAAGGTGTACTAGAATGTTCGTTGTTTTTTTTTTTTTTTTTTGAGACGGAGTTTCGCTCTTGTCACCCAGGCTGGAGTGCAATGGGGCGATCTCGGCTCACTGCAACCTCCGCCTCCCGGGTTCAAGCGATTTCCCTGCCTCGGCCTCCCGAGTAACTGAGATTCCAGGCGCCCGCCACCACACCTGGCTAATTTTTGTGTTCTTAGTAGAGACGAGGTTTCTCCGTGTTGGTCAGGTTAGTCTCCAACTCCTGACCTCAGGTCAGCCACCCACGTCGGCCTCCCAAAGTGCTGGGATTACTGGTGTGAGCCACCGCGCCCGGCCAAATGTTAGTATTTTTATGTAAAGCTTAGTATATAGTTACAATGATTTGATTAGTTCAGGGGGTCTCTGGGGGGAGGTATGTTTATTATTTCATATTAAAGAGGTGCGTGTCTTGGTGTTTCTGTTTGGGGTGTCGTCTGGTCTGAGCTAGGTACAGGATGACAAAGGAGGGAGTTATTGCAATAAAGATTAGTGACGGAAGGGAGGAGGCCTGGCTCTGGTCTTTTTTCAGTCGTTTATAAAATAAAAACAGCTGGGCGCGCTGACATGCCTGTAATCCCAGCACTATGGGAGGCGGAGGTGGGCAGATCACGAGGTCAGGAGTTCAAGACCAGCGTGGCCAACATAGTGAAAAAGCGTTTCTACTAAAAATACAAAAATTAGCTGGGGGTGGTGGCACACATCTGTAATCCCAGCTGCTCAGGAGGCTGAGGCAGGAGAATCTCTTGAATCCGGAAGGCAGAGGTTGCAGTGAGCTGAGATTGCTGCCACTGCACTCCAGCCTGGGCGACAGAGCAAGACTCCGTCTCAAAAAAAAAAAAAAAAAAAATATATATATATATATATATATATAAATGTGTAACCATGGAATCATAAAAGGACAAGAAGAAAACATGGGGAAATTCCTTTTTAGTATTGGAGTAAAGAGGGCCTTTCTACGTATTATTCGAAATCCAGAAGTCATGACTGTCAAAAGCTTTGGCCGGCAAAAAGCACCATAAGCAAAGTCAAAAGATAAATGATTAACAAGGAAGAAATAGTCCCAACTCATGTAAATAGACAAAGCTAATCTCTTTAATATTCCAAAAGCTTCCAGAAGTCAACAATAAAAAGCCCTAGCACCCAATAGAAAAATTAGAGTTCACAGCAAAGGACTAAGCCTGGCTGTTAGTCATATGAAAAATATCCAATCTCACTTCTATAAAGACCAATGCAAGTTAAAACTCTTTGAGACAGCAGTGTTCACTGTGATTGGCAACCATCCAAAAAATTGGCAATGCTATTGATAAGGCTGCCAGGAAGCTGGCACTCAGACATTGCTGGATGGGAAAGGGGATCATCTGATGATGTGTGTCAAAATGAATACACAATGTTTTATTCAACAACTGCACGTCTGGCAGTTTGCCTACAGAGATACTCACAGATGTGTGAAATGAAATGAGTTCACGCCTATTAATTGCAGCATTGTGCATAGTAGCAAAATACTGGAAACAAATCCTAGTGTCCACACCTAGGGAAATGACTGAGTAAACTCTGGTTTATCTTGCAGTGAAATAGCCTATAACTTGAAAAAGAAATGGGGAAACTTTGTATGTACTGAAATGAAAATATCTCCAAGGTAGACTTTTCAATGAAAAAAACCAAGTATGGAACTGTGTGTAAGAATGTTACATAAAAAGGTAGAAATGAAAAAATATATCTGTATTTATTTACATTTACAGAATATTGTCATATTTACAGAAATACCAAAAAAATAGCCAAAAATCTACCGGTAACGATTATCTGTGATAACACTGGGAAAAAAAGTGGGCCCTGAGCAGATAGGGGACAGATGTGAGAAAGATAATTTTCATGTTTGGGTTTTTTTTTTAATTTTTGCACCAGGTGAATATATAAATTACCTACTCTAAAATTAAATTTAAAAATAAATAAAAATCTCAGCCAGGCATGGTGGCTCACACCTGTAATCCCAGCACTTTGGGAGGCTGAGGTGGGCGCATCATGAGGTCGGGAGATGGAGACCATCCTGGCTAACACGGTGAAACCCTGTCTCTACTGAAAATACAAAAAAATTAACCGGGCCTGGTGGCACGTGCCTGTAGTCCCAGCTACTCGGGAGGCTGAGGCAGAAGAATCGCTTGAACCCGGAAGGTGGAGGTTGCAGTGAGCCGAGATCATGCCACTGCACTCCAGCCTAGCAACAGAGTAGGACTCTGTCTCAGAAAAATAATAATAATAAGAAGAAAATCTCATATATTTTTGATGGGAGTAAAATGGTATAATCACTTTGGATAAAGTTCTAATCATTTCTTATGAAACTAAACATCCGAGGTGGAGGCGGGCAGATCGTGATGTCAGATCAAGACCATCCTGGCTAACATGGTGAAACCCCATCTCTACTAAAAATACAAAAAAAAAAAAAATTAGCCGGGTGTGGTGACAGGCGCCTGTGGTCCCGTAGCAGGACGAGCCGCAGACAAAACTCCTCAGACACCGGATTAAAGAAGGAAGAGATTTTTTTATTCAGCCGGGAGCGTTGGCAGACTCGCATCTTAGGAGTCCAGCTCCCCAAAAAAGAAATTCCTAGCCCTTTTAAGGGCTTACAACTCTAAGGGGTCCACGTGAAAAGGTCATGATAAGTCAAGTAAACGTGAGGAATGTGACTGGGGCTACATATATCAGCTAACAGAACAAAAAGTTTTATAGTGCTTTCTCATACAATGTCTGGAATTTACAGATAACACCAGTAGTTTTGGTCAGGGGTTATTATTATTATTATTATTATTATTTTAAACACAAGGGCCAGGTGGTGACGCCAAGGTCATCTACCTATTGATCTTACTTTTGTTTCTTTCCAACTTTTTACTTTACCCCTTCTCTCCTGTCTTATAAACTAGGGAAAAGGGGAGGTGAGGGAGAAGCTGGGAAGGACAGCAGGAGAAGTGGTGGTCTCATTCCAGTCCCAGCTACTCGGGAGGCTGGGACAGGAGAATGGCGTGAACCCGAGAGACGAAGCTTGCAGTGAGCCGAGATTGCACCATTGCACTCCAGCCTGGGTGACAGAGCGAGACTCCGTCTCAAAAAAATAAAAGTAAAAATAAAGAAACTAAGGCCAGGCGCGGTGGCTCACGCCTGTAATCCCAGCACTTTGGGAGGCCGAGGCGGGCGGATCACGAGGTCAGGAGATCGAGACCATCCTGGCTAACACGGTGAAACCCCGTCTCTACTAAAAATACAAAAAATTAGCCGGGCGTGGTGGCGGGCGCTTGTAGTCCCAGCTACTGGGAGGCTGAGACAGGAGAATGGCGTGAACCCGGGAGGCGGAGCTTGCAGTGAGCCCAGATCGCGCCCTGCACTCCAGCCTGGGTGACAGAGTGAGACTCCTTCTCAAAAAAAAAAAAAAAAAAAAGAAACTAAACATCCGGCCTGGTGTGGTGGCTGAAGCCTGTAATCACAGCAGTTTGGGAGGCTGAGGCGTGCAGATTACTTGAGGTCAGGAGTTCCAGACCAGCCTAGCCAATGTGGTGAAACCTCGTATCTACTAAAAATACAAAAATTAGCTGGACGTTGTGGCAGGCACCTGTAATCCCAGCTACTCAGGAGGCTGAGGCAGGAGCATCGCATGAACCCGGGAGGCAGAGGTTGTAGTGAGCCAAGATCACGCCACTGCACTTCAGCCTGGGTGACAGAGCGAGACTCTGTCTCTAAAAAAATACATAAACAAACAAACATTGGCCAGGTACAGTGTCTTACGCCTGTAAGCCTGTAATTCCAACACTTTGGGAGACCAAGGTGGGCGGATTGTTTGAGCCCAAGAGTTTGAAATCACCCTGGGTAATATATCAAGAGCCCCGTTTCTACAAAAAAAAAAAAAAAAAAAATACAGACTGGGTGCGGCGGCTCACAACTGTAATTCCAGCACTTTGGGAGGCCGAGGTGGGTGGATCACCTGAGGTCAGGAGTTCAAGAACAGCCTAGCCAACATGGTGAAACTCATCTCTACTAATAATACAAAAATTAGCCAGGAGTGGTGCTGTGCACCTGTAGTCCCAGCTACTGGGGAGGCTGAGGCAGAAGAATCGCTTGAATCCAAGAGGCAGAGGTTGCAGTGAGCCGAGATCACATCACTGCACTCCAGCCTGGGTGACACAGAACAGTGAGACTCTGTCTCCAAAAAACAAAACAAAAATTAGCTGGATGTGGTGTTGCACTCTGTAGTCCCAGCTACTGGTAGGGGGTGAGTAAGGAGAGAGGATTGTCAAGCCCAGTGGGTGGAGACTGCAGTGAGCTATGATGGTGCTACTGCACTCCAGCCTGGGTGACAAAGCAAGTCTGTGTCTTAAAACAAAGGTCAAAAATTTGAGACCAGCCTGGCCAACATGGTGAATCCCCGTCTCTGATAAAAAATACAAAAATTAGCTGGGCGTGGTCATGGGCACCTGTAATCCCAGTTACTCGGGAGGCTGAGGGTGGAGAATCGCTTGTATCCGGGAGACAGAGCTGGCAGTGAGCTGACGTCATGCAATTGCACTCCAGCCTGGGCAGCAGAGCGAGACTCTATCTGAAAAAAGCAAAACAAAACAAAAACGAAAACAAACAACAAAAAACTACACATCTCTCTTATCACTCAGCAAATTGTACCAAAGAGGATTGCAATCATATATCCATGCAAAGACTTGTACAGAAATGTTCATTACTGTTTTATTGATAATAGCCTCAAACAGGAAAGCATTCATGCATCTATCATTAGAACAGCTAAACAAGCTCAGGGATATGCTGGGGCCACTAGCGTAAGCCAAAGGACAAATTTACAGGAATTTTGTAAGCGATTTGTGAAATGCAGCCAATATTAAAAATTATATTGTGTAAATTTAATATTAAAAACAAAGGGAATGTATGATCAAAATGCATTCCTGCCGGGCGCGGTGGATCACGCCTGTAATCACAGTACTTTGGGAGGCCAAGATGGGCAGATCACGAGGTCAGGAGTTCGAGATCAGCCTGGCCAACATGGTGAAACCCCGTCTCTACTAAAAATACAAAAAAGTAGTCGGGCGTGGTGGCAGGCACCTGTAATCCCAGATACTCAGGAGTCTGAGGCAGGAGAATCCCTTGAACCCGGGAGGCTGAGCTAGCAGTGAGATGAGATCGCGCCACTGCACTTCAGCCTGGGCGGGCAGGGGGAGACTCTGTCTCAACAAACAAACAAAAAACAACAACAAGAAAAACAAAATGCAGGTGGCTCATGCCTGTAATCCTAGCACTCTGGGAGGCTGTGACGGGCGGATCACAAGGTCAGGAGATCGAGACCATCCTGGTTAACAAAAAACTAGCCAGGTGTGGTGGCGGGCGCCTGTAGTCCCAGCTACTCAGGAGGTTGAGGCATGAACCCAGGAGGCGGAGCTTGCAGTGAGCTGAGATCACGCCACTGCACTCCAGCTTGGGAGACAGAGCAAGACTCTGTCTCAAACAACAACAACAACAACAACAACAACAACAACAAAATGCATTCCTTCCTAATGACTTTATTATACGCCTTTGAGGCTCCTTGCATCTATTGTACCTGCCTGTGGACATGCCGTATAGCACTATGCTGCTGGCCTTCCCGGCTCTCTCCCTTCAGTTAGTTTGAGACCAACCTGGGCAATATATGGAGACCCCCGCCATCACTACAAAAAATAAAAAAATTAGATCGGGGCTGGGTGTGGTGGCTCATGCCTGTAATCTCAGCACCTTGGGAGGCCGAGGCAGGAGGATCACTTGAGTCCAGGAGTTGAAGACCAGCCTGAGCAATATAATGAGACCCTGTCTCTATTTTTAAAAAATTAAATTTAATTTAAAAACAATTAATTGGGTGTGGTGGCACACGCTGTAGTCCCAGCTACTCTGGAGACTGAGGTGAGAGGATCGCTTGAGCCCTAGAGTTCAAGGCTGCAGTGAGCCGTGTTTATGCCACTGTACTCTAGCTTGTGCAACAGAGTGAGACCCTGTCTTGAGAAATAAAAAAACAGAAAGGCCAGGCGCAGTGGCTCGCGCCCATAATTCCAGCACATTAGGAGGCTGAGGCGGGCAGATCACAAGGTCAGTAGTTCGAGACCAGCCTGGCCAATATGGTGAAACCCTGTCTCTACTAAAAAATACAAAAATTAGACAGGTATGGTGGCGTGCGCCTGTTGTCTCAGCTACTCAGGACGCTGAGGCAGGAGAATCGCTGGAACCCAGGAGGCAGAGGTTTCAGTGAGCCGAGATCACTCCACTGCACTCCAGCCTGGGCAACAGAGCGAGACTCCATCTCAAAAACAAACAAACAAACAAAAAACAAACAGAAAGTATTTGGGGTTCAGGGCTTTGGATTCAAAATGGGAGTCCAAGAACTCATTTTGTTCCTCCATAGATGCCTGTGAAATAGGTGACAGATGTTCAACAGTAAATAAGCAACACGGCAGACTGAAGTAGCAGTAGAGGCTCAGGTGGGCTGGAGGAGAAAGGGCACTCACTTTCCTGTGGATGGTTGAAATAGGCAGAAAAGGCTGCAACCCAAAGCAGGGAGTGAAGGGGGAGAGAAACTGCAAGGCTGTATGTACCACAGCTGTGCCCCTTTTCATTTCCTCATTC
The DNA here is from genome assembly GCF_037993035.2 of Macaca fascicularis. Taxonomy (NCBI): domain Eukaryota; kingdom Metazoa; phylum Chordata; class Mammalia; order Primates; family Cercopithecidae; genus Macaca; species Macaca fascicularis. Next base: position 1,483,091 of record NC_088386.1, read on the forward strand.
TTATATGCATGGGCAGCTTCCTGTTTATAGCGGGCAAAACCCCAGCTACTATCCTCAAAAGAAATGGGTTCCACTGTCTTTGGCTGGGCGTGGTGGCTCATGCCTGTAATCCCAGCATTTTGGGAGGCCGGGGCTGGGGGGATCACCTGAGGTTGGGAGTTCGAGACCAGCCTGACCAATCTGGAGCAACACTGTCTGTACAAAAAATACAAAATAGTCGGGTGTGGTGACGCATGCCTGTAGTATCAGCTACTCGGGAGGCTGAGGCAGGAGAATCGCTTGAACCTGGGAGGCGGAGGTTGCGGTGAGCCAGGATCGAGCCATTGCACTCCAGCCTTGGCAACAAGAGTGAAACTCCGTCTCAAAAAAAAGAAGAAAAAAGGGGAGGGGAGGGGAGGGGAGGGGAGGGGAGGGGAGGGGAGGGGAGGGGAGGGGAGGGGATTCCACTGTCTGAAGAAAGCCATGGCTTCTTAGTAGATGTTGAGGGCAAAATGAAGTACAATTTAGGCATGCAAAAACTCATTATTTCCCACCCCAAAAGGCAGTTCCAGAATTTCTGTATAGGAGAAGCAAAGGTGCAACCAGCATGCTGGAACGGCTTCCTAGGCTGCACTCTGCATTGCTTGCCCCTGCTGTTCTCCCTAGTGCTGTGTATCTGTTTGGGATGAATCTGGGTGTTGGTAAACATCATGGGGCAGCTGAAATCCTACTGTTCCACCCTAAGTGCCACCTTGGCTACTTTTATACATATAAAAAATTTCGGCTGGGTACAGTCTCACACCAGTAATCCTAGCACTTTGGGAGGCCGAGGCGGTTGGATCATGAGGTCATGAGGTCAGGAGATTGAGACCATCCTGGCTAACACGGTGAAACCCCCTCTCTACTAAAAATACAAATAATTAGCCAGGCGAGGTGGCAGGCGCCTGTAGTCCCAGCTACTCGGGAGGCTGAGGCAGGAGAATGCTGTGAACCTGGGAGGCGGAGCTTGCAGTGAGCCGAGATCGCACCACTGCACTCCAGCCTGGGCGACAGAGCGAGACTCCGCCTCAAAAAAAAAAAAAAAAAAAAAGAAAGAAAGAAAGAAAGAAAAAGTAAAGGAAGAGTGCCTGTTATCTCCTATTCCTTGGACGCTCCGCATTCCCAATTATGTGGGGTATAGCAGGGGAGACACGGCATTTTATTTCATGTTGTATTTGGAGTTTTTTTTTTTTTAATTTACTTATGTTTTTGTATATTTTGTTTCACTATGTTGCCCGGGTTGGTCTTGAACTTCTGGCCTCAAGCGATCCTTCTTCCTCGGCCTTCCAAATGTTGGGATATCAGGTGTGAGCTACTGTGCCTGGCCTGGAATTTCTTTTTTAACCAGCAGAACTTCTCACTTTACATTCTTTAGTAAAGAAATGCATACTAGAAATTGGGCAAAAACGGAGTGGGGCTTAGCAGCAGGTGATTTGGTTTGAGCCAGGTGAGGCCCATAGAGGCAGGCCACTGATGGGTACAGAGTCCCAGTGCAACTCTTGGAACTCCTGGACGTCCCCCTCTCACTTTCAGACAAGAGGCTGCCCACTCAGGACAGGCAGATGGGGGGCTGGAAAGCAGGCGTCCTCACCTGCACCCAGCCTTCTTTCCCCTGGCCTCTTCTCAATAAACATGAACAGGAAGCCAGTTTTTTTTTTTTTTTTTCTTTTCTGAGTTGGAGTTTCACTCAGTCACCCAGGCTGGAGTGCGGTGGTGCTATCTCAGCTCACTGCAACCTCTGCCTCCTGGGTGCAAGCGATTCTCCTGCCTCAGCCTCCTGAGTAGCTGGGATTATAGGTGCCCGCCACCACGCCTGGCTGATTTTTTTGTATTTTTAGTAGAGATGGGGTTTTACCATGTTGGCCAGGCTGGTCTTGAACTCCTGACCTCGTGATCCCCCTGCCTCCGCCTCTCAGAGTGCTGGGATTACAGGCGTGAGCCACCACGCCCAGTCCAGAAAGCCAGTTTCACTGAATCAGAAAACTTGTTATGGGACACTCCCTCCTCCAGGTCCTGGAACATCCATTTAAACTGAACTTTATTAAAATATTACTTTTTTTTGGCTGGGCGCTGTGGCTCACGCCTGTAATTATTATTTTTTGAGGCAGGGTCTCATACTTTTGCTCAACCTGGAGTGCAGTGACACAATCATGGCTCACTGCACCCTTGACCTCCCGGGTTCTAGTGAAGCTTCCCTCTCAGCCTCTCAGGCAGCTGGGACTACAGATGCAAGCCACCACGCCAGGCTAATTTTTTTATTTTTATTTTTTTGTAGAGAAAGTGTCCCACTGTGTTGCCCAGGCTGGTCTTTTTTTTTTTTTTTTTTTTTTGAGACGGAGTCTCGCTCTGTCGCCCAGGCTGGAGTGCAGTGGCCAGATCTCAGCTCACTGCAAGCTCCGCCTTTCGGGTTCATGCCATTCTCCTGCCTCAGCCTCCGGAGTAGCTGGGACTACAGGGGCCCGCCACCTCGCCCGGCTAGTTTTTTGTATTTTTTAGTAGAGACGGGGTTTCACCAGGTTAGACAGGATGGTCTCGATCTCCTGACCTTGTGATCCGCCCATCTCGGCCTCCCAAAGTGCTGGGTTTACAGGCTTGAGCCACCGCGCCCAGCCCCAGGCTGGTCTTGAACTCCTGGGCTCAAGTGATTCTCCTGTCTTGGCCTCCCAAAGTGCTGGGATTATAGGTAAGAGCCATCACACCCAGACTCAAATATTACTTTTTCCTGTTGTTGAAGTGATACATATTCATGAAAGAAAATTTGGAAAATGCAGAAAAGTAGAAAAAATAAATGTCATCCACAGTCCCATCACTCAGAGCGAATATGTTAGTGTATTTTTGAATACTCCAAACTCAAACCCTGAAAGATCCCTAAGACTCACCCTGAAGGTGGTCAGGGCTAGTATAGCCTTAATGAGGGCTGGTCAAGAGGCTTGGTGATGTCAGGCAATTTACCCAAGCTCATCCAGGAGCAGCAGAACCAGGAAAAACCCCACGTGATACCAATCTCCAAACTCTTGTGTTGACTAAGCCATAATATCTTGCAAAAGATGGGATTGCAGGCATCACAGGACTCCTTACCCTGCATTTTTTTATTTTCCCCAGAGAGGAGCTGGGTTAAGACAGGGGCCCTGACTGGCAGAATTTGGGGTTTTGAAGACCAATAACAATAGGGCTCTTCCAAAGTTTTTTTTTTTTTTTTTTTTTTTTTTTTTTTTTAAGTTTTTTCCCTTTTAAATTTAGATATAATTTATACACAGAAAAATGTACAAATCTATTTATTTATTTATTTATTTTTAGACTGAGTCTCTCTCTGTCGCCCAGGCTGGAGTCCAGTGGCGTGCTCTGGGCTCACTGCAACCTCCGCCTCCCGGGTTCACGCCATTCTCCTGCCTCAGCCTCCCTAGTACCTGGGACTACAAGTGCCCGCCGCCACGCCCAGCTAATTTTTGTATTTTTAGTGGAGATGGGGTTTCAGCGTGTTAGCCAGGATAGTCTCAATCTCCTGACCTGGTGATCAGCCGCCTCAGCCTCCCAAAGTGCTGGGATTGCAGGCGTGAGCCACCGCGCCCAGGCTTTTTTTTTTTTTTTTTTTGAGATGGAGTCTTGCTCTGTCACTCAGGCTGGAGTGCAGGGGCAGAATCTCAGCTCACTGCAACCTACGCCTCCCGGGTTGAGGCTATTCTCCTGCCTCAGTCTCCTTAGTAGCTGGGACTACAGGCGCGCGCCACCACACCCGACTAATTTTCTTTTGTATTTTTGGTAGAGGTGGTGTTTCACCACGTTGGTCAGGCTGGTCTCGAACTCCTCACCTCGTGATCTGCCAGCCTTGGCCTCCCAAAGTGCTGGGATAACAGGCGTGAGTCACCGTGCCTGGCCAAAAATGTACAAATCTTTTTTTTTTTTTTTTTTTTTGAGATGGAGTCTGGCTCTGTCACCCAGGCTGGAGTGCAGTGGCCGGATCTCGGCTCACTGCAAGCTCCGTCTCCCGGGTTCACGCCATTCTCCTGCCTCAGTCTCCCAAGTAGCTGGGACTACAGGTGCCCACCACTATGCCCGGCTAGTTTTTTGTATTTTTAATAGAGATGGAGTTTCACCGTGTTAGCCAGGATGGTCTCGATCTCCTGACCTCGTGATCCGCCCGTCTCGGCCTCCTAAAGTGCTGGAATTACAGGCTTGAGCCACCGCGCCCAGCCACAAATTTTTTTTTTTTTTTTTTTTTTTGAGACGGAGTCTCGCTCTGCCGCCCAGGCTGGAGTGCAGTGGCCGGATCTCAGCTCACTGCAAGCTCCGCCTCCCGGGTTCACGCCATTCTCCTGCCTCAGCCTCCCCAGTAGCTGGGACTACAGGCGCCCGCCACCTCGCCCGGCTAGTTTTTTGTATTTTTTAGTAGAGACGGGGTTTCACCGTGTCAGCCGGGATGGTCTCGATCTCCTGACCTCGTGATCCGCCCGCCTCGGCCTCCCAAAGTGCTGGGATTACAGGCTTGAGCCACCGCGCCCGGCCAAATCTTAAGTATAGTGTTCAGCTTGGTAAAGTTTTACTTAACACACACGTACCCACCATTCAGATCAATGTATAGAACATTTTCAGCACCCCAGGAGTGGGGTTGCCAGGAGGATCTCTCAAGCCTCTTTCCAGGCAGTACTCCTGCACCAGCCCCCAACCCCTGCTAGGCTGGAATGCAGTGGCTTGATTATAGGCCAAACTTCTGGCCTCATCCTCCTGCCTCTGCCTCGCAAAGCTCTGGGATTACTGGCATGAACCACTTCAACTGGCCAACGTTTCTTTTCCCTCTATTGTCTTAAGAAAACCCCCAACTTTTCATTTTGAATAATTTTAGACTACAAAAAAGTTACAAAGCTAGTATACCCTTCACACAATTTCTCCTAATGTTAACCATTACACATTTGTCAAAACTAAAAACTATTACCTAAACTTAAACTTTTATATGAAGTTTATATCCTAGCTACATCACCATGTTGCATATGACAGTTTCTCAGTGTTTTTCTTGCTTTTGATTACCTAGATAGTTTGAAGAGTTTTGGTGAGGTGTTTTGAGGAATATCCCACAAATGAGATTTGTCTGATGTTTATCTTTCAGTTAGACTGAGCTCACTTTTTTTTTTTTTTAAATCACATCTTGTCAAGGGCAAATGCAGTGACTAGTCACTTTGATTTTCACGTGGAGTGCCTCCGCTGTGAAGTTACAGCCCTTTCCACACTGTGCTCTTGGAAAGGGCGTCCCCAGGCACTGGCCACACTCGGGGTGGGTGCAGACGGATTACCACACCCCTCTGGATGAGGTATTATTAGAATTCCTCTGCAAGGAAGATTATCCCTTCTCCTTCATTTATTTAATCAGGTATTTATATCAGCACGGGCTCTGGGATGTTTTATACTCTAGGTTATAACTTAATGCAATGTACTTTATATTGCTGCTCAAATTGTACCAGGTGTGGTCCCCGGGAGCTTTCTGGGTAGATCCCTGAGCCCTTGGACGCCCGGTCCTTCCGTTTTTTGAGCACTTCGAGCTTCTGGCCTACAAAACGCTCTGGCTCAGCTAGAGCTTTCTGAGCCCGGGTCCTAGAGTTGCTCATTTCTCTAAGGCTTTATTAAAATATTACATAAAATATTAAAATATTAAATATCTCTCATTTCTCTGAACTTTATTAAAATATTACTTTTATTTGGCTGGGCGCGGTGGCTCACGCCTGTAATTATTATTTTTTTTAAGCAGGGTCTCATACTTTTGCTCAACCTGGAGTGCAGTGACACAATCATGGCTCACTGCACCTTTGACCTCCTGGGTGCTAGTGAAGCTTCCCGCTCAGCCTCTCAGGCAGCTGGGACTACAGATGCAAGCCACCACGCCAGGCTAATTTTTTTATTTTTATTTTTTTGTAGAGAAAGTGTCCCACTGTGTTGCCCAGGCTGGTCTTGAACTCCTGGGCTCAAGCGATTCTCAAACAGGCCTTGGCCCTGTTTTTAGAGAGCGGTATTTAGAAACCAAGATTAGGGTGCTAACAACTCTTTTTTTTTTTTTTTTTTTTTTTTTTTTTTGAGACGGAGTCTTGCTCTGTCACCCAGGCTGGAGTGCAGTGGCCGGATCTCAGCTCACTGCAAGCTCCGCCTCCCGGGTTTACGCCGTTCTCCTGCCTCAGCCTCCCGAGTAGCTGGGACTACAGGCGCCCGCCACCTCGCCCGGCTAGTTTTTTTGTATTTTTTAGTAGAGACGGGGTTTCACCGTGTTAGCCGGGATCGTCTCTCGATCTCCTGGCCTCGTGATCCGCCCGTCTCGGCCTCCCAAAGTGCTGGGATTACAGGCTTGAGCCACCGCGCCCGGCCTCTTTTTTTTTTTTGATTTTTAGATTTTTAAGGCGGGATCTCACTCGGTAACACTTCCTTTTAGTGGAAGCGCCGACCTCCTGGGAGACCCACACCGACCGCCTCCTCTCGCCCCGTTTCTCGGGAAACCACCCAGACACCCCGCCCCACCCGCCGGGGCCCGCCGCGCATGCGCGCCGCGGCGTGACGTCAGCTCGGCGGCCAGGACGCCGGACGTGCGGCAGTCGAAGGCTGGGACGCGAGCAGCTGTCGCGGCGTGTTGCAGTTGTCCGCTCTGGTTCGCAGGTGAGTGTCTCTGTTTGGTCTGGACGACCCTAGCTCCTTTCCCCTCCAGCCCGCGCCCCTCCAGATTCTCCCTTAGCGCCGCCCAGCCTCGCGCTCCTCCGAGGGGACCCCGCACCGCGCCACCTCCCCAGCGTCCCCACTCCCTAATTACCCCTGAGGCGCCTGGCCACGTGTGCTCCCGCCTCCCTGGACCGCTGCCCTTCCCAGGTCCGCCCTCTCAGCCTCCCATGGAGCAGCCCGTCCGGGAGCCCTCCCAGTGGGCCCCCCCCGTCTTTCGGGCCCCCTGCCGTCGCTTCCCGGGCGTCCCCCTCCGGGCCTTTCCCCGAGCCCCTCCCCTCCGGCCCTGCGGACCCGCTCCCTTTCTCAACTGCCGCCTCCGCCTTGCATCCTTTCTGGCCGCTCGGGAGTGTCCCACGCGTCTGACTGTCGGGACCTGCTGCGGCCCCCCCACCTGGGGTCTTCTGGCGTCCGATCTCCACCCCTCCTGCTCCCTCTGCTCCGGGGAACTTGCCTTCTCAGTTCTCCTGCCCAGAGGTCTCCCCACCTTAAGTCCTGGGGGGCATCGAGGCTTTACCCTCGCGGTGCGGTCCGCCCCCGCTTCATTTCACCTGCTCTTGGCCTTGCAGTGTAAGTTATCTTACATATCTCTGTTCGTGTTTGTTTCTCTTACTCAACTAGATAGAAATCTCCGGAGGTCAGTGATTTGCATAGGGATCCCCCCCCCCGCTCCCTCCCCTTGCTTAAATCTCAAATGTAGACTGGTTCACGTAGAAAAGGCTTCGTAAATGAGCGAATAGTAAATTTCCGATGTGTCAGAGTGAGTGGAAGAAAGGAATGAGGTGCTGTGGTCACTGTAAACATTTAGGAGAACACGGTTATTTCAAAATAATACTGACTCATGGTCTCAGCCTTTAAATTTTTAGTGCTTAGGAAAGGGTGGAACCAGCACCGACGGAGGAGGGCTGACAGCTGAGGGGAGGAATATTCCAAGGTCTTCTGTGGCCTTTGATAGAACCAGTACCAATGCAGGAAGTGACTTGTCCGAAGTCACATGAGGAATTAGGATCCGAGCTGGCACTGTTAACTGCGTTTAGTATGGCCCTCAATATTTGTTGAATGAAAACATGTATGCGCAGACACAGCTGTGCGTCTGTGCCCATGCAGTGGGTGTGTCTGCCTAAGAACCTATGGGTGTGTGGGAATACTGCTGTGACTGGTTCAGTTGCGCTCAAGAGTGTTCACTAGGTTCAGAAAGTTCCTAACCGTGGGCTAGTTGGCTGGATATTGATAGGACTGGAGCTTGTCTGGGCTTCCTTTGTGCCTGGTGTTTACTCTCTGTGGTGGTGATCTCTTTACTCGACTCTTCCCCATTTGTACTCATCTCCCTGAGGACAAGAATCAAACTGTGTTGTAGGGTTTCCCTAATAAACAGCATGGTGTTTGGCGCTTTGTAGGTGGTCAGTAAATGCTTATTGAAGAAGGCTACAGAAAAGAACTCAGAACCTGACAGCAGTTCTTTGCTAGCATTATATTTTAAAGGCGTTGGGACATTCTGTAAGTAAATTTCCTGATATGCTCAAGGACTGAGTTGATTAAATGTGTACAGCAGTGGTATAGAGAGGACAGATACTCTTGTGTTAGTCCTTGGGAAGGTGGAGGTTTTTCTCAGCTCTTTCTGAAAGCTTTGCTTATGCTTTTCAGCTTGCATTAATATTTTTCTTTCTCCTTTTCTCTGCCTGTCTTCTTACTGTTTGTCTAAGGAAATTGAAGATACCTTATTAATAACACTAACTACCAAAAACTGCAAAACACACTGTTAAAAATGCCCCCAAAGTGGGGGCTCATTGACCCCGTTGTTTTGTTGGTTGTATATTTGCTTCCACAGTGGATCATGGAAACAGAAAGTTGGACTTTCTTGCCTCTTTGCTTTCTTGGCCTGTCTGCCCTTTGATGGTGCTGGAATTAGGCTTGTTGTCAAGAAGTGGTTCCCAACTGGAAAGGGCCAGTGTCACATGGGGACTGACCTCTACCTGATGATGGGCCGCGTAACCTTCCTTCCCTTCTGTTTCGGAATGTACCTGTGACATCTCTTTGACTGTCCATTGTTGTCCTCGAAAAACAGAGATGAGTTTTCTTCCTTTTTCTTAAGGAAGTCACTTTTATAGCTAAAGAAAGCTAGAGAACTGGGATATCATGAGGAGTTGTAGACAGTTAAACCTGAATTCCAGCTTTTCGAACAAAATAGTAATGTTATTGTAGCAGTTCTCACTTTTTTTTCCGAGACGGAGTTTCACTCTTGTTGCTTAGGCTGGAGTACAATGGCGCAATCTTGGCTCACTGCAACCTCTGCCTCCCGGGTTCAAGGGAGTCCTGCCCCCTCAAGTAGCTGGGATTACAGGCGTACGCCACCATCCTTGGCTAATTTTTTGTATTTTTAGTAGAGATGGGGTTTCACTATGTTGGTCAACCTGGTCTCGAACTCCTGACCTCAGGTGATCCACCTGCCTCGGCCTCCCAAAGTGTTGGAATTACAGTCGTGAGCCACCGCGCCTGGCCAGTTCTCATTTCTGGACAATCTACTACAGGGCTGTTTGGACATATCTCCTTTAATTGTCACAATAACCCCATGAAGTAATTGGTTGTGCCTTGTCATACAGGTAAGAAAACTGAGGCTTAGAGAGATTTAGAATCTTGATCAAGGTCATACTAGTGAGTAGAAGGCAAAGTAGGCTTCAGACTTAGAACTGTCAGATTCCAAAGGTGGTATTTTTTGTTCATCTGTTGTCTGTTTCGATTCATGCTTTCAAGGAGATACAAATTCAAATTTAAAATAATTTAAATTGTTGAATATGGCTTATATTTTAAAGCTTTGTATAGGTTTTATTGACATAAAAACAATGTTCTTTTGCAGCTAGTTTGCTGGTATTTTATTCTCTGGAGACCAACAGCTAGGGCTTAGTGTTTATCTGATGAGTTTTAGTTTATGCATTCCGTTTTGCTCCAGTATATAAATAGTGAAATGTTGAAATACGTTATGGAGTGGTGTGAAATTCAGCATGCTAAGGCCAACAAACAGAAGTCTTCTGAGCCATTTGAGAAGCAGCTTGATGTCGTTGTTTCTTCTGGAACAGGGCTGTCCAGTCTTCCGGCTTTCTTGGGCCACATTGGAAGAAGGCTACACATAAAATACACTAACACTAATGATAGCTGATGCACTAAAAAATAAAATTGCAAAAAAATCTCATAACGTTTTAAGAAAGTTTACAAATCTGTATTGGGCTGCATTCACAGCTGTCCTGGGCTGGGGCCACGAGTCGGACGAGCTTGTTCTAGAATGTTTTAGGCAAATTTTGGTCGGGGGAAAATAAGTAAGAGTAATAATAGTAGTAAATAGTAATAATTGCTGTCAAAACAGCTACCATTTATCGAGGTCTAGTAACTGAGGCATCATGCCAAATACTTATGTATTATTTCACCCAATTTTCCAAACATCCTGTCAAGTAGGTGGTGAGAATTCTCATTTTATAGATCAGAAAACTAGACTTGGAAAAGTAACTTGCCCAGTTGAGTCAGGATTTGAACATAGGTCTTTTAACTCTAAAGCTTATACCCAAACACTAGGTTCCGTGAATTTTCAAAAGCATATGATAGGCTGACTGCAGTGGCTCACACCTGTAATCCCAGAACTTTGGGAGGCTGAGATGGAAGGCCTTGAGCCCAGGAGTTTGAGACCAGCTTGGACAACATAGTGAAACCTCGTCTCTACAAAAACAAAACAAAATGTGACCAAAATCATGCTTTATGATTTTTGGTTTCTAAAGATACTCTCTAAATTTCTCTCCCCAATTTAAAGACGAAAGCAGGGCACTATTGGAAGCTTCAAGTAGGTAGATGAATTTAGGTTGGTTTTTTGTTTTGGTATAGTTGAAGATAATTCAGGTTATTGCTGACATGTTTACATTTATCAAAATAATACAGGTACATAGATCGAAAGACCAAATAAGCCAGGCGCGGTGGCTCACGCCTGTAATCCCAGCACTTTGGGAGGCTGAGGCGGGTGGATCGCCTGAGGTCAGTAGTTTGAAACCAGCCTGGCTAACACGGTGAAACCCTGTGTCTACTAAACATACAAAAACATTAGCCGGGGTGGTGGCGGGCGCCTGTAGTCCCAGCTACGCGGGAGGCTGAGGCAGGAGAATGGCGTGAACTCGGGAGAAGGAGCTTGCAGTGAGCCGAGATCGCCCCACTGCACTCCAGCCTGGGCGACAGAGTGAGACTCCGTCTCAAAAAAAAAAAAAAAGAAGTATTTTATTTTCGTGGATATGGTAAAATTGCTTTTGATTTATATGTAATCTTTTGACTTCTGATCATAGAAGACTTTTGCTGCCTTGTAAAACTCTTCAATTCACCAATGAGTGAAAAACTTGTGGAGAATTTGTCAGTGACTTCCCCCCTGTAGTACTCAGTCCTTCTCCAGTCTGGACTGTTTTTTTTTTCCTTTCCCTAGTCCTTCTGCACAGCTGCCTTTCTGGGAATTTCCTCCCCTGCCAGCTGAAGACAGAGTCCTACTCTGTCGCCCAGACTGGAGTGCAGTGACATGATGATTCATGGCTCACTGTGCTTCAACCTCCTGGGCTCGAGCGATCTTCCCACCTCACTCTACTGTGTAGGTGGGACTACAGGCGTGCACCACTATGCCCAGCTAACTTCTTATTTTTTTGTTGAGATAGTGTCTCACTGTGTTGCTGGGTTGGTCTCAAACTTCTGGGCTGAAGCGATTCTCCCACCTTGGCCTCCCAAAGTGTTGGGATTACAGACAAGAGCCACCATGCCTGGCCTTGATTAATAATTTGACTGGGTATGGAATTCTGACTTGGAAATAACTATTTTCCCTTAACATTTTGAAGGTATTGCTCTAGACGTCCTGTACCTTGCCGATTGTTGATTCTTTATATATGCTTTTTTCTTTGGGAAGTTTTTAGGTTCTCTTCTTTGTCCCTGATGTTCCGAAATTTCAGTCATCCTACTTACGGAGGATCTTTTAAAATTCATCATGCTGTACACTCATTGAAGCTTTTGAATCTAGAAATGTGTTATCCTGTTGCGGGAAATGGCTTTATGATATGATTTCTCTGCTCTTTCCTCTGTGGTTCATTTAGCAAATTCTCCTATAAGGAAAATTTTTTTTTGAGATGGAGTCTCGCTGTGATGCCCAGGCTGGAGTGCAGTGGTGCGATCTCAGTTCACTGCAACCTCCGTCTCTTGGGTTGAAGTGATTCTCCTGCCTCAGCCTCCCGAGTAGCTGGGACTACAGGTGTGTGCCACCGTGCCTGGCTAATTTTTGTATTTTTAGTAGAGACAGGGTTTCACCATATTGGCCAGGCTTGTCTTGAACTCCTGACCCCAAGTGATGTACCCGCTTCGGCCTCCCAAAGTGCTGTGATTAACGGGTGTGAGCCACTGTGCCCAGCCAGCAGAATATTTTATATCCCAGGCCCATCCTGTACTTTTTTTCCATCTCTTGGTCTTTTTTTTTCACTCTTCATTTCAGAGAGATTTCTTTCATCTTGATCTTTTCAACTCTTGTATTGAATTTTTAATTTTGGTTATTATTTTTAATTGAGAGCTCTGAATATTTCTTTTTTTTTCTTGTTTTTTTTTTTTGAAATGGAGTCTCACTCTGTTGCCTGGGCTGGAGTGCAGTGGCACGATTGCAGCTCACTGCAACCTCTGCCTCCCTGGTTCTAGCGATTCTTCTGCCTCAGCCTCCTGAGTAGCTAGGACTACAGGAGCCTGCCACCATGCCCGGCTAATTTTTGTGTTTTTAGTAGAGACGGGGTTTCACCATGTTGGCCAGACTGGTCTCAAACTCGTGACCTCAAATCATCCACCCGCCTTGGCCTCCTAAAGTGTTGGCATTACAGGCATGAACCACTGTGGCTGGCTGTAAAGTAATATTTTTGAAGTTTTCTTTTGTACCGAGCATTGTTTGTGATTCTTGTGAGGTTTTTTTCTTTAAAATTTTATTTTCTTTAATCTCTATCTTTTTCTCTTTTTTTTTGAGATGGAGTCTCGCTCTTTCGCCCAGGCTGGAGTGCAGTGGCCAATCTCAGCTCACTGCAAACTCCGCCTCCGGGGTTTACGCCATTCTCCTGCCTCAGCCTCCCAAGTAGCTGGGACTACAGGCGCCCGCCACCTCGCCCGGCTAGTTTTTTGTATTTTTTTAGTAGAGACGGGGTTTCACCGTGTTAGCCAGGATGGTCTCGATCTCCTGACCTCATGATCCGCCCGTCTTGGCCTCCCAAAGTGCCGGGATTACAGGCTTGAGCCACTGCTCCCGGCCTTCAATCTCTGTCTTTTGTGGTCTAGATTTTTCTCCAATGTCTGATTGTGATACTGTGAAATGTTTATTTGGTCTTTGACCTCATTTCCTGCCTTACAACTCCTATTTAATACAATCCTTAAACTCTCCAAAATGATGTCTTTTTGTATGCTAGTGATTGATTGATGGACTGCAGACTCCCTTCAGGATTGGGGGCTGGTCATCTGAAACACCCATGCAGCATTCGAGGGCTGGAACTTTCATGTCTGCCCCCCAGCCTTCGAGGAAGGAGGGAAGGGTTCAAGGTGATGTTGACCACCAGTGGCCGTTGGTGTAATCAGTCATGCTAACGTAATGTAGCCTCCATAAAAACCCAAAAAGATTGGGTTCGGAGAGCTTCCGGAATAGCTGAACACCTGGCGGCTCCTGGAGGGAGGGTGGTGTGTGCCTGGAGAGGCCGGGACACTAACACCTTGCCCTACGCATCTCTTCGTCTGTGTCCTTGTAATACCCTTTGTAATAAACTGGTAAATGTAAGTCATTGTTTACCTGAATTTTGTGAGCTGCTCTAGCAAATTAAACACAGGGAGGTATGGGAATTCTAATAGACCTAAAGAAAGAACTAAAGCAAAAATTACTATAAATAGAGAGTTTATTTAGGCCAGATTTGAGGACAGCATCCTGGGAAGCATAGATTCAAGTTGCCCTGAATATATGCTTCGAGTAGCAACAGTTACAAGTGGGATTTTAAAGGGCAAAAACGGGGAGAGTTTCTAAGTTGAACATAAACTATTGGTTGGCTGTATATTGTTCTTTGTATCACACATTCCAGGAACATGAAGAAAATGGTTGAGGGTCACATTGTGTAACTTGTAGTAACTGTCTTGGTAATTTATCAGCTTGTCTGGAAACTACAGGAAAGGGAAGATAGAAAAAAACGCCAAGTCCCTTTACACGGTTAACCCTGAGCATGGTTGGGGCTGTGGTAACTAAAGACCCATTTTCTACACTTTGCCTGCTGTATGTTCTTCAGATTGCTCTGAGCTGCTTTTCTTTCTCACTGACTTGAAGCTAGTTGATCACATGTTCCAGAGGCCCTGGCTTGCAGCTGGTGTCTGAAGGGTGGGCAGTCTTGTGGGACTGAGCCCTCACCTGTGGGATCTGATGCTATCTCCAGGTAGATAGTGTGACAGTTGAATTGCAGAATATCTAGTTGGTGTTCGCTGCGATTTTTTTTTTTTTTTTTGAGACTGGGTCTCATTCTTGCCCAGGCTGGAATGTAGTGGTGTGATCATGGCTCACTGCAACCTCCCCATTCCAGGCTCTAGTGGTCCTCTTACCTCAGCCCCAAAGTAGCTGGGACTACAGGTGTCCGCCACCATGCCCCGCTAATTTTTGTATGGTTGGGGTTTCACCATGTTGCCCAGGCTGGTCTCAAACTCCTGAGCTCAAGTGGTCCCCCCACCTTCGCCTCCTAAAGTGTTGGGATTATAGACACGCGACACTGCACATGGGCTTGCTGCATAATTGATTTCTTGCTTGGTATGTGGGGAGAAACCCTGACGCATTTTGTCACAGAAGTCTTCTATGTTGATTGTTGTGATGTGAGAGCAGAGGAAAAATAGTATCTTTTTCCACTCAGACTGATGATGCTTGCTCTGTATTCCTACTTCAGAGAGGTACTGAAAAGCTGATTGGAAGTCTGTGTGTTTGCTTCAAGTCTATCTCTTGGTGAGCTTCCCTGGAGAGGGTTAGGCAAAGATTGGCTTTTTCATTACAGAACACCCAGTTGTCAGTATCAGTGAACCTTTCCTCTTGGGACTGTGCCTTTGCTCAGAGCTAGAGTCTGGGAAGTAAGGAAGAAGATAGAGAATTTGACGTGCGCGGACTATATTCTCCTTCTAAGCGTGGCCTGTCACTTTGAGCTGTGTGTGGTGTGGCCACACCCAGTCTCCAGAGACATCATCTTCAGGATCAGGGAGGGTCCCTATCTACATGGGTGGATGCCAGGTGACCCCTTTGAAGACTTTCCATTAATTCTCCTGATTTCTCCCCCACCTTTAGAATTCTTACCTCCAATTTCTGAATCTATTTTTATGTGGCAGGAGTTGGCTTGCTGTGTTTTGGCTTCTGTTAGCACATGACAGAGTAGAAGTGGCCATATTTTATGTTAGTTGCCACTTGTCTGTTTGTCTTAGAACCTTCAAAATGTTGTATCTCATCTGCTTTTGTCTGCTGCTGTTCTCTTTGTGGATTTATGCCTTGTTTTCTCCTTAACTCTCATTTTAGTTGCATTTCAGGAGGGAGTGGAGCTAGCCATCTGTGCTTCTTATAAATTCATCATTAACACTGGAAATAGATCAATCACCTGCATATCGAGCTTCACATTACTGGTGTTTCTTTTTTTTTTTTTTTTTTTTTTTTTTGAGATGGAGTTTTGCTCTTTTGTCCAAGCTGGAGTGAAGTGGTGCGATCTTGGCTCACTGCAACCTCCTCCTCCTGGATTCAAGCGATTCTCCTGCCTCAGCCTCCCAAGTAGCTGGGATTACAGGCACCCGCCACAACACCCAGCTAATTTTTGTATTTTTAGTAGAGACAGTGTTTCACCACGTTGGCCAAGCTGGTCTCGAACTCCTGACCTGGGGTGATCTGCCCACCTCAGCCTCCCAAATGCTGGGATTACAGGCGTGAGCCACCGCCCAGCTTGGTGTTTCTTTTGTCTTGGATCTATGTTTCAGTGCTACTCTTGTGTCTTCTCCCTTTTAAAATAACTCCCCTGTGAATTGTAATGTTGAGTGACAAGAAATGTTAATTCTCTAGAAATACATAGGGAGAGAGAAGAACAGAAAGCTGCATGTTTAAAGTCTGCCTTTTTTGTTTTTCCCTTTGAGGCTTGGGTCCTTGGTAACCTCCAGGCAGGGCAGGCCAGCCAGATCAGGACCAGGAATTGGTCTAGGGTGATGGAGAGGTGGAAGGAAGGGGATGCCTGTGCAGTAGTGATACGTAAGTCTCTGGGAGGCTGAAGGCATGTTGGTCAAGTGACAGTGTCCAAGTGATGATACTGTCTGATCCAGGTGAAGGTACCACAGGTACCTTAGGAGGCATCCAGTGTCGCAGAACTTTTATTATATATCCCCTTATTTTCTTCCGACTTCTGGAGATTGGTGTGTAAGTGCTTGCTCAGCTGTGTAAGTCACTAAAACCGGTGTATTCCCAAAACCAACGTATTCCTTACTGTGTGAATCCATGGTTGGTTTCCCCAGGGCCATTTCTCTCCAGCAGCTTGAGTTTAGGCTGGCTCAAAGCCTGCACCTGCAGTCTCCCCTGCTATCCAGGTTTCAGTACACATGAGCTCTCAACTCAGAAGTCTAGTCTTTTTGTCTTAAAAGGGAAATCCTAACATTTAGATAGTAAATGCAACAAATGACCCCTACTATTAACATAGTAACCGTTTGCATTATCCAACGAGAGGCTGTTACACAATTATCAAAGTGTTTCAACCTTTTTTTTTTTTTTTTGAGACGGAATCTCGCTGTGTCTCCCAGGCTGGAGTGCAGTGGCGTGATCTCGGCTCACTGCAAGCTCTGCCTCCCGGGTTCACGCCATTCTCCCGCCTCAGCCTCCCAAGTAGCTGGGACTACAAGCGCCCGCCACCACGCCCGGCTAGTTTTTTGTATTTTTAGTAGAGACGGGGTTTCACCATGTTAGCCAGGATAGTCTCGATCTCCTGACCTCGTGATCCACCCGCCTCGGCCTCCCAAAGTGCTGGGATTACAGGCTTGAGCCACCGCGCCCGGCCCCTTTTTTTTTTTTTTTAAATCAAACTGGCTGTCCTCAGCTGTGTGAAATTGAACTCATATTGGAAGGTGTATTAGTCTGTTCTTAAGCTGCTAATGAAGACGTACTAATGAAGACTGGGTAATTTATAAAGGAAAGAGGTTTAATTGACTCACAGTTCCACATGGCTGGGGAGGCCTCACTCTCATTGTGGAAGACAAATGAGGAGCAAAGTTATGTCTTACATGGCAGTAGGCGAGAGAGCTTGTGCAAGGGAACTCCCATTTATTAAACCATCTGATCTTCTGAGACTTACTACCATGAGACCAGTATGGGGGAAAAACTGCCCCCAAGATTCAGTTACCGTCCCTTGGCCCCGCCCTTGACACATGGGGATTTTTGCAATTCAAGGTGAGATTTGGGTGGAGACACAGCCAAACCATATCATTCTGCCCAGGTCCCTGCCAAATCTTGTGTCCTCACATTTCAAAACCAGTCATGCCTTCCCAACAGTCCCCCAAAGTCTTAACTCATTTTAGCATTAACTCAGAAGTCCACAGTCCAAAGTCTCATCTGAGATAAAGCAGGTCTCTTCCGCCTATGAGCCTGTAAAATCAAAAGCAAGTTAGTTACTCCCTAGATACTGTGGGGGTACAGCCATTGGGTAAATACACCTGTTCCAAATGGGAGAAATTGGCCAGAACGAAGGGACTGCAGGCCCCATGCAAGTCCGAAATCCAATGGGGCAGTCAAACCTTTTTTTTTTTTTTTTTTTTTGAGACAGAGTTTCACTCTTGTTGCCCAGGCTGGAGTGCAATGACCTGGTCTTGGCTCACTGCAACCTCCACCTCCCGGGTTCAAGCGATTCTTCTGCCTCAGACTCCTGAGTAGCTGGGATTACAGGTGCCCACCACCATGCCCAGCTAATTTTTATATTTTTAGTAGAGACGAGGTTTCACCATGTCAGTCAGGCTGGTCTCAAACTCCTGACCTGAGGCAATCTGCCTGCCTCGGCCTCCCAAAGTGCAGAGATTACAGGTGTGAGCCACTGAGCCTAGCCAGGGCAGTCAAATCTTGAAGCTCCAGAATGATCTCCCTTGACTCCGTGTCTCACATCCAGGTCATGCTGATGTAAGAGGTGGGCTCCCATGACCTTGGGCAGCTCCACCCATGTAGCTTTGCAGGGTACAGACCCCATTTTGGCAGCTTTCACTGGCTGGCATTGAGTGTCTGCAGCTTTCCAGGTGCAGAGTGCAAGTTGTCGGTGGATGTACCATTCTGGGGTCTGGAGGACAGTGGCCCTCTTCTCACAGCTCCAGTAGATAGTGCCCCAGTGGAGACTCTCTGTGGGGGCTCCAACCCCATATTTCCCTTCCACACTGCCCTAGTAGAGGTTCTCCATGAGGGCCCCACTCCTGCAGCAAACTTCTGCCTGGACCTCCAGGCATTTCCATACAACTTCTGAAATCTAGATGGGGGTTCCCAAATCTCAATTATTGACTTCTGTGTACCTGCAGGATCAACACCACATGAAAACTGCCAAGGCTTGGGGCTTGCACCCTCTGAAACCACAGCCTGAGCTGTACCTTGGCCCCTTTTAGCCATTACAGTAGCAGCTGGGACAGGCACCAAGTCCCGAGGCTGCACGCAGCAGGGGGGCCCTGGGCCTGACCTGCAAAACCATTTTTTCCTTTTAGTCCTCCGGACCTGTGATGGCAGTGGCTGCTGCAAGGTTTCTGACATGCCCTGGAGACTTTTTTTTTTTTTTTTGAGACAGAGTCTCGCTCTGTCCCCCGGCTGGAGTGCAGTGGCGCAATCTTGGCTCACTGCAAGCTCCACCTCCCGAGTTCATGCCATTCTCCTGCCTCAGCCTCCTGAGTAGCTGGGACTACAGGTGCCCGCCACTTTTTTGTATTTTTAGTAGAGACGGGGTTTCACCGTGTTAGCCAGGATGGTCTCGATCTCCTGACCTCGTGATCCGCCCGCCTGGGCCTCTGAAAGTGTTGGGATTACAGGCGTGACCTACCAGTGAGCCACCGTCCAGCCCTGCCCTGGAGACATTTTGCCTGTTGTCTTGGTGGTTAACATTGGGCTTCTTATTACTTATGCAAATTTCTGCAGCAGGCTTGAATTTCTCCCCAGAAAATGGATTTTTCCTTTCTGTTGCATCATCGGTCGGCAAATTTTCCGAACTTTTATGCTCTGCTTCCTCTTGAATGCTTTGCTGCTTAGAAATTTCTTTTGCTAGATACCCTAAATCATCTCTCTCAAGTTCAAACTTCCACAGGTCTCTAGGACAGAGACAAAATACCACCAGTCTCTTTACATAGCAATGGTGATCTTTACTCCAGTTCCCATCTAGTTCCTCATCTCCATCTGAGCCCACTGCAGCCTGGACCTTATTGTCCATATCACTGTCAGCATTTTGGTCAGGGCCACTCAGCAAGTCTTTAGGAAGTTCCAAACTTTCCCACATCTTCCTGTCTTCTTCTCAGCCCTCCAAACTGTTCCAACCTCTGCCTTTTACCCAGTTTCAAAGTTGCTTCCACATTTTTAGTTATCTTTACAGTAGCATTCTGCTGTACTGGTACCAATTTACTGTATTAGTCTGTTCTCATGCTGCTAATAAAGATATACCCAAGACTGGGTGATTTATAAAAGAAGGAGGTGGCCGGGCGCAGTGACTCATGCATGTAATCCCAGCACTTTGGGAGGCCACGGTGAGCAGATCACGAGGTCAGGAGATTGAGACCATCTTGGCTAACATGGTGAAACCCCGTCTCCACTATAAAAAATACAAAAAAATTAGTGGGGCGTGGTGGTGGGCACCTGTAGTCCGTGCTACTCGGAAGACTGAGACAGGAGAATGGTGTGAACCCGGGAGGTGGAGGTTGCAGTGAGCCGAGATTGCGCCACTGCACTCTGGCCTGGGCGACAGAGCGAGACTCCATCTCAAAAAAAAAAAAAAACAGGAAGGAAGTTTAGTTGACTCACAGTTCACATGGCTGGGGAGGCCTCACAATCATGGTGGAAGGCAAATGAGGAACAAAGTCATGTCTTACATAGTGGCAGGCAAGAGAACTTGTGCGGGGAACTCCCATTTATAAAACTATCAGATCTTGTGAGACTTGTTCACTACCATGAGAATAGTATGAGGGGAACTGCCCCCATGATTCAGTTATCTCCACCTGGCCTCACTGTTGACATGTGGGGATTATTACAATTCAGGGTGAGATTTGGGTGGGAATACAGCCAAACCATTATCAGAAGGTATGTCTTTTTTTTTTTTTTTTTTTTTTTTTTTGAGATGGAGTCTCACTCTTTTGCCAGGCTAGAGTGCAGTGGTGCGATCTTGACTCACTGCAACCTCTGCTTCCCAGGTTCAAGCGATTCTTCTGCCTCGGCCTCCCAAAGTGCTGGGACTACAGGCGTGAGCTACCGCGCCCGAGCAGAAGGTATATCTTTTCTCTAACACATTCTACTGTAATATATCTCATTTCAGTCATCTTATACCCAAGGTGCCTTTCAGCCTTGCTTGTAATGAACTGTAATTTTTACTTTGAATTTTACACTTGTGTCACAATTTAGCCATTAGATACTCTTTCTTCACCTGAGTGGCTTCTTGACGCTTTCTGAAGGCACTCTTGAAAGCATCTGTGCTTTTTGGTAATAAGATATCCTGCCCCTAAACTGTAAGTAGCTCATTTTCAAAGAGTACTGGCGCCTTTTAGAGGAGACTAGTGTTAGAGATGAAAATCTGGGCTCTGGGAGGTACATGAGATTGTTCCACAGAATGAGGAGAGAGAGACAGGATGACATAAGAAGCTACTTGAGTCAGCAGAGGAATTACTCTTTTAAAGAGTCAAGAGTTTCTGTTGCTGATTCCAGTTTAAGTTCTTTTCTGTCTCATAATCTGATTTCCCCTTTCTCTAATAGTTTTGAGTTATTTTATATAGGCACACGAAAGATATGTTTATAATGTCCTCTAGATGTAGACATTTCCATTTCTTTTTTCTTTTTGAATCTTACTCAAGTGGCCTGAATTGATTCCCAAGTCTACCGTTCAGTTTCTTCTTGTTGCCATCCCTTGAGACTCAACTGCCTGAAAAGTAAGAGAAACCCAGGCTTACCTCAAGGAAACACCAAAGAAAACATATGCACAACATTCTTGTATTAGTCTATTCTCACACTCCTTTAAAGAACTACCTGAGACTGGGTAATTTATGAAGAAAAGAGGTTTAATCGACTCAGAGTTCTGCAGACTGTACAGGAGGCATGGCTGTGGAGTCCTCAGAAAACTTGCAATCATGGCAGAAGGCGAAGGGGAAGCAGCTGTGTTTTCATGTGGCAGTAGGAGAGGGTGAACACACTTATAAATAACTAGATCTCCTGAGAAATCTATCACAAGACCAGCAACAGGGATAGCTGCCCCCATGATCCAGTCACCTTCCACCAGGCCCCTCTGCCAACACTGGGGATTATAATTCAACATGAGATCTTGGGTGGGGACACAGAGCCAAACCATATAATCTGGCAAATCAGATGTTGACCCACACAATTAGTACCAAATACTCAGAGATACCAGGAAATCTCTGGGTCCTTAAGGTTTTACTTAAAACTCTCTTTTAACTCTTTATCAGCCGGGCACAGTGGCTCACGCCTGTAATCCCAGCACTTCAGGAGGCCAAGGTGGGCAGATCACCTGAGATCAGGAGTTCGAGACCAGCCTGGTCAACATGGCAAAACCCAGTCTCTACTAAAAATACAAAAATTAGCTGGGTGTGGTGGTGCGTGCTTGTAATCCCAGTTACTTGGGAAACTGAGGCAGGAGAATTGCTTGAACCCGGGAGGCGGAGGTTGTAGTGAGCTGAGATCATGCCACTGCACTCCAGCCTGGATGACTGAGTGAGACTCTGTCTCAAAAACAAAAACAAAAAAACCTCTTTATCCTCATGGGTGCCAATGGTGGTAGTGCTAATCTTACGGCATGTAGGATTGTTGGGCTCAGATTCTTAAAGGCCTTTGAATAAATGAAGCCATTCTTAATCTCAGTGTTACACTAGTCTGACATTTTAACCATTAAGAATGATAGGAGGCTGGGTGCAGTGGCTCACGCTTGTAATCCCAGCACTTTGAGAGGTCAGAGCAGGCGGATCACTTGAGGTCAGGAGTTCGAGACCATCCTGGCCAACATGGTGAAAGCCTCTCTCCACTAAAATTGCAAAAATTAGCTGGCTGTGGTGACACCTGTAATTGCAGCTACTTGGGAGGCTGAGGCACGAGAATCGCTTGAACCTCGGAGGCAGAGGTTGCAGTGAGCCTAGATAGTGCCCTTGCACTCCAGTCTGGGTGACAGAGGTAAACTCTGTCCAAAAAAAAAAAAAAAAAAGATAGAAGATGTAGCCAAATTAATATCAAGAACCATTAGAAGGCTGGCCATGGTGGCTCACACCTGTAATCCCAGCACTTTGAGAGGCTGAGGCGGGTGGATTGCCTGGCCAACATGGCAAAATCCTGTCTCTACTTAAAATACAAAAATTAGCTGGTTGTGATGGCACACGCCTGAAATTCTAGCTACTCGGGAGGCTGAGGCAGGAGAATCGCTTGAACCTGGGAGGTGGAGGCTGCAGCGAGCCGAGATCATCGCACTCCAGCCTGGGTGACAGCGCAGACAAAGAAACAAACAAAAAAACCCATTAAAAATGTAAAGAAATTCACCACAGACATTGAGGAGACTCCTTTCTGTTACTCCACATTTTTATATTCACTGTGTCCCATAACCACCAGCGAAGTTGTATGGCTGCGTTTCAGTCAGGTTTTGTATTTGGTGTGACTAGGTAGTTATCAGTACGTTTTCTAGTAATTTTTAGCCTGTTCCCATTTATTTTTTTTTCATATGATATATATACTGAGAATTCACATTATGGATGCATGAAGCTGTAGTATGAATATAAATATCTAGGATTTGACGTGAATGCGTACGTACTTTGCCCTCTCTTTTTTTGTGTTCTGGGTTAATAACACCACTGCACAGATGTGATGCTATCTACAGCATTCTTTCCTTTTTGTTTCGCCTGTTTCTTCTGCTGTATTAAGCTACATGAGAGTAGCATTTTGGCCTTGCCACTGCTGTATCCTTAGTGTCTAAGACAAGACTGAACACACGTTAGGTGCTCTAAGAATATTTGTTTAATGAAAATATGATACTGGTAGTTCTCCACCTCAAACCCTTTTGGAAGTAAAATGATTGTTTTGGGATGTTTTAGGCTGTAAGTTGCAGGAAACCAAATTCAAACATCTTAAGTGATAAACCCATCATTCTGCTTAGTGGAAAGTCTTAGGTAAGGGTGGGTTTTGGGGGTTGGTGAAGTCAGTGGCTCAGCAGCGTGAGCTCTGCTGTCTCTGGGTCGGCTGCCCCAGCTGGTTCCTCATGGTCAGAAGGTGGCTGCCCGCACAGTGAGCAGCGGTGTGCTTCCCTGTTCACGTCATCTGGGAGACAGGGAGACCGGCTTTTGTTTGCTGGGGATTGTATGTTTGAGAACCTAAACGCAGTAGAGAAAGGGGAAAAATGAAAAACATTTCCTTTCTTGGTAAGGACAGAAAGGATGAATTGAAGAAAACTGCAAAGAGAGCGAGAAGCCTCAGCGTGCATGATTTTGGAGATGCTGAGGTATGGGGTTACTGGGGCTTGTGGAGCTCTTGTTAAAGGTTTGGAGGAAGATGAGAATTCAGCCATGCTTAGATATGGGGAAGGAGCCACATGAGAGACATTTGTTCTTCTGAGGTGCCCATTTGGGCTTTTGCTCACCTTACAAACCTTAGCGCCTTAAAGAAATACCTAAAAAAGCTAAAGCAGAAAACAAAAAAGGCCCATAGTCTCAGCTTCCGGATAATAACTAATGATTTCAAACAATGAAATGGGCTGGGTGTGGTGGCTCATGCCTGTAATCCCAGCGCTTTGGGAGGCCGAGGGAGGTGGATCACCTGAGGTCAGGAGTTTGAGACCAGCCTGACCAATGTGCTGAAACCCTGTCTTTATTAAAAATATAAAAATTAGCCGAGCTTGTTGGTATGCGCCTGTAGTCCCAGCTACTCAGGGAGGCTGAGACAGGAAAATTGCTTGAACCTGGAGGGCGGAGGTTGCAGTGAGCTGAGATTGCACCACTGCGTTCCAGCCTGGGCATCGCAGCAAAACTCCATCTCAAAAAAAAAAAAAAAAAAAACAAACATGCAAACTGTTAACTAATTTAAACAGTACAGGAAGGGGTAATGGGACCAGTCACCATCTTTGTTGTGTGACACACACAGAATCGCCGCATTGTGTTTCCAGAGACACATCCTTCACAGGTTTCAGGATTCCTCCCAGGAGGCGGCCTGCAGCACATGCCGCTCCGCCTTGCCTGCCTGGTGATCTGTCCTGTGTGGAGGTGCCCGCTCCGCAGTCCTCCGTCGTGGGGCATGTTGGTGTGCTTCTGCAGTATATGTGATGTTGCAGCAAGTGTTTTTATATATATATGTATGTATGTGTTGGTGAACTTCTGCACATGGTGAGGCAAATTCCTAGTCATGGTGAGACTGCTGGGTCAAAGTATGTGAACTATTAAAGTTTCGACAGGTTGGCCGGGCGCGGTGGCTCAAGCCTGTAATCCCAGCACTTTGGGAGGCCGAGACGGGCGGATCACGAGGTCAGGAGATCGAGACCATCCTGGCTGACACGGTGAAACCCCGTCTCTAATAAAAAATACAAAAAAAAAAACTAGCCGGGCGAGGTGGCGGGTGCCTGTAGTCCCAGCTACTCAGGAGGCTGAGGCAGGAGAATGGCGTGAACCCGGGAGGCGGAGCTTGCAGTGAGCCGAGATCTGGCCATTGCACTCCAGCCTGGGTGACACAGCAAGACTCCGTCTCAAAAAAAAAAAAAAAAAAAAAAAAGTTTCGACAGGTTTTGTCAAATTTCCCTCCGAAAAGGTTGCAGCAATTTTCTTTCTGCCATCGTGCTTTCTCCTTGCTGGTGTCTTGGAGGTTTTCATTTCTGACCACCTGATAGGTACAGTAGTTAACTGTACAGCTGGAGTTGTATCTGTTGAATTGAGTGGGAAATTCAGTGTCTTTTTACGGGTTTGTTGGTCCTTTGTGTTCCTTTTCTGTGAACTGCTAAATGATTGCCTTTTCTGTATGATGTGTGTGAACTTTGTAAGTGAAGGAAATAAGCTCCTTGCTGCCATATGGTTATGAATATTTCTTCTTCTTCTGTTTTTTTTTTTTTTTTTTTTTTTTTTTTTGAGACAGTCTCACTCTGTCGCCCAAGCTGGAGTGTAGTGGTGTCTCGGCTCACCGCAACCTCCACCTCCCGGGTTCAAGTGATTCTCCTGCCTCAGCCTCCCGAGTAGCAAGATTATAGGTGCCCATCACCAAGCCTGGCAATTTTTTTTTTTTTTTGAGACAGAGTCACCCAGGCTGGAGTGCAGTGGCAGCGTGATCTCGGCTCACTGCAACCTCCGCCTCCCGGGTTCAAGCGATTCTCCTCCCTCAGCCTCCTGAGTAGCTGGGATTACAGGCACATACCACCACACCCAGCTAATTTTTGTATTTTTAGTAGAGGCGGGGTTTCAGCATGTTGGTCAGGCTGGTCTCAAACTCCTGACCTCCTGATCTGCCCGCCTCAGCCTCCCAAAGTGCTAGGATTACAGGCATGAGCCACCGCGCCCGGCCAATTTTTGTATTTTTAGTAGAGACGAGGTTTCACCATGTTGGCCAGGCTGGTCTTGAACTCCTAACCTCAGGTGATCCACCCTCCTTAGCCTGAGCCACTGTGCCCAGCTGTGACTGTTTCTTCTAATTTATCAGTTTTAAAGTCACATTTAGCTTTTTTCCATACAGAAGATTTAAATTTTTATGGAGTTGACTTTATGAACCTTTTTCTTGATGACTTTTGTTTTTTTTGCCCTGACCTGGCCACTGCATGTCACTCACTGCTGACACCAGTGTAGCACCCCTGCCTGGGCCATGTGGACCCCACTGGGAACTCCAAATGTAGGCACCTGAGGGCTCCAGCAAGCCACGAGAATCCTCCATGTCCTTGACAGAGCTAAATGCTGTGTCCCTGGGGCTGCTTTATGTTTATTGTGTGGTGTTAGACGCAGGTGGGCTGGGTGCTGAGGCTGAAGGCTAGTGTGGGAGGAGGGAAGTGGGTACAGAGTGCAGGGCACATGAACCCCACTGAGGAGGTGTTTGTTAAATGCCAGGGGGGCACTGAGCTAAAATGGCCTTGGCTCTTCCTCAGCTGATGCTGAAGGGGCTAAGGATAGAGACTTGGCCAGACAGGTTATTCTCTTTCTAGGTATGATTTTGAACCTGCCTGTTCTTGTTCTGTAGGTGAAGAGATGGCGTTTGTGAAGAGTGGCTGGTTGCTGCGACAGAGTGAGTACAGGATGTGCGGCCTGCGGTCGGCATTGCCGAAGGGCAATCTCTATTTCTGTTTGCTTAAAGCTGATCATGGTTAAAAACAAATAACAAAGTTTTTTGAGTGCTGTGGCCTTGAGTTTTCCCTTGGACATTCCTAGGTCTCTGTGAACTGTCTTGCACACCGCGAAGCTCCTCCTTGGTTGCTGAGTTGATAGGAACCAGGAAACAATGGCAGTCCCTGCTGCTTTCGCTCTCCTCACTAGCGTGCTTTATTTATTTTATTTTACTTTATTTATTTATTTATTTTTGAGACGGAGTTTCACTCTTGTTGTGGAGTGCAATGGCGCGATCTCGTCTCACCACAGCCTCCGCCTCTTGGGTTCAAGCGATTCTCCTGCCTCAGCCTCCCGAGTAGCTGGGATCACAGGCATGTGCCACCATACCCGGCTAATTTTGTATTTTTAGTAGAGAAGGGGTTTCTCCATGATGGCCAGGCTGGTCTCAAACTCCCGACCTCAGGTGATCTGCCTGCCTCGGCTCCCAAAGTGTTGGGATTACAAGCGTGAGCCACCATGCCCAGCCACGTGCTTTATTGTTAATGATGGTTCTGGAACTGCCTGGATCTACCTAGCCCAGCTGAGATCTGGCACGGAAGTGCTGGTCTCACTGCCTCTCTCCTCTGGGGATTGAGCAGTGACTCAGATTCTCAGATATTGGTGTCTTGGTAATTATGTGGCTGAAGAGTTGATCTGAGGCAGAGTTTATCTAAAACCAAAACTTTTGTGTCTCCAAAAGGACTAGAGAAGAGACTCAGTTCTGTTTTTATGGGATTGAGATCCACTTTCCTAGGCTGATCTCCACAAACCTATCTTTCCTACACTGTCTGCTTATCTGTGAGGCTGTCACTCCAGGTGGGATTCATACTGTGTTTTAAAATGGGAAGAACCAGTCTTATTTATTAAAAAAAGAGCAAGCAGGATATTCAGTTATACTAGAAAGAGTGAAGCTAAGGGAAAAGTGACTACTATGTCATTTATGATTCTAGTCAAAAACTGAGCTGTATCACATACCATTGATTGTTCAGAGACGTGAGTTTATCTATGGGGGATACTTTCAGAAATCAGCTAAAGTCAAGTCTACCAGTGAGAATTGATGGCATACCTGAGATGGTTTATAAAAACTATTGTTTATGAATCGTTTGTGTTCCTGTTAAAAAGATTTTATGTATATATTCTTAATTCTCACAACAGCTGTATGATAGGTAAGTGGTATTATTTCCAGTTAAAGAAATTGAGATTCAGTGAGGTTAGGTAATTTGTCTAAGTGTAAACTATGGGTGACAAACCTACATTCAAAGTCAGAACTGTGTGATTTCAACACTGACACTATATGCACCCTGAGACCGGCCTTCAGCCTGTGTGCCTGTGAAGAGTTCCGTGGTCCCAACCTGGAGCTGAACCGTGTGCCCCCTTGTCTGTGACAGTCCTGTAGTCTTAGAATAGACAGAGGTGTCGTAGTGTCAGCTTCACAAAGGAAGTCCTGGAGCCCCAAGTTTCCTAGTTCTGGGTTTTGTGGTCCCAGCCTCCCCATAGTCAGGGGACATGGGGACCCTTGCTCAGACCTTGAGGGTGTGCCCTCCTTTGCTGGCCCTTCAGATGTCCTTTGGTGTTTCTCGCCAGGCTCTGCCACACCCTTGTTTGAGGGTAAGCTTTCCCTTCTCTGCCACAACTCGATGTAAGTGCTTTGTCAACATACTGATCAATGACCCTTTGGACAATGTTGTGCTCCCCATCAGTGCCTAGCATGGGGACGTACATAAAATGGATGTACTTTAAATAAGTCACATAGACTTTTCCAGTATTCTGGTCCATGGGTGTTTCAGAAATGTATATTCAGAAGACTTATCTATACATTACCCCATCTTCATATGTGTGGGTTAATTTTCCTTCTTTCCTGAAAGTAGAAGTATCAGTGCCAGTAAAACGAGGTGAGATGTATTACATCCATGGGGTTGTAGAGTAGCAGAGACACACATGCGATGTGGTCACATGTAGGCAAAGCCGTCCTCAGGACTTCTTTTCCTGCCGTTGCCACATACAGTGTTGGGCCCTGGTCCTGGCCTCTGGAGGACAGCCTGATTTGGGAGTCTGCAGCCAGGGCTTTGATGCAGGTGAGATACTTGGGCAGAACTCCCTGGCCCAGTGGTTCCACCTGTCTCTGTGTTTCTGTGGCTCTATTTAGTAGGGCTTTTTGTTTGTTTGTTTGTTTGAGACAGAGTCTTGCTTTGTTGCTCAGGCTGGAGTGCAATGGCATGATCTCGGCTCACTGCAACTTCTGCCTCCAGCTTCAAGCGATTTTCCTACCTCAGCCTCCTGAGTAGCTGGGATTATAGGTGTGCACCACCAGGCCCGGCTAATTTTTGTATCTTTAGTAGAGACGGCGTTTCACCATGTTGACCAGGCTGGTCTTGAAATCCTGACCTCATGGTCCACCCGCCTTGGCCTCCCAAAGTGCTGGGATTACAGGCATGAGCCACCGTGTCCGGCTTTTCTTTTTATTTTTAAGATAGGGTCTTGCCCTGTCGCCTAGGCTGGAGTGCAGTGGCGTGATAACTGCTCACTGCAGCCTTGATCTCCCAGGTTCAAGTGGTCCTCCTGCCTCAGAATCTCAAGTAGCTGGGACTGCTGGCCTGTGTTAGCATGTCTGCCTATTTTCCTCTTTGTAGAGATGGGTCTTGCTATGTAGTCCAGGCTGGTCTCAAACTCCTGGGCTCAAGCGATCCTTCCACCTCAACCTCCCAAAGTGCTGGGACTACAGAGATAAGCCATTGCGCCCAGCCTGTTTGGCAGTTTCTGCACAGCTCAGGCAGCCAATCAAATGGATGCTTGGGCATCACTTAGTGGTCAGTTGGGCAAGTGCAGTGGACACCCCTCCTGGTGAGGAGAGTGCCTGATACTGGCAGGAAGGCTGGATGGTACGTATCTGGTTGACACCAGTTGCAGGCACGGCAACATAAAGGGAAGCACATGAAATGGGATTGTGTGTGTTGGCCAAGAACGGGGTGAGGTGTACAGGAACAGAAGGTGTAGTGGGCAGTGAGTGGATGTGAGGAAGGTACAGAGATGACCGGAGCTACAACTGGCCTTTAAGTCCACTGCAGGGGTTTTCCCTTCATGCAGTCAAGGAAATTACTGTTTTATAAAGTTAAATACCTGGTCCAAGATCACAAATGAAAGGTTGAATTCACTCAAGCTGACAGAAATATGTGAGGTAGTAGGATGTGCACAGCGTGAGAGGCCAGGCAGGGCCTGGTCTATATCCTGCTGTGCTCATTTATCGAGTGTATGCATCGGGGTGCCTTCCACACTGTAGGCTTCCTGTGGGAAATGGTAGGAGAGAGTATCTGTGAAAGCTCTTAAGGACAAGAAAAAAAAATGTGTTTTTTTTTTGAGACAGAGTCTTGCTCTGTACCCCAGGTTGGAGAGCAGTGGTGTGATCTCAGTTCACTGCAACCTCCACCTCCTGGGTTCAAGCGATTCTCCTGCCTCAGCCTCCCTAGTAGCTGGGATTACAGGTGCCTGCCTCCATGCTCAGCTAGTTTTTTGTAGTTTTAGTAGAGACAGGATTTCACCGTCTTGTCCAGGCTGGTCTCGAACTCCTGGCCTCAAGTGATCCATCCGCCTCGGTCTCCCAAAGTGCTGGGATTACATGCGTGAGCCACCATGCCTGGCTGAAATGTGTTTCTTCAAAGAGGTAGGTATTATTTTTATTTGCATATAGAGACTTTACAGTCCAGCATTTTCTGATCTAGCAAATGTAGACAATATTTGGAAATTTAGAAACTGGAAAAGTTTGAAAGGTTTAAAGTTTAGTACTGTATGAGGAATTAAATGTTAGATATGTTTCATTTGCTGAAAAGCAAGCTTTTTTTTTTTTTTTTTTTTTTTTTTTTTTTTTTTTAAACACCTTAATTTGAAAGTGTGGGGACTTCTAAGTTGGTTGGCAGCATTCTCTGTTGCCAGTGTGTGCCGCATGCAGCCTGCTGACGCACCAGTGGGCGGGCCCTGGGGTCGGCTTTCGCTTTCATTCTGAGGGACTGCTTTGGTTAATTCTAACAGGTGTCATTAAGAGGTCAGGGGAAGAGTTCTTTTTGTTTCTGCTGTGACTGTGTCCTTGCTCTTTTGGCTCGAAGCCAACCTTTCCGCTGGGCGTGGCGGCTCGTGCCTGCAGTTGCAGCTAAACGGGAGGCTGAAGTGGGAGGATTGCTTGAGCCCAGGAGTTCAAGACTGCAGTGAGCTGTGATCATGTTTGTGAATAGCCACTGCATTCCAACTTGGGTGAAATAATAAGACTCTATCTCTAAAAAAAACCCAACCTTACTATTTTTTTCCAGGTACTATTTTGAAGCGCTGGAAGAAGAACTGGTTTGATCTGTGGTCGGATGGTCACCTAATCTATTATGATGACCAGACTCGGCAGAATATCGAGGATAAGGTCCACATGCCAGTGGACTGTATCAACATCCGCACGGGGCAGGAATGTCGGGGTGAGCTGGCCTGTCTTGGCCAACTTCTGTCTTCTGCTCTTCCTCTGTCTCGGTGGGAACTGGGTCCTCTTCCTTCCGCGTTCTGCTTTCATTAACAGATTGAAGAAGGGCTCCATCTCAGAGGGGCGGCCACAGTGGCGCCCCAGGCACTTAGATTGTGAACCACATGGTCGGGGCAAATCAATTTTCTCACCTGAGTTAAACTCACAGTCCACGTCTCTTCTTCTCATGGAGAGGGAACCAGAGCGCTGGGAACCTCAAGAAGCACAGGCCACCCTACACTGTTGATTTTGTACTCAGAAAATGGCTTCTGTTTGATGGGGACTGCAATCAATTGCTTAAAATCTGGGATGTTGGCCGGGTATGGTGGCTCATGCCTGTAATCCCAGCACTGGGAGGCTGAGGTCGGTGGATCACGAGGTCAGGAGTTCAAGACCAGCCTGGCCAAGATGGTGAAATCCCATCTCTACTAAAAATACAAAAAAATTAGCCAGGTGTGGTGGCAGGTGCCTGTAATCTCAGCTACTTGGGAGGCCGAGGCAGAGAATTGCCTGAACCCGGGAGTCAGAGGTTGCAGTGAGCCGAATACATTTTGTAGATGTCATCTTGACAGCTGGTCCTGTCAGTCAGCCTAGGTGTGTTCTTTCTTTCTGCATTATTGGAAAGGCACGGGGTTCTTTCATAGATGTAGCGCTTGATTTTTTGTCTAGTCCTTTGCTTCTCTGAGCTGGTAGTTCTTAGAAAATGTAAGGAGAAATCCTGAAAAAAGTTCTTTTCTTCTGCTTATTTTTCATAGATATTCAGCCTCCAGATGGAAAGTCAAAAGACTGCATGCTCCAGATTGTTTGTCGAGATGGGAAAACAATTAGTCTTTGTGCAGAAAGCACAGATGATTGCTTGTAAGTTTTGCTTTCTTACGTGTTTAATTTAAAAAGTATTTTCTATTTTAACTTCTGATTACCAAAAAATGAAAAGAATGGGCGTGGAGTTCTCTTTCAGGCGTCAGAATGAGGGACTCAGTGGATGTGTGAGAGAAATGCAAGAGTCGCTTTTCCAGTTCTGGTTTCCGCCTCCCTGAGACTGCCTGGGCCTATCGAATTGTGGAGAAAATGGCAGAAAGGAATAGCAGTTTCGTCATGCTCTCTCTCTTTTTTTCTTTTTTCTTTTTTTTTATTATTATACTTTAAGTTTTAGGGTACATGTGCACAACGTGCAGGTTTGTTACATATGTATACATGTGCCATGTTGGTGTGCTGCACCCATTAACTAGTCATTTACATTAGGTGTATGTCCTAATGCAATCCCTCCCCCCTCCCCCCACCCCAAGACAGGCCCCAGTGTGTGATGTTCCCCACCTTGTGTCCAAGTGTTCTCACTGTTCAGTTCCCACCTATGAGTGAGAACATGCGGTGTTTGGTTTTTTGTCCTTGCGATAGTTTGCTCAGAATGGTGGTTTCCAGCTTCATCCATGTCCCTACAAAGGACATGAACTAATCCTTTTGTTATGGCTGCATAGTATTCCATGGTGTATATGTGCCACATTTTCTTAATCCAGTCTATCATTGATGGACATTTGGGTTGGTTCCAAGTCTTTGCTATTGTGAATAGTGCCCCAGTAAACATACATGTGTATGTATCTTTTTAGCAGCATGATTTATAATCCTTTGGGTATGTGCCCAGTAATGGGATGGCTGGGTCAAATGGTATTTCTAGTTCTAGATCGTTGAGGAATCGCCACACTGTCTTCCACAATGGTTGAACTAGTTTACAGTCCCACCAACAGTGTAAAAGTGTTCCTATTTCTCCACATCCTCTCCAGCACCTGTTGTTTCCTGACTTTTTAATGAGCGCCATTCTAACTGGTGTGAGATGGTATCTCACTGTGGATTTGATTTGCGGTTCTCTGATGACCAGTGATGATGAACATTTTTTCATGTGTCAGTTGGCTGCATAAATGTCTTCCTTTGAGAAGTGTCTGTTCATAGCCTTTGCCCACTTTTTGATGGAGTCATCATGCTCTTTTTCATTATTAGATTCACAGTGGGTAATAGGCATAGTTGAAATAAAATGACCAGAAAAGCAAGAAAGTAAAGAGTGAGGAAACTCAGTTCCTAGGGCTCCTGTGACAAATGGCTGAACACTGAGTGACGGAAATGGCAGAAATTCATTGCCTCACAGTTCCAGAGGCTGCAAGTCTGGAATCAGTGTGTCAGCAGGTCCTTGCTCCCTCTGAGATGCTGTGTAGGATTCTTTCTTGCCTCTTCCTGGCTTCTAGTGGTTTCTGGTAGTCCTTGGTGTTCCTTGGCTGGCAGCCACATCACTCCGGTCTCTGCCTCTTTTGTCACATGGCTGCCTTCTGCTGTGTCTGTGTCCAGAATTCTCTTTTCTTGCAAAGGACACCAATCATAATGGATTAAGGACCCACCTTCATTCTCTGTGACCTTATCTTAATTTGATTCCATATGCAAATATCCTGTTTCCAAATAAGGTCCCATTCCAGGGTACTGGGGTTTAGGATTTATGCATATCTTTTTCATGAGGACGTAATTCAACCCGTAATAGAGACCTTTGAGAAATACGGTGAAATGGATTAGATCATCTTCCCTCAGGGGAAAACATTTCAATGGTGTGACCAAATAAAGAAGTTTGATCTCAAGCACAAACTACAAACAGCTAAAGAAAGAAATAGATGATTCTACTGAGATGTTTTTTAATCCTACCCGAATCCCGGAAGCAGTAACTGGATAAGTTAATTAAATCTTGCAAATTTTCAGTATTAGCCTGTAGTCTGGAGTGATGCTGATTAAGTGTAAGTTACTTTTTGAAAAAGCTAAGGAAAAAAGTTCTTGAGAATGTGATGTCCTTGGGGCCTCGGCAGAGGCTGGACGATTTTCCCAGGACTCATCATTGCAGGGCACTGAAAGGCACTGAAGCTCACAGGAGTTGGGTAATTTTCTGGCTGGTGAAGTGAGCACTAGCATGGGACATTCAAAGGAATATGCTCAGAAGAGAGTGTAGGACCCAGATTTTTCAGAAAAGACTTACTCATTCTCAGAAGAGATTTCCTTCTCTTCTAGCCCTCTGCCCTCATATTACAGAATGTTGATTGTGAGGGTAACACCTAGCCATCAAACTGTTGCTGGGCTGGACTGAGGTGGAACAGGGTGGAACTACCAGTTGATACCAGATTAGGTAGGAAGAGTGTCAGGGAGAAATAACTCATACTTTATGAAAGCAAACAAGTTTTATGTATCACTTCCCATGTTAAACACGAGCAGGATGTAAGGAAGTGGCTTGGCAACTGTGCAGATATACCATGAAGGAAAAATAAGAAAAGGAAAATGCAGCCTCAGGAAAAGCTCCTAGAGTGGAGGGAAATAAAACCCAAGGAACAGAAGCAGAGTCTTCAGGAATGCTTTCCTGGCCACCATATTTAAAATTACATCTCCCTGTCCCCATACACACTCACCAGCTACCAGCTGTTTCTCTTGTTCATCATCTGCTTTCATTAGAATATATGCTGTGTGAGGGCAGAGATTTACGTTTCTTTTCTCCTCTTTTGTGTCTGTTGCTGTCAAGAGGGTGCCATTCACATTATCATCTGAGGAAAGTGGTCTTCCCTTGCATACAACCCCAAACGAAAAGTGAATCACTGGCATGGAGGGAAAGACTGGAGATACTCTCAGTGAGGGGAAAAAGATGAAAAGATCAGAGATACGTTGGACTAAAAAAAGTTCAGAAAGATTATTGATGTTCATAAAGTATAGAACCCAAAAGAGGTAATTAGAAATTCAGGGCAAGAGAAATGTTCTGAAATAATCGAACAGAATTTGCAGACCAAAGGCCACAGTAGACTCTTCCACCTGAAATGACAACAAAATCTATATAAGATACATGAATAATCCAGTATGATACCCTTTAGCAAAGTGAATGACAATGGAATGCTGCATACAAAATCAGTTGGGGAATTTTGCAACTTAACTGCATTCCATAGAAAGCCAGAGCACTTGGTTGGGCACGGTGGCTCACGCTTATAATCCCAGCACTTTGGGAGGCCAAGATGGATGGATCACCTAAGGTCAGGAGCTCGAGACCAGCCTGGCCAACATGGTGAAACCTCGTCTCTACTAAAAATACAAAAATTAGCTGGGCGTGGTGGTGGGCACCTGTAATCTCAGCTGCTCGGAGGCTGAGGCAGGAGAATTGCTTGAACCTGGGAGGCAGAGATTGCGGTGAGCCAAGATCGCGCCACTGCACTCCAGCCTGGGTGACAGAACGAGACTCCATCTCAAAAAAAAAAAAAAAAGCGAGAACACTTGAAAATAAATGAATGCATCTTTCAACTCAGGGAGATAGTAAAATGAGAATAAAACAAAAGGAATTGATGAAGATAAGAGGGATAGGGTCAGTAAAAAAAGTAAGAGGTAAAGGAGTGAGGGAGTGCCCAAGAGAACGCTTTTTTTGTTTTTTGAGATGGAGTTTTGCTCTTGTCGCCTAGGCTAGAGTGCAATGGCGTAATCTCCACTCATTGCAACCTCTGCCCCCTGTGTTCAAGCAGTTCTCCTGCCTCAGCCTCTGGAGTAGCTGGAATTACAGGCACGTGCCACCACGCCCGGCTAATTTTGTGGTTTTAGTAGAAGCTTGGTTTTACCACGTTGACCAGGCTGGTCTCAAACTCCTGACCTCAGGTGATCACCTACCTCGACCTCCCAAAGTGCTGGGGTTACGGGTGTGAGCCACCGTGCCCAAGTGAGAGACCGCTTTTTGTGTATCAATTAAGAAAGCTCTTGTGATACTTAAGATTCAGATATCTAGTTTCTTTGACAATATAGTGGAAAGTAGGTAGGTATAGAGATTGTTAGAATAGTTTTGCAGGGCCATTTGGCAATACCTGCTGAAATAAATTATGTTTATATCCTTTGATGTGGCATTTTCAGTCTTTGGAATTTGCCCTATGGAAATGTCTACATAAGAGTGCAAGGGTAATAGGGATGCTAATAGCATTCTTTTCTTCTTTTTTTTTTTTCTTGAGATAGAGCCTCTCTCTGTCATCCAGGCTGGAGTCCACTGGTGTGATCTTGGCTCACTATAGCCTCGACCTCCCAGGAGCAAGCCATTCTCCCACCTCAGCCTCCCAAGTAGCTGGGACTATAAGCATGTGCCACCAGCTAATGTTTGTATTTTTTGTAGAGCTAGGATTTCACTATGTTGCCCAGGCTGGTTTTGAACTCCTGGGCTCAAGTGATCTCCCTGCCTTGGCCTCCCGAAGTGCTGGGATTACAGGCATGAGGCACTACATCCGGTCTCCAGCATTCTTTTTAATGTTGAAAATTGCTAATAATCTAAATTTACTTGTATCATGGAATATTACATAGCTGTTAAAAAGGAAGAAGATCTGTGTGTATGCCATGAACTGACAAAGCAAGTGGCAGTGCATTTCACATTTATTAAAAAGTAAAGTAAAAAATATAGTATAGATTATGTTTTAAATATTATGTATCTATTATGGATGTAATTTTAAAAAATATATATTCCTAGTGCATGTCTCAAGCGGTTTGGGGCAAGGCCTGAAGACCTGTTCTTTAAACAGATCTTTTCAGGAATTCTGATGCCAACTCTAGTTTGAGAATCATTGAAATACTGGATTGCCTTAAATAAAGTACCCTTTTTCTTTTCTCCAGGGCCTGGAAATTTACACTCCAGGATTCTAGGACAAACACAGTAAGTTGCTAATGGCAATCACCTATAATTTTTTTTTTTTTTTGACAAGATATCACTCTTTCACCCAGGCTTGAGTGCAGTGGTGCTATCTCAGCTCACTGCAGCTTCTACCTCCGGGCTGAAATGGTCCTCCCACCTCAGCCCCCCCTTCCCAGTAGCTGGGACTATAGGCCCATGCTGCCGTGCCTAGCTTATTTAGAAAAACGTTTTTGTGGAGATGAGGTCTCACTATGTTACCCATGCTGGTATCAAACTCCTGGGCTCAAGTGATCCTCCCACTTTCACCTCCCAAAGTGTTGGGATTACAGGCGTGAGCCACCACACCTGGCCACCAGTAATGTTTTCACATGGTCTTATGTAACAATTGGAGAATGGGGAAAATGGGCTTCTTGGCCATCCAGCTGTGAATGGGCAGGTAGCACTGGGCAGGCACCTTTCACTAACAGTGAGCAAGCTGGGTTTGCCAAACGTTTTTGGCAGGAAGCACCCTCCTCACACAAGCATGCTTGTTCCAGTGTTGCTTTCTAGAAACGTTTGTATTTCTCAAAGTTCTGCAACACTTTGAATTCTGCTGTGGTTTGCAGTAAAGGCTTAGAAAGAACTGCAGGATCCTTTTCATGCATGGGAGCTCAGCCTTGTGAAACAAACATTTTTGTGACTTGTACTTGTCTCTCGTCCTGTTTCTGGCCTTAGGAGGTCACTGAGACAGTGAACCTCATTTGTAAGAGCCTTGTAATGCCATCTTTATCTGTCAGGGATCAAGGCAGTGTTACTCTGGTCAGAGTTTTCATTCTTTAGATGGGATTTTCCCTTCCTTTATCTTTGTAAGAAAAGAAAAGGTGGATCAAGCTTACAGAAGAATGTGTGCATGTGGGAGAAGAAAGTAAAAG
The DNA here is from genome assembly GCF_037993035.2 of Macaca fascicularis. NCBI lineage: Eukaryota > Metazoa > Chordata > Mammalia > Primates > Cercopithecidae > Macaca > Macaca fascicularis. Next base: position 1,520,397 of record NC_088386.1, read on the forward strand.
GCTTAATACCCAAGCGTCAGTGTTCTCTTCTTTTGTTAGCACAACACAACTTCATTCTAAGCTTACTCTGCAGCTGCGGTTACCTTTTCTTCATGAAAATCCTTTTTTTGGGGTAAAATTAGTATTAACGATCCATATAGTTAAGGGCAAGCTCCACAAATGATTCTTTGTGTGAAATTTTTTTTTTTTTTTTTTTGAGACAGTCTTGCTCTGTCGCCCAGGCTGGAGTGCAGTGGAGCGATCTTGGCTCACTGCAACCTTTGCTTCCCAGGTTCAAGCAGTTCTCCTTTCTCAGCCTCCTAAATAGCTGGGATTACAGGAGCATGCCACCACACCCAGCTAGTTTTTGTATTTTGAGTAGAGATGGGGTTTCACCATGTTGGTCAGGCTGGTCTTGAACTCCTGACCTCGTGATCTGCCCATCTCGGCATCCCAAAATCCTGGGATTACAGGCGTGAGCCATTGCACCTGGCCACATTTTTTTTTTTTTTTTTTTGAAGTGCTAACATGTTTTTCTTTAAATTACATTGGGGAGTAATTTAATGAAGAATTTTGTTTTTTAAGGTAAAAAACAGACTGTGTATAGGACATATCTCTGATACATTTTAGATTGTAGGGTTTTTATTTGCGAATAAAGGACTGTTGAGAGTGCTGTAACATCTTTATTTCTTTGGAGACAGAGTCTCGCCCTGTTGCCTGGGCTGGAGGGCAGTGACTTGATCACTGCAGTCTGGAGCTCCTGGGCTCAAGTGATCCTTGAGATTTAGCCCCTTGAATAGCTGGGGCCATAAGCACCATGCCCAGTTAATATCTTGTTGTTTGTAGAGATGGGCTCTCCCTCTGTTGCCTAGGCTGGCCTTGGAACTCCTGGGCTCTAGCGATCCTCTCACCCAGCCTCCCAAAGTGTTGGGATTACAGATGTGAGCCATTGCACCTGGCCTGAAGTAACATCTTTTAAAAGGCATTGGGTAACAGTGGGGTCTCTGAGTGCCTTCCTGGCTGTGAGAGCTGTAATCCTGTTAGGGGTTGAGTGAGGACCACTTTGCTCCTGCATTTAGAGGATACCAGAGTAGGGCTGGGGGCCCCCACTGGACCGGGAAAGTTTTTCCTGTTTTGCAGAGAGCTATATATCTTTTTGTCTTTAAAAAATTTTAATTTGCTAAATAAAAGGGACAATGCACAGCATCATTGAGCACGCAGGTGCTGGGAAGCTGTCCTGCCCTCACCCTCTCCTCTCTCCCACAGGCGTATGTAGGCTCTGCAGTCCTGACTGATGAGACATCCGTGGTTTCCTCACCTCCACCATACACAGCCTATGCTGCACCGGCCCCTGAGGTAGGGAGAACCCTGAGCCTTCAGGTGAGGGAAGCTTGGGGTCTCTGCCGCTGTCCTGCTTTGTTTTTTGAATGAAATTAGAAATGTACTCTAAACCTTTTCTTCTTAAAACAGATGATTTCTTACCAACTTTTGTTTTCATGAAATAAAGCAACTATTTTATATAGTTCAGCACATTGTAATGTGCTGTATTAATGTGTAACAAGTTTTTAAGATAGATCTAAAAATGCATCATGTTAATGATAGTTGCTTTGGGTAATGAGATTTTGATGATCTGTAGTTCATATGGAATGAATTACTTGAATTCTCCTTACAGTCAGAAAAAAATGCTATATTTGGGGGAAAATAACCCTTACAAAAATCATGTCAAATACTTTGGGATGTCCTCTTGTTGGGGTGCTTGGGGTGCTGACTGAGCTGATTTGTATGTAAGTCTGTTGTGTGGAACATGCTGCTTTTTTTTTTTTTTTTTTTCTTTGAGACGGAGTTTTGATCTTCTTGCCCAGGCTGGAGTGCAGTGGCACTATCTCGGCTCACTGCAACCTCTGCCTCCCGGGTACAAGCGGTCCTCCTGCCTCAGCCTCCCGAGTAGCTGGGATTACAGGTGCTTGCCACCATTCCTGGGTAATTTTTTGTATTTTTAGTAGAGGTGGGGTTTCACCATGATGGCCAGGCTGCTCTCGAACTCCTGACCACAGGTGATCCACCTGCCTCTGCCTCTCAAAGTGCTGGGATTACAGGCGTGAGCCACGGCGCCTGGCTGGCACTTGTAAACTTTCTTTTTTTTTTTTTTTTTTTTTTGAGACGGAGTCTCACGCTGTTGCCCAGGCTGGAGTGCAGTGGCGCGATCTCGGCTCACTGCAAGCTCCGCCTCCCGGGTTCCCGCCATTCTCCTGCCTCAGCCTCCTGAGTAGCTGGGACTACAGGCGCCCGCCACCGCGCCCGGCTAATTTTTTGTATTTTTTAGTAGAGACGGGGTTTCACTGTGGTCTCGATCTCCTGACCTTGTGATCCGCCCACCTCGGCCTCCCAAAGTGCTGGGATTACAGGCTTGAGCCACCGCGCCCGGCCTGGCACTTGTAAACTTTCTGCGCTCACTTACTCTAGTTCCTTTTTCTGTAGATTCTTTGGGGTATACTACATAGGCAATCATGTCATCTACAAGTAGGAACAGTTTTCTTTGTAACCTGTATGCCTTCTGTTTCCTTACCTTGCCTTATTGCCTTGGTTAGACCTTCAGATATTATGTTGAATAGCAGTAGTGAGAGAAGACATCCTTGCCTCGTTCCTGATTTTAGGGGGGATGTATTCAGTGTTTTTCTTTTTTTTTTTTTTGAAATAGAGTCTCACTGTGTCGCCCAGGCTGGAGTGCAGTGGCATGATCTCGGCTTACTGCAAGCTCCACCTCCCGGGTTCACGCCATTCTCCTGCCTCAGCCTCCCGAGTAGCTGGGACTACAGGCACCTGCCACCACGCCCGGCTAAATTTTTTTTTTTTTTTTGCATTTTTAGTAGAGATGGGATTTCACCATGTTAGCCAGGGTGGTCTCAATCTCCTGACCTCGTGATCCACCCACCTCTGCCTCCCAAAGTTTTGGGATTATAGGTGTGAGCCACCGCGTCCAGCCAATGTATTCAGTTTTAAGTATACATTCATTTAGTAGTAATGTACTGTTTAATTCAGTATTTAATTAGTATTGAATTTAGTTTTACATATGCATTTATTTAGTATTTAATGCATTCATTAAGTATGCTGTTAGCTGGAGGTTTTTTACATTTATTCTTCATCAGGTTTAGGAATTCCCTTTTTCTAGTTTTCCAGGAGTGTTTATCGTGATGGGTGTCAGTTGCCTTCCTGCCCCTCTCCCCTCCCCTCCCCTCCCCTCCCCTCCCCTCCCGTCCCCTCCCCTCCCCTCCTGTCCCCTCCCCTGCCCTGCCCTCCGAGATGAAGACTCACTCTCTTGCCCAGGATGGAGTGCAATGGTACTATCATTAGCTCACTTCAGCCTGGAATTCCCTGGGCTGAGGCAATCATCCTGCCTCAGCCTCCTGAGCCACCATGGCTGCAAAAAAAATTTTTTTTTTTTTTTGTAGAGACAGGGTCTTGCTCTGTTGCCCAGGGTGGTCTTGAACTCCTGGCCTCAAGTGATCCTCCTGCTTCGGCCTCCCAAAGTGATTTTGTTAAATACATTTTTCTACAGTAATTAATATGATTGTGAGGTTTTGTTTTTCTTTTTAGCCTGCTAATATGGTGGATTCTAGTGTTTGGCTTTCACATACTGAACCAGCCTTGCATTCCCTGGAATAAAACCTACTTGGTCATGGTGTATGATTCTTTTTATTTATTGCTGAATTGAATTTGCTAATATTTGTTAAGGATTTTTGCATCTGTATTTATGAAGGATATTGGTCTATAGTTTTCTGTCTTTGTGCTTTGTCTTATTTTATCAAGGCAAACTGACCTTATAGAATAAATCGGAAAGTTTTTTCTGCTCCTTTCTTTTCTGGGAGAAATTGTGTAGAATTGGAGTTAATTCTTCTTTAAAATTTGGTAGAAATCTCCAGTGAAACTATCAGGTCCTAGAGATTTCTTTTTTGGGAGATTTTAAATGACAACATCTGTTTTCTTTTTCCTTTTTTTTTTTTTTTTTTGAGGTGGAGTCTCACTCTGTCGCCCACGCTGGAGTGCAGTGGTGCAATCTTGGCTCACTGCAATCTCCACCTCCTGGGTTCACACCATTCTCCTGCCTCAGCCTCCCGAGTAGCTGGGACTACAGGTGCCGCCACCACGCCCAGTGAATTTTTTGTATTTTTTAGTAGAGACGGGGTTTCACCATGTTAGCCAGGATGGTCTTGATCTCCTGACCTCGTGATCCACCTGCCTCAGCCTCCCAAAGTGCTGGGATTACAGTTGTGAGCTACCGCGCCTGGCCTCTTTTTCCTTTGTTTGGCTTAACCAACACACATCTATTTGTCACAGTTCTGGACTGAAGGCCCAAGATCAAGGTGCGGGCAGTGTTGGTTCTCCTGAGGCCCCTCCTGAGCTTGCACATGGCCTTCTCCTCCCTGTATCCTCATATGACGTTTCCCTCCAGGCCTACTGCAGATGCAGCTTTCTTAATAGTGACTGGTCTACTCAGATTCTCTAGTTTGCATGGAGTAGGTTTTGATAGTTTGTAGTGTTTGTGGAATTGTTTCTTTTCTTATAAGTTGTCTGATTTATGTGTGTAGAGTTCTTTATAGTGTTTTCTTATTATCCTTGTGATGTCTGCAGAGTCTATAGTAAAAATCCTCCAGTTCATTCTTTCCTGATACTGGTAATTTGTCTTTGCTCTTTTTGACAGTTTACTAAAGGTTTTATTAATTTTATAAATAGTTTCAAAGAAATAGCTTTTCATTTTATTCACTTTTTCTGTTTCTCAATTTCATTGATTGTACTCTTTTATTTCCTTCCTTCTGCTTGCTCTGTGGACTTTGGTTTTCAAAAGTTTGACTGTAATGTGTATTTGTATGGATTTCTTTGGGATTATCCTGTTTGGTATTCATTCAGCTTCTTGAATATAGGGGCTTGGGCTTTTGCTAAATTGGGGAAATTTTAAGCCATTCTTCTTTTTTTTTTTTTGAGACGGAGTCTCGCTCTGTCGCCCAGGCTGGAGTGCAGTGGCGCGATCTTGGCTCACTGCAAGCTCCGCCTCCCGGGTTCACGCCATTCTCCTGCCTCAGCCTCCTAAGTAGCTGGGACTACAGGCACCGCCACCTCGCCCGGCTAGTTTTTTGTGTTTTTAGTAGAGACGGAGTTTCACTGTGGTAGCCAGGATGGTCTGGATCTTCTGACCTCGGGATCCGCCTGTCTCGGCCTCCCAAAGTGCTGGGATTACAGGTGTGAGCCACCGCGCCCGGCCTTAAACCATTATTCTTGAGTGCTTTTCCATCCTCAGCCTCCTTCTACTCCCTTTGGCACTCTGATGACATCCCTGTTAGTCTGATGTGTCCCAGAGATGCTCTTTTTTTTTTTTTTTTTACTTCAGTCTATTTCTCCTCTGTTGTGTTCTGGTTGGGTAATTTCTACCCTTTATATTCATGTTTATGGATTCCTTCCTTTTGTCATCTCTGTTATGTTGTTGGACTCATTCGTTGAACTATTTAAATTGGTTATTTTATTAGTTCTGAAATTTTTATTTGGTTATTCTTTATATCTTGATATATAAAAAATTGAATGTATGTCTCTATATACTTTTTACTGAGATTTTTCTGTTTTATGGTTGATATTTTATATTTTTTATTTATTTCAAGTATGTTCATAATTGCTTGTTGAAAGTTTTTATGATAGCTGCTTTAAAAACCTTTCCAGATAATTCCAACATCTTTGCCATCTTTGTGTTTGTGTTTTTTGTTGTCGTTTCTCATTTAGTTGAGATCTTCCTGATTCTTGGTGTGATGAATGGCTTTTGATCAAAAGCTGGACATTTTAAGTACTGTAAGACTCTGAATCTTATTTAAATCTCATGTTTTAGCAGACCTGCTTCTCGGGGGCTGCTTTATTGCTGCCAGGTAGAGGTGGAAGTCCAGGCTGGCCTTGAGCCTCAGTTGACAGCCATGGGCCAGGTTTCTTGTCGCTGTGGAGGGAGTTGTGAATTTAGGTTCTCACTAGATCTCCACTGAGACCACCCTGTCTGAGAAGAGGAAAGGCTCTTACTGCTTCCCCCAGAGCCTCCGCTGATACTGTGGTTGGCACTGATAGGACTCACTCTCCGCTTGGTCTCAGTGGAATAGGGAGGGCACCGTATTTCTGCTGGGTGGGAGTGGGGTTCCGGCTCCTCACACGGTCTCCGTGGACACCACCCAGCGGGATGGGGGTGTTTTGTTTCCATCTGGCAGGGAAGAAATTCTCAGCCCCCTACTCAGTCTTACTTGACGGTGTTCTGAGGACCCGGCGGTGCCTGCTGAGCACGGAAATTCAGGCTCTTCACACTTGGCCTTTGCCGGTGTGAGGCTGAAGGTTTTCTGTGGTGGTTCTCTGGAGTAGAGAGGTTATTGTCTAAAAACGTTCTGTCTTGCTAGGTTGCTCCTTTCCTTCTTAGATTCTTTGTTAAAGCGAGCAGCTCTTCTCAGGGTCTTTTTGGTCTGCACTGATTGGTGCTTCCAGCTTGCCACCTTCCCCATTACCCAGTGTGGGATGTGTGAAGCAAAAAGGAAACCCAGGTCCTCCCTCAGGTGCTAAAGTTCCTCGCCCATCTGTCTTCTCCTCACTCTTCAGTCTTCTTATGTTTGCTTTGTATATAATGTCCAGAGATTGTAGTTGTACTTAGCAGGAGGAATACAGGAAAGAATGTCTACTCCATCTTCGAGAAGTGGGAGTCTTGTCTCCTGCTTTTGTAAGATAACAGGTTTAGATCTACACACACATTTGCCTGGCTACACCTCCGTTCTCCCTGTGTCAGAGCACTTGTCACAGAATGACAGTGATTGTGCAGGTATGTCTGATCTCCTCTTACCTGTGAGTATGCCAGGAAGGCCAGTCTTTGGTTTCAGTATTTCTCAGCACATAGTGGTCATTCACTGCCGGCTGAGGTGGGTCTGCTGCCCGTTTCTAGCCATGTCCTTTCATAGGTGTGTGCAGCCCGAAAACCATCAGTCACCTGCCCAGGTACCACAGCTCAGGACACCCTCATCTTCCATATTGCGCCTGGAATCGCTGAACTTGGGCCACAGAGGGCTCTGCTTCCAGGCTGGCTTTGCCTGGAGGATAGTGGTTTCGGTGAATCTCCTTATCACCTGGTCCAACCGTATCATTTTACAGATGGGCAAAGGAAGGCCTAGGTAGGTGGCTTACTGAGGGTCAGGTTAACAGCACAACTGAATTGAAATCCAAATCTCATGCAAGTCCAGTTCTCTTCTTCTGTTGTGTTTTTCTGCCTTCTTCATTCTGTGGCCTGAAAGTGGGCTCCAATTGTAGCTTTTGTTTGTTTTTTAGTAATTTTAAAACAGGGGGCATAACCACACTGTTTCATGTTTTGTTTTGTCTTTTTAATTGACTGTTAAATTTTATTGATTGCAACCTGGAGACCACAATTTGAATACATTACTAGAAGTTTCACAATTGTATTTCTAATGGGCCTGTTTCTTTTCAGCAGGCGTACGGCTATGGGCCCTACAGTGGTGCGTACCCGCCAGGAACTCAAGTTGTCTATGCTGCGAATGGGCAGGCGTATGCCGTGCCCTACCAGTACCCATATGCAGGTAACTCAAGCCAGCCTTTCATTCCTCATTTCTGTCCATTTGCTGAGTAGACCAGAGAGACCTGTAAACATTTTTATTTTTCAGTTTAAGGTTAAGTGAGCTATATTTTCTGGTTGTAGACCACAAATCACTGTGTTACTATGCTTTTAAAAAGCCTTTGGTAGTTTCGTACTGCTCTGCAAAGCTAGAGTAGGCTTGAGTTTTAGAACTTTGCTAATTGTGTCTGGATTAGTTCTCAGAGAATTTCGTACTTATTGGGATTCACTTACATTGAGAAGCAGCCAAAGTAAGAGGCCCATTTTAAGGGATGAGAGGGACCTTTCAGCTGTTCTTCTGGTGAGGTCCTTGGAAAGTTATCACTACTGAGGTGATGTTTTGTTTCACAGTGGAGTAGAGGCCTGGAAAGGGCTTGTATTTATTCTGGGCTTGGAGTCTGTTCTTTCTATTCTTCACCTTACATGAAACACATGGCAGGCGTGAGTAGCTGGTGTAGGGGTATCATGTCCGGGTCTCCTGGGCAAGGCGGTTGGCAGGGTGGAGGTGTGGGACAATGCTGGCCACTGCTGGGGCTGCAGTGAGGGTGGGGAGGGCAGAACTGTGGCCGATGGCCCCTGTGAAGTGAGGCTGGCCAGGCACAGTGGGCACAGCACCATAGCGCCGGATGCATGGGTGGGTGGGCTGGAGCCAGCGGCTGAGCTCAGGAGAGACAGGAATGTGGGGGTTTGCAGGAGGAGGAGTAGTCCCGGGCTGTGAGCAAAACTAGCACGGTGTCTCAGTGCAGAGGCAGAGGGAGGTGAGCTGGTACCAGAAGGGTGGGTCACTGATCGTGGTGCTCAGAGAAGTCAAGGAGGCCTCTGGTTACAATCTCAGATGGTGTCCTTGTAGTTGGTGGTGGTTGCTTTGGCTTTGGATGCGTTTAGCACTTAGAATGGGTTCTGGAGTCTGGAGTAGAAATAGAGAAATTCCACACTGCTCTCTTCTGGGAATCTGAAGCACATTCACTCCACTAGCGTGGACTTTGGAGGATCCTGCTTTGCTTGACTTTTGTTCATGTCAAGTTGAAAAACCATTAAAATAATAAGGAATTATGACAGATTAAATATTTGTCCATTGTCTTGTGAGCCTAGCACAAATACTTTTGTTTGAATTACAGTAAGTCCTCACTTAACATCAACAGTAGATTCTTGGAAACTGTGAGTTTCAGTGAAACAACATGTAATGAAACTGATTTTACCGCAGATTAATTGGTATAAACAAGAGTTAAGTTTCTGTGGCTTATTTCTGGCCACAAAAACATCACCACTTCTAATATTAACCATTGAAATTAATGTGAGCTATACATACATGTAAGATTAATAAAGACAAGTAAGATAATTATTTACCCAGTTAGTTCATGGCCATGGGTGGCTGGACCCTCTCCCAGCAGCTCAGGGCTAAGGTGGGAATGCACCAGGGATAGGATCCTATCTCATTGCAGGGCACACTCACCCACACCCCCTCACTCCGACTGGGACAGTTTAGACACGCTGATTCACCTCAGGGGCACATCTTTGGGATGGGAAGGAACTGAACTATCCCAAGGAAACCCATGCAAATGTGGAAAAAACCTTCACTCTGCACAGGCGGTGCCCCGAGGGGAATCGGTTCTTTTCTTCTTCTTAATGTTATAATGAAACTACCTTAAATGAAACAGTGTTATTTGAGGACCTCCTGTACTTCCTCCATATAAAATATTTTCTCCTTATAATCATGCATTTGTATTTCTAGTCTTGTTTTTAAATTATATGTATTGAATCCCAAGTGCTACGTAATACTCATAAGTATTTTTAGTAATTGCCTATTATCATATTGGGTGATGTATTACTAAACCTTCCAGTATTGGCTGTTTTTTTCCTTTTTTTTTTTTTTTCTTTTTTTTGCTATTGTAGATACTTATTTGAACATCTTTAATCCTTTTCCTTTTTGTTCCTGTTGAATATGCATTAGAATATATTTCTTTTTTTTTTTGAGATGGAGTTTCATTCTTGTTGCCCAGACTGGAGTGCAATGGCATGATCTCGGCTCACTACAACCTCTGCCTCCTGGGTTCAAGTGATTCTCCTGCCTCAGCCTCTCAAGTAGCTGGAATCACAGGCATGTGCCACCATACCCGGCTAATTTTGTATTTTTAGTAGAGATGGTTTCACCTGTTGACCAGTCTGGTCTCAAACTCATGAGCTCAGGTGATCCATCCGCCTTGGCCTCCCAAAGTGCTGGTATTACAGGTGTGAGCCACCCCGCCCGGCTTAGAATATAGTTCTTTTTTTTTCCCCCCACCCAACTAGAATATATCTCTATATGCAGACAGGCCCTAACTCAGGATGGTTTGACTTAATGATTTTTTGACTTTACGATGGTGCAAAAACAATGTACATTTAGTAGAAACCATACTTCAGGTACTCCTACCCCCATTCTGTTTTTCACTCTCAGTGTAGTACTCATTCAGTTACATGAGATCTTTGACACTTGATTGTAGTAGACTTTGTGTTAGCTGATTTTCCCAGCTACAGACTAATGTTAGTGCTCTGAGCAGTTGAAGGTGGGCTGTGTTAAGGTATGATGTTCAGTAGGTTAGGCATATTAAATGCATTTTGACTATGATGTTTCAACTTACGATGAGTTTATTGGGAGGTAACCCCATTGTAAGTTGAGGAGCATCTCTATTAATATGTCAGAAGGCATAGACATTTTTGAGGGTTCTTTTGGATATGATTTAAAAATATAAATGTTTTCAAACATAAAAAATAGGGATGATGGTATAGTGAACTATCATGTGTCCATCACTGGCTTTAGCAGTTACCACATCATGTCTAATCTTTTATCTCTACCTCAGCCTCCTTTCTCTACCTCTGGATTACTTTAAGGGACATCCCAGATTTTTAATCATTTCAACTCTTAATATTACATTAAATCTGGATAGCATTTTACCAAGTTGATCCCAAAATGGTTTACCAACTTATAATGCCACTAGCAGTTACTGATGCAGTGGTTTATCTGTAATCCCATAAAGATTGCTTGTTGTGCTCTGAAAGTTTTGATAGCTTCAGTAGGTCTGAAGTGGAATCATCGAGTTGCTTTAGTTTATATCCCCTTTTATGAATCGTTTTCCTTTTGCACATTTTTCTGTTGGGATCCCATGGGGTGGTGAGTTTTAAGCCTTAGCCTTGCCACATGAGAGCCAGCCTCTTTCTCAGCTTCCAGCCCACAGAATAGGGCAGTTGCCGCTGTTTTCTTACTGTACAGAGAGCACAGATATTACGGATGTGGTTGTTTAGGGCACTTCCGGAAATGAGTCCATCCTTGCCCTTAGCTCTCGTCAGTAGAGTAGAAGTAGCACTCTCACAGGCAGTACTCGGAATGCTTGCCGCATAAGGGGCTGGATCAGTGGGCATTATGCAGCCTGCCTCAGGGTGGTGACCAGGCAGCCCCCAGACCTGCTTGCTGTGGAAGGGTCAGGTGGGTTTGTGGTTGATACACAGCAGCTTGTGCTGACAGCCAGATGGGTGCTTTGCCACCTCCATGCCATCCTGTCTGCCAGGGTCTCAGAGCCTAGAGCTAGTCCCCAAGAACCCTCCTAGTCACACACACAGCTGGGTAAGGCTTTCTGTTGAGTGATTGGGACCAGTGGTTGGTCAGCCAATTGAGAAAGTACAGAGTACTGTAGACGTTCTGTAAACATTGTGCTGTGATTTCACCCACTAGTGGGTGCTCGTTCGGCTCTCTCGTCATGTGGGGTTAAGGCGTTTGCTTTGAGTTGGCTCCTTTGGTTGGAGTCTTCTATTTCTGTCTTGTAGAGACCATCCTCATGACACGTCATTGCACTGCAGTTTCCAGGGGTAAGTCCAAGAGCAGACTTCTAGATTTTGAGACTCTAGTGCTCCCATCCTCCCATCTTTTATAGTTTTCTCAATTCCCTGTTTTGATGGTAGTTTGTAAAAGTACCTTCCTTTATTTAGTTTTCCTGTAGTATCTTAGTTGCCATAGAAACTGTGTCTGCCTTTTTCTCACTCACATTTTGACCATTTATGTAGTATTAGTTAAATTAGGCAATTAAAATAGTGTGACCTGGAAGCATCCACAGCTGACTCTGGCAAGGACTGAGTTCAGTGCAGGAGCAGAGCTCAGCAGGAGCCATAGGAGAGTGGCCTGGTCCTGCAGCCAGCGGACCTCAGCATGACCTGCAGGGGCAGGAGAATGCAGATTTTCCAGGAGAGCTTTTCATTAGGTCAGCTCACAGGTTCCATCGTGTTACATTTGGCTAGTTGAAGTTAACATTACGGAACGTTTTAAAATGTCAGGGCTGTGAAAGTAAATGCCATAATTCCCTAGTTTTGAAATTTAAACATTGCAAAAATAATCACTTGCTTCCAATACTGTTACCTGTACGAGATCAGCCCTTAGATTTATGATGGGTTCATTGTACTACTCTGTGCCTTTTGCTTTTTGTCATTCATCATCCTCTGTTGTATTTGAGGCATTAGTGGGTATAAATGCATACTGTAGCCAGAGTGCCTGGGTTTGTGTGCCCTTACTGTCCTTAACCATTGTGTGCCTCGGTTTGCCCATCTGCAGAATAGGGATAAGAGCGCACTCAGTTGAGTAAGAGCATTTCAGTGTATGTAGTGCTGCAAGTGGTTAGAAATGTTCACCTTTGTTATCACTGAGGGTTTCACTTCTGCTCTTCATCCACATGTGCACATCACTAGCGAGTAGTTTGTTTTTTTTCTTTTCTTTTTCTTTTTTTTGGGGGGCAGGGACAGAGTCTCACTCTGTTGCCCAGACCCTGGATTGCAGTGGCAGGATCTCAGCTCACTGCAGCCCCTGCCTCCCAGGTTCAAGCAATTCTCATGCCTCAGTGTGGGATTACAGGCATGCGCCACTACCCCTGGCTAATTTTTTTTTTTTTTTTTTTTTTGGTAAATTTTGAAGAGACAGGGTTTCACTATGTTGGCCAGGCTGGTCTAAAACTTCTGGCTTCAAGTGATCCACCCGCCTCAGCCTCCCAAAGTGCTGGTATTACAGGTGCCAGCCATCAAGCCTGGCCAGCCAGCCTTTGAACCATTAAAGGAATAGAGGATCAAGGAGGAAAGTTAACCCTATTAATACCTGAGCAGTTTGAAAGCTACTTAGCTACTAGGCATTGTAGCTGTGAAGCATGGAAGAGAGCAAACAGTACATTTCCAGTTGTAAATTTTAGTCTTGCAAATTAAATATTAAATTTGTCTGTGGTTTGTTTTTTTGAAGTTTTCACCTCTTAACATAAATATTTTTTTCTCCATAAAGACATGTAGTAAAAAAGAGTAGGCTGGGCCGGGCGCGGTGGCTCACGCGTGTACTCTCAGCACTTTGGGAGGCCGAGGCAGGCAGATCACGAGGTCAGGAGATTGAGACCATCCTGGCTAACACGGTGAAACCCCGTCTCTACTGAAAATACAAAACATTAGCCAGGCGTGGTGGCGGGTGCCTGTAGTCCTAGGTACTCGGGAGGCTGAGGCAGGAGAATGGTGTGCACCAGGGAGGCGGAGCTTGCAGTGGCCGGAGATCGAGCCACTGCACTCCAGCCTGGGCGACAGAGTGAGAGTCTGTCTCAAAAAACAAAAAAAAAAAAAAAAAAAAGAAGAGGAAGAGTAGACCGGGTGCTGTGGCTCACGCCTGTAATCTCAGCACTTGGGGAGGCCGAGGTGGGTGGATCACTTGAGATCAGGAGTTTGAGACCATTCTGGCCAACATGGTGAAACCCTGTCTCTACTAAAAATACAAAAATTAGCCAGGCATGGTGGCAGGCGCCTGTAGTCCCAGTTACTCAGGAAGCTGAGGTGGGAGAACAACTTGAACCGGGGAAGTGGAGGTTGCAGTTAGCTGAGATCACGCCACTGTACTCCAGCCTGGGCACAGAGCAAGACTCCATCTCAAAAAAAAAAAAAAAAAAAAGCAAGTTATATGTGCGGATTTAAGGTTTAATTTAAAAATTGGTTTGCATGCATACTAAGAAGCTAATTTGCTTTAAGTGAGCATTTCCTTTTTGGGCTTTTGTTGGGCACTGTGTCTCTCCCATGTTCCCCGTTTGTCTGCCACCCAGTAAGCATCGTGTGGAGGGCTGAAGTAGAAATCAAAGGCAGGAGTCTGAAAGCTTCTTTAGGGTTCTGCTCTTTGCAGATTAGGGACCTTGGCCCTTAGTGAGCTGAGGATCTTGGTTTCCTCCCAGTGTGGTTTCAGGGATGTGGGCCACACGATGTGCCTGCTGTGGAGGAGGGCTGGGGCGCCAGTGTGACAGGAGACAGCAGATCCCTCTTGTGAAAGGAGAACTGGCACTTCGCGTGATGTTAAACTTCACAAACTGCTGCTTAGAGATCTGCTACTTTCCTTCTTTTTTAGGACTTTATGGACAGCAGCCTGCTAACCAAGTCATCATTCGAGAGCGGTATCGAGACAACGACAGTGACCTGGCACTGGGCATGCTGGCAGGAGCAGCCACGGGCATGGCCTTAGGGTCTCTATTTTGGGTCTTCTAGGGGCCTCAAGGTCTTGATGTGCATAGCTTCTGATAACCCTGTGTGCAATAATATGATTTGCAGGGCATTTCTGCTTGTGACAAATGTTTTTAATAATAGTTTTAATCGTTCCTTTGAAAGTAGTGATGTCATAATTGTAACTAATCCACATAAGTACCACAGAGAAAGGTTTGAACTGTGCTGTTGTGTTCAAACGCTGGCTTTCCAGGGGCACTGGCTCATTCCAAGACTGTGCTTGTGCACCTGTCGGAACACCTTATTTGAGCACACCTGTTTTGAAAGGCATTTTCTTTTTAGAGTTAGCTGTAGTGCTTAAGGGTTAATTTATTTTCATGTTATGCCGGTAATACAGTGTTGTATGCCTGATGAGTGATTGTGGCAAGAAAAGCTATAGCTTTCCATTTAACTTTTTCAAACCACAGACCAGAACTGGTTGCTTGTTACTTTAGGAGTTGTGGGTTGGTAAGCTCCCAGGTACTTCCCGGGGCCATGGTGTGAGAGCCCCTGTCCTGCCCTCTGGGGCTCCATGGGCCCCCGGCAAGGCCTATGGCTCAGGATGATGGGGCACAGCCCGCCTTTGAAAAATGATGCTTCAGAAGTCTGCCTGACTCTGGCTGCTGCTTCTCACCTTATTCTGGTATGGTTTTGGTAGCCATACTTGGAGAACGTTTCCCGCATTGGGAATTGATTTGAGCCTGCAAGTTTGAGGGCTTTATCCTTTAAAACTTGGAGAAGCCAGAACAATAACAAACAAGTGTGTGGAGGCAGATTTGCTTTATTCCAAGAGAGCTGTTTGAGTGTGTGTCTGCCTAAGCCTCCCGATAGCCTAGTTTTCTACTTGCTGAGGGAGTAATGTTAAAGGAACAGCGAGGGAGCGGAAGGAGAGCCTTAGTTAGGGCATTCCCATTTCAGGCCTTCACGGGGTTGCGCTGTGTGGGAGATGCTCTCATCTCTCTGAAGGCCCATCCTGTGCAGAAGTGGGGCCTGTGGCTGTTCACGGAGCACCAGGGCAGACCGTAGCTGAGCAGACTTGGGTTATGGGTGGGAAATGGGGCCCAGGGACCCTCAGGACACAGGGACCGGCTCAAGGTACCACTCAGCCCGGCCAGGATCCCCACCCTTGCTTTTGTTCTTGGTCTCTTTGTGATAGAGAAGCTTAGAACATTGAATTTTGAGCCCCAAAATGTGTGAGTCTTTGGAAAAACCATTCCAGCCTTTCTGTCAAATGCTCTTATTTTCAATATTATGAAGTATGTATTTGAAATATTCACATTTCTGTTATTTCTTGTTTTTAAGCTCTGAATTATTCCAGTTTTCTGTCCTGCATGCTTTCAACAGTGTGCTTTTACAGAGGCAGTTTAGCACAGTGAATGTCCCTGCCCCACACTCCATATGGTCCTGTTGTCCTGAAAATACACTCCAGGTAGCACAGACTTGTTATTTTGCCTGGCTGGTTACACACATGCTGTCTTGCTTTGCTGCTCAGCCGCCTCCCTCTGAGGCCAACTTAGGCCAACCTACCTGGGACTCCATCTGAAGTCAGACGCCAGAGAAACTGAGTGGTGACCACGGGTCTGCTTTTCTCTCTGATCCTAGGGGACTTGTTGACATGGGAGTATCTGTTCCCACATGGAAGGATGTGTGTTTCTCTCTCATCTCTGAATAGATGTAATGTATGACAAGTCTAGTGTCCATGGTTTAAAATGTTGCTTTGAGGATTCTCCATCCTGTATAAGAAGAATGACTTTCTTCAGATTATAATCGTTATTAAAGTTGTATGTACCCTTTACTTAAAAACTATTAACAGTTTTTCATGTTGCACTGGTAATTTTGAACTTGGAATTGCTGGGTGAGAATTCCAGGAACCACAGAGTATTGATTTTTGCTGCCAAAATGCTATTGAGGCAGATGTTCCTGTGCTCCCTTGGCTGCTTCTGGCTGAAGGGGAGAGGTGTGGACTGAAGCTTGGGTACTCATGTGTGTCCCCTCCCCAGTCCCCATCCCAGTGGGGCCAGCCTCGTTAGGCAGCCATAGATGAGCCTGGAACTTGACTGTCACTAGTGACTTGATCCTGGTGTGAAATGCATACTGGGGATAAGGTCGCTCAGGTGTTTTATTTCTTGGCCACAACTCCCATAGATGCCAATGTTTTGATAGCCTCGGTTTCTCAACGATGTCCTTTGTTTACAGTGCTACACTTCATACAAGTCAAGAAGTACTTGAGTTAGAAGAAACTTCTTATTCAGGTTTGAGTAAGCATTTTACTTCCATGTGTCCTTTTAAATAATCCATACCTTGAAGAAGTTGGCCAGTGACATTATATACATGCTGATCCGGTTGTTCTTTTCATTCCTTGAGTCAGCTTCAGGGTCTTGGATATTAAAGAGGAGAGGGAGAACTGTTAATGTTTCGGATCATCGTTTGTGAACAAGGCCAGACTTTGCCCATTTTAGGTTATCCAGGACTCAAGGTAGCCATCTGGATCATAATAAGGTCCTGCAGTTGAGACAAAATGACCCAAGTGTATTTTCCACAAGTTTTGATCCTGTGTAATATTTCTTTTTCCTTCCCTAGTGTGTGTAGATAAAGGCATGGAATGCAGTTCCACTTTCTCCCCAGAGTTGATCTTTTTGTGATTGCTTTCCCGTCTCTAGTATTCTGTTGCGTCTAGAGAACTGATTTTTTCCTACATATGCAGATTGTACATTTGTAAGTGAAAATGTCAGTACATTAAAGCATTAACCTTAAAGCATGTTTCATTGTGACTTCTGTGTCTTTAAAAAATTACTTTGTAGTAACATACTCTTCAGCTTTTTCTGCTGTCATGGATCATAAGAATGCCATTTATTGAGAACCTACCAAATGCTAGACTATATCGTTACATCAGAGACAACTCACTGCATTCTTAGTGACTCTGTAAGGGAGGTATTCTCCAAGTTCCACTGGAGGGACCAAGGTCCAGAAGTTAAATAATTTACTCAGGAGCGTGCAGGTAGTAGGTCTCCACATCGGAGGTTAAAACGCCTTCTTGTTCCCTGTGCCATGTGCATATATGATTTCCACAAACAGGAGTGGCCTGTGTAGTCACACTCTTGGGATGACTGTGAGAAAACGGATACTGTTTTTCCCACCCAGATGCCCCCGGCAGTGTGTGTCCAATAACTTCTCCAGCATCTTTGGATATATGACTTTGTTTTTCCTTATTTTTATTTTTTAACTTTTATTATTTTTTTCGAGTCGGAGTCTCGCTCTGTCGCCCAGGCTGGAGTGCAGTGGTGTGATCTCGGCTCACTGCAAGCTCCGCCTCCCGGGTTCCCGCCATTCTCCTGCCTCAGCCTCCCGAGTAGCTGGGACTACAGGTGCTCACCACCGCTCCCGGCTGATATTTTGTATTTTTAGTAGAAACGAGGTTTCACTGTGTTAGCCAGGATGGTCTCGATCTCCTGACCTCGAGATCTGCCCACCTCGGCCTCCCACAGTGCTGGGATTACAGGCGTGAGCCACCATGCTGGCCAGTTATTTTTGTTTTAAAAAATCATTTTAGTTCCTGAATTGCCTCCCTCTCCTCTGGGCTGGCTTTTCTGGCTGCCTCCCATGTTGCAGACCCTGGCTGTGTGGTGATCGTGTTTGCAGGTTACAGTTAAGCTGGGGGAGCCACACCCTGGAAACTCTGTCTGTTGCTTTTGTTTGTTTAGAGAAGAATCCTCTGATGTTTTGCCTGGAGACCATGTTCCTGGAGGAGTTGGGCTGAGGTGGTGTCATCCACACCCAAGACTTCCTGGCCTATTCCATCTTCTCTTGGGCTGGCCTTCCTGCGTCCTCTGGCCCCTAGGGGTTTTGTTTTGTTTTGTTTTGTTTTTTTGAGAGGAGTCTCGCTCTGTTGCCAGGCTGGAGTGCAATGGCACGATCTCAGCTCACTGCAACCTCTGACTCCAGGGTTCAAGCGATTCTCCTGCCTCAGTTTCCTGAGTAGCTGGGATTACAGGCGCACGTCGTCATGCCCAGCTAATTTTTGTATTGTTAGTAGAGACAGGGTTTCACCATGTTGCCCAGGATGGTCTCAGTCCCTTGACCTCGTGATCTGCCTGCCTGGGCCTCCCAAAATGCTGTGAGCCACCGCGCCCGGCCCCCAGGGTTTGTTTTTTAACTTACTTTCATGAATAGATTATACAAAGCTCAAAAATTAACAACAAAAAGATACATTCAGTAGAAGGTCTTTCATCTGCCCAGTACCACTGATAGTGGTTTATCCTTAGTGGGTTTCTTTATGCGTTGTAAGCTAGTACAAGATGAATTTTCTTTCTTTTTTACACAAAAGTAGTATATGATATACAACAGTGGTGCTTGAATCAATCTCAGTATGATTTTACACTACTAAGTTTTTGAGCCCCCAAAGAGCTTTTAAAATGTGATTTATATCAGCTGGGCGCGGTGGCTCACACCTGTAATCCCAGCACTTTGGGAGGCCAAGGCGGGCAGATCACGAGGTCAGGAGATTGAGACATGGTGAAACCCCATCTCTACTAAAAATACAAAAAATTAGCCAGGCATAGTGGTGGGTGCCTGTAGTCCCAGCTACTCGGGAGGCTGAGGCAGGAGAATGGCGTGAACCTGGGAGGCGGAACTTGCAATGAGCCGAGATTGCGCCACTGCACTCCAGCCTGGGCGACAGAGCGAGACTCCGTCTCAAAAAAAAAAAAAAAAAAGTGATTTGTATCAATATTATATTAGAAAATAAACTTGAGATTTACAAAATGATAAACCCATTGTATAGTGATATTTATTTTAATTTAATTTTTTTTGTGTGTGTGTGTGAGAAAGAGTCTCTATCTGTCATCCAGGGTGAAGTGCCGTGGTGCAATCTTGGCTTACTGTATCCTCTGCCCTCCAGGTTCAAGCAATTCTCCTGCCTCAGCCTCCTGAGTAGCTGGGATTACAAGCACCCGCCACCACGCCTGGCTAATTTTGTATATTTTTTAGTAGAGACAGGGATTCATCATGTTGACCAGGCTGGTCTCAAACTTCTGACCTCAGGTGATCTGCCCGCCTTGGTCTCCCAAAGTGCTGGGATTATAAGCGTGAGCCACCCAGAGTGACTTTTTTTTTTGAGGCAGTTTCACTCTTGTTGCCCAGGCTGGAGTGCAATGGCGTGATCTGGGCTCACTGCAACCTCCGCCTCCCAGGCTCAAGCGATTCTCCTGCCTGAGCCTCCCGAGTAGCTGGGATTACAGGCGCCCACCCCCGTGCCCAGCTAATTTTTTTTTGTATGTTTAGTAGAGATGGCATTTCATCATGTTGGCCAGGCTGGTCTCGAACTCCTGACCTCAGGTGATCTGCCCGCCTCGGCCTCCCAAATCGCTGGGATCACAGGCGTGAGCCACTGTGCCCAGCCTATAGTGACATTTTAAAAGAACGTAGAAAACTTACTCTTCAAAACAGAATCAGTGAAGCATGACATTGTTTTCACATCACAATTTTCTTTAGTGCCATGCTTAGAAGACAGCTGGATTTTCATCTTTGCATTCGAACTGTCGTGACGCTTTTTGGTTGGGACAGATGAAGGATGTACATCCTTATACTGTTGTGTGGTTGGAAAGGGAGAACCTAGCGGACCCCGTAAAAGGATCCTGGGCAGTCTCAGGGTCCTTGGGTCAGACCTTAAAAACTGCTCTGTATGTTGTTCTGTGCCTTAATTGTTCACTTAACATACCTGCTATTTCCATATCAGCACTTAAAGAACCTGTTTATTCATTTTATTTGTCCCGTAGTTTATCCAATACCATTTTGACTTTTTCTATAGCTAACAATGCTAGGATGTACCAGTTACTCCTGGTTGGGGGCTCTTCAGTGTGGTGTGGGACTAGTCGGTGACTAAAGGTTCCTGCAGTGCAGCTCACAGCTCACCTCCAGGATCACCAGGACCTAGAAGCGGAAGTCAGCGCTGTACACACGAGGTTAACACGAGGTCAGCTGCTGTAGTAAGCCACCCCAAATAAGCGGCTGAATGCAGAAAAAGCTCTATTTCTTGTCTCGTCTTTTTCTTTTTTTGAGACAGCGTTTCTCTCTTGTTGCCCGGGCTGGAGTGCAACAGTGGGATCTCGGCTCACCGCAGCCTCCACCTCACAGGTTCAAGTGATTCTCCTGCCTCAGCCTCCTGAGTAGCTGGGATTACAGGCATGCGCCACCACACCCAGCTAACTTTGTATTTTAAGTTGAGACAGGGTTTCACCATGTTGGTCAGGCTGGTCTTAAACTCCCAACCTCAGGTGATCCGCCCGCCTCGGCCTCCCAAAGTGCTGGGGTTACAGGCTTGACCCACCACACCCGACCGAAAAGCTCTATTTCTTGTTCAAGTCGCAGTCCATTGTGGGTTCAAAAGGGGTGAGAGGCCTCTGCTCCAGGCTGTTGTTCAGGGACCAAAGCTGCTTTTCTCTCTTTGCCTTGGACTCTGCTGTGGGAACTTATACAACCTGCTGGAAGAAAAGACAGTGAAGGCCGGGCGCAGTGGCTCACACCTGTAATCCCAGAACTTTGGGACGCTGAGGCGGGTAGACCATGAGGTCAGGAGATCGAGACCATCCTGGCTAACACAGTGAAACCCCATCTCTACTGAAAATGCAAAAAATTAGCTGGGTGTGGTGACAGACACCTGTAGTCCCAGCTACTCGGGAGGCTGAGGCAGGAGAATGGCATGAACCCGGGAGGGAGAGCTTGCAGTGAGCCGAGATAGCACCACTGCACTCCAGCCTGGGCAACAGAGCGAGACTCTGTCTCAAAAAAAAAAAAAAAAAAAGAGGGAAGACAGTGAAGACACACCCATCCTCAGCTCTGGAGTGGCGCTCCCCTTCCAGTGGTGAGAGCTAATCATGTGGCCTGGGCTCAGTGCTTGAAGTCTGGGAGGTGTTGTCTGAGCTCAGGAAGAAATGGCCCTTGCCTCAGCTGCTGATAAACGCAACAGGCCATAGTTAATGACAGATCATGATTGTCAAGTGTCGTCAATTCTCGGTGGAGTCTGGGTTTATACTAACTTTCCTTTGCAGAGTTTTTACTGATTCATAAAGCCAGTGGTTGCATATTACAAGCAGATCGTTAGTTCACACAACACAAATGTCATTTGGTCACGGCTATTTTTGTTGCTGTTCGATCGTTTCTTTCCCTACTTATCAACTGGTGTGGATGGACCTAGAGAAGATAGTCACCCTTTCCAGCAAGGAATATAGTTCCTTCATCCGTTTGTCCTTTATTAAATTAAAGTCATGCTGAGGACGACGCGTTATTGCCCCTGGTTGTCCTGCTGCCCCTTCCTGTGAGCAGCCTGTAAGTTCCTGCCCGATGCCGAGTGCCTGTCCGTGTCATCTTGCCCACCAGAGGAACAGAGTCCAAGCCTCACGGGTGGTGCGCTGTGCCTGGGGGAAGGGGGCGTGAGTGTGTCATGTTTGAGCAGGTGCTTTAGGAAGCAGAGGGGCTTCTGCAGCCTTCTCATCCTTTTCCCCACTGCAGGAGCTGCTCCCTCCCCTGTGGTCCCAGATAGGACTCATGGGGCAGAGCCTTCACAGCTGCCCCTCAGGGGCTCCGTGTCACGGAAGGCAGGGGGAGCATTGTTTGCCGTACAGCAAAGCTGACCAGGATGAGCTGCCACCGGGTGCTGTGCCAGGTGAGGGGGCACAGCAGTCAGCGAGACCATACTTGGAGAGGGGGCAGTGGGAGCACTGCCCAGTCCTCACCAGAGTGACGGGTCCGGATAACACCCCATTATGTGGGGTCCAGATTACACCACACCACGTGAGTGACGGGTCTGGATTATACCACACCACGTGGGGGTCCGGATAACACCCCACTATGTGGGGTCCAGATTACACCACACCACGTGGGGGTCCAGATAACACCCCACTATGTGGGGGTCCAGATAACACCCCACCACGTGGGGGTCCAGGGTCGGGGCTTGCCCTTCTGAGCCTTTTCATCTCTGTGAATGACGGGAGGGGAGGGTGACGCCTCGCCCGCAGGGCTGGTAGAGGACTAAGTGGCCTGAGTGTGTGGGAAGGCCGAGCGCGGTGCTGGGCATGCTGAGTCCTCTGTAGGTTTGACCCTTCCTCTGCTCCTTTTTTCCTGAGCTTCGCTTCTGTTATTTGTAAAACTGGGTGACAGTTGGTGTCTCCATAGTCCTCGAAGATGAGACCACTCCCTTCTTGTTCTCGTGGCCAAGGAAGGCCCTGCCACGCCTGAGCTTTGCAGGTGGGAAAGGCTTCCTCTGCCCCTCCAGGGAATGTAAACATGGCGTCTTGGCATTTCTGTATTCCCAGGACCCTTTATTGGTCTTTGCATAGTGCCCCACTTTTACTCTTCTTCCAGAACTTTCTCCCTTCAACCACTAACCTAAGCTGGTGGGCGTGGGGGTAACGAGGCACGGTGGCAGTGATGTCTGGCCTGAGCCATCACCGGGCATTTACCAGCTGTGTGCTCTGGGGGGCAGCTCGCCTCTGCGTTTCCCCTTTTGTTTACGACAGGTGCAGTAGGAGCACCCTGGAAGACTGTGATGGGCACTCACTGAGTCAGCACAGACGGGAGGCACAGAGAGTGGTGCTGGGAACCTTTGTAACTACTGACAATACGTGTTTCTCATGATGCAGGCTTACAGATGAGGTGACAGACGTGGTGTGCCAGCCCTGAGGCACCTGGACAGGTCTGAGGTCCTGCCTGGCTTGGTGGTTGGCTCTGGGTCCTGTGGGACCCCAGCAGGCAGGGAGCAGGCAGTGTGGGCTGGGCTGGGGCAGAGGC
The DNA here is from genome assembly GCF_037993035.2 of Macaca fascicularis. NCBI lineage: Eukaryota > Metazoa > Chordata > Mammalia > Primates > Cercopithecidae > Macaca > Macaca fascicularis. The sequence continues at coordinate 1,543,300 of NC_088386.1, forward strand.
TACCCTGGCACCTTGCTCTCTTTTTACCTGGTATTGGGGGCACAAGTTGGCCACCTAGCCAAGGTCTTGGGAATCCTGGGGACCAAACTCCAGTGGCCAGGAGCAGGTTAGAAATGCATTTTCCTGGGACTTAAAGCCACAACGTCCCGAGGGAGTCTGGGGTGGCCTGAGTCTGCATTTCCACCTACCCTCAGGTGATTCTGTAAAGCCTTGACTCCCCTGGTCCTGGCCTCCAAGCCCCGCCCTTTCTGAGACCTCTGCCTTCCTTTCTCCTCTCCCTCCCTGCTCACCTAACTGACCTCCGCTGAGCTGCTGGACAGGTGTTCCCTCCTCTAGGAGGCCTCCTAGCCTTCCCTCCAGCTCAGCACAATGCTGAGAGAAGCGACACTGGACAGTATGGCCTCCTCCCCTCCTGTGGTGTGGCTGAGCCCAGGGAAAGTCACTGGCCAGTGGGAGGAAGGAAGGCTTTGCATGGCTCTCTGGGCATGCCCCTGCCTGGGAAGTGGGAATCAGGTCAGAGGCAACTCCTCCTGGGCCCCAGGGGAGCTGGCAGCTCCACCAGACCCTTCACTGCTGTGTCATCAGAATGACAGTTCTCAAACAGGGTCATCTCCAAAGGGCAGTGAGCTAAGTGCTCCTGTGCAGCACCCCAGGCAGGCCCTGCCCCGTTCTTTCACTAACCTGTCAGAGGCCAGGTGAGCAGCTTGTGTGTTCCTGGCTCAGTGCCTGGGCAGGGGTGCTAGGCAGGGCCCATTCTCAGGAGCCGTCTTGCCTGCTTGGTGCAGACAAACCCAGGCTGTGACCTGCTCAACAGATGTGCAGCAGGGACCCCTAGGGAGGTCTCTGGGGCTGCACTGATTTCAAAAGGTTATCACTTCTGTGGGCACGGACGTGGATAGTGTGGGAACGTGGCCTTTCCAGCCTTGGTGGCCTTCTCTATAAGGAAGGTATAGTATAACAGTACCACCCGTTAGGCACCCAGTAGGAGCGCAGACATCCCTTCATTCCTTTCCCAGACCCATGGCTTGGTCCCGGACCAGCAGCACAGCAGCCTCCGGGAACCTGTTAGAAATGCAGATTTCCCAGGGAACCTCTTAGAAATGCAGATTTCCCAGCAGTTCCGAGTTTTCCAGCAGTTTCCCGAGTCAGGGACAGCACTCAGGGTGATGCCACTGCAGGTTCAAGTTTGAGGACCACTGGTCTAGAATGGACTTGCTCTCTCCCCTTCCTCCTTCCTCTCTCCCCCTTCCTGCGCTCACTCCTGCTGGCCGGCACTTCCTCCATGCAGCTGCTGGTTTCTGAGGGCCACCACCAGGTGTCAGGGCAGCCTCAGGAATGTTCCGGCTGTCCCACCTTCCCTGCCAGCCTGGCCTCTGCTGCCTCAGGAGGTGTCCTGAGAAGGGAAGCGGCTTCCCGAGCTTCTCACAGGATGAATGTTTCCCTGTGCTTTTCTAACTGCTCAGGGTGAGTCATCTGGGCCTGAAGGCGGTGAAGGCGGCAGATATGTCAGCATCCTGTGTGGTGGGGACAGGGACAACCCCACAGCACCTAGTGGGATGTTGTGAGATTTAGGGGGCACGCCCAACTCCTCCTCTACTACTGCCCTAAGTCCTAAGTCCTCACTCTCTTATTCTGCCCTAGGAGGCTTCTCCAACCACCCGGCTCTGTGCCCCACTGTGACTCTGGCCAGGGCCTCAGACCCTCCACCCAGTCCAGTCCTCACAGTGGGCCTCCCAGACCTGTCCTGCTGTGCCAATGCTGAGGCCGACTTTGGGCTACTGGTCCAGGCCCTGCCCGGTCCTGTGACTACACGTCCCTAACTGCCACCACAGGCTTGGTGGGCCACAAACCTCCTCCTGAACACAGCCCGCCAGGCTTTGCCCATGGTCCCCTCCCAGCTTGCCCGCTCCAGCTCCCCTGAGTTCAAAGCCAGCCCACACCTTCCCATGCGCTGGACACCCTCCCCGGTGCTGGTGCAGGAGGCTGAGTAGGGCAGGCAAGGTCTCTGCCTGCAGCCACACCAACCCAGTGGCTACCCTCCCAGCGGGGCTGGGCAGAGCATCGGGAGGACTGCCCAGGTCCAGAAGGGCATATGCTGGATTCCAGGCGAGGAGCTGCTGTGCTAGGCCCCCAGGCGGGCTCAGGTGGGAGTGGCTATGGGCCATGGGCTGCGGGGGCAGCTAACAAAACAATGCCATTAAAAATGGGCAAAGGGGCCGGGCGCGGTGGCTCAAGCCTGTAATCCCAGCACTTTGGGAGGCCGAGACGGGCGGATCACGAGGTCAGGAGATCGAGACCATCCTGGCTAACACGGTGAAACCCCGTCTCTACTAAAAAAATACAAAAAACTAGCCGGGCGAGGTGGCGGACGCCTGTAGTCCCAGCTACTCAGGAGGCTGAGGCAGGAGAATGGCGTAAACCCAGGAGGCGGAGCTTGCAATGAGCTGAGATCCGGCCACTGCACTCCAGCCTGGGCGACAGAGCGAGACTCCGTCTCAAAAAAAAAAAAAAAAAAAAAAAAGGGCAAAGGACAGGAATAGAGACATACAAATGGCTAAGATGTATATGAGAAAATGCTCAACATCATTGATCAGGGAAATACAAATCAAAACCGCAGCGAGATATTATCTCACCTCAGTTAGAATGGGTATTATTAATAAAACAAAAAATAACAGATGCTAGTGAGAATGCAGAGAAATGGAAACTCTGCTACACTGTCAGTAGGAGTGCAAATCAGTACAAGCATGATGAAAACCAGTATAGAGAATTCTAAAAACACCGCAAAATAGAGCTACTGTATGGTCCAGCAATCTCACTGGGGGCGGGGAGGGGTATTCATCCAAAGGAAAAATTTCAGTGTAACAAAGGGTAACTTGCATGCTTGTGTTTATCACAGCATTATTCACAATAGCAAAGATACAGAGTCAATGCAAGTATTCATCAACTGATGAATGGATAAGTAAGATGTGCTAAATATACCCAGTAGAATACTATTTGGCATAACAAATAATGAAATCATGTAATTTTCAGAAATAAGGGTGGATCTGGAAGTCATTGAGTAAAATAAGCCAGGCACAGAAGGACAAATACCGCAGGTTCTCACTCACACGTAGGAGCTAAAAAAAGCTTGATCTCATGGACCCAGAGAATGCGATGGCAGTACCAGAGGCCGGGAAGACGGGGTGTGGAAGGGAGAATGAAGAGAAGTTGGCTATTGGGTACAGACCTGCAGTTAGAAGAAATAAGCTGTAATGTTTGACAGCAGACCATGGTGACTAAATAACAATATTATGTGTAAATATTCAAAGTAACCAGAATACGCATTTTATGCATGTAACAAGCATTTGTATTAAGGAAGGAGACCACTACTACTCCTGCTGCCCTCCTCCCCCCACCTTGCCTAGTTCAAAGACAGGAGAAAAGAGAGATACAAAAGTAAGATAAATAGCCAGACAACCTTGGCACCACCACCCAGTCCTAGGAGTTAAAGTAATAATAATAACATCAACCCCTGGCCTAAACTACTTGTGTTATCTGTAAATTCCAGACACTGTATGAAAAAAGCATTGTAAAACTTTTTGTTCTGTTAGATGATGCATGTAGCCCCCAGTCACATTTCCCACGCTTGCTCAATTTATCACGACCCTTTCACGTGGACCCCTTAGAGTTGTAAGCCCTAAAAAGGGCTAGGAATTTCTTTTTTGGGGAGCTCGGCTCTTAAGACGCGAGTCTGCCGACGCTCCTGGCCGAATAAAAAAACCTCTTCCTTCTTTAATCTGGTGTCTGAGGAGTTTTGTCTGCGGCTCGTCCTGCTACAGTATGTACCCTACAAAGAGGTAAAATATTATGCGCCAATAAGATGGAGAGGTTATGCCCCAGCCTCGAGAGGGGCTCCTTGGATCCGCACAGCACATCCTGCCCACCTGCATCCTCTGCTCCACTGTGCTGGTCGTATCTGGGCCTTCATGCTCCGGTCCCCAAGGCAGGTGGTGCTGACTCAGGTGGCCACACTGTGGATCTGGGTGTTGGTGGCCCAGAGGGTGGGTGCTAGAGGCTTCCTGCCCTTCTTGTTCCACTGGGACCAGATGGAGCCAGGCAGTGACAGGGTACCACCCTCTTGACCAGATCCTGGAAAACAGGAGTGTCACCTGGCCCCTCCTCATCCCAACTTAGTGCCCAAAGTACCCCTGGGCCCGGCATGGCTGGGCTGGAACTCGGGATGCAGCTCAAGCCTTGTGGCATCTCTGGGTTCTCTGTCCACTGAGGGTGCCCTGGGACCCAAAGCTGCTGGGAAGAGATTGGCTTTTCCCCAGCCTATCCTCATGCCTGGCACCCCAGACTGTCCTTACTGGTCCATCGCCCTGGTCACATTCCCCAGAGCAGCTCAGGGCTTTGTTTAGGGATTTACCGTAGTCAGGTGCCTAATAAGTGCTGAGACCTGCAAGGCCATGTGGGCAGATGGGAGGTGCTCTTCGGTGAGCACCCCCAGCAGCCAGCAGGGCAGTCCCCCACCCAGGCGTCTCGTGCTCCGCTTGTGTTTGACTGTTACAGCACTTCATGTCAGGGACAGCACCTCCCGTCCCTCCTGTCAGGAAGGACACAGACAACAGGTGCCTGGGGGCAAGGCATTTGCCAGGTAACACAGGCTGTGAGTGCTGGAGCCGGGATTTGAACCCAGATCATGGCACTCTGTATGGGGCAGTGGAAGATGTGGGGATGTCCATGCAGGAAGGAAGGGCAGCCTGGTCCCACTGAGCCCAGCTGGAGGAAACTGCTCAGCCCGCAGCTGGGGAGAGAGCCCAGGAGGCCAGGCTTCCCCTTGCTTCCTGGCTCGGGATCACAGAGGGACAAGGAAATTTAGTGTGTGTGTCTTTTTTCTTTTTGTTTCATTCAAAATTTAGTTTATTATCAAGCAAGAGGAGCTTACGCAGCAGGAGGGTTGAGGTGCTACTGCCCTGGTCCAGCTCAGACGCCAGCACCAGGGAGGCTCAGTGTCCTGTTCCCAGGATCTGCACGGGGCGGGGGGGGGGGGGGGGGGGGGGGGGGGGGGGACTTTCTGCATCTCCCCATCAGTGGGAGGTGCTCCTCCAAGCCTCCTCTTGCCAGCCTGGACACAGCAGCCTGCACCTTGACCCTATTGCATGCCAGTGGAGCAGAGCCCCCCAGGCCAGAAGCCCCACAGCTGTTGGCTCTGGCTTGGACACCGGACAGGAGGCACCGGGGCAGGAGCTGGCCGCGATCCTGTGACGCATGTGCCCCCTCGCTGATGGCCTCGTGTTCTGTGTGCGGACCAAAGAGGAGCAAGTGTGGAAGGCGCCTCAGGCAGGTGCTGGCCTCCGTGGGCGTCTTGTGCTCCGCGATTTTGAGGCCATTTGCAGTCAGCTCCCTCAGCCCGAGTTCCGAGCTGCAGCCGCTGCCACGCACAACGGCACGGCCAGGAGTGTCTTGGGGGCTTTCTTCATAGGAGGCTGTCAGCATCCTCAGGTTCCAGGCGCTCAGGCCCAGTCCTGCTTCAAGAGGCTTTTTCCCCCCCACCGGAGGCTTCTCAATGGCCTGAAAGCTCGGCTGACTCCCGCGAAGTTTGCTGGGAACACAAGGCTGTCAGTGACATTCGTGGCGCCAAGACTTAACCATGCGGCTTGCACTGATCCGCCACGGTCTGTGCCACGTGCACTGGCGCCTCCTGAGATGCACGCGCACGCCGCACGCGCACGCCGCACGCGCACGCCGCACGCGCACGCCGCACGCGGCGGCGTGCGTAACGGCTTGGCTGGCCTGTAACGGCTTGGCTGGCCTGTAACGGTTTGGCTGGCCTGTAACGGCTTGCACGCGCACACCACACGCGCTTAACAGCTTGGCTGGTTTGTAACGGCTTGCACACGCACGCCGCACGCGCGAAACTGGCTGTCCTGTAGCGGTTTGCACGCGCACGCCACGCGCGTAACGGCTTGACTGGTTTGTAACGGCTTGCACACGCACGTAACTGGCTGGCCTGTAACGGCTTGCACGCGCAGGGCACACGCGCGTAGCGGCTTGGCTTGGCTTTGCGTTCTTGGCTTGGCGTCGATTGCTTGGCCTGCTGTTCCTCCTTGGACCTCCTTGGATTGACGTTTTCTCCTTTGGGTTGACGTTTCCTCCCTAGTTCCTTTGCTGGGCTTGACCTTTTCTCTGCTGGGTTTGGCATTCCCTTGGGTGGGCTGGGTGTTTTATTGCGGGGGGGTTGGCCCTTCCTGGGGTGGGCGTGGGGTCGCCCCGGGTGGGTGTGGGTTTTCCCTGGGTGGGGTGGGCTGGGCTCCCCTGCTGGCGTTGGCAGGTTTTGGCTGGGATTGATCTTTCTCTTCAAACAGATCGGAAACCCGGAGTTAACTGCTAGTTGGTGAAACTGGTTGGTAGACGGGATCTGCTCGCTACCATCAGCCTCCCCTGGCTGTTAAAAGCAGATGGTGGCTGAGGTTGGTTCCATGCCGGCTGCGTCCTCTGTGAAGAAGCCATTTGGTTTCAGGAGCAAGATGGCCAAGTGGTGCTGCCACTGCCTCCCCTGCCGCAGGGGGAGCGGCAAGAGCAACCTGGGCGCTTCTGGAGACCAGGACGACTTCGCTGTGAAGACATTCAGGAGCAAGATGGCCAAGTGGTGCTGCCACTGCTTCCCCTGCTGCAGGGGGAGCGGCAAAAGCAACCTGGGCGCTTCTGGAGACCAGGATGACTCCGCTGTGAAGACAGTCAGGAGCAGCAAGAGCAACATGGGCGCTTGGGAAGAATACGACGACAGCGCCTTCATGGAGCCGAGGTACCACGTCCGTCGAGAAGATCTGGACAAGCTCCACAGAGCTGCCTGGTGGGGTAAAGTCCCCAGAAAGGATCTCATCGTCATGCTCAGGGACACTGACGTGAACAAGACGGACAAGCAAAAGAGGTAACCGGGCCTGGGCTGGGAGGAGAAGGGACGGGGCGGGGGGCGGGGGGTGATGGAGGAGGGACGGGGTGGGGGGGGGTGATGGGGACAAACCCTCCTGGCGGGGGAGGAGGGGGGCTGCTTTCTTGTCTCCGCAGGCCCCACACCACCCTGGGTGTGGAAACCTCAGCGAGGTCAGAGGTCAGGGCACAGGTCCCTTTGTGAGCAGCAACACAAAACAAAACTTGAGCTGATTTCCAATCCAATTATAATTTCCCTCACAGAACACTAATAGATTGTTTTAAAGTGATTTAACTCGAAAAATTAAGTTGATGCAGCAGATTATTTTTAATGTACACATTTTAAAGCAATGTTCTATATATTATAGAAAAGTGTATATTGAGAACTAAGAACGAAGCCCCATAACATATCAACTTCAAGGCTAAATATTCTTCAAATAAAATCCAGTATGGATTTTTTAATCAATGTACCCTATGTAAGTATGTTCTTTACTGAGGAACCTTAGAAGGAAACTGAAATGGCAAGAAGGTTCGTGTGCTTGAAAAGGAAGATTGAATTTTCTGAAGATGTGAGCTTTTTCTATTTATCACTTTTACCTAAGCCAAATAAAAATAGCAAAGTTTTAGAGTTTTTACACATGCTGTCTTTTATTATTGTGATAAATTATTTTTTTGTAACAGAATGGAAAAAGACTTGCTTTTCCAGATATCAAAATGTGCATGTGCTATTTCCACAAATTGTTTACTAACGGCTGAAAAGATCAATGAGTAGAACAGAATAGGAAATCCAGAAATACCCAAATATATGTAAGAATTTAGCACTTGATAATGGTGATGTTTTGTATTATTTTAAAAAGGTGGATTGTTCATAATTCATTTTTGGAGAAAACTAGCTAGATTTTTATGTCACAAAAGTAAGAGTATAGATTAAACATTTTAAATATACAAAAGGAGAAACATACCAGCACAAGAAAACACAAATGCCTATTTATATATGCAGATATGTGTGTGTGTGTGTGTGTGTGTATATATATATATATATATATTTTTTTTTTTTTTTTTTTACGCAGACTCACTCTGTTGCCCAGGCTGGAGTGTAGTGGTGCAATCTTGGCTCACTGCAATCTCTGCCTGTTAGGTTCAAGCAATTCTCTGCCTCAGCCTACTAAGTAGCTGGGATTACAGGCGCCTGCCACTATGCCTGGCTAATTTTTTTTTTTATTTTTAGTAGAGATGGGGTTTCACCATCTTGGCCAGGCTGGTCTTGAATCCTGTCCTTGTGATCCACGCACCTTGGCCTCCCAAAGTGCTGAGATTACAGGCGTGAGTAACCGTGCCCAGCCTATATATGCAGATATAATAAAATAAGCTCATTAAAATAAGCATTTTAAAATTGGGCATAGTACTTTTTAGCGTAGCTACCAGTGACCTGCGTATGTATGAAAACAGTGTTCCTGGTAGGAGAAGGAATTTAAGTTAGAGGAATGAAATACTGTTTTCTACTTAAGTTAGAAGAGGAATGAAAGGCCGGGTGCAGTGGCTCACGCCTGTTATCCCAACACTTTAGGAGGCTGAGGCAGGCGGATCACAAAGTCAGGAGTTTGAGACCAGCCTGGCCAGTGTGGCGAAACCCCATCTCTACTAAAATTACAGAAAATTAGCTGGGCATGGTGGCATGCACCTGTAATCCCAGCTACTCCGGAGGCTGAGGCAAGAGAATTGCTTGAATCAGGGAGGTGGAGGTTGCAGTGAGTCGAGATCACACCACTACACTCCAGCCTGGGTGATGGAGTGAGAGTCCATCTCAAAAAAAAAAAAAAAAAAAAAGGAATGAAATACTGTTTTCTATCCACAAAGTTTGTGAGGATGAAGAACAGTGGTACGTATATAGTTGTTCAAAGTTTAAGTTGCTGCAGCTTTTCAAACAGACACTTTAGTGATAAGAACTACATTTTAAAAATGTATATGCTTTTTACTTATCAATTCCATTATACTGAAATACCTTTATGAAATAGATACATCTGTTTTTCTTAGTATTGCTTAAAACAGCAGTGTATTTAGAAGAATTCATAGATTTTATGAACAAATTTCGGTATATCCATAGGATGGAATAATAAGTAACTATTGAGGGCGTCAGTAGATACAGAGATATGTTGACATGCAAAGATGTACTTTGCTATATCAAGTGAGAAAAAAATCGGTTTGTTACACATATACACAAATATAATCTGCTCTTGTGTTAGCTGAAAATATGTAGAAAATATAATCAAACTTATTTCTGGGGATTTGTAAGTGAAGTTTTTTCCTTTCTCTTATCTGTGATTTCTGCAATGAACATCTGAAGTTTAGTTAAGGTTCATTAGTAATGAAATAATCCTTGGAAAGAGAAGGAATATGCTGCTTGCATAGATACAACTAATTTCTCACATTCTATTACTTATTTTTATTTCTGTGGATGGCTGTCTTCTGTGAACTTTTATCCTCTTCAGAAGTAGAGAGATTCTGTTTACCTGTTCCTGTAGATTTTATTGGATATACGTTTTATTATATAATTATCTTTTCATTATATATAGGTTAACGTGTAAAAAGTATGACTCATTTTAGTTGAGTTATATACTTATAAAAATTAAAATAGCAAATATAAATGATTATTACTATTGCAAATGTATTCTCCTACTCTGCAGCAGTTTTCTTTAAAAATATTGAACTCCCAAGCTGCGTTTATCCATTCTTTCAGTCCATTTAGTCATCAGACATAAGCCAGACACCTATTATGTGGCAGGCGTATTCTACTCTCTCTCAGGATCCTTCCATCTTTGAAAACTTCATGTTTACCTGCTGGGCATGAGCAAGCTGAGAGATTTAAAGTTGGAGCATTAGGACTTAATCTCAATTGAAGCTTTTCCTCCCTCCTTTCAAACAAAAACATTTCTGAAGGTAGAAAATAGTAAAAGATAACCTTTAATTGCCTTTTTGAACATTTATAAGTCTTGGATAAAGACTGTTTTAGTTGTTTTAAGAACTAAAATGTGGTAGATAAACAGCAGGGAATACTATGCAGCCATAAAAGAAAGAACGAGAGCATGTCCTTTGCAGGGACATGATTGTGTTGAAAGCCATTATCCTCAGCAAACTAACATAGGAAGAGAAAAGCAAATACTGCATGTTCTTACTTATAGGTGGGAGCTAAATGATAACACACAGATACCTAGAGGGAAGGAACATGCACTGGGGCCTATTGGAGGTGGAGGGTGGGAGGAGGGAAAGAAGCAGGAAATAGAATGAACAGGTACTGGCTTAACGCCTGGGTAATGAAATCATTTGTACAACCAACTCCCTTGGCGCACGTTTACCTGTGTAACAAACCGGCACATCTGCACCTGTACCCTGAATGTAAATGTTGAAAAAGGCTCCACAAATAGTTTCATAAATCCATTTTAAAAAGAGAAAATTTATAAGAGTCTTAAATCCTAATAGGAAAGATTGGAAATATCTGATGTACATACATTGTATAAATCTAAGTATTGAAAAAAATGAGCCCATGGTATTTATTTGAATTTCCAGGTTTTCTTTGGCTTAAAGATTTTTGAAAACCAAAGTAAGAATTAGTTTATTTTAGAAATTTGTTTTTGTTTTCACCTCAGCCCTCTTATTCCATAGTTTTTTTAAGAACTAAAATTTATCTAAATGCTCGTCATCTGACTGGAACCGCCCCAGACGTGTTATAACATATTCTACTTAATGTAAGGCACCAGGGGTTGTATGATGCCCCGTTATTTTATGTCTCAATAAGAGAATTATTTAAATGCCGCCAATTATAGTAAATCATTAATTGTAAGTGGTATTTCAGTGGAGACAACATGGAGACAATGATCATCTTAGAATCACTGAAATACAACGTTACCTGTAGTCTTTAAAACATACTTGAACGTGTAGGTATAATTGTATCATCTCACTTAATTCAAATGCCTTTAGGGTATTAGTAAAAATTATAATATCTAACAATTATTGAGCTGTTTTTTGTGTTAGGAACTATTCTATATCTTTTGTGTAGAGTCTCATTTAAGCATTACAGTGGTTTCCTGTGAGAAAGCTACTATTTTCATTCCCATTTTATTTATTTATTTTTTTGAGACGGAGTCTCGCTCTGTCACCCAGGCTGGAGTGCAGTGACCGGATCTCAGCTCACTGCAAGCTCCGCCTCCCAGGTTTGTGCCATTCTCCTGCCTCAGCCTCCCGAGTAGCTGGGACTACAGGCGCCCGCCACCTTGCCCTGCTATTTTTTTTTGTATTTTTTAGTAGAGACGGGGTTTCACCGTGTTAGCCAGGATGGTCTCAATCTCCTGACCTCGTGATCCGCCCGTCTCGGCCTCCCAAAGTGCTGGGATTACAGGCTTGAGCCACCGCGCCCGGCCCATTCCCATTTTATTGATGAGGTAACTGAGACACCAAAAGGCTAAGCAACAGCTGGGAAGCGACAGAGCTTCAAGTAGGGTTCCAGCCCAAGCTGAAAGTCATCCAAGGGCTGTGCTGTTTCTATTCAAATAGGCTACTCTTTCATTAATAGAGCGAGTAATGAGAGGTAATAAACAGTGTGCTTTCTTCATAGGAAAATTAAATGTTTGTTTTGAAGGCAGAGTAATAGCAGGCTATTCAGTGTTTGCAATTACACGAATCATTGATGTGCCTGTAGCTAGTGCACTACAATTTCCTAAAAAGTCTTCTCACTCTCCTAGGACTGCTCTACATCTGGCCTCTGCCAATGGGAATTCAGAAGTAGTAAAACTCCTGCTGGACAGACAATGTCAACTTAATGTCCTTGACAGCAAAAACAGGACAGCTCTGACAGAGGTATGCAGTAGCCAACTGTATCAGCGTGAGATGGGTTTGATTTCAATACATAGCATAAAAATGAGTTTTCTCCTCTAAATGTAACTAGCTGGTGAAAGCTGTGGAATGTTACTTTGAATTCCTAGCATTTATAATTTGTTTTTGGTCTAACACTGACAGGCCATACAATGCCAAGAAGATGAATGTGCGTTAATGTTGCTAGAACATGGCACTGATCCAAATATTCCAGATGAGTATGGAAATACCGCTCTACACTATGCTATCTACAATGAAGATAAATTAATGGCCAAAGCGCTGCTTTTACATGGTGCTGCTATTGAATCAAAAAACAAGGTATAGATCCACCAGTTTTCTTTTCAAAATACTGAAATGCATTCATTTTAACAGTGACCTGTGTAAGGGCCAGTTTTCCATATTTGGAAGCTCACACATAACCTGAATGAAAATATTTTGAAATGACTTAATTATCTAAGATTTTATTTTAAATATTGTTACTTTCAAAGAAGCATTTGAGGGTACAGTTTTTTTTTAATGCACTTGTGGTAAATACTTTTTTGAAAACACTGAATTGGTAAAAGGTAATACTTACTATTTTTCAATTTTTCCCTCCTAGGTTTTTTTTCCCCCCCTAATGAATGTAAAATTGCAAAATTTGCCCTGAAATAGGTTTTACATGAAAACTCCAAGAACACTTAAACATGTTTCAGTGAATAGAAATCCTGCTGCTTTGGCAAGTTCCTAAAAAACAGTAATAGATATGAGGTGATGCACCTCTCAGTGGCAAGGCTTAAGATATTTCTGATTGCTCATGAGGCGGAAGTGGAAAGGGAAAAAGAGCAATCAGAAATACCAAGGCCAATTTGGAAATTAGGTAATAGAGGGAAAAGACCATGAAGAGGTTGTGTGCATGTGCGTATATGTGTGTGTGTGTGTGTGTGTGTGTGTGTCCGTCTGTCTGTGTGGTGGTGTTCATTTATTTATTTCCTTTGTATGGTGAGACAAGGTTCAATTTTAGAGAATGACAGTTTTCATTTTGGGAGAGGGAGTTAGTGAGTTGTGAACTGCCTAGAGATCAATTTTAGGAGGCCTCTGAAGAACCAGATTGGCAGTAAATAGGTGGTCATGTAATGGGAAACCCTTGAGCAGAGGGAATAACAAGTAATTAACTGACTTAGTATCCTATTCTGGTAGAAATGGCCAGTTAGAGTCTCAACTCTGCTTTCAAATCTAGCATGTCTGGATGGGAAGGTGGGAGATAAGGAGCTTTCAGTAACAAGATCAAGTTGGATTTTGAGTTTACTAGACCTTGTTCTTCTCTTACCGGGGAAAATTATGTGGTATTTTCAGCAAATGAGTCTGTCTCCTACTCTTTCCTCTTTTTGGCCAAATCTTCAAATGAGAAAGGGAATTGGTCACGTGGGTGAGAAATGAGACTGAAGTAACTGTCTGTTGTATTAGCTTCCAGCTAGAATTTTGCATCCCAGTAACCTGAGGAAAATTTTTAAATAATCAATAAGTCTAGGCTTTTTCCTGAAGATTTTGATAGAGTAAGTCCAGTAAAGCCTAGATATGTATGTTTAAAAATGTTTCCTTGAAGCCAGGCATGGTGGTGCATGGCTGTAGTCCCAGCTGCTAGGGAGGCTGAGCAGGAGGATTGCTTGAGCTCAGGAGTTCGAGTCTAGCCTGGTTAACATAATGAGACCCTGTCTCTAACATCAACAACAACAAGAACAACAATTTTCTCAAAATCTGGATACACACCTGCTTAAGAACCACTGAATACATAAATGTAATATGTAAATTCTTATATCTCAAACTTAAGATATCTGTAGAAGAGTTGGAGTTGGATATGTGCTGATTTCTTTAAATCTTTCCTATCCAATTACATTAATCTGACTCTTTTTTTTTTTTTTTTTTTTTTTTGAGATGTGGTCTCACTCTGTTTCCCAGTCTAGAGTGCAGTGGTGCAATCACAGCTCACTGCAGCCCTGACCTCCCCAAACTCACTCAGATGGTCCTCCAACCTCAGTTTTTGTATTTCTTTTTTTTTTTTTTTTAGTAGAGATGAGGTTTTTGCCATGTTTCTCAGGCTGGTCTTAAACTCCTGGGCTCAAGTGATTCACCTGCCTCAGCCTCCCAAAATGCTAGGATTATGGGTGTGAGCCACCATTCCTGGCCTAGTCTGACTTTTATCTCTGTGGTGAGACATTAAAATGAATATTATTGGCGGTATCTATCAGCTTACAGAGTAATACCCTTTCCTTCCTACCGTCAGTTATTCGCTGCCATTCAGAAGGTCTTTAGAAATGTGCAGTGAGTAGTCTTTGAGTCGGTAGAGGATGATCCTCTCGGGATTTTGTGTCTCTTTGTTATCATTCAAGTGCTTAGGTCAGTAAGCCGTTGTTAAGAGCAGAGTTTTCTCAATTAGAATTGTAGCAAATTGTAAACTGTTTTTTTGTCAATTGAAGCTGTATTATGGACTATCCAGTGTGTCTCATAAGTATGTAGAGCTTTGGCATAATCAGCATGGCAGTTTTAAACACTAGAAACCATGGAGTTATTAAGAATACAGATAGGAATTCTGTAATTTAGTTTCAGTAGTCCTATGAACTGATTATCTATTAACAATCTGGAAAAATTAAATACAGATAGATTTTAAATAAGTAAATGTTGGGAAATTTTTTCAAATGGGCAGTATGAGTATTAATAGCAATTTTTATTACCCGTTGGAGCTTGAACTTTTGGTAAAACGTGAAACTAAAGAAATTTTTTACATGCAAATTATTGCTTTATACACAACAATTTTTCTTAGGGTAGAGGATATAGAGACAAAAGATACAGCCCCTGCCCTCAAGAAGCTCTTTGTTTAGGTGGGAAAAATGTTATCATCCAATAATAGCATGCCGAATGCTGGGTTAGAAGCAAAGAGTCTTGGAAGCAGTGAATGTTGAAAGTGAGTTTTTGAGATGATCAGCGTTGATGTGGTGAGGCAGAGAAGGGGTGTTTCCAAGGGAAGGAGCAGCACGTGGGAAAGCACAGAAGATTGAGGAGGAAGCAGCTACATGTTACTTACTTTGTATGCGTGTAAGTCGGTAGGATCTTATATAAAGTTTCCGCTTCAGTTGAGGAGTATGTACTTTTTTGAATTGCATTCGTTTTTGCTTTATATTGTTTTACAGCATGACCTCACACCGCTGTTACTTGGCGTACATGAACAAAAACAGCAAGTGGTGAAATTTTTAATCAAGAAAAAAGCTAATTTAAATGCATTTGATAGATATGGAAGGTATAGTTATTTCTTTTAATCTGTGTGTTGTTAACTAGATTGATAGTCACTCAAGTCATAAATGTTAAATTAATAAGATTAATGTGTACTTATTGGGACAGTGATCAGTATCAACACAAATCAGTCAGGTAGAAAAACAATTATTTGGACTGAGCAACATAAAGAACAGTTTTTGTAGGATTCATCTTCTCTTATTGTATTGACTGATGTTCTTTGTTGTATGAGGTTTTGGTTACATGACCTTATGTTAGCTAGAGGGATTTCGTATTAATTTTATGAAGTGTGAACTTTAACTTTCAGTTTACTTTATGACTCAGTATTGAACTTCTTAACCCTTTCTACCAGTTTTTAACCTCTGTGTCTTATATGCTTTTCCACTAAATATGCTATATTAAACATAAGTAGGGGTTGAAAATTCTTTTGTCTTTTCAATGACTCTGCTTTAAGTTGCTTTCTTTGAAGAATATTAATGTTAGCTTATCCCTACATGACAATTAATTGCTATTCCCACATACTGTGGGTTCAACAGCCTTCTTCCTTTTTTATTTCCAGTGTATTTTGATGTTTTTATTTTTAATTGGTATGGAAAGAGGGAGTGAAGATAGTTTTAAGTGGATACACTTTTCCTTTCATGAAGGCAAGCTGTAGGTGGGTGATAAAGAGAAAAGAGCTAGGCTTTGGATTCACACAAGACTGAATTTAATTCCTAGCTTTCTTACCTGCTAGGTGTGTGACCTTGGGAATGTTACTTACCACCAAATATGTTGTCATATATGAAAAGTAGGAGAATATATGCTTCAAAGTTGACTGTGCATAAGTAAGAGAGATATATATGGCACTTAATTCAGTGCCTAGTACATGCTTATTGGCATCATTAACTGACACTCCTGTGACTACTATTCTTACTATTATTATTATTACTGCTTTCAGCATGCAGAGAGCTCTTGTTCATGTTACCCCCTAGCTGATTTTCTATTACAGCGTATCAGTCTAGGGAAGCTGTGATGAAATCTTCACTTAAATCTTTGTCCACTTCAGATAAGTGGTCCTAACATTGTTTCTTGCCCATCAAAGGACTTTAAATTAGTAGCTTCTACTATGCAATGCCCCAGTGAGATAAGAGGTTTCCTTTTTGTCCCTTCCTTTTAACCTTGGTGGTATTTTACAAAGATGAACACTTGAGCACCCAAGATGCTATGTCTTTTGGTACATGTAAATGTTTAATTCTGCACGGAGAAACAAGATGTTAAATTGGTAAAATATATCAAATTAGCTTTAAAAATAACTTTATTGCAGTTCTTAAGGGAGAAATTATCTCTGTCATTTTAGAACTGCTCTCATACTTGCTGTATGTTGTGGATCAGCAAGTCTAGTCAGCCTTCTACTTGAGCAAAATATTGATGTATCTTCTCAAGATCTGTCTGGACAGATGGCCAGAGAGTATGCTGTTTCTAGTCATCATAATGTGTAAGTGTTTACATTAAAAGGCGAGTTAATGCTAAATTGAGGTTTAAAATAATTGTAACAATTGCATCTTATGGATCAGGTGAGATGTCATAGTTCGGTTCAGGTAGTTTTAGAATGGCAGTGAGTTAGTCCCCTGCATCAGCCAGAAATCAGAAAAAAAGCAAGACAAGTTAGAAGTACCAGTGGGTGGAGGATTCTTTATCTCAGGACTTTTAAGACCTTTATCCTTAGAGATCCCAACATTGTTCATTTCATCCAAGTATAACACCTATGCATGGGATAAAAAATGGTGTCACATCTTTGATTTTTCTGATTAGTTATTTGGGTCTTGAAATGTTCAGTTTAGCAGAAAGTCTTGTACTGTCTTCTGGGGACTGTCTCCTACATACTCCATGAATTTTTCAAGAACCGAAGGGGTTCACTAAATCCAAGGAAGACAGTCCCTTTTATCAAGTCAGAAGGAGGAGGAAAAAAAGGACATTCCAGTCATTCTGTTGTTTCCATTGTTTCTGTCGCTGCATTGTTGCCACTCAAACTGGTCCTGCTGCCTGGTAATGGTTGACCTTTGACACCAAGATGCCCTTACTGATTCAGATCCCTCAAGCCTTCCTGGCAATTCATACGGTGACTTTGAAGTTACAGCGTATTTTAGTTCCCATACCTATGCTTATATGCTCAGCCATTGTTCCCAAAGCACCAGCACCCTGCTCTGGCCGCTGGGCATCCTGACTTTATCCACACACAAAGTGAGCAGGTTGACCCTTCCCCCCATATTCAGAACCTAATGTGGAACCCACATCTTAGCCAAGAATTAGCTGAGACCTTCACGGTCAGAGATCCTTTGAGGCAGTTGTTGGTCTTTTCTCTAGCAGATATCAGGTGGGCTTGTTCTGAAAGGTCAGAGGGGTTCAAATAACGTGGGAGAAAGAGATCAGTGTTTGTTTCTTCTTCTTTGCTACTAGATCTGTGCTGTGAGGCAACTTTATATCCTGTATAGAACCTTAGGCAGGAGAAAGTCCTATATGAACCTTCCCCGAGCAGGGGCTCCCGGTTGTGGTTGGCCCTTGAGTGATCTGTTTTACATGATAATGAAAATCGTCCAAGCTACTTCTATCTCTAGCTCAAGATTTTAAAATATTTTCAAATTCTACCTCACAGGAAGCCGTTGAAGAGAATTCTCAGAATCTCTTCAATGGTTAGTTGGACTTAACAGAGCCAAGCCTCATCCATGACTCATCACTAATCATGTGTAAAAGTAGGGCTTTGTGCTTGCTTCGGTGGCACATATCCTAAAATTAGAACAATACAGAGAAAATTAGCGTGGCTTCTGCATAAGGAGGCAGCACAAATTTTTGAAGCATTCCATGTTCTGTGCAGTCACTGGAAGGTCATTTGACTATTTGCTGACTAGCTGTAAGGAAACACTGTGAAGCAACACAAAAGATGGGTGCCACCAAAATACTGAAATTGTGATTTGTGCTGCCAAAATAGTCATGTAAGATGGTCTATGAGATGACTTAGAGCTGAATAACATGTTCGGTGCAAAATTATATTGTTAGCATGTATGTCAAAAACTAGAAAATGTCAACTTGCAACTTCTTCATGGAAACTAAAAAAAATAAAAGAGTTTTGGTCTCCCCTGCCAGCTGGCATTGAACATCAATATAAAGCATTATCCTAACAAACATCTGGCTCAGAGTTGGAGTCTGTAGAGAAGGATCATTGGTCCAAGCCAGGTCTTAACATCCATTGGTTTTTCTGCCCTTGGTGTGATTGGTCAACTCCATAATAGTGGACAATCACATTAGCTACTTTAATGAGATATTTATGAATAAATTTAGTTACGAACTATGACATAGTTGAGATGCCCTGAATTATAAGCCATAGGAGTAGGACAACTGAAAAGCAAAATTAGGACTTAATAACATTTTCTGAAAACTTGCATATTAGAACCTACGAACAAAATACACATTGGATTTTATTTGGGATTCCAAGATAATTTTAGTCATAAAGTTTAGGAACAGATTATTCCATTGCTTTACTATTTCTCTGAGCATTTAAAAAATATCTTGTTAAATCTTTATAACAACCTAGTGAAATATGAAATAAGGCAGCAAAGTCCTCACTTTGTTGAAGAAGGCATTGAGCCTAAGAGAAGCAAATTGTCCAAGAACAAATAGCTGTTCATTATGGACCTAGGACTTATGCAGAGCTGGGACACTTTCTATTATGTCATGATAATGTAAGCTAATTTACTGGGTCACCATGCCCTTGATTTCTGAGCATTTCACCTTACATTGTTTTCTTCTTTAATTAGAAGCTTAAAGAGAAGTTTGTAGAATGTACTCATAAGTGAATGGGATAATACTGTTAATTTCTGATATTATGATATTAGAAATACTCTAAGAATTTTACATTTGGTAAGTATTTTTTATATCAGTATTAAAATAGTAATTTGGTTTATTGCATTTTATACATAGAATTTGCCAGTTATTTTCTGACTACAAAGAAAAACGGATACTAAAAATCTCTTCTGAAAATAGCAATCCAGGTAAGACTTGTGATAGTGAATTACTTTAGGTCAGTTGTCCCCAACCTTTTTGGCACCAGGGACTGGTTTTGTGGAAGACAATCTTTCCATGGGCTGAGGGAAGGTGGGAGTGATTTCAGGATTATTCAATCATGTGACTTTATTGTGCTACTTTATATTATTATTACATTGTAATATATAATGAAATAATTATACAACTTAGCATCATGTAGAATCCGTGGAAGCTCTGAGCTTATTTTTCTGCAACTAGACGGTCTCATCTGGGGGCAAAGTGAGACAGTGACAGATCATCAGGCATTAGATTTTCATACGAAGCACACAGCATAGATCCCTCAGACGGGCAGTTCACAACAGGGTTCATGCTCCAATGAGTATCTAATTCTCTGACTGGTCTGACTGGAGGCAGAGTTCAGGCGGTAATATGAGCCTTGGGATGTGGCTATAAACACAGGCGAAGCTTCCCTGGCTTGCCTGCTGCTCACCTCCTCCTGTGTGGTGTGGCTCATAATAGTCCATGGACGGGTCCCAGTCTATGGCCTGGGAGTTGTGGACCCTTGCTCTGGGTGGTCCTACCATAGATAAAAAAGTGAAAGTAAGGAATTTTTGATCACAAGAATGCTGAAGCACAAGTCGTGTTACATCCGCTTGTCCCAACAAGGTTTTACTGTTACTGACTTCGTTCCTCCTCATTTGAAGTTGGAAAGAGATACATTTACTTTGTTGGAACAAGATGTGTTCTACCTGCTGGTTAATTGTCATGATAACAGTAATTTTGTTAGAACAAGATGCTCCGCTATCATTTGCCAAAAGATTGCCATAATAAATATACAAATTGCCCCACTCTAGGCTCAGCAGATTATAATAAAAGTAGAAAAATGTTTCACAATAACAAAAATGCTAGTATGCTACTGGGTTGTGGACACCTGATACATTGTATAAACCAAACTGTAGGAGGACACCTTTAGCTATCTATTTATCACAGAGCTTCTGTAAGTTAGGTTTCATAAGTTGCGGGAGACAAAGATGGAACAGATATAGTTTTGATCTTTAAGGTGCTCATGATAGAGCTGTCTCCATTTCTGTGCTTTTTCAACAGAATTTTCAAAGAACACATTTCTATCTATGTTTTCACTTGTCCACTTAACAAATAACTATCAAATATCTTTTAGATACTAACCATTTTTGTAATGCTACAGAACACAAACAAAAATACAGACAGGAGCTTGTTATTATCATTGTCGTTTTTATTATTTTACTACTTTGTTCGGTGCTTACTGTGTGCTAGATGCCCACTGGAAGCTTATAATTATGATTTATTATATATTGATTATGTGCCAGACATATGTGATGAGGAATAAAAGTTTTGGGGAAAAAACAGGTGTGATTTAAGGTAAACATACAGAGTGAGAAGAATTTTTCTAGGTAAAGAAGCAGAAGAAGAAGAATGTTTGGCAGAAGGAACATGCAACGAGTTGGTGTGTTTGCCAGAAGGAACGTCTAACGAGATTGCCTGTTTGGCAGGAAGAGCAGCAAGTGCAAAAGACAAGATGCTTGAGTGAACTTTGCAGGGTTTCTGAGCAGTTCACTTTTGCTAGTACCAAAAGTGTGAGATACCAGAGGTTGGGAATGAGGTGAATACTTAGCTAAGGCAAATTTATGGTAGACTTTTTAATACTGTAGAAATGAGTAGGGCTTATCCTGTGGGCCATGGGAAATTTACCAGATAGAATGCTTTGGACTGCAAATACTGATGAGCAGTGGCTAAAACAGTAGGAACCAGAGTTGTTTTGGTTGTTCGGTGATATCTTAGGTATCCCACTTGTTCCTCTTTCAGCTGTGCTGTTGGCAGTGTTTTATTCATGTCTCCTTTCAGGGTTGGCTAATCGCAGCAGCTCCAAACATCTTGTTCTCACGGCACAACATCACAAGAGCTGCTTTTCTTCACATGTGTCTTTTAAACAGGGAGAAAACTTAGAAGCATGCAAGGGGCTTCCTGTAACATTTCATTGACTGGGTCACACCACATGCTCATTCCCAAACCAGGCACTGGGAAGGCAAATATGTGATTAGCTTAGAATAAACATTTCTGTTTCTGAGGCTGAGGAGGGGGATTGGGATAATAAATATCCCAATAGACTTGTGTTTCTTCTGCAAGAAAGAATAAGGCATGGCTATTGCGAGGGAGCCCACAGTGTTTGCTGCAGAGGCTCATTGGAGACATTTCAGCAGGGGAATCGCAAGATTAAATTTGAGTACTAAGGCCTTCTGGTCATGGTGTAAAATGGGTTAGCAAGCTTTTTCTGTAAAGGACCAGGTGGGTAATATTTGAGGTTATGTGGTCTCTGTCATATCTACTTACCCTGCTGTTGTTTGCTGTTGTAGTGTGAAAGCCATGATGATTCTATGTAAACAAACAGGCATGACTGAGCTCCTATAAAACTTTATTTACAAAGCCATAGGCAGATTAGATTTGGCCTGTGGCCTATAGTTTGCTGGAGTTGATGGAAGGGAACCAGGTAAAGAAACCAGGAGACAAAGGAAGCTTTTGCAGTAGTGAACTATAGTTTCCTTGTCACACATCCTTGGACTAGTATCAATGTATTACAAGGTTTTCACCCATCCATTGTGAAATAAATAAAGTTCAGAATCTCAGTTACTCATTTTAATATGTTGGCCTTTTTTTTGGTGTTATGCTTTTTTCATTTGTTTTGCCTAATTTTTTTCATGTAAAAAATGCATTAATAGTTGGCATTTTCTTTTAAATAAAAACCATTTTATAAATGTTTATGTTCCCAATGGTAGTGGGAATATAAAGCAGAGGCAGCAAAGAGGTATAGTCAATATGATTTAGTGATAATTGAATGAGAAAGGTTTGGGGCACAGAGAGAAATGTCAGATAATTTCCAGCTTTCCAGGTTGTACACTAGTATTTAACCTGGATGTGAGGCTTTCATAATCTGCCTTCTGCCCCACTCTCCATCTTTAGCCCTTTTCCCTATGTGCCCTTTCTCTGGCATTGATGACCTGCTGGTAATGCCCTGCTCACTCATCCTTCTATTGCAGGCAAATCCTTTCCCTCTTTTAGGCCTCGCTCCTGCCCTTGCTGCTGCATGGCATGCTGTCACCCTTTCCTGCCTCTACCCTTTTAATCTGGCTAGCCTCAATATTTCAGTCTCTGGTTAGGCATGTGTTCTAGAAAAGCCATCCCTGACATGCCTTATTTTCATTCTTTTTAAACTCTAATGCCTAGCATGTATGTAGCAGGACTCAGTAAGAAATTTCTGAGTAAAATGTGAGTAAGACGATGTGCAGGATTGTCCTCTGCAGTCTTGGAGCAGAGGGGACAGACACGTGGAGGAATAATGCACAGTTCAGGTGGTAAAGATGCAGTAGAAAAATCATTGAAGTACTAAGGCAGCCTCAGGGAGGGAGGTACCTGTTTATTTGGGGAAAGACATGCAGAATCAAGGAAGACTTCACACAGCATTGTTTTAAGAGATGAAAAGAAGGCTGAGTGTGGTGGCTCATGCCTGTAATCCCAGCATTTTGGGGGGCTGGAGCGGGTAGATCACAAGGTCAGAAGATCAGGACCATCCTGGCCAATGGTGAAACCCCATCTCTACTACAAATACGAAAATTAGCTGGGTATGGTGGTGCGTGCCTGTAATCCCGGCTTGACAGGAGAATCACTTGTACCAGGGAGTTGGAGGTTGCAGTGAGCTGAGAATGCACCACTGCACTCCAGCCTGGTGACAGAGTAAGACCCCAGCTTAAAAAAAAAAAAAAAAAAAAAAAGGAAAAAAATAAATTTGTCAGAATCCTGGAGGGAAACATTTTAGATGTTAGGAAGACATTGTACACTAATAAAGGTGTCAGTCAGTAGTAATTTTGGAAATCATTTATAAGGTACTATTGTTGCAAAAAACAGGAGGCAGGAGAGACCCTGTGGGTGAAACAGGAGGATTTCATTTAGGTGCACATCAGCTCAGCAGATTTGCATCCAAAAGCTGAGCCCTGAACAAAGGGAGGGCTTGGCTTATATAGGCAAGCTTCCAGAAGCAGAATAAAGGCAATTAATCATATAGTGACAGTTTTGCAACCTCAGCATAGCCTGTGACCTTGCAGCTGCTTTGAAGGAAAACAGGAACTTGCAAAATATATGCATTTATAAAAATAGCTATGAGTAAATGCTGAGGGGAAGGGGAGACGGGAAAGGAATTTGTTTTCTTAACCTTGCTCTGGGATGTGTGGACCCCATACCTGTGCGCTCTGGCTTCCCAGACAGGGTCACCACGACCTTTCCTGGGTCCTGCCTGTTGCTATCCTTAGAGTCAGAGTAGCTAAGTGCAGGAAAACTAAATTTTCTTTTCATTACATTTACTGCTTCACTGTTAGGAAGTGGAGAACAACATACCGTGTCACCTTATACGTTTCTACTGTATTTTAAAGTTGTGTTTCTGATGGTTTTGTTCATTTCTGTTGGGTGGATGAATTTGTGAGTGAATCACATCAGGTGTCTCCCCAGGTGGTTTGTTGAAGTTTTGGATAATTATTTCCTAAGTAACTATTTCATGAAAGACTAAACCCTGAATTTATGAAATAAAATGTTATCTTAAATCTATTTTTATAAAGACAATAGTTTTTAACTGTTCCAAGTGGTTCATTTTAACTGAATACATGAGGTTGTATGTAATTACCTCAAATTAGTACTACTACAGAGTAATCAGTACTGGCAAAGTAAAAGTAGCGCTAAAGTAGTACTAATAAAGTAGTACTAATAGCCCTACGCTAGTAGTAGTAATAAAGTGGCATTGCTATTGATTCTATCCATCTGTCTACCTACCTGTCTGGATGGGAGGGCACAGGATTTGACTGATAAGATTGGGCTTAGCAGTGAAAAGAGCTCATATATGCTTTAAGCAGGTATACACTCAAACTTGGTATCGTGACTGTTCTGAATTCCAGAACCATGGCTAGAGGGTGGAA
This sequence comes from Macaca fascicularis, assembly GCF_037993035.2. Taxonomy (NCBI): domain Eukaryota; kingdom Metazoa; phylum Chordata; class Mammalia; order Primates; family Cercopithecidae; genus Macaca; species Macaca fascicularis. Next base: position 1,567,353 of record NC_088386.1, read on the forward strand.
GTTTTGTTTGACTGTGTCTCACATTTTCCTTTTGGTCTATTGTCTAACACATGTTGCTAGAATTCATTTTACTCTGACTACCTTTTATGTACAGACAACGCTGTTATTGACGAGATCACACCCAAGCGGATCAGAGATTGGCCCAATACTTACACCTACACCAAGGCCTTGGGAGAAATGGTGGTGCAGCAGGAGAGCAGGAGCCTAACCATCGCCATCATAAGGCCCTCCATTGTGGGAGCAACGTGGCATAAGCCTTTCCCAGTAAGCCCACTTACCTGGATTCTGTGTTTTGCTTTCAAACTAAGGTTTTTCTAGCCCAATTATTTTCTGATGTCTTTCTTCTTCTCCTCAGGATTTATAGCTAAATGCAGCCAATCAAATATGAACCCATTATACTAGGGCAAAATCCCACTTTGGGATCATGAGGCTCTTCTGGCAGTTACCCTCACTATCTTAGAGTTGGATGGAGATCTTAAATTAGCTTCTAACTACTCTAGTCTCAAAATTCCCATGGGTGATGTTTTTATATCTTGGCTTTCCCACTATAGCTTAAACAGACCAGAATGTTCTTGATGGCCAACTTGATAGTATTGCAACTAACTGCCAGGGTAAACAAGAGTTACAAAGCTCACAGAAGGATCTCAGTTTGGGAATAGTAATTTTTTTTAACCTCAGTATACTGCTGTGTCCTTCTGAAAGCTATACAATTATACAAAGTCTTCTTCAAAGCAGGTCTGTGAAGCTTTGGGGGCAGATAAATTCCAGCTCCACCACTTACTGGCAATGCGACATTTTTGAGTTCTTCTTTCCATAAAACAGGACAGATACTACTTTGGAGAGTTGGTTTAATGAGACAATGTATGAGGAGAGGAGTGCTCAGACTCTAGTAAAAGGCGGGTCCCTACTGAAAAGGCTCAATTAATATTAGTCCCTTTATCTTCTCCTCCCATATCTCTTGTCTCCCATTATACACATTTCGACTTTTATACTGTAAGGTAAAGAGACATAATAAGGTAAGCTGAATGGCTTGGGGCTTAGGAAACAAACTGAAAAAGACATTTCCCTCTAACTACTCTTAAGCATAATCTTTCCTGTAACATCTTTAAGCAAGTCAACACACATTATTACCAATCATGTTTTCAATGTTCTCCTAAGGAGGCTAAAATCAGGACTGAGGTGGAGAAGTATGGCTGGTGAATTGCTTAGCAGATCATGATATAAGGACAAGGTCCACCGTAGCCCTTAAGATGTCACAAAACGCTGCAAAACCATTCATGGCTCCTGCTATGAACAACAATCCTGGCCAAATTTTAATTATTGGACAAAGTGCAGAAAATAGCCAATGCTTTGCCATTGATCTTTGGGATCTTAATAATACTGAATTAGATAGTTCTATTAGCTGGGGTCTCAGTGCCCTTGTTTGAAATTTATTGAGATTAGACTGCAGATGTTCCAAGATAACAACAATTTTCTAAAATGTGTGTGTAACCAATGGAAATCTTCTTTCTTTTAGGGTTGGGTTGATAATCTAAATGGACCTAGCCGACTCATTATTGCGGTATGTATAGGGATGAAGAAATAACTCTGAAATGTAGTGGAAGAATAGTAACAGAATTCTTAGTGCTGGCTTAGCTTCATTGATCCAAAAACGTAAATGCTACTTTACTATCAATTGAAGCATATTATTTCAACTATTCTGGTTATAATATGAAGGCAGGATGAAATTATTTTTATTCTTTTAGAATTTTTATCAGGAAAACAGATAAAGCGCTATCAATTACTATTTAAGAGTCCTATTTTGAAAAGTCTTTGAGAATTAAGGATTTTTCTTTTTTCTTTTTTTAAAAAAAAAAACTTTTTTAAACTTAAAAATAAAACCAGCAAAAGTCTTATAAAAATGAAGCAAGTAGCCCAAAAAATGCCCACCTGCCGCTCTATATACAGTAATGCAATATTTGTCACAGTTTTGTACAATATTATAAAAAATGTCGCAGACAGTAGCAATTAAGGCCCTTATTTCTCATAGGACATCAAGCCTTATGACCTGGTGGGGTGGGAGGGAAGATGCCACTTAATTATTGCACCATTTTGAGAAACAGAACTCGTCAAGGCGAATAGTGGTCTTTTCCCACCTGGCCTTCAGTCACAGATGGGGGCTGGGGCGGTGGCGTCGTCTTCAGACCCTCTGTAGCCACATTGTGCCCTGCCCGCTTCTCTGGGTGCAATAAATACCGGTCACAGTTTGGGAGGGGGCCTTGCGCAGGTGGGCGGGGGCGTCTGGGCTGCATGTGCCGCTTCCTGTACAGGGCAAGGTGGGCGGAGCGCGAGAAGGCGCGGTGGCACCAGTGGCCCTGAAATGGCCAGTGGCCCCTGTGCTTGGGGTGGTGGAGCCATAGCTTGTCTGAGTGAGCAGCTTCCCGCTGCATCCATCCCAGTGGCAGTGGTCTGGCTTGTCACTTGTGTGCTGCGCGTATGTGCCTTCGGGTGAGATTTCTTGCTGTGGGGCTTGCCCTAGCCGCACAGGCATACATGGTGGTGCCTTTTCCAGGCCAGGAGCGGCCGCCACGCTTGGGCTTGGCCTCCAGCAGCTCCAGCGGGGACGCCGGCGCCACCACGAGGAGACCGCGAGCGACTGGGGGTGCCAGGCCTAGGCCCAGGGCTGTGGCAGCGGCGCTGAAGCTACCGAAGACGGGCGGGGGTGGGGGTTGGGGAGCTGTGGGGGGCGCCTCCTGAAGGCCGGGTTGGGTGTCCTAAGCCAGCGCCACGTTAGGGCAGTGGGCAGGAGGGGCGCAGGCCAGTAGGGGCTGAGGGGCGGGTGTCGGGGGCGGCGGGGGGGACCCGGGACTTCGCATGCATGAAGCCGCCGGCCCGGGGCGCCCTCGTGTTTGAGGCCGCGAGGTCCATGGGTGAACCTGGGTGCGCTGCCCTTGCCGCCGCTGTCCGCTTCAGGGAGCTGGGCCTTGACCAGGCGGCTCGGCAGTGCCAGTAGAAAGCGGTTTAGCAGGCCGGGCGCGGTGGCTCAGGCCTGTAATCCTAGCACTTTGGGAGGCCGAGGCGGGCGGATCACGGGGTCGGGAGATCAAGACCATCCTGGCCAACGCGGTGAAACCGTAAAAAAAAAAACACACACACACGCACACACCGTAAACACACACACACACACCGTAAACACACACACACACACACACCGTAAAAAAAAAAAACGCACACACCGTACACACACACACTCTCTCTCTCTCTCTCTCTCTAGCCGGGCGTGGTGGCGGCGCCTGTAGTCCCAGCTACTCGGGAGGCTGAGGCAGGAGAATGGCGTGAACCCAGGAGGCGGAGCTTGCAGTGAGCGGAGATCACGCCACTGCACTCCAGCCTGGGCCACAGAGCAAGGTTCCATCAAAAAGAAAAGAAACCGGCGGGCCATCCGCGGCGGGTCCAGCTCCGGTCGCAGCAGCTGGGACCCACACCAGGCCATTCACGGGGGCGCCATAGGGCAGCTGCGTGCAGAGTTTGGGTAGCAGGACGCAGACGGCGGGGTCGCGGGGGCTTCGGGGTGTCCTCGGCCCCAGGCCGTCCAGCCCTGTGGACCGAATGAAGTCCCGCACGCCACGTGTTGAGGTAGTGGTGGGTGCCCCTTGCGCGGGGTCAGCCCTCCTGCAGGCGGTGCTCACGGTACGGGCTGGCGAAAGTGGAGACGGACTGCAGGATGGATTCACTTGGCCACATGGCCGGGAGCTGGGAAGACGGACACCGGTGAGTGGCTGCCCTGGTGGGCTGGTCGGGGCGCGGGCAGGGGGGCATGGTTCTGCCAAGGATTTTGCTTTGTTTATCGCAAGATGGAGGTATTTCCTCCTTTCTGCAGTTTATAATTGCATGAATTAGTGTAGTGAATTGAGGAGGCAGTAAAAATAATATCTTCAAAGATTATTAAATTCATTATTATAAAACACATACGAGTTTACGTGTGTGTATAGAAAGCAGGTATACATCAAAAATTCTTAATGAATACAAGAAAGAGAACTACCAATACTGGAGCAAATTTTTCAAATACAAACATCAGTGAATATAGGCAAGGCCTTTTCTTTTATTATTATTACTATACTTTAAGTTCTAGGGTACATGTGCACAACGTGCAGGTTTGTTACATGGGTACACATGTGCCAGCAACGCCTTTTCAATAATGTCTTACAAGGAGAAACGTGGCTCCTCTAGGTAAACAGCCCTCAGTGCGCATCTCCCTGAAGTCCAGATGGATCCGGTAGAGCTGTGGGGTTCACAGCTCACACTGAGGCATTTAGGGCCTAAACGCCACTTTACTTTTTTGTACAGTGAGTAGGAAATCAGTGATCTAAATGAGTTTAAATCTTATTAGGGATTCGAACTGCGCTTCAGACTCTGTCTCTATTCCTCCCAGAGCTAGATTCAACATGAATTAAAATACAAATATAAAACAATGAATTATGATAGTGACAAAGACCTTCCTTCGAATTTCAGATTTTTCCAGCAGCCCCTTTCTTTCTGTTTCCCACCTGCCTTCAACTCTTTCTCCTAAAAAAGTTCAGTTGGGGTGAATGGTGACTTAGAACATCATTATTTTAACATGATCCCAAAGCGGTTTTCATTATATGCAAAGATGCATATTTATTTACATTTTTTAAAATGTTCTAAATTGGTTTCTTATGTCCAAAAGAAGGGGAGCTAGTTATAAGAAAAGAGAATTGAGTAAGGTAAGAAAGTGCTAATCATTTCAAATCAAAGTGGGAAACATGCAAAGCAGAAAGAATCAACTTCATAAACTCAACAAATTATTAACGTAAATAATTCCCAACTCCTGTATCTATATAACATCAGTGATCTGTGAGGTGAACTGAGATTCTGAATAAAAAGTAAATAATAAGGCCATTTTTCTAAGCCAAAAAAGTTTTTGTCTTATTAATTGTGGAATTTCACCAATTAATTTTTTTCAAATAAAATTTCTTAAACTTTTAGTGCCTACTATTGCTTGTGGGTTAATAAACCCTAGCAGAAAACAAAATCATCAAGGAAATGGTAAACATTAATGGGAAATTTGTGTAACCTTAATTCTTAACGTGTCTTGTTAATTACTTTTTAAAATGTGAAGGTGTATTCTTGGTGTTTGGTAATTAACTAAGTTTATTAACCTCTCACAAATATGAGGAATTTTATTCCCTAAAGGAACGTGAGGAACACTAGTAGTTCAAGAAAATGCTGAAGGTGACCTTGGCTGAGAAGCTAGGATAGGCTGACGAAGTCAGACTTTGTGTAGGAACCTGGTAAGCGATGGATCGATGTTACCTGTCTTCACTTATTGCAATAGTATAATCAGTTTGATGATACATACTTTAGCCCCAGCTGTTACTTAAGACCCGGTTTCACATTTTATGTTCTTTTTCCTGTGCAGGCTGGGAAAGGGTTTCTTCTGGCCATAAAAACTACCCCAATGGCTGTGGCAGACTAAATTCCAATTCCGGTTGATACAGCCATCAATCTCCCGCTAGCTGTAGGATGGTGTGCTGCAGTTCACAGGTGTGGATGCTCAAGTGGGCTTTCAAAGATTTCATGAGAGGGAGGGTTCATCTATTAGGCACATTTTCCAAATATAGGCATTTCATTGTATAAGACCCCAAATGTGAGAGGGTGTTCATTTCAATATTTTATAGAGTTCCTAATATGCCATCATATATATGTTGAGTTGTTTTCAAAATACAGTTTAGTACTTGGCTACTCACAAAGTAATAAAACATTTAAATCACTTAACCATAAAATTCTTGATAACCAAAAGGCTTTTCTTTCTATTGGTAGTTTAACATTCAGCTTTCTTTTTTAGGGCAAAGGAGATAGAACTGGATGAAATGAGAGAATATTTTTTTTAATTGAACTCTGGTTAATGCCAAAAGTGTTCAATCACTATGTTTGGGGAAGTTTCCTGGTACAAAGGAAAAAAAAAAAAAAAACAGGTTGTTCATACATTTGGCTGCGTTAGTAAGTGGTAAATAGAATTAAATTTTTCTTATGTGAACTCACACATATGTGCTTCATAATATGTCACTCCTATTTAACACATGTCTTTCACACACACGCACCCCCCCACATACAGCCTTTTGCTAGTCTTCTTCCAGTTTGCTTATTAACCCAAAGAAAGAAAAAAATACGGAAGCCTTCTTGCATAGGTTGCCTTAATCAGATGAATTATGGAAACAACTCTGTCTCCCTTATTTTTCTTTCATTAGTTTTCCATTCTGTTGTATTTATTTAATTTTTATTTCATTTTCCAGACCTAAGTCAATGTTAGTCTACCACTGTACATCTGGTAACCTCAGTCCCTGCAATTGGGGCAAAATGGGTAAGTACTTTAGCCATGTATCTGCATAATTACTAGTGTCTGACACAGAGAAAAAATAGACAAAGTGCGTCATGGAGCTTAGAGCCTACATGGGGAGAAAGACAGAAAGTAAATAAAGAGACAAAATAATGAGAAATTGTAAATCTGTGGTAATTAACTAGAAGGTACTGTGGTTACCAAGGAAAGGAGTCATTGGGAACACATACATGATTGTAAGCAATAGGGGGTCCATTGGCTATAAAGATTTTAAAAAACAGTGATGAAATAAAGCAAAAGTTGGCAGTTATAAAGAATCTCAGTGATAAAATGCTGAAATACTCCTCCCTGCTGGGGCAGTGGGTCCTATACACACCCCTTCCCTTCTTGATACATCACTGAGAATGTGACGTGATCAGTGACCAATGAGATTTAGAAAACTCGAGTGATCTTATTCCTTCCTGATTGCGTCTGTAATATTGATCATTAATTTATGCAACTTGCCTCTCTTGGGTGTGCATTAACTACTCTACTAGTGATTTGTAAAAGTGAATAGGAATCACTATGGGAGAATAAAACAACATCCAGATTCCTTAGACCCTGGGACCAAGGTCTTGGGTGATGCTGAGGAAACAATATTTTTAATAAGCATCTAGATGATTCTTGATACTTGGGGAAATGCTCTTTGAGAAACCCTGTACTATACAAATGATTGATTTGTCTGAAGGTAAGGGATTTAATCTGTTCAATGTACAAAAACCATGGAAATCAATTTGAGTACAACTTAAACATCTAATGATGGTAGAAGATAAAAATAGGGAATTTTGCTATTCTGTAGGATTTCTTAGTACCTGTGAACACACCCCTTCTGTCCCTGTTACACAGATGACACTAGCTCTTCATATTCCAATGGGAAGCCATGGTACCACACTGAGAGTTCTATTACAGGACAGCTGGACACTGTGGCTCATTTATATATTGTGGCTTTGAATTGAAAAATGCTTTTCCAGGAATGAAAAATACTTGGCATGCATGTTTCCTCTACCTTTCTTACACCTATAGCAAACATTGTAGGCTGATATGACATTGGTTATCCCTGTGCCAAGGCTCTGTTCTGGATTCCCTTCTAACACAGCATTTCTGGAAGCTATTACTAATTAATTTGATGTTGCATTCAAATTAAACTCATTTGTGTTTCCTATCAGGGACTCTTAGGAGGGATAAAAATGCTTCCTACTAGGAGCAATAGCCATGTTAACAGGAGGTTGAGCATATATAGTCTCAGGTGATATTACAAGGAGTGATAGCTGGGTGGGTGAACATGGGCTATCTCTCCATAGAATTGTCTCCTTTAGTGTCCCTTAAGAAGAGTTTTTAATCTCCTGCATATAGGTCTTAAGCATCTTTTATCAGATTTATACCTAGGGCCTAGGTAATTGATGCTTTTTTTTTTTTTTTTTTTTTACTAATTTAAATGTCTTTTGTAAAAATATGTTTTTTAATTGTTTGTGGATGATATCAAATACAATTGATTTTTGTATATTGACCTTATATTCAGCTATCTTGCTAAACTTATTGCTAGAAATTGTATAAAATTTCCTCTTGATTTCCTATGTAGACAGTTACTTAATCTGCAAAAATACCAGTATTATCCCCATTTTTTCAAGCCTTAGGTCTTTATTTTTCTTGTTGATGGCGCCATCTCGGCTCAATGCAAGCTCTGCCTCCTGGGTTCATTCACACCATTCTCCTGCCTCAGCCTCCTGAGTAGCTGGGACTACAGGCGTCCGCCACCACACCTGGCTAATTTTTTGTATTTTTAGTAGAGACAGGGTTTCACCGTGTTAGCCAGGATGGTCTCGATTTCCTGATCTCATGATCCGCCTGCCTTGGCTTCTCAAAGTGCTGGGATTACAGGCGTGAGCCACCACGCCCAGCCTTCTTGTTGAACTTCTACTATAATGGTGAATATAAATGGCAATAGTGCATATTGTTGTCTTGCTGCTAATTTTAAGCAGAAGACTTCAAATATTAAACTCTCCTGCCATTTTTAGGATAAACCCAACTTGGTCATGCCGTGTTATCTTTTTTTATATTTTGTTTAATTCAATTTGCTAATCATATAGTTCCCTTGTTTCTTCTATTCTCTGAAAGTGCTTAGTGGAGTGAAAGTGTAATAGTGGAGTAATCTGTTCCTCCAAAACTTGGGAAAAGCACCTTTAAATTATCTGGATTTATAATTTTTTGTGAGAACATTTTTTATTGCTTCAGTGTCTTTAATAGTTAAAGAATTTTGCAGGCTTCATTTTCTGCTGGAATCAGTTTTAGTTATATTTGTCTCTTTTTCTAAGATTTTATCTGTTTTAAAATGTATTTACGTTGTTTTCATATTATATTAATATTTTTGTCCTAAACTGTATCTGTAATTATGCTTCTGTTTTAATTCATAATATTTGTGTGTCTTATCTTTTCTTAGCTAGTCTCTAAAGGGTCTACTTTATTTCTTTTTTTCAAAGGACCAACTTCTCCTGGCTTTATTGACTTCTTTTCTCTTCTCTTCTCTTTTCTTCTCTTTCTTTTCTTTTTTGATAGAGTCTCGCTCTTGTTGCCCAGGTTGGAGTACAATGGCATGATCTTGGCTCACCACAACCTTGCCTCCTGGGTTCAAGCAGTTCGCCTGCCTCAACCTCCTGAGTAGAGTAGCTGGGATTACAGACATGTGCCACCACGCCTGGCTAATTTTGTGTTTTTAGTAGAGATGGGGTTTCTCCATGTTGGTCAGGCTGGTCTCGATCTCCCGACCTCAGGTGATCCACCCACCTCGGTCTCCAAAAGTGCTGGGATTACAGGCATGAGCCACTGAGCCCAGCCTATTGACTCTTTATTATGCTGCTGTGTTTTCTGTTGCAAAGATGTATTGCCTTATCTCTTTTTTCCCCTTCCTCCTGTTTTCTTTGATTATGTTTTTCTTCTCTTTAACTTAGAAATATAGCCCACAAATATTCGGCTTGTCTAATACATGCATTCATGGCTTGTATTTCCCTCAAATGCCACTTTGGCTGTATCCCACACATTTTGTTGTATAATGTTTATGTTATCATTACTCTCTAATCCTTAAACAGTTTTCATTTGAATTTCTTCTTTGACCTATGAGGATGTAGAGTGCAGTTTTCAATTGCCAAATCACATTTTCTACATGTGCATGAGTTTCTACTTGTCCCTCACATCAGAAAGACGGTAGCTTCATGGTTAAAAGTCTTGGGCTTTGGGATCTGATAGACTTGGATTCAAATCCTAGCTCATTCACTCACTCCTGTATTCATTAAATAGGCATTATTCTTGGTGCTGAGGATGTATCACTAAACAGAAATCCGTGCTCACATAGCTGTTATATGCTGGGATGCGTCCCACCATTCAGTAGACTCCACTGCTTATTAGTTGTATCAGTTTGAAAAAGTCTCTCAGTTTCTCCCTGTATATCAATTTTTTTAATCTGTGAATGAGAATAATAATTATTCTATTCTAGGGAGCTCTTTGGAGAATGTAGGGAGATAAAGTGCTTCGTACAGTGGTTAGAACAGTGAACATTTTAGTAAACGCCTGCGATCACCATATGGACAGCTTTCTCAGAAAGCCTTCCTAACCCAGCCCCACCCCTCCCCTTCCTGGCACCCAGACAGAGCTAGATGCTTCTTTTGTATTCCTCCAGAGCTTATTGTACTGGCCTCTAGCAGAATACTCAGGCAAAGTATTGTAATCATGAATTGTCCACATCTCCCACCAGATTGCCAATTCTTTAAAGACAAGGAATATGTCATATGTAATTTTTTTTACCTCAGCATCTACGACAGTGCCTGGCAAGTGTTAAATGCTAAATAAATATATTTGAAATGACTAAAGGAAGGATTGACACAGATTTAGGAAAAGGAAAGTAATTGTATGTTGCTGAGATATTTATTCATTCATTTAGTCAAAAAATGTTTATTAGTCACTGAGTCAGCCACTCTTTAAGGTACTGTATAAGTTCAAACAATGCACACAAAATTTCGTTCTGGTATTTAAATCTTAGGAGAAATATACATCAGATATGGTTGAGTGCAGAAAAATAAAGGAAATTAAAGAAGTAAATAGTGTTGTGGGAAGGCTGCTATTTGATATGTGATGGCCAAAGAAAGTCTCTCCGATAAGGTGTCTTCTTAGTAGAGACCTGAAATAAATGAGAGGGCAAATCAGAAGGACATGTGGATGAAATATTCCAAGTTGAAGAAACAGTAAGTGCTAAAGTTCTTTAATCATATTCAAGGACAGCAAGGAGACCAGTATGGCTGCAGCAGAAGCACTGAGAGGGAGAGCGGTAAGAGATGAAGTCAGAGTGGTGGGCAGAGAGAGAGGATGCAGAGAGTGCAAGGCCTTGCAGACCATGGCTTTGCCTCTAAATGAGAAGAGATTCCATTGAAGCGCTCTGAATGGAGAAGTTCCTGTAATATACCCTGAGTTACATTTTAGAAGAATCACTCTGGCGGCTACATGGAGGTCCGACTGGGGATACAGGGGTAGTGGCAGAGACCACTTCAGACAGTATTGCAACATTCCAGGCTACAGTAGTGGTTTTGATCAGAGAGATAGCAGGTGGAAATTATGATTCTGGGTATTTTTCAAACAGAGAGCTGATAGATTTTGTTCAATTGTGTGTGTGTTGTTAAAGAGAAGAATCAAGGATAACCCCAAAGATTTTGGCTGAACTAAACAAATTGAATTACCATTTGGTCAGAGGTAGAAGATTGGTGAAACAGCAAGTTTGTGTACGCATTGGGAAGGGGGTCATTAGTAGTGGGTATATCAGGAGGCCCATTTTAGAGCTGTTAAATGTGAATGTCTATTACACCTCCAGTTGGAAATGTTGAACAAGTATATGGATATATAGATCAGAATGTCAGTGTGGAGATCAGAATCTCTTATGCTATCAACCTGTACATAACTTTTTAATTTACCACCATCTTTTTAAAGTATAAAGCCCTATGGACCAGATGATTCTTGAGAATCTTCTCTGAAGAGGAGCTACATTTTTCAGATAGATTTTTAGCTGGCATTTTTAAAGTAGGGCAATAATCATATTACTGTAATAACTGACATCATAATTAAATAATGAGCTTAGGCATATGCTTTGCAAAAACCTACATACCTTAAATAAAATTGAATTCAAATGAGTATCTTTTCGAAAGAACTACTGAATTCACAAATGTATGTAAAAAGTTCTTAATTAAGCTTACTCTATAAAAAGAAAAACACTATTATGAATAAAACCCTGGATAGCAGAGTGGACAACTGAGTCTGACATATTCCCAGAGAAATATTGAAAGTAAACTAACACAAGAAAATATTGCCTTTAGAATTTTTTAGTTAAACTTTTAATAAAGATTGAAATAAAATGTTAAGAAACTTTCTAAATGGTTCTGAAAGTAATGGTCCAACCAGGGAAATAAAGTTTCTAGCCTCTGCCTTGGGGCTTTCAGAATAGACTAGATAACCTTAGAATTAAATGCAGATTTATGTTTTTTCTGAACAGTACCCCCTTATATTGACTACATGCGTTTCCCCAGGAATTTGTTTTAGAGTAGATGTTTCAAATAAAGGATCCAATTCTTAACCCATTCACATTGTTTCATTTTGCAGATAACCACTTGCTTAGCATAAAAATCTTTATATTGTTCTCAGAAATTGATTCTTGACTCTACACAGCAAATCCTTTGTCTTTATTGCTGTGACCCATTACAAATACCTTCCACTATGATGGTTTATATTCTCCTATTCTCCTCTAGCACTCTCTCTCTTTTTTTTCCCAGGATTCCAGGTCTTGCCAACCTTTGAAATTCCAATTCCATTTGAGAGAGCTTTTAGGAGGCCATATGCTGATTTCACCACCAGCAACTTCACAACCCAGTACTGGAATGCCATCAGCCACCAGGCCCCTGCCATCATCTATGACTTCTGTCTGTGGCTCACTGGAAGGAAACTCAGGTGAGAAGCTGAGTCAATGGCTTTGAGAGTGTCACTGCATATGGGAGATTGAGGCCCCAAAGTCTTTAGTGCTTCCTTCAGCCAAGGATTAAAGGAGACGACTGAATCTGACCCATATATACAAATTGAACACACCTACTCTGAAAATCCAAAATCTGAAATTCTCCAAAATCCAAAATGTTCTGAGTGCTGACATGACGCCACAAGTGGAAAATTCCACACATCTTATCTCATGTGATGGGTCACAGTCAAAACACATTCAAAACTTAGTTTCATGCATAAAAGTATTTAAAATATTGTTTAAAGATTACCTTCAGGTTATATGTATATGGCTAAGTGTGTATGAAATGTAAATGAATTTTGTGTTTAGACGTGGGTCCCATTCCCAAGATATCTCATTACATATAAGCAAATATTCCAAAATCTGAAAACAGTTGAAACCCAAAACACTTCTGACCCAAGCATTTCAGATAAAGGATACTCAGCCTGTATAAGTTTTGAACAAACAAAGCAGTCATAGTGAGAAGCCACAAAAGCCTCCTACATTAGAAATGCTCCAGCATAATAAAAGAAGGTAAATGTTAAAGAGCTTGCTTGATGAATTCAGCAAGTGATCATTCACCCAAAAAGAAAAGCAACTGAGGCTCTGTGACTAGGGTTTTTCAAATAGGTAGATCATCTTAAATATACAATAATGATGGCAACCTCACTTACTGGGAGCTTACTCATGGGGCTAAGGAGGATGCGTGATGATCCCATTTTTATTGTCAAAGCTACTGAAGGAAGATATCCTCATCAACCCAATTTTACAAATGGAGAAATAGAAGCTAAGGGAAGAATCTGAAGTAGTCTCAAAGGAAGTGACAGGAAGGATATGGAGAAAGCAGAGTGTCAAAGTCAGTATTCAGGACCAGATTTACTGCCACCTAGAGATGAATGAAGAAATTAGAGGGAACACAGTGTGCTGATGCTACGTCAGCTGTCACCACCTGGCTGTGTGACATAGGACATATTCTTTCTCTGTCTCACTTGAATAATAATATGTGTCAGAGGAGACATTATTGTAATTGCCTAAAGCAATTCTTGTGATCAAGAATCAGAAGCATGAACAGTATTGCCCTCTGTGTTAGCCCCTTTATGAGGGAGGAAGTTGTCTTCAGCATGTTGAATTGTCATCTTTATTAGCAGTGCAAATGACTAAAACTTAGCCAATGTAGAGTTTATCCAAATCTTTTCAGACCTCATTTGGAGCTCATAACTCAGTTCTTGAGCAAAGGGAAAAGAAAACATTGTGATTATGGGGAAAATATTTGTGTGGGACTTATTAAGTAAAGATAGGAAAAGAAGAACACCCAAATATTATAGGCAGAAATGCTAAAGGTTTTAAAATGTGTCAGGATTGGAAGAAGGCCTGGATAAAGAACAAAGTTCAGTTAGGAAAGAGAAACACGGAAGGAAGAGACAAATAAAAGTCATTATGTATTCCGCGAGAAGTCAGACAATAAGATTTGTGGGAAATGGGTTGGTTTGTTGTATGGTATGTATTTTAGCAATAATCTTTATGGCAGAGAAAGCTAAAATCCTTTAGCTTGTGTGAATGATCACTTGCTGAATTCCTCAAGGTAGGCATGGTGAAGGAGAGTGTAGAGGAGACAGAGGTACAATGAACTGACCTAGATATAAAGCCTTAGTATACACTCAGCTAGAAACAGTGATTCTGAGGACATACTGTGACATGATTATGTCATTATGTGTATGGTAGTGATGGGGATGATAGAAGGAAGAACTGATGGCATATTTTCACTCCCCCTCAAAATCAGTTAAATATTGGGACACTAACTATCCAGGTCTAGAAGAGTCACACGCCATAGCCATGGTATGGCGCATCATTCATCTTGCTTTCTTTGAGAATAAGAAGATCAGTAAATAGTCCAGAAGTGGGAAGCTTTGTCCAGGCCTGTGTGTGAACCCAATGTTTTGTTTAGAAATAGAACAAGTAAGTTCACTGCTATGGCATAACACAAAATTTGCTTAAGTGGTGGTCAGCAAATCCTTGAATGCTGCTTAATGTGACAAAGTTGGTAAAATCTTTTGTGCAACACTCTTACTCCCTGAATGTTTTGCTGTGCCAGGGCCTGTGCATGCCACACAAGTCCAAGCCAGCTCAAAGAACAACCAGCCACCTCTGCCACCTGCCACCTCTGCAAACTGCCACTTCCTGCTGGCAGGATTTGTTTTGCATCCTGTGAAGAGCCAAGGAGGCACCAGGGCATAAGTCTACTCACTTATATCTGTTTGTCTGGAATGTAACCCATGTTTGTTTGTACAATAAATAAAATTGATCTTGAATGAAAACTGAGTGGTCATTGTCATTGATCTTTGAACCCAGATTAACCTTTTGGTCATGCCTAGTCTAAGAGAAAGGAGATATTCTTATCAATAAATACAGAGCCCAGCTATGTCAGTGAAGATCTCAAGTGCACAGGTAGTAGTATAGGGAAGAGTCAGAGGCCAAAAAGACAGGGATGGCAGACATTGAACAGAGGAAAGTGTGGTGTTTGCCTTTGCATCAACTGAGATTATGGAATGACACCTGAGGCTTGGGGACAGCACCTGCAAGATACCAATAAAGCATTCTAAGAACATCTGTGAAGTGAGAAAATTTGAATTACTGTTGTTCTTGTGGTTATGATTATATTTATGGTTGTTACTTCATTCATATTAATCACCTATGTGCCCAAGTGTAATCATGGAGTTAGATTTTTCCCAGACTTTTTTTATTAGACTCAAGAATTCCCATAGACAAAGGCAATATCACTATCCTATTTATACATTTCTTCTCTCAGTTCTGCAGAGCCAAAATGTAGAGTCCAATATTTTAGATAAGTTATGCAATAAGGGCTGGTTTGGATTATCTAACTGGTACATGAGGCCCAGTGTGCTAGTTTACTCCAGAGGAAATTGGCACCTGTATATAATTGTAGTTAGGCTGATCCCTTGATATCAGAAAAGTTTCTGCTATGCAGTCCTTTCTGGTGATTTCTTAATACATATCCTCATTTTAGACAGTACGAGTGGCATAGATGTACTTGGCAGCAGAATATTACAGATGGTAAACCTTGAGTCTATGTTTTAGTAGCAAGAGCCTTTGGAGTCTTGTGCTTCCCTTGTAGACATCTTCTTAACATCTACATTCTTTTGTCTACTATTGTTACTGCTACTAGTTTCATAGAAATTCTAATTTTCATTTGGGATATACATTTTTGTTATTTGTAAGCTCCCCCTTCTTTTTCATTTTTTCACCCCATTTTCAGACTGTTCTAAAATCAGAAAGGAAATTCTCCTTCATGAGCATGTATATATTTTTGGCTCTTGGAACTTGAGATGGTGCAAGTAAGTACAAGCACATTTTCCAGATAAGGCATGTGAAGTGATTTACGTTTCATAATATGATCATTTCTGATTGACCTTATGTATTATGACCAGCCATAGAGATGGCTGTAAAGAATTAACAACATCAAACAATGTGAAGTTGTTCATTGCATGTATATCAGAACATTGCCGAGATAAAAGCCAGATGGAGTCATTAATTTCACCAGCTAGTTATTTCCTTGCTGCAGTACCAAAGATTGTCATTTTTGAATTAAAGCCTCTGGTTTTTCTAACTCATCTTTCATTGTTGATCATGGCAAGTGAATAATTAATGAATGTATATGTTTAGGTTATGAGGAATTTAAAACACACCCTAAGAATTGTAATGTTGATTGCTTTTAAATGTTGTAATGGTTTTGAGTCTGCTAATGATTCCTTAATTACATACTTGCTTTTCTTAGAAAATCAACTCATTTCATTATTAGTGATTAATTTTCTCTTAAATATTTAATTTAATATTTTAATAAATCACTATGCCTGGGATTCCATTAGATATTTGAAAAGATTTAGTTTTTTTACCCAGGTAACATATACAATGGCTCAAGATGTGTGTTGTTTGATCTCACAATTTAAAAAAATACACATTAAGTACCGTGGAAATCCCAACAACTTCGGCAAGAAAGAGTATTTGTTTGATAGTTTCTTTGCTTGATAAATATGTGGACTAAATTAAATGGAATATCTTAATTCAGGTTTTGCTTCATGAGACTGATTAAGTGAACGTAGGCCTAGTGCTTTGAAAATTGGCCTATTGTAGAAGATTGATATTCTAATAGCCTAAAGAGAAACAATTTCTTATAAAATATATATATTTTGGAAAATGTGGTATTTCTCAGAAAACTGCTGAAATGAATTATTTATCTTTCCATCTTTATCTTTAATTCTATTACTTTCAAAGATCTAAAGCTTTCACTTGAAAATTAGGCTTTTGGAAAAAAAAGACATTGAAACTAGTATTATATTTCATTGAGGTGATGAATATGAAGATTCATTTGCATAATCTTGTGATTTTTTTTTTTAAGTGAAAAATATTAAGACCATAGGAATCTGATACAATATAAAGAATCATTGAGAAAAGACATCTTTCCCAATAAGAATATGATGGTCTAATACAGACTGAAAATATATAAAGCAAAAACTTAGAACTGTAAGAAAATAACAAAAAAATTTAGTGATTTTCATATATTAGTCAATTTTTTCTCAGATCAAATAAATAATAATAATTATGAATAGAGGATTTGAATACATTTACTTATATGATTTAATTAATAGTTAATAAGCTTTTTTCTCTCTAAACCTAAGAATATATATATATATTTATTATACTTTAAGTTCTAGGGTACATGTGCACAACATGCAGGTTTCTTACATGTGTACACATGTGCCATGTTGGTGTGCTGCACACATTAACTCGTCATTTACATTAGGTATATCTCCTAATGCTATCCCTATCCCCTACCCCCTCCCAACAATAGGACCCAGTGTGTGATGCTCCCCTTCCTGTGTCCAAGTGATCTCATTGTTCAATTCCCACCTATGAGTGAGAACATGTGGTATTTGGTTTTCTGTTCTTGCGATAGTTTGCTGAGAATGATGGTTGCCAGCTGCATCCATGTCCCTACAAAGGACATGAACTCATCCTTTTTTTTTATTATTATTATACTTTAAATTCTAGGGTACATGTGCACAATGTGCAGGTTTGTTACATATGTATACATGTGCCATGTTGGTGTGCTGCACCCATTAATTCGTCATTTACATTAGGTATATCTCCTAATGCTATCCCTCCCCCCTCCCGCCTCCCCACAATAGGACCTGGTGTGTGATGCTACCCTTCCTGTGTCCAAGTGATGTCATTATTCAATTCCCACCTATGAGTGAGAACATGCGGTATTTGGTTTTCTGTTCTTGCAATAGTTTGCTGAGAATGATGGTTTCCAGCTGCATCCATGTCCCCACAAAGGACACGAACTCATCCTTTTTTATGGCTGCATAGTATTCCATGGTGTCTATGTGCCACATTTTCTTAATCCAGTCTGTCACTGATGGACATTTGGGTTGATTCCAAGTCTTTGCTATTGTGAATAGTGCCGCAATAAACATACATGTGCATGTGTCTTTATAGCAGCATGACTTATAATCCTTTGGGTATATTCCCAGTAAAGGGATGGCTGGGTCGAATAGTATTTCTAGTTCTAGATCCTTCAGGAATCGCCACACTGTTTTCCACAATGGTTGAGCTAGTTTACAGTCCCACCAACAGTGTAAAAGTGTTCCTATTTCTCCACATCCTCTCCAGTACCTGTTGTTTCCTGATTTTTTAATGATTGCCATTCTAACTGTTGTGAGATAGTATCTCATTGTGGTTTTGATTTGCATTTCTCTGATGGCGAGTGATGATGAGCATCTTTTCATATGTCAGTTGGCTGCATAAATGTCTTCCTTTGAGAAGTGTCTGTTCATATCCTTCGCCCACTTTTTGATGCGGTTGTTTTTTTCTTGTAAATTTGCTTGAGTTCTTCATAGGTTCTGGATATTAGCCCTTTGTCAGATGAGTAGATTGCAAAAATTTTCTCCCATTCTGTAGGTTGCCTGTTCACTCTGATGGTAGTTTCTTTGACTGTGTAGAAGCTCTTGAGTTTAATCAGATCCCATTTGTCAATTTTGGCTTTTGTTGCCGTTGCTTTTGGTGTCTTAGACATGAAGTCCTTGCCCATGCCTATATCCTGAATGGTATTAACTAGATTTTCTTCTAGCGTTTTTATGGTATTAAGTCTAACATTTAAGTCTCTAATCCATCTTGAATTAATTTTCATATAAGAAAAGGATCCAGTTTCAGCTTTCTACTTATGGCTAGCCAATTTTCCCAGCACCATTTATTAAATAGGGAATCCTTTCCCCATTTCTTGTTTTTCTCAGGTTTGTCAAAGATCAGATGGCTATAGATGTGTGGTATTATTTCTGAGGGCTCTGTTCTGTTCCATTGGTCTATATCTCTGCTTTGGTACCAGTACCATGCTGTTTTGGTTACTGTAGCCTTGTAGTATAGTTTGAAGTCAGGTAGCGTGATGCCTCCAGCTTTGTTCTTTTGACTTAGGATTGTCTTGGCAATATGGGGTCTTTTTTGGTTCCATATGAACTTTAAAGCAGTTTTTTTCCAATTCTGTGAAGAAACTCATTAGTAGCTTAATGGGGATGGCATTGAATCTATAAATTACCTTGGGCAGTATGGCCATTTCACAATATTGATTCTTCCTATCCATGAGCATGGTATGTTCTTCCATTTGTTTGTGTCCTCTTTTATTTCACTGAGCAGTGGTTTGTAGTTCTTCTTGAAGAAGTCGTTTACATCCTTGTAAGTTGGATCCTAGGTATTTTATTCTCTTTGAAGCTATTGTGAATGGGAGTTCATTCATGATTTGGTTCTCTGTTTGTCTGTTACTGGTGTATAAGAATGCTTGTGATTTTTGCACATTGATTTTGTATCCTGAGACTTTGCTGAAGTTTCTTATCAGCTTAAGGAGATTTTGGGCTGAGACGATAGGGTTTTCTAAATATACAATCATGTCATCTCCAAACAGGGACAATTTGACTTCTTCTTTTCCTAACTGAATACCCTTTATTTCTTTCTCTTGCCTGACTGCCCTAGCCAGAACTTCCAACACTATGTTGAATAGGAGTGGTGAGAGAGGGCACCCCTGTCTTGTGCCAGTTTTCAAAGGGAATGCTTCCAGTTTTTGCCCATTCAGTATGATATTGGCTGTGGGTTTGTCATAAATAGCTCTTATTATTTTGAGATACATTCCATCAATACCGAATTTATTGAGAGTTTTTAGCATGAAGGGCTGTTGAATTTTGTCAAAGGCCTTTTCTGCATCTATTGAGATAATCATGTGGTTTTTGTCTTTGGTCCTGTTTACATGCTGGATTACATTTATTGATTTGCATATGTTGAACCAGCCTTGCATCCCAGGGATGAAGCCCGCTTGATCATAGTGGATAAGCTTTTTGATGTGCTACTGGATTTGGTTTGCCAGTATTTTATTGAGGGTTTTTTCATCGATGTCCATCAGGGATATTGTTCTAAAATCCTCTTTTTTGGTTGTATCTCTGTCAGGCTTTGGTATCAGGATGATGTTGGCCTTGTAAAATGAGTTAGGGAGGATTCCCTCTTTTTCTATTGATTGGAATAGTTTCAGAAGGATTGGTACCAACTCCTCCTTGTACCTCTGGTAGAATTAGGCTGTGAATCTGTCTGGTCCTGGACTTTTTTTGGTTGGTAAGCTCTTAATTATTGTCTCAATTTCAGAGCCTCCTATTGGTCTATTCAGGGATTTGACTTCTTCCTTGTTTAGTCTTGGGAGAGTGTAAGTGTCCAGGAAATTATCCATTTCTTCTAGGTTTTCTAGTTTATTAGCATAGAGGTGTTTATAGTATTCTCTGATGGTAGTTTGTATTTCTGTGGGGTTGGTGGTGATATCCCCTTTATCATTTTTTATTGCCTCTATTTATTCTTCTCTCTTTTCTTCTTTATTAGTCTTGCTAGTGGTTTATCAATTTTGTTGATCTTTTCAAAAAACCAGCTTCTGGATTCATTGATTTTTTGGAGGGTTTTTTGTGTCTCTATCTCCTTCAGTTCTGCTCTGATCTTAGTTATTTCTTGCCTTCTGCTAGCTTTTGAATGTGTTTGCTGTTGCTTCTCTAGTTCTTTTAATTGTGATGTTAGGGTGTCAATTTTAGATCTTTCCTGCTTTCTCTTGTGGGCATTTAGTGCTATAAATTTCCCTCTACACATTGCTTTAAATGTGTCCCAGAGATTCTGATATGTTGTATCTTTGTTCTCATTGGT
Source organism: Macaca fascicularis (assembly GCF_037993035.2). Classification (NCBI taxonomy): domain Eukaryota; kingdom Metazoa; phylum Chordata; class Mammalia; order Primates; family Cercopithecidae; genus Macaca; species Macaca fascicularis. The sequence continues at coordinate 1,587,989 of NC_088386.1, forward strand.
TTCAAAGAACATCTTTATTATCTTTATTTCTGCCTTCACTTTGTTATGTACCCAATAGTCATTCAGGAGCAGGTTGTTCAGTTTCCATGTAGTTGAGCAGTTTTGATTGAGTTTCTTAGTCCTGAGTTCTAGTTTAATTGCACTGTGGTCTGAAAGACAGTTTGTTATAATTTCTGTTCTTTTACATTTGCTGAGGAGTGCTTTACTTCCAACTATGTGGTCAATTTTAGAATAAGTGCGATGTGGTGCTGAGAAGAATGTATATTCTGTTGATTTGGGGTGGAGAGTTCTGTAGATGTCTGTTAGGTCCTCTTGGTGCAGAGTTGAGTTCAATTCCTGGATATCCTTGTTAACTTTCTGTCTCGTTGATCTGTCTAATGCTGACAGTGGGGTGTTAGAGTCTCCCATTATTATTGTATGGGAGTCTAAGTCTCTTTGTAAGTTTCTAAGGCCTTGCTTTATGAATCTGGGTGCTCCTGTATTGGGTGCATATATATTTAGGATAGTTAGCTCTTCCTGATGAATTGATCCCTTTACCATTATGTAATGGCCTTCTTTGTCTCTTTTGATCTTTGATGGTTTAAAGTCTGTTTTATCAGAGACTAGGATTGCAACCCCTGCTTTTTTTGGTTTTCCATTTGCTTGGTAGATCTTCCTCCGTCCCTTTATTTTGAGCCTATGTGTGTCTCTGCATGTGAGATGGGTCTCCTGAATAGCAAACTGATGCGTCTTGCTTGACTCTTTATCCAATTTGCCAGTCTGTGTCTTTTAATTGGACCATTTAGTCCATTTTCATTTAAGGTTAATATTGTTTTGTGTGAACTTGGTCCTGTAATTATGATATTAGCTGGTTATTTTGCTCACTTGTTGATGCAGTTTCTTCCTAGCATCGATGGACTTTACATTTTGACATGTTTTTTGAATGGCTGGTACCTGTTGTTCCTTTCCATGTTTAGTGCTTCCTTCAGGATCTCTTGTATGGCAGGCCTGGTGGTGACAAAATCTCTAAGCATTTGCTTCTCTGTAAAGGATTTTATTTCTCCTTCACTTATGAAACTTAGTTTGGCTGGATATGAAATTCTGGGTTGAAAATTCTTTTCTTTAAGAATGTTGAATATTGGCCCCTACTCTCTTCTGGCTTGGAGAGTTTCTGCTGAGAGATCTGCTGTTAGTCTAATGGGCTTCCCTTTGTGGGTAACCCGACCTTTCTCTCTGGCTGCCCTTAACATTTTTTCCTTCATTTCAACTTTGGTGAATCTGACAATTATTTGTCTTGGAGTTGCTCTTCTCGAGGAGTATCTTTGTGGCGTTCTCTGTATTTCCTGAATTTGGATGTTGGCCTGCCTTGCTAGGTTGGGGAAGTTCTCCTGGATGATACCTTGCAGAGTGTTTTCCAACTTGGTTCCATTTTCCCTGTCACTTTCAGGCACACCAATCAGACGTAGATTTGGTCTTTTCACATAATCTCATACTTCTTGGAGGCTTTGTTCATTTCTTTTTACTCTTTTTTCTCCACACTTCTCTTCTCACTTCATTTCATTCATTTGATCTTCAATCGCTGATACTCTTTCTTCCAGTTGATTGAGTCGGTTACTGAAGCTTGTGCATTTGTCACGTAGTTCTCGTGTTATGGTTTTCATCTCTATCAGTTCTTTTAAGGTCTTCTCTGCATTGATTATTCTAGTTATCCATTCATCCATTCTTTTTTCAAGGTTTTTAGTTTCTTTGCACTGGTTACGTAGTTCCTCCTTTAGCTCTGAGAAGTTTGATCGACTGAAGCCTTCTTCTCTCAACTCATCAAAGTCATTTTCCATCCAGCTTTGTTCTGTTGCTGGCAATGAGCTGAGTTCCTTTGGAGGGGGAGATGCACTCAGATTCTTTGAATTTCCAGCTTTTCTGCACTGCTTTTTCCCCATCTTTGTGGTTTTATCTGCCTTTGGTCTTTGATGATGGTGATGTACTGAGGGGGTTTTGGTGTGGGTGTCCTTTCTGTTTGTTAGTTTTCCTTCTAACAGTCAGGACCCTCAGCTGTAGGTCTGTCGGAGTTTGCTTGAGGTCCACTCCAGACCCTGTTTACCTGGGTCTCAGCAGTGGGGGCTGCAGAAGATAGAATATTGCTGAACAGCGAGTGTTGCTGCCTGATTCTTGCTCTGGAAGCTTCGTCTCAGGGGTGTACCCCGCTGTGTGAGCTGTGAGGTGTCGGTCTGCACCTAGAGGGGGATGTCTCCCAGTTAGGCTACTCAGGGGTCAGGGACCCACTTGAGCAGGCAGTCTGTCCATTCTCAGATCTCAACCTCTGTGCTGGGAGATCCACTGCTCTCTCTTCAAAGCTGTCAGACAGGGGCATTTACCTCTGCCGAGGTTTCTGCTGCTTTTTGTTTAGCTATGCCCTGTTCCCAGAGGAGGAGTCTACAGAGGCAGGCTGGCTTCCATGAGCTGCGGTGGGCTCCACCCAATTCGAGCTTCCTGGTGGCTTTGTTTACCCACTAAAGCCTCAACAATGGCGGCATCCCTCCCCCAGCCTCGCTGCTGCCTTGCAGTTAGATCTCAGAGTGCTGTGCTAGCAATGAAGGAGGTTCCGTGGGCATGGGACCCTCTGTGCCAGGTGTGGGATATAATCTCCTGGTGTGCCATTTGCTAAGACCCTTGGTAAAGCGCAGTATTAGGGTGGGAGTTACCTGATTTTCCAGGTGTTGTGTGTCTCAGGTTCCTTTGGCTAGGAAAAGGGATTCCCTTCCCCCTTACGCTTCCCAGGTGAGGCGATGCCTCACCCTGCTTCAGCTCTCACTGGTCAGGCTACACCCGTGGACCAGTGGCAATGGTCCGACACACCCCAGTGAGATGAACCCAGTACCTCAGTTGAAAATGCAGAAATCACCCATCTTCTGTGTCGCTTGCACTGGGAGCTGGAGGCTGGAGCTGTTCCTATTCGGCCATCTTGGGCACGCCCCAAGAATATAAATCAATCTTGTGATCTTTTAAAGTAGTTTTTTGTGCTTTTAAAAATAACTCTATAATGGTCTGTGTGTATATCGGTTTTTACAATAATTTGTCAAAACTTTGACTGATACCAGTGTGCGTGAAGAATCAAGTGCAGTCTGAATCAGCACAATGCAAATAGAAAACCGACCTTTTATTTTTCTCACAAAATTATATCTAATAGAAACCTTATGTAAAATAAAGAATTTTTAAGTGCTCATAAATTAATAACAAAATCATACATAACATCAGTGGAGGAGAAAAATTAAGGATTTTATATCACAGTAAAATGCATTTCTAAATTGACTTAGTATTGTTATAAAACATATTCTTGAATATTGTATCAGAACTTATCACCACTATTGAAGTCAAAATAAAGATGGATCTCTAAATTATACAATTTATTTGGGAATCACTGAATTGTAGTTTTAAAAAAAACCTGAAAACCACGGTGGTCTTCTGTATTTGTGAAGGACAAAGAGAAGATTGGGGGTTTACTAGCGAGAGAAATGCTACACATTGTTTTGAAAGAAAGCTTACAGACCCTAGAGAATATTTTGGGAGCTGGTCAAACAAGCCTAATGTGAGACACATCTTTTGAGACTTCCCAGGAGCCCAACTAGAAAATCCCTTAGTCAATTTTAGGTTAAAAAGTTAAATTTGAATTTGATTCTGGGGAAGTTTGTCATTTTTTGGGGTGCAAAAAGCCTAAAAATATTTAATTAAAGTAAAATTACATATCCTTGAGAGATAATGGTCACTTATTTAACCAGAGTAATAATGGAAAGACTTCAAAATAAATTCAAAAGTTACATAGTCAAGAGAAAAAAAAATACTTAGACCTGCATTAGAGATGACTTAGTTTTTTCAGGTGGTCAAAACCCGAATAAAGACAGCCCAAACCACAAAAGGCTATCTTAAAACATAAAATATCTGCTTGTTAGGTGGATTACTTAGAGAGAGAGAGAGAGAGTGTGTGAGAGAGAGAGAGAGAAACCTTTTGTAGTATGACCATTTCTCTTTGTATATGCCCTTCTGAGTAAGCTGGAAATTAAACCCCATGAAAAACTACTTTAATTCAATTAGAGGCTGGAAGAGTGTGTGTCTAAGATTATAAGTAACCCATATTATGGAATAATAATACACACACACACACACACACACACACACACACACACACACACAAGTAGTACCTCCACCAGGTGGAATGGATGGCTTTTAGAAAAAGTAAGAGCATGTGAAATTTCCTGGTTACAAAGAACAATTTGGATACATCAGGAAAAGCCAAGAGTACAGAATTAATCTATACTGGAAAAACACTCTTTTTCCAGGTTTTTTTGAGACAAACATTCTCAGTGTCAGGATATAATACTAGAGTGTGAAGTGGGGAAAAATGCAATAGGAACTGACAGAAAAAAAAAATGAGAGTCACCACTTTAGTTAAGCAAAAAGATGTACTGTTTTGAGAAGAAAGAAGAGCAGAAGGCATTGATGTATTAACTGCAAATTACACATAGTGAGATGCACAAAAAGCCAAACCATTGAGATAAAAATCTGAAAAACTTTGAGAGGAAAACTCTACCTCCTGAAATGAAGCGATCATTTATTTTTCTTTATTTCTTCTTCTTCTAAAAAGAAGATATATGTACAGAATGTGCAGGTTTGTTGCACAGGTATACGTGTGCCATGGTGGATTGCTGCAGCTATTGATCCATCCCCTAAGTTCCCTCCCCTCACCCCATCCCCTAACAGACCCTGGTGTATGTTGTTCCCCTCTCTGTGTCCCTGTGTTCTCAATGTTCAACTCCCACTGAATGAGAACATGCTTGTCTAGTTTTCTGTTCTTGTGTTAGTTTGCTGAGGTTGATGGCTTCCAGCTTCATCCATGTCCCTGCAAAGGACATGCGCTCATTCATTTTTCATGGCTGCATAGTATTCCATGGTGTACATGTAACATATTTTCTTTATTCAGTCTATCATTGATGAGCATTTGGGTTGGTTCCATGTCTTTGCTATTGTAAATTGTGCTGCAATAAGTAGAATGATTTATATTCCTTTGGGTATATACCCAGTAATGGGATTGCAGTGTCAAATGGTATTTCTGGTTTCAGATACTTGGGGAATCACCATGCTGTCTTCCACGACAATTAAACGAATGTACATCCCCACCAACAGTATAAAAGCATTCCTGTTTCTCCACAGCCTCACCAGCATCTATTATATCCTGACTTTATCACCATTCTGACTGGCATGAGATGGTATCTCATTGTGGTTTTGATTTGCATTTCTCTGATGATCAGTAATGTTGAGCTTTCTTTCATATGTTTGTCGGCCAACTTCTTTTGAGAAGTGTCTGTTCATATCCGTTGCCCACTTTTTAATGATATTGTTGCTCATATTAACTTTGAAATTGAAAATTCAAAATAAAGACAAGAAACATAAAATTATATTTTTTAAGTTATAGGTATGAACTATTTTTGAAAGGAAAGAAACCTCTAGATTATATATATATATGTGTGTATATATTTATATGTATGTGTGTATATATGTGTATGTATATATAATATATATTGCTTTCAACAAGAAAATTTTAGAGTCAAAATGGTACCATCTCCAGATGTTTTTATTTAGCTTGGTATCTAAAATCATTTAGGTGACCCATTCCCATGTTTGGAAAATTTTTTAAATTTGTTGTCTACATCTATGGTATTCAGTATAGTAGCCACTAGCTGTATATGGTTCTTTAACTTTTAATCAGTTATAATTAAATGAAATTTAAAATTCAGTTCTTCCATCATACTAGCTACATTTCAAGTGCTCATTACACACACTTGGCTAGTGGCTACTTTATCGGACAGGGCAGGTACAGAACATTTCCATTATCACAGAATATTTAACCAGAAAGCATTGATCTAAATAGTTAAGGTTTTTGGGTTTTGTTTTTTTGTTTGTTTGTTTGTTTTTTACTGGAGTGCAGTGGTGTAATCTCAGCTCACTGCAACCTCTGCCTCCCAGGTTCAAGCAATTTTCTACTCAGCCTCCCAAGTAGCTGGGATTATAGGCGCCCGCCACCACACCCCGCTAATTGTTTTATTTTTAGTAGAGACAGGGTTTCACCATCTTGGCCGGGCTGGTCCTGAACTCCTGACCTCATGATCCACCAGCCTCAGCCTCCCAAAGTGCTGGGATTATAGGCATGAGCCACTGTGCCAGGCTAAGTATCTTGTAGAGAAAGTTTATATTATGATTCAGGTTTCCATGTTGCTCACCCTTTTTATTAATCTTATAGACACTTATTGGAGTGCTTATTATGTCTTAAGTGAATGAGAAGTGCAGAGAGTGTAAAGACAAAAATGATGTAGCTGCATCAAGTGGTGAAGACAGAAGTTTAAAACATGATTGCAACCAAACATGAATTCTCCAGGGAGAGAAGAGCAAAGGACAATGAAGGCAGAAAGAATCACGCTTGCAAATCCATGAATGGTGTGATGTGTCTGGGAAACTCTGGGTAATTTATTTAGCCCTAGGCAAGTAAAAATAAGGACTAGAAAGGTATGCTGAGGCCAGATCTTGAAAGATTTCAAATAACTACAGTCAGGTTACATTCCATTGAATGAAAACTCAGTTGAAACTGGTTTAAAACACAAAGGTGGTGTATTGATTATACAATACAAAAAATCCAGCACTAGAGTGGTGAGCAGCTGTGATTCAACTAGAGCTCTGGCTGCCTTGGTCTTTGAGTCTCTCAACTCTGCCACTTTGTTCTAGTTTTATCCTGATGAGTAAGATGTTTCTGTAGCTTCAAGCTTTACACGCATATATGGCAATCCTTGGATGGAGAGGCTGGCCCTCTCCAAGATTTTCTCCCAAGATTGATGAAACTTGTTTTCTAAAAACCCTCAGCAAATTTCCCTCCCATCACATCAGCCTAGTTAAGGTTACCTGTCCATTTCTGGCCAGTCCCTGTGACCTGAGGTCATGCATGTACTAATTTGTTGAGAAACCTCAGACGTAAGCCAATCACTGTCTAGAGGATAAGAGTGCATGGAGATTAATCAGCTTTTCTCTGAAGCTGGGGTGAGAGTATGTGTTTCTGAGGCAAGGAGGCTACTGGAGAAGGGTGAATACCTGAGTGATAATTCAGAACTCATCAAGAGATAGAAGAATGGGTGTTAGGGGGTTAGCATCCTGAGTGGAACATGGTTTCTGGAGTCAGAGAGACAGAGATGGTGCCCTTTATCCACCACTGGGTGGTGTAACTTTATGTAGCTGAGCCTCAGTTTCCAAATGGAGATGATAGTGGTCATTGTCTTTGGTACCGTTGTGATATGTAAAGGAGTTAACATAGGAAAGGCACTTAGAATAGTGCCTGAACCACGGTAAATGCTCAGCAAATACTAGCTTTAAATTCATACTCAAATATGTGAGGGAGTTTGAGCTTTATCTTTTAGAGCCTGACACTCTAGAGCTTTATCTTTTAGAGCCTGACATTGAAGGTCTTTTGTGTCTTGACAGCTGGATGATTTCCTGCTGCTTAAATCATAATAACAAATTAGAACTCCAGTGATGCTGATGGTGACAAGAAATGTCAATTAGTTGAGTAGTTGGGACAGAAATCGCATGGCCAGCAAAGCTGAGAATATTATCTGGCCCTTTACAGAAGTTTGCCAACTCCTGAAATAGAGGACCAGAAAAATGCCTTCTGATATAAAACACTTAAGCATGTTAAGCCCAGGTGCAGCAGCTCACCCCTGTAATCCCAGCACTTTGGGAGGCCAAGGTAGCTGAATCCTCCCACCTCAACCTTCCAAGTAGTTCAATATCAGCCTGGCCAACATGGTGAAACCCTGTCTCTACCAAAAATACAAAAATTAGCTGAGAATGGTGGTAGTTGCCTGTAATCCCAGCTACTTGGGAGGCTGAGGCAGGAGAATGGTTTGAAGCCAGGAGGCAGAGGCTGCAGTGAGCCGAGATCATACCACTGCACTTCAGCCTGGGCAACAGAGTGAAACTCTGTCTCAAAAAAAAAAAAAAAAGATCGATAAAACATGTTTTTATAAAATAGTTTTAATGCATAGCTGAAATTGAGGCAAAATAAGGAAATTCCTAAGTGTCCCGAAATGACAAGAAAGTACACACCTACACACAGAGTGAGAGAAGTTGAACAAGCACACTCACAAATAGGACAAATGTGTTTCGAGAGCCAAATATATGTCAGGTACATATTGCTCTGTGCCTGGGGAACAGGGGCAATAAGGTAGAAAATAAAACAGACATGGGATTAACCTCACAGATCTTAAAGTCCAGTGAGGTAAACAACTTTTATAAGAAATAAATGTATATTAAATATTTTGAAAAGTACTGTGAAGAAAAAGAGCAAGATGCTTTGAAATAGAATAACAAGTGACACCTGCTTTAGGATTATGTGCCTCAAAAAGGACTCCAGAAATAGTGCCACTGGAACTCGGGAAGAGTTAATATATACACGAAAATGTGAGAGACCATTTCTTTTAGGCAGACGCCTAGGCTCTGCCAACTTTGCTTGATTCTATCTGACTATATAAGACAACAAGTTATAGAAGTATAATAATGCCTTTGCTGCAAAACCAGAAATGGATGCTTAAGAAGAAATTTTCACATCTCATGAAATGTGCATTTTGATGCTGTAGTAATTGTTCCAATTTAAAACATGCATTTATACATATATTCTTCTTCTTTTCTTTTCTTCTTTTTTTTTTCTTTTGAGACAGTTTCTCCCTCTGGTTCCCAGGTTGGAGTGCAGTTCGTAATCAGCTCACTGTAACCTCTTAAATTCCTGGGTTCAAGGGATTCTCTTGTCTCAGCCTCCTGAATTGCTGGGAATACAGGCACACCCAACCTCAGCTGGCTAGTTTTCATATTTTTTGTAGAGACAGGGTCTCACTATCTTGCTTAGGCTGGTCTCAAACTTGTGGTCTCAAGCAATCCTCCTGCCTCAGCCTCTTAAAAGTGCTGGGATTACAAATGTGAGCCACCACACCTGGTTTATACATATTTCAATAGTTTTACTATAACAGCAAAGTCCCTTTGAGGCAGCGGACAGCCTTTTTTTTTTTTAAATTATTGAAACATCTGTCTTGCTCTTATCACCAACGCTGGAGGGTAGTACATGACCATGGTTCACTGCATTCACTGCAGCCTCAACCTCTTGGGCTCATATGATCCTCACACCTCAGCCTCCCAAGTAGCTGGGACCACAGGTGTGTGACACCATGCCCAGCTACTTTTTTTTTTTTTTTTCCTTTTTGTAGACATGGTGTTCTCACTACATTGTACAGGCTAGTCTCGAACTCTTGGTTTTAAGCAATATTCTAGTGTCAGCCTCACAAAGTGCTGGGATTACAGGTATGAGCCACCACACCTGGCTAGACAACAGACTTTTAATAATAAAAGAAAAGTTCTTTTTATTCTAAGGTTGACTTTAGGAGCCTGTCTAAAGTAAAGGTGGGTAGATGAGACTGATTGCTTACAGAAAGCTAGTTTTGTGTGCTGAACTTGATACTATTAGAGGTTTCTTGAAAGATCTGGGAAAAAAAGTTTAAAATTGCAACTGGAAGATATTTGCTAGACTAGAAATGGCGAGTCCTAAGCACTCAGGAATTCAGCAAATTGCTGCTGGTTGGGTTTTTATTTTTATTTTTTGGATTTAAGATACCCTCAAACTCTAGTTATTTCTGAATTTATATTCCACATTAACAAAACCCATAAAGAAATTCTAGTCTGCCTTTGTAACCCATATGTCAGCGTGGGTATCTCTGCCCTTTAATAAAATGTAATTAATGACATTCCCCAAGAATAGTTGAGGATTCTCAAGTGGCTAATTGTTCATGGTCATCTCTGCTGTTGCTGGGGATGAATCAGTTTTGTTTATGAATCATTTTCATTTTGCATGGGCTCCATAACAAGTTGATCCAGACCAGGTCAAGGCCCCGTTCTTCATTTGTCATAAATTTAGAATTAAACAACAAAAAGAACATGTGCCTAGGCCTCCCTAACACTCATAGGACCTGCCTTTACCTCCCACACATGGACTCCCAATCTTTCAATAGGTCATCCTCTACCCTGTTAACTTAAGTTTTCTGTGTTTATTTTTGTCATCTTTTAAATCTTCCATTTATTGTAATTTGGGAGAAAATGAAGTCACTGAGTTAATTCATTTTGCTGAGTTTAGTACACAAATTCTAGGCAACATTTCACAGACCTGGCTCTTTCATGATGTAATAAATATGGGCTTTTGTAAACTGTTTTCCTCTTTTTGGTCTCACAGCTATGTTTTGGATGATTAAAGTTGCTGAAGGTCTAAACACTCAATAGCAGGTTACTAGTAGGTTTTGTTCTTATATCTGCACTGGGCGGTAGCATAGGGCAGTAGAAAGAACACCGGAGCTCTAGATATTACTATCTTCTCAATCAGAGAAGTAGAGCTTGGTGGAGAGACCATAGCCTAGTTAGCTAACCCATATGAGTCTTGTTTTTATTATGCATAAACTGGATCTGATAATAATAGCTGTTTCACAGGGATTTGTAAAGATCAAATGTGATCCTAGGTATAAAATAATGTTTTACATTGTGCAATATAAATATTAGTTTTGTTATGAGTAACCTCACATTTCTTTTACCCAGGTATGTTCTTTTGTTCATTGCCCCTAAGCAAGACTCTCTACATTGCCTGCATCAGTTTCACACTCTTTGCAAGGATGTATACATTCCTACATTTTCTTTTCTACAGTTAGTCATCATTTCATTAGAAAGACATTTAAGTATTCACATTTATATTATAACATTTAATTTTTGTTGTTTTGCCCATTTCAAAACAAACATGTTTGTTTTTAAGTTAATAATGTTAAAAACTCAGCTTATAAAATTGAAAGTTGCTAGAAGTGGTGACTCATGCCTATAATCCAATTATATATATATACATACAGATATAATCTCTTCTATAATTGGTTTCCATTGTCATATATGCCTATTTTAAATTTTATTTTATTTTTTTTAAGAGATGGGTCTTACTATGTTGCCCAGGCTGGCCTTGAGCACCCATGCTCAAGTGATCCTCTTGCCTCAGCCTCCCAAGTAGCTGGGACTACAGGTGTGCCACTGCACTGGACGAACATATGTCTATTTGCCTATATTTATACGTATAAACTTACCCATCCATTAATATTAGTGCATAGAATTCTATTACATAGATGTGCCTTAATGTATTTAAGAAATCCCCCTTCTGAGGGATTTTTAAGTCTCTACTTTTTTACCACTATAAGCAATACAGCAATGAACACGAATTTCATGTATTTGTCCCACTTTGGTATTTGTTTCCTTAGAAAAAAATTCCAAGATCTGGAATTTGAAGATTAAAGAATGAATATTTTGGCTAGGTGTGGGGGCTCACGCCTATAATTCCAGCACTTTGGGAGGCTGAGGCTGGTGGATCACCTGAGGTCAGGAATTTGAGACCAGCCTGGCCAACATGGTGAAACCCTATCTCCACTAAAAATACAAAAAAAAAAAAAAAAAAAAAATTACCTGGGCGTGGTAGCAGGCACCTGTAATCCCAGCTACTCAGGAGGCTGAGGCAAGAGAATCGCTTGAATCCGGGAGGTGGAGGTTGCAGTGAGCCGAGATCACAGCACTGCACTTTAGCCTGGGCAACAGAGCAAGACTCTATCTAAAAAAAAAAAAAAAAAGAATGAATTTTTAATTATGATACATATCACCATATTGTCTTCAAAACTGTGGGACTAATTTATGCTTCTAAGCGAAGAATACAATAGTGCCCATTTCCCCACAATCTCACCAGCTTTCTAATGGGCCGTCTGTCCTTTTATTACCTTTTTATAGGCACTCCTTGTTTTTTCTGATCTTCAGTACTTTGTCATTTAGATGTTTTGCAAATATCCTCTCATGGTCTTTTTACTTTGTTGGGCCTTCTGATAAACAGAAGTTTATGAAGGTAGTCAATTTTATTCATTTATTTGTATTAAAGTTATATTCTTTTACAGTATCTTCTAACAGTTTTAGAATTTTTTTCTTTCATATTTAAGTTTTCAATCTACCTAGAGCTTATTTTTTGTAAGAGAGAGGTTTCCAACTTTACTTTTTCCATCTGGATGCCCAATTATCCCAGAGCTATTTATTGAGACATTCAGTCTTCATTGATGTGCCCTGTCTTTACTTACATGTATAGATCTGTTTCTCAACACTATTCTGTTCCATCGGCCTGTTTATCCTTGGGCTAACAAAACACTGTCTTAATAGCAGCAGCTTTACAATCATTGCTATCTGATAAATCTTGTCCTCTTATCTTGTGCAATAGAATTGCCTTTTCCTACACCTTTGCATGTTCTATGCATTGTCCCATGCTACAAAAATGAAAAATAAAGCTGTTGAACATTGACATATTGTCATTATTTTCTTTTGTTTCCCTTAAGGTCTAGAAAGCATCACATAATTCTATTATTTAGTCTTCTGAACGATGAAATGGTCTGTCTCCATTTATTTAGATCTCCTTTAATATATCTATAATTTTAAGAGGTTTTACACATTGTTGTTAGATTAATTTCCAGTTACTTCTACCTTGAGATGCTATTATAAATGACTTTTTTAAAAAGATGGGGTCTTGCTATGTTGCCTAGGTTGGTGTCAAACTCCTGGGCTCAAGCGATTCGTCTGTGTCAGTCTCCCAAAGTGCTGGAATTACAGGCCTGAGCCACTGCACCGACTTTTTTTTTTTTTTTTCGATATGGCATCTAGTTCTGTCACGCAGGCTGGAGTTCAGTGGCATGATCTCGGTTCACTTTTTTTCAATTTCTAATTGTTTGATGGTAGTTTTTAATGAATACAGTCAATTTTTTATATTGACCTTATACCCAGCAACCTTGCTAAATAAATTTATTAATTCTAATAGTTTGTAGATTATTTTCAGTTTTTCAGGTGTAAAATTGTCCAGAAATACAGTTTGCTTTCTTTCAATTGTGAATGCCTTTTATTTATGTTTCTTCTCTTATTCTACTGGCTAGAACTTCCACCAGTGCTGACTAGAAGTATGCCCTGTTCTTGACCTCAGAGGAGAACTTTCAACATTTTGCATCGTGTTTATTCTAGAGTTTTGTAGATCTCCTCTATCAAAATTAGGAAGTTCCACTGTATTTCTAACTTTGCTGAGAACTTTTATTAAAAATGGATGTTGGATGTGGACAGAGGTGGCCCACACCTGTAATCCCAGCACTTTGGGAGGCTGAGGCGGGAGAATCGGTTGAAGCCAGGAGTTCAAGACCAGCCTGGGCAACAAAACAAGACATTGTCTCTACAAAAACAAACAAACAAACAAACAAACAAACAAACTAGCCAGGCATGGTGGTGCATGCCTGTGACGATCCCAGCTACTTGGGAGGCTGAGGTGGGAGGATAAGTTTAGCCAGGAGTTAGAGGCTGCAGTGAGCCATAATTGTAGCTGTACACTCCACTGTAGGTGACAGAGTGAGACCCCCATCTCTGAGGGGGTGGAGAAAGAACGGATATTGGAATTTATCAAATGCCACTTCTGCATTTATGAAGATATTCATATGATCTTTCTCCTTTAATCTGTTCTTACATATATTGTTTTTAAAGTTCGTTATAAATAAAAGTCATCCAAATGAGACTTATTTATATACAGATGAGACTGTAGCAAGCCATTCACTTCCATTGGGTCTTTTTTTTTTGCACTTCGTTTTAGGCAGTTGAATTTGAATGACGATATAAGCAGGTGTTTATCATGAGTGTGGACGAGGCTCCTTCCTGAGCACTTTGTATGTATTATCCTATAAATTATCTCAACACTCAGTGAGATAGCTACTGCCGTTCCTGTTTTTCAGATGAGAAAACTGATTTGCAGAGATACTGAGTGATTTGCCCAGGTCACAGCTGGTGGGTAGCCACGCTAGGATTTAAATCTGGTCTATCTTCAAAACATTTGATCTGAAGCCATACCAGTGCTTTTTACTCCATCTACCCATCAGAATCACATGAGAAACAGTCCTATAATACTGTGCCCCAGAGAGTAGCCAGACTAGCTCTCAGGGAATAGTGTACCATCCAAAATATATGTATTAGAAAATAAGAAAGAAGAAAAATAAACAAACAATCCAAGATAAGAAGCCAGAGAAAAGCAGCAAAATAAACCCAATGAAAGTAGTGGAAGATATAATTTGATATACAATTTGATTGCAGAGTGCCTTCCCTGATGCTGCAGCCGGAAGTGATCCTTCCCTCCACCTGGCCCCTGGGACACTGTGCTGTGTAGTGTGCAGAGTCTGATGGCACTGCTAGATTGCTTTTTCAGCTCAGGGCCACAGCTTAAACGGCTTTACCTTTCCCCTCAGCACCTGTCCCACTACTTTGCACACAGGTGCTCTAACCATGTTTATTGAACAAAGAAGGGAAACTGATTTCACTTTCACTTGTTCATTATCATTCCTGGGAGGCAGAGCTTGCAGTGAGCAGAGATTATGCCACTTCACTCCAGCCTGGGCAACAGAGCAAGACTCCGTCTCAAAAAAACAAAACAAACAAACAAAAATAGCCAAACATGGAAAAGGTACAGTAAAAATGTGGTGTTCTAATCCTATGGAACCAGTGTCATATGTGCTGTCTGTGATTGATCAAAATGCCAATATGCAGGCAAGCCTGTATAAAATCCTATCATCTTATTTGGGGTATTATCATGGCTTAGACGCAAAGGGGGATCTAATGAGCAAATGGTGCAGATCATTCCTTTCACAGATCTATAAACATCTCAGCGAGGTAAAGTAAGTTGCCCATTATCACACAGAGAGGCATGATTCTGGGCCTCGTGTTTCCCACCTCCCCCATCACCCAGGAATTTAGTAGTAAGTCTGTGAAGTAACAAAGTTAAAAATGGGGACATCTTGGCTTTGTGTGGTAGTCATGGTGGTGATATGGGAGAAGCAGCTTTATGTTGATTTTGGACAAGAAAAGGCCAGAGGCATCTTGCTGGAAGCAAACATGGAAAGAAACCAGGCTACACTGTTTTCTTACCCACCCTCAGGTTTCCAAAGCACATAGAGTTGGGAGAAATAAAAAAGAAAGAACAACAACAAAAAAAACAAAACAATCCCCCCCCCAAAACAAACTAATGACCTCAGAACTTAATAGCAGACCTAATTTATAAACTGACAGTGTTTCCTACATTCAACACGTTTATGACTCCATGCAGTCTACGCATGGTTTATAAGCCACAGTGTTAACATAAGCCTGGGTTAGGTTTCAGAGTTATATTCCAGATATGTAAAGAGGCTTTTTAGCAAAACAACTTGCCATCTCAGAGAGCCCTTATATCCTTACACTGAGGGTCTGAGAACATGAAAGAGAAGTCAGGGAACCTGCAATTGAGGTCAGAGAGCACACTGCAATCACATTTTTATCTTGCTAGGGCCCTTTCTGGAGTCTCATTAATTAAAGCTCTTAGTTTAGCAACCTGGGTTGTGAATATTCTTCCTTCCCTTTCTTGTCAGCACAGTGAAAAAAATGCTAGTAAGGTAGCTGTGTAATACACTTTAAGACCATGGACACATTCTCTCTGCCAGGCTCTTTGTCCACAACAAATTGTGAATTACATTTCCATTTTCATCCACACTGGACAATAAGAGTCTTTAATGTTCACAGTTCTCTTCTTGAAGAGATTTGTGCTCTAATTCCACAGTAAACATTTTAAAATCCTATTCAAAATACTGTATTTCCAATTTCTGCAAAGCATTTTAAGATGGCCTCTAAGCTTTTACAAAGGATTAAGTACACCAATTATCTCATTTCTATTTGTAGTAAGTCATAATGCTGGATTAAGAGAAATACTTTTGGTATACAACGAATACTGTTCAGTTACACCGGTGTTGGAGGAAATGGAAAAGTAATATTTAAAAGTAAGAAAGAAACAAAAATGCTCTTCAGGGAAATATTCATGAATGAACTTTTACTTACTTTTTCCTCATATTAATACATTGCACAGGGTGAAATTGATGAAATCTTAACATTGTTATAAATGAGAGGAATGGCATCTGTCATAGAAGGTAGGGAATTACCTAAATCTCAAGCACATAGGGGCCACCTCCACGACTGTAATCATGTCTACAATACATCTGAATTTATTATTTATGATTTAAAGCAATTCACTTTTTTTCTTGTTTTTTAGACTGAGTCTCACGCTGTTGCCCAGGCTGGAGTGCAGTGGTACGATCTTGGCTCACTGCAATCTCCACCTCCCAGATTCAAGCGATTCTCCTGCCTCAGCCTCCCAAATAGCTGGGATTACAGGCACCCACCACCATGCCTGGCTAATTTTTGTATTTTTAGTAGAGACGGGGTTTCACCGTGTTGGCCAGGCTGGTCTCAAACTCCTGACTGCAAATGAGCCGCCTGCCTTAGCCTCGCAAAGTGCTGGAATTACAGGCACGAGCCACTGCACCTGGCCAGCAATTCACTTTAAAAAAACATTTCCTACACAAGAATAATTATGAAATTCCAGACTTGGTTTGTTCATTATATTTTTTTCTAATGCATATGAAAAGAAAGGACAATTATTACCTAAAATCACCACGCATACTAGTGATACATTTGATACACTCAGAAATCAGAAAGTATTACCCTACTAGTTGAAATTGAAGCATGGGATTTAACCTGGAGCTCTAGCCACAGCATTTTAGACAAGTTTTTCACCTTTCTGGACCTTGATTTCATCATTAAATAATTGAAATACCACCCCAAACCTGTTAGAACTAATACACAAATTCAGTAAAGTTGAAAGATACAAAGTCAAAATGCAAAAATCAGTAGCATTTTCATACACTAACAACAAGATATCAAAAAAAAAAAAAAAAAAAGCAAGTAAGCAATCCCATTTATAGTAGTTAAAAAGAAGTTAAATACCTAGGAGTACATTTAACCAAGGAAGTGAAAGATCTCTACACTGAAAACTCTAAAACATTGATGAAAGGAACTGAGGACACAGATAAATGGAAAGACATGCCATTAAATATCCATACTACCCAAAGCGATCTACAGATTCAATGCCATCCCCATCAAAATTCCAATGATACAGCAGGGCGCAGTGGCTCAAGCCTGTAATCCCAGCACTTTGGGAGGCTGAGGTGGGTGGATCACCTGAGGTCAGGAGTTTGGGACCAGCCTGACCAACATGGAGAAACCCTGTTTCTACTAAAAGTACAAAATTAGCCAAGTATGGTGGCCCATGCCTGTAATCCCAACTACTCAGGAGGCTAAGACAGGAGAATCACCTGAACCCAGGAGGCAGAGGTTGCAGTGAGCTGAGATGGTGCCATTGCACTCCAGCCTGGGCAACAAGAGCGAAACTCCATCTCAAAATAATAATAATAATAATCATCATCATCATCATAATCATCATCATAATCATAATAATTCCGACATCATCATCATAATCATAATAATTCCAACGATATTTTTTCTCAGAAATTAAAAAAAGATCCTAAAATTTGTATGGCACTTTGGGAGGCTGTGGCAGGTAGATCACTTGAGGTCAGGAGCTTGAGACCAACCTGGCCAACATGGTGAAAGGCTGTCTCTACTAAAAATACAAAAATTAGCCCAGCATGGTGGTGCCTGCTTGTAATCCCAGCTCCTTGGGAGGCTGAGGCAGGAGAATCGCTCAAACCCTGGAGGTGGAGGGAGAGAAAGAAAAGAAAAAGAAGAGAAAAGAAGAGAATAGACGAGGGAAGGAGGGATGGTGGAGGGAGGGAAGGAAAGAAGGAGAAAGAAAAAAGAAAGAGAAAGGAAGGAATAAGGAAGGAAGGAAGGAGGGAAGGAAGGAAGGAAGGACAGAAGGAAGGAAGGAAGACAAAGCAAAGAAAGAAAGGAACTTTGTAAACTATAACACCTAAAGCACGAGTACAGTTTTCCTGGAAGGTTTGTGATGGCCCACATTGCAGCCCGTGCTCCTCAAACTTGACCACATGGATGGATAGACCACTTTGAGTAGCAAAGTAGAGAAAATTTAGAACTAGAAATCACATGCTTCAGCCTTGATTTCTGAGGTTTAGGGTTGGTTTCTATATGTACCAACACGGTCAATAAGAAAAACTGCTAGGCAACTGTTCCTGGGGGCTTAGTAGTTAATGTAAATAGTATTTGAAGTCGTAACACAATCTGGCAAAGAGCATTGTTCCAGGGATGAAAATGCTGATGGAATTAGCCAACTGACCCATCCGCATACTCCTCCCTCCTGGAGAAGAAAAATTAGGGATTAGGTCTTTTGAAAGTAAAAATAACTCAATACTTTTCAAATATTTATTTTGTTCTGGAAACTGATATAAAATATCCCAAATACACACGGCTTTTTGAGGTGACCATTATCCCCATTTTATAGCTGAAGATACTATAAAATATTACAAAGATGAAGACACTGGCCAGGTACGGTGGCTCACACCTGTAATCCTAGCACTTCAGGAAGCTGAGGCAGGAGGATCGCTTGAGCCCAGGAGTTCAAGAACAGCCTGGGGCAACATGGCCAGACCCAGTCTCTACAAAAAATTAGCCAGGCATGGTGGTACATGCCTGTGACCCTCCCTGCTAAGATCTTCAAAATCAACCCTAAACAAATAGTGGAAGGATAAGAGAGAGACACATGGATTCCTAACACTAAGCGGGGAAATTAGGGAATTTCTCACTACACCCTCCGAGGCTGAAGACTACTGAAATTAGTGTGGGGATGGGGAGGGCGGATGGCTGTACCCAGGCAGCATGAAGAACAGGTTGGGCAGCCTTTACATTCTGCTCTTGTTCCCTCAAGTTGCCTTGAGAGAGACAGTCATCAGCCTGACCTTCAGCATGACAGTTAACAGTGCCCGGAGCAGTGTCCACCTATATCAGCAACACAAACTCTGCGGGGGGCATTGGAGAGAATTCACAGAAATAGATCCAGACAGCCCTCAGGTAGTTCCCCCACAGAAACAGACCCGGGCGGCCCTCAGGTAGATCTCCCGCAGAAACAGACCCGGACGGCCCTCAGGTAGTTCCCCCACAGAAACAGACCCGGAAGGCCCTCAGGTAGTTCCCCCACAGAAACAGACCCGGGCGGCCCTGAGGTAGTTCCCCCGCAGAAACAGACTCGGACGGCCCTCAGGTAGTTCCCCCACAGAAACAGACCCGGACGGCCCTCAGGTAGTTCCCCCACAGAAACAGACCCGGGCGGCCCTCAGGTAGCTCCGCCACAGAAACAGACTCGGACGGCCCTCAGGTAGTTCCCCCGCAGAAACAGACCCGGGCGGCCCTCAGGTAGTTCCCCCACAGAAACAGACCCGGACGGCCCTCAGGTAGCTCCGCCACAGAAACAGACCCGGACGGCCCTCAGGTAGATCTCCCACAGAAACAGACCCGGGCGGCCCTCAGGTAGATCCGCCACAGAAACAGACCCGGACGGCCCTCAGGTAGTTCTCCCACAGAAACAGACCCGGACGGCCCTCAGGTAGTTCCCCCGCAGAAACAGACCCGGACTGCCCTGAGGTAGTTCCCCCACAGAAACAGACCCCGACGGCCCTCAGGTAGCTCCTGCGCAGAAACAGACACCTACCGCCCCCAGGTAGCTCCCGCGCAGAAACAGACCCCGGCGGCCCTCAGGTAGGTCTCCCACACAAACAGACCAGGACCGCCCTGAGGTAGCTCCCCCGCCGAAACAGACCGGGGCGGCCCTCAGGTAGTTCCGCCACAGAAACAGACCCGGGAGGCCCTCAGGTAGTTCCGCCACAGAAACAGACCCGGGCGGCCCTCAGGTAGCTCCCCCGCAGAAACAGACCCGGAAGGCCCTCAGGTAGTTCCCCCACAGAAACAGACCCGGGCGGCCCTCAGGTAGTTCCCGCGCAGAAACAGACCCGGGCGGCCCTCAGGTAGTTCCCGCGCAGAAACAGACCCCGGCGGCCCTCAGGTAGTTCCCGCGCAGAAACAGACCCCGGCGGCCCTCAGGTAGATCTCCCACAGAAACAGACCCCGGCGGCCCTCAGGTAGTTCCGCCACAGAAACAGACCCGGGCGGCCCTCAGGTAGTTCCGCCACAGAAACAGACCCGGGCGGCCCTCAGGTAGCTCCCCCGCAGAAACAGACCAGGACTGCCCTGAGGTAGTTCCCCCGCAGAAACAGACCCCGACGGCCCTCAGGTAGCTCCTGCGCAGAAACAGACCCCGACGGCCCTCAGGTAGCTCCTGCGCAGAAACAGACACCTACCGCCCTCAGGTAGCTCCCGCGCAGAAACAGACCCCGGCGGCCCTCAGGTAGTTCTCCCACACAAACAGACCAGGACCGCCCTGAGGTAGCTCCCCCGCAGAAACAGACCCGGAAGGCCCTCAGGTAGTTCCCCCGCAGAAACAGACCCCGAGGGCCCTCAGGTAGCTCCCCCGCCGAAACAGACCGGGGCGGCCCTCAGGTAGATCTCCCACAGAAACAGACCCCGGCGGCCCTCAGGTAGTTCCGCCACAGAAACAGACCCGGGCGGCCCTCAGGTAGTTCCCCCACAGAAACAGACCCGGGCGGCCCTGAGGTAGTTCCCCCGCAGAAACAGACCCGGAAGGCCCTCAGGTAGATCTCCCACAGAAACAGACCCCGAAGGCCCTCAGGTAGTCCCCGCGCAGAAACAGACCCCGGCGGCCCTCAGGTAGATCTCCCACAGAAACAGACCCGGGCGGCCTTCAGGTAGTTCCGCCACAGAAACAGACCCCGGCGGCCCTCAGGTAGTTCCGCCACAGAAACAGACCCGGACGGCCCTCAGGTAGCTCCCCCGCAGAAACAGACCAGGACTGCCCTGAGGTAGTTCCCCCGCAGAAACAGACCCTGACGGCCCCGAGGTAGTTCTCCCACAGAAACAGACCCCGACGGCCCTCAGGTAGCTCCTGCGCAGAAACAGACCCCGGCGGCCCTCAGGTAGGTCTCCCACACAAACAGACCAGGACCGCCCTGAGGTAGTTCCCCCGCAGAAACAGACCCGGAAGGCCCTCAGGTAGTTCCCGCGCAGAAACAGACTCAGACGGCCCTCAGGTAGATCTCCCACAGAAACAGACCCGGACGGCCCTCAGGTAGTTCCCCCGCAGAAACAGACCCCGGCGGCCCTCAGGTAGTTCCCCCGCAGAAACAGACCCGGACGGCCCTCAGGTAGTTCCCCTGCAGAAACAGACCCGGGCGGCCCTCAGGTAGTTCTCCCACAGAAACAGACCCGGAGGGCCCTGAGGTAGTTCCCCGCAGAAACAGACTGGGTCGGCTCTCAGGTAGCTCCCGCGCAGAAACAGACCCGGACGGCCCTCAGGTAGTTCCTCCACAGAAATAGACAGAGACAGCCCTCAGGTAGTTCCCCCACAGAGACAGACCCTGACAGCCCTCAGGTAGTTCCTCCACAGAAACAGACCTGTAGGGCCCTCAGGTAGTTCCTCCACAGAAATAGACAGAGACAGCCCTCAGGTAGTTCCCCCACAGAGACAGATCCTGACAGCCCTCAGGTAGTTCCTCCACAGAAACAGACCTGTAGGGCCCTCAGGTAGTTCCCCCACAGAAATAGACAGGGACAGCCCTCAGGTAGTTCCCCCACAGAGACAGATCCTGAGAGCCCTCAGGTAGTTCCTCCACAGAAACAGACCTGTAGGGCCCTCAGGTAGTTCCCCCACAGAAATAGACAGAGACAGCCCTCAGGTAGTTCCCCCACAGAAACAGACCCCGGCGGCCCTCAGGTAGTTCCTCCACAGAAACAGACCCGGGCGGCCCTCAGGTAGTTCCTCCACAGAAACAGACCTGTAGGGCCCTCAGGTAGTTCCCCACAGAAATAGACAGAGACAGCCCTCAGGTAGTTCCTCCACAGAAACAGACCCGGGCGGCCCTCAGGTAGTTCCTCCACAGAAACAGACCTGTAGGGCCCTCAGGTAGTTCCCCACAGAAATAGACAGGGACAGCCCTCAGGTAGTTCCCCCACAGAGACAGATCCTGACAACCCTCAGGTAGCTCCTCCACAGAAACAGACCTGTAGGGCCCTCAGGTAGTTCCCCCACAGAAATAGACAGGGACAGCCCTCAGGTAGCTCCCCCACAGTGCTTCCTCCCAAATCGCCAGGACTGTAGTCTGTCTTATTTCCCCCTAAGGGTTTACAAGTGAAAACTCCAGCCAAAGGAGTGACTAGTGGACTGGCCTCAGACAGGGATTCACTAAGGGGTCTATGATCCCTGGATTCTCAGTCCTCACATCGCCAACGCAGATGAGGCTGGCCATGGCCCCTCCCAGTAGGTACGATCATTTTCCCAAGGGAAAACTAGCCGACGGCCAAATAACTGGACAGTTGAGGAGGAAAAGTCTACACAAGCAGCACGTATCATCTGATCACACATGTTGAAGGAGAAGGACCCAAAATCTAAAATTGCTCCTTAAATAGGAGAAAAGGTTAGCAATATGCAGCAAGAAGAAGACATCATAAAAAAGAACTAAGTGAAAATATTAGGTAGAAAAAATAAAATAGTTAAAGAATTTGATAAATGGAAATTTATCAAGTTTGACAAATGAACTAGAATGGATATAGTTGAAGAAAGAATATATGAACACAAGATTGTGGCAGTCTCACAATAAGACTGAAACATATGAAATAGAGAAGAAAACCTTGGAAATGTGGATGATAAGCATAAAAGTGCAAACACCTGAGCAATAATTTCAGTTGGCATAAGACGTAAATATAGAACAGAAGAAATACTTGAACAAGTATGGAGATACATTTCCAAAAAAAAGACCTTATCTGAAAGGACTTATAAAGAGCCAACAAGAGATAAGGAAAAATCAGTTCCTAGGTACAACTATAAAACTTAAAAATAATAAGTAAAAAAAAAATATAGAAAAATAATGAGGAGACTGGGCACAGTGGCTTATGCCTGTAATCCCAACACTTGGGATGCCAAGGTGGGAGGATCACTTGAGACCAGGAGTTTGAGATAAGCCTGAACAACATTTTGAGATCCTATCTATCTCTACAAAAAAATTTAAAAATTAGCTAGTATGGTGGCACTTGCCTGTAGTCCTAGCTACTTGGGAGGCTGAGGCAGGAGGATCACTTTAGCCCAGGAGGTCAAGGCTGCGGTGAGCTGTGATCATGCACCACTGCACTCCAGCCTGGGCCATAGAGTGAGACCCTCTCTCAAAATAATAATAATAATAATAAAGACAAGGAGAAAGCTCTAAAAGCTTCCAGAGGGAGAACAGATCATCTCCAAATGAATGACAAAGAGAGAGACATCAAGTAGCTACGTGAGATGCTAGAAGACTGTAGTATAATGGTTAACTGTAACTACATAGAAGTTATAAAGTATTAGGAGACAGTAATTTTGAAGATAGAATTTTATTTATTTATTTAGAGACGGAGTCTCAATCTGTTGCCCAGGCTGGAGTGCAGTGATGCTATCTTGGCTCACAGCAACCTCCACATCCTTGGTTCAAGTGATTCTCCTGCCTCAGCCTCCTGAGTAGCTGGGATTACAGGCACTTGCCACCATGCCCAGTTAATTTTTGTATTTTTAGTGGAGAGGAGGTTTCACCATGTTGGCTAGGCTGGTCTCAAACTCCCAACCTCAGGTGATCCACCTGCCTCAGCCTCCCAAAGTGCTGTGATTACCGGTGTGAGCCACTGCACTGGTCCTGAAGGTAGAATTTTATATTCATCCAAATTGTCATACAAATGGGAGAGAGTGATGGGAAGAATCACCTGCATTCAAGGGCTCAGAGCACTTGCCACACACAGACCCACATTAAAAACACTTTCAGAGGAAGACCTCAAAAAATGAAA
Organism: Macaca fascicularis; assembly: GCF_037993035.2. Lineage (NCBI taxonomy): Eukaryota > Metazoa > Chordata > Mammalia > Primates > Cercopithecidae > Macaca > Macaca fascicularis. Next base: position 1,611,827 of record NC_088386.1, read on the forward strand.
GGAAAAAACCCAGGCAATGCTTCAGGAGGCATACGGGAAGAAGAAAGTAGAGAGTCATCAAAGAAAAATTAAAAGAGAGATAATAGTGCTTTCAAAACAACCCTGGTTTAAAATCATACTTGTTCTATACAACTTCCACAGTGGCACATGTATGTGTGTATGAGTGTTGGGGGGAATAAATTAAGTGGGCATGAGCGTAATGCTGAACCAGTTGCATTATTTTATTATATTATTATTATTATTTTTTGAGAGGGAGTCTCACTCTGTCGCCCAGGCTGGAGTACAGTGGCGTGATGTTGGCTCACAGCAGCCTCCACCTCCTGGGTTGCAGAGATTCTCTTGCCTCAGCATCCGGGGTAGCTGGGATTATAAGCACATGCCACCACGCCCAGCTAACTTTTGTATTTTTAGTAGAGATGGGGTTTCACCACATTGGCCAGGCTGGTCTCGAACTCCTGACCTCAAGTGATTCACCCATCTCGGCTTCCCAAAGTGCTGGGATTATAAGCGTGAGTCACCGTGCCTGGCCTGTACTGGCTGCATTATTAAGGGAAATACAGATGCTAATAAATGTAAGAAAGCAATTGGAATAAACATGAAATGAGGAATTCGATGCAACTACCATAAGAATAAAAATAGAATCTATGTATAATTGTTTCTATTTACAAAAAAATTATTTTTCCTTTACATCTTGACAATTTTTCAACAAGAGCTGAGTTGCCCACATTCCATGTTGCTCTCTTGGAGTGGAAAGAAATCTGTCTTCAAGACAGCATGAGAGCCAACTGGAATCTGCATGGTGTGTAAACAAGACAGGTAACAGTAGAAAAAAAAAGCCCAGGCTGGGCGCGGTGGCTCAAGCCTATAATCCCAGCACTTTGGGAGGCCAAGATGGGCGGATCACGAGGTCAGGAGATCGAGACCATCCTGGTTAACACGGTGAAACCCCGTCTCTACTAAAAAAATACAAAAAAGCTAGCCTGGTGAGGTGGCAGGCGCCTGTAGTCCCAGCTACTCAGGAAGCTGAGGCAGGAGAATGGCGTAAGCCTGGGAGGCGGAGCTTGCAGTGAGCTGAGATCCGGCCATTGCACTCCAGCCTGGGTGACAGAGCGAGACTCCATCTCACGAAAAAAAAAAAAAAAAGGCGGGCCACTTAGCATAGCTCGTCTTGGATGCCTCCAAAAATCTCTTAATGTTGCTCGCCTTAGCTAGAATTGCATTAAACGACACAGGATAAGAGATGAAATCATGTTTGAGCTCTGCTTGCAATCAGAATGCTGGAAGGGACGACAGAAATCTCCTCCCTCAACTCCCACCATGGAGGGAACTAGGGCGTGTGAAGGAAGGCGACCACCAATGTCACACAGCTAGCTAATTTGGTGGCAGACCTAGGTCCCTGGACACCTCGATATTTCACCAAGCTGTCTGTCAGAGGTGTTGGATGAAACATCCAAAGTAATGTTCTCAACAGCATGCGTCACCTCCCAAATATTTCATATAGATTATCCAAGGATGATGTATTAAGAGTGAGAATAGTATCTATAATTGTTAACTGCCTTAAACCCCCACATCCTGTTCATGTTACTGGCACCTGCCTTTGATACCATATCCATAGCAATGTGCAAATATTGTAAACGCTCTGCTGACCCAGGGGGTTTCTTGCCATTGGCTAAAGGTACGGCATTAATACGTTGCACGTGTACACAGAATGGCAGTAGTTACAGCATTTGTGAAGCTTTATCATCTGCACAGCCAGAAAGCTTGTGGGTGTATGTTCTGCCTGTCAGAGTATTTCCTAGGAAACTGAAAATAAATACATTATGAAATTTCAATTTTCAATGTGTCACTAGTGTTGTTCTGGTGTCCTGTCATGCCTGCTGCAAAACACATTTTGACCAGGGAGGGATGCCTTATGAAATCCCATTATATCATTTGAATCTGCAGGAGTGCCACAGAATTGCTTCTGTGTTAATAACCAGAAGATCAAACATGAATTAAAAATTCACTATGTGCTGGGTGTTACGCTAAGAGCCTTGCTTGCATTCTTTAATTTAATTCTCACTTTAAGCCCTAGGAAGTAGGTGCTGCTAACTCATTTTTCCTAGTTAGACAATTGGGGCCAGCCAGGCGCGGTGGCTCACACCTGTAATCCCAACACTTTGGGAGGCCATGGTGGGCAGATCACCTGAGGTCAGGAGTTCAAGACTGTCTCTACTAAATATACAAAAACTAGCCAGGCATGGTGGCACACGCCTGTAGCCCCAGGTACTCGGGAGGCTGAGGCAGGAAAATCGCTTGAACCTGGGAGGCGGAAGTTGCAATGAGCCAAGATCGTGCCACTGCACTCCAGCCTGGGCGACAGAGTAACACTCCATCCCTACCCCCCCAAAAAAAGAGAAAACTGGGGCCCAATGAATTAAGTACCTTTAAGTACTTCATTTACTGTCAGAACCAGTGAGTGTAAAAAACAAAAACAAAAACAAAAACAAAAAAACCTAGTGAGTGGTAGGAACCAAACCTAGATTTCAAGGCCTGCATTTGTACCGTGTGTTCACAGCCTAACTACTGTAAATTGCAGAGGTGACCGTAGCATAAAATCACTCCCCGTTATTAATCTATTCCCAGTGAAATAGGTTTTCCTGTTGCTACGGTTTGAATGTGTCCCTGAAAGTTCATGTGTTGGGAACTTTGTTCCCAATGCAGCAGTGTTGAGAAGTGGGCCGTTGAGGGGTGATAAGGTCCTTCATGAATGGATTCATTCATTCATGGATTCATGGATTCATGGACTAATAAGGGACAGTGTTAGCTACCACAAGAGTGAGTCTGTTATAAAAGCCAAATTGTTTGCCCCCACTGAAGTACAGAAAAAAAAAAAAGAAAAAAGAAAGGAAAAAGAAAAGCCAGTTTGGCCATCTGTCCTGAGCCTCCTCACCATGTGATGACCTGTCCTGAGCCTCCTTGCCATGCGATGCCCTGCACTGCCTTGGGACTCTGCAGAGGCCCCATTGGCAAGAAGGCCCTGACTAGATGTGACCCTTCAACCTCGGGCTTCCCAGACTCCAGAACTGTAAAAAATAAATGTCTTTTATTTGTAAAGTACCCAGTCTCAGGTATTCAGTCATAGCAACAGAAAACAGAAACCTGTGAAAGACATATTTAAAATGGACTCTACCATTTCATTTCTTATGTGGAAATTATTACACTTCTACCTCATGAGTCTTCTGTTTTCTCACCATAAGGAGTTAATTTAAGAGGAGGAGGAAGCTGGGCACACCATCTCAGCTCACTGTAACCTCTGCCTCCCAGGTCCAGGCGATTCTCATGGCTCAGCCTCTAAGTGACTGGGATTACAGGCATGCACCACCATGCCTAGTTAGTTTTTGTATTTTTGGTAGAGACAGGGTTTCACCATGTTGCCCAGGCTGGTCTCAAACTCCTGACCTCAGGTGATCCACCCGTTTCAGCCTCCCAAAGTGCTGGGATTACAGGCGTGAGCCACCATGCCCGGTCTCATTTCACCTCTTGAACTTGGGTTTTCTCATAAGGCAGTTACACTTGATTTATAAGGTTCCTCTCAGCTTTAAAATTCCATAAAATTCCAGAAGCACTATCTACTAGTGAAACAATTCACTGGGAGAAGCAGTGAGTCCCCTGTCGCTGGAAGCATTCAAGCAGAGTGAGAATAGTCAGTTGTCTGATATGCAGTAGAGAGAATTCCTACGTTAGGTAGGAGGTTAATATTTGATTTCAATAATTAAGCCAATGATAAAAAATAGCATTGAGTGTGTAATATGTGCCCAGCACTGTTCTAAGCATTTACACATGTCTCATTTGATCCTTTCAGTAACTGCAAGGGGAGTGGGTACTATCCCCATTGTACAGAGGATACTCAGATCAGGGCAGCACTAACCAAAGATCTCATAGCTAGAGAGAGATGGAGATTGGAAATCAGATTGCTGTGGCCCCCAGCAAGTCCTAATCACCACCCAATTCTGTCAGCAGCCTCGGGGTTCTGGGAAGGGCACCTCTTCCTGCTGGCCTGGGATCTGGGTGCAAGGTGACGTGCCTGCCTCCTACCCATCTCCCTCTGAGGCAGGGAATTGAGCATGGAATGCAGACGGCGGGCTTGCCAACAAGGCCGCTTTCCACGGCCTGCAGCAGAAAGGGGCTGCCTTCTGCTGCGTGGGCCGCAAATGCTCTGAGCCCTTCACGGGCAGCCTTATTTTACAGAAGGCGAAAACTAACACCCAGAAACGGCAAGCTACCTACCCAAAGTCACAGAACAAACAAGCTACCCACCCAAAGTCACAGAACAAACAAGCTACCCACCCAAAGTCACAGAACAAACAAGCTACCCACCCAAAGTCACAGAACAAACAAGCTACCCACCCAAAGTCACAGAACAAACAAGCTACCCACCCAAAGTCACAGAACAAACAAGCTACCCACCCAAAGTCACAGAACAAACAAGCTACCCACCCAAAGTCACAGAACAAACAAGCTACCTACCCAAAAGTCACAGAACAAACAAGTGGCACAGTTGGGAAACAGCCGCTTGGAGTCCTCACTTCCAGGCCAGTGCCTGATGTTCTGTTTTGTTTTTATCTAAATCACATTACTGCCGTCACTTACATCGGACACTCCCTCAGTTTTCTGTTCTGAATATACATATTGACTCATCAAGGCCTATGCATCAATACAGCAAATTGGAGATTCCCAAGAGTGGCAGCGATTCAAAACGAAACTCTCTGCCTATGATATTCTAAGAATTATAATCTAACCTCACCCCCGTGCCACAAGAAACTCATCTCTTGTCGGTTCTGAATCCACACTTCCACTCCTTTGAGGCAAGTTTCCTCACTAACATTGACCCCCAGTTACGTACTAACCTTTGCCGCAGCTGTCACCCAGCAGAATTTCCTCTGCAGTCCTGTCTGCTTATCTGGCCTGCTGGGAACTCAGAATCAAACAGCACTGAGAATTCCACAAGTGTTTCTTTCCTCTTCTTCTTTTTTTTCCCCTCAAGAACTGCTTTTAGGAGAAGAAATCATTTCAACACTGCATTACAAATGAACTTATACCTCAGACAGAAACGAGCAACCCCATTCCCCACATAAGCTTTTTTTTTGGTTTTGTTTTGGACACGGAGTTTCACTCTGTTACCCAGGCTGGAGTGTAGTGGTACCATCTTGACTCACTACAACCTCTGCCTCCCAGGTTCAAGTGATTCTCCTGCTTCAACCTGCCGAGTAGCTGGGAGACTGCCACCATGTCCGGCTAATTTTTGTATTTTTTAATAGAGGCAGGGTTTCACCATGTTGGCCAGGCTGGTCTCGAACTCCTGACCTCAAGTGATCTACCCACCTTGGCTTCCCAAAGTGTTGAGATTACAGGCATGAGCCACCTCACCTGGCTTTTTTTTTTTTTAAATGAGCAATATGTACTTTCAGATCACACGTTGGTGGGGATCAACCTCTGAGTAAGAAACACGTTCACGTTCTGGAGGATGACACAGTTAGAAACAGGCTTTAGAATCCAGTGTGACTTTGGGCAGATCTTTCATCTGTTCTCAATCACATTTGTAAAACATAGGCAAAGACTGTGGTGACCTCACAAAGAATGTTTGCTGAAAGGAGAAATGAGTGGTTTCTGGGACAATCCATTCTCACCCTGTTGAAGTGAGACCCCATGTCTCACTTCATCCTCAAGTGTAGTTGGAGATTGTCATCAATATCATCCCCCTGGCCTGCCGCCTGTTGGCATCAAGGTCACCTGCAGTGGGTCTTCCACACTGAGGGACTGTGCCCTTTGCCACTCAGCTGGGGCCCAAAGCTCTGTTCTCCACAAAAGTCATAAAGGGATATGAATGGAAATACTGGCAAATTTTACTATATAGAAATATAAAAAAGTTCTGTGTTAAAACTATTGTAAGCAAACTGAGAAAACAATCCTAAAACTGGGAGAAATAGGTGCGAGATATATCTGTAATCATATCACAGGCAGAGGTGAACTTCCCTAACACAGAAAGAGCTTCCATTATTCAATAGGAAGAAGCCTACCGACACAAAAAGAGTAAATACAAGTAAAGGATATAAACATCTAGGTCACAGAAAAGGAAATACAAACAGTTCTGGACATTTTATTTTTATTTATTTAATTTAAAAAATTGCCAGGCACAATGGCTCATGCCTGTAATCCCAGCACTTTGGGAGGCCGAGGTGGGCGAATCACGAGGTCAAGAGATCGAGACCATCATGGCCAATATAGTGGGACTTTTTTCTACTAAAAATATAAAAATTAGCTGGGCATGGTGGAGGGTGCCTGTAATCTCAGTTACTCGGGAGGCCGAGGCAGGACAATTGCTTGAACCCAGGAGCCGGAGGTTGCAGTGAGCTGAGATCGCACCACTGCACTCCCGGCTGGTGACAGAGTGAGACTCCATCTCAAACAAAACAAAACAAAACAAAACAATAACAACAACAAAACTAAAACTAACGAACAAACAAAAAACAAAACAAAACAAAAAAACCTACTGTACTAAGAGAACAATTTTCCACCTATCGTGTTGAGGAACATATTTAAGATGACATTATTTTTTATCAAAAGAGAGGGAAAGTATAGGAAAAATTTTCTTTCAATGGAAAATTAAGTATTGCCTATAGTCCACCCTTTCACATTATCTGCTTTTGATGGGGTCCCTGCAGCAGCTGAGTTGAAATGAAGATAAAATGAGGCTTAGAGCAAGGAGATGAATATTTTAAAAAACTTTGTATTGATGGATAATGTATATACATTTTAAGAATTAAACACACCCGTGAAGCCAGCACCCAGACCAAATGACCGAACATTACGAGAAAAATCCCCTCGTTTCTCTTGCAGGAAATTGATACTGAGTTCTTGTGATGTGGATTAATTTTGCCTTGTTTGTGTTTTATATAAATGGTATTATACAGCATTTTTTGAGAAAATGTCTTTCATCAATTGTATTTTCATCCATAATGTTGCATGTAGTGGTCGGTCATTCATTCTTTAGTCTGGTGTCAATGGGAATTTGAGTAGTTTCCAGCTTAGGACTATGGTAATAGTGCAGCTATGATCAGTCTTTTTTTCTTTTTTTTTCTTTTTTTTTCCCCCTTCCTTCCCTCCCTCCCTCTCTCCCTCCCTCCCTCCCTCCCTCCCTCCCTCCCTCCCTCCCTCCCTCCCTTCCTTCCTCCCTCCCTCCCTCCCTTCCTCTCTCTCTCTCTCTCTCTTTCTCTTTCTTTATTTCTACAGAGTCTCACTCTGTTCGCCAGGCTGGAGTGCAGTGGTACAATCTCGGCTCCCTTCAGTCTCTGACTCCCAGGCTCAAGCCATCCTCCTACCTCAGCCTCCCAAGTAGCTGGAACTACAGGCACAAACCACCACACCCAGCTACTTTTTGTATTTTTAGTAGAGACAAGGTTTCACCATGTTGGCCAGGCTGGCCTCAAACTCCTGACCTCAAGTGATCCTCCCGCCTCAGCCTCCCAAAGTGTTGGGATTACAGGCGTGAGCCACCACATTCAGCTTGATCATTCTTGTCCATGTTTTTTTGTGACCATGCATTTCTGCTAGGTATATGCCTAGGAATGGAATTGCCAGGTCATATTCATTTCTATATCTGTCAATCTGTAAATACATTAAAAATCAGGAGCTCATGTTGATGCCTCTGGTTCTAATGTAACACAACAGGGTTCACCTTGCCCTTACCTTTTTATTTGTAGTTCTTTCTTTGACAGTGAAAAGCCTACCTCCCACTAAATACAATATATTTACTTATTTGCTGAATCTCAGAATACCCATCATACAGTTTCAGAGTTGGTAACCCATATTTCCTAGCTCTGTCTGCTGAGAGGGCCTAGATGCAGTGACACCCCAGTAACAATGAGGACATTCAGCACCCAGATCTTAGTTTCTAAATACCATTCCCTCAAAAAAGGAAGCAGAGTTCTTTGGAGAAATGATTAAGTACAGGGCAGGGTCAGTGAAATTATAAAATAATCCTGGAACATCTTGTGTCAGAAAGGAAGTGCTCAAAATAGAATAAGGGCATTTCAGACAAACACAAGGGGTAACTTGAAGATGCTTACATTGGCCATACCTAGGACAATTGCAACAATGATACGAATGATGTTGGTCATGGATTATCACTGGTAGAATAAACTAAATATCCACGAGTCTATACTGAAATAATTGCATAAGTAATTGGGAGAAAAGGGACAGCTCTTCCTTACTACTGAATTACAATTAATAAATGGAGAAGGAATTATGAAAGTAGAAAAATCACCTGTTGGTAAACACAGTGGTAATGAATATTACAGACAAGAATCACCAATGAATGCCAAAATTGGTGGGTGAAAGTATGATGATCAACAAGATATTTACATAGTGTCCAAGATAGCTCCTCATGAGATACTCATCAAGTTCAAAAGGAAAAATAGGATTTTACAATGGAGAAATCGTTGCCACATCATGTCTCAAAGTTAACATGTCCCGTAATGGGATGAGGCAATATCACATGTGCCTCCTGACATAATGCACGGGGAAGGGTATAACCTCGCTTCTGTGGCGTTCTCACCAAAAACACAAAACCTCATTCTCATTGTGAGAAAGCACTAGACAAACTCAAGTTGGAGGACATTCTACAAAATAATTGGCCAGTACTCTTCAAGAGTGTCATGGTTATGGAAGACAAAAATAGCCTGGACGCTTCAAAACTGTCAAAATCATGAGAGGAGGAGAAAGACTGAGCAGCTGCTCTGGATGGAAGGGTCCTACTGAGACGCGGCAGTGGAGTGCCACGTGCAGCCCTTGATTGCATTCTGGAGCAGAAAAAGGATGTTAGTGGGGCTACTGGCAACACTAAATAAAGTCTGTAGATTCACAGACAGTATTGCATTAATGTTCATTTCCTGGCTTTGATAATTCTGTAGCTATGTGAGATGTTAATATTTGGGGAGGTTGGTGAAGGTTATAGGAGAATTTGCTGTACTCTTTTTGTAAACTCAAAATTATTTCCAAGGAAAAAGACTTGAAAAGAAAAAGAAAGAGGGAATTAGATGGGATTGGGTAATTCTTCAGCCAAAAACCCTGCTGGCACCTCTGCCTACAGCATGAAGGGTTACTCTTTTGAGAGTGGTATTCAAGGACCTCCATAATCTGACCAAAATTTCCCCCAGATTTACTGCCCACTCTCCTGTCACCCACTCATCTCCATCAATCTCCATGGCATGCCAGATGCACTGCTTAGAAAACTCTTACTCATGTTCAGAGACCCTGTCGTGGGGCCTTTACTTTACATCCCCTTCAGGAAGCAGAGTTAGCTGTCGGCTCTTCCTTGGTCACCAGTCGTCTCTCCTGGAAACGTTGATCCTCCTCCAGAGCCTCTGCAGGCCTAGCTGGTATTGCTCACAACCCTTTTGTGCCCCCAGGAGACTTATAACTTGCAAGTACATGCAGCGGAAAAAAACCCCAAAACAACAACAACAACAACAACAACAACAACAACAACAACAGCAACAACACCATAGTGACAGGCCCAGGAAAGCAGGTTAGAGGCAGGGAGCAAGAGAGTTCACATTCTGCTGTGACCGTAGGTGTTATTATTACTCCCTCTACGTTGGTGAGGCTCAGGGAGAGGAGGTGAACTGCCTGAAGCTACACCACCAGTAAGGACAAAGTCACAATTTGAACTCAATTCCTCTGCCTCCCTTACTGAAAGATACGAACTCAGAAATGCTCTGGACAGTCAGCCAAGCAATATCTTCAGACAGTTTATATTTTACTCCGACTCTCACCTCAAGAAGCCAAAATAAGATCATCCCTTAGGGGGCACTGCAGAGAAAATTCTCAAAGAGCTCGAGGGAAATGCCAAACCACTTCTACCCGCCCAACCCACAGGGAATTCAGGAATCATAGCTTGACGCATTTTCAGGAAATAGCCATGGATTTCACAATGGACTGAACTGACACTTAGCAATATGAATCTGCCGCAAAAACATCTCAAAACCGAGTACGTGGATACCAGGCACAATGGGTGGCTGAGTTCTTTTGCTGGACTCTCGATTTAGGCCAGTTTCCTCCTCTTCTAAATGTAGATTGATCAATTCAAAAGACACTGGTTGGAAAACTGCTATTGCTAAGCTCTGAGATAAGCACAGAACCCATCGCATAGGGTAGCAGCCAAGATTAACTGAAAAATAGGCTATATAACCATGGAATACTACTCAGCCATAAAAAGGAAGAAAATAATGGCATTAGCAGTAGCCTGGATGGAGGTGGAGACCATTATTCTAAGTGAAGTAAGCAGGAATGAAAAACCGAAGATCATATGTTCTCACTTATAAGTGGGAGCTAAGCTATGAGGATGTAATTCATAGGAATGCTATAATGGACTTGGGGACTGGGGAAAGGGAGTGTGGGAGGGGGTGAGGGATAGAATACTACACACTGAATACAGTGCACACTGCTCAGGTGACGGGTGCACCAAAATCTCAGAAATTGCCACTAAATAACTCACCCATGTTGACCGGGTGTGGTGGCTCACACCTGTAATCCCAGCACTTTGGGAGGCCAAGGTGGGTGAATCACTTGAGGTCAGGAGTTTGAGACCAGCCTGGCCAACATGGTGAAACTCTGTCTCTACTAAAAATATAAAAATTAGCTGGGCGATAATAGCGCATGCCTGTAATCCCAGCTACTCGGGAGGCTGAAGCAAGAGAATCGCTTGAACCTGGGAGGCAGAGGTTGCGGGGAACTGAGATCATGCCACTGCACTCCAGTCTGGGCAACAGAGTGAGACCTAAGATTATGAGGGGAAAAAAAAAGAGAAAAGAATTTCATATCCTTTGCAGGGACATGGATGAAGCTGGAAACCATCATTCTCAGCAAACTAACACAAGAATAGAAAACCAAACACCACTTATTCTCACTCATAAATGGGAGTTGAACAATGAGAACACATGGACACAGGGAGGGGAACATCACACACTGGGGCCTGTCGGAGGTGGGGGACTGGCGGAGGGATAGCATTAGGAGAAATACCTAATGTAGATGACAGGTTGATGGGTGCAGCAAACCACCATGGCATGTGTATACCTATGTAACAAACCTGCACGTTCTGCACATGTATCCCAGAGCTTAAAGTATAATTAAAAAAAAAAAAACAAAGAACTTACCTATGTAACCAAAAACCACCTGTTCCAAAACTATTGAAATATATATAGTTAAAATAAAGATCTACTATTTGATGGCAAAACAGGGTGATTATAGTCAACAATAATTTATTGCACATTTTTATGTTTTTTTGTTTTTATTTTTACTGTACCTTTTCTATGTACACTTAAAAGTAACTAAAAGAAGCCGGGCGCGGTGGCTCACGCCTGTAATCTCAGCACTTTGGGAGGCCGAGACAGGCGGATCACGAGGGCAGGAGATCGAGACCATCCTGGCGAACACGATGAAACCCCGTCTCTACTAAAAATACAAAAACTTAGCCGGGCGTGGTGGCGGCGCCTGTAGTCCCAGCTACTCCGGAGGCTGAGGCAGGAGAATGGCGTGAACCCGGGAGGTGGAGCTTGCAGTGAGCCAAGATAGTGCGGCTCACTCCAGCCTGGGCCACAGAGCGAGACTCCGTCTCAAAAAAAAAAAAAAAAAAAAACACCGTCTCTACTAAAAATACAAAAAAATTAGGTGGGCGTGGTGGTGGGCGCCTGTAGTTCCAGCTACTTGGGAGGCTGAGGCAGGAGAATGGCGTGAACCTGGGAGGCAGAGTTTGAGTGAGCTGAGCTTGTACCACTGCACTCCAGCCTGGGTGACAGAGCAAGACTCTGTCTCAAAAAAAAAAAAAAAAAAAAAGTAACTAAAAGAGTACAATTGGAATGTTTGTAACACAAATAAATGATAAATGTTTGAGGTGATATATACCTCATTTACCCTGATGTAATTATTATACATTGTATGATCACATCAAAACATCTCATGTGCCGCATAAATTTATACATCTACTATGTAACCATAAAAATTAAAAATATTTTAATAAGAAAAAATAAATCTATAGTAAAACTTTTACAAAAAAAAAAAACAAAACCCGGCTATGTAGTTACTTCACACCAGGTTGGACATGAAGTCAAAATCATTAATGTTGGCTGTTAGAACTATAACTATTGGTATTATAACTGTTAATATTATTATTATTATTATTGAGATGGAGTCTTGCTCTGTCGCCCGACTAGAGTGCAGTGGCACAATCTCTGCTCACTGCAGCCTCTGCCTCCCAGGTTCAAGTGATTTTCCTGCCTCAGCCTTCAGAGTAGCTGGGATTACAGGTGTGCGCTACTATCAGGCTCATTTAAAAAAAATATTTTTGGTAGAGACGGGGTTTCACCATATTGGCCAGGCTGGTTTCGAACTCCTGACCTGAAGTGATCCACCCGCCTTGGCCTCCCAAAGTGCTGGGATTACAAGATGAGTCACTGTGCCCAGCCAATATTATTATTATTTATTATTACTGTTTTGTGAGACAGTCTTGCTCTGTCACCCAGGCTGGAGTGCAGTGGTGCAATCTCAGCTCACTGCAACCTCCACTTCCTGGGTTTAAGCAATTCTTGTGCCTCAGCCTCCCAAGTAGCTGGGATTACAGGTGTGTGCCAACCATGCCTGGCTAATTTTTATATTTTTTGGTATTATTATTATTATCTTTTTAGTAGAGATGGGGTTTCATCATGTTGGCCAGGCTGGTCTCAAACTCCCGATTTCGGGTGATCTGCCCACCTCTGCCTCCCAAAGTGCTGGGATTACAGGTGTGAGCCACCATGCCCGGTCATAACTCTTAGTATTACACCTCTACCCTCACTCTACACTTGGCTTCTCCCTGTACCAAGTAGACCTTCCCATCTTCCTACATCTTCTCCTACCTGGGAGGATTCAGGGCCACATGTAAGAAAGGGGGCAGATTAAAGGGGTTGTGCTTATTGCAGCACAGTTCATAATTCGCAAGGTACAGAACCATCTTAAGTGCCTTGAGCAATGAGTGGATAAAGAAAATGTGGTATACATACACCATGGACTACTACTCAGCCATAAAAAGGAAAGAAATAATGTCTTTTGAAGCAACTTGGATGGAGTTGGAGACCATTATTCTAAGTGAAGTAAGTCAGGAATGGAAAACCAAATACCATATGTTCTTACAAGTGAGAGCTAAGCTATGAGGACACAGAGACATACAGAGTGATATAATGAACCCTGGAAACTCAGAAGGGGGAGGATGGGCGGGGAGTCTAGGATAAAAAACTACATATTGGATACAATGAACACTACTTGGGTGGTGCGTGCACTAAAATCTCAGAATTCACCATTATGCAATTCATTCATGTAACCAAATATAACTTGTACCCCCAAAGCTACTGAAACTTTATAAAATTAATTATAATTTTAAAAGAAACAGCTCTCTTTCTGCCTCCACTGCCGCCATGGCACCCGTGAAAAAGCTTGTGGTGAAGGGGGGCCAAAAGAAGAAGCAGGTTCTGAAGTTCACTCTTGATTGCACCCACCCCATGGAAGATGGAATCATGGACGCTGCCAATTTCGAGCAGTTTTTGCAAGAGAGCATCAAAGTGAACTGAAAAGCTGGGAAACTTGGTGGAGGGGTGGTGACCATTGAAAGCAGCAAGAGCAAGATCACCGTGACATCTGAGGTGCCTTTTTCCAAAAGTTATTTGAAATATCACACCAAAAAATTTTGAAGAATAATCTACGTGATTGGTTTGCATAGCTGCTAACAGCAAAGAGAGTTATGAATTACGTTACTTCCAAATTAATGAGGACGAGGAAGAGGAAGAAGACAAGGATTAAATTCCATTTATCTGTAATGTTTTGTACGAGTTCTTGAATAAAACTTGCAAACCAAAAAAAAAAAAAAAGAAACAAAAACTTCCGTTTTCTTTTTTTGAGATGGGTCTCACTCTGTCACCAAGGCTGGCATGCAGTGGTGCAATCATAGTTTACTGCAGCCTCAACTTCCCGAGCTCCTGCCATCCTTCCACCTCAGCCTCCTGAGTAGCTGGGACTACAGGTGTGTGCCACCATGCCTGGCTAATTTTAAAATTTTTTTATAGAGACAGGGTATTGCTATGTTGTCCAGGCTGGTCTTGAACTCCTGAACTCAAGCCATCCTCCCACCTCAGCCTCCTAAAGTGCTAGGATTACAGGAGTGAGCCACTGCATCCAACCTCAAAAAACTTAAATCTCAACCCGTTGAGTCGCCCCCTCCTTTTCCTTCCCCTAACAGAAACATCCACATTCACACTTCACTGGCTCACTTTCTCCGGCTGTAACTTCTGTGCCTTGGGTTAGTAGCCCCTGTCCATCTGTGCAGAGAGTGGGCTAGCCTTGCCCAGCACTCACTGACAGCTCTCCCGGCGTGGGTCTTCCTGGTATCTCTGGAAATCCTCTCTTGTGCCAAAGGGAGAAGAGAAGGAGGCTTTGTACAGCTCAGGCCCTCCCAGTCACTGAGGCTCTTTTAACTGGGCTGTCCTCTCACCCTGTGTCTCTCCCCAGAGAGATGACTAGCCCCTAATTCCTGTTTCCTTTGGCCCTTTGCCTTTGGGTGTGGGTTGGGAGAGCAAGCCCCTGTCAGACTCTCCACCACTTGTGCCCTGGCCCAGCCAGGCCGGGAGGACCTATGCACATCCTAGAGCATCGCCTGTGGAGGCAGCACAGGTGCCTGGAGCAAATCCCCAAATCTGTAACTAGTCTCTGTGTGCCCTGGGGCACCTCCTAACTTCTCCAAGCCTCACACTCTCCATGCTTCCATGGCCCTGGCACGTCTCGTCACAATCTGCGTGGATCATGAGGCCTCGCCAGGGTCACGGAAGCATTAAGTGAAAGAGAAACGTCTGCACATTAGGGCCCTTCATTCATGCAGGTGGTTATGAGCGTTCTCCCCCAGCTTCACAGGGCTTGCTCTGCGCCCCCCATATCCCATTTGTTCCTTTCTCACCTCTATGCTTCTCCAGATTCTCTATTTAGTGCCTTTCCTGGGACTTGAGAGTCAAGAGGCCTAATCATGCTGAGGACCATGAGCTTTGGAATCAGATCTATCCAGCTTCCAAACTGGGATGTGCCACCCTCTACCCTTGAATCAAATACATTTAATAGATCTTATTTTTTAAAATGGGGATAAGGATATCTACTTGATAGGTTTACTGACGCAAGGATTAAATAGCATAATGCATATACAGCCTTAGCACAATACCAGGTTCAGAGAAGTTTAGCAAATAATAGAACATTAATAAATAATAAGAGGTATTATTAGATCCAACTGGCTACCCCCTTGCTTTGCGGCCTGGCATATGGTTGGCATATTTCTCTAGTTCCTGCCACTGATGCCAGTCTCCCCTATCTTTAATTTCACTGGCCACTTTAGAGAACACTGGAAGGAGGAGGTTTGTTAGCTGGGTCCATACTATCATTTTGCCCAGGAGTTTCCCTTTACATGTTTGGGCTGGTTTCTGTTGGAAATAAATTGATTTCCAAACACTTATCTTAATTTTTTTCTTTTTTTTTTTTCTTTTTTGAGACAAAGCCTCACTCTGTCGCCCAGGCTGGAGTGCAGTGGCACGATCTTGGCTCACTGAAACCTCCGCCCTCTGGGTTCAAGCAATTCTCCTGCCTCAGCCTCCCTAGTAGCTGGGATTAGAGGTGTGTGCTACCATGCCTGGCTAATTTTTGTATTTTTAGTGGAGACAGGGTTTCGCCATGTTGGCCAGGCTGATCTTGAACTCCTGACCTCAAGTGATCCACCCGCCTCTGCCTCCCAAAGTGCTGGGATTACGGGCGTGAGCCACCGCGGCCGCCTAACACTTGTTGATAGTGGCATCTTTTTTATTTTTTAGTTTAATTTTTAATTTTTAAATGATTTATTTATTTTTTAGAACAGTGTCTCACTCTGTCACCTAGGCTGGGGTGCAGTGGTATGATCATAGCTCACTGCAGCCTCAAACTCCTAGGCTTAAGCCATCTTCCTGCTTCAGCCTGCCCAGTAACAGGCATGTGCAACGCCCAGCTAATGTTTTTTTTTTTAAATTTTTAGTAGAGATGGGGGTCATGCTATGTTGCCAAGGCTGGTTTTGAACTCCTCAGCTCAAGTGATCCTCCCACTTTGGCCTCCCAAAGTGCTGGGCTTATAGGCGTGAACCACCATGCCTGACCAATAATGGCATCTTTACCTCATTCCTGATTTAATAAAGAATACATTTCTCCTTTTTCTTGTATGTACATAGAAACTATTTAAGACAAAAGTAGTTGGCCCGGCATGGTGGCTCATTCCTACAATCCCAGAACTTTGGGAAGCTGAGGCAGGAGGATCACTTGAGCCCAGGTGTTCGAGCTGTTTAATTTCATCAAACATGGTTTCAGTATTTATTGAAATTATAAGTCTATTTTGTATTTTTGTTTCCTTGACCTTGTGACAGACATGATGTATAGAGATTTTCCCAGAAATCCCTTTGGAAATGAGCAGCTAGCAAACTACTTTATGTTCAAAGTAGTGGCAAAAGGATGGATCATGCAATAAAGAGAATTAAGACATTTAGATATACATTTAGGGAAAAATTTAACTTTGAGTCCTTCCTTGCAACCACATAAAAATTCTAGATGGATTAGACATTAGACCTTGAGAAAAACCTTAAAACTATTTGAAGAAAACATAGAAAAATATCTTTACAGTCTTGATTCAAGGAATCATAAGAAAGTTGTAAACTCCATAAGCCATAAAGGAAAATATTGAGAGATTTGGCTACCTAATATTTAAAACTTCTGAACAATGAAAGACCACCAAGAAACTTAAAGATAATGGAAGGCTGGAGGAAGGCATTGCCAACATATATAACAGGCATTGCATTAATAATCAGAGTATACAAAGGAAAGGGAAGAAAATAGAAAAAAGTAATCGAAGAGGCAAATAAAGCTTAACCTCACTCATCATAAATAGCATGTAAATAAAAATAACAAGGTAACATTTTCCATCATCAAGCTGTCAAAATTTTAAATGATAAATATCCAGTGTTGGAGAATGTAAGTGACCGCTAGATTTACACTTCAGGTAGCTCCAATCCAGAAGTATTTTATGTAAATGGTGCCCCCTGCAGCCTAATTCCTACCTAGACTAAACAAGTACTGGTGTGCACCTTGGAACAGCGCTTGAAGACCCCTGTCCCTCCTGTGGGTTTAGTGACAATTTGGGGAACAGTTTTTGGCCTATCTGGCAAAATGTAAAAGGCCCTTTGATGCAATGATTCCTCTTCCAGCCTTTCAGAAGCACATGAATATGTACTATGCACATAAAAACATATGCAAAGGTATGTTTATTAAAGCTTACTTTATATTGGAGAGAAAAAGGAAGCAATCTACATGTCCGTGAATAGGGGACTGTTTGGATGAATAATGCTGCTTGCATCCAGCCATCGGATATTTTGTAACTCTTAAAAGGAATGAAGTGGATTTATCTGTACTCACATAGATTGATCTCCAATATTTTTTTTTTTTTAGACAGAGTCTTGCTCTGTTGCCCAGGCTGGAGTTCAGTGGTGCAATCTTGGTTCACTGCCACCTCCGCCTCCTGGGTTCAACTGATTCTCCTGCCTCAGCCTCCAGAGTAGCTGGGACTATAGGTGACCAACACCATGCCCTGCTAATTTTTTGTATTTTTAGCAGAGACGGAGTTTCACCATGTTGAACAGGCTGACATGAAACTGCTAACCTCAGGTGATTCACCCACCTTGGCCTACCAAAGTGCTGGGACTACAGGCTTGAGCCACTGCACCCAGCCAAGATTTAATGTTATGACTGAGGTAAACATGAATGGAAGCAAATTTTCAAAATATCTATGATTTGATCTCATGTGTATACATTTGTGTCTGAATGTACATTAGATAGATGGGGAGTGCATAGATGTGGAACAGGCAGAACCTTCCAAGCCAAGGGGACTGGACCTGAATCTTTGGACAGAGGGAATTCGTAACAGAAAACACTTCCATGTTTTACTCTGTATACTTAATTACTTTATGCTCTACCACAACAAGAATGCATTGTATATATATATATTTTTTCCTTAATCTTAAATTCAAAACATAAGGTAGCCCACTGGCTCTGAACTACAAGAATCCTTATGGGTTTGGCAGTTCTTTGACAACTTCCCACCTGGCTAAACTATCAAGGAATGTCCTACCACCCGCACGAGAAATTCTTGGCATTCCTGAAATAAATTCTTCTGAGCCAGCCCATGTGGGCATCATAATCTCCTTGAAGGCTTTAAAAAGATTTAGATCTGAGTCTGTCTCAGATTCTTGGGCTCAGAACCAGAATTTCTTCATCGGAGGCTATTAGCTTGCTCTGGAGGAGTGAGTGAGAACTGGAACACTGGTTAGCGTGGTGACTGTTTTGGACAATTGCACAGCCACAGCCAGGAACACAGAAGGCAGAGAGGCAGCCCTCATGTGCAAGGGCTCCAGTGAACCCCAATGGGGACCCCTGATGGATTCTGCTAGGCTTGGTGCATTCCTCTTACAGCCAGGCAAGGCCCTCAGGGCTCTCAAGCAGAGAAGTTAGAGCTGCGGCTTTTTTGCTTGGTGTTTTCACAAAAACTTAATTTCTTGTTGCACTTGTTGGATGGGCGTGTCCCCTAGGGGAAGTTTCCACTACTATGCTCTAAACTTTGGACTGCTTGTACCATCTTACTTGTCCCCTCATTAATAATGAATTAAATAAAACTTTTAGTATATGCTAATTTCATATCTTTACGAGAGTCACGATTTTACCTTTTTTTTTTTTTTTGAAAAGTACCTTTTCACATTGCTGTCACTCCCTTACCGGAGCAGTGAGTTTCTGAGTCTCCCTCTTAGGGCCAGACACTGTTCCGTGTAATTAGAATTAATTTCTTGTTCTTGGTAGACAGAGAAACGCTTCCACACTCCCAGGAGACGGGGGTTCAGATCTTGTGCCATGGCTGAGAATGATGCCCGGGAAGACACTTCTCTCCGAGTCTCCGTCTGCCTGCCTGTGAAACGGGCTCATAACAAACCCCTGACCCCAGCCTCCGTCGCCTTGAGCCTGTGACCTCGCCCAACCCCTCCCTTTCCTCCCCAGGAGGCGCGGGGACTCCGGGGCGGCCCCTTACTCTGGAGGCGCCTGGGTGGCACGTTGGTGCCTCAGCTCCCGGGGGTTTGTGGCCTCCGCGCTGCCCACGGGGTGCCCAGGGGCCTCTGGAGGAGGCGGGTTCTCTGGAGCCAGAAAGCCCAGAGCCGCCCAGGAATTCTGGCTCTGACTGAGGGCGTTTCCTCCCGGGCGGGCAGGGCGCGATCCGGGAACGGCGGCTGCATGCAGAGGCAGCGCTGCGCTCGGCCGGGTCGGCACCTTGCGGCTCCTGCTCTGCGCACTGGCCGGGCTGGCTCTGCTCCGCGCTGCGGGCGCTTTGGCCAGTGAGTGGAGCGCGGGGCGCGGCAGGGGACACGGAGCCGGGGAGATCCGCAGATGGCGAGGAAGGAATGAGTAAGAGAGAGGGACAGAGAGAGAGAGAGAGAGCTGGACACAGCAGCGAGATGGAGAGAGAGGCAGATGCAGGGCGGGAGGGATGGAGAGAAAGATGGTGAGAGGAAACAGACTCAGAAAAAGGCAGAGAAGTAGAGCAACGGAGAAGTAAAGGAGAGAGGGAAGAATAAACAGTGAAAAGGGAAAAAGGAGAGGCCAAGACAGAAAGAGGCTTTCCCTGAACAGATATGAACTAAGATAGAAAGAAAAAGGAGTTCGAGAGACAAAAGAGAAGAAGGAAAGAGAAACAGTGACTAAATTGACAAGGGGTGGAGGGAGAGAGGATATTGAAGAAAAGAGAAAGGTTTCAGAGAGACCAAAAAGAAGAGAGAGGGAAGCTCGATGCCCGGAGTAGAGCTGGCGAGAGAGAAGCCAGGATCTGGGGTGGGAGGTCACAGCTGCTGGGTGGGGGAGCCCCGGAGGCCAGCTCCCTCTCAGAGGGCCTGCGGAGGCTCTGGCCTGGCCTTACAGGACATTGCTTAAGAAGCCAGACTCCAAAGGGTGTGTGGGGGACCCAGGCCAGACCAGCACAGCCTTAAGGAGTCAGGCAGGCGAGCCCAGGAGAGAGGCCACCGATTCACCTGCCAGGTGGCCTCCGGTGGTTCTGCAGTAGGTGAAGAAGTCAGCCTCCCGGTTTCCAGGGAGCTTCGCTGGGGAACCGAGCTGTTTTGGGTGGAGATGGGGGACTGGGTGGAGGTGGAGAGCTGTGCGGGAGGGAGAGGCTGTCTGGGTACTCTACTAACTGGGTTCCTTGCCTTTCACTGTCCCCTTTCTTCCTCCCACCTCCCCCCTTAGCTTAATGCTGCCCCTTCACAGGTGAGGCTTAGACAGGGTGACTCATGTCAAGAGACTTACTAGACTGCAGTGTGGGGCAGTACACAGATGCTATTCCACCATCCTGCACATTGCACAGGACTTTACAGTTTACAAGCCACAACCCCATTTAGCCAGGGATGGCTAGAGCTCATTCCAGTTGCCCAGGTGAGGGGAAAGCTCAGATCTCACGGTGGTGCCAAGGCAGGGTCCTCACAAAGCATCCAGGCCTCCTGCCCCCTCGGTCATTGCCCCGACCTTGGCAGAAGTGCCCTGTGCTAAGATAGAAGCCCCTAGCGCCTTTCAGGGCCCGGTGAACTGTGGGATTAAGCACTTGGGGAAAGGATCCAGACCAGCCCTCGGGATCTCTTGCCTTGGGTGAGTCCCTTCCCCTCTCTGGTGTTGTTTCTTCCTCTATAAACTGGGGAGAATGATACTCACCCCACAGGGTTGGCCTCAGGGATTAGATGAGAGAGGAAGTGCCCAGCAGGGAACATGCATCAAACACATTCTCTCAGATGACTCCACTGATCTCTCTGAGCCTCAGTTTACCCACCTGTTAAAGATGACCACCAATGGCTTCCTCACAAGCTGCATGAGGAGTGGCTGGAACTCTGCCCAGCATAGAGTACAGGCCCCAGTACACACCCTCCCATCCCCCTCTCCTTTACTCCCTCCCAGCTCAGCCCCAGGCTCCAGGGCTAAGGGCACAAAGCAGCACCTGTGCTTCTCCCAGAGGGAGGAGGGAGCAGCCTGCCCACAAGTGGCTACTTTTGGTGCCCCTTTTAGCCACAACTTGCACAGAGACTTTAATTTAAACTCACTTTTAAACGTTATTTTTCTTTCTGATTATGCATGCTCATTGCTACAGATTAAGAAGAAAAGGAGTTTGGGAGGCCAAGGCAGGCAGATCACGAGGTCAGGAGATCGAGACCGGCCTGGCTAACGTGGTGAAACTCTGTCTCTACTAAAAATACAAAAAATTAGCCAGGCCTGGTAGCACAAGCTACAAGCTACCTCCCAGCTACTCAGGAGGCTGAGGCAGGAGAATCATTTGAACCTGGGAGGCAGAGAGTGCAGTGAGCCGAGATCACACCACCACACGCCAGCCTGGGTAACAGACAAGACTCCATCTCAAAAAACAGCAACAACAACAACAACAACAACAACAAAAACAAAAAAAACACAAGAAGAAGAAGGAGGAAAGGATTCATGTATTAGTGTAATTTCTCATTGACTTCCTACATTTTTGTGCGTATTCTTTCAGATTTTAGATGATATATCCTAACTTTTGACTATGAAAACTTTTGGATACAAAAAAATACAAAGTAATAGTATATGAAAGAAAGATATAATGTACTTATCAACCCTGCTTCAACAAGTATCAGTTCATAGGCAGTTTTTTATGGTGTTTTTTTTTTTTTTTTTTGAGACAGAGTCTCGCTTTGTCACCCAGGCTGGAGTGCAGTGGAGCGATCTCGGCTCACTGCAAGCTCCGCCTCCTGGGTTCACGCCATTCTCCTGCCTCAGCTTCCTGAGTAGCTGGGACTACAGGCACCCACCACAATGCTCGCCTAATTTTTTTGTATTTTTAGTAGAGACGGGGTTTCACTGTGTTAGCCAGGATGGTCTCCATCTCCTGACCTCATGATCTGCCTGCCTCAGCCTCCCAAAGTGCTGGGATGACAGGCGTGAGCCCCCGCTCCCGGCCCATGGGCAGTTTTATTTGATCTATAGTCTCCACCCTCTTTCCCTTCTCTGGATTATTTTGAAGGAAATCCAGACATTGTATATTTTCTTTCTTTCTTTTTTTTTTTTTTTTTTTTGAGACAGGGTCTCATTCTGTCACCCATGCTAGAATGCAGTGGCGCAATCTCAGCTCACTGCAACCTCCACCTTCTGAGTTCAAGTGATTCTCCTGCCTCAGCCTCCCAAGTAGCTGGGACTACAGGCATGCGCCACCACACCTGACCAATTTTGGTATTTTTAGTAGAGACAGGGTTTCACCATGTTGGCCAGGCTGGTCTTGAACTCCTGGGTTCGAGTGATCCACCCGCCTCGGCCTCTCAGTGTGCTGGGATTACAGATGTGAACCACAACGCCTGGCCTGGCATCATGTATTTTCATCTGTAAATATTTCCTTGTGTACCTCTAAGAGATAAGCACTCTTTCAATAAACATAACTGTAATGCCACGATCACACTCCCAAAACAGTGTGTGACTGAATATCATTAAATATTCAATCACTGTTCAAATGTCCTTGATTGTGTCATATCTTTTTACAATTCATTTGTTTGATCCAAATAAGATTACATACACTGCATTTGGTCAATATGTCTGTTAGGTCTCTTTAAATATGTAAATCTTCTCTCCCCCTTTTTTACTTAATTTTTGTTGTTGAAGAAACTAAGTTTGTCCTGTAAAGTTTTCCACATTTAGATTTTGCTAACTGCATCCCTTTGATGTCACTTAAATACCTCCACCCCTTGTATTTTCTATAAATTGAGAGGTATCTCTAGCATGTCAGACTTCCAACCTTGGGTTTTTTTTTTTGTTTTTTTTTTTGTTTTTTGAGACAGAGTCTTGTTCTGTCATCCAGGCTGGAATGCAGTGGTGTGATCTCAGCTCACCACAACCTCTGCCTCCCAGGTTCAAGCAATTCTTGTGCCTCAGGCTCATGACTAGCTGGGATTACAGGTGCGCACCCCCACGCCCGGCTAATTTTTGCAATTTTTTTTAGTAGAGACGGGGGCAGGGGAGTTCGCCATGTTGGCCAGGCTGGTCTCGAACTCCTGACGTCAAGTCATCAGCCTGCCTCAGCCTCCCAAAGTGCTGGGATACAGGCGTGAGCCCCCACGCTGGGCCCCAGGTTTCTTTTAGCAGCACTCAGAGAAACCTTTATCCCTGATGGCTAAAAGACCATGAGCCACCACGGCCGGCCCACAATTTGAAGTTTTTTTATAGAAACACTTGAAGAATAGTGTTCTGCTGCTTTCAAAAATAATCAAAACCCATGGATGATTTTGAATGAATCATACATTTTAATACAAATATTCGATGTGGTAAATGTATTATTCTATTATATTGAATGTGAGCAAATATAATTAACCCCCAGGTGGCCAGGGTTGCTTTTCAAAGCAGAGTGTGACTTTGACAATTCAGAAGATAGAGCAGCACCTTTCACAGACGCCTGAGGAAACGTTTCTCATCACCCAGCCTGCAGAAACCATCTGTGTCGTGACCCTTTCTTACTGTTTGGGTCCAGATACAAAAGATTCTCCCTGTAAGGCCTGGAAGTAGAGGGAGCGGTACTTCTGCCTCAGAGGATGGCACCCAAGGGCCACGTCTTTTTAACGGGGGCAGCCAGCCCAGCCCAGCCCTCCCCTGGGGCCTCCGGGCTCCACAGCAGCCTGTTCTCGCCAGCACAGGAAGCCCTGCCCATGGCCACCATCCAGGGTGCACATCAGGCCCTGAGCAGGAGCCGAGCAGGAGCCAGGCAGAAGAAAACAACACAACATCCAAGGAGGTCCATTTCCCAACTGGCAGGGCCTGGGAGAGCAGGAGGAAAGGAAGGAAGGGAGCCCTGCGGAGCCACAGCCTTGGCTGCTCAGGGTTGATCATCATAATCCTTCAGCCTTTTCCACTCCCCTTGTCTGAGCCACTGACAGCCCCGTGGGTGCATGTGCGTGTCTACTAATTTTTTTTTTTTTACAAGACATGGTCTTTCTCTGTCGCCCAGGCTGGAGTGCAGTGGTGCAATTGTAACTGTAGTCTCAAACTCCTGGGCTCAAGCGATTCTCCCGCCTCAGCTTTCCAAATACCTGAGACTACAAGCATAAGCCACCAATCCTGGCTAGTTTTCAATTTTTTTTTTTGTTTGTTTTTTTGGTAGAGACAGAGTCTCACTATGTTGCCCAGGGTGGCCTCAAACTTCTGGCTTCAAGTGATCCTCCTGCCTCAGCCTCCTAAAGCTCTGGGATTATAGGTGTGAACCACTGAGCCCAGCTCCTGTAGCTAATTTTCGAGGCCTCTTCTGCAGCCTCCGAAAGACAGAGAAGAATCAAGGATGAGCTACATGGGGGAGTCAGGGCCTCCAGCCTACCCTACTCCATTTTATGGAGGAGGCAGCAGAGTCTCGGGGAGGAGAAGAAACTTTCTCACAATCCCACAATCATTAGTGGCTGAACCAGGCTGAGAACAGGGGTCTCCAGCATGCTTTCTGCCATGATGCATTCAAGTCAGCGCCGTGGTGAGGACCCCGGTGCAGAGGGAGCAGGCAGTACAACGTCAGGCCCTGCCCCAGGCTTGCTCTCTCAGATGCACTCCGTGGAGACCCCAGTGAGCTCATGGACAGCTGCTCTAGGGTGCACAGAGGACAGTTTTGTCCAGATATGAAGGATTCGTGCTGAGCCACGTGGGGAGCGACCTCAGCCCAGCCTTTTCCCTGGAGGGGTTTTGGAGCCAAGTTAGACCTCGTCACAGATATGTAGAGAACAGGGTGTTTTAGGCCAGTGGAGAGGAGCAGGCTCTGGTTGCTCCTGACTTTCAAGGCAGCCAGACTCCCACTCGACTGGCAGGTCACACTGCGTCCTCCTGGCCTGAGCCTGGGGGAAGTGGGTGAGGGGAGAGTGGCTAGGGTCTGGGAGAGGGCAGGTGAGCCTCAGGGGAAAGCCTTGGCCAAAGGCGTCTGGACAGAGCCAGCAGAGGGTGTATGTATCCACAGACTCATGACGACAAGCCCTCCCCCAGGTCGGCCACTCTGTGGGTGAAAACAGCTCTTCCAGCCCCCTCAGAGCAGCCCAGTTTCAGCTGAGCCACTGAGTTAAAATTTGGAGTCCCAGACTGGGTGCGGCGGCTCGCGCCTATAATCCCAGCACTTTGGGAGGCCGAGGCAGGTGGATCACTTGAGCCCAGGAGTTCGAGCTTAGCCTGGGCAACATAGTGAAACCCCATCTCTACAAAAAATACAAAACTTAGCCAGGAGTGGTAGTGTGTGCCTACAGTCCCATCTACTCTGGAGGCTGAGGTGGGAGAATTGCTTGAACCCAGGAAGCAGAGGTTGCCATGAGTCATGATTGTGCCACTGAATTTCAGCCTGGGTGACAGAGTAAAACCCTGTCTAAAAAAAAAAAAAAAGAAAAAGAAAAAGAAGAAACAAAGGAATCCTTTCCCATAGCCTCCTCTAGACCTGCTCCTGCCTCTCAAGGACCTTCTCAGAATGTGGGGCCAGGACAGAGCATAGCCCCCAGGGGCCTCTCTGAATATATTACATGGATGCCTGCAGCCCACAATGGCTGCTGCTTTCTGCTGACAACCCCATCAGACAGCCTACTTTTGTTATGGAGCATTTCAAACCATGCACACAACAGTAGAGAATCGCTGAATGCGCCCCCACGTGCTCATCACCCAGCTTCAGCAATTAGCAACTCTCAGCCCATCCTGTTTGCTCTAAACATCCACGCATGCCTCTCCCCCTCCCCCATCCAGGCCTGGATTATTTGGAAGTAAATCCAAGACAGCATAGCATTTCATCTGGAAATATTTCAGTATGGGTCATTAAAGGACTTGCCTTAAAAAAATAGCCAAAGCGCTGTTATAATGTCCTCCTCCCTCCCCAGATTCAGCAATAACACCATTAGCTTTCGAAGAGTCTTTTCTAAGTTCAGTGGAGAGAAATAATGAAAAGGAGAATTTGAAAAACAGATTGTTCTCCACTAAAGACGCTCAGAGTAGAAGGACGTTTTGTCCCTTGTCTTGTTCTCATCCCTGAGTGAAAGAGCTGAGAGCTAGATAGAGTTGGAATCAGAAAATCACAGGGCAGGGGGCCCCACCTTGCTGAGATGAGGCCAGGAGGTCAGGGTGCCTGAGGTCCAGGCGTTTGCAGATGGTGTGACCTTGGGCAAATCACTCGGCCTCTCAGAGTTACACATCCATCACCAGCTCCGTCCCATCTCAAGACCTGCCCCACTTCTAGATAACTGCAGATGACCCCATGGCCAACCCATCCAACACCAAGGCCCTATAGCTACAAACACTGCACGCAGAGAGATCAGTTCTGTAACTCTCTCCCCGCACTGAGCTTTGGATGCCCACATCCATGGCCACAGCCTTAATGCTGTCACTATCTGAAGCTGCTCTACCTCTAAAAGCTAAAGTTGCAATATTCTTTACCTCTTGTTCCTCCTGTGATTCCTAAGACCTCCAGTCTCTTCAGCCCCCATTTCTCCCAATTTATTGGCCCTCTTCTTGGCCTCATTTCTTTCCTTATCCCAGCTGGATTCCAGGGCTCCTCTCTTAAACCCCCGGCTGGCCAAATCTCAGTTCCTTGGCCCCTTGCCTCCACCACTTCCATCCTGAAGACTCCTAGGTTTCAGCTCCATCCGGCCATCTGTCTTTGCCACTCTGCACCCAGACTGTGGAGCACTGCTGGGGGAGGACTCGTGCTTTCAGGATTCCTGTTGATGCCAGCTCATTCCGCATGGTTCTCCTCCACTGCATCCCTCATTCTGCACATCCCCTTTTGAAGCCCTGTCTGTATTCAAGTCCCTTACCTAGTGGTGCACTGATGGACTGGCTCTCAAAAAAAAAAAAAAAGAAAAAGAAAAAAAAAGGAGGGGGTGTTGTTGATTTCTGTGGTGTAAGTGTTCTCATCATGGCCACAATATTTTTTTTTTTTTTTTTTTTACTTAAAACTTCTTTCTTTTTAGAGATGGGGTCTCACTATATTAATCAGCCTGGTCTCGAACTCCTGGCCTCAAGCGATCCTCCCACTCAGCCTCCCAAAGTGCTAGGATTACAGGCACGAGTTACCATTTCCAGACACCATGGTCACTATTTTAATGTCTGTGTTTAGCAACCTAGTCATAGAATTCTTGACAGTTTCACATCTAGCCCTCTTCCCTACGTGATCTCCATCTCACTGCACAGAGTAAATAGAGGCCACCAGGTGGGAGCTCACTCCACTTTTTGGCCCTCTAGTTAGATGGTTTACCCTTGTTAGATGCTGCATTCCCTCTGTCTTCCTTCCAGATGCGGTCCCACGCGCTCTGGATCCAGGGCCTCCCATCAATTCAGGAAGTGCGTTCCTTGGGTTCTCTTGTCTTCCTCCTGTCCCTCAGACTGTAAGCATGGTTGTGTTTTCCAATACTTAAAAAACAAAACAAAACAAAACAAAAAAAAACAAATGACGACCATAAACACTTCTCTAGACCTTGCGATCCAATCTCCCTTCCTTCACAGCCAAGCTTTGTGAAATTTTCCAGAATCCAAGTTTCCACCCCCAACCTCACCTTCCCTTCTCATCTCACAGTAATCCAAACTCTGCTTTTCCTCCACTCCTGAAAGTGCTGGGATGAAATTTAGCAGGGCCTTTCCTGTGCTCTCTTTCCAGTCCTTATCTTGCTAGACCTCCCTGCTGCTTTCAGGCATGTTGACCTGTTTCATCCCCTGTAGAATCTGTAAAGCTCTTGGCTTCTCTTGACTGCTGGGGCAGCACCCTCCTTCCTGAATGTCAGTGTTCTCCAAGGTGCCAGCCAACCCTGATGCCCCACAGGCATCTCAGGGCTACCAACTCTGAAACTCGAGTGCAGAATCAGGGATCTCAGACGTCTGCTGTGAGGGTTGATGGTGCCTGGAAGAGCTAACTCAAGGAGAACAATGCTGAATCAAGAGTGGAGCGGCTCGAATGGCAGATCCTCTGCTTGTGAGTAGTGACTTTGGACTCATCCTTTCACCCTTCTGTGTAGGGTTTTCCTACGTGTAGATTGGGCATAACAGCAGGTTGTTGGAGAGGTTAAGTTAGCACCCTACATGGTGCATGGTAAGCACTCATCACATGCCAGCTCTTACTAGCAGGTTCCCAGTGTCAGTGCTGCTACTGAAATACCTCCTCTCATTTTCTTCCTCACTATTCCTATAGCTACTTGGGAGGCTGAGGCAGGAGAATCGCTTGAACCCAGGTTGGAGTGAGCCGAGATTGCGCCATTGCACTCCAGTCTGGGTAACAGAGCTAGACTCCATCAAAAACAAAACAAAACAACAACAGCGAAAAAACAAGCATCAGAACTGGTTTATTAAAGCCTCTGGGTTAAAGCTCCGCCCCCTTGGCTTCATTTCCAGGACTTCCCTCTCCAGTCTCTCTCCTGCCCACCCTGTATCTCCAGCCACTGCAGGCTCCCTGCAGGGTTTGCACAGTGAGCCATGCTCTTTCAGGCCTCTCCACTGTTGCAGGTGCCATTCTTCCCGGCTGAAGCCTGCCCTCCCTTCCTCCCTGGGCTTCACCTCTTTGAGAAGGTCCATCAGAGTCTGTAGGTGACTGTGGCTGTAGAGACTGGTGGGATTGAGATGGCTGACACTCACACACTGACCCCACCTGGGCCATCCTCTGCTTGCTCTTGAGTTTGCTTTGAGGACTGACCTCACTTTAGCCCAGTGTTTACATAAGTCTCTGGCATTATGGAAAACTAAGGGTCCCACAGTGACAAGACTTGTTTTCCCACAGCTGCAAACCCTTCAGCCCTCCCTGAGGAGACTCAACTCAGAGCACAGCTTGGGACAGACACATGGCTGTGCAATGCCATCTAGATGTCATGGAGGAGGTAACAGGGTGGTTTGGAAGGACGTGCAGATTCAGGACCACCTTCTAGGATGGTGTTTTTATGGGCAGATGCAAGCTTGCTTTGGACTGTCAGGACATCTGGGCCAATCCTGCCCTGGGGCCACCTTGTCCAACATCACCCTCCCATCTAGGCTGCCAGGCTGGCGAGCCCCCAATGGATCCTGCCTCCCCTAAGGCCTTACTTACCCCCACCCTGACATTTCAGCATCATTACTGGATGGGAAGGTGGAAATCCAGTCACTGTTTTGTTACATAGCCACGATTCCTAACTTGTGTGGGGAAAAGTTTACATCTTTATTGTCACAAGCCTTTAACTGAAATTGAGCATTCCCGTTCATCATAAATACAGACAGCTAGCCATGGTGTTAACAGTACTATAGCTTTGTCATCAATAGAAATTCAGATAATTTCATCTTCTTCTAGTTATGAATATCTCAACATAACATTTATATCTTTCATTATGTCAAAATTTTAGTTGTTGTTAGGCCTGATGATAAATCACGTGAGTTAATAAATACATTTTTTTTTTTTTTTTGAGGCAGGGTCTCTCTCTGTCAACCAGGCTGGAGTGTAGTGGTGCAGTCTCGGCTCACTGCAACTTCCACCTCCCAGGCTCAAGCAATCCTCCCACCTCAGCCTCCCAAGTAGCTGGGACTATGGCACATGTACCACCATGCCTGGCTAATTTTTGTATTTTTTTTGTAGAAGTGAGGTTTTGCTATGTTTCCCAGGCTGGTCTCGAACTCCTAAGCTCAAGCCATCCACCCACCTCGGCCTCCCAAAGTGCTGGGATTACAGGCATGAGCCACTGTGCCCGGCCAATACATATATTATATCCAATTTTTTTAAATTTTGTTTTTGACAGAGTCTTGCTCTGTCACCCAGGCTAAAGTGCATGGTACAATCTCGGCTCACTGCCACCTCCGCCTCCCAGGTTCCAGTGATTCTCATGCCTCAACTTCCTGAGTAGCTGGGACCACAGGCATGCCCCACCACGCCCGGCTAATTTTTTGTATTTTTGGTAGAGATGGGGTTTCACCATATGGCCAGGCTGGTCTCAAACTCCTGACCTCAAGTGATCTGCCTGCCTCGGCCTCCCAAAGTGCTGGGATTACAGGCGTGAGTCACCATGCTGGGCCAAAAAGTCTATTTATTTATTTATTTATTTATTTATTTATTTTTTAATTTTTTTTAGGCAGAGTCTCACTCTGTCGCCCAGGCTGGAGTGCAATGGCATGATCTCGGCTCACTGCAACCTCCACCTCCCGGTTCAAGTGATTCTCTTGCCTCGGCCTCCTGAGTAGCTGGGACTACAGATGCGCATCATCTTGCCAGGCTTCTTTTTGTATTTTTAGTAGAGACAGGGTTTCACCATGTTGACCAGGCTGATCTCAATCTCCTGACCTCTGGTGATCCGCCCACCTTGGCCTCCCAAAGTGCTGGGATTACAGGCGAGAGCCACCACGCCCGGCCTAATACTTGAATAATATTTTAATGCAATTGGTGCCCTTGGTAATTCTATATGTTTTATTTTTTCATTTAAGGCATTATTCTGAGAAGAGGTCCCTAGGCTTCACTACACTGCTAGTAGGGTCCATGGCATACACAGGGAAAAACCATTAAGAACCGTGAGTAAATTTCAAAATCCCAGACCTGTCATTTGGCAGAGACACCACCGGGGAGCGGAATAACAAAAGGAATGTGAGCTCCAGGCTGCAAAGTCCAAAAGGGAGAAGGTTACCTACAGGCGCTTCATCCAAACCTGTGACTGAGTGCCAAAAAGGAAGGAGCCGTAGAGAGCGAGCCCCGTAGGATATTGTCATCTGGGGAAACTGAGGCAGGTAGGGGCAGAGCCTGAGTGAGGAAAACCCAGGTCCTGCAGCGCCCAGTCCTTTCCCACTGCACCCCACTGGACCGCCAGCCTCTCCATGGGACCTGGCTGATGAAGCAGAACGTGGCACCGCTCCTGTCCCGGACGTTACCCACCTTCTCACTCTAGATGGTAGAGAAGACGAGCTGCTACACCGCACAGGGGAGCCCGGATAGCAGGGAGGCGGGGACGGCTGCTACAACGCACAGGGGAGCCCGGATAGCAGGGAGGGTCCCAGCGCCCCGTGAGGACGGAAGCGGGATGGCATCATCCCCGCTCCCCTCCCTTACCACCCCCCACCCCCCCACTCCCCCCACCTCCCCACTCCCCACCTCCCCACTCCCCACCTCCACCCCCCCACTCTCCACCCCCACTCCCCACCCCCCACCAACACCCGCCACACCGGGTCGCTGCTTCCCAGTGTCAGATGAGGTTCTGGAGGAGCCGGCCCTAGACGCCCTCTCAGCACAGCCCCGGCGCGGAGAAGCTGCCTGCTTCATTGGCCTTCTCACGACCAGAGCTCCTCAGCGCCTTTCATTCCCCCGTGAGGAGCCACTCCTGTTCCACCCCAAAACCGTGGCAGGGAAGACAGGTACCCCCACTGATCAGGCAGGGATAGGGTTGCACTCTGTTCTCTCCTTGATCCCTGTGTCCCGTGCGCAGGAGTTCCCGAGGGCTGGGGAGGGGAGGGAAGGAACACCGCGGGAGGGAAGGGACACCGCGGGGGCGGGTACCCTGCAGCACCCCAGCTTGCTCAGTGGAGGCCGCTGCTGTCTTTCAGATGGCTTCTGAGCCCCAGAGCTGGAGCCCAGCTGCTGGAGGTGGTGCACCTGCCAGGCAGCACCCTCTGAGAGCCAGCCCTGGTCTCTCACCCTCCTTCTTCAGCTTCGTGTGAAATAAAAGCTACTGTTTTGGTCTCCTCTGTGTCTGCTGACAGAGTAACCCATTTAACTACAGCCCCTACAGACCCTTCTCCCTCCACTTCCATGCCTGGGGGAGGCCGGCAACCCCCTCCAGGCTCAGACCTGGGGACACGCCCACTCCCCCTTTCTCTGCTTTAGCACTCCTTATTTATAGGGGCAGATGGAGCAGGAGTTCATTCACAGAGGTGGGGTCCCTTCGAGTGGCCTTGCTTCTCAAAATGTGGCCATAGGTGAGAAGCAAGGAGATCAGGGTCTGAGGACCCACCCAGACTCCTTAATCCAAATCTGCATTGCAATAAGACCCCCAGGGAATTTATGTGTCCATTAAAGAGGTTTGTTGTTGTTTTAAAAAAACTTTCCTATGAAGTGAAATTCAATGTAAAATGCATCATTGTAACCATTTTAAGTTGTACAAAGCTGAGGGCAGTGGCTTACCTCTATAATCCTAGCACTTTGGGAGGCCAAGGTAGGCGGATCACTTGAACCCAGAAGTTTGAGACCAGCCTGGACAACATGGTGAAACCCCATCCCTACAAAAAATCCAAAAATTAGCCGGGCATGGTGGCATGGTGGTGCATGCCTGTAGTCCAAGCTACTCAGGAGGCTGGGGTTGGAGGATCACCTGAGCCCTGGAGGTCAAGGCTGCGGTGAGCCACGATTGTGCCACTGCACTTCAACCTGGGTGACAGAGTGAGACCTTGTCTCAAAAATAAATAAATAAATAAAATAAATAAGCAAATTGTACAAATGCAGTGACTTCCAGTACATTCAGAAGTTGTGCAGTCATACCACCAGTTCCAGAACATTGTTTTCACTCTAGAAAGAAACTCTGTGGCTCAAGCCTGTAATCCCAGCACTTTGGGAGGCCGAGATGGGCGGATCACGAGGTCAGGAGATCGAGACCATCCTGGCTAACACGGTGAAACCCCGTCTCTACTAAAAAGTACAAAAAACTAGCCGGGCGAGGTGGCGGGCGCCTGTAGTCCCAGCTACTCGGGAGGCTGAGGCAGGAGAATGGCGTGAACCCGGGAGGCGGAGCTTGCAGTGAGCCGAGATCCAGCCACTGCACTCCAGCCTGGGCGACAGAGCAAGACTCCGTCTCAAAAAAAAAAAAAAAAAAAAAAAAAAGAAGTCACATCCCATTCCTGTCCCCCCGCCCCCCCACCATGCCCCTGGAAACCGCTGATCTCTGTCTCCATGAACTTGCCTATTCCGGACAGTTTAAATACAGTAGTCCCTCTTTATCTGTGGTTTCACCTTCCATGGTTTCAGTTACCTGAAGTCAACCACAGTCCTAAAATATTAAACTCCAGAAATAAACAATATATGAGTTTTCAATCACACATCATTCTAAGTGGCGTGATGAAATCTCTCGCCATCTCACTTCGTCCCACCCCGGACATGAACGCTCCCTTTGTCCAGCATGGTCCACGCTGTCTACACTTCCTGCCTGTTAGTCACTTAGCAGCCTTCTCAGTTACAGGTCAATGGCCACAGTTTTGCAGTGCTTGTGTTCCAGCAACACTTCGTTGACTTAATCAAGACCCGAAGTGCAAGAGCAGAGCTGCTGGCATATGGTTATTGTTTTTCACGCAACTGTCCCTTTACAGAAGCTGGCATATTGTTCTGATTTTTCTATTTTATTCTTAGCTATTGTTGCTAATCTCTTATGCTGCCTAATTTATAAATTAAGCTTCATAGGTATGCATGCATAGGAAAAAACATAGTTTCACAGGATTAGATACTATTGTGGTTTCAGGCATCCGCTAGTGATGTTGAAATTTATCCCCTGAAGAGAACGGGGTACTACTGTAAATAGAATCATACAATATGTAGCCTAGCTGTATCTGGCTTCTTCCTCTGAGCATAGTGTTTTCAAGGGCCATCTATATTCTAGTATGTATCAGTACTTCATTCCTTCTTATGGATGAATAATGTTTCATTGTGTGAATATACCACATTCTATTCTTTTTCTTTTTTTAGACAGAGTCTCACTCTGTCACCCATGCTGGAGTGCAGTGGCATGATCTTGGCTCATTGCAACCTCTGCCTCCTGGGTTCAGGCAATTCTCCTGCCTCAGCCTCCTGAGTAGCTGGAATTACAGGTGCACGCCACCACGCCTGGCTAATTTTGTGTTTTTAGTAGAGATGGGGTTTCATTATGTTGATCAGGCTGATCTCGAACTCCTGGCTTCTTGATCCACCCGCCTCGGCCTCCCAAAGTGCTGGAATTGCAGTCGTGAGCCATGGCACCTGGCCCACAGTTTATTCATTTATTCATCAATTGATGGGCATTTGGGTTGTTTGGACTTTTTGGCTATTCTGAACATTGGAGAATGTTCCATGTGTGCTTGAGAAGAATGTGTACTCTGCCGCTATTGAGTGGAATATTCTGTAAACGTTTGTTAGGATCTGTAAGTCTGTAGCTTTGTTCAGGTGCACTGTTTACTTGTTGATTTTCTGTCTGGGTGTCCTTCTATCCATTATTGACAGGGAAATATTAAAGTTTTCTACCATTGTTGTATTTATGTTTATTTTTCATTTCTTTCAATGTTTGCTTTACATATTTAAATGTGCTGATGTCGGGTGCATATATATTTATGATTGTTATCTCTTCCTGATGCATTTATCCTTTTACCATTTAAAAATGTCTTTCTTTGTTTCTTGCGATAGTTTTAGGCTTAGAGTGCATTTTGTCTGCTCTAAGTATGTCCATCCCTACTCTGTTTTATTTAACATTTGTATGCATCTCTTTATGTTCCATCCCTTCATTTTCAGCTGATGAGTGCCCATAAACGTAGAGTAAGTGTCTTGTACACAGCAAATAGTAGAGTCATTAAAAAAAATCCATTCAGCTACCATATGGCTTTTGATTGGGGGAGTTTAGTGCACTTATATTTAAAATAATTACTGCTAGGGAAGGACTTACTATTGACATTTTGTTAAACATTTTTTAGTCTGTGTGGTTTTTTTTTCTTTTTCTTTTTGTCTCTGTTGTTGTCTTTGTGTTTCATTGATTTTTTTGTAGTGATATGTTTTAATTCCTTTCTCTTTTCTATTGTGTATCTTTGATAGGTCTTTATGATTATCATGAGGCTTATATAAAACATAGTTATAACAGTCTATTTTAAGCTGATAACAACTCAATTTTGCTTGCATTAAAAACCCCATGTTTACTTCTTCCCACCCCACACTTTGTTTTTGATGTCATAATTTCCAGATTTATATTGTGTCTATTGACACTTTTTGTAGTTATAGTTATTCCTAATAGTTTTTTTGTACTGAAATTAAATGTGATTTTTATACCACCTTTATAGTATTATAGCATTCTGTATTTGTCTATATATTTGCTTTTTCCAGTGAGTTTTATGCTTTTATTTGCTTTATGTTGCTGTTTGGCATCTTTCTTTAAGCATTTCTCATAAGGCAGATCTAGTGGTGATGGTTTCCTTCAGCTTTTGTTTGCCAGTGAGTATCTCCTGTTCATTTTTGAAAGATAAGTTTTCTGGATATAATATTGTCCGTTGGCACCATTTTTCTTTCAATGTTTTAAATATATTACCTTACTTCTTTCTGACCTGCTAGGTTTCTGCTGAGAGACCCACTGATAGTCTCATGAAGGTTCCCTTGTATATGAGGAGTTGCTTTTTCCTTACTGCTTTCAAAATTCTCTTTGACTTTTGAAAATTTGGTTATAAATTTATCTCAGATTTGTTTGGGTTCTTCATATTTTGGATCCTTTGGGATTCATGAACCTGGAGGTCCATTTCTCTTTTGAGGAGTTTTCAACCTTTCTCTCTCCTTCTTTTCTTTTCTTTTCTTTCCTTTTCTTTTCTTTTCTCTTCTCTTTTCTTTCTTTCTTTTCTTTGTCTCCTTCCTTCCTTCCTTTCTTTCTTTCTCTTTCTTTCTTTCCTTCCTTCCTTTCTTTCTTTCCCTTTTTCTTTTTCTCTCTTTCTCTCTCTCTGTGTCTTTCTCTCCCCTTCTCTCCCCTTCCTTTCCCTTCCCTTCCCTTCCCTTCCCTTCCCTTCCCTTCCCTTCCCTTCCCTTCCCTTCCCTTCCCTTCCTCTTTTCTCTCTCTTCTTTCTGTCCATTGCAAGGATGCAACAGGCAGCACAGCAGAGAACGGGCTATCTGCCCATATATTGTTTTCTTGATTTTGTTTAATTCATTGAGATTCTGTAGGGTGATTATTTTGAATTCTTTGTTAGACAATTCATAGATCTCCATTTCTTCAGGGTTGGTTATTGGATATTAATTTTTTCCTTTTGGTCATGTCATATTTCCCTAATTCTTTATGTTCCTTGTAGTTTTGCCTAGTTCTGTGCATTTGAAGACACAGACACCTTTCCCATTCTTTGTGGACTGGTTTTGAGAGGGAAATAACTTTGCCAATCAGCCTGGCTACAGATTCCAGGAACTTCTCAAACCTTGTATAAGAATGTGTATGCTCCACTCCTCTTCTTCCTTCCTGGTAGAGAAGTTTCTGGATTGTGCACTTTCTCCCAGTCTTACAAAGCCATGCCAGTTGCAATTAGCTGCCCACTCCATTCATTTGCTTTTAGTTTTAATCATGTGTTTAAATTATGCCAGTTCTTCCAGAGCTCTGGGTGAGGTGGGATAGAAAGTGCTTCCTTGGGCAGCACCTCAAAATACTGGGAGCAATAAATACATACTCCACTCACTTTTCCTTTCTTACTGATGGAGAAGTCATAGGCTGAGCTACTTTCTGCAGGCCTTGAACTATGCTGATTTCAGGGAAGGACTGACACAAGTTAGATATAATTGCTCTTGTCACCCATTTCAATGTAGCTGTTCTCTCTCTCTCTCTTTTTTTTTTTATTTTCAGATTCTGGACTTGTCATAAAGGCATTTTGCTTTGTATATCATTGTTAAGTTGGTGCTTGTATGGGAGGATGAGGACTGGGACCTCCTATTTCACCATATTGTTGACATCACTGCCCTACATTTCTTAACCTTTCTCTTATATTTGTCATCTCTTGATCTCTATTCTCATTGAGCTTTTCAGGTCTTCCTGTTTAGTGTTTCTCTCTTCAAACATATTTAATTTGCTATTAAACCCATCTTTTTGGATTTTTAATCCAAAAACTATGTTTTTAATTTCAGAAAGTTATATTTGAATACATTTCAAAACTGCATGTACTTCTATAAAATTGTGTCATCTTTATGTTCCTGAATCCTTGTTGCCTGGTCCTATGTAAATGTTAACACTTAGCCCTCTAATTAACTGGTACTAATACCTTTCCCACTCTAGTAATGGCATCATGGCATCAGCTTATATACTTCAGGGTGTAGATTTTAGTTTTTCTTTGTTTCTGTCTCCAAAGATTTTTTAAAAATTTCTTATAAGCTTAGCTATTTATGTAATATTTGTTAATTTTAACCCAGTATTTCTTGGTGTTTGTATTCGAAGAGGTTTGGGGTCATTTTAGTTCATCTTTTTTTTTTTTTTTTGAGATGGAGTCTCACTCTGTCACCCAGGCTGGAGTGCAGTAGCATGATCTCTGCTCACTGCAACTTCTGTCTCATGGGTTCAAGCCATTCTCCTGCCTCAGCCTCCTGAGTAGCTGGGATTACAGGCACATGCCACCACACCCGGTTAATTTTTTTGTATTTTTAGTAGAGATGGGGTTTTACTATGTTGGCCAGGCTGGTCTTGAACTCCTGACCTCAAGTGATCCTCTCACCTCGGCCTCCTAAAGTGCTGGGATTACAGGTATGAGCCACTGCACATGGCCGAGTCCACCATCTTATAGGACCTGGAAATCAGTTTATTCTATTCATGTGAGGACACTGAGACCAAAGTGGGAAAGTGGCTTGCCCAAGACCAACTAGCACGTCAGTTACAGAGCTTGAATAAGAGCTCATATTGCCTAATATAGTGGACCTGTCAGGATGACCGAGGTCCCTATCCTGCCAGCATCACCCTCCCAGGCTTCTCTACCAAGCTAGAAATAGGCAACGCAATTCTCCTCTATTAACCTACATGAAACACCTTGCCTCAAGGTGTCCCCCAGGATACCAAAAAGTGGTTAAGGTGTGGATTTTGGATGTTTTCCCTGCAGAACACAAAACAAGTCTCTGAGCTGAGCTTAGTTCAGTGCTAAAGGGTGACATGAACCTTCTAGACTGGCCGAGTGGTGACGGCATCAGAGAGAGAGCTGCTGGCTGCCTGCCCCTGCTCCTGCCAGAAGACTAGCTTGGTCTCTTCCAGCCTCTATGCCCTGGGTGCCATGCTGAGTGTCCTCTTCTGTGGGGGGAATACCTGCTCCTCATTTACTTGGGCATCTGAATTTATGGCCTCTCAAAGTGGGCAAGACACAACACGATAGATGCCCTCATTGGCAATGCAATTAGAGACTGTCACCCCATGTGCCGGCCGGGGGAGCCCTTCCGCCAGCCCATAAAGGGAATGGAGAGGTGCTTCAGGGATATGAAATTATCTCTCGTGAAACATATAAATTAACTGATGTTTATGCTTGTGCTCATTTAAGCTCCAAGGAAGACTTGCTTAAAAAGCAGCCACATAAATTGTGGAAGAGGAAGAGGGAAGATTAATTGAAATATTAAATCAAATTTATGGGTGTGCAGGAGAATGCATTTCAAGTGCATTTGTCACCAGCTCACTGAAGCAGCACCGTTTAGGATGCTGATTTACAAATAGGAAGGGGAATGGCTGGGACAGAGGAGTGCTTCCATGTGCTACCAAATTAGAGGAATCATATGAAAAAGAGTGTTCTCTGGCACTTGTCTGAAGGTAGAATCTGGTGAAGTCCTGCCCTTCTCAGTTTTCTTGTTCTGAAGCGACAGGGGACTGTGCTCTGGACGGTGGGATGTGCAGGCCAGGTAATAGCAGGGCTCCCAGAGGTGTTACTTCAGTGCGTGAGTCCACAGAGAGGCCTGGTGGTAGATGGGGGTTTACATATGCGCCTCTCCCTGTGCCAATGTCCCCTCTGCATTTTCCACCCAAAACTTAAGGTGTTGTAACATGCTAGTCTGCTAATTAATTTATTATCTGTCTCCTGTTAGTAGAATGTAAGCTCTGTGAGGGACAAGCTTTTGTCTGTTTCATACCCTGTTCTGCCACCTGCCCTAGAATAACGTGCCACAGGTAGATGCTCCATGAGCGTTTGTTGATGGAATGACTGAGCCCTGTTTCAGGCTGGTGAGACCTGCCATCTGTCACTGTGCCTGGCTGCCCTGTGTGTCCGTCACTGTGCCTGGTTGCCCTGTCTGTCTGTCTGTCACTGTGCCTGGCTGCCCTATTTGTCACTGCGCCTGGTTGCCCTGTCTGTCACTGTGCCTGGCAGCCCTGTGTGTCTGTCACTGTGCCTGGCTGCCCTTTGTGTCTGTCACTGTGTCTGGTTGCCCTGCCTGTCACTGTGTCTGGTTGCCGTGTCTGTCTGTCACTGTGCCTGGTTGTTCTGTCAGTCACTGCACCTGGTTGCCTTGTCTGTCTGTCACTGTGTCTGGTCGCTCTGTCTGTCTGTCACTGTGCCTGGTTGTTCTGTCTGTCACTGTGGCTGGTTGCCCCGCCTGTCTGTCACTGTGGTTGGTTGTTCTCTCTGTCACTGTGCCTGGTTACCCGTTTGTCACTGTGCCTGGCTGTTCTGGCTGTCACTGTGCCTTGTTGCCCTGTGTGTCTGTCACTGTCCCTGGTTGCCCTGTGTGTCTGTCACTGTGTCTGGCTGTTCAGTCTGTCACTGTGCCTGGCTTGGCATGTCTCCTCCCACTCTGAGGCCAGGGTGCTGCTGTGTCCCCGTGGGTGGCCCTGCTCTGCTGACTTCCCTCCTTCAGGGCAAGTGTGAGAGCAGTCTTCTCAGTGGGCTTGAGCAGACATGTCCAGCACAGTCTGGTTTGGGGTGCTCAATGTTTGTAGGAGCT
The DNA here is from genome assembly GCF_037993035.2 of Macaca fascicularis. Taxonomy (NCBI): domain Eukaryota; kingdom Metazoa; phylum Chordata; class Mammalia; order Primates; family Cercopithecidae; genus Macaca; species Macaca fascicularis. Next base: position 1,651,554 of record NC_088386.1, read on the forward strand.
GTCTGGGAGCTTCAGCTGCCCCGCCCCTGGAGACTCTGTGGTCTGGGAAGAAGCTGAGCTTGGCTAACCCCCTCCCACTGAGATCAGGGGGTGCCTGGTCCCAGCTCGCTCATTGTCCAGGCAAACTGGAGGGAATCCCAGGGTCAGTTTAGGAAAATCCTGCTTGTTGCACCACACTTTACACTGTGGAAAGTGAGGCACAGGGCGTTGGATAATTTCCTCAAAGTTATGTGGCTTCCAAATGGCAGATGTAACCCCAGGTTTGACTCCCCAAACCAGCCATTCCTGTCTGTCCAGACTCCTCCAAGTTGCTAAGCAATCTTGTTGGGTTGACCATAAGGGAGAGAGATCCTGAACCCGCCCCCCGGGCTACCTCCAGAGGCCTCCAGGTCACTTGGAGTCTGGACTGACAGGTAGTCAAGGCCCTGGCGGACGTGGACGGCAGGGAAATGGAAGGGCTGGCCTCTGTCGGGGTCTGCTCTGGGCCGGGGGCTGCTCTGGTGCCCTCTCCCTTGGTCCTGGCTGTGTTTACAGCTGGGGCTCAGACGTGAGGCCACGTGCTCCGGCTCTCGCGGTGAGAGGTGTGGGCCTGGCGTGTCAGGCCCCTTCTCCAGGCGGCCTCTGTATGGGGCCTGCCCGCTGCACTTCCGCTGTCTCTGGTGGTTCCCAGAGAGCTTGTGGCTTCCAGAGTTTTCACGTCACTTGATCTCTTGTGCTGGAGCACGAGATTCTGCTACCCGAGTCTGCCTGGCTCACCTCGCGCCACCCACCATGGCTGTGTGAATACCAGGGAGGCCACCTTCCTCTCTGCCTTGCACCCCATGGCCAGTGCCCCTGTGCAGCCGCCACATGCGTCCTGCTGTCCTGTGACTGGCCTCGGGTAGTTTGGGGCTGTAGCCTCAGCCGGCCTTGGCACCATGGGAACGGAGGTCTGGCTGCAGGAACAGAGCCATGGGCCAGATCCTCGCCTGCTGCAGCCTGCCCTCCGCACAGAGGTGGGGTAAATGCTGATGGAGTGAGCTGGAGCTCATAGAAATGCACAACACGTGTGTGTGAATCCATGTGCACACGCGCTCACACGGAGACATATATACCCCTGTGATCAAACCCATGCTCAGACTTCCTGCGTGGCACACACCCATGCACACACAAACACACAAACACACCCCCCACACACACACGTGCACACACACACGTCCCCCTGTGATCAAACCCATACTCAGACTTCCTGCCTGGCACACACCCCTCCCCCCCACACACAAACACACACACACACACACCACTCCCCCACACATCCACACACACACACACACACACACAACCACACACACACCACTCCCCCACACACCCACACACAAACACACACACACACAACCACACACACACCACTCCCCCACACACCCACACACACACTCACACAAGCACCCACACCCACACACACATGCCCGCCTGTGATCAAACCCATGCTCAGACTTCCTGCGTGGCGTGCGCATGCACACCCACACACCCACAACCACACACAACCCCACACACACCCACCACCCCCCCACACACAACCACACACACACACACCCACCACCCCCACACACAAACACACCCACGCACACACCCACACACCCCCACACACAAATACACCCACACCCACACACCCACACACACACTCACACACCCCGTCACACTCACAAACACATCCACACACACCCCCACACACCCCCCCCACACACCCACACACACACTCCCCTACACCCACACGCCCCACACACATGCACAGCCACACCCACCCACACCCCCACACACCCCCACACACCCACCCACCCACACCCACACGCACCCACACCCACACACACAGCCACATGCACAGAGCTACACACCCACACGCACACCCCACACACCCGCACCCACACACACACCCACACACCCACACTGTCACACAAACACACACCACACACCCACATGGACGTGTGACAAAAGCGGCACTGCAAGGAAACAATCTTTATCCGCCGACTTGATTCCTTCCCTGTGGAAATAGATCAGACTTTATTTGATGAGCGATTGAGCAAAACTCCACCGAACTCTGGGCGCACAAGTGGACTCGGCCTCGTCTGGGAGAGACCCCAGACGCTCCCTCGCCAAGTGTCCTCTGCGGTGTGGGGGCCTCCACTCCTGCTCCTGCCGCCCCGCTCTCCGGATTCCTGCTGCATCCTGCCCAGCTGTGACCCTTCCCACCCGCACAGCCTGCACATCCCTCAGCCCCTCCTCTGTGCCCTCATCCTGGGCCCGCCCTACGTGTGTCCTGGGCTGTGCCCTTCGGAGAAGGCGCCCTGCACTCTGGCGCTGTCCCTTTCCTGCAGACAGGACCGGCCGGGCTGGGGTGACCGAGTCCCGGGAAGATCATCGTCCCACTCTGCTTCAGTTTAACTTCCTGTAAGAAGGAGTTAGTGACCCTCCATCGGCGGCATTGACCTGAAACAATGGTGTGGAGAACCACAGAGCCTGCCAGGCCTCAGGCCTCAGGAAGGTGCTTGCTGCTCTTTGTGGGATGCTGGGGTGTCCCCTTCGCCCCACTTCTCTCCTCCCCTGCCCTGCCCTGCCCTAGGGAGAGACCCTCTGCACACGGCCTGGGGCTTCCTTGCCCATTGGCTTCCTGCTGGGTCTGGCCGGCGGGAGGCACAGGCAGGGGATGAGGGTGGGCATTCCTTCCCCGTCCCCTCCCTGCCGGGCTCCGTTTCTTGGTGCTTCCTTGCCTGGACCCTCCCCACCGCCCAAGGGTGGTAAGAGGCCCCCACTGTGGCTGCCCCCCAGGGTCCACCCGTGCCTCAGTGTCGACCTTTCGCTTGAGCCGACCAGGGTGAAGTCTGTTTCCTGTGGCCACGCTGAAAGCTGGGTGTGCCTGAGAGCGGGAGCTCCGGCAGGGAGGCTGGGGCCTGGGAAGGGGAGGGATCCTCAGTGACCCGGCTGCGGTGGGAGTCAGAAAAAAAGATTGACGTCTTCTCAGCTTCCCCGTATACCAGGCACCACAATAGGGCATGACAGACATCCCCGAGTTATCCTCACACTGGCCCCTGTGCTTTTTCTGGATGGGGCAGGAGGCTATGAGAAGCTGGTGACTGCCCAGGCAGTACCATGGAGGCCAGGTCTGTCCACCGCAGACCTCAGCCATGCTGCTTGCTGTCAAGGGAAGGGCTGGGTGATGGCCAGGGACCACAACTCACTGCAAGGTGTGGACAAGCGACACCCTGTTCAGATTCCAGCTGCCACGACTTACTGCAAGGTTGGACAAGGGGCACCCTGTTCGGACTCCAATTGCCTCGCCAGCAGAGGGAAGACAGATCCCACCCTGGGAGACCCCTCTGCTTGAACACTTCCAGTGGGACTCCCTCTGCTCCTGGGGACACTGGTCTGTCTCCTGCAGGGATTCTCCCACCGCCTTCCTTGTTAGGGTTGATACTGCCACAGAGCACGCCCAGTCCCTTCTTTCTTGGCCCTTCAGACCTTCCTGGCTGCAGAACCCAGCCCAGCACAGCAAGTGGGACCTTCAGGGCTTCCTTCCCAGTCCTCTCAGGACCTGTGAGTACAGGGCCCCAGCCAGGGCTCCAGCCCATGCCACACTTCCTCCCAGTGCTCAGCTACAGGGTCCTGCCTGACCTCACGCCTCGGATCCAAGGCACCCTGTAGAGCGGTGCTTCTCACTCAGCGGACAGACAGACACCACATGTGGGCAAAGGGTGACCCCAGCGTCAGTGCAGGGTGGGGCCACACACACCAGGCACCGCCCAGGACCTTCCCTTCAAAGTTGGAGTTTCCTTCCAACCAAAGGAAAGAGGGTATATGTGGTCTGGGATTCCCAGGCAACTGGGGAGGCCCGCTTCAGCAGTGGTGCCAGGACGGGGCCTCTCCAGTAGGCATCTCCATAGGGTCAGGCCTGGGACAGCCATGCCTTTCCATCGCTTGCCTGAGGTGCATTAAACAGGCCGTGGCAAGGCCACAGGCTCGTGCCTCCCCAGGTTTCTTGTTTCTCTTCATCTTTGCATGAGGTTTGTTTGCATGTGTTTGGCTGTGATAACTGAGACTGAGACCAGGACTGGGGGAAGACCTCACAGGGCAGGGGAGACCCCCATCCTGAGTGGTTCCTGTGTCACCTGGGACCAGGAGCCCCCGAGGCTGAGACCTCCCGGTCCCACGGCAGCACTGCCTCCTCTGTCCCTGGCCACCTGTCCCTGCCCACCATGCGATGAGTTATGATGATGAGCGGTAGAGACAGAAAGAAGCTAAGCTGGATCCAGAGATTATGACATTGCGATGGGAGAGGGGATTTTTGCCTTTGTAATCCTTAGATCATACCCCTTTGGTCAAGGCATAGGACCCCCAGTTTGTCCCTGTGGTGCTGGTAGGCCTCAGTGGCACAGGTGGGCTTGGGGTGCCTCTGAGCTGGAAGACATCACCCCCCTGGGGGATCCCAAGGCCCCATGGGTCCAGCCCTGCCATGGTATCCAAGAAGTGAAAGCTGAGGAGCTAAGCAGTTGGTCCTGTGGGGCCCTGTGGACTGTGTCACCTACAACACCCCTCAGGGATCTCGCCTGTCACTCCTGGAAAGGTCTTATCCTGCTGCACAATTCACAGAGCTTCAGACAATGCGTGTGGGCTTGGTCTCAGGAGCTGGAGAAGGATTTTCTATGTGGAGCTTGCAGGCTGTGTCTTAGGAGTCCCCAGACTGGTAGGAGGGCAGGCATGGCAGTCGGGGCTCTGAGCCTTCCATGCCCACGCCATCCAGGCCCATGCTGCTTTCACCTGTTTGATATGGGGTGTTTCCTTTTCAGACTTCATTTGGAAAAGGTGTCCACAGCTAAAAGCACCTGGGAGCACTGTGGACCCTGGGAAGGCTGCAGCCTGCTTTTTGGCATGGTGTCCCTTCTCCTGGTCACACTCCATGTGCCTCCTGGGCCACGTTGCCCTGAGGGTAAGAACCTGAAGCGCAGCATCTGAGGCTCTGGCTGGCCCAGGCTGGACTTCCTGCTTTTCCGCCATCTCCCGCCTTTCCTGTCCTGCAGCCCCACAGTGGGGTGGGCTTGGGAGGACCCTCACGGGGGGCGAGGGTGGACAGTGGGGAGGGGATTTGAACATTGTAGAGAACCTTTCTTTGGAGGACCTTTGAGGCCCCATCTGTGGATAAATGTGGAAAAAGTTGTTTCATGAGCTTAATAATCATATCAGAATCATTTTTCTGTGTAGCCAAAACTGTCTGCATCCAGAGCTTACTGTAAAATATAGGTATCTGGAGGCAGGCCTTTTTATATTTGTGAATATTTCTGTATCACCTTGTGACAACCTCATAAATATTGTTGAAGGATGGCAGCTTGCCTCTGAAAATCCTTTCCACTGTGGCAAATGGTCCTGCTCTGGACAAGCACAGACAGTAGGGGTGGAGCGTGAGCAGGCTTCGGGGCCAAGGCTAGCCCTGGGGAGGGGCTCGCTGAGGCTGGTGGGGTTGCAGAGGGCCAGGCTGAGCTCTGGAGATGGGTGGTCAAGCTTCATCTGGCTGCTGCAAGGCTCCCCCAGGGCACCTCTGGCACCCCTCAGTGGGCACCAGGCCTTCACCATCTTCATCTCACAGAGGTGAGGCAGGGGCTGGAGGAGGCTGGGTATCGGGCCTGGTGACCCCATGTATGAGCAGCTGGGAGCTCAGCAGAGCCAGATGGCCCTGGGTGTGAGTGCCCACCCCGAGGAGCAGAGAGGAGTCTGCTGCTGGGCACGGCAAGTTTCCTCAGGGCACCAGGCTGCACTCAGGGCTTCATTCTGGCCATGAGGCCACAGTGCTGAGCCCCTGCTCTGAGCTGTCGCAGCTTGATCGCCTGTGTGTTCCCTCTAGGGTTGCTGGGGAGCTCAAGGAGGCGGTTCCAGCCACTTGATGCTGGTGGAGTGGGAGCCGCTCACCTGAGACCTGCAGCTGCTGCTGTCCGTGCCCAGTAGGTGACCCTGCTGCACCCCTCCGCCCTCCTCCCTGGCCTCCCAGGTGTCCTGCGGGGTCTGACTCGGACTCCTCTGACCCTCTGACCCTGACCCTCTTCAGGCGTCCACACTGCTCTCTGTGCATGCTTACCTGGGGTGGGGCGTGGTGGTGAATGTGCTGGGGGCTGGAGCTTTACCCGTGATCTCATCCTATTTCTGCCACAAACCTGTGAAGGGGGCTGTTGTCCCGTTTTCCACATGAATAAATTGAGGATGAGAGACAGGAAGGTGCTTGTCCAAAGTCACAGAATTTGAATGTATATCCCTTTTTTCTCCAGGCTGTATAATGATTGCATCACATTACTTGCATATTGTCCTGTGCTGTGCTGTAGTGTTCGTCCTGCTCACATAGTGTTCTCCTGTACTGTCCTGTGTGCTGTGACGTTGTACTGTGTCGCGCTGGACCGTGTTGTACTCACTGTGTTGTGCCAGGCTGCACTACACTGTATGATATTATGTTACACTGTGTTGTGTTGTACTCCGTTGTACCGTGCTGTTGTGTTGCATTATACTGCGTTGTGTAATTGCCTGTCATGCACACAGTAGGAGTTAGGACCTTTTTAAATTGATATAAATCGAGGCTGCATTCCATGTGTGTTAAAGTAGCATCACCAGTGACCATCTGGCCTGTTGGGTCTGGAATGAAAGACACACTTTAGGGCACATAATAAGCACAGCGTGGTGCTTTGCACTTCTCTTTTGGGGGATAAAGACTCATTTGTGGGGTCTCCAAGAGGCCGGGTCCCGCCATCCCTCACACTTGCCTGGAGGCAATGAGCTCTAGTGATTAGGAGGAAAGAAAGTGATTTTGTCTTTAGTAACCTGCTCACGTCCATCTCTGTCTAGGGAGATGGGGTGGATTCATGTCCTGCGCTCAGGGAGAAGCACACATGCGCATGCACACACACGTTTGTGCTCACCTGGGCGTTGTTTGTCAAGCAACCCAGGGTAGTGACGATCCCACAAAATCCCCGGGGAAGCTGTCCGCTTCAAGGGGTGGCTCATGCCCTCGTGCAGATGGTGGCTCCTCTCTCTGGCTCACCCCTTTTGAGGGGGCCCCCTTTCCTCGAAGCAAAGGGCTTTGCCTTCCAAATGGATTTTGTACCCTGGCTGCTCAGCTGCCGCCCAGCATCCCCTGGTCCACCCTCTCCTCTGCTTCCCCTTCTGCCCCAGGTGTCTGTGTGGATAAGCCCTCGGGTCAGGCCTGCCCTGGCCCCCTGGATCTGCCTCCCCACTTTGCCTCCTGCCCCAGTGTGCCCCTCTCGGCTCCAGCCACTATGATCCCTTCTCAGTCACCTCAGTCACACATGCAGGGGCACATACCCACTGTCCCCCAGGCCTTTGTCCTTGCTCTGTGTCCACAAACCCTTCCCACCCCTGCATTCTCTCACACCCTCTGCTCTGATCTTGGCTCAATGTCACCGTGTCAGAGAGCACCGATCTACAGATGTCTCCGTCTCTCCACCCTGCTCATTTATCACCACCAGACAGGAGATGATATACTTCCTTATTTACCATCTGTCTTTCCAGCCTGCCCGCCCCTCCTGCGGGCTCTGCCTACTGTTGCATCCCTCGGACTGACGCCAGGCACAGACAGGAGAAGGGCAGAGGCAGGGAGTCCAGGGGACTGAGAGGTCTCTGGACGGGCCCATCTCAGTGTGGAACTTTGGTCCTGAGGCCTTGCAGGAACCTCCACCCTGGGGATGGCCCTGGGCAGACAGATGCGTGTGGAGGTGGGAGTTGCTCACCAGCCTGGGTCACCACAGTAACTATGGGCCCACTCTGGCGTCTCAGGAGTCAGGATGATGCTGAGGGAGACGCAGGACCTGCTCACGCTCTTCCCCTCGGGCAGGCACGGGGGAGGGAAGCACAGCGTGGCAAAGCCTTGCAATCCAGGCTCTCCTGCCGGCTGGGGCCTTCTGGTGTGACACCAGGGTCTCACTTATTTATTCAATACATGCTCACAGACAACACAGGGCCAGTGGCCAGGAATGCAAATGTGAAAATATCACTGTTGTCAGGAAGGGTGAACAGGACTCGGCAGGGCAGTGACCGCAGGAGAGGAGCTGTTTCCTCTGCAGCCCAGTGCCCTGGCCAGCTCAATGCAAGTCTCCCGTGGAATGGGCAGCCTGCACGTGGCTGAGCTCATGTGAAATGAGAACTCCCCGGGAAACTGAGGAAGACCCACGTATCCGGGCAGGGGCCAGAGCGCAGGACGCCCAGCAAGGCTGGCCCCAGAACCTAGCGGCATACAGCACAGGAGAGAGGCAAACAGCGCAAGCACTGTCCTCACGTGGGGACCCTGGTGTAAAGAGAGGCGACCCGAAGTTTCTGGCAGCTTCCGGTGGAAGCAACATCTGGCCTGGGAGGTCCTCTGAGGGGCTCAGGGGGTTGTGGTTTTGAAAGCTAGAGCGTTTCTCTGACTCCCACCCTCAGGGACCTGTGAGCCTTCTCTGAAAAAGCCAGGGCCTCAGGACCACCATTCATGTCTTCCCGATTCCCCTCCTCCTCTTTCCAGGTAACTTCCACTTGCTCCTTGAGACTTGGGAAAGGTGCCACCTCCTCCAGGAAGCCATCCCTGATTCCAGCCTGAGCCCAGGAGGTAACTCTCCTCTGGGTCTCACGGACCCTGGGCTTGCTTCTATCTTGAGCGCTTGGACAGCAAATAGCACAGACCTGTCTTTCTGCTAGACAAGCAGGCAGCCTCTGCGTCTCAGCTCCCCTGGCCAGACCCGATCCCTGGAACAAAGAGGGTTGGACACACCTTCCATAGTGGAGAAAGCAGGAGGTCACAAGGAGGTGGTGGCTTTGGTCTTACCCTCAGAGGAGTGGGACTGGATGCAGGGATTGAAGCTGGGATGCTGTGACCAGATTGGTCATGAAAAGACCCTCCGCTGAGGGTGGAGTCTGGGCCAGGGGCCATGGGTGAAGGCACCCAGGGTGGGGGTGGACCGTGGAGATGGACCGTGGCCTGGGGTGGGTGGGAGAGTGTGTGGAATTGCTCCTGCCTTTTTGGTTGGAGGTGCTGGTTGCCTGACAGGGCAATTTGCTAAGGTGGGGAATGTGGAGGAAGACCATTATTTGGGGGGAAATTTTCAGCCATTCTTTCTTTTGCCTGATGTTCTCAGATGTTCAGATGTTGCCAGATGTTCTTCTGAGTCTCTCTCTCCTTTACCAGGTTAATTCTCTCATCTCATCCTTCAGATTTCAGTGTGGAGGTCAATTCCTCAGGGAGACCCTCCAGCTCCGCCCTTCTTGCGGGCAGACGTTTCCCCTGCTAGGTGCTCCCGTGCCGGGGGCTTCCCTCTTGAAACTGAAGTCATGCCTTTGTGCACTTGCGCCATGTCTGTCTTCTCTTCAGATGGTGAGAGCTCTGACGACCTGCTCCAAAGGCGGCTGGAAGGTAGGAGGGTGCCTTTCTTTTAGGACTGCCTCCCAGCATCATGGTGCACTCACATGGCACTGGCCCACACTGTCTTTCCCTTAGTTAGCATTCTCCCTGCAGACCCCCATTGTGCACCTTCTACGGGGGTCATTACAGTGGCTCTTAGCACCCAGGGGCTGGGGGTTATGGGCCACACTGAAAGTTTGGTAAGATTTTTTGGGAATGTACCTGGATTGGTGAGAGGGGCATAGTCACAGGTAGACCCAAACAGGTAATGCCTTAATAAAACAGAAGTTTATTTCTTGGTCACTTGGCTCTCCTGGGCTGCTGGCCCCATCTGTAGGGCCTCTCTTTTCCCTGGGGTTGTTCAGGGACCACGCTGATGAAGGCTCTGGCATTATAAGCATTGGCTTCCCAGGGGAAAAGTGTGTGGGAGGCTTCCAGGGCCTGTCCAAGCTCAGTCACTCACTCTTACCTGCAGGGAGACTGGGACACCGCCTGGATGCACGCCCGGGAGGAGCATCTGGGGAGGGATGACCGCAGTGACTGCTTTAGAGATGTGGGATAGGAGTTGCCATGGTGTTGCTGTTTATGATGGTGCAACATGGGAAACGATGTCACGCCTAACAGTGAAAGACCAGAAGAAAGATTCATGGGTTTTGAGAATTTTTAAGGAAGTAGGAATATGGTATTATAAACAACTAACTGAAAAATCAGGTTACAAAACTGAATATTCCATATAATTTCACTTGAGAAATAAAGAAATGTGTTGAGTTGCTCACCGTGGTTTTCTCTGGGTAGGAAAATTATGGAGAGCTTTTATTTCTTTTTCATCCTTTCCTCTATTTGCTAATTCTCTGCAATGAATACAGATTTATAATCAGAAAAATGACAGAAGATGATACGCTGATTTGCAAAAAGCAGGCGTGAAAGCACATCCCCCCTCACGTCTCTAATGGGTCTGGTGAGTGTGTGTTGATTTTTGTGTTGGGCTGATTATGGAGCCCTGCAGCAGCCTGGAGGAACTAAACTAGTCATTGGTGGGGCAGGCCCAGCCGCAGACACCCGGTGTCTTCCTGCACCTCACACTTCTTTGCTCTGGGAGGTCCCAAGTTTCTGCTCTGAGTCTCATGGAAAGGAGAGGCTGGGCTCACCCCACACGCCTAGGCCTCTGGGGGAGGATGAGGGGTAGGTCCTGAGGGGTTCTGACCCACCCAGGCCCCTGCCTTGGCATCCAGGCACCCTCGCTGCCCTGGGAAGGCCGTGGAGCGAGTGTGCCCCTGACGCTTTGACTCCACGGGCCAACGCTGGAACCATGTTTGCTTGTTTATTCATTCAACCAACGAGGAGGCAGTGTCGGGGGAAGCATGTGGCTGGCGTGGCTGAATGGACACGAGGAGGCTCTGGCTGCAAAGCCCTGGGGAAAAGTTGGCTTCCCCCCACTGGGCTGATGGCAACTCCAGCTTTTTCCTGAGGAACAGGCCTGCGGAGGGCACTGCCCGCCCCTCCACCCGACTGTGGCCTGCAGCTGCTGTGATGGGAGACCCAGCCTGTGGCACCTGGGCTTTGTGGGTGTTTTTCTGCTGGAAGCAGGTCCTACTGGTCACCAAGATTCAGAAGAATTAGGGCCCAGGGTCCAGAGAGACTGACCGGGAAGCCCAGCTCTCCAGGCAGAGGCTGCAACGGCAATGGGAGGATGTGGGTGAGTCAGGGAGCAGCCCAGGCCCTCTGTGTACCAAGGGCTGTGCAGTGCCCGGCACCAACAAAGCACATCGCCATCGTTATTTCAGGAAGCTTCACGCCAGAGCCTGGGGAAAGACTGTGACTCTCCGTTTTACATAAGCAGAAACCAAGGCTTAGAGGATTTAGGTGGGAGTGAGGGGCCTAGGATATGGGTTGGCCAGGGAGCAGGTGGGTTTGGTCCCAGACTCCTGTGTCTAGCTCTCATTGCGTGTACCCTGGCCCGGGACTGGCCTTTCCATAGGAACCAGCAGAGAACTTTCCAGAGGCAAGGACCTGGGTGCTGGGGTAGGTGCCAGGCGGGCTCTGGGGAGGGAGTGCGGAGGTGGGGAGGAGGAGGCAACTGTAGCCACATCACATGTGTCTGGTGGGTCCCAGAGGGAAGGGGCGAGGACAGATAGGAGCAGACACTAGTGCAATAGGACAAGGACACACCAAGTTCAGCCTCAGGGAGGGAGGGCCCAGGGCAGGGACAAGGCCCTCCATGCTGCCTAGTGTGGAAACAGATGCCTAGGGCTGGGCAGAGTGGGTCCTCAGTCCCCCTGAATTGTCCTTCTTCCTCAGGATTCTGGGAGTGCTCCTGTGCCTGTGTCTGGTTAGGCCCACCCTAACCCCCAGTTACAAATCCGTGTCCAGGCCAGGGTCTGATGTCACCATGTCTGGGACGTGAGCAGGCCCGCTAGTGGGGAAGGCTGGGCCCTTCAGGGCTGGCTGTGGCCATATTGTCATCGGCTTGGTTTACTCTGGGTGCGTGTGGCCACGGCAGGCTCTCACTACAGGGATTTCTATTTCCAGCCTCGTGCTTTATTAGATTAAGGAAAACTTTGTCCTTTGATAAAGGGATTCCAGGCCTCAGCCAGCAAGTAGGGGAATGATGGAGGGATGGGGGCAACAGCATACACTTTTCGAATGAGGCCTTCTTGGTCATTTCAAAACTGCAGCATAAGTAATGATCTTGAAACCATGCTGGACGGATGCTTACCATGAACCAGCAGTTTCCCTGAAGTATCTCAGTTGATACCACAAATGCTCGTCTTCCTGATGAAGGAGAACACTTGTGAGCCCAAGCCACAGCCTGATCCCAGCTGGTCAGAGCCAATTCTTGCTGGCAGCATGGGGCACCTGGCCTGCAGCCTCCCCTCCCCTCTGCTGTCCTCACTGTGTGAGCAGAAACTCAGGCATTAGCTTGTACCACCCATGCTGGGCTGCACTTCTCCACCTAGCTCCATGCTGTGCAGGTCTTGCCCCATCCCCAGCCCCAGCCCCGCTCTGGAGGCTTGGTCGGTGCCTCCTGCATCTGGCTGGGTTAGGGTCCAGCCTGCAATCAACTCTGGCCAAGGAGACCTGGGGTGGCTGCTGGGGCTCTGGGAAAGTGCTTAGCTTTGAGCAAGGGACCTTAGCTCTGAGCAGGGATCTCAAGGAAGAGGACAGCCTCTCTGCCTCGGGGTAGACGTGGCCAACTCCTACCTGACAATGCCACACTCAGCAGTGGGCAGAGCCAAGAGCACATGGGTGGAGGGGTGACAGTGGGAGTAGGAGGAGGTGTAGCAGGAGTGCTGCACTCCAGCCAGCCATGGAGGCCTGGTTATAGGAGCTTACCCGTGCCCTCGCCCTTGCTGTTAGTGGTGAGGTTGGACTTCACCGTGCTTTGACTCTCTGCTGAAGTTACTCTACACGAACTGAGACAGCCCCAGCTCTGCACTGGGTATCTTTACAGCGGAATTGATTTAAGTTTGCTTCACTCATGATGTGATACATAGTTTTTATTCCAGAATGCGGACTCAGATGGTCCAGCAAATCCCTGTGTGGTCTTCATACAATTCTAAGTTTAAGATCCCTCTAATTATACTTGGGTATGAGGATCTAGACATTCTGCAGACTTCCTGGATCTGTAAGTCACGATTCTGGGGTCTAGAGTTGGAAAATACAGTTTAGTCTCTGTGATTAATTGTATATGTCAACTTGACTGGGCCATGGGGTGCCCAGATATTTGCGCAAACATTATTCTGGGAGGGTGATTCTGGATGAGATTAATTTGAATTCATAGACTGAATAAAGCAGATGGTCTCCCCTATGTGGGTGGATCTTGTCTAATCAGTTGCAGTCCAGGCAGAATGAAAGGGTGGAGTAAGGGACCATTCTCTTTCTCTCTGCCTGTGTTTTTATTTTTGTTGATATATCAGATGTACATATTTTTGGGGTGCATGTGATAATTTGATACGTTTCTATAATCAGATAAGGGTAATTGGGCTATTCGTCACCTTAAATATTTATCTTTTTTAATGCTAGGAACATTCAAATTATTATCTTCTGGTTATTTTGAAATGTATAATTCATTAGTGTTAACTACAGTAATCTTACTGATCTATTGAACACCAGGTCTCACTTCACTTATCTAAATATATATTTGCAGCCATTAATCAACCTCACTTAATCCCTGCTGCCCTCTACCATTCCTGGCCTCTGATAACTACCAATACACTTTTTATCTTCTTGAGAACCTCCCCCCACCTTTTTTCTTAGCTCCCACATATGGGTGAGAACATGTGATATTTGTTTTTCTGTGCCTGGCTTAGTTCATTTAACATACTGACCTCCAGTTCCAGCTATGTTGCTGCAAATAACAGGATTTCATTCTTTTTAGTGACTGAATAATATTCCATTGTGTTTATATATCACATTTTCTTTGCATATTCACCTATTGATGGACATTTAGGTTGATTACATGTTTTGGCGATTGTGAGTCGTGCTGCAATAAACATGAGAGTGCAGATACTGATTTCCTTTCTTTTGGATGTACACACAATAGTGGAATTGCTGAATCATATGGTAATTCTATTTTTACTTTTTGAGAAACCTCCATACTGTTTACCACAGTGGCTGTACTAATTTACATTCCCAGCAATAGCATATGACGGTTCTCCTTTCTCCACATCCTTGCCAGCATGTTATTTTTTGTCTTTTTGATAATAAGCCATTCTAATTGGGGTGAGATGATGTCTCATTGTGGTTTTGGTTTGCATTTCTCTGATGATTGCTGATATTGAGCATTTTTCATATGTGCAGTGGCCATTATACAAATGTCTTCTTTTGAGAAATGTCTATTTCAGATCTTTTGCCCATTTTTACATTTTTTTTTTTTTAACTGTTGTTTGAGTACCTTATATATTCTGGTTATAATCCCTTGTCAGATGGATAGTTTGCAAATTTTTCTCCCATTCTGTAGGTTGTCTCTTCACTTTGTTAATTGTTTCCTTTGATGTACAGAGGCTTTTCAACTTGATATAATCCCATTTGTCCATTTTTGCTTTTGTTGCCTGTGCTTTTGAGATCCAGATCAACATCCTGGAGCATTTCTACAAAGTTTTCTTTTAGTAGTTTCAGATCTCAGATGTAAGCCTTTAATCCATTTTGATTTGATTTTTGTATGTAGTGAGAGATAGGAGTCTAGTTTCATTCTTCTGCATATGGCTATCCAGTTTTCCCAGCACCATTTATTGAGGAGACTGCTCTTTTCTCACTGTATGTTCTTAGCGCCTTTGTCAAAAAATGAATTGGCTGTAAATGTGTGGATTTGTATCATGGTTCTGTATTCTGCTCCATTGATTTCTGTGTCTGTTTTAATGCCACTACCATGCTGATTTGGTTACTGTAGCTTTGTAGTATAATTTGAAGTCAGGTAATGTGATGCCTCCAGCTTTTTTTCCCCCCTCAGGATTGCTGTGGCTATTCAGGGTCTTTTGTGGTTCCATGTAGATTTTAGGATTACCAATATAGAATTGCTTTCTATATTTCTGTGAAGAATACCATTGGTATTTTGATAGACATTTGAATCTGTAAACTGTTTTGGGTAATATTGTTGTTTTAACAATATTAATTCTTTCAATCCATGATCATGGACTATCTTTCCACTTTTTTGTGTCCTATTCAATTTCTTTAATCAATGTTTTATAGTTTTTCTTGCATAGATATTTCACATTATTTCATTGATCTTTTATAATTTTTAAAGTTTCACTTTCAGTTATTTCTGCTCTGATCTTTATTATTTCTTTCCTTCTACTAATTTTGGGTTTGGATTTTGTGATTCTAGTTTCCTGAGGTGCATCATTAGGTTGCTTATTTGATGTTTGTTTACATTTTTGATGTAGGTGTTTACTGCTATACATTTGCCTCTTAGTACAGCTTTGCTGTCTCCCACAGATTTTGGTGTATTTCCACTGTCATTTGATTTTTGGAATTTTTTTTTTTTTGAGACAAAGTCTCGCTCTTGTCCCCCAGGCTGGAGTGCAATGGTGCAACCTCGGCTCACTGCAACTTCCACTTCCCGTGTTCAAGCGATTCTCCTGCCTCAGCCTCCCGAGTAGCTGGGATTACAGGTGCCTGCCACCACGCCCAGCTAATTTTTCTGTTTTTAGTAGAGACGAGGTTTCACTATGTTGGCCAAGCTTGTCTCGAACTCCTGACCTCAGGTGATCTGCCCTTCTCGGCCTCCCATAGTGCTGGGATTACAGGTGTGAGCCACCGCACCTGGCCTTTGGAAATTTTTTACTTTCCCTCTTGATTACCTTGCTGACCCATTGGCCATTCAGGAGCATGTTGTTTATTTTTATGCGTTTGTGTCTTTTCCGAGGTTCCTCTGGTCATGGATTTCCAGTTTTATTCCACTGTGGTGAAAAAGATACTTGATATGGCCGGGGTGTGGTGGTGCACATCTGTAATCCCAGCTACTCAGGAGGCTGACACAGGAGAATGACTTGAACCCGAGAGGTGAAGGTTGCAGTGAGCTGAGATCATGCCACTGCACTTCAGCCTGGGCAATAAAGCAAGACTTTGTCTCACAAAAAAAAAAATAGATACTTGATGTGATTTCTAGATTTTTAAATTTGTATAGAGGTGTTTTCTGGGCTAAAATATGGTCCATTCTGGAAAATATTACAGGTGTGATGAAAAGAATGTGTATTCTGCAGCAATTGGGTAAAATGTTCTATGAATGTCAGTTAGGCTTATTTGGTCTAGTATGTAGTTTAACTCTGATGTTTCTTTGTGAATATTCTGTCTGGATGTCTGTCCATTACTGAGAGTGGGAGACTGAAGTCCCCTACTGCTACTGTATTGCAGTCTCTCTTCCTTTAGATCTATTTGCATTTGTTTTATATAATTGGATGCTTTGGTGTTAGGTGCATAGATATTTATAATTATTATATCATCTCGATGAATTGACCCCTTTACCATCATATAGTGATCTTTTTTGTTTCTTCTTACAGCCTTTGACTTGTAGTCTATTTTTATCTGATGTAAATGTAGCTACTCCTGCTCTTTTCTGGTTTTTATTTTTATTGATTTAATTTTTCTATCCCTTCACTTCTAGCCTATGTGTGTCTTTATAGTGGAGGGGGATTCCTTCTATACCGCATATAGTTGGATCTTGTTTCCTTATTTGTTCAGCCATTTTGTGTCTTTTAAAAAATTTTATATTTGGAGGCTTCTCTCCAGTGTGAACTCTGTGTCTTAATCAGAGAACTGAGTGCATTTATATTCAGTGCTATCATTGATAAGTAAGGATTTACCACTGCCACTTCGTTGCTTGTTGTCTGATTGTTTTGTAATTTCTCTCTTCCTTTCTTCCTTTTGTGACTAAGTAATTTTTCTCTGGTAGCATGTTTTAATTCATTGGTTTTTTTTTAGTAATCTATTATGTGTTTTTGCATTGCAGTTACCATGAGGCTTACAAAAAACACTTTATAGATAAAAAGAATTATTTTAAAGAGATGACAACCTATTTTAGATCACAAAAAATGGAAATAAAAAAACAAAAAAATCTTCTACAGTTTAACTCCCTCCTATCCATGTTTTTACTTTTGGTTGTCTTGATTTAATTATTTTTATATTGCCTATCTCTTAATGGTTGCTATTGAGCTATTACTGTTCTGATAGTCATTTAGGCTTCATACTAGATATGAGTGGATTGCACACCATAATTACAGTACTGCAGTATTCTAGGGTTCCTGAGGATACACTGAGAATTCCCAACTGATGACAGCAGCCCAGAGTGTGATCCCATTTTAATTTAACTTCTCTAACACCATGTTTCCATCATCGTTTCTAGGACACCTTTTCTCTGAGTTCCATCTCACAGGCTGATCTTTTAAATAGATCTCCTTCCTCCAATTTCCTGCAGTCATGAAGTTAGATATTTCTGGGATTCTGTCTCCTGAAATGCAATGTTTCATGAATGCCATTAAGGTGCTTCTCCTGGGAGTTGAACCTGCCTTTGGATGGAGCCCTTTCCTGTGGAAACACGCGTGAGTCTCTCCACAATCTCTCATTCCCTAACATGGATTTATTTAAGTGACCTCTGTTTTTATGAAACACATTTTTAACGGAATTGGAAGAAAAACTCTTAGGCGGTTGATAGCTCTGTTCTCTTTTGATGTCAATTTCCCCTGCCTCTGAGTTGCTGCAAATCCAACCATCTCATGAAGCTCTTTCCCCTCCCTGTGGCACTGAGAAGAGGCCATCTTTGAAGGGCAGGGAAGATTCAGTACTCATGGTGGTCCATGGTCATGGTCATGGTCATGCTGGGAGAAACCAGGTCTTGCAATCGTGCTGTGAGTTTTCAGAAAATAGCTCTCCTGGGCATGAAGGGGCCAAGAGATACATGGAGCCAGCTGTGGGCGATGGGCGTGGTGTCAGACCCAAGGTGCCCACACATCTCTGGGGATCTTGTTGAGGTGCAGCTGCTGACTCACCAGATCTGGGTGGGATCAGGGATTTTGCGTTCCTGACCAGCTCCCAGGTGTGACCAGTGCTGCTTGTCTGAGGGCTCAGGACTTTGATAGGGCAGGAGAGAGAAGGACCTGCTCATGTCACCTTGATGGCATGTGGAGGAGTCAGAGTACACAAACATGAGTGCGTGATAACTCATGCGCTCCTATTTGCTCCTTTTCACAGAAACCTCAGTGAGGCCAGTCATGAACACAGGGGTCTATCCCCCCGAAGCTGAGTCCTCCTTGGACAGGCCTTGGAATGTAGCACCCCACGGCTGAGCTCAGGTCACGTGCTGATGGGGACGGGACTACAGCTGACTCCAGTCCTTCCGTCCTGGGACTCGAGACCAACTGAGCAAGGCTGTCAAGTGTCCTGGAGGCTCCATTCATGTGGTTTTCCAATAAGTAGGGTGAGGAAAAGGACCCCGTCTTCCCAACTCAGTGCTCCCCCTATGCTAATCTTGTTGGGGTGCAAACAAAGGTGTACCTCTAGAGTTTGGCTTACACAAATGCAATAGTTTTTTTTTTAATGAAGATGTTTTCAGTTAAATTATAAAAAGTTATGTGCACCAGTCACAGGGCATTCTGAAGTCAGACATTATGTGTGGTTGTGGGGTGGGGGTGCAGGGCAGGGCAATGGTCATGCTGGGAATTTGAAGTTGGTAACCCAGGGAAAGAGGTCCAGCTACATTTCCCCTGACCTGTTCCCCAGATTGTCCACCCTTTTTCGAGTTGTCAGCCAGTCCAAGATCCATCCTTCCCTCCTCTGTGTGCCCTGTCCTCCCCAGACAGGTCCCCAGGCCATGGTCATAAAAACAGAGGCCACTTCAATAAATCCATGTTAGGGAATGAGAGATTGTGGAGAGACTCACCCGTGTTTCCAGAGGAAAGGGCTCCATCCAAAGGCAGGTTCAACTCCCAGGAGAAGCACCTTAATGGCATTCATGAAACATTGCATTTCAGGAGACAGAATCCCAGAAATGTCTAACTTCATGACTGCAGGAAACTGGAGGAAGGAGATCTATTTAAAAGATCAGCCTGTGAGATGGAACTCGGAGATCACTGGGTGCTGTGGTGGGCACAGCAGTGCATGAGGTCATTGTCTTGTCAGCCCAGCACTTTATGGATGAGGATACGGAGGCTCAGGTCGTTGGGGACTCGGCCACATCACACAGCTTGCAAATGGCACAGGTGATACCAAGCCCAGCTCTGTCTGGCACCAAAGCTCCTAAACCCAGCTGCTCTGGTCCCCACCAATCTCTCCTTCCACAGTTTCAATATTTGATAGTCTGTGCCACATTTGGATATATACTCAGTTTTATTCATTCTTTAAAATAATTTGCAGAGGTCCCGTTCTTTCCCATACACCATACTCAGAACTGAGAACAGTAAAATGCTGACTGCCCTGGGATGGCTCATTGGCACACTCATGCCCCTCTTGGCGCAGGATTCCAGCAAAGCTCAGAAGAGGGGTCAGCCCTGCCAGGGGTTAGGGGGCTCAGAGGAGAGGTTAGTCCTGTCCTGGTTCAGGGAATGCAGAGGAGGGGTCAGTCTTGTCCTGGTTCAGGGTGCTTAGAGGAGGGGCCGGCCTTCCCAGGATCAGGGGGCTCAGAGGAGGGGTCAACCCTACCAGGGGTAAGGGTCTCAGAGGAGGGTTGGCTCTGTTTGGGGTCAGGGTGCTCAGGGGAGAGTTGACTATGTTTGGGGTGAGGGTGCCAAGGGAGGGTCTGCTGTGTCTGGGCTGAGGGTGCTGAGGGAGGGTCGGCTGTATTTGGAGTGAATGTGGTGAGGGAGGGTCGGCTGTGTCTGGGGTGAGGGTGGTGAGGGAGGTTTGGCTGTGTTTGGGGTGAGGGTGTTGAGGCAGGGTCGGCTGTATTTGGAGTAAGGGTGGTGAGGGAGGGTCGGCTGTGTCTGGGGTGAGGGTGGTGAGGGAGGGTCTGCTGTGTATGGGGTGAGGGTGCCGAGGGAGGGTCGGCTCTGTCTGGGGTGATGGTGCCGAGGGAGGGTCTGCTGTGTCTGGGGTGACGGTGCCGAGGGAGGGTCGGCTGTATTTGGAGTAAGGGTGGTGAGGGAGGGTCGGCTGTGTCTGGGGTGATGGTGCCGAGGGAGGGTCTGCTGTGTCTGGGGTGACGGTGCCGAGGGAGGGTCAGCTGTATTTGCAGTGAGGGTGCTGAGGGAGGGTCGGCTGTGTCTGGGGTGACGATGCCGAGGGAGGGTCGGCTGTATTTGGAGTGAGGGTGCCGAGGGAGGGTCGGCTGTTTTCGATGTGACATGGCTCTGCAGAGGAGTTTTTGTCATGCTTGTGCCAGGAAGGGCATGATGGCAGATGGCGGCGGCGGGCCAGGGTGTGGAGCTTTGGGGTAAACCTGCTCTTTGTGTCTAGTTTTGTCTTTTCAAGTGCTTTGCAAGCTCCCTGATATCAGGGTCTGTTTTCGTTTTTCTCTGAAATTCCAGGTGCCCACGCACTAGCACGCACAAGGCATTGAGAAAACGCCTACAGAAGAGAACGCAACCACTGTGGTCTGAGTTATCCATTCCCCAGCTGCCCCAGGCATGAGAAATAGAAACGATACAATTATGGGGAGCAATTACACCAGCTAGGATTTAATAAAAAGCATTCTGCTGTTCTGGCAAGTGTGAAAGGAGACACGGTGATTAGAATAGTCGCTGGGACAATCTGGCTGGAAGGTGCTTTTCAGACTTGGTTCACATCTATATAGTTTTGATGTTGTAATTCTGGTTTTAGGAATCGGCTCTAAGAAGCAATAAGAAAGCCAAACAAAGCCACAGCAGAAACAACTGGCACTGTTTAGAATGGTGCACATCGGAGACTGTCAGTGGTTGCAGAGAGGGGGCTAAGGGTCGGGCTTGATGACGGTGTGTGACCACTCATGGGACAGAGGGTTTTTTTTTTTTTTTTTTTTTTTTTTTTTTTTTTTGAGACGGAGTCTCGCTCTGTCGCCCAGGCTGGAGTGCAGTGGCCGGATCTCAGCTCACTGCAAGCTCTGCCTTCGGGGGTTACGCCATTCTCCTGCCTCAGCCTCCGGAGTAGCTGGGACCACAGGCGCCTGCCACCTCGCCCAGCTAGTTTTTTGTATTTTTTAGTAGAGACGGGGTTTCACCGTGTTAGCCAGGCTGGTCTCGATCTCCTGACCTCGTGATCCGCCCGTCTTGGCCTCCCAAAGTGCTGGGATTACAGGCTTGAGCCACCGCGCCCGGCCGTGACAGAGGGGTCTTTAACTGGAGGGAGAATGCTCCTGCCTTGATGTGAAGAGGGAAAAGACCAATACAAAGACATGGTGGTATCACCGCCACCGAAAGACTGCTCACAGACAAAAGGAAACGCTGGAAGGAAACCCCCAGAACGGCCGGTGGTCAGCTTTGAGATATGAGTATGACTGATTTAATGTATTCCTTTATAATTTAGAAAATGTTCTGTGGTAGGCTTTTGACAATTGTTGAATAAAGATTGTATAATAGAAGTGAAACAACACAATTTTGAGTGAAGGAATGGTCAAAAGCGCTGGGGCAGGGGTGTTTCTCTTCAGTTTCTACGACTGCTGTAACAAAACGCCACCAACAGCACCTGAGAACAACACATATTTACTGTTTTGCAGTTTTGGAGACAGGAGACTTGAAATGAATCTGACTTGGCTAAAATTAATGTGTCAGCAAGATGCAGTGTCTCATGCACTTTGGGAGGCCCAGGTGGGAAGATCTCTTCACCCCTGTACTTCAATACCAGCCAGGGCAACATAGCGAGACCCTCATCTCTACAAAACAACAACAACAACAAAATTAGCCAGGTGAGTTGGTGCACACCTGTGGTCCCAGCTACTCGGGAAGCTGAGGTGTGAGCATTGCCTAAGCCCAGGAGACTGAGGTGGCAGTGAGCCGTGTTTGCACCACTGCCCTCCAGCCTGGGTGACACAGTACGAACCTGTCTCCCCAAAAGTAAATAAATAAAAAATTTAAAAAGTAGAATCAACATGCCATCAGGGTGTGTTCTTTCTGGAGCCTGCAGCTTCCGGAGGCTGCCCGTACTCCTTGACGAGGGGTCCCATCCCCGCAGCCTCTGCGTCCACCATCACCTGTCCTTCCCCAACCCTGGCCCTTGAGATCATACTTGGCTCACCTGGATAATCCGGGATAATCTCTCATTTCAACGTCCTTAACATGGTAACGTTCAGCGGATCGGGGTGTGGACATTTTTGCAGGTCTATTATTTGTCCCCACCATGACCAGTTTCCCACGGGGGACGTACTTCTGAGAGTGTGGTGGCGAGTGCTGGGGAGCCCGCTAGCGTCTCATCATCACCCTGCAGAAATACTGCAAAGTGACTACCAAACCCAACGGGAACATTTGCACAGGGTAAATTGTGTTCCTGCCTGATCCTTCTCAGTGAACGCAGCACCCATGGAAACCCAGGAGGTGCTCCGTAGTGGAGGCCTGGGTTTCTGGGGCTCTGGGTTTTGCCGACAGTCAGCTTAGAGAAGCGAGGAGGAGCAGGTTGAGTGGGCATAAGGGCATCTGAACACCTCGGGAGACAAGCTGCTTGGGTAGAGGTGTGAAACTGGGCCAAGTGCTGAATGGAAGGGACCCGAAAGGCAAGGCAGAATTGCAGAAATGAAAAAAAGGAACGATGGCATCTGGACAGCGCTTTACCTTCTCCAGCAGGTTTCTTGTGAATCGTGTCTTCATTCATTCATTCCTTCATGCGTTAGTCATATGAATGCCTGGTACCTGCCAAGCTCCTGTGACAAAGGGGCCGAGGAGGCCTCAGGCCCCGTCCCTCCTGGGCACAGGATTTCTGCACCCAAGCCAGAGTCTGCCAACCATACCACCAAGGAGACCCAGGTCGGGGCAGGTGGCCCTCGCACTGTGGAGCTGGTGTGTCCTGGGACCCGGGCTCTCAGATCGACCTCTTTAGGTCTCCAGCACCTCCTCCAGGCCCTGGGGTGCAGCGTGGGAGGCGCTGTCCACTCTGCCTCTCCCTGGAAGCTGCACCCTTCCCGAGATGTGCTTCTTTCTTTCTGAATGTGATCCTTGGCTCCCTCCTTCCATCCCTGACTTTCCAGGACCCTTTGTCCTCTCCCATGTGCCCATCCCTCCTTTTTTCTCTCATCTTTCTCTCCACAGAGGTGACATCCTGGGGATGGAGCAAGCAGCAGTAGGGCCCTGAGCACCCTGAGGGGTCTTCCTGCTCCACAGGCTCTGGCCCCATTTGCCCCTGAGGTGCAGTGAGGGCACCTCATTTGGGAGGGAGGAGGCAGACGAAGAACACAGAGAAAAGAAAATGCTTTTGGAAGGAGACCCAGGACCTGAAGTCAGGGAAGCGGGCAGTTGGGTCTCGATGATGAGGGACCCAGAAGATATACAGGAAGGCCAGGCTGGCAGGGAGGCTGGAGGCTGCCCCCTGCAGTGTCCTCGGGCTCCACATGGCCGGGGCAGGGGCAGAGTGGGTGGCACTGTCCACAGGGGCCAGGCTGAGGCTGAGGTTGAGAGTGGAACTCTTTGGTGGGGCTGCAGGGAGATGCTGGCAGCTTAAGGCAGGGGTCGGCTTTTCTCCTCCAGACTACAACTCCCAGCATCCTCCAGACTACAGCTCCCAGCATCCTCCAGTCTGAACAAAGGCCTTGTTCCTTGTAATGAGCTCACACAGGTACGTCCCTGGAGTACAAACTTCCTTGAGTTGCTGCCGACAGCGACAGCGGGAGGAGGATGGATGTGGAGCGGCAGCGTGCAGTCTGGCCTTATCAGCTTTTCTCTGTGCTGAGGATCCAGGATTCCTCACTCCAGGGCCTGGGCTGGATGTCACCTTGGTGCCACAGTACACTCCCAAGCCACTAGCAGGGAGGCTATGGACTGAGTTGCGTCTCCTTCAAATTCATATGCAGAAGCCCTAACACCCAGTGTGGTGTGAGGAGGTAGGGACTTTGGGAAGTGATTAGGTTTAGATGAGGTCCTGAGGGTGGGGCCCTCGTGATGGGATTGGTGTCCTTATGAGAAGAGGCACAGAGGACTTTTGAGAAGGCAGGCATGAAGAGTGCTCATGAGGGCCTCACCGTGGTGGCACTGATCTCACACCTCCAGAACTGTGAGAAATACGTTTCTGTTGTTTGAGCCACCTGGTCTGTGGAATTTTGTTATGGCAGCTGAGCAGATGAATACAGATTTCAGGACTAAGAAGTGAGGTGCTAACTATCATTACAGAACAAAACTGGGGGCCACTCTCTGTGCACAATAAAACCAAATACCCATACTGGGGTTTCTGCAGTGGTAGAAAGGAAGGTGTTTACTGCAGAGTGCTAAGCCAGGAGGACCAGGCAGCTAACTGCTCAAGATCTGGCCTCCCCCATGTCTCACAGGCAGGGGTAAGTTGCAGGAAAGCAGAAGCTACAGGCAAAATCCTAAACCAATATACAAAGGTTACACATTAGTTTAAGCTTAAAAGGATGGGACATCTTGAATGGGGGCTCACAGGTCATGGGTAGATTCAAAGATCTTCTGATTTGCGATTGGTAAGGAAGAGAGGCTTTATTTAAAAATTAGGGGGTCAGTAGAAAAATGTTAACTTGCTAGGGGGAGTGAGTTTCTCACAGCCCCTCAGGAAGAAACTTGGAACAAAGACAATAGTTAAACTTTCATCTTCGTTTCTCCCTCATCTGGGGTCTGTGTGCCAGTGGATCATTAGCGGGCATGGGGGTCTTCAGTAGGGGTCCCGGCCGCTGAAAGACAGGTTAGGGACATATGTTAAGATTTTATCTTTAGTTTCTATAGGGAAAGCAAACATTTCTGGAGCTTTAACTTCCTTGACTATTGTTCTTAGGCTATTATTACCTTTTTGTTTAACAAGGACTTAATTACCTCTGGGACTAGCCAGATGCCTGGACATTTTTTTAAGGAACTTTGTGATTTTTCTTCATTTCATGTTTGGGGGTATACAGGCCCCTAAAAACAAGGGAAATCTCTACTCTACCTGACTATAACAAATACACAGATATGTGAAAGTGGCTTTGGAACAGAGTAATGGATAGAGGCTGGAAGAGTTTTGAGGTATACGCTAGAAATATGGACATTTAAGGTGATTCTGATGATGTCTCAGTTGGAAATGAGGACCATGTTATTGCAAATTGGAAGCATAGTGATCCTGGTTATAACGCGGCACAGAGCTTGGCTGAACTGTGTTCTAGTGTTTTGTAGAAGACAGAGCTTGTGAGTGAGTGATGGAGTTGGATATCTATCTAGCCAAGGAGATTTCTAAGCATAAAGTTGAAGGAGCAGCTTGGTTCCTCCTGACTGCTTACAGTAAAATGCAAAAGAAGACAGAGGAATTGAAGAAGAAACTCTTAAACAAAAAGGAACAAGAACTTGAGTATCTGAGAAGTTCTCAGCCTCTCTGTATTTCAAAAAGTGAGAAATCTTGCTCTGAAGGAAACACTACAGGTGTGGCTGTACAGCCATTTGATAAAGACATCATGGGTGTAACTCACAGACTTCATCAGCCATCTCAGTGGAAGCCAGGAATAGAGATGGAATTATAACAGCAAAGACGCTGCTAATTTGAACTAAAGGGGGCAGAAAAAATAGATGAAGTGATGGAAGGCTGTCAGAGTTCTTAGATCTGACTGGACCAGACCATAGAGTGATTTGGCTATGCATGTGCACTCTTCTTCAAGGAAGGGGAAGAAGGACCCTGAAGGTGATTCAGAGATCAGGGGGACACCACCATTTCAGTTTGAATAGGCCACGTGGCCTCTGACCAAAGACTTGGCACCACCCTGTAGAGCCTGGGGGGCATGGCCCCCAACTGGCAGAGCTGCAGAGGCGGGACCGCTATCTAGGAGGTCTGGAGAGCAGAGCATCCAGCTGAATAAGATGATTCTTGAGCCTTAAGATCTAATGATACTTGCCTTGCTAGGTTTTGGACTTGCTTGGGACCTGTCACCCTTCCTTCTTTTCTTTTCTTCCCTTTGGGAATGGGAATGCCTATCTTCTGCCTGTCCTACTATTGTATTTTGGAAGCACATAACTTGTCTCATTTCACAGGTTCATGGCTGGAGAGGAATCTTCCCTCAGGATCAATTGTACCTCCAGTCTCACCTATATCTGTTTTAGATGATATTTGGATGAGATTTTGGACCTTGACATTGATGCTGGAACAAGTTAAGATTTGGGGGCTATTGGGATAAAATGAATGTATTTTGAATATGAGAAAGACCTAACGTTTGGGAGGACAGAGGCAGAGTGTTATGGACTGAATGGGAGGGCTTTGTTCAGGAAGAGCTTTGGATTGCTGAGTCCCAGGGGATACTTCAGCTTGTGAGAGGAGATCAGGCCTATGGAATCTGCATGGCCAACTGACTTGTGTGTGAGGACCGAGGAGATGGGGTGAGATCAGTTTCACCCTAGCCTTCGCCCAGTACTTGAGCTCCTCAGGAGACAGTGATGACGAGGATCAGAGCCTGCCCTGCAGGAGCAGCCCCCACAGCTCTGGGTGTCTTCCTGTGACCACTCAGAGGAATGAGATGTGCTAAGTGTGTCAAAGCAGTGGGGAGTGGAAGGAAGGAGGCAGTGCGGACCTTTGCTGAGCATGTCTCAGCAGTTGCTTCCAGGAACATCGACACTGAGTCCTCACAGCGGCCCTGGGAGGTACATAGGCACACCCTGAATCACAGAGGAGTCACAGACCCAGAGAAGTCAAGCATTCATTGATCACTGAAGCTGGGTGTGGGACCAGATTGGCCACACTCCCCTCTATCTCTCCTCCTGGGCTCAGAAGCTTCTGTGCACACCATCACCAACCATGCCTGGAGGGCTGCCAGGTCTCCTGGAATTGTCTCTGGGAATCAGGAGGCAAGTTGTCCACAGGTCTGAGTGCGTTTTGCTGGTTGTGCCCACAGGATGCTGGCTTCACCCTATGTGAATGGAGCCCCATGGGCCCTGCTGTGGGGTCAAGGGGGTATTGAGGCCTCTGAAACAAAATTCCCTCTGCATAAACAAAATCTTACATTGCATATTATTGCTAAACATCACTTGGATGTCACAGCCACAGGAAAACTCAGGCACCCACACTGAGGACAAGGTTGTGTTTGAAGCAGCCTGTGGGACCCCACTGACATTTTTTTTTACATTAACTTATTATGATTAGCAACCTCTGAATGCTTCCAATCTGGGAGTACATTGTGACATTCTGTATAATTTATTTCTCCAACCTCTGCCCTTTCAAATTTGAGAGGCACTTGTCAACAGAACAGTAGCAGAGCCACACCCACTCTGTCCAGGTGGAGGGGAGGAGCCATGGCCTCCTCCCAGGGCTTCCTCTTGGGTGGGCTGGGGCTGTGCCTTTGCATGCTTAGCTAGGGTCTGGCTGCCTGCTGGTCTCATCCACAGATCTCCTGGTGCCAAGGGGGCATTCAGATACCCATGTCTGTCTGTGCATGGTCCCAGACACCTGCCTGCTTCTACTACTGATGATGACAGTGGGCCTTCCATGCCCAGCATCTTTAAACATTTGACCAATCACCACCTTCCTGAAAATCCTTCCCTGGACCACCCACTGCTCTTAGGATAACCTCCTCCTTGGGCTGGCCCTGTTCCCACGAGCATTTCCTGGGGCTGTGTTCAGCCTGTGCTCTTGCCATTCTCCTCCCTACTGTAGGTATGGTGATGTGCCACTCATCCCACATTGTGAGCTCCTTCAGGATGAGTGTGCCTGGCCTATAGACAACCTGCCCAGAGATGGAGTGGAGTGGGACCCTCACCCTCCACAGTCAATGCTTAGAGGGCATGTTCAATGGAGGGACCAGAATGGCTCCATGGGAGAGGTAGTTGCAAGGACAGGTGCATGGGGCCTGAGAGTGTGTTGTGATCTGAGAGGCTGCTGATCTAGGTGAGTAAGGAATGAGTGCCTAGCATGGAAGAAAGTGGGGGAGGGGATGGCTGGTGGCCTGAAGCTGTGTGGCTGCCTGGTTGTGCAAAAGTCTTTATGAATTCTTTGGCCTTTGCTCTTCTATCTATAAGTTTTAGAATCAACTTGTCAAATTCCCTCAAAATCCAATTGAAATTTTGATTGGGACTTATGGAATCTATAGTTCAGTTTGGACAGGACTGACCTCTATAATAGTGAGTCTTTCTATTCATGAACATGGTATAGCTCTCCATTTAATTCATTATTTTCTCTCAACATTTTCAGTAATTTTCTTTATATATGTCTTGAATATTATTTTTAGGTTGATTCCTATGTACCTTATGTAAACCAAAAATAAAGTTCTAAGATCCCTAATCATCTAAGTGGACCCCTTGTCTTGGCCAAGGGCACTCCAAAGTTAACCTGAAAAACTAGTTCAGGCCATGATGGGAAGGGGGAGTTGGATAGCCTCATTATACCCTCACCCAATTTGGAATTCAGGCCCAACTCACCAGCATTAACATTAAAACAGGGATCTTAAGACTGATAAAACAGGCTTTTGTTTTGTTTTGTTTTTGTTTGTTTGTTTGAGATGGAGTTTCATTCCTGTCATGCAGTCTGGAGTGCAGTGGCACAATATCTGCTCACTGCAACCTCCGCTTCCTGGGTTCAGGCAATTCTCCTTCCTCAGCCTTCTGAGTAGCTGGTATTACAGGTGTGTGCCACTGTGCCCAGCTAATTTTTGTATTTTTTAATAGAGATGGGGTTTCACCATGTTGGCCAGGCTGGTTGCAAATTCCTGACCCCAGGTGATCCACCCGCCTTGGCCTCCCAAAGTGTTAGGATTACGGGCGTGAGCCACCATGCCCAGTCAGACTTTTAACATTAGATAAGAAACAGTTACAGTCTATTCTCTCTGAAGCCTCCTACCTGGTGGCTTCGTCTGCATGATAAAACTTTCGTCTCCACAACCCTTTACCACAAGACAGACATTCCTTTCTATTGATTTCAGGGCTTTAGATAATAACCAATTGCCAATCAGAAAACCTTAGAATCCACCTATGATGCAAAAGCCCTTGCTTTGAGTTGTTCCACATTTGTGGACTGAACAGTGTACATCTTACATGTACTGATTGATGTCTTATGTCTCTCTAAATTGTATAAAACCAAGATGTAGGCAGTGGCTCACGCCTGTAATCCCAGCACTTTGGGAGGCCAAGGCGGACGGATCACGAGGTCAGGAGATTGAGACCATCCTGGCGAACACAGTGAAACCCTGTCTCTACTACAAATACAAAAAAATTAGCCGGGCGTGGTGGCGGGTGCCTGTAGTCTCAGCTACTCGGGAGGCTGAGGCAGGAAAATGGCGTGAACCCAGGAGGCAGAGCTTGCAGTGAGCCGAGATGGTGCCACTGCACTCCAGTCTGGGCAACAGAGAGAGACTCCGTCTCAAAACAAACAAACAAAAACAAACAAACAAACAAAAAACCCAAGATGTAGTTCAACCACTTCAGGCACATGTTCTCAGATCTCCTGAGGGCTGTGTCACAGGTCATTGGTCACACATATTTGGCTCAGAATAAATCTCTTAGAATATTTTACAGAGCTTGACTCTTCTTTGTCAACACTTATATGTTTTATCTCTAATAAATGGTATATATTTTTTAATTACATTTTCTTACTGCTTAAATTTTCTCTTCTTTTTTCCTTCTGGTTTCCTCTCTTTCCTCAGTTTAGGAAATAATTTCTATTGCAGAGAGAGAAGAGAGAATTTGCTCTAGTCTTTCTCATATTCTTCCAAATCTCTTGTTCCTTCCCTGAGCTTAAACTTCCAAAATGTAAAAGCCAAGAATTTAACTCCTGGTACCTGTGACAATGCTTTCCTCAGTTGCGGGGCTAAGAGCCAGGCCAGAGGGTATGAGGAACCCTGGGGAGTAAAACCCCAGGCAGCCTCTGGATGGTGCCACAGTCACATAGCTCACAAGCGCTGGAGGGTCTGTGCCTAGGTCTACCAAACCCTGAAGCCCTCATGCTTCTCTTACTTCTTGCTGCTGGCTTCCCTATCCAGGCCAACAACTGTCTGCCTGGGCCTGAACCGGCAGAAGCTGGGACTGGTTGGCCCCAACTTTCTCCATCTCTTTTCTGCCTTCTCAAGCAACTTTTGTCTGGAGTAAGAAAAGATATAAACCTTAAACAAACCAAGTAAAACAATAAAAGTAGTAAATTCAACATACTGCTAAGGGAGATGCCTGTGTCCTTCTCAGGGAAGGGACACCCTGGGCAATAAGGCTTGCAGGGCCCTGGGAACCCAGAGGGTGTGGCCTCAGTCAAGCCCTTCTGTCCTCCAGAGGAAAAGGTTTGACCACGTGTTCTCTGGTCCCTTTCATTCTGCATTCTTTGTACATAAAGTGCTCAAGGAGAACTACATTTGATCCCTTTAAAAGTAAACCCAATTAAGAACTCAGATTAGAGGCAGAATTTTCAGATAACAATATTAACAGCTTATATTTATTGAGTACTTATTATGGGATTGACAGTTTTTTAAGTGCTTTACGTGGATGCAGATATTTAATGTTCACAGCCTTGTGAGGTCATTGTTATTTATTTATTTATTTATTTATTTATTTATTTATTTATTTATTTTTGACACGCAGTTTTGCTCTTGTTACCCAGGCTGGAGTGCAGTGGCACGACCTTGGCTCACTGCAACCTCTGCCTCCCGGGTTGAAGTGATTTTCCTGCCTCAGCCTCTGGGGTAGCTGGGATTACAGATGCCTGCCACCACGCCCGACTAATTTTTTGTATTTTTAGCAGAGAAGGGGTTTCACCATACCGCCAGGCTGGTCTCGAACTCCTGACCTCAGGTGATCCACCCTCCTTGGCTTCCCAAAGTGCTGGGATTACAGGCGTGAGCCACCACGCCCAGCTGAGGTCACTGTTATTATTACCACCTCATTTTATAGATAAGAAAAGAGGCTTGGAGAGGCTATGGGGTGTCCCCACAGTCACACAGGCAGTAGGTGAGAGAGCTGGATTTGAGCAATGATACGAATTTCATATGGCTTAGACACTAGTGGAAGAAATGAACATCAACAACAGGGATCTCTAGATGCCCTTGGGAAATGCTGGCCTGGACACGCCTGAGTAAGGTCTTGGTGGTGCAGAGCCTGGAAAAATGAGCACTGAGGCATGAGCACCTAGCTCAGACTCATCTGCAAGAACTGCCACTTATCAGCTGTGCGAGCTTAGGCACCTTACTTCTCCAGGGGCTGAAGACCCTTCCTGACAGAGATGGACAAACTTACCTTGCAAACGTGCTAGCCTGGGTAATACCCTGGTGGACATGTTCAGTGCCTTTCCTTCCTCTGCCTTCTGCCTTCCCACATGTCCACTGCCTAATGGTGGGGGTCTGCCCGCATCCACCAACCTGAGGCTGGGGACCACCCTGTCCACCGGCCTGATGGTGGAGTGTGCCCTGTCCACCAGCCTGAGGGCAGGATATAACCCTGCCAGGAGAGGGCTTCACCAGGAGTCCCAGGCCCACCCACCCTGTACCTGAGGAGTGGAAAATCAGAAACCCTGTGTTTTCACAAGCTGCACATGCCTCCCTCATCACCAGCACAGGGGATTTGCAGGGAGAGCAGATTTTTTTTTTTTCCTGAGACGGTGTGTTGTTCTGTCTCCCAGGCTAGAGTGCAGTGACGTAACCACAGCTCACTGCAGCCTTGACCTCTCAGGCTCAAGCAATCCTCTCACCTCAGCCTCCCAGGTAGCTGGGACTGCAGGTGCATGCTACCATGCCTTGCTAATTTTAAAATTTTTTATAGAGACAGGGTCTCACTATTTTGCCCAGGCTGGTCTCGAGCTCCTGGGCTCAAGTGATCCTCCCACTTCAGCCTCCGAAGTGCTGGGATTACAGGGGCAAACCACTGTGCCCTGGTTGATTTTAGTATTTTATCCAACTGAATCTCTTTTGGATTCAAAGCACTGCTGGAAAGGGGAGGGAGAAAACTTAGATTTTGTATGTCCAAACAGATTCTTTTTCTTTCTTTTTTTAGAGACAAGGTCTCACTATATGAGAGCTGGTCTCAAACTCTTAGGCTCAAGTGATCCTTCTGCCTCAGCCTTCCGAGTAGCTGGGACTATAGGAACAAGCCCCATGCCCAGCTCTCCAAACAGGTTGTTCTTAAAATTAAAAACAAACAAACAAACAAACAAAAAACCTAAAAGCCAAAAGCCAAGAGGAAGCACTCCATGAGAATGGGAGGCTTGCAGGTATTGTAGGCGGAGGGAGCTGCTGTCCCTTGCAGAGCAAAGGCTGCCTACAGGCAAAGGCCCACTGTCTACGGGCTGGGTGCACCCCAGTTTCTTTGGTCTCATCTCTGCTATCTAATGTAAGCATTTTAATGTGGCCCACAAGGGTGCTCCTAGCACCCATTTCTCATGTCGATCTTGTTTTCCGAGGCTTGGGCTCTGGAGCTTCCTGTGCTGTGCGCACGTTTCTGGGGTCTCAGGTGGGGGAGCCGGGCAGGGAGAGCCCTTGGGTTGGCTTCGGGCCTTCGGGGGTGCACGTATTGGCACTTCAGAGGTGTGTCTTGGTTCACTTGTCCAGGGTGCTATGAGGTGCGTCTTCTGCAGGGGAGAGGTTGGCGAGAGCCAGGCTCCCCTACGCCTGGAGGAAGAGGGAGAGCAGGGTTTGGGCAGGTGCTCCTGGGTTTGGAGCACATGTTGCTGTTACAAGTTCCCTTCTATAAATGAATTCGGTTTCCTTCTCAGTCAGGTGAGCTCATGTCACCATAGCTCCTTTACTGATGAAATGTAAGTGGATGATGTGAAGCGTGTAAATGTTGTTAGAGGAAGAACCAATCATGGTGGGCCTCCCCAGGGCTGGGACATCCTCTCTGATGCTTCGTATCATCCTGGAAAGGAACTTCAGCTCCAGCCGGGCGTCAGGGCTCTGCTCTGCATGGCTGAGAGAGATGGTAACAGCTAGGGTGCAGCGAGGGAGCTGGGACCAAACCGCGGGTCTGAGGGACTGTGGGTTTAGGGAGGGCAGGAACAGAAGGAGGGAGGAACAGCCTAGTTTCAGGTGGCTGGAGGCTCGTCTCAGGAAAGTGGGCCTCTCATGCTGCTGGAGGGCCTGGACAGAGGCTTCACTGGCTGGGCCATTTCTGTGATGATGGAGGCCCAGAGAAGGGGCCATCAGGCTTGGAGAGGGAAGGTGAAGCTGCTTTGGGGACTGTCGATCATTCAGGTCGAATCCAGTCTCATGGGCTGCTCCTGCTGGGGAACGCAGTTTTGCATAATGATAATTACCATTCACTGAGTGCTGCCTGTAAGCTGAGAACACTATACATCTCAAACAGAGCATCTCCACAATTCTCACTGTGGCTCTGAAAAATAGGTGCTATTAACCACCATGCTTGATAGACAGGGGGCAGAGAAAAGTGAAATAACTTGCCCAAGACTGGGCCACCCAGTTAAAGGCAGGGAGCTGGGATTTGAACCTGGTAGTCCAACTTCAGTGCTTGTCCTGGGTGGTGCTATGTACCTCTGTCTCCTTGGTGTCCAGATAGCACCCAGCAGTCTGGGTTTTATGGTCATCACCGTCACTGGTGAGGCTCCTTGAATCTGCAACTCTAGGAGGAATAGCAACGAGCTGGAGCAGGAAGGGGTGAGAAGCATCAAGGGGGATCAGTGCAGGATGGCACAAAGCACTGCCATTGGGTAAGTTCTGAGCCCAGAGCCCACTTACTCATGGTGGTCGGCAGCTTCTAACATGCCCCCCAATGATCCCACCTTCTCGGCCCTCATGTAATCTCCTCCCTTTGAGTGTGGGGTGGACCTAGAGACTCACATCCAGTGAATAGAATATGGCAAAATGATGGGATGTCCCTCCCAAGATTAGGTAATAAGTAGACTGTGGCTGTCTTGGGCTCTCCTGTTCTCTCTCTCCCTTCCTGATCACTGTGTTGGGCACCAAAGTGGCTCAAAGTGTACAGGCCCACTGACGCGGTGTAAAGCTGAGGTCCTCAGTCTGGCAGTCCACGGGAGGACCTCGTGGAAGTGGTCCCTAGCCCCTGACACAGCTGAGCCACACAGCTGAGCCTTCAGTGAGTCTGATAGTGTCACTGTGACCTCATGAAGGACCTTGAACTTAAGCTGCCCAGCTAAGCCACGCCTGAACTTAAGCTGCGGTATTTTGGGATAATTATTTAGGCAGTGATAGGTAACTAACATCTTCTCTATGAACAACCTGCCAATCTCCCTTAAATAGAGAGCCGTGTGATTAATCATCTTAACCAGGACAACGCTGCAAATGAAATCACACTGGGAAGACAGGCGTTAACTCGGACCATTCTTGGGAAATCAGAACATGGAACAAGAGGAGTAGTTGTGGCCTGTTTGGAATTCTCCTTGCATCGGCTCCTTGGGTCCTTTCATGCCCCACACCCCACCTGGTGGAGGTGCTGGATGCCAGCTTCCTGCTACAGGCCCACCTAGGTCTTGGTGTTCTTTACTTTGGCACTTGCCCCTGCGTGGCCTCTAGGGGCCCAGTCCTCACTGGAGCTCCATGCCCTCTGCACAGTGAACACTGTAGGATCTCTGTCCCTTCAGCATCATGACCTGGCCCTGCCATCTCTGCTTTCTGTGCCGTAGGCATTGTTGGTGGGAAGATCTCCATCCTGCTTGGGGTCCAAGCCAACAGTAGGTGTCCCCCTCCAGCAAACGTGGATCTGGTGGTCCTTTTGGTAAACGTTGAGCTTATGTGGGGCAAGGGACAGAGGCTCAGGGTGGCCCCTATTCCAGGAAGAGTTTTGCAGGAATGTTGCGGGCTGGGGCTGGATGATGTTCAGGATGAGGCCCTCCCTCCATCTCTCATGGTGCCCACTTCCTGTCCTCTTGCCTCTGAACGGCCCATGCTTTCTATGGCCTCCTCCACCCTGAATCCCAGAAGGAACCATCCTGATTGCTTTAGCAAATTAACCCATGCTCTGAACCGGTTTTCCTTAAAATTAAAATAAGATAAAACAAAACAAAACACAACAAACCTAAAAGCAAAAAGCCAAAGGAAGCACCCCATGAAAAAGGGAGGCTTGCAGGAATTGTAGGTGGAGGAAGCAGCTGTCCCTTGCAGGGCAGCATACAGGCAAAGCCACACAGTGTCAGGGCTGCGTGTACCCCCCACTTCCTTTGGTCTCATCTCTGCTGTCTAATGTAAGCCCTCTCCAAGCCTGATGGCCCCTTCTCTGGCCCTTTGTTGCCACAGAAATGGCCCACTCAGCTAAGCCTCTGTTCAAGCCCTCCAGCTGCGTGAGAGGCTCACGCCCTTAGGAGCCCACCATCACAGGGCAGGGGGATGGGGGCGGCTGCTCACTTATTTATGGGCCACTTTTGGGGATAATGCCCACTCAGGTGCACAAAGCCGCTTCTTCTGGGCAACAAATAGCCGTCTTGCCTCCTTGAACAGGGACTGAGGGTGGGCCCAATCAGCTGGAGTGGGACACTGGTTATGGTAGTGCCCTTGAGGTTCCTCCAGAAGGGGTTCAACCATGTTGCAGTTGGTGAGACCCTACCATGGTTGAAATACTGAATCACATTGAAACAATAAATCGTATTCAATAAGAATATAATTAATAAGCTGAAAATGAATCCACGTTAATTGGAGTGATCGCTTTAATTTTTAAATAGTACCTCACCACTTAGGGACCATCAACCATAGAGACCACCCACCTATTGGACCCACATCGTGGGGGCCTCCTGTCCTGGAGCAGAGACAAAACCCTTATGGTCACTTCCGACGGGGTGTGTGGTGACAGCAGTTTCTCTGACTCTCTCACAATTCTGAGCTTTGCAGTGGCAGGGGGCAAAAATGACTTCTCAGAGGCTTCACAGTGGTGGTCCTGTGATGTTGCCCCTTCCTTGACCACCTCGGGCAGGTGGGCAGGTGCAACCACACATGAATTGCTCCTCGTGCCCTTCTGCTGTGAAACTGGTGGTGTGAATGGCTCATCCTGACACTGCAGGGGTCACGTTCAGCCGGAAAGTACTGGTGACTGCGTTCCACCTTTGAGCTCCATCCATGAGGGCTGCTTGCAAAAGCCCCCCAACAGCCAGTGCTCACGGCTCCCTCCTCTTGACACGAGGCCTCCTTCCTGTGGGAGCACTCACATGCTTGCAAGCTCGATGTTAATTAAGCATTAATAGGGCGGAGACCAATTGATTTCCCTGTCAGCTGCTCCAGCTCTCATTCCAGAGAAAGGCAATAGAACACGGTGTTTCAATAGATCTTTGCAAGACAGGCATACGAGCAAATGGAATTTTACTTTCTCAGTTACTAGAGCTTTTTAAACTGATGACTGGCCAGGGCCCAATTCAGTTTCAGTGTCTGTCCCAAGGTATTCCTTTTCAAGGAATTTAACAGGGGTACACTTGGAACTTCTCTTGGTAGACAAACTATAACGAATGGTCTTCTCTCTGTCGAGTAATCTCAAATAACTATCATAAAACCACATTGAAAAAATTTTCAAAACGCCTCAGGTAGAGAACTTCAATTCTTTTTGGAACATGATTAATCAGAGACTGAAAGATGAACCCATGTTTATTGGAGTTGTCGCTTAAGCTAATTTTTAAATAGTGTCTCATTTAAATAGTACTTTAGATAGTACTCTAAGGTAATTTAGCATCATTAAACAGGCCACTAGGAAATGTCTCTTGCCTATCAGTTAAAAACCACACACACACACACAAACACACACACACACACACACGATTTCCAATTTAGGATGGTTCGATGTATGATGTTTTGACTTCTTACTGGTGTCATAGTGATACACATTCTACACAAACTCTTACTTCGAGTACCCATACAACCATTCTCTTTTTCACTCTCAGCACAGTATCCAATAAATGACATGAGATATTCAACATTTAACTATAAATTAGGATTTCGCCCAACTGTAAGTGTTCTGAGCACGTTAAAAGCAGGCTACACTAAGCTATGATGTTCAGTAGGATAAGTGTATTAAATGCATCTTTGACTATGGTATTTTCAAATTAGGATGGGTTTACTGGGATGTAACCCCCATGGTAAGTCAAGGAGTATCTGTGTATACACCCACAAAACTACAGAGAAGCAAGGTATTTCCCACGCCTACTTTAAAGATAACGCTATCCCGTTTCCGGGCGCTCAGGGCTCCTGCTCTGGGCAGCGCCTCCCTTGGGCGGTCCAGCTCTTCTGGGCAGCCCCGGGCGCTCCCACACACATGCTGCCTCCTTCAGGGCGGGCCTTATAAAGTTGCGCTGTTCCCGATGTAGTTATTTCTATCTTGTGTTGCCCGTTTCAGTATTTCCCAAACAGAACATACTGACCATCGCTGAGTGTTTTCCCCATGATTCCAATCAATGTCCATATCCATTCAACAACTTTCAGCGTTCAGGGAACAGGGAAGGCACTAGTGCCCCGCTCTGGGCTGGACGCCCGGGCTATGTGAGAAGAGCCGGAGGCCAGGGCTACCTCCGGAGCCTCGCGGCGGGCACGGGTCCCAAGGCCTGCGGTAACAGTACCGGGGGGCAGCCCAGGCCATACACACTAGAGCCTCGCGGAGCTGCTGGCCAGGAGGCCAGGGCAGCAGGTGCGCGGCCACAGGGCCCTCGCAGAGCTCCTCCAAGAAGGGGTCTTCAGAAATAACCCCTGTGGAGAAGGAGTGGGAGGTGCTCCGGCTGCAGCCTCGGCGGAAATAACCCAAGACGTCTAGTGAAAAAGAAGCCGGCCTAACTTTGCTTAATCCAGAATGTATCAAGCATACATGGTCACCGACCACCCCCTCTTGGTGCTCTGCTATGACATCATTACTTTTCTGAGAACTGTTGTGTTCATCATGCAGAATGCCTGCAGCCAGCCTAACGGCCGGCTTCCTCCAGGATGGGTTTTCCTCACCCTGCAGCCCAGGATGTGGAAACATCCGCCCCCGCCCCCGCGCAGCCCCAGTCCCCGCGCAGCTCCCGTCCCCGCGCAGCCCCGGTCCCCGCCTGGCACTGTCCCCGCCCCCTCCCCTCCCAGCTTCACCCTGTCCCCGCCCCCTCCCCGCCCAGCTTCACCCTGCCCCCGCCCCCTCCACTCCCTCCCAGGTCTCGCCTTCCCCGGCCCCCTCCTCACGCGGTTCTGTCCTCGCCCCAGCTCCTTCCGCTCCCTACCCGGCCCGGCCCCGCCCCCGCCCCCGCCCCCGCCCCCGCCCCCGCCCCCGCCCGGCTCCGCTCCAGCCCGGCTCCGCTCCAGCCCGGCTCCACTCCGGGGCGAATGGGAGCCTCTGCTCACACCAGATTGGCGGGACGGCCTCACGTGACCGCATCTCTTGGACTCTCGCTGTTACCGAAAAGGAGGAAAGGATTTGGGGCGGGCAGTCCTGGAGCCTCTCGCTGGCCTTACGGAGAGAGAGGGCTGGGGTGGAGGAGAGCCCTGGGGAGCAGGCAGAGGTGGGTTGGCGAGGACCTTGTGTGACTTGTGCCGAGAAACTTCACTTATTCCCTGGGGCTGGCAGTTGCCAAACTGGGTCTTGTAGATGCTAAGTCTCCGTAGAGGTCTCTTAGGTATGTTGCAAATGCTTGATTTGAATTACTTTTTTTTTTAAACAAACGTATTTTAAATGATTTTTAAAGCCTACTGTAAAAGACTGCCCAAATGTGCTGTGTCTCATTTATGGTTCTTTATTCACGTGCAAGAGGAGCTGGCTCTGCTCTCCACAAAAGGGCTGCTGGTTCCCTCTGGCCGTGATTTTGAAACGTTTTAAGCAGCAAAATCCCCTTCCAAACCGAGAATTCTGCAGTGCCTCAGTCAATAAGACTGATAGAAGCTATATTTATTGGGATAGAGTGATTTTATAATCTTTATTACACAATTGACAACCCAGGGAAAGAAAGATTGAGCTGGAAAGAGGGAAGGCACAGGGGGAAGGGAGACATCACCAGGCTGCAGGTGGGAGAGGGAATGGAATGGTGGCTCAGACAGGTGCAGGCGGAGTGAAGAACTCATAGAGTCTTGCCTTTCCGGCTCCCGGCTCTTTCTTGCTCATGGATTGGATGTGGGGCCGCAGGGTGGCAAGAGAGAAAACCTGGATGACTCCTGAGATTTTGGCTTGAGCAACTGGGCAGGTTCTGGTGCCAGTTGTTGATGTGGAGTGTGGGAAACTGAACATGGCCTCGTGTGTGCGGGTGCACTTTTGGGCGGTTACAGGAGGTAGTGGTAAGGAATGATAACAACAGAACATCAGGGTAAGCCTGATAAAGAATTATAAAAATCAGGCCATCAGGGTAAACTCAACATAACTACTGATGCAAATTGAATAGCCTCTGGCTGTTTACTAAAAATGGAATAAGGGATAGTAACTGTAGCTTTAATTCTGTAACAACAGAGCTAAAAAAAATCTACCATAACTGTGTAGACACTTGCTGGCTACCTGAGTGCATTCAAGGTTTTTCTAAATAATAAAATTGTCCAATCATTCTCTATTTTGAATTGGCATGTTCCTGTGGCTGTTGGTTTCTTCTCTGCCCCCACAAGTTTGGTGACAAGGATGGGACACCTTGAGTGAGCCTTTCCACTGGGCAAATTGGAGGATGTGTAGCCATCTTCGGTCAGACAAGAGGCCCTGTTTGCTGAAGTCTTTCTTCAACACTTTGACTCAGTAAGTCCATCATTTGATCGACCCTACTGTCGTAGCTTACACCAAAGAGAAATCATGGTCATATGTAAAGCTATATCCTCTCCCTAGCTCAAATATACAGGGAATAGAACCTATAATTAGAGAACTAGAAACAGAATCATAAAGAAATGACATTTGCCTTGTAATACTCTCTGTATATTACTTATGAAAAAGGAAGGAAAAGTGGCAAGGTTAGCTTGCTTACAGATTTTTACAAGATCTGATAGAAATATATTTTTGGTGTGTCTGACAGTTGTAGTACGCAACCCTGCTACTACGTTAACCTCCTATTATGTAACCTAATTTTAGTAATAAACTTATGTTGAGCTTTCTTTTCTATACCTTTAGCAGAGGAACCAAGGTATCTCTTTGTGTTTACCTATGAAGGCTTTTCATATTAGTGGCAATGCATGCCCCAGGGATTCAGAGATTTGCCTACCATAACCTCTAGGCATTTGCAAAAGAACTTAAAGAAACTTCCCCCGTCTTAGGAGTCTGTATACGGATATATATGTATGATTTATTGGTAAGTAACACCTCATGTGCTTGTAAACAAGACACATTAGGCTGGACGTGGTGGCTCACGCCTGCAAAACTAGCACTTTGGGAGGCTGAGGTGGGCAGATTGCTTGAGCTTAGAGTTCGAGACCAGGTTGGGCAACATGGTGAAACCCTGTCTCTACAAAAACATAAAAATTAGCCAGGCCTGATGGTGGGTGCCTGTAGTCCCAGCTACTTGAGAGGCTGAGGTGGGAGGATCTCTTGAGCCTGGGAGGTGGAGGTTGCAGTGAGCCGAGCTCGCACCACTGCACTCTAGTCTGGGTGACAGAGTGAGATCCTGTCCCCAAAACAAAAATAAGATACATTAGCTTTACCAAAATTCTAACCTCTCAAGGGCATAAAGCTCCTTTAGATAATTTGCAACATCCTTAGACCGAGGTCAAGTATTTGGAATATTTGTTAGTGGCTGATGGATGGAAAATAGTTCCGTCGCCAAAGCCAGCTTTACAAATGAAGCAACAGCTCCATGAAGCAGTAACTTTGTCACTGCAGAGAAACAGCTCCACCCTGTTGAGGTTGGTGTGCATTGCAGGCAACGGGTCCCTGCCTCTTCTGAGAGGGAAGCCACTCCTGGTGCTGCATGAAGCATCGCTACGTGCATTTTTGCAATAGCTAGGAGAAGCTAAAGAAGCCTTCGGATCCTTAAGTAGCCATTGATTTTCCTACCTGTACTTGGAGTCAGTTCCTAGCTGGTCATCTCTTCTCCCTTTTCTGTGAGGAGAATAAGGGTGCTGTTAGTGGTAGGTGTGCTTCCTCAAACACTAGCCTTTGGTTGACTTTTATGTGCCACTGGATTCTGTTCCTCCAGGGATGCCAGTCTGTTTAGAAGTCATTCCAACATTGGGTCTCTGCTTGGGAAGGTGCAGGCCTTGGCTCAGGGATGTAATTATGTGGGCCTTATGCCGTTGCTGCTGCTTTTATTTATTTTTATTTTTATTTTTATTTTTCTGAGACAGAGTCTCACTGTTGCCCAAGCTGGACTACAGTGGCGTGATCTCAACTCACTGCAACCTCTACCTCCCGGGTTCAAGCGATTCTCCTGCCTCAGCCTCCTGAGTAGCTAGGATTACAGGTGTGCACCATCACACCTGGCTAATTTTTGTATTTTTACTAGAGATAGGGTTTCTACTAAACTGCCTAGCTGAGCCCTGCCTGAATTCTATCATCTAGGATGATACCATGTTGGCCAGGCTGGTCTTGAACTCCTGACCTCAAGTGATCCACCCACCTCGGCCTCCCAAAGTGCTGGGATTACAGGCGTGAGCCACCACACCTGGCCTGTTGCTGCTGCTTTTTAAGTTCCTATGACACAGCGCTTGTCAGTGCTCTGTAAGCGTTACTGTCTGACCCTAGTGGGATTCAAGGAAGGTGTGAACTTTGAGCCCAGTGACTCTGTTGCCAGATCCTGACTGGACAGCAGCACAACCACCTCGCAGCCCTCAATGAAGACGCGTGGCCTCCATCTGATTCATCATATAGTCTCGTTCCCATGTTAACTTAATAGCATTCGTTGATGGGTCTTATGTGAGAGACACAGGAGGAGACAGAAAAGCACCCAATGCAGAAGTCAGTTCCCATGGGATTCTACAGGCTTGCATCCCCCCACACAGAAAGTCAGCCCAAGCCATGGAACTCAGCTTTTACATGAGCTGTTACAGTCACCACTGGTCTTAATGTGTATATCTATACCGTAGTAAATGTGTGTTTGGGGTCTGTCATGCTGTGGGACAAATTAAAAAACAGAGGCTTTCTAATACTAATGGGAATGACAGCATCATGGGGAAAGTAACTGCCCATTTCTGTAGTTCATACCGGCTCTGTGGAGGCCCTGGTGGGAGGATGTGGGGAGCTCCATTAGCTGTTTCATAGGTGCCACTTGAGTCATTTATCAGCATCCAAGCCTGGGGCTCGGGGAGGCTGAACATAGGCAGGGGCAGTGGGGACAGGAACAGGGGTAGATGGAAAAACATTAAGGAAGCACTTGGTGCTTATTGGAAGGCAGAGTTGTCTAGGAAAGCGTCTGGGCCTCTGGATTGGGTGATTGGATGACTAGCTGAGACATTTGCAATTTCACTGTTACTGGAAATACACGAAGACGGGGTGCAGGTTTTGCAGGACTCATTTGTGGTCACGTTGAATTTAAAGTGGATGTAATAATACATGTTGATGTCATTCTGAGTGATGACAGAAATTGGATGCAAAGGAACATTGTGAACCAGGTGCAAAAATCTTGTACCAATATAGCTCGGGAGATGAAATCTCTGAGGTGTAGGGTGTTACTTAGCTGAATGCTATGAATAAAGATGGAACAAGTATTTTTTTAATGAGAAATGTAAAAAATGGCTGTATTTTTTTATGACAAGTGAGGACACAGCCAACTCTATCTGTTGACCCCAAGGTGTTCAAGGTAAAGGAGAAGGCTCCCATTAACGTGGCCTCACAAGAGAACCAGACTTCAGGGAGAGGAGAGCAGAAAGTGATTATATTATGGGTTAGGTGGAAGTTGTGGGGACATGAAATGGTGTCCTTAAGAGGCATTTCCAGTTTACTCTGAAGGATGATACCTTCATCTAGGCCTTCAAAGATTCTTAATAACTTCCCAAGTACAATAACTGCACATAGTCAAAGATGGTCAAAATGAAATAAGATACCATGAATGAAAATCAGCAGCACCAGCCCACCTCCCAAAAAATTAACAATGGATTCTCAAAGACTTAGACGTTGAAATGATCAGATGTAGAATATAAAACAAATCTTACTATGTTTAATCAAGACAAGCTTGAAAATATTTGCGGGGAATAGGAAAGTGTATAAAGTTATATAGTAGTATTGAAAAAAGGACAGAACTTTTAGAAGAAACCAAGGTTAAAAACTCAGGTGAAATCTCTTGACCTGTTTGTTGCTAGGACATTCTCTCTGGGACCCCTGAGCCCATCTAACCTCCAGTCCGTCCATCAACTGATTACTGCTCAGTCACCTCAGTCGATACCACTGGGAGCCGGAGAACTGCCTAGCTGAGCCCTGCCTGAATGCCTGACTCATAACTCATGGTGTAAGTGAAAGTGAATACCCAGCCACACCCAGATAA
The DNA here is from genome assembly GCF_037993035.2 of Macaca fascicularis. NCBI lineage: Eukaryota > Metazoa > Chordata > Mammalia > Primates > Cercopithecidae > Macaca > Macaca fascicularis. The sequence goes on from NC_088386.1 coordinate 1,694,713, forward strand.
AGACCTAGACAGAAGCCCAGGGGTCTGTTTCTCCCACCCCTGCCACACCTCCAAAGGCACTTGCTATCTTTTTTTTTTTTTGAGACAGAGTCTCGCTCTGTCGCCCAGGCTGGAGCGCAGTGGCGTGATCTCGGCTCACTGCAAGCTCCGCCTCCTGGGTTCACGCCATTCTCCTGCCTCCGCCTCCCGAGTAGCTGGGACTACAGGCGCCTGCCACCACGCCCGACTAAGTTTTTTGTATTTTTAATGGAGACAGGGTTTCACCATGTTAGCCAGGATGGTCTTGATCTCCTGACCTCGTGATCTGCCCACTTTGGCTTCCCAAAGTGCTGGGATTACAGGCATGAGCCACCGCACCCTGCCAACCTGCTATCTTGACCTTCATGATCCGTAGCACAGTGCACTCCTAAATATTGCGTATGCGTCCCTAAACAACATACTGTATCCGTAACATTTAAAACCTTATTGATTGTGAAGTGTGCCATTATCTTACTTACCAATAAGGAAAAATGATGCAATTAAACTGACACTTTTTGATTAGAATTTTCATTTTATGCTTATTAAAAAGCATACTTATCGCTTGTAACTTACTAACCCAAGCTGATGCCTCACACATACACGAAAACAGATTGAAAATTCTTAAGCAGCTCAAACTGCCAAAAAGGCCAGCTGTGCAGCTGGACTCAGCCAGACACTCAGCAGTGGCACCAGCAGCTCCTCTGTATGAGCTATGATGAGGCTCTGGAAGTTTGAAGATGATGCCACCTATTGGCTAATGAGGTCAAATAGTCTTGACTTTTGTGGTAATTATGATGCTAAGAGTGCCAGCCATCTGTAAGAAAGCCCAGAAAGAGTGGAGATGCACTATGCTAAGAAATTCTCAATGGCCAGCACTCTTTTTGCATAGAGAATGATACAGCAAGGGGAGACACAGACAATCTGGGTCAAAAGTGATGCGGAGAATGTGGAGCCCAATTAGGAAGAGGTTTTAAGACGACCTGAACCAGAATATTTTGCTTAATTTTTCTTTTTTAATGCACGCACAAGCATAATGTATAATAAAAGCTGTGTGCACACACATCATAAATTTTCTTTTTAATAAGCATAAAATGAAAATTCTAATCAAGAAAGTGTTTTTTCGTTTAACTGCATCATTTTTCATTATCTGTGTGTAAGATTATTACATACTTCATATTCAATAGAGTTTAAATGTGTTAACTAAAAAAATCATGAATCTATAAATGTAGGGAGAAGCCTTTATTTCTTATAAGGGTTAGAGTCTGTAAGGGGGCCATTCCTCAGGCTGGGAAGCATAGCGTCTGGCAAAGCCCACAGGTATTTTCAAAGAGGAGGGGCTGAGATAGGAGCTTTGTGCCCAACAGGTTGGCTGAACATACATATTCAACAGCTTACAGGAGGAGCTATGAATAATCATGAAGACCATCCTGATGCATGCGTATTGAACCATAGGTATGTAACCTATGACCTATTCCACCCTGGGGAGGAGACTTAGCATTTAAATGTATTACAATTAGGCCCTATATGTGAAAAGATCTTTTCAGGACCTGAAGGCAGCCTCTGTAAACCGGCCAGAACCAGTCTGTGGTGGTTGGTCTTCTTATCTGGGGAAAGTTACTGAAATCTATTTCTTATCCAATCAAAGCTGTAGTTATGGCTGATGAAACAGCAGGCTCAGTTAGTCATTGTCTAGTGGTGAGTTACAAATTGCTTTAATATTGTTTATCTCATGGCCAGTGCTTGTTTTGTTGCTAGAGAAAAGGAAGAACCTTATGGCAGTTAGAAAATAGTTTATTCTTTAAAGCATAGGGATGTGGGACTTAACCCTTGCCTGACATGGCCTTGGGTCCTGTTTATAATGTGGCATCTTATTGCCACAGAGCCTTCTGTCAGTCTTACAGCCTCTATTTTAACATGAATGCTGGTCAGTTGTTGTGTGTATACTGCAAGCAAAAGGGAGGGGGGATAATGAGGCATGTCTGACCTCCCATCCCATCATGGCTGAGAACTCAGTTTTTAAGGTTTTTCTGGGGTCTTTTTGCCCAAGAGCGGGGTCTATTCAGTTGGCAGGGGACTTAGGATTTTATGCGGTGGTTCACGCCTGTAATCCCAGCACTTTGGGAGGCTGAGGTGGGTGGATCATGAGGTCAAGAGATCGAGGCCATCCTGGCCAACAAGGTGAAACCCTATCTCTACTAAAAATACAAAAATTAGCTGGGCATAGTGGCGCACACCTATAGTCCCAGCTGAGGCAGGAGAATCACTTGAACCCAGGAGGCGGAGGCGGTAATGAGCTGAGATCGCGCCATTGCACTCCAGCCTGGGCGAGACAGTGAGACTCCATCTCAGAAAAAAAAAAAAAGAAAAAAAATTTACAGATATTATGAATACCGTAGGTCATGTAGGGATGCATATGCAGGTGAACAAATGAAACACAGCAAGGAATTGACTGTGGTAAAAGTCAAGATGGTGGGCACCATGGGTGTTGAGGCAGGGGTTAGGGAGAGAACCTTGGCTTCTGGCAGGCTCTAGGTCTTCACCTGGGTGTGGGTGGGCATGACTTTTACTATTATTGGGTGAATTATAAATATATGTTTTATGCACTTTTCTATGTGTGTTATTTTCATAATTAGAAAGTTTAAGTCCAGGCATGGTGGCTCATGCCTGTAATCTCAGCACTTTGGGAGGCTGAGGTGGGCGGATCACTGAGGTCAGGAGTTCGAGACCAGCAATTTGGAAGCAGAAATCCAAACAACAGGGAGCTGAGTGCAGCAAGGGCAGGGTCCTGGGAGGGCCTCTCCAGAGACCTTTCTCCTGGAGGGAAGATGGGGTCATTTTGCTGAGCAGAGGGCAGCAGTGGTTTCCTTTTAGATGCTGTGGGTGCCCCCGTCAGCAGGAGCCCCAGTTGTGGCCTCAGGGATGGGAAGGAGAGCTCTTTCAGTGTTGCCTTAGGTGTGCGTCGGTGTGTGTCCTAACCCAGTCCTTCCCACACTTCCCCACGTGCTGATCACTGTGAGCACTTCTAAGGCCTGGGTCTTTGCATTAGAAACTTATTTGTTAGGGGTACGGGGGCAAAGAAGGCACCTGGCACTCATCCTCATCTCCAGCTTCCACGCTCGGGCAGGATGTCTTTGTCCCTGAGTGAGGTGGTGAGCGTTGCTGGCCCCACAGTGTTACCTGCCTCTACCTGGTCGGGTGAGCCAAGGGGGACCCTGTCCATGATGTCTGGGCCAAGATGTCCCTGTCGGCGACCCTGGCAGGTCCTCTGTCCTGCCACTGCTCCTGTGGTCACATAGGGGGTCTGCTCCTCATGGACCCCCTACCCCCATGTAGTTGTAATGCGAGTGAGGGGTTCTAATTTTGTGGGCTTTATCTTGGTGAAATAAAGGTTAATATCACAGAACCGAAAACAAAGCTTCTGCTCATTACTAGGGGGTTTCAGCTACTCCCTTTCTGCAAAACAATAAATCCAATCTTCACATTTTCAGCTTTCTCATGATTCTCACCCTCCCTTCTAAGGTAAGATAATCCTAACAATACTCTTGGAGAAATTCTATGTGTATGCGTGTGTGTATGTGTATGCGTGTGTGTATGTGTATGCGTGTGTGTATGTGTATGCGTGTGTGTATGTGTATGCGTGTGTGTGTGTGTGTGTGTAACTTTTTCCTTTGCCAGCTGAAATTAAACTTACTTGGTGAAAGAGACAGCAAGAAAACAACAGGCAGTATTGAACATTTTAGGTGAAACAATGGGGACTTTAAACACGATAATGATGATTACAGGTTGATGGATAAATAGATAACACTTTATGATCAATTACTCTGAGTATTTTAGAATATGTGAATTGCCTGAGAGATATGTGTTCATGTGTATGTGTGTATTTGTGTAGCTGTGTGTATGTCAGATGTGTGTGCACATGTATGTGTGTGGTTGTGTTGCCATGTGTATATCAGCGTTGGAACTGAATGACTAATGTGCCAATCTGTCTTAGGTTATGTTCTTTTCTTCTTCTTCTATTATGGGCTGATGAATTAAAAACTAACCTGGCAGGTGGACACGGTGGCTCACGCCTGTAATCCCAGCACTTTGGGAGGCTAAGGTGGGCAGATCCCCTGAGGTCAGGGGTTTGAGACCAGTCTGGCCAACATGATAAAGCCCTGTCTCTATTAAAAATACAAAAATTAGCCAGCGTGGTGGCGGGCACCTGTAGTCCCAGCTATTCAGGAGGCTGAGGCAGGAGAATCACTTGAACCTGGGAGGTGGAGGTTGCAGTGAGTGGAGATCATGCCACTGCATTCCAGCCTGGGCAACAGAGTGAGACTCCGTCTCAAAACCAACCAAACGAACAAACAAAAAAACAAAAAGCAAACAAACCGGAAAACAAAAACCTGGCTAGGCTGGGTGCAGTGGCTCACACCTGCAATCCCAGCACTTCGGGAAGCTGAGGTAGGTGCATCACCTGAGCTCGGGGGTTCAAGACTAGCCTAGGCTAGCACCAAGCTAGCCCTGAGAAGTAAATTAGCAACTTGATGAGCACGAAGGTCATAGGAGTCTGAAACAACAGGCCAAGGAAGTGGAAGTGAGAGTCAGATGCTTGGTTCCCCTATAGAAACTAAAGATAACATCTTAACATATGTTCCTGAGTTGTTTTTTGGAAACCTAGACCCCTACCAAACAGATCTGTGGCACACAGACCTCTGATAAGGGGGAACCGAAGACTGAATTCTGGACTACCGTTCTTTGTTCTAAATTTCTTCTTGAAGAGCTTGGAGGGAGTCACTCCCGTGAGCCAGAGCTAACGTTCTTTCCTGATGACCCCAAATTTATAAACAAAGCTTCTTTTCATGAACTAATTGCAAATCAGAAAATTGTTTAATCTACCTATGACCTGTTAGCCCCATCTCTACAAAAAAAAAAAAAACCAAAAAAGAAAAGAAAAGAAAAGACAAAATTAGCCGGCGTGACAGTGCAGAGCTGTAGTCCCAGGTGCTTGGAAGGCTGAGGTGGGAGGACAGCTGGACCCCAGGAGGTGGAGGTTGCAGTTAGCTGAGATCGTGCCACTGCGCTCCAGCCTGGGTGGAATAGAGACTGTGTTTCAAAAAAGAGACAAATAAAAAACTAACCTGGCTCTAGAAATTCAATTTTTCTCTCAGTGACAATTTTGGGATTGTGCTTCTGCATCTTTTAAGTCTGTAAGATTTTTACCAGCTTCACCAGACACAAGAACCTAGGAGCTGCTGTAATAGGGGCTGGGTATTGGGAGCTGGGTATTCAGGAAGAGGTGGAGATGCAGTGATATATTGGGCATTTATTAGCATAAGATAGAAGCAACATTTTCTTTTATTTTTATTCATCCCCCGCTGACCCAGGAAATCGTACATGACGTATAGGGAAGTGTGTGGGGCAGTGGAAGGAATGTGGACTATTGCGTCCCATCACTTGTCTGGATGACCTTGGATGAGGTAACCCACCTCAGCTGCAGTTGTCTCATGGTACAATGGGAAAAGAAGCCTCATTTTCATTTTCCTGGCTGTGCGGGTTAGGAATGATGCTTTGAGGTGCGGAGCGTTGACGCCATGCGGGACTCCTGCACCTCGCTTTGAACAGATGAGTGACTGGGTGCATGGCATGGTTCTGAAGCCTGCTAAAGGGAATGCTTTATTTAGAAAGTCAGGTCTGGCCGGGCGCAGTGGTTCACACCTGTAATTCCAGCACTTTGAGAGACCGAGATGGGCAGATCACCTGAGGTCAGGAGTTCTGCCTGGCCAACATTGTGAAACCCCATCTCTACTAAAAAAAAATATAAAAATTAGCTGGGCGTGATGACAGGTGCCTGTAATCCCAGCTACTCGGGAAGCGAGGGCAGGAGAATCGCTTGAACCTGGGAGGCAGAGGTTGCAGTGAGCCGAGATCCTGCCACTACACTCCAGCCTGGGCGACAAGAGTGAAACTCATCTCAAAAAAAAAAAAAAAAAAAAAAAAGAAAGTCAGGTCCAACTAAGCAACGAAGTGATTCCTCCTGCCCTTTTTCTTTTTCTTTTTCTTTTTTAAAAGCAGGGTTGATGGGGAAGCCTCCCCTCTGTTTCTGGTGCAGGGGAGCAGGCAAGTTCACGCGTGTGGGGGCTGCACACACCGAAAGGGTGGGCCCGTGGTTGACAGCCAGCTCTTCCTGGGAGTTTCCTGACCTGTTGTAAAGGATGAAAAGTAGCAGAAGATCTCCGTGGGGCATTTTACCAGGAGAGAGATCTTGGAAAAAAAAAATACTCCTTTTAAGAGAGTTTGTTCTTTAAATGGGAAAGTGGCTTTTGAAGGCTGTGAAACTAAAACACTTAAAATTGAAGAATGAATTCGAGGAATGTAAATGGGGCAGTTTTCACGTACTTCTATTCAGGCATATCTTTTGGTTTGGGGATTTTTTTTGGCCTGATGATCTTAATTGGATTCCAGAAAAATGTTTCTAAGTGAATATTGTTTAACCATTTCGTTGTACTGACCATAACTGGTAGGATAAAAGCAAGCCACACATTTTATTTTTCATCTTCCTGAGACAGAGCAGGGACCCCATTTTAGGGCCCATGGCCCCCCAAGCGTGAAAATAAAGGAAAATCTTGCGTTTCTTTAAGGGAAATTCCAGGTACCCACCTAACCCTGAGAAGGAAATAAGCAACTTGATAAGTAAAAAGACAGCAGTAGTCTGAAACAACCGCCAAGGAAGTTAGAGTCAGATGCTTGGTTCCCTATAGAAATTAAAGATAACATCTGAACATATGTCCCAGAGTTGTTTTTCAGAAACCTGGACCCCCACCAAACAGATCTGTGGGCCATAGGTATCTGGGAAGGGGGAACTGAAGACTGAATTCTAGATCTGAATCCTTTTTTCTTAATTTCTTCTTGAAGGGCCTGGAAGGAGTCGCACCCACGAGTCAGAGCTAACATTCTTGTCTGATGACCCCAAATTTATAAACAAAGCTTCTTTTCGTTAAATCGGAAAATCTTTGAATTTACCTATGACATGTAAGCACCTTGTTTTAAGATATCTCGTCTTTTGGGGCCAAAACCGATGTGTAACTCCCATGTACTGACTTACAGTTTTGCCTATTACCTTTGCTTTTGTGAGATTTAGCCTTGCCTTTAGAAACACTATGGGAAAGCTATTGGGGAGGTCAGAATTTAAACATTAGCTGCTGGTTGTCCTTGCTTTGTGCCTTGCAAATAAATGCCTTCCTTTCTGCCACAGCAAAACCCATGTGGATACTCGGTCTTACTGTGTTGGGCAAGCAGGCCCCACATCGGTTCTACAACCTTCCCTCTGCCCCTTTAATGGTCTCTCTGGATGTTTCGAGGAGACTCCAATATTTTCCCAGTCCCTCTCAGACCCATCTGGTGTAACATAAAAACTTTAAACTCCTAGCTCAGCTATTTGTCCTTCTAACATCCATCTCCCTTCTTCCTTAGGAATGGAATCCTCATTTTGTTAGGGTGTTAACGTGCCCAGACAGAAACCTCCCTTCCTCAGCCTCTGGTGCAGCTGCACATTGCCAGGTGACACAGTCTGGTGATGAGTTACCATCTGATGGTTTTGGGCAAAGCTTTTGCTTTTGTGGCCTAGGCATGTTCCTTCTTTGCTTCCCTCTCTCGGTAGACAACCAAGAGGCCAGGGTGTCAGCCATCTGTGGCCAAAGAATGGGGGAGTGAAACCAGGGTGAGCGTCCTCCTTTGGCATTTGCTGCGCTTGAGATACCCTCTCCCGGATATGTGGAGGCCACTGTCAGTTGAGTTTTCTTTTGCTTGCAGCTGAATGCAGTCCTCGATGATACATCTGAGGGTTATGAATGTTTGAGTTGGGGCAGAGTGCTCCTGCACCAACACAGCCTCAGGAAGGGCCTCTCTCGACTCTGCTTCAGTGTCTGGTCGGGAATTAGGGAGGAGGGGATTGAGTCAGGAAGAGGGAGTGGCCTGGAACACTACACACTCAGCGTGGGGCTCTCTGTGAGTATACTCCGTGTGCTTGTCCTATTCAATCCTGATGTCCTCAGAGGCTGGGAACTGCCTTGCCCTCATTCTCAATAAGCCTAGAGTGAAGCTGGGCCCTGAGGAGGGGACGCCTGGGAGCACACATTCTGATTGGTGCTCAGGTGGTCACAGTCACGTAAGTGTAGCACTACACATGGGGCCAGGGCTCTGTTTTAATAAGGTAACTCAGCTTTGGATCTGGGTGGACATTTGCATCCCCCTCCCTCCACCAGGCCAGTGCCACTTAACCACATGCTGTTTTTATCAGCTGAGGTAAAGCTAGCTGCTATAATAGATCAACCTCAGCTTCTTGGTGGCGTGACCTAACACCTTAGAATTTTATTCCTTACTCGGGGAAGCCCAGTCCGTGGAGGTGAGAAGCAGAGGGTGCTCTCTGTCGTTCTCACAGACCCAGGCTGACAGAGTCCCTGCCATCCCCAAGACCCGGCTCCTGGATGCCCTTGGCATTGACATTTGGCTGCAGACAGCGGGAGAGAGAGAGAGTAGAACTGCCTGAGGTCACTCAGCATGCGTCAGCTTCATTCCCGGTCCGCGGCTGGAGCGTAGTCACATGGCGCAGGGCTGCCAAGGCTGTCAGGACGTGTGTTCTGCACCGTGTGCCCAGAGCAAGGGAAGGGGTTTGGTGGAAGTTTGCCAGTTCCAGCGACCGTCGAGATCAAATGCATGGAGGCTCTGGCTTTCACACAGGTCAGGTGTCACGACTGCTACAAGCTGGGTTTTCCTCCAGCTCATGCTCCTGTCCAGAGAGAGCATCTATTTTTTTCACTATCTACAGAATCGGAGAACTTGCCTTTCTCAGGGCAGAGTTCAAATTCCCAACTTGTATGAAATGAGATTTTCTTCCCAGTGATAAATGGTGGGATGTCTACAGACATCTGCAAGGTGTTCGTTGCACCCCCCGGTTTCTCCCTTGGCAAAGAACTGTGGCCACTTCGTCCGGCTCCCCAGGATGGGACTGTGAGCTGAGCTCCGGACACTGGCAAAACGCCAGGCCCAGGATTTTTTCCCCACAATACAACTAGATCCTGACCAAGGGTTTTTGATGAAAATCAGATTTTGAAGACTCCTCTGGTTTATAAGAGCTTCCTCATGGAGAAAACTTTGTAGATCTCACCATTTACAGATATGAGAGATGAGTTTCCTTCTGAGTGATCTCATTCTGCTCTGATGTCCCTGGGAACACACACTGGAGTCAATATCTCCAATCTTTTCAAATTAAATTAGCTCCCTCTAGGGAGCCAGATAAAAGAATGATCGGAAGAAATGGAACAATATAGATTAGCCCATTTTTGATGCTTGGGTTAAATTTTATTAAAGTGACTGTTCCGCATTGCCTAAACCATCTATTTTGAGAATGATTTGTCGTTATTTCTAAAAATATACTTATACCTCTGCCCTAAATTGTAACTAAATCCAAAAACCATACTTAAATTCTGCCTAAATGACAACTTAATCCACATTTAAAGGACTTCCTTGGATGAAGGACACTGGAAGTTTAAACTTTGCAACCTGTCTTTTTACTACTCTTTTCTGTTCATCTTAGATCAGCTTAATGGCATAAACTAGTAGTAATATGGCAGGTATTTGAAGAGATAAAAACCATAGTCCTATGTTAGGAAACTGTTATTCTTCAAGAAAATATATGCCACTCTGCAAGACGCCAGATGTCCTTCCACCGGGGCACATCTGGCTAATGGCGGCACTGCTCATGTCCTCTCTGTCCAGGTTGACATGCCCCAGTTTGCTGACCACATCCAATTTTGCCTGTTGTTCTAGCATCATAATAGGGCCCCCATTCACTCTCACAAGTATCCCCTTTTGGATCACCCTACATTGTCACCCTACATCTGGTTAATGTGGTATTACTAAGCATAAAGCGACTTTTGAGGAAGCCTGACCATTTATCCACGGGGGTGACTGGAGTCTTTCTGAGAAGCATTGACTTTATTTTAAAAGACTTCAATACCTTCAGACACATTGATTTTTGATGACATGAATTGTATGTATAAAGAGAGTTCAGTAACATCAGAGAGACTAATTGAGATCACATGAACCACGGAGGTGTGGAGTCTAATACGGCAAAACCGGGTTCCATCCTCTAACCCCGGACATCAGCAGCTCCACCTAATGGTTCTCTGGACCTAGTGAGCCCTGAAAGCCCTCTGTTAGGTGAAGACGGAGCTCACAGCTCCGGGCCTCAGGCTGTGCGTTTCCTTGTCTCTACTGCTTTTCAGGAGAGGCTGGCAGCCCCTCCCTGGTTAGCCCGGTGCGCCTGTGTCATGCCCGCAGCCACCGCTGCCTAGAATCTTCAGCGAGAGCATCTATTTGTCAGTGACGCCCCTGCTTCAGTGTTCTCTGCCCAGCTCCATCAGGGTGTCTGTTTCTATGACCTCTACCAGGAGATGTGGGGCATCTGCTGTCCAGATCCCAGGCAGGTGGAGGGATAGGTGGGTGTGGGCCCTCATTTGGGTTGGTGAGCACTCAGAGCCAGGGTCTGCAGGTGGAACTCCAACCCCACACCCCTGCTACGTCCCAGGGGTGTCACGAGGATTAGAGGGGTTACAGCTGTGCTCATTGTATAGGACGGGTCACCCCCATGCCTGCCGCAAAGCCTGACTCACCCCTGCTGCCCTATGGGAGGTGCTCTCTGTTGTTCAGACAGGGATGTTTTGGTTTGGAGAGAGACTGGCTGGGCTCAGGGCACCCCTAAGGTGGTCACTAAGTGTGGCCTGGAGCCCCAAGTATGGAGAGGTGCCCTGGTGCTGGGAGGAGGGAGGTCCCACGAGCTTCCAGGCTGGGTGCCTGCTGCTGTCCTCTGGAGGCGTCCTCACCGGTGACAACACTCCTGCTCCCAGCTCCCAGCTGGGCCTCTGAGCTTGGGAAAGGTGGCTGGCTGCTGGGCTGGCAGCCCGGAACCTCGTCTCCTGAGGGCACAGCTGAGTGAGGGGTGAGACTTGGTCTTCCTGCCATCCTGCAGGGCCTTGGCAGGCTCTCTCCTGCCTTTGCTCCCCTCCACCTGGGACCCCACCCTCAGCTCCCCTGACCCCTCTACCTGTTCCTGTCCAGGCTATCTCTTACTGAGGCCTGTCGTGGCAACAAACCAACACCAAGCACTTTGCCCAGCCCCTACCCCCACCAGATTGTCAGCTGCTTGAGGCAGGAATGTGCCTGTTGCCCTCACTGCCCAGCTCCCTGCCAGCACCTACCCCAGACCCTGTCAGCTGGAAGAATGGGGGACATCACCAGAGTCTCAGTCATTGTTTCTGAATATGGAGAAACAGTCCGCACCTGGTATGGTTGTTATGAGAATAATGAATCTTTCCTAAGGACCATGCCTGCAACAGGAAGGCTCACAGCAAATACCTGCTGCTACTATTACTCCCTTAGTTCACAGAGAGGCACAGTGGCCACCTGGGCCCCCCTGCCTCTCCACACTGCCCATTAGCTGGGTGGGTGGGAGGCTGGAGGGGTCCTGCTTGCAAGCTTTCCAGCTCAGGTGGAGGCTTTTCTTCATCACGAACTACCATCTGTCATAATGGAGCAGCTGATGCGGGTATTTCTTGTTCTTTCCAAGCACCTTGGCGGCTATCGAGAGAGCGGTCTTGACCAGGAGTGGCATCTGAATTAGGGATAGAAACTGAGTGATAGAGTGAGGCTGACAGAAGAGTTATTTAGAAAAGTTTTAATAATTACTGCCATTTGCACAGGATTCCCACTAAAACAGGCAACTCTGAAGGCAAAGAGCTGGGAGAGTCTGCTGCAGGGGTCAGTAGGTTGTGGTGGAAAGAAGTTTCTGTGTCTGGAATTAGAAATCTGAGCTCGAGTCCTGTGCCACGAGGCAAGTCCTTCCACCTCTCCAATCCCCAGTTTCCTCCTCTGTAACCACACCCACACTGTGAGAATGAAACCACAAATGCACACACCAGCCCAGCGCCTGGCACGGCACTGAGAGGACTGGGCAGGAATCACCATGACAGCTTGTGTTGGCAGAGCACCTAATAGTATCAAAGGACTGTTTCAGTACATCACTTCTTTTGACCTTTTAAAGAATCGTGTAACATACATAGAGCAGGAACTCTCATCTCTAATTTTTCAGTGAGATAGAGGTTAAGGGCATTCAACCACAAGATCAAACACTGCAGAAAAGAAATTGGAACTTTTAATCTGACTCTCAGTCCTGTTCATTTCTTTAATTTCTTTTTTATTGAGGGGAAATCCGTATAACATAAATTTAACCATTTTACACTGAGCAATTCAATGGCATTTAGTACATTTAAAATGTTATGCAACCGCTACCTCTATCTAGTTCCAACATGTTTCAAGGTCATGAATATTTATCCCTGTGTTTTATCCTAAGGTTTTAAAAAGTGGTTTTAGCTGTTTTTACTGTAATTAGGTTCATTGATCTATTTTGAGTGAATATTTGTATATGGTATGAGGTAGGGGGTCCAATTTCATTCTTTTGTATGTGGCATGTGGATATCCAGTTTTCTCAGCACCATTTGTTGAAAGACTGTCATTTCTCTTTTGAATGTTCTTGATACCCTTGTAGGAAAGCAATTGTCAATAGACAGTGGGTTTATTTCCAGACTCTCAGTTCTATTCTGTTGGTCTGTATGTTTATTCTTATACCAGCACTACACTGTTTTGATCACTGTAGCTTTGTAGTAAGTTTTGAAAATGGCAAGTGGAGTACTCCAAGTTTACTCTTCTTTTTCAAGATTGTTTTAGCTTTTCATGGCCTCTTAAAATTCCATGCAAATTTGAGAATTGGCTTCTCCATTTCTGAAAAACAGACCATTGACTTTGACATGGATTGCATAGAATTTGTAGACTACTTTGAGTAGTATTGTCATCTAAACATTGTTAAGTACTCCAATCCAGGAAGATGAGATATTTTTCCATTTATTTAGGTCTTTTAAATTTCTTTCAGCAGTGTTTTATAGTTTTTAATGTATAAGTCTTTCATATCCTTTGTTAAATTTATTCCTGGGTATATTATTATTTTTGATGTTATTGTAAATAGAATTGACTTCTTAATTTCCCTTACAGATTATTTATTGCTGATATATAGATACACAATTGATTTTTGCATGTTGCTCTTTTACTCTGCCACTTTGTTGATTAGCTCTAGTAGTTTTTGTGTAGACTCTTTGGGATTTACTATGTAGGATCATGTATTCTGTGAATAGAGATAGTTTTACTTTTTCCTCTCCAATTTGGATATTTTAAATTTCTTTTTCTTGCCTAGTTGCTCTGGCTAGCATCTGCAGTAAAATGTTAAATAGTGAAAGTAGGCATCCTTGATCTTACGGTCCTGATCTAAGGGGGAAACCTTGTAGACTTTTGAATATGTCTATGGAATATGTCTCTTGGAAAAGCTGTTAGCTGCGGGTTTTTCATAAAAATTCTTCACCAGATTGAGAAAGTTCACTTCTATTCTTGTTTTCTGACTATTTTTTAATCATAAAAGATATTAGATTTCGTCAAATGCTCCTTCTGCTTTGAGATAATTATGTTTCCTTTTGTTCTAGTAATGTATATTACACTGATTAATTTTCATATATTGAACCACCTTTGCATCCCTGGCATAAATCCCACTTGGCCATCATGTATAATCCTTTTCATATGTTGTTGCATTTGGATATATAGTATTTTGTTGAGAACTCTGCATCCCTACTCATTAGAAATATTGATCTGTAATTTCTTTTCTTTTTGTGTCTTTGGCTTTGGTATAAGGTAACTCTGACCTCATAGAATACATTAGGAAATCTCCCCTCTTCTGTATTTTTTGGAAGATTTTGACAAGAATTGGCATTAATTTTTATTTAAACATTTGGTGTCATTCACCAGGGAATCCGTCTGGTCCTGGGCTTTTCTCTGTTGGGAGGCTTTTGATACTAATTTAGTCTCTTTACTTGTTATACATCTGTTTAGATTTTCCATTTCTCCTTTAATCAGTGCTATGGACAAAACTGTGTCCTTTCCCCAATTCATATGTTGACCCTAAACCCCAATGTAACTGTATTCAAAGAGCTAATTAAGGCTAAATAATGCCCAAAGTGTGGTGCCCTAATCCAATATGATTGATGTCCTTATGAGAAGAGGAACAGACATGAGGGATGTGTGCACACAAGGAAAAGGCCATGTGGGCACACAGTGAAATGTCAGCTGTCTGCAAACCAAGGAGAGGGGCCTGCAAAGAAGCTAAACCTGCTGACACCTTGACCTTGGGCTTCTGGCCTACAGAACTGTGAGAAAATAAGTTTCTGTTGTTCATGCCACCTAGTCTGTAGTATTTTGTTATGTCAGCCCTAGCTGACTAAGATAGTTTTGGTATTTTGTGTGTTTCTGGGAATTGTTTTCATTTTACCTAGGTTATCTAATTTGTTGGTGTACAATTGTTTATAATATTTTCTTATAATCCTTTAAATTTTTTTTTGGTCACATTAGTAGTAATGTTTCCACTTTCATTTCTGATTTTAGTTTTTTGCATCTTTCTCTTTTTTTTCCTTTGTCAGTCTAGCTAAAAGGTTGTCATTTTGTTGATCTTTATGAAGAACAATGTTTTGGTTTTGTGATTCTTCCTGTTGTTTTTCTGTTCTGTATTTCATAAATCTCCACTCTAATCTTCATTATTTCCTTCCTCCTGCTAAGTTTAAATTTAGTTTGATCTTGTTTTATCTAGTTTTTTTGTAAGTTGTAAAGTTAGGTTATTAATGTGAGTTTTTTTCCTCTTGTTTTAGGTGTAGGCATTGACAGCTGTAAATTTTGCCCTGATTACTACATCTCATAAATTTAGGTATGTTGGGTTTTTATTTTCCTTTGTAGGAAGATGTTTTCTAATTGTGTTGTGATTTCTTCTTTGACCCATTGGTTATTTAAATGCAATGTTTACATATTTGCAAATTTTTTACTTTTCTTCTGATGTTGATTTCTAGCTTTATTCCATTGTGGCTGGAGAAGATACTTTACATAATTTTAATTTTTAAAATTTATTGAGACTTGTTTTGTGGTCTAATGTATGGTCTACCCCCAAAAATGTTCCATGCACATTAGAGAAAAATGTGTATTCTGCTGTTTTTGGGGTGGAGCGTTCTATACATGTCTCTTAGGTCTAGTGGGTGTGTGATGTTGTGCAAACCCTCTATTTTCTTATTGATCTTTGGTCTATATGTTCGATTTGTTGTTGAGAATGAAGTATTGAAGTCTCCAGCTATGATTATAGAATTGCTTTTCCCTTTAATTTTGTCAATGTATGCTTCACATATTTTGGGACTGTGTTGCTTAGTTATATGTTTGTAATTGTATCTTCTGTTGATCTTTTAATTACTACATAGTGTTCTTTTTTTGTCTCTTGCAACAGCCTTTTCTTTGACAGTGTTTCACTCTGTTACTCAGGCTGGAGGGAGGGCAGTGGCACAATCATAGCTCACTGTGACCTCCAACTCCTGGGCTCAAGTGGTCCTCTGACTTAAGTCTCCCAAGTAGGTAGGATTATAGGTGTGTGCCACCATGCTTGGCTAATTAAGACTTTTTTTTTTTTTTTTTGGTAGAGATGGGGTCTTGCTTTGCTGCTTGGTCTGCTCTTGAACTCTTGGCTTCAAGTGATCCTCCTGCCTCAGTCTCCCAAAGTGCTGGGATTACATATGTGAGCCATCATGTCCAGCCTCTTGTAATAGCTTCTGACTTAAGGTTTATATTGTCTGATCTTTATGTAGCTACCCCAGCTCTCTTTTGATTACTATTTGCATGGAATATCTTTTCTATACTTTCACTTTTTAAATATTTGAATCTAAAATATCTTAGACAATATATAGTTAGGTCATGTTTAAAAGAATCTTTTCTGTTACTATTAACCATTTGATTGGAGAGTTTAAACTATTTACATTTAAAGTGTAACTGATAAAAAGGGACTTATTTCTGCCATTTTTCTATTTGTTTTCTCTATGTCTTATAATTTTTGTTCCTCATGTCCTCCATTACTACCTTCTTTTTAAATTTTTTTGGTAGTGAACCATTTTGATGTCTCATTTCCTTTTGTATATTTTAAAAGCATATTTTCTTAGTAATTACAATAGGATTACAATTCACATCCTAAATTTGTAACCATCTAGTTTCAACTGATAGCAACTCAATCTTACTAACATGAAAACTCTGCTCCTATACAGCTCCATCCCCACCTTAAATTGTTGGTGTTACAGATTACATCTTTATACATTGTGGGCCCATTTACATGGATTTCAATTTGGTATGCATTTATCTTTTACACCATTTAGGGAATAAAAAATGAGTTACAAATTAAAAAATTGTAATACTGGCTTTTATGTTTAGAAACCTCTCTATTTCTTTATGTGGCTTTGTGTTACTTTTTAGTGTCCTTCCATTTCAGTGTAAAGGACTCCCTTTAGCATTTCCTGTAGGGCAGATATACTAGTAACAAATTCCCTCAGCTTTTGATTGTCAGGAATGTATTTACTTCTTCATTTTTCACGGTTTTGCTGGTTATTGAATCTTGGTTTACAGTTTTTTTTTTTTTCTTTTCTTTGGTGGTTTAAATATATCGTCTCACTGCTTTCTGTTCTCCATGGTTTGTGATGGGAAATTGGCAGTTAATCTTATTGAGAATCTATTGTACGTGATGAGTTGCTTCTGTCTTGCCACTACAAGAGTCTCTCTTTATCTTTGTCTTTGAACTGTTTGATTGTAATGTGTCTAAGTGTGGATCTCTTTGAATTTATTCTACTTGGAGTTTAATATCTTTCATCAAATTTAGACAGTTTTTATTTATTATTTCATCAACAGTTCTTTCTGCCCCTTTCTTCCTGTTTTCCTTCTGGGACTTCCATACTGCATATGTTGTCCTGCTTGATAGTGTCGTATTCTCTTTTTTTCTTCTACTCTTTATATCAGATAATTCCAGTTGTCCTATCATTGATTTCTCTGATTCATTTTTCTTTGTGTTCAAATCTGCTGTTTAACCCCTCTGGTGAATTTTTCTTTCTCTTTTCTTCTTCTTTTTTTTTTTTTTGAGATGGAATCTTGCTCTGTCACCTAGGCGGGAGTGCGGTGGCACGATTTTGGCTCTCTGTAACCTCTGCCTCCTGGGTTCAAGTGATTCTCCTGCCATGGCCTCCCGAGTAGCTGGGATTACAGGTGTGCACCACCATACCAAGCTAATTTTTGTGTTATTGGTAGAGACGGGTTTCACCATGTTGGCCAAGTTGGTCTTGAACTCCTGCTTCAGCCTCCCAAAATACTAGTATTACAGGCATGAGCCACTGTGCCTGGCCAAATTTATCATTTCAGCGATTTAACTTTTCAGTTCCAGAATTGCTGTTTGGTTTATTTTATAATTTATATTTGCTTATTGATTTTCTCATTTTGTATGTGCACTGTTTTCCTGGTTTTATTTAGTTTGTTGTCCTGGTTTTCTTTAGTTTTTTAAACATTTTAAGGTGGTTGACTTAAAAATTTTGTCCAGGAAGTCCAATAATAAGGTTTTCTCATGGATGGTTTATATAATTTTTTTCTACGATTGGGCTACCCTTTCCTATTCCTTTGTATATCTTGTGATTTTTTTGTTGTTGAAAATTGGGCATTTTGAATATTACAATGTGGTTACCCTGGAAATCAGATTATCTCCATTCCCTAGAGTTTGTTGTTATTTTTTCTTCTTGATGAATGTTGTCCTCTATTTCTTTAGGGATTTCTCCAAACTAATTTTGCAAAGACTGGGTTCTTTGTTATTTGTGGTCACTGAAGTCTCTGTTTCATTATCTCAGTGGTCAACAGTGACTTTCCAGAGATTTTCTTAAATATCTGGAGTGAAAGAAAAAAAGAAAGGAAGAAATAAATAAATAAATACATGAATGAAACAAGAAAACAAGAGAGAGAGAGAAGATACTAGTGTTTTGACTTTTGCAGCTTGGCTCTGAGTTGGAGTGGGAACTCCTTCAGTGCTAAGCCAGGCTGCCTGCAACTATGCCTTAACTTTTGCCTCTTGCTTGCATGGAGGCTACGGATCTGTCAGAGGTACAAGCCTGGGGTCCTTTTAGATGTTTTCTCATATGTGTCCTGTTCTGGGCCTGTGTGTTATCTTCTATCTTTGCCAGCATACACAGTAGCCCTTATTCTTCCAACAACCTTCCTTTTTGGCCTCCTTCTTTTTGGCTTTTGTTCTGCCACTTGCCTGACCACAGTTCCCTACACCAGGTGGGAAGAAAAGGGCAAGAAAATGGTCAATTTAGTCTTCCAGGGAACCATCAGACAGATTAATACATAGTACCAAAATATTTTAAAAACAAAGTCTGCATTAACCCCTGGCACCAGCAGGCCACACGGGGAATGCAGCCTCCTGTCATCATGGCTGATGCTGCTATGCTAGAGAATGGAAGGAAGGTGGATGAGCAAAAATGCCACTAGGCTTTCTTACCAAAGCTAGCTTCCCTTTTCTTTATTAAGCCACTTCTTTGTGGCTATACATTTGAGATTAGAGCTCAGTGTTTACAAACATTGATTATGTCAGTCTTTGACAGCTTATGATTGTTTCAATGGAGGGATTAATTCTTTAAGCTACCTATTCCATCATTTTTCTGTGACATCATCCCTGTTTGCCTCTTGATGAAAACATTCTTCCTTTCTTGCCAGACATGTATTCAAATTAATATTATTGCTAGATCTTGTGTGGCACAATCAAGATGCCCAATAGTCTTTTGAGGATGTGTAAAAAGAGCTTGTGAAGTCCTCCTCACCATCTTATTTGTAGTTTGCATCTTGGTTAGTGCTAAGTAAATGGTGCTCCTGAAGTCCCTAAAGCTGATCTTCACTCGTGCACTGTTTAAGCATTCCTTCATAGCATTAACTTATCAAATGCTTTTGAAGGATCAACACTTTGTTTTTCAGAAAGAGCAGGTTATAATATGACTGTTTTTATAAAAAATGCACTTTTCAACACCCTTGCCCACCCTTGGTAGGTTTACTCACCCGCCTGTACTTGACCATGAATTACTCAAGTCTTACTGTCACAGCTTCCAGGGCTGCATAGGCCACGTTAAAAACTGAACTGTTCTATTTGAAGTAAGGGTGAAACTCGGAGGCCCCATGCTTGCTTCTTGCTCCTTTCCTGCATGTTTCTGTGGAACTACCTTAGTACAAGTTATTTGCAAGGTGTAATAGAACTAGACTGCAATATTATACTCCACCAGAAGATGTCACTGTAACATGGGGTTTATACATGCTGAATCTATGGTAACGGAATAATGGTGATCCTTCCATTTTCGCAGTGAATCAAAAAGAGAAAGAAAAAGGTAGTTTTGGCCAACATATATACAAATTTTGAAGGTGAGAAAGAGATAGTCAACATCTATTCATAATGTTTAATTAATTCATTTAGTTACATATACATATTTGAAATTATGTATTATATAGAATCACATTAATTTGTAAATATCACTTTATTTTCATTCATATTTCATGGAACAACTTTATGAAAGCTCCTTACATGCTTATCTTTCATAAGTGTCTTTATTGTCACTAGAGACCTTAAAAACCTTTTCTTTGGAAATACTTTTAAACTTACAGGAAAGTTGCAAGAATAAGAATAGAACATGGAATATTCATACACTCTTTTCCCACATTCACCTTTTGTTAACATTTTGTTCATTTGCTTTATCTTGTTTTCTCTTTCCCTCTCTCTGTGCTATATCTGTATATCTATATCTACATCTATATCCATTTAGTTATCACTAAATACGTTGGTAAGTATTTCCTAAAAAAAAGGCATTCTCACACACTCTTTGGTTCAAATAACAACGTCAGGCCGGGCACAATGGCTCACACCTGTAATCCCAGCACTTTGGGAGGCCAGACAGGTGGATCACCTGAGGTCAAGAGTTCGAGACCAGCCTGGCCAACATGGTGAAACCCTCATCTCTACTAAAAATACAAAAATTAGCCAGGCATGGTGATGCGTGCCTGTAATCCCAGCTACTTGGGAGGCTGAGGCAGGGGAATTCACGTGAACCCGGAAGGTGGAGGTTGCGGTGAGCTGAAGTTGAGCCATTGCACTGCAGCCTGGTCGACAGAGCGAGGCTCCATTTCAAACAGACAGACAAACAAACAAGCAAATAACAACTTCAGTAACTTTTTTTCTAATCTGTTGGCCATATTCCAGTGTTGTCAATTGGCCCAATAATGTCCTTTACAGCATTTCTTCTGCTCCTTTAGAGAATCTGTCTAGGATCAGGTATTGCATTCGCTGCTCTGTTGTTCTGTTCTCCTTTAATCTGGAACATTGCCATAGCCTTTCCTTGTCTCTTATAACTTTGGTATTTTCGAAGAATGTAGTCACTTTCCCTCTCCCCCCAACTTTTTAAATGAATGATCCTGATTTTGAGTTTGCCTGATGTTTCCTCATGGTTAGATTTGAGTTATGTATCCTAGGCCAGAATGCTAGAGAGGCGATGCTGTGTCCCCCTCAGGGCAGCCCATCTTGAGGCATATGGTGCCTATTTGTTTCTCAGTGGTGATATTTATTTTCATCACCTGGTCAAGGTGTTGTTCAGTTTCTCCATGGGAGTGCCACCCACATCCCAGGAATGCTGCTAAGTATTCAACTTATATTTTTCACAGTTAATCCTGATGGCAATTTGCAAGCTGGTCTTCAGTCTTCTCACTATCCAGATACAGCAACTAGTGCCCACCGAGATTGAGATTCCATGGCACACATTGGTGAGGCTGGTGTTCGGATATGGTGCATCTGACTTTCCACGTCTCTACTGTGTTTCCCAGGCTGAGATGTTCTGATTAGGTTGACATAAGCCAGCACCATCTTATGCTATCTGCTTTATATATGAAACTCTGCCAAAGTGACTGCACAGTATAGTGAGGCTAATGTGTGGTCTTCAGAGTTACCTACCTACAACCTTGAGCTTCTCAATATTCACGTGTGGCAAAAAAAAAGAGAAAATTCGCATTGTGAGCTGCTATATCAGGATGGACAAACATAAGAAACTACAGTAACTATAGAGTTATAATTTTTATTAAAGAAATAAGATATATATATTTTCAATTTTCCAGAAGCATTTTGCTCCTGATTTCCAAATCTCACTGCAATTACTAGTTAATAAAAACATGTTTTAATATGCTGGCAGAAAATTGATACTATTTCCAATCTGTGCTGTGAAACAAATAAAATGTGGGGAGAAATTGAGCTCTCATTTCAGAAATGGGAAATGGATTTTTAAAAGTTCAGATCATTACCAAGGGTAATTTTCTTATAATAAGTTTAACACCCACTTGCTCAATGCAAAACTTTGCCAGGGAAAATTGTTACTTTTTCAAACACCATAAAGAAGGCTGTAACCTATTCCAAGAGCTGTCTATTCTAAAAGTCATTGTGTGCTTAGGTCCAGCAGTCTGTGCTTGCCCAGGGCGGGGGCAGGGCCCATGGGACTGTAGGTGCCCCGCACAGGGTGCGTGTTCCCCAACAGGATGGAAAGGCAGTTGTCAGGTCCAACTGAAGGAGCTGCTTACTTCCCTGGGAGGCAGTGCCCTGCTTCACGCATGGCCAGGAGTTTGAATCCTGGCTGCTTCTTCTAATAACCTTTGTGCTCTTGGAAATAAAGTATGAGAAACATTATTTATGTTCACTGATGGCTGACTCTCCCTACTTCTGGGCATATGGGGCAATTGTACTTCTCAGCCTCCTTGAAGTTAAGCATGGCCACGTGACTTGTTTGGCCAATATCAGGAATGGAATCTTATATGAATCATAGCTAGTATTGGGAATGGAACATAACTACAGGTTTTAATGCCATCAAAAGGATAATAAACAGCTGGGCATGGTGGTGCATGCTGTGATCCTAGCACTTTGGGAGGCTGAGGTGGGCAGATTGCTTGGGCTCAGGAGTTTGAGACCAGCCTGGGCAATATGGCGAGGCACCATCTCTATCAAAAATACAAAAATTAGCCAGGTATGGTGGCATGTGCCTATAGTCCCAGCTACTTGGTAGACTGAGATAGGAAGATCACTTAGGCCTGGGAGGTTGAGTTTGCAGTGAGCTGAGATTATATCACTGCACTCTATCCTGGGTGACAGAGTAAGACCTTGTCTCAAAAAAATTGTAATAAATATTATGAATAATTTTATTCCAATAAATTTTATAATTTAGATGAAATAAATTTCTGAAAGACAAAAACAGAGCTTATTAAAAATGTCACAAAATATTAACAGTGAAATTTTTCTTAAACTCTCACAAGGAAGCTTTTCTGGTGAATTCTTCGGAACATTTGTTACTCAGAAGAAATAAGACAGATATCATGCAAACTCTTCTAGAAAACAGAAGAAGTGAGAATACGCTTAATTAGTACCATGAGATTAGAATAAACATCATACAAATACTAGATAATAGCAGAAAGAACAATCACAAGTCCTGTGGTTTGGCTGTGCCCCCGCCCAAACGTCATGTTGAATTGTAGCTCCCATAATCCCCACGTGTTGTGGGAGGGACCCGGTGGGAGGTAATTGAATCATAGGGATGGGTTTTTCCTGTGCTGTTCACCTGATGGTGAATAAGTCTCACAAGAGCTGATGGTTTTATAAAGGGCCATTCCCTGCACACACTCTCTTGCCTGCCTCTGTGTAAAAGGTGCCTTTGCTCCTCCTTTGCCTTCTGCCATGATTGTGAGGCCTCCCCAGGCATGTGGAACCGTGAGTCCATTAAACCTCTTTTTCTTTATAAATTACCCAGTCTTGGATATGTCTTTATTAGCAATGTGAGAACAAACTAATACAAGTAAATTTGCCTTATAAAGATAGTTGTAGGCTGGGCACGGTGGCCCACGCCTGTAATCCCAGCACTTTGGGAGGCCGAGGCGGGCGGATCATGAGGTCAGGAGATCGAGACCATCCTGGCAAACACGGTGAAACCCTGTCTGTATTAAAAATACAAAAAATCAGCTGGGCGAGGTGGCGGTGCCTGTAGTCCCAGCTTCTCGGGAGGCTGAGGCAGGAGAATGGCGTGAACCCGGGAGGCGGAGCTTGCAGTGAGCCGAGATCGCCCCACTGCACTCCAGCCTGGGCGACAGAGCGAGACTCTGTCTCAAAAAAAAAAAAAAAAAAGACAGTTGTAAAAAGTCCTAAACAAAATATCTTCACAAAAGGAAGCGAAATCATTTTAATTTTTTACCCAGGATTGTAAAATTGGTATAACATTAGGAAATTAATGCAATTCACTACATTATCAGAATGAAGAAGAGATGGAGAAAAATCACTTGATAGAGTTTCAATAACTCATTCATAACAAAAGCGTTCAGTAAACTGGAAGTAAGTGGCAAGTTCCTTAATATAGTGAAAAATACCTTTAAAAATAACTCTGGCAAAATCATTCTTCGTTGTGGCATATTGAAAGCTTTCCTCCTGGGATTGACGACAAGAAAGAAATGCCTCTGTTACTGCCTCTACTGGGGGCTGTTCTGGACATTCTAGCTAGTGCAATAAGGCAAGAAGAAAAACTAGCAATAAAAGTAATTAAGATGTAAAGATAATAAATAAGACTATCATTATTTGTAGATGACATGCTTGTAAATGTAGTAAATCCAAAAGAATCTCTAGTTAAAAGAATTAGAATGAATAAGTGAAATGAACAATGCAGGCAATACAAGGCTTACATGAAAATTAATTTTATTTCTATATGCCAGCAATTAACAATTAAAAATTAGAATTTAAAAATATGCCATTTGTAATAGTGACAAAATAATAAAAATCCTACAAAGAAATTTTAAAAAATTTGCAAAACTCTACATAGAAAATTTTAAAACATTGAGAGAAATTAAATAAGATCTGAATAAACTGAGGGCTGTGTCATATTCATAGAGTGTGAGATTTAAAATTTGTATGGAAATGAAGGGTCCAGAGGGCAAATATAGTCTTGAAAAAACAAATAAAAAGCCCAGCACACAAAATAAAACCCCAAACACACACACACACACACACACAGAAGCACACACACAGGGTCTTGTGACTGTATCAGGTATCTCATTTCTTAAAACAATGTGGTAGCCTTCAAGAATGGACAGTGAGACCAGTGGAACAGAGTAGAGTCCAGAAACAGCCCCATATGTAACAGTCACTTGATTTCTCTACAGATAACACTGCAGTGCATTGGGAAAGGATGGATGTTTCTATCAAAGATGCTAGTATCCATACGGGAAAACCATCTTGCCCTCCTCACAACATAAAAAAATAATCCCACAAGCAAAAAAACCCCAAATTTCAAATAGATTGCAGATCGACATACGTCTCAGTAGGATCACAGATCTAAACAAAAGTTGTAGAAGAATAGCACAATTGTCTACATGAACTTGAATAAGAAGAGGCTTCTCTGAACGAGAAACAAAGATGGTAAACATAAAGGAAAAGACTGATCAAATGGACTACGTTAAAATTAAGATCTTTTAAAGAAATCAAAAGATATCTTTAAGAGAGTGAAAAGGTAGCCCCGAAAATGCGAGAATGTATTTTAATATACATAATATAACAAAGAACTAGGATCTAGACTATATAAAGAACTCCTACAGATCAATAAGAACGATAACCCAGTAACAAAATGAGGGGAAAAACAAACCAAAAACCAAAAATTGACTAGATACTTCACAAAAGACACATCCAAATGGCCAATAAATATTTGAAATGATGCTCAACCTCATAAGTTATTAGATTCAAATTAAATTGTGGTGTGATGTCTACCTCTACATTACCTTGAAAAGCTACACTGCTGGTGAAGATGTGGAACAGAGACACTTCTGTACTGCTGGTGCAGGTGTAAGTGGTATAATCTCTTAGAAAACAGTTCAGCTTTATTTGCTAAAGCTGAGCCTGCAACTGCCCAGTATTTCCACATCTAGGCAATCTACTCAGCATCACTTCATCCCACTGTGTCTCAATGAATGTTGAAGCAGGCTGGGCATGGTGGCTCATGCCTGCAATCCAAGCACTTTGGGAGGCCAAGGCAGGCGGATCATCTGAGGTCAGGAGTTCAAGACCAGCCTGGCCAACATGGCGAAACCCTGTTTCTACTAAAAATACAATAATTAGCTGAGTATGGTGGTGGGTGCCTGTAATCCCAGCTACTCAGGAGGCTGAGGCACGAGAATTACTTGAATCCAGGAAGCAGAGGTTGCAGTGAGCTGAGCTAGTGCCATTGCACTCCAGCCTGGGTGACAGAGCGAGACTCTGTTTAAAAAAAAAAAAAAAAAAAAAAAAAAAAAAGAATGTTATAGATGCAGAAAAGGCCTTTGAAAAAATTCAACAGCCCTTCATGCTAAAAACTCTCAATAAACTAGGTATTGATGGAATGTATCTCAAAATAGTAAGAGCTATTTATGACAAACCCACAGCCAATATCATACTGAATGGGCAAAAAGTGGAAGCATTCTCTCTGAAAACCGGCACAAGACAAGGATGCCCTCTCTCACCACTCCTATTCAACATAGTGTTGGAAATTCTGGCCAGGGAAATCAGGAAAGAGAAAGAAATAAAGGATATTCAATTAGGAAAAGAAGAAGTCAAATTGTCCCTGTTTGCAGATGACATGATTGTATATTTAGAAAATCACATTGTCTCAGCCCAAAATTTTCTTAAGCTGATAAGCAACTTCAGCAAAGTCTCAGGATACAAAATCAATGTGCAAAAATCACAAGCATTCCTATACACCAATAACAAACAGAGTGCCACATCATGAGTGAACTCCCACTCACAATTGCCACAAAGAGAATAGAATACCTAGGAATCCAACTTACAAGGGATGTGAAGGACCTCTTCAAGGAGATCTACAAACCACTGCTCAACGAAATAAAAGAGGACACAAACAAATGGAAGAACATTCCATGCTTATGGATAGGAAGAATCAATATTGTGAAAATGGCCATACTGCCCAAGGTAATTTATAGATTCAATGCCATCCCCATCAAGCTACCAATGACTTTCTTCACAGAACTGGAAAAAAACCTACTTTAAAGTTTCATATGGAACCAAAAAAGAGCCCGCATTGCCAAGACAATCCCAAGCCAAAAGAACAAAGCTAGAGGCATCATGCTACCTGACTTCAAACTATACTACAGGGCTACAGTAAGCAAAACAGCATGGTACTGGTACCAAAACAGATATATAGACCAATGGAACAGAATAGAGGCCTCAAAAATAACAACACACATGTACGACCATCTGATCTTTGACAAACCTGACAAAAACAAGAAATGGGGAAAGGATGCCTTATTTAATAAATGGTGCTGGGAAAACTGGCTAGCCATATGTAGAAAGCTGAAACTGAATCCCTTCTTTACATCTTATACAAAAATTAATTCAAGATGGATTAAAGACTTAATTGTTAGACCTAAAACCATAAAAACCCTAGAACAAAACCTAGGCAATGCCATTCAGGACATAGGCCTGGGCAAGGACTTCAAGACTAAAACAGCAAAAGCAATGGCCACAAAAGCCAGAATAGACAAATGGGATTAATTAAAC
This sequence comes from Macaca fascicularis, assembly GCF_037993035.2. NCBI lineage: Eukaryota > Metazoa > Chordata > Mammalia > Primates > Cercopithecidae > Macaca > Macaca fascicularis. The sequence goes on from NC_088386.1 coordinate 1,721,294, forward strand.
TAAAGAGCTTCTGCACAGCAGAAGAAACTACCATCAGAGTGAACAGGCAACCTACAGAATGGGAGAAAATCTTTGCAATCTGTTCATCTGATGAAGGGCTAATATCCAGAATCTACAAAGAACCTAAACACATTTACAAGAAAAAAACAAAGAACCCCAACAAAAAGCAGGCAAAAGATATGAACAGACACTTCTCAAAAGAAGACATTTATGCAGCCAACAGACACATGAAAAAATGCTCATCATCACTGGTCATTAGAGAAAGGCAAATCAAAACCACAATGAAATACCATCTCACACCAGTTAGAATGGTGATCATTAAAAAGTCAGGAAACTACAGATGCGGGAGAGGATGTGGAGAAACAGGAACGCTTTTACACTGTTGGTGGGAGTGTAAATTGGTTCAACCATTATGGAAGACAGTGTGGCGATTCCTCAAGGATTTAGAACTAGAAATACCTTTTGACCCAATGATCCTGTCACTGGATACATACCCAAAGGATTATAAATCATGCTGCTATAAAGACACATGCACACGTATGTTTATTGTGGCACTATTCACAATAGCAAAGACTTGGAACCAATCCAAATGTCCTTCAATGATAGACTGGATTAAGAAAATGTGGCACATATACACCATGGAATACTATGCAGCCATAAAAAAGATGAGTCAATGTGCTTTGCAGGGACATGAATGAAGCTGGAAACCATCATTCTTAGTAAACTATCACAAGGACAGAAAACCAAGCACCACATGTTCTCACTCATAGGTGGGAACTGAACAATGAGAAGACTTGGACACAGAGCGAGGAACATCACACACCGGGGCCTGTTGGGGGGTGGGGGCTGGGGGAGGGATAGCATTAAGAGAAATAACATAAATGATGAGTTGATGGGTGCAGCACACCAACATGGCACATGTATACCTATGTAACAAACCTGCACGTTGTGCACAAGTACCCTAGAACTTAAAGTATATATATAAAAATAATGTTAAAGCAACATTCAAAAATTGAATACAACCCATATCCATCAATAGTAAAATGAATAAATACATTGTAGTTTGCATATGTGACAAAATTCTATTTGGAAATGAGACTGAATCTTGAACATGTGATTTATGCAACACTAATCTTACAAAATGTTGAAAAAAAGCAGGCAAAAGAGATTACGTGTTGTGTAATCCCATTGATATAAAGTTAAGAGCCGACCAAACAAATCTGTGGTGTTAGAAGTCAGGGTAATTTTTCTCCTTGTGTGCTAGGGAGGGTTTCTGGGGGATGCTAATATCTTGTTCTGCTTTATGATGTGTTCGCTTTGTGAAAAGTCATCTTGTACACTGATGATTTGTGCACTCTGTTGAATATGTATGTTATCCTTCAATAACATTTTTCATAAAAACAGACAGTGACACGTACATATATACAAGTGGCAAAAATAGCAATATGTAGAGTCTCTCTCTCACTCTGTTTTTTGAGATGGGGTCTCACTCCCGTTGCCCAGGCTGGAGTGCAGGAGTGCAATCTGGGCTCACTCTAACCTCTGCCTCCCGGGCTCAAGTCATCCTCCCACCTCAGCCTCCTGAGCAGCTAGGAGCACAGGTGGGCATCACTATTCCTGGCTAATTTTTTGTATTTTTGGTAGTGATGAGGTTTTGCCATGTTGCCCAGGCTAGTCTTGAGCTCCTGGGCTCAAGTGACTCACCTGCCTCGGCCTCCCAAAGTGCTGGGATTACAGGCGTGAGCTACTGCATCCCACCCAGAATATCTTTTTGCATAGTCAAATATTGCATCCAAATAATGCACTTTAGTAGTAAAAAAAAAACTGCAAATATTATAGGTTTTTGAAATTAGATTTCTGAATGTTTCGTGAGGCTGAGCATCTTATTAAATATTTACTGGTCATTTGGGTTTTCTCCCTTCTGGAAATGTCTGTTCATATTCTTCATCCATTTTTATTGTTTTGTGTCTTCCAAAAATTGATTTGGAAGGATTTTCATATTATAGAAACAAATCCTTTATGATGTGCACTGCAAATCTCTCTGTGACTAGTGCTACTGTTTGGTTTATGGTTTTATGTTGTGCAGAGATTTTAATATTAATATGGTCAAAATTAACAATTTTCTCCTTTAAATAGTATATGATTTAGCCTTGTTTAAGATATCCTTTCTTGCTCTAAGGTTGTAAAAGTATTCTGTGTATTTTAAAATACAGTTTTAGGGGTTTGTTATTCACATTAACTCCACTTTTAATCTTTGTTGAGTGTCAGTTGGGTAGATTATTCTGTTTATTGGAGGAATAAAGTTAAACAATTGTCACAGTATCACCTATTGAAAATATTCTTCCTCATTTATTTGAAATGCTTTCTCTGTCGTTTAACAAGTTCCAAAAGATGTTTCTGGGCTTTCTAATTTGTCTCCTCCCCTCTTTTCATTTGCTTGTCTTATGACCAATATATTACCTTAAATTCGGAATCGCCTGAGTAGAATTTCGATGGGAATTGTACTGAGTTTGGGGCAGAACAGACATCTTTTTTTTTTTTTTTTTTTTTCCCGAGATGGAGTCTCACTCTGTTGCCCAGGCTGGAGTGCAATGGTGAGATATTGGCTCACTGCAACCTCCGCCTCCCAGGTTCAAGCAATTCTCCTGCCTCAGCCTCCTGAGTAGCTGGGATTACAGGCATCTGCCACCATGCCCAACTAATTTTTGTATTTTTAGTAGACACAGGGTTTCACCATGTCGGCCGGCTGGTCTTAAACCCCTGACCTCAGGCGATCTGCCTGCCTCAGCATCCCAAAGTGCTGGTATTACAGGCGTGAGCCACTGCCCCTGGCCCCGACATCTTTACAATATTGAAGCCTGCAGTTCATGAACCACGCATATATCTCCATTTTCTTAATTGTTCTATCACCCATCAAATGGATTTTGTAATTTTCTCCATGGAGAGCTTATACTTTGTTAGATTTGTTCCTAGTTTCTTATTTAAAATTTCTTTTCGCAAATAGGATCTTTTTATTTTTATATTTTTAATGGCTTATTGGTAGCGTATAGGAATGCTATCGATTTTTGTAGTCTTTGCATCAAAAGTCTTGCTACCTTCTCTTATTAATTCTGATAGCTTGTGGAGTCTTCATATAAAGACAGTTTATCTTTATTTAGACAGCTTGTACAAACCTGATTTCCCATTGTTATCTTACCTATTTGCTAAGACTCCCATTAGAATGCTGATAGCTCCTGCTCCCCACGTGAAATGAGAAAGCTCTGTGGCTGTGGTCATTGCGTGATGCTGACCTTAGTGTTTGCATAGATGTTCTCCATGACATTGATTCCAGTCCTCATTGAGTTTGTTTCTTTAAAAAATTGAGTAAATGTTTATTCGTTTAATTAATATTTTGCTAACTGGGTTGTGACTTCTTACTACTGAGTTTTGAGAGTTCCCTGTATATTCCAGAAACAAATCTTATATCAGATACATGATTTACAAATATTGTCTTCTAATCTGTGATATGGTATGTCTTTTCATTCTCTTAACAGTCTTCCAATGAGCAGACTTTATTTTGATGAAGTCCAGATTATCCATTTTTAAATTTATGAATCATTCTTTTGGTTTAATATCTGGAACATATTTGTTTAATACAGAGGTTGATAAAACTTTTCTACAAAGAGCCAGAAAATAAATATTTTAGGCTTTATGGGACATATATCGTTATATAGTCTCAGCATATTTTTGAAAACATTTATTTTATTAAACACCTTTTCCCCAATCCTTTAAATATGCAAACTCACTTATCTCATGGTTGCTGCAGGCTAGATCTGGCCCATAAGCAAGTAGTTTGCTGACCCTTGTAGGTTTCAGCAAACCTTGTAGGTTTATCCCTAAGTGTTTCATGATTTTTAATGCTATTATAAATGATATTTTTAAATATGAATTTACAATTGTTTGTGATACAAATGAATTTGATTTTTGTATACTGATTTATTATGGAGAGAGAACATAAATCACTGGAAAACTTTTATTTTAATTAAGAGAGTATAATTTTAAACAAACAATAGTTGTATATATTTTGGGGGTAGAATGTGATGCTTCCCATTATGTGTATGATGTGGGACCATCAAATCAGGCCAATTAGCATGTACTTCACCTGAAATATTTATCATTTCTCTGCGGTGAGAATATTTAAAAATCTGTCTTTTAGCTATTTGGAAATACATTATTATTAACTATAGTCACCCTACTGTGCAATAGAACACCAGAATGTATTTCTCCTGTCTGACTGTAACTTCGTACCTGTTGACTAACGTCTTCTCTTTCTCTGTCCACTGCCTCCCAGACCTCTAGCCTCTGGTAACCACCATTCTACCCTCTATTTCTGTGTGTTCGACATTTTTATATTCCACATAAAGGCATAAAGGTGAGATTAGATGGCATTTGTCTCTCTGTGCCTGGCTTATTTCACGTAACATAATCTCCAGGTTCATGCATGTTGTCCCAAATGACAGAATTCTGGTTTCTTTTTTTTTTTTTTAAGGCTGAATAGGATTCCATTGTGAATATTTACCACATTAAAAAAATCCATTCATTCGTTGATGGACACTGAGGTTGTTTCCCTAACTGGGCTATTGTGACTAGTGCTACAGTGAACATGGAGTGCAGCCATCTCTTTGGCATACTGACTTCGATTTCTTTGGGTGTGTACCCAATAGTGGGACTACTGGATCACATAGCAATTTTATTTTTAGGTTTTTGAGGGACCTCCCTACTGTTTTTCAAAACGTCTATAGTAATTTATAATGCCACCAACAATGTACAATCCATACATTTTCTCCATATCCTTGCCAACACATGTTATCTTTCATTAAATAGCCATTCTAACAGTGTGAGGTGATATCTCATTGTGGTTTTCCTTTGTGTTTCTCTGATGGCTAGAGATGTTAAGCAGTTTTTGTTTGTTTGTTTTTTGAGATGGAGTTTCACTCTGTTGTCCAGGCTGGAGTGCAATGGGGTGATCTCAGATCACTACAACCTCCGCCTCCTGGGTTCAAGAGATTCTCCTGCCTCCCAAGTAGCTGGGACTACAGGCACGTCCTACCACACCCAGCTAATTTTTGTATTTTTAGTAGAGATGGAGTTTCACCATGTTGGCCAGGCTGGTCTTGAACTCCTGACCTCAGGTGATCTGCCTGCCTCAGCCTCCCAAACTGCTGAGATTTGAGGTGTGAGCCACCATGCCCGGCCAACATTGTTAATATATCTGATGACCATTTGTATGTTTTCTTTTGAGAAACGTCTATTCAAGTCCTTTGCTACTTTTTTGTCTTTAAATTTTAAAAAAATTAATTTTTAATTTATTTTATGAGTTGTATATATTTATGAGTTGCATGAGATGTTTTAATATAGGCATACAATGTGAAATAATCATATCATGGAGAGTGGGGTATCTATCCCCTAAAGCATTTATTCTTTGTGTTACAAACAACCCAATTATACTCTTTTAGTTATTTTAAAAATTACAATTAAATTATTATTGACTATAGTCCTCCTGTTGTGCTATCAAATGTTAGGTCTTATTTGTTCTTCTAACTATTTTTTTTGTACCCATTAGTCATCCTCACCTCCCACCCATGCCTCCACTACCCTTCCCAGACTCTGGTAACCATCCGTCTACTCTCCATCTCCTTGAATTCAATTGTTTTGATTTTTAGCTCCCACAAATAAGTGAGAGAATGTGATATATGTCTTTTAGTGCCTGGCTTACTTCACTAAACATAATGGCCTCCAGTTCCATCCATGTTGTTGCCAATGATAGGCTATCATTCTTTTTTATGGCTGAATAGTACTCCATAGTGTGTATATATGACATTTTCTTTATCCATTCATCTGTTGATGGACACTTAGGTTGCTTCCAAATCTTAGCTATTGTGAAGAGAGTGGCAACAAACATGGGAGTGCAGATACCTCTTTGATACACTTTGATACTCCTTTTTTGGGCGTATGTACCCAGCAGTGGGATTGCTAGATTATATGATAGCTCTAATTTTAGTTTTTTGAGGAACTTCCAAAATCTTCTCCTTGGTGGTTGTACTAATTTACATTCCAACCAGCAGTATACCAGGCTTCCCTTTTCTCCATATCCTCACCAGCATTTGCTATTTCCTGTCTCTTGGATAAAAACCATTTTAACTGGGGTGACATGATATCTCATTGTAGTTTTGATTTGTGTTTCTCTGATAATCGATGATGTTGAGCCCTTTTCATATGCCTGTTTGCTATTGTATGTCTTCTTTTGAGAAATGTCTACTCAAATCTTTTGCCCATTTTTTGATTGGATTAATATATATATATTTTTTCTGTAGAGTTGTTTGAGCTCCTTATGTATTCTGGTTATTAATCCCTTGGTAGATGGGTAGTTTGCAAGTATTTTCTTCCATTCTGCAGGTTGTCTCTTCACTTTGCTGATTGTTTCCTTTGCTGTGCAGAGGCTTTTTAACTTAATGTAATCCCATTTGTCCATTTTTGCTTTGGTTGCCTGCTTGTACTTACGAAGTATTGCTCAAGAAACTTTTGCCAAAACCACTAACATCCTGGAGAGTTTCCTCAATGTTTTCTTGTGTCAGTTTCATAGTTTAATGTCTTACATTTAATTCTTTTATTATTTATTTATTTATTTATTTATTTATTTATTTGAGACAGAGTCTCTCTCTGTTACCCAGACTGGAAAGCAGTGGCAACATCTTGGCTCATTGCAATATCTGCCTCCCAGATTCAAGCCGTTCTTGTGCCTCAACTCCCAAATAGCTGGAATTACAGGTGCATGCCACCACGCCCAGCTAATTTTTGTATTTGTAGTAGAGACAGGCTTTCAACATGTTGACCAGGCTGGTCTCGAAGTCTTGACCTCAAGTGATCTGCCCACGTGGGCCTCCCAAGTGCTGGCTGGGATTACAGGCATGAGACCCCACCCAGCCAATTTAAATTCTTTTTAATTCATTTTGATTTGATTTTTATATATGGCGAGAGACAGGGGTCTAGTTTCATTCTTCTGCATATGGATATCCATGCTTCCCAGGACCATTTATTGAAGAGACTGTCTTTTCTGCAGTGTATATTCTTGGCACCTTTGTCAAAAATGAGTTTACTGAGTTTACTGTGTGTGTATGAATTTATTTCTGCGTTCTCTATTCTGTTCCATTGGTCTATGTGTCTGTTTTTATACCAGTACCATGCTGTTTTGGTTACTATAGCTTGTAGCATAATTTGAAGTTTGGTAATGTGATTTCTTCAGTTTTGTTCTTTTTGCTTTTGCCCATTTTTTAGTAGAATTATTCATTTGCTTGTTGACTACTTTGAGTTCCTTGTATATTTTGGATATTAACCCCTTACCTGCTGTATGATTTGCAAATATCTTCTCCCAGTCTGTTGGCTGTGTCTTCACTCTTATGAATTGTTCTCCTTGCTGTGCAGAAGTTTTTTAGTTTAATGTAATCCTATTTGCCTATTTTTGCTTTCGTTTACTATGTTTTTGGAATTATGCAGAAATTTCCGTCCAAACCAATATCATGGAGCTTTCCCCTTATGCTTTCTTCTAGTAGTTTTGTAGTTTTGGGTCTCACATTTAATTCCTTAATTTATTTTGAGATTATTCTTGTATAAGGAGTGAGATGAGAGTCCATTTTCATTCTTCTGTTTTCAATATACAATTACACCATTTATTGAAGAGACTGTTCTTTCCCCATTGTGTGCTCTTGGCAATTTGGTTGAAAATCAATTGGCTGTTGATGTATGGATTTATTTCTGGGCTCTTCATTATATTTCATTGGTTGATGTGCCTGTTTTTATGTTAGTGCCATGCAGTTTTGATTACTTTTGCTTTGTAATAGATTTTGAAATCTGGTAGTGTTTTGCCTCTAGCTTTGTTCTTTTTGTTCCAGATTGCTTTGGCTCTTCAGAGTTACTTGTGGCTCCATACAAATTTTAGGACTAATTTTTCTATTCTGTGAAGAGTGACCTTGGAATTTTGATAGAGGTTGCATTAAATCTGTGGATTATTTTGGGTAGCATGAACATTTTAGCAATGTGAATTCTTCCAATCCATGAACATGAGATATCTTTCCATTTATTTGTGCCATCTTAATTTTTTCATCAATGTTTTATGGTATTCAGCATTTTTCACTTCTTTGTTGAAATTTACTCCTAAGTATTTCATTTTATATTTTGATGACTGTGAATTTTTTTTTTTTTTTTGAGAACGAGTCTCTCTCTGTTGCCCAGGCTGGAGTGCAGTGGCGCAGTCTTGGCTCACTGCAAGCTCTGCCTCCTGGGTTCACGCCATTCTCCTGCCTCAGCCTCCCAAGTGGCTGGGACGACAGGCATCCGCCACCACGCCCAGCTATTTTTTTTGTGTGTGTGTGTTTTTGGTAGAGGTGGGGTTTCACCGTGTTAGCCAGGGTGGTCTCCATTTCCTGACCTTGTGATTTGCCCGCTTCAGCCTCCCAAAGTGCTGGAATTACAGGTGTTTGTTGTTAGTGTAGAGAAGTGCTATTGATTTTTCCAAGTTGGTATTGTATCCTGCAACTCCACTGAATTTGCTTATCAGTCCTGCTTTTTGTATACTTGTTTAATAGTCCAGAATATGTTTTTTATCTTAGTAAATGTTCTGCGAGCACTAAAAATTGTATTCAGCTCTCATTGTGTGAAGTGCTCTATAAACATGTTTTAGATCAGGTTGGTTGATAGTGTGTGAAAATCTTCCAAATACCTTACTGATTTTCTGTCTCTGTGTTCTATCCATTATTAAGAGTGGGGCATTAAAATCTCTGACTACAATGGTAGATTGTCTATCTCTCCTTGGAATTCCATCAGTTTTGGCATCATGTATTTTGAAATTTTGTTATTAGGTGTATTGGCATTTAGTTTTATTGTTTCAGATCTTACAATTAAGTATTTTAAGTTGATTCTTATATAAGGAGTGAGATAAGAGTCTATTTTCTTTCTTTTTTTTTGAGATGGAGTTTTGCTTTTGTTGCCCAGGATGGAGTGCAATGGCATGATCTCCGCTCACTGCAACCTCCACCTCCCGGGTTCAAGCAATTCTCCTGCCTCAGCCTCCCGAGCTGCTGGGATTACAGATATGCACCATCACGCCAGGCTAATTTTGTATTTTTAGTAGAGACGGGGTTTCTCCATGTTGGTCAGGCTGGTCTCGAACTCCTCAGGTGATCCACTCGCCTCGGCCTCCCAAAGTGCTGGGATTATAGGAGTAAGCCACCGCACCCAGCCAAGAGTCCATTTTCATTCTTCTGTTTGTGAATATACAATTATACCATTTATTGAAGAGACTGTTCTTTTCCCATGGTGTGTTCTTGGCACTTTGTTCGAAAATGTTAATTGTTTTAATAATTAATCCTGAAATTTGTATGGAACCATAAGAGACTCTGAAGAGCCGAAGCAATCTAGACCAAAAAAACAAAGCTGGAGGCAAAACGCTACCAGATTATACTCTCTTCACGAACTGACCCCTTCATCATTATGTAATAAGCTTCTTTATTTCTGGTATTACCCATGTCCTGAAATCCACTTTGTCTGATGGTAACAGAGCCACTCTAGCTTTCTTTTGATCCCTAGTGTTATGCTTTTATAGCTACCACTACTTTCCTCCTACGCTTCTTCCTAACCCTTGGCAGCCACTGATCTGTTCTTTATCACTACAATTTTGTCGTTTCAAGAATGTTGTGGCCGGACGTGCTGGCTCATGCCTATAATACCAGCACTTTGTGAGGCTGAGGCATGAGAATCGCTTGAACCCAGGAGGTGGAGGTTGCAGTGAGCCGAGATTGCACCACTGCACTCCAGCCTGGGTGATAGAGCAAGACCCTGTCTTAACAACAACAACAACAACAACAAAAACAACAACAATAACAGAATGTTGTAAACTAATTGCCCATTCAACAAAAAATAAGCAAAATAATGTGAAACAATGGTTTGCAAGACATTGATACCGGGCAACGAAGAACAGTGACCACTGGGAGACAGGAAACTAATATGATTAATAAACTAATCATACTGTATGTGATCTTTAAACATTTTTTTTTTTATTATTTTTTAGTCAGCATGTTTCTACTGAGCAGCATCCAAGCTGTCACATGTATTAATAGCTCGTTTCTTTTTATTTCTGAGTACTATTTTGTGGTATGTATACCCTATCGTTTGTTTAACTATTCACCCTTTGAAGAAAATTTGCATTGTTTCTGGTTTTTGGCTATTCCAAATAAAGCTACTATGAATATTTGCGTACAGGTTATTTTGTGAACATAAATTTTTACTTCTCTGGGATAAATGCCCAAAAGTACAATTGCTGAGCCACATGGAAAGTGAATGTATATTTAATTGAAAAATAGCCGGGCGCGGTGGCTCAAGCCTGTAATCCCAGCACTTTGGGAGGCCGAGGTGGGCGGATCACAAGGTCAGGAGATCGAGACCACAGTGAAACCCCGTCTCTACTAAAAATACAAAAAATTAGCCGGGCGCGGTGGCGGGCGCCTGTAGTCCCAGCTACTCAGGAGGCTGACGCAGGAGAATGGCGTGAACCGAGGAGGCGGAGCTTGCAGTGAGCCGAGATCGCGCCACTGCACTCCAGCCTGGGCGACAGCGTGAGACTCCGTCTCAAAAAAAAAAAAAAAAAAAAAAGAAAAATAAACTGCTGAATTATTTTTGAGAGTGACAATACCATTTAATATTTCCACCACACAGTGGTGTGGAAAAGATCCGGTTTCTCCACACATCAGCCAGCCTTCGTCCCTGTGTGAAGCAGTTTGTTGTGATGTGCCTTGGTGTAGTTTTATTCCTATTTCTTGTGCTTGTTGTTCATTCAGCTTCCTGGATTTGTAGTTTTATAGTTTTTGTCATTGTAGTTTTTGTCAAATTTGCAAAGTTTTCTGCCACTATTTATTTAAATATTTAAATATTTTTTCTGTCCCTGCCACAGTCTCCTCTTTGTCAGTGATTCCAGTAATGCACATGTTACATTGCCGTAAATTGTCCCATTGATGCCAATTATTTTCTTTATTTCGTTTTTCTTTTCTTCTTCTTCTTTTTTTTTTTTTTTTTGAGATGGAGTCTTGCTCTGTTGCCCAGGCTGGAGCGCAGTGGTGCAATCTTAGCGCACTACAACCTCTGCCTCCCAGATTCAAGTAATTTTCCTGCCTCAGTCTTCTGAATAGCTGGGACTACAGGTGCATCCCACCACGCCTGGCTAAATTTTGTATTTTTAGTAGAGATGGGGTTTCACCATGTTGGGCAGGCTGGTCTCGAACTCCTGACCTTGTGATCCACCTGCCTCGGCCTCCCAAAGTGCTTGGATTACAGGCGTGAGCCACTGTGCCCAGCCTATTTCCTTTTTCTTAATTTTCTTTTCATGTTTCATTTTGGATCATTGTTTTTGGTATGTCTTCAAGCTCACTAGCATTTGCTTCTCCATTGTATTTTTCATCTTGCACATTATGGTTTTCATTTCAGTGAGTTCTATTTCATTCTTTTGTATGTCTTCATGCCTATTCTTAACTGACATGTAGAGTACAGTTTTAATAGCTATTATAATGTCATGTCTACCTTCTGAACTCTGGCTACCTCCTGGGACTCTCAGCTCTGTCTCCTAAATGAGCAGAGTCTGCTAGGCACTGCCTCTGCTCCCCGTCTCTGAGCCAAGGCCTTGAACTCTCTCAAGGCAGTAAGTTTTGGCAGCCAGAGGACTCTATTAGTTTCCTGTCTCGCCGTGGTCACTGTTTTTCTTTGCCTGATATCAATATCTTGCAAACCATTGTTTCACATTATCTTATTTATTTTTGTTTGGCTCACATGAGTGGGCAAGTCCTGTGCCTGTGGGAAGTGATATTCTGCTAACCTAGTTTTATTTACATGCACATACTTACAGTTTCTTTGTTCACTAATTGTTTTTCTTACAATTCATCCTTTTCTTCTGGGTTCAATAGTTTATTTATTTGATGTTCCTGGGGTTGAAACTTCATTTTTCTTGTGTGTACTTATTCTTGCGCATGCAGCATTTTCTCCTTCTCTGTGTTTCGTAATTTTGGTGTGAACCACATCTTTCTTCAAACTTATTTTTGTGAATTATATTCATTTTCTATTGTTGCATAACAGATTACCACAAACCTATCTTATTTTCTTGCATTTTCCATTGGTCAGGAGTCCAGTATAGCATGGCTGAGTTCTTTGTTTAAGGTCTCACATGGCTGAAATTATGGTGTCAGCTGAGGCTGCTATCTCATCTGAAGTCAGGGTCCTTGTCCAGGCTGTTGGCAGAATCCAGTCCTTGTAGCTGTAGGTCTGTCAGCCCCGTGATTTACTGTTGTTGACTGGGACTTCTCTGAGCCCCTAGAAGTTGCCTGCCTTTTCCTGCCCTATTGCCACCTCCACAACATGGGAGTTTCTCTTTCAAGAAATGTCTCTGCTATTTAGAAGCTCTGATTTCCTCTGTCCTGTACCAGCTGTATTGTGCTCATGTTATTAGGTTAGGCCCACAGGAAAATCTTCCTTTTGACTAACTCAAAGTCAACTGATTAGACTTCTTAGTTACATTGGCAAACCCCCATTTGCCATATAATGTCACATAATCATGGAGTGATGTTCCATAATACTCACAGGTTCTGTTCACACTCATAGGGAGGGAATCATACAAGATGTGTACATCAGGGGATGTGAATCTTGAGGGCCGTCTTTGAATTCTGCCTACCACATTTCACCTTCTGGACCTCAATAATTTTTTTTTTGAGACAGAGTCTCACTCTGTCATCCAGGCTGGAGTGCAGTAGCACAGTCTTGGTTCACTGCAACCTCCGCCTCCCAGGTTCAAGAAATTATCTTGCCTCAGCCTCCCGAGTAGCTGGAATTACAGATGTGCGCCACCATGTCTGGCTAATTTTTGTATTTTTAGTAGAGATGGAGTTTTGCCATGTTGGCCAGGCTAGTCTTGAACTCCTGACCTCAAGTGAGCCACCTGCCTTGGCTTCCCTAAGTGCTAGGATTACAGGCGTGAGCCACTGTATCTGGCCTGGACCCCAATAATTTATAGCCCTGCCAAACATTCCCTAGAATCTAATCCCATTCAGACATCATTCCAAGTTTAAAATCTCATCAGGTAAATCAGGCCCAGAGTTGGATGAAGCTCCTGAGTATAATTTTTTGAGACACATTTCCTCTCCATCCAAGAGAGAGGTGATCTCCCCAACACTCCCAGTATATGATGGTGGGATAGACATAGAGTGACAGTTATAGACGTTCCAGTTTAAAAAGGAGGAAAATGGAAGGTGAAACAGAAAGGAGTCACTGCTCCAAAGCAGTTTTGAAATCTAGTTGGATGATTTCCAGTGGGAGATCCTTAATTAGGTTTCCATGCCTGGGTATTGTCCTTCCTTGTTCCTCAGTTATCTTGCTCACCCTCTGGACTCTTGTTGGTTCTATTCTCTGAGCTCTGAGTGACTCTTCCTTTTCATTAAAGGTAGGAGCATTTGCAGCTGAAGTTTCATCAACCCGCTTCCTGCTACTGGAATCCTAAGGGTCTGACTGTCTTTTTAATTTTGGAGTCTCTCTGTTCCTTTTAGTCCAAGCTGGCAGTATTTCTTCCCAAACAATTTTACTCAAGAACCTTGTGGGGTTTGCGTGAATTGCACTGGGATTCAGACCATTAAGCAAAAGCCATGCCCACAGATCTCCTTTTAGTGGACACTATTTTATTGCAATTGTACATATTTATGGGGTACACTCTGATGTTTTGATAAACATATATTGTATAATGATCAAATCAGGGTATTTAGCATATCCATCACCTCATGCATTTATCATTTCTCTGTGGTGAGAACATTCAAAATTCTCTCTTCTAGCTATTTTGTAATACACAGTACTATACTGTTAATCCTTATCACTCTACAGTGCGTATTCACTCTACAGAACGTATTCCTCCTATGTAATTGTAACTTTTTACCCATTGAATAAACTCTCCTCACCCTCCCTTCTACCCTCCCCATCCCCAGTCTCTGGTAACCAGTGTTCTACCTCTGCTTCTGTGATGTCAAATTTTTTTTTTTTTTTAAGATTCCACATGTGGTATTTATTTGTCTTTCTGTGTTTGGCTTATTTCACTTAAGATGATGTCCTCTGGGTTCATCCAGGTTGTGGCAAATGACAGGATTCCATCCTTTTGCATGGCTAATTAGTACTCCATTGTGTGTATATACTACATTTTCTTTATCCATTTGTCTGTTGACACTTGGGTTGATTTCATATCTTGGAAGACATGTCTAGGAAGCTGCAAATGCTGCTACCTTTAATGAAAAGCCCTGCCATGGCCAACAGGTCTAGGAAAAAATGCTCAACATTCATCAGGGAAATGCAAATCAAAATTACCATCTCATTCCAGATAGAATGGCTGTTATCAGAAAGACATAAGAAAACAAGTCAAAGGGTATAGAGAAATGGGGACCCTTGTACACTACTGGTGGGAATGTAAATTGGTACAACCACTGTGGAAAGCAGTATGGAGATTCCTCCAAAAATAAAAATAGAATTACCATATGATCCAGCAGTTCCACTCTTGGGAATATAAACCAAAGGAAATGAAATCAGTGTGTCAAAGAAATATCAGCACTTGTATGTTTACTGCAGCACAGATCTTTTTGAGATAATCCCTTTGCTATGTTTGGCTCTTGCTGATGCAGCTGAGGGCCAGATGCTACAGGGCTGTGGTCCTCTGGTTTGGTTGAGAAGACCTGTGAGGCACATGTGCTATCTCTTGAAAGAGCCCTTTGTATGACTGAATTCTGTGACCCATTGATCCTCCTGAGGTTTTAGCAAAAGGTTGTACAGTCACACCTTCGCCTTCTTTTCTCTGCCATGCATTTGAAAGCAATCTCCTAATTTTATTGTCCGTAGCTACATGGATGGGCTGACAATTCCCCAAATCATCCAGTCCTGGTTGCTTTTTGTTTAATAGTGATTTTCTCAAGTTATCTCCCTCCTCTCACATTTTACTATAAGCAGCAACAATACACTCAGCCACATCTTCAACACTTTGCTGGGAAATCTCCTTAGCAATTTATTCAAGTCTACCACTTACACCTTCTGCTTTCTGCCTAACTGCAGGGCACAATTTTGCTAAGTTTCTGCCAATAAACAGTAAAGATTCCCCTTCTTTCAGTTTCCAGTGACATGTCCCGCCTCTTCTTCTGAGGTCTCACCACTAGGATCCTCCAAGTACAGATTTCTACTAATAGTCTGTCCACTGCACCTCAGGCTTTTTCTGTCACGCTCCTCAGCATTCTTCCAGCCTCTGCCTGCTGTCAGCTTCCACGGGTACAGCCATGTTTTTAGGTATGTGTTAGAGTACACCCCACTTTTAGGTAACAAAATATGTATTGGTGCATAACAAATGATCACAAATGTGGAGGCTGGAACAATGTGTCCATCAGTGCGCCACTCCGTAGGCGACAGGGATGATGATGTAGTGCGTCTGCGCTCTCTGCTCTGTCTCACCAGGCTGAAGTCACAGTGCTGGTTGCGTTCGTGTCTGCAGGCTCTGGGGAAGAATACACTTTGCAGCTCATTCAGGTTGCCCTGCAGTGCTGGTTGCAGGGCCGAGGTCCCTGCCTCCTTGCTGCCTGCCAGCTGGAGGCCCCCTGGCATCGTCAGGCTGCCCACGTGGCTGGCCAGTGGCTCTCTTCTCCTTGAACACCAACAATGGAGAATTTCTCGGCCATGGAGTCTCTTTCTTTCCAAATCCCTTCTGCCGGGAAGAACCCTATTCCTTAATAAGGGATCACCGGATTAGGGAATCTACCTACGATAACATTTTTCTGAACTCAGCTGATTAGAGACATTAGTTACGTCGGAAAAGTCTCTTAAGCGCAGAATGTAGATGAATGCCTGACTAGGAGAAGGTGTGGACACACACAGGGACCGGAATCCCGGGGCCATCTTAGAGTTCTTAGAGTTCTGCCTGCCACAGGGATTCTGAAAACCCTGGGTTGATGATGTTTTTGTCCAGAGAAATTGTCTCTTGTTTCTGTGGTGATTTCCAGGAATATAATATTTTGGGGACACTTTAAGGTTAACTTCTTGGCTTAAATTATATAAATTTCAAGTTCAGACCTGCATAAAAGCAGGGAAATGATTAGAAATTGTCAAGGGAATGTTTAGGCCAAGATAACAAAATTTCATGTTGTCATTTGAATCGTGCAGTTAATTATTTTTCCAGTTATCGGTCTTTTGTTTTTCTGAGGCAATGGCCCCTGGAGAGTCCTAACTTCCCGTTCTCAGCTCCTCTTCGGTTCTCAGCTCCTCTCTAGCCCATCCTCTCAATCTGGTCAGTCCATTCCTGTTGGTTGAAACCCAATCTTCTGCGCTACCAGAGGGCCACCGTCCCCCACCCCCGTTGCTCCTGGCCCTGGGTGCAGGGCATCATGTCACAGGCTGTCCATTCAATTTTCAGCGACTGCTTTTTTTTCTGAGGATTCCCTTACTTTTCATTTAAGTTCACGTTGCCTACAAATATGTTTTATGACATACTACCCGGTGCTGCTTTTTGATTGCAGTGGGAGGCAGGTTCTTTCCTCTGCCACACAGATGAGGGTGGGAGGCTTTATTCTCTCTGCCTGTGGTTTGAGGCCTCATTTCTCCCTGCCTGGAGGAAGCAGACCCTCAGCACTCTGTCTTCAGGGCCTGTCCTAATCCCTGGCCTGCCGGAATCCACTTCCAGGCACCTGACAAAGTCACCTTTGGAAAATGTAAATCGGATTACAAAGCCTCTTGGCTTAAAGGTGCTGAGCCACGCCTGCTTCTGTGCGGGATCTGGCCTGGCCTCTGACCCAGCAGGGCCCCGCCTGCACCGCTGCACCCTCTGCCTCTCCAGGCCTGAGCCCAACCCTGGGCGCCCCAGCACGTATGCCAGCGTTTGCTCCCGGGGAGTGCACCTCTGCTGGCTGTGGGCGGGGATCCTCCTTTGGTTCCCAGGGGTCGCCCCGGGGAGTGTCCCTGACCACCATGGAGCTCAGCCCTGTTCCTCATTCCCCCACTTCACTGCTGTGCTGGTGGCTCTCAGAGTGGGGGCTCCCTGCAGCCGGCCCCGCCCGCCCACGCTCCCGCACCTCCTGCCGCTCCCGCACCTCCCGTGACAGCACAGGCCAGGGTCGGGCCCAAGACACACTGCGCCCAGCAAGCAGCAGTGGAGGCTGAGCCCAGGGCTGCTGGCAACACCAGGGGGGTTCAGGAGGCCAGAGCAAGTCTCAGGCTGCGAGGCCCCAGGCCGTCCTTAAGGTGCAGGGCTTTTGTGACAGGCACAGCAGAAAAGTGGACAGCCACAAATCCAAGCTCACCGATTAGAATACAGAGACATTTTCTAATGAAATCATTTCTACAGGCCTAATCTTTTCCTTTTTCTGCTTTAAGTATTATTATATATTTTAAAAATAATGTCAACTCTAGTTTTTTCTTCCAGTTTTATTTTAGGTTGGGGGTCCCTGTGCATGCTCCTTAATGGGTAAATTGCATGTCTCTGAGGGTTGGTGCACAGATTATTTCCTCATGCAGGCAGTGAACAGAGTACCTGATAGGTAGTTTTTTGATCCTCTTGCTTCTCCCAGCCCCGACCCTCATGTAGGTCCCGGTGTCTGTTGTTCCCTTCGTGTGTTCACGTGTGCTCATGTTTAGTACTCACTTAGAAGTGATAACATGCAGTATTTGGTTTTCTGTTCTTGTATTAGTTCATTTAGGATAATGGTTTCCAGCTGCATCCATGATGCTGCAAAGGACAGGATTTCATTCTTTTTTTTTTTTTTTTTTTTAGATGGGGTCTTGCTCTGATTGATCAGGCTGGAGTGCAATGGTGTGATCTCGGCTCACTGCCATCTCTGCCTCCCGGGTTCAAGCTATTCTCCTGCCTCAGTCTCCCTAGTAGCTGGGATTATAGGCACCCACCACCATGCCTGGCTATTTTTTTTGTATTTTTAGTAGAGATACGATTTTGCCATGTTGGCCAGACTGGTCTTGAACCCTTTTCCTCAGGGGATCCGCCTGCCTCAGACTCCCGAAGTGCTGGGATTACAGGTGTGAGCCACCACACCTGGCCAATTTAATTCTTTTTGTATTTTTAATTGGCACATGAAAATTATACATATTTATAGGGTACAGTGTGATATTTCAATACATCTGTACAATGTGTAATGATCAAATCAGGGTAGTTAGCATATCCATCACTAAAAACATGTATCACTTCTTTGTGTTGGGAACATTAAAAGTCCACTCTTCCAGCTACTTGAAAATATAGACAAATTGTTGTTAATTATAATCCCCTATGGCACTACAGGACATGAGAACTTCCTCCTCCTAGCTGGCTGTCCTGCTGTATTCGTTCAGCAGCCTGCGGCCCTCCCTTACTGCAGGCCTCACCCTTCTAACATTGAGCCCAACTGTTGTCACAGTGTGGGGAGAAAAGCTTGGGATGATCGACCGCGGAGGGAGTGGCGGTGGCCAGCTGAGGTCGGCCCTGAAGGCGCTCCTAACACAGCCTGTGAGCTGCCCGCGGGGACGGACAGACGAGTGTGCCTGTCTCACGCTGGTTTCAGAGGTCATTTCCTCCTCATGTGTCCAAAGAACTAATTGAAGCAACACTGATGGATGGCAGCCCCTGTGGCCTGGGTTCCTCCAATGCCAGTGGGGCAGTATCTTTAACACCACGCCAACAGTCGGGGCCTTTCAGGTGCCAGGCTGTCCTGGGTCTTTTACATGGACCTTTTCATGGACCAGAGTGGGGTTTCCCAAACTGCAGTCTGGAGCCCTTTCCGCCAACACAACAGGCCCAGGAATGAAGGATGCTGGCGGACGCGTTGCTCCTGACCCTGATTGCAGCCTCCAGCACCCCTCTTGTTTCCTCCTTCCTCTGGCCACTTTTTTGAAACATGAAATTTTCTTTTAATTTTTACATATTTCAATCATACCATGTTTTTATGCCTTTGATGCTGTGCTAGAAAAACTCACCCTGCCACAGATTATGTCAAATATTCACCTAGGTAATCTCTTCTCATGCTTATGTTTTCATTTTTTACACGTAAACCTTAATTCCATCTAGAATTCATTTAGGTACTTGCTGTGATGTATGGCTTTGTCTTTATTCATTCCAGCGGTTAGCCAATTTTCCCAATACCATCATTTACGGGACAATCTATGCTTCACCCACCGGTCTGAAGTGCCAACTTTATCATAAACTAAGTGTATGTCTGTATGTGTACATAACAAATAAGTTTATGTGTTTATATAATGCACACACGTTTATGGACTTTTAGTCATCTTAACAGTTTTTCAGTCTATCAGTCTATTTCTGTTGCAGTAACACCATCTTATTGATTGTAGCTTTATAAAGCATTTCAGTATCTAAGAAGAAGTATCTCTCTCATAAAATATTTTCTCAACATTGTTTTATTTTCATTTGTCAGTTTTTCCAGATGAACTCATATTTTCAAATACAAAAACATCCCGGCAATATTTAGTTTGAAATTGTGATAGATTTAGGTATTAAATTCAGTGTCTCCACAGTATCTGTTCTACTCACTGAGAAACATGACTGTTAGGAACATCAGTCTACTCAAATCTTTTTTTATGTCCCCTGGTCAAGTTTGTGGCTTTCTTCATATAAATCCTGTATAATTCTCTATCTTATTTAAGTCACTGTTTGGGAGTTTTCTGCTACTCTCAGAAAACCTAACCTGCTTTGCCTTATAACAAGCATGTTATTGAATGTGGCTATTTCTAATAACTTATTCAATTGATTATCTTAGCTCCCTCAGCAATCACGTTATCTATAAATTATTATAACAATTCGCAGGGCCACCTCTGTGCTCTGGCTAGTGGAGAGTTTACCTGGTATCCATCAGGTTGTTTACTGATATTATGACTTGGCTTTTGTGGGAATTGAAGTTCCAATAAGGAGAAGGCAAATCAGGCTGTTAGAATGACTACCTTTTGAGACAGGAGCCAGCCACTTGATGTTCTAGTTGACTATATTGCTCACACTGGATTATGACTATTCTGAGAACAAAAGCCATGTCCCGTGCCCTGAAAGCGAGACAATAAATATTTGATAAAGGGAAAAGAAGAAGAAAGAAAAGCAGGAGAGAGAGAGTGAGAGTTCTGCATAGTGTTCATACACAGGGCCCCTTAGCTTCACTTGTGGCAATCGTAGAAAATTCTGTTTTTCAGAAAAGTGCTATTTTTTTTTTAAGACAGAGTCTTGCTCAGGCTGGAATGCAGTGGTGTGATCTCAGTTCACTGCAACCTCTACCTCCCAGGTTCAAGCTATTCTCCTGCCTTAGCTTCCTGAGTAGCTGGGATTACAGGCATGCACCACCTCACTCGGCTAATTTTTTGTATTTTTAGTAGAGACAGGGTTTCACCATGTTAGCCAGGATGGTCTTGATCTCCTGACCTCATGATCTGCTCGCCTCGGCCTCCCAAAGTGCTGGGGTTACAGGTGTGAGCTGAGCCACTGCGCCCTGCTGAAGAGTGCTATTAATTTAATAAAATAGATGTTTGCCTGGCATAAACTTGCTTATAAGTGGATTTTTAAAATCAATGTTTAATTTTAGCATCCTCAAGACCCTTCTTTTAAAGAATGCCTTTGGCCACACTCTGTGTCCAAAATGTCTCAAGACTGCAATTCTGTAGGTATGAGTTGAGGGTAGTGTAAAAAAAAAAGTGCAATTCTAGATTCTCAGGTTCATTTTCAACAGGGAACTGTTATGTATGTGTATATATATATATACTCAAACACAACTGTGAGAGTTTAAATTGATAATAACCTTTTTCTTTTAAGTTTGATGTATGTTTGAAAAACTTTATACTAGTGGACTCAAGAGTATACACTTTGGGTTTGGATCTCTATCCTAAAGAAATAAAGATCATGTACATTGATTTTCACTGCAGCATTATCTATAATAGCAAAAAACTAGAAAAGATGGACTCACTCAACTACAGAGAAATGGCCGTGTTATGCCACCTCTCTATGAGGATTAACTATGCAGCCATCATGATCAAGTTTTTCAGGAATAGTTAATGACATGCACAGTGACCGTGCTAAAACGGAAATTAAAAGATGTAGACACATACAGGGCAAGGGCACAGGGCGGGAGGCCAGACTCAGGCTCCGATGGGCATGCACTCACTTGGTCATGCCTGCCGGCGACACGGCTGTGCCTGCCTCTGGCGTGACGTCCTCAGCCTGGCCTCCTGCTCCTGTCACCACGCCTGCCGCTGCGGGATTTGGTTCATGTTGAAACCATTTCCCAGCGCCCTCCAGAGGTGCCGCGGAGGGACTGAGTCAGGCGTCCTTGGCTGCTCGTCTCGGGAGGCAGAACTGCTAGTCGTGAAGACGTCGTGCGGGGCCTGGGTCTTTCACTGACGTCAGCCACAGAAGTGAGGAATTCCCTTTTCACCTTCCAAGGGGAAACCAGGCCACTTTGCTCTTCTTGGGGAAGGAGGATAATTGTCCAGCGCTGGGAGGTGAAAGCAGCTACTGCCAGCACGAGGTGGGGCCCCTGCAGTGTGGTTCCTCAGGTCTGAGAGGGATTCCCTCTGCCTTCCTCCCTCCTGCTCCCCTTTCCTCTTTCCTCTACCTGCTTTTTCCTTCTCTCGCATCTCTCCTGCTTCCCCACAATCCCTGACATTTACTGCAGGCTCCCGAAGAGCCATGACACTTTACACCCTCAACCTCATTTAATTCTCAGGAAACCCCACGAGGCCATGCAATTCTCACTCCATGTACCAAGTGAGCCAGTTCAGGTGCACAGAGACTGCCCCTTGCCCAGAGATCCTAGCACGAGGGCTCTGTACTGGTTAGGGTCTCCAGAGAAACAGCTCCAATAGAATGTGCAGATGCTGGGCGTGGTGGCTCACCCCTGTAATCCCAGCACTTTGGGAGGCCGAGGCGGGCGGATCATGAGGTCAGGAGATCGAGACCATCCTGGCAAACACAGTGAAACCCCATCTCTACTAAAAATACAAAACATTAGCCAGGCGTGGTGGCAGCGCCTGTAGTCCCAGCTACTTGGGAGGCTGAGGCAGGAGAATGGCGTGAAGCTGGGAGGCGGAGCTTGCAGTGAGCCAAGATCACCACTGCACTCCAGCCTGGGCGACAGAGCTCCGTCTCAAAAAAAAAAAAAAGAATGTGTAGATATACAGAGAGAGATTTGTTTTCACCCATTTATGCCTGAGGTTGCAATTTTTTGAATTTTTGCAATCAGGCCTTGGCAATGACCTTGAGTAGTAGGATAGAAATAACTCCCACATGCTTAGTGTTCCAATAATGGGACACTATGGCATAAATGGATAAGGAGTTGACTCATGCAATTATGGAGGCTGGCAGGTCCAAAGATGCAGGGTGGGCCAGCAGGCTGGAGAGCCAGGACGAGCCGACGGTGCGGCTGGAGGCAGGGGGCGGCTGCTGCAGAGCCCCCTCTTGCTGGAGGGAGGTCAGTCTGTGTTCTGTTCAGGCCTTAGAGCATGGAATGAGGCCGACCCACACTAGGGAGGCCAATCTGCTTTCCTCAAATTCTGCTGATTCAAGTGTTAATCTCCTCCCAAACACTCCTAGCAACACCTAGAATAATGTTTGGTCACGTATGTGGGCACCATGGCTCAGCCAAGTCACACCTAAAACTAACCATCTGAGTCCCTCCACCTGAGACTCCCTGCTAATGTTCTGAGTCATGTGGGGAAACACTATGGAGAAGGAAAATAGAAAAAGTTCACAGAGTCTGGCTCAAGCCTGTAATCCCAGCACTTTGGGAGGCCAAGACGGGCGGATCACGAGGTCAGGAGATAAGACCATCCTGGCTAACACGGTGAAACCCCATCTCTACTAAAAAATACAAAAAACTAACCAGGCGAGGTGGCAGGCACCTGTAGTCCCAGCTACTCTGGAGGCTGAGGCAGGAGAATGGCGTAAACCTGGGAGGCGGAGCTTGCAGTGAGCTGAGATCTGGCCACTGCACTCCAGCCTGGGCGACAGAGCGAGACTCCGTCTCAAAAAAAAAAAAGAAAAAAAAAGTTCACAGAGTCATTAAATTAACATGGTGCAGTGCAATCTGTGTGCTCTGGCCATGACTCTGGAAGGACTTGTGAGGTCCCTTGGTGTGTCTTTCATCTGCCATCCTGGGGCTGGTCCCTGGGCCTGTGGCCCCTGACACAGCACAGGTGTGCAGTGAGCACCTGGGGTGGGGCCGTTTTCCTCCCTACACAGGCTTCGCTGTGCTCAGAGGGAGCGAACTGGGTTTGGGCAGTTCCCTCAGCCCTCTTGGCATCTGTGGGAGGGTCTGAGCTCAGGTTTTAGGTTTGTGGCCTCTACTATCCAGAGCCTGCATAACTTCTACAAGGTGGCAGGGAATGGGGATAGCTTGGCCTCCTCAAGGTCCTCTCATGCACCTGCCATTGAAGCCCCCAGCACTCTGGGAATTGAGCAATCCACTGTCCTTATGCCATGACTGGGCCTGGGAAGCCCCAGAGGAGATAAGAGTTACTGCATTCCTTATTTCATTCAAAAACGATGTCACACCTACCCAGCCAGACCTGTGCTTAGCCCTGGGAACACAGAAGACCTTGTTCCTGCCTCTAGGGAGCTCCCTGCACAGAGGGGACAGAAAAGGGTATGTGTAATGTGCTGAGGTAGATGGAAGCAAGGGGAGGGCAGTGCCCAGAGGAGGGCTGCCTGGAGGAGGTGACAGCTAACTAAGCACTGAAAGCAGCCAGGCCAAGCCGAGCATGAGGGGAAGGGGTGGGCCCAGGTGAGAAGGTAAGAGCCCCAGTGCAGGTGAAGGCGAGGCTGAGGAGCGCCCAGCAGCTCACAGCACAGGAGTTGGGGATGAGGTGAATAGAGGCCACCCCGCAGGCCTTTCCTCAGGGAGACCTCCAGTGGAGTCCAATGTTCAGACATGCCCCTGCAGCGTGCTTGGCTCTTAGAAGGGGATGTGGCACAGCTCAGCACTGGCATCAGGCACTGTGGCGCACTGGTATCAGGCACTGTGGCGCACTGGCATCAGGCACTCTGGCACACTGGCCACTGGGCACAGTTCTCACCAGCACAGTGCCTGGCGTGTCAATGGTCAATAAGTATCATGAGTAGTGGGTTGTGCCTGGGCACCCTGTAAGCCATCGGAGACACCTTGACGGGTGAAAAGGTGTCCGTGAGGTGGCAAATTAAAGAAAAAAGAAAAATAAAATTTAAAAGAAAGAAATAAGCTTTCCTGTATTAGGCTGACTTATCCCAGAGGCAGCAAGGGGCACAGCCCAGACCCAGGGAAAGTCTTGATAATACTATCTAAGAAGCCAGGACACAAAGGAATGTGCCCTGGAGACTCTCCCAGCACTCCCTCAACATAGGGAGAAGAAAAACAAATTATCCTTTGTTTCATGGAATGAGTTTATAGATTCTTGTTCTCTGTAACTGGTAACTTCAAGTATTCTGTTTTATCTAAGAAGTACAACGAAGGACATGAGAAGCCTGAGAGCTATCTGTGCGCCACAGTAAAGGTTATGAGATAAACCAGTGTAAGGCTCCTTAGAGTAAAACCTGGGTAACAGACATCTGGTTTGCTTGGCAATGGTCATGTGTAATCCTGAATTATGAACCTGTCACCATTTGATTAATTGTTCTGCCTCTGTATCCTTGCTTTTGTGCCACTGTAACTGTAAGCCTGCTTCAAGCTAACCCACCCCCCACTTTTAGAAGTGTGTATAAAAGTCAAGTGCTGTCGTTGTTCTGGGTCCAGTCTTTGGATGTTAAGTCCACTGGATCTGAGTGCACTCAATACAGATCTTCTCCTGTATACACCCCAAGGTCTCTCTCTGGTCCTCCTGATTCCGCAGCACCACTTATGGTTTGCTTCTCGTGAATACAGTAGCTGTGGTTATTATGAAACTCCTCGAACTGCCACAGGCCTCCCCAGTGTGCACAAGTGGGTGGAATTAGTGTGACACACCCAGGCTGACACTCATGGCAGTGGTGGGTGGTCACCTCTTGACAAGGAGGGGAGTACCCTGGACGGGCAGCACAGGTGTGTTCATCACCTCAACCTGCACGGAGCACACACCGGGGGAGAGGGGCTGCAACTCTGCCCTCGGGCTGCCCGGCCCCACCCGTCATTCCCCAGAAATTCTCCAGGCACTCACCCTGCCAGGGACTCTGCTGCTCATTCATGTCACCCTCTCCATGGTGACCCATGGTTCTTGCCCTCGGGAGCTCACAGGTGAGGCAGCGGACTCAGGTGCCCACGTGTCTGGGTGTGAGAGGCTGTGACTGAGGTGACCAGAACGTGGCCAAGGCAGGATTCCTCACTGAGGCAGCTCCTCCCTTAGCTGTGAAGAGTGCTCAGTGAAGAAAACCCTCGGTTTTGCAGAAGATTCAGGTAACTCTCAAACAGCATGATTCTATGTGTTCAGTGAGTGAAGGAGACGGCTTTCATGATGCCAGTTTGCACAGTGGCACAGCTCAGAGACAGCAGGCCCCACCAGACTAGCTAGCCATTCTCATTTTTATTCTTTTTTATTCTCATCCTCAACGGTTGTTATTGTGAAATGTCCCCATTATATAAAAGAGTGTAAAATACGTGCCATTTCAAGAATAACAACACAGGCCCTAGAGTACCTACCCCAGGTTAAGAGACAAGACTTTACTAACACTTGCCATTCCTCCCTCCTTGGCAGAGGTGCCTATGGTCTAGAATTTTGTGTTGATAATAGCCTGGTTGGGTGTGGTGGCTCAAGCCTGTAATCCCAGCATTTTCGGAGGCTGAGCTAGGAGGATTCCTTGAGTCCTGGAGTTCAAGACCAGCCTGGGCAACATGGTTTGACCCCATCTTTACAAAGAAAAAGAAATAGCGTTATTTTTCCCAACATGTGCATCCCTGCCATCTGCTGCTCACTTCCCCCTTGTTCGGACTGTGTGGGGCTGGGACCACCCTCCCTCACCCTGTGGCTCACTGCTTTCGCTCCCAGTTGTGTGCTGCAGATTCACCTATGGTGATGGATATGGCTGTAGAAGTCTGCTTCATGTTACCTTGTGTAGTGTTTGATGGTGGGCATTTGCCATGATTGATTGTTCTGTTCTGGTCCTGAGGAGCATGCGAGCTGTTGCCACGTGTTTGCAATTATGACCATAGCTGCTGTGAATGTTCCGGTACCTGCTAGTGTGCACGTGCAAGGGATTCTGGAGGGCAGTAGTTCTCGAAGTTGTTCTGGGAACACATGGGATCCCAGACACATTCACGGGGGCTGTGAGGTCAAAACTGTTTTCATGATAATACTGACACATTATTTGCCTTTTTCACTGTCATTCTCTCACAGATGTGTGTTTGGAAGGTCTGCTCAACTCAGGCACCCAATATTTTCCAAATGGCCCATGCATAATGCTGCAAAATCATGCATGGTTAAAAGAACCATTCAAAGTGAGACAAACCAATGAATTTTAATGTATCCAAGTATGACAATTCGACTGGTATGGTTTCAGGTTCCACAATTGCAACTAACCTTTAAGGAAGTACCACTTAACAAATTTTGGTGTAAAACCTAGACAGAATATCCAGTTATCCGAAAGGCTACTGGAAGATTCCTTTCTTTTCTAACTCTGTATCTGCACAAGGCTGAATATTCTTCTCATACTCCGACCAAGCCAACAAAACACACAGACTGAATGCAGAGGCAGTGTCTGGGTCCATGCCTCACACGTTGCAACCTGCATGGCTTCCTGGCTGTTTGGGGATGGCTTTTTTTTTTTTTTTTTTGAGACAGAGTTTTGCTCTTTTGCCCAGGCTGGAGTGAAGTGGCGCAATCTTGGCTCACTGTGACCTCCATCCCCCAGGTTCAAGTGATTCTCCTGCCTCAGGCTCCCAAGTAGCTGAAATTATAGGTGCACGCCACTACGCCCGGCTGATTTTATATTTTTAGTAGAGATGGGGTTTCGCTATGTTGACCAGGCTGGTCTCAAACTCCTGACCGCGGTTGATCCACCCACCTCGGCCTCCCAAAGTGCTAGGGTAACAGACGTGAGGCAGCATGCTTGGCTGGGGATGTTTCGTAAATTTGCCTTTTATCAATGTCGCTAGACAGTTTCACCGGGAAGCCTTGGTACATTAATGCCAGAATTCCTGGGTTGTGGCAGGGATTTGAAGGCTACTGTACAGTTGGGCCTCCAAATCTGTGAGTTCCGCATCCATAAAATTCAATTAACTGTGGTATTGAAAATATTTGGAAAATAATTTGCATCTGTGATGAACACGTGCAGAGTTTTTTTTATCATTATTCTCTAAACAATATAGTAAAACAATTATTTCCATAGCATTCATTGTTTTAGGTATTACAAGTAAACTAGAGATGATTTGAGGCATACGGGACCAGGTATGTAGGTTATATGAAAATACTATGCCATTTTATACCAGGGACTTGAGCATCTGTAGATTTTGCTATCCGTGGGTCCTGGGATCAATCCTTTGTGGATACCAAGAGACAACTGTATTAACATTTTAAGAAACTGGTAACCACAAGTGCCTCTGACACCTTAACTTCTTTCCATTACCTTTGTCTGTTTCAGCTATGACTTTAACAGAAGGTGGTGGGTAGACTTCACCACAGTGGGAAAAGGGTGGCGACAAATGGATTCTGCATAATCTTCTTAATGTGACAACTTTCCATTTCAAACAGGCAGACACTGAGACATCAAAGCAGCCAAGTGCCACCCTGATGTTGAGCCCGCCGAGTGCTGCGAGGCTGCTGCTGTTGGCTCTGCGTGATCAGGAGAGCGGAGATCAAAGGTGCCCATTATGTGGTGAGTGCCGTGCCTGCGCCTGCCTGCGTCGGGCCTGGGAGACTGTGCTGACAGGGCACTTTGGGGCGGCCCCAGCCAGGCTGACTCAGGCTCTGGTGGTTCCCAGGGTGGAAGGAGCCCAGTGCCAGGTGACAGAGAGTCACCTGGAGATGGCTTCCTCTGGCTGCTCCCAGGGCCTGAGGGCTCCCAGGTGGTTTGCTGAGTGAACTATTGGTGTGATGGTGGGGCTGGGCTTGGGTTGGGGTGCTCATGTTTGTGGTCTCTCTAACGGTCTCTCCACAGAGACTTCGTAGCTCAGCTCTGCTGCCTCCCCGGCTCCTCTGCCCTTTCCTGGAGGTCCAGAGCCTCCTCTTGGCAGCCCTGGGCCTGCCCCCTGCTGCTGGGGGTTCACATGGGGCCCTTTCTGTGGGCAGCATCCTTCCAATTCTGCTGTGCCCTCCTCTCTAAAAGCGCCTTTCCACTGGGCACAAGGCCGGATAACAGGTCCTCCCGATGCTGCCACTCTACTGGCACGCTCCTCAGATGTGTGCCGTCTTTCCCACGCAGGCCTGCCACAGCAAGGGCTGGGCTGCCTTGCTCTCTAGTGCACTCCAGGGGCTGGAGGCTGCTGGGAGCAGAGAGCATGTCCAATATGTGTGGTGCACGAATGGATGAATGCACCAGCTCAGTAAACCTAGATCACTGAGCTTCAATAATGCCTAACTCACACGGTTAAATAAGACAACATCAGGCAGCGATCCTAGCAGTTTTGGGAGACCCCTATGAAAAATCTGACAAATGTGGTCAACCATCTCCTCAGAAAAATGCATGTATGCAAAGCAGCAATTTTGTATATGTGAAACAGTCCCTATAACATTTACAAAATTAAGAAAAAAGGGAGGGGCAGAAACAAAATTAAACACAGCCTTCCCCATGCTCAGCATTGATCAGTAGGTCAGCCTCCTCTCTGACTTGCTTCCTCATAGCTGTTTGGTGTCTGTTGCCTCAGGATTGCACGAATCCTGTTACAAGATTAGAGCTCCCCTTAACTGCTCTAGAGATAACCACTTGAACATTATGAAATGTGAGGTTTTCCCTCTGAGATATCCTTGCAGGTCCTGTATATCACTGAAACTACTGATGCCAGCTGGTCTGAAGGATGCTACTGATGCCAGCTGGTCTGTAGGACCCCACTGGTGCCAGCTGGTCTGAAAGACCCTATGAAAAGCTTACTGAAAGACCCTATGAAAACCTGACTCACCAAAGAGTGCAGTTTCCACCTCTTGATGACTTCATCCCTCTTACCCTGACCAATCAACAACTCCAGTTTTCTAGCCCCTCACCCTCCATATTCCCCTTAAAAACCCTCCTGGGGGAGATGGATTTAAGTGACTCTTCCCATCTCCTTGCTTGATACCCTACAATCATTACACTCTTTCTCTGCTGCATCCCTACTGTCTCAGTGTATTGCTCTGTTACCGTGGAGCAGGTTTATTAACCTGGCGGTCCTACAACACACACTCACCAGAAGTTATCCTAAGACCCACCCCACACATTCTCTGCCTAGTTTATACTTTTCCTCTATGTGCTTTTGAACTTCTTGCACATATCTTTAAGATAAATTGCAGCTGATAGGCAGAAAACCCTGCTTTCTCTGTGGCTTATCACAGTCCACATTTTTTTTTCTGCCTTACAAAAAGTCTAATCAGTGGCAGGGCAGGCTTGAAGGTGGCCTGCTCCATGGAGTCATTCAGGGATCCACCGTCAGGATGTGGATCCAATGTCCTGGGGCTGTGGGGGGCGGTGGGGCCCTGAGTCTGGCCCACCAAACTGTCCTTCCCTCCCATGCTTCTGAGCCTGTGGTGGGAGGGGCTGCTGCAGAGGTCTCTGAAATGCCTTTGAGGCCTTTTCCCCACTGTCTTGGCTATCAGCATTTGCCTTCCTTTTAGTCATGCAAATTTTTGCAACCTGCTTAAATTTCTCCCCCCAAAATGGGCTTTTCTTTTCTACCACTTGGCCAGGCTGCAAATTTTCCAAACTTTTATGCTCTTCTTTTTAACAATAAGTTCCAATTTTGGGTCATTTCTTTGCTCATGCATATGAGCAGATTGGAGCACAGACTGTTAGAAGCAGCCAGGTGACTCTTGAATGCTTTGCTGCTTAGAAATGCCTTCCACCAGATACCCTAAATCACCTCTCTCAAGTTCAATCCATAGATCCCTAGAATAGGGGCACAATGCAACCAGGCTTTTCGCTAAGGCGGAACAAAAGTGACCTTTACACCAGTTCCCAATAAGTTCCTCATTTCCATCTGAGACCTCCTCAGCCTGGACTTCATTGTCCACATCACTACCAGCATTTTGGTCACAACAATTTAAGCAGTCTGAAGGAAGTTTTGAGGACTAAGCTCTGATTTTTTTTTTATCTTACCCAAATTCATGCCTAAGGGGTCTAGGGAGTCATGCCCTACAAACCGTATATTCTCTTCAGATGGATTTTATTTGACCTTGTATACTATGTCTCGCTTTTCAATCTGACTCTGGTGTAACATTATGAGACAAGGAAAAAATATTTAACCGCAAAAGATATTTCTTTGCCATACCTTAAAATTGCCCTGCAAAGTCTCTTGTGGGAAAAATCCACATTCTATAGAGAATCCCCTTCCCTCTTTGTTTTCCTTCCTTCCTTCCCAGATTCAGGAGATAATCAACTAAGAGCCAGGAAACCTTTTAGTCCAATAAAACACAATTTACAACCTGCTATCTCTAAAGTCTGCTATCTAACAGCTTCCTCTGCACAATAAAACTTGGTCTCCACAATCCTTTATCTTTAACCTGAGAACATTCTGTTCTATCCATCCCGGGTCTTCAGACAACCTCAACCAATCATCAACCAGAAAACATTTACATTTACCTAAAACCTGGAAGCCCCCACTTTGAGTTGTCCTGCCTTTCTAAACCAAACCAATGTATTTCTTAAATGTATTGGATTGATGTATCATGCCTTCCTAAAAGACATAAAACCAAGCTGTATCCCTACCACCCTGGGCACATGTTCTCAGGACCCCCTGAGGGCTGTGGGCCATGGTCACTCATATTTGGCTCAGAAATCTCTTCAAATATTTTACAGAGTTTGACTCTTTTTATCAACAGTTTCAAACTTTCCCTCATCTTCTTGTCTTCTTCAGAGCCCTCCAAACTCTTCCAACCTCTCCTTCTTACCCAGTTCCAAAGCCACTTTCGCATTTTAAGGAATCTTTATAGTAGTGTCTCTCTCCTTGGTACCAATTTTCTGTATTAGTCCATTCCTGCACTGCTGTAAAGAAATACCTGGCACTGGAGAATTTATAAAGAAAAGACGTTGAATTGGATCATGGTTCTGCAGGCTGTACAGGAAGCATGGCAGCATCAGCTTCTGGGGAGGCCTCAGGAAACTTACAATCATGGTGGAAGGTGAATGGGGAGCTGGTACTTCACATGGCCAAAGCAGGAAGAAGACAGAAAGAGAGGGGAGGTGCCACACATTTTCAAATAACCATTTCTCATGAGAACTCAAGACAGTACCAAGGTTGACATCCGCCTTCATGCTCCAATCACCTCCCACTAGGCCCCACCTCCAACACTGGGGATTACAATTCAACATGAGATTTGGGCGGGGGCACAGATCCGAACCATGTCACTGTCCCTTGCCCAGACCAAGGCATACTTAACTTCCCCTCTCCCTGAGCGCCCTATGTTCTGAGAATCGCATTATTGTGTTGTTGCTTGCAGCTCAGTGTCTGCTGAATGCTGTCCTTTAGAGGGCGACACAGTTTACTACTCACTTCTTAGGCTAGGTACTAGCACATTGTAGGTGCTTAGTAAGTGCTTGTAAATAAATAAGCCACTCAGAAAAAAACTGCTACAGTGAATCTGACTCTGATTGTAAGGAAGTGTGGTCTCCTCTGCCTATCTTAAGGCTTTTCCTTCCCCTGCTACCCACCCCTCCTCTATGTAGGTTGGGCTGTCTCTCCCCATGCCCTAACTCTGCTGTGTCTAGGACGTCTTTGCAGAACCGCAGGTGGTCAGGAATGGGGGAACCTCAAGGAGGACATAGTAAGAGATGCAGCTAGTGTGGGAGGCAGGGCCCAGGCCTGGGAGGCTGTAGGCACCCCCAAAGGCCTGAGGGATCCATGGAAGGGCTGAACAGGGATGATGCTGTCGAATTTTCACTCTGGAAGCCACAGGAACTGGGATCTGAGGGGTGAGAGGAGAGTCAGGTCAGTTTCATCGAGCAGCATGTCCTGGATGGCCAGTGCACTCTAGGTGCCGTGGGGATATCAGGGAATAAATGGGGATAAGGAATCTGGGATGGCGAGGGAGATGGACTGGCCAACAGTTGGCAGTTGGCAGAGTGGTGGTGAGAGGGCACTGGCAGGTGTGGGGGGCGGGGAAGAGGCCTGAGCAGAGGGGAAGTGAGAGGGCACTGGCCTGTGTGTGGGCAGGTGTGGGAGGTGAGGAAGAGGCCTGAGCAAAGGGGAGGATCGGGGCACACCTGCAAGCTTCCAGACTCACTTCCTGTGAGGCTGCACCCAGGATGACCCCGCCTTCCCACCGGGACAATGGGGAGGGAGACTGGAGCTCCGTGGCAAGCTGATGGGTTTTAGTTTTCTGAGGGACCAACGCCAACCTGACCTCTCATGCTGATGCAAAGAATTGCCCATAAAATGTCTCCCTCAAAGGTGGCTTGGTTACCGCTTGCAGGGCAATGTTGCTGAAGGCCCTGTTTGCTCAATTCTCTTCATAAGTACCTAACGCTTACTGGCTTAGTCCCATTTTCTGAAATCCCAGATTGTCCCTTTAAGGATAACTTATCTAGAAAAACAAGAGCCTTTGCAGACTGCCCCTCTAAGCAATATGCTTTCTCATTTAACAGAGTATCTCCCCTAAGGAAACACACTGTCAGAGGCAAAGGCCTCAGGCGGGAAGTGTTTTATTTGACTTGGTGGAATCTGATGACTGGTTCTGCTGAGTGTGGCCTGGACGGCATGCTGTTATACAAAGACCAGAGCCTTTGAAACCTGCATACTTCCTCACATGCGAATCAGTTTATGCTTCTCCGTGGACTTTGACAACCCGGGAAAGGAAAGTTCTGTTGCCATCGTTTCAGATGAGGAAGTGGAGACAGAGAGGGCCACGGACTTGGCTGTATGCCACGCAGCTCATTGGTGTTCATAGAAATGGGAAGGAACCGACATCTTCGAATTGCTGTCATCCTCTCAGGTCCTCAGAGCTAATGCCTCTCGCAGAAGGGTGCTTGCGATCCTGATGCATGACCGTGCGGGGCTATGTTATGTTCTCTTTACTGTGCTGACAATAGTGTGTGACTTTAGTTGCTCATTTATTTAGGCCTGTTATTGTTAAAATATTTAAAATAGACACATTAGCATAAACTCCATCAAAATGGTTAACATGAAGTTTTCGGATCTTTAGAGATACAAGGTCCAACTGTTTGAATAACCCTGTCATACGCAGCAGCTTGCAGAATGTTAGGCGTGATGACGTGCAATGTGTTTTGCGTGTTGCATGAGGAACAGCAGTGGGGCCAGTTTCTGACAGCTGCTGTCACCTTGATAATCTACCCAGAGCCTGGGGACTCAGAAAGCCTACATCCTTACATTCCCAAGGTTGGGTTGGGCTCTCGAAGCTCACAGGAGACCCTGGCATCACAGATTTGCCAATTTACTGGTGCCCCAGACACTCACCTCTATCTGAGTTGTGGATTCCCTCCTTGCAGTTAAGTTACAGATGACTTCCAAAGGGTGTGACTGACTTGATGTTTAATGACATCAACTCAGAGAGCTGAGGTCCTCATCTGCACATCAGGGCTGAGGTTGCCTGTCAAGCCAGACCTTTGCCAGCTGACAGAGCATCACCTCTTGGAGATGGGGTGTGAATGGCATGGCCAGCATTCATCTGTGTGACTTTTGGATGACAAACATTTCTATAGCTTCTACTTCTGGAAAAGATAGAATAATAAGGACCCGATTTACCTCCTGTTTGATAAACGTAAAAATATGGGACACATTGTTGAAATAACAGTTGTCAAGCTATCAGGCACTAGGCAATGAAGGGGAATGATCCATGAGAACAGGGAAGCAGGTGAGTGGAGCTCTGCGCTAGGCCCAGCGCACGACACAGTTGGTAAAAGGAAGAGGCCAGGCAAAGCTCGGTACACTCACTGAGACGAAAAAAAAGAGATGAAGTTAGGAAGTCCAAGGCAGCTGGAATTCACAGGAGAGAGGGGTACACAGTGAGAGCTGTGGAGGTCTGCAGAGAGTCCCTCCCTACCACTCAGCTGTACTGGTCAGAGGATAGAAAAGAGAAAGCGCCTCATACAACGTTAGAGGGAGCATTCTCCATAGATCAAACAGGGCTGGGAATAGTGCCTGTTCACCCCAGCCAGAGTAGAAAACAAATTCAGGGGGCTCTGGGTAGAGTACTTAGAAGGGTTTTCCTTCAGTGGAGGATGAAATTAGCCTTAGGCTAAATACTGCTCTGATCCCACTCAGCAAAGCATAAAAGCAAGATCAAAAAGATCAAACTCAAAACAAAGTTCAAAGCTATTTACAGGAATATAAAATATACAGCATCTGACAAAGTAAAATTCATAATGCACGGCACTCAATCAAAAGTTATCAGCATGCGAAGAAAAACAAGTGACCCACAGTGAGGATGAATATCAACCAACGTGATCCAGAAATGACAAATGATACAATAGAATTGGAAGACAAGGACATCAAAGCAAGTATTATAACAATATATCATATATTTAGTATAGTAGAGGAAGAGGTAGATCATGTTAACTAGATACAAAGAAGATTTAGAAAAGATCCAAACCAAACTTCTCGAGATGAAAGCCACAATGCGTGAGATAAAAATACATAGGATGGTTTAGACAATTAAGAGAAAATGACAAGAGAAGTTAAAGACAAGGAGAGAAACTATCAAGAAATACAAAACAGAGAGAAATGAAAAATAGAGAAACAAGAGGACTAAAAAATAGTAGTGAGCTGTGGGACACCTTTAAGCGGTTGAATATCCAAATACATGAGTAATTATAATTGCAGAAGGGGAGGGAGACAGAAAACATATTTTAAGGAATACAATTTTCTTCAAATTTTCCAAATTTGTTAAAAATTATATCCCATAGACTCAAGAAGCTCAATAAACCTCAAGCATAAGAAATATAAAGAAAACAGCACCAAGACACATCATAATCAAGTTGCTCAAATCCAGTGATAAGGGAAAGTCTTCAAAGTAGTCAGATAAAAAAGAAATATTAGGGACAAAGGAACAGATATAAGGATGACAGCAAATTTCTCATTAAAAACAATGTAATGAGAAGACAATAGAACAACATCTTTAAAGTGCTGAAAGAAAATACTCTTTACCTAGAGAAAATATCTTTCACTTAATGAAATAGAGACCTTCCTCCCCCTAACACACAAAAATGGAAAGAACTGATGAGCCTCAGACCTGCGTTACAAGAAATGTGAAGGGAGGTCCTTTAGGTAGATGGAAAGTAACACCAGATGGAAATGTGTGTCTACACAAAGGGATGAAAAGCAATAGAAATGTTATTTAAAAGAGAAAATCAACTTTTTAAAACAAAATAACAGTGCATTGGGGATTTGTAAAATATGGACAGGTAAGCCGTGTGACACTAGCACAAATGCAAGAGACAAAACACAGTATATTGTTATAAA
Source organism: Macaca fascicularis (assembly GCF_037993035.2). NCBI lineage: Eukaryota > Metazoa > Chordata > Mammalia > Primates > Cercopithecidae > Macaca > Macaca fascicularis. Next base: position 1,756,888 of record NC_088386.1, read on the forward strand.
GGTCATAGACAGGGCAAGTATTCCTAACCCAAGAGTCTGAAATCCAAAATGCTCCAAAAAAATCCGGAACTTTTGGAATGCTGTCATGATGCTCAAAGGAAATGCTCATTGAAGAATTTTTGATTTCAAATTTTCAGGCTAAGGATGCTCAACCAGGAAGTCTAATATTCAAAATATTCAAAAATCTGAAAAAACCTGAAATCTGAAACACTTCTGGTCTCAAGATTTTGGATAAGGGATACCCAACCTGTGTTGCAGTTGAGGTGATATAATATCACTTTAGTGCATAGACTGTGAAAAGAGGTATAGTGTAAGCCCTAACACAACCACCGAAATAACACAATAGTTGTAGCTGATAATCCAATAAAAGAAATAATGTGAAAATGTAAGAAATCCTTAATTAATCAAAAATGCCAAAAAAGAAACAGAAAACAAGTGACTGATTGGATTAAGATAAAACAAATGACAAGATACTAGCTTTAAACCTAACCAGATCAATAATTAGATTAAATGAAACAAACCTAAACTATAGCCCAATTAAAGATTCAAGATTGTTTCAATTGGATTAAAAAGCACGCAGCAACCACACAAGTGTGCACACATGCACAGGCAACATTGGATCAGAGGTGAAAGAATGGAATACATTTCACACCAGTGTTATTCAGGAGTCACCATCTTGATACCACGTCAAGTGGATTTCAGAGCAAGAATGTTACCATGGACAGAGAAGGTCATGTTATAATGACGAAGGGGTCAAATAGTCACCACATAACTATCCTAAACATTTATCCAACGGATAACACAGCTTCAAAAATACATGCAGCAAAAACTCAGAAACCTGCAAGCGGTAATGGTTAAATCAAAAAATATAGTTAGACAATTCAACACTCTTCTCTAAATAATTGTTGAAAATAAGTACACAGGGCCGGGTGCAGTGGCTCACCTCTGTAATCCCAGCGCTTTGGGAGACCAAGGCGGCCATTTTGCTTAAGCCCGGGAGTTCAAGACTGGCCTGGGCAACATGGTGAGACATTGTCTCTAAAAAAAAAAAAATTTCCTGGGCCTGGTGGCACATTCCTATAGTTTCAGCTATTCGGGAGGTTGAGGTGGGATAATTACTTGAGCCCAGGAGTTCGAGCTTATGGAGCTATGATTGCACCACTGCACTCCAGCCTGGGCGACAGACAGAGAAAACAGGTAGATGGAAAATCGGTAAGAATACAGAAACAAAACTGGAAACCAAATGTGATCTAACTGACATTTATAGAACCCTCCTGTGTTTAGCAGAATGCACATTTTTTTCAAGCGCACATGACACATTTACCAAGATAAAGTATTCTCTGGGCCACAGAATAAGTTTGAGTAAATGTGAAAGGATTTCTGTCATAGTGAGCATGTTCTCTGACCAAAATGGAATTAAATTAGGAATCAGCAATAGAAAGATATCTGAAAAATCCCCAAGCGTTTGGAAATTAAATAATGCACATCTAAATAACTCATGGGTCAAAACAAATCAAAAGGAAGATCAGAAAGCATTTTAAACTGAATGAAAATGGAAAGACATTGTAAAGCTGTAGTAACAAAACACTAAACATAGATAAATAGATCAACAGAATAGGGTAGAAAATCAAGAGATGAACGTATGTGTGAACACCTGATTTTGATGAAGGCATGAAGGAAGGAGAGTGGAGATAGTCCCTATAAACAATGGTCATGAAGATGTAAGAAAATAGTCCAAAAATTTCAGCAGACACGTCACCAAAGAGGATATACAAATGGCTCTTACACACATGGAAAGTGCTCAACGTCATTGGTCGTTAGAGAAATGCAAGTTAAACTCACAGTGTCATATAACGCATTGGAGTGCTGAAAATCAGAAGGAAGTGGGAGTGAGCAGGGCAGAGCTGAGCTGCAGGGCAGAGCTGAGCTCCGGGGCAGGCTGAGGACAGGCAGCTTCATACTGGAGTGGCAGTTGGAGTGTCCCACACTGGGCCGAGGTGGCTGTGCCTTTACATTCTCGTATGGGTGAAGTGTTTCTCTGATCTCATTTACTGCATCCTAGCATATTTATTCTGGTTTCCCTCCCAGATCATAGAGGGCGTAAGGGTAGGGATTGTGACTTAGGCTCCATCAGGGGGGCCCGTATTTCCAAGGAACAGAACTGAGGATTCATAACATTTTATTTTATTTTGTTTTGTAGCTGAAATACCTGAAGTTGGAAAACACCACAAGAAAGCCATGGTAAGTGGTAAAAGCTTAAAATATCTCACTCTCATTTTTGGAATAAAGTGCCTTATTATATAACTTAGTTAGTGAATTTCTTTTTCACCTTTTGTTGTCTTTAGCCACAAATCTCCGGGGAGAATCTTTAAATAATGGACATAATCGAAGTAAAAATGTTCTAAGCCTCTGTCAGTCCGAATGGTGAAAAGCGTGCAGATACAGCCTGAGAGATGATTGACAGATGGATGGAGGCTGAGGGGGCCCCAGGGAGCCCAGGAAGGCACCTTAGTGGGCACTGATCTTGCATGGGGTTGAGAAGCCTTCTGGAATGCGGGGTGGGGAAGCTGTAGGAGGCTGGGATTTGGAATCAGGTCTGAGTCCCAGGCCCTTCTTACAAGCTGGAGACTTGGGGCAGGCCAGCTCGCCTCTCTGTAGTGCCTGTGGGGCTTTCAGCAGGTTAGGAGGAAGCCGCAGAACTGGGCCAGGGACTGGCGACTTGCTGTCTCCCTCACTGTCTCACTCTCTCTCTCTCCCTGTCTCACTCCCACTCACTCCATCTCCCACTTTCTCTCATTCTCTCGCCGTCTCACTCTGTGTTCTCTTTCTCACTCATTCTCTTCTCTCTCCCTCACTCTCCCTCTGCCTCTCTCTCTCCAGCCGTCTTGTGCACACATTGACAAATGGCGCCGAGTGCTCGCTGATACCCTGCAGCCCATATTGGCAGCTGCCACACTGCTCCCTCAGGGAGGCCTTAGGCTCATGGCTTGCATCCTGTTCCTGAGTGAAGTATCTTATCCTGAGTCCCACAGATCTTGTCGTGAGTTTCCTCGAACTGTTGAAGTACAGATTAATAGGTAACCTGGCTGGGCGCGGTGACTCACGCCTGTAATCCCAGCACTTTGGGAGGCCGAGGCAGGCGGATCACGAGGTCAGGAGTTCAAGACCAGCCTGGCCAATATGGTGAAACCCCGTCTCTACTAAAGATACAAAAATTAGCCGGGTGTGGTGGTGTGTGCCTGTAATCCTAGCTACTTGGGAGGTTGAGACAGGAGAATCACTTGAACCCAGGAGGAGGAGGTTGCAGTGAGCCAAGACCATGCCACTGCACTCCAGCCTGGGTGATAGAGCAAGACTCCATCTATAAAAAAAAAAAATACGTAACCCACTGACACTGGAAAATACACTGATTTGTTTCTAAATCATGAAGCTTTGCTGCTTGTCTTGCATGTAGGGACTTTTAGCGTGTGTGTTGCTGTCTGTGGTCAGTGACCGAACCCCTGCATTGGAGCCTGCAGTGAAGGGGACAGCTCCAGCATGAGTCCTCCCCTCCCTTCTCCTCAGCTTCGCAGAAAATCCTTTCACTTGTGGCCGACTGTGGAGCATGCCTAACTCTGCTGATATGTCTTCCTTGGATGATCCTCACATTTGGTGTCCAGTAAACCTTCATCTATTTATTTCTGCCTCAGCAGCCTTAATTTTGGTTGACATTACCATGTTGCGGTCCCTGAAGCAGGAATTTGGGGTCTGGTGGCCCCACTGCCAGTGTGGATGAGGGGTATTCCTCTGGGAGAATTCTGAGCTCAGAGGGTCCTCCAGAGTAGTCGAGGGGCCAGAGGAGGTTTCTCTGAGTGGCCCGAGGGTACCTCCAAGGCCAAGAGGCAGATGCAAGTGAGGGAAAGGCCATGCTCCACCCAGGAGGTGCAGCTGGAGGGGCGCCCAGGGAGAAGGAAGAAGTGAAATAAGGCCGCACTGGGAGAAGGTGAAGACGCTGTCTCATCATGTGTCGAAAGTGTGATTTCACTGTGGGGGCAACGGGAGCCCCTGAAGGAGTAATCTTGTTACTCCTTTAAATATGCACATGGTACAAAATTCAAAAGATGCAGAGGGTACGCTGAACAGTGAGTCTCTCCCACCCTGTTCGTCATCTGGGCCCCTTTCTAGGAGTGCTGCCGTGCCCTGTGTGTTCACGTGGAGCGATTCCACACGAACGGAAGCAAACCCACACACTCCAAGCCTGCAGCTTTGTGCTGCTCCCTTGCCGTTCCTTTGGATGCTCATGCCACAGTTGCCCATCCTTCTATTTGTGATGGGCATTTATGTGCTCCTAGACTTTTCGTGTGTGTGTGTGTGTGTGTGTGTGTAGCGTGTATTTTCATGTTATTAAGCATATGTTGCCACGATTACTCTTATAAGTCTTATGTGGGAAGACTAGATATGTCTGTGTGTGGGGCATGGCGGTGGCCAAGGGCTTGGTGTGAGCCTGGCTGGCCAGCCATTCTGGAGGACAGACCACCTCAGGAAGCTGGGTTGAGTGCTTGGTGTTCACCAGAGAGTGTTGCAGTCACCTGTTCACCACCCCTACCCACACCCCGCTACCCTGCCCCAGCCTGAGATCCTGCCTAGATCCTCAGCATGCAGCTGAAGATCTGGCTAAAGTTGATCCTTAATAAATCTGACAAATTAAGGACGACAGGAATAGCCGAATGAATAAATGTTGATAACCAATCAGAGAAGGCTTGAGCCAGGATTGCCGTAACAGAGAAAGCCCTGTCATGTTGCTCTCAGAAGACAATTATTTATCTAACTTTAAAAATCTTTAGCAGTAACTCTGGTCTTCTGTGGGCTAAGAGATCTAGGAAAACAGCCCACCAAATGTCTACATATGAACGCAAGGAGGTACTGCCAAGGCGTTCTTTACCTCATTGTCAGTAATAGTGCAAACTCAGAAACAGTATGAGTATCTGTTGTTACGGTAATGGTTAAGATAAAATCATGGCACATCTGTGCTGTAGAATACTATGCAGTCATCATAAAAATGAGACTGTTCTATATGTCTACTCATGGAAACAACTTAAGACTTCTAAAAGCAGCTTTATTAAGATATAACTCACATACTATAAAATTTAACTATTTAGTCTGCGAGTTAACGGTTTTTAGTATAGCTATCACTGCAGCCGATTTTAAAACAATTTCATCACCCCAGAAAGAACTTTCAGCTCATCTTCCTATCTCCCCATATGCCTCCCCCAGTCCTAAGCAATCTCTAGTCTACTTTCTGTCTCTATAGATTTCCCTATTCTGGGCATTTCATCTAAATGCAATTATATAATATGTGGTGTTTGTGACTGCTTTTTTCACTTAGCATGTTTTCAAGTTTCTGGGCATTTTATCTAAATGCAATTATATAATATGTGGTGTTTGTGACTGTTTTTTTCACTTAGCATGTTTTCAAGTTTCATCCATGATGTAGCATGTATCAGTACTACATTGCTTTTTACGGAATGGTATGGCTATACCACATTTTGTTTATCAATTTGTCAATTGATGGATATTTGAGTTTTTCCTACCTTTTGTCTGTTATGAACAATGTTGCTATGAACGTTCACATACAAGTTTTTGTGTGGACATACGTTTTCATTTCTCCTGGGTATATGCCTAGGAGTAGGATTGCTGGGTCATATGGTAAATCTGTGTTTAATTGTTTAGGAAACTTCCACACTGTTTTCCAAAGTGGCTGCATCATTTTAAATTCCCACTAGCAGTGCATGAGGGTTCAAATTTCTTCACATCTCTGCCAACACTTGTTATTACTTGACTGTGTTATTATGGCCATCCTAGTGGGTATGCAGTAGGATTTCATTGTGATCTGTATTTGCAATGTCCTGATGACTAATGATGTCAAGCATCTTTTCATGTACTTATTGGTTATTTGTATAATGCTTCCTTTCAGTAATGTTCTAAGGGCATAAATTGCTCTTCAACTTAAACCAGTGAAATCATGGCTCCTTTTCAGAAGTAGTCTCAGATTTGTGTTTGATATTTGTTCTGACCCTAGGAGGGCTCCTCTCCAGCTGTCTTATTCACCAGTTCTCTCCTACAAGCCAGCCAGCCTACAGTCTAGGCTGTATATTCATTAAACCCATGAATCTCTTCCCAACTGCTTTCACCACAACCTCCACCATTCTGAAGAGTGCCCTTAAGCTTGAACTTCTGCACACTCTGTTATAAATGAAGTCAGTTCCTTGGGGAAGACACAGGAGTTATTTGCTTAAGACCTGCTTCTTCTCCAACTTCTTCCCTCCCCCCGGCCTCCAGGCAAAATCTCTGAGCCTAGCTCTGGAGCTGGGGGTAGGGACAATGACAAGCTTCTTTCCGAGGGATACCCCCACTCCAGGAACTGAATGCTTGGCAGGGTGGCGGGGTGGGGGCATCCTGGGGTCTTCTCCTGCTGTGGAACCATCACCTCCCAAGTTGAAAGAGTTGCTGTCAGGCTGCAGTACTTTCAGTGCACTGTGCCCAAGGTAGAGCCTCAATTCAAGAGAGGAAGCTGGGAGGAAGAGTAGAGGTTCCACTTTTCGACTGCATTCACCCAGTACTTAGCCTCAGCAACAGGTGGCGGGGGCAGGATGAGAAATGCTGACATCCAGCTCCTTGCAGGAAGAAGGCTCTCTGACTGGAAGCAGAGGGGAGAGGGAGCCCTGTGTTGTTGGCTGAGGCAGTCTGGAGTGGTGTCTCCGCCTTACCTAACTAGGAGCGAGGAGGAAAGGTCCTGGCTCTAACACCATAGACTCTCCTGAGTGTATGCCTAGATATATGCCTTTCTCACCAATGTTTTATACGTTTTCTTGAATACATGTCTCTTCATTTGCTTTTTGCTACTGTGTTTGGCAGTCTTTACTGATTGTGTGTTTTAAACCAATTTTCACCATTTTTCCTGGGGACCAGCTCAGTGGAACCCCTCATGCTGGAAGTTGATCCTCCTGAGATGTCCTTTGATCCTCACTGGCCTCATCAGGGCCTGACCTGTGTCCCACATCCGTGCTGCTCTCTGGCATCAGGCAGTTTCCCAATAGTAGGGGAAAGAATGGGGGTGGGTGACCCTTCCTGAAACTCTGCTAGATGTGTGATTTATTTTTCCTTCTATAAAACTTTAGATAGTAAGGCAATCCAATTGTAATGATTAAGACCTCACAGATGACTCCCAGAGAATCCAGAGAAGGTAATGGTGTGCTCACGGAACATGGTGCTGGAATTAGAGGAGCTAGTCACAGATTCTAGAGGGATTCCAGCAGGAGAGTCTCACTGTATTGCATGTGAGTCACTCAAATGTGGCACATCAGCCTGACTTCGGCATCATCCGAGAGTAACTGTCACATTTCTATTTTAAAGCCAAAACAAACAAAGACCCTGCAGCGGTAATGCTATTCCTGAGTCAGAGAGAGAGAGCTGGATCCATGCATCACAAAGGCTTTCTGTGCTCAATGAAAACATTCAAATCTCTTATGAGATCCAGGAGGTCCCTCCTGCTTACTGAGGTTTGTTGGTGTTTTAGCTTCCATTTTCTTGGTTTTGATTTTGTGTTTCTCTCTGCAGAAGATTGTTTCATTACATTTACTTAGAGCTTTCCCTTGAGAAAATCTCATTCATTCAAAATAGCAGCTTCCATTTACTGAGTGTGTACAATGTGCCAGGTGCTGGCCTTATTCATTCCCCCAAATAGTTATTCACGAATGAATAAATGCTCTTCTAGACACCGAGTGGTACAAGACTGCCATGGTTCCTAGCCTTGGAGTCTACTGGGGATGGCAGAGATTAAGCAAATATTTGCTTGAACAAAGTTGTCAAATCATAGCTTAAAGTGTAAAGGTGGACGTTAGATTACCTCTAAATTAGGGATTTCTTTTCAATGAGGATTACAGTAGGGAAAGCCAACAGGAGTAGGCAAAGCCAGTAAGAATTCCTTCAAAACACAAGGAAAAGAGAGACCGCTGCAATAGGAAAGTGAATAAGGTAATGAATAACAATTCACAGAAATGGGAGTCCAAATGACTAAAAAAATCCATGAAAACATGTTCACAATGCAAGTTAAAATTAAAACAAGACAGTGCTTAAATGCAACAGAATAGCAACGATCAGACCAGGGACAGGCTCACATGTTGAGAAGGCTGTGGGCTAACGGAGTCCTGGGGTGTGGACTGCTGCAGCCACCCCAGAGGACTCGGCCCAGTGCAGTGTGTGGGTTGGCCTGGTACCAGCCGCCCAACTCCTAAGCGTCTTGGAGGAACCTTGATCCAGACCCATCGGGAGATACTCACAGGGGATTGCCTGTCTGTCTGTTTATGATACAACAATGTGTGAGAACTTGGTGTCCATTACAGAGTGCTGGAAATAAAATAAGGTGGAAACAAACTGTGCAATAACACAAGGCAGCACTGAGAAGCAATAATCTAGCTGTAGCTAGAGCAACACGATACATCTTGAAAACTTACGGTCAAGTGAAAATGAAGAAGAAACAGAATGAGATTTAACGTCTGATGTAACTCACATAGTTTATGGCATATGTATATCTACCAAACACCACTACATCTTTTACAAAGAGATGTGCATATTTAAGGACATGCATATTCAGTGTGTCAAATACGTTGGAGTTGGCTCCCGCGTGCATCTAGGAAATGAGGATGGGAATAAGCAATGAGGGAGTGAGCTATATATCTCTATCTCCGTATCATTTGTACTTATATCTATGTTGACGTCAATTGATCTATAAATTTTAATATAGAAGTAGACAAGGCATAGTCTGTATATTGTGGAATATAAACTCATCTCTGCACTCAATGTGCACAAACCACCAAAATAGAATCTTTGAAAACTACCCCCAAAATGGCACCAATAATGATGTAACTACAGTGGTGACGAGGGATCTGCAGGCTGTAAATTAATGTTGGCATCGTACCGGGCTCCTCTGGGGAAACATGTTGTGGTGCTGCTGAGGGCTGTGCACCGAGACACGCGCTTTTCTTTTTCTTGTTTTCACGCAAACTTGTTGATGGAAACCTGGAATCCTCTGGAATCAGAAGGGCCGGAGTTCACAAGGTGGAAGGAAAGGGAGGTGAAGCGAGGGACAAGATGGGAAAACAGTTTGACAGGGTGCTACTATGCGAGGATCTGCAACTCTTTTTACATTTTTTTAAAAAAAGATAGAAAATGCGAAAATGTGAAAACTGCAAGGGAGGTCTCAACACAATTCTTTGCAGGTCAGCCTGGAGAGAGGACCCTGCCAGCTGCACACCCAGGGAGGACTGCTCAGGCAGCTCCACATGCTGCCAGCCTTGCGTGAAAGGTGAGCTTGCGATTTCCAGTTACAGAAGGTGCCACTTCATGTTGTGACCCCGGGTGGCCCCAGTCACCCAGTATCCTCCCTTGAGGCCTGTGCAGGCTCCACTCCCATCACTGGGCACTTCCTCTTGCCTCCACCTGGCGAGCTCCTCACGTCCCTCAGTCCTTGGCTGGAATATCATTCCCGGGACTGTAGGGCAGTGTTTTACTGTGGCCATGGCGACTATATGAATACACTGTGGGTGGTCACTTGCCCGGCTCTCCCACCAGACCTGACCTCATGGTGTGTGGGAACCCAGCCTTGCTCACCACCATGCCCCAGCCACAGGTAGAGTAGATGCCCCTAAATCTTTGTTGGATGAATGAAGGAGTGAATGAATGAATGAGTTAACTGAATCAGCAGCTTCAGGAAAGAGGAGGAGGTGAACGAGATGACCCCAGGGGACCTGCAGATGCCCCAACGACACCTCTCCCTGCTCCACGACCTGTTTTGGGACTACTGCAGATAGCGTAGACAGGATTTCTGACAGGTGCAGGTCTTCCCTCAGTTCCCATGCAGCCCCTCGTGGAAGCCTGCCTCTTTTTAATGGGAGGTGTGGATGGAAATGGCCATTCACTGAGCCTCTGGAAGACATCAGGGTGGAAACTGCTGTTCTGTACTAGCGGGACTAAGCCGAGTTTCTGAGGTAAAGTCTCCGTTTACCCTAGAGGTATCGGAGCTTGGAGCTCCGCTCAGATTTGATTCATTTGGGAGCTCATGTGATGTTCCCCGGTAGAAGGAGACCTCCTCACTGCTGCACTGTGGGGCCAGCCATCAGACCGAACGTGGGGCATGCTAGGGGGCTCACCTTCTGTCCTGCATCCAAAACTGTCAGCGCCTCCCAGGTTTGCTGCAGACCCTGGGCTTAACTGGAGCATCTCCTGGGATCTTTGTGCATGGAGGACACGGGGAGTGAGGGAGGTATTTCCTGCAGCCCAGGCGTCTCCTCACAGCATGAGTGCACCACCTCCCCAGCACTGCTTCCCCTGACGGGCACTGTGGGCAAAGGTGTGCAGGCCGCCCCACTGCCTGGCCCGCAGCTGGTCCCTGCTCAGCAAGATCCAATGTTCTCTCGTGAACTCTGGCCTCCCTCACACTCTTTTGCTCTCATTTTCCCGTTGCCTTTTTTCCCCGCCACATATTTAGTTTATGTCTCCTTGCACTGAATGCAGAAAGCTTTCTGGAACGAAGCAGCAACTAAATAGATAACTTGACCCCTGCCGGAATCAGTTCCCTCCTGTGGGTAAGGGGTCCTCCCACAGGGGTCACGGGGGAGATGGGGTGAGCGCTGCTGTGGCTTCTGCACATCTCTGCTGTTCAGGAAACGGCAGCTCCCACCATTTAGAGGGATCATAGGGAATGGCACAGGCTGCTGAGGGGGCATCGGGGGCAAGGCCTCTCACCCCTGCTCCTGGGGAGGCTCTCTCTGCCGCCTATGCTTCTCCTCCATGAGTGCCCCATGGGCTCGCCAAGGAGCATTTTCTCTAGTCTCAGGAGCTGCTCCTGCCTGTGGAGGGCGGTGCAGACTGAAGGACGGCCTGAATTCCTCAGTGGGCAAGAGAAAACACTTCGCACACTGGCTCCAGCGTTCACATGCACACGCACACGCTCACGCACACGCACACGCACACGCTCACGCACACGCACACGCTCACGCACACGCTCACACACACGCACACTCACCCACACTAACGCTCAAGAAATCAGCCAGTCATTGCCAACCCCCGTGAAAGCCCCCCACACACGTGCAGATCAGGCCACACAGAGATTCGAGATTTCTCCAGACACGCTGAGATCTGGGCTGTGGTGAAGGGAAGGCCACAGAAGACAAGAGGAAGAGGGAAACTCCTGCTGCGCTTTTCACCGAGCCCATCGGTGCAGGAGGGTGCTATGTGAGGCCTGCTGGCTCCCCGAGCTGCTGGGAGGCCCCGGACTCCCATACCTCATGTGGCTCCCACGAGGTCTGCACGCTGTGAGTGCCTTGTGGGTGCTGCCTGATCACACTCATTGGCTGCCCCTTCGGCCTCGCCAGTGTCTGAGCCACAGGTCCCTTCCCTCGGAACCCATTTTCCCCTGCCTCTGTGGTCCTATCCACTTCTGCCCCTGCTGTGTCCCTCCCAAATTCTGGCTGGGCCCTGGACATCCACCAGGGCCGTGGTGACAGCCCCAGCCTGCTCTGGCCCTAGAAACCTGTGGGGCATGCTGGTCCTGCTGGTCAGCACTCTCAGTCTCTCCACAGCAGTTCAGACCCAGGTAATCAGCGTCATGTGATGTATTTGTTTACTGCCTGTCCCCAAGGCTGTGCTCTGGGAAGCTGCAGCCTGAGTGTTCTGTGGCCCAGGAGGCTTCACAGTTCAGGGTTTGGACTCTGGGGCCAAACCTCATCCCTGCCATCTATGAGGGCCATGCTCAATTCTGAGCGTCTAGCTTCCGGTGCCCTCATCCTGACCCTGGGCAGGTGGCAGCTGGTGTGGCAGGCTTGTGACACGTCAGGTTGTCCACAATGTCCTGCTCTCCCAGAGCTCAGCCACGGGTCGGGCTGTCCACAACATCCTGCTCTCCCAGTAGCTCCGGCTGAGGTGCCCTCAGTTTCTAGCCACCCTTTGCCTCTCAACATCTAACTCCCTGGGCCAAAGGACAATCTCGACCCCTTGGCGTGGCCCCATGAGGCCAGGAACCCAGCCCTTCTGTCCTTCAGGGCAACTGGAGCTCACAGCTGCTGCCCCTCATGGTTTCACTGCAGGCAGCCCCACGGTGCTGGTGAGTGTTGGGGCTGGAAAGGCTCTTAATCTTTTCATAAATAAAACACAGGCCCATGGGTACAGCACACAGGTAGACATATAACACAACTGTCCTATTCAAATGCAATGTGCGGGCGATCAGGAAAACCATGTCTGAAAGGGTTCCTGGAGTGGGGTGTGATGGACACAAGGTGAGCTGCACCTTGGCTAGGGAGATGTGCTGGCTTAGCCTTCAGGGTTCAGCTCAGAGACTACCCCACTGGGAGGTGAGGCTGAGCCAGGCTGGTCCTGCACAGGTGCTGCTCGCGGCCTCACCCTGTCTGCTGCAGGAGCACTGGCAGTGCCTGCCTGTCATGCTGCTTCTTGGAGGGCTGGCTCTCCAGTGCAGGGGCAAGGCTGTGGGCACCCCAGTTGCCCCTGTGACAACCAATCGACCTTCACTTCAGCGGGAAGCTGGCCAGGGTCACCCCCAGGAAGGCCCTGGGGGTCGAGCCTTGGACCCCTCCCCTGTCCTGGCACCAGCTTTCTTCCTCTCAACATACCTGGGGCCCTCCCTCACATGGGGAGGCCAAGTGGCCCAGTGGCTGTGGCCAGGCCCTGCAACTGGGCAGTGTACCCGGACCCAGACACAGTTGCTGCTTTTACTGTGGTGGGACCGTGCTCCTGGTCTGACTTCCCTGGAGCAGCATTGGGAGGGTGGTGGGTGTCCCCATGCTGCGTGGACAGTGGCAGGCAGAGGGTGATCCCGGCCCTGCCACACTCCCTGCTCTCACCCACACCCCGCCCGATCTATTGGAGGGTGACCAAACAAGGCCTCACTCCGGGCGGTTTCTTGGGCACCTCCAGGTGACAGGCACTCATGCATCGTCTCATGTTATCCTGGGACACCTTTCCATCCGGAGAGCAGGGCTCTGCTCAACCACCTGTGGGACAGGGGTCCCCGAGGCCTCTCGAGGGGTGCAGCTGTGATTTCCCAAGCCCCCTGACGCTTGGCACCTTCCTTCTAAGGAGCATGGAGTCCATTTGGAGAGGAAGGGAAATGAAACAGAACAAAAAGGTGTGTGAGCAGATGCTGGTTCAGAAGTGGGGGCTGGATCAGAGCGGTCATCTTTCCAGAGGACATGGAAGAATTCAGCCTGTTCTGTGACCTCCAAGGGCTCCTCCTTGCCGTGAGACAGACCCCCAGCCTCCATGTGGCCTGCTGGCATCAGCTCTGGCCCTCGCGTCCTGGGCATGCAGTGCTTGTCCATTGAAGTGGCCTGGAGGCTGGGATGCCACGTTCTTTAGCACCTCCTCTGCTCACCCTGCTTACTTCCCTGCTTGGAGCATCCTCTTTCTCCAGGGAAACTCCTGCTGATCATTCAAAACCCCAGCCCAGGTGTCTGTTCCTCCTGGAAGTTACCTGGTCTCACAGGCTGAGTTTCATGGCCTTTTCTCTGCTCTTACTGTCCCCAAGAACTATCCATTTGGCTCTTTGGCATCTCCATGAAAAGGCAACTCCAACTCTATAATCCATGACTGCACTCCCGGCTCCCCCGAGTCCCATGCTTCTTTAATCTTTAATTTCCCCCTTCTCAGTTTGTGACAACTGCATCTTCCCAGTTGTTTGGGCCAAAAGTTTTGGAGTTATCCTCGAGGCCTATTTTTCTCTCACATTCATGTATGGTCTATCAGCAAATCCAAAAGTTTTACCTTTAAAATATGACCAGAATGTGACCACTTCTGCTCACCTCCTCAGGCGCTACTTAGACCCATGCCTCCACCGTCTCTCACCTAGACTGGGGCGCCAGCCTCTTCAACGACAGCGGTCCCAGCATCCACTGCTCCTAGTTCTCCTCTACTATCCTCCACCTACATCCACCATCTCCAAAAACTGTACCATGCTGTGCATGATATAAAGGAGAAACACCACCAAACAATTTAAGTAAAATGACAGGCACTTTGATAAGCAAATGCCAAGAGTAGTTCCATCGGACGACACCATGAGCCGGATGACACCAGGAGGTCAGGGGCTGGGTGAATGTGCTGTGGCCACAGATGGAGGCCCATGGTGAAGGGAATTTTTTTACATGGTGTGGCAGTCCCGGAACATTCACTGTGTCTTGGCACTAGACACACACGACTCAGTCTGTATGCAAAGCAGAGTTAGATGTGGGTGGTGGTGCCAGAGGGCAGGTCCTGCCTGTGCCTGCTGAGTATTGGAGGGTCTGGGGTGTGGAAAGTCTTCGTGGGGTGTGGCTTTCCTGCACACGACCTTCAACACCACCCCTGGTCCACCAGCAAAAGGCAGAAATGCTCCCAATCTCTGTGACAACCAAAACAGGCCCCTGCAAATTCCCACCTCTCCCCTCAAGGGGCATGACTATCCCCACAAGGCAGCAGCACATTCCAGGAGACCCCAAAACACTAGAGAAACAAATCTGAGGCCCAGCACGGCATCCCCGTGCCCTCCAGACTCCATCCACGGTCTCCTGCTTGTCCCTGATTTGCTAAGCACTCCCTACCCGAAGGTCCTGCATCTGCTGTTCCCTCTGACCATGCTCTCTCCCCAACACCCACCCAAATCCCTCTCACAGGGGTCTGTGCAGATTTGCTTTCTCCACTGAAGACAGCCTCTCTCTTCTATTGAAAATATCTGGGTGTGTGACACCACCCTTCCCCAGTACCCCTTGCCTCCTTCCCTGCTTTAATCGCTCGTTAGCAGGTGTCACCTTTGGCCAGCTACATGTTGTCTTTGTTTATTTGTTTATTCTCTGTCTCATCTCACTACAACATAAGCTCCATTTGTCTATTGACAGAATAAAATTAGGTATACAGTGGGTGCTCAATATATACCTGTGGAAGAGATCAGCTCACAGAATGGCATGAATGAAGCCTTCTGTCTCATCTCCTGGTTGAAGTGAGTAAGATGAAGGCAGGGCAGGTGGCCCTGTCATGCCCCTGTGCCCAGCGCAGACCTGGCCCCCCAGACAACTGTGGCCTCAGTGATGGATGAGCTGAACTGAGTGTAAAGAAGGCTGGGGGCCGGCTGGGCAGTCTGCCCGTGAACAGGCTGAGATCTGGCTTCTGAGCTTTGGTTTTGTACGCAGAGGCTGACAGGTCTGCCCTGGGGCAGCTTAATAATTGCTGTTCATTTTCAGGAGTGTGACTCTTTGCATCTCTTTGCTGCTTTTCCCAGCCAGTTTTGAACGGTTTTACCTCAACAGCCAGTGTTGGGAAAGGACCGAGTATTGCTGTGACTTGTGGTGTTTTGTGTCCTTGGTGGGCTCTCTGGCCAGACTGATGCTGTCTGTTGTCATCTATGCAGGGTTTTTGGCACGGCAGTGTTGGCGGCTGCAGTTGCTCCCCAGAGCCTGACAGCAGACTTCAGAGGCCAGAGAAAAATCGACATAAGCACAAGGCCAGAGCCTCCTCCATATGCATGACTGGTGATCAGGAAGCCTTTCAATAATGCATTAGACCAGGACAGAAAACCAAAAAATGTACTCTGAAGTAGAAACAGACAAAGTATAAAGCGAGGCACTAGGAAACAGTGACTACGGAATGAATGTTAAGGAAGCACCTTATTGTGCCTTCTCCCCGTGTCTGGGCAGCACAAGGCTTCCTCTCGCACAGGGGCAGCTGCGTTCGTCCTGTGGTGGGCTGCTAAGTCAGAAATTCATAGTGTCCCAGCTCCCCACAAAGCAAAGGGCATCTGTTCTTGGCTGACATGTATGGAACCTAACTCTAGACAGGCTGAGGGCAAATGGCTTCCTCATTCCACTGGTGGGGGAGTCTTAGTTTGTTTTTGGCTGCTATAACGGAATACTATAGACTGGGTAATTCATAAATGAAAGAAGTTTATTGGGCTCATGGTTCTGGAGGCCGGGAAGTCCAAGAACACGGTACCAACATCCAGTAAGAACCTTCAGGCTGCATCATAACAGGATTTGTGGCCTGGATTTGTGGCCTGCTGGTCCCAGAGGTTGGTGGCCAGAGACTGGACAGGGTAGGTTTAGAGCTACTTCTTTTCCTTACTAGTAATGTCCCTGGGCCTGTTTTTTCCTTTGTAAAGTGAGAATAAAAACCCTGTAGGTTGCTGTGAGGGCGAAAGAGAATGTGTAAATTGTTTCAGAGAAGGTGCATGAGAAAACACTGCAGGACAGAACCTCACCCCTGAATTCTGGCTCTCCAGGACTCCCACGGGCACACCGTGGTCCCACTTCCTCCTTGGAATGTGAGGAGGGAGTGGAGGAACCAGCGAGGGGCAGGAGTCAGGCCTTGCACACGCACGCACACACACTTGCATGAGTGCACATTCGGAAACACACCCAGACTCAGACACACACACACACTGCATACACTGAAGACTCACATACACCTTCTCTCTAGACACGATCAAACTCAGGCACACGTAAACACACTCCCACAGATGCCCACTCACACACCCTCGCTCACACGGAGCGTGGCCCTCTGACATGGGCCTTCATAGCCTGCGGTAGCAGCTTCCTCTCTCCTGGGCTCACGGGTCCCCACCGGGTCTGGCCCCTCCGGCCTGTGTCCCCCGACCCCCAATCTTTGCGGGAGTTTCTGGACTGGTGGTCTCTATGTGCCGAGGTGCCACCGGGAACGCGCTTCACTTTCTACCCGGGCTCTCTCTGTTGCCTCTTCAGGCTGCGCTGGAAGGCAGCGTTTCCCGGGAAGGTGCTTATGGTGCCGGTTCCCCTCCATCCTCTGGTGCCAGCCGGGCCCGCGCCGCCCCCGCCTTCCCCGCCCCGCCAGCCCCGCCCCAGGCCGGCCCGGTCTGTGCACCCGCAGCGGAGGCCTGAGGACTGGGACCGCTGGCTGGGCCCCAGGGGAGGCTTGTTTCCGTGTCCGAGCGGAGTTGTTGATTTTGGAATTCTGTATTAAAATTGGGAGGCTGATACTGATGCAGAGGCGTCTTTTCTACGAAGTTCCTAACAAGTGCCTGATACTTTTAAAATACCCCGAATTACACTTATTCTGGCAACCAGAAAGAAAAGCAGAGAGCCTCAGACGCGCGTTTCCTCTGCAGCCCGGGCTCCTGCACTCTTGGGCGAGCATCCTGTTTGTAACAGCACAGGACCTGGGGCTCCGGGCCCTAAGGCACGAGTCCAGAGTGCGGTGGATGAACAGCTATGATTTTTATTAGTCCTCCCTGAGTAGGCGTCCTGCTGAAACAGAAGCTGCGAGTCCGCCAGCCAGAGGCTCGCCCCCGAGGGACACCCTTCTGCTGGAAGCACCACCGTGGCCAGACCGAGCTCTCCAGGCCCAGGGCGAGCCTGGGGTGCTTTTCTGTACTTCACACATACGTTGGACAATTTCCAACAGAGGAATTTCACTCCCAAGTATTTAGCCAAGAGAAATGAAAAGATATATCCACACAGACCCAATATATGACTATTCATAGCAGCTTGAAGCAGAATAGCTCAACACTGGAAACAACTGAAATATCCCACAGATGAATGGGTGAACAAAGATGCAGTATCTCCAAATGCCGAAACACTGTTTAGCGTTAAAAAACAATGCACTTTTGATAGTGCAACAAGGATAAATCCCATATCTTTATGCTGAGTGCAACAAACCACACTCAAATGACGATATACCCTATCACTCCATTTATATGAGGTTCAAGAACAGGCAAAACAGATCTCTGATGGTAGAAACCAGAGCAGTGACCCTCTTGTGGGACCAGAGGTGGACTGGGAAGGGCCATGAAGGTCTCCCGGGTGCCATGATTTGGATCACGGATACACAGATGTGTGCGTTTATCAACAGGAAATGTGCATTGAAGGTCTATGCCCTTACCCTATGTAACATGAAAAGCATCAGGCTGGAAATTGCATGTTTAAATGAACTCGGAAAGCTGGCTTTCAGAAGGAACGCCGAGGTGAGATCTATAAAGCAAACACCTTCCCTTGTTAATCAGATGCATATTTGTTAAAGTGAGGTTTACCTGCAAAGGATGGAGTATTTGCATAATCTCCAGATCATTTCTCTCTTGGTGAATTTTGAAAAGGGCACATGTGGTGGAGTGGGCTGGAAGGGAACTTCGTTTTCTTCATATAGAAAGAGGTGAGGGTTTGATGCTGGGGTTTGATACCAAAGTTTGATGCAGGGGCTACCTGAGGCTTGGTCTCCTGGTCCTCCAGGACCACTCTGAGCTGAAGTTGGAGAACCCAGGGCAACCAGCCCTGCTCTGTGTCCTGCCCTTCCTGCAACTTGCTGGACCTCACAGCTGAAAATGGGAGCCTTGTCTCATTCTCTGTGTGAGTCCTCAGGATAATGGTAAGGTAATAATAATAGCAATAATAATGTTAGTCTAAGTCACCCAATAGTAAGTGAAAACACTCCATTGCAGCATAAACTATAAAGAAATATTTATGGTAAGTATTCAGAGGTACTTGGTGGATCCCAGGCGGGGACCTGGGCCTCATGAGGGTACTTTAATCCTCCAGGATTTCTAATATTTCTTTTTTCTCTCATCTCTTTTGCCTCAGTATCCTTTGCTTCCATTTCTCTGCACGTCGAGTTTAATTTCTTTATAAACCAGCTTCCTCCACTTAGCACACATAGCTGAAAGTTGCCAGTTTTCAAGGTGGAACTGGGGCTATGGTGTGTCCACTGGAGCCCTGGAAAGCCAGAACTCGGGGGTGAGGTTCTACCTTGCAGAGTTTTATAAACACCTTCTCTGAAACCATGTACACATTTTCTCATTCACCCTCACAGCAGGAAGGTGAATTTATTTTCATTTTATTCTCACTTTAAAGAGGAGGAAAGAGGCCCAGGGATAGTACTAGTAGCCTCAGGTTCAACTCCACCTCTCTATAGTTCAAATTTCAGTCCTGTGTCTCCATTCCTGTCTAATTAAGTTTAGGAAGGGGCAATGTGGTCTTAAGGGCAGATATTCCAATGGTTATCAGTAATATTGTCCATATTTACGATAGTAATAGGTGCCATTTACCGGGTTCATGCAATGAATTAAATGCTTTTGTGTATTATCTCATTTAATTTTCACAACAAATTAGCAAGGCACATATTATCTTTATTTTGCAGATGTGGAAGCTGGAGACGTCTGAGGTGAAGTAATTTGCACATTGTCCTGATTAGTAGTAGCAGGACTTTAACTTGAGCCCACATCTGGCTGCCCACAAAGTCCTTGTTTGCTCCAGAGACGATACCTTGTGTTTTCATGTCTAGCTTGTGAAGGCATAATTTTTCTAAGGTTAAAAATCATGACTCTGAACAAATTAACAAGCAAAAGACAAACAACCCCATTAAAAAGTAGGCAAAGGCTGGGTGTGGTGGCTCATGCCTGTAATCCCAGCACTTTGGGAGGCCGAGGCAGGCAGATCATGAGGTCAGGAGATCGAGGCCATCCTGCCCAACATGGTGAAACCCTGTCTCTACTAAAAATACAAAAATTAACTGGGTGTGGTGGCATGTGACTGTAAGCCCAGCTACTTGGGAGGCTGAGGCAGGAGAATCGCTTGAACCAGGGAGTTGGAGGTTGCAGTGAGCTGAGATTGTGCCACTGCACTCCAGCCCAGTGACAGAGCGAGATCCCATTTCAAAAAAAAAAAAAAAAAAAAAAAAAAAAAAAAAAAAAAAAGGCCAAGCAGGGGAATCAAACAAGAGAAAGAAATAAAGGGCATAGGAAGTCAAACTATCCCTGTTTGCAGACCACATGATACTATACCTAGAAAACCTCATTGTCTCAGCCCAAAAGCTTCTTAAGCTGATAAACAGCTTCAGCAAAGTCTCAGTATACAAAATCAATGTGCAAAAATCACTAGCATTCCTGTACATCAAAAATAGTAAAGCCAAGTCAGGAACACAGTCCTATTCATGACTGCCAAAAAATAAAATAAAATAAAATAAAATACCTAGGAATACAGAAAGCTAGGGAGGTGAAAGATCTCTACAAGGAGAACTATAAACCACTGCTCAAAGAAATCAGAGATGACACAGACAAATGGCAAACCATTTCATGCTCATGGATAGGAAGAATCAATATCATGAAAATGGCCATACTGCCCAAAGCAATTTATAGATTCAATGCTATTTCTATTAAACTACCATTGATCTTCTTCACAACTAGAGAAAACTATTTTAAAATTCATATGGAACCAAAAAAGAGCCGAATAGCCAAAGCAATCCTAAGCAAAAAGAACAAAGCTGGAGGCATCATGCTACCTGACTTCAAACTGTACTCCATGGCTACAGTAACCAAAACAGCATAGTACTGGTGCAAAAACAGACACATAGATCAGCGAACAGAATAAAGAACCCAGAAAGAAGACCACACACCTACAGCTATCTGATTTTTCTACAAAGTTGACAAAAACAAGCAATGGGGAAAGGATTCCTTATTCAATAAATGGTGCTGGGATAACTTGCTAGCCATATGCATAAGACTGAAACTGGACCCATTCTTTCTACCATAAACACAAACTAACTCAAGGTGGATTAAAGACTTAAATGTAAAACTCAAAACTATAAAAACCCTGGAAGACAACCTAGGCAATACCATTTAGGATATAGGCACAGGCAAAGATTTCACGACAAAGATGCCAAAAGCACTTGAAACAAAAGCAAAAACTGACAAATGAGATCTAATTAAATGAAAGAGCTCGGCACAGCAAGAGAAACTATCAACGGAGTGAACAGACAACCTCCAGAATGGAAGAAAATTTTTTGCAAACCATGCAAATGTCAAAGGTCTAATATCCAGTATCTACAGGGAACTGAAACAGATTTTCAAGAAAAAGCAAGCAATCTCATCAAAAAGTGGGCAAAGGACATGAACAGGTACTTTTCAAAAGAAGACATACATGTGGCCAACAATGATATGAAAAAAGCTCAACATCACTGATTATTGGAGAAATGCAAATCAAAACTACAATGAGATACCATCTCCCACCAGTCAGAATGGCTATCTTTAAAAAGTCAGAAAATAACAGATGCTGACAAGGTTTTGGAGAAAAGGAATGTTTCTATGCTTGTCAGTGAGAGTGTAGGTTAGTTCAAGCATTGTGGAAGACAGTGTAGTGATTCCTCAAAGACCTAAAGACAGAAATACCATCTGGCCCAGCCATCCCATTACTGGGTATATACCCAAAGGAATATAAATTATTCTGTTATAAAGATACACACATGCATACATTCATGAAGCACTATTCACGATAGCAAAGACATGGAATCAACCCAAGTATCCATCAATAATAGATTGGATAAAGAAAATGTGGTACATATACACCATGGAATACTATACAGTTATAAAAAGGAATGATATCATGTCCTTTGCAGAGACATATCAGATGGAGCTGGAGGCCATTATCCTTATCAAACTTATGCAGGAACAGAAAACCAAACACCGTATGTTCTCACTTACAAGTGGGAGCTAAACGATGAGAACACATGAATGCATGGGGAGGGGAACAACACATACACTGGGGCCTTTTGGAGGATAGAGGGTGGGAGGAGGGAGAGAATCAGGAAAAATGACTAATGGCTACCAGGCTTAATGCCTGGGTGATGAAATAATCTGTACACCAAATTCTTGTGACACACAATTTATCTATAGAATAAAACCTGCACATGTACCACTGAGAGTAAAAGTTGAAAAAATCATGACTCTGATGCAAATATAAAACAAACATATGTCAAAATAAAACAAACATATGTCAAAGAGCTTATTTAGCTCATCAGTTAATGATGGAGCCAGTACAATGTGAAAACCAGTCCAAGGAACATTTGAGGAGCTAGGCATTTATATGTAATTTAATAAAGAAGTCTTAGGACAGGTTTGCTGGGTTAGATACAAAACTAGTTGATGTCCTTCAGGGTCATAAACTATAACCTTTGGGTAACTAATTGTCTTTAGTCAACTAATCTCATCCTGGTGAGTGAATCATTCTGTCCCTATAAGATGGAGTTAGATTTCTTTTTGTCCATATTGTGTGATGTGATGTGTAGTTGGGTTCTAGCAGGTGACCTTGTTTCCCTGACGTCAGAGTTTGGAGACACCATGTTGTGCTTGGCTCTTGCCCCCATGTGGACAACTAAATGCACCTCCCAGAGATGTTGGGGGCATGGTGGTAAGAAACAAGTGTTGTAAAAACCTCAGCACAAAGGTGGTGTTTGTTCACTCCCTGAAATCCTTTTGGAAAACAGGACATAAATAAGTGACTGAATGAAAGATCACACACATTTTCTTCAATAAATAATGACTGCTTTTATCATGAGCCTGCTTGACCCACTCGCCTGGCAGGTCAGCTGTTCTACATCCAGAGTGGGGTTGGAAAAATCTGTTTCACTTTTTCTCAAAAGTAAAATATATTAAACAGTATAACAAACACTATAACTTTCCTGATATGCTGACTTGTTCCCATCCTCAGGGACACCTGCTTTGGGAAGTCAAAGTTAGATAGAAAATAAAATGAAATAAAGTGGAAATGTGTAAGTTTCGGCACCCCAGTACAATAACCATGCCATACCCACCCTATCTGCTACCTTGCGAGTGCTATTATTCTCCAAGGTGCTGCTCCTCTCCAGCCACCCTTCCCTCTGGCCTCCACCCTTTTCAAACCTGCCTTGTTCTCATGCTCTAGTGCACAAGCACTGAACCCAGTGACTCCTCTTGCATTGTCATGCATACATGGGTCTCACTCCTTAAGGGCATGGCCCTTAGTTTTGTTCTCATTTTCATAACACTGAACACAGTGCTGGGTGCCTGGGCAATGAGGGCTGGAAAGAGCATGCACTTTGGACTAGGGTTAGCTGGGGGTGAGATTCCAGCTCTAGCACTTACTGGTGGTGTGTGTGACCTTGAGCAGATCACCTTATCACTCAGAATCCAGAGGTCTTTATTGGCAAAGTGGGCATGATAACGTGAGAGTGCCTGCCACAGTAGATGCTTGATAGAATTTGGCTGTTGTTGTTTTTGGCAGTAGAAGCAAGGGACTCACATTCTTGCTTTAAAAAGATATGAAGTCAGGGCTGGGCGCGGTGGCTCATGCCTGTAATTCTCTCACTCGGGGAGGTCAAGGCGAGTGGATCACCTGAGGTCAGGAGTTTGCAACCATCCTGGCCAACACAGTGAAACCCTGTTTCTATTACAAGTACAAAAAAATTAGCCGAGCATGGTGGTGGGTGCCTATAGTCCCAGCTACTCGGGAGGCTGAGGCAGGAGAATCGCCCGAACCCAGCAGGCGGAGGCTGCAGTGAGCTGAGATCGTGCCACTGCACTCCAGCCTGTGAGGCAGAGTGAAACTCCATCTCAAAAAAAAAAAAAGAAGTCAGCTTAGAGGAAAATGGCTCTGAGGTTTTCTGGACTGATGGACACCTCCCCATCCCAGTGTGAGGGTCTCTGTTGAGAACATTTGCTTCAAACTAGAGCACATGTCTCATGGCAGAGTTGTTGAGCTGGTAGAGTTTACTTTTGTTCTATTTTGGAGCAGTGGAGAGTTCTATCTAAATTTAATTAGAATGGAATTAGCCAAGCCTATGCTTAAAGCAAACTCTGTGAAGCCTAGGCCAGCTTCCTTGCTCACCCTGATACCGTGCTAATGCCTCAATAACGCTGCTATAGAAGCTGTCATTGCATGAGCAGACCGCACTCCATCTGGAAGATTTCTGTAGAAACCAGGTTTGTCCTCTGTAGGTTCATTGATTAGAGCCTGAAGCCATATTTTTAAATAATGTAAGATGCTCCCTGAGTTCCCAGAGATGCTCTAGGAAGGGAAAGGAGACACAGCAGCAGCACCCAGCTTTATGGCTGGAGAAGGTCAAAGCTTGGCCTGGGGCTCAGGCCCAGCTTGCTCATCGAGGGGAGTCATACATTTATTCAAAAGGCTCAAGTGGGTTGTGACCACAGAACATGCATTCCATTTGCTCAGACCTGACAGGTCTCCCCCAGAACATCCCATCTCACTGTGTTCAGGCTATGGTTTGCTGTTATTTCACTCCAAGGGTCTGCAAAGAATTTGTGAGAATTCTACAGTTGATCTAGGAATTCGATTGCTGGAGTCTTCAGAAAATAGTTTTTTTCTTTATTTGTCTCTGAAAAAGACTGCTCCTTAAAAAGAACTTTTTACTTTGAAATAACTGTAGATTCAGAGGGAACTATAAAAAATGTCGGGGGCAGGTACTGTATTTCTTTTGCCCAGCTGCCTCCAGTGTTAATGGATGACTTTTGAAGGAAGAATGCATCTTGCATAAATATAGTACAATATGAAACCTGAGATTAACGCTGGTATAACCCACAGACCTTACTTGGATTTCACCAGTTTTACAAGCACTCATTTGTGTGTGTGTGTGAGTGTGTGAGTGTGCACGCGTGTGTGCACATGTACATATAGTTCTAGGCAATTTTATCACATGTGTAGCTAACTACCACCGCATGTTTCACAGAAACTTCCAAACTGTTTTCTAGAGTGGCTGTACCATTTTACATTCCCAACGTTAATGTATGATTCTCAGCATGCTCACCAGAATTTGGTTTTATCATTTAAAACATTTTAATCATTCTGATATGCATATAGTCATATCTTAGTGTGGCTTAAATGTGCATTTCCTGATAACTAATGATATTGAACATCTTTTCATGTGTTTTTTGACATCTGTATATGCTCAGCAGTGAAGTATCTGGTCATGTCTTTTGTTATTTTCTAATTGGTTTGTTTTCTTTTCTTTTCTTTTCTTTTTTTTTTTTTTTTGAGACGGAGTCTCGTTCTGTTGCCCAGGCTGGAGGGCAGTGGCCGGATCTCAGCTCACTGCAAGCTCCGCCTCCCGGGTTCACGCCATTCATTCTCCTGCCTCAGCCTCCTGAGTAGCTGGGACTACAGGCGCCGCCACCTCGCCCGGCTAGTTTTTTGTATTTTTTAGTAGAGACGGGGTTTCACCGTGTTAGCCAGGATGCTCTCGATCTCCTGACCTCGTGATCCACCCGTCTCGGCCTCCCAAAGTGCTGGGATTACAGGCTTGAGCCACCGCGCCCGGCCGGTTTGTTTTCTTTATTGTTGAGTTTACTTTCTATGTATTCTAAAGGCAAGTCCTTTGTTGATATGTGGTCCGCAAATAATTTTACAAAAAAAATCTTTCTGTTCATAGCTTGTCTTTTTATCCTCTTCATATGATCTTTTGAGGAGTAAAAGTTTTTCCTTTTGATGAGTTTGATTTATTGCCTTCCTTTTCTGGATTGGGCTTTTGGTGTCAATTCTAAGAACGCCTCCCCTAGCCCTGGGTCCTAGAGATTTTCCGCTGTATTTTTTCACTAGAAGTTTCAGAATTTTTCATTGTACACTTAAGTCTGTTTTTAGTTAATTTTTGTAGAAGGTGTGGGACTTAGGTTGAGGTTCATGTTTTGGGTTATGGAGATTCAAATTGCTCTAGCACCATTTGGTGAAAATGTTGTCCTTCCTCCCTTAATTTGCTTTTCCACTTTTTTTTTTTTTTTTTTTTGAGACGGAGTCTCGCTCTGTCGCCCAGGCTGGAGTGCAATGGCCGGCTCTCAGCTCACTGCAAACTCCACGTCCCGGGATCACGCCATACTCCTGCCTCAGCCTCCCGAGTAGCTGGGACTACAGGCGCCTGCCACCTCGCTCGGCTAGATTTTTGTATTTTTTAGTAGAGACGGTGTTTCACCGTGTTAGCCAGGATGGTCTCGATCTCCTGACCTCGTGATCCACCCACCTCGGCCTCCCAAAGTGCTGGGATTACAGGCTTGAGCCACCACGCCCGGCCTGCTTTTCCACTTTCATAATACATCTATGTGGATCTCTTTGTTTGGGTCTATTTCTGGGTTCCCTGTTTTTTCCTATTGACCAATATGTCTATGTCTCTGTCAATACTAACTATACTGTCTTTATTTCTGTGGTTACACAGGAAACATTAACACCAAGAAGAGTGATTCCTCCCACTTTCTTATCTTTATTTTTCCCCTTTCCATATATACATTTTAGAATGAGATTGTCTATTTGTACAAAAACTCTTTTTTTTTTTTTAATTTATTTATTATTATTATACTTTAAGTTGTAGGGTACATGTGCATAACGTGCAGGTTTGTTACATATGTATACTTGTGCCATGTTGGTGTGCTGCACCCATCAACTCATCATTTACATCAGGTATAACTCCCAATGCAATCCCTCCCCCCTCCCCCCTCCCCATGATAGGCCCCTGTGTGTGATGTTCCCCTTCCTGAGTCCAAGTGATCTCATTGTTCAGTTCCCACCTATGAGTGAGAACATGCGGTGTTTGGTTTTCTGTTCTTGTGATAGTTTGCTAAGAATGATGGTTTCCAGCTGCATCCATGTCCCTACAAAGGACGCAAACTCATCCTTTTTGATGGCTGCATAGTATTCCATGGTGTATATGTGCCACATTTTCTTAATCCAATCTGTCACTGATGGGCATTTGGGTTGATTCCAAGTCTTTGCTATTGTGAATAGTGCTGCAATAAACATACGTGTGCATGTGTCTTTATAGCAGCATAATTTATAATCCTTTGGGTATATACCCAGTAATGGGATGGCTGGGTCATATGGTACATCTAGTTCTAGATCCTTGAGGAATCGCTATACTGTTTTCCATAATGGTTGAACTAGTTTACAATCCCACCAACAGTGTAAAAGTGTTCCTATTTCTCCACATCCTCTCCAGCACCTGTTGTTTCCTGACTTTTTAATGATCGCCATTCTAACTGGTGTGAGATGGTATCTCATTGTAAAAATATGGAACGCTTCACGAATTTGCGTGTCATCCTTGCGCAGGGGCCATGCTAATCTTCTCTGTATCGTTCCAATTTTAGTATATGTGCTGCCGAAGCGAGCACTGTACAAAAACTCTTGTTAAGTTTTTGTTAGGAATTGTGTTCAGCATGTAGAATAATTTTGGGAGTACTGGCATGTTTCCTATGCTGAGCCTTCTAATCCATGAGCATGCTGTAACTCAAATTTTTAAGCCTTCTTTGATTTCTTTCATCAGCATTTTCTAATTTCCAGTGCACTAATCCTAAATATGTTTTGTTAGATTTATGTCTAGGTATCATTTCATTTTTGATAGTGTTAAATAAACTGTATTATTGTTGTCAAGAAATGTATTTAATTCCATAATTCTGCACCCACCCATTCCCCCATCTGTTATTATGAGAGAGAATTGTGTGAGTATACTGATTTTAATTCCACAAACCCCTCAATTTAATGTGAATAACTCTCCAGGTAAGTTGACTGTATTCTACCTGGACTTTGGTGTGATTGTGTGTGTGTGTGTGTGTGTGTGTGTGTGTGGTCTGGAAACAATGCAGTTTTGAGTCACTGGTTTGATTGTGCTTTGAGTGACACAATGTAATAAGCATCAATATATCAAGGTGTGTGTGGTTTCTGCTCACTGATGGAGGAAAGGCAGGGTCGGCCCAAGCTCCCCGGCTTTTCCAATTAGAGTGGAGCCCAATGCTCGCAGCGGGGCCCTCAAGGTTGCAAACACCTTTCTCATCTTCATGAGCTACAGGATGAGGAGCCCTCCAGGACCTGGTGTGCACACGCCCAGCCCACAGATGCAGGTTTAGGATGGCTGCAATTTCTGGACCCCACGGTGGTGCCCAGGCTGTCAAGACCAGGTTGCTGCTGGTGACACATGGGTCCCCTGAAAGGGGAAGTGGAAGGAGGGTTCTACCTTCACGAAGGGAGCAACAGAAGGCTGGGAGGGGGAGAGACCCATGAGACATCAGAGAAGCCACCCCCACCCTGGGAGAGAGGGTGGTTGAGCCACAGAGATCTCTGGAGCGAGAAGGCAGGTCCTTTGCATGCTACGTGCACCCAGGACGTTAGGAACAGGCTGTGGATGTGCCCAGAAGCCAGGCTTGGACACCAGGGCCCAGAGCTGGAGACAGTGTGAGGACCCCGACAGAACAGTCTCTCAGTCACTGTTCCTGCGAAGGAGGAGGTAGAGATGGAATTAACCCACCTGGCCTCGCTCGTGCCTAATAATAATAATAACAACAACAGGCTGTGTGGGTCCCTCCATGCCGGGGCGTGCTGGGTGCTGAGCCTCGTCGTCTGATTAGTATCAGGAGGTGTTATTCCGTCACTCTGGTTTTGCAGGTGAGGAGGATGGTGGGACTTGCCCCAGATCTCACAGGCAGCAGGTGGGAGCCACCTCACCTGTTCCGGTAACCAAATCCTTAACCACGCGGGCAAGCTGCGGTGCTCCTCGTTACTGGGGTGGGGAAACTCTCCCTCCAGTCTTTGTTCTGCCGGCTTCATCAAGGGCCTCACTGAGCAGGCCTGGGGATCCAGGTGCGGTCAGGCCGGTGGAAACCACCCCATCCTCAACGTCTGTCCGTGTTTCCCAGAGAGCGCAGAGCTGTAAACAGAACAGCTCTTCCCAGCGCTGTCTGTGTGTTGTCTGTGTGCAGGGTCTCTCCTGGCAGGTGTGCACGAGCACGAGCACAGAGAGAAGGCAGCCTGTGTGCCGGGCTTCCTCTCAGTTATCGAAAAAAGGGGCCAGATCACTGAAGGGCAAGCACTCAAGGAAGGGGGCTGCCTGAGGTCTGCGAGGCTCTCAGGCGAGACCTGGCCGTCAGCACACACGTCCCCATGGAGGGTGTATCGTGCCCGGGAGCTCCGAGGGCGCAGGCGGTGCTGGAGCACTGTCAACCACTGATGAGTGGACAATGGCATCGGCGAAAGGAAAAATGGCCTCCTAGGGCCGCCGCCCTACTGATTCCACTTCGAGCTTCAGCCACTGAAGTTTTGAAAAATCATGA
Source organism: Macaca fascicularis (assembly GCF_037993035.2). Lineage (NCBI taxonomy): Eukaryota > Metazoa > Chordata > Mammalia > Primates > Cercopithecidae > Macaca > Macaca fascicularis. Next base: position 1,785,776 of record NC_088386.1, read on the forward strand.
AGTGATGATGTCTTTTGGGGTAAGATATTCTTTTTTTTTTTTTTACTTATTTATTTATTTATTATTATTATTATTATACTTTAAGTTCTAGGGTACATGTGCATAACGTGCAGGTTTGTTACATATGTATATTTGTGCCATGTTGGTGTGCTGCACCCATCAACTCGTCAGCACCCATCAACTCGTCATTTACATCAGGTGTAACTCCCAATGCAATCCCTCCCCTCTCCCCCCTCCCCATGATAGGCCCCGGTGTGTGATGTTCCCCTTCCCGAGTCCAAGTGATCTCATTGTTCAGTTCCCACCTATGAGAACATGCGGTGTTTGGTTTTCTGTTCTTGTGATAGTTTGCTAAGAATGATGGTTTCCAGCTGCATCCATGTCCCTACAAAGGACACAAACTCATCCTTTTTGATGGCTGCATAGTATTCCATGGTGTATATGTGCCACATTTTCTTAATCCAATCTGTCACTGATGGACATTTGGGTTGATTCCAAGTCTTTGCTATTGTGAATAGTGCCGCAATAAACATACGTGTGCGTGTGTCTTTATAGCAGCATGATTTATAATCCTTTGGGTATATACCCAGTAAGGGGATGGCTGGGTCATATGGTACATCTAGTTCTAGATCCTTGAGGAATCGCCATACTGTTTTCCATAATGGTTGAACCAGTTTACAATCCCACCAACAGTGTAAAAGTGTTCCTTTTTCTCCACATCCTCTCTAGCACCTGTTGTTTCCTGACTTTTTAATGATTGCCATTCTAACTGGTGGTATCTCATTGTGGTTTTGATTTGCATTTCTCTGATGGCCAGTGATGATGAGCATTTTTTCATGTGTCTGTTGGCTGTATGAATGTCTTCTTTTGAGAAATGTCTGTTCATATCCTTTGCCCACTTTTTGATGGGGTTGTTTGTTTTTTTCTTGTAAATTTGTTTGAGTTCTTTGTAGGTTCTGGATATTAGCCCTTTGTCAGATGAGTAGATTGCAAAAATTTTCTCCCATTCTGTAGGTTGCCTATTCACTCTGATGGTAGTTTCTTTTGCTGTGCAGAAGCTCTTTAGTTTAATGAGATCCCATTTGTCAATTTTGGCTTTTGCTGCCGTTGCTTTTGGTGTTTTAGACATGAAGTCTTTGCCCATGCCTATGTCCTGAATGGTACTACGTAGGTTTTCTTCTAGGGTTTTTATGGTATTAGGTCTAACATTTAAGTGTCTTATCCATCTTGAATTAATTTTCGTATAAGGAGTAAGGAAAGGATCCAGTTTCAGCTTTCTACTTATGGCTAGCCAATTTTCCCAGCACCATTTATTAAATAGGGAATCCTTTCCCCATTTCTTGTTTCTCTCAGGTTTGTCTTTGCTCAACCTTGAATAAGTTACTTGAAATCTCAGTGTCTCGATTTTCTCAGCTACTGTGCGTAGGACAGCTGTGGGGACGGGACAGGCTGCGGGAAGGGACCCTCAGGACTGGGAAGGACAGCCGTGTGCACAGGGCTGTCACCCCAACCTCCTCTTTGCTCGGTGGCTGGGCCTTGCTGTCCTCTCCTGGCTTGCTATCCCCTGTGCGCTCTGTCTCTGTCTCTTTCTGTTTCCGTCTCTCTCTCTGCCTCTGTTTCTCTGTCTGTCTGTGTCTGTTTCTGTCTCTATTTCTCTCTCTCTTTCTCTCTGCGCCTCTGTCTAATCTGACCATGCCACCCAATTCAACATGAGCCCTTCAGTTTAAAGTTTTTCTCACCAACTGCTGATAGTTTCTTTGCCTCTCAGTTCAAACATTTGAGACAGCAAAAGTGGCTGGCTGCTGACAAGCCATTGGATCTCTTGATGTGGGCCAGGTCTCTCCCGCTGGTCCAGTCTCGCTGTGGGGAGGGGTCCCATTGTGGGCAGAGCCGGAAAAATGATGGACAGTCTGACCTGGTGGATGGTGTAACTGTCAGGAGTTACTGGACATACGCCGGCTCCTTCGTCCCCCAGGCACGGTGCTCCCCTCCTCCTCAGAGTTAGGCCCATTGAGGGGGTCTTCAGGAAGGCACAGGAGCCTGCGCTCAAGGGTGAGTTCACTGGAGCGCTTTGGCAAGTTCAGGCCTTGGGCCACTAGCACTTTGCTGTGGGATCAGGGAAGACTCCGCCTCCTTTCTTCTGCTGTCCCGTCTGCTGGGTGCCATCCCAACAGGATTTATGCTTTCAGTCATTTGGAAAGAAACGGGAGGCCCCACTTCCCCTCTGCTATACAGGAGCCAGCTGCTGGTCCAGGTTTGCAACTCTGAGGTTCAAGATAAAGACAAAAGTAAATGAAACCAAGCAAAGCCAGCGAGCAAACAAAAACCAAACCAGAAAGCACTAACTTACAGGAGAGGGAAAGGATTCTAGTCTGACCTCGGTCTTTTACCCAAAGTCAGGAATGGTTTATCGGAAAATGTAAATTGCAAGATTAAGTTCAGTCCCAAAAGGACCCAGAGGAAAAGTGACCCAGCTGCGTGTCTAACAATGCTGAGAGTTAGCGATTCAGACGCTGGGGCCAGCAGAGCAGGAGCACGGCCTGTGACAGGGGTGTCTCCCCTCCCGGCCGCACGGGGGTGAGCCTTGGCTGAGCAAGAGGAGCCCTTGAGGATTTGACATTCCTGAGAAGGACCTTTCCTCACATCCCTGCCCCGACCCCTGTCCTGGTGCCTGAATCTCGGGGGCCATCTGTGGTTTAGGTGAGCCTCCTGGGGGAGCGGGCTGTGGGGCCTGGGCTGTGGTCAGGATGGGGGCCTCCCCTCCAGCATGGAAAGCCAAATGGGGGCCTCTGAGAGCGGATGGGAGAGGCGCTTCCCCGTCTGAGAGTCCAGCGGACTGGTTCCTGAGTCCCCAAAAGCCCTGCAGGGTGTGTGTTTCTGGGCTAAAGACCACCCCAAAGTCTCATTCATGGCTGAAGTAGAACCTGGGGTAGTTCCTTTTGGCAGAGGCTGTGTGGCCGGGGAGCTTCCCATTTATTTGGGTCACAAATATTCAATTATCCTAATAAAATGCAAATTCCCCTGACAGGAGGGCACCCTAAGCTACTTGGCCTCATGGGAGTGGGACAGACAAGGTGTGGAGGCAGCAGTGAGGTAGGCAGGAAAGGCCAAGGGCAGAGGGCGCTGTGTGCCAGAGACCAGTCTCATGAATGCCCACATGCTGGGCAGGCACTCAGGTGAACCTCACACGGCTGTATCAGCCCTGTTGGCTGGGACCCAGGAGACTTGGGGAGCCTGAATGAGGGTGGTCACTCCCAGAGGCTCCTCTGAACAGGAGGTCCCAGAGAGATGGCAGCAGAGCCAGATGCATCCCAAAGTCAACTCCAGCATGGGGCCAGACTGGAACGGGCTCTGGGCTGTGTGGCTGCGCCTCCCCAGGGTTGACACTCCTGTGAGTCCACAGTGCTCTGTGAACGTGATGTGAAAGCATGGACTCAGGCCATCGTCCACTTCAGATCTGGAGAGACCGGGAGGATGCACTGCTCCAGGACATGGAGTGGGCTAGTGGCAGGGCCAGGGTCTGGTCTCCCGTCATCCTTCCTCTGCCATCTCGAAGTGGAGCTCAATTCCATCTGTTGTGTGCAGACCAGTAACAGAACAAACGTGCATATTGGACACGGGTGGGCCCAACCTTGAGTGGTAGCTGCACCGCTTGCTCACTCTGTGCCTTCACTGAGAATTTGATTTGTCACACAATGGTGGGGACAGGAAGGGCCGCCCTGTGGCTGCTGTTTCTTAAATGCATCATGCTGTTCCTAGGTCTTCAGAGGTAGCTGCTCTCTGCCCTTCAGCTCAGGGGGCCTCCTCCAGGAAGCTGCCTTGAAACCTCTTCCTTTAGGCTTGGCTGGAGGCTCCTTCCACAGCCACAGGGTCCTGGCCTTCTGTGGTCCCAGCCCTGGTTTTCCTCTGTGAGTATCTGCCTCTGCAGATGAGGATGGAGGGCCAGGCCCTAGTGCCTAGGCCACCAGTGTGTTCAGGAAGGGCCTCTTCCCTTTCTCAGGGATGGCGGTGGTAAAGAGAATGAGTCCAGGCTCTGCAGTGAGCCAGACCCCCACCCTCGCCCCTGAAGCTGGATCCCACTGGCTTTGTGATCTGAGGTTCAATTTCCTGCTCCATCATGGCAGGAGTGAGTGGCAGCAGATACTCACAGGGTCCCTGTGCTCAGCAGCACCCCTGCAAGCGTCCTGGGTCCTGACCCAGGCACACTGGTGCAGTGGAAAGACGGGAGGATCGGAGTCCGAACCCCCATGGGCCAAATGCCAGCCCGCTTGCTAATTATGTGCCTGATTGTGCATCTAATTGTGTAATTATTGCTTAATTATGCATCTAATTATGTAATTATGTACCTATAATGTAATCATGTGCCTAATTATGTAATTGTGTGCAAAATATGTGCTAAGTTTGGGCCAGTCACTTCATCTCAGGGAGCCTCAGTTTCCGCATCTGTGAAGTGGGTCTGGTGCTGACAGAACTGTCGAGAGTGTCACAGCAGGTGTTGGCAACACGCTCCTGCACTCAGTGGGACTCCAGCTCTGCCTCTCAAGCCCTAGGTCAGTGAGCTTTCTTCTTCCCTCAGCTCCATTCCGAGGCTGGATGTCCCCACCCACGCGTGCTGAGGAAGCCCATTTTGACCATGCATTTGCTCAGAGATGCAGCCCCACAGTGAGGGCTGACCCATTGCTGCCAGCCAGGCTGTAGGGCCCCCTGCAGAGCACACACTTGCACAGAATAGCCGGGCCGATGGAGGGCTGTGGGCGAGTGTGATGGATCAAGATGGGAACAAGACTCTGGAGCCACGCCCACACAGATGTGCAGACAAGGCTCCCAGGCTGCCGTGGCATAGCCTGGCTTCTCCACTGATTCTTGTTCTTCCCTGACCACTCAGCCTTGGCCTGTTCTTCTCACCTCTTACGTGAAAATTACCAAGATGCCTGCTCGTTGGACTGCCTCTACTTCCTGACAGCAGACCCCGGTTCCTTGGACTCTCCCCAGATCACCAAGTTCTGCTCAAATCCTGCAGCCAGCCCCTCTGGACTCACTCCCTCGTATCACTGTCCCCTGGGGCTTGCCGTGGCTACAGCCTCCCTTGCTGTGGCAAGCAATGCAGCCTGCCCTGCTGCACTTTTGGTGGATGTGCAGTGAAGAGGGCCACACATGACACTGGAAATCAAAGTGCAGCAAACTTATGATGACCTTTACCTGCTACAGAGCGTGACTTGCAAACAAGCAAATCCAGAGCAACAGCGTTAATCATGTTTTTATTCACTCTCTGCTCAGCAGCAGTAAAAAGTTCGACATCGGGGTTCACCACACCCATGGAGATGTTTCCAGCAGCCTACATCTGGCCTTCAATTACCCTTTATTATTTATTTCATCCCCAAAATATTTTGACTCCTGTGCCTGTCGTCCTAGAGCAGAGGGAGGCATTAGCCAATAAACAGAGACACACACAAATTTATCAACAGATGGATTACAAAGGAATGCAATTACATGCAAAATGCCTTTGCTTTTAAGAAGCATTCATACATAAATTAGTCTGTCAGGAAATGTATGCAGCTAATTGCAGGAAAAATTGGGTCCTACAATAATATCATCTACATATAGTCACTTCTTGCAAAGCAGGAGTGACTGGGCACATTATTAATTGAGCAGCAGTCAAACTGTATTCATTAAATTGCTTCTTTTGAGGGAAGAAGCCTATTAGAGTCCATTTTATAACATACTTACTCCTTTTTACAACTTAATAAGTACTTAACTCTTATTTGCAGGCCAACTAAAGTAATAATTTTGCCATTTTTGGAATAAAATTAAAACAAAAAATAAAGTGCAATAGCATAGAAGGTTAGACGTCCCCCAGAGCTGAGGATAACCTGGGGCTCAGGTTTCTTTGTGGCCAGTCAGAGGCCTGACCTGGGCTGGGGCAGCTGCCCAGTGGCCACAGTGAATTACAGGCAGCTGAACCCTGATGCAGCCCCGGAAAAGGGAGCTGACTCCATTAGAACAATTGGGTGAGATGTGTGCAGATCCACAAGCCACACTCCATTCCTGGGCTGTGAATTAGCACCACTTGTGCAGATCTGACTGGTCTCTGTGCTGTGGACTCCCTGAAGCCTAGGGTGAGTCTTCTCATTCTGTGTTGGACGCATAGTCAGAGCTATTTTAGTGTGTATTTCATACATGTTCACCGGCAGAATCAGTCCATAAAGAGCTTTAATGCAGAGTGTAAAGTGTCGGCTGCTTCATGCTTTGGTCAGAGGCACAGTGTCTGTGATGGTCTCATGAAAGTGGCCAATAAGGAATCCACGTGTTAGTGTTTTATATTTTCTTTTCTTTTCTTTTTTCTTTTTTTTTTGAGACAGAGTCTTGCTCTGTCGACCAGGCTGGAGTGCAGTGACGCGATCTCGGCTCACTGCAACCTCCGCCTCCCGGGTTCCCGCCATTCTCCTGTCTCAGCCTCCCGAGTAGCTGGGACTACAGGCGCCCGCCACCACGCCCGGCTAATTTTTTGCATTTTTAGTAGAGACGGGGTTTCACCGTGTTAGCCAGGATGGTCTCGATCTCCTGACCTCGTGATCTGCCCGCCTCAGCCTCCCAAAGTGCTGGGATTACAGGCGTGAGCCATCGCACCCGGCCATTGTTTTATATTTTCTAAGCACTTTATGTCTTTACACTTTGACCCTCTGTGACAAAAAAACCTGTTTTTGAGGGTATTTTCCCCAGAGGGAGGCTGACATTTGTTTGCTCAGAAGGTTTCTTGAGTCCTGGGGAATGATGGGCAGAGCCTCTAGCTGTCTGGCCTTGGTGCTGTTCAGTGGGCAGGGGGCACCTTTCCGTTCATCTCTACATCTCTAGGGCTCAGGTTGTGACAATTGTAGGGTGGGAGACAGCATTCCTAGGAGAAGGTGTCACGTGAACAATGGTGCAGAGATAGGAACAGCTGAGCAGAGTGAGGATACAAGCATGCAAGGGGTCTGCAGTGTAAAGTGTAAGGTTTCGGGGTGAGGATGGGAACACTGCAAGAAAGAAGGCTAAAGGGCTCAAACCTGGGGCACTTTAAGAATTAGGGAGGTGAATATGCTAGACCCAGCAGGAGACTGGAGGCCAGATGGACATGCTGCTGAGATGGCAGGCAAGGGAGCAGACGTGGCAAGATGACCCCTTGCCTCTGGGAGTAGGTGAGGGTCTGTCGGGGTGGGCTCTATGTGCACTCCCATCCAGTCAAGGCCTGGGTCTGGTCCTGCATCCGCAGTTCTTTCACTGTGACAGCCATGCCTTGGGCAAGTCCTTCCTTCCGTGAATGGGAAATTGTGTTGATGAGTTCTGGCACAGCAGTGTTTAAAAGTTTGTAAAAATGAGTTTATAAAATGAATCAAATAACTTGTCAGGTTTTAGGCCAGGGTGTTATTGTTCTCTGAGAATGGCAGCCGCCCTCTGTGTTTTATGATATCTTAGCCATAAAGCACACCCTGGGAAGTCTTTGAGGAGATTTGCTGAGCTGGCAGCACAGATTCTCTGTGGATGAAAAGATCAGCTATTATTAAAATGAACCTATTAACCAAGATGCTTTATAAACTCCAGATGATCTCTTTTCTATTATCTAAGAAGATTAACATTTTTAGTGTTTTTTAAATGAAGTTTTGGGGAAAGACAAATAACCCAAGGTTAAACAGAAGCACCTCTTCCTGTCCTGTCAATTTCCTTTTATTTTTTTTCAGTCTGTAGTCAGAAAAAAGGAGCTCACGAATGCATAAACAGTAACATTTTCCTAGTCTCACCACTGCTGGAAAATATTTCCTATGGTAGAGTCATTCATTAAAAAAAAAAAAAAAGTGAGACCAGGCATGGTGGTTCACACCTGTAATCCTAGCACTTTGGGAGGCCGAGGCAGGTGGATCACCTGAGGTCAAGAGTTTGAGACCCGCCTGTAATCCCAGCTACTCGGGAGGCTGAGGCAGGAGAATGGCGTAAACCCGGGAGGCGGAGCTTGCAGTGAGCTGAGATCCGGCCACTGCACTCCAGCCTGGGCGACAAAGCGAGACTCCGTCTCAAAAAAAAAAAAAAAAAAAAAAAAAGAGTTTGAGACCAGCCTGGCCAATATGGTGAAACCTCATCTCTACTAAAAATACAAAAATTAGCCAGGTATAGTGGTGGGTGCCTGTAATCCCAGCTGCTTGGGAGGCTGAGGCAGGAGAATCGCTTGAACCCAGGAGGCGGAGGTTGTAGTGAGCTGAGATTGTGCCATTGCACTCCAGCCTGGGCAATAGAACAAAAACTCTGTCTTAAAAAAAACAAAAAACAAACAAAAAAATTTGATGAGTGACTATTAAGGATCAGGTAAAGGAAATCAGAAATGTGGGGTGGCATGTTCATGGATTGGAAGAAATAATGTCGTTAAAATGTCCATAGTACCCAAAGCAGTCTACAGATCCAGTGCAATCCCTATCAAAATCCCAATATTTCACAGAAACAGAAAAAAAAATCCTAAAATTCATATGAAACCATGAAAGACCCCAAATAACCAAAGATATCTTGAGCAAAATGAACAAAGATGGGGGAATCAAACTGACTTCAAAATATACCACAAAACTATAGTAATCAAGACAGTATGGTACTGGCATGAAAACAGACACATAGAACAATGGAACAGAATGGAGAACTCAGAAATAAACCTATGAGTTTATGGCCAAATAGTTTTTGACAAAGGCACTAAAAACACACAATGGGGAAACAGTTTCTTCAATTAAGGGTGTTGAAAAAACTGGATATCCACATGTAGAAGAATGGAATGGGACCCTTATCTCACACCATATACAGAAATTGACTCAAAATGGAATAAAGGCTTAAAGGTAAGATCCAAAACTCTAAGACAACTAGAAGAAAGCATAGGGAAAAATCTCCAAAACATTGATCTGGACAATTTTTTTTTTTTTTTTTTTGAGAGAGAGTTTCGCTACCTCAGCTTCCCAAGTAGCTGGGATTACAGGCGTCCACCACCATACCCGACTAATTTTTTGTACTTTTAGTAGAGATGGGGTTTCACCATCTTGGCCAGGCTGATATTGAACTCCTGACCTCATGATCCACCCACCTCAGCCTCCCAAAGTGCTGGGATTACAGGCGTGACCCACCATGCCTGGCCTTGGTAGTATCATAAAAGTACAGGCAACAAAACCAAACATAGACAAATAGGATATCATGAAACTAAAAAGCTTCTGCACAGCAAGGAAATAACAGAGTGAAAAGACAACCTACAGAATGGGAGAAAATATTTGCAAACATACATCTGATAAGGGGTTAATATTCAAAATATATAAGAAACTCAACTCAATCACACACACAAAAATCTAATTAAGAACTGAGCAAAGGACTGGAACAGGCATTTCTGAAAAGAAAACATATGAATGGTTAACAGCTATGTGAAAAAATCTCCAGCATCACTAATGCAAAAATGTGTTACGTTAAATTAATGCAAATTAAAGCCACAGTGAGATATCACCTCACGGTTGTTAAAATGGCTACTAACAAAAAGATGAAAGATAATAAGTGTTGGCAAGAAGGTAGAGAAAAGGGATGTTTCTCACTGCACCGTGTTGCACGTTGTTGGTGGGATTGTAGATTAGTATAGTCATTTTGGAAAATAGTTTGAAAGTTCCTCAAAAAATTAAAAATAGAATTACTATGTGATCCAGCAATCTCACTTCTGGGTATATATTCAAAGGAATTGAAATCAGTATGTTGAAGAGATATCTGTATTCCCATGTTTATTGCAGCACTATTCATAATAGCCAAGATACAGAATCAACTTAAGTGTCCCTCAACAGATGAATGGATAAAGAAAATGTGGTGTATACGCACAATAGATTACTTTATAGCCTTAGAAAACAAGAAAAATCTATCATTTGCAACAACATGGATGAACCTGGAGAACATTATGCTAAGTGAAATAAGCCAGACACTGAAAGACAAATACTCATATGTGGAATCTAAAGTAGTTGGACTCATTGAAGTAAAGAGTAGAATGGTGGTTACCAGGAGCTGGGGTGGTAGAGGATTGTGACGATATTGGTCAAAGAGTGCAAAGTTCAGTTTGTCAGGAGGAAGAAGTTTTAGTAATCTATTGAATACCATGGTTACTATAGTTAATAATAATGTATTGTATACTTGAAAATGGCCAAGAAAGTCAATTTTAAGTATTCTCACCACAAAAAATCATATGTAGATGAGGTGATGGATATTTTAGTTAGCTTGATTTAATCATCCCATAATATATACATATATTAAAACATAACATTGTACCCCATACATATATAGAATTTATTATTTGTCAATTAAAAATACGGGGTGGGTATGTTGCAATTTTAAATGGCATAGGTGGAGTTGGTCTCATGAAGAAAGTTATATTTGAGCAAAGAGTTGAAAGAAGTGAGGGGGCTAACTATGACTCTCTGTTAGTTCTGGATGGGTTTTGATTCATTGATTTATTGTGCATTTTTCTGCTTCTTTATCTGCCTTATAATTTTTTTTTTTTTTTCCGGGACAGTCTTCCTCTGTCACCCAAGCTAAAGTGCAGTAGTGTAATCTCAGCTCACTGTAACCTCCACCTTCTGGGTTCAAGTGATTCTTGTGCCTTAGCCTCCCAAGTAGCTGGGATTACAGGCACATGCCACCACGCCCAGCTAATTTTTGTATTTTTAGTAGAGACAGGGTTTTGGCATGTTGGCCACACTGGTCTTGAACACCTGACCCCAAGTGATCCACCCATCTTGGCCTCTGAAAGTGCTGGGATTACAGACGTGATCCACTGCGCCCAGCCTGCCTTGTAATTTTTGATTGAATGTCAGACATTGTGAATTTTACCTTGTTGGGTGCTGGATGGTTTGAACTCCCCCTCCTTTTTGAACTTTATTGTGGAATATGGTTAAATGACTTGGAAACAGTTTGACCCTTTGGAATTTTAAGATTTGTTGGGTAGAACTGGAAACGTTCTCAGTCTAAGGTTTATTGTACCACACCCCTGAAGCAAAACCCTTCCTTGTAGTCCACAGAGTCCACCAGTGTCCTGTGAACCAGTGTGACTGGTGGGAGCAGGCAATGTTTCTGGTCCTGTGTGAGCACTGGACATTGTAACCTTATCTTTCAGGTGGTTCTCCCCTGACCCTTGGTAGTTTCCTCACTTGTGTGTGCTGATCAGTACTCTATGAATAGTCCAGAGGAGCCCTCTGCAAGTCTCCAGAGCTCTTTCTGTCTCCTCCCTGGTACTCTGTCCTGAAGACAAACTGGTCTCCCCAGACTCTCACCTCAGGGCATCTGTAGGCTCTGGCTTGGCTGTGCTTTGGTGTGGTCTGAAAGCTGTGTCCAGGGAGCAAGCTGGAACAGCTGTGAGGCTTCTCTCACCTGCTTGCCACCCATCAGGGACCCCTGTGCCTTGTTGCCTGATATATAGTGTCTTTAAAACTGTTGTTTCATATATACTTTCACTTTTTTTTTGTTTGTTTGTTTCAGGCAGAGGATACATCTGGTCTTTGTTGCTCCATTTTAACTAGAGGCAGGCATCTCTTTTTAATCCTATTTTATAAGTTCATTACTTAAATTCTTTAAACCTCAGGTTTTCCTTTGCAAAATGGTGTAATGATGAGATGCACATGGATAGCACTCAGCCTGATGCCTGGCTCAGTCACCGCTCACTTCATGTGAGTTTCTTCCTGTCTTGTAGCTGAATGTTCAATTCACACGTGAGGTTCTTAGAACTGTGATGAAATGCGCAATGCCAGGTGGCCTCTGGGGAAGCACACACAAGGGAACTGCTGTTTCTGTCTTCAAGAGCCCAGGACCTTGGCAGGGAGATGCCTGAAAGGATCACTTCCTGTACCTTCTCCAGGTTGTACTCTCAACACATATGAATCGTTAGTGAAAACCAATCCTGAACACTGAATTGAGTACTGGCTTGTTGGTCTTTGTAAGACCATGTAGAGAAGTGACCTCTGAGTGTGTGGTCTAATGGAAAATTCATTTAAAGAATTTACCTCCTTCCCATCTACTTAATGCTTCTATGGAAGAGTCATGCTTGCTTGGATGTGGCAAAATCCCCAGGGCTCAGTAGAAGGCGGGCCCAGAAACTCATCCCCACCTATTGGTGGTGGGAGGCAGCATGATGTGGGATTAAACTGTGTGTAAATTCAGCTGCAGCAGTTGTTCCCTGTGTGATCCTGGGGAAGACACCAGCCCTCTTTGGATGTCATTTTTCTCATATGTAAAATGGGAATATTTTGTAAAGTTTTTTTTGAGGTCTGGAGATAAAGCACATAACATGAGCAGTAGATGCTCAGTAAGAGATACATAAACTAGAAAACCTAAACTGTACCTAAGAAGCGTGTTTCCAAAGCAGGTATTGAGGTCTGGAATAAGGAAGGATTCCAAAGCTATTGCAACATCATGTGGCTGTTATTAGGCTCTCAGGATCGTCACATGAAATCATTCGTAAATGGGTGGGACCTGCCACCGATTTGTACTCTGAAGACTTCATTTTACTCTACGCTGGGCTGGAGTAGAGTAGTATGTTTAGAATACTTGTGTTACGGGGAAGTCTGGACAGACAAGCACAGGGGACTGAGCATATTTCAGGAGGCAGAGGAAAATCTTGGTGAGTGTGACTTAAACCCAGAACCTCAGATCTCACAGCCCAGAAGGAAGTTGTGAGAACTCCCACAGCAAAGTGGGTTTTCCTACCATCTCTCATCTCTCTTCTCTGAAACATCTACTATGTGTCAGGTACCTGGACAGGTGGTCCTTGCATAATATCTTACCGAATTCTCATCACGACCTTGCAAGATCAAGCTCAGGAGGGGCATAGCTTGAGCAGCTCACAGAGCTGGGACAAGAACTTGGGCCAGTTTGACTCCAGACTCTGTTGCTTTAGGGGAGAGTGGGGCCTGGACACTGCGTGTGCCTACTGGAATGGGGCAGGTGGCTGCAGGTAGTGTCCTCAGGGCATGATGGAGGAGGTAAGGATATAAGGGGCTGACCAGGAAATGCACAAGAGACCACATTGAAGATGATGCCAGGAATGTCTGGTGATTGGAGGTAACACCTGAGAACTTGTAACCCAGTCCTGACTGAGAATGTAAGTTCTAGTTCTGGAATGTAGGCAGACAGGCGGGGCTCCCCAAGCATGGACCTGGTGGCCCTGGTGGCCCTGTGCCCAGCTCACGGCCAGGACTGACAGGGTTGGGGAGAAGCAGACTGAGGTCTTGACCGGAGGGCACTGAGTATGTTGATTAATCTGGGAATAACGGACATGTTTACATTATAGAGACATCCATGTGTGGGAATTGTTGCCTATTTATTTGCATCTTTTTAAGGTTTCCATCGATAATGTTTTGTGGTTTTGTGTGTAGAGGACTTGCTCCCTCTTTGTTAGATTTAGTCTTAGGCATTTGATATATCTTGGCGGCTAGTATAAGTGGACAGCCTTTTAAAAATATCATTTTCTAATTTTCTGTTGCTGGTATATAGAAATATGGATTAACAGTTTTACTTCTTCCTTTCCAGTTTTTAAACCTTTTGCTATTTTTTGCTTGCTTTGGGCATTGGGTAGTATCTGTAATAAAATGTTAAGTAGAAGTGGTAAGTAGGGTCATTAGCGGGCATCTTTACTTGGTCCTGATTTCAGGGGTAGGTGTACAGTATTCCACTGTGTAGGTATAATACTTGCTATAGGAAATGCTTTTAGTATACTATTTATTCAATTAAGGAAGTTATCTCTTATTCTTAGTTTCCTAACATTGTTTTTCCTGAATGGATGTTGGGTTTTATCAAATGCATTTTATGCATCTGTTGATGCTCATATGACTTTACTCTTTTAATCTGTTAATGTGTCCAATTACATTAGTTGAGTTTTAATTGTAAAACCAACCTACCTTTCCTAAAACAAACTCAACTTGGTCTTTTTAAAATATAGACAGGATTTAATTCACCAATATTTTGTCTTTGATTTTTGCACCCATGTTCATGAGAAGTATCAGTGTGTGATTTGCCTTTTTGTTGGTAATGTCTTTGTCACCTTTTAGCAGAAAGGTTAAAATGAGTTGTCTGGAAGTTTGTGTAAGATTTGTGTTATTTCTTCTTATTTAATAGAATTTATTGTTAAAGCAATTTGGACCTAGAGATATCTTTGTGGGAAACTTTTTAGTTAATAATTCAAATTTTAAAAAGGTATTTACCTATAAAGATTTTCTTTTTGCGTCAGTTTTTGGTAAGTTGTGTTTTTCAAGGATTTTGTTCATTTTGTTTAATTTTCATGTGTGTTGCCATAAAATTATAACATTCTTTTACTATCTTTTAAAGGTTTGTATGATCTACACTTATGTTTCCTTTTAGTTTCTGATGTTAGTTAATTGTAATGTCTTTTTAAAGTTTCTTCAAAGTCCAGGTGGTTTAGATTTTTAAACAGCCAATATTTGATAATGTTGATTTTTTTTTTTTTTTTTTTGAGACAGCGTCTCACTCTGTCACCCAGGCTGGAGTGCAGTGGCGCGATCTCGGCTCATTATAAGCTCCTCCTCCCGGGTTCACGCCGTTCTGCTGCCTCAGCCTCCTGAGTAGCTGGGACTACAGGCGCCCGCCGCCATGCCCATCTAATTTTTTTGTATTTTTAGTAGAGACAGAGTTTCACTGTGTTAGGCAGGATGGTCTCGAACTCCTGACCTTGTGATCTGCCCACCTCAGCCTCCCAAAGTGCTGGGATTACAGGCGTGAGCCACCGTGCCCGGCCAATGTTGATTTTTTTTTTTTGATATTGTGTTTTGTTTTCTTTTTCTTTAATTTCTATTCTTAACATTATTGCTTTTACTACTTTTTTTGGTTTTTATTTTCTTTACTTTTTTTAATTTTGAGAAAGATATTTAGACAACTATTTTTTAGCCTTTTTATTATTATATATGCACTTGTGGCTGCATAATTTTCACTCATTTTAGATTTACCTGTACCGCACAAACTCTGTTATGTCATATTTTTATTAGTTAAAAATATTTGTAAGTTTCTACTGTGTTTTTTTTTCCTTGACTTGTGGATTTATCATTCAAATTTTTTTGTTTGATTTCCAAATATTCCGGGATTCTACATTTATCTTTTGTTATTAATTTCTGACTTGGAAGGAAGAGAGAATATACTTAAATGATTCTGAGGCTTGAGACTTTATGGCCCCAAATATGGCAAATTTTGGTAACTATTTCTAGTGCATTTGCAAAGTATGTGCTTTCTGCAGTTGGGTGCAGTTTTCTACATTTGTTAATGAGGTCAACTGTGTTAATCATGTCATTTGTATCTGTATGCTATGCTTACTAATATTTGGTCTGCCTGTCCTCAGTTGTTGAGAGCGGTGTGTTCAGGTGTACCACCATGATTGTAGGATTGTCTACTTGTCCTTTTAGTTTTATCTGTTTTTGCTTCCTGTGATTTAAAATTATGCTATTGTGTACATATTTAGAATTCTAATATTTTCCTGATAGATTTCCCTCTTAGCAAAAAAATCACTATTTATGTCTAGTGATGATTTTCGCATTTTTTAACTTTAAAATCTACTTTGTCTAATACTAGTATTTTCATATCAGCTTTCTTTTGGTTAGTGTTCTCATCTATCTCTTCACATTGTTTTACTCACACTCTTTCTGTATCATTATATTTAAAATGTGTCTTTTATAAGCAACATATAGCTTTTCTTTTCATGCAGTCTTAATTTCTTTGAATATTTGGTTTGTTTCATTTAATTCAATTGCGAGTATATTGTGAATTTAAATCAGTTACGCTCATCTTTATTTCTGTTTCCCACCTATTCTATGTTTCTTTCTTTGTATTCCTTGCCTTTGCTTTGAATCATTTAATACATTTTTATTATTTAATTTTTGACCTTTTTATGAACATGCTAGGTATGCATTCTATAAGTGTTCTTTAAAGGCTACTCTTGAGGTTATAGCATGCATCTTTGACTACTTATGGTCTTATTTAAATTAGTGATTTTACTACTTTCCAAAAGTGCTTGGACCTTAAAACTCATTAACTTTGTCTGTTCTCTTCTAACTTTTGTGGTAGTATTATTCTATATATAAATTTTGCCTCATTTTAAACCACACATGACATATTATTGGTTTTGTTTGTGCAATCAATATTCATTTAGATTTTCCTACATATCTATTATTTTTTCTACTCCTCTTGATTTCTTCTTTCATTTCTATACTTTTGCCCAGTAGAAATTAGAATTTCCTGTGGCGTGGGTTTTGTGATAAAACATTTTGTTTTTGTTTGTCTGAAAATGTTTTGTATTGTCTTTTATTTTCTGAGTAGAGAATAGTATGCCTTTAAAGATGTTGTTCCACCGCCTTCTAGATTCCATTGCTTTGGAGAGCAGTTATCTGTCAGTCTTATTGTTGCTCTGTTGAAAGTAATCTATCTTTTTTCTCTAGCTGCTTAAATGATTTCTGTTTGATTTTTGGCTCTGATGTCCACAAGGGTTGTTTTCTTACCACTTATGACACCTTTGAATCTGTGATTTGATATCTTTCCTAATCTTGGTGAACACCCTTCGGCCTTATCTTTTCCAATTTTGGCTTTTACTCTATTCCTTCTCTCCCCTCCTTGGGGACTCCAGTTACACATTTGCAAGACTTTTTTCATGATGTCCCCTATGTCTATTATGGTCATTTGTATATTTTTCATCTTCTGGGGCTTGAGTCCAGATATGTGCTTCTAATCTGTCTTTCAGTTGTGAATTCTTTCTTCATTGTGCTTAAACTGCTATTTATTGAGTTCTTATATTAGTTATTCTACATATAGATTTCTGGGTTGTTTCTACATATAGTTTTCTTGATTTTTTTCACTACGTGTAATGTTGTTACTAAGCATAAGGTTGTCATAATGTTTTTCACTAAGCACAATGTTGTCAATGTTTTTTTTCACTAAAAATAATGTTGTCAAGATTCATCCATGTCATAGCATGTATCAGTACTTTGTTCCTTTACATTGCTACATAATATTCCAGTACATGGATATACTGTATTTTGTTTATCCACTCACCCATTGATTCACTCTGGGGTTGTTTCTACTTTTGGGCTATTATGAGTAATTATGCTGTAAACATTCCTGTATAAGGTGTTGTGTGGACAAATGTTTTCATTTTTCCTGAAAGAAAATTTAAATTAGAATTTTTGTTTGATTTACTCTTGCTAAAATTCCATATCATTATATTTATTGAACATATTAATCACAGCTATTTTTATATCGATTTCTGATAATGCTAATATTTAGGTCTCCCCTGATCTGTTTCTAATGTCTTTCTCCTTTTAATTTCAGTCACTTCTTGTCTTTTTGCACAGGGTTTTCTTTTTTTCCTGTTGAAGGCCAGCACATACATAATAAGATCACAGATGTGATTTGAAGTCTTGGAGGTTACGTTCCTCCAGGGAGAGTGTATGTTTGTTTTTGGCGGGCTTTCAGAGTAGGAGGAAGACCACTAAGTCTGAATGGACTTGAAGCTGTGCCACTGTTTGTGAGGTGAGCCTTGTTCTCATCCACTGTGCCCCTTTGGGGAATCTGTACTGTTCCTCCGGCCCTGAACTCTGTCTTTTCCTCCTCAATCCTGAGAGGTAGCCAGAGGCTTCGCTCAGCTCTCAGCCTCTCAGTAGCTACTTTCTAAGTGGCTGCTTGACTTGGGAGTGGAATGATGCTGCTTGTCTTTGAAGCCAGAGGGACCTGGAGAAAGTATTCCCAGTCCACTGACGGTGTGGGCCAAGACCGAAAATCTGAGGCCCTGAGCGGGGTGGTGGCATTTCCACATCTGCCCTGCAGTTGCTCCTAGGCAGTGCCTTCCAGGAAGAAAAGGGGCCAAGGCCACAAGGCACAACTTCTCATTGCCCTCACTCAGCTCCTGCCCTGGAGACCAGTCCCATCAGAGGCAGAAGTGATGCATAGGCATGGGGAGGGCCATGGACAGACAGCAGCAGAGAGGGCTTCTGAGGTTCCTAAACTGTCCCCCAGGGAGCCTGGCTTTGGACTTTGAAGAACACACAAGGGTCCCAACATGCTGCAATCTTCTCCCCACCCAGCCCCCTGAGTAAGGAGGGGAAAGACTTCAGCAGTTCTTTTTGGGGTTACTATTTATTTTGTATTTTCCCTCTGGGTTGAAACTAAGTTGAGATTTAAATCATTTTGAGAAGACGAAAACTGTACTGTTGTTTTTCTTTTGTAAAGAGCATAAATCATTCTGTTTTGCGAGTGGGGTTTAATATTTTACTCCAGAAGCTAATTTCATGACTCCAGAAAAGCAATTTGTTTTAGGAATGCAGGTTGTTGGGTCAGATTGCCTGGTGTGTTTTGAGCTCGGATGCAGGCCAAGCTCACCTGCAGAGGCTGATGGGGCTGCGTGCTCCTTCCTCCCGGGCAGACAGTTCTGTCTCGGGCTACCACCACCCACAGTATGGGCTTCTGATGGGATCAGTCCTCAGCATGGGCTGTTTACAAGGAGATAAAGACAGAACAGAGGTCACACACCATCTAGAAAATGTTGTAGCTATTCTTTGGAGTCATTTTACATCTGTTAGACCTAATGAAGATTTTCGGCTTGTATTTTGTGTATCATTGTTTTTCATTTTATTTTTCTAGTATTTTATTTTTATTATATTTAGCTAAAGTATCAGTCTGCAATGTCATGGAGTGAATGAAATGGGTCCTTCTCCAGATACCGTGAGAAGTCCTGATGAGGACTTGGGAGGCGGATGCCACCAGGGGCTGGCCCCTTTGTGGTTGGACACAGTTGTTGAGCTCCGGGCTGTGGTGGGACCCTCTTCTTGGAGGGCACTGTTTGCTTCTGCAGAGGAGAGCATTTGGGTGGGGCGTGAGGCAGTGGTGCCTGCGGGAGACTTGTTCCAGGATGGGGGAGCAGAGGGCTCGAGGAGCTTGTGGCTGTGAAAGGGGTGGGCATTACTGGGGATACTGGGATGGAGCTAAGACCCCTAAGACATACAAGTTCTGGAGAAATTGAGAGGTTTCCCTGTTAGCCAAATTTTGGGGGTATGAGGAAGCCCAGCACTCATCTCCCTTCTCCACACCCCAAGCTCTGAATCAGCTCTGGGAAAGGTAACTAGTGGGATTGTGGATGCCAACATTTGGACTCTATTTCTGGTAAAAATTGAATTTTCTAATACTAAAGCTCAGCTTCAGGGGACTCAGTGAGTAGCCTGTGCTGGACGTCCACCGGCTTCCTCAGACACTGGCTACTCGTGGGTGAGCACAGTCTGGTGGAGGGCCCAGAGGGCGGACCAGAGCACTTTTCCTCTCCAAGCCACACAGTAGGATGGCCTCTCCTCTCCCCACGGGACAAGTGACTGAAGGACCTTGCCAGGGGTCAACACCAGCGGGGTCCCTCCACAGGGAAGCAACTCCAGGGGTGAGGAGCACAGTTCCCCACCACACACACGCTGAAGTGTTTCAGCTTCATGAAAATAACACATTTCCCTGAAGAGTTTTCTCCACGTTCCATTTCGTGCACGTTTCTCCTGCCATTTCGGCTGCCTCCTCGCTGAGACGTTCATTCATGGTGCAGGTGCTCTGAAGCGTGCAGCTAATTAAATGTAAAAACCTAACAGAAGCTTACGAAGTAGTTAGGTCTCCTTTTCCCCGGAAGACAACAACCACAGGGAACTGGTTGTACAAAAGTGATTGCAAAGCGAGAAATTCAAGAGCTGGAGATTTCACGTCTTTGTTCAATTCCCAGTGACGTCCTGTGGTATTTTCTAGTTCCAACGAGGCTGAGGAATAAACTTTCCTATGGCACAGGGTGCTGACTTGTGGGCAGCTGTGGCCACAGGACACCCACTAGACTCTCAGTGTTGCAGGGTGGATGCCAGTGCATTCCAATCTGTGGTGCAGAGACAGCCCGGCGCCGAGCTCTGTGTGTGGCTAGTGGATGAATGAGCGAGTGTCCGTGTTCTCACAGGCCCTCCTACCCCTGGCCAAGGTGGACCGGTGCTCACACATAGTGGCTTTACCGAGCCAGGCAGGGACCTGGTGTGTGTGGCCCGGCTCTCCGGGCGATGGAAGTGCTATGACACAGGGTTTAGGTGGCATCCCGCTCGCTTCTCATTGTAAGGGGGAAGCTACGCTGCCTGGGGAGAGGCTGGAAGCTCCTGCCCTGCAGCCCTCTCCTCTTGCCTTCCAAATCCTGTGTTAGACATTCTGGATCCATCCTTTCATTTTCTTTTCTTTTTTTTTTGAATTTGTAAACAACAGAAATGTATTCCCCACGGTTCTGGAGGCTGAGAAGTCCAGCAGCGCAGCGCTGGCAGGTTCAGTGTCCGGTGAGGGCTACTCTCTGCTCCCAATGTGGCTCCTTGAATGCTGTGTCCTCTGGCAGGGAGAGTGGTTTTCCTGTGCCTCCTTGCATCAGCTCTCCTTTCCTGTAGCTCCCCTAAGCTTTATTTTTAAATCTTTCTGGCACTTTTAAACAAAGTGTCATCATATTTTCACCTCCAAGAGTGTTTTCCTGTTTTCCTGATCACCACTCCCTCCTTCCCTCGAAGGTGGCCTCATCCTTGTTGCTTCATCTCATCCTGTCACCCACATCATTTCCATCCGTTTCCCCACCGGTGGGCATCTGGGAGTAATTGTGTGGCAGATGTTCTCATGCACGCCGCTGAGGACAGTGTGGATGGGGCTACAGTCCCCAGTGTGAGGAGTGCTGATGTCCAGGAGCGTGTCACAGTGCACACAGCACGCGGGTGCTCTCAGGGACGGGCGCTACTGCACTGCGGCCACAGCATGGGGTGAGCTCTCTCCCAGGAGGCTGCCATCTCACGGGGACACACGCTCCTCCACTGAACGCTTTGCAGTGGCTTCTTGTTGCTCTCAGGATGTGAGCAGCACACGGAGCCCGTCAGGGACTCACACTGCCTCGCTCTCACACTCCAGCCAGCTGCGGCGAACGACTCGCTGTTGCCCAAAGTCACAGGTTCCCTGAAGCCCGTGTGAGTTCAGAGTGCACGGGGGGCAGGCAGTGTGTCCATGATGCCTCAGAGGTCAGGCCACTTAATGTCCTCACTTCCCCCTACTCCCCGGCACTCTCAGTGTAAGCAGCTGCCTGCACGTCTTGCTCCTGGAGGCTGCACAGGCAGGTGGGCCGCATGGGGCTGCTGAGGCTTCCTGGGCAGCTGTCCACACACTGGGGCTGGGTCCAGGACCCAGGATGGTCCAGTGTGGAATGGGTGAGGTGTCACTGGGTCCTGCTTTGGAGCTGCAGGATTTCTCTCCTCTGAGGTCCTTTGGAAGGAGCGCCCCAGGTTCATCCTTGCTGAGACGAAGACTAGGAAAGTGGATTGGAGGCAAAACAGTTGCCCAGCAGCCTGGGACCCACGGGGTTGTTAGAGAGAGTGATAGAGGAGGCACCATCCTCCCCTCCAGTCTGATTCAGGAAGAAATCATGCCGCACTGCGGGGCTCCATGGCTCTCCAGATCTTCCTGCAAACATTCCCAGTCACATAAGTTAATCCATGCCTGTTAACCTATGTGGGATTGGTGGGACTGTGTCAGGCTGGGAAGCCGCACGGCAGTGTCAGGAGGAGGGGGCAGTGGCCAGCCATGTCCCGGAAGGAAAGGAGGCAGTGGGGCATCGGGGGAGAGACTTGTAGGGCTCTGGGGTGGGTGAAGGGGAGCACCCCAGGCAGGCTGCCCTCACCCTTTGCTCGACAGCAAGCATAGAGCCCACCCCCGAGGAGGAAAGCCCAGGGCACGCCTGCCCTCCTGGGAGCAGGGCCACTGACATGGTTTCCTGGGGCTGCTGCAACAAACCGCCACACACCAGTGGCTTCAAACAACAGAGATTTATTCTCTCAAAGCTCTGGACATTGAAGTCTGAAATCAGTTATCACTGGACCCAAATGAAGGCGTCGGCAGGACTGATGCCCTCCGGGAGCTCTGGGGAGAAGTCCTTCTTGCTAGTTCTGGCTTCCGGTGGCTGCCATGGTCCCTTGGCTGTAGCCCTGTGTCCCTTGAGTCTTTGCCTCCCTCCCTAAGGGACTTGGGATTGCACTACACCCACCAGGAAAATCCAGGGTGATGCCACTGTCCCCAGAGAGCCTTACCGCCCTGTAAGGTGTATTGGTCAGGGTGTATCGGTCCAGGGAAATAGAATAGAATACATATGTTCATACAGATGTACACACGGAGAGAGGGAGAGGCAGGGATGGGGAGAGCAGGAGAGAGGGGATCCTCTTAAGGAATTGGAACCTCAGGGTTTCTCCGATGCACCGTCCGGGCACTGAAAGTGCCCCTGTGTGCTTGACCTCGGCACCTTAGTGCCCACCACAGGGCCTGGCATGACCAGCACTGGGCACCATGTGGGTGGAAAGAGATGGAGTGGTGAGTGGGTGGGCACATGGGGCTGCTGAGAGAGCACCCTCAGACCTCCTCTCAGTGTGTGCTTCCACAGTGCGGAGTAGGGTCAGCCATGGTGTCCATTATGGAGGCTGGCAAGTCTGAAACCATGCAAGGAGGGTGGGCAGGCTGGATACCCAGGGAAGCATCCCAGCTGAGGTGGGAAGGCCGTCTGCTGGCAGAATTCTGCTTTCCTCAGGAGGCGGGAGTGGACTCTTCGTCTTAGTCTTTGCTCTGAAAGCCTTCAACTGGTTGGATGAGGCCCACCCACACTTGGAAGGTGGTTTGCTTCGCTCAGAGTCTGCTGATTTAAACGTTAGTCTCATTTAAGAAGCACCTCTGAAGAAAGATCTAGACTGGTGTGTGACCAGGCGACTGGGCACAATAGCTTAGCCATCATATAGGGTGACATGAACTGCAGGGATCAGGACACGGACATCTCTCGGGGGCATTGCTCCGTTATCCCCCAGTCCCTGAGCCTTCGCGGGCCTGGTGCTGTGCTCGTCCAGCCAATGTCCCCTCACCTAGATGTTCAGGTCCTTCCAAGGGTGGACGTGAAGGCGGCTGGCTCTACGTTGTGGTGCGGGACTCTGTGGTCCCTCTGACTGAGCCAGACGGCCTGGTCCTCATCCCGGCTCTGCCACCCACTGGCGGTGTGGCCTTGGGCAAGTCACCTGATCCCTCTCAGCCTCAGTTTACTCATCTGGAGAGCAGGGACTGTTGTCATGGTAGACCTTGCGAGGATTAAATGAATAGAGGCAGAGTTCCCTCTTGTCCTGTGCCCTCCCAGCGTGACAGCAAAGCCTCCTGTGACCCTGGTAGTGCCTGCGGATTGATAGTCACCTGCCTGGCCGGCCTGCCATTTCACTCTGGTGCAGTTGCGCCAGGATTTTTATTATTTCCATTTTACTTAGTCGGAGAAGCAGTAAATTTATTTTAAGGTAATGATCTTGCTCTTTCCTCTTGTTCCCATAAATTATGACTCAACAGGTCTTGCACAAACAGTTTGGTTTGATATCTCCCATTAATCTCTGCTATATTTCGTAAGCGAACTTCAGTGCAGTGAACTGGGTTTTAATTAAATCTTGAAATTTCCAGTATTTCACGGCTCACTCTGGCATTGGACTATAAAGGGAGGAGGCCATATAATTTCATAGGCAGCAGCTCCCTTTACTACAAATATGCAAAGCAGAGCTTGCTTCCTTCAGAATTCTTGCTCTAGACCGTTTTATTTTCCTGGCAGCACCTGCTGGATGTCCTTCTTTCTGAAATGAGCAGGGCGTGTGGGGACTCCAGGGAGAGGGGACAGAAATGCAAAACATGTGGCCAAGGAGAAGACTGTCATCTCTACAGAGCCCCGTCCAGGGAGCCCCGACACCGTGGCTGACCCCACGCCACCTGTGGAAGCACACACTTAGAGGAGGCCTGAGGGTGCTCTCTGCGCAGCCCCATGGACCCACCCACCCCTCACTCCATCTCCTTCCATCCCCTCACTCCATCTCCTTCCATCCAGATGGTGCCCAGTGCTGGTCATGCCAGGCCCTGTGGTGGGCACAGAGGTGCGGAGGTCAAGCACACAGGGGCACTTTCCCTGCCTGGAGGGTGCATCGGAGAAGCCCTGAGGTTCCAGGCTCTCAGGGCACCATCCAGAGGGTGGCATGGAATGTGCGTTGCTCATGTAAGTCATGATTCTACTGTTCCGTGGCGGACAAATATCACAAATGCTTCATCTCTTGGGACACTCTTCCCCATTGCCCAGGCCAAGTGGTTCATACAAACCTACGGTCAGGGCTCTGGTGGGCACAGTCCATCCCGCCACAGCCCAGTGTGGGCCTGCCCGGCCTGGCTGCTTCCTAGTGGGCTGAGCACTGAGCAAGGGCTTGGTGGCCGTCAGGAGGAGCACTGTCAGCTGCTGCTGTCCTTCCGTGGGGATGCTTGCTGGGTTCACACTGGCAGGCACTAGTGTGTCATGCTGCTGAGCTCTTCCTGGTCCCAGGTAACACTCCCCTTCTGTTTCCCCCACGCCTCTGCTCCCTGTGAGATGGTGTTAGGTGGGCGTCAGGAGGATGGCAACTTACGGCCTAAACTGTTCACATCGGTCAGGCCAGTGAGAGGGCCGGTAGAGTGCACTAGTCACACGCAGAGGCTTCAGGCAGACAGCCTGGTTCCGACGCCTCCTTGCTGTGAGACCCTGGGCCAGGGGCTGGACTTCTCTGAGCCTCTTGGCTTTTTAAAATTTAATTTTATTTTTAATCCCTCTCTGACAGAGGAGGGGACGCTCATCAGATATTCTGTCTGCTCCCCGCACTTCCCAGTCTTTTTGGGGTCGGGCTGGGCCGGGTGACTTGTTCTGGCTAATGAGCTGTGAGGATAAGTGCTGTGTATCACCTCCGAGCAAAAGCCTCCAGGAGCCAGTGCCCGCCCTCCAGGGAGCTGTGTGTTCTGGTTAATTCAGCTCCAGCCAGGGGGGCCTCCTCCACCTGAAGCCCTGAGGGAGAGTAGACTTTGTGCGGTGCAGCCACTGGGATTGGGGGCGTTGTCACCCTGTTGTGATGCGCCTGTCCTGGCCATGCTATCTTCTGCCACCACACTGTGTGTGAGGCCCACGGAAGGCCCACGGCAAGTGCTATGTGTTGAATGAATACACATGGCCTTACTTTGTTCAGGTGGCAGCAGACTAAGAGGACCTGGAATTAGTGGATTTCCTGAGGTGCCTCTCATCTCACCTCTGACATGTTCTAGAACATTTTACACATTAAAAGCCACAGAGTCCAAGGGGTCCCACAACTTGCCCAGGGCATGCACTGGAGAAGCACCTTATGTGTTCTCAGTGGCATTTCTCTCTCGTCAATTAGCTGTTCCAGAAAAGCATACTAAGCGCTACTCTGCGCCATACACTGTGCTTGGGACTTGGCTGCAGTGAGCCCAGCTCCTGCTGTCAGCAAGCTGCCGGCAGTGGGCAGGAGCCGGGCAGCAGGGCCTGGTGATGGCAGCGCTGGGGTGTCTGAGGCCAGCCCTGCAACCCCGCTCCACAGTGCCTGCACGGCTTTCCTGGTGCAGGTGTGGTTTTGTATCAAACATTTATTAAGCAGCTGCCGTGTGCTAGCACTGTGCTAGACTCCAGGGACCCCTATTGCTGTGAGCTTAGTCCTGCCCACTAGAAGCGCTCAGTCAGGAAACAGAATTGTATAACCGAGCATTTCCGATTGGCTGTGGTGGGCCCCGCCTTCTGCCTTGTGACTCCACCTGGCTGCACGGGTGCCCAGCAGTGGAGCCAGAGCCGTCGCTGCATGGCCCTGTCTGCCCCACAGGTCAATGTTAGGGCTGGACCTGGAGGTGCCCTCCCCAGCACAGACGGCACCCAGCCATCGGCACCTGGTCCCACTGGGGCTGTGACAAGTGGGTGCACGGCTGGACATCTCGGACAAGTGGGGATAGTCCTGAGGGGCGTTCTCTGCTCCACACGGCCCTACTGCTTGGCCACAGCTGTGCAGCCTGCCCAGCTCTGCTTCTTCCTTCCCAGGTTCTCCAGGCCTAGTGAACATCTCCTACCCAGGTGACATAGAATCTGCTGCTGCTCCGTCCCCACGGCCAATGATCAGCCCCTTCCCTCAGAGGTCCTCAGACGCTCCCCTCGTGTTGTGGGCCACTGCCTGCATTTGGGCACCATCTTCCTGGACCCAGGGGCCTGCAGCAGCAGCTGCTACAGTGGGGGTCCCCGGCCCCCTAGGCTCCTGCAGTTCCACATCTATGACGAATGAGCCTAAGGTTGCAGCTGACCAGTCACAACTCCCTAGATCAAAACTGTCCTGCTAAAGCTCAGGCTCCACTTCCTGAGGTGCAGGTCCCTGAGTCTCAGTCCCTGCCCTGCTGCGGCCCCATCGCTCCCTGAGTCTCGGAGGCCCTGTCTGGTGTTCGGAACGGAGGGTCTTGTGTCAGTCCTGAGCCCTGCTGTGCTGGGATGTGCTCCAGAGCTGCTCCTGGATGGTGAGGGCCTGCGGAGCCAGGCCTTGTCTTGCTCACCTGGTCGCCTAGTGGAGGGGCTGATGGCGGGTGGGGGCAGCCTGGGGGAGGCAGGTGGCGGCCCTTCAGGAGCTGCCTCAAGACAGCAGGCTGCCTTTGCTCGCATCAGCAGTGATGAGGGTGGGTTGGGGCTGGTGGAGATCTGGGATTCTGAACATGTTCAAGGACCCTGGGGAACTGCTGTTTAAAGCCAGTGCTTGGCCCCGGCTGGCGTACGGTGACCAGTGTCCATGAGAGACTGAGGGATCGCGTGGGCCCTGGTGAGGAGACCACGTATGAGTAAAGTACTTGAGACGCTAGTGCTCTGAGGGCTGGAGTGGGGGCCGGAGCTTCACACTTGGGAACCTCCTAAAAGCCCAGTAGGAGCCCTGGGGGCCGAGTGAGAGTTTGCGTTACCACGGTTGGGCGTGGTGGGTGGTGTGTGCATGTGTGGGTGTATGTGTGTAGTGTGTGTGTATGCCTATATGTGGTGTGTGTGGTGTGTATATGTGTGTGTGACATGTGTGGTGTGTGTGGTATGAGATGTGTGCGTGTGTGGTATGTGTACGGTGAGTGTGTGTGGTGTGTATGTGTGTAGTGTGTGCATATGTGGTATATGTGTGCTGTGTGCGGTATGTGTGTGCGGTGTGCGTGTGGTGTGTTCATGTGAGTAGTGTATGTTTGCTGTGTGTGGTGTGTTCATGTGAGTAGTGTGTGTGTGTTGTGTATGGTGTGTTCATGTTAGTGTATGTGTGTTGTGTGTGGTGTGTTCATGTGAGTAGTGTATTTGTGTGTTGTGTATGGTGTGTTCATGTTAGTGTATGTGTGTTGTGTGTGGTGTGTTCATGTTAGTGTATGTGTGTTGTGTGTGGTGTGTTCATGTGAGTAGTGTATGTGTGTTGTGTGTGGTGTGTTCATGTGAGTAGTGTATGTGTGTTGTGTGTGGTGTGTTCATGTGAGTAGTGTATGTGTGTTGTGTGTGGTGTGTTCATGTGAGTAGTGTATGTGTGTTGTGTGTGGTGTGTTCATGTTAGTGTATGTGTGTTGTGTGTGGTGTGTTCATGTTAGTGTATGTGTGTTGTGTGTGGTGTGTTCATGTTAGTGTATGTGTGTTGTGTGTGTTGTGTTCATGTTAGTGTATGTGTGTTGTGTGTGGTGTGTTCATGTGAGTAGTGTATGTGTGTTGTGTGTGGTGTGTTCATGTGAGTAGTGTATGTGTGTTGTGTGTGGTGTGTTCATGTGAGTAGTTATGTGTGTTGTGTGTGGTGTGTTCATGTGAGTAGTGTATGTGTGTTGTGTGTGGTATATTCATGTTAGTGTATGTGTGTTGTGTATGGTGTGTTCATGTTAGTGTATGTGTGTTGTGTGTGGTGTGTTCATGTTAGTGTATGTGTGTTGTGTGTGGTGTGTTCATGTTAGTGTATGTGTGTTGTGTGTGGTGTGTTCATGTTAGTGTATGTGTGTTGTGTGTGGTGTGTTCATGTTAGTGTATGTGTGTTGTGTGTGGTGTGTTCATGTGAGTAGTGTATGTGTGTTGTGTGTGGTGTGTTCATGTTAGTGTATGTGTGTTGTGTGTGGTGTGTTCATGTGAGTAGTGTATGTGTGTTGTGTGTGGTGTGTTCATGTTAGTGTATGTGTGTTGTGTGTGGTGTGTTCATGTGAGTAGTGTATGTTTGCTGTGTGTGGTGTGTTCATGTGAGTAGTGTATGTGTGTTGTGTATGGTGTGTTCATGTTAGTGTATGTGTGTTGTGTGTGGTGTGTTCATGTGAGTAGTGTATGTGTGTTGTGTATGGTGTGTTCATGTGAGTAGTGTATGTGTGTTGTGTATGGTGTGTTCATGTGAATAGTGTATGTGTGTTGTGTATGGTGTGTTCATGTTAGTGTATGTGTGTTGTGTGTGGTGTGTTCATGTGAGTAGTGTATGTGTGCTGTGTATGGTGTGTTCATGTTAGTGTATGTGTGTTGTGTGTGGTGTGTTCATGTGAGTAGTGTATGTGTGCTGTGTGTGGTGTGTTCATGTGAGTAGTTATGTGTGTTGTGTGTGGTGTGTTCATGTGAGTAGTGTATGTGTGCTGTGTGTGGTGTGTTCATGTGAGTAGTTATGTGTGTTGTGTGTGGTGTGTTCATGTGAGTAGTGTATGTGTGTTGTGTGTGGTGTGTTCATGTGAGTAGTTATGTGTGTTGTGTGTGGTGTGTTCATGTGAGTAGTGTATGTGTGCTGTGTGTGGTGTGTTCATGTGAGTAGTGTATGTGTGCTGTGTGTGGTGTGTTCATGTGTATGGTATATGTGTGGTGTGTGTGTACATGTATAGTACGTGTGTGTGTGGTGCATGTGTGGTGTATTCACGTGAGTGGTGTGTGTGGTGCATGCACGTGTGTGGTATATGTGGTGTGTGTGTATGTGTATATATGTGTGGTATGTGCGTGTGTGTGGTATATGTGTGGTATGTGTGTGTGTGTGGTGTATGCATGTGTGCGTGTGTGTGGTATATGTGTGTGTGGTATGGGTGTGTTGTGTGTGTGGTGTATGCATGTGTGTGTGGTATATGCATGTGTGTGGTGTGTATGTGTGCTGTATGTGTGGTGTGTGTGATGTATGTGTGGTGTGTGTGTGTGCGTGCACACCCATGGGACATGGAGTGCTGAGGGCATGGAGGACACCCAGGGCTTGCAGGTGCTGGGCTGGGTCTCAGCTGGGATCCCAGGGTGGACTTGCCCACAGACGCCATGGACCCCCAGGTGACCCTGTCTTCAATTCACCCATGGTGCCTGTGCGCTGCTGTGGGGGTGTGCGGGAGATGTGTGGAATGGGGGGAAGCCCTGTTCTGCTGCTTCCCGCTCTGCAGGACGCCCCTGGGCGCCTGGTGTCCTTACAGGGGATGAGCCATCCTTGCAGGGAACGGAGGGAGCCGTGCTTCCTCCATCCACGTGATACCACGCGTTTCCTCACCCAGCCCCCAGGAAGGTGGGGCTCTGCTGTCTACAGACAGGAATGCGGGGGTTGCAGAAGTTGGTTGCCATCCTCAGGTTGCAGAACCACCAATAAGAAAAGTGGTCCTGGCTCCTGCAGGCCGCTGGGCTGCTGTGGGTGCTGCATGAGGCAGGGGCTGTGAGGGCGTGGGCTGTGGGCACCCACCCTCCTGGACGCACACTGAGCGCTCAAAGCACTCCGCACGGGGTCCTCGCCCCACCTCGCACATGAGCAAACTGAGGCTCAGATAGGCTAATGTTGCTGGAAAGTCGCTGGGCTACTTAGAAGGCTTGGGACTGGAATCCAGGGAAGGGAGCTACCTAGAGCGGCACTCTCCCTCCGGTGTGATTTATGAGAGGAGCAGGGCTCCTTTCGTTTTCAGGAGAATTACATGTTTTCATTCCTGGATTAGCTTCAGCTTCTCCAGGACCCCTGTCAATTAACTGTGCTTGGAGCTACACTTTTAACAAAATTACACTTAATCAGACTATCTGTGGCCGCGAGGGGGAATCTGAGAGGCTGGGATGCTGTCTCTGAGCTTCGGGTAATTAAAACTCCAGTATTCTCCAAGAAGGAAAAAAGACCCAGAACCATGATGGTCTGAAAGTAAACATGATTAAAAAGTCCTCCTTCATAAAGAATTAATATTTAATCCTCATTCTCCCTTCCAGTGCTGAGGTGTGGAAACTATTTCTTTTCTAGTCCTGGGCTGAATGTCAAAATTTACATTTAAATAGGCCTGTTTTGTAGCGAGCCTGGGCCCTAATGAGAGTGTTAATGTGTCTAGTTTCAGAAGTGCAGCTTGATCAGCGTTCAGCCTGGAAACTAGTTCCAAGCTCCATAATGCGGATCTCTGGGCCAGAAGCTGTTCTCCCTGAGGCAGCCTCGTGTTTTGCAGGCCACTTCCTCTGGGACCTCCGCAATTGAATGGCATCTTTATTCCCTGGTTCTCTGAGTGTGGGACGTGGCTCCTTTCTTTACTCCTGCAAACCCTGGGGCAGGAGTGGGGAGGAAAGCGGGTCTGTAGAACCTGGGTGCTTTCCTACTGCCCTGCTGGAGCAAGCTCTGTTTGTCCATATCCACCATTGCCACACTCCCATCTCTGGGGACCTGGGCAAGCTCGGTGCATTGAAATCTCTTTAAGGAAGACCAGCTTAGCAGCTTAGCTGACCCTGGAATCCTAGAACACCCAGAGATGTCTTTTTAAAGGGAATGGCCACGTCAGCCTAGACTGACAGGCATTGTTGTCGCTCACGGTCAAGAGACTTTGGATCAGGGCAAGAAAAAGGAGGTTGCGCTGGGGCCTCTCCCAGCATGTGGTTCGAGAAACACATCTGTAGGGGTCTGATGCAGAGCCCGTGAGGTGGCTTCTGCTGCAGCCACCGTCCACTGCGGACCCACGGCTGTTGGCCAGTGTGGCACAGGTGCTGGGCACATCAGGGCTGAGTCTAATGGTATCGGTGTGTGATCGTCCCTCTTCGCAGATGGAAGATGAGGTGCTGAGTGGCCGCTCAGCTGCCCCCAGGCCACCACTTAAATTCTAGTCCGAGCCAAGATTTGAACCAAGCTTGCCTGATGCCTGGACCCACGAAGGGCAGAGCCATTTTTTGGTGAAATTTCTCCCCACAGGTTGGAGACAGATGTCTGGGACACTTATTCTGGGCACATTCAGGAGAGAAAGCAGAGGGCTGCCCGCATGAGTGGAGAGACGCCTGCAGTGGCTGGCCAGGCCGCCCTCCCTGCCCCTGGCACTGTTGCTAGATTTGTGGTCCCCGGTACTGTTGCTAGATTTGCCGGCTCACGTGCTCTTCCCCTCTTGGCAATGAAAGCACCTTTACAGAGTTATACGTAATGAGAAAAATCTAACATGCAGACTCCATCTTGCTGCACAGGCTAAGTTGATTTTTTTGCTTATTCTAGTCTGGAGGCCAAGATAGCTATGAAAGGAATTTGGTTTGTAGTTAAACTGTGAGGCAAGGAAAACTGACCCCTCCTTGTTTGGAGATTGAACTGCATCTGTAAGACGAGGTTAGGATATGGTAGGGCCTGAGCTTCGCTGGAGAAGGGGCAGAGGGAAACCATGACCTGCCATTGCCTTGCTGCCCTGGAGTCAGGTAACTGGCGGTTGCGAGATTGGTTAACTTCTGCAGCCACTCCTATCGATAACATCATTCTTGTGAAACCGAAAAACCGGGTCTTTGAGATGTTTTGCAGACTAAGCATTTTGTTAGACCGAAAGACACTGCCTGGACTGTGACCCCTGTCCCAGGAACTGACTTGGCTGCACCGAGACACCCCTATGATTTCATTCCCAGCCCAACCAATCAGGAGTCCCTATTCCTTAGGCCCCTGCCTACCCAAGCATCTGAAAAACCCCAGCTTCTGAATTCTCAGGGAGACAGATTTGAGAATTCTCTCCCCACCTCCTCCTTCGGCTGGCCCTGCAATGATTAAACTCTGGTGCAGTTCCTGCTAGTCTCAGTGTGTTGTCTTTTCTGGGCAGTGGGCGAGAAGAACCTGGTTGGGCAATGACAGCAACGGCAATTCAAGACGTCAGCCCTATTCTCCCACCCCAAGCTCCTTTCTCACCCTCGGCGGGTGACCCTGCTTCTCTGGGAACATGGAGCCATGCAGGGATTTCTCCAGTTTCCATCTACAAGCCCGGTTGCCACCTGGCATCTGCAGCCGTTTCTTCTTCCCTCATTTTGTTACAGTGGAGGGCTGTGCTCATTCTCTTTCTGAGGCTGTCGGCCCTCCTGGGCCTTGGGTTCCTCCCTTTCTCTCTGCTCAGGGAACTCAAACTCGCCTGTCCATGAACCCCTTACTCCCGCATCTCCAAACTCTCCCATCTCTCCCTTCCTACCCTGACGTCTCTCTGGTCTTACACAGACAAAAACCAACCAAGCAAACAAGAGAGTCATGTCCTCAGAGGCGAACTTCTCGTGTTCTCCTTCATGCCTCCCTCATCCCCGTCTGCCGGCATTCCCTCCATGCCTGCGTTCTCTCCATATGTGATCTCACAGCTCCAGAGACCCCCAGGGATGGAGAGTGTCATCTGCTTGTCTTTAGTCCTGTCTCTTATGGGAGCTTCAGATCCTACATCCAGTTGCTGTCTGGACATCTTCACTTGGGATCCCCGGAGGCACCTGGAATTAGAGTGCCTGAGACCAAGTGGGCCCCTGGGAGTTTCAGCCTGGCACATGCATGAGAGCATCTGCAGAAGCACTGGTGTATTTTAATTGTTTCTGTCCTCTCTCTCTGCCTCCCCTCATTAGACAGAACAGATCATATGCATTGGTTTTGAGTTTCTCTATCTTCAACAAGGGGGTTACAGTCTCCTTCTTCAGTTCTTCCTGGTGTCTCCGGAGAAGTGGCTCTCAAACTGGAGCATGCACCAGAATCACCTAGAAGGTGCTGAAACACAAACTGGTGGGCATCACCCCAGGTTTCAGGTTCAGCAGATCTGGGCTGGGTCCTGAGAATTGGAATGTCTAATAGATTCCCAGTTCTGGGGACCACACTTTGAGAACCACCATTTTTTGAGGATCAGATCAAATACTTGAAGAAAGAACTTCCCTCAGCTTAGAGCAAAATAGAACATTTGCATGGACTTCCCCGGCCCCCTTGAGTTCTCTCGAGGCCCCTGCAGGCCTCTAAGGAGTATCAGCCATAGAACATCCATCCTGGGCAAGGATGGGCCCAGCATTCGATAGCTCTCAGCTTAACAGGAAAAGAGAGAAGATGGCAGAACAAATCATCAAACGATCAATTTATAATCGCCTAGGAGAGCAGCAGCTACACCGCAGCAATCAATACTCAGTGCAGACGTGATGATTGAGAGAATGATTGATCTCCCTTCATCAGGACCAGCTCCCCTTGCAGCAGGGAGGGGGCCCTGTCCTCCAGGGGCATAACTGAGAGCCCCCAACTCTGCATGCACTTCCTGAGCCCCAAATGCACCAGGCACTGTGCTGAGTGCCGAGGTCAGAGACAACAGAGTCCGTCTTTGTCCCAGGCATCTGGGGAGAGGCCAACAGACATTCCACGTGGTGGGTGCTGAAAGGCTGCCCTTGTACTGAGCACCAAGTGTGTGCCGGGCCCTGATTCACAGCCATCTCCTCACCTGTGTTTGCAGAAGCCTGTGAAGGGGGTGCCTTTATCCCCGTTCTGTAGGTGAGGAACTGAGCAGACCACACGTTTCTGGCCAGCACAGGGGATACAAGTGCTGTCTACAAAGAACTTACAGTTTATTTAAAGATGTAAATCTATGACACAGAGTAAAATAATTGCCCGAGATTTGCCTGGACTGGACAGGCCAGCCTCGGAGCACTCCCAGCCTGGCTGAAGTTGAGTCTCTGGATTGAGGGGAATGGCGCAGTGGAGCACCCGCCCTGGGAATGGGTGGGAGCCCTGCAGTGAGCAGGGCAGAGCGGACACTGCGCCTGGCATTCGGAAGGCACATGATCACTCAAAGCGCGGAGAAATGTACTCACCTGTGAAGAGAAATATACAGCTGGCATCTCAATGGAAGTGCCCAACTGGGGTATTGGCAGAAACAACTGCAGCTGATCCATTTTCTTGTGAGAAAATTAGCAGGGTTCCCACCAGACATGATGAATACATCAATTACAGCGGTCGGCCCTTATCCAGGGGGGATACGTTCCAAGACTCCTGGTGGAAGCCTGAAACCATGGATTGTACCGAACCCTATATTCACTTTTTTTCTATGCACACACACCTATGATAAACCTTAATTAAAGTAAATTAGGGATAATAAATGAAAACAATAATAAAATATGACAATATGCTGCAAAAAGTTATATGACTGTGGTCTTTCTTGATTTCAAAATATCTTATTGTGCTGTGCTCATCTCTTTCCAGACTGTGGTTGACTGTGGGTAACTAAAACCTTGGAAAGCAAAACCTTGGATAAGGAGGCCTACTGAAATAGAATTCTGTGCAATGAAACAGACCTTCCTGAAGTTGGAAGGAGGCAGTGACAATCACAGACACATATATAATGCTTACTACATGTCAGCCACTGTCCTAAATCTTTTTTATTTTTATTTTTTGAGACAGAGTCTCGCTCTGTCGCCCAGGCTGGAGTGCAGTGGCGCGATCTCGGCTCACTGCAAACTCCGCCTCCCGAGTTCATGTCCTTCTGCCTCAGCCTCCCCAGTAGCTGGGACTACAGGCGCCCGCCACAACGCCTGGCTAATTTTTTATATTTTTAGTAGATACGGGGTTTCACCATGTTAGCAGGCCCCATGATCTGCCTGCCTCGGCCTCCCAAAGTGCTGGGATCACCGGCCTGAGCCACCATGCCCAGCCCACTGTCCTAAATCTTTACATATGTTAGCTCATTAAATCCCTACAACAACCCTATATAGTGGAAAGTATTATTTTTCTCATTTCACACATAAGGAAACTGAGGCACGGGGAGGTTATAGGACTTCTCTGAGGACACACAGCTATCAAACATGCCTGGAGGCTTACAGAATGTGCCGAATGCTTGGGGAAGAACATTTAGGGTGGTAGTTTTCAAAACGTGGTTCCCACACTGACAACTTCACCACCTGGGAATGTCGCAGCCCTCTGCATTTCACAGCCCTCCAGGTGAGTGTGGTAGAGGACAGAGTGTGAGAATCTCTGTCTCAGAGTGTGCAGTGGCAGGTAAAGATGGCTCGCAGGACAGGAGACGGAAAGAGGAGAGCTTTATCATCTTCAACACACGCCACACGCTGCTAGGTTGTGTTCCATGTTTGGCTTGGAAAACGATCTCTTCTCCACTCTGTTGGCAAAGTGGGCAGACCTAGTTCCCCAGGAGGCTTGCATACTGAGGGCCAGCTGGTTAAACCACTCTCCTGGGGGGAGTTGTCCCTCAGTGTTTGGCCTTGGGAGGGAAGCTGGTTGAAGGAGATGAGGGAAAGTGGGGAGGAGGAAGGAAGATTTGCAGAAAAACCGCACTGTCTGTGGGCAGGATACTCCAGGGCCCTCTTCCCAAGCCACTCAGCCTCTGTCTGTGTACCTCCCACCTTTGCAGAACTCTTGAGCTCCCTGAATGGCTCCTTTGCTGCCCAGCTCCTGTAGACCAGAGCCTTGCTCCTGGGCTGGACACACCATCCAGCTTCCTTTGAGGTTCTAACTTGCCTTCTGGGCTATGGTTTGCATGAACCCTCAGCCAAGGTTTTCTTTGAGAATTATCAAATAGCATCACAATATCCTTCAGGGAGCTTCCTCCCATGCCCCTATGCTCCCTGCCTACCCCAGAACCACTCTTTGTTGGGCATTGCCAGCCTCAGAGACTCTCACTGAACTTGTCATGACGAATTCTGGGGTGGGGGAGGGGCCCCTGTCACAACCAGCTCATCCTCATGTCAAATTTATTGGCTCTAAGTTGTTTTTCTGCTAAAAATGTCTAAAAGGAGGCTGCAGAGATTTACATCTTAATCTGCCCTAAACATACTCATGCTGTGAGTTCTTATGTGTGTGTGAGGGTTAGTGCGTTCATGCTTGCCTAATGGAGGGGCAATCCTGGGGAACTGAAATATTTAGATTTCTATCTGTCAGACTCATTAAGTTATAAAGTGCATTTCAAAATTGAAAATATTGTACAAGAGTTATTCCTGCTGTCTCAGGAATGTTTCAGTTAATTGGATCTTAATCTGGAGTCATAACCCATCTTGAATCGCTCCAGGGATTTTCTGCAATGAAGGCATGATTCCTGCTCTTCAGTCATGGCCATGCCTGCCCAGGCAAGGCTAATACAGAATATACTAATTATCCCAAACACCTTACACAGGCAGACAACCTCACCTCCTCAGGTCAAGTGACCCCAGATGGTTTCTTCATTGCTACCTTCTTGCTGTGACATATCTAGACAATTCCTTCAGTTTCCCACAATATTTTCCAGTGGGTATCAAGCTATTTTCTAATTTCACTAAGCCCAACTGTACTTGGTGGAAATTCTCTGGACACTTTAGGAATTCTAAAGGTAAATAACTTATTTCTTCAAGCTACCCTAGTGAGAAAAGGATCTTACAAACTTTGAGTATTAACTTTTAAAACCATGTATATGGATTTCAATAAAAGTTTAAAAACTGGGACTTGTGGGTACTATATTGTTTGAATTCTTGCATGTTTGAAGATTTTTCCACCTGCTATTTTTACTGCTAGTTTTACTGTTTTTTTTTTTTTTATTTAGATTTTAATTTTAGATTCAGGGGTACATATGTAGGTTTGTAACAAGGGTTTGTTGTGTGGTGATGAGGTCTGGGCTTCTATTGTTCCTGTTACGCAGATAATGAGCATAGTATCCAACAGGAAGTTTTTAAGTCTTTTCCCCCTTCCCCCTCTCCCTCCTTCCTTCATTTTTGAATCCCCAGTGTCTACTGTTTCCATCTTAAGTTTATGTGAACACAAGATTTAGCTCCCACTTATGAGTGAGAATATGTGGTATTTGGTTTCTGTTCCTATGTTAGTTCGCTTAGGGTAATGGCCTCCAGCTGCAACCATGTTGCTGCAAAGGACATGATTTCGTTCTTTTTCTATGGCAATGGAGTATTCCATGGCATTATGTACCACATTTTCTTTATCCAGTCCACCATTGATGGGTATCTGAGTTGATTCCACATCTTTGCTATTGTGAACAGTGCTGTGATGAACATATGGGTGCATGTGTCTTTTTGGTATAGCAATTGACTTTCCTTTGCCTATATACCCAGAAATGAGATAGCTGGGTTGAGTGACAATTCTATTTTCAGTTCTTTGAAAATCTCCAAACTACTTTCTACAGGGGATGACCTAATTTGCATTGCCACCAACAGTATATAAACATATCATTTTCTCTACAACCTCTCCAACAGTTGTTATTTTTTGACTTTTTAATAATAGCCATTCTGACTGGTATGAGATAGTATCTCATTGTGGTTTTGATTTGCATCTCTGTGGTGATTAGTAATGTTGAACATTTTCTCATATGTTTGTTGGCTGCTTGTATGTCTTCTTTTGAGAAGTGTCTGTTCATGTTCTTTGCCCACTTTTTAATGGGGTTGTTTTCTTCTTGTTGATTCATTTAAGTTCCTTATAGATTCTGGAGATCAGTCCTTTGTCGATATTTTATCCCATTCTGCAGGTTGCCTGTTTATTCTATTGAGAGGTGTTTTTTTTTTTTTTTTTTTTTCCTGTGCAAAAACTCTTAAGTCCCATTTGTCTTATTTTTGATTTTGGGGTCATCCTCATAAATTATTTGCCTAGGTCAATGTCTAGAAGAGTATTTCCTGGATTTTCTTCTAGGATTTTTGTAGTTTGAGGTCTTACATTTAAGTCTTTAATCTACCTGAGTTACTTATTATATATATTGATAGGCTAGCCAGTTTTCCCAGGATCATTTATTAGTGTGTCCTTTCCCCATTGTTTTTTTGTTGTTGTTGTTGACTGTCAAAGATGAGTTGGTTATTGGTATGTGGCTGTATTTGAGGAGTCTCTATTCTGTTCCACTGGTCTATGTGTTTATTTTTGTGTCAGTACCATGCTGTTTTGATTACTGTAGCCTTGTAGTATATTTGAAGTTGGGTAATGTGATGCCCCTGGCTTTATTCTTTCTGTGTAAAATTTCTTTGGCTATTTGGGCCCTTCTTTTTCCTTTTTGACTGTTGTTGCTTTAAAGCCTATTTTATCTGATACAAGAATAGTGACTCTGTTCTTTTTGTTTTCCATTTACGTGATAGATCTTTCTCCATGCCTTTACTTTGAGACTATGGGTGTTGTGACTTGTGAGATGGGTCTCTTGCATAGAGCGGAAGGATAAGTCTTGTTTTTAATTACCAATTTGCCACTCTGTGTCTTTTAAGTGGGGAATTTAGGCCATTTACATTCAAGGTTACTATTATTATGTGAGGTTTCATTCCTGTCCTAGTGTTGCTAGCAAGTTGCTTTATAGGGTTTGTGGGCTATGTGCTCGTGTGTGCTTTCATGGTAGCAAGTATCATTCCTTTATTTCCATGTTTAAAACTCCCTTAAGCATCTCTCGTTGGACCAGTCTGGTGGTGACAATTTTCCTTACTGATTGTTTGTCTGGGAAAGAGTTTATTTCACCTTTGTTTATGAAGCTGAGTGTGGCAGGATATGAAATTCTTGGATGGCATTTTCTTTCTTTCAGAACGCTAAAAATGGGCCCCCAATCTTTTCTGCCTTGCGAGGTTTCTGCTGAGAAATCAACTGTTAGTGTGATGGATTTCCCTTTATGGGTGATATGACTCTTTTCTCTAGCTGCCTTGAATATTTTTTCTTTTGCATTGACCTTGGCTAGTTTGATGACTATGTGCCTTGGTAATGGTCATCATGTACAATATATCCAGGAGTTCTCTGGGTTTCTTGTATCTGCATATTGACCTCTCTAGCAAGATTGGGAAAATTTTCCTGAATTTTATCCTCAAATCTATTTTCTAAGTTGCTCCTTCTTTTCTCTAGAGAATGCCATTAAGTCATTTGTTTGGTGACTTTACAAAATTCCATGTTTCTTGAAGGTTTTGTTCATTTTTTACCTTCTTTTTTCTTTATTTTTGTCTGACTGGGTTGATTCAGAGCCCTAGTCTTTGAGCTCTGAAATTCTTTCTTCTGCTTGGTCTAGTCTGTTGTTAAGTCTTCCAACTATATTTTGAAATTCCTATAGTGAAATTTTCAGTTCCAGAAGTTCTGTTTAGTTCTTTCCTAATGTAGTTATGCTGTCTTTCAAAACTTGGATCATTGGTTCTGTTTTCTTTGTGTTGGATTTCAGCTTTCTATTGGATCTCATTGAGTTTCTTTGCCACCCATATTCTGAATTCTCTGTCATTTCAGACATTTCATTCTGGTTAGGATCCATTGCTTGGTAGCTGGTGTTGATCCTTCGGAAGTGATGAGACACTCTGGCTTTTTGTATTGCCAGAGTTCTTGTGTAGGTTCCTTATTATCTGAGAGAGCTGCTGCTGCTGCTGCTTTCTTTTACGTTGAATTTGCTATTCTTTGAAAGAAGCTTCTTGATTTTTAAGCTTTTTTTTCCCTTAAAGGAATGACTGTGGTGTATACTGTGTATGACCCATTGGCTTTGTCTCTGGGTGCTTTCAGGGTGCCAAGTCACTGTACGGGGTTCCTTGGTTGCATACAGGTTCAGGCTGTTGTCCAGTAGGTGGAGCTTAAGATTAAGAGTTGGCAGGTAAGGGTGGGGGCAGAGGCAATGGAGAAGGGTGAAATACACCTTTAGTGGGGATGGAGCTGCTGGAGCAGTCCTAGTAGCAGTCTCTTTTAGCCCATCCTCCCTGAACCCAGACAGGAAGAGTTGCTACTGAGTCAGCAACAGTGCATTAAGGAGGGGGCAACAAGGAAAGACCGCTCTCTGAGTCCGTTCCAGGCCAGTGGTAGTGTCACGCCTGCATTTCCTTTGACTCAAGGGAGTTTTTGGCAGGCCGTGCTGGGTCCATCACTCTCTTAGGGGCCAAGGCTTAGCTCTC
This sequence comes from Macaca fascicularis, assembly GCF_037993035.2. Taxonomy (NCBI): domain Eukaryota; kingdom Metazoa; phylum Chordata; class Mammalia; order Primates; family Cercopithecidae; genus Macaca; species Macaca fascicularis. The sequence continues at coordinate 1,825,656 of NC_088386.1, forward strand.
TGGGTCTGCGTGTCTTCACCAGCAAACAGCCTGTCTGGGTTCCTTGGTTACTGTGGCCTCTCTATGGTGGCTTCCCCAGATGCTGGTTGTAGTGGTATATGCTGGGCATGTGGGCAGGCCTGCGCCTCTTGTAGGGCAGGAGGCAGCAGTCTCAGGAGCTCCTCTAGTTCCCCACTGCTCTGCACTGATGTTAGCAGATTTTCTGTTGTGCTGCCCTGTTTGACCTCTAGGCCAGCGAGTAGCGAGTGGCGAGTGGCTTGTATGGGTAGGAGCTGGCTGTGGCCAGTGCAGATGAGTACATACTGGGAGAAACTCTGTTGCCTCAGGCAATGCGCTGACCCTGAAGTGCACGGTGGTCAAGTTCCTTACTCAACCCAAAGGAGGGAGGTCCAAGATGGGTGAATGCGGACTGGGCAGGCCTGCAGATAGGTCTCCCAATGGTAGGTACAAGCACCGGCTCTGAGTGGGAGTTCAGTGGGCAGCCACCAGTGCCCACAGATGTTCCTAGGCGTGGAGCTAGAAAACCCCCTTTGCCCCAAGTAGCTCTGCATGGGAACCCTGGGTGGCTGCCTAAACTCCTAATCCAGGAGAGGGTGCGTTCCAGATGCCTGGCGGCCTGCCTGGGCGTGAAGCAGAGAGGGCTCTCCCATACCAGCATCTCTGCTCAGGAAGGCTGGGGCAACTCAGGCTTCTCGTCAGGTGAGCAGGTGCTCCGAATGCCTGGGGATGGAAAAGAGAGGGTCCTGATGGACCACGTTTCCAGAGGAGCAGGATGGGACCCCAGCAATGACATGCACAGACCAGTTATCGGTTGCCAAGTAGACCCTGGCTGCAAGTCCCTGGGCCCAGGAGAAACTGCGCTGCAGCAGCGCTCCTCCCACCTCAGACCTGTGACAGGAAAGATCACAATTCCAGTGTCTACTGCTGGCTTTCCACACTTGGCATCAATGCTGGCTGTGTAGGCCCCTAACTTGCTCCAGAGGAAGCACTCCAGTCTCTGACCTGAGATCAAAATGCATGCATGGCCATGCTGCTGGGTTGCCAAAGAATGCCTGACTTTGTATGAGCCTGGATTAAAAAGGCCATCCTGCTCTCAGTCCCAGGTCTGGGAAAACACCTGCAACTTTTCTCGGTGTCTTTCTTTCTCAGTGTCTCCAAGCCTGTCTCCGAGTCCGCTCTAGGACGTGGCAGAGGCAAAGTGCTCCCCTCTTTGTGAGCTGCTTGGATCCCCAGGGGACAGGTGAGGTGTTCCGCCCCTCGCAGGTCCTGGAGTTTCACTCACTTTTCTCAGTGGATGGATGGATGCTGTCACGGGGCTTTCTGCCTGCCTTCTCCTCCCTAGGATCTGGGGGGTCCTTCACTGTTTTGTGGATTCCTGTTTTCCTTCCTGAATTAAAACTCAGAGTTGGTCTTTATGCACTCTTTTGCTATTTCCAAGTGGCCAAGTCATGCTAAAAACCTCTAATCTGCCATGTTAGTGACCAAACTAGTTTCCTGAATGTGATAAGAAATTATTTTCATCAAACTGATACATTCCATTTTAATACTACTAAGGCAAGTGAGACTTCCAGTGAGAAGCAGCACCCACTTCCCACCCATCCCAATCTCCGGCCCTGCTGGCTATGAACAATCATTTTCATTTCTTGTGGTTTTTACTGCCATATATAATCTGTACACACTGGATTGTTAAAAAATATGTATTGTGGTAAAATTGCCATAATATAAAACAGTTAACCGTTTGATATGGTTTGGCTCTGTGTCCCCACCCAAACCTGGTGGGAGGTAATTGAATCATGGGCGCAGGTCTTTCCTGTGGTGTTCTCCTGATAGTGAATAAGTCTCATGAGGTCCGATGGTTTAAAAAATGGGATTTTCCCTGCATAAGCTCTCTCTTTGCCTGCCGCCATTCATGTAAGATGTGACTTGCTCCTCCTTGCCTTCTGCCATGATTGTGAGGCCTCCCCAGCCATGTGGAACTGTGAGTCCATTAAACCTCTTTCTTTTGTAAATTGCCCAGTCTCAGGTGTCTCTATCAGCAGTGTGAAAATGGACTAATACATCATTTTAAAGTCAACAATTCCGTGGCATTTGGTACACCTATTCACAGTGCTCTGCAACCAGCACTTCTATCTAGTTCTAAAACATTTTTGTCACTTCAAATTACAACCTCACACCCATTAAGAAATTACTCCCCATTCCTCCCTCCCTCCTGCTTTTGGAAATCATCAATCTACTTTCAGTCTCTATGGATTTATCTAATGGGGACATGTCATACAAATGGACTCATACCATATGCGACCTCTTGTATCTGATTTCGTCCACTTAGTATATTATTTTGGAGGTTCATCCATGTTGCAGGATGTATCAGTACTTCATGCCTTTTTATGGCTGAATAATATTCCATAGTATGGATATATCACAATCTGTTTATCCATTTGTATTAGTCTGTTTTCACACTGCTATAATGATACTACTTGAGACTGGGTAATTTATAAAGGAAAGAGGTTTAATTGACTCAGTTCTGCATGACTTGGGAGGCCTCAGGAAACTTACAATCATGAGAAGGAGAAGTAAACACCTTCTTCACAAGATGGCAAGAGGGAGAGAGAGCGCAGGGGAAACTGCCACTTTTAAAACCATCAGATCTCATGAGAACAGCATGGGGGAAGCCATCCCTGTGATCCAATCACCTCCAAACAGGTCCGTCCCTTGACACCTGGGAATTACAATTTGAGAGGAGATTTGGGTGGGGACACAGAGCCAAATCATATCACTGTTCATCCATTGATGGACATTTGGGCTGTTTCTACCTTTGGGCTATCGTAAAGAGTGCTGCTACGAACATGGGTGTATGTGTATTTGTTTGAGTATGTATGTGTATTTGTTTGAGTATCTGTTTTTATTCTTTTGGGTATGTATATATGTAGGAGGGGAATTGGTGGATCAAATGGTAATTCTATGTTTAACTTTTGGAGGAACAGCCATACTGTTTTCCACAGTGTCTGTATCATTTTACATTCCTACAGGCAATGTATGAGGGTTCAAATTCTCTGCATCCTGCACGACACTTGTTATTTTATTTTTCTGATTACAGCCATCCTAAATGGGTGTGAAATGGAATCTCACTGTGATATTGATTTACATTTCCCTAATGACCAGCATTGTTAAAATTTGTTTATGTGTTTAATGGCCATTTGTATCTCCTCTTTGGAAAAATGTTCATTCAGATTCTTTGCCCATTTTAAAAATTGGGCTATTTAACTTTTTCTTATTGATTTGTAAGAGTTCTTCATATATCTGGATACAAGTCCCTTACCAGATACATGATGTGCAGATACTTTCTCCCATTGTGTTTCTCCCTCATCTGCAGGTGGCCTCACCTACAAGGAGCCCTTACTTGTTAAGGGCCATGGGCCCTCTGACATTATCATTTAATTAATACCAATAGCCCAGTCCCTGTATGGCATCTTTGGACTCTTCCAGGATCCTGCTCTTCTCTCAGGAAAGCTGACCCTGGGTTGGGCTCTGCTGCTCTGTCCCCTCTTCCTGCATTCAGGTACTTTGTGGAGCTTCGACCCTAGCAACACCTCCAGCTAATGTTCTGGGACAATCCACCCTCTTTATTCAGATCCCCTCCCGCTGTAGTGGCCCAGCCACACAGAAGGAGAGCCACGCTTGTTTATCTACTCATAGGAGCAGGAAGACACTTTTCTTAGAGTGCAACGTCGGCCATCAGCCCTCCTCGGCCTGCCTGGGGCTCACTGCTCTGTTGATTCAAGCTGTCCCTCAGCCTTGGTTAGCAGTGAGAGGGCTCTGCGGGGCCACTCCTCCCTGCAGGTGGAGCTCAGGCTTGGCCAGTGCTGCCTCTGGACACCCGCCCAGGCTACTCCCCCTTCTACTCTAAACAGATGTTACCTTGTCATCATGTTCACAGGCCGGCCTCATGAGGAGCCCCTAGGAACTGGTCAGAGACGTGAGTCGGCTCTGTTCAAGGGCTCCCCCATTCGCTTGATTATTCATTTATTCCACAAATGTTTCTGGAGGGCCTGCTGTTGGCCTGGCACAGGTGATGCCGTGGGGCCCTCTGCTATGGACTGAATATTTGTGTCTTCCCAAAATTCCCGTGTTGAAAATTAACCCCCAGGGTGCGGGCATTAGGAGGTGGGGCCTCTGGGAGGTGATTGGGCTCTCGGGAGGGTGGGGCTCTTGAGAATCTTGAGTATGGGATCAATGCTCTTTTGAAAGAGGCCCCAGAAAGCTCTCTCTCTCCTCCCGCTATGTGAGGATGCAGCAAGAAGGGAGCCTTCAGGTGAGGAATGGATGGGAGAGTCCCACTGGAGGTAGGAGGCTGCGTGGTGGCCCAGGATGCCTGGAAAGGCCCTCAGGATGGTCTCTGCACACATCAAAGATGACCTTATCTATATGTAAAGATGTGTCTGCGAAAAACGAAAACCAAAACACGTCCTTTCCCACCTGCAGAAAGGCCGCGTCATCTCCGCTGAGGCTCACTGCCCCAGCCAGAAGTGATAATTAGTGCCTTTTCCATCACTTGCTCATGCTCAGTGGTGTCCAGGGTTTTTATTAACACAGGATGTCATGTCTGTATTTCAAAAAGCTCATAATTGCCTACGCCCCGTGCCTGTCTCCAATTCCTTTAAAATGTACCAGGCAATGGGCAGTGTATTATCTATAATAGACACATTGATACCTTCCTAAATTAACACTTTGCATTTCTTCAGCAGATGTGAGCTATGAAAAATAGCCCAGCACATTTTTATTGTTCTGTTAATTAAAGTGTTTCTCTCCTGAATATAGAAATCAATGGTTAGCAGGCCCATGAATAATCTTTGGGACATAATGAAGATTCCAATGGAAAAGGGGTTGTTAAGAAAGTTCTAGAGGAGGACTTTGGCCACAGCAATCTCGGGATAAGGAGGGAAGATCCAGGGCGCTGCTGATATCATGGCTGGGGTGTCTTTCCAATGGAATAGTTGTGTCTTGACACTATTATCAGAATCAGCACACGTTCTGTGGTTTAATTGCTTATAGGATGAATTATACACAGAGATAGGCTGGCTGACCTACCTGATACTACAAGATAGAAATGCTTTTTTCTTTTAGTTAAGGTCAATTTTTTTTTTTTTTATTGACTAAGAATCTGCAATTGCATTAGGTAGTTAATGGTTCCATTCATGTATCATATAGGTTTATACTTCCTATGTTCTTATTTGAGCCTCACAACACTTGTGTAAGGTTTGAAAGACAGGTGTTAAAGCCCTCACTTCATACATGGGGGAAACGGGGATGGGGGTTACAAGTTCTTCCAAGTTCACCCAGAGAGTGAGCCAGGTCTCTTAGTCTAACACCGGCTTCCCGCATCCTATCCCAGGAACAAATGTGCTTCAGGTGTGAAGAGTGACTTGCTTAATCACGAGACTTTCCGGATTTACTGGAAATGTGGACAGGATGGAGGCCCACCTTCCAGAAGAAAACAGTAAGATCCGAGGTTTATGTTTATCCCTCATGTTTGAACTTTGTCTCTGACATGCAGCAGTAGCCACAGACAAGACCTTGGAGCAAATGCACTGGATACCCCGTCCCCAGGACAAGCCCCTTTGAGGGCTCAGCTCACAAATCCGTTCATTCTTAATACGTGCATGCATAACTGTATCCTTCTTAATGTGTCCTGAAGGCCTTTGTCCTGATTTTCCACAGAGGCGGAGCCAGTACAGCTCCTCCTTTGCAGATGAACACCTGCAGAGCACAAAGCTTCCTTCCTGGTATCCATAGTGCTGTTGGATATAGTAGGCTAATCCTCCCCATCTAAAATGGCTCTGAAATCGGGCTGGGGAGAGAGAGTGCAAAGGTCAGTGCACTGAGCAAGTGCTCAGCTGGGACTGGGAGCCACCCTCCCAGCCCTCACCTGCTTCACCCGCCACACGCAGCCACATTGCCCCAATGGAGCCCTGTGCTAGCAAGGCTGGGAGGGGTGAGGGGGCTGTGGCTAGAGTGTGAGAAAGGGTTGAGGAGGGTCCCTATGGCCCTTAGGCCAGGTGTGCCAGCATACCTGGACAGCCAGAAGCTGAGAAGACCTTGGTCAGAGGTCTGCTGCTGTCACAGGGCCTCAAAGTGAGAAGCGTGGAGTCCATCCTCCCAGAAACAGCATGGCACGTCGCCAGACGAGGCTGCAGTGGGCCTTCTGTGCCGCCACTAAATGCCAGCCCTGGCTGTTAGAGCCTGGAGCGCTGAATGTGTGGGGAGTTTATTTCTTTTCTTTTCTTTTTTTTTTTTTTGACAGAGTTTCACTCATGTTGCTCAGGCTGGAGTGCAGTGGCGTGATGTTGGCTCACTGCAACCTCCGCCTCCTGGATTCAAGAAATTCTCCTGCCTCAGCCTCCCAAGTAGCTGGGATTATGAGCATATGCCACCATGCCTGGCTAATTTTTGTGTTTTCAGTAGAGACAACCATGTTGGCCAGGCTGGTCTTGGACTCTGGACCTCAGGTGATCCGCCTGCCTCGGCCTCCCAAAATGCAGGATTACAGACGTGAGCCACTGCACCTGGCCTGGAGTTTATTTCTCGAGGAACGTGGTGCCCTGGCTTGTGCCTGAGCAGAGCTGAGCATGCTGCCGTTCCCCTCCCCTGTGCTCGTTTCCCGGACCCTCGGGGTAATTGGCTGGGACAAGTGGGTGGGTGGAGCAGTGTGGGCAGAGACTGGTGGCTGGGCTGGGTTGCAGCTGGGGAACAGGCAGGAGGAAGGGAGGGCCAGGGCTCTCTAGGTGTGCACCTTGGGGTGAGAAAGCAAGCTGCCCAAGGCAGGGTGCGCTCTGGTGGGCAGGGCAGAGGCAGAGGCCAGGTGAGAGCCTGTGTGTACCCTGCTTTCTAGGGTCTGTATTCTGAGGCTTTGACATCTAGGGTCTTGCTGACACTGAAGGGACAGCCTCTCCCAGGGTGTCAGTTCCCAGAGACAGGGAACAACTCTGCCTTTCGCCTGCGAACCAAGCAACCCAGAGTCCTACCCCCTCCTCTGTGGGGCTCTCATACTCCAGACCACTGTCCCCCTTCCCTAGTCACCCCAAAGCCAGGTACCAGACAACTAGGAACAGCTGCTGCAGACCAGAGCCCCAAGGTTATGCAAAACAGCCAGTCCTGGCCCTGCAGACCCTGCCTCTCCTCTTCCTTCCCACAAAACCACGATGAAGGCTCCTGCCCACGTTTCCCCTCCTTCTGCCTCCTGACCCACCTCCGTGTTCCTCTGTGGCCCTACGTGAGTGGCGTGTCTCCTCTGGGAACTGTGAGTACAAACTCATGGCAGTCATCTCCCGGTCTGCTGGTCTTCATATGCCTCAGATTTTCTATTAATACACTATATTTTAAGGCAGGGGCTGTAGAGACTCATGCTGGGGACCTGGGGCCAGATATACCCCTGCTCCCATAGCCTCCCAGCTGCTCCCTGGCCAGGGTAAGAGCCACTTCCCTGCCCAGCTCTGCCATGCCTGTCTTTGGTCCTCAAAGTCCACTTGACTCCACCTTTAAAATATATCTTGGACATAAACGCTCCTCACTGTGCCCACCTGGTCCAGCCAAGCACACGTTTCACCTGGACTACGGCGGCAGCCTCTCTACTGGGTTCCCCACCCCATTTTGTTTGCTAGGGTCCATTTCTTGTCCAGCAGCCAGCGTGCTGTTTCTGTGCACAAAGGAGATCCTGGATGCCCCTGCTAGAGCCTTCCAGAGGCCTCTTCTGATGCCCAGGAGAGACAGTACAGCCTTCTCGCGGTGTCCTGCAGGGCTCTGCGTGCCTTGGACACCGCCCACGCTCTGGCCTCATGCCCATCCACACGCACCTTCTTATCTCTCTCAAACATGCCGCATCCTGTCTCAGGGCCTTGGCATCTGCTATTCCTGCCCTTGGTGTGACTTTCCCTCCCTTCTGCACATGATTGCCTGTTTCTTGTTACTCAGGCTTCTCCTCAGATGTCACCAATCAGCGAGGCTGTCCTCGGCCACCCTTAACAGCACCTCCCTCACCTCTGCATGACACCCGTTTCAGCTTCTCCATAGCTGAAATTATCCTCTTTATCAGCTTAAGTGTTTAGTGGCTACCTTTACCCAGTAGACTGCAAGCTCTTTGAGGGCAGCCACTCTCCCTCATCCACATCGTGTTTCCAGTGTCCGGGATAAGGCTCGACATTAGAAGTCAGTGAGCTTGCCTGACTGCTGGACTGCAGGGTGCTCTAGGATACAGAAACACTGCCCTTGTATTTCCCTTGGCTGTCTTTTAAATCACATCTCATATATAAGGTTTTCATAAATGTGGCTCTATTTTCTAATGTGTGGCTATGGTCCTCTCTTTGGAGACAGATCTGCAGACTCTTGTTATCCCCTTCCCTGGTGTGATATTCCCAATATAACCAGAGTGAACGCTGTGGATCAGGGAGGTTACCTGGGGCCTCCAGCACTGCAGAAGCAACATTGAACTGCCCAGAACGCATGCCCTCTCCAGAGGGCTCCATCCCTCCCAGAATGCCAATTAAGGTGGAGAGGCTTCTGTCCCAAGAAAAAATAATCAAATACCATGTCTTGGAAACAAATTGACACCTGGTCGTAGGATCTATAAAACAAAGCGAGGTCTTAATAAAGCAGAAGGGAAATAGATCAAAATCTAAGACAAATGGAGTATTCTTTGCAGCAACCTCATTCTTTCTTCCTTTACATTCCCTCAGCTCTGGAAAGCTCTGTAATTAAAAAAAGTCAATATATGTGGGACTTTAAATAATTGATTAATGTTTAAAGCTCTGTCAGAAAGCTCTGTAGGAAGGTGTCAAGTAATATTGAGTTTCCCCAGCAGAAGCATCACATAAATAGCCTGCCGGCCATTAATATGCACGCAGCCCTATGATAAACAGTTGTGGTTCTTTATAATTGGTAAATAATTACAGGGACTATAAAACTCTGAGCTGTTACCCACGTTCACAGTTCGGTTAACCTCCTCCGTTCCGCAGGGGCCGAGATGGCCTAACCGTATATGGGCCCGGGGTTGTCCATCAGAACCTGGGGAGGGCAGGGTCCTGGGGACAGCAGAGCTCTGTTCCAACACAGGGATCCTATCTTCCGGGAGAAAGCTCTTCCCTGTTTTCTGGGAGGGCATTTGGAAGTATTTTTCCTCTGCCCTCGCAGAAGTGCTTCACAGTTTGGGGCAAACTGAGTGTGAAGCAGTGGTAGGAACCTTGGGAGCAATGCCGGGGCAAGACTGGGCTTGGGGATGAGCTGGGGAGGAGGTGGCGCTGGGCTCCAGATCTTGGAGAGCTGTGAGAAGTGGGGAACTAGGCTGCCTTCTGTGGACCGCGGGAAGTTCCGTGCTCTCTGGGTCACAGCCTGGCACTACCCCTCTGAGACAGGGCAATTCTGTCTTCTCGCCATCCCCCACACAGCCTTCAGGGCCAGCTCGACGCCACCTGCCTACGACGCCTGCCCACGGTGTCTCAGCTGAAAGCTGACAGCACCACCTGTCTGGCCCAAACCCTCTGCGAACACGTGGGGACCCATGGCTGGAGGAAAAGGCTTGTCAAGGCCACATTTTAACATAATAGTTCACCTGAGTTTCTCCTCTACGGCATGCATTTTCAACAGGGTGATATCGTCCTCCAGGAGAGAAGATTGGCTCCTGGGAGTACAAATAAATGGATTTTACAATGGTCTGTGGCCTCCAGGCCTTGGTCCTACATGGCAAACTCATTCTTCAGTGCTTAATTTCTCTCTTATTAAATTAAATTACAGCACATCTGACATCGTCACTGACATTACTTCTCTTCTCTGTGAACGGCTTTAACAATCCCTACTCTTTTCCTATTAATTTCCTTAATTTCTCTCTGAAAATTAATCTCAGTTCTTGTCCTTAGGGGGTGATGATGATAATAATAATAGTGAAAAGTTGAGAAGCACTGCCCCAAGGAGGGATCGAATCAGCTCTCTGGCCTAATCCCAGGTCACAGCTGACATGAGGACCCCAGGGAAGCATGGAGAAGCACCTTCGAGGGGTCTCAGCGGGCAGAGTCTGCCCTAAGACACATCCGCAGAGGGTTTGGGCCAGTCGGGTGGTGCTGTCAGGCTTTCAGCTGGGGCACCGTGGGCAGGCGTCATGGGGAGGTGGCACTGAGCTGGCCCCAAAGACTGTGTGGGGGACGGCAAGAAGACAGAATTGCCCTGTCTCAGAGGCATGGTGCCAGGCTGTGGCCCAGAAAGCACAGAACTTCCTGACTGTTCCCTGGGATGGGTCCAGGCTGGAAGGATGGAGCCCAGGAGGTGTCTGAGGCTGGGGAGGGGGACAGATGGGCTCGTGGGTCATGGGCTCCACCTTGGGATCTGGATGCGGAGAATGGCTCTGCCTCTGGACTCCGAGACGGTGAGGCCCTGTCTCAGCCTGAGCCCTGTGACCTGGGGGCTGGAGCACGTGTGCCTTCTGCTTCACAACTTCGTCTAGAGCGAGCACTGTCCCCGAAGGAGGGCAGGAGGGTGGGAGGGCAGGAGGGCAGGAAGTAGGAGCCCCAAGGTCAGGGAATCAGTGGTTTTCGAGCAGTTGTCCTGGCAGGGCAGGAGTCCGTGGGCCATCCACTTGCAGCCAAGTTGTGACGTCGTCATTAGCATAACAGCTCTGTCCAGTGAGCCCAGGCTGCTCAGGTTGACCAGATGCTCGCCAGCCACTTGAAGCCCTGGTGAACTCCTGCTTGCCTTCAACACTCCACACAGGTGCCACATCCCTGGGAAGTCTCCCCACCTCCAGGCCCCAGATGAAGAGACCTGTTGGCCCTGGGTGGTGAGTGTGGGCACCTCGGCTCCCGCACGTGGCAGCAAGTCTCTGTTTGTTTTTCTGTGCCAACTTGACTCCAAGCTCCTTGAAGGCATCACCAGAATTTCAGCACTTAGTGGAGGCTGCTTTATAGTTTGTATTCAGTTGAATTGAATATCCTTTAATTTTTCAGTTTATTTTATCTAACACATCTTTTTAAAGACTCTGGAGGAAAGAGGCATGTCTGGCCCAAATTAAGGATGCTTAGGTGGAATCACATCCCTGGTGGTCTGGTGGTCTGGTGGTGGCGTAACTGGTCTACCCTCAGAGCATGGGCCAGTGGGACAGGCAGGCAGCTGTGGGTAGGGAGGGTGAAAGCCCACCCACCTTTGGGTGAAGAGACCTGGTTCTGGGTTCAGATCTGTTGCTCTGTTCATTTATACAATGGTAATAAAACTAATAATCCCAGTAGTCCCTGACCAGCTCACCCTAAGGACTTCTTGTGAGTCCCAAGAAAGCTAACATAACTAAGAACAGATCAGATTCCCATCTGGGTCTTTTCCACCAAGGACCAATCCCTTAGAAACCTTGACTAAAGGCAGAAGAGGTGGCTCCTCAGAAAGCACAAAGTCCTCATGTGAAGGCTTGGGAGCTACCAAGGATGGTGCTACGGAGCTCCGTAAGGTCAGGGGCAGTGCCTAGTGCTTGTCTGCTACACTCTGGGGCCTGTCTCAGCCCTGGGCAGGTTATAGAGACAGTCAATGAAGACAGATGCTGCTCCTTCCTTTAAATGAACCCAATATGTGAACATTGAATCCTTTATAAAGAAATAGGGAGCCTTATTCATAAATATCCAGCTCCTTAAATAAATTTAAAATGATTTAATTTTCAAACATTGGTTTGATTTTTCAAGAACTATATGTATTCATTTACAGATTGTCTAAACTGAGGTACATCATTATTCATCTTGGTCACATGGGAGCCCTAAGAGAATATACACATTCAAGGGCTTTGTTTCTTCACTGTAGAGGGAGGGCTTAAGGGTTAGACCACCAAAGCTAATTGCTAATCATCTCGCAGAGGTTTTAAAAGAGTGCCACCATTTCTCATTTGTCCTGGAAAGTTTTATATTACAGGCCTGCTTACAGAGGAGAGGTGGATGCAAAGATCCTTTTTCCCCCACCAAAATGAAGGCCTTTTTACTGTGAGGTTAGGCTTTCAACAACTTCAACAATCTGCAACACACTCTTAATTACAGTAATGAACACTGTCACCACCACCACCACCATTACCACCACCATCATCACCATCAATCATCATCACTATCACCACCACTATCATCACCACTACCACATCACCACCACTATCACTGCTACCATGATCACCATCACCATGACCACCACCATCACCACCATCACCACCATCACTATCACCATAATCACCACCACCACCACCACCATCATTGCCACCATCACTATTGCCACACCACCATTACTACTATCACCACCATCACTATCATCATCACTGTCACCAAAACTACTATCACCACCATCACCATCACTACTACCACCATTACCATTACTATCACTGCCACCATGACCACCATCATCATGACCACCACTGTCACCACTACCACCACCACCACCATCACCATCATCACTATCACCACCACCACCCCACCATTACCACCACCGTCACCACCATCACTATCATCATTGCCACCACCATTGTCATCATCACTGCCACACACCATCACCACTATCACCACCATCGCCGTCATTACCACCATCACCATTACTACTACCACCATCACCATTACTATCACTGACACCATGACCACCATCTTCATGACCACCACTGTCACCACTACCACCACCACCATCACCATCATCACTATCACCACCACCACCACCACCACCATCACTATCATCATTGCCACCACCATTGTCATCATCACTGCCACACACCATCACCACTATCACCACAATTGCCATCATCATCACTATCATCACCATTACCATCATCACTACTACCACCACTATCACCACCATCACCCACCACCACCATCACCACCATCCTTACCACCACCACCATCACTACCACCACCACCATAACCACCACCACCATCACTACCACCATCACTACTGCCATCACCACCACCATCACTATCACCACCAGCACCACCATTACCACCACCATCACTATCATTATCACAATCACCAAAACCACCACCACCACCATCGCCGGCATCATCATTATCACCACCATTACCACCATCACCACCATTATCATCACCATCATCGCTATCACCACCATCACCACCACCATCATCACTACTACCACCACCATCACCATTACTGTCACTGCCACCATGACCACCATCACTATGACCACCACTGTCACCACTACCACCACCATTGCTACCACAACCATCGCTACCACCACTATCACCATCATTATCAGTATCACCACCATCACCACTATCACCACCATCACGACTATCACCACCACTACCACCACAGCTACTATTAATAAAGCACTTTGGGTAACATGATCTTATTTCTTTTCAGAATAACAATATAAAGAAGGAATCATTATTTCTATTTAGTAAGTGAAATGAAATTCAGGGAACTGAAGAAAATTTGATGGACACGGTAGAACATTCCCATTCAGTCATTCACTTAACAAATAATTATTGAGGCCCTCATATCTCAGGTATTGTTTGAAATCCTTTTACTATATTAGTTTAAAAAAGAATTCTTTGATTTTAAAAATGAAAAAAATAAAAAATACTAAGCACAGCCTCAATTGTTCTGTCATTGCCGGCCTGCATGCCAATCTGGACGAGGCAGCTGGATCTGTGCTGACTCTGCCCATCTGTCCTGACCACCCTTGGGACTGACCTTTCTGGTCATTCTGCCCATCCCCTTCCCGACGTGTATCTCCCTCCACCTCTCCTTGGCTGCTTAGCCTCAGCATGTGCGCTCTGACTACTATTGCCTGTACCTTTCTCCTTTTAAGTCTTCTCATCTTTGTGGGGCAATAATTACTTGACCCAGGAAAATTACTTTAATGGTTATTTGTCATCCGGGCCTCCTTCTTTCACAGCTGCAGCTTCTGATCTTGTTGAGTGAGCAGAATGTAGGCTGATGATCCTGTAACAGCTGAAAAAATCCTGCAGGGGCTCATTGGGGTTCCCGCAGAGCTGCCAGGATCTTGGTGCCATTCCCAGCCCACCCCAGCCTGAGGCTCATCGCCCCTAAATCACTGTCCTTTTTCCATCCCTACTCCAAAGGCTGTAGAAGAGCCACTAGCTCCCTTTCCTCCATTTCCATCTATTTTCTCTTTGGGGCCTCTCACCTGTCCCCCCCAGTGCATACATGCCTGTCTGTTCACCCAAGAGCATCACGACTTTGATCCATTGTCTTTCTCCAGTGACTGCCTCAATTCCTCCTCAGCCATTGCATTTCCTGAAAATGTTGTCTATTGTTGTGTGTTTGCTTCCTCACTTCTCTCTTTTGCTTCACTTCTCTCTCTAGCTCAGCCCAGTTTATGTTGACTGATACATGACTCTTCTCGGTGCTTTAATAAATGAATAAATGAGGCTTCTGACACATCCCCAGTGCACTAGCACTTCGTGTCCAGAATCATCAATTAGTTGCCAAATGTGGTGAACACTCGCAGATCTCCTCTTCTGTATTCCTTCTGCAGGAGTGAGGATTACTGAGCACCGCATCTTTGAAATGCTTTGTGACTATCCTCTCACTCTTTGCGACCCCTCCCAGTGTCCCATTTCACGGCTGTGGCAGTCCTAGTGCTGCTCTGACTCCAGGCTCGCTGTTCCCTCCAGGCACATGGAAGGCTGGTCTGCCTCATCTTCTTGTGCTTCGGGGGCTGTGAGGTTAGATCCAGGCAGTGAGCTGTGAGTAGAAGTGAAGGGTATCCCGTTGCGGCTGGGCCATTTAACTGCTGCCCTGCAGCCCTCCAGAGATTACTTCCCCTCTCTGGCCTGGTAGCTGTCCTGTCCATCTAGCTCCTTACACGACCACAATGAGCAGAATTCCTGTGCTAACCCACAGTGGCTTTATAATTTCATTAACAAAATAGACCTGTATTGTTTTGAGCCTCAGAGGTTTGGGAGTTTGTTGCAGTAGTTCAACCCAGCTTGTATTAACTGATACATGGCTCTTCTCTGTGCTTTAATAAATGAATGAATGAGTGAATTTATGCATTCATGCAGAAAATATTTGTTGAGTTCCTATGCTGTATTGAGGTTCAATACAGCAGCAGGTATTGATCGCAGACAAATGAGGTACCTATCCAAATGGAGCTTACATCCCAGAAGGAGGACAGGCTGCAGACAGCTGAGTGATACAGAAACCAGATAATTGCATACTGTGCCATGAGAGAGAGACACAGGGAATGAAACAGAGCGTAAACGGGAGGAGGGGCTGCCCTAGGATGCACCTTGTGGGTGGAAGGAACCCCAAGAGGAAGTGCCTGAAGGTGTTTGGGAAGAGGGACAGAGGTGTAGGAAAGGGGGGCGGTGTGCACTGGTTGAGGCTGGAGGGGAGGGCCAGGGACAGGAGAGAAAGTGGATGGTGTCGCAGGAGCCAAGAGGACATGGAATTTCAGAGGGAGCATTGCCCTGCACTGAATGTCATGAGAGGTCAGTATGGTTGGGGGGTTCTCATCTAGAGAAAGTAGCAGAGCAAGTGGGAGGGGAATTAGAGGCAGAGAGTTGGAGAATTCTTTTGGAAAGTTTTATGTGAGGAAAAAATAATGAGAGAAATGAGGAAGTATCTAGAAGGCGTTGTTTGTTTTTTCATGAGAGAGTCCGGAGCATGTCTGATTGCTGATGGGGATGACCCAGCAGAGAGGGAGAGGCTGAAGAACTGGCACCTGGATCTGCGCCCGTGCAAGGGTGGATGACCACGGGCTGGGACACAGCAGTGCTGTCTCAGGGGAGGCTGGAGGATGAGTTGCCAGACACATGTGGGTGACCAGGAACTGGGTCTCTGGTGTGTGTCTGTGGTCCTACCTGCTTCCTAATCCCTAGCTCCTACACCCAAACCAAGCTTATCTTCTCTCCCCTTCCTAAACCTGCTTCTTTTCTAGGCCTTGCCTAGTCATAGGATTTAACTCTCAAGAGCTGATTAACTTAATGTTTCCAGTGAGAATAATACAACGTACTGTCAACGCAGATACCTTCATTTATCTGTTTAGATAATAATAAAAGTCATCTTCCCTTGTGAGATGGTTCATATCTCAAAGAGCTGTCGCATACGTCCTGGCATTTCCTTGCAGGGGCTCCATGGGCAGGCACTATGGGTCTGACCTTACAGAGGAGGAGAGGGAGGCTTAGAGTGCTGGGACCTGCTTGAGTGCTGGGTGCTTTTCATTCTGTAATACCTGTTTTCAACCGCTGTTCAGCATTTTGACCTGTTATCAAGAAAATGGAATTGTCAATGGACGCTGATTTTAGTAATTCGGGAACAGAGTTAAATGTTCAAGTTCACGTGTGCACTGGCTCTATTTCTTTAGAGTGGCATGCTTAAGAAGCAAGGAGGAATGCACTAACAGGAAAACTATTTCAGGTTAAGGGAGTATTAGCCCAGAGAGCATGGGGCTTAAGGGATATAAATACATTCTGTACACAGCATGGTGCATAGCTCCGAGACACGGCTGCCTGGGTTGTACAATGGAGAGGAATTCTTTACAAAACAAAGTGATCTACGTCATGAATTATACCCCGGCAGCCAGAAAAAGCGTTTCCTTTCTTCTTTCTCTTTTAATTTTTCTAGTGTGTGTTGGGGGTGCCTTCACTTTGTCTGCTGTTATCATAGACTCACATCTAATAATTCAGCTCTAAGAGCTGTACCCCAGCAGACCTCAGCACTATCTGTGCTAAGGTACAGCCTCCGGTCACACCTGGTGTTCTGCCTGGTTCCCACAGTGTCTGCTGTCTTTATTGTGCTTTATTTTTAATTTTTTTTCTTTTTGGAGGTGGAGTTTAACTCTTGTCACCTAGGCTGGAGTGCAATGGTGTGATCCTGGCTCACTGCAAACTCTGCCTCCCAGGTTCAAGTGATCCTCCTGCCTCAGCTTCCTGAGTAGCTGCGATTACAGGTACCCACCACCAAACCCGGCTAATTTTGTATTTTTAGTAGAGACGGGGTTTCACCATGTTGGCCAGGCTGGTCTTGAACTCCTGACTTCAGGTGAGGTGATCCTCCCGCCTCAGCCTCCCAAAGTGCTGGGATTATAGGTGTGAGCCACAGCGCCTGGCCTTTATTGTTCTTTAGAATACACTGCATTTGACTCTTCTCTCTCCTTGGCTAAAGCTCCTTGGGAATAAGGACTGCTTCTTCTGCAGAGTAGATGCTGAGTAAATACTCACTGAGCACCACGTTGGTAGACATCAGCAAAGACTGGATAATCCCTTCTCACTTTACACGTGAGAACCTGAGGCCCAGACATGCCCGGGCTTGGTGAAGTACTGACGCGAAGGGAACTTGGTTCTTCCTAAATCTGTCCCTGCCTGAGCTCCCCCAGGTCTCTGCACTCATTCCCCTGGGTGGTCTCTGCTGCTCCACTTCTCCTCCTGCTGCCCAGAACTGACTTTCAGGACTTCCTTGTGGGCTAACTTTTCAGAGAACATTTATCTAAAAAGCAATCAGCTCCTCCTGCTTAGCAGGTGCACTGCACTTCCCACCATTACAGAATTTCCACTTTTATTGGGTGATTGAAATGCCAAATCCCCAGGCTGGCAGAACAGATTAAGCTACTCACCATTAATACCTGCATGTGAGCTGTTTTCACTGTTAGCAAAGGACAGCTGCCCATATTGTTTTTCCTTGATGTTGGTGGGTATTGCAGAAAAGAAAATCAACTGGTGTTTTAGTAACTTTGGGGACTGTTAAGGAGGTTTCCTTTTTGCAGGACTTCTCCAAGCTATGAACATGCTAACACACAATGTGACCCTCCCAAATAGCATTTCTAAGCATGCTCCCTGCAAAGCAACCATCTTGGGATTAGCTTTGGATGCCTTTGCTCCATGCAAAGCTCCAGAAGAAACACTGCTGAATTTGCCTGAGAGACCTGGGCTGGAGCTGTCCCCACACTCACCAGCTGAGTGGCCCTGGGTGGGCTCTGGATTGCATTGTGCCTGGATCTCTTTATGTAATCATTGTGAATTACCTCCACCTCACATTTAATGAGAAAGCATGAAGGCTCTTATCTAATGAAGAACTCTGAAACTGTAAAACATTAGCATTTCATTGACCACATCACATCAGTGTCGCATATTCATTCATTCCTTAAGACTTTGTCAAGCACCCTTTATGGAGATGCAGGGCTCTGGAGCTTGTGGAGCTGAGATGCAGGGAGATCTGCTCTCATTGCTGGATTCCAAACTCAAGGCTCTGATGGATGGTTCCAGAGGCAGGCGCTGTGCTCTTCCCGCTCTACTTTGGGAATGTAGAACTCAATAGAGACAAAAGATAATACATACTCTAAATTATCCTTGCATTTTGGGAATAAAACTTGGTAACTATTGGATGTGAGTGGTGAGTATTTTATTTATGATAGTTACATTTTTGTTCTTTAAGTAAAGTTGGTTTTTTGTTGTCTTCATGTGCTTCTTTCTCTGTACCTTGTGTGATCCTTGGGTTTATTTTGTCAATGTTGTTGTTGTTTATCTACCTTCTTGCATGAAACGCTTGATTCACTTATTTCCTATGTTTCTCACTCCTCATAATGCCGTTATGTTGAGGCAGGATGGCAGGTCAGCGGGTCTGGAGGCCACACGCGGGATCGGCATTGGGCAAGTAAAGGACGCGTTCCTGGCGTGCAGGTGGCGGCTGCGGCTGGGGTTGGCCAGCATGACACATGCGGAGGTAAGAAGTGAGGACAGAGGCATTCTGAGAAGCTCTGACATCTTGAGTCAGGGCCCAGGAGGGTGAGTGCCAAGGAGGCTGAGGAGCAGCTTGGGAGGCTGGAGATATGGGAAGACGGTGTGAGAGAGGCTTTGCCACAAAAGCCAGGGAAGAGGCTGTTTCTAGAAGAGTCAGATTGCTGCGTGTCGGCGGCGCCTTTACCCTTTTTAAGTGTCATTTTGATTGCATTTGTAGGGACTGATACTGTGGAATGGCTGCTTCCTTTTCGTAGCTGGGATTTTTCTTGCTATAGTTCTGAATGTCTTTATCATAAAATAAAGAGGATTTTTTTAGAGATCACCCCTGGGGGCACTTCTCATTAAATTCATTAGCAGCTGAAGTGGGCACTAGAAATTTGAAGTTACGCTCATGAAAGTTTGTGTGATTGTGGGGATGAAGGGGAGGCAACATCTAAGCAACCCCAGGATGATGACCGCTCCGTGGTTTTAGTATTCATCATGCACCTCCAAACGCTACGAGTTCTGTGCCTGTTAATCGCCGTTAACAACAGCGTGCGTCTGGGATCCTGGCAGGACACTCTGTGGTGAGGATGACAGTCACTCACCAGCCTTAACCAAGATGAAGTGGTGGTAGACACTCCATTTAAAGTCTCATTTAGCATTTTTAATTAGCCTCACCTTGGGTGGTGAACACAGTTTGCATAATTCACGAGAGGGGTTGTGGTGGGAAGGAGCGTAGCAGAAGGAAAGAAGCACAAGCGCGTTGGTTTTCTTTTAGAAAACGCAGAAACAGCTAGTGGAAGAAACTGCAAAGCACAAAAGCACAGTTTTGAAGTCAGAGCTTAAAAGGACCTCAGAGAGCCATCCTCTGGTTTGCTGCTCTTTACACAGTGGGGGAAACAAAAGGACCAAGAGGTGATGCAGTGGGCCGAAGATATCCAGGTCCCTGTGGGCAGCTGCCCCTGGCTCGGGCCTGGTGCCACCTTACCCAGCACAGTCTGCTCCACAGCCTATGCAGCAAGCATTCGGCAGGCTCACCTTTGACTTCCTCTCTCCACTGAGCGTTTTCCCTCAAGGTGGGCCCCCTATAAGTTGTCTGTGCTTCCCTATTGCCCTTTTTGCTCTTTTGAGGAGGGCCTATGCCCAGGCCTCACCCAATGCCCCTCCTAGAGCTGTTCCCAATGCCCACAGATCTGTCTGCACAAACAGGGCACCCTGCTGGCTCTGACCCCATTCCCCTTGCATGGCCATGGGTGAGTCCCTAAGGCCCTACCATCTGCCTTGTTTTGAACCTGTCAGAGGCGTTTGAACCAGGACAGCTTCATCTTGAATAGGAACTGAGTAAAATGAGGCTGAAACCGACTGGGCTGCATTCCCCGGAGGTTAGGGATTCTGAGTCACTGGATGACATCAGAGGTGAGCATAAGGTACAGGTCAAAAAGACCTTGCTGATGAAACAGCATGCGGTGAAGAAGCCGGTCAAAACCCATCGAAACCAAGATGGCCACAAGAGTGACCTCTGGTTATCCTCACCGCTCATCTTATGCTAATTATAACGCATTAGCATGCTCAGAGACACTCCCACCAGAGCCATGACAGTTTATAGATGCCTTGGCAGCGTCAATTACCATATATGGTCTAAAAAAGGGATGAATCCTGAGTTTTGGGGATTGCCTACCCCTTTCCCAGAAAGCTCTTGAATAATCCACCCCTTGTTTGGCATATCATCAAGAGGTAAGTGTAAGTATCCTTATTCGAGAGCTCTGCCTGTGGAGTAGTCATTTCTTTTCTTTTCTTTTTTTTTGAGACAGAGTCTCACTCTGTCACCCAGGCTGGCGCACAGTGGCACAATCTTGGCTCACTGCAACCTCCACTTCCTGGGTTCAAGTGATTCTCCTGCCTCAGCCTCCCGAGTAGCTGGGATTACAGGCGTGTACCACCACATCTGGCTAATTTTTGTATTTTTAGTAGAGACAGGATTTCACTATGTTAGCCAGGCTAGTCTCGAACTCCTGACCTCAAGTGATCCGCCCGCCTTGGCCTTCCGAAGTGCTGGGATTACAGGCGTGAGCCACTGTGCCTGGCCAGAGTAGCCATTCTTTATTCCTTTACTTACTTAATAAACTTGCTTTCACTTTGCTCTATGGATTCACCTCAAATTCTTTCTTGTGTAAGATCCAAGAACCCTCTCTTGGGGTCTGGATCAGGGACCCTTTCCAGTAAGAAACTTGCACAGAAAGCTGGTGACCGTCTCTGTGGAGCTGCTCCTGCAGGCCCAGGATGAGAAGGGGCAGGTTTGGGTGCTGTCCAGGCCCACAGGATGAGCTGTCCAGCCATTGGTGCGAGCCTGCACCCCGCAACAACCTTCAGAGAATCACACCTGTGGCTCTGCTGCCGCTCCACCTTCCGACGCTCATGCAAAATGTGTCCTGTGGCCAGTGCTGCCTGGAACCACACAGGTCAGGTATTCTGGGAAATGTCATTTCAACTTCGTCACATAGACATGGTGCAAACTGCCACTGGAACGCTGGCAAGAGAAAGCAGTATTTTAGGGAAAATGGTGAATTTATTTTTGATTATGTTGAACTTGAGGTGCCTCTATGACTGCTATGAAGACCTCTAGTAGATAGAAGACAGTTCCGGAATACAGGGTTACATTTGAGAGACATCAGTATATAAGCTGAAACCGACAATGGAAAAACCAAAATATTTAAAGAGATTTATTCTAAGCTAATATGAGTGATCCCAGCCTGGGGAAACACTGTCTCAAAAGGTTGTGAGAAAGTGCGCCTGTGGCAGTCAAGTGACAGTTTGGTTTTTTGAGATGGAGTCTCGCTCTGTCGCCCAGGCTGGAGGGCAATGGCGCGATCTCGGCTCACAGCAAGCTCCGCCTCCCGGGTTCACGCCATTCTCCTGCCTCAGCCTCCCCAGCAGCTGGGACAACAGGCACACACTGCCACACCCGGCTAATTTTTTTGTATTTTTAGTAGAAATGGGGTTTCACCGTGTTCGCCAGGATGGTCTCTATCTACTGACTTCGTGATCCGCCCACCTCGGCCTCCCAAAGTGCTGGGATTACAGGTGTGAGCCACTGTGTCCGGTGACAGTTTGGTTTTATACATTTCAGGGAGACAGGAATGTCAGAAAACGCTAAATCAATACATGGGAGGTTTATGTAGGTTTGACCTGAAAAGATAGGACATCTTGAAGTGGCGGCTCACAAGTCATAGGGATTATTTAGCTTAGGGTTAGGGTTTAGGGATTATTTAGTTTAGGGTTAGGGTTTAGGGATTATGTAGTTGGCAGTTGGTTAAAAGAGTTAAGCTTTGTCTAAAAACTGGAGTCCACAAAGGGAATGCTTTTTTTTTTTAATTTGAGACGGAGTCTTGCTCTGTCACCCACGCTGGAGTGCAGTGGCGTGATCTTGGCTCACTGCAACCTCTGCCTCCTGGGTTCCAGCGATGTTCCTGCCTCAGCCTTCTGGGTAACTGGGATTACAAGCATGCGCCACCACGCCCAGCTAATTTTTTGTATTTTTAGTAGAGACAGGGTTTCACCATGTTGGCCAAGCTGGTCTTGAACTCCTGACATCAAGTGATCAACCTGCCTTGGCCTCCCAAAGTGCTGGGATTACATGTGTAAGACACCGTACCTGGCCAAGGAATGCTTAACATAAGGGCTGCTGTTATCTGTCACATGATGCCATGCCAGAGTCAGGTTGACAAAAGTGAGCCACTGTGTACTGAGTCCAGAAGACCTGTTTAAAAAGGTTTTATGGCTTGTAAGGCATGACTCTCTGCAGGACCCTTTAGAAGGGAATCTGAGTAAGGAGAAAGGTTGGAGTTTCATTCTGAAAACCATCAGAAGGGTAAGGTTGTCTTAGGGAAGAAAAGTCCTGGAAAGTTCCAAAGTCTATATTAGCTAACTTGACTGCATGACAAACAACCCTGAAATCTCAGTGGCTTGGGAAAACATTTATTTCTAGCTCAAGTCACATGTTGGTTTTGTAGGGAGGGAAAAATAATTTTCTCCCCAACCCTCATGAGTTCTTATCTGGAGTAGAACAAAATCAAAACAAATTTATTAACATGTATATTTCACGGGAGACACTCAGGGGATGTGTAATCCTCAAAGGGGTGGCTTTGGATTCTAGCTTATTCAACATCTTCAACAAAGATGTTTAGAGAAGTGACAAGACAAGGGAAGGACTCTGAGTCCTTGAGGCAAACAAATGGCAGATGAGACTCTTCAGCCGAGCTTGCTAACATCTCCTGGCAGTCAAGGGTCTCCAGTTGTCTTCAGTGCTTAACCTCTGTCTTCCTTTTAGAGAGGGGAAGGTGGTGGGTTACCTTCTGTGTTTGTAAATATACATCCTGCTTTTAGGCAAGAGGGAGAGCAGACAGCTCTCCTGCCTCAGCTTCTTCTTAATTGCCTTCAGCTCAACATTCCTGGTGCAAAAAGGCATGTTTTGGCTGGGGCATATTCTGGTCCTCTCCGTGCTGAGGTTGGTTGTACCACTTGTCTCTGTTTGGCTCTGATTCCATCATCTCCTCTTTCCAGACCTGACTGAAGGAGTAGGCACTGCAGGGGCCAGGGAAGAGCAACAAGGCAAGATGCAATTGCTTTTTAAGCTTTGGCTTGGATGCAGCATATATAACTTGCACTGAGTCTCCTTTTGCCAAAACAAGGCCGTGAATGTGCCCATGTACGAATGGGGCAGAGATGCACTCCTCCCACAGCAGGGCAACTACTTAAATCAGGGGAAAGAGTTCGCAAAGGTGAGCCACCTTCAGGTAACCAGGAAGCAGGTAGGTTGGGGTGTGGTAAGAGCAGAGAGTGTGAGTACCTGGTAGGGGATGAGGGGCTGTATCCGCTGCAAACTGTGCCTGAGGGTGGCCTTAATGCATTAGTGTTAGTCCCGGGGAAAAATCTCTCCAGGCATTCAGTGTGCTTACTTAACTGAATATGAGTTGTAAATAATTGATTTCTCCTCCAGGCTATAATTTCCAAAGGAACCCTTTCATTTTCTTATTAATGTGTGGATCAGATGAGGAGGAGCTGACTAAGATGCTCACTTATTCAAGGACACCTTCAACCATGACTTAGAAAGAACCAGGAACACTCACCGTCTGGGTCACACACTTGTCACCATCCGCGTCACACACTTAAAACGAAAGGCACAGTTCCTTCCAAGAGCAGGCCTCCGGGATCCCATGTGGAAGAGCAGGAGGGATGGTTTGCACAGAGCATGCTGGGGACAGAGGCTGGGAGTTTGGAAGCCCCACCTCCTTGGCCATAGTCTTGAGTTCATTGCGAGACGCTGGGCAGGACTGAGAGTAGGTAATCTCTGGGGAGAGATATTCTGTGTCAGGGACGGGCAAACTTTTTTGTAAAGGGCTGGAGTGCCAACACTTCAGACTGTGGGGTCATGTAGTCTCCGTTCTAGGTAGCACCATACTCCTTTGCTGTGATCGCCCCAGAGTGGCCATAGACCGTACGTAAATGAATGGGCATGGTGTATTCCAGTAACACTTTATTTACAAACCACATGGCGGGCTGGACTGAGTTTGCTGGCCCCTATTCTAGGTGCATGAGTGAGGCCACAGCTTGCAGGAGGAGCCTGTAGGGGTGGAAGCCAGGGTGGGACACCAGCTCAGGGACTCGAGATGGTGCCCTGTGGAGGTGAATGATGAAGACCTGGCACACTCTGAGGGCTGGGGCCCTGCTTGTCCTCTGTCACTGCCTTAGGCCTGCAGCGTCTCCATGCTCCTTAGGCAGCCTTGTTGCTGGGCAGCTAAAAGGGAAAGGTCACCCGGAGCCCCAGGTGTGCCACCTCAATTCCATACAGTCCCCTCTCACAAGAACCTGTGGCTGATGACATGATCCTCTGCAGGGTTGGCATCCCCAATCCCCTTGGTGGGTCTGATGTAGCAGGTGAATAGCCAGCCTGGCCTCCTCTCTCCTGGCGTCCTCCCCCGGCCTGGTCTGCGAATGACCTGCTTGCCTGGAGCAGAGCCCTCTGGGTGAAGGCTCTTCAAATCCAAGCCACCCTGGATGACTCTCCCCACCCCAGCAGTCAGAGCCTGGGAAGCAGAGTTGGAGCAGGGCCACCTAAGGGCCACAGACCACGGGGCTTGAGAGGTCCCAGGACGCTGGAGTCAGGAGCCCAGCAGGCAGCATCCTGAGGCAGCTGGGGAGGCGGAATCCCTGCAGCTTGCTGGCCTTGCCGGAAGGGATGGCAGAGCTGGTGCCGTCTGATGCCTGTTCCTGCAGAGCTCCTAAAGGGGGTGCCTGCTCTCCCCGGCCCCATCTTTTGGGAGCTCAGCATGTTCCAGCAGGGGACACAGTGGAGGCTCAGCCATCTGGACCCTCCAGGGAGACACTTGCCGTGTAGAGGGCTGGGTACATCCTGATAACCTGCAGGTTTCAAATGTCCCAAATACACCAAAACGCCCACGGAGGTTCTAGTCACACAGAACAAGTGAAAACAGACTTTCCATGGGGACATGGGCTTTCTGCCACCGCTTTGGCCCCTCTCCTCCTGGCCTGAGGCCTCTCTGGGGCTCCTTCTTCCCAGCCTGCAGTTGCTTCAGCGTCTGTACAGAGAAGCGGAGCTGCTGCATTTCTCTGAGTTCTCACGTTGCTCCTGCTTGCCTTAACATACTGGCCTCCAGCAATGGATGTCTGGGAAAGACATCTAATAGTACTAAATAAATATGAGAAAAACGGTTCCAAAATTAACCACAGGCCAGGACCGAGTGGCTGGTCTCCCTCTGGTCCTGCTGTGAAAGGGCCAAGCTGGTCTCACCAGGTACACGTGTCTCACGTTGGATGAATTCTCCTGACTTAGCTTTCATAGTAGCAGCACAGCCTTCGGTGTGAAAATGCTCTGAGAGGTCCACCCCAGAGGCCAAGACCCGTGGAAATAAGACATCCTTAGGGCGGGGGTGGCAATTAAAAAAAAGAGTTTCTGTCAGAAACACAAGGTTTGATCTGACTTTCCCACTGTTTCCTTCCCCCGTCGTGCACTTTCCTCAAACCTTACTTTGTTCTGAGAGAAGGTTTATTCTCTTTCATTTGAAAATTAAGGACTTGGACATCTGATGTTTGGCAGCATGCATTTATTTTGTTAAGTGGAAGAAAAGTCCAGGGCTCAGTGTGAGTTCACACAGGTATTCATCCAGTTATCCCTTCCTTTCCCCCATCCGCCACCCACAATCACTGAGCACCTTCCCAGCCAGCCCTCAGCCCCGCACCTCACCGCCCTGCCTGGCACAGCAGAGTTCTTTCCTGGCCCTCAGGATCCTGAGTGCCAAGAGCGCAGAGCATTGGGAACTAGCTAGAGGGAGATGGGAAGGGGCAGGGCCAGCAAAGTGCAGCGGCCTCAGGCTCTGGGGAGAAGAAAGGACAGTGAGGAGCGGAGGTGGCCCAGGAACCAGGGGTGGGTCTGCTGGCTGCCTGCCCTGTGGTCCTCTCCCTAACTCCAGTTCTCCTGTAGTCAAGGGCAGGAGTCAGGCAGGAAGGCTGGGGCGAGGCCCCACACAGAGGCAGACGCCCCGCTGAGGAAACGGGGGTTTTAACTTTGCTCTCCATCAGCAAGGCCCCCTCATTGGCCTGGCTGGGCGAAGGCTGCAGGGCATTCCAGGGAAGAACAGTAACCTTTGCTGAATTTCTCGCATGGGCCAGCAGCGAAATTCCTCAAGGGCCATGACGAGGGTTATTGGCATATTTTACAAACGAGGGGACCAGGGCGTCAAAGTACTGATAGCTGGGCCCCAAATACCATAGAGAGCAAGGGGTCAGTCTGCAATTCAGACCCTGGCTCATCTCACTGCACAGACTGTGTTCTTCCCAGTGTGGTGTTGGCACATGACTGTGCCGAGCAAAATGCGGGAGACCCGCACGCGCCTGCCTTCCCGCACCTCCCACAGCAGTAGGGGTGGCAGCTTCCTCCTGCGCTGTGGCCCTGACTGAGGTGTGGCCTGGAGGGGACCAGCCGCTGCAGGGGTGTGGGCGCTGGGCCTGCAGTGGGAGTGGGGTGTCCATGTGGGTGGGGTCTGTGGGTACAGAGATGTGCCTGGGCACCTGTGCATGACAGGCCCCGCTGTGGAGACGGCTCCTGCCCACCTCACCCCAGAAAGGCAAGCCCGGGCAGCATCCCTGTCCCCAGCCAGAGGGGCCCTTCAGAGCAGGACTTGGGGAAGGGGCAGAGTGGTTATGTGAGAATAATTGAAGCCACCCCATGAAAAAGAACTGCATACGGTTCACTACGGAATCAACTTCCACTTATATATGTTTCCACCTCTCAATTTGCAATTGCTCCTGGCTCATCCATATGTGTGAGATATTTAATATATACATGTATATATATATGCAGATATATATGTGTGTATGAATGTGTCATATATATGTATGTGTGTGTATATAAGCATATATACTATGATACATGTGTATAGATATTGCATACAGCTCATTCATACACATAGATTGGTGCATATACACACACACACATAGTATATGTCATATAACACACACACACACGCACACCCTCAGTGTCATTCTCCCTGTGGCAATGCCACACCTGGCCACGGGCATCGGTGACAAAGCACATGCTTCCTCCTCATGCACAAGTCCCCCCTCTCTCTTTGCAGCTGCTCCCCGCTCATGCAGTGAGCACTGAGTCCCTGCCAGCTGAATTCTAAGGCTCCAGTGATAGCTGCTTCCAATGTGAAGATGGAGAAAATGCTGAAATAGAAAGGGGCTTATGTTCCCTCAAGGCTTGCTCTGCAAAACGCCTACACAAAATGCCTACCTGTTTCGTCCATGCCCATCACCTCCTATTTGGAGGTGGAGAAGACATGCTTAATGACTTACTTGTGGCTGGAGGAAAACATACTCCAGGTGAGCCATATGTTAACAATCCCTCTGTGTTGTCGGGGTGTGCTCTAGCCTTATCTGCTGTGCACCCCCCTCCTGTGGCTGGTGGAGCAGTCCAGGGCCTTGTTAGTTCACCTCCTATTCTCAGCTTCACCCAGGGGGATATGCTAAATGCTCAGCAGTCAGGGTGGCTGGACCCAGCCCACCAGGATGACAGACCCGTCAGAAGGGAAGGGCCGGGCTACCGGCTGCACTGGTTGGCCCTTCACACAGGACATTTGTCCATCCACTCTTCTGGAAACGCACCTGTCAGCCCACCCCATAGCCACATGCGTTTATCAAGCACCATGGAACAGGTACACAGGTGCTGTACCGCTAGACTATGTGCACCATTGTGTTCCTTCATGTGTTGGAATCAAATTTGATCTGGCTCCAAATGAATTGCTAAAAACTTCAGTGTGGTCATATTTAAGATGGGGTTCAAGTTATCACTGCTAGGGTTTTGCAAGGGTCCTGCAGAGGTGATGCAGACCAGGATATCTATGGAAGGGCCTCTTTCTGCTACTGATATTGGCACTATCCAAGGTGACATGCCCACTAGCCCACTAGCAGCTGGTAGCTCTGACCACTGAGCCCTGCCCTGTGGAGGGGCCAGCTCTAGGCTGCTGATATCACACGCCTTCCCAAAAGCCTAAAGCCCATCTTTGTCCGTATGCTGGACTCCAGCCTTCACTTTCAGTTCCCCCAAGCCGTCCCTCTCACAGACTAGCTCCTTTCTTTCACAAGCTGTGGCCTTGGGAATACCACAGCTCCTAATTTGACTGTAGACAAACAGCATCTTTATTTGGTGTGGTTACCTGAGCAGGAAAGGAACATGCTGCGCATTCTTTCTGATGACTTTATATATAAGAGTCACTTGTTCAGGTAACCACAGGGCTAAGCAAGTCATATAAGTCAGTGATGTACTTGCTGTAAGGCAATAAGGAGTAGTGGTGACTGTGGCAAGCTGATAAGTACATGCTCTGCCCAAAGTCACTGAAAGAATTCTCTCCCAGGAAAGAAAGAAAACCCATTTGTGGACAAAATTGAGTCCGCAGGCTACGTTTTACAGTATCTAGCTTATAGGAAAAGAAATGTAGCAAATATTCCCATTATGTTAGCCTCCTATAACTTGTGGGAGACTGGTCATTTTTATCTCCCCCTCCAAACTCAATCCTGTGATCATTTCTTCTCTCTAGCCTTTAACTTTGTGCCCCAATAAAATTGTGAGGACATTTCCTCTGCATTGCAGTTATCCATGATTCAATTTTAGTTTATAAGATTCCTTTCCGATCCTTGTTTCCTTCTTTTCAATTTAATTTTTATTTTTAATTGACAAATAATTATATATATTTATGGAGCAAAATGTGATTTTTCAATACATGTATACGTTGCAGAATTAGCAAATTGGCTGATTAACATACTCATTACCTTACATACTTTTTTTTTTTGAGATGGAGTTTTGCTCTTGTTGCCCAAGCTGGAGTGCAATATTACCTTACATACTTATCATTTCTCTGTGGTGAGAACATTTAAAATCCACTCATTTGTTAACTTTGAAATATACAATATACTATTATTAACTATAGTCGCCCTGCAGTGCAATAGATCACCAGAACTTATTCCTCCTTTCCAACTGAAACTCTATACCCTTTGACTAACATTCCCCTCTGCCTTCCAAGTCCCTGGGAACCACCATTCTACTCATGATGGCTCTTGGTTCCACTTTTTTGGATTCCACATATAAATAAGATCATGAGATGTTTATCTTTCTGTACCTGGCTTATTTCACCAAACATAATGTTCTCCAGGTTCATTAACATTACAAATGACAGAATTTCCTTCTCTTTAAGGCTGAATAATATTCCATTGTGTATATATACCACATTTAAAAAATCCACTCATCCATTGATGGACACTTAGGTTGATTCCGTATCTTGGCTAGTGAGAATGGTGCTGCAGGGAACATGGGAATGCAGCCATCTCTGACATACCGATTTCAAGTCTTTTGGATGTATTCTCAGAAGTGGGATTGCTGGATCATAGGACAGCTTGATTTTTAGTTTTTTGAGGAGCCACCATACTATTCTTCAAAACGGCTGTACTAAGTTACATTCCCACAGACAGCATACAAGGATTCCCTTTTCTCTACATCCTTGCCAACACGTATTATCTTTTATCTTTTTGTTAAGAGCCATTCTAACAGGTGATATCTCATGGTTTAAATTTGCCTTTTCCTGATAATTAGTGATGTTGAGCATTTTTTTTTTTCATGTATCTGTTGGCTCTTTGTAAGTCTTCCTTTGAGAAATGCCTGGTTAGGGCTTTTGCCTATTTTAAAATAGGTTAATTGTTTTCTTGTTATTGAGTTTCTTATGCATTTTAGATATGGGCCCCTATCTGCTCTAGGATTTGTAGATACTTTCTCCCAGTCTGTGGGTTGTCTCTTCACACTATTAATTATTTCCTTTGCTGTGCAGAAGCTTTTTAGTTTGTCTATTTTTTTCTTTTGTTGCCTACTTTTGGGGTCAAATCAAAAAAGTTATTGCCCAGACCAATGTAGTATAGTTTTCCGCCATGTTTTCTTCTAGTAGTTTTATAGTTTTAGGTCTAACGTTTAAGTCTTTAGTCCATTTTGAGTTGATTTTTTTTGCATATGGTGTGAGAGAAGCATCCAATTGTGTTCTTTTATATGTGGATATCTGGTTTTCCCAGCATCTTTATGGAAAAGCCTGTCATTTCCCCAATGTGTATTCTTGGCCTTTTTGTCAAAAATCAATAGACTGGAGATGCATGGGCTTATTTCTGGGCTGTTTATTCTTTTTCCATTGGTCAGTGTACCTTTACGCACTTTCTTGCTTCTCTCTTCTTGATAGTTATAGTTGCTGTCCAGAGAACGTTTGATGTCTTACAAGTGAAACAATGATTTGTAAAAAAAAATCAGTAACAGGACATAAGTGTGATAGCAATAAGTCCGGGAATGAGGTGTGGAAGTGATGGTTTCATGGGAGGTGCATTGCTTCCTTTAAAAGAGCCGGTTAGTTTGGGGTTGGTGAAAGGTGACATCAGGTGTGCGTGTGAGTTAGAATGCCCTAACACTCGACTGTGGCAGGTGCAGTCTGTCACCGAGTGGGGAGGAGCCGAAGTGAGTGGACCCTGTCTCTAAGGAGGGCTGTGTTCATGCTGCAGAGAAGCTCCTCAGAGAAGAGTTTGCCGATGCTCTCCACTGTGCAGTCAGTTGCAGGAACAGCAAGGCTCTTGGTGATAACCAGCACCTCCCAGGAGGCATCGGAGTCCCAGCAGGAGGCAGATGGTTCACTCCAAACCAGGAGTTTGCAGTAAGCTCACAATGGAGGGATTCTTTCCAATCTAACCAGGGAACCTTTCAGAGAATCAGACTGTGTCCTGGGGCTGGTAGCTGCTGGGAGTTTCACTGTTCCCAGGTTTAAAAGGGTAGAGAGGGAGAGGTTTCTGGAACCTGGAAAGGAGCTAGTGTGGAGAGGGCTTCCTGGCAGGAGCCGTGGCTGCTGGGAAGGGGATGCAGCCCACCCCATGATCCCTATCCTCCTTCCTCGCACCAGGCTGACCCCAACAGGAAGCCAGGGTTGCTCTTGCCAGCTGCAGATTTGTGGAATTCAAAGGCCTTGACGGCTTCATTTGGGTCTATGGTTCGGTTATGAGTACCTGCTGGGGCCTGGGGCAGGGTGCCGCTGAAGAGAGGCAGTGTTTCTAACTGGACAAACAGGTGGCTGGCAGGGAGCACTGGGGTGCTTGTGAGTTGGGTGAGCCCCTTGGCATCCCTCATCCTGGACCAGCCTATCACGTGCCGTGTGGCTGCAGGTGAGCTGGGATGCTTCATTAGTTACCACAGGACGTTGGACAAATGCCTCTGAAATTGAGCATGCTCAGCCATCAGATCTGGGCCTTCCTTGGGAGCCTGGCTTGGGGGCTGAGATGGGGTTAGACAGGAAGGTATAGGATAGAAACTAGTGTGTGTGTACATGCATGCACTCACACACATACACTCACATGCACACACACACACACACATACCCACACGCCCACTTAACCTGCATGCTAGCCTGTGGGAGGCCCCTTTGGATCTGCTCCTGCCCCGTCTTCTCTGCATGTCTTTCCTTCCACAACCCTCTCGCCAAGACCCTTCCTTCCCCACTGCCCTGGCTCTACACCCCGTCCTGCTCAGTTCCCTGCTGCTCCCTCAGGGAGCCTCACCTGCTCACTCTCCATGCCTCTGCCTGTGCCACTCCGTCTTTCTGGACAGTCTTCCTTCTTGTCCACTTGACGTGGAGCTTTAGGCCATCGTGGGCTGATGGCTTCCTCCAGTGGTTCCAGGCAGCCACGTGCTTATCTGCCTTAATTTCTACAGCAGAGGGACTCCTGCAGAAACCACACGTTAGCCAACTTTGACACTCAAACCCATTTCCCATGAGCACCTCCTGTGATCTTAAAGATGCTTGTTTTGATTTCTAATAGACCTTCAAGACGGTGATGCTGTCTGCCATTTTACAATCCCCGATCTATGGGGCTTGATGGGTTAATCTGCCCCCTGGTTCTCAGGATGTGGAGAGACAGCTAAGTTTCAGGGTGATGGGACTCCTCTTTCTGATAACTTGGTACACCACTCTGTGATGATTGCTTTTTTAATACCAATGAATAAAAAAATTATATTTGAAAAAAATAGTTTAGGAAATCCTCTTGAATATTGCTTGTTTACTGTTTTGAAGACAAGTGGTTTCGCCACTTCTATACAGGTTGAAATTGCACTTTGACTATTTCCTATTCTGGCAAGTTGAGTTTTCTGTCTTTAGTTTCTGCCTTTTGTCTATCCTGCACACTGCTACCATATTAACTTTTCCTGGCCTTTTACAAATTAAAACATACGTTTTCTATTATAAAAGTGATAGGCATTCATTATAGATACTCCCCCAAATAAAGAAAAGTCGGAGCAAGAGAGTTTTTAAGATCACCCATGACCTTCATATCCAGAAACAATCTCTGTTAAAAAGTCTGGCCAATCTTGACAGGCAGTGGCCACAAGCTTAGTGTGCTGGTTTCTGTGGCAAGTATGAGAGGTTTTCTGTCACGTCACTTTCTGTCTCCAGCATGTGTGTAGGCTCCAACTCCAGTGTCTTGTGTTTTTATTCGTTCATTCATCATTCATTCAACAGCTATTTACTGAGAATCTACCATGCCCTGAATCTGTTCAAGAAGCTGAGAGTTTAGCAGTGAATAACGTTGACAAAAATCACTGCTCTCATGGGGCTTACGTTCTACCAGAGGACAATAAACAAACAGATAAACACAGAGCAGGGGTTGAGGAGTGATTCATGTGTAAAGCAGGGGAAGGGCTGGAGAGAGACAGGGCAAAGGCTGGCTCTTCTATAGGTGGGCGTCTGAAAGGCTGTCTGATGTGCGGCAGGTGAGCAGAGTCCTGAATGAAATGTGAGCAAGCGTGAACCTGAAAGAGCCAATCCTTCCAGATGGATCCTGAGCAGCTAACTGGGCCTGAATTTAAAATAGAGCCAAGTGGCCATTTGCTGAGTAGAGGTCACACACACACTGAGTTTTCTGAAAACGGAAACATCTGTTCGACTTTGGGACTTGCAGAGTGCACCTACCTTTAACCAATCAGGATTCATCTACATCAACCAATCAGAACTAAGTAAATTTGAATCCTTTATTTGCATAAATGGACCTGATTGGAAGAGTGGGCAAGAAGTTTTGTTTTAAAACCCAAACCCTCCCTTTGTTCTCTGGAACCCACCCTCATTTTCCACTGAAGCCTGCATCTCCGTGGTTTGCAAACTGTCCACTGGAATAAAGTCTCTTTTCTTCAAATTCCTTTTCAGAGAACTTTGTTCATGGAAGTGATTCCCAACAGTGTTTGGGAGGGTATTCTCCACTCTTATCTGCTTGTCATTAAAAAAAAAGTCTCAAAGTCCTCCACCTTCAGGAAGTCATCTTGTTCTGTGGAGCCGTATCCACCTCTTTTCAGAGCAAGGGCCATGTTTATGCTCCTTTATCTTGTGCGTTGACACGGCATTACAACTTTTTTCTGTTGTTTTGTTTCCCCAGTCAGGTAACTTTCTGTAAGTCCAAGAGCCCTGTCCTCCTGTGCACAACTTCACATGGAGTAGCATAGCCCAGGGTCACTGAGGGTGCTACATCAGGGTTCCTTGTTTGAATGGAGTGCTGAGGTCATTCTCAACTCACTTTTGTAGGCTGCAATGTAAGTATCTATGTGGATAGAAGGAAACTGCCTCAACACAATAAAGACCATTTATGAAAAGTCCATAGCTAACATATTCTTTTCTTTTCTTTTCTTTTTTCTTTTCTTTTCTTTTCTTTTTTTTTTCTGAGACGGAGTCTCGCTCTGTCGCCCAGGCTGGAGTGCAGTGGCCGGATCTCGGCTCACTGTAACCTCCGCCTCCCGGGTTTACGCCATTCTCCTGCCTCAGCCTCCCGAGTAGCTGGGACTACAGGCGCCGCCACCGTGCCCGGCTAATTTTTTTGTATTTTTTAGTAGAGACGGGTTTCACCGTGTAGCTAACACATTCAATGGTAAAAGACTGAAGACTTTTTTCTGTAAGATCAGGAACAAGGAGAACTGCTTTCACCACTTCTATTCAACATAATGCTAGCAGTCCTATTCAGGGTAATGAAGCAAGAAAAAGAAATAAAAGGCATCCAAATTAGAAAGGAAAAAGTAAAATTTTCTGTTTGTAAAAGACACGAGTGACATGTCGCAAACACTCAGGACTCCACAAAACACTGTTAGAACTAATAAACAAATTCATCAAAGTTTCAGTGATTCCTGGATATGACATTAAAACACAGACAACAAAAGTAAAAATAGATAAATTGGGCTACATCAAAAAAATAAAAAAAAAAAACTTCTGTGCATCAAAGAACACAAGCAACAGAGTGAAAAGGCAACCAACAGGATGGGAGGAAATACTTGCAAATCATGTATCTGATATGGGGTTAATATCCAGAATATATGAAGAACTCCTATAACTTAACAACAAAAACAGATAAGTTGATAAAAATGGGCAAAAGGCTGGGCACGGTGGTGCACACCTGTAATCCCAGCACTTTGGGAGGCCGAGGCAGGTGGATCACAAAGGCAGGAGATCGAGACCAGCCTGGCCAATATGGTGAAGCCCCGTCTCTACTAAAAATACAAAAATTAGCTAGGCCTGATGGCACGTGCCTGTAGTCCCAGCTACTCGGGAAGCTGAGGCAAAAAAATTGCTTGAACTCAGGAGGCAGAAGTCACAGTGAGCTGAGATCCCACCACTGCA
Organism: Macaca fascicularis; assembly: GCF_037993035.2. NCBI lineage: Eukaryota > Metazoa > Chordata > Mammalia > Primates > Cercopithecidae > Macaca > Macaca fascicularis. The sequence continues at coordinate 1,860,583 of NC_088386.1, forward strand.
CTCCAGCCTGGGTGACAGAGCGAAACTCTGTCTCAAAAAAAAAAAAAGGCAAAAGACTTAATAGCCATTTCTCCAAATAATAGATTCAAATGACCACAAAGCATATGAAAAGATGCTCTCAACATCTGCAGTTATTAAGGACACAAATCAAACCCAAGATGAGATATCACCTCAGTCATTAGGCTGGCTTCTATCAAAAACCCAGAAAATAACAAGTGCTGGGGTGAATGTGGAGAAACTGGAACCTTTGTGCACCATTGGTGGGAATGTAAAATGGTGCAGTCATGCTGGAAAACAAGATGGCATTTCCTCAGAATATAAGATACTGAATGGCCATATGATCTGGCAATTCCGCACTGTGTACATTCTTAAAATAATTAAAAGCAGGATCACAAAGAGATATATCCACACACATGTTCACATCAGCATTATTCCCAGCAGCCAAAATGTGGAAGCATCCCAAGTATATGTCAACAGATAAATAAATAGACAAAATGTGATGTATGCATAAAATGAAATATTATTCAGCCATGAAAAAGGAGGAATTTGGACACATATCACAACACAGATGAATCTTAAGGATATTATGCTAAGTGAAAGAAGCCAGTCACAAAAAGACAAATGCGGTATGATTCCACTTACATGAGGAACTTACAGCAGTCAAAACTGTAGAAAGTACAATGGCGGTTACCAGGGGCTGGGGAAAGGGGGAATGGGGAGTTATTGTTTAATGGGAACGGAGTTTCAGTTTTGCAAGACGGAAAGTTCTGGAGCCTGGTTGCATAGCAATGTAATCATAATTAACAATACCGTACTGCACACAAAATGGTAACGATGGTAAATTTGATCTTGTATGTTTCTAACCATTAAAAATAGAATGAACAAAACAAAACGATCTGTGTGGAGGGAGTGGCGATTTTCCTGGCCACGTCCCTGTGCTAAATTCTCAGTGAAAGAAAGCTGCTCTGTGCAGAAAACTCTTGATTCTGGGGTAAAGCGGAAGACCGGGAAGGTTTTGGGGCCAGGCAGCTCTGAATTCAGATTCTGTTGTACCCTTTACAAGCTGTGTGACCTTGCAGAAGTTATTTAACTCTTCTCGGTTGAGTTTCCTTATCTGTAGGAAGAGGAACATAATACTTAGTCAATACATGTAAAACTTTGAGTTCGGTACTGCAGGGCAATACAGTGCTAAGTAGGGAGTGGAGAGGATGATGGCGCAGCCCGGGAGACTGCAAGGGTGACTCGCGGGAGTGCCCTCTACCTTGTTTAGTCTTTTGCAAGTACAGTTTGTGTGATCCTCACTGGGAAATTAAAATTTCATATAATATTATGGGCCTATTTGATGTATTTGTAAAGAATGGAACAATCAATATCTTCTTGTAAATGATCACGTTTGATATCTGTATGTTTCTTAATTAAAATTACTCGCAATTAGAATTCTTGTGGGGGGTAAGAATTACACATGAAAATGGCAGACCATGAAATTTACATATTAATTAAAGGAATGATCTTAGTTAATTTAGGTTTGACTCTTCATTCCCTGCTCTTTCCTACTGGACTCACGCATGCTCACAGTCTTAGAACGTTTCTGGTGGACGCTAGCTGACAGTTGGTGATTCCCAGTTACCAGAATGTGGGTTTCCATGTGGGCTAATAGCAAGCTCTGTTGATCAATGAAGGCTTGAAAACTTTAGCTTATGGTCACTTCTCCTTGACCATCATCCCATGCATTTTGTATTGGTGGTGGTCAGGGCAACAAAATTTCATTTAGCAATGAGTCGTCCAAGGTTCACAATGTGCAGTGGGCCCGAGCTCTCCCAGTCAGAGCTGTATTGAAGACGGCCTCGCCTCATGTTCAGGGAGGAATACGTAGGATTGGGAAACAAAGGCAGTATTTCCATTTTGGAAAACATAAACTACAACCAAGGAGTTAAGATTAAGAAACATAAAAAAGTAGATAAAAGAATGGTGTGAGCCATCGTACAACATCGACAGTCCAGGCTCTAGGTGCTTTGTGATGCTTGTCGTTTTGGGGCGGGTACAACATAGTGGAGGTCTCATAGTTGTGGTAGATGGACTCCCTCTTATGCATATGTGGACCTGGCATACACCTTAAGCCTCTGGATCTCATTTCCCTTGTTGATAAATTGGAGGGTGACAGTAACTAGGATCTAAGGTTTGTTAGGTGATTTATGTCCTTCCTGACACTTAGTGAGTGGGAGGTACACACTCAGGGAGTAGGAAGCAAATAAAAAGTGTTCTAGTGCTCCTTCTAGGCATCGAGTCACCAACTAAGCCATTGTTATTGGGAGAGCAATAACAATGCCGGGTGTGGTTAGTAGAAGCCTCAGGTGGCCTAACGTGCAGTACAATTATGCATATTGCACAAGCAACATCTTAAAACAACAGTATAAATGAGCAGACGTACTGTATAATAGTTGTGTAAACATGGAAATCTAGTCTAAATATGACATACAATAAATATGATAGCAAAATACATTCTTTCAAAACACTTTTTAGTGAAACATTAACTGTTATTAATTATTGCTTGACTTTATCATAGACTTGACTTAAAATTTTGTCACTGTTCATTTGATTTTTAGCTATTTCTTTTTCTAATACTAGCTCCTGGTATTTTTCTAAAAAATACACTTTTTTTAATGCACACATTTTCTTTCCACAAAAATCGCATATTTGTTTTCTCAGAATTGCATTTTATGGAAGATAAAACTCAAATTGCTTTCCGTAGATGCTTCCTGTAGAATATAATGTTTAAATTGAGGAAATTATCTCTACAGGTACTAAGGTACCCAGTAAGCTTAATACATCATGCAGGATATTATAATTTTTAATTTTTGGCATAACTATGTCAGTCCAAATATGTCAATAAGAATTGTCTTATGGCCTTGCTTTTTTTTTTCTTTTTTTAAAAATTTTATTTTATTTTAGGTTCCTGCATACATGTGCAGAATGTGCATGTTTTTCACATAGGTAAATGTGTGCCATGGTGGTCTGCTAAGGTGATTTTCTGAACAAAACTTTTTTTTTGAGATGGAGTCTTGCTCTGTTGCCCAGGCTGGAGTGCAGCGGCGCAATCTTGGCTCACTGCAGCCTCTGGTCCCCAGGTTCCAGGTTCCAGTGATTCTCCTGCCTCAGCCTCCTGGGTAACTGGGATTGAACAAAACTTTTCACATGGCAAAACTAATTAAATATGTTGTCTCTATTTATGATTCTTTGGAAGGGTTTGCTAAATTTAGGTGTTGCAACATCATGGAACTTCTCAATTTTATTTCATTCCTGTTAAGAATAGAAATTTATGCAATTAATAATACACCTCTATGAGTTGAAATCTTCCAAAACATTATACAATTTCAGAATAAAACCTATGCACAGTTTGAGCTTTCATTGTTTAATTTGTTTGGCTTACTTTTGAGGTAGATAAATTTCAAGGGCTTCCTGTTTATTTTCAATAATTACATTTTGATAAAAACAGTGTTTTTGTGTTTCTTTGGTTGAATACGTTAATGATTTTCAACTATGGTTGATCTAAATGCAATTAGAATTTCAGGGACTCATTTACAAAAGGGTCCAATACGATTGTCAGCTCTTTAGGTTAGTTTACTGGATCTTTGAAGGCTCAAATATTTCTCACATTAGCTGGATGACAGCAAAGAGAGAAACTCTGGGCTACACTGGTAATTTTTTGTCTGTGTTCCGCTTCAGTGTTGCTATAGACATTTTGAAGTTCAGTTTCTGTATGTACAAATAAAAGTATTTAAACATGTGAAAATTGCAATTTCTATTTGAAAGGAATAGTGCAGCTTGCTTGAATGCAATGATCAGTTACATCACAATCTATTGCAAATATCTTCTGTCAAACACATTTTTTAAACTTAGTAGGAATACTGTTTTTGACACGTGCTGTGCTCCATCACAATTTGTATTCATGTCATCATTGCAAAGCAATCATTTTATCTTCAGTGTTGGACTTTTACACTGCCTTTGTAACGGCAGTCCTACTAATGTGAAATGCCTCACCGCTGACAAAATGAACGTACAAAAGTTGGATGCTGATTCCATAGATTGACAAGAAGATCAAACCATTATTGGAATTCAATGCTTTTCTATCTGAAGCATCGGAGGACAATGATGTAAACCTGGGATCATTTTGTCATGTGTGATGTGCTTCTGCTGAACGGCCTATTGATAGCTATCACTTCACATTTTGTAACTACACAAACCCTTGGAATCATAATGAAGAAAATATATCCTAGAACAACCATCTGTGAACCTAAATGAAAGTCATGCTTCAGGAGTGATACAGATACACCTTCTTCTGGTGTGGGGATTTAATTTTTTTTTGTTTTTTGAGAAGGAGTCTTGCTCTTTTGCCCAGGCTGGAGTGCAGTGGCATGATCATAGCTCACTGCAGCTTTGAACTCCATGGCATAAGGAATCCTCCTGCCTCAGCCTCCTGAGTAGCTGGGACTACAGGTGTATGCCACCACACCAGGCTAATTATTTATTCTGTGTAGGAGTCTCACTATGTTGCCCAGGCTGGTCTTTGACTCCTAGCCTCAAGTGATCCTCCTGCCTTGGCCTCCCAAAGCACTGGGATGACAGGCTTGAGCCAGCCTGCAGGCCTATGTTTCTCTCCCTTATGCTGTTAAGCTCTGGCCTGATGGCAGAGACTGTAGAAGAGTCGTGGAGTCAGGAACTTACCAATGGGGCCCACAAGCTGTCATGGGTTTTGTCTCTGTCTGGGGCTCAGGTCTCTTCATTTATGAAGTTTTGCAGTCTGTGTGGTGGTTTCCAGGGTCCCCTGCACCTCTGGCCACTGTGGCTGTTCGTGTCCTCCCATCCTTTCTTATCGGAATTCGGTGAGCTGGGTGACCTTCAGCAGGACAGGCTGCTCAGGCTTTGAGGCACACCACCACTGGGGCGGCTACACTAAAGACTCTTCCGGTGGGGGACCCACCATGTTGTCTCGCCAATGCCTGAGACACAGATATGGCTTCTATTCCTAAGTCCCTACTAAATTTTTCTAAGAAAAAAAACAAAAACAAAAATACTCTCTGTTAAACTCTTAAATATGTGGAAGAAGATCTCCCCGTTTTTTGGACGGTATGATTGTTGCTAGTTTTTCCACTCTTGTTAGGTGCATCTGCGGCAAGCATCTTTGTGACTCTGGCCTTTTTGCATTGAATACACTGGTCACTATTCATGGAGGGGCTGTTGTGGTTCAGCACAGGCCACTGGACTGTGCCGCCCATTTCACAGACAAAGGAGTCGGAGGTGAGAGGAGATACCTGTATCTTTCCAGGAGACCTGAAGGGTAAATGGTGGGGTCAGCATTTGAACCTGGCACCTCTGAGGTTTAAGGCTGCCCTCTTTCAGCTATGCCATGGATATGTTCCCAGAAATGTGACTGGGTCAAATGACATGAATGCCTTTAAAGCTCTTGGGGCATGCATTAACCTGTTCATGAGCTGTCACAGACACTCAGAGATCACAACACACAAGCCTGTGATCCCAGCACCAGACAGGCAGCGGTGAGCATGCAAGGAGCAGAGAGGCCGCCTTGCTGCGGGAGCTGGGCCAGAGCTCCCCAAGGTGAATGGCAGCCACCAAAGTATGGGATGCCTGAGGGTTGGCCCTGTCAGTTCCCCTCTTCTTGCCCTCTTCCTCCCTGGTCTGCCACACGTCCTCTGACACGAAGAGGACTTGGTCTCTTGAGCTCACTCCCTCTGTGTGGCCTTGGGCCAGCCTCTGAAGTCCACCTCCAACCCCTCCCTTGCCAGGGGTGGGGTCACAGCCCTTCTCTTCCAAAGGTATCTGGGGAGAGCCCAACAAAAGAGCAGATGCTGACATGTTTGGAAATATCACAAAGAATTGCACTGTGGAAAGTGTCAACAAAATTAATAATAATATTTCAGCACAAACGTTCCCCATGGGGGCTGTTTCCGTTGCATTTTAGAAAGCAGATGAGGGTATTCTTAGATCTTGCCACCTGTCATCCTCCCCAGGCACCCTCTAGACTAAAAGAAGTACGTCATGGGAGGCCTTTCACACCAGAGATTGGGGGTGTGGAGGATGAAAAGAGATGTGTGTGACAAGCGTTGCAGGCTTGTCATGGAGGCGATGGTCTGTGGGCTTTATCTTTATTCATGTTCCTCCGAGAAGCACTCTAGGGCCCATGGTGTCAGCCTGCTGCATGGCCAGGGGCCAGCCCCTCCTGTGACCCCTCACCTCCCTGGCTTGCCAGCTTCTAGTGCTCGGGAGGCTAGAGTGAAAGCTGTGTCCCCAGCGTGCACTGTGTCTGCTGGTCCCCGAGGCAAGTCTTTGCATAGATGGAGGCTTAGGATTAGCTTTCCCAGAAGACACGACTCATCTGTCTTGTCTTCAGGGCGCACTGGTCTATTGGCAGAACAAGCACCGCCCAAGTGCATGAATATGGAAGTCTCCGGGATGCTGACACTCCTTCCTGCATTCAAGTCACCAGGTTAGCCAATGCCCACAAACCGACCAGCAGTTCATTTAGTTCAGGGCGTATTTACTGTGCACCAGGAACAGCAGTGGTGAGGATGATAATGACAGTGGCCGTGGTGGCTAGGGAGAGCGCCCCCACCCCTGGGCAGGGTCTGCCTCTGTCCTGATCTCACACGTGGCACTGTGGCGCACTCAGGGCCAAGCTCTGCAGGCTGCGCTGGGGCACACGGGAGAAGGGAAATGGCCTGGGTCGGGCTCACTACTCTGTAGGGACCCTGACAAGCACACACTTCCTACATGGCATGATTTGGACAGAAATCTTATTTTCTTATCAAAACGTGCTCCCCTGAGAGAGACTGCACTGTTGGTGAATACCACGTTTCTCTCCCTTGATGAACAAACTCGGGGACCAACACTATTCAGTGGAGTTGCGGGAGCGGAGTGTGGTCTCCACCCAAACCCGCCCTGGGCTCCCACGACGGGGCGATGCGGCTGCGCGGTGCGGGCAGGGGGCGCCTCGGGGCGGCTCCGCGGGGCCACCTGGGGGGCGCTGGGTGGCGTCTTGTTTGCTGGGTAAGGAGTGGGACTGGGGGGGGGGGGCCAGAGCGGAGGGAATGGGGGTTACAGCGTGAGAAAGAGAAGGAGGTCAGTTGGGAAGGGTGGCAGTGGGGAACGGATATGGGGAAAGGATGGAAAAGGAGCAAAAGCCTGGGGGTTCGGTTCCTTCTGTTTTCGCCGTGTGGCCGCCCTGCCCTGTTCCACGTTCAGTCCAGTCATCGTCTCCCAGCGGGAGGAGCGGTGCCTCGGGGGTCGCTGTTGTTGTGTTCGGGGATTTTGAGGCGCCTGCCACGCTGGGATCCACCTGGAACGGGTGAAAACAGAGGGCTCCGGGTGGAGAGGAGAGGAGGCCGGGGAGAGGCCGGGACTGTTCCCGGAGCCCTTGGAGGAGGACAGCCCTGATGGAGAGGAGGCTCCTGGGGACGCGTGGCGGGGACAGCTTCCTCCTAGGGTTCCCCGCAGCCCAGAATGGGGAGGGGGCACCCAGGGTCGGGGCCTGCTAAACGGGCTGATTGGAACGCCCTCCTGTGAGTGGTGGGGGTCCAGGAAAGTTTGGTGAAGACGCCTGTGAAGGAAATAAAAATATTTTGCCCAAAAATATATTTCTTTGGCATAATTTGAGGTGGCTGTCAGGGAGCCAGCCAACAGAAGTGGCTGCAAAGCTGTCTTTTGTGGGGAAAATTACCTCTGTAGAGCATCTGCCTGGATGCAGCCAGGCCTTTCCGTGTCTAGATGCAGGGGAGATTAACCCAGAGGCTGACACCTTTAAAGGCCTGAAAGAAATACCCACCTTCTATTCTCTCCGAAGGCTGCCACCTGTGAGGCTTCATCTACACAACAAGACCTTTGCCGGCAGGCGCCCTCCCTCCCTCCTTCTGCCCTCTGGCCATGTCTTACCACCATCCCTTGGTACTGGCTGTGCTCTGAGCCTGCATCTTTTCTGTGACCTTGAGGTGGTGCATAAGCCTCTGCCCTCCATGGGGGGTGGTAAGTCCCCCTGTGGTTCTCCCTGTGCGCATGTGAATACATTTGTATGCCTTTTCTCCAATTAATCCGCCTGTTGTGAGTTGATTTTCCAGCAAACCCTCAGAGGGCGAAGGGGAGGTATTTCCCTGGCACCTACTGCTGGGCAGTCATCACCTGGGGTGAAGGCGTCCCTAGGGGAACAATGGGCTTCCTCAGAGAAGTGTTGTGGTAGGTGTGGCACCTACATCTGGAAGGGAAGGCTCAGAAAGGGTGGGGTGAATCCGTCAGGAGCGCAGGCCTCCAGGGGCCGCATGAGGGCTCTGGAGACCTGAGGAACACTGTGAAAAAAAGGTGAAGGGAAGGTAGGAACACCTGGGCCCAGGAAAACAAAACAAGAGACCAGCCACCCCTCCTCCAGCGCACCGAAGCCTGGGCTGCTTGCAGAGCTGCCCCCAAGCCTGGCCTCGCATCCTGGGTGCCGCTGCCAAGGTGAGGGGCCTGTGTGAGCACAGGAAGCACGACCCTCCCTGGGTGGATGTGCCCTTTGCCTCCTGGTCAGGTCCCCAGAAGCCAAGGTGTCAGTGGCACCTGGTGGGGCTGTGGGCCTTACCTCTGGTCTGAATTCAGAACACAGACTTTGGACTAAGGAAGGCCAGCAGGTGCACCCACTCCCTCAGGAAAATCACGGGTTTGCTGCGGGTCTCTGGTGCTCCCCACCACCCTCTCTGCCTTTTGTAAATGTTCCCACCCCCACCCCTTGGCTGCTGCTGCGTTTGTGTTCTCTTTGCAGCTGCTCTGGGGGGACCAGGGGTACTAGTATGGTTGTGGCAGCTGCTCCCTGACTGGGCCAGCGCTGCAGGCAGCAGGACTGTGGCAGGGTCTACGTGCCCTGCAGTCCAGCTGTCCAGGAGCTGGGGAAATCATCATGGCCTCAAGCTTCTCAAGAGGGGCTGGGGCTGCCTTCAAGGCTCACATGGTGGGCAATTTCTCAAAAGAAGGGTCTGGGGCTTAGCAGAAAAATCCGGGAGTAATGAGCCAGGGAGGATGGGAGTTCGTGGAGGCACTGCAGAGCACAGCAGCAGAGCGGCAGCCCAGCCTGGAGTCACCAGGGCGAGGGCGGCGGCCCCCAGCAGGCAGCTCCCCACCTGGGCCACGGCAGATGGTGGCTGTGAGGCAGGAGAATTGGGCCTGGAGGCAGGGAAACTAAGGACTTCCTAGAACGAAATCAAACGGAGACACTTCAGCTGTGACAGGAAATATCCTCTCCATTTACATGGGGCGTACAGTGAGTAACCAGTGGAAACCTCTAGAGGGTATTTAAACCCCAGAAAATTCTGTAACGGGGCCCTTGAGCCCTTGCTTGGGCCCACTCCCCCTCTGTGGAGGGTACTTTCATTTTGAACAAGTCTCTGCTTTTGCTGCTTCATGCTTTCCTTGCTCTGTTTGTGCATTTTGTCCAATTCTTTGTTTAAAAATGCCAAGAACCCGGACACCCTCCACCGGTAACGACTGAGAGCATGGGAACCAGGCTCCTGCTGGAGCTTTTGTCTTTCTGAAGGGGGAGCTATTCAGCACTGCTGCCATTTCCTCCCATCGCCCAGGGTGCCTGGTCCCCCACAGGCTCCCAGGCAGGTTCTCCTGGGGCTGGGGCTGGGCCTGAGCACCCTCTTGGCGTGGGCTGTTGCTCACCTTCCTCAGGGGCACTTCTGTGACCAGTGACTGCCTGGCAGCCGGCAGCCCCATACTGACAGGGAGAGGTGGCACGGGTGCTAGGACGGCCCGTGCATTTGGGACCACGCAACCTGAGTTCCAGTCCTGCTTGCAGCTATGTGACCTTGGGCAGGGCCACCTCACCCACTAGGCACTTCCTTATGGGTAACCAGAGCTGGCAGTACTTAGCTCATAGGACTCACATGCAAGTGTCAAGAGTAGAACGTTTTTAATGCTGCCTCCACAATGCCTGGCCCCAGCCTGGCCCTCTGCCGTGGAGCTAGACCCTGTGGTTGTAGCATGATTCATATTTATCTCCCTCACAGACATGAGCTCGCTGAAGAGCGAATGCCAACCAACGCTTGCTTGAGAGGACAGTAAAGGTTATGCTGCCTTAGGGTAGGTGTAGGTTACATTTCAAGCCAAGCAAATCTGGTTCTTTACTTCAGAAGCTCACAGCTGCCTCCCTCCTGGTTCCTCCGATGGTGAGGCCGGGGCTCCCTGACCCTCCCTCAGCCCCATTAGTTCAGGGAGTGTGATCTTCCCATGAGCCTTCAGCTTGGTTTCTTACTAGCTGCATGACCTTGGCCTAGCTACTTAACCTTTCTGAGCCACTGTTTTCTCAACTGTGAAATGGGTTGAAAATACTTATGTAGCACTAGGTGGAGATCCATGGCTCTTTTTGCTCCTGCTGCCTGTCAGGCCTCAGTCCTCCCCCAGGGAGCCCATGCAGGCGGGGTTTGCAGGTGGTCGAGGGAGTCCACAGTCAGGCCCTCTAGGGGCAGCTCTGGTTCCCTTTGCAGGGTGTGTCCTTCAGGCCTCATCCCTTCAGCCCTAAAGGGATTCATCAGGGTGCCCATGGAAGGGCACCTCACCAAGGAAGGTGAGGTGAGTGACACTGAATGACCCGCTGGACCTGTTCCATCCTATTCTCTCTCCAGAAGTGTGGCTAGCACGCTGCAAGTGTCTCATCCTCATGCATCGCTATACCTCCCCTATGTACTAATGCATCCTTAAGAACAGCACTGGACAGGGTGCCGTGGCTTACGCCTGGCAAACCCAGCGCTTTGGGAGACGAAAGCATAAGGATCGCTTGAGCCCGAGCGTTCGAGTTCAGCCTGGGCAACACAGGGAGACCCTGTCTCTACAAAAAATTTTAAGAAGTAGCCAAGCATGGTAGCACACACTTGAAATCCCAGCTACTTGGCAGGCTGAGGTGGGAATATTGCTTGAGCCCAGGAGGTCGAGGCTTCAGTGAGCTATGATCATGCCAGGGCATTCCCGCCAGGGTGATAGAGCAAGACCCTGTCTCCTTAAAAAATAATGTAGCACTGCTTTGTGTGTTTTTAACTTCCTATAAGCAGCATCATGCTTTACATAGTTTTCTGCAACTTTCTTATCCCTACAACTGTTGTATTTGAGGTTTATCTATGTCAATGTATTAGGACTGGCTTATTTGAATATTGATCCAGATAATATGAATATTTTATTGTGTTATTTTGCATAAACATGGCTCAATTTATTTGCTCATTTAGGTGATTTCAATTTTTCTTTATTACAAGGAGACCTGTCCTGTTCATGTCTCTTCATGGACATAAATAAAAAATTAAAGAAGACAGGTACTGGTCATAGGGTTTCTGGACCTTCCAGCTTAAAACACAAGAGTGCTCTATGAGGCGGGAAGTCTTCTCACACTCGCACCTGCGGTGGGAGCATCCTTGTTTCATGTCCTTCCAATGCTTGGCATTTTCAGGCTTTCGATGCTGCCAATCTGATGAGTGCAGTTCTGATTTGTGTTTTTCCACTTGCTAGTGAAGTCAAGCATCTTTTCACAAGTTTACAGCACTAAGGTTTCTTCTTCTGTGAGTTGCCTATTCACATCTTTTGCTCACTTTGTTTTGTTTTCTTTGTCTAATTTCTTGTGGTTTTTATTTTTAAATTTTCACTTATTTGCCAGGGTTCTATAATCATTTCTTGACACTAATCCTTTTTGTTTATATGTAGAATAATCTATGGTATATCATGCCAGTTGAACATTTCTGAGAGTGAGAAGAGGGCATTGGTAACAATTACACTGGGCAGCAGATGGAGTAGGGACCATACCAGGCAGCCACCTTGGTCATCGGAATGGCCTCCACAAACTTCATTGTTGATTTCTAGCCTAGGAAATAGTTTGTGTGTGTGTGTGTGTGTGTGTGTGTGTGTGTGTGTAACTTTTATTGAATAGTTCATCTTTCCCCTTCTAATTTCTAAAGCTATTCTATAATTTTAAAAATTCTTTCTGGGCTCTCTTTTCCATTGGATTCTTGTGGTAAAATACTATTCTGTCTTAATTACCTTAGCTTTATAGCAGCAGTGGTAATTGTTAGGGTATCTCCATTGGTTTTCCGAAATTATCTCGCCTAGTTTTCATCCTATGTGTTTTAAGAAGAACTTGTCATGAAGTACACACAAACCCTACACCCATATATTTACACACACACAAACATACAGACATACACATGTATGCAGACACACATATGCATTTATAGTATTTGTAATTTTATTGCATTTATAGATTAAAGTTTACTGTATTTATGAAAATGGTATATCTTCCTACTTAATCAGGTACTTATTAGTATAAAACATGAGAGGGAGAATTTCTTTCGGGGGAAAGAAATTTCCTCCAGTACAGAAGGAAATTCTGACAGCTACCAAGTTCCATGGAATGGCCAGGTCCGCCCCTGACTGCTCTACAGTGAGGACCATCAGGCCAAGGGGAAGACCTAACTTAAGAAATGATACAAGAAAAGATCCAGAATTGAAGGAGTGAGTTACCAGATCAAAATAACTCGATAATCATTAAATAAAGTATTAGGTAAGATGGCATTGCCAATAGCACCCTTGAAAGAAGACAATGAGGCAATACCTTAACATTTTCTGTCAGTCTCTCTCTCTCTCTGTAGAGAAAGATCTGTTATTCTCAGTTGCTATATTCTATAAAGTTGCCATGAAAACTGGACTAGTGAATACTGAAATATTACTCCTCAGGGAAATACATACATATTGTATTACACATAGATTTTAATCTTAAATCCTAAAACAGGACACCATGGTAGATTCTATCTACTTTATTTTGTAAAACAGAAAATGAGGTTCGGAACTGTTAAGTGATGTGCCTGAGAATGCCCAACTAGCAGGTGCCTGTTGGGATTGGAACCCGGCTTGTGCCACTGCTCTGGCTGGAGCTTCTCCCGCAGCGCTGCACTGCACTGCACTGCACTGCCCCCTACAGGCTCCGCCCTCTGGTCATCTCTGAGAAGGAAACCAAAAGGCAGAGACCCCTGCCCTGTTCAACCACCTGGGCAGGACTTATGTGAAGGGCGACTCAAGCTTTTCCTACATCTGCATGTCCCCGAATGACCATAAAAGCTCTGCAAGTATTGATTTTGAAAGTTACCAATAAATTTTAGTGAGTAGGTATATGAAATCCATGAATTATGAGTTTTGACTGTGTGTGTGCCTGTGTATAAAACATTATTGGACTTACGTATTCTTTTGAAACTTGCTTTTTTTCTTTCAGTATTATTGTTGTGAGTTACATCCATGTTCATACATGTAAATCGAGTGTACCTGTGCTACTGCTGTATAGTATGTGTATATTTGTAAATTATACACGGTTTGTGTGTCCTTTTGCCTGCGGAAGGAGATGAAGATGCATCTGAAATAAAGATGTTTTTGGTCATCTACAATCCCAGAAAATTTATCTCCTAGGCATCCTTTTAAAAAAAGTCTGTCTGGAAGATGTGTCCCAACAAAATGAGGGAATGAAGAAAATGGAAAACATAGAATGTAGGAATCAAGGGACCTCACACAGGACACAGGAGGTGTCACACAGCAGGAGCAGGTGCAGGGGCTGGGGCCTGGTCTCTGAGCAGTGGGCTTCCAGGAGAGGAGAAGGAGGGAGGGCCCTGCTCCCATCTCCTCTAGGTCCTGTGGTTCTGTTTGACTTTCAATCTTTGTGCATGTTCTGTTTTTATAAACAAACAAACACAAAGCCCACAACTTAATTTTTAAAAATCTCCCTTAAAAATCTATCTCCTAAGGGTAAGAATATGTAGAGAATTCTTAAAACTCAATAATGAGAACAAAAAACTGGATTTAAAAATAGGCAAAGGACGTGAATAGACATGTTCTCAGAAGAGATTTACAAACGGCGAACAAGCACATGAAATGATACTCAACATCACTAATCATTAGGGAAATGTAAATCAAAACCACAATGAGATATCATCTCACACCTATTGGGATGGCTATTATTTTAAAAAAAATGGAAAATAACAAGTGTTGGCAAAGGATGTGTAGAAATTAGAACCCTCTTGTACTGTTGGTGGGAATGTAAAATAGTATAGCTCCTATGAAAAACAGTATACTGGTTCCTTAAAAAATTAAAATGGAATTATCGTATGATCCAGCAATTCCACTTCTGGGTGTATACCAAAATAAATTGAAAGCAGGATCTTGAAGAGATACTGGTAGACAATCCCATTATTCACAACAGCTAAAATGTGGGAGCAACCCAGGTGATATGGTTTGGCTGTGTTCTCACCCAAATCTCATCTTGAATTGTAGCTCCCATAATTCCCATGTGTTGTGGGAGGGACCCAGTGGGAGATAAGAATCATGGGGGCCGTTTCTCCCATATTCTTCTCCTGGTAGTGAATAAGTCTCACAAGATCTCATGGTTTTGTAAGGGGAAACTCCTTTTGCTTGGCTCTCATTCTTTCTCTTGCCTGCTGTCATGTAAGACATGCCTTTCACCTTCCACCATGATTGTGAGGCCTCCTCAGCCATATCGAATTGTGAGTCCATTAAACTTCTTTTTCTTTATGAATTACCCAGTCTTAGGTATGTCTTTATTAGCAGTGTGAAAATGGACTAATATGCCGTATGTCCACTGGTGGATGAAGAGATAAGCAAAATATGGCACATTCATACAATGAAATACTATTCAGTCTTGAATAGAAAGGATATTCTGACCTATGTTACAATATAGATGAACCTTAAAAATGAAACTGGCCCACCTGTTTCTTGTATAAACATAGACATTGACCTTCACTGGTCTTAAAGCTTGAAACTTACATTTGTCTTATCTGAGTTCCTTCCTTAAGGTACCGACTCTTACTCTTCCCAGATAGTATCAAGAAAGTGAAACTCACCATATCACTGCATCCAGACAATGAGATGCCAGACCCCTCATCCATCACGATTCCTCTCTACCAACTCGTCTTCCTTAACCCTCTCTAAATCCTGTTTTCCTACCCATAGTTACATTTCTTCTATGCTATATAAGGCCTTAATTTTAGTTAGTTGAGGAGAAGGATTTGAGACTGATTTCTCATTCCACTTGGCTGGAGCACCCAAATACAGCCTTCCTCCTGCCAATACTCGTTGTTACAGTGATTGACTTTCTGTGTGATGAGCAATGGACCTAGGCCGAACTGCTGGTGTTTCAGTAACAAAACTGATACACCAAGTAAAAGATGCCAGTTGCAAAGACACAAGTGCTATATGATTCCACTTATGTAAGGTACCTAGAACAGTCAAAATAATAGAGACAGTAGAATGATGTTTCATTTTCTTTAATGGATAAATAGTATCCAATTTTGTATATATTCCACATTTTAAAACCACATTCATCCATTGATGAACACTCAGGCTGATTCCATCTCTTGGCTATTGTGAATAGTGCTGCAGTAAACATGGGAGTGCAGGTGTTAATTCAACATAATGATTTCAGATTCTTTGGATAAGTACCCAGTAGTGGTGGTGTCCAACAGGTCAGGTTACCAAAGGGGGAAAGTAAGTGAGGGAATTCCTGGGATCAGGCTGATCTCCTGGAAGTAGAGAGTAGCTTAGTTAGTGTTTACCAAGGACAGGGAGGACAAGAGGGAGGGAGGTGGGGAGAGGTTGGTCAGTGGATGCAAAGTCACAGTTAGGTAGGGGGAATAAGTCCTGATGCTCTGTTGCGCAGTAGGTTGACTATAGTTAACAGTGATATATTGTGTATTTCAAAATCGCTAGAAGAAAGGATTTTGAATGTTTTCACCACAAATAAATGACAAGCATCTGAGGTGCTAAATATACTGAATACCCTGATTTGATGATAGCACAAAGTACACTTGCGTCACAAAATCACACTGAATCTATAAACATGTACAATTGTTATGTATCAACTAAAAACAAAGCAAAACACTTAAAAATCAAGCAACACTTCAGAAAAAGAAAGTAGAATGGTGGTTACTAGGGTCCAGGAAGGTGGGGCGGGGTGGGGGCGGAATGGGGAGTTAGTGTTTAATGGATGCAGCTTCAGTTTTCCAAGATGAAAAGAGTTATGGAGATGGGTGGTGGTGATGGTTACACAACATTATGAATGTGTTTAATAACACTGAACTGTATGCTTAAAATCATTAAGGTGGTAAATTTGATGTTATCTGTATTTTATCATGAAAAAATTGAACAAAAATCCATCTTCTTGAGGCATTTCCTCCCATTGCACTTATTCTGTCTTCTCATTATTGCAATATATGAGGCCAGAGTCAGGAGGAGGCATGAAGGCTTCCTCCACTGTGTGCAGATTCCCAGACCCAAGGCTGTGCCAAGAACCCCTGACTCTACCCCGCATGGGTGCTGAGCAGCGGGACTGGTCACCTCTTGTAATTAGAATCATCTTTGACATGGCAACCACTGTTGATGATGTAGCTGAAGGTTGAGGTTTGAGAACATCTGATGTGATGCAATTTGTGTTCAATTACAACAAAATTGTTCTTGTCCAGGTTAAACATGGGGAATTTAATGGCCTTATTCTTGACCTTTGATTTTCCAAGCACTGAAGCAACTGCCCCACCCCTTGGGATGGCAAGCAGAGAGGAAGGTGTCTTGTAGTTGCCCCAGTTCTACAGCCTGGTCATGGTGCTGACCCCATGGAACAAGCCCTGTAGCCAGAAATGAGGCTACCAGTGAAGGAGTCTGCCAGTGCAGTCCCGCGTGGTCTGCTGAGCCCTTTAACTCATCCACACAGTCTCAGGAAGTGCTATAATACAATCTGTCAATTCCCAGTCTCTTGTGAAATAGTTGAGTAAGTCATTTAACCTTCCTGGGTTTCTGGCCGCACATGTGGCAACACCAGGCAATACCTATTAGAAGTCCCTCCCGATCTCTTTTCTACTCCCAGTCCTAGGCAAGCACTACCTCTTTTCTGTCTCTATAGATACCTTTATTCTGGATATTTTATGTAAATAGAACAACACAAAGTGTGGTCTTTTATGACTGGCTTCTTTCATGTAGCTTAATACTTCCAAAGTTTATCCATATTTCAGTATGTTTTAATATTTAATTTCTTTTTATTGCAGGATAACATTCCATTATATGAATGCACCACATTTTGTGTATCCATTCATCAGCTGATGGATGTTTGAGATGTTTCAGTTTTTTGGGTATTATGAATACCACTGCTATAAACATTTGTGTACAAATTGTTGTGTAAACATATGTTTTCTTTCCTCTTGCATATATACTGTTCATTTGGGCTACAATAACAAAATACCATAAACTAGGTAGATTATAAACAACAGTGATTTCAGAAAACTCAGGACGTGAAAGCAAACCTGCAAAGATGGGAAAGACAGTCTGCTGTGACCTCCAGCTGTCAAGCAGGACCCACCTTACCCAACAAGCCAGGGGTCTTATGTTATCATGGGGAAGGGGCCTGGTGGAAGATAGTCACGCCTGGGGTGGGGCAGGCCAGTCTTCAAATCCAGGGCTGCCACTTGCAGTGGTTGAATCTTTGAAATTGATATAACCTCACGGTAAAAGGCAACTGGTGATGTACGCATTGCAGGGATTGTAATGGGAACTGGAGATGATGAATGTACATAGCTGGCGGGGACACTAGTACACAGGGGGTCCCCAGCAAAGGGCAGCTCAGAGCCTGCTTCCTCATTCTCCATCCTAGAACCATGCCCTGGTGCCAGATTCAAAGAAGTCTGTCCTGGAAGGGGGTCCCAGAGGCATTCCAGGCCAATGTTCCTTCCTCCTGTTAGCCATGTTTTAAATCAGTTGAGATTTTCTTGTACTTTGTTTCATGTAATTGTATTGACTTAAAAGGAACATTGCATGTGCTTTTGAAATCAGGGTTTTGAATCACCTCCTCCACTTGGACGTCTCAGATGAGCAGGTGGACTGAGTTCTCTAGGCTGTGTAGTTGGATGGTTGGTTGGTGGGTTGGTTACTAATGCGAGGGTTCCTGCCCTTTGCCCTCCCCTCCCACAATGTGGTCTCTGCAGATGGACCCAGTGAAACTGAATCAACAAAAGAGGGGCTCACTGTAGAACTTCCTTTAGGTTCGAGTTCGACTTGACAGATTGGCGCACATAGAAGTTGTATCACTTAGGCTGCCCTGTGAGTGGGGGAGGTGTTGGAGGCTGGGTGAGGCTGGAAGCTGTGTTTTCCACAGTGACTGTGGGTGTTATGACCAGAAAGATATTTTGATTTAGAGCCAAGGAGGACCAAGGCCTTATCTTCTTGGTAGTGCCCAACAGGTCAGGTTATCAAATGGGGACAAATAAGTGAGGGAATTCCTGGGATCAGGAATGTGGAGTATGAACCAGTCAGGGTGTTGGTTCAGGATGGAGGTGGTGAACAGGGAGCGGGAACAAGAGCTGCCCCTTCTGTGGAGCTGGCTGTGTGCCTGGGTTGGGGGTGACAGCCTAAGGGAGTTCAACAGAGCCATGCAGGAAAAGCCAGAGTTCCTGGAAAGCCATACAGAAGGGAATATGGCAGATGTGGAAGCCTGGGGTAAAAAGGAGAATTCATTTGGTTTAGGAGGGGAATTCCTTGAGCGGAGGCCAAGAGGCATTCTGGTCCTGGAGTCTGCTGTTTCTAACACCCAGGACCAACGTCCAAGCTGTCTGCTTGTGCACATCAAAGCCCTTATCACTCTTCTCTTTCTACCTAAAACACCCTTCCAAGACTATCCTCTTGGCAAAAGCATAATCATTAGCTCAAGCCTAGCATAGTGCCTGGATCGTAAGTGTTAAGCAAGTGACAAACACCACTCTACTCCTACCACTATCTCTTCCCCACCTGTGTCCTCCAGATCTCATATCTTAGCAGCTACGGATACGCTCCCTGATCTCTAAATCAGGTTGTTCAGACAGAATGATGTTCCCCATATTTGGGGCACATTAGAATACTAATGCCAGGGAGCAGCCCCCAAGCAATTCTTATTTCCTTAGTCTTGGGCAGGACTGAGGAATCAGTAATTTTTAAAAGCTTTCAGATGACTCTGACCTGCAGCTTGGATTGTGCATGTCTGAGATAGAATCCCCACGCCACTTCCTCAGCACTCTTTAAAAATGCCTAGCACAGAGCTCAGCCTAAGGTAAGTACTTTTAAAAGAACTATAAATCTAATAAGGGTTGACTAATTCCTTTTTGCTATCAGGTTGCAATTTTCTTTTATTTATTCATCAACATCTTCTACAATTAAGATGTGTGTATGGACAACAACTGTAGGTATGAATAAGCATTGGTATCTCTGGAATTATTAAGAATTACTGAAATGTGAAATATCATTGTTGAACAGTTCTAATATGTACATGAAGACTATTTTAAACAGCCTTGAGATATAATTTACATGCCCCAAAATCCACCCATTCAAAATGTACATCTCTGCAGGGTTTTTTTTGTTTTTTTTGTTTTGTTTTGTTTTGTTTTGTTTTTGAGATGGAGTCTCGCACTGTCGCCTGGGCTGGAATGCAGTGGTGCAATCTTGGCTCACTGCAATCTCCATCTCCCAGGTTCAAGTGATTCTCCTGCCTCAGCCTCCCAAGTATCTGGGATCACAGGTGCCTGCCACCAAGCCTGGCTAATTTTTTGTATTTTTAGTAGAGATGGGGTTTCACTATGTTGGGCAGGCTGGTCTTGAACTCCTGACCTCGTGATCTGCCAGCCTCAGCCTCTCAAATGCTAGAATTACAGGCCTGAGCCACCATACCTGGCCCATCTCTACAGCTTTTAACATATTCGGAGTTCTGCAATTATCACCACAATCGAAGTTAAGGACACTATCATCACTGAAAAGAAACCCAGTACCTGTTAGAAGTCCCTCCCTATCTCTTTTCTACTCCCAGTCCTAGGCAAGCACTACCTCTTTTCTGTCTCTATAGATATGCTTATTCTGGATATTTTATGTAACTAGAACAACACAAAGTGTGGTCTTTTATGACTGGTTTCTTTCATGTAGCTTAATGCTTCCAAAGTTTATCCATATTTCAGTATGTTTTAATATTTAATTTCTTTTTATTGCAGGATAACATTCCATTATATGAATGCACCACATTTTGTGTATCCATTCATCAGCTGAGGGATGTTTGAGATGTTTCAGTTTTTTGGGTATTATGAATACTGCTGCTATAAACATTTGTGTACAAATTGTTGTGTAAACATATGTTTTCTTTCCTCTTGCATATATACTGTTCATTTGGGCTACTATAACAAAATACCACAAACTAGGTAGATTATAAACAACAGTTATTTACCTCTCCCAGTTTTGGAGGCTGGGAAGTCGAAGAACAAGGTGCTGGTATCCAGTGAGGGTCCACTTTCTCATAGCTGGTGACATCTTGCTATGTCCTCACATGATGGAAGAGGCAAACAAGCTCCCTCATGCCTCTGTTATAAGGCCTTGTATTAGTCCGTTTTCACTCTGCAGATAAAGACATACTAGAGACTGGGTAATTTATAAAGGAAAGAGGTTTAATTGACTCACAGTTCAGCATGGCAGGGGAGGCCTCAGGAAACATAAAATCATGGTGGAAGGGGAAGCAAACACATCCTTCTTCACATGGCAGCAGCAAGGAGAAGTGTTGAGCAAAGGGGGGGAAAGCCCCTTATAAAATCATCAGATCTCATAATAATTTACTCATTATCGTGAGAACAGCATGGAGATAACCACCCTCACGATTCAAGTACCTTCCACCAGGTCACTTCCACAACATGTGGGGATTATGGAAACCACCATTCAAGATGAGATTTGGGTGGTGACACAGCCAAACCATGTCATTCTGACCCTAGCCCCTTCAAAATCTCATGTCTTCACATTTTAAAACATAATCATGCCCTTCCAACAGTTCCCCAAAGTCTTAACTCATTCCAGCATTAACCCAAAAGTCCAAGTCCAAAGTCTTATCTGAGACAAGGCAAGTCCCTTCTGCCTATGAGCCTGTAAAATCAAAAACAAGTTAGTTACTTCCAAGATACAATGGGAGTATAGGCATTGAGTAAATACATGTTTCAAATGGGAGAAATTGGCCAAAATAAAGGGCCTACAGGCCCCATGCAAGTCTGAAATCCAATAGGGGAGTTGTTAAACCTTAAAGTTCCAAAATGATCTCCTTTGACTTCATGT
This sequence comes from Macaca fascicularis, assembly GCF_037993035.2. Lineage (NCBI taxonomy): Eukaryota > Metazoa > Chordata > Mammalia > Primates > Cercopithecidae > Macaca > Macaca fascicularis. Next base: position 1,881,754 of record NC_088386.1, read on the forward strand.
CTCACATTCAGGACACACCGATGCAAGAAGTGGGCTCCCATGGCCTTGGGCAGCCCCATCCCTGTGCCTTTGCAGGGTACAGCCCCCTGTCCCAGCTGCTTTCATGGGCTGGCATCAAGTGCTGTGGCTTTTCCAGGTGCATGGTGCAAGCTGTTGGTGTATCTACCATTCTGGGGTCTGGAGGATGGTGGTCCTCTTCTCACAGCTCCACTAGGCAGTATCCCAATGGGGACCCTGTGTGGGGGCTCTGACTCCATATTTCCCTTCTGCATCCCCTAGCAGAGGTTCTCCATGAGGGCCCCACTCCTGCAGTAAACTTCTGCATGGACATCCATGCGTTTCCATACATCTCCTGAAACCTAGGCGGAGGTTACCAAACCTCAGTTATTGACTTCTGGGTACTCATAGGTCCAACACCATGTGGAAACTGCCAAGGCTTGGGGCTTGTACCCTCTGAAGCAATGCCCTGAGCTATACATTGGCCCCTTTTAGCCATGGCTGGAGGAGCTGGACACAGGGCACCAAGTCCCAAGCCTGCATAAAGCAGAGGGGCCCTAGACCCAGCCCAGGAAACCATTTTTCCCTTCTAGAACTCTGGGCCTGTGATGGGAGGGGCTGCTTTGAAGGTCTCTGATACGCTCTGGGGACATTTCCCCCATTGTTTTGGTGATTAACTTTCAGCTCCTCATTACTTATGCAAATTCATGCAGCTGGCTTGAGTTTCTCTCCAGAAAATGGGTGTTTATTTTCTATTGCATCACCAGGCTGCAAATTTTCCAAATTTTTATGCTCTGCTTCCTCTTGAATGCTTTGCCATTTAGAAATTCCTTCCCCCAGATACCCTAAATAATCTCTCAAGTTCAAAGTTTCATAGATCTCTAGGGTTGGGGCAAAATATCGACAGGTTCTTTGCATAGCAAGAGGAACATTTACTCCAGTTCCCAACAAGTTCCTCATCTCCATCTAAGACAACCTCAGCCTGAATTTCATTGTCCATATCATTATCAGCACTTTGGTTAAAGCCATTCAACAAATCTCTAGAAAGTTCCAAACTTTCCCACAGCTTCCTGTCTTCTGAACCCTCCAAGTCTCTAGGAAGTTCCAAACTTTCCCACATTTTCCTGTCTTCTTCTGAGCCCTCCAAATGGTTACAACCTCTGCCTGCTACCCAGTTCCAAAGTTGCTTCCACATTTTTAGTTACCTTTACAACAGCACCCCACGCTCTGCGGGACCAATTTACTGTGTTAATCTGTTCTGATGCTACTAATAAAGACTTACCTGAGACTGGATAATTTATAAAAAAGAGGTTGAATTGACTCACAGTTCAGCATTGTTGTGGAGGCCTCAAGCAATTTATAATCATGGCAAAAGGGGAAGCCAACCACAATTCAAGATGAGATTTGCGTGGGGACGCTGCCAAACTTGTCAGGCCTAATCTCAGTTATGAGGGCTTCATCCTCATCATGTAATCACTTCCCAAAGACCTTACCTGTTAATATTATTACAGTGAGGATTAAGCTTCAACATATGAATGTGGAGTGGGACATATTCAGACTGTAGTATATACCTAGGAGTGGAATTGCTGGGTCATATGGCAACTCTTATGTTGAACAGTTTAAGGACCTGTTTTCCAAAGTGGTTGCAATGTTTCACAATTCCACCAGCAATGTGTGAGGGTAGTTTCTCCCCATCCTAACCAATATTTATTATTGTCTGTCTTTTCAATTATAGCCATTCTGGCCTTATTGTGATTTTCATTTACATTCCCTAATGACTAAAAATGTTCAGTATCTCTTCATGTGGCCACTTGCATATCTTCTTTGCAGAATTTTCTTCAAATTCTTTGCCCAGTTTTAATATTGGGTTATTTGTCTTTATCATTGAGTTGTAAATGTTCTTTATATATTCTGAATATAAGCCTCATACTGGATATAAGATTTGCAAACATATTCCCCCATTCTGTGGATTTTCTTTTCACTTTCTTGATAGTATTATTAGAAGCACAAAAGTTTTAAATTTTGATGAAGTCAATTTATCATTTCTTCTTTCATCATTTGTGCTTAGAGTGTTGCACCTAAGGAACTACTGCCTAACTTAAGGTCATGATTTACTTCTATGTTTTCTTCTCAGGTGTCTATAGTTTTAGCTCCTGCATTTAGGTCTGTGACTCCCTTTGAGTTAAGTTTTGTGTATGGCATGAGGTAAGTGTCCAACTTGATTCTTTTGCATGTGGATAGCCAGTTGTTTCAGCATTATTTATTGAAAAGACGATTCTTTCCCTACTGGATGCTCTTGGCATCCATGTGGAAAACCAATTGATGATAAATATGTGAATTTGCTTTTGGACTCTCAATGTCTATTTGTATAACTGAATCATATTACCTTGATTACTATAGATGTGTAAGTTTTGAAATTGAAAAGTGTGAATCCTTCAACTTTGCTTTTCCTTTGTAAGAATTTTGGCTATTCTGGGTCTTTTTTATTTTTACATAAATTTTAGGATCAGTTTGCCAATTTCTGAAAAAAAGCAATTTTTGATTTTGTTAGGGATTTTGTCAAATATGTAGGTACATTTTGGAAGTATTGCTATCTTAACAATATTAAGTATTCAGATCAATAAACATACAACGTTTCATTTATTTAGACCTTATTAATTTCTTTTAATGTTTTTGTAGTTTTCAGTGTACAAATCTTATACTTTTTTCTTAAATTACTTAAGCTTATTATTCTTTCTGATACTATTGTAAATGGAATTGTTTTCTTAGTTTCGTCTTCAGGTTATTCATTGTTAGTGTACAGAAATACAATTGATTTTTATATATTAATCCTATATTCTTTTCCCTTGCTGAATTTATATATTAGTTCTAATAATATTTATTGTATTCTATAAGACATTTTATATACAAGATGATGCCATCTGTGAATGAAGATAGTTTTATTTTTTCCCCAGTATTGATATCTTTATTTCCTATTGTTGCCTAATTGCTCTCTGACTTGAACCACCAGTACAATGTTGAATACAGAAATGGTGAGAATAGGTAACCATGTCCTGTTCCTGAACTTAGAGGAAATATTTGTCCTTAAACCAATAAGTATATGTTACCTGTGGGTTTTTAGAGATGTCCATTATAAGTGTGAGGAAGGTATTTTCTAGTCCTAATTTGTTGAATGTTCTTGTCACGGAAGGATGCTGGATTTCATTAAATGCTTTTTTTTTTTTTTTTTTTTTTTTTGGCAAGCCTTGAGACGACCATGAGGCTTTTGTCTTCTGCTTTATAAATAAGGCTTACTACATTAATATCTTGATGATAAATCAAATATATTCCTGGGAAAAACCCACCTGGTTATGGTGTATTACTTTTTATATATTGCTGGATTTGATTTACTACTTGAGGGATTTCTTGAGGACTTTTGAGTTTATATTCACTGAGATTTTGGTTTGTAGTTTTATTTTCCTATGATATTTTTGTCTAGTTTTGATATTAGCCTAATAATAGCCTCATAGAATGAGTCGGGATGTATTCTGTCCTCTTCTGTTTTGTGGAAGAATTTATGAAGACTTGGTATTAGTTATTCTCCAGGTGTTTTCTAGAATTCTTCAGTGAGGCCATCTGAGCCTATGCTTTTCTTTGGGGAGAAAGATAGAAATTCAGTTTCTTGACTTTTTGCGGGCTTATCGAGATTCTTTACTTCTTGAGTGAATTTTGATAATTTGTTATCTTTCTAAAAATCTAAACATTTCATCTAAGTATTCGAATATGTCAGCATATAGTTGTTCGTAGTATTTGCTTGTAGTCATTTTTTAATTATGTAAGGTAGTGATATCCCCTCTTTCATTTCAGATTTTAGTAATTTGAGTCTTCTCTCTTTTTCCCCCAGAAAATGTAAAGTTTAGCCAATCAATTGATCTTTCAAAGAATAAAATTTGATTTTGTTGATTTTCTTTATTGTTTTATATTCTCTGATTTATATCTACATTTACTTATTTTTTTCTATTTCCTTCCTTTTATTTACTTTGGATTTAGTTTGCTCCTCTTTTTCTAGATTCTCAAACTTAAATATTAAGTTTGAGAGCTTTCTTCTTTTTTAATAAGTTTATAGCTATAAATATCCTCTGTGCACTGGCTTCGATGTACCTTACAAGCTTTAGTATCTGGGGTTTTTGTTTTCATTCATCTTAAAGTGTTGTCTAATTTCTCTTCTGAGTTCTTATTTGAACAATTAGTTACTTAGTAGTGTCTTGTTTAATTTTCACACACTTGTGAGTATCCTAAATGTTCTGTTACCGATTTCTAAGTATGGTTGAAGAACATACTTCATATTAATTTATCCTTTTAAATAGATTGAGGTTTGTTTTTAATGGCTTTGCAATTTTCTGTTCTGTCAAATGTTCCATTTGCAATTGAACAGAATGTGTACTCTGCTATTTTAGGGTGCAATGTTCGAGAGATGTCTGTTAGGTCTAGTTAAAGTGTGGTACAAATCTTCTCTATTCTTGTTGACCTTCTGCTTAGTTATTTATCCATTATTTAAAGTGAGGTACAGAAGTCTCCAAATATTATTGTTGAACTATCTATTTCTCTCTTTAGTTGTCAGTTTTTGCTTCCTGTGTTTTGGACTCTGTTGTTAGGTGCATATATGTTTACACTTGCTAGATCTTCCTGATGGGCTAAATCTTTACCATGAAACATGTCCCTTTAAATTTCTAGTAATAATTATTGTCTGAAAGTCTAAATTTTTCTGATTTAGGGTAGCCACTCTAGCTATCTTCTGGTTATTGCTTGCATGGTATTACTTTTTCAATTCTTTTATGTTCAAACTATTTGTGGTCATTGACTCAAAAGATTGGCTTTTATAGATGGCACATAGTTGGATCATGTATTTTATTCATTCTATCAATCTGTGTTTTTTGATTGGAGTGTTTAATTCATTTGCATTTATGTAAGTACAGATATGACAGAATTTACATTTGCCCTTTTGGTTTTTGTTTTCTATATGTTTTACATCTTTGTTCTTCTATTTCTTCAATACTCCCTGCTTTTGTGTTAAGTAGAATTTTTCTAGTATGCCACTTTAATTACTAGTATATTTTTGTGTTATTTTCTTCATGGCTTCCTGATGGCATTACAACTATTGCCTTGGTTTAAAACTTTCTAGTTTTGATTAATGCTAACTTGATTTCAATATCATACAGAAAATTTACTCCAATTTATCTCCATTTTCCTCTTCTTTGTATTATTAATGTCATATAAATCAAGTAGTTATAAGCTCATCAACACAGTAGTATGATTATTTATGTGGTTTTAAAAACAGCTTTATTGAGATTTAATCACATATAGAATTCACCTACTTTAAGTGTACAATTCAATGGTGTTTAGTATATTCACTGAATTGTTCATGTATCTCACATTATTAAAGAAAAAAGGAATTTAAAATAAATTTATACTGTCTTTTATTTATATATATGGAGTTACTTTTACTGGTGCTCCTTTATTTCTTTATCTAGGTTTGAGTTTACAATGAATATTCTTTCATTGCATCCTGAGGAACTCCCTTTGTATTTGTTATACAAAGGATTTGCCATTACTGAATTATCTCAGTTTTTGTTTATCTTGGAATGTCTTAATTTTTCCTTCATTTCTGAAGGACTTTTTTTTGCACATAGAAATCTTGACAGACTTTTTCTTTAGTACATTGATTGTCTCTTCCACTGCCTCTGGGCATCCATAGTTTTAAACGAAAAACTTGTGAATCTCAAGAGTGTCTCTTTGTCTTTGACTTCCCCCAGTATAATTATAATATAAATAGGTACGGATTTCTGAGATTATCTTACTTGGAATTATTTAATTTCTTGGATTAACATTTTCCTTTAAAATTTGGCTATTTCTGCAAATATTCTCTCTTCCCCTTTCCCCTTTTTTCCTCCTTTTTTGTTACTCCCATTATGCATATATTGGTTTGCTGGATGATGTCCTACAGGTATCTGAGGCTCTGTTAATCTTTTTTTTCTGTTCATTTTTTTCTGTCTTTTCCCCGATTGTGTAATTTCAATTGTCCTAATCTCAACTGAAATATTCCTGCATTATTTCTCCTACTTGCTCAAATCTGCTTTTTATCATCTCTAGGAAACTTTTAATTTCAGTTCTTATACCTTTCAGCTTCAGAATGTGTGTGTGATTCTTTATTTAAAAAAATTCTATCTCTTTATCGTTATTCTCTATTTGGGGGAACATAATTTTCATAGACTTTAACACGTTTTGAAGGCATAATTTCATTTAGCTCTTAGAGCATATTTAAAACAGCTGAACTTAATATTTTTTTTGTATGTTCAATATTAGGGTTTGCTCAGAGGCAAGTTTCTAATGGTTGTTTTTTACCCTGTGTATAGGTCATACTTTCTTTTTTCTTTCCATTTTGTAATTTTTTTTTTTCTAAACTGGAAATTTATAGTCATATATTTGGCAACTGTGAAAATCAGATTCTTCCCCACTCCCAGGGTTTGTTTAGGATTTTGTTTGTTGTTTGTTTAGTGGCTAATTCTGTATAGTCTGTATTCTTTGCCATTTGTGACTGTATTAGTCTGTACTCATGCTGCTAATAAAGACATACCCAAGACTGGGTAATTTGTAAATGAAAGAACATTAATTGACTCACAGTTCAGCATGACTGGGGAGGCCTCAGGAGACTTACAATCGTGGTGGAAGGGGAAGCAAACACATCCTTGTTCACATGGCAGCAGCAAGGAGAAGTGCCAAAAAAAAACCGGGGGGAAATGCCCCGTATAAAACCATCAGATCTCGTGAGACTCCCTCACTATCATGAGAACAGCATGAGGGTAACTGCCCCGGTGATTCAATTACCTCCCACCAGGTCCCTTCCTTCACATGTGGGGATTATGGGAACTACAATTCAAGATGAGATTTGGTTGGGGACACAGTCAAACCGTATCAGTGACCATTAAAATTTCTGCTCACTTTGCTTAATGGTTAAGTAAAGATTGGACAGAAATTTCCTTAAATGTTTGGTATCAGTAAGTCACCATTCTTTGCTGAAGAGCTCTTTCTGAATATCGGGCACACCTTTAACATTCAGCCAGGCATTTAACAAGCCTGCCTTGCCCTTTACTTCCTGCTTGAGCAGAGCCTCAAAGTACAGAAGTAAGAAGGCCTTAGGGCCTTCTCAGGCATTTCTTGAGCGTGCACATAGCCCTATATATGTGCATAGAACTTTCTGATTACCAGAAATGTCATAGCTTTACAAAGCCTCTATATACACCTCAATGTTCCACTTTTCCTTTTAAGCATTTGATCAGCCTATTATTAGCCTCAACTGTTATTCACTTCTTTAGGCAGTCGCAAAGTTAAAAAATTGCCTATGAATGGCTTCAACAAATGCCCCTGGGAAAAGGTTCTTTTCACTGGACAAGCTCTGAATCAGGTCACAAAAAGACAGTCTTGCATGCAGAGTCTTTTGGGAAATGAACAGACTAGTCAAATAATGACAATTCTTTGAGAAAGAGGCTTTGAAGGATCTCTGACCACATTCTGCCTCCTGTAGTTGCTGCCAAACTGCTGTTTTTTGTTGTTGTTGTTGTTGTTTTGTTTTCTTTCTTTTTAACCTGCAGAATTAGAGAGAGAATGGGAAATGGACATGTTAAATGCCACAAAGCGCACTATTCTTACAGTGATTCAGCTGCTTTTCTTAAATTCACACTCAGGATTGCTGCAAGCCTTTGCTTAGTTTCTAGAGTTCTGAAAAACTTACTGTTTTGGCCAGTTTTCTCATTGCTTTATGGAGGATAGAGCTTGTGGAAATCCTTACTTTACTATTTTTGCTGATGTCTGATGTGTTGCATATATGTTTTTATTTATATCTAAATATTAAAAAAATTCTTCTCAGAGTTTCAGTTTGACACATAGGCTATTTAGAAAAATTTCTATATGTTTAGAGATTTTCCTTTTGTCTTTCTGTTATTAATTTCTAGTTTAATTCCATTGTGGTCAGAGAAGACACTGCATAGAATTTAAATTCCATACATTTTTTAAGGATTTGGTTAAGCTCGGTACACAGTCTATCTTGTTTAACATTTTATGGGCATTTGAAAAGAATATATAGTCTCCTGTTGTTGCATACATGACATACATGAGTTCAAAGCAAAAGAATGGAAAATTGTACCATAAAAACATTTATTTTAACAGGCAAATGTAGCTATATTAATAACTGATAAGGTACAATTGAGAGCGAAGAAAATTAGGGAAGACACAGAGAAACATTACATAATCACAAGTAGAATCAATCTGCTAGAAAGACATAATGATCCAAAATTCAACAGACAACAGTCTCAAAAATATGTTATTAAAAAATGAAAGAACTAAAAAAATAAATTTGAGTTTTCTGCAGATATCAGTTAGGTCTTGTTGCTTGACGGTTGTTAAATACCCTGCTGATTTCCTGTGTAATAGTTCTGTATGTTCCTGAGAGGTGGGGGGTATTTAAATACCCAACTATAATTGTAAATGTGTCCATTTATTTTTTTAGTTCTTTCATTTTTTAATAACATATTTTTGAGACTGTTGTCTGTTGAATTTTGGATCATTATGTCTTTCTAGCAGATTGATTCTACTTGTGATTATGTAATGTTTCTCTGTGTCTTCCCTAATTTTCTTCGCTCTCAGTTGTACCTTATCAGTTATTAATATAGCTACATTTGCCTGTTAAAATAAATGTTTTTATGGTACAATTTTCCATTATTTTGCTTTGAACTCATGTATGTCATTGAATTTGAAGTGAGTTTCTTATAATCAGCATATAATTGGGTCATGGTTCTATATCTGCTCTGCCAATCTCTGTCCTTTGATAGGTGTATTTAGATCATTTGCATTTAATGTAATTATTGTGTTACCACATAAGTCTACCATTTTATTATTTGTTTTATGTTTATTTCTTATGGTTTTTGTTCTCCTGCTTCTTCTCTCTTCCCTTTTTGTGGATTATTTGAATATTTTTCAAAAGAATTCCATCCTGCTTGATTTGTAATGTTTTTGAGCATATCTTTTAAACTAGTTTTTATAGTTGTTGTTCTCATTATTACAGTATACATTTGTGACCTACAACAGTACACTGATTTCAACGTTTTACCACTTTGAGTGAAATGTTGAAAGTTGACTTCCATTTAAGTCCTTAGGTCTTCACCAGTTTTTATTGTCCTGAATATTTAATGGTGTTATGATTTTTATTCAATTATCAAATATAATTATAAAATTAATGAGTAAAAGAATAGTCTAACATTTTTACTCATATTTATGGTTGTTCTATGTTCCTTTTTTCCCCTGATGCTTTAAGATTCTTCCATTTGTCATTTTCTTTCTCTCTGAAGTACTCCCTTTAGCCCATCTTCAAGGGCATGGAAGCAAACTATAAAATCTTCAGCTTTTCTTCATCTGAGGATGTTTTATTTTATTTATTTATTTTAAAAATTTATTTATTATTATTATACTTTAAGTTCTAGGGTACATGTGCATAACGTGCAGGTTTGTTACATATGTATACTTGTGCCATGTTGGTGTGCTGCACCCATCAACTCATCAGCACCCATCAACTCATCATTTACATCAGGTATAACTCCCAATGCAATCCCTCCCCCCTCCCCCCTCCCCATGATAGGCCCCGGTGTGTGATGTTCCCCTTCCTGAGTCCAAGTGATCTCATTGTTCAGTTCCCACCTATGAGTGAGAACATGCGGTGTTTGGTTTTCTGTTCTTGTGATAGTTTGCTAAGAATGATGGTTTCCAGCTGCATCCATGTCCCTACAAAGGACACAAACTCATCCTTTTTTTATGGCTGCATAGTATTCCATGGTGTATATGTGCCACATTTTCTTAATCCAGTCTGTCACTGATGGACATTTGGGTTGATTCCAAGTCTTTGCTATTGTGAATAGTGCCACAATAAACATACGTGTGCATGTGTCTTTATAGCAGCATGATTTATAATCCTTTGGGTATATACCCAGTAATGGGATGGCTGGGTCATATGGTAAATCTAGTTCTAGATCCTTGAGGAATCGCCATACTGTTTTCCATAATGGTTGAACTAGTTTACAATCCCACCAACAGTGTAAAAGTGTTCCTATTTCTCCACATCCTCTCCAGCACCTCTTGTTTCCTGACTTTTTAATGATTGCCATTCTAACTGATGTGAGATGGTATCTCATTGTGGTTTTGATTTGCATTTCTCTGATGGCCAGTGATGATGAGCATTTTTTCATGTGTCTGTTGGCTGTATGAATGTCTTCTTTTGAGAAATGTCTGTTCATATCCTTTGCCCACTTTTTGATGGGGTTGTTTGTTTTTTTCTTGTAAATTTGTTTGAGTTCTTTGTAGGTTCTGGATATTAGCCCTTTGTCAGATGAGTAGATTGCAAAAATTTTCTCCCATTCTGTAGGTTGCCTGTTCACTCTGATGGTAGTTTCTTTTGCTGTGCAGAAGCTCTTTAGTTTAATTAGATCCCATTTGTCAATTTTGGCTTTTGCTGCCATTGCTTTTGGTGTTTTAGACATGAAGTCTTTGCCCATGCCTATGTCCTGAATGGTACTACCTAGGTTTTCCTCTAGGATTTTTATGGTATTAGGTCTAACATTTAAGTCTCTAATCCATCTTGAATTAATTTTCGTATAAGGAGTAAGGAAAGGATCCAGTTTCAGCTTTCTACTTATGGCTAGCCAATTTTCCCAGCACCATTTATTAAATAGGGAATCCTTTCCCCATTTCTTGTTTCTCTCAGGTTTGTCAAAGATCAGATGGCTGTAGATGTGTGGTATTATTTCTGAGGCCTCTGTTCTGTTCCATTGGTCTATATCTCTGTTTTGGTACCAGTACCATGCTGTTTTGGTTACTGTAGCCTTGTAGTATAGTTTGAAGTCAGGTAGCGTGATGCCTCCAGCTTTGTTCTTTTGACTTAGGATTGTCTTGGAGATGCGGGCTCTTTTTTGGTTCCATATGAACTTTAAAGCAGTTTTTTCCAATTCTGTGAAGAAACTCATTGGTAGCTTGATGGGGATGGCATTGAATCTATAAATTATCTTGGGCAGTATGGCCATTTTCATGATATTGATTCTTCCTATCCATGAGCATGGTATGTTCTTCCATTTGTTTGTGTCCTCTTTTATTTCACTGAACAGTGGTTTGTAGTTCTCCTTGAAGAGGTCCTTTACATCCCTTGTAAGTTGGATTCCTAGGTATTTTATTCTCTTTGAAGCAATTGTGAATGGAAGTTCATTCCTGATTTGGCTCTCTGTTTGTCTGTTACTGGTGTATAAGAATGCTTGTGATTTTTGCACATTAATTTTGTATCCTGAGACTTTGCTGAAGTTGCTTATCAGCTTAAGGAGATTTTGGGCTGAGACAATGGGGTTTTCTAAATATACAATCATGTCATCTGCAAACAGGGACAATTTGACTTCTTCTTTTCCTAACTGAATACCCTTTTTTTCTTTCTCTTGCCTGATTGCCCTAGCCAGAACTTCCAACACTATGTTGAATAGGAGTGGTGAGAGAGGGCATCCCTGTCTTGTGCCAGTTTTCAAAGGGAATTTTTCCAGTTTTTGCCCATTCAGTATGATATTGGCTGTGGGTTTGTCATAAATAGCTCTTATTATTTTGAGGTACGTTCCATCAATACCGAATTTATTGAGCGTTTTTAGCATGAAGGGCTGTTGAATTTTGTCAAAAGCCTTTTCTGCATCTATTGAGATAATCATGTGGTTCTTGTCTTTGGTTCTGTTTATATGCTGGATTATGTTTATTGATTTGTGAATGTTGAACCAGCTTTGCATCCCAGGGATGAAGCCCACTTGATCATGGTGGATAAGCTTTTTGATGTGTTGCTGAATCCGGTTTGCCAGTATTTTATTGAGGATTTTTGCATCGATGTTCATCAGGGATATTGGTCTAAAATTCTCTTTTTTTGTTGTGTCTCTGCTAGGCTTTGGTATCAGGATGATGTTGGCCTCATAAAATGAGTTAGGGAGGATCCCCTCTTTTTCTATTGATTGGAATAGTTTCAGAAGGAATGGTACCAACTCCTCCTTGTACCTCTGGTAGAATTCAGCTGTGAATCCATCTGGTCCTGGACTTTTTTTGGTTGGTAGGCTATTAATTATTGCCTCAATTTCAGAGCCTGCTATTGGTCTATTCAGGGATTCAACTTCTTCCTGGTTTAGTCTTGGAAGAGTGTAAGTGTCCAGGAAATTATCCATTTCTTCTAGATTTTCCAGTTTATTTGCGTAGAGGTGTTTATAGTATTCTCTGATGGTAGTTTGTATTTCTGTGGGGTCGGTGGTGATATCCCCTTTATCATTTTTAATTGCGTCGATTTGATTCTTCTCTCTTTTCTTCTTTATTAGTCTTGCTAGTGGTCTGTCAATTTTGTTGATCTTTTCAAAAAACCAACTCCTGGATTCGTTGATTTTTTGGAGGGTTTTTTGTGTCTGTATCTCCTTCAGTTCTGCTCTGATCTTAGTTATTTCTTGCCTTCTGCTAGCTTTCGAATGTGTTTGCTCTTGCTTCTCTAGTTCTTTTAATTGCAATGTTAGAGTGTCAATTTTAGATCTTTCCTGCTTTCTCTTGTGGGCATTTAGTGCTATAAATTTCCCTCTACACACTGCTTTAAATGTGTCCCAGAGATTCTGGTATGTTGTATCTTTGTTCTCATTGGTTTCAAAGAACATCTTTATTTCTGCCTTCGTTTCGTTATGTACCCAGTAGTCATTCAGGAGCAGGTTGTTCAGTTTCCGTGTAGTTGAGCGGTTTTGATTGAGTTTCTTAGTCCTGAGTTCTAGTTTGAATGCACTGTGGTCTGAGAGACTGTTTGTTATAATTTCTGTTCTTGTACATTTGCTGAGGAGTGCTTTACTTCCAGTTACGTGGTCAATTTTGGAGTAAGTACGATGTGGTGCTGAGAAGAATGTATATTCTGTTGATTTGGGGTGGAGAGTTCTATAGATGTCTATTAGGTCTGCTTGCTGCAGAGATGAGTTCAATTCCTGGATATCCTTGTTAACTTTCTGTCTCGTTGATCTGTCTAATGTTGACAGTGGAGTGTTGAAGTCTCCCATTATTATTGTATGGGAGTCTAAGTCTCTTTGTAAGTCTCTAAGGACTTGCTTTATGAATCTGGGTGCTCCTGTATTGGGTGCATATATATTTAGGATAGTTAGCTCTTCCTGTTGAATTGATCCCTTTACCATTATGTAATGGCCTTCTTTGTCTCTTTTGATCTTTGATGGTTTAAAGTCTGTTTTATCAGAGACTAGTATTGCAACCCCTGCTTTTTTTTTGTTCTCCATTTGCTTGGTAAATCTTCCTCCATCCCTTTATTTTGAGCCTATGTATGTCTCTGCGTGTGAGATGGGTCTCCTGAATACAGCAGACTGATGGGTCTTGACTCTTTATCCAGTTTGCCAGTCTGTGTCTTTTAATTGGAGCATTTAGTCCATTTACATTTAAGGTTAATATTGTTATGTGTGAACTTGATCCTGTCATTATGATATTAACTGGTTATTTTGCTCGTTAGTTGATGCAGTTTCTTCCTAGCCTCGATGGTCTTTACATTTTGGCATGTTTTTGCAATGGCTGGTACCGGTTGTTCCTTTCCATGTTTAGTGCTTCCTTCAGGGTCTCTTGTAAGGCAGGCCTAGTGGTGACAAAATCTCTAAGCATTTGCTTATCTGTAAAGGATTTTATTTCTCCTTCACTTATGAAACTTAGTTTGGCTGGATATGAAATTCTGGGTTTAAAATTCTTTTCTTTAAGAATGTTGAATATTGGCCCCCACTCTCTTCTGGCTTGGAGAGTTTCTGCCGAGAGATCTGCTGTTAGTCTGATGGGCTTCCCTTTGTGGGTAACCTGACCTTTCTCTCTGGCTGCCCTTAACATTTTTTCCTTCATTTCAACTTTGGTGAATCTGGCAATTATGTGTCTTGGAGTTGCTCTTCTCAAGGAGTATCTTTGTGGCGTTCTCTGTATTTCCTGGATTTGAATGTTGGCCTGCCCTACTAGTTTGGGGAAGTTCTCCTGGATGATATCCTGAAGAGTGTTTTCCAACTTGGTTCCATCTTCCCCCTCACTTTCAGGCACCCCAATCAGACGTAGATTTGGTCTTTTTACATAATCCCATACTTCTTGCAGGCTTTGTTCATTTCTTTTTCTTCTTTTTTCTTTTGGTTTCTCTTCTCGCTTCATTTCATTCATTTGATCCTCAATCGCTGATACTCTTTCTTCCAGTTGATCGAGTCGGTTACTGAAGTTTGTGCATTTGTCACGTATTTCTCGTGTCATGGTTTTCATCTCTTTCATTTCGTTTATGACCTTCTCTGCATTAATTACTCTAGCCATCAATTCTTCCACTTTTTTTTCAAGATTTTTAGTTTCTTTGCGCTGGGTACGTAATTCCTCCTTTAGCTCTGAGAAGTTTGATGGACTGAAGCCTTCTTCTCTCATCTCGTCAAAGTCATTCTCTGTCCAGCTTTGATCCATTGCTGGCGATGAGCTGTGCTCCTTTGCCGGGGGAGATGCGCTCTTATTTTTTGAATTTCCAGCTTTTCTGCCCTGCTTTTTCCCCATCTTTGTGGTTTTATCTGCCTCTGGTCTTTGATGATGGTGATGTACTGATGGGGTTTTAGTGTAGGTGTCCTTCCTGTTTGATAGTTTTCCTTCTAACAGTCAGGACCCTCAGCTGTAGGTCTGTTGGAGATTGCTTGAGGTCCACTCCAGACCCTGTTTGCCTGGGTATCAGCAGCAGAGGCTGCAGAAGATAGAATATTGCTGAACAGCGAGTGTACCTGTCTGATTCTTGCTTTGGAAGCTTCCTCTCAGGGGTGTACTCCACCCTGTGAGGTGTGGGGTGTCAGACTGCCCCTAATGGGGGATGTCTCCCAGTTAGGCTACTCAGGGGTCAGGGACCCACTTGAGCAGGGAGTCTGTCCCTTCTCAGATCTCAACCTCCTTGTTGGGAGATCCACTGCTCTCTTCAAAGCTGTCAGACAGAGTCGTTTGCGTCTGCAGAGGTTTCTGCTGTTTTTGTTATTGTTTACTGTGCCCTGTCCCCAGAGGTGGAGTCTACAGAGACAGGCAGGTTTCCTTGAGCTGCTGTGAGCTCCACCCAGTTCGAGCTTCCCAGCAGCTTTGTTTGCCTACTTAAGCCTCAGCAATGGCGGGCGCCCCTCCCCCAGCCTCGCTGCTGCCTTGCCGTTAGATCACAGACTGCTGTGCTAGCAATGAGGGAGGCTCTGAGGGCGTGGGACCCTCCTGGCCAGGTGTGGGATATGATCTCCTGGTGTGCCTGTTTGCTTAAAGCGCAGTATTGGGGCGGGAGTTACTCGATTTTCCAGGTGTTGTGTCTCAGTTCCCCTGGCTAGGAAAAGGGATTCCCTTCCCCCTTGCGCTTCCCAGGTGAGGCGATGCCTCGCCCTGCTTCAGCTCTCGCTGGTCGGGCTGCAGCAGCTGACCAGCACCGATCGTCCGGCACTCCCCAGTGAGATGAACCCAGTACCTCAGTTGAAAATGCAGAAATCACCGGTCTTCTGTGTCGCTCGCGCTGGGAGTTGGAGACTGGAACTGTTCCTATTCGGCCATCTTGCTCCCACCATCTGAGGATGTTTTAATTTCCTCTTTGTTCCTAAAGGAGAGTTTTGCTGGATATAAAATTTTTAGTCGATAATTTTTTCTTTTTCTTCTTTTTTTTTTTTTTAAGGACTTAAAGAATGTTGTGTTCTTCTGGCCACCAAGGTTAGATGAGAAATCTGTCATTCACATTGTTATTCTTCTGTAGGTATTGTGTTTGTTTTTCTCTGGCTGCTTTCAAGATTTATCAGTGTGTTTAGTTTTCAAAAGTTCTATTTTGATGTAGCTTGGCATGGATGTGTTGGGATTTATTCTGTTTTGAGTTCAGCTTATTGGAGCTGCAGGCTTGAGCCTTTTGCTAAATTTGGGAAGTTTTCAGTCATATTTCCTCAATCACCAATTCAGTCCATCTGAGTTCACTCAGCTTCTAGGAGCTGTAGGATTGAGGCTTTTACTAAATTTTGGAAGTTTTTGACCATGATTTCTTCAAACATGAATTCATTCTCATTCTCTTTATCCTCTCTTTTGGTAACTTCAGCCATATGAATGTTAGATTTTTGTTGCTGTTGTTATTCTCTCACACGTGCCTGAAGCTCTGTTTAGTTTTCTTCAGTCTGTTTTCTCTCTGTTGCTCAGATTGGGTAAAGTCTATTGATCTAGCCTCAAGTTGATTGAGTGTATGTTCTTTCATTTCCACTTGACTTTTGAATAAATATAGTGATTTTAAAAATTTCTGTTACTTGGTTTTAATTCCCATTTGTTTCTTTTTTATAGCTTCTATTTCTCTGCTAATATTTTATATTTTTTATTAGTTTCAAGAGAATTTGTAATTGATTCTTTAAGCATTTTTAAATGGCTGCTTTAAAATTATCCTTATTAGATAATTTTAACATCTGTTTCATTTTGATGCTGGACTCAGTTGATTATCTTTACTCATTCAAGTTGTGATTTTCTTGGTTCTTGGTATGGTGGGTCATTTTTTATTGTATCCTGGATATTTTATCTGTTATATTAGGAGACTATAGGAATTATTTAAGTTTTTTGTTTTAACAGGCAATCATTCTATTTAGGTTTAGCATTCAAGTCTTGAACTGCTTTTGTGGGCTGAGGTTACAATGGTAATTTAATTTTTTAAGTCTTTGCAGTACTTGATTTATCTGGAACCATTGGACTTTTCTGGTGCTGCCTAAGATAGAAGAGAGAGTTTCCCCACGCTGAGTGGCTAAGCCTCTCTTGGTCAGGGAGTTTGGTGGGATTCCCCCCACTGATGACTCCTGGCTGCCCAGAGGTCGGCCCAACTCATACTCTTAAATGGTGGTGATGGGTTCACCTCAAGTTGTCAGATGCATTCTTGTTTGACCCTTAATAGGGATGAACCTACCTGGACTGCCTTCTGTTGCTAGATTAGGGGCAGAAAAATGCTGGGTCTGAGGCAGCTTCCTAGATTTGGTTGGGGCATATAAGGCATGCTGCACTGTGCTTTTCCCATTGTCTGTAGCCAGGGAAGGGGAATCTCAAGACTACAGGGTCAAAGAATCTTCCTTGCTATGGTTATAGATCTCTCTACTGAGCCTGTCCATCTGCTCTTGCTTTCTGGGGGAAGAGGGGAGTTTCAGGACTTTCAGGTTCATGATGCTCGTGAAGTGAATGGGGCATTGCAGTCTGTCTTGCTTACTGTGACTGGCTCCACTTTCCCATCCTGTGTCTCCGGAAGGGGAGCAGCATCTTGGAAGGGTGATGACAAAGAGAATTCCTGCACTGAGCTGCTTGTTGTGATGAGGTGTCTCTGGCTAGGATTGCAGTAGATATTCTGGCCCATGGGCTTCTTCCTAGGGGCTTCCTGGACCATGTTGCTTGTCTCCAGGTCCCTCCAATTAGATGCTTCTGCCTGCCCTGGTATCTCTTGGCAGGGGAAAGAAGTCTTGGATCTGGCAGGAAAATACAGTGCTTCTCTTAGCCTATTGTTGGTGTAGCTTCCAACAGATACCCTTTAATAGTGCTGATGGGTTCACCTCATGTAGTCAGATGCATTCCTCTTTGATCCTGAGTGGGGATGAACCTACCTGGACTGCCTTCTGTTGTTAGATCAGGGGCAGACAAATGCTGGTTCTGAGGCAGCTTCTTAGATTGACTGGGGGAACGTCAGGCGTGACACCACCGTGCCGCTCCCGCAGTTCTGGGATCCCAAACCAGCTTACCTTCTTCTTACTTTTTTTTTTGGAGACGGTGTCTCACTCTTGTTGCCCAGGCTGGAGTGCAGTTGCATGATCTTGGCTCACTGCAACTTCTGTCTCCTGGGTTCAAGCGATTCTTCTGCCTCAGCCTCCCAAGTAGCTGGGATTATGGGCGCCTGCCATCACGCCTGGCTAATTTTTGTATTTTCAGTAGAGACAGGGTTTCACTATGTTGGCTAGGCTGGTCTCAAACTCCCGACCTTGTGATCTGCCTGCCTTGGCTTCTCAAAGTGCTGGGATTACAGTTGTGAGCCACTGCACCCAGCCCTTCTTACCACCTTTTTTGGGCTCTCCTGTTTTGGTTGTCTCTTGAATTATTTCCGGGGTTCTGCTTAGTCAGGAGATGCAGGGAGGAATGAATGGGCCTGCACTGTTTGTCCCTAGGTGTAGTCTTTAAATCCATGCTCTGTTTGGTTGGAGTGTAAAGGTCAGCTGGTCAAAACAGAAGCCAGATGGCTTTATCAGCAGGCTCTCCCTGGTCTCCCCTGCTTTTACCATCAGGGCTGCTGCACGTACATGATATGGTGGTGGTCATTTCCTCATCTGCATCTTCCCTTGGGCTGTGGCTGATGTTTCTGGGTTATTCACAGCTATATTCCCAGGCCTGGCAGCATTCCTGGCTCACAATAGATGCTCAGCAAATGCTAGTTGCATTCTGCCTTTAATACATCATTTGACTCAGTTAGATGACTTTTTGCTTTCCAGAGATGTTGTGACCATTGTGGTCTGCTGTGTTGAGGTCAGATTTGTTGAAGTTAAGAATTTGGACTCTGGAACCAACTGCCCTGATTTTGACTTCTGGCTCTGTGACTGGCTGCCCATGTGACCTTGGGCAAACTACTGAGGTCATCTGTATGTCAGTTCTTTCAATGGAAAAAATGGGATAATCACAGTACCTGCCCATTAGGGGTGTTAAAAAGATTTGAACAAGTTAATATTCATAACACTATGTGGATGTATTAATTCAATCAATTTAAAAATTGATCATGAAAACATCAAAGAGACATGTTGTGTCTGGTCTGTTCTAGGTGTGCACATGGCGTTTCTGAATGACTATTTATTTTTGCTCTAATTACTCAAAAGAAGCTGCTTAAGGATCTGCTTAAAACTGTCCCTGGGTTGGAGGAGCTGCTAGTCTGCAGTTCAAAGTTTGCTCCTCTACTAGCTTTGTTAAAGTTGGGATAACAATTTTGGCCCCAAGGATTTCTCAGTTGGCCAAATTATCTGCCGCTTCTCAGAGGTCATAGGCTGTGGTGCTGTAATCATTAATGGTAGTTACTTTATGTGTTCGAACCCCAAGTCTGGGCTGGGAAGCCGTCCCCCTCCTTTGATACTGGGTGCTGTATGATGACCTTCTTCCCCTCCCGGAACTTGATCCCCGTGTCTCCCAGATTCAGATGACCTTTTCAAAACAGAAAATCACTCTTATTAGTGTATAAAATGGAGCCAATCGGGAAATGAGTGACTCTGTCTTCATCTTATTGTGCATTGATCCCTCCAGTTCCCACCCTCACAACAACAACAGGTCAGACACACGGCAAATCCACAGCTCTCCCTGAACCATGTGTGTGCTCACACATCAGCCCCACTTCCTTCCCAGTGTCTGCCAGTCTGCAGTAAATTACCAGATTTTGCTGACGTTGCCATTTCCCTTCTGAGCTTAATGACTTGTTTATTGATGACTGATTTTCCCATATGGGCTTTTATCCCACTAAAACAACATTTGCTGCTTTTTTCTGGACTTCTGCTCCCGGGAAGATGAAGTAGACAAGGTTTCCCCTATTATTCCCTCTCAGAACAACTAAAAGCCTTGGGCATGGTGTACAAAACCAGCCTAAGAAGAAGGCAGGCTGGCTAGAGAGCTCAGGACACGAGGAAAGAGAGGACAGTAAGATCCCTGGGTTTCCTATTTGCCTTGTATATCCCAGACTTAGAGGCTACCTGGGAAAGCCATGAGAACAGATTTAAGAGTCCCCTCAAAAGCTTGGCCTTTCTAGCTGAAAGGGACCGGAAAAGGGTCAACTGACACAGACAGAACTCCCAGTGAAACACAACAAAAAAACCAGAAGCCCCATCCTCACCCATGCCAGCAGAGTCTGAGTGAGGAGTCTCAATTTCCACCCCACCTGGCTAATAAGGCGCCCCCTGCCTGTGGGGTGTTAGAGGGGACCGACGAGAGGGTCAGGGCCGTCTCCTTCACCCAGCACTGACAAGGCTGGAGGCGGCAAAGGAGCAGCGAGAGGACACTCCTATTCCTACCGCGGGGGAATAGCCGACCAGAGAGAGCTGGATTCCGAACGCTGCCCAGCAGTGTCTGCGAGCTCCTCCCTGCTCAGGTACCAACAGAGGCTGAACGGGGGACTTTGACGTCTACCCTCCCCTGAAATAATGCGGTAGCATGATTCACTCCCCTGGGGGAGGAGTATCTGAGAAAGGCAGTAAAATGGGGGTTTAAACAAGATCCAAGTCTCACCAAATCACACCCACAATATTCAGGTTTCAAATGAAAATCATATGTCACACAGAGAACCAGGAAGATTTCAAACTGAATGACAAGTGGCAATCAATATACACCAGCACCGTGATGCTGGCAATGCTGGGATGACCACACACAGGCTTTAACCGGCCAGCATAAAAGTCGGTCCAATGAGCAATGATGAAAATGCTTGGAACAAATGGAAAAACAAAGTATCAGCAAATAAACAGAAAATTTAAAGAACCAAATGAAAATCTTCTTACAACTGAAAAATACAGTAACAGATGTTAAAAAAATAAACCTCACTGGATAGGCTCAAAGCAGAATAAAGAGGACAGAGGAAAGATCTGTGCAATGGAAGAAAGAAAAATAGGAATTCCTAATTTGAAACACGGAGAGACAATAGAAAGAAAAAATAAACAGAACTTCAGGGCCTCGTGGGACTATGACAAAACATCCAACCTGTGTCCTTTGGACCCTGGAGGGAGGAGAATGAGGGCGGGGCTGGAAATGTACTTGATAAAATAATGGCTGAAATTTCCCAAGTTTAGCAAAAGACATAAACCTATAGATTCAAGAAGGTGAGTAAAATTCAAACAGAATAAACCCAAAGGAATCCACATGAAAGCACAGAAGCATAAAACTTATGAAAAATAGACTAAAAAAAAAAAAAAAAAAAAAACCTGACCTAAAAGCAGCAAGGGAGAAACAAGACCTTGTCTTTAGGAAGAAAACCTGTGAATGGCAGCAACTCTTCTCCAAGCCATGGGGCCAGAAGAGCTGAAAAAGAAAAACGATCAGTGGAGAAACCCCGTCTCTACAAAAAAGACAAAATAATTAGCTGAGCATGGTAGCAGGCACCGTCGTCCCAGCTACTCAGGAGGCTGAGGCAGGAGGATTGCTTGAGCACTGGAGACAGAGGCTGCAGTGGAGCCGAGATTGCCCTATTACACTCCAGCCTGGGTGACTGAGGGAGATCCTGTCTCAAAAGAAAAAAAAGAAAGAAAGAAAGAAAGGAAAAGTCATCAGCCTGGAGTCCTATAGCCAGTGGAAATATCCTTCAGAAATAGGGGAAATCAGGACTTTCAGATACTGGGAAACTGAGAATCTGTCACTAGCAGATCTTCCCTAAAAGAATAGCTAACAGGGGTTAAACAGAAAGAAAGCAAAAGGAAGAACGTTCAGAATGTCAGGAAGGAAAAAGGACATGGTAAACCGAAATTGGTAAATACCTTAGACTTTGTCTCTCTTCTTGGGTTTTCTAAATGATGCTTGATACAAAAATTTGAGAACTGTCTGATGTGTTCCTATTGTATGTAAATATTTAAAGCAATGATATTGTAAACAAAAGGGTAAAACAATATAAAGGGAGGTACGGTTTCCATACTTCACTCAAACTGGTAAAATGGAGACCCAGTAGACTGTAGTAAGTGATGTATATAGCGTAATACATACAGCAACCACTAACAAAACTGTCCCAAGAGTATGTTCAAGAAGAATATAGATAAATTAATATGGAATTCTTAGCCTGGACACCAAAAACCTGACTCATAAAAGGAAAAAGTAATAAATTGAACTTTTTCAAAATTAAAAATGTTTGCTTTGTGGAAGACCCTGATAAGAGAGTAAAAACACAAGCTACAGACTGGGAGAATATATTTGCAAATCACACATCTGACAAAGGACTAGTCTCTGGAATATATAAAGAACTTTTAAAACTCAACAGTAATGGAATAAACAATTCAATTAGAAAATGGGCAAAATACATGAACAGATACTTTATGAGAGGATATACAGATGGCAAATAAGCACATGAAAAGATGTTCAACATCATTAGCTGTTAAGGGAGTGCAAATTAGGACCACAATGAAATATCACAATGCACCTATCAGAAAGGATAAAATTTAAAATAGGTGACAGCAGCATATGCTGGTTAGAAAGGTGAGAAACAGGATCTCCCATACACTGCTGGTGGGAAGGTAAAATGGTACAGCCACTCTGGAAAATCGTCTGGAAAATACTTCCTCATAAAACCAAACATGCAACATATGACCCTGCAATTGCCCTCCTGGGCGTTCGTCCCGGAGAAATGAAAACTTATGGTCACACAAAAATCTGTACGTGAATGTTCATGGCAGCTCTACTTGTACAAACCTAAAACTGGAAACTACCTGGATGTGAATGATTTAAAAAAAAACCCTTACATCCATGGGATGCTACTCATCAATACAGAGGAACAAACTCTTGCAATAACTGAACGAATCTCTTGGAAATTATGGTGAGTGAAAAAATTCCAAAATGTTACATACATATGATCCCATTGATAGAACATTATTGAAATGACAAATTACAGAAACAGGGAGCAGAGGACTGGTTGCCACGGCCCTGAATTAGAGAGGGTGCACATGAGCCCAAGAATATGGAAGGAGGGGAATTGGGCATGCATCTCCCATGTCCTCGAGGGAGCTTGAATGGGGTGTGTGACCCACGCCCTGAGGGAGAGAGCCTGGGACATGCATTGAGGTCATCCCAGTGAACAGGGAGGAAGGGCTGGATGGGAGAGACCTAGCTGGAATAGAATCAGTTCAGGTAATGCTGGGTAGGGATAAAACACAACAAAAAGATTCTTGTACATCTCAGTTGCACCATGCATGGATGTGTGAGATGGGACTGTGTGTGCCATGCTCTAAGAAGCACCCACATTGATGAAGTGTGGCTTCCATTCTTCAACCTTTTCTGCACCCTCGCACACCACCTTTTCCACCCCACTCACACCCCAGGGCCTGGCTCTCGGGCCTGCACTGAAGGGAAGGGGGTCCTGAAAGCCCTACAGTGATTGCCGTCCTGGAGTCAGGGACATAGACCCATGCATCCAGCTCCCCCCAAACCTGGGGCTCTCCAATGGAGGATTCATGCCTCCCACAGTGACTGCCATCCTGGAGTCAGGGACATAGACCCATGCATCCAGCTCCCCCCAAACCTGGGGCTCTCCAATGGAGGATTCATGCCCACTACCCACGCTGGACTTCCTGAACCAGAACCTCTAGGGATGGGGCATTTTATTTTTTTAAAATGCTCCCAGGTTATCCTAATGTACAAGTAAATCTGGAAGCCACATAGTGATATAGAATCACTCAGAGTTCACTGTCAATCGGATAAAAAAAAAAAATGTGTGCTAGGACAGAAGAGGTCCTCTGAGCTATTACCCTGGCATGAGATCTCCAAGTATTGTGCATATCACCTGCCCGTCAAACAACCCGTGAAGAAGCTGTGTCTAGAACAGTATCAGCGCCTGATGAGGGAGCACTCCCTAAGCTACTAGGTGGGGGCACCCTATCCCACTCATTGGCTCGTGTATGCTTCACCTTAACACTGAGTGTTCGATGGTATTATTCCTACTCTGTAGATAAGGAAACTGAGGTCGAGCGAGCACAGAAAACTTTCTAAAATGAGGTGCAGACCCAGGTCTGTCTTAGCCCCAGTCCGTGTTCTTTCCACCAAAGCACTCTGCCTGCCTTGTAATGCCCACCACCAGGAAAGCTAAGATATGCGGCCCCTTCTCCTAAGAAGCTGCTAACTGACAAACACAGCCAGGCACATGAATATGAGAAGACAATTAAGTGTTAATCGATGTGGAATTGATTCGTGAACGCAGCGAGGACCAGCACAGCATACAATCGCGTTCACGTGGCTAGTCTGTCAGGGTGTTCTGTGCTGCTTTAAGTGGCCATGCACCCTCCATAACGTCAGGAGCCAGAAAGCTTCCTTCGCTTGACAGGCCATCTCTGTGTGTTGACACTTGATGAATGAGAAATGGAGGACACGACCCCTGTCTCTGTGTCCAGGTGAAGATGCCTCTGAAAGGGTCAGTCATGGCACCCTGTGGCACTCTCTACCCCCTGCTCTCAGGAAATGGCAGGGAGGCCGACGACAGCTGCTGAACAGGCTGACTGCTGGGGACAGGAGGGGACTGACAGCTCCAGTTCACGCCGGAGTCCCGGTAAACAGCTGGGGTTAATTGGGAGATGACATCATGATTCAAGAGTGTTTGAGGCAGGAGAAGAGGAAAGAGCATGCACGGCTGCTTTTGACGCATTTCCCGCAAATGTCTGCTTTATAACTTGAGAGGTATTGAAACCAGAAAATGGCCCTTGACAAGCATGTCAAGGAAAGGAGAGGAAGAGAGAAAACTGTCCTCAGATCACACACCCGCCCCCAAGAAAGAAGTGCCTCTCCCTCTGATGGCTTTGTGAGACTTAAAAGCGGTTTCTTTTGTTGACCATCAACGTGCATTTGTAATGACAGCATTTGTAATGCTGGTGGAATGACAGCACTGTGTGCTGCACTTTATTAAAAACTCTCAGGCATCTTATTTTGATTGGCTTACATAGTTCTCACTATTTCCCTTCCTATTTAACTAGAAGCACACCTGTGTGTACCTTCCACCATTATTCAGATGAAAAATGTAAAATTGTCAGGCAATTTCAGAGTTCTCCATGCAACAGTGTCAATGATTCCTGTCCTTACAAAATGTAACATTTGTGGTACTGGTTATTTGAGACAGTCCCCAGGGTGGCCATCCTTTTCATTCACTGCTTGCTGGCTGTGGGACCAAGGCATCACCGAGGGGCACTCAACATCTTTGTGCTGAAAGTAGTCCCTGCATGTATCTTGTATCAACCACATCAGTGCCTACTGTTCTTGTCTCTCCTGAATTCACTCACCAAAAGCTCTCTGTGCTATTATCTCTTCATTTATCCTCCCATGCACCTCTATTTTTGGCTCAGTGCCAGGTGGGACCATCGTCACGGTTAATTTTATGTTCTCTGGAGTATTTTTCTTCTAATTTCTTTGTTTCTATTAATTTTGTCTCAGCAGTTGAATATACAAATACAGATGTACCTCAATTGACAATTGAGCTATCACCTAATAAAGCTGTCGTAAGTTGAAAATATCATGTCGAAAATGCATCCAAAATGCCCGACTTACCAGACATCACAGCTCAGCCTAGCTTACTTTAACCGTGCTTAGAACGCTGACATTAGCCTACCATTGGGCAAAATCACCTAACATGAAGCCTCGTGTATGGTTAAGTGTTGAATATCTCACATAATTTATTGAATACTGTACCAAAAGCAAAAACCAGAATGGTGGTATGGATACTTGAAGCAGAGTTACTACTGAATGTGTATGGCTTTTGCACCACAGAGGAGTACAAAAATCCTTAATTTGAACTGTCATAAGTTGGGGACCATCTGCTATGTGTTTTTAAAATTTATAAGATGGAATCACATATGTACACTGTTCTGTATCTTGTTATTCATTTCTTCTTTATCAGAATTTGTGTGTTGCTATCAGCTAAAGTAGCATAAGCTGTTGTAATATATCAACCCCCACACTCAGTGGCAGAATGCAATAAAAGTTAATTTGTTGCTCTGCTCTCCCAAACAGGTGCTCCCGACAGGCAGGCAGCTCTCCTCCACGCACAGAAACTCCTTCTGCCCTGCAGCTCCATACCAGTTCCAAGGGCTGTGTGCTCATTGGCATCGAGATGTAGCAGGTGACAGAACATAGAATGTCAGTGTGATGGTTTCCTAGGAGCCAGCCTTAAAGTCTGTTAGATCTATTGGTTAGAACTAACACTACAGCTTCTCCTAACTGCAAAGGTGGATTAAAACATTTTAGAAAATCCTAACTGAAATGTGGTCTAGTCCAAGCACAGGAAAAAAGAGACAATGGATTAACTGAGCAGCTAATGTAATCTACCTCCCCGGTTATCACATGTCCATTCTACCCTTGAAGATGGAGTGAGCCGGGCGCGGTGGCTCAAGCCTGTAATCCCAGCACTTTGGGAGGCCGAGACGGGCGGATCACGAGGTCAGGAGATCGAGACCATCCTGGGTAACACAGTGAAACCCCGTCTCTACTAAAAATACAAAAACTTAGCCGGGCGAGGTGGCGGGCGCCTGTAGTCCCAGCTACTCGGGAGGCTGAGGCAGGAGAATGGCGGGAACCCGGGAGGCGGAGCTTGCAGTGAGCTGAGATCCGGCCACTGCACTCCAGCCTGGGTGACAGAGCGAGACTCCGTCTCAAAAAAAAAAAAAAAAAAAAAAAAAAAAAAAAAAAAAAAGATGGAGTGAATGTGATTTATTTTTAGGAAAAAGAATTTTCTATGGGTTATCCAGTTATTGCAACTAAGTAAAAGGAAGGAAGAAGTGTGCAGTGTTCTCCATCAAGTCTAGGTGGGGCTCCCTGGAACCCAACAACTTATGAATTACAAAGGGAAGTTATTTGCATCCCCTGCAATCCTTTGCACTATCCAGTGATGGAATAGGGACATGATAATCCTAATAAAATTGTTGTGAGGCACCAACATTCAAAACTGGTTTCAGACTGAGTTCATGATGTCTTGGACAATGTAGATCTTACAAAAACTTAGTAAGTTTTGGATCTATTTGTCTCTAATCATTTCTCTGTGCCTCGAAACATAGTGAAAATTACTTCCTAGACATATTCTCAAGCCAGATTTCTTGTATCATTTTGTTTTACTTCTTCATGCCTGTCCTGCTCTCCGAACCATGAGTCTATCAGAACCAAAGACTGTGGATGAAAGTCGCACTCCCCTGATCTCTGTCTTCGAGCTGAGTTGAAGGGAGAAATGTTTTTGCAAACCTCACTCAATCTTACCTCTTATTATTGGTTGTGTAGAACCTATCAGATTTTCTAAAACGTTTGGATTCCCAACTTTTTGAAACATTTGTATTCCCTTTAATTTCTGCTTGCAAACATGCCGATTCTTTCCAGAGGTTTTATCTTCCTTATAATACTTGCTGAAGGCAGAAAGTAAAAGCAGCGTACTCTCTCTCCCACATTCCTCTGGAGCCACAGGCTCCCCAGCCATGGCACCTGCCTTCCAAGTGAGCAGTGTAGCCAAATGCCTTGCCCCTGCATTTCACAGGGCTCCTTGTTCCACTCTGCCACCAAGCCAATGCCATATACTTTTTTTTTTTTTTTTTTTTTTGAGACTGAGTCTTGCTCTGTTGCCCAGGCTGGAGTGCAGTGGTGTGATCTCAGCTCACTGTAACCTCTGCCTCCCAGGTTCAAGCGATTCTCCTGCCTCAGCCTCCTGAGTAGCTGGGATTACAAGTGAGTGCCACCACGCCTGGCTAATTTTTGTATTCTTAGTAGAGACATGTTTCGCCATTTTGGTCAGGCTGGTCTCGATCTCCTGACCTCGTGATCCACCCGCCTTGGCCTCCCAAAGTGCTGGGATTATAGGTGTGAGCCACTGCGCCCGGCCCATATACATTTTAAGTTTGTGAGGGATTATTCAGTATCCCACTTCAAGTTAAAATTTCCATTTCAGTTAAGCTGATTTTATTGGTATAACAGAACAACTTCAGAAATCTCAAAAATCCCCCACAGACACTTTTTTCTTAGCCACGTAACATCCACGATGAATGTTCATGTTAAGCAGGTGACTCTCCACCAGGCATTGATCCAAGTTCTTTCCCTCATCAGTGCATGGCTTCCACATCACCTCTGTCTCCGCATCAGCTGGAGGTCATGAGGGGGGTGGGGTTGATGGCACGTGTCACTCCACACCTGACTGTGGGAAGGTAGGGAACGTATCCCGGCTGTGTGCTCACGGAAAACAAAAGCAAAGACAAAACAGTCTGCCAGAACTACCATCTCATTGTCACCTCACTTTTACCTTCAGAATAACATCTGCACATGCATAGAATACGTCCAAATGGGAGACAAGGGTACTCACTGGAAAATAAGATTGCTTCCCAGAGACCCAGTCACCCTTGTGAATCTACTACTGTTAGCCATTCCTTGTGTGGCTTTCTAGAATTTGTGTGTGTGTGTGTGTGTATGTATAAGTGTATGTAGTGTGTGTGTGTGCAAATTGTCACATCATCAAACTGTTCTTTTCCTTTAGATCTTCTTAATTCTTAAAGCCGCATGATCTTCCATGATGGGCGTATGAACTTTTAATTTGTTCCTTTTTTTTCTTTCCACACAGTAAATACTGCAATGAACTTTCTTGAAATCCTGTTGTGACTACATCCATGGGGTAAATTCCTAGCACTACAGTCTGGAATTTTAAATTTCATTATGTTATAGTGTTCACATGATGAAATAGCTTAAATACTATTCTTTCCCTGTGAAGTATATATTGATAGTTATTTGGTTAATTAGTATTCATTTTTTTAGTTTGTATAATTGATTTGTTGTAATTCTGAATTTGTTTCTGTAAAACATAAGGATTAAAAAAAAAATTTGAGAAGGAGACTTGCTCTGTTGCCCAGTCTGGAGTACAGTGGCGTGATCTCGGCTCATTGCAACCTCTACCTTCCAGGTTCAAGCAATTCTCCTGCCTCAGCCTCCCGAGTAGCTGGGACTACAGGCGCCCGCCACCACGCTCGACTAATTTTTTGTATTTTTAGTAGAAATGGGGTTTCACCGTGTTAGCCAGGATAGTCTTGAACTTCTGACCTTGTGATCCATCCTCCTTGGCCTCCCAAAGTACTGGGATTACAGGCGTGAGCCACCACGCCCGGCCAGGAAATTTTTACTGTAAGACGTTTCTTCTCTGTTTCGCACTGCTGGTAACAGCCTCTGGGACCAAGGCCATTCACTTCCATTCTCAGCCGGCTCGTTCCTTCATTCAGTTGGCTCAGAGATTTATAAATGGCAGAACACAAGCCTGGGGAGGCGCTGCCTCCAGAAGCCAGGATGCCGACTTCTCGCTGAGCCACCTGCAGGCCCCAGCACTGGGGGCCTGGGATCCCAGCCACTGTCGAAGATGGGCATGTGCCCCCTGGATGCTGCGGGCCCACCCTGAGATTGGGGTGCCTGTGATGAGTAGGGAAGAAAAGGCCTGTGGTGAGCATCTCTGAAAAGAAAAGAACGAGGCCACCCTACCTGGGGACCCCAGGTCCTAGGAAAGCCTGAGAGGAGCCTGGGGTGGTGGGGCGGCCACTGGCATCCTATCCATCCCGGTGCACAGGCCCAGTGAGCCAACACTTCACCCGGGAAGGCTGTGTGGACCCTGGCAGTCTCAGGACCGGCCTACTTCATGCAGGCCCCTTGGTAAAACATTATTAATAAATTCAGGCCGGTAGTGGTGGCTCATGCCTGTAATCCCAGCGCTTTGGGAGGCCAAGACAGGCAGGTCTGTTGAGCTCAGGAGTTCTGAGACCAGCCTGGGCAACATAGAGAGACACTGTCTCTCAAAAAATATATAAAAATGAGCCAAGTGTGGTGGCAGGTGCCTGTGGTCCCAGCTACTCAGGGAGCTGAGGTGGGAAGATCAGGAGTCCAGGGAGGTTGTGGCTTCAGTGAGCTGAGATGGGGCCGCTGCACTCCAATCTGGGGGATACAGTGAAAGTCTGTCTAATAAAAAACCTCAACAGGATGGTGATGCTGAGCTTGGACCAAGCCTGACCCCTTGAGTGCCAGCCTGTGTGATGCTTGGCATACGCTTTGAGGTTGTGCCCGTGGTCTAGAGGTAGGATGTACCCACTCCAAGTTCCTCCACCCCCACCCCATCCCCTTCCCCCCCGACCCCCACTGCTGCAGGAGCAGAGCACCGTGGGTAGTCAGGGCAACACTGGGTGCCTGCCACTCAACAGTGAACAATGAGAGCCCTCTGAAGTGCTATTGGTATTTGCTGTCTGGCACACACAGCATCCCCACCCAGGAATCTAGAGGCACCCAGCCTATGGCTCACAGGTGCTCAGGACTGGCAGCCACCTAGGAGGGAAGGATCTGTGTGGCCACCTGCCTGGGGTCAGATGACAGGCCCACTCTGTTGGAGCAGAGGGGCAGACTGGCAGCTCCCTGCAGAATCCTGCTCTTGGTCCCTTATGGTGTGCAACCAAAATACTCACCAAAATCCTCCTCAATTCATTGGTGGCATTTAATTATTAGCAGATTTCACTCAAAAGCTGGGCTTTTGGCTTCACTCGAGATGCTCTAAGGTGTGGCCACCTGGGCTTACTGCTTAGGAGACTGTAGCTCTTGTTGCTTTAAGATGGGGCCAATTCACCAGCATCCCCACCCGGCCTCTTGGCTCATGCATGTCTCTGCCCAGACTTTTTTTTTTATCTTGTATTTTTATTATTTTTTGAAACGGAGTCTCACTCTGTATCCCAGGCTGGAGTGCAGTGGCGAGACCTCAGCTCACTGTAACTTCTACCTTTCGGGTTCAAGTGATTCTCTCGCCTCTGCCTCCCAAGTAGCTGGGACTACAAGTGTGCACCACCATACCTGGCTAATTTTTGTATTTCTGGTAGATACAGGTTTTGCCATGTTGGCCAGGCTGGTCTTGAACTCCTGATCTCAAGTGATCTGCCCGCCTCCGCCTCCCTGGAATTACAGGGTGTGAGCCATCAATCATGCCCGGTCCTTTCTCTAGGCTTTAGACACTGATTTTACAACAACCATAATGCTTTAAAATTTGAGTGGGTTAAACACGATATCAAGAACTGCTAAGCATTATTTTAGTTTCCACAGAATGTCTTTAGTTTTCCAAATAACTTTCTCAAGGAATAATATGCCCTATTTGTCTGCTAGGGTTACATAACAAAGCGCTGCAGACTTGGTGGCTTGAGAAACAGAAACTTTCTCATAGCACCAGGACCGGAAAGGATCAGCCAACCAGCAGGGTTGGTTGCTTCTGAGGACTGAGGGAAGGATGTGCTTGGTCCCTCTTCTGGGCTTGTAGATAGCTCTCTTCTCCCTGTGTCTTCACCTTGAATTCTTTCTGCACTTTCTCTTTCTCTTCACTTGGTGTTCTTTTTATCCTGACATTGGCGATAGGGGCCCACCCAACTCCAGTATGACCTCATCTTAACTAACTGTATATGGAATGGCCCTGTTTCCAAATTAGGTCATATTCTGAGGTCCTGGGGATTCAGACTTCAGCATATGAATTTCAGGGAGATGCAATTAAATTTATAATATATGCATACTGTAAAATTTACATTTGTATATGTTTATGTGTATGATTTTTGAAATACATTTATGTCCATGTACTTCTCACCACAATCAACATATTAAACATTTCCTCCCATTCCCAACTCCTCTGAAAGTTCCCTTGTGCCCATCTCTGGTCATCCTTCCACCCCATCTTCAAGCAAAACCTCTCATCTCTTAGTTTTGGCTTTTCTTGAATTTCAGGTAAGTGGCATCAAACACTGTGGACTTGTTGGAGTCTGGCTTTTTTCACCCAGCGAAATGTCTGTGAGATTAGTCAGCATTGTTAGGTGTATCAATAGTTTGTTCTCTTTTTATTGCTGAGTAGTATTCTATCCTATGCACATCTCAATTTCTTTTGTCTACTCATCTGTTGATAGTCATTTGGGTTGTTCTGAGTTTTGGCTATATGAATGAAGCTGTGATGAACACTCAAATGTAAGTCTGTGTGTGAACGCTCATGCCTCCAGCTCTCTTGAGTAAATACCGAAGAGTGGCTTTTCCCCATCTTGGGGGTATAAGTGTGTAGACCTTCATATGGGGCTCCCCATCAGCTTGTACCTCCACAAGCGCTGCAAAAGGGTTCCCCCAGTCTGTGTCTTCCCTTTTAGTTTTCTTTAGTGTCTTTCGAAGGCCAGGTTTTAATTTTGATGAAGACTAATTTATCAATTTTATTATTTTATGATTCGTGCTTTTTGTGTCATATATAATAAATATTTTTTATTTAATTTAAAAAATTTTTAAATTTAATTATTTATTTAGAGATGGAGTGTTATTCTGTCACCGAGGCTTGAATGCAGTGGCGCAATTTCGGCTCACTGCCACCTCTGTCTCCTGGGTTCAAGTGATTCTCCTGCCTCAACCTCCTGAGTAGCTGAGATTACAGGTGCGCACCAACACCTCCGGCCATTTTTTTTTTTTTTTTTTTTTTGTATTTTTAGTAGAGATGGGGTTTTACCATGTTGGCCAGGCTGGTCTCGACCTCCTGACTTTGTGATCCACCCACCTTGGCCTCTCAAAGGGCAGGGATTACAGGTGTGAGCCACCACATCTGGCCCTAAATTTTATTTTTATTTTTAATTTTCGTGGATACATAGTAGGTGTATATATATATAGGTACATGAAATGTCTTGATACAGGTACGCAACGTGAAATAAGCACATCATGGAGAAGAGGGTATCTCATCTCTAACTGTAATCCCCATGTGTCGAGGGAGGAACCCGGTGGGAGGTGATTGCATTGTGGCGGTGGTTTCTCCCGTGCTCTTCTCATGATACTGAGTTCTCACAAGATCTGATGGTTTAAAAGTGTGTGGGTGTGGTGGCTCCCCTCTCGCTCCTGCTGCCATGGAAGATGTGCCTTGCTTCCCCTTCGCCTTCTGAAATGATTGTAAGATTCCTGAGGCCTCTTCAGCCACGTGGAACTGTGAGTGAATTAAACCTCTTTCTTTCTAAGTTACCGAGTCTCAGGTGGTTGTTTATAGCAGTGTGAAAACAGACTAATACAGTATCCATTCCCTCAAATATTTATCCTTTGAGTTACAAACAATCCAATTACACTCTTTAAGTTATTTTAAAATGTACAATTACGTTATTGACTATAGTCACCCCATTGTACTATCAAATAGGTCTTTCTGATAAAATTGCATACTCTAAGTCACAGAGATATTTCTTCTACATTTTGTTTGAGAGGTTTTATTATGTTAGCAGTTAGGTTGAGGTCTTTGGCTCATTTCAAGATGATGTTGGTGTGTTGTCCAAGGCTGGGGTCCAGCTCCATTATCCTCCATCTGAGTGTCCGGGTGTCCTAGCACTGCTTGTTTTGAAGGGTGTATTTTCCTCATTGAGATAGTTCAACACCTTTATTAAAAAAACAGTTACCATGACTGGATATATATCTAAACTTTCTGTTTCATTTTATTGATTTCCATATCTTTTCTTAGGGCCAAACCACACTGTGTTAATTATAGCAGCTTCATAGTAAGTCTTGAAATCAGATAGTGCAATTTCTATTTTTTTTCTTTTTCACAATTGTGTTGGCGACTTTAGGTTCTTTGCACTTCCATATAATATATGGAATCATTTTGTCAATTTCCTTAAAAATCTGCAGGCATTTTGATTGGATTTCACTGAATCTATAAATAAATTTGGAGGGGGTGAGCATTGTGACAAAATTCAGTATTCCAATCCCTGGACACAGATTATCGCTCCATTTATTTATGTCCTTTTTCATTTCTCTCAATAATATTATGTAGTTTTGAGTGTACAGGTTTTATGCATCTCGTAATAAACCTATTTCTATATATTTCAATATTTTGTTAATGATATTGTTTCTAAATTTAGTTTTCCAGTTGTTTGATGCAAATATATAGAAGTATATACATGCTAATTTTTTTGCTTGTGACATTATTAAATACATGTAACCTTGTTAAACACCTGTGACTTTGTAAATTAGTGCAGGCAAGATTTTTGTAGACTGAATTTTACACATAGACAAACATTTCATCTGCAAATACAGGCATCTTTGCTTTTTCATTTCTGATTGCTATAGCTTTGATTTATTTTTACTGTCTTTTTATATGGGTCAGGACCTCGAGTACAGTATTGAATAGAAGTGTCGAGTGAACATTCTCGTCCTGCTCCCCGTCTTCAGGGGATAGCATTGTCTCATCTTTAAGTATAATTTTAGCTGTAAAGATAAATTTATTATTTATTTTAGGTGTCCTTTATCAGGGTTAGAAAGCATTCTTTCATTCTTAATTTGGTGAAAATTTTTTATCCAAACAAAGCTGTTGAATTTTATCAAATGGCTTTCTAGTATTTATTGAGGTTAAGTAGGATATGATAAACTATGCTTTATCCTTTTAAAGTAGTGAGTTGCAGTGATTGATTTTATTCTTGAATTGTGAACTAACTTTACTTTCCCAGGAGAGGCTCTATTCAATCATGATGCAATGTATTAGATTTCTTAATCTTTTACAGTGTATTTTTGAACTTATGTTTATGAGAGATAATGGGCTATGCTTTCTTTTCTCATAATGATTTTGCCCAGTTTCTGTGCCAGGATTATAGTGGTCTCAAAATGAGTTGGAAGGCTTCCCTTATTCCTGTATTTTCTGAAAGAGTTTGCATAATATTGATATTAATTCTTCCTTGAATATTTAATAGAATTTACCAACTGGGCCTTAATTTTCTTTGTGAGAAGTCATTTTTTTGAATTAATTTCATTAATAGATAAAGATTCAGATATTCTCTTTGGTAGATGGAGTTTTCCAAAAAGTTACTTATTTGGTTTAGTTATCAAAATTACTTATATACAGTAGCTCAAAAACTACCTTATTGTACTTTTAGCATCTATGGTTAATGATGTGGTTACTTTGTGCTTTTTTTCCTGATTTTCTAGATTGGTATTTATCAATTTTACTAATCTTTCCAACAGATGCACTTTTAATTGTCTGTATATTTGGCTTTCCATTCCATTTATTTCTGTTCTTATCTTTATAGTATTTTTTTTCTACTTAGTTTGTGCTGTCAGTCTTCTTTTTGCTAGTTTGTTAAGGTAGAAACTTAGATAATTGATATTAGGTACACCTTAAAAAAAATTCTTTCCATTTTACAAAAGTATTAGGTTTACAGAAGAGTTGCAAAGATAGTGCAGAGAGCTCTAGTATTTTTTTTTTTTTTTTTTTTTTTTAGACAGAGTCTCACTCTGTCATCCAGGCTGGAGTGCAGTGGCGTGATCTCAGCTTACTGCAACCTCTACCTCATGGGCTCAAGCAATTCTCCTGCTTCAGCCTCCCGAGTTGTTGGGATTACAGGCGTGAGCCACCACCCCTGGCTAATTTTTGTATTTTTAGTAGAGTTGGGGTTTTGCCATGTTGGCCAGGCTTGTCTCAAACTCCTGTTCTCAAGTGATCCACCCGCCTCAGCCTCCCAAAGTGCTGGGATTACAGGTGTGAGCCATCATGCCCAGCCACATTATTAACCAAAGTTTATACTTTATTCCTATTTCCTTAGTTTTTATTTACAGTCCATTTCCTTTCTCAGGATCCCATGACGAATCCCACATTCCACTGAGTCTCCTTAGTCTCCTCTGGACTGTGACAGCTCATTCGACTTAACGTTGTTTTAGATGACTTTGACGGTTTTGAAGGGTACTGGTCAGGTATTTTGTGGTACACCCCTCAACTGGGGTTTGTCTAATGTGTTTTTGATGGTGGGACTGAGATTATGGGCTTTCAGGAGGAAGATCACAGCATTTAAGTGCAGTTCCCATCACGTGGCCTCGAGGCATATGCTGTCAGCATGGCTTCTCCTCTTGATGTCAATCTCCATCGCCGGGCTGAGAGGGTGTTTGCCAGAGTCAGGTTTTCCCATTGCAGTGCTGTTCTTTCTCTCGTGTCCATCCTGTGCTCTTTGGAAGGTGCTGACTGTGTGGAGTACACCCTTGAGGGCTGGGGACTTGTGCTCCATCTCCTTGAGGAGGAGTCTGTAACTACATAAATTATTTGGAATTATTCTGAATGGGAGATTTTTCAATGTCCCCTTGCTATGCACTCAGTCATTTATTTATATCAGTATGGACGCGTGGTTATTTGTTTGATACTTTAGGTTATAAGCTATATCATTTGGGTTATAAATGACTATATGATCTATTATACTGGTCAGTTCGTATCTTTGTCTATTGGGAGCACCTGGGCTTCTGTGACATGCCCTCATCATTTCATGTGTGGTGTTTTTGCTGACTTAAAATTTTACTTTATTTTTATTTAATTTTTACACTTCTTTACTCTCTGATACTATAATATTCTCAAGGCTCGTCTTACACAGATAAGTCCTGCCTTAGACCTAGACTCAGCCATTTCTCCAGGGACCCCTGGCTCCTTTTACAGGGGAATGGTGTTAGAAGCAGAAGTACGTGCATGATGTATGCTTGCTGGTGCCGGGGTATTGTGCCTCTAGGCCCTCTTTGCTAACAGAGAAAGGAAATAGATGTATGTATTCTAACCTGTGTACATACACATTTCCAGAAGTATTTCTATATCCATCCATCTATATCCATATTAAATTACACTTGAGTTCATTTTGACATCTCCAGCTCTCACACAGCATCACCTGGTCCATTCTTGCTCTTACACCTGACTTATCTGTAATGTCTCACTCCAGCAGTGAAAAAACTAGCCCCTATCACCTGCCATCCATTTACTCAATACCAGTATACAAGTATAGTGGTTTCAGGATTATCAACTAATGTCCCTGTGAGACACAGCTTCACCAACTAGAATGCAGTGCTTTGTACATTTCCTTTTGTCTTTAGTCTTACAGCTTCCACTCATTTAAAAAGCTAGTTAGATCAGCACATCCCTGCTGCATTGAGATATGTCATACATCGATGATGCAGTAAGATTATTTTGTCATAGTCTATATTTCATCCTGAGACTCCCTGACCTCCCAATTAGTATTTTATTCGTATCTATGGAGGTTAATTATTTGTGCTTTAAAGCTCTATGGGTTTTGGCTTAAACACAGGGTCATGTATTCACCTTTATAGTATCATACAGAATAGTTTCATAGTCATAAAACTCTCTTTCTTTACCTAGTCATCCGTTCCTCCCCGTAAACTGCAGGTAATCACTGATCTATTTTCCATTGCTATAATTTTGCCTTTTCCAGAATGTTGTGTAAATGGAATCATATAGTATATAGCCTTTTAAGACTGTTTTCCTTTTTAATATAGTCATTTAAAGTTATGCATTTTCCTATAAGCACTGTTTGAACAGTATTTCTCAAATATGGATATGTCTTCTTGACACTATCATTCAGTATTGAAGTGTTTTCTAATTTCTTTTGTGATTTCTTCTTTGTGTCTTGGATATATAAAAGTGTATTGCTTAATGTCCAAACACTGGAACTTTTTCTGATATTTACATGTCATCGATTTTGAATGTATTTTCATTGTGTCAGAGAATATAATCTGTACAATTTCATTACTTTCAAATACATTACGATTTACTTTAAAGCCCCGTGTAAGTCTTTCTCGGTAAACGTTCCATGAATACTTGAAAGTGGGTTCTGAAGTATCTTACCCACACCTCAGTGAAGCTTCTCGGGCCCTGAGTCTGGGGAACATCAAGATATTCCTGATATCCCTTCCAACTTAAAGGGGAGAGATGTATTTGGTTTATAAATACCATGAGATCAAAGGTGAGATCTGATGAAATCTGTCTCACTTTTGCAATGGCTGGAAGACAACTAAAGACAAGATCTGGCCACCTGTGGCATGTCTAGAGCATCATGGGCTTTTAGTCTGGACATGATTTTTCAACCCTAGCTGCTGCTTATATTGGTTTCTTCCCAGATGATAAAGAGAGATGCGGATTTATGTTGATAAACTTCAACCAAATAACAAACATATACCTTGTTATTTTGTTAGTTGGTGGAAACTTACGAAGCCATCTGAATTACTTTTTGGTACAAACTATAAAACTCAGTATTTAAAGAAAGCCATAGTTTTGCATAAAACTCTTTGGAGAGACTTCTGCCTCCTTGGAGATGGTATATGTGACCATTTTCCTCTTCTTCCTGCTAAATGCAACAAACAAACAAACAAACAAAATACCCTAAACCCAGAACTCCAGATATTGTCTATAAACAAATATGAGGAGGCTGTGAAAGGTAGAAAGAAGCAGGCAGACCAGCTAAGGACCCCAGGATCCAAGGAACAACATGATGAGTCCCCCGAATTTTATTTTGCTTAATATATCCCAGACTTTTAGCTGAAGTAGCCAGCAACTCAGAAATGCCAATGAGCATCGACAAAAATCGTCCCCAAGTAAAGCCTGCTCTTATCACTGAAAGAACCAGACCAGAAAAATGACAGCCTAGCAGGACAGGAAACATTTATATAATAACGCTCTATTCCATTCAAATATCTCAGAAAAAACCTTGACCCCCCCCACCCCCTTTGCCAGTAAAGGCCAAGTGGTGAGCCTGGACTTCTGCCCTCGCCAGGTTGTAATGAAGCACCTCTGGGAGGGTATAGAGGAGACCAAGTTGAAATCTGGGGTTTTCACCCTTGTCTTCTTGCATTGAGATACCCCTGGCCTCCTGGTTGGGATGGTCACTCAGGGTAACAAGGCCAACTCCCACCTCCACGTTGATAGTGATGACATGTGGGGAGCAGTGATGAGGTGCCCTCACCCCTTAGACAGAGACCTGGTGGGGGCCATGAACTCTAGCCCCTTCCCAAAGTAATCAGGCATTTTTCCACCCATGGGGATCAGTGAGGCCGAATGAAGAAGCTGGACTTTCACCCCCACCTGGCATTGCTGAAGAAGTCCTACCACCAAGGACTTAAATGGAGACCGCTGCTAAAACACAAGAGTTAAAGAAGATTCAGAGTGGTATAATATCTAAAATGTCCAGGTTTTAATAAAAAATCACTTGTTATAGTAAGAATGAGAAAATTATTAAACCAAATGAAAAAAGATAATCAATAGACATAAGTACTGAAATGACTAAGATGTTAGGATTTTAAAGGAGGTATCGCAAAGCAGCTATTATGAAAATGCTTCAGCCAGAAATTGCAGACAAACTCAAAACAAATGAAAAAAACGGATAGCCTCAGCAAAGGAATGAAAATTTCGTCAAGAAACAGAAGATATAAAGAGTAAACAAAGGAACATTTAGAAGTAAAAATATAATAACAGAAATAAAAATGATCTCAATGAATGGGCTCAACAGAATAGAGATGGTAGAGGAGAGTCAGTGAACTTGGAGATAGAACCATAGAACTTATCCCATCTGAATAACAAAGAAAAGTAGACTAAAGAAATGAACAGAGCCTCAAAGTTCTATTGGACTGTAACAAAATATTTAACATTTGTGTCACTGGAATCCCAGAATCTAGGAAAAGTGAGGCTGGAAAGATATTTAAAGAAATAATGCTGGAACCCGGGATGGGGAGGCTGCAGTGAGCTGAGATCATGCCACTGCACTCCAGCCTGGGTGACAGAGTGAGACTATGTCTCAAAAAAAAAACCAAAAAAAAAAAAAACAAAACAAAACAAAAAAAAACACAACGAAGAAAGAAACAAACCAAAAAAAAACCAGAAAAAGAAAACAGAAAAAAAAAAAAAAAAAAACCCCAAAAGAAATAATGGCTGAAAATTCCCCAAATTTGGCCACCCCCCTCATTAATCTTCAGATCTAAGAAATAGAGAGAATTCCAAAAAGGATAACTCCAAAGAAATTCACACCAAGACACATCATCATTAAACTAAAAACTAAAGACAAAGAACAAGTCTTAAGAGCAGCCAGGGAGAAACAACGCTCTACCCAGAGAAGAATAACATTTTAAAAAAATTTTATTATTTCATTATTTTTTTGAGATGGGATCTTGTTCTGCTGCCCAGGCTGGAGTGCAGTGGCATGATCTTGGTTCACTGCAACCTCTAGCCTGCTGGATTCAAGCGGTTCTCCTGCCTCAGCCTCCTGAGTAGCTGGGATTACAGATACCCACCACCAAGTCTGGCTAATTTTTGTATTTTTAGTAGAGACAGGGTTTCGCCATGTTGGCCAGGCTGGTCTTGAACTCCTGGCCTCAAGTGATCCACCCTCCTTGGCCTCCCAAAGTGATGGGATTACAGGCATGAGCCACCGCGCCCAGCCGAGAACAACTTGAATGACAGAGCACGTCTATCCAAATTACGAGGACAGAAAGACAAGGCACAGCACCTAACGAGTGCTGGAAGAGAAACACTGCCATGTGGTTTCTAAACCCAGTGGAACTATCCTCAGCAATGAAGGGGAAATAGTGACATCCTCAATTAGAAGAAAGAGAAATAATTTGTCATTAATAGACTTAATTTTAAAGATAACCTAAAGGAAGCATTTCAAACAGGAAGGAAATAGTAAAATAAGGAATCTTGGAGCTCCAGGTACATGGTAAGAGCAAAATATGGGAAAATGCAATAGGCTTTCCTGCTTCTATTGCATCTTCTAAATTACGTTTGACGACTAAAGCCAAAATTATAATACGGTCTCATATGGGTCTCAATATACATAGAGGAAATTTTTAAAACAATTACATTAAGTGGAAGGGTGCAAAGGGAGGTAGCGTTTCTATTCTTCACCAGTACTGGTAAAATTTTGATACCAGTGGATTTTGATTATCTATCTATCTATCTATCTATCTATCTATCTATCTATCTATCTATTCAAATAGTTGCTCTGGGTATTTATATAGGAAGAATATATATACACACACATATTTATATTTTCTTCCTATATAAATACTCTCTCTATATATAAATATAGGAACACATATGTATATATATAAATATAGGAATACACATATATATGTGTAATAGGTTTTTTATTTGTGTGTGTGTGTATATATATATACTTCCTATATAAATACCCAGAGCAACTATTAGAAAAGCTTTTGAGGCCGGGCGCGGTGGCTCAAGCCTGTAATCCCAGCACTTTGGGAGGCCGAGACGGGCGGATCACAAGGTCAGGAGATCGAGACCATCCTGGCTAACATGGTGAAACCACGTCTCTACTAAAAATACAAAAAACTAGCCGGGCGAGGTGGCGGGCGCCTGTAGTCCCAGCTACTCGGGAGGCTGAGGCAGGAGAATGGCATGAACCCGGGAGGCGGAGCTTGCAGTGAGCTGAGACCCGGCCACTGCACTCCAGCCTGGGTGACAGAGCGAGACTCCGTCTCAAAAAAAAAAAAAAAAAAGAAAAGCTTTTGAAAGAGATATACCCCAAGACACTCCAGAGAACTTCCAGTTTTCAGTCCTCATGTCAGGAGCTTGAAGCCATCCCTCTGTCCTAACAAGAAGTAAAAAGTGGAGCACAGTGAAAATCAACAACTCTTAGGTCCTTCAGAGAATCGGGCTCACAGGAAGACAGCGGCCCCAAACGTTGGAGAGACAGGTGGATACCAAGAGTCACAACTTGCTGGAGCAGAAACCCATGAAGAAAACCTGCACTGTAACTGACAGATTGCTGAGGCTCCGTGTAGACAAACCTGCGAGTTAAAAACTGCAGAGGGCCCAGTCATTGGGGTTTTGTGAGTTTTAGCCCCAGGACCCCCTACCAGGTTTTAACAGTGAAGGTCACAGAAAAATTTCCTTGTGCTTCTGGCAACGGGAGGGAAAAGTAATGGTTGTGAAATACTCCTGGTCCAACCAGGCATATGTCCTGCAACGTTTATGTCTACTGGATCCGTGAACGGATCCTGTTCGAGAATAGTCTTTTCAGATGTCATTGATTATCATGGGCCTTGTGTGACTTGTGTCCTTATAAGAAGAATGTAAGACAGACAAAGACACACACACACAGGGAGGATGCCATGGGATGGTGGTGGTGGGGGAGGCTGTGTGTGTGTGTGTGTGGGGGGGGTGTGTGGGTTGTGGGGGGTAGGCAGGAGGCTTATGAACTTTGTACTTTCTGCTCAATTTTGCTGTGAACCTAAAACTGCTCTGAAAACTAAAACTGCTTGATGTGTCTACAAACTGAGGAACACCAATCATTGCTGGCAACCACTAGAAGGGGCAAAGAAGGATACTTCCCTGCAGCCCTGAGAAAGAGTATGGCCCTGCTTGGACTTCTAGCCTCCGGAACTCTGAAAATAAATTTCTGTTGTTTTAAGCCACTCAGTTTGTGACACCTTATTCCAGCAGTCCTGGGAAACTCGTATACCCACCTTCTTCTGTGGCTTCAGTGGGCCACAAGGTCCAGCCTAGATTCAAGGATAAAGCTTGCTTATCAAGGGTATGGATATCAAGGTCATGGCTGTCAAAGGCGTGTCTATGAAGGGCATGGTTGTCCAAAGGAGAGATTATAGGAGTCATCACAGAGGTTCGCCATCACCCAGGGTATTTGTTTTTCTGCGTTTGTGTTGCTCAGTTTTAGCCAAGAAAAATTAGTGGGCATCACTGTGCTAACAAATCCAGGGAGGAGGGTTGGTACAGAGGAAGAAACGAAAGCTCAGAACATTTAAGTGAATTTCCCATGGCCATGCAACTTCCAGACTTGCAACTGAAACCCAGATGTTGGAACGGAACTCCCAGGTTTGGAGATTATGTGTATATCAACCTAACTCTCTTGTATTAAGACATAGGAGACATGAAAAATCTTTCAATTAAAGTGTGACGTGGGGAATGGGAAGATAAAAATAATTATCAGTCTATTCTTGTCTCTTTTATCTTGAGGCAGCTTTCATTTCTCAGTTTGGCAGAGATGGACGACAAAAAGCTATGGTGAGAGAGAAAGCGGCCTAACCTCCCTACAACCCAGGGAGTGAGTCTTCAGCTCCCAGCCCTGCACAGTCTCCTTCTGAAATAAAATTAATCTATGAAGCCATGACGTGAAACTATAGGTTTTATATAGCATCATAAATCCCTGGAAATTAACTTGCTCTAAGCTTTGGCCTGGGGAAGCTCTCAGCAATGAAAGTCCTCTCTGAAACTTAATTGCTGTTTAAATATTTCCTGCTAGCTTTTTCACTCTCTCTCTGTCTCCTTCCATCCAACTAAAAGGGAAAATTTCTAGAGGAAGAAAAAAATAAATAAGAGAGTTTCACTTTATCTTTAGAGCAAATTCTCCTTCTCACTTTGGATATGCAGTGTTAGGGATGTTTTATGTCCTGGGACACAAAAATTCCCAAATTCTTTGGGAATTTCTCTTGGTGGGCTCACTGAGCACTCCAGTATATGCCGGGCTTGAGGGGAGGCTGAGTGTGGGCCTTCCCAAAGACTGTGGCTAAGCCCGAGGAGCTGGTACTTCCAACCGGCCATGTTACTGTGGGTAAAAATTCCAGAGACGGTGTAATGGAATTCAGAAATTCACAATAAGTTTAAGAGTTGTATGAATGTCAACCGTAGTCATTGGTGAGATGGTGGTTGAGCCCCTGCCACGTGCCTGGGACATCCATGGGAATGATATAATTTCCTCCCCATGGAAACTGTTTTCACTCCTCGTGTCATCAGTGGAATGAAAGAACTTCAAAGCTGAGCACTGGCCAGCCCAAGACCACACAGCTGGGAAGGGGAGGAGAGATGGGACCTTTTTCCAAGTCCACCTGTCTCCAGAGTCCATCCGTTTCCCCCATGTTGTTGACTCCAGAACTTTACAAAGGAATAATCCTTCTCAGTGGCGAGTTTCCCAGGATCACAGATAATAAGTAGTGGTATATTCAGCATATTTGCATTCAAAAACTTTACACTGAACAAAAGCAGCTATAAATTAAAAGATAGATTTGCATTTGATTCATGACAACCTCTACATACATTTGGAAGTTAACTGCACTTCTAGGCAAGTTAGTCAGACAATGCTTGGGACATATGTAGATCTAAGAAACCTGCAATAAGTTGGCTTTATGAAGAGCAGGTGCAGCCACAATGTCTCTGGGGTCACTCCCCCAGGACCATTGTTCCTGTGGTCACAAGGAACAGGTCAGGGTCTGTGGATGGGGTCCCTGTGCTGTGTCTGCTGTCCCCGTGGGTACTTGAGGAGAGGCCAGGCTTTGTGGATGGGGACCCTGCTCTGTGTCCACTGTCCCTGTGGATGCATGGGGACAGGTCAGGCTCTGTGGAAGGGGGACCTGCTTTGTGTCTGATATCCCTGTGGACGCATGGGGACAGGGTCAGAGCTCTATCGCTGTCATCTATGGCAGCCCTTGAGGAGATCTGCTCA
This sequence comes from Macaca fascicularis, assembly GCF_037993035.2. Lineage (NCBI taxonomy): Eukaryota > Metazoa > Chordata > Mammalia > Primates > Cercopithecidae > Macaca > Macaca fascicularis. The sequence goes on from NC_088386.1 coordinate 1,925,778, forward strand.
CACTGTCATTCAAGGACATCCTTTTTTCTTCTGAGGTAACAACGAAGTCAACCATGATGAATAATAAAGAACGTAGTACAAGTTCAGTGTGTTCCTTGCTTATAACATAGCGCATCTATTTTGTGAGGACAAGCATTTGTAATTTTGAAGCAGTCTTTTGAGAATGTCAGTTGGTCCAGCAAAATAGCAAAGACAGCTGCTGAGGGACTGCAGGTTTTAAAAAGTTCCAGAAACAATAGCTAATTTTATTCTTCAGAGCCACACTAGGAAGCAGGTAGTCTTGTCTGCATTTGTATATGAGAAGATGGAGACACACAGAGGGTAAATTACTTCCCCACATGGATACAGCTGGTATGTATTTCTTGTTCAATATTTATTTTTCCAAGTACAAATACATTTTATTCATGTGTCTCAAAGATGACACAGGAATTGTAATTGACTGTCATCACCAAACCTTTCCAGATTAAGGTGTAGTGGACACTTCAGGGTGCCGCCCAGAACCTCTCCTCTTCAGGACTTCCTTCTCCTCGTGTCTGGGAATTTGAAGGCCGACATCTTGCAGCTGAGCTCTCGGGTGAAGAGAGCAGCAGCCCCTCCTCAGGGGAAGCCTGAATGCAACAGCTGAGCAGTGCAGAGGCGGGAAGGCTGGTCCTCCTCGCCCTGACTCTGCACATTCATCTCAGCTCCAGAGTTGCCTGTGGGATGGGCTGAGGCCTTTGCTGCTGCTGCCCACACAGCTTCTCTCTCCACCCAGCCCTGCCCCACCCTCCATCTGGGCACTCATCCTGAGGATCCACTTCCTACATGCACATCTCTGTCTCTGGGTGGGTATTATGCCCAGCCCTGCCCCCACCCTCCATCTGGGTACTCATCCTGAGGTGAGTATCATGCCCAGCCCTGCCCCCACCCTCCATCTGGGCACTCATCCTGAGGATCCACTTCGTACATGCACATCTCTGTCTCTGGGTGGGTATCATGCCCAGCCCTGCCCCCACCCTCCATCTGGGTACTCATCCTGAGGTGGGTATCATGCCCAGCCCTGCCCCCACCCTCCATCTGGGCACTCATCCTGAGGACCTACTTCGTACATGCACCTCTCTGTCTCTGGGTGGATATCATGCCCAGCCCTGCCCCCACCCTCCATCTGGGCACTCATCCTAAGGACCCACTTCCTACATGCACATCTCTGTCTCTGGGTGGGCATTCAGGGAAACAACCTAACCTGTGACATAAGGAGCAGTGGCTCGTGGTGTCTGCCCCAGAGGACAGAGACTCAAAGTGCCTTGCTCTTTTGGAGCAGTCCGCGGAATTCGTGTGTTGGTGGCAGGGGAGTCACTGTGTCTGTGCCATACAGGCTTTACCATGTTGTCCTTCTTGCCTGTCTGAACATTCAGAGATAGAGCACCTTGAGTAGGTAGATGATTAAGTGAAAATAATACCTAAACAACGTTTATTATTTCTTTATTTATCAAGTAGGGAATACATTGGTATTTTGGTGTCCCCAAATTCCTATCTTATTTCAATTAATAGAATCAAAGTCAGATATGCAACTCTTTTGGACATTTCTCCATATAATTATCCTGCTTTAGAAAACATTGTTTTATTTATCTATTTTCGAATTTTCATGGTAAGTGATCAGAAATTAACACTCTAAAAGATGAGATTTTGATGCTACCACAGGTCGACCATCTGAGACTATCAGAAATGCTTGTGACCTGAAGTGTTTTGAATTTCAAGTGTGTTCAGATTTTGGAATATTTACATTATACTCTACTTATGGTCGAGTATTCCTGTTCCATTAATATGAAACCTGAAAGGCTCCAATGAGCATTTCTTTTGAGCAGCGTGTTTGAATTTGAAGCATTTTGGATTCCAGATTTTCAGATTAGGAATGCTCACCCTGTGTCTCTAATTTATCAGGTTATTGTCTCGATTTTGTTGCCACTGGGCTCTCCTGTAGTGGTAGACCAGGAGACCGGACACGTTCTTCAGGTGCACACTTTTGGATACAGATGTTACTGTCATTTTTATCGTTTTCCCTTTCAAAGTTATTTAAAAATTAATAAAACAAGCCAACAGAAAATTTAACATATTCAAAGTATCCTAATTTCATTGCTTTCCACTCTTACATATTGTTTTCTTTAATCTACATTTTTGGATTTAATTTGCTGCTATGTTTCTAGAACCTTGAGATAGAAGCTTACTTTTTAAAAATCTGTACATTTAAGGTTATATGTGTTCTTTCAAGCATTTTCAGCTGCATTTCACAAACTTTAATATGATCTTATTCATTTCTTAAAGTTCGAAATGTTTTCTAATTTCACTTGTAATCTTCTTTCACACATGAATCCTTTGGAAGTTATTGGCTTAATTGTCAAACAACTTACGATTTTCTTGCCATTTTACTTTTGTGACTTGTTTCTTAATGTGATCAGAGAAAATATTCAACCTTTTGAAATGTTTTGAATCCTGCTTTGTTAGTCAGCATATGATCAAATTTTATCATGTCCCACGCATAGTTACAAAGGACAAATGTTCTGTCATCATCCGACTCACTCTTCTATACTTGTCGATTAAGTTGCTCTGCCCGTAAATGACATGGCTGGGACTTGAGCCCTGGTGTTCCAATACTGGAATTCATTCCTTTAACCATGAAATTCTCCTGTCTCTCTTCAAGATCCTGGGTAAGCACCGCACCCTAAGGTACCAGATTAGTAGCCTGTGTTTGGAAACAGGGGTCTTGGCGGGAGCCTCTTTGGTTGTCTTGAGAAGTGCGAAAGGTGGAGCTGTCAGTCATCGCACAGTCTGTATTTAGGAATACACCATGCAATAGCCATGAACAATGTGTATTTAGGAATATGCTGCGTAAGAGTCATTGCACAGGTTGTGCAGGAAAACATCACGCAGGAATCATTGCACAGTCTGTATTTAGGAGCACACCCTCCAGTAAGGCAGCCTGAGATGTTGGAGATAAATCTAGAGAAAATGAATGCTCTCACAAGATTCTCTGCTATTAGTTTTCCGTTGCAATAGACACAAATGTAGTGACTTAAAAACAACACAGATTTATTATCTGATGGTTCCAGGGGTCGGAAGTCTGACACATGTCTCGCAGGGGTGCATATCCTCCTGGCGGCTCCAGGAGAGAGTCTGTTTCCTTGCCTTTTACAGCTTCTAGACAGGCCCACATTCCTTGGCTGTGGCATGTTCCCCGTCGTGAAATCCAGCAGTGTTGGGTTGAGTCCTCTCATGCTGCCATCTCTCCGGATCTCCCTTCTGCTTCCTTCTTCCACTTATAAGGGTCCCTGTGATGACCTTGACCCACCCAGATAATTGAGAGATAATTCAGGAGCATCTCCCTATGTGAGGTAAGTTGAGTCAGAGCCTCAGCTGCACCTGCAACCTCCACTCCCCTTTGCCATGGAACCTGACACATCCGCAGGTTTGAGGGAGTAAGGCCTGGATTTTTTTTGGAGCCCGTTATTCTACCTACTACATCCTCTATCATAAGCTGAATTCCTGTTACTCTGGAATGTAGCTCCCTCAAAGATTTTAAATAATAAGAAAAAGTCAGATGAATGCATTCAAAGAATGGACAAGGGATCCCAGGAGAATACAAATGGCCAATAATCAGGTGAAAACTTCTCAGCCTCACTAGTCATTTGGAAAACGCAAATTAAAACAGCAAGATCCCAAATCTTCATCTCATTTTAAAAATCAGATTGGCAAGAAATGTTTGTTGGATAAATGAATTTTGTTTAAGAATAGGAAAAGGCTTGTAGTATATCAGAACCTCCAAACCCACCCATAGAGGCAGGTGTTTCGAGAAGTCTGGATGTGGTAAGGCTGCCCTGTGGTAGCTGGCACTGGTGCAGTGACACTCCGGGCCACAGTGCTAGGATCCAGCACTGTGCAGCCCTGGGCCTGTGTGCCCTGAGTCAAACACGACCCAGGTCCTGGCAGGACTGGCCCGGAGTCTTCCAGGGAAGAAGTGGGTATCACTCTGCATTCTTCCCCGTGAAAGTGGATGTCACCCTACATCAAAGCATTTCTGGATTTCTCACATTTCTGCTTGTCCTCCTCATGAATAAAACCTGAGGAATCAAATAAAAATCTCTTACAAAAAGAGAGATCCATTCTGGGCGATGACCTACCCTATTTATTATGTATACAGTTTTCAGTCTCAGTAGATTTTATTAAAAAAAAAAAGAGCCCTGTCCTATATTGTATTAAAGACCATGGTATAGTATTGATTTTCTTCTATGATAAACTGGATAAAGGGAAAATGCAGGAAAGACACACTCCACAAACTCTATGCAATGAAATTGGACTTCCCCCAATAATCCTGTCTTGAAATATATATTTGAAAAACAGAATTCCCAGCTGAAAAGAAAGATATTCTGAAGGAATTAATGTCACATAGGGCTCAAAATGAAAGCTGAAAAATACATCTCTAAATCGAAGTCAACAGCAATGAGCATGCCCACAAGTGTTCCCTGCACACCTGCCCGCCACCACCTCTCATCTCATGGACCCTCTTCATGCTCATCTGGGTCGCCTCTTCAATTCCGTAGGTTGCAGATTTTATTACACAACGAACCTCCTGCAGGCCAAGCTGTCATCTGACAGAACTATCTTGTAAGAAATGCAGTCCCAATCCTCCTTTCCCGCCCACCTCCTAGAGAAGGAGGTGGAGGCAGCCCCACACCCCATGTCTCTACCATGGGGAAGTCCAGAGCCCCACGCCACGCACAGGTCCCCGGCATCACTCAAGCTGTCCTCTCAGGACAGTAGCCACCTCCAATTGTCCCTCCTTTCTTCCAGCCACCACCCAGGAGGCCACTTCCTAGCAAGAGTAGACAAGAAGGAGCAAAAGTCATCAATCAAACCAACCAACCCTTTGCAAATTATTTCTGAAGAACATTAGCTCCAGGAAAATGTTAATGATTCCAGGAAATGTTAATAGCATCCATAAAATGTTTGGGAAAGGTTGTATTAAACACAATTAAATAGATTTCTGTACTCCAATGACATCCTAGTTCCTGGAGTTCTAGCAGTATATTTTATTCATCAGGTATTTTTCTTTGAAGATTTAGCTATGCCATATAAGAAATAGAACTCTCAATAAAATAATCATTTCAAAAATAAATGATAGGAGCAGGAATAGCTGATTTGTTGAGCACTTTGTATGTACGTGTGCATTACCTTGTGTAGTCTCCACACCAACCCCCAAAGGTGGATTCTCTTATTGTCCCCACTGAACCGAGGAAGAAACTATTAATGCTTCAATGTAAAGATAATTTACATTCTAAAATATCAGTACTAGTCAACTAAAGATAACAATTAAAAGGGAAGGTTTTAAACTACGGGATCTGTCCTCTTGGAGTCCTGGGACCAGTACAGTGTGGAGTGAAGCCCTGGCCCGTGAGCCTACTGTCAGAGCTGCCCGTTCCTGGGTGTTGTCCAGGAACCAGGTTGTGTGTGGATCCCATCAGGAATCAGGGTCCCCTCAGTGGGTGCAGCTGAACAGAATTTAATAAGGGGCTCTTTATAGAGTGGGGTGGGTAATGAGGGCAACAAGGGAGAGGGGAAAACCCAGGGCCTAGCAGCTGCAAGAGACCTTCACCACCCGTTGACCTAAAGGGTTAATGGTGACAGTGGGCATGTTGAGGCCTGCGGCCATGGGTAAGGGGCTTGCTGTCGAGAGCCATGGCTGTGGGTAAAGGGATGGAGTAGTGATCCAGGGGGAGATGTACCCCACACTCCCTCTCCTCACCTGTGAACACGTTCTGTCACGTTCACAGCTGTATTCCAGACAATCAGAAAAAGCCTGACACAATGAACTAAACATAGGAATGCATCATCTATGTCTAGAGATGCTCCTTCCCCAGCTAGGATTGGAATTGCTTGGATTAAAATGCAGGAACGTCCCAGGCTTAGTCTGATGGGACATGGTGCCTATTACAAAATGGCGGACAGGTTGGAAAATGCCTCTGGAAGCAGCCTGGAGTCACAGTGGTGCTCAGAACAAGGGACCGGAGGCCATGGTTCAAATCTACCTTCCTTAATTACTTGCTAGATATGCAACCATAGGATATTTAACTTTTCTAACTTCTCTTAAAAAGTATGATAATGATGATGATGTTGATGATATGGATATCACAGAGTCACGGAAAGAGTAAATACGATTAGATATTAACTGTCCAAAACTAGCTTGTTCGACAAATGTTGTCCAGTAAATGGTCTCTTCTTCCTTCCTTCCTAGCTTTGGAGGTAGAAATCTTAAATTTATAGGCATGGGGTAAAGGAAGGAGCCTTGTATACTCTGTCTTCATTGCAGCCTGTTTTAAAATTCCAGATCATCTGGGAGAATTGTTACCCAATACAGTAACAGGAATAGTGAAAGAGAGGGCTCTCAATCTTCCCAAAGGCCTATCTCTGTGACTGCATCACAGGTAATGAACTTGATGATCGTGAAAGCACAGTACAGCACATGTCTCCCTGTGCTGTGCTGAGAATACACTGCACGGCTTTACTGGTTGACTTACTAACAGTGGGATTGGTATTGCTTATGATTGAAAAAGAATCAGAGTAAACTCAGCCCCTCATTCCTTGGCTTGCCTTCTACCCTTTTTACACCTGCATTGTCTAATGTAGTAGAAGAGAATAATTTGGACTAGATTTAGCCCTTTGGTGGAAATGAAGTTTTGGAGAGTAATACTACTAAGGAAAGAGTTCGCTTCTTACCTGCTTCCCTGCCTTCTCCCACCCAGCTGGGATGCCCATTTATCTCCCCTCTGCCCCAGTCATTTAGCTTAGCAACTCTTTGTTGAGCGTCTCCTCTGTGCCAGGTTCCACACTGGGTGCTGGGACCTTCTTGCTGTATGCACACAGCTCTTGCCTCCAGAGCCCAAAGTCTAGCAGTGCCCCAGCAAGTTTCCACTGGGAGGCCTTCTTGGGACTGTGAGTCACTCCAGAGCCCTTTGTGACTCTGGTGCATGGGTGACATCAACTTTCTGTAAATGCACTTTTACAATTCTACTTCTGAGTGCAGGCATCCGTGGGAGAGAATGTCTTTTGATTTGCACCAGTTAAAATCTGAGTTCTACTGTTGTAGAAAACCACCTAGGTTGTTGTAATCAGAAGAGGCAAGTGGTGGAAGACACTGGGTGGAAGACGAGTTCCTTGGGGAGGCTGGAGAGGATGGCGGATGGGATGCAGGCAGAGTGATGCCTTGAGTGACTCCACAGCCTGTTCTCATGGACTTGACCTTGCTGAGCCGAGGTCACATGCCTGCACCTCTGCTGCTAGGGAGACCAGGTTTCTGGTGTCTATCTTGCTAAGCTGCAGACCCACAGGAAGGGCTTGCTCTGCTATGGGACGCGTGTTGAGATGACAAATCTGTGTGGCATGTTTTGTTCCATTCTTGCCTGCTACCCAGACGGTGGCATCGCCTTCTCTCCCTGTCTTTCTCACCCCTCCCAATTTTATGACAGTCAGTTCACATAAAAAGGCCCCCTTTAAGTCTGTGCTTATTCTGCTGTCTAATAAATGCAACACTTCATGAGCACATTCCCTAACTACACAGTCCTCTGTGTGTGGTGCAGTACCCCTGGTCACCCGGGGGATGGCTGCAAAATGAGAAGGAAGCCCAGAGAAAGAGGAGTTTCTTCCAGTTGGTCCCTCAAAGGCCCTGCATCAGGATCCCCTCACCTGCCACCGAACACTGCTGATGGATTCTGACAAATGAACAGAGATTTTACCATGCTGGACTAAGAACCACAGTACTACATAGAAAAATGGGTGCCCACTGCATTTCATGAGGACCTTTCTAGAAGACAGGAGAACAATCATCAGGACATTTAGTGTTGAAGAATAATTTACAAGCCTTGCTGAGTTGTCCTGGTCAGCAATAAAGATTAAAAATTGCATGCTCTCCAGAAGAAAAAAAACATCATGGCGAAGAAGATTACTTTAAATCAAACTTTTGCAGCTCCTAGGAAGAGCTGAGCCCTGGACCACTCTGGAGCCTAGCTGAGTTGGAATGAGCCTGGCAGTGGGAGTCCCAGCCGGTCACATGGCCCTCATTCTTGCAAACATGAGAAAATGGTCTTCAGTGACTGCTCACTGTCTGAGATCAGGAGAGGGTTTCAGGAGGCCTTTGCGCCATTGGCCAAGATGACTGTTCTGAGTGGAGAAGCCATGTCGGGTCACTGCTGTAGACACGGAGCCATGCCAGGTCGCTGCAGTAGACACGGAGCCATGTCGGGTCACTAGTGTAGACACGGAGCCATGCCGGGTCACTAGTGTAGACATGGAGCCATGCCGGGTCGCTGGTGTAGACACGGAGCCATGCCGGGTCGCTGCAGTAGACACGGAGCCATGCCGGGTCGCTGGTGTAGACACGGAGCCATGCTGGGTCACTGGTGTAGAAATGAGATAGGGGCGGATGATTAGAGGTGTGGGCTCTCCTCTCCACTGCCAGGAAGTTGCTCTACAGCATGGTCAGAATCCTCAGGACCAGGAGAAGGTGGACCTCACCCTGGTGGTGAGTGGCTTTAGGAATTTTGCTAGAATTGCTAGAAACGGAGGTATCCTGAGATTTCCATTGCTCCCTTGCCCTTGTTGCCACTGAGAATGGCAAGGACCCACGGAGAAGGCTTAGGATCAGACAAGAAGGGTGAGAACAGCGACCACCTGGGCAACAGTGAGGAAGGATGGCTTCAACCTCCACACACCTGCCACACTCCTGCCAAAGTGCTGCACAACATACGTGACAGGCAAATGCATACGGATAATGTTATAATCACTAAGGACAAGCTGACTTTGAGTCCAGCTCAGTATTAGTGGGTGTGACTGTAGAGTGTTGGAAGCGTTGACTAGAGTTACTGTGAGAAGTCAGGGGTGGGGACACAGGGCTTCTCCAGGGAAGAGAATCTCCACAATATCCATAATGACTGACCCGGAATGAGCACAAAAGGGAATTGAGGGAATGCGCCTACATTTGGCAAAAAGGATGTTCTGGTGAATATTGGCCTTCAGTGGCCAATTTCAGGAGATTATAGTGGATAGAAACCCAATGTGAGAAAAATAAAAATGCTCATTCACTTATGAATGTTAGGATGAAAATGGAGTAAAAAAACAAGATAGTTGGTGAATGAGAGTAAAATTGTTGTGTATTTTATGCTGTCTTTCCACTGGGGGTTGACTAGATGCAGAACTCTTTAGGACCTAAGATTTCACATAATGGACCCAGGAAGCTGGATTTGCTTCTCTTACCCATTTATGTGGGCATCTATACAACCCACTTCCATGGCATGGCGGGGGCTGCTGTCAGAAACCTCACACTCACTGCCTTCATAGCTTTCTTAACAAATGGTAGAAAGCGACGTGCATGGATATCAATAATAACTGAGCCAAAAGGTCAAATGCAGTCAGCTCCAGGAAAAAAAATCCCACACAGAGGAGAAAAGAACTCTGTGATGAGATGTTCTGTTTCTTTTTTGATTGGATCCAGCTGGAAAGCATTGATCGTAGAGAAATGAGACCCTCCTCGTGGTTACCTCTAGGCATCGCACTATCATAGAGAAATGTGACCCTCCTCGTGGCTACCTCTAGGCATTGCACTATCATAGAGAAATGTGACCCTGCCTCGTGGTTACCTCTAGGCATTGCACTATCGTAGAGAAACGAGACCTTTCTCGTGGTTACCTCTAGGCATTGCACTATCGTAGAGAAACGAGATCCTGTCTCGTGGTTACCTCTAGGCATTGCACTATCGTAGAGAAACGAGATCCTGTCTCGTGGTTACCTCTAGGCATTGCACTATCGTAGAGAAACGAGATCCTGTCTCGTGGTTACCTCTAGGCATTGCACTATCGTAGAGAAACGAGATCCTGTCTCGTGGTTACCTCTAGGCATTGCACTATCGTAGAGAAACGAGATCCTGTCTCGTGGTTACCTCTAGGCATTGCACTATCGTAGAGAAACGAGATCCTGTCTCGTGGTTACCTCTAGGCATTGCACTATTGTAGAGAAATGTAACCCTCCTCGTGGCTACCTCTAGGCATTGCACTTGCTTGGAGGCACTTGTGTTAAACTACACAAAGGAGATTTGATAAGGGCAAGAAAAGACAAAGGCTAAAAAACTTTAGTGACTTTACCTTAAACTATATCTCAAGTGATTAATAGGTAAATTTTATGAAAGATCGGTATTTCCTACATTTTTCACATTTGATGACTTTTTACCATTACTTAAAACATGTTTCGCTATACCACACTACATTACACTGGATGAATTTCACTACACTACACTACACTACACTACACTACACTACACTACACTACATTACACTATATGACTGGATGTCACTAAAACACCATGAAGCACAGAAGCTTACATGTCGAACAGGTAATATCCAACTCTGTAGAAAACAAAACAATATAAGATCTCAGCATGGAGAGAGTCCTTTTCTCTTTACGCGCAATGGAGTCCACGCCAGACCACAGAACATGAGACACTTTTCTCAACCTAAATGGTCCATTAATTCGTTCACTGTTTAGCAAATGAGAGTGCAAATTCATATCCTTCATCAACACAGAGTAAGGTATGTTATTGGAACACGGGATCTGTACATAAAAGTATTTTAGTTGGCTGGGCGTGGCGGCTCACGCCTGTAATCCCAGCACTTTGGAAGGCCAAGGTGGGCAGATGGCAAGGTCAAGGGATCAAGACCATCCTGGTCAACATGGTAAAGCCCCGTCTCTATGAAAAACACAAAAATTAGCTAGGCATGGTGGCATGCGCCTGTAGTCCCAGCTACTCAGGAGGCTGAGGCAGGAGAATCGCTTGTACCTGGGAGGTGGAGGTTGCAGTGAGCCAAGATCACACTCCAGTCTCGCGACAGGGCGAGACTCCATCTCACACACACAAAAAGTATTTTCGTTAGAAGTGACTTGTTTCATTGCTTTAAAGTACCTCCTTTAAGAGGAGATAGTCAATATTCTCTTCTTTTCAACAGCCTGTTTCTACAGTTACTGGTCCATACTTCAATCCTGAACTCCACGACATCTGGGAAAAGGACAGGCAGAGGTGTGTGTTTGGGACAGGAACAGGTGAACACAGGGAAGAGTGCTAACTTCTCATCTTCCCGTGAAATATGGGTATGTTTTTACAATTCCCTATCCATTTCTTATGACTGAGGTCAAGGATCACCACAGTCAATAAAGAAAATGCCATCTGGTACTACAAGGCAACGTCACCACCCAGGTACGGGCAGGCTACACTTTAGAAACACACACACTGATGCAGTCGAGTCCTTTTGTTTCCCAGTGGGGAACGGTTAGACATTTACAATTTCAGCAGGCCGTTTTCATCAACATTGGCCGGGTTCGTTGCTAATCTCATAACCGGTTTGATAATGTGAAAAAGTCAATAAATGGCTGGAAGCAGGAGCAGGAGCAATCCACACAGTGTGAGGCAGGTCCTAAGTGGAGAAAGGATATATTACAAAACTCAAGGGGCCTTGACAGCACTGCTGAACAGCTGGGAAAGAAAGTGAAGCTAGGTGCGCACCACCATAAATTCCAGGGGGATCAAAGGCTTGCATCTTTAATAGATTATAATCATAGACGTATTTAAAAAACACAGAAGTAAATATTTCCATAATCCTGGGAGAGGGACTTCTGAAGTAGAAACCAGAAGAGGGAAAGGGCTGATTTGATTATGCAAACATTTTCAACATTCACATAAAAATTACTATAAACAAAATTAAGAACCAAAATTTAACTCTGGAAAAAATTTCAATCAAATAGAACTGGGTTACTCTTCTCCAAACCTAAAGAGGTCTGAGTGATCATTAAAAAGATAAACACCTCAATACAAAAATATGCATAAAGAATATGCACGGTTAATTCCTATCATAAGAAATACAGATAACTAATAAGCACATCAAATGCTTTGTAATAAAAATACAAATGTAAATGAGACACCATTATTTTGCCCATTAAATTGACACCCATTTTTTACATAAGCAAAAATACAGCAAAATTTATATTCATGAGCCTATAAGGAAATGAACAAAGGCAAGAGTGAATTAACAATAAGGATTAAAATCTCACATGCTTTTCTGTTGTCCTGTTATTTCTTCACCTAGGAATTTAAGAAAAACTAGGATGCTCTAATATGCAAGTATAGAACACATGGAAAATGATTTCTATCTAAAGACGGACTGTTTTTATCCAGAGAGACGCCCTTGGGTAGGCAACTCCAGGGCTTCATGGCACTCTCACAGGATGGCTCAGGTGGGCCTCCGTGCAGACCCCCTACCCCCTCTCATGACAGCAAGGTGGCTGCTAGGGTTCGAAGTGGCACTTTATACACAACCAGAGCCAAAGGTTAGAGGAAGAGGTGGTTTCCTCCCGACGATCTGAACTTTCATTTTCATGGAGGAGCAGCTTTCCTAGACTGTCTTGATCAACTTAGCTGTTCATCCGGTCGGCCCGAACTACATCACATGTCCATTCTCTAGCTGCAAGGGAGGCCACTGAATGGTTCCAAGATGTTTTTAGGGTCTATTGTGAGAGGCAAACTGTCAGCAAAGAGCACAGGCAAAGAGATTGACTGGCGGGGTGACGGAACAGTCTCTCACAGGAAATCAGGATGACACCAAGGTTTTTCTCATTACTGCAATGTTGCTAGAGTAGGAAATTGGAAAAAATGTAACCAGTGAGTACATAATTATAGTCAAGCAAGATGGTGAAATGCTATTGCCATATCCAAAGTAATACTACAAAGGAATACTTACTGACATGGAAAGATTCATGCTCGTGACACATTAAACAGGCTACAAAACAGTATTTGCCATCTAACCCTAGCCCATACAGACTCTCATCCACATACTTACACCCTTACCCATAAACATAAACATACACACAAGGCATTCAAGATAGCTGTGGATCATTTGAAATCCCTCTTATTGAGATGTGGGGGTCTATGGTCCTTCTCTTTACATCTGAGCTGGCCTGTGCCTGCTTTAACCGATAGAGACCAGCAGAAATGATGTGATGCCAGTTCCAGGCCTTCGTGAGGAATTGCCCCTTCCCCTGGGCCTCTTGGAAGCAGGAATGTGCTAGAGTCAGCTCCTACCAACACATAGGAGCCCATCATTAACATTTCAGGAATTCTGTCGTGTGCTATCATGAGAATAACTTGAAACTGGCAACGTTCATCAGGATGCTGGTGCCCTCCTCCAGGAGAGATGTGCTACTCAACTGCTGGAGAGGCTCGAGTCCACCTGCAGGGGGAGAGGGCCCCCTGCCCGCTGGAGTCAGCCTCCTGCTGTCCCTGCCGTGTGGCTGAAGAAGCCTTGGGTACTACAGGTCAGCGCTGTTGCTACCTGTGTGCTATTAAGTCAAGTTGGGTGGCCCCATATGGAAGAGAAGAATTTCCCAGATGAACTCTATTCAATTCCCTGACCCGCAAAGTAGTGAGATATAATAAAATGACTGCTATTTTAGCTCTTGGATTTTTTTAAAGTATAATTTTAAACCTAATAGATAACTGGTATAGTCACGAATACTGACTATTTCTGAAATAAATGGTTAGCCTTTATTTTATTCTATTTCTTTATCTTCATACTTGCATCATTTTATGAATATTAATACTAATATAATAAGAAACATGTCAAATGGCTCATCTATAGGGGAAATAGGACATTGTGAGAGGTGCATGGCTGCTTCTAGAAAAAATGTCGTCTTCCTCAATTGTGGGCCTGTTTCCACAGTCCTGGCCAACAGACCTTTAACTGCAGGTCTTCTCAAAGCTGTGCACAGTGGTAGATGCTAAAGCTAAAAGCAGAGGAAGTGTTTCATGGTTGCAGAAAGAGTGTTTGGCCCTAGAACCCACCATACCTGAGGTTGACCAGCCACATGACAAGGAACAGGTCATCCTCTTTGGATCCCAATTTCCTTGTATGTAAAATGGGAAGTAAAAAACTTCTGATTTTTCAAGGTTTCCGTATGGATCAAACTGCATTAGGTGTGTAAAATGTCTGGCCCTGTACCCAAAAGAATGTTAATAGCAAATCACCAATCATGGTTACTGTTTCACGGACGACACATGGGAACTGCCCTTAATTATAGATTAATTGACAGGAGACCCAAGATTATAGCCTCATAATGGGTCCCTATATTTCAGGCACACCTAACTGAACAGGGACAACTCAAGGAGAGAGGATTGAGGGAACACAGTCCTCCCAAACCAAACCCCTCGAGGATGGAACCTCATCTTCTTCATGGCCTGTTTTCTAAGGCATCTAGCCACGAGCCCTAACTCCTGGAAGGGGCTCAGTAGTTTGGCTCATTCCACAAGAAAGTTCTGCTGCTGTGTCTACAGTTGGCCACTGTGCTCTGTTTGCACAAAGTTACATCCACAGTGGGAGCCATGAGGGCCCTTGGGGAAGGCCCTGGGGCAACAGGCAACACTGCCAGTGGGAAACACTAGCTTCAAGAATTCTATACCTGCCCACAGTTTTTAAACACACAACCTCACACCACACACACAGACACGCACACACACATCATGGTGCTCCATTGCTGGTGCTGTGCTTGAGGGCTCAGGCCATCTGCTTTCCTTCATTCGGGTCGGCAGTTTACAATTCCGAATGCCTTGAGGTGACTGAGTGCTGAAGGAGGGTCTGAGCCCAGGAGGCCACACAGGTGAAGCCGGTGAAACCAGGTGTCGGAGCTGCTGGGGAAGGAAAGGAGGCTCGCCACAGATGTGGAGCTATTCACATCCAGCCATGGGAAGCACTTGTTAAGCAAGGCTGGCTTTTAATTAAAATGTTCAATTATAATGCTGTAATTAAAGATGGAAGGGGACATCTAGGGATGTCTTCAATTCCAAACAGCAAATCCCCCACAGAGGATGGCTTTACTCTCATTTTCCAGGGGAGACCTTGCATAGGACTATGCCCAGGAGAAAACCAGCAAACGTTTTGATACACAGAGGTACTTCTGGGGTGGGGTGGGTGGAACAACTGTGTGAGTATACTTTATTTAACTATAAGAGCAATACATGTTCACTGTAACAACAGCAACCAACAAAAACACAAAAAAGCCAGACTCAACAAAGAACTGCACGAATAGCTCCTGCCAGGGACGTTCCCTTCTGGAAGACGGAGCAGACATTCTCTTCCCTGTTCCTCCCATTAAGTACAACTAACACCCCGGATACTAGATATAAAACACAGGGAGACTCCGAAAGGTGGAGAGAAGAAGGCAGGCTGGCTGGGGACCTCGGGATGTGAGGAAGCGTGCAGGGCGAGTCCCCCGGGTTTTCTTCGTGCCGAGTACATCCAAGACTGGATGATGGAAAAGCTGGCAACACAGGAATGTCAATGAACATGGAGAAAAAAAGCCGCAAGAAAATGCTGCACCTTCCAGCCGCACCACTGGGAATGGGGCAGCCTAGCAAGACAGAAACTGCATCCAAACACCACAGAAAAAACTGTGGTCACTCAGCCCCAACCCCACTTCAACAACCAAAAAAAATGAGTAGGGTCTGGATATCCCACTGGCCAGGCTGTAATGAGGTCACCATATCTTGAGCCTGGGGGTGAAGTGCAGGTGGGGTAGGAACCAGCACTGCCATCCCCTGGGCAGTCACAGGGCCCCCACCTGCAGGGTCAGTGGAGACCACACGGGGAGCATGGACTCCCCCTCACTGGGGCAGCATGGAGCCTCCGCCCCACAGGGTGGCGGCAGAGCTTCAGGACTTTCACCATCACCAGCAAACAAGGCTCCAGCCCATGGTGCCCGAGGAAGCCTTGTGGGGGCCCAAACTACCATCAGATCCAGAGTCTTGTAACATCATACCCCAAGCACCCAAGTTCCGATAAACATATCCTCTAGCACCCCAAGAACCAGGCAGGTCTCAGACTGAATTGAAAACATCATTAGATGTGAACACGAGTTAACAGAGATGGTATAGTGATCTGAGTATGACGGTAAAGCAGTCATCACAAAATGGTGAGAAATTGTGAACAAACTTGAAACGAATGATAAAAATAGGAAGTCTCAGCAAACAAATAGAAAGTCTAAACCCAGAAAGAGAAGATACAAAGAAGAACCAAAGGGGAATTTTAGAACTTTCTATTGGAAAAATACAGTAACCAAAAATGAAAAGAAAAACAAAGCTAGAGAGTCTTAAAGCAGAATGAAGGGGAGAGAGGAGGGAATTCTTACACAACGGTAGGACAATAGAAATGTCCCACTCTGACTGAGAGAGAAAATGGACTGGAAAAGTAATCTCCACTGGGCATGGTGGCTCATGCCCGTCATCCCAGCACTTCAGGAGGCTGAGGTGGGCAGATCACTTGAGGTCAGAAGTTCGAGACCAGCCTGGCCAACATGGTGAAACCCCATCTCTAGTAAAAATAAAAAAGTTAGCTGGGCATGGTGGCAGGTGCCTGTAATCCCAGGTACTCCGGAGGCTGAGGCAGGAGAATCGCTTGAACCCAGGAGACAGAGGCTGCAGTGAGCCGAGATCACATCACTGCACTCCAGCCTGGGCGACAGAGCGAGACTTCATCTCAGAAAATGAAAAGAGATTAGCTAGGTGCGGTGGCACACGCCTGTACTTCCAGCTACTCAGGAGGCTGAGACAGGAGAATTGCTTGAACCCAGGAGGCAGAGGCTGCATTGAGCTGGGATTATGCCAGTGCATTCCAGCCTGGGCAGCAGAGTGAGACTCCATCTCAAAAAATAAAAAAATAAAAATAAAGTTTGAAAGGTTTATATAGCAGAGAAGAAATGTAACTACATATGGGAAAATAGGAACTAGGGAGGGGTAAGGAAGCACAGTGGCGTGAACCTCTTTCTAATCACATCTTTTTGTATCATTTAATATTTGAAAAACGAGTGCATTTACTATCCAAAAATAAAGAAAGTAAAATCTTTAACATTTAAAACAATGAAGTGAATAGCCCAAGAAGGACACAGGCCTGGTGGTGAAATACTTGGGGCCCCTCCCCAGCAGCCCTTCCCCTGCCTGGCTGGCCTGTGCAGGCCTCACAGTCTTTCTCAAGAGGGGGCCTCTGATTCTTCCACCTCCCACCCAGGTAGCTCAAAGGAGATGCCTGCTTCTGCCTGCAGAACGCTCGTGTCTCTGCCACAGCAAGTTTACGGGATGACAGGACCATATTCTACGGTTCAGAACCAGAATCCACATTTGACCTTGGGCTCAAATAGACTGTCCTAGAAACTAGTGCCAGGGCTTTCTTCCTGCAGCAATTTAAGGGACCCTACAGGTAACAGAATTTAGACATGTGTCGAAGGTTTGAAAAAACAACAACCTCAAACTAGGAGGAACAGAAGCAACAGGAATCCTGCAAGACATCGGGAGGACTGAATAAACGTAGCGCATGGAGGGTGGACTCAGGATTGCCTGGACACGACCTTGACCACACCATGGAGGAAATAGGACGAGATGCTAAAAGCCCCAGTGTGTGACAGGTGATCTGTCAGTGGCAGCACTTCCATTATGGCTGTGCAACAAACAGACGTGTTTTCTCTCTGCTCCATTGAGTTTGTTCCTTTCTATCCTGAGGGCCTCCCCTCTGGGTTAGAGAGCCAGACAAGGGTACCATGATCTCAGAGGGAAAGTCTCTGGCAGGAAAATGGAGAAAGACATTCTGAGCAGGGTTGAGGGTGGATTGGAAGGGCTGCCGGAGAGCCAGAGGGCAGAGGCCAGATGATTGCGTGAGGTGTGGCCTGAGTTCTGGGAAACTGAGTTGTGGGGAGCTAAGAGGAAATCTCTCCATAAGGTGAATGATGTCAGAGTGGGAGTGGCTCAGGCTGCTGTGGGAGAGGGTGCCTGAAGGCAGGGGACTTGGGAGGGCTGCGCCATCTCTGAAACATTATTTGGTCCCTGTCTGCTGTGGAGACCACTTTAGAAATTCCTATGTCCCTGGAAGGTTTTGGGGAAGGCAAAGGAGCTCATTTCTGTAGAGGCCTTGCAGGCTGTGCACCATGTGTCAGCAATATCCCAAGACCAGGGTGGGCCACAGCGGAGAGAACGGGGCCAGCAGAGGACAGGCTGGGCTGCCAATGGGCAGCACTGCATAAGCTGCATGGTGGGTGGGGGGAAGGGGGGTATGGCCCAGGCCCAGTAACTGAGCTGGAAATGATCGGCAAGCCAAAAGCTCTGAAGCAGCTCAGCTGTGTAGAAGCGAAGTGTCACTCTACCCCAGGCAAGTCAGGGATTTAAGTTCAATTACAGGACAGGAGGCATAGCTCTGTGCTAGGCTCCGAAGGTTTGTGTCTCCCCCAAATTGGTGTGTTGACGCTTTAATTTTCAGTGTGCTGGTATTTGGAGGTGGGGCTTCGGGAGGTGAGTAGGTTTTGTAGGTGGAACCCTCTTGAGTGGGATTAGTACCCTCAGAAGAAAGACCCAGGCTGGGCGTGGTGGCTCATGCCTGTAATCCCAGCACTTTGGGAGACCAAGGTGGGTGGATCACGAGGTCAAGAGATGGAGACCATCATGGCCAACATGGTGAAACCCTGTCTCTACTAAAAATACAAAATTAGCTTGGCTTGGTGGCATGTGCCTGTAGTCCCAGCTACTTGGGAGGCTGAGGCAGGAGAATCGCCTGAACCTGGGAGGCGGAGGTTGTAGTGAGCCGAGATCGTGCCTGGTGACAGAGCGAGACTCATTCAAAAAAAAAAAAAAAAAAAAAAGATAAAGATAAAAAGGAAAAAGAAAGGCTCCAGGCAGCTGCCTTCCCATTCTGCCGTGTGAGGACACAGAGGGGACCATCTGTGAACCAGGAAGTGGGCTCTCGCCAGATACTGAATCAGGTCCACTTTGATGTTGGACTTCCGAGGCTGTTGAACTGTGAAAAATATATTCCTGTTGTTTATAAACTGCACAGTTTATGGTATTTTATTAAAGTGGCCCAAACAGACTCAAGCACTTTGCTTTTGTATATGTGAATTTGTAGCCCTGTGTAAGTGACACTGTGGCTGACAGAAAGGGAGTTTGAACAAAGGCAGGGCCTGTCTCACCAACAGAGTTGGTGTGGGGACAGTGGGGGCTGACTGGAGGGTGGTCATGGAGGGCGGATGGCACAGGTGTTGTCATTCTGTGTCTACCCAGTGGAGTTGCCCCTTTCTCCCTACCCTGTCCCTCTGGAAACTCCTGTAGTCTGGCTTTTTCTTCTACCATTTCACGGAGGCAGCTGTCACTGAGTGGTTAACCACCCCCCTGCAGCGGCACGCCCAGGCTGCTGCTCCTGCTCCTCTGCCCTCATGACAGGCATTCGGTGCTGAATGGATGGGTGCACCAGTCTCCCTGTCTCGGACTGCACAACCTCCCAGAAAGGGGCCCTGTGCTATACTCAGAGCATCGAGAGAAAGGATTGACTGGTGACTTTGTCTTCATTTCTCTCTCTCTTCCTTTTACTTTTGTGATGACCTCTTTTTCCTTTTCTCCTAACTTCTGGAGTCACTAATACTCCTTCCCAGCACCCTGGCTGACTCCCATATCCACTGAAGCATCAGCGTTGGTGAGGCAATGGCAGACTGAGGAACTGAGGAGCACTGACTCCAAAATTTTCTGTGGATTTCAGTGAGGGACTTCTACTTGATAGGAGAACCACAATCAGAACAGCCCTCAAACTCTTTAGCCTTGAATAAAACTTTACAAGTTCAAATCTGTTTTGTTTGTTCAGTCTCACCATCTGGCAATGGAGAAGCAAGATACGCTTCAATGCACAGAAACTCCTGGGATAAGAGGAAAGAGAAAAGGAAAGAACCTTCCCCTGCCCTGCAATGATGGAGTCGGTGGCAGGCTGCTGCTGCTGTGCTGGGCAGAGCAGAGCTGATGGGCCTGCCTGTTGAGTGGACCATGAGTTTGGCCCACAGCGTGAGCCAAGGCCCTGACCCTACATTCCTGGGAGCCAACCGACTAACCCCCATTTCTGTTAGAGCCTGTGCAGGCTGTACATGCATCTATTCTGCCTGCCCCGTAAGAGGATTCTATATCTCCATCTGGAGATTTCTGGGATCTCCAATTTCTGGGAGAGCCGAGTGACATCCCATGACAGAAGGTGGTTCCCTTTCCTGCTGACGTTGGACTTGGCCATATCTGAGCAGTAGCTCTAAGGGCTACATGTGTGTTTCCCTGTTTCTTGCTATTTTTCTTGAGCATGAGACCAGCATGGACTGGAGACTGCTCCTTCAGCCTCAGTCCTGGAATAAGAAAGATGGGCACAGAGCTGCAGCCAACCTGCAGTTTACCCAGAGCTGATCTGCAACTGACATGGAATATGACCAAGAAATAAAGCTTTTTGTACAGTGTAAACTCTAGGCTGACCACAAAAATTGTTTAAAAGAATGTTAGGCAATACACTAAGAGAGGAGATGAAATGGAATCATGTAAATGGTTCAATTAAAATGAGAGGGGACTAAAAAGAGGTTAAAAAAACAAAGACAACAAAAGGCAAACAGTTAAAAAGATAACATATTAGTCTAAATATATCAATGGTTAATAATTTTTTGTTTTTAGAAACGGGGTCTCACTGTGTCACCCAGGCTGGAATGCAGTGGCACGCTTACGACTCACTGCAGCCTCAACCTCCCAGGCTCAAGCCACCCTCCCACCTCAGCTTCCCAAGTAGCTGGGACTACAGGCATGTGCCACACCTGGCTAATTTTTGTATTTTTTTGTAGAGACAGGGACACACTATGTTGCCCAGGTTGGTCTTGAACTCGTCGGTTCAAGCGATCCTCCCACCTCAGCTTCCCAAAGTGTTGAGCATACAGGTGTGAGCCACGACACCCAGCCAATAATTACTTCAGATGTGAATGGTCTAAGCACAGCAATTAACAGACAGATATTATTAGAGTGGATTAAAAAAAAAAAAACCAAAGAGCATGCTGCTTAAAAATAAAACCTCTTCAAATATAAAGACTCAAATGGGTTAAAAGCAAAGAGATGGAGAAAGATACATGTGTTAACAATAATAAAAAGAAAGCTAGAGTAGCTATATTAAGCTCAAACAGAGCAGAATTCAGAATAAGGAAAGTTATCAGGAGTAGAGGGGAATCAGAAACTATAATTGTTCAAGAAGACATAACAATCCTTAATAGCATGTACCTAATGATAGAGCATCAAAATGCATGATGTAAAAAAATGCATGGAGACATTGACTCATCCAACTCTACTTTAGCACACTTCTCTCAGTAATTGACAGAGGAAGCAGGCAGAAAATCAGTAAAGATATAGATGACCTGCAAAGCACTATCAATCAACAAGATCTAATTGACATTTATGGAATGCTTTAGCCAACCATTGCACAATACACATTCTTCTCAAGCTCACAGGAAACATTCACCAAGATAGACCACACTCTGGCCACAGACACACCTGAACACATAAAAGTAAAGCAGAAATCACACAAGGTATGTTCTCCGACCACAGTGAAATTTAACTATAAATAAACAACAGAAACATAACCTGGAAATCCCCAAATATTTGGAAATACTTCTAAATAATCTGTAGGTCAAAGACATTTCAAGATAAATTGAAAAATATTTTGAGTAAAATAAAAATGAATATAACTTATGAAAACATATGAAACGTATATCAGTATCTTGAAGGAAATGAATAGATTAAATGCATATGTTAGTAAAGAAGAAAAACATGAAATAAAAAATTAAGTTTCCACTTTGGAGAATTAGAGAAAGAAGAAGAAAGTAAACATAAAGCCCACAGTAAAAATTAGAACAGAAATCAAGGATATTGAAAACAGGAAA
The DNA here is from genome assembly GCF_037993035.2 of Macaca fascicularis. Lineage (NCBI taxonomy): Eukaryota > Metazoa > Chordata > Mammalia > Primates > Cercopithecidae > Macaca > Macaca fascicularis. Next base: position 1,947,594 of record NC_088386.1, read on the forward strand.
ACAATAGAAAAGATCAACAAAACCTGTTTGGTTTTTGAAATGATCAAGACAGTTGGTAGTCATCTGCCTGGTTTACAAAGAAAAAGAGAGAAGGTACAAGTTACTAGTATTACGTGAGAGAGGGATCTTCACCCCTGATCAGCATATTGACACTGATATAATCCACTAATCGTATTCAGATTCACTCAGCTTTGCTTGTGTGTGTGTGTTTATGTGGAGGAGAGCAGGTGTATGCATATTAACTTTATACAGTTTTATCACCTGTTAGTGACACCCACCATTAGTAAGATACTGGAGAGCTCCAGCACCACGTGGGTTCCTCTCCTCTGTTCACCTTCCTTCTCTCTGTCCCTAACCACTCTATACAGTGCTGTATTCCCTTATTGTTATTTTCAGATGATAAAAATGTCAATATCCTGGATGCAACAATATACTATAGAGTTTCAAAATGTTACCATTGGAAGAAACCGGGAAAAGTATACAAAGGATCTTTATTATTTCCTACAACTGCAGATAACTCTATGATTCTCTCAGTTAAAACAGACAAGCTCATATTCCTGGATTCCTTCTTGGAATCAGTTGGTTTTGTCATAGTGGAACTAATGGTGTTTAAAATACTCTGTCTTTTAATGTTATACAGGGCTTTAATTAAAATAAAATGTCATCAGGATTACAAAAAATTCCACTTGTACATGTTTATAGAAGCATTATTCCTAGTAGCCAAAAAGTGGATGGAAAAACAAAAGGTGGCCTGTCCATAGAATGGAATATTATTTGTCAATAAAAAAGAATGAAGTCTTGATACATGCTACAGCATGGATGAATGCTGGAAACATTGTGTGAAGTGAGAAAGCCTGATGCAAAAGACCACATATTGTATAGTTCAATTTATATCAAATGTCCAGATTAGGCAAATCCTTAGAGATAAAACATAGATTAGGGGTTGCCACAGAATGGGGAGATGAGGTAATGGGAAAAGACTGCTAGTGGATATGGGGTTTCTTTTTAATAGATGCAAAAAAGAAAAGTTAGTTGCTTCCCTGTATATCAGCAATGGCCAATTAGAATGTAAAATTTAAAGAAAACAATAACAGTCTCCAAAATTGAATACTTATGATTTCCTATATGTGGAAATCTATAAAAATTGATTAAAAATAAAAATATGCAAATAAATGGAGAGACATACTGTTTTAACAAATTGGTGAGTCAATATTGTTAAGATTTCAATTCTTATCAATGTAACCTATAGATTTAATAAATTTAGAAAGTCCTATCAAGCTACTTAGTAGATATCAGTAAAATGATTCTAACATTTATGTAGAAAGGCAAATGACACAGAACAGCCAAAACAAAATGGTGAAAGAAGAACCAAGTTGAAAGGCACACACTATCTGATTTCAAGATTTACTACAAAATGACAGGATTCAAGACAGCATGTTATTGAGAAAGAAAAGACACATATATCAACAGAAAAGAACAGAAAGCCTAGAAATAGACCCATAGAAATGCAGTCTCAACTTATCTTAGACAAACACACAAAGGCAATTCAATGACCAAAGGGTGGTCTTTTCAAGAAATGGTTCTGTAGCAACTGGATATTCATGTGCAGAATAATGAAACTAGATACAGACCTTACAGCTTCACAAAGCTAACTCAAAATAGGTCATAAGTCTAAATATGAAAGGCAAAGTCATAAAATTTTTAGAAACAAAACACAGGAAAACATTCATGTAACACTGGAGATGGTCGTGAGTTTTTAGACACAGCTCCCAAGTATCCATGAAAGAAAAAATAGATAAGTTGGACATTACTAAAACTAAAACTTTTGCTCTATGAAAGCCGATGTTAAGAAAATGAAAAGGCAAGTCACCAAATGGGAGAAAATATTTCCAAAAAAAATCTATGTATGATAAAGGACTTGTATCTAAAATATAAAAGAAACTCTTAAATTTCAACAAGAAGAAAACCAACAATGCAGTGTAAAAAATGGACAACATACCTGTTTGTATTATTCATGTAGGAATATGAAAAGACACTGAAATTTATTTGTCATTTAGGGAAATTCAAATTGAAATAATGACCTTCCACTTACACACCTCTTAGGATGGCTAAAATACAAACACTGACAATACCAATTTCTGTTGAGAATACAGAAGGAACGCTCATTCATCACTGGTGGGAATGCAGCATGTTAGAGCCACCTTGGAAGACAGTTTGGCAGTTTCTTGCAGAACTAAATGTAGTCTTTCCATACCATCTAGTAATTACACTCTTAGACATCTACACAACTGTTAGGAGAATGTTGGTCCACACAAAAATCTGCAAGTACATATCTATAGCAACTTTATTCATAATTGACAGAACTCAAACAACCAAGATGTCCTTCAGTAGATGAATGGATAAGCTTTGGCCTATCCATACCATAAGAAAACGATTGGATAAGCTTCGGCCTATCCATACAATAAGAAAACGACTGAGGAGTGAGCTGTAAGGCATGAGATAATGTGGATAATCTTCAATGCATGTTGCTAAGTGAAAGAAGCCAGTAGGAAAAAGTTACCTACTGTGCTATTTCATTTATATGGCATTTGAGAAAGGAGAAAATAATGGGCATAGTAAGTGGATCAGTGGCTGCTGGGGACTTGGGGGAGAGGGTTGAAGAGGTGAAATCCAGGGGAGTGTTAAGGCAGTGTGCCATTTTGTATGACAGGGTCATGGTAGACACGTGGTACTACACATTTGCCAAAACCCATAAAGCTTTACAGAAGAAGAAGTGAACCTTAATGTGTGCAGATTTAAAAAGTAGTGGGTAGAGGAACGTGGGATAGAACGCATAGTGTGAAAAAATAATCCAACTGCATTACAAATACATGAAATTGAGGTGGCTTTATTGAGGTGGCTGGGAAAAAGGTGCTGACCTAGTGGAGATTGCAGGAGTACAGGCAGAAGAAAATGTCCCTATGCACTGGAATCTCATAGGTGAGGTTATTTCCAGTCAGGGTACAGGTTAACAATTCTGAAACCACTGTTTATACTCACTGGGGTGGAACAGTTAATCAAAAGGAGGGCAGGCGTTGAGAAGTAGGTTTCCTGCTGCTGCAGGGGAGAATACAGATAGGCAAGGGAGAGGCTGGACTGCGCGTGTGGCAGTGGGTCAAAGTCAGAAGATGCACTCATGTTTAGCTTAATATAAATACACATGGATATAGAGAGAAATAGGCATAGATATTTGTATCATTTTGTGTTATTATATACACAGTTTTTTCTGCATCAACTGAGGAAGCCTAGAAGTAACAACACTCTGGGAGCACTGAACACACCCAGACCCCAGATCTTGGTTTTTAATACCATTCTCTAACTAAAGAAACCAGAACTCTTTGAAAAAATGGATGATTCTGGGACTGGGGGCAAAATATACAAGATGAGACTAGCACATCTCATAGTTCCAGAAAGCTAAGAAAGTGGTTAAAAAGAAACAAACCCCCACAGTTGTGTGGGTATCACAGTGAGACACAGAGCCAATTAACAGTGCTCCCCATGGACAGAGCTGGAAAAGTAAAGCTACAACAAAAATGTAGTATTGTATTGTAATCCAGTGTGTAGGATACACATCCTTGAGTCCACACTGATATAAATAAATGCTTGAATAAATAAAGGAATGAAAGACAACAGCTGAACAGCCTATGCAAAAGCATTTTGGGTAATTCATTGCAGATACTCTGTCTTCAAGGAGGTAGAACACAGTGCCCCAGGCCTTAACCTTAGTCTGCGCATCGTGACTTTCTCACACTGGACAAACCTGTCAAACACTGCTCCGGCCAGGGGATCAAGGTTACATCAACAGTGAAATTTCATGTTGATAGCATTTACCTTTGATATCATGCAACAAGAGTGGCGCTTTACCTCTGTGTTCTTTCTCTTCAAAACTCAAAGAATCCTAGTCTAATCAGGAGAGAATATAAGACAAATTCCAACTCAAGGACATTCTACAAAATACCTGACCGGCACTCCTTATAACTGTCAGGGTCTTCAAAGACAAGGAAAGGCTGAGAAGCTGCCACAGCCAAGAGGAGCCTCAGAAGACGTGATGACAAAACATAATGTGGGACGGTGGAAAGATAAAAGACATTAGATAAAAACTAAGGAAGGCAGAAAGAATGTAGAGGGCAATTAGTAATAACGCGTCAACACTGGCTCCTGAGTTGTGCTGTGAGTACTGCCACACTGCAGTTACCATCAGGAGAAATTGGGCACGGGTTTTGTGGGAACTCTGTATCACCTTTTGTAAATTTTTTTTTCTGTAAATCTGAAGTGATTCTAAGTTAAACATTTATAGAAATTGCATATCACTGTGTTAGGCCATTTTTGCATTGCTCTAAAGGAATACCCGAGGCTGGGTAAATTATAAAGAAAGGAGGTGTGTTTGGCTCAGGGTTTCGCAGGCTGTGGAAGTGCGACACCAGCATTTGCTGGGCTTCTGGGGCGGCCTCATGAAGCTTATACTCTTGCTGGAAGGTGAAGCAGGAGCAGGCACATCCCATGGTGAGAGCAGGAGCAACAGAGAGGGTGGGGAGGTGCCACACACTTCAAACGACCAGCTCCCATGAGAGCTTATTGTCACAGGACAGCACCAAGCCATGAGGGAACTGCCCCCATGAACCTCCAGCCCTGGGGACTGCATTTCAACATAAGATTTGGGTGGGGACAAATATCCAAGCCATATCAATAACGTATCTTGGTGAGCTAAAGATTGTCTTTCACTATCCAGATAATTAGAGTGAGGGCTGAAGAAGACCTCAACAAGAAACAAAGCGTTTTGAACAAAGGTGGAGGGTAGACTTCCAAAGTGAGGTTTTGTTGTTGTTGTTTTTGTTGTTGTAGTGATAGGATTCATTTGCGGCTGGGTGTGGTGGCTCACGCCTGTAATCCTAGCAATTTTAGGGGCTGAGGCGGGTGGATCACCTGAGGTCAGAAGTTCAAGACCAGCCTGGACAGCATGGCAAAATCCCATCTCTAGTAAAAATACAAAAATCAGCAAGGCCTGGTGGCGGGTGCCTGTAATCCCAGTTACTTGGGAGGCTGAGGCAGGAGAATCACTTGAACCCAGGAAGCAGATGTTGCAGTGAGCCGAGATCACGCCATTGCACTCCAGTCTGGGCAACAGAGTAAGACTCTATCTCAAAAAAAAAAAAAGATTCATTTCTGTAGGTTTAATTGCCCATTAAAAAGTCCCTTCATGTTGTAGCTTCATCTCACAGCAGCAGGCCCTGTCATTCCAAGCAGCTTTAAGGACCAGCCACATTCAGTGCTGTTGGTGACAGCAAAGAGAGCCCTGTGGGCTAATACACCTGCTCACCTGAGGCATACACAGGCGGGCAGAGTCTGAGCGAAGAATAAACACGCAGAGGTGGGAAAGCTTGGGAACTGTGAATGCAAACCCCTGCTGAAAGCACCAAGGGAGTTTAGCCTAAAGAAGCAAAGGGTGTTGCCGTGTTCAGGTTCCCTAAAATCATGCCCTGCTCCTCGGAACTGCACCGCATCAGGCTTCACCACAGCCACGCCGCTGGATGATGTCCTGTTTCCTTGTGGATGCGGCCCCTGGCTTCCTCTCTACCAATGTAGATGCAATTCTTCCTAATGAGTTTAATGACTGCTTAGACGATTCAGGCAACTTTCTGGCCTCTCAGTTCCACGACTTTCCCACCTCCCATAATCCTGTCCTCCACCCCTCTCAGCCACCTCTGCCACTGTCTAATCTTAGACTCTCATTACCAACAACTCTGTTATCCTGCTTTTGAGCAGTGCACCTGGCGGTTGCTTTCTGGTGCACACTCTGTAGCACTCCTACCAAAACCACTCCGGCACCCCGAGGATTCTAACCCAATGAATTAGCCCCTGTTCACTCTCCTGTGGCCTAGAAGGTTCTCACCTCTCCCCATGCTCTGCTTAGAGTTTGCAATTCGACTTTTTAATTGCTCTCTCACATACATCCTCACATCTCTTGCTGTTCCTCCTGCTATCTTGTCCACCTGCTGTCTTCAGCTGGGTTGCATGGGAGGCAGGTTCTGAGACCGGGGCTTGTAGACAGGAAGTGTACTGGGAAATGCTCTCCAGACAAACTGGTGAGCAGGTGAGGGGAGCATGATTGGACAGAGGCCACCATTGTCGCACTTGTTCATCAACCACCAGAATCAGGCAAGGGCTGTCAACAGATGCTCCAGAAGGCCTGCTGGGCTCCAAGCACATCATTCCCTGACAAACATATTACTTTCATATTTCTTTCACCTGCCAGTCAGAAGAGCTGCCCACTCTCATTGCTTTATCTTGAGCCCTCCACATGGCCAACTGGACCATTGGTTGTCAGTCCTCCTCTTTCTCACCCCCCAGCGGGCCTCTTCTTCCCTAGCACAGCACACCTTTCCCTGAGACTGCTGGATTCCTGCCTCACAAGCGACTTCCTTCTGGGTTCCTTTCCTGTTCCTTCCTCTGCTTTCTAAACTCGGGGTTACCTGGAGCTCAGTCCGGGACATTGTCTCTTCATAATCTCATCAGTTCCCATGAGTTTGCATCCTGTCTGTGTGCTAAGGATTCTTGATTGACTTATTCACCTGTCCTTTCCCCTTGAACTTCAGTCTTGAAAATTCAGTTCCCTATGCCACATCTCCATCTGAATGCCTGTTAGGCACTGCAGACTCAAAATATCCCAAGCTCATGTCTTGATTCTTCCAGCCCACTGCCTGAGCCTTTGCCACCTCCATTGATGGTAACGCTTCCTTCTGTTTAGTGCCTTCCAGTCACCTGCAAGGCATTTCTTCTGTCATGCCCCATGTGAATTTCATTAGCAAATCCTGTCGACTTTAGCCTCCCCCAAACCCAAACTTCAGCCATTTCTCAGACACAGCTGCCACCTTGCTACAAGCCACCATCATTTTTCATCTAGACTAAATTGGTCTTTTTCTTCTTTTCATGCCCTTCCTTCCTGCCCATGTGCTGCACCTGTGTGCACCTGAGCATGGCAGACACCCACTCTGTCGGCTCGCCTCAGCTCCCCACCCCACACCTGTTTACTCAGGAGTACTGAGTTTTAGATTGAACTTTTTAGAAAACAACCTCCCAGTCACTTCTCTTCAAAGCCCTTGAAACAGCAGGCAGAGTCAGGTACTTCCTCCCCATGGATGTGAAGGGAAGCCAGACCCTCACAGTGGCCCGAAGGCCTCTGCATGGTGGGCGCCAGCCCCCCTCGGCTCTCACCGTCACTCTCCCCGGCACACTGGACCCTACTGCTTTGGGACAGGCAGCATCATCTGCCTCCACATCTTTACTTTCGTCACTCTGTTTGCTGAAAAATTTTCTCTTGGAGAGCCAGGTGGCTCAGCCCCACACTCCTGCTCTGTCCTCTCCTCAGGTAGCATCTTCACAGTCAGAGCTACTCGTACCACCCTGCTTAAAATGACAATCCCCAAGTGCCACCCTCAATTTTCCCTCTGAGCACGGATGCCCACCTACCCCTATATGGATGTCTTTGTTTTGTCTTGTGTTCCTGGAACGGAAGCTCCATGGCAGCAGGACTTGTTCTGTTTGTTCAGGGCCTTATGCCCAGTGTGTAGAATAGTACCTGACATCTACTAGATACGTTACCCATACTCACCGAGGAAATGATGAATGCGTGGGTTTCTGAAGGGCCGTTTTCCATCATCATGTTGTTTCCTAGCATAAAACCCTTTAATGGGGCCGGGTGCAGTGGCTCACATGTGTAATCCCAGCACTTCAGGGGGCCAAGGTGGGCAGATCACCTGAGGTCAGGAGTTTGAGACTAGGCTGGCCAACATGGCAAAACTCCGTCTCTACTAAAAATACCACAATTAGCAAGGCACGGTGGTGCATGCCTGTAATCCCAGCTACTCAGGAGGCTGAGGCAGGAGAATCGCTGGAACATGGTAGGCAGAGGTTTCGGTGAGCCGAGATTGCACCATTGCACTCCAGCCTGGGAGACAGAGCAAGACTCTGTCTCAAAAAGCCAGCCTGGCCAACATGGTGAAATCCTGTCTCTACTAAAAATACAAAAAAAAATTAGCTGGGCATGGTGGTTTATGCCTATAATCCCAGCTACTTGGGAGGCTGAGGCAGGATCATTGCTCGTACCTGGGAGGTGGAGATTGCAGTGAGCCGAGATCGTGCCACTGCACTCCTGCCTGGGCAATGGTGCAAGACTCTGTCTCAAAACAAAACAAAAAAACAAACAAAAAAAACCCTTTAATGGATTTTGTAGGAACAAAAAGTTCCACCTCATTCCCTATCCTTCCTCCTCAAGAGACGGGAACACTGTGAAGACGGGTTCAATGTCCAGGACGTACACCTCACGGGGAGGGTCACCATGGGCTGAATGTCCACATGTGCTGGTGTGCCCTTCCCTTCTCCTCCGACTGTTCCTCCGACTGTCGGCTCGCCTCAGCTCCCCACCCCACACCTGTTTACTCAGGAGTACTGAGTTTTAGATTGAAGATTTTAGAAAACAACCTCCCAGTCACTTCTCTTCAAAGCCCTTGAAACAGCAGGCAGAGTCGGGTACTTCCTCCCCATGGATGTGAAGGGAAGCCAGACCCTCACAGTGGCCTGCTCTGCTCTACAATGGCGAGCTCTGCTCTACACTCTGCTCTTGGGAGGCCTCGGATAAGACGAAGCCCTTCTGGTTTCGACAGGCTGCCCACGGGACAGCTGGTGTTGGGAGTTACGCAGGAAGAACCTTGCTGGGTGCCACGTTAGGTGCTGAGTCTAAACTCAGTACTCCTGAGTAAACGTGTGTGGAGCAGGGGGTGGGGAAGGGCTGTGCGAGCATGCCCAGCTAATTATTTTAGTTTTGCAAGGCTTGGGACTGAGGGGTTTCCCAGGACATCGAACTTTGGTGCTAAAACTGGGACAGACCTAGGAGAACTGGGCTGGCTGGTCACCCTACATTTTAGACACTAGGGAGAGTCTGAGGTCCAAGGGCCCCTCACTTCTTCAGTGGATTGTTCCACATGGAAACGTGGGTCCAGTCCTGGTCAAACTCCCCCTTAAGTCTGCACTCCTGGCTGGTTGCTGTCACTGCTGCTCCATGTTGCTCCCCCACCTCGGTGCTTCCCGCCCATGTGCTGCACCTTTGTGCACCTGAGCACGGCAGACACCAACGCAGTGGGCTCACCTCAGCTCCCCACCCCACGCCTGTTTACTCGTGAGTGTTGAGTTTTAGATTGAAGTTTTTAGAAAACAGCCTCCCAGTCATTAAGAAGTTGCTGATTCCTATTTGCTATATGTGGGGAGTGGAGAGACTGCAATTCCTTGATCTACCTGGAACTGTCCTGGGTTTAGCTCTTGAAGTCCCACATTCCAGGAATGCCCTTGATTCCAGGCAAATGGGGATAATCAGCGTTCTAATGTGAAGAGTACGTTCTAATGTGAGTGACTTGAGCCTGGCTGGGAATTCTGGCCCCTGGATCCCAGGTCATCTTAGTGCCACCAGTGCCCCATGATCAAACCCCTTGTTTACATCAGTTGTCTGAGTAGCTCCCTGAGTTTGTCTATAACATACATGGTGAGTAATGTTCTCATGTGCACTATACCACTGCCAACCTACTCTGATATTCACGTAAGCCTTCCAAAATGTTGTGAAGAAGAAGAACGTGACAAGCTTTATTAATCACAGGTATCAATTGTTCGTTACCAGCTGCAGTAGGAGTATGTACAACTCCCTAGTTTTCTCCCAGTGAAGAAAAGTATCGGAACGTGTGATTGTATTTTATGGGATTCCTTCATACAGTCACACGTCACTGAACGACAGGGATATATTCTGAGAAATTCATCCTTAGGCCATCTTGTCATTGTGTGAACATCATAGGGTATACTCACCTAAACCTAGGCGGTACAGCCTGCTGCACACCTGGGCTAAGAGGGGTGGCCTGCTGCTCTTAGGCTGCACACCTGTACAGCATGTTCCTGCACTGAATGCTGTAGGCAGTTTTAACACACTGCTAAGTATTGTGTGTACATGGAGAAGGTACAGTAAAAATGCAGTATTATAATCTTATGGGACCCCTGTGGTATATGCAGTCTGTCACTGACCAAAGTGTTCTTTTGCTACGTGTGATTATAAGGTCTACTTTATGAAAGGATTCTGCAAATGACTGTCCCCTCATTATTGGTGGTAACTGTTACTTGCCACTCCTGGGCTGCAGAATAGAGTGTACCTGTCTGAGCTTGGAGTGCTTCCTCACACCCCTCAGGCTGGTTGCCGTTCCCCTCTGTGTGAGTCTCCTTACGGTGCTTTATGTACCCTTGCTGAGCACGCCCGCGTTTCTTAGCCTCTGACATTTCTGTTTGCTCTTCCCTCTGCTAAACGCACTTCTCCTTTCTCAGCCTGGTGTTTGCCCCTTCCTCCTCTGGGGCACACCTTGGGTGCCATCTTCTCCCTGAAACATCGCAGTCTCCCTCAGCTGCCCACGGCCCCATCCCCTGCTCCGCTCTGTGGAGGCACCCGCCACCTGCAGCCCACACTGAGCCATCCTCTAGGTCTTTGTCCTCTTGCTGTCTCCCCTGCTGGAACTAGAGTTATTTTAGGTCAGACAATTTGTCTCACTCTTTATCCAACCAGTATTACTTACTGTGCTCTTTTTTTTTTTTTTTTTTAAGACGGGTTCTTGCTCTGTCACCCAGGCTGGAGTGCAGTGGCATGATCATGGCTTACTTGAACTTGACTCAAGCAATCCTCCCCCCGAGCCTCTCGAGGAGCTGGGACTACAGGCATGTGCCAGTCTGCCAAGCTAATTATTTTTAGTTTTGTAGAGATGGAGTCTCACTCTATTGATTTGGCTGGTCTTGAACTCCCGTTCTCAAGCGATCCTCCTGCCTCAGCCTTCCAAAGTGCTATGATTGCAGGCAGGAGCCTCTGCGCCTGGCCCATGCTGACTTTTTAATGTAATGTAATGCAATGCATTTAATTTTACTTGTTTTCTCTCACGGTTACCCTGACTTTACTAAGGTATAATTGACAAATACAAATTTTATATATTTATAGTGTATGATTTCATGTTTTGATATATGTATACATTGGGAAATGATTAAATCAAGCCGATTAAAATATCTACCACCTTGCATGTTTACTTTTTTGTAGTAAAAACATCTATTCTTTTAGCAATTTTCAATGATGCAATACAGTATTATTAACTAGAGTCACCATGCATTACAACAGACCTGAGCATGTATTCATTTTGCATCACTGAAAGTTCGTACTCTTTCACTACCATCTCCCCAGTTCCATTGCCCTACTCCCCACTTCATCTACCCACCATACCCCCAGCGCCTGGTAACCACCATATCACTCTGCTTCTGTGAGTTCAATGCTTTTAGACTCCACATATAAGTGAAATCATGCAGTATTTGTCTTTCTGCATCTGACTTATTTTACCAAATGTCCTCCAGGCTCATCTGTCCCAAATGACAGCATTTCCTTATTTTTAAGACTGAGTAATATTTCATTGTGTGTGTATATATATATACCACTTTCTATATCCATTCATCTGACATATTGATTTCATTTCCTTTGGGTATGTGCGCAGCAGTGGGATTGCTGGATCATAAGGTAGTTGTGTTTTTAGTGTTTTGAGGAAACTCCATACTGGTTTCTGTGACGGCTGCACCAATGTACATTCTCAGGAACGGTGCGCCAGGGTTCCCTTCTCTACATTCTCTCAACACTTGCTGTTGTTCGCCTTTTTACACTCACTTTACTATACAGGGGATTTCTCCACCAGACGCTGAGTTAGATTGAATAAGCTCCAAGGCCTCTTCATAATGGAAATAGAGAGTTGAATTTAGTATGTCTGTGATCAAATCCCAGTTCCAGCCCCCACATCTGGGAGATTTGGAGTCAGTCATTTAAACTCTGGGCCTCAGATTTCTTGCTCACCTCATAGCAAGGATCAACATGGGAACTGATACACATTTCAAAGGGCAATACTCACGCTATGGAGGATGTTCATCTCGACTCTACCGTCCCCACTTGCCACACCTGGCTTTAGGTGCTGCACTGGCAAAGCAGAGATAGCAGCAAGGTTTCCTGGCCAGTACCTCTGGCTTGTCCGGAGCATGTTTTCTCTACATTCCCCATTGGTTCAGATGCCAAAGTGACCATCAGCCTTACAATCACACAGGAGGATGGACTTTCGAATGCACTTTCAGGCTTAAATTAACGAGGGGTGCTTCAGCTAATGTCCATTGTGTTTGGATAGCAAGTGACCACAGCATGAGGCAGTACAGGCAAAGACGGTAAAGAAGAGTGCCTGTTCCTAAAACTGAAGCCGTGGGAATTTCAGGGAATTATTTATGTATTTTTTTGTAAGTAGCCTGCTTATAGGTCGATTTCTTTTCCTTTTTGCTGACGCTTTTGGTAATTGCACACGCATTGCATACTTTCAGAATTGCTAAAATAAATAGTCACTCATTATGGATTCCTCGGGACTCATTTTAAAGGCGGTTCTGTTGAACTTACCTGCTATCAATTTACATGCAAAATACTGTTCTATGGGCACGCTAATATAATTTGGGGATAATTTCACAGATAATTGCTTTAATGTCGCTAATTCTAGCATATCTACACTAAACAAAGAGCAAGACTTGTCATGCTAAATAAGCTTGAAATATTTGTTGAGCTGGCAGAAATGCCCTCTGATTTCAGATGTCTTAGCTGTGGCTGTGTTGTGCTGTGATTGGAAGCAGGGAGCTGGGGAAAGAGATGGGCTTTTGGAATAGGCAGATCTGGTTGAGTCAGTGCTTTTCCAGATGCTGCTCGGCTTCTAACTTTGAGCCTCAGAATTATCATCAATAAAACAGGGAGTGTGAAAACAAGGGCTTACATGCCTTTGGTGTAATGGTGTTCCAGCCACCATCTGAATCACTGTCTTATATGATCTCATGACATCTTCAGAACAATCCCGTAAGGCTTAGTCCCCTTATAAAAAAAGAGAAAATTCACTTATATACCCTAAATCCCCAACTCCTGTGCTTCATCCTGTGAGAGTGCCCATCCTGCAAGGTCAGAATGATGCCGGGCAGGCACCCTCTCCACGCCCCCTCCACCTGCCATGTTCTCCTTTATGCAGAAAGACCAGGCACCTTGAGGGGGCTGCCCTCCGTTTTCACCACCCTACAGCAGTGAAGGAGGCAGGGAGGCTGTCATCCCTCCATACCTAGGACTGCAGACTTGCCTCTTGAACCCAACTGTGGTGTCATGGAAGAATTTATCCACAAGTATTTCTTACTAGAACCCCAGAGTTTTGCAGAATGTTCACCACCATCCCACCCTCAAAATCCTCTGACCCTACATATACTCATTTCATGCCCTGTGGTGTGATGACCATATTAACACAGGTCTCGGTAAGGCCACATTGCGTAAAGTTGCAAATGTATATAAAGGGACATTGAGATAAAACATGCAGGAATGAGGCTGCATCAGGTTCTTGAGCCCCTGGACGTCCTCGTTTCCTGAGCCCCCATGTTTCGCTGAGATTGCTTGGCCATGAGCTCAGTGACTGCCAGGCATTCAAGATATCAGTGGCATTCTGGGTTTGCAAAGGCATTTCCTGCCCTTGCTCCAGTGCCTGGGACTGTTGCCAGGTGTTTCAAGCACAACTCAACCAGCAACCAGCGGTGCTCATTAAGTGACCGCTGAATGCCTGGTGTTCCTGCAGGCGCAAAGCAGTTTAAGCACCTGCCCCCTGTTACCAGTGCCAGGATCCCATCTCAGCACTCCTGGGGAAAGTTGAGACAAAACAAAAATCCCTCTGACACGTAGAATATTTGGAGGTGTTTTTTTGTTTGTTTGTTTTGCTTCTTGATGTTGACTTTGCTGGGAAGGAAAATGCAGACTAGTCTAAGATAATTCTACCCCTGCACCACAGGAGCGTTCTGAGTAGATTGTAAATAAGAAAAACTCCGCTCCCGTTCCCCCAACATCTCTCAGTTGCTTCAAGTGTTAAGCCCTCTCTCAGCACGGTGACCTCCCACCTCAGGTGACACTCCAGGGCAGGATGGAAAGATCCAGGTCAGCTTGATGTTTTAGCACGAGATATTCCCCTGGTAGCTTCCCTTTCAGCTTCCCCTTTGGGGCTCCTGGCCTCATGGGGCTGTGTGCCTTGATGACTCTAGGCATCAGTGGATCCCTGAGACCTTTGTCTCCCATCCAGCATCAATGCATCCCTTAGGCAGATGCTGAAACTCCAAGGACCTTGTGCATCGCCAGAGGGGAGAAGGCACAGTACCCCAAGACAAAGAGGCTGCACTTTGCATGGCTGTGTTTAACACCTAAAGAAATGCACAATTATTGGACAGTTTCTTAGTCCTGCAAGATCTGTGACTCCAGACTCACCACTAAGGTGGGAGCACAGAATACTCCCCAGACTCTAGATGCTGTGGCACCCCCATGGTTGATGGCCACACTCCCCCACCAGAGGATGAGTTGGAGGAGCCCAGAGTGACCCTCCAAGGCAGGGTGGTGGCTTATGCAAGTTACGGTACTCTTGGGACCACTTACGGACATATTCCTCTCAAATGAGGGAGCACTCACTAAAATGAAACTGCTCAGGGATGGTAGGAGTAGAAACGTGGCGGCATACTTTTGACAAAGCACCTATGTAAACGCTTTCAACACTTGGGGCTAAGTGAGTCAGTGTTGGTGAGAGTTAGGGGTGGCATTATTTTTTGTGGAAATTACGTTCTCTCTGTTGGAGTCATCTGCGCAGCTAGTAATTCCTCTTCTCCTGTCGAGGCTGGCTGGTGCCTCTGGAGGTGTGAAGTACAAAATGTCACACTCCTACCCCTATGCAAAGCATGTTATTCTCTCTGCTCTGTGGGGTGCATTTTAGACAATGCGACTTAAAGTTACTTGAGGATAGCTCTGCCCGGAGCCCTGAGAGCCAGGATGCGATGGGTCACAGGTGTGTCCACACTCAGGAGTTCTCAGCACCCTGGACTAGTGGCTTTTGAGCCAGTTTTGTCCAACCTTCTCCTTCAAAAGGGTTTGACATGGAACTTTCCACACCCGCCCTCAGGTTTCCTGAGTATGCTGCCTCTTGCTCAAGCATCCTTTCAATTTTCCTATCTCTAAACTCAAATGGTTACAGGAGCAACATGAGGAACCTACATGGGTTCTATGTGCTGCATGTGAAGAATGAGAGAAAACAAGTGGGGCAAGTTCTTGATTCTGTAAGGAAAGGTGTTCTCTTCCATTAGCCTTGGCGTAGACTCTCTTCTAGTCTAGCTTTCACAGTACCACTTTTGTTTTCCATTCTATTTTTTTTTGTTGTTGTTACAGTAAAATATGCATAACACAAAATTTACCATGGTAACCATTTTAAAGTGCTATTAAATACATTCACGTTGTTGTGCAACCATCATCACCACCCAGCTCCAGACCTTTTCCATCTTCTCCAGCTGAGACTCTGTATCCATGAGACACAGACTCCTCATTCTGCCTTCCCCCAGCCCCTGGCAACTACCATTCCCACTTTCTGTCTCTGTAAATTTGACTTCAGGTTCACTGTGCCTCTTATGATACAGAGAGAGAGAGAATTATTTCTCTACCTTAGAAGAGGAGGAGGAGGAGTAACCATGGAAGAATACTGGGGAGAAAAGTACAGGTGTGCTCACCGATGATAAATGGGAAGTTGCCCTTCAGTCCCACGGTGCAGAGTCTGAGAAGTGGTGGGTGTATAGGGTGGCCAGTCCCATGAGTTCTCCCAGGGCTGAGGGGTTTCCTGGAACACCAAACTTTAGTGCTAACACTGGGACAGTCCTAGGAAAACTGGGCTGGCCGGTCACCCTACATTTTAGACACTGGGGAGAGCCTGAGATCCAAAGGGCCCCTCACTTTTCTTCAGCAGATGAAGTGTTTATTCACATGGAAACGTAGGTCCAGATCCTGTCATATTTCTCCTTATCTGTGCACACCTGTGTGGCTGCCATCGCCGCAGCCCCATGTTGCCCTCCCATGCTCGCTGCCCGTGTGCTGCACCTGCATGTGCTGCCGGCTTGCCTTAGCTCCCCGCACAGAGTTGGCCAAATCAAGAATGTTTCTGTGTGAGTGAAAACAGCTGGACACCTCTCCTCCTGCCTCCTCTCTCCCACTGCACATGCATGACTGAAGCACGTGCTTCAGTTGGGGCTCTGGGGACGGGCAGGAAAAATAGGGAAAAAATAAAATTCATGACCTTACATAATAAAGTTAATTTAAAAATGACATTAAGCTAAAAAGCAATGCAGTAAAACGTCATTATTAATTTTAAGTTGTCACTTAAAATGCTGAAATTTCTGAGTCCAAAATGTCCCCATATTGCAGACACACTGGTGTTCTTATTTGGAAGGTTCTCACCAACCTCAGAGGTAAGTTGAATCCAAGCAAATCTATATCATTTGAAAATAAACCCAACTCTGTAAACCTCATGGGAACTGGACCTAGAATATTAGACTGCTCGTCTGTAAGGAACATTGTCAGAACAGGCTCCACTTCTCTTTCTGAGTTCCATGATAACCTTCAACAAAGATGGAACACCCCTGCTATTCAGAACTTTGGAAGCTGTCATTTCTGCCTGATGATATTACCAGCAATAAAACCATCTTTTCTTTCCCATTCAATGCACTGCAATAAAGCAGAGCATAACGCATCTCTGAAGAAACATGCTCCGACTTAGCGTTTTTTTTTTTTTTTTTTTTTTTTGAGACGGAGTCTTGCTCTGTCACCCAGGCTGGAGTGCTGTGGCCGGATCTCAGCTCACTGCAAGCTCCGCCTCCCGGGTTCCCGCCATTCTCCTGCCTCAGCCTCCCGAGTAGCTGGGACTACAGGCGCCCGCCAGCTCGCCCGGCTAGTTTTTTGTATTTTTTAGTAGAGACGGGGTTTCACCGTGTTAGTCAGGATGGTCTCGATCTCCTGACCTTGTGATCCGCCCGTCTCGGCCTCCCAAAGTGCTAGGATTACAGGCTTGAGCCACCGACTTAGCGTTTTTAAAAAAAAATTATTGTAAGAGTTAAAGAAGTAGGAAGGAAACACGGAAAGCAGCTCAACAGTCAAAGACAGGTTTATTTTGGAGAATAAACCAGAGACAGGCTTCTGGCTGATTTCGATCAGGAGCATTCTTTCTCACAGGCTGAGGGTGTTTAAGGATTTAGGAAATGCGGGGAGCTTTTTGCAGGCTCGGAATGCTTCTATGTGAGGGAAAGTTTATTGCGGGGTGGGAATCTCTGTTTGAAGGGGAGGTTTTCTCAGGGTAGGCATGTTTCTGGTTGGAGGGGGGTTTATCTTAGGGTTGAAATGTTTCTGATTGTGCTGACAGTAGCCATTAGGCTGATGTTTTGGGGCTGGATTTAGATTTTTTTTAACCAAAGAGCACTTAAAATGGCGGTGTTTGTCCAAGATGGCGTGATGCTCCTGCTCTGTCAAAAGTTACAGTTGACGTAATAATTATACATACTTATGGGATGGAATGATGTTTCTGTGTAGACATATATTGTGTAATGATCAAATCAGGGCAATTACCATATTCATCACTTTAAATTTTTATCACTTCTTTGTAGTGATAACCTTAAAAATCTTCTCATCTAGCTTTCTTAAAATATACACCGCATCATTATTTGTCATAGTCACCCTACTGTGTAGCAGAACACCAGAACTTACTCTCCTCAAATCTAACTTTGTGCTTGTTAACGAGGCTCTCCCGTTCTGCCTTTCCCTCCCCTCCCCAGCCTCTGGTAACTGCTATTCTACTTTCTACTTCTACAAAATCAACTTTTTAAAGAATGAGTGAGAACATGCGATATTTGTCTGTCTGTGCCTGGCTTGTTTCACTTACCATAATGTCCTCTAGGTTATTCATGTTCTCATGAATGACAAGATTGCATTCAGTTTCATGGTTGAAGAGTACTCCATTGTGTATATATACCACATTTTCTTTATATATTCAGCTGTAGATGGGCATTTGGGTTAATTCCATAGCTTGGCTATTGTGAACTGTGTTGCAGTAAACACAGGATGCAGATATATCTTCAGCATACTGATTTTATTTCACTTGGATATATACCCAATCATGGGATGGCTGGGTGAAATGTTCTATTGTTTAGTTTTTTGAGGAACCCCCCTACTCTTTTCCATAGTGGTTGTCCTATTTTACATTCCTATAACAGTGCGTGAGTTTTTGTTTTCACCAGCATCTGTTATTTTTTTTTTTTCACCTTTTTGATAACAGTCATTCTAACTGAGGTAGGGTAACCTCACACTGGGATTTTGATTTGCATTTCACTGGTGGTGAGCGAGGCTGAGGCTTTTTTCACATATCTGTTGGCCGTTTTGCACATCATCTTTTTTTGTCTAATCAGCCTAAGATTCTTTACAACTCTGCAGGGGTGTTGGCAGACCTGACCACACAGGTGAAGTGAGCCTGTGGTCCCTGCAGTATTCAGCAGTACAGCTGAGGATGATCCCTGCAGCATTGGGGATGTGGTCAGCGTCCCGAAACCCTCTCTGATCCAGAATCCCCCCAGGGTGTCAGCATCAGAAGAGGATGCTGTGATTCAGGTCTAGGGCACCAGGAAGGGCAGCAGACATGCAGGGGAGACCACTTTAGACCCAGAATCTTGTTGGCAGCCTTGGTGAGAGCAGACGAGAGAGGAATAGGAGGCCTGCAGCCCTCTGGGCACACCAAGGAGAGGAAAGACACTTGTTATTGGCCGTCGCATGTCTGGCATTCTGTCTCTTCTGCATACAAACACTTACGTCTTCCTGGCCTCTCCTTCTGCCTGCACAGACTTCTCAGCCCCTGCCAACAACCCACACCCAGCTAGCCCTCAGCTTCTGAAGGCAGAGGACATGTTTCCACCCTTACTTGTGAGACTTCTCTTTGACCTATGTCACTGCGGATATGGCATTTTTTAAAAACTCATTTTTCTTCAACTTCCCTGATCCTCTGCCCTGTGTTACATTTTCTGATGGTCCCTCTGGCTACTTGCATGGGGAACGTTTCTCCAGCCCTGCCACAGATGGAAGCACATCCAAGTCCAGCCCTGATGTTCTTTCCTGTCCTTCTCTGTCACCACAGTCACATCCAGTTTCTTACTGCTGATGCGCTCAAACTGGTGTGCAAAACCAATTCTCCCCCCTCCTCCTTCCTGTTCTTGTGGTTTTCCTATCTCATTAGGGGCCACCGTGCCCTCCTTGTCATTCAGGCTGGAACCCCCAAGGCTCCCCACTTCTGGCCTCTCACATCCACCAGTCATCCCTTCATCTCTTCACTGAAATGGCTGACACCACTGCCTCCTCTTTCCCGTCCAGTTACCATTGCCCCAGGGTAAGCTCTTGTGAGAATACCACTTACCTGGTCTCCCGGCATCTGTTCCTCACACTCGCAGTCCTCAAACGTGACCACCAGGAGGCCACAGACTGCTGTTGACATCTGGGTCCATGTCAGCGGCATGAGTGGATCCAGGTGATTGCACACCAGGGATGTCCAGTCTTTTGGCTTCCCTGGGCCACATTGGAAGAAGAATTATCTTGGGCCACACATAAAATGCACTAACACTAACAACAGAAGATGAGCAAAAAAAGAAAAAAAAAAATCACAAAAACATCTCCTCATGTTTTGAGAAAGTTCACGAATTTGTATTGGACCTCATTCAAAGCCATCCTGGGCTGCATGCGGCCTGTGGGATGCGGGTTGGATAAGCCTGCTGTACACTTTCTTCCAGCACCAACACCTACCCCAATCCCCTGCACAACATCTTGACTGGAGGCCACTCAATACAAAAGGAAGGGCAAACTCTTCAGCCCCACTACCCAAAGTCTCCACTGTTTGAGTTCTCCTTGGCTCTCCAGGCGAATCCTGCACTAAGGCCTCCAGCCAACTTCCGCACTCCTGCTGGGATCCTACACATCAACCCTGTACCGGTCCGCTCCCCATAACAGGTTGCAGATCAAACACATAATTACCAGTTAATTTAAATTTCTGATAGACCAAGAATTTTTTTTTAGTATAAGTAGGCCCCATGCAATATCTGAAGAGTAGTCAGACTGAAAAGTCATTTTAAAAAAATCTAAATTCAAATTTAACTGGGCATCTTGCATTCTATCGGGCAATCTAGCTGGAACTCTAGGTTTCTGTTTTCATAAAGGCTTTATTGATATATAGAAGGGTACAATGCAATGGTTTTCAATGTATTCACCGACTTGTGTAATCATCACCCCAATCTCAGTTTAGAACATTTTAGTCTCCTCACAAAATCCCTGCACCAATTAATAGTTACTCATGGCCTCCACCTCCAGCGCTAGGTAACCACTAATCTATTTTTTTTGTCTTTATAGATGAGCTGATTCTGGATATTTCATGTGAATGGAACCATAGAATATGAGGTCTTTCATGACTGTCTTCTTTCACTTGCCATCAGGTTCTCAAGGTTCATCTGGGTTGTAGCATGGGCCAGAATTCCATTGTTTTTCATGGCCAAATATTATTCCATTGTATGGGTATACCACATTTTATTTATTCATTCACCTTTTGATGGACATTTGGATTGTTTGTAAGTCTTGGCTCTTTTGAATAATACTGTTATAAAAATTTTCGTATGTCTTTGTGTGGACATATGTTTTTATTTCCCTGGAGTATGTAACTAGACATGAAATTGCCAGGTCATATGGTAGCTTTATGTTTAACAATTTGAGGAACTGCCAAACCCTTTTTCAAAGTGGCTGTGCCATTTTACATTCTCACCAACAAGTGTGAAATTTCCAATTTTCTACATCCTCAGCCACACTGCATATTGTCTGTCTTTTCGATGTTAGCCATCCTAGGAGCTGTGAAGTGGTATCACCTAGTGGTTTTTATTTGCATTTCTCTGATGACTAATAATTGCAGGCATCTTTTCATGTGCTTATAGCCATTTATTTATCTTCTCTGGAAAAATACTCAAATCCTTTGCCCATTTTGAAATTTTAAAAAATTACAAAATTTGAGAGGCTGAGACGGGCCGATCACGAGGTCAGGAGATCAAGACCATCCTGGCTAACCCGGTGAAACCCCGTCTCTATTAAAAAATACAAAAAACTAGCCAGGCGAGGTGGCGGGCGCCTGTAGTCCCAGCTACTCGGGAGGCTGAGGCAGGAGAATGGTGTGAACCCGGGAGGCGGAGCTTGCAGTGAGCTGAAATCCGGCCACTGCACTCCAGCCTGGGCGATAGAGCGAGACTCCATCTCAAAAAAAAAAAAAAAAAAAAAAAAAAAAATTACAAAATTTTAGGAGTTATATATTCTGGATGCAAGTCCATGATCAGATATACAATTTGAAAATATATTTCCTCATTCTCTTTGTTGTCTTCTTCTTTTCTTTTTTAAAGTATCGTAGTCTTTGTTATGTACCCACACAACTCTGATGTTATTGACTCCCGAGGAATGCAGGGAAATGGGGGAGGGGCCAATTTTCAATGCTGAGGATTAAAAGAGGCCACCAATTCCCCATGTAAAGGTAGGCAGAGACTGCCAAATATCTGGCCAAACACCTGCCAATCGTTCTGTGTCCTTCATTGTTTATCTTTTCATCATTCCTCCTGTTAGGGGAGTAAAGCTTTTTTTTTTTTTCTTTTTTTAAAATAATTTTTAATTATCATGGGTGAGTAATAGTTGTAAATATTTATAAATATAAAGTATTATGGGGTACATGTGATGCTGTGATACAGGCCTCCAATGTTTAATGATCAAATCATGGTAATCAAGATATCCACAACCTCAAGTATTATTATTTCTTCGTGTTAGGGACATTCCAATTCCATTCCTTTAGTGATTTTAAAACATACAATAAATTATTTTCAGCTATAGTCTCCCTATTATGCTACTGAACACTGGATCTTGTTCACTCTACCTAAGTGTATCTTTGTACCCATTAACCATCCCCACTTTATCTCTCTCTCTTGTCTTTCTCTTTCTTGACTGTGTTCTTTGAAGTACAAAGTTTTCAATTTTGATGAAGTTCAATGTATCTATTTTTTCTTTTTCTGTTTGTGCTTTGGATGTCATATCTATCGAATCATTACCCTCGTTGGTAGTTGAGAGTGGGTGGTGTGGTGTCTGTCTCCTCTCTAGAACATAAGTTCCATAGGGCAGGTGCTTCTCTCTGTATTCCCAAAATCCAGAAAAATGTCTAACACATAGTGGGTGCTCAGTAATTATTTATTGAATGTGAAAAGAAATGAATAACGTGGACTTAATGATGGATGAAACAGGAGTGCAATTGGAAGGAACCCAAAGTAAAGGGAAAATTCCCTTTTCATGATGAGGAGAGTTGAGTGCGTTTACAGATAGGATGGGAAGCACCGAAGGCAGTACACGAAGAAGCAGAGGAAATCGGGGCAATGCGTGGAGCAGATGGAGAGGGATATGTCTAGGCCACAGGTGAGACTTACCTTGCACGGGAGGCTCACCTTTCTCACAGAGACACAGACGTGCATCTGGTGGGAACAGCAAAAGCTCACAGCTGGGGCCTGGCTGTCGTCTGTCTGTGCTGAGGCGGGTGATGCGATGTGCCTGCCTGAGGGTGTGGAGCTTGTAGAAGAGGCTGAGTGGAATCATGACCCGGAATAACGAAGGGATTCCAGTCTTTGCAGAAGACCCAGGGCGATGGGTAATCATCCCTTTCTTGCCACTAGTTCCCGTGCTTGGGGGTGGGGGACATAGTTCCCAACAGAACTCTACACCTGAAGAATAAGAGAAGCAGATAATCTGTACCCCAGGTCTGAATGGTGCCCGTGCACCCCGCCTCTATGCAGTGCACCCTTGGCTCTAAGATGTAGGGGCCACTGGGTATATTTTTCTAGAGTTGAGGAGGTGTCCCCACCTCCAACCCTGCCCCAGCATCTTTCTTGTGCTTTTATCCAGAAACCTACTTCATAGAGTGAATTGAGCCTCCCTTTTCCGTTATTGTCCAGGGCTAAAATGTTCTCATTCTTGATGGTGCGTTATAAACACAAGCATTTATTCCTAATGGGCATTCTCCATTTCATGGCAAGTACTAACTCCAAAAATAAGCCATCGCTTCCACTGAAAGCAAATTGAGTATTTAACAACTGTATCTGAGCATGGCTGAAGAAATGAGATGAAATTTTGGAGAAACATATTGTCCTGACAAAACGTCATTGCCCAGGGTGGAGAGGAGCCAATTATAGCTGTCTGGCAGGGCTGCAGCCGACGTCTCGAGGAGGGCTCCACAGATGGTGGTGGGATGCGCGTCCACCCTGGGTGACGGCACCTGTGTGTCATTGCTCATCCCTCGCTTGGGTCCATAAGCAAAACAGCATTTTTGAAGTAAAAGTGTGCCTGTTAGAAACAGGGGCTATGTCTTTTCTGCAGTGAAAGCAAAGGTGAAGAGAATTATGCTAGAAATGTCTCAGCTTCTGTTGTTTTAACTTGTATGGACTGATTTCAGTCTTTGTGTCACCATATTATACCAGACACCAGGAGCCTGGTGGATTCATTTCCTTTCCAAGCTGACGGTGTCCCTTAACCCTGACTGTGGGTTTCCTTGACGCTGCCTAGAATTCTGACCTCTCCAGCACCCTCCACAACCTCCTCTGGATTCAAGGTTCTCACAGTTCCAATAAAGAAAGTCCATGCTGCCTGACACGGGAAAGGTCAGCCATATTTACACTTTTGACTGAATATAGTTTAAAGCGAAAAAAATTGCAGAAAAGGTATTTTAAAAAATATTTAGGTTTGTGTGAGAGTTGGATGTTCCAAATATTGCTTTATTCAAACAGCTGGGAGGCAGATGCACCTGACCTTGGTTAAGCTATTTGCACTTGTAAATGTTAGAGTTTGACTGTATTAGTAAAATTATATTCATTAATGTAAATTGCATGCAGTGAAAACTCTGTTTTTCCTGTGTGTGTGTAAACAGTGTTTGCCTGAATTCGCAGGGCATGCACTCATTACGAACGCACTCCGATTTTGAAGGAGTATGCACTCTATTCTGGAAGTCATCTAGCTGTGATTCCTCCAAGATCCTTATTGTCAAAGTGTAAAATCAAACAAACAGTAATTTAGCACCAGCCAGGTTGAGCACCTTTCAACCTTTGCAGTAGCTTCCAGCCCCAGGCTGCCACCATGGGTTTCACGCTGATGCAGCTTCTGGCCATATTTCTATCTTCCTGAGTTTTCTGAAAATATATGGGGCTGGTGGCTGGTGGACGCCGAAGCAGATCCAGGGGAGGCACTGCTGTTTGGTGGGAGGTCTTCACAATCCTCGCACAAAGCTGCTTTTATTTTATCCCTAAAGTCGCCCTAATTTGCATTTTCTTCACTCATCACCACACATGAGGCCTTTTAACACGAGCAAGGATTTCCTGCTTTGGGTCTTCACCTGCACCCTGAGTGATTATGGCAGACCCAGCTAGCTGTCTTCTCAAAATCCACCCCATCCCTTCCTCCTTTTCAACATAATTCCACTTTTTAAGGTACCTTCTGTGAGCCCTGAGCTGTCCAGCCTCAGAGAGCTCATCTGCATTGGTATAAATCAGCCCAGTGACCTCAGGCTTTTTTCCAACAATTCATTTAAGCAGGAGAGTAGGCTGCAAATCCGGCTGGGAGACACAGGGGTAGTGTACTGTGTTGGGGGTGGTGGTGCAGTGTGCCTGGGAAGGTTTTCTTTCCTCCAATAGAAAGAAGTGAGGGATAAACAGCATGGGATGTTGGATGAAAGTTTGGAACTGTTGCAGCCATCTTGCAATCAAGAGGAATTATCTCACAAGAACAATCCGGCATGAAGGGTAAAAAGATAAAACTAATGTCGATCTATGAGATGGAGTAGGATTAAAAAATCTTGGTTTCTGATAATATTTTTGAGCTGTTGAGTTAACTACTAACTTCAGACTTCTTGTTAGGCGGAACAATATTGTCTTTATAGTTAAACCAAATAAATAAGGATTTTCTATAGCTTTCAGCAGAAGAATCCAAAATAGTAGTCTATGCCAAAGGTAAACTGATTATTGTTACTTACTGTATTTAACATTCCCAGTGATCCTCTAATGCCTTAGAAAAATTCAAATTCCTGGGTGTGGCCTAGGAGGCCCTCTAAGATCCAGCTCATGTCCCCATCACTAGATTATTTTTTTACCTTCACTCCTCATCGCCCCCAAACCCCCACAAACAATGTCCACGCAAAAGCTCTTGCAGATCCCCAATTCACCATGCCCCATCCTGTTGCAATGTCTTCACATGGGCCCTGCAGTCATCCTAGAACATCTTGTGGCTGTGGATTTATCTGGATTATTCATCAATCCTTCTTCTAGACTCAGCCCAGGTCCTGTCTCCAACGTATGATTCTCCACTCTTCTCTTCTGCTTGGCTGGGTGGTCCCCACTTTGTGCTTCCTCAGCTCCTTGTGCATCCTCTACCCTGGGGTCGCCTTCCTGTGCTCTTTACTATTAGTGATATCAGAAGCCAACCCAGAGGTCATGGCCATGAAAGCCAGAGACAGATCTGACTTATCAACTCTTCCCAGGCATTGTTGGTTCATGATGCTTAATGGGTGTGACTAATGTGCCAGCTGAGCCCAGCTTAGAGAGGCAAGGCTTGATCACTCTGCCTTCATCTATGCATCCTGATAGCATGGCACTGTTTACACTGCTATTTTTAAAAGAGTTTTGTTCTTTTCTTTTTCAATTTTTATTCTGGATTCCGGGGGTACATGTGCAGGTTTGTTGCAAAGGTATATTTGTGATGCTGGGGTTTCAGGTACGATTAAGCCCATCACTCAGGAAGTGAGCATAGTACCCAATAGGTAGTTTTTCAACACGTGCCCCCCTCTCCTCCCTCCCCTTACATTTCCCAGTGTCTGTTGTTCCCTTCTGTGTGTCTGTATGTACTCAATGTTTAGCTCCCACTTATAAGTGAGAACACACAGTACTTGGCTTTCTGGTCCTGCATTAGTTGGCTTAGGGTGGTGGCCTCTAGCTGCATCCATGTTGTTGCAAAGCATATGATTTTGTTCTTTTTTATGACTGTATAGTATTTAATGGTGTATATGGACCGCATTTTCTTTACACAGTTCACCACCTATGGACACCTAGGTTGATTTCATGTTTTTGCTATTGTGAATTGTGTTGTGCTAAACCTACAGGTGCATGGGTCTTTTTGGCAGAACAATTTATTTTCCTTTGGGTACACACTGAGTATAGGATTGCTGGGTTGAATGGTAGTTCAACTCTTTGTTCTTTGAGAGATCTCCAAATTGCTCTTCATAGAGGCTGAACTAATTTACACACCTATCAACAGTGTATAAAGCGTGCATAAGCTTTCCCCTTCTTCTCAACCTCGCCCATGTAATTTTTTTTTTTTTTTTTTTTTTTTTTTTTTTTACTTTTTAACAAAACCATCCTGACTGGTTTGAGATGGTGTCTCACTATGGTTTTGATTTGCATTTCTCTGGTGGCTGGTGAGGCTGAGCATTTTTTCATGTTTCTTGGCCACTTGGGTGTCTTGAGAAGTGTCTGTTCATGTCCTTTTGCCCACTTTTTAATGTTTTTTTTTTTTTCCTTGTTGATTTATCTAAGTTCCTTACAGATTCTGGATACTAGGCCTTTGTCAGATGCAGAGTTTCTGAATGTTTTCTTCCATTCTGTGGGTCGTCTGCTTATTCTGCTGATAGTTTGTCTTACTGTGCAGAAGCTCTTCAGTTTAATTGGGTCCCACTTGTCAACTTACGGTGATTTTTAAAGTCAGTTTCCATGTGTCCAGTTTATCACCATAGTAACCCACACTCCATAATAATTGTTGGGGACCATAATCAACAAAGGAGGGGAAAGGACCTTGTGCTTGTCCCCAGGCTTCTCACAGGGTAGCCTGTGGCCCCTGCTGGGTTGGGGTGGGCAGTGCCCCAGGAAAGTTCCAGGCGGGCTCTCAGGTGCGTCTGGGAACACTGCTCACCGCCTCAGCAAGGGCCAGATCAAGAAGATCCTCACAGCACTAAAGAGAGAGGCACAGACGCCCACCTCTCTGTCCAGTTCTATCCTAATCATTCAGGGAGTTGGGCAAAGCTTGATGATGACAGGGAACTCAGTGTCTCCTCCCACTGTGTCAGAAGAGAAATAGAAGGCTGCAAGGAGTGAGGCCGAATGTGTGCCGCAGGTTAGAGACCTCTGTGTGCTAGGACCTGGGCCCCAGGGTAGCCCACCCGAGTCCATTAAGCCATCGTCCATGTTCTTGCCAATACTCTCTTTTGGCCTTCATCTATTAGACTATATGAGCCTTTGAGGAAATGGCCTATTTCATATTTTGTATATCTCCAGAACAAAGCAATTAAAAAAATTCCGTGTACCTGGCGTGCTGCCTGATTTGTAGCCTGCATTCACTAACTCTTAGCTGGAGAGCTGTTAATTTAGCACTGAACATTCTGTCTTCTCCTGGGTTTCTCTCTCCTGCTGTGTTCTCAGCGTTCTCATGCTATTTCCTTCCTGTTCACACGCTTGGGGTTTCCTCACCCAGCCATTTCCGGAATTCACATCTCTCCTAAAGCCTCCCGGTCCCTAGGGAGTGCTGATGTGGAGCAAGACTGGAGCCTCTGCTGGGCGGCCTGGAGCCAGCGAGTGATGGGAATCATGTATGACATGATAGACACATATGTGGTACCCTCCATGACAGGGCACACAGCTTCCTGGGGGACACAAGTACACGTGTCTTGTGGGAGGAATTCTAGAATGACAGAGAGGGTGATGCACCCACTCAACCAACCAGGGAGGGGAATTCAAGGGAGATTTCAGAGAGAAAGGCACATCAGAGCTGGGCATTGAGGGAAAAGTGGGAGTTTCCAAGGCAGAAAGTCAGGGAAGGGCACCGATGACAGAGGAAACAGAAGTGACATGGCTGTGGCAAGTGAAGAGTGAGCTCGATGTAGCTCTCTGCCTTGAGGCCACAGCCCTTCTGCCCTGGATGGCTGTGTTCCTCGCCAAATGCCACCCCCGCACCCAGCCAAGTCCCGCTGGTACCCAGGGGAGTCATGATCCAAAGGCGCCCACCCAAAGGCTCAGAAGGAATCTCTGACACGTGCGGAGAGGCAGAAGGAGAAACTATCTCAGGAATAATGGTCAGGAAGAGCTGGTGGGGGTGAGCTGAGAACCCAGACGGGTTGGAAATATCGGGAAGCAGCAACAAGGGGTAAGCTGGGAAGATGGGTTGGCAGAGAGGAGAATGCAGTGGACATGCAGAGGAAGCAGGTGACGGACTGCAACCTTAGCTCTGGGGCTGCCTGCATTTACTCCCCTGCCACAAACCAGGAGTAAATGCTCATTGCTATTAAGCAGCTCCCCCAGGGTGGCAGGGCTTGTGGGCCAGGGAGCTGGGGTTAGAATCCCGCTCTGGCCTAACGCCAAAAGTCATGCCGGCTGAAAAAAGCAGAAGACAGCAAATCTAAGTCACAGCAAAGCGTTACTTACTGTTCTCCAGAGGAATGCTCAGCGTCATATAAGGAAATAGAGGCTCCCTCGAGAGTAAAAAAATGACTTTAATATTTACGACAATAATAGCGAGCATTTATTGCGCACTTACTATGTGCAAGCACTGCTCTAAGTACTTTGCATGAATTATCTCATTTCAGGAGACTTTACTGCATACTCTGTTCCAGCACTTCTTTTTCCATAAGTTACTCCCGGAATCGGGGCTGACGGCTAATGCACGGTAGCCATTTTTCACAGCATCCTCTGGTTTGGGGTGACTGTCAAGTGTGTGCTAGTTCTGGGATTCATACACTTTTTACTTCATTTCTTCATCCTAGCCCCAGTACAAATCAATGGGAAAAAATTAGCAGAGAGGAGTTTGACCAGTTGCACGACCACTGACTTAAATATTAATAAAATGATTATGGCACATGATGGTTTACATGATTAAGAGTGTTGGATCTTTCTCAAAGTATTTTCACACTTACATCATTCGTGTCTCATAACACTCCCTTTTCCCTGTGAGTTTTTGTGCTACTGAGACCCATCTCCTTGCTGAAGCCAGGGGATGTCCAGAGGAGAGAGGTGGTTGGGGGTGTGGGTCCCTGAGGGGACGGCTGCCTGGGCTCTCAGGCTGGGTTCCAGCTCCTGGGTCAGTTGTAAGGAATGCTATGAGTCGGAGCGTGGTCACTGTGTCAGGTACTGCTGGTCTCTCCCTGGTTTGGTGGAGTTGCTCTGAATGGGACCAAAACTAGATGGACTGAATCTTCCTCTTTCTTTTGAAAATCTCTGGCCCAGGCCAGGCTGGGTGCACCCTGAGGGTTTCCTGGGGCCTCCTGTTCTCACTGGGCTGGGACACATCATCCTGCAGGCTGTGGACTTTCTCCCATGCCACGTTATTCATTCTCCTGTTTATTCAGTCACGTGTGCATGTATTCACTCAGCCGTCCATCCACCCAATTTTGACACCTGAGGTCAGGCGAGGAACTTGGGCTGTCATCCTCCTTGGCCTGTTCAGCCGTCGTCTGCTTGCAGGGGCTCCTTGTGTGGCTGCCTCCCTCTTATGGGGGACCTTCTTCATCAGCTCAGGCCTCATCTTCTCTGTGGCTGAGTTCTACCTCCACCACTCCAGCAAACTCCCCAGGGTCTTCTCCAGAAGAAACGAGGGTATTTCCGGGACCAGTGCATGCCCCACAGGAGGGCACAGGTCCTGAGCGGTGCTCATTCAGCTGTCCATCCACCCATTCCTTCCTTCATTTTTCTTGTAGTGAAATACATGTCACAGGGCATTTACCATCTTAGCCATCTTGACATCTTGAAGTGTGCAGTTCGGGAGCATGAAGTACATTCACATTGTTGTGTAACCATCACCACTCTCCTTCTCTAAAACTTTTTTTTTTTTTTCTTGAGACAGAGTCTCGCTCTGTTGCCCAGGCTGGAGTGCAGCAGCGTGATCTCGGCTCACTGCAAGCTCCACCCCAGGTTCCAGCAATTCCCTGCCTCAGCCTTCTGAGTAGCTGGGATTACAGGCACCCGCCACCACGCCCAGCTAATTTTTGTATTTTTAGTAAAGATGGGGTTTCACCATCTTGGCCAGGCTGGTCTTGAACTCCTGACCTCCTGATCCACCCAACTTGGCCTCCCAAAGTGTTGGGATTACAGGTGTGAGCCACTACGCTCAGCCTCCAAAACTTTTTAATCTTCCCAAACTTAAACTCTGAACCCACTAGACAATGACTCCCTGTCCCTCCTCCCCCCAGCCACTGGCACACACCATTCTACTTTTTGTCTCTGTGAATGTGACTCCTGGAGGTATCTCATCTAAGTGGGATCACACAGTATTTTTATTTTTGTGTCTGGCGTCTTTCTCTTAGCACGATCTCCTCAAGGTTCATCCATGTCGTGGTGTGTATGAGAATCTCCTTCCTTTTTCAGGCTGAATGATATGATATGCTGTTGTATGTATGCATGTGGCATGTGGGGTCCCACAGTTTTCCCCACTTCTGTCTCTGTCCTGCCTGAGAAACACTGAGGGCCTTGACCACTGTGTGGCCTGGGCAGCTGCGTGTTTCCCTTGTAGGCTTGTACCCAAGCTGGTGCCTTGAATTGCTCAGGCATCAGTGATAAAGCTGTTGAAGCTGGTGTGCGAAAACACCTGTTTTCAGACATACCCGGTAGATCATCTCTTTTCTTACTCTCCATCCCGAGGATGCTGAAGCCCTCTGTGTGTAAGTTCCCCTAACGAAAGCTTTGGATGCATCCCCTCACATTTAGTGCTCTTTTTTTTTCTTTTACCAAATCCCAACTGGCTCCATCTTGGGATGGCTTGGGGTAGTCCCTTGTGGGAATTCCCCTGCCGCCTGTTTTGCCGTAACTCCAGCAGGAGCTTCAGCTGCAGGGAACTGCACGCCATACTTTGCCTGTCCATTCCTCCGTGGATGGACACTTGGGTTGCTTCCATGCCTCGGGTATTGTGAATAATGCTGCTATGAACACGGGGGTGTGCAAATCTCTTAGACACCTTGCTTTCTAATATTATGGGAATATACCAGAAGCAGGATTACTAGATCATATGATAGTTCTATTTTTAACTTTTTGAGGAAATGCATGCTGTTTTCCATGGCAGTCCATCTGTTCATTTTTAAGCACAGCGCTGCCCTCTGTGGAGGGCACTGTGGCAGCCTTCCCTGCAGGCTGGGCTCTCTGCACTCTCGTGCATGCCTGGCATGAAGTGGTAGTCAGTGAATACTGTGCTGAAGATTAACCGAGTGAATGGGATGCCTTCAAAAGTGCTGGAAGACCTAGCGAAATTTCCTTTTACCCCAGAGCAATCTCAAAAGCACCAAAGACTCCGAGTCTCTCATTCTCCTGCTCACCCTCTCTGCATCTGCAGAGGCTGAGAGGAAGCTCCTGACCCTACATAAAACACCACTTGCATTCAGTGTATGGGGAAACATTTGTGGTCCTGCAAGGATGGGGTGGGATTTGCAAATTTGCTTCACAAGCACTTCCTCTGTTGGGCTGAGGCAGTGAGAATTGCTGCATTTCCAGAAATCCAGTGATCTGTAATTGTCTCTGTGAACCAGTTGGCACTTTTCATTCTCTGTGGCCGTGGCTGAGACACTTGCCTCAATGGAGGTTCCAGCAGCAAACGCGTCATGTTGCAAACGCTCCTCTGCTGTGCAGGTGTCCCTGGGCATAGGACATTCTCGTGGTTTGCACATCCAGGCTGATTTGGGGGAGAGATTCACTTCTGACAGCAGATCTTTAATACAACTAAAGAAATGATGGTGCTGTCTGCATTCACCTGCTGCTGGATGACTCACTGCTGTGAAGTCGATGCTATCGCTGCTTGTCGGAAAAGTTTAAACTTGCAGTTTGGGAAGAAACATATGCCCTTGTTACATAATGTTGGGATACAGTGACTTCATTACAGACTGAAGTTCAATGAAAGCAATAGTTGAATTACCCCAACAATGATGGGAAAATGTCAAAACACACAGGAGCTAACTGACAGAGCTCCAATGGACAAAGCTGGAGAAAACTGAGAACAAAAGTAAGTAAGAGAGTATTGAATTATGACTCAAAGTATAAACTAAATATCTATGTGTCCATTATGATATAAACAAATAATTGACAAATAAAC
This sequence comes from Macaca fascicularis, assembly GCF_037993035.2. Classification (NCBI taxonomy): domain Eukaryota; kingdom Metazoa; phylum Chordata; class Mammalia; order Primates; family Cercopithecidae; genus Macaca; species Macaca fascicularis. The sequence continues at coordinate 1,979,725 of NC_088386.1, forward strand.
AAATGGGAGACAATGGACAGCTCTTCCACGCAGAAGAATCCACCATCAAAGAGGTGGAAGGTAACTCCCAGCCCTGTACATGTGGGCTATGTGTTGTGACTTCCTTCTAAAGAGTACTCTGTGGAAAAGGAGAGCAAAGGATACCTTTACAGTGGGGAAACCTGACAGAAGCTGCTGTATCCAGGTGTTCTAGGTCAACACCAACAGTGGTTAGTAAAGCTGATAGTGTACACCCTTGATATCACATGATGAGAATGGTACTTTTCCTCTGTGATCTTTCTCTGCAAAACCTATAACCCCGGTTTAATCATGAGAAAAACGGCAGATAAATCCCAACTGAGGGATGCTCAACAAAATACCTGATCAGTACTCCTTACAACTCGCAGGGTCATCAAAAGCAAGGAAAGATTGCGAAACTGTCGCAGCCAAGTGGCGCCTAAGGAGACATGACGACAAAATGTAATGTAGGGTCCTGGGACAGAAAAAGGACATGCAGGGACAACCGAGGATATATGAATACAGAGTGCATTTTAGTTAATACCTAACTGTATTCACTCGTTAATTGTGCAAAACGTACTATACTAATATAAGATACTAATTATAGGAAAAACTGGGTGTGAGGTGTGTGGGAACTCTGTACTGTCTTTGAAGCCTTTCTGTAAATATAAAACTACTCTAAAATGGAAAGTTCATTAAAAACTGAAAAACAGGGGAGGAGCCAAGGTGGCCAAATAGGAACAGCTCCAGTCTACAGCTCCCAGCAAGACCAACACAGAAGGCGGGTGATTTCTGCGTTTCCAACTGAGGTACCCAGTTCATCTCACTGGGGCTGGTTAGACAGTGGGTGCAGCCCACAAAGGGTGAGCAGAAGAAGGGTGGGGCACTGCTCCACCCAGGAAGTACAAGGAGCCAGAGGACCTCCCTCCTGCAGCCAAGGGAAGTGGTGAGGGACTGTGCTACCTGCCTCGGGTACTGCGTTTTTCCCACAGAGTTTTGCAATATGCAGATCAGGAGACTCCCTTATGAGTCTACACCAGCAGGGCCCTGGGTTTCAAGCACAAAACTGGGCGCCTGTTTGGGCAGGTACTGAGCTAGCTGCAGGAGTTTTTTTCATACTCCAGCAGTGCCTGGAACTCCAGCAAGACAGAAGAACCGTAGACTCCCCTGGAAAGGGGGCTGAAGCCAGGAAACCAAGCAGTCTCCCCCAGGGGGCCCCACTCCCACAGAACCTAGAAAGCTAAGAACCACTGGCTTGAAATTCTCACGGCCAGCACAGCAGTCTGGAGGCAACCTAGGACGATTGAGCTTGGTGCGGGGAGGGGCATCCACTATTACTGAAGCTTTAGTAGGCGGTTTTCTTCTGACAGTGCTAAGGAGACTGGGAGGTTTGGACTGGGTAGAATTCACCACAGCACGGCAAAGCGGCTGTGACCAGACTGCTTCTCTAGATTCCTCCTCACTGCACAGGACATCTCTGCAGGAAATGCAGCAGCTCCAGTCAGGGGCTTACAGATACAACTCTCATCTCCCCGAGACAGAGCACCTTCGGGGAGGGGGGATTGTGGTTGCAGCTTCAGCGGACTTAATCTCTCCTGCTTGCCGGCTCTGAAGACAGTGGTGGATCCTGACAAGCAGGATTCTCCCAGCACAGTGCACCAGCTCTCCTAAGGGACTAGACCTGCCTCCACAAGTGGGTCCCTGACCCTTTTGACTCCTGACTGGGAGAGACCTCCCAACAGGGGCTGACAGACGCCTCATACAGGAGAGCTCCGGCTGGCACCAGGCTGGTGCCCCTCTGGGACAAAGCTTCCGGAGGAAGGAGCAGGCAGCAATCTTTGCTGTTCTGTAGCCTCCATTGGTGATACCCAGATGAACAGGGTCTGGAATGGACCTCCAGCAAACTGCAGTAGACCTGCAGTAGAGGGATCTGAGTGTTAGAAGAAAAACAAACAGAAAGCAATGACAACAACATCAACAAAAAAGACGCCTCCCACCCCCAATACTCCATCCAAAGGTCATCAGCCTCAAAGATCAAAGGTAGATGAATCCATGAAGATGAGGGAAAACCAGCACAAAAACACTGAAAATTCCAAAAGCCAGTATAACTTTTCTCCTCCAAATGATCGCAAAACCTCTCCAGCAAGAGCGCAAAACTGGACAGAGAATGAGATTGACGAATTGATAGAAGTAGGCTTCAGAAGGTGGGTAATAAACTCTTCTGAGCTGAAGGAGCATGTTCTAACCCAATACAAGGAAGTTAAAAACCTTGATAAAAGGTTACACGAACTGCTAAGTAGAATAACCAGGTTAGAGAGGAACATAAATGACCTGATGGAGCTGAAAAACAATCATGAGAACTTTGTGAAGCATACACAAGTATCAATAGCTGAATTGATCAGGCAGAAGAAAGGATATTAGAGACTGAAGACCACCTTGCTCAAATAAGGCATGCAGACAAGATGAGAGAAAAAAGAGTGAAAATTAATGAACAAAGCTTCCAAGAAATATGAGACTATGTGAAAAGATATGGGAATATGGGACTATGTGTATTGATAGGGGTACCTGAAAGTGACAGGGAGACTTGAACAAAGTTGGAAAACACACTTCAGGATGCTTTCCAGAACTTCCTCAACCTAGCAAGACAAGCCAACATTCAAATTCAGGAAACACACAGAACACCACTAAGATACTCCATGAGAAGATCAACCCCAAGACACATAATCGTCAGATTCTTCAAGGTTGTAATGAAGGAAAAAATGTTAAGGACAGACAGAGAGAAAGGTCAGGTCACCCACAAAGGGAAGCCCATCAGACTAACAGTGGATCTCTCAGCAGAAACCTTACAAGCCAGAAGAGAGTGGGGGCCGATATTCAACATTCTTAAAGAAAAGAATTTGCAACCCGGAATTTCATATTCAGTCAAACTAAGTTTCATAAGTGAGGGAGAAATAAAATCCTTTACAGACAAGCAAATGCTGAGGGATTTTGTCACCACCAGGCTTGCATTGCAAGAGCTCCTGAAGGAAGCACTAAACATGGAAAGGAAAAACCAGTACCAGTCAACTGCAAAAATATACCAAAATATAAAGACCAATGACACTATGAACAAACTGCAGGAAATACAGCAGCTTCAGTCAAACTAATGTGCAAAATAACCAGCTAGCATCATGATGACAGGTTCAAATTCACACATAACAATATTAACCTTAAACATAAATGAGCTAAATGCCCCAATTAAAAGACACAGACTGGCAAATTGGATAGAGTTAAAACTCGTCAGTGTGCTGTATTCAGGAGACCCATCTCATGTGCAAAGACACACATAGGCTCAAAATAAAGAGATGGAGGAAAATTTACCAAGCAAATAGAAAGCACAAAAAAGCAGGGGTTGGAATCCTAGTCTCTGATAAAACAAACTTTAACCCAACAAAGAATAAAAAAACAAAAAAGACAAAGAGGGGCATTACATAATAGTAAAGGGAACAACCCAACAAGAAGAGCTAACTATCCTAAATATATATGCACCCAATACAGGAGCATCCAGATTCATAAAACAAGTTCTAAGAGACCTACAAAGAGACATACACTCCCACACAATAATAGTGGAAGACTTTAACACCCCACTGTCAATATTAGACTGATCAATGAGACAGAAAATCAACAAGGATATTCAGAACTTGAACTCAGCTCTGGAGCAAGTGGACCTAATAGACATCTACAGAACTCTCCACCCCAAATCAACAGAATATGCATTCTTCTCATTGCCACATGGCACTTATTCTAAAATTGACCACATAATTGGAAGTAAAACACTCCTCAGCAAATGCTAAAGAACTGAAATCATAACAGTCTCTCAGATCACAGTACAATCAAATTAGAACTCAGGATTAAGAAACTAACTCAAAACTGCACAAGTACTTGGAAATTGAACACCCTGCTCCTGAATGACTCCTGGGTAAATAACAAAATTAAGGTGGAAATCAGGAAGTTCTTTGAAACCAATGAAAACAAACGGACAAGGTACCAGAATCTGTCGGCCACAGCTAAAGCAGTGTTAAGAGGGACATTTATAGCACTAAATGCCCACATCAGAAAGCTGGAAAGATCTCAAATTGGCACCTTAACATGACAATTAAAAGAACTAGGGGAGCGAGAGCAAACAAATTCAACAGCTAACAGAAGACAAGAAATAACTAAGAAACTGCAGGCCACCATCCTCAGCAAACTAACACAGGAACAGAAAACCAAACACCGCATGTTCTCACTCATAAGTGGGAGTTGAACAATGAGAACACCTGGACACAGAGAGGGGAACAACACACACTGGGGCCTGATGGGGGGTCGGAGGCAAGGGGAGGGATAACATTAGGACAAATACCTAATGCATGCGGGACTTAAAACCTAGATGACGGGTTGATAGGTGCAGCAAATCACCATGGCACATGTATACCTATGTAACAAACCTGCACAATCTGCACATATATCCTGGAACTTAAAGTAAAAAAAAAACAAAACAATACACATACACACACACACACACACAAAATCCCAAAACTAAAAAACAAACAAAAACAAAAAGGAAAAAATGGCAATAAAGGAAGAAAAAACCAGTGATTGCACTGTGTGATTTTCTTCAGCTCCCAGGTCACATCAATGAGTGTGTGATGTGTTCTGAGTATGAACCACAGAATAATTCTGCTGGGCCTTCTCCCTTTAATCATGCCAAAGAAGTCACGTTGGAATCATGGCTCATAGACCTATTGGCCTGGTTTCCTCTAATAACACGTGGGAGATAGGGGATGCGATAAAGGTGGTGGGTGTGGCAAGGAAAATGAGAAGTAATGTCCTGCTAAACTAAATTCTGATTTTTAATCAAGAATTATTTGGTAAACTCAGATAGTAGGACTCTTGGAAGAGATCAACAAAGTATTTTAAAAATCGGAAGTTTTGGCCGGGCGCAGTGGCTCATGCCTGTAATCCCAGCACTTTGGGAGGCCGAGGCAGGTGGATCATGAGGTCAGGGGTTCAAGACCAGCCTGGCCAAGATGGTGAAACCCCGTCTCCACTAAACATACAAAAAAATTAGCCAGGCATTGTGGCACGCGCCTATAATCCCAGCTACTCTGGAGGCTGAGGCAGAGAATTGCTTAAACCTGGAGGGGTGGAGGTTGCAGTGAGCCGAGATCGTGCCACTGCACTCCAGCCTGGGCGACAGAGCTAGACTCCATCTCAAAAAAAAAAAAAAAAAAAAAAAAGGGATGTTTTGAATATACTTCGATCATTTACTCCATCACTGAAAAACTGTCAACACTTCCAAATATACACATTTATTTTTTATAAATATGAGTGCATGCACCAATATTCTTAGCTAACATCCTAAGCCACACTGTATGTTTAAAAAGTTTGTCACCCTCAAAAATGGACATAATTTATGTATCATGTTGTCTTTATGACAATTTCTAACTTGAGCTGCTTCATGCCAGGTGTGATTAATTTGCTGTAGTTTTCACTAATTATTTGGTATGATTTGGTTGACAGATTCTGTACTTGGAGTATAAAAAATGTCAGCTCTGAAAATAAGGTATGGCATAATTGGCCTCGCATGTCACTATTTTAAATTGCGATAAAGTTTCTTGCAGGAATCGTTATAAAATTCATGTCCATTTTGGGGGGCACTAGTTTACCTAAAACTTGTAAACACATGTGATTGGACACAGTCTGCAATACTTGGCAATGCACAGAGCGCTCATGAGCAAGTGGGTCCCAGGGGCGGCCCCTTCACACGAGCCTCCCTGCCTTCAGATTCCTCACGTGGGCTGACAACAAAGGAGCCCAGGACCACTTCAGGGGCTTAACATAAGCAAAGCATTAAGGGGGCTACTGCCTCTGGCTCCTCCCAAGTAGCTGGGATTATAGGCAAGGGCCACCATGCCTTACTCATTTGTATTATAAACCAGAGTTTAATAGAACTACAACCAGCTTAGAAAAACTCAAACCTATACGTAAACCAAAACCAGAATGCCGCATGGTGTGGACAAAGGGCAGCATTTCTGACCCCTTGGCTCAGCTGACCCCCAAATAAAAACCAATAAAGAGGACAAATCAAGAAAATAATCTATCAACTAGGATAGGATTATTGTTCTCAGAAAGGACAACCAGCCATATGGTAGGAAGGAAAAAGGTGCATTGTTTTGTCTGTAATTTAAAGCAGTCCTTTCTAACCTGGTAGACATTCTGATCCACCCCTCAAGTCCTGCTAGTTTGACCCATGAATCATCAGACCTTGCCATTGTCAACCCACAGTCCTCTTTAATTTAATTTAATTTTATTTTTGAGATGGAGTCTCACTCTGTCGCCAGGCTGGAGTGCAGTGGCACCATCTCAGCTCACTGCAACCTCCACCTCCAGGGTTCAAGCAATTCTCCTGCCTCAGCCTCCCAAGTAGCTGGGACTACAGGCACATGCTGCCACGCCCAGCTAATTTTTGTGTTTTAATAGAGACGGGGTTTCACCACATTGCCCAGGCTGGTCTCGAACTCCTGAGCTCAGGTAATCTACCCGCCTCACCCTCCTGAAGTGCTGGGATTATGGGTGTGATTAATTTAATTTAATTTTTAATTTTTATTTTTTGAGATGGAATCTTGCTCTGTCACCCAGGATGGAATGCAATGGCATGATCTCTATCTTGGCTCACTGCAACTTCTGCCTCCTGGGTTCAAGCAATTCTCCTGCCTCAGCCTCCTGAGTAGCTTGGATTACAGGTGCGTGCCACCACACCCGGCTAATTTTTGTATTTTTAGTACAGATGGGGTTTCACAAACATCTTGATCAGGCTGGTTTGGAACTCCTGACCTTGTGATTTGCCCACCTCGGCTTCCCAAAGTGCTGGGATTACAGGTGTGAGCCACCGCACCCTGCCAATTAATTTTATTTTTAACAGAAAAGACTGTTTTGGTTTTTGCTGGAGGATCACATGGCCCATAGACCTTTTTTAAAAAATAATTTTTTATTTTGAAATAATTATAAATTCACATGCAGTTGTAAGAAATTATTTAATAGAGTTCATGCCATCTTTTTTCTTTTTTTTTTTTTTTTTTTTTTTTTTTTTTTTTTTTTTGAGGCGGAGTCTGGCTCTCTTGCCCAGGCTGGAGTGCAGTGGCCGGATCTCAGCTCACTGCAAGCTCCGCCTCCCGGGTTCACACCATTCTCCTGCCTCAGCCTCCCGAGTAGCTGGGACTACAGGCGCCCGCCACTTCGCCCGGCTAGTTTTTTGTATTTTTTAGTAGAGACGGGGTTTCATTGTGTTAGCCAGGATGGTCTCGATCTCCTGACCTCGTGATCCGCCCGTCTCGGCCTCCCAAAGTGCTGGGATTACAGGCTTGAGCCACCGCGCCCGGCCAATGCCATCTTTTTTCAACTTGGATTGTTTATTATTCTTGCCTCATTGGTCTAGTTAGAACTTCTAGAATGATTCTAAATAGAAGTGGCCAAAGCAGACATCTTTGTCTTATTCTTCACCTAAGGGGAAAAAGTTTTCAGTCTTTCATTGTGTCCTATGATACAAGTTGTGGGTTTTCATTATGGCCCTATCATTTTGAGGAAGTTTCTTTCTGTTTCTCCTATATTGAGTATGTGTTCCATTAAAAGATTTTAACGTTTTTCATATGCTTTTTCTGCATCAACTGAGATAATCATGTAGCTTTTTCTTCATTAATTTTTATTGTTGAACCATCTTTCCATTCTAGGAACAAATCCTACTTGGTCCTGTTATGTAATCAATCCTTTTAATATGCTGAGTTTTGTCTGGTAGTATTTTGCTAGAGATTTTTGCATCTATATTCACAAGGGATAGTGGTCTGTAGCTTTCTTGAAGTGTGTTATAAGTAGAAATCCTTAAAGAATACACAGAAGATTGCTTGAATTAATAAATGAATTCAGCAAAGTTGCAGCATATAAAATCAACAGATAAAAGCAAATTATATTTCTAAATACTTGCCATGAACAATCCCCCCAAAAAATAATAATAATAAATTCCCTTTATAATAATATTCAAAAAGAACAAAATACTTGGGAATAAATTTAACCAAGGAGGCAAAAGCCTTGTATATTGAAAACTAAAAAATATTGATGACAAAATAAATGGAAAGACATCCCATGTTGATACATCAGAAGACTTAATGTAATTAAGATGCCAATACTGCCCTAAGCAACCTATAAATTCAATACAATCTCGGCCAGGCGTGGTGGCTCATGCCTGTAATCCCAGCACTTTGGGAGGCTGAGGTGGGAGGATTACGAGGTCAGGAGATCGAGACCTTCCTGGCTAACACGGTGAAACCCCATCTCTACTAAAAATACAAAAAATTAACCAGGCGTGGTGGCGGGCACCTGTTGTCCCAGCTACTCGGGAGGCTGAGGCAGGAGAATGGCGTGAACCTGGGAGGCGGAGCTTGCAGAGAGCCGAGATCAGGCACTGCATTCCAGCCTGGGTGACAGAGCGAGACTCTGTCTGAAAAGCAGCAACAACAACAACAACAACAACAACAACTCAATACAATCTCTATCAAAATATTAATGGCATTTTTTATGAAAATAGAAACCTATTTTAAAATAGGTTTTAAAGAATCTTAAGGGACCCTCAATAGCCAAAACAATCTTGTAAAATAATAAAGTTGAACTCATATTTTCTGATTTCAAAACACACTACAAAGCTACAGTAATCAAAACAGTGGAGTACTGGCATAAAACAATGGAATAGAGTATAAAGCCCCAAATAAACCCTCCCATATGTGGTCATATAATTTTTGACATAGGGTGTCAAGACCATTCAACAGGAAAGGCCAGTGTTTTTAATGAATGGTACTGAAAAAACTGGATTTCTACATGCAAAAGAATGAAGCAGGACTCTATCTTATACCTTATTTACAAAAATTAACTAAAAATGAATTAAAGACCTAAATTGACAGGCAAAAACTATACAAAATTTAGAAGAAAACAAATGAAAATCTTCATGTTGTTGGATTCTGCAATGATTTCTTAACAACCACCTACAGAATAGGGAAATAGCTGCAAAGCATACGTCTAAAAGGGGTTAATATCCAGAGTCTCTATAAAAGTCCAACAACTCAACGATCACTACCACCACAAAACAAACAATCCAACTGGAAAATGGGCAAAGGACTCAAATAGACATTTCTACAAGAAGATAAACAAATGACAATAAGTACATGAAAAATTATTCGGCATCACTAGTTATCACAGAAATGCAAATAAAAATCCCACTGAGGTAACACTTTATACTGATTCAGATGGCTATTGTCAATAAATTGGAAAATAATGAGTACTGGCAAAAATATGGAGAAATTAGAGACCTCAAGCATTGTTGGTGGAGATGTAGAATGGTGTGGCTGCTTTTGAAAACAGTTCAGTCGTTCCTCAAAAGGCTGAACATAGAATTACCATGTGATCTAGCAATTCCACTCTTAGGTATATACCCCCAAAGAATTGAAAACAGAGACTCAAACACATACTTGTATACCAGTGATCATAGTAGCATTGTGCACAATGGCCAAAAGGTGGAAACAATCCAGGTGTCTATCAACAGATGAATAAATAAAATGTGGCATTACACACAAAAAAGGACTAAAATTCAGACAGATGCTATGACATGAAGCTTGAAAATGTTGTGCTAAGTGAAATAATTCAGAGATGAAAGTACAAATATTGAATAATTGCATTTATAGGAGATATCTAGAATAGGTAAATTCAAGGAGACAGAAAGTAGAGTAAAGGCTACTAGAGGCTGGGTAAAGGGAAAACTGGATCCTACTTTATACCTGATTTAGGGTATAAAGGAGTTATTGCTTAATGGGTACAGAATTTCTGTTTGGGATGATGAGAAAGTTCTGGAATTACATAGTGGTGATAGTTACATAACATTGTAATGCCACCAAATGTACACTTTAAATGGTTAAAATAGTACTTTTTATGTTATATAAATTTCACCACAATTAAAACCATTAAAAGAGTTGACTGGGTGCGGTGGCTCATGCTTGTAATCCCAGAACTTTGGGAGGCCGAAGCAGGAGGATCACTAGGGCCCAGGAGTTGGAGATCAGCCTAGGCAACACGGTAAGACCCCATCTCTACAAAAAAAAAAAAAAAAAAAAAAGGCCAGATGTTGTGGTGCTCGCCTGTAATTCCAGCTACTTGGGAGGCTGAAGCAGGGGCATTGCTTGAACCCAGTAGGCCAAGGCTGCAATGAGCTATGATCACACCACTGCCTTCCAGCCTGGGTGACAGAGTGAGATCCTGTATCAAAAAATAAAATAAAATAAAAATAAATAAAAAGAGAAATAATACAAAGATCCCAGGTACGCTTTACCCAGTTTGTCCAATGATAACATCTTGCAAAGTTACAGCACAATATTATAGCCAGGAAAGTGGCATTGAGACAATACATCTTTCTTCTTCAGGTTCCACTAATTTTATTGCTTTCATTTTTTGTGTATTTGGGTATTTGGTTCTATAAAATTTATCACATGTGTAGATTCATGTATATATATACCTGTTCACGTATATTTACTTCACTGAAGTAAAGATAATAGGACAGTTCCACCACTCATCATCACAAGGATCCTGCGTTACACTTTTTTTTTTTTTTTTTTTTTTGAGATGGTGTCTTGCTCTATCTCTCAGGCTGGAATACAGTGGCATGATCTAGGCTCACTTCAACCTCTGCCTCCTGGGTCCGAGCAATCCTTCTGCCTCAGCCTTCTGAGTAACTAGGATTGCAAGTGTGAGCCACCATGCGTGGCTAATTTTTATACTTTTAGCAGAGATGGAGTTTCACCATTTTGGCCAGGCTGGTCTCGAACTTCTGACCTCAAGTGATCTGCCTGCCCTGGCCTCCCAAAGTGCTGAGGTTACAGGCGTGAGCCACCACGCCCAGCCCGGGTTGCACTCTTTTTTTTTTTTTTTTTTTTTTTTTTGAGACGGAGTCTCGCTCTGTCGCCCAGGCTGGAGTGCAGTGGCCAGATCTCAGCTCACTGCAAGCTCCGCCTCCCGGGCTCCCGCCATTCTCCTGCCTCAGCCTCCCGAGTAGCTGGGACCACAGGCGCCGCCACCTCGCCCGGCTAATTTTTTGTGTTTTTAGTAGAGACGGGGTTTCGCCGTGTTAGCCAGGATGGTCTCGATCTCCTGACCTTGTGATCCGCCCGTCTCGGCCTCCCAAAGTGCTGGGATTACAGGCTTGAGCCACCGCGCCCGGCCTCGGGTTGCACTCTTAAATAAGCACATTCATCATCCTTTCCTTTCTTCCACTTTTCTCTCCCTTGTTACTTACTCCTTCTCTCATCATCCATAATTCTTAGAAACCATCCGATCTTTTCTCAATATTTAATGTTTCATCCTTTCAAAAAATGTTATATACAGGAAATAATACAATACGGAACCTTTTGAAATTGGCTTCCTTCCTTTATTTATTTATTTATTTTTTGAGATGGAGTCTTGGTCTCTTGCCCAGGCTAGAGTGCAAGGGCACGATCTCGGCTCACTGTAGCCTCTGCCTCCCGGGTTCAAGCGATTCTCCTGCCTCTGCCTTTTGAGTAGCTGGGGACTACAGGCGTACGCCACCACACCCGGCTAATTTTTGTATTTTTAGTAGAGATGGGGTTTCACCATCTTGTTGAGGCTGGTCTCGAACTCTTGACCTCGTGCTCTGCCTTCCTTGCCCTCCCAAAAGTGCTGGGATTACAGGCGTGAGCCACCATGCCCAGCTGAAATTGGCTTTCTTAAAGAATTAGCATAATTCCCTAGGTATTTATCTAAGTTGTGTGTATCAACATTTTGTTCTTTTCTGTTGTCGACTAGTTTTCCAAGGAATGGATGAATCATAGTATTAATTTTCCACCTGTTGAAGGATACCTGAAATGATTCCAGTCTTTGCCTATTACAAATAAAGCTGCTGTGAACATTCATGTACAGATTTTGTGTAGATATGGGTTTTTCTTTCTTTGGAATAAATACTAGAGAGTGCAATTGCTAAGTTGTATAGTAATTGCATACATAATTTTCTAAGAGACTGCCAAACTATTTTTCAGCCTGGCTGTACCATTTTATATTTCCACCAGTGATATATAAATGATCTATATTCTTCATATCCATTCCCACATTTGTTGGTGTCACTATCTTTAAAATTTTAGCCATTTTGACTGATGTGTAGTGATATATCATTATGATTTTAATTTTCACTTCCCTAATAGCTAGTGGTTTTGAACATCTTTTTGTGTGTTTATTTTCCACAGCTGTATCTCCTCTTCAGCAAAATTTCTGTGCATGTCTTTTGCTCATGTTACCAGATTTTTTTACTATTAAATTTTAAGAGTTTTTTTTTTTTTTAAATTCTAGATACTAATTCTTCATTGGTAGTGGCATTTGCAAACATTTTCCCCAGTCTATAGCTTGTCTTTTCATTCTCTTAATGGAATCTTTCACTAAATAAATTATTTAAACTTTGATAAAGTTAAATTCATTAGTTTTTCCTTTTATGGATCATGCTTTTGGTGTAAAGTTTAAGAAATCTTAGATCCTAAAGATTCTATTTTTTTTCTAAAAGTTTTAAAGTTTATGTCTCACATTTATGTTTGTATCTATTTTGATTAATTTTTTATGAGCTGTGAGACTTAGGTTGTGTTCATTTTTGTGCCTATCGATGTTAAATTCCTCCAGCACTGTTTGTTGAAAATATTTTCCTTCTTCCATTGAATTGTGTTTGTATCTTTATAAAAAACTCAGTTGGGCATATTTGTGTAGGTCTATTTCTGGGTTCTCTATTTTGTTCCATTTATCAATATGTCTATCCCATTGTCAATGCTGCACTGTCTTGATTGCTATGATTACATAGTAAAACTAATACCAGGTAGAATAATTCCTCCCATTCTATTCTTAGTCCAGAATTTTTCTTTCTTTTTTTTTTTTTTAGATATTCTAGGGTCAAGTGCTTTCCAGATACATTTTGGGATAAGGTTTTCTATGTCTACAAAAACCCTTGCTGGGATTTTGATGGGAATTGAATTAATATCTGTAGATCAATTTGGGAATAATTGACAACTTTTCTATGTTGAGTTGTCCAACTCATAAATACAGTGTTTCCCTATTTACTTAGGACTTTAAAAAATTCCTTTCATTGGCATTTCAAAGTTTTCAGCATACAGATTCTGTACACAATTTGTTAGACTTATCCCTATTTCATGAAATAACTGTAAATTGTTACATTTAATTTTGGTTTCTACATGTTCATTGTCATGTGTAATGTCATACAGAAATAAAGTTGATTTTTATGCATTAATCTGAATTTAAGAACGCCCTCATGCTTATTAGTTCTAGGATTCTTTTTCTTTTTTTGTAGTTTCCTACATCTATGTAGACAATCATACTATCTACAAACAGGTCCAGTTTCATTTCTTCCTTTTTTATTGGTATATGTTATTTATTTTCCTTGTTTTATTGCAGTGGCTAAAACTTCCAGTAGTATGATGAACAGAGTGATAAGAGTGGACATTATTGCTTTGTTCCCAATCTTAAAGGAAAAGCAAGCATTCCTTTAACGCTAAGTGTATTAGCTGAAGGTTTTTTGTAGATGCTCTTTATTACGCCAAGAAAGTTCCCTTCTCTTCTTTTTTAATTATCACAGATCTTGGTAAATACTTTTTTGTGTGTCAATTGTTAAGATCATACAAATTTTTAAATTTAACTTATGATGGATTACATTGATTGATTTCAAATGTTGAAACAGCCTTACATACCTGGAATAAACCCCACTTGGTTATGGTGTAGAATTCTTTGTACACATTGCTGGATTCAACTTCTTAATATTTTGTTGAGAATATTTGCTTCTAAATTGATGAGTGATATAATTGTATTGTTTTTTCTAGGCTTGTTATAAGGGTAACACTAACCTCATAAACTTAGTAGGGAAGCGTTTTTCTTCTTCTATTTCTGTAGGTGAATGTATAAAATTGGTGTTAATTCTTCTTTAAATTTATGGTAGAAATCTTCAATACAACTATCCGGACTTGGAGATCTCTTTTTGTGGAAACTTTTATTTACAAATTCGATTTCTTTGAAGATTACAGAACTGTCCAGATTGTCTGTTTTTGTCTGTTTTATCTTGATTGAGGTTTGGTAGTTTTAGGTTTTCAAGGACTTGTTTCTTTTGAGTTGTTGACTGTGTGAGTTTAAAGCTATTCACTGTAACCTTTATTTTTCTTCTAATGGCCAAAGGATTTGTAGTGATTTCCTCTTTTTCATTCTTAATTTTTATGTCTTTTTTTGACCAGTGTTGCTAGAGCTTTGTGCATTTTATTTTCTTTCAAACAGACGGTGTTTTGCCTCATTCATTTTTTTCTATTTTTGTAAATGAATGCAGGTCCAGCCATTTGCTGCTTGCAGAGTCTCAAGAAGAGTGAGGTCTGGTAAAAGGAAAGTGACTTCATTAACCAAAACTAGCAATAGGAAAGTGGCTGGATTCCCATCCAAAGCAATCACATTGAATTTATAGGGAGAAGGCAAGGGTTTATAAAAATAAACTTGGTATGGGACGCATGCAGTTGTGCTGAGTGCAAGGTGTGTGTGTCCTTTTTCACTGGCTATCTTGGGTCTCTATCTACCTGGAGTGTGGGCTGACATCATCTGAACAATGGCTGGGTTGGTGACTAGCTGTCTTGAGGTAATCTCTGGAATTCTGCTTGGTGTCTAGGCTCGGTCTGTCTGTCTCAAGACTAGCCCTTGAACACCTAAGTAAGCACACAGATACTGGCATAATTAGATGAATGTGAAGGGAGTACACAGTGGGAAAGGAAGGGACATACAGTCTATTTTAAGGTTAAAGGAAAAGGTTTTTGCAGTTTACTTCAAGGTTACATCTTGAGACTAAAGATAAATGGGAAAAAAGTTTTAAAACGCATTATAGAGTTAAGCTGCTGGTTACCTTTTCATTTTTTAAAAAAGTCATTAATTTCTGCTTTCATCTTTATGATTTCCTTCCTTTGCTCTTTTTTCTTCTAGTTACTTGAAGTAGTTACTTAGGTTATTGATTTGAGACATTTTCTGTTTTTAGTGCTATACATTTCCTCACAGCACTAGTTTTCTCCTCCCACATATTTTGAGATGTTATATTTTCATTTTCTTCCCATTCTATGTATTTTTAAAATTTCCTTTGAGACTTCCTCTTTGATATATGAATTATTTAAAAGTCTTTTATTTTTCAAGTATTTGGATATTTTCCATTGTTTTTATTTTATTGATTTCTAATTTGATTTCATTATGGTTAAAGAATTCACTCTGTATAGTTTCAATTATTTTAAACTGTTGTTGTTTGTTTAATCACCCAGGATATGGCTTGGTGAATGTTCCATGGCCCTGGGAAAATGTGTGCTCTGCTGCTGTTGGTGGGAGTGTTCTCTATATGTCAGTTACATCCTGTGGGGTGATGGCCTTGCTCAGTCTTCTGTATTCTTGCTGATCGTCTAATAGCTCCATTAGCTGCTGAGAGTCAGATGTTAAACTTCCCACCTATAATTGTGGAATTGTTTCTCTCTCCTATCAACTCTGTTTTTGCTTCATATATTTTAGGGCTCTGTTGTCTGTAGCATACACATTTAGGATCACAACGTCTTCCTCATTGATTGATCCTTTTACATTATTTAATGTTGCTCTTTGACTTGCAATTTTCTTTCCTCTGAAGTCTACTATTTTTATATTAATATAGCCACTCCTACTTTAATTAATGTCTGCATAATACAACTCTTTCCTTCCTTCTACTTTCATCTTACCTGTGGTGTTGAATTCAAAGAGAGTTTCTTACAGGCAAGATATTGTTGGATTCTGTGTTTTTATCTACTCTGCCAGTCTCTTTTGTCATATTTAGACTGTTCACATTTAAGTAATATGTTAGGACATACATCTGACATTGTTTGCTTTCCTTTTGTTTTCTCTGTTTCTTATTCTTCTGTTTCTCTTTCCTTACCTAGTTGTGGGTAACTTACATTTTTAGGATTCCATCTTATTTGTAGTATTTATTGTGTAATTTTCTTAGTTGTTGCTTTAGGTTTTACAATACATGTATGCAACCTTTCATAGTGTATTGGTATCAATGTTTGCCACTTTGAGTGAAGTTAGATACCTTACTGTCATTCAGGTCTTTTTCTTCTTCCCACTTTTATGTATAGAGAACTTAAGTGTGTTCATTGCATAGAGAACCGTATCAGGTAGTCATATAATTTTTGCTTTAACCATCAAATATGAATTTGGAAACTCATGATTTGAAGGGTATTTACTATATCTTTCCTAATTTCTAAAATCTACTTTAATGTTTTCCTTTTCTTTCTAAAGTTCCAAGTCCTTTTGTTGTTGTTGATTTCCTTTCCTTTTAGGGAATTTCTTTTAGGTACTCTTTAAAGATACAACAAATTTTCTTAGTTTTCCTTTGTTTGATAAATACCTATTCTTTTCACTCCCTGGAGGAATTTTGCCACATATTGAATCTACAGTTGACAGTTATTTTCCCTCAATAGTTTAAAAAATAGTCACTCCCTTCTGCGTCCTATAGTTTCAGGTGAAAGGTCAGCTGACTTGAATTGGTGTTGCCTCATGAGCAACATTTGATTTCTCTCCAGCT
Source organism: Macaca fascicularis (assembly GCF_037993035.2). NCBI lineage: Eukaryota > Metazoa > Chordata > Mammalia > Primates > Cercopithecidae > Macaca > Macaca fascicularis. The sequence goes on from NC_088386.1 coordinate 1,996,403, forward strand.
GCTTTCAAAATCTATTCTGTCTTTGGTTTTTGACGTTTAATTATGATGTGATTGGCATGAACTTCTTCGGGTTTACGATTATTGAGGTTTGTTTAGCTTTTTAAATCTGCAGCTGTATGTCTTTTGCCACATCTGGAAAGCTTTCAGCTATTATTTCTCTGAACGCTTTTCTGATGGCTCTTGTGCCCTGTGATGTAAGGGGAGGACTGGGAAAGGAAAGTCCTTCCCGGCCACACCATCTCTGCACTGAGGTTCGCTCCAGCTTCTGTGAAAGCGGCTCCCGCTAAAGGGGCTCCCACCGCAGCCCTCGCAGTGCTGTCCAGTCAAGTGGGGCGTTTTCAGCCGGCTCTGCCCTGGGACACAGCCCGGTCAGGAGAGGGGAGTCACACCGCTTATTTTACCGAGAAAACGTCATGTGAAGAATGTAGCCGAGAGGCTAAAGAGACAACTCTGAGTCGCCATGAGGTATCCACTGTGGGCTGCGGCCGCGCGCCTAGCAGAGGGCACGAAGGGCAGGGCTTGGAGCTCTTAGGCCTCAGAAGGCCGCGGGAAGGCCGGTGCACCTCCAGCGCGGGACCTAATGGCTGCTGCGCGGGGCATCGGCGGGGGCCGACGTCACAAAGAGGTCGCTCCCGTCACGCCAACGCAGCAAAAAGGTTGCTCCCTTCAAGCCCACCTCATAAAGAGGTTGCTCCTTTAACGCCCACCTCACAAAGGGGTCGCTTCCGCACATGCACGACTCAGCCGCAACGGCGTGCGACGCGCAGGCGCCGGGAAGCCCACTGGGCGGAAACTGGAGCGAGCCCGCCCTCCTCCAGCCCCGCGGCCTCCCTTTCGCGCCCCCTATCGGCAGGGCCAGTGGGGCAGCAGAAGCGTGGCTCGCAGGGCCCAGCCCCAGCCACAGGCGCCGAGCTGAGCGCGCGCTGGCCTGTGTGGAGCCCAGGCAAGAACGGAGTAACTGGTACAGAGGAGACTTTGCGTTTTCAGGAATGCAGTGTCCCGTCTCCAGGAGCTCTGCAGGTGAGCAGGAATGCCAAAAAGTAGCCTGTGCAGAGGCAGAGGAATGGGAGTCCGCCACAGACTGTCCCTCTCTTTTCTCCCTGGCAGAGTCTCATCCATCCCTGGGGAAGGAAGACACCCGGCTGCAATCAAGAACCCCGCACCCGTCCAGGTCTCAGCTCGTGCCGTCACCCCTGAGGCTGGAACAGTCTCTGAAGAGGGGCTGCACAGTTCCACGGGGGAAACTGTGAAGGAAAACATAGGCCTGGCCTGTCAGCGGGGGAGTCCCAGAAAACGCTCTGGTCAGTCGGCGCTTGAAGATAAAACTCAGCCATAGAAGGGTAAGCTTTCATAAAGTGGAAAGAAATATCTGTAGCCAGAGATGGATATAAGAATAGCATAGACAGCACAGGGAACAAAGCGAGACCCCGTTTCTACAAAAAATACAAAAATTAGTCGGACGCTGTGGCGCACGCCTGTGTTCCCAGCTGCTCGGGAGGCTGAGGTGGGAGGATCTTTTGAACCTGGAGGTTGAGGCTGCAGTGAGCTACAGTCAGGCTACTGCACTCCAGCCTCGGTGACAGTGCAAGACCGTGTCATTAAAATGACTTGAGGAGGAAGAAAGGATCTATTCAGGGCCAGCAAATGTCTACTTTAAAACACTATTGTGAGGATAGAGTCTGAAATTTTAAATTAAAAATGAGCACAGACGTGGACAAGCACTCAATAAACAAACAGAACCTTTATGTATGTAGTCTAAGAGGGGGTCAGGGAGTCCATTTACTGCAGCATTAGCCTGAGGTTGAAAAGTGGGCTCAAATATTTTAATATTCTAGAATGTTTGTTTGCTTGAGTAAAAATCAGAAGGGGTAATTATGGGATGACGGTGATAGTCTAAGTGTAATTTTTAAAATCTCTGCAGGTCCTCCATACAAATGGGTAGAGCAAAATGGACAACATCTGCAATAAAACTAGGTAACAAGTTTTATCCACAAGCCTCAAGATGAAAGCCATTGGGGACAAATCCCTTATAGCTAGGTCCATGTGGCACCAGCATCTGAAAGGAGTGAGCTGAGGGAAGCAACACAATATCTTATGGATCTGAGAGCAGAAGACTCAAAGCACTCCTGGATAATTACCTGACAGTAGTGGGCTTATTTGTAAACAGCAGATGAAATAGGGAAAACATTTTTCATTTCCGTTCACACATGAATGCAGAGTTTAAAGAAGCGTTCACTCTTGGTGTGATATATTCCATGGGTTTTGACAAAGGTATAATGACATCTATCCACCATTATAATATTGTACACAATAGTTTAATTGCCCTAAAGTTCCTCTGTGCTCTGTTTATACCTCTCTCCCAGCTGCTTCTGCAACCACTAATCTTTTTACTATTTCTATGGTTTTGCTGTTCCCAATGTGTCTTACAGTTGGAGTCACATAGTTTGTACCCTTTGCAGATTAGCTTCTTTCATGTCCTGTTCCTGTTGCTTCACATCCTTGCCAGCATTTGATGTTGGTGTTTTAGATTTTGGCATTCTAATAGATGTGTAGTGGTAATCTTCTTATTGTTTTAATTTGCAATTCCGTAATGATGTATGATGTTGTGCATCTTTTCATATGCTTAGTTGGCATATGTATGGCTTTTTTGGCTAGATGTCTGTTCAGGGCTTTTGCCTATTTTCAGTTAGATGGTTTGTTTTCCCATTGTTGAGTTTAAAGAGTTATTTGTATGTTTTAGATAGCAGTCTTTTATCAGACATGTCTTTTGTAAGTGTTTTCTGCCAGTCTGTGGCATATCTTCTAATTCTTTTGACAGTGTCTTTTGCAGAGCAGAAGTTTTTAATGGTGGTGGTGTATCTAAAAAGGCATTGTCGTGTGTTAGTTTCTAGGAGTTGTATAGTCTTACATTTTATATTTAAGCCTGAGATCCGCCGTGAGTTCATTTTTTGTGAAGTGTATAAAATCTGTGTCTCAATTCATTTTTTATATGTGCCTGTCCAGTTGTTCCAGCACTACTTGTTGAAGACACTTACCTTGTACTATTGTGTTACCTTTACTCATTTATCAAATATCTGTTGTATTTATTTAGTCTTTTTCTGGGCTTTCTTTTCTGTTCCATTGATCTAGTTGTCTGTTCTTTTGCCAATACCTTGCTGTCTTAATCACTGTAGCTTTATAGTAAGTCTTAAAGCTGGGTAGTGTTGGTCCTTCAACTTTGTTCTCATTTAATATTTAGTTGGCTATTTTGGATCTTTTGTCTCTCCATTATGAACTTTAGAATCAATTTGTTAATACTCACAAAAATAACATACTAGGATTTGATGGGAATTGTGTTGAATCTATAGACCAAGTGTGGAAAAACTGCCATTTTGACAATATTGAGTCTTCCTATCCATTAGCATGGAATATCTTTCCATTTATTTAGTTATTTGGTGTCTTTCCCTACAGTTTTATGATTTTCTTTATAGAGATCATACGTGTATGTTGTTGGATTTATACCTATTTTAGTTTGGGGGTGCCAGTGTCAATGGTGATGTGTTTTTAATTTCAAATTCTACTTTTTCATTGCTGGTATATAGGAAAGTGATTGATTTTTGTATGTTAACCTTTTTTTGTATACTGCATCCTTGATAATGATTTATTAGTTCCAAGAGCTTTCTTTTGGTTGATTCTTTTGTTTTTTTTCTACATAAACAATCATGTTATCTGGAAACAAAGACAGTTTTATTTATTTCTTCCAAATAAGTATATGTTTTATCTCCTTTTCTCATCTTATTGAATTAGCTAGTACTTCCAATACAATGTTGAAAAACAGTGGGGAGAGGGGACATCCTTGCCTTGTTCTTGATCTTATCAAGAAAGTTTCAAGTTTCTTACTGTTAAGTATGATATTAGCTGTGGGGTTTGTTTTTGTACATGTTCTTTATCAAGTTGAGGAAATTTCCTTCTATTCCTAGTTCACTGAGAGGTTTTATCATGAATGGGTGTTAGGTTTTGTCAAATGCGTTTACTGTATGAATATGATTTTTTCATAGCCTGTTGATATGGTGGATTACATTAATTGATTTTCTAATATTGAATCAGGTTTGCATACCTGGGGTAAATCCCATTTGGTCATAGTGTATAATTCTGTTTATACATTGTTGGATTTTATTTGCTAATGTTTTGTTGAGAATTTTTGTATCTATATTCATGAGAGATGTTGCTCTGTAGTTTTATTTTCTTGTGATGTTCTTCTCTGGCTTTGATATTTGGGTAATGCTGGCCTTATAGAATGAGTTAGGAAGTATTCCTTCTGCTTCTATCTTTGGAAAAGATTGTAGACAATTGACATAATTTATTACTTAAATGTTTGGTAATATTTATTAGTGAATCCGTATAGGCCTAGTGCTTTCCTTGGAAACTTATTATTGATTAAATTTATTTAATAGGTATAGGCCTATTCAGATCATGTATTTGCAGATGCACCTAAATTCTACATGAAATAGATAATTGTTAAGAAAAATGCAATCTGCCAAAATTTACCTTAGTCAAAGTCTAACAGACCAATTATGATAGAAGAAATAAAGAACATAGTTGAAGTGCACCCTCACAATGAAGGCATCAAACCCAGATGGAGTGACAGGAATTCTACCAATCAGGTAAATTCCAAAACTACTTATAAAGTTTGTGGATATGGAGAAAGAAAAAAAAACCTTATAAATTAGTTTTGTGAAGCAAGTATTACATCAAAACTAAAACTGACAAATAATTGTAGTAAATACATAATATCATCATTATATTAATTGAAATATATTACTTCAAAAAAATAGATAAAATATTAGCAAGCAAAATTTAACACCACTTTAAAAATAATGTGTCATTGTCAAGCTGAGTTTATTCCAGGAATGTAAAGGTTATTCAATATTAAGTAATTCATTAATACAGTCCATCATATTTATAGAGATAAGAAGTAAAACATGCCAATCTCCATAGATGCATAAAAGTATTTGAAAAAAATCCTTAAAAATGGAAACAAAATATAAATATATGGATATATTATTAACATGAATACACACATGAGCATGCTTTTGTGCATGTACCAGCCCAAAAGTTGAATTTTGCTTAATGGGAAAACTAGAGACTGTGTCACTAATGTGGGATGCCGACCACCTCCAGTACTATTGAATATTGTGTTACAGATACTAATCAAAGCAAGTAGATAAAAGAAAAAAACTAGAGGCACAATAATGGCAAAGTAAGAAGTAATGCCATTTTTCTTTGCAAGTAACACGATCTTATATCTGGAAATTCCTCCTCACCCAAATCAATGGAAAAGCTGCAAATAACATGACAATTGAGTAAAAATATATCTTAAGTCAAACAACTCAGAAACAGAAAGACAAATACTGCACATTTTTTCTTATAAGTGAAAGCTGAATACTGTATACACATATACAGAGTATAGACTGATAGACATTGGAGACTCAGAAGGGTGGAGAGGTGGCAGGGGAATAGAGGATAAAAAAATTACTTAATGGGTGTAATGTACATTATTTAGACGATGGGCACAGTAAAAGCTCAGATTTTGCTACCATGCAATTGATACAATTTAGATGTTTGTCCTCTCTAAATCTTGTGTTGAAATGTAATCCCCACTATTGGAGGTGGAGCCTGGTGGGAAGGTGTTTGGGTCATGGAGGTGGATTTCTCATGAATGGCTTAGCACCATCCTCTTGATGATGAGTGAGTTTTTGCTCTGGTAGTTTATGCAAGATCTGGTTGTTCAAAAGAGTGTCGCACGTTTTCTCTCTGTCTCTCTCTCTCTCTCTCATTTTTTGAGACAGCATCTCTCTCTGTCTGTCACCCAGGCTGGAGTACAGTAATGTGATCTCAGCTCACTGCAACCTCTGCCTCCCAGGTTCAAGCAATTCTCCTGCCTCAGTCTCCCAAGTAGCTGGGACTACAGGTGCACGCCACCATGCCCAGCTAATTTTTGTATTTTTAGTAGAGGCAGGGTTTCACCATGTTGGCCAGGCCAGTCTCAAAACTCCTGACCTCAGGTGATCTACCTGCCTTGGCATCCTAAAGTGCTGGGATTACAGGCATGAGCCACTGTGCCCAGCCCCTCCTCTGTCTTTTTCATGCTTCTGCTCTCACCATGTGATGAACCTGCGCTCACTTTGCAATGATTGGAAGCTTCCTGAGGCCCTCATCAGCAGCAGATATGAGCACCATGTTTCTTGTACAGCCTGTAGAACTGTGGGCCAGTTCAGTCTCTTTATAAATTACCTAGCCTCAGTATTTCTTTATAGCAATGCAAGTAAAGCCTAATATAGAAAATTGGCACCAAAACTGGGACATTGCTGTAAAGATACCTGAAAATGTGGAGTCAGCTTTGGAACTGCATAGCAGGAAGAGGTTGGAAGACTTTGGAGGGCTCTGATGAAGATAGGAAGATGAGGGGAAGTTGGAACATCTTAGAGACTGGTTAAATGGTTGTAAGCAAAATGCTGATAGAAATATGGACAGTGAAGGCCAGGCTGACAAGGTCTCAGATGGAAATGAGGAAGTTATTGGCATAAAGGTCACCCATGTTACAACCTGGCAGAGAATCTGGCTGCATTGTTTTCAAGCCGTAGGGATCTGTGGAAATTTGAACTTAAGAGTGATGGCTTAGGGTATCTGGTGGAGGAAATTTCTAAGCAGCAAAGCATTCAGGATGTGGCCTGGCTGCTTCTAAGAGCTTATATCAGGTACAGGAGCAAAGAAATGACTTAACCTTGGAACTTACTTGGAAAAGGAAAAGGAGAGCATAAGAGTTTGGAAAATTTGGAGCCTAGCCATGTGTCAGAGAAAGAAAAAGCATTTTCAAGAGAGGAATTCCAGCAGGCTGTGGAGCAAACACTTGCTAGAGAGTAGCCTAACTAAAAGGGAGGCACGTGCTAATATCCTGGACAATGGGAAAAAGGCTTCAAAGGTATTTCAGAAGTCTCTGGGACAGCTCCTCCCATCCCAGGCTCAGAGGCCGAGAAGGAAAAAATGTTTTTGAGAGCCAGGCCCAGCCTTGAGACACTGTTCCCTCCATCCCAGCAGCTCCAACTCCAGCCTTGGCTGAAAGGGCCCCAGACACAGCTCAGGCTACTCTGGCGGGCACAAGCCATAAACCTTGATGGATTCCATGTGGTGTTAAGTTGGAAGATGGGAGGAATGTAACAGTGAAGGGCGGTTGACATCTTGCCCCTAGATTTCAGAGGATGTATGGGAAAGTCTGGGTGCCCAGGCAGATGCCTGCTACAGCAGCAGGGCCCCCACGGAAAGCCCTGTTACAGCAGTGCCAAGGGGAAATATGGGGTTGGAGCCCTCACACAGAGTCCCCACCAGGGCACTGCCTAGTGCATCTGTGGGAAGGAGGCTACTGCCTTCCATGCTCCAGAATGGTGGTTCACTGGCAGCTTGTCCCCTACATCTAGAAAAGCTGCAGGCACTTAACTCCAACTTGTGAAAGCAGCTGTACCTGCAAAGCCATGTCGGAATGTGCTGCCTAAGGCCTTGGGAACCCATCCCTTGCACCAGTGTGTCCTGAATACAAGACGTGGAGTCAAAGGAGGTTATTTTGGAGCTTTGAGATATAATGACTGCCCTGCTGGGTTTCAGACTTGTGTGGGGTCTCTAGTCCCTTTGTTTTGGGTAGTTTCTCCCTTTTGGAATGGGAATGTTTACTCAATGCCTGTGCCACAATTGTGTCTTGGAAGTGAATAACATCTTTTGATCTTACAGAGTCATAAATGGCAGGAACTCATTCCCAGATGGTACTTTGGACTTGGGACTTGGGAATTGGGGTTTTTGAGTTAATGTTTTTGGTGATTATTGTGAAGGAATGATTATATTTTGCAATGTGAGAAAGATGTGAAATTTGGGGGACTTGGGGCTGAATGATACAGTTTGTATGTTTGTCACCTCCAAATCTCACATTGAAATGTAGTCCCCAATGTTGGAAGTGGGGGCCTGGTAGGAGGTGTTTGGGTCATGGGACTGGATCCCTCTTGAATGGCTTAGCACTCTCCCCTTGGTAATGAGCGAGTTCTCACTCTGGTAATTCATATGAAACCTGGTTGTTTAAAAGAGCATGGCACCTTCTCCCCCTCTCTTGCTCCTGCTTTCACCATGTGATGCACCTGCTCCCCCTTTTCCTTCTGCCATGGTTGGAAGCCTTCTGAGGCTCTCAGTAGCAGCAGATGCCAGCCAGCCCAGTGCTTCTTGTACAGCCAGCAGAACTGTGAGCCAATTAAACCTCTTTTCTTTATAAATTACCCAGCCTCAGGTATTTCTTTATAGCAATGCAAGAATATCCTAATACAGTAATATATCCATGTAACAAAATTGCACTTGTACCACTTAAATTTATACAAAGAAAATATCAGTTTATAGAATGAGTATATACACACATACATACAATTATGTGTGTGTATATATATGTACACATATATATTTGTCTATACATATATGCAGTTTATATATTAAATTATATTAATATTCATTCATAAAATACACATATGAATAAGTATATATATTCTGCACTTGATCTTAGCCTAAAGGCTGAGAAACAAATTTTTTATATATATATATATAGAGAGTACTGTGCACACACACACACATATATGAAAATATAATGGAAGAGAAGAGCCCATTTACAAAAATAGACATAGCAAAAATACAAAGACATAGATGCAGCAAGAAATGATCAAAATCCATATGAGGAAAACTATGCATACTTTAAAAAGATGTAAAAATAGATTTGAAGACATGGAAAGGCACTATATTTTTGGATAGACAAGCTAACATTATCCTAACTTTTAAAATCCCAGTACAGTAATAGCCATAACTTTTTTTTCTAGATCAAGACAATTTGCCTATAAAGATTGTTTGGAGCAAGGATATGGGGTTCTGTGAGACATTCAATATGCAATAAAGCCTATAAGTAAAGCAGTGTGACATAGATCCATAAAGAGCAGACAGATTAATAGAACAGAATATCCAGAAACAGATACACTTACGTTTAAAAGTTTACTATAACAGGAAAGTGGGATTTCAAATCATCAGGGGAAAAGAAACACTTTAAAAAACTGAATAACTGAGTGACCCTATGGAAAAAAAGAAGAAATTGGATTCTTTTTTCATGTATCATGTCAATTACAAAAGGATAAGAGATTTCAATGTAAAAAAAATGGAATCACATGTACGGTAAAAGAAAACACAGATGAAATTCCTATATAATTTGGCATAAATTTAAAATTCAGAAACAGAATAAAATTTGATATGTTTGAATAATAAAAACACCATAAAACGAAGTAATGACAAACTAGGAAAAGATATTTGCAACTTATATTGCAGAGAAAGCGTTTATATTCTTAATATCCAAAGAGCTTCTAATACTACAGAAGAAAATAACCTAGAGCCCTATGGAAAGATCAGAGTAATGTTTCATTCATAGAAAAATAAGTGCAAATGGTTCTACACCACATGAAAAGATGCTCATAGCTGCTGATATAAAAGAAATCCATATGAAAACTACATGAAGATTCCATTTTTAACCCACCAGATTGGCAAAGTCTTAGTTTTAACAGTGTACTCTTTTGGCCAGGCTATGGGGAGATAGGCACTCTTGTATATTGTTAGTAGCAATAATCTGATGAATCTGATGTATACCACCTCAAATCAGTGAGGAAAAGATAAAATAGAATCCACTTTTTTCAGACCAGATATCAGGAGCGGAATTCAGCAATGCCTAGAAAAATTGTACATGTCTTCATCCTTCTCCGCAGCAATTGGAATTACATGAATGTATCCCACAGTTACACTGACAGAAGTTCTAAGAAACTTAGATGGCTGGGCATGGATTTCCATAGACGGAAATGCTGGCTCACGCCAGTAAGTCCAGCATTTTGGGGGGACGAGGCGGTGGTCCACTTGAGCTCAGGAATTTGAGACCAGCCTGGGCAACATGGTGAAACTCCATTTCTACAAAAAATACAAACATTATCCAAGTGTGGTGGTGCATGCCTGTGGTCCCAGCTACTTGGGAGGCAGAGGTGGAAGGATGGCTTGAGCCCAGGAGATGGAGGTTGCAGTGAGCCAAGATCATGCTGCTGCACACCAGATTGGGTGACAGAGCCAGACCTTGTCTCAGAAAAAAAAAAAAAAAAAAAAAAAAAAAGACATAGACAAAAGGCTGCTTATGCAGGACTCTGTAACAGCAAAAACTAGCAACTACCTAAACATCCATACATAAGGTTGACTATACTATGATATATCTCCACATTGGCATACCATGTAGCTACAAAAAAAGTAATGAGGAATATATCTATTGACGTCTACATGGTTATGTCCAGTATGTGTGTGAAATAACAATAATGCAAGATAGAGAAAAGTGGGTATACTGTGCTGCCATTTAGCTGAGAAGGGGAGATATGGTTCTACATACCTCTCTGTATTACACAAACCACAAATAATGGGAGGATAGCTTACCTATGGAAGGGATAGAATAGGGAGGACAAGGATAAAAGCTATACTTTTTTAAGAGCTTGTTTTTATAAATTTGATTTTAGCACCACAAAATTATTTTACACAATTATAAAGCAAATTTAAATTAAAATGGTCTTTAAAACTCAAAAATAAGATGAATCAAAGAAACTTTTAAATATATCCAGTTGGTTGCATAACCACACAGAAAGAAATATTCCAAGTGGCTTTAAAACACAGTAATTTGTATATCCCTAATGGAATATATTTTTAGATACAAAGTCTATTTGCAAAACAAAAAGCAAAACTTAAGTTCTTTACACTAATCATATTGTTGGAGGAGTGCTGGTATTTGCTATTCTAAATTGTTGTGGGTATGTTGTGGCTATAAAAACAGAGTCTGGGAATAATTACATGATTCTCCAATTCTATCAGTTTGTGTATTATTGAGAACTGGGATTCACTGTAAGAGGAAAAAAATACAGATGTAAGACTGAAAGGGTTAAATGAAAGCCTTATGAATTTGGATTAGAAGTATTAGCATAAACTCATGATATGTTACATTTCCTTTAAAAACACAGAAATACACATATTTCCTAGTTTTGTTGACTAAAATGTCCTAGGAAAATAACGATGAACTCAGAAGTGAGGAGGAGCTCTAGAGCTGAGATTGTGATCCTGAAATACTGTATTTTATTAAGAGAAACCAGAACCCCTGGGAGAAATGACTGAGCTTCTGCACAGCAAAAGAAACTATCATTAGAGTGAACAGGAAAGCTACAAAATGGAAGTAAATTTTTGCAATCTATTAATCTGACAAAGGGCTAATATCCAGAATCTATAAGGAAATTAAACAAATTTACAAGAAAAAACAAACAAGCCCATCAAAAAGTGGGCAAAGGATATGAACAGACACTTCTCAAAAAAAATTTGTGCAACCAATAAACATGAAAAAAAATCATCATCACTTGTCATTAGAGAAATGCAAATCAAAACCACAATGAGATACCATCTTACACCAGTTAGAATGGCGATTCATTAAAAAGTCAGAAAACAACAGATGCTGGAGAGGATGTGGAGAAATAGGAATGCTTTTACACTGTTGGTGGTACTGTAAATTAGTTCCACCATTGTGGAAGACAGTGTGGCGATTCCTCGAGGATCTAAAACCAGAAATACCATTTGACCCAGCAATCCCATTACCGGGTATATACCCAAAGGCTTATAAATCATTCTGCTATAAAGACATATGCACACGTATATTTATTGCAGCACTATTCACAGTAGCAAAGACTTGGAGCCAACCCAAATCCCCATCAATGATAGACTGGATACAGAAAATGTGACACATATACACTATGGAATACTATGCAGCCATAAAAAAGGCTGAGTTCATGTGCTTCGCAGGGACATGGATGAAGCTGGAAACCATCATCTCAGCAAACTAACACAGGAACAGAAAACCAAACATCACATGTTCTCACTCATAAGTAGTAATTGAACATGGGAACACATGGACACAGGGAGGGAAACATCTCACACTGGGGCCTGTCAGGAGGTGGGGCACTAGGGGAGGGATAGCATTAGGAGAAATACCTAATGTAGATGACAGATTGATGGGTATAGCAAACCAGCATGGCATGTGTATACGTATGTAACAAACCTGCACGTTCTGCACATGTACCCCAGAACTTAAACTATAATAATAATTTTTTTAAAAAGTCTACCTACCCTGTGTGACAGGCCACACAGAGACCACATGGAAGGCAAAGCCAGGAGGAGGGGCGCTGAAGCCACCTAGTGGGAGAGAAGGCCCAGGCCTCACCAGCATCCCAGCTGAGCCTAACCTTCCAGCCATCCGCACCAAGGGCCCAACGTGGGGATGGACCAGCCTAGGCTTTCTAGCCCACCCAAACCCCAGACGATTTTTTCCCCAGCCAACATTATATGAAGCAGAGGAATAACTTAGTTAGAAAGACCTCGCCCAATAAAATGTTCAGTTTTTCTTTTGAGGGTAGTTTGTGATGCAGCAACAGAAAATCAAAATCACTGGGGTTTAATCATTCCTACACCACAAACTCCCAGGCTCCTGTGTGAGTTGACCCACCATCTAGATTGCCCTCCTCCACTGCCCCTTGCCCACACTGGCCCTACTGCTACCCCCATGCCTTGACTGACAGCACTCCTTCCCCTAGTTTTGGGGGGCTCTTGTGTTCCCCCAAAGAAGCAGAAGAAAAACTAAAAAAGAGTAAAATAGCACAGGATGAAATTAGGAGCTCCAGTGATTAGACAAAAGGGAAAGATTAGAGGAGAGTGAGAAGGGTGAACAGGGTAAGTCTGCTTGGTGAATGTTAAGCAGTGAACCAACATATGGCACCTATTTCATGCATATTTATGCATATGGATTTATGGTAATGGTATGGCCCATATGGAGAAAGCTGTCCACCTGCCAATAGGTGTACTCATCCGAAATGGCCAGATGTCGCTACCTAAACCCGGAGAGCAGTTTTGGAGCCATGAAAAGCCAACTCAGGTAGAAGTACACTTGCAAAGAAAGCCGTTAAAAATAAAATTTCAAATTACCTCTGATTTTATGTTAGAAATACAAAATAATGAGACCAGGAGGTCTTCCAGGAAACACTAAGTTATTCTGAAGACCAGATGCCTACAAGGGCATGAGCGAGCAGTTATTAGGCCCTCATGAAATATTTTTCTACATTTTAATTTTGAAAATTTCAAGTACATACAAATGCAAAAAAAGAATATCATAATGTCCCCCTAGTCCCTGCCTCTGGGGGTCAGCAATTACCCAACCCACTTCCCCATTTTTCCATATTATTTTGAAGAAAATCCAGGACATTGGATAATTTTATTCAGAAATGTTTCAATATGTGTCTTTAGAACATGAGGATTGTTTTAACCTATTGTGCCTAAAAATTAACAATAATTATTTCATATTGTCATACTGCCAGCCAGTGTTCCTATCTCTAATTGTCTCATAAATGTTATTTTCTCAATGATTTATTAGTTTATATCAATATCCAAATAAAGTCCATGTACTGTGATTGGATGATGTATTTCCTAAATCTCTTTTGCCTATAGATATTTTGCCTCCATCTCTTTTTGTTCCATGCAACTTATTTGTCAAAGAAATAGGTTGTTTGCCCACAGATATTTCACAATTTGGAGTTTCCTGATTATATCCCCAGGGTGTTGTTTTATATGCTTTTTTATCCTTCGTATTTTCATAAATTGGTATTTGGACCTAAAGTTCTGACTACATTGGGGTGTTTTTTCTCCCCTTCTTCCTCCTTCTCTTCTGCAAGACTGCTTGATCAGGAATGTGTGTTTTTCCATTAGGTTACCCATAATGCGTTTGTCTCTCTTTTAGTGATGACAGCAGCCACTGATGATCAGCACTTAGACCCACTAATTCATTAGGAGCTACACAATGGTAAGTAGCATTCTGATGTCATATGCCTTCTTGATTTATAAACTAAAATGCTTTATAAAGAGAAACTTTGCCTGCCAAGTGGCACACATTGCATGAGAAAGCCAGGGAAAATGCTTGGTTCCCTTTATTTACTCATTTTCTACTAACGAATTGGTTTACTTTTCTTCTGCAAGATTAAACATATGTGTGTTTTTTCAATGAGGTTACAAATGCATGGATTTAATTCCATTTTATGTGTTTAATCCATTGTAGCTAATATCTCCCCTTTGGCTGATGGGACCCTATTCAAGATGGCTTCTGAGTTTTGCCGTGACCTTGGTAGTAGTTGTTAGTCATTAAATTAGATCTCATTGTCAAATTTGGCTTTTGTTACCATTGCTTTTGTTGTTTTAGTCATAAAATCTTTGCCCATGCCTATGTCCTGAATGGTATTGCCTAGGTTTTCTTCTAGGATTTTTATGGTTTTAGGTCTTATGTTTAAGTCTTTAATCCATCTTGAGTTAATTTTTGTATAAGGTGTAAGGAAGGGGTCCAGTTTCAGTTATCTACATATGGCTAGTCAGTTTTCTCAACACTATTTATTAAGTAGGGAATCCTTTCCCCATTGCTTATTCTGTCAGGTTTGTCAAAGATCAGATGGTTGTAGATGTGTGGCATTATTTCTGAGGCCTCTGTTCTGTTCCATTGGTCTATATATCTGTTTTGGTACCAGTACCATGCTGTTTCAGTTACTATAGCCTTGTAATATAGTTTGAAGTCAGGTAGCATGATGCCTCCAGCTTTGTTCTTTTTGCTTAGGATTGTCTTGGCTATACAGGCTCTTTTTTTGGTTCCATATAAAATTTAAAGTAGTTTTTTTCTAATTCTGTGAAGAAAGTCAATGGTAGCTTGATGGGGATAGCATTGAATCTATAAATTCCTTTGGTCAGTTATGGCCATTTCCATGATATTAATTTTTCCTATCCATGAGTATGGGATGTTTCCATTTGTTTGTATCCGCTCTTATTTCCTTGAGCAGTGGTTTATAGTTCTCCTTGAAGAGGTCCTTCACATCCTTTGTAAGTTGGATTCCTAGGTATTTTATTCTCTTTGTAGCAATTGTGAATGGGAGTTCACTCTTGATCTGGCTGTCTATTATTGGTGTATAGGAATGCTTGTGATTTTTGCACATTGATTTTGTATCCTGAGACTACTGAAGTTACTTATGAGCTTAAGGAGATTTTGGGCTGATATGATGGCATTTTCTAGATATACAATCATGTCATCTGCAAACAGAGACAATCTGACTTCCTCTCTTCCTATTTGCATACTTTTACTTCTTTCTCTTGCCTGACTTCCCCAGCCAGAACTTCCAATACTATGTTGAATAAGAGTGTTGAGAGAGGGCATCCTTGTCTTGTGCTGGCTTTCAAAGGGAATGCTTCCAGCTTTTGTACATTCAGTATGATATTGGTTGTGGGTTTGTCATAAACAGGTTTTATTATTTTGAGATACGTTCCATCAATACCCAGTTTATTGAGAGTTTTTAGCATGAAGGGGTGTTGAGTTTTATCGAAGGCCTTTTCTGTATCTATTGAGATAATCATGTAGTTTTTGTCATTGGTTCTGTTTATGTAATGGATTACATTTATTGATTTGCATATGTTGAGCCACCCTTGCATCCCAGGGATGAAGCCAACTTGATCGTGGTGGATAAGCTTTTTGATGTGCTGCTGGATTTGGTTTGCCAGTATTTTATTGAGGATTTTTGCATCAATGTTCATCAGGGTTATTGGCCTGAAATTTTCTTTGTGTGTGTGTGTCTCTGCCAGGTTTTGGTATCAGGATGATGCTGGCCTCATAAAATGAGTTAGGGAGAAGTCCCTCATTTTCTATTGTTTTGAAAAGTTTCAGAAGGAATGATATCAGCTCCTCTTTGTACCTCTGGTAGAATTTGGCTGTGAATCCATCTGGTCCTGGGCTTTTTTGGGTTGGCAGGCTATTAATTACTGCCTCAACTTTAGAACTTGTTATTGGTCTATTCAGGGATTTTATTTCTTCCTCGTTTAGTCTTGGGAGGGTGTATGTGTCCAGAAATGTATCCATTTCTTCTAGATTTTCTAGTTTATTTGCATAGAGATATTTATAGTATTCTCTGATGGTAGTTTGTATTTCTGTGGGATCAGTGGTGATATCCCCTTCATCATTTTTTATTTTGTCTATTTGATTTTTCTCTCCTTTCTTCCTTGTTAGTCTGGCTAGCAGTCTATCTATGTCGTTAATATTTTCAAAAAACCAGCTCCTGGATTCATTGATTTTTTTGAAGGGTTTTTTTTCTTGTCTCTATCTCCTTCAGTTCTGCTCTGATCTTAGTTATTTCTTGTCTTCTGCTAGCTTTTGAATTTCTTTGCTCTTGCTTCTCTAGTTCTTTTAGTTGTGATGTTAGGGTGTTGATTTTAGATCTTTCCCACTTTCTCCTGTGGGCATTTAGTGCTATAAATTTCCCTCTAAACACTGCTTTAACTGTTTCCCAGAGATTCTGATACGTTGTATCTTTGTTCTCTTTGGTTTCAAATAACTTATTTCTGCCTTAATTTTATTATTTACCCAGAAGTAATTCAGGAGCAGGTTGTTCAGTTTCCATGTAACTGTACAGTTTTGAGTGAATTTTTAAATCCTCAGTTCTAATTTGATTGCACTGTGGTCTGAGAGACTGTTTGTTATAATTTTTGTTCTTTTACATTTGCTGAGAAGTGTTTACTTCCAATTTGGGGTCAATTTTAGAATAAGTGTGATATGGTGCTGAGAAAAACGTATATTCTGTTATTTGGGGTGGGGAGTTCTGTAGATGTCTATTAGGTTTGCTCGGTCCAGAGCTGAGTTCAAGTTCTGAATATCCTTGTTAATTTTCTGTCTCATTGATCTATTAGGTCTGCTTGGTCCAGAGCTGAGTTCAAGTCCCGAATATCCTTGTTAATTTTCTGTCTCGTTGATCTGTCTAATATTGACAGTGGGATGATAAAGTCTCCCACTATTATTGTGTGGGATTATAAGTCTCTTTTCAGGTCTCTAAGAACTTGCTTTATGAATCTGGGTGCTCCTGTATTGGGTGCACACATATTTAAGATAGTTAGCTCTTCTTGTTGCATTGATCCCTTTACCATTATGTAATGCCCTTCTTTGTCGTTTTCAATTTTTGTTGGTATAAAGTCTGTTTTATCAGAGACTAGGATTGCAACCCCTGCTATTTTTTGCTTTCCATTTGGTTGATAAATATTCCTCCATCCCTTTATTTTGAGCCTATGTGTGTCTTCGCACTTGAGATGGGTCTCCTGAATACAGCACACCAATTGGTCTTGACTATCAAATTTGCCAGTCTGTGTCTTTTAATTGGGGCATTTAGCTCATTTACATTTAAGGTTAATATTGTTATGTTTGAATTTGATCCTGTCATTATGATGCTAGAGGGTTATTTTGCCCATTAGTTAATGCAGTTTCTTCATAGTGTCGACGATCTTTACAATTTAGTATGTTTTTGCAGTGGCTGGTACTGGTTTTTCCTTTCCACATTTAGTACTTCCTTCAGGAGCTCTTGTAAGGTAGGCCTGGTGGTGACAAAATCCCTCAGCATTTTCTTGTCTGTAAAGGATTTTATTCCTCCTTTGCTTATGAAGCTTAGATTGGCTGGATATGAAATTCTGGGTTGAAAATTCTTTCTTTTAAGAATGTTGAATATTGGCCCCCACTCTCTTCTAGCTTGTGGGGTTTCTGCAGAGAGATACGCTGTTAGTCTGATGGGCTTCCCTTTGTGGGTAACCTGACCTTTCTCTCTGACTTCCCTTACCATTTTTTTCCTTCATTTCAACCTTGGTGACTCTGACAATTACGTGTCTTGGGGTTGATGGAGTATCTTTGTGGTGTTCTCTGTATTTCCTGAATTTGAATGTTGGCCTATCTTGCTGGGTTGGGGAAGTTCTTCTGGATAATATCCTGAAAAGTGTTTTCCAACTTGGTTCCATTCTCCCCATCACTTTCAGATACACCAATCAAACACAGATTTGGTCTTTTCACATATTCCCATTTTTTTTAGGCTTTGTTCATTCCTTTTCATTCTTTTTTCCCTAACCTTGTCTTCATGATTTATTTCATTAGGTTGATCTTCAATCTCTGATATCCTTTCTTCTGCTTTATTGATTTGGCTATTTATACTTGTGTATACTTCACGAAGTTCTCATGCTGTGTTTTCCAGCACCATGAGATCATTTATGTTCTTCTCGAAACTGGTTATTCTAGTGAGCAATTCCTTTAACCTGTTTTCTAGCTTCCTTGCATTGGGTTAGAACATGCTCCTTTAGCTCAGAGGACTTTGTTATTACCCACCTTCTGAAGCCTACTTCTGTCAATTTGTCAAACTCATTCTCCATCCAGTTTTGTTCCCTTGCTGGCAAAGAGTTGTGATCCTTTGGAGGAGAAGAGGCATTCTGGTTTTTGGAATTTTCAGTGTTTTTGTGCTGGTTTTTCCTCATCTTCATGTATTTATCTATCTTTGGTCTTTGATGTTGGTGACCTTTGGATGGGGTTTTTGTATGGACGTCCTTTTTGTTGATGTTGATGCTATTCCTTTCCGTTTGTTAGTTTTCCTTCTAACAGGTCCCTCTGCTGCAGGTCTGCTGGAGTTTGCTGGTGGTCTACTCCAGACCCTGTTTGCCTGGGTATCACTGGTGGGAGCTGCAGAACAGCAAAGATTGCAGCCTGTTCCTTCTTCTGGAAGCTTTGTCCCAGAGGGGCACCCATCAGATGCCAGCTGGAACTCTCCTGTATGAGGTGTCTGTTGACCCCTGCTGGGAGGTATCTTCCAGTCAGGAGGCACCAGGGTCAGGGACCCACTTGAGGAGGCAGTCTGCCCATTAGCAGAGCTCAAGCTCTGTGCTGGGAGATCTGCTGCTCTCTTCAGAGCTGGCAGGCAGGAACATTTAAGTCTGCTGAAGCTGCATCCACAGCCATCCCTTCCCCCAGGTGCTCTGTCTCAGGGAGATGGGAGTTTTATCTATAAGCCCCTGACTGGGGCTGCTGCCTTTCTTTCAGAGATGCCCTACCCAGAGAGGAGGAATTTAGAGAGCAGATAGACTTTTAATAGGACCACTCAGGGCTCCAAAATTGCAAAGCAGAAAACTCTAGACCTTTGGAAGGCTTAGGCCCAGCATGGGCACAACACCATTCCCACCATGCTCTATTGGTGAATGCGAGTCCCAAGGCATAGCAGATTCATGAGGGAGGGGTGTGTTTCCTGGGGGGCCGTGTCTACTGACTGACTTTCCTGGTACTCCTTCTGGCATCCAGTGATCTGTCTCCTTCCCACATGTAGAACACACTCTGCTCCTCCAATGTTTTATTCCAGCATGGATCAGGTTCAGGCTGAAAGTCCAGGTTCTTGTCCCCCGAATCAGCTCCAGGAGCAGACAAAGGGCCTCAGGCAGTTTTTAAGGTTCATCTCAGTCATTGTTCTTCGTGAACAGAAGACTAGGAATAAAGAGACAGATGACCTGTTCATTATCTTCTAATGTGTAATGATGAGGCAGAGATGCATTCATTACAGCAGACAAGCTTGTAGGAAAAAAGGTGGGAGACTGAAGATGTACGGACGTCACTGGTCCACGTCAATCCTGGAGTTGATGTGGCCCCATCTCTGCAGTCCTGCCCCTGGTTCTCCATAGCGTTGGCTCTGCCCTCTGAGTCTTCCTGTCCATGGGGAGCGGTCCCACTTGTTGTTCTTAGCATTCTCAGGCTGCCTCCTTCCCAGAGACTGCTGAGGCCTGTGAGAATGCTTTTCATTTTGAGCTGTGTCAGTCTCTTTCAGACGAAGCTGGTAAAAGTTCTTTTAAAAAATTATAAATTTATTACGCATCAAATTAAAATTCTCTTCCATTTCCTCTTGGGATGGGTCACGTGTGACATTGCTTTCTGAGTGGCCATTTTAGTCCAGCTGAACGGTCTTAACAAAGAACCTTACAGCCGTACTTTTGATCTGATCTTTCACCGAGTCGATTTCCTTATGCAGCTTCAAGTGAGTTCCTCCTCTGTGTTTCCTTTCCCCGTCTGTTATTCACATCAGCCCTCGTTGTGGACATGGCCCTTCAACGTCATTTTAGGTATGCTTCTGCTGAGCATCGGAGGGTCTTCTTGAGTCAGGAACCAGTTTGCTCATTAATTTCTCAGCTTGGAATCGTACATCATGTACTAGGGAATCAGCTTGGAATCTTGCACCATGTGTCAGTAGCACATGGCACAGTCCACAGCTCGATTTTTTTTTTCCATAGGAATCTTTTTCTACCAGAGCAGTTATATATTTTTCTCCCACTTTCCTGGTCCTGGTGGCTGTAGTTCTGATTTCCTCTTCCATGAGGAAAGGCAATTTCACGCAACAGGGTGCCCAGGTAGGAAAGAGGCATGCAGAATTGGGGGCCAGATGGTTGGAGTTTTAATCCCAATGTCTCTGTAACCTCAAGAAGTCATCTGCTCTGTACTCAGGTTCCCTATACGTAAAATAATGAAGATAATGTGACCTGTCTCATAGATTTATAGCAGAGACTGCTGGTTGTTCACTAAACCTGTTTCTTCTTCTAGCGCACACAGCTAGAATACACTTCCCAGACTCCTTTGATGTTTATTGTAGCCCCACGACTGAGCTTAGCCAATAGAGTATGGGTGTAAGCAATGTGAACCACACCAGTCTGGCCCCTAAAAACCTTATTCAGATATCTTCTACCTCCTTTCACCATCCCGATGGCTAAAATAGAGTCTAGTTTCACAAAGTAATCTTGGAAAACAAGTTTGAGGACAGCAGAGCTTCCATCAGTCAGAGTCCCTGGATGACTTCAAGAAGGACCATCCTGTTGACCTAGATACCTGTCCAATCCAATGCTGTCACAGGAGACAGAAACCAGCTTCTAGGATGATGGAACCATCAAACACACTTTGGCCTCTTTGAAATAGAGCCAGCCTGCCAATACATGCATCGTTATTACAAGAATTAAATGAGTTAGGCCGGGCGTGGTGGCTCAAGCCTGTAATCCCAGCACTTTGGGAGGCCGAGACGGGCGGATCATGAGGTCAGGAGATCGAGACCATCCTGGCTAACACGGTGAAACCCCGTCTCTACTAAAAATACAAAAAAAAAACCTAGCTGGGCGAGGTGGCGGCGCCTGTAGTCCCAGCTACTCGGGAGGCTGAGGCAGGAGAATGGCGTGAACCCGGGAGGCGGAGCTTGCAGTGAGCTGGGATCTGGCCACTGCACTCCAGCCTGGGCGACAGAGCGAGACTCCATCTCAAAAAAAAAAAAAAAAAAAAAAGAATTAAATGAGTTAATACGTGTGAAATACTTAGAACAATGACTGGAACATAATAAAGGGTTAATAATCATTATGGATAGTGCATTAGTACCAGGTTTATGCAGAGTTCTTAGTGTTAGCTCCTTGCCTAGCACAGGCCCAAGGCTGTCTCTTCTATTCTCCTGTGGTTGGGCAAACCCTGGCCCTGGCCATTAGTGTCTGTATTCACTTCTCATAGTTGTCTGGGTCTCAGAGGCATTAGCTCACCTGCTTAGACTGTTGGCTATGTAGTCCTCCCTGCTTAATGCTGCCTGAAGATTTCTATTTCTTTCCACTTCTACTAACTATTTCTAAACTATATTTTATCCAGCCGTTCTGCTTATAGCAGATAGGATGTCCACATTTGCTAATTTTGCCATGTTTTAAGAGGTGACTCTGGAAGATTCTTAAAACCTACAGTAAACAAGTCTCAGGAGCTGCTGAAATATGCAGAGTATCAGGAGACCACTGGAAAAAAGAAAGGTATAATAGGTGTGCTATGCACCCTCTGTACTTGATTTATCTCAATTATTTTCCCGAATTCACCTGGAAGTGATGATTCCCCTGGAAGTCATCCAATATTAAATGTGCTGCTTCCCACCTTTACATTAACACAGAAAAGTCACCCACTGAAATTTCCAGCATCCTCAGAGCTTCAAGGCAAGTACAGCTGTTCTAAGTAATTTTCATCACTTCTTTTGCACTTTTCACACAAAATAACTCCATCACCTTAAAGTTCTTGAGGAAAGGCAGCACCCCATCGTTTTCTTCCCCCTGGCAATTTGTCAGCTTGAGCTGTCTGACACATTTTAAAATTTGGTGTCATATTCTTGGAAGTCAAAAAATCTTTCTGGTTTCCTTCTTGACAGACACAGGACATTAGGGTGAAAAGTGAATTCTCCGGTTGTCTGCCAGGGGCTTCATCAAAAGGGACTAGACTCAAATGACATTCTGATAAACAAAATAATGAGACTGTGTCTGCAGAGTTTGGTATGACTGTGTTATGAGGCAGTCTGGTTTAGTTGAAAATAGATAGGGTTTCAAATCACTCAGAATTGGGCTTAAGCCCCAGCTTTTCCATTTATTAGCCACATTTTTATCCTTGAAAATGGGAATACAGTTGACTTCAAAGGGAGAGAATTAAATGAGAACACATCTAAGAAAATACCCAGCATGAGACACAATCATAACGACAGTGTCATGTTGAAAGAGTAAGTGGTCTTACACTTCCAGCTGTAATCATGTAGCGTATATTGGAATAACTCTTTCACTGCAGACAGCTATAAAATCTGGATTAAAAATAAAATGAAACATGTGAAGGCATTGGAGCCAGAGCAAGGCAGCCAGGACTTGAGGGACTGCACTCCAAGAAAGCAGGAAAGTGCATGTAAATGCCTTGCTACTCACCTCCGGGCACCTGCTGATTCACAGTGTGGGAGGTAGGGCTGGGTCCACAGCAGCCCAAGGCTTATGCAAGTCTGGGGCAGTACAGTGGCGTGCATTAAGAAGGTAAGATCTTGGAGAGGTAGGAAACACGGGATTGAGGTAGAACTCCTGTCTGCAACTTCCCTTTGAGGTATTGGCTACTTTCCAAGCTGTGTGTTCTTGAAACAAGACACTGAGAGTCTAAGATGAAAGGAGCAGTACAGAGATGAATTTCTGAGCAGAGATTCCCACAGGCTCATGGTGCTGGGAACAGGGAGTGTGGAGCGGTGACGCTGGGAACGGGGAGTGTGGAGGGGTGACGCTGGGAACAGGGAGTGTGGAGGGGTGACGCTGTTAACGGGGAGTGTGGAGGGGTGACGCTGGGAACGGGGAGTGTGGAGGGGTGACGCTGGGAACGGGGAGTGTGGAGGGGTGACGCTGGGAACGGGGAGTGTGGAGGGGTGACGCTGGGAACGGGGAGTGTGGAGGGGTGACGCTGGGAACGGGGAGTGTGGAGGGGTGATGCTGGGAACGGGGAGTGTGGAGGGGTGGTGCTGGGAACAGGGAGTGTGGAGGGGCCCTGGTGAACACTGAAGGCTCCCACTGGGACCAGGGAAGACTGTGCCCTAGGAGTGAGACCTATGCCTTAGGAGTAAGGCCAAATGGGAAAGCAACCATGCCCAAAACACAGCTTCAACACAGTCAGAGTGATCTGTCAGAGGCGACCTGCCGTCTGTCTCTCAGAAGAAAGAGACATCCTCTCTGGGGGAAGACAGACCCTACATTTATTTCCTATGTGATATATGGGTATTTTGTAAAAAATTACTAGACATGTCAAAAAACAGGACCAAATGACTAAAAGTCACAGAAAAAGGTGGAAAATGGAAACAGTCCAGGTACTGGAGTTATCAGATACTGAATTTTAAAATCCAGTATTTTTAAAATATTGGATTTTATGATTAATACAGTCAAGAGAAAATTATGGATAATTCCACCAGAGAACTAGAATTTATTGACAAATGAAATACTCATTATGTACATAAAAAAGTATAATAACTGAAATTAAGAATTTAAAAAATAGGCAAGTCTATTTTTAGTAGATTAGCAGATTAGGCACAAGAAAATGGATGAAAATGAATTGGAATATTGACCTAGATTTTATTATAGAGGAATTTTATATTTTTTAAAAGCAAGAGCTTAAGAGATATATAGAACATGGTGAAATATCTAACATACATGTTCCTGGTGCTACTCTTCAAAAAACAAAGGCAAAATAAAGACATCTACACACAAACAAAAACCGAAAAAACGAATTTGTTGACCTTCGTTAAAGAAATTAGAATTTCTTTTAAGTGTGAGTTTTTCACAAAGAAGGGAAATTTATCCTGATGGAAATCTGGTAGGGAGAAAGGAAGGTGGCGCACAGGAAATGATAAATAAATGGATAACTCCAAATGAATATTGACTTTTTGAAACAATGATTCTAAAGTCTTATGAGGTTAAAGTATATATGGAAATACACAACGATATTAACACAACAGGTGTGAGATAGACAAATGATATCAAATTGTTTTTACATTCTTGCATTGTTCTGGAGGCGTTGAAGCAATGGTTTAAGACAGTCTGTAATAAATCAAGAACATATATTGTTATTCCTTAAATAACACATATACATAACGGAAAAATGTAATAAAGAGAAAAAATGGAATAATACACCATATTGATTAATACAAATGAAGAAAAAAACTACAGAAAAGTTATACAGAATAAAAAAATGAAACAAAAAGGTAAATTTAAATGCAAATATATTCATTAAATATGAAGTTTGTATTTGTCAATGATCCAATTAATCCAATTAAAAGTGAATGATCTCCACACATATAAACATAGATTTATAACGAAGGTGACAAGCTGCACAGTGAAGAAAGATTAGCTTTTCAACATGTGCTGTTGAATTGAATGTGTATTGATATGAACAAAGCTTAACCCTGAACCATACTCAGAAATGATTAGAAATGTATTGTAATCTGAATGTGAAAGGTAAAATAAGTACATACAAATAAATAAGTCTTTAGATGAAAATATGGTATAATAACTTTGTGATCTTGGGGTAGGCAAAAATTTCCTCAACAAACACAAAAAGCACCAACTACAAAGAAAAAAACCCCAATATACTGTAATGTATTAAAATTAAAAATAGTTTGTTATCACAAGGCATCATTAAGTGAATGCAAAAACACAAGCCACAGAATGGGGAAGGGATCTGCAGTAGATGTTGCTGACAAAGAACACATATTCAGCACACAAAGCGGGACTCCTGCAAGTCAATTAGAAAAAGTTAGACATCTTAATTGAAAATGAGCAAAAGTACTTGAATAGGCACATAGTGCATCTAAATAATAAACCTAAGTAAGGTGCATCACTTTGTTAGTCATTAGATGAATGCGGATTAAATCTAGGAGGCCCCATTGCTCTGAGTAAAGTGAAAAAGACAGACAATGCCAAGTCAAGGTACAAGAACTCTGTTACACTGCTGGTGGGATTGGTAACTGACACAATCACTGTGGCTAACGGTTTGGTACTATCTACCAAAGATGAACATCAATGTAGCATAACACCCAGCAATTTTATTCCTAGATATATAGAGAGACAAAATGTGTATACGTGTTTATAAAACTGTAGAAACATTTTAATAGCAACCCTATTTGTAAAAGTCTCAAACTGGATGTTATGAAAAGTTCAATAGAAAGATGCATTAAAAAATTGCTGTGTACCATACAACAGAATACTATCAGAAAGACAAAAAGCAAACTACTGATAGAGCAACGTGAATGAATCTCACAAACATGTTGAGTGAAAGGAGTCACAGAAGACTCAATATTGCATTGTTTCATTTCTATAAATTTCAAAAGCAGGCAAAACTAGTATATGGTGTTAAGAGTAAGAAGAGTGGTAGGCCCGGCAGAGAGGCAGTGTCTAGGAAGGGGCATGAGAGTTTTTGAGTTGCCAAAAGTTCTATTTCTTGATCTGTGTGCTGATTATACAGTGATGCTCATTTAATGAAAATTTACTGAGAGGTTTAAGGTACACACCATTCCTAAACGTATATTTTAGTATTTTCTTTTTTTTTAAAAAAAGACAAACATTGTCAGACAAGATTAAAAAACACAATTATTGGCTGCATTCAAAGCCACACCTTAACTATAAAGATACAGAAAGATTGAAAGTAAAAGGAAGGAAAAGCATATTCCATGCAAATACCAAAAGAATGATGTTATCCCTATATTAACATCAGAAAAAGCAGACTCTAGAGCAAGAAGTATTAATAATGATAAAGAGGGACATTCCATAATGATAAATGCAGCAATGTAATTGGTATATGTAGACAGTTTGTATCTGTATTGATCTAACAGCACAGCCTCAAAGATATAAAGCAGAAATTTATAGAGGGAGAGGTAGGCAAATCAATAATCATACTTGGAGATTTTGGCAAACCTCTCTGCTGATTTGATGCCCAAACAAAAGCAGTAAAGATGTGGAATGTTTATTTATTTATTTATTGAAACGGAGTCTCACTCTGTCTCCCAGGCTGGAGTGCAGTGGTGCAGTCTTGGCTCACTGCAAGCTCCGCCTCCCGGGTTCACGCCATTCTCCTGCCTCAGCCTCCCGAGTAGCTGGGACTAAAGGCGCCCACCACCACGCCCAGCTAATTTTTTTTTTTTTTTTTGTATTTTTAGTAGAGAAGGGGTTTCACCGTGTTAGCCAGTATGCTCTCAATCTCCTGACCTCGTGATCTGCCCGCCTCGGCCTCCCAAAGTGCTGGGATTACAGATGTGAGCCACCATGCCCCGCCAAGATGTGGAATATTTAAACAACACAATTAGCAAACTTGAAGCAACTGACCTGGTAGAACATTCTACCAACAACTTCAGAGTACACATTATAGTCAAGAGATTTCAATATCTTAAATATTGACCAAAGAGACCACAGGCTTTGTGATAGAGCTAAGCTTACCAGTCCCTGGGGGACTATCAAATTCTGCCATATTTTAGGGCCTCATTCAAATTCCATTTTCTAATTACCTTTTTGATTACTGCAGCCTGCGTGGATCTCCTTGTTTCCCATAGAGAAACATGGCAGGAAAGAAAAAACCCTGACTTAGAAGTCAGGCAGCCTGGCACCCCCCTCCCAACTGGGTATAGATCCTAATTCCAGAACCTATTTACTTAACAGCTTGGGCAAGTGATTCATCTCACCAGGACTCAGTTCGCTGCTCTGTGAAAGGAAAGACAGACATTTGTTTTGGAGGGCTGGTGGGGGGGTTGCATGAGATACTATAAGTAACACTTTTAATCCAGAGCAGGTGTTCAGCAGACAGCAGTACCCTCTTCTGTCCTTCTCCAGACTGTTCACCATGATCACTAGTTGACCACATGCCTGGGCCTCATTTCTTCCACATAAATTAGTTTCCAACTAAGCCT
Organism: Macaca fascicularis; assembly: GCF_037993035.2. NCBI lineage: Eukaryota > Metazoa > Chordata > Mammalia > Primates > Cercopithecidae > Macaca > Macaca fascicularis. Next base: position 2,023,612 of record NC_088386.1, read on the forward strand.
TAAAGGGATAGGGACCAATTCCTATTGTATTCCCTGGGCACCTAGCATAAAGTTATGTAATTATAAAAAAACATGTTGGCCTGGCACAGTGGCTCACACCTGTAATACCAGCACTTTGAGAGGCCAGGGCAGGCAAATCACGAGGTCAAGAGATTGAGACCATCCTGGCCAACATGGTGAAACCCTGTCTCAACCAAAAATACAAAAATTAGCTGGGTGTGGTGGCGTGTGCCTGTAGTCTCAGCTACTCGGGAAGCTGAGGCAGGAGAATCGCTTGAACCCAGGAGGCAGAGGTTGCAGTGAGCCGAGATCATCCCACTGCACTCCAGCCTGGCGACAGAGTGAGACTCTGTCAAAAACAACAACAGTAACAGCAAAACCCCATGTTAGCAATAACATGGTCAGGGAACAGAGGGAGGAGGAGGAGGAAGAGGAGGAGGAGGAAAAGAATGACAATGAACATGTATTGTGGATAGATTCCACTCTGGATTCTGGGCAAATGACTTAACATGCAGAGAGTCTCACCAATCCTGGAAACCCATAATCCCAATTGTACAAGTTAGGTTACCACCTCCTGAGTAGTGAACTTGCCAAGGCTCACTCCATAGATTGATCCAGCCCTTCCTGGCTCAAAAGTCTTGCTGCTTAGCCTCTGAACTACGCTTCATCCATGATGGGTAACCAGGGTGTTTTTGCAGACAAGTTTATAATTCATGTCCTAAAAGGAATGAGGACCCCCCTACCGGCCGGGGCAAGTTGAGCAGATGGCAGAAAGAGGGAAGAGTGAAAGGTGGTGGGGAAGTGGTGCTGGGGTGTGCCACTCTGGCACCAGAACCCTCTCACCATTAGCCACATGAGGCAGACCAAACTCAAAGTCACATAGCCAGGGAACCCTGCCTGACTCTTCCAGCTACTGCAGAAAAATGGGTAGACACCTTAGGTTCTTGGTTTGCTAATGCTCTCTGAGTGTCTGGGACAATATCTACCCTTCGGCACTTTGCTCAGGGCAGTCATGGAACCTGATGTCTTGTGAAACAAGATTGCCAACTTGTCTGCATTCCGTGAGACAGAACATCCACATACAAGCTACATGAAGTGGGTTGATCACTCACAGATAGGCAGCAATGGATAACAGAAGCCTAGGATTTGTGACAAGGGCCCTCCAAGGCTCAGGAAAACTGCTCAGATGGAGCCTTGTCTGCTTGTTCCCCACCTGCACCACAGCTGAGGGACCCTGGAAAGCAGCCCATCCTGGGTTTTATACTTTAAGGAAATGGGACTCACTGGGCTGAAGCATAGCAGGACATTGTGTCCTAGGAGAAATGGGGACAGAGCCTGCACTGTTCCAGCCAGGATATCCTCATCTCAGGACGCTGCATTCTCAGCACATTCTACAGTTATTCTTGAGAACTACAAGTGATGAAGAGGGTTTGTTCAAAGGCTATTCAGTGACACTGTGCCACAGCGTCAACAGACAGAGGACTTGCATATAACCAGATGTGTGGATTTATCCTCTTGATAGATGCCAAAGGGCTCTCTTAATTATAGAATTCTGCGGCTGTGAGAGGCTGCTGGTCAGCTGGCTCTTCACAGGTGAGGAGAGGAGAGCAAAGAACTGAAGCAGCGTTGGGTTGTGATGCATGTTCTGACTTCCAGCCAGTGTGAGTCCTTCCCGAGGGTCCCCTGGAGGATGCATGCACCGGGGGACTGGCAGGGCTGAGGAGCTGCTACAGCCAGCAGCCTGATGCCACTGCTGACTCATTCCTCCTCGAGGTGACCCGTGGCTCCCCACAACACAGACACTGGGCCTGAGCCCCATCACTGACTGGACCATCGACTGACTCCCTGAAGAAGGCCTTGGCAGGTGGCGTTATCTGATTTGGTTCATGAGTCTGTCTTTAAATTCACTCCCACAACTAAACTGAGAGCGCTGTGATGGGAAAAGCCAGCTTTAGTGCTGTCTGCTGCTAAGTATGTTTTTAGGTCACTTGCTCTCCATGGAAAGATAGAATTCTACCCCAGTGCTAAAGATATACTGTTTGGATATACTTAAATAAATTTGCAGATCTCTTATGTTGTAAATATTTTATAACTCAACAGTTGTTTTGGCCCAGCAAGCCACTTTATGAGTCTTTCTTGTTGTAACTGCTCTTATTTTAGCTCTTATGTCCAACTTTAAAAGCAGGTAACATGAATCCTTTGTACCTCAATAGTCATTTCAGTGGAGCTCCATCCTTAGATATCTGATGGCCAGGTTGCTAAGTATCCGAAGTGTAGAAAGGTTGACTCATAGATGATAAATAGATAATAAACAGGTATTGATTTAAACTGTAGTGATTATAAAGATTTATTGCTCTAAGAAGCATATATTGACTATAAAAAGTAAGGTCAAAATTTGACATTGAATTAGCAATAACTATTGATATATACCAAGGCAGAAAAGCAGTAGATGTAAATAATGCTCACTGCATGTTGAATCTAAAAATGAATCATTTGCACTCCAACCTCAGGTTCCCAAGACACACATACAGCAGATTCGTTAAAACGTAGGAAAGAAAGTGCCTTGATGCAAAGCCTTTCAGACAAATGTCATCTGTGTCCGCTACCATGATGACATTAGGATAACTTCTAAAGTATGAATATTCCTGTTGCCACACCAGTGCAGCTGGTCCCAGCTTGATTTCATGCCAGGCACTGAGTCAACTGTAAAATAACATTGTTCAAGAGACCACACGTACTCCAGCTAGCTAGAGGAGATACTGCCACTCTCCACCCAGGGGAGAAACCCATTGGGTGTTGTTCACAAACAGCACTTTCAGAACATAAAAGTGTATGTGCATAGACCAAGCATCTGGATGGAAAGCAAGAAATATGGTCAGCAAAGTTCTGCCGTCTGAATTTTCCTTTTCATTCAGATGTTGTCATGACTTGGGTCATGTCTAGGTCATAGCATCTAGAACACTTCGTCTAATCGTACACCGATTTCTCTACCATCTCCGTGCCTTTCTGCCTCTCTTAGCATGGTGCTAGCTGCACTTCTGAGGCCCACTGAGAGGATCACTGAGCACAAAAACTTGCCAGAGTCTAGTTTTGGGGTCACAGTAGTTGACCCTGGTGTCTACAGATACATTTCAGCAAAGCTATTAAACTATTGAAATGTTATGAAACTTGCAATTATATTTATATGCTATGTAATTCTCCTTAGAGGGAGGCTCTGGATACATTCTAAAGAGATCTGTGGCCTGAAGGAGGATGAGAACTTATAAAGAAACATGTGAACTAAAATGGAAGAAAGGGACAAATGGAAGCATATCTGGGGTAAGAAAGAGGTTTCCTATTGTTTCTCATAAAAGCGTTCTCAGGGGACCTCTGGTGCAGCTGCAGCAGGAACCCATATTTAAACCCACATCATTTGGTACCTGGAAGTGGAGTGCTTGCCCCTCTTCTCCTGGTTCAATCCTGCCCTTGTGGAAAATCCCAGCTGAATCAACACCCTACATTCAGTGCAGTTTACCCTCTCCTCCCTGCCTGCCTCACCCTGCAGTTCTCTCCAGGCTTCACCTCAGGCTCTCCCTTCAGCTAGGATGCTGCAGGCGCCACCCAGTCGTAGCAGGACAATAGCATCTTGTCTTTCAAAGTCTCGGTTGGAGCCCCACTTCATTTGGGAACCCTCTGATTACCCTCAGTTGGCTTCTCCACCATGATCCTTGTCGTCTATGTTCATTTCTTTGACGGTTCTGACCACGCTGTTTTAGAAGCACTGGCTTTATCTTTCTCCCTCACTCGACTGTGCCCTCCTTAAAGGCAGCAAGCATGGCTTTCATCCTCATGTCCCCAGCCCCCAAGGGCAGAGTCTCACTCCGCAGAGAAGCTCAGGAGATTGAGCCACAGGAGCTGTCCACAGCTGCTGGGACTCCGCCTGCTCCAAGCAGCTGTGCAGGAGTCACTGCCTGCACTGCAGCCCTGGGTACCCAGCCCCCACGGGGCTTCAGGGTGCTCTGTGGTTGATCACGGCACCCCAGGCGGATGGGAAGTTACTTGGAAACAGAGCCTGCTTTCATGCTTTCTAACTCACAAAAAAACCCGGCCCATATAATTCCTTGTGAATGCCTGTGAGGGTCAGGGCAGGCCCCAGATGGACATCCGTCAAGGGGAGTTGAGCCCCTCCAGTGTTTGCCACGTCTCCAGGAGGAGACACTGCCTCTGAGTCTTCATGGAGATGGGATTAAGAAAGAAAACTGAAATTTTGGGAAAGAAATGCTTGAGTTTTAATGCCAGCCATCAAGGATTTAAATGGTCTTTTACTGTCAACCACATCAGGATTGCAAAAGTGGATCAGGAAAGGGATCCTGCCACAACCAGTAGATCCAGCCAGGGAAATGCCCTCCTTCCCCAGCCTGAGACTCCCCTGCCTCACTCAGACACAGGCCTGGGGTGACCTGTGAGGGAAATCTCATCACAACATGTGCCTGGGAAGGGGACTTTGTCCCTACTCCTCAGAGACTGCATTCCCGTCACCAAGAGGCAGCAGGCAGCCAGGCTGGGGAAGCTTCTTCATCTCTCAAGCAGCACAAGCAGGAAACAGTGAGACCTCCAGTGAGAAATGTAACTGCAATACACCATTAGAGGACATCTACATAGTTGGACACCATTAGAGGACATCTACATAGTTGGAGAAGCAGTCTATATTCATGGATCGGAAGACTAGTGCTGTTTAGTTGGCAGTGCTTCCCAACTGACCTTCAGATTCAAGGCAGTCCCCATGAGAATCTCAGATAACTTCCTTATAGAAATTGAGAAGCTGATACTAAAGTTTATGTGGACTTGCAAGGGACCCAGAAGAGACAAAGTAATCTTGAAACAGAATAATAAGGTAGGCGTACTCATACTTCCTGATTTCACAACTCACTACAAAGCAACAGAAATCAAAACGATACGATCCTGGCATTAAGAAGACACAGAGATCAATGCAATGTCCTGGAGAGAGTCCAAAAATAAATCCACACATTTAATAGTCAACTGATTTTTGACAATAGTGTCAAGACCATTCAGTGAGTAAAGAATAATCTTTTCAACAAATGGTACTGGGACAAATGTATGCAGCCATATGCAAAAGAATGAAGTTGAACCCTTACTTCACTCAATTTAAAAGTTAACTTTAAATGGAGCAAACACCTAAATATAAAAAGTAAAACTATAGAAATCTTGGAAGAAAAAAATAGGATTAAATCTTCATGATCTTGAATGTGGCAAAGGATTCTTAGATGTGATATCAAGAGTACAAGCAATAAAAAAATTATACTTTGTCACAATTAAAAACTTTTGTGCTCCAAAGGAAATTATAAAGAAAATGAAAAGACAAAACACAGAATGGAAAAAAATCTGCAAATCACATATCTAAAGAGGGACTTATATCCAGAACAGATAAAGAGCTCTTCAGTTCTTTATTACTGAACTTTCAGTTCAGTTCTTAGTAATAAAGCAACAAATAATTTAAGGAATGGGCAAAGGATCTGAGGAGACTTTTCTCCAGGGAATATGTACCCATGACCAATGAGCACATGAGAAGATGCTCAGCCTCATTAGTCATCAGAGAAATGAACATAAAAAAAAATCACAGTGAGATACCACTTTATCCCTACTGGCATGACTAGAACAAAAAAATTAGATAGTAATAAGTGTTGGTGATGATGTGGAAAAATCAGAACCCTCATATCCTGCTAGTAGGAAGACAAAAATTGTGCAGCCTACTTGGAAAACAGCTGGGCAATTCCTTAAATGCAAACATAGAATTACCATGGAGCCCAGCAAATCTACTTTTAGGTATATGTCCAACAGAAAGGAAACATGTTCACATAACACCTCGTACATGACTGTTCATAGTGGCATTACTCACAATAGCTAAAGGTTGGAAGCAACCCAAATGTCCATCAACTGATGAATGAAGAGAGAAAATTTGGTATATTCATACAATGGAATATTATTTGTCCATAAAAAGGAATGCAACTCTGATACAAACTACATGAATGAAACTTGAAACATGCTAAATGGAAAAAGCCAGTCACCAGAGACAACATATTTACTATTCTATTTATACAAAATGTGCAGAACAGGGAAATATACAGGGACAGCTAATAGACTAGTGGTTGCACAGGGCTGGGGGTGAGGTGCAGACCACCTGAGGAAGCGACAGCTAAAAGCACAGGGTTTTGATGAAAATATTCTGTAATTGCCTGGGGTGATGATTGCACACATCTGTGAGTATGTTAGAAACCACTGAATTATACAATTTAAATAGGTAAGTTGTGTGGTATGTGAATCATAATTCAAAATAACTGTTAAAAAGAGGATGGGAAGCCAGGTGCAGTGGCTCACGCCTGCAATCCCAGCACTTTGGGAGTCCGAGGCAGGTGGATCACGAAGTTAGGAGATCGAGACCACAGTGAAACTCGGTCTCTACTAAAAACACACAAAAAAATTAGCCGGGCGTAGTGGTGGGTGCCTGTACTCCCAGCTACTCAGGAGGCTGAGACAGGAGAATGGCGTGAACCCGGGAGGCGGAGCTTGCAGTGAGCCGAGATTGTGCCACTGCACTCCAGCCTGGGCAATAGAGCGAGACTCTGTCTCAAAAAAAAAAAAAGGATGGGAAGTCCAGAAAGTTCCAAATTATCCAGCCTGATTGCAGCACAGGCTGCCGTGGCTGATGCAGAGCACACAGCTGGAGAGAGGGAGGGCCCTGCCAGATAGGGAGTTGGGACAACATTCCCAGGTCGGTGGGAGCCGGGGCAAGCTTTAGGCTCTAGAATGTTGGAATGGCAGATTTTAGTGGGGATGGGAGGAAGAATGGGCAGGGTGATCCGCTGTTTCACAGTCAACTGCATTTCCAGTCCCAAAAACATTTCTTGCCCTGTAAATGTGCTACTTTCTTTCTCCCTGCCCCTACTTATCTCAGCTGGTGATGCCATTGTTTCACCTCCCAGCTCACAGTCCTGGCTTTTTCACTGATCCTGCTAAATATGAACTCCTACATGTGGCATTACTTCATCCATTTATGTTTTCTCAAGAAAAAAGCAATGATTATTTGATGCTTCAGTGTGACAAAGAGGCAGGATTTTCCTGACTGTTGACTCTTTACCCTGCCTGCTGACTTCCAGTAATAAAGCAAATATTCCCCTCAGCTCCGGCCTCTTTTCTCTATGAGCTGGGGGTGCAAGTTTGGGCAGCCTGGGAAATAGCAACCATCCCTTTCATGAACGTTTTTACAAAAAGAATCTTTTGGTGTCTTTTTAATTAAATGAAGAATTCCACTGTTCTTGGTAGGACTAGAAAAACATCACAAAAACTCAATGTACTAGAAGATCGGCTAAAATTGCAAAGCACTTACAAATAACATAGGATGTGGCAGCCCAATGAGCAAGGAGTAACAGTAAACATGTGGACCACCGAACCCCGAGGCTGACTCTTCGCTGGCTTCTGCCCCGTGCTTGCTGCCTTGGATGTCGTGTAAACCCATGCTGTTCCCACCCAGCATTTCCAAAACGATACCGGACTTCCTGGAGCAACAGGGTAGAGTTCTTTTGAGTAAAGGGAAAGGAATGGAAGCTGGCTCAAATAACCTGCAGAAGAAAGAGGGTGAAAAACTACCAAGACTAAGGGACTTGCAGCTAGTTACCCTGCAGTGGGGTTGCTATCGGTGACTGTGGGGTTTGTGCTCTGGCCTCTGTGGAATAGCAGGTTTCCCCCAGGGACTTCTGACATTGGAGCGTTGCATTGGCCACTCCACTTTTTACTCATCCCATCATCCCACCTCCACTGTCAATCAAGGGTGTGACCTTGACTTGGACGCCTGTGTGTCTCCCTGCCAGTTTTCCTAGGCTGTGATTAAGACTGCAGTTCTGGGTCACCTGTATACCCAGGGTGGGTCCTGGTAAGGACTCATCCCATCTTCAAGAGCCCAGAAGAAATATGCATGCAAAGAAATAAGTGAAACATAGCAAGGCGGCTGCTGCAACAGTGGTGCAGGTCCAGACCATGATACAGACAAGTGTTAGAGCCACCTCCCAGGAAGGCTGCATGGAGGAGGTACCCTGAGGAGAGTCGAAACCCGACAAGCATATATGAACTTGGTGGGTAGACGGGGGCAGTAACCTCCTCAGGTAGACAGTGCTTAGGCCCTTTGGATGACTTCCTGCAGCCCTTAACACTGTCTCCTCTTCTGTCTGTACACAAGAAAAATAAACCAACCTAAGTCATACTTTCATGTGACTCTTTTTTTTCTTCCATGAGTCAAGAGACTGTCAATAAATGAGCTCTTCCTTCCTCGACATAAAGAACTAAAATGGTATTAATCAGATGCTTAGCAGCATAACTGATAAAGTTCCAAAGGTATCTAGGAGGAAGAGGGCAATAAAACGTTATGTTTGTAAAAGCAGAATGTCTTAGAGCTTTCAAAGGGTGTTGATAACTACTAATGCTTTCAATTCCGAAAACTTATCAGAAGTTGTCTGATATTATTATCCTTATTACACGGCTGGGCAAAGTAAAGTCTTAGGGAGATCATATGACTTCTAGGTCTTCCAGATTTGATGAACTGTAGATGGATAAGTGGGGTTACCTGGACACCTGGTCCAGTGCTTTCCTTTGGCAACAACAGAACGGGAGGAGTGGCTTAGTGGGAAGAGTGGGCAATTCCAGGCTGGAGTCATGAAGCCTCGGTTTGATGAGAAATCCTACTTTGTACATACTGCTGGGCTCTGAGAATCCAGGGATAGAGACCAAGGGTCTCAAGGACCTGTCGCAGATGAACAAAGTGGAATTTGTAAACAAACTGAAGATCCACGCTTCCCGCCTGGAATTGCTCATTTTCCATGAAAATACAAGGCCTGAGTAGGGAGCGTGTCTATATCACAGAGAGTCTGATGTTGGTCGGGGGGTGGGGGTAGAAAGAGATGAATGCTGTCTGCAGAACATCACGAGCAAACACTGCTACACTTGAAAGAAATGTGAACTCTTTCCTTTATAAATGTGAGTATCACTGGAGCACTGTTTGTAGAAATGTGGCCACTGACCAGGACTGTCCTTGACTGAACTGTGGGCAGACTCTGAGGAAGAAGGTTCCTGCCAGTAGGGACAGCCATGTGTCCCAGGTGCTGTAAGCATTTTTGATTTATATGAAAAGGAGATTCTGCTTTTCTTTCTCAAAAAGAAAAAAAAAAAGTTTGAAAGATGATTGTGCACATTCTTTGTATAGTGTTTCTGTTTTGTTTCATTCAATATAACTTCACCGAACATCTACCAGGTACAGACATCATTCCAGATCATGAGGATACAAGGAAAGAAGGGACTATCCTGCTGGTGCACCTTTGCTAGTCCTGTTTCCTCTACTTAGACCCCCCATTCTTCTGGATCACCCTTCCCCAGGAGGCTCCCCGTTTCCTTACACTGTATCCTAGGTAGGGAAGGTACCCTTTCTCTCTCTGCTCGCCTCAGTCATACCCCCTGGACTGGGATCCCTGAGGCCAAATCCTGGCTATTCTCTGTCTCTGGTCCCAGAATCTCACAGGTGAGGCACAGAACAAGTCTTGACAAATGTATAGGGATCAACAGGTACCCTCAGGCCCTGTCCCGCAGGCCCTGTTTAGTGATATTAAACAGGCCATGTTCACCTCAGCGAGGTCTGCCTGTTGTCAGCTCTGGAAAGATGTGGGGTGTGAGCATATCCTCAAACAGGCAGAAGCCTTCCCTTTTCGTGGACCTGTTGAGAAGAAGCTCCCACAGTCTTCCCTCTGGGGCCTGGGCACCCTCCTTGGGCCAGGCTCTATAAAGGCCATCCCTTAATCGGCCAATCTCAGCGTTTTTGTTTCTGCCACATCCACATGGCAGGCTGTTTCCAGGCATGGCACCCCCAGAGGTGGGGCCAGAGTTGGGGAAATGTTTTCTAGGAAGGGATGTGCCATAGTAATTGGCCACAGCCTCAGCTCTTCAGGACTGTGCACAAACCTTGCCTCAGCCTTCTATGCCATTATTCAGAAAAACACACTAACAAAGAAAGGGAATTGGCTTCGTCATGTTCATGTGATAGGGATAACACTGAGTCCATTCTGAGTGATAAAAATAAAACTGACAAACTTTACTACCTTAACTCTCATGAGTAATAATGTATTAGAAACAGACTTGTGTTCATCAGAAAACAATCGTGTTGTAATTTGCCGCTGATAACCTCTCAAAGAGGATGCTGACTCCTGCACCTTTGGGCAGCCAAGGGTCAGCGCAGGTGTGGGCAGTCCCCAGAGGATGTGAGAACAGCAAACTTTGGAAGCAGGAAGGGCCTTCGCAAGCATCTGGGAGCTGCCGTTTTTGCCACCCTCGACGTGTGGTAAAGGGGCATTGGGGTGATTGTGGCTGCGGCACGCCTGAATAATTGCAAACAACATGATATTCTGCTACTAACGCCAACTTCTCACATTTCTGGAATTATGCCCAACACTGAGCAAAAGCAAGAGCGCAAATTATATTGTGAGAAGGCTTTGGTTTCTGACTTTTTAAAGGAATATTTAGAGTATTGCATAAGGCTTTCATACCACACTGTTCATTTACAATAAAATGAACTTTTGCTTCCTGCATGGCTGTTGGCAGATGTGGTCCTGGAGAAGGGTCTCCTGACTGTAGAGTCAGTGCTTCAGCTGGAGGAGATGTAGCTGTCCTCCAGCCCTGCCCATCCCTACTCCCCAAAGGCCTCTTTCAGATCTCTCAGGGGTCAGGCTCTGAGCGGGGAGAAAATGGATCCCTGGGTCCAAGCAGGCGACGCTTTTAACCTGAGTTACAGACAAGGGTGAGATCAGGAAAGGGGAGGGACGGACTTGCTTGGGTGCAACATCGAAGGGGACACCAAAAACTTGGTAATTGAGATAAATGCCACATAATTTAATATTCAGAAAATCAGAATTAATACAAAGTGGTATTGCTTTTTCCCCTTTTGCCTCAAGCTTCCATAGGGCTTGGCCCAGCTTTGTTTCTGGTCCTGTTACCTAAGATTTTGATATTTTGTTCACTGTGGATTTTGTACTAATGTTGATTTTTAAAAATATTACATGGAAGCATTATTCATTAATTTTTGGGTGTCTGCCCCAGGCTAGGAACTTACTTGTATCGTTACAGTCCCACCCCTGTTACAGATACTCCTGTGCACAAAAAAGCACCATGGGGAATCAGAAGGGTGAGTCTATGCAAGCCTCCAGGGGCTCACGCATTGTCTCTCTCTCCCCATTCCATTTCACCTGTGCTCTCTGCGCAGGCTTCGAGGTTGAGGAGGCAAAACAAAAACAAAAACAAAAACAAACAACAACAAAAACACTTGTCTTATTTTCACTGGCGGGCGGTGTCTGATGTAAGATCTTGAGTCGCAGCTTCCTAATATACTCCTCATTGGTAACTTACAGTTAATTCACAGGATATTCTTGGTTTAAAACAAACCTGGGGACCAGACTGAAAATGCATTTCAGGACATCTGCAGGGATCATGAAAATCTCAGCATTAGGTAATTCTCTCTATAAGACACCTTCAGGCATAAAAATATATTCAAATAAAAACCGTATTAGGGGATTTAATAGCCTTCTCCAAACACCAAGTGGTTCTTGCATCTTGATGTATTTGTCAGGGAGCATTGTTAGTGGAAGAGAGCTGACGTCACAGGCAGGTCAGTAAGCGGCATGGCACGGATGAGGGTCCGGCTCCTGAGACCTGCACCAGGCACAGCCAGGCGCCGAGCAGGTGGGAGCACTCTCTCCATTGCCAACGGTGCTTATCCTGGAGGCAGGGGAGGAGTTCGGGGTCATTTTTATCTTTCTTCCTTATACTTTCATGTATTTTAAATGCCTTTCACAATAAGCATGTATAATTTTTTTAAAAAAGTGATCTTTATATAATTTTAAGTGCTTTCTGTAGGGAGGATGGTAAATAATACTTCCTAATTCCAATAAATACCAAGCAATAGGAAAGCATCTAAGCAGCAATACCAGGTTTGGGGGTTAGTATTGAATGGAACTGTTGGAGCTCATGCTGTGAAAAACTGAGAAGTGTTAAAAACCCTGCCACAAGGATTCCTGTGGTCCTACTTGAAAATGAGGAGAGGGACTAGTCTCATATCTCAGAGCTGTGGAGCCTCCACGCAGCAGTCAGGCCTCTATCAGAGTAACCTGCTGTGTGGACAGCGTCACTGTGGCTGGAGGTTTCACACCCAAGATGAGATCACAGTGAGGGCTGGCAGTAGAAATATTGTTAATCTGGCAGAGTTTGCTGAGGTTTTCTTTCCAGCTGACCCAAGTCCATAGCTGCAGAGCTTGAGAAATTTCACCTGGGCGAGCCAGATCTCCTCAGTAAGGAAGTCTCCTGTATTAAGAGGCCCGTGAAGAAGGGTGGAGTTGGGGGTCTGGAAGTGTGGATGGGCCTGGAGCAGCCAAAGGGGGAAGGCAATGGTGGTTCAGCTAAGATGGGCATGGAGTCCTGATGCTGGGCTGGAGGAAACCAGGGGCCCTGCCCCGGGGCTGGATGTCTGCTAGACCCAGCTGAGGTGAGCTGGCTGTGTGCATGTGTGCGTGTGTATGTCTTAGAGGGATTGTCAGCACACAGAAACTATGGCCTGCCGAGGAGGCTGAGTGAGGCAGAAGAGCACTGTCAGACACTGCTCCCAGTTTAGCCTGAGTGTGAGTGTGAGGCGTCAGGAGTAGAAGATGGTATTGAAATGTAAGTTCCAGGAAGATGAAGATTGCATCTGTTTTGTTCACTGTGTGTGTATTCAAAACTCCTTGCAAATATTAGACACTCCATAATTGTGAAGTAAACAAAGAAAGGAAGGAAGGAATGATTGATACTAGGAAATGAACAGCAGGGTGGGGTAAGGTATAAGGCTCAAACGTAAGTTGGCAGAAGTTATGTTACCTGACCTCAAGACTTATTAGAAAGCTAAAGTATTAGATACAGTGTGGTATTGACATAAGAACAGATGGAAAGATCAGTGGGGCATACAAAGGCCAAAGAGACCCATGTTAATAGAGTCAATTGATTTTCAACAGACACATGAAAGCAAGTCAATGAGTGAAGTCTTTTAAACAACTGGTGCTGTAACAACTGAATAAAGGAGACAGAAAATAATTTCCACCTTCTTCTACACACTGTATACAGAAATTAACTTAAGAGGGATCATAAACCTAAACATAAAAGCTAAAACTATAAAGATTTTAGAAGAAAGCAAGAGAAAATATCTTGGTGGCTTGGGATAAGCAAAAAGTTTTTAAGTAGGCTTAGAAATTGATAACCACAAAAGAAAAAAGATGATTAATTAGACTTCACAGAAATGATACCATTAGGAAAATGAAATGACAAGCCTAAAAGGTAAAATATTCACAAAATATATCTCTAACAAGGAATTTCAAGAATATGTAAGGAACTCAAACAACTCAGTAAGATAAAACTGTCACATTAAAAATGGCAAAACATTTGAACAGACACTCTACAAATGAAGATGTATGAATGGTCAATAAACACATGGAAAGGTTCTTAACATTATCAGTCATTAAGGAAATTTAAGATAAAACCACAAGGTGGCACACTTTAAGCACTAGAATGTCTAAAACCAAAAAAAGTGACAGCACTAAGTGTTGGCAAGAACATGGAGTAGCCAGAACCCTTATATGCTCCTCATGGGGATGTGAAATGACATGATTTATAAGAAAATCCTACAGTGTAAGACAATGGCTTATACTTTATATCATTTAAACATGCACCCACTTTTTGGCCTTGTCACTTCATTCCTATAGGTTCATCTAAGAGAAATGAAAATTTATGCCCATACAAAGATGAGTAGATAAATGTAATAGCCAAAACAGGGAAAAAACATGCCCATCAAAGGAAGGTAGACAAATTATGGTATATTCACACAGACGTCTCAGGAACGAAGAGAAACAAATTACTGATACACTGACATAGATGAATCTCACAGACTGCTGGTCAAAAGAAGCACATGAAGCTCAAGAACAGGCAAAACTAATATGGGGTAAAAAGAATTAGAACAGTGATTACCTCGTGAGATTGAGGGATTGAGTAGAAAGGAATAGGAGAAAGCTTCGATAAAGAATGTAAATGTTCTAAATCGTGAGGGGTGTAAGTTACACAGGTATATGTGTGTGTCAAAATTTTATGGCTAAGGTTTGCATATATATATATATATATATTAAACTAGAGTAATAAAACTGTAATAATGATATTAAAAATAATCCATTGAGTGAAGAGATGGAAGTGGGAGAAGGTATAGATGGAACAAGAGAGGCAAAATGTTAATTGTTGAAGATGAGTGATGGATACATAAAGATTTATTATACAATTTTGTTTAATTTCTCGAGTGATAGGGTTGGGATGTGTGTTCCCTCCAAATCTCACGTTGAAATGTATCCCTAGTGTTGGAGATGGGGCCTGGTGGGAGGTGTTTAGGTCATGGGGGCAGATCCTCATGAATAGCTTGTTTCCCTCCCTGCAGTAACGAGTAAGTTCTTGCTCTGAGTTCACGCAAGCTCTGGTTGTTTCAAAGAGCCTAGGACCTCCTTGCACCCTGACTCTTGCTCCTACTCTTGCCATGTGACGTGCTTGCTCCCACTTTGCCTTCTGCCACGATTGGAAACTTCCTGAAGCTTCAGCAGATGCTGGCACCATACTTCCTGTAAAGCTTGTAGAACCATGAGCCAAATAAACCTCTTTTCTTTCTAAATTACCAGTCTCAGGTATTCCTTTACAGCAAAACAAAAACAGGCAAACACACTGATTTCATTTGGATCTGTGTCCCCACCCAAATCTCATGTCTAATTGTAATCCCCACTGGTGGAGGTGGGGTCTGGTGGGAGGTGATTCAATCTTTGGAGTGGAGTTCTCATGAAGGGTTTAGCACCATCCCCGTTGGTACTGTATAGTGAGTGAGTTCTCATGAGATCTGGTTGTTTAAAAATATGTGGCACCTCCCCACGCTCTCTTGGTCCTGCTTCTGCCACGTAAGAGGCCTGCTCCGACTTTGCCTTCCACCTTGAGTAAAAGCTCCCTGGGGCCTCTCCAGAAGTAGATGCTGTTATGTTTCCTATATGGCCTGTGGAACCCTGAGCCAATTAAATCTCTTTATAAATTTCCCAGTCTCAGGTATTTCTTTATAGTAGTGTGAGAATGGACTAATACACCTAGTGTGAAGATTTTCCTTAAAAAATGTAACTGTTATCTGGAACTAGCCCTTTTTTTGGATCTAACTGTGTAGTAGAAAGTGGATCACAGCACAGCACTCAGCAGAGGTAACACCATCCCAATTCATTCATACAGCTAGCACTTTTAGAAACATCTTTTACATATCTCCTCAAAAATACCTAACATGCACAGCAGGTTAAAAAGCACAGGGCTGAGGCAAAAAGAGGGGAAGGCAGAGAAGCTTTGAGAGAACAAGGTTCTGAGCTCTGGGGATGTTCTCCTCCAACACTGGTCACTTTAGTGGGAGAAGAGATGTGGGGTGGGCAGTAGGCATGGCCCAGGCGTGAGTACCAACAGGTAGGCAATGGGGTAAAATGTGGAGCCGGAGCACTAGGTGGGATCTTATTGAAAAGCAATCCAGTGAATGGGGCTGAGAACATCCTTTACCTACTTGCTCCTATTCCAATTCCCTAGAAATGGCATTAATAGAAAGTTAATTTTGTAACACTAGAAAACAAGAGGGGCACTTTCTGTGGACCAAAAATAATGAGGAATCCATGAAAAACAGGAGATAGATGGAATAGTGCAGAAGGAAGAAGCCACTTCCTGTAATGTGAGCAATAAAGATATTCAGAAAAGATGGCCCAGAGCCCACGGCTGCCAGCATGGAGTTGGGGGTGGGGGTATGCCGCGTGGTGGGAACCTGGAGCACACATGAGGGGGTTCTGCCACTGAAAGGGCATTTCCACCTCACCTCTCCTCTGTCTCATGCCAACTGGAATCCTTAGAGGCTTCCATCTTGGTGCAGGAGCCATGGTTGCACCTGCCCAGACTCAAGCTGTCACCCCGAGGTGTCACTTCTGCTGCTGGCACAGCCTGCCCTCCCTGTGCACAGGACAACACACAGAAGTTCTTCACAGACAAGCTGGCAAGGAGCCTCACAGTCACAGGTGAGCACACAGCTAAGGCCCTCTCAACACACACACACACACACGGGGGAGATAGGACAAAGAAAATAAGACCAATCCAACAAAATCCAGGAGTAGAAAAAGTGATGAATTTCATCACTTTATTATCAATAATACACAATTAGAAAATAAAATAGGAAAAGCATCTCAATTATAGCAGCAACAAAATCTGTAAAAAGAGCTGAAATAAACTTCACATGAATCTCACAATGACTAATAAGAAAGCTATAAAACATTTCTAAAAAGTATAAACGAAGACCCAAATAAATGGACATATGGCACATTCTCGGATGGGAAAGTTCACTATTTTAAAGATGTTGAGTCTGGCCAACTTAGCCTATACATTCAATGCTATCTCAATCAAAATTCTAAAAAAGCCTTAATCAACTGGGAAAATAATTATGCAATTGATCTGGAAAATATAATGCTCGAGAATGGCATAGCTAAAAATAACTGAAAACAGACAAAGAGGAATGACTGGAATAGACAAATAGGTCAACAAAATAGAACATTTTAAAAATAAAAATATGGACATTCAGTCTACAACAAATGTAGCATTTTAGATCAATGGGGAAAAGTCTATAGAACACAAAATTTGAAGACAATTGACTATTTATTTTGGGGTTCATAACTTCAAAAGAGTTATAGAAAATAAAACCAAGGAGGATAAAAAACTCTCTAACAAAATATATTTTATTTATTTATATTGTGTCCAGGTGCACTCTAAAGCTATTAAATAAAATATATGCAAATATATTCATAACATTGGAGAAGGTCTTAAATAGACATATTTCTTAAATTAAATAGATACATAGCCTCAAACTGACATAAAGCCACATAAAAAACTATAGAGTAAAAGGTTGATAAGTTGAGTGATTGAAAATTTAAACTTTCTGCATAAGATATCATAAATAAAGTAAAAAGATAAGACATGAACTTCCACTTCTGTCCAAGATAAAAAAAAATAGGGGCTGGATTTACTCTCCTACCTGAACAGACAACAACACAAACCAGACAAAAGATATAAAACAAGGGTGTTTGGCTAGCCGACCTCAGGAAGCACAGCACAACTGGGGTTGCTTGGCCTTACTTCCTGGACAGGCATTTCAGGCCACAGCTTAAGAAGGGGAAACCCAGGTGAAGCTCAGTGGCCTTCCTGAGTTAAGGAGACAGTGCCGGGATTTCAGGGTGTGCAAGGAGGTGAGAAATAGCAGGGCAGAGCACCAAAATGGGTAGGAGAGCTCCAGAGAGCTCCAGAGAGAGAGAGAGAGAGAGGGAGAGAGAGAGAGAGAGAGCGCTCTACAGCCCTCCAGAAAAGTCCCTTGAGTCCTCAACTGTGCATTTATCAGCACATGCGTTTAAGAAAAATACCTGAGCAGCAGAGGAAAATACTTTGTGTTGCCCCTTTAAAGTATTTGTCTAGAAAAATCCAGTGTCTGGGCTTCTTTACAGATAGTGTCAATTTACCTTATTTTATTGAATGTGTCTTTTTTTTTCCTGTTTCTTTGCATGCTCTGTGATTTTTTGTTCTTCAAAATTGGGCATTTAGTTGTTGTAATGTGGCAACTCTGGCAATTAGATTTTCCCCTTTTGCAGGTGTCTTAGCTGAGGCTGCTATGACAGAATATCACAGACTGAGTTGCTTAAACAGCAGGAATTTATTTCTCTCAGTTCTGGAAGCTAGGAAGTCCAAGTTCAAGGTACCAGAAGGGTCAATGTCTAGTGAGTGCTCTGTTTTCTTGGGTTGCAGACAGCAGCCTTTTTGCTGTATCTTCACATGCCCTTTACTTGGTTAATGCTCGTTGAGAGGTATCTCTCTCTCTTTCTCTTTTTCTAAGGCCACTAATCCCATATGAAGGCTTCACTGTCATGACCTTATATAGGTCTAGTCACCTTCTAGAGGCCCCATCTCCAAACACCATGACACTGCGGGTACGGATAGGGCTTTAACATATGAATTTGGGGGGCCACATTCAGTTCATGACACCAGGATTTGCTAGGTTTTTAGAAATTGTTGAAGACTGTAGTAGCTTATTTGTTTTGAAACGTTTCTAAACTATTTATGGAAATACTATTTCTTGTTACATGTGCTTACTGAAATGTCTGCTTTAGCTCATGTTCAGTTAATGTTTTTACAGAGATTTCCTTGGATGCCAGAAGCTGAAACACACACACACACACACACACACACACACACACACACACGAAAACTATCTCTCCCAGACTTTGTACCCAGACTCTGTGCTCGATCAATTCTTCACCCATTAGCTCAGCTTCCTCTGAACCTAGCAATCAGCCTAAGGTGAAGGCTGAAGGCTTCTCAGCACTTTTCAGACCATGCATTTTGCTGCAGCATACATGTGGCTTTCTAAATTATCCCACATATGCAGCTGCTTTTGCATGTCCTAATTTCCCAAAAAGGTATTACCCCAGCTTCTTCTCCATGACTTAGATGGTCTACTGTGTGTCCCCACCCAGAATCTCTTGCCCCAGGCATCTGTGGTTTGTTGTCCCCTGGTATCTATATAAGTAGTGCCTGCCACTTTCCCCATCTGTGTTCCTAGTTAAATGAGACAGAGATGAATGAATTAGTCCTTCAAGTATCCCCCATCCAGGTTTGAACAGATGTACATAATAATTTGCAAATAAGGTCTGCTCTGTTCCCTCCACTTCAAGGGGAACCTAGTAGCTGCTGCTCAAGACCAAGACTGCCACCACGCTGGGGAGATAGTGAGACAAGGGGGAATGAAGACACCACACACATCTTTTGCCATTTTGGAGATAGCTTTTTTCTTGATTGGGTATTTGCTTGGGTGCTATAAGCCCTGATTAGTTTTAAGAGCTCTTACAATATTGGTTCTAACAGCTTCTGTTTGTTTTGTTGGTGTTTTTGTCAGGGAATGAGAGCTTGGAGATCCCTAGGGTTTCATTTTGTTCATGTCCTTCTGCTAAAGTCTTTTATTAAGTTTAATAGCTTTTTATGTATATCCCTTAGGCATATGAATGTAAACTTGTCTATAATATGATTATGGATTTGATTACATTGATTGCTTTTTAAATGTTAAATAAACTGTGCATACCTGACAAAAATATCACTGGTTTGGGTTTATAATACTTTTCATATATCCCTGGATTGAGTTTGCAAATGTCTTATTGAGGTTTTTTTTGCATCCACATTCTTAAGTAATATTAATGTCTATTGTTTCTTATAATTTTTTTTGTCTGGTTTTAGTGTCAGTGTATGTTCACCTCATACAATATATTGAAACATATTCCTTCTTATTCTCTTTTTTGGAAGATATTGTAATATACTGGTAATAATTTTCTTTTGAGTGTTTGGTAGAATTCACCTGTGAAGCTACCTGGGCCTGGGCTTTCCTTTGTGAGAAGTTTTACAATTATTAATTTTATTTCTTTACTTGTAGTTCTATTTGGATTTTCTGTTTCATCTTGAGTCAGCTTTTAAAGTTTATTTCTATAAGTTTGTCTATTTTATCTAGGTTGTTTAATATTTGACATACAGTTCTTTGTAGTATTCCCTTATAATCCTTTTTTATTCCTAGAAAGTCAGTAGTAATGTTCCCTCTTTCTTTCCTGGTATTAGTAACTTAATCGTCTTTTTTTTCCCCTAGCCTTTTTCTTTTTACTAAAGTTTTGTCATCTTGATTGATCTTTAAAAAAAGTGCAACTTTTGTTTTCATTGAGTTTCTTTATTGTTTTCCTGTTTTCTATTTCACTTATTATCCTTATTCTTCATTTTAAATTTCTTTCATTCTGCTTGCTTTTGTTTCAGTTTGTGTTTCTTATTATAGTTTTCTAAGGTAGATAATTAGGTTATTGATTGGAGGCATTTCTTATTTTTCAATGTAAGTATTTACAACTGAAAATTTCACTTTAACACTGCTTTAGCTGCATCTAGTAGAATTTGTTATGTTGTATTTTCTAACTTCCTTAGATATTTCTTTCTTGACCTCATTAGTTATTAAAGAATATAGTGCTTAGTTTCTACAAATGTCCTTCTTTTACTGACTTCTAATTTGTTTTGCTGTGGTCGGAGAGCATATTAATATGTTTTCAATCCTTTCAAATGTATAGGGACTTGTTTTATGTTCTAACATATGGTCTATTCTGAGAGTGTTTCATGTGCACTTGAGAAATAGGGGTATTTGGCCGGGCGCGGTGGCTCAAGCCTGTAATCCCAGCACTTTGGGAGGCCGAGGCGGGTGGATCACGAGGTCAGGAGATCGAGACTATCCTGGCTAACATGGTGAAACCCCGTCTCTACTAAAAATACAGAAAACTAGCCGGGTGTGGTGGCGGGCACCTGTAGTCTCAGCTACTTGGGAGGCTGAGGCGGGAGAATGGCGTGAACCCGGGAGGCGGAGCTTGCAGTGAGCCGAGATCACGCCACTGCACTCCAGCCTGGGTGACACAGCGAGACTCCGTCTCAAAAAAAAAAAAAAAAAAAAAAAGAAATAGGGGTATTCTGCTGTTGTTGGATGGAGTTTTCTATAAATGTCTGCTAAGTCTAGTTAGTTTAGAGTGTTACTCAAATCTTCTCTTTTCTTGATTATCTTCTGTACAGTTTTGGATTTGAAATGGAGTATTGATATCACCAATGATTATTGTTGAATTGTGTATTTCTCTTAAATTTACTCAATCTTTATTTCATGGATTTGGGGGCTCTGTTTTTAGGTGCATATATGTCTATAAGTGTTATTTACTCTTGATAGACTGACCTTTTTGTCATTACAAAAAAATCCTTCTTTGTTTTTAGTAACAATTTTTGTATAAATAGTATTTTATTTATTAGTCTTAACCTCTCAGTCTCTCTTTTGCTTAGCATTTACATAGTATATCATTTCCATTCTCTTACTTTCAATTTATTGTGTCTTTGAATCTAAGTTGTGTCTCTTATAGACATGTTATTAGGTCATAGTTTTTAATCCATTTTGCCAATCTCTTTTTAATGGTGTGTTTAATCCATTTTCAGTATACTTAAAGTTATTACTGATAACTAAAGTAAATAGCAATTTTGTTATTTTTTTCTATATCTCATAGCTTTTTCTTTCTTTCTTCATTTATTGCTATTTCTTTTTGCTAAATTGATGTTATATGGTGAACCATTTTTTAACTATATTTTTGAGGCTTTTAAAAAAGTGCTTTCTCTGTGGACTGCAATTAACATCTTAACTTAAAATTATATATATTTAAAATTATGTATATAGTTAGCAATACCAAATTAAATTCATAATTTGGATATGAATTTTTAAAATATATATTTTATCAGTATCAACTTTGCTGTTATGCTTTTATCTCGTCCTCACTACTTTGTGCTATGATGATTATACAAATTACATCTTTATACAGTATATGCCTATAAACACTTTTACACTTCTTACTTTATGCCCTTGTCTTTTAAATCAGAGAGAAGAGAGTTACAAATAAAATATACAATTATACTCTTTATATTTACCTATGTAGTTACCTTTAATGGTGCTCTTTATTTCTGCATGTAGGTTTCAGTTACTATCAAGTGTCTTTTCTTTAAATCCTAAGCACATCCATTAGTACTTCTTGTGGGGTACATGAAACAGCAATAAATTTTGTTGGCTTATATTTATCTAGGAATGTCTCAACTTTTCCTTAACTTTTTCAGGAAAATATTTTGGATATAGGATTCTTGGTTGACAGTCATTTTCTTCCATCACTTTGAATATGTTATATCACTGACTTCTGGCTTGCATTATTTTTGTTGAAAATATCAGCTGTTAATCTTGTTTGGGGTTCTGTGTTTTTGATGAGCTGCCTTTCTCTTGCTGCTTTCAAGATGAAATATTTGCCTTTGTTTCTTGACAGCTGGATTTTGGATATGTCTAGCTGTGGATGTCTTATTTTATCCTATTTGGAAGTTTATTGAGCTTCTTGAATATGTGAATGGATGTTTACCATAACTTTTTGTAGTTTTAATCCATTATTTCTTTAAATATCTTTTTCTTCACTTTTTCTTCTCTTCTTTTCTTCTATGATTCTCATTTTATGCTTGCTGATGTGCTTGCTAATGTCTGACAGGTCTCTGAGGTGCTATTAATTTGTCTTCATTATTTTTTCTTTCTGTTGTTCATACTAAACAATCTCAATGGATCTATCTTAACATTCTCTATTATTTTTTTCAGCTCAAATTTCCTGTCGAGCAACTCCAGTAAATTTTTCCATCCAGTTGGTATACTTTTTAACTAAAAAATTTATATTTGGTACTTTTAAAGAATATAATTTCTGTGTATTGATATTCTCATTTGTTGGGAAATTGGTATCATAGTTTTCTTTATATCTTTATGCATTGTTTCTTTTTAGTTCTTTGAATATATTTAAAATAGCTGATTTAATGTCTCTCTAGTAAGTCTACATCCTTAAGGATATTTTCCATTCACTGTTTTTTCCTGTGCTTGTTGCTCTGTATATGTTGTAATTTGTTTTTGAAAACTGGATATTTAAAACAATTCATTTGGCAGTTCTGGAATTTAGAGGTGCTGAGGATTTGGTGGTGTTGCTGCTTTTTTATTTTTTATTTTTTTATTGTTGCTGTTTGTTTAGTGACTTTCTCGAACTGATTTTGTAGAATTTGTATCTTTGTTCCTTGTGGCCATTAGAGCCTCTGTCGCTAAGTAAGAGTTTTCAGAGAACTTCCAGAAAGATCAAATTATGACTATTTTTTGAGAATGCTGCTGTTGGGGGAGCTCTGAACTTATTTTTCCCCTCCCATGGCTTATCAGTTGCTGGGTTTTCCCATGACTGTGAAACTATTATTTACAAGGCAACTGCAGAGCTAGAGACAGGGTACGTGGAATATAAGAAGTTAAAATGCCATAAAACTTAATGTTCTTACTGAGATTAAATGTTTTCATGAATAAACGGTCCTTGGATTGTTGCAAGCCTTTGGATGATTTCCAGAGTTCTTAAATGTTGATATTTATTTTTGGTCAGTGTTTTATTTAGAATCACATTTTGTGGAGCTCCTTTGATGTCATTTCAAATGATTTTTGACAAAGATGAGTAAGCAATGCCAAGGATTATTAATTACCTTTTCAAAAAGTGGTGCTTGAGCAATTGAAATTTGTAGGCCAAACAAATAAACAAAAAAGAAACATACAAACCTCAATCTAAACTACCTCACACCTTACACAAAAGTAAATTCAAATTGAATTTTGGAGTTTACACTGGACAGTATTCTCCACAGAAACAAACAGGAGAGTATTATATATATGTATGTATGTATAAGATACATAAGTTATACACATATGTATATACTTTTACATACACATACATATGCGTAAAGCCAATTATAAATTCCAGTTTGAATTTGAAGGTCTAAGAAACAGAAGAGTCGATAGTGTAAGTTCCCATTTGAGTTCAAGCCTGAAAGCAGGAGAAGACTGATGTCTCAGCTCAAAGAAAGTCTGAGAAAGAGAATCCTTCCTACTTCTACCTTCCTACTTCTACCTATTCAAGCCTCTAGTGGACTGAATGAGAACCCCTCCACATTAGAGAGGGCATTCTGATTTACTCAGGGCTACAGTTTCAAATATTGATCTTATACAAAAACACCCCTACATACATATCTAGAATAATGTTTAACCAAATATCTGGGCACCCTGTAGTTCAATCAAGTTGACATAGAAATATGACCATCATAGAATTAAATGTAAAATAAGGTGGTTTTTTTTGGTAAAAGAATAATAAATATTTAAAATCTAGGTCTAGGCAAAGAGTTTGTAGACTTGATATTATAAGCCGATCCATACAGAGAAAATAGATACGTTTGTCTCATTAAAATTATAAACGTTCACTGTTTGAAACACATGTAAAAAGTATAATAACCAAATTAAAGAGTGAGAGAAGACATTTTTCAAAGCACACATTCAGTAATAAACTGGTATCTAGAATATATTAAAAATAACTCTCAAAACTCAAAATGTAACAAAAGAGGCAATCAAATTAGATAATGGGTAAAATATATAAACTGACACTTCACCAAATAGGGTACACAGGTAACAGATATGCAGATGAAAAGATTTCAGCATGCAGGTTAAAATCACAAAGAGAGTGATTTTAGTGATCAGCAATGCAGGTTAAAATCACAAAGAGAGTGATTTTAGTGATCAGCAATGCAGGTTAAAATCACAAAGAGATATCACTGCATAACTATCAGAATAGCTAAAATAAAAAATAGCGACAGCAACATACTACTGAGAAAACAAAGGATCTGCATTACTCATATATTTTCTCCTTGGAATATAAAATTGTACAGCCCCTTTAGAAAAAGTTTAGAATATTTTTTTAGTTTCAACTAAGCATGGAGTTATCATATTGCTCTTAAATTGCCCTCTTGGACATTTTCTAGATAAACGAAAATTTGTAGTCACACATAAACCTGAACATGAATGTTCATAGTAGCTTTATTTATAATGATAAAAAATTGGCATTAGTATAGAAGTGTCTCAACAAGTAAGTGTTCAAAAAAACATGTAACGCACATACCGTATAAAAAGGGCAGTAAAAGGGAATGCACTATTGATTCACACTACTATTTAGATAAATCTTCAGGAAGTTATGCTGCGTGAAAAAAGCTAATCTAAAAAATTAAATATTGTATGATTTTATTTATGTAACTTTTGAAATGACAGCATTTTTTAAATAGACAACAGATTACTGATTGCCAGGGATTAGCTGTGAGGGAACTATGGTTATAAAAAGGAAACATGAAGGATCCTTCTGATAATGAAACTGTTCAGTATCTGATTCTGGGTGTGGATGCTATAACTTACACATGTGATAAAATTGTATTTGGTTGAGGATTTTTGCATCTATGTTTATCAAGGATACTGGCTCAACATTTTCTTTTTTGTTGTTTCTCTGCCAGCTCTTGGTATCAGGATGATGCTGGTCTCTTAGAATGAGTTAGGAAAGAATCCTTCCTTCTCAATTTTTTGGACTAGTTTCAGCCAGAATAATACAGCTTTTCTTCATGTATCTGGTAAAATTTAGTAGTGATTCTGTCTGGTCCTGGGCCTTTTCTTGTTGGTAGGCTTTTGATTACAGAATCAATTCCAGAACTCATTTTTGGTCTGTTTAGAATTCGGTTTCTTCCTGGTTCAATCTTGGGAGCTGGCATATTTTCAGAATTTTTTTTTTATTTCATCCAGGTTTTCTAGATTGTATGCATAGAAGTATTTATAGTAGTCTCTGAGAGGTTTTTGTATTTCTGTTGCAGTTGGTGGTAATGTCCCATTTGTCATTTCTGGTTGTGTTTATTTGGATCTTTTCACTTTTTTTTTTATTAGTCTAGCTATCAGTCTATCAATCTTATTTACTCTTTCAATAACCCAAACCCTTTTGTTTTCTTTTTAATTAATTTTACATTTAAAATTTTTGTATGTACTAAGTGTATATATTTATGGGTTACAAGGGATGTTTTGATAAGGCATGCAATGTGTAATAATCATATTAGGGTAAATATTATACCTATCATCTCGATAATTTATCATTTGTGTTTTAAACAATCCAATTATACTTTTTAAGTTATTTTTAAACTTACAATTAAATTATTTTTTATAATCACCCTGCTGTGCTAGCAAATACTAGGTCTTATTTATTCTGTCTAAATACTTTCTTGCATCCATTAACCATCCTCACTTTTCACTACCCCACCCCTACCTCACTGACTACCTTTCCTAGCCTCTGGTAATCATCCTTCTACTTGCTATCTCCATGAGTTCAATTGTTTTAATTTTTAGCTCCCACAGATAAGTGAGAATATGTGATATTTGTCTTTCTGTGCCTGGCTTATTTTACTTAATATGATAACCTCCAGTTCCATCCATGTTGTTGCAAGTGACAGGATACCATTCTTTGTTAGTACTGAATAATTCGTTGTGAATAATTATTATGGTACTGAATAATAATTTGTTACATAACATGTATCAGATTTTCTTTATCCATTCTTTTGTTTATAGATACTCAGTTTGCTTCCAAGTCTTGGCTGTTATGACTAGTGCTTCAATAAACATGGTGGTGCAGATATTTCTTCCATATACTGATTTCCTTTCTTTTGAGAATATACCTAGGAGCAGTATTGGTATACAGTAGAGTGGTAGCTCTATTTTTAGTTTTTTGAGGACCCTCTAAACTGTTCTCCCTAGTGGTTGGAATAATTTACATTTCCATCAACAATATACAAGGGTTTCCTTTTCTCTGCATCCTCACCAGCACTTGTTATTGCCTGTCTTTTGGATATAAGCCATCTTAAGTGGAATGAGATAACATCTCATCGTAGTTTTGATGTGCATTTCCCTGACAATAAATAATGTTGAGAACCTTTTAACATAGCTGTTTGCAATTTGTCTTCTTTCTAAGAAATGTGTATTCAAATATTTTGCCCCTTTTTGGTTGGACTTTTAGATTTTTGTTTTCTAATAACACTGTAACACCACAGTTAGAATGTTATAATATTCTGATTTGCTGTGCACTTAGTATTACTAGTGAGTTTTGTACCTTCATGTGATTACTTAATGCTCATAAATGTCCTTTTCTTTCTGATTGAAGTACTCCCTTTAGCATTTCTTGTAGTCTGGTGTTGATGAAATCCTTCAGCTTTTGTTGGTCCTGGAAAGTCTTTATTTCTTCATGTTTGAAGGATTTTTTTTTTCCAGATATACTATTCTAAGGCAAAAAGTTTTTATTTCCTTCAGCATTTTAAATGTGTCATGCCGTTCTCCGCTGGCCCATAAAGTTTCCACTGAGAAGTCTGCTGCCGAATGTATTGGAGGAGCTGCATTGTATGTTATTTGTTTATTTTTTCTTGCTGCTTTTAGGATTCTTTCTTTATCCTTAACCTTTGGGAGTTTGATTATGAAATGTCTTCAGATAGTATTTTTTGGGTTAAATCTGCTTGGTGTTCTATAACCTTCTTGTACTTGGATATTGATATCTTTCTCTAGGTTTGGGAAGTTCTCTGTTATTATCCCTTTGAATATTCTTTCTATCCCTATCTTTATCTCTACCTCTTCTTTAAACTCTCAGATTTGCCCCTGAGGCTATTTTCTAAATCCTGTAGGCTTGCTTCATTTTTGAAATTTTTTTATTGTGTCTCCTGTGACTACGTATTTTGAAATAGCCTATCTTTAAGCTCACACAGTCTTTCTTCTGCTTGATCAGTCCTCATATTAAAAGATTCTGACGCATTTTTCAGTATGTCAATTGCATTTGTCAGCTCCAGGATTTCTGTTTGATTCTTTTTAATTATTTCAATGTCTTTGTTAAATTTATTTGATAGAATTCTAAGTTTCTTCTCCCTGTTATATTGAATTTCCTGAGTTCCCTCAAAACAGATACTTTGTATTGTCTGTCTGAAAGGTCACATATCTCTGTGGCTTCAGGATTGGTCCCTAGTGGCTTATTTAGTTCATTTGGTGAGGTCATGGTTTCTTGGATGGTGTTGATGCCTGTAGATGTTCTTTGGTGTCTGGGTATTGAAGAGTTAGGTATTTATTGTATTTTTCTCAGTATTAGTATTACTAATAAGCTCAGTACCCATCCTTTTTTGGAAGGCTTTGCAGATGTTCAAAAGGACTCAGAAGTTGTGATCTAATCTGTATTTGCTTTCAGGGGCACCCCCAAGACCATTAACACTGTAGTTCTTATAGATTTATAGAGGTACAAGGTCTTGGACAAGATCCAGAAGAATTCTCTTCATTACTAGGCAGATACTCTTGTTCTCTTCCCTTATTTCATTCCAAACAAACAGAAGCTCTCTTTCAGTTCGAAGCCGCCAGGAGGTGGGGGTCATGTGACACAAGCAACCCTGTTGCCAACACCACCAGGACTGCACTGGATCAGAACTGAAGTCACTACAGCACTGGGTCTTACCCCAAGGAGTGGTTACAACCACTCCCTGGCTGTGGCTTATGTTTGCTCAAGGCCCTGAGGCTCTACGATCAGCAGGTCGCAAAGCCAGCCAGGCTTGCATCCTTATCTTCAGGTTGACAAGTTCCCTGAGGCCTCAGGTGGGTCCAAAGTTGCCATCTGGGAGAGAAGGAGTAGAGTCAAAAAGCTTAGAAGTCTACCTGGTGTTCTATTTTACTGCGGCTGAGCTGGCACTCAAGTCACAAGATGCAGTCCTTCCCACTCTTCTCTCTACTTTCCAAAGACAGAGGATTCTTACCCCGTGGCCCCCACCACCACGAGCCCATTGGGAATACTGCTGAGCTACTCCTGATGTTCCGTTAAGGTCCAACGGCTCTTTGGTCAGCTTGTGGTGAATGCTGCCTGGACTAGGACTCACCCTTTAGGGCTCCCCTCTGGCCCAGGGCAAGTCCAGAAATGCTGTCCAAGAGCCAACGCCTACAATGGTGGATCCCAACAGCCTGCTTGGTGCTCTATCCCCTTGTGGCACAGCTAGTACTTGTGGTGTAAAATGAAGTCCCCTTTACTGTTCCCTCCATTTTTCTCAAGCAAAAGGAATCTCTCTCCATAGTCAGTCACTATAGCTGGCAATGTGCCGAGTCTCCCCTGAAGCCCGCAAATCTCAGAGACTCACCCAACACCCTGCAGGTTGTACCTGGGTATCACTACTAGTTATTCAGGGCCTAAGGGCTCTTCAGTTAGCAGGTGATGCGTGTTGCCAGAACTGGGCTCTTCCTTCAAGGCAGTGGGTTCCCTTCTGATTTAGGGAGTGTGTAGAAAAGAACAAGATCTAGGGCCTGGAAACGAATCTCACTGGTGCCCTACACTACTGAGAGGCTCAGCTAGTATCCAAGATGCAATACACAATTATTCCCACAATTCCCTCTCCTCTCCTCAACTAGAAAGAAGGATTCTCTTTGGAGCTGCAGGATGTGCAGGTTGGGGTTAGGGGAAGGGTGATGCCAGCACTCCCTTAGCTGCCCCAGCTGGTGGATCAGTAAGTTGTGTGCCTCCAAACCCCCAGTCCACTGGCTCTGGGCCTAGTTCAGCATTAGGACTTGCCTAGGGATGCAGTCCTTGTGGCCTAGACTGCCTTTCAAATTTATTTAGAGCCCCAGAGCACTCCAGTCTGAGGTGGTAAGACTTGCAGAAACTCAAATTCTGACTGCTGGGATGGGCAATTCTCCTCTGCCTAGGGCTGGTTTAAATACTCCCTCCATGGGTTGATGTCAGCTGAGTTCAGTCTGGTTTACTTCCTGCTGTAACAGGGCAGCACTGAATTCAGTGCAATGTCTCATTATTGCTACACTCTCCCTCTCTCAAGCACATAAAGTTTCTCTCTGCACCATGCTGCTGCTGCCAGGGTGGGGTTTGGGGGAAAGAGTGGCATCAGCAATTCAAGCCTGGTTTTTTTTTTTTTTTTTCTGTTTCCTCAGTGCCTGTTTAAGTGATGTGAAGTTGAAACCGGGTACTGTGAGTGCTCAATTGATTTGGGGTTTTTACGAAGGTACTTTTTTTGTGTGCAGACGGTTCTTAAATTTGTGTCCTTGCATGGAGGATGAGCAATGGAACCTTCTATTCTGCCATCTTGCTCTGCCTTTATATTGTTTTTGGCATCTCAGTTTCCTTTGGTTCAGCTCTTATATTTTGGTTATTTCCTGTCTTACGCCAGCTGTGGGGTTGTGTTTTTCTTGTTCCTCTAGTTCCTCTAGGTGTGATGCTAATTTGCTAATTCGAGATCTTTCTTTTTGATGTGGTTGTTTAGTGCTATAAACTTCCCTCTTCACACTGCCTTAGCTATGCCCCAGAGATTCTGGTATGTTGTGTCTTTGTTCTCATTGGTTTCAAAGAATTTCTTGATTTCTGTCTTAATTTCATTTTTTTACCCAAAAGTTATTCAGGAGCACGAATTAAACCTTGTTTAAATTCCATGTAGTTGCATGGTTTTGAGCGATTTTCTTAGTATTGATTTCTATTTTTATTGCACTGTGGTTCAAGAGTGTATTTAGTACAAAATACTAGCAAACTGAATCCAGCAGAACATCAAAAAGCTAATCAATCGACTATCAAGTAGGCTTTATCCTTTGTTTACAGAGTTGGCCCAACATACGCAAATTAATAACTGTGATTCATCACATAAACAGAACTAAACACAAAACCACAGGATCATCTCAATAGATGCAGAAAAGGCTTTGGATAAAATTCAACATCCCTTCCTGTTAAAAACTCTCAACAAACCAGACATTGAAGGAACACACCTACAAATAATAAGAAGCACCTATGACAAAGCCACAGCCAACATCATACTGAATAGGCCAAAGCTGGACGCATTTTCCTTGAGAACTTGAAGAAGACAAGGATGCCCACTCTCACCACTCCTATTTAACACAGTATTGGAACTCCTAGCTAGTGCAATCAGGAAAGAGAAAGAAATAAAAATCATCTAAATAGAAAGAGAGAAAATCAAACTCTCTCTCTTCACACATTATATGATTCAATACTTAGGAAATCCTGTAGTTTCTGCCCAAAACCTCCATGATCTGATAAACAACTTCAGCAAAGTTTATGGATACAAAATCAATGTACAAAAATTAGTAGAATTTCTATATACCAAGAATGTCCAAGATGAGAGCCAAATCAATAACTCAATCCCATTCACAATAGTCAGAAAAAGAAAAAACTACCTAGGAAAATGGCTACCCAAGGAGGTGAAAGAACTCTACAACAAGCATTACAAAACACTGCTGAAAGAAACTAGAGGTGACATGAACAAGTGGAAAAACGTTCCATGCTCATGGGTAGGAAGAATCAATATTACTAAAATGGCCATACTGCCCAAAGCAATTTATAGATTCAACGCTATTCCTATCAAATGACCAATGACATAATGACAGTCTTTACAGAATTTAAAAAAAAAAAAACTATTTAAAAATGTGTACAGAATTTATGCAGCCAACAGACACATGAAAAAATGCTCATCATCACTGGCCATCAGAGAAATGCAAATCAAAACCACAATGAGATACCATCTCACACCAGTTCGAATGGCAATCATTAAAAAGTCAGGAAACAACAGGTGCTGGAGAGGATGTGGAGAAATAGGAACACTTTTACACTGTTGTTGGGACTGTAAACTAGTTCAACCATTATGGAAGACAGTGTGGCTATTCCTCAAGGATCTAAAACTAGAAATACCATTTGATCCAGCCATCCCATTACTGGGGATATACCCAAAGGATTATAAATCATGCTGCTATAAAGACACATGCACACATATGTTTATCGCAGCACTATTCACAATAGCAAAGACTTGGAACCAACCCAAATGTCCATCAATGATAGACTGGATTAAGAAAATGTGGCACATGTATACCATGGAATACTACGCAGCTATAAAAAAAGATGAGTTCATTTCCTTTGTAGGGACATGGATGCAGTTGGAAACCATCATTCTTAGCAAACTATCACAAGAACAAAAAAGCAAACACTGCATGTTCTCACTCACAGTTGGAAATTGAACAATGAGATCACTTGGACGCAGGAAGGGGAACATCACACACCAGGGCCTTTTGTGGGGTTGGGGGAGGGAGGAGGGATAGCATTAGGAGATATACCTAATGTAAATGATGAGTTAATGGACGCAGCACACCAACATGGTACATGTGTACATATGTAACAAACCTGCACATTGTGCACATGTACCCTAGAACATAAAGTATAATAAAAATAAATAAATAAAAATGTATATGGAACCAAAGAAGAGCCCAAACTATTGCAAGAACAGAAAACCAAGCACCGCATGTTCTCACTCATAGGTGAGAATTGAACAGTGAGATCACTTGGACACAGGAAGGGGAACATCACACCCCAGGGCCTGTTGTGGGGTGGGGGTAGGGGGAAGGGATAGCATTAGGAGATGTACCTAATGTAAACAACAAGTTAATGTGTGCAGCACACCAACATGGCACATGTATACATATGTAACAAACCTGCATGTTGTGCACATGTACCCTAGAACATAAAGTATAATAAAAATAAATAAATAAATAAATAAATAAATAAAAGTGTATATGGAACCAAAGAAGAACCCAAATAGCAAAGCAATCCTAAGCAAAAAGAACAAAGCTGGTGGCATTACGTTCCCTGACTTCAAACCATACTAGAAGTCTATAGTAACCAAAACAGCATGGTACCGGTACAAAAACAAACACATAGACCAATGGAATCGAATAGAGAGACCAGACATAATGTCATCTACCTACAAACATGTGATCTCCAAAAAAATTCAACAAAAATAAGCAATGGGGAAAAGACTCCCTGTTCAACAGATGGTACTGGGATAACTGGTTAGCCACGTGCAGAAGATTGAAACTGGACCTGTTCCTTACATCATATACAAAAATCAACTCAAGATAAATTGAAGACTTGAGCCTTTCAGAGGGGGCAAAATGGTAAACACGAGGTGGGACTAACTTGCAGCTCCCGCTCGGACAGAGAGAGCAGTCTTTGGAGACCCCCATTGTGAACTTTTGCTCCAAGAACTACCATAGGAACATATCAGGAAAGCCAAGGGAATCCACAGACCCTTTGAAAGAGTTGAATTGCCACTGGAGGTTCTGTGGGACAGCTAAGGAACTGTGAGTCCGCGTGCTTTCTCAGCTGGGAGGCTTGCAGCCCGAGGCAAGTTCTCAGCCCTGCTCACCAGTTGCCTGGAAATAAACTTGGTGCTGCTGGGGGGACACGGTAGCAGTGAGACTGGCCCTTTGGACTGTGGGCTGCATAGGAGCTGAGTGAGGCTAGTGGCTTTTCCCTCCTTCCTTGGCAACCTGTGTCATGCAACAGAAGCAACCATAATCCCCCAGGAACATAACTCTGTTGGCATGGGAACTACACCCCATCCCCCATAGCAGCCATAGCAAGTCCTGCCCAAGGACAGTCTGAGCTCAGACATGCCTAACCTTGCCCCCACCTGATGGTCTTTCTCTACCTGCCCAGGTAGTTGAAGACAAAAATGTTATCTCTTGGAAGTGCTATATCCCCACCCACCATCTGATCCTCTCTATACCACTGCAGCTGATGTGCTCTTGAAAGTGCCACCTTCTGGCTGGAGGCCAACCCACACAAAACCAGTGCACTTAACAAAAATACAGTCTGGGCGTGGTAGCTCACGCCTGTAATCCCAGCACTTTGGGAGCCCAAGGCTGGCGGATCACTTGAGGTCAGGAGTTCGAGACCAGCCTGGCCAAAATGGCAAAACCCTGTCTCTACTAAAGCCAGGCATGGTGGTGTATGCCTGTAGTCTCAGCTACTTGGGAGGAGGTCCCAGCTGAGGCAGGAGAATTGCTTGAACCAGGAAAGGAAGGTTGCAGTGAGCCGAGATTGTGCCACTGCACTCCAGTCTGGACAACAGAGTGAGACTCTGTCTTAAAAAAACAAAAAACAAAAAACCCTCACAGAGTCCACTTAACTCCCCTGCTACCTCTCTATACTACCACAGCTGATGTGTTCTTGAAAGTGCCACCTCCTGGCTGGAGGCCAACCAACAGAAAAACAGCACACTTAAGAAAAATACCATAAAGGACCCTCACAGTGTCCACTTCACTCCCCTGCTACCTCCATCAGAGTAGGTGTTGGTATCCATGGCTGAGACACCTGAAGATGAATCACATCACAGGACTCTTCAGACACTCCCCAGTACCAGCCCAGAGCCCAGTAGCTCCACTGGGTAGCTAGATCCAGAAGAGAAATAACAATCACTGCAACTTGGCTCTCAGGAAACCCCATCCATAGGGGAAAGGGGAGAGCACCACATCAAGGGAGCACCCCGAGGAACAAAAGAATTTTAACAGCAGCCCTTGAATCCCGGATCTTCCTTCTGACATAATCTACCCAAATGAGAAGGACCCAGGAAAACAATTCTGGTAATATGACAAAACAAATTTCTTTTACATCCCCAAGAGATCACGTGTAGCTCACCAGCAATGAATTGAAACCAAGATAAAATCTCTGAATTGCCAGGAAAAGAATTGAGAAGGTCGGCTGTTAAGCCGATCAAGGAGACACCAGAGAAAGGGTAAAGTTCACCTTAAAGAAATCGAAAGAATGATACAAGATATGAATGGACAAATCTTCAGTGAAATAGATAGCATAAACAAAACACAATCACAACTTCTGGAAATGAAGGACACACTTAGACCATTGTAAAGTGCACTGAGAAGTCTCAGTAATAGAATTGAACAAGTAGAAGAAAGAACTTCAGTGCTTGAAGACAAGGCTTTCAAATTAACCTAATTTAACAAAGACGAAAAATAAAAATTAAAGAAATAAAAAAATGGGCTAGGTGCGGTGGCTCATGCCTGTAATCCCAGCATTTTGGGAGGCTGAGGTGGGTGGATCACTTGAGGTCAGGAGTTCGAGACTAGCCTGGCCAACATGGTGAAACTCCATCTCTACTAAAGTACAAAAAAATTAGCTGAGCATGGTGGCATGCACTTGTAATCTCAGCTAGTCAGGAAGCTGAGGCAGGAGAATCTCTTGAACCTAGGAGGCGGAGGTTTCAGTGAGCCAAGATGGTGCCACTGCACTCCAGTCTGGGCAACAGAGTGAGACTCCATCTCAAACTTAAAAAAAACAAACAAAGAAACAAACAAAAAAACGAACAAAGCCTTCAAGAAGTCTGGGATTGTTTAATGGCCAAACCTAAGAATAATTGGTGTTCCTTAGGAAGAAGAGAAATCTAAAAGTATGGAAAACATATTTGAGGAAATGATCAAGGAAAACATCCCCAGCCTTACTAGAGATCTAGACATCCAAACAGAAGAATCTTAAAGGACACCTGGGAAATTCATTGCAAAAAGATCATCACCTAGGCACATAGTCATCAGGTTATCTAAAGTCAAGACAAAGGATCTTAAGAGCTGTGAGGCAAAAGCATCAGGTAACATATAAAGGAAAACCTATCAGATTGACAGCAGATTTCTCAATGGAACCCCTACAAGCTAGAACAAATTGGGGTCCTATTGTTAGCCTCCTTAAGCAAAGGCAATTATCAACCAAGAATATTGTATTCAGTGAAAGTTAGATTCAAAATGAAGGAAAGATACAGTCTTTTTCAGACAAACAAGGGCTGAGAGAATTCTCCACTACCAAGCCAGAACCACAAGAACTGCTAAAAGGAGTTGTAAATCTTAAAATAAATCCTCAAGATACATCAAAATAGAATCTCTTTAAAGCAAAAATGTCACAGAACCTGTACAACAACAACACAGTGAAAAAAAAGTATTCAGGAAACAAATAGCATGGTGAATAGAATAATACCTCACATCTCAATACTAACTTTGAATGTAAATGGCCTAAATGTTCCACTTAAAAGGTACAGAGAAGCAGAATGGATA
Organism: Macaca fascicularis; assembly: GCF_037993035.2. Classification (NCBI taxonomy): domain Eukaryota; kingdom Metazoa; phylum Chordata; class Mammalia; order Primates; family Cercopithecidae; genus Macaca; species Macaca fascicularis. Next base: position 2,059,151 of record NC_088386.1, read on the forward strand.
ATAATTCACCAACAAGTGCTGTACAAGTGCATGGAATAGCCTTTTCTATCCCTTTACCTTAAGTTTGTGCAACTCCTCCCATGACACATAAGGAGTTATATAAACTTAAGGTAAAGGGATAGAAAAAGCTATTCCATGCAAATGGATACCAAAAGTGAGCAGGAGTAGCTATCTTTATATCAGACAAAACAAACTTTAAAGCAACAGCAGTTTAAAAAGACAAAGAGGGACATTATATAATGATAAAAAGCCTTGTCCAATAGGAAAATATCACAATCCTAAATATATATGCACCTTACACTGGAGCTTTTAAATTTATGAAACAGTTACTACTAGATCTAAGAAATGAAACAGGCAGCAACACAATAATAGTGGTGGATTTCAGTACTTTACTGACAGCACTAGACAGGTCATTGAGACAGAAAGTCAAACAAACAAACAGTGGATTTAAACCATACCTTAGAACAAATGGACTTAACAGATATTTACAGAACATTCTACCCAACAAATGCAGACTATACATTCAATATATCAACACCTGGAACATTCTCCAACATTCTCCAAGACAGACCATATGATAGAGCACAAAACAAGTCTCAATACATTTAAGAAAATCAAAATTATATCAAGTACTATTTCAGACCACAGTGAAATAAAATTGGAAATCAACTCCAAAAAGAATGCTCAAAACCGTGTAAATACATGGAAATTAAATAACCTGCTCCTGAATGATTTGGCCAACAATGAAATAAAAGTGGAAATTAAAACATTTTTTGAACCGAATAATAATATTGACTCAATCTATCAAAACCTCTGGGATACAGCAAAGGCAGTGCTAAGAGATAAGTTCATAGCATTCAATGTCTACATCAAAATGTCTGAAAAAACACAAATAGACAATCTAAGGTCACACCTCAAGCAGCTAGAGAAACAAGAACAAACCAAACCTAAACCGAGCAGAAGAAAAGAAATAACCAAGATCAGAGCAGAACTAAATGAAATTTAAAGGAAAAACTGGTTCTTCAAAAATATAAATAAAATTGATAGACCATTAGTGAAATTAACTAAGAAAAGGAGTCAAAAGATCCAAATAAGCTCAATTATAAATAAAATGGGAGGTATTACAACTGATACCACAGAAATACAAAGGATAATTCAAGGCTATTATGAACACTTTTACACATGGAAACTAGAAAACCTTGAGGAGATGGGTAAGTTCCTAGAACTACACAACCCACCTAGGAGAAGAAGAAACAGAAACTCTGAACAGACCAATAAGAAGAAGTGAGACTGACTTGATAATTTAAAAGTTACCAACAAAAAAATGTCCAGGACTGGGCAGATTCACAGCTGAATTCTATCAGACATTCAAAGAAGAATTGGAACCAATCCTATTGACACTATTCCAAAACATAGAGAAGGAAGAAATCCTCCCTAAATGATTGTATGAAGCCAGTATCACCCTAATACCAAAACAGGAAATAACACAACAAAAAAGAAAACTACAGACTAATATCCCAATGAACATAGATGCAAAAATTCTCAACAAAATACAAGCTAACACAATTCAACCTTTAATTGTAATAATTTCTATGTGTCAAGGGTTGGACCAGGTGGAGGTAATTGAATCATGGGGGCTATTTACCCCTGCTGCTCTTGTGACAGTGAGTGAGTTCTCATGAGATCTTATGGTTTTATAAGGAACTTCCCCACCATTCATTCTGCACTTCTCTCTTCTGCCACCGTATGAGTAAGAACATGTATGTTTCCCCTTCTGCCAAAACTGTACATTTCCTGATGTCTCCCAAGCCTTGCAAAATTGTGAGTCAAATACACCTCTTTCCTTTATTAATTACCCTGTCTCACGCAGCTCTCTATAGCAGCTTAAGAATGGACTAATACACCAGGATGTAGGAATACACCACATAAACAGAATTGAAAACAAAAATGACAGAATTTAGCATTGCTTTATGATTAAAACCCTCAGCAAAATCAGCATAGAAGGAACATAACTTAAGGTACTAAAAGCCATCTGTGACAAACCCACAGTCAACATTATACTGAATGGGGAAAATTTGAAATCATTTCTGAGAACTGGGACAAGACAAGGATGTCCACTTTCACCACTTCTATTCAACATAGTACTGAATGTCCTAGCCAGAACAATCAGACAAGAAGAAGAAATAAAGGCCATCCAAATCAGTAAAGAGGAAGTCAAACTGTCTCTGTTTGCTAATGACATGATCGTATACCTAGAAAACCCTAAAGACTCATTCAAAAAGTTCCTAGAATTGGTAAATGATTCAGCAAAGTTTCAAGATACAAAATTAATGTACACAAATTAGTAGCCCTGCTATACCCCAACAGCGACCAAGCTGAGAATCAGATTAAGAAGTCAATTCATTTTACAATAGCTGCAAAAAAAAATAATAATTAGAAATTATACTTCACCAAGCAAGTAAAGGACCTCTACAAGGAAAACTACTAAACACTGCTGAAAGCAGTCATAGACAACACAAACAAATGGAAACATATCCGATGTTCATGGAGGGATAGAATCAATACTGTAAAAATGATCATATTGCCAGAAGCAACATACAAATTCAATGAAATTCCCATCAAAATACAACATCATTCTTCACAAGACTAGAAAAAACAATTCTAAAGTTCATATGGAACCAAAAAGGAGCCCCACATAGCCAAAGCAAGACAAAGCAAAAAGAACAAATCTGAAGGCATTACATTACCTGACTTTAAACTATACTATGAAGCCATACTTACCAAAACAACATGGTTCTGGTATAAAAACAGGCACACAAGAAACAAATAAACAAACAGGCACACAGACCAATGGACTAGAGTAGAGAATCCAGAAATAAAGCCAAATACAATCAACTGATCATAGAACCCAGAAATAAAGCCAAATACAATAGACTGATCATAGATAAAACAAACAAAAACATAAAGTGGGGAAAAGACACCCTATTCAACAAATGGTGCTGGGATAATTGGCTAGCCACATGTAGGAGAATGAAACTGGATCCTCATTTCTCACCTTATACAAAAATCAACTCGAGATTGATCAAATACTTAAAATGAAGACCTGAAACTATAAAAATTCTAGAAGATAACATTGGAAAAAACCCTTCTGGACATTTGCTTAGACAAAGCTTCATGACTAAGAACCCAAAAACAAACAAAACAAAAGCAGGGATAAATAGTTGAGACTTAATTAAACTAAAAAGCTTCTGCATGGCAAGAAAAAAAATAATCAGCAGAGTAAACAGACAACTTACAGAGTGTAAGGAAATCTTCACAATCTATACTTTTGACAAAGGACTAATATCTACAAGGAACTCAAACAAATCAATGAGATAAAACTAAACAATCCTGTCAAAAAGTGGGCTAAGGACAATTCTGAAAAGAAGATATACACACGGCCAACAAGCTTATGAAAAAAGGCTCAACATCACTAATTATCAGGGAAATGCAAATCAAAACCACAACGTGATACGACTTTACTCCTATAAGAATGGCCATAATAAAAAAATAAAAAAATAATAGATATTGGCATGGGTGCGGTGAAAAGGGAACATTTTTACACTCTTGGTGGGAATGTAAACTAGTACAACCACTATGGAAAACTATGTGGAGATTCCTTAAAGAACTTAAAGTAGATCTACCATTTGATCCAGCAATCCCACTGGATTGCTGGGTATCTATCCAAAGAAAAAGAAATCATTTTATGGAAAAGATACTTGTACACACGTTTGTAGCTGCACAATTCACAATTGCACATATATGGAACCAGCACAAATGCCCATCAATCAATGAGTGGATAAAGAAAATGCGGTCTATATATACCATGGAATACTACTTAGCCATAAAAGGAATGAAATAATGGCATTTGCAGCAACCTGGATGGCATTGGAGACCATTATCCTAAGTGAAGTAACTCAGAAATAGAAAACCAAACATTGTCATGTTCTCATTCATAAGTGGGGGCTAAGCTATGAGGACACAAAGGCATAAGAATGACATAATGGGCTTTGGGAACTCAAGGGAAAGGGTGAGACAGCGGTGAGGGATGAAACACTACAACAAATAAATATCAATTAAAACCAAAAAGGATGAATCAAAGACAGAAATGTAAAACCTAAAACTATAAACATCCTAGAAGATAACAGAAAGTACCATTCTAGACATAGGTCCTGGCAAAAATTTTATGATGAAGATACCACAATCAATTGCAACAAAACCAAAAATTAACAAATTGGACCTAATTAAACTAAAGAGCTTCTGTACAGAAAAAGAAATGGTCAACAGAGTAAACAGAAAACCTACAGAATGGGGGGAAATATTTGCAAACTTCGTATCTGACAAAGTTCTAAAATCTGGAATCTATAAAGGATGTAAACAAATTAACAAGCAAAAAACAACCCCAATAAAAGTTGGGCAAAGAACGTAAAACGATGCATTTTGAAAGAAGACATACATACAGCCAACAAGCATATGAGAAGATGCTCAACATCACTAATCATTAGAAAAATGCAAATCAAAATCACCATGAGATACGATTGGAGATTTTTCAAAGAACTTAGAATTACTATTTGACCTAGCAATCCCATTATTGGGTATATACCCAAAGGAATATAAATTATTCTACCATAAAGACACATGCATGCATATATTCATTGCAGTACCAGTCACAATAGTAAAGACATTAAATCAATGAAAATGCCCATCAACAGTAGTCTGGATAAAGAAAATGGTGCATATACATGATGGAATACTACACATTTATAAAAAGAAATGAGATCACATCCTTTGCAGCCACGTGGATGGAGCTGGAGGCTATTAACTTAAGCAAACTATCACAGAAACAGAAAATCAAATATCGTATGTTGTTACTTATCAGTGGGAGCAAAACGTTGAGTACACGTGGGCACAAAGAAGGAAACAACAGATCCCAGGGCCAACTTGAGGGTGGAGGGTAGGAGAAGGGAAAGGACTGAAAAACTACTTATTGAGTGCTATGCTTATTACCTGGGTGACAAAATACTCTGTACTCCAAACCCCCATGACATGCAATTTATCTACATAAGAAACCTGCATATGTATCCCTGAACTAAAAGTTAATAAAATAAAATAAATTATAAAGTCCAGTAAAAGATAAGTAAGATACAGTTGATGGAAGAAAAAAATGTATAGAACTAAAACATGCAAGCACATACATTCACACACACAGAAAAATGAGTACAAGTAAAATTGTGAAAAATTAAAAAAGATTGGTGGATTTTATCAATGTCAAAATCCAGGTTTTGAAATTATTCTATAGTTTTGCACAGTTACCATTAAGGCAAACTGGGAAAATTGTACAAGCTATCTCATATTTCTTACAACCGCAAGTGAATCTGCAATTATTTCAATTAAAATGAACTTAGAAAAGTTCACTGGGACTTCTAGTTTCAGCTCTGGCATATACATATATTGGGAGTCATTCCTCTCATTTGTTTTTGACAACAAAAAAGCTGAAAAACTAAAAATCAATCACCAAAGAATTGAGGTCACAGAGCAAACCACCTCCCTGAAATCAGGAGAGACAGGCAAATACAAAGAGTCACAGTGCACATCTGCTTACTTGGAGTGGAACCTGCAGGAAATATGAACCAGTAGGAACACTTAAATGGCAAATTTGATGAATATGTGGGAATATCCAAGAAAAATTCCCTCGTGACTCTTACAAGGGTAGGAAATTAATCATTTTGAAATACACCTATAGTGTTCTTCATAACAAAGACTTGCTATCCAAGGAAAAACACCCTACCACAGCTTTGTTCCAGTGTAATAACAGTGGGCTACAATTGACAGAACTGTAAGACACAACTTCTATTTAAGTAGGCGTTCTTAGGGAAGCCCAAAAGCAAAGGAAGATACAGAAACAAAGACATTAGAGAAACTTGAAGTTGCTGGCAGATAAAGAAATATTAGGAAAATCCCACTCCTAGCCACACTGACATAAAATATTATGCTAAAGGTCTCTCTACCTCAGTTCCTGTTACCTGTGTTCAGGTTTCAAATAAAATTTTAAAACCTGCTATAAGGCAAGAAAAAAAGAGTCTAAAGAGAAAGTAAGCATCAGAACTAGACTGAAAAAAGACACAGAGTTTGGAATTACCAGATGGGAAATTTACATTAATTTTGATTAATATGTCAAGAGTTCTAATGGGAAAAGTAGACAACATGCAAGAACAGATGGATAATGTAAGCACAGAGATGGAAACTCTAAAAGAATCAATGAAAAATGCTAAAAATAAAACACTGTAACGTAAATGAAGAATGCCTTTGATAATCTCAGCAGCAGACTGGACAAAGCCAAGGAAAGGATCTGAGGTTGAAGATATGTCAGCAAATATTTCCTAAGTGAAAATGCAATGAGGAAATAGAATAAAAGCATAATAGAATGTATAAGAACTTTGGGAAAGTTTTAACAGGAATAACTTATGCAAATGCCAGAAGAGGAGGGAAGACAGAATAAAGTGGAATAAAAATTTGAAGTAATATGGCCAAAAGCTTTCCAAAACTAATGACAGACTTAAAGCCACAGAATCAGAAATCTCAGAAAAACCAAGCAGAATAAATACCCACAAATTCTACAAGTACACATATAATGTCCAATTTGAAGCAAACCAAATACACAGAGAAAATCTAGAAAGAAGACAGCAGTTCAAAATAAAACAAAACACCTAACTTATAAAGGAAAAAAGGTAAGAATTGCTTTGGACTTCTTATCAGAAACCATGCAAACAACAGAGTTGGATAAATATTTAGTGTTGGGAGAAAAAAAATATCTACCTATAAACTGTGTACTTTTCCGCTAAGACTGATAACAAAGCTGAGATGCCCTCTCTCACCACTTCTATTCAACATAGTACTGGATGTCCTAGCTAGTGCAATTAAGCTAGTACAATTATACAAGAAAACAAAATAAATCTATGCCAATTAGGAAAATAAAATAAAACTATTTTTGTTTACAGATGACATGATTGTTATTGACAACAAAACTCCTAGAACTAATAACTGATTACAAGATTGCAGGATACAAGGTTAGTAAGCAAAAGGAAATTGCTTTGCTCCACACCATCAACAAACAATGGGATTTTGAAATTTAAAAAAATAGCATTTACAATAGTACCCCACAATATAATATTTAAGTTTAAATCTAACAAAATATGTACAGTATTTATATGTGAATAACTACAACACTCTGATGAAAGAAATTCAAGATCTAAACAGAGAGATACTCCATACTCATGAACTGGAACACTCAATGTTGTTAAGACATCAATCCTTTCCAACTTGATCTAGATTTAATATAATTCCAATAAAAATATCAGCAAGCCAATTTAGATATCAACAAACTGATTCTATAGGCAAAAAATCTGGAATAGCCAACACAACACTAAAGAAGGAAAATGAAGCTGGAAGACTCACACTATTTGACTTCAAGGCTTCCTATAAAACTACGGCGATGAAGACAGTGTAGCACTGGCAAAAGAATAGACACATAGATGTTCTGAAATAGTCTCACACAGATAGAGTCAATTGACCTTTGAAAAAGCAACAATGACAATTCAATGGAGAATTGACAAGCTTTCAGCACAGACAGTGCTAGAAATATTGGAGGACACACCCATGTGCAAAAAAGAAAAAAAAGAAAATAATTTAGCCACAGACCTTACATTTTACACAAAAATGAACTCAATGTTAATCACAGACCTAAATGTAAAATGCAAAACTATAAAACTCCAAGGGATCGTACAAGAAAATAAAATAACCTTGGATATGGTGATAAGCTTTTAGATAAAATACCAAAAGCCAGTCAATGAAAGATAAATATGGTAAGTTGGATTTTATAAAGATAGTAGAGTTTTTTATTTAGGGGAGGCTTTGGGAGAGACAGATACCGTCGCTGGTAGAATATCAAGAAGTTAGTAATGATGATCAATGTTAGAGAAAGAAACAGGGAAACTCTTGATTCAGTGGTAGAAGGGCATCTTCATTTTCACTGAATTCCCTGTTGCACATTGGAAATAATTTCCATATGCATATATTAAATTAATATTTCTAAATCAGGAAACGAAACAAAACAGAGATTCTAGTACAGCGTAGAAACATGCGTTGGCATCACAGGCATGCAAAGAAAAGCTCTTAGTATTTGTATCAGCCATAAACTTCACATAAATCAGTAGAGTACTGTGATTGCTAAAAATTGGTGAAATAGGGATTTCCTTAATAGGAATATTACTTTTAAAAACCACACTTTCACTGTATATTAGATAAAGGGAGGATGGTTCTTGGCTCCTCTTTCTTAGGAGAGCTACGTTCAGTTTCAGGATTTTATATAATGAGAAAAAGAACATAAACATGTATTTAGCCTAGGAACTAGTGAATAAATTCAAATGCATTCTCCAACAGTTCTAGAGGTGGGTAGTGTTATCATTTTGATTTAGAAAATGTGAAAATTGTCACTGGCAAATTGAACGACCTGCTGAAAGTCACAATAGTAGCAGAGAATCTCAGCCCACATCTTCCTGCTATCAGGGCCTGAGGGTTTCTGTCCACTCTGCCATGTTGCCTCCAGAGGGATATCGACAAAGTGCGAGTTTTCAAGATGAACGTGCCAGAAATAGAGAGGACCTGGAAATCAGAGGAGGTAGTTGTGTGACAAAGGCACTCTTTTGAGTATTTCAAAGGCCATTTTGTGCTAGTTAAGCTACATGTGATCTGCATGTGTCAAAGGGACAGAAATGGGACAAGGATGTAGAAGCTGTAGGAAAGAAATGTAAACTCAGTACTTGACAAACACGTGCACATCTTTTCGGACTTCTCAAGCATTGCGTCTCTCATGAAACTTATCCTTATTCTCCTCTTGCAAGTAGGACTCGCTACTCCTTTTTGTCCTCCTCTTCTATTATATGAAAGAGCTTGTGCCAGATTGACATTGCTGCTTTTTAAAGTATTTGACAAAATTCACCATTGATGTTATCTGAGCCTGGAGTTTTCTTTGGGGAAAGGCTGTTTATTACAAAGTCTTTGGGTAGTGTTCCCTTTTCTCCCTGACATCCTGTAACTTAAATGCTACATTGTAAAATTAACAATACTGAAATCTGATAAGGGATAAGATAGAGAAGAAAAAGATTATATATACACACATTCATAAAAAATGAGGTAGAAATACTCATAAAAATAGTCTTTATTTCTGCAACTGGTCACATAGTCATAGTTAGTATTTATAGCTATCTTTTTCCACTGATCATTACATATTCCATTTTCCCTCTACAAGTGCCTCAGCTGGCTGTGGTTCTTAAGCTGGTGGGGTGACTCAGATTTTTATTCTAGAAGGATTTGGCTATTAGTAGTCCTACCTGAATTGGGTTGTTGTAGTTTTTCATTAGTGTTAAACACAGGGCATGGTAGTACTAACAGACAACCTAAGGTATCTGCTGTATTCTAGACATATTATTCCTTATCTCCATTGTGGAGAATCAGTCCAACATCCACTGTGTAACCAGTGCCAATCATCCAGCCAGTATAGTAACTCCATATATTGCCTGTTGATTCAGACACATGAGGAGTATGAAGTGGCCAGATAGCAGTCTTGACTTCATTGTTATGTTTCCGTGTTTTACTCTCTATGTTCATGTCTTCATGTCTTAGTGTAGAGTAGTTGCTACTTCTTTCTCACTAGGTCCAATCAGCAGAATGTCATCCATGTAATAGACCAGTTTGATAACTTGTGGAACAAAGAGGTGATCAACATTCCCACAAACTAGATACTGACATAGGGCTGGAGGGTTGATATACCACTGAGGTAGGATAGTGAATGTGTATTACTGGACTTGCCTGTTGAAAGCAAACTGCTTCTGGTGGTTTTTATTAACAGGGGTAGAAAAAAGCATTGACAAGATCAATAACTGCATGCCAGGTGCCAGAGGATGTGTTAATTTGCACAAGCAATGAAACCACATCTGGTAAAGTGGTTTCAATTGGGGTTATTACTTGGTTAAGTTTACAGTAATGTACTTTAATTTTCCAAGATCCATTTTTCTTCTACACAGGCCAGATGAGTGAGTTGAATGTGCCACCTCTGCATCCTTCAAGTCCTTGACGGTGGCACTAATCTCTGAAATCCCATCAGGAATGCAGTATTGCTGTTTCATTACTGTTTTCCTAGGTGGAGGCAGTTCTAATGGCTTCTGCTTGGCCTTACTTACCATAAGAGACCTCACTGCATAGGTCATGGAGTCGAAATGGGGACTGCTAGTTGCTGAACATGTCTATTCTAATCACACGTTCTGAAATTCAGGAAATAACCACAGGATGGGCTCAAAGGCCCACAAGGCCCACTGTGAGATGAACCTGAGCTAAAACTTCATTAATCACCTGACCTCCACAAGTCCCTACTCTAACTGGTGGACCACAGTAATGTTTTTGCTCTCTTGAAATCAGCATCAGTTGGGAGCCAGTGTCCACTATTCTTCCCTAAACTATGGTTATTTCTTTTTCCCCAGTGACGATGACCTTGGTAAAAGGCTGTAATCTATTTGCAAAAGACTGGGGAAATATTAACAGTATACATTTCTGGAAGTGTAGCAGAGTCCTTCCTCAAGAGACCCAGCCTCCCGTTCATTAAAGGGGTCCTGGGTCGGTAAACTGGCACAATTCTGGGAATTGATAAAGGGGTCATGACTCTGTGTTTTTGTGATTCAAGTTAGATTTTAGTTCACTTGACCTAGAACTCTCTTGCTTGTACGAATCACATAAGAATGTAATAGTCTGCTCATCTTTTCACTTCTAAGAACACCATGATCATTTAGCAAATGCCATAGGTCTCTGAGAGTCCGACTATTCTGATGATTGCTGTGATTTTGCTGTCCATTATGGCAACCACACCCACCTTGCCTTTGGTTATTAAGTGCCACCACTTGACCCCTGCTACCCTGGTATCCAATTAATTTCATTGCATCTGGGTTTCCCAATTCTATGGCACTAGTTTCCACTGTAATTTCTACCCTACAGGCAAGAAAATCCACAGAGCTCTTTGAAGATGCTAGAGTTCCCCTTATAAATTTATTTCACAATCTGGGTGAAAAGTATGTCCTCTGGACCCTCTCAGCATGGGTGAGCAGGTCTTAAATAATAAATCCGCCCTAACATTTCAATCTCTTAAGCCTTTAAATTCTTTCTTCTACAGTACACCAGGGCAAGTCTGCCTTTTTTGCTTTATTTAATGCAAGCCAGCTTTTGGTCCATGTTTTGGTCAACCAACGAAACAAATGGTTAGAGCTACAAAATGAAGTTCAAAATCTCTGCTTAGTGGGAACATGTTTGTAAATTTGGCCTGATCCAAGTTAATTTCTACCGTTTTCCCACATCTCTGCATTCATTTCTATATATATTCCCTGTTACTGTTGGCATAAATTGGAAAAATCAAGTAGTTCTTTTGAAGTGTAGTACACCTTCTCGTGGGCACACTCTGCACCTCTCTTTTAGGACTTGAGTCTAGTCCTAAAATCTAGTCTTTTAGGACTGGACTAAAGTCTGGAACCAAAGATGAATGCAAGAAGAGGGGTCCTGGGAGACTCAGAATTATCTTGTAAGGCACCTATCTCAGGGGAGCCATAACAGGTTTCTCAGGCAATGTAGGGTTTGTCTCCTCAGACAGGGGTTGAGTGACTGCTTCTACTGGCAAAAAAGGCTTGTCAGAATTTAGGGACCTAATGTTAAGAATTCAAAATGACTGTACTAATGTATAATACCATCATCAGCAGTATGTCTTATTTCAGCTCTCAGGGTCCCATTTATTTGCAGTTAATACTGTCATTTTAATAGCACCTACCTTGAGAAGTTGATAAATTTGCATTATAATTCAGCCACTCACCAGATGAGATACTAGGTGTGGTTTTCAGCAATCTCAGCTCTGCGGCTTCAGGAAATAGGGTCTCTTTCAGGGAAGACATAGAAACCTCCAGGTCATTTATACAGTGCTAGATCTGGAAATTAGAATCTCTGAGCTCATCCTTGTCTTTTCCCACTTTGTTCAGTGCAATTAGAAGCTATCAGTCAATCTCATTATACTTGTCAGTTTGACAAAAAAAAATGTCCTAAGGTATCAAATATAGTCACCTGGAATTTTGCCTCTTACAAGTATTCAATTAGGAGTGTCTAGTGGTGATATTTTGTGTATTTCTGTTGCCACATCACACTATGTACTGTTAGTGTTCTCCTTACTACTGAAAACAGAATCATGAGCACCTTTATATCTAATCAAATCAGAGGACTAACTCCAGAAACTCCAGAATCAACTCAGAAAACTCATCTTTGAGATTCTTTCTCTCCTCCAATTTTTAAATAGATTTAGGTTGTTGTTGTTATTGAGTAGTGAGTTCCTCGTATATTTTGGATATTAGCCCTTAGCCAAAGTATGTTTTGAAAATACTTTTTCCCTCAATCCATGGGTTGTTTCTTCACTCTACTGATTGTTTTCTTTACTATGCAGAAGCTTTTTGGTTTCATGTAATCCCATTTGTTTATTTTTCCTTTTATTGCTTGTGCTTTTAGGATTGTATCGAAGAAATCTCTCTGTCCAGACCAATGTCATGGAGCTTTTCCCAGGTTTACTTTACTTTAGCTTTAGGTCTCATGTTTAAGTCTTTAATTAATTTTGAATTAATTCTTGTATAAGAGCTGAGATAAGGATCTATTTTCTTTCTTCCGTATGTGGATCTTCAGTTTCAGCCAGTAACAGACTGTTTTGATTACTGTAGTTTTGTAATATATTTTGAAATTCAATAGTGTGATGCATATAACTTTACTCTTTTTGGTTAAGATTGTTTGGCTATTTACAATCTTCACAGTTACATATATATTTCAGGATTATTTTTTCTGTTTCTGTGAAAAATGACATGGGAATTTTGTTAGAGATTACATTGAATCTATAGATTGCTTTGGATAGTATGGATATTTTAACAATATTAATTCTTCCAATCCATGAACATGATATATATTTCCATTTACTTGTGTCATCTTTAATTTCTTTCATCAATGTTTCATAGCTTTCAGTATGCAGATATTTCAATTTCTTGATTAAATTTACTTCTAAGTATTTTTTGATTTTATTGTAAATGGGATTTTTTTTCTTAATTTCTTTTTGAGACAGTTTGTTGTTAGTGTATAGAAACACTGCAGATTTTTGTGTATTGATTTTGTATCCTGCAACTTTACTAAATTTATGAGTTCTAACAGTTTTTGGTGGCATTTTCAGGATGTCTACACTCATATGTTCATTTCAGCATTATTTACAATAGCCAAGATATGGAAACAACCTAACTGGATTAAAGTGGATGAATGGATTAAAAAATCAGTGGATGAATAAATTTTGAAAAATATGGTAGAGATACACAATGGAATATATCATCCAGTTTTAAAAAGCCAGAAATTCTGTCATTTGCAACAACATCTTGTATCCTGCAAATGAGGATCCTGCAAATGAGCATACAAAATGAGGTCATTATGTTAAGCATAATAAGCCAGGCACAGAGAGACAAACACCATGTGATTTCATTTGCATGTGGAATCTAAAAGATATGAACTCAGAAGTAGAGAGTAGAATGGTGATTGGCAGAGGCTGAGTGTGTTGGGGGGACAGCGTGGGGAAGGATGGATGGGGAAAGGAAAGACGTTGGTTAACAGATCCAAAGTTACAGTCAGATAGGAGGAATAGTTCTAGTGTTTGATTGCACAGTACGGTGACTATAGTTAATAATAATATATTGCGCATTTCAAAATAGTGAAAAGAGAGGATTTTAAATGTTCTCACCACAAGAAATGATAAATATTTGAGGTGATGGACATGCTAATTACTTTGATTTGATCATTCTACCATATACATGTTATCAAAATATCACTTTATAAATATAAACAATCATTATTTGTCAACTGAAAATAAAATAAAACAACAAAAAAACAATGTTCCTTTGGTTCCTTTAAAGACTTAGGTAAGAGTTGATGCTCCAGTCTTTAGTCTGAATTCCACAGGGCAGCAGGCTGGAATTTAGGCAGAGTTTCTACATTCCAGTCTTCAGGAGAGTTCCCTCTCCTTCACTAAACCTCAGTCTTTGTGCTGAAAGCCTTCAACTAATTGGGTGAGACTTACCCACATAATGGAGGATAATTTGCTTTACTCAATTTTACTCAAAGTCTAGTGATTAAAATATTAATCATATATAAAAGTATCTTCACAGCAATATCTAGACTGGTGTTTGACCAAACAATTGAGCACCATAACGTAGGCAAGTTAACACATAAAATCAATCACAGACAGGAAGACAGGAAACTAAATCTTTTTTGTCTTTCTACTTCCAGAGCCTTGAAAGTGTCTAGAAAATAGTAGGTATGAAATAAATATTTATTTATTAATTAGTAAATAGTCCATTGCCTGCCAATTTAATGATAGCTTTTCAAGGCAATGAGTTTCCTGTTTCTGTTTCTAGAGATGGGGACAAATATTGAGTGATTGTGAGATGAGAAGTTAAGAATACCTGCTTAGAGAAAGTTTATGATTACTGGAAATTCTAGAGTGTGAAGAATTTTATTCTTTGTGGAATATGATAGGATATTTTTTACTTCGTTCCATATGTGCCAAAAGCTTAAAAATCTTCATTAGAAAGGACTATGAAGCAGGATGAGCTATGAAGCAAATTTAGAAACCAAAATTAATGACAAGTTGCTCACAAACCCCTCACCTGTCTAACGTCTTTTCTAAGCGATCACATGTTCTCCGTGGGAGCATATGCATGGGGTGTATGTCTTTTTCTCTCTGTGTACTTTATTTGGTGTCTTTTTCGCTCCCCGTACTTTATTTGAAAACCTGTCTGGAAGGGATATTGGAATAGCAATGAGGAAGGAGCTGCCAGGTTTGGTGATTCATTTCTATATAGCCTGAGGCCATTTTTATTCCCAGGAGCCCACACAGAAATCATCATCTATGGCTGTTTCCTCATCTCTGTGCATCCCTGCCTCCAGGAAACAGAGTCAGGGAGGACTCAGTGAAATCTTAGGGACATGTAAGAGTATAAGGAATGCAGAGGGTCTCCTCCCCACCTGCAAATATCTCCCCTCCCCTCAAAGAAAACTATTTTGAGAAAACAGTCAGGTATTATAGGGTTTGTGAAAACTTATAATCCTGAAACCTTTTATAGCCAAGGTTCCCCAATAAATACTGAAAGACATTGGCAAGGCAGCTTGTGGTTATACAGCTGGAAGATGGAGAGAACTGTAAACACACAGACTAAAGAGAAAACTTCCTTGGCTGGCCTGAGGGGAGGGAAGAATTATCTCATCTGCTTGTTCTGGGGAACAATGCATTGGCTACCATCTGGAAGTTGAACTGGTGAGATCTGACAACGCATTACCAGGAACAGGAAGACACGATGGTAGGCAGAACTCTTACCCTCTGGAATCATGCTTTCCAAACAGAAGAGGCACCTACTTTTAAGTGAAAAGTGCCCCTCCCACCTAAGTTCTTGATCATTAGATGAACTATAAGGAACATCCACGCATTGACAGCTTACGTCCCTGCATTTTAATTTGAGTTCTAACAAGGAATCACTGTGAACCATGGCCAGGTGGGAAGAACATGGGAAATGGGTTCTGACTCTCAGATCCTAGAGAAGTTGGAGATCTTCTACCCCTCAGCTTTCTCAGTTCCAAAGTGAGCAGGTGAGACTGGATGAGTTGTAGAGCCCCACGGAGTTGAGCTCATCTATGTGTGTGACTTGCCATCTGGAAGAATCAGGTAAGGACTAAGAAGGAGCCAGACCTCAGGATGCTGAGCATTGTGTGTCTGTCCCACAGGATCCCCTCCCCTCCCCTCTCTAATCTTCTCCCCTAGAAGGGCAGACCCTAGAGTATCCCCAATAATTCCTGCTGGTGTCCATGCCTGTGTATGATTGATAGGTGTCACCTGTGACTTGCCTGTAACCAAGAGAAAATGGCAAACTGGAGCTGGAGGCTCCCTTTTGCTGGCTTTGGAGAAGCAAGCAGCCACATAGTGAGAGGGCCCGGGGAGGCCACATGGCAGGGAACTCTAGGAGCTGAGAGTGGACACTGACTGACATCCAGCAAGAAAACAGGACCTCGGTCCTACAACTGCTGGAATATAACTCAGCCAACAACCTCAAGGTAGTGAATATTTCCCCAGTTGAGACTTTGATGAGAGGCCAGCCCTGGATTGCAGCATGATGAGACCCCAAAGGAGAGGACGCAGCTAATCTGTACCCAGGCTTGTGAGTTACAGAAACTGTGACATGACAAATGTTTTGTGACTTAACAAACTTTTCCCTAAGTTGCTAACATTGTGTTTATTTATTATGCAGCAAAAAGTTCTAATACATCTGCCTTTCTCTGTGCCTTGTTTGGAACGGGTTCCCTTCCCTCTGACTTCCAGAGGAACCCAACTTCCGTTGGGTTCAGTCAGTGGAAGCACTAGGAGATCAGAGGATGAGAAGTGAAGGAAGTTTGGGAATTCAAACTCCTTTCCGTCTGTACAAGCAGCCCTCTCCATATGGCCGCCCTCTTTGGAGTTAGGAAACTGTTTTCTTCCTTTGCTCTGCCAGGCTCTCCTGGCTGTTGCTACTGCCCCGAGAATACCTGACCATTCCTTGTGCTTTATCTGTACCTTCACCACACTTTTTGCAAAGATTCCCTTTATTAACCTTTCCACAAATAACCCAGATAGATGAGTCACCTGCTTCCTGATGGGTCCTGACCAACACAAGGCTTCAAGGAGACATATCACATGAGCTCCTTTCCTGCCCCCAACAGATGGAAAGAGGAAAATGAAATTAAATATCCACCACAGGCAGACTTTGTGCGCATAGATTGGTGGATAATTATTAAATTACTTTTTGCACAACCTTGAAAAAAATTGACTTGGGATTTGAAACGTAGATGCCGATGCCTTCTATTAATAGAGGTCAAATTTGGCCATTCCTGCAAGAAAATTAATGAGATACAAATTTCTAAATTAAGACCACATTTTTATGTGTATAGTAAAAACTGAGCACAGAAGAGGAAAAGGGCTTTATGGACTCTGTTGATTTGGGATGAAATAAGCTCATTCCATGCTTGCTGCTGTGGTGGAGTGTCTCACATTGTATGATCTTTGTCACAGACGTCACTTATTGGGCATCGAACATGCACACGTTGTGTGGTACTCAGTGCCTGCCCTGTACTCACTGAGCCTTGCAGAAAGGAGGTGGTTGAGCTCCTTTGTCCAAATTCACCAACAGACTGGTTGGCAGACCTCTGTTTAAACCTAGCTGGCTGGCTCCCACTTTGTGTTCAGTACCAATGAACCAATTCACATTATTACACAGTTCGCCCAAAGAAAGGGAGGGTTTAGATTAGGCCTTGGATTGTGAAATGGGAGACTATTATTTATTCATAAAGGCAGTGATTTCAATCTCAGTGAAAGCTACTTGAAACAGATAATGTGCCTTTTATATAGACACGTAAATAGGTCCCTGTTCAGGAATATACCATCATTCTTTCCTGTTGTCTGTGATAAGCTGAGATGTATTTTCAGGCCTGACATGTGCTGTAAGAAGCATGCATTAGCACACTTTGTGTCTTTTTATCATGGTGCCTATTGACTCAAGGAGAAAATGTTGCCTATTAAGTTTTACATTAACTAGAAACCCAATCACTCATTAAGAAATGATTAACTTAATCCCAGCACTTTTGGAGGCTGAGGCGGGCAGATCACGAGGTGAGGAGCTTGAGACCAGCCTGACCAACATGGTGAAACCCTGTCTCTACTAAAAATACAAAAAGTAGCCTGGCATGGTGATGTGGACCTGTAATCCTAGCTAATTGGGAGGCTGAGGCAGGAGAATAGCTTGAACCTGGGAGGTGGAGGTTGCAGTGAATCGAGATTGCGCCACTGCACTCCAGTTTGGGCAACACAGTGAGACTCCATCTCAGGAAAAAAAAAAAAAAAAAGATTAAATTTGACATTGCCTCCAATGGCAGAGGGTGCACTGCTGTTGCTGTTCTTGCTACTGTTTTTATTTTTCGTAATTGTTCATTTAAAAACAACTTATGAGACAAAGCCTTTGGCTTCTGTTATGTGGAGGCTGAGACAGATGCAGCCCATGGCAACATCTCACCACAAACACACAAATTTTAGGACATGGGCTTATCTGTGGTAGTCAACAGTTTATCCCGGAGTCATTCTCAAACCACGAGAGGATGTGAAAGGAGTAGATATGTTGTCTGTCCTCCATTATGCTCCTCCCCCGCCTCAAGTGTCCCCAAGCGATTAGACTCAATGACATGGGTGTCATTTTTTTGGGATGAGCTGTCATTCTTACATGAGCATCTGTCCCAACACGTAACAAATAGCTTGTGTGGCTCAGTTTTCTGGGATGTGGGTAGCTGACACAAGGCTTCCAGAGGGCCTGGGCCAGGATATTTAGGCACCAGATGTTTTCCCAGAACTCTGGGGACAAGGACCACAAGTATGGGCTTCCCTGCAGTGCAGCTGGAGGTAGGAGGTAGGCTAGTCTAGGTTAACTTACCACAGATCAATCCATTAAATGGAAAATTCATCATGTTTCCTGACTCTACCAATGTCCTACAAAGCTTTTTTCACTCAACCGTTTATGACGATAACAGGAACTCACGTTAGAAGTGTTGGTAAAGATCAGTAGGCTATGGATGTTAGGGCACAGAGTGTGTAGGCATAGGCATTTCTCCCTTAAATCCAATTTTCACATCTCTGTCCTAACCTCTGGCCCTGCTTCCCCTCTCTGTTTCTCAGTTCTCTCTCAGTTTTCCCTCTTTCTGTCCTTTATCTGCCTAATTCCCTGTTTGACCCTAGGAATCTCCTTTTCCTGTGTGACCCATTAATCCCCAAGGACGGTAATATAGGCATCCTGATCCCTCGTAGGTCTCCTTCTTATAAATCTACTTTAGAAAAATATGTGATTCAGCCTCTGTGCTAACATCCATCCCTGAATCTGAGGATAATTAAAAAAGAGCCTCCTTGTTATCTTGTAAATCACACTTGGAAAAGGATTATTTGATCTATGATCTTGCTAAAATCATGAATGACAAGCAGATGTACCAATGGAGCAGTCATTATCAGAAAAAATATCTATATCAATTGTGAAGAAATACTGTATAATTATTTTTCTTGTTAAAAATCGATTAAATAGGGTGCTTTGGGCTCTAAGGAAGAGAAACATGATTCATATTGGATTGAGCAATAAGGGATTTCATTGGTTCACAGCACAGGAAGTGGCATGGTCGGTTGGAATTCATGTACAATTTCATCAAGGGACCTCTCTTGGCTCTTCTCAGTCTGGATTCTTCCCCTTTGTTTTCAGATGGCTGCAGCAACAGCCAGGGTCCCCAGCTTTCCAATATATTCAGAGCAACAGCCAGGGTCCCCAGCTTTCCAATATATTCAGAGTTCCATCTTAATAGTAAGAGACTTTCCATCCTGCAGGTGGACACAACCTACATTACCTGTTCCCTGGGGCTGTCCATCTTCCTGTCTCAGTGCATTCAAGGTTGGGATTTTAGATACAAAGACACTTTTCATTGGGCTCTGCTGTTCCATTCAGACCCATGCCTCTCCACACCCTCTCTCTGTGCTCTGTTCCTCACACACCCCATGCCCACCAGCACCCTTTACTCAAGTCCTACTGTGTCCTAAATTCCCAAGGGCTTCTACTCATCACTGTAAGCAACACAAAACAAACACAGCAAACAATCCTAGCACCAAGCTGATTTGGATGCTTTAAAGTATAGGTACCTCACCCAATAATTTGCTGCCACACTTATTCTTATTCTAGTGGCTTTTACTATTTATATTCGGTACTATGCATTGAGCATGTATTACATTAAATTGTAGCACTTTTGTATCCTAAAGTGTGTGTGTGTGTGTGTGTGTGTGTGTGTGTATTCTGTAGGGTTTTCTATGTACAAGATCATGTAATCTATAAGTAGAGATAGATTTGCTTCTTCCATTCTATCTTGATGCATTTTATTCCTATGATTTTCTTTCCCAATTGCCCTGGTTAGCCCTCCAGTACATTGTGAGGTGGACATGGCGAGAGGGGACATCTACGACTTGTTCCCATTTTTAGATTTAGGTTTTTCATAGAGTCTCTTTTTCAAGATGAGGAAGTTACTTTCAGTTCTTACTATTGCATCTTTTGAATCTCAACGAGATTGTGTTAAATCATTTTTATGTATCTATTGGGATGAATATATGGATTATGTCCTTATTCTATTCTTATTATTTCTTAAATTGACTTTTCAGATGTCATACCAAACTCGCATTTCTGAAGAAACTGCACTTCATTATCATCTTTTTATATATTTCTGGATTCATTTTGCTACTATTTTGTTGAGGTTCTTTGCATTTATATTCATGAGACATTGGTCTGTAGCTTCCATTTCTTATGATGTCTTTGTTTTGTTTTCATATTAGAGTAATACTGGTCTCATATAATGAGATGGAACGAGCCCTCTTATTTTGGAAAGAGTTTGTGAAAGATGGGGATTAATTCATCTTTGAGTGGTGAAATTCACCAGTGAAGCCATCTAGACATGATCTTTTCTTTGTGGGGTATTTTAAATTACTTATTCTGTATCTGTTGTAAATTTATTTCATTTTCTCTTTTTTCTTGAGTCAGTTTTATAAGGTTCTTGAGTCAGTTTTGTAAGTTAACTCTTTCTAAGAATTTGTTCATTTTATAGGCTACCTTTTTTTTTTTTTTGCCAGAGACTTCTTCATACTACTACTTCCTTATAATCTCTGTTTCTCTAAAATTTTATTTATTTAACTAAAATATTTTAGAGACAGAGTTTTTGCTGTGTTTCCCAGGCTGGCTTTGATGTCCTGGGCTTAAGTGATCTTTGTACCTCAGCCTCCTGTGTAGCTGGGTCTACAGGTACCTGCCACTTAGCCTAATCTCTGTTTTTGCTTTTTAAAGAAATGTCTGTAAAGTTGGTAAGGATGTCCTCTCTTTTATTCTTAATGTTATTATTTTGAGTCTGTCTTCTTTATTCTTGATCAGTCTTGCTAAAGAATGGTTAGCTTTGATCTTTTCAACGGTGCAGTTGTTGATAGTGTCGATTTTCTCTACTGTTTTTATGCTCTCTGTTTCATTTAAACCCAATCACATATTTATTATTTCCCTCCTATGCTTGCTTTGGGTTTAGTTTGTTCTTCTTTTTATGGTTTCCTAAGGTTGAAAGTTAACCTGTTGATTTTACCTCTTTCTTACTTTAAAATTTCTTATTATGTACATTTAAGGCATACAACATGAGGTTTTGACATAATATAGTAAAAATGATTGCTACAAACAAGCAAATGAACATATCCATCACAAACACAAGGTTACCTCTTTTTGGTCTATGTGGGCGTGTAGTAAGAGCACCTAAAATGTACTTTCTTAGCAAATTTCCATTTTCAGTACAATATTATTGACTACAGTTCTCATGTTGTACATCAGATTTCTAGGCTTATTCATCCTGGAGAAACACAGCTTTATACACTTTGATTTACATCTTTCCATTTTCTTGTGCTCCCATAACCACCATTCTACTCTGTTTCTATGTATTTGACTCTTACTTTTTTAATATGCATTTACAGTTATAAAATTCTCTCTTAGCTGCATTTTATAAGTTTTGGTAAATTTTTCTTTCATTGGCCATCCATTTCGAAGTATTGTCCAATTTTACTTCTGATTTATTGTTCAATTTGTTGGTTATTTAAGAGTATGTTATTACTTGCCACATGTTTGTGAATTTACCAAATATTCTCCTGTTATTGATTTCTGATTAATTCCTTGTGGCAGGAAAACATATTTGTATAATTACAGTTCTTTTAAATTTATTGAGGCTTTTATGTAGACTAGCATATGGTTTATGCTGGAGAATATCTCATATGTTCTTGAAGACAATATATATCTTGCTGCTCTTGGGTGGAATGTTCTATCAATGTTTGCCAGCTCCATTTATTTTTTAATGTTGTTCAGGTCCTCTATGGTGTTGTCTTTCTTTGCTGATCTTATGTTTAGTTATTATAGCTATTATTGAAAGTGGATTACTGGAGTCTCCATCTGTTGTTAAATTGTCCATGCCGTTCTTCAATTCTGTCAGGTTTTTCTCTCTTGTATTTTGGGATTGTACTATTTGTTAAGTGCACATATATTTGTAATTGTTAGATCTTCAGTCAATCAATCTTGACTGATTTTTTTTTGACAATTGTTATTTAGTTTTTATTTCATAATCATAAACTTAACTCTGCAATCCAGCTAGGCATGGGAGGGAACAAGGAAAACATGGAACCCGAAGGGAACTACAGTGAGAGCACAAAGATTCTAGGATACTGCGAGCAAATGGGGTGGAGGAGTGCTCTCCTGAGCTCCTGAAGGAATGATCTGTGGTGAAGATAAAACACAAGTCAAACTTATTCAAGTTGTCCACAGTCAGCAATGGTGATCTCCTTGCTGGTCTTGCCATTCCTGGACCCAAAGCACTCCATAGCCTCCACAATCTTCATACCTTCTTTCATCGTGCCGAAGACCACATGTTTGCCATCCAACCACTCACTCTTGGCAGTACAGTTGGAAAAATGGGAACCATTTGTGTTGGGTCCAGCATTTGCCATGGACAAGATGCCAGGACCTGTGTGCTTTAGAATGAGGTTCTTATCAAATTTCTCCCCGTAGACGGACTTGCCACCAGTGCCATTATGGCACGTGAAGTCTCCACTCTGACACAAACCCTGGGATTATTCTGTGAAAGCAGGAACCCTTATAACCAAATCCTTTCTCTCCAGTGCTCACAGCACGAAAATTTTCTGCTGTCTTTGGAAGTTTGTCTGCAAACAGCTCGAAGGAGACATGGCCCGAGGGCTTGCTGTCAACAGCAATGTCGAAGAACATGGTGGGGTTGACCATGGCTGATAGTACAGGGCTACTGGCAGCGGCGGCATCTAAAAAGTCTTTAGTAACATTTTTGTTGAAGTCTATTTTGCCTGTTGTTATTATAGACATTTCAACTTTCTTTGCTTATTGTTGGCATGTTACGTTACGTCTCATGCTTTTACTTTCAATCTGTTTATTTCTGTTAATCTAAAGTGTGTCTCTTGTAGAAAAAATATGCATAGACATTGCTTTCATTTTTTATGCATTGTGTAAAACTGTTTTTTAATTAGGGTGTTTCATTAATTTGCATTTGATGTCATTACTGATAAGGTAAAATTTACTTTTGTCATTTTGCTATGTGTTTTTTATGTGTCTTATTTCTTTGTTTTTCCATTGCTGCCTTACTGACTTCTTTTGTCTTAAGTAAAAATTTTCTAGTGTAGCATTTCAATTTCCTTTTTGTTTCCTTTATTATGAGTTTTGAGTTAGTCTTAATGGTCACCCTGGATATTACAATTAACATCTTAATTTATAGCAAACTAACCTGAATTAATACTAACTTAATTCACTCGTGTATGGACACTTTGCTCCTGAATGATTCCATTTCTTCTCTACTACTTAGTGCTATTATTGTTCTACAATTACATCTTTATGCAGTCTAAATTAATCAACACAGCATTCTAATAACTGCTTCACACTGCTGTCTTTTATATCAAACAGGAGAAGAATTACAGAAAAATACATTTACTTCTTTTCTTCTGACATGCATGACTTTTATTTCTTTCTCTTGTCCAATTGCTCTGGCTAGAACTTCCAGTATATGTTGAATGGAAGTGGCAAGAGTTAACATCTTTGTCTTGTTCCTGGCCTTAGAAGAAAAGCTGCTGGATTTTCACTGTAGAGTAGGATGTTAGATGTGGCTTGTGATATATGACCTTTATTGTGTTGAAGTATATTCTTTCTGTACCTAATTTTTTGAATGCTTTTTTTTTTTAATCCAGGAAGGATGTTGAATTTCATCAAAAAATTTTTCTGTATCTTAGATGATCATATAATTTTTTTTGAGACAGAGTTTTTTTTTTAACATTCTTTTAATTTGATATATCGCATTTATTCATTTGCTTATGGTAAACTATCCTTGCATCCCAATGATAAATCCTACCTGATCATGATGTATGATCCTTTTAATGTGTTGTTGAACTTGGTTTGCTAGTATTTTGTTGAGGATTTTCTGCATTTTGAATCTCACTTTTGGGTGTTTATCCAAACAAAATAAAATCAGGATCTCAAAGAGATGTCTGCACTCCCCAGTTCATTGAAGCACTATTCACAATAGCCCAGATAGGGAAACAGCCTAAGCATCAGTTGATGGATGAATTGATAAAGCACATGTGATGTGTATGGAATATACATTCTATTCAGCCTTAATAAGGAAAGAAATTCTGCCATTTGTGACAACACAGATAAACATGGAGGATATTATGCTAACTAAAACAAAGCAGACACAGAAAGACAGATACTTCATGATCTCACTTCTACGTGAAAAAGTCGAACTCATGGTAATAGAATAGAATGGTGTTGTCAGGGCCTGGGGGTGGTAGAAATGGGGAGATGTTGGTCAAAGGGCATAAACTTGTAGTTATAAGATGAATAAGTTCTGGAGGCATAATGTACAACTGGGTGACTATAGTTAATAATAATGTATTGTCTACTTGAAATTTGCTGAGAGTAGATTCTCACTACACACTCAGAAGAGACAACTCTGTGAGGTGGTGGATGTGCTGATTAGCTTGATTGTGATAAGCAATTCACAATGTATACATCTATCAAAACATCACACTGTACACCTTGAATGTACACAATTTTTGGTTTTAAATCATACCTCAATAAAGCTGAAAAATACATTTATGCTGTTCTTTATATTTACACATAAAATGTAGGTATTTTGCTGGTGCTCTTGTGTCCTTTGTGGACATTTGAGTGACTTTATAGTATCCTTTCAAAGTAGCCTGAATTACTCCCTTTAGTATTTCTTTGTAGGGCTAGTGACAAATTGTGTTTTTGTGTATCTGCAGATGTCTTAATTTTTTTCCTGTTGTTTTGGAAAATATATTTTCTCAATGGAGAATTATTGATTTATAGTCTCATTTCCCCAGAACTTTGAATAAGGCATCCTGCTTCCCTGTAGCTGCCATGTCTTTTGATGATGAGACAGCTGTTAATCTTACTGAGGAAGCCTTGCCCATGAGGAGATCTCTTTTTTCTCTTTCAAGATTCTCTTGATGGTTTGATGTGTTAGGATATGGATCTCCTTGAATTTATGTTACTTGGAGTTATTGAGCTTTTTAGACACGTCCATTAATATTTGTCATTATATTAGAAAGATTCTGGCCACTATTCCTTGAAATATTTTTTCTGCACTCCTATCTATCCACCCCCCTGCTGGGATTCTGATTATGTGTATCACACCTGGTGGATGATGTTCCACAGGTCTCTGACACTCTGTCCCTTCTTCATTCTTTCTCTTTCTCTTCCTTAGATTGTATAATCTCATTTGATCTATCTTCAAGTTCACCAATTCTTTCTTCTCCAGCTCCATCTGTTGTTGAGGTCCTCTAATGATTATCTTATTTCAGTTATTGTACTTTCCAATTCCAGAATTTGTATTCAGTATTTCATTATAATATCCCTATTCATTGATAATCTCTATAATATCTCTCTTCATTAATAATCTCTATTTGATGAGCCTATTGTCATATTTTTATTCTATTGTTTACACATGGTTTCCTTCAGTTTCCTGACCATAGTTGTAATAGCTTATTTCAGTGCTTTTTTTGTTTTGTTTTGTTTTGTTTAGAAACCTCAGCATCCTAATAGAAAGTATCTGTTGACTGCTCTCCCCATTCCCATTGGTGGCCCATATTGTCCTGTTTCCTTGTATGTTTCATATAGTTTTGTTGAAAATGGGACATTTTAGATAGTGCAAGGTGGCAGCTTTGGAGATCAGATCCCTCTCTCTCCCACTCCAAAAAACAGTTTGTTGTTGCTGCTGTTCTCGTTTTGTTTCTATTAATGCTGTTTGTTTATTAAGTAACTTTCCTGCACTAATTCTGTGGAGTCTGAATTCTCTGTAGTGTGCAAGCAGCGAACTCTTTGCTCAGTTACCTTAGTGGTCAGGCAATAATTGAACAGAGGTGTCCTTAAATCCCTTGAACTGATAAGCCTTTGCCCCTCTGCGGAGGCACCCTGTGCGATTGCTGAGGCACACTGGCAACATGAAGACAGTCTGTAACGGCCTGTGCGGGTCCTCAAGGGTAGCTGCAGGTGAGAGCCCAGGGGTTGGTCAGGTGTCCCCTGGGCATGCTCATAGCGCCCCCACAGAAGCCCTTCCCGGACCCCAGGAATATGTCAGAGCTCCTCAATCCTCTTCATCCTCAGCCCAATGCTGGGCCTTTTGCTCCCTGTGTCTCCCTTTTAATGATTTGGCAGGATCTCATTTGCCCCAGCTGGCATTGCAGCCTCGGGCAGCTGTGATATTTAAGCACATGTCATTCATGGTTTGAGAAATGGCTTGTGAATGGGATTTTTCCACAGACCTGTGAGACAGGCAAGTTAGTGACAGAACTCTGAGGATGGGACTCTTTGAGACACTCCAAATACAATTTCCCCCTTTCCGATGGTTCCACGGCTGCTGGTTTTCACAGGCACCGTGGCTGTGAGGCTTTCCAGGCCCCCTGAGCTGGGCTAGCAGAATGAGGTGTGGCAGGTTATGTCGCCGCAAGCCCCACTGTTCTGACTGAGGTGCAGTGTTCTCCTAGATAAATTCTCTTTCAATTGTTGCAAACATGGTTAATTTCCAGAGCTCTATGAAAGTTTATTTGGACAATTTTTGAGAGTACTTTTGTTGCTTTATGGAAGGACTGATTTACGGCAGCTCTCAGGAACCGTTCCAGAATTCCTGCTTTTTTTTTTTAACCTCATTTCTCCTATAGCACAGTGTCATGGGTGCCCGACCAGTGCCATGCACGCTCCTGTGACTGAGGGAGCTGTGGTGTCTCGGCGTGTGCTCAACATCACCAGCTGGTAGACGACTGGCTCTCATATCTGCCTGTCCATCCTCTTTAAAATGTACGACTTGGCCGGGCGCAGTGCTCACACCTGTACTCCCAGCACTTTGGGAGGCCGAGGCGGGTGGATCACCTGAGGTCAGGAGTTTGAGACCAGCCTGACCAACATGGAGAAACCCCGTCTCTACTAAAAATACAAAAATTAGCCAGGCATGGTGGCAGGCACCTGTAATCCCAGCTACTCGGGGGGCTGAGGCAGGAGAATCGCTTGAATCCGGGAGGTGGAGGTTGCAGTGAGCTGAGATCGCGCCACTGCACTCCAGCCTGGGTGACAAGAGCAAAACTCTGTCTCAAAAACAAACAAACAAAAAAATGTATAATTTGCCCTTCACAGACCAAGAGAGTCCCGTGTCCTTCACCCATGAGCTGCTCATATCCCTTCAGGTCCCTGATTCACTTTTGGCTGCTTTACTGGGCTAGATCCAGCCCATGACTGTCAATCATGGAGAATCCCAGAAGCAACGGCACTGGCTCCTCCTCCAATTTATGTATCTGTTCTAGCTGGTTCTAGTATTCCGGGTAACTTTTTCCTGCTTTTTTTTTTTTTTTCCATTTTTCCTGTTTCTTTACCAATTATTGGAAATGATGAAGTCAGCATTGTGGTACAGCCATGCCTACAGCTAAAGTCATGGAAATATTATCCATATTTTATCTAGTAAACACATATTTCATTTCACTCCTGACCTTTCCTTCCCGGGGAACAAAGTCTTAGTGATGCCATACTGCATATTCAGCAGAGTTCCGAGCTGTCCTCAAAGGCTGTTTGCTTCCTACTAATAAAAATCCTGAAACTAATGCTATTTATCTGCGTCATTGTCCAAGGAGGTTGCTATGCCTCTGCCTGTAGGTTATTCCCCTGCACCCCAGCTGGCCAGCTTTTTTATGAAGTGGCAAGACAGGAGGCTCTCACATCTGTGGGTTTCAGGTTTGTGGATTCAGCTCTCGGTGAGCAGGTTGAAGCTCCCTGACAAGGAGTGACAGTGATTCTGCTGAGCCCAGGGGAGAACCACAGTGGGCATGGGCTACAGGTTGGAAGGGATTCCTCTGGATCCGGTGGGGGCTGGCCAACCTCAGGCCCCCAGGCCAGCTTGGCTGTGCTGCCCTCTGCTTGTGGTCAGGTGTGCCCCGCTTTGCTGGTGCTAAGTGTCCTTGCACCACGGAGGAGACAACTACACTGTCTTCAGCCATAGCTGTGAACCAGGAGATTTGTGGGGGTTTTGGCACCATCCTTCTCAGCCACCAAAAGTCCTGCTTTCTGCAGGTGATCTGATCAGTGACAGGTGGTACTGTCCTGCCACACCTTTAGTAACGTGGTCTTACTTTGTTTAGCATTTGATCTCATGGGATCACCCACCACCAAAACCAGCCTCATCTCTCATTTTGTGCTGCAGATCCAACTTCAGGCCCAAGGTCCATCTTTCAAGACTCTGCCTTTTATCGTAGGCTTCCAGGCCATATTGGAGCAACATCTGTCACCCAGTGGGCAGCGAATGCTGCATGCTTTGAGCCCTCTATAGGCCTGGCAAGCAGGGCTTCATAAGCCACTGATACACATTTCGGGTAGGTGAGTGCGGAATCCAGAACCCGTCTGGTCGCAGAGACAGCCCTCCCTGTCAGCTCTAGGGCGAGTCTTCAGGCTGGTTAAGCACACAGGTATTTGAGGCCATCTCTAATCAGAAATATCAGGCATTTTAGTCAGGAGCCCTGTCTCCTCCTTTCCTTCCTCCCATTCTCTCTCCTTTCCTTCTTCCTTTCTCCCTCCTTCCTTCTCTCCGTTCCCCTCTTCCTTCTGCTTTCCTTCTCTCCCTTCCTCTTCCTGCCTTCTCCTAGAATTTCTGATTCTGTGAGGGTAACTCTGCTAAATAATTGGGCACCAGGATGAATAGCAGAAGGACTGATTTTAAGGAGCTCCTAGTCTCATGGGAGAGACAAGCAGGCACACACTTGGTGGAGACGCAGTGGGATAGGGAGACCTGCTGTGGGGGTGGCCTGGGGTGACGTGGTCCCAGAAAGGGATCGCAGCTCACAGGCAGGGCCAGGGCATGTGTAGCCCTGGGCAGGACCTCACCTCACAGAATCAATCCTGAAGAAGGAACACAGTCCATCACACAGGTGATGGGATAAGGAAGAATCAAAGGTGGGGAGGAGAGTGATGTCTCAAAGAAAAACAAGAATTTGTGTTCGGGGAAAAAGCAGGGTGATCCGGGGTGGGGCTTGTGGGGAGAGTGGCAAGGTGAGGCCTGAGAGGTGGGGCTGGCTGCCAGGAGACTTAGATACTGTGGAGCGTGTGTTTCCCTGGGGATCTGAGGGAGGTCTCTTCTGGGAGGTAGCCTGATGGGATTTGTATTTTAGAATGAGCACTCATTGGCAGTCTGCAGGGTTATGGGGAAAGTCATCCAAACAGTTGCTGAAATCGTTAGGGGTTATGAGAGCACAGTGCTATGGGGGATACTGGACAAGGGTCTGTTCAGCATTGCATTTGTTTCCTGAAGAGTGCCCTGGCTGACCTGGGCGCCTGCCTGGGCTTTGTGAGAGAGGACAGGACAGGACAGGACGGGACAGTCTTTTGGTGAACTTTGCATTAGGATGCAGGGCAGAAGCCCAGCTGTCAGGGAAAGAGAGACTAATTAATTCAGGATATTCCCCTCCTGGTTGGAATGGCCTCCTTTCCCCTCCTCTCTGACCTGGGGAGCTGGTGTTACTCAGGCTCTGCTATGGCCTCTCTGACAAGCCACAGCTTTTACAGGCGGGCTCTTCCCCAGGCAGATTGAGTTCTTTCTCTAGAAAACAGTACTTGGATTTAATTTTGAGTGCAACCATGACTGGTCCCTGCAGCTGAGGGAGTGCAAAGGAGGAAAAGGGTCTCAGCATCTGCTCAAGTAAATACCTGCATTAGACAGAATAGACTACCCTGCAGAGGAACAGATTCCACCTGGCCACCTGTGTGGCTTCGTATCAAGGGCTTATTTCTCACTCATTTAAATTTGGATGCAATTTTCTGGGAAGCTGTGGCCCATGCAGACACAGAAATCCAGTTGGCTCCATCTCGTGGCTCGGCCATGACAACCCAGGGCCTCACTGTTGCAGCTGTGAGAGGGTGAGGGGGACTCAGGCTACTCTTCTGTGCCTCAGCCTGGACTGGCACATGGATGTTGGAATCACCTCTCCTCATGCCCCGCTGCACAGAAGCGGTCCCATGGTCCTCCCTCGTAGCACGGCTAAGAGGAGATGTCTCGCCATGTGCCCAGGAGGAAGAGGAATGTCCATGCAGCCTAGCACAGAAGCCTTATGGCTCCACCCCAGGGTTCGCCATGGCCTTGTTCTTTGACTCACAAACTTGGCTCAGAATATCTGTGAGATTTGACACCACATCGCTCCGGGCACATTTTAGGCTAAGATTCTCTTCCCTCTGATTTCTTCTCAGTATGAGCCTCTCTATTTAGCATCTTCCAGGAATCTAAACAAATTTTGGTTTGCTAAGAACTCCCTTATTTTTTGAGTAGTGTTGTGACCTAAATAAGGCCCACTGAGGATCTTTTCCTTATTTTTAATTATTTTCCTTTATTTTCAAGTGATTTTGGGCAGATAGGGGAAGGAGTTCACTCTCTTGTATAACTGCATTTGTACTTTGAGGGTTGCTTGGTGCCTGTGCCCCACCAAATTCTAGAACTTCCTGGGTACACGGACCACATCCTTTTCGCTGACACAGTGCTTGGCACACAGAAGGCATCTGGTGTTTATCTGCCGAATGAACAACTATCTATGGCAAGAGACATATGGAAAGAACCCCGAGACAGACCACAGAGCAGTGCAGTCGGCTTCATGGCATTGATGCCTCAGGGCTTCACCGTTAAAACTGTGAACTCTTCCCATGCAAAGTGAGAATAGCACACAGGTAAACATGTGGTCATGTGAACAAAATCTTGAGGTCCAACTTAAAAATCATTAGAGTTGAAAAGGAGTGGCTCAATGAATAAAAAAAAATAGAGTTACCAATCCCACTATGGGGTATATCTCCAAAGAAATGAAATCAGTATGGGAAGAGATGGCGGCACTCCCATATTGGTTGCAGCACCATTCACAGTACCCAAGATATACACTCAGCCGGCCAGGCACGGTGGCTCACACCTGAAGTCCCAGCACTTTGAGAGGCTGATGCGGGCGGATCACCTGAGTTCAGGGGTTTGAGATCATCCTGGCCAACATAGTGAAACCCTGTCTCTACTAAAAATACAAAAAATAAAAAAATTAACCAGGTGTGGTGGTATGCGCCTGTGATTCCAGCTTCTCGGGAGGCTGAGGCAGGAGAATTGCTTGAACTTGGGAGTCGGAGGTTGCAGTAAGTCAAGATCACACCATTGCACTCCAGCCTGGGTGACAGAGGAAGACTCCGTCTCAAAAACAAACAAACAAACAAACAACAAACAAGCAAACAAACAGATATGCACTCAGCCTAACTGTCCATCAATGAGCGGGAGGAAAAAGAGAATGTGGTATAAACACATAACAAAACACTACTCAGCCTTATAAAAGAAGGAAATCTTGCCATTTGTGACAACGTGGATGAACCTGGAGGACATTATGACAAGTGAAATGAGCCAGGCACAGACACGTGCTGCACAACCTCATTTGTGTGTAGAATCTCGAAAAGATGAACTCATAGGAGCAGAGAATAGAATGGTGGTTGTCAAAGGCTAGGGGGAGATATTGGTGAAAGGGTACATTTTAGTCAGACTGGAGGGATAAGTTCAAAAGATCTACAGTCCATCGTGGTGACTGCAGTTAATAACAACATGTTGTATACTTGAAAGTTGCTACAAAGTAGGTTTTAAGTGTTCTCACCAAAAAAATTGTATGTGAGTTGATAGATATGATAATTGGCTTGGTCTCGTCATTCCACAATGTATATATACTTCAAAATATCATGTTGTATACCATAAATATATACAATTTTTATTTGTTAATAAAAACACTACTACCATTTCTCCTCACACCCCCAAAAGGAAACAAAAGGAGTGGCTGCAAAGCACACTGACTTCAGAACACGGCTCTGGGTTGACCCCGTGCTGCATGTGGGTCATGTGACCTTAGGCCACTCAATGAATCGCTTTTTGCTTAGCTTTCCTGTCTGTACAGCGGGTGGACAAACATGGTCTCTGGTCTCTGTATATCCCACAAGTGTGTTCTGAAGATCAAACCCGCTGCCTGTGGTAGGGCAAGTTCCTTCACAAGCTTAGCATCTCTGCAAGTATCCAGGGCATTGCAGGCGCCCCTACTCTGTGGAAATCCATCAGTACTTGTGGGAGTATCTTGTTGCTAGCTCAACCTACCACCTGTCTGAACTCGCTGCCCGAGTCAGGAAAGCACAAGTGGCGTTTCCACCAAACTAGATTGAACTAGAATTAGCTGGCTTAGTTGTCGGCTTCGTTTCATTTCAGCTCAGGTGAATGAAACTTTTAATGAAATCAATTCTTATAGTCTTAATGTCCCCCACGGGCACTCAAAGAGTATTATTGTTCCAAACAGAACCATTTAGTATGAGAAATAGAATTAGTGGCATTTTAGAATTATGGGGAATCGCCAGCATTGGAAGATACTGAAAGGAAGTCAAAATGAAACCAGGCAGAGGGTCTCGAATCGTCTGGGGAGGAACAGAGATTTCTGATGCTCTGAGGAGTATCCCAGCACCAAGACTAGGAGGCAGCTGGAAGGAGGGAGTTGGTGGCACCATGAATAGAACCTGAACTGGGGTCCCCAAGTCCTAATAGTTGTGAAGTAGATCACATGCGGCCCTCCTCAAGCAGGCCTGAATGTGCACTGTGTCACTTAGCTGGGGCCTGAGCAACAGGTTCTGGATGTGGCCATGGAAAGAGAAGTCCAAGCGCCTATAGAGATGGTCTGAATTTTCCTCCTACTTAGGGTGCAGCTTTCCACCTCTTTTGCAGGTCCTGAGTGCACAGGCAGCTCTGCCAACCCGCTGGAGGCTCTGGAACACACCTCTTGCTTTAGCACCTGCACCCTCACTATGAGGATCTGTGTCCACTTCCCTTCCTTTAAGGCCCAGCTTAGCCATCCCACTCCGGGAAATGCTTCCCCTAGCCCACTAAGCAGAAACCAGCAACCACTGTTGTCGTCTCCCAAAGGAGAACATCAAGTCTCAAAGAGATCAAGACTCTTGCTCTCAAAGCTCCTTTATTCACACTGCACAAACTCAAGTGGATGCTGAAAGCTCTAGAAGTTTTTAAAAATTTCAATGGCATTAGGGGTACAAGCTAAATTGAATTGTGCAGCGGTAAGTCCGGGCATTCAGTGTACCTGTCACCTGAAGAGTGTTTATTGTATCAAATAAGTCCTTTTTTGCTCCTTGTCCCCCTCCCACACTCCCCCTTTTGAATCTCCAATGTCCATTATATCACTCTGTATGCCATTGCGTACCTATAGGTTAGCTCCCCCTTACAAGCAAGAACATGCGGTATTTGGTTTTCTCTTCCTCAGTTACTTCACTTAGGATAATGATCTCTGGTTCCATCCAAGTTGCCACACAAAACATTATTTTGTTCTTTTCTATGGCTGAGTAGTATTCCATTGTGTGTGTGTAATACACACACACACACCACCCCCAACATTTGCTTTATCTTCTCATCTGCGGTTGTGAATTCTGCTGCAATAAACATACAAGTCCAAGTGTCTCTCTGATATAATACCTTTTTTTCCTTTAGGTGAGTACCCAGTAGTGGGATTGCTGAATCCAATGGTAGTTCTACTTTTAGATCTTTGAAAAATCTCCACACTGTTTTCCATAGAGGTTGTACTAGTTTACATTCCCACCAACAGTGTACAAGCATTCCCTTTTCATCCACGCCAACAGCTGCTGTTTTTTGACTTTTTAATAAGACCATTCTGACTGGGGTAAGATGATATTTAACTTTGTCTTAATTTGCATTTCCCTGATGATTAGTGATGCTGAGCATTTTTTTCATACGGTTGTCGTCCACTTGTATATCTTCTTTTGAAAAACGTATGCTCATGTTGATTGTGATTATTCAGTTTTTTCTTGCTAATTTGACTTCCTTATAGATTCTGGATATAAATCCTTTGTCAGATATATAATTTGTGAATATTTTCTGCCATTCTATCGGTTGTCTACTCGGTTGATTATTTCTTTTGCTGTGCAAAACGTTTTAGCTTGTCTCATTTATTTATTTTGTTGTTGTTGCAATTGCTTTTTGGGTATTAGTCATAAATTCTTCGCATAGGCAAATGCCCAGAAGAGTTTTTCCTAGATTTTCTTCTAGGATTTTTATGGTTTCAGGTCCTACATTGCAGTCTTTAAGCCATCTTGAGTTGACGTTTGTATATGGTGAGAGGTAGGGATGCAGCTTCATTCTGCACGTGGCTATCCAGTTTTCCCAGCACCATGTGTTCAGTGGGGTGTTCTTTCTGTAGTGTATGCTTTTGTCTGCTTAAAATCTATAATTTTTCTGAGTCTTGCCTATAGACCTGTGTCATGTGAGCCTCTTGCATTCCTTTGGAAGCGGGTCTCACACTGTTCTTGTACCAGCTGTGCCCTTCCTATGGTACAAGGAGCCTGTCGGCCAAAGAAATTCGTCTGCTTGGAATGAAGGCATCCTTCCTTCTAGACACAGACTCCTTTCCTGACCTAGGTGAGCCTCTGGCTTGGGCCTATCCTCCTGAAGGTTGCCTCTGACACCAAAGTGTGCAAGTGTGCACCTAATCCCTGACTGGGGCAGGAGTTGAGTGATGCAGAGAGTGTGAGTGGAGCTTGGACAGGCAGATTCAAGTGTCTTCCCTGCAGGAGCCCAGCCCCATGATGCAGGACAGTGCCGGTGTGGGGAGAGGATCAGTCAAGCTGAGCCTCAGGGCAGATGGGACCAATCGCTGGTGCTCACCCTGCTGCTCTCTTCTGGCTCAGATCTCTGAGGAGTCCAGGAATTTTAAATTTGAATCTCATATTCCAGGTTGTTATGAAGGAATACTCGTTAAAGACGAAAGGTAGAACATAAATTGCTCAGCAATTTATTAACTTGACTTAGCATTTTAAACTATTTGGACATATGGTTCCTGAACCTCCCTGTGTGCTTGCCCTGAACCCTACAAATGTCAGGATGCCTGTTTCTAACACAAAACACCATCTCTCAGGGAATGATGGCTCTATCTTGTGCATTTTAAGAGGCCTCCATCTATTAACCTCTTAGGCCCATGAGCAAAGGCGCACATGGCCTAATTCATTGTGCATTCCAGCACCTGGCCCTGGGGACTGCCGTATGCTGTTCTGACTGAATGGATCCAGGCCTGGAGGGTCCACAGAGCAGGTGCTTTTTGTTCTCTACTTTTGAAGAACAATGAACAAAGAATGGAGCTATTAAATGTTTGCTCAAAACCCTAGGAAACAAAATGGCTCTGTATGGGAAGAATGAAAGGGCCTGAGTTTGTAGAAGGCTCTTGACTTAGGCCGAGCATGACTTCAGGGAGAGACAGCCCACTGGCGAGGAGGCTGCTATGGACAGTCTTCCGTGAGAGCCCCTCTGCTGTCACAGAGCACCCCTGAGTGTGGTAGAACTTACTGAAGCAATTGTGGCTATGGGGAGACTCCCGCCACTCAGTGGCCTTCCATTCCATCCTCCCTGCCTTCCTCACCCGCTCTCTGGACTGCCCAGAAGATTCCTGATGACTCTCCCTCCCCATCTCCTCTGTCCACCCTTACCTGCCTGGCCCACCATCAGGCCTTCCCACAAAAGGAGCTCTTCCCATCAACCCTCCAGCTCCACCCTCCACAAAAGGAGCTCTTCCCATCAACCCTCCAGCTCCACCCTCCACAAAAGGAGCTCTTCCCATCCACTCTCCGGCTCCACCCTCCACAAAAGGAGCTCTTCCCATCAACCCTCCAGCTCCACCCTCCACAAAAGGAGCTCTTCCCATCAACCCTCCAGCTCCACCCTCCACAAAAGGAGCTCTTCCCATCAACACTCCAGCTCCACCCTCCACAAAAGGAGCTCTTCCCATCCACTCTCCGGCTCCACCCTCCACAAAAGGAGCTCTTCCCATCAACCCTCCAGCTCCACCCTCCACAAAAGGAGCTCTTCCCATCAACCCTCCAGCTCCACCCTGTACAAAAGGAGCTCTTCCCATCAACACTCCAGCTCCACCCTCCACAAAAGGAGCTCTTCCCATCCACTCTCCAGCTCCACTCTCCACAAAAGGAGCTCTTCCCATCAACCCTCCAGCTCCACCCTCCACAAAAGGAGCTCTTCCCATCCACTCTCCAGCTCCACCCTCCACGAAAGGAGCTCTTCCCATCAACCCTCCAGCTCCACCCTCCACAAAAGGAGCTCTTCCCATCCACTCTCCAGCTCCACCCTCCACAAAAGGAGCTCTTCCCATCAACCCTCCAGCTCCACCCTCCACAAAAGGAGCTCTTCCCATCCACTCTCCAGCTCCACCCTCCACAAAAGGAGCTCTTCCCATCAACCCTCCAGCTCCACCCTCCACAAAAGGAGCTCTTCCCATCCACTCTCCAGCTCCACCCTCCACAAAAGGAGCTCTTCCCATCAACCCTCCAGCTCCACCCTGTACAAAAGGAGCTCTTCCCATCAACCCTCCAGCTCCACCCTCCACAAAAGGAGCTCTTCCCATCAACCCTCCAGCTCCACCCTCCACAAAGGGAGCTCTTCCCATCAACCCTCCAGCTCCACCCTCCACAAAGGGAGCTCTTCCCATCAACCCTCCAGCTCCACCCTCCACAAAGGGAGCTCTTCCCATCAACCCTCCAGCTCCACCCTCCACAAAAGGAGCTCTTCCCATCAACACCATCAACAGCGTGGCTGTGTTCTTTGTTAACAGATGCTGGCTCACAGAACAGCAAGCACTCGAAGGCTCACTTGCGTGGGACTTCTTAGCAGTTCTTCCTGCCTGACTGTTCTTACATAAACCTTCTGTTTATTACATGTGATCACATATCTCTACCCTCTGTCATGTGTGGTGCTGGGAATATCCTATCAGGTCCCAAATTTTATTTCCACAGCAACTCTGTGAGATACACACTGTCATTACCTCTGTACTGCAGGCAAGAAAGCAGTCTCAGTCTCAGAAAGGTCACAGAACAGCACTTTAAATCAGCTGGTAAATAAATAAATGGCAAGGGGCCGGGCGCGGTGGCTCACGCCTGTAATCCCAGCACTTTGGGAGGCCAAGGCGGGCGAATCATGAAGTCAGGAGATGGAGACCATCCTGGCTAACACAGTGAAACCCCATCTCTACTAAAAATACAAAAATTAGCCAGGCGTGGTGGCGGGCGCCTGTAGTCCCAGCTACTCAGGAGGCTGAGGCAAGAGAATTGCTTGAATGCAGGAGGTGGAAGTTGCAGTAAGCCGAGATTGCGCACTCCACTGCACTCCAATCTGGCAACAGAGCGAGACTCCGTCTCAAAAAAATAAGTAAGTAAGTAAATAAATAAATAAACAAAATGGCAAGACCGGGCGTCAGCTGAATCCACACGTTTAGTTACTACCATACCTTGTCTGGCGCTCTTACGGAACTTTTCGTTTCCATCAGTTTTCCTGTTTTGACTCTCAGTGACTTCCTGAGGAGCAAGGGCTGGATGGAGCTGGTACCTCCAGGATCCTCGTGTTTATCCTCCTCCCTAGTGTCACAGGAGCTCAGGATATTACTTGGGTTATTTTGCTAACAACGAGTAGGTTAGAGGCATGTCTGATCATTTGACAAGGGGCAGAAGTCCCAGGACTCTTCAGCTGCTGTTCACACCGCTGTCACCTGCACACACTCAGAAGGACACGCTGTAGTGAGACTTGATTCTGGGGATGCTACTGTGATCTTCCAGGGCCATGTAGATCAGTGGAGCACATGCATGTGCCATTAAACACACAAAGGGACACTCATGTCCATTTGAAAGAAAGGCTATTGCCTCTGCATCACACAGACATGGATTTGACAGGGCTTGGCTCTGCCCCTTAACAGCTGTTTGACGGGGAACAGGATTCTGAACATTTTTTGCATAGTATCCTCTTAAGAGACTTCTAGAAAAACTGTTGATCAGGTACAGCTAATTTATTAAACCTAGTTGCAATAAGGGAGAGCACTCTCTTGACGAAGTCAAAGCAGAAAGAGGAAAATGGGGGAGGATTCAGGCTAGGGCTGATTGGGATCAGGCAGAGGGAAGGACAGAGTAGCTTTGAATTGATGGCAAGTGGAGGGCCTGCAGTGAGCCTGGGTGACAGAGCTAAGTAACCTGTTTCAGCCGGCTGACAGTCCTACCTCCCAGGAGTCTGTATTTCCTGGAGCAAGTTGCTGAGCAACTTCTGCTTTTTTTTTTTTAATTTTATTATTTTTTTTAGTATGATTTTTTAACAGAGGAACAGGGAAGGATGCTCAGC
This sequence comes from Macaca fascicularis, assembly GCF_037993035.2. NCBI lineage: Eukaryota > Metazoa > Chordata > Mammalia > Primates > Cercopithecidae > Macaca > Macaca fascicularis. Next base: position 2,097,701 of record NC_088386.1, read on the forward strand.
AGAGTTTAGATGGGGCTGGGAGTTACACTGTTTTTGGTTCCCACTTTCTAAAATGAGTCCCTAGCAGGGAGCCCTACACATGGCAGGCATGTGGTCCAGTGCCTATCACAGATAATCATAGTGACTGTGTCATGTGTGATGGTGCAGGCAATGAAAGTAGGAAGTGGTGCAGTTTCATGCTGGTGCAGGTGTTAGTTTGGGAGTATGGTCCAAGCACATCTAGACTGGGAGATGCCATGAGGGGCAGCTCCTTCATCTGGGAGATGTGATCTGGAGGAAGAATGCCGAGAGTCTTCATAGAGGGATTATTGGCCAAACAAGATTTTGAAGGAAGAGTGTGTCCGGTGGAAAAGAGGAGGAAAGACCTTCAAGATAGAAATGGCGGTTTACTCAAAAGCACTTGGTGGGATCTAGGATGCCACGGACTAGAATGGGAAAGGGTATTCTGACTAAAGCATAGCAGAGGAGTGAAGCAGGAATGTTGGCCTCCTCAGCACTCAGTAACAAGTTACTTCGCAGGAAATTGTTCCCTGGAGGTCACTGCTGTGGCCTGACATGCAGAGATGTAACCAAGGCGAAGTGAGAAGCACATTTCTCCTTTTGCACCCAGGACGACAACAGCCCAGCTAAGTCTGTCCTTGAGTATACTGGACCTGAGAGCACTCCTTTCTTAGAGAACAGAACCCTAGAAGGGCAAGGTCAGGTTTGGGGGCAGAGAGGCCCAGTGTGTCTCCGTCGGCCTGGGCAGATGCTACAACTATGCAACAGCAGACTCTTCAGACAAAGCCATCCTCCAGGACATGGTAATTTCGTGGTGGTCTTGGGGTTGCCGTTTCCACGGGCCAACCCTGCACTGGGACAGTTTCTTCCCCAGACTTGTACTTGCACCAAGTTAGGCAGGGGATTGGCATAAGCCTGAGAACGTCAGTTTCTCCATCATGTTTGTAATTGATGAAAGATTGCTGGGGCAGTGGAGATGACAAACCACCCATAACTCTCAGTGGTTCCTGACAGGGCAGGAATCCTCATATGTAATAGACAGTTAGGATTGCTTTCATTACTTTTTTGCAAATCTGTAAAAAAGGGAAAGCATTTTCTAGCCAGGTCTAGAGGGAAAGGAAAAGATGGACTACGAAAGCAGAGACCTTTTGACTTAGTATGAGGATTGAGAGAGGAGGGAGAACTCGTTACAGAATGGAGACCATGGGAGGGGATGCAGGAAACTCCTGTGATGAGCACGTGCCTGGCTCAGTGGTGACAACAGGTACATGAGAAGGTTGTTAAGGACTGCAGTGGGTGGTCACCTCCTGTCCTGGTCAGACAGGCTCCTGACTCCGGAAGCACTAGCTGTGATGGGCCGTTCCCTGGGAACCCTCACCCTCCCTGCTGTTCTCAGGTATCCTTCAATGGAGACACCAAGAAGCCCAGGCAGAGAGCCCCGGGCATTGGCCTTTTCTCTCTTCTTTTTCCTTAAAAGACAGAAACTGGCTCTGGACTGAAGATCCCTGAAGGTCAGAACGGGAGGCTCCATCCCGGTGACCATCATCCCTTTCTGCTTTCATCAGAAATTCTTCTAACCGATAGGGATTCACACATTGCCCTGCATGTGATAAATGTCAGACTCACTCTGCAATTCCCATTCCCACCGTAGGCTCCGCAGGAAATTGGCAGCACAGCAAGCAGGGACTTCATTACATGCCTGTCATCACTGTTAATGGAAATGGCACAGCAAAATCTTCAGGCGCCACTTTGAAACAGCCCCCCTGGTGTTATGATAACTTTCCTTCCCATTCCTTCTTGAAGAGCGCAATGGAATGTCAAAGGAGATATGACACTCCAGGAGGGAAGATCTGTGCCTGCTCAAAACCAAATAGTGTGTTCACTTTGCATTGACGTAAACTGTTGTATCTGATTTAATAAATCTAAATTGGTTATGTATAGGCACACGGGGGATACAAAGAGAGAAGCTATTGTGTTAGGTAATACTGCTTATGATGGCGAACGCTTCTTCCTCGCCCCTACATTTTCTTTCAACCTGAGAGGAAGATGATGTCTCTCTTTTGGAAGGAAGCTTTCTGTGTTAATGCTGCTCTTCAGGGACAGTAATAACACAGAAAGTTTGGTTCAAAAGCACCTTGAATGCTTAATTCTCCTTAATAACTCATAGAAGGAGAGAGTCCCACCTGGGGTGGAGGAGTACAAACTAATCAAAGGGCACAGTGGCAAGAATGGCTCAGCCATGCATTTGGGCAAATCCTTCAAAATGTCTCCTCTCCAAGAAAAGGCTAACAGCATCATTTCCTTGGCTACAGAGTAGGAAATATTCCTCAGGATGCTGACATTGGGAATGTCAGCCTCCTGATCTATGGTCTGATTTAGCAATAACTCTGCCTTCCCGTCAAGCCTGGGGAGAAAAGGGACTTTTCATAAGCCCACACTGTAGTTTGATGCGATCTCCTCTCCCTGGGAATGTCATATGGCCTCATCCTGCAGCAGTGTCTCTTGAAATGAGATGCTCTGAAGATTTCTCTGCTGCAGGATCAGGGATGCCAAAAACAGCATATGCACCGAATAAGTCAATCTGGTGCAAGCCGTTTGCACCTTGTAGTGCTGTCTGACAACCCATAGGTCATGATCAATGCACTCTCATCCCTTAGCATCAGGCTCAAGCTCCTGAGAGACAGCAGGACTTAACTCACTCTGCCTTCACAGTCAGCAGCCACTCTCTCAGAGCTGGTGTGGGAATGCAAAGTGAATAAATCAGAGTCCTCAAGACACTGAACACCAAGAACATGGTCTTTGTACAGTGTGCTATAATAGAGATACATATCGAGGAAGCAGGGGAAGAAGGAGCAGATTGTGTTTGAGAATGGCTTAAGCAGAGTTGAAGCTATTTCTCAGGGTTATCACCTTCCACCAGAAGAATTGGAACCTGTTGTATTTCTCCTAAAATGTTAGTGATGAAACATTTATGTCTAGAAATCCCCTCTTAGTGCGTTTACATCATTAAACCTTAAGAGATGATTGAAAGGAAAATGCACTTTAGACCAGGTGAAATTATGGCATCTTAGACCTATCCTGGGGGCCTCTCTCCTGGGGCTCAGATTTACTAGAAAAGACTTGTTGGAATTTAGGGGAAACACTAACATCCTGTGCCCGTCTGCCTTCGCATGAGTTGCGTCTGTTCTCCCACCTTTGGGGGAGTTGGTGAAATTAAGCAGTAAGACTATGGCCACATCAATCCTTCACCTCTCTGTAAGGAGAGGAAACGTCCTCTGGGCCCCTCTGGGATTGATCTGGCCCAGGCACCTTCACATACTATGGATTCCCCATTGTACCCAGCCCACCATCAGGGCATGTAGCTGCCACATATCTGTGTCATCAGTGTGCCTTATCTACAGTCAAAATCACCTGAGATGCTCTGGGATGATGCATTTAAATTGAAAGTCAGATATTTCAGTGGGACCAGACTGGATAAAGGAATAACGACCATTTCACCTGCCTGTTTATGGCATGCAACAAATAGTGAGTATGGACAGGTGGTGAAGATAGCCAATCTGCTCAAAGGGAAAGAGAAGGGGCCAAAATACTGGGAAATTCTATTTATCCTGGGATTCTTATGCTTGCTGCCAGTTTTCACCTGCCTCCTTCTTTAAATCTGGAATATTTTGTGTATGTGCCCAAAATGCATAAAGATGTATTTAAATAAACTGTTTACATTATAACGGTTTCAGGCTTACAGAAAAGTTGCAAAATTCTCATCTATCCCATACCCAGCTTCCTTTATGCTTAATATCTCCCATTAATATGGTATATTTATCACAATTAATGAACCAAATTTGATGTATGATTATTAACTGAAGTCCATACTTTCTTCACATCTCCTTAGTTTTTAACTAGTGTCTTTTTCTGTTCCGGAATCTCATTCAGAAATAATACTTAGTTGTTATGTCTTCTTAGGCTCCTCTTGGCTGTGACGATTTCTCATATATTCCTTGTTTTTGATGACCTTGACAGTGTTGCAAAATACTGGTCTGCTCTTTTGTAGCATGTCCTTTAATTGGGATGTTCTGCAGTGATCAGATCTATGCACACATATCCCCACAAGGCTAAAGGAACTGAGAAGCTGAAGAAAGAAGCTGACAAATCCAGTTTCTCAGAAGGAAACGCTTAATAGAGATTTACAAGCAGACGCCATGTCTCAGGCAGCTGCGAGATGGTGGATCTCCACTCCTGCCCTCCAGAAAGTATCCTTTATACAGCAAGCTTTTAGGATAAAACACGGGCAGCTGGTCATGTCTTCAGACTTCCTTGATAAACTCACGACCACAGGGAAGTTAGATAAACTTTTTTTTTTTTTTTTTAAATGATGGAGTTTCACTATGTTGCTTAGGCTGGAGTGCAATGGTGTGATCTCAGCTCACTGCAAGCCCTGCCTCCCAGGTTCAAGTGATTCTCCTGCCTCAGCCTCCTGAGTAGCTGGGACTACAGGCATGCACGACCATGCCTGGCTGATTTTTGTATTATTTGTAGAGACGGGGTTTCACCATGTTGGCCCAGCTGGCCTTGAACTCCTGACCTCAGGTGATCCACTGGCCTCGGCCTCTGAAAGTGCTGGGATTATAGGCATGTGCCACTGCACCCAGCCTAGATAAACATCTTTATGAGGGGTTATCTATGCTGCAGACATTGTTTAAAGATCTTGCTGCAGAGCACCTTGGGATGTGGAATTTTGCTTGAAGATGGTATCACTCTTGCCATGCCACAGGCTATTCTCCTACATGGAATTTGTCTGATTTTTTTTCATGCTTAGACTGAGCTTTGGATTATTGGGAGGAAACATACAAAAGTGCACTTCTTATCACATCATATCAAGGATAAATACGATCACATGCAAAAGTGCAATTCTTATCACTTCGTATCAACGATAAATACTATCACATGACGTACTGTTTATGTTGATCTTGATCACCTGGCTCAGGTGGTATTTGTCAGAATCCTCCACTGTAAGGTTCCTCTGACTTCCTCATTTCTAGACGGTGGTTACTCTTTGGAAGGAAGTCACTACCATAGTCCATACATAAAGGGCAGAGACTTGTATTCACTCTCTCTTCTTGAGCTGAAGTATCTACATAAATTATGGGAATTTTTCAGAGTAAGAGATTTGTCTATTGCTCCACATTTATTCATTTATTTATTCAATCATTTATTTATATCAGTATGGATTCTTAGATATTTATTTTATATGTTGGGTTATATACATAAATACTACGTTATTTAGTTTGTTGCTCAGATTGTTCCACCTTTGGCCATTGACAGCTTTTTCCATTGTCTTGTGGGTTCCTTTGACATAACCCCATCATTTTATTTTTTAAAAGCATTTCCTTACTTTCTGTCACTACAAGGTGACCCAGGCTCATCTGGTGTATTTCCTGCCTCCATCCTAGAATCAGCCATTTCTTCAAAGATTCCTGGTAGAAAGCAAGAGCTGGTCACTGAGTGTGCTCACTGCTACTGGGATGTCATTGCTTCTAGGTCTTCTCAGTTACCAGAGCAAGAAAATATATGTATACTGACTCACTTACATAGATATCATTAAATATTTCTAAATGTTTTCATCTGTATACGAAAATAAACACAAATTCATCCTCATGTCTCCAATTATGCTCCATTACTGTATGAATTATTCTAGCTTTTGCCCTTTGCCACACCTCCTACACTAACAATAACAAACTTAGCTCTCACCCTTCATCATCCGTTTACATGATACAGGTTGGGCATCGCAAATCCAAACATTCAAAACTCCATTTTGTTATCATCAACATGACACTCCAAGAAAATGTTCATTGGAACATTTGAATTTTTGGTCTTCAGATTTGGGATCTCGACCCATAAATGTAGGGCATATATTCCAAAATTCCAAAAAAATCAAAATTTCAAAATACTTCTGGTTCTAAACATTTCAAATAAGGAACACTCAACCTGTAATGTGGTATACTACATTGGTTGATTTTTGTATATTGAACCATCCTTGTACTCTAGGAATAAATTACATTTGGCCATGGTGCATAATCCTTTAAATATGCTGCTTAATATACTGCCAAGTATGGATTGCTCTTTCGTACCAATATTCTTAAGGTATATTGGTATATAGTTTTCATTTCTTGTAGTGTCTTTGTCTGGCTTTGGTATCACGATAATGCTGCCTTATAGAATGAGTTAAGAATTATTCTCTCTTCCACGACATTTTGGAAGAGTTAGATAATAATTGAGAAGGGCTAGTTAACTAATTAATCCTTTTAAATATTTGATAGACTTAGCCTGTGAAACCATCTTGTCTTCGGCTTTTCTTGGTTGGCTGGTTTTTGATTACTGATTAAATCTCTTTGCTAACTGAGTTGTTCATATTTTCTCTTTCTTCCTGAGTACGTCTTGGTAGGTTGTGTGTTTCTAGGAATGTGTCTAGGTTATCCAATTTGTTAGTGTACAATTGTTCATAGTACTCTCTTCTAATTATTTTTATTTCTATAAAATTGGTAGTAAGATTCCCATTTCAATTACTGATTTTAGTAGCTTGAGTTTTCCTCTTTTTTTCCTTACTCAATGTAGGTAAAGATGTGTCAACTTTGTTAATATTTTCCAATAATCAATACTTGGTTTTGTTGATTTTCTCTGTTGTTTTTCTATTTCTATTTTATTTATCTCCTCTCTACCATCTAGTATTTTGTTCTTCTGTTAGTTTTGGATTCTGTTTGCTTCTTTTCCCCTAGTTCCTTAAGGTATAAAGGAACCTAGTTCCTTAGGTTATTGACTTAAGATCTTTCTTCTTTCTCAGTGTAGGCAATTACAGCTGTAAATTTCCTTCTTATCTCTGCTTTACCTCATCCTATAAGTTTTTGTTGTGTTTTTATTTTTATTTGCCTCTAGGTATTTTCTAATTATTTTGTGATTTCTTCTTTGACCCATTGTTTGTTTAAGAGTGTGCCAGTTAATTCCTACAAATTTGTGAATTTTCCAGATTCATTCTGTGATTGATTTGTAGTTTTACTATAAGTGGGAAATATACTTTACATCATTTCAATCTTTTCAAATTTATTGAGACTTTTTTGTGGCCTAACATATAATCCATCCTGAAAAATGTTCTATGTGCATTGAGAAAAAATGTTTTTAGTGTTGTTCACTAAAAATGTAAGTTTAAAAAAAGAACCCTGACAATACTAATTGCTAGTGAGAATGCAGAGCAACAGAAACTCTCATTCATTGCCCAGACTCAGTGGAAGACAGTTTGGCACTTTCTTACATAGCTAGACAAAGTCTTATCATAAGATCCAGCAATGACACTCCTAGGTATTCACCTAAATGATTTGAAAACATAAAAACAAGTACTTGAATATTTATAGCACCTTTATTAATACTGAAAGCACTAAGACTCAACAGGTAAATGGATAATCAGACTGTGGTATGTCCATACATGTGGTTCTATCTATACACATGTACTATTCAACAATGAAAAGGAATGAGATTTCAAGCCATACAAAGAGGCAGATAAATGTTAAGTGCATGTTGTTAGGTGAAAAAAGTCAGTCTTTGAAAAGGCTACTTTCTTTATGATTCCATTTATATGGCATCCTGGAAAAGACAAAACTATAGAGCCAGTGAACAGATAAGTGGGTGCCACCAGTTTGAGGAGAAGAGAGGGTTGAACAGATGCAACACAGGGGATTTTGTTAAGGCAGAGAAACTATTCTGTATGATGCTATATTGGTAAAAACATAACATTATGCATTTTTAAAATAAAACCTTAGAACTTTAACAGCACAGAGAGTGAAACTCAATGTATACAAATTTTAAAAAATCATTGAGGAGGAATTAATTTTTAAAATATCAGCAGATCCCAGGGTGGAAAGTAGACTATGACAAAGAAGACATCTATTATAAGTGTATAAAGTGACCTCAGTAGAGGAGGTGAGAGAAAAAGGTGCTAACCTAAGTAACTTTGGAAATGAATGGGGACTGTGAGGCTAAATGCAAAAGACACTGCAGTAAGTACTGCATGCTTGTTGTTCACTTCTTTCCTACAGTGGTATAAGTTAACAGGGCAACAGGCTAATGCTTCTGAAATGTTCATATGCGTACACTGGAATTGAACTATACATAATAGAGCATAGGATAAAAAACAACATGATTATCTTAATTGATGCTAAAAAGGCATTTGGTAAAATTAAACTCCTTTATATTCAGTAAACTAGGACTAGAAGGCCACTTTCTCAACATGGTAAAGGCCATCTGTGAAAACTCACAACTAACATCATACTACTTGATGAAAGACTGAGAGCTTTCCCCTAAAACTAGGAACAAGAATGCTCTATTTTGCCATTTCTATTCATCAGAGTATTGGAAGCCATATAGCAATTAGGCAAGAAAAATAAATAAAAGGCATATAAACTAGAAAGGAAGAAGTAGAGTTATTTTTGTTTGAAGATGACATGATCTTATACATAGACTCTAAGGGTTCCACAAAGCAACTATTAGAGCTAATAAGGAAATTAAGGAAAGTTGTAGGATACAAAATCAACATGAAAGAATCAGTCATCTTCTATACACTAGCAATCGATAGTCCAAAAAGGAAGTTAAAAACAATTAAATTTACTGTAGCATTAAAAATAATAAAATATGTAGCAATCAATTTAAGCAAGAAGGTTAAAGACTTGCACACAGAAAAGGCCAAAACATTGCTGAAAGAAATTGAGAAAGGCATACATAAATGGAAACACATTCTGTGTTTCAATCCATGGATTGAAAGACTCATTGTTAAGGTGACAATACTATCAAATAAAAGTATAGATTTTTTGCAATCCTATCAAAATCCAAACAACATTTTTTTTATAGCAATAGAAAAACCCATCTTAATTTTTTTATTATTATTATACTTTAAGTTCTAGGGTGCATGTGCACAACGTGCAGGTTTGTTACATATATATACATGTACCATGTTGGTGTGCTGCACCCATTAACTCATCATTTACATTAGGTATATCTCTTAATGCTATCCCTCCCCCCTCCCCCCTCCCCACAATAGGACCCAGTGTGTGATGTTCCCCTTCCTGTGTCCAAGTGATCTCATTGTTCAGTTCCCACCTATGAGTGAGAACATGCGGTGTTTGGTTTTCTGTTCTTGCGATAGTTTGCTGAGGATGATGGCTTCCAGCTGCATCCATGTCCCTACAAAGGACACAAACTCATCCTTTTTTATGGCTGCATAGTATTCCATGGTGTATATGTGCCACATTTTCTTAATCCAGTCTGTCACTGATGGATATTTGGGTTGATTCCAAGTCTTTGCTATTGTGAATAGTGCCACAATAAACATACGTGTGCATGTGTCTTTATAGCAGCATGACTTATAATCCTTTGGGTATATCCCCAGTAGTGGGATGGCTGGGTCAAATGGTATTTCTAGTTTTAGATCCTTGAAGAATTGCCACACTGTTTTCCACAATGGTTGAACTAGTTTACAGTCCCACCAACAGTGTAAAAGTGTTCCTATGTCTCCACATCCTCTCCAGCACCTGTTGTATTTATATGGAATCTCAGTGGAACCCAAACAGCCAAAAGAATGTTGGAAGGAAAGAACAAAGTTGGAAGATCGCACTTCCTTATTTCAAAACTTATTACAAAGCTACAGTAATCAAAAGGGTGGGTTACTGGCATAAGTACAGGCGTATAGATCAATGTAATAGAATAGACAGCCGAGGAAGAAATCCTTGTCAATAGATTTTTGACAAGGGCATCAAAACTCTTCAATGGAGGAAAAGAACAGTTTTATCAGAACTGGCACTGGGAAAACTGGATATATGCATGCAAAATATTGATGCTGGACTCTCACATTATACCATATGCAAAAATTAACTCAAAATGGATTAGAGACCTAAACATAAGAGCTAAACTTATAAAACCCTTAGAAGAAAACAGGGGAAAAACTTCATGACATTGGACTTGGCAATGATTTCTTGAATATGACACCAAAAGCTCAGGCAACAGAAGAAAACAATATGTAAGTCATATTTCATCAAAATTAAAAATGGTTGTGCATCAAAGAACACTATCAAGAGGGTGAAAAGGCAATTCACAGAATGGGAAGATATTTGCAAATTGTTTATCTAATAAGATATTAATATCTAGCATAGATAAAGAATTCAACAATAAAAACCCAAACAACCCAATTCAAAATAGGCAAAAAACTTGAATAAATATTTCTGCAAAGAAGAAATACAAATGGCTAATAAGCACATGAAAAGATGCTCAGTATCACTAGTCATTAGGTAAATGCAAATCAAAACTGCAATGAGATGCCACTTTATACTCATTTGGATGATTTAAAAAAAAAAAAAAGAAACACATTCAGGAGAAATCTGAACTGTGGTGAATTTCTGATGGGAATATAGTATGGTACAGCTGTGGTGAAAAGCAGTTTGACTGTTCCTCAGAAAGATCAATGTAGGATGACTATAGGATCCAGCAATTCCACTACTATGTGTCTTACCCAAAAAATGGAAAACAAGGTCTCCACCAAATACTTGTTCACCAATGCTCATAGCAGCATTATTCACAATAACCCAAAGTCAGAAAGAACCCAAGGTCCATCAACATGCATAAACAAATAGTGCTGTATGCATACAATGGAATATCACTCAGCCTTAAAAAGAAATGAAATTATGATACAAGCTACAACATGAACAAACCCTGAAAACATTATACTAAGTAAAATAAGCAAGATACCAAAGGATGACAAATATAGTCTCATTCCACTGATATGAGGTACATAGAATAGGCAAGTTCATAGACACAAAGTAAAATAGAAGTTACCAGCAGCTGGGGAAAGGGAATGGGAGTTACTATTTACTGGGTAGAGATTCTGTTTAGGGTGATGAAAAAGTTCTGAACGTGGATAGTGGTAATGGTTGCACAACATTGTGAGTCTACTTAATGCCACAAACTGTACAATTTTGTGTGCATACACACACACACACACACACACACACACACGTATTTATTTACCAGGACTGACACTCTGTCACCCAGGCTGGAATGCAGTAACATGATCTCGGCTCACTGAAACCTCTGCCTCCCGAGTTCAAGCAGTTCTCTTGCCTCAGCCTCCGGAGTAGCTGAGACTACAGGTGCACACCACCACACCTGGCTAATTTTTGTATTTTTAGTACAGATGGGGTTTCACCATGTTGGTGAGGTTAGTCTTGAACTCTTGACCTCAAGTGATCCACCCATCTCGGCCTTCCAAAGTGCTAGGATTACAGGCATGAGCAACCGTGCCTGGCCTATGTTATATATATTTAAAACAATACCCCAAAACTTCCCAGGTGATGCTAATATGCACAGGGGTGATAACCTTCCTTTATTTTTATTTTATTTTATTTTGAGATAGGGTCTTGCTCTGTTGCTCAGGCTGGAATGCAATGGCGTGATCATGCCTGGCTAATTTTTAAATTTTCTGTAGACATGAAATCTCCCTATGTTTTCCAGGTCTTGAACTCCCGGGCTCAAACGAACCTCCCACCTTGGCATCCCAAAGTGCTGGGATTACAGGCGTGAGCCACTATGCCAGGCTGATAACCCTCCTTTAAATGAGCTTCTTCACATTTCACCGTCCATGTGGTATCATAGACGTAGACTTCAAATTAAATAATGTAGCATAGGAGCCTGGCTTTTACCATATATACTGGGGTAAAAAGTTTAAAAAGTTGTTGTTTTTTTGTGTGTTTTTTTGTTTTTGTTTTTGTTTTTTTACTGGGGTACACTTTTTAAATTCCCTAATAGTCAAATCTTTCATCTACAAACTTGGTATGTTTCATCATGTTATTTTGAAAATTAAACAAGATACTTCTCACAAAGGGGTTGGAATAGTATATGGCACCTGGACATGCAACGGAATGAGCACATGCAGATACCTCGGCATCAGAAACCAGCAGGGAAAAGGACTCAAGCCCCTTTCCTATAAGCTCAGTGTATTGTGTGTGAGGCCTGAAATTCCTGCTATGGACTGTAGGTGCATTGACAAGTTATTTGATCTTTCTTAGCATTTGTAATCCCATCTACAAATGGGGAGAACAATCCCTACTTACTTTGAAAGGCTGATGTTATACTTGGCATGTGATAGAAGTCTGATGAATGATTGCTGGTGTTAATAGTTGTTCTTGTTATTCAATGACCCCAGGAGTAGAGATTTAGTCTGAGACTCAGTCCTTGCAGATCATGAAACAAACTATCATGTTGATTCTGTTTTCTCCTCCTCTTCCTCTTCATCTGCCTCCTCTCTCACATAAACATATTTCATGTTGGCTCACTTTTATAGGCAAATTTCTCAGCAGGGCTTTCTGGAATGTGCTTGTATATTGCGCCCTCCTGCATTTCTCCCTTCTCAGACCCCATTAGGAGAGGCAGCATTCTAAAGAGCTGCTCTAATTCCACTTGAACATCTCTAAAATCAGCTAAGCCAAGGCAAGTAGCAGCCCATGCAGCCTCATTGGTATGCATTCTACTCGCGAGTGTGGGCAGTGTAAATGACACATGAATTATGTATGCCAGCGTTCGGTACAGCATTTAACATGCCTAAAGCAGCATGCATTTTGAGGGAAAGCCGTTTTGATTCTGTGATATATTTCACATCCAAATGCTTAGCAGGATCCAGGGCCTGCTCACTGGTTGGTGTCTAGAGCTTGCTGGGTTGAGAACACAGGTGGCTGCGGCTCCTGCTCCAGTTCCTCAATCCTCTGCCCAAATTGGGAAGCCTCTCTCCCATTGATGTCTCCCATTGTGCTAAATCTTCAGATTTTAGACTTTCTTATCCCCTGCTATGTGCTGACTTCTCAAGCATTAAGTTCAAGCTCAGTTAAACCCAGCCTCTCCTAAACCTCGTGGCCGACTCGATACCCAAAGACCACTTTGCTCTGGGCTCCCCAGGGCTGTGGTTCTGCAATCCTTCTGCAGTGATGCCAGGACTCACATGAACCGTCCTTTACTCACCGGGTATAAGGAGTAGAGATGGCATTCTTGGCAGAGGATCTAGTGAGTGCCTCTGCACAAGTGGGGAACTGATTAGGGAACTTTATCTACAGAAGTGAAGCAGATCACTCCTGAACTGTCTGTGGCGCCCCGAATGTGCCAGTACACTCTGCCTCGGCACTCTGTCTCTGCCATCTTTATTTGAAAAACTCCAGGCATCCTCTAAGGATCTGTTCCAGCTGAAACCTCTATTAAGTTTTCCCTACTCCTCCTCTTTGCCGGACCCCGCAACCATCCCCTTCTCCCCACAAAAGAAGCACCTAAAACAAAAACAAAATATCAAATGGACAGTTACCCTGTCTAGTAAAAGCCCATTGTTGAACACATTACATTTACTGTCATTCTTTTGTCCCCACTAGATTCCTGGCTTCTTGAGACACAGAACCATGCTCTCTTTTTCACCAGCCTCTAGCATCACGCCTAGTGCTGGAAAGTTGCAAAATAAGCTACCATCTTGATTTTGTGAAAATGCTATTTATTCAAGAGATAGCACTTACACAAAGCATTGCGTGGCTAGAGGTATAAGGGGGCTTAAAAATCAGTACTCTTTGGCTTCAGTACTGGCCTTGTTCCCTACCAGATTCCTGACCTTTGACAGCTGAACCCAAAGCTGCAAGGCTTCTTTGGCCAAATCTAAATAGTTTCGGACATCAGCCTTGTTTAACCCACAGGGTGGATGTTAAGGGCTTTCCAACGTATGTTACCTGGAAGAATGTGTTCCAGGTAACCATGTGTTACCTGGAAGAATGCATTTCACTTCCAAAGCATTCTTAATTTCATCTGAATTATTTGAGGAAAAGTTCTTAGAAAGTTAGATATGGTATCTGAAAACTGTCGTCTGCATCTTTCCTATTGTCTGTACTTAACAATATTGGACCAAGCAAAAATGACATAGTTACTTTGTTTTGGAAAGCACTTGTTCCTGAAAGATAAGACTGGGAGGCAACAATGGCTTCCTTGACAAACTGACTGCTGGATACATCACTACTCACTTCAAGACCCTCACCTGTCTGTGTCCACGGATCCTAATCTATTATGCAAAAATCTTGTCCAATCCCAGTCAGTTTCTTTCCTCAAAAGGCCAGGCTTAAAGTAATCTGGCTCACACCCTAAAATCCTACAGATATCCTCCTAGGGGTCTCCTTTTCGAGATGCTGCCAGAATTCTGTCAAGGTAATATTCTTCCTTAATGCAGTAATTTGATAAACTCAGCCTTAGTCAGCTTTCTTATTTTTATCTTTTTGAGACAGGGTCTCACTCTGTTGCTCAAGCTGGAGTGCAGCAACATGATCACAGCTCACTGCAGCCTCGACTTTCTGGGCTCAGATGATCCTCCCAACTCAGCCTCCCTAGTAGCTGGGACTACAGATGTGTACCACCACGCCTGGCTAATTGTTTTTGCAGGGATACGATCTTGGTATGCTGCCCAGGCTGGTCTCATACTCATGGACTCAGGTGATCTACCCACCTCAGCCTCCCAAAGTGCTGGGATTGCAGGTGTGAGCCACCACACCCGGCCCTCAGTCAGCATGTTTTAGTGGTCTTTTGGGCAGCTGTCAGCCTGTGGCCCAAACAACTAAAAACATCATACTTATTTGGATGTCACATGATCTCTCAGCTCTTTAAATCATTGAAGATCAGGACAGCAGCAACAAAACCCTTAAGGTAGGAAAGCCAAGACAATATCCATGCACTGTATTTCATGCGTTTGACTCACTAGACAGAGAATAGAGTTTTTCCCCCTCTAGTCTAGTTGTTTCTGGTCTCAGAGCTATTCTATAGCCTTGGTGGCCTGATTTCCAACCCTACATCAAAAAGAAAAACCGCTGAGCCTTTCCAGAAGTGTGGACATGGAGTCTCTCTTTTTAGAGCCAGATAGCACAGGGCCCCCCAACTTGCATCTGGCCTGGAGGGTGCCTGCCCAGCACACTGCCTCAGAGACTGAGCCCCGCTGCACCCCAGGACAGTGCTTCCCCAGACTTAGCACCAGTGCCGTCTGCCCCAGCTCTGACTCCTCACCTGTCCTGTGGATCCTATTGTTTTGTCCCTGTTATTTGCTGCTGTGGGTGACTCCCCAGGCCAACTCCCTCACAATCGAACTGGACTCTGGTACCTCTCCAGAAACTGCCTGTCTTATCCATGTCCGAGCTGGGGTTTTTGACCCAAAGATAACATTACCTCCTGAACTAATTCAATTTAATGTGAACCTTCTTACAGCCAGGGCCATCCTCACAATTGGAGGCCTGCAGGCAGTCTGACCCGCAGGAGCGTGTCCAACTTGGTGGGGAGGATGAGGGGTTGGCTGAACACAAGGTGCAAGGGCCTTGTCCTCCAGCAGAGTCAGCAATTCCACGTGTGTTAAGCTTTCTTTCTCACATGGCCCGCCACCTCCAGGCATCTCCTGCAGGCCGCCCAGGACTCCTCCGATCAGCCTGCACCAGGTAGAACCATCCCAGCTTCTCCCGAACCTTCCCTTGTCCTGCACTATCCCAGTGAATGACGCTACTATTCTTCTGGCCATTTAAGGGAAAAACCTGGGCTCTGCTCTGAACTCCCGTTTCTCTCTCGCCAGCCCCGTCTCAACACCTGTCACCATGCCAGGAGATTCTACTTCTTCAAGTCTGCTTCTCATTCTAACCACTCACTCCCTCTTAGATTATTTCTGTAGTTTCCAAAAATGTTGTTTCCATAAATTGGTGTCCAGCCTCAAGTCTCTGCTCTCCCCTTCGCTCCATCCAAGTGACTCTGCCTAGCTACAAATGAAATGGTGCCACTTCTCAATTAAAACCCATTAGCCCAAACTTGGTTGCCCTTTAGAATCACTTGGACTTAAAAATACGAAGCTAGCCTCACTCCTAGAAACCCTGATGTGATGGATCTGCATCAGGGAGTCCGAGCTTCCCAAATTCTCCAAATGATTCTAATGTGCGGCTGGAATTGCAGACTCTGCTGGAGGACAAGGCCCTCGCACCTTGTGTTCAGCCAACCCCTCACCCTCCCCTCCAAGGTGGACACGCTCCTGCAGGCCAGACCCACCACATGCAGGCCTCCAACTGTGAGGATGGCCCCGGCTCTCAGCGTCTCTCTTCCTCCCTCTTCTGCCGGCACCATGTGGCAGATGCTTATCTTCTGGGAAGAGTGGAGTGAAGGGTCACCTTCTCAGGTAAGTTTTTGGTCCCTTCTGGGTATGATGGCGGCTTCCTCCAAGGTGTCCTGACCTCATCGGTCAGATTTCTTTACTGGCTCACCTGGCACACTGAAGGGCACTGATTGCCACATGTACCCAACGTGTATTTACCGACAGCCAGCTCTAGTGAAGGCTGTCTCATAGAAATGACCCTCTAGTGAAGGAGGTAGGAATTAAGAAAACAAAAAGAAACACAATTGTGACGTGTGAGAAAATAAAAGAAGCGCATACTAAGAAAGAGGAGATGGGAGTGGGTTTGCCCCCGGTCTGCTGGGTGCTTGGGGGAGGGCGTCTTTAATCTGTAGCACTGAGTCTCCCTGATTCAGGAGGCTGAGAGACCAGGTTGGAAGGCAGGAGAGCAGCCCCCAGCCTGAGCTAGGCAAAATGACTTGTGAAGGCCGGGCCTGCGGTGCAGGTTTTAAATTATTTGCAGTGCATTGCACAGCCTGAACTCCATTATAGCCCTCAGCTATTTGTTTTTTCAGTAAATGTCATGTCCTGTGTGCTCAAGTCAATCTGTCTGGTGGGAAGCGAGGAAGAGGCTGGGGGATTCCACGTGGGGACTGATGTGATAGGAACAGCCACGTGCACCTCAGGGCACTGTCTTAGTCTGTTTTGTGCTGCAATAACAAAAGGCTTGGGATGGGGTAATTTATAAACAGCAGACATTTCTCACAGTTCTGGGGGCAGGTTTGGTGTCTGGTGAGGGCTGCTCGCTGCTTCAAGATGGTGCCTTGAGCACTGCGTCTCCCGTGTGGCAGGTAGAAGGGTAAAAGGCCAACGCTGTGTGAATCCTCTTTTAAAAGGGCCTCCATGGCTGAGGTGTGCAGATCACGAGGTCAGGAGATCAAGACCATCCTGGCCAACACAGTGAAACCCCATCTCTACTAAAAATACAAAAAATTAGCCGGGCGAGGTGGCGGTGCCTGTAGTCCCACCTACTTGGGAGGCTGAGGCAGGAGAATGGCCTGAACCTGGGAGGCGGAGCTTGCATTGAACCGAGATAGCGTCACTGCACTCCAGCCTGGGTGACAGAGTGAGGCTCCCTCTAATAATAATAATAATAATAATGATAATAAGGCCTCCATTTCACTCACATGGCCTACACCTCCTAAAGGCCTCGCCTCGCTACATTTTGCAGTGGAGATTGTTCCCACATGAATTTGGGAGCGGCACAAACATTCCAGCCACAGCAGGTGTCCAGGGGCCGTGCACACGCAGCACCCAGCCCTGGCTACCCTGAGGAGGGCTCCAGCCCCCCAGAGCCCAGAAAGGGGCAGAAGGCACCTCAGACCAGTGCCCTGAGGACACTGCGCTTCCCCCACCCCTCAGGCTTGGTCTGGACGATGGGGCTGGGAGGACCGGCTGAAGGGAGGTCAATAGCGCTCTTATTTTATATTTTGCGCACATGCCCTGTCTTTTGTCCAGATTGGAAACAGTGTGGCCCCTTGCCTCCTGCCCGTACAGGGACATTTCCTCACCGTAACAGCCTCACAGCTGTCCACACAATCAGACTCTGTTCCAGACGAAGCCCAGGCTCAGCCAGTCTGCACGGCCTGTGTTGAGACCATTTCGCAGTAGAAGTGAGTGATGAGCAGGCTTTGATGTTGGCCTGGCAGTGGCTCGGCCACAGCCCACATCCACAGAGTGAGCAGGCAGGCACCGCTGAAATGTCACATTGATCACAGCACTCATCCAAGGATGTCATCATAGGGCAAGAATGGCCATGCTTACTGAACCATGAAAGTCTCTGGCAAGAAGAAAGGCCCTCCTATAGCCAGCGTGGGCATCTTGAAGGAAGGTAGTGATGGGCATGACCCCCTGAGAGGGTTCCCTGGCTTCCCACTCTTGAGGGTGGCAGTGTGCATGAGGCATGGGGATAGGGGAGGCCCAGAGGGCCAATCACTTGGGACCAAGTGACCACATCAATGAAACTTTCATCCTGGCCTCGGGGCCGAGCCTGTGTGCAGGGTGGAGTGGGCCAGGCTGGGGAGTCCTTCCCCACAATGTTACCAGGGAGTGGCAGGGACCTGGAGAAGAGGGCAGGGTCCTGGCTAGGAAGGGAAGGATAGCGGGAGGCCTGGATGGCCGTTGCATGTGGACTGGTGGGGCAGGGGCATTGGTGTGGAAGTCACTGGCAAAGCTCACAGTGGGAGGGGTCTGAGGGAATGAACAGAGGGAGCAGCAAGAGGTGAAGGTCAGCCAGGTGAAGTGCACTGTGGGCGTGAGGAGGGCGTGAGGCTGAATGTGGCCCTGGCTCTGCCCTCTGAGACACGAGGATGGGTTTCTTCAGGAGTGGTTCTGAGTTCTGTCCACCATTTCCATCCACAATGCAGAGACTGGCACAGAGAAGGCCCAGAAAATGTGAACCAATACATGGTGTACTTCAGGCCTCTCAAAGTCTCTGAGAAGTCACCACTGCTGCTCATGGACAAGAGGAACACCAACTGCACAAGTCATTGAGGGGTTAGGCTGCTCTACCAGCTACACAGTTGTGCGAGGACTCCAAATTTGCATCAGGCAAAGCTGGGGAAATGCACCCATGCTGTGGTTGGCTGGGGGTTTCAGTTCTTCCATCTAAGGCTTGTAGAATTTTGTCTCAATTCTAAAACCTAGGTTGAAGTAACTGACATTTTCAAAAAGTAGAGGTATAATCTGAAACAAAAACTCACACGCAGCTGGCTTATTTCGGGATGGATTCCAGGTATTAAGGGAAAGAAACAGGGAGGGACAGCGGTGAAACCCAAGGTAAGGGGTGCAATGCACTTGGCAGTGGCTACCCTGGACTTGGGCTCGGACCTGCGGGTCTTCTGAGTAAATTTATGGTATGAACTGTCCATTCTGGGGATCAGAGGGTTTCTAGGTTCCTGTAGGTAAGTGTGTCCCCAAGGTCCTGGGCTGTTGTGGTGCCTAGAACTTGAGGTCTGAATTCAGTTCTGGCCCCACCAGAAGAGCACTGGAGTATCAAGGTGGTTTTTGGCAGGTGAATTCCCCAGTGCTGGTGGGACGGGTCCTAACATCTCCCCTGCTTAGCTCTCCTGCATTTTCAGAGGGCTGGTGTGGGACATGGGGAGCATCTGGTCACCCCCACCAGGTGAGGAGTGCATTGCGGGAGGTTGTGGACTACTCCCAACAGGCCAGCCGTAAGTAGACCCCATGCCCAGAATTCTTTTTTTTTTTTTCCTGAGTTGAAGTCTTGCTCTGTCACCTAGAGCTGGAGTGCAATGGTACCATCTCAGCTCACTGCAACCTCTGCCGCCCAGGTTCAAGCGATTCTCCTGCCTCAGCCTCCCGAGTAGCTGGGATTACAGGCACGCACCACCACACCCGACTAATTTTTGTATTTTTAGTAAAGACAGGGTTTCACCATGTTGATCACAAGTGATCCACCCACCCGGGCCTACCAAAGTGCTGGGACTGTAGGCATGAGCCACTGCACCTGGCCCCCAGGCCCAGAATTCGGTTGTCAGGAGAAAACAGTGGAACATTCAGCACAACCTCCATCACCACAAAGGGCAGAACCCAGACCCAGTGGCACAGGCCCAAGGCAGCGGCTGTCCCTGGGTGGAGGCCCCGCTTCTGTAGTGTGGGCACGCTCTCCCTTCACAGCCTGTTCTGGCTGTTCCCTGAGTCACATCTAGGAAGCCAAGGACTACTGAGTGGCCGAGAGCACATTCACTCCTAAACCTAGACGGAGGTTTAGGGAAACAGATCCTTTGCCCTGATGCCTTTGCAAGGACCCTTGTATATGCTAAACCTCACAGCAGCTTCAGGCAAACACCAATCCTTGTTCCCACCCAGTTCTCAACAAGAAAGTTCAGGATAAAGATAAAATGGAGCTTCGGGGAGGTGACCGGTCTTCCCCCTTTCGTGCTCTCTACCATGAAAGCCTTGGCTACTTTGCAGAGCCATTTCTTCTCTGCCTGCTTTGTCCTCCCTGAGGTCCCTATAGTAATGGCAAAGGGAACTCTGAGGCTGAATGTGTATGTAGAATGGTTATTAAGATGAACACTCATCCGAGGAAACCCAACAGTGGTTTCAAGACGCTGCTTCATTCAGCACTCCTGGAGCAAACCTTCATCTACACTATTAAACTATAGGAGAGCCAGGCTGGCCTGAGCCTCACACACCTGCCTAGGAAACCCTTAGAAAAGCATTCCCATGCAGGACTCGATTTATCTGGCTCTTGCTCTTGTACCCAGAGCTTCAGGACAGAAGCAACAAACATGCAGCTAGGACCCTGAGAGAAAGAGGAGTCACCTAATTGTGTCACTCTCTAGTTTCTACTGCCTTTCAGAAAACGTCCACATTCCTAACATGCCCCATCCAGCTCTCTGCCCATTTGTGACTCCATCACACTGATGTGCTGAGGTTTCACAGGCACCCACGTTCTTGTTCTTGCTACCTGACTTTGTGTGCACCTGCCCCTCGGCTGTGTGCCTGCAATGGTCTGCTGACTCCCCACCTCTTCCTGGGCCCACCCTGGTTCCCAGCCAAGCTCACTTCTGCTCAGTTTTTGGGCCCTGACTTGGCTATCATTCCTTCCAAGAATGGCCACAGACCCCTCTGACTGCGTGGGTGACCCTCCTTAGTACCACCAAAGCACCTGACCTGCTCTGTCCTGGCACTGAGCATACCTCATCGTGCAGGTGCATTTCCTCATTCACCCTTCCTCATCCACCCCTGGCAAGGAGCAGCCTGAGGGGAAAGATGCTTGCTGTTATGTCTCCAGCATGAACAGGAACTCAGCAAAGTTCAGTTGAAATGTGTCAGCCTATAAAAAGAATATGAGAAAAGAATCTCCAAATGTGTTAAATTTATTGATAAATAGAAAAGAGGATTATAATCTGGAATATACTATGGCATGCCATAGGCGTGACCAGTGACGACCAGTAAGAGGAAGCTTTTATTGGTCAAAAGGGAGGAATTCATGTAAGCTGCTGGGAAATACACTTCACTGGTTCTGGAGGCCCAAAGTCAGCAGTGGCGTCGGTCCATTGGTGCAGGTGCTGTTACTGAGCAGGTGCTTTCTCAAGGGCATTTTATCTGAATGACTGCCACCCCAAAGAAGGTCCAGTGATGACCCTTATAGTAGAAATACATGCGTGCAAGTGAAATGCACAAGCGGTGCAGAGCGGGAGATGCATGAACGATGTGAAGGGCTTTCTTGTGAGGTTTGAGAAAGTCCTTAGAAACTGTTCTTATCTCAGACAGGCAAGCATGAGCACCCTCCTTCATGCCTAGTTTGCCCTGTTTTCTCTGGGTCTGTCTGACAACAGTGATTTCATCCTGGTGTCTGTAGCTTTCACTAATGCATAGAAGATAATTGGTAGATTGCTCCTCTGGTTGAACACACCACTTCCAGAGCTCCCGAGAGGAGGAAGCATTGAATAAAATGTCTGGCAAATGAGGGCGTAAATGCCCACCTGCAAAAAGTCAATGAGTAGATGGTCTATCCATTTTTCTCACTGTTCTCAGTAGTTCTGCACTGCCTGAAGGCATAGAAACTGCTGCTACCACGTAATCTGGCTTCCTTTTCTCTTCTTCCTCTTGGTTCTGGGCTTCAGCGCTGGCTTGGGGGATGCTCCAGCTTCCCTCCCATCCATGCTTCAGACTTCACTCTGCAAGGTTGGCACTCGGCCCCAGGCTGACCCTTATTGTTTCCATTAGGGCCTTGCTGTGGTCTCTGCTCCTCCATTACCACACTTGTGCTGTGCTCTGGGGAGAGACTGGAGGCCCTGCCACCTGCCAGCTCCATTCCTGGTAGCCCTCAGGCCATTGCTGCCTTACCTGCCCTGGGTGGGCAGACGTGATGTGCCCGCACGGCAGCTCTGTAGGTTTCCTGCCTGCAGGAGAGCATGTGCTTTGGCAGATTCGCAGGGCCTTACAAGAAGAGAGCTCGGTGGGGCATATTGGGTTCTCTCCCTGCAGAGTGACTGGGGGAGGCCCAGAGGCTCCAGGTGCTCACCAATGCCTGGCCCCTTCTCCACAGCCTATGCCAGTGGTAGTGGAAGTGGGGACATGAGAAAGGAAGAGACAGTGAGATAGAAGAGAGACAGTGAGACCAAAGAGAGAGACAGTGAGACCAAAGCTTCCTGTAGCTGAGCAAGTCAAGTGCCTACAACTGGAATAATCTCCAAGGTCGTCATATACAATCCATCGTTTGACTCTGGAATCGCCACCACACCCTGTGACATGGTCATCTGGACAGTCCCATTGCATCCTGCCTAATGCAATAATTGCATCATTACTATTCCCCAGTGAGCATCCTGGCACACTGCTGTTTTTCACACTGGTGTGGGTATTTCTGAAAGACAGATGTCTGTGGAACGGCTGGGCAGGGGTATGCACACTTCACGTGATGCTGCCAATTATCCGCAGGTTCACACACACACACATAGCAGTGCACGGCAGTTATGGGCTCAAATGAAGAAAGGCCTTTCTCATAAACTGTCCCTCTGCAGATTGGACTGCATGTTTTGAATGAGTGTTCAAGAATCTGGATGATTAGGATGCTGTAGTGGGGATTTCCACCCTGAACTCAGCTTGTGAGAAGCTCTGGAGAAGCCCCAGGGCCTCCTCCTAGGTGGCCGGTCCCCAGGCGGGGCTCACTTGTGAAGGCAGTGGATTCTCCAGGCCAGCCTGAGACAGCATCTTCTCCCAGGTCTCTGCGAGGCTTTCCACTGGACCCTGCTTGTCCTCCCCTTAAACTCAGGCTTGTCAACTGCAGTCTCAGCTGGAGGGCTGGGGCGCTGCCGTGACCCTGTCCCGTTTGTCTCAGGAAAACAATGAGTCTTTTTCCCACTAGGCAGGAGAACTTCCTGGGTGTCCTGAATGTAGGAAGAGCAGCCAGGGGCAAGCATGGGTATTGGATGCTCTATACTGACTCTGAGGGAAGGACCTGCTGGCTCAGAGGCCTTTGCCGGCTGTGGCCACTCCCTCTGGTGCCGGCCCGGCCTCACCTGGCCTGCTCCTCACAGCCAGGACAGCTGATGGCATTGGGGCAGTGCCTCCCACCCCACCCTGCATTTATTGCTGAGCTGAGAAGGGGGAGAGCTCAACAGGGGGTGTTATGAGCTACACTGTGTCCCCTAAATTTGTATGTTGAAGCCCTAACCCCCCAGAACCTCAGAATGTGACTGTATTGGGAGACAGGGTCGGTAAAGAGGTGATTAAGTTAAAATGAGGCTGAGGGTGGGCCCTAATATGATTGGAGTCCTGATAGGAAGGGAAGGAGACACCAGGGGTGCACAGGCACAGAGGAGAGGCCACGCCAAGACGCGGCAAGCAGATGGCCACCTCCATGCAGATGAGGGAGGCCTCGGGAGAAACCAAACCTACATGCACCTTGAGTTTGGACTTCCAGCCTCCAGAGCTTGAAAAAATAAATTTCTGTTGTTTAAGCGGTGCTGTCTGTGGCACTTTGTTATGGCAGCCAGAGCCGACTAATATGGCAGCAGTGGGAGCAGGAGCATAAAATGAGTGCAGCCGAGAAAGTCAAAGGGGGCTTCGTCTCACAGAGCAGGCAGTGATTCCTACAGATCCACATGGGCTTGGCTACGCGGCTGGAGCTAGTGACCCTGACACGGGCATCCCCTCCCTCCCTGGACACCATGTCTGTTTTTTCTTATGTTCCTCACCCTTCGGTGTGGGGCAGGGAGCTTTCATTATCTCCAGTCAGCGGCTGAGAAAATGAAGTTCAGAGATTGCCTGATTGACCTGTCATTTTATAAATGTTTTGGGGGCAAGTCTCCTGACCTCTTATTGAATCCCCCAGAGTAATGCTCCCAGGTTACTCTATTGAGCAAGGTGATTCTGAAACTCCAGGTTGGAGCCCATTTGCAGCTGCTACGGTTATTACAGCTTTGCCACATTGGTCTGGCCTGATAGAGCAAAGCCAAGCACATGCTTCCGTCCCAGGTGATGCACATGTCACAGCGTCCCCGCCGCCAGCATGGTGGCTGCAGCTGGCAGGAGCCTTTGGGAAGGCCATTGAGGGTGGTGGTGAGCTTCAGGCTGGAGCCGCGATCTGGGGGTGGAAGCTGTTTCCCTCCCAACCAGAGAGGGCCGGGGAGAGCTCAGGCCTCCAGGAGAGCAGACGTGGCTGAAAGGAGTTGATTACCCACATGGCTTAGACCTGTGGCTGGTGGAGAGAACCCCTCACTGCTTTCCCCTGCAGGGTCTTCAGCCAGTGTGTGGCTCTGCACTCTTTGGTGCAAAGGTTTGCTTGTGTTTGTATGCCTGTGTGTGTGCACATGCGTTTGTTTCCGGAGTGACAACTGATGTTTAGGTTACTCTGGAAGAAAACCAGCCTCACAGAGGCAGCAACACTAATTCTGCTAGCTCCCGCCTCTTTAGGGCTCCCTCTTGCTTGAATACCCCACTCCCCATCATCTCACAACACCAGACATGTATTGTGATCCCTCCCCTGGGCCTTGCCTGGGCTTGGCCATGTCTTATGTGTCACCATAGAAGACACCTTCTGTGTCTTCCCTTTCTGGAGCCAGAACTTTCTTCAGAAGACTTCCTTTCCATGGTTGGCCTAAACACTGCCTTGGTCGTTTCATAAATCTTAGCCAAATGTCCTCTCTTACCTTGGCAACTCTCCCTGCCCCAACCAAGTCATGGCCAGGACATGGTTGGAGCTGTGTGGAGCTGTTGGCAGCTGTTTGGAGTGGCTCCTACTTTCTTGGAGCCCTGAGCCACAGGGCTAGGTGGCAGGTGTCTGGGGTGGATGTAGTGAGGAAAGAGATTCCTTTGCTTCCTTGTGTATGTGGTGAGAGGGTCCACAGCTCTCTGCCAAGGTCCTCTCTGGGTGAGAACAGGGTCTTGGGGAGTCCCTTGATTCATGGGTGAGAGCTGGATCAAGTGTCACAGGTAAGTGAGTAGCTACAAAACCCAGATGCATGGTGGGTGGGTGAGGCCATCTAGCCCCTAGCCACAGCTGCAGTGTTTGGGAGCAACTTTTTAATGACTCAAACTCATTCCTTGTGAAAAATGGCAATTGGAACACATCATATTTGAGAGGAGAGCAAATGTGCAAAAATAAGATAAGGACCTGAACTGGAAGCCGAGAGAATTCTTTTTTTTTCCCCCTTCCAGAATTACCAGTATAAACAATCCCATTTTACATTACAAGCCAGCCTTGACACTGAGCAACTTAATTGTATATTTGTTTTTCCAAAGCGATGTTCATGACTGGTAGAACTGCAGAAGTTAATTGGGGAGGGAGAATCAAACAGCACCTGTGTCAAGCCAAATGAACATCAGCTACAAGTGCCTGCCCACACCTGGAGCAGCTGCACTGCCAGCACTTAGCCCAGGGCTCGGTCATTCTGTGGCCAAGCAGAGCACTGTCCTCCCTGGCTCTCGGCTGAGCTGGGGTCTGCCAGCTATTGCACAGGATGCAGGGTGGGTCGGCCTCTGCTCAGGTGCCAGCCCTGATACGGTGTGTCCCCTTCTTATTCTTTTGCAAAGATAATCTTTGTTATACTTGGGCCATTAAGTTTCTACATAAATATTAGAATCAGCTGGCAAATTTCAGGGAAAACTCTGCTAGGATTTAGATTAGAATGACATTGAATTTTTAGATGAGTTTTGGGAGAGCTGACATTTTAAGCTATTGGATCTTGGCAGACATTAGGCTGATGGAGTTCTTCATTTGTTCAGCTCTTTGCTGTGCCTTTCAATCAAATTATCATTTCTATACACCGAGGTCCTGCCTGTGTTTATTTGGAATTATTTTTATATGATTTATTTTCTGTGCTATCATGACTGGAATCTTCTATTTTATTGCCTATTCTTATTGGTTATTGCTAATCAATGGAAATGTTTTTAATTTTTGCATATTCATCTGCTAATCAACCATTTATACTAAGTAGTCCTACCGTTAGTTCTACCATATTTAACCATTTATTCTAATTAGTTCTAATGGTTCTAATAAATTTCCTGAATTTTCTAAGTAAGCAATTATAATGTCTCTGACTTCTTTGTCTTGTTTTGTTTTAGCTGATTTAGTGTGGTTGTCGTGACTTCTGTGCTAAAGAAAAAGTTTTTAATGACTCATTATTAAGTGTTCCTTGTAGATGTTCTTTATCATTTAAGAAATGCCATCTATTTCTTACTCACTGAAATCGCCTATTTTTAAACCATGAATAATAGGTGGTAAACTTGATTTAAGCCCTTTTAGTATCTATTGATACAACCTAAATATTTTTCTGTGTTAAAGCATGAGTAACGTATTCCATTTTCCTATGGCTTATTTTAATTACTATTTGTCATCTGAGACATGCATATCAATATTTCCAAAATAGGGATTTACCTTAAAATCAATAGTCTGTTATAGGTTTGGAAAAGATGTTTTTTTCAAATGGAAAGTCTTTTCTGCTTAGTGTTGCATTAAATATCCATGTGTTATCATCAATAGCATTTCAGATAAACAAAATGCACTAATAGGTTTTCTAATGTTTAAATATTTAGCAGTTCTGGCATCAACTCAATGTATGTTATATAAGATCTCTGTATTTATTTCATAAGAATGGGCTGTCATTTTTGCCTTCTTTACTGTCTTTGATTTTGGTATTAAGGGGTTACGCTTGCTTTATAAAGTAGCTGTGGGACATTCCTTATAATTTCTTCTCTGGGAGGGCTTTTTTAAAAAGTTGGTTTTATTGAAATGTAATTGCCATTCAATAAGCTCCATGTATTTAATGCATACGTCTGTTAACTTTTGATGCAGGTATGCACCTGGGAAGCCGTCACCACGGCAGGGTAATGAACATACAGGCCAACACAGAAAATTCTGCCTCTTTCTTGGATTCCCATTCCCTCCTCCGAATTTTCCCAAAATAGTCCCAGGCAACTACTGCTGTGCTTTCTATTACTGAAGCTTAATTGGCATTTTTGTAAATTTATTTAAATGAATCATAGATTATATACTCACTTTTGTCTGGCTTCTTTCAGTTGGTGTAATTATTTTGAGCTTCCTCTATATTTTTGCCTGTGTCAAAAGTCCTTTCCTTTAAAAAAAAAAATGCTTTTTTTTTTTTTTTGAGACAAAGTTTCTCTCTGTCATCCAGGCTGGAGTCCTGTGGCGCTGTCTTGGCTCATTGCAACCTCTGCTTCCTGAACTCACGCGATTCTCCTGCCTCAGCCTCCTGAGTAGCTGGGGCTACAGCCACGCACCACCACGCCTGGCTATTTTTTTTTAATTTTTTGGTATTTTTAATGGAGATGTGGTTTCACTATGTTGACCAGGCTAGTCTCAAACTCCTGACCTCAGGTGATCCGCCCACCTCAGCCTCCCAAACTGCTGAGATTACAGGCGTGAACCACCGCGCCCAGCCCTGCTTTCTATTTTGAAACACAGGCTCACAAGGAGTTGCAAATAAATGTTCTGGAGTCCCCATTTATCTTTCACCCTGATTCTTTCGATGGTCACATCTTGAACGATTATAGTACAATGCCAAAACCAGGAAATTAGCAATCCACAGAGTTTATTCAGATTTTACCAGTTTGACATCGTTGCCTGTGTGTGTGTGATTTTGTCACATGTGCAGATTTGCATCACCACCACTATATTCAAGAAACATGGCTGTGTCACTGAGCAGCTCACCCTGTTACCCCCTTATACAGCCACACCTGTTACCCCCTTATACAGCCCCCTCCCTCACACTGGACAGACACTACTTTGTTTTCCTTTCAATAATTCTGTTGTTTCAAGACTGTTTTATAAATGAAATCATATAGAATGTGAACTTTTGAGATTGGCTTTTCTCCCTTAGCATAATATTACTAAGGTTTATTCAGGTCACTGTGTGTAGAAATAGTTGTTTAATTTTTGTTACTGCTAAGTAGTATATACCTTGGTATGGGTGTACCTCTCAGTTTTTTAAATTATTCAGCTCTTGAAGAGCATTTGGGTTCTTTAAGGGTTTTGGCTATTAAGAATAAAGCTACCATTAATATACCTGTACAGGTTATTGTGTGAACATAACTTTTTATTTCTCTGGGATAACTGCCAAAGAGTGCAGTTGTATGGCAAGTACATGTTTAGTTTTAAGAAACTGACCATTTTCCAAGGTTTGGTCTACATTTGGCATTCTCACCATCATTGTATGAGTTCATTTTCCTGCATCTTCACCAGCATTTGGTGCTATCATTTTCTTTTTTAAACCTTTGTGATAGATGTGAGGAGATAGCGCATTGTTTCTAATCTGCATTTCCCTAATGGCTAGTGAGTTGAACATCTTTTTATGTGCTTTTTGCAATTTGTATATCCTTTCTGGTTAACTGTTTCTGTATGTCTTTGCCATTTTCTCATTGGATTATTTGCATTTTTTACTGTTAAGTTTTGAAAATGTATTATGTCCTCTCTATATAAGTCCTTTTTAGGATATGTGTTTTTTTTCCTTTTAAAAAAAATTTTATTTTTATTTTAAGTTGTGGGGTACACGTGGAGCAGGTGCAGGTTTGTTACCCAGGTAAACATCTGCCATGGTGGTTTGCGGCACCTATCAACCCATCACCTAGGTGTGGAGCCCAGCATGCAATAGCTATTTTTCCTAATGCTCTCCCTCTCCCAACCCAACCCCCTCGAAAGGCCCCAGTGTATGTTGTTCCTCTCCCTGTTTCCATGTGTTCTCATTGTTCAGCTCCCACTTATACGTGAGAACATGTAGTGTTTGGTTTTCTGTTCCTGCATTAGTTTGCTGTTAAACACCATGGAATACTATGTAGCCATAAAAAGGAATGAGACCATGTCCTTGCAGGGACATGGATGGAGCTGGAAGGATATGTGATTTGAAAACATTGTCTTCCACTCTGTAGCTTGTCTTTTCATTGTCTTTAAAGGGTCTTTTACAGACCAAATGTTTTTAATTTTGATGAGATTCAATTAAATTTTTTTGTGTGTCTCAACTTTAATAACTTCAGCTAGCTCTAAGTCCCAAAGATTTCCTCCTACACTTTTCTAAAGGATTTGTAGTTTTAGGTGTTACATTTAAGCATATCTTCTTTATTTTTTTTGCCTATGGATGATCAATTGCTCCAGGACCATTTTTTGAAAAGCTCTTCTTCCTTTCCTTTATTGAACTGCGTTTGCACCTTTTCAAAAATTAGTTGGGTATATTTGTACCAGTCTATTTCTGGGCTTTCTATCATGTTTATTGGTCCATGCGTCTATTCGTGTGCCAATACTACATTGTCTTGATTGCTGTAGCTATAGAGTTAGCATTAACATTGGGTAGAGTTATCCCTCTAACTTTATTCTTTTAAAAGTATGTTTAGCTATCATAAGTCCTTTTGTTTTTCCTGTACATTTATGAATAAGCATCTATGTCTGCAAAAACTTCTCTGGGAATTGGATTGAGATTCTGTTAAACCTACTGATCTATTTGGGAAGAGTTGATGTCTGTACCATGTTGAATTTTCCAATCCATAAACATGACATATGTCTCCATTTATTTAGGTCTTACTTGATTTCCTTTTTAAGCATTTAAAATTTTCAATATACTAATATTTTCAATTTAGTTAATTATTGCTTTTATGTATATGGTGTGGGTTGTATGCTAGTTTTTTAGTTAAATAGATAACCATTTAGGTAATATGTTTTGATGAATAAAAATTTAATTTTGATGAAGCCCAACTTATCTACTCTTTCTTTGGTTGCTCATGCATTTGTCATATCTAAGAAATTGTTCCATAATCCAAAATCCTGTAGATTTATACCTATGCTTTCTTCTAATAGTTTTATAATTTTAGCTCTTGCATCTAGGTCTTGATTCCCTTTTGAGTTATTTTTTGTATATCATTTGAGGTAGAGGTCCAAATTCATTCTTTAGCATGTATACATTCAGTTGTACCACCATCATTTGACAAAAAGGTTATTCTATATCCCCTTACATGATTTAGGCATAAGTGCCAATCTTCAATTAACCATATATGTACAGGTTTATGTTGGGACTCTCAATTCCATTGTATATATCTACATTTCTAACATAATGCCAGCACCACACTTTCTTGATTACTCTAGATTTACAGTAGGTTTTGATTTGGGAAGTGTGAGTCCTCCAACTTTTTTCTTCTTTTTCTCGACTTGTTCAGCTATTTCGACTGTTTCCTTGTTATCCCTGTCTATTGGGCTATTCCTTTGCCCACATTTCCATATGATTTTAGTTTCCACTTACCCATTTCTGTAAAAATGGCACTTGGTATTTTGATAGGTATTGTATTGAACCTGTAGATCAATTTGGGGACTGTTGCCATTTTAACAACGTTAAGTTTTCTGATCCATTACATAAGATATCTTTGCATTTTTAAGGTCTTGTTTAAATTTTCAGCAATGTTTTGCAGATTTTAGTGCACGAGTCTTCCCTTTTTCTGGTTAAATTTTGTTATTATTATTCAACTTTTATTTTAGAATTGGGGGTATACGTGCAGGTTTGTTACAAAGATATATTGTGTAATGCTGGGGTTTGGAGTATAACTGAGCTCGTCATCCAGGAAGTGAGCATAGCACTCGACAGGTAGTTTTCAACACTTGCCTCCCTCCCCTCTCTTGTATCCCCCAGTGTCTACTGTTCCCATCTTCATGTCCATGTGTACCCAGCGTTCAGCTCCCACTTACAAGTGAGAATATGTGGTATTGGTTTTCTGTTCCTGCACTAGTTTGCTTAGGATAATGGCCTCCAGCTGCATCCATGTTGCCGCAAAGGACATGATTTTTTTATAGCTGTGTCATTTCCCATGGTATGTATGTATCACATTTTCTTTATTCAATCTGCTGTTGATGGGGCACCTGGGTTGGTTCCATGTCTTTGCTATTGTGAATGGTGCTGCAATGGAAATATGGGTGCTCTGTGTCTTTGTGGTAAAATGATTTATTTTTCTTTGGCTGTATACCCAGTAATGGGGTTGCTGGGTTGAATGGTAACTCAACTCTTAGTTCTTTGAGAAATCTCCAAACCATTCTCCACAGTGGCTCAACACATTTACATTCTTATCAACACTGTATGAGCTTTCCCTTTTCCCCACAGTCCGGACAGTGTCTGTTATTTTTTGACTTTTTAACAAAAATCATTTTGACTGGTGTGAGATAGTATCTCGTTGTAGTTTTGATGTGCATTTCTCTGGTGATTAGCGATGTGTATTTTTGTTTTATATGTTCTTTGTCTGCTTCTATATCTTCTTTTGAGAAATGCCTGTTCACGTCCTTTGCCCACTTTTTAATGAAGTTATTTGTTTTTTGCTTTTTAAGTTAAGTTCCTTATAGATTCTGGATAACAGGCCTTTGTCAGATGCAGAGTTTGTGAGTATTTTCTTCTATTTTGTAGGTCTTCTGTGCATTTGGTTGATTTTGTACCTGGGAATTGTTTTCTTAATTTTATGTTTAGATTTTTCATTGCTAATATATATAAATGGAGATTATTTTGTATATTGATCTTGTGTCTACTACCTTGTTGAATTAGCTTATTAGCTCTAATATTTTTGCAGGTTATTCTTTTGGATTTTCAGTATAAATTCATGTCATCTGCAAATAGAGATAGCTTTACTTTTTTTCCTTTTCTTGCTGAATGTCTTTTATTTTACTTTATTGAGCAAAGGACTAGCTAGACCTCCAGTACAATGCAGAATAGAAGTGGCCAGCGTCAACATCATTTACTTCTTGAATTTAGGGGAAATTTTTCAGTCTATCACCATTAAGTTCTATATTAGCTGTGTTTTCTTTATAGATGCCCCTTTTCAGATCGAGGAGGTTCCCCCTCTCTTCTGTTCTTAGTATTTGGGTGTGTGTGTGTGTGTGTGTGTGTTTTAATGAAAGGATGCTGGATTTTGTGAAATTATTTTTCTGTGTCTATTGAGATGATTATGTGTTTTTCCTCCTCTTATTCTACTAATGTGGTATATAACATTGATTTTTATATGTTAAACCAATCTTGTCTTCCTCAGGTACATCCCAGTCAATCATGGTGTGTAATTGTTCTTACGTGCTGCTGGATTCCACTGGATACTATTTTGTTGAAAATTTTAGTGTTCATATTCATAAGCATTATTGGGTTAATAGTCAACCTCTGTGATTTCAGATGAGAAATCATCTCTTATTCAAATTGTTGTGCCCTCATAAGTAATCTATTATTTATGTCTGACTACTGTCAGGATTTTCCTCTTTAGTTTTCAGAATTTTAATTTTGTTGTATCTTGACTTAAGTTTCCATGCATATATTCAGTTTGGAATTTGCTCAGGTAGGGATACAGTGAAGGTTTCCGTATGGGAAGGAGTTTGCATGGTTTAAAACTCCCACTGGTACCAAAGGGGGAGTAACCTAAGGTTCTCATTAGCTTGCCTAGATATGGTGCAGAAAGGAAAAAGGAGTGGGGCTTAGAAGATGTTAGTAGTGAGTCATCACAAAATGCAGTCAGACTCTTTATTTTAGTTAAGGTGTGTGTTATAAACCTGAATGTGGTTCTCTCTTGATACATGTTTCATGTGAGCTTGAGAAGAGTGTTTCTTCTGTTGCTGTTAAATAGAATATTCTACAAATGCCAATTAGATCAATCTGATTAATAGTGCTGTTCAAATAAACTATATCCTTATTAATTTTCTGCCTGTTTGATCTAACAATTATTGAAAAGGGGGTGTTGGGAGATCCCAACTATATTAATGAACTTGCCTATTTCTGCTTGCAGTTCTATCAGTGTTTTCCTCATTTATTTTGACTGTCTTCTGTGAGGTGTTATACACCATGAATGTTGTTAGGTCTTCATGGAAAATGGACTCTTTCATCATGTAATGCCCCATTTTACAACAGACAGTTTTTCTGTTCTGAAGGCTGATTTGTCTATACATATATCTATTTTAATTTTCTTTTATTAATGTTAGTATGGCATATCTTTCTCCACTTCTTTACTCGAAACCATCTGTGTCTTTATACTTAAAGTGTATTTCTTGTAGATAACATGTATTTGGTAAAATTCTCTTTGACAGTCTCTGTCTTTCAATTTATGTATTTACACCATTCTTTTTTTTTTTTTTTTTTTTTGAGACGGAGTCTCGCTCTGTCACCCAGGCTGGAGTCCAGTGGCACGATCTCGGCTCACTGCAAGCTCCACCTCCGGGGTTCACACCATTCTCCTGCCTCAGCCTCCTGAGTAGCTGGGACTGCAGGCGCCCACCACCACTCCCGGCTAATGTTTTTGCATTTTTAGTAGAGATGGGGTTTCACCGCGGTAGCCAGGATGGTCTCAATCTCCTGACTTCGTGATCCACCTGCCTAGGCCTCCCAAAGTGCTGGGATTACAGGCGTGAGCCACCGCACCCAGCCCACTATTCATATTTAAAGTAGTTATTGATGAGAACAGGCTTTGAAATTGAGGCAATAATTAATAGCCTACCAACCAGAAAAAGTCCAGGACCAGACAGATTCACAGCCAAATTCTACCAGCGGTACAAGGAGGAGCTGGTACCACTCCTTCTGAAACTATTCCAATCAGTAGAAAAAGAGGGAATCCTCCCTAACTCATTTTATGGGGCCAGCATCATCCCGATACCAAAGCCTGGCAGAGACACAACAAAAAAAGAATTTTAGACCAAGATCCCTGATGAACATTGATGCAAGAATCCTCAGTAAAATACTGGCAAACCAAATCCAGCAGCACATCAAAAAGCTTTTCCACCATGATCATGTGGGCTTCATCCCTGGGATGCAAAGCTGGTTCAATATACGCAAATCAATAAATGTAATCCAGCATATAAACAGAACCAAAGACACATGATTATCTTAATAGATGCAGAAAAAGCCTTTGACAAAATTCAACAGCCTTTCATGCTAAAAACTCTCAATAAATTAGGTATTGCTGGGACGTATCTCAAAATAATAAGAGCTATTTATGACAGACACACAGCCAATATCATACTGAATGGGCAAAAACTGGAAGCATTCCCTTTGAAAACTGGCACAAGACAGGGATACCCTCCCTCACCACTCCTATTCAAAATAGTGTTGAAAGTTCTGGCCAGGGCAATCAGGCAAGAGAAAGCAATAAAAGGTATTCAATTCTGAAAAGAGGAAGTCAAATGGTCCCTGTTTGTAGATGACATGATTGTATATTTAGAAAACCCCATCGTCTCAGCCCAAAAATCTCCTTAATCTGATAAGCAACTTCAGCGAAGTCTCAGAATACAAAATCAATGTGCAAAAATCACAAGCATTCTTATATACCAGTAACAGACAAACAGAGAGCCAAATCATGAATGAACTGCCATTCACAATTGCTTCAAAGAGAATAAAATTTCTAGGAATCCAACTTACAAGAGATGTGAAGGACCTCTTCAAGGAGAACTACAAACCACTGCTCAATGAAAAGAGGACACAAACAAATGGAAGAACATTCCATGCTCATGGATAGGAAGAATCCATATCGTGAAAATGGCCATACTGCCCAAGGTAATTTATAGATTCAATGCCATCCCCATTAAGCTCCCAAGGACTTTCTTCACAGAATTGGAAAAAACTACTTTAAAGTTCACATGAAAGCAAGAAAGAGCCTGCATTGCCAAGACAATTCTAAGCCGAAAGAACAAAGCTGGAGGCATCATGCTACCTGACTTCAAAGTATACTACAAGGCTACAGTAACCAAAACAGCATGGAACTGGTACCAAAACAGTGATATAGACCAATGGAACAGAACAGAGCCCTCAGAAATAATACCACACAGCTACAACCATCTGATCTTTGACAAACCTGACAAAAACAAGAAACGGGGAAAGGATTCCCTATTTAATAAATGGTGCCGGGAAAACTGGCTAGCCATATGTAGAAGGCTGAAACTGGATCCCTTCCTTACACCTTATACAAAAATTAATTCACGATGGATTAAAGACTTAAATGTTAGACCTAAAACCATAAAAACCCTAGAAGAAAACCTAGGCAATACCGTTCAGGACACAGGCATGGGCAAGGACTTCATGACTAAAACACCAAAAGCAATGGCAACAAAAGCCAAAATTGACAAATGGGATCTAATTAAACTAAAGAGCTTCTGCACAGGAAAAGAAACTACCATCAGAGTGAACAGGCAACTTACAGAATGGGAGAAAATTTTTGTAATCTACTCATCCGACAAAGGGCTAATATCCAGAATTTACCAAGAACTCAAACAAATTTACAAGAAGAAAACAACCCCATCAAAAAGTGGGCAAAGGATATGAACAGACACTTCTCAAAAGAAGACATATATGCAGCCAACAGACACATGAAAAAATGCTCATCATCACTGGCCATCAGAGAAATGCAAATCAAAACCACAATGAGATACCATCTCATACCAGTTCGAATGGCAATCATTAAAAAGTCAGGAAACAACAGGTGCTGGAGAGGATGTGGAGAAATAGGAACACTTTTACACTGTTGTTGGGACTGTAAACTAGTTCAACCATTGTGGAAGACAGTGTGGCGATTTCTCAAGGATCTAGAACTAGAAATACCATTTGGCCCAGCCATCCCATTACTGGGTGTATACCCAAAGGATTATAAATCATGCTGCTATAAAGACACATGCACACATATGTTTATTGTGGCACTATTCACAATAGCAAAGACTTGGAACTAACCCAAATGTCCATCAATGATAGACTAGATTAAGAAAATATGGCACATATATACCATGGAATACTATGCAGCCATAAAAAAGGATGAGTTCATGTCTTTTGTAGAGACATGGATGAAACTGGAAACCATCATTCTCAGCAAACTATTGCAAGGACAAAACAAACACCACATGATCTCAGTCATAGGTGGGAATTGAACCATAAGAACACTTGGACACAGAGCGGGGAACATCACACACCGGGGCCTGTTGTGGGACTGGGAGAGGGGGGAGGGATAACATTAGGAGAAATACCTAATGTAAATGATGAGTTAATGGGTGCAGCACACCAACATAGCACATGTATACATGTGTAACAAACCTGCATGTTGTGCACATGTACCCTAGAACTTAGAGTATAATAAAAAAATAAAGTAGCTATTGATGTAGTTGCATTAATATCTACAATGTTTGCAACTATTTTCTGTTTTTTATACTTGTCCTTTGTATTTTTTCTTCCCCTCTTTTTTCTTACCTCTCTGATTTTGAATGTTTTATGATTCCATTTTTATTTTAGCATATTAATTAAAACCCTTTTAAAAACTGTTTTAGGCTGGGCGCGGTGGCTCATGCCTGTAATCCCAGCACTTTGGGAGGCCAAGGCAGGAGGATCATGAGGTCAGGAGATCAAGACCATCCTGGCTAACACGGTGAAACCCCGTCTCTACTAAAAATGCAAAAAGTTAGTCGGGTTGGCGGCGGGCGCCTGTAGTCCCAGCTACTTGGGAGGCTGAGACAGGAGAACGGTGTGAACCCGGAAGGCGGAGCTTGCAGTGAGCCAAGATCGGGCCACTGCACTCCAGCCTTCCAGTCTGGGCGACTGAGTGAGACTCCATCTCAAAAAAACAAAAACAAAACAAAACAAAAAAACCCAACAAACTGTTTTAGTGGTTTTCTTAGAATTCACAATATATATTTAGAGCTAAGTCCACTTTCTGTAACACTATACCATTTTATGGGTAGTGCAGGTAACTTAGCACAGAGTACTCCAATTTCTTCCTTCTGTCCCTGTGTTGCTGTTATTCCTTTCAGTCATGTATATGCAATATTTTAGGTTGAATTGTGATTCCCCCTGAAACAAAGGGATATGTTGAAATTCCAACCCTCTTACTTCGCAATGTGAACTTAATTGGAAATAGGCTTGTCTTTTCATTCTCCTGACAATATATTTTGCAGAGAAGAAACTTTTATTTTAACAAAATTCAAATGATCGGATTTGTTTTCATGGATCATACCTTTGGTGTTGTATTTACAAGGTCATCGCTATACCTATAGACATGCAGGTCTTCTGCTATGTTATCTTTTAGGAGTTTCATAGTTTTGCATTTTACATGTAGGTCTATAATACACTTTAAGTTTTGTGAGAGGTTTAAGATCTATGTCTAAATTCATTTTATACATTTTTTTTTGTATGTTGATGTCTGGTTGTTTCAGTGCATATTAATCATGGTTATTTTAAATTTCTTGATTGATTAATTCCAAAATTTGTGTCATATACAAGTCTGGTTCTGATTCTTGCATTATTTCTTTTTGTTGTGCATTGCCTAAAGTTGATCATTCTTTGTAGTTTTTTATTGAAGACTAAACCATGACATATCAGGTAAAAATATCTGAGGTAAACAGGTCTTCAGTGTGAGATTCTATGTAATCTGGCTACGAGTTGGACTGTTTCTAAGAGTTGCCGTTGTTACATGTGTGAAGATCTTTAAATTACTCCGTTGTCTTTGTTTCTGTCTTCCTTGTTGTCTTTGGTTTCCCTTAAGCACACTTTGCTTAATTAGAATCTGTGCCATTCTTTCAGCTGTAATCACCTGTTATCCCACAGCCCCATTAATGTAGGGGTAAAAAGTGGGAATGGAGAAGTGTTCTAGAATCCTGTGGTTAAATAGCAGCCTTTTAATCGGTCTGTGTCATCAGGACGAGACCTTTACAAATGTTTCTTAGCTTTTCCCCCCTTCCCACTTTAGGTTAGACAGGAAAGTCAGAGGGAGCTCAAGTAAGGCAAACACCTTTCTCTCTAGATGGGATAAGTTTCTGGTGAAGTTTTCTCATGAAGAAGATAACTTTCCAATGAAGAATGTACTGATCATTTATCAAAACGGCTACTTTCTCCTTCCCCCTGCCAGAGACATAAGGTAATTTTTTCCCCAGCTCTTCACAGTGAGAATCTGATGGGGTTTCTGGAGGTAAAACCTATGAATGTGTGGGCCCTTCCCCAAGACTATGGCCTCAGGAGTTTCTCCCTCTCCTGCTAGTTCTCAGCCTTCAGCAATTTGTCAAAATTACCATTTAAGTGTTTCTATTAGCTTAGGACTTTAGGCTTTAGCTCCTAGTAAGCCGATCTCAGCTCTGAATCTCAGCATTCAGCTGTCTATCCAAATTTTGAGGTGGTTTCCTCTGCAACCTCAATTCTCTGATGGGTCCAAAGGTCATTGATTTTCAGTTTGTTCAGCTGTTTTCCTGTTGTAAGGAAGAAAGTGATAATTTCCAAGCTCTTTTGATGTTGAATTTGAAGCTGAAAATATCCAGTAAATTTTCCACCTCCTAGGATACAGATTTCATTTCAGCAAGTTTGATTTTGGCCTTTATTATATCTGTGTGCCTCAATTCATCTTTTTGAACATATGCAGTACAGTTATAATAACTGTTTTTACATCATTGTCAGAGCTGACATCTGTGTCAGTTCTGGATTAGTTTCATTTGAAGGATTTTTGTTCTCACTTGGAGGTTTTGATTAGATGCCAAATATTGAGAATTGTGTTGTTAGATCCTGGGTATTTTTGTGTTTCTATTATCATCCTTGAGCTTTGTTCAGGGATGCAGTTACCTAGTTTGAAACAGTTGGATGCTTTCAAGTTTTTCTTTTACTGTGTTTTAGCTGAGTGCAGAGCAATGCTCAGCGTGGAGCTGATCCTTACCCACTACTGAGACAGGATCCTTCTGAGAACTCTACCCAATGATCCGTGTGTCCTAGATATTTCCAGTGTGGCTGTTGGAACAGACTCTATTGAGTTCTGTGTGTGTGGCAGGTATTCATCATTCTAATCTTTTGGGGTTGTTCTTCTTCAACCTCAGTTTTCTCACACATACGTGCTGATCACTAGTCTACTAAATACATGTTGGGGACCCTCTAGGATTCTCTCTATGTAGCTGTCTTCTCTCTACTACTCTGCTTTTGGAAATCTATCTGCCTTGGTTTCCCCATAGTCTCAGTTCTGTCTTCTTAATGCAGGGAGTCTAAAGGACTCCACTGGGATTTTTCCCTCCTGTGCCATGACTTTGAAACTGTCTCAGTGTAGTAAGTTGTAGCAATTTTAGGGCTCACTTCATTCATTTCCTGTCTCTCAAGGATCTTTGTCCTTTGTTGCAGTGTCTTAAAAACCATGGCTTTACATATTTGATCTACTTTTCTGATTGTTTTCTCTAGATAAATATATTCAGTCTCTTTTATACCATTTTGGTTGGGAATATAGAATTTCCTTCCAAAACCGCCTGAGCTTGAGGCTTGTTAATTTTTGATGGGTGTATGTGCCCTCCTAAAATTCATATGTTGAAATCTAATCCCCATGACAAATCTTAGATTCTTGATTTGAGCACTGGAAAATATTCATGATCAGGCCAAAACATGTATTTACCAATTTAATTTTTTTGCTTAATAATTATTTCAAAAAATGTTGTTGTTATATTATTAGAATCCTTGACATTATGCTAGATATTTGAGTATAATTAGTCTAGGTTGGCAGTGTCCCAGCAGCCATGGAATGGACTGTGTACGTTTTCTGCAACCCCAGGGGGACACAGTACCACTTCTCTTCTCTTTATATTTTTTGAATTAGTCTCTCTGCTATTTCGCCCTTAACCCCTGTAAACCCCAATTTTCCAACCACCTATTTAAAGAACATAGGGTGCTAAACTGGAATTGCCCATGGTTAGCCTCCAATTTTTCATCCTAAGGACAGGGGCTGAGACTCCGGCAGGGGAAAGAATGACTCCTGCTGATCAGTGCTAGAGACCAGTGTCCACCTGTCTATCATGTGCTTTCGCTCCCACAGCCCAGCGGTGCTTCCGACTTCCTCCTGTCGGTATTCACCCAACCTGCTCTTCACTCGGTAGCTCCAGCTCTGCGTCTTCCACAGTCTTTTTCATCGCCATGACCTAGAGCACTGGTACCATCCTTCAGTCTCATCTGGAGACCACACATGGCCTGCACACACTATAAACCTTTCTTCATTGTTGTCCTGTGCCATGAGCAAATTTCTCTTTTGTAAATTTGTGTGGGTTTGTGGACTGCTTTTCAAGTGTGCTGTGAGCTGCTGGAGGAGAAACCAGCCTTCTCTGCCTCTCTGGGTTCACCAGGGCCCTTCAGATATTAGGTCACTAGACACGTTTTCATAGGTTCCTGCCTTGAGTGCTGCATCCCACAGTGAGCTCCTCCTGGGCATGAGTGGGAGGGAGCACAGGCAGGTCCTTGAACCTATTTGTATTTCCCAAGCTTCCAGCTCAGCAGCTGCCCCTGGGAGTGGAGGCTACAGTAACTATCTGTCGACTTGAGGAGCTAGTGTGACCATTTCCTCTTCTTCTCCTCCACCTCTGCATAGAAACTGCTCTTTCCCCAAGGTGCTTGCCTTCATTATGGCTGTAGCATTTCACAGAAATGCTGTTCTTTCTGCACCAAGACTACACAAAGCTGGGGGAGACCACTTCAGGGATGAATACACCCAGTGACCCTTCAAAATTGCTCTCCCGAACATTTAAAACGTTCTCCACATTTTACATCAAGAATTGTAATTTTTAATGCTCCTCTTTCAAGCCCCCTCATCAAATATAACCTTTTCCTAGTTTTAGTGAGGAAATCTCCCCTGGTTCATTTGAGAGTCTGACAAGCTCTGCATACAAAATTGACAGCTGAAGATTTTTTTTTTTTAAATAGTAGTCAAGATTAGAGCTGTGTTCTGGCATTTTCCTCCCCACTCCTCTCTCAGCTTGAGTCATTTTGCCTTTTCCTCCAGCTCTGGCACCGCACAGGCTTCTCCGAATGGAGCACCTGAATTATTAATGCTGCCCAGTCCCTCAGAGTGCCCGCGAAGCTGTGCACAGTTCAATCTGAAAGGATGCACGGAATCATTAGATGCTGGCAGCCCACTCTCGGCCCTGCGATCACACCTGGCTAGAGACATTAACTAACTAAATGATTTTACCACTGCAAGTTTTTAGATTACTGCACATTTAGCTCAATTAAATATATTTTAACACACATTTATTAACCACCTACATTTTCTCAAGAGACTGAGGTAGGAGTTATGTTCTAAATAGATCTCATAAATTAGCGGGGGAGGCAAACAGACAAACAACAAGGCAGGTGGAGGCAGGTGTCTGTAAAGAGGCACAAGGGGCATCAATACAGAGCCCAAGTCATCATCTCAGAATACAGGGTGGGAAACCTCCTGTCCCTGAATGATGAGGACCTAGAGAAAGGTGGGGAAGGGATAGACATTCCAGATGAAGGGATGGTCATAAACAACATAGCCCAAGTGAGACTGAGTGAGGAACGTTAACCATAAAGTCCAAGTTGCTGTGGGCAAGGGGAAGTTTAATAGTGCAACACAGGAAGTGTCACATCATCCTGTTCCTCTAATTGCTGGGGGCAAGGGGAGGTTTAATAGTGCAACATAGGAAGTGTCACATCATCCTGTTCCTCTAATGGAGGTTTCTCAGTCAGACCCACACTGGAGATTCCTTTAAAGATAAAAGTGAACTGACTGAATACTTACTTGCTGGTGTGGGAGAGAAAACTGCATGCAGATGTTGGAAAACTCAGGACGGAAAACTCCA
Source organism: Macaca fascicularis (assembly GCF_037993035.2). NCBI lineage: Eukaryota > Metazoa > Chordata > Mammalia > Primates > Cercopithecidae > Macaca > Macaca fascicularis. The sequence goes on from NC_088386.1 coordinate 2,139,445, forward strand.
GGATAAGTCAGGGGTGAACTGGCATCCAATGGGGGCTTCACTTCCACGGGGCTAAGTGAGAAACAGAGGATATAAGTCAGTCTTAGTTCTGCAGAGGCCAGCAGGAGGCCAAACCTCCTTGGCAAAGCAGGTTATATACTTGAAAATTACTCTAGACTGATAAGAATTTAGGATGAAAGACCAAGAAGATATTTGTTGAAATCTGACTAGAAGTATATAGAAAATAAATGAAAATTCAATGTATGGCTCTGGGGATCAGCAGAACCTGGTGATATGAGGGAGAAGAACCAGAGCCGATCCAGACAGACTCTTCTCATAGATCCATCTGCCTCACGGCGTGTACCAGTCCTTTCCTGAGGAATGAGGGGAAGTGTTTGTTAAAATACACTGTCTGTCTTTGTCTTTCAAAGTTCCCATTTCAGAAAATCCTACCAAAATTGGATTGACTTTGCTGGAATTGTTGCAGGACTCACAGGTTTGCATGCCTGCTGCACGGTAATGGACCAATACACTGAGACCACAGGGATGCAGCAGAGAAACAGTGTAATGATCGCAGGCCACCAAGCAAGGAGGTGGGAGGATACCCTCAAATCCCTCTCCCCAAGGAACTTTTGCCTGGGGTTTTTAAGGGGATCATGGAGGCCGAGGGCCTAGAAGACTGGGGTCGTTGATTGGTTGTGGGAAAGAGGATGAAATAATCAGAATGTGGAAACTGCAGTCTTTGGTGAGTCAGCTCCTCCTGGGGTCCTCAGACACCTGGCATCAGTGGGGTCCTACAGACTAGCTGGCATCAGTGGCATCCTTCAGACCAGCTGGCATTGGTAGTTTCACTCTTATACAGGACCTACAAGAATTTCTCAAAGGGAAAACTTAACCTTTCATAATATTCAAGTTGTTGTCTACAGAGCTGGTAAGGAGAACTGGAATCTTGTAACAGAGTCTACATGATTCTAGGACAATAGGAACCAAGCAACTCTGAGGAAGCAGGTCAGAGCAGCCCAATCTGGTGAGGAATGCTGAGTGTGCGGCAAGCCAGCTTTCCTTCATTTCCCCTCTCTTCTTCCTTGATTAATTTTATACAATTTACAGGGATGGTTTCAGAATAACTGAGCAGTTCAAGGCCAGTGCAGTGTGGTCATGTCTGAATTGAGCTCGGTGGTGTGTCAGGATGTGGCTTCTTCATCTCTTGACCCTATTCTTCTCTGCCAGCCTTGCCCTCTTGGGGTCACCCAGGGCTCCAGGCCAACATGTTCCCTCGTGCACATCCAGCAAAAAGAGAGCCTCTCTGGTGCCAATGGCACCAGTATGAGGCCCACGTGTCATTCTCATTGGCTGTTATTGGGACTTGTGCACATTCCAGGACAAGCCACTGCGGTAAATGAAATATACCAATGGGATAAAGGGAGTTACCTAAGAGAAATCAGGGTGCTGGGAGGGAAGATGAGTGCTAGGTGTTCAAGCAATTACCTACTGAGTGAGAGTTTAAGACCCAATTCGAATCTCACCACCTCCAGGAAGCCCTCTCTGATTTACTGAGTGTCTGCTTATTCTGTTTACCTCCTTCACTTTTTACAGTCCTATTTCTACCTCCAAACTGTGCATTCCTTCAGTGCCTGTAACATCCTGCTACATAGCACCAAACCCATGGGAGAGGTGCTGACATACATGTACACAGACATGGGGTGCACATATACATACCACATAAGTGCCAGAGACATGCGTTTATTGGTATCATTGCACAGGTTCTTTTGAGGTAAAGTTGTAGACACTCCCACACTTCTTACCAATACTCATCGTATAGCTATAATTTATTGCAGATAATCTCATTTAATAAAACAGTTCTCGTCACATGGACGATGCTCAGTAAATAGTTTCGGGATGAGTGAATTCAAGCCCTAAATAATGCTACATGATGGTGGATGAGGGACTTAAGATGAAACAAAATGTGTCTATGTCCAAGGGCAATGCTTTTATTGTAATGACTCACATGGCAACAACCTTGCCCAAAACACAGACTTCAGTAGAGCAGCCAAAGGCAAACGTGCTGTGGTGAAGTAGCATTGTGAAGTAGGTGTATATCCGTGTGGGAAGCAGGTGTATATCCGTGTGGGAAGCAGGTGTATATCCGTGTGGGAAGCAGGTGTATATCCGTGTGGGAAGCAGGTGTATATCCGTGTGGGAAGCAGGTGTATATCCGTGTGGGAAGCAGGTGTATATCCGTGTGGGAAGCAGGTGTATATCCGTGTGGGAAGCAGGTGTATATCCGTGTGGGAAGTTGTTGCTCCCACCCACACTGCCACCCTGAGGTGCTCCCTGGAACCATCTGCATGTCACACTCAAATGCACACTGCCTGGTCTGAGTTCCTCTGACTGTCTTCCCAGTGTCACCTGGTTGGCCAGAGAGCTGGAAGGGGCGGTTAGACCCTGATGTCTCTGGGAGAAAGACGCCCCAAGAAGCAGTGCTCACTCACCAGCTTTGAGGCTTTCCTCAAGGAAGTCCCCCTACACCCAGCTCCAGGATCCCACAAGCTGAGGCTCCATGCCTCGGGGACTGAAGAGCACGGGCCCCACACAGGTGACTCCAGGGGGTTGGGAGGCCTTGGTCGTGTGACCCCAGACAATGAACCGTGGCTAGGTTGGACCTTGATGCTCCTGGCCTGCTTATCTAGTAATACAAAGTGTTTCTAATTTAAATGATAATAACAAATTGGAAAAAAAATGCTTGCATGCGTTCAGTGAGCCATGACCATCATCCGTGTTGCTGCCGGTTCTGGTGTTGACGGAACATTATTAAGCCCTTATCTACGACGCCCACACTGAGCATGTTGCTGATGGCATTAACAGAACATGTGTGCTATTCTATACCTTGTGCTCTTCAGAACATATGCCCTCCTTGTCTTGTCAGAGCGATAACTGAGAAAATGTTCTCTTAAAAGGAGAGAGCAGTTGCAAAGAAGTTCACATTCTTTCTTAAGGTAAGTTAAAAGAACACATGTTTTCAGATGGAAAATTGTGTCTCCTTTTTACTCTTTTCTGTCAAGAGTCAGGGATGTGGAGTAAATAAATCCATCACCAGGAGAACAACTTTCTCTTCTAGAATTGCTGAGGAATCATTCGGTAAAGCCGGGGCCACCAGCAGAGTGGCCTTCTGGCAGATGGCTGGGGCTTGGGAAATGCAAATCTTCTCTCGGCTCAGCTATGTGGTTCTTTTTTCTTCAAGAAGCCAAAGTATTGGGTGTACCCCACAAAGTCAGAACTGGGCACAGACAGGGAAGGCTGGCTGTCAGCACCTTGCTGGCCATGGTCGTGGACCCCGGGGTGAGCTGACAAAGCAGTCACTCCAAGCATGGCTGCAGGAGCGCCAGAAGGCGCTGGGTGCTAACGTTTAGGAGGCAGCGTGGACAGTGGAGGGGTACAGAGGAGGCCCCACATGAGGGACAGAATGAGGGCCTGCTGGCTGCCTGCACTGCCTGGTGCTCCTGCTACGGCGGAGGAAGGCCAGGCCCCTGGCAGGACTGCTGCTGTGTAGATCCTGATGCCACTAATGATTCGTCATGCATCTGGGCCTCTTTGACTCTGGGTGCCTCTTAGGGCTGAGATAAGGATGAGGGGAGAGAATAAATGCGAAATGCCCAGGCTCACTCTCAGCACCGGGTGGTCGGTGCAGCCCAGGAGCCAGGAGGCAAGCCTCCGCAGGAGTCCAAGGGATCCAAACCGAAGCACCATTTTCTGACATCTTGCATTTAAACCTAACGTTTTGCATGAATTTCTTTTCCACCACAAGCTTGTATGAATAAAAACAGACGACTTCCCCTCATAGATAAGCAGAACTGACACGTCCTGGTGGCTCCTGGCCCATGGTGCACACTGAGGAGGAAGAACAGTAACGTTACCGTGAAAGGTGATAACGGGTCCTCTTAGAAAGCTGTGGAATTGGGTACTGGAAGATATGTTTGCCTCAGCTACAGATGGGTGCGACACATCGAGGGAGCCCTCCTGGCCCATCCTGCCCTGTACTGAGTTTCACCTGATACTCACTCTCCCACGTCTTCTGCTTCAGGAAAACCCGCCACGCCTCTGTCTGGGAAGGTGGCCTGTTATCCCAGCCCCTTATCCTTTCCTCTTGCCACTCAATGTCCCCGCCCGCTCCCACCTGGACGCTGACAGGACTCCAGCACTGCCTGCTCCAGGAAGCCTTCCTGGACTCTTATCAGCCCACACTGGGTTTGTTAACATTGATTATCTGAGGAATTCGGGGTATCACCTTATGACATGCTGTGCTATATTCCGTCACCACCTTGCCCAGGACTCACAGCAGCAGGTGACAGTCCAGATTCAAATCTGGGTCTGCCTGGCTGAGCACCCGTGGCTTCTCTGCAGACTTGGCCCCAGCTGCAGCCCCCCGTCTGCACCATCTGTTTCGTCATCTCCTCACCCTGTCTCTGGGTGCTCCTGATACTGTTCTGTTTGTGAGGCCGGACCCTGAGAAGGTACCCAGAAAGCCTTAAGCATTCACGGAAATGAGCCCATAGACTGTGTGATCCAGCAGACAAGCTGATCGAGCAGCAGAGTGGTCCACAAGAGCAGCCGTGGCACAGCCAGGCTTTAACCTCCCTCTGCTTGGGCTCATGCTCCGCTGAACCACGGAAGTCTTGTGATAGAGTAAGGACCGGGTGGTGTGGGAGGCAAGGAGGATGGGTACACATGTTGCCATTAGTCAGCCTTGTCTTAGCCACCAAATCGGGGCAGGGCCTCCTTCATGGGAGGGTCTAATGGTTTTCCCTAGAATGTGAGTGCTCAGAAGGGAAAGACTGTTCTATTGTACTCCTGCTCGTGTCCAGCACGGTGCCTGGAGCACGGTGAATGCTCACTCCCAGTGCGGGGATGAGCGGCTGATGGGCTAGAGAGGGAGCCTGGGGTTCTCGTCCGTCCTAGCTGGGAATCCTGAGGCTGTTAGGCCCACTTCAGCATCTATACAACAGGGCATGTCGCTGTTCTTCAGGCTGCTGGGAGGAATCGTGATTTCACAGAAGAGAGGCCCGACCCAGCCCTGGACAGCAGGTCCTTCAGTTTTGTCTCAAGGTGGCCGAGGATGCCTGGGGGTGTCCCAGGAGCGATGCTGAGGGCAGGTCTGGGGTATGGAGAAAGTTGGGCGGTGGTGATGTGCATGCCCTGCGTGTGCCTGTATTTGCCATTTTGTCTTTGCAAGAACTCAGAAGAGTAATATTTTGTAGTTCTTCTCATGGAAAGAGTGAGGGGAGCCCCATCACGCCCCATGAGGCTGCTCCGCAGCTGGCTCTCCTGTTCTGTGGCCCTGCCTTCCACGATGTCAGAATAAATCATCTAGTTAACTGGCTATAACGTGGGGCACCAGGAGGGAAACCAGGTGGGGAGATTGGCAATGAGACAGAAATGACTCGTTTTGCCATTGGTTGTGTTGGCATTTTGTAGACACAGCCCTGGGCTCGCTCATTGCATCACCTCCCACATCAGCCCATTAGGAAGGGAATTTTTTTGTGTAGAGTATAAAATATTGATTGTCCATCGTCCTTAACATTTTAATTGCATTTCAGAGAACACTGAGCTGCAGTCAATGTGGGGCAGCCTGATTTCCCTTCGCCCTCAGGGGAACAGATTATCTGGAGAAGCGAGAATGCAGAAAGCAGCCTTATAAATAAACCAAAAGAATTAGAGTGAGGACAGCTCTACCCAGCCCGGTTGGCAGCTGGCCACACTGCAAACCTTCTTATGGGAAAGCTGTTTTTTGGGGTGCAAGAGAAAAATACTAAAATCAGCCTTCTGGTGTGGAAACTCAGGCAAGTGCAGGCACAGACGCTCACCGTGGCCGTTCCCAGAAGTGCTTAAGCTGCCACATGCTATCTAGCTGTGTCCCAATGAGCTGCCTGAGCGCGGGGACCACGTTCCATCGCACAGGTCATGCAGATGGCAGCAGGTGTCAGGAGCCCAAGTGGCAGAAGGTAGAGGTGAGAGAGCCCTGAGGGGCTGGCCCTTCAGGGCTCATGAGGAGCCATAGACAGTTTCTGTTCCATGGGGAATGTGTGTGCTGGTGACTGCAGAGAGGCAGGAGACCCTCCCGGCCTTTTCTTCAATGCACCCCATCAGTGCTGTTCTTGGAGTTCTGAGGCCCTGGCTGAAAGAAGATGCATCGATCCAGTTTTAAACCATAGCTAAATAAGCCTGGGGTTGTAAATTAAATATAACCAAGCAAAGTGCCTCCAGAAACTGCCCCAAGATTGGTTGTGTTTAGAAAGCTTCCCAGCTCCCTCCAGGCCATGCGGTCTCTCCAGGTTCTGACTGAGGGCAGGAGTCGCTGGCTCCATTTACTTGGTGCCTGTCACTTTCTGCTTTGTGATTTATTTTGTGCTGGCATCTTCTATAGCTGTTTAACTTTCCATGAGTGTGCATGTCTCATCTTTCTGCCTATATTGCAAAATGCCTCAGGGGTTGTGACTGCACCATATGCTTCAGAATCAGCATTTGATCTCCATTTTGAAAGGTCCTCTTCTCCCAGGGCCTCACTTTGAGGGCAAAGGACCCCGGCCTGAGAGTTCGAATGAGTCTCCTGGGCTAAAGGAGGTATGGGGCAGGGCTGGGCTGGAACTCGGCTCTCCTGAGGCTTAGGCTCCCCAGCACTGTTGCAAAGACTGAATTCCTGCTTTTCCACAGTAGGTGAGAGGAGTATGCCCCTCAAAGTTAACATGCACAGTGGGTCATCTTTCCTTCCATTATTAAACAAAATCATTTTTATCGATAATCATGCAATAACCTAATGGTTTCTTGAGTCATTCTTTAGTTTAAGACCATAAATTATTAAAAAAGAAAAACTTTCCATTTCAAATATATCATTAAATTCAATAAATTATTTAATGTGTGAAATAGAGTTTGCGCTTATCAAACAAAAGATATCTTGTGATCTCTGCTGCTCTGCCGTGTTGGATTTTCAACATAAAGGGAAAGTCCATGTGGTCACCTGCAGCCACAGTGTTGGGATAGCTCTGGGCACGTGTGATTCCCTTTACAACCACTGGAAGACCATTGCTTCTTCTGAGTGTACTGTTAGAATATAAGAACATGAAGTACCACAGGGCTGGGGTCACAAGCTGCACCTGAGCAGGATTTGAATTTAAAAAAAAGAAAAGGTGAAAAGCTGAATTGCTGTGAGTTAGTGGCATTCCATATAACTCGGCGCTCTCTGAATCAACTGCCCTGCAGGGTATAATATTTATTAAAGAATATGTAGTGTCTTCTTTTGAGAAGTGTCTGTTCATATCCTTCGCCCACTTTTTGATATTTTTTTTTCTTGTAAATTTGTTTAAGTTCCTTGTAGATTCTGGATATTAGACCTTTGTCAGATGGATAGATTCCAAAAATTTTCTCCCGTTCTGTAGGTTGCCTGTTCACTCTGATGATAGTTTCTTTTGCAGTGCGAAAGCTCTGTAGTTTATTTAATTAGATCCCATTTTTCAATTTTAGCTTTTGTTGCCATTGCTTTTGGCGTTTTCATCATGAAGTCTTTGCCCATGCCTATGTCCTGAATGGCCTATGTCCTGAATATGAAAAGAAGCTCAATTATCCCTGATGATTAGAGAAATGCAAATCAAAACCACAATAAGATACCATCTCATGCCAGTCAGAATGGCGATTATTAAAAAGTCAAGAAACAATAGATGCTGGTGAGGCTGTGAAGAAACAGGAACGCTTTTACACTGTTAGTGGGAATGTAAATTAGTTCAACCATTGTGGAAGACAGTATGGTGATTCCTCAAGGATCTAGAACCAGAAATACCATTTGACCCAGCAATCCCATTACTGGGCATATACCCAAAGGAACATAAATCATGCTACTATAAAGACACATGCACAGGGATGTTTATTGCAGTACTATTCACAATAGCAAAGTCATGGAACCAACTCAAATGGCCATCAATGGTAGACTGGATAAAGAAAATTTGCAGAACATGCACTTTTGTTACATGGGTATACATGTGCCATGCAAACCACCAAGGCACATGTATCCCTATGTAACATGTCCCATATACACCATGGGACACTATGCAGCCATGGCCAGGCGTGGTGGCTCACACCTGTAATCCCAGCACTTTGGGAGGCGGAGGCAGGAGAATCATTTGAGGTCAGGAGTTTCAGACCAGCCTGGCCAACATGACAAAATCTTGTCTATACTTAAAATAAAAATAAATTAGCCAGGCATGGTGGCGGGCACCTGTAATCCCAGCTAATGGGGAGGTTGAGGGAGGAGAATCACTTGAACCTGGGAGGTGGAGATTTCCGTGAGCCGAGATTGCACCATTGCATTCTAGCCTGGGCTACAGAGTGAGACTCCACCTCAAAAAAAAGGAAACAAACAAACAAACAAAAAACAGAATACTATGCCACCATAAAAAGGAATGAGATCATGTCCTTTGCAGGGACATGGATGAAGTTGGAAACCATCATCCTCAGCAAACTAACACAGGAACAGAAAACCAAACACCGCATGTTCTCACTCATAAGTGGGAGCTGAACAGTAAGAACACATGTATACAGGGAGGGAACGTCACACACTGGGGCCTGTGGCGGGGTGGGAGGCAACGGGAGGGAACTTAGAGGACAGGTCAGTAGGTGCAGCAAACCACCATGGCACACATACACTTATGTAACAAACCTGCATGTTCTGCACATGTGTCCCAGAACTTAAAGTAAAATTAAAAACAAAAAGGATACGTGGTGAAGATGTGCTAATTTGAGACCTACATTTATATTATTAAAACTCAAGAGTAACCATGGCAATTGTTCAGAACTCAGACCGACACAAGATGTTTGTGGAGAGAAGCATGTTATTGCCAACATTCTTTAGAATGATGGTAATAAAAACTTGGTGATAATCAACTTTTAGTAAGTTTTCATACTGTTTTAAAATCCCCTCCAGGCAATGCACCCCCTATTGCCGACCCCTGAGTGGGCTGTTCCCACCACCGCAGCCTCAGCATAGCTCTGTTGCTGTGGATGGTTTGTGATAATTGTATTTTGCCTGAGACATGGGAATCTAGACACCCTCCTAGTCTAGCTGTGTGCATCAGAAGGTCCTTCGTGGGTGACAATAAGGATCAGCAAAGGAGCACTTGCTGTTTAGCTCTGGCGCTAATACCCTGAGTGGAATCTCAGAGAGCGTGACTGATCCACATGCAGGCTTCCTGTATACACCAGAGGGGCTACAGGACCTAGAACGAAGCCAGATGAATGAACCACTCTTCCAACGAGGCTCACATCTGTGACTTTCAATTCTGTTGCCAAGGAACATGCTGGCATTGGTAAGCAGGTCAGCCTGTAGGGGAGGGAGAATCACTGAGACGGAGATGGGGTGTCCACCCACATCTGGAGCTTCCCCCATTCCCTGTTCCCCGTCTTAGGATTCACAGGTCAGTGTAGCACATCAGGACCACCAGACCCTGCCACTGTCATTGAAGAAGGAGTTCAAATAGAGAATAGAGAGAGGAAGAGCTTAGGCAAATGACAAAGCCTGCATTTTCAGAGTCATCAACAACATTACATTTGGGGCAAATAAATTAATCCATATTTCAAATTTTAGACAATTTTAACAAGCCTGAGGCGGAATAATGCATACAGGGGCCCCCATGCCAAGTGAGCCCCACCAGCCTGGGAGAGGCGTTGGCTTAGAATGAGTCTTGGATGACACCAGTGGTAGTCCGCCTAGGAAGGCACCCATCTTGCAATTATGGAGGTAGTATCTTTTTTGGCAAATAAATGAGAGTGGAGATTACAGGAGCTACTCTTTTCACGCAGAGAACAGATCTTGATTTATTTTTCTCATGCTGTAGGATATTGTTGGTTCTAAATGAACTGGCTCTGACTCTTTAATTCTCTGTCGAGATCATGTAATAACAATTCTTTTTGATTCCTTGGTTGATTGCAAAAGTTCTTATTTTTTTAATGATCTCTTTAAAATCCCCGAGAGTTGCCTGTGGCCAAGGTGATTTGAATACTCACTTTAAGAGGACTTGCTTTGACACCTTCCACGAAGTATCATCGCAGGATCTCTCCACTGAGACTGGAGAATACTGGGGGAGCTTTATGCAATTGAACAAGGACACCTGCAGAAGCTGCTCTTGGCTCCTTCTGTCCCATGTTATTTTTGCCATTTCTGAGTACATAGAGTTCAACAAATGTTTCACTACTGTTTGAGGCTTCTTTCCTCAGCACTTAAACATGCAACTTAGTAAGCTGCTTTTGCCGAAAGCCTCTTGTAACCTCAAGCTTCTGTGTCCTTGAGCTATTATTGACAAATGTCCGACATGTGACCGAGTGCATGGTCATGTCTGGTTGTGCTGTTCTGGTGGAAATAGTGCAGTAGCTTCCATGGTATAATACTGAGGCTTGAAAATAACAGCTCAGGGCATGGAGCCTTCATTGAGTTCCATCCACCATCCTCTTACAAGAGGTTTGACAATGAGCAAGGCATTGATGGCTTTATTTCTCCAAGAGACAGAAGAACTGGAAGAGATGGTACTCACGGCACTGACTCTTAGCAGCCACGTTACCAGAGCTGCCATGCTAACCTGTTATCACTTACACACGTGTCAGGACACAGCATCCTACGTGGTGGTACTAACTCTGCTCTCTGCTCTGAACACAGGACTCTAGTGAGCCTCTCACCACTGCTCAGCTGGGCCCCACATAGGAGCAGCCCATGGTGCCCCTAGAAGACATCACTCACCAGAGATGGTCACTCTGTATTCTAAAATCCAAAGCACCAACGAACCTCGCATGGCCTGAATATGAGGGAGACCCAGCATGCACTGGTGATGCACGCATCAGTAAGTGTCACACCGGCCAGTTAGGCGGGGACAAGCAGGCATTTTTGCTTTCAGCTGGGCTGTCCTGGGTGCATGTGCGTTTGCCACACTTAGCACCTACACCATGCAAGCACACTCATGGCCCCAGAAAGGATGGCTGTCATTATGGGGGCGATTGTCTCAGAGTGAGGACCAGGGACTGGGATCAGGCCCACAAACCCAGGAGTTTGCAGCATGAAGGTGAATGCAGATTCCAGCAAAACCTCCTCCCTCCATCAGACCCAGTGAGAGAAAGTGCTGGTCCTCTCTTGCATGTGTCCCATGGGCACAGGATTCTGGAGGACACTAGCTTCCCTCTGGGGCTGGCGGCCAGCATGAGTGATGTCACTGGCTGCTGGGTAGTGGGGTGACAGCATACATCAGCCTCTAAGCGATGAGGACAAGTGTGGGCCGAGGGACCTGGGGCAGGCAGGAAGAGCACTCATCTGGGGCAGAAGTAGAGGCCAGCCGAGTCCTGGGAGGCCGGTATGCACGGGCCTGTGGCACCGCAACACAGCGGTCAGCTCTGTGCCTGGGTCACCCCTGTGCCTGGGTCACCCCCGTGCCTGGGTCACCCTCTGAAGAGAAGGAGCTGGAGAGCAGCCCCTCTGCCCGGCTTGCCCTCCTGACTCCTGGATGGTCTCTCGAGAAGCGGAATCTCGGGTCTTGGCGCCATGGCAGGTGCTATCAGACGACTCTGGTCTCCTTCCTCTCAGCTCTGTTCTCTGTGTGTGGAGTGGTTCAGTGCTATTTCCCTGCCTGTGACAGCAGAGATTAGATCTCCCCTGGTGCCAGAGCTGCCCACAGTGCACCTGGCTCACCCCTCAGGTTCTGCTCAGCTAGCACGCTCCCCCGCTGCACATCAGGGGTTCCTAGCGAGTGCTAGGCTCCTTTTTGCTCTCGCAGGACCACAGAAGGCCTCCCCCTGCCGATCCAATCCTGTGTCCCCACTCCCCGGCCAACTACCATTCATGGAAACCCAGCTCAGTCCTCAGCCCCTGAGGACACTCCCTTGACTTACTTCCCAGGCACTCTGTGTGAATTTGGACTTTGACCACAGATCCTGGTTCTGTTTCCATTCACCCCACCGCTCACAGACTGCGGGACTCCTCAGGGGAAGGGTAAGGTGTGATTTGTCCATTTTCTCTAACCTTTAGCATCTTCCATTGATATTAAATGTTCTGTTTGTGTTTGTGATGGAATTTGAAGATTTTCTTTTTCTTTTGACAATTTGTTTTTCCTTAGTAGATTGTGAAGTCACTAGAGAGGCATGCAAAAGCCTTTTACCGATCATAGTTCTAAAGACCATGCAGGAAAGTGTGAAGTACGCCCATTGAGGCCAGTTATAAAACCCAGAAGCAAACTAGAGCATCCTTCCTAGAGGTGTCAAATCCCTCCTCGCCTTAGGGTTGAGTATGGGGGATTCCTCTGCAGGTATCAGGAGGTACGCGTGGGGCAGATGGCGCCTCTATCCTGTGCTCCGTGTGCTGCCGGGCTGGCTTGGGGTGCAGCAAACTCTCCAGGGGCCTATTAATCAAGCCCTGGGAGACAGCTTCTCCAGTTCTGAGGGATTAAGCAAGAGGATAGGGCAGCTCTATTTTTTTTTTTTTTTAATTTTTATTAACTGTGTTCCTAAGCCTGGCTTGTAGTCAGGTTCAGGCATGGAGGGCATCTGCGGCTTGCACTATAATTTATTGCTACTTGCCTTAATCCCGGAATCCCATCCCACTCCGGTCCAGGCCTGGAAGGCAGAACCTTTCCTCAGCCAGGAGCATGAGGCCTGGTTGTTGTGGAGATGCCTGCCCTCCCCTTTGGCATGGGCTGGAAAGCTGCCTGCACTCCACTCTTGAAGGCAAAAGTGTTGAAGGAAGGAGGAGACTTTACTTGCCAGTCATTTCATCTTTGGCACCAGTTACCTAATGACAGAACCCAATGCGCTCCCCTGGTGGGAGGTGTGTTTTCATCCCATTTGTCGCATCCATTAGACAAAAGACAGAGAATGTGTCTCACGCATCACTTCATTCCCTTCCATGAGCGCAGGGTAAGTGACTAAGAAAGGGTAACTATATGGATAAATGAACTTAGATCAACCTCAACTATTTTTCTGGGACTCAGTACTGAGATGGTGAACTTTTATAAGATACGTAAGTTCAAAGTGCCTCACAAACGCCGTCTGCACCATGACTAAAGGAGGAGGTATTATCCCATTTCACAGACACAGGTGGTGCAAGCATGGGACCATGCAGTGGAGTGGTGCTTTGGGTTCAAGCCAGGTCTGCCTGTGAGTGCATTTTCCTCCTCAAAGACTTGCTTATCCTCTCATGTCCAGAGAAGAGAGTCTGCTTTGAGTGCACACGAGCATGACTGTCAGTCCCGAGGCTGCACATTGCAGTGCCTGGCAGTGTGCGGGTCCCGCTAGGTGGTGAGATCTTTGAAGACATACAGGCTCCTGCAGCTCTTGGATGCTCCTGAGTCTACTCTGATTGGGTGGAGCAGGTAGACAAGAAGGGCTCCTGGAGTTCCAGAAGGAAGCAATTGTGATGTCTGATGCCCAGAACCGTGGTCAGAAAGGGGCACCGAATGACGGGGCAGGGGAGGAGCCTTGATGGACAGAGACATGGGTGTCTGAGATGGTCACCAGGAATGTTCCTGTCTGGTTCCCAAGAACATGAACCCAGCAGGGAGAGGAAGGAGACTGAGCATCTCCTGCAGCCAGCATCACTCAGGGATGAACTCGGGTGCAGTTTGGAGAAAAGCCACACCATCAGCTGGCCTTCCCCAGGGAGTGTTGCAAGTCCTGGGCTTGCAGTGGTGGCCTGAACTCAGGAAGGCTTCACGGGAAGCTGTGGGGAAGGAGTAATGTTGGAATTAATCATAAAAATGATTATGGAATTTGAGACATAATCCCATGTGGCAAAATGTTTCAGTGGGCAAGTTGGAACTAGAGGCATTATTCTTGGTCTCTTACTGTTAATCACAATGTGATTTGTTTGCTCAATATAAGTACAGAGTATTTCTCCTATTTGTATAGTCCCATTCTAGGCAAAAAAAAAAAAAAAAAAAAAAAAGGAAAGAAAAAAAAGAAAAGTCATTAATGAAATGTTCTGTGAATACAAGGCATTTCGTGGTATTCTTGCCAGTGGTCCCCCAATCCTTCTTGATCAGTATTACCACCGTTTGACAGTCCAGAAATATAAGCCTTAACACAGTTGAGTATCTTGCCCAGTTATCACAGAAGACAGCAGTTAGAGTACATTTACAAGCAAGTCTTTCTAAAACTTAACCCTAAATCTGTTTGAAATTTAAGAAAGAAAAAGGCTGGGCGTGGTGGCTAATGCTTGTAATCCCAGCACTTTGGGAGGCCGAGGCAGGCGGATCACGAAGTCAACAGATCAAGACCAGCCTGGCCAACACGGTGAAACCCCGTCTCTGCTAAAAATACAAAAATTAGCCGGGCATGGTGGTGTGCACCTGTAATCCCTTACTTGGGAGGCTGAGGCAGGAGAATTGCTTGAACCCGGGAGGTGGAGGTTGCAGTGAGCTGAGATCGTGCCGTTGCATTCCAGCCTGGTGACAGAGTGAGACTCCGTCAAAAAAGAAATAAAGAAAGAAGGAAAGAAGGAAAGAAGGAAAGAAGGAAAGAAAGAAAGAAAGAAAGAAAGAAAGAAAGAAAGAAAGAAAGAAAGAAAGAAGAAGGAAGAAAAGAAAGAAGAAAGAAGAAGGAAGAAGGAAGAGAGAGAAAGAAAGAAAGAGAAAGAAAGAGAAAGAAAAGGAAGGAAGGAAGGAAGGAAGGAAGGAAGGAAGGAAGGAAGGAAGGAAGGAAGGACACAAAACCTTCAATGGGCTTACATTCTGACTGAGGGATGAAAATGAGTGCCTAAGACGTGATGGCACCATAAGAAGAATAAGACACCGAAGAGCTGGCAAGTTACCCAGCGATGAGTTTGAGGGCAGTGCGACTCTCCGCGGGACCTGGGCAACCAGTACGGTGAGGGGAGGGCAGAGCATCCACGCATCTGCCTAAAGAGCAGCTTCTCTGCTTTCAGACACCTCACAGGGACAGATCGGAAACAGCTCTCTGAAGCCTGTCCCCTGTCAACAGTGGGCTGGGCCGAGGCAGGGCTACCTGGGAGGTGTGCTGAGGCCTGGGGTAGGCCGTGGGGCCAGGGTGTATGGATCTGAGGCTGTAACAAATGGAGGTAGTAGGTAGACCTAGAAATCACGTGGGCCAGAGAGGCTCCCAGAAAGTCGCGATGGTATGTGTATCTGTGGAAGGACTGACCTTACCAAGAGAAGCCCAGATGGGAGGCAAGGGGTGGATAAAGGCATCGGAGGGAGGCCTGGGAAAGTCCTGGAGAATTGTTGAGAATATTTATAGACGGGGCACAGAGGCAGTGAGCAGGCTTGCTCGGGAAGGACTCACGAGTGTGGAAGCTTTGACCGTTTAGGACTTGGCAGACTAGGCAGGCATGAGTTTAGGTCATATGAAAAACAGTGGGGACTTTGGCAGCGTTAGAGCAAGCCCTGTGCAGCACCTCAGGAGCTTCAGCCTCCGGAGAGATGAGCTTCCTGGAGGAGCGTGTTGGAATTCCATAGGTGCCACCTAACACAGCACGGCACCAGGGAAAGCAACCTCTGCACGGAAACCACCCCGGCAAAAAATGCCCGCAAGCCAGGCCTCATTTGCATTCTTCTTTTAAAAATAACAACACTGGGAGGCCAAGGTGGGTGGATCAACTGAGGTCAGAAGTTTGAGACCAGCCTGACCAACATGGTAAAACCCCATCTCTATTAAAAATACAAAATTAGCCGGGCATGGTGGTGTGTTCTTGTAATCCCAGTTATTCAGGAGGCTGAGGCAGGAGAAGCACTTGAACCTGCGAGGCAGAGGTCGCAGTGAGCTGAGATGGCGCCATTGCACTCCGGCCTGGGCAACAAGGACAATCTCAAAACAAAACAAAACAAAAAACAGTGGTGTGTTTTGCTGTTGTTTTGTTTTACTATTATCTCTATGTAAGAGGTTATCTTACACAGTTATCTCTATGGTAATATTGAAAGAAATAAACCTAAGGTCCTCCAGGATCAAGATAGTATCCTAAGTGAGAATGTGTAAGCACTTTCTTCTACCAATTCCTCCAGTTATTTCCTGCTGAAATAACTCAACTAGCAGAAAAGGCAAAATTATATCTCACAGTGAGTAACCATAAAAAATTGAACACTGACCTATGAAGTATCTGACAGATTTCATCTCAGCTCTCAGGATGAATGAACCAGGCAACTCTATGTGAATGTTTGCAAAGAACGAGATCACAGAATGGAAAGGCTACAAAGCCCGAAGAGCAGCACCAGTGTAAACACTTCTTTTTAAATGTCAGACCGGTAATGTACCGACACTGGAACAAGGTCTGAGAGAGGCATATCTCACACTTGAGTGTGAAAACCCAATCATCACATTCATAAACCACAAAAACATCCAGCATGACCTTTTTGGAGATGAAGTTTCACTCTTGCGCCCAGGCTGCAGTGCAATGGCGCGATCTCGCCTCACTGCGATCTCCGCCTCCGGGATCCAAGTGATTCTCCTGCCTCAGCCTCCCAAGTGGTTGGAATTACAGACATGCACCAGCACGCCCAGCTAATTTTTGTATTATTAGTGGAGACAGCGTTTTGCCATGTTGGCTAGGCTGGGCTTGAAGTCCTGACCTCAGGTGATCCACCCTTCTTGGCCTCCCAAGGTGCTGGGGTTAGAGGCGTGAGCCACCAGGCCCACCCCAGTGTGAACATTTAAAGCAAATGGATTCCGGTCATTGAACAAAGATACCATGGGGAGGAGAAAAGAAGAGTTAAAAGAGAGAAAAAACGACTTCATCAATAATAACCACAACCCAAAATCACGTGTTTTGAGAGAGGAAAAGGTGGTGGGACGTGGTGGAACAGCCGCACGCTGCTGCAGAAAGCAGTCATCTCAAGAAGGGGTGAGTGGACAAAAGGCGTGATGACTGAAGTAAATGGCACACTGGAGAGTGAAAAAAACAAATTATTGAATTAGTTCAAAGGAATCTCTTGAAGCTCAGATGAAAGTGGTAAACAGAGGAAGAATATGAATGACACAGAGACTCCCAAGAGTCCTAATACATGGCTATTAGAAATTCCATAGGAACAGAACTGAACAGATGGAGGAAGGCTAGAAATAACTGTTTCTCTGAACTAACGGCCTGAGTTTTCTGACTGAATGAGCTCACTAAATGTTGATTAAGGTAATTCAAGAAAATACTGAAAACTGGGCAGCACCTGCTGACATTTCTGAGTTTCATCTACACAGAAAAATGTTTTTTAACCAGCCAAAGAGGAGACAAAATTGTTTTTTTTTAAACTAACAGAGAAAATGACTTTCTCAACTAAAATATGGAAAATTAGAAAACATGGAGTAATATTTACAGAGTTTGAAAATTATTAAGGCTCTAGAATACCTTAGTCTTCATTATATGTAAAGAAACGAGATATTTCTGATGCAAAGTCTCAGAAAAAAACTTCCTAGCACTTGTCTGTCCTCTCTGGGCTGGGGTCAAAAATGCTCCAGAAAAGCCTGCCTCAAATGGAAACTGATACAGCACAGCTCAAGGCAGTAAAAGATGTGGTATGGAATACAGTTTGCCAAAATAGGGCATTCCTACTACTGGGTAATAGAGGAGAATTTTAAATTATATACAAATGAATATTTTTATTTTCTTTTTTTTTTTAGCTTTTTAATCTATTTAATGTTTTATTTATTTTTTTAATTTATTTTTTTATTATTATTATACTTTAAGTTCTAGGGTAAATGTGCATAACGTGCAGGTTTGTTACATATGTATACTTGTGCCATGTTGCTGTGCTGCACCCATCAACTCGTCAACACCCATCAACTCGTCATTTACATCAGGTATAACTCCCAATGCAATCCCTCCCCCCTCCCCCCTCCCCATGATAGGCCCCGGTGTGTGATGTTCCCCTTCCTGAGTCCAAGTGATCTCATTGTTCAGTTCCCACCTATGAGTGAGAACATGCGGTGTTTGGTTTTCTGTTCTTGTGATAGTTTGCTAAGAATGATGGTTTCCAGCTGCATCCATGTCCCTACAAAGGACACAAACTCATCCTTTTTTATGGCTGCATAGTATTCCATGGTGTATATGTACCACATTTTCTTAATCCAATCTGTCACTGATGGACATTTGGGTTGATTCCAAGTCTTTGCTATTGTGAATAGTGCCACAATAAACATACGTGTGCATGTGTCTTTATAGCAGCATGATTTATAATCCTTTGGGTATATACCCAGTAACGGGATGGCTGGGTCATATGGTACTTCTAGTTCTAGATCCTTGAGGAATTGCCATACTGTTTTCCATAATGGTTGAACTAGTTTACAGTCCCACCAACAGTGTAAAAGTGTTCCTATTTCTCCACATCCTCTCCAGCACCTGTTGTTTCCTGACTTTTTAATGATTGCCATTCTAACTGGTGTGAGATGCTATCTCATTGTGGTTTTGATTTGCATTTCTCTGATGGCCAGTGATGATGAGCATTTTTTCATGTGTCTGTTGGCTGTATGAATGTCTTCTTTTGAGAAATGTCTGTTCATATCCTTTGCCCACTTTTTGATGGGGTTGTTTGTTTTTTTCTTGTAAATTTGTTTGAGTTCTTTGTAGGTTCTGGATATTAGCCCTTTGTCAGATGAGTAGATTGCAAAAATTTTCTCCCATTCTGTAGGTTGCCTGTTCACTCTGATCGTAGTTTCTTTTGCTGTGCAGAAGCTCTTTAGTTTAATGAGATCCCATTTGTCAATTTTGGCTTTTGCTGCCATTGCTTTTGGTGTTTTAGACATGAAGTCTTTGCCCATGCCTATGTCCTGAATGGTACTACCTAGGTTTTCCTCTAGGGTTTTTATGGTATTAGGTCTAACATTTAAGTCTCTAATCCGAATATTTTTATTTTCATAGCAATGTATTTTTCCATGAATTCAAAAAGCTGGTCAGGAGTGGTGGCACACACCTGTAATCTCAGCACTTTGGAAGGCCGAGGCAGATGGATCACTTGAGGTCAGGAGTTCGAGACCAGCCTGGCCAATATGGTGAAACCCCATCTCTATTAAAAATACATTTTTTAAAAAAATTAGCTGGGTGCAGTGGTGGGCACTTGTAATCCTAGCTACTTGGGAGGTTGAGGCAGGAGAAGCACTTGAACACAGGAGGTGGAGGTTGCAGTGAGCCAAGATTGCACCACTGCACTCCAGCCTGGGCGACAGAGGGAGACTCTGTCTCAAAAAAAAAAAAAAAAAAAAAATTGTAAGGAACGATATTCCACAAGGACACGTTTATGTGGAAAACTGAAATGTGAAAGTCACGAGCATTAATTAAATAATATTGAATAACAAAACCAGCAAGAGTTAGAGTAATGTTAAATGACTGGTTTTAATGTTTTTGTGAGCCTTCATGCAAATGTTAAGAAATAATTCTCTAAGTGTCGATTGGGGTCTTGGTTGCAGAAAACAATTCGGGTTAGTAGATTAATACACAAAGGGATTATTAAGGGATAAGCTCATAGAATTCTTGGGAGGGTTGAAGAAACAGAGCACAGGCTAAGCCTCTAGGAGCAACAAACATCCTACACCACACAGTAAACCAGGTCGCCACAGGAGCTGCTGCCCTCGCCATGATGAGAAACTCTGGTCCAGTGTAATGACCTCCCTGTAGGCGTTGGCTCAAGAACCATGAAGGTCCAGTGCTTCCCTCTATACCCAGGTAAACTCCTGTCCATGCAAAAGTCTCACATGGGTTCAGAAAATAGGCAGACCCTAAACCCCATGTCTTCTTC
This sequence comes from Macaca fascicularis, assembly GCF_037993035.2. NCBI lineage: Eukaryota > Metazoa > Chordata > Mammalia > Primates > Cercopithecidae > Macaca > Macaca fascicularis. The sequence continues at coordinate 2,159,169 of NC_088386.1, forward strand.
CTGGGAGGCTGAAAAAATAATTTTTTGAATTTGTAGTGGAAAAGCATAGCTGGCCCTGGAGGCAAATATTGGAATGTTCACAAGGGTGCTCCTAAGATTCAGGGTCGTTGAAATGACAGATAATCATGACAAAAGACATCATGCATACCAGTGAGTTGATAACTTAGAACTAAACTGCCGTAGTAACACAACAGAATCTGGTAAGTCAATGGAATTTGGGGAACAAAAGACTCAGGAGTTCCTATATTAGGAATGAGTCCATGTAAAGTAGCCACTTCCGATGTTTACTTAGGATAAAGTGTGCTAATATTTTTAATGTCATTTAAAACCAAACATCTTCAATTCCTTTAACTAAAGTGCTGTTGATTGTTTATTGAATTGCTGATAAAATTAAAACGACTTTTCATGAACAACAAATACATGTTAAGTAAGAAGAAAGGACATGTTAACCACCAAAGTTTATATCAACAGTGGTAAGCCATGTTGATAGTACGTTCCCTTGATAGGACCTGATGAAGATGTCGCTTTACCTCTGTGGTCTTTCTCCCCAAAACCCATAACCAAAATATAGTCATGAGAAACACACTTGACAAAATCAAATTAAGGAACATTCTAACAAACACTTAACCAGTACCCCTCCTACTTGTCAAGGCCACAAAAAGACAAGAAAGGTCAGCAACTCTCGCTTACCAGGAGTGCCTATGGAGACTTGATGTCTAAAGGGAATGTTGTGCTCCGGATGAGATCTTAGCACAGACAGGGGGCATCAGGTTACAAGAGGATCTGAGTAAAGGGTGGGCTGTAGTTAATAATAATGTACCAATATTGCGCCATTAGCTTTAAGAAATGTCTCTAAGGTAGGATGTTAATAAAATGGGACACTAAACATGGAAATATATATATATACACACACACATACATATATACATATATGCACACATATACACACATATATACATATATGCACATATATACACACACATATATACATATATACACATATATATACACACCTAGATATATATCTAGATACGTATATATGTACATATATACATATATATAGAGAGAGAAAGAGAAACAGAGAAAGAACTCTCTGTACTACATTTACCATTTTTTCTGGAAACTTAAAATTATTCTAAAATAAACACTTTATTAGAAATAAGCACTCAACTATTAATAAAAGTACATACACATAACAAACGGAAGATAATGAATTGCAGGTGCTATGGAGCAGAGTAAGGCTAGAGCAAGTGAGAAGGAAGGCATGCTATTTCAGAGAGGTGGTCGGGGAGGCCTCTGCTCTGGTGACATGTGAGTAGAGAGTGGATGGAGAGGAAGCAAGCCCTACGTCTACTGAAGGGAAAGCACTCAGAGAGAGGAAACAGTAAGCGCAAAGACGCTGAGACAGAAATGTGCTTGGCAAACTTGAAGAACAGCAAGACCAGCGTGGCTGGTAACTGACGAGAGGTAAGTGGGAAAGGGGTAAACGTGGGTTGTAAATCTCAGTGAGGCTTCGATGCCTCATCCTAAGTGAAATGAAGACCATTAATATGATAGGCTTCAATTTTAAAAGACTTGTTTTGGCTTATTTGACAGAACAGGCTGTCCTTGAGCAAGAGTGGGTTCACAGATACTAAGGAGAAGGCTATTTTATTTGTCAAGTTGAGAAAGGTGAGGGTGGTGTAGACCAGGGTGGTCATGGAGAAGCAGTCAGAATTCTGATATAGTGTAAGACCAGAGGATTAGCTTAAACTGACTTATGGAGAAAAAGCAAAAGGTAGGCAGTAAAATTCTCCACTAGTGGCCTCACTGAGGAATAGTGAAAGGAGGGAGGTAGCAAGTATAGGAAATGAGACAGGAGACAGCATGGATAGAACTTACTTCCAAGGGCCTAGGAAGTCTCAGAAAGGATGGAGACACAGTGCTCTGAAGAAAACGATTGTGGAACAAGGTTACCAACTGCACCTTTATGCTGTGTGGACGTTGTATGAGCTGTAGTAGAGAACAACCCCAGCACTTCTTAGGGCAATAGAGAAATACATGTGTTCAGAGAAAAGCTAAGTTTTGTTTAGAACAAGTGAGTGAAGGGAATTTTCAAATAAGAGATTTACCACATAGATTATTTTGCCGATGAGGGTTTGCAATCCATGGAGCAGAGTGGAAGGACTAGGGTGATGAAGGCTTGTTGAGAGATTGAGTAGGATTAAGTAAAAGAGAAAACTCAGTGAGAGTCTGCATGAGGAGTGCCTCGGGCTTCTTGTTATGACAACCTAAAGAGGGGTATACAGCATGATGAAATTATTCCTAATGGTCTGCTAGGAGCAAGAGAAAAATCAGTTCCAATTATCTCTTTTCTGGGACTGGTCTCTTAGGCTCTTTATAGTGGTGAGGCATAATTGAATTATATGTCCTTCAGAATTAAATAGCATCCCTTGCAAGTTACCTGGAAACTTTTGACAGATACATATCAAATTCCTTGAGTCCTAGACAGTCATGTATAATAACAAAGAAATGTATAATAACATGTATTATACATTTGGTGGTCACACCAATCTGCTAGCTATGAAATTTCAGCTGCCTATTCCGTGAGATCTGGCAACGGCTACTGACTGTAATGATAATGTAATTCTCATCTTTCTTCATTTCTACATGTCTCTTTTTCCTTAATCTGATTTTAAAATGCCCTTGGTTTGCAGAAGTTTGCCTGACTTTTCCTTGTTCTTCCCGGAAGATAGAAGTCTTTCATGTGTACTCTTACATCAGAAAGAATGGATCCTTGGTTAGGTCCAAGGGACGGGAATTTTCTGTTCCTTCCCACTTAATTTAAGGTTTTTATTTTGCAAGAGAAAAGGTAAGGGGAGCAGTCAGTGGTCCCTGCCCATCTCAGAGCAGCAGTCAGTGCTTTCCTGACAGTCCACTAAGCGGGGCTCACTATGTCTGCTTCCCAGATCTCTGTGCTTTCTGTGCATCTGGTAGAGGTTCGATGAAAGAAGCTTGCCAGTGATTGAAAGCTTGCTTGCTGACTGTGATCTTGATCATTTCAAATGCTCTGTATATGCATGGTTGATCTTCAAAAGATGTGTACAGTTTGGGGGATGACTTTTTCTTACCCATTTTTGTGGTTGCCTACTTTACCTACTTTGCCAAAAATGAAAGAATTCTGTCTATTCTTGGAGGGACTTTTTATTCTGTGGAATTTAGTTCACTTGGTTGTCTTCATCTTCAGCTCTCATATCAGTTTAAGAAAAGTTATGATTGTGTAGATTATCCAGCTTTATCATGTTTTTAAGTGTAGGTGGTATTTTATTGCATTTTTATACTTTTTTTTTTTTTTTTTGAGACAGAGTCTTGCTCTGTCGCCAGGCTGGAGTGCAGTGGCACGAAATTGGCTCACTGCAAACTCCGCCTCCCAGGTTTAAGCGATTCTCCTGCCTCAGTCTCTCAAGTAGCTGAGACTACAGGCACACACCACCACACCTGGCTAATTTTTGTATTTTTAGTAGAGACGGGGTTTTACCATGTTGGCCAGGCTGGTCTTGATCTCTTGACCTTGTAATCTGCCCACCTTGGCCTCCCAAAGTGCTGGGATTATAGGCATGAGTCACAGTGCCTGGCCACAGTTTTATACATTTTAAGCAGAAGTAGGAACTTCTTAACTAAAATTTAGAGGATATCAAAAATACATGGAAAATACAAAGAGAGGCTGAAAACACAGGTCATACAATGTGAAGGTATAAAGTGATTAAAGTCCATTAGGAGAGGCAAATAAGAATGGAGAAGACAAAAAATTTGAAGACTATAGCTAATAATATTTTCAAAACAAACAAAAGGTAACAAACCAAAAATTCAAAGTGCATACACTCTAAGCAGAACAAAAGAAAAGAACATGAAGCTACTAAAAAGGAAAAGCTTAAAAGTTGTTAGAGGGGTGCATGTTGTCTTCAAAAAAGCAACAGTTAGACTGTCAGTTGACTTCTCAAATATAAAAGAATTAAAAAGACAGTGGAATGATATCTTCAAAGTGTTTAAATAAAAGTTTTCCTAGAACGCAAGTGTTTAAAAAGTTCTCTTTGAAGACTGAGGAAAAATACCCTCAAAAACCAAAGACAGGCTTACCTTCCAGTTGAGGTAAGCTAAAGATAACAGCAGATTTTAAAACTATTTCCAAATTGACTTTTCAAACAAACATAATGATGTTAGTAAAAATAGTGGACTAAGACCTCCAAAACTTCACAATACATAAAAGGAATTTCTAAAATGGCAAAAATCGTCCAAATTAACTTATGCAGAACTTCAGAAAATTGCCTGTGGCTTCCTGGGGACTGTTTATAAATTAAGAAAAATAGCTAAATCTTGATAAGAACAGCAAGCAAGCCTTGTGGCATTTGACTTTCCCTAGTTGCATCTCTTGCTGTCCATCTGAGAGATACCATTGAAAAATAACAGCCCACATTGCTATGAAAGCTTCACAACACCTGAAGGAGCAGTATTGTGTTGTAACTTCTTCAAAATCACATCCCTAAATAAGTCTCATTATAATTCTCATTATGGCACCTGTCTAATGGTTTCCACAAAGACCTGACTTACAGAGGTAACTCAGAGCTCACCCAGTATAAACAGCCATCTCCTTGGTGCACACTTTTGTTAACGCAAGTTACAGGTAAGTGTTTTAAGTTGGTGGTTGCCAGAGGTGACGAATGAGAGTCGATGAAACCAATAAGCTAACTACAGTTCCTAAAATGAAAAAGCTGGAAGATGGACCCTTCACAGGGGCATAGAAAAGCTCTGACATGATGTACTCTTGAGACTCTATTAAGTCTCAGAAATGGCTAGGGCTGTGTTCAGGCTCAGGCAAGACCTGAGAATGCCCTAGACTCATGATTCTAGCTGACTCGGAGACTCTGCATGGGCAGGAAGTGAAGGCTAAGGTGGAGTTGTAAATTGCTTTGCTGAGTGTTAAGTATACACACTGAACCCCTAGGCAAAAATTTGGAGATTTATTGATTTCATGCATTTAAGGAGACGTCTGTCTAATCATTAGCTGACCACTAAGCTAATCGAGTAAAGGTTTCAGTGACCACACTTTATAAAAAGTACAGACTTTAAAGAATTAGTTCAGAAAAATCACCAATCGAACAAACCACTACAACTACAATAAGCAACATCACAACAAACCCCGTGGAGGGGGGGAGATCTTACTTCTCGAATTGCTGCATGAAACTTTCCAGGGTTCAATAGCAACAAAATATATGAGACAGGCAAAGAAAAAGAAGGTGTAACCCAGAGCTAAGGAAAAAAGCAAGGAATCGAAATGGTCTCTAAGGAATCTGATACTGTTTTTCTTAGACAAAGACTTTAAATCAGCTATTTAAAATATGTTCAAAGAACTAAGTAAAACCATGTCTAAAGAACTATAGGAAAGTATGAGAGTTATGCCTTACCAAATAGAGAATATCAATAAAGAGATAGACGTCATGCAATGTAGATTCTGGAATTGAAAGTGTAATAGCAGGCCTTCTTTATGAGAAATACTACAGGGAGTCTTTCAGGCTCAGATAAAAGATACAAGAGAGTATCTTAAATTCACATTAAGAAATAAAGGTGCCCATTAAAGATAACTACACAGATAAATATAAAAAGTAAGTATTAATACCGTTTTAGATCAGATGATTTGAAAGATAATGACATAAAGTAGTAATAATTGGTTTCTGTTGATGGGCCCACATATATAAAATGTAATTTGTGACACTAACAGCATACAGAAAAGGAGCTATGTAGAAGCAAAGTTTTGTATACTACTGAAATTAAGTTGGAACCAATCTAAATTAGATTTTTATAAATTAATAATTAATTATACAAATGGCCAATGAACACATGAAAAGATTATCAACTTCATTAGTCATTAGAGAAATGAAAATAAAAACCATAATGAGATTGCACTTCATTACTGCTAGGATAGCTACACTTAGTTATAATATAGCTATTATATAGTTACTCTATAACTTTTTTAGGCTTATACTCAAGATAACTTAAAAAATATGTCCAAATGAAAACATGTACATGGTAGCATTATTTATTACAGCCAAAATGGAAATAGCTCAAATGTCCATCAACTGATGAATGACAAACAAAATGTGATATATCCATACAATGGAATATTATTCAGACATAGAACAATGGAGTACTGATGCATGTGACAACACAGATTAACTTTGAAAATGTTATAGTAACTTTAAAGAGCCAGCCACAGTGGCCACATAATGTATAATTTCATTTACATGAAATTTCCATAGTAGGTAAGTTTGTAGAGACAGAATATGGATGAGTGGTGCCAAACCATCTATAATGGCAGAACTCAGGCAGGTTTCATGGAGAATATACAACTGTGTGGAGATAAGATAATGATGTCTTTTGCTGCTGCAAAAAGACCCAGAAATCACTATCAAATGTCCCCATAGGAAGGACAGGAGCCCACTCTGAGTAGATACTGATCTAAGAGCAACCAGCATAAACTTTAATTTATAAGTGAGCTTTTTTTTAAAGGCCATCCTAACTCCCAGAAACTTCAACATTGCTTTCTAAGAATTCAAAACTCCTTGGTAAGAAAAATAGATATAAAATGCAAATGTAGCCAGCTATAAATTATAGAGTAAGTAAAAAAGAAGGTTCTGATTCAGGGTTAAGAAGTCCATGGGACTCAGATCTCAGAGCTACGGAGGTGACCCCACAGAGAGGCAACTTTGATAATAGCAGCAGAGAGAATTCTTCAGTGTCAAGCTAAGAAAACCACCCCTTTGATCTATGCTGCACCTTCCATCTAATGGTACAGCACGCCACCTCATTTTCCAAAAGCCCCCCCGAGGTGAATGAACTCCATACAATGATATTAGGTGATATGAGGAGACAAATGATGAAAAAATATAAAAATTAACCGAATTATATCCTGACGGATAATAAAGGCATACAATAAAATTATGGCTTAGAATATGTATATACCATATATATAAAAAATACAAAATTAAGAAAATATAAAGTCTATGAAAAATGTCAAAGGTAAAAAGTAGAAAAGCTCAGAATTTAAATCATGAAACAAATGGAGAATATGAAAAAGAGAAGATAGTGCTTAAAATGTGAAAAAATCATTTCAGAAATGAATAAATTATATGGGAATAATAAATAGGTAACACAGAAAGTACAGTAAAGGAAAACAAATAAAAGGTGGACAATAAAAAATAAAGAAATTTAAAAATGGAGAAATAATAAATGTAGAAGACAAAAAGGGAAAAGTATTATATTCTCAAAGGAAAAAAGAAGCAAAAGTAGAAAACAAAACCACAAACTATAATTCAAGAAAAATCTTTATATAGGATAAGTCTTCAGGTATATATTGAAATGCCACAGTGTGCAGCTATGAAAATCAAGCCAGAAAAAACAACACTGAAACATATTTCTGCAAACTGTAAGACCTTAAATATAAAGAAAAATGCTAGTTTACATCAAGGAAAAAAAGTCCAAATCACAAGGAAAAAAACCCAGATGTTTCAGACTTCTTGAAATCAAGATTACCTATGAGAAGACAATAGGGCACCATATCTAAGATACTGAAGAAATACAAACATAACCCAAGAATGCTATTTAGTGAAGGTAACCTACCTACAACTATGAAAGCTATGTAGAAACAGGTATAAGTTTGCATACAATTCCTTTTCTCTTTAGTTTTTTCTGTGGAATCAAGAGAGTGAGATACAGACAATCAAAATGTCAGGAAATGTTTGGCATAAAGTCTTGTGTTGAGTATTGGATATATTTAATTTATATTTAATTTTAGAACTAAAGCTCAATGATGGTGATAAAAATGTCAGAATTTATATATATATATATATATATATATGTATATGTGTATATATATAATACGTATACATAAATACATATCCAAATCCATAACACCTTAGGAAATACAAAAAATAACAGAATGTGTGGAGGGAAGATGTATGGAATATATAAAAAGCTTTCCAATTACCTACAAAGTATTAATGAGGAGCAAGGATATCACTTTGTAATAATGGGACAAGTGAAAGGAATGTGGAAGGATTATAGCTCATTTTATTATTCTTCCTACAAGGGAATCGTTAGATGTTAATCAAGAAAACAGAGGACCTAGGACATTATGTATAAAATAAAAATTTTTCTCTTTACAGCCACATTTAGGTCTACTTGGGTTCAGAAATAGCTCACATGTAGAATATATAAAAAACGTCTACAAATCAGATGAAAGGAAAACTCATAAAAATAGTCAAAATTCTACAAAGCCCATTATAAAAGAAAACAACTAAATAGATAATGAGTAGAACAAGATGATAAGCTGTACTACTCTTCAGGGAATTACAAATTAAAACAATGATTCAGTATCATTACACACACATCAGAGTGGCTAAAATGAAAAAAATCAGATAGCATCAAGTATTAACAGAAAGAATATTTAAGGAAATCATGAGTGGAAACCTCCTAAATTTAATGAGAAGCATTAAGCTACACATCCAAGAAACTAAACTACTTTAAGTGTTAATAGTATAAACTCAATGAGATCCACAACAAAAAATATTATAGTAAAATTGTCTTATAGATTACATTGTTTCCCCTCCAAAATTATATGTTGAAGTCCTAACCCCCGACCGCAGAATGTGACTGTATTTAAAGATAGCGCCCTCAAAGGGGGTAATTAGGTTAAAATGAGGCCGTTTGGGTATGTCCTAAACCAACCTGACTAGTGCTCTTATAAGAAGTACTATATAAGATTCAGGAGGGACATCAGAGATGTATGTGCACAGAGAAAAGGCCATGTGAAAATATGGTGAACTGGCGGTGTCTTCAAACTAAGGAAAGAGGTCTCATGAGAAATCCAACCTGTCAGCACATTAATCTTGAACTTGTGGTTGCTACAACTGTGAGAAACCAAATTTCCATTATTTAAGCCACCCAGTGATATTTTGTTACAGTAGATTTAGCAAACAAATTTTTTGTCAGAAGGCAAATACTGAAGGAAAATCTTAAAAGCAGAAACAAAAAGAGGCGATTTAGTTGTATACAAGGGGCCTTCAAAAGATTAACAGCTGATTTCTCAGTAGGAACCAGAGAGGCCAGATGACGGCGGGAGGACATGTTCACAGTGCTCAAAGAAAAAAACTGTCAAACAAGAGTCTTACGTCCAGCAAAATCTATTCTAAAGCAGAAGGAGTTACTACAGAAAAAGTAAAACTGAGAATTCATAACTAGCCGAACTGCCCTACAAGAAATGGTAAAGATAATCTTTCAGGCTGAAGTGAAAGAACCTTAGACAGTAACTTGAATTTATATTAAGGAGTAAAAAGCACCAAGAAAGATAGCTACATAGATAAATATAAAATACAGTATTAATATATTTTTCTTTGTAAAAATTTTTTACTCCCAAATAATTTTTGGAAGTAAACACAGCTGTATAAAACAGTAATTATAATAATATGTGGATGGAATAATAATGTATAAAAATATAATTTGTATGACAATTAAAACACAAAGGAGGAGGGAGGAAATGGACCCATATTTAAATACAGTTGAAATGAAATTATTTTAAATCTAAACTAGGTTGTTTTAGGGTAAGATGTTAGTTTAGCCTCCAGGTAAATAACAACAACAAAATAACACAAACCAACATAGTAAAAGTAACAATGGAATGTAAATAGTGGACTAGCAATTATAAATATTAGTCATAAAAAAGAAAAAAAAAACAGAGAAATCAAAGAGCAACAGCAAAAATGCCAGGTAGAAAATAAATGACAACATGCAGATGTATGTCCTACCTTCTGGGTACTTACTTTACTGCTCTAAAATCCACAGTCAAAGGCTGAGATTGTCATCATAGATTTAAAAAGATCCAATTATCTGCTGACTATAAGAGAAAGACTTTAGATTCAAAAACACAAATAGGTTGAATGTAAACAGATAGAAAATTATGCTACAGTTTGAATGTGTCCCATTTGAAACTCAATGGCTAATGTGATGATGTTAAGAGGTAAGCCCTTAAGAGGTGATGGGGCTGTGAAAGTGGGTCCTTTAAGAGATGATTAGGCCATGAGGGATCCTCCCTGGCGGATGAGATTAAAATCCTTATAAAAGAGGCTGCACACAGCATTTGGCTCTCTTGTTCTTCCACCTTCTGCCACATGAGGACACAGCAAGAAGGCCCTCACCAGACCTCAAATACTAGCCACTTAATCTTGGACTTCCCAGCCTCCAGAACTGTGAGGAAGCACATTTCTGTGGTTTGTAAATTATCCAGTCTCAGATAATTTGTCATAGCAGCACAAACAGACTAAGACATTATTCAAACAGTAACTAAAAGGGAGTTGAAGCAGAAAAATTAGTTTCAGACATAATAAATTCATAATAAATAATTGTTACTAGGAAAAAAGAATACTTTAAAAGAATAAAAGGACTGGATATCAAAAAGACATGTAAATTATTATCATATATGACTCTAACAACTGATCTCTGAATTACATGAAACAAAAACTGAAAGACTTAAAGGGAAAAACAGCAATAAATTTGGAGTCTTCAATAACCCACATTTAATAATGAATGCAACAACTAGACATAAAATAAACACACAAGTAGAGAACTTGAACAACAGGATAAACAAACTAGACCTAACACATCTCTGTAGGACATTCCACCTGAAAACGACAAAATTCACATTCTTCTTAAATGCACATAGAACATTTTCCAGGATAGACAGTAAGTAACACCATGAAACAATCTCAGTAAATATTGAAAGAATTAAGATTGTACAAAAAATGTTCTTTGAAGACAATAGAATTAAATTTTATGTCAATTACTGAAAGCAACTTGGAAAATTCACAAAAATGAGAGAAAATGTGGAAATTAAGCATACCACTCATAAATAACTAATGGATCAAAGCAGATCTCATAAGAGAAATTAGAAAATACTTTGAGATAAATGAAAACAAAAAAACACACACACAAATTTAGAGGATGCAGGTAAAACAACATTTCAAAAATATATAATAAGCAGTTGTGTGGGAACAATTTAAGTTACTTGGATGAAATGGACACATTCCCAGATGACACCAACTTCCATCTCTGACTCAAGAAAAAATCTGAATATGTATAAAAAGCAAAGAGATTGAATTAATAAGCAAAAAACCACCTCCAAAAAACAAAACAAAAAAAAACCCAACTCAGGTGCAGGTAGTTCATTAGTTGATTCTACTGAATTTTAAAGCATAAAATATAATTCTTCACACACTTTTCTCAAGTTTTTACAAACTTTTCCCAAAAATGCAAAAGGAGAAAATCATTTCCAGCCTATTATATGAGCCGGCAGCCTATTATATGAGCCGGTATTACCCTGATACCAAAACTGAATAAAGACATCAAAAGAAAAGAAACTACAGACCAATGTTTCTTTTGAATATAAATGTAAAATTTTCAACAAAATACTAGCAAATAGCATATATAAAATACGCAAAAAGGATTATACAACATGAGCAAGTGGTATTTATTTCAGAAATTCAAGACTAGTTTAACATAACAACATCAATCAATGTAATACATTGTATTCATAGACTAAAGAACAAAAACACAAGATTATTTTAATAGATACAGTAAAAGAATTTGACAAATTCATTTACCCTTTCATGATAACAAGAAAAGCCTCAACAAATTAGGAATGGAAGGGAATTTCCTTAGCCTGGTGAAGGAATCTGCATAAAACCTACAACTAACATCATATCAGTGGTGAGAAAACAACACTTTCCCCTTAAGATCAGAAACAGGATAAGGATGTCTGCTCTCACCACTTCTATTCATTATTTTATTGGAGGGTCTAGCCAGGGTAATTGGAAGAGAAAATAAATAAGTGACATTTAGATTGGAAAGAAAAGAGTAAAACTATCCCTATTCACAAATTACATAATCTTGTATGTAGAAAATTATTAGAAACTCACAAAAGCAATACTAATAAACAAGTCCAGGATGTAAGATCAATATGCAGAAATCAGTTATACTCTAAACATTAGAAGTAAACAATATCAACATGAATTTAAGAAAAGCTATTTAAAATAGCATTAAAAAGAGTGAACATTTAGGAATAAATTGAACACAAATTTCAAGGGTTGTACACTCAAAATTACAAAGCATCACTGAAAAAATTAAAAGTCAAAATAAACAGAAAGATAGCCTATGTTTATGATTGTAAAGTTTCTCTCTCTCTCTCTCTTTCTTTTCTTTGGTTTATTTTCTCTCTTTTGAGACGAAGTCTCACCATGTGGCTGAGGCTGGTCTCATACTCCTGGGCTGGAACAGCTCTCCTGCCTGGTCTCCCGAAGTTATAGGACTGCAGGAATGAGCCACTGCACCTGTCCTGGATGTAAAGTTTGACACTGTTAACATGGAAATAATCCCCAAGTTGATCAAAAGATTCAGTATTATCTCAAAGTCTTTCTTTTTTGCAGAAATTGACCAACTGATCTTAAAATTTATATGGAAACGCAAAGAATCCAGAAGAGCAGTAACAATCTTAACAAAGGTACAGTTGGAAGATGGAAGACTTATACTTTCTGATTTCTAAATGGACCACAACTCTGTAATTATCATACCCCGTGGTATTGATATAAGGATAGAAAGAAAGATCTATGGAATAGAATTGAGAGTTCAGAAATAAATATTCATGCTTATGGCCAATTGATTTTTGACAAGGATGCAAACACATTTCAATGGGGAAGAGAATAGTCTTTTAAACAAATCGTGCTAGAATAACCGGATATTCATATGCAAAAATGAAGTTGAACTCCAGCCTCACACTGTATATAAAAATAAACACAAAGTGAAGCACAGACTTAAATGTAAGAACTAAAACTATGCAACACTTAGCAGACTTAAATGTAAGAACTAAAACTATGCAACACTTAGAATAACATATAATAACATATAAGATTAAGTATTTGTGACCTTGAGTTTGGCACTTCTTTTTTAGATGAAACACTAATGCAGAGGCAACAAAAGAAAATAAGAAAAATGAGTCTTCATCAAAATTCAAAACTTGTGTACTTCAATGAACACCATTAAGGAGTTGAAAAGATAACCAACAGAATAGGAGAAAATATTTAAAAATCATATCTTTGAATGTCAGTCCAGAATAAATAAGGGGCTTTTATAATTCAACAATAATTTGCTACTTATACAGCCAACCAAGAAATCTATTATGCAACAACAACAGATAACAGCCCTTAGTGTACAAGCCACACATTACTTGCAAGTCGAAGTCCCTGTGAAGCTGGCCATGGCTCAGATGCAGGCACAAGAGGTGAGTCATGGCTGAGAGTTTACAGGCTATTCTGCTACTTCTATTTGAGCTACCCCAGCTGTTTTAGTCTAGGTTCTCCAGGGACACAAAACTGATCTCTCTGTCTCTCTCGTTATGGGCAACTATAGCGATTGAGAAATCCATGATCTGCAGTAGGAAAGCTGGAGATACAGTTCGAGTCCAGGTCCAATGGCTGAGGAAGGATAATAGTTCCCGTCTCAATCTGAGTCCAAAAGTGAAAGAAGACTTACGTTCCAACTTGAAGACAGTCAGGCAGAGAGAGAATTCTTTCTCACTCAGTCTTTTATTTTAGTTAAGCCATCAGCGGATTGAATGAGGCCTGCTCACACTGGGGAAGGCAATCTGCTTTACTCACTCCGCCAATGCAAATGTTAATGTCATCTGCAGACACCCTCACAGGCACACCCAGAAATAATGTTTCACCAAATAACTACGCACTCCATGGTCTAGTTGAGGTATAAAATTAATCTTCATTAATTTGTCAAGTGGGCACCCATATGTGTATCCTCAAACCATATTTAATCTTAAAATAAAAGAAAATAACGAGGTCATAATTCCGACGAACATGATACAACTGTCCTGTGTCTGCTGGAAATGCCCTAACCACTCCCCCAGACAAGGAGGTCAAGCCCATGAGTGATGTTTACTCCTCTCTTTGATATCCTATAAATTAAATACTGTTATGTAAAATTAATAATACATAAATACTATGATGAATCAATATATCCATGTTACACCATAAAGAGATAAGAGAGGAAAGAAAATGATATTTCGACTGGGCACGGTGGCTCATGCCTGTAATCCCAGCGCTTTGGGAGGCCGAGGTGGGCAGATTACCTGAGGTCAGGAGTTCGAGACCAGTCTAGCCATCATGGTGAAACCTCGTCCCTACTAAAAATATAAAAATTAGCCTGGCGTGGTGGCGGGCGCCTGTAATCCCAGCTACTCGGGAGACTGAGGCGGGAGAATCACTTGAACCCAGGAGGCAGAGGTTGCAGTGAGCCAAGATCATGCCACTGCACTCCAGCCTGGGCAGCAAGAGTGAGACTCTGTCTCAAAAAATAAAAATAAAAATAAAATAAAAAAGATATTTCACACACACATTCATAACAAAATGAGGAGGAATGCACATGACAATTGCAGCCTTCCTTTTGTCATCATATAGTTATAACTGATACCTTTATGTATATATGTATATATGTGTGTATGTGTATATATATATATAGAGAGAGAGAGAGAGAGAGAGATGGAATCTTGCTCTGTTGCCAGGTTGGAGTGCAGTGGCGCGATCTGGGCTCACTGCAACCTCTGCCTCCCAGATTCAAGCGATTCCCCCGTTTCAGCCTCCGAGTAGCTGGGACTACAGGTGTGTGTCACCACGCCTGGTTAATTTTTTGTATTTTTGTAGAGACAGGGTATCACCATGTTGGCCAGGATGGTCTCGATCTTCTGACCTCATGATCCACCTGCCTCGGTCTCCCAAAGTGCTGGGATTACAGGCGTGAGCCATTGCACCCAGCCGTAACTGATATTTATAGCTTACCTTCTTCCACTACCCATTCTGTATTCCCTTTGCCTTCAGTAAGCACCTCCACTGATTGTATTTTTTACCTGGTGGTGTGACCACAACCTTCATTTCCAAAGGGTCTGGGCCACTAGTAGTCCTGCCTCGTTGTGGCTTCCCATTGACCTTAATCACAGGGCATGGTGATACTAAGAGACACCCTAAGGGGTCTTCTGTATTTCAGACATAATCTTCCTTGCCTCTATTGTGGAGTAGCCGTTCAATTTTTCCTTGGTAGTCAGAATCAATCACCCCAGCCAGTACAGTAATTCCATCTTTTGGCCTGTTGATTCAGAGGCATAAGGACTCCAAAATGGCCAGGTGGCAGTCTTAACTCCCAGTTCAATAGAATAATCGTTGTGCCTTCTAGTGGAAGCATTTGTCCCTCTGGAACTAAGACCTCTAGGCCAGCACACATAAGACTGTGGAACAGGAAGAAAATATTTGCTAATGGGTCTCTAGGGGTAAGAGTGAGTGGTGCCACTCCCATTTCCATCCCTTGACTCCTGGATCTTTGAATTCTGGCTATCAGAGAAACAGCACCATATATTGGGCACTGATTTAGAGTATAAATAGTCATCTGGAGAACTTTGTCCAGCCTTGCAAGGTATCACCACTTAGCTGGTGCTGTAACAGAGTCTTCAAAAGGTCGTTCCACTGTTCTGTCTATCCAGCTGCTTCAGGATGGTGAGAAACATGGTAACATCAGTGGATTCTACATGTATGGAACCACCAGCACACATATTTGGCTGTGAAGTGAGTTTTTAGAATCAGAAACAATGCTGCGTGAAACATCAGATTGGACGCTCAGCAATGGCCGTAGCCAGGTAGGTCTTCACGAGTAGAAGTTTATGTTGCTGAACCCAGGCATAACCTCTATCTCTCTCATTATGGCCAGCTTGTTCATGGGCCCCTTGGGAGATGACAGGAGTGGCTGCGGAAAGAGGCTGACTTGTTTCCACAGAATGGGTTATCCTATCTGCTTGATTATTGAAGTCCTCCTCTGGTAAGGCCACCCTTTGGTAAATGCTTACATAGGACACGAATAGCTTCATTAAAAAAAAAAAATATTCAGAGAGGTCTATCCACATGCTTCTTCCCCAGATTTTCTTGTCATATTTTTTCGATT
This sequence comes from Macaca fascicularis, assembly GCF_037993035.2. Lineage (NCBI taxonomy): Eukaryota > Metazoa > Chordata > Mammalia > Primates > Cercopithecidae > Macaca > Macaca fascicularis. The sequence continues at coordinate 2,175,243 of NC_088386.1, forward strand.
ATATTCTTTTCAAGTCCCTGACCAACAAACATCCAGCTAAACCATTGGCCACAGCTCATGAACAGGGATGAAATTGCATGTCTGCTCATTTCTCCTTCCAAGCAAAGTGAGCAACCAGGTCCCCTGCTTGAAGTTCTGCCCACTGAGGGGATTTCCCTTCAACACTGTCCTTTAGGGATCCAAGAAACGGGCTGTGGTGCTGCAGTGCCCACTTCTTGGTGGTGCCTGCGTACCTATCTTTCAACCAGCCCAAGCCTTCTGTTCCTCAGTCAGCCAGTAATAAGAGACTCCCTCTGAGGCCATAGGTGCAGGCAGGGAGAGAGAAGGGAGGGTAGCAGAAGTAGGGGCCATGGACATTTGGGGCACATCTTCATGTAACTTTAGGAGCTGCTCAGACCTGACCACACATATACCATTTTCATTTGTTGATGGAGTGCTATGTGCACTTCCAACATTACAGCTTGCTGGATCGGAAAACATTCAGTTCACCGGGGCTGCTCAGGTTGCATAGTAACTTGGTGGCTCATGGTTAAGTGTTCAGTCTCTACTAAGGCCCAGCAGCAGGCCAAGAGCTGTTTCTCAGAAGGAGAGTAGAGGATGGCAGGCATTTTCTCCAAAATTCTAAAAGGCCTGCTGTGCAGTTCACTTATAGGAGCCTGTTAAAAGCTCCAAGTGGCATCCCTATCTGCCACTAACACTTCAAGCATGATTGCATCTACTGGGTCATGTGACGCAAGCGGCAGAGCAGCCTGGGGCTGTTGCAGGGCCTTCTGTTGCTCTGGTTTCCACTCAAAGTTAGCAGCTGTTCAGGTCACTCAATAAACGGCCTGAGTAGCACCTAAATGAGGAATATGTTGCTTCTCAAATCCAGCGAAGTTTGTTCGTGATTGTGTCTCTTTTTCAGTTGTAGGAGGGGCCAGATGCAACATCTTATTCTTTGCATTAGGAGGGATATCTCAATATGCCTATGCCACTGGACCCCTAGAAGTTTCACTGAAGTAGAAGATCCTGGGATTTTTTTTTTTTTTTTTTTTTTGAGACAGGTTCTTGCTCTGTTGCACAAACTGGAGTACAGTGGTGTGACTGTGGCTCACTGCAACCTTGACCTCTTGGGCTCAAGTGATCCTCCCACTTTGGTGCGTGCCACCATGTCTAGATGATTTTCAAATTGTTGTAGAGATGGGGTCTTTGCTGCCCAGGTTGGTCTCAAACTCTTGGGCTTAAGTGATCCTCCCACCTATGCCTTCCAAAGTTGCAAGGACTTCCATTGTTCTGGTTTCCACTCAAAGCTAGCAGCTTTTCAGGTCACTCAGTAAATGGCTTGAGTAGCACACCTAAATGACGAATATGTTGCTGTTGAGATTACAGGCACGAGCCATTGTACCCCACTCCTCCTCAAATTTTTTGTTGGATTTTCTTACCACACTCTGAAATGCAAATGTCTGGCCAGCAAGTCTAGAGTAGTTGTTACTTCTTGCTCACTGGGTCCAGTCAGTCTAATATTATCAATGAAATGGACCAGTTGTGATATCTTGTAGAAGGGAACGGTGATCATGACTCCTACAAACTAGGTTATAACAGGGCTGTAGAGCTGATATATTCTGAGAGAGGATGGTGAAGGTATATTGCTGGCCTTGCCAGCTGAAAGCAAACTGCTTCTGGTGGTCCTCATTAACTAAAACTATGGAGAAAAAAATATTTACCACATTAGTAGCTACATAGCAGGTACCAGGGAATGTGTGTTAATTTGCCTAAGCAATAAAACCACATCTTCAATAGCAGCTGCAATTGAAGTCACTGTCTGCTTAAGCTTACAATAGTTCAGTCATTCTCTAAGACCCATCTGTGCTCCATACAGGCTGCATGGATGAGTTGAATGCGGAGGTGGTAGAAATCATAACTTCTGCATCTTTCAAATTCTGGTGGTGGCACTGGTTTCTTTGAGCCCTCCAAGGAATGCAGCATTGATTTTGGATTGCTATTTTCCTACACAGAGGCAGTTCTAGTGGCTTCCATTTAGAATTTCTCATCATAATATCCCTCACTCCACAGGTCAGGGAACCGATGTGGGGATTCTTCCAACCATAGAGTATGCCTGTTGCAACGACGCATTCTGGAACTGGGGAAATAACATAGAATGAGTTTGAGGACCTACTGGGCCCACTGTGAGATGGACCTGAGCTAAAATTTCGTTGATTAACCAACCTCCGTAAGCCCCTATTCTGACTGGAGGCCCACAGAGATGTTTTGGATCTCCTGGAATCAGTGTCAGTTCAGAGCAGGATCGAGTGGTCCCTGAACTGGTTGTTCTTTCTTCCCCAGTGCACAGTTACCCTGGTAAAAGTCTTTAGGTCTCTTTGGGAAAGGCTCAGATAAAGATCAAGAGTAGTTTTTTTTGGTAGCGTACTGTTTCTTTCCACGAGAGAACCCAGCCTCCCCTGCATTCGACGGGCTCTAGGTCTGTAACCTGGCTCAATTCTGGGAATGTATTGAGCAGCAGTAACTCTCTGATTTTATGATTCAAGTAAGACTTTTGTTCACACTTAATCTAGAACTTTTCTGCCTATACAGAACAAGTAAGGATTTAGTAGGCTTCTTCTCTGTGTCACTTCTGGGACCACCACAATCAAGTAGCCAACACCAAAGGTTCGTATGAGTCAGACTATTCTGATTGCTGCTCTGACTCTACTGTCCATCAAGGTAGCCACCCTCACCCCACCCTTGGAGGCTGAGTTTCCCACTCAGCCCCTTGCACCCCAAGATCCAATTACTCCCATTGTATTTAAGTTTTTCTTTTTTTAAAAAAAATTTATTTATTATTATTATTATACTTTAAGTTCTAGGGTACATGTGCATAACGTGCAGGTTTGTTACATATGTATACTTGTGCCATGTTGCTGTGCTGCACCCATCAACTCGTCAACACCCATCAACTCGTCATTTACATCAGGTATAACTCCCAGTGCAATCCCTCCCCCCTCCCCCCTCCCCATGATAGGCCCCGGTGTGTGATGTTCCCCTTCCCGAGTCCAAGTGATCTCATTGTTCAGTTCCCACCTATGAGTGAGAACATGCGGTGTTTGGTTTTCTGTTCTTGTGACAGTTTGCTAAGAATGATGGTTTCCAGCTGCATCCATGTCCCTACAAAGGACACAAACTCATCCTTTTTTATGGCTGCATAGTATTCCATGGTGTATATGTGCCACATTTTCTATTGAGTGACTGCGGTTTCCACTGTGAGGTCTGGCCTATGGAGAAGAGTGATCATTGAGCTTTTCAAGGACACCAGGGATCCCCTTACAAATTTATTTCCCACAGTACTGGTCAAAAGTATGATTTCTGGACCCTCCCAGTATGGGTGGATAGGTCTAAAATGACAAGTCCACTGTAGCATTCCAATCTCCCTAAGTCTTTGAATCCTTGTCTCTACATTAAAATAAGGAAGGTCAGGCATCTTCAACTTGCTTATGGTGGGCCATCTTTTGATTCATATTTCAGCCAACCAACCAATCAGTGCCCTTTTTCTAACTCCCTAAGCTGCAACAGTAAATGCAGAATCTCTGCTTAGTCGGCCCATATTGATAAGTTTGTTTTGATCCAACTTTATGTTTCTTTCACCATTATTCCACACCCTCAATATCCATTCCCACACAGCTTCCCAAATGTCTGCCTATAGAATTAGAAAAATCTGTTAGTTCTTTGATCGAAAAATCAAATAGGTGAGTATAATGCATCTCCTCACCTTTATGAACCTGTTGGGACTTTAGTTGAATTATAAGTCTTGAAGCAAAGAAGGGTGGACCATCTTTCATGGAAGCTGCCTCAGGGGAGGACATTGCAGTTTCCTCAGGCAATGCAGGGGTAACACCCTCAGATGGGGTAGAGGCATGGCTACCATTTCAACTTACACAATCCTTTTTTAAATTTTGCTTTAAATATACATACAAAGGATGTTGTGCTCTGCTCCACCTGCAGAAGGGAAGTCACTTTTTTTTTCCTCCTAGACATCAAATTGTACCTGTCTGTCCTCCCTGGGAAAAAGCAATTTGGTATTAGTAGAAAAGGCTTTAGATGCCTAGTACTAGGTTTTATTTTACCACCAATTAAGCCCTTACTCAGGAGGGCCATAATGTAATGACATTGCCTTGCAATGTTTTCATCTCTTTTATTCTTGGACCATGTCAAACTGGGAGAAATTATAATTGATATAATTATTCTATTCAATTCAGTGTTTGGAATGCAAATAAAGAAGAACAGATTTGTTTCTTCAGTAACAGCAGTGTTTTGCAATAGAAGGCTGTGGTTACTTGATATATTAAAGAAGACACAAGGAGAGTGAACAGCAGTGCTGTCACAAAGTGAAGAAAGACACCGCAAAGTGAGGGGGCCAAATGGGAAGTTCTAGGCCTGGAGCTTGCAGATGTTTTGGACAATGGGGCATTCACTATCTGCTTTCTCTGAACCTTCAGTGTCCCAAGAGTCTACCCTGGAGAATGCTCAACTTGGGCGTGTTCTGTTACCTCTCAAAGCTGCTGCCTTGGCTGTTACACATGGTGTCTACTTTCTTCTTCCTCCTGTTCTAATTCACCCCCATTCATTCATTTCAGTTTCTTCAAGACACTCCTGGATGACAGATAACTACTGAGTTCATACGTTTCCCTCTTCCTTCAAGAAAGCCATAGCATTGTAGAAGGGAACGCTGTCTCCTCTGGACTGTAGGTGGCAGTGGGCTGCAACACTGATGGCAATGGGTTTTGAGGGTGCACCTGGAAAAGGGAGTGTGACTTACCAGGATTGTCTCTAGTGCTGGCTGGGATGAAAGCTGCAGGGAGCATGTTACACATTTGCCATCTCTGATATGGTCCAACCCTCTTGTGTAAAGCTGGGTGTATGGATGCCAGTCACGCTGGTACCTGTGGATCTGCAGACTGCATTGCCGTTCAGGCCTCCCTACTGCTCCTTAAACACAGCAAGCATAAGCTCAGCCGGAGGCTTTACCTCTACAGATCCTCCTGCCTGTTCTTTGCTCATATATTAGTTTCAGAGAGGCTTTCATGAAGACTTGATTAAAAATAACACTGCCTTCCTTGCACGTTTCTTCTCCATGGTACTAATCATTAACTAATCAATCTACTATTGACTTAGTGATGGTGATGACCTGTCTTCCTACCCAGCACACAGATCCTTGAGGTCAGTGGTATTTGTATCATATTTTCTCTCCTCTCTTCCCAGTGCTGGAAGATTGCCTGACACAGAGTCACCTCTCACTAAATAGCTGTTAAATAAAATAATAAATTGACTATTACACTTGCTTTTTTTAATGAAGTTTCTCCTTTTATATTTTCCTTATTTTTTGCTATATTTCTGTTTTCCTTCTGCTACTTTCTTTGGGCTTCTGATTTGGGCTTTATCTTCATCGTTACATTAGGCATATTAACTGAATTTTCAAAACATTCTTTATCCATACTCACGGGGAGTCCTGGTAGGGTATTTTGTAGAATACCCTCTGTTAGATTTTGTCTGCTGCTTTTCTCAAATCAGACTGGATTTATATATGTATGGATGGATGGATTTATGGGAAGAAGACCAGAGAGATACATCATATCAAGACTCCATTATTCCAACCTGACCTATACCTATTACTGTTGATGTTGACCTTGACCACCTGGCTGAGAGTGTTTGAGAGGTTTCTCCACTCTAAAGTTATTCTTATTTTCCCCCTTTCCGTATTTCCATATTCCTTTGACAAGAAGCCACTATGAGCAGCCCACATACTTTAGGGGAATATCTACATACAATTTTTGAAATTATTCTGCACAAGAGATTGGACTCTCCCCATATTTATTCAATAATTTCTTTATATGAGTATGGACTCATGGATATTTATTTTATATTTTAAGCTAAAAATTGTATACTGCATTCTTTATTGTGCTGCTCTAATTGTTCCAGCTTTGACCACTGGGAGCTCTTTCAGTTGGTTTCTGTGCTCCCTTGATATACTCTATCTGTGTGGGTTTATAGGTTTTTGAGAACTTCTGGCATTACAAGATGCTCCAGACCGATATTGCATATTCTTGTATTATATCATCCCTAGAAACAGCCATTTCTCCAAGGATCCCTGCTTTACTTTATTGGAGAATCATAGTATAAATCAGACCTAGGGACTGGCTATGCTCATTACTAGTCGGGTATAGTTGCTTCTAGGCCCTCTCAGCTGATCTAGCAAGGGAATTTCCGTGCATATACAGCCTTGTGCACATACACATATCTACAAACATTTTTTTTTCTTAAATTATACTTTAAGTTTTGGAATACATGTGCAGAACATGCAGGTCTGTTACATAGGTATACATGTGCCACGCTGGTGTGCTGCTCCCATCAACCCATCATCTAGGTTTTAAGCCCTGCATGCCTTAGGTATTTATCCTAATGCCCTCCCTCCCTTTGCCCCCACCCCGCAACAGGCCCCGGTGTGTGATGTTTTCCTCCCTGTGTCCACATGTTCTTATTGTTCAACTCCCACTTACGAGTGAGAATATGCAGTGTTTGGTTTTCTGTTCCTGTGTTAGTTTGCTGAGAATGATGGTTTCCAGCTTCATCCATGTCCCTGAAAAGGACATGAACTCATTCTTTTTAATGGCTGCATAGTATTCCATGGTATACATGTACCACATTTTCTTTATTCAGTCTATTATTGAGGAGCATTTGAGTTGGTTCCAAGTCTTTGCTTTTGTAAATAGTGCTGAAATAAGCATATGTGTGCATGTGTCTTTATAGTAGAATGATTTATGATTTATAATCCTTCGGGTAATAATGAGATTGCTGGGTCAAATGATATTTTTGGCTCCAGATCCTTGAGGAATCGCCACATTGTCTTCCACAATGGATGAACTAATTTATACTCCCACCAACAGTGTAAAAACGTTCCTATTTCTCCACATCTTCTCCAGTATCTGTTGTTTCCTGACCTTTTAATGATTGCTATTCTAACTGGCATGAGATGGTATATCATGGTGGTTTTGATTTGCATTTCTCTAATGGCCAATGATGACACACTTTTTTTTCATGTGTTTGTTGGCCACATAAATGTCTTCTTTTGAGAAGTGTCTGTTCATATCCTTCACCCACTTTTTGATGGGTTTTTTTGTTTCTTTCTTGTAAATTGGTTTAAATTCCTTGTAAATTCTGGATATTAGACCTTTGTCAGATGAATAGATTGCAAAATGTTTCTCCCATTCTATAGTTTGCCTGTTCACTCTGATGATAATTTCTTTTGCTATGCAGAAGCTCTTTAGTTTAATTAGATCTCATTTGTCAATTTTGGCTTTTGTTGCCATTGTTTTTGGTGTTTTAGTTATTAAGTCTTTGCCCATACCTCTCTCCTGAATGGTATCACCTAGGTTTTCTTCTAGGATTTTTATGGTTTCAGGTATTACGTTTAAGTCTTTAATCCATCTTGAGTTAATATTTGTATAAGGTGTAAGGAAGGGGTCCAGTTTCAGTTGTCTACATATGGCTAGCCAGTTTTCCCAACACCATTTATTAAATAGGGATTCCTTTCTTCATTGCTTGCTTTTGTCATGTTTGTTAAAGATCAGATAGTTGTAGATGTGTGGTGTTATTTCTGAGACCTCTGTTCTGTTCTATGGGTCTCTATATCTGTTTTGGTACCAGTGCTATGCTGTTTTGGTTACTGTACCCTTGTAGTATAGTTTGAAGTCAGGTAGCATGATGCTTCCAGCTTTGTTCTTTTTACTTAAGATTGTCTTGGCTATACAGGCTCTTTTTTGGTTCCATATGAAATTTAAAGTAGTTTTTTTCTAATTCTGTGAAGAAAGTCAATGGTAGCTTGATGGGAATAGCATTGAATCTTACTGAAATTACTGTGGGCAGGATGGCCAATTCATGATATTGATTCTTCCTATCCATAAGCATGGAATTTTTTCCCATTTGTTTGTGTCCTTTTATTTCCTTGAGCAGTGATTTATCTACAAACATTTCTATATGAAATCATCTGTATGGATATCAAGCCAAACATTAGTTTCAACTGCTGTCTCCAATGCCAAGGAAATACCACGTGTCCACATGGCCCATTCCAGCCTTTCTTTCCTATAACCTCCCTCTCCAAAAGCAAGAAAACTGGCTCTCACCATCTACTATCCCTGTACTTCAATTCCAGTATACATAGTGGTTTCAGAACTGTTAACTGGAACTCTGTGAAAATCAAATTTACCAATTAGAGTAGAGTACTTATGCACTGTCTTTTTTGCCTTTAGTCCTCCTGTCTTCACTTATTTCCAAAGGTAATCAGGTCAGCACTTTTTCCCATACCTCTTTCAATAAGGATGTGTTATATATTCGTAATACAGTTAGACTCTATTACCACCATCTGCATTCCGTTCTGGGATACCCTAACTTCCTAAATGATTTGTTTTGTTTTATTTTAGAGACACGGTCTCTCTATGTTGCCCAGGCTGGAGTGCAGTGACAATTCACAGGTGTGATCACAGCCCACTGCAGTCTGGAATTCCTGGGCTCAATCGATCCTCCTGCCTCAGCCTCCCAAGTGGCTGGGACTATAAGTGCATGCTACCACACTCTGCTCTAAATGACTTTTTTTTTTAAGTGTGTGTGCGCTAGGCTTCACTTTTTGTGCTATCAGTTCCATAAGTTTCGACAAATGTGTGTTGCCATGTGTCTAGCTTTACAGTATCATACAGTATCATCCAGATCCTATACAGATACATGTCTTCTAAGTATTTTCTCCAAGCTACTTGTCATTTCTCAACACCATCATTAATTGTCTTTTTTCAACCATGTCCTTGGAGACTATACATTTTTTAATTTTAATAAACTTCAACTTATCTATCTATATTTATTTTGTTTTTATTGTCACATTAATAATTTTATATATTTGTGGGATATGGAGTGATATTTCAACACATATATACACTGCATAAAAATCAAATAAGAGTATTTAGCACATCCACCACCTAATGCATTATCATTCTTTGTGGTGAGAACATTCAAAATTCTCTCTTCTAGTTATTTTGCAATATACATTATTGTTCACCATAGTCATCCTACTTCGAACCAGAAATTATTCTCCCCTATGTAACTGTAACTGTAATTGTAACTTTGTACCCATTGGCCAATCTTTCCCTAATAATACCCCCTTCCCCAACCCTTCCCCAGCCTCTGGTAACCACTATTCTACTCACTACTTCCGTGGGATCAACTTCTTTAGATTCTGCATATGAGTGAATGAAAGACAAATATCATGTGATATTTGTTCTTCTGTGCCTGTCTTATTTCATTTAACATGGCATATTTATTAATATAACGTAGCCCAATTATTATTTCATGGACAATACTTTTGGCATTTATTTTAAAATCATTACCAAAGTCATATCGATTTTTTTCCTATGTTTTGTTAAGGAAGTTTTATACTTTTGCGTATTACTTTTAGATCTGTGATCCATTTTTGGTTCATTTTTGCAAAAGATTTTAGGTCTATGTCTAGGTTCATTTTTTCAGTGTTTCGTAGTGTTCTGCATATGGATCCTATGCACATTTTGTTAGATTTATACTTGAGCACTCCATTTTTATTGCTTTTGTAAAAGATAATGTTTCTAGGCCGGGCGCGGTGGCTCAAGCCTGTAATCCCAGCACTTTGGGAGGCCAAGACGGGCGGATCACGAGGTCAGGAAATCGAGACCATCCTGGCTGACACGGTGAAACCCCGTCTCTACTAAAAAATACAAAAAAAAATTAGCCGGGCGTGGTGGCGGGCGCCTGTAGTCCCAGCTACTCGGGAGGCTGAGGCAGGAGAATGGCGTAAACCCGGGAGGCGGAGCTTGCAGTGAGCTGAGATCCGGCCACTGCACTCCAGCCTGGGCGGCAGAGCGAGACTCCGTCTCAAAAAAAAAAAAAAAAAAGATAATGTTTCTTCAATTTTGAATTCCAGTTGTTCATTCCCGGGATATGGGAAGGCAATTATATATTATGTATTGATCTTGTATCCTGCAACCTTGTTTTACTTGCTTATTATTTCTAGGAGTTTTTTAGTAGACTCTTGGTGGTTTTCTACATGGACAATAACGCTACCAGGGAATAAATGCAGTTTTATTTCTTCCTTTCCAACCTTTTTTCTTTTTATTTCCTCTTCTTGGCTTACTGCACTTGATAGGACTTCTGGAACAATGTTGAATTGGTGAGCTAAGAGAAGACATCCTTGGCTTTTTCTCTACCTTAACAGGAAAGTCTTCAGTTCCTCAACTTCAAATATGATGTTAGGTGTATGATTTTGTGTATTTCTTTATTATTTTAAAGGCAGACCTTTCTATTTCTAGTTTTCTTACAGTTTTGTTTTAAAATTATGAATGTGTGTTGAATTATGTCAAATGCTTTTTCTGCATCTATTGGTATGATAATATATTTTTCTTATTTAGTCTGTTAATATAATGTATTACATTGTTTACTAATGTCATACCAGGCTTGCATTCCTGAAATGAGCCACATTTGGCTATAATATGTTATCTCTCTCTCTCTCTCTCACACACGCACATACACATGTGCACGCACACACACATATTTTATATATATTGTATTTTATATATATATAAGTATATAATATATATATACACAAGTATATTGTATTGCTGGATTTTATTTGCTAATATTTTATTAGCAGTTGTAGTTTTCTTATGGTGTATTTATCTGGTTTTGTTATTAGAGTAATTCTGGAGTCAAAAAATGAGTTGGAAAGTGTTCTTACCCATATTATCTGAGATATTGTGGAGAATTGGTATTGGTTCTTCCTTTAATATTAGAATTCTTTAATAAAATTTTTTGGGCCTCAGGTATCTTGAAGGTTTTTAATTATTAATTTCATTTCTTTAAGAGATGCAGACTATTAGCCCAGCACAGTGGCTCGCTCCTGTAATCCCAGCACTTTGGGAGGTGAAGGCGGGTAGATCATTTGAGGTCAGGAGTTTGAGACCAGCTTGGCCAACATTGCGAAACCCTGTCTCTACTAAAAATACAAAAATTAGCTGGCGTGGTGGCACGCACCTGTAATCCCAGCTACTTGTGAGGCTGAGGTGGGAGAATTGCTTGAACCTGTTAGGCAGAGGTTGCAGTGAGCCGAGATTGCGCCTCTACACTCTAGCCTGGGTGGCAGAGCAAGACTCTGTCTCCAAAAAAAAAAAAAAAAAAAGAAAAGATGTAGAGTGTTCAAGCTATCTATGTAACCTGATGTGGATTTTAGTAGTTTTGTTCTTCCCATGAATTGGCCATTTTATCTAGGTTATAAAATTTGTGGGCATAAAGTTGTTCATAGTATCTGTCCCCTTTTGTCTTTTTGTGGCATGGGATCAGCCATGGTGAAGCTTTTTCATTTCTGATGTTAGTAGCTCGTGTCTTCACTCTTTATTTCCTGATTGGCTTGGCAAGAGGACTTTCAATTGGGTATTTTTTTTGAAAGACCTAGCTTTCCATTTGTTGTTTTTTTAAAAAAATTGTTTTCTTATTTCCAATTTCATTGATTTTCCTCTAATTTTTATTTTCTTTCTTCTGTACTTATTTACTGTTATTTAGAGGTGTGTTGTTTAATCTCCAAGTATTTGAGGGATTTTCAAGCTATAGTTTGACTGGTGATTTCTTAATTACTTCCAATGTCATCTGAGAACATCACTTGTATGACTTCTATTATTTAAGTTTGCTTTGGTGTTTTTGTATGGCCCAGAATATGGTCTATCTTGATGGAAGTTTCATATTAACTTGACAGTCATGAGTATTTTGCTGTGGGTGTATAAACTATTCTATAAATGTCAAGTAGATTAAGTGTATTCATGGTATTTGTCATCTATACCTTATTGACAGAGGGGTGTTATTGACAGAAAAAGGGGTGTTAAAATAATCAACTATTACAATGGATTTGTCTGTTTTCCCTTTCGCTTCTATCAGGCTTTGTTCACATATTTTGATGTGCTTTTATTGGATGCAAACACACTTAGGATTTCTATGTTTTCTTAGAGAATTAACCCCTCTGTAATTAAATAACACCCCTCTTTAACTTTGATTATCTTTCTTGTTCTGAAGTCAGCTTTGTCTTAAATTAATATAGTTACTGCAGTTTTCTCTTGATTGGTGTTAGCAGGGCATATGTCACTCAATCTGTTTACTATTAACCTGAATTGTGATACTTAAAATGAGATTCTTATAGTCAACACATAGTTTACTTCAATCCTCTCTGACAATCTCTGAGTTTTAATTGGTTTATTTAGATCATTCACATTTTAAGTGATTCTCAGTGCAGCTAGATTAAGATCATCTAGTTTGTAACTATTTTAATTTGCTGCATTTGCTTTTTATTTTTTTCCTGTTTTTCTGCCTTCTCTTGTTTTAATTGAACATTTTATATGACTTCACATTATCTTCTCTCAGTATATCATTTATATTTTTTTAAAAAAAATAGTGACTTTCCTAGAGTTTGCAATATACTTTTTAAAATTTTTGCTCGTCCCCCAGGCTGGAGTGCAATGGCGTGACCTCAGCTCACTGCAACCTCTGCCTGTTGGGTTCCAGCGATTCTCCTGCCTCAACCTCTCAAGTAGCTGGGATTACAGGCATCTGCCACCATGCCCAGCCAATTTTTTTTTGTATTTTTAATAAAGACAAGGTTTCACCATGTCAGTCAGGCTGGTCTCGAACTCCTAACCTCAGGTGATCCACCTGCCTCAGCCTCCCAAAGTGCTGGGATTACAGGTGTGAGCCACCGCACCTGACTTTTTTTTTTTTTTTTTTTGAGACAAGCTCCTGCCTGTCCCCCAGGCTACAGTGGTGCTATCTTAACTCACTGCAGTCTCCAAGTCCTGGGCTGAAGTGATCCTCCCACCTCAGCATCCCAAGTAGCTGGGACTACAGGCATGCCACCATACGCAGCTAATTAATTTTTTTTTTTTTTTTTTTTTTTGTAGAGATGGGATCTCACTCTGTTGCTCAGGCTGGTCTTGAATTCCTGGGCTCAAGCAATCCTCCCATACTGGCCTCCCAAACACTGGCATTACAGGCATGAGCCACTGTCACCAGCCTGCGGGATACACTTTTACACATATAAGTCCACCTTCAACTAGCCCTATACCACTGAACATGGAGTGTAGGTACCTTATATTCACAATTTCCCCTCCCATCCCTTGGACCATTGTTGTCACTCATTTCAGTTCTTCATATGCTGTAAATAATCTAGTGTATCACTGCTACTATATATTAAGTATATAGCTTTAAGTATATTGCTTTTAGATCAATGAAGAATAAGAACAGTGACATATTTTATTTTACCTTCATTTATTAATTCTCTGATACTCTTCGTTGCTGTAGGTGGATCCTAGCTTCTGCCTATTTATTTTTTCTTTGTCTGAAAAACTTGTTTTTTCATTTCTTGTAGAGAACATCTGCTGACAATGGATTCTTTCAACTACTGTTTGAGGAAATCTTTATTTCTCCTTTATTTTTGAAATATAATTTCACTTGTTGTAAAATTCTGTGATGGTGTATTTCCACCCTACATTTTACATATTTCACCCCACATTCTTCTTGCTTGTATGGTTTCTTAAGAGAAGTCTGATGTCATTTTAATTCTTATTTCTATATCAGAAAGGTGGGCTTTTTCTTTTCCTGGCTTTATTCAAGATTCTCTCAGTGTCTTTGGTGTTCTCTGATCTTCCTTGACGTGTGTTTTGGTGCCTGTAAATTCTGGAAAACTCTTAGCCATTATTACTTCAAGTATTTCTTCTGGTTTGTTCTCTCTTTTTCTATTTCTCGCATTTCAATTACATGTATGTTACACCTTTTAACAATACCCACAGTTCTTGGGTTTCACAGGGTTATGTTTGTTTATCTTATTGTATTTTACTTTTGTTACAGCTAGAAAGTTTCCATTAACCTTTTTAAAAATTTACTAATTTTTTACATCAGTTGAGTCAATTGATGAGCCCATTGAGATATTCTTCATTTTTGTTATTGTTATTTTGATTTCAAAATTTTTCTTTAGATTATTTCTCACAGTTTCCATTTCTCTACTGACATTTCCTATCTGATCTTGCATATTATTTTTTCATTGTCACCTTTAACATATTAATCATAATTATTTTAAATTCCCTGATAATGTCTGCATGGGTGTCCCATCTGAGTTTGGCTCTGAGGCTTGCATTGTCTCTTCAGACTATTTTTTTTCTTGCCTTTTGTCATGACTTGTAATTCTTTTCTTGAGAGCAGACATCTTATAGTGAGTAATTGACACTGAGGTAAACAGGCCTTCAGTGTGGAGTTTCACGTCAATGCTTGTAGGAACTAGGCTATGTTTAACGTGTTCAGTGGAATTGGCTGTGTTTAATGCTTGCTGAAGCTATAGGTGCCAGAGTTTTTAAGCGCTTCTCATTGCTCTAATGTTTGAGGTCCGCTTCTGGGTGCAAAAGTTATAGTAGTTAGACAAGGGTCCTGCACCCATCGGGCTTTTGCCAACGCAGGGAGACAGAGCACAAACACATAAATGCATTCCAATATACCGGATAATAAGATACCCTAATAAGAAAATAAAACTGGTTATGTGGTAGGGAATGCTGAGGGGCTCCTTAGGGCTGGAGACAATCCCTCTTCCCACCCTGAGCAGGGTGGAGCCCAAGAGAATTTGGAGTCAGACTCTGTTGCCTTCATAGTTTTCTTCCAACAGTCTTTCTCTCACTACTGTTTCTGACATTCGTGCCCTTATTTTGTCTTCTTGTTTCCCAGGAACCATCAATATGGACTTCTGGAAAGAATTAGCATTCCCCTTTACATTAAAACTCACAAAATTCACCTGGATGTGACCATAGTGGCCAAATAACTATTTTTATCATAATGTTAATCACTTAAAGGTATAGCGTCATTATAAAGCAAGATAACTGAAGAAACGCACATATCAGCTCAAGGAAAAAAATCATTATTCAATGACAGATTTTGCAAAACAAGGCTGGGTAGAGATTTTGGTAATTATTTTAGATAAGTAATCTTTCCCTCACTCTTTCTTGAGAAATGGAAAATATATAGGGTTTTTATTTAAGTCTAGTAACTAAATGAGAGTCTCACCCACTTCTCATACTAGGCTGAGTGTTTTTATCTTTATAAAGGGCAAAAGATATTCCTGCCCAGTTCCAGAACAAGATGGCATAGGTACATTTTTACTGGCATCTATGCCAGATGCAAATTCTTATCTGCATCTCTCTTGTAAATACAACTACTAAATACCCTGGATATTACACAACATAAAATAAGACGATTCTGAAGGTGGGGAAGAAGTTGAACTTACTAAGGAAGGACCGTAGGGCTTGATCAACCACAGTGATGTGAATTACGGGGATTTTCTTTTTATCTGCCATGTAACTCTGGATGGAGTGTCAGGGAGGCCTGATACACTAACTCTCCCTACAAAGGAAAAGAAAGCCTCTCTCCGACCACAGGGGTGGGAAAGGGGGGAGTCCAACCAAGACCAAGTGTGGACCCCCAACCCCTGCTTCAACCTGGAGCCCTGAACAGTGATCTGATCTGCCCCAGACTTCCCCTCTTATTGCATAACCTATGCCCTGGGGTCCAATCCAGCAGCGGCAGCAGCAAAGCCCTGGTCATCCCCACCCATGCTACTCAACCAGTGCACTGGAAGGAGAACTGATCTACCCACAGTGGAAGCAACAGGAATGCCCTACATGCAGTGGCATGAGGAGACTCAGGCCTAGTGGCTTCTGCCCTTCCTTTTCTCAGAATGTCACTCAGTGGCAACAGGTGGCCCAGGGAAGTGCCTCCACATCCCTGGGCCACTCCCACTAAGTGCCTCCCAGCATCAGTAGGGAATGAGGGGGAGCACTAACACCTAAAGAATAAAGCAGAGGGGAATAAATGGAACAACTATCCACTGAAACAGGAGATTTAATAGGATCAAGAGTCTCCCAACACAATAGACAAAATGTATAGAATATAATAGGAAAATCACTTATGAAAAAACCTGGGATACCTCAAGTGGAATGAGAAAAACAATCAAACAGTGCCAACCAAAATGCATTGGATGTTGAAATAATCTGACAAGGACTTTAAAGCCAATCCTTAAATATTCTTCAACCGTCAATCACAAACCTCTGGAAACAAATAAAAAAGTAGAAAAATATCAAAAACATAAATTTTGTAAAAATCAAGTGAAAATTAAAAAACTGAAAATAAATGTAAAAACAGCTGGATGTACAAAATATTATAGTCAAGATGACAGATCATAGAATCAGTGAATTTGGAAACAGGTCAATAGTATTTGTTTAATCTAAACAGAGAGAATATAGACTGAAAAATCTTGAACAGCCTAAAGTGTCAGTGGGACAACTAAAGCAATGATGTAGATTTGTATCAGAGTTGGGGAAGAAGAGAAGTACAAATTTGTGGCTGAAAAGTATTTGATAAAATAAAACATTTCAAAATTCCCCAAATATGGCATCAGACATAAACCCACAGATCTGAGATGCAGAGAGGGCCCCAAGTAAGATAAACTCATAGAAATTCATTCCATGTACATCATATTTAAACTTCTGAAGCAACCAAAGAAGAATGATGCACTTCCCATAGGAGAATACAATTTGAATGAGCGCAAATTTCTCATCTGAAACAACGCAGGCCAGAGGAAATGGCTCAACATTTTTCAAGTGCTTAAAAAAAATGAACTGTCAATTGAAAATCCTATATTGATGAAAACAACCTTCAGGAATTAAAGGAAGATCTTCTCAGATGAAGAAAAGGTACGAGGACTTATTACTAACAGAACTTCCCTTAAAAATAGCTAAAGAAAGATTTACCAACAAAAGGGGAAAAAAAAAAAAAGAAAAGAAGAAGCCTGGGCCCTTCAGAAAGGAAGAAACAAAAAATGGAATTTGTAAAAGTAGAAGCAAACATAATAGACTGTCCTTCTTATGAGTTTCTTTGATAATGTTTTATGGTTGTAGCAAAAGTTATAACAATATCTGATAGGATGCTCAATGCAGAAAAAAGTCAAGGCAATTTTATGTAAAAAGTCGTGAAGTAAAGGAACTTAAATGGAAGTCAGGTTTCTATACTTCTCACAAAATGGTAATACATGGACACCAGTAGGCTGTAATCATTTACACATGTAAATAGCAATAAATAAAACAACTGCTAAGAATAATATGCAAACTGCCATGCTCAAAATCATTGTAAATAAATCAAAATAAAATTCTCAGAAATGTTCTAGTAACAGACTCAAGAAAAAAGAAAAGTAAGGATTAAACAAAGGCAATTGATAAAATGGCAAATGTATGTCTAAGATATCAATAATTATATCTTGTAAATGGCCTAAAACAACAATTAAAAGAAAGAGATGGTCAGAGTGGATGAAATAAACACAATCCAGCCATATGCTATATACAAGAAACTCAAGGCTCAAACACAATGTCATAAGTAGGTTGAAAGTAAAATGAGAGAAGAAGATATATAATGTAAACAATCAAAGAAAAAAGTTATGTCTATATTAATATTATATTAATTTCAGATTAAAGAAAAGTATTAGAGACAAACACAACGCTGCCTAATGATAAAAACAGATCCATCTGCCAGGCACGGTGGCTCAAGCCTGTAACCCGAGCACTTTGGGAGGCTGAGGCAGGCGGACCACCTGAGGTCAGGAGTTCGAGACCAGCCTTGCCAATGTGGTGAAACCCCATTTCTACTAAAAATACACACACACACACACACAAAATTAGCCGGGCATGGTGGTGAGTGCCTGTAATCCCAGCTACTCGGGAGGCTGAGACAGGAGAATCGCTTGAACCCGGGAGGCGGAGGTTGCAGTGAGACAAGATAGTGCCACCGCACTCCAGTCTGGGCAACAGAGCAAGACTCCGTCCCCCTCAAAAAAAGAAAAGTAGATCCACCCACCAAGAACATATAATTATCCTAAAAGTATAAGCAGCAAACAATAGAGCTTCAGAATGCATGAAACAGAACACTGGTAGATTTGAAAGGAGATGCAGACAGATCTTCATGCATAGTTGGAGACTTCACCACTCCCCTTTCAGGAACTGCAGAACTGCTAAGGAGACGCAGACAAATCTTCATGCATAGTTGGAGACTTCACCACTCCCCTTTCAGGAACTGCAGAACTGCTAGAGAGAAAACCAGCAAGGATATGGAAGAATTGGACAACACTGAGCCATCAAAATCTAACTGATATTTGTGGAACACTCCATCCAATAACAGGAGAACACATTCTTTAAAACTGCCCATTCACCAAGATAGACCATATTCTAGTCATAAAACAGACCTTAATGATATAAAAAAGTAATTGAAATAATACAGAGTAAGTTCTCTAACATTAACATAATTAAATTAGAAATAAAAAAACAGAAAGACTAAAGGAAAACTCCCTAAACTCAGAAAAGCAACACACTTCTGAGAATTCCCAGAAGAAAGTCTCAAAAAAAATGCATAGAATGAAATTAAAGTAAAGCACAGTGTATCAAAATCTGCAAAAGGCAGCTAAAGCATTATTGAAAAGGAGACATATATCATTGAATAATTACATTAGAGAAGAAGAAAGACCTCATGTCAACAAAATACATTTCTACCTCAAAGCTAGAAAAAGAAGAACAAAATAAACTCAAAGGAGGGGAAAAGAAAAAAAGACAGGCAGAAATGAATACATTTGGAAAACAGGAAAACAACAGAGAAAATCAATAAGTCAAAAAGGTTTGTACTAAAATTTCAAAAAAAGTTGATAAAACTTTAACAAGATTGACAAAGTTTTTTTTTTAAAAAAGCAAAACATCAATATTAAAATAGAAGATATCACAACAGATCCTGTAGACATCAAAAGGATAATAAATGAATACTGTGAACAAATTCTAGCTTACAAACTAGACAACTTAGAAGATAAGGACCAATTAATAAAGAAACTGTAGATTACCTAAACTCAGTCAATATGAAAAGATAACTTGAATAGTCCTATAACCATCACACCAATTGAATTTGTAATTACCCCTGTCCTCTAAGTCTTCAGGTCCAGATGGTCTCCCTGCAGAATTTTACCAACCATTTAAAAGAATTAACATTATTTTGTACCACCTATTCTAGAAAATAGAAGGGAAGCGAACCCTTCAAAACTCATTTTATGTGGTCAGAATTATCCTGTTACCAAGACAAACAGCACACATACACACATTAATGCACCCACTCAGGCACCGGTGTGCGCACACGCGCGCGCGCACACACACACACACACACACCTGGAGAACAATATCTCTCAAGACTATAGATGCAAAAATCCTTAATAAAAATTTACCATACCTTATCCATCAACATATATACAATCCTGTACCTTCTACCAGTGGACTATATTCCAGATATGCAAGACTAGTTTGATTTAAAAATATACATATATATAACTGATCATATTAACAGGGTAAAGAAAAAAAATGTAAACATATCAATTGATGTGGAAAAACCATTTGACAAAATTCAAATTCAGTCATGATAAAAACTCTAATTACACTAGGAACAGAGGCAACTTTTCTCAAGCTCAGAGCACTTGCAGAAATCTACAGCTACCATTATACTTGGTAGTAAAAGATTGATGCTTTTTCTTTAACATTGGGAAGGGGATGAGGATATCCTGAATACCACGCAGATTAAACATGGTTCTAGAAGATTTTGCCATCAAAGTAAGTCATAGGAAAGAAATAAACAGCATATAAAATGGAAGAGATGAAATAAAACATTCTTGATTTGCAGACAATACGATTGCCTACATAGAATATACTAAGGAATTTTACAATATCAACAACAATGAATTTTCCAGAACTAATAAATGAGTTCAGCAAGGTCACAAGATATGAGATAAACATGCAAAACACAATTCAATTTTTAAATACTGACAATAAAAAAATGAGAATGCATATCAAATGCAATGCTTTCTAAAAAAATGAAATACTGAGGTATAAATAGGATAAACATGTACAGGATTTGTGAGATGAAAATTATAAAATGCTGATGACAGAAACCAAAGACCTAAGTGTTTCATGAAACACACAATGCCCCAGGGTTGGAAGACTTAACATCATACAGAAGGCAATTCTCCCCACTTTGATATGTAGGCTTAACACAATTTATATCAAAATTCTAGCAAGGCGCTTTGAGGATATAGGCAAGCATGCGCTAAAATTTAATATGGAAAGGGAAACAGTCTAAATAACCAGGACACAGCTGAAGGAGGTAAAGTGAAAATTGCTCTCCCAATGTTAAGACTTGCTGTATAGCTACAATAATCAAGACACTGTGGTGCTGGCAGAGGGACAGATACAGATCAATGAGACAGAACAGAAAGTCCAGAAGAAGATCCACACAAACATATCCCATTAATTTTTGGCAAAGGAACAAAAACAACTCAGTTGAGGAGGGTTGACCTTTTCAATAAGTGTTGCTAGGGCGACTGGATATCCACAGGCAAAAAAAGGAATCGTGAGCTAAACTTTGTATCTTATACAAAAATTAAAACAAAATGGATCACCATGCTTAAATGTAAAACAGAAAGCTGTAAAACTGTTAGAATAAAATATAGGAGATGATATTAAGCCTGAAGTCAAATGCACAATACATAAGGGGAAAAATAAATTGAACTTCATCAAAATTAAAAACTGACTCTGAAAGACCCTGTTACAAATTACAAACTGGAAGAAAATATTTGCTAATTACATATCCAAGAAAGGACTTATGTCTAGAATACATTTAAAAATCCCTCTCAAACTCAGTAGTAAAACACAAATAATTCAAAAGCAAATGGGCAAAGAAATGTACAGACATTTCACTGAAGAGATTATATAGATGCCACATAGGCACATGAAAATGTTTAACATCATTAGCCATTAGATAAATGCAAATTAAAACTAAAGTGAGGTGTTAATACATACCATCAGAATGACTAAAATAAAAAATCAATAACACTAAGTGCTGGTGAGGATGCAGAGAAACTGGATCTCTCATACATTACTGGTAGGAATGTAAAATAGTAAAACCACTCTGGAAAATAGTTTATAAATTTCTTTCAAAATTAAAACCAAGCTTTCCATAATACCCCACAAATGCTCCCTTGGCATATATCCTAGATAAATGAAAAGTTATTTGCAGAGAGAAACTTATACACAAATATTAATAACAGCTTTATAGCCCCAAATTGGAAACTACCTAAATGTCCTTCAGTAGATGAACAGTTAAATCTATTGTATTAATAGTACATCTGTACCATGAAATGTCACTCAGCAAAAAAGGGAGCAAAATATTGACACACAAAACTATGTGGATACACCTCATAGAAGGTATGTTGAAGGAGAGAAAAAAAATCTCAAAATAATACTTATATATGATGTTCATGAAATAACAATGTTGCAGATATGAACAACAGAGTAGTGGTTGTCAAGGGGTTGGGTGTGTGTGGCTATGTAGGGTAACATGAGGGAGTATTGTGCTGATTTTACAGTTAAGAATGCTGATTGTAATGGTGATTACACAAAGCTTCACATTTGATAAAATGGCACTGAGCTACATAAACACAAATGCATGTAACTGGTGAAATCTGAATAAACTCGATGGGTTGCATCATGTTAATTTCCTGGTTGGGATACTGTGCTATAGTTCTGCAAGATGTTAACATTTTGAGAGTCTGGGTGAAAGGTACCTAAAATATCTCTGGACATTCTTTTGCACTGTCGTGTGAAATTATATTTATTTCAAAATAATTTTTTTTAATATAACAAAGGCGATAGTGTGGCTATTTCTTAAGAACTTTACTCTTATATTTAGTATGACTCAAACTGTTTCATGTGAGAAGAAACGGTGATTTTACTTTTTTTTTTTTTGAGATCAATTCTTGCTCTGTCATCCAGGCTGGAGTGCATTAGCACGATCTCGGCTCACTGCAACATCTGCCTCCAGGGTTCAAGAAATTCTCCTGTCTCAGCCTCCCAAGTAGCTGGGATTACAGGCACGCGCCGCCACACCCAGCTAATTTTTGTATTTTTAGTAGAGACGGGGATTCACCATGTTGGCCAGGCTGATCTTGAACTCCTGAGCTCATGATCTGCCTGCCTCAGCCTCCCAAAGTGCTGGGATTACAAGCGTGAGCCACCGTGCCCGGCCAATTTTACTTTTTTTTTTTTTTAAAAAAAAAAAAAGCTCTGTGCATATTTTGTTCCTTGTTGGAATGGTTAAGAACATTAGGAGGGAGGTAAGGCTACAACACTGGTCTACTGTCTCATTTTAAACCTGTCTACTGCAATGCTCCCTTTGGGTCCCCAAACACCAAGCCAGAAGGTGGTACAGGTCCTTATTTATTTATTTCCCATATCTTCTCAGTGAGTTGATTCGCCAGCATATCTGCCAGTTGAGCACTTGCCTTAATATCCATTGTATTTGTCCCCTTGCCAATCCCTTGACCTGCTTTCTCCAAGTAATACATTTTGATATTGAGGCTTGCTCACTTAGGTGGCTGCGTACTTTGCTTTCACCGTCCACAGAACCTTGACTGAAATTCCATTGATCACCTTTCCCTATGCTTTGACGTGGCCCTCTCCACCTAATCTTGAGGAGTCTATTTCTCTATTGTGGAAATAGAGAAAATGACATAGGGCAGAATCTTTTGAACAGCACATTAGTAAATCTGAATTTCATCAGATAGCAAATGGAGAACTAGTTGAAGAGGAGAAAAATAAGAAAAGTCCTATGAGAATGTGACTACAGGGCAACAAGCGGAGAGAATTCATTTGCAGGAGACCTAATCGGTGCAAAGCACATTATCTTGGCACTCATAGCAACCCAAAGAGAAGCTGTGTGTGTATGCGTGTGTGTGTGTGTGCACGAGTGTGGGTGTGTGTGTATGCATGTTTTTATGTGATTTGCTCAAATTTTCAGTGAGTTTCCCATTGGCTATGACTGTAATTAACCACTGTCAAACTACAGTAAGCACTGACTCCACCTCACTTGTGGAGTTGGCTAGTGAGGGGGTCTGTACTCTGTTGTAAGTGGGATGGACACCTCTACGGCTTTTGGCTGGGCTCACTCATGTATCTGAGGGTCAGTTGGCTGCAGGCCAGTCCAGATGGACCTCAGCTGGGCCAGTGTGGCCCCTCCCCACGAGCTGCTCAGACATGCATATCTCCCACCTCCCACTTCCCTTTAGTGGGCCAGCACAGGCACGTTCTCTGGGAGGACCGGGTGGGTTTTCTTTTTGTTGTTTTTTTGTTTGTTTTTGTTTTTAATAGCAATGACAGAGAAGCAAGAGTGAAATGCATACGCACTTTGTCAAGACTTTGCTTTTGTCAATCTTGCCACTATCCCTTTTGTCACGTGGCCAGGCCGACAGTCAGAGGGAGGGGACTATAAAGTCTCATGGCCACACATACAGGTGCCAGGAGACCATGAAGGTGATCAGTCAAACTCACTTATTATGAAGAGAAACTGAAACCATAACCTTCTAGGCCCCCAGATCCGTGGGTAGTACCCCAGATGACACTGCTTCTCTGGAAATAATACTTCCGATGTACCGTGGGATGGGCAGCTATGCACTCATAAAACACGTAATTCATGACCATTAAAATTCTAACCAGAATCTGGGCTGCCGAGAACTGAACGCTGCTCTGCCTGTCACAGCGTGGAAGGGTTAGGAACGCAGCTCCAGCAGCCTGAGGAGTCAAGAGGAGCCACACACCCTGCCCTCCCTCCAGTCCTGATACTACCCTACAGCTTCAGAATTCTGGTTATAATTTAATATCTTTTCTTCCTTCCCTGAGACACCTCCACATCTTAAAGACCATCTGAGAACTCTGAAACTCAAGTCAGAATGAAGCCCACTCTTGGAATCCATCAGAGGCAGCTGAGATGCAAATGGCATTAACTGAATGCCTTTAGACATGTCAAAAGAAATCTTGTCTCTCAGGTAGATAAAAATTAATGAGACATCCAGGATGCTTTTATCTAATTTATTCTATGTGGCAATGCTGGGATCTTTCTGGGGACTGTAATATTTAAAGCTACATTTCATTATGAAACCTTGTAGAGGATGTGCAAATTACATTTGTTTAATTCCACGGCTATGAAATGCCAGGCACTTGCTGCCTTTGAATATTGGCTCCGAGTGACTTTGAAAACTTGAAAGATCTTGCTTAATTTTCTCCAGTGTTTAACTTTTCAATGAATAAGTGTTGATAGAACAAGGACCCCTGATAATACATGCCAGGCCGGATGGAGAAGCAATTCTCTTCTGAATCCTCAGAGCCTAATTTCCAGATAGCCATTCCCTACAGCACTTCGATGTGCATGGCGAGCTTTTGTTCCCATAGTGTGTTTCCTTCCCTTAAAGGGACTCAGGACTTGCCAGAAGGTCCGCCCTCCATGAGAATGGAAAGGTGTCCAGTTTTCAATTCATGGTCAACACAAGCATTTACGAAGCTCAACGTCTGTGGCAGACATGGTGGCAGAGCTAGGGTGTGAAGGTTCACGGGCCGCGTGCCTGCTCCAGTCAGCTCCGGGTTCAGGATGCAGGTGCACTCACTAGCATGTGACAGGAAACACCAGGGGCATGTGGGGAGGGGTGAAGGAAGGCGAGCTCTGTTCTTCCTGTGCCTGGCCTACCACCTTTTTTAGAGGCACCACTACCATTCCTGAAGCCTCCACCCTCAGGGATGCTCAGGTAAGTCCATGCACCACTGGCTCAGGATTCAACCCTGTGAGCCCACCCAGCTCACTGCAGGGCTTTTGGGAGCCCAGCGACTTCACAGCCCCTGTGTGTGACTCGGTACCTTTGCGTGGCTCGTCCCTCAGTCTGAAATGCCCTCCCCAGCCATCTATCCTCTCTGTAAACCCCCCACTCCCCTTTTAAGATCTGACTTAGATGTCAGCGCCTCTGAAAAGTGGAGCCCATCACCCTCCCTCCAGGAGTGCCAACTCCTTCCCCAAGTTCTCAGAGCACCCAGGACCAGCCTTAACCGTAGTCTCCAGCATGAGTCCAGACTGTGCCGAGAAAGTGGCTGCCAGGCCCTTCTCACCTTCATAGCCAGGAACCTCATGCAAAGCGTGTCATTGGTGCTGAAAAGTGACTGTGAAATTCAATCACGTGGCGATGTTTTCATTTTACTTGCATCTGCCTCACTGGATTCTAAGCAGAGACCACATCCAACCACTCATTTTATTTCCTGTGTCTAATACAGGTCCTGGTCCAGAATGGAGGGCTGATACAGGCAGGCCTCTGCATTTGTATGAATGAATGAATGAATACTGAAAACATGTTGCCCACAGTGACGTTCTCCATATAGCTCCCTTCTGGGCCATTTCAAAGATCCTTCTCCTCTCCTGAAAGCTTCAGAGTTTATAAGGTACCCTCTGAGTCCTCGTCAGGGACCCAGATGACAGGAGAGGCTCCAGGTCCTATGAAGCCTTCCTGAGCTCCCGGCAGGTTAGGCCCTGGGCTTCACAGCCCTTCTCTCTGTCTGGGGTCTGCAGGCAGCTTGTTTCTGTGTCAGGCTGCCTGCTCTGCCAACAGCCGCCCTCAGTGCAGACATTGCCCAGCACATCATGGCGACTGGCACCCTCTTGGGCTCAGTGGAGCAGTGAGGCCCTGGGCAGACAGGGAAGGCTCAGCCCCACAGCCCCAGGGTTGGCAGGGGGCACAGGGAGGCTGCCATCCAGCTGTGAGCACTGATTCTCTCCCTCTGCCTGAGCGGAAGGCGGGGCATCAGAGAGTGTAAGAGGTTCCAGTGCTAGCGCAGCTGGTTTCTCACATATGGAAATGGCACTGAGAACAAAACCACGCTTCTATAGCCTTGGCTACCTCGCACCTTTTTCTGAACCAAAAACAAGAACACAGGGCAGGACCAGAGGTGATGGGACAACATGTGGGGGCTGTGGGCAGTTTACCCTGCCAGGCTGACCTCTGTCGGGTGGATGGTGAAAGTTTGGGGTAGGTGGAGCTGCCTTGCATCTGCACATGCAGGTGGACGATGGCTGACTATGGCCCGGGGGAACACTTTAAAATCCAGCGTGTCCCCACACCCCAGAGAAGGCATTCCAAGAGAGCACCAGGTGCGAGGGGAGCATCCGGGGTGTCCTGTCTCGTCCCCTCTGACGCTGCCTCCAGGAGTCTGAGTGGCCTGCAATGGGTGGGGAGCCAGAGCACTGAGAAAAAAAATCAAGAAGTGACTGCCTCCGAGGGAGGGCAGAATAAAAAGCGGTGGGGGAGCGGGTAACAGCCTCCACCATCTGTGTGGTGAACTGTGATCCTTACCGTCATTCATCCATGCGGCCACCAGGGCTCTGCCTCCTGCATCTGACGGCCTGAGCCCACCTTGGATCCACTAGAATCCTGCTGGCCCAGAGGATATACCTGAGTCTCCGTTCATGCTGGAGAAACAGTGTTACCCTCCTGGGGCAAGCCCCTCCCAGCTCTAGAGTGATTACACAAAGGTGCACACATGGGCAGCCTCATGGGCACACTCTCCAGGTGCAGGTGTTGGAAGGACGTTTGGGACAGCAAAGGCGACGTGTCCTCAAGAAATATGCCTGGCTGGTGCCTAAACCAACAGCTC
This sequence comes from Macaca fascicularis, assembly GCF_037993035.2. Classification (NCBI taxonomy): domain Eukaryota; kingdom Metazoa; phylum Chordata; class Mammalia; order Primates; family Cercopithecidae; genus Macaca; species Macaca fascicularis. The sequence continues at coordinate 2,201,897 of NC_088386.1, forward strand.
TTGACAGCATCTGTGGGGTATGAGGCTGGATTCTCAGCACGGTGCTAAGCCTGTGACACACTTTCAACTGTTTAATTATCATAGCAGCCCTGCAGGGTAGGCGATTCTAGTTCTATTTTTGAACGGAAGAAGCTGCGATTTGGAAATGCTAAGTGACTCGCCCAAGGTCACACAGAGAATGTGAGGCTGCAGCGAAGTTGGGCTGGAGCCTGCTCCACTCCGAAGCTCTCTTCTTTCCCGTGACAATCCAGGGGTCTCGTCAGGGAACTCTGCTTGCCTTCTAGAAGACAAGGCTGAACACAGGGCTGAGGGTTGGATACATGAGGTCCAGGAGGGCATGACAGGTACCATGCTTTCATTATGCTCTTACACACTGAACACACACACACTTTCCACTAAAGAAAAACAAAACAAAAAAAAATTGTCTGTATAGCAGCCTAGAAAATGCTTCAAGAAAGCATATTTTGCTTCCCATCTCCAGATCGAAGGATAAAAGATGGCACCAGGCTTTTGAAAAGCAGGTGCAGATGAGGTGAATACAGTGCACCAAGGGCAAGTCCCCACTGGCCAGGGAAGGCCCTTGCTCAGATGCACACAGCGTCTTGCATCTTGCACTGAGAAGAGAAGAGCTCGCTGGCATCAGGATGTTGTCACCAAATCAGCATCATCAAAGCCAGTAAATGTCAACATTGCCAAGGAGACTAAGGCTGCAGAGTGCATACGTATTTCAGTTTCCTTCCTAGGCCAGGATGGGTTTTGGAAAAAGAGACAGTGCCTTCTGCCTTGTGTCTAGCCGCAGCTCTTGTCAGAGGGGTGGGTACAGGGTGGGTGTGATTTGAGAATGAACAGGTTGTTAGGGGCCCATCTGCTCTGGTTCCAGCCTCTCCCTCGCTGCTTGACACCATTTCTATGGATCCACTACTCCGTTGATGATGCTTCCTCCTTTCTGGAGGTGAAGAGTCACACTATTTCCTTAGATACAGTGATTTTTTAAAATGAGACTGATGGTTAGTAATTATCAGTGATACACAGTCATGCGTCGCTTAGAGACAGGGATGCAAAATTCTGAGAATCGCATCCTTAGGCCATTTCATCATCACTGTGTGAACATCATAGAGGGCACCTACACACACCCAGCTGGCACAGCCTCCCACACACCCAGGCTGTGTGGTGAGCCAACCACTCCTGAGCTACACGCCTGTAAGAAGAGGCAGCGCACACTGTCTTCCACTCGGGATCACTGCGTTGGGAGCTGCGTGTTTGGGCTCAAATTCCATCCTGCCTGGCAAACCTGGGTGACCTTGGGAAAGTCACTTAACCTCTGTTGACACAGTTTCTTTGTAAAATAGGGATACGGGTAGCCCTACTTCTAGGAGTGTTCTGAAAATTAAACTATTTATGTAGAGCGTTTGGAATGAACCTGATGTATATATTAGCGGTTTTATTATCCTTTATAATGGCAAATTATTGAATCATCAACACCGCATTTGCTTAGCTTTAATAGGACACTCATACTCCTCATTCTGCTAAGAAGGATCGCCTGGGGCAGTCATGATGCTATCCAGCAGTCCTTGCGTCTCCCTCTACCTCGGGCCCTGGTGCTGCTTCTGCAGCCATGAAGCTACTTATCTGCATGGTGCCCAGTCCCTCTTATTAACCTCTTCTGACAGATGTAGCAGCTGGTACAACCAGTGCATTCCTCATTGGCACTTGGCTGGAAGGGACAATCCCCAGTGAAGTTTTCCAAATCCCAGGCTCTTTGCTATTACACTATGCTGCCTCCTGTATTCAAGGCTTGTCGTCTTAGGAACAAGTCACTTTAGTTCCCCCCAGTGAACTGCCCCGTGTGCACCTGCCCCGTCCCTATGCCGTGCTGTGGACATGCTGAGGCCAGGCACATTCCAGAGAGGTCCAACGAAACCTCGAAATTACAGAGCACCCCAGGCTCTGGAGGGCTGAGCTGGGGGGTGTGGGGGACCTGGGGGCTGTGTGGCCAGAGTGGGGCTAAGTGAGCCGAAAGGAACCTTTCTGGCCAGCAGAGCAGAAGGGAGCCATAGGTGAGAAGGAACAATAGAGTAGATGCTTTGGATGCCTTTCATGCTCTTCTCCCAGAACTGAATCATGCCTAACAGGCACTTCAGAGCATCTGCCGTATTGATAGTTAAATGCAGCCACAGGGGGATAGCTAGTGGCCCACAAAGCCTTTAGGAAGACGCACTGCAGTTGGGGAGCAGACAGGCTTGCACAAGGAACCCACGGCACGAGCGTGCACAGCCAGGCCCCAGGTGACCTGGCGGGATGTGGGGCTTCCTGGAGCACTCTGTGCAGAACCGATTGTGGGGGAGAAAGAAAGTGAGAGAACAGCACAGGATGAGTGTTCCGAGGATCGGGCGGCCATAGGCAGCGGGCTGCTGAGTGTGTGTGGAAACCCTGTGGACTGGTCAGAGAACAGGAAGACTTGGGGACTGGCCAGAGCTTGGGTTTGAGCTTGGGTGGCTGAGGGGTGCCACCTTTGGCAACAGCAGGGACCCAGGGAGGCCGGTGGATTGGGGCCACCAAAACCCAACTTCACACAGGTCATGGTGAGGCCTGTGAGGCAGTTGGAAATCCAGGGTGTGCAGGTCTTTCAGGGCTGAAGGAGAGCTTCCATGCAGCTGAGACTGCTGTTTTCTTGTCCTGCCGAGAGATCTGCAGGTCAGTCTTGCATCGTGGGCTTTGAGCATCACCAGGAGAGAGCTGCCCTTCACGTCACAACCCTGCACCTGCTGTCCCCGCTGCCTGCTGCAACTGACTGCTCTGAACACAGGCCCTGCCCCTGACCCCTGTCCTGCCGTTTCAAACTTGGGAACTTGAAAGCAAATGGATGGATCCTACCTGGATGCGGAAGTTGTAAGATGTAAAACACATGGGTATTGTTGGCAGCTCTGATTTTACAAATGTGGTCACGTAGAGAAAGCTGATCGTCAGTGAAGGAAAGTAAGGTGGCACCTGGAGACAGCGAAAGTGCGAGGCTGAGCTTTGACGTGGAGACACCTGCCTGGCACTGCCACCTCGGGCCAGGGGCGCTGGAGGAGAGCTGCGTGGCTCTGTCCATGGCCTCCGTGTTGAAGTTTCTTCGGATTTTGCAGCCAATACATCCCATTCTCATCTCAGTCTAATCGGAAAACTCAGTTTGTATATCATTTTCACAAATCCCCGTTGTGTTCTGGTTGTATATGCTCAGAGGTGTTCAGTAGCTTGCAGGACGGGAGCCTGTGTGGCAGAGCCTGGACTCAGTTCACATCCACCTGGCCATGCATTCTCCAAGTTTGTTTGCCCTACCTGCTGTATAAAGCTGCTGACAAATCTCAGCAACTTAATCTAATACAATTTCTCCCTCACTCAGGCAAAGTCCACAGTGGCTGCTCCTGGACAGACAGTCCTCCCTCAGGCTGCATCCCCTGTGGCCTGGCCATTTTGTGGCTTTTAGGTTCTCGTGGCATCACCCAGCTGCCAACGGGGGAAGACGGATGGATGGAGGGTTCCTCTCACCCAATGCTTAGCAGCCTCAGCTGGCAAGTGACATATAGCATCTCTACAGGCACCCCATCGGCAAGACCCAGTCATGTGGCCATGCCTGATGCAGACAGCCAGGAGGCTGGTGCTTGGCCAGCAGCCCCAGCTAGCCACAGTGGAATGCTAGCCACAGTTATGCACTGTGGAAGGGGAGCACCAGGCCCTCTCCCGTCCAGTGGAAAGTCAAAGGGTTGAGCTCTACAGAACACCCTGATGGAAAGACCTGAGGTTCACATCTGATGACAGCTGGGCATCATGGAGGGAGAAGAGCCGAACCCCAGGATACTCTTTTCCATGCACAGGACCTTGGTCTCTGTGGGACAGGTGGAGGGGACGTAGGGGCCAGTGCATGCCTCTGAGCACAGCCTGGGTCCAGGCTTCCTCCCCTGGTGAGGACAGTCAGGGCAGTAAGTAAAGGCAGGAAGAAACCCATGCAGAATACCAGAGCAGGGCATAGGGGTGGAATACAAACACTGACCTCTGGGCCTGGGGGTGAGAGTAACAGGTCGAGGATGGTGCTTTTATCTTCTGGCTTGTGGGCCCCGTGGCGATATCACAATAAAGAAGATAGAGACCTGCTGTGGCTCATCGTATGGGAACTCACAAGTGCAGTGAGAGTCCAGGGGAGGCCCTGCGGGTATGGCAGCAGTATAAAATCTGCGCGCACTTCCAAGGCGGGCTGGAACAAGCTCACATAGCTTTTAGAGAGGCTCCCTAAAAGCTGGCAACTGCCCCCCTCATTACCCTTGCCACACACACACAGAGATGCACACACACACAGACACACACAGACACATACACACATACAGACACACACACAGACACACACACAGACACACACACACAGACACACACAGACACATACACACATACAGACACACACAGACACACACACAGAGACACACACACACACAGACACACACACAGACACACACACACACACAGACACAGACACACACACAGACACACACAGACACACAGACACACACAGAGACACAGACACACAGAGACACACACACACAGACACACACACACAGACACAGACACACACACACAGAGACACACACACACAGACACACACACACACACAGACACACACACACAGACACACACACACAGAGACACACACACACACACACAGACACACAGACACACACACAGACACACACACACACAGACACACACACACAGACACACACACACACAGACACACACACACACAGACACACACAGACACACACACACACAGACACACACACACAGAGACACACACACACAGACACACACACACAGACACACAGACACACACACACACACAGACACACACACAGACACACACAGACACACACACACACACAGACACACACACAGACACACACACAGACACACACAGACACACACACAGACACACAGACAGACACACACACACAGACACACACACAGACACACACAGACACACACACACAGACACACACACAGACACACACACACACACAGACACACACACAGACACACACACACAGAGACACACAGACACACAGACACAGACACACACACAGACACACACACACACAGACACACACACACACAGACACACACACAGACACACACACAGACACACACAGACACAGACACACACACAGACACACAGAGACACACACACAGAGACACACACACAGAGACACACACAGAGACACACACACACACAGACACACACACAGACACACACAGACACACACACAGACACACACACAGACACACACACACACACACAGACACACACAGAGACACACACACAGACACACACACAGACACACACAGACACACACACACAGAGACACACACCCACAGACACACACACAGACACACACAGACACACACAGACACACACAGACACACACACACAGAGACACACAGACACAGAGACACAGACACACAGACACACACACACACACACAGAGACACACACACAGACACACACACACAGAGACACACACACAGACACACACACACAGACACACACACAGACACACACAGACACAGACACACACACAGACACACAGAGACACACACACAGAGACACACACACAGACACACACAGACACACACACACACAGACACACAGACACAGACACACAGACACACACACACAGACACACACAGACACACACAGACACACACACAGACACACACACACAGACACACAGACACACACACACACAGACACACACAGACACACACACACACTGCTGTCTGCTTTGTGCATCTACAGATGGAAACCTCTGCTTCCTAGTGCTGCAAATATGAGCCTTAATATATGTAAAAATAAAATGAGTGTGCAGGGCCTTCCCTGAAAGGCTTGTTTTGCCTTTCCTTGCACAGAGGAATGGAGTCCTGCTCTAATGATGCTGAACAAGTCCTTTACCTTGAAATAACATAAAGTCGCTACTCTCCGAGGATCTCAGCCTCTGTTTACAATATAATTAGTATGGTAATCAAAAGCAGTCAATGAAACATAAAAAACTATTACTCATGGCTTTAAACTGTTAGTCATAAAATAATACAAGTTTAGAAATAGTGACAAATCCATTTTCCCAGTAAACTCTCAAGCACGCTATCTTTTGTGAGGCTTTGAAGTAAGAAAAAAGTCACCAATTTATCTCTGTCTGAGACCTTAGCGTATACACATCTGCTAATGGCAAAAAGCCAAGACAGCTATTGCAAAGTTTCCACTAAAGCAAAAACATTTTTCATACTCTCACAAAGAGGGAAGGTTGATTTATTTATTTCTGGGGTAAAGATCTCTAAAAATATATGTTTTCGTTTCCCTTCAGCCAGAATTTGACTCCTGAAGTGCTCATAAAAATGACAGGCAGCGCTGAGTCAAGAGTTGGTGGAGCTCCTTCTCCACATCCCCACAGGCACCCGCTCCAGAGCAGGCCCCCACGCTCGGACCAGCAGGAAGGGACAAGCCATGCAGGCCAGAGTCTCCCCCGCTGCACAATGAGGCTGAAGGGTGGATCAGCTCCCCCTGGGCTGCTCCTACACAGTGTCAGGAAGGCGCAGATGGTGCTAGCAAATCTTATGAAGACTCATAATAGGGTCTTCATAAGGAAGAATAGAGAGGGGCAGGTGCATGTGGTGGCCACTCAGCTCTATGGACAAAGGCACTGGCTTTGAAGCCTAGCTGCATGCCAAGCCCAGTCTAGTGAAGTACGAGAATAGTTTCCAGTCCTCAGATGAGAAGGGTGGTGTGGAGCTGGAGTGCTAAAGTGCTTGCCCAATGCCACCAGCAAGTAGGATACCGACTCCACATCTCATGCTCTTTCCACTCACGCATCCCCTGGAATGGGACCTGAAAGTGCTATTTTCCTGGCTGGTTACTTTCTCTGGAGCAGAGACAGTCATCGACTCCAAATATAGCATCCAGGACAAGAAAAGTGTAACTCAAATTACATTAACCGTCAAAAGATGGCACTCACCAAGGCTTCCTTTTAGATTTGATTCATCTACTGTGTGCTGGCTTCATGGATTTTTCCCTCCTCCCTTTAAAATACTGTAGATGGAAGATCAGCTTCTAGATAAGCTGCTCATTTGACTCTCCAGTGTCACCAGATCTGACAGCCACTTGCAGATGTGGTGAAGCAACCAAAAAACGAAACATTTTCTCTTGTGCCTCTGGTATTACCAGTGAGGAAGACTTTTCACAGAAGCCCAGTTGACTTTTCAACAGGGAACAGTGGCTGTGATTAAGTTATGAACCCAGAAACCTAAACCTAACTCATTCTTTAGCATAGACAGTAATGACACATATTTGGTTTAGACCAACCCAGATGCCCTCTCTGGGCTTAGATAGTCTCTGCTCTCCCAAGCCTATAGTCATTGTATGTGTGGCCAACCTGGAGTTCTGTTCAGGGGCAAGCAGATGGGCAATTGTACAGGTAGGGAAAGGATACTGTCTGCCAACATGAGGCGCTGTGACCTTCTGTTTTACTTGTCTCTACGTGCCCCAGAGCCTGGCCTGGCATTGGGTACATGGGAGTTATTCAGCAATGCTGGTCCAACTAACTGCATTGGCACAAATGGAAATGCCTGACTGTAATGCAATGGAGAGACAGTGAGAGAAACAAGGAAAATATGAGAAGTTTTTTTTTTTTTTTCGAGAAGTGCAATGAAATGAGTTACAGCCTTTTATTGCAGGACTCTGACTTTGTATGATTGGCCAATATTAACTTTGCATTTCCTTCAGTTTCCATAGCAATGCACCTCATACCTTCACTCATATTGCCAGTAGCAATTCTCCTAATATTATATTTGTCAAGTAATTTGCAAATATTTCCTGTCATTGTTTTTCTGGTCGTATTTCCTCGAAAGAGTACCACCGCTTTGAAAATAAACAAATGAAAGGCTACAGGGCACAGGCACAGAGTCCCACTGCTCAGAGTGCATCTTACTAATCAATGAATAGATATGCAGAATCCAAACTACATCCCTTTTATTTTCCTCCCAAGGACCAGTTAATTTAAGTCAAATATCATTATAGGCATCTCCTGTAGAAGGAGAAGATCCTTGTGCTAGGCATGGACTTCTAGACACGCCCAGAGCACAGCAGCTGGTCTCGGGGTTCTGTCTACAAGAGAGACACACAGAGGCCTGGAAGCACAGAGGAGGGGCACTAAAACCAGGGTAGGGCAGGGATGCTGGGCTCTCTGTGTGTGTCTGTGCACAGGAATGTGTGTGTGAGAGAGGGGTGTGTGTATGCAAAAGGCATGGGAGGAGGGGAAACAGCACAAGTCAGAAGCCAGGAGGCTGGACACAGTGGTTTCTCCTGGGCTGGACAAACCTAGCCTGAGGTGCCTGTTGCTTTCTACCCTTCTTCTCTTCTCCGAAGCTGGTCCTCAGGTGGCCCGAGCAGGAGTAGCTCTGGTGAGTGTGGAGATGACAAAAAAGGCTGAGCTCTTTCTGAACCAGGTGGGCCCCCAAGCCTTGCACTTGTACCTCCCATGTCATCCTGAGCAGTGTTCACCTCTCTGCTTCATCATCGGTGGAATGGGAATAAGGGAACACAGCACCATCCAGAGGGTTCTGGGGAGGTTGGATGGCTCCATCTGCAAGGGTCCCTGAGAGCAGAGTGAGGCCCAGAGTGAACACGTGGCCAGTGTTAACAATGGTGGGTGATGAGGGTGAGGATGGTGAGCATTCTCACTTCCCAGCTGGGAAACTGAGATGAGATACTATACAAAGCTCACCTAGGAAGCATGGGAAGTGGCACGGAGAGCCGGGGCTACGTGTCTTCAGACAGCCAAGTGTGCCTCTGAATCTCCAGTCTACTGGCTTTCTGGAGAGGCAGACTGTTTGGCAGACAGTCCTGACCTCACAGGGTATGATCGGTAATAGTAACGGATCACTGCTGCTCACATGTAGTGAGGGCTGCAGTTTGCATGGCACTTCCACATGCACTGTCGTCCTGCACCTCCACTGGGAGTCGTTGGGAATTTCTGGGTGGATGCCAGGGGCGTGTTCAATAGAGTGCTCAAGGCTGCTGGCTTCACCCCCAGGCCCCAGGCAGTAAACCTGGTCACACTCACTGGCGTTAAAATGGTCCAACGTGTCCATATGAACACCATGAATGGCCGGGTGGCCTTCCTAAGCATGACCCGAGGCGCTTCAGGCTATGGTGCTGTCAGCACCGCGTGGTGGCATGGTGCCCCAGTCAGGGAGGGCGGCCTGAACCCATGCTTGCTGAGCTCCCCGTACATTCCCAGGCTCTGGAACTCTACACATCTTTTCATTCTTGTTTGCTTTTTAAGGAGCATAATCAAGGTTCTTGAGGAAAAATAGCCAAAAGATAAATACAATAAAATAGAACAATTCTAATTTTACTGCGGAAGTTTGCTAAGCCAGGCCTTTAATGCTTTATTCTCTGTTGCGAGACTCCTGTGCAAAGCTGGCGGCTTGCTTGAGAATGGGAAGGGAATGTGCAGCGCCTAGGAGTTTAGAGAGGGAAGGAACAGCACCCCTTAGAGATGACAGGGACAGCACTCCTTGCCCGGCTCCCCTTGGATCCAAAATGCAGGCATGTGTTGGGGAGACATGTTGAGTAACCCTGATGGCCTTGGGTTGCCCTAGGCAAATCCAAGTGCGTGGAGGTCACGAAGCCCTGAGGTTAGAAAGCTCTGGGGAGGGCAGGCCAGTGGCAGAGACGGCCAGGCAGTAAACTCGGGGCTTCTCATGGTCTGCCTCCTTGGTCAGCCCGCTCCTAAAAATGATGGCTTTGAATAATCCAAAGAGTGGTGATACTGCGAGCCATCGTGGCGATACTGTGAGTCATCGTGGCGATACTGTGAGTCATCGTGGCGATACTGTGAGCCATCTTTCCTGCACATCTAGTTCAGGAGAGGGGTGCTTTGTCCTCCCCACAGCCTTCAAGGCCTGGAGGAGCAGATGCTGTTGGGGGCAAGAAGAGAGGAAGGTTGGGTCCAGCCATGGGGGAGCCCTCCTTCTTAGACTGCCTGGATGAGCGCTCCTGCCCCGGCCTGCACAGTCCCCGGTGTCATAGCGATTGGCAGCTCCCCCTTAAGGCTCCAGACCACGGTAAAAGGGCCGAGATGGGGTACACCCAGCATCCGCAGTATAGTCATGGCTCAGCCGTGAGCGCCATGCACTAGCTGAGGCTCCTGGGCACCTCTGCGCCTGTGCAGCATGGTGAGTGAGCCTCCCCAGGGAGGACAATGCACCTGCTCTTGGTGGGCTGTGAGGCCCCTATCCGGGGGGCAGAAACTGATCCCTGGCCCTTGGGACATTTGGAAGTATGTAAGTGCCCAGGGGGTTTCTGGGCTTCCTGGGTGGGAGGGGCTGGGAGTGGAAGGGTGTAAGAGAAGTTGCTGATGGTTCATTTGTTTTACTTTGAGATGCTACAGAAAGAGCACCAACTGCACCCCAGAGCTCAAAGTGAACACCCCAGTCATATGTGAGTTGCGTTACTCATGAAGTCATCATTAAATAAGTATTTGTACTGCTTCCCCAATAAAACTATATAAAGGGCCTTTGCCAGCATATTATTGTGGCTTTAAAACTCAATTAGAAAGTCTGGGCATGGTGGCTCATGCCTGTAATCCCAGCACTTTGAGAGGTCGAGGCGGGAGGATCACATGAGGTCAGGAGTTTGAGAACAGCCTGGCCAACATGGCAAAACCTCATTCCTACTAAAAATACAAAAATTAGTCAGGCATGGTGGTGGGTGCCTGTAGTCCCAGCCACTAAGGAGACTGAGGCATGAGAATTGCTTGAAGCCGGGAGGCGGAGGTTGCAATGAGTGGAAATCACACCATGGCATTCCAGCCTGGGCAACAGAGCAAGACTAAGTCTCAAAAAAACAAAAACAAAAGCAAAAACAAAAAACAAAACAAAACAAAAAAACAAAGACAAAAACAAAAAAAAACCCCCAAAACAATCAATTAGAGATAGTTAAGTTCTAAAGGATCATACTGTGTATTAGGATTAAAAATACATGTAAGTAATTCTATTTGTTTAATGTGTATATGTAAACACACACATTTGCTGTGTCATAAAAATCCCCCAATTTGTTTGTTTATAGAAGAGTTGTCTGTCCCCTCCCCAGCATCGCCAGGGCCTTTCCTTTTGTAGTAATGCAGAGACTGCCAATGATACGAAACCATTTTTGTCCAGCAGTCCACGCCCTCCATAGTCTTTTAGTAGCATGTTAAATAAACTGATTTAGTGGGCAGTTCTTCAGTCTTCAAGGTTAAAAGGTCTCCTGTGATACATGGGCCTTTAGATAAGTATGTATATAACATAACATCTTATTTATTGGTTTCAAAGGGGTGATCCTGATCTAAAACTTCATACTGGTACATTCATTTCCCTGTCTTTTTCGAAGGTGTCTCCACCTAGATTATAAAGTCCGAGACAGCAGGTTCCAGGACTTACCTGGTCACTCCCACACCCTGAGTCTGGAATTAGGACCTCGCATGGCATAGGCCAGCAGCACACATGGAGGGAGAGGAAGAATAAGGAGCAGTGAAGATCCTGTAAGAACATCTAAAGAAGCAGTGTGGGGAGGGAAGCCCTCTGACTGCAGGAATCTCTAAGCAGCAATCTGCCAAGGCCCTGACATTTCCCCAGCAGGTGTGGGTGTAAATATTCCTCTAAACAGTTGTGGGTTGTGCTGCTGAAGCAAGGTTTCCCATCGGGAGAAGCTCTCATCCCAGGCATCCATGCCAGAGGCCGCAGGCATCACAGAGCCTCCATGGGTTCTCCCAGCTCCTGGACTTCTACTTCTCGGGCTGCCTCTGATCTGGTCTTGCTGCCCTCCCTGGCCTCTGTGTTGGTTCCAATGGTGTCCTCACCATCATCTGTGAGCTCCTGGGACCGGAAGCCCAGCTTCCACTCCAGCCATTGTCTTCGGGCATTTGTTCGTAAAGGCCAAGATGTGAGTGTCACATTCATGTACTCAAAAATGAATCAGCTGCATCTTCTGCACACCTGTGTTCTCAGTGTCTTTCTTTTGTGTGTATGGTTTTTTTTAGTCATTTTTTATTTTTATTTTTTATTATACTTTAAGTTCTGGGATACATGTGCAGAATGTGCAGGTTTGTTACATAGGAATATATGTCCCATGGTGGTTTGCTGCACCCATCAACCTGTCATCTACGTTGGGTATTTCTCCTAATGCTATCCTTCCCTTAACTTCCCACCCCAAAACAGGCCCCAGTGTGTGATGTTCCCCTCCCTGTGCCCATGCATTCTCATTGTTCACTTACCACTTATGAGTGAGAACATGTGGTTTTTGATTTTCTGCTCCTGTGTTAGTTTGCTGAGAATGATGGTTTCCAGCTTCATCCATGTCCCTGCAAAGGACATGAACTCATCCTTTTTTATGGCTGTATAGTATTCTACCGTGTATATGTTCCACATTTCTTTATCAAGTTTATTATTGATGGGCATTTGGGTTGGTTCCAAGTCTTTGCTGTTGTGAACAGTGCTGCAACAAACATATATGTGCATGTGTCTTTATGGTAGAATGATTTATAATCCTTTGGGTATATACCTAGTAATGGGAATGCTGGATCAAATGGTATTTCTGGTTCTAGATCCTTGAGGAATCGTCACACTGTCTTCCACAACAGTTAAACTAATTTACATTCCTACCAACAGTGTAAGAGCATTCCTGTTTCTCCACATTCTCTCTAGCATCTGTTGTTTCCTGACTTTTTAATGATCAGCATTCTAACTGGTGTGAGATGGTATCTCATTGTGGTTTTGATTTGCATTTCTCTGATGACCAGTGATGATGAGCCTTTTTTCATATGTTTTTTGGCCACATAAATGTCTTCTTTTGAGAAGTGTCTTTTCCTATTCTTCACCCACTTTTTGATGTATTTTTTCTTGTAAATTTGTTGAAGTTTTTTATAAATTCTGGATATTAGCCCCTTGTCAGATGGATAGATTGCAAATATTTTCTCCCATTGTGTAGGTTGCCTGTTCACTCTGATGATAGTTTCTTTTGCTGTGCAGAAGCTTTTTAGTTTAATTAGATCCCATTTGTCAATTTTGGCTTCCGTTGCCATTGCTTTCAGTGTTTTAGTCATGAAGTCTTTGCCCATGCCTATCTCCTGAATGGTATTGTCTAGGTTTTCTTCTAGGGTTTTTATGGTTTTAGATCTTATGTTTGTCTTTAATCCATCTTAATATGGAGCTGTTCTACTCCCTGTGGACACTAAATGTCAGCCGTGACCTCATGAGCAGAGGTGGCCAGCATTCCCCTGATCTCCACCCCTTTTTGCCATGACTGCTGCACCCTGCCCGGCTTCTGAGGATGGATAGATATCTACACATATGACCCAGGGACACAGATATAAGCTCAGGCAGGTCACCAAGCACAAGTTAGAAAATGCACACCTGTCTGAGTCCCAGGTCTTCAATTCCAAAGCCCGGGTGGCCTCTCCACTTAGTGGGTCAGACCAGCCTGGACACGCTCTTGTCCCAGAAACCCGGCCTCAGGAGTCTATCTCCATCTTTCCCCCCAACACACATCCAGGGATTGTTGGCTCCTTGGATTTTACCTTTCCACTTGTGAAGGGAAAGAGAGTAACAAAGGAACTCCAAGACCTTCTCTACGAGGCCCAGTCCCCACACCTTGCCCCACTTTGCCTTCCTTACCCAGCGCTCCTTCCCCTATCCTGGAGAGGGCTCTTCACAAGAGGGGTTTTGCCTGGCCAAGCAGCTCCTTTGGGGCACACTGAAGGGTGACTTTGCATGTCCTGGAGATTCAGGAGGTGCAGCCCCAGGCAGAGACCTTAGGGGGATGGATGGTCTGTGAGGGTGTCTTAGTCACTGATGCTGCTCCTGTCTGTCGGCTTGAATTCCCAACCCAAGCTCTCTGTATCATGGTCCTCACCCCAGGACATCCTTAAATATAACTTTTCTTCTTTAGAGAAGCATTTTATGCAAAGCAGGATTACCAGATACATTGTCCTTCAAATAAAACAGCAAACCACCCACCAGTCTCAGTAATGTGTGAAGAAGTTTTCCAGCAGCTCCTATTAAATATTCAGAAAAACACCATAAATGCTTCAGGGATACTTTACGGGTTTCTTAGCTGGCTTCTGTAGACCATTAAATGTCTCCAACCCAAATCAGGCAGCAGAACTCAGATGATTTATTTCAGGGATCCGTCACTGCTGGACATAATGAAGTGTGCATGAAAGTGGATGCATGTGTGTGTGTGTTTCCAGATGCCACAAGGTTCTTGCAGACAGTTATGTCATCAGCTGTCATCAGCAGCAATCTCACCATGCCAGTGCCATTTGTTGAGCAAAGGAACCCTGACTCACAGAAGCAAGTGTGTCAGGACCCAGAGGATGCATGGCCACCCTGTCCCACATCAGTCTACAGCTGGTGAGAACAAAGCCATACCAAGCATGGACCAGTCCAAGACACAGAAGCAGAAAGACTGCAGGGGGTGCCTATCCTCCCCAGCCCCGGCATCGCTTCCTTGGTGCTCTGGCCACACTGTCCCTTCTTGATACTCTTTTCTCAGTCCAGTAACTGGAGGTCTGGACCCACAGAAGGTCTCTTCACTCGAGTCTGCGGGGCTCCTCTTCTGCCTGTGGGTACAGAGTCTGTCTGTCCTCTCCCCTCTTCTCTCCTGGGGTATTTTCGCCTTTTTGCTCCACTGATTCCCAGAGAACGTGCTCATCCAGCATCCATGGCCTGTCTAATAGAGTGGGCTTCTGAAGAGGGGCTGGGAGCTCCCTGCCCATCTGCTGCAGAGAGCTGAGGGTGTCACAGCAAGGCTCACAGTGAGCCCACTGAAGACTGGAAGTGATGAGTCCCAGGAAGTGACTGTCGTTGGCAGTAGGAAGCAGCCACCATGTAAGGTACCTCTTAGAGCAGAGCCACAGCAGAGTGCCCTGCAGACATGGAGGAAATCCTGCAGGGACACCCATGAAGGGGATTAGAAGGGAGAAGGTTGCTGCCACTGCACTTCAGGACAGGACTCTGGTGCTTGGAGCTTTCCCACCCTCACACAACCTCACCATGAAGGGGGGCAGCGAAGAGCACAGGGGCTAAACCCAAACCAGCTCATTTTATGCACTGTCTTTTACAGAGAGCAGTAAACACTGCTTTTTTGGGGGGGAGTGTTTTGCTTGTGTGTTCTTGGTAGTATGTACAGAACCTGGGTGTCCTCAACTATATTAAGATGATATTCATGTAGCAAGGTTCCAAGATAGACCCTAAAAGATTACATCGTTGGAGCAAGAGAAATCTATTTTCACAGGGACTGAAGAGCTTGCAGGAGAAGGCGGGAAGGGTTGAGGCAGCACAGCCAGACTGCTGTAGTAATACAAGGGACAACAGGTTGGGTGAGGGTGTGGGGTGACTTAGCTCTCCCCAGGCATGCTCCCTGTGGACACAGGTTTGGATCTTGCTAAGAATGGAATGTTTGTGGACCCCCAAATTCATATGTTGAAATTCTGACCTCCAAGATGAGACTTTGGGGATGGGGCCTTTGAAGGGTGATTAGTTAACGAGGGTGGAGTTCTCACGAATGGGATCAGTGTTCTTACAAAAGAGGCCCCTGAGAGACCTCTCCTTCCTTCTTCCAGGCAAGGACACCATCTATGAACTAGGAAACCGATCCTCATCAGACACCAGGTCTGCTGGCACCTCAATCTTGGACTTCCCACACACCAGAACAGAGACAAATTTGTGCTGTTTATAAATCGCCCTAGGCTATGATAGTTTGTTTTAGCAGCCCAAGTTGACTGAGATGGGTCTCATGGGGTGTAGGGTGTCTAGACTGAAGATTGAGAGTGGCTGCACTAAAGCCTCACAAAGACATCAAAGCCAAGCAGTGAGGCTCTGAGACCCTGCTCAGAGAGGAACCTTCACCCCAGCACGCTGAGGGCAACTCCAAGCAGAAGGCCACAGTGTCTCCGAGGTAGGTGACACATGACACAGATGAGACTCTTCTTGGGGACTTCCAGACCATATGGGATGAGGCTTTGCAGGACGTAGGGGTGCAAAAAGAATGAGTGGAGGAGAGTTAGGAACAGTGGGAGCCTGCTCAGCATAGGGAGATAGTTCATGGCTCTTCTTTCTAATGGTTAAAAAAGGTATCTGATCCTGCCTTGGAGAGGACAGAGCACAAACTTTGGAATTATGCAAATATGGGGTGGGGTACTCCATGCCATTTATTTAACTTTTCTCAGCCCCAGTACCTTCATTGTTTGTTGTTGTTGAGACAGCGCCTCACTTCGTCACCTAGGCTGGAGTGCAATGGCATGATCTCGGCTCACTGCAACCTTTGCCTCCCAGGTTCAAGAGATTCTCCTGCCTCAGCCTCCTAAGTAGCTGGGATTACAGATGCCCACCCCCTCACCCAGCTAATTTTTGTATTTTTAGTAGAAATGGGGTTTCACCATGTTGGTCAAGCATGAGCCACCCCACCTGGCTGTCTTCATTTTTGAAGCAGAGATAATGTCACCTACTTCTCAGAGAAAGTATATATAAAGAGTGGATTGCTCATACAAGGCCAGCATCTAGCCCATCTCTTGGCACTTACCATGTATTCAGTAAACGTTTATGGAAAAAATATGCATGCATCGTGACCACACGCTGACAAAACCTGCATTCTTTGAAGAGTTTGTTTTACTAGGATGGATCTTGCTCATGCTGAACTGATGCTTCCCAAAATATGACACACAGGACTGCCTTGGTCTCTGAGTATGAGGAGGTGAAAGAGCAATGCTCTTTGAAGGGCCCCGCAACAGGAGCTTAGGACAAGGCATCTCCACGGGGAATGGGAGGGCTCTTGGCTTCCACTGAGGGCCTGTGTTGAAGCAGAATTGAAGAAGCTTCAGTGAATGACCCTAGCTCTGCCTAGAGGACCCTCCAGTGCACCTCCACTTACAGGTGGGTGGCAGATACCACCCTGGTCCATAAAGCACGGATATCTTTATTTCAATCGTTTACATAAGGTCACCTCTACCATGACTTGTTGGCATTTCAGACTAAGCTGCAACACCAGCTTCAGCACTGAGGCTGTGCAGGATGCATTCCCACGTCCCACAGTTACTCACTGACAATTCTGTTAGGGGCATTGTCGTGATAATGGGATAATCCATGGGGTAAGCATCACCCCTGTCCTTTATTCT
The DNA here is from genome assembly GCF_037993035.2 of Macaca fascicularis. NCBI lineage: Eukaryota > Metazoa > Chordata > Mammalia > Primates > Cercopithecidae > Macaca > Macaca fascicularis. The sequence continues at coordinate 2,219,134 of NC_088386.1, forward strand.
AACAGTGGGGATGACGGTTATTCCACAGTGAGATGAATGTTCTGGTGGAGGGAATTGCTGTGTGCTCCATCTGTCCTGGACTCACAGGGGATGTCAAAAGGGGGTAGCAGCTGAGCTGACATCTCAGAGATAAGTAGGAATTAGCTAGATGGAAAAGGGAGCTGAGTAAGGTCATCATTCAATCATTATTCATTTAGTATTTCTTACCTTGTCCTGTGGTCTGGTTATAGACGACCAAGAACCTTGTTCCTGGGACGCAACGGAAACAGTGTGGAAAGAGTAACACCCACTGTATATCAGGCCAGGTGCTCCAGTCCTGAGGACCCAACAACTCCCTCTCCCAGAATCTCGCTTTTACATCAGCCATTGGATTCATTCTTTCTTTAGGATAAGAATTAAGAGTAAAACAATTCATTTTAGTCTTTCTTTACCATTTAAGAGATGAATCTGGTATTGTAAATTTTAAAAAGGCTTGATCATCTCTGCTCTAATGAAAATTAGACTCTGATCCATCATCTCCCATTCATTCATCTACCAATCTTACTTTTTTTTAAATTTTAGATTAGGTGGAACATGTGCTGGTTTGTTACATGGGTGTATTGCATAGTGCTGAAGTTTGGCTTCTAGTGCATCCATCACCCACAGAGCAACTGTAGCACCTAATCCGTGGTTTTTCAGCCCTTGCTCCACTCCCTCCTTCCTTGCTTGTGTCGCCCCCAGTTTCTATTGTTTCCATCTTTATGTCTGTGTGTACCCATTGTTTAGCTAGCAGTTACAAGTCTGAACATGCAGTGTTTTTTTGTTTCTACATTAGCTCCCTTAGGATCATGGCGTCCAGCTGCATCCACGCATGTGTACATGCTGTGTAGTATGCCATGCATCCACCTATCCTTAATCCATCCTCCAACACCGACCCAGGTCCCTCTGAGCTCTCAGCACACCACTTAAGATACCAGAAGTGGAGACACATGGGCCATGCCCTCTGACCTTGAGGTCCTTGCTGAGGATGACATTTGGCCTCTGACCCCAGGCTGCACTAGGCACACTCATTCTGCTGTCTACAGGTGTTCCTACAGCCACACAGCTTCATGGTGTCTGTCTCTCTGTCTGAGCACATCTAATGTTTTCTGCCACTTTATTACAAAGTCTGACTTTATAATGCAAAGTGACTCCAAACAGGCATTAGTAGACATTTCTTGTCAAAGCATAGATAGCTTTAACATTCTTTTTGACTAGTTATTTTCCTCCATAAAAATAAGATCTCGATTAAAACAATGGAGCATAAAATTAAATTTCTGAAAGAGTACAGGGACTTGTCTACTTTGTTATGTTCTCTGCTGTGGACTGGCACAGTGATGAGCACATGGTAGGCACTTGATAAATATTTATCAGATAAAACAGCATTATGGCTCACAACGATGGCATATCTCAAGGAGTTGAACAGTGTCCAAGAGCACTACAAATTGAAACATAAAATAGCGTGTTTTACACTTTGTAGCAACAGGGCAAAACTAAATGGGTAAAAGCTTGGCTGAATCAGGAGGTCTTTAAGGGCCCTTGCAATCTTGCATTTTCACGATTCTAGGAAAATGGGGCAGGATCACTCGGGAATCAGAGGGAGGACTATTTGGATTCTGCATGGGTTGTTTGGTAAGCTCCTGTGGAGGTAGATGGAGGCGACGCTGCTGAGCCCCTCTATTAAGGGTTCTGTGGAGCACATTCCTCATAGTGGGGATAGAAACCATTACCACTACGGTTGCCAGCTGTGCTGAGGAGGGTAACAGTCCGTCTGTGATCAGGGTCTAGCCTCCTAACCCTGTTCCATAAAGCATGGATATCTTCACTTCAATCATTTACATAAGGTCACAGAAACAAACAAACAAATACTCCTGACCCCAGAGTCCTTAAGTCGGCAGCTTCAGGAATCTGCATCTGTAATGAGCCCACCAGATCGCCCATTTGCGCGCTTAGGGTGAGCGCCCTGGGAACAGCACCGCGAGACCCCTTGGGGAGACGACAGAGGACATGAGATTTGGGCCTCAGCTTGGCTGCTGCCTCCTGGGTGTGTGCGGTTTCAGTGAGGTAGAGTTCATGAAGAGGTGTAGAAACAGAGAGGGCTGATGAAGTTTCAAGCCTCGGGTTAGGAGTAAGCCTGTGCCTGAGGTTAGCGGATGGCTCTCTGTCCAGCATTAGACATGAATCTTCTGTCGGTATTAGGGGCACCTTAGGACCAGCTAACCTTGGCAGTGAGAAGGTCGATCTTAAGCCAAGTTTAAAGTGGGCTCTATCTTTGCGGGTTAGTGTCAGGGCTTTGGAGAAAGGCAAGGCGGCTCAGGCCTAGGACTGTATCATGCTTGCGCCTGGCGATGGAAGGGGCTGCCCCAGAGCACAGTCAGTAGCATGAGGCTGTAAAGCTGCCCTGCTGGAGGAGTTCGGGCCTGGGTGAATGATCCCCACAAGAGAGCCTGAAGGATTCCGGCTCTGCTTTGAAAGTCAGGCCAATGACCTCCAAGTTCCCCTCCAATTTTATTCTTACTCGTTTTATGACCCTATAATAAGGTAACCAGCCACAGAGCGAGGCTGTTACTTTATATTATAATTTGCCATAAGTACTTCAATGATAACCCCAGTCTGTTAAAAAATTCTTAAAAGCTTTTTAAAATATAAATACATATTCTACTGGGAATCACTAGGTTATAAGCTACATTGTATTTTTATAGAGTTAAAAGGGAAAAAGATGTTAGATGTTACCCTGACAGAATGGTTTTTTCTTTTTTTTTTTTTTTTTTTTAAGACTCTGAAAAAGCTGACATAACATTTTCTGCTTCACTCCTGACAGCTCCTACCAGTCTAGCTGGCAATGGGACGTCAGTGGCTCCAGCCCTGAGACGCACACTTGTTGAGTCAGGGCCAAGGAAGGACAGGTGTAACTGGTCAGAACGGAGGTGCAGGCAGGCACCAAACCAGAGCTGGGAAGGCGCTGGAAACTGATTCTCCTGAAGATAAAATGAGAGAGGCCCAGAAATGAGCCGCGATTGGGTCCCAGTGACACAACTGGCTCTTCAGTTTCTCTACCTCCCCTGTCTTGTGAGGAGCAAGGAGTGGCTCTAGTTTTTTTCAAAGCTCGCCAGAGAGTAATTCTATCAAATTCAATATTCACTGTTCACCTACATCCACAGCTGGAATACGCTTTACCTTGTCTCAGAAATAATCCAGACTATAAATTCAGAAAGGAAGTTGGCTGTGCAGGATGTATCAATATCTCATAGGTGCCTGAAGATATATTTAGTAGAGAAAGAAAAGTATCTGTTCCTTATGTGTTCTCTGACCTGGACACAACCACTAGAAGTGTAACTCAAGATGTATTTTGTGGATCACTAAATACATGGAATGTCTGTGGCTGAAAAGTGAAAGGTAAGTTCCACAATGGAGTATATTTGGCAGAATTCGTCAGGATTCTTTGCTACCGAGTTTCTCAGAGCTGTCAGTATGGTAGTGTATTTATCAGAAGATACATTGGGAAATTCTAACTTAGAGGCTTCAGTTGAAGACAAATACAAAGAAAAAAAAATCACTGAAATCCAACAGTATGTGGCAGTGAGTATACAGAAAGCTTTTTGCTATATTTAATTAATTCAGTAATTAATCAAGTTAACAAAAGAAAAAGAAAATATAAACTAATAATTGCATTAATTGGCTTGACTTCATTAAGCCCTAAATTTTGTGTAATAATGGAATTTTGCAGTCATTTTGATATATATGGAATCATAGAAAAAAGTTATTAGAATGACTTGCCTGTTGACAAAGAAAATAAGATTCATTTACATGGCAAACTAGGAACAGAGAACATCCTCGACTTCATGAAAAATATCTGCAAAATCCTACAGCTAACATCATACTTAACGATGAGAAACTGGATGCATCTCACCCCAAATTGGAAATAAAGCAAATGCGACCACTCTTCTTCGTTTTGTTTTTTTGTTTGTTTTTTTGTTTGTTTGTTTGTTTTTTTGAGACAAGTCTCCCTCTGTCATCCAGGCTGGAGTGCAGTGGCGTGATCTCGGCTCATTGCAACCTCCATCTCCCGGGTTCAAGCGATTCTTCTGCCTCAGCCTCCCAAGTAGCTGGGACTACAGACGTGTGAGGTGGCCACTCTTCTTACCACTTTTATTCCACATTACCCTGAAAATCCTTGCAAATGCAATAAACAGGCAAAGGAAATAAAAGGCATGCATATTGGCTAGAGAAATAAAACTGTCCTTGTTCTCAGATGGTAAGATTGTAGAAAATTCCAAAGAATCAACAACAACAAAAACAAGAACAAAAACTCCTGAAACTAGTAAGTGGTGATAATTAGGTTGCAGAATACAAGGTTAACGTTTAAAAATCAACTGCTTTACATAATACATGTATGTAATATATATTAGCAAAGAATATTGGAATTTGAAATTAAAAACAAAATTTCATTCACATCCAAATATGAAATACTCAAGGCATAAATCTAACAAAATACATATATGCAAGACCCATATTAGGAAAACTGTAAAACTGATGAAAAAATCAAATAAAATCTATATTAATGGAGAGATATTCCATGTATATAGATAGGAAGACAACATTGTCAAGGTGTCAGTTCTTCCCAGCTCGATCTATACATCCAATGGAAGCCTGATGAAAATCCCTGCATGCTATTTTATGGATAGGGATAAACTGATTCTAAAGTTCATATGGAAGGCAAAGACCCAAGATAACCAGTGCCATATTGAAGGATACAAACAACAGTCAGAGAACTGACACTGCCAATGACAATCAAGATAGTGTGATATTGGAAAAAAGAGAGAGAGAGAGAGAGAGAGAGAGACAGTCAAGGAAACAGAATAGAGAGCCTATAAATGAATCCACAAAAATATAGTCAACCGATATTTGACAAAGGAGCAAAGGCATTCCAATGGAGAAAAGAGAGGCTTTTCAACAAACGTACTGAAAAAATGAGACATCAATATGCCAAAAAAAATAGACACCGATTTTTCACTGTTCACAAAAATTAACTCAAAATAGATCATATTCTAAGGTACACAACTGTAACTCCTACAAGGTATCACAGGAAAAATTCTCAGAAACTTGTGTTTGGTGAAGATTTTTAGATACAACACCAAAAGCACTTTCCATGAAAGAAAAAGTTAAATTGAGCTCCACTAAAATTAAAAGTTTCTGATTTGCAAAAGACATGGATAAGATAATGAAAATAAACTATTGGCTGTAAAAATCAGTGTCTGCAAAACAAATATCCGATCGAGGACTGGATCCAAATATACAAAGAACTCTTAAAACTCAACAACAAAACAACACAATTTAAAAAGTAGAAAAAAAGACCTGAACAGGCACCTCATCAAAGAAGACATACAGATGGCAACTAAGCATACGAAACGATGCTCAGCATCATGTGTCAGCAGCAAAACACAAATTAAAACAACCATGAGACACCACTACACACCTACAGGAATGGCCAAAATCCAGAACCCTGACCACGGCAAATGCTGGAGAAAATGTGGAGCAGCAGGAACTCATTTATTGCTGATAGGAATGCAAGTGGGCTGCCACTTTGGAAGATAGTTTGTCAGGTTCATCTAAAACTAAATATCTTCTTATCCTGTAATCCAGCACTTGTCCTTCTTGGTGTTTACCCAAGTTAAAAACACATGTCTAGAGAAAAAGCTACATATAGGTTTATAGAAGCTCTATTAATAACTACCCAAACTTAGACGCCACCAAAATGTCCTTTGGTAGCTGAAAGGATAAACAAACTCTGATAATACATGCAATAAAATATCATTCAGCGATAAACAAGAAACGAGCTATCAAGCCTCATAAAGGCATGGAGGAAACTTAATGTATGGGGTGAAAGAAAACATCTTAAAGGGCTACATACTGTATGATTTCAATTATATGACATCCTGGAGAAGGCAAGGGATTTTCGGGGATGGAGGGAGATTAATAGGTGGAATATATAGGAATTTTAGGGTAGTGATATGACTCTGTATACCACTGTAATGGTGGATACATGTCAATATACATTTGTCCAAAACCCATAGAATGTACAACACAAGGAATAACCCTAATGTAAACTATGGACTCTAGTTAATAAGGTATCAGTAGTGTCTCATCAGTTGTAACAAATCTATCACACTAATGCAAAATGTTGATAATAGGGGAGATGGTGAGTTGAGGGGGTTAGTGAATATATGGTAGCTCTCTGTATTTCCTATTTATTTTTTCTGTAAACCCAAAACTGCTGTAAAAACAGTGTATTAATTAAAAAATGCAAAGAAAAAACATCACTGGAAATCACTGAAATGGGGCAGTGAGTAAACAACGTTTTATCAATTTAATAAAAGTTTTCTTCAGTACTTTAATCAAAGACAAAAAAAAAAAAAAGAAAAACAGAAAACAAGCCAGTAATTAAACCAATTCACCAGAATTTACTGAGCCCTAACTTTGGTGTAATAAAATTCTGGGAGCATTTTGATACATACAGAATCATAGAAGAGAATGGAAGCTGACAGAATGGCTTGCTTGCCTGCTCACAAAGAGAACAATATCAACTTGCACGATTAAACCTCATGGCAAATGGAAAGCTCTTATCACAGTGTTAGGCACAAAGTACACACTCAGGAAAGCTGACACAGTGCCAGGCAGTTTATGGTCTGCGCCAGACAACCAGAACACCAATGTGTGCAATACAATAGAGAGCTGAGAATTCATGGTACACTACAGTAACCAAGGAAAGCCTCATAATGAAACTGGAGTTTGAGCTAATATTAAAGTCAACAAAAAATGAGAAAACATGATAGGCAAATAAAAGGAATGCAGGCAAAAACAAGAAAAAGCAATAGAAAGTAGGAAGAAATACGATGCGAACAGAAATGCAGACGCACGCCCCTCACTCCTTGATGAGAAACACTGCATGGATCCTTCTTGCCAAGAAAGTGGTGATTCCCAGGCGCCATCAGCAGAAGACTCTTGGTTCTGAGGTGAGCTGGACCCAGCAGATGGAGGGGAAGCAAGCGTGAAGTGCAGGAAGACAGCAGTGGGTGGCTTCACAGCCCCCATCTGGGCCATCCAAGGCGGGAGTGGAAGACGGTCACAGCATAACCTGTCAGGAGGCAGCTGGGTCGTCAGTGGAGGCGTTGACCTCTTCAGGATGGCCTTTTCTGAAGTTTCAAACACGGAAATAATGGCAGCCCAGGGTGACTCTCTGCAAATTTTATGCTGTAGCCTGAAGAACATTTGCTAACTTAAGAGCAAAATGAACAGTGGCACATAAATGTTAAAATATTATCTCAATTTATTTTATTTGGTAATTTAAAATAACTTGAATAGTACTGCTGGTTTCATGGAACCTAATGTTAGCCACTTTTCTTTAACAGCTTTACTGAAATATAATACCATAAAATTCACCTATTTAAAGTGTACAATTCAGTGTTTTTTAACTAGATTCAGAGTTGTGCCAATATCATCAAAATAAAATTGGGCACATTTTGATCACCTGAAACAGAAATCCTGCACCACTAGCAGTCACGTCCCATTCACTCCAACCTCAACCTGGGCAATCTCTAATCCATTTTGTGTCTCTGTAGATTTGCCTTCTCTGGCATTTCAAATAAATAGGACCCTATAATTTGTGGTCTTTTGTGTTTTGATTCTTTCACAAAGTGTGTTTTCAAGATCCATCGATGTTGTGGCATGCATCAATCATCACTTCATTCCTTTTTATCGTCAAACGATATTCAACCGTATGGATATAGCACCTTTTGTTCACCCCTTCTTCATTTGATGGGCATTTACAGTGTTTCCAATTTTTATCTACTATGGACAATGCTGCTATGAACATTTGCCTACAAGTGTTTCTGTGATCACGTTTCATTTCTAGGAGAGGGATTACTGATTAATAAGATTAATCTATATTTAACTTTTGAAAGACTGCTAAGCTGTTTTCTAAGAGGTTGCACCATTTTATACCTCCACCGGCAAGATACATGTTACAATTTTTCCACGTCTTTCACAATTGCAACTTTCTATTTTATTATAGCATCTTAGTAGGTGTGAAGTGGTATTTTATTGTGATTTCGATTTGAATTTCCGTAAGGACTAAATATGTTAAGCATCGTTTCATGTGCTTATTGGCTATTTATTGTATTTTTTACAGAAATGACTATTCAGATAATCTGTTTTTAATTGAATTGTCTTTTTATTCTTCAGTTGTGTTGTTTTAAACATATATTCTGGATATAAGGCCCTTATCAGATATAGGATTTGCAAATATTTTCTCCTATTTTCTGGATTGCTGTTTCATTTTCTTTATGGTATCATTTGAAATATAAAGCTTTAATTTTGATTAAGTGCAATGTAACTATTTTTTTCTTCTGCCATTTGTTTTTGTGGTTATAGCTAAGAAGCTATTGCCTAAGGGTTGCTCCTGTATTTTCTTTCTTTTTTTTTTTTTTTTTTTTTTTTTTTGAGATGGAGTCTCGCTCTGTCGCCCAGGCTGGAGTGCAGTGGCCGGATCTCAGCTCACTGCAAGCTCCGCCTCCCGGGTTCACACCATTATCCTGACTCAGCCTTCCGAGTAGCTGGGACTACAGGCACCCACCACCGCACCTGGCTAGTTTTTTGTATTTTTAGTAGAGACAGGGTTTCACTGTGTTAGCCAGGATGGTCTCGATCTCCTGACCTCGTGATCTGCCCGCCTCGGCCTCCCAGAGTGCTGGGATTACAGGCGTGAGCCACAGCACCCAGCCTGTATTTTCTTTTACAAGTTTTATAGTGTTTGATCTTACCTTCAGGTCCATGATTTTAAGTTTATTTTTGTGTATGGTATGAGGTAGGAATACAACAGATAACTACAGATATAAGTCCTTTGTTTTCTGTTTTTGTACTATATTTGTCTCGTTTTGATATCAAGGTAATACTGGGCTCATCAATGAGTTGGGACATAATTCTTCATCTGATATTTTTCCAAAGAGATTGAGTAAAACTGATGTTAAATGTTCTTTAGATGTTTGATAGACTTCCCTGCAGAATGATCTGGTTCTGGAAATTATTTTTAAGGAGTTTTTAAAGTATAAATTCAATTTCTTTGATGCTTGCTTGCAATATTGATTATCTATTTCATCTTGATTTTTGATAGTTTGGTTTCTGAGGGACAGGTTTATTTCTTCTAGATATTCATATTTTGTCATATGTTATTTTTAATGGCTGTAATGTCTGAAGTGACATCCCATCTCAGTTTTTATGTTGGTGATTTGTGTTGTTTCTCTTTTTACTTGTCACATTTACTGTAAGTTTATCAACTTACTGATTTTTTTTTGGAAAAACCAGTGTTTGGTTTCATTGATTTTCTCTTGTGTTTTATATTTTCAACTTTGTTCATTTTTGCTACTATCTTTATTATTCATTCCTTCCCATTGCTTCCAGTTTACTTTGGAACTTATTAATTTGAGTATTTTCTTTTTTTCTAAAGAAACCATTTAGTGTTATGAATTTCCTTCTCAGCATGCTTTTGATCTATTGTGTTTTGCCTTTCATCCAGGCTGCCTGCACTGGTGGCTCTGGATGGGTAGTCTTGGGCCCAGCAGGGGATGAGACAACTTTCCCTGAAGACGACTTTTTTTCCTGCACTCCTAATAATTCATATCTTTTCAGCTTGGTAAAACTTGCCTGATTTTGTCAGAGGAACACCGTTACATATGGAGGGGAAATCATCCCACTTGATTGCTAGATTGAGGGTCATAAAATACTGGCTCTGCATGGCCTTCAACTATTGGGAGTGGTGACAAGAAAACTTGTAGCTATACAGTTTACCCAGACCAGTGCACCTGCTTCTCCTAAACTTTCAGAGTTCTCCTTCGTTGTGTCTTGTACCTTTCCAAAGGTTTATAGTCTAGTGGGGAGAGGAGGGCAAAAAGTGTCTGTGGCATGTTGTCCAGATTAAAAAGTATACAATTCCTTTTCTACAATTTTCTTTGTCTGGCTTTGGTATCAGAGTAATACTGGACTCAAATAATGAGTTCAAAAGTGCCTCCTACTCTTCTTTTTTGGGGGATGATTTTGTGAAGATTAGTAGTAATTCTTTGAATGGTAAATATCATAAGTGAAGTCATTTGGGTTTGAGATTTTCTCTGTGGGATTCAATTTCTTCTAATAAATCTATTTACCATTTCTTACAGTTTGTATAGTTCTAGGATTTTTCCCCATTTCATCTAAGTTATCTAAATTGTTGGCATACAGTTTATCATAGTGTTACTTTATAATACTTTGCACTTTCATGATATTGGTAGTAATGTCCCCTCTTTTACTTCTTATTTTAGTAATTAGTCCTTTTTCTTTTAAACTAATCTAGTTAAAGCTTTGTCAGTGTTGCTGATCTTTAATGAGCTTTTCATTTCATTGAATTTCTCTCCTTTTTCAACTTTCTAATTAATTTCTATTTCATTCTTTATTATTTCCTTTTGTCTGCTTTATTTTGGTTTATTTCATTTTATTTTCTAGTTTCCTAACATGAAATAAATGTTAGCTAAATGATTTAAAGTATTTCTTCCTTTTTAATGTAGGCATTTATAGGTATAATTTTCCCTCAAAACACTATTTTAGGTGTATCCCATAAGTTTTGGTAAGTTGTGTTTTTCTTTTTATTTATCTTAAGGTATTTTTTATTTTCCCTGTAATTTCTCAATCAATGCATTGGTCATTTTAAGAGGTGCTACTTAATTTCCACTGATTTCTGAATTTCTCAAGTTCTTTTCTGTTATGTATTTCTAATTTAATTCTGTTGTGATGAGAGAATATACTTTGTATTTATTGAGGATTGTTTTATTATATATCATATTGTCTATCCTGGACAATGTTCATGTGTGCTTGAGAAGGATGTGTATTCTGCTGTTGTTGGTTGGTGTGCTCTATAAATGTCTCTTAGGTCTTGTTGGGTTTACAGGGTTGCACACATCTTCTGCATCCTTGCTGACCTGCCTAGTTGTTCTAATGATTAATGTCTGATGCTGAAGTCATCAAGTGTTAATGTTAACTTGTCTATTCTTCCCTTTAATTCTGTCAGTACTTGGGGGGGGTCTGTTGTTGAATGCGTATATATTTATAAATGTTATGTCTTCCTGATATATTTATAAATATAAATTGTCTTTATACCTATTAATATTTGTTATTTATTTATTCTTTTATTTATTTATTTTTGAGATGGAGGTTCGCTCTTGTCACCCAGGCTGGAGTGCATTGACACAATCTCGGCTCACTGCAACCTCCACCTCCTGGGTTCAAGCGATTCTCCTTCCTCAGCCTCCCAAGTAACTGGGATTATAGACGTGTGCCACCACGCACAGCTAATTTGTGTACTTTTTAGTAGAGACGGTGTTTCGCCATGTTGGCCAGGTTGGTCCCAAACTCCCAACCTCAGATGATCCGCCCACCTCAGCCTCCAAAGTGCTGGGGTTACAGGTGTGAGCCACTGCACCTGGCCTATTGTTTTAAAGTTTCCCCTAATCTTTCTATAGCCACTCTAGCTCTCTTGTAAGTGCTGTTTTCGTGGCATATTTTTCCACTCTTTTGCTTTCACCCTATTTGTACCTCTTAATCTAAAGTGTATCTGCTGAAGACAGCATTGTTGGATCTTCTTTCTTTATTCAGTTTAAAATTATGCTTTTTTATGGGATTGCTTAAATCACTTATATTGGATGCTGTTACCCATCTGATTACATTGACATCTGCCATTTTGGTTTTAGTTTGCTATGTCTCATGTTTTTTCTCATTCTTCTGTTCCTTATTTACTGCCTTCCTTCACATGAAGTGAATCTTTTCTTGTGTAAGATTTCAACGTTTAATGCATTTTTATTTTATAATTGTTAGTAATCTTTTTATTCATTGACTAATGCTTACAAGATACATCTTATCAGAACCCACCTTCAATTTACATTAATTAACTTCAGCAATATTTTTTGTCTTTTAAAGGAAGCTGAGGAAAGAAAGCACGCGCACACACACACACAGAGAGTGAGAGAGAATTTTTAGTACTGTATTTCCTAGCTTGGGTCTGCATCATCATCTGCTGTCTTCCTTACTTCAGTGCAGCTTTGGCCCCATCTCTTTCCTCTTGAGCTATTATTTTCCAATACATTGCATTTCCATATGATATAGACACACAACACAATTATACACATAATGCCTTTTTTTTTTTTTCCCCCTGAGATGGGGTCTCACGCTGTCACCCAGGCTGAAGTGCAGTGGCACAGTCTTGGATCACTGCAACCTCTGCCTCCTGGGTTCAAGCGATTCTCCTGCCTCAGCCTCCCAAGCAGCTAGGATTACAGTAACCCACCACCATGCCTGGCTAATTTTTTATATTTTCAGTAGAGACAGGGTTTCACTTTGTTGTCCAGGCTAGTCTCAAACTCCTGGCCTTGTGATCCACCCACCTTGGCCTCCCAAAGTGTTGGGATTACAGGCTTGAGCCATCACGCCCAGCCCTCATAATGCTTTTAAAAATTTTTAAAAACATGTTAAGAAATAAGTAGAAGAAATATTGCATTATATTATTTTCCAAATTTTCTATGTAATTATCTTTAATGATACTATTTGTTTTTTGCATGGATTCAAATTATTATCACATGTCACTCACTTTCAGCCCAAAGAACTTCCTCTGTGCTTCTTGTAAGGCAAGTCTGCTAGCAATACATTCTCCCAGATTTTGTTTATCTGGTGTATTAGTCAGCTTGAGCTGCCATAACAAAATGCCACAGACTGAAGGCTTAAACAACAGTGTTTATTTTTTCACAGTTATGGATGCTGTAAGTTCAAGATCAAAGTCTAACACGGTCAGTTTCTACTGAGGGCTTTCTTCCTGGCTTGCATCTGGCTGCCTTCTCAATGCGCCCTCACACGACACACCCACACACATCCACAGAGAGAGAACTAGAGAGAATAGAAAAAGAGAGAAAGAGAGAGGGAAAGAGAGAGAGAGAATGTGAGTGCACACTTTGTCCTCTTCTTATACAGACGTGAATCCTATTGAATAAGGGCCCTCATTTAATCTTAATTACCACCATAAAGTTCCCATTTCCAAATATAGTCACATTGCAGGATGGGGCTTCAACCTATGACTTTGTTTTAGCTTCATTTTAAAGTAATTTGATGGATATAAGAGCCCTGATTGAGGTTTTTTTCCCTCCTTTCCTTTTGGCACTTTGAATATGTCATCTTACTGATTTTTTAGGTTTTTTTTTTTTTCTTTCTTTTTGGCACTTTGAATATGTCATCATACTGATTTTTTAGGTTTTTCTTTTTTCTTTCCCTTTGGCACTTCGAATATGTCATCATACTGATTTTAGGCCTCCATTTTGTCTGATTTGGAGTTGACCATTAATCTTATTGGAATTATCTTGTTCATGATAAGTCATTTTCTCTTACTGCTTTCAAGATTTCTTTTTGAATATAATGTGTCTAAGCGTGGATCTCTTTGTGAAGAACTTCTTGGGTTTTTTGAAGAATGTTTTGCATTGAATTTGGTATGTTGATGGCAATTATTTCTTTGAACATTTTAAATTCTCCTTTATTTCATCTTTTTCTGGAACTCTATTATTTTTATATTGGTATATTTAATAATGTCTAATATTTCTCTGTCCTTTTTTTATTCGTTTCCTCTCTGTTGTATAATATTTATAGTTTAGATTTGTGAGTGTTTTGCTATTTTCTTCTGCCAGCTCAAGCCTATTGTTGAGCCTCTGTAGCAAAATTTTTATTTGGGCTATTATTATATTTTTCAACTCCAGAATTTCCATTTTGGTCTATTATACTTTATATCCCTTTGTTGATCTTCTTTATCTAATGAGACATTGTCATCATAACTTTAATTGAGCATAATTTTCTTTAATTATTTGAATATATTTATGATAGCTACCTTGATGTCTTTGCCTGGTAAGACCAACTCTGGGCCTCCTCAAAGGTAGAGCCTATTGGCAGCTTTTTTCCTTCTTGTATATGACTGAGTTTTCTTCTTTGTACGTCTGGTAATTTTTTGTTGAAAACTTCTGAAGGAAATCTATTGTAGTAACTCTACATCCTGATCCCCTCTTCCAAGCTTATTGATGTTGTTTGCTTCTTTATGTGTTAATTATTTGACTGTGGTGGTTCAGAAAAGCTATTTCCCTTCAAGTGTGCCATGTGTGATGTCATGCTCAAATTTCTCTTCTTCATTTTTATCTCAAGCTTATCTCCCTAGGGCCTGTCACATGATCAACACTGTTTAGTTGCCAGCCCCTGATTGGTTCAAGGTCGTGCTTAAGCCCTCTGAGCTAGTAAGTGCCCCCTCCCGTTTATCATAGCATCCCTGTGTGGCTTGGAGACTTATAAAAGAAGTCTGTTGGAGAAGTTTGTGAGTTGCCTTCATATTCAGCTAAGGACTTTTATCTCAAAAGTTGGCTCTCCTGTCACTCCTCAGATGGAAGATCCTTGACTATGCACAGACTTCCTGACCGCCAGCGATGACTGGAAATTTTTTTAGCTCTCTTTAGTCTCTCTGTTTCCCTGCTCTCCCTAATAAACTTCTGGCTAGTCTCTTTGTATTGCTATTACATCAAGCTGTCGGACTTCACTAATTGCTAGCTGACTTCAACTGTACTTGGGATAAAATTTACTCAATACTCTGATCCACTTGAAGTTCGGCCCCTTGACAGCAGCAGGTTGTTCATGGACATCGAGCTTGTTCTGACCTTCCTTTGAATAGAACCTCTGCGGTATGGAGCCAAAGCGGGAAGCTGGGGGGCAGGGGTGGTGCTTGCTCTCCATGACTGCCCCATGTGTTTTTTTTATGAATCAGGAACTATGGAGTGTGGTGCTGGACAGGTGAAAACTGGTGCCTCTTCTGAGCACTGTCCATTATAAATCTTCTGTATCCCAGAATGAAGAAGAATAGAATCTAGTGGTTTTCCAAATTGCAAGCCTAACTATAATAGCTTTATCGCAGAAAGCTGAGATATTTTATTTATTTTAACCAATCCTACTAAAGAAGCTCCCCCATAATACAGAGATATTTTATTTATTTTAACCAATCCTACTAAAGAAGCTCCCCCATAATACAGAGATATATGGGAAAAGGAGACTGAATTTTTCACCAGTTGCCCTGCCCAATCTTACTTACTTAATGGAAGTCGGGAGTGGGGAAATGTATATTGCCACTGACTGCTACCATGCACTCAATATAGATCTTCTGTAGCAGGGAGCTGTGCAAAATGTGATTTGCTGGTGTTCACTGGCTTCTAGAAAATTAGGGGGAATGGCAACTATGACATTACTGACAAGACCACTGTGACAACTCGGCCACAAGGCAGAAATGTGAGAGAGGAGGTGGGGGCAGTCTCTAGAACAAATGCCCAGCCTTCTGCTGAGAGATTGCATAGATTTTGTTGAACGCATGCTTCTCAATTTGCTTTAAGCCCTTTGATCAATCTCCACATACTTTGAATGATTGTCTGCTAAATTTCACAAGCGTAGTGGGTGTCTCTCCGGGGGAGAGCTCTCCCAGGGTTCTTTGCAGCACCATTCTGGAAGTCCTACCTTCATGCTATTCGTTTTTGAGCACTGACTGCTCCATCCTACAAAACCGGAAAAATAATGTTTTATCTCCATATCTTGTTATTGTGACTGTTACATTAAATTATTTTTCACAATCATCGCCTCCCCTCACTGAACTATTATGCCAATATACTGCTTTATAGCTCCAAATTTACTTTAGCAAAAATCATTGTCAATAAGTAGAAATGGCAATTTCAGGTGACTTTGATCTTTGGCAAGGCTATAATTGGTCTACATGATACAATCAACAGACTGGATCATTATTTTATATGATAAATTTTATTCATTTTCCCCTCTCTTCAATCTAATTACCATAAAGCTTTTGATGGAAAGCACATTAGTATTCCAAGAATGATAATATAAAAATGTCCTAGTTACTGGAGAAGCTGTTAAAAAAGAAATGTGGAACGGAAGCATGGCAGGCAGCATTGAGATGGCAGTTTGGGAGGATGACAAAGCTCAGGTGAGAATTAAGAACTTGCCTACTCTCTCAGCCTGGTCCATCTTACTCTGAGACCTGAAAGGTTGTTCCTATCCCTGTGTCTCACTGTACCTTTGGGGGACGCAAGCAAAGTTTTGTGCAATAAAGGGGTTCAGTGAGATCAGCACATAGTTTAACTTTTTCCTCTGGGTCAAGAAAGCTGAACTATGGCATAATAGAGGCATGGAGGTGGCAGAGACCATAGATTATTGGAGTCACAGGGTCTGAAAAATCAACGGAGGCATGATGGTCATCTAGCATATTCAATTTCTAACTTTCTGAAAAATCAGAAGTAACTTTTTAAAAAGAAAAGACACAGAGGGATCCCCAGTGTATAAGTGTTGCTGCTCTGGGAGCCGTGGTGTTGGGGCAGATTCTGCCACCCTGATTTGCCTGTGGCTCCAGAGGTGCCCAAGACAGTACTACTAATTTCTGGGCTGTTTAGAACTCATGTGAAAGCCTGATCAGAAGCAATCTAACACATGTGAAAGCCTGATCAGAAGCAATCTTTCGTTCTCGGAGTATGAAATTGTACAGGGTGAGGAGGCACCAAAAGTGAAAAGATACCAATGCGGTGTCCATCCACTCTAAAGCCATTATTGAATCTTGCCTGGGGAGTCAGCTCCCGTCCTGGCCAAACCCTGTGTTTGGGCTTTTAGGCCATACCTAAGCAATTACAAAGACCTCCCCTAGGCTATTTTATATAATTGCATACGAATTAGAAACTGAGCCTTTTGCTAGCATTCACAAGGGTTGCCGTCAGCAATGTACTCCCTTTCCTGATACTTGCAAATCTGATTAGTGCCTAGAGAGAATGAGGTGCATTAAAAAATGAAAGTAATGCTGAGGGTGGAGAAGGGTCTCTTGGCTGCATCCTTTACCTCCGAGTCACTGAGAGGAGCTCCCTTTGCAAAGGGAGCACACCATGATTTCTCTACATCTTCCCTGCCCGCCTTTTGAGATGCAATTTATGTCCTGCGAAGAGATCCACGGAGGCTGGGGAATTGACCTTGCAGCAGACATTAGGCAGTGGCTCACTGGAACAGCAAGCTGGATGAAGGAGCTGCCGAGAAGAGGGTCTGCAGCCAGTGAACTACTATATGGGAACAAGTCACCTGGTAGGACTGTCCATGAGCACTATTTTGGCAGAATAACGATCCACAAGTCCATGCAGCAACAGCTGGCATCATCAAAGTTTATCGGGGCACAATGGGAACAGGAAGACAAGGCACATCCCCTAGAGACCAGCAGACACCAGCTGAAGCCCAGAAGGAGACTGTGGATTTCTTCCCTGCCCTTCCCCACACTGCCTTAAAGATCCAGAAGCTGTTCAGCCTCATAAACCTGGACGCCTTCTTAGGAAAACATTCAAGAAAGCCTGGGAGACTAAACATTTCTATTTGAAGAAAAATTAAACAGAGGGACTGCATAAATTAATATGTTGCAGTCAACTATAAATGGTGAAGGACTAAGAGCAAATATTCAACACGCACACACACACACACACACGTTCTCATATACATTTTAACCAGCAGGTGGAGGCTGGAGCTTTGGCCAGCAGAGGAGACGTCCATCTTCAGAACTGCCTACAGCCGGTCTGACAGAGGGGTCAGGCCAGAGGCCGCCTGAAGCTCATGGAACTTGGGCAGGTATGGGTCAGGTAGAAAAGACTTTCTCAAAGGGGTGTTTCCTCCATGAGGAAGCCAATCAGGTGGAGGATGGTCACACAGATTCAGAGCCTTTGTAGGTGGGAAGGCCATGGAATACATCTGAAAGGAGTTGAGGCTGCAAAGAAACAGTCATCCAAAACCTCTGCCCTTGTCCTTCTTATTCCGTGGCTAATCTCTATGCTATAGATTAACAGTCTGAATAAGTCTCAGTCTTTAAATGTCTCTCAGTAATTTCTGAAAGTTCTTGGCCATGAGTACTGCAAATATTCCTTCTGCTCTATCCTCTCTTTCTTCTTGTTCTCTCATTCCTATTAAGTATGCGCATGCCTTTTGAAATTGTCCCACAGCTTCTGGACATTCTGTTCTGTGTTTTCATCCTCCCTCCTTGTGTTTTGTTTTGAAAAGTTTCTCTTGAGCTACCTTCAAGTTCAGTGGCTCCTCCTTGGCTGTATAAAGTCTCCTCAACGAGCCCATCAAAGACATTTTTCATTTTCACTACAAGGCTTTTTATTTCTACCATTTCCTTTGGATTCCATTTCTTTCATTTCTTTCTCTCTGTTAGTATCACCCATCTGGTCTTGCACGTTGTGCATATTATTTTATTAGAGTCCTTACCATAGTTGTCATAGTTATTTTAGATTCCCTGTCTGATAATCCTACCAGCTGTGTCCTACATGAGTCTGGGTCTAATGATAGCTTTGTCTCTTCAGACTGTGTTTTTATTTTTCTCTTGCCTTTTAACCTTCCTTGCAATTTTATGTCAAAAGCTGGACATGATGTATTAGGTTACAGGAACTGAGGTTAAAGGCCTCTTGTGTGAGAACTTACATGAATCCAGCTGGAGCTGGGCATGTCTAATGTGGGCTGTTTGTAGGTGCCGAGGCTACGGATTCCTTCGGTGTCTTGGTTTACATCTCTTCTTGGCTCGGGGGCTTCCTTTTGCACTGCTCCTCATAGAGATTGTGTTTTGACTCTTTCAGCCACAGGCCCGTCTTTATCCCGAAGCTTGTTTTTGTGGTGGTGAGGTGCAGGGCTTTCCTCATGCTGTGGTCTTCACAAAGGTCTCGGTTCCTCCATTTCCAATTCACGTCCTTGGACTCGTGTTCCCTCCTGACTGCATTCTTCAATGTTTTCCTTTAGGTGAGACAGAAAAGCTGGAGGGGTCTGGGGAAAGGCAGTATTCCCCCACCCCTTGCTGAGGTGAGGTTACTGTGTTGCCCTCTGGGGATGTCCTGCCCCTGGAGAGTGCGCTTCTGTTGGGGAGACGGGTTTGGGAGGGTCATACCAGGGCCAATTCCTCTCCTGCCCCTGCCAAGGCTGCCAGGGCATCTTTCTGGGAGCCTCACCATGAGAAACTTGGTGGAGGTAACAGGAAAGAAAGCCGGGAAATGTCCCGCGCAGCCAATGACAGTGGGGCAGGGACCCTTCAGAATTTTCTCATTTTCATGCTAATCTGTACTTGGCCTCCATCAATGTATCAACCATTCCAGGTGGATACACATTTCTCTCAAGTTGCGGCTCCAGTGACTTCTGATCGTGGTGCAGAAGCTCAGCTGTGATCTCTCCAGACGTGTCTGACCCCACAGATTTCAGGGCGAAGATTTGCCCTGGATCCCAGGCCTCTCCTGGGCCCAAGAAAGCTGCTGATTTTCACCTTGTCCAAACTTTTTCTGTTGTAAGGACTAATGTAATGGCTTCCAAGCTTTTTTCTTGTTGGAGCTGTGACGAGAAGTTTAGTCACGACCATTTTATGCAGATGCATTCATCCTGGTGGGCTGAGGAAGGCGCCTCCCGGAAGGTCTGCTGAAATGAGGCCAATTTACTGTTTCCACTTTCTCCTCAAAAATGGGGAAAATCCCATCAGGGCCGTTGCAGCTGACTTGACAGAACAATCACACTAAAAGGAAGGCTGAGCTGCCCATCTCAATTATTCCAACATTAATTAGGAAGGAAACAGAACGCCAGCAGGAATTTGCCTAAAGCAATTGACTAATTGTCTCAAGATTTCTAAGGCCGTTATAAAAAGTGGAAAGTCCCAGGTTTTGAAATCAGCCAGACTTGAATTATTAATAATAGCTCTTCCCTTCACTGGTTGAGTTCCCACCAGAAGCCAGTTTATTTATTTTTAAAAGAGGGTAACAGTCTGTACCTTCCAATGTGTTCGAGGATTAAATGGGAGCGTCTATTTAAATCCACTGCACAGTGACTGCCACTCAGAAAGGGCCTGGCGACCTGAGGCTGGCAGCACTGTCTGTGTCTTTCCTCGGCCCCTGCAGCCTTGCCGTCCTGGCCATCACCCTCTGTGGAGTGGGACAGGGCGCCCAGCCTCACTTTGCTGATGCCCTCTGCTGCCCTCTCTTCACGCACACGTCTGTGCCGCAGAAACTGGCACACTGTGGGTCAGCCTCGAGTGCATGAGGGTGTTTTACTTCCTAATTAGCAAAGGCACAGCTCTTGTGAAATTACTGGCAGATCGAATGTCTCATTACCTTTTATTCATTACTGGCTTCTAGTAATTCTGAATTGTTTCTTAATTAGAGTCTGTCCGGTGGAAAATAGCTGTGAAGACAGTGAGACGCAGGACAGACCTCTCGGGTGTAACAGATGGTGGAGGGTCCCTCAGAGACAGTCTTTGTCATCAGTGGGGATGCGTCATTGGGAGGGTCTGTTTCCCTGCCAGAGCCAGCTCAGGCCCACTTCTCCAGCCCTGAGGAAGCGCCACTCTCCATGGCTTCAGGGAGGACAAGCCATGGCCTATCGGGAGAATTTTTTTTCTATTATTATACTTTAAGTTCTAGGGTACATGTGCACAACATGCAGGTTTGTTACATATGAATACATGTGCCATGTTGGTGTGCTGCACCCATTAACTCGTCATTTACATTAGGTACATCTCCTAATGCTATCCCTCCCCGCTACTTCCACCCCTCTCCCCACAATACGCCCTGGTGTGTGAAGTTCCCCTTCCTGTGTCCAAGTGATCTCGTTGTTCAATTCCCACCTGTGAGTGAGAACATGCGGTGTTTGGTTTTCCGTTCTTGCGATAGTTTGCTGAGAATGATGATTTCCAGCTGCATCCATGTCCCTACAAAGGACACGAACTCATCCTTTTTTATGGCTGCATAGTATTCCATGGTGTATATGTACCACATTTTCTTCATCCAGTCTGTCACTGATGGACATTTGGGTTGATTCCAAGTCTTTGCTATTGTGAATAGTGCCACAATAAACATATGTGTGCATGTGTCTTTATAGCAGCAAGATTTATAATCCTTTGGGTATATACCCAGTCATGGGGTGGCTGGGTCAAATGGTATTTCTAGTTCTAGATCCTTGAAGAATCGCCACACTGTTTTCCACAATGGTTGAACTTCTAGTCCCACCCTGGTGCGGGGATGAATAGAGCCTGTGGCAGTGGTGTCTCCTTACCCAGGGTCTCCTCCACGGTTCTTCTCCCAATCCTTCTGCACGTGAGAGCCTCAGGCTTCCCCTCCTCCCATAGAGCACGATTCCAGGAAAGAGTGTGACTCTTTGTCCCTACCTTCCGTTTGCATTAAAGATCCTGTTCTTACCAGGGGACTCAAGGTGTTTCTTATTACGTCTCATCGCTAATTGTCAATAAGAGGTTATTTCCCTTTTACAGAAACGCAAGCTATCACTTTGACAGTATGCATCACAAAAGTTTAGAGTCATTATCTTTACTCCAGAGAATTTAATCTTAGAAAATCATTACAAATGCAGACAAATTTTAAGCTCGAAGAGACTGTTATGGGTTGAATCGTGTTCCTCCAAAATTCATATATTGACGTCCCCAGTACCTCAGGATGTGACTTTATTTAGTGATAGGATCTTTACAGAGATAATAAAGTGAAAATTAGGCCATTAGGATGGGCCCTAAACCATCATGACTGCTGTTCTTATAAAAATGGAGAATTTGGGTCGGGGTGGTGGCTCATGCCTGTAATCCCAGCACTTTAGGAGGCTGAGGCAGGTGGATCACAAGGTCAGGAGATTGAGACCATCCTGGCCAACATGGTGAAACCCTGTCTGTACTAAAAATACAAAAATTAGCTGGGTGTTGTGGTACATGCCTGTAGACCCAGCTACTCGGTAGGCTGAGGCAGGAGAATCGCTTGAACCAGGGAGGCGGAGGTTGCAGTGAGTCGAGATTGCACCACTGCACTCCAACCTGGCAACAGAACAAGACTTCATTTCAAAATAAAGAAGTAATAAAAAAAGGGAATTTGGACACACAGACACCCAGAGAAAGAAGGTGAAATGAAGAAATGCAGAGAGAAAA
The DNA here is from genome assembly GCF_037993035.2 of Macaca fascicularis. Lineage (NCBI taxonomy): Eukaryota > Metazoa > Chordata > Mammalia > Primates > Cercopithecidae > Macaca > Macaca fascicularis. The sequence goes on from NC_088386.1 coordinate 2,241,218, forward strand.
CAGCCACGCACAGAGAAGGAGAAAGGCCTAGGGCACACCCTCCCAGCCTTTGGAAGGAAGCAATCCCGCTAACACCTTGATTTTGTTCTTCTAGCCTCCAGAACTGTAAGATAATGCATTTCTGTTGTTTAAGGCACCCAGTCTGTGGCACTTTTTGACTGAAGCCCTTGACAACTACTACAGACAGACATAGCTGCACAGATCAGACCTAAATGCACAGCGTTGGGAAATGATTCAGTAAACATGGAATATGCATTTAATGCCGCGTCCCCCAGCAATTAAAATGTATGTTTACAAAGAGGCATCAATAACACGGAAAAAATGACAAGTGAAAACAAGCTCAAGTTTATAGACAGAATGGTCACAATACATACACCAGACAAAAAACCTGCCCAGGAAGGTCACTGGGGGATATGTTCAATCACACTAGTAATCAAGGATTGCCATTGTAAACCACAGTGAAATACATCTGCCAGATTGGATTTTCAAATCAAACTATTTAATTCTGAGCAGGTCCATGAGCAGGCTTTTCTCATAGGCTGCTGGAGGGAGTAGGAGTTGGTATAATGTTTCTGGGAAAGAACTTGGCTAAAAATGGAAGAACTTTAACAGTTTTTGTACTTTATAGGCCAATATTTTCAATTTCTAGGAATTTGTACTAAGGAAATAATCACAGTTTGGAAGAAAGGTTAAAGTATATGGATTTTTGTGCAGCATGACTCATGATAGGAAAACAAACCGATGTAACAAATGTGCCCCAGGATGGAAGCTATGACGAGTCTACATAGATCCCGTGAAATCATGTGTCATCAAACAACTACAACAGAATGACAGCACATTGCTGGTTTCGTGAAATTAAAAAAAAATGAAGGTATTTATAAAGAAATGAACCATGATTTTATACAAACTATCTTTACAGGAATGTTTGTAGTTTTAAGTTATTATATTCTTATCCTACCTACAATTTTAAATTAAAACAAATATTACTTTATAAAATGAATAATTTAATAATCTTGAAAACTAAGGACTGAAAAACATCATTAGGAAGATGGAATTGTGTGTGTGTCGGCGGGGAGTAGATGAGGAGTTTTCCAAAATTACTAAAATCAGTCATGTTGTTAGATGTGTTTTATTTTCCCCTTTGGACCTCAAGTAGAAATAACTAGTTGAGCAGTAAAACCACAGTTGCTTCACTAGGGGAAAAGATTAACAAGCAGGAGCGCAGGAATCTGACAGAATGTGAAGCAGAGGACAGCGACATCCTAGTTTACCAGTACTCATAAGGCTCTCGAGGCCTGTGTCAATCAAGGCGGGAGGACTGCAGGAGGCGACCACAGATCATGGGAGACACAGCCCAGAGTATGACAGTCTGCAGGAGGCTGGACCGGAGAAGCATAGATCCAGTAACCCCTGGACTCTTAGGCCCATGCACTTTGCCAGCCTACTCTAAAGGGAGGGTCAGAACATGATCCTACTCAAAAGTTTTGGTAGCAGATTCCATTCAGACTCTTAATACTACTGAGCACTCCTAAGATATTGTCCATCAATGTTTTCAGTATAAGAAATTTAAACAGATTATTAATATATTCATTTTTTATTTAAAAATAAAAAAGAACCACCTGATAGTAACATAAATTGCATGTTTTATAAAACAATTAACTATATTTTATTAAAAAGAAGGAACTAGTGAGAAAATGGACATTCCTTTACCCTTTTGCAAATCTCTCTTTTTTTTTCAGACGGAGTCTCGGTCTGTTGCTAGGCTGGAGTGCAGTGGCGTAATCTCGGCTCACTGCAACCTCTGCCTCCCAGGTTCAAGTCATTCCCCTGCCTCAGCCTCCAAAGTACCTGGGACTACAGGCTTGCGCCACCACGAGTAGAGACGGGGTTTCACCATGTTGGCCAGGATGGTCTGAACTCCTGACCTCGTGATCTGCCTGCCTTGGCCTCCCAAAGTGCTGGGATTACAGGCATGAGCCACCGCGACAGGTCGCAAATCTCTTTAACGTCTGGCTTAATGGAAGAGAAATCAACTCTACTTGGTTTGCCTGTGTACACTCCATTGTGATAGCACATGTTCTGTAACCTCCAGAAAACCCTGCTGAACAGCTACGGTAACACTGAAAAAGACACAATACTTTGGCATTGCTATGCAAATGATTTTGAACTCATGGAGTTATTAAAAGGATTTTGGGAACCCCTAAGTGTTCCTGGACCAGAAACTTTGATAACCACTACTATCACCAGAGGAAGAAAAACGGAAATGTGAGATTGTCCGTAGACCCAGTCCTGACTCCCTAGAATGCACTCAGCCAGGCTTCAGGAGGAATCTTGCCCCCTGCTTTCCCCAGCACATGAAATCATCGAATCAGATAGCTTTGGAGAACGAAAAGCATACTACAGGTGAGCGAGAATTACTAAAAGTAGAAAACAAACCAGATCCTACATGGGGTGAAGCATGCATAGGAGCCCGCGTTTCAAAACGTGAACACACAGCAACTGCTACAGCAGCGCTAGATTGTGGCTCAGAGTCAGCGGCTGCCACCGTCCTCAGGGTGTGTAACAGGGCAGCTGCCATCCTCTTTAGAGGATCAAGGGACAAGAGCAATTGCTCCAAGGAACATCAGGGTAATGTGTGTGGGTTTGGAGAGTCAGGACCGTGGCTCACCCGGTTGGTAACACCCTGAGGTCAGAGGAGTCCCCACACTGGGAAGACAGCCCTTTGTGAACCCATCTTGTGGCTCCCATCAGTGAGGAGGGAGAGATGGGTCTTCTCAAATGAAGACAGATGATGTTCTCAACCCACCAGCATTCGTGGAAAACCACACCATAAAGCAGTTCCATCCAAACCAACCAGAATCAAGCATTCTTTCAACAAATACCTATTGATCAGTAATCATGTGCCAATATAGATATATTTTAACAATTTTTCTATAAGGAATATTTGGGTAGTTTTAAATGCTATTGACTACTATATTTCCTATTAAAATGCTTTGTAAAAGTAAGCTGACATTATGAAATATTTACAAAGCATCAGGTATTGTTCCAAATTTTTACGCACATTTGAAAAAATAATGTTTTCATAAATTGACAAAAACTACATATTTATGGCATACAACGTGATGTTTTTATATATGTGCACACTGTGGAACAGCTAAATACAGCAATTGACATATTCAGGACCTCACATGCTTATCATTTTTGGAGGGCAAGAGCATTAAAATCTACTCTTAGTAAATTTCAGACATACTGTGTCTGGAGTTGGCTCCTGCCAGTGGGTTCGTGGTCTGGCTGATTTCAAGAATGAAGCCACGGACCTTGCAGACCTTCGTGGTGAGTGTTGCAGCTCTTAAACATGGCAAGGCCCAATGAGTGAGCAGCAGCAGCAAAATTTATGGTGAAGAGGGAAACAACAAAGCTTCCACACTACAGAAGGTAACCCAAGGGGTTGCAGCTGCTGGCTGGTGTGGCCACCTTTTATTGCTTTATTTGTCCCCGCCCATGTTCTATTTCTGTCCTATAAGAATGTGCTTTTTTCAATCCTCCCCCTGATTGGCTACTTTTAGAATCCTGCTGATTGGTGCATGTTACAGAGCTCTGACTGGTGCGTTTTACAGAGCACTGATTGGTGCGTTTTACAGAGCACTGATTGGTGTGTTTTTACAAAGCACCGATTGGTGCATTTTACAATCCTCTTGTAAGACAGAAAAGTTCTCCAAGTCCCCACTGGACCCAGGAGTCCGGCTGGCTTCACCTCTCAATACAATACATTGTTATTAACTATAGTCATCATGTTGTACGATAGATTTCTTGAACTTATCTCCCCAGTCTAACTGAAATTTTATGTCCTTAGGCCTGAATCTCCACCCCACCCTTCCCCTAGTCACTGGTAACCGCCATTCTACTCTCTGCGCCTGTGAGTTTGACTTTCTTAGATTCCACATATAAGTGAGATCATACAGTATTTGTCTTCATGTGCCTGCTAATTTCATCCAGTATAGTGTCCTCTAAGTCCACCCATGTTGTCACAAATGACATGATTTTGTTCTTAAGGTTGAATATTGTCAAATTGTGTATATACCACGTTTTCTTTCTCCATTAATCTGTTGGTGAGTCCTTAGGTGGATTTCATGTCCTGGGCTGTTGTGAAGAGGGAAAGAACAAAGCTTCGGTGAACATGGGAATGCAGACATCTCTTTTGAGATCCTGATTTTATTTCCGTTAGATATAAACACAGGAGTGGGACTGTTGGATCATATGGTCGTTTGACTCTTAGTATTTTGAGGAACTGCCATATTGTTTTCCATAATGGCTACACTAATTTACATTCCTGCCAGAAGCGTTCCAGTGTTTTCCTTCCCCACATCCTAACACTTATGTTCCGTCTCTTTGATAATCACTGTTATAATGGGTGTGGGGTGTTATTTCATTGCAGTTTTGATTTACATTTCCCTGAAGATGAGTGATGTTGAACATTTTCTCATATGCATGTTGGTTGCTTTATGTCGTCTTTTGATAAATATCTGTTTGGTTCTTTGCCCATTTTCTAGTTGGGTTATTTGTTAAGTCTCATTGCTTTTTTGGGAGGTTGGTGTTAAAACCATTTGGGCATGTTTTTGTAAATATATCTATGTATAAGGATCCTTGCTATATTGCTATAAGATGAACTTCTGGATGTAAAAGCCATGCAGATTTTAAAATTTGGTAAATTTGGCAATTTGTCTTTAAGATATGTATATGAATTTACTTCTGTACAAACTATAACAGTGTACACTAATTTACACTTCTCCCAAGAAGAGGTGGTAGCTCCAATTTTTCTTCCAATACTGAATTGATATCAATATTCTTTTAAATTTTTGTCCATCTGATCAGATAAATAAAATACATCACTCTGGCCTAAATTTTTATTTTAAAATTATTCACAAAATTGTATTATATTTTCAAATGTTTATTGGCCATTTGTGGTTTTATATAGGTAAATTGTCTATTCATAGCCACTATCAATACCCCTATTTTTTTTTTGTTTGTTGTTACATAGGCATTCCCTATACACCATACATATTAATTCCTTGTTCACCACATGTATTGTCGATATTTTTTCCCAGGTTGTCACTAACCCATTTGTATGATGACTTTTGTGACTTTCGCAGTACTGAAAAATTTTAATATTTATGAAGTCAAATCTTGCCACCTTTTTCTTTAATGGTTTCTGTCTGGGGTCTGTTTTATGCTTAGAGTTTTAAGATTGTATTGTTATTTTATTTTAAATGTATCTTTTCTTTTTATTAAAAGATCAGTAGTACTTTATAGTTGGGAAAATGCATATTCTAAGCATTTGCATACCCAGATTAGCTGGACTGAGATCGCAGGTCTCCTTATAGCATGAGGCTCACCCATATTTGTTGAGAGCTGATGGGTCAGCCTCCATTGGATTGATGGTTTCATGATTCCATCCACAGTTCCTAATAACCTTTTTGTTGAATATTGTCAGACAGGATGACTGATGTTATCATCACAGTGTTATAAATTAGAAAACGTTCTCTTAGATATATTTTTGGCTACACACCTACCCTATCTCCTAGGAGAAAGGTTCACTCCTCTTGGGTAGACACCGACTCTCTTCAGGGAAGTGTAGTAGAGCCACACTCTCCTCCCTCTCAGCAGCCACTGTGCTGGGGCTTGTTACACAGGTAGTCTATGAGCATGTTATTCAATCTTTCTTCCAGGATAGATCTGAATTTATTGGATGTCAGGTTCCACAGGCCCCCTGCTTGGTCCATTGCAGAGGGCTGGAGAAGCAAGCCTGGAAGTTACTTCCAGGGGCTCAATTCCATGGGAACCAAGTGGAGGCTTTGGAATTCTGGTCAATGTATTTTTTTCCTGTCAAAACTATCACAATGTGATTATGCACTGCCCTTGCCTCCACTGAAGCTATACTGCACTTCACCTATGCCTGGCCTTAGTGAGACATTTCTGCATTTCCAACTATGGGCCAGACTGCTCTCCAGTCAGAAGGGCACCACTCATAACTTAGGAGACCCCCTTGTGCCTGCCTATAAATGAATTACTGAAGAAAAGATTAGAAGCAACTGAAGCCCCATTCCTCCAAATGAGGCTCTATTCTCAAAGAGCCTGGAGCATCAGCCAGACATTCAGAAAGACAATGAGGTTTGGGATAAATGGAAGTAATTTACTTCCAAGAGATTTCCATCAATTGTGTTGGGTTAGAGGAAACTTTGACCAAGCTATTTCTTTTAGCCTGAGGCCTAGAAATTCTATCATCTTGTTTACCTAGTAAATGAGGCTGCCATGGAACTGGAGTAAAATATATAACCAGAAGTCACTCAAAGTATAAGCTGAATTATATATTTGGAGTGGTAGAAGGTAGGGTCAGCAAAGGATAATGAGGCAAGGAGCATATTTGCAGAGAGAAAGATTGAAAGGTGTTCTCTATCATTCATTTGTGTTTAGTACTCACTACCTCACATTTTGCACAGTTTAACTTTATTTTGAATTAATTTTAGGTTTACAGAAGGGTTGTGAAGATAATACAGAGAGTTCCTGTCTTCCTTCACCTTCCTTCCCTTACATTAACATCTTACATAACCAGAGCACATTTATCAAAGCTAATAAATTGACATCAGCATAACACCATGAACTAAATTCTAGATGTTTTTCATATTTTTTGCCCTAATGTTTATTTTTCTCTTCTGTGAAATGATCCACTCCAGAATACCATGTTGCACTCACTCATTGTGTCTCCTTAGTCTCTTCCAATCTGTGACTGTTTCTGTGTTTTCCCTTGTGTTTTATGACCTTGCCACATTTGAAGAGCAGCAGTGGTCAGAGATCTAGCTGTAGAATGCACCTGGTTGTGGGTTTAGCTGATGCTTCTTGTGACTGGACTGTGTATCTTCCTCAACCCAGCACATCGGGGGGTACATGGAGTTAACCTGGTTTCCACTATGATGTGTATGTTGATCCTTTGGTTAAGGAGATTTTGATCAAGATTTTCTTTACTTTTTTCTCTCCTTCCTTCCTTCCTTCTCTCCCTCCTTCCTTCCTTCCTTCCTTCCTTCCTTCCTTCCTTCCTTCCTTCCTTCCTTCCTTCCTTCCTTCCTTCCTTCCTCTTTTCTTTTTTGAGACAGGTTCTCACTCTGTCATCCAGATGGTAGTGCAGTGATGCAATCTCAGCTCACTGCAACCTCTGCCTCCAGAGCTCAGGTGAGCCTCCTGAGTAGCTGAGACTACAGGTGTGCACCACCATGCCCAGCTAATTTTTTAAAAACCTTCTTTAATAAAGATGATGTCTCACTCAGGCTGGTCTTGAACTCCTATACTCAAGTGATTCTCTTGCCTCACCCTTCCGTGTGCTGAGATTACAGGCATGAGCCACCATGACTGGCCTTGGATTTTCTGCTTGAAAGTTACTCTGTTTCCCTTTCCAACCTTTATTTCAGTGGCTCTCAATGAAGGGTGGTTTGTTCCCCAGAGGATATTCAGGGGAGACATGCTTGGTTGTCACAGATGAGAGTGAGGTTGCTCTTGGGATCTAGCAGGTAGAGGCTGAAGATGCTGCTGTCATCTTACCCTGCAAAGGGCATCCCTGCAACAGAGAACTGTGCTGAGGCCAAGAAACCGCACTCGATTAGTAGCAATTCACTACAGTCAGCCCACACTCAATGGGAAGGGAATTAAGCTACATCTTCTAGAAGGAGTAGTATCAAAGGATTTCTGAACATATGTTAAAGCCAGCACAGTAATTAAATATTTTGCAGAAAATACTTTGAGGCTATGCAAATTCCTGTTTCTCCTCGAAGTTCCACCCACTAATTTTCGCACGCATCAATTGCCCGGAGCAATTATTACTGTGCTGTTCTGATGGTGATTTTCTATTTCCCTCATTGCTTCTACATTTATTATTTCTGCCTTGCATTTTAATTAGTTTTTCATGTAACGGTACTTTTAGTAAAAGGGAGTGGAGTTATTTCCTGTGTCACTAGCAGAATAGACCTAAAATATTTGATGCTGTCTTATTCATTTATACTCTTATTCACTTATTCATTCATCTATTTATTCTACAAATATGTGTCGAGTGTTTACTTTGTGCTATACATTGTTGTTCTAGGCCCTGGAGACACAGTGGAGAATGAAATAAACAATCCTTATCCTGTGGAGCCTACCCTTAAATGAGGGAAAATGAGGGGAAACAGGTAGTGAACAAGCAAAGGGTTCAGATTTTTTTTTAATGGGGCCTGGTGGTATATTAGCTGGAGAAAAAGTGAAATCTGAATAACTCAACTTGTATTGTATTTCTTGTTTCAGTGGTAAATCATTGACTTATCTTTAAACTGGGAGAGTAAAGATATTATGAAGAAGTGAATCTCCAGGTAGCCGGAGAAGTAGGGGAGAATTGGGTTGCTACTAGCCAGGAGGCATGAGAGGGTGGCTTAATGGAATGCTCAGGGGCCCAGGACTCTCTAGGATCCTGATGAGTGTCAATTTTTCCACAGGGAGGGTTGAACATGTGGAGGACAGGCTGCTGCAAGCAAAGGGAGGTACAGGGCTACTATCCAAGATGCAGCAGCCAGACGGGGAGTGAGGGGGAAAGATACTTGGAGCTCTTTCTCCTCCTGCCCACCAGTCTCCTGCTGCTGCTGTCCGTGGCTGAATCCACTTGGAACCAGTGGGCGAGAAGCCCAGGTGACACAGTGTCTGTGTATCAGCCTCTGGAGATGCAGAGCAGGAAGAGGGGGCTGGAGAATGTGTCTGGGGTGAGGAGAGGCGAAGGGTGGAACCAGCATCATCACAACAAAGAGGCACTAGCATCAGGGGTCTTAACTAGGACCCAGGGCTGGGTGACTTTGGCTCTGAGGGATGGAGGGTCCTCTAACATCATGACGACTGAACCAGGACTCACCAGTCAGGGTGGCTGCAGGCTCATCCTCAATCAGAGGCACGTGCGCTGCATAGCACTCCTGGAGAAAGAACCTGCTTTACAGCCAACGTTGAACCAGATGGCTTCTAAATAGCCCCTTTGTCTCCCGCGGGATGGGGACCTGAGGTTGCATCTCCTACTGACTGGCTTATCTAAGGGGCCTCCACAATCCCTCTTCAGAATGTAACTGTGCCCTATTCACGTAGAAAATCACATACGCATCTCAAACAATCAGATTTTCTGGGTATGTGATACTATTTCTCTTAATCCTTTATGAAAAATGATTCTGTGTGCCATGAATGTACTCTTTAGAAAATGGATAGCCATACTCTTTATTTTCTCAAACAGAAACCAGAGAAGAGTAATAAATTGCAGGAGAGAAATTCAAGTATTTTCAATATTAAGGTCCGTTATTTCACTCTTCTGTTAATACTGTGGATGGTCCTGACTCAAGCCAGAGTCCTAACATGTGCTTTCCTGAAAAACTGACAGATGTCAGCTGCCTCAGCAGGAGGACTTGCCTCTTGCCCGGAGAATGGACTCTCTCCTGTGCATCCACACACGGATATCCACGTCGATCTTTCTCTCCAGTTTCCTCTGTCTCCCTCCTGTCTTTGCTCACAGTGATGGTGAATTTTATGCGTCTACTTGACTGGGTCACGGAATACCCAGACAGCTGGTAAAATGTTATTTCTGGGTAAATCTGTGAGGGTGTTACTCAAAGAGATTCACATTTGAATCAGCAGAGTCAGTAAAGGAGATCTGTCCTCCCCAGGGTGGGTTAACACCTTTCAACGTATTGAGGGCTAGGTTAGAACAAAAAGGAGGAAGGGCGAATTTGCTCTCTCTTTTCTTGATTTAGGACATCCACCTGCTCCTGTCCTGGGGGATCAAAACTTCTGTTTCTCCAGTTTGTGGACTCAGAAGAAGACTTGAACTGTTGAGCCCTGATTCTCAGGCCTTCTGGTGTGGACTAAATTATACCACCAGCTTATCTAGTTATTCAGCTTGCAGATGGCAGACCATGGAATTTCTCAGCTTCCGTAACCACAAGAGCAAATTCCTACAATAAATTTCCTTATATATATGTATGTATGTATGCATGTATGTGAAATGTGTATATATATACACATACACACACACACATACACTACATATATATATGTATGCACACACACCTATATCTATATCAAGAGATATAGATATGTAGGTTCTGCTTCTCTAGAGAACCCTACTCATGTAGTGTACATAAGCTTCAGATGAAAGTGGACCCTTGAGAGATGATGCAGCTAACCAATCATCACTAGGTTTTATTTGTTCAGAGGCTGCAGCATGAGCACATAAGAGAATGTGTCCCTGGCCTTATGCTGGCTAGACCTGGAGGCTATGGATCAATCAGCCCCTGCAGGGTAGATTTTATTAAGCATCCTTCTAATGAACCTTTTTTTGGTCAACATTTTAATGAAATTGTACAGAAAAGGCAAAGGCTTTGTATTGAAACCTACTAATCACCAGTATATTTTTATTATTTTTCTTATAGTCTTTCCTAGACATAATATACACAGTAAAACACACATATTTTATATCTTGTACATATTGTACATCTTGATCAATTTTACATGTATTCCTGAGTGATCAGTCCTCAAATGAAGACATGAAACATTTCATCTCCCTAGGAAATTTTATCACACCCCTCCTGGTCAATACCTACTCCCTCACTCCCACCTTCACCACAATAGTTCATCACTCCTCTGACTTCTATCCTCATGGATTCTGGATATAAGCATTCATAGTTAATATAAACTTTATATAAAGGGAATCAGTGTGCATACACTATTGTGTCTGCTTATTTGGCTCAATGTTTCTGAGCATTATCCGCATTGTTGAGCATAGCAATCACTTTGCTTTGCTTTCATTGCCGTGTGGTACTCCATTGTATGAATACATACTCCAATGTATGGATATATGACGTGTTGTTGACCCATTCTCTCTTGGTTGTGCATTTGGTTTATTTTCAGTTTTGACTACTATGAATTAAATAGCCATTAACATTTTGGCTTGTGACTTTTGGTGGACAATACACACTCATTTCTGTTGAGTACTGTTACAGCTTGAATTGTGTCTCCCAAAGTGTTCATATTTTGAAGTCCAAACCCCTACTATCTCAGAATGTAACCTTATTTGGGAATAGGGGCTGTACAGATGTATTTAATTTAGATGAGGTCACACTGGAGTAGGGTAGTCCCTAATCCTACTGGATTGAATGTCCTTATAGAAAGGGGGGTGTTTGGACAGAGACACACATAAAACAGAATATTATTTAGATTGTAGTTGTCCTGCCACAGGCCAAGGAACTACCAGAAGCTTAGGAGGAGGTCAGGATGATCCTTTCCACATTCCTTCAGAAGGAGGATAGCCTCAACGTCACCTTGATCTCCAACGTGTGGCCTCCAGGACTGTGAGATAATAACTTTTTGTTTAAGCCTCCCGGTCTGTGGTACTTTGTCATGGCAGCCCTAGGAGACTACTACAGGAGTATAGCTAGAAGTAGAGTTGCTGTGACACAGGGTAAGAACTGGTTTTTGTTAGAAACTATCATTTTCCAAAGTCCTTGTACAATCCCAAAAGCTCCATTCTTGATAACATTTAGACTGTCCATATTTTTTATTTTGGTCATTTGCATTTTCCTGATGATTAATGAATGCAATCACCTAATCGTACATTCATTGGTCCTATGGATATGTTCTTTTGTGAAGTATCTGTTCAAATACTTTTCTAATTTTTAATTCAGTTTTGTGTTTTCATTGATTTATGTGATTTTTATATACTCTTTTATTAGCTGCATTTATTACAAATATTTTCTCTCAGTGTAAATATGTCTTTTCACTTGCTTAATGTATTTGATAAGCACAATTTTGAATTTTGATGAAGTCAGCTTTATTTGATTTTAATTTTTGGTTAGAATGTTTTTGCATCTTTTCTAAGAAATCTTCTCCTTCCCCAAGACTATGAAGACATTGAAAAAATTTCTTCCTCTAGAAATTTATCACTTTAACTCTCACATGTAGCACTATAATATATTTCAAATTAATTTCTAATAATGGTCAAAGGGTCAAAATACGTTTTTTTCCACATGGAAATCCAGAAACTTGGCAGCTGTCCCTTGGACCTTGAGTGATCCTGGGCTTGGACTAAATACAAAGATGTTTAAGGGAAGGTGGAAGTGCATTAGGAATGCTGTTTTGGGGGTTGAATAAGATCACCTACATTTTAACTAAAAACTGACTGCAGACATCCAGCTTCTTAAATCAGTGATGGACCATTTTTGTCACATTTTGTCACATTTGATCAGACCTCCTCCTAAGCTTCTGGTAGCTGCTTGGCCTGTGGCAGCACAACTGCACTCTACATAATTTTCTCCTGTATGTGTCCCTGGGTCCAAAATCCCCCCTTTCTGTAAAGACATCTAAGCCAACAGGACTAGGGACTACCCTACCCCAGTATGACCTCATCTAAATTAATTACATCTGTAATTAATTTTTGAATCACGTGAAGCAGGAGCAGCTGTGTGCTGGGCACATCTCCATGTGCTCACTGGCCACTGGTAACATCTCCACATACACAATTGGTGTGCATGTGCTGCAGCCGAGTTACCGGGAGACCACACCAGGGTGCATTTGAGATCACGGGAGTGTAGGAATCTGGTGGTCAACAGTGAGGGCAAAAGAAAGAAGCCAGATGGGGGTGTTGCCAGTGCAGTGCATGTGTGTGCAGGCCGTATGTGTGTGCAGGAACATGTGTGTGCACATGTGCATGTGTGTGTGTGTGCAGTGCATGTGTGTTGTGTGTGTGCATGCACGTGCCCTCTCCAGAATGTGGATAGGGCCTTGCCGTTGAGCACACTCCTCAACAACTCAAGACCACCACCAGAAAAAATGGACTATGTGCCCATAGTGACTCCTCAATTTGGCCTTTGTAATGCATTTTGTCTCCTTGTCATTTGTTCAATATTTTGCTCACTCTCCTTCATTTTATCTTTAAACTCCCTTTTTGGGGGGGATGGAAGATCGTATTTTTTTAATTTTTAAGAGCTCCTCCCACCACTGTCTGTCTTTTTCTTTAAGTAGCCTGTTTCTGTTTTATGAGACATTACAGTTTTAAATTTCATCGAGGATACAAGAGTGTTTTTTTTTTTGGAGACGGAATCTCGCTCTGTCGCCCAGGCTGGAGTGCAGTGGCTGGATCTCGGCTCACTGCAAGCTCCGCCTCCCGGGTTTACGCCATTCTCCTGCCTCAGCTTCCCGAGTAGCTGGGACTACAGGTGCCGCCACCTCGCCCGGCTAATTTTTTGTATTTTTAGTACAGACGGGGTTTCACCGTGTTAACCACGATGGTCTCGATCTCCTGACTTCGTGATCGGCCTGCCTTGGCCTCCCAAAGTGCTGGGATTACAGGCGTGACCCACCGCCCCCAGCCATTTTTTTTTTTTAAGATGTTAACATATTTTTCATTTCCGGAATTATCTGTTCCCTCCATTGTGAGTCTTCGTTATTTATCTTGTGGCCAGTCATTCATTCAGGAAATATTTATCCAATGTCTTCTATGTGCAACCGCAGTTCTAGCCTTGGAGTCCATCAGTAGTCTTTCCTTAAATATCTGGTTTCCTTGGTCATTATGCTTCAATTGATGTTTAAGAGGGGTGCCATGAGAAGCCTGGGTGAGTGCCCATGGCTAGATATTGTCTACTAGAGGCTTTTACGTAGGAATGAGCTGGTGAGGTCCCAGCCAGTCTTAGGAGTGGAGGAGAAGGCAGGGCCAGGAGATTTAATGCTTGTTTGCAGTCTTCTAATGACTGCATCAGGCACTCCAGTTCTCCTTCAGGTTCAAATCTTTTAGAACTCGCTGCCTTTCTGCCTGCAGAGAATGAGTCTGACTGCTGAGACTCCGGCGTGTCCGTGTTGCTTTGTGGATAACGCTGTCATGCCAAGCTGCAGCATGGAAGTGCCTCTGGGGCAGCACACTCCACGGAGCTGGTGGGAGCCGGCCCCTTCTGAGGTGGGACGAGAGTTCCCGGGCAGCTGCAGGTGCCCAAACCACAGCTGCAGACCGGGCCTCTTGCTCTACGGAGCCAGCCAGAGCGCTCCTGGGCGGGGCTACAGCCACCCAACCTACAGATGTGGATCTGAGCCTCCCCGTGCTCTTGAGGGAGCTGGGAATAGGCAGGATCTGCCCTCCCAGGTGCAGCTGCAGCCGTGGAGCCTGCCGCTGCAGACCTGAGCCTCTGGCTCCAGGAAGCAGGCAGGAGTCGGGGACGAACGGGAGCCTTGCCCCTTCCGAGATGGCGGTGCAGCTGCGGTCGCCCTCCCAGGCGCAGGACTTGAGGCGTCCTCTGCAGCCTGCACCCTCGGGCGCCCCAGGAAGGACCCCCCTTCCCAACTCCAGCTGCCGGCCCTGGAGACTCAGGGATGTCTGCTCCCATTGCGTGGTCTCTCTCAGGCCCAGCACCCACTCCTATCTCCGAGCAGGGTTGGAGCCAAGCCGCGGGGCCATGGACGACAGCAGGAGGAGGATTGATTCCTGAGCGGAAAGCGGGCGGGGTTCCCAATAAGGCCCCACCCTCAGCGGGGGAAGGGCGGAAGGCTGGGGGCTGGGCTTCCAGTTCCGCGGACTGGAGAGGGAACTCGTAGTGCCTCTTCTGGCCCGCCCATGGCTGCCCATAGACCAATCAGCACACACTTCCGCCCCTTTGTGTTCCATAAAAGCCCTGGGCCCTGCCAGAGCAGAGCAGAGGACAGCAAGAGGGTGGAGAGAGGACGGGACTGGAAGATCAGGGGTGGCACGACGAGCTGCAGAGCGGTACCTTTTCTGCTGCGAACTTGAGAGAGCTTCAGAGGTGGGAATACCTTTCCTGCAGAGATGGTTGAAAGACCTTTTCTAGGGAGGTCTCTGTTAGGATGCTGAACGCTGGACTGGACTACCTGCCTACAGAGAGGAACTGCCACTTCCTTGAGCCCTTCTAACATTAAAACTCACATTCTTCACCCTTCACTTATCTGGCTACCTCAGTCTTCCCGGACGCAGGACAAGAACTCCTGTAACAATGGTGTGGGAATGGGGATCCATTTCTGCATAGACAGAACTTAATGGTCCACTTCGCAGCAACAGATCTCTCCAATCCTCCATTAACTTACAGCCTGTAAATCCAGGACGCCTCATGGTTGAGCAAGGCCGGCTGGCGCTCTGCAGTGGCCTGTTACTTCCTCAGCTTCCAACTGCAGCTAAGTAACACTGCTTCACCTGTGAACCTCTTCTACCTCCTGTCTTGTTGAGTTTAAATTCTGTCTTCTGCCAGTGCCTTCGCATATCTTCTTGTTGCTTTACTATCATTTACGTGAAATGGAGGGGTGGGGGGAGACATAAATGCATGGTCTCACTCCATTATTTGGAACTAAACGTGTGTCTTTGGGTTCTGATTGGGAATGGGTGTGTAGGTTGAGAGGAGCCAGTGACTGTAATGTAGACCTTTCGCAGTCAGAAACTGTGGTTTTTGTTTGTTCAAATATTTTCCTATTTTCCTATTTTTGGCACAATTTTTTGTTTTCAGAAGTGTCTTGTACATTGAGTGGGAGGTTTGTATTTCACATAGCTTGTAATCCTTTCTGCTAGTGTGAATGTGATTTTCTTTCTAGGAAATTGTAAGAGTGTCATTTTTTGTTAATTTTGATTTAACCTCTTTAATTCAGCAGTGAGTAGGGTTAGTTTACAAAGATATTGCCGGACTGTAAACTTTTTTCCAGAACGACTATACCAATTCACATTTCAAACAAATATGTGAGAAATACGGTTCCTTCACAGCCTCAGCAATATTGAGTATTGCCACTAGTTTTTATTTCAGCTGTTCTAAGGGATGTATACTGGTATACCACTGTGGTCTTCATTTGCATTTCCTTAATGACTAGTGATGTTGGACATTGCTTCAGGTGCTCATTTGTCATCTGAATATCCCCTTAGGTGAAGCGTCTCTACATATCTTTTGCCTATTTTCTGACTGGATTGTTTAATGTTGAGTTTCTTCTTACAACCTTGATCTGAGTCCTTTGCTACATATGTGGCTTGCAAATATTTTCACTTAGTTGGTAACTGGTCTTTTCATCCTCTTAGCAGGGTTGTTTGAAGAAAAAGTTTTAATAAAGTTCAATTAATATGAACACAGATATCTCTTCATTTCTTTTAATCTTATGTGATTAGTTTCATCAGTATTTTATACTTTTCAGGATGTAAGTCCTCTATATGTTTTGATACACTTATACCTAAATATTTATTTTATTGAGCAATTATAAACCGTATTATATTTTTAACTTGTTTCAACCTGTTCGTCGTCAGTATATAAAACTATAGTTGATTTTGATATTTTTGACTTTGTGTCTTACAAACTTACCGAACTCCCTTATTAGTTCCAGGAGTTTGTAGAATTGTTGGGATTTTCTTTTCTTTTCTTTTTTTTTTTTTTGAGACGGAGTCTTGCTCTGTAGCCTGGGCTGGAGTGCAGCGGCCGGATCTCAGCTCACTGAAAGCTTCGCCTCCCGGGTTCCCGCCATTCTCCTGCCTCAGCCTCCCGAGTAGCTGGGACTACAGGGGTCACCACCTCGCCCGGCTAGTTTTTTGTATTTTTAGTAGAGACGGGGTTTCATCGTGTTAGCCAGGATGGTCTCGATCTCCTGACCTCGTGATCCACCCGCCTGGGCCTCCCAAAGTGCTGGGATTACAGGCTTGAGCCACCGTGCCTGGCCCGAGATTTTCTATTAGACCATCAGGTCATCTGCAAATAGGAAAGTTTAATTTTTTTTCCTTTCCAAACTGCATGGCTTCTGTTTCCTTTTCCTGCCATATTGTGCTGGCGAGAACTCCCAGTATTATGTTGAGTGGCAGCAGTGAGAACTAACACTTCAATTCATTGATTGATAGCAGAGATCCTTGGCTTGTTCTCAACTTAACATGGAAAGTGCCTTTAATCTTCACCATGAAACATGATGCAAGTTGTAGTTCTTTTGTAGATTGTCTTCATCAAGTTGAGGATATTCCCCTCTATTCCTAGTTTGCTGAGAGTTGCTGCAATCATGAATGGATGTTAGATTTTGTAAAATCCTCCTGTGCGTGGATCGATATGATTATAGGATGGCTCTCCTTTTAGCTTGTGGATTTGGGGGATCACAGTGTTTGATTTTTGAATGCTGAATCAGCCTTGCATCCCTGAAATTCAACTTACTTGGTCACGGTGTGTTATATTTTTTTTCACTTTGTTTCATTGGGTTTTCTATTATTTTTTTGAAGATTTTTGCACATAAATTCAAATGAAATATTGGTATGTATTTTCCTCTGTCTTTTTTTTTTTTTTTCCCTAATCTTTGTCTGGTTTCGTTACCAGTGTACTATTGGCTACATAGCATGCATTGTAAAGTGATATCTCTTATTTTCTAGAAAAGATTTATGTAGATTTGGTGTTAATTCTTTGACTATTTGGTATATTTTGTTTTATAAAACCATATAGATTTTTTTCTGAAAACTATTTTAATTATACATTCGATTGTCTTGACAGTTATAGAGCTGTTTATTTTATTGGGTGAATTGTGATAGTTTGATGTGACGTTGAGGAATCATTCAATTTCATCTATATTTTCAGATTTATATGTGCAAACGGATCATAGTGTTCCATTATTTTCATTTTGAAGTGTGCAGGGTTTATAGAGCTATCACCTGCTTCATTCCTGATATTGGTAATTTGTATCTTTTCTCTGTTTATCATTGTCTCAGTTGCTATAGGCTTGTCAATTTTAGTGATCTTTTCAAATAATTAGCACTTTAATTCATTGATTTCCATGTTTTTTCCTGTTTTAATTTTAATTTTAATTGATTTGCTCTTATCTTTGTTATTTCTCCTTGTTTTGGTTTACATTCCTTTTTTCTCGTGAGGAGTCCAGCTCCTGGTTAAACGATCTGTGCGTGACTTTTCAGGCCTGACCACAGGCCATTACCAGGCTTTACCTGTCCTCCCCACACCAGAGCTGGAGCACGCCAGTGCACTGCAGTCCCTGAAGGGAGTTGCAGCCAAGGAGTCCCTGGCTGGCACTGCCCTTACACAGATGTACATTCCTAACCTGGGTGCTTCTACTCAGACGCCTCTGATTCTGGGGCTTCTGCTGAGATTTCCTTATGAGGGAAGGAAGGGTGCACCTTGAGGACACTTATTCTCTCCTCTGAGACAGTACTAAGTTCTTTACCACTCCTAGGTCTTCCACCTCTTTCTTCTCCAGACCTCCAGGCCTGTAAAATGCAGGAGCCTTTTGTTTGGGATATCCCGTGGCAGGGAGACAGTCCTCATGTCTGATAGAAAACTGATGCCACCCTCGACTGGCAGCTTTCCTTTGGGGACAATAGAACAGGCGGTAGCTGTGCTTTCTCCAGTTTCGTCTGTTGCTTACACTGTCACCATGCATGCTTGAACACTTGGCTGTTAATTTTACTTGTGCGTTGTCCTAATTGGCTGCTCTGACACCTGGCTTCTCAGCTCTCTCCAGTTCAGCTCAGCGCCTGACAAAGTGGCACATTAAGCAGAGTAGTCAGTTAAGCACAACACAATGCCATTCTGGAAGAGCAGAAAGCCTGAGGATTCCATGGGCAGCTTTGGGAGGCTCTAGTAGAGAACATGGGGTACTCTAGAGGGTTGATCCTTTGCAAAAGTTTGAGAGTCCCACAGGTTGTTTTGCCAGTGGGTCTTGGAAGGTGCTAGAGGATCCCCTGGGGCACTTTGCCAGCCAGGCCAGTGGGTCTTAGGGTCTCACGCCATCCTAGCAGAAGCCATGGCATTTTTGGAGGATGCCAGCAGATTGTTTATATAAGCCTTTTGGCTCTGAGATGGAGGGGTAGGTCTTTTAGCCCCAGTTCCCCGGGTAATCTCCCCTAGTGGGCCAGATCAGGGATCCAATAGAGGGGTTCAGAGAAGGTTAGGGAAACAGCTGCCAGCCAGAGTTATGGCACTCTGACAATGGGACCCAAGATGATTGGAGGCTCTTATAAGCTGAGGCACTCTAAGCAGGTCTTGGAACCTATAAACACCTTTTAATGCAGCAAGTTGTTAAAATTTCACAAGAAATAGAGTATGGAACCCTTTGGTCACTTTGCTCAGCTGCCCATTAGAGTTAGTCCCCTCCAGAGGCAATCCTGCTAAAGTTAGCAGGGAAGAGTGCATGACGTGGGATGCACCACTGCAAACCCTTCTTCACAGCGTGCTGACAGCAGCCTCTGCCAGGAAAACAAAACACAAGCACTGCCACCATGGCCTTCTGAGCGACCGCCTTGCACCACCCTGACAGTCCTGACTGAAAAACAGCTGTCCACACCCTGGCCTCTGCCCACTGGCTCCCCACACCCTTTGCCACCCCAGAAAGTGTGTGCTCAAATCCTGACAGGTGAGTTCAGAACTGGCCTTTGGCAGCCCCCGTGATTGATGCAGGGTCTGTCCCTTCTGCCCATCCTGTGGCCTTGGGGGTAGGTCAGAGTGCCCACCTGCTTTTGCCCAAACTTCTTCACTTTCAGAAATGAACAAGACAAGGTGTCGATCAAGCCAAGGTTCCTCTGTCTCCTGGGGAGACAGGAGATCCTATGTCGAGGTTAGAATTAATGGGGAAATGGGAAAGTTGCACTTCTTGAGCCCTTTAGATATTGGTGCACAGGTAACTGTGGTCAATACAACCCTGGCCCCAAGACAAGAGCAAACAGCTCTCTGGTTTTGAGTCGCCAATACCAGAACCCTTCCCCAAACTGGAGTATGGGCAGGCACGTTTGGGGCCCTACAAACCTCTATCTTCATAGCTCCCACCTCGGAGTTGGTATGGATTTGATCATTGGTATTGATTGATTGTCTGTGTGCACCACTGCTAGCCTTTGCTCCCGTGCTGCAGTGGAAATTGCTGCAGTTAAGTCCACATTCCTGCCGCATGTGGAGAACTCTGAACCTACCAGATTCGTGGGCTGCAGCTGGTGTCGTGGGCTGCAGCTGGTGGCCTGGCCATTTATCAGGCCACTTCAAGCCTTGGACTAGTGTATAAAACATGTAAATATTTGGCACTATAAATTTCCCACGAGCATTGCATCCATTGTGATTTCCCAATTTTTATATCTTGTCTTTTGTTTTATGTCCATGTATTTTTGTTTGCCTTTGATACTTCCTCTTTGAGACATACATTATTTAGAAGTGTGTTGTTTAGTTTCTAATTATTTGACATTATTCTGTTACTGTTCTATTATTGGTTTCTACATTGATCGTCAGAAAACTCCATATGATTTCAATTTTTTAATTTGTAAAGGTTTTTTACTGTGACCCATTATACCGTCTATATTTGTTCTATGATGAGTAGACTATTGAAAATGAAGTATACTCTGATTTTGTTGGGTGGAGTATTCTATAAATGTTCGTAAGTTCCTTTTGGTTAATGTTGTTATTGAGTTCTATATATGCACTGATTTTCTGTCAGGTTGGTCTATCAATTGTTGAGAGACAGATGTTGAAGTATCCAGTTCATTGTGGATTTGATTCTTTCTCCTTTTGTTTCTCAATTTTTACTTTGCATATTTTTAAGCTTTGTTGTTTGGTGCATATACACTTTGAGGATTGCTATGTCTTCTTGGTGGATTAATCTTCATTGTTAGGCAGTGTCCCTCTCTGTACACATTAAGAAAGTTTTACTACAATATGTCATGGTATGGATTTCTTTGGGTTTATACTTTCTGAAGTGTGCTGTGATTTTTGGATCTTATATGTTGTCAAATTTAGGAAAATTTCAGCCATTATTTATTCAAATACTTTTTCAGCTCCATTTTCTTCTTTTTCTTTTTTTCTGGACCTCCAATGATACAAATATTAGGTATTTTACTTTATAACCCCACGGGTCCTAGGTTTTCATCCCAGGATGAAGAGGCTCTGTTTATTTCATACACGATGTTTTTAGGTGTTTGTTCAGACTGGGTAATTCCTATTGCTCTATCTCCGAGTTTCCCCTGTCATCTGAATTCTGCTGCTATGCTTATCTCCATGAGGTTATATTTTAGTTACTGCACATTTCAGTTCTAAAAGTTTAACTTGGTTCTTCTTTATATCATCTGTTTGCTGAGGCTATTTTTTCAGATGATTTTTAATTTTTAATTTGTTTCAAGTGTGTTTTCAGTTGCTCGCAGAAGTCTTTTTTATGATGATTGCTTTAAAATTTTGGTCAGATAATTCTAACATTTGTGTGTTTTCACTGTTGTTGTCTATTGATTGCCTCTTAAAGAACTTTCAGTTTCTTGGTATGACAAGTGATTTTCAACTATAACCTGGCATTTTTGGTATTATGTTATAAGATGCTGGATCTTATCTAAGCCTTTTGTTTCAGCAGGCCTCTAATGATACAGCTCCACTGGGGGAACAAACTGCTTCTTGTTACTGCCATATGGGGAGGAGTCCAGTTTCTCCGCCCAGCTCCACTGCTACCATCCCGCTACTCTTTGCATCCTGAGGTCCCAGTCAACTGTCCTTCTACTTTCTACCTTTTAGAGTATTCTTAGGTTTGTATTGTACAGGCTCCAGGATTTTTGGTTATATCTCATTGAAGGAATAAGGATAAGTACATCTACTCCGTTTTTCCAGAACCTGTACTCTCCAATAGTTTGTTTATTATTTACATGTTTTACATTTCATTATGAGGTAGTAAAATCAATGACTCACATCTTCTTGGTGGCTATGGCCCTTAGCACATTGTCTGATGGTAATATTGAACCACTGCTCCTTTGTTTCTACTTGTCGATAAATCTTTATCACTTTCTTACAAACTTTCTCTTATTTTTTCACTTTGTTTGATTTTGAAATTAAATACAAATTCCTATGTCTTTTTAAAGGCAATTTAGTAAACTTCATTTTATAATGGACATGATTAGATATATTTTCTCCACCTCATTCCATAGTTGCCATTTGAAATCCATTCTATTTATTTTCCCCCTTGTTCCTTTTTTTACTTTTGGTAAATTGACCTTTAAATAAAATCCATGCTTTCTTTCTTGTAATTTGCTACATTCCTGTCTTACCTTATTATTTTAGTGATTATCTTACTGTTTTGTTTTGTTTTAAATATTGATGACTTTATTGTTTGGTTAAAAACTGCAGCAACATGGAGACGTAAAAAAAAAAAATTATTAATCCAAGTGCCCTGGTCCAGCATTAATTTTAATTAAAATTTATTAAACATCACTCCATATATCACTCAATGAAAAAATTAGATGGATAATATTTAAATAAAAATGAACTCATATGAACATGTCATTTTAAGTTTAAATAGTGTTAAATCAAAAATTAACAGGAAGGAACAATGAACAATTATCTAATTGTTTCATCACCGCAGAAGATATGAGTTTTCTAAAATGTTCTTCTGAAGTTAAGGAGGAAAAAAAGCTAATGACAAAAGAAAAATTAAGTGGTTATTTATTGCCACTCTGTTACTTGAAAAACATTTGTCTTCAGACAAGTCTTGGCTGCACTGCAAGGAGTGGTGAAGACACCAGTTCATCCCACTTCTTCTTTTCCCCCTCAACCTTCTCTGCTTGAATGTCTGGAGGCCTGGCCTCTCTTCCCCGCTACCACTACTGCAGCCTTCTAGGGCAGGCTGGGAGGTGAGACCCCCTCCTTCCTGGGGAGGCTTCATCCTCATGCCACTCTCTGAGTGTACGAGGAAGAGAAGTCTGTGGTGGGCCCTGCCCTTGCTTCAGAAGTGAGCTTCTCTGGTGAAGAAATTGAAAGGTAGGTAGTCAGGAGTGTGTCCTCAGAACTCTAACAACCCCTGTCTGTGCTCTTTCCAATGTGCCAAGACTTTTCACTTCAGCTCTACCATCAACTAGCTCTGTACCACTGGACAAGTTTCTTCAGGTTCCTGAATTTAGATTCTCTACGTACCTATCCCACTTGCAAGGCATTTTCAGGAATAATGGTGCTTGCAAAAGCAATTTGAAAAGAGCAGAGTCTTGATGCAGATAATCACTCTCTTCAGTTACTTCTTCCTTTGTCCTTTCTGTTTTTAAATAATAGGCAATTTTAGCTTTCTCTTCTTCCCAAGATCTCTTCATAACACCACTCTGAATCTGTTTGCTTTTATTCTCTCCCACTTTTAATCCTTAAATAGTAAGGGACTTCCAAACATTGCACTGTCTTTTCTTCCTTCTGCCCACAGACACCCGGTTCCTCCTCTTTGCGGCAGCCTTGGGACCTTCAGACCACAGTTCTCATCAGCCTGATTTTCCAAAAGAGAAGTCCCTTTGTATTTTATCTTGATAATGAAAGTGTGTGCCTTTTTGTCTCCTTCGAGCACAAGAGTAGTCATCCTTTCTAAGAGAATTATTAGTGAGGCTGATGCTTTAATTTGAGGAATGAGAACATGTAGGCAATGAGCTTAAATCATTTGCTGAAGGTCACATCCTGACTTAAGGGGAGAAATGGAGATAGATAGCAGCAAGATTTTAAAGTTGGATAAGCCTTCAGAAATACAATCACTCTTATAGAGAATATTGTGGAAATTGTAAGAAACTGTTGACCTTCGCTATTCCACTCCCCCTCCACTATATACACTTTCGATTCTGTCTTTTTAAAGACATTTCCTAGGAAGATACCTGTTAGCCCCTGGCTGTCCACAACCTCCATTCTGTAACCATAATAGAGAATGTCAATCTGGTCCTAAGTTATTTCCCAGTTTATGGACATCTCCATTCCTACCACGACTACCACCACCATTTTCACCATCACTAACAACACTGCCACCACCACTACCAACAGCAACAACACCAGCAACAACACTACCACCACCATCACCACCATTAACATCAGGATTGCCACTACCACCACCAACAACCACATCAACATTGCTACCACCACCACCACAACATCAGCATTGCCACCACCACAACCACCACCACCACCAATATTGCTGCCACTGCCACCATTACTAACAACATTGCCACTGACAACACCACCATCAACATCAACATTGCCATCACCACCAGCAACAATGTCAACATTACCACTACTACCACCAGCACCAGAACCAGCAACAACATTGCTACAACCACCATCACTACCACCACTGTCAACATTGTCACCACAACCACCTCCACCACTGCCAAAACCAACCATACTATTAACAAACACCAATATCACCATGAATTCTACTAACACCACCACAAACAGGAACCACAGCAACACTGTTCTATTATCTCCAACACCATTATCAACACCTCCAACAAAACTCACTACCACCAACATGGCCACCGCCACTAACACTGCTACCGACTACAACACTGCCATTGCAACCGCCACCACTGCTACTGCCAACATCACTGCCATCCCTGTCACTACTTCCATCTGCCTTATTTTCACCACTGCCACCACCACCACCACAATCACCACTGATACTATCACGGACTCTGCCACTATCACGACAGTACTGCAAACACCAATGTTGCCTTCACCACCACCACCACCACCAAGGTTGCCACGACCCACAATCTTGCCTTCACCAACTACCACCACCATCAACAGCACCCACAACATTGCCACCAAAACCAGTACTGCCACCACCACCATCACTGGTGACCCTCACTGTCATCTCTACCATTACCATTGCCACCACCACTGCCACTACTATCGCTGTCACTGTCATCATCACTGATATGCTGCTTCACGCTTTTGTAAATTTCCAAGAGACATCCATTTCTCCTAAAATTCAGTTCCCCTCTGTGTTCACAGAGAACATTTCTAAGTCATTCTTAATGATGCAACCCAGATAGGCCCGCTTTACTAAAGTCTCCCCTACCCCTTCTCGGGAAGCTGATAATCTCTCTCTGTACATTTTTGTAACTCCTCCAAGTGTCTGTGTTGTATGCCTAATTCTCTTCCCACAATATTGTGTCTTGAGTACACAGAACACATGTCATTTGCCATTATATCATGAGTTTCTGGCAAACAGTGGGCAATTAAAAAATGTTTGATGAATTGTATTAGATGAACTTAGTTGATATTTACATGGAAATATACAGTTTATATAAAACCTTTAAATTTCTTGAGCAAGTTTTAGCCTAACAACTGTAGTGTTACTAGACTATGTGGTATATTTTGGTATTTAATTTTAGGCAAAAAGCAAACTTCACACCTCTGTTGATGTAAGAATGTGATGTAAGAATGGCCTTAAACAGTTCTGTTTGTGTAATCAGCAAGTAGCCAAAATGGTAATGAACTGAATTTGCCATTAAACACTAAGAAAAGAATATAAATTAGGAAAGCATATTTTTATACTTAGCTTGATATGGTCATACCACAATATATGAGCCATATATATCAAAATATTAAATGTTGTCACATATTAATATATCAATTACAAATAAAATAATAAAGAAAGTATATTTTAATCTGTGTGTTTGTCTAGATCATAGAACTGTGTGAATGAGAAGGTAGGTGTGAATAGCTTCTTTAATTTTTATTAAACTTTTTATTTGAAGATGATTATAGATTTACAAACAGTTGTTAGTAATATGGAGATCTTGTATGCTCTTTACCCAGTTTCATAAAACATCTCACAATTCTATAGTAAGATATAACAACCAGGACATCCGCATTGATACAGTCAAGGTACAGAACATTGTATCTCTACAAAGACCGCCAGTGCTGCCTCTTAATAGCCACACCCACATTTCTCCTGCCCCCACTCACTCATTAATCCCTAAACTGTTCTCCATTTTTATTACTTTGGCATTTCAAGGATATAAACGGAATCAGATAGCATGTATGATATACACACAGGGTATAAATGGAATCGTATAGTATATAACCTTTGAGATTGGCTTCTTCCTCTCCGCATAATTCTTTGAAGATTTCCTTAGGTTGTTGAGTGTTTTAATAGTCTACTCCTTTTCAGTGCTAAGTATTATATCATAGTATGGATATATTACAGTTTAACCATTCCCATCAAGAATGACATCTGGGTTGTTTCTGTTTGGGAGTTACAGCAAATAAAGTTGCAATAAGTCTTGGTGCAGGTTGTTAGTAATCATAAGTCTTCATTTCTCTGGAATAAATGCTCATGAATCCATTTGTTGGATCATAAGGTAGTTGCTCATTTAGCCATTTAAGAAACTGCTAAACAGTTTTCAAGTAACTGTACCATTTTACATTCATACAAACAATATATCGGTAATACAGTTTCTCTTAATTCTTGCCAATGTTTGGCATTGCCATCTTTTTATATTTTAGAAATTCTGAGAGGTGTGCAGTGATATCTCAGTGTGGCTTTAATTTTTTTTTCATGATGACTAATGATGAAAAATATATTTTCTTATGCTTATTTGCTATCTGTATATCCTCTGGTAAAGTATCTCTTTTAATCTTTTGCCCATGTGTTAATAATTGGATCATTTATTTCCTTAAAGTTGAGTCTCATAAGTTTTGTATACATCCTAGATATTAGTCCTTTTGCCAGATACGTGTTTGACTCTATTTTAACCCAGCCGTAGCTTGTCCTTTTTTCTTAACAGAGTCTTCCAAAAAGCAAAATATTTAATTTTGATGAAGTCTCATTTATCATTCTTTCCTTCTATGAACTGTACTTTTGGCACCAAGTAAAAGACTCCTTGGCTTAGTCATACATATAGGTTGCAAGACTTTCTGTGTTTTTTTCTAAACTTTTTATAAGTTAAAATTTTATATTTACGTACACGGTGCACTTTTAATTTTTATACAAAGTGTAAGGTTTGGGTGACGCTTCATTTTTCTTTGTCTACATGATGTTCCATTGCTCTAGCTACATTTGTTGAAAAGTCTGTTTTTCCTTTTTGAGTTCCTTTTGCACTTATGTAAAAAAAATGTTGGAATCCAAACAGCGGTATTAATCAACATTATATAAGTGACATTTATAAAATACTCCATAGCAACAGCAGACTGCACATTCTTTTTAAGCTCACATGAAATATCCACCAAGCTGCACTTTATTCCATGTCTTTTACCCTACCTTTTTTTTTTTTTTTTTTTTTTTTGAGACGGAGTCTCGCTCTGTCGCCCGGGCTGGAGTGCAGTGGCCGGATCTCAGCTCACTGCAAGCTCCGCCTCCCGGGTTTACGCCATTCTCCTGCCTCAGCCTCCCGAATAGCTGGGACTACAGGCGCCCGCCACCTCGCCCGGCTAGTTTTTTGTATTTTTTTTTTTTTTTTTTAGTAGAGACGGGGTTTCACCGTGTTAGCCAGGATGGTCTCGATCTCCTGACCTCGTGATCCGCCCACCTCGGCCTCCCAGAGTGCTGGGATTACAGGCTTGAGCCACCGCGCCCGGCCTACCCTACCTTAACACATTTAAAAGAAGAGAAAGCTTACAAACTATGTTCTCAGATCACAATAGAATTAAACTAGAAACAAATAACTGAAACTCAGTCCAAAATTCTGCAAACATTTGACAATTAAGCAACACATCTCTTAATCATGTATGCCTCATAGGATGATCTATGGGCCTATCCCTGCTTCAGGATGGCACAGTCTTGATACTGTACCTATAGAAGGGGTCTTAACATTGGGAAGACTTATTTCTTCCACTTTATTCTTATTTTTTTAAAAATTCCTTAAGCTGTTTTAGTCTTTTTGTCTCTCAGTATAAATTTTAGAATAATCTTGCCCATATCTACAGAAAAAAATCTTACTGGGGTTTTCATAGAAATTATCTTTAACTAGTATATTGATTTGGGGATAATGACACCCTCACTATTTTAAGTCATCCAATCCATGATCATACTGTGGTTCTCCATTTATTTAGATCTTCACTGATTTCTTTCATCAACATTTTCCATTTTTCAACATTCAAGTCCTATGCATGATTTGTTAAATTTATACCAAATTTTCTCATGTTTTTCAGTGATTTAAATATTTTATTTAAAATGTCTCCATGTTTCCATTACTAATATCTATGCTAAATTAATTTTATATGGTGATGTATAATGCAACTTTGCTGAAATTACTTATTAATTTGACAAGATTTTTGCAGACTTCTTGGGATTTTATATGTAGACAATCATGGCAACTCATGTAGAAATAATTTTATTTATTTCTTTGCAATCAGGTGGCCTTTTATTTTTATTCATTATTGCTTTATAGCACTGACTAGAACTTACAGCAGTAAGTTGATTGTTATGAGAGTTGACAACATCCTTGCCTAACGTAAGGGGGAAAGCATTCAGTCTCTCACCATTAAGTACCATGTTAGCTACAGGTTATTTGTACACACTGTTTATCAAGTTGAAAAAATTTTCTTCTATTCCTATTTTCTGAGAGTTTTTATCATGAATGATTGTTAAATTCTGTCAAATGATTTTCTGTATCAATTGCTATGATGATATAGTTTTTATTCTCTAACATGTTAATATGATGAATTGCATTGACTGATTTTCAAATACTGTACCAGGTTTGCATCCCACACTTGGACACAGTGTATACTTCTTTTTATTGATTGATGAATTCTACATTTTTAGACAGATTTTTGCACCTGTATGCATGAGTGCTTGTTTCTCTTTTATAGGTTAGTTGTCATTTTTCTCTCTCTAATTTAAAGATTTTTTCTTTGCTTTAGTTTTTAAAACTTTAAGTATGATTTACCTTGGTGTGGATTTCTTTGAGTCTGTTAGAGTCACTTATCCTCATGAATTTGTAGTTTATTTCTCTTTTTCCATATTTGGGAGGTTTTCATCCAGTATTTCTTCAAGTACGCATTTTCAGCCTCATCCTCTTTCTCCTCTTCTGTAATTCTTGTGATAGGATTACATGTTTGTGATAGTACCACAAATTTTTTAGGCTTTTAATTTTTTACAATCTATTTTCTCTCTTCTAAGTAAGTAATCTCTGCTTTTCTGTCTTCTAGTTCATGGATTCTTTTCTCTGTTCCTTCCATTCTGCTGTTGATGCCATCCACTGAACTTTTTATTTTGGCTACTGTGTTTTTCAGTTCTAAAATACCATTTGGATTTTCTTTATATCTTTGGTTTATGGCTGAGACTTCCTAATTTTTTTTTTTTTTTTTTTGCTGAGTTTTTTACTCTTTGTTTTCCAAATACTTATAATTTCTCTTTGAAGCACTCCTATCATGTTTGCTTTAAAATCTTAGATATTTTTAACATCTCTATTATCTTGGTGTTGATTTCTGTTGACTGTCTCTTCTCAATTTATTTCAGATATTCCTGGCTCCCAATATGCTAAGTGACCTGGACATTGTGGGTAAAACTCAGGAGTCTCTGGATCTTAGATAAGCCCCTGTGAGCAGGAAAAGGGGCTAACCACCTCATTACCGCTAGGTGGAAGTGGAAATCAAGGTTCTCCACTTGGCCTTTACAGCTACTTGAGTTCAGGAGGCTCGTGGTTGCTGTTGGGTGGGTGTGGGGTGCTGGCTTGCCTCTAGGACTCCCCTGGTATATCCTTAACTGGGAGAAGTAGCAATGACCCAGCTCCCCACCTGGCATCCACTGGCACCATGGAAGTAGGTGGTTTGTTACCTGTGTGGTGTTATGAAAGTCCTGAGCTTCTACTAGGCTTCCTCTGACACTATCCGTCTAGGGCAGGGAGGCAACGTCCTTGCTGCTCGTTGAGGGCATAAAACCAGTCTCTCCCTGTGGTCTCCACTAACACCATGGCAGGAAGGGGAGTGGGCAATAATGTTCTTACTTGGTCTTGTCTGACACACATGGTACCAGAAAGGGGCGTTGGCTGTCTTGTTACAGACTGGCCAGGGTAGACATCTAGCCTGCACTTGGCCTTTGCTAGCCTGAGCTTTTCTTTCATGTTTGACTTGCATGCAGTGGTTATTGTGTAAAAGGTTTCTGTCTTTCTTGAATGACCCCATTTCTGGTGCTTTGAGTAGAGAAAGCAGGGTATTGTGTGTGTGTGTGTGTGTGTGTGTATGTGTGTTTTGCCCAGGCTGGAGTGCAATGGCGCGATCTTGGCTCACTGCAACCTCCGCCTCCCGGATTCAAGTGATTCTCCTGCCTTAGCCTCTGGAGTAGTTGGGTCTACAGAAATGTGGCACCATGCCCAGTTAATTTTTTGTATTTTTAGTAGAGATGGGGTTTCGCCATGTTGGACACACTGGTCTCAAACGACTGACCTCAGGTGATCTACCCACCTCGGCCTCCCAAAGTGCTGGGATTACAGGCATGAGCCACCATGCCCGGCGTTTGTAGTTTTTTAAATCGGCATTTGTTTGCTTTTCTGGGTTGCTAGCTTCTTCAGCTCCAAGAGAGGGATGTATAATGCAAAAGGAAACCCAGGGAACTCATTACTGTGTTGTTCCTTGGGTCCCAAAGTCCCTTCCTGGTGTGCTTCATTCTCTTCACTTTTCAGAACCTTTTTATGTTGGTTTGGTATACAATGTCCAGTGATTTCAGTTATTCTTAGCAAGAAGAATAAGCAAAATTATACTCACTTTATCTTCCCGGAAGATGATAGCTTCTTTTTATATGGAAAAAAGCCAACATTAAAAATATCGTGAGATTTCCCAGGTACCTAGGTAATTGCAGAAGTGAAAACAAACTTTTTTCCACTCAAAATCTCATATTCTTTCCAACACACTACACTAGTATTTTTATTCTGCATTTGCACTGTAAATTATATATTTAGTTACTTATTAGAAATAAACTGTTGTGCTATTTTCTCACCATTTCATGCATTTAATTTTTCCACATTAAAAAGAATAGCCCAAAGTCCGATCATTAATTTGTCCACTAGCACGTGAATATATAAGCAAATGTGGTATATTTATACACATGTGTACCTGTTTCAGTGAATATTTGTATATAACGTCGTGTATATCCATACAGTAACACACAACTCAAAATGACAATGAGCTATGGAGCTATGCAGCAGCATATCTCAACAATGTTATGTTTAGTGAAATAGTCCATATTATAGAATGTTATTTACGTGATGCTCTGGAGCTGGCAAAACTAAGCTATGACGAAAGAAATTAGATTCATGGTTGACTGAGGTGGGGGGAATTGCCGGCAAAAGAGCATAAAATAATCTTCTAGGCTTATGAAAAGTCATATATCTTAATCAGGATGTGGATTAGACAGGGGCATCCATTTATCAAATTCATCAAATTACATACTTAAAATCTGCTGCTTTTATTCTATGTAAACCATATCACAATAAAGTCGATCTAGGGAAAAAGAAAGGTTGGCTGCACTGCATATTTTGCTTCTGTGCTTCCCAAGGCACGGTATAATACTTGACTGTAACATAACGGAGCAAGTGGAGTGAAATAAAATGCAATAGAATGGGGCAGTGTGCAGCATTGTGGAGTGGAAGGAACGGGGTGGGACAGAAGTAGATTTTATTACTTGCTGAGAAGTCTAGGAGGTAGTGTTGCTAAAGCGTTGGAGTCCAGTGTCTTCTGAAGACCACACAGTCCGTCTCACTAATGCTCAGTGAGTGGATGAGGAGTGGGAGGAAGTCTCTCATGTACTAGAGGACTCCACTGTTCCTGAGAGTGGCTCTGAGGATTGGACTGTGCCAATAAGAAAGTGAGGAAGAAAGTGCTCACACATCACCTCCCTATAGTCGGAAGTCGTGTGTCTGCCTCATGCTGGAATCTTCACAGGATACAAATGAGACAGACACAGAGACTCCAGTGTGAGAAATGCAGGCTCCCATTTCTTCATGGCCGTGAAAAGTGAGCTTACACAATACCATGAATCGAGTTCTAGTACATCAGTGGCCTGTATGGGCTGAACATCATTCAGTAGTGGAGACTCTCCACTGCAATGCCTGCTTCATAGCCCTGGACTCTCTTACTGAGGGACGTTTGAGAATGTCTGTGGGTGCCACGTGTGCCAGGCCCATGAACACTTATAGGACAGAGTATGCAACCAAGGATGTTCAGGTCACACAGCCTGCACACCTCAGATCAGGCAGTTGGGTATTAATTGCTGTATCCATTAATGCATGTGAGATTCCCCACTAATGAAGTAAAAGTGGGAGAGCAACTAGCATTTAAAAATAGAGTTGAAATGGTGGAGAAAGGCTGCCACAGTGAGAAGATGCCAAGATTCATGATTAACCAAGTGCAATTCCTAGTCCAAGCTGACTGTGCCAAGGAATTCTTGTCCTATGGCCCTAGCTCACTGTTCTGCTTAGCAGGATTTAGAAACCAACCCAAACAAAACAGAAATTTTCACAAGGCTGACCTCTTTAGGAAATCTATTCCTGGAGCCATGGTTGATGGTGGTATTGCTGCATAATGATGCCATATGGCCACACTCCCAGTTTCAAATCACACCCTGAGGTTAGGAGAATGTCCTGATTATTCATGAGGTAATATCGTAACAGAAGCACTGATTTGCAGTTTCATGCTTGTCCAACGAAGTCATGCCTTTGCTCTTGGACTCTCTGGGTGGGTGTGCATGGCACACACACTCAACCCACATGGCTGTGATGACATTACTCTTCCTTTAAGCACTGCAGCCATCCCTGATTGTATTATCTATTCCACAAGTGTACACAGTCAGGTACCTTTGGTACCAACTCACCCCAGCAACCCCAAGTGCCCAAATCTCCTGGGCAGGAGGCTGGGACTCAGAGCAAGCCTCCCAGTGAGCTGTGTGGGAGCCATTCCTGAGCCCCTGTCCTGTCTCTCTCTGCTCCCTCTCCATAAAGAATCCACTCCTCTCTCCATAAGGAATCCACTCCTCTCTCCATAAGGAATCCACGTCTCCCTGTGGCTCTGAACAAGACCAAGATGGCTGGTCCTGCTCCTTGTCCTGCACAGGAGCCCACCTCAGTGACAACATTTAAAAGCTACTATTTCCAGTGCTTATGACCATTTTTCCTTCAGCAAACCCCAGTTACAAGGCCTTGGTCTTTCTGTTTGGGAAGGTCCGCAGAGGTGGTCAAGGTCCGCAGAGGTTGTCTTTTATGCCGTCACTGGTGGAAAGGGATGGTCGGGGTGGTCTCTGGCCCTCTGTCCAGGCATTTTTACGGAGGGCAGAGTGACCCCACCTGCCAGGCCCTTCAGCAAACCATCTGTACAAGGGTGAGCTCTGGCTTGGCTCTCAAAGTCTGAGTGAGTAAGACCTGAATAGAGAGAAGGCAGCAAGAGGACGCTCAGGCAGAATGACAGGTTAGTCGCTGGAGCAGGTCGCAGAGGGCTTGTATGCCAGGCTGGAATTAAAAGCAAACCCAAAAGAGAAACTCTTTAAAGAGAAACAGACCTGGTGGAGGGCCCGGGTCTGGCGGGCCCCTTCCATGGAGAGTTGGCTGCTCTAGGGACTGAAGGCTGCAGCCGTCAGGCCCACTGTCATTTCAGCACCACAGGTGCAAAGAGCCATTGGCTCAGGGCTCCCCACACAACCAGGACTCATCAGGCAGGAGCAGAGGCCTGGCCTCCCGAGCCCAACTGAGGAGAACCCCAAATGCCATGCTAGCCTGAGGACCCCCAGAGCAGGTGACAGAGGCTGTCCTTGGTGCTACCTCCTAGCTCAACCTCCTCCCTTCCCTTCACAGGCACTGACGCTGGTGACGCTCCTCATTAAACACCCGCCCCAATAATGCCCAACTTAGAAGCTGCTTCCCAGAGATCCCAAATGATCACATGAGCTTTATGATTGCGATGGCGGGGCTCATGGACAGCAGGAGAGGTTTCCAGGAAGGGAAGGAGGTTCTGAGAGCCCCATGACGCTCAACTCAGGTTTACTCAGGTCTGAGCGGGAGGAAGCAAGGGCAGTGGAGCAATCCGTGGAAGCCATGGCACTAGCATTCTGGGGCAGTATTCCTCCGGGGGCCTCACAGCAGCCCAGATCCCTGCGGGAGGGTGAACATGTGTCCGGTGGGTTCTTTGTCTCCTGCCGCGGACCTTCGCGGTGAGGGTTACAGCTCTTAAAGATGGCGCCTCCCGAGTTTGCTCCTTCAGAGCCTCAGATGTGTCGCAAGTTTCTTCCTTCCGGTGGGTTAATGGCCGCGCTGCATTAACTTTAGGAGTGAAGCCACCACGTTTCCTGCGAGTGTTACAGCTCATAAAGCGAGTGCAGACCCAAACAGTGAGCAGCACCAAGGTTTATTGTGAATATGGAAAGAACAAAGACTCCACCGAAGGGGAAGGGACCCCAGCGGGTTGCGGTTGCTTTTTCCGGTGACCAGCTTTTATGCTCTTATTTGATCCCGCCTACATCCTGCTGATTGGTCCATTTTACAGAGCACTGATTGGTCCATTTTATAGAGCACTGATTGGTCCATTTTACAGAGCACTGATTGGTCCATCTTACAGAGTGCTGATTGGTCCATTTTACAGGGTGTTGATTGGTGCATTTACAATCCTTCAGCTAGACAGAAAAGTTCGCAAGTCCACACTTGACCCAGGAAGTCCAGCTGGCTTCACCGCTCAAAAGGAAGGAGCAACTGGTTGGTAGATGGGGTCACTCCAGGGTGGCCAATGATGGGGACACACTGAGCTCAGGGACAGGGTGGAGGTGGACTGGAGCATCCACTGAGAGCTGCGCCAGAGGGGAAGACACTGCAGCAAGGGCCTGACACAGGAAGGGGTGCAGGGTAGGGGTGAGTAATGTAGGGTGTCCTCCGAGGCCAGGAGGAAGCACTGCAGAGGCTCGACCCCCCAGCCCCGCAGCTGCGCAGAGTTAGGGAGATTCTGGCAAAGGCTGCTCCTCCAAAGGCCTGTGGGGAGGGTCCTTGCAATGGCAGGTAGGATGGCTGGAGTGGTTCATAACATGACCAGAGCCTGGCCTTTATCTCATGCAACGGGCGCCTACTGCCTGTACCAGCACAGCACCTGTCCTGCATCAGGGCTTGCAGGCGTCAGAAGTGGGGACACCCCAGAGAGAGACTGCTGCAGTGGAGGTGGGGCTGCACTAACCTGGAAGACCCTGTGGAGAAGGCACACTGGCAGTTCCAGGCCTGGGCTCAGGAGCTGGAAAGCTGGGCTGAATCCGTGAGGCCCTTTGGGGCCCACTGGCTCACATTCCTAAGGAGGAAACAATTCCCCCGAGGGCGTGCGGGATCTGTTCCCCCAGGGTGAGTTGGGAGAGCCGCCAGGTGGAAGTGAAGTGTGGACCAGAGCCTGCTAGTTGCTAGATTTGTTTCTAAAACAAAAGTACAGAGGGTTTGAGTGAGGTTGAGTTTCTTTCTTCAGGGCAAGAGGCAGGTACTTCAGCCGACTCAGACACCTGGTCTTCTCCATTTTCTTGGCTTGTTTTCTGAAGAAATAACTAAAGTCTCACAGCACTGTGGAGTGTGTGTGTGTGTGTGTGTGTGTGTGTGTGCAGCTTTTGGGGTGTGGGCTATTTTCTCCATTCTCCGGTGGGAGGTCACCTCATAGCCTTGCTCATTTTCTCCAGCCATGGGACAGCATGTGGTGGTTAGTGACCTGCATTTGATAAAAACTCAGCATGGGTGAATAGAATTTAGATGTACTACACATCATAAATGTGAATACTTCTAGATTATACAGAATATGTTAGTGTCAAAATATTCATAAACAGATAATAGGATAAATGTGTCTCTATGACTTAAAATCAAACATATAATTAGATTGATTATATGATTTTGAATCCACAAGAATAGTCATTTAAAGACAAATGATTTTGAATTAAGAACATAAATAATAAAATTGATAAATTAAAGTAATTCTGGTGGAATCTGAGTCAATCATGCCATCAGTTCTTTCCCATTTTCTGTTCAGAGGTAAACAACCCCACGATTATTCTCACGGATGTAAAAATTGGCCTCACTTAAAGTGTCTAATAATACTTAACGGTAATCGGTTGGACATGCTCTGCCTGACCCAGATGTAGTTAGCTGTAGGGTCCTGCAAGCTGTGACTGGGAAGCCAAGACTTTAGGGACCACACTGCTCTGTTTGCCTCCTATATGATCTCTTGTAAAATATGACATTAACAGTGATTTCCAATAAATGGGACATGATGCATTCAGTCAAATCAAAGTTTTGCTGCAGCTCTAAGAAAGAAACAAATAGGAGTCTAGTTGAGCAAAAGCAGCCTCAGAAAGAAGTGACCGGACCAGCGACAGGGTACCATGGATGAGCCAGGTCTTTATGGCCAATTTTCAGGGCCCTGAAAAGGAGGCATGAAGGCTGACATTTAATAGAATCTCAAAAAACACTTGTGAGTGAATGAATAAATTATATGAATGATTGCATTTTACTCATCCATGTCTCTCCATTTGACATTTAGACTTTGTAGATGTGTGTTATAAATGATGGTGAAACACATATCCACGTGCTCATCTCCTTTATACCTACATGTGCTAGAGTTTCTCTAGCATCCATTCCTAATTATTTTCCAAAGCTGTGTTCCAGTATTCCTCTGCACTAATAGTGTGGCATTGTTTTATTTTCCTTGAACCTTTGCCAGTTGAGATTGAACATAAGGTGGGCAGAGACCAAGTCTACTTAACTCCTTTTAAAGTCACCATCTGCAGGATGTCAGACCTGCTCTCTCTGTCTTCCAAATACCCATTCCCTCCTTCTTTTACTATGGAACGCAGATGTTTCAGAGTCCTTAGTAGTATCCTTAGCATTAAACTCCCAACTTCCCTAACGGTAGAGTTGATAATGGTTAAAGTTCAAGCACATAAAGTGTTGGCAGAAATCCCTCAGAAGGACACAGCTTCATGAGTGGAAAGGCCCAGCCTTGTTGGGAAGGAGTTTCTCTGCCCATTTGCACCTCTAGAACCTGCCTAGGAGGGGATATGAGCCCATGAGGCATAGCATCTACCTTGTAGCATGAAGTGACATGCGTAAGGATTAAACCTCGTCAACTGTAGTAGATTCCAGAGGGCTCTGCCAATACCTGTCTCCCATATGTTGAGAGTGGTAGCTGAAGACACAACTGTGTTGCTTCTTAAGGTTGCCCTTGGCCTAAGGGAGCCGCCAGAGCCCAGGCAATGATGGGCTGATGTGGGATATGGAGGGCCTGCCTTTGAGATGACTCTGAAGGTCATCCCAGCTCCAGGGCCTTCTAGGGATTGACTGAGGCATGAGTTGCTACTGCTTTGCTGTTCAGCGTCTCCCGCTGCCCGGAACGGCCTTCCTCATGTCCCTAACTGGTGTGTCTCCTGAAAGCTCTCCCCAGTAAACCCTCTTAAAGAAATGCCTGGTCTCACATCTGTTTCCAGTGAACCCAATCTGAAACACTCAGAAGGGAGAACAGAGCACATGTGTTGAAAAGGCCTGATGTCATGCTCAGCTATCACACCTGCCCTGTTTTCCCAGACATTTTGTAATATGTGACAAATAACACCTTTTCTATTTAAGCTACTGTCATTTGAATTTCTGTTACTCATCCGGACACAGTTCTAACTGATTTATGGAGTCCCGTATGCTTGGCAAGGGACCAAGGCCCTGGCAAACACAGGGGTGTTAGGAGTTTTAATGTTTTCCATGATATTACAAGGTTATGTACATAAAACGGAGGTGAATATAGTTCTATGATCCTCAGCTTCCTCTCCTCCCATGCCTCCAACCCCATTTTTGTCTCATGCTCCAGCAATTTGGAAGTGCCTGTGGAACACCACGCTGTGTTTTCTTCCTCTTTGGCACATATGCTATTCTTATCTGAGAAGTTTCCCGTGCACTTAGAAAACACATCATCCTCCTCAGCCCAGTTCTGACTGACTGCTCTCCTTCCATGGGAGACATGGCTCTCTGCTGGCACCATGCCCCTCTACCTGGAGACTATGATTCTGAACTATATCAACTTAGCTAAATTGGAACTACCATT
Source organism: Macaca fascicularis (assembly GCF_037993035.2). Taxonomy (NCBI): domain Eukaryota; kingdom Metazoa; phylum Chordata; class Mammalia; order Primates; family Cercopithecidae; genus Macaca; species Macaca fascicularis. Next base: position 2,278,996 of record NC_088386.1, read on the forward strand.
CCCTGAATTCCCTCTTGTATGGTTTTGGGTAAGGGTTGACCAGAAAAGGAAAGAGTTTGTATAATATTTGGGAGGCAGAGGTGAAGCAGTAGGCTCTGCATAGACTCTGAAGTACCATGTAGGGCACCAGACGCTGCTGGGCTGGAGACTCTTGTCTCTCCACTGCTGGCTCGCCTTGCTGCCTCCTGGCTCCTGTAGTTCTAACAGACTGCCTCTTTCAGCTGCTCCAAGTTCTGGGTAGTGCATACATCACTTCTTTGCAAATGGCACCAGCTTTTCCTGCAGGTCGCCCATGCCATTAAGGGCGAAGACTGTGAGAGACAGGTGTGGGGTCCAGTTTGTCCTCGGAGATTCCCGTGTATCCTTATGGGATCCAGTCATGCTAATAGCTTCCAGTTTGTCCTTGCAAACCCTCATGTCACTTCCAGTCTTCTTCCTAACTAAATGGCCAGGCTGACTTCAGGCTCAGAACCAATATCAGCCATGAAGATAAAGGCTTACATAGACTGCTTAACCATCTTCTAAAATTATAAGTGACCCAAACCTGTTCATTACTCCCTCACTCTATATAACTCATAGTGGTTCTGATCCTGTGGTTGAAGACCAACTGATACACTTAGTAATAAATACCTGATGTATTCAGAGTGTCAAAGTGCTCAAATAAAAGACTACATTTCCCACACACCATTGCAGTAAGACAGGCCAATGAGATGTAAGGGACGTCATTGGGTGGAGCCTCTGGAAAATGGGCAGGGTCTTCCTTTTGCTCCTTTACCTTCCCTTTCCTTCTCTCTGGAACTTAGACAAAAGGCCTGAGCTCCAGCAGCCATCATGTGACCTTGAGGAAGGAAGATACACACCAAGATGGTAAAGCAGAAGGAATGAAAGTGGCTTCCTAGAGCCTGCACCAAGGCCCTGGACAGCCACCTCTGTTTATGTCGGGGAAGAAAGCCACAATTTAATAAGACACTTTAGTTAGGAATCTGTAATTAGTCACGAAATGCTGTTTTTATTGATCCCACAAAAATGGTTTGCCTTTCTGTGAAATCATGTGTACTGTCAAAGTCTTTGCTTGTATGCTCGTCCATTTGGCTAAGCAGTCAACCATAAGCACAGTGGGAATTGCACACTTCATATGAATCCTCCACACCTGGCATTGCATCAGGCACATAATAGGAATGCAGGTAATATTTGTTGACTATAATTGAGCTGAAGATTGACATGGTTATTAATTTCCCATGAAGAAACAGAAGTCCTCCACTGAAAGAGGAATTGCTTTGCAAATCCCACACTGACGGAGTGCACCATTATTTCTGTTCTTCCCCATCCATATTCCCTGTAACCGTCTCTTCTTGAAGAAGGTAAAAGTGGTTCTGTTTTGGGTTTATTACAGGCCTTCCACTTAGCCCCAGTCGCTACTCAGTCCATAGTGACTTCTTGGGGTTTTTCAAAATGTTGCAACTGAAGATCATGGATGCTCAAGTGGGCTTCAAACTCTTGGAAAGAATGGGATCTATGAGCAGCGTAATAGCAGCCAGAATTTTGCCTTCACCATCTGCAGAACCGAAGCCCCCAGTGCCCTGGCTCAGTAGCTGGGGCAGTGTCAGAGCAATGCTCCTCCTCCCTCTGCCCCACTACCCGATGTGGACATGTCCCTCAAAAGGCCTGGGGACCTACACCCAAGCAAAATTCCCTGGAAGCATTGAATAAGGAGATAAAGCCCCACAAATATTCTTTAAAATAAATCTCCCACTGTCTTTCTGTACACACACACACGGATGCACACACATACATATGCACACATATCTTATTAGTTCTGTTTCTATGGAGCAGTACGGCTAATAGAATAGTTTTAAGTGTCTCTATTTTAGTCCTCCAGCTATCTTTCAATTTTTAAATATTTTCTATTTTTTATTTTTATTTTTTGAGACAGAGTCTTGCTCTGTTGCCCAGCCTGGAGTGCAGTGGTGCAATCTTGGCTCACTGTGAGCTCCACCTCCCAGGTTCACGCCATTCACCTGCCTCAGCCTCCCAACTAGCTGAGACTACAGGCGCTTGCCTCCATGTCCAGCTAGCTTTTTTTTTTTTTTTTTTTTTTTTTTTGTATTTTTAGTAGAGACAGGGTTTCACCGTGTTAGCCAGGATGGTCTCAATCTCTTGACCTCGTGATCTGCCTCACCCTCCCAAAGTGCTGGGATTATAGGCGTGACCCACCACACCCGGCTTAAATGTTTTTTAAATTAAGGCAAAATCCATCTAACAAAAAATTTACCATTTTAAAGTGAACAATTTAGTGGCATTTAGTACATTCATATTTGCCACCACCACCTTTCTCTATTTATATATATTGATCTGTAGAATTTTTTAAATATAATGTTTTAAGTTTTAATATCTGAGTTATTGTATGGTGTTATTAAAATATGGTGGACGTTTTCTAAGATTTCTGTTCCATGGAATGGTTTGCATAGCATAGGATACATTTATATGTTTTTTTTTTTAAATGGAATTTTTTTTTTTTTTTTTTTTTTTGAGACGGAATCGCCCTGGCTGGAGTGCAGTGGCATGATCTTGGCTCACTGCAAACTCCACCTCCCAGGTTCAAGCAAATCTCCTGCCTCAGCCTCCCAAGTAGCTGAGACTACAGGTGCACACTGCCACACCTGGCTAATTTTTTGTATTTTAGTAGAGACCAGGTTTCACCATGTTGTCCAGGCTGGTCTTGAACTCCTGAGCTCAGGCAATCTGTCTGCCTTGGCCTCCCAAAGTGCTAAGATTACAGGCATGAACCACCGCGCCCAGCCTGAACTTTACTTTTAAAGCAGTTTTAGGCTCACAGCAAAAAGCAAAAAAGGTACAGAGTTCCCATACATCTATTGACCCATACGTGCACTGCCTCCCCATTCTCAACATCACACACCAGAGTAGGACATTTGTACATTTTCTTTTTGAATCATAAAATAAGAGGATCATTTGAAACTTCAGGGTTTTATAAAGACATGGATGTTTGACATTTAAATATTAGGATAATCAATATATTCTAATTATTTAGGATATGCATTACCTTTAGGTTTTAAAAATTAGTATTTTGTTGTATATTTCAGGCTCTTAATTTTTTTCTGACCTTCAAAATCTATTTTAGTCTCAGTCAGGGTTTAAATTAAAAAGCAGAACTATCATGAGTTATATAAAGTGAGGTATTCATTTAGAGATTAGATGTTACCCCATTGTGGGGGTTGGTGGGAAAGCCTTTACGAGGCTGTTTATTGTCTCTCTATGTGATGTGGAAACCGAAGTCAGCCAGACCAACATCTGGGAAGAAACGATGGTTGTGCTCCAGTTGGTAGGCAAGATGGCATAGGCCCTGTTCCTCCCCTCTAAAGACAAATATACTGGGATTAATTCAACAGGAAATTAAAAGGAAACTCAATAGTGGAAACAGGAAGGTGGATTGGGTAGAATCTAAGGATCTGAAGAAAAACATTGCAATGGGTCTGCTGAGTTTTAATTTTATCTCCTATCCACGCCATACTGGTTCTTTCCAGAGAGTTCTACAACCCACAGTCACCATCCATGGATGAAAAAAAGTAGGAAAAAAAAGCAAGGAAAGCTGATCTCTCAAGCCAAGGGATCAGTAAAGGGAAAACCCAGAGGGGACTGGTCACAAAACTCATACTCAGTAGCAGTAGTGGCTGATCAGTGCACAAGAGGATTTCCAGCAGAGCCTGGCAGGCCAGGCCCTCCCCAACCTCACCCTTCTCCTGGCCTCCAACAGCAGCTGACCTCACCCGCCCGGAATGGAGAAGTCAGCAGAACATGAGAGATCCTCCAGAACCTGCACACTAAACTTAAACAGGTTGACTGTCTGCTAAAATAGAAGACTTGAAAAGGATCAAGAGTCTCAGAATCTAATATCTAAAATGGACAGGATACAAACAAAAATAGTAGTCATACCATGAACCAAGAACATCACAGGCTCTGTTATTAAAAAAAAATATTGATCAGGCACGGTGGCTCACGTCTGTAATCCCAGCACTTCGGGAGACCAAGGCAGGCGGATCAACTGAGGTTGAGAGTTCGATACCAGCCTGACCAACATGGAGAAACCCCATCTCTACTAAAAATACAAAATTAGCCAGGCATGGTGGTGGACACCTGTAATCCCAGCTACTCGGGAGGCTGAGACAGGAGAATCACTTGAACCCGGGAGGCGGAGGTTGTGGTGAGCTGAGATCGTGCCATTGCACTCCAGCCTGGGCAACAAGAGTGAAACTCCGTCTCAAAAAGAAATACATATATATATATACACATATATAGTGCATTAAGCCTCAAAAGGTTTCAGCTCTAAGATATAGAGGAAAGCCTATCACTCGTACCCTCACCAGAAGAAAAAGTTGGACAAACTGCAAATTAATGAGTTTTCTTGAGCCGATCAGAGAACTGAAGTCACAGGGCAAATAACTGAGGCAGGAGAATCACTTGAACCCGGGAGGCAGAGATTACAGTGAGCCGAGATCGCGCCACTACACTCCAGACTGTGTGACAGAGTGAGACTCAATCTCTAAATAAATAAATAAATAAATACAAAAAATCAAACCAAACCCAACCAACCAACCAACCAACCAAAGAAAAAAGTGTGCGTGGGCACAACGTATCTCAAACATCTGAAAACCACAAATGAAGAGGAAGACATCCAATGATTCCATAAGTAGGTGTTGCAGAATGCCCCCTGCCCCACTCACATCAATACTTAAGGCATACATAGGCCTTTGTGTTCCAATAGTTGGCAACCATGCAGAAGACATTTTTTGGGGAGGGGGGATCTATATGAAGGCTATTTACAACCTTTAGAAAGGCTCTAGGACTCAGGCAAGAAAAGCTTCCTGGGCCTTTGAATCTCTGTGGTAAGGACACCCAAGTCTGTCCTAGGAGACCTCTTTTCTGAGATGTCTAAGACCACATGCCCAACACTATTGATCTCACTTGAATAGCACAACATTTCCTATCCATCATTCAATGTTTCATTTTCTTTCTTTTTATAAACATTTTGAAATTGAAGTGCAGTATCTACAAAAATTGCACAAGTCATAAGTCTTCAATGACTTATGACAAAGAGAATACACCCATGTAAGAAATACAGAAAGCATAAAATCACCACACTTCAGAAGCCCCTACATGCTCCCTGCTACATCCCCCATCCTCCCAGAGGTAAACACTGTCCCAACTTCAAACACCACATATTAGTTTTCCTAATCTTAAAACCTGTATAAATGGAATAAGTCATTATTTACTCTTTTGTGTCTGTCTGCTTTCAGAAAATGTTGTTTATGAAATTCACCCATATTTTAGAGTATAGTTTTATTTTGTTCATTTTCATTGGTGAATAGTATTCCATTGTATAAAAATACCATAACTTATTCATCCATCTTATCAGGATTGCTTCCTCTTTGGGGTCTCTTCCACATAATGTCTTTAAGAACATGTCTGAACATATCTTTCAGGACATGTAAGTACCCATGTCTGTTGGGTGAATTTCTGTGCCATATGGTGTGCATATGCTTAGCTCTAGTGCACAGTGCCAAACAGTTTTCCAAAGTGACTCTATCAATTTGCATTCTAACCAGCAGTGAATGAATTCTTCACTTTGTAACTATGCCAACAGTTGGTATTTTAACTCCAGTCATTCTGGTAGATGTGTAGTGATAGCTGATTGTAATTTTATTATATTTTCCTTATAACTAAAAGGTTGGAAAATTGCCCAGTATGTGTGGAGGGATTACAGAATAATTAATTAATTAATCACTGAAGGACACAATGAATGAATTGTAAGGAAAAGCATGGCTTCAATTAAAACTGCATTCGCTGCATTGTGGAAGTAGAGGTTCGCTAATCACTGAGCGCCGTGCTCCCGCTGGCGTGGAGATGGATTATTAACAGGGCTCAGCTCTGTCTGAACTCCCCTCCCATTATTCAGAGTCTCAACAGTCCCAGGGCTCAGAATGCTAACAACCAGTCCTCCTCTCTGGTGTGGGCTCCAGGCCACCAGGTCTCCAGACTGTTCACCAACATGGTGGGGTTTCAGCTATGTCCTTTTATAGGCACCTTCTTGTTTAGTTGAAGATGAAGGAGGACAGAACAACTAACCCTCTTTCCCCACCTTTCCAATGCCCAACTGTGGGTTCCCAAGGACTGTAACTTCAGTGAACATCCTACTGGAGACAGCCAAGAGCAAAGAATGACTGGGATAACCTTAAGTTAGCCAGGGTTTGTGGGAAGCATTAGTGTCAACTGGGAAACTCAGTGACTGACTATAAGTTTCAAAGGTCAGAGATGGTGTGACCAGTATTGAAGTCAGGCATTGCAGGGCTATTAGCACTAATGGAACCAGAGACTATATGATGATCTGGGTGCAGTGTGACCAAGCTGGGGAGAGGGGAAGAGCCTCTTGCACTGCTGCTCTCAGCAGAGTTGTGCATTGGTGAAGTTCAGTGGCTCCCACTCAGGGTCCCACCTGTGGCATCTTACCTTGATCCTCATCATTATGTCCAACATCAAACGGCCTCCATTATGCTTGACAAGACTGATACTGAGTCCCATGACTTCTTTTGAAAGAGGAAAACTAACAATTTCCTCAGACCATAATGAGAAGTATCAGGGCAGTAAAAGCAGCAATTGATCACAGGTCACATATACAGGGACACTGGTACTACCTCACCCCTAAATGTCACATTGCTTCATTCTTGATCTAACTTGGCCTTGCTGTAAATTGGTTTACATTTATATTCTGGTAACATTTAATTAATTGATCTAGGTTGTACCTAAGTGAAAGGAAAAGCCTTATATAGTCAAATGTGTAATCCCTATCCCGACTACAGGATTCTCTTTTATTACTTTACTCCTGTTGCTGTTCATGGAAACCCCATGAACTCCATCGCTAACCACATCTTGCTTAGAATCTTCCCTCCACCAATGACTAGCTTTACCACCTTGCATAATTTAAGCCAGATGTTAATTTCTTTAACAGCTGATGGGCATCATAATATCTCTGTTCTAATATTGAGGAATTAAATAAGATGTTGAAGCTGCCATAAGATTAGTGTTCAAAATATAATATTCCTTTCTTCTCCTTTCCAAGGCTTGGGGCCTTACTCTCAATCCTCGTTTTAGATTGAACCATTCCCAATGAAACAAATTCCTTTTTTTCCAAGTGAAAGAACTCACTCAGGAGGAAGTCCACCCAACACAGCAAGCACTGTCAACACTTGATACAGGTTTCAACCTCACAGGGAAACCTCACAGGGTAACAGACCCAAAGCCTTCACCACTGAAAGGGATGATGGTCCGAGGGCAGAGGTACAGACACTTACGAGAACTTCTGAAGCCCCACCTGTTTATGCCAGGTGAGCCCCACCATGCAAATTTTTATTTTGTCACAAAACTTCCAGTCAATGGTAAAATTTAAACATCCAAAGTAAATCAAATATCAGAGAAAAAACAGTCCCTTAGTCTTGTTGCCTCATCCTTGGACAATTGTTGCTGCTTTGATATGTGGCCCTGCCTTCAGGCTTCCCTCCGTTCCGCCTCCATGTCTCTACCACACTAATCTTCTTCCAGTCTTACTCCCACAGTTCTGCTTCTTGCTGACAAGCTTTCGACGGCTCACTGCACCTAAGGATAAGTGTTCTAATCCTTCACCTGCCGTGTGAGGACTCGTCATGTGTCAATGTAGCTTTCCAACGTCACACTCATCCTCTGTTTTATTCAAGTATTCTGTTCTTAAAGGAATGAAAACTCTGACCTGTTACCACACATTTAACGTCCTGTTTCATTCTCTTTGCTACTGCGAAAATGTGGCAGACCCTGAAATTTTGACACTCCACAGACAGTGCTCCTCATCTGATGTTAACCTTTCCAGATGTCAGTCCTATCTAGGTGCCTTCTTATAATAGTAGCTGGATAAATAGGTTCTCGGATTAGAATGATCACTGAGAATGACTGAACTTAATAAAAAGATAATGATTGTACAGTTAACTTAGTAGTTACATGTAGCAAACTGCATGCCAGACATTTGGGTATAAATGGAGACTTTGACTGCCTTCCACTTGGTATCTACTGGTACTTGCTGATAACCTGACCACGGTGGGTATGAACTCTTTACTGATACCTGGATCCTTTTCTCCAGGTATTTTTCCCATTCTGTTGATCCTGTTCTATGAGTCCTCGTTAACAACAAATCTTTATAACTCTTATCTTGGCATTCCATTTGGTTAAAATTTATATTTTAACAGATGTTATATTTTAGTAACTTTTATTATGAATAGTTGCATTAAAATAACTCAGACTAGGTTTGTTAGACCTGAACCTTGTCATTCCTGTTCTTCCATGATTTCATCTAGTAATATATATAAAAAGCTTATGCTCAGGAGTTCAAGACTAGCTTGGACAAGATGGTAAAACCCCATCTCTACTAAAAACACACACACACACACACACAAAATAGCCAGGCATGGTGGCAGGTACCTGTAATCCCAGCTACTTGGAAGGCTGAGGCAGAAATTGCTTGAACTCAGGAGGCAGAGGTTGCAGCGAGCCGATATTGCACCACTATACTTCAGCCTGGGCAACAGAGTGAGACTCTGTCTCAAAAAAAAAAAAGAAAAGTAGATGTAGTAAACAGAGTTTTCCAGTGCAGAACACGATTAAAACTGAAACCACCAGCAGCAACCTGTGCCCCTTTATTCTCACCCTTTCCAGGCCACAGCTCATTTCTCTTTTTGGGAATGGCTTGCAGAAGGTTTGCTGATAAAATAAGTTGTGCCTGAATGGATGTCTTGCAGTCTCTGTGGTAGCTGGAGAAGTATTCAAAGCTGCTGCCCCAGCCAGTCTCTTAGATGCACCAGCTAGTTGTGTCATAGTGTTCAGCAGTCCTCAAGGTGCATAAACCTTCGGGTTGCCCGTCAGTAGGATCTGTGCTTGAATGCATCTGAAAAATAATGATAAAAAAAAAAATTAGGCACCGAAGAGCCCTTCCATTGAGGCTCTAAGAGTGGTCTGGATGCTTTTCCTTTTCATCCTGTAAATATACTTATTAATAATATTGTTTGATAATATTTTCAAAAAATTTTAATAAACACTTTTAGCAGCAGTGAGCTCAAAACATTAAATGTTTGATGACAAAGTCAGCACAGAAATTAGTGTTTCGAGAATGTTAACAAGCATGCACAAAATGCCGACATAATAATCATTAGAGCCAAAGTGTTATTAATGACAGTATAGAAACTAGAAGACATGTCTGCAGAAGATGTATCAATATCTATTTCAAAAGTTAGTGATTATTTTAAGAAGACTGCACCCAAAGATAATGTCTTTTTAAAAGTATCTGCAGAAGGAACATTTGCATTTCACTTAATAAAGCACAATTTTTCATTTAGGCTGATTAACTTGTTTTTCAAAATAATCTAATTTTTAAATTCCAATATTTTGCACACATGCCAGAAGTAAAGTGATAGCTAAAAATGAATTGGTTTCATTATGAGAAAATCTTTTCTAAATGATGTGAAAAACTGAAATAATTTCTTGCCAACAGATCTCTATCAAAAAAAGAAAAAAAAATTTTTAAAGCACAAATATATGACGCCACAGGGAAACATAGAATTGCAAGGAAAAAAAGCCATTGAAAGAAGTATATATGTAAGAAAATATTGATGTATATGGATGTTGGTGGAACATATTCTGCACCAACAATAATAGCAATGTGACATACAGTTTATAATACATGTAGAATTAAAATTCAGGGGAATAATAGCACAAAAATAGGCCCTGACAAATGCAAGTAGAGTGTTTTGAGGTTTTAGAATTACTGGAGAAATTACTGGAGAAAATATAAAATCCATATTTTTTTCTATGCAGAAAAAGTCAAGAATGCAAATTACTTTGTGTTTCTGTGATGTCAGTGATGATATCCCCTTTATCATTTTTTGTTGTGTCCATTTGATTTTCCTTTCTCTTCTTCTTTATTGGTCCAGCTAATGGTCTATCTATTTTGTAATTTTTTTTTTCCAAAAAACCAGCTCCTGGATTCGTTGATTTTTTTGGAGGGTTTTTCATGTCTCTATCTCCTTCAATTCTTCTCTGATCTCAGTTATTTCTTGTCTTCTGCTAGCTTTTGGATTGGTTTGCTCTTGCCTCTCTAGCTCTTTTAATTGTGATGTTAGGGTGTCGATTTGAGACCTTTCTAGATTTCTGATGTGGGCACTGAGTGCTGTAAATTTCCCTCTTGACATTGCTTTAGCTGTGTCCCAGAGATTCTGGTATGTTGTCTCTTTGTTCTCATTGGTTTCAAAGAACTTCTTGATTTCTGCCTTAATTTCACCATTTACCCAGGAGTCATTCAGGTTGTTCAATTTCCATGAACTTGTGTGGTTTGGGGTGAGTTTCTTAATCCTGAGTTCTAATTTGATTGCACTGTGGTCTGAGAAACCTAGGCAATACCATTCAGGACATAGGCATGGACAAAGACTTCATGACAAAAATGCCAAAAGCAATTGCAGCAAAAGCCAAAATTGACAAATGGGATCTAATTAAACTAAAGAGCTTCTGCACAGCAAAAGAAACTATCATCAGAGTGAACAGGTAACTTACAGAATGGGAGATAATTTTTGCAATCTACCCATCTGACAAAGGTCTAATATCCTGAATCTACAAGGAACTTGAACATATTTACAAGAAAAAAACAAACAACCCCATCAAAAAGTGGGCAAAGGATATGAACAGACAGTTCTCAAAAGAAGACATTTAGCAGCCAACAAACATATGAAAAAAAGCTCAGCATCACTGATCATCAGAGAAATGCAAATCAAAACCACAATGAGATACCATCTCATGCCAGTCAGAATGGCAGTTATGAAAAAGTCAATAAACAATAGATGCTGGTGAGGCTGTGGAGAAAGAGGAATGCTTTTACACTATTGGTGGGAATGTAAATTACTTGAACCATTGTGGAAAACAATGTGGTGATTCCTCAAGGATCTAGAACTAGAAATACCATTTGACCCAGCAATCCCTTTACTGGGTATGTACCCAAAGGAATATAAGTCATTCTACTATAAAGGCACATGCAGACGTATGTTTACTGCAGCACTACTTACAATAGCAAAGACATGGAACCAACTCAAATGCCCATCAATGATAGACTGGATAAAGAAAATATGGTGCATATACACCATGGAATACTATGCAACCATAAAAAGGAATGAGTTAATGTCCTTTGCAAGGACATGGATGAAGCTGGAAGCCATCATCCTTGGCAAAGTAACATAGGAACAGAAAATCAAACACCACCCGTTCTCACTCATAAGTGGGAGTTGAGGATTGAGAGCACATGGACACAGGGAGGGGAACAACACACACCAGGGCCTGTTGGGGGGTGGGGAGAGTGAGAGGAGGGATTTAGAGGATGGGTCAATAGGTGCAGCAAACAACAATGGCACACGCATCCCTATGTAACAAACCTGCATGTTCTGCACATGTGTCCTGTTTTTTTTTAGAAGAATTTTTTTTAAAAAGAGTGCAAATTAGAATATCTAAGGTAAATTCTTAAATAAAAGTAAAACAATGCATAAGTAATAAGTTAAAAAGGAATAATAAAATTAGCTGATTAATCTAGAAGAAGATAAACAAAAAGGAACATACAAAAGATAATATAAAAACAAATAGCAAGATGATAGTTAAGCCAGATATATCAGTTGTTTACATTAAACATACATATAGATTAAATAGTCTAAAACAGTACAATTTTTAGAGATGGTTAAAAAAGAAAAATTTGGTAAGGTGGGCATTATTAATATTAAAAAGAAATAAAAACTTTTGTTCTGCAAAAGCTCATCTAAAGAGAATAGAAAGAAAAATTATGGCCTGGTTGAATATATTTGCAAACTACACATTTGACAAAGGACTAATATCTAGACTGTATAAGGAATTCAACTGATTAAACATGGAAAATGAACAAAATACATGTACGAAAATTTCACCAGAGAGGTTCTACAGCTGGCAAATGAGCCCAGAAAATGATGTTCAGTACCATCAGCCACCAAGGCAATTCAAACTAAAACCACAATGAGACACCACTACAAATTGATCAGAATATGTAACTTTTTAAAAATGTGACCGTGCTGGCCAGGTGCGGTGGCTCACTCCTGTAATCCCAGCACTGTGGGAGGCCGAGGCGGGCGGATCATGATGTCAGGAGATCAAGACCATCCTGGCTAACACGGTGAATCCCTGTCTCTACTAAAAAATACAAACAATTCGCCGCGCATGGTGGCAGGCACCTGTAGTCCCCGTTACTCCGGAAGCTGAGGCAGGAGAATGGCGTGAACCCGGGAGGTGGAGCTTGCAGTGAGCCGAGATTGCGCCACTGCACTCCAGCCTGGGCAACGGAGCGAGACTCCATCTCAAAAAAAAAAAAAAAAAAAAAAAAAAGAAAAGTGACAGTGCCAAATATCGGTGAGAATGGGGAGAAACTGAATCCATCATACATCCTTGTTGGGAATGTAATACGGTCCAGTCACTAAAAAATGGCTTATCAATATCTTATAAAATAAATCATGCAATTAACACACAACCCAGCAGTAGCTCTCTAGAGAATAAAATGAAATAAAAACTTACGCACACACAAAAACAGTACGTGAATGTTCATAGCAGTTTTATTTGTTGTCACCAAGAACTGGAAAGTTAAGATGCTCTTAAACAGGCCAATGGTTAAACAAACTGTGTTACATGTATACCATTAAATACTGATCAGCAATAAGAATAGACTACTGATAAATCCAACAACTGGATGAATCTCCATGAAATTTTTCTGAGTACAAAAATGCTAAATCAAAAATGTTACATAGTGTGTGATTTCCTTTATTTAGCTTTGTGAAGTGACAGCCTTTAAAAAATGAGGAACAAATAAGTTATTGCTAGGGCTTAGGGGAGGCAGCAAGGTGAGCATAACAAAGGTGTGTTTGGTGATAAATAAGCCGTGCAAAGGAATCTCGAGGCAATGGAATGGTTTAGCATCTCGACTGTGGTGGTGGATACAAAATCCTATAATTACGATAAAATTGTACAGAACTAAATACACACACCCAAACAAATGATGACAAGTAAAACTGGAGAAATATTAATAAGATTAGTAGATTGTATTCTGGTTTTGATATATTACTATACTTTTGCAAAATGTTATCATCGAAGGGAACTTGGTAAATTGTACGGAGGATCTCTCTGTATTATTATTATTTTTTTTGCAGCTTCATGTGAATCAACAAAGATCTTAATAAAAATGCAGCTACAAAATCAAGTAAGAGTAAATGTCATGAAATAAGTACCTTCACATTGAGGACTACACAGTATTGTTGCTATTATCCATATAGTTACTAAAAATTAAAGAATAGCAATATAAATGGAGGGATACACCATGTTCATTGACAGGAGGATTCCATATTGCAAAGATGTTATTTCTCCCCAAACTGTTATACTCAATGCAATCTCAATCACAATCCCAGCTAGTTTTTTCAAAAAATTGACTCACTGATGCTAAAATGTTAAAAAAAAAAATGCAAAGTGCAAAAATAACAAGCAATCTCGATGACCAGAAAGATTATTCTGCAATATCAGATATCAAGACTAAATAAAAATAAAATATATAACACTTTTTATGATGGTGCATAAAAAGACAAATAAAATGGAAAAAATAAAGGGTCAAGAAACAGACACATAATATAGTCATGTATTATATGACAAAGTTGGCACCCTCATGTAGTGTATATAAATTTTTATATTCAGTACATTATATGAAATAAATTGGTTACCATATCGAAAAAGTAATGAATTTTGATCCCTACCTCTAAGTTTACACAAAAATCAATTTCAGGTGGATTGTTTATGCAAATATGAAAAGCAAAACAATACTTTAAGAATAAAACATAAAATTTGTCTTCATGAATTTCTGGTAGGAAAATGTTTCTTAAGTAGGGAATAAAACTGCTTTTTTGTTTTTTTTTTGGAGATGGAGTCTCACTTTGTTACCCAGGCTGGAGGGCAGTGGTGTGATCTTGGCTCACTGCAAACTCTGCCTCCCAGGTTCAAGTGATTCTCCCGCCTCAGCCTCCTGAACAGCTGGGATTACAGGCTCCCACCACCATGTCTGGTTAATTTTTGTATTTTTGTAGAGATGGGGTTTCACCATGTTGGCCAGGCTGGTCTTGAACTCCTGACCTCAGGTGACCTGCCCGCCTTGGCCTCCCAAAGTGCTGGGATTACAGGCTTGAGCCCCCACGCCTGGCCAAAAGTGCTATTTGTGTTTTGTTTTGTTTTGTTTTTGAGACGGAGTCTTGCTCTGTCACCCAGGCTGGAGTGCAGTGGCACCATCTTGGCTCACTGCAAGCTCTGCCTCCTGGGTTCACGCCATTCTTCTGCCTCGGCCTCCCCAGTAGCTGGGACTACAGGCGCCCGCCACCGCGCCCGGCTAATTTTGTTTTTGTATTTTCAGTAGAGATGGGTTTCACCGTTTTAGCCAGGATGGTCTCGATCTCCTGACCCTGTGATCTGCCTGCCTTGGCCTACGAAAGTGCTGGAATTACAGGCGTGAGCCACTGTGCCCGGCCCAAAAGTGCTGTTTTTAAAGAAAGAGTTGATAAATATGAGGACATTAAAATTGAGAATATATATTTAGCAGAGGACACTGTTAGGAGAATGAAAAGACTAGCACATAGAGCAGGGATTATGTATGAGAGATATATCTAATAAAGTGTATTTTTCCAAAATACATCATGAACACCTTTAACGAGTTCACTGACTTAATCACCTCACAGAATAGCAGATGCAAGGGCCATAAACCTGTGGAAACATGCTAAAATCTATTCATGATCTGGGGAATGCAAATTAATATCACAATAATAGTGGTTATATTGTTTGCAAAAATGGTCATATTAATTTATATCTCTGCAGGTATGTTCCTTTGCAAGGAGTTTTTGCATCTCCTTCCATAAAAAGGTAGCATTTATTTCCACAAATATAACATATTTAAATACAAAACCTTAGAAATTCTTGAACCTGGAATGGCCTTGCCACTTATTTTTGCCAGTAGAATGTGAAAGAAGTGATGTCATGTGCCCCCTTAGAATGTTGCTGTCACCATGCAAAGATGCCCAGGTTAGCCTCCTTAAGGAAAAGAGAGCATATGGACAGGGAGGCAGAGTGAGCAACCAATAACAAATGTCAGACCTGGGAGTGTGGCCATGGTGAACTATCCAGTGCCAATTTAGCCCTTAGATAACTAAAGCAGCATAAAAGACCCCCGGAAGGATTAGCAGAGACACTCCCTACCTGACCTAAATCAGGTTGCTGACCCACGTAATTGCACAATGTAGGAAGATGGTTTTGATTTTCAGCCTGTAAGTTTTGGTATCGTTTGTTACACAGCACTCACTAACTTGAAACAATGATTTAACTCTACACACCCACCGGAGTAGCCAAAATGAAACACAGAGGCAATAAAAATGTTTCACACAGTTCAGAGCAACTGAAATGCTTATACTCTGCTGCTGGAAGTGTAAACTGGCACAATCCTTTGAACACCACTGGCAGTATCTACCAAGGTTGAGCAGACACGTGCTCTAACACTCAGCAATTCCACTCTAGGTATCCGGCCAAGATCAATGCACCCAAAACATGTAAAAGACTGGTAACTGCAGCATTATTCACATTACTCATAACGATGCAAACTGGAGAAAACCCACGTATTCACCTAAAGTAGAATGGATTACAAAAAGTAAATGGTGATATATTCCTTTATTATACAGCCATGAGAGCAAAGAACCACAACAATATACAACTACGTGGATTGGTATCACAACCATAATGCTAAATTCCTAGGAAAGAACTAAACCAAGCTACATGGAGACGAGAGTCTCTGCTTTCCTGGCATTTTTAACGTTTTACTTTCTCCATGTGTTTTTCCCCTTATTGGAGATTATTCTGCAGAGAAAGCAGCTGCTAGACAGAAACTTAGACAAAGTTTCCCTCAGGCTTCCCTCCCCTCCTCCCTCATCAAATATGTACTATGGTACAGTCTGCCAGCCTCAGAGAGGGGTCCTGCAACTATGAAAATTGATTTTATTTCCTTCTCAATGAACTCTGCGGCAAATTTTGTGAGATTAGACAAATGAACAAAACCATATCTAAAATGGACTAAGTTGGAGTGAGTTATGGAGGTCCTAAAAAGATATCTACAAATCTATATGGGGAATCCAGGAAGGCTCTGAGCTTCTTTCTGATGGGAAATAAACATCTACCAGGTGCAGCGAATGGCAACTATCAGATGGCAGAGAAAACAGTAACAGCAGACACTGGGATGTGTGAAGGAGTACACTCTGCAGGTCACTGCCTGCTGCATGTGGACAAGGAGCACAGGGACCCGGCAAGGGATCAAGCAGCAGAGGTAAGTGGGCAACAGGCTATCCACACCGTGCAGGAAACAGGGAGCGCAGCTGTCATCACTGGTTTCTTGGTGAAGATGTGCAGACCCTTTACTCCAAGGTAAGGTGAAATAGTCATTACAAGTGCACATTTCAGAATTAGAAAGATCTGCTGGCTGTGTGATCATGGGGAGTCACATTACCTCTCATAGCTTCCATTTCTTTGTCTGTAACATCTGGATGTTAATGATACTTATCGCATAGGTTTGTTAGTAGAATTAGTCCGGAAGAGATGTAGTCTACTAACGCCAAGAGCCTTGTGCATAGTTAGTGCCCAGTAAATAGCAACCATTATAGTGCTACTGTTTCCAGGCATCTCAGAATGAAGTTTTTCACACCAGATCAAAGCTGCTTGCTGCTCTACTGTACTAGAGGCTTCCACAGTTCCTCCAAAGGGACTCTCGGTCCCAGGCTTGAAAGTCAAGTGTAAGTGCAGGACACAAGACACAGGAATGAGCCTTCTGTTTAGTATTCTGGAGCAGCTGAAAGCCCCCTTACCCTCAATCACATTTGCATCAGCATTTCCAAATTGCACATTGTTTTCTGGTGATCCTCATGATTTAAATTTTAATCATCTTTTTCTTGAAAAACAAATGAAAAATAAGAAACAAACATGAGCTGGAGATATTGCATTTCTCTAAAAAGCTACCACTAATTAAGACGTTGAAAGCGATTTTAACACCATTCCTCACCATTGTGACAAATCTGACAGGTTTACAAATTAGTATTCTGGGACTCTCAAACTGGATGTCCCTGTTTTGTCAGATTCCGTGAAGGATTGCAAACGTGCTTGGTGATTGCTGCAAGTAATACAATAGCTCGCAAAAACCAACATACACTCTCAGGAAACTGGCCCCTTGGGAAAATAATTTGGGCAACAGAAAATGCTGCCCACTGCCCTCCCCACCACCGACCCCTGCTAAGAAAAGAGGGCATACTCAGACGTGGAAAAATCAAGGTGGATTTTCACGGACCCCAAGGTGGCAGAGGCCAAGTAGCCTCCCACTACTGGGTGTCTTCTATAGGCTGTACTGGCCTGAGCCAGCAGGGCATGAGACTTACCCAGCTCTGGCCATTAAAACCCTACTTCTTTTGCTGAAATCTTTCTCCCTAAGGCTTTCCCCCATTAGTCCTGAAGCAACCCTTGGGTGCTGCGCACAATGAATCTAAAGCCACTTTCAAACACCAGCCTTTCAACTTCAACAACAGCAACAGAGAAGCAATGAGAGTTGGTACTTTAACAGGGGTCACCTGCTTTCCCATACGTCATTCTGTTGTATGTATCATCATAAACACTTTATCAATGGGAAACCTACATTCTCCCTGACTTTGCTAGTGAGACCACTTAGATTCAGAAAGATTAAGTAACTTGCTCCAATTCACATACCTAGTAAATTGTTGATTTGGGTATCAGTAATGACCCCAGAACTTGGTTTAAAGTCCTCACCAGTGTAAAATAAGTTCACCACTTTGAAATAAGTTCCAGCTAATTCATATCCATAAATATAAAGCTTAAATCCTCGAGTTCCATAAGGCAACTGGATCCACTAGGATAGCACCACTCAAAGGAATGCTATTTCAATGCAATCACCTTCATCAAAGATTTGCTGGTCATCTGCTATGGTTTGGATGTGGTTTGTGCTTGCCAAAACTCATGTTGAAATTTGATACCCAAGGTAGCACTGTTGGGAGGTGGGGCCTGGTGAGAGGTGTCTGAGTCATGGGGACAGATCCCACACAAATAGATGAATGCCATCTTGTGGGACTGAGTTCTCACTCTTGCGAGACTGGATTAATTACTGGAGAGCTGGTTTAGAAGGAAATTTAACTTCCTAAACCCTCTTGCTTCCTTTCATGCCATGTGATGTCTTTGCACACACCCACTTCTCTTTTACTTTCTGCCATGACCGGAAGCAGCATGAGGCCCTCATTGGATGCAGCTGCTCAGCCTTGGAATTTCCAGTCACCAGAATCATGAGCCAAATAAACCTCTTTTCCTCATAAATTACTCAGCTTCAGGTATTCTGTTATAGCAATATAAATGGACTAAGGCAGTCTCTATCTAGCCAGATGCTGACCTAGGTACTGGGGATTTAATTAGGAGATATTGATAATGAAACAGATACATGCTGAAGGAGAAATATGTCATTAAAAACATACTTGATAAATCCAGGAGGAAAAGAGTGATTCCCCTGGAGAGGAGATACTCTCACAAGAGTCATGAGCACTGTCCTGAGGATATGGGGCATGGGACTGTAGAGAAGACCCCACCGGTGCTGTGACTTTTCTGATCTGTAGCCCTCCCTGAGTGTGTCAATGCATATGGATGTCATTATCAGAAGTTTCCTGATACCATTTACATTTGTCAGTTCAACCAGGCCTTCATGTGTAGTTCCATAAAAAACTTCTATCAGATATTGCTGTTATTACACTGTGTTGTAGTTACAACTTGAGTTCCTTATCACTATCATGACTGTGGGTTCCTAAAGGATGGAAATCGGGTCATATTCATAGCTAGTAGCCTGCTGCAAGACAGGGGCTGGCAGGAAAGAAGTGCTTGGTAAATATTTGATACAAAACAAATCGTGAAGTTTTTCCTAAGCCATCACACAACACATTAATAACAATTTGAAGCCCTATTAAATAACACTTTCTGTTGAATAAAATTCATTTGAATTAAAAATTGGTTTGGCAGTTATGAGGAGAAAACTGCACTTGTTAAGGCCAAGTTACTAATTCTCCCAATTTCTGTGCTAGAGATTCCAATAATTTGGTCTCCTTATTAATAGGGCCCTTCCAGGATATTTGGAACCCAAGATGAAGGTGAAACCACATAGCACAGGGTGCTCCAAATGTGTAGTTTTACAGCAAATAAGCTATTTAGGATAGTTTCTCATTTTATTATGTGCTGTAGCTGTGACTGGGCTTGCTGAATTGCCATTTCCCACTGGAAAGGAGTAATTCCAGAGGCAATTCTGAAAGGTCATTCCTGACAGGGATTTTTTGATAAATTGTCTGACATAAACTCAATGTTAGATGACAATGTTTTTCTCTTCTTTCTCTCTTTTTATCTTTTCTTATGCTCCCTCTCATTTTCCTTCTTTCCTTTTTCTTCTTAATATGAAGACATTCTGTGTTGGTCAATTTAGCACGTAGGTAACAATGGAATAGAGAGAGATTCAGGTTGAATTTCAGTAACATCTAGGACATCATTAGTGGTGTCAGCTTCAAGGAGAATTTAGAAAGTGGAACCAGATGTAAATATAAGCACACCTTTTCTCACCATTGTCCCTTTCCTGTGCGTGGGTCATTCTTCCTCTGAGTCCCAAGGTGAAGACTTGTAATCCTAGCATTTATAGTGGTAATACTAACATTCAGCACACTTCAGATTCAACTATGAGCTGAGAAAGTTTTACCCATTATCTCATTTAAATTCTATTAATCATGCAGTTAAATGGTTTATTACTGCATTTCAGAGAGATATAAAGAGGCTTAGAGAAGTGAGCTATTTCAGGGTAACATTGATAGCAATAAACTAATATCCATCGCAGGCCCGTTTGCTTCCAAAAACCTGTGCATTTAGCCGTGTCCTGTTTCTCCATAATACACAGTATTCTGTATCTGATGATATCTGTTGAGGGCACAGGTCATGTCTTTGCTTTGCCTCATATATGCCTGTGTAGTGCACCAACACCAGATGCTCAACATGGGTTTACTGAAAGAAGGAATAAACAAATGAATAAACAAACAAGTGTGTGAAACCACTATTGCCTCAATAAGTCATTTATTCAACATTCCTTGAGTATTTTATCATGAACTAGACCAGAGTTCCTTAGAAGCAGAGCCTGAGACAGAGATTTGCATGATTTATTGAGGAAATGATCTCAGTAGAAAGGGGATGAAGGAAGGAAGACAGGGTAGGGCAAAGATAAGCAAAGATGTGGTCTCAGCTGGAGACTGACTTCAGCCTGATCCCATGGGGAGTGCTTGTGTGTGAATTGTATTGTAGAGTGCAATTAGGCAAAAAGCCAGACTTTTATCACTTAGTCATTAGCTGTGAGCTGTCTATAGGGGAGGGGCCACAACCTCCCAATCAGGCAGCTTCTAATAGCTAAGGGTGATTCTCTGGAGAAAGGGGCAGCTGTGAGCCATTAGCAGCCAACGGGCAAAGGAGCTGGGGGTGGGTGCCCAGTGGCTGGTGGGAGAGTGGAGTGATTGAAGGGATCACGCAGGAACCAACAGCATCTCCCAAAGCAGACATTATTAGAGCTCTATGGCCATTTCTACAGGGGATTCCCAGTTAGTGTGTGCTTTCATTGCCTACAACCCACTCCATCACTGCCCCTCAGGGCCTGTCTTAAGACCAGCCTCCCCATGAAGTCTCCCTGGACCACTCCAACTACATGGACCTCTTTCAGAAATCCTATAGTACCTCTCTCAACCAAGTGGTCATATAGTTAATCATTGCCTTTAAATGCCCTCAGATTGTTGTGCATGCATGTATCTGTTTCCTTATTAAACTTGAAAGCTCTTCCAAGGCATGGACTGTGGCATCAAATGGTAAGCCTTTATCTAGCAGCCTTGCTGCCCTCAGTCCAGTGCCCTACATGTTGTGAGCGATAAAGCAGAAGGAATGAATCCTGCACAGTAATAAATAGTAATGACAGACGAATAGTGACTGATGATAATGTAAAATTGCCATCCTTTCTATTTGTCAGGCA
Organism: Macaca fascicularis; assembly: GCF_037993035.2. Lineage (NCBI taxonomy): Eukaryota > Metazoa > Chordata > Mammalia > Primates > Cercopithecidae > Macaca > Macaca fascicularis. The sequence continues at coordinate 2,300,237 of NC_088386.1, forward strand.
ATGTGTTCATCCTATATCGCAGGAAATCTGGAGATAGAGTCTCCCTGGCAGTGATTTTATGGGTCTCTGTGATTCTTATGGCCTTTTCCATGGGCCTCTTACCCCATGGTCACCCAACAGCTACTATTGCTTCCCCAGACATCACATTTACATCCAAAAAGGAGGAGCTGTTGCCAGTTACATGTGTCCCTGTCATCAGACAAAGTAAAATTTCTCAGAAGAGATCAGAAAACTTTCACTCCTACGATACGGCCACAATTGTGTTACAGGGTTATCCTTTTTTAGCAAAGAAGTTTGGCAAAACATGCATTTAGTTTTCTCAGATGGTAGAGTACAGTGGGGTGAACTGCAACAAAGAGAACAGGAGTTGGGAGTGTCTGTCAGGCCAGCGCACAGATGTCACCTGCTACATGCAGCTACTAACTTACCTCCATTTCATGGATGAGAAAACTGAGGAGGTCATTGTCCAAGAACAGATGCACAGTGAGCCCAGTGTTCTTGCTCAACTCTGACTGTGCAGTCTGCTCCGTTGACTACTGTGCTTCATTACTTCTTCAGTTACTGCATCTTGTACCTCATTCCTCTCTCAAAATGCCAACTCTAGGACGGGGGTAATTTAGAACACCAACTTAGAGCACATCAATAAAGGTGAAAGTCAAAAATTTCTAAATCCTGGATTGCTGTTGATTTCCAGTGAAGACTAGAGGTGGGAAAGCTGGGCCTAAGCTAATTTAGGAGAGGTCATCATGACATGAGTACAAAATTAATGGCTGAACACTGTTAAACAGAACAACAGGCATATATGTGGCACCCTCCATGCTTACTAGAGAAAAATGGTTGTTCAGCAATCTTCTTTTCCTTTGGCCTGGGAAAAACCACCATTACTTTATTTGAGAGGAGAACACCTAGGTAAATTTTGCACATCATTGTTTTTATAGTTCAAACCTTCCCGTCTTAGACGATTCATTACTTTTGATGTTTTCTAAATTTCTGCTGCGAGGAAGACACTTGGCAGAATGTCTCTTGGCAGAAGGTACAGTATAAATGTGAAGCTCATAAAAGGAAGGCGTCCAAGGCATCTATCTTCCAATGTGGAGATAGGTGCAACTTCCAGGACACAAGCCGGCACAATACAGACAAGGTGTGATGGCGGTTCACACTGTGTGGGCTGGAGTTGGCTCATACTGACTCATAAGAGCTGATTGCTAGCCTTTCTTCCCAACTCTGAGTGCAAGAGCATTACACTGACAGCTTGAAATCATCCATAGTGGGAGTATTTAAACCACACTACATTTAGACCATACATGGACAAACACTACACACAAGCTCCTTTTTCTCAGAGAGCTAGTCGTTAAATATTTACTGGCACATCACTTTTTAAGCAATTGAGCAGCTCATGCAATGAGCACAATCATGTTTCTCAAAACAAAATGAAAATGACAAGGAATCTGAACAAAATGATACCAGGCCGGCCTAGGGTTTGGACCTCAGGTGTGAACTCAAAACTGCTCATCATGCCTCCTGTTATGCACACAGTCGTGTCTTGTTTTTGTCAGGGTCCTACAGTTCTGGGTAATGCTGCTGGTGGGCAACTGGCTTCAGTTTCTTTAATCAGCATTTGTCTGTTTTTTGCTTAGTACACCTGCTATTGGTAATCAGAAATCCAACAGCAGGTGGTTACATGTATTATAAGTTCCTTAATGCTTTGGGGCAAGTTTAAATACTATCAAGTTTCTGGAGGCAAACTTACAAACTCACTTCACCTTGCACATTGGAACTCTGCTCTCCCATTCATTATCCCTCTGATGAAATGACCTTTCACAGGTAATCAATAGCTTAACTGATAAATGGTAAGGCTTCTTAAAAATCCATTGCTTGATTGCTGAGACGGAATGTTTTATTCATTGACAGGTGTGATTTATCATTCAGTGGCAAGGAGGAGAACATTTGTTCCAGCTGTTCTCACCCGCATTGCACAGCAGTGGGGGCTTTCAGTCTGCTTCCATAGAGGAGACTGAGCTTTTCGTTAGGGAACTGCAACTATATTTAGCATATTAGGCCATTAGCTATCTGTAAACAATCCGCATGCATTATTCTTCCCATTGTTCATAATTAAACTCCTCATCATGGGAATTGCAATGCAGATCGTCTTTGATCTCCTATTCAGATTCCAAAAAATATGAAGCCTTTCTGTCCATATGGAATTGCTACTAGAGCTTGACCCCGCTTCGTAATGAAACAATTAGTGACAGCTACTCTTGTTGAGGACCTACTCTGTGCTAGGCATTCAGTGAGGCCCTTATATAAATTATGCATACATGTATGTGTGTGTATAATCTTTCTAGTAACCATGAAATATTCTTATTCCTGATGTCCTCTGGTCATCTACAGAGATGCACAGTGAAAACAGAACTTCTCAGATGAAATCCAAGAAGCAAAACCACTAGGAGTGATACAAAATAAGGGACTTATTATGAAGGTTTGATCTTATCCCATTGTGGAAGCTGATTAAGGTTTATCTGCAGCTGATGTTGCACCTGCAGTCATTGGGGTTGCAGCAGGCAGTATGGAAAGAAACAGAAACCACAGAGACCATCAGGAACCCATGTGATAAACTGGAAGCCACATTGATCTGTCACCACCTCCAACCCCGGATAATGGGGTTGTTCTACTCTTATTCCTGAAACTAAACATGGACTTGGTCCAGGAGCCTAAGAAGCTGTATGAGAAGACTTGGTAGAAGCTGGAGGACTTGAAGGTCCAGCTGTTGACCAAGAAAAGGAGCAGAGAACAGGGCAGATGGTGTGAACCAAGGAGCTGGCTGCTGCCTTATGCCAACAAGGCACAGCAGCATACTGTACTGGGGAAGGCTAATTCTGGGCTGGTGCTCCTGCAGGTTATTTGCCTGTGTGTTGGTGTTCTCATTTCTGTGGTGGCAGGTAGGAGCCTACCTAACTCCCATTGTCCAGTCCCTCTTGGTAGGCTCTTCCTTCATAAAGTCGCAGAACCATCCTGGCAGGCCAGCAAGCAGAGGGGACTTCAGGAGCACTGGTGCAAGGGCACAGACTTTAGAGCCCAAGCAGGGTTTGGATCTCACTCAGTCTTCGTGATGAACTAGGTGTGTGTTAACTCTCTGAGCCCGGTTACATCAAGTGCAAACTATGTTGTAAGTGATACTCTCTGGCTTGTGTGAGGATTCCTTGGGAAAAGGTTTGCAGGCAGACGGGTGCAATATCAGGAATATGATATGCACTGTACACTTAGCACATGCTGGTTCCTTTCTCTTCCTTCTGAACTCAGCACTAACCTTTAGTCGCTGTCCTGACACCCCGACCCCTGCCTCACGGCCTATTTGAGGACCTTTCCCACTCAGTGGTGCCTTATTGAAATGGATCATATTCTTGCCACCCATGGGTTGGAGCACCCACCCCTGCTGGAAAAGACCCTTCATGGGGGCGGGGCACCTTCCCAGAACTCTGAATATAAATACTTCCACCATTCCCATCAGTGACCCTCCCACCCGGCCCAAGATCCCCATTACACTGATGCAGGCCCTGAGGTCCCTCCGTGCTGCCCCTCTCAGATTTCCCATTGCTCTCTAGAGGGTCAGATATCTGCATGGCAGCTGCAGCCAGCTCTGACCTTATCACTGGTTACACCCCGAGGTGGGATCCTGTTCAGGTTCAGACCCTCTTAGTCTTCCCCACTCTCAGAGTTTACCAGGCCAAGCCTATACCTCACCTCAGTTTATAAAAGACAATAAATTAATACTCAGGGATTTTCTAGTTATGCTTTTATTTAAAATAATAAATAAAAAATAAAACGTAATTTTTAAAATCGTCTATATTTGCAGCATACAACTTGATGATTTCATATGCTAATATATTGTTAAATAATCAACAAAATCAACCTAATAAGTATATCCAACACCTTATATAGTTACCTTTTTTGTATGTATGGTGAGAATATTCAGGTTCTGCCCTTGTAGCAAATGTTAAGTAGAGAGTACAGTATTGTTACCTATAGTTACCACGCTGTGCATTGGATCTCCAGAACATATTCATCTTGCATACATGAAACTTTGTGCTTCTCAACATCAACATCTACCCACATCTCCTTCCCCTAGCCCCTGGTAACCACCATTCTATTCTGCCTATATGAGTTGGACTATTTTAGATTCCACATATATTTGAGATTGTACAGTGCTTATCTTTCTGTGTCTGGCTTATTTCATGTAGCATAATGTCTTCCAGGTTCATTCATGGTATTGCAAATGGCAGGATTTCCTTCTTTTTAAAGGATGGCTAATATTCCATTGTACATACATACCATATCTTTTTCAATTTATCTATAGATGGATGCTTAGATTTTTAAATCTTTGGATATTGTGAATAGTACTGTGATGAACATGATCGTGCAGATATCTCTTCAATTTCAATGCTTTTGGATAAATGCACAGAAATGGGGTTGCTGGGATATGATAGGTCTATTTTTAATCTTTTGAGGAACATCCATACTGTTTTCCATAATGGTCAGAACAATTTACATTACTACACACATTATTAGAAATATATGTTACATGTATATTACATACACATTTATATGTGTATTATATATATATTCACACATGCCATTGTAACAGGTGTGAAAAGTAATATTAATATCTCATTGTGGTTTTGATTTGCATTTTCCTACTGATTGGTGATGTTGAACATTTTTTATGTATCTATTAGACATTTGTATATGCCAAGACCAACTTGGTCAGGGAGACCCTAACCCAGCGACGCTAGAGGAATTAAAGACACACACAGAAATATAGAGGTGTGAAGTGGTAAATCAGGGGTCTCACAGCCTTCAGAACTGAGAGCCCCAAACAGAGATTTACCCATGTATTTAGCACGTCAGTCATTAGCATTGTTTCTATAGATATTACATTAACTAAAAGTATCCCTTATGGGAAACGAAGGGATGGGTCAAATTAAAGAAATAGGTTGGGCTAGTTAACTGCAGCAGGAGCATGTCCCTAAGACACAGATCGCTCATGCTATTGTTTGTGGCTTAAGAATGCCTTTAAGCGGTTTTCCACCCTGGGCAGGCCAGGTGTTTATGGCCCTCATTCTGGTAAGCCCACAACCTTCCAGCATGGGCATTAGGGCCATTATGAACATGTTACAGTGCTGCAGAGATTTTGTTTATGGCCAGTTTTGGTGCCAGTTTATGGTCAGATTTTGGGGGGCCTGCTCCCAACATGTATATCTTTAGAAAACTGTCTATTCAGGTCCTTTGCCCATTTTTAAATCAGGATATTAATTTTTTTTGGGGGGGGGCTATTGAGTTGTGTGCATTTCTTATATATTTGGGATATTAACCCCTTATCAGATATACAGTTTGCAAATACTTTCTCCAAATCTTTAGGGCCTTTTCATTTTGTTGGTTTCTTTTGCTGTACAGAAGCTTTTTAGTTTAATGTAGTCCCATCTGTTTATTTTTGCTTTTGTTGCCTGTGTTCTTGTAGAATCCTAGTCAAAATATCATTGCCAACACAATGGCAATGAGCTTTTTTCCTAAGTTTTCTTCTAAGATTTTTATTATTTCAGGTTTACATTTAAGTCTCTAATCTATTTTGAATTGCTTTTTGTAAATGGCATAAGGGTCTAATTTTATTCTTTTGCATGTAGATATCTAATTTTCCCAACCCCATTTATTCAAGAGATAATTCTTTCTTCATTGTTTCTTCATTGAAAATTAGTAGACTGTATATGGTTGAGATTATTTCTGAGCTTTCTATTCTGTTCCATTGGTCTGTGCATCTGGTTTTTATGCCAGTACCTTGCTGTCTTGATTACTACAGCTTTGTGGTACAACTTGAAATCAGGCAGTGTGATGGTTCCAAATTCATCTTTCTTTTCAGGATGGCTTTGGTTATTTGGGATCTTTTGTTGCAATTCAACATGAATTTTATAATTGTTTTTCTATTTTTGCAAAGAATACCATTGGAATTTTGATAAGGATTATGTTGAATCTGTATATTACTTTGGGTAGTATGGCCATTTTTAAAATATTGATTTATCCAGTCCATGAACACATTATATCTTGCCATTTATGTATATCATCTTTAATTTCTTTCATCAATGCTTTATTATTTTCGGTGTAGAGATCTTTTACCTTCTTGCTTAATTTTATTCCTAGTTTATTATTTTGATGCTATCATAAGTGGAATTGTTTCCCTGATTCCTTTGTTTCAGATAAATCATTACTGTTGTAAATAAATGCAAATGATTTTTGTACTTTGATTTTGTATCCTGTAACTTTCCTGAATTCATTAATTAGTTCCTTTTTTTTTTTTTTTTTTTGAGATGGAGTCTCGCTCTGTCACCCAGGCTGGAGTGCAGTGGTGCAACTTGGCTCGCTGCAACCTCTGTCTCCCAGGTCCAAGTAATTCTCCTGCCTCAGCCTCCTGAGTAGCTGGGATTACAGGCACCCACCACAATGCTTTGCTAACTTTTTTTGTATTTTTAGTAGAGATGGGGTTTCACCATGTCAGCCAGGCTTGTTTTGAACTCCTGACCTCAAGTGATTCACCTGCCTTGGACTCCCAAAGTGCTGGGATTACAGGCGTGAGCCACCGCTCCTGGTCTCATTTATTAGTTCTAACATCTTTTTATTTTTTGCAACCTTCAGGGTTTTCTACATATAGAATCATGTCATATCCAAATAGAGATTGTTTTACTTCTCCTTTTCTGATTTGGATGCATTTTATTTTTTCCTGTCTGATTGCTCTTGCTAGTACTTCAGGTACTATTTTTAATAGAAGTGACAAGAGGGGGCAATTCTTGACTTCTTCTTTATCTTAAAGGAAAAGCACCATTGAGTATAATGTTAGTTGTGGGCTTGACATATATGGCCTTTATTATGTTGAGGAACATTTCTTCTGTACCTTATTTGTTGAGAGTTCTTATCATGAAAGGATATTGAATTTTGTCAAATGATGTTGCACATCTGTTGAGATGATCCTATGAATTTTCTCCTTCATTCTGCTAAAATGGGGAATCATTTATTGATTTGCATATGTTGAATCCTTTTTTTCCCAGAGATAAATCTCATTTGATAATGGTGAAAATGCTTTTATTATGCTGTTCAATTTTGTTGAGGATTTTTGCATCTGTGTTCATCAAGGATATTGGCCTGTGATTTTCTTTTCTTTGAGTGTTTTTGTCTGGTTTTGTTATCAAGGTAATGCAGACCTTGTAAAATGAGTTTGGAAGTGGTCTCTCCTCTTCAATATTTTGGGAGAGTTTGAGAAGGATTGGCATTAATTCTTTAAATGTTTGGTGGAATTCGTTAGTGAAGTCATCTGCTTTAAGGCTCTCCTTTGTTGGAAGGTTTCTGATTACTGATTCTATCTCCTTAGTCATTGTAGTTCTGTTCATATTTTCTATTTCTTCAAGATTTAGTCTTGGTAGGTTGCATGTTTCTAGGAACTTATCAATTTTCTCTATTATATCCAGCTTGTTGGCATAAAATTATTCATAGTAGTCTCATGTTCCTTTGTAACTCTGTAACTACAGTTATAATGTCTTCTCTTTCATTTTTAATTTTATTTGTCTTCTTGTGTTTTTTTATTAGTCTAGCCAAGCAGTTGTTAATGTTGTTTACCTTTTCAGAAAAACAACTCATTAATACTTTCAATGATCTTTTCTATCATTTTTAAACTCCCTATTTAATTTATTTCTGCTATAATCTTTATTATTTCCTTCCTTCTGGAAACTTTGGGCTTGGTATATTCTTTTTTCTCAAGTACTTTGAGGTGTAAATTTAGGTTGTTTATTTGAGATCTTTTTTTCCCTTCATGTAGGCATTTATTGCCATAAACTTCCTTCTTAAAACTGATTTTGCTGCATCCTGTAAATTTTGATGTGTTGTTTTTTCAATTTCATTTGTATAAAGATGTATTTTTAAATTTCCCTTTTGATTTCTTCTGTGACTTTCTTGGTTATTCAAAAGTGCACTCTTTAATTTCTACATGTCTGCAAATTTTCTAATTTTCCTTCCGTTCTTGGTTTTTATTTTAATAGCATTGTGTTCAGAAAATAAATTTGTTATGATTTCAGTTTCCTCAAATTTGTTAATACTTTGTTTTGTGGCCTAACACATGACCTATCCTAGAGAGTGTTCCATGTGTGATTGAGAAGAATGTATATTTTGTTGCTGTTGGAAGAAATGTTCTGTATATGTCTGTTACGTCCATTTAGTCTATAGTACTGTTAAAATATATCTTTATTCATTTTTTGGTCTGCATAATCTATGTAATGTTCAAGGTAGGGTATTAAAGTCTCCTACTTTCTTGGTACATTAGGACTGATACAACAAAATACCTTAGACCAGGTAATTTATAAATAACATTAATTTATTTCTCACAATTCTGGAGGCTGGGAAGTCCAAGATCAAGGTGTCAGCAGTCTGGTGTCTGGTGAAGGCTCACTCTCTGTTTCATAGATGGTGCCTCTTGTTGTGTTCTTCCGTGGCAGGAATGGGGAACACTGGACTCTCACATGAAGGGCAATAACCCTGTGAGCGATCTGCCCTCATGAGTTAATCTTTTCTCAAAGGCCCCACCTCTTAATACAATCACATTGAGAATTTAGTAATAACATGTTAATTTACGGAGGACACCAACACTCAGACCATAGCCCCTACTATCATTGTATTGTTTTGTGTTACTCCTTTCAGTTTTGTTACTATCCCTTTCGTATACTAGTGGCTCCAATGTTGTGTACATCGATATTTATAATTGTTATCTTCTGCTGAAGAACTTACTGCCTAATCATTATATAGTTACATTCTCTGTCCCTTCTGACAGTTTTGATTTGACATATATTTTGTCTAATACAGGATAGCCATACCTGCTCTATTTTGGTTATCATTTGCATACATTATCTTTTTCTGTCTCTTCACTTTCAGCCTATATGTGTCTTTAAAGCTAGTCTCTTGTTGGTAGTATTTATTTGGATCTTTTTATAAATCCATTTAGCCACACTATGTTTTTTGATTTGATAATTTAATTAATTTACATTTAAAGAAATTATTGATAGATGAAGACTTTTGCTATTTTGTAAATTGCTTTCAGACTGGTTTGTTTTTCTTTTGTTCCTTCTCTTGCTCTCTTTTTTAGTTCATTTAATTTCTATGTATGATTAGGTTTAACTTTTTTCTCTTTAATTTTTGTGTATCTATTACAGGTTTGTTTGTGTGTGCTTACTATGATGCTTACCTGAAACATAGTTGCAGCAGTCTATTTTAAGCTGATGTCAACCTAACTTTGATCACATACAAATCTCTGTTTACCTCTTTTTGTAATGTGTATTTATCAATGTATTATTGTAGCAGTAATTATTCTATAATTTTGTCTTCTTTCATACTAATATTAAACATGATTTACACACCACTATTACAATATTAAGGTATTCTGAATTTAATTATATACTTACCTTTATCAGTAAATTTTATAATTTCATATGTGTTGTTGCTATTTAGTGTTCTTCAAGGGTCTTCTCTTTCAACTTGAAGAGCACCTTTTAGCATTACTCGTGGTGCAGGTCTAATGGTGATAAACTTCCTCAACTTTTAGTTGTTTGGAAATAGTCTTTCTTTCTCTTTCATTTCTGAAAGACAGCTTTGCCAGGTAAAATACTCTTTCTTGGCAGTATTTTTTTATAGCACTTTGAATATCTTACCACTGTGTCCAGGTCTGCAAGGTTTCTGTTGTGAAATCTGCTGATAGTCTTATGACAGTTCCTGTGTATGTGATAATCCAATTTTTTTTCTTGCTGTTTTAATTTTTTATCTTCAAATTTGGACAATTTAAATATAATATGTTCTGGTTAATATCTCTTGATGTTGAGCCTATTGAGGTCCTTTGTGCATCATAGATATGGATGTTCATTTCTTTCTCCGGATTTGGGAAATTTTCTTTTATTATTTCTTTAAATAAGCTTCCTCCCTGTTCTCTTTCTCTGCTTTTTCTTAGATTTCCATAGTGCACACAATGTTTCTATTGATTGTATCCCATAAATCACATAGATTTTTTTCTTTTTGATTCCTTTTTAAATTGGTGTTCCCTTCTGAATAATTTCAAATAACCTGTCTTCAAGCCTACTGATCCTTTATTCTGCTTTATTGAGTCTGCTCTTGAAGCTCTCGATTGAAATTTTTAGTTTAGTCATTATATTATTTAGCTCCAGAATTTCTGTTTGGTTCTTTTCTATGGTTTCTCTTTCTTTGTTGAATGTTTCCTTTTGTTCATGTATTGTTTTACTAATGTTGTTTAGGTTTTCTCTCTGTGTTTCTTGTAGTTCACTGAGCTTCTTTAAGATGATTAGTTTGAATTCTTCATCAGGCAATTTGTCAATTGCCATTTCACTGGAGTCAGCCCCTGGAACTTTATTTTATTCCTTTGATGGTGTTATGTTTTCTTGATACTTTATGTTCTTTGAAGTCTTGCCTTACTGTCCTTGCATTTGAAGAAGCAATCTTCTCCTCCACTCTTTACTGACTAATTTTAGGAAAGACTTTTATTAGTCAGCCCAGCTATATATTTGGGGAACGTGTCAGGCCTTTTCTATGGATGTGCCTGTCTCACACCTCTTGTTTCTTCTTTTTAAGATTGTATATCCTCTTCCAATATTCCGAAATCAAGCTGTCTCTTTGTGAGTGCTTGTTCATAATCTGCAGGGACTCACCTGTGCTGCAGAGACCTTCACAGACCATCTCAAGGATACCTGTGGAATGCTAAGGGCACACAATCAGTTATGCAGGGGCTGTAGGGGACATGTCTCACAGGGGTCATGGGCAAGCCTCTTGGTAAAGTTATCAGGACAGTTAATAGTATCTGTGTCCAGTTTTTGAAATCCACTTGAAAGTTTCAGTGAGCCCCCACCCTTTTTCCCTACTTCTAGCTCCTCTAGACTGTGTAGTTATGCTGATGCCCTCAGTAGTTTGGGTGGAATGAGGCAAAAGTGGGCCTCTTGGGCAGTATCTCACAAGCCTGGGGAAGTCAGGATCTCACATTACTCTCACTTTCACATGTGGGATAAATTGTGGGCCAATGAGGTCTCTCTTGGCACTGAGCTGTGCTGCTTTGGGGGAAGGGTAATATGTTAAAGTGACACTGTTCTTCTTACCCTCTTAACTGTATCTGCAATCATATTTTTGTGAGAACAGGATGCTGGAACCTCTCCATTGTATTCCTAGGTTCCCATATAGATATTCCTGACAGCAGTTGATTGTCAAAAATCAATGTTTATATGGGTCTGTGAGAATTGGAATCTTGTATTTTTTCAGCTTGCTGATGTCACTTCTGTTATAAAATATTTTAATCCAAGTTTATTTAGTCATAAAGTTCACAAACTTTCTTGACAATGAATTTATACTGGATATGGATGTGATTCCCCTTCCAGTTGCTCATTTCTGGTTGAGTGCAGTTACCCCATCCCAATTAATTTTACTATTAACTTGTTATGTAAATCATTCCAAGTGTCACATTATCTGCACTTTATTCACTGATTTCCTGCAGCTCTCTGAGTATTCTTTCTAATGTCCTTATTCTATATTTATATTTTGAGGTTCAAGAAAGACTTTGATACTGAGTACTACGAAATGTTAGAATACAAAGAAAGTTTCACATTGGTTATTAATCTCCAGTTTTGCAGATGAGAAAGTCAAGAATCAGAAAAATGATGGGATTGTCCCACACTCTTTGCTAGTAAGTGTTATATTGAAACAACTGAGATTTTTTTCACTCCCAGCCAATCCAGTTGCGTCTGAACTATCTCCTTAGCAACATATACCTATCTCTCATAATCGGACAATGCCCTAATGACTAAATCAAAGGAGTCCCTCAGAACTTCACTCTTTCTTAGTTGCTTTGTTCTCAGTAGATGCAAATATAAGCAGCTCCTTGAATAGCGTATGCTCTACCTTCATAGCTCTCTATGATCCTTTTGTCACTTTCGGTGTTGTTAGTGAATTAGCATGAAAGTTTGAGCTATTAGAGTCTTATTACAGCAAGTGGATTCACCTTTAATTTCCCTTGCCTGAAACTCTAATAGGAAGGTGCACTCAAGGCACAAAGATACAAAAAGTAGGTATGGTGGGCCAATCACAGACTGGTCTCATCTGATTAGTGTACACTCTCAGCTTGGCCTGCATGGATCGCATTCCCTAGACTCTCATAGGATTTGACCATATTATTAATGGCATTGGTGAGAGCAGGTGGCACCTGCGCCCCAAGCACCCCCTCTAAAAGTCCCTTGTAATACAGGGAAAATGGTGTGGGTTTGAAGCTGCTTCATGGATGCATGCACGGTTGACCCACATCTAGATTCTTTAGCTGCAAAAACCAACAGAAGTACAGATACATCACCATAACACTTCTGGGTCCTGGCTGGGATTTTCATGTTTAGAAAGGAAAAATAGTGAATAGTTCTTAATCTTAAGGTTTCCTTGTCTGTGAAACATCATGCCAGGTTCTGAGTTCAGGTTACAGCCTCTGCACTTGATTGCTCCTTCATATTCTTCAGGACACCACGACCTCAGCCTCCCTCCTGATCTCACACCTGAGTTTGAGCTATTAGAGTCTTATTCCAGCAAGTGGATTTGGCTTTTATTTCCCTTTCCTGAAACTCTAATAGAAAGGTGCACTCAAGGTATGTCCCTGGGCCATGGGAATTGATAAGGGCTGCAGATATTCCTGACATCCCTTGCTAATCATTCCCAATCAGAGTTACTGGGCAAGATCCAAACTACACTCTCTGAAGAGTCTTTCCTCAAAGTAAGTTGTCCTGGCCGACACTCCTATGGCACCTATGAATGCCAAGTATGTACACACTTACATATATCAATTTGTTTAACCCTCATATCAGCCCACAGGAAGAACGTATTTTTGTCATTTACCATGTTTTTTACAAATGTGTAAACTGAAGCATAGAGAAATTAAGTGATTCAGTGCTTGTAGCAAGTAGGTGACAGAGCTGGGATAAAGCCAAGCAGGTTTTCTCAAGAGTGCATATCTCAAGAGAGCTTGCTACGCTGCAACCTTCTTTCTCCTATGTTGTTTGTCTTTCTCTGTCACAGTGAACAAGTGACTGTGCGTAAGTTCTAGAATGCCAATCTCGATGGGTACAGTGTTACTCTTACTGTGATTAACCTTTATTTCAAATATTTATTCTTAAGATAAAGATTTTGAAAAAATATTTCGAAGAAAATCTGCAAAATGACTTTTTGGTATTTTCAAGAAAATTCTACATCCCACCATTTAATGCCATTACCCTAAAAAGCCTGTTGAAGACTCCCTTCTGTTACCTATCAATTCATTTTGTAGCCATTCCTTACTATAAAACAATCCATCCAGATTTAAAGAAATTGGAGTGAACAGTCACATTGAATGAGAAGAGCAAGAAGGATGTTCAGCCTTGCAGTTTAAAAATAGAGAGCAGATTGCGGTGATTCTGTAATACTCTGTTCTGCCTACAATGGTTGCAAACAGAACAAATAGTGGAAGGAAAGGAAACCAGTGAATTGCAGGTCATGTGGGAGAAGTTTTATTGATGCAGTGGCCGTAAAATCTCTAAACTATCGTGGTTTTCTCTGTTAGCTTCCCATTAATTGAGTATTTTGAATTTAATCAGGTCACATCTTATATTCTTTCTGTGCACAAGATAAATTACTGTAGGCTTGTAAAGCACAGAAGCTCAAAGCATATTGAGTGCAAAGAAAGGGCTGAGAGAAAGAAGGTAGACAGAGGGGGCTGGCTGGCTGTGGGCAGCTGCAATCAGCCTCTCTTCACAAAAGGGCTGCCATCTCTGACTTTGTGTGTACATTTGCATTCCAGGTCACTACTCAGGCTGCACTGCATGGTCTGAGTGCATATAAATTAAATAAACAGATAGGCAGCCGAGCTCCTGACTAGTAGCATGCTGTTAAGCTTTGGTGTTTGTGTTGACTAGTAATTCAACCATCATTACAAAGTAGTTCATCTAGAAAACTTACGGTTTTTAGGCTAGGATAGATTTTCAATAAGAAAATTAAGCTCAAGGAGGGAAAAAGAAGATTTTCCCGAAGTCCTGTAGGTGATTACTAGTAGGGGTGGAGCCACTATTCAGGACTCTTGGACAAATGCTCTTCTCACTCCCTCATGCGTCCCTGCACCAACGTCAGATGATGGCTCCTGGTCTGGGTTTATGATTGCGATGTCTGCAGTGAGCTCTGAAATTCTGGAATGGTGCAGACTTTGGGAAAGGTGATGGTACAGATTTGTCCCCTATTTTTATGTATGTTTGGTGAGGCTAATAGCTAAAATTAGATGTAGAATAGGTAAATGCATGTGTTACAGCTACATATTCCTTTTGGAAAAGGAGTATCCCGGAGGCTGAGTGCCTCCTAAGAGTCAGTAAAGGGCTTTGCTAAGGTGAAATGAGCTGTCCTCAGGGGCTCCTGGTGGTGTGAGATCATCTCCTCATTTCATGAAACTGACTAACTGAAATGAAACCCCAAAGACCTCAAATGCCGAGATAAAATTAGGTCCTCCGACTGCCAATTTCTAGCTACTCTTAACCATTGTTAATGCAGTTGCAGTATCATATCACGTGAACACAGCTTTAGCACACTTTGAATTCACCTCGTGAAGGGAGTCTGGATTGGGTTCCAGAGCTGTGCGAAAGGTTGTTGCCAAAACTGTTCTTGGAAAAATCCTATTGCCTTGTTTCTTCCCGTGATGTACAATGGTCGTTGCATATTAGTTTCTCAAGTATAGGCCACCTCTTTGTTTCTAATTCTCTTATTTGTTTTACCCTCATTTGAAAGCAAAGGAAAAACAGGAAACACTAATACAGAAGTGTCAATAATAACCTCTTTATATGGGATAAAGAGGATAGGCTAGACTATTTTCTAGTAACCAACATCCACCAGATTGTCAGACTTGCACAACAAAAGTTTATAGCTTGCTCCATGCAAAGTTCACTCTAGAGGGCAGTTACCTCTCCGGAGCCACTTTTTCTGCCTTAGCCCAGGAATGGCACTGGTGACTTATGCTCACATTTCATTGGCCAGAACTTGCCTTTGGCTCCACTACACTGCAAGGGGCTATGACCACAGCCACTTGAATGTCTGATGAAGGAAGGACAACTGCATATTGTGAAAACCAAAGTCAATATTTGCCCTGGTAGTTAATTTCTAAGATATTTAAATTCACAATTCCCAACTAAGTTTATACTCTATGATAGAAGAAGTTTTAGCAAAGATGATAGCTGCAATATGTGTATTTACCTATTCTGTGTCTTTAGCTATTAGCCTCACTAAACACATATAAAAATAGGGGGAAAATCAGTATCATTACTAAAAACTAGGAAAGGATGTCATTACATTCCCAAATTTCCTTCAGACAATAGGGCTATGATATGAGACTGGATTTAGGGAAATATTGACCAGTCAGCAAAATACTGCATGAATAGTTTTCATAGAAAACTATGAATGTAAATGGAAGAAAAAAATCCCAATATGATTCCCAAAACACTCTCTGACACCCAGCAGTGTTGGATTGGAGGTAAGGATAGGCAAATGGGGGAGTCGTTGACCCTTACCACTTCTAGTGGAGCCACCTTGAATTCTAGAAGGCACAACCAAAGGAAGTTCAGGAAGTGCTCACCCCAGTTACTGCCAGCCCCAAGCCTTGCAAGGCAAAGGGGAGGAGCTTCTGTAGTGGGCTCTCTATGAGGGTGGTCATTCCTCAGACCCAAAGCTCTTAACATCCTGTTTATACCCACAGGCTACTAAAAAGTAAGGTCACAATAACTTGAGGAGCTTCTCTATGAAATTCAAACAGCGACCAATACAATCCGTGACAAACTCATTTCAACTTGAAATTTTGGATAAGCATGGACTTTATGAATAACTGAAGAATTAAAAGCAAAGACACATATGTGTATATGTGTTGTATGGGTATATATGTATATTTATTGAATAATTATATGTGTATATACACAACATACACATATACACATATATGTATTTATGTATTTGCATTAATGATGGAAAACAGTCAACACATGTGACAGCTATAGGCTATTATCATTATTATATCAAGATCTCTTGCAAATCACAAGGAAAAATATGAACATCTCAAGACCAAAACAGGCAAAGGCTCTGCATAGACAATTCATTCATGAAGATCTACAAATGACTAGTACTAAGTAAATAAAATGGTACTTCACATTTCCTACACAGGTTCTAGATCACTTGAGAAATAAGACAGAGTCAGCAGGCTTACTATAATATGCTGGGCAGAAGACACAGCTAGAAAAGATATGCTGGACCCAGTCTGGAGCATGAGAAGGCCCACTGGAGATCACATCTGGAAGGCATCACAGTTCCCCAAGTCACTACTCCCCCTGGCCTGAGTGGAAAAGATGGGCTAGAAAAAGACCAAGCGTTTGGTCCACTGGCTCCACCTAATTGTGAAACACGGAGCTAAATGTTGCCACCTACCAACCAACTAACTGCTTTTACTTCCAGGGAGAGTAATGAATAGGGGGAAAGAAGAGTATTTACCGAAAAATCTTCCTCCTGGAAACCAGAAGGGTAGGATAATGAAGTGTTCTTTAAGACACCTTTACTGAAAGGAAAATATGTAACTTAATACAACAGTACAATTTCATCTCTACTTTATTAAAGTATTAAAATTATGATAATGATTATAATAAATCTATATTAATAATGTGTAAAAACAGATAATATATACTATTGAGGAGAGTATTTATCAATACCATCTTTTGAGAAGAAAATCTGTCACGCATATCAAAAATCATATCAAAATGTATAAAATTTATCCAGATAGTTTTACTTCTACAAATCTATGTCTAGGAAATGTTAAATAATTTTTTTTAAGAAAAGTAAAATCATGAATCTTGTAAAAATATAAAATAAATACATATCAAAGATGGTATTTGTCTCATCTTTAATGAAATAAATAAGCTATTACAACTGACTCAAAGTAGAATGGAAAGGACTCACATTGACAAGCTATCAGGAAAGCTGAAATTAATTTAAAAAGAATTTTTAAATTGGCCAGAACTCCAATGGCATTACACAGGACACAATTCAGTTGTTTTTCTATGAAAAAAATCATTTGCATTATTAACGATTTTTATAGTAATAAAATAGTTTAGAAACAATTACAGGCACAGATACACCAAAAATTATTCTAGACAGGATACTCAGTAGTCTTTATTGACCATTTTGAAGTAGTTCAGGAATAAGCAGGACAAAGATTTACCAAGAAAGAGTCTTCAAATATTGAGAATAGTGAAAAACAAAGGAAACAGGCTAATGTCTAATAATAAGCTATTAGTAAATTTAACTTTGGCATAGTTATAGACTGGAGTGCTATAAAACTACTGGAAATTACATTGTAAGGAATATGTAATTCAGTGCGGAAAAATACACAGAAAAATAATTATGTGTTCACATTGTTGCCCAGAAATTAAGTCTAATATAAGTAAACAGCAATTGCCAAGCTTTTGTATGTTTTTGTTTGTTTGTTTCCATGCATACATGTGGGGTTTTTTTGTGTGTTTAACACTATGTGCAAAGCCTTATTTAGGGTTGGAGACAAAGGAATAAATTGCTCTTCCTAATAAAGAAACTGGAATATCATGGACAAGAACAGGCAACGGAAACTGGAATATCATGGACCAGAACAGGCAACAGGGAAGAGAATAATATTTAGTCAGAAATAAACCAAGATAATGACAGTGAGCCAGATTTGAGGACAACTGAGAGAACAGACCAGGAGCAAGACATAAATTCCCTATTGCTAATGAAATATCATCACAGGGATGGCTAATACAAAACCATGGCTTCTGCCTGTATTACCTGATCCCTTAAGTAATTTTCTGTGCTTCAAGAAAGTTTGTTGAATATTAGAGCCTTTGGATAGTGATGCTGTGGAGAATTTAAAAAATGAATAAGAATAAGTAAGAAAAATGAAGACAGAAACGTACAGAATTAGTAAGTAAAAAGAAGACAGAAACTGCAGGAAGAGAGTGGGATTAAGCATGTTGCAGAAGCAGAGGATTGGAGTGAAAGTTGAATGTAACCTAACAATGCTTTTGCCTATTTGTTAAATAAAATGCTGAGTTTCCTATAACATGTGGACTGAGTGATCAAACCATCCTTGTCAAACATTAGAGGATTGTGGATAGACCTGAAGATGCTTGAAGGAAGATTTGTGGTTTGCATATGCATAGAAATAAATACCAAAATATTAATAGTGTCTATCTGTGATTAGGAAAATTATTTTGGAATTTTAATTTGTCCTTTATTATTTTTCTCTATTTTGCATATATTCTTCAATAATTATTCCTTTTGTGATAAGATTAAATTTTACTTTAAATAACAAAAAAATAGAACTTTCCAATGTTAAAACCTAAGACCTATAGAGCCTACTGCCCTCCACACTCCTCCTCTACATTCGTGTGCAAGAAATACCACACACTCAACTGATCCTAAGCTAAGTTTGTAATTCTGTACCCAAATCCTGTTCCTCCTCTTGCCTGTCTTGGTGAATGTTGGCTCATTCCAGCATCTTGGAAAAGATAACTCTTTCTGCAACTCTCCACTGTCCCCATATGATGGGAAAACTGGTCCTTGTGAATTCCTCTCCCTTACCAACTTCGATATACACTCTTTGTACTTATTACTAATAAATCCTCATCATATCTTGGCTAGATTGCATCTATATTTCTTTAGTCATGCTTGCTCCCAATTTAGTCTCCATTCTGTAACAAGAATTTCTTTAAATGCAAATTTGATTATGTCTTTCAATTTGTTAAAACTCTTTAGAGAACTACCATAGCCTTTATACTTCAATCCATTCACTGTGGAGTAGCTTTGTAGGCTTCCACACATCCCCTCTCGTAACCCAATCTCATCTTCCGCCACTTTCCATCTCTCTCTCTACACCTGTGCATGTGAGATGAATTGCAGGTGTGAGAACACCTTGAAGACCTCTAAGCCTTTACACAAATCTCCTCCGAATTTCCTAGGGTATTCTTTAGCCATTCTCTACCTCATTTTTCAAAACCCAGTCCACATACTAATCCTTAGTGAAGCCTTGTGTACCCTCAAGTTGAGGCAGGCATCCCCCACAACCTCTATCATCTTTTCTTTGACAACTGTTATAGCTTTATCAAAGTATATTTTAATTATTATCTCAATGGCCTGTCTCTTGAAGGTGGCTGTGTTTTATTGCTGTGTTTCTCCTGGGACCTTGCCACATGATTTGGCATTCAATGAATTGCTGAGGAATGAAAGACTCTGGCACACTTTCCATTAATGGGAATGAGACTTGTGTGGGTGTAAATTGTGTATGAATGAGGGTCTATGTGTAATTAATACTTTTCTCAAATTTCTAAATGATGAATAGATGTCCACCCTGGGAGAGCATCGTCATCATGATGGTTATGGAATGAGAAAGGAGAATGGGCATCAAACCTTGTGCTTGGCCAGGAAGAGGTTAGAGGAAAGTCCTCTAAGAAGGGTGGTTAGCCCACTGCCTCTTGGCCTGGCGGCTGGACTGGTTGTGGCTTTGAATGAAAAACTTTTGTCAACTTGAAAATCATCCCATTTTTGCCTGGAATTTAAGTCTCTGTCTTCAGATCTGGAATTTAAGCCTCTGTCTTCAGATCTAGTGAAGTTCCTGCAATGGAGGATTTGGCTAAAGTTAATCTAGAAAGAGATTCGCTGCAGTCTCTAGTGGTCTAAGCTGTGGCAAGAACAGGCAACAACACAGTGGTGTTCCAGCCTAGCAGACAGGACCAGATCAATGAGTGAATTAAAGCCCACTTCTGCCAGGAGCCTCTTTCAGTGAGGGAATTTGGCTTACTAAATGTGAATAGCCACTATTTTGTTTATCCTATCTATGCATAAAAATATCCAGCATCCTTGGGCAATGGTACTAGTGAAGACTGCTATGCAGGCATTTGACTGTCTGTGTCATAGCTTTTGCCCCAGGCTAAGGCAGAGTTCACACCTGTGCAGACTACAAAGGCCAGGTGTTTGTTTACTGGGTTCAAAGACAAGCTTGTCTTGGAGCAGGAAGCAAAGAGTCTTTCTTTGGCTTCTGTGATACTTTCTGGGATTGGGAGTGGGAACAGAGGGAATCATTTAACTTCCCATACTTCCTCAGTACAGTCTTCTGCAAAATGAGGACAACCCTTCAGTTGTTCTTCCTTCCCCACTCGTACCCTTGGAGACATTTCAACTTAGAGAACTGGAAGGATCTGAGAGACCATAGTCTGTAACTTTATTTTAGCAGATGATGAAGTCAAAGCCCTCATTGCTTCACTAAAGAGACCTTTCTCAAATGCACATCTACAGTGAGTCATTCCCACCTATAGCCACGTTAGCACTTCCCACTGCCTCCACGTTGAGTCCTAGCTCTCTTTAATGGCTAAAGAATCATCAGGTTGGTAGGAGCTTCCCCTGCTAGTCTCTCCAGACCATCTCTTGCCACCCATCCTGCCCCACCCTTATTCTACCCCATGACTTTCCTAGAGAAGCTGCATCCCTCTCAGCTCCAGACTTCTGCTCCTGCATTTACCAGGATTTTCTTTCTTACTTGGAGACTAGCCTCTGAGTTCAAAGCTCCTCTCCTGCCTTCCTAGGCTGGATGATGTCTCTCTTCTCTGCTCCTGCCTCACATTGCTCTTCTCTGTCATTGTACACTCAGTGATACAGCCACTGTCTGTGTCCCTCACTGGGCCAGAAGAGCCTCTCAGCTGGCATCTGAGCCTGATTCACCTCTGCCTCTCCACAAGCTCATGGATCCCAGAGGGTCACTGGTCAGTAACCTTTTGTGAGAAGGTGAAGGAGGAAGGGGCAGCTTAGTAAGTGACAGAGTCCATCAGTGTCTACATGGGTAGATGAGAGGATGGGTGAGTGGGTGTCTGTGTGAGTGAGTAGGTAAGGTCTAGGTGGGTGAATGAATGATTAAGTGCCTAGGTGAGTACGTAGATGGGTGCCTAGGTGGGTGAGTGTCTAGGTAGATCAATGAGTGAGTCAGTGTCTAGGCAGATGAATGAGTGGATGTGTAGATGGGTGAATGACTGGGCATCTAGGTAGATGGGTGAGAGGCTGTCTATATGGGTGAGTAAATGGGTGTGTAGATAGATGGAGTGAGTGGGTGGGTGTCTAGATGGGTGAGTGATCCTTGGTGGGTGAGTATTGGGTGCCTAGATGAGTAAGTGGGTGTCTAGATGGGTTGGTGAGTGGATGTTTGGGTGAGTGGAGATTTAGGTGAGTGAGTGAATAGCTATCTTGGTGGGTGGGTGGGTGAGTGGGTGTCTAGCTGGGTGGGTGAGTGGGTATCTAGGTGGGTGGGTGACTGGGTATCTAGGTGGATGAATGAGTGGGTGTCTAGGTGATAATTAAGTGTGTGTCTAGGTGGATGAGTGAGTGGGTGTCTAGGTGGGTGAGTGGGTTTCTAAGTGATGATTGAGTGGGTGTCTAGGTGGGTGAGTGGGCATCCAAGTGGGTGAGTGAGTGGGTGTCTAGGTGGGTGAGTGGGTGTCTAGGTGATGAGTGGGTGTCTAGGTGATGAGTGGGTGTCTAGGTGAATGAGTGAGTGGGCATCCAGGTGGGTGAGTGGGTGTCTAGGTGATGAGTGAGTGGGTGTTTAGGTGATGAGTGAGTGGGTGTCCAGGTGGGTGAGTGAGTGGGTGTCTAGATGCATGAGTGAGTAGGTGTCTAGGTGGGTGGGTGAGTGGGTGTCTAGGTGGATGAGTGAGTGGGTGTCTAGGTGATGAGTGAGTGGGTTTCTAGGTGATGAGTGAGTGGGTGTCTAGATGCGTGAGTAGGTGTCTAGGTGGGTGGGTGAGTGGGTGTCTAGGTAGGTGAGTGGGTATCTAAGTGAATGAGTGGGTGTCTAGGGGGATGAGTGAGTGGGTATCTAGGGGGATGAGTGAGTGGGTGTCTAGGTGGGTGGGTGAGTGGGTGTCTAGGTGGGTGAGTGAGTATCTAAGTGAATGAATGAGTGGATGTCTAGGTGGGTGGGTGAGTGGGTGTCTAGGGGGATGAGTGAGTGGGTGTCTAGGTGGATAAGTGAGTGGGTGATCTAGCTGGGTGGGTGAGTGGATGTTTAAGTGGATGGGTGAGTGAATGGGTGTCTTTCTGGGTGGGTGGGTGAGTGGGTGCTTAGGTGGGTGAGTGAGTGGGTGTCTGGGTGGGTGGATGAATGCGTATCTAGATGGGTGAGTGAGTGGGTGTCTAGGTGGGTGGATGAGTGGGTATCTAGATGGGTGAGTGAGTGGGTGTCTGGGTGAGAGAGTGGGTGTATACATGGGTGGATGTTTAGGTGGGTGGGTGAGTGAATAGGTGTCTTGCTGGGTGGGTGAGTTAGTGTCTAGGTGGATGAGTGAGTGTCTAGGTGGAGGGTTGAGTGGGCGGATGAGTGGGTGCTAAAGAGAGTATGAGTAGCCAAGTACCCAGGTGGGTGGACGAGTGAGGTGGGTGGATGATACGTGAGTTTGTCTGTGAGTGGTGACAGTGTGTGGTGGTGGTAGGAAGAGGTTGGGTAGGAGAGTAGGTGGTTGAAACAGGTAAGCAGCTGAGTAGTGGGTGTGCGGGCACATGGGTAAGTGAGTGGGTGATTGAAACATTAATGGAATGGAGCGGGAGCAGCATGATAAGCTCAAAATCCTACAGAGCCCAGGCAGGCACCTCACATTCCTGACAGATGCTCTCTCCACACCCCGTGCTGTCCCCATCCCCTCTCTGAGTCCCCACTGCTGTCACTCCACACTCATATTGCCCCTTCATTTGCCAAAATGCATGCTACATGGTCACCTGGAAGTAGAAGGCACTAAGATACAAACCAAACCAAATTGGCCTATCAGCCCTGTGCAAATGGAAGGCTGGCACAGATGAAGCAGCTTCTGTCAGACCCTCCAGCACAGGCCCTGGGCAGGGAAGGGGCCCTGGGGCTGGAGCAGCTATCTCTTCACTGGCAGGTGACCTCACACTCAGCTGTGCCACCAGGGGAGAGGTAGTCATAGCAGGGAGATGAACATGGCCAGGTCCAATGGTGTGAGTGGATGCAGATCTTCCGAGGTCAGAGGCTGCATCCAGTCCATCAGTGAGTCCTCATGATCCAGCTCAGAGCTGGAAGAGGACGGCATAAGGAGGGGCTGAAGGAAGGTGTCCACCAGACTCTGAAACTCCATTGGAGGAAGAACATTACCTAAGGTAATGTTCTTAGGTTACCTAGGTACCTTAGGTAATTACTTAAGGTAATGTTCTCCCATGCCTGCTGAAAATCCTGCAGGGACACAGCATGATATTACCTATGGTTTTGGAAAATAGATTATAACCAAAAAACCGAGGACATTAAAAAGAACGATAACAAGTCAGGTGGTGTTTGGAATCTCAGCTCCTCATAAAACCGAATTCACAAGCAGCAGCAGTGGGCGAGAATGGCTATTTCCCCAAGGTGGAACCTTAAGAAAAACACATTTTGAAAGTTAATGAGGGAGGAAGAGGCAAAAAGAAACACAATTTGCTTTAAAAACATATGGAGAGAAAAATTCTCAACAGATTCCCACGCAGCGTTTGTGATCTGGTTGTCTGACATTTGTGTAGCAAGGACAGACCACCGACTGCTTAAACATGGCCCGTGTCTACAAAATCACATTTATGGGTGGTTACAAATTCCATCGCTTTTATTAACTGCTTGAAATGTTATTTACTTGACTGAATTACAGTTCTGGCCATTAACACTTTGGAATAACAACCTAGTTAATTAACATGGGCGAGCAGTGACAATGCCGCCACCATCCTTAAGAGGACCACACCGGCACAGAGAGCTCCCAGTGCTGGGCGCTCTGCAGTGAACACCCTGAGATACAGCAGGGGCAAGGTTGAGTGGGCTGAACAGCGTGACTCCTTGGGGCTCATTCATCCATCTCCTCCGGAGGAGATGATGATGCTTCCTTCAGGGCTGCTCAGTGCCCTTGTATTTGACTCCAGGGATGAAGGAGAGGGCACCCAGGGTTTCCCCAGTGCCTGATGTGCACCAGGGGCTTAGGTACATTATCTGATGTTACCTTGTTATTAGAGGGTAAGTCACATGTTTCTAGTCCATATTTGCAATAGAGCGAACTAAAGTTAGTGTGATCAATGGAGTTGCTCATGTTTCCACCCTGTGACGGGCAGAGCGAGGTTGGACTCCCATGGCTGTGGTGGTGACGCCTGTCAGCTGCTGCACCGGTCATCAGCTGTCTTTTAAGAAGCTTTCCGGAGCATCGAAATGGGAAGCGAAGAAAGTTAAAATGAAGAAGGCATGTTTTCCATTTTCACAAAGTGGCTGTGCCTCTCTCCATCCCTGTAGCTTCTGCCCACAGCCAAATCTTCATGGGATCTGCAGGCATGCTGTAACTCCGCACAAGTACACCTCCCCCGGGAGCAGCACCAAGCCACAGGCCTGCCTGAGCTGTGCCTCTCTCCTGATGAACAGCCTCTGCTGCAGTCACTCTAGAATTTTTTTTTTTTTTTTTTTTTTTGCCTTTTACAAGAAACACACAGTGTTATAACCATCTGGCCCTTTTATTTCTCAGTGGAGCTGCGTGTGTTCAGTGCTGACCTTGCTGGCCTTGCATTTGGCTGCAAGCAATCCTCTTATTAAATCAGAAACCAGAGGGGACCCCTGCCCCTTACCCCTGACCCCAAGACAAGCCTGAGGCTGGCCTCATCCTGACTTCACCAGATTGTCTGGCATTTAAATGCCAACATCTCTCCAAAGAGCCGTGATGCAGGCAGGAGGCTGTGCACAACTTTTTATACTTCATTTCTCATTTATAGGAAGAAAAGAAAAGGGAAAATGTCACAGGAAATTCAGTGCTGACACCCAGGGCAGATAGCTGGTTGGACTGAGAAGGCAAATGCCTACTGGATGAGGCTCCAGGACTCTGCAGAAAGGTTGGGGGCCCTCCCATGTGACCCCATGACCTCTGACTGTTGCCTGCAATCTACTGTCAGTGTGACTGCATTTCCAGAGCACCTACTGCATGCAGGGCACTGTGCTTGGCCATTGGCATGCCCTGTCTCACTCCTCAACCTTCACACCTATCCTGAGAAGCAGGTCGTGCAGCAAGTGTCAGAAAGTCCGGCTTGGCAAGGCACAGAGAAGGCCTGCTGTCTTCAGGCCTGTGGCCCTGATGATCAGCCTGCAACTTCAAAATCTGCAAATGGGGCATTCACTGTGGGCACCGAGTGCAAATAGGGGCTATGACCAGTGCTTTCTCTGCCACAGACCACACAGTGCAGAACAGTGATGAGAAACTGCTCAGCCAGATGGGATTCAAATGGGCAAGTTCAGTAAAGTAACTGCATGTTCTCTGTGGTGCCCAGCCAAGATGCCTAGGGTCTCTTCCTGTATTTGGAATATTTGGATTTCCCCCGGACTGCCCTGGCATGCAGACCTCCTGCATTTCTTTGCTTCACCAACTCTGCTTTTGTGGCTCGTTGACACTCACAACCCTCTGCTGACTGACCCTTTCTGTAGATAGTTTATTTTTACCTAGTGTTTCCACAGCATGGGTTCCCATGAAGGCAGGGACCTGAAACAG
Organism: Macaca fascicularis; assembly: GCF_037993035.2. Taxonomy (NCBI): domain Eukaryota; kingdom Metazoa; phylum Chordata; class Mammalia; order Primates; family Cercopithecidae; genus Macaca; species Macaca fascicularis. Next base: position 2,325,910 of record NC_088386.1, read on the forward strand.
AGACCTGCATGCAAGTAGATTATTTGGGATGTGATCATTGAGATCAAGAATGGGGACTACAGGGGTAGGATGAGAGCTTGCGGACGAGGGGAAAGGCAAGACAAGGACGAGTATGGGATTTGCCATCACTAGGGCGGAAGATTTCTGAGCAGCCTTAGGAGCTCTTCCTCAGCCCTTAACCCCACTTGGTGAAAGGTAGCCCAAGGTGTTAACTCTCTGGCATCTCTGGGTTGTGCAAGGACAGAAGCTGAGGTGCACAGATGCTGCAGGCCATGACATCAGCTCATCCCATGGCAGGAAGCGAGAGTCAGGTAGCATCTGTCTGAAGTTGCCACAAGGCTGCTCAGCCCCGGTCACCGAAGGAGTGGCTGGAGTGAGAAGGGCTGAGAGGATTTGGGTGGTGCACCCATGATGTGCTACAGACTTACCATTGCACCTTTCATTTTAAGTCAAGATGTTGACTCAGGATTGAACCAATATTCTACCCTAAGCAGTTACTCTTTAGATTTTGCTTGCCTCAAGAATATTCCATTTCTGTTTTTGTTTGTTTTTTTGTTTGTTTTTTGAGATGGAGTCTTACTCTGTCACCCAGGCTGGAGTGCAGTGGTGTGATCTTGGCTCACTGCAACCTCTGCCTCCCAGGTTCAAGCAATTCTCCTGCTTCAGCCTCCCGAGTAGCTGGGATTACAGGCGCCCACCACCACACCCAGCTGATTTTTTATTTTTATTTTTAGTAGAGACAGGGTTTCACTGTATTAGCCAGGATGGTCTCAATCTGCTGACTTCGTGATCCTCCTGCCTCGGCCTCCCAAAGTGCTGGGATTACAGGTGTGAGTCACTGCGCATGGCCTGGATGTTCCATTTCTTAAAGCCAACTTTGCCTATCTCTGTTCTTACACACACAGACACAGTAGTTGATTCCTTCTGGGCCAATCAGAATCCCCAATTTAGAGATGCCCTGTTGCAGACAGACAAATACAATGAGACTCAGAGACATTAAGGAACTTGCCTCAATTCACTGAGCCTATAGCTGCTCGGAAAGGTCTTAAACCCAGACTTTGTCCTTTTTTTCTACTGCATCACCCTACCTCTTATCCTACTAGACTTTAGAAATTTAATGTTTTTCATTAAGATTGCCTCAAGTAACTGTCTCTTTTTGTTTGTCTTGATCTATGCAAAATTTCTTTCTCATGAGTCTTAATAAGACTTCGATGCCTCCTCATTGTCTACAGAAGAGACTGTAAATACCTTACAATGGCTTTCAAGGTTCTCAAAGAGGTATTTCCCAGCACACCTTTACTTCCTAATAAGCACTTTATTTAGCAATATGAGATTATTGTCTTAGAATTTTTCAAAACCCTCCTAGTTTGCTGCCCTTGCTATTTCCAGTACTTGGCATTCCCTCTACTTCTCTGTGCCCGAAAATGATAGAAGTAGCTTTGGAATTGGGCAGTGAGTGGAGACTGGAAGAATTTTGGAAAGCATGCTAGAAAAATCCTAGGTTCCTTTGAAAAGACAATTAAATAAGGACACTGTTGAGGAAAATAAGGAGAATTTTAGAAACATCTTAGAAATCACCTTAGAAAAAGCCTAAATTGCAGTAAACAGACTGTTAGTAGACATCTGTACTTGAAGGATACTATTAGCCAGGGCTCAGAGGGAAGTGAGTGACTTGGTATTGGAAACCAGAATAAATGGGATCCTTATAAAACAGTGGCAGGAAACTTGGCAAAATTGTATCTTGTACATTCAGAGAGATTTGAAGCGTGAGGAAGACTAGGAGGCTGCTGCCGTTTGAAGATGAAGTATACAATATGACAGGGAATTGAGTGAACAGAAAGTGTTGATGGGGATCCCAGCAGATAGCCAACAAAAGGGAAACTCATTTCCACAGCAGCAAGGAACTGCATTCTGCCAAAAACCTAAGGAACTTGGAAGCAGATCCTTTTCTGGAGCCTGTAGATAAGCGCCTGGCTTGCGAACACCTTGATTTCAGCCCTGGGAGACTCCAAGCAGAGGGTCCAGGTGAGCCTACCTGGACTTGGGACCTGCAAACTATGAGATAATAGATGTGTGTTGTTTTAAGCCACTGATTTTGTGGTAATTCACGACAGCAGAGGTAGGAAACAACTACACTGAAATTCATCGTACTTCTCACATCTGTTGTCATGTTTTTCATCTGTTTTGGAGAATTATCATCCACTCCTAACACATTTTGTCTGATCCGTTCTTTCTGCCCTCTCCTCCTGGACATTGAATTAGATGAATGTTAGATATTTTCATCATTGTCCTTAGGTTGCTTATGTTTTTTTTCTTTCTTTCTTTTTTTTTTTTTTTTGAGACAGAGTAGCTGGGACTATAGGCGCCCGCCACCATGCTCAGCTAATTTTTTCTATTTTTTAGTAGAGACGGGGTTTCACCGTGTTAGCCAGGATGGTCTCGATCTCCTGACCTCGTGATCTGCCCACCTCGGCCTCCCAAAGTGCAGGGATTATAGGCGTGAGCCACTGCGCCCGGCCAGGTTGCTTGTGTTTTGACATTTTTTTCATGTGTATGGTTCATCTTTCTTTCTCACTAGTATTCAGAGAGACAGGTAAGCAGAGCTTATTCCGTTTGGTGTCTCCCAATCTCCTAATCCTCTCTTCAGCGTCGCCCAATCTGTTATTAAGCTCACTTGCTGAGTTCCTAATTTCATTTTTGTTTCCTTCAGTTTTAAAAATTCATTTGATTCTTTTCAATATTAATACATTCCAGTCCTCTGGTGGATTTCTCCATCGTGTCATTTATTTTCTTGACCATATTAATAACAAGTATTTACTAGTGTGTTTTTCATTGCTGTATTTCTGTTGTTGGATTTTTCTCTTGAACTGGTTTCTTATGCTTCATAACATTAAATTAAAAGCCACTCATGGCCAGGCACTATGGCTCATGCCTATAATCTTAGCACTTTGCGAGGCCAAGGCGGGCAAATCACTCAAGGACAGGAGTTTGAGACCAGCCTGGCCAACATGGTGAAACCCCCCATCTCTACTAAAAATACAAAATTAGCTGGGTGCGGTGGTGGGTGCCTGTAATCCCAGCTACTCAAGAGGCTGAGGCATGAGAATTGCTTGAACCTTGTGGGTGGAGGTTGCAGTGAGCCAAGATCGCACCACTGTCCATTTTGTAATTGGGTCATTTGTTTTCTTATTATTGACTTTTAAGAGTAGAGTGTATATTTTGAATACCAGTTCTTTATCAAATATGTGTTTTGAAAATATTTTCTCCCAGTCTGTAGTTTGTCTTTTCATTCATTCGCCTGGGCGACAGCGAAACGGTGTCTCAAAAACAAACAAACAAACAAATAGCAACGACAAAGGCCACTCACTATGTATAAAACATTGAAGAGACCCTGGATAATGTTCTATTTCTTCAGCTGTGGCTCAGCCACCTCTGGCAGGTGGCTACAGTAGAGGTACATAACTCTAACCCAAGATGTGTTCGAGCACGGTGGAAGTTGGCTTTCAGTCTTCATAAGGGTTGGTGTATTTCTGGTTCACCCTCACTTTTAGAGTAAAGCCCACCAAAGGTTGTAACTGAGACCCTTTAACCTTTTGACTCCTGGTTTTTACCACTTTCTGCTCACCTTACGCTCCTGTATTCTAGATTGAGAACAGGCTTACTTCCCTTCTCTCTGGGACCTTGGTCTTTTTGGCAAATCTTGTCTTAATTTTGTTCTGCTCTTCTCAGAAGGCTCCAAGGGATCTGCGAAACTACTTCTTTCTGCTTGACTTTCTCCTAGGCTTCTCATCCTTCCATCAGCATAAGCCACAGCACATCAGTCATTTCAAAGAACTTCCTTTCTCTCTGGGAATTTGGCCCCTTAAGTCTAAGCTCCTTTCAGTCTGTGGTCACATCAATCCTGGATCCTTAGAGGACTTTTTCTTTCTTCTTGCGGTTAAGGAAATAGGAGGAGTATCAGCTGTATGAGCTTTGGATGGGCCAAGTAACACATATGTCTTTTGTTCGTAATCCTTTGCCTGGACTTGAGTCACATGATTGCACCAACCACAAGGAATGCTGGAAAGTGTGGGCTATGCCTGTGCCCAGAATGAAAGAGACAGGTTTTGTGAGCACACAGAAACCTGTGCAACAGCACAGTCTAGATTTAATAAACTGAGAGATTTAATTTGGGGAGTTTAATAACATTGGAAATGTGGAAGTGACCCCAACGACCTCTGAAGGTGCCTTCAGGCCTAGAGATTCCTATTTGATTTCTAAATGTGGCTTACTAAAGGACTGCATACAGAATGCTGATACACACAAAAAAATAAGAAGACGAGGACATTCTGCTCATTTTTAGGAATTAATGCTACATTCGCAATATAGCATATTCTTGTCTGAGGTGCCAAGAGAGTCTTCATGATTTAGAATTTACAATGGCCTCCCTTAAAAATACCATTCCTGCACAAATTAATTCAGTGAGTCCTCTGAATATTCAACTTCAATGAGCTGGAATAAATGTTCACTGGAGACTGGATAACTTAAAAGTTTCATCTAGCATAAAGCTAAAATGCCTTTGTATCCAAGGAGAGTATTATTTTATTTCAAATTTTCACTGTTGTTAAATTATGCTTTAAGTCTTAACTCCATGTATTTACCACCTCTGAACTTTTAATAGGTATTTGGGGGATGCAAGAAAAGCAAAACCAACATACGTTTTTTAAAGATGTTACATTATAACTAATGAAACTTAGGTGCAGAAACTGATAATGAAGTAATGCATCTGGAGAAGACAGACCTTTGGATCAGAAAACAAGAAGCACACAATAAGGGCTATTATTGGTGATTTTAAAAAATTAATTTATTTTATTTTTAGAGCAGTTTTAGGTTTACAGAGAAACTGAGCAGAAAATATAAAGAATTCTCATACTATGGATTAGTTGGGTACATTTACTACAATTGATGAACAGATGTTGATATATTGTTATTAACTAAAATCTATAGCATATATTAGGATTCACTTTTTGCGTTGTACGGTTTTATAGGTTTTGACAAATGCATAATGCCATTTACAATAATATAAAGAATGATTTTACTGCTGTTGTTTTAATGTGACATTTCTTGATGATATTTGATGTTGAACATATTTTCATGTACTTAATTGCATTTCAATATCTTTTTGATGAGGTATCTGTTCAGATACCTTGCCCATTTTGTAATTGGGTCATTTGTTTTCTTATTATTGACTTTTAAGCATAGATTGTATATTTTGAATACCAGTTCTTTATCAAATATGTGTTTTGAAAATATTTTCTCCCAGTCTGTAGTTTGTCTTTTCATTCTCTTAACCATGTATTTCACAAATCAGAAGTTTATTAAAGTCCAAGTTATCAATTTATTCTTTCATGGATTGCACTTTTGTTAGTGTATCAGAAAATCGAACCTCAAGTCACCCAGAATTTTCATCTATGTTGCCTTCTAGGAGTTTAATAGTTGTACATTTTACATTTAGGTTTATTACCCATTTTATGTTAATTTTTATAAAAAGTGAAGTCTTAGTCTAGTTTTATTTTTTTGTATGTGATGTCCATTTGTTTCGGTATCATTTTTTGAAAAACCTCTCCTTTCTCCATTGAATTATCTTTGCTTTCTTATTTTTTTTGGGGGGGAGGGGGCGAGGAGGGTGAGGTGGGTGTTTAGGGATTAACTTTGTCTTTAATTTTTAGAGCACATGTAAAACTCTTTGGAGGTGCTTCATATCTGTAGGAGGAAGTCCAGATGCCTAACTGGGTATTCAAAAGCATTCAGAATATATTCCCTGTTTACTGTTTTCTAAAATATCATCTATTACATTTATTACTATACACATATCTGCCTACTTTCTGTTCCTCAAACTCCCCTCAGATTCTCATACCTCCTTCCCTTCTGTACATTGTTCTAATTGGAATGCCCTGCTTTGTATTCACCTGGACACATTTTCTCAAGACTGTGTGGGCAGACAAGAGTCTGTTGACTTTGCAAGTGATTTGTGACCTCCAAGTGATTGGTGACATTGAGAACAGCAGTTTCTGTAAGTGAAGGCAGAGAAAGAATAAAGAGTAAATTACAAACTTGAGGTGGAGAAATTTGCCGTAAGGCAAAAAGAAGGAAGGAGAGAAGGGTAGTAGGTAGTAGCTGGATGGAGATGTGGGACTAGTGGAATATTTTTGTTTTTGGATGAGAGTAAATAGAATGTTTGTTTTTGGATGGGGTCCTTCCTCCTTTGAAGTACTCATAGCTTTATGATACTCCTCTGAAGTACCCACACCTATTTAGTTGGCATATTCCTTACTTTCACTTACAGGTGATTTGATCCCAGTCCTCAAGCACCCACCAGAGGGCCTTGTGCACATCGGCCTCTCTGCCAATGCTGTTGAATGAGTGACAGCCTTCTGAGGGTCAGGCACTGATGACCAAGATTAGGAAACTGCAGAGTGTGGTGAGAAGGCATTTGTAGGGAAAGTGGTGTAGGGCCCATGCTTATGCAGGGAGGTCAGCACCCTGAGCCACTGCTGGGGGGACTAAACTCATGCTCAAGACATGGCTCTGAGCAGCAACTCATGAGTGCTCAATTTCCAGAGGAAATGTGTGAGTTCCTTTAAAAGTTATTCATTCACATTTTTGTTGATAGAAACCTAATTTTGCATTGGAGCAGCAATGTGTCTGGACTGAGGAATTTTGCTGCAAGTTTTCGCTCTCAGCATCCCTTGCAGCTAGGGCTGGGCATGTGACTGATACTGGCCAATGATATAAGAAGACGTTTACTCTGAGGCTTCTGGGAAAGTTTTATTTTCCAATAAAAGATGAGAACTTTTATCCCCATTTACATCCTGCAGGTCTATGATTCTAGGATGAAAATGCAACCTGGAATTGCTGCAGATATATTTAGATTGGAAAGTGACTATGTGAAGATAAGAAGCTAACATACCCACAAGAGACTAAGTTCTTGATAAACTTATTGAATAAACCCTTAAATGGCCCACTGCACAACTTACTGTTAAGTGATAGATTGATATCCTTAAGATTTAAGACAGTAAATTTTCTGTTTCTTGCAACTGAACACATTCTAATATTAATAAAATTTCTTTCACCTTTTGCCTCAATATTTCTTACTTTTCCCAGAGAGATGAGCAGGAAGAGGGATATTAGAAGAGTGAAAGTGAAAGCTGAACTGAAACATTGCTAGCTGGGGACCTTAGGTAATTTGGTTAATTTCCTTTAGCCTCCAATAAAAACAAAATAATTCAGATGTTCCTATAATTTGGGCAAACCTTATTTTCCACTAACAATATCTGAACAAATGGGATTTTTAGATTCATATATTTATTTATTGTAATGTACTTATTGCGGAGACATGCTGACACCATTAAGCTGAAAAATGCAGTCCAGGTTTCCTGATGAGATAGAACAGGTCCTATCTCAGTCAATGAGGGGAATAGGGCACTTCAGATCAAGCACATTTAGCCTTCCTAAAGGAGTCAGGATCAGAAATAGTGGCAGTGTCTGCCAGTCAGGGACAGAGAGGGCTCTTGTTCTGAAGCAAAGTAAGTCAATGGTATGTCTTGATAAAACTTGACTATGAGCTTATCTCAACTTTCTTTTCAAGCAAGCAGGCATCTGAAGGCAAGGGCATTCCTTATGGACTGAGCACAGGTTCTCCCTTTAGCTCTTGCTGACCAAATCAGCATGGAGGCTGCCCCATCTATGAGGAGCTGATGACCAGCTAGTCTTTGTTCGCGGGTCTTGGCATGTGTGTCAGGCTGGAAAAACAACCCAGGACTGTGGCCTGTCTCCCAGGCTCCTTGATGCTCCCACACCAACAGCTCTTTAGAATTTTTTCCTGACTTCCCACCTTGCAGGCCAGGTTTCTCTTTCTAGCAAAAAATAAAGTTATGGCTTCAATCTTAATTTCCAGAGATGTTCATTAAGTAGAACAGGAATAAATGCAATTAGGTTGTGATGTGTGGAGCTGATCTCAGGATTTGGTTTTCAATCACAATAGCCTCTCTTTAGGCAGCTCACTCATAGTCTTATTCTCTGCATGTGTGGGAATTATAATGAGCACCAAGCAGAATGAACGAAAATAAATCCAGACCGAGATCCACTGATTAAACTGCAACCCACAAGAGAAAACTAGCCAGAGTATCTGCACAGGAAGGACACGGAGACTTCTATTCATAATAACAGAGCCCAGAAGATGATCTACAAGGTGAGCATGAGCACTGAAGGTTATTCAAATAAAGATGTTTCCGAGCAAAGGCTAAGTTAACCACTCAAAGACTGAAAGAACTAAAAAAATACATGCTTCATAGTGAAAGAAACTTAACCATGAAGAAAGAATTAAGACAAACATGAAAATAGAGAAAAAGAAAGTTGTCAGGATAGAGGATATCAAGCAAGAAATAACTAAATATAGAAACAAGGTGAAATGAAACATCAGGTAAGAAGAAACTTGCAAAATGAGAAGAGTGAGTAGTTAAAGAAACAGTATCAAAGTTCTCACACTTGTTGACCAAAAGTGGAAACTACAGATCAACTTAAGACATTTTGAAATAAAGAACATATCCTCAAAGCTTACGTGTCACCACCAAAAGAATGAAAAGGAGATTTATAACTGAATCTCCTAAACCAGTAGAAGTTATACTTATAGAAACCTTAATAAATCTGGCTCATGTGACTTTTCTGTTCTTCCTAAGTTCCGTCCACAGGGGAGATTGTGACCGATCGCTGACCCCGACACCAAGTTGAAGTTACACATTTGCCGTGGCCCTGCCCCAAGAAGGCACTGTGACATGTGCTGGGCCCAGCTCCAAGGTGATGGGAGTCTTCTCCCCACAGGGGCACTGTGACATATCTCTGGGCCTATCAACTATTTGATGGGTCTTTCTTCTCTTACCTGGGCTTTGTTCGTAGGAGAAATTGTGACATATCTCTGGGCCCAGCACCTAGGTGACCTCTTCTGACTGGACCATGCCCACAGAATAGCAGGTGGCGTATTGCTGGGCCCAGCACAAGAGCAGTGTGGTTCTTCTGCCTGGTCCCTGCCCACAGGGGTCATTGTCACGTATCTCTGGACCCATCACCTAGATGATGTGACTCTCCTCTTTCTCCTGGAACCTGTCCACAGCGGGGATTGTGACGTATTGCTTGGCCCAGCACCTGTGTGATGTGGCTCTCCTCTCATGCCTGGGGCCAGCCCACTGGGGTAATTGTGACATATAACCGGACCTAGCCCCTAGGTTGTGTAACTCACCTCTCCTTCCTGAGCCCTGCCCACAGGGGCCTTGTGACACAGCTCTACCCCTCACCGAGGTGACATGAGTCTCTTGCCTGGGCCCACCCCTCAGGGTGTATAGTGACATATTGCTGGACTCAGCACGTAGGTGATAGAAGTCTTTTTGACTGCTTGGCTCTGCCCAAGGAGAGATTGCGATGTATCACTGGGCCGAGCACCTAGGTGACGTGACTCTCCTCTCCTGCCCGCGCCCTGCATACTTTGTGTATTGTGCCATATTGCTGGGTACCACACCTTGGTGATACAACTCTCCTGCATGGCCCCTGCCCTCAGGGGTATTATGACTTATCTTTTCATTTATCACCTAGGAGATATGACTCTCCTCTCCTGCCTGGCTCCAGCCAAAAGGGGGGATTGTGACATATCACTGGACCCAACACCTAGGTGATGGGACTCTCCTCTTTTGCCTTGGCCCCACATACTTTGGGTTTTGTGACGTAATGCTGGGCCCAACACCTGGGCGATGGAAGGTTCCTGCCTGGACCCTGCTCACAGATAGCCCTTGTGACATGTCTCTGCATCCATCATCACGTAGGTGATGTGACTCTCCTGTTCTGCCCGCACCCTGCCCATGGAGAAGATTGTGACATATCCCTGGGCCCAGCAACCGGGTGATGTGTCTCTCCTGCTTGGGTCCTGCCCACTGGAGCATTGAGGACCTGCTTGCTGCTGTCTCCTTGGTCCCTGCTGTTTCCAGTCTCACCTCACGGCCTTTGCCCAGCTGTGTCCTCTGCCCTATGGGATGCACCTCTGCTCTATGTGGCTCCCTCCCACCCTCACTCAGGTCTGGGCCCAAATGCCCTGAGCCCCTGAGCCCCACCACAACCCCACTGTACCCTGGCTCTGCGGTTCTGCTTCTTCATGATGTGCATCTTCCAACAGCAGACGGGGAGTCCTGCAGGTGCCACCTGCACCCCACTAGAACATGTTCTGGGAAGGCATGAATGTGGACCTCTCGTTCAGTGCTGTGCGCCAGCATCCAGAGCAGGACTGGAACCCAGGGCAGGCACCTGGCTGCTAGTTGTTGGATAAGTGCAGTAATGAATGACAATGAAAACACTGTGTAGAAACACTGGCTGAATAGTGCCTAGAAAGAAAATGTCTCAAATGCCTACATTAGCAATGGAAAAAAAAAAAACCACTGCTAATTAATGAACTAAGCATCTAATTCAAGAAACAATGAAAGCAATGCATCTAACTTATAGAAAAAGTAAAGGAAAATAATAAAAAACATAAGATAAAAAACATGGGATGAGAGCATCAAGCAAAACAGAAGTTCATTCTTTGAAAAGCGCTGTTCAATAATACCTTCTGCAACGTTCTGTGCTAACGCAGCGGCCACTGGCCACGTGTGTAGTAAGTACTTTAAATGCGGCTAATCCTCTGACTGAGGATCTAAATTTTTAATAGTATTTAAGTTTAATTTTAATCCATCTAAATGGCCATATAAGGCTAGTGATACTGCGTTTGACAGCACAGTTCTAGAATATTTCAATACAGTGTTCCCAAGTTGACATGCATAATCATTATTGTGGGAACATAATGAGGGATAACTAGATATACCCTAAATGACTACCAGCAGTAAAAGGCATTAATACATTGTGATAGATTCAGGCAATATAAAATTATTTAAAGTTAAAAATGATTTACTAGAGCCGTGCAGTTGAGTGATGTACAAATGCTAATGCTCAACTGTTTCAAACCTACAATAACAGCGGTTTCAAGGATTTCAGCCTAATACACTTATAAATATATTTCAATTCCAAAAATATTCAATTCTGTGTCAAAACCAAATTACATAATCATATTTAGAGTATCATGTTACTAAATATTATTTAGAGTAACATTTTAAAACTCTACAAATTAGTATTTGATGTTTTGAGCATGGGAATAGATGCAGAACAATTGTTTATTGATATTTGACACAAACGTTCCTATCTCTGGATGAGGGACACGGATGCCCTCAAGGAGGGGTATGCAAGGCCCTCTGCTTAAAAATGTGAAGCCAACGGACAACATATTCAAACTTGCTAAAGCTGGTGGTGAGGAAATGGGTGTTCATTATATTATTTTATATAATTTCTCATGTAGTAAGAAGGAGACAGCAGGAAAGAGAAGGAAAATAAATCAAGTCTCCAGTGCTCTGTTTCCTAAGCCTCTGCTTTGGAAATTCCGGCTTCCCAGAGCAGACTTCCCGGAGCCCCTGACTGGTTGCAGCACAGGAGGCCTGTGCCTTGCAGAGGCAGCAGGCACAGGTAGCCAGGAACACGGCCTCATCTTGCCCGTCTGCTGTAGAATGGGACCCTTTTGGTGCCAGGAGGGCATGAGGAAGCATCAAGGAGAGCGTAGACAGGCTGCAAATCCCTTAGTGTCCCCTCGCAGTCTCCCTGGAAGACTACAGTGAGGGTCTCAGGTCACCTGGCTGAATCTCACATCACAGTGAGCAGCGTAGCTGGGCCTGCCACCACCGTGGAGTGAAGGACTCTCATAAATGGCCTGGAATCATCATCCTATCATATAATGCACACACCAGCCAGGAAGGTCCAACGCACATCTTGTTACTTTCAGGAAATCACTTTCTACCCTGCAGACCTCTCCCTTCTCCAAAGCCCATGTGTCTGGCCCATCCCCACTTATCAAAGGCAACTGGCCCCATCCACCTCACTGCCTGGCACATGCATCCAGCACAGGGCAACCTCCCCTGCTGTGACGGGGCTTATGTCACCACTCTGCCTGCCCCTTTGGTGTAGTTTTCCTTGCTCTTGTTTTCTCTGGGAGGGGAGGTCTCACACAGGTGGACCTTAGATTATCGTCCTGCAGTGAGGGAGCTGCTGGGACAAGGCTTCTTCAGCTGAACCCCAGATGGAACCAGCTGGCTCAGTGCCAGGCAAGGAGGAGCTTCAGTCTCCCTTTCTGTGGCAGAGCCTGTGCCTGGGAGTTCATGGCATGAAGGGACGGAACCAAATGAGGGTCCCCCAAGGTGGCAAATCCCCAAGAAACAAGAAGGAGAAGCTGACTGAACACGTGCACCCAGCTTCTGCTCCCAAATGTACCAGTTAGATAATTCACTCCTCCTTCCCTCACAGAGTGTGGGGGCAGAGAGGAGGCCCTTCTGCATGGAATGAACAACAAAGAGCTTCCCCTTATTTATGTTGCTTTGGTATTTGTTGTTAACTATTATGACCAGCAAATGTGCTAGGCCATTTGTATTCACTTCTCCTTTTGCCCTCCCCTCGGTAGCATGAGGTATGAACTTTCCTTAGAATAGAGATGACAGTAACAGTGGATATCAGAGCTGTGCTTAAAATCCAAGTCCAACTTGGAGCCAGAGCTTCTGCCAGAGAGCAGACTGCGCTGTGACTGCAGGTGTGAGGAGCGGAAGTGAGGGCCTGCGGGCCCTGGGTGCAGACCCCATGCGTGGGCCTGGACCCAGCTCTGTTCCTGGGATTGCGGGTGGGCTGGATCCTAGGGGTGGGAATCCCACTGCCAACAGTCATGGATGGGCCTGCCCTGAACCCTGTGAATGCAGCTGTAGGGGAGGGGACCGGGAAGGGAGGAAGAGGCTGCTAGCTGATCTCGGTATAGGACTCTCACCATGATTCCGGTCTCTCTGGAGACAGGTCAGCACTGGGTGGGATGTCAGGGCAAAGCTGACACTGTTCTCTCCCCACAGTCAACTCCACCAAGGGTCAGTTGTTCTGGTGGAACGACTGTGTGCCCAGAGTTTAAGATAAATTATCCCACAACAAGTCTGTTTAATGAGCACAGACATTTGGTTTAGAGCATAATGAAAATAAATCTGCAAAGCGTTGTCAGTTGATTTCCCCATTTAGGGTCTGTCCTATCAGCGTGGCTTTCTGGTTTACAAAATAAGCCTACATGAAGGCACACTTAGAACCTCCTGAAAAATCTTTCTTCCCTTTTGTTGTTGATTTAAAATATGGCTTTCCTTATTCTTCCTCAGCACCCTGGTGCAGAATGCAACGTGCTCCTAACCCCATACTGTCTGCTCAGCCTGCTGGATGACAAGAATGAAAGCGTGGACTCTGCCAGTCACTGGGCAGGTTCAGAGAATGCTGTCGGGGCAATCCTGGCATGGGTTGCTGCCTTCTAGAACCTGCGTGTGGACTCAGATGTCACTGTCGCTCAGGATTTTGGCAGGAGAGCTAATTATGATACAAGACACACAGAAAGAAAGTACACCTCTCTCTTCACAGCCAAGCACAAGGCTGCAATGTACAAGGGACACAGATCTGACCGCTGAACTCCTTACATTTTATGCACAAAATGTCTCCCTTCTCAGATTTAAAAAAAGAAAAGAAAAGTAAGTGGGCTGGGCACAGTGGCTCATGCCTGTAATCCCAGCATTTTGGGACACCAAGGCAGATGGATCGCCTGAGGTCAGGGGTTCAAACCCAGCCTGGCCAACATGGTAAAACCCCGTCTCTACTAAAAATACAAAAAATTAGCTGGGCATGGTGGTGTGCACCTGACATCCCAGCCACTCGGGAGGCTGAGGCAGGATAAATGATTGAATCTGGGAGGCGGCGGTTGCAGTGAGCCATGATTGTGCCATTGCACTCCAGCCTTGGTGACAGAGCGAGACCCCATCTCGAAATAAATAAGTAAGTGACGATTTATTTATTTCCACAAATTATGCCAGAGGTGGGGGATGGGAGCATGCCAAGGTTGTGCCCCCCACTCTATTTTCTAACTCCTATATAAGGACTTTCAAAGAGAGAAAAGTGGAAAGAACTTGAAAGCAAACACCTGGATACCTGTCTTAGTTCATTTTCTGCCACTGTAACAGAATACCACAGACCGGGTGATTTACAATGAACATAAATTTATATAGCTCATGATTCTAAAGGCTGGCAAGTCCAGGAGCATGGTGCTGGCATCTGGTGAGGGCCTTCCTGCTGAGTCATGACAGAGCAGAAAGTATCAGATGACTAGAGAGCAATAGCATGCATGACAGCTCAGCTGTCTCTCCCTCTTCTTATAAAGCCATCAGTTCTAATGAACTTTTTAAATCCTAATTACCTCCCATGACCCCACCTCCAATCAACATTTGATTTCAGGGATTAAATTTCCAGTACATAAAACTTGGAGGACACATTCAAACCAGAGCATTCTTCCCTCACCCCTAAAATTCATGTCCTTCTCACATGCAAAATACATTCACCCCATCCCAATAGCTCCAATGTCTTGACTCCTTCTGGCATCAACTTAAACGTTCAAAGTTCAGAATCTCACTTGAGTCAGATACATGTGAGACTCAAGGCATGATTCATCCCATGGCAAATCCCATCCAGCTGTGAGCCTTTGGAATCAAAAGGAGCTGTCTACTTTCAAAATACAATGATGGGACAGGCATGGGATAGATGTCACTATTCAAAATGGAGTAACAAGAAGAACAGATAACTGGTCCCAAGTCCAAAACCCAATTGGGAAAACAATATTAAGTCTCAAGACTCCAGAATATTCTTTCACTCCATGTGCTGCCTCCCAGACACACCAGTAGAGGGGTTGGGCCCTCAACGCCTTAGGCAGCTCCACCCCTGTGGCTTTGGTGGGCTCAGTCCACACTTCAGTGCTTCCAGGCTGGTGTTGCATGCTGGGAACTCTACAGTTGTGGGGTCTTGGTAGTGGTCCCAACTCTGTAGCTCCATTAGGCATTGCCCTAGTAGGCACTCTCTGGGGTGGCTCCAACCCTGCCACGAGTCTCTGCATGGGCCCCCAGGTTGTTTGGTATATCCTGTGAAATCTCAGTGGAAGCTGCTGTGCCTCCACAGCTCTTGCATTCTGCAGAATTAGCACACCATGGACTTCACCAAGATTTATGACTTGTACCTTGGAGGGTAGTGGGTCAAGCTGCACCCAGACTCACTAGAACCACAGCTGGGGCAGCCAAGATTACTGCACCAGAATACAGGGAGCATGGACTGGACTCAAGCTGTAGTTCAATCCCTGAAATTGCATGCGCTGGAAGTTTAATGGCTGAATTCATGTTGATTGGAGGGGGGCCATTGAGAGGTCATTAGAACTTTAAAAGATCATTAGGCTGAAACCCTGGTGATGGAACTGCTGGTTTCATAAAAAGAGGAGGAGACACCTGAGCCGTTATGCACAGTGTTGCACTCAAAGATCTCTAAAATGCCTTTGAGTTTTTCTCCCGTTGTTTTGATGAATAGCCTCTGGCTTTGTTCTATCCACACTAGTCTTCTTATCAGTCAGTCACTTGGTCACACTCTTGGTTTCCTCTGCTGAAAATGCTCTTTCATTCTCTACCACATGGACAGGCTGCATTTTTTCCCCCAAATCTTTATATACTGCTTCCCTTTTAATTATACATTCCATTTTAAGTCATTTTTTAACTCCCACATCTCACTGTCTACAGTTAAAAGTAACCATGCAGCAGTTTGAATGCTTTGCTGCTTAGATAGTTCTGCTAGATATGCTAGTTCATCACTCTTCAGTTCTACATTCCATAAAGCTCTTAAACGTGGACACAATGCAGCCAAGGCCTTTGCAACTGTCTAACAAGAATGGCAAGAATGGCCTTCACCCTAGTTTCCAATACCTTGTTACTCAGATCTATCTGAGACCTCAGCAGAATGCCCTGTACTGCCGAGATTCCTATCAACATTTTGGTCATGGCCACTTAATCTCTAAGAAGATTCAGGCTCTCGCTGATACTGGATATAAAGGAAAAGTTTACCTCTTACAGTTCTGGAGGCTGTGAAGTCCAAGATCAGGTGGCTGTCTGGTCAGCTTCTGGGGAGGGCTTTGTGCTGCATCATGATAGGGCTGAAAGCAAAACAGTAAGAGAACATGGCATGTGTGTCAACTCAAGTCCCTCTCCTTCATGCTGATGGCTTTATTTAATTCTAATTAACTCCCCAAAACCCCACCTTTGATCAACATGGGATTTTGAGGATTACATCTTCAACACATGAAATTTGGGAGATACATTTATACCACAGCATTATCACCTAACCTCTACAATCAGTAGTTTGCTTTCTTTGTTTTAGTCAGTTTCTATCCATCCATCAAATCATCTTATTTTCAATCCTTTTCAAGGCAAGTTTCAGACATCCTGACAGAGCATCCCAAATACTTCAGCACGTGTATTATTAACTAGCACGGTACATGAGTTCATGGTTCTTGTTTCTATAGGTACAATTTATACCAAGTGGAATACACAGACCTTCCATGTAGCATTGCATGTGTTCTGTAAAATGTGCACACCTGTGCAAGACAAAACCTCTTCAAGATGTAGAACATGACTCCACCCCAGGAAGTACCCCCACCCCATGCATCCATCCTCACCCTCATCTCCAAAAAGGCTGCTCTCCACGGTTTGATGTTTTCAGAACAAAGAGTGTTTTCCTTCTTTCAGAATTTCACATGAGAAGTTATACTCTGCATGGTCTTCCATGTACAGTTTGATTTATTCAGTATTATGGTTTTGAGACTCTTTCACATTGTTGTATGTAAACACAGTTTGTTCCTTTTAATTTCTGAGTCATACTTTATTTTATGAATAGACTACAGTTTACTTATTCACTCTCCTGTTGATAGATACCTGTGATGTTTCTATTTTTTTTTTTTTTTTGCTATTTTGAATACATGTAACAAAAATTCCTGTATAAGGCTTTTTTGGGGGACATGTTTTTATTTTTCTTGGATAAAAGAGATTCCAAACGCATTTATGTAGCCTCCATGAAAGGCCCCACGACAGAGTATGGAGTGTGTCATAATAGAAATCAGGGCTATTTCTGACTGATTTATTTATTTCTGGCTGGGGCCACAGTGCTGCAGGGAGCTAGACTCACCTCTACCTCCTCACCCCTTCCCCAGGACACCTAGAATTTGCTGGAAAGAGTTGGACAGGAATGGAATCAGAGTTTCATCTTTTCTGACTGTGAGGAAGTGACTGCTTTTTTCTTTAGCCTGTGTCTGTGGACTGGCTGGTGACATGCCACTCCAGGCAGGCAGCTGGGACCCTAGCAATGGAGCCTTACGTCCCCAGTCAGTGTGGCGTGTCAGAGATTTCTGATCCAAAGAAAACCCTGCCACCCTGAGTCCATCAGATTTTAAAGGGTTAGGTCCCAGTCCAGCTTTCTGACCCAATATATACCCCGCCATTGACTCCGTGGGTTCAATATACGTCCCCAGGAGCAAAACCAAGAATAAACAACCTTAACCAACTCTATCTTAACTACAGAAAAGTTACTACATGTATACAAAATAAAACCCTTAGAGCAGAAACAGTGTACAAATCAGTACATGCACCATCCGCCATCTGATCCCCAAACACTCCTTTTTCTAACCCTACACCCCAAACTCCGTGTCTTGGAAAACAATAATTGTTTATTATTATCCCTCACAGCTCTGTGGACTAATTGGGCCTAGTGAGAGGTTCTGTCTCTGGGTCTCTCAAGTCATTTACATCAGATGGTGTTTGGCCTGGAGTCATCCAAAAGGCTGGCTCACTCACAGGTCTAGACATTGATGCTGGCACCTCAGTAGGGGACGCTGGGTACAATGCTTACATGGGCCCTCCCTGTGTGGCCGTGGCTTCCTCCTGGCTTGGCAGCTGGGTTCCAAGAGCAAGCATCACGAGGAAGAGAGAGCCAGGCTGAAGCAGTAATTCTTTTTATGACCCAGCCTTGGAAGTCACCCAGTGCCTTCCAACACATTCTGTTCAGTTGAGAGGAATTACCAAGGCCAGGCCACACTCAAGGAAAGAGGACTCAGGCTCCACTTCTTGCTGGGAGCACGTCAAATAATTTTTAGATGTGGTGTGAAGTCATCACAGTTTTTAAAAAAGCCCTATGCACTGTACCGCCATAGTGAAGCAACACAGAGCCAGGTGCTTGGATGTCCATGCTTAGAGAATGAATGTGTACATGCTTAGAGATCCTGACCTGCAGCTATCACCAGAGCTGTGTTTCCTGTAAGATTCGACAGGATGCAGGGATGCTGTGAAACACAGCCACCACCCTTGGCTGCTCGGTCTGTCTGGGCATGTGCTGTGCTCACTGTCCCTATCACTAATAAGCGAAAAGGGGTCCACATCACTCCCCACTTGCCTTTGTTCTCACAGCAACATGGAGTGGGACAAGGGAGCCTCTGGCATCCTTGGCGAGGGCAGTGGTCAGTAAGCCTAAGAATGTGCTAAGTGGTTGTTGGAGTTGATGTTCTCTGCAACCCCTGAGGAAAAGAAGGTTGTGGCTGGCAGTGTCTGAGAGCAGGATGTGAGTCAGATCTAAAAGAACAGATCCCTACTGTCACTTTCGATATTCCCTAACTCCCTAACCCTAAATCTAATTCACGAGGCAGGACTTCCCCCAGTAAAAGGAGCCGCTTGCTAAGACAACAACAGCAAATGCCTGTGTCCTGTGTGGCCAGTTCCCTCCCTCTGGGTCCCTGGTAGATACGACTAGCTGAAAAGGTCATTGTTTTCTTGCTATGCCTGAAAGTGTGTGTGTGTGTGTGTGTGTGTGTGTATGTGTGTGTGTGTGTGACTATGGACAGAAAAGTCAATGGCAAAAAGAAAGCACCTATGGCACTGGGCAAGCAACGTAACTTTTCTGAGTACCAGGTTGCTTTCCTGTGAGAGAATACTAATGTCTGCCTGTGGACTTCTGCGAATTGAATGCCTCCCTAGAGGATTGTGAAGCAGGAGCTGTTGTTATTTGTGATAAGGACTGCATGGCAAGGCGGGCAGTGGGAGCCCTGCCGCAGGCTTCTGTAAAGACAGTTGCTGGCTGAGCGCTCCCAGCGTGGCGGCAGCTGGCACGTCTTGTCCTCTAGGGTGTTGGGACCCAATGTACCATCCAAGGATGGGCTGGCAGCTTCTCTGTCTATTCTTCAGTCGAATAAATGTCTTTCTTGTCTTAATTACCTCCTTGGGGGCTGAGTATGCCGGTTCTCAAGCTAAAGGGCTAGAGCATTGGAAAGTGGGATTTGTAATAAAAAAGCAACTGCAGCCTTCAAGTGGTACTTCTTCCTGATAATGAAGGCTCTATGCATGCTCTCGCCTCGTTAATAACTTCTACCCGGGTCCTGCTCTCCTCTCACTGTCTTTTTAGGAGATTTTGTTGCAAAGCATTTTCCACAGAAGTAGAACTGAGACAAAAACAAAGAATGTACTGACACAGTGTTCCTTTCAGGGTAGGTGTGGGGAGGGGATAGAGAAGGAGAGGAGAAACTAGCTTGCAAGCTCCAGGTTTGTTTTTGTCTTTTTTATTATACTTTAAGTTCCGGGATACATGAGCAGAACGTGCAGGTTTGTTACATAGGTATACACGTGCCATGGTGGTTTGCTGCACCCATCAGCCCGTCATCTACATTAGATATTTCTCCTAATGCTGTCCCTCCCCCAACCCCCCACCCCACGACAGGCCCCAGTGTGTGATGTTCCCCACCCTGTGTCCAAGTGTTCTCATTGTTCAACTCCCACTTACGGGTGAGAACATGCAGTGTTTGGTTTTCAGGGGTTCCTGTGCTAGTTTGCTGAGAATAGTGGTTTCCAGCTTCATACATGTCCAGGCAAAGGACATGAACTCATCCTTTTTATGGCTGCATATGGCTCCATGGTGTTTGTGCCGCATTTTCTGTATCCAGTCTATCATTGATGGGCATTTGGGTTGGTTCCAAGTCTTTGTTATTGTGAACAGTGCTGCAATAAACATCTGTGTGCATGTGTCTTTATAGTAGAATGATTTATAATCCTTTGGGTATATACCCAGTCACGGATTGCTGGGTCAAATGGTATTTCTGGTTCTAGATCCTGTCTTCCACAATGGTTTAACTAATTTACACTCCCACCAACAGTGTAAAAGCGTTCCTATTTCTCCACATCCTCTCTAGCATCTGTTGTTTCCTGACTTTTTAATGCTTGCCATTCTAACTGTTGTGAGATGGTATCTCATTGTGGTTTCGATTTGCACAAGCTCCAGGTTTTTAAGGGACCATGACTGAGAAAATGACAAGCACAGTGAGAGGAGGCCCAGCCAGCAGGACCACTGCTGCTGGGAATCCATCCCACCTGTGAGCCTGCACACTCAAAACCCATCTGATCTGATCTCCAGTGAGCCACAGGAGTACTAGTGGAAACCTTCTAGGCCGTTTAATCCACTGGCCTCTTTCAACAGATGCAGAACCCAAGGTTACTTACCCAACTTGAGTGAGGCATGTGGTCTGGAAACCAACTCTCCAGACACCAAATGTAGGAAAGAGACTCGAAGACAGTAAAAAGAGCTAACATTTTAAAAGTATTTACTTTTTCCGAGTACTGCATTAAACCTATGAGACCACGTAAGTTATTTTAAGAACTCTAGGCTGGGTGTGGTTGGCTCATGCCTGTAATCCCAGCACTCTGAGAGGCTGAGGCGGGTGGATCATCTGAGGTCAGGAGCTCGAGACCATCTGGCCAACATGGAGAAATCCCATCTCTACTAAAAATACAAAAAATTAGCCAGGCGTGGTGGCAGGTGCCTGTAATCCTAGCTACTCGGGAGGCTGAGGCAGGAGAATCATTTGAACCTGGTAGGCGAAGGTTGCAGTGAGCTGAGATCACGCCATTGCACTCCAGGCTGGCAACAAGAGTGAAACTCAGACTCAAAACAAACAAACTCTATATGGTAACCACATGTGTTAACCTCATTTCACAGAGAAGAGACCTCAAACACAGAAAGTTAGAAACAATTGTCCATGTTTAGATGCCACAAATGAAGGTGACCAGGATGCCCCCAGTAATTTGTGTTAGAGCCTACACTTTTATCCACCATACTTCGATGATAGTCTAGTCATGATAGCAGTTGCTGTTACTGATATCCTGCTGTAGGACAGGCTGTGTACCAGGGACCGTGCATGCATGCACCATCCCATTCAGCCTCTACATCAGCCTTGTAACATCCATCTTTCACAAATGAGAAGACTTTCACAAACCATGACTCAATCATTAAATCCAGGACCCTCTTCTGCTTCCTTGTGCTCCCGAAGGTAGGGTGCCCTGGAGTGGCAAGGACATATATCTGACTGCTTTCCTTGCTTCGTCATTCTCAGCCAGTTGCATATAAATATCTCTATTACACAAACACTACTTTAAACCATTTTCAGTCTCCTGGGATCAAGGAGAGAAAAGTTTAAAATGTGGCACTACTTATCCAGTGTTTAGATGGTTTAAGGTCTTTCTAGATTTGACTTGGGATTCCAAAGAGGATAAGTACAGCCTGTTTGGAATATCAAGGAATGAGAAAAACTTATTGAACAGGGTAAGGACAGAAGTCTTCTGTTGTTTGTTTGTTTTGTTTTGTTTTAGATGGAGTCTCCCTCTGTCACCAGGCTGGAGTGCAGTGGCACGATCTCAGTTCACTGCAACCTCCGCCTCCCAGGTTCAAGTGATTCTCCTGCTTCAGCCTCCGAGTAGCTGGGACTATAGGCACACATCACCACGCCCAGCTAATTTTGTATTTTTAGTAGAGACGGGGTTTCACCGTGTTGACCGGGATGGTCTCAATCTCTTGACCTTGTGATCCATCCACCTCGGTCTCCCAAAGTGCTGGGATTATACGCGCGAGCCTTCTGTTTTATAATGAAGCATTTGGCTGGCCTTGTCCCCAGTTCCTGGTAGGTGTCCTCTATGTCCTTAGAATGATAGGAGTGTCTGTTATTCATGGCAAGCCCCTCAGATCACACCTGAGTTGAGTTTATGTTAATGAGGTGACTCAAGTGGGCATCAAAATACTTTCAGAAAGCGGGCTGACCATGCTGGACAGACCAACCATGTGATTAGAGACTGGGGTTTTGAGCCAGCTGATCTTGGCATGACCTCCCAGGAGAGGAGGGGGACTGGAGATTGAGTTTAATCATGTGGCCATGTAGTTTAAACATGTGTCCATGTAGTCAGGCCACGTAATTAAACTGCTGGGAAAACTGGTCCCTGAGGCTCAGGTGAGTTTGTCTGGTTGGTGATGTACACAGTCGTGCTGGGAGGGGTTACGTCCTGAAGACATGAAGCTTCACGTTCAGAACCCTCCAGAGTTCACCCGTGCAGTCTCCTTTTTCCTGGTTCAGGCTTGTATCCTTTGGCTACAATAAAACTAAGCACGTAAGCAAAGTGCTTCCCTGAGTTCTGCGAGCTGCTCTAGCATATTATCAAACCTTAGGAGGCAGTAGGAACACCCAAATTTGCAGCCAGTTCTCAGAAGTCAGCTGGTATCTGAAATGAAAGCAGTCTTCTGAGCCGAGCCTTTAACCTGTGACGTCCGTGCAAACTCTGAGTATGTGGTGTCAGAAATGCATTCCACCTATTTCTTCCCGAAGCGGAGACGTGCAAGAGCTTTTCAGAAGAAAGGACAAAGACTGAAAGTTCCTTTGCCTTATCTCCTCCATCATCACAACAAAAAGAAGGCTACGAAGGACTCTGTGGGTTCAATACCCGCCAAGTAGTAAAATCAAGAATAAATAACCTTAACCAACTCTATCTTAGCTACAGACAAGTTATTACATGTATACAAAATAAAACCCTTAGAGCAGAAACAGTGTACAAATCAGTTTGCACCATCCGCCATCTGATCCCCAAACATTCCTTTTTCTAACCCTACACCGCAAACTCCGTGTCTTGGAAAACAATAATTGTTTATTATTATCCCTCACAGCTCTGTGGACTAATTGGGCCTAGTGAGAGGTTCTGTCTCTGGGTCTCTCGAGCCGTTTACATCAGATGGTGTTTGGCCTGGAGTCATCCAAAAGGCTGGCTCACTCACAGGTCTAGACATTG
This sequence comes from Macaca fascicularis, assembly GCF_037993035.2. Classification (NCBI taxonomy): domain Eukaryota; kingdom Metazoa; phylum Chordata; class Mammalia; order Primates; family Cercopithecidae; genus Macaca; species Macaca fascicularis. The sequence continues at coordinate 2,349,021 of NC_088386.1, forward strand.
ATGCTGGCACCTCAGTAGGGGACGCTGGGTACAATGCTTACATGGGCCCTCCCTGTGTGGCCGTGGCTTCCTCCTGGCTTGGCAGCTGGGTTCCAAGAGCAAGCATCACGAGGAAGAGAGAGCCAGGCTGAAGCAGTAATTCTTTTTATGACCCAGCCTTGGAAGTCACCCAGTACCACCACATTCTATTCAGCTTGCAAGCCGACGTGAGAATTCATGTAAAAAATGGATGGGAAGAGACAAACAGATTGCTTAGCACATAGAAGGTCTTCAGTAAAATATTGGAATACAAAAGCACTGCTCAACTCCCAAGGCATAGCCAACATTATGGCCCCATATGTTCTCCTAAAATTCTGCTTGCCAGAGACCTCCATGTGAGTTGAGTCACGCTGGGGCCCTGAGAGAGCCCGTCCATCAGGTGGAGGGACCCAGTGTCTGTTAGGGATGATGGGTTGTGTGAATCAGGAGGTCCTGTGTGACATGGAAGACAGCTGCTGCAGAGGCTTGCTGCGGGTGGGAGCCAGACTGCCAAGGGCATGAGGAGAGGGTGCTGAGGATGCAGATGAAGCTTGGCTGAGAGGAGAGCACAGTGGCAGGGTGGTGGCTTAAGAGGGGAGGAAGGTCAACTTTTAGTTCAAAAATTCCCAACTCAAAGATTGACTGGATCCAATGATAGTCAAGAGATTTCCACATGTGAAAGATTTTCTTTTATAATTCCCCAAATTGGTTTGTAATGAGGAGACTCAATCCTAGCCTTATGCAAATCTGGAGCACTTACATCTCATTCTTTGTTCCAGTTCCAAGGAAGAATGCATCAGTTAAGTGTCACTTACTCATCACCTATCGCATGCCAGGTATCTCATGTGCCTTATGCGTTAGGTAACGCAGCAGCTCCTCCAGGAAGGAATTCCTAGTTCCATTTTACAGGTGGTAACTCTGAGGCTCACAGAGTTCTCCTTATCTGCTCACATCCAAAAGGGAATTAGTGGAGGGCTCTGTTGGATGCCCTTTGATCTTTTCACTACCCCGCAATATTTCTGTAGACTTGGTGGAAGAAGATGTGGGTACCTAACCAAAGAATTCAGATTATTTAGTCCACAAGGAGGAGGCAGGAAAGAAGATTATAGAATTGTGCAGGACATAAAGAGGAGAACATGGATTTCAAGTTCATTTCTTGTCCCACATCTTAGGGTTTCTGTGGTAGTTCCAAACCTGTCAAAATGCTTATAACCAAGATATGCCAAAAGCTAGAAACTGTTAAGAGATTTAGCTAATTGACTAAACTAATTCAGAACTGAATTATCAGCAGCTGTTAAGAAGAATTCTGTTTGTGTGTCAGCTAGATCTCTGAGCTGTTGCAGTGAAGTCGTAAGCATCCTCGTGAGGCCTTACATAAACCACTCATGCGCCCTGCCCACACATGGGAGTATTAACTGACAGGACCAGTTCAATGCAGAGGCGGGGATTCCAAACCTAATCCACTCATGTGCAGCTGAAATGTTCTGGTATGTATATTTAAGAAGTAAAGAGAGTTAAGTATATGAGTATACTTCTATACTTAATATACTTAAGCATATTAAGTATGATATAGATGATTATATGTAAGTGTGGGAGTGAATATTTAATGATTTTCATGTCTAATGCTAGCTTTCTATAAACTTTGTTCTGTCATGCAGGTTTGGGGGGAGCTGGCTGACAAATTCCATTTTAATCATCCCCAGTCATGATCAGTCATGGGATTTGGTTCCAAAGTGGTATGAAGTGAGGAGAGACTACACACTGAGGTTGGAGGAGGAGCCAAAAGTTACGTGGAAGGCCAGGAGCAGGACTGTGAACCAGATAGGACGTTGTCTTAGGCAGGAAACAGGACCCAGAGTGGGAGGCAGGTGGGACTAGGAAGAAGCAGCTGGGAGGGTGCTTCAGGGGTGTAGGGCTGGTTCCATGGGCCCAGCTTCGTAGCCTGGATCTCCCTCACAGCTGCCGAGTGAGTGTGGCCACCTTGCCCCAGCTACAGCATCCCATTCATTCGAACACGCTGCCTCCCTCACCCTTTTCTGCATTTGAAATATGTCTTTCTTCTATAATAATCATGATTTTTGTTTCTTAACAGTTCATAAAACAGATGTCTTAGTTAATAGTGTCAATTTCAATAAACAGAATCTGAGCCTTGATTTTATTGTATGTAAAATGCTGAAGATGATACTTAACTCACAGAATCCATAAGAGAAAAAGCAAGATAACATGTATGAGATAATACATATGCCAACAAAACATAGATGTTATTATTAAGTATTACATATTATAATCATTGAGTATCTGCAATTGGTGTGTCAGACTAGCTTAAAACCCACAGTGCTGAGAGCGATAATTTTTAACAAATTTACTGTTAACCTAAACTTTTGCTTTGTGACTCTTGAACACAGTCAGTTATCCATTGGGTTGACACGTGGTCTCCATCTTCCATGCATCCATCCATCCATCCATCCATCCGTCCATCCATCCGTCCAGTCACTCCATTAATGCTTGTTATCTTTTCACTTTCTTTTTACATTTTACTCCAATATGCTTCTTCCTCTAAAGTCATTCCTTAGGAGTGCATTTCCATTTCCTAATGAGAAGAAACAGCCCCCTCCTGCCTAACCTCTCTTGGCCCTCACAGACTGTTATTTTATCACCCTCTTTCTTCTATCACCCTCCAGATTGAATGAAGCCCCTTTGTTTCACTTTCTTGGAGAGGTCTTCTCTCACAGCCTATTTCTCATTTAAAAAAATAAGCCCTTGGAGTAAAGGTGAGGAGAAGTAATATCAGTAGCAGCTCTTCGCTGGGGGGAAGCACCTAGTCCTCTGGACTTCCTTCCCTGAGCTCCAGGGAAGCTCGGCAAGAGAGCTGCAGGTTAATAGCCTGGCGGAGGAGGCAGCTGAGTGTCGCTCAAGAGTGTTATTACCTGGGGAAATGCAAAGAAATTAGAGAGATCCCCCTTTCACCTGTCTGTCTAGGTTCTGAAAACTGCCCAACACAGAGACCTTCCATGATGGGAAAGGATGTGTAGGATGCATTTGACATTTGCAGAGAAGGGCTTTTATTCCCTTTTTCAAAATCCAGCAATTAAGCCTTTCCTCCAGGGCTCTTTCCTGCATTCTCACTTTGAAAGTATTAAATGCTGTCTGCTCCTCACTGGCTGGGGCAACATACAGAGGTAAGAGAAAACTCTTACATGAGCTACTTCTGTCACTGCAGCACTCAGAGCCCATTTGCAACCACATCACACCCCCACATTACAGACAGAGCTGTGTTAGCACTGGGAAGTTTGGAAGGGCCTCATCTAGGGGTTCCCAGCCTGTGCCTCCTTGGCACATGGCTCTGTGGAATAAATATAAGCTCTATACTCAAGTGAAGTTGAGATGTTGGGATATGTGTAATTCCACAGGCATTTTTTTTTTTTCTGCAGACATTTCTCAAGCTGTTAATATGCTGGCATTCATTTTAAATCTCCAGGAAGAAAATATAATTAAAATATTTCATACATGTATTTGAACCTTGAATCTTCTGGTACTCCTATCAGCATTTCCTAAAAGCAATGTGGCAGGAAAGGGAGTGTTGTAGGTACTGTTACAAACCAATGCTCATAGATGGAGAAGCTGCAGCCTGACCTTTGAGAAGGAGCCAAGGTCACATGGGAAAAGCATGACATGGCATTGGGAGAACCCAGGTCTCTTGTCTTCCTGCACAGCCACTGTGGAAATCTGCTTCTTGTCAAACGTATTACCAATATGTTTTACTGCTAAGATAAAAGAAATCCAGAGGAATAGGAACACGTCCTCTCTCTTCTGCGATATGCCACTGTGGTCAAGAAAATAGAGATGGGCTGGGCACGCTGGCTCACACCTGTAATCCCAGCACTTTGGGATGCTGAGGTGGGCAGATCACAAGGTCAGGAGTTCGAGACCAGCCTGACAAACATGGTGAAACCCCGTCTCTCCTAAAAATACAAAAATTAGCCGGGTGTGGTGGCAGGTGCCTGTAGTCCCAGCTACTCAGGAGGCTGAGGCAAGAGAATCGCTTGAACCCGGGAGGCGGAGCTTGCAGTTAGCCGAGATCACACCACTGCACTCCAGCCTGGGCGACAGAGAGAGACTCCATCTCAAAAAAAAAAAAAAAAAAAAAAAAGAAAAGAAAAGAAAAAAGAGATGGAGCAAACAAACGAGAAAGAAGAAATAATTCTCTTAGTCTCTCTTTACTGAAAACTGTCAGGCCTTCTTGCTCTCCTTCCCAACCCTTTCAGCTGGCCAGAATCAAAGTGCAGGTCCCTTCCAACGGAACTCTAGAAATTATTTCCTAGTCAGTTGCTTTGGTTTCTGTTTTTTCTATTTCCAATTCTTCCTGAATACCACAATAATAACAGCTAACATTGATGAAGCACTTACGGCTGACAGGACTGTTCTGTGAGCTTCCAATGTATCATCTCAGTCCTCTCAACAGCCCTTTGACGTAGATGCTTTTATTCATTTTATGGTACCTATGACTGTACAGAAGCATACAGAATTTTAGTCAATTGACCAAGTATAGTAAGAGGCAGAGCTAGGATTCAAATCAGAACAGTCCAGTGCTCTGGTTCATGAAACATTTAACTTTAGCCTTCCTCCGGTTTGACTTTCTTCAGGCCTGTCTTCTGCTGAAGAACCACCTTCCATGGCTCCCTATTGCCTGCGGATGTCTCAGTGGCCTTGTTGGCTCTCCACACCTGGGCCAGCCATCCGCTCCTAGCCTGTGTCCATGTGCCCTGTCTGAATCCCTCCCCGAAGCCAGGGCACTCATTACCTAGTTTGCTTCCTCTCCTCTCTCCCGCTGGGCACAGTTTCCTTTCTACCTTCTTGAAATCGCCTCTGACAACCCTAGCTCACATCAACATTGTCCTTTTCTGAAATCCCCTGGTGCCTGAAAAAAATGGATAGTTCTTTTTGTTTTGCCCTCATAATGTCACATCCACTCATCTCGGCAATTTAGCCACTTTTTTTTTTTTTTTTAACATCTGTCTTCCTCAAACTAGACTCTACCCATCATGTGTCTAGTGGAGAGGAGGCACTCAGAATGTGTGCGCTGAATAAATCGTGAGCTGCTGTAGAGTGTCTCACCTGACACTCGTGTGATGTCATACTGTATCACTTGAAGGGATTCACAGTGGGGACAGCACCGCAGTGGCACAGATGACGGTGACAGCGACGCTATGATGATCATGATGGCAATGATCATCCACAGCAGACATAGCTGTCATCATTGTCTTTTATGATGGGTGGCTCACGGCTGGCCTGAGGTGCACAGACAGGCCATATACATATTTTACAGATGATGGCACTGAGTCCGTGAAACTATACCTGACTTGCTGATGTAGATGAATAGAGAGCCAAGGCTTGAACACCAAATTGTCTGGACATCCCCAGGTGCTTCTTGCTCTCTGAGACACTGCTTTTCAAAGACAAGCATTGCTCAACAATGTCTCATGTCACTTCTGGTTTTTTTGGCGGGAGGTGTAAAATACACATGACATAAAATTCAACATTTTAAACGTCTTTTGATTGTGGTAAAATACACATAGCATCAAATTTGCCATTGTAACCATTTTTAGGCATACCGTTTTGTGGCATTAAGTTAATTCTCATTCATTGTGCAACCATTACCACCATCCATTTTCAGACCTTTTCATCTTCCCCAGGTGAAACCGTACACCCATTAATTCCTAACTTCCTGTTTCTCCCTTCCACAAGCCCCTGGAAACCCCATTCTTTCTGTCTCTATGACTGGTCTTATTCCAGGTACCTAATAGAAGTGGAATCATGCAATATCTGTCTTTGTTACTTAGCATAACATCTTTGAAGTTCTTCCATGTTGTAGTGTGTGTTTAGCTTCCTTTTTAAGGCTAAACAGTGTTTCACGGTAGATATCTGCAGGCAGTAGGCAGCCATGGAGGGTTTTTCAGTAGAAGACAGGCCTGAAGAAAGTCAAACTAAAAGAAGGCTAATGTTCAATGTTTCATGGTCAGGAGCACTGGACGGTTTAGATTTAAATCCCAGCCTTGCCTCTTACTATACTTGTGAGCTTGAGCTTGGGCAATTGACTAAAATTCTGTGTGCCTCCATACAGTCATAGGTACCATAAAATGAATAAAAACATCTACGTCAAAGGGCTGTTGAGATGACCGAGATGATACATTGGAAGCTCATAGAACAGTCCCGTCAGCTGTAAGTGCTTCATCAATGTTAGCTCTTACTATTGTGGTATTCAGGAAGAATTGGAAATAGAAAAAATGGAAACCAAAGCAACCGACTAGGAAATAATTTCTAGAGTTCCGTGGGAAGGGACCTGCGCTTTGATTCTGGCCAGCTGAAAGGGTTGGGAAGGAGAGCAAGAAGGTCTGACAGTTTTCAGTAAAGAGAGACTGGGGCATTATATATATACACACATATACCACATTTTGTTTATCCATTCATTTGTCAATAGACACTTGAGTTGCTTCCACCTTTTGGCTCTTATGAGTGATGCTGCTATGACATGGGTATACGCATATCTATTTCAGCATCTGCCTTCACTTCTTTTGAATATATAACAAGAAATGGAATTGCCGGGTCATAGGTAATTCTATCTTCAATTTTTTGAGGTGTGTGGAAAATACACTGTTATCTATAGCCTCTGCAGTATTTCACATTCCTACCAGCAATGCGCAAGGGTTTCAATGTCTTCACATCCTCACCGACATTTGTTATTTTGTTGTTTTTCATTTCGTAACAACCATACTAAGAGGTGTGAACTGGTGCTGCATTACAGTTTTGACCATTTTAAAGTGTACAATTGAATACGTTCATATGCTGTGCAAATATCACCACCATCTAGTTCCAGAACACTTTCATGTCTTCCAAACAAAGCTCGGTACCTGTGAGCAGTCACTCTCCATTTCCTTAGCAATCACTAGTTTGCTTTCTGTATCTATGGATTTGCCTCTTCTGTATATTTCAAATAAATGGAATCATCTAATATGTTACCTTTGGTGTCTGGCTTCTTTAAATCAGCATAATCTCTTCAAGGTTCATCCATACTGTAGCATGTATCAACCCAGGTGATGGTTAATTTTCAGTGCCAATTCGAAACACGTCTGCATGCATGTTGCTGTGATGAATTTTTAGGGGAGATTAGTAGTTAAGTCAATAGACTTTGAGTAAAACAGATTACCATCTACAAAGTGGCTGGGTCTCATCCAGTCAGTTGAAAACCTCCATAAAAAGAGTGAGCCTCGTCCACCTCCCAAAGAAGGAATTCTGTCAGAAACTGCCTTCAGACTTCAGCTGTAGTATCACCTCGTCCCTGGGTCTCTAGCCTGACAGCCTGCCCTAAAATTTTGAATTTCCCAGCCTCCACAATCGCATACGCCAGTACTTCAGAATCGATTTCTTTCTATATACACGTGCTGTTGACTCTGTTTTGCCAGAGAACCTTGCCTATGATAGCAATGCATCTTTTTAACGGATGACTACTACTCCGTGGTATAGATAGAACACATTTTGTTTGTCATCAGTTGAAGGACACTTTGGTTGCTTTTTCCAGCGTTAGCTATGGTGAACCACATTTCTATGAACATCTGTGTATAAGTTTTCCTTTGACACCTGTTTTCAATTCCCTGGGCTGTACACCTAGGAGTGACATTGCTGGGTCCCATTCTGATTCCATATATAACTTACTGAGGAATTGCCATTGCCGGTTTTTTACTGTAATTCTAGATATTAGTTAAACATTTTTTCCAGAGTAGCTGCACCATTTAACATTCCCATTAGCAGTATATGAGGATTGCAATTTCTTCAGCTCTGTCCACATTTGTTCTTTACTTTCTTTTCTTACTACAGCTATCCTGGAGGGTGTGAAGTCATGTTTCATTGTGGTTTTGATTTGCGTTTCCCTAAGGACTAGCAATGTTGAGACCCTTTTCGTGTGCTTGCTAGCCATTTGTATGTCTTTGTTGGAGAAATGGTTAATCCAAATATCTATTTTAAGTGAGGGTTTAGAAAAACACCCCTTTAAATTTCTGAGGAAACTCTAGAAGTCTCTTTGCTCTTGGTGGAAAGTTGCGTATGTTGGGAAACGTAAGGAAGTTTGTTTCTGCTCTCCCATGCTCCTCCTTGCACCCTCCAGATCTGTGCAAATTGTGGTGTCATTACAGAAGCTATTACTTATCAGCAACCATTGAGTTCCAGGCTTTGGAAGAGGTATACACGCATTCTTTTATTTAATTCTCACCACCGCCCTGCAAGTTATAGTTGAGAAAATTCATTCAAAGTTTTTAAAAATTGAGAAAAACGAAAAAGAAGAAAACTTCATCTCCTTCCTTTCTAGAGACCAGTGAACTTACAGGTAATTTCTCAGACAGATTTTTTTGAGATGTAATTCATATACCACACAACCCATACATTTAAGTGTACTATTTAATAATTTCAATTATATTCACATTATACAAACATGACCATGATCAATTTTAGAATGTTTTCATCATTTAAAAAAGTAACATTATGCCAGTTAGCATTCATTCTGCATTTTTCCCTCAACCTTCTCCATCCTAGGCAACCACTAATCTTTTTCCCTATAGATTTAACTATTCTGAACATTTCATAGAAATGGAATCACATAACATGTCATCTTTTGTAACTGGCTTCTTGCCATTTAGAAAATGTTTTCAAGGTTCATCCATTTTGTGTCATGTGTTCAAGAGAATGTACTTTACTCTTTTTAGTTGCTAGGTAATACACAATTGTATAGCTATAGCCCATGGCATTTACTAATTCTTAAGTTGATGGACATTTTCCCTTCTTCCAGTTTTTGGCTATTATGAAAAATGTCCTGTACAAAGCTTTACTGTGGACATATGCCTCTATTTCTCTTGGGTATGTACCTGGGAGTGGAATTGCTGGGTCATACTACAAATCTATGTTTAACAGTGATTGCACTATTTTACGATCACATCAGCAGTATGTGAGGGTCAGATTTCTTCAAATTATTGTCAACACATAATATTTTATGTCTTTTTAAATTTTAGCCATCCTAGTGGATGTGAAGTGGTACCTCACTGGAGCTTTGATTGGCATTTCTCTAATGCATAAAGATGCCAGCATCTTTTTGTGTGCTTATTTGCCATTTGCATGTCTTGTTTAGAGAAATGTTAATTTGTATCCTTTGCCCACTTTTAATTGGGTTATTTATTTTGTTATTGAATTGTAAGTATTCTTTATATATTATAGGTTAAAGTTCTTTATGAATATTTGATTTTCAAATATTACTCTCTGAGTTTTAAAAAATTTTCTTGAAAAGTATCATTTATGGCACGAACTATTTTTTAAACTTTATATATGTATTTATTCACCTCTGTTAGCCCGTTTTAGCATTTCTATAAAGAAATACCTGAGGCTGGGTAATTTATAAAGAAAATAGTTTGAACTGACTTACAGTTCTGCGGTTGTACAACCGTGGTACTGGCATCTGCTCCTGGTGAGGCCTCAGGAAGCTTCCAATCACAGTGGAAGGCAAAGGGGAAACAAGCATGTCACATGGCAAAGGCAGGAACAAGAGTGGGGCTGAGGTGCCAGACTCTTCCAAACAGATCTGGTGTCAACTATCAGAGTAAGAACTCCCTCCCCACCCAGGAGACGGTGATGGTGCTAAACCGTTTATGAGGGATCTGCCTCCATGATCCAAGCACCTTCCACCAGGACCCACCCCTAACATTAGGAATTGTATTTCAACATGAGATTTGGAGCGACAAACATACAAACAATATCATCACCCTTTTCATGTGTGATTTTATCATCTTAGCTAAGATGGCTCTGCCTAACTCAAGGTCATGAATATATGCGATTATGATTTCTACTTATAGTTTTTTTGTTTTACACTTACATTTATATAAAAAAATTCAATTAACCACAAATTCAAATATTTATTTCTGGATTTTCAATAATATTTCATTGTTTCATAGGTCTACCCTTATGCTGACAGCACGATATCTTGATTATGATGGTGTTGCAGTAAGTTTAGCCAACTGGGAAGTATGAGTTCTCCAACATTTTTCTCAATAAATCTTTATTGCGGTAAAATATACATAAACACAATTTACCATTTTAACCAATTTAAAGTGTATAATTCAGTGACATTAGGTGCATTCACAAGGTTGTGCAACCATCACCATTATATATTTCCATAACTTTTATACCTATCTCCAGCAGAAACTCAGTACCCATTAAACAATAACTTCTCAGTCTCCTCTCCCTCCAGCCCCTGGTAACTGCTATTCTCCTTTCTCTCTCTACAATTGTGACCTTTCTAGGTACTTCATATGAGTGGGAACATATGATGGGTATTTGTTCTGTACTGGGGTAGTCCTTCACTGATTGGCTAGCTAGCTCTAAGCCTAGGAATTAGCCCAAGGTGTTAGTTTAAGATTATATCAATTCTTTTCTGAGTAGTTTATGTGTTATCTGGACAGGTCCACTGCATTCTAAAGTCTCTTATTTCCATGGCTGTTTTGAGCATCCTTAATTCCCAAAGAGTCTCACCCAAGCTTCTCCTCTGGACCTCAGATGATCTACCATGTCTCCAAGCTTCTCCTCCGGACCTCAGATGATCTACCATATGTCTTCACCTATACTTTCTTGTCCTGGAAGTCTGTGGGTTTCTAGTACCATGTAGCTTTTATGAGAAGCATCACCGTTTTTTTCTGCCTGTATTCTAAGTTATGTGAGGTAGAGACCAGTGAGTAGTCCTTCAGGTAGCTCCCAGACAGGGTAGACAGTTTAGAATAGACATATGCACGAATTTGCAGTTCAGGACCTCTTTTTCCTCCAGTTCAAGGGAGGAGTCTAGAACTAGGCTGCCACTGCTCAAGACCAAAGCGGCCACCACTGCACTGGGGAGGGAAATAGAATAGGGGTGGCAAAATGCCTCATAACTTTCTTCCGGTTTTGAACATAGGTTTTGTTCATGAGGTGTTTTCTGGATTGCTGTAAACCTTTGATTAAATTTTTCAGAGTCAGTACTGATAACTCTAAAAACATTCTTTTTCTTTTTTTAAATTATACTTTAAGTCCTGGATACATGTGCAGAAAGTGCAGGTTTGTTACCTAGGTATACATGTGCCATGGTGGTTTGCTGCAACCATCAACCCATCATCTACATTAGGTGTTTCTCCTAATGCTATCCTTCCCCTTTCTCCCATCCCTCCAACAGGCCCCAGTCTCCAAATGCTATCCTTCTCCTTTCTCCCAACCTCCTAGCAGGCCCCGGTGTGTGTGTGTGTGTGTGTGTGTGTGTGTGTGTGTGTGTGTGTGTGAGATGTTCCTCTTCCTGTGCTTCCTGTGTCCATATGTTCTCATTGTTCAACCCCCACTTATGAGTGAGAACATGCGGTGTTTGGTTTTCTGTTCCTGTGTTAGTTTGCTGAGAATGATGGTTTTCAGCTTCATTCATGTCCCTAAAAATATATATTTCTGTGTAGGCACAAGAGCTAGGAACTTCATAGTCTGCCATTTGCTGACATCCAAGTAGTACTCCCATTTTTATATCCTTTTTTCAAGGTTATTTTGACTATGTGCTTCTTGAATTTGAAATATGACTTTTAGGATCATCTTGTCAGTATCTGCAAAGAAAAAAACCTAAACCAGCTGGGATTTTGATAGAGATTGTATTAAATCTATAGATCAATTTGGAGATCATTGCTATCTAAACATTATTAAATATTCTAATCCATTTATTTACATCTTTAATTTATTTCAATAATGTTTAATACTTTTCAATGTACTAGTCTTGTACTTCTTTTGGTAAATTTATTCCCAAGTATTCCATTCCTTTTCATGCTATTATAAATAGAATTGTTTAATTTCATTTTTGGATTGTTCATTGTTAGTGCAAAGAAATATAATTATTGCTAAATTTACTAAGCCCCCTTATTGTTTCTTTCCTGAATTCATTTGTTAATTCTAATAGTAATTCAGTGCATTATTTAAGACTTTATGTAAGAAATTTTGCCAAACTTACTCATTATTTCTCATTTTTTTGTGAATTATCTTATATTTTCTGTATGCAAGATTATACACTTGTCACATACAAGTAGGGATAGCTTTACTTCTGTTTTTCGAATATGGACACATTTTATTTTTTTCTTGTATATTTGACTTGGCTAGAACTTCCAGTAAAACATTGAGTAGAAGTAGCAACAGTGTAAGTCCTTATCTTATTCCTGATCTCAGGGGGAAACATTCTGTCTTTGGAGATGATGCTTATATCTTTCATAGATCCCTTTAGCAGGCAGAGAATCTTTCTAAACCCAGTTCATTGATGTTCATACCATGAAAATGTGTTGAATTTTTTCCAAAGGTGTTTTCTCTGTCTATTGAGATGATCATGTGTTTTCTGTCCTTTATTCTTCTATGGTGTATTACATTAATTGAGTTTTGGCTTTTAAACTAATTTTACATTCCTGGGATAAACTCTACTTGGCAATAGTGGATGATCCTTTTTATATGTTGCGGGAGTTGTTTTGCTAGTATTATGTTGAGGATATTTTTGTCTGTACTCATAAGGGTATCAATCTATAGTTTTACTTTTTGTGGTATATTTATCTGGTTTTGATAGCCAGGTATTATTGGCCTTAGAAAATTAAGTGGAAAGTATTTCATTATCTTCCAAGTTTCAGAAGATATTTTGAAGAATTAGTGTTAAATTTTCTTTTAATAATTGATAGAAATCACCAGCAAAGCTATCTGTGTCTTCAATTTTCCTTGTGCAAACTTAGAAAATATATTGCTAATTTAATTGCTTTCCTCGTTTAGATTTATTGAGATTTTCTATTTCTTTTTGAATCACTTTTTGTCATTTGCATCAATAATGCTATGGTCAAGTATATTACCTTTGTATATGTCATAGACACAATAATAATTGCTTGATAAATCAGTTAAGAGAAGAAAGGGAAGTATATATCCAATGACACTACAAAGCAATTGTAATTACTATTACTGTTGCTTTTTGATTTTTCACTTGGATTAGAATTACTCTCTGGGTCACTTCATTAAGTTTTGAAAATCTTCCTGTATTATTTCTGTAAGGCACATGTGCTAGGAATGAATTCTCTGTTTTTCTTTATTTGAAAACATATTTCTTTCACCTCATTTTTATAGATAATTTGACAGATATAAGACTCTTGGTTGAAAGTTTTTTTCTTCTTCAGCAATTTGAATGTGTCATCCCACTGCCTCTGGCCTTCATTGTTTCTGACAAGAATTCAGCTGTTAATCCTGTTGAATTTTCCTTGTACATGACAAGTAATTTTTCTCTTGCTGCTTTCAAGATTTTTTTTTGTTTTTATCTTTCAATATTTTTACTGTGATGTGTCTGCATGTGGTTTTCTTTAGTTAGTCCTACTTTAAATCATTTGAACTTCTTGGATGTGCATATTAATGTTTTTCACATGGCAAGTTTAAAAACATCACTTCTTTCTGTACTTTTCTGCTCCCTTCTTTTTCTCTCCTCTTTTTCTGGAACTCCCGTTATCCATATGTTAGTGCACTTGACTGTGTCCCATATTTCTCTCAGGCTGTGTTCATTTTTATGTTTTCTTTAAATTCCAGTTGCATAATCTATATTAATATACGTTTAAGTTTGCTGATTTTTTCTTTTTCTTTTTCTTTTCTTTCTTTCTTTTTTTTTCCTGAGATGGAGTCTCACTGTCACCCAAGCTGGAGTACAGTGGCATGATCCTGGCTCACTGCAACCTCCGCCTCCTGGGTTCAAGCAATTCTCCTGCCCCAGCCTCCCAAGTAGGTGGGATTACAGGCACACGCCACCACGCCCAGCTAATTTTTGTGTTTTTAGTAGAGACAGGGTTATACTGTGTTGGCTAGGCAGGTCTCGAACTCCTGACCTCATGCTCCACTTGCCTCAGCCTCCTAAAATGCTGGGATTACAAGTGTGTGAGGATTTTTTCTTAATGTCAGGTCACGACAACTCTTGAGCTCCTCTAGTGAATAGCTCATTGATACTATTGCACTTTCCAACTCCAGAATCTTCATTTAAGAATATATTATTTCTTAATATTCACTATTTAAAGGGACATTGTCATTATACATCATCTTTAAGCATTATTTTATTGAGTTATTTGAATATATTAATAATAGCTCATTTGAGACTTCATCTCCTAAGTCCAACATTGGTCCTCTCACAGGCAATTTCTTCTTTGAATTACCTATGTATGGGTCACATTGTCTTATTTTCTGTCATATCTCAAAAGTTTTAGTTAAAAACTGGGTATTTTAGAAAATGGGCAAGGACTTCATGTCTAAAACACCAAAAGCAATGGCAACAAAAGCCAAAATTGACAAATGGGATCTAATTAAACTAAAGAGCTTCTGCACAGCAAAAGAAACTACCATCAGAGTGAACAGGCAACCTATGGAATGGGAGAAAATTTTTGCAATCTACTCATCTGACAAAGGGCTAATATCCAGAACCTACAAAGAACTCAAACAAATTTACTAGAAAAAAACAAACAACCCCATCAAAAAGTGGGCAAAGGATATGAACAGACATTTCTCAAAAGAAGACATTCATACAGCCAACAGATACATGAAAAAATGCTCATCATCACTGGCCATCAGAGAAATGCAAATCAAAACCACAATGAGATAGCATCTCACACCAGTTAGAATGGCAATCATTAAAAAGTCAGGAAACAACAGGTGCTGGAGAGGATGTGGAGAAATAGGAACACTTTTACACTGTTGGTGGGATTGTAAACTGGTTCAACCATTATAGAAAACAGTATGGCGATTCCTCAAGGAACTAGAACTAGTAGTACCATATGACCCAGCCATCCCATTACTGGGTATATACCCAAAGGATTATAAATCATGCTGCTATAAAGACACATGCACACATATGTTTATTGCGGCACTATTCACAATAGTAAAGACTTGGAATCAACCCAAATGTCCATCAGTGACAGACTGGATTAAGAAAATGTGGCACATATACACCATGGAATACTATGCAGCCATAAAAAAGGATGAGTTTGTGTCCTTTGTAGGGACATGGATGCAGCTGGAAACCATCATTCTCAGTAAACCATCACAAGAACAGAAAACCAAACACCGCATGTTCTTACTCATAGGTGAGAACTGAACAATGAGATCACTTGGCCTCGGGAAGGGGAACATCACACACCGGGGCCTATCATGGGGAGGGGGGAGGGGAGAGGGATTGCACTGGGAGTTATACCTGATGTAAATGACGAGTTGATGGGTGCAGCACACCAACATGGCACAAGTATACATATGTAACAAAGCTGTACATTATGCACATGTACCCTAGAACTTAAAGTATAATAACAATAATAATAATAAAAAAAGAAAATGTATTATAGCAAGTCTAGATACTGATTCTTCCTCCCCACAAGGCACCCTGTTATTCTTGTTTGTTTTTCTTATTTGTCTAATGTCATCACCAAATGATTTTGGTGAAATCTGTTTCCTCCACAGTGTTGTCTCTGAATGTCCCTCCTTGGAGGACTTAGCCTTGGGCAGGCATACGGTCACCCTGGAATGACGTGGTTTTACTAGAGCTTTCTTTTACTGTCCCTGTGAAGGAACTGGGGCCAACGTTTCTCAGTTATCATTATCTGAGGTACAGCTTCCACTTCCTGTTGGGAGATAAGTAGAGTGAAGGACTCGCAGCTCTCTTGGAAGGCCTTGCTTGGAATGGAGCTTTTAGAACAGAGAGCTGAAGTGGATGAGGAATTCTAGAAGACTGCCCCTCCCAGCAAGAAGAATCCCACCCCCAGGAAACCAAGAGGGAGCACTTGGTCTGAGAGAGACCAGGCTGCAACAACCTCCTAGGACATAGATGTTTATTATTCTACCAAGGTTTTATTTAGTGGCTTTTAGAAACCCAGCATTCAGATGCACCAGCCAAGGGGACACAGAAACAGAAAATACGATTCTCCTACAGATGCTCAGTAATTTGGGAGAATACAACTTAGATAAAGGAAACAAAATACACAAATCTTTTCAATAGTTAATGAGTTCTCTCAGTTTAATGGGTAAAAATAAAATTTTAAAAAATACGATTTCTTTGGAATTTGTTTTATCTGATAAACGTTTCACCATTTCACTGCTTAAAATTAACATTTAAATCTGATTTAAAACCTCAATGTTCTTTTTTTAATGAGATGTCTTTTAAAAATTTAAACATCAAACTTTAAAATACAGGGTCTTAGGTATTATTTATCATCTTTGTTTCTGAAGCTGGACAAATCTCATCTATCAGTCGGCTAAATCTTTCCTCTTTCAGAGGCAGAAATACCATCAACTTTTTGTTTTTATATCTTGTCTAAATCAAAGCATCTGGATTTGACACATGTGAAATGCCATTTCCTTCAAGATTTAACTCATCTTTCTGGGGCTTGAGGTCTTGAACCTAGCACACCTGGTCTCATTCAACTAATGTGAATATTATTTCTCATAAGAAATTTTGTAGTCAAGAAGAGACGTGTGTTGCAGCAAAGATGTAGACGCAGCAGTGAACAATCCCAGTGCTACCCACAGTGATGCTTGCAAAGGGTGCAAACTAGAACCATTTCATTTCTATTGCCCCAGTGTCTGTTGTCCCAAAGTTTCTTTCTTTTTTTTTTTTTTTTTTTTCAAGGAGACTGAGCTCACAATGATGAGACTGAGGTCTTGCCACAGGTTTCTCTGGGCCCTTCACAACAATTGTGTGTGCCCTTCAGAGTGACACTGATATGTTCTGGGATGGGTCCTGAGATACTTTTTGTTTTCACAGTAAATACAGCAAAGAGCTCAATGCTATTTTGATTTTAAAGTTTCTTCCCATTGTACCTCATAAATGTCACTTCTATGGTGACAATTCTCCCTTCTCCTCTTTGGGATTTAAATCCTCTCATATTAGGGAAGGAAGGTACGGATGGAGGAAGGCAACTCTAATTTGTTGCTGACCTTGGAGGGCCTTTCTAGTCTTCTTAAGTAGTCTGGTTTTGTGTAGTGTTTGCCATTCCCCATATAGTTGTGTGTGATTAGATAGTTTGGGGACAGTGTTACATGTTATCTCAGCCTCCCTTTTCACCCCTAGGATAGCCTGGAGAAGTACCGGGGTCAATTTAGATCGTAAGAATTCAGTGAATCTCAATCTTTTGTGAGTCTTGATTGTCAAATGCAAGGAAAAACACCATGCAGACCCTCACACAAATGCACACTGTGACAGATTGCATATCCTACATTATAACTACCGAAAAATCTCAGAGACAAGAGAGTTCCGTGACCTGTCTGGTATTTGCTCCAACTTTCTTAAAGGAGGTGAAAAGATTACAGTAGTTAGAGACTGATTTCATACTCTTAGAACAACAAAACAAGGAATTATTATTGAATATCTTGAATATCTTGACATATTAGAGCTGATAAATTGTTAGCAGGTGCTGAATGTGCAACCTAAAGCAGATAGCCTTGTTTGAACTGCCCTTACATCACGACATGCCAGTCATTTACCTTCTGGATCATAATACGTTTGGTGAATTACTGGATAATAAATATGGTGTGTTAAAAGCTTTTTCTTGGAGTGGGGATCACTTCCAGAATAGTACAGTAAGGACCGAAAAATATCCGCTCCTCTGTAAAATCAATAAGAATACTTGCAACATCTTTCAAAGGCAGGGTTTTCAGAATTCGGGGAATTAACCAAGTCTTTCAACAATCCAGGAAAAAAGGCTGAATGTCAGTGCTAACAGAGAGCTTTATGGCATTTCAATTTACCTCATTTCCATTTCACTCTCATCAGTTCAGCAGGAGCCTTGAAAACAGACTTACCATTACGGTAGCTATGAAAATAATGACCTAGGAGCCGGAGGATGAAGCAGATTTGGAACTCCCAAAAAAGCCCCATTTGCATAGAATTGTTATTATTAAAAGATCTGGCAGTTCCCTGGAAAACCCTACTCAAATGGTTTGTCTTTATTTGACCTGAACAAAGTACATTCGTTGTGAACAACCTCCCAATGTCCGCTATCAAAATAATCAGTGGCGATTGTTTAACATTGCAGCTTTGAAGTGGTGATAACAATAGAGGCTAACAAAAAGTCCACTAGAACCCCTGAAAGGAAAAGCTGGAGAATTCAATGTTCTTGGAAGGTATTAGAAAGCTTTGGCAGATTCTTGGGGACCTAGAAGGTCTCACATATTTGCAAGACTGTGTGCATGCCCAGGGATAACCTGAGAAATTCTCTCCCTCAGGCCGACTTTGAGGCTTTGCAGAAGCAAGAAGTGAAAACAAAGACAGAGTCCTAAGCCATCTGATTGATGTGGTCAGAAAGGTGTGCCCTAACCTGCCCACAGTGCTACTTACTGAAGGCTGGGAGACTTATTAAGAGGTTTAAGGCTGGGCGCAGTGGCTCATGCCTATAATCCCAGCACTTTGGGAGGCTGAGGCGGGAAGATCACCTGAGGTCGGATGTTCGAGACCAGCCTGATCAACATGGAGAAACCCTGCATCTACTAAAAATACAAAAATTAGCCAGGTGTGGTAGTGCATGCCTGTAATCCCAGCTACTCAGGAGGCTGAGGCAGGAAAATCGCTTGAACCCGGGAGACGGCAGTTGCCGTGAGCCGAGATTGCGCCATTGCACTCTAGCCTGGGCAACAAGAGCAAAACTCCTCCTAAAAACAAACAAACAAACAAAACAAAACAAAAGATGTTTAAGAAGATATCTGAAAATCTTTAGCTCACCACTAAGGTTTTAGTGAACATAAACAAGAAAGAATACAAACTTTACAGAATTAGTTCAGGAAAGTCACTAAACAAACAGCAACAATGAAAATGTGGCAGTACCAAAAGACAGACATGGAGATCAATGAACTATTATCCAGAGTCTGTAAATAAACCCTCACATATACATTTAATTTTCAACAAGGATGTCAAAATAATTATATTTTGTAGAGATAACTAGATATCCACAAGCAAGAGAATGAACTTGAATCCTGTCCTCACCATTTGACCAGACCTTATTTTATTTAAACACTCCCTTCCCCTCCATACTATTCTAGAGGAAAGTATTTCATCCATACAATTTTAGTATCTCTAAAATATAAAGACTCTTGTTTAAAGCACAGCCATACTACCATTATTAAGTTTTAAAAAATCATGAATGTTTTATAATCAGCAAATATTTATTCAGTGTTCAAATTTTCTCGGCTTTCTTATAGGAAATACTTTCACAATAGAATAGTTTGACTCAAGAGCCACATTATGCATTTAGTCAGTATGTCTATAGGTTCCTTCCCTCAGCTTTTCTTTCTTTTTTCTTTGCAATTTACGTTTTGAAGAAGGTAGGCCACTGGTCCCATTGAGTTTCTCATGTTCTGAATTTTGCTGATTGCATCCCTGTGATGCCATTGAACACTTTTTTCTTTTTTGAGACCTAGTCTTGCATTGTCGCCCAGGCTGGAGTTCAGTGGCACAATCTCAGCTCACTGCAACCTCCGCCTCCCGAGTTCCAGCGATTCTCCTGCCTCAGCCTCCTGAGTAGCTGGGATTACAGGTGTCTGCCACCACGCATGGATAATTTTTTGTATTTTTGGTAGAGCCGGGATTTCACTATGTCGGTCAGGCTGGTCTTGAACTGCTAACCTTGTGATCTGCCCGCCTTGGCCTCCCAAAGTGCTGGGATTACAGGTGTGAGCCACCGCTCCTGTCCTGAACATGTTCTTTTGTTCACTGAATCTCTCATAAACTGGAAGTTAGATGTAAAGAGTTGATTGTACACACAGTGTTTTGGTGTGGTACTATGTGCTTCCATCTGAATTTCTGGATGTAACTTTCCAGATAGTCTTCAATGGCATGCCTGCTTTCAATGCTACACCGTAGTGCTTCTTCTCTCCTGCCTGGTCTCTAGTGCCATGCATGTTAGACTTTCTGATATTACCCCACAGATCCCTGAGCTTCTGTTCAATTTATCCATTGTTTTTACTGCTGTATTATTCAGAGGTGTTAATTTTTATTAACCTATCTTCAAGATCCTTTCCTTTCTCATCTTCCTTTTCTTTTGAGCCCATGTAGCAAATTTTTATTTCCAACGCTATAGCTTTGACTTCTAACATTTCCCTTTATTTCTTTCTTATGACTTTTATTTGTTCTTTGAGAAGCCTTATCTTTGCTCATTTCAAGGTTTTTGGGTTCTGTTTGTTTGTTTTTTGCTTTTATCATATGGAACAAAGTTATAGTAGCTACTTTATATTTTTTTTCTGTTTATTTCAACATCTGGAGCATTTCAGGGTTTGCCTCTGTTGACTGCGCTTTTCCTTGAGAATTGGTCTCTTTTGCTGGCTGTCTGTCGTGTAATTCTGGATTGTATCCTGGACATTGTTAATGTTACATTGTGTGACCTCTGGATTCTGTTATAAGGCTCTGGATAATTTTGGGTTTTCTCTTTTAGAGGTCAGGTTTATACCACAAAGTGTTTCGTTTTTGCTATGTACCTGTGAGTCTGTCCCTCCACATGTAACACGGAGGGTTGAGTCTGACACTTGTGCTATGGTTTAAATATTAGTTCAGTTCCCAAAACCTTTGCTATTTTTATTTGGTCTCTGTCAGTGTAGCTCAGGGGTGGCACTACGGCTAATGTGGATTTCTACAGAGAATAATGGATTCCGTATTCGGTGCTCTCCTGTCTGGCACCACCTCCCTGATATTCTCCAGATCACAGGAAGCTTCTTTTTGAGTTAAGTGTACACACTACTGCATTGCCTCACGGCTCCACAACTGGGGCCTGGCACTGGGACAGAGCCAGGGGGGGAAATGACATTCTTCCCTCCATGAAGATCTCTTCTCTATATTTTGACTTCTTTCTACATTTTGCCTGCTTTTGTGTACTGTTTTTAGTTCTCAGGCAGTTGCTTTATGTAGTCTGCCTAAGATTTAATTGTAATGAGCAGGAATGATCAGCTATAGTGTGTTTAATGAAAATAGAGAATTTTCTGACTGCTTTTAAAATTTTCTCTTTGTCATTGGTTTTAAGCAGTTTTTCTAAGACTGGATTTCCTTCTCTTTAGCATGCTTGGAATATAGACTTCTTAAATATGTATATTTCTATTATTCATCAGTTTTACAATGTTCTTATTTATTCTGTCTTCAGTTTCGCTTCTTTGTCTTGCCTTATAGGATACTGATAGCTCACATTTTATATTTTCTCACTATATTTCTTGTCTTTTGCCAATTCTCCCATTTTTCGTACCTTTTTTCTCTTTCTGCTTCATTCTAGTTATTTTTTAAAATTGTGTCTAAACATCTAGAGTTCTTCATTTCAGTTATTCCATTTTTCATTTCTCAAATTTCTATTTGGCCATATTTTATAATTCTGTGCTAGTTTCTAATTCTGTGCTTAAATTTTCAACCGCTAGTATTTTCATTTTTTTAGCAAATAAAGTATAATTTAATGTTTCTATTTGATTCATTCATTGTCTCCCCATGTGCTTGCTTATTTTTAGTTATGGGACATATATTTTGTTAGTTCCTTTGTGAGACGAATTGGAGGCTTAGGGTGGTGGTATAGTCTTCCTGAAGGTATTTGCATCTTTCATTTTCCAGGTAATATAGGGTCACTTCCACCCAATTTCAGGATATGAGATTATTTTGAAGTAAGCTACATTCCAAGCACATTTTTAGTTTGTCTTCACTGCCAGGGACCATTCTCTTGGTGTTTCAACCCAAATTGAGTCGGGATTATCATGGGACACCTTGGCTGACTCTACAAAAAACCCAGCACTTTGAAATCGACATACAGTCTTAGCGAAAAAACAGCCCCAAATGCTGTACTTACTTTTCTGGGCCTCTGTCTTTTCCTAGAGTACTGCATGGTAGTTCTTCACTATTTTCATCTCTCCAATACATACATACATACATATATTTATTTATTTATTTATTTTGAGACAACAAAGTCTCGCTCTCTCGCCCAGGCTGGAGTGCAGTGGCACGATCTTGGCTCACTGCAACCTTCGCCTCCTGGGTTCAAGCAATTGTCCTGCCTCAGCTTTCCTAGTAGCTGGGATTACAGGTGCCCGCCACCATGCCTGGCTAATTTTTGTATTTTTGGTAGAGATGGGGTTTTACCATCTTGACCAGGCTGGTCTCAAACTCTTGACCTCAGGTAATCCACCTGCCACGGCTTCCCAAAGTGCTGGGATTACAGGCGTGAGCCACCACGCTCGGCCTCCAATGCCTTTAAATAGCTTTTATTTTGTTTTGCTTTTATGATAGTCCTTAGTCAGAGGACTGGTTCCTATCTTAGTTCACCATCGCTGTGACTCCCCCAGGGTTATCACCTACACTGCCACGTAAGCACGCACAGGAAGCGATGTGGAAGATGCACCTAAACAGCAACTCTACTCAGGGATCCACGGTTGGCTAATGCTCCTCTTCTTTCTTTAGCATTGTCTTCCAAATTTTATATGGACAGCTAACATATGCAGTTCTCAGTTCCTTTTAAACTATAAATGCCCAGAAGGGATGAGTGAGACTTCTCGTTTATTTCTTTGAAGGGAATGGTCTTGCTCTCCCTTCCTTTCTTTGGGGTGCGAACGTGGTGCTGAGTCCTCTCACCGTGTGGACGGGGCCATGCACTAGAGACACAGACTAGCAAGATGGAAGCAGAATAATTGGTCATGGATGGTGTGAACCCATCGTACTGGTCCTCAGCTACCTGGTCAGCCCGTTGCATTTGTATTTTGTTTAAATCATTGCTTTTTGAGACTTCTACCAGGTTGTCTGTACCCTGACAAGTAAAAATGTATTACCAAGAGTGGGTTGCTGCTAAAAATAAAGCCAAATACATGTAACAATCCCTTAGCGGAATGCAGGTAACCTCTAGAAACTGGAAAATACAATAAATTGGTTCTGTTCTAGAGCCTCCAGAAAGCAGGTGCCCACACCTTGGTCTTAACCCTGCCAGATTTATTCTGGGCTCCTGGCCTTCATGACGTTAAGATAATAAATGTGTGTTGTATCTAAGTCCCCAAGTTTGTGGTAATTTGTGACAGAAGCACAGGAAAGGAAGAAGCCGAGATAGGATTCAGTTCCAGGCTATCTAACTCCCAGCCCTACATAATTTCCTTTATCTGGTGACCTTCCTTATGTCCTAGGAAATCACTGGTAAAACTGTCTGGGCAAAGCTGGGAAGGGCGACTGCGTGCTCACGGGGCCTGCAGAGAGAACTCAGAACTCCAGCACATGCTTGGTGCTCCTGTAGCTCCTGGCAAAGCCTGTGGGGAACACAAAAGTGGGCTTTGGAAGAAATCTCTCAGAAGAACCACATTACCTGTGGCTGAATTGTGACTTCAAGTGATTATGTAGCAATTCCAGTTACGAACCTTCAGCTGGACAACGGGGCTGTCGTGGTGGCATCAATCAGATAAGGAGAGCTAATTCCCACCCACGCCAGCGTTTCAGAGGGCCTCAAGACAGACACCACGAGCTGAGACGGAGAGAGGGCAGAGCACAGAGGCCATGAAACAAAGACCAGAAGTTTCAGGCGTGAAAAGCCTACCTGGAGGGGCTCCCTTTGGCTGAAGATGCAAGCAGACTGGACACAGAAACAATGTTGAATGAAGAGTCTGGTCCAGGGTCTCCAAGCCTCTGACAGTCACCTCTAGGAATTGGCTACGAAAGGAAAGGAAAGCAGTCCCAAAAAAGGGCCTTGTTTCTGATGCCCACTGCATGCCAAGCCCTGGAGAACCAGAGCCAGAGGACAGCTTCTCGAGGGCAAAGCCGGGAATCATGAAAGACGACGAACACACGAATTCACCTGAAGGCAAGCACGGAGCGGCCAGACGGACAGTCCATGGAACGCGCCCCACTGCAGAGGTGGCAAATGAGGGTAATTTTTGCAAACTGGGATCCCAGCAATAGCTGAATAGGGCTTTATGTTATGTCTTTTGGAGAGGGGATGAGTATGGTATCTGGCTGGAACAAGGGTACTCATGGATATTTGAGTGTTGAAAAGATCTGCTAATCTCAATATACAAAACAGAAGCCTTGGTTTCTCTGAGTCCACGGTTTCCCAGCTAAAGGCTGTATGCCTCATCCTCCCTTGCAGTTAGGCATGGCCATGTAACAGAGCTCTGCCCAAAAATGTGTGCGTTAGAGTTCCCGCCTTCCTCCCCTCCCCCTCCTCTAGCTGCAATGTGAATAAGGAACTAAGCCGTGATGGGCTTTGGGAATGAATGCATGTGTAGGCATGGCAGAGATCCAGGTACAAGGGGCCTGCCAGCCAGCACTATTGATCCATCACAGTCGCCGGGATTAGCGGTCCCAACTGTTCCTTCCTACAAAGTGAACTTCCACCTCGTTTAAGCAACCCTATTGTGGAGTCTTCTGTGACAGAAGCCTGGCTTGTAATCTAGCAGTATCTAGAAGTCAACATTATGTATTCTGCTTTTGATTTAGTAAAGCAGAAAATAGTTAAATTTGAGAACACATCAAACTGCAGCCACAAAAGGTGTGTGTTTTTATTCAGTATCCTCTTCCGAGAAATGGGCAGTGAGTATAAAATTCTGCTCTCCCCCGTAAAACTGTCTGACAGGCAGCTGTCTGTAGGACTCTTTAGAATGAGGACTGAAATAAAAAGGTATCTCCTTCTGACACTGAAAACGTCAGCAAATCATTTATATGATTTTGAAAGACTTATTCAAGTGCTATATACCACATCGGTAGATTGAGTAACTTGTAAAACCTCAAACTATCACTTTTAGAGCTGACGTTTTAAAGCTCAGGATAATCAGGTTTTTGTAGGAAGGCTAAAATATGGTCCAAATTGCTCAATCACTGCATTTGGCTCATTCTCAGCATTTAATGCTTGCTTTACTCTTCTGATAAAGAAGCCGAGTATGTCTTCTGATGGGAAATATTAAAAAGCAAATCTAAGTCCTGCAGGAGATCACAAGGAAATGCAGTCCATAGCTTAATGTAATCTTACAGGGAGACTAAGAATTAATATGTGACTCTATTTTGACCTCCAAGACTTCTATATATAGTGTCTGATGAAGCTCTCAAAGTAATGTTTTTAAACTTTTTTTTAAAAAAAATTTACTTAAAGTTCTGGGATACATGTGCTGAATGTGCAGGTTTGTTACATAGGTATACATGTGCCATGGCAGTTTGCTGCACCTATCAACCCGTCATCTAGGTTTTGAGACTCACATGTGTTACATTTTTGTCCTAATGCTCTCACTCCCCTTTCCCATGACCCCACAACAAGCCCTGGTGTGTGATGTTCCCCCTCACTGTGTCCATGTGTTCTCACTGTTCAACTCCCACTTACAAGTGAGAACATGAGGTGTTCTCACTATTCTTTGTTGAGATGTCTGTTCATATCTTTTGCTCATTTTTCAATTGAGTAAATTTTTTTAAATTGTTGTTTCCTAATCTGTACATATGTAATAGATACCTTTTATCAGATCAGAAATTTTTCTTCTTTTTGCAAAGAATTTTTATGGTGAATGAAGGCTTACTTTTATCATTTTCTTTTTTTGCAAACTATTGAGTTGATTATTTAATGAGATTTCCTTCAAACTAATAATTAATGTAATAGATTATATCAACTGACTCGTTAGTGAAAACTAAAACTGCATTTTGGAATAATTCTAAAAATGATATATTTTTACACATTGGTTTTATTCAATAATGTCTTATTTAGCTATTTTGGATATATTTTCAATAGTAAAATTGGTGTCATTACTATTTATAAATATTTTTAGTTTTTGCTCATGTATGTCAATATTTAAATTATATTTCTAATAATTATTAAAATATTAGTAAAGTAACATATTTTAAAACTTTGTCAGTTGTCTTCTAAGTGAAGCCGTAGATATATTAACATGAAATTATTCATGAATGATTTTTTGTACATTTGTTTTTTAACGTTATATCCTTTTTTTGATTAACATCATTTATGTGTTCCTTTTCTCTTCTTTTCTTCGATCAGACTTACTAGAGGTTTAGCCATTTTTCTAGCTGTTTTGTTAAAGAAAAAAATTATTCAATGATACTTGTTAAAGAATGGTAAGGAAGGCTTTATTCAGAATTATTGTGATGGGTATGGGAACTGCTGCAGTGGAATTTTGCAATAGGAGAGACACTGTACTCAACTACAAAATATGGCACGGGCTAGTAGGAATTTATAGCCAAGGAACAGGGTGGAAGTCAACGGGTGGAAAATTACTAAGAAGAAACATGAGGGTTAAGGAGGATTCTGGCTAAACAGACCCAACAGGATTCTTACTGAAGACAGGCAAGGGTGATTGGACATCACCTGGGAGATGGTGGAAGATGATCGGGTATTGAGGGAGTGGGGTTCTTGGTAAAGTGACTTAGCAGGGTTCTTTTGCTAAAATTGGCTTTTACAAGTAAGTACACAGATGGGCCTAGGACAAGGTTTAGAAGGCTGAGCGAAGTTTGGTCAAGCAGAGAATCTTTGTTAGTTTTCCGAGAACACACTTTCAACTTTGTAGTTTCTCTCTGTTGTATGTTTTCTTTTTATATATTTAATCTAAGCTCTGGTATTTATATTTCCTTCCTTCTATTTTCATTGCATCTCCTCTTTATTACTTTTCCAAGTTTTAAATTGGAGAATTTATTGTTACTTTTTCTTCTTTTTATACTATGCACATTTAAGGCTAAAATAACTTTTTAAACAATATCCTAAAAGTGATATGATTTGATACATATTTTATATCTCTTATGTCTAAAAGTTTTCTAATTTTCATTATAATTTCCATTGACTTATAAATTATTTAAAAGGATGTTTCTTAATTTCCTACATATAGGTTTTTTTTTTTTTTTTTTTTTTTGAGATGGAATTTCACTCTTGTTGCTCAGGCTACAGTGCAATAGCACGATCTCAGCTCACTGCAACCTCCATCTGGCGGGTTCAAGTGATTCTCCTGCCTCAGCTTCCCGAGTAGCCGGGATTACAGGTGCCCACCACCATGCCTGGCTAATTTTGTATTTTTAATAGAGATGGGGTTTCACCATGTTGGTCAGGTTGGTCTCGAACCCCTGACCTCAGGTGATCCGCACACCTCGGCCTCCCAAAGTGCTGGGATTACAGGCATGATATATAGGTTTTTAAAGTTACTTTTATTACTCCCTTCTGACTTACTTTCATTTTAATCTGAGGGAATACTTAATATGCATAAGAGTTATTTATGTCAGAATAATGCCATACATTAAACCTCTCCAAAACTCGATGGCTTATAGTAATATGCTTTTATTTGGCTCACGGGTCTGCAGGTTAGCCGAGAAGCTTTGTTGGCTTCTAGTGGGCTTTCTCAAATTTCTGGAGGTTGTCTGGTTGTCGCTTTATTTAGAGTAGCCTTCATCAGGATGATTAGCCTAACTCAGCTCAAGTCCACAAGGATTTTATCCCCCAGCAGGTGAGGTGGGCCATGGCCTCCTGGTGACAGCAGCAGGCATGAGAGCACGTGGAAAGACACCCACGCAAGGTGCAACGCCAGCTCGGGTCCAAATGGAGGTGAAACTGAGTTTGCCTCTTTACTAGGAGAAGTGGCAGAAGATACAAGCAGGGGGAAGTACTGGACTAAACTTCAATCAATCACCACAGAAAAGCTTTTAAGTATTTTTGAGACTTACCTTATAAATTAGTATGTGGTCAATTTAAAAAAAAAAGTTCCATGAGTTATTTTAAAAGATTATATACCATTTATCTGGGAGAAGTTCAAAATTCAAAAATGCCTGTTATATCAAATCGCTAAACGCTGGATGTGAAACCACTAAATTAATGCCTCCATTATCAAGCCACGTATGCACAATTTGGTGCAATGTTGAATTTCCATCAGTACACCTGTCACATATGTAAATATTATCACATTTAAATTTTAAAAGTTTTAATCTTATTTTTAAGATGTGTTTAAACTACATATCTAAAATTGGTGATTTGCATGGATAGTCAATATCATTAATTGATTATTTATCATTTGAAAAGTTTGAGAAACAGTAGTCAAGGTAATTTGTTTGCTATTTAATTAATTCATCCAATAATATGTATAATAATATCCACAATGATGTAGATACCAGTGATACAGAGACGGACCAAATAATTCCTCCATCATAGTAAATGAGAAAAACGTATGAGTTAAGAAATGATTGCAATATAAAGTGATATGTGTTTCCACAAAGAAGACAGAAAACCTAGCTTAGCGTCTGGTCAAGAAGAGCTTCTTGCATGAGGGGACATTTGAGCTCAACCTTATAATAGAAATTGGTAGTTTGATGGGATGAATAGGGAATAGTGTGCATTCCAAGGGGAAAGATTCATGTTTGGGAAACAGCCAATAGTTTGGCATGGCTACAGTGGAGGCTTTGCAAAATCAACTGCTTCTGTGTATAGCCAGTGAAGAGAACTGATCTTCTGTTGTTTTCTAGTCTTTATTTTCAAACATGTCTCTAATATATTTTGAATTCAAATTAGAGCTCAATTTATTTTCCTTATTGGCTTCTAATTTATATAGAATCTAATTCCCAGATTTAAGGCAGTTACATAGGCACAAATGCAGAGCAACTAAAAATGAAAACCAAACACATATCAGAATCAAGGAAGATGAAGGGGTGTACAACTATAGCAGCTCAAAAGGAGATGACAAGTTGAGGAATTACACACTAAATTTAGCTCTGAGCTTCCCAGAAACCAAGGCACAGAGGAATCCATTCTATAATTGAAAACCCATTCCACTTCTTCAGAGAAGTTACTCTTATTCTAAGGACTAGGTTTTCCTACCATGCCTGTGTAATAGGGTTCAACCTGCCATGGAAAAGAACCTATAAATGATTTCATCAATGTGCCCAGAGGCTGACTGATTTTACTGAGGTGCTAAATGTTTCTGCACCCTAGTGATGGGCAGAGTTCCTCCCTACAAGGCCCCTGCCCCTGCCCTTGGGCAGCACGGCACCATCCACTTGCTCCTTCTTGGATTCCAAGAGCTGGAATGAAGGACTGGTCACCAGCCAAGACCACGTCTCCCCAGGTGACTTCAGCATGCAGGTGTCAATTAGGACTAATTGGTCTCACATCTAATTCCAGGACCAGCCTCCGGTCAGCACCAGCAATTCCAGTGCCATGCCCTTCCTTAGATGCCGAGGCCAGCATGAAGCATCCTTTCTCTAGACTCTGTAATCCAATCTCTTTACTTTTATTCCCCCCATCCCTGGGCATGACAGCTGCTTCCTGCAGTTATCAACCTCCCGGTGGCTGCAGCACTCCCTGCTACTTCTTCCAGCCTCCCAACAAATTCCTTTTACCGGATATCTTTTGTTAGCTAAGTCTATGCAAGCTTCAGTTTCTATGATTGGGAAGGGAAATGCAACCCACACAGCTATCCAGCTTCTGGAGGACAGTGAGCACTTCAGCCGCAGTCTTGTATCCCACAGGCCTGGCCTGGAAGGTGCTCATGCCACCATCGTCTTCCGGGTTAAAGTCAGAGCGGCTGAGGAAGCAAATGACAAGCAGCATCTCTGGGAATACAGAATGGGAACAGGGAGAAATATGGTTTCCGTTCTGAGGCCGCAAAGGACTAGGGAAATCCAGGCAAAGGTGGGAGTAGAATAAAGGGCCTGTGGGTGGGAAACCTCTGCAGCTGGAAACCCGGCACCTGGGAGGAGCATTTCATGAGCCAATGGGGAAGGACAGAGTCAAGGAAGAGTACAGAACTCAAACTCAGGCCTCCCTGAGGCCAGTGTTACTGCTTCCAAACACCACGTTGCACCACACTATGCCCAGGAGTGTTAAATGGCAATAGTTTTCTACATCACACAGTGTAATTCTTCAAGACCTCATAGTCTGCAAAATAACACGTGCGAGGTAAAAATGTACTGGGTCAGGCCACTGAAAACCTATGCTATTGTGTGACGAGACTCTACAAAAGATGATGGCAATCCTAATGAAAACACTCAGCTCGTTTTAAAGACATGTCAACTTCCTAGGAATAAAGGAACTGCAATCCATAAGGTTTTACTTTAGACGAATGCGTGAAGCTAGCATGACGGCAGCAGGAGTAAGAATAGGCCACGGCTGGAGACATGGAATCAGAGGTGGGAGGGAAACCTCTTGATCAGAAGATGCTGGTACTAATGCAGTTGCACAGCACACAAACCAGAGATGGGGGGCCCCACACACTGTCTGGTGTCAGTTTCTTAAAGCACTATAAGCACGCCAATGACAAAGCATGTGGCCAAACCTAGCCAGGAGGAGTGGACAGGACATCCACCTGGGGAGCGTGCATCCCCCACAACTAGCAGCACCCACATTTCTGAAGTGCCCGGCCGCTGTTACTTGGTGGCACAAAACAATAAAGTGCTTGCGGCGTAGCTGGGTACAGGCTCATGCCTGTAATCCCAGCACTTTGGGAGGCTGAGGTGGGCAGATCACCGGAGGTCAGGAGTTCGAGACCAGCCTGGCCAATATGGTAAAATCCCGTCTCTACAAAAAATACAACAAATTAGCCAGGCATGGGCGCGTGCCTGTAATCCCAGCTACTCAGGAGGCTGAGGTAGGAGAATCGTTTGAACCCGGGAGGCGGAGGTTGCAGTGAGCCGAGATCATGCCATTGCACTCCAGCCTGGGAGACAGTGAGACTTCATCTCAAAAAAAAAAAAAAAAGCCAAAAAACAAACAAAAAAATAAAGTGCTTGGAAAAATCACATACCAACCAAAGAAACTCCACTTTAAACTGATGTCATTATCTTATTCACGAATCACGTATGAGCTAATTTTCTTATAGAAAGACATTCTGTAGAACAGACAGTACAGAATTAGAAACCCAAGCCCTGTGATCTTCTAAGTATGTCCCATTAAAATTAGGCTTTCAAGTAAGTGGGAGTTCATTGACTTTTGATCTACACTTTCTCTTTGCTCACAGAATACCCTGGACACATCTTAATTGCTACCTTATAAACTTAACTCATTTAGTAGTAAGATTTCTTCCCTTGTCATTCTCCTTGATGAACTCTGAGCTTTCTGGGCACAGGAGTCATGTAACATTCTTCTTGGTGTCCCCACTACCTTTCACAGGGCCAGGCAGAGAGGTATTTGGTGAAATTAACATATATATAACATGACCAGTCATAACATGTTTTGTTTAAGAAAAAAATTAAAAGCAGTATCAGGATAGGATTAGCAAATCATAAGCCCAAACCCAAGTCTACACTGACGACAAGCCGAGGGAAATAAAAAGCAAGCAATGTTCCTGGATGGCACTGACAGGTTTCCTTAATTGCAATAGTGGAGAACGATGGAACGATGTCTCCGTTCAAGTGGAGACGGTGAAGCTCTCCCACCTGTTACTAACCCATCTTATCTGGATGGAAGATGTGGCACCAGCCTCAGTGATGTTTTGAGGGTTTCAGTGCCAGCCTGGAAAACTACAACGCAGTCCACTGGAAAGAAAACTGATCACAGCTGTGGTGGCACTAGGTTTCCAGCAAGGCATCAGTGTTGTAAACATGTACCAAAGTCATGGAATTTTCTTATAAAAGATGCTGACCTCCCAACCCCTTTATTTAGGGTCAATGTCTTCCCATGATCTGGAGGTGAAATGTGAACTGGAGATAATTATAGCAAATCTCTCAAAAGAATTATTTCTGAGGCCCAATACGTGAGCTAGCCGTGCAGGTGCATCCCATTCAGGCCACTTACATGAAACTGCGTTCATAGCTCAGCGATGCCCTTGCGAGGCTCCAATCCCACTGTCTCATCTTTCTCCCTACTTGTTTCACAGGCCATGACTCTGTTCTCCCTCTTTTCCTCATTTCTCCAGTGAGCCATGCTCTCTCTTACCTCCAAGTTGCTACATGTGCTCTTTCCTAAGCCTAGAATTCTCTCCCCTGTGCATGCACTTTTCCTTACAACCTCCACTGTGAAAAGCTTCCTTCTGAAGGTTTGCCTTCCTCTGGACCCTACTTTTGGCCTCCTGAGCTAGATCACAGGCATTCCTCCTGCAGTGCCCCAGTGCTTTGTCTTTCTTTTCATTCCATGCTGTGTTCATTTCTAGGGCTGCCTTAAAGTACCACAGACTTGGTGGTTTACAGCAACAGAAATTTATTCTCTCATAGTTCTAGAATCTAGAAGTCCAAAATCAAGGTGTTGACAGGACATTCATTTCTTGAAGGCTTCACGGGAGGACCCTTCCTTGCCCCTTCCAGTTTCTGTGTTGCTGGCAATCCTTGGCATTCCTCGGCTTGTAGACACATCACTCCAGTCTCTGGCCATCATCACATGCTGCTTTCCCCTGTCCCACCCCTGCAGACCACACTCTACTAGGATAAGGCTGGGGTCCACTGTGTTCACTACTGGAACAAATGTGCTTACAATTCTTGGCACACTGTGAGTGCTCACTCAGTACTGACTTAATAAAGTCAAAGACTCCAATCCTAAGCCAATGTTTCTGAATAGGGGGTCACTGCACAGCAGACCTCAAGATTCGTAATTCAGTGATTCTGATGGCGAGAATCCCTACATGGAAACCCCAAGTCCAAGAGGGCAGGGGCGGAATAACACAGGAAAATGTGGCAAAGACTAGAGCTCAGGGGAAAACTGGGTCGAAATGGGTTGTCTCAAGTATTCAGAGAGCGCTTCACTCAGCAGGCATGAGCTGGCGAACGCTGCTCGTTCCAAGGAAGGGCCTGCTCAGGACTGTCCCCCTTGGTTGGCTCCCAGGAGATAGCCTCAAAGTCTTGTATGATTTAGAGAGCTTTTGCCTGGCACCTTGGGCTAGCAGTGAGTTTTATCAGATGGTTTGTGACAGCAGTGTGACAATGACAAATGCCTGTTTTTGTTTTCCTGAGGCCTTGGGCCACGCGGTTTCAGTCAGCCCTTTGTGGGGCTGGAGTCTGCATAGCTACTGTCAGGTACACAGGGGCTACACCACATGCCTATGTGACTGACCCCCAGCAAAACTCAGGGCTCCAAGTTTCAGTGAGCTTCCCGGGCTGGGAGCATTTCACACGGGTAGTTGCACAGTGTTGCTGGGAGATTGAAGCTTGTCCCCACGTGACTCGGGGACCTGGATGCTTGTGCCTGGCTCTCCCGGTCTTTGCCTTTGCCCTCTGTGGATTTCAATCCATATCCTTTTGCTGTGATAAACTGTAAGCAGGAGGATAACAGCTTTTTCTGAGTCCTTGGGTCCTTTTAGAAAATTACTGGGCCTGAGGGTGGTCTTGGGAAATCTTGACAGAATGAGGAATAGCCAAGTGTGCCTAGGAAAGATGATTATGAGGACCACAATGCTAGGCACATAGTAGGTGCCCAAGAAAACGTCAGCTGAATGACTGAGTGATGGAGGTGCGTCCACAGGTCACCTTTCTTGGCATGGAGGATGGCTCAGGGTTTCTGTCAGACTCATCTCAAGGCCTCGGCTCACGGATGCCCTGCTCCTGCTTGTCCCAGGCTGAGATGGGAACTTACCCTCCACCCACAGCCCCATGTTCTCCTCTCTGCAAAAACTCCTTCTCCCATCCTCCCACCACGACAGCTTCTTGAAAGCAGGGGCCATAGCACCTCCTTCTGGGCCCAGTTAGTGCTGCATTTGGCTCCCAGAGGGGAGTCCTGGGAAGTCCCTCTGCCTGCCAGGGAGCCCTAGGAAGCTCCTCTGTTTGCCCTCAGGTGGATTCTTCAGCTTTCCCCTGATCAGCTCTGTATTGGGGGTGTGTGGCCACCGTGGGCTGCGGGGCACTGGAGGTCATACAGCCAGAGAAAGGGAGACGCCAGGGTGTTTCAGCCATCTGCTTGTGCCAGGCAGTGCCCAGCTCTGCGGCCCTGGCTGAGCCCTATCGGTGGCTCCAACACCTGAGGGTGATCCCCGCAAGGCCCCAACAACACGGCCCCTTTCCTCTGTTCCTTCAGATAGTGGAGGAGGCAGTTGCCTTCACTGCCAGTCTCTAATTGCCTTGCCTCCTAAGTTGCAGGAGTTTAAGAATTGAGTGGTTTCTCCTCCTGTTTGGACCCTGACCATGTTACTCTCTAGGCTTGTAGGTACCTTTGGTTTCCTGTCAGGTGGCTACAGGGAGCAGGGGAAGAGCAGGGTTATGGTTCAGAAGCAAAACCCTGGACCATGTTGCCCAGCAGAGGGAACATGTGGCCAGTCAGAGTGAATCTCATGCTGCAGAGAATACGGACTGGAGGAGGACTTTTCATCAATTCATACCCCTTTAATGAGGATAGGTGTACATTTCAGGCATAAAGGAAGGCGTGGAGGTGAAAAGGCACAAGGAAGGCCTGGGGCATGTGGCTGGGTGGGAACCACGTTCCTCGGATCCCATTCCTTGCAGGGTGATTCCATTCCTTGCAGGGTGATTCCATTCCTTGTAGGGTTTCTACTTAGGTTGGCTCAAGGGATGTTTTAGTCATATTTTTATGCTCTGAAGACAAGGGCAGGCGTGTAGCCCTGTGGCAGCTCACACATGCTTTCACCAACCTGCGGGCTCATCTGGCAGGCATGGGGCAGCGCCCAGACCTACATGTCTCTGGTTCCCTTAGATGTCTTCCTTCACTTCTCCAAGACCTGGGCCAGGTGCAGATGTAGCACCATAGCCAAAGAGCTGGGCTCTCCCACAGGTCACCCACAGCATAGAGGCGGGAGGTGATGGAGGCAAGCATGCATCCCTGCGTGTCCTGCCTGGTGCCAGTTGCCCTTGACCTCGTCCACACCCAGTTTTTTGTTTTCCTCCCCTGCTATGCCTGGCTAACCTATAGGTGGGTAACCTCAGGCTCAGAGCTGGATGCAGAGGCAGCACCCTCCCTAGCCTGCACCCACCCTGCGTAAGGCCTAGTCCTGTGACAAATCCCTTACTCGATGTCACCTCTAGTGCCTTTGCTTCTTGGATTGACTCCCTGGCTGGTACAACACGGGGGAACTGTGTAATTGGGTGAGAGTGGGGGGCCTGGAGTAGAAGAAGGAATTAAAGCTGCACAGAGAGACAATAATCAGGTCTGGGCCCCGGAGGGCACGGCTGTTTCCTCAGCTGCCCTTGGCTCTGTGCAGGCTCTTACCTCTCCCTCCGTGCGCAGATGCGGAGCACAAGCCCCCAGCAGAGAGTGCCAGGACCACTGGTGTGGCCACTACCAAGGACTTCCCACAGCTTCGACGGGGCCCAGGAGAGGAATCATGACAGAAGAAGGCAATTGTGGAGTCGCAGCCCTCGCCCGTAAGTTCTACTTAAGCTCAGAAATCACTCAGAGTCCGTAATTGATGAGCTCTGTCAGCCTGCACGCTCCCCCACTGCAAATGAGCTCTGCTTGGAAAGGTTGACTTATTTGTGTTTTATGGCTTATTTTGTGGTGAAGAAAAATCAATACAGGCGTTCATTTTTACATTTTAAGTGTGCCAGGCGAAATCAGAGCATTCTCAAACCTATGCTTTACACTCTTTATTTCCAAAGGTGAACGGGTGCAAATGAAATTAAACTTTGACGTGGAAATTACCCACAGGCTTTTTTTTTTTGCCTCAAGCTCTGCTCCATGAAGCAAAGCTGACTGGAGGGAGGCCTGGTCCGTGTTGCTGGCGCTCCTGCTACAGGCCGGGCTGGAACGCTGTGCAGGGTGCCCAGCTCTATGACCTCCCACACCGTGCCCACTTCTCTCCAAGGGTGCTACATTCAGGGAGCAGCACAGAGGGCCTGTTACTGGCCTCTGTATCCAGGAGTGGACCTGTTGGGTCTTTTGCAAAACAGCCTCTCTGTAGCAGCCATTCTGAGGCCCTGGCTGAGCCCTATCGGTGGCTCCAACACCTGAGGGTGATCCCTGCAAGGCCCCAGCAACACGGCCCCTTTCCTCTGTTCCTTCAGATAATGGAGGAGGCAGTTGCCTTCACTGCCAGTCTCTAATTGCCTTGCCTCCCTTCCCTATAACACTCCTGCGTGTGCAACTGGAGCAGAGTAAGGGAGGAAATATTCATTGTTCTGCTCTTTGGAAATATTTACTGAGTGGCTGTTATGTGCCAGGCACCAGGCCGTGTGCTCTTCAGAAGCTAACTTCACAAGGGGAGAGAAAGGGCCTCTCCTCCACCCTCCTTGCAACCTCCGATTCTGCATTTTCTGTCTCTGTCTTTATCTCTTTGTTCCAGTCCATAAGCTCAAGTCACACCATTTTAAACTAGATGCATGGGCCCTCCAGCCCCTGCACCCTCTGTCCCCCTGCCTCACACCGTCCTCAACTCACTCTCTCCTGCCACTCTCAGGCCACCCTGAAGCTGTCTGTGCTCAGTGGCTCAGCATTCCTGTCTCGCCTCCTCTGGGCAGCACTTTTCCCCAGGGCCCTTCACTCGCCCTCCCTCACAGTCGTTCCTGACCCCTTTTTTGCCTAGTACAGTGGATCTTTCGGACACCAGTCGCCTTCCTATTTTTGTGACAGCGAGTATGGGTGAACTTCCTGCTTGAAGCCTTGGTTGTCTGGGCTCCACTGCGTCATGGTCTCTGCTTTACCTTTCCTCTGGCCCGTCTTTCATCTCCTCTGGCCCGTCTTTCATCTCCTCTGCCTGTCTCTGAAATGCTTACTCTCTTGGAGATATCACTTCCACCCTTCTTCCCTTCTCCTTCACTCTGGGTGATTTAATTCACTCTCAGAGCTCCAACTAAAGAACTGTTGGAGGCCAGGCGCGGTGGCTCATGCCTGTAATCCCAGCACTTTGAGAGGCTGAGGCGGGCGGATCATGAGGTCAGGAGATCGAGACCATCCTGGCTAACATGGTGAAACCCCGTCTCTACTAAAAACACAAAAAATTAGCCGGACGTGGTGGTGGGCACCTGTAGTCCCAGCTACTCGGGAGGCTGAGGCAGGAGAATGGCATGAACCCGGGAGGCGGAGCTTGCGGTGAGCCGAGATTGTACCACTGCACTCCAGCCTGGGCGACAGAGCGAGACTCCGTCTTAAAAAAAAAAAAAAAAAAGAACTGTTGGAGTGTGGACAATTCTTTGGTCAATATTTCCAGTCCTTATCTCTCCTGTGGGCCAGGGGCTTGTTATCAGAGCTCAGACTGATGTGTCAGCTCCCTAGGAAACGGGCTCTGCTGAACACCATCCTCCTCCTTCCCTGGGTTCTTCATGGCATGACTGGCACAGCCGTCTGAGTAGGCTTACGAGGCTTGGGCTAGGGATGCATGGATGGGCTAAGATTCTCTGTGCGATCGTATAAGTCATGAATGATCTCGACCATACGTAGAGAAAAGTTACAGAGGGACAAAAATGAGGAAAGCCAGAACGCTGGCTTCAAAGTGCCTGTGAACAGAAGGAGACAGAGCAGGGAGGGGACAACGAAAGGAGCTGAGGGAGGACTGGGACTCCGGGGCTGGGGGAAGAGGAGATTTCAAGAGGCAACATCTGGGTGCTGCCCAGGGCTGCCCTAGAGTTGGAGGCAGGCCCGAGTGCCGAGAGTTCTTTGCCCCACTCTGCTTTATCTAGAGAGAGTCGTGTTGCAGGCCCAGCCAGGGAGAAGGTCAGTTCCACATGGGGGAAGGCGGTGGCACCATCACAAGTTGAATGTGAATTTTATATTCTCACCTTAGAAAAGCTCAGATCTCCGGAAAGTATCTCACAATCCTAGAAACTGACCGCCTCCCTCCTGTGAGTGACCTCCCCCAGGGCTGAGGGAGCGGAGCTGAGTCTCATCTCACCGGCAGACGCACGGCACACACTACCTGAAGTGGGACAAACGCATCCCAACACTCGGCTTAGACACCCAGGACTTGTGCATATGGCAAAACTGGGCAGATGCCCTTCTGCTGAGCAGGCCCTGCCTCTCCCATGACACAAAGAAGGAGTCCGATTCTTCTCGTTGCTCATTCACCCAGCCCCAGCCCCAGCCCCAGTCCACCACCATTACACCTCTCTCACTACTTACTCTGAGATGGCCGTCTCCATTCACCAACAAGACATGGAGGAGGGGAGGGCCAGTCATGGCTTCTTGCTTCCTGGGGGAGGTATATTCAATAGAAATGTGCTGGCTGATTGCAGACCAGGAGATCCTGATGTCCCTGCACACTGGGCAAGCACCTGCTCGTTTCCATTGTTTCAGAAGACCTGCCCATGAGGCTTGGAAAAGATTCTCTCAATCACAAGGGACCACAGCCACAGAGGATCATTCCACGACATCCTGACAACTGGGCCAGGATCCTTGACATACAGACGAAGAGGGGATTTTGAGAGTATCCAGATGAAACAAAAGATGGGACGAGCGGACCCCACAACCTGGCTGTTGAACTGGCTAGATCGCTTCTAGTTTAAGGTTTGGTAAATTACAAAACAATGCAGTTCCTAAGATGGTAAAACAAGGGATATGGGGGAAATAGAAACTGGTACTTTTAGAAAAATATTCAGCTTTTCTTTATTTTATTTATTTATTTTTGAGATGGAGTCTCACTCTGTTGCCCAGGCTGGAGTGCAGTGGTGCGATCTTGGCTCACTGCAAGCTCCGCCTCCTGGGTTCATACCATTCTCCTGCCTCAGCCTCCCGAGTAGCTGGGACTACAGGCGCCCGCCACCTCGCCCGGCTAATATTTTGCATTTTTAGTAGAAACGAAGTTTTACCGTGTTAGCTAGGATGGTCTCAATCTCCTGACCTCAAGATCCGCGCGCCTCAGCCTCCCACAGTGCTGGGATTACAGGCTTGAGCCACCGCACCCGGCCAATGTTCAGCTTTTCTTTTCGGTTTTGTTTTCTGTTTTTTGTTTGTTTGTTTGAGACGAAGTGTCGCTCTGTCGCCCAAGCTGGAGTGGAATGGTGCGATCTCAGCTCACTGCAACCCCCGCCTCCCAGGTTCAAGCAATTCTCGTGCCTCAGCCTCTCTAGCAACTGGGACTACAGGTGCATGCCACCACGCCCAGCTAATTTTTGTATTTTTAGTAGAGACAGGGTTTCATCATGTTGGCCAGACTGGTCTCAAATTCCTAGCCTCTAGTGATCCGCCTGCCTTGGCCTCCCAAAGTGCTGAGATTACAGGCAGGCGCCACCTCTCCCTGCCTGTTCAGCTTTTCAATAGGCTGAACGAAAGGAGATCCTGTGGATCTGAACAAAGTATTCCAGAGAGAGAACAGGTTGACCTTTTTAAAACAACAGGATGAGATAGGAGGGAAGAGCGGGGAAATCCTTAAGAGCACCAAGCAATGGACACATGTTATCAAAGAACATACATTAGAGGGAGTGTAAAGCGATCGTGACACTGGGGAAAACTGTTTGATGTGGAAAACAAGCCCGCTTGGCTCTTTCATAAGGAAGAGTTAAAGCACAAATGCAGAGAGATGACTGGGGACAGATGAGAGCCCTGCGGGACAAAGGGCAGAGTGCTGACCCAGCAGTCGGAGATCCTCCCAGGACTAATCCAGACAACTAAAGCAACCTCAGTTTTCTAAAAACGACAAAAGGTTGAGCATGCAAATCGAAAAGAGCATTTTAATTCTAGGCCCCGAATACATTCTGACAACCACTTGTGTTAAAGATTTTTAGCAGGGAAAATCCCTTTAGTAACTCAGGCAGACACAGAAATACAGATAACCTCCAGAGGAATAAGACCGAGGCTGGCCCAGCCCTCTCTGCACAACAAAGCCTGGAAGAGAAGACAGCGCAGGCCATGGGGTCCTGTGCCGGAGCCAGGAGCCTCAGGTCCCAGCCCTAGGTCCCAGTCTGGTGTGCTTCCATTTGAAAGGGCATTCTCCGATATGCGGGAGTTCAAAATTACACCACCCATATAAGTTCAAGGCTGGAATTTGGAAATGTCTTTAGGTAAATGTTGAAAAGCACAAGAATCATAACCAAAAAAATGAATGTGCATTTCTGCTTCCACTCTTCTGCAGCACTGGCCAACTAGTAAACAGGAACCATACACGAAAAAGTGTTTTCAGTCACTGAAGAAACAACACAAAAATATGATCAAGAAGAAAAAGAAAACTTGGATGATCTCTACGACTGCTCTAGTTTTCTGCATGAAGATACTTTCCAGATAATAAACACCACGGCGAGGGCACACCAGGCAAAACACTGCAGTTTCACTGTATTGAGAATACAAAAAATGGAATTGGAAGGTGGAGGTGGCTGAAAACCACAGGGCAAAGTAATGGATAAGATGGCATAAAAAGAACTCTGTAAAAATAAATTGAGTCATTCTGAGTTTTTTTGCTGAATACTAAGCTACACCTGGGTTGCATAAAATACCATAAGGCCATTAAAAATCACGACTGGAGGCCAAGGCGGGCAGATCACGAGGTGAGGAGATCGAGACCATCCTGGCTAACATGGTGAAACCCTGTCTCTACTAATAAACTACAAAAAAAAAAAATTTAGCTGGGCGAGGTGGCGGGCGCCTGTAGTCCCAGCTACTCGGAGGCTGAGGCAGGAGAATGGCGCGAACCCGGGAGGCGTAGCTTGCAGTGAGCCGAGATCATGCCACTGCACTCCAGCCTGGGGGACAGAGTGAGACTCCATCTCAAAAAAAACAAAAAAAAAACAAAAAAAAACAAAAACCAAAAACAAAACAAAACAAGCAAACAAAAAATACTACTGGGTTGATAAAAGCTGAAAAGTTCCTAGATCTTACCTCCTGCTTGGAGAAATTTGAGTTCCAAACAGTCGAATTGCAGATACTTTGTAAAACATTCAGGACATTCTGTGAAAACCCAGAAGAACCACATCTTAGCAGTGATAATAACTACACCTATAGCACAGACTGCTCTAAACCTGATCAGACAAGATTTTAAAACATGCCTCAACAGAAACAAATTGACCCAAAGGAAATAGTTAGCTAAAAATATTAAAGTCAAATAAACTTTTTAAAAAGACAAAAAATCCTGATACTCAACAAGATGCTCAGCATCAATAATAAAATTACTAGACATGCAAAGAAGCAGGGAAATGTCATTCATAACCAGGAGAAAAAACAATGAAAAGAAACAGACCTAGAAATAACATAGTTGTTGGAATTAGCATAAAATACTTCTAAAAAATCTGCTTCAAATATCCTTCAAGATTTAAAGGAAAACATGCTATAGTAAGGGAAGAGAGAGAAAATATGAAAAAAGAAGCAAATGGAATGTCTGGAGATGTAAAACAGTACAATATATTAAGTAAAATATTTAACAAATGGGCTTAACATGCACACTAATCTAAGAAAAGATTAGAAAAGTTTAAAACGTTGCAATAGAAACTATCCAAATGAAGTACAGGGACTTTTTTTTTGTAAACATGAACAAGGACTCAGTGACTTTGGGACAATCTGAAGTAGTCTGACGCATGTAACTAGAAGTCAAGAAAAAAAGAAGGGAAGAAAAAAATTATACTCCAGTAAAAAAAACCAGAATTATTTCCAAATTTGATAAAACTATAAACTCATAAATCCAAGGAGACTGATGAAACCAAAGTAGGGTAAACACAAGGAAAACCATACAAACTCACATCATAATACAATTGCTGAAAACCAGTGTGAAATAGAAACTTTTAAGGAGCCAGAGGAAAAAGATACGTTACATTTTGGGGGACAAAATAAGAACAACCAAAATCTTCTCTCCAGAAACAATGCAGGCCAGAGGACAATATAATTGCATATTTATAGTGCCAGTTATAAAAATGAATTGGAATTATATTTACAGAAAAACGTAGTCGTAAATAACAACAAAACAAAAACGTTTTCAAAGAAACAAAATACTGAGGAATTTGTAGTCAGTAGACCTGCAGTACGAGAAACATTTAAAAAGTTTTCAGATTGAAAGAAAATAATTCCAAGGAGAAATTAGGATCTTAACAAAAAATGAGGAATGTCATAAATGCTAAATATGTATATAAAGTAAAAAAAACTGTATGTAAGACATAAACATAAAAGATACTTTTTCATAAGTTCATTTAAGAAAATGTAACTGACTGCTTTAAGCAAAAATAGTTAATAATCTTTCGTAGCATTTATGTCCTATGTAGAAGAAAAATATCTGAAACAATTTGCAATGTTTAGAAAAAAATATATAATTTAAAAAATATATACATGAACTGGTGTCATTTTATTTGAAGGAAGACTTTGATATATTAAAGATGCATATTATAAAATATTAAACAACTACATTAAAATAAATGAATGAGCAAAGAGGTCCAGCCAATAAGTCACTAATATAAATAAAATAGAATGTTAAAAAATACTCAATTCAAAAGAAAGAAGGGAAAGAGCAAGGAGAGTTCAAAAGCTGATTAGAAAAAAATACCAAGGTGGTATCAATTACATTCTATGCAAATTGTTACAATATCCCAGTTAAATGAAAAGGATTCAAACATTGACTAATAGGGCAAGATCAGCTCTATGCTATGTGAAACAATATACTCTAAATATAAAGAAAGAGTATAGACTAAATAAAAGAATGTGAACCTAGAATAGTAGGTAAAGACTGATCATAAGAATTGTGAAGGACCTATAATATTAACATCAGGCAAAGCAGACTTCTAAATAAGAAATGTTACCAAAAATATAGAGGAAGATTTTATGACATAATGGTCAATTTATCAAGAAAACATAACAATTCATGATCTATAGGCACCAAATGACAAAGGTT
Organism: Macaca fascicularis; assembly: GCF_037993035.2. Taxonomy (NCBI): domain Eukaryota; kingdom Metazoa; phylum Chordata; class Mammalia; order Primates; family Cercopithecidae; genus Macaca; species Macaca fascicularis. The sequence continues at coordinate 2,391,675 of NC_088386.1, forward strand.
TGAAATCCAGGAAGCAAAAACTGATATAACTGTAAGGAGACAGAAAAATTCAGTTATAATGGCACCTGTTAACACCACACTTTCAGGAATTGGTAGAACAAGTAGAAAAAAAGATAGTAAGGAGACAAAAGCTTTGCATAACAGTATCTACCAAGCTGGTCTACTTGAGATATACAGAGTATTCTCCTAACAATAGCAGAATATTCACTGTTCTTTCAAGAGTAAACAAAACATTCACCAAGAAGATAATATCTTGGAATTTAAAACATGAGTGTGGAAGGTATAGCTTTAATGTTACGTTAGAAATGAAGAAAAGTATTAAAGCAATGACCAAAACTTCTACTTTAATAAGTTAGAAAAATAGCACATGAAACACAAAATAAATAGAGAAAAGGAAATAATAACATAATAAAAAATCTGTTTTCTATTAGTAGAAAAGAGAGAAACAATAGAGAAAATCAAATGACAGATGTTTTGTTATAAAAATCATTAAAATTGATAAACATCTAGCTAGACCGATCAAGAAAATATGAAAGAACAAAAATCTTCAATATTAGGAATGAAGAAAAGAGGATCAATATATCAGGTATTAAAGGAACAATAAGGGGATATTATTAATAACGTTATGCTGACAAGTTTGACAACACAGATGAAATGGTCTAATCCCTTGAAAATATTCTTACAAAAATATGAAGCAGAAAAGCTGACTAGACATATTTTAGGTAAATATTTGTGATCTAAAAAATTCCCAAATGACATTTTGGGCTGGATGATAAACAGACAGACAAACGGAGAGAATTCCCACAAAGAAAACTCCAGGATCAGTTGACTTCACTGATGAGTTATACCAAATATTTAAGGAGGAAATAATTAACAATTCTACATGATATATTTTTAGAAAATAAAGATGGAAGAAACACTTAATTCATTTTATGAAGACATTATTACTCTAATATAAAACATTTGAAGACAAGAATACTAATTATCAATGCATCTAATGAAGATACACACAAAAATCTTTTTAAAAATCAGGAAATAAGATTAATGACACATCATGACTAACTTGAGTTTATTGAAGAAATGCAAAGGTGGCTTAATATTTTAAAACTAGTCATTGTAATTTACCCTATCAACAGAATAAAAAGAAAATTCACACCACAGAGGCAAAAAAAAAAAGGCAATCTAAAAAATTCAGCACCAATTCATTATAAAAGCTGTCAGAACACTGAAAACAGAAGACTTTTGTAACTTGATGAAGAGCATCTTCAAAAACCCTTTAGCTAACATCATACTTAATAAAAATGAAAGACAGCAATTTTCTCCTAAAATTGGCAACACATGCAAGAATGTCTGTAATCATCACATGTATTCAACATTGCAACCCCAATCAACATTCCAGCAGACTTTCGTACAAACTGACAAGCTTTCCCCCAAATTTATATGGAAATTCAAGGATCTTAGAATATCCAAAAACTGTTTTTAAAAGAAGAACAAAGTTGAAGGACTACATTGCTTGATTTCAAGACTTACTATAAAGCTGTATAACAAAAGCAGTGTGACTTTTGTGTAAGAATAGACACAGTTCAGTGGATCATGAATGATTTCTAACAAAGGTTTTAAGGTATTTCAATAGAGAGAGAATAGCTCTTTTAGAAAATGCCTAGACTATGGAATATCCATATGGAAGAAGAAATAAACTTTTACACTTAACTCATAGCATATACCATATTTATTTTTAAAGAATTTTATGTAGAAATGCAAACTGAACCTATTAAACTTCTAGAAGAAAATGGCAGAGAAAATGTTTAGGACTTTCCATCAGCCCAGGGATTTCCAGATAGTACCAAAAACTACACATCAAAAGAGAAAAGGAAAGATAAAATAGAATTCATTGAAATTGGAAACCTCTAGAAAATTATAATCAGGATGAGATACACTACATGCTTATTATTCTAACAAATAGGGGGAAAAAATCTAACAAACCAAAAGCTGTTGAGACTGCATAGCAACAGAAACACCCATTAATTGCTAGTAGTTACGTGAATTGGGGCAGTGATAGTAGAAAATCATTTGCCAGATGCTTGTGAAGTGAAGTACACACTCACCATACGACCCAGAGCTCCCCTTCCTTGGTATTTACCCTAGTGAATTGGAAACATGTGTTTATATCCAAAAAACCCAGTACACAAATCTTATAGAAGCTTCATTTATAATTTTCAAAACCTGAACACCACCAAGCTATCCTGCAAAGGGTGAATAGATGAACCATGATACCTCTAAAAAATAGAATAATACTAAACAATTAAAAGGTACAAAAAATTGGCTCATGAAAAACAAGTATGAATAATAAATACATTTTCTAAGTTTAAAAAACACCATACCAAAAGGCTACATATTGCATTTTTACATAATTACATCTATACAGCATTCTGTGAAAGGCAAAACAATAGGAATGGAAAATAGGTCTGTGGTTGGCAAGGACTGGAAAAAGAAAAAGATGCTGACTTCAAAGGGGCTACAAAATGGAATTTTCAGGGTGATGGAACTGTTCTGGGTGGTACCGCGAAGGTGAATACCTAACTATGCCCTCATCAACCTCCCCACAATGAGAAGTAAATCTGTCTCTATTTGCCAGATGACATGATTATCTACATAGAAAATCACAATCTACTGGAAAAAAAAAAATACCCCTCTGGAACTAAGCGAAGTTGCAGGATACAAGATTAGCATGCAAAAACCAATTGTATGCCTATGTACGAACAATGCACACATGATAAGAAAATTTTAAAATAGCACTTAAAACTGTAAATCTGCCAATCTAACACACATGGAAATATTTAGGTGTATATCTAATACAACACGTACAGAATTTAGATGCTGAAAACTACAAAATACTGATGAAAGAAATCAAATATCTAAATAAATGTAGAGAAATATGATGTTCATGGATTTGAAAAGTCAATACAGTAAAGATATTGTTTCTTCAATATTTCCATACAATTCCAATAAAAAAAAATCACAGAAAGATCTATTTGAAAGTATAGTTGAGGTTATTTTAAAATGTATATGGAAAGAAAAAAATTAGAATAGCTATAAAAATTGTGAAGAAAAAGAATAAAGTGAGAGGAATGACTCTACCCAATTGCAGCTACTATACAGATCTAGCAATCATATCTGTGTGCTATTAAAGGAGAGATGCACAAATAGATTAGTAAAACAGAGTAGAGAACCAGATACAGACCTGCACAAGTATGTCCAACAGTTTTTTAATATGCAAAGGAATTCAATGAAGGAAATAAATGGTGGTACAGCAACTGAATAATCTATAGGCAAAAACAAAAAACAAAGAACACCCAACTCCAAAATCAAAAGACAAAATTGCAGCCTAAATTTCACACCTATACAAAACTTAACTCAAATTAGATTATAGACTTAAAACATAAAACCATAAAACGTTAAGGAAAAAAAGAGTAGAAAATCTCAGATCTAAGGCTAGGCAAAGAGCTCTTAGACTTGGCACCAAAAGCATGACCCATAAAAGGAAAACTAAAAGACTATCAAAATCAAAAACTTTTGTCTGGCAAAAGACTCAGTTAAGAGAATGAAAGCACAAGGTACAGACTGGTAGAAAATATTTGCAAACCACATACTTGACAAAGAACTAGGATCTAGACTCTATAAAGAACTCTGAAAAGTCAACAGTAAAATAGCAAATAATCCAATTTGAAAATTGGCAAAAGGTATGAATATGCATTTCATCAAAGAGTTTATGAAGATGGGAAATAAGCAAATAATCACATGAAAAGATGTTTAACCTAGTTAGCTGATTTGGGAAATGCAAATTAAAACCACAGTGAGATATCATTACAAATCTCTCATATGACTAATGTAAAAATGGCAGATCAAATACTGAAAAAGATGCAGAGAAACTGAATCACACATGTATTGCTGATGGGAATGTAAAATAGTGCAGCCACTCTGAAAAACAGCTAAGTAGTTTTTTTAACAACTAAATATGTAACAACTACCAATGAAGTAATTGCCCTCTTCAATGTTTTTCCCAAATAAATTGAAATTGATATTCACCCAAAAGTCTATACATAAATGTTTCCAGTAGCTTTTTTCTTAATAGTCAAAAACTGGGATGAACCCAGATGTTCTTCAATGAGCAAATGATTAAAATAATCTGTGCTATGTCCATACAATGGAAATAAAAAGGAACAAAGTATCGATGCATGCAACAAGTTGAATGAAACTCCAGGGAATTGCTCTAGATTAAAAAAACAAAACAAAACAAAAAACCCAAAATATTGCATACTTCATGACTTCACTTATAAAACATTCTTGAAAAACAAAATTATGTAAACGGAAAATGGGTTGGTGGTTGCCAGTGCTTATGGGGGAGTAGGAAAAGGAGGCTCATGTGGGTGTGACTATATGACATTCTTGTGGTGATGGAATGTTCTGCATTTTGACTGTATCAGTGTCAATATCTGGTTGTGATATGGTGCTATGGTTTTGCAAGATGTCACCACCGAGGAAAATTGGGTAAAGTAGACCCAAGAATTGTCTTTATTATTTATTACAACTGCATTTGAAGTCATCTACAGTTACTGCAAAATAAAATTTTAGATTAAAAAACTTGATGGCAGGAAATGTATAAAATTGTACACCACAAGGAGTGAATTTCTGTATGCAAATTGGGAAAAATCCCACAAACCAAGGTGTCAGGGGATTCTCAGGTAGGATGCAGACTGGGACAAATGATTGTAACTGTATTAGAAATGTGTGATATAATCTCACTCAAGGGTCGAAGGATTTGGGGGATAAAGGAGCTGGCCTCAATAACTTTGGAAAATAGTGTTTGGCTGGATACTCTGAGATTCAAGACAAGAAGAATTTACATAAATGCTGTACTCTAGTTGATAAATGTTTCTCATACCAGTACAGGTTAGCAATTCTGAAACGACACTACATGTATCCAAGGGTTGAAAAAGAAGTCAATAAATTGTGTGTAGTGAGAGCCAGATTACATCAGGAAAAGAAGTTATAAGTAAGCAGGGCAGAAAAGGCTAGAATGAATCTTTTGGCATTTTCTTATGTCATAGATATCACTATTAACTCATATTTATTTTAATATATGTACACATAACAAGATACATAAATATATGCACTCGTAAATAAATATACAGGTATATACATTTTCTAGGTCTGTCTGCTAAACTCTGTCTGCTCAGAGAGTCTCAAGGCAGCGACACCCAGTAACAAGGAACAAATGAAGAGCAAATCAAATAAGCCAATGAAATCTTGATTTCTAAATACCATGTTCCTCTAAAAGGAGTTAGAGTTTCTTGGAGAAGTAGATGATTTGAGGGGTGGAACTGAAGAAATACAAAATAAACCTGAAGCATCTTGTGCCAAAAACTCAGAAAATGCTTTTTAAAAGGGGTGTGGTTGGGCATAGATGCCAAACTGAAATCAAAGACCAAAGTTAAAAACTTGGGCAACAAAATAAGTAACGTATTTTGGGGTTATAACTCAGAGCAGAAAATAAAAACACATGACTGTGTGCTAATTTAATTGATTGAATATATAAATTGAGACAAGGAACAAATCTTCCTTACAGAAGCATTTCAAATAATAAATGTAAAAAGAATCAGGGACATAGAAAACCACCATTAGACTACAATTGTAATAATTGCTGCAAGCAAGATCCAGTAAGGAATTCTAAAATTAGACAGGTAAACTTTAAGAAGAAACAGGATAGTACCATAGCTTCAAAGTGTTACAAACATGTGTTAATTACTCTAATGGTTTTAACACGAGTCCACAAATTATTTCCTATGCCTCCCTCCAAGAGGTAGAGCTTAATTCCACTGACCTTGAGTGTAGGCTGGTCTTAGTGACTTATTTCTAATAAGTAGAGTATGGAAAGGAAAAAAAGTGTAACTTCACAGTGGAAGAAACTGGCGGAGAACACATTAACCACGTGGTCAAGGTTAGCATCACCAGTAATGAGCCTTGCTAATATCATGTGTCACTGCTGTGACAGGATGTGATGGGCACTTCACCTCTGTAGTCTTCTTCCCCAAATTCTATATCCCCCATCTACGCATGAGAAAATATCAGGCAAACACAAATTGCAGTGCGTACTACAAAATACCTGCATTTTAAATGTGTCACAATCACCAAGAAACAAGGAACGACTGAGACCCTGTCACAGATGGGAGGAGACTAAGGAGGCATGGTGATGAAATGCAATGTCATCCTGGATTGGATCTTTGAATGGAAAAACAGATCCTAGTGGGACAAATGACAAATGTGAAAAACTCTATAGTTAATAGTATTGCATCAATGTTAGTTGTCTCTTTTTTAGTGTTGGTAAATCGGACTTCGCCAAAATTAAAAGACTCGGTCTTGAAAGGTATCTTTGAAGAGGCAAGCCATAGAGTGAGAGAAAATATTCTCAATACATATATCTTACAAAGCACTTGTATCTAGAATATATTGAGAATTCCTAGAACACAATAATAAGAAAGCAAAAATAATGGGAAAAAAGTTGAAGAAACAAATTAGTAAAGAAGAGGTATAGACAGCATAAAAGCACATAAAGATACACTCAGCATCATTAGTCACCAGGAAATGAAAAATGGAACCAGTGATGGCAGTGGCAGCCCATCTGGACTGGCTGTTGCCATCATGCCGGCTGCAGCAGGGAGACACAGCAGGTCTGAACGCTCCACGGAGCCTACTGGAGCTGGTGACTAGTGGAAGCCCTGTTCCTTCTGAGTTGGGGTTCCCGGTTGCCACTGCAGCTGCTCAAGCCACGGCTGCAGACCGAGGCATCCCTGTGCTCTTGAGGCCCAGGAGCAGGTGGGAGCCCTACCCTCCCAGGCGCGGACTGCAGCCGCCCACACCGCAACTGTGGATCCAGGCACCTTTGCACCCTTGGGGGCCCAGGAAGACTGCCTGCTCCCATGGCCTGGCTTATCCCTGCCATTGGCACCTGCTCCGATCTCAGAGCAAAGTCAGGGCTGAGCCTGGGAGCTGTTGCAGCCCAGCCAGGTGTGCACAAGCTCAGGGCACTGCTGACATGCCGGCCCCCTGCCACCTTGGCCCCTTCCCGACTTGGGCACTGATGAACATAGGATCAAAGCCAAGGGGTGCTGAGGGCAGCTCAGCACTGGCCTGCAGGCACCCCATGGCACTTACAGCCTGGACACCATGAATGACAGCAGGAGGCGAACACGTTCCTGGGCAGAAGGGGGCAGGTCCCCAGTGAGGCCCCACCTTCAGGCCAGGGAAGACCTGAAGACTGGCATCAGGACTGCCAATCCTGCAGACCAAAATGGGAATATATGGCGGCTTTTCCAGGCCTACCCATGTCCGCCCATGGACCAGTCAGCAAGAACTTCCTCCCCTCTGAGGCCCATAAAAGCCCTGAGCTCTGTCAGAGTTGAGTAGTCAGGATGACCAGCTTCAGAGAGGAGCCACTGTCTCCGCCCCACTGAACTCTTGTCGGGATGACTTGCCTACAGAGAGGAGAGACCCTCTCCGCTAGGAGCTGAACACTCCTTGGGATACCCCGGCTGTGGAAGGGAGCTGCCCCCTGTGGGTTTCCTCTGAGCTGTTATATTGCTCAATAAAGCTCCTCTTCATCTTGCGCACCGTCCACTTGTCTGCGTACCTCATTCTTCCCGGTTACAGGACCAGAACTTGGGGCCTACTGAATGGTGAGCCTAAAAGAGCTGTAACACAAACAGGGCTAAGACATGCCCCTTCCTCACCATGTTGCAGGCAAAGATAAGGAAGGAAGAGCTGTGGCCCTTTAGGGAGTCCAGACCTTGGGGCCCTGAGGTTCCTGGTGTCTCTAAGCTTCTGGGCACCACTGTCTTCCCTGGTGCCAGCTGTGGAAGTTGCATGTGGTGCACCTGGTCCAGCTGCAGCCTCAGAGAAAGCAGGTGCCCATGCTGGCACCTGGAGCTGCTTGCCCAGCTGCAGCAGCTGGCGTGCCTGACTGTTTGCGGTGGCCCGACCCCACACTTGCTCACACATCCCTCATTGTTCCACGCTTGACTCACCCTCGGCAGGCCTGGAACCCAGGCCAGTAGAGTGAGCTGAGTGCAGCCTGCCACGCTGAATGAGCAAAATGAGCCCAGTGGGCCTGAACAAAACTCAGGCAAAAGTGCCACTGGCCACAGAGATTTCTGGCCAGGAAAACGACACCCCAGAGATCTTGTAACACCAGTATACCATGTAGTAACACATCTGGAGCAACAACTAAAATTAAAATGGAGGTTTTAATACCAAATGTGAGTGACACGCAGAGGACCTGGAACTGTCATATATTGCTGGTGGTAATGAAAAATTGTGCAAGTACATTGGAAAGCAGTTTACCAATTCCTTATAAAGATGAATATACATTTAACATTGAACCCAGTAACTTTCCCCTTAGATATTAACCCAAGAGTAGTAAATTTTAAAAAGCCAATCAGAGAGAGAGAGAATACTGTAAAGTAATATTTACGTGAAGTTCTAGACCAGACGAAACTAAACCATGGTGTAGGATCCTATCAGTGGTTTCTTGGAGTGGGAGGTAATGATCAAAGGGGCATGAGAGAACTTTGTGGGTGATGGAAAAGTTGTCTATTTTTTATTGTTTTAGAGTTTTCATGGATGAATAGATTTGTGAGTATTCACTTAATTACACTTAAACGAGTGCATTCTACAATATATAAATTATTACGAGTACAGTTAATTTTAAAAAACAAAACATTTGTATGTCAGTTTTTTGAATGGGACTATTTCTTGCAAGATTTTTCCCCAGAAAGAAAATGCCTGCAATATGGCCAGGTGCAGTGGATCACACCTGTAATCCCAGCACTTTGGGAGGCCCAGGCAGGCAGACTGCTGAGGTCAGGAGTTCAAGACCAGCCTGGCCAACATGGCCAAATCCCGTCTCTAGTGAAAATACAAAACTTAGCCAGGTATGGTGGCACACACCTGTAATACCAGGTACTCAGGTGGCTGAGGCAGGAGAATCACTTGAATCCAGGAGACAGATGTTGCAATGACCCGAGATCACGCCACTGCACTCCAGCCTGGGCAACAGAGAGATACTCCATCTAGGAAAGAAGGAAAGGAAAGGAAAGGGAAGGGGAGGGGAGGGGAGGGGGAAAAGAAAAGAAAAGAAAGGAAGGAAGGAAGGAAGGAAAGAGAGAGAGAAAGAAAGAGAGAGAGACAGAGAGAAAGAGAGAGAGAAAGAAAAAAAGAAAGAGAGAGAGAGAGAAAGAGAAAATTTATGCAATAGTAATTCATACTGAACAGACTTATAAATTGTACCTTAATTCAGAATGTTTTCATTATATGGAAAAGTGTCAAGGAGTCAATGAAGTCGGCAAAATCTATGAGAATTTAATATGGACACTGAGTCAAGCCCGAGAAGATGAGGTGATGTGGTAGCCGGTATGTCTGTGCTTATGGTGGGTCTCAGAGGGAGGATTCAGAGAGAGCGTGGGGATATGATCCATAGTCCACCTGCTTACACTAGTCCTCCTGAACCACGTAAACACTGAATGCTGTGGCTTTTTTTTTTTTTTTTTTTTTTTTTTTTGACAAAAAGAGAAAATGGATGAGAACACTTAAAATATCATTTTTTAAAAATAAAACCACACAAAATGTACCAAAGTCCTCCAGTGATGCTTATGAACATGTAGCTGCTGTTTGGAAGCTGGAAGCCCCATATCAGATCTCTACCACAGAATCTGGAGTGGGCGCAGAGTGCTGAATTGCTCAGAATTACCTGTCTGATAACTTCAGATGCCTCCTTTCTCAGATGGCATTGCTAAGCTCTGCAAAGATCTAACTGTGAGGATGAGATAATTTAATATTGCCTGTGGGCGCTATCCTGGCTGAGATACCATGGGACCGAATCCTGGGCCAATTTGTAATCTTGGGAAAGGCAGCTATACCTAGCCAAGTTGTTCCTAGAGAGAAAGCAGGAGGTCTTCCCAAGACAGACTATTTTTGAGCCCACAGTGAGTCCCAGTCCACTGCCCTGCCTTGTGTTTCTAGGAAGAGTTAGCAATAAATGAAGACAAGAGGAGACTGAGCAAGGTAGACCATTCTGGCTGGGTGACTCAATTCAGGAGAAGCGCTGGGACTTGAACATACCCTCTAAGGCACTGAGTTGAGGATTATGAAATGAGAAGCACTGGAACAGAGATGAAGCCTCATGGTGCCAATCAATCCTAAAGAAGATAGAGCATGGACTGGGGCTTGAAAATAGGCTGTGCAGGGCAGGATGGGAGCCCACTCCCAGGTCCTCCGAACTTCATGCACAGAGATCTATAAGTGCTTTAGTTTTTAGTGCAAAAAATAATGAAGGGTCAGAGCCTTGGGTCTGTGCTTGATGTGAGATCAAACCTAAGGCAACTCTTTAGGGCTGGGAATCCTCTGGAGGGGCTGGGTAAGAGACCCAGCACATGCACACCATTTTCTGAAACTTTATCTTTGTAGGATCACCTCAGAGAGGAGAGTCCACTAGGACCCTAGGTTACCCTTTGAGGGTTGTCATGGCTTTCTAGACTGAGCTGCAGATCCAGCTCCACCTCAGGTCACATGATAACCAGGGATTGACCACCAAGCAGGACCTCATGTGCCCTAAAGCCAGGTGCCCCAAAGCCACCCTGTTGTACATTTGGGGAAGGGATCGCTGAGGCATGAGCAGTCTTGCTCCACACGGAGTTTTACCAAAAACCAAAGGGTAAATATGGAAGGCATCGTGTAACCTTACAGCTTATAGCTTGAAGTTTAAGATACAAGGTTTCAGACAGAATGTAAAGCGTATGCAAGTGTTGGATGGAAATAGTAGAGTTTTAAAAATTACCTCATGAAATAGTAGGCTGGAAACATATTTTTGAAGACATGAAATTGTATCTGTTCTGAGAGATGTCCAACTCATGTGTTGGACATTTGTGCTCCCCTCCCTATATCATCAGTAGCAACTTACTCTTGGAGGTGGGCTGATAACAAAAGACTAGCTGGGAAGCTTGCTGTGGAAATCCCTGGCTGAGGCTACCTATTCGCTTCTCAGGAGTGCAGTGCTATGGAGTAGAGAGAATATTTGTTTTAAATGATAACTTACATTTTTTCATTGATATTATATAGAAGTACAATTCAATTTTTATGTTGTTATTGTACCCTGCAACTTTGCTAAGCTCACTTATTAGTTGTAGCAGTTTTTCGTGGATTTCATTTTTACGTAGACGATCATGTCATAGATTATCTGCGGATTAATATAGTTTTACTTCTTTCTTTCCAATATAAATGCCTGGTTTTTTTTGTTTTTTGTTTTTTGTTTTTTTAACCTATTGCACTTGCTAGCAACTCTACCATGATGGTTACTAGAACTGGTGAGGGCAGACTTCCAACCATGTCCCTGATTTTAGGTGGACAGCATTCAGTGTTTTGCCATTATTCACTGTTAGCTATAGGTTATTTGAACATGGCTCTTATCACTTTGAGAAAATTCCCTTCTATCCCTAGTTTGCTGAAAGTTCTTAATCAGGATTGACTACTAATTGTTGTCAATGATTTCCTTGCATTTACTAAGATGAGATGTGTTTTATTTTTATTTTTCAGTCTTCTAATTAGTTACATAATTAGTTACATAAATTGATTTGTGAAATTTAACCCTACTTGGCCAATTCTATATTGTGGGAATTGATTTACTAAAAGTGCATTAAGAATTTTGCATCTATGTCAGTAGTAGTATTAGCCTGTAGTTTTCTTTTCTTGTAATATCTTAGACTAGTTTGGGTATAAGAATAAAAAAGAAAACAACAACAAAAAAATAGACTATTTCCTCTTGTTCAATATTCTGACAAAGTTCGTGTAGAATTAACATATTTATTCTTATGTAAATGTTCCATTCAATTCACCAGTGAAGGCACCTGGGCAGAGAGCTTTCCTTGTGAGACACTTTTTAACTGTAGATACAATTCTTTAATAAATATGAGACTATTCAGGTTGTCTCCTTCTTCTTGAGCAAGCTTTCTAGTTTGTGTCTTTCAAGGAATTTATCCATTTTATCCAAGGAATTTATCCATTTTATCTAAGTTGTTGAATTTATTGGCATAAAAGTTGTTTATACTGTTTTCTTTTTATCTTATTTGTATCTGCAGACACTGCAGTGAGGTTACTTCTTTCTTTCCTAATATTAGCTGCAATTTTGTCTCCTCTTTTCTCCTTTTCAGTCTAGCTAGAAGTTAACTTCATCAAACTTCTCAAAGAGTCGTCTGTTGGTTTCATTACTTTTCTCTATTATTTTGTTTTTCTTTTGTCTGTTTCATTGCTTTCTCCTTTTATCTTTATTATTTCCTTTCTTCTGCTTATCCTAGCTTTCATTTTCTATTCTTTTTCTAGTTTCCTCATTTTCCAAGTTGACTTGAGACCATTCTTCTTTTCTAATACTCCATTTACACTTGAAACAAGTCCTCCATATCTGTGAATTTGTCTATATCTCTTTGCAGTTTTATCCATTTGTGAGTCATGGATTTGGAAGTTTTGTTGTTGGGTATATAATCACATAGAATTGTTATGTCGTTGTGATGAATTCGTTCCCTTTTCATTATAAATGAACCACTTTAACCTTAGTAATATCCTTTTTGCTTTGAAATCTACTTAATGTTAGTTAATATAGTCTCTCCAGCTGTCTTTGTTTAGGATTAGTTGCTAAAAGGGTCTTTTTCTACCCTTTTACTTTTAACCTGTTAAAGTCCTTATGTTTAAGTGGGTTTATTATACATAGTATACACTTATGTTATGCTTTTTTACTCAATCTGAAATTCTGTGCTGTTTAAATAGGTGTTTATTCCATTTACATTTAATGGACTGTTTTCACCTATACTTTATTTCCCTTTTCCCGTTTTTCTGTTTCTTTTAAAATTACTTATTTATTATGATTTATCTTATTAGTAGGCTCTTTAAAATTTTTTGATGTATTATTTTAATGGTTGCTTAAGGGTTTGTAGTATACATCTTTAACTTATTGTAGTCTACTTTGAAGTTATATTACACTACTTCATCCATAGTATAAGAATCTTAACACAGAACACATATTTCTTCTTTATGTTTTTGTTTTATTATTATAGTATAATAACATAATAATCTTACTTGTGTGTATGTCTTAAGCCTCACAAAACATTGTCATTACTTTTGGTTTAAACAGCCAAGACTCTCTTAAACAAATGCAAACTATATATTTACACAAGCAGTTATCATTCTTGGTGCCTTTATTTCCTCATTTAGCTTCAGGTTTCTATCTAATATCATTTGTCTTCTTTTAACATTTCTGTAGCACTGGTCTGCTGGTGATAAATTCTTCCAGCTTTTGTGTATTTAAAAAAAGTACTTCATGCTTCTTTTGGAAATAAATTTTTCTGGGTAAGGATTTCTAGCTCTTCATGTGCTTATTTGCCATCTGTACATCCTTTCTGATGAAATGCCTCTTCATATCTTGTGCCCATTTTATAATTGAATTTTTTTTTTACTGCTCAGTTCTTTATATATTCCAGTTCCTTGTCAAATACATGGTTTGCAAATGTTCCCTTTTCAGAATGTAGTTTGCCTTTTCATCCTTTTATCAGAGTCTTTCACAGAGCAAAAGTTTTTAACTTTGATTAAGTCCAATGTGTTGTGATTTTCTTTTATGAATAATGCTTTTGGCATCATGTCTAAAAACTTTTCAGCAAACCCTAGGATTCAAAAGTTTTTCTCTTATGTTTTCTCCTAAAAGTTGTATATTTTACAGTAGGAGGTATGGCCTATTTTGAATTAATTTTTGTATAATGTGCAAGTTTCCTGTTTTCTCTTCAGTCATGCAATCTTTTCCTTTGCATTTAATTTCATATAGTTTATATTGCTATAGTTTTTATGTAGCACCATTTGTTGAAAAGGCCACTCTTCCTCTATTGAATTGATTTTACACTTTTGTTGAAAATCAGTTTGTTATAGTTGTATGGGTCTGTTTCCAGGTTCTCTATTTCTCCTTTGATGTCTGTGACTATCCCTTCACCAATACCATACAGTCTTGATTACCGTAAGTATACAATAATCTTGAAATGAGGTACATTGATTTATCCTGTTTTATTCTTCTTTTATGAGAGTGTTTTATCTGTTCTTGTTCCTTTGAATTTACAAATACATTTCAGTATAATATTGTCTAAAACTACAAAGTAACTTGCTGAGATATTGATAAAAATTGCATTAAACCTGTACATCAATTTTACAAAATTTATGTTTCTACATTGAATCCTCCAATTCATGAATACAATATATCTCACTAATTATTTAGCTCTTTTCTGATTATTTTCATTAACATTTTGTGGTTTTCAGCTGCAAATCCTGTACATTCTTTGTTAGTTTTGTACCTAAGCATTTTATTTTCTTAGTGATTCTAAGTTTTGGTGTACTTTTAGAATTTCATTCTATGTTCATTGGTAGTATACACAACTTTGGTTTATTTTTGTATGACTTTGTGGAACTCACTTATCAGTTTGAGGGTTTGTCTGTTTTGGTAGATTCTTTAAGAAATCCTCCATAGACTATCACATCACCTGAGAAGTAAGGACAGTTTTGTATCTTTCTTGCAAATCTCTGTGTCTTTTATTCCCTTTTCCTGCTTTATTTTGCTGCCTAGGATTTCCAGTATTAAGATGAATAGTGGTGGGGAGTGCAGACATATTTACCATCTTCCCATTCTAATGGAAAAGCATTCAGTCTATCACCATTAAGTGCAATTATTTAAGATTTTTGTAGTTGTACTTCATCAAGTTGATGATGTTTCCCATGATTTTTAATTTTCTGTTGTTTTATTTTTATTATAATAGGTGTTGAATTTTATTGGGTGTGTGAATTTGGCTGGTCATGTGATTTTTATTGTTACCTGTTAATATTGTAGAATACATTGGTTGATGTTAGAATACTGAACAAGGCTTAGATCCCTAGAATAAACTCTCCTTGGCTATGGTGTATAATTATGAGTGCACATTGCTGAATTCTACGTGTGAATATTATCTTAAGGATTTTTGCAACCATATTCATTAATTATATTTGTCTGTAGTTTTATTTTTACGTTATCTTTGTCTTTGTCTGGTGTCAGGGCAATATGGGCTCATAAAATTAATTGGAACATATTTGTCGTCCTGTAATTTTTGGAAAAGTTTGTCTATAATTGATGTAATTTGTGTAGCATTATCTAGCAAAATTATCTGGGCTTAGAGACTTCTTTTTCAGCTGATTTTAGATTACAAATTCAACTTTTGTAAAGTTATGGAGCTATTCAAATTATCTGCTTGTATTTGTGTAAATTGGGGTAGTTTGTGCTTTTTGAGTAATTAACCCATTTTGTCTATGTTGTAAATTTGCGTACAGTTATTCATAGTGATTTTTGTTATCCTCTTGGTGACTGCAGTGTCTGTCATGATCTCTTATGTCGTCTTTGATATCAGTAAGTTAGTAATTTTTATTCTCTCTCTTGACCCCACCTCCATATTATTTTTTTAATTTTATTAATTTTTTAAAAATAATTAGGTTTTTGCATAATTGATTTTATCTCTTTATAAATTTCTTGATTTTCCTTTTATTCTTGAAGGAAATTTCAGGAACTCAAAATAATTTTTAGTTGACATTTTTTTATTTCAGCACTTGAGAAAACCGGTACTACTTCCTTCTGGTCTCCATGATTTCTGATGAGAAATCAACTTTCTTTTTTTTTCTCTCTTGCTAGTTAAATAATGTGTGTGTGTGCGTGTGTGTGTGTGTTTAGTTTCCAGAGCTTGATTAGATGTTTCTTGGCATGGATTTCCTTGGGTTTATCCTGTTTGGGTTGTACTCATCTTTTTGAACATGTATATTAATTTTTTGGCCAAATTTGAAAAATTTCTAGCCATATGTTCTTAACCTTGTGCTCTTTTTCCTCCTCTTTTCTAACAGTGATGACACAAATATTAGACTTTTAAAATTAGAATCCTACATGTCTCTGAGGCTTTGTGTTTTTTTAGTCTATTTCCTCTCCTTTTTTTAAGACTGTAATTTTTATTTTTCTATCTTCAAACTTACTGATTCTGTGTCTTTTTCATTCTGTGGTTGAACCCACCGAGTTTTTTATTATGACTTGTATTTTTAAGTTATAAAAGTTCCATTTTGTCCTTCTTTGTATCTTCTACTCATTTTCTAGGACTCTATTTCAAACATGTTCATAATTGTTTAGTGAAACATTTTTACGACGGCTGCTTTAAAATCTTTGCCAGACAATTCCAACATCTGTGTCACCTTGGTGTTTGCATCTGTTAATTGTCTTTTCTCACTGAAGTTGAGATTTTCCTGTTTCTTGGGATGATTAGTGATTTCAATTACATTCTGTATATTTTGGGATATTATCGTATGAATTCTGTATTTTATTTAAATCTTCTGTTTAAGCAAGACTGGCCTGCCTCAGTCGATGAGGGTAGGAGGACACTAATAGGGTCCTGCCAAGTGGGAGTGAAATTCCAGGTGGTTTACTCTGCCTACATCAAAATCATGGTGGGGAAAGGGGTTTTCTTCCCATCAGTCAGGAATTGCTGTCTTTCATTGCCTTGCTGACCATTGTCTTGAGAGTAAGTGTTCTATATATTTTCCCTGTTTTTTGTTTGTTTCTAAAAATAACAACTAAAAGGAGGATATAAACAAGGAGGAGGACAAACCTGATTTCAGTTACTTCATGTTGACAGGAAACAAAAGTCGGAGAGAAGGATTTTTAACCCTGGTTACCGTATCCCACTGAAATGTCAATGGGGTGGTGCCTCAGAAGTGAAGAAGCAGTGGGCACTCACAGGAAGTTCACAGGGCCCTGAATGTGGGGTAGGATGCCCTCACAGCTCTTCGCTCTTCTATGTCTGTACTGGAGCTGGTGTTTGGTCAGGTGAATTCTCGGTAAGGTGGGGTTGTCTGGGGTAGGATGGCCTCACAGCTCTTCGCTCTTCTATGTCTGTACTGGAATGCATATCAACACTCAAGCTGGTGTTTGGTCAGGTGAATTCTTGGTAAGGTGAAGTTAACAATTGGGTTGTTAACTTTCCAATGATGTAAAAAGATAGAAGGAAAAAAATCTCAGTGTATGTGTTTCAAGTCGAGAGTTGTTTTTTGTTTTTGTTTTTTTTTTCCCCAGAGAATCATATATCATGCGGCTCTCCAATACAGTTTCAAAAATTGAGCTCTGCTGGATCAGCTTTCAAAGGGATCAATTTACAGGGCATGCATTTTGAAGACGCTCCAGGAGGGATGGTGAAACTCAGACCCACAACTCCTAGCTTTCCACTTGGAAAACAGGGAAAAGAGAAAAAGAAATGTGTTTAGAGAAGGCAAGAAGTGAGAAATAGAAAAATAAGGATATATTTATTCATTGACTCATTTATCATCCATGTTTATTTACCTACTAATTGAGTATCTTCTACTATGGGGCAAGGCCTGTACTATACCAAAGGTGTAGGAAGGGAAACCTCCCCTGCCATCACTTCAGCCTCTTCCATTCTGTTGTCACCAGGATCCTGCCCCAGCCAGCTGTTCCCACTGTGCCTCCGCAGCAGCCCCCCGGTGTATGCACTGCTCCCACACCACCACTACCTTTCCTGAGCAGCTGGACCAGGGTGGGCCTGAGTTTCCTAAGACTTTGAGGTGTAAAGTGACTTTTCTGTAAATGGGGTGTGTAGGGAGTCACATGGGGGAAGGGGTCTGAACAGGAATAGCAAAGACCGAATAATCTTGCCTCCAGAAAGCACACTTTCCTCAAAAACTTGAAAGGTACCTTTGGATAAAGGTCTTTCTTTCCAAAGAAAGTTGGCTTGACTTGTGCAATGGACTAAATGTTTACGTTCTTCCAAAATTCATATGTTGAAAATCTAACTCTAAATTTGATGGTATTAGGAGGTGGGGCCTTTGAGAGGTGATTAGTTCGTGAGAATGGAGCCTTCATGGATGGGATTAGTGCTCTTGCAAAAGGGACCCAGATAGCTCTCTTACTCTCTTTCTTCCATGTGAAGATACAAGGAGAAGTCAGCAGTTTGAAACCAGAAAATCATCTGTCACTAGAATCTGACCCTGCTGGTACCCTGATCTCAGATTTTCAGCCTCCAAAACTGTGAGAAATAAACTTCTGTTGTTTATAAGCCACACAGCTCATGGTAATTTGTGATAACAGATTGGACTGACCAAGACAAATTGTTTTTCAGGTTTCTGCCTGTTTTGCTTCTTGCTTGGGTGGAGATGGGGAGAAGAATTTTGATTCTCAAGCCTCAATTTCTTCCTGTAAAGAACAAGAACAGTAAATCCTAGTCACAGGATTATGATGAAAATTAAATGTACCAATCTATCTAAATTCTTGGGACAAAAGGGAAATTTATTGTTTATTCAGTTAAATTTTACCCAAATGAAAAATTCTTATGAATATGCCATTCTAAATTTTCCCCAAGGGGGAAATTTTCCAAACCTATGAGGCTCCCTTGACAGCAGATTGTAGTAATGAGCCGACATGATGAACTTTCAATTATTTTAGCTTCTGGTGAATTGGGAGCTACCCCAGTGTATTGTTTACAGAACAGAGCCAAACAAGGCACCTCCACCTACCTAGCAAACTCTAAATTCTGGAGTAGAAGGAAAAAATAAAAAGTTGCCGTGTAGCGCACATCAGCTGTGCCTCTGCACTGCTAGATTATTCATATGAAAGTAAAAAATATCGCCAGCTCCTGGCTGGTGCATCTGCAACCAGCCCTGCGTATGGCCATGTGGAAGCTTCTGGGCAGAGGCTTTGGTTTCAACCCTTTTCCATCTTGACTACTACCATTCTCACCAACACTGTTGTTTTATTCCTGAGGATCTGTGTGTGAAGCCCTCACCTGTGCCTCGGCCCTTGCTTTACCGTAGTGGCCTTGAAAATCCAGAAACGTTAAAAGAAACAGGCCATATGTTATTTATACAGAAAAGTAATTTGCACAAGTTGCTATTTGGTATTTCTAGTTCCTTCCAGCCCTAAAAGAACTTCACTCCATTTGAACTCCTTTTCTGGTCTTAAATACTATGTGTTTATTTCTATCTTGTGGTGTGACTTCTTCCCCAGGAGAATGGCTCCTGCTCTGGTACTGGGCAGGAGGGACGAAAGCTCCACAAACCACTGGAGCATCTTGTCACCCTGAGCTCCCATCACAGGTGGCTTCCGGCCTCCCAAGCACTTGTCCACTTCAGCATAGAAGGTTTCAGCCATCCGTCCCTCCTGCTCCATCTTGCCATCTTTGGGCATGCACCAGGGCAGAGCACTTCCTGAGAAGGGGAACCCATATTCTGGTTTCAGACACAGCTGAGTTCAGAGAGAAATTCAGCCTCAATTCTAGTTAAATAATTCCATCTCTCAAATCTCTTTTTAAAAACCTCTTAAAAGGAGATAATAAGATGAATTATTGAGGACAGTGTTGAGGATTAAAAAAGATAATGTGTTTCCAATGCCAACAAGTATAATTTCTCCTTGTTTCCTCTTCTGGATTAAGTGCGAAACAGATTCCATTTTGCCTCAAAACCCAAAACGATGGTAGTGATTGCCCACTTCCTCTGCTGTGAAGAATCCTGAGGCTGCGGATGTGTGTCTGCATGGTCAAGGGGAGGTGGGAAGATGGTGCATCGGTCACACACTCACCATTGCTTCACGGGACTGCGTACTCCCTGAGGGCTCCATGTAACTGGGTACCTTAGCACCTAATGCATGGTACTGATTTGTGTTGGTTGACTCTTTAAATGATTGGACCAGTGTGTGAGTGAAATAATAATTTAGATGATGGATGGGCAAACAGATGAGCAGACGATAGGTAAATGAATTCTCAAGCATGCTGCTGTTTCCTGTTGGTGCCTCCGACATCCGGCTCTTTTGTTTCCCCACTGGATTCTTGTCACAATAAGGCTGTTCGGTGTCATGACCCAGACTTTCCTGAGCAAACTCTTCACCAGCAATCACGGGCTGTGTCTACCTAGTGCTGTCAGCTCAGGACCTTGTTGCTAGGACCAAAGGGAACTTCCCAGAGATCACATGTCAAAACAATGACCCTGACACAATGGTGAGTGGGACCACTTCTTCACTTCTGCTATGTTCAGGCACTGAGCAGATATTTTACCTTAATGGCCTCCATATGGGAAGAGTGTGACCAAACACTTTGTTGGCAGAACTATCTCCAACCCTGGCTGGACCAGAGTGAGAAGGTGAGTTAGGCTTAAATAACATTTCAGCCCAATGGCTCCCTCCCTAATCTCTACCTGGTAGTTATGAGACCTACATGAGAAGCTTGTTAAAAATAAGGGCCTCCTTGGCCCCATCTCTGAAGATTCTGATTGCTGGGATCTGTATATTTAACAAACTTCCAGTTGAGTCTGATTTGTGGCCTTGTTTGGGTCCCTGGTTTATCACAGGAACCAGAACCAGCTCTATTTATATCTGCCAGCATCAGAACTCTAATTCCAGGAAGGAAGAACCTTCCTACCTGCACAACACGGCCTCATCAGATGTCCTTAAACTAATCTTTAGAACAGCACAAAGGGGCAGGGTAGGATTCCTGGGCTGAGCACAATCTTGGCTGCACCCACCACCAGCTGGAACCTCTCAAAACACTTTCACCCCAAATGGGTTTGAGCCTAGCTACCTTGCCATGCTGATCTCTGGTCCTCACCTGTGGCATTTAGTCTGTGGTCCTCAGAGGGATAAGTTGCTGACAACTGGGATTCTGTATTGATATGCTAATTTTCTGCCATATAAGAAGCCAGGTATCCTGCAGCTTCCTTCAATATGGATATTTCTCTTTTGATAGAATTTACTCCCTAGAGACTTGCAATCTTTTGCCTGTGCACATCTCAAAGACCCACAGTGGCAGAAATACACCCAGGGAAAGAATATTTTTACAAGCCCTGGGGCAGTAGTCATAACAAATTACCTCCTCTTCTCTCACAGTTCAGTATGAGAACTATTCTCAGGACTGGAATTTTTACACCTCTTTGGTTAACTAGATGATAATAGCACTTAATTGGTGTGCAACCATGGTGAAGCACATCAGGTGCCCTCAAGAAGGGAAGAATGAGCCTGGGCATAGGTCAGTAGGAACCAGGCCTCAGAGATGCACACAAGCCATTAACTCTAAGAATGACATGGGTCAGGGCTAGCGTCAGAGACTGAGCGTAATCCATGGAAACCTGCAAATCAGACGAGTCTAGGACCAACATAGCTATGGAGTGTGGGCTACATAACGGAAGGTGGGGACTATCATGTGGTAAATGCCAATGAAGCCCTGACATTGAAGTCCATTATGAATTGTTGATGGTGGCAAGAGCAGAATGGGGACATGGAGGTCACAGTATGGAACAAGATCTTCAGGCAAGTCCTGGCATGGCAGGGTGGGGTCTTTTAAATTGGTGTGAACCTGCAGGAGTTGGTGGAGGTGCTTACAGCAAGGCTTGGCAAAGGGCAGGTCTAAGGGTAGGCAGGCAGAGTGAGGGGAATGGGGAAAAAGGCCTGGTCTTAGGTATGAGTTTCTAGGGTAGGTCTCTTGGTTTCGGAGGGCTTGAGACATGAAGCTGGCACCAAGAACAGGGTAGCAGTCTGGCATGGAAACAAATGAAGGATATAAATATGGAACTGGAAATATAAAGCCATTACTAATTTGTTTTGTTTGGTATCAGCACAGCACGTCTTTTTTTCATACTGTTATTTTACATTTATTTTCTACCAGCAATTCTTACAAGCGGCATATAGTTAGGTCCTGCTTTTAAAAATCTGGTCTGGCAACTTCTGCCTTATTATTTGGGTTCTTAGCCATTTTCATGTAATGTAACCATTGTTATACTTAGCTTTAAATCTATAATGATGCTATTTTTTGTTTATTTCTTCTGGTATTTGTTTTTGTTGTTTCACTATTCTCTTTTTCTTCCTTCTTTTGGATTTAGATTTTTTTATGATTCCATAGTCTTCTTTATTAGCTCATTAGCTAGGTAATTCCTTGTTTTGTTACTTTAATGGTTGCTTTAGGGATGAGTATAAACCTTAATTTATCAAAATCTACCTTCAAGTATATTTAACACTTCTTGTGTTGTAATAAATACTTCCACTTCTCCCACTTCACCTTTGGCTGTTTTTGTAATGTATTTTACTTTTACATATGTTATCAACCATAAAATACATGGTTATCACTTTTGTTTAAATGATCAGTTATCATTTAATAAGATTTAAATAACAAGATGCTCACACCTTTACCTATGCAATTACCACTTCCGGTGTTCCTAATGCTTTGTGTAGACCTATGTGATCATGTAGCATGCTTTTCTCTCAGCCTGAATCATCAAGTATTTATTTCACGTTAGCTTTTGAAAGATAGTTTTGCTTGTGTATTAGTCTGTTCTCACACCGCTATAAAGAATGACCTGAGACTGGGTAATTTATCAAGAAAAGAGGTTTAATTGACTCAGAGTGCCACAGGCTTAACAGGAAGCATGAGTTGGGGGCCTCAGGAAACTTACAATCACGGTGAAAGGCAAAGGGGAAGCAAGCACGTTTGAACTATGGTGGAGGAGGAGAGCACGAGGAGCCAGAGGTGACACACACTTTTAAACGATCAGATCTCATGAGAACTCTCACTATCATGAGAATAGCAAGGGAGAAATCTGCCCCATGATCCAATCACCTACCACCAGGGGGATTACAATTTGAGATGAGATTTAGGTGAGGACACAGAGCCAAACCGTATCAGCTGGTATATAATTCTTTAAAGATACTGCTTCCCTGTCTTCTTGATTACATTGCTTCTAAAGAGAAATCTGTTGTTATCCTTAATTTATGTGTGCTACAATAGCAAAATACTTGAGACTGGATAATTTATAAAGACCAGAAATTTGTTTCTCACGGTCCTGGGGGCTGAGGAATTCAAGAACAAGGTATCAGCATTTGGTGTTGGGTGAGGGCTTCTCTCTTGCTTCCAAAATGGCATCTTGTTGCTGTGCCTCACATAGCAGAAAGTGAACAGGGCCTACGCCAGTGCCTTCCAACCCATTTGTAAAGCACTAATCCATTCACGAGGGTGGAGCCATCATCACTCAATCACTTCCCAGACGGCTGTACCTCTGAATACCACCAAAATGGTGATTAAGTGTCAACAGGAATTTTGAAGGGGACACATTCAAACCACAGCAATACATGTTTATTTTCCTTTCTGTGCACAACAGAAGAAAATAAACCTATTTTCTTACTCAGCATGCTTTTAAGAATTTTTCTTCATCACTGACTATGAACAATCTAGTTATGATGTGTCTTCTGCAGTTTTATTCATTTATTTGAGGTTTATTGAGATTCTTGGATCTGTGGGTTTATCGATTTCATGAAATTTGAAAACTTTTCAGCCATTTATTCCTTAAAACACTTTTTTTCCTTCCTTCCTCCCATCATACATTTTCTCTCCTTCAGTGACCCAAATTGCCTGTATATTGTTAGCCTGATTGAAGTTGTCCTCACTGACACCTTTTTCATTTCTTGAGGTTTTTTTCTTTATGTTTTATTTTGCAGTTTCTGGTAGTATTTCTTCAAGTTCAATAATCTTTTTGCTTTCTGTCATATTTAATGCTGTTAATCTCATCTAGTCTATTTTTTATCTCACATGTTGGTAATTTAAATTCTAGAAGTTTAATTTGGATATTTGTAATATCTTTTATGTCTCTACTTAATCTTTTTAACATTGAAATACAGTTATTTTACATATTAACTTAGTTACATGTTACAGTTTAGTAAACTTGTCTGTTAATCATTAGTGTCAATATAGGGTAGTTTTACTTGAATATATTTTCTGTCCTTATTAAGGATTTGTATTTTCTTGATTGATTATATACTATGTAATTTTTGATTGGATGTCAGATATTGTAAATTTTACATTTTGGGGTGCTGAGTAATTTTTGTATTTATATAAGTATCTCTGAGGAGATTTTTGTTCCCTTGCGACTTGCTTTTAAGATTTGTTAGGCAGGAATGTGATAGTGCTCTGTCTAGGGCTAAGTATTCTTTGTTTGTTTGTTTGTTTTGAGACAGAGTTTTTGCTCCGTCGCCCAAGCTGGAGTGCAATGGCACCATCTCAGCTCAGCGCAACTTCTACCTCACCATAACCTCCACCTCTCGGGTTTAAGCAATTCTCCTGCCTCAGCCTCCCGAGTAGCTGGGATTACAGGCATGTGCCAGCATACCTGGCTAATCTTGTATTTTTAGTAGAGATGCGGTTTCTCTATGCTGGTCAGGCTGGTCTCGAACTCCCAACCTCAGGTGATCTGCCCACCTCAGCCTCCCAAAGTGCTGGGATTATAGGCATGAGCTACCGCACCCGGCCTAATTATTATTTATACTAAGACAACACCCTTCTGAGTGCTCTATTCAATGCCCCACGAATTATGAGTTTTCCAGTTTGGCTGGTGGACAGACACGCATTATTCCATATGTGAGGGCTGGTACTGTGCCCTCGGATGGTTTAGGGTGATTCTTTCATTGTTCTTGGCTAATTTCCTCCCATAAATATATGGTTCATCACTTGCTGAGTAATCAAGCTGAACATCTGCATGTGTGGTTCTGTGTGCAGCTCTTCTTTGGTCCTCTCGCTGATGAACTCCAGCTGTCTTGGTCTCCCTGGAATTCAGCTCTACCTTCTCCACTCAGGGAGGAAGCTTCAAGCTCTGCCTCCGTTCCTCTGCTCTCTCCCAATACCTGCAATTCCCTCAAGGCAGTAAGCTGGGGCAATCATAGCACTCATCACATTTGGGTTTTGGTTGCCAGGGATCTCTGTCCTTGTTTGCTTAATGCCTTGTGCCCAAACACCGTTACATCATATACTTGGTCCATTTGTTCTTGTTTCTGATGGGAGGATAAATCTGGCTCCTGTTACTTGATCTTGGCTGGAGGCAGAAATCCCAAAGCATCACTTCTGTATTGTAATTCTTGGTATGTTTATGTGCCACTAGAACACTTCAGCTCAACTCTCACTAAAGTTTACGTTCTGTATCCAAATAGCAGCAGGAACTATCATTCACTTAGCATCTACCATGTGACAGGCATTGGTGTATTCTTCCTAGGTTTTATGAACATTCCGGTGATATGAACATTGTTATCTTCACGCTACTGATGAGCAAACTGGGGCCTAGCAAGGTTAAGCAATGTGTCAGTAATACAAGCTAAGTGGTGGCTTATCTGGATCACTGTAAATTTGAAACCAGTTCTCCTCTCCTACACATAATTGCTTGAGTTGTGAGAAAATTGCTTTCTGGACATCTGTGCCCCATGACACAGTGTGCTGACTTTAAAGCAAATTGCTGGCAGTTTCCATGTGGTCCATAGGAAAAAGCATCCCAGATCATCCAGGAATCCATGCCTAGAAATACCCTTGATACTCATGCAGCCTGCATAGCTCCTCTCCCAGCTGGCCTGGGGCAATGGCAGGAGCCACATACAAAGACAGATGCTTGTCAACAGGCACTGGGATGCCCACAAGGCTACCCTGGCACCACTTCTAGGGCCTGGCCTCCACGGATACTTAGTGGGTCTGTCTCTCCAGAAGAAAGGCAGCTGGCAGCCGCAGTCTGTGCCCCCATGTGCCATGAGTTGCACCAGTGAGGACCCATTAACTCCTGCCACCTAATGGGGCATCTGAACCTAACAGGCATCTGGGATGGCTGTAATCGGGGAAAGTAGCTTCCCCCTTCACCTCTCCTTCCAGCTGATTCTGTGCAAGAAAGTGGACAGAATTCTCCAACGACAGTGACAGATGTCTGCCTCCCATGCTCCAGACAGTTCTGACCACCCCAAACAGCGTCAGCTCAATAGGAGGTCTTGCTTTCAAAGACAGCCCTCAGGAAGGGCTGCCAGGGGATCAGGTTCTCAGTTCAACCTCAACATCTGAGTCTTTTGTCTAGGTATAATTGGTTAAGAGGGTCCATTTTGCTCACCTTGTTCAGTGGTCATAAAGTTTGATGAGATGTTTACTAACACATTCATTTATTCAAAACCTATATACTAAGTCCTGCGAACACAAAGAGGAATAGAGACAATCCCTTATCTGTTCACAGTCAAGGGAGATGATGGGACGGGAAATGATTTCTATTTTGCACTATGATCTGAGCTACATGAAAAGAGTATAGGGAGACTGGGGAAGAACGTGGGGTATCCCTGGGAGAGTTTTAGGGGGCTGTCATCAGGATAGGACCTCTAAGCTGACCATGGAAGGAGGTAGAATTGACAAGATGAGAAAACGGAGGCAGAATAGTAAGGTATGCAAAGGCCTGGAGGCCTCGCAAAGCTCCCGTACATGTGCAGTGTCGTTCATTCCCCTCCTCCTTCCCAGCGTCATCCACAGCTAGCAGCAATGGCAGCATCCTCATCCTCCCCTCTCGGTGTAGGACAAGTTGCAGAGTCCTCAGTGGGGAGCATATAGTTAATTCAAAAATGGAAACTGCAATCCATGCAGCTCTTCTATCACTAGGGTGTATTCAGCTTTTCCTGTGGGAATCCAGTCACTCTTTACTTCATTATTTGCCTTTTAGTATAGGATTCTATTTTTCTGGCTCACATAGAATATAGGTATTCACAGGCACAAGGTTCAAGAAATGCTCTTTCCCTTCCTCTTGGTGCAGGAATCCAGTCTATCACATCCCTACCAGACCATGGCACCGCCCAGCTCGAGCCCCTCCCTAGCACACACAGGAACTCACTGCTGCTTACACCACCTCCTGGTGAGAAAATCTGTCCCCTGTGACTTCGTTTATCCCAGTCCTGTTTTTTGGGATCTCGAAGCATATTTTGCTTTCAGTCCCTTACATGGCAATTCACAGCCGGGAGGCACTGCTAGAGTCTGTTGAACAGTTATTATCAAATACCAAGGACTCTGCTAGATGCGGGAGCAAGGGGTGGTGCTTGGGAGCCTGGTCTTCATCATTTAGGGGCTTATCAATTTTCAGTTCCCCCATGAGGTTGACCTTCTTGTTTCCATGCCGCATCCCCCCAGCCCTCACTGGCATCAGACCTTACTGCAGTGGAAGATTCCATGGAAGATCAAACCACCTCCTGCATCACACTCTCTTGCTTTCTTGTCAAGGCTCTTCCCCAGCCTTGGGAGCTCTGCTGGTGGGTGAACAAGTGGGTCTGCCAGAGGGAGTTACTGCCACTGGAAGCAACACTCAGGTAATGGGAGTCGGGGCTAGAGCTGAGTGCCCCACCTCCTCCTGCATCCTGGGGCTGGGGCTGGTGCAGTCCCAGGAGGCATTCTGTACGCCTCTTATGCATTGCAGTAGAGTCATCCCCATAGCTCTCAGCAGCTACCTCAGTTACACATCCTTGTATCTCCCCTCTTCCTCCTTCTGCCCCCCTCTTTCCCTTCTTCTTTACTCCTGATTCCTGGAATCGCCTCCTAAATATACCACGTCCATCCAAGGCCATGTCTCAGGCTCTGCTTCCGGGGAACCCATCGAAAGAAGGGAGGCAGGAGATGCACAGCCACAGCAAATTAGACCTCCACTACAAGTCCTCATACTACTGGCAACATCAATGTGCACCTCCCTTGAAGCCAGCTCTGCACGCCTTCACCTACAATGCTGCCTCCCTTTCAGACACTGGAGTACTTACTTCCAGCAACATTATTGAAAGCATCTCATGGCCAGTAATCACATCTTATAACCTTATTTTGTGTTACATGTGATTTTTATAAATCTATACTTCGCAAACATTCATTATAGGGAAATACTTATTAGCAATATGACCACAGGGAACTGAGCCTCGGTGTCCTCATCTGGAAAATGGGGGTAATGGAAATCCCATGGCAGGACTGTTATAGGAACAGGGCATGTTTGGGGCAGCATGAGGTGCCCAGGTACTGGCTGGACATCACCAACTGATTTGCCCCACCTTTCCTCCCTCTTTTCATTTTTGAGACCAGAAACTGTGTCTGAATGTCAACATATTGCCAAGACGACTCCCCAGGAAAATGTTTAATTATGGTGACTAGCCCATCATTTCCAGAAGCCAAAGCAGGATAGGAGGGGAGAATGCAAGCACAGTTAACAGGCATTTGCTGCAGGAGGCTGCCTGATAACAGGGCTTCCTCTGAGGTGCTCAGGCATTTGCAGGTATTTTCAAGCTAACATCAGGACACAGCTGCTGTCATCTGCTCCACAGCAATAAATTTTTTAGAAACGTACAATCTCACAACAGCCAGAAAGATAGTTTCACACTTACAAACCAGGATGCTGAGGCTCAGGGAGATGCATATCCTTGGGGAAGCAGCCCCGTGCCTTGTTCCACCTACCTTTATTGCTCCTCTCTCCTTCCCGCAGGGGGTCTCTCAGGAGCCCACACTAGCCCAAGGTGAGCCTTTTGGCCTCAGCTCAGCAGGAAGCTCCCCAGAAGTGTGTGCAGTGCTCTAAGTGTGGTCCCTCTAAGGGGACTTTTTGAGAAATTATATGTAATTCCTAAGTGAGGAAATAATCATTCCACGTTCATCAGTTTTCTTTCACTTTTATTTTACTTTCACATTCTGGGGACCCTTGTGTTGTGTCATTTTAATTTTTGTTGTTACTTAGGAAACTATAAATGAATGAGACTGAGCTTAAATGAGACCATGGGAATGTGGTGGAGGAGACCACAATATGGCAGAGAGAAAAGGGAAGGGAAAAATCATTCCCCCGGAACAGGCTGACATCACTAATAACGGCCATTTGCCATCTCACATGGGCAGAGGGTTGAGGAGCTGAATCTGACTTCCCAGCCTGAGCCTGGCTTTCTCAGTGCTTTCCAGTTTCCTTCCCCCTTTATGAGAGACACTAAGCGTGCATGCGTGATTCCAGATTTACAGTCCTGCCCTGGTTAAAAACAGATGTGAATAAAGCTCTCAGAAATGCTTGCTTGGTACAGAGCCTGGGATGGCCCATGACAGGTCACAGTGACCACCTTTCATCTCCCTGGACTCCCTTTGTCTGGCCCCGGCCTCCTGCAACATCCCAGGGCCTCAGCACAGCACCATCAGGCCTTGCCCTACCCCTATGCACCCTGGAGGTACCTTGGGTTAGCCTCAACTTATATAATGTAGAAGAGAAAGGATGGTCAAGGGTAGAAGATAATGTGGAGGTATATAGCGGGGTGGTTAAGGATGGTGAAATGTTTTATTCTCCATTACATCCCACAGCATACTATAGGGTAGGCACTGAATTGTGTAACTGAGTAGTGTAACTGATAGGATCCATGCCCAGAGAATGCCCAGGATGATGGTGAGCTCAGCGCTTACCACCATCATATTAAAACTGAATTGATTTGAGGAACTGGATGTTCAATGTCCATCTCCTGAAGGACAGGAATTATACGTCTCTTGATCACAGCTGCATCCCCGCTTTGGATACGATGCCTGTTTCAGTCCTAGATCAATAAGAACTTGTCATATGATGAATGAATGGCCAGAGAACAATTGCAAACATCCATTTAAAGTCCTGCTTGGATGTGCTGAGCCAGAGAAAGCGGGCTGTGCAGGAATCAGGTTTATTAAATATCCACTCTGAATGCAGTCACATTATGTCATTTAACCCTTCTAATGAGATCTGTGAGGGAGTGTCGCTGAACAAGTTTTATTAGCACAGAGACTGATGCCCTCAAATGCTAACTGGCTCACCTGTCTCACTGACTGCACGAATTAGAGGTAGAAATAGGAGCCAGGATTGAACCAGGGTCTCTCAAGTCCAGATCATGAGATCTTTCCATTCCTTTTTCAGATTATAAAGAAAGATCTTTATATGTTCCAGATACTAGTCCTTTGTTGAATGTGTGCTAGATAAACATCATCTCCCAGTCTGCAGCTGGTCATTTCACCCTCTTCATATGGGCTTTACCTGAGAAAATTTAAAATTTTCAGGAGAAATAATTCATCAGCTTTTTCTTTTGTGAATTGTGCTTTTGGTGTCAAGTCCATCAGTACTATGACCTTGGTGACTGTAGCTTCATAGTAAACTTTAATATCGGGTACAGTGATTCTCCCACTTCATTCTTCTTTATCAAGTTTGCTTTAGTTATTCTAGGGGTTATGCCTTTCCATATAAATTTTAGGTAAGTTTGTCTGGGTGTATGAAAAAGCTTGCCAGAATTTTAATAAGAATTCCATGTACGTTATAGATCCATTCATGGGAAATTGACATCTTCAATATGTTAAGTCTGTAAAACATGAACATATTATATCTCCACATTTATTTATGTCTTCTTTGATTTCTATCAACAACATTTTGTAATTTTCAGCATATAGATTCTATAGGTTTTCTTAAGGGTATACCTAAGGATTTCATTTTTTTTAAAGAGCAATTTTAAATGGTATTGTTTTAAATGGTATTTAAATTCAGTTTCCACGTTTTCATTGTCAATACATATAAATGTGATTAGCTCTGTGTGCTTTTTGTATATAATGCAGACTTGCTGAACTCACTTATTCTAAGAGTGGTTCTTTAAATTTTCTTTTAGATTACTTGGGATTTTTACATAGACAAATCATCTGCAAAAAGAAAGAGTTCTATATCTTCTCAATCTTTATGTCTTTTGTTTCTTTTGCCTTTATTCTGCTTGTTTTGGGTTTAATCTTTTTCTAGTTTCTGGCAGAAAAATTAGATTATAATTTTGAGATTTTTAAAAATTTATCTTTAGTTTTCAAAAGTGTAATTATGATGTGTCCTGGTGTGGATATGTTTGTTTGTATCCTACTTGGGGTTTGTTTGGCTTTCTGAATTGAAAAATTTGAGTCTTTTGTCAAATATGAAAAGTCTACAGCCGTTTTTCCCTCCAAATGCACTTTAGCTCTGCTTTCTTTCTTTCCTTGAGAAACTTCAACGATAAGAATTTTAGATCTTTTGTTATGGTCTCATAGTCCCCTGAGGTGCTGTTTATGCATTTTTTATCAGTCTATTTTCCCTGTGCTGCTCAGATAATATTTTTAATCTATTTTCAAGTTCACTGACTATGTTCTGTGTTATTTGCACTGTTACTGAGACCATCCAACAAGTTTTTTTTTCACTTTTTATAATTTCCAGCTCTACAATTTTCATTTATAATTTCTACCTCCTGAGATTTTCTATTTTTCACTTGTCTTATGATTTGTAATTTCTTGTTGAAGCATATTTATCATGCTTCAAAATCCCTGAGTCTCAAGACCTGAATCCATTGATTGCTTTTTTCTCATTTGATTTGGTGATTTTGGATCTGGATATTGGAATGATGGGTAATCTTTTATTGTATCCTAAACACTTTTTCTATTATGCTGAGGGACTCTGGGTCCTATTAAGTCTCTTAATTTAGCAGACCAGGCAGACAATCTGTTTAGGCTTAGCACACAGGTCTTGGTCTGCTTTAGTGGGCTATAGTTCCAATGATGTTGAATGGTTAGACAATTGGCAGAGTTAATTTGGTCTCATTGGTTTTCCTGGTGTTGATGGAGCAGCTCCCACTGCTCCCTGCTGCTGCCTGTGAGGGCAAGTGAGACTCCCCCAGGCCTGGGGACTGGCATCTCTTGGTCAGGGAGAGCCTTGGTGGATTCCCTTACTGGTACCCCCCGCATCTACACATACTTCTGGACGGGATGGAGTTTCTTGGGCCTAACAACTTTCTGTGTCTGAGTTTGTCTTTAGGTTTCTCCAGCCAGCCTCACGCCTCTTGGTAAGGGAGAGTCTCTGGGCCTCAGGTCCATGGACCTTTGGGATAAAAGAAGCTTCCTTGCTGCTTGCTGTGCTGGGTTCCCCTTGTTGGTCCTGCTTGTCTGCTCTGGTCGCTATGGCAAGCAAAGGTAGAAGAGTGTCGAGTGCTGGACATGACTACAGTCACCAGGCTTTGAGACAGGCTATTTATAGAACAAAATGAATGGAGACATAAGTGTAAACCTGAAATAAGAATCTTTTCAGACTCACATAAGTGAAGCAGCTCATCAAACCTGGGAGTGACAGCATGTCCAGAATTTTTCTTTATGCCTCATGATTTGTGTGTGCGTGAATGGGATTTGTGGGTGAAAATTTTCCTGATAAAATAGGAGAGGATCTGATGGCTCTGTATCCACAGTGAAATGCAGCCTTACGACTGAACTACTTCTTTGTCTTCCTAGAAGACACACAGAACAGCAGCAGCAACTGTGCTTCATTCTGGTTTGGTGACTTTTTTTATTCCTAGTTCCATCCCTAGCTACTTCAACACAATTCAAGTAAACAAAAGCATTTTGAGCAACTACTATGTAGAAAGGCTACGATAATGAATAAGATAAGATTTCTCTCCTCATAGGCATTAAAGGCAGCAAGGGAGGCAGAAGGACCATTGGCCACAGCCTGTGGTATGACTGGGACATGAGAGTGCTGAGCAGAAGAGAGGCAGTTCACCTGGGTGCTGGGCAGGCTTCCTGGAGGAGGTGGCCTGGAAAATGCACTTCTGGAGGATAATATGACTTTAAATCAGAGGTAAGGAAAGATATGAAGTTATTGGCATTACAGATCAAGTAATGGAAAATGTTATAGATACGGAAGCTTGGAGGCACATTCAAGCAACAGGGATTGCTGTGGTGTGACACTGAGCTGGGTCTAGGTTTTCAGTCTTCAGTAAGAACCACCTGAGACGCTACTATAACCACAAGGGTTCAGGTTCCTAGCTATGTCTAAAGGATGAAGTGAGAGTAAAGGGGAGTGGAGTGTGAGGCAAGGACAGTGGTGAAGCTTGATAGGATCAGGTGGAGTTTGAATCTATTCTCTATGTAATTGTGGAATCACTGGTACTTTTGGAACTAGATAGAAGTTGATTGCTTTAGCGTAGACAGCAGGTTATAAGAGCCATCAATAGGGCTCTATCACCGAGGGTAATAAGGAAGGAAAGACCAGCACAGAGGTCAAAATGAAAAGACTTTAATTCTAGACTCCTGAGATCTGAAATTGGCCCTGCCACTAACTCATCACGTGGCCTTGGACAAGGCATTTAGCCTCTGCTTCTCAAGAATCTCAACTGTCAAATGAGGATTATAGCAGACCAGGGCCTTTTGTGCTCCTCAGAATCTGTATACTTTTCTTCTGTAATTTGGAGACTTTCAAATATGTGGCTCATGTTTGAAGGCAGAACCAGATGTCCCCGCAGCCTGTCCCCTAGCAACTAAGTGTGGGCTTGTGACCCAGGCTTGACCCACCAAGGTACCACTTGGGTCTGTGAATTTTACAGGAATGAAGCAAGCCTGAAAGATCTGAGAAATCCCTTATGGCAACAGCGAGTGGAGAGGCCAGCAGAGGCTGTGGTTTGGGGAAGACTGGATCAATGAAGTTTGCAAAGTTCAGTGGCACTGACTTCAGATGTCCAGTGGGGCATATATTCTGGGCCATGGCCTAAATCCTTTCATTGCCTCTGGGCCCACCTGAGCTCCAGCTTCTCTGCC
The DNA here is from genome assembly GCF_037993035.2 of Macaca fascicularis. Lineage (NCBI taxonomy): Eukaryota > Metazoa > Chordata > Mammalia > Primates > Cercopithecidae > Macaca > Macaca fascicularis. The sequence continues at coordinate 2,425,178 of NC_088386.1, forward strand.
CTTACCACTGATTTAGTGAGGAGCCACTCAGTAGCCTTCCTTTCCTTCTTGATTGGGTATAGTCAGTCATTTACTCTTGCTTGCCAGAACTAAGGACTCTGACTAATGCAGAATACGAATGAGAAAAATGTATTATTCATGAAGTCATGTTATATACTGTGGGCTACTTTCTGTAAGCTAAAGAGGTATTAAGCTTCTGAATTTTGGACATTTAGAATAAGAGTGATTTATTTAATTTTAAGAAAAGGAAACTTGGGGAGAGTTGCTGGGGAGTTTGACAAAATTGGTTTCAGGTGTCCTAAGTTTGAAGTACCACTGGGACAACCATTTAGGCAGATGGAAAAATTGACGTATTAATCAGGATGGATCAGGCTGTGCTGGAATAATAAATAAACCTCCATGTCAGGAACAACAAAAGTTGATTTCTTGCCCATGGCACACTGTGCTGGAATAACAAATAAACTTCATGTCAGGAACAACAAAAGTTGATTTCTTGCCCATGGCACGAGGGAAAAGTAGAGTATGGACAACACTGAACCATGCGCCCCCAAAAGGTGAAGCCTAACTCTCCACTCTCTAGGTGTGGGTACAGCGACTTCCCAGACAACATGAAAATGGGCAGTCACTTTACAGTGAAGGCTCCTGACAGACACGGATGATCCCTGTTGACATCCACAGTGATAGGCCATGTTGATAGTCTGATCTTGACATGATATGGTGTGATGAGAATGGCACCTCACCTCCCCAAAACACATTACCCCAGGCTAATCATGAGAAAATTATCAGGCAAATCCCAACATGGGGACTTTCCATAAAACACCTAACCAGTAATTCTCAAAAATGAAGAAAAGTCATTCAAATGTAGTCATTTTTGTGACAAGAACACTTGACATAAGAGCACCCTTTTAGCAAATGCTGAAGTATATAACACAGTATTGTAAACTACAGGCACCATGCTGAACGGCAGATCTCTAGGACTTGTTCATCTTGCATGACTGAAATGTTGGACCACCACCACCACTGCCTCACTACCACCTCGCCATTTCCTTCTCCCTCCAGCCCTGGCAACCACCATTCAAAACAATAACAATGATAGGGCAAGGCACAGTGGCTCATGCCTGTAATCCCAGCACTTCGGGAGGCCGAAGCAGGTGGATCACCTGAGGTAAGGAGTTCGAGACCAGCCTGACCAACATGGTGAAACTCCGTCTCCACTGAAAATACAAAATTAGCCAGGCATGATGGCACACACCTATAATCCCAGCTACTTGGGAGGCTGAGGCAGGAGCATCACTTGAACTCAGGAGGTGGAGGTTGCAGCGAGCCAAGATTGAGCCATTGCACTACAGCCTGGGCAACAAGAGTGAAACTCTGTCTCTAATAATAATAATAATAATAATAAATAAAGAGGGAAACTTTGGGAGGTGATGGGTATGTTTAGGGCATCGATTGTGTTAATGGTTTCATGTGCATTCACTTATCTCCAAATTCATCTGTCATATACATTAAATATGTACAGCTTTTTGCATGTCATTCATACCTCGATAAAGTGGTTTTAAAAAAAAGAAAACTCTGAGAAACTGTCACAACCAGGAAGAGCCTAAGGAGACAGTGACTAAATGTGATCCTAGATAAGACCTTGGAACAGAAAAAATACGTTAGGTAAGACTTAAGGAAATCGAATAAAGTATGGACTTTAGTTAATAATAATATGCCTATAGTGTTTCATTAACTGTGACCAGTACCACATTTATGTAAGATGTTAGCAAGAGGGGTTCCTGGGTATGGGGTATATGGTTAACTCTCTGTACCATCTTCACCATGTTTTGCACCTTTGCTCACATAACTTTAGACAGAATTAGTCACATGGTCCCACCTAACCTAACAGCAGAGGGCTGGGAAGTGTCCCTCTGTGTAACTGCAGGAAAGGAGACCTGGAAATGGGTGGAGCTTGCAGACAAGATCAGTGCAAAAGAGTCATTTGTAGAAAGGGGTCGACAGGATGGGCATGCTCACCAAGGTACAAGCATACAACCATGTGAGATGAAGGACAAGAGAGCCTTGGGGCTTTGGAGCATGATTGCAGAAGCTCACCAGTGGGAAATCTCAAGGGGTGATCATAGACAGTCAATAAGAAATAAGGAACCAGGTCCAGGAAGCTCACGAAATGAAAGTGAGCGGGGATCAGGACAAAGAAGAGGCAGGTAACAAATATTAGCAAACAGAAGACCATGGGTCCCCTTAGAAAACGTATTTCAGCAGACAGCAGTGTGCTGGTGCCATTTTCAGTAAGGTGGAGGGGCACATGAGAGGACAGTGGATAAATATAGTTAAGTTTAAACAAATAGTAATGAGAGGTGAGGGAAAGTAAAGCAGCCAAAAGTGAAAGACACTAGAGTACTTCATGTGTGAGGTTTAAAAAGTTAATCTTGGAGAAAAAACAACAACAACAACACTGTGATTATTTCTGTTTAAAATGGCAATTGTATTCTTGACCTCACCTCTTCTAATTTCCCTTTTAAGGTACATTTCAAGAGTAAAAACTGGATTGGCAGAGTAAGATGGCAGAATAGAAGCCCACTCTATTTGTTCCCCTACTAGAACACCAAATTCTAATAACTATATGCACACAGAAAAGCACCATCACAGGAACCAGAAATCAAGAGAGGAGAGGGAAGAATAAAGAGGACTTTGTCATGCAACTTGGGGATACCAGGTCAGCTACAATAGGGTAGAGCACCGAGTCACAAGGCCTCCTTTCTAGGCCCTAGCTCCCCGGATAACATTTCTAGACATCTTGAGCCAAAAGGGCAGCAGGTGCTGCCTTGAAGGGAAGGACCCTCTCCTGATAAGATTCATTACCTGCTGACTAAAGAGCTCCTGGGCACTGAATAACAAGCAGCAACACCCAGGGAGCACTGGGAACCTTGGGCTCTGAAATGTGCTGACTACAGGTGTGACTCAGCACATTCCTACCTGTGGCGGCTGCCTCCAAAGATTTCTTCTATTTGAGAAAAGCAGAGGAAAAGGCAAAGGAGACTGTCTTCACCCTAGGTACCAGCTCAGCCACAGTGGGGTAGAACAACAAGCAGGTTCTTGGGGTCCCCAAGTCCAGGCCTAGGCTCTGGGAAAGCATTTCTGGACCTGCTCTGGGCCAGAGGGGAGCCCACTGCCCTGAAAGGCAGAAAATGCAAGTAACACTGCCCAGGCCTGGCAGCATTCACCACAAGCTGACAGAAGAGCTCTTGGGCTTCAAGCGAACATCAGTGGTGGCCTGGTTTAACCCCCTCAACAGGGAGACGGGCCTCTGCCTGTGGAAAAAGGGAGGGAAAAGCAGGAAGGAGTTTGTACTGTGGTTTGAGTGCCAGCCCAGCTGCATTAGAATAGAACATCAGGTACATTGCTAAGGTTTTTTACTGTAATCCCTGGCTCCAAGATAGCACTCTGAACAGAGCGGCCTTGCCACCCTAATGGGAAGGGCCTTGGGCAAGGCTCAATGCTGTGTTGGCTTCAGGTCTGACCCAGCACAGTCCCAGTGCTGGTGGCCACATGGGTGCTTGCGTCACTTCATAGCCAGCTCAGGGTGGCTCAGCACAGAGAGACAGACTCCTTATGTTTGTGAGAAAGTAAGGAAAAAGAATAAGATTATCTTCCTAGTAATCCAGACGATTCTTCCAGACCTTATCCAAGACCACCAAAGTGGTACCTCTACGAGTCTGCAAATGCCACAGCTTTATTGGGATTGGGGCCCAAGTCCCTTCAAATACCTAAGATGCCTTCCCAAGAAGGACAGACATAAACAATCCTAGACTGTAAAGACTACAATAAATACTTAACTCTTCAATGCCCAGGCACTGAAGAACATCTATAGGCATCAACGCCATCCAGGAAAACATGCCTCACCCAATGAGGTAAGTAAGGCACCAGGCACCAATCCTGCAAAAACAAAGATATATTACTGTTCAGACAGAGAATTCAAAATAGCTATTTCGGGGAAACTCAAAGAAATTCAAGATAACACAGAGAAGGAATTCAGAATTCTATCAGATAAATTTAACAAGGAAATTGAAATAATTAAAAATAAGCAGAAATTCTAGAGTTGAAAAATGCAACTAACACTGAAGAACATGTCAGAGTCTCTTAATAGCAGAATTGATCAAGCAGAAGAAAGAATTAGTGAGCTTGAAGACAGGCTATTTGAAAATACACAGAGGAGACTAAAGAAAAGAGAGTAAAAAATAATGAACCATGCCTACAAGTAGAAAATAGCCTCAAAAGGGCAAATCTAAGAGTTAATGGCCTTAAAGAAGAGATAAAGAAAGAGATAGAATGTTAATTAAAAGTGATAACAACAGAGAACCTCCCAAACCTAGAAAATGATATCAACATTTCAGTACAAAGTTATAGAACACCAAGCAGATTTAACCCAAAGAAAGTTACCTCAAGGTATTTAATAATCAAACTCCTGGCCAGGTGTGGTGGCTCACGCCTGTAATGCCAGCACTTTGGGAGGCCGAGGTGGGTGGATCACGAGGTCAGGAGATTGAGACCATCCTGGCTAACATGGTGAAACCCTGTCTCTACTAAAAATACAAAAAATTAGCCAGGCGTGGTGGCGGGCACCTGTAGTCTCAGCTATTCGGGAGGCTGAGGCAGGAGAATGGCGTGAACCCGGGACGCAGAGCTTACAGTGAGCCAAGATTGTGCCACTGCACTCCAGCCTGGGCAACAGAATGAGACTTCATCTCAAAAAATAAAAAAAAAAAAAAAGAAAAAACATAATCAAACTCCTAAAGGTCAAGGATAAAGAAGCGATCCTAAAAGCAGCAAGCGAAAAGAAAAAAATAACATAAAATGGCGCTCTAACACATCTGACAGCAGACTTTTCAGGGGCACAACATATTTATAGTGCTGAAGGAAAAAAAAAACAAAAAACTTCTACCCTAGAATAGTATATCTGGTAAAAATAGCTTTTAAGCATGAAGGAGAAATAAAGACCTTCCCAGACAAACAAAAGCTGAAGGGTTTTTATCAACACAAGACCTGTCCTACAAGAAATGCTAGAGGAATTTCTTCAGTCTGAAAGAAAAGGATGTCCATGAGCATGAAGAAATCATCTGACTGTACAAAACTCACTGTTAATAGTAAGCACACAGAAAAACACAGAATAGTATAACACTAATTGTGGTGTGTAAAATTCTCTTGACTTAACTAAAAAGACTAAATGATGAACCAATTAAAAGTAATAACTACAGCAACTTTTCACGAAATATACAGTGTAATAAGACGTAAAGAGAAACAACAAAAAGGTAAAAAGCAGGGGGATGAAGTTAAAGTGTAGAGTTTTTACTAGTTTTCTTTTTGTATACTTGTTTGCTTGTTTATGCAATCAGTGTTAAGTTGTCATCAGTTTAAAATAGGTTATACAATAATATATACAATGGGTTATAAGACAGTACAGGATAAACTAAGAGTCATCAGTTTAAAATAATTGATCATAAGATAGTATTTGCAAGCCTCATGGTAATCTCAAATTGAAAAACATGCAATGGATGCACAAAACTAAAAAGCAGGGAATTAAAAGCATACCACTAGAGAAAATCATCTTCACTCAAAGGAAAACAAGAAAGAAGGAAAGAAGAAAAAGACTGCAAAAAAAAAAAAAAAAAAAGAAAAAGAAAAAGAAAGAAAAAAACACACAAAAAAAACCAGAAAACAAGTAAAGTGGCAGTAGTAAGTCCCTACTAATCAATGATAATATTGAATATATATGAACTAAATTCTCCAATTAAAAGACATAGAGTGGTTGAATAGATTTCTTAAAAAAGATCAAATGATCTATTGCCTACAAGAAACACACTTCACCTACAAACATACACACAGACTGAAAACAAAGGTATGGAAAAAGATATTCCATGCCAATGGAAACCAAAAGAGAGAAGGAGTAAAGTAGCTATTCTAACATCAGACAAAATGGATATCAAGACAAAAACTGTAAGAAGAGATAAAGAAGGTAATTATATAACGATAAAGAGGTCAATTCAGCAAGAAGATATAACAATTGTAAATATGTATATATATTTATTTATTTACATAACATATATATTTATTTACTTAACACTGAAGCATCCAGATATAAAAGCAAATATTATTAGAGCTAAAAAGAGATAGGTTCCAATGTAGTAATAGCTGGAGACCTCAACACCCCACTTTCAGCATTGGACAGATCTCCCAGACAGAAAATCAACAAAGAAACATCAGACTTAATCTTCACTACAGAACAAATGAACCTAATACATATTAACAGAACATTTCATCCAAAAGCTGCAGAATACTCACTTTTCTCCTCAGCATATGGATCATTCTTATGTTGAGGACAGCTCATGTTAGGACACAATACGAGTCTTAAAATATTCAAAATTTGAAATAATATCAAGTGTCTTCTCTGACCACAATGAAATAAAACTATAAATCAATACAAGAGGAATTTTGGAAACTATACAAATGCATGGAAATTTGTTTCTCCTGTATGACCAGTGGTGATATAGAGAAATTAAGAAGGAAATTGAAAAATCTCTTGAAACAAATGTTAATGGAAACACAGAATACCAAAATCTAGTGGATACAGCAAAAGCAGTGCTAAGAGGAAAATTTATAGCCATAAGTGCCTACCTCAAAAATGAAGAAAACCTTCAAATAAATAACCTAGTGATGCATCTTAAAGAACTGGAAAAGCAAGAGAAAATTGAACCCAAAATTAGTACAAGAAAAGAAATAATAAAGATCAAGGAGAAACAAATGAATTTGAAGTGAAGAAAATACAAAAGATCAACAAAAGAGATAGCTGTTTTTCCAAAAAGACAAATGAAATTGACAGACCTTTAGTGACACTAGGAAAAGGAGAAAATTTGAATAAATGAAATCAGAGATGACAAAGGAGATACTAGAACTCATACCTCAGAAATCCAAATGACCATTAGTGGCTAACAGAAGCAATTGTATGTCAATAAATTGGAAATCTAGAAGAAATAAATAAATTTATTGATTTCCTTCATACATACAACCTACCAAGATTGAAACATAAGGAAATTCCAAACCTTAACAGACCCATAATAAGTAACAAGATGATAGCCAGATAGCCATAATAATTAAAAAACTCCTAGTAAAAAAAGTCCAAGAGGCAGTAACTTTATTGCTGAATTCTATTAAACATTTAAAGATGAACTAATACCAATCCTAATGAAACTGTTCCAAGAAATAGAAGAGAGAATATTTCCAAAACTATTCTACAAGGCCAGTATTATCTGATAGCAAAACCAGATAAAGACACATCCAAAGAAGAAAACTACAGATCAGTATCTCTGAAGAATATTGATGCAAAAATTCTCAACAATATCAGCAAACTGAATTCAACAACACATTTAAAAGATCATACCCCAGGAAGGCATGGATGGTTCAACATATGCAAATCAATCAAGGGGATACATCATATCAGCAGAATGAAGAACAAAAACCTTATGATCATTTCAATCGATGCTGAAAAAGCATTTGATAAAGTTCAACACTCTTTCATGATAAAAACCCTCAAAAACTTGAGTATAAAAGAACATGCCTCAACATAATAAAAGTTATATATGACAGACCCACAGCTAGTATAGTATCAAATGGGGAAAAACTAAAAGCCCTCTCTCTTAGATCTGGAACACAACAGGGATGCCCACTTTCATGACTGTACTTCAACGTAGTACTAAAAGTTTACACTAGAACAATCAGACAAGAAAAAGAAATAAGGACATCCAAATTGGAAAGGAAGCCAAATTATCCTGTTTGCAGATAATATGATCTTGTATGTGGAAAAATCTAAAGACTCCACCAGGAAACTATTAGAACTAATAAACAAATTTAGCCAAGTTGTAGGATACAAAACTAATATAAAAATTACTAGCATTTCTATATGACAACAGTGAACAATCTGAAAAAGAAACTTAAAAAATGAAATCCCCTCTAAAATAGTCACATATACAATTAAATCCCTAGGAATTAACTAAATAAGTGAATGACCTTTATAATGAAAACTACACAACACTAGTGAAATAAATTAGAGAGGACTCCAAAAATGGAAAGTTATTCCATGTTCATAGATTGGAAGAATCAATATTGTTAAAATGTCCATATTACCCCCAAAAAATCTACAGATTCAATGCAAATCCTTTCAAAATACCAATGCCATTCTTCACAGAAATACATAAAAAAATCTTAAAATTTATATGAAATCACAAAAGACCCAGAATATTCAAAGCTATCCTAAGCAAAAAGAACAAAACTGGAGACATTGCATTGCCTGACTTCATATTATACTACAGAGCTATAGTAACCAAAACAGCATATTACACTCATTAAAAACAGACACATAGACCAATGGAAGAGAATAGAGAACCCAGAAACAAATCCATTCACCTACAGTGAACTCATTTTTGACAAAGGTGCCAAGAACATACATTGGTGAAAAGACATTCTCTTTAATAAATGGTGTTGGGAAATTTGGTTATCCATATGTAGAAGAATGAAACTTAATTCCTATCTCACACTTTATACAAAAGTCAAATCAAAATGGATTAAAGACTTAAGTTTAATACCTCAAACTATAAAACTATTAAAAGACAATACTGGAAACTCTTTAGGACATTGGCCTGAGCAAAAATTTCTTGAGTCATACCCCACAAGCACAGGCAACCAAAGCAAAAATGGACGAACGAGATCACATCAAGTTAAAAAGCCTCTGCACAGCAAAGGAAACAATCAACGAAGTGAAGAGATAACCACAGAATGAGAAAAAATATTTGCAAACTACCCATATGACAAGGGATTAATGACCAGAATATGTAAGAAGCTCAAACAGCCCTATAGGAAAAAAATCTAATAATCTGATTTTTCAAATGAGCAAAATATTTGAATATACATTTCTCAAAAGAAGACACACAAATGGCAAACAGGTATACGAAAAGGTTCTCAACATCATTGATTATAAGAGAAATGCAAATCAAAACTACGACGAGATATCATCTCGCCCAAGTTAAAATAGCTTTTATTCAAAAGTCAGGCAGTAAGAAATGCTGGTGAGAAAGTGGAGAAAAGGGAACCCTCATACACTGTTGGTGGGAACGTAAATTAGTATTCCCACAACGAAGGACAGTTTGGAGTTTCCTAAAAAATACAAAAAACTAAAAATAGGGTAATCCCACTGCTGGGTATATACCAGAAATAAAGAAAATCAGTGTATCAAAGAGATTTCTGCTCCCTTGTGTTTGTGGCAGCTCTGTTCACAATAGCCAAGATTTGGAAGCAACCTAGATGTCCATCAACCAATGAAAGGATAAAGCAAATGTGGTACTTATACACAATGGAGTACTATTCAGCCATAAAAAAATAATGAGATCTTGTCATTTGCAACAACATGGATGGAACTGGAGGTCATTATGGTAAGTGAAATAAGTCAGGAACAGAAAGACAATCACCACATGCTCTCACTTATTTGTGGGATCTAAAAATCAAAGCAATTGAACTCCTGGAAATATAGAATAGAAGGATGATTACCAGAGGCTGGGAAGGGTAGTAGGGGGAAGAGGGAAGGTGGAGATTAATGGTTATAAAAACAATTAGAAAGAATGAATGAGACCTAGTATTTGATAGCACAACAGAGGCACTATAGTGAATAATAATTTGTTCATTTAAAAATGACTAAATATAGTTGTACTATTTAAAACACAAAGGATAAATGCTTGAGGAAAGGGATACCCATTTTCCATAATGTAATTATTATGCATTGCATGCCTGTACCAAAATATCTTATGTACCCCATAAATATATATACCTACTGTGTACCCACAAAAATTTTTTTAAAAACTTATTTTTTTAAAAAAAAGTTAAATAGTAAGAACTAGTCTGGACTTTTTAAAAATACAATCCCAAGAGGACAGGCAAAGAAAGCAAAAATAGACAAGTGGAATTGCATCAAACTAAAAAGTTTCTAGATAGCAAAGAAAACAATCAACCGAGTGAAGAGGCAACTTACAGATTTGCAAACTGTATGGTATTAGTATCCACAATATATAAGGAACTCATACAACAAAATAGCAATAAATAAATAAATATTCCAATTTTTAAAATAGACACAAGTCTTGAGTAGACAGTTCTCAAAACAAAACCTTCAAATGGCCAACAGGTAGATGAATAGATGCTCAACATCACTGCTCATCATCAGGGAAATGTAAATCAAAACCCCAAGGAGATATCAGCTCACTCCTGTTAAAATGGTTATCATCAAAAAGTCAAAAGATAACAAGTATTGGTTAGGATGTAGAGAAAAGGAACCTTTTTACACTGTTGGTGAATGTAACTGGTAGAGTCATTATGAAAAACAGTATGGTGGTTCCCCAAAAATTAAAAATAGAACTCCCGTATGATCTAGCAATTCCTCTTCTGGGTGTATATCAAATGCAAACAAACTCGGTATCTTGAAGAAATACCTGCACTCATATTCACTGAAATATTACTCACAGTAGCTAAGATACAGAAACAATTCAAATGTCCATTCATGGATGAATGGATAAAGAAAATGTAGTATAATATACAACAGAATACTATTCAGTCACAAAAAGAAGGAAATCCTACCGTTTGTAACAACATGGGTGAACCTAGATAACATTATTCTTAATGAAATAAGCCAGGCACAGAAAGACAAATACTGCAGGATCTCAAACATAGGATTTAAAAATGTCAAACTTGTAGAAGCAAACAGTGGTTACCAGGAACTGTGGGAGGGAAAAATGGGAAGATGGAAAAAGGGTACAAAGTTTCAGCAATGTAAGATGAGTAAGTTATGGAGAGCTAAGTTCCACGGTGGTAACTATAGTTAATAATAATGTGTTGTCTGCTCCAAATTTGCCAGGAGCGTAGATCTTAATGTTCTCACCACACATATGCAAAAAGAAAATAACAACTATCTCCTATGAGGTGATGGATATGTTAATTAGTTTGAATGTGATTACTTCACAATGTACCTGTATATCAAAACGTCATATTGTGCACGTGAAACATATACAACTTTTATTTGTCAATTATACCTCAATAATGATGAATGAATAAAAACATAAAAGAACCACGTGGAACCTAAAACGCTGAGAACTGGTCTTTGTATCCCCACCCCGATCACCCCTGTGGCATGAAAATTGATTACAAACTCTAGATATGGGCTCCAGACAACAGGTAGGGGTGGGGTTCAGGGCACTGTATCCTGGGAGGTACAGCTTGCACACCTGGAGGATGAGGCATTTAGATGCATTCTGGGGTGATGCACACTGAGTGTTCAAAGGTTTTACACTTTTCACCAGCTGAGAGAGTCAGGCCATGGAGTCCACTTACATTCAGAAGTAAGGCCCTACCTGAGTGTTTTGCAGTAGCTGCACTCGTCAGGCTCCCTTGTCCTCCAGCTCTGAGAAAGAGGGTACTAACACCTCGGTGGACAGCACTGCTCACTGAGGTTGGGTAAGTCTTTCCTTAGGTAAAGGCAGGGGCGAGGGGGGTAAAGATTTACAAAGCTTGTAAAAAAATCCCACATAATAAATGAATAAAATTAACTCAAAGCTTTAATTAAAGTACAAGGAAGAAATGATTTTCTTCAATAAATTGAAGTTCAGACATTATCATTTGGTGTCTTCAACAAGATGCAGGCACACAACTTGTATAAAAATGGAGCAAAAAGGCAAGTGTCCAGGGACAGGCTGAATTGGAAAGGAAACAGATAGTGGAAGAACTTGAGAACATTCAACATTAAATAACAGAATTAAAAGATGCATTAGAGGCAGAAGAATACACAGTTGAGTATGTGAAAAATTAAAATAGCAAAGAGATAAAAATAATGAAAGAAAAAGATGCTAAAAACTGAGAACTGAAAAGGGAGATTCAACCTAAGAAATGCAGGGTTTACTTAGGAATAGCAGAAGCAATAGTTGGGGATATAATAAAAGAAAATGTGTTTCCTAATTTTTTAAAAAGCGCTGAGAATCTAGAGATTCAGGGCTCGGCACACTGCTCTTGGGAGGAGTCATCCATTTTTTCCAGGGCGATCCCTAGCGAGGGCCCGTGCTGCCCATGCCCAGCAGTCTCCGACACACTGCCAGGCTATTTCCTGCTCCCAGGTAACTTATGGGCAGTGGGGAGAGACAGACCACAAGCATGTAAAAGAACAAGATAGCCACAGTTAGTGGTAAGCTAGAGTGATGATATAAACGCTTGGCATCCAGTACAGATACACAGAACCAGTCAGAGTGAAAGTTGTGGCCAATTAGAATAGATATCAAAAAAACTTTTAGTTCACTGGTTGTAGTATACACAGGCAGAAATGTAAGTGCTGGTGATTGGTGAGAGGAAGAAAAATGAAAAATCATGAGGCAAGAGACACGGTGGGAGTGGAGTGGAGCAGGCTGTGCAGGGAATGTCTCTTTGGAGAGGAGGTTGGAGCTTGGATCTGGCCTGCCAGGCATCTGAGGAGGAAAGTGTCAGCAGAGGGAACAGCAGTGCGAGTCTCTAAGGTGGTAATGATCCAGCAGCACAACCAGGCAGGACTTGGCTCTGCTGGAGTCAGAGGAGGTGGGCAGGGGGAGCCAGGAAAGGGGGTCAGAGAGGCAATCAGAAGCCAAGCCACACCCATCCTCCTGGCCAGGGAGAGGAGCCCAGGTTCTATTCTAAAGGCCACGAGAGACACTGCAGGTTTCTAAACACAAAGGTAACAACATAATTTATATTCTAAAGAGACTCACCTGGCTAATATTAAAAAATGGATTGTAGGGGAGTGAGAGCAGAGCAATCAGAAGATAGTGATATCTGCCTACATTTTTGAATTGCAATTATGAAGGTAAGACATTTTATAAACATTCAGAGATAGACAAATCACAACTACACTCAAATTTCATTGGCCATAGACCTCTTCTCTGAGGCACAAAATGCAGGAGAAGGAAGAAACCTGAGGAGTTTTGAAGCAACTGAACCACTTTGCAGAAGCTGGCAGTGCAGTGTTTCTCTCCCTCTCGCCCTGCTGCAACGCTTCACCAGGCCCCTGGCTCAGCACTGATGCTGCAGGAGCCTTGGCTGCTGGATCCTCTGCTTCATCTTCCCACACTGACAAGACAGACTCTCTGCCTCCTCTGTGTCGCCCCCAGCCCCAGGCACCTCACAGAGCACTCTGCTAGTATCAAGCTCCCTACAAGTTCTGTTTGCTTGTTTGTTTGTTTTCTGACGGAGACAATCAGGGATCTCAGAGTTGAGAGAGGCATGCTCCAGGAAGGAAAATAGAGGTTGAATTTCCTAACTGCACTAATAATTATACAGTAACTAATGGATATCACGAAACCAGGCCCTGCCCTGTGCATCGCTCTTAACATGTGGTTTCACTGATTCTCTCAAGAAATATTCAAAGGAGATACTGAAATCTCCACGTTTTACAGAAGAAGAAACTGGGGATTAGGAAGGTGAACTAGGCCAGGCATGGTGGCTCACTCCTGAAATTCCAGCACTTTGGGAGGCCAAGGCAGGCAGATTACTTGAGCCCAGGAGTTTGAGACCAGCCTGGGCAACAGGGTGAAATCTCATCACTACAAAGAATAAAAAAAATTAGCCAGGCATGGTGGTGCATGCCTGTAGTCCCAGCTACTTGAGAAACCGAGGCAAGAGGTTCCCTTGAGTAATTATGGAAATGAGGAACACAAAAGATATAAGACATAAGGAATACAAATAATAAAATGGTAGAAATAAATCATCACTAATTGGTAATTTTTAAGTATAAATATATTAAACTTTCCAACCAAAGAACAGATATTGGCAGAAAATTAAGAAAGAAACATGATCAAGCTATATTCTGCTTTAAAAAGACATAATTTGGACCCCAATACTTAAATAAGTTGAAAGTTAAAGCATGAAAATAGATAGTTCATAACAATTATAACCAAAAGAGAGCTGGGGTTAATATATTAATGTCAGACACAATAGACTTTTATGTAAAAAATTGTTGCAAGGAAAAAGAAGGTCATATATTGATGAAAGAAGATAAAACAATTATATACATATATGCAACAAATAATGAAGCCCAAAAATATATGTTGCAAACATTGACAGAATTGAAGAAAAAAATAGTTCTACAATAACAGTTGTGAATTTTAATATCCCATTTACAATAATAGACTGAACAACTAGATAGAAATTCAGTAAGGAAATACAAGATTTGAATACCCCACAAATGAATTAGGCCTAACAGACATACACAGACTCCACTCAACAATAGCAGGATGTGCATTCTTCCCTAGTACACATAGAGCATTCTTCAAGATAGGTCACAGGTAAGGTGGCAGAACCAGTCTCAATACATTTAAAAAGATTAAAATCAACCAAAGTGTCAGCCAAAATTGAACACATATAGAAAAGCTGAGAGTAGAAACCAATGGTGAGCAAACAAATTTAAGAAACACTTTACTAATCAAACTGCTAACTATAATGGGGAAAAATGACTTTAACGTGATGAATTGAAACTTTTTCAGAGCATTTTCCTCTTCTAATAACTAATAAAATCAGAAAAAAGTACCACAGGGACAGCAGGGATTTACCATTAACAATAACACAAATAAAATGCAGGACAGCTTAAAGCAACAACCCGTAAAACCCGGGGCTGGTGGCAAGAACAGAGAAGCTTCTGGCATGAACCATACTTTATCTGCTAAGCCCGACTTGACACCAACCCTTCAAGCAACCATCAAGACAAACTAGGAAAAAACCTCATTTCCTCACAAGTTCCCTGCAGAGAAGCAATCTTAGTTGTTGTGCTCATTTTTTTCCTTATATTACCTCAAATATAATAATAATAATAATAAAGAAATCCAAAGCACTTAGATGAGGTAAAAGGGCAAAGTTCCTAGAACCACATGGTGACTTGGAGGTAAGATGCATAGTCAGAGGGTCTTCCCATGGGAATGGAGGACGCTGCACCCATAAGTGAAGCAAACACTAGTACGGTAAATGCCAAAGTCTCTCAAGACAAAGCAGAGACCAAGAAGTTGCAAAGAATGCAGCCTTCGTTTGTCCCTTCTTGTCCATAATAATATGATTTTACTTATAGAAGAGCATTTTATATCACTTTATTGTTATGTACATGACTAAAAATGTCTAAAATACCTAATATTAATATTGTGTATGGATGATAGCATCGCAAGTGACATTGCCTTTTTGTTTACAACTTTTTCCACTATTTTAATTATTTAAAATGAGTATGTATTATTTTGGAAAAAATAATAGTAAATTTTGAGGATGTGAGGGAAAAAAGTCTGGAAAAATATGCCAAAAGTTTTACAACAGTATAATAGTTTAATCTGGTTGATGTGACTGTGGATGGCTTTTATTTGCATTTTGTACATTTTAACATTTCCAAAAATGGTTTTTAAACTCATTTTTTTTTTTTGTTTTCAGTTTTGGATCATACATGTAAAGGCCTTGAAAGTTATTACTTATATCTTTACACCAAGAAAAAGCTGAGCAAACAGAAACTTAACGACTTTTCTTGGATTCATCAGAAAACTAAGGTTGCAAGACAAACTCTGACTACAAAATCCTGACAGACAGGAAAACCTAGAGTCACAGCCAAGAGCTGCTCAACAGCCAAGGGGAGAAGCCACTGCAGCCATAAACCAGTAGGGACATTTAAACAGCAATTTCGACAAAAACCTGAGGGCTGAGCATGAGCTAACTTGAGAGAGAGAAATTCCTGGGGATGCAGTATTAGGAATATCCCCACTTTTCATGGGTTTTATCTCCATGAACCCCACTAGAGAGGAGAGAAAGAATAATCATTGTGAAATATACCCAAAGCTTTCTCTATAGCAAAGGCCTACTATCCAGGAGAAATGACTTTACCAGAGTGTTATCCTAGCTGGGGAAAGAGCTTTGCTCCCGCTCCAACCCCCTCTAGCCAGCCTGTCTCATCAGAGGGGGAGAAATAAACCACACAACTAGAAAAACACTTCTGAACATGAACAGCCTAAAGACACACGTTCAATAATAGATTGACATTTAGTCATAATAGTATAGAATGCTTTCCTTCACTCACATCAACTGGGCTTCAGTATGGTCACAGAGGGTTACAGATGTAGGAACTAAGAGCTGCAGACTTAGTGAGGAGGAACACACAGGGAAACCCAAAATCAAAAGGGAGTCAAAATCAAGGAAGCTGAAGGACTTTTACATCTCTGTGTAACATACATGTAATTGAATTAATAGAAACAGGAAGAGAGACAATGAAGCAGAAGAAATATTTGAAGGAAGGAGGGTCAATAAGTTTCCAAATACTAATGGCAGACATCAAACTACGTATATGGGAAGATCAGAGAAATACCAAGCAGGATCAATTCTAAAGAAAAGCTACATCAAAGGATTCAAAGTGCAGAAAAACAAAGACAAAGACAAATTCTTTGAAGAAGCAAGAGGAAGAAAATAGCAACTTATCTGTAGGAAACAAAAATAAGAATTATCATGGACTTCTTGTCAGAAACTATGAAAGTGAGAACAAAGTGAAGGAAAACATTTAAGTTACTAAAAAAATAACTTCCCAGCCTAAAATTCTATATTGAGAAGAAAAATCATTTAAATATGAAGGGAAAATAAGGACTTTTCCAGACAAAAATTAATGGAATTTATTGCCAGTAAACCTATTTTACAAGAAATATTCAAAGAAGTTCTTTAGGGAGAAGGAAAGTAATATAGGTCAGAAACTCAGATCTACATATTAAAATGTATAGCAATGGAGAAGAAATAAAAATAAAATATTTTTATTATTTTTACCAATCTAAAATATAACTGCTAAAGTAACCATAGTAACAATGTACTGGGTATTTACAACATATACATAAATTAAAATAATTGCAATAATATCATGAAGATGAAGAAGAGTAGGAAATAGTCTGTTGTGATGTTACAACTGTACATGGGAAGTTGCATTGTGTTATTTGAAGAATGTTGGTTACTTAAATCTCTGGAGCAACTACTAAATTTTTAAAGTATAATTGTGTAATTGATATGCTAAGTAACGAGGTAAAATAAAATTATATAAAGTTTTCAAATAAAAAGCAGAGAAAGCAAGGAAAGAGTAAAGAAACAAACTAATAAAAAACCCAAATGCAATGTACAGAATAAAGTTATAAATATGACATATATAAATCCATTTCTATCAATAATCATTTAGAGTAGATTTAAAAACATTAACTATATGTTGTCTACAAAAACCCATATTAAATATAATGATTCAGATAGTTTAAAATAAAGGGATGGTAAATACATACCATGCTAAAACTAATCAAAATAGCTGGAGTAGCTATTTTAATTTCAGACAAAATGGACTTCAGAATGAGGGAATTTAGGCATAAATAGCAGCATTACATTCTTATAATGTAGTCTCTTTTCCAAGAAGACAAAACACCATTTAATGGGGACGTACCTAAAAACTGGATGTACTCTCTTGCAACGTACATCAAATATGCAAGCCCAAACTTACAGAACTGCAAGATAAAGTAGGTAAATTTACCATTACAGTTGGAGACTTCAATCCCCCACTTTTAGTAAAAGATAACAGCAGGCAAAAAAAAATAAGTATGAAAATGATTGACCTAAAAGGCAATGTCAATCAACTTGATCTAAAAACATTTACAAAAAATCCATCCAACAGTATCAGAATACATATCCTTCTCAAGCTCATATTCTGGGCCCTAAAGTGCATTTTAAGAAATTTAAGAGAATGGAATACAGTACACCTTCTCTGATTACATGAATTAAGCTAGAAATCAATAACAGAAAGATAGCTAGAACACCCCTAAATACTTTGAAATTATAATTTAGCACATGGATAAAACAACTCTCAAGATAAATTTTAAAAATATAATATTTTGGATTAAGTTAAAATGAAAATGCAACTTACCAAAATTTGCAGGATGCAGCAAAAGCAGTGCTTAGATGAAAAATGTGGCATTAAATGCATATATTATAAAAGAATAAAGATTGAAAATCAGTCATTAAGCCTTCCATCTTAGAAAAGTAGAGAAA
Source organism: Macaca fascicularis (assembly GCF_037993035.2). Lineage (NCBI taxonomy): Eukaryota > Metazoa > Chordata > Mammalia > Primates > Cercopithecidae > Macaca > Macaca fascicularis. The sequence continues at coordinate 2,443,310 of NC_088386.1, forward strand.
GAAGAGAAACGTAAACATATTGCAGGAAGAAAAAAATCAAAACGGAAATAAATGAAATTGAACACATAAAAACAATACAGAAAATCAATGAAACAAAGTTAGTTATTTGAAAAGGTCAATAAAATTGATTAACCAATAACCAGGCTGAGAAAAATGAGGAGAAAATTAATTACTAATATTAGAGATGAATGAGAGATCATCAGTACTGATTCCATGAAAGATGAAAGGATAATGAAAGAAAAAGAAGACCTACACCCACACAACTGATAAATTAGATAAAATGTATCAATTACTTAAAAACACTAAGAGAAATAATCTGAAAAGGGCTGTATCTATTAAAAATTTAATCAGTAGCTTAAAACCTTTCCCCCACAAATGAACTAATTCCATATGATCTCACTGCTGAATTCTATCAAATATTTAAGAAACAATTCAAATTTTATCTAACATCTTCCAGAAAATACAAGTAAAAAATACATCCTAGCTAGGCCAGCATTACCCAAATATCAAAACCAGGTAAGATATTACAAGAAAACTGCAAACTAATATCTCTCTTGAACATACATGCAAGAACTCGCAACAAATGAGGTTTATTCCAAGTATGCAGGGCTGCTCTGGCTTTTGAAAATCAAGCATTGTCATCCAGCACCCCAACAAAGTAAATATGAAAAATCATATGATCAGATCAATTGATGCAGAAAAAGCATTTGACACAACCCAATACTCATTTATGATGAAAACTCCCAGCAAGCTAGGATCACAGGAGGAACTTCATCAACTTAAGAGTATCTACACAAATCTAATCTTAACCTGGTACTTATCGGTGAGAAAATGGAAGCTTTGCCCCTCTAACTGTGAATGAGACGAAGATGTCCTCTCTCAACACTTATTTAGCATCATATTAGCAAGTGCAATAAAACTAAAGAAAAAAGAAATAAAAGTTGTATACGTTGGAAGAGTCTGAGTACCTATTTCAGAAAAGTATTAGAAACCATGGTCTGAACACTAGCTGTGCTCACTGCTACCAGAGTTTCAGTGCTTCTAGGCACTCTGAGCTGACACAGCAAGGAAATGAATGTGTGTATACAAATTTGTGTATATACATATGTGCATACTTATGTCTAGAGTTACCCATCTATGTCTATGTCTATGAGTTAAGCAGAGCACAGGTTCATACTGATGTCTTCGACTCTAACCCATCATCACGTGGGTCACTCCAGGCCTCTCTGCTTATCTGTAACCTCCCACTCCAACGGAGAAATACCACCTGGCTGTCACGACCTGTCTTCCATTTACTTGATTTTTACTAATTTCTAAATTGTTTCCATGGTAACTGTAAATGTAGGTACTACATGGACAGAAAGTGGGCATTAATTCTAGCTATATTTATATGTTCTTGTACTTTACAAATAATTTAAAATTTTTTCTGTATTATAAAAGGTTAACTACATTTGCTTCTCTAAATTATCTGAGTTGACTTTTAATTCCTTTTTATTCTATAAATTCTTCACTTTGTGTTAGCGCAATCCTTGGACTTGTATTTGACACGTGGTGAGTAGTGAGGAGTCTCTTAGTTGTCTGGCAAATACTGGACACTGTGATCTCAAAAGTCTCCAGAAAAGAAAGAGAGAAACTTTCTCACAGCACCCTGATCCTATGTGCCATGCCTAAAACTGCCCAGACTCATTACACAAAAATATTCAACACATTGATAAAAAGGGAAGGAGGATAGAAGGGAAGGTTGGCTAAACGTTCTAAGACCTCTGGTTCCCATGATCTTTTGTCTTCAGCACTCTCCAGCCTCCACTTTCTATACCTCTCTGTACAGTCGCAGTGGAGCCCCATCGTCTTGTCTGTACCAGTTCCTCTTTTCCCAATTCACCCATCCTGCAAGTGTCCACGCAGAAAGATGGGTGCGTTTCCTCATTTTGGCAGGTGGTGGTTGATAATGTCTCTTATTGCTGCACTAAAAGGAATATGAGATGGTTATTAATCAGGATATAATACCTAACGCTACAGGGACAAACCAATTTCCAAGTGTCAGTGGCTTAACAGCAAGGTGTGTCCGGAAGTGGTGGGTTCTTGGTCTCACTGATTTCAAGAATGAAGCCACCGACCTCACGTGAGTGTTACAGTTCTTAAAGATGGAGTGTCCAGAGTTTGTTCCCCCAGACGTTCACATACGTCTGGAGCTTCTTCCTTCTGTTGGGTTCGTCATCTCCTGTCAGGAGTGAAGCTACAGACCTTCGTGATGAGTGTTACAGCTCTTAAAGGCAGGACATCTAGAGTTGCTTGTTCTTCCTGGTAAGTTTGTGGTCTCGCTGGCTCCAGGAGTGAAGCTGCAAACCTTCCCAGTGAGTGTTACAGCTCATAAAGACAGGGTGGACCCAGAGTGAGCAGCAACAAGTTTTACTGCAAAGAGGTAAACAACAAAGCTTCCACAGTGCCCAAACCCACCACAGCTGCTTTCCGCTAGCTGGCTTGGGCAGCCTGCTTTTATTCCGTTATCTGGCCCCACCCACATCCTGCTGATTGGTCCATTTTACAGAAAGCTGATTGGTCCATTTCGACAGAGTGCTGACTGGTAGGCTTACAATCCTTGAGCTAGACACAGTCACAGAGTGCTAGTTAGTTAGATACAGAGTTAGCTGGATACAGAGTACCAATTGGTGTATTTGCAAACCTTGAGCTAGACACAGAGTGCTGATTGGTGCATTTACAATCCTTGAGCTAGACAGAGTGCTGATTGGTGCATTTACAAACCTAGAGCTAGACACAGAGTCAGAGTGCTAGTCCTCCAAGTTCCCACTAGGTTAGCTAGATACATGTTCACAAACCCTGAGCTAGACACAAGAGTGCTGATTGGTGCACATAGGATCCTCCCGCTGGATATAAAAGTTCTCCAAGTCCCCATCCAGTTCAGAAGCCCAGCGGACTTCACCCAGTGGATCCTGCACCAGGGCTGTAGGCGGAGCTGCCGGCCAGTCCCCAGCGGCGCCTGCACTCCTCAGCCCTTGGGCTGTTGATAGGACCAGGGGCCGCTGAGCAGGGGGCGGCGCCTGTCGGGGAGGCTCAGGCCGCGCAGGAAACCACGGCAGGGGGAGGAGCTTAGACATGGCGGGCTGCAGGTCCCGAGCCCTGTCCTGCAGGGAGGCAGCTAGGGCCCGGCGAGAGGTTGCGGCGCCGGCAGGCCGGCCCTGCTGGGGGACCTGGCACTACCTCCGCAGCTGCTGGTCCCAGTGCTAAGGCCCTCACTGCCCTGGGCAGGCGGTGTTGGCCGCCGCTCCGTGTGTGGGACCCGCCCCGCCCGCGCCCCGCGGGAACTCACACCGGCCGGCAAGCGCAGCGGGCAGCCCCGGTTCCCGCCCGCGCCTCTCCCTCCACACCTCCTGGCAAGCAGAGGGAGGGGCTCCGGCCTCAGCCAGCCCAGAAAGGGGCTCCGACGGTGCCTCGGCAGGCTGAAGGGCCCCTCAAGCGCTCCCAGAGTGGACGCTGAGGCCGATGAGGCGCTGAGAGTGAGGGCTGCTAGCACTTGGCCACCTATCAAAGGTTTGTTATTCAAATCGGTCTTATGTAGGGTACCCTCTTCTACCTTAAAACTATTCCCTTTGAAACACACCCTCTAAGATCACTGCAGTAAGAACAGAAAAAACTGAGGATCATGAAAGCCAGTTTCAGAAATTAAGCCTAGAAGTGACTTATCAGTTCAGTCCAATTACATAAGCTCAGCATAGCTACAGTGAGGCTGGGAAATGCATACCTGCTTGTGCCTAGCAAGATGTGAGTATGTGTTTAAAACTACATTATATCAGCCACAGTAGACAGGAGCCTGGAGTTTGAGTTTCTACTACTGCTACCAAAACGACAGGGGTTAGGTCGGATGCTGCTGCTCACCACACAGAAAGCTAATCATTAAGGCAATGAGTATTGCCAAGGAAGAAGGTTTTGATTACGTGCTGCAACCAAAAACACAGGAGATCAGTCTCATATCCATCTTCCTGACTAAAATTAGGGGCTTATGTAGCAGGGAAGAAATGTAACCACATGTGGGAAAATAGAAATTAGGGAAGGGTAAGGAAGAGGAGCTGGTCAACAGGAGCAAGTGGTCAGTTAGGCAATCTTAGTGGGTGAGGGCTCCGGTGTTTCATTGTGCAAATGCAGTGATACGGTGAGTTTCAGCTCCATGATACTATCTGGGAGGCCTGATAGTTGGTTCCTGAAACAGGAAGTCAGATAAGATAAATGTAACTTTCTCAAGTTTTAAGACTGGGAGGATCAATTTCTATGTTTATTCAAAGAAACCATAAACATCAGCTCTATGGGACAATTGGATCCGTTTCAGTCCCTGCTTTTCTATTTATAAACGCCTCAATCATGCAGAATCTGGTATCAGTATTTCCGGCTGCTTCATGCTGACAGGGGGTGTTATGGGCAGCTCCGTATCATGGGTGACCGACCATGTGGCCACCCAGGAATCAAAAGTTAATCTAATACTATAGTTTTCTTCTGAAGCACAGTCTTTCTTTCTCTAGTCCCCCAAGTCTGCTAAAGACAAATCATAGCAGGACCAACCTGCCTACAAAATAAGCTTCAATCCCATACACTTGGCCTGATTACCAGCACAAAGTGCAGCAAGAATCACCGTCCATGTAGGTTCTCTGAAACCGTCTTTGCTGGAGCCTCTCACAAGGTCATTTTAGTCAAAGCCCTGGGGAAAAAACTACTTCCTCCAATTGCGTCCCATTTTACAAGAAAACAGATTCTTACTGAACTTACGCAGAGAATCATATTGCCTTGAATTAAAAATATTCACAAATAGTTTATGAATTTTGGAGAAATTAGGCATAGAGAGAAATGTGCCCCAAATTCTGTTTGCAAAAGTGTAACCTACTCGGTTATTAAAGGCAGCAATGTTTCAAATTTTTAAAAAGCCATAAAATTATTTTACTCCTCTATTAGTTCAATCCATGCAATCAGCTCCTGGTCTGCTTCATATTGGGTTAACAATCTTTATGAACATACTAGCCTTTCAACTAGTGTCCTGGAAGTTTTCTCTCTAATTCGATGGCACAATTTCCAAAGTTGTCGGAAACCTATGTTCAAGAGTCATTTGCATGGACTCCTGCCAAGAAGAAAGACTGTAGCTGATAAGTCACTTTTCGAGAAGAATGAAAGCATGTAAACAATTGCAGATAACAGACATCTTAAGACAGCCATAAAGACACAGTTGACAAGGAAAATTGGTTATCTGTGTCATGCAACAATTTAACATAATAATCATAATTATTACTGACAACATATATTAAGACATATCAGAATTTTAGGAATTCATACAATTCTGGAGTGCATATTAACATCACATCTATATAAATATAACCCAAAAGAAGTTAAACACCACCTCAGATTTGACAATGCTTCCTGCATAATTCTTTTTTTTTTTTTTTTTTTTTTTGAGACGGAGTCTCGCTCTGCCGCCCAGGCTGGAGTGCAGTGGCCGGATCTCAGCTCACTGCAAGCTCCGCCTCCCGGGTTCACGCCATTCTCCTGCCTCAGCCCCCCGAGTAGCTGGGACTACAGGCGCCCGCCACCTCGCCCGGCTAGTTTTTTGTATTTTTTAGTAGAGACGGCGTTTCACCGTGTTAGCCAGGATGGTCTCGATCTCCTGACCTCGTGATCCGCCTGTCTCGGCCTCCCAAAGTGCTGGGATTACAGGCTTGAGCCACCGCGCCCGGCCGCTTCCTGCATAATTCTAATATGCCAAGTCAAAAATGATAAAACTAAAAGTTTTACCTTTTGATAGAGAGCAGACTCAGTTTTCCAAACAATAAGACCTAACAGAGACAGCATGAGGCCAACTAAATGTCTCTCTGTCCTTCTTTTTTCCCCTGCAGTTTACTCAAAAGCTAAACAAAAATCTTTTATCTCTTATTAATATTACACAAATATTTTGTTCAAAAGACAAAACCATATTTTATGTTGGTATGGTGTATCATTAATGTTAAAAGCTAGTGTTAATTAAACCTTGTAAACAAATGTATCTAGTTTTAATCAGTTTGACCATAAAGTATGATTTCCATAAAACTTTTATAAACTTTTATAATTTTCTGTTAAAGAGCAGATCAACACTCCCAGAAAATCTTGTTATTCCAACACAAGAGCCCAGATGGTCTTGCATCAATGTGCTTTTGATAATAATGTTTAATTTATAGAAAAACTTTGAACTAATTTTATCCCTCAAAAGTGGCCCTTACAATCTTGTGCCCACCTCTTATGTGATAGTCCCTAGAGGGATTCAGTGGTTTTAATTTCTGGCCCTGTGTCTCATAAAAGCAGTTGCTTTTGATTGTCATCTTCTCCTGGGTCTGAAAATGAGACTTTCACAAAGATAAATACTCAAGATGTAGCAGGAGTAGGTGCATTTTTCCAACCCAGGAGTCAAAGCCCTGTAACTTAACAGCACAAGGATTAGTTATTAGGACTTTTATACCACAGAAAGTCCTATCATTTTCTCTAACATGTCACAAATTAGAACACTGTTATTTGGTGTCCAGTAGTTACCATCTGCAGCACTTAAAACCACTGTATTAAAGTGGTTAGGTTACTCCTTGGATATATCTAATTGCTAGCATTCTAGTGACAGAACTGTGACCAAAAGCATCAAATATGTAATAGGCCCTATGCTAAACTTATCAAAGTAAGACAACTAACTTTTTTCTACACCATTTAAAAAATGGTAAAAGTAAATATCACTCTTGGAAATTCAGGATGAGGATAAATAATCTCCTTTCATTTAAATATTATACAGCAAAACAGGAGCAAAGTGAGAGTAGGCACACAGAAATTTCATCTATTTTAAAAGAGTATCATCCTTTGAAATATTTCTAAGATTGGTTTCTGGATATAGTACTGACAACTGATTAGGTAACTTTCACCACCAGAATCTTCAAACCAGTGCCACACACTTGTGCGTATCTGTTTTCAGGTACACACATGAAGGCCCAACAGTGGGACAGCTTGGGATCAAAAATCACTAGAAAGTCTCACATTTTTATTACTACTTAATCCAAGTGAATGCCACTTAATTTTAATAATGGCCAACACAACTAACATAGTTTGAGAGAAATCCCAACCCCTATGATTTCTTTAAGGGCAAAGCCAAATCTTTCCTGAACATTCAAACTTTGTACCTGCATTACAGGTTTTCCTCACTGCAGGAAAAGACCCGAAACAAACTCAAGTTACTGATTGAACTGAATTACCTTGGAAACAAGCACCATTTAACTATCACCTACTTTTCCAAATAACAAAACATATAATGTACTATTTCTGTTCAGAACTTTTAAACATAAGTGTTTTATGTAATTTTTCACTAGGAACCTTCAAGCTCTTACAGCTCTCAAGATCATCAGAGGTAAGCAAAACCAATCAAATTTTAAATATCTTGTGTCATGTATCAATTTTGAAAGCTTGACAAAGGTAGCTTAGGAACTTCAGATAAGTAGAACAAATGGTGAATTGTTGGAAATGTATGAGAAACAAAAAATGACTATTCATAGAACCAAGTAGAAGCCTTCCATTAGAAACTAAAAACATCAATGGTTATATATGTATATATAAGTAAAGCCCAAAGAACAGCTAATAAATACAAGTTAGAAGCAAAAACAAAAAAAACAAACAAATTTTTCTCTACTCAGTTTACCTTGGAAGCTACAGTGTTACCCAGAATACAAAAATTAAACATGATGGATATTTTGTTCTCGATATACAATTTAGTATCTTTAAGTCCTCAAATACCACTAAATATTTTGTGCATTTGAGAAATTCACTTAGATACATGACCAGTAAGTGCTTTAATGCTAGTGCTGTCTATGCAGAAGAACAAGTACAGCGTGAAAAAAAGCAAGCTTGGATATAAAATTTGGCCCCATGCTAAATCTGGGTTCATGCTTAACTGTATTAAAAAAGAACTGCCAAACAGCTAATGCACTTCTTTACTATATTTCTTTCTTTATCTTCATCAAGACTAAGAACTTTAGCAATGAGCAGTGTTAATTAGTCAAATTTCTCAAATTTTCTATCAGGTTGTAAAGAACATTTTATTATTTAAACTTTTTAAATGTTCTATTTTCTCTGTTTATGCATGAATATGACACATAGAGAAGCAGGAAATAAAACTATATTTAACTTAGACCATTTATGACTTGGATTTTGCTTGGATTTTGCTTTGCCCTAATTTTTTTAAAACTAACCAGTCATTTTACGTTAGGACAAAAATAACATACAAGATCCATTCTTATACAAAATTATTCTCTTCTTTAGAACCGTTGTTACCAAAGATACATCTTCATATCCATAACTTTCTTTACATCTCCCTCCTTTACTTGCTGATTCCTGTCTACCTTGTTTCATAAATAACCTTTTCAAGTTTATAATTTGAATTAACCTTTAGATAACTTCTGAATTAGACAAAATTATTCTTTTTCTCAATAAAAACACATCAGCTTTGGCATATTTTTATACAGAATTATATATTAACTAGAATTTTTATCTTTAGTAACCTTAAATTTTGGTGAAAACGTAGGATGCAAGAAATCCTGAGTTGCCTATGAGATATTAGCATTTTATAGATGAGAACTGTTTCAAAATTTTTAGAACCATGTTTCCCCATATCATAGCCTTTTCTTAATTGGAAATGACCCAGACATCCAGTGAGCATCAAAAATGATTTCAAGGTTTTAAATTAAATATAAAGTTCACCCAGCACGCACCTATTTACATTTCATTTATTTTTAGCAGTTTATCTATGTTACTTATGCATCATTTTCCTGTTAACCACTTTATAACCTGTGAATATCAAATGTCCACCTAAGAAACTTAAAGTTAACTGTATGAGTATTTGCACCAGTAACTCAGAAGATTCAGCTGTTTTCATTAAACCAACAATATTAAATTAGTTTTACTTATCAAAAAGTTTTCACAGACAAAGACCATTCTGTTTTGGCTGGGTTTATAGTTTTATAACCTTCTGAGCCAAACCCTGACACCTCAAAATATCTATGAGAAACAAATACAAAACCCAGATAAAAATGTATGCTGACAATTCTGAAGACATCTCTACTTTTATTTTACCAACAATTTTAAAGCTAGCTTGTTTATTAATGATTTACTTAAGTCTCGTGAACTTGAAAAATATTTTGGACTTAATTTATGGGCACGCTTATTTATAAGCCAATTTGGTGGGCATAACATATAATAAATGTACATATACATAAACATATCTATGTATACACACACATAAAAATCTAATAGCATCTACCATGGAACTGTAGCCATGAGCTAGCAACAGAAAATCATCAGTGTATGAACATGTTCACAGGGCTACACTTTGTTTGCCTTGATAGGTAAAATGCAGCGAAGGCTGTGAACTAACATTTTGGGTAAAGCAGTTGCCAGGGCAGTTTTATTTGTAAAGGCCAAAGCACCCCAGTGCTAAACAGCACCACAGAAGAACATTTCTTACTAAACAGGCCTCATCTTGCTTAGAATAACAGCATAAAAGCCCCTGTACATGAAACTCCACCCCACTTTCCCATTCAGCAGCAAACTCCAGATTCCACCGAATCTGGGGCCAAACGATATTACAAAAGAATATCAGTTTATTGAATTATAATTTCCCGTGACCATACCGTGTCTGGAATTGGTGGGTTCTTGGTCTCACTGACTTCAAAAATGAAGCCACAGACCCTCAAGGTGAGGGTTACGGTTCTTAAAGATGGTGTGTGCGGAGTTTGTTCCTTCAGATGTTCAGATGTGTCTGGAGTTTCTTCTTTCTGGTGAGTTTGTGGTTTCACTGACTTCAGGAGTGAAGCTGCAGACCTTCATGGTGAGTGTTACAGCTCATGAAGGTTGTGTGGACCCAAAGAGTGAGCAGCTGCAAAGAGGGACAAAACAAAGCTTCCACAGGTGGAAGGGGTGGCCTGCTTTTATTCCCTTATCTGGCCCCACCCACATCCTGCTGGTTGGTCCATTTTACAGAGAGCTGATTGGTCTGTTTTACAGAGAGCTGATTGGTCCGTTTTGACAGCGTGCTGATTGGTGCATTTACAATCCTTTAGCTAGACACAGAAGTTCTCCAAGTCCCCACCCCATTAGCTAGACACAGAGCACAGACTGGTTCATTTACAAACCTTTAGCTAGACACAGAGTGCTGACTGATGTTACAATCCTTTAGCTAGACAGAAAAGTTCTCCCAGTCCCCACCCAAGTAGACACAGAGTTCTGATTGGTGCATTTACAATCCTTTAGCTAGACAGAAAAGTTCTCCAAGTCCCCACCCGACCCAGAAGCCCAACTGGCTTCACTTCTTAATATCAACACACAAACAATCACCAGAACACAATCCAACTGCTGCAGCAACAAACAAGCCCCAAGTGTCCAAACTGAAACAGCTGGGGTGCTTCCTTCCACTCTCCATAGTTGGGCTTAATCAACCTGCAAACAAAAATTCCCTTGGAATTTCCCAAGTTGAGAAGTGCTAATCCCAATGTCTGGTACCCACAAAGGACATTCATTTGTCCAGACATACACACGACACGCAACGAACAAGCGCCCAAGGGTATCCTAACTGAAACAGTCAGTATGCTTTCCTCTCAGTAAGCTGGGCTTGTTCAACCTGCAAATGACAATGCCTTTAAAAATTTGCCAAATTGACGGAAGCAGATCGTGCTCTCTGGGCCCACCAACAACATTCACCTATATGAGTGCAATGTCAAATTTCAAAAGTTGTTCTTCCTGGGCAATCAGGAACATAGTTGGGACTAGCAGCAGTGGGGCCAGAGAGCCTGAAATGCATCTCCAACCAAAATTGGGTAGGCAGCTACTCAGGAGAGCTTCTGAGACTCCCAGCACCCTTTTGCTGAGCCAGAAGTAATGCATTCCCAGTCAGGCAACCAAAATCTGTGCCTGAAACACCAGGGATTTGGTTTAGGTCCTGCTGTTTGCCACACAGAAAGTCAACAATGGAGACAATGAGTATTGCCAAGGAAGAAGGCTTTAGTTGGGTGCTGCAGCTAAGGAAATGGGAGATCAGTCTCACACCAATCTCCCTGACTGACTAAAATTAGGATTTTATATAGCAGCGAAGAAGTGAAACCATGCATGGAAAAACAGGAATTAGGAAGGAGAAAGGAAGAGGAGTTGGTCAACAGAAAGCAGGTTGTCAGTTAGTTATGATGGGTGAAGGGTCTGGCTAAATGCAGTGATGTAGTGAGTTTCAGCTTCTTGATACTATCTGGGAGGCCTGAAGGTTGGTTTCCAGAGGAAAGAATTCAGATAAAAACAAATGTAGCTTTCTCAAGTTTTAAGGCCAGGAGGAGTAATTTCTATATTTATTCAAAGACATCAGCTCTACGGGACAATTGGGTCAGTTTCACTATTAACTATACTGTCCGCTATATTACTATTGATAAGTCACACAAACATCTGAAGCTCCAGTTTTGTCATTCATTTATTTTTTATGCATTTTACCATTTTACACTTGCCATGCGCATACTGCTGAGCACTCTGCAAGGGGCTAGACTATAAAGGTAAATAAGGTAAATAAAACAGAGCTCGTATCTTGAAGGAGTTCCCAGTGTAGTACATCCTACAACAGAAATATGTTCAATGTGTTTTGGGATCACGTGGTTAAAAGCAACTACCATTCCCTGAGGAAGGCAGGACTAACTTCATATGAGAGGGTTTGGTGAGGGTCTCAAAAGATAGGCATCTTCCAGAGGAATGAAGACACTCTAGCCATCCATCTACACAGAAGACACTGTGAAAAGGAAAGACGATGGTGTGTACGGAGATGAGGAATTAATCCAGCCTGGTATGGATCTAGATTGCTCAAAGGCTCATGTGCAATGGTCGTGTGAATATATCAACACACTTTACCCCCCAATTAGGCTTTTTCTGCAAATAAGGACATTCTCTTACATCATCAAAATACCATTATCATACCATAAAAAAGTAGCCATCATTCTCTAATGTAAACTAATAACTACTCCTTATCCAAATTTTTCCAGTTTTCCAAATATATCCTTTTATAGTTGTTTACTTTCAAACTAGGATCCAATCAAAACTTTAACATTGCATTTCAGTGTCTTGTATCTTTAATCTAATTTAATATGTAGTAGTAAGTTTTTCTTCTTTTTATTCATGTCTGCCCTTTTTAATAAAACTGGACCATTTAATGTAGAATGCACACATTTTATATTTTTCCAATTGTTTTAGTGATATAATCTACCTCTTCTTCCACTATCCTCTGTGTTTACAGAAAAAGTTAGCCTAGAGGCTTGGTTCTATTTGGGTTACATACTTTTGGCACATTTTTTATAGTTGATGTTGTGTCCTTCATATTGTATCACATTAGTATCAGTGTTACCTTAGTTTGTCCCACTGAAAGTGATGCTTGGTTAATTATTTGGTTAATATGGTGACAATCAGATCTTCTTTTATTGAAAATATATACTTCAATATTATGCAAATATACATCATTTTACTAATATTTAAATAAATTGTTTTGGCATTTATTAATAATCCTAGCCTGATGTTGAAAACATACTTTAACTTTTATCATTCTATCTGTAGTTATTAGCCAGTATTTTTCTATAAAGAAGAGCCTTCCTACATCAACTGAAAATAAATTTTAACTGCTCAAAAAAAAAATCACATAAATTCTTACTGTTTTCCCTTTAGATATCAATTTTAGGAGTAAAGAATTATTATAAATACTTGCAATGATGGAAAATCTGTTTTTCGTCTGTATTTTTGAATGTCATTATGGATTAATAATTTCTAGTTAATATGCTGTCTTCTAAGAGCTATTTTTGCAAAAATTGTAGATTTTTTTAAAACTCAAATTATTTCAAATTTGGCAAATGGAAGCCTCTTCAATCTGGCCCTTATGTCCTGTTGACATGTACCTATTAGTCTTTGAATATTTCCTTGTTTTCTTGCACAGGGTCTCTCAAACTCTTTTGGCACTTTCCTTGTCCAAGATATTCAAAGAGCCATTTCTTCTAAGAACCCTGTTTCCTCTTAACACAATATTGGATTTAGAAACCAAGCTAGCTGCTAAGGCTGCTCAGGCTACCCACTGTTGCTGTGGTGTTATTGCTTCTAGCCTTTTTCAAAAGACAGAGATGAGAAGACTACATTAGTTTGATGAGTAGGTGTGTGTGTATGTGTGTGTGTGTGTGTATGTACATTCACATATGAAAACTGAGGACAGAATGATAAAATAGGTTGTTATGGGGGCCTGGATGGGAAATAAACACATTAATTAACACAGTGCAACTGAAATAAATATAAAGAGATTTGAGAACGTGAAATTAGTTTATAAACTTTGACGTGTCAAGATGGAAGACTGGTGGCATTGTTAGCATGCATCTCCCACTTAGAAAGACAAAATAGTGTGTAGAGATCCATACTGTAAACTCTTGTCCAAGAAACAACACAGAAACATAACAGAAAACCTGAATGAAACCACAGATCTTTTGAAGAAAGTGTCAGGCAGCATCCTAAACTGTGAACAAGATGGAAAACTCCTGACAGGAGATATTGAGCCAGCTCACACACCCAGCAGCATCACTCCTACAAACAGCATCCGAGAAAGCCGCTACACAAACACTCTCTATATCTAAGGAACTCATATGGAGTCTTTGCAACTGAAAGCATCCCGAGCCAAAGCTAGGTGACAATAAACTATACGCATTAAAATCACATCCTCAAGGGGGAAAAAAAGAAAAATCAAGAAAAACCAATTGAATAAAAAATAAATTGAAAAATAATTAGAAGAAATAGTCTATCCAAATGAGAAGGAACCAGAAAAATAATTCTGGCAATATGAAAAAACAGGGTTCTATAATACCCCCAAAAGATCACACTAACTCAAGCAGTGGATCCAAACCAAGATAAAATCATTGAAATACCAGATAAATAATTCAAAAGATTGATTCCTAAGTTATTCAAGAAGATACAAGATGAAGATGAAAACCAACATAAAGAAATTTAAATGATTTAGGATATGAATAAAAATTTTTCTAAAATACACATTTTAAATAAAAAAACAATGAGAACTTCTGGAAATGAAAGATACATTTAGGAAACTACTCAATGCAGTGGAAAGTTTTAATGGACTAGTCCAAGTAGAAGAAACAATTTCATAGCTTGAGTACAAGGCTTTGAATTAACTCAGCCAGACAAAAATGAAGAAAAAGGAATTAAAATAAATGAACAAAGTCACCAAGAAATATGGGATTATATAAAATGGCCAGACCTAAGAATTATAGGTGTTTTTTCTTCTGTAGGAGGAGAAAAATTAAAACTTTGGAAAGCCGACTTGAGGGAATAATTGAGGAAAACATCCCTGACTTTGTTCGAGATTTAAACATCAAAATACAAGCAGCAAAAAGAACTCCTTGGAGACTTATTGCAAAAAAGACATCATTAAGTCATATAATTATCAGTCAATGTAAGTCAATGTAAAGGAAAGAATTCTAAGAACAGTGAGACAAAAGCAAGAGGTAACTCCTAAAAGAAAACCTATCAGACTAACAGCAGGCTTCTCAGCAGAAACCTTGCAAGACAGAAGGAATTGGGTTCTTATCTTTATTCTCCTGAAACAAGAGAAACCTTCAGCCAAGAATTTTGTACCCACCAAAACTAAGTTTCATAAAAAAGTGAATAAAGTATTTATCAGGCAAGCATCTGCAGAGGGAATTTGTCAATACTAGCCCAGCCCTACCAAGACATCTTAAAAGGAGTTAAAAATGTTAAAACAGGAGGTTGATGTGTATCAGAATAGAAACTCCTGAAAGCACAAAATTCACAGGACTTATAAAAATAATAACACATTGAAGAAAATAAACTCACTAAGCAACAATCAACATGATGACTGGAATAGCACCTCATGTGTCAACATTAACATTGAAACTGGTCTAAATGCTCCACTTAAAAGACACAGATTGGCAGAATGGATGAAACATCAGAAACAAAATATATGCTGTATTCAGGAGACATCTCTAACATGTAAGTATTCTTATAGACTCAAGGTAAAGGGGTGGAAAAATATTTTACTTGACAAATGGGAGCCACAAGTGAGTAGGAGTAGCTATTTTTATATAAAATAAACAGACTTTAAGGCAACAACAGCAAGATAATCCACAGACCCTTTCAAGGAGGTAGATTGCTGCTGCAGGCTCTATGGGACAACCAAGGAACTTAAAAAACAAAGGACATAATCTCTTAGGTGCTCTATGGCCCCACCCATCACCTGATCCTCCCTATACTACTGCAACTGATGTGCTCTTGAAAGCACCACCTTCTCCCTGGAGGCCAACGAACACACACAAAAAACCCAGTGCACTTAACAAAAATACAACCAAGGACCTTCATAGAGACCATATCACTTGCTTGCTACCTCCACTGGAGCAGGTGCTGTTATCCATGCCTGAGAGACCTGAATATGGGTCATATCATAGGACTCTTTGCACACATTCACTAGTAGCAGCCTAGGGCCCGGTAGCTCTGACGGGTGACTAGACCCAGAAGAGAAATAATACTCGGTTCAGCTCTCAGGAAGCCCCATCCCTAAGGGAAAGGACAGAAGAAGACATCATGGGAGCATCCCAAGGGGCAAAAGAATCTGAACAGCAGCCCTTGAGTCCCAGATCTTATTTCTGAAACAGTCTACACAAATGAGAAGGAACCAGAAAGATGATTCTGGTAATATGACAAAACAAGGTTCTTTAACACCCCCCAAAAAGATCACACTAGCTTGCCAGCAATGGATCCAAACCAAGATCCATTGCCAGAAAATCTCTGAATTGCCAGAAAAAGAATTCAGAAAGTCAACTACTAAGCCAATCAAGGAGGTAAGAGAAAGGTGAAGTCCAACTTAAAGTTAAAAAAAAAAAAGGATACAGGACACGAATGGAAAAATCTCCAGTGAAATACATAGCATAAATAAAAAACAATCACAAGTTTTAGAAATGAAGGACACACACACTTACAGAATTGCAAAATGCACTGGAAAGTCTCAGCAAGAGAACTGAACAAGTAGAAGAAAGAATTTCAGAGCTTGAAAACAAGGCTTTTGATTTAATCCTATCTAACAAAGACAAAAAAGAATTTTTAAAAGGAACAAAGCCTCCAAGATGTTTGGGATTATGTTAAATGACCAAACCTAAGAATAATTGGTGTTGCTGAGGAAGGAGAGAAATCTAAAAGGTTGGAAAACAAATTTGAGGGAATAATTGAGGAAAAGTTCCCCAGCCTTGCTAGAGATCTAGACATTCAAATACAAGAAGCTCAGAGAATATCTGGAAAATTCATCACAAAAGGATCATTGCCTAGGCACATAGTCATCAGATTATCTAAAGTCAAGACCAAAGAAAGAACCTTAAGAGCTGTGAGGCAAAAGCATCAGGTAACCTATAAAAGAAAACCTACCAGATTAACAGCAGATTTCTCAGCAGAAACCCTACAAGCTAGAAAAGATTGGTGTCCTATCTTTAGCCTCCTTAAACAAAACAATTATTAACCAATAATTTTGTATTCAGTGAAACTAAGCTTCAAAATGAGGAAAGATACAGTATTTTTCAGACAAACAAATGCTGAGAGAATTTTCCACTACCAAGCCAGCACTACAAGAACTGCTAAAAGGAGCTCTAAATCTTGAAACAAATCCTTGAAATTACACCAAAATAGAATCTTCTTAAAACATAAATCTCACAACACCTATAAAACAACAACACAATGAAAAAAAAAAAGGTATCCAGCAATAAATAGCACGATGAATAGACTAGTGCTTCACATCTCAATATTAACATTGAATGTAAATGGCCTAAATGCTCCAGTTAAAAGATACAGAATGGCAGAATGGACAAGAATTCACCAACCAAGTAACTGCCGTCTTCAAGAGACTCACCTGACACATAAGGACTCACACAAACTTAAGGAAAAGAGTGGAAAAAGATATTCCATGCAAAATGGATACCAAAAGCAAGCAGGAGTAGTTATTCTTATGTCAGACAAAACAAGCTTTAAAGCAACAGCAGTTAAAAGAGACAAATAGGGACATTATATAATGAAAAAAGGACTAGTCCAACAGGAAAATATCACAATCCTAAATATATATGCACCTAACACTGAAGCTTCCAAATTTACAAAAACAATTACTACTAGACTTAAGAAATGAGATAGACTGCTAGCAACATAATAATAGTCGGGGACTTCAATACTCCACTGACAGCACTAGACAGGTCATCAAGACAGAAATTCAACGAAGAAACAATGGACTTAAACTATACCTTGGAACAAATGGACTTCACAGATACTTACAGAACATTCTACCCAACAACTGCAGAACATACATTCTATTTATCAGCACTTGGAACATTCTCCAAGACAGACCATATAATAGGCAACAAAACAAGTCTCAACAAATTTAAGAAAATCAAAGTTATAGCAAGTACTCTCTCAGACCACAGTGGAATAAAATTGGAAATCAACTCAAAAAGGAAACCTCAAAGCCATGCATATGATATATATGGAAACTAAATAACTGCTCCTGAATGATCATTTGTTTAACAATGAAATCAAGATGGAAATTAAACATTTTCTTGAACTGGACAATAATAGTGATACAACCTATCAAAACTTCTGGGATACAGCAAAAGCAGCACTAAGAGGAAAGTTCATAGTATTAAATGCCTACATGAAGAAGTCTGAAAGAGCACAAATGGATAATCTAAGGTAACACCTCAAGGAGCTAGAGAAACAAGAACAAACCAAATCCAAATCCAGCAGAAGAAAATAAATAACCAAGATCAGAGCAGAACTAAACAAAATTGAAACAAACAAAAATACAAAAGACAAATGAAACAAAGAGCTACTTCTTTGAAAAGATAAAAGTGATAGACTATTAGTGAGATTAACCAAGAAAAGAAGAAGATCCAAATAAGCTCAATTAGAAAATGAAACAACAGATGTTACAACCAATATTACAGAAATAAAACGGATTATTCAAGGCTACTATAAGCACCTTTACTTGCATAAACTAGAAAAACTACAGAAGATGGATAAATTCCTGGAAGTATATAACCCTCCTAGATTAGAACAGGAAGAAATAGAAACTCTGAATAGACCAATAACAAGCAGCGATATTGAAATGGTAATTAAAAAGTTACCAACAACAACCAAAAAAGTTTAAGACCAGACAGATTCACAGTTCGATTGACACTATTCCAAAAGATAGAGAAAGAGGGAATCCTCTTTAAATTATTCTATGAAACCAGTATTAACCCTAACACCAAAACCAGGAAAGGACATAACAACAAATAAAACTCGAGACCAATATCCCTTATGAACATAGATGCAAAACTCCTTAACAAAATACTAGCTAAGTGAATCCCACAGTATATTAAAAAGATAATCCACCATGATCAAGTGGGTTTCATACCAGGGATGCAGGGATGGTTTAACACACACAAGTCAGTAAATGTGATACACCACATAAACAGACTTAAAAACAAAAATCACATGATCATCTCAATAGACGCAGGCAAAGAATTTGATGAAATCTGCACCCTTTATGATTAAAGCCCTCAGCAAAATTGGCATAGAAGGGACATACCTTAAGGTAATAAAAGCCATCTATGAGAAACCCACAGCCAACATTATATATTGAATGGGGAAAAATTGAAAGAATTCCTCCTGAGAACTGCATCGGTTAAACAAGGAAAGTGCCCACTTTCACCACTTCTATTCAGCATAGTACTAGAAGTCCTAGCCTTAGCAACCAGAGAAGAAAAAGACATCAAAAGTATCCAAAATGGTAAAGAGGAAGTCAAACTGTCACTGTTTGCTGATGTATTAGTCCATTTTCACGCTGCTGATAAAGACATACCCGACACCGGGTAATTTACAAAAGAAAGAGGTTTAATTGGACTTACAGTTCCACATGGCTAGGGAAGCCTCACAATTATGGTGGAAAGCAAGGAAGAGACAGTCACATCTCACATGGATGGCAGCAGGGAAAGAGAGAATGAGCGCCCAGCAAAATGGGTTTCCCATTATAAACCATCAGGTCTTGTGAGAATTGCTTACTACTATGAGAACAGCACAAAAAGGCCTGCCCCATAATTCAATCATCTTCCTTCGGGTCCCTCCCACAACAAGTGGGAATTATGGGAGCTATAAGATGAACTTTGGATGGAGACACAGAGCCAAACCACATCAGCTGATGATATGGTTGTATACTTAGAAAACCCTAAAGACTCATCTAAAAAGCTACTAGAACTGGTAAACGAATTCAGCAAAATTTCAGGATACAAAATTATGTACACAAATCAGTAGCCCTGCTATACACCAACAGCAACCAAGCTGAGAATCAAATCAAGAGCTCAATTTCTTTTACGATAGCTGAAAAAAAAAAAAAATACTTAGGAATATACTTAACCAAGGAGGTGAAAGGCCTCTCCAAGGAAAACTAAAACAACACAGCTGAGTAAAATCATAAATGACACAAACAAATGGAAACATATTCCATGCTCATGGATGGATAGAATCAATATTGTAAAAATGACCATAGTGCCAAAAGCAATCTACAAATTCAAAGGAATTCCCATCAAAATACCACCATAATTCTTCATAGAACCAGGAAAAACAATCCTAAAATTCATATGGAGCCAGAAAAGAGCCCGCATAGCCAAAGCAAGACTAAGCAAAAGTAGCAAATCTGGAGGCATCACATTACCCAACTTCAAGCTATATTCTAAAGCCATAGTTACTAAAACATCCTGGTACCAGTATAAAAACAGGCAGATGGGCCAATGAAACAAAATATAGAACTCAGAAATAAAGCCAAATACAGTCAACTGATCTTCAACAAAGCAAACAAAAACCTAAAGTGGGGAAAGGACACCCTATTCAACAAATGGCTGGGATAACTGGCAAATCACATGTAAAAGAATAAAACTGGATTCTCATATCTCACCTTATACAATAATCAACTCAAGATGGATCAGAGATTTAAATCTAAGACCTGAAACCATAAAATTCTAGAAGATAACACTGGGAAAACCCTTCTAGACATTGGCTTAGGCAAAGACTTTATGACCAAGAGCCCAAAAGGAAATGCAACAAAAACAAAGATAAATAGATGAGACTAAAAAGCTCTGCACAGAAAAAAAAAAAAAAAAAAAAAAAAAATCAGCAGAATAAACAGACAACCCATGAAAAGAGAGAAAATCTCTGCAACCTACACATTTGACAAAGGACTAATATCTGGACTCTACAAAGAACTTAAACAAATCAGCAAGAAAAAAACCAAACATTCCCTTTAAAAAGTGGGCTTAGGACAGGAATAGACAATTCTCAAAAGAAGACATACAAATGGCCAACAAACATATGAAAAATGCTCAACATCATTAATCATTAGGGAAACGCAAATCAAAACCACAATGTGACACCACCTTACTCGTGTCTCAGAGCACAGTGGAATAAAACTAAAAATCAATTCAAAAAGGAACCCTCAAAATATCACAAATACTTGGAAATTAAATAATCTAATCCTGACTGACATTTGGGTTAACAATGAATTCAAGAAGGAAATTTAAAATTTTTTCAAAATAAATTATAACTATAATACAAGTTATCAAAACCTCAGTAAAAACAGTGCTAAGCAAAAGCAGTGCTAAGAGGAAAGTTTATAGCACTAGACAACTACCTGAAAAAAGTCTGGAAGACTGCAAACTGACAACCTAACATCATACCTCAAGAAACTAGAGAAACAAGAACACACCAAACCCAAAGCTAGCCAGAAAAAAAGAAATAACAAGATAAGGACCTAACCAAATAAAATTGAAACCAAAAAATTAGAAAAGATTAATAACGCAACAAGCTGCTTCTTTAAAAAGATAAAATTGATAAACCACTAGCTAGATTAACCAGGAAGAGAGAAGATTCAAATAAGCCTAATTAGAAATGAAATTCAGACATTACAACTGACACCACAGAAATACAAAAGCTAATTTGAGACTACCATGAACACCTCTACACACACAAGCTAGAAAAACTACAAGAAATGTATAAATTCCTGGAAACATATAACCCTCTCCTCCTAGCTGAGTTAGGAAGAAATTGAAATTCTGAACAGATCAATAACAAGCAGTGAGACTGAATTAGTAATAAAAATAAAACTGCCAATAGCAACAACAACAACAACAACAAAAAGCCCAGGGCCAGACAGATTCACAGGCAAATTCTACAAGACGTTCAAAGAATTGGTAACAATTCTACTGACACTATTCCAAAATATCAAGAAGGAGGGACTCCTCCCTAACTCATTCTATGAAGCCAGTATGACCCTGATATCAAAGCCAGGAAATGACATAACAACAAAAGAAATCCAAGGACCAATAATTCTGATGAATATAGATGCAAGAATCTCCAAGAAAATACTAGCAAACTGAATCCAACCGCACATAAAAAAATAATTCACCATGATCAAATAGGTTCCATTCCAGGGATGCAGGGATCCCTGAACATTGTGTATGTTCAATATACACAAATATATAAATGTGATTCATCACATAAACAGAATTAAAAACAAAATAACCATATTATCATCTAAATAGACACAGAAGAGACATTCAATAAAATCCTGCATCCTTTTATGATTAAAACCTTCAACAAACTAAGCATAGAAGGAACATACCTCAAAGAAACTGGAGAAACAAGAACACACCAAACCCAAAGTTAGCAGACAAAAGCTATATAAAACAATAAAGGCCACATAGGACAAACCTACAGCCAACATCATACTGAATGGGGAAAAGCTGAAAGCATATCCCCGGGAACTGGAACGAGATAAGAAGGCTCACTTTTATCACTTCTGTTAACATAGTACTGGAAGTCTTAGCCAGAGCAATAAAGTGAGAAAAAGAAATAAAGGGCATCCAAATTGGTAAAGTGGAAGTCAAACTATATCTGTTTGCCAATATTATCTTCTACATAGAAAACCTTAAAGGCTCCTTCCAAAGACTCTGATCTGATAAGTGAATTCAGTAAAGTCTCAGGTTCCATAATCAATGTACACAGATCAGTAGCACTGCTATCCACCAACAATGACCAAGCTGATAATCAAATTAAGAACTCAATCCCTCTTACTATAGCTACAAAAAGTTAAAATACCTAGCAATATACTTAACCAAGGATGTAACAGATCTCTACGAAGATAACTACAAAACACTGCTGAAAGAAATAATAGATGACACAAATGAAACTACATTCCATGCTCTTGGATTGGAAGAGTCAATGTCATGAAAATTACCATACTGCTGAAAGCAATCTACAGATTCAATGCAGATTCTATCAACATACCAAAATCATTTTTAACAGAATTAGAAAAAACAATCCTAAAATTCATATAAAACTAACAAAGAGCCCAATTAGCTAAAGCAATCCTAAGCAAAAAGAACAAATATGGAGGCATCACATTACCTGACTTCAAATTATACTACAAAGCTATAGTAACCAAAACAGCATGGTACTAGTATAAAAGTGGATACACAGAACAATGGAAGAGAACAGAGGACCTAGAAATAAAGCCAAATACTCACAATCAACTGATCTTTTACAAAGTATATAACAACACAAATTGGTGGCTCAAGCCTATTATCCCAGCACTTTGGAAGGCCAGTGTGGGTGGATCACTTGAGGTCAGCAGTTCAAGACCAGACTGGCTAACATGGTGAAACCTTCCTCTACTAAAAAAATACAAAAATTAGCTGGGCGTGGTGGCGGGCGCCTATAATTCCAACTACTTGGGAGGCTGAGGCACAAGAATTGCTTGAACCCAGGAGGCAGAGGTTGCTGTAAGCTGAGATCATGCCACTGCACTCCAGCCTAGGCAATAGAGCAAGACTCAGTCTCAAAACAAAACAAACAAACAAAAAACATAAACTGGTGAAAGAACTGCTATTCAATAAATGGTGTGGGGGAAAATTGGATAGCCACATGTAGAAGAATGAAACTAGATACCTATCCCTCACAATATACAAAAATTGACTTCAGATGAATTAAAGACTTAAATCTAAGACCTGAAACCATTAAAATTCTAGAAGAAAAACCCAGAAAAACCTCTTCCGGACATTGGCCTAGGCAAAGAACTTATGACTAAGACTCCAAAAGCAAATGCAACAAAAATGAAAATAAATAAATAAGACTTAAATAAACTAAAAATATTCTACACAGCAAAAGAAATAATTACCAGAGTAAACAGACAATGTACACAATGGGAGAAAATATTTGCAAATTAAGCATCTAACAAAGGACTAATATCAAGAATCTACAAGGAACTCAAAGATCTCAGCAAGAAAAAAAATGATGTCATTAAAAAGTGGGCAAAGGACATGAAGAGACACTTCTCAAAGGAAGATATACACATGGCCGACAAACATATGAAAAAATGCTCACCATCACTTATCATCAGAGAAATGCAAATTAAAACTACAATGAGATACCACCTTAGCCTGGCCAGAATGGCAATTAATAAAAAGTCAATAAACAATAGAGGTTGGCATGAATATTATGAAAAAAGAATGCTTAGACACTGCTGGTAGGAATGTAAATTTGTACAACCTCTGTGGAAAACAGTATGTAGATTTCTCAACTAAATTAGATCTACCATCCAGTCCCACAATCCCACTCCTGGGTATCTACTCAAAAGAAAAGAAGTAATTATATCAGCAAGGCAACTGCACACATATGTTTATCACAGCACAATTTACAAATGTAAAGATATGGAATTAAGTGCCCATCAACTGATGAGTAACGAAAATGTGATATATATATTCCATGGAATACTACTTAACCATAAAAAAGAATGAAATAATGTTTTTTGCAGCAACTTGATGGAGGAGGCCATTATTCTAAATGAAGTAACTCAGGAATCAACAAGGAAATCAACAAGGAATCAACAAGGAAACACCTCATGTTCTCACGTACAAATGGGAGCTAAGCTAAGGGTATGCAAAGGCATACAGGGTGGTATACTGGACACTGGAGACTCAGAAGGGGGCAGATTGCAGGGGAATAAAGGATACAAAATTAATAGGATACAATGTATACTACTAAGGAGATGGGTGCACTACAATTGTAGACTTCACCACTATCCAATTCATCCATGTAATCAAAGACCATTTGTATCCTTAAAGCTATTAAAAATTAGAAAAAAAAATTTTAAATTTAATGTGTTTGAGAAACAGACCAAACTTGACAAATATAACAAAATTGGTATCATGGCATTACCAATGGTCATGGAATACAGTTGAATGCACATCAAAATTTTCACCAGGAGACATAGATTAATTCCCAGTTTTGGACACCTACTGGCATAATGAAATAGCTTTATGAACTGTTTTATGTGTCTGTTAAAGTGAATAATAATATTTGCCCTACTTCTGAGAAGTTCAATTAGACAAAGTATATGCATTTTGCTAAGTGTCAAGTATTATACAAATATAGAAACTATTATAATGTATTTCCTGTCTTGTATTACCCAGGGAAGTCCAGGACAGAGTAAACACATTATATTAGGAATAATGAATTGAATCAGTTGTGTAGGAAGAAAAAGGGAAGAAAACAATTATAGTAAAAGAGGAAAGAAGAGAAGGGTTAAATTATACTAGAGAAAAAGGAAGAGAGAAGAGCACATTTGGGGGATTCCCCAAGAATGTCTGGGTGTGAATCTACCTCCACGGGGACAGACCTGGCCGACCTGTGCTCGGCACCCTGCTGAGCTCAGCTGGAATGCAGCAAGAAGGGACCTCAGGGCACGGTCTCCATATGTGATTGCAGGTATGGGGACAAGTTGACTTTTACTCTAGATGCAATGGGAGCGTTCTAGAAGAGGATCCATAACTCCTTCCCAGGAACCAGCAGGACATCCAGACCTGAGCTGGGTGAATGGAAAAACAAAACAAAACCAACACAACAGAAGTCTTTGCACTCCTCTTTTAGGAGGCTAGCCTCTTTTTGAGTGTTGATGGAAGTCATAGAAGAGAGATCAGCCCTTCTGCCTGCCTCCTGCTGAATCTACCCAGGACTTGGTATGAGGGGAAGGGCCTCTCATTGCTTTTCTGGGCTGTCAGTCTCCGTGTGATTGACACATTGCCTTCCTGGGCTGTCAGTCTCCGTGTGATTGACACAACACCTAGGGCTCTGGGCAATACTTGCACATTTTCTAGTCAAAGGAACCATGGCTTTCTAGCGTGCTCTCTCTCTTTAAGAAGTTCAAGAGGCAGTCCAGCCGTGGCGAAATACAAACAGCACAGTTATATTTCTCCTAAATGGCTACTAAACTGGCAAAATAAATGGATTAACTGCAGCAATATATGACAGGCAGGGCAGGGAGGTTATTCTTGAGATAGCAAAAAATCATGTAGTGAGCTTCATATTTTCACTCGACTTTCTGCCTGGGAAACTTTCTAAAATGTTCTTGTGTGTTTCCTGGCACAGAGAACAGGAGCTGGGTAGAGGAAATGAAGATTGGACCTTGAGGCTAACTATAAAGGCAGGAATTTATGAGACAGAGTGCAGGTGGGATGGAAGTTACATAGAAAAAGAGCCGCAGAAATCTAGGTAGGGGGCCCTTCAGTTCTTTGCTGAATACAAAACTGCGAATGAGCAGATTGAGGCCTAAGAGGCCAAGGGATGAATGAAAATACTTGAGGTTTCCAGGAGTGAGAGATGCTGGAATCCACACCCAGCAGAGTAGCGAGGTAAACACATCGAGCATCCTGGGGAGACCCCAGAGAGGCAGCGCCTTAGCAGGAAGGAGCTGTCCAGAACTACCCTAACGCAGCCTGAACAAACCTCAGCAGGATCAGGGTGAGCCTCCATGAAATGAACTGTCTGTCCGAAAAAACTCAGCACTCTTTCATGGGAGACTATATAATAGAGACTCAAAATATATCATCGGTAATACTCATCACCCGATTAAGAAAATGGTTACTAAGGCTGGAATCAGGGCCAGGCGACGGGGGCACCAGTCTCAGGTACATGTTTAATGGGCGGCCAGAAATACTGAGCATTGAAGAGAAAAATAAATGTCTTAATTCAAAATTAATGCAAAAAAATCAATGAGCAAAATATTACAATTTTAAATAGGATCAGGATTATTGTTTTTTCTTTTTGCCCCAGGTTCTAATTTGGCCCAACACAGAACTTCTAGGGATACAAAGGGGGAAAAAAAGTGACTTTTTTTTCATTTTTTAATCTCTTTAAAAAGGCGATTGTGTAAAAGATAATAATGTATTTGAGATTTATAATATATGTAGAAGTAAAAGGAATATGAACAACAGTGAAAGAGAAGAATGAGGGAAATTGAATTATATTGCTCTAAAATTTTCACATTATATAATGAAATGGTGTAATATTAATTCAAAGTAGGCTGTGATCATTTAAAGATATATAGTGCAATCTCTAGAGCAACTTGAACAAAAAAATGAACAAAGAGGTATCACTAAAAACCAGTGGAGGAGATAAAATGGAATATTAAAATTGCCAGATTAATACAAAAGAAAGCAGGAAAAGAGAAAAAGAGAGAAAAGCAGTGCAGGGAAGGCCCCCACCCCACCCCAAGATCCCAAAACTCCTTCTATACCTGCCTATTTTATCTTCTCCCATTGATTGAGGGGAGAACCTATGAATGTGATGAGCTCTCACCCCCATTGATTATGTTACACTACATGACAAAAGAACTAAGATCCCTAGTCAGTCAATTTTGCATTGATGAAACGATAGATTTTAGGTTAGTAATTCTACCCCAAAAACCTAACAATAGGAAACAATACAAGAAAAAATAGCTGACTTTCTCCTTCTATCCTGGAAGAAAACAGAGCCAAATCAAGAATGGCATATTTAGGTTCTGAGGGTGGCCTCTAGGAGCTGAGAACAACCTTCAATTGACAGCCATCAAGAAAACAGGAACCTCAGTCGAACAACACAAGAAACTGAATTCTGTATACAACCTGAATGAACCTGGAAGGGCACCCAAACTCAGGATGAGACTGTATTCTTGGCTAACATCTTGATTTTAGCTTTGTAGGACTCTGACAAGAGAACCCAGATACCCTATGCCTGGACTTTGATCTAAATAAACTAAATGGTTGTTGTTTTAACCCACTAATTTTGTAGTACTGTATTAAGTGGCAAAATAAAAGTAATACACAAACATCAATTACAAGAAAACTAGGGTAACTATATTAATATCACACAAAATAGACCAGTACAAACCTCTCACAAATTGGGGGTTGGTGAGAAGGTATTGGGAACTCTGTACTTATCACGAAATGTTCAAGTAACTCAAAATTTCCCTATTGTTTTTTGAGACGGAGTCTCGCTCTGGGCAACAGCGCTGGAGTGCAGCAGCGGGATCTCAGCTCACTGCAAGCTCCGCCTCCCAGGTTCACGCCATTCTCCTGCCTCAGCCTCCTGAGTAGTTGGGACTACAGGCGCCGCCACCACACTCATCTAATTTTTTTGTATTTTTAGTAGAGACGGGGTTTCACCGTGTTAGCCAGGATGATCGGGGTCTCCTGACCTCGTGATCCGTCCGCCTCGGCCTCCCAAAGTGCCGGGATTACAAGTGTGAGCCAATGCACTCAGCCTCAAAATTTCTTTAAAATGTCTGTTAGTTATTTTTAAAACTATGAAGTATAAAATAACATAATTAAAAGGATAAATTGACAAATCTATAATTATAGTTGAAGATACTTAATACTCCTTCCACCAGGATTGATTGAATAAGTAGGAAAAAATTATTAAGAAAACAGATTTGAACAACACTTAACAAACAGCATAGTCTGTTTATAGAACTCTAAAACCAGCAATTTAAGATTGTATGTTCTTTTCAAGAGCATTCACTAAGAGAGAACGCAAACTTTCAGTTATAATTGTCCCTCAGTATCCACAAGGAATTGGTTTCAGGATTCTCGATATCAAAATCTGCAGATGCTGAAGTGCCTGTTATAAAATGGCTTTGTATTTACATACAACCTGTGCACATCCTCCCATATACTCTAAATCATCTCTACATCTCTACTTACAATACTTAATACAATGTAAACGGCATGTAGATAATTGTTGCACTATACTGTTTTTCTATTTGTATGATTTTAATTGTTGAATTGTTTGATTTTTTTGTTTTAAAATTGTATGTATGTATTTATGAATGAATATTTTTGATCCGTGGCTGGTTGAATCTGTGGATGCAGAACCCTGGGATCCAGAGGGCCAACTGCACCCTTCTAGATGGATGGGTGGTTCCCACTGGAACCAAAACATCATTGAGAGAAAGTTTTAAAAGTTGAAAATGTCCCCAGAAATCACTTAAAGGGACCGGAGAATGAGAAAAGCAGGCTGGTTGTGGAAGAAAGCTGTCGTATGGAAAAATGGAACCACACGGAGCGATTAATTATGCTGTTTTCATAGCTTTTGGTCCAAAAGTAAACTGAAATCAACACCATGTTTGGCAGCTGAATATTTGACTAAAAACAAACAAAACACAAAATTTCCACGGGAAAGGGAAGCCGGAGGTCACAACAACCATAATTGCTGGAAAGTGAGGCAGAAACAGAAAAAGAGAACAAGAGTGAAGGAGACTCAAATTCTGTGCATAAATGCAACCAAATCTCTAGCTCACTCCTGACTCGTACAGGCATGAGGCAGACAGCAACTAAGGATAAAAGAACACCAGTGAAATTTCAGCCACTTTCTAGGAAAAAGCGTGAAGTTCAAGTCGAAACAAGTTAGTTGCCTTTAAAAAAAAAAATCCCCAACGTATTATAGAGAAAAGTAAAAATCAACACTTTCCAAAGCTATTTGGAAAATGCAATGCTTAATAGGGTGCCATCTGGATTTTTTTTTTTTTTTTAACAAAAACTGATTCTAATACCAATATAGACTTGAAAAGGCACCAGAACAGTCAAACTAATACTGAAAAATAAAAACGAACTTGGGAAAGTTCGCACTTTGCAATTTCAAAACTTACTGTAAAGCCACGATAAAAAAGACAGCGTGGTGCTGCCAAAGGAGGAACATGTAGATCAGTAGAATACTATTAAGAGTGTGGAAATAAACTCTTCGTTTATGGTCAATTTTTTAAACAAACACGCCAATACAGTTCAATGGGAAAAAATGGTCTGTTCAATAAATGATGTTCATGTTGCACTATTTATAAACAAACAATAAAGAATATTTATTTTTCTTTTATTTTATTTGTTTTTTGTTTTTTATTTTTATTTTTTTTTTGAGATGGAGTTTTGCTCTTGTTGCCCAGGCTGCAGTGCAATGGTGCAATCTCAGCTCACTGCAACCTCCACCTCCCAGGTTCAAGCAATTCTCCTGCCTCAGCCTCCCAAGTAGCTGGGATTACAGGAGTGTGCCACCATGCTCCGCTAATTTTTTTGTAATTTTAGTAGAGACAGGGGTTTCACCAAGTTGGCCAGGCTGGTCTTGAACTCTTGGCCTCAAGTGATCCACCCACCTTAGACTCCCAAAGTGCTGGGATTACAGGCATGAGCCACCATGCCCAACCTCAATAAATGATATTTGTAATAAACACTGTTTATAAACAACACAACAATCATAAATAATACAAACGGAAAAATAATACAGTGTAACAACTATTTATATAACATTACATTGTATCTATGTAGGTATTACGAGTAATCTAGAGATGATTGAAAGTATACTTGTAGGTATATTGTCTAACATCTACATGCAAGATAATTAATTTGTGCATCTTCCTGATAGCATACAAAAAAATTAACTCAAAATGAACCATAGACCTAAAGGTAAAAACTAAAGCTCTAAGGAAAAAACATAGAAGTAAATACTCATGATCTTAAATTAGGCAATGGAATCTTGGAAGCGACCAAACAAAATAAAGTAAAAATAAATTCAGACTTCATAAAAAAAACTACACTACAAATGACATCACAAAGAGAGTAAAAAGATAGTGTACAGGATGGTAGAATATTTGTAAGTGACATATTTGATAAAGGGCTTGTATCCAGAATATATAAATAATTTTTAGAAGTCAGTAAGAAAAATATCTTTTAAAAATTGAAATTCTCAGCAAACTATCGCAAGAACAGAAAACCAAACACCCCATGTTCTCACTCATAGATGGGAACTGAACAATGAGATCACTTGGACTCGGGAAGGGGAACATCACACACCAGGGCCTATCACGGGGAGAGGGGAGGGAGGAGGGATTGCACTGGGAGTTATACCTGATGTAAATGAGTTGATGGGTGCAGCACACCAACATGGCACAAGTATACATATGTAAAAAACCTGCACGTTATGCACATGTACCCTAGAACTTAAAGTATAATAATAATAATAAAAATAAAAATAAATTGAAAACCAAAACAGGGTAGTATTTACCTAAGGATAGAGGCAGAGATAAAAGGATAAAACTGGAAGTCTAGAAATAGACTCACAGATACATGGGCAACTTATTTTTGGTGAAGGTACCAAGGCAAATCAAAAGGATAGTCTTTCCAGTAAGTGGAGCTGATCATTCCTAAGATAAACAAACCAACCAACCCACCTTGACCCGTACATCATACACAAACATTTCCTTGAAATGAATCATGAACCTAAGTGTAAATCCCAAAAACGAAATATTTCTAAAAGAAAGCATAGGAACATCTCCCTAGCATTGATTTGGGCAAATTATTTAATTGGACAAAAACATGAATGATAAAAAAATTTGGGTGCTATTTGTGTCCACGTCAAGTTTGTACATTGAAACCTAATGTGACAGTGTTAGTACAAGAAACCTTTGGGAGGTGATGAAGTCCTGTGGGTGAGCCCTCACGAATGGCACTGCTCTTATGAAAGAGGTCCCAGAGAGCCAGCTTGCCTCTGCCACCCTGGGAGGACGCAACAGGAAGGTGCCATCTATGAATCTGAGTGCCCTCACCAGACACCGAATCTGCTGGTGCCTCCGTCTTGGACAGCCCAGCTCTGCCATTGTGAGCAATACATTTATGTTACTTATAAGCCACTCCATTTATAGTATTTTTGTTGTAATACTCTAAACAGACCAAGACAATTGACTTTCACCAAGGTAAAAGCTTATTTGAAGGATGTTTTTGTTTTTTCTTGTATGCATTTAAGGTATACAAAATAATGTTTTGATATATATATAGCGAAATTATTACTATAGTCAAACAAATTAACATATCCATGATGCTATACAGTTTTTTTGTTTTGTTTTGTATGTGTGGGTAAAGTATGTCAAATGTACTCTCTTAGTATATTTCTAGCATATCATACAATATGATTGATAGTCCCCATGCTGTACATTATTATTATTGTTTTATTATTATTTTCTCTTTTTTTAGACTGAGTTTCACTCTGTCACCCAGGCTGGAGTGCAGCGGTGCAATCTCGGCTGACTACAACCTCCGCCTCGTGGGTTCAAGCGATTCTCCTGCCTCAGCCTCCCCAGCAGCTGGGATTACAGGTATGTGCCACCATAGCCGGATACTTATCATGCTGTATATTCGATCTCTAGATTTATTTACTATAAGAAACTGAAATTTTGTACCTTTCGACCTTCATCTCCCATTGAGAGGTGACAACGTGCTGGTAGCCCCCGCTCGCTCTGGGCGCCTCCTCGGCCTCGGCGTCCGCTCTGGCCGCGCTCAAGGAGCCCTTCAGCCCGCGGCTGCGCTGTGGGGGCCCCTCTCTGGGGCTGACCAAGGCCGGAGCCGGCTCCCTCCGCTGGCTCCAGGTGTGGAGGGAGAGGCGCGGGCGGGAGCTGGGGCTGGGCGCGGCGCTCGCTGGCTGGCGCGGGTTCCGGGTGGGCGCGGGCTTGGTGGGGGTGGGGGCTCAGGAGAGCCAAGGAGCCGGGGCCCCGCACTTGGCTCCGCCCGCCCGCGCCTGCTGGGCTTGATTCATGAACGGAGCTCCCTCTGGGCTGCAGGAGTGCAGCCCCCCACAGCCAGGGCCATTGAGAGGTGAAGCCAGCTGGGCTTCCGGGTGGGGTGGAGACTTGGAGAACTTTTCTAGCTAAAGGATTGTAAACGCACCAATCAGCACTCTGTGTCTAGGTAAAGGTTTGTAAATGCACCAATCAGTGCTGCGTCTAGCTAAAGGTTTGTAAATGCACCAGTCAGTGCTCTGTGTCTAGCTAAAGGTTTGTAAATGCACCAATCAGTGCTCTGTGTCTAGCTAAAGCTTTATAAATGCACCAATCAGTGCTCCGTGTCTAGCTAATCTGGTGGGGACTGGAAGAAGTTTTGTCTATAAAGGATTGTGAACCCACCAGTCAGCACTCTGTCAAAACGGACCAGTCAGCTCTCTGTAAAATAGACCAATCAGCAGGATGTGGGTGGGGCCAGATAAGGGAATAAAAGCACCGAGGCCAGCAGTGGCAACCCGTATGGTGTGGAAGGGTTGTTGTTTAGTTTATGGCAGTAAATCTTAAAACTGCTGTGTGCTCTTTGGGTTGTTCCTACCTGTATGTGTTGTAACACCGTCAAGGTCTGCAGCTTCACTGTTGATGCTAGCATGAACACAACCCACCGGGAGGGACAAACAACTCTGGATGGGAGGAAGTGACAACTCGGGACAGCGCTGCATTTAAGAGCTGTAACATTCACTGCGAAGGTCTGCAGCTTAACCTCTGAAGTCAGTGACACCACAAACCCACCAGCCCGCCAGACGGGAGACACTCCGGACGCATCTAAGGAACAAACTCCAGATTCACCATCTTTTAAGAGCTGTAACACTCAGCGCGAGGGTCCACGACTTCATTCTTGAAGTTAGCAAGACCAGCAACCCACCAATTTTGGACACACGTGACCTCACACCTTGACCCCAAATACCAACTGTTTTGCTCTGTTGCTACATACTTGAGTTTTTCTTTTCGTTTTTATTTTCGCTTTTAGATTTCATATGTAAGTGACATCTTGCACTACTTTTCTGTGTTTGGCTTACTTCACCTAGCATAATGTGAAAGGCACCTTGAGAACTTTTAGTTTTATAGAAAATAGTTGCAAAAACACAGCTGATATTCAGAATATATAAAGAACTTTCACAATTCAATAAGAAAATTACAATTGTTCAGTTAAAATGTTAGCAAAGATTTGATTAAACAGGGAAACGATATAGAGATAGCAAATAACATGAAATGAGTCTCAAAGTTAGTGTTTGTCAGGGAAATGTAAATTGAAACAGCAAGTAACACAACATACCACTACAGACCTCCTAAATGACTAAGTTTTAAAAGAGGAGCAGTATTAAATGTTAGGATTCATGGAAACTAATTCTTATGTGCTGATGAGAATGCAAACAGTATAACTATTTGGAAAACAACTTAGCTTCCTTTTTTTTTTTTTTTTTTTGAGATGGAGTTTTTGCTCTTGTTGTCCAGAGTGGAGTGCAGTGGTGCCATGGGTCACTGCTACTTCTGCCTCCTGGGTTGAAGCAATTTTTCTGCTTCAGCCTCCCAAAGTGGCTGGGATGACAGGCACACGCCACCACACCTGGCTAAATTTTTTGCATTTTTGGTAGAGAAGGGATTCCACCATGTTGGTCAGGCTAGTCTCGAACTCCTGACTTCAGGTGATCTGCCTGCCTTGGCTGCCCAAAGAGCTGGGATTACAAGCGTGAGCCACCACACCTGGCCGAATTTTTTTAAAGAAAGTTAAAACTTACACTTATCGTATGTTGAAAATATCTCCCTCCCACATATTTAACCTTGAGACCAAAAAACATGTGTTGATTAAAGAGCTCTATGCAAACATTTATTAAGAAGTTTACTCATGGCCGGGTGCGGTGGTTCACACCTGTAATCCCAGCACTTTGGGAGGCCAAGGCAGGCAGATCATGAGGTCAGGAGACTGAGACCATCCTGACCAACATGGTCTGGCTAACCCTGTCTCTACTAAAAACACACAAAAATAAATTAACCAGGCGTGGTGGCAGGCACCTGTAGTCCCAGCTACTTGGGAGGGTGAGGCAGGAGAATGGCACGTACCTGGGAGGCGGAGCTTGCAGTGAGCCGAGATCACGCCACTGCACTCCAGCCTGGGCTACAGAGCAAGACTCCATCTCAAAAAAAAAAAAAAAAAAAAAAAAATTATTCGTAATATCCCAACAGTACAGTGAAAACACCGTGAATGTACTTCACTTCCTGAATGTACAAATTGTAGTATGTGTATCTATACAATGGAATACTATTTATCAATTAAAAGTACAAACTATTGATATCTGTAACAACATAGATGAATTGCAAGAGTATCCCACTGAGTGCTAGAAGACAGGAAAGATCACACTCTCTTTGAACACATGTGACTAGAATTCAATAAAAGGCAGAATTATCTTTGGGAATAGAAACCAGACTGGTAGTTGCCTTATAGGAGGTGGCTGAGATTGAATGGTAAGGGGGCACTTTGAGGGAATGTTTTGTGTAATTAAAATAAACTTTTTAATTATAATAGCTTCGTAATAGGTTGTGGATTATAGAGGTATATGCATTTGTCAAAACACATAAAACTACGCACTTTAAATGTTAATGTCTCTCTGTAGCACATAGGCACACCCTATTTTACTGTGTTTCACAGACTTCATGCTTTTCAAATTAAATGTGTGCAGCAACTCAGCGGAGCAAGGCTATGGGCACCATTTTTCTAATACCAAGAGCTCACTTGGTGTCTCCGTGTCACATTTTGGTAATTCTACCAATATTTCTAACATTTCCATTATTATTATATCTGTTACGGTGGCCTGTGAGCAGTGACCTCTGATGTTACTGCTGTAATGGTTTTGGGGCGCCACAAATCATGCCCATATAAGGTGGTAAACTTAGTTGACGACTGCTTCACCAACCATCCGATACTCTGCTCCTTTCTCTCTCCTGGGGCTTTCCTATTCCCTGAAGCACAACCACGTGGCAGTTAGGCTTATTAACCTATAACCCTACAATGGCCGCTACATGTTCAAGGTGAAGGAAGAGTCACAGGTCTCTCACTTTAAATCAAAAGCTAGAAGTGATTTAGCTCAGTGAGCAGATGGTGTCAAAAGCCGAGATAGACTGAAAGAGAGGCCTCTTGTGCCAAAGTTAGCCCACTTATGAATGTAAAGGAAAAGTTCTTGAAGGAAATTAAAAATGCTACTCCAGTGAACACAAGAATGTTAAGAAAATGAAACAACCCTATCGCTGAAAAGAGGAAAGTTTGAGTGGTCCGGATAGAGGACTGACCCAGCCACAACGTTCCCTTAAGCCAAGTCTAATCCACAGCAAGGCCTTCAACATCAAGACAAGACCCTCCACCCGCAAAAAGATTATGATTTGCTGAAGGCCCAGATGATCGTTAGCATTTTTGAGCAATAAAATACTCTTAGTCAAGCTAGGTGCATTGGTATTTTAGGTATAAGGCTACTGCACATTTAATAGACTACAGAGTAGTGTAAATAAAACTTTTATATGCACTAGGAAGCCAGTAACTTTATGTGACTTGCTTTAATGTGATATTGGCTTTATCGTGGTGGTCTGGAACACCCGCAATAGCTCCAAGTTATGCCTGTACCTCCACAGAAAGGAAATATTCCAAAAAAGAAGACTGACTTTTATCACTCTGTAACTACAAATAAACTTGCATATACTTTAAATGGCACTACATGCTTAGTCTTCATAAACATTTTTTTTTTGAGCTAAAAATAAAATTATAGCAGAGTTCATCCTGGGATTGAACACATTATTTCTTCACAAGTACAAATATCAGATTGCTTGAAGTGTCATTTTATCTTGCTGGACCACTGGGCACCCAGCCTGTATGCAGAGCTCGCTAGAGCTGGTGAACACCCATGTTGTGATCCAGCTCCTACTACCTGGGTGGGATGGCTGCGCTAGGCACGACACCTCGAAAGGCCTCCCAGAGGGACTCCTTTGGGATGCTAACCGGTGGGAACATCTCGGGGGATTGTTTCACCCCACTCGTCTTTCAGACATGCCTGGAGAAAATGATAAAGACCTTTTTGAAGGCCCTAGGAGCCCACAGCTATCTTGGAGAAGCACAGAAGGAAGGGAAGAAAGAATTTCTTGGATTTCCAAGGAGAACCTTATGTGGGCAGCCGTTGTTAATACAGTGAATTACATGATGTGGAAATGAATTCTCCAGCTAAGGGAGGGGGGAGAGAGGGTCCTTCGGGGAATCCTAACCCTGCACCTGTGGAGGCAGGGACCATGGCTTTTTCATCTGTGATGCAGATTGCCCTCCTGAGCAGCAGTGATGGATTGCCTGACACACCCTCAGAGTGGCAGAGACTCAGAGGCCTTTTAGTGAGTATTCAGAACAGCACCTGACCTGATCTTGTTTGTGGCATGGTGGACAATGATTGAACTAATACATGGCCACCAAAACAAAGCAAAGACGTTGGTCTGCGCTGACTTCCTATCTCCCTGCATAGTTATTATTCCATATTTCAGCCCAGGTGTCACATCGAGCCATCTTTTCATAAACAAGCCATTCAGCTCTCTTTGCCCTTCTCCACCCAGTCTTTCACCACCTGTGAAATGGAGCCTTGCTCCACCTGGGTTCAGACATATTAAAGATGCTCCTCATGACAGTCACTGAGTTCAGCCGGGTGAAATGGTCAATGTCCTACTATTATTGACTTAGAACGATTATTTTGTAGTATTCCACGTATTACAATTAGTGTCATGATCATTTCCTACCATGTTTTGCAGTCAATGTCAGGCCACGGTCTACAAACCCCATGGGAACAGGGATTGTGGTCTGTTTTGTTCACTGATGTAATTCCAGTGCTGGGCACGCTTAGTAAATAGCAATTTAGTACAGGAGTCCCCCCTCATCTCCTGGAGATACCTTTCAAGACCCCGGTGGATGCCGGAAACTACAGATAGTGCTAAATATTGCATATACTATATTTTTTCCTATAAAACATACCTATGATGAAGTTTAATCTATAAATCGGGCATGATAAAAGATTAACAGTAGTTAATGATAAAATAGAACAATTGTAACAACATGCCAATGTCACTAATTTTGCACATTGGGGCCACAATTAAGTAAAATAAGGGTGACTTGAACACAAGCACCACAATACCACAATAGTGGATCTGATAACAAAAAGCGCTACTTGGTGAATGCCAGGCAGGCAGTGTCTACAGCACAGATAGCCTGACAAAGGGATGAGTCACGTTTTGGGCGAACAGAGGGGAACTATTGGATATATAATTACACTACTCAGAACGGTGCACGATTTAAAAATTATGATTTATTTTTGAAAATTTCCATTGAATGTTTTCAGATCACAGTGAACTGTGGTGAACTAAAACCATGTGAAGCAAATCTGCAGAAACCACAGATAAGGGGGATTTACGGTGTTGGTTTTCCCCCCCACAAAGCCCCTCAAATCTATTCACAAATTGTTCTAAAAACTACGTTTAGCCTGACCAACATGGTGAAACCCTGTCTCTACTAAAAATACAAATGTTAGCCGGGCGTGGTGGCGCACCTGTAATCCCAGCTACTCAGGAGGCTGAGGCAGGAGAATGGCATGAACTCGGGAGGTGGAGGTTGCAGTGAGCCGAGATTATGCCACTGCCCGCCAGCTTGGGGGACAGTGCGAGACTGTCAAACAACAACAATAACAAAAAAAACAAAAAAAAAAACAAAAAACAAAAAACAACAAAAAAATCCACCTACTTTTGACAAGTATGAGTTGTTACTGTTTTGTGAAGACCTTGGAGTTATTAACATAAAAACACAAAAAGTCTGGCACATTTCCTCTCCCTGAGTAAAGTCTGAGGTCAAACCAAAAATTTCTTTTAAAACATAATGCCATAAAATAGGACATGAAGTGAATGCAAACCACTAATGGCACCAGATAGCTGATGTGTTTCCCAGGGACATATCGTGGCACAAAGGAGCCTGAGAGCCGTGGCTCGTGACTGGTGGAGGCATTCCTCGGTGTGCGCAGGGACCTCATCTCAGAATTTTCTCCTCAAGGTTCTCCTGACAGTAAAGCAAGCGGTGGTTTTATCCTTTTAAAAAGCTACTTATCTGAATTGTGCATTTCACTACAGTATATATCTCAGATGGTGTTAATATAAAATAATGCATTTCTCACATTTCTTTGAGTAAGACAGATCACAGATCAGGTGAGATCACACCTCACCTGTGGCTCTGCACCTGCAGGGCACCTTACCTCTCATTTGTGGGAAAGCACAGGCCTAGGGACTTAAGGAGAAGCAATTTTCTTCTCCTCACAGTTTTCTTCTTCTTCTTTCCTCCTCCTCCTTCTTACTCTTCCTCCTCCTCCTCCTCCTCTTCTTCTCATTTGTTTTTTTGAGATGGAGTCTCTCTCTGTTGCCCAAGCTGGAGTGCAGTGGTGTGATCTCAGCTCAATACAACCTCCACCTCTTGGGTTAAAGCGATTCTCCTGCCTCAGCCTCCCAAGTTGCTGCAATTAAAGGCTTCATTCACCATGCCCTGCTAATTTTTGTATTTTTAGTAGAGACCAGGTTTCACCATGTTACCCAGGCTAGTCTCGACCTCCTGACCTCAGGTGATCCACCTACCTCGGCCTCCCAAAGTGCTGGGATTACGGGCATGAGCCACCGCGCCCGGCCTCTTCAGTTTTCTATCAGTCAATCTGATGTCTGGGAATATGCTCCTTCCTCCTTTAACCATGTGTGAAGTGTCTGTTCCACACCTGCCATTCAATTCTGTATCCTGGGTCATATGAAGCCAGCACGTGCCCCTGTACTTAATGAATTTTACTGCCTTGGTAGGAGGACACAATATAAATATGTAGAGGAAACAGAGAAATCATTTAGTGCTAGTAAAATCCAACACAGAGCAAATCCGTCAAATAAGTGGAATATATAATGCTTGAAGGATTTCAGATTAAAAATAGGACGACTGCCTGGTTAGAGAGTACTGGATGACAGATTGAAGACTCTTGGTGAAGGCGGGGTTGGCAAGGGAAAAGAGACAGAAGATGGGCTGCAGGAGCCACACCCCACCCAGGGGTGGCACAGCCAGGGGAGGGCTCACGGTAGAGGCTTTGTTCATCCCCTTCCCTCCTGTCGGGTCTCCACAATTCACCATGTGGCCAGAGATGGAGACAGTGTCACTGCCTCATGGCACACAGGACAGCTCATGGCACACAGGACAGCTCCTCACACTCCTGGGCCCAGGTGTTCCAGTAGCAAACCGAGCCTCCAACCCACTCAGCTGCCCTGTGATTTGACAAGGCAGTGTCACTGACCTCACCTCAGCTGCCTGTCAGTCAACCGTTAACCAAGCCACTCATGTCAACCCCAGCCTCCCAGACAGACAGCACAGGTTAGGCATCACAGTCATTCCTGACCTCGCGTCTGCATTAGGCACACACCAGACCTTCCTTCTGAAAACTCTCCACCTCTTCCCTGTTTAGGACATCATGGATCTTTCGAGATTCTGCCCTTGGACTGAGCAAGGTGCAGCTCACCCTGTGCTTGTTTTGGGCCACCGTGCTCAGGCCCTCAGGGACTTGCTGTGGAATACCACCATGTGTTATCATGTGTTCTGACTGCCTATTAGCGTGTGCCTCTACCACTGCATGTAAACTCAGTGAGGCAGTGGCTGGGTCTGACGTCCTTCCACCACCTGGTACCTAACACCTTCCACCACCTGGGACCTACTGGGAAGGCCCCCAGTGGGGCAGCCTAGAGAATGAAAAAGCCATGAGCAGGGATCACTGTCTGTGGTTTGCTGATGTATTCTCAGTGCCAGGGATTGGGCACCTGCTTAGTGTTTGCTAAATGAATGAATGGCTGGCTGGAGGGAAAAATCAATACGTATTGAGAAAAGGATTAAAAAGAGAAAGAAAGAGAAGCTGAGGGGAGGTTGTGTTCTTCCGGTTTAGATCGTGTAAACACATCCTCCTTGAATGCTGTCACCGTCAGGCCCTCTGAACCCCCGTTCCGAGAAACCAAACCTCTACCCCACCACGGGCCATTGGAATCATGGCATTTGACAAACTGCCTGAGAAAGCCAAT
Source organism: Macaca fascicularis (assembly GCF_037993035.2). Lineage (NCBI taxonomy): Eukaryota > Metazoa > Chordata > Mammalia > Primates > Cercopithecidae > Macaca > Macaca fascicularis. The sequence continues at coordinate 2,483,454 of NC_088386.1, forward strand.
AACCCATTCACTCTCTTGTTTACTGAATCACGTAGCCTACTAATTTTTCTTCATGGACACCCCTAAAGGATCTAAGGAGAATATTATGAACTTTATCCAGGGATTTCTAAACTCTGTGTAGCCTGTGCTATGAAATTTCACTTTCATGCTTTAGGAAAGAAGTCAAGCAAGAGTAAGTAAATCCAGTGTCCTCAGGCTGCCACCCCATGAGACCTCGGCCCTCAGCAACTCTGGGCTGGAGCAGATGGTGAGAAATGTGCACCAGTCTCAGATGAGGGCCTAGGTGTGGGACTGGGTTCCCAGGAGCTGGGATAAGAATGTAAATGCTCTAGCTCTGAGAGCAGGAAGGATGAACGAAGCAAAGTCTGTTGCCAGAGCTTGGGTCCAAGTTCTGGAGCAGCATTCTCACTCCTTGACATCCATGCACGCACCCCACAAGCACTTACTAAGCACCTCCTAAGTACCAGGCCCGTGCTGGGCATTTAGTACATGTGGGCTGCAAATTCTGACAGAGTAAGAGCTGAAATCGAGGTTGAAGTTGGCAGGCAGAATCATGCCCCTCCAGAGATGCCCACGCTGTAATCCCCAGAACATGTGAATATGCTGCTTTACATGGCAAAAGAGACTTTGCAGATGTGATACTGTTGTGGACCTTAGGACGGGCAGCTTATCCTGGATTGCCCTGGTGGGCACAGTTTCATCAAATGAGTCCTTGAAAGCTGAGGACCTTTCTTGGCTGTAGCCAGAAACATGGAATATGCCAAAGATTCAACTTTCCCTTGATGGCTTGGAGGATGGAGGAAGGAGCCACAAGCCACAGAACGTGGTGACTTCCAGAAGCTGGAATGGTCCTCAGCTCACAACCAGCAAGAAAATGCAGCTCAGTTCTATAACCCCGAAGAAATGAATGTGGCCAGTCACCCACATGAGTGAGGAAAAGGATCCTCCCCTAGGACATCCAGGAAGGAATGCAGCCCTGCTGGTATCACCACGGGATCCTGGTGAGAACAAGGTGGGACTCCTAGCTAACAGAACTATAGGATAATAAATTTGTGTTGTTTTAAGCCACTACGTTTGTAATAATTGGTTATAGCAGTGATAGAAAACTATCACTGCAACCAAAAATTCAAAAATAAGTATAAACAAAATCAAATCAGCAGCAGTAGACAATTGGTAACCCTTACCCTAGCCCTTCTTGAACACTCTCTGGAACTTGGTGCTCTCTGTCCTGGGTGCTGATGCATGACATAGACATGGGAGGAGAAGAGGACTGGGTGCTGGATGGACACACCTCCCCTTCCGAAATGTTCATCTTATTCCCAGTCTCTGAGGGTCCTGTTCTTTGTTATGATCGGAGGAGAGCAGAGAAGAAAAAAATAGTGAAGTTAATGAGAAATAAAGCAAAATGGGTGTAGAATTTGCAGGAGCCAGCAGAGATCAATTCAAAGCAATGATGAGGCAAAACCAGCCCTTCTCCCACGAACGTGCTGGTTTCTAAGGCAGCAGTTCTTAACGCTGGTTGCAAATTAGAAATTCCTAGGGAGCTCAAGATAAAAAACAAAACAAAACTGAATCTCATGTTCTCTGCCTGAAGGACTGTGGTTTAGTTGTCCTGGCCTATGGCTCAGGGATGGGTATTTTAGAAAGTCTCTGGGAATGATGTTTAAATGCAGCCATGGTTGAGAATTATTTTGGGGGTACGGGATGTGGGTGTCTGGTGTCTGATCCTTGAACTTTAAAGAGATGTTATATAAACTAAACGTAGATGAAGGTCAATGTAGGAAATCCGGAGAATAAGATGTTATTGACTGGAAAGGAACCTTAGCTTGGGGAAGACTAGGTTTGGAGGCCTAGGGCAGGAAAACAGGAGGCAGATGGGAAAAGGGATCAAGCTGCTGTTTTCCGTAGCTGGGTCTGCTCCATGGACGCACGCCAACACACCAGGACGGCGCACACAGCAGAAACAGGCACCTGCTCTGCATCCTAAAACTACCCCCTTGTCCTTCCCTTTCCCAGTTCCACCCTTCCCCTCCTAGGACTCTGGCGTTTTGGCTGTGCCTTGCTCCTGGCCACTCGGATAATCCTGATTTGAACTTGACCCCTGCCTGACCTTGACCTGCTGCTCACATCCTCCCAGGCACAGAAAGTTCAGGGCTCCTCTCTGTGCCTTTCCTGCAGGAGAAAACTGGGCACTGGGCATGGTTTCATATGGTTTTGTGCAGAAAAATTATTAAATTATGTGCTCCTGATAAATGCAAAATATTTAGCAAAACTGTTAAAATGGACCAAGCTCCAAATTCTGTTACCTAGTTGATATGGAAAAAAAAAAAAAAAAAAAGCATAGAATTAATTGCTTCTGAGACCCTTAGCAATTTAGGAGATACAATCACTTTCACTCATTCATTCGTTCACCCCAGAAGTGCCCAAGAAACTAATATGTGTGCTAGGTATGTGCCAACGTGCTTATGTACTAGACAAACACAGAACTTGTTCTGGGGAAACTCTGACCATGGGATTCCCATGTACTGTGGTGAGCTTCAAGCCAGGGAAGTACAGAATGCTATGGAAGAACATCTTCAGAAACACAAGTGTGAGTCAAGTTCGATACTGGAGGGTCAGACTGAACCCAAGGCTCTTAGATAAGGAGTCTTAATAAATTACCCAACATCTATTTTACATATAAGAAAACTCAGGTTCAGAGCAGGAATGTTGCCCAAGGTAACCCAGAAAGTTGTAAAGTCCTAAGCCCATGATGTTTCTACCATATCACAATATATCTCTTGCAGAGCTGCTTCTGGGAGCATTCGGTTCAGCACTTCCCCCATACACCGTGCTGCTTTCTGCGGGAGGGAAATAGGGCAGAGTAGGGTCTGTAACATCAACTTCTTGACGCCACCCGGCTTTCACGGGGTTTTGCAGCCCATGACAGGGATAACCAGACAGACAATGGTATCTGGAACGTTATTTCTACTACTAGAAAAGAAATCTAAGCTTCACCCTGGATTAGGGTGGGTAAACAGAGACTGTGGGAATTTTAAGGGAAGCAGGTGTCAGTCAGATATCTGTGACCTGTGAAAGATCTGGGCAGGGACAAGGGTCATGGGGCAGGATTCTGGATATAGCCCATGTGTAAGTTATACTCACCCTGGATCTTGACGTTCTGGCTACATAGCTCATGGATTTTTCACCCATCCAGGAGGGTTTAGAATCATGTCACCCAGCTACACATAGAAATCAAGGAAATGGAAACAAGTGCAGGTCACTCTAATTCCTATAGGCCTCCTCTTCCACTAGTCAGGTCATTTGATTCATTTCAAAATATTGAGAACTTTATATACATCCCCTAAGAATTTGCAAATTAAAAATGAAATCTGGAGAAGGCACTGCTGAGCCTAAATGTTTGCATCCCTGACTGCTTGTTGAAGCTTCATGCTGCTTGATCGTTAGTCTTTTAGATGTTTTATTGTTGTTATTGTCCAAAGACGGCTTCCTAAACATTATCATTTAGACACATATACGCACCACCAGATAATCATCATTCAACACAGACTTCCACAATTATTCATGTGCTGGGGTTACACCATGAAGGATCATTTGGCCTGATTAGCGATTCTCAGCTTCTAGTCAATTAGCTGAGTAATCTTTGCCTGTCTTACTCTGTTAGTGCTCTGCACAGAGCGAGAGAAAAGTTCTCCAATAAGGACACTTCAGCTACTTTTGCATTCACACAGCAGCAAGCAGTGCTTTGTTAATAAAATTTGCAGCCATTATAAATCCCTAAACCTTTCAAAGTTCATCTAAGATAGATCTGTGATATCTATGATCCTGCTCAACTCAAGCCAAGGGAAAGATAGATTTTGCATTTCATTTGTCTAAAAATTAAAACTTCATTACAGGAAGGAAACCTTTTTTTCTATATTCCTGTGGCAAAGGACAGCACAAGGCAATTAGTAACAGGTCACAAATCTACTGGGGTGAGATAAGCCCTGGATTACAGCCTTTGCAGTGCCCAGTGCACTCAATTTCTCACAAACTCCACCAATAAATGATAATGAAATCATTTATGATAAAAATGTTGGATGTTCAAAGTCTCAATCCAAAATTATTCCATAGCTAAAGAAAATTAAGAAGTATTAACAAATACTCATTTTAGGATTAATTTTACTGTCCATTACCAAACCTACTTGTTAACTTAAGGCAGTATTTCTCAGAGTATGATTGTTAACCTTTAACCTAGTTATTCCAGCTGTAAGATTGTATTATAGGGAATAATGATAACAACAACATATATACATGTAGGTGTTAATTGCTGCAAAATTTATAACCACTTAAATATATAAAATTAGAGAAATGCTTAAAAATAGAAGATTAAGGACCTCTGAAAATTTGTACCTCTATTAAAGCAATTTATATACATATTTTTAAGTGTCAAAACCAACTTTTTCAGAACTCTGTAAGTCAAACGATGGCTTGCAACAACCCAGGATGTTTCTATTCAACAAAAACATCTGCATGGTGTCGAGCTTTGTGGCATTTTAAACTACTCTAGTTCCATAACTTCTTACCTTCAATGATAGCCTTGAAAAGAATGGCTTTTATTACTAGTACTGGAGGGAACAGAAAGAAGATAATTCCCAAAGCATTTTTATTATTTTACCTGTCTAGTGGTTTTCTGGAAGATCTGACTAGAAACACCTGTGTTTATTGGTCATCCAGTGTTGAAAGCACTTCCCCAACAGACAGAGATGTTTGTTGAAATCTTTACTGGTAAATGTTTTAAAGATATGACTGAATGAGGCAATAGATAAAAGGTGGCACAAACAATATAGCAACCAAAACCTTAAAAGGAAAAGCTAAGATGATGTCTATCAGGGTTTTGAAATCTCCTACATATTTCTGGAAATATAGCAGGCACACATGTAGGACTGTTCATATGATCAAGAAAATTCTAAAAATTTCCTGAGCTCTCACCTCTGGCTGACCTTCAGTCTCTGCAAAAGCAGGAAGTAAATGGTAAGGCAGAGTTTTCAACTGCCTGTTTTGAGTGTTAAAAGTACACTCCAACATGAACAAAACAACCCCCGGGAAATTTGAGATTTATTGCTTCCAGGCATTTAACAAAATCCTGGTCCATCATTAGCTGATCACTAAGATAATCAGGTAGAAACTTCAGCATACACAACAAAAGATGCATACTACAAATACTTAGTTCAGAAAAGCCATTGCACAAAAACCAACAACTGCAATGATAAGCAGGAAAAACAAACTCTGGAAAGAGAGAAGAAGCTTATTTCCAGATTACCACATTATATAATTTTAAATGCTCATGTTAAAAAAATTGCAAGACATGAAAAGGAATTTTGAAAGTATAGTCAATACACAGGCAAAGCAATTAATACAGACAGTTCCTGAGCAAGCTCAAAGCATTGGACTTACTGGACAAAGAGTTTAAATCAACTGTTTTAAACATGTTCAAGGTCCTAAAGGAAAGCATGTCTAAAGAAATTTTTTAAAATCATAAGAACAATTTCTCTCTGAGTAGGAAATATCACTAAAGAGAAATTATGTACTTGAAGAATACAAATGTTGAAGTGAAAAAATTCACTACAGAAGCTAAGCAAATTCAAACAGAAAAAAGAAGCAAATTTGAAGTGAGGTCAATTGAGATAACCCAGGCTGATTAATTTTTTAAAATAAGGACAAATAAAAACAGATTACAAGATTCACATGGAACACCATAAAGTATACTAACATATGGGAGAATCAAGCAACCAGAAGGAGAAAGGAGAGAAGCATACAGAAAAACACTTGAAGAGATGATGTCTGAAAATTTTCCAAATTTAATGAAGACTATTAATCTAAACATCCAAGAAGCTCAATAAACTCCAAGTATAAGAAACTAAAAAAGATCCATACCCAACTATGGTATTATAGTCAAAGTGTAGAAAGCCAAAGAAAGAATCTTGAAAGAAGCAAGAGAGAAGCAACTTACATACATGGATCCTTAATAAGATAATCAGCTGACTTCTCATCTGAAACCATGGAGCCCAACGGTCTCCATGAGAATAACATAACCACAGTGCTGAAAGAAAAACATATCACACAAGAATCCCACATCCAGCAAAACTATTTTAAAGAAGAAAATAGAAATTAAGATATTCTGGGAAAAAAAAAAATGGAGAGAGTTTGTCACTACCAGACCTGCCCTATAAGAAATACTAAGGTGGAAGGAGACTAGAGAGTAACTCAAATCAACATGAAGAAATAAGGACTGGTAAAAAATAAGTGGGTGAAGGGATTTATATAGGAGCAAACAACAAATAGGTTTATGATGTATTTTATATTTATCTTATTTTTCATCTGTAACATTTTTTTTAAACAACTTCATAAAGCAATAGTGATAAATCTATATTGATGCACATAAAATATATAATGTAATTTGTGACAATAGCAGCATAAAGGCAAGGGTAAAAGGGTAGAGCAAAGTTTTTGTAGACAACTGAAATTTAATTGGTGGTAATCTGAACTAGACTGTTACACATTAATATAATAATTATGATACCAGGGCACTCATCAAGAAAATGGCTTAAGGTACATAGTAAAAGAAATTAAAAGGGAATTAAAATGCTATACAAGGAAATACTTATTTAACTCAAAAGAAAGCAGTAATGGGGGAATAGAGGTAAAAAAAAAGAAAAAAAGACCTAAGACACGTAGAAAACAATAGAAAAATGGTAGAACTGAATGCTAACTTATGAGTGACTACATATAGAAAGATCAAAATGGTGAGATGGGACCGGGTGTGGTGAGACGCTAATTTATGAGTAACTACATATAGAAAGATTAAAAGGTGAGATGGGGCCGGGCGCAGTGGCTCACACCTGTAATCCCAGCATTTGGGAGGCCAAAGGGGGCGGATCACTTGACATCAGGAGTTCGAGACCAGCTTGGCCAACATGGTAAAACCCTGTCTCTACTAAAAGTACAAAAATTAGCTGGGTGGGGTGGCACATGCCTGCAGTCCCAGCTACTTGGCAAGAGAATCACTTGAACCCAGGAAGGGGAGGCTGCAGTGAGCTGAGATTGCGTGACTGCACTCCAGCCTGAGTGACAGAGTGAAACTCCATGTCAAAAAAAAAGAAAAAAAAAAAAAAAAGGTGAAATGGGCAGAATAGACCTCTTTTTAAAATCATGATTCAACTATATGCTATCCATCTATAAGAGATTCACTTGATATCTAGACACAAATTGGTTGAAAGTAAAAGGATCGAGAAAGATATATAAGTAAGCAGTAATCAAAAGAAAGATGGAGTAGTGCTACTAATATTAGACAAAACCAACTTTCAGGAAACAATTTGTTAATGTCGACAAAGAAGAACATTTTATAATGACACAAAGGCCAATCTTTCAGAAAGACATATCAAACATAAACACATATTTATTTAACAACAGAGCCCTAAAATAAATGAAACAAAAACACACAAAAGTGAAGAAAGAAAAATAACTATACAATAATAGAGACTTTAATAACCTACTTTACAAAAGATCACCACTAAACAAAAGATCACCAGGAAAATAGACTATTTGAACAATATGACTAATCAACTAGACCTAACAAACATACACAGAACGCTCAACAACAGAGTACTCATTTTTCTGAAATGTAAATGGAACATCTTTCAGGGTAGACAATATGTTAGGCTAAAAAACAAGTCTCATTATATTTAAAATGATTGCAGTCATACAAAATCTCTCTCTAAACCACAATGGAAAAAAAATACAAAAAAAGAGAAAAACTAGGAAAGGTATAAATACTTGGAAATTAAAGAATGTGCCTTTAAATAATCAATCAATAGGTCAAAGAAAAAAATTAGGAAATACTTCAAGATAAAATGAAAAGATAACATACCAAAATTTATGGGATACAACCAAAGCAGTATTCAGGGATAAATTTGTGAAAGCTATAAAAGCTTCCAGTATAAAACAAAAAAGGCCTTGAATCAATACTAATTTTTCACTTAAAAAAAGGTAAAAAAAAAAAAAAAAAAAAAAAAAAAAAAAAGACCAAACTAAACCCAGAACAAGCAGAAAGAAGAAAATAAGAAAGATTAGAGTGAGGATAAACAGAAATATAAAGAATAGAAAACCAAGAGGAGAAAGTCAGTATGCCAATAGATTTGCAAAGTATCAACAAAATTCACAAAATTTTTGCTGCACCTGCCAAGAAAACAATGAAAGGAGACTCAAATTACTAAAATGAAGAATGAAAGAATGGCATTATTACTGGTTGTATGTAAGTAAAAATGATTACAAGGGAATACTATGAACACTTTTATGTCAAAAAATAGTAAAATGTAGATGAATTATAAAGAGTTTTAGAAAGAAACTACCAAAACTGACTCAAAAAGAAGGTAAAAAAAAAAAAAAAAAAAAAAAAAAAAAAAACCTGAAGAGACCTATAACAAGTAGAGATATTCAGTGATCAAAAATATTCCCTAAGAAAAACCGAGAACCAGACAGTTTCACTGGTAAATTCTATCAAATACTTAAAAATTAAGACAAATCCTTCATTAACTCTTTTGAGGAATAGAAGAGGAGGGAATACTTCCAAATTTATTCTATATAGCTATTTTTCCCCAATATCAAAACCAGAGACATCACATGAAAAGTAAACTACAGACTGATGCCCCTTTTGAATAGAGATGTAAAAATCCTTAGAAAAAACTAGCCAACTGAATTCAATACAAAATAAAAATAATTATACCCATATCAAGTGAGACTTATTCTAGGAATTAAAGGTTGATTTAACACGAAAAAAAATCACTTAATATACTATTTTAAGCCCTATAAATAGCATAAAGAACAAAAGCCACATGATTATCTCAACAGATTAAGATGAAACATTTTACAAATTTCAACACTTTTATGATAAAGAAAAATTCAACGAACTTGTAATAGAAAAGAACTTTTTCAGCCAAATAAAGGCTTTAATAAAAATGCATATAACTAACACCATACTTTATGGTGAATGACTAAAAGCTTTCTTCCTAAAATTAGGAAGAAGACAAACTGCCCACACCACTTTTTTTTTTTTTTTTTTTTTTGACAGAGTCTTGCCCGGTCACCCACGCTGGAGTGCAGTGGTGCAATCTCGGCTCACTGCAAGCTCCGCCTCCCGGGTTCATGCCATTGTCCTGCCCTAGCCTCCCAAGTAGCTGGGACAACAGGTGCCCACCACCATGCCAGGCTAATTTTGTGTGTGTGTGTGTGTGTTTTTAGTAGAGACGGGATTTTACCACGTTAGCCAGGATGATCTCGATCTCCTGACCTCATGATCCACCCGCCTTGGCCTCCCAAAGTTCTGGGATTACAAGCATGAGCCATACGCCTGGCCTGCCCTCACCACTTCTATTCGACATTGTGTTAGAGGTTCTAATCAGGACAATTAGTCAAGGAAAATAAATAAAACTCATCCAGATTAAAAAAAGAAGTAGTAAAACAATTTGTTTGTAGGTAATGTGATCTTATGTATCAAAAACATTACAGCATCCACAAAAAACAAACAAACAAAAACAGCTATTAGAGTCAAAAGGAGTGTAAAAAACAGGATTAGTATACAAAACCTAGTTGTACTTCTATGAAGAAACAATGAAAATCTGAAGTAAAATCAAGGAAACTATTTGATTTACAATAGCATCAAAAATTCAAGAAACATAGTAATCCATTTAACCAAAGAAGTGCACGACTTATACACTGAAAAGAACAAATTATTGATGAAAGACATTAAAGAAAATCTATATTAATGGAAAAATATTGTTTTTATGAATTAGAAGATTTAATATTAAGATGACAATACTATTCAAACTTCTCTATAGATTCAATAAAATCTCTTTCAAAATTTAAATTTTTTGGCAGAAATTGACAAGTTTATCCTAAAATTAATATAGAAATGGAAGAGACCCAGAATATTCAAAACAATGCTGAAAAAGAACAAAATTTTATGACTTGTACTTCTAAATTTTAAAAATTACTACATAATTACAATAATGAAGATAAAAGAGTATTGGCAGAAGGATAGACATATTAGTCAATGAAATCTCATTTAGAGTCCAGAAATAAATTTGCACGTATGTGGTCAACTGATATTTAACAGTAGGGCCAAGACTAATCAATGGGAGAAAGAATAGTCTTTTCAATCAAATAAATCTGGCACAACTGGATACTCACACGCAAAAAGATGAATTTGCATCTCTACCTCAGCATACACAAAGAACTCAAAATGTATCAAAGTCCATGTGAGAACTAAAAGTATAAAACTAAACTCTTAGAAGAAAATATTGATCGAAATGTTCATGATCCTGGACGGGGCAATAATTTCTCTGATACGACATTAAAACACAACAAAGAAAAAAACAGACAATTTTTTTCTGTGGAAAACATGTTAGTGGTTCCTCAAAACGTTAAACGAAGTGTTAACATATGACCCAGGAAGTTCACTCCTACATATAAAAAAAAGTTAGACAAATTAAATTTAATAGAGTTCAACTGAGCAAAGAACAATTCGCTACTCAGGCAGGCTCCCAAACCAGAACAGGTTCAAAGCCACTTTGGGACTGCCACATGGTTGGAAAACATTTATGGATAGAAAAAGGAAAATGATGTATAAAAAACAGAAGGGAGGTACAGAAGCAGCTGGAATGGTTACAGCTCAGTTCGCTGAACAGTTGGCCACCTGTGACTGGCCAAAATTCGGCTGCTGTGATTGGCTGGGATTCAGCTACTTGTTACAAGAATAGGTCACAGTCTGTGTACACATCAAGTTAGGTTACAGTTGAAGGAGCCCAGGGAACTTCACTCTTAAAATACGGCTCCCATAAAAATGCAGGAGTTCATGTTCTTTGCAGGGACATGGATGAAGCTGGAAACCATAATTCTTAGCAAACTATCACAAGATCAGAAAACCAACCACCACATGTACTCACTCATAAGTGGGAGTTGAACAATGAGAACACATGGACGCAGGGTGGGGAACATCACACATCACACCAGGGTCTGTCCGGGGGTGGAGGGCTGGGAGAGGGACAGCATTAGGAGAAATACCTAACGTAGGCGACGGGTTGAGGGGTGTGGCAAACCACCATGGCACGTAGTATACCTGTGTAACAAAACTGCACATTATACACATGTAACACAGAACCTAAAGTATAAAAAAAATTCTCAAAACTTATCAAATATATATATATGTATACATTTTTTAAGTTAAAAGCCCTTAGAGATCAAAGGGACACTTGAAGAGACTTCCCCTCTCTACATAAAGACAAGATGGGCCCACCAAAGAGGAGAACACTTTTCTTTTTCCTTCCCCTCCTTAGCTCATTATCTATTGCAGAAAAGACGACCAAGAATATAACTATGCCCAAACAGACCCTTTCCTAAGATGATGTCTGTCTCTTACACCCTTTCAAATTCCAAAGAGAACCATTTACACGTTAATCTCTGTTCCTCAACCCATTTATTCTGCATAGAAATTATTCATTACTTTTCCACAGAATTACCTATATTCCCCAGCTCCCTACCCCTCTTAAATGAAGCTATATACGTACCTGGGCCCTGATAGGACACGGCCTTATCACTCTGCGGCCCTTTGTATACACGTTAAAACGTTTGTGTTACTTCTGTGAATATGCGTTTTGTCAGTTGATTTTTCAGTGAAACTTCAGAGGACAAAGGGAAATTTTCTCATGTCCCCTGTATAATTCACTACCTACGGAGAACCCTTTAGGCTGAACTTAAAATGCGTAAGGCGGCAGCTACAGACCAAATTTTAAAATACCCAAAGAGCATAGAAAACATGTTGTGTCCAGAATTGGTGGGTTCTTGGGAAACTTGCTGACTTCAAAAATGAAGCCGCAGACCTTAGCAGTGAGTGTCACAGTCCTTAAAGATGGTGGGTCCGGAATTTTTTCCTTCAGATGTTCAGATGTGTCTGGTTTCTTCCTTCTGGTGGGTTCGTGATCTTGGTGACTTAAAGAGTGAAACTGCAAACCTTCGCAACTAATGTTTTACACCTCTTAAAGTCAGCGCGTCTACAGTTGCTCCTTCCTCCCAGTGGGTTTGTGGTCTCGCTGACTTCAGACGTGAAGCTACATACCTTCGCGATGAGAGTGACAGCTCATAAACGCTTCAAGTTTTCTTAAAAACTGAAAAAGAACAACCCATTCACAGTCCCTAAAAGACACCGCAGGAGGTTGCCACTGCTTGCAAGGGCAGCCTGCTTTTATTCCCTTATCTGACCCCACCCACATCCTGCTGATTGGTCCATTTTACAGAGAGCTGATTGGTCCATTTTACAGAGAGCTGATTGGTCCATTTTACAGAGCACTGATTGGTCCATTTTGACAGAGTGCTGATTGGTGTGTTCACAATCCCTGAGCTAGACAGAGTGCTGATTGGTGCGTTTACAATCCTTTAGCTAGACACAGAGTGCTAGACAGAAAAGTTCTCCAAGTCCCCACTAGGTTAGCTAGATAGAGTACTTATTGGTGTATTTACAAACCTTGAGCTAGACACAGAGTGTTGATTGGTGTGTTTACAATCCCTTAGCTAGACATAAAGGTTCTCCAAATCCCCACTAGATTAGCTAGACACAGAGCACTGATTGGTGTGTTTACAAACCTTGAACTAGACAGAGCGATTGATTGGTGTGTTTACAATCCCTTAGCTAGATAGACATAAAGGTTCTCCAAGTCCCCACTAGACTCAGGAGCCCTGCTGGCTTCACCCAGTGGGTCCTGCACAGGGGCTGGAGGAGCTGCCCACCAGTCCTGCGCCATGCTCCTGCACTCCTCAGCCCTTGGGGGTCAATGGGACCATGTTCCCAGGCGCAGAGGGTGGTGCTTGTCGGGGAGGCTAGGCCGTGCAGGAGCCCATGGCAGGGGAAGGGGGGCAGGCTAGGGCATGGTGGGCTGCAGGTCCCGAGCCCTGCCCCATGGGAAGGCAGCTGAGGCCTGGCGGGAATTGGAGGGCAGTGCCTGCGGGCCGGCACTGCTGGGGGACCCCGCGCACCCTCTGCAGCTGCTGACCTGGGTGCTAAGCCCCTCACTGCCCTGGCCGGCAGCACCGGCTGGCCGCTCAGAGTACGGGCCGCCAAGCCCACGCCCACTCGAAACTCCCACTGATCCGCGAGCACAGCGCGCAGCCCCGGTTCCCTCTGGCACCTCTCCCTCCACACCTCCCCTCAAGCAGAGGGAGCTGGCTCCGGACTCGGCCAGCCCAGAGAGAGGTTCCCACAGTGCCGTGGTGGGCTGAAGGGCTCCTCAAGCGCCACCAGAGTGGAAGCCGAGGCCGAGGAGGCGCCGAGAGTGAGGGCTGCTAGCATGTTGTCATCTCTCAATATATTTTCAGAAGAACTAATATGCAAATTTCCATAGTATCATTATTCATAATAACCAAAACATAGAAACAACTGAGGAATGGATAAACAAAAGAGGAACAGGGAGAGACCACTAATGAGAATGAGGCTTCTTTTTGACTTGACAGAAATGTTCAGACATTAGATCTTAATAATAGTTGTGCAAGTATGTGAATATACTGAAAAATATTGAACTTTATGCTTTATTTTTAAAATTAATTTATTTGATTTTTTAGTTGACAAATAAGAATAGTATGTATTTATTGTGTACAGCATGATGTTTTGAAATACGTATGCATTGTAGGATGGCTAAATTGAACTAATTAACATATGCATTACCTATTTATCATTTTTGTGTGTGGTGAGAGCACCCAAAATCCACTGTGATTTTCGAGAATGTAATACACTGTTGTTAACTGTAGTCACCATGCTGTACTGAATTATGCCTTTAAATGGGTAGGTTGGATGCTATGTGGATGGTATTTCAATGACTATGTGGATGGTATTTCAATGAAGCGTCTTTAAAAAAAAGAAAAAAAGTCTGGGCATCATAAAGAGAAAATGAAGGCCGGTTCTTGTCAGTGTTCTTACCTGGGCATCCATACTGGCTGAGCTATAACTGGGTGGTTAGCAAGGTACAAAAACTGGTTAGCATATTGAAGACAGGTTCAGAGAAGGGAGAGCAATTGTGGGAGGCACAGGTGGGTCCCCCAACTCTGAGGGTACCAGTCTACACAACTGCAGTCTAGGATTAGGGTCCGCAGAGCCCTGAAGGACAGGGAGGGAAAGAACAAAGCACCTGGGCTGGAAACACAGGGGATGCTCTGGGGACAGTGCTGCATGGCAGGAAAACCTGTCTTCAAGACCAAAGCCCATCTGGATACAACAAAATGTCCTCTTTGATCTGAAAGGGGCCATGTCCTGGTTCCATGTCTTATATACTAGGGTAAATTCAGGGTTATGAGCCTTTTTGTTTGGTGCAGGCAACACAGCTGCTAGAGGAGCCCCCGCGTCAGGAGACCTGATGGCGTTCACAGTCAGGGCAGAATTAACTTCATCCCAACACATGCCAGACGTTACCCATCCTCTTCCTGCCCTCCTTCCACCATAGTCAAATTGACAGTTTCTTATGTGCCCACGAGGCCCATAGGTTAGACTGTAGCAACACCCTCTATTACATGTGTTTGCCTGGCCATTTCCCCTTCTCAGCTATTATCTATAAAACATGTAAAGGAAGCCAAAAATATTTCACTCCAAAATATACTTCTTTGACATACCCTGCAGACACAAGAACACTCCTGAAAAGCTGTCTTTTGTGGGGGATATTTGCACCTGCAGAGGAAGTAAAGTGAAGTAAACAGCCAGTGCAAACAGGATTTCTCTTATGCCACCCCATGACCCTCCTTATCTGCAGCTACAAAAGAGTAGCTGAGAGCTTGACACCTTTCAAGGTCTGACAGAGAAACATTTTCCACAGACTACCATCTATATTTTTCCTCCTTCAGCGTAGGACTGCTACCTGTGAAGTTTCAACTGTTTAGCAAAACCACCTTTGCCTCATACTTTTTCCCTCTTCTCTCCCCGCCGCCCTATCCCCGCAGCAACCCATGACCTATCCTGCAGCAAAACCTGTTTCTCCATGCTGCAAGATCTGGGAAGAGGTTCAGGAACTTTTGGGTGACCTCAGGTTTCAGGGGTATTAGGCCCATGACCATTAGCAACCCTAAACATCAAAAGGGTAATTTGGTCATTGTTTCATGGCCATAGCCAGCTGTATCACAGTCGCTGTGTGTTAATATGCCTCTTCCTCCCACCCACCCGGTGTCTGTCTTTTTCCCTTTGAATCTCACTTCCCACGTTTCTGGAAAACACCAGAAGTGGAAGCAGTATGGTGAGATAATATGAGTATAAACTCTGGCATAGGACCACCCACGTTGGATTCCTTTCCCCAGTTACTGGCTGCATGACCTTGAGCAAGTCATTTCAATTCAGTGTGCCTCAATTTCCTTATTCATAGATGGAGATAATATTGTCTACCTCATAGGTTTATTGTGAAGACCAAATGAGCTAATACGTGTAAAGTGCTTAGAATGATCTCATGTGTATTAGCTATTATTATGATTATTTGTAAAATATGATAATAGGATTTCCTTTATAGGGTTGCTATTAAGCTATTGCAGTGCCTTGTCATTTAAGAATATGATAAATATTGGCTCTAATCATTTATCAACTACTGTCAATGCTACTTATCTGCACAAATCAGGAGAAAAATTAAATTTGCACCTATAAAGAACTTTTATTTCATTCCACTCTGTAAAAGCAAAGTCTAGAAATAGAAATACCCTCCTCACTTTACCCTGAAGGAGAAAGGCTGGGCAAATCCTGGCTGCAGCATGCCGTGTCACTGCCATCTTTGATGGACTGCTGTGGAATGAGGAAGAAAGCAGTCGGCCACTCACCTAAGCTGTTACCAAGGCAAGGAAACTAATCCAAAGGTTGTCCTTCTCTTCCACTTTCCACCCCAGGCATTCACAAAAGCAGGAACTGTGGCATTATAAATCACAATTGCAGACCCGGCTCCTAATTGTGAGACAGATGCCAAGTGGAAGCCTGCAGGCTCTGGAAGTGGGTGGAAGTGGACACGAATCTGGGATTTCGTCTTCCTAAGCATGGGACGCCAGGCAAATTATTTAAATTCCCTAAGCCTCTATTCTTCTGAAATAGTTACCTCTTGAATTTGTTATATATACTAAAACAAAACAAAACAAAAAACACAAAGTGCTTCAGACAGTGACTCCTATTTAATGAGTGTTTAAAGGATGATAGCTGCTCTTATTTCCTCTAATAAGGTCTTCAAAAGTCAAGATAGAAGACTCTTGGCATGCTCTACCTCAATATTGCCCTCAGACTGTTTAGCTGACATAGGCCTGATTTTCTCCAAATTAGACAAGTTCCAGTATCTTCCACTCCAACTGGAAAATGTGAGGCTGGGAGGAACAGCAGGAGCAATCCGGGGACCTGAAGACAGATGCTGGGACTAAAAAGGCAAGGCTCACTGCCAACACTGGTGTTTTGGGCTCAGTCACCAGGGTGTGGAGGTATCTACCAGGATACTAAGTCGTGAAGACACGGCAGCGGTGTGCTTGTCTGTTGGATAAGGTGCCCCACTGGATTCAATTGGTTATTCAGGCCTGAAGCTCGGGAAAATGTTCTCTGGGTTGGAGATAAAAATGTGGGTAGAGTCTTCACCTGGAGAGAGGTTGGGGGTGGTGGGGATAGAAGAAATAAGCGCTTGGAAAAAAGCTATCACAGAGAAGATTCTCCATAAGGCAGGGCTGAGGACAGGGAAAGTGGGGCTTGTGGAGGATACCGAGAAAAGCCTAGCCACAGATGCCAGAGGCTGAGGCTACATAGAGGCCAAAGGAGTGTTGTCAGTCCTAGGAAGGAATAGGGTCTCATGGACAGCCGAAGCATGACAGTGGACACCAAGGAAATGGGGGAAATACCTAGTATAGAGACAGGATTAAAGCTGTCAGACAGGAGAGCGAAGTCAGAGCCGACAGCAATGCTCAGCGATGGTAGGTAGGAAAGTGGACAGGAACAAGAGGCCCAGATAGCAAGACCAAGGAGGTCAGGTGAGGAGAACAGACAGCTGCATTTAGAAAAACAGGGCTTAGGCTGGGCCTGGTGACTCACGCCTGTAATCTCAGCACTTTGGGAGGCCGAGGCAGGCAGATCTCCTGAGGTCAGGAGTTTGAGACCAGCCTGATCAATATGGAGAAACCCTGTCTCTACTAAAGATACAAAATTAGTCAGACGTGGTGGCGGATGCCTGTAATCCCACTTACTCAGGAGGCTGAGGCAGGAGAATCGCTTGAACTTGGGAGGCAGAGGTTCGGTGAGCCAAGATCGCGCCATTGCTCTTCGACCTGGGCAACAAGAGCAAAACTCTATCTTGAGAAAAAAAAAAAAAAAAGGGAGAAAAACAGGGCTTAGAACATTGGAAGTGAAATAAGGATAATGGCCTAAAATATACAGTGACATGAGAAATAAGAAATGTACTAAGTATAGGCTATTAAAAACGATCTTTAAACCAAAATAAAACAAATTAAGATTTCATAGGAGAAGAAATTAAGCTTGCAGAAGAGTTAAGGCTGAAAGAAGAAAGTGAGCACTGTTGGCCACAGCCTCAAGGGAGTTACTCAGCCAGATTGCACCATATGTTGGACAAGCATATTTGTACCGAGGTGGGAGGACACAGGCATTTGCTGGGCTTTTTTTTTTTTCCTTGCACAAATGAGTCTGTGATTGAGAAAATTTTTCCATGTTTCAGTGGCAAAAAAGAAAAAAGTGTTCTTAGAAATGTCAATTCTTGACAAGAATAAGAGGAAATTCTATTCTGAGGAAAAGAGCAAGAAGTCATTTGCAGGAAACTTGAAATCTAATTTTCTCTTCTATGCAGTGGGTAGAAGAAGGGTTGTGTCATGAAGTTGTGAAGATTAAATGAGACAGTGACTGCAGACAGTGGAGGACAGTACCCACCATGCAGTGGTGCGTTATCAGCAAATGGTGTTGCTCCTTCTTCATCACATTTTAGTGCCACTACCTTTCTAGACAAGAGTTACTTATATAACATTTGGGGCAATGAAATGGACTAAATGATATGCATTTTTTAAACATTGAAGAGCTAATATGTACATGTGGCAATAAAAACTTACATAGGATAAAATCAAACCTCTGTCCTTAAAAAAATCATGAAGTAAAAACACAAACTGGAAGAGTATATCTGTATCACAAAAAATAATGAATATCAAAAGCTAAAGAACTTTTACATATAAAAACCAGCAACCCAAAAGAAAAATGAGCAAAAGATGTGAATAGGAATTTCACAGAATTTCAAAACTGAATGGTCAATAAACATGAAAAAATGCGCAACCATCTTAGTAATCAGAGAAATGCGCAGTAAAACCACAGTGAGATTCCATTTTACACCCATAAGATTTATATAAATTAAAAGTCTGCTAGTATCTGGTGTTGGTGACAACATGGAGCAATGGGAGTTTTTATATCCTGCAAATGGAATTGTAAATTGTCTTTTAAAAATCCCATTTACTAAAATAAAACTTGGCATTATCTACTAATGTTGGAGAAGATTTTCTTTTTAGCTGTGACAAGTATCTTGTGTTAATGAAAAGAGTAAAACTCTGTAAAATATTTAAAACAGTTTATTCTGAGCCAAAGATGAGTGACCAAGGCCTGAGGCATAGTCTCAAGAGGTCAAGAGAACATGTTCCCAAAGTACGTGGGCTACAGCTTGATCTTATACATTTTAAGGGGACAGAAGTTACAGGCAGGTATCAATCAAAACACATGAGATGCTTCAATCTGGAAGCACCAGATTGCTTCAATCTGGAAAGTTAGGACGAGTCAAAATGTGGGCTCCCAGGTTATAAGTGGCTTCAAATATTTCTGATTGGAAATTGCTTAAAAGAGTTAAGTTACTATCTAAAGACCTGGAATCATTAGAAGGAGGAGTGTCTTGGTTAAGACAAGGGGTTGTAGGAAGCAAGGATTTTATTATGCAGATGAAGACTCCAGGCAACAGGCTTCAGAGAGAATAGATGGTTAATATCTGATAAGTATCAGACCTAAAAAGGTATCAGACTCAGTTAATTCTCTTCTGGATTAAGAAAAGACTTGGAAAGGGAATGGGATTATCCAAAAATGTAGATTTTCCCTACATGAGACAGCTTTGCAGGGGCATTTCAAAATATGTCAAAAATATATTTGGGGGTAAAATACTTCAGTTTCTTTTAGGGTCTGCTATGTGTCATGTGATGCTGTACTAGAGTCAGGTTGGAATTTGGTACCTTATTACTTCGCATCTTATTGCTACAATCTGTTTTGTCAGTGTTAAGATCTCTGTTTTAATGCTGGTCAGTTGTGCCTGAATTCCAAAGGGAAGAGGGCATAATGAGGCATGTCCAACCCCTCTGTTCTAGCATGGCCTGAGGTAGAATTTCAGATTTACTTGGGAATGCCCTTGACCAAAACTGAGGTTAATTCAGTGAGTGGGGAGCTTAGAATTTTATCTGGGGTTCACATTGTTCAGATTAATCTTCATATTAAGAACAACAAGAAAAGCTAAATAATTTTTTTAAAATCTGTTCATGGCAGTGAAGGGTCTTGAAGACACTCAGGGTTTGAATGATCAAATCTTTGAGAAAAGGAAAACACATAAAAGCTTAAAACACATAAAAATTTGCAGTGGCATTTTGCCCTCGAGCATTTGCAAATGCTCATAATGAGGCATAGACAGTGAACAGAAAGTGACATGCCTCCATCTTTCAGCAGGCTTGCTGAGACAGGAGGCATGAGCTGAAGTTCAGGGCTACCAGCATAGCCAGAATCTCAGGACCCCAGCAAGGCCATCTCAATGATCTCAAAAGATGAGAAGAACAGCAAATTCAACCCAAAAAAGTAGAAGAAAATAATAAAGATAAGAGCAGAAAATTTTAAAAGGAAAAACAAATAGGAAATAGAAAAAAATTTAAAAAAACATAAGTTGTTTTTAAAATGACTAATAGAAGCAACAATTCATGAGGGAGTGATAGAGACAGAGATGGAGAGAGAGAGAGAAAGAGGTAAAAGGGAAGGAGAAAGCATGGAGCCCACATCAGGAATTAACGATGACATCATTAGAGGCTCTGCACATTAGGGGGTATTATAAAAAACTTTGTGCCAAAATTTTAAAAATTCAGATGATATAGACAAATTCATTTTTTAAAGAAAGGTTTACCAATTGTGGTGAAGAAGAAACAGAAAATATGAAAAATAAAAGAAGAATCATTTCCAAACTCAAACTCATAAAGCTATCAAACCTGGATATCAGAATCTGACAAAGACATGGGAAAAAATTACAGGCAAATTCTCATTAAACTATCTCATGAACATAGATGTAAAAATCTTAAGCAAAATAATCACAAACTGAATGAATCTAATAAGGTAACTTTTAAAATGTAATTCATAGCAATGAAGTTTGACTTATTCCAGAATTGAGTTTATTCTAACATTAAGAAACTGATCAATATATCTCACCACATTTATAGAAAAAGAGAAAAAAAAGTTCATCTCAAAGAACACAGAAGAAGCATTTTATAAAATTCAACGTCCACTTACAATTAATAGACCTACAACAAAAATTATACTTTTGTGTGAAATATTAAAAGGATTACCCTTGAGATAATTTAAAAAAACAAAGGCTGTCACTTAGCATTCAGCAATTGTATTGTCCTAGACAGTACAATAAGGGGAAAAGATAATTTAAAAGTACAAAGATTTGAAAGAAAAAAATAAAAATGTTATTAATTCAAGATAGTAAAATTCTGCATACAGAGAATCCAAAGGATATGCATATAGATTATTTGAATTAATAACTTAATTTAGCAACCATGTAAATTAGACTCATTTAGCCAGTATTTGCTGCTTCTGCCTACCTCCTGGAAAGGCGTAGATAGACCTGCCTGCCTCGCTGATGGTGAATGTGCCTGTGACTCTCTTTGGCCAATGGGCTGTGGGCAGAAGTGAGAATGTGCTTAGGTCTTTAGGGCTTCATGTGTTTCGTGTGTTTCTATTCAGCCCTCTGAGAGTTTCCATCTCCTCCTGGAGAAGAACACATAGCAGGTCATATTTGCTGACCCAACTTGTTCCCCAGCATGAGACACTTAGAATGGAGCTATCCTGACCAACCCACAGATTCATTCAGAAGCAGAGCAGCCCCGGCTAATTCCAAGTCCCACCACCTCATGCAGAGCTTCACCGCCTTAACCACTGCCACTGAACGCTGGGGTTATTTCTATATCGTATGCCTGTGCTCACAGCTGATAATTACAACATGATGCTGGATATGATGTCAATGTGTAACATTCAATTGCAATTTTATGTACTAAAAAAAGCAATTCAAAAAGGACATTGTAAAATATAATACCATTTGTAATACCATAGAACACAAATTCTGAGAAATAAATGTAATAAAAGATGTGTAAGAACTCTGCAAGAAAACTGAAATTACTAGAGGAAAATAAAGGCCTGAATAAATGAAGCAATAAGCCATTTTCATGTATTAAAAGCCTCAATATTAAAAGATGTCAATTCTCACCCATATTGATTTACAAATTCAATGCAATTCCAATCAATTTTTCATCTGATTCAAAATTTATATGAAAATACAAAAAATTGCAAGAATAGCAAAGATAGTCTTTAAGAAAAACAAAGTTGGAAGACTTACACTGCAATATACTAAGACTTTTAATAACTTACAGTAATTAAAACAGTATAATATTGGTGAAGGAAGGGAAAAATAGATCATCAGAATAGACCAACACACACTAAGAGCCCAGTAATAGATGCTTTCATGCACAATCACCTCAGCAAAGGCAGAGGTGACAATGTGATGCAGTGTAAAAATTGTGATCTTTTCAAGTAGGCCAATTTGATATACATGTAAGATACAACAGATGTTGACCTATTTTATACCCAGAACAAAAACTGATTATTGATGGATCACATAACTTAATGTGAAAGACACATTCATAAAGCTTCTAGAAAGAAGTGTGGGAGAATATGTAAGTAGTCAAAATGCTTTAGCAGGATATTTACGTCCCTAACCACAAAGGAAAAGGTTGATACATTAGACATTAAGATTCAGCACTTCTGGCTATTAAAACACTATTAAGAGGCAAAAGAGCAAACCACAATGGGCTATCTTTCTCAGTATACTTATAAAATTGAGAATTATTACACAGAAAATAAAAAATCCTACAAAGCAATAAGTAGGAACCAGACAATCTCATATACAAGTTGGAGAAATCTTTGAACAGATACTTCCTAAGTGGTTAATAAGCATATGAGACAGTGCTCACTATCATTAGTCATCGAGGAAATAGAAAGTAAGACCCCAATAAGACACAAGCATACACCCAGTAATATGGCCAAAACATTTTGTGAATGGTAATATTAAATATTGTCAAAGATATGAAGGAAATGGATGTCTGTCTCTGTCTCAGTTAGTAGAGATATATGTGAAAGTTACTTAGTAAAGCTAAATACACACAAATCCTGTGGTCCAGCAATCACCTCCTTCTAGATTGGGAAGAGCAAATCCATCTTAGGGAGGAATGTATCTTTGCGGGCAGCAGAAATACTATCTGCAGATATCCAAAGGTATGCATACATTTTTTACCAAAAGACATGTATGAGAATGTTCACAGCAGTTCTACTGGTAATAGTGAAAAGTGTATCCGGTTATAGTCGTGTGGAGTCACTGGTATCAAACTAACTCTTCTGCTCTAAACAACTATAAAAACTGCATTAAATATACAAGGCAACAACCCGTAGACACTGGACAATGATCCAGTTGGAGCTATAATCCTTGAGAGATGGAAAGCATAGGACAAGAGTTCCACGTTTGTTACCATGCAAAAGGGGCTTGCTGCCTCATGCACTGGAGCCAATACTATGACACTCGGTTTTTGACAACAGAAAACTTTTTATTGCTAGTTGACTCACAAGGAGACAGGACTCCAGCTCAAATTTGTCTTCGTGTGCTGGCTTAAGGCAGCAATATTATGATTGAAGTTTTAGTGGGCAGATTCTGGGATTGGTAGGTGATGGGTGGAAGGAAAGGGGAGATGTGACAAGTCCTTGAGCACGCACAGTTATGGCTTCGTGCTACCTCATGGGTTACATGTGCAAATGTTGGGTGAATTAGTATGAAACATGTGGTGGGAATTTGGGCTGTGATGTCCATAAGCAGGTTCTGCTCAGACTCCAGTTGGCCATATTTGTTCCAGCAGATTTCAGCCAGTTTTGTTATCTTACAAGCAGAGGGAATTGCAGTGTTTCAGCAAGTCGTTTCTATTCTTAGCTACCATCCTCTCAACTCCAGAATTTCTGTTAGTTACTTGCTTCTTTAACTCCTTGGGGGCCCGGTTTCACCTTCACCCTAGTTTTTTCCTTAGATGCATTTTCCCGAACCAGAGGATAAGGAAATAGATCATTTGCAGAGAGCATCTGTCTCATGATACATTCTTTATCAATAACTCCCATATCTTCAATTTTTTTGGGTTTGAGTTTTCTGTTTGTTGTTTTCATTGACAATCATACTGCTTTATTTCCTTTTGTCTTTGACTTTTTGTAACATAGTATTTCTTAAAACATTATTTACGTGAATTATTTAGAGCCTTTGTTTAAGTTCTTTTCCTCTAAAAGGATTTTGCTTTACTTCTTTTAGGGCCAGGGGGACTACCAACATAGAATACAATTAAAACAAATTCTCATAATTCATAAGTTAATTTTGGTCACAAAGATTCTAATTCTATTTTGACACCCCAGCTTCTGGTTTAGAATTGCCTGGAAAGGAAATTTTTATTCCTTTAACCCAAAGCTGATGCTGAGGAAGGTCACATTTTCTGACAGTCTCCATTTGTGCAGAAAGCTTTATGTTTTCATAGTTGAGTCACTGTGGCTGCATCTCTTTGAGGGCCTCGTATTTATGCAGGAATCTTCCATCCCACTTTCTCCCTTATGAACTCTACAGACTCTGTCTCCCAGCTCACAACAGAAGCACAGCAGGGATAGCTGATCCCCCCCGGGTCGCTGCCAGTTTGACTGATTTGCCTCTCTACAGTCACTCTTTCTTGTTTGGTGTCCTTTCTTGTTTTGCAGGTGAGAATAAGAGCCTTGAAAGATTGCCATGTGTTTTGCTAGTGCATTTCTAAAAAGATGATTTTAAAACATTTTCTATAGCACTTCAATTAAAAAATTTTTTTTGTAAAAAGTACCTTAAACAATTCTACCCTTCCATAATGCTCATCCCATTCCAGGGCACCATGGAAGTGACATTCAGGGGGCTTTTGTTATCCAGAGCCATGTGGGAGGTTTTCTTGCACCAAAAGCAGATATAGGGAGTTTAACCAGAGATATGCTGCTTCACAAGTAAACACACAGATCTCCAGTACATCAGCTCCTTTTTTCTGCTGTGGAGCTCTTCCCAGCCAAAATGGCCAATACAAAATACATTATTGTTTTCTTCTTCTCTTTTATTCATTAAAAGAATATATAATTACTGCTATAGGAAGTACGTCATGTGTTTCAAAATTTAAAAGTTAAAAAACATACAGTAAAAATTCTCCCATTGATTTTCCTACAAACACTCGTTTCTTCTCTGCTGAGCAACTGATATATTTTCTTTTTCTTTTTTTTTTTTTTTTGAGACAGAGTCTCGCTCTGTCGCCCAGGCTGGAGTGCAGTGGCCGGATCTCAGCTCACTGCAAGCTCCGCCTCCCGGGTTTACGCCATTCTCCTGCCTCAGCCTCCCAAGTAGCTGGGACTACAGGTGCCCGCCACCTCGCCCGGCTAGTTTTTTGTATTTTTAGTAGAGACGGGGTTTCACCATGTTAGCCAGGATGGTCTCGATCTCCTGACCTTGTGATCCGCCCGTCTCGGCCTCCCAAAGTGCTGGGATTACAGGCTTGAGCCACCGCGCCCGGCCGCAACTGATATATTTTCTAACATTTTTTGAAATAGTTAAATATTTTTAAAAAGATAGAATCTTTAACACTTCTCAGTTCTATAATTGTTTTTTAGGAGGGAACAAAGATTCAGTGAGCACCTAGTTTGTGCAAGGATCTTTCTCATTTAACTACCACCAAGCAGGTACAAGGTTAGAAATGGCAACATGAAGTGATAGATGAGAGCTTTTCAATAGTAAATCGAGGTATCACACTAAGCCTTTGTGATTTCAAAGTGCCATGCGTAGGTGTTTCTCCATCACCATTGGATGAAACAGAAATTAAAGTCCCTTATTGGAAGCTTCCAGATACTGATTCCACTGCCGGACCTTTAATTTGACAGGAACATCGATGTCCAGGGAAATCCAGAACTGCTTTCCTCCTTTGTTATGTGTTTTGGAGCAGTCTTAAGGAAGTGAGGCATCGATCCTGTGGCTCTCTCACAGACTGCACCTGCCATCCATCCCAGTGAGACTCTTCTTGGGCTAGAGTGCCACTGGTCAGGCTCAAAGCAAGACACTGGATAAAGGAAGATGTTTGATAAGCTATGTTAGAATGACTGCCTGGCATCATTCAAATGACAATACACTTTGGAAACCAAATGTTAATACTGACTTTTCCCTGTATTGCCTGTGTGGTCATGTAGGAGGCACTCAATCTTGCTGGGCTTTAGTTTCCTCCTGTAACCTGACAGGCTGGACCAATTGATGCCCACAATTCCCTTTAGGTCTCACTTTTTCACAGCAGCAGGGTAAAGATGTCCACTTAGCCTTGGGAAGAGGAGTGCTGTCCATTCAGAAAAGGCAGAATCTCCTGACAAGGAAGCTCTAAGTCAAGGGTGGGACTATCTCCCCTTCACTGAATCAAGCTGACACCAGGGTGTTCACAGTTAGGAGTCCAGGACAGGAGTGCCCCCTTAGGATTTAGCTTGTCTGAAAATGTATCCTGGAGTGGGGAGAAGCGGGGAAGGGGTTAAGTTGGGCATCCATTCAATAGCTGGTTTTATCTATTTTTTTTCCTGAAGCAAAACCACAGGTGGCATAGAGAAAGGTTTAAGAATCAGTCATGGGTCGTGCGCGGTGGCTCAGACCTGTAATCTCAGCACTTTGGGAAGCTGAGGGGGGCAGATCACCTGAGGTCAGGAGTTCGAGACCAGCCTGGCCAGTATGGTGAAACCCCATCTCTACTAAAAATACAAAAATTAGCCAGGCGTGGTGGCACACGCCTGTAATCCCAGCTACTGGGGAGGCTGAGGCAGGAGAACTGCTTGAGCCCAGGAGGCGGAGGTTGCAGTGAGCCAAGATGGTGCCACTGCACTCCAGCCTGGCTGACAGAGCAAGACTCTGTCTCAAAAAAAAAAACAACAAAAAAAAAACAGACCTGAGTTCAAGGCTCCACCCTACTTTTCCCATGTGAATTCTTCCAGCCTCAGCTATGTCAGCTGAAAACGAGAATTGGGTAAGCCTCATGCCATTGAGTGGGGTAATGAGTCAGCCTTGGCGCAGCGTATTCCTGTGGCATCTATGGTGTGCTCCTGCCTCTCGTGCACACTGGGCTCTCTAGTCCTGTGGACTCTCCTCTGGTGTGTGACATTTGGCCATGCCCCTGCTTGCCTGCCTCTCAGGCTTTGTTCATGCTGCTTCATCTGTATGCCTGCTTGGAATGAAGGACCTCACCTCTCAGGGAAGACAGTGGAGAGCTGCTAATAAGTCCAGATATCTGGGCTCTGCCTCCAGGGGTTCTCATTTCACTGCCCTAGCACTGCGGTCATGCTGTGGCCTGAATGTTTGTGTGCTCCTCAGAATTCATATGTTGAAGCCCTGATCCTGAATGTGGTGGTGTTTGGATGCAGGGAAGTGATTAGATTTAGATGAAGTCTTGAGGGTGGAGAGCCCCGATAGCATTAGTGTCCTTATAAGAAGAGGAAGAGAGACAGAGTTTTCTGTCTGCCGTATGAAGACACATCCAGAAGGCAGCTGTCTGCAAGCCAGAAAGCAAGCCCCTGCCAGACACCACCAAATCTGCCAGCACTTTGATCTTGGATTTCCCGGACTCCAGAACCACGAGAAATAAGCATTGCTTAAACCTCCCGGTCTGTGACATTTTCTTATGGCAGCCTGAGCTGACTATGACTGGCCCCAGTGATTTGGCCCCAGTGATTCCTTTGTGCAGCCACAGTGTGGTGGGAACCACAGCAGTAGGGTCTCTAAAGGTTCTCAGAAGGTAGACGGCTGAATCAGTGCAGTTCTGTTCACCTGTGTGATGGCTGGATCCCAGGCATAAATTAGCCTCATCAGCCTTGGCAGTCGAATGCCATTCTCTGGGAGCCTAGGAGGAACAACAATAAGGAACCACAGTGACCGGGTTAAAGAGATGGAATACACAGAATTTACCACCCTCCAGGAAAGCTAAGGACAGTGGATTCCTCAGGGCTTGCGAAAAGGCACCAGCAACAATTTTACTGCTTTCTCTTGCATTTTAATTCATCAGAAATTCCAGACTACATTGGGTTTTCTATTAGGTACATGTGTGTATACACACACACACACACACGTATATATACACACACACACGTATACACACACACACACACACATATATATATATATACTTTCTTCTCTTCTAATCTTTACGAGTATTAACCCAGGAGGTGGATATTATTATTCCTGCTCAGAAAGATGAATTAAGTTGTTGAAGATCATATGGGTAGAAGTTCAGAAGTAAGGATTCAGATACAGGTCTTTCTAGTTTCAAAATAGAAGCCCTTTCTGCCCTGTTACACCATGTTCTGATCACAGAGCAGAAAAAACAAATCGTTAAAATTTGTATGCTATATAAAGAAATAGAAATATTTTCTGCAACCAGTAACATCAGAGTTTGAATTCTCACATTTCCAATTTTCTCAGTGAGTACAAGGGCACTTATAACATTTTCAAAATTAAGGTTCACATAGTTTTATTTTCCTTCTTGGATAAATATATCACTACAAACTGTTTTTGCATATTCAAACATATGCCCAGAACTCCATTCAGCCTGGATATGGTAGGTTTCAAAGTTCTTTTCATGCCCTACTTTCTGTAGAAGGTCTTTCATGATCCTTCAACCCATTTATAATTATATGTCATTATTCATAGTTTTTAATGGTGAGTGGCTGAATATACAAATAAACAATGGCCATATGCAGCAGCTAAACTCTGACCCAAAACCTTTGCAACAACCAGCCCAGAACAGTCAGGTCCTGATTAGCCACTGGCATCGTCCCTAATCGTTGCCCGTGCTTCCAACTGAGGACGAACCAGAGAAACTCAAATGTACTCCCCAAAACAATCATATAATGTCTTAGTCTGTTCAGGCTACTGTAACAAAATGCCATAAACTGGCTGGGTTAGAAACACAAATTCATTTCTTGTGGTTCTGGAAGTTGAAAAGTCCAAGATCAAGGTGCTGGCAGATTTGCTGTCTGGTGAAGATGCACTTCGGGTTCATAGCAGATGCCTTCTTGTGTCCTCACATAGTGGAAGGGGTGAGCACGCCCCCTCAAGCCTCTTGTATATGGTCACTACTCCTATTCCCAAGGGCTCATCCTCAATGTTATCATCTCCCCAAAAGCCCCACCTCCTAATACCATCCCGTCGGAGGTTAGGATTTCAACATACACATTCGGGAGTATAAAAATATTCAGATTATAGCACATAGGATGTCCTGTGTATAGGTAGTCCACCTACAGACTCCCCATGCTGGCAGCCTCCAATCAGAGCACCCCCGAGTCTTCCTCGTTTTCCACTGTAAAGGTTCCCACACCCCTGCCTGCCTTTGAGTCTCTGCCACATGCAGGTTATGGTGGCTGACTTCCCTGTGGTGTAGCAAGCTCTGAATAAATACTCTAGTCTCATTTCAGTGATCTTCATTTATTTCCACAAAGAACTACAACCGCAGTGTTCATAAAATGCGGGAGATGCTGATATGCTTGGGGACTAGAGGTTAGACTTTCATTATTTTAACCCTCAGCTTTCTCTTACCTGGCCAGATGCCTGGCTGGAAAGGGGAAGGGGTAGAATATCACATCCACTGTGCCCAGAAGTCCACTCTGCAACCAAATCTTATTGCATGAGACAACAATAAAAGGGGGGTGAGTTTGAAGCTAGTCAAACCTGTATAGATGCTAGCTCTGGTGCTCACTAGCTGGGTGACCTCAGGCACAGGACCGACACCTCTGGGCCCCCATCTCCTGCCCTGTGGAACGGGATGAGGAGCACTTACCCCATAAGGCTGTTGGAAGAAAACGGTTGTCATTCCACATGGTTGCCAGAGCAGGAGCTTAAAGGGCATGAGTCCCTCCGGTATTTTTATTTAAGCAGATCCCCTGTAGGATTTTGCTTTGTTATCACTTACCTATTTCAAATGGAAAAATGACTTGTTGCCTGTGTAAACCCTATGTAAACCTTTAGTATATCTTAACATTCATTAACACAAATTATTCACCCAATTTTTTTTTTACACAAGACAATTGGCTGAGTGCTGAGGGGGCACAACAATACCTAAGGCATGCTTCTGATTCGCTCACAATTTAATTGGGGAGAAAAAAATCGTATATACAAACAGAAGGAGTAGATAATGTAATACAATATGCCAGACTAGAGACAAAAGCAGTGAGCGTTACTAGAGTTTGTAGGAAGCTGTAGGCAGCCTGTGGTGGCCTGAAAATGATGTGTGGCAAGTTGGAGCTACATTTGGGTGTTGAAACGCACATAGAATTGGCTCAAAAGTGAATTGTGTATTATTTTCAATATTAACATTTTTTGTTAGAAAAATATTCATATTAAACATTTTAATTTTTAATTAAAAATTAAAATTTTAAAAATTTTAATATTAAAAATTTTATTGGAAAATAGTAATATTAAAATTAATATAGAAAATAGTACACAATTTTTAAAATATTATATTACATAATAATACACAGTATTACATAATAATACACAATATTTTCAATATTGTATTTCAATATTTTGTTATTCTGAAATTTTCAAGACCCAAAAAAGTACAAAAAAAGAGAGAAATTACCCACCATCCACATTTCAATCACTGGTAATATATTGGTGTGTTTACTCTTAGCCTTTTTTGCAATATATAATCTTAAAATTGTTAAACAGAGTTGGAATAATTAAATGCATGCATGCGTATATATATATCGCTAACCTTAAGTAATAAGATTCAGTAAAGAGAATTAAGTATAGAGCATATTCAAGTGCAGAACTTGAGGATGGTCACCTGAAAGCCACAGTCACTCCAAACGAATGAGGTCAGCGTTCTGAAGTGCATCTTGTTCAGATACGCTTAGGGTAGCCCTTTCGCTCTACTCTCTGCTAATTGATTTCCCTTGCTTCCTGGAGTGTCTGGCTTTAAATGGCCTGGAATCTTAATAATGACAATTATTTTGGCAATAGTATGGCTTCCAATAATTCTGAAATGAAGTGTCCATTTTTTATGGACTGACTGGAAGAAGTTAAAAATCCCCTTTGTTTCCATAACATTCCAAAGTCATGAGTTAGTCTGAAAGCATATCTGCTGTCTATGTAAATATTAGCAGTTATTTCCCTTGCCAACTGACAGGCTGTAATTAACGCCATTAACTCTGCTTGTTCAGCTGAGGTCACTTCTGGAAGATGAGCACTTTCTAGTTCCACAGTCAAAGCTGCTACAGCATAACCTGCCCTGATATTCCAGATTCATCCTTTAAGTAAGATCCATTTGTAAACCAAATAACATCACTGTTAGTGAGGGGGGTTTCTTGTAGGTCCATTCTAGGAGAGAGAAGCTGGTTGTTTAAGAATATGCAATTATGCATCATTTCATTTGAAGGCAGGGGCAGAAGAGTGGCAGGATTTAGGTTATTTCATCTGGAGATTCTAATAGGGAGATAAGAAAGAAAAAGAGCTTCATAAGAAAGAAGTCTACTAACTGAATAGCATTGAATGTGGTGCCAGTTTAGTGTTAAATGCACTTCCACAGAATGGGAAATAAAGGAAAGATCCCATCACTATTTCTTCAGTTACTCTTACTAGCAGGACAGTAGCCATTACTGCCTTCATACAAGGGAGCAATCCTCTAGCTACGGGGTCCAGCTGCTAACTGTAGTATCTACAGGTCTATCTTCAAGTTGATCTTCACGTTTTTTGAGTCAGAATACCTAAGGCATTTTCCTGATTTTTATGAACAATGAAAATAAAATATTATAATTTGGATGCCCCAATGCTCGAGATATCTATAAGAGTTTTTATAATTTCATTTAATGTTAACTGATTTTCCTCAGTTCATTCCAAGGGGTCTGTCTTACCTTGTTTTAAAAGAGTATATAAAGGTTGAGGTTTCAAGAAGAAGTTTGGGGTCCAATTTCTAAAGTATCCTGCCAACGTCCAAAATCCTCTCGGTTGTTTCTCAGTTTTTTGGGATCGAGAAGGCTAATATTTATTTTATTCTATCTAGACTGATTAAAAACCCTCCCTTTGATATTAGGTGACCTAAATATATTGTTTGTTTTAGACGAAATGGAAGATTTTCCTTTGAACCTTGTGTCCCTTTAAAGCTAATTGTTGTAGTAAATAAATTTCCTCTCCTGTGGAGGCTTGCCTATCCCTTGGACAGAGAAGTAAATTGCCCATGTATCGTATCAAGGTGGATCTCTAAGGGAATTCAACGTCCAAAATGTTGGCTTTTAATATTTCTGGAAAATAAGTAGGACACTCAGTGTATCCCTGAGGCGTGACCGTCCATGCGTATCATCTGTCTTCCCACATGAAGACAAAAGGATATTGACTCTGTTTATCTAAAGGAATGCACTACAAGGCTTTATTACAGTGAAGAACTCACCTTCTGTTGGGATGGCAGTCAACGACGTATGGGGCTTTGGTGCTACTGGATGTAAGGACTGACTGTCATTGCTCTCAGATCCTGTACCAATCCCATCCTTTATCATTTGGATTCCTTATGGGGAGGATAGAGTGTTACATGGGCTTGTAAAAGGAATAATCAAGCCTATTTTATATCATTCAAAATTATGGGTCTTATCCCCTCTGAGTCCTCTGATCTTAGAGGATATTAAGGTTCAGAAAAAGTTTCGATGGATCTATTTGAATTTTGATAGGGTCAGCCCAGATACTTTTCACAATATCAGTGGAGGCGTTTGACCACAGTTAATCAGGTACTATTTTTAATGGCTCTTATAATTCTTCACATCTTTTAATTCTAAATATATTTCCCCCTTTTGGGAGAATGAGATGTGGGTATTTTATAATTCTAAAAAGCGTCTCCCTAACAAATGGAAGGGGGCTGAAGAAAGCAAGAAAAAACATGAATTCCCTGTAGGGGACCCACCTGCAAAACGACAGGTTGAGACTTAACATACTGATATATAAGTATTTGTTTTACCCGCCATTTGTATTTTTTTTCACTCCTTGTAGTAAGGTGGAATTTGTCGCCGATGATGTAGCTCCAACGTCAGTAGGAGCTTGTATTTGTTCTTCGTTTCCATTTTCCCTAAGGTATTAATGAAGACAAACAGAAGGTGTCTTTTATTTCCTCAGAGCACCCCTACTCTCCCTCTGCTTTGGCCTGTTGCTGTTCTTTCCATTTTAATTTTATATAATCCTTTTTGAAATATCTAGGCTTTTTCCAGTGATTGCAAAGTGGAGGACTGGGTCAGTTTAGGAACTTCTTAAGCTGTTTGGGAGCTACAAAATGGGAAGGCAATTGTTTAGCTGGTTTTATTGCTCTGTTTAACTTTCCTTTCCTTTTCTTCCTTGGACAGAGTGTGGAACACTTGATTAGCAAAATTAACAAGACCATGAGTTTGAGAGGTAGTCCAAAGGGAGCATTGTCTCTTTATTATAATTGCCAATTCTTCATCCAGTCTGTTTATAAAATTGAATAAAGGGGATTCAACTTGATTTTGGTACAATTTTGGTGGTTAGTATAACCTTCTTCTGATAGGCCTAAATGTTATTTAAATGCTTTTGTAAACATCTTTTATCGTATGACACTACAGGCTCACTGAGATTTCATCAACATCATTGGGTTTTGTTCCAATCAACTACTCTTTGGAAAACTAAAGGGACAGTGTCTAGTAAAGCTGTGGCAGTATTGTGGGTCCATTCACGATGTGCTTCAGAAAATTCATGGAAGTCCTCTGAAGGATTGCTCCAATTTGCCTTTGCTATCCAATCGTTGACTTTACTTTCTGACACCAATATGTGGACCACTGGCCCAGTAATCACTTGATTCATGAATGAAAGCTATAAAGATAAGGAATTGTTGGCATCTTGGGAAAGTAGAATGAAAACGTTATTTTCACGGGGAGATTTGAAAAACATCTTGGACAAGTTGGGAATGGACTGTGGGGTGCCTTCAATACAAGAACGAGTGGTAGAATTATAATCCGTGAACCTCGGATACCCACAGAGGAATTTTGCAAGGGCATGTCACTGTGAGAGTAATTAATTTTGCAAGTAATCCCCTGGCTAATTGTGAGAAGGTTGGAAAAGGCAGACTGCAAACAGATAATCCACTGGTGAGTTTGTACCACTCAAGGGTCGCCCTTAGGCTGTGCCAATTTTCTACGCGTGAAGTAAGCATATCCGGGATAACAGTGAGGGTGGGGTGGAAAAGAGACAGGGAAGAAGTGACCTGCAGGATGTGAGAACAGACTGGACGTGGAGAGAAGGAGTCCAGTGGGCCATAGTCACCTGTCCTGGAGGACTGGGGTCCTCTGGGTGTGGATGGAGGTCATGGGAAAGAGCTGGTTAGAGCTGCATGGGCATGCTTTTTGTTGTATTGATGTTATATGGGCTGCTGGCATCTGGATCTCAGAAACAGACCAGAGAATACCTGGAAAGCTCCAAGTGACGAACTTTGCTTAATAATGGATGCAGGCAAGTGGAGGTCTGATTAAATTTGGTGGACTTTTCAATTTTAGGAATCAAAAGTAAACAAAAAGAAACAAAAAAAGAAATAAGATGTTTACACCAATAATTATTGTGGCGAACAGTGACTGTCGACAAGAGGGTTTTCTTTGTTAGTTTTAAGGATTAGGAATAACCATCATAAAATGGACCAAAACTTGAAAAAAAATCTGTGTATTGCTGGAGCATCCCCCAAAAATTTACTCCATTATTGTTTTCTAATCATCGCCCACAGTCATTATGCCAAACAGGGCTAGAAGGCTGGAGGACAGGCAGGAAAGGCAGTTCCAGGAGCTACTAACCATCCGTGCAGCTGAGAAAAATTCATCTAATCAGCAAACAGTCTGGAAATCCACCAGGGAAACAGAGAACAGAGGATGAGAGCATCAAAAAATCAGATGGGTTCAGAGGGAAAAGGTGCATCCGGGTCCTT
Source organism: Macaca fascicularis (assembly GCF_037993035.2). Lineage (NCBI taxonomy): Eukaryota > Metazoa > Chordata > Mammalia > Primates > Cercopithecidae > Macaca > Macaca fascicularis. The sequence continues at coordinate 2,517,822 of NC_088386.1, forward strand.
TTCAGAGGCATTTGGCAAAATGCCAGACTGTTGCAGCAATCAAGCACTTTATGTCCCTATCAAGGGCATCACCGTGATGGCCACAGACCCAGATCCTCACGGGAGCATCAAGCAACACTGCCCAGACCACCCCAGCAATGTCACCAGGGCTGCACACCAGTGTCCACGTGTCCCCATTCCAGGCACCACACCCTCAGCTTCATAATATGGATCCACACAAGCGGCTGCAGAGGGGTTGCCCAGTTCTCCTTAGAGGCCATCGTGGCACAGAAGAACTGGACCCTAACAGATGCTCTGACACCAGGCGCTGGTGTGACCTTCAAAACGCTCAGGTCCAACTCATAAGAACAGGGTATGTCCTCATGAAGAATTGCAATTACAGAAAGCAACACACAAGCTAAACAACCAGGAGTGCACTCGTGGCAGGGAGGGGACTTGCAGGAGTCCAGGGCAAGTAAAGGCTGGGGCAATAACAAGCCATGGACTGACAGAGTGCTTGCAGCCAGGCCCCGCTGCAGTCACAGCCTGTATGTCATCTCAACCGATTCTCACAGCTGCCTCCACCCTGCAAACTGGAAACTGAAGCTCAAACACATTAAATAGGTGGCCCAGAGCTTGGGGGTCCAGGAGTTCTAAGCATCAACCCTCACTCCATCTTTGGCTAGAGAAGACAAGAGGGGCCAGACCCCTCAGACCCATTCTGTGGAGGCTGTGTGTGTGTCTGAGGATGCCACACAGCATGCAGAGGACCCGGTCAGTGCTTCCCTCTAGTGACATTCCCATTTCTAATTTAAAGCTAGCCTGATGTCAGGAAACTGGCCCTGAGCCCAGGTGTGGCTGTTTACTAACTGTGGCCTTGGGACATTCACTCTGCCCCTCAGGGTAGCAAGAACAGAAGAAAAAAAAAAAAAAAGTTGCCACTGCAAAGGGCCTGGCACCTTAGCACCACCTGCCATTCCTGCACCTGGGGGCTTGGGTGAGAACCTAACCATCAGGTCTGGTGCTGCCCGTGCGTGGAATATGAATGCCCACTTTGGGGGCATCCGGGCCCCACACACAGCTCTGCACATCCTCACATGTGCCCAAGTCCCGTCAGAATAAGACTTTGTTTTCCATGACATTCTCTCCAGAACATTCACACAATCTTACCTCTCCAGCCTCAGCCACAGAGCTTCCTGCTGACAGAGGCAGCAGCCTCTGCAGGGCTGAGATCACGGACTTTCTGACGAGGGTACCAAGGCCCTTTCATGACACCCCACAGTCCAGCGCACTCTGAGCCTGTTTCCTCATGTGGCGGATGGACTCATGGTTCCCCTCTAGGTGTGCAGTGAGTGTGCGGGTGAAAGGATGTGAGCAAAAGCCCGGCACACCACAAGCATGCGACATTAAGCAGCTCCCATTCACTTGGCCAACCTCCTGCAGCCCCTCGGATATCTCAGAGTCCAGAGTAAGTGCTGAGAAGTAAAGACGGTGATGAAGAGCTTCAACTTCTGAAGAACTCCCAACCCACAGGGTAGCCAGAGAAGCAGATGGCCCTGGGACAGGTGACCTACGGAGCACAGGTCAGGAGGCTCCGAATAGAAGACACGTCATGTTGGTGTGTAAAGCCTCCCGCAGGGAGGCTGCTGGGGCCCCCAGTGCCTGTAGGTCTGCCTGCTGGGGCCCCCAGTGCCTGTAGGTCTCACTGCTCTCCCGAGCCCCATCTGTGGGAATCGGAAGAGCCTGCCGGCCTGGTGGGATTTCGACGTGGCTGAAATGCTCACTCCCTAAGCCTTACGCTGTCGCAACTCAACAAGACTGAGCAGTAAAAATGGATTATGTGGTGAGTCCAGAAATATGAATAAAACTGGTTTTCTTTGGGGACATGCCACCTTACACTATCAGATATTAGCACCTTAAAGAAAATCAGTGCATTGTGTGTGCCCATTGCCAAAGAAGAATTTCACAATTTCTCCAGCCCTGAGAAGCGTTCGTTGACTAGCTCTCCTTGGAAGGCTCCAAAACTTCATATTTATATCAGGGAGATTCATCCTTCTTTTCGAAGACCAGTCCCAGGTCGCATGCCTCCATTTTTATGACATTTGTCCTCGGAATTGCTCATCAAGACAGACACGGTAATGGTCATTTCAAACACAGCACAAATTATGCCAGTGGCGGAGGGAGCCAAGCCTTCAGAGCCTGGAGTGGAAGTAAGAAGCCAGGCAAAGGGCTTGTCACACCCTGGAGGGGAAATAAATAAAGCTGCAAGGTCTCAGCGCACATTCCGGTCTTTGATTTGTAAGTTCTCCACCAGAGGCTTGGCGGGGGTGTGAGGACTCGTCTTACCAGCTACATCAATGTCACTAGGCATTGACGGTGATGATTCCCAAAAGTAAATTACCTGCAAGAGACGGAAATAGCAAACGACTCGTAAATGAAATATAACTCATTTGTTGTCATATATATTAAACTAGATATAATCTATTCTACTTTAAATTAAAAGTATGTCGTTGAACTATGTACTCTTTTACACCATTTTATTTGAAATAAAAATAAATAAGAAGTTGGCATAGCAAGCAGTTTATTTGTGTCTTCACAGAGGATTGGAGGCTTGCTGCTTTGAGGAATGAGCATATCATAATTTTTTGGTTTTCGTTTGCCAACTTGACACTTCTGTCATGGAGACTTCTAAGGGCAGAGAATGAGCCACTGCCCTCCAAGGACAGATCTGCAAATGTCTCTCTCATGAACGTCTGGCAGCCTGGCTGATAGCCTGGCTCCCACACCTGCAAGAAGTGGGGACTCTAGAGAATCACAGTCAGCCTTCCTGGCTTGGGAGGGGATGGCAATTTGCTCTTGAGGAATGTGTTTTTACATCAAAGTGTTCAACCTTCTTTATTCTGCCTTGTTTTATTTTTTAAAGCACTGGCAGATACTGAAGAAAGAACCCTAGCCAGAGCTCATGTCAACATCCCTGTCAGCAGGCGCTCTGTGACTTTCAGGTGATGGATCAGACTCCAAAACTACATGCGCACACACACATATATATGTACAGACACAGTCACACACAGACACAGATGCACACACAGACACACATGTACATACACCCACCCACAGACATACATATACTCACATGTATGTACACAGACACACACAGTCACACACAGACACACATATGCATACATACACCCACTCACACATAGACACACATACACTCACATGTATGTACACAGACACACACATTCACACAGAGACACACATATACATACACCCACTCACAGACATACATACACTCACATGTATGTACACAGACACACACATTCACACAGAGACACACATATGCATACATACACCCACTCACACATAGACACACATACACTCACATGTATGTACACAGACACACACATTCACACAGAGACACACATATACATACATACACCCACTCACACATAGACACACATACACTCACACATATGTACAGACACACACACACATGCACATCCATACACACAGGGAGACACACGTATCCAAACATATACACACACACTCACACGTAGACACATACAGGCACACACACATCCACACATACACATTTACACCCACTCACAGACACACACACTCACACATACGTACACACATAACCACACACACATACAGACATATGCACATACATACTTGCCAGTGCACACACACATACATCCACACAGCTACACACATACACTCGCTCACATGTAGGCACAGGTACATTCACACATATGTACAGACACAGCCACGTGCACAGAGACACACACACAGACACATACACACAAGCACATACATATCCACACATGTATACACATACACCCACTCACACATAGGCACACACTTACATATATATACAGACACAACCACACACACATACACACATGCACTCACATCCACACATATACATATACGCCCATTCACAGACACACACACACATACACACATAACCACACACACACACACACGCACATACTCACCAGTGCACACACACATCCACACATCTACACACATACACCTGTTCACATATAGACACACATATACACATACATGTGCAGATACACACATACACACACCTCTAGCTTCTTGATTTTGGGGTATAATTTTACTGCTCTTATATTGTACCTAGAACCTAATATGAAACCAGTCATATGAGAGGTGCAAAGTGAAGATCAAGTCCATTCTATTTGATTTCCGAAACAGGCAAGTTTTCCAGGGCAGAGAATCCAGCTCAGTGTCCCACCTAGTGCCCTCATGGGCACCTGGACAAGCCCCAGTGGTGCCCCCGGCCAGGTTTGTTCTACCACAGAGGCTCCCAGGGCCATCTCCAGAAACACCCTTCAAAACTTTTCTTTCCAGAGCCTCCCTTAGTTAGAAGCAGAGTCAACAAAAAGAATTCCCTGTGTCTCTAGGAGAAAGAGGTCACGCCAGTTTTCTTCTCCATGGAATCTAGGCTGGTTTAAACATAATTGACCCCATAGTGGGTACATGCCATTATACCTTTATTCAAACCTGTAGGTTAGAACTAAAATGTGTGTCAGCTGATCCCTGCTGTTTATGGAAAAAGAGCTGTGTGGAGCTTAGAAAGCAAGCAGAGTAAGACACGGCATAGAGAAGCCAAGGAAAGCCGAGGAGAAAGTGTGCCTTGCGGCATGAGGAAGCGGGGACGTGGTGAATCAGAGACGCCATTGCATCTCCTAGAGAACTGCTCTCAGCGGGCTCAGAGAGACAGGTGCCAGGGCCACGACACTACAAGCCACCTAAATGCCCATTAGGATTGGAGCACAGCTCAGGACTACGATGCTACCACACTGCAGGGTACAACTCAGCCTTTACAAGGCACCGGATAAATATGGCTTAGAATAGTTTCCAACTTATCACTGATTGTAAAAGGCAGTATGTGGAGACATGAAGAATGAACCTATTTACAAAATACACGTGTGTATATAGACATATAGTTTACCATATTTATAATTTATACTATAGAACACATTGTATCTAATTACATATAATGTAATACTAATACAGGTGTGTGTACATAGATGTATATATAAAATGTGTGTATGTTTATAATGTATTTAATACCAATCTAGATATCCTTCAGGTAAAGGTGTACTGGAAGTTTGTAGTGAAGAAGGGTAATTTTCACATGTGTTTTGAACTTTTGGAATGACAATGTATTTATATGTTATTTCACTCAATTATTAAAGGTAGAAGTAATTTCCTGTAGACAAAAAGTTTGCAAAATTAGAATCAATATATTTAGTTACCAATTGTAGAGTATCTACAGCATATAAGGGACTGAACGTAAGTTATTACTGATTTTCATACATGATCAGGCAAAGGGAATATTGTCATCCCATTTCCCACATGAGGGATCTGAGGCTCCGAGTTAAAGGAAATTGCCCAAGGACACAAAGCCAGGATGGCCACCCAGGGCTGCTGACTCTGTGGCCTGGGCTCTTTCCATCTTATGCAGCCGTGCTTCTACCAGATGCACCATGGATGTGCTGATATTTTCAGGTGCATAAGACTCAAATGCTCACAGTCTGGCATCACAGGCTTAAACATGAACACAGGAAGGGCTTCTCGGTGCAAAGTTAGGATGCCGTAAAAATTAATCCTGGAGTCTTCCCATTTTTATTTTAGAAGTCCTACTACGATCTTAAACTCCTGGCTCCCCCAGAGTCCTATTTCAGACTCTTACCCAGAAGACTGCATTCTCAGTCACTGCTCAAGTTAAAAGAATCTAATGCAGAGTACGACGTTATTAAGTATTTGTCATATTTCTCATTCCCTCCATTCCACCAATATTTACTAAGTTCTTCTATTTAGGGCACTACACTAAGTAGTGGGCCAGATATAAAGAAGACATTATCCTTACCTTCAAAGGGTATAATGCGCATCGAGAAACAATTTAGATTCCATTGAGTCACTAATGTACTCATCTACGCACATGTAAATGCACCTGTGTACTAAACAACATGCTAGGAAATGGGGCCACATTAAAAGCTTAAGGAGCCTAGGCTAAAACAAAGTAATTTGGCCTCTATAGCATTTCCTATTTTATTATTTAGCAAGCTAGTAATTGAGGAGCACTTATTCTGTGAAGACTCTTTGCTAACTGCCTGGGAAGCCGATGTGCCACGCATAGCCCTCATCCTCCCAGCAGACAATGGCAGCAATGGGCTCTTATTTAGAGCTCAGGCCTGAGCTTCAGCTGCTCCTGGAGTGAAATGCATGGGCGGAGCAGTTAGTGCACTCAGGGGGAGAGGCAGGAGTTACCACAGAACAATACTGTTCAGCCACTTACCCGTAGACAGCACTGTTTAGAGATGACGTTCACGAGCCCCTTATGTGTGTTAGGCTCTGTCCTAGACATCTGTCCAGTGCTCTGCAGATCCTTCCCACCCACTCTGGTGTGCTCAGGCTCCACATGACCCACAGCCTTTCCTGGTCCAGGGCTTGCCCTCCTCCCAGCTGAGCGGAACCTAACATTCCCGGGTGTGAGTCTAACTACCCTTCCTGATGACAGCGGAGTCTCTTCATCTGCGCTCTCGAGGCTGAATCAGCAGAATCATCTGTCTCGCCGATGCCAGAATGTGTTAGCTTTTCCCAGCCCCACAGCAAGATCTGTTATCGAATTACTGCCACAGTCAAATTCACTGTGACTTCATCTCCTCATTATTTTCCCTCCAGCTCCTTGCCCACCCCTTCCTCTGGATCCCATGTGGCTGCCTGGTCTACCATCATGGCAGAATGTGAGTGTCTACAGAACGGAACACCCATCATGGGGAAACTGCTGTGGTGACTCAGGAAATGCTTGCTCCTTCATGATGTTGAACCCAGCTTTGTGATGTTTAATATGATTACTGTCTTGCTCCGTAACAGTCTTTTCAGCATGGAAAAATGTCTTCGATAACAGCATGAAGTGTCTCAGATAACCAACGTGAAGAATGCCATGTAACGAAGGCACCAAATAACAAAATAATCAGTTTTTCCACTCAGATGCCTTCTAATATTGCTCACACTTTTACAAGAGCACAGCAACGTCCATCATAAATAATGCAAAGGCTTGGCATGCTCTAGCTCTCTATCACCAGCCAGGACTGAATTGCAGAGTAAAAATATTTCATTTGGGGTACTCTGTACACAGCCATATATTTGTCAAGGTTTTATAACTGTTAAGACTCTGTGAATATGATCAGTCCTGCATCCTTTCACTGACTGAGGATATCAAAGTGTATGTAAAAAGGCAGGTCTGACAATACCCTTATTCTCTTTATTGCGGTAGCAGTGTTTGTGCCACTGCAGTTAAGGGTCTGCCGGCAGTTTTACTGGGTACCACTGCTGCAAGAGTTTATAAGTTGGCTCTGAAAAAAAGAAAAGTTCTTTTAAGATAAAACGTGTCATGCTGGGATACATTTCTTTAACTGAAATTCTAAAACAATTTGATATGGCCGTTTGAAATGCGACAGCATTTTATGATTCTTAAAACCTGCTTGGCTCATTAGATTACACTGTTGTAGGAGGTCCTAAACCATCTCACCCTTTATCAAAAATAAGGAACGGAGCAGCAGAAACAACTCATCTCAGCCCCTCCTCCCCGCGGAGATGTTCCAAATGGGTCACTCTCAGACAAAGCACTGAATCTTAGGACTGAGATAGGACAGGGATGTTCCTGTCATCCATTTTCCTGCTTATGGTTGAAGAAAAATATTACCTAATTGGGTAACGTAAAAAATCTAGTTTTAAAGTCATTCAGAGAGAAAAACAGGAAAAAAAAAAAAAACAACCTTTATCCATCTCCTGTTGCCAGTTCCAAATTTTCACACTTAGTCTCAAAAAATATGTGCTTGCCTATTTTAACTTTACCCACAGCATAGGCCCCCAAGCTCTGCTTCATCAGCCAGCCCACAGGAGACTCCCAAAAGTGACTCCAAAGCACCCAGTACTCATTCATCAGTTCATGTCACTAGGCTTCTACAAGGATGGATACGTGGATGGATACATGGACGGATGAACAGACAAACAGATGGGTGGACTGATAGATAGATAGATGGATGGGTGGGTAGATGGGTGGATAAAAGAATGGATGGGGTGGGTGGAAGGGTAAATGGAAGAACGAATGGATGGGTGGGTGGATGGATGGATGGATGGATGGATTATGGACAAGTAGATGAACAAACAGGTGGATGGATAGGTGGATGAGTTGGTGGATGGATGGACAGATGGATGGATGACTGCACAGCTCAGCAGCTGAGGCTTTGAAGTAAGGCAGACACCTTGACTTCAGGCAAGTCAACATTTATCTCCATGTGCTTAACCTGCCCACTCCAAGAGATGCAGGTTGTAATCCCTGCACCACAGACTAGCTGTGATGATAATGCACATGTGAGAAGAACGAATACAAATGCTGGCTCAGCTCAGGCACTAGCTCAGGCCTGCTGCCACCGGATCAGCATCACTACCAACATGAGTATCTTACACTTTGCTTTCTTGTAGCCATCAACCTTTCCAGATGTTCAACACTTCTGTACAAAGCATCTTGGTCTTCTTATCAAGTAAAATCATTCTGGTTCCCAGTGATTTTGCTTTCTTTTCTAAACCTCTCCTCCTGTTGGTCTTCTTATCAAGTAAAATCATTCTGGTTCCCAGTGATTTTGCTTTCTTTTCTAAACCTCTCCTCAGACTCTCCTTAACACACAGGTCCTGCACATTGCTCTTCCCTTGGGTAGATCAGGACTCATTGAGAGAGAGCTCAACTCCCCAGCAGGCCTTTCTGGTGAGATGCTGAATCACGGCTTTCTCTGAACAGTCATGACTCAGCACTGTATTGGATGTTGCGTTCAACGTATTTTGCCAAGCACAAAGTCAAAGCTTCATTCCGGGCCTTCGGGTCTGTTAAACTTCCATGACCAGCCCAGGAAGCAAGGCTAGAACAAGCTACACTTAGCTTCTGGAAGTCAGATTAATGTACAGGCAAGATGTGGCTTTGCCAGACTGGCTGTCCTGGCGGTGGTGTCGCACTTGGCTTGGGGAGGTGGCGTTACTTTGAAGCACCCCTTGCCTTCTGCCTCCGAGTTCACCTCCTATAGGATGTGGGACTCGTGCATTTTGGTCTTCATCTGGAACATGTTTACAGAACGGTTTCCAAATATATCAGAAGGGGAACTTTTAAGATATATCTCCACGAGGTCTTTTCTAGATTTGATTACATATGGGCTTCTTCTAAATAATTCAATGGAAAAAGAAAGCTCACAGCTGATTTGGCTTTAAATGCCATCCCAGTATCTAATGCCAGGCACATCATATCTGCTCCAACATTTTGATGAATGAACCTGGGGAAAAAAAATAACAAACACTCTCATCCTTCAGTCTAATCAGTTAAATTTCTGGTCCAACATGAATTTATCAGGCCACAAGCCTGCTCTCTGCCTTACCCTGTTCTACTTTAAGGCCCCCTAAATCTAGCTCCTTGGAGTTTCTGCACGCATCTATTGCTGCCTCTGCCACTAAAACGGGACTCAAAATCCTATTTCCTAGCAAAGTAGATGAAGCAGCAGCCGTCGCAATGACCATCTTGAACCTGGTCCAAACACATGAGGCCAGGAGGGCGATGGTGTGGAAGCCACGTTCTCGTTGCACCTGTGATCTGCAAGGGCAAGTTCAGATCCTCCCAGGACCCTGGAAGCAGCCCTTCAGCATATGGGAAGGAAGACCTGTTCTTCCCCAATTCCAACCCTTGTGAAGTTTAAGTTTTCTTTGTGGAGGCCCAAGCTTATTTCCCTGGTCCCAGAATGCAGGATAATCCCTGTGGCTACAAAGCAGCAGCCTCTGCGGGTCTGTCTAACACACAGCCATCCAGTAATGGGGCAGATAAGTAGATACCAAGGAGCCGTTGAGGGGAGGTTTGTAGGTTTTGTACAGAACTGAAATGCATTACGCTGCTAGAAGAGATTGTGAGTCATCTTCTCTGTTTAAAAACCAATGCTATATGCATTTGTCAGTTGTCAGAAATGTGCTATGATAATGCGATACAGTCACAGTTGGGGAAACTGGGTGTGGAGGATGTGGGAACGCTGTAATGTATTTACAGGTTTTCTGTAAGTCTAAAAGTATTCTAGAATTTTAAAAATGTATTTAGAAAATAAGACTGTGGGCTGGGCGCAATGGCTTACCCCTGTAATCCTAGCACTTCGGGAGGCCGAGGCGGGTGGAACATGAGGTCAGGAGATAGAGATCATCCTGGCTAACACGGTGAAACCCCATCTCTACTAAAAAAAAAAAAAAAAAAAAAAAATCAGCCAGGCATGGTGGCAGGTGCCTGTAGCCCCAGCTATTCGGGAGGCTGAGGCAGGAGAATGGCATGACCCCGGGAGGCGGAGCTTGCAGTGAGCCAAGATCGCGCCACTGCACTCCAGCCTGGGTGACGAGAGCGAGACTCCATCTCAAAAACAAACAAACAAACAAACAAACAGAACGAGACTCCATCTCAAAAACAAACAAACAAACAAACAAACGAAAGAAAGAAAGAAAAGAAAAAAAGACTGTGATGGGGGAACACTTGAGGTCAGGAGTTTGAGATTAGCTTGAGCAACATAGCGAGACTCTGTCTCTAAAAACCTAAAGTAGCCAGCCATGGTGGCATGTGCCATGTGTTCCCAGCTACTTAGGAGGCTGAGGCAGAAAGACTGGTTGAGCGCAGGAGTTCAGAGTCACAGGGAGCTGTGATCACACCACCATACTCCAGCCTGGGTGACAGAGCAAGACTCTGTCTCTAAAGAAAAATAATAAATACATAATAATAGTCAATCTATTTTCTCCCAGAGGGTTATTTTTTGCATAGCTTTGTAACGTTTTTCAAAGCTTGAATAATGTTGTAAATACGCTTTTGAGTACTACCTTTTAACCTTGTATATGAAAGTCAGCTATTATCGTAAACTATTTGAAAACATTATTTTCAATGGCCCGATCATGATCATTAAACAGATGTTTAATAGTTTAATTACACATCTCCTTATGTTGAACACTTTATGAAAATAATGCTTCATGTGAGAGCTTTATTTCTATGGAGAGCCACACTATGCCAGAATAGATTTCTTTCCATGTCTAATGCAGTGAAGGGTATGGCCTTACCAGTCTGGGTTGCTCATGGTAAAACTGGCCTGGGTTTTACTATCTGGGTTAATTTCTTAATGTTGGATGACTCTGTGACCAGGCTGCCCTCTGCCAATGGCACCCAGAAGTTTGTCTCTTAAGCCAGAGGAGGTGAAATAATTACCCAACAGACACGATTCACAGCAGGAGTGCTGTGTCCAGCAAGCCCAGACACCATCCCAGATACTGTATTCGTATCAGGCTCCCAGCACAGGAGGCTAGAGGCAGGGGTCCACCTTTCACGGGCAACTGAGAAAGGGGAATCAGAGAGCAAGGCCTACTAAGAGATGGCACCAAGATGCCGCCACCTACACCGTGATCTTCTAGTGGGGAGAGCAGCCCTGGGATGGAAATTAGGAGGCCTGAGTTCTCACTTCCTCGTTCTTTCACTGCACTCAACAAGTTGGTGAGAAATTGCTCCATGCCGTGCCACGTGCTAGACATGAATGCGGACAAGAAGACAGCTTCCAAGAATGTCTCGGCTGATTTTGTCTTCATTTTTCTTACCACCCACCTTGTATATTTTCACTGAGCTACAAGTGAGGAAATCTCGAACTCTTTGGCCTTGACCCCAAAGACCCCAGCGTGGCTATCTGCATGCCTTTCATTGGTGGCTCTCACATGCAAAGTGGCCACTCAGTGTGGCATTGGGTCCTGCTTACCATTCTGTCCCTGGCAAACCAGGCAGGAAAATGAGGAAACCAGCCGCAGGCTGGACTTAGACCACAGGCTGCTGCCACTGAACTTTGCTGGGCATCGGGGGAGGCCGTGGCGTGTCAGAGAGGATGGAGCTGCCACATAGCCGCTTCATCTGATACAGAAGTCCGTATCAGTTCCTGGGACACAGGAAGTCCGAGAGAGCAACAGAGCCCGAATCGCTGTCCTGCTGAGACCTCTCCACAAGATCATTCGGACTGGGTAGCAGGATTCTTTGCCCACTTTATACACCCTCCTCCCCCTTCCAAGGTGAATACTGTCCCGGCTATTTAAAATAGCCAGTGACAATGTTGCTTTTATAACAGGCCTGACAGGTTCTGTATCCCAGTCTTCGCTACAATTTCTAAGAGATAAAAATCGTACTGGAGTCCTCAGAAGTGCCTATTTTGTGCCCTGATGGCACATGAATGAATGGAGTGATGTGACTTGCCTCCTCCATTACCCACCCCCCAGTTTATCCCTAACATCCGCCCTCTCAAAAACATTCATGGATATAGGACCAGTGAGCTGTATTTCTTGATGCTCTTTTTTTTTTTTTTCCTGGCCGTTCCAAGTTTGTGTGGGGCAGAGATTGTTTCTCATGCTGAGTTATAGTCTCCTGGAACTGTTACCTGACAAGAGTCTTTTAAGTGGAATTGCACTTGTTACTGCTATAATAAAATCCATCGAGAAGATGAACAGCCAGCCATTACAGGCCCATCTCCTCTTCTTTTCAGGTGAAAGTCTCACACGTGGAAAGTTTTATAGCACATTCACATTTTTAATGTTATCCCAGGTTTGCAGTTTTAATAGCCAGGAGAGCTCTTGAAAGCCCAGTGGAAAGCCCTGAGGCAGAAGCAGATCTGCACCCCACAAGGCCAGGTCCTCCTCCCCAAGGCAGGTAGCCGTGTTGTGGCCTGTGGAATCTTCCTCCTTCAGTGCCTCATGGACCAGCCTGCGAGGGGCTGGCACAAGAAGCCCTGTCTCCAGGAGTCCTGGGCCAGCAGGAGGGCAACTGAGGGTGGGGCAGGGCAAGTCTGTCAAATAAGGATAGGGTTGAGAAGCTCTTGGACAAGGATGTCAAATAAACTTCACGGCATAAGTAACTGGTTTGAAGCCATTGACTCTAGCACAGTGTTAAGAGGGATTCTGTGAGGCTGGGAGCGGTGCCCCATGCCTGTAATCCCAGCACTTTGGGAGGCCGAGGCAGGTGAATTGATTGAGGTCAGGAGTTCGAGACCAGCCTGGCCAACATGTCGAAACTCCATCTCTACTAAAATATAAAAATTACCTGGGCGAGGTGGCGGCGGGCATCTGTGATTCCAGCTACTAGGGAGGCTGAGGCAGGATAATTGCTTAAACCCAGGGAGCAGAGATGGCACCACTGCACTCCAACCTGGGCAACAGAGCAATGCTCCATCTCCAAAAAAAAAGAAAAGAAAAAGAAAAAAAAAAAAAAGAGGAAGAAGAAGAAGAATTCAAACCCATCATCTGGGCTCAGCAGAAAATAGGGCCCCAGTCTTGTGGGTGCAGGAGTGAGGGAGTCTAGGTGCGCGTGCCTGTCCGCCCTGAACTTGCCATCCATCCCCAGGAAAGCAGACTGAATGCTTCCTCCTCTCCATCCACATAAAGACAGAAAAAGTCAGCACATGCAGAACCAAGGGCCCGCTCTATTCTGGAGGACCCACTCCAGGCTTCAACTATGTCTAAAGAGTGGATTGTCTCACGAGGCACCAAGACGCCACAGGCTACACCATGGTCTTCCGGCGGGGAGAGCAGCCCTGGGGCGGAAGTTAGGAGGCCTGAGCTCTCACTCCCTCATTCTTTCATTTTAACCAATAACAGGTTAGTGAGAAACTGCTCCATGCCATGCCATGTGCTAGACATGAAAGCAGGCAGGAAGAGAGTCTTGGCTTCTAAAAGTGTCTGGGCTGATATTGTCTTCATTCCTCTTGCCACTAACCTTGTGCACTTTTGCTGAGGTGCCTCAGGAGGAAATCTCGACATCTTCATCCACTCAACAAGAACATATAGAGGATAAGGATGGGTCAGGCACCAGGCAGGAGCAGGAGACCCAGGGCACATCTTGACCTTCAGAGGCTTAGAGCAGGAAAGCGGGCAGGTACGGAAGGCACAGAGATGCTCTGTAGGAATCTGTAGAGAGAGCTGGGAAGAGAGGAGGAGCACTACCTGGGGACAGGGAGGGCAGGGTGCCCAAGGAAGGCTTTGCAGGTGCCCTTGAGCTGAGCCTTGAAAGGTGGAATCAGCACTCTCGGCACAGGAATCGGGCAACGCCAGCAGGAAGAGAAATTTCAGCAAAGTTCCAGAGGTGTGGAAATGAATCAGACCTGAGCAGCCTCACAGATGTTTTCATACAGCCGGATGTAAGCAGCAGCAGCATCTGAGCGGAGCTGCAGAGGGGCAGGAGCAGGTCTGGGAGCCCTTGCCACAAGGTCAAAGTATGTGACTGTGTCCTGAAGGTCAGAGTGCAGTCCCACGTTGTCTTAGGAAGCATCCTTCGCGACAGCCTGTGAGACAGAGGCTGAAGGGTGCAGGACAGGAGGACCCAGGAGTCTGCCCGTGGCTGCAGTCGAGGAGGGAGAGGACGACGGCTGCATTTGCACATCTGGCACAGGGCCGGGCACATAGCCGTGCCTGGCAAGGACTTGCTGAGTGAATGGGTTAATAGAGAAAAAGTGGATCTGTGAGATGACGCTGGCAGTGGAAATGGGGGAGGGGACATTGGTGCTCCCTAGGGAACCAACAGGACCTATAATCCACATGGGCACGAGACATGTTGGCTGGGTGCCTGTCCTCTGTGGGGAGGCAGCCGTGGGGCCTATGCCTGCTCGCCGGTGTCTAGTCGAGTTCATCGTGCGTGGTTTGACTCACTTCCTCCTACCTACTAACCTGGAACATGGAGTTTTGCCTGGGGCAAGGCCTCTGATCCATCCACCTGCTGCTCTACAGGGACGGGGCAAGACAAACACTGAGTCACACACACGTCCAGGCAGGGTTGTGGCCTGACCCAGGTCTCTCCATACCCCAGCCTCTTTCTGATTCACCGTGGAGCCTGCCATTCTCTGTACAAAGTGGAAACTCATTGACCAAAGCCCTCTTGACAACTGTAATATCTTTGTTGTGGTTTTTATGAAACATTACTTTTTTTCTCCTCTTTTGACTGTTAGCTCCATTTTATAAATGAATTAGTTGTTAAGAAAAAATAAACACTGCACAATATAAGCTGCAAAACAGCACCATGGTTTAAGAGAAGAATCACTCTGAGCAGCTCTAGCTTCCTCAAGTAACATCTGCCTGGCAATGCTGGTGAGGAGGGACGTGAGGGTCCCGGGCCACTGACTCCTGCCTGTGAGCCGGTTCCCAGGGGTGTGAGGGAGGCGGTGTCTTGGACTGAGCATCTGCCACTTGCCCGTTGCTATCTGCTTCGCAGCAACCTGCTACTGAGAATGTGAGTCACTTACACATGATGGGACAGGCTCAGAGAAGGTCAAGGACTTTCTAGGGTCACCTGGAGAGTAAGCCTAGACCCAGAAGCTCATGTGTTAGCAAAGTTGAAGGCCGGTAATCGAAAGGGCCACCAGAAGGGCTTGCATTTTGCACCCTGAGTGTCTCCGACTCCTGCTGCATGGGTTTGGTCCTGGCTGAGCAACGATGCTGGAATGAGAGACACAGGACTGCTTGAGTCAAAGACATCAGCGCCAGCAGGCTTGTGACTCCCGCTTCCTGGACATTTCTGAAACAGGCCTTAAAGAGGAGAGAGATGGGGACACAGATGAAGCCCCACATTGCTAGAAAAGTCAGTGTGTTGAACTGAGTTGGAATCCACATCAACATGCCCTTCCCATCCCCAGAAGAAAGCAGAGAACGTGCTGTCAGGGCTCTAGACTGGGAAGGAAATACTTGCGACTTCGGGATGGTTTCTCTGTAATATCTGAGAAGGGATCATCCCCTAGGTTGAGACGACGAGCTGGGTTCATCCCATGTTGCAGTAAGCAGATGTGCTGCCTCGCTCAGCCCACGCAGGCCAGTCCTGCTCTCCCGCAAAGGATCGGAGTTCGCGAGGCTTTCTAGCTGGGAATCCTCACATCGATTGACCACGCACATTTCCACTGGGAAACATTGGAAGGCACCAAAGGGCAGGCTGAATAGTTCAGACACGATGGGAAGAAGGAGGTGGCACCGAGGGTCAGCAAAGACCAGGGAGGAAGGAAGGCCCAGGGAAGAGCCCCCAGCCCATGTCCCCCACTGTCCGGGATGGCCTTGGACAAGAGGCGTGAAAGTATCTCAAAGCTGCAAGGCACTGCACGTCTAGGTGATGATGTTTTCAATTGTTTCATTATCAGAATATTTTTAAATACATAATACTTCAGAAACATTCAAAAGCCATTTGGTAGGATGCTTAAGATGGAAAAGTTTGTAACTGAATATCTAAATGAGACCATTGCCCCGAAGGTATTCTCTAATTGCTCCCAAAAGACAGCTGAAAACTGCTGTAAAAGTGTCTCTTTAGCAAGCCTGTGTGTCTGCGCTATAAATAATCCTGTATATAAAATAAAAACAGAAAAGGGCATGATGATGCAATAATAAAGTCACCCAATGAAAATAAACTAAAACAGGATCTAAGAACGTGAGAATTTCTGAGTAACATAACCTCACTCAATTTTCCTTTGCAAAATTAACTGAAATAGATAGTAGTTAAATCACAAAATTGACATGTCTTTTCCAATATCAAACATGTTTCATTATTAGAAGCATCATCCTGCCTCATCCTACCATTTGTGTATTTACATTTATAGCTTCATCAGTAAAGTTCCACATGTCTCACTCAAGGATTTGTTAAAATTTAATAAACGTCTTTGCTGATAAATATGAGTGAAAACTAAATAACAACCAAAATGTGAGTGGCAGGGGTTTGCCAGGCAGGTAGAGGAGATGCCAAGTGAGGCACTTCAGGGAGTTGGGAGTCCGCTCAGGGCTGCCTCTGGGCAGCAGCAGCTTTAGTAAGTGGCTTGGCAGGTGCATCCTGAAATAAAATGCCACCCGATGGCTGTGCTTCATAGGAAGGGCATCCCGTGATTTTTCTCAGGTATCCTTTTATTGAGGTGGTCAGAAAGCAGAAAAGAATGTTTACTGAAGGTCAACCGGAAGACTTAAAGATTGGCATGGGAGGCCACTGTCTGGAAAGCTGGATCTCAGGGCTCTGCCCATCTTCCCCTGAGCCCACCATTCTTTTTTTCTGTGTGGTATGAACAGCTTTAATGAGATGTGATTTATATACAATAAAACTCACCTAAAGTATATGAGCCAATAGTTTTAGTTGTGCTTCCATGGCACAAGTGTGAATCCACAGATTCCAAAGACCACAATCTATTTTAGAGCATTTTGATCATCCCCAAAAGAAGCCCCACATTAGCAGTCACTTCCCACCCTGCCTCCCACCCCACACACACACATTCCCCAATGCTAGCCAAACACTAATCAACATTCTGTCCCTATGGATTTGCTCATTCTGGACATTTCACGTAAATGGACTCATACAATACGTGGTCTTTTTTGACTGCCTCCTTTCACTTAGCATCATGATTTTAAGGTTAATCCATGTTACAGCATGTGTCAGTACATCACTTCTTGTTAAGGCTGAATAAGTTTTCATTATATGGATATATCAAATTGCATTTACCCATTAATCAGTTGATGGACATTTGAGTTGTTTCCACTATCTGGTTATTACGAGTAATTCCAATGCAAAAATTCATGAGCAAGGTTTCTTATGGACAAATGTTCTCATTTCCCTTGGGTATCTACCTAGCAGGGGAATTCCTGGGTCATCTGGAACTCTGTGTTGAACTTTTTGAGAAATTACCAGTGTTTTCCTCAGTGGCTGCACCATTTTACATTCCCACTGAAAATTTGTGAGGATTTCTGTTTCTCCACATTTCTACAAGCACATTTTTTTACAATTATAGCCATCCTTGTGTGTGACAAGTGATATTTCATCGTGGTTTTGATTTGTATTTCCTTAATGGCCAATGATGTGGAACATTTTTATATGCTTGCTTGACACTTGTGTATCTTCTTTGAAGAAATGTCTATTCAATTCGTTTTCCAATTTTTAAATTGAGTTGTCTTTTTGTTGTTGAGTTGTAAGGATTCTTTATACATTCTCTATATTAAACCTTTATCAGATGTTTGAAATGAAAATATTTTCTCTCATTCTCTATGTTTTTTCCCTTTCTTGATAATGTCCTTTCATGCACAAAAGTTAACTTTAATGAAGTCTATTTTCTCTATTTTTTCATTTGTTGCTCACGTTTGGTGTCAAATCTAAGAATCCATTGCCTAGCCTGAGGTCACAAGGTTTATTTTGGTATTTCTTTGAGTTGTATAGTTTCAGCTCTTTTCAGCTCTTATATTTAGTTCTATGCTTCACTCTGAGTTTTTCGTTTTTCTTTTTCTTTTTTTTTTTTTTGAGACAGAGTCTTGCTCAGTCGCCCAGGCTGGAGTGCAGTGGCGTGATCTCGGCTCACTGCAAGCTCCGCCTCCCAGGTTCACGCCATTCTCCTGCCTCAGCCTCCCCAGTAGCTGGGACTACAGGCACCCGCCGCCATGCCAGGCTAATTTTTTGTATTTTTAGTAGAGACAGGGTTTCACCGTGTTGGCCAGGATGGTCTCGAACTCCTGACCTAGTAATCCGTCTGCCTCAGCCTCTCAATGTGCTGGGATTACAGACCTGAGTTACTTTTTCAGTATGGTATGAGGAAAGAGTACAACTTCATTCTTTTGAATCCAGATATCCAATTGTCCCAACACCATTTGTTATGAAGACTGATATTTTTCTTACTGATTTATTGGCACTCTTGTCAAAAATCAATGGACCATAAATGTAAGATTTATTTCTGGACTCTCAGTATGGGTTGTTGATCTGTGTGTTTATCTTTATGCCATACCACACTGTCTTGATTATTGAAGTTTATAGCAAATTTTTAAATTGGGAACTGTAAGTCCTCTAATTGTGTTCTTTTTCAAGATTGTTTTTGCTATTCAGAGTCTTTATAGTTTCATATTAATTTTAAAATCAGCGTATCAGTTGATATAAAAAACCCACCTGGGATTTTAGTAAGGGCTGAGCTGATTTCATAGATCAATTTGAGGAGTATTGCCATCTAAACAATAGTAAGTGTTCTGATCTAAGAGCATGGTGTATCTTTTCATTCGTTTAGATCTTCTATTTCTTTCAACAGGGTACTTTTCTATGTACAAGCCTTGCATTGATTTTATGTAATTTATTTCTAAGTATTTTATTCTCTTTGTTGCTGTGGTAAGTTAAATTGCATTCTTAGTTGTATTTTTGGATTGTTTATTGCTAGTGTATAGGAATACAATGGATTGTTTTTCAATTTCTTACCATGGTAAAATACACATAACATAAAATTTACCATTATAACCATTTTAACTGTGCCTTTCAGTGATATTAAGTGCATTCACATTGTGCATCCATCACCATCAAGTATCTCCATATATCTTTTCATCTTGTAAAACAAACTCTATACCCATTAAACAATAACTCCCTCTTTCACCCTCTCCTGAAACCTTGTCAACCACCATTCTATTTTCTAAGGTTGAATAGCATTCCATAGTATTCCATTGTGTGTGTATGTGTGTGCGTGTGTGTGTTCGCGTGTATGTGTGTGTGATATTTTGTTTATTCATCCACTGATGGACATCTTGGTTGCTTCCACATTTTGGCAACTGTGAATAACGCTGCTATGAACATGGGTATACAAATATCTCTTCAAGACTCCATTTTCTATCCTTCTGGATACATACCCCACAATAGTATTGCTGGATTATGTAGTTCTATGTTTAATTTTTTGAGGAACCACCATAATGCTTTCCACAGCAGCTGTACCATTTTATATTCTCATCAAAACGGGTTCCAGTTTCATCACATGCTCACCAATACCTGTTAGTTTCTGCTTTTTTAAATGGTAGTCATTCCAAGAGGTGTGAGGTAGTATCTCAAACATGTCCACATGCACAAGAATGAAGTTGGACCTTTACATAACATCACATATAAAATGAACTCAAAGTGGATCAAAGGCTGGGCACAGTGGCTTACCTCTGTTATACCAGCATTTTGGGAGGCTGAGGCGGGCAAATTACCTGAGGTCAGGAGTTCGAGACCAGTTTGGCCAACATGGTGAATCCCCATTTCTATTAAAATACAAAAATTAGCCAGACGTTGTGATGTGTGTCTGTAATCCCAGCTATTTGGGAGGCTGAGGCAGGAGAATTGCTTGAACCCGAGAGGCAGAGGTTGCAGTGAGACGAGATTGCACAAATGCACTCTAGCCTGAGTGACAGAGTGAGACCCTGTCTCAAAACAAAAAACAACACAAGACAAAACAAAACAGGAAAAAGAAGTGGGTCAAAGAGCTAAACGTAAGATCTAAAACTACAAAACTCTTAGAACAAAACGTGGGACAAAAGCTTCACAATATTGCATTTGTTGGATATGACACCAAAGGCACACTCAACAGAAGAAAAAACTACCAAAATTTGACTTCATAAAATTTTGTGCATGAAAAAACAACATCAACAGAGTAAAAAGGCAGCCAAAAGAGTGAGAGAAAATATTTTCAAATCATATATCTGACAATGAATAACCAGAATATATAAAGAACTCTTAAAACTCAACAATAGTTTTTGAGCTGGCCAGATGGCCGAATAGGAACAGCTCTGGTCTGCAGCTCTCAGCGAGATCAAGGCATAAAGTGATTCCTGCATTTCCAACTGAGGTACCTGGTTCATCTTATTGGGACTGGTTGGACAGTGGGCGCAGCCCACAGAGGGCAAGCCAAAGCAGAGTGAGGTGGCCCTCACCCAGGAGGTGCAATGGGTTGGGGAATTTCCTTTTCCTAGCCAAGGGAAGCCATAAGAGACTGTACAGTGCATTTTGGCCCAGATACTGTGGTTTTCCCATGGTGTTTGCTACTGGCAGACCAGGAGATTCTCTCCAGTGCCTGGCTTGGTGGGTTGCACCCCCACGGAGCCTACCAAGCTAAGATCCACTGGCTTGAAACTCTCGCTGCTAGCACAGCAGTCTGAGGTTGGCCTGGGATGATGGAGCTTGGTGGGGAGAGGGGCATCCGCCATGAGGCTTGAGTAGACAGTTTTACCCATACAGTCTAAACAACGCCACAGGAAGATCAAACTGGGAAGAACCTACCTCAGCTCCCTGGCACGGAGCACCTGGGGGAAGGGGCAGCTGTGGGCATAGCTTCAGCAGACTTAAACATCCTTGCTTGACAACTCTGAAGTGAGCAGTGGTTCTCCAACCACATCACTGAGCTCTGATAAAGGACAGGCTACCTCCTCCAGTGGGTCCCTGACCCCCATGTATCCAGACTGGAGACTCCTCCCAGTAGGGGCCGACAGATACCTCATACAGGAGAGTTCTGGCTGGCCTCTGGAGGGTGCCCCTCTGGGATGAAGCTTCCAGAGGTAGGAAAAGGAAGCAATCTTTGTTGTTCCACAGCCTACGCGGTGATGCCCAGGCAAACAGGGTCTGAAGCGGACATCCAGCAAATTCCAGCAGACCTGCAGAAGAGAGGTCTGACCGTTAGAAAGAAAACTAACAAACAGAAAGGAATAGTATAAACATCACCAACATCAAAGACCAGAGACAGATAAATCTGCAAAGATGGGGAGAAACCAGTGCAAATATGCTGAAAATTCCAAAAACCAGAACACCTCTTCTCCTCCAAAGGATCACAACTCCTCGCCAGCAAGGGAACACAACTGGACTGAGAATGAGTTTGACAAATTGACAGAAGTAGACTTCAGAAGGTGGGAAAAAACAAACTCCTCTGAACTAAAGGAGGATGTTCTAATCCAATGCAAGGAAGCTAAGAATCTTGAAAAAAGTTTAGATGAATTGCTAACTAGAATAACCAGCTTAGAGAAAAACATAAATGATCTGATGGAGCTGAAAAACAGCAAGAGAACTTTGTAAAGCATATACAAGTATCAATAGCTGAACCAACCCAGTGGATGAAAGGATATCAGAGATTGAAGATCAACTCAATGAAATAAAGCAAGAAGACAAGATTAGAGAAAAGAGAGTGAAAAGAAATGAACAAAGCTCCAAGAAATTGGAACTATGTGAAAAGACCAAATCTAGGTTTGATTGGTGAATTTGAAAGTGATGGGGAGAATGGAATCAAGTTGGAAAACTTTCTTCAGGATATTATCCAGGGGAACTTCCCCATCCTAACAAGGCAGGCCAACATTCAAATTCAGGAAATATGGAGAACACCACAAAGATATTCCACAAGAAGACCAACCCCAAACATGTAATTGTCAGATTCACCAAAGCTGAAGTGAAGGAAAAAATGTTAAGAGAAGCCAGAGAGAAAGGTCGGGAAAAGGAAGCCCATCAGACTAACAGAGGATCTCTTAGCACAAACCCAACAAGCCAAAAGAGAGTGGGGGCCAATATTCAAGATTCTTAAAGAAAAGAATTTTAAACCCAGAATTTTATATCCAGCCAAAATAAGCTTCATAAGCCAAGGAGAAATAAAATCCTTTACAGACAAGCAAATGCTGATAGATTTTGTTACCACCAAGCCTGCCTTACAAGAGCTCCTGAAGGAAGCAATAAACACGGCAAGAAACAATGAATGCCAGCCACTGCAAAAACATACCAAATTGTAAAGACCATTGACACTATGAAGAAACTGCATAACTAACAGGCAAAATAACCAGCTAGTGTCATACTGACAGGATCAAATTCACAAATAACAATGTTAAATGTACATGGGCTAAATGCCCCAATTAAAAGACACAGACTGGCAAGTTGGATAAAGGTTCAAGATCCATCGGTGTGCTGTATTCAGGAGACCCATCTTACATGCAAAGAAACACATAGGCTCAAAATAAAGGAATGGAGGAAGATTTACCAAGGAGATGGAAAGCAAAAAAAAAAAAAAAAAAAAACAAAAAACAAAAAACAAAAAGCAGGGATTGCAATCCTAGTCTCTGATAAAACAGACTTTAAATGAACAAAGATCAAAAGAGACAAAGAAGGACATTACATAATGAAAAGGCATCAATGCAACAAGAATAGCTAACTATTCTAAATATAGATGCACCCAAAACAGGAGCATCCAGATTCATAAAGCAAGTTCTTAAAGACCTACAAAGAGATGTAGACTCCCTCACAATAATAGTGGGAGAATTTAACACCCTACTGTCAATATTAGACAGATCCATGAGAGATAAAATTAACAAGGATATCCAGGACTTGAACTCAGCTCTGGACCAAGCAAACCTAATATATATCTACAGAGCTCTCCACCCCAAATAAACAGAATATACATTCTTCTCAGCACCACGTCGCACTTATTCTAAAATTGGCCACATAATTGAAAGTAAAACACTTCTCAGCAAATGCAAAAGCAGAAATCATAACAAACATTCTCTCAGACCACAGTCCAATCAAATTAGAAGTTAGGATTAAGAAACTCATTCAAAACCACACAATTGCATGGAAACTGAACAACCTGCTCCTGAATTACTACTGGGTAAATAACAAAATGAAGGCAGAAATAAAGATGTTCTTTGAAACCTATGAGAACAAAGACATAACATACCAGAATCTCTGGGACACATTAAAGCAGTATATAGAGGGAAATGTATGGCACTAAATGCCCACAAGACAAAGCAGGAAAGATCTAAAACTGACACTCTAGCATCACAGTTAAAGGAACTGGAGAAGCAAGAGCAAACGAATTCAAAAGCTAGCAGAAGACAAGAAATAACTAAGATCAGAACAGAACTGCAGGAGATAGAATCATGAAAAACCCTTCAAAAATCAATGAATCCAGGAGCTGTTTTTTGAAAAGATAAAAAAAAAATAGATCGACCAGTAGCCAGAGTAACAAAGAAGAAAAGAGAGAAGAATCAAATAGACTCAATAAAAAATGATAAAGGGGATTTCATAACCGATCCCATAGAAATACAAACTACCATCAGAGATATAAACATCTCTATGAAAATAAACCAGAAAATCTAAAAGAAATAGATCAATTCCTGGACACATACACCCTCCCAAGACTAAACCACGAAGAAATTGAATCCCTGAATACAACAACAACAAGTTCTGAAGTTGAGGCAGTAATTAATATCCTACCAATCAAAAAAAGTCCAGGACCGGATGAATTCACAGCCAAATTCTACCAGAGGTACAAAGAGGAGCTGCTACCATTCCTTCCAAAACCATTCCAAACAACAGAAAAATAGGGAATCCTCCCTAGCCCATTTTATGAGGCCAGCATCATCCTCATACCAAAACCTGGCAGAGACAACAAAAAAAATTTTTAGGCCAATATCCCTGATGACCACTGATGCAAAAATCCTCAGTAAAATACTGGCAAACTGAATCTAGCAGCCCATCAAAAGGCTTTTCCACCAAGATCAAGTCGGCTTGATCCCTGGGATGCAAGCCTGGTTCAACATATGCAAATCAACAAACGTAATCATCACATAAACAAAGCCAATGACGAAATTCACATGATTATCTCAATAGATGCAGAAAAAGCCTTCGACAAAATTCAACAGCTCTTCGTGCTAAAAACTCTCAATAAACTAGGCATTTATGGATCTCAAAATAATGAGAGCTATTTATGACAAACCCACATCCAATATCATACTGAATGAGCAAAAACGGGAAGCATTCCCTTTGAAAACTGACACAAGACAGGATGCTCTTTCTCACCACTCCTATTCAACATAGTATTGGAAGTTCTGGCCAGGGCAATCAGGCAAGAGAAATAAATAAAGTGTATTCAGTTAGGAAAATAGGAAGTCAAATTGTCTCTGTTTGCATATGACATGATTGTATATTTAGAAAACCACATTGTCTCAGCCCCAAATCTCCTTAAGCTGATAAGCATCTTCAGCAGTCTCAGGATACAAAATCAATGTGCAAAAATCACAAGCATTCCTATACACCAATAACAGACAAACAGAGAGCCAAATCATGAGTGAATTCCCATTCACAATTGCTACAAACAGAATAAAATACCTAGGAATACAACTTATAAGGCATGTGAAGGACCTCTTCAAGGAGAACTACAAACCACTGCTCAAGGAAATAAGACAGGACACTAACAAATGGAAAAACATTCCATGCTCATGAATAGGAAGAATCAATATCGTAAAAATGGCCATACTGCCCAAAGTAATTTAAAGATTCAATGCTATTCCCATCAAACTATCATTGACTTTCTTCACAGAATTGAAAAATCACTTTAAATTTCATATGGAACCATAACCAAAAACCAAACCATATGGAACCATCGTCTTGGCCCACATCGCCAAGATAATCCTAAGCAAAAAGAACAAAGCTGGAGGCATCACACTACCTGACTTTAAACCATACTACAAGGCTACGTTAACCAAAACAGCATGGTACTAGTACCAAAAGAGGTATATAGACCAATGGAACAAACAGAGGCCTCAGAAATAACACCACACATCTACAACCATCTAATCTTTGACAAACCTGACAAAAACAAGCAATGGGGAAAGGATTCTCTATTTAATAAATGGTGTTGAGAAATCTGGCTAACCATATGCAGAAAGCTGAAACTGGATCCCTTCCTTACACCTTATACAAAAATTAACTCAAGGTGGATTAAGGACTTAAATTAGTAAGACCTAAAACCACAAAAACCGTAGAAGAAAACCTAGGCAATACCATTCAGGACATAGGCATGGGCAAAGACTTCATGACTAAAACACCAAAAGCAATGGCAACAAAAGCCAAAATAGACAAATGGGATATAATTAAACAAAAGAGCTTCTGCACAGCAAAAGAAACTACCATCACAGTGAACAGACAACCTACAGAATGGGAGAAAAATTTTGTGATCTATCCATCTGACAAAGGGCTAATATCCAGAATCTATGAAGCACTTAAACAAATATACAAGAAAAAAACAAACAACCCCATCAAAAAGTGGGCAAAGGATATGAACAGACACTTGTCAAAAAAGACATTTATGCAGGTGACAAACATAAGAAAAATGCTCATCACTGGTCATTAGAGAAATGCACACCAAAACCACAATAAGATACCACCTCAAGCCAGTTAGAATGGTGGTCCTTAAAAAGTAAGGAAATAACAGATGCTGGAGAGAATGTGGAGAAATGGGAACACTTTTACACTGTTAGTGGGGGTGTAAATTAGTTCATCCATTGTGCAAGACAGTGTGGTGATTCCTCAAGGATCTAGAACCAGATTTGACCCAGCAGTCTTATTACTGAGTATATACCCAAAGGATTATAAATTATTCTACAATAAACACACATGCACACATATGTTTATTGCAGCACTGTTCACAATAGCAAATACTTGGAACCAACCTAAATGCGCATCAATGATAGACTGGATAAAGAAAATGTGGCACACATATGCCATGGAATACTATGCAGCCATAAAAAAGGATGAGTTCATGTCCTTTGCAGGGACATGGATGAAGCTGGAAACCATCATTCTCAGCAAAATAACACAAGAAAAGAAAACCAAACACCTCATGTTCTCACTCATAAGTGGGAGTTGAACAATGAGAACACATGGACACAGGGAGGGGAACATCACACACTGGGGCCTGTCATGGGATGGGGGCTACGGGGAGGGATAGCATTAGGAGAAATACCTAATCTAGATGATGGGTTGATGTGTGTAGCAAACCACCATGGCACATATATACCTATGTAATAAAGCTGTACATTCTTCACATGTACCCCAGAACTTAAAGAATAATAAAAAATAAATTAATTTAAAAAAAAAAAAACTCAATTCAAAAATGGGCAAAGTACTTGAATAGACATTTCTCCAAAGATGATATACAAATCTTCAATAAGCATGTGAAGAGATGTTCAACAACACTAATCATTAGGGAAATGCAAATCAGAAATATAACTGATTTTTGCATATTGATCTTGTATCCTGCAAATTCTCTGAATCTGTTTATTTGTACCATGGGATTTTCAGTGAAATCTTTAGGATTTTCTACATACAAGATTATGCCGTATGTGGGTAAAGATAGTTTTACTTCCTTTCCAATCTGGATGCCCTTTATTTCTTTTTTTCATGCCAACACTACCAACTCCCAGTCTACATTATTAACTGCCTTTTCTTTGTGTAATGGTGTAATGTCCTAGTCACACCCTCTGCTGAAAATCTTAACATTGATATCAATGTAGAGGAGAAATATTTGATGAATTTCACTTACATACTGTAGAATCTATACTGAAGGATGTATTCAGAGCTGAGAGGCAATAAATGGGTACCCAACATACCACCACGAGTAAAATCCACAGCTCTTCCTCTAAGTGGTGGAGGAGTGAAAGTAAGTTTATTATTTAGTGAACATATATAGTTGTCTTATGTATCACATATTTTAATTTTTACAACCTTGAAAAAATCATGTATTCACAATCCCATTTTATGCATGCAGAAAAGGAAGTTAGAAGTATCACAATTGATCCAAAATCATACATGTCTAGCAGGGGCAGCATCTCTCATCACCTTAGGATGTTATTGAGTTCTAAGTCTGCGCTCTTGCCATTGTATTATACTGTCTTAGGTCAATATTTGTCATATTTGTATTATACTGTCTTAGGTCAATGTTTCTACATTTGTAGAAATTACTTCTACAGGGTTCCAAACTAGTGTAGGAAAAAGTAAAAATGCTTTTCTCACATCTGAGAGCAAAGCAATGAGAAGATCCAATGTTGGCAATCCCAACATAAAACGAGATATCTGGTGACCAGTGTGACACATAAAAGCAACTCACTCACTGCATTGAGAGTCGTTGTGTTTTACTGTTGGAAGGTATGGGATACAATTCAGAAGGTTTGCTCTGTATCATGCTGCATTTCTCATTCTGGGAAAAATGTATGACTGCTAACAAAAACAAATGAAAAGCTTTTCGTTCTTTTAAGTGATGGTGAGAAAATATAAAAGTGTGATATAAAATAATGGGTGCTCAACCTAGTGAAATAATATAACCTGCTGAAATAGAAGCAAAACTACCTGTGAGTTTCTTCTTCAAATTTTCCATTTTATAGGGCATGGCAACTGCAAGAAGGCAAGCTCTTCTTCCTCAATTTTCTGGATAATTTCAGAGAAGTGGCACTAACAATGACGTGTTGGTTGAGGTATTTACCGGTAACTATAGATACATGTTACATTACAATGGATCAGAATGAAATAGCTCCTGTCTTTTTTTCAGCAAATAAATAATTTCATCTAACTGATGAATATTTATTGAGCAAGTAACTTGTACAAAGCTTTGGGAGAAACCCTGAGAACTCTAAGTTGAATGAGAAACTCTGAGCTAGAGGACATAAATTAAAATCTCCTAGAGACTTGTTGAATGGTTTTGACCAAAATGCTGATGATGATATGAGCAATGAAGTCCAGGCTGAGGTGGTCTCACATGGAAATGAGGAACTTTTTGGAAACTAGAGCCAAGGTGACTCTTGTGCTTTAGCAAAACTACTGGTGGCATTTTGCCCCTGCTCTAGAGAGCTGTGGAACTTTGAACTTGAAAGAGATTATTTAGGGTATCTGGAGGGAGAAATTTCTAAATAGCAAAGCATTCAAGAGGAAGCAGAGCATACAAGTTTGGAAAATTTGCAGCCTGATGACACAATAGAAAAGAAAAACCAATTTTCTGGGGAGAAATTCATGCCTGCTGCAGAAATTTGCATAAGTAATGAAAAGTCAAATGTTATTCATCAAGACAATGGGGAAAATCTTTCCATGATATGTCAGAGACCTTCATAGCAGCCCCTCTCATCACAGAACTGGAGACTAGGAGGAAATAAAATGGTCACATGGGTCAGGCCCAGAGCCCCGCTGCTGTGTGCAGCCTAAGGAATTGATGCACTGCATCCCAGTCACTCCAGCTGTTGCACAAAGGGAACAAGGTACAGCTCAGACCATGGCTTCAGAGGGTGAAAGAAGCCCCAAGCCTTGGCAGCTTCCAAGTGGTTTTGAGCCTGCGGGTGGACAAAAGTCATAAATTGAGGTTTGGGAGCCTCCACCCAGATTTCAGAAGATGTATGGAAATGCCTGTCTGTTCGAGCAGAAGTTTGCTGCATGGTCGGAGCCCTCATGGAGAATCTCTACTAGGTCAGTGTGGAAGAGAAATGTGGGGTTGGAGCCCCCACAGAGAGTTCCTACTGGGGCACTGCCTAGTAGAGCTGTGAGAAGAGGGCCACCATCCTATAGACCCCAGAATGGTAGATCCACCAACACCTTGTACTATGTGCCTAGAAAGAGCCACAGACACTCAACAGCAGCCTGTGAAAGCAGCCAGGTGGGAGGCTGTATCTTGCAAAGCCACAGGGGTGGAGCTGCTCAAGGCCCTAGGAGCCCACTTCTTGCATCAGCATGACCTGCATGTGAAACATGGAGTCAAAGATCATTTTCGAGCTTTCAGGTTTAATGACTGTTCTATTGGATTTTGGACTTGCATGGAGCCTGTAGCTGCTTTGTTTTGGACAATTTATCCCATTTGGGATGGGCGTACTTACCCAAAGCCTGTACCTCCATTGAATTTAGGAAATAACTAACTTGCTTTTGATTTTACAGGCTCATAGGTGGAAGGAATTTGCCTTATTTCAGATGAGACTTTGGACTTGCATTTTGGGGTTAATGCTGGAATGAGTTAAGACTTTGGGGGAATGTTGGAAGGACATGATTGTTTTGAAGTGTGAGGACATGAGATCTGGGGAGAGGAGCAGGGGTGGAATGATATGATTTGGCTTTATGTCCCCACCCAAATCTCATCTTTAATTGTAGTTCCCATAATCCCTATGTGTCATGGGAGACACCTGCTGGGAAGTAATTGAATCATGGGGGCAGTTTCCCCCCTGCTGCTGTTCTCGTGACAGTGAGTTCTCACAAGATTTGATGGTTTTATAAGGGTTTTTTACCGCTTTGCTCAGCACTTCTCTCTCCTGCCACCATGTGAAGAAGGACACGTTTGCTTCGCTTTCCACCATGATTGAAAGTTTCCTGAGGCCTCTCCAGCCATGCAGAACTGTGAATCAATTAAATCTCTTTCCTTTATAAATCACCCAGTCTCAGGTATGTCCTTATAGCACTGTGAGAATGGACAAATACACTCAATATGGTCACTATTTTTTTAAACTTTATTTTAGCCATTCTGATAGGTGTGAAGTTGTATCTTATTGTGGTTTCAGTGTACTGGTGCATTTCCCTAATGACTAATGATATTAAACATCTTTTCATGTGCTTTTTTGCCATCCACATGTATGATTTATTAAAGTGTCTATTCAGGTCTTTTGCCCACCTTTTGGGATAGGTTTTTTTTTTATTATTCCTGAGTTTTAAGAGATTTTTACTTATGCTAGATACAAGTCCTTCTTTGCATATGCAATATGTAAGCATTTTCTCCCAATCTATCATCTACATTTTTATTCTTCTACCTATGTCTTTTGCAGAACAAAATATTGTTTTTATTTGGATAAATTGCATTTTTTCTGGGTTGTTTCTTTGGTCTCATATGTAAGAATTTACTGCCAAACCACAGGCCAAGAAGTTTTACTATTATATTTCTTCTAAAAGTTTATAATTTTAAGTTATTTATTTAAGTTTATAATTTATTTTTAGTAACCTTTTAAGGTCTGAGGCTCAGATCAAAGTTGTTTTTTTTTTTCTTTCATGGCATATGGATGTCCAATTTTTCAAAAGTTATTTATTCAAAAACTATCCTTTCTGCATTTTGTTTCTGTACTTTTCTCCGAAAACAATTGGGTAAGTCAACATAGACTCTCTATTCTGTTTTTTTGATCTATATGTTTATTAACTTAAAAGTAATGCATTGACTTTATTACTGGAACTTTAAAGTGAATCTTAAAATTGGGTAATGTGATTCCTCTAAATTTGTTTTTCCTTTTTCAAAATTATTTTGGTTACTCCAATTCCTTTGACTTTCCATACAGGTTTTATAATCAGTTTGTCTGTATCTTCAAAAGAAACTCCTGCTAGGATTTTTATTGAGTTTGCATTTAATCTACAAATCAACTCGGGAAACATTGGCATCTCTACACTGCTGTGTTTCCATCCATGAAAGTGGTATCTCTCCATTCATTTTGGTTTAAATATAAATCAAAGATAGTTTTTCACCAACATCCTGTTGTTGTGAGCATTTAGATTCCATCTATGTTCTGTTAGAGATATATACATATATGAATATTTCATTTGTTGAAGCTATTGTAAGTGATATTATTATTATTTAAATTTGATTTCCAATTGTACATTGCTGGTAAATAGAAGTACGATTTTTGTGTGACCTATAATATTGTAACTTTGTAAATTCACATACGAGTTCTAGGAGGTGTGAGTGTGTCTGTGTGCACATATGTTGTCAATTCCTTGATATGTTCTGCACAATTACATCTGAGAAAATAAATGATTTTATTTATCCCATTTCAATCTACATGTTTTATATATTTATGCATATATTCCGGTACAATTTTGATATGAATAGCTATGTATCATGAGAATAGCTTTGTATATCATTTTGGGGTAAAATTTTCAGTCTTTCACCATGAAGCATATTGAGAGCTGAAGGTTTTTTAGTAAAGTCCTGTTCTCAGGTTGAGGAAGTTTCCATCTGAATTAGTCCATTTGCATTGCTATAAAATAATACCCAATGCTGGTACTTTGTAAAGAAAAGGGGTGTATTTGTCTCACAGTTCTGCCGGCTGTGTAAGAATGGGGCCAAGCATGCTTGGCTTCTGGGGAGGGCTCAGGGAGCTTTTAGTTGTAGAAGAAGGAAGGAGAGCCAGTGTGTCACATGGCAAGAGTGGGAGCAAGAGATGGAGAAGAGGTGCCAGCCTCTTTTAAACTACTAGCTCTTGGTGAACTAATAGAGTGACAACTCACTCATTATTGCAAGGAGAACATCGAATCATTCATGAAAAATCTGTCCTCATGGCTCCAACACCTCACACCAGGTCTATCTCCAACCTTGGAGGTCACATTTCAACATGAGATTTGGAGGGGCACATCCAAACAATATCACGTTCCTAGTTTTGTTTAGTTTGCTTAATTTGCTAAGATTTTATCATGTGTGGATGGTGAATTTTGTCTAATCTTTTTCTGACAAAGATATGATAACGTGTTTTTCTTCTTTAGACTGTAAATATGATGAATTACATTGTTGATTTTAGATTACTGAACAGTCTTGAACTCCTGGGGTAAAACTCCACTTCCACTTGTTTTTTGTTGTTGTTTTTGTTGTTATTTTGTTTGTTTGTTTGTTTTCTGACATGGAGTTTCACTTTGTCACCCAGGCTGGAGTACAATGTCATGGTCTTGGCTCACTGCAACCTCCACCTCCAGGGTTCAAGCTATTCTCCCGCTTTAGCCTCCTGAGGAGCTGGGACTACAGGCGCATGCCATCACACCTGGTTAATTTTTTTCTTCAGTAGAGACAGGGTTTCACTATGTTGGTCAGGCTGGTCTCGAACTCCTGACCTCGTGATCTACCCGCCTCGGCCTCCCAAAGTACTGGCATTACAGGCATGAGCCATCATGCCTGGCCAGTTGTGGTGTTTTATTTCTTCTCTCTTCTCTTCTTTCTTTCTTCTTTCTTTCTTTCTCTTTTCTTTCTTTTTCTTTCTTTCTTTCTTTTTCTTTCTTTCTTATTTTTTCCGACAGAATCTCACTCTGTCACCCAAGCAGGAGCACAGTGGCATGATCTCAGCTCACTGCAACCTCTGCCTGCTGGGTTCAAGTGATTCTCCTGCCTCAGTCTCCCGAGTAGCTGGAATTACAGGGCTGGTGCCACCCAGGTAATATTTTTTGTATTTTTATTAGAGACAGGATTTCATTATGTTGGCCAGGCTGGTCTCGAACTCCTGCTCTTGATTCTACTTTCTAGCTCCCTAAATTTGACTACTGAGTGTACCTTATATGAGTGGAATCACACAATATTTGTCTTTTCATGTCTGGCTTGTTTCACTTACCATAACATTCAAGTTTCATCTATACTGTAGCATGCATTGGAATTTTCTTCCTTTTTAAGTATGTGACTGCTCATACTGAATTTTGTTTATCCATTCTTCAATCAATGGACAGTTAGATTGTTTCTACTTTTTGGCTATTGTGAATAAAGATGCAATAAACATTGGTTTATAAATATCTAATCAGCTCATCTTCCACTTCTTTTACATATATAGCTGAAAGTGGAATTTCTTTTTTTTTAATTAATTAATTTATTATTATTATTATACTTTAAGTTCTAGGGTACATGTGCATAACATTCTAAATCATACGGTAACTCTCTGTTTAATTTTTTAAGGAACTGCTGTCTGTTTTCCACAGTGGCTGCAGCATTTTACATTCCCACCAGTAATGCACAAAGGTTCCAGTTTCTCCACATCCTCACCAACACTCATTATTATCTGTTTTTTTGTTTGTTTTTGTTTGTTTGTTTGTTTTTGTAATAGCCATCCTAACGTGAATCAGATAGATGTGAATTGGTATCTTGTTGTGATTTTGATTACCATTTCCCTAATTATTAATGATGTTGAACATTTGATGTGCTTATTGGTGATCTCAACCTATTTGGGAAAAAAAGGTCTATTCAAGTCCTTTGCCCATCTTTAAAATGGATTTGCTGGTATTTTTGTTGAATCGTAAGATTATTTTTCATTTCTTGTAGCTTAACCTGTCAGTTCTAAAATTGCCACTTGCTGCTTCTTTTTGTGTTACATTTTCTATTTTTTTCTGAAACTTTTTGTCTTTTTTTAAGAGTGTTTGTCCTTACTTATTGGAGAATTTCTATGACTACTTTAAAGTCTTTGCCAGATAATTCCAACATGTATCATCTCAGTTTTGAAGTCTCTTGATTGTTCTTTCCTGTGAGAGGTAAGATTTTACTAGTTTACTCTTTGCTAAGTAACTCTGGATACTATCTTGGATATTACGTGTACTGTGTTTTGAGATGCTGGATCCCATTTAAATTCTATAGAGAAAATAGACACTCTATTTTAGCAGCCAAGACACCCATTTTGGTGAGCACTGCAAGTTCCAATCAACCTTCTGCATGCTGTAAACACTGTTTACAACTCTCTTACATATGTACTCCCAGGGATCAGTGTGCCTGGACAGTAGTCTAGCCAGAGCCAAGTGCTCAAAATCTATTCTATTCTTGTTTGAATAAGACCCACATATAGCTCAGGAGTTTCCCCTGGAGATAAACAACTTTGTGGATCATTTTTCCTGAGCTTTATCACCCTGCTGAAGTCTATTTCCTGGTATTGATACTTTGCAGGTCTCAGGTGCTCCCTTTTTCAGTATCCTGGTGAAAAAGCAATAGATGACATCTGCACCTCTACCCTTGCTAAATATGTCCAAGTTGCCCTTCAGAGGAGTGGTACCATGATTTTTAAATTCCTACTAGTAATTGGGCATAAATGTCTGTCCTCACATCCTCCCCACAG
Source organism: Macaca fascicularis (assembly GCF_037993035.2). Classification (NCBI taxonomy): domain Eukaryota; kingdom Metazoa; phylum Chordata; class Mammalia; order Primates; family Cercopithecidae; genus Macaca; species Macaca fascicularis. The sequence goes on from NC_088386.1 coordinate 2,552,256, forward strand.
GCAATAGAGGGGAGTCCCTGCACCCCCACAGGGCTATGAGTTAGATGAGGTGCTCTACCCGTCCAACTTCAGCGCACCAACTTAGCCACCCTTTACCAGTCTCCGCCTGTCACTGCCAGGAATGTGTGATGGGAACCAGTATTTCATTAGTTGCAGAGCTGTCTCCTCTGAGCGTTCCCATGCACTTTTAACCGGTTATGGAACAGATACACACATCCCCTCTGTAAAGATGGTGGTGCCTGGCCTTCCTGCCATTCCGACTTCATGTTCTTTCAAAACAGAAGCAGTCTTTAATCAAATGCCCACTGTGTTCTTCGGGCTATGTGCACACCAACTCTATGTGACGGCACTTTCGATGTGTAGGGAAAGGGGTTTACTCCCATTTACGCCCATTTTACAGACATTAAAACTGAGTTCAAAGTTTGGTGGCTGGAAGACTTAATGCTCCCAAACAGCAGACTTGGAAATCCAACCTGTCTGATGTGCACCAACCATTATGAAATATGGAGCACCAGACCCAGCCACAGTGTCCTGTCCCCAACATAATTAATTTGCAATCCACTTCTTCGATGCCCAAGATCCTGAGACCTATGTGCACTTGACCCCAAAGTGCCTGCTTTTATTTCCTTTCCTGCAAAATGACAACACAATTGACTTTAACAGTAGGTTTTGGTTCCTGAAGTGAGAAGTGAATGAAGGAATAAAGGTAAAGGCTGGCTAGGGTGGAGGGCTAAATACATATCTGATTAAATAAATGACTGTCATACTACTTTGGAGTATGGCATGAACTCCCAGGATCCACTTACTGCTCAGACTGACTGTTGTTAGAGGTCTAATATCCTCCTCTGAACAGAGAAAGAGGAATGGTTCCAGATGGCTCTAGGCAAGGATAGCAGGACTGTCTTTGACTATAACAGGGCATTTTGGTGCTTGCCCTCACTGCAGCTCCTGCTTCATAGTGATCAGCCAGGATGCACGGCAAGGAGGAGCTGTCCAGTACGACAGTAAGGTCAACTTGGATGTCCTCAGTGAGCCCACACTGATAAGCTCTATCCAGACCCACCTTGGGTATAGGATTACCTCAAGTTTTCAGCAAGTAGTTTTCAAAAAACAAAAGTGACTGTATTCCTGCTTGGTCCTGTTTCTGCCTCTTCCCTCTCACTGCCAGCTCCTCTGATATGTATGCAGATAAAACTGAAATAGCCCCAGCACTTTGGGAGGCCAAGGCGGGTGGATCACAAGGTCAGGAGATCAAGACCATGGTGAAACCCTGACTCTACTAAAAATACAAAAAATTAGCCGGGCGCGGGGGCAGGCGCCTGTAGTCCCAGCTACTCAGGAGGCTGAGGCAGGAGAATGGCGTGAACCCTGGAGGCGGAGCTTGCAGTGAGCCGAGATCGCGCCACTGCACTCCAGCCTGGGCGACAGAGCGAGACCCCGCCTCAAAAAAAAAAACTGAAATAGCAATTCTCAAAAAACTTTTCATGCCACACATCAATTTTTGGGGAGGTGGTGTGGATGAGAGCCAGAAACCTAGCCTACTTGATACTCTCAAAATTCATAAATCTCTCATTCAGCCTGGTACAAATCTGGGTTATTCCTATTAAGGTTCCTGTGAGCAGCCTTTTAGATTTCAATTTCCGCAAGCCAGTCCTGACAGAGGAATGACATATAATTGAGTCAGATTGGCCTCTTTTGTTCTTTCTGTGATGTTTGGGGTTTACATGTATGTATGCACGTGCTTTAAGAAAATAGGACAGCTGCATCAATTCAAGCCCACTACGAAGAAAGAGAGCCCATTCTGCAAAGCTGTTTTGTGTCATCCAGTGCTAAATATTCCTGGTAGGGTTTGTTCCTCTTTTCCTCCCTGGTTTGCACTTGTACACTGAGGTAAGCTGACCCAGGGAGGGGACATTCCCCTGCACCCGGGGATTCCCTTGGCAGGGTCAGAGCATGAAGTGAACAGCACCTCAGGCATTTTTACTGCATTGTCAGTATTTGGGGGAAGTATCTACATTCTGCATTTCTTGAGCAAACTCACAGTTTTCAAGTAAGAATGCTGGACATGGAAGTCCCAAGATGTGGTCCTTGCTCTGTTTGCATATTAGTGACCATGATCCTACTTAGAGTAACAAAACTACCACCCTTCTTTGAATCAAGAACAAACTATTACTTGGAGGCACTGTCTTTCCAGCCAGGCAGCCTTGTGTAATGGAATGCGTTTGGTTCCTGGGGTGTAGACAGACGTTGCACTTGAAGTTAGTCCCCTCACTACCTGCCTTTCAATCTTTCCAAGGGGCTGGCGTCTTCAGCCTGTTGTCCTCCATCTGTTACTTGGGAAGTGGTGCCTGTCTCATGAGGCTACTCTGAGGATTCTCTTGGCAATGTTGGGTGGTAGCTGGACTCTGATGCAAGTGCCTGTACTCTTTCCTACCACAGAACAGGCAGCTTGGAAACCAGGGTGTGAATACTGAAGCTCAGAGTCCCTCCAAACTGCAGAGGCTGACACCAAGGTAAAAACCTTTACCTCTGCCTGAATTTTTCAGGGCACCAACTCTTACCCATCACACCAGGAAGAACAAACGCATTTCATTTTTATCATCAGATTGAAAAGAAGACTTCTCAATCCAAGCTCTAGCTTTTTGCGGGAAGTCAGGGACCCCAATTGAAGACACCGGCTGAAGCTGAGGCAGAAGAACATAAATTGTGAAGATTTCATGGACATTTATTAGTTCCCCAAATTAATACTTTTATAATTTTTTATGCCTGTCTTTACTACAATCTCTGAACATAAATTGTGAAGATTTCATGGACACTTATTACTTCCCCCATCAATACTCATGAGTTCCTATACCTGTCTTTACTTTAATCTCTTAATACCATCATCTTCATAAGCTGAGGATGAATGTCACCTCAGGACCCTGTGATGATTGCATTAACTGCACAAATTGTTTGTAGAGCATGAGTATTTGAACAATATGAAATCTGGGCACCTTAAGAACAGGATAACAGCGATTTTCAGGGAACAAGACAGATGACCTTAAAGTCTGGCTGCCTGTGGGCCAGGAGGAACAGAGCCATATTTCTCTTCTTTCAAAAGCAAATAGGAGAAATATCACTGAGTTCTTTTTCTCAGCAAGGAACATCTCTGAGAAAGAGAATGTGTTCCTAAGGGGAGGCCTCTGAAATGACTGCTTTGGGAATGTCTGTCTTTTAACGTTGCAGATAAGGGATGAAATAAGCCCCAGTCTCCTGTAGCGCTCCCAGGCCTATTAGGATGAGGAAATTCTTGCCTAATACATTTTGGTCAGACCAGTTGTCTGCTCTCAAACCCTATCTCCTGATAAGATGTTACCAATGACAATGAGTGCCCGAAACTTCATTAGCAATTTTAATTTTGCCCCGGTCCTGTGATCTTGCCCTGCCTCCATTTGCCTTGTGATATTTGATTACCTTGTGAAGCATGTGATCTCTGTGACCACACCCTATTCATACACTCCCTCCCCTTTTGAAAATCACTAATAAAAACTTGCTGGTTTTGTGGCTTGGGGGGCATCACAGAACCTGCCGACATGTGATGTCTCCCTTGGACCCCCAGTTTTAAAATTTCTCTCTTTTGTACTCTTTCCCTTTATTTCTCAAATTGGCTGACACTTAGGGAAAAAGAATAATGTACATGAAATATTGGGGACTGGTTTCCCCCAATACTAACTCAGCAGGAAAGGATGCTGTGGTTGATTAGTGATGTCTGCCCTGGTCAAGTGAGGGGTGAAATGGACACCTGTGCTACATTTAACCTATCTGAGAATGCTATGGTGATCGCCTCAAAAGTGAGCACATGTGTTAGCAATATTGGTGCTGTGTCTTCAGTTCCCAGCACAAGGCAAGGCATGGCCAATATATCATGCATGACTATGAAAGAATGAAACCATTTGGGATTTGATGAGTTTTGCTCTAATAAGATAGTAACAGGTGTCTGGCATGACAGCCTACACTCGCCAGTGGGGGTTATTCTCAGGGCCAAGAAAAGACTGAAAATCAGAGAGAAATTCTCTGGTGGAAGGAAAAAGTGATAGCAGTAATGTGAGTAAAATCCTTTGGGGTGACAGCTAATTAACATTAAATTAGGGTAGAGTGGGAAAATTAATTAATGTCCAAACTGTGTGGCAGGTATCCAGAGGTCTCTGGTTTATGAAGATTGATGGGAACACAAGTGTGGTTTGTCGAAACATGTGAACACAGGTCTATGGTCTACAGAAACAGATGTGGGTGCAAGTCTGTCATGCTACTATTGTCTGTGGAAACAGAAGAGGGCACAGGTTTACAGTCCATGGAAACAGATGTAGACACAGGTCTAAAACCTACACACACACAAAAAAAATTTAAGCACAAGTCTACAAAAATAGATATGGGCAAAGGTCTACAATTGATGAAAATGGGTGTGGGCACAAGTCTATGGTCTATGGAAACAGATGTGGGCACAGGTCCATAGTCTCTAAAACAGACATGAGCATGGGTCTATGGTCTGTGGAATTAGATGTAGGCACAAGACTATGATTTCGAAAAAGACATGGGCATGGGTCTATGATCTCTGAAACAGATTTCAGCATGGGTCTATAGTCTATGGGATCAGATGTAGGCACGAGACTATAATCTCTGAAACAGACTCGGGCATGGGTCTGTAGTCTATGGAATCAGATGTAGGCACGAGACTATAATCTCTGAAACAGACTTGGCCATGGGTCTATGGTCTCTGAAACAGACTTGGCCATGGGTCTATGGTCTCTGAAACAGACTTGGCCATGGGTCTATGGTCTCTAAACAGACTTGGACATGGGTCTATGATCTGTGGAAACAGACTTGGGCATGGGTCTATGCTCTGTGGAAACAGACTTGGACATGGGTCTATGGTCTCTGAAACAGACTTGGGCATGGGTCTATGGTCTCTAAATAGACTTGGACATGGGTCTGTGGAAACAGACTTGGACATGGGTCTATGGTCTGTGGAAACAGACTTGGGCATGGATCTATGCTCTGTGGAAACAGACTTGGGCATGGGTCTATGGTCTCTAAATAGACTTGGACATGGGTCTGTGGAAACAGACTTGGACATGGGTCTATGGTCTGTGGAAACAGACTTGGGCATGGATCTATGCTCTGTGGAAACAGACTTGGGCATGGGTCTATGGTCTCTAAATAGACTTGGACATGGGTCTGTGGAAACAGACTTGGACATGGGTCTATGGTCTGTGGAAACAGACTTGGGCATGGATCTATGCTCTGTGGAAACAGACTTGGACATAGGTCTATGGTCTCTAAACAGACTTGGACATGGGTCTATGGTCTGTGGAAACAGACTTGGGCATGGATCTATGCTCTGTGGAAACAGACTTGGACATGGGTCTATGGTCTCTGAAAAAGACTTGGGCATGGGTCTATGGTCTGTGGAAACAGACTTGGTCATGGGTCTATGGTCTCTGAAACAGACATGGACAGAGGTCTATGGTCTGTGAATGCAGACATGGGCATGGATCAATGCTCTGTGGCATCAGACATAAGTGTGGGACTATGATTTCTAAAACAGACATGGGCATGGGTCTATAGTCTGTGGAAACAGATGTGGGCACAGGCCTATGATCTCTGAAACAGACGTGGGTGGTCATAGGTCTTTGACCTCTGAAAGAAATGTGGGAATGGGTTTATGGTCTGTGGAATCAGACACGGGCACAGGTCTATGGTCTCTGAAACAGATGTGGGCATGGGTCTATAGTCTCTGAAATAGACATGAGCACAGGTCTATGGTCTCTGAAACAGACATGGGCATAGGTCTATGGTCTCTGAAATAGACATGAGCACACATGTATGGTCTCTGAAACAGACGTGGGCACAGGTCTATAGTCTGTGGGAAAAGGTAAGAGTGAAGGTAAGAGAAGTGTAAGAATGGTTTACTAAGCTGGGCAGTGTTCAGAACTCTTCAGTACAGGGCACTGAAACTGGGTCAGGTGCCCCTACCATGCAGTAATAGCACCTTACTTGTGTCTCTGCATCACTGCCCATTAGAGTGCACTGGACCTCCTGGTTATCGGTCAGCCTCCCTGTCTGAACCGTAAGCCCCTGTAGGATAGAGTTTTCTTTTTCTTCATGTCTGTGTTCTCAGAACCAGCACAGAGTAGCAGGTTTGGGTGTTTAAGGAATACTCTGTTGATGAATGGGTGGATGGATGCTCTAGACATTGGAGAATTATGCCTTGTCCAGCTTCCTAGAGATGCAGGATGGCCTTCTCCATGGACATCAGGGCCTCAGGGAGACGCTAAGGAGACCCTTCCACTACAGAACCTTAATCAGGACTAGGGCTGGATGGGCGCCTGGCCGTCCAGTGGGCACTCAGGATGGAGATGGCCACTGGGGCCGTTGAAGGTAAGGTTATTGGACACTGAAAAATCCATTTAATTTCAACTCCCACTGGCACTCTGGGTGGGCCCAAGAGATACTGGCCCATATTGCTTCTAGCAAACCAAGGTAAGGGAGTAGCACAATCTGCAAGCACGTGGGAATAACAATAAAAAGAAAAGTTATCAAAATGAGAACCTGCCATATACAAGCAGATTTCATAATTAGAACACCCGAAATAAAGCTAGGACGGAGGAAGGAAAGCACACTTGTGACACCCCACCCACTGCGTGGTAGCCCTCACTCTGGCTATTGTCTGGCCCACTAGACCAACTGCCTCCACTTTTTCAGGACTGAGATCCTGATCTGGTCCCTACTGGTCAGGACAGTAAGACCATGATGCAGAACAGGAAATGGTCTGAGTTTAAACCGCAGCTTGACCGTCAATGAATTGTGGAGGTGTGGTTGCGCATGAGCTTTCTGTGTATTGATTTCTCCACCTGTAGACTGTGAATGATATTATCTCATGACTCAGTGTAAGAATCAACAGAAGTAACATATACCAAATGCCTTGGATGCAGCAGGTTCTCAATACATGGTAGTTGTCTTTAATGCCACCATAATACTACCTCAACACCACTGAGCACAGCATGAGATTCCTATGAGCCTAGGCAACCTTGTCCATAAAAGAGGTCCCTAGACTCCCTCTCTACAATCACTACAGTGTCCCAAGGAGTAATTATAAGTGAAAACATGCATCATTGGCCTGTCAGGTGATACAGTAGCCTCCCCATCACCATCTAGGTTACCTTCGATAGACCCTGTGTTTATCTGAACTGATGAAGAGACTCACACACAAACAGCAGCTTGTGTGCCTGAATTTTATAATTAAATGATCACAATTTAGGACTGAAGGGATGTTTAGAGCTCAACTACTTTGTACTTCTTTATGGATAGCACATCTGGCAAATAATAAGCACCAAACGGATTTATTGACTAGCTGGTAATGAGATCTGTAATTGTTAATAGGCTGCATACACCTTTTATTTTATTTACAATTAGGCATTTTAAAACAAAGAATATAGAGATTAAGCCTTCCACTATAATTATCACTTCTAAAGAATGAGAAAACAATAAATAAAACATATGAGATACACAAAACATACTCCAAGAGCAACCCCATGCTTAGCCATAAAGCAAGTCTGAATATATTTAGAAAAACTGACATTGCACCAGCCACACAGTCAGACTACAGTGGAACAAAAATAAAAATCAATACCAAGAATATCTCCCCAAACCACACAGTTATTTAAAAATTAAACAACTTGTTCCTGAATGACTTTTAGGTAAACAATTAAATTAAGGCAAAAATGAAAATCTCCTTTGAAATAAATAAAAACAGGCAGAACATATGAAAATCTCAGGGATGCAGCAAAAGCAGTATTAAGAGAAAAATTTATAGTGCTAAATGCTTACTCAAAAAATTTAAAACACTTCAAATTAATGATCTAACATCACACCAATAACTAGAAAAATAAGGACAAACAAACCCAAAAGCTAACAGACGAAAAGAAATAACTAAAATCAGAATGGAACTGAATGAAATTGAGACCCCAAAAATCCATGCAAAAAAAAAAAAATCAATGAAACCAAAAGTTGGTTCTCATAAAGGATTATCAATATTAATTGGTTGCTAGCTAGATTAATAAAGAAAAAAAGAGAGAAGGTCTGAGTAAACACAAACAGAAATGAGAAAAGTGATGTTATAACTGATCCCACAGAAACAGAAAGATCCTCAAAGACTACTATGAGCACATCTATGCACACAAACTAGAAAATGCGAGGAAAAGGATAAATTCCTGGAAGCACACAACCTCCTAGGATTGAATCAGGAAGAAATTGAAACTCTGAACCAACCCATATCAAGTTCCAAAGTTGAATCAGCAATAGAAAATCTACCAACCATAAAAAGCCTCAGACTAGATGAATTCACAGCCAAATTCTACTAGACATACAAAGAACTAATACCAATTCTACCAGACATACAAAGAAGAACTAATACCATTTCCACAAAATCGAGCAGATCCTAACTCATTCTACAAAGCCAGTATTACCATGATAGCAAAACCTGGAGGTGACACAACAAAAAAAAAGAAAACTTCAAGCCAAAATCTCTGATTAATATAGATGCAAAAATCCTCAATATAGTATTAGAAAGCTCAATCAAGCAGCATATCAATAAGTTAGTTCATGGCCAGGCATGGTGACTCATGCCTGTAATACCAGCACTTTGGGAGGCTGAGCCAGGTGGATCATTTGAGGTCAGGAGTTCAAGACCAGCCTGGCCAACATGGTGAAACCCATCTCTACTAAAAACACAAAAATTAGCTGGGCAGTAGTGGCGTGTGTCTGTAACCCCAGCTACTCCAGAGGCTGAGGCAGCAGAATCACTTGAGCCTGGATGGTGGAGGTTGTGGTGAGCCAAGATCATGCCACTGCACTCCAGTCTGGGCAATACAGTGAGACCCTGTCACAAAAAAGAAAAACATAGTTAATTCACCATGATCAAGTAAGCTTCGTCCTGGGATACAAGGTCGGTTCAACATATGCAAATCAATAAAAATGACTAGGCCACATAGAATTAAAAGTAAAATACATATAATTTCAACTGGCATAGAAAAAAAAAGCCTTCAATAAACCCAACATCTCCTTATGATAAAAACTCTCCCCAAACTAGGCACTGAAAGAACATACCTTAAAATAATAAAACTGATCTATGACGAGCCCACAGCCAACATTATACTGAACAGGCAAAAGCTTGAATCATTCCCCTAGAGAACTGGAGCAAGACAAGGATGCTCACTCTCACCACTCCTATTCAACGTAGTACTAGAAGTCCTGGACAGAGCAATTAGGCAAAAGAAAGAAATAAAGATCAGGTATATAGGAATAAATGAAGTCAAACTATCTCTCTTCACTGATGATACGATTTTATACCTAGAAAACCCTACAGATTCCACCAAAGTGTTCCTGGAACTGATAAATGACTTCAGTAAACTTTCAGGATATAAAATCAAGGTACAAAAATCAGTAGTATTTCTATACACCAATAATGTTTAAGCTGAGAGTCAAATTAAGAGTGTAATCCCATTCACAATTACCATACAAAAAAAAAATAAAATACCTAGGAATCTAACCAAGGAGGTAAAGGATGTCTGCCAGGAGCACTACAAAACACTAATGGAAGAAATCATAGATGACAGAAACAAATGGAAAAACATTCCATACTCATGGATTGGAAGAATCAATGTCATTAAAATGATCATACTTCCCAAAGCAATCTACAGATCCCACAATATTCCTATCAAACTACCAATGTCATTTCTCACAGAATTCAATAAAACTATTCTAAAATTCATATGGAACCAAAGAAGAGCCTGAATAGTCAAAACAATCCTAAGCCAAAAGAATAAAGACAGAAGCATCACACTATCTGACTTCAAACTATACTATAAGGCTACAGTAACCAAAAGAGCATGGTAATGGTAAAACAAACAAACAAACAAACAAACAAAAAACAGACACATAGACTAATGGAACAGAATAAGGAACCCAGACATAAAGCCTTACACCTATAGCTATCTGATATTTGACAAAATGGACAAAAATAAGAACTGGGGAATGGACTGTCTATTCAATAAATGATGCTGAGATAACTGCTTAGCTATATATAAAAAAATAAAACTGGACCCCCTACATTTTACCACATACAAAAATTAACTCAAGATGAATTAAAGATTTAAATGTAGGACCTTAAACTAGAAGAATTTCAGAAGAAAACCTAGGAAACACCATTATGGACATTGGCTTTAGGGAAATAATTTATGATTAAGTTATCAAAGGCAATTGCAACAAAGAAAACTGATAGGTGGTATCTAATTAAACTAAAGAGCATTTGCACAGCAAAAGAAAATATCAACAGGGTAAATAACCTACAAAATGGGGGAAAATATTCACAAACCATGCATCTGACAAAGGCCTACTATTCAGAATCTATAAGAAACTTAATTCAACAAGCAAAAAACAATCCATTAAAAAATGGGCAAAGGACATTAATAGATACTTCTCAAACAAAGACATACAAGCAGCCAACAAGTATTTAAAAAATGTGCAATGTCGCTAATCATCAGGGAAATACAAATCAAGACCACAATGAAATATCATCTCACACCAATCAGAATGGTGATTATTAAAAAGTCAAAAAACAACAGATGCTGATGAGGCTGAGGCAGGAGAATCTCTTGAGCTGAAGAGTTGAAGGCTGCAGTAAGCTGTGGTCTGAGCATGCCACTGCACTCCAGCCTGGGTCACAGAGAAAGACCCTGTCTCTACAAAAAGAAAAAGAAAACAAAGTTGGCTATATCTTGATATGTTAAAGCAGGGATGAGAATCCTTACGATTCTCTCTACTTTTAAATTTATTTCAAATGTTTCATAATAAAATTTCAAACATGAGACCGTGTTCTATAATGAGAGGGGCCATGTTCAGCCCCACCCTCATTACATCCTTATTGTCTTCTGTTAGGCAGACAAGCTCCTGAACAGCAAAGGACATGGGATCTGCAGCATTAAGGCTTCCCAAGGAAGCACTAGCAGGCACAGACATGCTGCCAGCAACTTGCACTGCTTATAAACAAGACGTTTCACACCTGGAAAGTTCTCATATGTTCTTTGAAATCAAAACAGTTTGGCAAAATCTAAAGACAATTTTCTATAGGAGGTTCTTTGGAATTATCTGGTTATTTCCTTATCAAGATATGGGGAGGCAGTTTTTCAATCCTCACCCTATTACCTGGGTGACAAAATAATTTGTACCCCAAACCCCCGTGTATCAGTCAGTTTTCATGCTGCTGATAAATACATACCTGAGACTGGGCAATTTACAAAAGAAAGAGGTTTATTGGACTTACAGTTCCACATGGCTGTGGAGGCCTCACAATCATGACGGAAGGGGAAAGGCATGTCCTACACAGTAACAGACAAGAGAGAGAAGGAGCTTATTTAGGGAAACTCTTCATTTTAAAACTGTCAGATCTCATGAGACTTACTCACTATCATGAGACCAGCATGGGAAAGACCTGCCTGCCCCTTGATTCAGCTGCCTGCCACTGGGTCCCTCCCACAACACATGGGAATTCAAGACGAGATTTGGGTGGGGACACTCAAACCATATCTTTCTACCCCGGCCCCTCCCAAATCTCATGTCCTCAAATTACAAAACCAATCAGGCCTTCCCATCAGTGCCCCCAAAGTCCTAACTCATTTCAGCATTAACTCAAAAGTCCACAGACCAAAAGTCTCATCTAAGACAAGGCAAGTCCCTTCCGCCTATCATCAGTCTGTAAAATCAAAAGCAAGTTAATTAGTTCCTAAATACAATGGGGGTACAGGCATTGAGTAAATACAGCTGTTCCAAATGGGATAAATTGGGCTGGTGTTGAGTGTCTGTGGCTTTTCCAGGTTCACAGTGCAAGCTGTTGGTGGATCTACCATTCTGGGGTTTGGAGGATGGTGGCCTTCTTCTAACAGCTCCACTAGCCTCTGTGTTGGGGCTCTGACCCCCTTCTGCACTGCCCTAGCAGAGGTTCTCCATGAGGGCCCTACTCCTGCAACAAACTTCTGCCTGGGCATCCAGGCATATCCCTACATCCTCTGAAATCTAGGTGGAGGTTCCCAAACCTCAACTCTTGACTTCTGTACACCCACAGATTCAACACCATGTAGAAGTTGCTGAGGTTTGGGGTTTCCACCCTCTGAAGCAACAGCCCAAGCTGTACTTTAGCCCCTTTTAACCCTGGCTGGAGAGACTGGAACATAGGGTACCAAGTCCTTAGGCTGCACAGACCAGGGAGGCCCAGGGCACAGCCCAAGAAACCATGTTTTCCTCCTAGGCCTCCGGGCCTGTGATGGGAGGAACTGCCATGAAGACCTCTGACATTCCCTGAAGACATTTTCCCCATTGTCCTGGTGATTAACACTTGGCTCCTCGTTACTTTTGCAAATTTCTGCAACTGGCTTGAATTTCTCCTCAGAAAACTGGATTTTCTTTTCTATTGCATTGTCAGGCTGTGAAGTTTCTGAACTTTTATGCTCTGCTTCCCTTATAAAACTGAATGCCCTTAACATCACCTCTTGAATGCTTTGCTGCTTAGAAATTTCTTCCACCAGATACCCTAAAACATCTCTCTCAAGTTCACACTTCCACAAAACTCTAAGGCAGGGACAAAATGCCCCCAGTCTCTTTGTTAAACATAACAAGAGTAACCTTTGCTCCAGTTCCCAACAAGTTCCTCTTCTCCATCTGAGACCACGTCAGCCTGGATTTCATTGTCCATATCACCATCAGCAGTTTGGTCAAAGCCACTCAACAAGTCTCTAGTGACTCCCCAACTTTCCCACATTTTCCTGTCTTCTGAGCCCTCCAAACTCTTCAAACCTCTACCTGTTACCCAATTCCAAAGTTCCTTCCACGTTTTCAGGTATCTTTTCAGCAGTGTCCAGCTCCACAGGTACCAATTTACTGTATTAGGCCATTTTCGCACTGATGATAAAGACAAACCCGAGATTGGACAAATTACCAAAGAAAGAGGTTTAATAGACTCACAGTTCCACGTGGCTGTGGAGGCCTCACAGTCATGGCAGAAGGGGAAAGGCACGTCCCACATGGTAACAGACAAGAGGGAGAGGGAGCTTGTGCAGGGAAACTCCTCCTTTTAAAACCATCAGATCTTGTGAGATTTACCCACTATTATGAGAACCGCACAAGAAAAACCTGCCCCTATGATTCAATTACTTCCCACCAGGTCCCTCCCACAACAGGTGGGAATTCAAGATGAGATTTGGGTGGACAACCAGTCAAACCATATCACCTCACAACACACAATTTACCTACGTGACCAAGCAGCACTTGTACCCCTGAAACTAAAATAAAATTATGAAAATAAAAACTATAAAAATAATCTCAAACCTAAAAAAAAAGGTAAAAAGAAATGGGGAGGAAGTCAAGTGCTGAGACCTTATTCACCATGACTTTTGAGGGCTATAAATTAATCAGGCCAGTGGAGACATCTACCTGACTCCACTGTTCTGTCTTCCCTCATTTTGCCCTTAAGCAAGTTTAATAACTATATGTGCTTATTTCACACACAGAAGGTAAAGCTAGCACTGCCTTCTAAGGATGTACACCCAAGGCCAGCAGGGGAGACTGTGACCAGGTGACATCCGCATCACATCACCAATTGTGTGTGTGTTAATGCATCCTCTTACTCTGGGGCCCTTGCAAGAAGTCTTTTCTTGTTGGAAATACGGTTTATTTGATTGGCAGATGGCTTTGTGAAAGAGCAAAATAAGAATTGAAGGTGGGAAATGTCAGGGGCCCACTGACTCCTGCTTTAGGGATGGAGCCCTTCCTTGAGCTGGAATGTCTGGCCTTTGCCTAGATTCCTTGTGCCACCCAGATCCCTGCCCCTCCATGGTTTCTACTGTGAAAACTAGAGAGTCACTTCTGGTCTCTAGTTGGCTGTGACTTTAAATCAGAGCTTCAGAGGGAAGACTTGAACATAAACAGTAGTTAATGAGATGTGCTGGGCAGTCACCTGGTTCATTAAGGTGCTGGGTGACACGGAAGGGCTTATGGGGCAGGAGGCTCCCCTTTCTCTCTGCCGACTCTCCCTGCTCTCCCCTCCCTCCCCCGACCCTGTAAAATACGCCTCCTGTGGCTCTCAATATTTCCTTATTCACTCCCTTTCTTTTTCTCTTTTTTGTTTTGTTTTCCCTTATTCATTTTTCTTCTTTCCCTTTTTCTTCCTTGTATTAATTTTTATTGATTTATGTAATTTTTTTTGAGACAGAGTCTCACTGTGTCATCCAGGCTGAAGTGCTGTGGTGCTATCTTGGCTCATTGCAACATCTGCCCCCTGGGTTCAAGCAATTCTCCTGCCTTAGCCTCCCTACTAGCTGGGATAACAGGCACGCACTACCATGCCCGGCTAATTTTTGTACTCTCAGTGGACATGGGGTCTTGCCATGTTGGCCAGGCTGGTCTCAAACTCCTGACTTCATGTGATTCATCCACCTCGGCCTCCCAAAATGCTAGGATTACAGGCATGAGCCACTGCATCCGGCCTAATGTTTAATTTAAAAACAATGTAATACTCATTTTTTTAAAAAGTCAAGCAATTCCAACATAGAATAAAGGGCATGCATGACCTGTCCCACCACCCAGGCCCCTTTCCTGCCTATAGGGATGTGTTCTCAAGTAATGAGTGGAGATTCCTTTACAATAAGAACACATCCATGAACACTCATGGACATGCCCCTGCTCCACCAACTATTCATAACAAGAAATCAAAGTCTAATTTAATAAGGCAATTGCCTTGTTTGTTAGATAAAATTTGCTTGAATTATTTCAGGACCATTTCAAATTTCTCTTATAGATTCTCAATAATGCTTAAGTAAATTAATTTGAGATATATGTTTTAGTTTTTGCCTTATGGGCCTAAGATTAGGTTTTCTGCATCGATGACCGTCAATAAAAAGTGGTTTCGCCACCACTGGGTTGAGTCGGGGCCACAGGGCTGCCTGTCTCCTTTCTGCTTGGGAATTTGGTTGTAGTTGGATAGGCAGGGCAAAGTGCATCCACATGCTAAGCATTTAGCGCCTCTTCTCTCAGACTCAGTCCCTGCAGGGAAGGAAACTGATATAACTAGGGTCGGGAATAGATCCTGAGATCCGAGTTCCACGATCCAGGCAGCTGCATTGATCCTGGGATCTGAGCTCCATGATCCAGGCAACTGCAGCAGGGGGCGAGCCCAGAGTCCAACATTGGTCCTGAGTGGTGAGCCTTGCTTGCCGACAGAGCAGAGGAGGCAAAAGCAGGTTCCCTGTCAGGAGCCCCTCATCTCCTCTTAGGTGAGGCTCCCTAACTCAGGGCTCCAGAGCCAGCCACGTGTGCTCCTTCCTTGGGGGATGGGATCTGGCCCAGCTGGGGTAGGCCCACAGGTTTCTATTTCACTTGGAAATTAGCTGAGTGGGAGATCCCCCACTCTCGAATCAGGGAAGTGCCAAGTAGTTGAGGGGCCCAGGAGCCCTGGACATTTCGAAGCCTGAGGTCAGAGGTGACTGTCATGGTCAGGGCCAGAGCCAGAGAATCAGAGAGAGGTGATGGGGGTAAAATCAAGAGACTGTGGAGAAAGTGAAAGGCATGGCAGAGGTGACAGCTGGTGCATTGACCCTGGGGTCATCTAGGGCTGATAGATTAGAGGGCAAAGCTGCACACAAAAGAGCGGATTGTTTCTCCTGAGTTGTGCCTTGGACCATGAGGGAATCCAGCATCGGACAGCTTGGGGGTGGGACTGCTCCAGGCCCAGCTTCCCTTGCCTCCTTTGTCCATGAAGACATGAACAATCAACACCAGGATTACGGGGCATTAGGGCCAAGGGTTGCTCGAGGCCAAACCCAAGGACTCTGTTCTGGGGTGAGAGCCAAAGTGGTCGGTAGCCTCATCCACCTGGGACTGGGGCCCACTGTGCATGGTCACTGTCCATCGGGGTAAGCCAGGCTGCATTAGTAACCTTAGCATGAGCTGCTGCAAGCCAAGAACTCTAAAATCTCAGTGCCCCATACAATGGAAATTTGTTTTTTGCTCATGTAAAGTACCGTTAATAAGGGAGTGGGCATGGAGGGGAGGCTCTGCTTCACCCAGTTATCTGGGGACCTGGCTGAAAGAAGTTCCCGAGGTCGTCACCCTGGGTGTCACCCTCTGCAGGGCAGGCTAAGGAAGACAGAATAGAGAACACAGCAGGTGTCTGTGGGCCGAGGGTTAAAGCAGGGCACGTTCACTTCCACTCCATGCCATTGGCCAGACTCAGTCCCTTGGCTACATCTAATTGTGAGGGCTATGGGAAGAGTCATCCAGCTGAATGTGGGCCTAAGAGGAGGGAGAGAGCAGGGATTCGGCGGTGGCCTGGCTCCTGCCATACCCACTGTCTGCATGCCTCAGTCCCAACCCAAAGCACACAATTACACTGGGAGGTCAATGACTATAAACTTATCAATGTAGATGGCTTTTCTCATTCACTGTCTACATCCATACCAGAGGAAAAAAAATGCTGGTGGCCAGTGGGCCATATCTGATCTGTCCAATGGTTTTACTTGGTACATATGGTGTGTAAAAATATATTTGTAAGGCAAACCACACAAAAGCAACTTAGTTTTTCCTTTGACATTAGAAAGTCCAGAAGCTTCACAGGTAAGGCAGGTGTCCTATCTCTTGAGTCACTGAAGGGTTCGCCTTCCCGTTCAGCAGCATGATGAAGCAGATGGTTACAGCTCCTTGGCATGGGCTCTCCACCCTGCCACAGTCTCCACCACTCTCTATTGTCCCCCAGAACCAGTTCACTGGTTCTACATGAAACACCCATGCTGTTTGTGTGCACGTGAGGGGTGTCCGCTAGACCACACTGCTGTATCCATCTACTCAGGGAGAGACTGCTCCTGGGAATCAGAGGGTACTGGGCACTCTGGGGTAACACTCTCCACCTGCCAGAGATCTCATAAGAGATTCCTGAACAGAATGATGTCAGCACTGTGCTTTGAAGTCCATTGCTTAAAGAATGGTGGTGTTCTGTGGGGGCTGTTTATAGAAACCTAACACAGTGGAGATACCAGAAGGGCCATCTGGCAGGCAGTGCAGGACTGGGAGGGAAAAGGCAGGGTAAAGTAGTGGGAAATAATGCTAGGGAGGCAGGAGAGGCCAGACTTAGCAGGAGTCCAGCTAGATGAAGAGCTTGACTTACCTTCCAGGGCAATGGGAAGGCTGTGAAGCATTTTTAAAAGGGCAAGTTGTGACTGGATTTGCATTTTAGAAAGCTGATTTTCCTTGTTGTCAACTGAAGGATGCACAAAGTAAAAAATAGGAAGACATGGTGGAAAAATACAGGTGCCAGGTGAGGATTGCTCGCTACCTGCTGGAAGGGGCATGAAAAGAGGGCCCATCTGACAGAATCAGGAAGCCCAGGGCACCTGGTCTATCTCACACAGCAGCGCTTACAATTTCAGGCCCAGAGGAGCAAATGGCAACATCTTGTTCGGAAGTTTCCATTTGATCTGGGGCCCCAGGGACTGACTCAGAAGTCATCATCACGAAATGAGCTCCTGAGTGGAGCTTAATGCTTTCCAATGGATCACACACACTCGAGTGGTAATTAATGATTTGATTCATTGTGCTTTGGGGAGCCACTGTCCAACAGAATAATCCAAGTAATTTAAATCTGCAATAAAGTAGGAGTGCAACAACATTTCATGGCTGCACACAGAAATGATTTGCTAGAGAGGGGAAAAAAAAGCATTTTTATTAAAGCCACATCCAAACAGTCCACAGGAAAGCAATATTGAGTTCACAAGTGATTTGATTACGTTCCTCCACAGTAGTCCTCCAAGGCAGACCCAAGTCCAAATGCATTTCTGTGAATGTGCATAATACCAAAGGTTGAGTAAACCAACACATTTCATCAAAATTACTCTGTGCATGTCTGAGATAGAAAATGTTTGCAGAATGTTAACCACCTTTTTATTCAGAATAACTTTCTTCCACTATTAGCATCTGGCATCTGCAACTGGTAAGAGCTCAAATGCATCCCCTGTGGAGTTGGGTCTTCTTCTACAAGTGCCTCTCCATCATTGTCCCTGGCTGCTGGCACATGTACCCAAGCCTGCCTGTCCTACACACACCCACGGAGGGACTAAGCTCTGCTCTGTGCCAGGAGTGCCCAGAGGTCAAGGAGCATCTACGTAATAGAAGAGGCAGACTCACTCTGAAATGGGCAAATGCAAATGAAATTGTCAAAATGCAGGGCAGGAGGGCACCAAGAAGAACCCTCATGCTATGGGAATCCGCGAGGGCTCCCTAAAGGCAGCAAGACCTCAGAAGTCAGCTACGGGCAGACGTGGGGAGGGCTGACTGGGTATTTCAGGTGGCAGCTGGTATTCCAGGTGGTACAGAAAGCACACGCATTTCTTTAATAGAACACTGACCTCAAATGGGAAAACATAAAATCCCTAAATCAATAATCCATTATAGATTCAATGAGCCTTCAAAGCACAGAATCCCCAAAGGGGCATCTGTGGAGCCCTGCTTAGTTTATTTACTCCTTGGGTTCATGCATAGTGAGTGGCAGCTGTATTCCAGGCACTGTCTTAGGTGCTGAAGATGAAGGTGAGACCAGTCATTGTCTTTGAGGATTTCATATGTAAATGGGTACAAAGACAATTAGCTAATTATTGCAATAAGAGCCATGGAGGGAATTATCTTGAGGGGTGCTGACAGTGAGAACTTGGGAAGAGCCATCTTTGGATGGTGAGGTGTTCGAGTCAGGAAGACATACAATAACTGAGGTCAGAAGGGTGAGAAGGATCAAATTGGAGAGGAGACACAGCAGGCAGAGGAAACTATGAGCACTGAGGCTTGAGAGTGAAAGCCTGGGCATGTTCCAGGGCCGGTATGGCTGGAGCTGAATGAGTAAGCTGGGAGGGAGGAGGAAGAGGCGCATGGGATGAGGCCGGAACCTCGAACAGCACTTGGACTTCTGATATGATCTGTAGTCCTGGTCATTTCCCAAAGCTGTCATCCCTCAGGATGCCTTTCCTTGACCATAAGCTGTGGTCATTAATGAAATGCCCTCTCTTCTTTCATTCACAAATATGTCCTGGTTTAGATTGTAAATTTTAGAGTCAACCTAGCTATGAACAGGACATAACTTTCAGGCCAACCCTATATAACCCTCTCAGGTGACTTTTTTCCCTCTCTCATGAATATGAACACTATATAAAATCTGTAAACACCCAAATCATAGCCAGTCGGTCTTAATCATCAAGCCCTGGTCAAAAACAGTTTTAGGTGGGTGTTATATTTCACCATATCTAAAAAGATAAAATATTACCAGATTTGGAGATGACACACATGACATCGAGTTCAGCTTCCATTCATAAACATATTTTTAAGACTATAATAGACATCCCATGTTCATGGATTGAAAAATTAATATTGCTGTCTATACTATCCAAAGCAATATATGGATTCACTGCAATTCCTATAAAAATGCTGATTGCATTCTTTACAGAAGAAGAAATATCCTAAAATACTTCCGAAACCACAAAACCCTGAGGAGTCAAAGCAATACTGAGAAGATAAAACAAAGTTGAAAGCATTACACTTCCTCATTTAAGACTATATTAAAAAGCCATAGTAATCAAATAGTATGGAATTGGCATAAAAACAGAAATATAGACCAATGGAACAGACTAGAGAGCCCAGAAATAAGTCCAGATGTATACAGTCAACTAATTTTTGACAAGGGCACTAAGAGGACACAACAGGGAAAGGACTGCCTTTTCAATAAATGATGCTGAATGATGCTGGGAAAACTGAATTTTCACATGCAAAAGAATGAAATTTGACTCTTGTTATACACTATACACAAAAATAAACTTGAAATGAATAAAAGACCTAAATGTAAGATGTGAAACCATAAAACTCTGGCAAGAGAAAAATTGGGCAAACGTTCTTTGACACTGGTCTTTGCAATGAATTTTTTGGATATCACACCAAAAGCTCAGGCTACAAAAGTAAAAATAAATGAGAAAATATCAAACTGAAAAACTCCTACGCAGTAAAGAAATCAATAAGTGAAATGGTAAGGTAGCCTACTGACTAGGTATAAACATTTGCAAACCACATATCTGATAAGGGGTTAATACCCAAAATCTACAAAGAACTCTTATGAGTCAGTAGCAGAACAACAAGATTTTAAAAATGAGTAGAGGACCTGAAAAGATATATTTCCAAAGAAGACATAATAATGACCAACACATAGATGAAAATGTGTTCAATATCACTGATCAACAGGGAAATGCAAATTAAAACCACAAGGAGATATCACCTCATACACATTAGAATGGCTATTATCAAAAAGACAAGAGATAACAAGTGTTGGTAAGTATATAGAGAAAAGGGAACCTTAGCACACTGTTGATGAGAATGCAGGTTGGTACAACCGTTATGGGAAACAGTATGGAGGTTCCTCACCAAATTAAAAATAGAACTACCATGTGACCCAGCAATCCCATTTCTGGCTATATACCCCAAAAAGATGAAACCACCACATCAAGAATATATCTGCACTCCAGCATTACTCTCAATAGCCAAGATGGAAGACAACCTCAGTGTTTGTTGATGGACACATGGATAAAGAAAATGTTGTAAAGATATGCAATAGAATATTATTCAGCCTTATTTTTTAAAAAAGCAGATTCTGCCATTTGCCACATATGGATGAATCTGGATGACATTATGCTAAGTGAAATAGACCAGACCGGAAAGAAAAATACTGCATGATCTCACTTTTGTGTGTAAGTTTAAAAATCAAACACATAGAGATGGAGAATAAAGTAGTAGTTACGGGGTGCGAGGGGGGAGGGCGGGGCAGAGGGATAAGGGGTGGATATAGGTCAGAGAATACAAAGTAGCAGTTATGTAGGATGAACAAATCCAGAGACCTAATGAACAACATGAAGACTGTAGCAAATAAACGTTTATTGCATTAGGGATTTTTGTTAAATAAGTAGATTTTAGCTGTTCTTGTCACACACACACACACACATACACACACCTTTGTGAGATGTTAGATATGTTAATCTTCCTCACTATAGTAACAATTTCACTATCTATGTATCCTTACAACATCATGTTGTAAACCTTAAGTATACACAATAGTGTGTGTGTGTGTTTTTTTTAAAGACTGTACTACACGTGCCAGGCACTGTTCAAAGGGATTCACATGAATGACTTCACTCTACCCCACAAGATCATGCTCCTTGTTTTACACTGAGGATTTGGGAATCATATCCGGGGCACAGGCTGATGACTTGAGCTGAGCCAGGGGCTCCAGGGATCATGCCCTTCCCCAGGTATTTGCAGCCCAGCCCTCTCTCCTGAGCTTCAGACTTCGTTCCCAGTTGAAACTGGCCATATCTACTGGGACACCTCACAGACATTTTAAATATAACTCATCCAAACTGGAACTCTCCTTTTTTTTTTCTCCCAGATCTTCTCCTTCTGTGTTCTTCAGCGGTAGATTGGTGGGGAGGGTGTAGATGCCCTCAAATCAATCTTCACCACTGCCCTTCTCTTTGATGCCATCCCACTGCCTGGACAGACTCCCAGCTGCATCCTGCTCTGCACTCCCGTGTCTGGCTCACTGCCCCAGCTCAGAAGCCCTCACCTCATTCCAGTCTGTGTATCCTTCTCAAACTCAGCTGCTCCCCTCCACCAGCCCCTCGTCCTGTGCCCCAGGCTCCTGGGCACTGCTCTCACTGACCGAACCCTGTCAGATCAGCCTTTGGAGTGACAGCACAGCAAACTAGAAAGAGTAATGGGACTCCGTAGTCATACAAGGACCAGGGGAGTAAACCGCAAGTCGGCCACGGACTGGCGCTGGGACCTTGCATGAAGAACTGGATCTTACTGGCCTTCAGCTTCCTCTTCTGCTCGTTGGTCCTTCACGGGATTTTAGTGAAATTAGCAACATGCCCGGTCAGTTGTTCAATAAGTAAAAGTTATCTCTAAACACAGACAGTCCAAATATTCAATATCCCTCTCCCTCCTTCATTCTCTCTCTCTCTCTCCCATCCTTGTTCTCTCTCTCTCTCATCTTCTCTCTTCCTCATCTTCTCTCTCGTTTTGCTCTTGTTGCCCAGGCTGGAGTGCAATGGTGCAATCTCAGCTCACTGCAACCTCCACCTCCCGGGTTCAAGAGATTCTCCTGCCTCAGCCTCCCAAGTAGGGGGGATTACAGGCATGTGCCACCACACCCGGCTAATTTTGTATTTTTAATAGAGATGGGGTTTCTCCATGTTGGTCAGGCTGGTCTCAAACTCCCGATCTCAGGTGATCCACCCACCTTGGCCCCCTAAAGTGCTGGGATTACAGACATGAGCCATCAAGCTTCTCTCCTTTTCTCTCTCATCCTCTCTCTTTCTCACTTCCTCATCCTCCCTCTCTCCCTCCCTCCTCCCTCCCTGCCTCCTTCCCTCCCTCTCTCTCATCCTTGCTTCCTCTCTCATCTTCTCTCTCCTTTTCTCTCTCATCCTCTCTCTCTCTTCCTCATCCTCCCTCCCTCCCTTTCTCTCTCATCCTTGCTTCCTCTCTCATCTTCTCTCCTCTCTTCCTTATCCTCCCTCCCTCCCTACCTGCCTCCCTCCCTCCCTCTCTCTCTCTCATTTGTGCTTCCTCTCTCATCATCTCTCTCCTTTTCTCTCTCACCCTCTCTCTTTCTCTCTTTTCTCTCTCTCTCACACACTCTCTCTCTCATTAAACCAAGCACTAGTAAGTGGCAAGGGCTGCACTCTGCATTTTTCATGCTCCTCAACCTCACCCTCTGAGGAAGATACTACTCTCTCATTTTATAGACGGTTTGTGACTCACTGGCCTTATTTGACACCAAAACTCTAACAAAGCAACTGAGCCTACTTTTGTCTCGTAAGTCCACAAGCTGCACATGGCTCGAAGCATTGAATACAAGTAGGGGTAGTGCCAAGCAGAAAACCCAAAAACCTTCGCCCAGGTGCAGGGAGAATCATGGCAGCCGGCAGCCAGATGACCCAGCACACGGCCCTGCACACCCCAGAGCACAGGGAGTCTCAGGGAGGATAGAAGAGCCAGTCCCTACTCATCCCTTCCTGTGTGCATGCCGATGTGACAGCCACACCAGCACCTCTCTGCATTTACTCCTCAAAATAAAATTACAGGAAACAGCAGCAATTCGTGAGGTAGCCAGGATATCTTTGAGCTAAGTACTCGGACAAATGGAGAAACAAAGACTCAACAAGCTTTGGTGCCCTGGCCAGGCTTCCACGGCTAATACTGCAAGAGCAATATTGTCAGTTCAGCCCAGCCCTGGGGACATACTCCATCCCTGGGACATACTTGTATGTTTGATGTGACATTGTCTGAAAAAAGAATGCCTCAATTCAGAGAGAAACTGTGCACCTCTGCTGACACACTGTGACACGGGCTCCGTCACCTTCTCACACACCGGGAGAGTGGGATGCTGCAAAGGAGACTCAACCCCTCTGCAGCCTCCTGAGGTGAAATTAGTGGGAGGAGAAAATAAATGAGAATTTGGACCAGTTTTTGAAGGGACCTCCCTCCTCTCAATCCATTTGTCAGGTGACTGTCACCCACCCTCCCTACCCTCCTGTTGTAAGGACAGTGGGCTGCCTGGACAGACAGGCTGGGCAGAGCCCTGGAGACCTGTCCTGACCCCATCACTGCCTGTGTAAGCAGAGCCAGGTGTAACCTTGGAGTCCACACGCCTGGTGGAGTTTCAACTGAATGACCTCGAGGCAGCATCCGACGCTGAACGCTGCAACGCCACCAACCAGAGCTGCGGGAGGGGCTCCCCTCTTTGTGGAACACTGCCCGGTTGCTCTCTCCAAAAGCCTGTGGGTCACTCTCCATCCCGCTCTTGCCCTTGTTTTCTACGTTCAGTCACTTAGCAAGGCTGTGGGCTTTGCCTCCACTGTACAGCTGGCCAACAGCCACTCATGTTCCAAGTGGGCCACCTGCAGTATCCCCAGGCCACTGAGTCCTGCCACAGGCAGCTCTCCGAGAGGGCATTATTCACCCAGCAGCCAGTCAACATTTTGAAAGGTAAGTCAGATTGTGTCTTCTCCACTCAGTACTTCCGGCAATGGTTTTCCCTCCCGCATAGAGCGCAACTCAGCTCTGCCATAAAGCCCTGCTAAGTATGAAGCCACAGCCTGCGCCACTCTCCGCTTCCTTGCCGGCCTCCAGTGAGAGCTTTGCCCCAATCCCAGCCCCACATGGCCCTCTCATATTTCACAGAACTCAGAGCTGTGTTGCTCATTTGCCTATCACTCATGTTCCTCACAAATCAGCCTCCAAAGGACAGAAACGTCCTCCGTCTGCTTCCGAGTGGGGTCGAATGCCTGCAGAGTGACCAGGGGCAGTTGGTGCTTTGGGCCTTGCATCCTGGGCGAGGAAGAGGGGGACCCCTGGGAGAGGTGCCAGGACCCAGTGGCAGGTGGAAGGGCAAACCCCCATGGTCACCAGCATGCATGGTGCTCTGTGCTGTCTCTTCTGGACTTCTCCTAGTTCCCCCATCCCCTGTCACAGCTTACACTGAGCACTTGCTGAATGCCTGACCGTCTTCCAAGACCAACCTGGACACTGCCTCCAGGCTCCCCTGACTCCCAGGCGGGGGCATCTCCTTGCTGCTCCTGCACTCACTAACATACCGCCCTGTCTCGCACAGCACCTGTTCCTGCATCTCTGCGCTGCTGGACACCCTTCTTGAGGGGAGCTCCTGAGGGCAAAAGCATATGTCCCGGCATTAATACAGAACTGGCACATAACAGGGGCTCCACGCTGTGTGCTGAGTCCCCAGATCAAGCAAGAGTGTGAAGGGGACAGCAGGCAGTTCCAGTTTCAGGCCAGGGAGCGTTTTCTGTCCTGTTTCCTTGGCTAGGTCTCCCCCTCTGCCCCACCTGTAATGCTGGGGCATCATGGGCCTGGGCCTCAACCTCCTTCCTTTCTCTTCCCTCAGTCCTTCCCTGAGAAATCTCTTCTTCCAATGGATGACTCCCAATCTTCACCCGTCTCCTGAGTTCCAGAGACCTCCATGAGATGGCTGCCAGGCCTTGCAGGTTGAATCTGCCCAAGCCTGAGCTCCTGACTCCTGTGCCCTCACCTGCGTCCCAAGCCTGAGCTCCTGACCCCCTTGCCCTCACCTGCATCCCAAGCCTGAGCTCCTGGCATCCCGAGCCTGAGCTCCCAATCCCTGTACCCTCACCGGCGTCCACCGTGGTGGTCCCCAAATTGTTCTTGGCTCCTCTTTTTCTCGGGTGCTGCAGGAGGTCCCTCTGGCACTCTTTGGAGTCCTCCTCCCCACCTGCCCCACTCTTGCAGAGGCCGACTGGCCACTCTCGTTTTTTGTGCTGTTGGCCCCTCACACTGTTCCAGGACAGGAGCCTGCGGTTAAGTCAGACCCTATCATTCCTCTGCTCAAAACCTCAACTTTTCCCATCTCTCTCCAAATTGGCAGTCCTGGCCTACTGCACAGCCACGGGGCCGTGCCTCACACCCTCACTCCCTCACCCCGGGCTCTGCCCCCATTCTCCCTGCGCCTGCCCCCGGCCTGCCTCTCCCTGGAGGACCTGCACCTGCCTGGGCGCCCTCTCCAGGGTCACGCCTCCCCTTGATCACACTCTGCCGAGCGTCCCCCAGCAGAGGGGCTCCCATCTGACCTCCCTTTTAAGATCAATCCCACCCCAGTTACTCTCCCTCCCCCCATTTGCATGTCTTCTGCCTGGCAACCCTGGCTGGCACTGGCACACCACACAGGTACATCCTTATTGCATCTCCAAGGGGCAGGGCAGAGGCTCACCTGGGCACAGCCATGCCCCACCTTGCACCTGGCACACAGGAGAATGGGCTTGCCTGTGGAATAAAGGAGGGCACACAGCTCTGACATCGCCTCTAAGACAGTTCTCTTGGCTAAACCGCATAAATACCTCAAGTGTTAGAACTCAAGTCTGTTTGCATGATTCAGATTCTATCTCAAGAGGAACACGGTCTGCCTGATGCTAATCCTGTCCTATTTTCAAAAGGACTTCCCTTATCATAAGGTGCCCAGTAGCCTGACTGTCTTGTCCTCCCCGGGCTCCCACGGGGCCAGGCCCACAGCTGGTGCAGAGCAGGGGGTGCAACTGCTGGCTGGATAATGTCAGGGAGGGGACTCCAATCCTCAACCCCTACAAACTGGACTGGTAGAAGGGTTTTGTGTTGTTGCCTCCATTTATATTTTTAAATTTGCATTTGTATTGTCTGCCCACAATAGGCTAGACTTGTGTGATTCATACAAAAATTAGTAATAGGGAGTCCCTGTCTCCAAGGACTTCATAACCACAGAGACAGAGTGAGGTGGCAAATCCTTAGGAAACCACATGATAAAAGCTGCTAGAGGTATCAGAGGTGGCAGGACACAGTTCAGCTGGGAGAGACGGGGCTGGACGGAGATGATCTCCTGCAGGGGTGGGGCATTCTGGGGCTGAGACTCAGTGGGGGGTGCTGAGGGAGCTGGGTAGAGAGCAGGCAGATAGTCAGCAGGAGCAGGAGCGTGGTGGGGCTGAGAGCAGTGGCAGAAGTGTGTTCAGGGAGTGATGTGCAGGTCACGGCATGCATCTCAGGGTGCTCACGCCTCAGGTGACGTCCTTTGCACAGACATCCGATAGGGGAAAAGACTAATTAAATCTGCCTTTGGCTTTGCCCTCACAGTCTCTGGGCCACTTGCAATGTTCTTCTAGGGTTTGCTTCACTGTGGTTTTCAATAGAAGCATGACAACATTGAGGAGATTCCTTCCATTTGGCTCTTGAGACGCTTCTGTGCAGGTACCTGCAGCCCTCGATGCCCTGGCCACTCATCTCTCCCTTCCTCCCGAATTTTTAGCTCAGCCCCCTTTTCTTTTTTTTCTAGAAAAAGAACACGTTGCTAATAGGTAACATCAATTTTATCTCGCTGGAGTAGAGCTTGAAACATTAAAGACTTCAATACGTACGAAATAAACAAGTTTTGAGCTTAGTTAACTCTAAGTCGAAGCTACATAAGGTGATTTGCCCCAGGAGACTTGTTTTTGACAAACCAGGTCTGAACGCGTGGAAACTGGAGACCCTGGCCCTGTAGCCATGAGTTCTTCACCTCTACAAGGCTGAGCCAGGGGCTGTGTCCCACCAAATCTGACCTTCCAGGCTCATGGGGAGAAGCCACTTGGCAAGCCCGTTTTAAGCCCTTTTAATGTTAGATGGAAATGTGTTTTAGCTGCGCTCTGATAAGCCTGCCTCCTGGCTGGTGCTAAGCTGAATCAGAAACAGGTGATTCAGACCGCCAAGCCTTAGCTAAGGACTCGGCCGAGCTGGGTTTATTCCATAAATGTTGTTCTTTTTAAGGTGGTCCAACCCCACCAGCTTTAGCTATCAAAAAACAACAAAAGCAAACAAAAGATATTGATGGATAGGCTGTGGAGATCAATCTCAAAGGAATCGGTGAGGGGTTAAAGTTCTGCCATTCTGGGTACGTGTGTAGAAGGAGCCACGGATTATTAATCTTCTGCTTTAATAACGGTGATGGGAGATGGCACGATTTCCAGCCAACTTGAAGCCATGGCCTTCCTCTCCTGAAGTGGGAGCCTGGGCACAGCAGAGCTCCCGTGCGTCTGTAGATGCGGGACAATCTCACATTTGAGGAACTCTCGCGTACAGATTTGAACATAACACTGAGCAGTCGGTCCTGCATCTCTGTCCTGCCCTGGGAGGAGACAGTCCAGGGAAGTTTCTGGCTATTGAAGCTGGACCATTCGATATTGGCACTATTTGACCATTTCCATCTGCAAGACCTGCAACTTTATGTGGTTCAACCTAATATTAAGTCCAGGCTCAGTGGGAAGCAGGTCTTTATTATTGCTTAGTCATTTTCTCAGAACTAGATTACACATAATATTGTAAGAGTACTAAATTTTATTCTAAAAGAACATAGAGTATTCATGATCACATTGAGCACCATTAATACGCTCCATCCACAGCAAGGTGTGTCCACCTCTGCCTGAGCCTCTTGGTGTGCTGCACCTATTGCACTGTCAGGCAGAAAGCGGCACTTAATGTGGGTTTACAAATTAATAATTGAATAAATGAAACAAGGAATCACCACTACTTTCCTTTTATTTTTTTTTTTTTTTTTTAATGAGACAGTTTAGCTCTTTTGCCCAGGCTGGAGTGCAGTGGTGCGATCTCGGCTCACTGCAAGCTCCGCCTCCCAGTGTGTCCGGAGTTTGTTCCTGCCCGTGGGTTCATGGTCTCCCTAACTTCAAGAATGCAGTCCGGCCGGGCGCGGTGGCTCAAGCCTGTAATCCCAGCACTTTGGGAGGCCAAGACGGGCGGATCACGAAGTCAGGAGATCGAGACCATCCTGGCTAACACGGTGAAACCCCGTCTCTACTAAAAAAAATACAAAAAACTAGCCGGGCGAGGTGGCAGGCGCCTGTAGTCCCAGCTACTTGGGAGGCTGAGGCAGGAGAATGGCGTGAACCCGGGAGGCGGAGCTTGCAGTGAGCTGAGATCCGGCCACTGCACTCCAGCCTGGGCGACAGAGCAAGACTCCGTCTCAAAAAAAAAAAAAAAAGAATGCAGAACGCGGATTTTCGCAGTGAGCATTACAGCTCTTGAAGTTGGCAGAGACCCAAAGAGTGAGCAACAGCAAGATTTAGTGCAAAGAGCACAAGAACAAAGCTCCCATAGGGCAGAAGGGAACCCCATTGGTGTTGCCCCTGCTGGCTGGGGTGGCCAGCTTTTATTTCCTCTTTTGTTCCCGCCCATGTCCCGCTGATTGGTCCATTTTACAAACCTCTAGCTAGCTACAGAGTGCTGTTTGGTGGGTTTTTACAGAGCGCTGGTTGGTGCATTTTACAAACCTCGAGCTAGCTACAGAGCACTGATTGGTGCATTTTACAGTCCTAGCTACAGCGTGCTGATTGGTGCATTTTGCAATCCCCTTGTAAGACAGAAAAGTTCTCCAAGTCACCACTCAACCCAGGAAGTCCAGCTGGCTTCACCTCTCACCGGGTTCAAGTGATTCTCCTGCCTCAGCCTCCTGAGTAGCTGGGATTCATGCCTGGCTAATTTTTGTATTTTCAGTAGAGACGGGGGTTTCACCATGTTGGTCAGGCTGTTCTCGAGTTCCTGACTTCCTGATCTGCCTGCCTCAGCCTCCCAAAGTGCTGGGATTACAGGCATGAGCCACTGCACCTGGCCCAGCTGCTTTCCTCTTAAGTGACATAGTGTGTAGAAACATTATCTCAAGTACAGCTCCATCTACGAGTTAGGATTTCGGCACGTCTCCTGACCTTGTGGACTTTCCTACTCAATGGAGAAAGAAAGATGTGATTTCAGTTAGTTCCTCAGTCCCATCTTCTACCAAGTCATGTTCCTTGGGAAGAAACCACATAACCAGATGACACTGCTTTCTACTCAGGCCTGGCCTCCTGTCCTTCTCACCACCTCCCACAGTTTGGATGACAAGAAAGAAGACACATGTCACTGGGACCTTTGTAAGCGCCTCAGTGCAATGACCACCAGTAGGGTCTTCAGACACTTCGTGCTGGGGCCTCCAAACTGCAGCTCCTTCACCTCCTGCCTTATTTAACACCCTTTGCAGCTGCTGCTCCTAATGGTCAGCCCTGCAGGCCCCTCACCTGGGCTGCATCCTAGGTGGGGCACTCCAAGACCTCTGAGTCTGCCCACCTTCCACAGCAGCTACAGGCCTCACGGGGAACTCTCACATTCTTGCTGTCCAAGCAGGTGGGACGCACCTGGCTCCACAGCAGCCCAGTGCCCTCGCCCCCTGCTGTTGGATGCTCAGCCAGCCTGCCCCCTCCAGACTCCTGGTGAGAAAAGTCCCCAGACACCCTATCCACACATGCCACCCCCACAACTCCAGGGCCTGCCACCAGGTGGACTGCATTCTAATTTGATATTAAAAGCCTGAATTAATCTACATGAAGCCTAAGCCTGCTTGAGCTCCATGGAAAGTCCCTGAGATGGTGACCACCAGGTGCAACAGAGAGAGGAGCTGTTTGGGTAGGTAATGCTATATAGGTGACCATGGCTGCCACTCTGAGCCCCGGTTTCCCTCTCTGTGAAATGGGTGTCACAGTGGCCTCCTTGAGTAGTTGGTGGGAGGATATGGAATAAGTGAGTCAAGCCTGGGCGCTCAGGTTCTCAGTGAAAGATCATTTGCTGCTCAAGTTATTCTGTGAAAGAGGATTATACAAACACAGGGCAATAAAAATTCATGGTCTGTTCATATAGCAGAAATGGCCAAGGACCTTGTTAAACACCTGCCTGCCTGTTAAACACCTGTCTCCTCATATAGATTGAGAGCTTGTGAGGCCTGAGATTTTATCATCGTCTTTTCCAGGGTCTGGTGTGCTGCCTGTCCCTGAGGAGATGCTGGATGAATGGATGGACACACGAGTGAAGGAAGCTTCAGGGATCCCCACCCACCCTTCCGCCTGCACGGGCTCTGGAAGCCACAAGACCACTTTATTTGGTGAGGAAGGGGAAGAGGCACAGAGTGGAATGTGGACTACAGGACATTTTAGTAGAAAGTACTTTAACTCTTCTAAGGCTGTGTCTGGCAAGAGTCCAGACATCGCACATATCCTAACTCTGACCAAAGTCTGACAGGCAGACGGGAAGGTTTTATATGGTCGCCTGTGGGCTCTTTAGTGTGGGGAAGGGGGAACTCATCATCAGCACCAAGATGCAAGTGCTTTATAGCTGCCTTTCTGGAGGTTTTGTACAGGGAAGATTAAACTGGTATGATCATTCTGGAAATCAGTTCAAAAACATGCATCAAAACCTCACAAATATCGCTCATCTCTGCAACAGTAATTTTCACCTCTAGGAGTCTACACCAAGGAAAACATCAGTGGTGCAGGTGGAGGTGGATGCACGTAGATGTCCCTGGCAGCATCATTTACAGTACTGACAACCATTATGTGACCTGGACATCCAACATGGGAACTACTAAATAAATAATGGCAAAAAATTATGACTACAAATAGCCTCTGGGCTGGGCACAGTGGTTCACACCTATAATCCCAGCACTTTGGGAGGCCAAGGCAGGGAGATCATGAGGTCAGGAGTTCAAAACCAGCCTAGCCAACATGGTGAAACCCCGTCTCTACTAAAAATACAAAAATTAGCCAGGCATGGTGGTGCGCACCTGTAGACCAGCTCCTCAGAAGGCTGAGGCAGGAGAATCGCTTGAACCTGGGAGGCGGAGTTTGTGGTGAGCCGAGATGGCGCCACTGCGCTCCAGCCTAGGCTGCGAACAAGACTCCATCTCAAAAAAAAAAAAAAAAAAAAAAGCCTCTGATGTGGAGGACTGGAATACTGTTGATTAAAAAAAGAAAGTAGGCCAAAAAATTTTTCTTATTGAATCATTCTTGATGTGAAAAACACAACATATACATTTGAGAAAGCCTAAACAATTCAAAATGCCAGTAGCAGTTACATGAGACGTGAAATAATGAATGTCTTTTACTATTTTTTTTATACCTTTGGGATTTAGGTATTTGCTATGTCCATTACTTATATCCTAAAATATAAATTTTTCTAAAGCAAAAGAAATGAGCTTTGTGTAGTGAGATATTGAAAACAGAATTTTTCATAAACTGAAACTGCATATTTGCAGTTTTGCATATTTGCATATTTGTCATATTTTATCTCCGTGAGCTTTGAGTTGTTAATGTATCATTTAGGAGGACTAAGACTGAGTTTTAGAAAAGGCAAAAATAGTCTTTTTGGATGTCTTGCAAAAGGTCCTAATCATAATGGCAATTTTTACATAATGAAGGTCAGATTACTGTCACATATTATCTTAGGTGCTCTGTGCTGCCATAATGAAGTATCATAGATTGGGTGGCTTATAAACAACAGGAATTTATTTCTCACAGTTCTGGAGGCTGGAAGTTCAGATCAGGGTGCTGGCAGGGTTGGGTTCTGGTGAGGAACTTTTCCACGGTGCAGACAACCGACTCTTCCTGTGTCTCACATGCAGAAAGAGGACGGGAGGGCTCGCTGGGGTCCCTTGTATAGACAGTCATCCCATTTGTGAGGGTGGAGCCCCCTCCTGAATGGGGGGCTCCACCTTCATGACCTGATCACCTACTGAAGACCCCGCTTCCTAATAACATCAAATTGGGGATTAGGATTTCAACAAAGGACTCTTGGGAGATGCAGATATTCGGTCCATCGCGCTTAGTTTAGAAAAACTTAAGAGTTAAATATTAAAACGATAAAAGATAAATTGAATATGCTGTATTACTTTTGCCATTACAGCATTTGTTAGTCAGTAAGGGGTACTTGCCCCTGCGATTTGGGATACTAGAATAATGTTAGCAAACATAGCAAAGCCTCAATATTCCTATTTTGGCTTACTTTTTTGAGATAACTAAACATTTGCACATTGGTGAGTGAGCTTGGCCTCATGCCCTTTCCTCCAAAAAGTAAGAAATATGTGATCATGTTTCCATGTCAGAAACATGACAGCAATTCTGTTTCCCTTTGCGTTATCTGTCATAGAAGATACCAGCGACTTACACCCTGCACTCCATAGAATGGACAGATTCTAAGAAAAGAGTAAGAGCATGGACTAGACAGGGCACGTAGCAGAGACATTTCAACACTCAGAAGGTGTAGATATCGGCAAGCCACTTGTTAGAAAGAAGATACTCAGTCTCTAAAGGTCTACCCAGCACTGCGCTCTAGGCTGGTCACAGAGCTGACCTCGGGGAGCCTAATGTCAGCTACCGCAGCATCCATCGTAAGGATAGGGAAGGAGTGAGGAGTTGAGTAAAGCCAAAGGGAGAGGGTTATGGTGTTGAGGGTATGGGTGTCTTTGACCTGCAGGAGGATGGGCTTTGCCCCTCTATTTATCCTCCAGTCCTCTGCCAGGATGTGCCAGGATGTGCCAGGTCCTTGCAGGCCACTGTGTCAACTGGCTGTGTGTCAGTCCTCCTGCCCTGCCATCACCCTGCTCCTACAGGCACTTTGTTCTATGAAACACTGAGCTTTCTAGGGGTTTGCCTGCATATTCAGAGTCAATTCTTGTTTTTTCTGTTACTGGTTTAGGAAGCTGCTTTCTTGGATTTGCTTAGTTCACGCTCATTTCTTTGCTGTCTTGCTTTGAAATGGATTTAGTAAATAATCCCATTTTGGACACTGAGACCTCATTGCAACATTACCCTTTATCCCACACAGTATCCAGAATCCTGCCAGCCAGGTCTCCATGTTCCAGGTCACAGACCAGAGTACATTTCTCTAGAGAATCTGGCCAGCCCAAGAGAAAGACTTAAAGATAGTGACATCAGGGCATCTTCAAGGAAGTGGCCTACTTCTTTCACAATGAACTTCATCAAAGAGCCTCATGCATGTTCCGGTGCCTTCCAGCAGCCTCTCAGTGCCTCATTTTAAATGTCATCAGAAAACCGAAGACCATCAGAAGCTTGAGGAATGTGATTAACATGAAAATTAAAGACCAAAGCTAAGATAGACTTAAAACAAAAGTTAAAGGAAAGAGTAACCATGCAGGGTAACAGCCCCACCACTAAACAGAAACCGTCATAAATATTCTCTGAGATATAATAGAAGGTATCATATTTAGGGAGAAAATGTAGGATACTATAAAAATGGAATATGCAGGGAAGAAAAAATAACTCTTAGAAGCTAAAAATAAGATAGTAGAAATAAAAATACAATAGAAGTTTCCTCAGATAAAGTTAAAGAACTCTCCAAGGAGGAAAGCAAAAGACAGAATGGCAAATACAAAGGAGATGGGAAGTCGGGAGAGCCCAGCACATCCAGTGTATGAAAGCAAGAACTGCAAGGAAAGAGAAGAGAAAATGCAGAGGAGGAAATTATCAAAGAAATAATTCAAGAAAATTCCCTCAGGCTGACAGAGGCAAATGTTGAGTTTGAAAAGGCCCATGGAGTAGCCCACACGGTACTAAAATCAGACACTCTCCAGGGCACATCACCGTGAAATTTCAGAACATGGACGACAAAGAAAAGATTCCGTAAGATTCTAGGCAGAAAAACAAGGTGAAACATGAAGAATCAAGGAGGAGAATGTCATCTGAGTTTTCAAAAGCCACCCTAAAAGACAGGAGACAACCAAAAAATGCCTTTAAATTCTGAAAAAAAAAATTTAAAACTACAACTCAGATATAATGGTAACATAAATATAAGGGTAAAATAAGTAATTTTTTCTATAGTTAGTAATCTTTATAGTATTTAAAAAAATTTTTTATTTCCATAGTTTATTAAGGAACAGGTGGTGTTTGGTTACCTGAGTAAGTTCTTCAGTGGTGATTTTTTAGATTTTGGTGCACCTGTCACCTTAGCAGTATACATTGCACCCAATTTGTAGTCTTTTTTCGCTCATCCCCTTCCCACCCTTTTTCCTTGAGTCCCCAAAGACCATTGTGTCATTCTTATGCCTTTGCATCCTCATAGCTTAGCTCCTACTTATGAGTGAGAACATATGATGTTTGTTTTTCCATTCCTGAGTCACTTCACTTAGAATAATGGTCTCCAATTCCATCCAGGTTGCTGTGAATGCCATTAATTCATTCCTTTTTACGGCTGAGTAGTATTCCATCACATATGCATACCACAGTTTCTTTATCCACTCATTGACTGGTGGGCATTTGGGTGGGTTCCACACTTTTGCAATTGCAAATTGCGCTGCCACAAACAAGTGTGTGCAAGTATCTTTTTCATATAATGACTTCTTTTCCTCTGGGTAGATACCCAGTAGTGGGATTGCTGGATCAAATGATAGATCTACTTCTAGTTCTTTAAGTAATCTCCACACTGTTTTTCACAGTGGCTGTACTAGTTCACATTCCCACCAGCCACGTAGAGGTGTTCCCTGTTCACCACATCCATGCCAACTCAGGGTAATTTTTTCGTGAGACATAGTCTCAAAAAATTATCTCCCAAGCACTTTTTGTCAGGAAGCTACTGGAAGATCTGTTCTATAAAGAAGAGTAAAGTAAGAAAGAAGAATATTGGAGTGCTTGAAAGAGTGGAGCCCAACAGTAGAGAGAAAGACACCCCCAGGATCAGAGGAAAGGAGGACCACAGGAGTGACAGCCAGCACCAGACCTGGAGTCAGCTACACACACAGGGAGCCATCAGAGCTCTGGGCCAGGCTTCCTCACCAGGATAAGATCAACAGACAACAGATTTGTCTGAACATTTCAAGGGAATTTTTGGTCAAATTTGTGATAAATTCATTGAAAATAGAGATAGAGGGAAAAAAAGAGAAGGAGGGAAATATATACTCCAAGGAAAAGAAAAAAAATAGTGTAACTAGAGGAAAAAAGGCAATCCATGGTTTAGCTGGCAATGGCAATGGCATGATTACTACCATACCACTTGGGTCGGGGTGGAAGGGAAAGGTGTGGAGTAGAAGTGAAGAAAGAGATCAATAACAGAGTAAGATCCATTACTAGAGATCAATAAGAGAGATCTTCACCTAATAGAGTGAATGGTCAATCCTCAACACCTAAAATTGAACAGGCAAGAGGCAACGCTGCAGGCGTTTTATTTAGAGATGGGGGTGAACATCGACATTAAAACAGAAGCAGGACAGCTAAAATACAGTAAATCAGTTGCATCTGGGGAAGAGGAAGTTGGAGAAATGAGGGGAGAGGCCATACTTTTTTCTGAATAAACATTATAGGACAAATTGACTTTTAAAATATTATAATGAAAATTTTGAAAGGCGATGTTTGAATTGCCAAATTGAGTGACAAAGATGAGTTAGTTAAAAGCTTCTTTCTTAATCATACAGGAAAAATTCCTTGGGGCAAGTTTATTGCTTTTCTCTACATCCTCCTAAAAGCCCTACAAATTTCCCTAGCCTTCCAGAGCATAAGACACATGAAATCAACCCTTCAAAGTAGCCTTGCCTTATTTCACTTATAGATTTGTTCATCCACCTCACATTCATGTTCTTTCCAGGCACCAGACATGGGCTAGGCCCAAGAAATTTAGACCCAGATATAGAGAGGGTGGCAGAGACAGGTAGAAAGATGATAGATAGATACATAGATAGATAGATAGATAATAGACAGATAGATAGATAGATAGATAGATAGATAGATAGATAGATAGATACATAGATACATAGATACGTAGACAGACACAAATAGATAAATAGCATAGATAGATGATAGATAGATAGGTAGGTACATAGATAGATAGATAGATAGATAGATAGATAGATAGATAGATAGATAGAGATTCTGTCTGTGATCAGTTGAGGCAGATTCTGACTATGATCCACCCATGTTCCTCTGACTTTAGCAGTTTTAGTGAACTCTAGCTTCCAGGATCTTCATTTCTGTGCCTAGCAGCATTTTCCAGAATTATATAAGGTCACACTGCCCCCAATGAGAAGAGCTCTACACACACACACACATGCCCTCATCCAGTGAGTGTCAGGAGTTGATAGTGTGTTAGGATTCTCCAGAGGAGCAGAACTACTAGGGTATATGTATATAGGAAAGGGAGTGTATTAGGGAGAACTGGCTCACACTATCACAAGGCAAAGTTCCACAATAGGCAAGTCGTGACGCCAGTAGTGGCTCAGTCCAGGCCTCAAAGCCTCAAAAGCAGGGAAGCCAACAGTGCAGCCTTCAGTTTGTGGCCAAAGGCTGAAGAACCTGGAGTCTGATGTCCAAGGGCAGGAAGCATCCAGCACAGGAGAAAGATGAAAGGCAGAAGACTCAGCAAGCCAGGACCCACCCTCTTCCATCTGCTTTGTTCTAGCCATGCTGGCATCTGATGAGATGGTGCCCGCTCACATTGAGGGTGGGTCTTCCTCTTCCCGTCCATTGAATCAAATGTCAGTCTCCTCTGGCAACACCTTCACAGACACACCCAGAAACCACACTTTACCACTATCTGGGCATCCTTGAATCCAATCAAGTCGACACCTAATATTAACCATCACAGTATATAAATATTTCAGTTCCCTCATCTCTTAGCTGGGAAAACTCCGAGTATATGGCACTGGCCAAGTTTCATTGTCCAGTGTTGTCTGACTTAATAACACGTATTGATTGGCTATCTTTCCTTCCTGGCATCCCTATACTTCCCAAATAAACAACTAGCTCTCAAATCCTGAGCTCGGGGTCTGTGTCTGGGGGAATGTGCAGCACAACATAAGGACAATAATGGAGATACACTGTGTATCCAGGGAACTCAGAAGAGGGTATTGAACTCAGGCTGGGAGTGAGAAGGGTGAGTGTAAATGCAAGAATGAGGAAGGCTCCTGGGGGTCCTGAGCTTTCTGGCTAAGGTCCGTGGCTGCTGAGCCAGAAGTTATCATGTGCTTAGCATCCGGGCTGGGTTCACAGAGTCGGAAGTGTGTAGACATGGCCCCAGTTATGGAGGGCTGGGAGGAAGACAAGCAAGCAGATCCACCACAAGATGAGAAGTCATCAGAGGGGCCACACTGTGAGTCAGGGGAGCAGAAGGAGCCAAGCAACAGGGGAGTCCCCGCTGACCTGGGTCTCTTCATCCTCCAGGCACTCTCTTCCTGCATGTCATTCGCCATTCTCCCAACACCTCCTCCTTCCTCCTGAGCTCCTGTGCCTCTGCCTGTACTCAGCTGTTCGTCCTCCTGAGGGCTCTGTCCCCAGCCAGCTCACATCTCACTTGCAGATTCCATCCAGTTGATTCTGCCTCTTCCCATTCCTTCCATCTATAAGCCGAAGGCTGCTCACCTGCATCTTCAGCCCAGAGGTAACCTTTGCACTCCTAGCACAGATGTCCAACAGTACATGTCTCTAAGAAACTCCACTAGCACCCTGCTTTACAAACAACAGGAATGTTAAAGAAGTGGTTATTGGATGGAGGTGGACCTCACTATGTTCCTGGTGTACGGCTTCCTTTTAATTCCAGCACGTTCCCACCTATGGATGGTTGCATATTCTTTCCCTTTCTAGAAAAGCCCTCATCCTGTGCCTCAGAGTCACTGAACTGCATTACTCCAGGGAGCACTGTTGATAGAATACCGTGTCCATCAATAGTCCCAGACTTGCAATGCCTAGATGATCCCTGCTTCCGTAAGCAACTGAAATCCCTTTTGTATAAAAGCTTACCCCAACCTTTCAACACCAATAAGATCTTCTTATTCCCTTTGAGCTTTATTCTCAAGGAAACCATCACACTTTATAACTAGACATTTATTTGTGTGAGGACACAAGACCATGTCTATCTTGTTTGCTGTTCCAGATGGCATGCTTACCTGGTGTCTTTCATGCAGTGCAAGCTCAATAAGGATGTGCGGAATGAATTAGCTGAATTGAACTCAACCCTCCGGGCATCCAACTTTCACTCCTCACCTGACACACTCCATATACAGAACTGGAGGGTGGGAAATGAAGATGGATATGAAGAGTCCCTGTCCCCAGGGAACTCACAGTGATGTACAGTGTGGAAAACTCCAGTAATGTGAGTACGAAAAAAAAAAAAAAAAAAAATAGAAAACAGAGACAGCAGAGGAAGGAATGAGGAAAAGAGTAGGATAGTTGTGGGTGCTCCAGACACAAACCAGCCTGACTCACTGCAACACCTCTGGAGGCCTAGGCAGCCCCCACCTCTGCACAGTACATAACATAGCACTAAATAAAGCTGAGTTTCTACGATTCTGCAGTGTTAATGATGACATAAAGATTTTATGGGCAATGTGGGCTGTGACCAAAATCTCTCTACAAGAAAATCAATAGAAAGAGAATTGCGGTGGCGAGGGTGAGTGTCTTGTCACTGCAGTGTGATGGTGCTGGCACCGGTAGCTGCCAAAGAAGAGAGCACTCAGAAGTGCAAGGGAGGAATCCTCGTTTCCTTCTATGGGAGATTTTATCATGGAGAACGGCCGAACCCCAGTGGCAGAGTCATGGGAAGCCTGTCAATGGTTGAATATAAAACAGTGGGAGTTTATGTATCAAATACCTTTATTTCTGTTGATAGCATGGGGAATTAAAGTCACCTTTGAAGGTTTCTGACATGTTAGGGTAAAGCCACAAACTGACGGCGACAAGAGTCAACACCTTGAACAAATGCCTAAGAACCGTCGTCTCAGTTAGCTTTTGGAGCATAACAAACCACCCTAAAACTTAGTAACTTAAAGTAATGGATATTTATTGTTACTCAATGATTCTGTGGTCAGCTGGGAGCTCTGCTGGTCTGGCTGGACTGAATGGTCTCACTCGCCTATTCCTGTCAGTTGAGGCAACGGGAACAAGGGGTCCCTGTGTCTCTCACTATGCATTAGACTAGCCAGGCTCGCATGGTGGTGGTCACAGGTTTCTAACAGTAGCAAGAAAGAGCCCCAATATGCGAGGCATTTTTCAAATCTCTGCTTATGGAGCCAGTTGTGATTGACCCCGTGGCTAGCAAGTTATAGGCTTAGCCTAGTGTTGTTACAGGATGGAACAGCATAAGGGTGGATAAAGGGAGGGAACCCTTATGACCATTTTTGCAAACACCTTGCCATGAATATGAAGAAAGCACATATGCAGTGAACGTTACTATGATAGAAGGCTTGGGGTCCATGTGTGTGATCTCAGAAAAATTCTCACTCAAGCCCCTACGGTTCTTGTGGTCCTATATACAGAGCTGGATCTCATCTTCTGGCACAATGACCAATGCAGAGTGGGTGCTCAGTCATTTTGCTAACTAAAGGAAGCTGAGATTTCCAGGAATTCGACGCAGAACACCCCCTTTTATTCCCAAATAAATTCAGAACCAACTGAAAGATAGTGATCAGAGGAAGAGGAGAATATGGTGGAGGTTAGTTAGCCAGGTGTGCTTGCTAGCGTGCCCACCAACATGGGTCTCTCTGAGGGCCTGCCCCTGTGGAATCTCCAGTGGTGTGGAGGAAGAGAGACTGCCATTCCTTTTTTTTTTTTTTTTTTTTTTTTTTTTTTTTTGAGAGAAAGGAAGGGTTGAGTCGAGCATGTGCAGCTGCTTCTCCCAAGCTTGCAGAGAAGCCAGTCAAATCCCCACCACCCAGCAGGCCTTGCTTTCATATCATTCTCCTGACTCACAACTCCCACCCCTCAATAACTGCCAGATTTTTTATTTCTTAACATAATGGTCATAACCATCAATCATATCATCAATCCAGCATGGGGCCTTCAAGGCAGTCCTGATCGTCATACATGAGGCCAACTCTCCTTTGTGGACTCCCCCTAGGGTTGCTAGTGGCTACTATGGATTTTGTCCCCAGAAGGCTCTAGAATGGAAGTGGACTCCAAGGACACTCTGTTCTCAAGGTTAGAAATGAATTTGCTTCTCTGTTTCCCATTCCAAATTATGTCCAGCCACACTGTCCAATACAGCTCATCAAAATTTTCCAACAATATTAAAAACATAAGATATTCCATCACAAAATGCCAACAACATATTGATAGCTGCTCCAAATGTAAATATAAAATCTCTCCCATTATGAAGTCCCCAGCAGAAATTAAAGTTCAAACAAGATACAACTACATCAACCTCTAAAATCCAATTTTGTTCTGAAATTAATGTTCACAGAATTTTTTAATTAAAAATGTTTAGACATAATTGTAGGTTCACATGCAGTAATATAGAAAGATCTAGTGCATTTTCACATGGTTCATCTTAATAATCTAATTTTGCAAAATGATGGTGTAATATCACCACCAGGATATTGACATTGATGCAGTCAAAATAAAGAATGTTTCCATAACCACAAGGACCTCTCAGGTTGCCCTTCCACGTCCTCATCCACCTTCTTCCCAGTTTCATCCCCTCTTTAACTTGGGAAACTATTAATCTGTCTTTACATTTTATAATCATTTCAAGAATATTATATTAATGTAGTATATGACATTTTGGAATAAGGATGTTTCAGCATAATTTTCTAGAGCTTCATCCAGGTGGTTGCATGTGTCCCCACGATGCCTCCATTCCTGAGCAGTAGCCCATGGTATGCATGTACTACAGTTTCTTTAGCCACTCACCCATTGAAGAAAAATTGAGTTGTTTCCAGTTCTTGGCTATCACCAATAAAATAATACACAGAAACATTTATGTACAGGTTTTAGTGTGAACATCAGTCTTCATTTCTCTGGATAAATGTCCAGGAGTTCAGTACCAGGTTGTGTGATAGTTGTATGTTTAGTATTTCAAGAAACTTTCAAGCTGTTTTGAGAGTGTTTGTACCATTTTACTTTCCCACCAACAATGTAAGAATGATCAAGTTTCTCAAAATACTGGACAGCATTTGACATTGTCACTATTTTCTATTTTAGATATTTTGATAGGTAAGTAGTTGTATCTTATTGTGCTTTGAGCTTGCATCTCCCTAATTGCTAATGATGTTAACCATCCTCATCTATATTTCTTATGGTGAAATCTGTCTTCATGGTTTTTGTCCATTTTATAATTAGATTGTTTTGTTGTACTTTTTACTGTTGAGTTTTGACTGCTATCTAAATATTCTAGTTACTAGTTGTTTTATGGTTTACAAATATTTTCTCTCACTTTGAAGGTTGTCTTTTCATCTTCTTGACAGGTTATTTTTTTTAACAGAGCAAAAGTTTCTAACCTTGATGAATCCAAATTTATCAGTTTTTCCCAGAAATTTACATTTTGTAAACTTAAAGAGTTCGAGCCCTAAATCCTAAAGATTTTCTTGTTTTTTTTTTCTCAAGCTTTATAATTTTACATTTTACATGTACACCTATGATTCATTTTGCATTAATTTTTGCAAAAGATGTGAGATTTTGGTTGAAGTTCATTTTTTGACCTATGAATGCCTAATTGCTCCAACATTATAAGGCTATAATTTCCCCCATTGAATTGCTCTCGCACCTTTGTGAGAAATCTCTTTGGCATATCTGTGTAAGCCTACGTTGGGTTCTCTATTGTGTCCCATTGATCTATGCGTCTATTCTCCCTCCAAGTGTCTATCCCTCCTCCAAGACCGCATAGTCTATATAAGAAGTCTTGCAATCAGCTATGCTGATACCTCCACTTTACCTCTTTTCATAATTGTTTTAGCTATTTTTAGTTCCATTGCCTTTCAATATACATTTTAGAATAAACCTTGCCTGTATTCACAAAAAAGTATTGCTGGGATTTTGATAAGAATGGCATTGAACCTCTGTATCAATTTGAGAAGAATTGCTATCTTTACTGGGTTGAATCTTCTAATAAGTGAATGCCTTCTTTCATCTTTGATTTCTTTGATCAGTCCTTTGTAGTTTTTAGCATGTAAGTCAGGTAGATTTGTGAATGACTTTTAGTATGTAGTCAGGTATATTTACTTCGTTAGATTTATAGGTAATTATTTCATTTCTTTGTTAGATGTGTAGTTTGAAAGGATTGTGTTTGTCATTTTGGTCCCCATGTGTTCCTTGCTAGTATGTATAAATACAATTGATTTCATCTGTGATTTTGCTTATTAGTTACTGTGAATTTGCTTACTAGTTCTAGGTGTTTATTTGTAAATTCCTTACGATTTTCTAGAGAAAATCATGTCACCTGCATAAAGGGACAATTTTATTTCTTTCTTTCCAATCTGCTTGGTTTTTAATTCATTTTCTTGCCGGATTGCACTGGCTAGAACATCCAGCATAAGATGTCACAAATATGAGTGGTGAGAGCAGTCTTCCCTTTTCCCCAATCTTAGACATAAAACCTTTAATCTTTCACTACTAAGAATAAATGTCAGCCATAGGACTTCTGAAGATGTTCTTTATTAATTTCAGGAAGTTCCCTTCTATTTTTAGTTTGCTGAAAGCTTTTTTCAAGAATGAGTGTTGAATTTTGGCAAGTGCTTCTTCTGCATTGATTGATATTATCATATAATTTTTCTCCTTTAGTTTGTTGATATGATGGATTGCATGGCTTGACTTTCAAATACCAACTAGCCCGTCATCCCTGGAATAAACCTCACTTTGTCACAGTATGATTATTTCTATATTGCTGACTTCTATCTGTTAATATTTTGCTAAGTATATTTGCATCTATAGCCATGAGAAATATCAGTATGTAGTCTGGGTTTTGCTGTGTTTGTTTTACTGTCTTTGCCTGGTTTGGGTATCAGGGTGACAATAGCTTCATAGGATGAACTGAGGAATGTTTCTTTCTCTTTTATCATCTGTACAGTTTGTGTAGAATTAGAATTAATTCTCCTATAAATGTTTGGTAGAATTTTCCAGTAAAACAATTTGAGCCTGGGGATTTGCAGCAAACAGGAGGCAGTTTTTAAATGATAAATTCAATTGCTCTAATAGTTATAGAACTATTAAAACTATCTACTTTGTATCTGGTGGATTGTGGTGATTTGTGTTTTTGAGGCACTGGTCCAGTGTAAGTTGTATACTTATGTGTGTAGACTTGTTTGTAACATTCCATTGCTATTCCTTTGATAATATCCCATTTCATTCTTGATATTAGTAACTTGTGTCTTCTCTTTTTTTGTCAGTCTGGCTACATATTTGTCCATTTCTTTTATCTTATAATGATCCTATTCTTTGTTTTATTTTTTATTGTTTTTGTTTTAAATTTTATTGATTTCTATTTTAGGCTTATTTCCTTCCTTCTGCTTAATTTGGACTCATTTTGTTCTCCTTTTTCTAGATTCTTAAGACCAGAGATTATTAATTTTTACCTTTTCCTCTTTATATTTCCCATTCAACATTACTTTAGCTGTGTCCCACAAATTGGATATGTTGTATTTTTATTTTCTTTCAATTTAGTGTGCTATTTTAAAAATTCTTTGGAGACTTTCTCTTTGACCATGAATTATTTAGAAGAGCGTTGTTTAGTTTTCAGTCTGCCAATCTTTTACTTTTAATTGGTGTATTTAGACCACTTACATTCAGTGTAATTACTGATTTGTTGGGGCTTAAATCTGTCATTTTATTTTGTTTCTGTGTCTGTTGAGATTTCCACAAGACACATGAAGTAAAAAAGAAAATCCTTACAACTTGAATGTGTTGTTTCTCAATGCTGAGGTGCCTGGCCAGTCTGCCTTCTTCTCCCACCTTTCTAAGTCCTCCTGAAATGTTCTTTTCTATCTAATGTCCAGGATTTTTCATTTTACTTATCTAGAGAAATAGGGAAAAATCCCTT
Source organism: Macaca fascicularis (assembly GCF_037993035.2). Classification (NCBI taxonomy): domain Eukaryota; kingdom Metazoa; phylum Chordata; class Mammalia; order Primates; family Cercopithecidae; genus Macaca; species Macaca fascicularis. The sequence continues at coordinate 2,596,521 of NC_088386.1, forward strand.
TCACAACTCCCTAGAAGCAGAACTTCCTACGAATTTTATGGCATTTCCCTACTTCCAATTCTCGTCAGATTTATAGCACATTTTTTTTTATCACCCTGACAATTTATTAGAGCCTGGAGAGTGCTGATGTTCTTCAGCAACTGTAACATGATCTGTCTTCAACCAGAAATGATATCTGGTTGGTTCCTTCATCAAGCCCAAAGCCAAAGGAATTCAGCCCATAACCTCTGGATGCATTTTTATGAATATGACCACTAAATAGAACATATGCAAATATCAAAATATTGGCCTTATACTCACAAAATGAAAGAAAAAAGATATTCCCCAGTGCTTAGAATGTTAACCCAAATATATCTGCCCCTAGGGAAAAATGTACTGTCCCCAGCTCCCAAATGACATGTGCCCAAAAACTCAACAGAATGTGAGGGAAGGTGGGGTAGGGATGCAATTCCTCTCTGTTGCAGGACTCTCCTAGGCAGCCGTCCCTCTGCAGTGGTGCCTGGGACCCATGACCTGTGCACCTAAACACACTTTAGATGAGACGGATGAGTGTGGAGCACAGTGAGCATGGGTGTAATGAAAAAGGAGAGGGACTGGATTGGAAGGATGGGGACCTTGGGGTGTGGGAGGAAGAAGCAGGCGAGGGATGTCAGGGAGATGCAAGAGGGCTGAATCTGAATCTCACACAAAGCAGCAGCAACAAATAATGCGTGAGACAGATGCACACAGAAGCAGTAGTGCCAGCCTCTATTGCAGAATATGACTATAAGTGCAAGAAGAAAGCCAAAAATGTTGGAATGGGTGCTTGGAAGGGATGCAGTGGAATCTGCTGTTTTATCTCATGATCTTTTCAGTGTTGTTTTGTCTAGTAACTATGTGCTTGCATTACAAAACTAAATATAAAATTAATGGGCTGATTCCTGCAGTTTCCCCTCTGCCTATCTCAGCTCAAGTACAACCCCCAACCCCACTTCATACCATCCGCATCTTTTTCTGCTGCTGACTTAGCTCATGCCACATCCCAACAGCAGTGACCGATAGCCAGAGCTCAGGTCATGACTGGGCAGATTTTCCCAGGCTGCCTGGTTCTGATCTTGGCCTTGAAGCCAACATTCAAGTCAAGTCAAATCAAAGCATATCAAATCAAATCAGCAAACGCTCACTGTGCACCCACTGTGAGGTGTGCAGAGGAGTGTAAGCCATGTTTGACGCACAAGGAGATACAGCTATGATGGAACTGGGCACACCTTCAAAAGATAGATTAAGAGAGAAGGGTTCGGCTGGGCATGGTGGCTCAAGCCTGTAATCCCAGCACTTTGGGCGGCCGAGACGGGCAGATCACGAGGTCAGGAGATCAAGACCATCCTGGCTAACACGGTGAAACCCCGTCTCTACTAAAAAATACAAAAAACCTAGCCGGGCGCGGTGGCGGGCGCCTGTAGTCCCATCTACTCGGGGGGCTGAGGCAGGAGAATGGCGTAAGCCCGGGAGGCAGAGCTTGCAGTGAGCTGAGATCCGGCCACTGCACTCCAGCCTGGGCGACAGAGCGAGACTCCGTCTCGAAAAAAAAAAAAGAGAGAGAAGGGTTCACGAGTCTCCACAGGGCCTTCAAAGTGCACACTCGTCATGGGAACAGCCAACTGCACAGCCAGGCAGACATTAAACAGAATTGGTCCTTCCTCTTCATTTGACAAAGGAGGAAAGCGAGGCCCAGGCAGGACTATGCCCTGCACCCAGCCTGTTCCAGCTCTCAGGGCTGAGGTGAGTTGCAGAGAAGTGAACCCGGAATCTCTCACATAGTTCAGAGGCAGGAGCAGTCACCAAGGGTTGTGGTGGCTGCAGAGGGTTCCTGGATGGAGAGGGCCTGAGTTAGGCCTTAGAAAATGGATAGTGGAAGAAAGGAAACTTGACCTTGACAAACAGCAGTGCTTTGTTCCAGTAAGACATTCTGCCTGGTATGAATGTTTCACCACAACTACGCAGAGGGCAGAGCTGGTATTCTGGGTACCAGAACTGAGTGAGCAGATTCTGTCCCTGCCTGAGAGCTGCTCAAAAGGGCAGCCAAGAACCCTGCACCAGCCAAGGTTCTGTCTGTACATACAGGAACTGTGGCTTTACCTCCCGAACATACTAATCTCTCCTTTGTTCTTCACTGCCACCACCACCTCCACCTGGTCCAAGCCACCTTCCTTCGTTCCTGGACTGTGGCAGCAGGTCTTTAAACCGGTCTCCTCAAGCCCTCTCTGACCTCTTCCAACTGCAGGCAGGCAGCATGATGTGTAAAAGAAGCACACACACGGGATAATGCCAGCGAACATGTGGTGCCTCTTTAACGTGTTTAACATCATTCAACACTTGCATGGATAAAGATAGTTAAAGATTTTTTTAAAAGCAGACAAAGCAACCTCATGAACAGAGTATACAGGTTCTGTCTGGTCCTTCACTTCCCTCCCGCACCTCCATAGCCTCCTGGGCACCATCTCTCTCTCTGTTCCACCCACACACCATCTTTGAGTCTTTCCTAAGCACCCGCTCCCACCTGCCAAAGGACCTTTGCACATGCTGTTCCCTCTGGAATGCTTCTTTCCCCTCTTCACTTAATCAAGTCAGACATCAGCTGAACAGTCACGCTCTTCGCAAATATTTCCTTGATCCCCGAATAGGCCAGACACCTGGTGAGTCTTGTTCTATTGTACACTTAAGTATCTTCTTTAATTATTGGCTGTCTCTGCCAGGCTGTGTCCTACAAGAAAGTATCATGGCTTTTTTACATGACAATTTTAACAACAACGTTCAGTTTACTGTCAATTTCTTAGCTAATTACCTAAGTTAATATTTTATGAATGAATGAATGAACCTGAGACAAATTTGGTTTTTACTACTGAACAAGCCATTAATGGGAACGCCCACCCTGTGTCCAGCCCTTTGCTAAATAGTGTGCGTGCAGACAAAGAGGAGAAGACACAGTTTTGTTTCATGACTCGTTGTCAAAATGAGAAAGACAGAAGTGCACGTTTCTATCTGTCAAGATCAGCACATGCACCTCTGAGTAAAATCACCCATCACCCCCGCTTCCCCCATCCTGGAACAGCAAGGCTCTCACTGTGAAAGGCAGATTCTCCCTGGGTCAACCCTCAGGCTTTGATTCAGCCCCTTACTCCTTCAGCTGGTGACTTATTCTAGAAGTTGGATGGCCTGTGCTTCAGCAGCCTCTGGGGTTGTCTCTTAATTAAAGGGGGGTCAACAAGAGCCGTGAATTTTTCAGAGAGACTCGCAGTCAGGGCTCTGCGGTGATCTTTGTGAAGGCTGGATGGAAAACCAAAAGGATCTCATGGGTCAGGCTTCCTAAGGAGACCAGAAACCCCCCCCAGAGACCCATCCCTGCACCTGCAGCTGTTGAGCCTAGAGAGCTCCTCACCTTACAGTAGGAGGGCGCGGTGCAGCAAGAGAGTCACAAACGACAGCTCAGGGTTAAAGGCTCGGACACACCTGGGCACACACCTTTGCCAATTTTGTGAGCTGGGATGTGTTTTTACCTGTCTGAGCCTGAGTCTTTTCACACTTAAAATCGATGTGAAAATAGGCCTGCCGTGGCTGGTTAATGAGATTGTTACATAACATGCTCAGGGAAGCACCTTGCACAGAGCAGCCCTGGGTCCGTCTAAAACCCGCAGGCGGGGTGCAGGCTGGGCTTCCAGGGCAGGCTGGGTCGCCTCCTAACTGTGACCTTGAGCAAGACGCTGGGTGTAATTGTGCCGTGAAGATTCACAGCATTCTAGCAGTGGAGGGGAGGTAGCCCAGTTCAATTTCACTGGAAGGTCAATAATAAAAGCTCCTGTGGACGCAGCTCCCTCTCCAAGCCGAGCACCTCAGACGCTCTGTATGTGGTCTTTCTGTTCTCTCTCAAGGTAGGGAAAGGTCCCTAGGCGGGAAGCTCTCACAAAGACAGTCGTGTTCATACTTGAATCTGGGTTATTTTCCTGTTTTTAACAAAAGAGAGCCCTGAGAAAGCCACCAGCTGCTCAGCCAAGGTCGCGAGGGGAGGATAGTCCTCCGGCAGGAGGAACAGTTCAAGACAGATCCCGCTGCTCTGGGGCAATCCGGTGACCGTGCCTGCCTTGGGGCCTCCATCTCTCCACGTCACCGCCCCATGGTCTATTAATCTCCCCGTTTCCTGCACACATTGCAAGAGAGGTAGGCAACGTGGAAGTGTGTGTGCTCCTGCCTCCTGTCTGGGTTCAGCTCTCAGGCTAGGACGTACTCAGAGCCAGATGAGCACAGCGGCCTCCCTGCCTGGCAGGAGCTGCTGGAAGCATAAAAAGTGGGTCGGTGCATCAGAGTCATTTGTCCCTAGGGAATGCACAGCCAAGCAGGAGAAAAATATGTTAATTTGGCCGGAACCAAAAGTATGTCTCTCAATGAGTCATGGTTGCAAGAGAGTTTGAATTAAGCCCCTGATGTATTCAGGCACGCATTCCGTCCTTCATTCGTTCATTTAACACCTTCTTAGAAAGGGTCAGACCCTGTGCAGGATGCTGGAAGTATCAGACCAAAAGGGAGGTCCTTGTAAAAACAAAACAAAACAAACAAAACAAACAAACAAACAAACAAACCACATAATGCGGAAGAAGAAAGTTCACTGGGCTTTGTCCCCAGACTGAGTAGCTATGAATTTGTATTCTGCCATTCACTTACTGAGTAGCCTGGAATTCAGCCACTTAACATATTTGAGACTTATTTTTTTTTTCGTCTGTGAAATGAGAACGGCAACCACTACTGTCTAGGGTACTATGTAATATAAACGTGTCTGCTTAGCACCCTGTGTTCGAGAAATATAAACTGCTATTATTATTGCCATTATCATCAGTATTATTGCTACTAATCTAAAGAGATAACAGGTCGTCCTTCAGAAAACAACAAAACGAGGCAGAGCCAGCATGGGCTTCTACTTCACAAAAGTCTCACTTTCTGGGATGAAAAAGAGGAATGTAAAAGTTGGGAGACCTTCCCAGGACAGAAATGCAGTGGCTTTAGTACCATTCATGGGTTATTCTTCCTCCTAGAATTTCCATCATTCATGTTCACAATACGAGGACTCTCAGAACAAGGCCACTATTGATGACAGGGGACAGAACACCTGTGTTTGATTCTCTGTGCGTTTTAGTCTTATGTATCCACTCCATCCAGAGCAGCAAATAAGAAGCATTACGTTCCCATTTTACAAGTGAGGAACTGGGCTCCAAGGAGCAGGTGCCTTCCAAATATCACACAAGGCAACGGGGGCTCTGACCAGGACTCTCACCCCCGCCGCCGGTGCCAGTGCCCTCAAAGGTCTGCCAGGATGCTAGGGTGCTAGGATAGGGTAGCTTCCTTACCATACTCCATGAGTCCGTCAGCAGCCTCATCATCAACATACGACCATTTATTACTGGGTTTTGTGAACCCAAGCAATGAAATATAGTAGGCCTCTAGGGAATCTCTCTTGCACCCAGGCAGGGCACTGGAAAGCAGTTAGAATAGAATGACAGCACTCCACAAGCTGAGCACAAGGCAGCAAAGTGAGTCTGTGCACACAAAGGCAAGGCGTGCCCAGGGATGCAGAAATGAGACCGCAGCTTCCCCTGTCTCTGGGCCGCTTCTTCACACAAGAACACGTTTAAAATAATGTCACTGATACACCAAAGAAGTCAGAGCACCTTTGGGTGCTCGCTGTGTGTCAGGTGTTAGGCCCAAATGTTTAATCCATTGTATTATGTAACACTCACAGCAGGCCTGGGAGTCGTTTTCAGCCTCATTTGATAATTGAGGGCACAGAGGATCGGGGATGCTAAGCAACCTTCTCAAAGTCACACGGCTGGGGAAGCCAGTGTTTGATCATGGAGCTTCTGACTTCAAAGCAGGGTCTTCCCACTGAAACAGCTGCTTCCGCACTGGGGATTCTTCCATGGATGGCCATTCTGTTTCATGGAGGGAGCAACAGGGGAATACGCTTAGGACCTTATATATGGAAAAGGCACCTCCTGACTCAAAGACAGAGCTGGCCCCTCTTACATGCAGTAATTGTATGATTCTGAACGTAGGCGCTGCTGGTGTGCAGTGTTTGTTTGGGCTTAGAAAAATCCCGAACAAAGAGCTGTCGTCATCTGACGTCTGGAAGAAGGGTCTGAGAGAAGGGCTCATCCTGGTTGTTGCCTGGAAGTTGCTCTGTCATGATTTTTTTTAAAATTCACTAAAAAGGATGAATTCTGAATCTTACTTGAAAGTGTTTAAAATTCATGCCAGCCATATGCTACTGCCTGGAATAAATGGGCTACCTTCCAAGTTCAATGTGTGAGCCAGTATTGTGTGGCGAAAAGGAATGTCCTCATGCTAGATCCGATTTAACTTGTGCAAAAATGCCGTGGGGCAGGACTCCAAGCCCATTTTACAGATGAGGACATTGGGGCTCACAGAGGTTGAGCATCTTCCAGAAGACTTCACATTTAATTAAATAATGAATTTGAATTTGAACCTGGGACAAACTGACTCTTTCCACAACCTCACAGCCTGCCTTCATACATACCTATTTTTCCATTATCAGGCATTCCTAATATAGAGCCAGGGCCGTGATAATTTGTAAGTATCATTAAACTTGACCCAACTCAGATTTCTAAATTTTGCCTAGCCACGATGATGATGACCCATCTGGCCACACCTACTGAGAAACCTTTGGAGAGACCTGAGTGGGGGGAGGAGTCCACTTCATCTCTTAAACCCTGTAGAATCATGAATGATGACAACCTTGCTTTTGCTGAGTGGGCAGGGAGCAGCATGGTTTCCTGGGCTGCAGGCTGGAGGCCGTGACACCCCTCATGGCAAGCCTGTCTCTTCTTTGCATCCCCGGCAGCGGCTTCAAGAACTTACGACCCGAGGAGAGCAGACTTTCAACCTCACAATTTCTCTCCTTCTGCTTTCATTCTGGCTGAGTGTGGGGCAGGGTCTGGCTGAGGCCACCTTGATTATCCGGGGTGCTGACTGTCACCACTCCTTCGCGTCTCTGGGGTGTGGACTGATGCAGACACACCAGTTCGCATTTTTATGAGGCAGCAGAGGCTTTGTTGAGGCATGAGTCCTGGAAATCTTCTCCTCCAGGGATTTATTTCCTAGAGTCGCTCAAGGAGACTATGCACCTGGGTGGGGCAGTGCCTTCCTCGCCACAGGGACTCCACACGCTCCCTTCCATGGCAGGCTCTTCTTCCCCTCCATGGTACAGGGCTGTCCTGGGAGACTCGGTTTTATGGATTGAGTCCACACTGCAGTCCTAGGAATCAGTGACCAGCGACTCGCCAGATTGGTGCCCTTAGGGAAGAGGGTTTCTTGTAGAGTGAGAGGAAAGCAAACTCAGGGAGGGAAGTCACTTTGTAGCCAGGACAGCAGGTGGAGAAATGAGGGCAGCTGGCAGGTTCCAGCTCTCATATGCCAGGAAGGCAGTCCCAGAGGAGAACAGGCTGGAGTCTGAGCCCCACACCACCAGTATCTCATTCTTCCTCCACCTTCCCCTTCCCGGCAGGCACAGACCTGCTTTCTGCACTCAGGCAAGGGCTTCTTCTCTCTCCCCTCATCCCTGGACTTCACTCCCATCTTTTATAAAGGAGATTATTTTTTAAGTAAAACAAATCTGCTTGTTTTTCTGCCCTTTCTCTCAAAAACAACCACCTCCTAATCAGTTGCTCTGCCAGGACGTGAGCTCACAGGCACTAAAAACCGTGTGCTGTTGGGAATGTGCAGGCTTCCCCGGAGCTGGGGCTCATCAGCACTAGTTCAGCGCCTACTGCATGTCAGGCCTCTGCCTGGCCCTGGAGACCAGCAGCAGACACAACCTCAGCCCAAGGGAACGCAGGGTCCTAGGTGGGCGTCACCGCCAGCTCATATCGAGGTAACAAAATACCACAGTCTGGTGCTTTAAACAACAGACATTTATTTTCTCCCGCTTCTGAAGGCTGCAAGTCTACAATCAAGGTACCAGCCTGGTCTTGTTCTGGTGAGGGCCCTCCTCCTGGCTTGTAGATGGCTGACTTCTCATTGTATCCTCACATGGCAGAGAGAAAGTGAGAGAGAGAGAGAGAGAGAACTCTCTGGAGCCTCCTCTTGGAAGAGCACTGAACCCATCACGAAGGCCCTACCCGACCTGATCTAACCCTAATTACCTACTGAAGACTGCATCTCTAAATAGCATCACATTGAGGGTTGGGGGCTTCAACATGAGAATTTTGCGAGGAACGCAAACACTTAGTCCATAACATTTCACTGTGGTCCTCCACATCCATGTCCTTCTCACAGGTAAACACATTCGTACCGTCCCAGCAGCCCCAAAGGTCTAAACTCGCGCCGGCATGAGCTCTGAAGCCGAATGCCAGAGCCTCGTCCATACAGCGCCTAAGTCAGGAGTGCGTAGGGCTCAAGGCACCGTTCATCCTCAGGCAAAGTTCCTGGCCAGCTGTGAACCATGAAGTCAAACAAGTTATGTGCTTCCAAAATCCAAAGGCGGGGCAGGCCCAGGAATGACACTCCTATTCCAAGAGAGGAGTAGGGAAGGAGGAAAGGGCAACAGGTTCCAAGCAAGTTCAAAACCCAGCAAGGCAAGTAGGGCTCTGCAGTAGTCCTCTTTGGCTCTGTGTCCTGTCCCTCAGTCTTCCAGGATAAACACAAAACTGCAATAACTCAAGTTGAAAGAATAAAAATAGACGAGACCCCTTTCTAGAAACTCAGTGATTGAGGGCTTGGGGCATCAGTTGTTTGTCTTTCTCTATCGACAGTTGTCCCTATCCTGTCCAACATCTGCACATTAAAAATCACCAATGACATCAATTTATCCACCAGACAAAGGAAAACCCGACCTATCACCAGAAGTCTGCAAGCACCACAGAGGAGGGACGGCAGACTGCCCCCTGGAGCATGGCTGTATACACGCAGACCCACTCAGGAAGCCACAGGGCATTAAGTAAGAGGGAGAGAAGGAAGGTACAGGAGGAGGTCCTGACCCCGATGTCCGCAGCAGGCTCTGTGCCATTTCTATTAGAACTGCACTTCTCTGTATCCTTCATTCCCATGACTAACCGTACCTGGGGCTCACGGAAGACTGGGACAGTGTCTTAGTCACCCCCAGAACCACACAGCCTGGGCCATCCTCACAGAGACCCTCTGAGTTGGGAGATGCCATTAGCACACTCTGTGATTAAGGAACTGCAGACCAGCAAGGTTAACACGTAGTTCAAAGTCACACAGACAGGACAATAAAGGGTTCAGTCAAATTTTTCTTAGTCTGAAGCCAGAAACTTCCAAAATATACCTCCTCGTATACTCCACGTCCTGTGAGAATGGGTTTATTGTCATGGATTTGAGAAACATGTTTTCCCGAGTCTCTTTCCCTTAGGGCTTTAAGAGGGTCAGCACAGAAAAGACTCAAGCAGGTCTTGCAATAAAGAAGTCCTTCACCTTTGTTTAATCCAGAACGGCTCAACCCCAAATGACCGGAGGCTGTTTTTTTTTGTTTTGTTTTGTGTTTTTTTTGTTGTTTTTTGTGTGTGTGTGTGTGTTTTTTGTTTTTTTTTTTTCTTTTGAGACAGAGTCTCCCTCTGCCGCCCAGGCTGGAGTGCAGTGACCCGATCTCAGCTCACTGCAAGCTCCACCCCCCCGGGTTCACGCCATTCTCCTGCCTCAGCCTCCCGAGTAGCTGGGACTGCAGGCGCCGCCACCACGCCTGGCTAATTTTTTGTATTTTTAGTAGAGACGGAGTTTCACCGTGTTAACCATGATGGTCTCCATCTCCTGACCTTGTGATCTGCCTGCCTCGGCCTCCCAAAGTGCTGGGATTACAGGTTTGAGCCACTGCACCTGGCCCACCGGAGACTTTTAACGCATCAAATATGCCTTGAAAGACCCCGAAGCAATATCCTGCTGCCTCCTGCTGCCTCCCCATTACAAGGATGTTTCTCTGGCCACAAGCCTGGGAAAAGCCACCCAAGCGCCAACTGAGCCGCAGCCAAGCAGCCCCAGCAGGGCCGAGTGCCCAGGCCCCGAGGCGGCGGCTCAGGACGCCACCGGCAACCACAGACAGGTGTTCACGTCTACATTTAAATTCATTAAAATTTAATAAAATAAAACTCTTTGGTCGCCCCACCCAGGTTTCAAGTTTATGAAAGCCATATGCAGCCAGTGGTTCCTGACAAAGGCTCTCTCCCAGACCAAACTCTACTCCAGCTACCCAAGCTCTTTTCCAGCAAGGCCTGATTTTCAGATCCCCGTTCATCTCGGCATTGTCCAGTTTTAGCAGGAACCCTCCCAGGTCCGTTTAGCTAGAATCCCCCCCTCCAACAGCTAATCATCTGAGCACCCCCCCTGCCTAATCTGGCACCTCATCCCCTCCCCACTCCTGCCACTGATGCCTGATCTCCCTGGCCTGACTTCACCAAAAGTCCTGTTAGGTTGGTTTAGCCAGAATCCCCCTCATTCCTGAGGTTTCCAACTAGTCACGTTCCACCCACGGGCCCTTCCACCCTGCTCTGTGGCTATACCTGACCATGTGTCCTTGCCGTTTTCAGAGTCCAGCCCAGTCTCTCCCCGCCCTCACCGAGAAGCTCATCACAATGGTCCCTGCTCCTAGACAGGCAATAGCTTCCCTTGAATAAAGTCAGCCTGACTGTGCTTTCACAAGCATCCTTGAATACTTTTTTCTTTAACGATGCTGGAGTGGACAGCTGAGATGTAGGACCTTCCCATGATGGCTTAATTTCCTATTGGACAAGCCAGTAAAGGAAGCAGAGACCACTAGGCAGAATCAGCCCCACTGACCTGAAGCTATGAGGATTCTGGGCTCTGTCCTCTTTGGCTATCTACAGCCATGGGAGGTGCTTAAACACTGGCTTATTTTCCCACCAGAAAATGGGATTATTGCTTGCATTCTCTCATCTCTTACCCGTAATGGGAATAAAATATGGTCACATATGCAGAAGCAATTTAGAGCCATATAATATCTTTCTGACCAAAACTCAAAAGTATCATTATGTTCCTCCAGACACTATGCTTCCTCCATATTTAGAAACATAAGTATGCATATATCCATACAATCCCTTTTGAATGAAGACCTACATTTATAGGTAATGACTTTAAAAAATCCTACTGCGCTTTCCTGGCTCCATTATCAAAATGATGCTCTTATAGCTATCTTGCCTGCCACCACCAAGCAAATGTTCCTAAGACATCCATTTTCCCACGCCCACCCCCGCTCAACAGCCACCAGGGGCTCCCTACTGCGTATAATTCCCAGTCCTCCTCGCTCGGGCCCCACAGCCATCCACGGCGAGGCCCCTCCCACGCCTCTGCTCCACTCCCCACCCTCACCTCACACGGCTCCCATCAACCAGCCTCTTCAAGAGCCAGCCCTGTGGGGCACGGAGCTGTGCTGTCTGCTCTTGGAGGGACACCAGTGAGCAGGAACTAGGACCTCAGTGCAGAACGGGAAACTAAGGCCACGTTCCCACTGCTGTGCCCTCGCTCTTCTGCTGCCCATTCACATCTCACCCAGGTGGCATCGTCCAAATGCCTCAAGCTGCACAGAGTGTGAGTCCGGGAGCTAGAAAGTGTGAAAGCAAGAGGGCTGTGTTGTCTTGGACTCTTTCTGCGAGTGTCTTATATAATGTGCAGGGTGCCTGGGCACCAGCCTTCCCCACTGCCGGGGTGAGGCATGTCCTCCTAAATCTGTGCTTCATGTCACCCTCAGATCAATACCCAGAGCCTCCTTTGGGTCACGATCTTTTCTTGAATTTGCTGTGTCAGTGAATTCTCTTTTCCTACTGGATAAGCCCCAGGTCCTTGGCCTGGCATTCAAGGGCCTTTGTGGGGTCTCCTCAGGACCACTTCCTCTACTTCTACTGCAAAGCAAGGGACTGATCCACGGTCCTCTGGTGCTCACAGTCCCTAGGACGTCTGCTCTTCCTCCAAAGGCTGCTGAGCCCTCTCCTCCTTTTCTTTACCTGCAGCTTCTAGATCTGCATTGACTTTCTTTTATACACAGAGTGAAAACCAAACGCCTTGGTAAGGCCCGCCCCTAAAGCCCACGTGCCTGGGTCTCTGCTGCCTCCCCAGTCTCAGGCTGGGCTGCTCACCAGCCCTTAGGTATGAGGCTTCAGCCACACAGACCCCTTTGTCCTGACTGAACTAAGCTGGGTAAGACCTCAGGGCTTTGGCACTTCCTGCCCCAGTTCCTCCCATTCACAGCACTCCTCCGTGCTGCACTGACACCAGGCATCACTGCTTGACGTCCTTCCCTTACTGTTCTAGTTGTTCACTGAGTGCACGTCAGCCCCAAGTAAAACTTACAAGAGAGCTGGGCTGGGACATGGTGAGGTTTGTGTATCTCCGGGGCATGGACAGGGGAAGACACCCAGTGGGTGTGTAATAAAGATGTGTGCAATAAGTGCACGGGGCTGCCTCAGAGGGAGTACTGCTCATTGTTTATTTCATGCATTCGTGTTACATAGTACCCAAGGCTCCTGTGCTTACACTAGCTATAGCCATCATCACACTACTTATTTACCTGTAGTCCCCAGACCATCCCCCATTAAGGGTGAGGGAGTACCCTGGTCACACCTGTTCCCTTCGGCTGCACAGTGCCTGATACAGAAGAGACACACGACGTCAGAAAGCATGTGCACAAAAGCATGTCAAAACACCAAAAGCACAATCAGGTGTTGAAAAAAGAGACATACTTCTGGCGAGGGTGAGGAGGGAAAAATATGCTAAATAAATATATCTAATGCAATAAAAGTGTAAAACTTAATGTAATCATATATTATGACTATTTTTAAAATATGGAAGTATTGGTGAACAAAGCAAATTCTACAAAAGATGCACACTGCATGGGTCCCCTTCATGTCAAGTTTAGAAATAGGCAAAATTGATCAATAATTACAGTCAGGATATCCATGAACTTGGAAGGTGCTTCCACCTCGAGAGGGCGTAGTGAGAGGGCTTCTGTGACGCTGATTGTGTTAGTCTTCTCCATCAGGGTCCTGACCACCAAGGTGTATTAACCCTGTGAAAATTCATCAATTTATATGCTTATTATACCTCAATAAAATGCAAAACAACATGCAGGTAAAATGAAAAAGTTTTCAGATTGACAAAATTGAAAGACTATCTTCCCAGCATGCCTACACTACAGAAGTATAGTGCTCTACAGACAGAAGAAAAACATCCCAAGGTGGAAGTTCAGAGTATTGATTACCTTTTCTGCATAACAAAGGTAATATCTCAGTGACTACAACCACAAATATTTATTACACATCAGCAGTGATGGGATTTGAAGACATAGCCCTCAGCACAACATACTCATTCTTCTGGAAGGGGTAAAAAATAAAATGCGGAATTGGCTTATAAATTTGTGGGGACTGCTTGGCCCGTCCAAAATCCGCAGGGAAGGCAATCGGAATAGTAAGCACGTGGCAGGTCTGAGGCTCTCATCCACAGCTGATATGTCTTTCCTCTCCTGGGGAAACCTTGGCCCTGCTTTTAAAGCCTTGCAACAGATTCCATCAAACCTGCCCGGATTATTCAGGATAGCCTCTCTTACTTACTGTCAACTACATCTGCAAAATTCCTTCACAGCAACAACTAGATTAGCATTTGATTGAATCACTGGACATCACAACCTAGCCAAGGTGACACATTAATAAAGCCTACACAAAGGACCAAATCGGTAAGGAATTATTCACAGATTGGAAGATACAAATAGCAATTTTCCTCACATATAGGTCCAATAAAATCTTCATCAATCTACTTGGAGGATTGTTGGAGAATTGCAAGTTGATTCTGAAATGTATATGGAACTTAAAAGGCCATGAATAGCTAAGACAATCTTGAAAAAGAACAAATTGGAGGACAAAAGCTTCTAAATTACACAGATTAACAGACTGATGAAACAGAACAGTCAAGGATAGACTGGCCCACGGTGACTGATGGATGACAAAGGTGTCAAATTTGTTGATGTAGAACAAAGAATCCTGGGAAAATGGTAAAATGTCAATAAATTGTGATAGATCAGTTGGATATTTATACTTCTACTTTATACTGTACACAGGTATATTATAAGTCTAAATGTACAATGTAAATAATAATAACACCACTCTCAAATATAACTAAAGAAAATAGTTCCATGACTTTTGGGTATGCAAAGAATTTCTAAATATGTTTCAAAAGTATTAATCATAATAGAAAAGACTGAGAAAATTGATTTCATTAAGACCATGAAATATGAGTCATCAAAAGAAACCAAGAAGAGAGTAAAAACTCAAGTCACAAAACAGGAGAAGATATTTTCAACACATATAACCAAAAATGGCCTCTATACAAGATAGGTAAAGAATTCTTACCCTTTTGAAAAGACAAATGGGCAATAAACTTAAGTCGACAATTTTCTAAAAAGAATGAGATAAAAGCTGTAAAGAACATGAAAAATGCTTGATATCATTTGTTCTCAAATTAAAACCATCCTGAAATAGCAATACACACCTATGAGAAAGGCTGCCATTAGCATAATCTACTAATATCGGAATGGATGGGTTTGCTCTTGCTGCCGATGTCATTTTATTTTATTTTTATTTTTTGAGCGCGATCTCCACTCATGGTCCTCTGGTGATCACAGTCCCCATTACGTCTGTTCTGCCTCACTGCAACCTCCACCTCCTGGGTTCAAGTGATTCTCCTGCCTCCGCCTCCTGAGTAGCTGGGATTACAGGTGCATGACACTTTGCCCATCTAACTTTTGTATTTTTAGTAGAGATGGGGTTTCACCATATTGGCCAGGCTGGTCTCAAACTCCTGACCTCAGGTGATCAGCCTGCCTTGGCCTCCCAAAATGCTGGGATTACAAGTGTGAGCCACCGCCCCTGGCCTCGTTGCTGGTGTCTTTTTCGGAATCTTTATAGAGTAGAGAGTAAAAGCTGGAAGCCAGGAAGGCAAAGCTGGCCTTTCAGCACGCTTGGGTCTGTCTTGTTCTTCCCTAAAACTGCAAGACAGTAGTCACACTTAGCGGCAAACGGCTAAATGTGAGAATACCCCAATACTCTGATGTACGTTTCTCTGTAAGTTGTGATGGACTCTCCTCTTCAGTCGAGGCTTTTTATGAAACAGCATTCTGTACGGAACAGATAGAAGGAAATCTCTCCCTAGTCCTCATACCTCGTCATAAGTAACATCGGCAGGAATTGATGACTTACTGTGTGAATAACACCGTGTTGTGCATTGGACACAGCCTGATCCTGGTGAAGTCTCTCAGAAGGCAGGATGGGCCCAGGTCTCGGTCCTGAGGGCTCCGCTGTAGGCACCGGAAGAAGAGGGGACACCATCAGGCCAGGCGGCTTCAGGGAGAGGCTGGGCTTTGGCTGGATGCAGCTCCCGCCCCTTGCTTTCGGACCCACTTGTTTTGTTTTCGGGCTGTATTTAGAAAGACAAATGCACATATTTAAAAATTAAAAACTTAAATAAAATTGTAAAATAGAGTCTGTCAATCAAGAGTTCAGAAAGAAGCTGTAGTTCAGTTTTTGAAATATCTCCACGGCAGACGCACACACATACACCCAATTTAGATACTGTGTATAATGTGAACATGCTTACTTAAACTGTTATAAAGAATTTTCAGTTGTCATAAAATGCTTTCAGTAGCATCTGTGCCAAATTGATTCTCACAGAGAAAGATCTGAGCTAAAGGCTTGCATTTGGAATTGATGGACCCAGCTTCAAAACCCAGCCTGCCACTTGATAATCTCATGCTCCCGGGTAAATCACACCGTATCACTGTGCCTCAGTTTCCTCCGTTATAAAATAGAACAATAAACGTGGTTGTCAACTTCACGAAGTGTGTGGGGATAGAATTAGCTGATGCAGGTGCAATCTCAGTGATCATTCAGCCTGTGGCCCCCGTGCGCAGGTTTCCAATGCCATTGTCCTGTTCACTTGGACATATGCTCACCTCATTTTCGAGGAGGACAGAGAGAGCATGATGATATGAGTTCTGAAGGCCAGGTTGCTCTCTCCTCTAGCATTAATGAAGATGCTTCTATGTCTCTATAAAAATGGAGCGGGGACACGCCAGGTGCCCTGATGCATACACGGCAATGCTGGGAGTCATCTAGCGTGAACGGAGAAGGAGAAAATAGAAGTGAGACATTTCCAAACATATTTTTTTGCGAAGGAAGAAATCATAAAGCCTGGCTGACAGCCATTGACCTTCTTATCACAGGCAGTAGATCTTCTCTGCTCAATTCTATTATAAATGTTATGAATCCAACCCAAATGGAGATGTACCAGGGATGGTCTAGCAGGAAAATTGTCCATTCAGTTTCTGTGACTCCTTTTATCACCGGGGCGGTGAGGAGTGCTCTATTACCTTCAGACGGTCCCACACTGCAGGGCAGGTGAAGGAAGGAACCGCTGGGAGTCCTGCGAGCGGCGCACTCATTCCACAAGGGTGCCGGCTGTCCCAGCAGTCATTTGACAAAGCAGTTTGTGTGGCTCCCTGGTGTGCTGCGGGGAAACCAGTAGCTGCCTCTGGGAGCTTGGACAATGAATCATGATTTTCCACCGCCCCTGTGTTACTGTCCTTTAGGGCCCTGCTCTCAGCTGCGCCCTGTCATTTTATAGGAGTCCTTTACAGTTCATTAGATAGCTCTGACAGCAAATCCTA
Source organism: Macaca fascicularis (assembly GCF_037993035.2). Classification (NCBI taxonomy): domain Eukaryota; kingdom Metazoa; phylum Chordata; class Mammalia; order Primates; family Cercopithecidae; genus Macaca; species Macaca fascicularis. The sequence continues at coordinate 2,613,241 of NC_088386.1, forward strand.
CACAGTGCTGCCTAAGGCCCAGGTGCCTTTTATCTTGGGGAGGCAACGGAGAGCAGAGATAAACAGACCAGAGGAAGGTGCTGCACCTGGCCACACGGAGGCCCTGGTGGCAGGCAGGGAGGAGGGATGGTAAGCATGTGAGGCCAAAACTCCACTGGGTTTGGATAAAGCCAAATAAGTTGGCGAAAGAAGTGTACTGAGCGCAGGAAACGGAACCCCCAAAACGCCCGAGATCAGCGCTCCCCTTTACCCACAGCCATTTTCCCTCCACTTGAGGCATCTCCTTCTGCCACCCTGGCAGCCGGTCAGTGGATCTACCATGTGCCCAGCCAGAGTCCAGGAACTTCAAGGTCCTTCCCAGGTCATTTACTATTGGTGAAATATAATATTTTGCCAAGCTTGTCAGGATGAAGATGACTATTATTACATCCATTTCCCCTCCCTATACACCAGGTAGGACTACAAATATTTCAGTGCAAGTGTGGCCCAGTGACATGGCCACGGAGGTCCAGGGGGTGCCCCAGTGAATGACTTAGGGAGAGGATTTTGTCCTTTATAGGGGCAGGTCTGGTAAATGAAAGGCTCTGGAGAGATCAGGGCATGAAAAGCCTGGAGAATCATTCAAAGGGAAGACAGAGCTCTGGCCGGTGTTGAGTTTCACTCCCTTGAATACGCTTGAGGAGGTGCTGGAAAGGACAGTTTGCGTTTGCTTTGGTTTAAATGTTGAGCTTCTCAAATGTTTTCTGTGTAAAAGGACACTGGCTGCTGAGAGAAGCAACTCCCTTGGTTACGTCCAGGGAGGGAGGGAGGATTTAGGGCCCTCTCTGAGATCACAGCACCAGCCTGGGCTGGAGAGCACCTCTTGCTGGGAGTTGAGGAGTCTCTGGAATGAGCAGGCATCTAAAATGGCTAGGGTGGGGGGAAAAGGTAGGAAGGAAACCACAGAGCTGAGAGGGGGCTGTGTTCCCATGGGCAGAGCCCCCTGAAAGCACCTTGGCACGGGCCCCCTGCAACAAGAAGTGGGAATAGCGGGTGCTTCATGCAGGAGCAGCAAAGTGGAAGATGCCTGAGGTGGGGAGAGGGTCCCGCAGGCCCCAAAAGAAGGACAAATGCTCCCCACACCGAGGGACCCAATGGCCAGACAGTGGCAGGCAGAGAAACAGTAGAGCCCACACTTTGCCAGGCAGCAGGCATGGGAGGGAGAGTCAGGACCACTGGCCTCTGTCCTCCCTGCCTCTGTGAGATGATGGGGGCTGGTGCCCAAGAGCACCCCATTCCCCACCCTCAGCCTGTCCACTCAAGACCAGAGCCAGGCATCCAGCCTGCGCTCAGCAGAGGGGAAAGAAGGTTTCACGACGCTTAGGCTCTAACAGGAACACGATTGATTTTTTTTTTTTTTTTTTTTTTTTTTTTTGAGACGGAGTCTCGCTCTGTCGCCCAGGCTGGAGTGCAGTGGCGCAATCTCGGCTCACTGCAAGCTCCGCCTCCCGGGTTCACGCCATTCTCCTGCCTCAGCCTCCCGAGTAGCTGGGACTACAGGCGCCCGCCCCTGCGCCCGGCTAATTTTTTCTATTTTTAGTAGAGACGGGGTTTCACCATGGTCTAGATCTCCTGACCTTGTGATTCGCCCACCTCGGCCTCCCAAAGTGCTGGGATTACAGGCGTGAGCCACCACGCCCGGCCACACGATTGAATTTTTAAAGAACTAACATGAGATTTTTATCAATTGAAATGGATCAGGAAGCCCTGGAAGCTTGATTTACTATTAGGGGGCTTCCTTCCAATGAGAAAAGGGGATTTTAACATGCACTCCCCATAAAACAGTAAAACCACCCTCTGTGTAGGAGCCAGAGATGGCGCTCTTGACTGCACCAGGGACATCTGTTCCCAAGTTTTCTCCCCAACTGGATTTTAATCTTTCTGAAGGCAAGGATAATGTCTGCATCAGCTCTCCGCCGCTTGCAGAAGTCTGCCCGGAACGTGGTCCTGCAGACGTCACAGGTGCCTGCTTATCTTACCTTGTGTGTCCCCCATGTGACCGTGAATTCCTCAAGAGCAGAGGCTGTTCTCACCTGCTCTGTGTCCCCCAGCTTCACCAATGGGATCTAGAACAGAGCAGATATTCAGTAAGCTCTAGCTGTGGAAATTATCAAATGACAGCTTAGTAGGCTGAACAACGGTCTCCCAAACCCCTCATCTGTGGAAGCTGGGACTGTGTTAATTTTCGTGGCTAAGGGGACTCTGTAGATGTGAGAACCTTGTGTTAAGAACCTTGAGACAGGGTGTTTTGGATTATCTAGGTGTGCCCAACATAATCACAAAGGTCTCATGAGGAGAAAAAAAGACCAATTCAGAAAAAGGAGAGATGAGTACAGAGCAGAGGTTGGAGTGATGTAGCCTGAAGGTGGAAGAAGGGGCCACAAGCCGGGGAATGCCTGTAGCTCTGATAGCTAGAGAAGGCAAGGAAAGAAGTTCTCCCCTGGTGCCCGCAGAAGGAATGGGGTCCTGCCAGCATCTTGATTTTAGACTTCTTGCTTTCAGAACTGCATGACACTAAATTTGTGTCATTTTTAGCCACTATGTTTGTGGCAATTTGTTAACAACGGTAATAGAAAACTAATACACGAACAGACCACCATAGACACTGCATACTGAAAGCTCAGAATAGGAATTGCCTGGCACATCCTGAACTTTCTCCCTTGTGCATCCCCTTAAATGGTAAATAAGAGGTCGGGCGCGATGGCTCACGCCTGTCATCCCAGCACTTTGGGAGGTCGAGGCAAGCGGATCACCTGAGGTCGAGAGTTCGAGACCAGCCTGGCCAACATGGCGAAACCCCATCTCTACTAAAAATACAAAAATTTGCCGGGCGTGTAGTAAATTTTTACTTTAGTCCTGTAGTCTGTAGTCCCAGCCACTCAGAAGGCTGAGGCAGGAGAATCGCTTGAACCCAGGAGGTGGAGGTTGCAGTGAGCCGAGATTGTGCTACTGCACTCCAGCCTGGGCGACACAGCAAGACTCCGTCTCAAAAAAAAAAAAAAAAAAAAAAGGTGAATAAGAAATGAGAACTGGAACCCATCCAGCCCCATGGTCTGTCATTATCACACTTCCATTCCATGAAGACTCTAGCATATGAACTCTTTGGATGTCTATTTTCTCACTTAAATTTCTATGATATTCTCTTTATAGCTTTGTCACAGTGTTGTCTTCCCTTATGTCTCTGAGGATATTATTGACAGTTTCTTTTTCCCTCTCCCTATGTTTGTTTCCTCTCTGTGTGTTTCCTGCCTGCTTTGATCTCTGCCACATGACAGGCTCCGTCGGATGTCTGACCGCCCTTGGTTTTCAACTCATATTTAAGAGTACTGCGCTGAAAGCTGCCAGGAAGCTCTGGGCACTGCGGGACAGGGTTCTCGACCGTGACGCTGTTCATGCTTCGGAAGCCAGACAGCAGGGTAGAATGTCTAAGCATTGCTTTCGCTGCATCTTACAGGGTTTTGTACGTTGTGTTTTCATTTTCATGGATCTCAAAATGTTTTCTAATTTCCATTGTGATTTCTTCTTGGACTCATTGGTTGTTTAACGGTAGATTGTCTCATTTCCACATAGTTGTAAATTTTCCCTGATTTTCTTCTGAGGGTGATTTTTCATTGAATTCCATGGTTTCAGAGAACACACTCTGTATACTTTAAATATCTGTATTTTTTTAAATTGAGGCTTGTTTTATGGCCTAGCCTATAGTCTCTCCCAGATCGTGTTCCATGTGCACTGCAGAATGTAGGCTTTGCTCTTGTTGGGCAGTGCTCTGTAGATGTCAGCTGGGTTACAGCCATTCCAGTCACTGTTTCCTGATTGACCTTCTTCCTAGTCCTACTACCCATTATCAAAAGTGTCAAGTTGTCTAAACAGTCCTTCAATTCTGTGAGGTTTTGCTTCATGTATTTTGAGCTCCGAAGTTACGTGCATAGATGTTTCTAAGTGTTAACGTCTTTCTTACGGATTGATCTTTAGTCATTAGGACTAAAGATCTTTATATCTAGTAACTTTTTTATTTTAAAATTTCTTTCTTTCTCATTTTGGTATAGCCACTCCAACTCTCTTATGATTGCTATTTGTGTGGTATATATTTTTGTATATGAAGTATGTCTCCTGTAGAATAAAGCTGAACCTTGTTTCGTTATACAGTCTGAAAATCTGTCTCTCACTTTCATTGTTTATTCACATGTAATGTTATTACTGCATGGATTTGCATTAGCCATTCTTCTTTTTGTTTCTACATGTCCCATGTCATTTTTTTCTCTCATCTTCCTTTACTGCTTTATTTTGATGAAGTCATTATTTTCTAGTGTGACATTTTAATCTAATAATTATATATTTTAATTATTATTTTAGTGGTCACTGTAAGGCTTAACATATATTAAATCTTACTTTATCAAGATTATATTTTATTTACACTAAATAAATACTAGTGTAATATAGCAATTTTACTTCTATGTAGTTCCATTCTCTTGCCCTTCTGTTTTGTACTATTATTATTAAACATTTTACATCTGCATATGGTGCAAACTCACCAATACATTGTTGTAATAATTGTTTTATGTAACTCTAGTCTTTTAAAGACTTTGAGAGAGAAAGGAGAGTGAGCATATATTTATAGTTTGTTATGTTATGCATCTTACTTAACATTTCTGTTAAGTTTAGGTTCTTCCTGTGGATTCAAGTTACCATCTGGTGTCCTTTCCTTACTCCAACACAGCTCTGTCCCCACCCACCTCCTTCGGACTATTATTTTTAATTATATGACATTTACATAAGGCATATGATCAACAATAAAATGATTATAATTATCATTATCATCATGTTATACTATCATAAATTAAGTAGTATTATTTTTGCAATTACCTTTTAATTCAATTAGAAGGATACAAATTTGCAACTATACTTTTTAAATAATTACTTATTTAATTACCCTTATCAATATTCTCTGTTTCCTTGTTATATGTGGATTCAAAATACTGTCTGGTCCCTCTTGTTTTCAGACTGAGGAACTCCTTTAATATCTATTCTAAGTCACATCTGCTCACAACGTGTTCCATCAGCTTTTGTCAGGAACTGCGTGAATTATGCTTTCATTATTGAAAAATTTTTGTTATTTTAGTTGGATACAAATATGGCCGACATTTTCATCTTATTTTCAGCAATTTGGGTATGTTATCCCATTGCCTTCTGGCCTCCACAGTTCTGATGAAAAGTCGGCCTATAGTGTAACCGGGGTTCTCTTGTTCATGAGGAGTCCTTTTTCTCTTACTGCTTTGAAACTTTTCTCATTACCTTTGGCTTACCACATGATGACTATACTGCATCTCTGCGTAGATCTCTTTGTGCCTATCTTACCAGGAGTTTGCTGAATTTTTGGATGCGTGGGTTAAAATCTTCCACCAAAGTGGGGAAGTTGTCAGCCAATACTTCTTCAAATAATTTCTCTGCCTCTTTAGAGAAAGAAGTGGTTTCTCCTTCTGGCACTCCCATTACATCTATGTTGGTGCTTAAGGCTCCATTACATTTCTAAAGCGCTATTCATTTTTCTTAGTTTTTTATCTCTGTTTTTTAGATTGCATCATCTCTGTCTTCAAGTTCATTGATTCTTTATTTGCCAGTGCAGTCCAGTACTAAGCCCTTCCAGTGATGTTTTCGTATTACATATTGTACTTTTCAACCCCAGAATTTTCATTTGGTTCTCTTTAAAATCTAATTTCTACTTTCTGATTGTATTTTTTATGAGATGTTGTCTTTAAAATTTCCTTCAATTGTTTAGACATGATTGTTTTAATGTTTTTAACATAGTTATATCAGCTACATTGAAGTCTTTATTTGCTAAATTCAACACCTGGAACCCTTCAAAAACAGTTTCTATCGTTTGCATTGTTTCCTGTGCATGGGTCAGACTTACTCTTCTTTTGGATGCTTATAGGTTTGTGATGAAAACTGGACATTTTAGACAGTATGGCACCTCTGGACATTGATCACTCCCTTTCCTAAGGTAGATGTTGATATATGTCCAGTCGTTTATTTGTTTATGTCATGACATTGATGAATTAACAATGTAGTATCTATTTATCCTGCAGTGTGCAGCTTCTGATCTCTCTGGTTAGATTTTTTTAAAAATTGTATTATCTTTTAGTCTGGCAACCTAGGCTTGTTCTTGGTCAGAGGTTGTACTTAAGTCCCTTTGGCAAGATAGATTTTTACCCTTCACCGTTGGATATGTGTGTAAACAGTTCAGGGGAGGTTACATATTTATTTGTTTTTGTACATCATTTATCCAGAAACTATTTAACTAGATTATTTTTTCCCTAACCACGCCTGAGAGGGTGCCTTCTTGGGCATGCACATGGTCTTCCAGACTGAGGGTTGACTACAACACAGGTGTACTTTGATGATATTGTGGGTTAGATTCCAGACCACTGCAATAAAGCATATCGCAATAAAGTGAGTCATATGAATTTTTTGGTTTCCCAGTGCATGTAAAAGTTATTTGCATACTAGAATCTATTAAGTGTACATAGCATTATCTCTAAAAAACATACATATATTAATTTTAAAATACTTTATTGCTAAAAAAAGTGCTAATAATCATATGAGCCTTCTGTGAGTCATAATCTTTTTATTAGGGAAGGATCTTGCCTTGATGTTAATGGCTGCTGACTGATCAGGGTCGTGGTTGCTGAAGGTTGGGGTGGCTGGGGCAATTTCTTAAAATAAAACAATAATAAAGTTTCTTAAAATAAGAAAATAATAGGTCAGTAATGAATTGACTCTTTCTTTCATGAAATATTTCTCTGTAGCATGAGATGCTATTTTCTAGCATTTTACCCACAGTAGAACTTTTTTCAAAATAGGAGTCAATCCCCCCAAACCCTGACACTGCTTTATCAACTAAATTTATGTAATATTCTAAATCCTTGGTTTTCATTTCAACAATGTTCACAACATCTTTGCCAGAAGTGAATTCCATTTCAAGAAACCACTTTCTTTGCTCATTCATAAGAAGCAGCTCCCCATCGGTTCAAGTTTTATTACGAAACTGCAGCAATTCAGTCACATCTTCAGGCTCTACATTAATCTAGTTCTCATGCTATTTCCAGCACATCTGCAGTTACATCCTCCACTGAAGTTTTAAACCCCTAAAATTCATCCATGAGACTTGGAATCAACTTATTCCAGACTCCTGTTAATGTTGCTATTTTTGCCTCTGCCCATGAGCCATGAATAGTCTTAATGACATCTAGAATGTGAATTCTTGCAAGAAGGCTTTCAATTTACTTTGCCCAGATCCAAGAGAAATCACGATCTATAGCAGTTATAGCATTGCAAAGTTGATTTATTGAATAATAAGACTTGAATGTCAAAATTGCTCCTGGATCTGTGGACTACAGAATGAATGTTGTATTAGAAGACATGCAAATGGCATTAGTTTCCTTGTACATCAGAGCTCTTGGTGACTAAGTGCATTGTCAATGAGCAGGAAAAAAATGTTGAAAGTAATCTTTTTTTCTGAGCAGTAGGTCTCAGTAGTTGGCTTAAAATATTCAGTAAACCATGCTGTAAACAGATATGCTGTCATTCGGGCTTTGTTTTTACATTTATAGAGCACAGGCACAGTAAATTTAACACAATTCTTAAGGGCCCTAGGACTTTCAAAATGGAAAATGACTATTGGCTTCAACTTAAAGTCACTAGCTACATTAGTCTCTTACAAGAGCGTGAACCTGTCCTTTGAAGCTTTGAAGCTAGGCATTGATTTCTCCAGTTTAGCTATGAAAGTTCCTAGAAGACATCTTCTTCCAATATAAGGCTGTTTCATCTATATTGAAAACACGTTGTTTAGTGCAACCACCTTCATCAAATATCTTAGCTAGATCTTCTGGATGACTTGCTATAGCTTCACATTCTACTTTTATGTTATGGAGACAGCTTCTTTCCTTAAAAGTCATGAACCAACCTTTTTAGCTTCCAACTTTTCTTCTGCAGCTTCCTCACCTCCTTCAGCCTTCATATAATTGAATAGGGTTAGGACCTTTCTCTAACCCTGAAAGAAACTAATGATATGAGACTAAGGAGTCAGAGACTAATGCAGCTGGTAACTTTAAGTTGAAGCCAATAGTCATGTTCCATTTTGAAAGTCCTAGGGCCCTTAAGAATTACATTAAATTTACTGTGCCTGTGCTCTATAAATGTAAAAACAAAGCCTGAATAGCAGCATATCTGTTTACAGCATGGTTTACTGAGTATTTTAAGTCAACTGTTGAGACCTACTGCTCAGAAAAAAAAAAGATTACTTTCAACTTTTTTTCCTGCTCATTGACAGTGCACCTATTCTTTGTGTTAAGAGAATATTTTGATGTCTCGAGACCACTAAAATTCTCCATATCAGCAATAAGGCTGTTTCACTTATTTATTATCCTGTTTACTAGAATAGCATTTTTAATTTCCTTCAAGAGCTTTTCCTTTCCATTCACAGCTTGGCTAACTGTTTAGCTCAAGAAGCCTCACTTTCAGCCTACCTTGGCTTTCAACATAGCTTCCTCACTAAGTTTAATCATTTCTAGCTTTTGACTCAAAGTGAGAGATACGCACTCTTTCTTTCACTTGAACACTCACAGGACACTGATGGGTTATTAATTGGCCTAATTTCAATATTTTTGTGTCTCAGGCAACCAGAAGGCCCAAAGGGAGGGAGAGAAATGTAAGAATGGCCAGTCTGTGGAGCAATCAGAACACACACAATATTTATTGATTAAGTTTACTGCCTTATGTGGTGGGCATGTTTGTGGCACTCCAAATTACAGTAGTAACAAGAGATCACCATAACAGACGTAATGATAATGAAAATGTTTGAAATATTTTCAGGACTACCAAAATGCGACACAGAGATACAAAGTGAGCACATGCTATTAGAAAAAAAGTGGCATCAATAGACTTGTTAGATGCAGGGCTGCCACAAACCTTCTATTTGTAAAAAAAAATCCAGTGTCTGGGAAGCACAATAAAATGAAGTGTAATAAAATGAGGTGTGCCGGTACTATTTCAGCCTGACTTTCTAGGAGTCACTGTGCTTTAGAGTAGCTTATCGTTCAGCGAGTCTTTGGTCAGAGGCTGTGCTCAAGCCCCGAGTGCAAGTGATGTTGACTACCTTGTGTCAAGCTCTGGGAATATTTGCAAGTATTTCCCTCTGATTATTCCTGGTTGAGTGGATCCTACCCTTGAACACAACCTTCACAGGACCCAGGTTGTCCACAAATCTCAGAGGGCTCTTCTTGGTCTTGGCTGTCTCTTTCCCCAGTTCTATTAAACTGGCTTCTTTGTCACACAGCTTGTTACACAGATTATGGAGACGTAAATACTCTCTTAATTACTTCCACCAAGATCTCCCTTTGTGGGGGCAATACCCTTAGGTACAGAATTCTCCATTATCTCTTCCAGATAAAGTTGGTCCCCTGAGACAGACCAGTGTTGCCATTAGTCCTTATGCCTTGGCCCTCACCTTTGGCAGGAGTCCTGCACAACTGCATGGAGTCTGGAGTGGGAACTGTGGGCACTTCTCCTGGGTGACACCATTGCTCTCGGAATGAAAGTGATTAAACTGACCCATGGGCAATTTTTTAAAAAAATAATATGGAAATGGACACTTTGGTCTTAAAGCTTGAAACTATTTGTTTTATCTGAGTTTCTTCTTCAGGAAATGACCTTCAGGACTCCCAAAAGAAGTATCAAAGAACTGAAACTCACCAGATCACCACATTCAGACAATGGAATGCTGGACCCCTCATTCATCATGATTGCTTCCTTGCCCCTTCCTAGTTCCTGTTTTCCCACACATTGTTACGTTTCTTCCCTTCTGTATAAACTGATATGTTTAGGCTTTGTGTCCCCATCCAAATCTCCTCTTGAATTGTTATGCCCATGTGCACATGTACCCTAGAATTTAAAGTATAATAATAATAAAAAAAAGGAAGGTGCCTTGCTTCCTCTTCACCTTCTGCCATGATTGTAAGTTTCCTGAGGCCTCTGCAGCCATGCAGGACTCTGAGTCAATTAAACCTCTTTCTTTTATAAATTACCAGTCTTGGGCAGTTCTTTAGAGCTGCATGAAAATGGACTAATGCAGTAAATCCCTAGTTACCTATATTTGGTAATAGTGACCAGAATGTGTGACATTTGAGCCACCAGCCCCTTTCCCTACAGCCCTCACAGCTCTCATGGAAGCTGCCCTGGGGACTCCAGTCCATTGGATGCAGTGAAAAATCGGGGCTCCTTCTGTCTCTATCCCCCAGCTGGGAATATGTCCGCACTGCAGGAGGAGTAGGTTGCCAGTGCTTCTACTTGCCTCTGCCCCATGTTGCAAAAGCTGTCTTCCAGGTAGGCACTGGCTCACTCTCCTGCCCAGCCTCTATTCGTAGGGTGGAAGTTTTAGTTGGTCAGGGAGATGGATTTGAGACTGAGTTCTCATCTCCTTGGCTGCAGCACCTAATTAAAGCCTTCTTTCTTGGCAATACTCAACATCTTAGTGATTGGTTTTCTGTGTGGTGAGCAACAGGACCCAAACTGAGCCCCTGGTGTTTCGCTAATAAGAACAAACACTGGAAGTGTGAGCCCCTAGTCTTCTTGTCTTTCCCCTCTAAGCACGGAACTTCCGCCTCATGAGGAGTGACATGGGGCAGAGGATCAGGGTCCCCATATTCTCAGCCTGATACACCTAGGTAGAGCTCCCACCTTATGAGTAGAGGCTGAGCAGGGGAGGGAGCCAGTGCCTGCCTGGGAGAGAGCTTTTGCAACATGGGGCAGAGGCAAATAGAAGCATTGGCGGCCTGCTCCTCCTGCAGTGTGGACATATTCCCAGCTGGGAGATGGAGACAGAAGAAGTCCTGATTTTCCACTGCATCCAATGGACTGAAATCCCCAGGGAAGCTTCCATGAGAACTGGGAAGGCTGCAGGGAAAGGGGCTGATGGTTCAAATGCTGCACATTCTGGTCATCGTTACCAAGTATAGTAATTGTTTAATGAATATTTCTCCATTTGCAGTATATCCTTAGAACAGTTTCCACAGACTTTTAAAAAATCATTTTCTCCAGTGAAATCATTGCTTTGCTGCTGAGAGTTCTGCTGCACTCTTCACTCTTCCCATCTGGAACCCCGTTACAACAGATGAATGGATAAAGAAAACATGGTGTACGGACCCAGTGGAATACCACACAGCCCTGGAGAAGGGAAGCCTGTCATTCACTACAACATGGATGGATCTGGAGGACATTATGCTAAGTGAAATCAGCCTGTCACAGGATGACAAATATTGCATGATTTCACTCACTCATGGAATCTTAAAAAAAAATGACATTATAGAAGCAGAGAGTAAAATAGTGGTTACCAGACACTGGGAAGGGGAGGAGAGGGGGACGATGAGGAGAGGTTAATCAGCTCAGCTCTGGCTCTGGGAATCCTGTCTGCAGTGGCCAAGGGGGTCAAGGGGCAAGTGCCTGTGGGTGTGAGTTTGTGTGTGGCACCTAGCGGTTGGCTCATGGGGCGTGTGTGGGTCCTTTGTGGGGAGTACAGGGGCTGGTTGGCTGGGGGCTGGTGCAAGACCTAGCAGTGTTTAGGTAATTCCTTACCTAAGTCCATGTTTGCCCAAGACTGGGGTGGACAGAGGAAGCTTGTGTTACTGATATCTTAACCTCAGCCCGTGCTCATCAAGGCCACCCTGCAAGCTCCTATTTCCCAAATGTGTTCATCTATAAGGGCTGCGGTAGCAAAGCCCCATGGACAGAGAGGCTTCTTCTTAAACAAAAACTCTTCCTCACAGTTCTGGAGGCTGGAAGTCCAGGATCAAGGTGTCGGCAGGGTTGCATCCCCTGAGGCCTCTCTCCTTGGTTTACAAGTGACTATCTTCTCCCATGTCCTCCTGTGGTCTTCCCTCTGTGCCTGTCCATGTCCTTATCTCCTCTCGTATGAGGACACCAGGAAGACTGCGTTAGGGCCCACCCTCCTGACCTCATTTTACCTTAATCACCTCTTGAAAGGCCCTGTCTCCAAACAGTCACATTCTGAGGTCCTGGGGGTTACTGCTTTAACATATGGATTTCGGGGGAGCAAAACTCAGCCCATAACACTAACTTTCCTGATAACCTGAAGCCCTGAGAAGTTGCCACTTGCCAGCCTTCTGCTCTTAAGCAGGGCCTGCCATCTCCACAGCTGTCTCCCCTGCCTCTATCCCAATCCCCACCTTCGGGCTCCATGGAAACCATTAACCTCTGACATAGCCCCAAATCTCTCACTGCACAGACCATTTCCATGTCCAGGCAGGTCCCGTTTGGTGCTCCTCCTGATCCCACGTGAGAGCTACAGCCCAAGGCCCTGTCTTCCATCTCTCTCTTCTCTCTCTCTTCCTTTCTCCTCTATCTCTCCCCCAGCAACCCCTCTTCCTCTCTGTCTCATTTCTTTTCTGTCCAACTTGATAACCATGAATTTCCTTCCAGCCCCCAGGACAATCACCTCGCATGACACAGACCTTCCCACAGTGTCCTCAAGAGGCTGACGCTGGAGCACTGAGACAGCCCTGCAGACAGGTGCATCTGCCTACACCGGCCCCACAGCAAGACCAGGAACTGGTGGCCTTTGGGCTGATGGCAACTCTGTTAGCATTAGCCATCCTACAGAGAACAGACCGCAAGAACATTCGCAAAAGTCATTCCAAATTTAAGCTAGGCCCATCCAGACCTAATGAGACTGCATGGCAAGACTGTTAATTATGCTAAGACATACAGCTGTGCCCGCGCTACTGCTATCATCACTACCAAGGTGTATGCATGACGGGCTGCAGGGCATCGTCCAGATGCAGCAGCCAGGTGTGCTGTGGTTCACATTGGCATCAGCATTGCTTTTGCTGTCTTTTTCTTCAAAAACAAGTATCGGTAAGGAAGAGCAGAAAAGGAATTATCTTCTAACACATACAACATTTTTGCAATTTGATGGTTCACTGCCCTTTGCTGGGGGCGGGGCATTTCTCTCCTCCAGCTCATAAGATGACGTCCCCAGACATGCCCATCCTACCTCGCAAGGTGAGGCTGGATGCCTGCCTGGGATCGCGGCCTGAAATCTGTTTCTCAGAGCCTGAGATAAAGAGAGAAGCTCTTTTGAACAGGCTGCTCCGTGGGGGATAGTCTGTCCAGTTGGTATTGTGAAGACTTAATGAGTATCTTCTAAGCAACTCTTTGGCAATTATTTCCCAGTGATGTATGACAAGTTGCTGTTTGCACAGGCTTATAAAACGTTACCGTGTTTCATTAATTTGCCCTTCATTAGCGATATAATTTGCTGATGATCCCGCCTTTGTGACGCCCTGCCCCAGTGACACTGTCTCCCTGATGAAGACTTAAGGGCAGCAGTGCATCCAGCCCTTCTCAGGGCACAGCCAGTCACGGCTTGGCCCAGTGACCCCTCCCACTGCTTTTTACTTCTGCTTCAAAGTGGAGCAATCTTGTATTGATACGGGAATTATAACTGCATATAAAATGGCACATCTATCAGAAGGGCAGGAATGTGAAATGAGTAAAGCTGTTAACTGTGTACAATTGCCCCGGAGTAATGAGGCTGCTTATCACTGCCTATCACTGTCTTTCCTTCAGGCTGGTATACACACATCACTGTTGGCACGTCTGCTGGGCTGGTCCTGTCCCTGACAATAACTGGAGTGAGCGCGTTGGGGGGGCCACTGGCCCCGGGGGACAAGAGTCAGGGTGGGATCAGGGGAGCTGCAGAAGGAGCAGAGGTCTGGCTGGGAATCCCGCCACCCTGGGAAGTATTTCTGGCCCTGCTGCTTGCTGTGTCACGTTGCATGGGTCATTCTGCCTCTTGGAGCCTCTATGTGCTCATCGGTGAAATGGAGATGATGGTGACACACTTCACCAGACGCTCAGGAGAGTAATGATGTGATTAAGGAAGGTGCTTGAGGAAGAGCAGAGACTTACAGGGATGAGTGGTCTCTCAATCATGAAGCAGGAAAAAGATTTAATTCAGCCCCTGAAAGCAAGGAGCTGATGGGGTGGTGACAGCAGTAAGCCTCTTAGAAGCTGAAAGATCAATAAAAGCCTCAGGAACAGCAACAACTGGCCAGGCACAGTGGCTCACGCTATAATCTCTGCACTTTGGGAGGCCAAGGCCCCCTGAGGTCAGGAGTTCAAGACCAGCCTGGCCAACATAGCAAAACCCCATCTTGACTAAAAATACAAAAATTAGCCGGGCATGGTGGCGGTCACCTGTAATCCCAGCTACTTGGGAGGCTGAGGCAAGAGAATCGCTTGAACCTGGGAGGCGGAGGTTGCAGTGAGCAGAGATCGAACCATTGCCCTCCAGCCTGGGCAACAAGAGTGAAACTCCATCAAAAAAAAAAAAAAAAAGAACAAAAACAACAAACAAAAATGAGGGAAGTCCTCAAAAGAGAGGAAACCAGTTCAGCTCTGGCTACAGCACCTTCCCACCTTCACCTGTGGGTGTGTGACTGTGGCTGTAAGAGCCCCCGGAATCTGCAGCAGCAGGCCTGGGGATGGGGGCTCTGAGGTGACTCCAGCAGTAGTGGACTCCTGCCTTCACTGAGGTCCAGCAGTGACTGGCCAGGGACTGAGAATGACCAATGGCATGCCTGAGGTTCAGTCCGCTGAGCTCAAAACACACTTCCTGCGTCCCCCACTGGCTTCTAGACTGACTTGTGGGTAGAGACAGAACTCAGACCAGAGCCCAGCTCTCAGCATAGCCTCCATCTAGCCACTGGGACAGATATGTGCAGGCAGTTACAAACTGCTGTAGTGACTGGATAGCAAGTGTAAGAATGAGGTGGTGGGCCAGGTGCAGTGGCTCACACCTGTAATCCCAGCACTTTGGGAGGCTGAGGCTGGCGGATCACCATCCTGAGGAGATCGAGACCATCCTGGCTAACACCGTGAAACCCTGTTTCTACTAAAAACACACAAAAAATTAGCCGGGCGTGGCAAGCGCCTGTAGTTCCAGCTACTTGGGAGGTTGAAGCAGGAGAATGGCGTGAACCTGGGAGGAGGAGCTTGCAGTGAGCCGAGATCACGCCACTGCACTCCAACCTGGGCGACAGAGTGAGATTCCGTCTAAAACAAGACAAGACAAAACAAAACACAAACAACAAAAAAGAATGAGGTGGTGTAAGAACACTTGGCCAGGAGGGTCAGTGTGTCAGTTTGTTCTTGCATTGCTGTATTGGTGGGAATGTAAATTAGTTCAACCGTTGTGGAAGACAGTGTGGCCATTCCTCAGAAACCTAGAACCAGAAATACCATTTGACCCAGCAATCCATTACTAGATACATACCCAAAGGAATACAAATCATTCTATTATCAAGATACATGCATGCAGATGTTCACTGCAGCACTATTCACAACAGCAAAGACACAGAATCAACCCATGTGCCAATCAATGATAGACTGGATAAAGAAAATGTGGTACATATACACCATGGAATACTATGCAGCCACGAAAAGGAACAAGATCGTGTCCTTCGCAGGGACATGGTTGGATCTGGAAGCCATTATCCTCAGCAAACTAACACAGGAGCAGAAAACCAAACACCGCATGTTCTCACTTATAAGTGGGAGCTGAACAATGAGAATGCATGGACACAGGGAGGGGAATATCACACACCAGAGCCTGTCAGGTGTTATGTTGATGTTAATGTATTAGCTATCATTAATGTTAGTGTATTTTGTAATATGTGTGGTCCAAGACAATTCTTCTTCCAATGTGGCCCAGAGAAGCCAAAAGATTGGATGCCCTTGTGCTAAACCATTCATGAAGGATCCACTCCTATGATCCATCACCTCCCACCGGGCCCCGCCTCCAACACTGAGGATAACAATTGAACATGAGATTTGGGCGGGGACACGAATCCAAACCATAGCAGTCAGCTTCCCAGAGGTCACTCAGAGGCCCCAGCGGGAGCAGAGGACAGAGGGTACAAGAAGCAGTTGTGTATGAATGCACAGAAAACCCCGCTCTAAGGGCACAGGTGTGGTTTGAGTCAGGACAGGGAGAAAGAGGGGACAGGAGAGGACGGGAGGGCCAACTCAGAGACCTGGAATCTGGGAGCAGTGGGGCTTCCTTTTGAAGCAGCCAGCTTCCTCTCCTCTCCTCTCTTCTTCCACAGGTTTGTTTAGGAAATATTTCAAACAAGCAAAAAGCAGAGTACCTAATATAGCAAGCAAGTGTTGATATGCTTGTCACATGTACTCGTGTTTTGTTTTACAAATAAAACATTTCCAATTTCATGGTAACATCTTTTGCATCCCACCAGATCCCATGCGTGCCCTCCTCCCTCTTCCCTGGAGTAATCAGCCTTCTGGAGTCAGTGTTTTGATAGTTGTACCTCATGTATATGAATTCATAGGCAGCATACAATATTTTTCTGGGTGTTTATAAAATTCACAAAAAAATGGCTTACTATAATTTTCTGCACCAAGCTTCTTTCTCTCAGCTTTATTTTACGAGATTCGTCATGTGGATCTAGATCATACATTTAAATCTGTGTAATACTTAATTGTATGAAGATGCCACAATGTAAGTATCTGTTTCTCACAATGAGCATTTAGGTTTCATTTTGTTTTTTACTTAATTGTAAGCAAGCCTGCGATGAGCCGCTTGGACACGCCTCCTTCTCTACACCAGCAAGAGCACCTGGGGAACACTTGATCCCAGGTTCCACGGCCAGTGAGTGGCAGTGCTCACACCGGACTCCATCCAGCGAACTCAGACGCCGTGGAGAACTCACAGCCACACACACCAGGACACTGAAGTTCTGGCTTCAGCTACTGTGAGCAGTTTACACATTTATAAACACTGAAGGGTGCTGGGAATGATGTTTATAGAACAGAATCAGAACATTATGTAAAGGGACACACATAGAAATCATAACGGACTAACATCAGGAGCTGCAAGGATGGAAGCTGAGTACAATGAATGAGGGGCTCTGTCCTCTTTCATGGCAGGTGCCAGGTTGAAACTGTCTAAGCTCAAAACAGATAAAAACATGACTCACAAGCACTTAACATTTTCACAGCCTCTTTTCTTATTCTTAGATATGTTACATAATAATAATAGTTTTTGTAGTGAAGAAACATGTATTTGAATACCTATTCATTTTAACTCCACTTTGTATTCTGTTAAATTCAAGTGAAACTAAGTATACCAGTTATTACCTTTACATAAAAAACACATTTATATTTGCCTACTTTTTAAAGACTCTCCATGCATTTATCTTTATATCCATCTCACCTTCCATCTGAATTTCTCATAAAAAGAAATCTGATGTGATATTTGCCTACATTAAGGGTAGTTATTTCTAAGTTGTGGGCTTTCAGGTAAATTATTTTACCAATTTTCGTACTTGTGTGCATTGGTCTGTTTCTTCATAAGTATAATGGTGTTGAGGGAAACAAGAAAATAATGTTTATTTAAAGGGAGTGAGCAAAAATGCTAACATTTTAACAGTGGTTGGTGTTTTTTGTATTTCTTTGTAATAGTAGTTACTCCCCTCTTTGCTAGCAACCACCCCCTCCCCCAGCCACCCAGTATTCCACACGTGGAGATAAGGAGGAACCACGAGGCCTGTGCAGGAGCACATACGCTGTCTTTCATGGAAATAAGTGTCTCAAGTCCTCACTCATCTACTGCCACATCCAGCTCACCTAGATCCCCACCTATAGCCTTCACAGCTCAGCTGCCTGCCTTGGCCTCCAGGGGTCTGGTGTGGCCCTACAGAGAAACAGCAAACGCTACTTCTTCAGAGCTCATCATAGCAAGGGAGGTGGCCGTGGTCCCTTGTGCTGGGCAGAGACTCAAAGGCAGGCAGAGGAGTGGGACGCTTCATAATATGGAAAAAGGAAGGCTTGCGGTGTGCCTGATGGAGGCTGGCAGCCGGGCAGCCCATGGGATCGGTAAGGGTGTACATTTAGCTCTCTCTGGTTGATCCTAATTTGGAAGAGGGGCAAAGTTAGGGAAGTTGTCAGTTATTGTGTAAATCCTGACCACCTCGAGTTGATGGCTACAGAAGTTGAGGTTTGGCTTCCTGGACAGGCTGCTCCGAGCTGTGGGTCAAAGCTCTAGGATGGCCTGGTCTGGCCGTGATTGCTCCGTGTGCTCAGCCTCTGCCTGAGATGAGTGATCAGCTTTCTGCGCATTCTCTGGCCATGCCTCCTTGTTCAGGCGGTACCGGAGGAGCCAAGGTTAGGGGTTTGTCAAAGCCCAGGTGTTCACCGACAGAAAGTCCCTCCAAGAGTCTATGCCCACGGCACAGTCTATGCCCACGGCACGTTTCCACAGTCCAGGGTCTCTGGATGTGCAGGTGCCCGGGGAGAGCTGACCCCGTGCATCTGCCCGGGAGGGAGTCACAGAGGTAAACAGTAAGGACAATCTGCTGCGAGGCAGCCTTCAGGGAAATGTTTCAATGTTGAACAGGGCCAGGCAGCTTAACAGAGCAGTGGGAGCCAGGCGAAGGCTTCTCGGGAGCGGGACCACAAGCCACGTATTGAAGGAGGAGGAACGCACGCTAGGCGGGCCTTTGGCCTCCTGGACCAGGCCAAGAAGCAGGAAGGGCTTGAAGGAGGGAGGAATGGGGTGGGGATGGCATTCAGGCGAGAGCACACTCTGGAGTGCAGAGGGTGAGTGGAGGGACCTTCCGGAGGTGGAGGCCAGTTAGGAGGGAGGGACGGGTGTGAGAAAGAACTGGCAAGAATCAGGAGGCAGAGGCAGTGCCAGGGGGCAGACAGCCACGAGGTTTGAAAGTAGAACCAGGACAACTTGGGGACAGGTCACACAGTATGTATAGTGGGATCACCAAGGACCTAGGATGACCCAGGTGGGCCCGTACCAGGAGCAACAGCCCAAATCCAGGGCTCATGTCCCATAAGCAGGTAAACTCACTTGTCCCAGGTGCTGTGGCCAGCGAGTGGCAATGCTCAGACCTGACTCTGCCCACCTGAGCCAGCAGCCATGCAGATGTCAGCCGCACACGAGGACCCGGAGGAAGCTCTGGTTCCAGCTAAGGTGAGCACACTGAGACCAATGGCAACCTCAAGTCTACCTCTCTGGAATTCCAACCAAATCATGTTTTAGCTCTCATCCCAGCACAGGCAGTCCACACGGCTGGTCCAAATAGCACATGGAACCACTTTCTATCCATTCAGCCAGTGTCCTTCTCTCAGTCTATGTGGCATGCCTGGGTAAAGTGCCCCAGACCTGAGCACAGAGGTCAGTAAACGGGCACTGCCTTCTCTGGGGCTAAGTCAGCAGCAGATGCTCCCCGGCCCACAGGGGAAGGAAAGGAACTCTTCGTGTTGCTTTTTCACAGGCTGCTGGTCCCTGTTTTGCCAATTTGGCTGCACATCTTTGCAAGGTTCACGCTTCACGGGGGATCACTATGTGCAGACGCAAGTTCTGAGTGCTTTGCATGAAGTCACTCATTTAAACCTCCTGACAACCCAACTGCGGTAGGTTGTGCTCTGCAAAGATGACCACCACATTGCTGCCCACCCTATAGATCTTCTTAGTGTGAGACGTTGATGTTTCCCTAATCAAAGGAATGTCTCCTTGCACGTGGGGCTGTGGTGACTGTATGGTCAAAAGAATATGGTGAAAGTGACATCGTGGTACTTCTGAGTGTGGTCCATAAAAGATGACACAACTTCCACTTCGTTTGCTGGAAGCCTCCTTCTTGAACCCTGCAGCCACCACATAAGCAGCCCAGCTGCCCTGAGGTTGCCATGCTGTGAGGAAGCCTAACTAGCTCCGCTGGACAGAAAATAGGAGGAAGCCCGAGTCTGCATGGGGAGAGAGATGCCCAGCCCCCACTGTGCTGCTCCACCCTCAGTTTCAGCCGTTGTCACATTTCAGTCACTGTCTGGCCACAGCCCCAAGAGACACCCTGAGCTAGAGCTGTACAGCAGAGCCCTTCCTGAACTGACGACCAACAGTGAGAGAAGATAACATGATTGCAGCTGTTTTTAACCACTGAATTTGTTGATTTATTATGCAACAATAAACAACCAACTACCTATGACACACAGGTACATTTATTATCCTGTCATTTAATCAATGAAGGCACTGAGGTATAGATAAATAGCTCCCCAAAGGTAACACAACTGGTTAGTGGTAGGGCTGGAATTTTAATGTCTGCTTCCAGAATTTCTGCTCCTAACCAACTTCCTATACTGCTGATTGCAAAGACCAGACAGGAGGCAAGAAGTCCTGTGAGCCAGATGGGTTTGTGTTGGAACCTGGCTCGCACTCAGCCACCTTACGTTCATTACCAAACCCCCAGCTTCAGAGACCTCTGTGCTGTGAAGCATGTAGGGTCAGCACTGGGATCTTCATATTGTCCTACATACTTATTTTGCTAATTGAGTGTTTTCTCTTCCTTAAGCTGACGTGACTATTTCCTTAAGGACAAAAGAGGATAAAAATCTGTTCAGTAAAATGCATGATCACATTGCATTTCTTAAACAGACTCAATAAAAATCAACACCAAGTTAAACTAGGGTAATCACAGGGGAAGGAGGTCCTTTTTGTCATCAAGGTCATTTATACCCCAGGGACAGATAAGGGGTTTAAACCTAAATTCATATGTGAAACGGGAGCATCATTTTCTGGCTGGTTCCAGCTAAAGGGAAGGGCCTTGTCCTATCATGGGCCCAGCAGCACGGTTCACACCCAGCCTCAGTGATGTGTGTGCACAGCAGAATGCACAGTGGTGGCAGTGCCTATCTTACTGCCCCTTTCTGCCACCAATGAACAACCACTGTGGAAGTCCCCATGCTCTACTGCGAAGTTGTTTTAGAATTTTTTAAAAAGAGTGGCTTACAAAATTAATTTTTCTTTTTGAATGTGTACAATAAAAAAGGAACAATGTTTATGATCAGCTCTGTGTCTTGGAAAAATGAATCTCAAAGAAGATCTGTAGTGTGCACATAGGTGGGCGTGGGAAAGAGAGAGAGGGGAAAGATCAGGAAAGGTAAGAGGGGCTGGGGCAGCTCTGTCGGGCAGGACAGAGCACAAGGAGAATCTCAGAGACACAGCTGACCTGGGACTCGTGGGTTGCAAGAATGTAATTTAGTTTTTCTGTACATGCTGCAAGATTGCCCTTCCTCTGACTTCTTCAGAAACCTTCCACACAGCATATTATTGCGGCTGGAGTTGGAGTCAATTTTGTGTGGCTGCATTGTTTTGTCGAGGTCAGTGATAGATACAATAAAGGGCTGGCTGTCACTGCATTGTGGGTTTGGGGAAATAGAGGCTGCCCACGGAATCAGTCACCTCTGCTCTCAGTGATACGCCAGTGAGTCATTTGTGATGATGGTGACACATCTGACCTCAATGACTTGTCTATCTAGTTGATCCCTCATCTTTATTAGGAAATGTTATGCAATACATCACTGCTTAACACTTAATTGTAAGATCATTTTTCATACTGAAATAATTTTGCAGGTAACACACAATTATATTAAAATTTATGATAATACTACAGAAAGTAGCAACAGTCATAGTGATTAAGAATGCCCTCATTTAGAAACTGTTGCTTTTAGAGAGGTGTAGTGTCCCCCAGAAGAAGTGGGCTGAATAATTTTTATGTAAGAAAAAAACTTCTATTGCAGAAATGCTGTGACAACTGGTTGAAGCCAACAGAAAATATTTTAGATCAGCACCAAGTAGGTAAATGGCACATGCAAATTCAAGAATAAGAGCCAAGACTTAGTGAAAGACCAGCAAATGAAAACGAAGAAGCCGGGGATGGTCCAGTGGTGCAGCACGACGGCCCTCTGGCTTGAGCTGTGTCAGGATCTCCTGGAGGGGCATCAAGACAAGGCTGCAGGCTCTACCCTCCGAGTGGCTCTACCCACTGAGTCTGTCTGGGTTGGGACCCAGCTACTTGTGTTTCCATCAAGCGTTGCTGTTGGGCCAGGGACCTCCTCTAGAAACCACTGACCGATGTGATAGAAAGCACACTCTGAGGCTGGATGTAGTGGCTCACACCTGTAATCCCAGCACTTTGGGAGGCCGAGGCAGGTGGATCACGAGATCAGGAGATCGAAACCATCCCGGCTAACACGGTGAAACCCCGTCTCTACTAAAAATACAAAAAATTAGCCGGGCATGGTGGCACACGCCTGTAGTCTCAGCTACTCGGGAGGCTGAGGCAGGAGAATCACTTGAACCTGGGAGGCAGAGGTTGCAGTGAGCCGAGATCATGCCACTGCACTGAGTCTGCTGCTGGTCAGTCCTGGGTTCAAATCCTTTCAGTACAGTTTACTTGCAGGTCACTGTAATGAATTATTTGAGTTATTTGATTATCCCTTTGTCTTCCTTATTGAATCAAAATCAGTAGCAAGATGACTGTGGGGATTAAACGAGGTTGTATAAATGACAGGTGAAGGGCATCAGTGTAGGAATTTAATAAATAGTAATGATTTTGCTCAATCCTCATTGGAAATCTTGTCCTAAATATTAAACATTGCCTTTTTAGGAAGCTGTGAAGGCAAACAGAAGTCTCTTGATATGAGACACTTTATTTATTTTTTTAAAGAATCATTTGCATGCTTATTGCATACCAGACTTTGGGCTAGTTGCTAAGATTTGCCTTGTTATATAATCACTCTACTAACTAAGCAATAAGACTACATTTTGAAGAGCTCTTGCTTGGAATAAGGCTGAATGAGCTGAGGATTAGTGTGGAGAATCTCCATGAGCAGGAAGGGAGCCAGCAGTGCACAGGCACCTGGCTCTGCAGCTGCCAAGTCCCCCCTCCTGGGCTGTAAAATGGGGTGATTGGAGCTGTGTTTGCTGATCGGTGCTCTTGAAACACAAGTACAGCACAGGTCCAAGGCTGATCTGCATGCGCTTGCCAGATTCTGTTGTGGGAGAATTTCAGGTTTCTCCACTTATAAATAATCTGAACTCGGAGATAAACACTTCCTCCAGCATGTTAAAAATGATTGTTTCTAGGCAGACATTGGACAAACTGTTCTGCTCCAAGAGCACAATTTTGCTGATGGAAATACATTGAAATAAAGGTGATAGTGTAGTGGCTCATGCCTGTAATCCCAGCACTTTGGGAGGCCGAGGCAGGAGGATCACCTGAGGTCAGGAGTTCAAAACCAGCCTGGCCAACATAATGAGACCCTGTCTCTACTAAAAATACAAAACTTAGCTGGGTATGGTGGTGGGTGCCTGTAATCCTAGCTACTCTGGAGGCTGAAGTAGGAGAATTGCTTGAACTGAGGAGGCAGAGGTTGCAGTGAGCCAAGATCACGCCACTGCACTCCAGCCTGACGACAGAGTGAGACTCCGTCTCAAAAACACAAACAAAAAAGTGATAGTGCAGATGGGGTTAGTACTTGAGTCTAGCCCCAACACTGTCTCTGGGGTCTGGGGTGACTTTGGGAAAGAGGCTTGCCTCAACTGTCTTCTCAAAAAAAAAAAGAAAGGAGGAAATCATATTTAATTTCCAAGACAATTGTAAATAAGAATTTGTATGAAAGGCTTTTCATGAATTTAGTAATTTTTGACAGCTATTTCTGAGGCGGTTGTGGCTGCGGTATTTAAGAAACACATGTGCTGCTTGATTTCAATGATCTAAAAAAAATAAAATAATATTATTCTACCAGATGACTCTTATTGGGCAAGGCAAGACAGACATGTAGTCCTCCTATACAACCAGATCTGATATTTAACAATAAGTAAATGTTAGTGGTAAAGTGAATCTGCAGAACTGACTGTCCTTTTCTCCCTCCTTCCATTTCTACCTCCTGGTTGGCCCCCTCTCTTATGTCTCACTTGCACAACAATTCAGCATAAGCACTCCTCCAGCAACACAGAGAGTACACGGTGTATATGTCTATATGTGGGGGTAGAGGGTGTGTGTTGTATAGATGTATGTGGGGGGAGGGGTGTATGTTGTATAGACATACAGGGAGTAAAGGGTGCGTGTTGTATAAACGTATGTTCGGGTAGAGGGTGTGTGTTGTTTAGACTCATGTGGGAGTAGAGGGTGCATGTTGTATAGATGCACGAGGGGGTAGAGAGTGTGTGTTGTATAGACGCACAAGGGGGTAGAGGGTGCGTGTTGCTTGGACACATGTGCGGGTAAAGGGTGTGTGTTGTATAGATGTATGTGGGGGTAGAGGGTGCTTGTTGTTTAGACTCATGTGGGGGTAGAGGGTGTGTGTTGTATAGACGTACGTGGGGGTAGAGGGTGCGCGTTGTATAGACATACGTGGGGGTAGAGGGTGCGCGTTGTATAGACGTACGTGGGGGTAGAGGGTGCGCGTTGTATAGACGTACATGGGGGTAGAGGGTGCGCGTTGTATAGACGTACGTGGGGGTAGAGGGTGCGCGTTGTATAGACGTACATGGGGGTAGAGGGTGCGCGTTGTATAGACGTACGTGGGGGTAGAGGGTGCGCGTTGTATAGACGTACGTGGGGGTAGAGGGTGCGCGTTGTATAGATGTATGTGGGGGTAGAGGGTGCGCGTTGTATAGATGTATGTGGGGGTAGAGGGTGCGTGTTGTTTAGACTCGTGGGGGTAGAGGGTGCGTGTTGTTTAGACTCGGGGGGGTAGAGGGTCCGTGTTGTATAGATGTACGTGGGGGTAGAGGGTGTGTGTTGTAT
This sequence comes from Macaca fascicularis, assembly GCF_037993035.2. NCBI lineage: Eukaryota > Metazoa > Chordata > Mammalia > Primates > Cercopithecidae > Macaca > Macaca fascicularis. Next base: position 2,637,972 of record NC_088386.1, read on the forward strand.
AGACGCACGTGGGGGTAGAGGGTGCATGTTGTATAGACGTATGTGGGGGTAGAGGGTGCGGGTTGTAGAGACGTACGTGGGGGTAGAGGGTGCGCGTTGTATAGATGTATGTGGGGGTAAAGGGTGTGTGTTGTATAGATGCATGTGTAGGTAGAGGGTGTGTGTTGTTTAGACTCGTGGGGGTAGAGGGTGCATGTTGTATAGATGTACGTGGGGGTAGAGAGTGTGTGTTGTATAGATGTATGTGGGGGTAGAGGGTGCGTGTTGTTTAGACTCATGTGGGGGTAGAGGGTGCATGTTGTATAGACGTACGTGGGGGTAGAGGGTGTGTGTTGTATAGATGTACGGGGGGGTAGAGGGTGCGTGTTGTTTAGACTCATGTGGGGGTAGAGGGTGCATGTTGTATAGACGTACGTGGGGGTAGAGGGTGTGTGTTGTATAGATGTACGGGGGGGTAGAGGGTGCCTGTTGTATAGACGTACATGGGGGAAGAGGGTGCCTGTTGTATAGATGTACGTGGGGGTAAAGGGTGCATGTTTTATAGATGCACATGGGGGTAGAGGGTGTGTATTGTATAGACGCATGTGCGGGTAGAAGGTGTGTTGAAGCAGCCTTGCATCCCAGGGATGAAGCCCACTTGATTATGGTGGATAAGTTTTTTGATGTGCTGCTGGATTCGGTTTACCAGTATTTTATTGATGATTTTTGCACCGATGTTCATCACGGATATTGTTCTAAAATTCTTTTTTTTTGTTGTGTGTCTGCCAGGCTTTGGTATCAGTATGATGTTGGCCTCTTAAAATGAGTTAGGGAGGATTCCCTGTTTTTCTATTGATTGGAATAGTTTCAGAAGGAATGGTACCAGCTCCTCCTTGTACCTCTGGTAGAATTTGGCTGTGAATCCGTCTGGTCCTGGACTTTTTTTGGATGGCAGGCTTTTAATTATTGCCTCAATTTCAGAGCCTGTATTGGTCTATTCAGGGATTCAACTTCTTCCTGGTTTAGTCTTGGGAGAGTGTATGTGTCCAGGAAATTATCCATTTCTTCTAGGCTTTCTAGTTTATTTGCATAGAGGTGTTTATAGTATTCTCTGATGGTAGTTTGTATTTCTGTGGGGTCAGTGGTGATATCCCCTTTATCATTTTTTATTGCATCTATTTGATTCTTCTCTCTTTTTTTCTTTCTTAGTCTTGCTAGCAGTCTATCAATTTTGTTGATCTTTTCAAAAAACCAGCTCCTGGATTCATTGATTTTTTGAAGGGTTTTTTGTGTCTCTATCTCCTTCAATTCTGCTCTGATCTTAGTTGTTTCTTGCCTTCTGCTAGCTTTTGAATGTGTTTGCTCTTGCTTCTCTAGTTCTTTTAATTGTGATGTTAGGGTGTCAATTTTAGACCTTTCCTTCTTTCTCTTGTGGGCATTTAGTGCTATAAATTTCCCTCTACACACTGCTTTAAATGTGTCCCAGAGATTCTGGTATGTTGTATCTTTGTTCTCATTGGTTTCAAAGAACATCTTTATTTCTGCCTTCATTTTGTTATGTACCCAGTAGTCATTCAGGAGCAGGTTGTTCAGTTTCCCTGTAGTTGAGCGGTTTTGATTGAGTTTCTTAGTCCTGAGTTCTGGTTTTATTGCACTGTGGTCTGAGAGATAGTTTGTTATAATTTCTGTTCTTTTACATTTGCTGAGGAGTGCTTTACTTCCAACTATGTGGTCAATTTTGGAATAAGTGCAATGCGGTGCTGAGAAGAATGTATAGTCTGTTGATTTAGGGTGGAGAGTTCTGTAGATGTCTATTAGGTCCACTTGGTGCAGAGCTGAATTCAATTCTTGGATATCCTTGTTAACTTTCTGTCTCATTGATCTGTCTAATGTTGACAGTGGGGTGTTAAAGTCTCCCATTATTATTGTATGGGAGTCTAAGTCTCTTTGTAAGTCTCTAAGGACTTGCTTTATGAATCTGGGTGCTCCTGTATTGGGTGCATATATATTTAGGATAGATCACTCTTCTTGTTGAATTGGTCCCTTTACCATTATGTAATGACCTTCTTTGTCTCTTTTGATCTTTGTTGGTTTAGAGACTGTTTTATCAGAGACTAGGATTGCAACCCCGGCCTTTTTTTGTTTTCCATGTGCTTCGTAGATCTTCCTCCATCCCTTTACTTTGAGCCTATGTGTGTCTCTGCACATGAGATGGGTCTCCTGGATACAGCAAACTGATGGGTATTGACTCTTTATTCAATTTGCCAGTCTGTGTCTTTTAATTGGGCCATTTAGTCCATTTACATTTAAGGTTAATATTGTTATGTGTGAACTTGATCCTGTCATTACGATATTAGCTGGTAATTTTGCTAGTTAGTTGATGCAGTTTCTTCCTAGCATCCATGGTCTTTACATTTTGGCATGTTTTTGCAATGGCTGGTACCAGTTGTTCCTTTCCATGTTTAGTGCTTCCTTCAGGATTTCTTGTAGGGCAGGCCTGGTGGTGACAAAACCTCTCAGCATTTGCTTGTCTGTAAAGGATTTTATTTCTCCTTCACTTTTGAAACTTAGTTTGACTGGATATGAAATTCTGGGTTGAAAATTCTTTTCTTTAAGAATGTTGAATATTGGCCCCCACTGTCTTCTGGCTTGAAGAGTTTCTGCCCAGAGATCTGCTGTTAGTCTGATGGGCTTCCCTTTGTGTGTAACCCAACCTTTCTCTCTGGCTGCCCTTAACATTTTTTCCTTCATTTCAACTTTGGTGAATCTGACAATTATGTGTCTTGGAGTCGCTCCTCTTGAGGAGTATCTTTGTGGCATTCTCTGTATTTCCTGAATTTGAATGTTGGCCTGCCTTGCTAGGTTGGGAAAGTTCTACTGGATAATATCCTGCAGAGTGTTTTCCAACTTGGTTCCATTCTCCCTGTCACCTTCAGGCACACCAATCAGACGTAGATTTGGTCTTTTCACATAATCTCATATTTCTTGGAGGCTTTGTTCATTTCTTTTTACTCTTTTTTCTCTAAACTTCTCTTCTCACTTCATTTCATTCATTTGATCTTCAATCGGTGATAGTCGTTCTTCCAGTTGATTGAGTCAGTTACTGAAGCTTGTGCATTTGTCACGTAGTTCTGTGTCATGGTTTTCATCTCTATCAGTTCGTTTATGGACTTCTCTGCATTGGTTATTCTAGTTATCCATTCTTCCATTCTTTTTTCAAGGTTTGTAGTTTCTTTGCACTGGTTATGTAGTTCCTCCTTTAGCTCTGAGAAGTTTGATCGACTGAAGCCTTCTTCTCTCAACTTGTGAAAGTCATTTTCTGTCCAGCTTTGTTCCGTTGCTGGTGATGAGCTGCATTCCTTTGGAGGGGGAGATGTGCTCTGATTTTTTAAATTTCCAGCTTTTCTGCCCTGCTTTTTCCCCTCTTTGTAGTTTTATCTACCTTTGGTTTTTTATGATGGTGATGTACTGATGGGGTTTTGGTGTGTGTGTCCTTTCTGTTAGTTTTCCTTCTAACAGTCAGGACCCTCAGCTGCAGGTCTGTTGGAATTTTCTTGAGGTCCACTCCAGACCCTGTTTGCCTGTGTATCAGCAGTGGAGGCTGCAGAAGGTAGAATATTGCTGAACAGCAAGTGTTACTGTCTGAATCTTGCTCTGGAAGCTTCATCTCAGAGCTGTACCCTGCCGTGTGAGGTGTGAGGTGTCAGTCTGCACCTAGTGGAGGATGTCTCCCAGTTAGGCTACTCAGGGGTCAGGGACCCACTTGAGCAGGCAGTCTGTCCGTTCTCAGATCTCAACCTCTGTGCTGGGAGAACCACTGCTCTTTTCAAAGCTGTCAGACAGGGACATTTACATCTGCAGAGGTTTCTGCTACTTTTTGTTTAGCTATGCCCTGTCCCCAGAGGTGGAGTCTACAGAGGCAGGGAGGCCTCCTTGAGCTGTGGTGGACTCCACCTAATTCGAGCTTCCTGGCAGCTTTGTTTACCTACTTAAGCCTCAGCAATGGTGGGCACCCCTCCCCCAGCCTCACTGCTGCCTTGTGGTTAGATCTCAGACTGTTGTGCTAGCAATGAGGGAGGCTCAGTGGGCGTGGGACCCTCCTGGACATGCGTGGGATATAATCTGCTGGTGTGCCATTTGGTAAGACCCTTGGTAAAATGCAGTATTAGGGTGGGAGTTACCCGATTTTCCAGGTGTTGTGTGTCTCAGTTTCCCTTGGCTAGGAAAAGGAATTCCCTTCCCCCTTGCACTTCCCAGGTGAGGCGATGCCTCGCCCTACCTCAGCTCTTGCTGGTTGGGCTGCACCCACTGACCAGCACTGATGGTCTGACATGCCCCAGTGAGATGAACCCAGTACCTCAGTTGAAAATGCAGAAATCACCTGTCTTCTGTGTTGCTCATGCTGGGAGCTGGAGGCTGGAGCTGTTTCTATTTGGCCGTCATGAGTGCCCCCCAAAAATAAAATAATTTTTAAAGAAAAGTTTGCTTAGTTAAAAATGCATATTGTGAACTCTGCAACAATCACTGCTTTTTCAAATGAAGTTTGACATGGTAAGAGAAGAAAGAAAAAAGGTTTATAAAAATGATTACTAAAAATTATAATACAACATAACAATCATGAAACAATTTTAAATATATATTACCTAAAATATAAAAAGCATCAAAATACATGAGGTAAAACCAATAGAATGAAGGAAGAAACAGATAATTTGACTCTTACAGTGAGAGAGTTTAACGCCTTTCTTTTAGTAATTGATAAATGGTACCAACAGAAAATCAGTAATGATATAGTTGGACTGCACAGCACCATCAATCAACTCGATCTAATTGACATTTATAGTATACTTCACCCAACAATGGTAGAACACACCTTTTTCTTAAGCTGAAATGGAAAATTCACCAGGATCTGGGCCATAAAACACACCTTCACAAATTTAAGAGAATAGAAATCATGCAAAAGATGTTCTCCGATCACAGTGGAATTAAACTCAAAATTGATAACAGAAAGATAGCTGGAAAATCCCCAAATATTTGCAAATTAAGCACATTTCTAAGTAACACATAGTAAAAGAAGAGCTCTTAAAAATTTAAAGGTATTTGGAAATAAAAAACAACTCATCAAAATTTGAGGAGTGGAGTGAAAGAAGCATATGTAGGGAAATTTATAGAAAGAAATAAACATATTAGAAATGATGCATACCCTAAAGTTAATAACCTAAGCTTCTGCCTTAGGAAATTAGAGAAATAGGTATAATTTAAAACTAATGTAGACAGAAGAAAAGAAATAATAAACATTAGAACAGAAATAAATTAAGTTGAAACTGGGATAGCAATACAGAAAGTTTTTTAAATGATCCTTTAAGTATATCAATAAAAATGATAAGCTTCCTCTCAGGCTAACCAAGAAAGGAAAAAGAAGTGCAACTGACAATCTTAGAAATGAAAACGGATCATCACTACTGATCACACGAGCATTAAAGGAATAAGAGAAGAATGAGAAAGCAAAAGGTAACCCTGTTCTCTCAAATTATATAATTTACATGAACCAGTTATTTGGGTCAGGCGTGGTAGCTTGTGCCTGTAATCCCAGCGCTTTGGGAGGCTGAGGCAGGTGAATGAGGAGGTCAGGAGATCAAGACCATCCTAGCCAACATGGTGAAACCGCATCTCTACTAAAATTACAAAAATTAGCTGGGCATGGCAGTGTATACCTGTAGTCCCATCTACTCGGGAGGCTGAGGCAGGAGAATTGCTTGAACCCAGGAGACAGAAGCTGCAATTAACTGAGATCACACCACTGCACTCCAGCCTGGATGACAGAGTGAGACTCCCTCTTGGCAATAAAACAAAACAAAACAAAACAATTATTTGTAAGATACAGACTACCAGAACTCCAAAACTCACATAAGAAAACACAAACTAATTATCCCTGTATCTATGAGAAAATTAATTTAATAATTAATCATTGTCCAAAAAGATAATTTCACTGGTGAATTCTTCCAAAAATTTAAGGAAGATATAATATCACTTCTCCACAGTCGCTTTTAAAAAATAGGAAAGAAAAGGTTTCCTATTTATTCTATGAGTCAGGCATTACTCTAAAAATCAAAATCCAATCATATACCAGAAAAGAAAACCACAGACCAATTTCACATGGACATAGGTGTAAAAATCCTCAACAAAATATTAGCAAATTAAAAACAACAATGTAAAAAATAATTATACCCCACAACTAAGTGGCACTTGTTATAGGAATACAAACCTAATTTGACACTGAAAAATCAATCAATGCAATCTAATATATCAATAAGCTTAAAGAAGAAAAATCCTATAATTAGATCAATTGACACAAAAAAAATGTTGACAAAACTCAAAATCCTATTTGGCTAAAACTTTTAGCAAAGTAGATCTATAGTTGAGCTTATTCAAATTGAAAAAAAAATCATAAAAGAATTCTACAGCTAACATCATGCTTAATGGTGAAAAATATGTTTTCTTCTAAGAAAGGAGCAAGGTTAAGTGTCACCTGTCACCACTACTATGCAGCATCATACTGAAATTCCTGGCTAGTACAATAAGACAAGAAAAAGAGAAGATACACAAAGTAGATATCTTGAAAAGAAAACATAGACAAGAAAGATACACAGATTGAAAAGGAAAATTATAACTGCCTTTATTTGCAGATGGCATGATTGTTTTACAGGGGAAACCACCAAAAGTCTATAAAAACAAAACAGAAGAAATAAACAACAATAAAAAAGCCCTTCTGGTACTAATAAATGAGTACAGCAAGATCAAAGGATACAAGACCAACATAAAAAGAGTCAATTTTGCTTTCCTATTGACTCCATATTTATGATTTTCACATCCACAGATTCAACCAACTGTGGATCAAAAATATTTGGAAAAGGAAAACAAAAAGCAATACAACAACAAAGACTAATACAAATAAAATACAGCATCACAACTATTTACATTGCATGCAATTATATCAGGTATTATACATTCCCAAATAATTTAAATATAAAAGATAATATATGTAGATTATATGAAAACATTATACCATTTTATACAATGGATTTGAGCATCTACAGATTTTAATATCTGTGAGGGTCCTGGAATCCCTGCAGATACTGAAAGATGACTGTACCACAAATGAACAATTGGAATTTGAAATTAAAAAGAAAAAACATATTAGCACTTTAAAAATGAAGTACTTAGCCATAAATCTAACAAAATATGTACAGAAGGACCTGTATGCAGAAAGCTACAGAATCTTGAGAAAGAAGTCAAAGATCTAAATAAGTGATTCTCCATGTTCATGAATTTGAAGCCACAATATCGTTAAGAAGTTATTGCTTCTCAACCTGACTTACAAATTCATTGCAATATAAATGAAAATCTCAGCAAGTGACTTTGTAGATCTTGACAAACTGAGTCTAAAATTTACACAGAAAGACAAAAGACCTCTCCGAAAGAGATGACTATAATTGGGGAACTCACACTACATAATTTCAAGATTTACCGTAAAGGTACAGAAATCAAGACAGTATGGTATTGGTGAAAGAACAGATAAACAAACCAATGGATCAGATTAGAAAACTCATAAATAGATCCACAACAATATAGTCAACTGATTTTTTTGTAAGGCAGGATGGCAGTCCAATGGGGAAAGGTCGTCTTTTCGACAAGCAGTACTGCAACAAAATGATGTCATATGAGTTTGGATTGCCAAACCCAAGACACCTGACACTAGACAAGTGAGATTAACACAAGTGTATTAGTCTCATATCCTGACAGCTGACAGCAAAGGACACTAAGTCTCACAATACCAAAGGGGCTGAACTTCAAAACAGTTAGCAAGCAGGGACTGTGGGAGGAAGGCCTTGTAGCAACAAGAGTGTGGGAGGTCCACTGGTTCTCTCTGGAGACTGATTGGTTGCTTGAATAATTCCGCGGGCAAGCAAGGAACTGAAGCCCACTACTCAGGGATAAGCAGGAACTGTGCCTGGTCCCTGTGATAAAGAGGAACTTTTTTTTCCAGCTGGAGAACAATATCAATATGAGCGGAGTGGAGGAGAGGACTTGCAGTGAGGCCATTCAAACACTCCCAATTTTGCCAGGCATAAAGGCAATGCATAATACTGAATTCTAATTTCAGAACTCCCAACACGATTCACAAAATAAATGATTCTAAATACAAATCTTATACCTTATGTGAAATTAACTCAAAATGCATCATAAAACTAATTACAAAATGCAAAACTATGAAACCCATAGAAAAAATAGAAGAAAAATTTAGGTGACTTTGGTTTGATAATAACTTTTTAGATATAACATTTAAAAGCACAATCTGTATAAGAACAAATTAACGTTGAAATTTATTAAAATTTAAAAATCTTGTTCTGCAAAATATACACATATAAAAAGAAACATACAAACCACACACTGGGAGAAAATATTTGCAAAACCCACATGTAATAAAAAATTTATAACCAACATATACCATAAACTCTTAGAAGTCAAAAATGAGAAAACAAATGACCTAATTTATAAATTGGCTGAAGATCTCAACCTACACATTAGTAAAAAAAGACACACAAATTTGAAAAAAGCATGTGAAAAAGATTCTCAATATCATTTGTCATTAAGAAATGCAGGCTAAAACAAAGAATTACCACTACATACTTAATAGAATGTCTAATTTTTTTTTTTTTTTTTGAGACGGAGTCGCCCAGGCTGGAGTGCAGTGGCGCGATCTCGGCTCACTACAAGCTCCGCCTCTCGGGTTCAGGCCATTCTCCTGCCTCAGCCTCCCCAGTAGCTGGGACTACAGGCGCCCACCACCATGCCCGGCTAATTTTTTTGTATTTTTAGTAGAGACAGGATTTCACCCTGTTAGCCAAGATGACCTCAATTCAATTCCTGACCCCGTGATCCGTCCGCCTTGGCCTCCCAAAGTGCTGAGATTACAGGCATGAGCCACTGCGCCCGGAATGTCTGAAATTTTTTAAAACACTGACAGTACCAATTGCTGGCTATGATGAAGAATAACAGAAACTGTCATTCGTTGCTGGTTGGAATGCAAAATAGTAACTACACTGGAAAATAAATGATTCTAGATACAAATCTTATATGAAATTAACTTAAAATACATCGTAAAACTAATCGTAAAATGCAAAACTGTGAAACTCTGACAGATTCTAATAATACTAAACATAGTTTCATTATTAGTTTACTATGGCTTTTAAAACAAATTATTATATATTTAATGACTGAAAAACATAAATTCATTATTTTACAGTTCTGGAGGACAGAAGTACAAAGTATATTTCAGTGGGCTAATGTCAACGTGTTGGCAGGGCTGCACTCCCTCTGAAATCTAGGGAAAATCAATTTCCTTGCCTTTTCAAGTTTCTAGAGCAACATGCCTGTATTCCTTGGCTCTTGACTCTCCCTTCCTTCATCTTGACTCTTTCCTTCATCTTCAAAGCCAGCAGTGTGCATGTTCAAACCTCTCAATGCTTTGGTCACATCATCCACACTATAGTCAATTCTGCCTCTGTCTTCCCTTTATAAGGACACTTGTGATTACATTTAAAGACCACCCAAATAATTCAAGATAATCTCTCCATTTCAAGATTCATAACTTTATCATATCTGAAAAGTCCATTTTTTCATGTAAGGTAACATTTACAAATTACAGGGATTAGGACACAAATATCTCTGTGGGCCATTGTTCAGCCTACCACAGTATACAATCCAGTAATTGTGCACCTACATATTTACCCAACTGATTTGAAAACTAAGTCCACACAACAACCTGCAGATGAATATTTATAGCAGCTATATTGGTAATCTCCAAAAACTGGAAACAGTCAATATTCAGCAGGAGAGTAGATAAACAAATGGTGGTATGTTCATAAAATATAATACTATTTATCAATAAAAGGAATGAGCTATCAAGTCATAAAAAAACGGATAAATCTAAATTCATATTTCTATGTGACAAGTCAGTTTGAAAAGGCTGCATACTACATGATTCTATTTACTTGGTATGATGGAAAACTCAAAACTACAGAGATGTTAAACTGATCTGTCATTGTCATAGTTTCAGGGAGAACAGTATTCAATAGGAGATTAACAGGAAATTTTTATTAGCGTAGTAAAACTCTTTTGTATAACACTGTAATGATAGATACACAATACTAAACAGTTTTTAAACCCCATATCATTTTGAAGCTGAAAGTGTGGACATTTGTGTATGCAAATGTTTTAATATCAGGTGGTTGGTATGTTCCAGAAAGGAATGCAGAAGGCAGCAACATAATTCTATTACAGTAATAGAAATAAATGTCTATTACTGAAGAAATGTGAGAAAAGTAACTATTCTAAGTAACTTTGGAAATATGTGGAATCTTTAAAGACAAGTGGAACTGTATAAGAGTAATACAATTGATAATGTAGTTTCATATGGGGCATGGGTTAAGCAATTCTGCAACCGCTATACATGTATAATACAATTGAAAAATTAAATAAATGTAATGCAGATGGTGGGAGCCAAGTTTCTCACTGTTGGAATGGGAGATTACAGATAAGCAGATGGAAAAGTCTAGAGTAATCCATGTGGTAATGAATCAGAGTAGAGCTGGAGACATCAGTGTGCACAAATGTTCATTTTTATATAGACACAGATGATAAAAAAGATATTTATTGATACATGCGTATACATGAGTTGGACACACATGCATATATTGCCTTGCTCTATCAGCTGAGAGAACCTAGAAGCAATGACACACCAGTAACAATGAGCACACTGGGTGCTCAGATTTTGGTTTCTAATATAATTCTTCAATTGAAAAAAAAACATGAATCCTTGGAAAAATGACTGATTCTAGGACTGAGGCAGGAAATATACATTCGAGTCTGGACTTTTCGAAAAGTAAGGAAGTGCTCTAACAAATCACAAAGATAGGAGTATGTCAAAGGGACATAGAAGCCAACAGAAAGCACTTCCAATGGCCAAAGCTAAAACGAGTTGAGAAAAAAATAAGGTAGTATTGGAGTATAACTGAAAGCATAGTATAAATGTCCATGAGTTCATACTGACATGAATAATTTAAAAATTAATTAATTAATTAATTAATATAAAGAGGAGCATGGATAAATCTCCCAAGCAGAATTCCAGAGAATTTATTAAAGTACTATGCCTTCAGGTAGTGCAGAATAACTTCCTACTCCTCATGTGCAGACTGTGCATAGTGACTTCCTTCCAAACAGTATGATATTGAAAAGGGAAAAAAGAATAACATCACAACCTTTCCTTAGCTGGGTGATCAAGATTAACTTCAGCAGTGATAAGTCACACTGATAGTATCTAACCTTGATATGATGTGATAAAAAATAGAACTTCATGTATGTGGTCTTCCTCCTAAAGACTCATAATTCCAACTTATTTATGAGAAAAACATCAGACAAATGCAGGTTGATCAGTCCATAACCTGTACTCTAAAAGTCCTCACTGACATCAAAAACAAGGAAACTCTGAGAACCTGAAATCCAGGAGAAGCCAAGGTGACTTGGTGACTACATGTAATGTGTTATCCTGCAGGGGATCCTATGATAGTAAAGTAAAAACAAAGAATTTTGAGTAAAACTGGACTTTAGCTAATGCTGATATGTCAGTAGTTGTTCATTCATTATAAAAATTTAGCAAACAAATGTAAATATTGATAACAGAGGAAACTGGGTCTAGGATACATGGGAACTCTGTATTACCTTATAATTTTATGAAAGTAAAAACTCTACTGTGAAGTAGTTTATACAGTAAGTTTTTTTAAGTAGCCCTATTTTTAATTTTTTGAGCATCCCAGATAACTCTGGGCTATTCCTGTTAGGTCTGGGATAATTACTTTTCCTGAAAATAGCATGTTGGAATCCATCTTTCTACAATTTCCCAGTCGGATCTCCCAGCTGCTGTGAACTTTATCTCTGCAATGAATATCTGCATTCAGCAATCTTCTCTCTCTATGGAAGATCAAACCAGCCCCAGAATCTAATTAAAAGTTTCCATACAAGGGACTCAGCAGGAATTGAAGCAAGGAGCATTTCATCACTCTCTGTCCAGGGTGACCATACAGGGAATAATATATTATCCTTGGGAATAAAGGCTTACTTCCACAGTTGGCTTTTAAAATACAGGCTACTGTACATCATGCATGTATCAAGAGGTTTTATTAAAGGTTGTGATTTTGTTTTCTAGTGTAAAAACAGTAAGCATACATTCTCTTTGAATAAGATTAAGTAAAAATATTTATCTGCTCTTTAATCATAATTATATATTGAAGGATAAACAAAGGAAAAATATGTTTGCCCAATTATCCATATGCGGTTTTACAATTAAATAATTAAACTGTGCTAAAAATTAAAGTTTGGAAGGACAGAATTCAGAAATGTTACATTAAAGAAAGGAAATAAACTGAATGGGATTATGATTTGGTTCAGGTATTTGCAGAAACTGCTACTTCTACTCCATTAGCTTCAGAACATGGTAATACATTTGTGTAGAGACTAATGCCCAAAATTGTTCCCAAAATTATAACAATAATTGATTTGACTTTGGGTATTAGCATAATAGAACAATAAATATCCTGAAAATTTAATTCTATATACACCTAGAAATTCTAGAGAACTATTTAATAAATATTACATTAAGTGCAGAATTTAGTTTGCACAAAAGAATGTGAGTGACAGCAAAATCCTCAGAGTCTAGGAGAAAGAAAATGAAACAGACCAATAAACACAACAGCTAATGCAGCAAATGCCTTAGAGAAGGGATAGACTAGTGAGATCACCAGTCTTTGCAACCCAAGAACTGAGATTTAGTACTTTTTGGAGATAGTAGACTTCATATTAGAGCAGTGTTAAATAGGGAATTGAAACTAAGACCATTATCTAAATATATCTAAATCTTTAGTAAATTGTCAAATTTACAATTATTAGCTCACAGCATAAGGAGATTACGAAAACAAACAAACAAAACCCACAAACTTAGCTCATTTCACCTGGACGCAGGGTAGATAATAAAAGAAATGCCCCCTAGAATACATAATATAAGCTGGTTCACTCTTGGAATTACATTTGGACTTACTACTGCATGTTCTGTGATGGTTAATTTTATGAATCAGCTTGACTGGGCGCAGGGTGCCCAGATACTTGTTCAAACATTACTCTATGTGTTTCTGTAGGGGTAATTTTGGGTGAGATTAACATTTATATCAGAAGACTGAGTAAAGAAGATTGCCCTTCATAGTGTGGATGAGCCTTATTCAATCAGTTTAAAGACCTGAGAAAAACAAAAGGCTGACCTTCTTCTAAGTAAGACAGAATTCTTCTGCCTGATCACCTTTGAACTGGTACATTGGCTCTTCCTGCCTGATAGCCTTCAAACTGGGTCATGAGCATTTCCCAATTCAACAGCAGCTTCCAGCCTTTGGACTGCAGAGGTATAAACAGAAGTTAAAAGATTTGAAAGAGATTTACAAGATCTAATTTGTGTCATACATGAATTCTGGAATGATACTTAGATTTCTCGTATTTAGTTGAAGGTATACTTTCTCACAATCAGTAAATGTAATTAATTATATCAATTAAATAAAAACAAAATAACATACAGGTAAATTATAATAAAATTGGGGCATCAACTTTGCAGATTTCGGACTTGCCAACCTCTATGTGACCTGATATGGTTTGAGTCTGTGTCCCCACCCAAATCTCATGGCGATTTGTAATTCCCAATGGTGGGGAAGGATCTGGTGGGAAGTGATTGGATCATGGAGGCAGATTTCACCTTTGCTGTTCTCATGATAGTGAGTGAATTCTCACAAGATCTGGTTGTTTAAAAATGTGTAGCAGTTCCCCCTTTCCTCTCTCTCTCCTCCTTTGCCATGTAAAGATGTGCTTGCTTCCCCTTCACCTTCCACCATGACTGTAAGTTTCCTGAGGCTCCCCTAGCCCTGCCTCCTGTGTAGCCTGTGGAACTGTGAGTCCATTAAACCTCTTTTCTCTGTGAACTATCCAGTCTCAGGTATATCTTTATAGCAGTGTAAGAATGGACTGGTATATGACCCAACATCCAACTCCTTATAATGAATCACATGCATATATATATATACACACACACACAGATACATATATGTGTGTTTGTGTATATATATGTGTGTTTATGTATAACCAATAGGATATATATGTATATGTGTGTGTGTGTGTGTGTGAGTGTGTGTGTGTGTGTATAATATATCAGTTCTGTTCCTCTGAAAATCCAGACTAATATATAGTCCCAAGACCCAAGACATTAGTATAATTCGTCTTGGGCCAGAATTCCCACAAATAAAGCAATATTAAAAATGAACTCATAATCTAAAGCAATGAATGCATTAAAAAATCATACATGATCTTTAGCAAAGATTAAAGTAAATAGAAGATAAGTCTCACATTTCAGACGATAGAAGAGTACAAAATCAGTATATTTAGAATGGTTAACCACATACAAAGAAATAAAAACCATAAGAAAAGAACAAAACTCTAAAAAAAAAAACAAAAATAAAACAACAGAGGTAGAAACAACTGCAGAAGTATAAACAGAAGTTAAAAGATTTGAAAGAGACTTGCAAGATCTAATTTGTGTCATACATAAATTCTGGAATGATAAAGTAAAGGAGATTGAAAAGAGAATAGCTTGGATTTCTTACATTTGATTAAAGGTATACTTTCTCGCAATCAATAAAGGTAATTAATTACATCAATTAAATAAAAACAAAATAACATATAGGCAAATTATAATAAAATTGAAAAATATCAAAGTCATCGAAATCTTAAAAGCTGTCAAATTAAAAAAGATATCACATTACCTGCAATGGAATGATGATTAGACTGAGGCAGACTTAGTGCAAAACAACAGACTCCACAAAAGCATGAATAGTTTCCTCTACATACAGAGAAAAAATAATGGCCAATCTAGTAAAACACACACCTAAGCTATTACTCAACAATATGGGCAAAATGAATATAATTTTAAACAAATTCTGAGAGTTTACTACTCGCAAATTGTAGTCAAAACAACCTAAATAATGCAATTTAATAAAATGAAAATTTATTTTAAAGAAAAAATATTAAAAAATCAGTAAAGAAACTGACAAATAGTTGAGTAAATCTAAATAATAATTGACTTTATAAAATTACAATAACAACCACAGTGATGCTTAATTTGAGACATTTAAAATGAAGAGAAGATAATGTATTACACATGCATAAGAGAGGGTGATAATTAAGCACTTTAAATCCTTGCACTATTTAAGAGAAATAATATAATCCAAGACAACATGAATATTTTCTTCAACATACAGAGAAAAGATAATGGCAAATCTAGTTATATACACACCTAAGTTATTATTATTATAAGAAACCATTTTCACGGGCTGGAACTGCAATTGAAAAAAATAAAACAGTTGCTATTACCTAATATGACATGTCCAACTTTTAACGATATTATGAAACATGCTAAACTGCAAGTGTGTTGGGGGTTCTAAATACTGCCCTCAGGCTCAATGATTTGCTGGAAGGGCTACAGGACTCAGATAAGCTATTATACTTGTGGTTATAGTTTATCACTGAGAGAGAATACAGATACAAATCAGCAAAAAAAAAAAAAAATTTACATGGGTAAATTCCAAGAGCCATATGAACATGCTAATTCTCCCAGCAGTGATGTGTGGCAACACAGGCAAAGTTTTGTCAGCCAGGAAAGCTCATCCAAACATGGATGTCCAGGGTTCTTATTGGGATTCATGCATCCAGGTATGCAGTTTCTATATGACTAACTGCAGCTACTTAGACTCCAGTCTTCCAGAGCAAACACATGAGTTCACCATAAAATGCACGTTAGCATAAACTATCTGATCAAACTGGAACTACGTAGTCCCACACTTCTTATCAAGCAGAATATTCCTAGGGCTCAAAGTTCATCTCCCAGGAGCCAGTCAAGTGCCAATCCTGAATACTAGCCTTTTCTGGGAATGTGTAAGGTTTGAACCAACGTAACTTCCTGAATTAACCTTTTCCTGTACAGGAAGCAAAATAAATAAATAAATAAATAAAACAAGGCTGAAGAAACAAAACAAGTGCCAGAAGCATACTCAGATATAAAACAATTGCTGGAATTATCATGTAGTGAATTTAAAATAACTATGATGATGATGTTAAAAGTCCTAATGTAAGAAAGAGACACAGTGCAAGAACGGATGGGTTATTCAAGAAGGGAGATAGAAAAGTTAAGAAAGAATCAAAGGGAAATACTAGAAATCAAAAGCACTGTGGCATAAGTAAACAATGTTTTTGATAATATAATCAAGAGATTAGACAAGACAGAGGAATCAGCAAGCTTGAGGACAAGTCAATCAAAACTTACAGAATCAACAAGCAAATAAAAATGAGAAAAGAAGAAAGAAAAAGAGGAGGAAGGATAACAGAAAGAGGGAAAGAGGAAGAAACATTCAAGAACCGTAGGGCAATTTTGAAAGGTGTAATCTATAAAAAATTGGAATACCAGAAGAAAAACAAATGGAAAATGGAATAGAAAAGAAAAAAGTAATAACGGATGAGACTTTTCCAAAATCAATAAAAAACTCCAAACCACAGGTTCAGGGTGATCCACAAACATCAAGCAGAATAAATACCAAAATTATTCTAAGTCTTTTTTCAAACTGCAGAAAGACAAGACCAAGAGAAAATTCTGAAGGAAGCCCAAGGTGGCAAGGGGCCTTATAGATAGAAGAACAACAAGAAGAATTGCAGTGGGATTTGCTTCAGACACCATGGAAGAAAGAATATAATGAAGTAAAATATTTACAATTTTTTATTTTTTTGAGACAAAGAGTCTCACTCTGTCGTCCAGGCTGGAGTGCAGTAGCGCGATCTTGGCTCACTGCAAGCTCTGCCTCCTGGGTTCACACCATTCTCCTGCCTCAGCCTCCCGAGTAGCTGGGACTACAGGTGCCGCCTCCATACCCGGCTAATTTTTTGTATTTTTAGTAGAGACAGGGTTTCACCGTGTTAGCCAGGATGGTCTCGATCTCCTGACCCTGTGATCTGCCCGCCTCGGCCTCCCAAAGTGCTGGGATTACAGGCGTGAGCCACCGCACCCAGCCAATATTTACAATTTTTTTAAAAAACAAACAAATCTAAGATTCTACATATAGAAAAATTATCCTTCAAATGTGAATAAGAGAACATTAGAAAAAAATGGCAAAGTGGAAAATCACACGTAACCATTCCTCCTCAGAAACACCACATATCTGGAAAAAAAAAAAAAAAAAGTGAAAATCAACCTTATCAGAACCATGGATGAAATTAAAAAATGTACAGCCTCCAAGTGAATGCTTAATAAGGAGAAACTCCACTCTAACCTGGTAAAAGAGCTTTGAGGTATTTTAACTTTAACTTACCCTTGCTCCATATTCCACACTGATATAATGGTGGTCCTGAAGACAGCATCCTACCTTCCTGGTGTGAGTACCTGTTTCCAGCAGGAGTTCCAGAAGAAGCAAAGTTACTCCTGTTCCCAAGAAGTTGCATTAGTCTGTTTTGACCTGTGTGGGAGCTACCTGAATAATTTATACAAGGGTCTTGTTGTTTTTTTGGTTTGTTTGTTTGTTTTTCTGATTTAAAATCTTCTCAAAGTGGAGAAGCAGTTATGCAGACGGGGTTACTTGAGAACAATAAAATGTAAATAATAAAGTCTCTGCTACATGAGAGAAAAAAATAAAATAAAAACCATTTAGGGCAAACAATAGGCACACACTGAATGCCTGAAAGAAAACCTGGAGAGTAAAATTATTTGGGGAATAAGGGTTTTGAGTTCCCACATATTTCAAAGATTCTACAGAACCAGGGCAAAACATACACACTGGAAAGACCATGAGATTTCATCTTTGGCTACCCTTAGACTCAATGCAGGCAAAAATGAAAGATAGGGCAGAGATATTAGTAGGCATTGAAAGAGTGTCCTGATACAGAGACAATCTGCAAATACGGAGATATTTGCTTCACATGTTTTTTACTGTCATTCTTGTTGTTGGATTCAGGTGTTTAGTAAAATCTGTCAAAACACTAAGTGAACATTAAGCTAAAGAAACAAAGAGTACACATGACAAAGAAGACACAGGCTTTACAGAAGTAGTTTAGAAAAGTAACTAAATATTGACAGCCCATGGTAAGCAAAGAAATTCACTGGGAGTAGGACCATCTTATTTTCAGAGTTACCATGTCAAAATATTCAAACTGTTCAATTTTTAAAAAATTAGGAAGCATGCAAAAAACTATTAAAGTATGGCATTTTAACTGAATAAAAAAGGATTAAAATTATTCATCAAAAAGCACAGATGTTAAATGTACTATGCAAATATTTTAAATCAACTATCTTAAATACATAAGATAGTTAAAGAAAACAATAGACAAAGATCTAAAGAAAATCAGGAGAACAATGTGTGAACAGAGATAAAAGGAGAGGAATAAAAATATAGAAACTATAAAAAGAG
The DNA here is from genome assembly GCF_037993035.2 of Macaca fascicularis. Taxonomy (NCBI): domain Eukaryota; kingdom Metazoa; phylum Chordata; class Mammalia; order Primates; family Cercopithecidae; genus Macaca; species Macaca fascicularis. The sequence continues at coordinate 2,656,544 of NC_088386.1, forward strand.
AAAGGAACAAAATAGAATATTTGGAACTGAAAAGTAGAATAACTGAAATGAAAGACTCACTAGAGTGTTCAGTATCAGATTTAAACAGACAGAAGAAAAATATCAGTAAACTGAAAGATAAGCCAAGTGATAGTATCCAGTCCAAGGAGCAGAGATTTTTTAAAAGCAAAAAAACAAAACAAAAACAAAAACAAAAACAAACAAACAAACAAACACAAAAAACAGAACCTAAGACTTGTGGGACACCATTGAGTTTACCAACATACACGTAATGGGAGTGTCAAAAGGAGAGAAGAGGAGAAAGAGGGCATAAAGAATACCTGAAGAAATAATGGCCAAAAAATTTCCAAAACTTTATATAAGACATAAAACTACACATTCAAGAAATTTATCAAACTCCGAGTAGGATAAGCCCAAAGATATAAACACCAATGTACATTTTAATCCAACTTTCAAAAGCCAAAGACAAAAAGAATTTTGAAAACAACAAAAGTAAAGGACTCATCACAGATAAGTGATCCTCAAGTAGATTAACAGCTAAATTGTCATCAGAACCTCTAAAATAAAGAAAACACTGGAATAATATATTTAAACTACTGGAAGAAAAAAAAAACCTGTCAGCCAAGAATTCTAGGTACAGAATTCTATAGAAACTATCTTTCAAAATGGAGAAATTTTCTGCTCATGTATCCCAGAACTTAAAATAAAATTTGTAAAAATCGAGAAATCCCAGACAAACAAAACTGGAGTTTATTGCTAGTAGATCTGCCCTAAGAAATGCTAAAGGGAGTCTTTCACACCAAAATCTAAAGACATGAGACTAAATCAAAATTGTATGATGGCATCAAGAGCACTGGTAAAAGTAACTATATAGTAAATTAAAGCCAGTATCATTGTATCTTTGGTTTGTAATTCCTTTTTTCTCTATGATTGAAAGGGCAAATACAGAAACAATAATTATAAGTCTATAATGTATAAAAGTATATTTTATGACAATAAAAACAAAAAGAGGGAGGCAAAATGATGTGTAGCCCATGTATTTGTATACTAAGAAAGCCAAGTTGGTATTTATTTAATTTTACTTGTATGAGTTTAAGATATTAATTGCAATCCTCAAGGCAGCCACTAAGAAAATAACTTTTAAACTGTACAGAAAAGAAATTAGAAAGCAATGATGACAGAGCATTAAAAAATTAAGTGTCAAAGAAAGCAATACTTGAGGAACAAAAAAAGACATAACACATATACAACATATATAGCAAAATATCAGAAATAATTTCTTTTTATCAGTAATTAATTTAAATATAAGTTAAACTTTAAATATAAATTTAAACCCCCAATTAATAGTCAGAGATTGACAGTATGGCTAAAATAACTATCTATATGTTGTCTGTAAGAATCTCAATTTCAAAGACACAACTAGGTTAGAAGTAAAAGAAATTTCATGAAAATAGTAACCCAAAGAGAGTGGGAGCTACAGTATCAGAACTAAATGTACTTTCAGTCAAAAATTATTACAAAGTTAAAAGACTTTAGACAATAAAGGAGATATAACAATTATAAACATATACACAGCTAACAACAGAATCTCAATATATCTGAACATAATATTGACAAAAAAGAAGAGAAAAATCATGTGCAGTCAGAGTTGGAGACTTCAATACCCCACTTTTAATAGTAGATAGAGCAACTAGACAGAAGATGAGTAAGGAAAAGAGAATTTAATTACCCTACAAACCAATTAGACCTAACAAACATACAGCACATTACACCTAACAACAACATAACTACACATTATTCTCGTGTGAACGTGAAACATTCTCCAGGATAGAACATATGTGAAGTCACAAAACAAGTTTCAGTAAATTTAAAAGACCTGAAATCATAGAAACTACCTTTCCACCCAGATGGAATTAAACTAGAAATCAATAACAGAATAACAACTGAAAAATCACAAATGTGTGGAAATTGAACAATACACTCTTAAATAACCAAGAGGTTAAGAAGAAATCAAAATGGGAATTAGAAAATACTTTGAGACAAATGAAAATGAAAATGAAAATCTCATAGGAAGCAGTGAAAGCAGTGCTCAAAGGAAATGTATTGCTGTAAATGCCTACATTTAAAGAAGAGAAAGTTATATCCTAATGCAGTAGAAAAAGAACAAGAAGCTAACATTAAAGCTAGCAGAAGAAACAAAATAATAAAGATGACAAAATAGGGAATAGAAAAGCAATAGAGAAAATAAACAAAATCAAAAATTAGTTTTTTAAAACATTAACAAAATTGACAAATCTTAACCTAGACTGATTAAGGAAAAAAAAGGCTCAAAATAGTAGAATAAAAATGAAAATGTGCTTATTACTACAGATCCTGTAGAAATAAAATGTATTTTTAAAGAATATTATTAACAATTGTATGCCAATTAGATAACCTAGATGTAATGAAAAAATTTCTTGAAACAAAAAACTATAAAAATTGACTAAAGATTAAAAAGAATATCTGAAAAGACATATAAGAAGAAATTAAACCAGTAATCAAAACTTCACAACCAACAAAACCCAGCCAGATAACTGCACTGGTGAATTCTACCAAAAAATAAAAATGACCTAATACCAATGCTTCTCAAACTCTTCCAAAGAATAGAAGAGTAGTGAATACTTCCCAACTTATTCTATGTGGCCAGAATTACCCTGATATCAAAGCCAAATAGATATATCACAAATAAAATGAAAACAAAAACAAAACAAAAAATAGAGGTTAATATTCCTGTGCCTATATAAGTCAAATCTTCAACAAAATACTAGCAAAATAAATACAGCACCATATTAAAGGTATTTTATACCATAACCAAGTGAGTTATTTTAGGAATGCAAGGATGGTTTAATATATGACAATCTATCAATGTAACACATCATATTACCAGAGTAAATGGTGAAAGGCACATCATAATCTTCACTGATGCAAAAACATTTGAGAAATCCAATACCCTACTATAATAAAAGCACTCAAAAACTAATGATAGATATTTAAAAAACAAACAAACAAACAAAAACCTTAACTAATGTTATTCCCAAAGGTGAAAGGCTAAATCCTTTTCCTTAAGGTCAGGAGCATGATAAGCATACCTCCTTTTGCTACTTCCTATTCCACATTGGGCTAGACATTCTAGACAGAGCAATCAGGTAAGAAAAAGAAATAACAGTCCTTTAAATTGAAAGAAAAGGAGTAAAACTAACACTGTATGTAAATGAAATAATCTTACATGTAGAAAATCCTAACAAATACACCCCAAAACTTGTCAATGCTAGTAAAAGAATTCAGCAAAGTTGCAAGACAGATGATCAACACACAAAAATCAGTTTTATTTCTGTATGCTAGCAATAAACAACCTGAAGAGGAAATTAAGAAAATAATTTTATGTATAATGTTATTTAAAAGGATAGAATACTTAGGAATCATTTTAGCCAAGGATTTGAAGAACAGTATACTTTAAACCATAAAATATTGCTGAAATAAACAAAAACACATTTCATGAAAATAAATTGAAAGAATCAACATTTCTAGGATGTCAGTACTCCTCAAAGCAATATAATGATTCAGTGCAGTCCTATTCCAAATCTGAATAGCCTTTATGAAGAATGAAATAGCTAATACCAAAAATTTATATGGAATTTCAACAGACCACAAGTACCCAAAACAGTGTTTTTTTAAAGTTGGAGTATTCATACATCCCAATTTTAATTTTTTTTAAATATATATAGACAGAGTCTCGCTCTGTCAGCCAGGCTGGAGTGCAGTGGCACAATCTTGGTTCATTGCCAATCTGTGCCATCCAAGTTCAAGCAATTCTCTTGCCTCAGCCTCCCCAGTAGCTGGGACTACAGGCACAAGCCACCACGTCCAGTTATTTTTTTTTTTTTTTTTGTATTTTTAGTAGAGATGGGGTTTCACCATGTTGGCCAGGCTGTTCTCAAACTCCTGACCTCAGGTGATCCGCCTGCCTCAGCCTCCCAAAGTGCTGGGATTACAGGTGTGAGCGACTGTGCCCGGCCCCCAATTTTAAATTTTACAGCAAAGTTATAGTTGTCAACCAAGTATGATATTGGGACAACTGTATACATATAGGTCAATGGAATAGAATTAAGAGTTCATAAATAAACCCATATATTTTTAGCCAATATTTGTAATTTACTGCAACACACACACACACAAAAGACAGCATGTAGAAATATAAAGATACATTTGAGAACCAATAAAGAAACACAGAAGAAAAGGAAGAATCAAGATAACAGCTGTCAGAAGTACAGAAAAATTAAGGAGACAGTTTCATATGAAAAAATGAGTCTTTCCTGTGATAACAGAGAAGGGAGACCTTCTTAAGTTGAGAAATGGGGAAAGTGCCCTTAAACATTCCAACAATATGGTTCTTCTGTTAATAAGTGACCCAGGATGAGCCAAATCACTCAATAATTAATACAAAAAAGGAAATGCTTAATACTTACAAAAATGGAATAATTAAATCAGAGCTTGTTACAAACAGAATAAAACTTGCTAGAAAGTGCAGTTACAAATCAGAGTAAATAGCAAAAAACAAATTCAAAACAACATGTCTTTAAATAAGCAAATGCAGTCAAGAAAAAATATTTTTAAATTTTTAAGAAATCTTAGAGAATAAATGATTAGACAAGAGAAAAATGTTAATTAGAAATTTGCATAATTTAGAAAATAAGTTTTAAAAAGACAACATTATTTCAGAAATGGAAACTGAATTTCACTGCAAACAAGATTAACACCATCAAATTAACATAAAAGCATACAAAATAAATATAAAAAGGCTTAGGGAATTCAAAAGAAATGATGAAAAGGATTCGGTCAAAAGTGTTAAATATAGAAGACAAGAAAATGATGTCAAACATATGAGTACTTGCAGATCCTGACATCAAAACAAAGTAAGATAAAAGAACAAATACTTAAAGACTATAAATCAAAAACCTACCTTGAAGGTGTGGGAAATGGGTACTAACCTAAGTAACTTTGGAAATGAGTATATTATGCACGACTAAAAGTAAAAGTAATGGCACATAAGCAATGTGGGCTACACATTCTGACAAAGACTAGTACAGAAAGGAGGTAATTTAACTTCACAGTGAATAAATCTAACAAGCACTGCCTCAACTCAAAAATTTAGAAGTATAGGAGAACTTTCTCAACTTCATAAAAAAAAATTCTACAGCTAACATTAGCTGTGAAAATATAATGCTTTCCTCCTAAGATCAGGAATAGGACACGGGTATTCTTTCTTAACACTGCAATATCATACTGGAAGTCCTAGATATTTTTAAAAAATGAAATAAAAATCTACACCTTGGAAATATATAAATAAATTTTATTTATTCTCAGATGACCTGATTGTCTATGTAGAAATTTCCAAAGAATCAACACAAAAATCTTGGAACTATAAGTACCGAGTACCATTCTGCAGCAAAATTGCAGAATACAAGCTAATTATTTTAAAAATTGCTTTTGTTTACACCAGCAATGAAAAAATTTGGAAAAAAAAACCCTTTACCTTAGTAACAAAATAATTGAAATGCTTATTTGTAAGTCTAACAAAATACGTGCAGGGTCTATATGCAGAACATGAAAAGCATTAAAGAAAGAAAGAAGGTCTACATGAATAAATACATGAAGAAATATTCCATGCTTTTAAAATCTCGATATTGTCAAGACATCAGTTCTTTCCAAATTGATCTATATATTCAATGCAATCCCAATTAAAATTCCTGTGAGCTTTCTTTTGTTTTAAATTGAGGTAAAATTCATGCAACATAAAATGTACCATTTTAAAGTGTACAATTCAGTGCCATTGAGTATATTCGCAATATTGTGCAACCATCACCACATTCCAACTCCGAAACATTTTTCATCTTCCCACATTGAAAGTCCAGAACGTTTTCATCATGCCCAGAGAAGACCCTTACTTGTTAAGCAGTTAATTCCCATTTCTCTTCCCATTCCCCTCAGCCCATGGTAACCGCTAATATGTTTTCTGTATCTATGGATTTACCTTTCTAGATATTGCAGATAAATTGAATCATATAATATGTGACCTTTTGTGTCTAACATCTTTCAATTGCCATAAAGATTTTGAGATTCTTCCACGTTGTAATGTATTAGTCCTTAATTCCTTATTATGGATTAATAATATTTCATTGTACGGGTCTACCAAATTTTGTTCATCCACTCATCCACTGATGCACATTTTGGTTATCTCCATCTTTTGATTGTTGTGAAAGGTGCTGCTATAAACATTTGTGTGTAAGTATTTGTTTGAGTACCCATATACAATTCTTTTTGGTGTATTTCTATAAGTGAAATTACTGGATCATATAGGAATTCTGTCGAATTTTTTGAGGAACTGCCAAATTGTTTTTCATGGCAGGTAAACCATTCTCCATTCACTCTAGCAATGTATAAGAATTTCAATTACTCCACATCCTGGCCAATTGTTTTTTTTTTTTTTAATTATTATTATTGTTATCCTGGTGGGTGTGAAGTGGCATCTCATTTTGCTTTTGATTTACATCTTCTTAAAGACTAATGACATCCAACACCTTTTCAAATATTTGTGTCAATCTGTGTATCTTTGGAGAAATGTCTATTCGAGTTATTTGTCCAGATTTTTTGGGGGTATTTGCCTTATTGTATTTGAGTTCTAGGAGTCCTTTACATACACTGGATAGTGAATCGCCATGTTGTAGATTTTCTTTTCAGTTTCTTGATAGTGTCATTTTATGGCAAAAGTTTTTAATTTTAATGGAATCTGGTTTATCTATTTTTGCTTTTGTTGCTCTTGCTTTTGGTGTCACATTTAGGACTCCTTTACCAAATCCAAGGTCAACAATAATTACTCCTATGTTTTCTTCCAAGAGTTTTATAACTTAGCCCTTATATTTGGGTGTTTGTTCTACTTTGAGTCAATTTATATATGGTATGAAATAGGAGTCCAACTCATTTTACTGAATGTGGATATATAGTTGCCCCAGCATAATTTGTTCAAGACACTATTCCTTCACTGTTAAATGATCTTGGCACACTTGTTGAAAATCAATTGCCCATTAATGTAACGGCTTCTTTTTGGGCTCTCAGTTCTATTTCACTGGTCTATATGTCTAGTTTTATTACAATACCAAACCTTTCAGATAGCTGCAGCTTTGTAGTATGTTTTGAAATCAGGAAGTATGAGTCCTCCAACTTCGTCCTTTTTTTTTTTTTTCAAGATTGTTTTGGCTAGTGGGGTTCCTTGCAATTCTATATGCAAGCAAACTTTTTTGTAGATATCAACAATCAAATTTTAAAGTGTACATGGAAAGCAAAAGACCTAGAGCAATTAGCACAATACTAAAGAAGAATAATGCTGGAGGACTCAACTATTTGATTTTGAGACTACAGGAATCTCGACAGTGTGGTACTGGTGAAAGAAGGCACATATAGATTAAGAGAACAAATGCAAAAGAAAAAAATGAAACCATACACAGACCTTACAATGTCAACAAACATTAATTCAAACTGCATCATAGAATAAATGTAAAATGTAAAACTATAAAACCTCTCAAAGAAAACAGGAGAAATCTAAGTTCCCTTGGGTTGAGTGAAGGCTCTTTACATGCAACAATAAGAGGATGATCCTTGAAGGAAAAAAGAGTGATAAGCATAACCTTATTAAAATTAAAGGCTTCACTCTGTGAAAACAATACTAAGCATAAAACAGCAAGTCACAGACTGGGGAAAAATGTGAGGCATGCATATCGAATAAGGGACTTGTACTCAAAACACACAAAAATCTTGAAGCTCAACAATTTAAAAAAAAATTTTTTTAATGAACAAAAGATCTGAACAGACACCTCACCAAAGTTGCTACACAATAAATGGTCAATAGTATATAAAAAGATGTTCAACATTATTTGGCATTAGGGAATTTCACACTAAAACAACAATGAGATATTCTCATACACCCATTAAAATGGTTAGAATCTAAAATCAGACAACACCAAATGCTAACAAGAACGTGGAGTTAAAAAAACTCTCATTCGTTAGTGCTGAGAATGAAAAGTTGTACAGCTATTCAAACAGCAGAAGACAGTTTTATAGCATTTACAAAGCTATACCTAATTTTACCATAAAATCCAGCTATTCTGTTCCTAGGTATTTACCCAGTTGATTTGAAAATATGTCTGTATACAAACCTGCACACAAATGTTTACAGCAGCTTTATGCATAATCATCAAAAACTAGAAGCAAAGGAGATATTCTTCGGTAAGTGAATGGATAAACTGTGGTACATTCATCAGATGGATAAAAAGAATCAGCAATAAAAAGAAATGAGCTATCAAGCCACAAAAAGATATAGATGAATCTTAAATATATATTGTTAAGTGAAAGAAGGCAGTCTGAAAAGATTATATATGGTGTAATTCCATTATATGTCATTTCAGAAAGACAAAATTATTTAGACAGTAGAACGTCAGTGGTTGCCAAGGGTTTGAATTGGGGGAAAAGTGAAATGGGTGAGCCACAGAGTATTTTTTTAAGGCGGTGTAATTCTTCTGTATGAAACTGTACTGGTAGATGCTATGGGCTAAATTGTGCTTAGAGATAGGGTATTTTGAAAGGTGATTAAGTTCAGCTGGGCGCAGTGGCTCACACCTGTAATCCTAGCACTTTGGGAGGCTGAGGCTTCTGGATCGTCACCTGAGGTCAGGAGTTCAAGACCAGCCTGATCAACATGGTGAAACCCCATCTCTACTAAAAACACAAAAATTAACTGGGCACGGTGGCAGGTGCCTGTAATCCCAGTTACTCAGGAGGCTGAGTTAGGAGAATTGCTTGAACCCGGGAGGTGGAGGCTGCAGTGAGCCGATATCACTCACTCCAGCCTGGGCAAAAGAGCAAAACTCCATTTCAAAAAAAAAAAAAGTGATTAAGTTAAAATGAGGCCATTTGGATGGGCCCTAATCCAATATGACTGGTGTCCTCATAAGAAGAGGACATTAAGACACGAACAACACAGATGGCCATGTAGGGACATGCCCAATAGGGACAGCCATGTGAGGGCACCAGAAGAAGCTGATGTCTGCAAGTCAAGGAGAGAGGCCTCAAGAGAAACCAACTATGTTGTCAGCTTGATCTCAGACTTCCAGCCTCCAGAGCTACAAGAATATGAATTTCTGTAGTCTATGCCTCCAGTCTGTGGTATTTTGTTATGGCAGCCTTAGTAAACTAATGCAGTAGATCCACAGTGTTATTTGTTTTTCAAAACCCATAGAACTTAACCACACAGGGAATAAACCTTAATACATGCAAAATTCAGAAAAACAAGCTAAAACAAAAAAAATTAGAAAGCTGGGGGATCCCAGGATGGAATGCAGAATCTGACAAAACAATTTATTTATTTATTTATTTATTTATTTATTTATTTATTTATTGAGACAGAGTTTCGCTCTTGTTGCCTAGGCTGGAGTGCAACGGCACGATCTCGGCTCACCGCAACCTCTGTCTCCTGGGTTCAAGCGATTCTCCTGCCTTAGCCTTCTGAGTAGCTGGGATTACAGGCATGTGCCACCAAGCCTGGCTAATTTTGTAGTTTTAGTAGAGACAGAGTTTCTCCATGTTGATTAGGCTGGTCTCAAACTCCTGACCTTAGGTGATCCGCCCGCCTCGGCCTGCCAAACTGCTGGGATTACAGGCATAAGCCACCACACCCGGCCGACAAAACAATTTAACTCTGTTACAAATGTATGAAACTACCTCACTGAAGGAGGCTGAGGGGAGCTGCCAACCTAAGTGATTGTGGAAATGAGGGGCACCTTGTAATGGCAAAAGAACTTGCACATAAGTACTGTACTCTTACTGATAAAAATGTTTCCCACAGGGATAACCAAGGCAGCCTTAATATTTCCCTCAGGTTGGCCAAAGTTTAGAGGGGCTTCTTTCTGCTTCTATGGCCATGACCTTCCTTTTCTTAGAGCATTTACTTTAGAAAACTCCTAACTCTAAAAGTTTCCTCTGCCCTTTTTTTTTATTGTTATTATTATTATACTTTAAGTTCTAGGATACATGTGCATATCCCTATTTAATAAAAGGCGCTGGGAAAATTGGCTAGCCATAAGTAGAAAGCTGAAACTGGATCCTTTCCTTACTCCTTACATGAAAATTAATTCAAGATGGATTAGAGACTTAAATGTTAGACCTAATATCATAAAAACCCTAGAAGAAAACCTAGGTAATACCATTCAGGACATAGGCATGGGCAAGGACTTCATGTCTAAAACACCAAAAGCAACAGCAACAAAAGCCAAAATTGACAAATGGGATCTAATTAAACTAAAGAGCTTCTGCACAGCAAAAGAAACTACCATCAGAGTGAACAGGCAATCTACAGAATGGGAGAAAATTTTTGCAATCTACTCATCTGACAAAGGGCTAATATCCAGAACCTACAAAGAACTCAAACAAATTTACAAGAAAAAAACAAACAACCCCATCAAAAAGTGGGCAAAGGATATGAATAGACATTTCTCAAAAGAAGACATGCATACAGCCAAAAGACAATGAAAAAATGCTCGTCATCACTGGCCATCAGAGAAATGCAAATCAAAACCACAATGAGATACCGTCTCACACCAGTTCGAATGGCGATCATTAAAAAGTCAGGAAACAACAGGTGCTGGAGAGGATGTGGAGAAATAGGAACACTTTTCCTCTGCCCTTTTTAAATGTATGTGAATCTTCTTTCTGTTTCTTACCAGTTTTATAATTCAAGAAATGCCTTTCTCAAGTACCCGGGAACCCCTGTCTTCTGTTCTCCGGAAGGGTAGGAGTCTAACTTTGATTAGTGCCAATTAGCAAACCCTAATCACAGAGAAACACATTTGCAAACTCAGGAATAACTCAATGTGCTTGACACATCCTATTGAGCAACCATCCCGCTAAGATCCCCCAGTACTTTTCCACTAGCTCGCTCAGCACTCAGCAACCCTGCTACCTTTTGTTTCCGTGGAGTTGAGTTCAGTCCTTTCCCTCTATTGTGATCGTCTTGAATAAAGTATTCCCTTTTTGTTAACTGTGTTCAGTGCATTTTTCACTTTGACAGGGATAAGGTTAACACTTCTAATACCATTACACATGTATACTAGAATTGAGCAATTAAGCAAATGGATGGCTGGTGGGGGGAGCCAGGTTCCACATGATCCATGTGGTAACTGATAGAGACCTCACTATGAACTCATGCATAGCTTAATATATATTCAGATAGTTACATATAGAAATATTTATAGGCTGGGCATGGTGGCTCACGCCTGTAATCCCAGCACTTTGGGAGGCTGAGGTGGGCGGATCATGAGGTCAGGAGATCGAGACCATCCTGACTAACACGGTGAAACCCCATCTCTATTAAAAATACAAAAAATTAGCCAGGCATGGTGGTGGCTGAGGCAGGAGAATGGTGAACCCAGGAGGTGGAGCTTGCAGTGAGCCAAGGCAGCAATATGGCACTGCAGCCTGGGCGACAGAGCGAGACTCCGTCTCAAAAAAAAAAAAAAAGAAAGAAAGAAAGAAAAAAAGAAAAAAAAAAGAAATATTTATGGATAAGTATATATACATGGTTTAGAATACACATCTGCATTTCCTTGCTCTGTCACCTCAGAGGAATTAATAGCAACAAAACCCTCATAGCAATGAGCACAACTAGCCCCAGACCTTGGCTTTTAACACCATTCTCCTAGAGAAGGAAGCAGGGCTCCTTGGAGAAATAACTAATCCTAGGACAAAAAGAGGAAATACACAAGATGAACAGGAAGCATATTTAGTGTCAGAAAGTAAGGAAATGCTAAGAAAACATTTTATACAAAGCACCACAATGATGATGGATAATTCAGAAGGACACAGGAGCCAAGTGAAAGAGATTCCGATGCCAAAACAGGGACAGATTGACTTTCCTCCAAAGCAATCAGTATGAAAAGGGAGGAAAAAAGGAACTTTACAGTGGAGAAGGCTGACAGCCACTATGTCAGCCAGATATTCAAGGTTAACATCAACAGTAACAGTAAGTAACAACAAATAACAGTAAGTCATTTGATAGTATGTACATTTGATATGATGCAGTGAAAATAATATTTTGTCTCTGAGGTTTTTCCCAAAAACATATTAGCCCAGTCTAATCATGTGAAAAACATCAGACAAATAATAATTTGAGAGTATACGGTAATTCTCTACACAGATGCTCCTTGACTTATGATAAATCCATTATAAGTTGAAAATATCATAAATAAAAAAATGTATGTAATACACATAACCTACCAAAGACAGCTGGACACAGCTTAGCCCTGCCTACCTCAAATGTGCTCGGAATACTGGCATTAGCCTACAGTTGGGCAAAATCATCTAACACAAAACCTATTTTATAATAAAGTGTTGAATGTCTCGTATAATATATTGAATACTGTACCGAAAGCGAAAAACAGAATGGCTTTTTGGATACTTGAAGTAGGGTTTCTGTTGAATGCGTATTGCTTTTGTCTCATTGTAAAGTTGAAAAATAATAAGTAGAATCATCAAGTCAAGGACCATGTGTATTATCTTGACAATATTTCTGTAAATCTAAAAGTGTTCTAAAATAAAATGCTTTTTATAAATTTTTTAAGGTTATTTAAAATCTCCATGAGATTCCATTATTCACATATTAAAGTAGTTAAAATTTCAAATACATATACAACAATAGCACATGCTGGAAGGATGCAGAGCATTTAGAACTCTCATACATTGCTGGAGAGAATGCAAAATGGTAAAGACACTATGGATAATAGTATGTTCTTTCGTGTATTTCAAATATACACTTACCATATGACTCCACAATCGCACTCAAGTTTTTTTCCAAGAGAAATGAAAAATTATATTCACATGAAAACCTGTATGTGAATATTTATAGCAGCATTATTTTCACTGTAAAAAATTGAAAACAACTCAAATGTCCTTCCATGGTTGAATAGATAACCAAGCTGTGTTATATCCATACAAGGCAGTACTATTAAACATTCAAAGTAAGAATGATTGATATACCCAACAATGGATAAATCTGAAAAGCATAATTGTAAGTTAAAAAACCTAGACACAGAAGGTTATATGCTATATGTTTCCATTTATATGGCATTCTGGAAAAGGCACAGACTACAAGGACAGAGACTGGATTTGTAGTTATCAAAGATTAGGGGTAGAAGGAGGATTTGCTTATACAGCTGCAGCACGAAGAAATAACTTGGAATGAGGGACTTTCCCATATTCTGATTGTAGTGATGGTTTCAAGACTCTATATATTTGTCAAAAATCACAAAACTGTACTCCCCAAAACAGCAAATTTTATTGTAAATAATTTTTTAAACTTACATAGTGAAAACAAAATCTTAACAATAGTCTACTTGGTGGTAGTATTTGGGGTTTTATTTTTTTTCATTCTTTTCTCTGCAGTTTAAACATTTTTAACCAATGCATGTATAACATGTACAGTTTGAAAAAAATATGGTCATTAAAGATGTGGCTGTAAGAGTTAAAAGGAAAAAAGGTACCAAGATTGGGAGAAGTGATCAAACCATCCTTATTTTGAGATTATGACAGCCTGCCTAGAAAATCAAAAAGAAGCTATTAATATAATTACAACTCCAGAGAGACTAACATTCTGACCAGATAAAAGATCAACATTCAAAAGTAAATGGTGATTCTACACATCAATAATTATTACTATCTATTAAAACATTTAATGAAAAATCCCATTTTCAAAATAGTTGCAAAAGTTATAATATCTATAGAAAAAATATGTTAAAGCAGCCATAAGGAAACTTAAAATCATGGAAATACTTAAAGGAGACTTATAGGAGACCTGGAGAGATAAAATTTGGTCAGAGATTTGAAGCTTCAATAATTATAAAAATGTCATTTATACTTTATAAATGTATAAATTCTATGTAACTGTAAAAAAAATCCCATACATTTTTATAAAATTTGAACTGATCCTAAATTTTTCTGTAGATGAACCAAAGGGACAGAAAGAACCAAGATAGTTTTGAAGAACACAGGTGTCTGGACCTATCAAGGCATGTGATAGTGAAAGCAGGACAGTGTGGTGCTGATGTGGGGCTACAGGTACAGACACCTGGGGAGAACAGAAAACCCAGGCACAAAATCATGTGCACATAGTACCCAACAAATCAGGGGGAAAGGATGTGCTATTTGGTAGATAGAACAGAGTTAACTAGTTCTTTAAATGCTTCAACAGGATCTGGATGCAGTGACTCACATCTGTAATATCAGCACTTTGGGAGACCAAGGTGGGGAGCATCCCTTCAGGCCAGGAGTTCAAGATCAGCATGGACAGCATAGTGAGGTCCCTTTCTACAAACAAACTAACTAAAATGTTTCCTTAGAAACACAGGGAAATGTTTTTCTGACCTCCAGATGGGGAAGGGTTCCTTAGAAAGGTTTCAAAAAGAACAATCCATAAAGGAAAAGATTGATTATTTTTGACATGTTAAAATAAAAACATACACAAAATATATAATAAATAACATGAAAGACAAGATAGACAAGGAGAAGATTAGCTGTATATGTAACAGAAAGAGGATTAGTATCAAATACATACACCTCAAAATCATTAAAAAGCGAATGATTCAACAAGCAAATGGAAAAAAAGTTGTGAATTAGGCAACCTGAATGGGCAATAAATATGCCAAACACTCAGCTTGCACCACTAATCCAGAAAAGAAAAATTAAAATTACTATGAGACACAATTTCTTATCCATTCGATTGGTCAAAAAAATACAGGTTGGGTGGTATAAAAATTGACACAACCACTTTGGAGATGAATCTGGAGATATCTACCACGTTGGAAGATGAGACTACTGTGTGAACAGCAAATTTCTCTTGGGAATACAACTAGAACTATGGTTTCTAAATGCTTCTCACTGGATCCAATGAAAATCCATTTTACATCATCCACCAATAAACAGAACATATATATGTGTATGAGATATATGTGTCTGTGTGTATTTCCATGAAAAATACTTACTCTTACCACACGTGACACACTGGTTTTTAAATTTCTATTGTACTACATCTCTTCACAATGCTGGCCTTACCCACTACGGATTTAATGTTCCACTAATAGGTCAAGACTTGCTGTTTAAAGAACTCTTTGCTTCTAAGGTCCTTAACACATGTACTAAGAGACACATACAGGAAAGTTCATTATGATTTTGTTTATAACAAAAATTTGGAAACATCTTAAATGACTTTGACAAAATAAATACGTTAGGGTATTACTATATACAGATAGTAATATATATAAAATACATAATATGCACGAGTGTGGTAAAAGTTTATAACATACAAATGTAGTAAAAGTTCATAATATCTAGTAAAAGGGTTTTTTTGTTTGTTTGTTTGTTTTGTTTTGTTTTTTTAGAAGGAGTCTTGCTCTTGTTGCCCAAGCTGGAATGCAGTGGCCTGATTTTGGCTCACTGCAACCTCTGCCTTCCCAGATTCAAGCGATTCTCCTGTCTCAACCTCCCGAGTAGCTGGGATTACAGGCACCCGCCACTATGCCTGGCTAATTTTTATATTATTAGTAGAGATGGGGTTTCACCATGTTGACCAGGCTGGTGTCGAACTCCTGACTTCGTGATACACCCGCCTCCACCTCCCAAAGTGCTGAGATTACAGGCGTGAACCACCGCGCCCGGCTGTAAAAGTTTAAAACATGCATGAGACCCTGACACGCCGAAGTTAAGAGAACAGGCACTCCTGGTGCGCAGGGTGGAACCACACAAGAGCTTCAAATATACATCTAAAAGGTTATGGTTTACATAACTGGTGGAAAATGTGGCAAAATGCTGAAAATGTGGCCAAATGCTAGCAGTTGGCAAAGTCTACCTTTCTGCATACATTATATATTTCATAACTTAAGAAGCATGAAACAGAAGAGCTGGACTGGGAACGGGAGGAGACAGCAGCAGTTTGAGCGGGAGAAACATCAGGGAGACCGGGACTGGCTTTGCTCTGTCGTGTCTGGTTCGCGTCTGGAAGGCCTGGGCCGGGGCCTCCCCATACAGCAGTCACTTCCCGTTCCTTCCGTCTTCTTTAATTCTCGAGACAGTCTGGAGTGACGGGGATTACCGCACGCCTGTCCCAGCTGAGTAAAGTCAAGCACGGTCGCTGGCCCTTGCAGCTGAGACGCGGGGGCGCCTTCCCGACAGCGAGGCGGCGCTTCCCAGCGCAGGGCACGGCCCCTGGCGGCCGGGGAGGAGACGGGCGCCGAGCGCGGCTCACGCAGGGGTGACCAGGCACACAGGAGCGCGCTCCCACTCTTCAAACACACCCACGCGGAGGCCGCTTGCTCTGTAGCTTCACTTTCCTGCGACGTCGGCAGCCGCAGAGAAAAGCCGCCTGGCGTCGTCGAGTGCAGAGAAAGCCTGGAACGCACAGTCCGGGGCCCGGGCGAGCTCGGTAAGGAGCCAAACTGGCTGGGCACAGAAACAGCCTGAGCCTCAAATCGAGCAGCCAGGAGGAGCCTGCAGGAGGGAGCCTGGCTCGGGTCTGCAGCTGGAAGACCTCACCCGCCAGCCCCAGGCGCGTTTGCCCGGCCACGGTGGGCGGCCACGGTGGGGGTGGTGCTGGCGTCTGTGTCCCAGGAGAGGCGCGCGGCTTTCATGAGGCTTGGGCACAGAGGCGCTCTGTGAGCTGTCACGTGCGATGCATTGTTCACATTACCCTCTCTCACTGTCCTCTGCAACACTGTTCAACGGGAAAACCACGACCAAAGGCGGGGTGGTGCCCTGAGCACCATGAGCTCCGGCTCTGCTGGCACCAGCCCGCATCCCGCGCCACGCTCCTCCAGCGGGTGTCACCTGTAGTTCCTGTGCGCCTGTTTCTCCCCAGCTCTGCTCCTGGGTCCCTGAGTGTCAGGGCCCCGCTGGGCCCTTAGCCGCGTCATTGCACGGAGCAGCCCAGGCTTCTTCCTTTAGGCCGACTTAGCTGCTGAAAGACAATATGCCAGCTAGCTCCGGGTCCACTTCGCCTTCTAGGACTGCGGTGACAGATGATGAAACAAATCCTTACAAGAGAGGGGGTGAAACCATGTAAGTGCAGGCCCTGGTGGCTGGGCCCAGGCTCCCAGGAACAAGAGCAGGCTGAACTGTGGGGCCGCGTGCAGGATGCTTGCAGGAGTGGTTTGTTTCACCCACCCAGCTCAAGCTTCCTCTGTCTCTGAGAGCCCAAACCACTTTCCCTAAATATCAGGACATTCTTTAGGTCCTGAAACATAGGCATGTCCCCTAATAATGCCACTCTCTCGTCACTGCACTGGCATTGGATGCCTTGTGTTACCTTAGGTATTAGTCAGAGGGGGCTGGGTAACAAACACCAGAGGCTGGGTGACTCCAAACACTGAAGCTGATTCCCCCAGGCTGCTGGAGGCTGAAGTTCGTGGTCAACGTGCCAGTGAGGTTGTTTCTCCTGAGGCCTCTCTTCCTGGCCCACTGACAGTGTCCTCCCTGTGCCCTCACATGGCCTTCCCTCTGCATGTGTCTGTGTCCCCATCTCTTATTATAAGGACACCAGTCACCTTGGATTAGGGCCTGGCCCTGGGACATCATTTTGCCTTAGTTACCTCTTTGAAAATCCTGTCTCCAAATACAGAACCATTCGGAAGTGCTCAGGGTTATAACTTCAATGTATGAATCTGGGGGGAAGACACAATTAATTCTGTAACACGTTATGACTGTCCATGTGCCCTGACTCTCCCCAGGGGGCCAGGCACCCCTTTGCTGTGCTCCCAGGGCCCCCTCTACCCACCAATAAAGTAGCACTTAGAATGTGCTGTACATGCTCACCTGTTCGCACCTAGGCCTCCAATGGCACCCCCACCACCAGAACACTAACCCCTGGTCAGTAAGGTGCTGTCTCTACCTGCATCCCCAGTGCTATGAGGTATTGTGGAAGGCGTTATTGCATGAGGCAGGGAGCCTGCCCTGTCTAACTGTAGGGTAAACGCCTGGTTCACACCACCCAGGTGGCAGGCATCACATGCTTTCTAAGCATACAAGCAAACTTGATTATTGACGTCTCATTCCTACAATCAAATACTATATTCTCACTGAAAAAAAAAAAAAAAACTAAGAAAACATAAGAAACGTACGTCTTAACACATTTGCCTTCTCATCACACTAGGCTCTAATAAGAGGATCCCTGCCGCTTGCCTTCTGCATTGTGCCACCTTCTCTTGGCTCCTCACACTGGAAGTGACATCTGGGCAGGCTCAGCTCAAACACATCTTTCCCAGCTCTTTTCCCCAGGTCAAGAGTTCCCCGGGAGGGCATACTGTAACTATGTGTGGAAACGTCTCTCTCCCGGGATTCTGCAAGCGTCTCAAGGGCAGGAAACCCCACGATCCATCCAGTCTTACCAGAACGCACGCACGGCTCCACTGGAGATGCTCGATGCATGTTCGGAAGCAGATACGTGAGTGAATAAAAGCTGAAGCCCAATCAGTCTTTCATTTTCTAAGTAGACTTTCCATTGTTATGACTTCGTTTTCTCTATTACCTCTGCCCCAGAATTCATACTTTCATGAATGGTTAAGAAAATTTTGAGCCTTATGCAAACGTTTTCCCAGAATATAACCAGTGCCTGGTATCTTTGGCCCTCTGCGCACACTTTTTGGGAGCTGAAATGGTTCCTTAAATCACATCAGACTGCTCATCTTTCCTCCCTGTCAATCATCATAGGGCACTGACAAATCCATCCATTCATTCAACACAGTGAGTGCATTGATCTAACCCTGGGAAGCAGCAATGAAGATGCAGTCTCTTTTCCTCCAGCTATTTCCAGGCCTATGGGGAGAGTGCTGTGCAAACAAATTAAAATACACCCAAGTAAATATCCAGGCCCTGTGGGAGAAGTCTCAAGAGTTCAATGAGATGCCAGGAAGGGCATGACAGATGCTACCCCAGGCTTCGAGAACAGTAGGCACTGTCCAGCCCTAGGCAGGCCCTTAGCTGAGCCTCAGGGACCACCTGAGTGGGGCCAGGGACCCCTGCAGAGGCAGGAGACATGCACGTTGGGCTGGCCCAGAGAGCTCAGGCATCCATCCAGGATGGTTGCAACTGAGGCTTGTGGAAGGGTGAGCTGGATGCAGTTGCATGTTCGGCCACAGCCAAACCATGGAGGGCCCTGTGCATCCTGCTGAGAAGTCTGGATTCCTCTCTTCAGCTCTCGGCTTCACTCACCTGCTTTGGATTTATGCACAACACCTACAAAAATAGGTCATGGAGAGTACTGAGGAGCTCCATGGAGAGGAGCCCCAGAAAAGGGACTGCAGGAGACATGAGAGCTGGTGGAAGGTGAGTTGAGGTAGAAATAGCAGGGACCAGTCTGAGGCAAGGCCAGGTGCAGGGGAGGGCAGCTTGGGAGCCAGAGCCCAGGGGAGACTCAGGCAAAGGGAAAGGTGGGTTCTCAAAGCTTTGTGTATTTCATTTTCCTTTTAAGTGTTTATTCCACTCAGGATGCTTATTACAACTTCTTTGTACTGTAGACATTTGTAAACACCCACCAGTGGATGGTACATTCTTGGAGGGCAGGTACTTGCTTTACTCACCTTTATATCCTATAATCATGAGCACACTAGGGAGCCCAGTCAGAATGTGTTGAATGTACTTGGAAGTAAGTCAGCGAGTAAATGGCATCAAGTTAGATGTAGGAGCTTATTTCTTTTCAATCTTTTTCTAATTTTTTCTGAATCCAATCATCAAGCAGCCCTAGAATTCTATACAGACACCTAAATCAGCCTGTGTTTGTTCAAAAGAGGACAGAGAGGGTTTCCACCACACAGAAGAGAGATTGGAAAATAAAGTCAGGCAAATAATATGAAAGTTGTGTTAGTCCTGAGCTCAAAGTGAGCAGAGGACAGATTTCATTGAGGTGTCTGTTTCCCACTTAGAACATCCCCTTTTATACAGGAAGAAGACAATAATTGTTTATTGGATGAATGAAAAAGATATGAATGAATCAATAATAATGATAAAGATAGAAAGAAGAAAGTGTCATTAATAAGTAGATTTCATGAATTGACAAAACTGTCCATCCATGCCATGTGGTAAAATGAAACACAACCAAAAGAAGTGGCTTTCAAAATGTTGATTAAACCCAGCCCATTTCTGATCTATTTAATTTAATTATTCAGAGTCCTTGGTCTTCAAACTCTAGTTCTGGCCTCAGTTTTCTTCTGATGTGCTATAATGAGTCAGTCCTCAGCCAAAGGCTTCCCGTAGCACTACCCTTAAAAGAGTTATGCAGCTGTATCCCTCTGGATCATAGAGCAGAGGGCTGTGATTGGATAGTGATGACTACCATGGCACATGCCCGAATGGTGGGACACATAACATGTGATTTCACCAAAACAGCAGTAAGCTTTTTAGGATGCTAGAAGCTGCCAAATCATTCAATAGCTCGCCTTTTGACCTATTGGTTCAATTTGTAAACATGCACTTAGTGATGACTTAGGGAAACAATGGGAAAAGGTAGGAGACTGGGCATGAATTCCAACTCTGCCACCCACAAACTGTGTACAACATGCTGAATCCCTTTGGGCCTCATTTTGGTCTGAAAAATAGAGATCCTCAGTCTGGTTGTGGGAATGTTGTCCTCATGCCTCACTAGCACACCCTGGAGACCATTAAACTTGTGCTGAATGCATGTGTACATGGGTCAACAAATAAATGGTACGGATGGTGCACCGAATGTACTCAGGGAATGGCATCAAGTGTCAGCTCTCATTTTCACTGATCTGCTGTGAAAACTTTTATCTACCCTATAAAAGTGGGTAGTAAGGGAGGTGCATCAGGTCGCCCCCTTCAGAATAGTCCCACACCATTACCCTGTGTGGTAAACACAGTCTTAAAATTGGAGATGGTCCCCCAAGTTCCCAGGGACCATCTCCCAGTTATTCAATCAAATCCTAATGTAGATGCTGCTAGTAAGAGATTTTGCATATGTGATTAAGGTTCCAAATCAGCTGACTCTAAGAGAGGGATCTCACCCTTAGTGGACCTGATCTAACCAGATGAGACCTTACAAGGCTCTTCCTCACAAAAGAGGTTTGAAGTGTGAGAGGGATTCAGCACAAAGGAAATTCTGGGCTGCTAGCTTTGAAGATGTGCTGCGGGCACATCTTAATTTACTTTTGTATACCCAACATGGTGTATGTTACATAGTATGTACTCAGCAAGATTTTTTTTTCTTTTTTGCAATAAACTGAAAAGGTACAGAATTATCAACTCACAACTTTGAGGTTCCTATAATAAAAATGGGCACCATTTCTGCCCTCCCCTTAATCCTGACCTCTAGGTGCTAGAGGTGTCGTTGGACATAGCAGAGAGTACTGAAGATTTCCACTTTGTCATATATCACATATAGTATATGTGTGTGTGAGCACACATGTGTGTGTATGCATGTGTGTGTGTTTCATTTTGGCCTAAACAACAGGAATTTATCATCTTGTATCTCTGAAGGTTGAAAGTCCAAGACCAAGGTGCAGCATGGTTGCTTCTCTCTGAGGGCTGTGAGGGAACAGTTGGTTCCAGGCCTCTCTCCTTGGCTTGGTGATGGCTGTCTCATCCCTATGTCTTCACATCATCTTCCCTTTAAGCATGTTTGTGGGTTGTGTCCACTTCTTATAAACATGCCAGCCATCCTGGATTAGCATCCACCCTCTGGACCTCAGGCTCACTTTTAGGCACCTGAGCAGCACCACAATTTTACTAATTACACAACTGTATTATACAACTTTACTACTAACATCTGCAATGATCCTATCATCTAATAAGATCACATTCAGCAATATTCAGGGGCCTCTCATGGATTTAGGAGGGGGACGCAGTTCAACCCATAACATATGCCAAGTAAGGACAAAGAAAATTTTCCCATCAAGAGCCCAGCCCTGATTAAATCCAACTCTAGTCAAGTGCTTACTGTGTAGGAGATCACACAGGATCATAGGATCATAGGATCCTGCGCTAAGGCAGTAAAATGGAAGAACTGAGTCTCTCTGCCTTTCAGGATCTGGGGGTGGGACGACAGTATAATAGTGCCTAGCATGGTTCCTGGCACATCAGAGGTATGCCATAAATGTTTAAAGAATATGGTCCTGTTCTGGGAGTCAGAAACCCTAGACTTTAGATTTCTGGTTTTGCCACTTGTTTGCTGTGTAGCACCAAAGCCACTTCCAGCCTCTGAGGCTTTGTCTTATAATTTAAATCAAATAAGAAATGGCATGATTACAGTAGGATGCAATGGCAACTGAAATACAACCATGCCCTCAGGAGAAAGCATTGTCGTCCACAACATTAATCAGTTTGTAGGTCATGTTTGCTAAACAGACTAATTTTCTTCTACCAAATCAAGTGAGAATTCTGATTTTTCATTACAATTCTCAAAAAGCAACATTTCTATCCCTCCCACCAGTTACAGGTACAGGTGTACCTCATTTAATTGCAGTTTGCTTTATTGTGCTTCCCAGATACTGTGTTTTTTTGTTTGTTTGTTTTTCACAAATTAAAGGTTTGTGGCAACCCTGTACCAAGCAAGTCTGTTCAAGCCATTTTCCCAACAGCACGTGCTCACTTCATGTTTCTGTGTTACATGTTTCAAACTCACCGCGGAAGGGTAAGTACTAGACTGGTAAATTAGGGAAAAGTATTGGGATTCTTGAGTACCCAGAGCCTGTAGAGAGGGAACCTGTAATACACAGAGTCCAAATCTCACTCTCAAAAATCTAAACGGATTAACTAAAATAATTAAATGTGTCATTGAAACATGAGCTAGCATAATTTCTGATTAGACCAGAATGAGCAACCCTTTATTCTAGCTATCTCAGAGGAGAAAGTGTGATTCATTCTAGGAGAAAATAATATTTTTTCTCATCTCTATAATTTTTTAAAACATAATGCCTCACCAAAAATTATAAAAGGTGCAAAGAATTAAAAATTATCATAAATGTAAATAAACGGAAAAAATGAGATTCATAATCAAGAGAAAGAATATTCAATAATCAGCTGACCCACAGATGACCCAGATGTTAGAATTAGCAGGCAGAGACTTTAGGTGCTGTTGTTATAGTAAAGACATTAGAAGAACAGATGAAAAAAGAGGGAATTTCAGTATGGAAATGGAATTCTGAAAAAATTAGGCATTTCAGATCAGAAATTATTTGAAATTAATAAATTAAACAAATAATAATTAAATTAATAAATCCTGAGTTTAGCAAAACTAAGGACATAGAAAAAAAGATTAGTTAATAAGAAGACAGTGTTAAATAAATTTTCCAAACTGAGGCCAAAAAAGAGAAAAAAAAAAAAATAACAGACCACGAGAGACATGTAGGACAGTGAAAAGACAGAAGTATTTGAAGAGATAACAGCTGAGAATGTTCCAAAACTGATCAAAGATATCAACTAACTGATTCAAGCAGGATAATAAGAAAAATACACATAGGCGCTCTGTAATCAAACTGCTGAACACCAAAAATAAAAATAAAAGTTGAAAACCAGCACTCCCCACAACCCCCCAAAAAGATATGGGAATAGCAATGAGAATTCCAAGTGTCTTGACAACAGAAATGATGGAAGCCAAATAATAAAAGGATATCTTTAAAGTGTTAAAACTAAAACTGTCTAAACTAGAATTCTATATCAAGTAAAAATCATTTAAACTTGTAATTGAAATAAAGACATTTTTAGTCAAACAAAAACTAAGAACATTTGTTTGTAAGCAAAGCTTACCCTCAAATAAATAATTAAAACTCAAGTTAACCAAAAATAATACCAGCCAGAGGCACAGTTTTACAAGAAGAAATGAGCATCAGCAAGTAAACACACATGTGCGTGTGAACACACACACTCGTAAGTATGGAGAACTTTTTATGTTAAAGACCGTTGATGGCTAAGAACAACAAAAAATGTACTCTGCAGTTGATAACATACAGAAATAAAATATATGAAAATAGCACAGATGGCGTGAAAGTATAAATGGAATTACATTGTTTTAAGCTTCTAAAAAAATACTAATTCAAAGTAGTTTATAATAAATTAAAGATGCATATTGCTATAACCACTAAAAAAGTTAAAAGGACATTACTAGGTAGTCCATGTAGAGTACAAATGTTATATTATAATAAAAATTACTAAGTTTTAAAAAGAAAGAAAAAAAGAACAAGGAAACAAGGAAAAGAAGGGCAAACAGAACACAAACTGTAAGGTAATAAACTTACTCATGTCAATAGGCATATTAAATCAAAATGAGCTAAACAATCTAATTTAAAGACAGATATTGTCAGATGGGATAGATGAGACCAAATTATATGGTGCTTATAAAACACATAGTTTAAGTGAAAGGACAAAAAGTCATGTGAAACTAAATGGTTGGGAAAATGTGACATGCAAATATTAGCCACAAGAAAGCTAATGTAGCCACGTAAGTATCAGATGGAGTAAACTTCAAGACAAGGAAAAGTTGGGAGATAAATAAAAGTATCTCATAATTAAATAGATCAATTTATTTGAAAGACATGACATTTCTAAATCTGTATGTTTCTAATTACATAGCATCAAATAACATAAAGCAAAAATTAGCATAACTATTGAGTGAAAATATACAAATTCACAATCAAAGCCACATAGTTTTACTCACACAGCTCAGGAATTGATAGAACAAGCAGATGAGAAAAATCAGTAAATATAGAGAAAAATTTTAAAGTGCTATTAGACAATTTAACCCCATTGATGACTATAGAACTACATCTAACTATTGCAGAATAAACATTCATTTTAAGAACTTGTGGAATATTCAGCAAAAGAGATCAAATGCTTAACTGTAATGGAAGTCTCAATATGTTTCAAAGAATTGTAATTAGAGTATGCTTTAAGGAAAAAATAGAATCAAATATAAAGTCAATAACAAAGACAACTAGGAAGTCCTCAGATATTTGAAAACTGAACAGCACATTGCTAAATAATTTATGAGTCTAAGAAAGAATCAAACAGAAATTAGAATATATTTGGAACTGAGTAGTAAAGAAAGTAAACATATGAAAATTTGTGAGATACAGTTAGAGCAGGGATTAAGGAGAATTCTATAGCTTTAAATACTATGTTAGAAAAAAAGAGAAATGTTTAATATTAATGACCTAAGTATCCATCTCACGAAACTAGAAAACAGAAAAGTAAATTAAACCAAGGCAAATAAAACAAAAAAATTGTATGATAAAAGATGCAATAATTTTTTTAAAAGGTATAAAATGGAAAAAAAAGATAAATGAATCTAGTTTGGTTATTAACAAGGCTGAGTAAAACCAATCAACTTTTGTCAAGACTGATAAAAATAAATAAAAACACACAGATTACCAATAGAAAAAAATGAAAAAGGAGACATTACTACAGAGCCTATAGGAATTGACAGGCTAATAGAAGGGAAAGGAACTTTCAGAATAGTAGAGAAGCGGGGGAGGATTCTCTTTCCAACAAAACAACCATTCAACTAGGGAAAACCAGATGTATTAGTCAGGGTTCTCTAGAGGGACAGAACTAATATGATAGATATACAAACGTAAAGGAGAGTTTATTAAGTAGTATTAACTCACACAATCACAAGGTCCCACAATAGGTCATCTGCAAGTTGAAGAGCAAGGAAGCCAGTCTGAGTCCCAAAACTGATGAACTTGGAGTCTGATGTTCGAGGTCAGGAAGCATCCAACTTGGGAGAAAGATGTAGGCTGGGTGGCTAAGCCAGTCTAGCCTTTTCATGTTTTTCTGCCTACTTTTTATTCGCTGGCAGCTGATTAGATGGTGCCTACCCAGATTAAGAGTGGATCTGCCTTCCCAAGCCCACTGACTCAAATGTTAATATCCTTTGGCAACATGCTCACAGACTTATCCAGAATCAATACTTTGCATCCTTCAATCCAATCAAGTTGTCATTCAGTATTAACCATCACATCAAGCTAAAAGACAAAGAAAACAAAAATAAATAAATCTGAGCAGGAATTCAGTGATTGCACAGTTCAGGAAAGACCATATGGTAAGCTACAAAGCAAGCCTTAATAAATTTCAAATGATTGAAATCATACAAAGTATGATGGGCAGCAATGGCATAAAATTATAAAACAAGAAAAGAAAATTTATGGAATCCAGTAATATGTAGAAATTTAGCAACACTTCAAAATAACTGGTGAGTCAAAGAGAATTCACATGGGAAATAATAAAATACCTTGAGATGAATAAAAATGACAACACAACACTTATGGGCTATAGCTAAAGCAGTGGTCAGATGGAAACCTATGGCTATAAATGCCTGTATTTTTTAAAAAAGAAAGGTCTCTAATCAATAGCATAAATATGTACAGTTTATTAAATTAGAAGAGTATTATAAATTGAAATTAAACAGAAAATAATAACTATTACAATAAAAAATAAAGTGGAGAATAGAGAAATGATAGAAAAATTTTAAAACCAAAAGCTGTTTGTAAAAATTAACAGAATTGACAAGTATTTGGCTACATGACTCAAAAATATAGAAAAGTAAACCTACCAAAATCAGGAATGAAAGAGGGTGTATGTGATTATTGACTTTACAGAAATAAAAAGGGTAACAAGAGAATACTATGAACAGCCATTTACTGACTTGTTTTGTTCAAGTTACTGATAACTGAAATTGACGAATTCCTTAAAAGATACAAACTACCAAAAATGACTCAAAAACAAATGGAAAATCTGAGTAGATCTATAACAAGAGACTTTAGTACTTTTCAAGTACTATAGTACTTGAAACTAAAATTGAACCACAGACTAAAATTGAACCCCAGACAGTTTCAATGGTAGTTTCCACTGACCACTTTTTAAAAAATGAATTAATATGAATTTCTCATAAAGTCTTCAGAAAAAATGAAGATAAGAAAATACCTCTCCACTCATTCTATGAGGTCACTATCACCCTGATACCAAAACCAGACAAAGATGTTACATGTACAGGAAACTACAAACCAGCCTCCCTTATGACCACAGACACAAAAATCCTCTTCGAAATACTAGCAAATGAAATTCAGCAAGTTACATAAAGGATTATATACTGTAACCAACTAGGATTAATCCCAGGAATCCAAGGTCATTTTAGCATAAGAAAATCAATCAATTAAATGTATAAATGATCAAAATTGTATGTTCATTTCAATAGAGAAGAACATTTGACAAAATCTAGTAGCCTTTCATAATTTAAAGATTTTAAAAATTCAACAACTAGGAATAGAAAGAAACTTCCTCAACCTGATAAAGGGCATCTACTAAAAACTCATAGCTAATATCATACTTAGTGGTGAAAGACTAAATGCTTTTCCTGTAAGATTAGGAAAATGACAAGAAGGTCTACTCCTGCCACTTGTATTCAACATTGCGCTGGATGTTCTAGTCAGGCAATTAGGTAAGAAAAAGAAATAAATGCCATCTGCATAATTCTGTTTATGGAAAATGCTTAAAAATCTATTACAAAGTAGTTAAGCTAATATCAACAATGTTGATAACTTTGAGTTACCAAACTATCAATTCTGAGATTGGCAATGTTGCAACATACAAGATCAAGATACAGAAATCAGTTGTATGCCTATATTTTAGCAATAAACAACCCAAAAATTGAACTAAAAAAATCTTTTACAGCTGGCCGGGCGCGGTGGCTCAAGCCTGTAATCCCAGCACTTTGGGAGGCCGAGACGGGCGGATCACGAGGTGAGGAGTTCGAGACCATCCTGGCTAACACGGTGAAACCCCGTCTCTACTAAAAAATACAAAAAACTAGCCGGGCGAGGTGGTGGGCGCCTGTAGTCCCGGCTACTCGGGAGGCTGAGGCAGGAGAATGGCGTAAAAACCCGGGAGGCGGAGCTTGCAGTGAGCTGAGATCCGGCCACTGCACTCCACCCTGGGCGACATAGCGAGACTCCATCTCCAAAAAAAAAAAAAAAAAAAAAAAATCTTTTACAATAACATCAAAAATAATAAAATACACAAGAATAAATTGAATAAATGTAAGACTTGCAAAATGAAAACCACAAACCATTTTTGAAAGAAATATCTAAATAAGTAGAAAATATCCATGTTCATGGATTAGAACAATTAACATTGTTAAATGGAATTACTTCTCGCCAGGCACGGTGGCTCACGCCTGTAATCCCAGCACTTTGGGAGGCCGAGGCGGGCGGATCACAAGGTCAGGAGATCGAGACCACGGTGAAACCCGGTCTCTACTAAAAATACAAAAAATTAGCCGGGCACGGTGGCGGGCGCCTGTAGTCCCAGCTACTCAGGAGGCCGAGGCAGGAGAATGGCGTGAACTCGGGAGGCAGAGCTTGCAGTGAGCCGAGATTGCGTCACTGCACTCCAGCCTGGGCGACAGAGCAAGACTCCGCCTCAAAAAAAAAAAAAAAAAAAAAAGAAAGGGATTACTTCTCAAACTGATATGCAGACTAAATGTAATCCCTATCAAAATCCTATCTTGTTTTTTTGCTAATATTGGCGGGATGATACTAATAATTCATATGGTAATACATGGGGCCTAGAATAGCCAACATATTGAATAAGACAAACAAAGTTGGAAAATTCACACTTCTAAATTTCAAAACTTACTACAAAGCTATGGTAATCAAAACAGTGTGGTACTGGCATAAGGGTAGACACACTGGTCAATAGAACAGAATTGGGAATGCAGAAATCAATCCATATATCTATGAACTAGTTGGTTTTCACAAGGTGGAGATTCAGTGGGAGAAAAAGTAGTCCTTTCAACAAAAGATTCTGTGACAGCTGGATTTTCACTTCGAAGAAAAGAAGTTGGACCCATATCCTACACCATACACAAAAATTAACTCAAAATAGATGATGGTGCTTAAATGTATGAGCTGAAATTTAAAACTCTCTAAGAAGAAAACTTAGGAGTAAGTGTTCATCATATTGGTTTAAGCTATTTTTTATATGACATCAAAAACACAAGCAGCAAAAGACAAATCTATAAATTGGAGTACATCAAAATTAAAATCTTTTATACTGCTAATAATACTACCAAGAAAAGTGAAGGAAAAACACCACACAGAATAGGAAAATATATCTGTAATTCCTATACCTGATAAAAGAGTCATATCAAATTCCCTTTAAATCATTTTTAAAAATATGAATAACCCAACTTTAAAAGTGGGCAATGAAACTCAATAGATATTCCTCTGAAGAATATGTGCAAATGGCCAGTAAGTACATGGAAAGGTGTCAACAGTTACCATATTGCCCAGAAAACCCACACCATAGTATATATTCATGAGAAATGAAAACATATGTTCACAAATATCTTGTACACATATATTCAGAACAGCATTATTCAGAATAGCCATAAAGTGAAAATAATACATAATTTGATGGAAAGTGTCCATCAAATTATGAATGATTAAAAAATTGTGTATATTCACATAATGAATTATTATTTGGCAACAGAAAGGAAACAAGTACTAATATATACCACAACAGAGACAAACCTTAAAAAAGTTATCGGAGGTGAAAGAAACCAGTCACAAAATACTACATATTGCACAATTTCACTCCTATGAAATGACTAATACTGACAAGTTCATAGAGACTGAAAGTAAATTACTGACTGCCAAGGTTTGGAGAAGGAGGAGAGTACTCATTGCTAATGGATATGAAGTGATGAAAATATTAACTTAGATTGAAGTGATAGTTGCACAATTCAGTGAATATAGTAAAAACTAATAAATTGTATAATTTAAAAGAGTCAATTTTATGGTACTTAAATTACATCTCAATAGTTTTTTCAAATTGGTAATAATAAGAAAGTTTTAAACAACCTTATGCTAACAATTTTGACAATTTAGATGAAATGGACAAATTACTTTAAAAACACAATTTACAAAACTGACACCAGAAGAAATAGAAAAATCTGAATTAAAAATATAATAACAAAAATAATTGTTAAGAAATTGAATCACTATAATATTTCTGTAAAAAGAACTCCAGGCCCAAATAGTTTCACTGGTGAATTCTATCACATTAGGAAGCAATAATACCAATATTACACAATATTTTCTTTAGAAAAAAGGGCACATATCTTTACAATTCCCTACATAAATAACCCTGCTACCAAAGTTTTACAAATATATATTTTTTAAAGAAAATTAGAGATTATTCAAGAACAGAAATCATAAATAAAATATCAGCAAACTTAAACAACTCAGTCACAGCTCACCACAGCCTCAACCTCCTGGGTTCAAGCATCAAGCGGTCCTCCCACTTCAGCCTCCCAAGTAGCTGGGACTACAGGCATGCACCACCACATCTAGCTAATTTTTGCATTTTTTGTAGAGACAGGGCTTCATCATGTTGCCCAGGCTGGTTTTGACCTCCTGGGCTCAAGCAATCCTCCGGCCTTGGCCTCCCAAAGTGCTAGGATTGCAGGCATGAGACATCGTGCCCAGCCAACAGCATCTTAAAGGTATAATGCATCATGATCAAACAACGTTTAAGGCAAGACTGCAACATTTAACATGTAAAAATCATTATATTACGAGAATAAAGAAGGAAATTCATGAAATCATTTTATCACATTCAGGAAAAGTGCTTGATAAAATTCAACACCTATTCATCTTTAAATCTGAAAAAATCTTCCAGCAATTTGGAAACTTGCACAATCTATATACCTAAGATAGATGATAGATGGGTGATAGATGATAGATAGATAGATAGATAGATAGATAAGAGAGATGACAAAACAATGCATCACCACCACCACCCCCACACACACAGAGTACTCTTAAACCTTTTCTGTGATCTGGAGTAGCAGTGTCTCTCAAATTTAGTGTGCATTCCCACCTGGAAGGCATGGTGAGTCCCATCTCCAGGGTTTCTAATTCAATAGGAGATCCATGGTGGGCTTCGAGAATTGACATTTTTGCTTCTCTAGGATCACACACTGAGAACAACTGTCATATAATATAAATATCACTGGAATCATATGTAATTTAAAGGTTAGGTGAACAACTGTAAAAACATTTTCACCCAGTCTCTACTTAATGGTATCCTGCTGAGAGGTGAAGACAGTTGAGCTTCTGGCTTAGGTGGGGACTTGGAGAACTTTTCTGTTTAGCTAAAGGATTGTAAATGCACCAGTCAGCACTCTGTAAAAATGCACCAATCAGCACTCTGTGTCTAGCTAAAGGATTGTAAATGCACCAATCAGCACTCTGTAAAAATGCACCAATCAGTACTCTGTGTCTAGCTAAGGGATTGTAAATGCACCAACCAGTACTCTGTGAAATGGACCAATCAGCAGGACGTGGGCGGGGTCAAATACGGGAATAAAAGCTGGCCACCCCAGCCAGCAAGGGCATCCCACTGGGGTCCCCTTCCACGCTGTAGAAGTTAGTTCTTTCCGTCTTCACAATAAATCGCTGCTGCTCACTGTTTGGGTCCGTACTACTTTAATGAGCTGTAACACTCACTGCAAAGGTCTGCGGCTTCATTCCTGAAGTCAGCAAGACCACAAACCCACTGGGAGGAGCAAACAACTCCGGACACACCACCTTTAAGAGCTGTAACATTCACTGCGAAGGTCTGGGGCTTCACTCCTAAAGTCAGTGAGACTACAAACCCACCGGAAGGAAGAAACTCTGACATGTCTGAAAATCTGAAAGAACAAACTCCAGACACACCATGTTTAAGAGTTGTAACACTCACCACAAAGGTCTGTGGCTTCATTCTGAAGTCAGCAAGACCAAGAAGCCAGCAGAAGGAATAAATTCCAGACACACTGCTGGTTGTCATTCCAAATTCTTCATTGGTAACTGCCTTATTAAAATTTTCTATTTATTTTTGAATCTTCGATGCTCTACATTTTTCTAAGAGACCATCCATGTTCTCTTTTTTTGCCCAGGCAAAAATATTCTCATAATTTTGTTCTTCTCTGTTCATGATTTGCCTTTTTTTTCTTATTTCTAATTTCTTTTTGTTCTTAATTGATCTTGCGAGAGTCTTGTTATTTTTTGGTCCTTAAGAATAAACAAAACAGATTTTATTTGTTCTTTTTACTATTATTTTTTTCTTTGAAGATTCCAGAAGTATTTATCATTATTTCTTAGTTTTTAGTTAATTTAGGTTTTTTAAGACAATTTCTTCTCTTTACTTGCTCCTGGCTCCTTCATCATCAGTCCTTCTCTTTCGTAATGGAGACCAATGAAGCATTAAGTTGCATCTGGGTGTAACATCACCTATGGCTCCAGGCGTGCATTCTTTTCATTTCTTGATTTCTAGGTATTTAGTAATTTCTGGTTTACCTCTCCTTTGAATCCTTGGCATCTAGAAACACCCTTTGGCCTGACAGAATGTTATCTAACCCGGATGAACGATTCTTGGGTTGTGGTCTATTTTCTTCAGGGTTTCTTTAAGGTTCTTCTGCTGTCTTTTAGTTTCCAATGTTGCAGATCAGAAAAACATAAACACATTTATATGTCCTGACCTCATTAATTTTCCCTTGTTAATAAGCTGTTGTTTCTGTTGGAAGGCATGTATGTTTCCTTTTATCCTTGGACCTCAAAAATTTACTAGGAGAAGTATCCATATTGTCTGGAACCCAGCCTTTTTAGTTAGTGAACAGTTTCTTTTTTTAGATCAGTGAAAATTTCCTCTATTATTTGTTTAACCATTGCCTCTTCCCCATCTGTTCCTTCTTCTCCTTCTGGAGCTCTTGCTATCCATATGCTAGATATCCTGGATCTGTCCTCTGGGTCCCTGTTTCTCCCTCATTCTTTCCTTTGAGTTTGGAAACACTGCCTCTCCCTGATCTTCCAGGTCACTGACTTGGTTCTTCAGTGAGCATTCCCCTAGAAAAGAGGAGGAAGCTACTCAGTGACCCAGACAGTCCTCTAGAGCCAGGAAGCTCTGACAGGCCTTCTAAAATATAAACATGCACAAAATCCACACACAAGCACACATGTACACACACAGACACATTCACACATGCAACACACCAAACTCACACTTGCACACCCACCCACACACATATACCCGTCAGCCTTCTCTAAGATAACTAGGTGACTGAAGGCACAGTCCCACCCCAGGACTTGGCTGCTGATCCCCACATTGTTCTCAGGGACAACATAGCCCTGACAATAGTCTCCCACACAGGAACTCCAGCAGAGCCCCAAGCCCAGTGTACATCTTCTCAGCCCGGTTGGCTGGAGACTAGAAGGCTCCCTCTCACTGCAGCTCAGCCACTGTTAGGCTTGTGTGGCCTCTGATATCACAACCAGTTGTGCAGCAAGCCTTGGTGATAGGGACAGGAGGCAGGGAAATTCTGAGCAGAAGAGAGTGGTTCCCAGTGAGGGTCCAAGCCTCAAGCCTGGAACATCAACCCAAAGTGAGAATATGTATTCCTGTTTCCCGCTCAAACGTTGCCTTTTTGAAAACCACCTATGGCCCACCCCACCCCCGATCCTGTGCCCATAAAAACCCCAGGCTCCACTGGCAGAGAGAAGAGAGAGGAGAAGAGAAGAAGCAGTGGGACATTGGAGACTGCAGTTGGACATCAGAGAGAAGCAGCTTGACTTCAGAGGGATGGCTTTACGGCATTGCTTCAGAGAGTTCAGCCTGGGACAGGTGGACTCTAGGGAAAGATTGTCTTCCTGCTCCATTCCCTTTCCAGCTCCCCTTCCCACTGACAGCCACCTTTGTCAGCAATAAAATCTTCCATATTCATCTCCCTTCAATTCGTTCGTGCAACCTGATTTTTCCTAGATGCTGAACAAGAGCTCAGGCTCCACGGATATGGATGCTAAAGGCTGTCACATTGACCCTCTGCCTTCGTTGGTGGAGGGCAACTGCCTCATGCAAGAAGGCCTAGGGCCCATTGAACTGTTAACACTTAAGCTGTCAGCAGACGACAAAAGCTAAGAGTGCTCACTGTAACACTCCTTCTGGGGCTTTGGGGATCATGGGTACTACCCCCAGATGCAGCTCTGGGGCCTGCACTGAGTTTTGCTCCTGCCAGCACCCAAAAACACTCACCCCAGCTCCTGCACCTGCTCACCTGCATGCTCCCTCCTGCGAGGGGTGGAACCCAGCAGGACTGAGCCAGGGGAGTCCACCCCTGCAGGCACCGAAGCGGCCGGCTAGCTCCAGTGCCCGTGCACTACAGTTTCCACCTGCAAAGGGGTCAGGGAAGACTTCCCGCTTCTCTAGGTGGGCCTGCTGGATCATGCTCTGACCTCCACAGACCAGAATCTGGCAGCCAATCACCCAGCCCTCCTCCACTTCCGGAAGACGCTCTGGAGACACAGAGACCGAGAAACTGAGAGACCTGGTCAGAAAAATTCCCCCACAGAGACATTCCATTCCAAGTGGCCCTTTCAGCAGCTCAGAAAGGAGGGAGGAGTGGAGGAGCAATGCAAATTTCCGCAGTGAGGAGACCCCTGAACTAATGAGAAGGGTTTCCTGGCCTCTGTGCAATGTGCTCATGTTTTGTTCTGCTTACAGCCAGCTGACGTACACAGCATTTATCCCATACCTAGTATGTGCTGGGCACTCAGCACACCTTATCTCACTTGGCCTTTTAATACCCCAGAAGTAACTACTTTTTTTCTGAGAGAGAGAGAGAGATTTTTTTGTTTATTTATTTGATTGGGAAGGATCCTTTTACTTTTATTTTTTAAATATATCTAGCAAGTGATTACTGCCTCTAGTTTGCAGATGTTTAACTCGAGGCGACCAGTCTACAAACACTGACTCAAGTTTCTTTCCCTAAATGGGGCTGTAAGTGGAACAGGATGTGAGAAAGCCAGGACCTGGATGGGGTAGATGATCAGTAGCCCAGATTAGTGGACAAGCTGGGTAGGTGTTATGGTTCCTATATTTCCAAATGATTCTCTCCAACGCCCATGATTTCATTAGCGTGTGGATTTGTACTTTTCAAACCCCTTCTGCTATAGAAATCACTCTAGTAACAACTATCACTTCTTAGGCCTTCTGCAATTTCTCTTGAGCCAAGGAGATAAGATGATATTAGCTTCATTTGTCCAGGGGAGGAACATGAAGTCACAGAAGTAAGATTGTTTTCATGCAAAATCTCCTGGTTGGGGCAGCATTGCCAAGGTAGGAACACAGGTCTCCTGACTGCTGGTCCCACACCTACCTCTGCGGCCACATCTGCCACTTCACTTCGTTTGGTTTACAATCTTAAGCATGGGGCAGCAAGTAATGAGAACAATTTCACATTAGCTGGACTGATGGGGGCATCCGTCCACCTAACGTTCAAAATGAATGTTTTTTCAAGTTTTCTGACATTTTGTTTTTAATTCTCAGATTAACAGACAAGTCTTGAGGATTTCTGGAAGATTCATCATTTTCCTACGACTGCCTGTCCTGAAGATGAGCAGCTGCCCTGAGTGAGCTCAGGTCACCAAGAATGTAATTTCCAGGTAAGACACCAAGAGAGATGTCCAGCTTCAGAGGATTTCCAATTTAACCAGCAACACCTGCTAATCTTCCTACCTTCTTTGTTTTAAAAATAACACAAGCTGGCAGCGGTTTGTGTTAAAATTTCACTTCCTTGGTTTAATATTTCAGTTGTGACTCACTGGAAATGAGACCGAAAGACAGACGAGGACTTTCTACCAAGTTATTGTCCATCAAAATTGTCAGTGACATCAGTGTCTTCTTTACCATATGAACACAGTCACTAGGATGGGCCCTCCCAACGTAATGGCACGGGACCCTTTCTCTCTCCCTTGTAGCAAAGACAAACAACAAACCATTACATGATCTATATTCGTTGACAGCTCTATTAGCCATGCTAATGTCTTGTTGTAAATTATACTGTATAGACTTGCGTGCGCGCGCACACACACGCACACACACGCACACAGACACACACACACACACAGTGTGCCATAAACCGG
The DNA here is from genome assembly GCF_037993035.2 of Macaca fascicularis. Lineage (NCBI taxonomy): Eukaryota > Metazoa > Chordata > Mammalia > Primates > Cercopithecidae > Macaca > Macaca fascicularis. The sequence continues at coordinate 2,692,636 of NC_088386.1, forward strand.
CAGCCCCGGAGCTCTCTGTGCTGACTCCCCCATGTTATTTATTCTGGAATTCAGGTTTCTGGATGAGAGCTAATGCAAACTGATGCACCTGTAAGATGCATTCTCCTTACTGTCTGATACATCAAGATTGTATATTAGTGAGAGATTAACAGAGAGAAAGGGAAGAAATGGACACATTTGGTAACTGAAATGGGAGATGCCTAAAATATGAGTTATGGGTTTGCCTGTTCTCACAGCTGCCTCAGCCTCTGATCTGCACTGTGTCTCCGGTTTTTCCTTGAAGACATATTCTGGTAATGCATGGTAAGGCTTTGAATTCAATTAAATACTAACACTGGGAAGCAAATCGGCTGTTTAGAAAAGGCAACAAATAATCTATATATGGCTTAATGTAAACCAAGGAGTATCTTAATCATAACAAAAGAATGTCTTCTTTTATGCAAACCAGAGCTAGCTCTATGACAGGTAATTTTTGAGCGTCTTTACGTTTTTGTCTTTTTAATCGGGATGAGGAAGAAGCCACTTAAGCAATGGCACAGTGCAATGGGAGCCCTTGTGGGAAATCACACCTATAATGAATGCATCAGGCTCACAGACCATCTGTGAAGTAATGTTGAGATTCAGAGGGAATGGTTTCCTGGCACTCTCTATAAATGTGCTTGTGTTTTTTCTGCTTGGGGCCAACTACCTTACTGTTTCTCGCTTTTCTTTGGAGTAGCTAATGGGTATAATTGCAAACTCCTTAAACACGAGGCCATTTTTTTAAATCACAGATGTTAAGTCTATTTCTATCCTATATTAAAGAAAACCATGTGCCCAGTTCCCTGTCTTAATGAAGGTGCTAATGATGTTGACAGATCATGTAAACTGTCAGGAAGTGTGACTAATCACATTGCAATTAAGTGGCCAATGTCTCTTCTTTCACTGCAGTCAAGGGGCTGGCATGGCCAGGTGGGACCCTAGGGCCTATGGAGAAATAATTCCTTCTTCTGAAGCATTTGAGGCCTGCAGAAACAAAGAGCATGGGTGATTGAGATCACATAGGAACTCGTCCTTTTAGTAACCAAAGAAACGAGTAAGACAGGCCCCCGGTAAGCAGAAGGCTTCCCACCCTGAGTGAGGAGTGCCCGTTCTCTATGCTACGCACTCTCCCCCCACCCTCCCCCACAGGCTGGGTTGTCCCGCACGGCTGCCGCCTGAGAGGCTGTGGCTGCTGTGATGCTGGTGTCCTCGTGTGCTGTTCCTCCAGCCCCTTCTTTGTGTTATGGGCCCCTCCCTATGGCGACAGCAGTGGCCCAGTGACCCAGGTCTAAACACCACATTCTCTTGTGCACAGTGATAGCTCCAGGATAGACATATAATAGAGGCAGGACCAATCAGAGAAATATTTGTATGGAATTGGAAAGGTTGGGGAAAACAAATCTGGGAAAGCAGGCAGCCATACCCCTGCCACACTGTGGCTGGAAGAGTCCATCTGTAGAATGAAACTAAAAGCAGTTCAGAGCCGAGAGACAGGGAAATGCAGGGTGAGAAAAGCCAGAGAGGCCTGAGGGCGTTATCTCGGGTTCCTGGATTGAGTCAGGCCTGAAGTGAAACCTCTCTGTGGGCTTTTCAGTAACAAGTCACTGTCTTCCCCCTTTGCTCGTGCCAAGTTGAGTTTCCTTCACTTACAACTGAAAAGAGTCCTGACTCATCAATTTCTAGCTCCTGAATGTGGCCAGCTTGGAAGATCCCTGTATGCCTTTGTTTTAGACAACAGGCACCACAGCCTGTTGACAGCATTTACGACATGCAACCCCCAACTGACCTAAACAAATACAGCGCTCCCTTCCCCTGTGTCCACCTAAGTCTCCTCCACAACATGGAAAGAGGAATGCGAGTAAGAAAGCAGGGAGCAAAAAAGACCCAGCCACAAGCAACGGAACTGGACGATAAACCCGTCCCCCACAGGCTCACTTTCATAGCAAGAGCAAAACAATCATTCCCACTCTGGCATCGTCATTTGACAAAGAGGAGTAGTTTCCAAGAGGACGCCAGCTTCTGAGCGAGGGCTGGAGAAGAGTAGGAAGGGGAGGCAAGGTGCGGAAGCCAGGAGCGTACGCAGGATCACAAGTCAAGTCCAGGACCAAGGAAGGATGTCTACGTAAGTCTCTAAAATCCAAAGCTTTAGGGGCAAAATCGAAGCCAAGAATTCAGAGATAGGGGCCTAAGCAATGAAGAGCACCCCAGGAATGAGTGTGGTCAGCCTTGGCAATCGATCAGGCTATAGTGTCCTCTGCAGCTGGTGTTGAGAGCACTGGGGGAATGGTGCCTGGGAGGCTGGGAGTATAGGAGCAGGAAGGCAGAGGGATGAATGGAGACATCACAGGCTATCGAGGTCTTTTAACAACAAAAACAGTAAGCAAAGCTCTTGATAGACTCAAATGAAACACAGAAGCCCCTCAAAAGCACAGATATTAGCATGTGGAAGTGGTCTTGGGTGATTTAAGAAAGAGCACGATGTGGGCAAATTGCTGGTCCACATCCCAGTTTCCTCTGGGCTGCCTGAACCAGAGAGCGACCATCAGTTCTCATGAGGGCAGACAAGCTGTTCGGATGGCCAGCGACTCTGCAACATTAAAGGGTTTTTCATGGTACGATTGTGATTATACTGAGCATAAAGCTCACGGCGCCATAATGAAGCTGTGGCCCGGAAGAGATGGCCTCGGCCAGCCAGATCCCTGCTCATCTGCAATCAACACGCAGAGATCCACGGAAGGTAGGGGGACTCCAGAGAGCAGAATCTCTGTAACTTCAGCATCTCTGATGGCAGGGAAGTACTCTCCTGTGCTCTGCCTGGACTGCGGCCATGCCATGTGCATCTGCCCCTGCCTGTGTCCCTTGCACGGGAATTTTCATCAGGAAACTTCATCAGGAGGACCAGTATCCCAGCAGAGGGGACACATGGCTGTCCTGCGCCACAAGAGAAGGAAGGATTGGAGATGAGTGCCTGTGGGCGAGTCAGGCGCCCACGTGGGCTCATGCCACTGGCAGCTGAGTGAGGCCCCAAGGGTGAGCTCCGCAGCACTGGAGAAGGAAGATGCCACAAAGCACGAAGCGCTACCCAAACAAATGAGCACGGGAGAGCCAGCATTCTCTGGGCAGCTTTCCCGACTGTGGAGAAAGTTCCAGAAAGTGCAAACTTGTACATTGTGGAGAAAGCAAAGGGAGTCAGGGGTTGGGGAGCTGGGGTGGGAGAGCTGGGCGGGGAAAGGAGACATGTGGGCAGCCCTGGGCTCAACCCCCGATCCTGCCAGAAGAGGGAAGTACAGTCAGAGAGGTCGAATGACCAAAATTACATCTCAGACAAGGGCCAGATGGCTGTGAAACCAGAGGCCCTGGGCTCCCAGGACAGGGTCTTCCCCAACACCAGCTATTTTGTTGATGGGAAACAGGCCCCTGGGATGGAGACCGTGAGAGAATCCCAGGTGAGAAGGAAGAGTGCGGATTTTACATTCACACCAGCAGTAGATGAAGGTTTCCGTTTCTCCACATCCTCAGCATCTCCTGTTAATTCTCTGTCTGTTTGATCATAGCCATCCAAGTGTGTGGAGGTGGCATCTCCTTGTGCTTCTGATTTGCATCTCACGAACGATATGGAGCATCTTCTTCTGTGCTTCTTGACCGCTTACATCTCTTCTTTGCAGGACTGTCTGTTCAGACCATTTCTCCATCTTTAAAAATTAGGTTATTTGTCTTTCATTATTGAATTATAATAGTTCTTCACATATTTTAGATACAAGTCCCATATTAGACATATGATTTGAAATATTTTCTATCATTCTGTGGGTTGTCTTCTCTCTTTCTTGATGGTGTCCCCTGACACAAAACTGTTGTTTATTTTGATGATATCTAGTTTACCTGTTTTTCCTTTTGTTGCTTATGCCTTTTTTGTTATATCTAAGAAACTACTGCCTAACCCAAGGTTCTGAAGATTTATGCCTGTGTTTTCTTTTAAGGGTTTTACAGTTTAAATCTTACATGCAAGTCTGTGCTCATTTTGAGTTAATTTTTGTGTATGGTCTGTAGTGGAGATCCTACTTTACTCTTCTATGGAATGAAATTCTTTGCATTTAGCCTTTTCGGATTTTACAGAGATTCTTGAATTTGTAAGTTTATGTTTTTCACCAAATCTAGGAAGTTTTCAGCCATTACATAATATTTTTAGCACTGCATTATATATTTTAGAGATTCCAATGACACAAAAATTTTACCTGTTCATAATGTTCTGAAGATTTCTAGAGCTCTGTTTATCTTATTTTTGATTTCTTGACTCTCTGTTCTTCAGATTGGATCATTTCTATTCCTCTATTTTCAACATCACTGATTCTTCCCTCTGTCATCTCCATCCAGCTGAGTCAACTCGGTAATTTTTTTAAATTTCAAGTAACACATATTGCAGTCCTCAAATTCACAATGGCTTCTGTTTTTTGTAATTTCTATTTTTCTGAAGAAAAGTCCTGTATTTCCACCTGTTTCCAAAATGTTCACCCTTTTTTTACGGATCGCTGTTGTAATAGTGCCATTAAAGTCTCTCTAACCATCCCAACACCTGGATCATGCTGGAAAGGGCCTCTGTTGATTATATTTTCCCTTGAGAATTGCTCGCTAGTGTTTTCACCCCTGTGCTGCGCTACATCACTGTGGAGAGAGAGAGAGAGAGAAATCCATGTGGTTACCCCACACACTCTTTGTGAAACCCTCCCTTCCTGATCCCGCTCTCCTCTCAGGGTCTTGGGTGCTCAACTCTATGGTAGCACAATATGTAACTGGGACCAACCTCGGGGCAGCGCCAGGAGGGGAAAAAATGGGGGAAAACCTTATGAGGATTCTCTCCACACTTCCTATGTCACATGGGTGAGGGAGCTTTCCTGTCCTCTATCCTGAGAGATGGAGTGTCTCGGGGGTTTTGCTGATTGCGCCTGCTCTGTGGTCTACAGTTTCCCATTTTGACTTGCCCTTGTTCCAAAGCTGTGTGAAAAAAAAAAAAAAAAGGAAAAAAGCCTGGGTCACCATCCTGGCTATTCTGCATGCTGGTGTTTAGACCCTGCTCCCAGTCTGTCTGCTATTCTTCATTTTTCAGAGTCCTCGGCTTTTTATATTTTGTCCAGCATGTTTTTTTTTTTTTTTTTTGTGACCACTGTAAAAACTAAGCTGCAGTAGATTTACTTCATTTTGGCCAGAAACAGACAACTTTAAGGCACATTTTTTTGTTTTTTGAGATGGAGTCTTGCTCTGTCCCCCAGGCTGGAGTGCAGTGGCACCATCTCGGCTCACTGCAAGCTCTGCCTCCCGGGTTCCCGCCATTCTCCTGCCTCAGCCTCCCAAGTAGCTGAGACGACAGGCGCTGCCACCATGCCCGGCTAATTTTTTGTATTTTTAGTAGAGGACAGGGTTTCACCGTGTTAGCCAGGATGGTCTCGATCTCCTGACCTTGTGATCTGCCCGCCTCGGCCTCCCAAAGTGCTGGGATTACAGGCGTGAGCCACCGTGCCCGGCCAAGGCACTTTCAATAATACGTAATCTTCTTAATTCCTTTTTTGCTTATTGACTAGTCACTGTTCCCACTTGTAGGAGCACTTGCCTACATACAAGGCTTTTGTTCTTAATTTACTGCTGAATTCCTAGCATTCAGGAAAATATCTGCTACATAGTAAGCCCTCAATATTTATTGAATAAATGAATCTTCATGCACAGAACTTTCTTCTGCACTTTTAGATTTTACTTAGGATAATTTTCCTAGAAGTTAAATTATTGACCAGAAGGTATAATTATCTCTTAGGTTGTATTCATGTTGTCAAATTCTTTTCTAACAAGTGAGCATGCCTGTCTCATCACAATAGAATGGAGGTGTTGTGGGGTTTTTTTTTTTTTTTTAATTTTCTAATTTATAGGTGAGGATGTTATCTCGCTGCTATTTTTATCTGTACTTAATACTTTTAACTCAAACATCCCTGGATCTTCTAAGGAAATTTTTATTGCAAAGACTGAGCTATTCTGCCTGGGTGCTCTGTGCCCCCTGCCTTTGAAACACCCCCTAATGGGGGATCTCCTTCCTGCGGATCATCTCACTGGAAAAAGGAAGAGGCTGTAAAGCTAACCTGCATAACTCTTTGCAAAAATTACCCCTCGATTCCACTGCCTTCTCAATTCCTCCCATCCAAAAAAGTTGCTGTCAAATCTCTTCTGAAATAAGTAGAGTGATCTTTTTCAACTAGAAAAATCTCATGTACTTCCAGCTTCCAGTAACGAGGCTAGGTCATTTGAAACAACTTTCTTGCTTAAAAAAAAAAAAAAAAAAAAAAAAAAAAAAAAAAAAAAATCAAAACACCAGATCAATATGGGGAAGAAAAATCACATGAAAAGGCATTTAAAAGGTGAAGATGGGGAAACTCCCAGATCATTTTTTTACATTAGAGCCTTTCACCAAGGACCTAAGCCAACCACTGGAGTTCCCAAGTCCCATGGGAATTCGCCAACACCAAACACTCAGCCTCAGTTCACCCTCAGGACACTCCCATCCCAAAGTGGAAAATCCTAGAGATGACATTTTAAGTTTTCAAGCTTTATCTCATGGTGATTGCAAAACAAATCTCCCCCCAACATCCTGCTCCCCGAACCCCGGGGAAGTGTTGAGAAACTGTCTTGGGAGGAACAGAGCAGAAAAAGTGAAAGAACGTGAAAGAAGAAGTCCTGAGAAGTTCTGGCCTCACACATTTTCACCTGGAAAAGCGTGGCCTGAGGCTGCTGAGGAGCCACAGCTGCACCTTTGGTCTGAGGGGGTCCCCACTGTGGTGCTCACAAGATTTGCAAGCGGTGAACACAATCCTTCTCTGAAGAAGGACACCTCATCGTTGTCTTTAGGAAACACCTGCAAAACTTTGCAAGACAGACAAGCGTCAGGCAGTGAGAGTTGCTCTTCTCATTAAATGAGAAGCACCTGTAGTAGTCCTGACTGCACCTTCCACCTCCCTCTGACCTGCGGGGGCTCCACATTGGCCCAACACAACCAGAAGTCCCACAAGGGGAGTCTGTCTGTTTCGTCCATTTAGGTGAGCCTCTCAGAAACAGAAGATGCTCAGCACGTGCAGAATGTGAAAGAAACTCGAGAAACTCAACCGAGGAATTGCTGTGTTCTGGTCCAAGTTACCACATAGGCTATGAGCCCATTTTAAGGATTTCAGGAATTCCATCAACAAAACCATTGGTCTATAAATGTGTGTGGGGAATCCAGCAGAGTAACCTATAGCGTTCCCAGGACATGTTCGTTTTCTTCATGCTACCGTGTTTTAAAATGCATCTGTCATGGGGGTAAATTGCACATTAAGTCACTAGCAACATGCAGAGAGAAGGAAAGCCATGACTCTTCTCCTCATCCTCTCTTTATTCTTCTTCGAAATGAAGTAAACACTAGTCTAGTGGGGTTATGTTCCTTTGGGACCATGTTTACCAGTAAATACAATCACTGTGGCTTTTGTTTTTGTTTGTTTGTTTTTGAGACAGAGTCTCGCTCTGTCACCCAGGATGGAGTGCAGTGGAGCTATCTCAGCTCACAGCAACCTCTCCCTCCTGGTTTCAAGCAATTCTCCTGCCTCAGCCTCCTAAGTAGGTGGGATTAAAGGCACCCGCCTCCACATCCAGCTAATTTTTTAGTAGAGACGGGGTTTTACCATGTCGGCCAGGCTGGTCTTGAGCGCCTGACCTCATGTGATCCGCCCGTCTTGGCCTCCCAAAGTGCAAGGATTACAGGCGTGAGCCACCACACCTGGCCCAATCACTGTTTTAAAAGGCATGCTGTGGTTGGGCACGGTGGCTCACACCTGTAACCCTAGCACTTTGGGAAGCAAAGGTCGGGGGATCACTTGAGGGCAATGTAGTGAAACCCCATCTCTACAAAAAAATAAAAAACAAAAAGTAACAAATAAATAAAGCCATGCTCTGTTGTGGCCTTCTCTACCATCCCTGCCACCCATGACATGAGACTGAACAGAGGCCGAAGGTGCCCCACTGGCAGGTACAATTAACTCACTCTCACTTTACTTCATTCTCAAGCATTAAGGCTAACATAAGGTGTTTTTATGACTTCTAGCTCGACGGTTGACTGGTTGGTAAAGTGGACATTGTGGTTGGTAGAAGCTAGACTAAGCTATGTGCTTCAGTGTAGCCATCATGCGTAATGAATGTAGCTACCATGCATAATGAAGCACTATCATGTTCTATGTATATATCTAAAATGTAACGAAGAGAGAGGGTATTAGAAGTTGGAACATTCCAGGGAGCCTTGGTCAAATACTATTAGTAGTTACACAATTACATCCCAATTCACATACGAATTAATCAACTCTGATATTTCAATTTCGTTTCAATGACTTTTCTATGTTCTAATGTCTACCAGGAATTACCTCTATTTAGTTGCTACTTCATTGTATTGCAAAGGCTTGTCTTCAACACTAGAGAGAAGTCAAGATCAAGAACATTGTCTTATTCTCTGTATCCCCAAACTTGTCAATATCTGATAAGGAGTAGATGCTTATCTTTCATTAATACTCTCATTCAGCAAAATTGTATTGAGCACCTACTTGTGATAGACCCCGTAGTGAACTCTGTACCAGCAATGAACAAAATGTCAAAAAATCACTACTCCTATGAAAATTGTAATGGGAAGACATCTAACATATATGATATATAAATGAAGTACACAGTATATCAAGAATTGAAACCAAGGGGAAAAACAGAACAGACAAGGATTATAAATAGAGTGTGCCAGAGTCAGCTCACGCTGACTTGCAAAAGCCCATTGCTTTACTTTCAGGAATTTTGCAAGGCAGTTGTGTCGTCACTCTGGTGGCTTAAAATTGGCCACAGTGAAAGCATTTACATTATGGAAATCAGTAAGCACCAAAAATCGGTATGCCCATCCCCTAGCCACAAACCAGATATTGAACATTCACCAGAACATCTGTAAGCCATGGGCTACTGTGAGTCTGTTGAAGAGGGAGCTCCTGTTGTAGATAGGGTGGCTAAACAAGGCATCGCTGACCCAGAGGAGAGTTCGTGTTGCATTTAAGGTCTGAAAGCAGAGCAGCCTCACTCTTCATTGGGGGAAGGCTGAAACAGAGCAAGGGAGCTGGGCCACATGGCTACCAGAAGGAGGAGAATTCCAGGCAGGGGAGCCAGCAAGTGCCAATGCCGTGAGGCTGCATGGAGTGGAAAAACGACAGCAGTGGGTAGTGAGGCCCAAGAGGTCACCAGGGCCAGATCGCATTGCCTTGCAGGGCACCACACAGACTGACTTTTATTTGAAGTGCGACACAGTCATCAGAGGGCTGAGCAGAGTGGGGACGTGATTTGATTTACATTTCAACAGGCTCGTTCTGGCAGGTGTGTTGAGAATAGACCTAAGCGGACAGGGATGGAAGATGCGGGCCGAAAAGGAAGTTACCGCAATAACCCAGAGCCCAGGTGAAGGTAGCAGTGGCTGGAGCAGCATGGTCTAAATAGCAGTGGTGAGAAGTAGATGGTTCTTCCATATATTTTTATAATAGAACCTACAGGACTCGCTGAGAAATCAGATAACTGCGGATTTCCTTAAGCAACTGAAAGGACTGAATTGAAATTGGAGTGTGAGGTGGATCAGCAGCTCGGGGTCAGGTATATTACATTCCACAGGTCTGTAACCTGCCCTCTTAGCGCATGCCTTCAGTCTGAGACTTACCTTGGCCGCACACACACTGTCCTCCCTCTCAAGTTCTCCACGAGACTCCTACCGGGAACAGCGGCCTACACATTCTAAACACCTATGTGTTTGCAGCAACAGAGTGACAAGTCTCCTTCGTTATGGCTCCTGGGCAGCCCTGGTCAGCTTTCCATTTCTGTCTCTGAAGCTTTTGCTCTGCCTCGAGTGGTCCAGCCCTGCTGGACTTGGAGCCATAGTTTGTTGGGCTGACTTTGTGAAAACGAGGCTTCAACTGCCAAGTTTTAATTTGGTCTGGGGTCTGGAAAAGTATGCAAGGATGAACACGTGGGCTTGGGGTTCTGAGCAAGGATTTGCAGTGACTCTCGGGTCCTAGGATGACTGCCCCGAGTTGGGTGACAACTTGCCCAGGAGCCTCACCCCTAAAGAAAGCAGAAGTCAAAGGATCCCAAATGCAAAAGAGGAGCTGGTGGCAGAAGGTTCCTAACCACATTGAACAAATATGAGAAGACAAACAGATCTCTTGTGGAGAGACAAGCTGTGAGGCCACGTTCGCACGTGTGGCTGTGTGTCCTTGGCAGTCATCTCTCTTACACTGGCTTCTAACCTTGGAAGGAAAGGGAGAGATTAACATGAAGCCATAGTCTGGATTTTATACCTTCATGCTGTGTCCCAATTAATCAAAGATTTGCCATAAAACTTAACCGGCAGTCGTCCACACTACGTCATGTCATAAAATATGAGCTAATTAATCCTCTTCTAATTTGTATGATAATTAAAATTCTAACTTCTAATTCCGTTCATTGTCTTCCCACAAGGAGTCTGCTCCAGCTTTCCTAGTGCACCTGGTGACTGTCCTCTGCCCACGGGGTGGCTTTGTTGCCTTTACGGTACTGCGTTCCCTGTCATTCATCAAGGCCTGGAGATAAATGTGTGCTTATCGCTCCAGCTCGTCCTGACATAAGCCTGCAAGGAGCCGAGCCTGTGCTCATAAATCAAACACTGAAAGTCACTGGGTATTTTATCAGGATGTCAGGCCAGCTCTGTGCATGTCCCTTCCTCTTAATGAACAATTAAGTTGCTAAATGCAATGAGGCTCAAATACATCTGAGCCACTTAGGCCATGGTTGAGCATGTCCTAGATGAACCAGGAGGTGGCTTCCACATCTGCATGCACCGAGGAAGTTCCCGTGCAATCTGCTGTGTTGACGATGAGCTTCTGAAGGACAAAGAAGTCTGTCCAGACCTACCTCACAGCACAGGAAGAGAAAGAGGAAAGGAACTCACAGGAGCCAGTTTCTCTGCAAAACAATAGAGTGCGGGGCTGATTTTTACTGCAGAATTGCTTAGCAAATTCATAAATTATATTGTCTATGAGGGGGATTTTATTATGCCTCTTTTGCATTTGAGGAAACTGAGGCACAGTGAGATCAGGTGAAACACTGAGGTCACATAGATCGTAAGTGACGAGATTTGAATTTAATTCTATATGACATCAAAGGTCTTAAACGAGTGCACCTGGACAGTGGGTGCAGCCCAATGAGTGAGAGCGAAACCGGGCGAGGCATCGCCTCACCTGGGAAATGCAAGGGGGAGGGGAATTCCCTTTCCTAGCCAAAGGAAACCCTGACACACAACACCTGGAAAATCGGGTCACTCCCACCCTAATACTGCACTTTACCAAGGGTTTTAGCAAATGGCACACCAGGAGATTATATCCCATGCCTGGCCCGGAGAGTCCCACGCCCACGGAGCCTCCCTCATTACTAACACAGCAGTCTGAGATCTAACTGCAAGACAGCAGCGAGGCTGGGGGAGGGGCGCCAGCCATTACTGAGGCTTAAGTAGGTCAACAAAGCTGCCAGGAAGCTTGAACTGGGTGGAGCCCACCTCAGCTCAAGGAGGCCTGCCTGTCTCTGTAGACTCCACCTCTGGGGACAGGGCATAGCCAAAGAAAAGGCAGCAGAAACCTCTGCAGATGAAAATATCCCTGTCTGACAGCTTTGAAGAGAGTAGTGGTTTTCCCAGCAGGGAGTTTGAGATCTGAGAATGGACAGACTGTCTGCTCAAGTGGGTCCCTGACGCCCAAGTAGCCTAACTGGGAGACATCCCCCACTAGGGGCAGACCAACACCTCACACTTCACACGGCGGGGTACACCTCTGAGACAAAGCTTCCAGAGGAACAATCAGACAGCAGCACTTGCTGTTCAACAATATTCTATCTTCTACAGCCTCCTCTGCTGATATCCAGGCAAACAGGGTCTGGAGTGGACCTCAAGCAAACTCCAACAGATCTGCAGCTGAGGGTCCTGACTGTTAGAAGGAAAAATAATAAACAGAAAGGACATCCACACCAAAACCGCATCTGTGTGTCACCATGATCAAAGACCAAAGGTAGATAAAACCACAAAGATGGGGAAAAAGCAGTACAGAAAAGCTGGAAATTCTAAAAATCAGAGCGCCTCTCCCCCTCCAAAGAAATGCAGCTCCTCGCCAGCAATGGAACAAAGCTGGATGGAGAATGACTTTGACGTGTTGAGAGAAGAAGACTTCAGACGATCAAACTTCTCTGAGCTAAAGGAGGAATTACGAACTCAGCACAAAGAAACTTAAAACCTTGAAAAAAGATTTGACAAATGGCTAATTAGAATAACCAATGCAGAGAAGTCCTTAAACGACCTGATAGAGATGAAAACCATGACATGAGAACTACGTGACAAATGCACAAACTTCAGTAACTGACTCAACTGGAAGAAAGGGTATCAGTGATTGAAGATCAAATGAATGAAATGAAGTGAGAAGAGAAGCTTAGAGAAAAAAGAGTAAAAAGAAATGAGCAAAGCCTCCGAGAAATATGTGACTATGTGAAAAGATCAAATCTATATCTGATCGGTGTACCCGAAAGTGACAGGGAGAATGGAACCAAGTTGGAAAACACTGCAGGATATTATCCAAGAGAACTTCCCCAACCTAGCAAGGCAGGCCAACATTCAAATTCAGGAAATACAGAGAACACCACAAAGATACTCCTTGAGAAGAGCAACTCCAAGACACATAACTGTCACATACACCAAAGTTGAAATGAAGGAAAAAATGTTAAGGGCAGCCAGAGAGAAAGGTCGGGTTACCCACAAAGGGAAGCCCATCAGACTAACAGTGGATCTCTCGGCAGAAACTCTACAAGCCAGAAGAGATTGGAGGCTAATATTCAACATTCTTAAAGAAAAGAATTTTCAACCCAGAATTTCATATCCAGCCAAACTAAGTTTCATAAGTGAAGGAGAAATAAAATCCTTTACAGACAAGCAAATGCTGAGAGGTTTTGTCACCACCAGGCCTGCCCTACAAGAGATCCTGAAGGAAGCACTAAACATGGAAAGGAACAACTGGTACCAGCCATTGCAAAAACATGCCAAAATGTAAAGACCATGGATGCTAGGAAGAAACTGCATCAACTAACGAGCAAAATTACCAGCTAACATCATAATGACAGGATCAAGTTCACACATAACAATATTAACCTTAAATGTAAATGGGCTAAATGCTCCAATTAAAAGACACAGACTGGCAAATTGGATAACGAGTCAAGACCCATCAATTTGCTATATCCAGGAGACCCATCTCATGTGGGGAGACACACATAGGTTCAAAATAAAGGGATGGAGGAAGATCTACCAAGAAAATGGAAAGCAAAAAAAGGCAGGGGTTGCAATCCTAGTCTCTGATTAAACAGACTCTAAACCAACAAAGATCAAAAGAGACAAAGAAAGTCATTACATAATGGTAAAGGGATCAATTCAACAGGAAGAGTGAACTATCCTAAATATATATGCACACAATACAGGAGCACCTAGATTCATAAAGCAAGTCCTTAGAGACTTACAAAGAGACTTAGACTCCCATACAATAATAATGGGAGACTTTAACACCCTACTGTCAACATTAGACAGATCAATGAGACAGAAAGTTAACAAGGATATCCAGGAATTGAACTGAACTCTGCACCAAGCGGATCTAATAGACATCTACAGAACTCTCTACTCCAAATCAACAGAATATACATTCTTCTCAGCATGACATTGCACTTATTCCAAAATTGACTACATAGTTGGAAGTAAAGCACTCCTCAGCAAATGTAAAAGAACGGAAATTATAACAGACTGTCTCTCAGACCACAGTGCAATCAAACTAGAACTCAGGACTAAGAAACTCAATCAAAACCGCTCAACTACATGGAAACTGAACAACCTGCTCCTGAATGACTACTGGATACATAACAAAATGAAGGCAGAAATAAAGATGTTCTTTGAAACCAATGAGAACAAAGATACGACATACCAGAATCTCTGGGACACATTTAAAGCAGTGTGTAGAGGGAAATTTATAGCACTAAATGCCCACAAGAGAAAGCAGGAAAGATCTAAAGTTGACACCCTAACATCACAATTAAAAGAACTAGAGAAGCAAGAGCAAACACATTCAAAAGCTAGCAGAAGGCAAGAAATAACTAAGATCTGAACTGAAGGAGATAGAGACACAAAAAAAACCTTCAAAAACATCAATGAATCCAGGAGCTGGTTTTTTGAAAAGATCAACAAAATTGATAGACCGCTAGCAAGACTAATAAAGAAGAAAAGAAGAATCAAATAGATGCAATAAAAAACGATAAAGGGGATATCACCACCGACTCCACAGAAATACAAACTACCATTAGAGAATACTATAAACACCTCTATGCAAATAAACTAGAAAGCCTAGAAGAAATGGGTAAATTCCTGGACACATACAGTCTCTCAAGACTAAACCAGGAAGAAGTTGAATCCCTGAATAGACCAATAGCAGGCTCTGAAATTGAGCCAATAATTAATAGTCTACCAACCAAAAAAAGTCCAGGACCAGATGGATTCACAGCTGAATTCTACCAGAGGTAGAAGGAGGAACTGGTACCATTCCTTCTGAAATTATTCCAATCAATAGAAAAAGAGAGACTCATCCCTAACTCATTTTATGAGGCCAACATCATCCTGATACCAAAGCCTGGCAGAGACACAACAGAAAAATATCCCTGATGAATATTGATGCAAAAATCCTCAATAAAATGCTGGCAAGCCAAATCCAGCAGCACATCAAAAAGCTTATCCACCATGATCAAGTGGGCTTCATCCCTGGGATGCAAGGCTGGTTCAACATATGCAAATCAATAAACATAATCCAGCATATAAACAGAACCAAAGACAAAAACCACATGATTATCTCATAGATGCAGAAAAGGCCTTTGACAAAATTCAGCAGCCCATCATGATAAAAATTCTCAACAAATTCAGTACTGATGGAACAGATCTCAAAATAATAAGAGCTATTTATGGCAAACACACAGCCAATATCATATTGAATGGGCAAAAAGTGGAAGCATTCCCCTTGAAAACTGGCACAAGACAGGGATGCCCTCTCTCACCACTCCTGTTCAACATAGTGTTGGAAGTTCTGGCCAGGGCAATCAGGGAAGAGAAAGAAATAAAGGGTATTCAATTAGGAAAAGAGGAAGTTAAATTGTCCCTGTTTGCAGATGACATGATTGTATATTTAGAAAACCCCAATCGTCTCAGCCCCAAATTTCCTTAAGCTGATAAGCAACTTCAGCAAAGTCTCAGGATACAAAATTACTGTGCAAAAGTCACTAGCATTCTTATATACCAATAACAGACAAACAGAGAGCCAAATCATGAGTGAACTCCCATTCACAATTGCTTCAAAAAGAATAACATACCTAGGAATCCAACTTACAAGGGATGTGAAGGACCTCTTCAAGGAGAACTACAAACCACTGCTCAATGAAATAAAAGAGGACACAAACAAATGGAAGAACATACCATGCTCATGGATAGGAAGAATCAATATCATGAAAATGGCCATACTGCACAAGGTAATTTATAGATTCAATGCCATCCCCATTAAGCTACCAATGACTTCCTTCACAGAATTGGAAAAAACTACTTAAAAGTTCATATGGAACCAAAAAAGAGCCTGCATTGCCAAGACAGTATTAAGCCAAAAGAACAAAGCTGGAGGCATCACGCTACCTGACTTCAAACTATACTACAAGTCTACAGTAACCAAAACAGCATGATACTGTACCAAAACAGAGATATAGACCAATGGAACAGAACAGAGCCCTCAGAAATAATACCACACATCTACAACCATCTGATCTTTGACAGACTTGACAAAAACAAGAAATGGGGAAAAGATTCCCTATTTAATAAATAGTGCTGGGAGAACTGGCTAGCCACGTGTAGAACGCTGAAACTGGATCCCTTCCTTACACCTTACACAAAAATTAATTCAAGATGGATTAGACACTTAAATGTTAGACCTAAAACCATAAAAACCCTAGAAAAAAACCTAGGCAATACCATTCAGGACATAGGCATGGGCAAGGACTTCATGTCTAAAACATCAAAAGCAATGGCAACAAAAGCCAAAATTGACAAATGGGATCTAATTAAACTAAAGAGCTTCTGCACAGCAAAAGAAACTACCATCAGAGTGAACAGGCAATCTACAGAATGGGAGAAAATTTTTGCAATCTACTCATCTCACAAAGGGCTAATATCCAGAACCTACAAAGAACTCAAACAAATTTACAAGATTAAAACAAACAACCCATCAAAAAGTGGGCAAAGGATATGAATAGACACTTCTCAAAAGAAGACATTTATGCAGACATTTATGTAATGACCTTCTTTGTCTCTTTTGATGTTTGTTGGTTTAGAGACTGTTTTATCAGAGACTAGGATTGCAACCCCTGCCTTTTTTTGTTTTCCATGTGCTTAGTAGATCTTCCTCCATCCCTTTACTTTGAGCCTATGTGAATACCCTTGCATGTATTCAATATTTTGAATTATTTGCATATAGTCAAATAATTTTTACCAAAACCATTCGATGGGGGAAAGGACAGTCTTTTCAACAAATGGTGCTGAGAAAACTGAATATCCACTAGGTAAAAAATGAAGGTGGACACTTAACTTGTACCACATATGAAATTTAACTAAAATTAGATCAAACACCTAAATGTAAGAGCTAAAACAGGGGAAAGTCTACATGACATTAGATTTGGCAATGATTTCATAGCTACATCACCAAAAGCACAGGCAACAAAACCAATAAACAGATAAATTAGATGTCCTCAAAATTTAAAACTTTTGTGCATAAAAGGACACTATCTACAAAATGAAAAAGCAATCCACAGATGGAAGAAAATATTTTCAGATCATATGTCTGATAGGGGATTAATATTCAGAATATACAAAGAACTCCTAAAATAGAATGACAACACAAAACAAGCAATTCACAAATGAGCAATGACTTGAATAAACATTTCTCCAAAGAAGATGTACAAAAGGCCAATAAGCACATGAACAGATGCTTATCCTCACTGGCCATTAAAGAAATGTAAATCAGAACCACAACGAGATACCACTTTGCATCCATTAGGATGCCTATGATGATTTAAAAAAAGAAAAAACCAAAACCTGAAAATAACAAGTTTTGGTGAGGATGTGGAAAAATGGGAACTCTTGTGTGTTGCTGGTGAAAATGTAAAATGGTGCAGCTGCTGTGGAAAGCAGTTTGGCAGTTCCTCAAACAGTGAAACATAGAATTACCATGTGATCCAGGAATTCCATTTCTTGGTATATGCCTAAAATAATTTTAAAAAGGGCCTCAAACAGATACGTGAGCACCAGTGTTCACAGTAGCATTATTTACAATAGACAAAATATGGCAATAACCTAAATATCTATAGACAGAAAAATGGACAAACAAAATGTGGTGTATACTTACAATACAGTATCATTCACCTTTTAGAAAGGAAGGAAATCCTGACACTTGCGACAGCCTAGATGAATCTTAAAGACGTTATGTCAAGTAAAATAAGCCAGTAGCAAAAAGATAAATACTGTCTGACTCCACCTACATGAAGGCCGTAGAGTAGTCACATTCTTAGAAACAAAAAGTAAAAGTGTAGTTTCCAGGGGTCAGGAAGAGGGAGAAATGGGGAGTTATTATGTAATACTTATAGGATTTCAGTTTGGGAAGATGAAAAGTTGTGGGTAACAATAATAGGATAAAAAAATTGCAGGCTGTGGAGCAACTCCCTTAACACTTATATAAAACGCTACAACCACTTTGGAAAAAAGTTTGTCAGTTTCTTAAATAGTTAACCATACACCTACTATATGATCCAGCTATTCCATCCATAGGTTCTTACCAAGACAAGAAGAATATGTCTTTATGCACATATTGCCATGGATGTTTTATTTGTAACAACCAGAACTTGGAAACAACTCCAATGCCTATGAACAGGTGACTGGAGAAAGAAACTGTGATGTATTCATATGGTGAAATATCACTTGGTAATAAAAAGGAGTGAATAATGATACATGCAACAACTTAGATGAATCTCAAAGTAATTATTCTGAGTTAAAGAAGCCAGGTGCAAAGAGAGTGCATATCATGGTATTCCTGTTACGTAAAAGTGTCGAAAATGCAGACTAATCAATAGTGAAAGAAAAAAGATCACTGGTTGCCTAGACAGAGGGATGTATGGAGAGATGGACGGGATTACCAAGAATCCCAGAGGAACTTGTGGAGGGGGTGGGTATTGAATATTTTCATTCTCTTGATTGCAATGAAGTTTTCAGTGGCGCATGCATAGGTCGAAACAAATCAAATTGTACACTTTACGTATGTTCAGTTTATTGGATGTCAATTACATTCCCAATAGACTTGTACCTCAAAAGCACAAGCAAAAAAAACAAAAATAGACAAATGGGACTTAAACTGAAAAGCTTCTGCAAGCAAAAAAAAAATAGTCAACAGAGTGAACAGACAACCAGCAGAATGGGAGAAAATATTTGCAAACTATGCATCATCCAACAGGAGACTGCTACCCAGAATTTGTAAGGAACTCAAACAACTCTATAGAAAATAAAATAACCCCATTAAAAAGTGGGCAAAGGACATGAATAGATGTTTTTCAAAAGAAGATATACAAGCAGCCAACAAGCACATGAAAAAGTGCTCAGCATCACGAATCATCAGAGAAATGTAAATTAAAGCCACAATGAGATATCATCTTACACCAGTCAAAATGACTATTATTAAAAAAACAGAAAATCATAGATGTTGTCAAGGATGCAGAGAAAAGGAAACACACATTGCTGATGGGAATGTAAATGAGTACAGCCTCTTTGGAAAACAGTATGAGGATTTCTCAAAGAACTAAAAATAGAACTACCATTTGATCCAGCAATCCCATTACTGAATATCTACCCAAAGGAAAATAAATCATTATATCAAAAAGACACTTGTACTAATATGTTTATTGCAGCTCTATTAACAATAACAAAGATATACAATCAATCTAAGTGTCCATCAATGGATGATTGGATAAAGAAAATATGATACATAGACACCATGGAATACTATTCAGCCATAAAAAAAATGAAATCATGTCTTTTGCAGCAACACAAGTGGAACTGGAGGTCATTATCTTAAGTGAAATAACTTGGAAAGAGAAAAACAAATATCACATGTCTCACTTATAAGTGAGACGCCCACGTGTAATCCCAGCACTTTGGGAGGCCAAGGCAGGTGCATCACCTGAGGTCAGGAGTTTGCGACCAGCCTAGCCAACATGGTGAAGCCCCGTCTCTACTAAACATACACAAAAAAATTAGCCGGGTGTGGTGGTGCATGCCTGTAATCCGAGCTAGTTGGGAGGCTGAGATAGGAGAATCACTTGCACCTGGGAGGCAGAGTTTGCAGTGAGCTGAGATCGCGCCATTGCACTCCAGCCTGGGCAACAAGAGAGAAACTCTGTCTCAAAAAAAATTAAAAAATAAAAAAATAACAAGTGGGAGCTAAATAATGTGTACACATGGACTTAGAGTATGGAATAGTAAACACTGGAGGCTGGAAAGGTGAGGGAGATAAGTAATTACTGAGTACAATGTACACTGTCCAGGTAGGTGATAGTTGCACTGAAAGCCCAGACTTCACCACAACACAGTGCATCCATGTAACAAAACTGCACCTGCACCCCTTAAACGTATGCAAATAAAAAAGCAATGCTACGAGACCCAAGCTCACTTCTTTTCCTCACACTGCTCCTGGGCTGCTCCTCCACCCGCCAGGCATGATTTTGCTCAGGCTCTTTGCCTCTATCCAGCTCATGTTTTTGCTTCATCAGATATTTACTCAAATTGCACCTTCTCAGTGAACCCTCCTGTGAGTTTTCTGTTCCTGTTGTAAGAAATTCTCATGAATTTTGTGGCTTAAAACCACATATTTATTCTCTCTTGTGGCTTAAAACCACAAAGTTAGAAGTTGAAAGGGTTTTAAAGAAATAAAGTCAAGGTGTTGGCTGGGCTGCTCTTTCTGGAGCCTGTTCTAGTGTCTGCGGGCTGCTGGCGTTTTTTGCCTGTGGCCTCCTCTCTCCAATCTCTGCTTCCATCATCACATCACTGCCTTTGCCCCCATTAACCCTCTTTCCTCACTCATACAAAAGGACCCTGCTGATGACTTTTGGTGCCTACCTTGATAATCCAGGATAATTCCCCCATCTCAAAATCTCCAGAGTCCTTTTGACCACGTGAAGTCACACACCCACAGGTCCAGGGATTAAGACCTGGCCATCTTTGGGGACCGTTACCCAGCTTACCACACTTCCCTGTCCACCCTTCTAGAACTGCATGATGGCTGCAAACACTTCCTGTCCCTCCTACTCTCCCTGCTTTTGCTCTTTGGTATTTTTAGATATTGCAAATGGCATGTATTTTACTTACTTCCCTGTCTTCCCCAGCAAATTATAAACTCCATGAAAACGATGATTTGTTTTGTCTACTGCTGTACGTCCTGATATCAACCCTAGACCAGTGCCTGGAAAACAGATGGTGCTCAATAAATGATTAAAGGAGAATGAATTCTGTCTTGGTAAGCCTCACACATACCTTACTTCCCATATCTTCTCTATCCACTGAGAATCTCAGGGGTGGGTACTGTTGCTGCTTGGAATCTGTGTGGGGACTGTAGTGGTTTACCCAGAGACCTGGGGGTTTAGAAAATGAGATGATTAAGCTACATCCCTAAACCATGATTTTCCGGTGAGCGACCGGGTCATCCGCTGCAGCAGCTGCTGGAATTCAATCCAACCATCTCAGAAGTCCCTCTCACTAGTTCTTGATAGAAGCTCCCAAGAATCAAAATCTTCTTCTTTTTTTTTTTTTTTAACTTTCCTTGAACCACCCTCCTCCCAGTAGAAGTTCATGAAATACAGAGTAAATTGAATCAAGTTGAATTGACTGAATTCCCCTGCTCATTCTTCATTATAAAGGATGGGTTTTGTTTTAAATGTTTAATGCTGTCTTTTAAAATAGATTTAACATCTTATTAGAATTCTAGAGCTTTACAGGCAAAAGATCCCTCATGTTTCAAGTGATGTTTCGAATTTTTTCCTAATAGATTGAGATGCAAGATAATTTTTCTACCCAGTTACTAACTTTTACCAAGAGTTCCAAAGAAGATATTTTCCTACCTTCCTCAAAGTCGAGTACAAACTTAACCCAAAAAGGCTTACTGGGGAAGGGTTCTAAAGTGAAAAAAAAAAAAAAAAAAAGCAGATTTCCCAGAATGATAAAATGGTGTCTGAAGTTTAGTATTTATTGGACACTTTATGGGCCAAGTCTCATGAAAACCACTGTGAACACATGATCTTCTTTTATCATTGAGGAGGTGAGGCTCAGTGGATGATGGGAAGGGCCCACCAGATCTCTAGCCACACCCTTTCTATCAACTCAGTGATGCCAAAGGTGAGCCCTTGGGAAACAGCAGAGGACTAGGAAACAGTGGTGATGATCATAATGAAGAAGATGATGTCTGTGAGGACAGTCCCCACATTTCTGCTTCCCATTTCCACTGAGTTATGCTACCAAACCAATCTGTCCTCCAAATTGTCAACTCCTTCAGTCATTTATTAATTCATTAACTCATTCAGTAGATAATTATTTACCTACAGAGTAACATGGATGATATAAAATGTGAATTTAGGTGTCATCCCTCAAAAACCTACCCATAAAAAACAAGTATTTCAATGGTAAGAACCTTGAGCTGATATTCTGTTGAGTGTTTCCATCACTTTTGCCGTGTCATTTTTACTCTTTTTCCAGGCACAACATGTATGGATTCTTCTTCTGTTTTGTTGCTTTGTTGCTGTTGTTATTGTTTGTTTTTTGTTTTTGGTAGGGGTGGGGATCTCACTCCGTCACCCAGGCAGGGATATATGATCATAGCTCCCTGCAGCCTTGATCTCGTGTGTTCAAGTGATCCTCCTGCTTCAGCCTCCTGAGGAGCTAAGACTGCAGGTGTGCACCACAACACCTCACTATTTTTAAAAAAAATTTTGTAGACGCAGGGTCTTGGTAGGTTGTCCAGGCTGGTCTCATACCTCAAGTGATCCTCCTGCCTTGAAAAAAAAAACCTTGAAACAAAACCCTTAACTAGCCAGTCTCTTGAGGCAGGCTTTGTGCTTGGCATGAAGCTTGTCCATGGACACCAGCGTATATGGAAGAGAAGGGTGCAGAATGGAAGACCCTCCCCTTCAACTAGAGATCCCAAGGTCCCCTTGCTTGTCTTCTCACTGGCAGTCTGGCTGCCAGGCTCTGCCCCTCCTTTCGTACCTGGCTTTTTGGCACTTTCAACCTCTTCTTCAACCTGAAAAATCTCCTTTGTCTTGATAATTTCCTTGTCTGATGCCTCCAGCCTGCCTTCTCCCATCTGGCTTCCTGAAGTGCTGGGATTATAGGCATGAGCCACCACGCCCAGGGCCAGATATTGCTTCTTACTGGAATTCCAGAAGCCATATGGAAGTGGAGTGGTGTATGTAAAGCACTCACGTACAAGAAGGCTGACCCTCTCCTTCCTGCCTCATCCCTGTATCATTACCAGTCATGAGGACTGTCAAGCTCTGTGGCTGGCTGATCCAAACACCAGAAGCTCTGGGATCACCTGGGCTCCACCTGTCTCCATCTCCAGCCCCGATTCTTTCCTTTTCTACCCACCATGTCCATGGCCTTAAAAATGCCCCTACTGCCTCCTTGGCTGCTCTTTCCAAAGACATCCAGAAGTATGATCAGGAATTGATCAGCCCTGTCCCAGAGGCCCCGGGAACAGGAGTGTGACACAGGTAGATGGGGGAAGGTAGGCTTGAGATGTCGGACAAGGAAATTATCAAAGCCAAGGAGATTTTTCAGGTTGAAGAAGAGGTTGAAAGTGCCAAAAAGCCAGGTACGAAAGGAGGGGCAGAGCCTGGCAGCGAGACTGCCAGTGAGAGGAGAAGCAAAGGGGCCTCAGGGTCTCTGATTGAAGGGGAGGGTCCTGCGCTCTGCACCCTTCTCTTCCCTACTGCCTGGTGACTGTGGACAAGCTTCATGCCAGGCACCAAATGCAACCTCGAGCAGGCTGGGGCCCCACAGGCAAGCCCTGCTCCTAGCTAGGGCAGAGGCAAGGGGTTCCCTGCCTCAAGAGTCTGGCTAGTGAAGAGTTTTGCTTCAAGGCTTTTTCCCTTGAAACTGGTGTCATGAAACAAGCAAGGCCCTGGTGTTGACAATGCTAATGTGAGCAAGGTAGCTGCTTCTGTGGAGCCAGGTGCACGTTCTTATTTGCTAAAGTGTCCATTTAGTAGTTCCTTTGCTAACCACAGGGAAGTGTGCTACCAACACTCAGGGGTCCTTGTTCTAGAAAATGTTGGGAATTGATACTTTACCATAAATATAAAAGACTAAGCAAATGTTGACAAACAAATTAAGTAAATCAAGTAGGAGACCACCAAGTCCAGCAAGGACGCACACAGCTATTCAGGTATCACAAGATGCAGCCTTGAGGGGCCCTGGCTTGGCCATCAGGGCCAGAGGAGCTCCCTCCCCACTGGTCTCCCTCCCCCTGCGACACCCTCCCCTCAGGCCCCTGCCTAGCTGTCTCCTCACTTCCCCTCTGCCTCCCAGCTGCACCCCGTTCTTCCACACCTGCTGACCTCCTCTAGGAACATGTCTGTCCTCCAGCTCCGCAGTCCCACCTTGGGTTCCTCCCAGCTCCTATGATGCACGACTGTGGACTGTCAGAGAACCCCTGAACTACATCGTGCCCGTTTCCTCTCTAAGTGATGTTTGCATCAAATTTTATTCATTGTTTCTCAGACCAAAACAATGCACATCTATACTATAAACTTTGGAAAGTAGAAAAACAGATAAAGAAGAAAATAAAAGTCACTCTCATCCTGTCCCCGAGAAATGAATACTATTCGTACTCTGGCATTTTTCTCAGGTCTGTTTCCTAGGAGGTGGGGGGTGGGACAGTAAACCAGTTCTCCACATTAAACTTTAAAGCATGTTTTGGTTTTTCTTATAAGGTCTTTAGAACCTCTCATTGTGCTTTTACCTAGCAATAAATGCTAGTTTTTATCAGAATAATTAGAATTCAGAGGCAAAACAGACTGATAGAAAGAGAAAGCCTTTGGAATCAGCCATGTCTGGGTCCAGACCTCAGGTTGGACTCTGTAATCTTGAATAATGTTTGGTTAACTTTCCTGATTCTATGTATCCTCACTGGTAAAATGGAAGTAACAATTTATTCGCAGTGTTTGTTGTGAAACTTAAAAGAAAAACAAATACACTGATTTTACTATGGTAGGTGACGAATAAGTGATTATACTACTAGTAGTAAATATTAAGGATAACGTTAGTGTTGAAAGATTGAAAAAAATGATTCCTATGAAACTAGATAATGAAGACAAAAGAATCCTTCTAACATTTCAACAGGTACACTGTAGATTTTAATGAAACACACACACACACACACACACACACACAAAACAAGAATATCCCTAATGAAGTCTCATATTTTACTTATTACCATAAAACATCTGCTGGCTTTTAATTAGGAAGGACAAACATGTTAGCTAATTATGCCACTTCGTTAGGAGACACATTTGTATAAATGTTTACAAAGAAAACTGTGCAGGGTTAGGGTTTAGTATGAGTGTTCTATTTTAGAAATGTTAGCAAGGTTTTAATACATTCCTGCGTAAGCCCCGGCACAAGTTCTAGCCAATTCATAAACTCTCAGGCATTCATTTTTGGTCCTCTGTTCTGTATTAAAAGGCCAGGGCCAAACACAGTGGGCTACTTGGCAGAAAACACCAACTATGTCAATAATAAAACAACCAAACAGGCTGTGCTGGTCAAGAGAAAGCTTCTTGGAGTAAGTGAGTCCTGCATGATGAGCTGGACTTTACCGCAAGTAATGGAGGAAAGGGGCACTGACGCTGGTGTAGGCGCTCTGTCCCAGCACAGGAAGAAACATAGCTTCTGGTTCCCAGGAGGAGCTGAAAGCAGCTGTGGGAAGAACTGAGGAGGCGATAGCCCCAGGGGCTGATGGCTCCAGAAGCCATGTTTCTCAGCCCCTGCCACCATTGGAATCCTGGGGAGCACCAGACCATACGGCAGAGCCATGACATCAGGATGCCTGGGGGTGTGACCTGGGTGTCAGTGTTTATAAACATGTCCAGGAGACTGCAACTGAAGGTCATAGTTGGCTCAATGACTCTCAGTCACCAGCACCCAGGAAAAGCCTGGGTCCTGCAGGCTGCTGCCCATGATAACACAGAGGCTGAGCTGCACAGCACCAGCCCTGCACTCGGGCCTCACCACCACCTCCAATGGCATTGCTTGGCCCTGTAGACATTGTCACACCACCATTGCCTGACGCAGCCCATCAACCAGCACAGAAGAGTATTCAAGGGTCTATGCTGAGCTCCTACCAGACACTTCTCTTACAAGTGTCCAGCTCCTTCCACCCATAGTGGTAGAGGTAGCCTAGCAAGCATCCTAACAAGTCTGGTTAAGCTCAATGGTATCCCACAGTTACATTATAATCTTATCTGGGAGTTTCCCTACATGATCTCAAGCTCTGCACTCATTCACAGAAACATCAGTGGTCAGAGCAGGGCCAGCTAATGCTCCTGGTGCAACTCCTCTTCAACCCTTGATGCTGACAGGAGGCTGAGCTTTCTCCTCTTTCTGGCTTTGGGAATCTTTTTTCTGTGTTCTGTGGCCTTGTCCATCTGCAGGCTGCCTGGGAACTTATGAGGATCCCGTGTTTTAGGAATCGCTGGCTCAGGAAGTTGGCCACCATAGTATAAAGAAGGAAGGTACCTGGAGTAGCCTCCCTCCAACCTGCCCTGCCTAAAGCCAGATGCACCTGGTCATCACCTGCCTCTGTAAAGGGACATGGCCACTTCTCCATAGAGGGAAGCCCCATCAAGCACTTGACCAAGGCAGAGTTAAGACCAAAGCACTGCCCACCCAGCCAGCGAGGACACGGGAGCCACTTTCGGTTCAGGTAGGCTAAAATTGACATAGACGGCTCAAGGAAAAGTGGCCAAAGGTACCAGCTCCCCCAGTCCTTGTCCCTCACACCAAAAAGGATGACCGGGAAGCAGAAGGGGTGGGGAAGCTGAGCATGGGAGGAGATGTCCCATTCCTGAGAAGCCTGTTCCAGCAGCTGCAGCTCTGTTCGAGGATTACAGGGCTGAAAGCTCCACAGTTCACCAGAATCTGGGAGGTGATGCGAAACTGCCCCATGACAGCCTCCAGTGGGTAGAGGGCTCAGAGCAGCTCTTCACAGGCCTCCACCCTCTGGTGCTCCGGAAGGACCACAGGGCATCCTGCCAAGCCTCAGATTAGCTGTGGTGTGAGCCTTGGGCTGCGTGGCCTCTGTGGTTACGTGCAAGGCCCCTGGGCAGCAGGGCAGAGCCATCTCCACAGGGCCCACACTCTCACAGGCACTCAGCTGGTCCCCCAGGCCCAGACCTCACGTCCTGCTGGACAGATGTCCTGGACTTCCTGCCCTGTAAGGACAGAGCCAAGCAACAGCAGGAGAGGGGCTCTGGAGATCTAGATGTCCACTGTGCTGCTCCCGGCTCTAGCATGAAGAAGGGGGTGGAAGAGGTGAGGACAGCAGTGACAGCTGTCCCACTAGTCATGAGAGATGAAAATGGCCACAACTGGGGTGCAGGGGACAGATGGAGAGACAGGCACAGCTGCTGGAGCTGTTGGGATGGATGAAAAGTGTGCTTCTTTGTCCCGAAGGCCTGTGGAGGGACTTGGGAGATAAGGAGTCAGATGGATGAATGCCTGGGGTTCAGCTGGGGCAGCTCCATTCCCTGAGAGAGAGAACACCAGAGGAGGGCACAGGAGAGAGGACCATGATGAGCTTTGACCTAAACCAGTGCACGCAAGGTCATGGGTCCCAGCAGCAGTGGGCAGGCAGATGCACATGAGTCAGCACATCGGGGAGCATCATGACTCAGCTTGCCGATGGCCAGGGGCCTGGGGACGGGATCCTGCACGTTCCATCCGGATGTCCCAGGCACTCACAGGGCAGCCAGGTGAGGGACCCGGAGGGGAGCAGACAGACAAGGAACAGTGATTAAAATAGAATCAAGGGGCGTGTGGGAGCAGACACAAGGGGCATCTGAGCTGGGAGGAGGCACCACCTGTGAGCTGTGTTTTGAAGGAGAAATAAGATGTATTTTATAAACAGTATCCCATGGGGAAAAGTGTATCCGAGAGACAGGGAGCAGCCTGCCTGCCCTGAGAGGCAGGGGAACACCAGGCTGCATTAAGGAACTCACAAGCAATGCTGGCTCAGGCATAGTGGTCCACACTGAGGGCACACACACGGCTGCTCATGGGACAGTGGACACAAGGCTCACCAGAGCCACAGCCTCATGCCAGGCACCTCTGCCCCCAGGCGGCCCAGGCCCATCACCTGAAGAGACATTGCCTGCATCGTCTCAAAGCAGCACCTGATATAAATAGAGGGCTGAGCTGTGGGGAGGCTGAGCCTGGAAATGGTCTCCAGGAAGAAAGTCTTGTGTAAATGACACCCACAGCCGACCTCTGTGCACTGGGGCAGCACAGGCTTTGAGACGTCAGCGCTGTGCATTACAGGAGAACTGTTCCTGCTCATGGGTTTGGAAAACAGAGGGAGAGGAAATTAATCTCGTGTCAGCTAGGCACTAAGTGCCTTTTTTTTTTTTTTTTTAATCCACTAAAGTGAATCAGGATGCCTAGGAACATTTAAGCTTAAAACACATCGAAGAAAAAATGATTCTCATCGATTTCAGTGACACTGAAAGTAGGGAATCTAGACAAAGGCTTTCTCTTCCTCTAGTTTAAATCATACCATGAATTTCTTACAGTCTAGTGTTGGGACATGTGGGGTAAAGTGCTCTCTGGACACAGGATGGCCCAGGTTGGCCACAGCTCCACAGGCTGCAGCTGTGGCCCTGGGTGGCCTCCCTTCTCCATACAGCCCCTGGACCTGGGAGGAATTTCCACAGTTCCCTGTTCTGGGACTCTGGTTCCCAACATTTCCTTAGGCAATACATTACCATGGGTACCCACCTTCTTTGTGTTTGCATCTTTGACAATAAGTGCCCTGCAGTGCATCCGCAGGTACCTTCCCTGCTTGCCAAGCACATGTGAGGGTTTCTCACCTACACATGGTCAACCTGTGCCTGTCAATTCACCCTGCGTTGTTAGAAATCACGTGCCTGCTGACAGATCTTGCCTTGTCCACACAACTATTAATGCCTTTTTTATTGTTTTATTATAAAAAGGATGCATGCGCATTACTTTTACTTTGGGAAATTACAAAGGAGTAGAGTTATATATAAATAGAATGCTAAAGAGAAGCCCACCGCCTTCATCCAAGCCCAGGCCATGCTTCCTGCCCGTATGCAGCCCAGAACCCTGCCTCGGGCCCCGCTCAGAGCACACTGCCCTCCTCCCACAGCTTCCTCTGCTCTTCCCAGAGCTTCTGGACCAGCCTCTCCTCTATCACCTTAAGGATTCCCAGCCCCCAGTGCGTTGCTTCCTGACTCTGCTTGGCAGAAGTGATTCCCCATTAATTTCTACTAAGGCCAAGTCCGGGAAGTTCTGACGGAGGCATCCCAGGGCTGCCGCTCAGGGCCCACCTTCCTGGGCAAGAATGTGTGTCTCTGTTACGCAAATATCTGCTGCTCCCAGCCTCCGGGAAGCTGAGTGTCAACTCTTTCTGCTTTCGGCTTCTTCATAGCCTGCAGGATTGATGAGCCAGCCAGCCCGGACAGAGTGCAGGAGTGCGGGCTGCCAGGCTCCCTCCCTCGTGCTAGAGCATGACTCAGAAAGCCCCCACTATGGCATTTATAATAGGCAGAGCCAAAGCCAAAACAACATTTTTTCTTTTCCTCTGTCTCTCGGTAAACCTTATCTACTGTGACTTACATTTAGAGTGAAATAGAGTGGAAAGGTAAGGCTATTATCCAGCTGGTCCGCAGGAGAAAAAAACTAAGCAAGCTGCTCTTGCTGACAAAGAAATGTTTAAAGCCAAAAATGTCCTTGTGTTCTCTGTTGACCAAATTGAAGAGGCACACAGACCACCTCTACAAGCATTTAGTGTGGCTCACTAGAAAACTCAGCCAGGCGCAGTGGCTCACACCTGTAATCCCAGGACTTTGGGAGCCCGACGGGGGCAGATCACCTGAGGTCAGGAGTTCGAGACCAGCCTGGCCAACATGGCAAAACCCGTCTCTACTAAAACTACAAAAAAAATTAGGCAGCATGGTGGTGCACGCCTGTAATCTCAGCTATTTAGGAGACTGGGGCAAGAGAATAGCTTGAACCTTGGAGTCAGAGGTTGCAGTGAGCCAAGGTCGTGCCACTGTACTCCAGCCCGGGCAATGGCCCAGGACTCTGTCCCAAAAAATAAAAAAAGAAGCAGAGAAGGAAGGAAGGAAGGAGGGAGGGAGGGAGGGAGGGAGGGAAGGAAAGAAGGAAGGAAGGAAGGAAGGAAGGAAGGAAGGAAGGAAGGAAGGAAGGAAGGAAGGAAGGAAGGAAGAAGGAGGGAGGGAGGGAGGGAAGGAAGAGAAGAAGGGAGGGAGGGAGGAAGGAAGGAAGGAAGGAAGGAAGGAAGGAAGGAAGGAAGGAAGGAAGGAAGAAGGAGGGAGGGAGGGAGGGAAGGAAGAGAAGAAGGGAGGGAGGGAGGGAGGGAGGGAGGAAGGAAGGAAGGAAGGGAGGGAGGAAGGGAGGAAGGAAGGAAGGAAGGAAGGAAGGAAGGAAGGAAGGAAGGAAGGAAGGAAGGGACACAAGCATGGTCATTGCACGGAAGTGGCCCAGAACGCCCATTCCTCGTGTCTGGGAGATGTCAGGAAATTTGCTTGTCACTAAGCTACAACTTTCAATTATAAATTGAATATAAGAATACTCAATTGACAGGCTTCAGTGAGAATCCACATAAAAATAACTTAGCACACCATGTGCCATATCACAGGTGCTTACAAAACGCTCCCCTCCCCTCTGCAGGGCAGCCACCACCTGCTCTTCGTACCCTTACAGTCAGGCTGCCAGTACGGTCCACTCAAGCCACTTCTCTGGACTCCGTCAGCCCTGTGGTGTCTACACTGGAGTTCTGTGCCCTCCACATATTCAAAATAATTGAAAACAGGGTCTCAAACAGATAAGCGTGCACCGATGTTCACAGCAGCTTTATTGCCAGTTACTGGGAAGTGGAAGCAGCACATGAGTCCACTGACAGAGCAATGAAGACACAAAATCCGGTGTACACAGAATGGAGTCTCATTAGCTTTGAAAAGGATAGAAATTCTGACACATGCTAAAATGTGGATCAGCCTTGAGGACATTATGCTGAGTAGAACTAGCCAGTCACAAAAAAAAGAGAATACTGATGATTCCACTTATACCAGGCAGCTAGAGTAGTGAAATCCACGGAGACAGAAAGTAGAATAGGGGCTGCCAGGGCTGAGAGAAGTGGGGCTGGGGAGTTGTTTAATGAGCACGGGGTTTCAGTTTTGCAAGATGAAAAGAGTTCTGGAGATTGGTTGTACAACAATGTGAATGCATCATACTTTTTTTTTTTTTGAGACAGTCTCACTCTTCCACCCAGGCTGGAGTGCAGTGGATCGATCTTGGCTCACTGCAACCTCCACCTCTCAGGTTCAAGCAATTCTCATGCTTCTGCCTCCCAAGTAGCTGGGATTACAGGCCTGCACCACCATACCCAATTAATTTTTGTATTTTTAGTAGAAATGGGGTTTCACCATGTTCACCTAGAACTCCTAACCTCAGGTGGTCCACCCGTCCCAGCCTCCCAAAGTGTTGAGATTACAGGCATGAGCCACCGCACCTGGCCTGCACTGTACTTAATACTACTATACTTACACTTTTAAAATGGTTAAGATAGTCAACTGTATGTTATGCATATTTCACCACCATCTAAAAAACAAATTACCACATATCTTAATCTTCCTTCTTAACAATACAAAGATTAAAATTTCTAGTAACTGATCAAACCTCTCCTATCTTAATACTGTTTGGGGCCTATTGTTTAGTTCTAACCTATTTGTTTGTCCCACAGGTTAGACATCATTGTTTGGTCTTACAGTGTTTGTTTAGATTTACATTTTATTCATAATTTTCTTTCACTTTTTTTATTCTTTTATCTATTATTTAATTTATTATTTAATTTAAATCTATGAAATCACTTTAATAACCTTCATCTTTTTTATATATATATACACTTTAAGTTCTGGAATACATGTGCAGAACAGGCAGGTTTGTTACATAAGTATACATGTGCCATGGTGGTTTGCTGCACCCGTCAGTCCGTCATCTACATTAGGTATTTCTCCTAATGCTATCCTTCCCCTAGTCCCCCACCCCCAGAAAGGCCCCAGTATATGATGTTTCCCTCCTTGTGTCCATGTGTTCTCATTATTCAACTCCCACTTATGAGTAAGAAGATGCAGTGTTTGGTTTTCTGTTCCTGTATTAGTTTGCTGAAAATGATGGTTCCCAGCTTCATCCGTGTGCCTGCAAAGGACATGAACTCATCCTTTTTTATGGCTGCATAGAATTCTGTGGTGTATATGTGCCACATTTTCTTTATCCAGTCTACCATTGATGGGCATTTGGGTTGGTTCTAAGTCTTTGCTATTGTGAATAGTGCTGCAATAAACATATGTGTGCATGTGTCTTTATAGCAGAATGATTTATAATCTTTTGGGTATATACCCAGTAATGGGATTGCTGAGTCAAATGGTATTTCTGGTTCTAGATCCTCGAGGAATCACCACATTGTCTTCCGCATGGTTGAACTAATTCACACTCCCACCAACAGTGTAAAAGCGTTCCTATTTCTCTATATCCTCTCCAGCATCTGTTGTTTCCTGACTTTTTAATGATTGTCATTCTAACTGGAGTGAGATGATATCTCACTGTGGCTTTGATTTGTGTTTCTCTAATGACCAGTGATGATGAGCTTTTTTCATGTTTGTTGGCCCCATAAATGTCTTCTTTTGAGAAGTGTCTGTTCATATCCTTTGCCCACTTTTTGATGGAGTTGTTTATTTCTTGTAAATTTGTTTAAGTTCTTAGTAGATTCTGGATTAGCCCTTTGTCAGATGGATAGATAGAAAAAAATTTTCTCCCATTCTGTAGGTTTCCTGTTCACTCTGCTGATAGTTTCTTTCCTGTGCAGAAGCTCTTTAGTTTAATCAGATCCCATTTGTCAATTTAGGCTTTTGTTGCCATTGCTTTTGGTGTTTTAGTCATTAAGTCCTTGCCCATGCCTATGTCCTGAATGGTATTGCCTAGGTTTTCTTCTAGAGTTTTTATGGTTTTAGGTCTTATGTTTAAGTCTTTAATCTATCTTGAGGTAACTTTTGTATAAGGTGTAAGGAAGAGGTCCAGTTTCAGTTTTCTGCATATGGCTAGCCAGTTTTACCAACACCATGTATTAAATAGGAAATCCTCTCTCCATTGCTTGTTTTTGTCAGGTTTGTCAAAGATCAGATGGTTGTAGATGTGTGGTGTTATTTCTGAGGCCTCTGTTCTGTTCCATTGGTCTATATATTTGCTTTGGTATCAGTACCATGCTGTTTTGGTTACTGTAGCCTTGTAGTATAGTTTGAAGTCAGCAAGATGCTTCCAGCTTTGTTCTTTTTGCTTAGGATTGTCTTAGCTATA
The DNA here is from genome assembly GCF_037993035.2 of Macaca fascicularis. Lineage (NCBI taxonomy): Eukaryota > Metazoa > Chordata > Mammalia > Primates > Cercopithecidae > Macaca > Macaca fascicularis. The sequence continues at coordinate 2,725,514 of NC_088386.1, forward strand.
CGGGCTCTTTTTTGGTTTCATATGAAATTTAAAGTAGTTTTTTCCAGTTCTGTGAGGAAAGTCAATGGTAGCTTGATGGGGATAGCATTGAATCTATAAATTACTTTGGGCAGTATGGCCATTTTCACAATATTGATTCTTTCTATCCATGAGCATGGAATGTTTTTCCATTTGTTTGTGTCTTCTCTTATTTCCTTGAGTAATGATTTGTAGTTCTCCTTGAAGGGATCCTTCACATCCCTTGTAAGCTGTATTCCTAGATATTTTATTCTCTTGTAGCAATTGTGAATGGAAGTTCACTCATGATTTGGTTTTCTGTTTTTCTATTATTGGTGTATTGGAATGCTTGTGATTTTTGCACATTGATTTTGTATCCTGAGGCTTTGCTGAAGTTGCTTATCAGCTTGAAGAGATTTTGGGCTGAGACAATGGGATTTTCTAAATATACAATCCTGTCATCTGCAAATGGAGACAATTTGACTTCCTCTATTCCTATTTGAATAGCCTTTATTCCTTTCTCTTGCCTGATTGTCCTCGCCAGAACTTCCATGATGAGACTAGAATTCTGTGGTCCGTAAACCTCTGGACCAGGGAGATTCTGGGAGTGTTTCCTTACGAGAACGTCCTCCCTGGGCTCGTGGGGAGCATTTCCAGCCACCAGTTCCCTCCCAGTGACAGGCATGTAGATGCTTAGCTCTCTTCAGAGCGCTTTGAAAGCTGTGAGTAGCCTTCAGTCTGGGTGGGGGTGGGGCCGGAGGGGAAGCAGTTTCTTCAGAATCCTTCCCTGAGTCCTTGCTTCTCAATGTCATGCAGGAGGCCCCAGAGTCACTCAACTTAGCAGGAGGTTGGGAGAGGGATTTTCTCACCTGCCCTCTTAGCGTTCTTAACCCTCTTAGCTCAACACCCTTTTGTAACCTTTCACTTCCACTCATCTACAGCTATTTCCAAGCATGAACCCAAGGTACGAGCGAACTCTAAGAAGCCCCTGATCTTGGCGGAACCCCAGTTCTATCTGGGCACTGGCTTCTGCATGCTTGCGACCCTGCCTAGCAGTCCCAGCCCCACTGTGTGGGGCTGTCTTTCTGAATCTTGTTTGAGAGGACGGAGGAAAGCCCTCTGGACTAACAAGGGAGATCCTCAGAATCTCAGAACCCCAGAAATCCTACAAACCCAGGCTCCTTGGTGTGCAGGATACTCGAGGGCCAGGGCATCTGAAGGTCACCTAGTCCTGAGATGTGGGGTTCTGGAATGCTGTCCCAGGGGTCCAGGGATCCTCCAGGCTGCCCAGCAGAACAGCTCTGCTTCTAGTCGCCTTGCTCAGAGGGGTTCCTCAGTGCTGTTTTGAAGAGCAAGCTTTCTGACAAAAAAAAAAAAAAAAAAAGGAAGAAAAAGTATACAACTCAGTGAAATATGCCAACCCAGAGGCTAATTCTTTTTCTGCTAAGGATGAAACATTTATATGGCCACATCACAGGGCACTGCTGGAAGCAGTCGAGGGAAGGATATGAGCAGAGCTGGGCTCAGGGATGGAGGGCCTAAGCCACCTCTCAGGGTGTCTGCTCAATGCCTGGCCCAGGGAGTTCCGAGATGAGGACTCGAGTTCATGGAGTGATACAGGGAGGCAGTCGCTGTCATCAGTGCACAGTTGAGGGGCACCTGTGCAGCCTGGCATGGAGGGACACTTCCCAGCAGAGATGGCCTTTGACTGAGTTTCTGCAAGCAGTGGGCAGGTGCTCCCAGGAGGACCAGATGGAAGAGGTGCTTCCAGCAGAAAGATTAATAAGACCAAGGACCTAAGCAGGCAAGGGCTGGAAAAGAAGAGTAAAAAGACTAGGCTGGGCTCCTGGGAGACATTTCTGTGGGCTGTTTGTGGTGCCAGAAAGAATGGACCACTTTCACTATTTAACCATGCTGTGATTATGGGCCAATGCTGGAGCCTTTCAGATGCTCTGTCCTGTTAGCAATAAATGAAGTTCCTAGCCAACAGGGCATCCCTGAGGAGGGGCTGATGTAAGCAGCAGCACAGCGCTGGCCCGTGGAGAGGCTCAGGAAGGCATGCGGCTGTGGGTCTTGACTGCCCCGGCATGACAGTGAGGGCCTGAGACTCTAATTAGACTTATCAATTGTTGATGAGCACTTATTGCAGTGCACTAGACTTCTGTTGTCCATAAACACTCCTGGTATAATTTGCTTGTGTGCATATATGTGTGTGGTATTTGTTATTCATTTGCTTTTATTTAGCTCCCACGTGGTTTAGTTCCTGGGAGCCTCAAAGAATAAAGCATTTCTTGTAGATCCCACGCCTAGGTTTGTTTTCATGGAGCTTGAGCAACGGCCTCTCTCCGAGATGGGAGGTTTATGGCTCAGCAGTCAAACACTGCACCAGGAAATCCATTAAGACCTCCACAGACAAGACAACTACAAATACTCATTAGCTTAAAAAAAAAAAAAAAAGCAAGTCAGCCACTTGCAAATTGTCCGCTGGATTTATCACTTAATTAGCATTTTATGAGAATTGTTTGTTAAGGATGAGAAACCAGCTTTCTGGAATGACCTTTCCCTTTTGATTTCAAGAGAGGGTTACAGGAAGAAGTGAAGCCTCTGATTAGCAAATCAGCATCAGACTGAAGATATTGCAGTAAGTGGACCCCAGGGAATACAGAGGTGCTTCAAGTAACGCTGGGAGTGAACTGCATTTTATAGCATAGACAAGACCTACAAAGGTATAAGGACATGAAATGCAAAGGTACTAATGCCCTACATGTTTCCCTAAATAAAAGGATTTCCAAAAATAAAAGGCGTTGCACAAAATTATTTGTGAAATTAAGAAAATACAGGTTAGAAAAACAGTGCCTTCCTCTTCGGCTTAACTCAACGTGTCCATTCATTCAATCAACACCACCAAGTCCCGGCCACGTGCCAGACACTGGGGTGGGTGGCGGGGACTAAGCAATCCACAAAACAACCAGACAATGTCTTGGTTTCTGGTGCACTGGACTCCTCAATAATTACACAGACAAGCCGCGGCCAGTGGAGGAGAAAAGCAGACAGCTTGATCTGGTCTGAGGGATCAGGAAAGAGGAGTCTGCCCAGGGACATTTGGGCTCATGTGGATGAGCAACAGAAGGCACCAGGAGAGAAGCAGAGCTTCCCAGGAGAAGGAAATGTCGAGTGTGCACGCCCAACCATGGAAGGGGCTTAAACACAAGAGACCAAGAGAAAGTTCAGGCGATAGAGAAAGAAACCGGGCTCTAGAAGCTGGAGCAGTCAGGGGTTGCCACATGGCCTTCTAGATATTTTGTGGGTGGTCTGTGAGCACAGCCTGAGAGCAATTAGGAGCAATCTGTGTCCATGGGGTCCTCCAGGAAGCAAGCACCAGACAGAATTTCAAGTGTAAACTATTTATTGAGAAAAATCTACCTTTTTGTAGGTAGATTTGTAGGTGACAAAGTTAGGATGCATCTGGCTGCAGAGGAGGTAGAAAGAGCCTCAGACTGAAGCTCAGCTCTGAGAAGACCTGGGCCAGCCCCCAGAGGCCAGGACAAACATCACCCATGGAGGAACCTGTTGTGGCAGGAATGGTTCACCATCCCAGCACCCCAGGACTCAGTCACTGGCAGGCAACGCTAGAACGCAGGTGGTCCCAGCCAGAAAACTGAAGCAGTGCAGGAAGGTACCACAGCTGGAGGCCATCAGACAACGACACTTCCTGCAGCAAACCTGCTCACTGGGAGATCGGAACTGCACTTTCGTAGATCGCTGACCACTGAAGAATTTAAAGCACACACGTGAAAATATCCAATTTACTTCTCATTTGCTGTATTTTAAAAACCCGTTTTATTTTGAGACATGGCAGATTGATGAACATGGACCGATCCCGTGGATCCTTTACTCAGTTCTTCCAGTGGTAACATCTTGCAAAACTGTAGCACAGTATCACAAGAAGGATACGGATGTTGATGCAATTCACCAAGCTTACTCAGATTCTCCAGTTGTACTTTTACTTATTTGTGTGCATGTGTATATTTAGTACTGTGTGATTTTATCACATGAGTAGTTTCATGCACCCACCACCAGTCAAGACACAAAGGGGTTCCATAGCTACAAAGGTGCTTATATTGACTCTTTATACTCACACCCACCGCCCACCCATTCTCCCTCCAATGCCGTCCCTAACTCTTGGAAACCATCAATCTACTCTCCAGTAATATAACACTATGATATCAAGAATTTTATATAAATGGAGTCATGCATAAGCTGTTGGAATTCACATTTTTCACTCAACAGAATTCCTTTAAGATTCACCCAAATTGTTGCATATATCAATAATTTCTTTCTTTGTGTTTCTTGGCAGTAATTCATGGTATACAAGTACAATCATGCATCACTTAATGACAGATACATATATACACACACACATACACACACACATACACACACATATATATAGAGAGAGAGAGAAAGAGAGAGACAGAGAGAGAGAGAGAGAGAGAGAGGGATGGAGTCTTGCACTGTCACGCAGGCTGGAGTGCAGTGGCGCGATCTCAGCTCACTGCAACCTCTGCCTCCCTGGTTCAAGTGATTCTCCTGCCTCAGCCTCCGAATAGCTGGGACTACAGGCACGTAACACCACACCTGGCTAATTTTTTTTGTATTTTTAGTAGAGACGGAGTTTCACTGTGTTAGCCAGAATAGTCTTGATCTCCTGACCTCGTGATCCACCCGCCTGGGCCTCCCAAAGTGCTGGGATTACAGGCGTGAGCCACCATGCCCGGCTGACAGGGATACATTCTAAGAAATGCATCACTGGGTGATTTTGTCATTGTGTGAACATCATAGAGCATTGTTACACAAATCTAGATAGTACAGCCTACTACACACCTATGCTATATAGGATAGTCTATTGCTCCTAGACTACAAACCTGTCCAGCATGTTGCTGTACTGAATATTGTAGGAACACAATGGTATTTGTGTATCTAAATATAAATAAACGTAGAAAAAGTACAGTAAAAATATGGCATAAAAGATTTTTTTTAATTGCACACCTGCCTAGGGCATTTACCATGGAAAGAGCTTGCGGGACTGGAAGTTGCTCTGAGTGAGTCAGTGGCGAGTGAATGTGAAGGTCTAGGACATTGCTGTGCGCTACCGTATACTTTATAAACAGTGTACCCTTAAGCTACACTAAATGTATAGGAAATATTTTTCTTTTTCAATAATAAAATAACCTTAGCTTACTGTAACCTTTTTTAAGCACATATGTGAAATTATCCAATTTATTTCTCATTTGCTGTATTTTAAAAACCCATTTTATTTTGAGATATTGCAGATGGATAAACAGCTGTAATAAATAATACTGGCTGATCCCATGGATCCTTTACACCAGCATCACCACAAACAAGCGAGTAATGCTTGCACTACCTCATTATGATAGCTATGATGTCACTAGGCAATAGGGATTTTTCAGCTCTGTTAGCACCTCATGGGACCACCGTAATATATGTGGTCATTATGCAGCACTTGACTGTACTGTACATTTGTCCCTCAGTATCCATTCAGGATTGGTTCCAGGACCCCCTAAACCCAAATCCAGGGATATCAAATCTGGGGATGCCCAAGTTCCTTGTGTAAAATGGTGCAGTATTTGCATATACCCTGTGCACATCCTCCTGTATACTTTAAATCATCTCTAGATTATTTAAAATACCTAGCACAATGCCTACACATCATTTCATTTTCATGAATTCAACACAGTGCTGGGCATCTGGCAAATTCAAGTTTTGCTTTTTGAAACTTGGTGGAATGTGTTTCCAAATATTTTCAATCCTCAGGTGGTTGAATCCACAAATGGGAAGCCCACCAAGGGCCTACTGTGCCACAGTTTATTTAACCATTCACCAGTTGAAGGATATGTGAGCTGTATCCAATTTTGGCTATTAAGAATATAGCTACTGTGAACGTTCATGAGTGGGGTTTTGTGTGAGTGCAGTTGCTCAGTGATGTGGTACATTAAGTATGATAAGAAACTGCCACACTGTTTTCCAAGGAGATTTACCCCTTTGCATTCCAGCAGCAATATATGAATGATCGAGTTTCTCAGCATCTTCTCCAGCACTGGTGCCATCATCATTTTTATCTTAGCCATTCTGATAGGGGCACAATTATAGTGTGTTGTCACTTTTAATTTGCATTTCCCTGATAAGTAATGAACATATTTTTGTGAGTTTATTTCCCATCTGTGTATCTTGTTTGATGAAATGTCTGTTCCTGTCTTTTGCCCCTTTCAAGTCACATGACTTGTTTATTAACTGATGAGATTTAGTTCTGTATATATTCTCGCTAACGTCGATTGTTGACTGTGTGGTTTGCAGATACTTTCCCCCTCACTGTAGCCTTTCATTCTCTTAACAGGATCTTTCACAGAGTAAAAGTTTTAATTTTAATAAGGTCCAATTTATCAACTTTTCCTTTTATGGGTCATGCTTTTGGTGTTGCCTTGGTCCCAAAGATTTTCTTATTTTTTTGTAAAAGTTCCACGGTTTCCAATTTGACATCTGAGTATCTCCATTTTGAATTACTTTTTTGTCTAAGCTGTGAGGTTGAGGTGGAGGCTTGTTTATTCATTTGCCTGTGAATGTCCAGCTGCTACAGCACCGTTCCTTGGAAGGACTCTCCTTCTGGTTTTCACATCTTTGCTGAAAATTGGTCGTTTTATGTGTTAAAACATTGCCATGTAGCCCATGAATATGTACAGTTATTGTCTGTCAGTTTAAAATTAAAAAAGAAATAAAATATTAGAACATGTGTGTGAGAGAGTGGTAAGTTATTCTGGGTGTAATAAACCAGGTGCGATGGGTCCGCCTGGGGAGGGGAATGTATTGCGTGAAGAGTGGCCGGAGAAGGCAGCGCTATGAAAGTGACACCCCAGCAAACATGGCAGCATTCAACAGGGCACTAAGCGGATGGACACTCAGAAGGGAACCAGACACGCATCTGTGTGATTGTGCTCCCTGCAGTGGGGCCAGTGAGTGAAAGGCCCCGGGGGAAGGCGGTGCCTGGAGGCAGGAGGGCAGCCACAGCCAGGTCGGGAAGACAGGGAGACAAAAGCACTGTACATAACCAGGGCTGGGGTTTGTGAAATGAGTATGATGCAGAGAGAGAGGCAGGAGATGGGAATGAGTGAGAGGGAGCAAATTGTGACTGCACTCAGCAGGGTAGGAAGAGGTGCAGCCATGGGGAGGGTGCAGTCGTAGAAAGGCAGCAGATGAACGGGTTGCTGGTCTCAGCCGGTGTGCAGATATCGCTGGAGTCAGGAGCCAAGGGGAATGGGCAGGGGAGAGGGTGATGGGCTGGGGCATGGTGTGGGGGTGCGATCTCAGGCTGGGGTGGAAACACGGCTTGGGTGGCACCTCTCTGAGTGGCTGGAGCAGAGAGAGGCCCAGTCACTGGGGGACTGAGAGACCTGGTTGGGGCCTCTAGAGGCTAGAGATGAAAATCCCCAGGAGCTCTGACGGGTGGTGGACAGAGTGACAGGCAGGAGCTGGGTCATTGGTGGGGGTGGGGTGGGAGCTGGGGTGCTGACGGGGGTGGGGGAGGTGGTGGAAAGGCAGTGGAGAGAATGAGGAGGGAGGAGGGGAGGAAGGTGGGAGGGAAGCGGGAGGGAGGTGCTGGTCGGGAGGTGGGACAGAGGGCAGCTCTCCCTGCTTGTCAAGCTCTCTCTGACTGCTGGAGCTCCTGTGTACACCCCAACCCAGACCTGGGTGTCCTTGACTGTTCTGGGACCGTGGTCTCCTCTGTGACCCTAGCTCCAAGGTCTCAGCCCTGGAGCCAGTCTTGTAGTCAGACCCCATTGTCCCCTTTGACAGCAGCAGGTGGCCTTGCTGACTTCAGCGCCAGCCTCCCCTCTTTCAGAATAGGCACCCCTGCTGCTGCAGCCCTGGTCTGCCCCTTCCCAGCATGAGAACATAAAGACTCCAGGCGCCTGGATGACCTCTGCCTGCCCTCTCAGCCCCGTGTGCTGGGGACCTCCGGTGGTGCAGGGTCCCTGGCCACGCTGCAGGCTGACCCTGTGTGGGGTGCCAGGGAGCAGAAGTCAAGCGCCTCCCTCCAGCCCTCCTGTGGCCACTGCCGGTTCTCCCCTAGCCACAGTGTGCTCTCACTCCCAGTCCCACACAGCCCCTCCCTGTCTCCCCTGTCTCTGTCTGATGAATGTGCTGACCACACCGTCTCCTGACCAGGCCATTTCTTCCCACAGACAAAGGTTGTCTCAAAAAGCATGTGCCGGCCGGGCGCGGTGGCTCAAGCCTGTAATCCCAGCACTTTGGGAGGCCGAGACGGGCGGATCACGAGGTCAGGAGATCGAAACCATCCTGGCTAACACGGTGAAACCCCGTCTCTATTAAGAAATACAAAAAACTAGCCGGGCGAGGTGGCGGGCGCCTGTAGTCCCAGCTACTCGGGAGGCTGAGGCAGGAGAATGGCGTGAACCCGGGAGGCGGAGCTTGCAGTGAGCTGAGATCCGGCCACTGCACTCCAGCCTGGGCGACAGAGCGAGACTCCGTCTCAAAAAAAAAAAAAAAAAAAAAAAAAAAAAAAAAAAAAAAAAAGCATGTGCCCTGTGACCCCATCATAATCGAGTGACAGAGCCAGCCCACTGCCAGACTCCAGCCAAGCATGAGGCAACTGTGCCTTGGCCAATGGGGAGCTGCAGCCATTGCAAAGGGTCACGGGGCACTGCACCTGCTGGGCATTCGGGCAGAGGGGAGCCAGGCCATGACAACAGCTTCAGCTCACACCGCCATCCTCATGCCCTTCCTCCTCCATGGGTGATGGGGTGGAGAGACGGCATGGCACTGATGGGCCCCGGGATAGAGGATCAGCAGATGAGGTCCAGCGTCTCCAGGGCAGTGGCACTTCATGCTTAGGAAAGGGATGAGCAAATGGATGGGAAGCTCTTGCAGGAGCCAGTGGTTGGTGTAAACCTGACATGTGGGGCAAATGAGGACAGTCTGACTGTGCCCTCAGGCCTGCGGTGAGGCAGCCTGCCAGCAGGGCTTCGGGGCAGGTGGGTGTCTGGACCCCTGTTTTCTCAGTGCGTCTCCCCTGGCGGACCAGGCTCCCCGCAGCTGAGAGCACCTAGTCTTGAGTGGTTCTCCCGGGAAGCTGGTCCCTGCTCTCTCAGGGGGGCTGTTGAGGACAGCGTCACACTGAGAGGGCACTTGCCTAGTGAATGGGTCCAAAACGAACATCTGGGATGTGAAAGTGCAGATGCCTGCATGCCACCCTGAGATTCTGACTCGGGGGGTCTGGGATGGGGCCCAGGCATCTGAATGTTCAGCAGCCTGCCAGGCAATCCTGATGGTGAGCCACGTTGGGCATCTTTAGTGGCCTAGAGGGCTCCCGAAGATGGCAACTCTATTCAGCAAGCCAGCCTCTCCTTTCTCTGGCAGCCCAAGGACTGAGGATTGCCAGGCGCTGTCACCTAAGTCCCCTCCCAGATGCCTTCAGCTCAGGAGAATGCCTATACCCTGGGCTCATACACAACGCTGGGCCACGAGCCCCAGGGCCAACCCCAGCAGCACGGGCCCCACACTGGGCATGCCTCCTTCTCAGCAGTGCCGTGAGGACCAGATAGGCTTCCTGAACATCTGCTTTCCTGGAAAAAAAGCCTTCTCGGGAAAGGATCACTCCCAAGCCAGGTCACAGCTGACAAGCAGCTTCACTCCAAAATAGGGGTGCTCCCCTCTCCAGTGACACAGGCACTGCTCCTGCCCAGATGGATGCGTTCCTGGGTTTCTGCTGATGAGGACCCTTCACCTGGGAAGAATCTAAGGTGCTGAACATTACTGCTTCTGGCCCTTGAATTGGTTTCCGTGCAAACACATTAGCTGTAAAGAAAGGTTCAGGCTGATTATTTCCTCCTTTGCAGCTGACATTTCCCAGAGTCCCAAGATAATGTACAGAAGGAAGCCCTTCATCTCTTTCTTTGATTTCAAGCAAAATTTTAGGTAAAAAAGGGTTCTCCTGTGCATGCAAACTTCAGGGCACACCTGGTGTGGTCAGATGGCCTGTGTCTCAGAAGATAGGAAGTAACTTTACATGGGATGGACAAGGCTTGGGTTCCCATCCTGTCTTGACTTTATTTTACTGGTTGACCTTGGGCTGGTCACATCCTTCTAAGGGCCCCAACTCCTCATCTGTAAATCAACAGTGTGGGAGGAGATAGTCTCCCGGACCCTCAGACTCTAACACAAACACCTTTATGAACCACTGAAAGTTGTGTTAAAGTGCGTAAAACCACTTTGTAATAACTCTTCTTATGTTGCAAAAAGCTAAGAGCTGTTATAGGGAGACAGAAAAAAGGACTCTGCATCAGATAGCTTACAACACTGTAGGAAGGGACCCAGTCCTTCTCTGGTGGACCAGAGACTAGATACGACTCTGTGTATTAGTTTGTTCTCATGCTGCCAATAAAGACATACCTGAGACTGGGTAATTTATAAAGAAAAAGAAGTTTAATGGACTCACAGTTTTACATGGCTCAGGAGGCCTCACAATCATGGCAGAAAGTGAAGGAGGAGAAAGGCACATCTTACATGGTGGCAGGCAAGAAAGCGTGTACAGGGGAACTCGCCTTTATGAAGCCATCAAATCTCATAAAACGCATTCACTCTCATGAGAACAGCACAGGAAGGACCTGCCTTTTCCCACTGGGTCCCTCCCACAACATATGGGAATTATGAGAGCTACAATTCAAGATGAGATTTGGGTGGGGACACAGCCAAACCATATCACTCTGTATGACTTAGGATGCTTTGGGTAGCAAGAAGCAGAAAATCCTATTGAATATGACCTCCAAGAGTAGTTATTTTTTATTTAAGAAGAATTAGGGGTTAATTCAGCAACTGGATGATGTGATCCAAGAGCCAAGCTTTTTCTGTTTTCCTAGCTGCCATCATCTGGGTGGATCACGTTCTCTTTCACAGCTACAAAGCAGCTGTCACTGCTCCAGTCATCACACTATCACAGAACAGCATCTTGAGCAGGAAGTAGTAGAGGACAGAGGCAGTTTAACGTCAGTCACCCCCAGCACACATCACCTGAAGTTTCACTGGCCAAAACTGGGTCACATGATCATGTCCAGACCAGTGACTCACGAAGGTGAATGGGATTGCTATGCTTGGCTTAGATCTATCTTCAGTCATTTCCTGGGGCTGAGCACATTGCCATGTGAGAGAATTAGGGTTCTGATGACAAGCCATAAGGGAGGACTAGCTAGTTGGTCAGGCTACAGATACATTCCTGTGGCTTACCATCATTCCCTTTCACCCATATATGCAATTTGCTCTCAAAAGAAAGGCCCTCAAATCTTATCGAAGTACTTCATGCAGCTCAGAATCAGGGCCATTGGGATTTGTGCAACCTCTTTCTCAGTTCAGCATTTTATTCCTAGTCCCAGGTGACTCAAGCTAAAATACTGCATCCCTACCTAATGAGCAGGCAGAAGAGAAACAGAGTACTCTGCCCATTGAGGAAGGGAAGACCGTGACAATCACAGTGACATAGCATAGGCCATAGCCTGTGAAGGGGTTAAGGAAGACTCCCTGTTCTCAAGACCCAGTTTTGCTCTCTGAGAGTACCTGCCTTTTCTGTTTACCCGCATGGTTTTACCAAGGTGGGCAATGGGGTGTGCACTTCTCCTAAAAAAGGCCTCGCCCATGCATTTCTCTTGATTCCAGCTCCCAGGGTTCAACAGTTGCAAAATCACACATGGGATAAGGAGACTACCCCATGTGTGATTCATGGAACAGCCATGAATCCCACGATAGGGTGGATAATTTGGTGTCTTAAATGTATAGTGGAGACTACACAGGGTTCGGATCAGGACAAAATGGCATAAGCCCATTTCTCCCTGCCCCTCCCCACCCATCACAACTATAAACCCTGGAAATCATACCAAAGAGCCAAAGCAGAACTCTGAAGGGTGAAAGAGGAATCCGAGCTGGATGGAGACCTTGGGAATGAAGAAACAGCACAGGAGTAGTCTCACAACCCCTCCCAACAGAAGAAGGTGACTCAGACCTGCAGCCTAGCAACAGAAGGCAGTCCAGGTTCTTTCCTCCCACAAATCAAGCAAGAGTCACCCCCACAGCATCAGGCAATCCCAACACACTGGCAAGGGGGATCAATTGGGAGACCCATTACAAATAAGTAGCTACAGGAAGCACCTTTCTTCCCCCATAGCCTGAGATGCCCCTTTTCCAGTGAGGTGGGTGAGTGGGCAGAGCCAGCCAGAGAGCTACAGCAGGTGGCCTGGTGTGGATCTTCCCTTTGTCCCTATGGGCCTAACACTCTCCTCCCTCACCTCACCTAATGCACAGGGCATTAGGGGCACAGGATACCCCACACTGCAACCTCAGCAGCCCAACCTGTAAGAACCCCTTTTGCCCCTTCAAGCAACCTTGGCGTGGGCCACAGGGACATACAGTTACCGAAGATACGCCAAGCAAGCAGGCCAAAGTAATGCTGCGAAGATGGAAAATTAACCCACCATTGGAACCACAGCACACAAAAGCAGGCCAGCACCTGTGTGCTTAAATAGAGTGACTGCCTACTAAAAACAGAAGATTTAAAAAGCATCCAAGGCACTTCTGACAAATGACAAAATCTCCAAGACACAATAAAATATCACCAGAAAAAAAAAAAAAAAACAAGAAAATCACAACTTGAATAAGAAAAAACAAAAAACAACAACAACAACAACAAAAAACAACTTACACCATCACTGTAATGAAACAAATGTTGGAATTTTCTGCAAAGGATTGAAAACAGTCATTATAAAAATGCTTTAACAGCCGAGCACAGTGGCTCACTCCTGTAATCCTAGCACTTAGGGAGCCCGAGGTGGGCGGAGGTCAGAAGTTCAAAACCAGCCTGGCTAATATGGTGAAACTCCATCTCTACTAAAAATACAAAAAAATTAGCCAGGCATGATGGCAGGCACCTGTAATCCCAGCTACTTAGGAGACTGAAACAGGAGAATCAGTTGAACCTGGGAGGCAGAGGTTGCAGTGAGCCGAGGCCACACTACTGCACCCCAGCCTGGGTGAGAGAGCGAGACTCCATATCCCAAAAAAAAAAAAAAAACTCTTTTGAAATCGGAAAGAAATAGATGTTAATAAAAAGCAACCAAAGGGAAATTATAGATCTGAAAAAATCAATAACAGAAATGAATGAGTTCAATCGTAGAGTGGAGATGATGGAAGTTACAGTTAGGTAACCTGAAGACAGATCAATAGCATTCACCCAATCTGAACAAACTAAAAACAAACAAACAAACAAACAAAAACCAAGATGAAGTCCTCAGGGATCTGTAGGGAATTAACAAAACTTCCAGACTTCCAGCATTTGTATGGTCAGAGTCCCAGTAGGAATAAAAAGGAGGACCTGAAACTTTGAATTTTGAAAAAATAGTTGACAACCATCCCAAATTAGATGAAAAACACAAACCTAGAGATTCATTAAACTGAGCAAAGCCCAATAAGATACATACAAAGAAATCAAGGCCAAGGCACATCATAATTAAACTCTTGAAACCTAAAGACAAAGTTAAAATCTCAAAAGCAACAAGAGAGTAGTGACACCTTACGTGTGCTGAATACCAGTTGGATAACAGCAGATTTCTCAGCTGGAACCATGGAGGTCAGAAAGAGGTGGCACAATATTTTTCAAATGCTGAAAGACAAGAACCATCAACCATGAATTCTATATCTGGTGAAATTATCCTTCGGAAGTGAAGAGGAAATAAAAAAATTGTCAGATTAAAGAAAACTAAAAGAATTTGCCACCAGCAGACTGACTTTTAAATAATGGCTCAAAAAATTCTTTACATAGAAAGAAAATTATAAAAGAAAGGATTTGGGAGCATCTGGAAAGAAGGGGGAACAATGGAAGGAGCCAAAATAAGGCTTCCAACAATATAGTATTTTTGTGCTTATAAGTTTTATAAATAATATTAGATTACTGAAGTAAAAATTACGACACTATCTGAGACTAAAGGTAATGATATTTAGAAGTGGGGAAGGAAAACAAACCTAAGTGGAAGTGAGGTTTTCACATTTCACTCGAAGTGAAATTTTTAGGATACCATGTTGATGCCAGATCAATAGAATCCACTCAATCTAAATGACAGAGAAAATCTAGACTGAAAAGCAAAACAAGAACAGAGCCTCAGGGATCTATAAGAAAGTAACAAAATTCCCAACATTTGTATGGTCAGAGTTCCAATAGGGGAAAGAAGGAAGATCTGAAAAACTTTTTCAAAAGTGCGCTATTCTAAGTCACATGTGTATGTTGTAATACTCAACCACTAGGAAAATCATACGATGAAATATTCTCAAAACACTATAAATAAATCAAAATATTATCCCACACATATTCTCAATTAACCTGCAGGCAGGCAAGAAAAGAGAAACAGTAATGAGAACAACAGGAAACAAAAGCCAAATAATAAAAGGAGAGACTTATGCTATTAAGTAACATATTAATAATTAACGTAAATGTAAAAGGCCTGAATACCCAATCAAAACATAGCAGTTGAAAGTGAAAGGGTGAAAGTTAAAGGAGAGGAAAAGATATACCATACAAACAATCAAAACAAAGCACTGCAAGAGGAGCTATCATAATATCTGATAAGGCCAAATTCAGAGTCAAAAATATTACCGAGACAAACAAGAACATTATGTGTTGATAAAAGGGTCAGTCCACCAGGAAGACAAAACAATCTTGAATTTGAACAAACCACAGAGCCTTGAAATGCTTTAATGGGTAGAGATAAAAGGAGAAATAGACAAATGCATTACTAGAGTTGGAGACGTCAACACTTTTCAAGAATGGATGCAACCACTCTACAGAAAATCATCAAGGATACAGAAGATCTGAAAAAACAACCAAGCAAAGGGGTCCCACTGACATAGAACACTATGCCCAAGAAAAGTAAATCCACGTCTTTTTCAAATGTGCATGGAGCATTCTCCAATAAAGACCATATCCTAGGCCATAAAGCAAACATCAGCCAATTTAAAATAATTGAAATAATACAGAATATGTTTTCTGACCACAATGGAATCAGGCTAGAAATCAGTAACAGTCTGATAACAGAAAAATCTCTAAAGACGTGGAATTAAACAACACACTTCTAAAAACTCCACGGGTCGACTAGAAAGTCTCAGAGGAAATAAAAGTATACTTAGAACTGAATGAAAATGAAAACATAACATATCAAAGTTTGGAGTGCAGGCAAAGCAAGGCAGACACTAAATGTTTATATCAGAAGGGAAGAAAAGTCTCAATTTCATAACCAAAGTTTCTACCTCAAGAAACTAGTAGAAGAGCAGAATAAATGAAAAGGAAACATAAAACCAAACTTAAAGAAATACTAGCAGAAATCAATGAAAAAGAAAGTAGGAAAATATGA
The DNA here is from genome assembly GCF_037993035.2 of Macaca fascicularis. Classification (NCBI taxonomy): domain Eukaryota; kingdom Metazoa; phylum Chordata; class Mammalia; order Primates; family Cercopithecidae; genus Macaca; species Macaca fascicularis. The sequence continues at coordinate 2,740,990 of NC_088386.1, forward strand.
GCATTCCTCAAGAGTCTTCCTAGTTTCAGTGATTCACTAGGACTCACAGGACTCAAATGCAGTCATAGTCACAAATGCAATTTGTTACCACAAAAGAATATAAAGCAACATCAACAAAGGGGGAAAGGCTCATAAACGAAGTTCAGGGAAGACCAGGTACAAGCTTCCACGAGTCTCATTCCATAGAGCATCACAGGACTCACTTAATTCTCCCAGTAGGAGTTGTGACATGTGCAAAGTATTTCCAACCGGAGAAGTTCATTAGAGACTGACTCATAGCTTCCAGGTTCTTATTGGGAACTACTCCTACAGGCAGCCTCTGCCTGACCCTACCCAAATTTCAAAAGGTAAGTGAGTGTTTAGGATAAACAGGCTGTTGATACAAACAGTTCAGGCGTAGGGAACCGCTTTCTCACATGTGGGAATAGTGGGAGTTCTGAAATCTAAGTTTCCAGGGTCAAGCTGGTAAACAGGCCTTTCAAAGGATAGCAGTCTCAGACCTACTATGTTAACTCCTTTTGTGCAGAAAACAATAAAATAAATTAACAAAACAAAAAGCAAATTATTTGCAAAACATCAAGAAAAAATTTAAACTTCTAGCCAGGCTGAAAAAATGGAAAAGCTAGAAGACATGAATAATCCACATCAGGAATGAAATGGGGTATCATTACAGATCCTGCATCAGTTAAAAGGATCACCAGAGAAGAAACAGTATACATAGCTTCATGCTTATGAGTGTTATGACATAGAAGAAGCAGTCCACTTTGTTGAAAACCACAAATTAAAACTCAACCAAGATCAAATAGATGATCTGAATACCTTTGTAATCATTAAAGGTATTTATTTTGTAATTAAAATCTCCAGAAAAATAAATGTTGAGACTCAAATGGTTTTGCTAGTTAATTCTACCAAATAAGTCAATAATTAGTACAATTTTAACAATTATAAGAGAAGAAAAGACTTCCTAACTCATTTTATGAGGATAGTGTTAAAATACTCTGATACTAAAACCAGAAAAATATAGTACAAAAAAGGATACTGAAGACCAACGCCCCCCCAATAAACTTAGACCCAATAATTCTCTATGTAATACTGGCAAACTGAATTCATCAATGTATAGAATTATAGAATGTTAACAAATGGGATTTATTTCAGGAATGATATGTAAAAATTAATATATTTTTTTCGATATGCAAAATTTATTTCGATATGCAAAAATTAATATATTTCACCATATCAACAGGCTGAAGAAGAAAATTCATATGATTATGTTAGTTAAGGCAGAAAAGGCATTTGATAAAATCTAAGACCTACTCATAAAAAAACCTCTCAGCAAGTTACTAATAGACAGAAATTACCTCAATTTAATAAAGAACTCCAACAATGATCCTACATCTAACATCATACTTAGTGGCGAAAGAACAATTGCCTTCCCCCTAAGAAGGGTTATAAGACAAGAATGTCCTCTTTCATCACTTTTACTCAACAAACTGGAATTTTTATCCACTGCAATGAAACAAGAAAAAGAAACAAAAGACACACAGTATGGAAAGAAAGAAATAAAATTATCTCTATTTGCAGATGACATGATTATCTTTGTGCAAAATCCCGAGGAATCTCCAAATATATCCAAGAAGTAATAAGTACATTCAAATGATTGCAAGATATGAGATCAACACTCAAAAATCAATTGCATTCCTATGTAGTAACAATGAAATACAGAAATAAAAATTGTAAATGTTGATGATGAACATCAAATAAATGAAGAGACATGTGGTGTTTGTGAATTGGAACATTCAACATAGTAAAAGTGCCAGTTCTCTACAAATTAATATATAGGTTTACTGCAACTCCTTTGTAAACTAAAAATAATTTCCTCCTAGGAAGCTGTTGTTTAGGATCCTAATTCTAATTCGGTGGTGTATTCTAAAGGAGTCTTTTCCATTGCCTTTCCTCCCAGACTTAATCAGAAAAGTGCTTATGTGTGGTATAGCTAATTGCAGTAAGTCTGCAACTAAAACCAAGATTACAGGCACTTCTCAAAAGAAGACATTCATACAACCAACAGACACATGAAAAAATGTTTATCATCACTGGCCATCAGAGAAATGCAAATCAAAACCACAATGAGATACCATCTCACACCAGTTAGAATGGCAATCATTAAAAAATCAGGAAACAACAGGTGCTGGAGAGGATGTGGAGAAACAGGAACACTTTTACACTGTTGGTGGGACTGTAAACTAGTTCAACCATTGTGGAAAACAGTGTGGCGATTCCTCAAGGATCTAGAACTAGAAATACCATTTGACCCAGCCATCCCACTACTGGGGATATACCCAAAGGATTACAAGTCATGCTGCTATAAAGACACATGTACACGTATGTTTACTGCGGCACTATTCACAATAGCAAAGACTTGGAATCAACCCAAATGTCCATCAGTGACAGACTGGATTAAGAAAAGGTGGCACATATACACCATGGAATACTATGCAGCCATAAAAAAGGATGAGTTCGTGTCCTTTGTAGGGACATGGATGCAGCTGGAAACCATCATTCTCAGCAAACTATCACAAGAACAGAAAACCAAATACCCCATGTTCTCACTCATAGGTGGGAATTGAACAATGAGATCACTTGGACACAGGAAGGGGAACATCACACAGCAGGTCCTATTGTGGGGAGGGGGGAGAGGGGAGGAATAGCATTAGGAGATATACCTAATGTAAACGACGAGTTAATGGGTGCAGCACACCAACATGGCACATGTATACATATGTAACAAACCTGCACGTTGTGCACATGTACCCTAGAACTTAAAGTATAATTTAAAAAAAAAAAAAAAAAAAAAAAAAACAAGATTACCGTAGCTCAATGCATAGAAGTTAAAGATAAGTCAGTTTTGTAACCTCACCTTTGGCTTTTTGTTTATTGGCCTCTTACTTTTAAAAAAAAGTGTTTTTTTAAGTGGTAATGAATGCTTGTCCACATCCATTTGTATCTGGTCTAGAACATTTAATTGGCTATAAGTCTTTTGACTCTAAGTCCCTCAGTTGTAGGGAGTCCATCCAGGAACAGGATGGACCTCGGGCAGGCTGCCATGCCACCCTGGCAACACTACGGGACTAAATAAAAATGTGGTGGCTGGCCATTGCTGTTGCCCCTGGCAAATCTTGGCCAGAGGAGGTGAATATAAACCAAAAATAAAATTCAAAGGTCACCTCTCACCATCCGAATGAACCCTTCCTCTTGGCCAAAGGCATGCCAGAGTTAACCCGAAAATCTAGTTCAGGCCATGATAGAAGAAGGGGTTGGACATGCCTCATTACACCCTCCAGCATTCACATCAACACAGACATTACATCTGATAACAAACATGTACAATCTATTGTCTCTGAAACCTGCCTCCTGGAGGCTTCATCTTCATGATCAAACCTCGATCTCCACAACCCCTTATTGTAACCCATGCATTCCTTTCTACTGATAATAATTCTTTCAACTAATTGCCAGTCAGAAGATGTTTAAATCTGCCTATGACCTGGAAGCCCCCCGCTTCAAGTTGTCCCACCCTTCCAGATTCAACCAGTGTAAGTCTTACATGTGTTGATTAATGCCTTATGTTTCCCTAAAATGTATAAAAGCAAGCTGTACACTGACCACCTTGGGAACATATCATCAGGACCTCCTGAGGCTGTGTCACAGGCATGTCCTTAACCCTGGCAAAATAAACTTTCTAAATTGATTGAGACCTGTCTCAGATACTTTTGGGTTCACACTATGAAAATTCATCAAAGTTTTTTTTTTGTAGAAACAGAATAGCTTATTCTAAAATTTGTGTGGAAATAAATGTCGAGTAGCTAAAACAATCTTGAAAGAGAAAAATGAAGTAGGAGGAATTACTCTACCAGGTAGTAAGTCTTAATATACAGCTACAGAAATCAAAGTCAACTGATTCCTGCATAGATAAATGGACCACATTAGAGGACCCAGAAATAGACACTTATAAATATGCTCCTCTGATTTTTGACAGAGGTACAAAACCAATTCAGTGGAGGAAGAATAGCCTTTTCAATAAATAATTGATTTATTGGATGTAAAAGAAAGGAAAGGAAAGGAGAACAAAGGGTAGGAAAGGAAAGGGGAAGGGAGAGGGAAGGAAAGAGGAAAGAAAGGAAGGAAGGCAGCAAAGCAGGAAAGAAGGTCGGGGAGGAGGGAGGGAGAAAGGGAGGAAAAAAGAAAAAATGAAAGAGAGAGAAAGAGAGGGAGAAAGAGAGAAAGAGAGGAAGAGAGGGAGGGAGGAAAGAAAAGAAAAAAGTTATTGTTGATCTAAACCTCATACTTTATACAAAAAGTAATTCATAGCAGATCACATATGCAAATATAAAATGCAAAACTATAAAATTTGGGGGGAAAGCAGGAAAAATTCTTTGGAATTTAGGGCTAGGCAAAGAATTCTTATACTTGACATCAAGCACAGGATCTATAAAAGGAAAATATGATAAACTGTACATCACCAAAATGGAAAAATTTTGCTCTATGAAGACTCTGTTAAGAGAAGGAAAAGGCAAACTATGGAACAGGAGAAAAAATTGCAGATCATATATCCAGCACAGGACTCGCATCTAGAATATAATGAACCTTCAAATTTGAACTGGAAACAAAAACAATTCAATTCAAAAGACATGAACAGATGTTAAAAGGATATGCATATGGCAAATAAACACATGAAGAGATTTTAGAACTGGAGGGCAGATGAGCAGCTGCCAGGGCCTGGGGAAGGTGTGCCAATGTGGTTATAGAAAAGCAGCCCAGGGATCTTCTGGATTGGAAGTGCTCTGCATCTTGAATGTGGTGGTGTATTCATGAACCCACACAGCTGAAGCAGTTGTGTAGAGCTTAGTACACATGCATACACATAAATGACTGGAACTAAAGCTGGGGAAATTTGAGTAAGATTGGTGGCTGGTTCTGACGGTATACTATCGTTTTACAAAATGTTCCCACTGGGGAGACGGGCAAAGGGTACAAGGGCTCTGTCTCTGTTATTTCTTGCAACTTCACATGAATCTACATTTATCTCAAGAATTTCAATTTAAAAACAAAACAAAATAAGCATGGTGGACTCCTAGTCTCTTTGTTTCTGGCAAATTTCCCTGCTACTAACATGAGCTAGAGAAGCATCTAGATTTTGTTGAAAGAGGTGGCGTAGTAGTTCAATGGGTAACAACCAGGACTGACTTTTTCTTTAAAGAGTAGAAAGTATCACATTATATTCCAAAGTAGCGAGGATAAAGATTGTTTTGTGATGTGTGTGTGTGTGTGTGTGTGTGTGTGTGTGTGTGTGTGATATGGTTTGGGTGTTTGTCCCCTCCAAATCTCATGTTGAAATGTGATTCCCAGAGTTGGAGATGGGGCCTGATGGGAGGTGACTGGATCATGGGCAGGTCCCTCATGAATGGTTTAGCACCATGGCCTTGGTGAGGAGTGTGGGTGCTGTGAGTTCACAGGACATCTGGTTGTTGTGTATGGTGAGGCTGGGTGCAGTGGCTCACGCCTGTAATCCCAGCACTTTGGAAGGCAGAGGCAAGTGGATCACCTGAGGTCAGGAGTTCGAGACCAGCCTGACCAATATGATGAAACTCCGTTTCTACCAAAAATACAAAAATTAGCCAGGCGTGGTGGCACGTGCCTGTAATCCCAGCTACTCAGGAGGCTGAGACAGGAGAATTTCTTGAACCTGGGAGGTGGAGGTTGCAATGAGCCAAGATTGTACCATTGCACTCCAGCCTGGGCAACAAGAGCAAAACTGCATCAGAAGGAAGGAAGGAAAGAAGGAAGGAAGGAAGGAAGGAAGGGAGGGAGGGAGGGAGGGAGGGAGGAAGAGAGAAGGAAAGAAAGAAAGAAAGAAAGAAAGAAAGAAAGAAAGAAAGAAAGAAAGAAAGAAAGAAAGAAAGAAAGAAAGAAAGAAAGAAAAGGAAGAAAGAAAGAAAGAAAGAAAGAAAGAAAGAAAGAAAGAAAGAAAGAAAGAAAGAAAGAAAGAAAGAAAGAAAGAAAGAAGGAAGGAAGGAAGGAAGGAAGGAAGGAAGGAAGGAAGGAAAGGAAGGAAGGCAGGAAGGAAAGGAAGGAAGGAAGGAAGGAAGGAAGGAAGGAAGGAAGGAAGGAAGGAAGGAAGGAAGGAAGGAAGGAAGGAAAAGAAGAGTGTGTGGTGCTTCCTGCCACTGTCTCTTGCTCCCAGTCTATGCATGTGATGCTCCTGCTCCCCTTTGCCTTCCACCCTGACAAGAAGCTTCCTAAGGCCCTCACCAGGTTCAGATGCCAGCACCATGCTTCCTGTACAGCCTGCAGAACCGTGAGTCAACTAAACCTTCTTTATAAACTACCAAGCTTCAGGTATTCCTTTATGGCAATGTTAGAACGACTATACAGTGCGTACGTGGAAAGATGACATTCTTTCCCAGTACATATAGACACAGATTCTGGGGTGCACTCTTAGCTACTCAGTCCCACCTGTACCTCCAGCTCTCTGCCTCCTGCTCGATGGAGAGCCCTGGCTGCTTCTGCTGTTGCCTCCTCTCCTAATGACACTGGCTTTCCCAGATGCCCACAGGAGTGAAGGCCGTGCTTTCAACTTGACCTTCATCACACCTGTGGTGCGGACAGCATGGCAGCTGCCACTCTCGTGTTTGACCCAACCAGACCCATGGAGGCTCTGCCTGAAAATACAGGTGTTGTCTGCTGAGCAGGAAACGTTGACTAATGAGAGACAGGAGACGGAAAGACGTAACAGACAAAGCCCTTTTCCTCTCCTTGCAGCAGACTTTTCTGAGATGCGGTGCTCCATAGAGATTCTCCAGGGTCATCCCGCGTGGCCAGAAACCCACTGTGCTTGCAGAAGCGGCATAGGCAGCTGGGAACACGGCTCCCCAGGTTTGCATTCCTCCTGCCTTCCCTGTTCCCACCTCACCCGAAATAAAGCACGAGTCCCAAACCTTGCTTCAGGCTATGCACTCCAGGAAACCTGGACTAGGACAAACCAGGTTTGTGCAAATGTATATCTAGCACACACAAATATTGTTGTTGTACACTTGCATGTACACATGTAACAGTGTGTCATATTCAGGCACTAGACCACAGCTGGATCCCAGTGCAAAACATATTTCTATAGGTTGTGCTTAAAAGTTTTGCAAGTCACTTTCACTGTATGTAGTGTAGACTGGATCTTCAGCCTGTGAATTCCTGTGTTCTCACAGTTGCCCTCACCAGACTCTGCCCATGCACACCGTCCTGAGCTTAGAGGTTTTCATCTTGGAGGCTGGGAGTGGTCTGCGGGATGGCATCTCCTTGGTCTGTTCTCTGCCTCCTGAACAGAATCTGGGTTCTAGCGTCCAGTCTGAAAGGGCAGGAAATCATCCAGTCTGCCCAGCTGGCATGAAGCTGACAGGGTCCTGAGAACCAGGGAAGGAGAGGGGTCCTGGGGAATCCTCAGTACTCCTGAAGAGCCTGGTCCCTGTTGGGAATACCTGGGAGAATACGACACCTTTAGAGGCTGGTATGGCAGGGTGCAGAAATAGAAACGTAACCCTCCCTACTCATGGACACCTCCTGCCAATCAGCCCTTGCACTGATGCCCAGGATTTCCTGAGACTTCTTTCTGCTCAGCACAGCCATAACCTAGTGGGTCAGCTGCACTCCAGGAACCTGCGAAAGGAGACGCAGATGGCAGCCAGAATCAAGGACACGGCTCACCCCAGCTCTATGTCTGTCCTAGACCCAGGCTTCAGTGTCCTACCTGATCCCAAAACAAAACTCCAAATACAAATCTTGAGGCATAACTGCTGAAACGGCGTGCGCTTGCTGTGTGTACATTCTGTGGCCTATCGTACGATGACCTTGACCTTGGAATGGTTGGCCAGCCTGTCTCAGAGAAGGCCCTGCCACATCTTATTCTGGTGTCACATGTAAGGTTTATTCTAAGCCAGAGACAGTCAGCAGATTTCTCAGTTCCCAGAAATAGAAATCAGAGTACGTTTGCACCCATCTCCAGAAATGGCCTCTGGAGCACAATTAGGGGGCAGGAGGGTGGACAGGGAAGCTGCTGAAGGAGATGGCAGCCAGTGACGCAGAGCTCAGCCCCCGTTCCAGTATTTCGTACCCCGTTGCCCCACCAGCCCCCAAAGGTGTCATGTTCTCCCGGGTATTCCCAACAGGGACCAGGCTCTTCGGGATTAGTGAGGATTCCCTAGGGCCCCTCTCCTCCCTTGGTTTTCAGGACCCTGTCAGTTTCATGCCAACAGGGCAGACCTGGAAGGTTTCCTGCCCTTTCAGACTGGACACTAGAACCCAGACTCTGCTCAGGAGCTCAGCCCCCATTCCAGTATTTCGTACCCCATTGCCTCTCAGCCCACCCTTCTGCACTCCACCTGTGACGAGGAGCAACAAGCCCGCCAGCACCATTCCTCAGATTCCCTCCCCATCTGACCTCCTCCGTCCTGGCTCTCCTCACTCCACCAAGTGCCATATCAGACTTTCCATGGCTCTGCTCAGGAACCCAAATATGCTCATGACATGGGTCTTAGAATAAGGGAGCCTGGGGAATCCCAACAAACGCCTTAGGGCAGCAAAGTGCATGAATTCTGATCTGAATTTTGATTTTCTATACGGTCTCATAGAAGCCATTTATTCTCTGTCTTTTCAATAACCAGTGGAAACATGCCTTGGAAGGACATTAACGAGAGTAGCTTCGTTTTATCAAATGTGAGCTGAGGTTAGAAAGGTCGGTCATGTGTCTAAGTTCTCCAGGTCAGTTGGTGTCAGAAGCTGGATAAGAACCCAGGTCCCCTGATTCTCAAACAGACGGAAGAGAAAGCTGAGTAGAAATATTCGGGCCCGTAGGGAAGTTCTTGATAGCCAAAAGACATGATGTGGCCAAAAGCAGGGGCCTGGGAGAAACAGAAACTGCTTTCAAGCGTGGTGTGGGGTGCTGGTGTGTGCGTGCATGCAAGCTGGCTGCTCGCCCAGCTACCCAGAGAAGCCTCTGCTTGCCAACAGCTGGAAAGAACATCCGCCTTGAAAGACAAACCGGCCTATGTTGAGCAGGGCCTGACAGCTGGAGAGTCCCAGCTGAGAGTCCCCTGGCCTCTCCTAGGGTCTTGCACTGTTTCTATGAGTCTTAGGCTACCTTTCCTGGAAACTCACATGTATTTAGCCAAAGCCATCACCCTACCCAGGACCACGGGGAGGGGGACAGGAGGCAGCACATGCCTGTGTGAGTCCAGCATCATCTCTCTACAGGGTCCTCTCAACCAGCCAATTCCACTCCTGCACCTCCACTCCTCTCTAGCTGACTTCCTCGTCACCTTCTATGTGAATTCCTCCCACAGCAGCAATCATGCCTGCAAATGTATTTGTCCCTACCGTCTCTATCACTAGGTGCTTTGCATGAGAACTAAATAAACTACAAGAATCCAGGGAATGTCCCGTATGCTACTTGGTCATTCATCAGACCCACGATGTGCTATGGGAGGTATACGTGGATACAAGGCTGCGGTGCTGTGATGGCTAATGTTATGTGTCACCTCAGCTAGGCTATGCGGCCCAGTCGTTTGCTCAAACACCCGTCTAGATATTGCCATGAAGGTATTTGTCAGGATTCAACATATAAATCAATGTGATCAACACTGATTTATCAATGTTGTGATGCGCTCAACATATTAATCAATAGACTTTGAACAAAGCAGATCACCCTCTAAAATGTGAGTGGGCCTTGTCCAATCAGGTGAAGGCCGTAAGAGCAAAGACTGAGATTTCCCAAAGAAGAAGGAATTCTGCCTCCTGACTGCAACACAGAAACCGTGCCTGAGCTTCCAGCCGCTGCCCTGTGGAATTCAGATTCATGACCGCAACAACTCCCCTTATCTGAGTGTGCAGTATGTTGGCCGGTCCTACAGACTTCACACCTGCCACCCCCACACTGACAGGAGCCAACACTTTGAAGTCACTCTGTGTGTGTGTGTGTCTGTGTGTCTGTCTGTCTCTTTTGATTCTGTTTCTCTCAAGAATCCCAATTGATGCAGATGCTTTCAAGGAGGTCACCTACAGGCAGGGCCCCTACAGTCCATCCAGACAGCAGCTGTCATGCAGTGTCATTGCCACAGTTTTTGCTGTGAAGGTGGAGAAGTGAAAAGGTAACAGCAACAACAGTAGCAAACATTTGTGGTGTGTCTTCCATGGGCTGGAAATGGTTCTGAGCAGTTTACAGCAGCATCTTGTTTATTGCTTAACCCCATGAGGCAGGTGCCTTCTTACGCCTCTTTTTCAGAAGAAATGATTCCAGATGAAAGAGAATAAGAAACTCGTCCCCTGACAGATGCATGGGCAGACTGCCTCCAGAGCCAAAGCCTGCAGTGTGGACACAGGGAAAGGCCGAGTTCCCACCCACCGCCCCTCCGCTCCAAAGTCAGAGAAACGTCTTAAATAGCCATGATTGCAAGACCAATCACGTAGGAGACCAGTCTTCCAGTAGGAGAGCTGAACAGCGGTCCTCTCCCATCCTGGTTCTTGCTGAGGCCATTCAGCTCGCCAGTAGGCTTGCCCCTGTAAGAAGGCACCCGCCCGCGCCACCACAAACACGGCCACGCCTTCCCTGTGATGTGCTGTTTCTCAGCGTAACAGTGCATCTGCATCAACCTTGTTACCAAACACATATCCTGGCAACTTCTTCTGCTTTTAATTGCATTGCTTGCTGTGTTCTTCACACAGCCACAGTCAAAAGAAGCCGGCTTACCTCTCCCATGGGATTCTTCTTTTCTGGATCACACAAGGTAACTTGATGGTTGTTTTGCAAGAAAGCCTGGAATTGTCGCCATCCCTTCAATGCCAAACCCATGCATCACTAATATGGAAGTTACCCTCCTTTGCTGCTTCCTCTCCTTTATAAGCACACAACTGGTTCTTTGTTTCAATGCCTTATCATGCTATTACCTTTGGCAAGACACTTTTAATGGTAATTAAACTCACTAGATATAGTACCAACGATGCACATGTGTAACTGAAGAGACACTAGCCGTGGACAGGGAGACTGCGCAACATATCATCCCACTATAGCACTACTGAGGATATAAAAGGGGTACTGCTAATAATTATTACAGGGAAATTCGCATAAGCCAGGACTGCCCCCAGCAAAATGGGACATAGGAATACTGGAGTTATGACCAATTTTGTTTGTGTGCAAGCAGTGACTATTTTGTTACAACTGTTATCTCCTGGACATCATGCTACATTATCAATTGTGAGATGCATCCCATCTGATTGCAGACATGCTAAAAGAGAGGGGGTGAAAGTGCATCTTAGTACTGATGAATTAGGACATCTTTGTCAGTTGGGGAGGACCTCCTCCCACCTGCAGGGGCTGGGTTCTTTCCAGCCTCTTGTATTTCTCTCTCCTCCATCTGTGAAGTTGTTGCCTCTCCTAACATGTGAATGAATTGCAAGAGGCTGTATCTTGATCATTGCACCCATCCTGATTGGATGACCTCAGCCTCTCTGTGAACACAGGAGCCAATGTGCAGTCAGGGGCACCACTGGGGAGGCCTCAACCCCATCCACTTCCATCCGAGGGCAGGGTGATGCCCAGGTTACAGAGCAACCACTCCTGCAACACGAGTGGGAAGGTAGGAAGCAGTAGCAAGAGGCCAACAGTGTCCCTCCCTCTTTGACCCCCTTCCTCCAATCAGTAGCCTCTTTTTCTGTTTCACACGCCCACTGTAAGGGTGCAGGCCCTCGGTCTCCCAGAGGAGTAACCATCAGTGCACAGGTGTGTAGTTTGGTTCAAACAAGCTCAAGGCTAGCTTTGTGAATCTAGATTTGTTCGTTGCAAATGTTTAGGTTGCTCATATGTGTAAAGGGTTTCTTCCGCCTACCCTACCCTCTATCTGTGGGACTGCTCCCTCCTCCTCCACCACCACTTCACTCAGCACTGCAGAGCCTGGACCCTAATGTCCAGGTACCTGGGTTTGAGCCAATCTTCCTGCTGGGTTCGAGTCCACACCCTCCCATTCCTTTCCACCCCTTAGCCTGGGAGCTGGAAACGGTGAGCAGGACTCCAGCCCAGAGCTGTTTTGGTGCTTGATGAGTTAATGTCATGAATCCCTGAGAACAGTGCCTGGACATGTTCAGGATAGTGTAAGGCTGGCTCTGTTAGAATCACTCGTATTTGCTTAGTGGAGGCCTACAAATGCTCTGGCTTTCAGCTCAAATGTCCTGTTCCCAGGGCAGGCCCCTGCTATGAGCTCCGAGTGTCACCCACACAGGCTCTGTCGATGTTTGCTGTCCAGTTTGTCCTGTCTCGATGCGTCATCAACGCTCGTCTGCGCCCCCACCCTGGACCACGAGCTCTCTGAGGTCAGCTCCTACGCGGTTTTCTTCATCATACACCCCAGTGTCTCCCAGGACAGGGTCTGGCGTGGAGTGTGCTGACAGTAAAGATTTGTGGGATAAGTGGGTGAACGATTAATAGATGTCGCCACCATATGTATCACATTAAAATAAATCTGCATGCTTTGTTGACTTGAATAGGGACTGTGTGAGCTCTGATTTATATAACGACTCAGGAGATCGAGGAGAGGCCAACAAGGGCCTTTGCCCCCATCAGGGCAGTAAACCGGCAGTTCTGCTGCTGCTGTTTCCTGAGGGGCCTACAGACGGAGGCTGCAGAGAGGAGAAAAGCCGGCACGCTCTAAGGAAGCCCTTAGTTTCTGGATGTTTCTTTTCCTTTCAGGGCACAGATCTGGGCAGATAAAACCAATCGGTCCACATTGCTGTCTCCAGGCCAACATAAGCAGATAAATGGTAAGCCCTGGGCTGGCACCCCATCCTCCTCCCTGGGGATGTGTCCAGCACTGGACTGACTTGTGTTTTTTCCACTCAGAGGTGGAAAGAGAAGGAGCATACGCAGGAATCAGTGGTCTCCAGGATGCTGGGGGAGGGGAGAAATCTGTGTTCAGCCCGAGTGCACACATGAACTGAGGGCCAGGCCTCCTGCCACTAACACTCAGGAGAGGGAGTCCAGCACTCTGGCCAACCTCAGAGCAAACAAGTGGAGAAGGATTGCCGTGTCTCCAGGCAAGGCAAGGTTGGACACAGTGAAGCTGAGTGATGAGGACTGGGGAAGTGGTTGCGGGGGGCCTTTCACATGCTGGCAGCAATGCCATATCTAATTTGATTTGTCACCTGGAACTGGGAGAGAAACTAAATGTTTTGAGCAGGAGTTTGTGTCGCATTCATATCCCAAAGTCATGTTTGGATTGGAGGCGGGTGGTGTGCATGAGTGGAAAGGAGACAAATATATACGGAACATCTGTGGGGGCCTGGCCCCAACTGACATACAGTCCTTTCATTCCAGCAGCCTTGTGACAAATGCATTATTATCTGCACAATTAGAAGATGAGACCAAGGGTCTAAGAAGTGGTGTCCTTCTCTCAAGGACAGTCTGCTTGTTAGTGGCCAGCCAGGACTCAGATTCAGACCCATGCTTCCAAATGCATGCTCTTTCCCTGGGACGCTACTGGGCCAGAGGGGCTGAAGCACACGTGCGTGCATGTGTGTATGTGAGACACTATGTGTGTGTGCATGTATGTGAGGTGTGTGTGCGTGTGTGTGAGACTGTGTGTGGATGTGTGTGTGGATGTATGTGGTGTTACGTGTGTGAGACACTGTGTGTGGATGTGTGTGTGAGACACTGTGGGTGTGTGTGAGGTGTTGTGTGACACTGTGTGTGGATATGTGTGTGTGACAATGTGTGTGGATGTGGGTGTGTGAGAGGTATTGTGTGTGTGTGACACTGTGTGTGGGTGTGAGACACTGTGTGGATGTGTGTGTGTGACACTGTGTGTGGGTGTGAGACACTGTGTGGATGCGTGTGTGTGACACTGTGTGTGGATGTGTGTGTGAGAGGTGTTGTGTGTGTGACACTGTGGGTGTGTGTGTGACACTGTGTGAATGTGTGTGAGAGGTGTTTGTGTGTGACACTGTGTGGGTGTGTGTGAGACACTGTGTGTGGATGTGTGTGTGTGAGAGGTGTGTGCATGTGACACTGCGTGTGGATGTGTGAGACACTGTGTGGATGTGTGTGAGGTGTTGTGTGTGTGACACTGTGTGTGGATGTGTGTGTGACACTGTGTGGGTGTGTGACACTGTGTGTGGATGTGTGTGTGAGACACTGGATGTGTGCATGAGAGGTGTGTGTGTGAGACACTGTGTGGGTGTGTGAGACACTGTGTGGATGTGTGTGAGGTGTGTGTGAGACACTGTGTGTGGATGTGTGTGTGACACTGTGTGGGTGTGTGACACTGTGTGTGGATGTGTGTGTGTGAGAGGTGTGTGCATGTGACACTGCGTGTGGATGTGTGAGACACTGTGTGGATGTGTGTGAGGTGTTGTGTGTGTGACACTGTGTGTGGATGTGTGTGTGAGACACTGTGTGGATGTGTGTGTGTGTGAGGTGTTGTGTGTGTGACACTGTGTGTGGATGTGTGTGTGAGACACTGTGGATGTGTGTGTGTGTGAGGTGTGTGTGAGACACTGTGTGTGGATGTGTGTGTGACACTGTGTGGGTGTGTGACACTGTGTGGGTGTGTGACACTGTGTGTGGATATGTGTGTGAGACACTGGATGTGTGCGTGAGAGGTGTGTGTGTGAGACACTGTGTGGGTGTGTGACACTGTGTGTGGATGTGTGTGTGAGACACTGGATGTGTGCATGAGAGGTGTGTGTGTGAGACACTGTGTGGGTGTGTGAGACACTGTGTGGATGTGTGTGAGGTGTGTGTGAGACACTGTGTGTGGATGTGTGTGTGACACTGTGTGGGTGTGTGACACTGTGTGTGGATGTGTGTGTGAGACACTGGATGTGTGCATGAGAGGTGTGTGTGTGAGACACTGTGTGGGTGTGTGAGACACTGTGTGGATGTGTGTGAGGTGTGTGTGAGACACTGTGTGTGGATGTGTGTGTGACACTGTGTGGGTGTGTGACACTGTGTGTGGATGTGTGTGTGTGAGAGGTGTGTGCATGTGACACTGCGTGTGGATGTGTGAGACACTGTGTGGATGTGTGTGAGGTGTTGTGTGTGTGTGACACTGTGTGTGGATGTGTGTGTGAGACACTGTGTGGATGTGTGTGTGTGTGTGAGGTGTTGTGTGTGAGACACTGTGTGTGGATGTGTGTGTGACACTGTGTGGGTGTGTGACACTGTGTGTGGATGTGTGTGTGAGACACTGGATGTGTGCGTGAGAGGTGTGTGTGTGAGACACTGTGTGGGTGTGTGAGTGAGACACTGTGTGGATGTGTGTGTAACACTGTGTATGGATGTGTGTGTCTGAGAGGTATGTGTGTGTGACACTGTGTGGATGTGTGTGAGAGACACTGGATGTGTGCGTGTGTGAGAGGTGTGTGTGTGACACTGTGTGTGGGTGTGAGACACTGTGTGGATGTGGGTGAGACACTGTGTGGATGTGAGTGAGACACTGTGTGGATGTGTGTGTGTGGTGTGTGTGTGTGACACTGTGTGGTTGTGTGAGTGTGACACTGTGTGGATGTGAGTGAGACACTGTGTGGATGTGAGTGAGACACTGTGTGGATGTGTGTGTGTGGTGTGTGTGTGTGACACTGTGTGGATGTGAGTGAGACACTGTGTGGATGTGAGTGCACGCACGGGGTCACGTTCTCCCTGCTATGCACCCCGTGCTATCTCCTGGGATGTGATCTGCGGTCTCCTTGCATGACTGGGCGGAGCTCTTGCTTCTTTATTCTGATCTGTTCACTTTTGCTTCCTCCACAGGGAGCGTCTCCAGTTCCAGATCCTCCTGTGGCCTTGGTACACGCCGCTCCCCTGCCCGGAACGCCTGCTCAGCATCCACCAGGGCTCCTAACCTGGGCAGTTCCTAAACCACAATGGAGACAGCTCGGCGGTCCTCTGCAGAGTGCCCTCCCCATCCCCACACAGGGCTGCTGAGGTTTGCTTCCTGGGCTCCCCCTCTGTACCCGCAGGGTCTGGGGCTGGCAGGGGGAGAAAGGAATCTGAGGAAGGCGACCAACTCAACACGGGGCCTCAGATGTCGTCACAGGGGTGAGAGAGTGGACGGCACCCCGTTCGGGTGGGACTGGTACGTGGGTGATGGCGTTTGGCATCTCTTGCTCACCTTTCTGGCTTTCTAGGCCTTTCTCTCATCATGCTGTGCAGGGGATGAGCCCCTTCAACCAGGAAGGCTTTGCTGAGAGCCCCTCCTGCAGGCCCCACACTCTGAGTCCTTGGCTGGGATGGAGACAGCTGGTGGGGCTGAGAAACCTTCTCCACCAGGTGAAGGGTGAAGAGGATCTCCAGACAGCAGCAGGAATATCCTGGCAAGAGGAGAAGGCACAGCATATTTGGCTCAGGGCACTGCAAGGCAGGTCATGACAAGAGGTGGACTGGCAAGGCCACCTGACAAAAGCCCAGTGAGGAGAGTCACTGATGTAATCAGACTTGCATTCTGGAAAGGCGGCTGTGGCTGCCATGAAAACAGAGTATGCTCGAGAAGCGTTCTTTCCATGTGTCGGGGGAGCCCTGCCAGGAGGCAGAGGCACAGGGCAGAGAGCAGGGCATAGTGGGAGCTGGGAGCAGCACTCCCCGAGGTGTGGGTCTGGGGTCCTGGCAGAGCTGGCCTTGTGCATTATTGGAGCTGCTGCCTGGCTGAGAGCAGGAGTGGCCTGAAGGGCCGGCCAGCCCAAGGAAGCCCTTTCCAGGAGTTAAAAGAAAAACTTCAGCCTAATTAAATGGAAAGGAGTTTCATTAAGCAATGAACGATTCGTGAGTCAGGCAGCCCCCAGAATCACAGCAGATTCAGAGAGACGCCAGTGGTCAGACAGATTTACAGACAGAAAAAGGAAAGTGATGTACAGAAATCGGAAGCGAGGTCCCGAAACAGCCGGATTGGTGACACGTTGGCGGTTGCCTTATTTGAACACAGTTTGAACACTCCGCAGTGTATGAGTGGTTGAAGGACGTCTGCTGGGGTTGGCCAAGACTCAGCCATGGTTACAGGCCCATGCTCCTAAGTTAGGTTTCCCACCTTGTTCGCCTATTAGGCTAGGTTGCGGCTCATCCACAAGGCCTCAAATAGAGAAGTAGGGAATCCCTCTCAGGCCGTATTTAGTTCACTTTAATCCAGGGTTACTCTGCAAAGTTTCCATGGGCTGTGGCCTCTGGGCTTCAGCCATGACGCAGGTGCATTGTCCCCTGCTTTGCTCAGAAAGCACAAGAAAACTGCCCAGCCCAGCCCTCCAGTGAGGCTGGGGGAGATATGCACGCTTTCCTAGCTGCTGTTTGTCCTGAGAGAGAGGCCTGGCTGGGTCAGCTGGCTCCATTCCCTGCAGAGCACAGCCTGCACATGGGGGAGGTGGTGTCTGTGCCAGGCTGTGTTTCCGCTGGAGAACGGCTCACGAGAAGGAGCAAGGCTCCACCTGGACGCGCAGGGCTCAGGGGCGCTGGTGGAGAGACACACAGGATGCTGTCCATAAACGTGCAACTGCGCCTCATCAATCCCACTGGTTTGCCACAACCACTGGCTCCGAGACTGTAGGTTTGGTGCCACAAATATTTATCTTAAATATTTATCTGAAGGCCTGGACTCGGAACTTGGAGGGGCTCCGGACAGAGAGATTTTCAAGATCTGAAACAGCTCCAGAGACCCACTACATCGCCAAGCAGAAGGCGGTGTGCTCGTGAGTGAAAGCCACCGAAGCCATCCTTCCCCGTGGAGAGGCATGGCTGTGAGGAGCACCTACTGTGCACGTGTGCCGGCGACTGAACAGCTCACCCAGGTCAGCCACACGCTCCCCGGATTCCTGTGTTCATCTGAGCTGCCCCGAGCCTCAGGTGGTACCTCTTTCCACCACACCCTGCCTGCTCTCCCCACGAAGGCACCCATCTCCCAGGGGCTGAGTGCAAGGCCATCGCGTCGCGGTTCCTGGAGGTGGGGCTGAGGTCCAGTCTGATTCCTCCAGGACCAAGGCATCTGGGCCTCCGACCTGTCACGCATCAGCAGACCCACCCTAAGAGCATCAGTGAGTCGTTGGGGGAGGTTCCAAGTCCTCTTCCCTCGCAACTCTTCTCTGGCCCATCAGTAACACGGGCTAACATTTTTCAAACTACACACCTAGCTTTCCACACATGGGTCCGAGCTCTTTGGTCCTGTATCTTTAACCCAAATAACAGATTATGAAGGGGTTTGGAAGGGGGAGGTGGGTGCTGAATGGAGAGGCTGTAACCCCCATACTTGCAGTTGACTGGATTTTACATTGCTCCCAGCATTTTTTCATCTGTCCTATTCCACACTTACCAAATGGAGAACACACAGGAGTCTCCTTCCCTTTGGACTCACATGGAGCTGGGTTCCCGGGAGATGCTGCTGCTTGCTCAAGTCCAGGAGGCTTGTCCCCCTGGGCTCTGGGTTCTTCCACCTCACACGGATTAATGGGTTTGGTCCATGGGCAGGCTGCTGAGCCCTGCACCCTGCAGGGAGGAAAGTGGCATGAGCCAAGGCCACAGGTGGATCTGGGGACGTCAAGGAGCTCTGTGTGGATGAAGAAAAGCGCATGAGAATCTTTATAAAGAAAAAGCTAGAGCTCTGTGCCCAGGCATGGAAGGAGACAGCAAGTGGATGTGTCATAGGGAGAACATGACCCCACGCTGGCATGCACACACACACATGCACACCCACATATCAGACACAAATGCACACACATGCACACACACATTCACACATGTGCACACATGCAGACACATACATGCAGACACATGCACACACCTACACACACATCAGACACACACGCACACACACTTGCAGACACACACATGCAGGCACACACCCGCACACACAGACACAGGCACACAACATGCAGACACACACGCACACACCTGCACACATCAGATACACATAGGCAGACAAGCACACACACCTGTACACACATCAGACACATATGCACGCACACGCACACGTTCACACATGCACACACCCGCACACACCCGCACACACATCAGACACACATGCACACACACACATACACACACACGCACACACATAGATGTATCTATATAAGCAAGTGTTTTCTTATGCAAATAAAGGTCTGGAAGTTTTTGTAACCAGCTGGGATATTGAGGGAGAGGAAAAGGAAAAGGAACAGCTTTCTTATTTTTGTGCATATATTCGTGTTGTTTGTATTTTTATAAGCAGGTATATGGCACACATATTTTCAAAAGGAAAATATAAAGGCAAAGTATGAATTTCAAATTGTGTGAGCCGTGTGGATGCCGACAACAGTGTGAGGCTCGCGACCGTGCAGGTGCCCCTGCTGCCGTTCTCCACGGTGCCGGTCGAGATCTCTCCACCGTTCCCACTGGGATCTGCTCCCTGCTTTACAGGGGACTACTGTTAGGAGACTGGGGACAGAAGGGGTGGGGGAAGGTGGACCAGCCTGTGGGGCCGCGCCATCACTGATATATTCTGAACATCCGGACCGCATGAGCTTATTCCAGCTAACGGGGTGGCGTGTAGGGAAGCCACACGCAAAGCCCCTCCTGTGCTGGGGTTCCATCCTCCTGACCCACTGGCTCGGCCCAGCGGGAGAAGGGTCAGCCGTGCTCCAGGCTGAAAGTGTGAAACAGCAGGTAGGTTTAGGGGTGCCAAAAGTTCGCTATGGTGGGGGATGGCTGGTCGGTGAGGGAGGGTGGGAGAGTTAGGCTGGAGTGTGTTGGGGGCTGCCACGGAGTGCTAACCTCCTGAGGCAGGGTGTCTAGAAGGCACTGAGGGTGTCCAGAAGGCACTAATTCTGACAGATTCGCAGTTTAGGAGGATCCCCCAGGCTCCTGAGGGAGACCACTGCAGAAGTGTTTAGCCAGATTTGGCACTGGGGAGATCTAGAAAGAGCCAGTTCTGGGTAAAGTCGTGACACAGTGATGGCGGTGGGAAAGAGGGTGGCTTTAAGGAGGCAGGCCTGGTTATGGACGGGAAGTGGGGAGAGGCTGAAGGGGTGCCAGAGTGGGTGAACTGCAGGGTAGGGGTGGAGCCAGGGGTGCACTGGCTGGCACAGGAGGCGCAGGGCCGTCGCAGCAAGGACGTGCTGAGGACAGTCAAGGACTCCTCCGCCCTGTGCTCCCTGAGCCTCAGTACCTCATCTGCCCAGTGGGGACACTGTGTCAAGACACTGACACAGCAGGGCCCGTTCACTCAGCAGGATTGAGCCAGGAAATTGAGGCTTGCAGAGACACCGCTCCTTGGCAGTGCCACCATCAATACCAGGCAGTCCGTGGAATGGAGGTGCCCTGCTCTTCTAAAGCCTCCTCACAGGAAAGCAGGGAGCAGCCCGACCTGGCGCCCAGTCCCCCAGCCAACAGCAGGAGGCAGGTGCCTGGCCAGGACAGCTCTGAGAGCCCAGGCAAACCTCCCTGGGAGAGCGGGAGGGAGGCAAGAAGGAACCGACAATCACTAAGATTCTTAAGGCGCTTTGAAGTTCTGCTAGAGCAGCCGGTCAGACAGCCCTGAGAAGCATTGCCCTATCCCGTCCGGTTATTTACACAGGGAAAGAAACAATGAGGCCCAGACAGAGTGAGCTAATCCCTCAGCCATTCAAATAATACTGTCAGTTGGCTCCTCAAGAACGTAAAAACACAACTATCATATGATTGAGCAATTCCACCTCTGGGTCTATCCCCAGAAGAATTGAGAGCCGGGTCTCAGATACTTATGCCCCATGTTCATAGCGGCATTATTCACAGGAGACATGGGGGGCAAACAACTCTTTTTCATCAAATAATGAATGGCTAAGCAAAATGCGGTACATGCATACAACGGTACATTATTCAGCCTTAAAATGAAAGGCGATCCTGACGCATGCCACAACGTGGGTGAATCTTGAGGGCGTTATGCAAGGTGAAATCCACCAGTCACTAAAGGACAGATGCTGTGTGATTCCATGTACATGAGGTCCCTAAAGTAGTCAAATCCAGAGAGACAGAAAGTAGGATTGTGGGGACCAGGGGCTGGGGGCAAGGGATGAGAAGTTCATGCTTAACGGTGACAGAGCTTCAGTGTGGGGACAGTGAGAGAGCCCTGGAGACAGGGGGTGGTGATGGCCGCACAACAATGTGAGTGGCTTAATGCTGCTGCACATCAAGATGATTTTTTTTTTTTGGTGGAATCTCGCTCTCCCACCCAGGCTGGAGTGCAGTGGTGCAATCTCAGCTCACTGCAACCTCCACCTCCCTGGTTCAAGCAATTCTCCTCCCTCAGCCTCCCAAGTAGCTGGGATTACAGACATGCACCATCATGCCTGGCTAATTTTTGTATTTTTAGCAGAGATGGGGTTTCATCATCTTAGCCAGGCTGGTCTCAAACTCCCAACCTCAGGTGATCCACCCACCTCAGCCTCCCAAAGTGCTGGGATTACAGGTGTGAGCCACCACGCCTGGCCTAAGATGATGCATTTTATGTTGTATGTGCTTTACCACAGTTTTTTAAAAATATAGCAAATAACACTATCACTCCCCGTGACAGCACTCCTCTGCAGCTGTGGTGCCCAGGACCTTGCACTGTAGCTGTTCAGGGCCCCCTGGGAACGCAGTCTCCTCTTGAGGCCCGGGGATGGGAGTGGCGTCCCACGTTGCTACTTCCTGTATGCCTTGCCAGTTCTTAGTAACTCTTTTGATCTTTCCTTGTAAATGGACCCTTCCTTCAATTACTTTCCACTGAAAAATAATAGTAATACTGCCAGTAGAGTCGTTTTAGCCACAAGTACAGCAGGAACGCTTGCGACCATCTGATGGGACATCTCGAGGCTTGTGTGTGACAGCCACGCTCAGCAGTGTCAGCCTCACACCCGGAGAGGACGCTGTGCTGGAGAGGATGCAGTGCCACCCGGATCTCAGTGGTGTCCTCAGACGTTGCAGAGCGTCTCTATCATGAAGCCCACCTGATTCCAGGAATACGCCTCAGCAGGAAGCCGTTTGTCACACTGGTTAATAATCTTCTAAGCCCAGCAGAAGGCACCCAATCCTCCTGACAACATGATAAGCCCATGTACACGAGGACTCCCATTAACCATGACTCTCCCTCATGGAAGGGAATAAGAACCCAGTTTGGACTTGGAATGTGAGTGACTGCACAGCCTTAGAGAGGAGGTCAGAGTCTGGTCGCAGTGGAGACAGCAAGGTCGGCGTCCTGAGTGAAGGGATGCCACCCAGAGAGCCGCTGGGGCCGTGCAGTCTGCACGGGATGAGGCTCTGGGTCCTCGTGAGCCAGTCCAAGAGCCATTGCCGACGCCCCTCCACGAACCCACGGGCTAAGCCAACAGGAAAAAGAGAACTGAGGTGCCTTATCCCGCTCCGTTCAGCAGCAGCTCGGGACACCGTTGCCTCCCCGGCGTGAGTCTGGCTGTGCCAAGCCCCTGCCTTTCCTAAGCGGCACGGCCGTGTGGTCCGGCCTCTGCACGTCCTGTTCTCCCAGCTCTCCCCGGCCTGCCACTACCTTGGCTGCCCCTACACAGCCTCCAAACTCACTCAGTTATAGCTGCTTCCCCTGAAATGCCCAAGCCTGGGCTGGGCACCCTCTTCTGTGTCTCCACAAACCCCTCACACCCCTCAGCCCTGGCCCTGAGTGGCCCTCCAGTAAGCACATGTGTGTTTACTCGGTGGTGTCCCAGCTCAGCCTGAGGGCTCTGTGGGGGCAAGGAGCTCACTGCCTCGTCTTTCTGTGCCCAGTGCCTGTGGAACCCTCGGGGATAGCAGATACCCGGAGACTATTTGACCTATCCCCCCCTCCCGCTTTTTAAAAAAAAAAAAAAAAAAAACAGAGTCTCGCTCTGTCACCCAGGCTGGAGTGCAGTGGCGTGATCTCCGCTCACTGCAAGCTCCGCCTTCCGGGTTCACGCCATTCTCCTGCCTCAGCCTCACGAGTAGCTGGGGCTACAGGCGCCACCACCACGCCCAGCTAATTTTTTGTATATATATATATATTATTTTTTAGTACAGATGGGGTTTCACCGTGTTAACCAGGATGGTCTGGATCTCCTGACCTCGTGATCCGCCCGCCTCGGCCTCCTAAAGTGCTGGGATTACAGGCGTGAGCCACCGTGCCAGGCCTAGACCTATCCCTTATCCATGGGCCCCGTGCTGTGCCTCAGACAGGATGCTGAGTTTCACCCGCCTCCACACGCCACCATGGTGCCTGAGAGACAGCATGTGTTTCCCCAAGGAAAAGGAGGCCACACGCCGGAGCCCAGCCCCAGACAGGGAGGCTCGCATGAACCAGAAAAGGACTTCCAGAAACCAAAACTTCTTCAAGGGCGTCTGAGGGGTTAAACAACCTCAACTAATGCCCAGGCCACGGGCCAGGACTGAGCCTCCACCCTGAACAGGACTCAGCAGTAGCTTTCAGCACAAAACAGAAAAACCACCGCGGCCGGGAAGACACGGGCATTGACTTAGGAAAGGCGGTGGTCCGTTCAGCGTCGGTTCACTCTCTAGGGAGACACAAAAAAGCTCATAAACATCTATTACTGAGGGTGAGCAGCATATTTCATTTTACGTGGCGTGTGCTTTGTGGCACTGGTGACTCGACACTCTAAGCAAGAAAGTCTCCGGCATACTGTTCAGGCAGGTGATTCTGAGAAAGAGGTTCAGGAACAGGTGCCCAGAAACAGCCCTTGAGGCGGGAAGCCATGGGGGGCTGGGGTCTCAACAGCACTGTGTATGCTCTGAGGGGCTGAACGCAGAGGGCAGATTGTCCTCTTCCAGAACACTCAGAAGAGGGTGTGATTGACCGGACGAGGGATCTGGGACCGTGGACTTCTCCTCCAAGGGGAAACCACGTGTGCCCGTTTCCGTGTGGACGAGAGGACAGGAGAGAGATGTGGGAAGTGAGCACTCCTGGGAGGCGTACACTGCCCCGGAGGTGGGTGGGCCTGCTGGACCAGGCACTCGCTCGGAAGAGGATCAAATAAACGTGCCGTGCTCTCTCCAAGACCCACAACTCCCCACCCTGCCTCTCAGGAGATTTCAGGGAAATCTCAGTCCTGATTTCCCATGGCGGCAGAAAGAACTTTCTGACTTTCCCCCCAAATTCCTGAGGCTGGAGGTCCTGTGACTAATGGGCTGGACCCATCTTCCTAGACTCAGAAAAGATGTTGGGTGGCAGGTTCCCTGGGAAAGATGGCGTGGAGATTCCACAGAGCACCAAGAGCAGCAAGTCACCCTCTACTGACAGCAGCGGCTCAGCAAGGAGCAGGCCTTTGGCCACACGAAATGAAGGGCCATGATAGGCAGTGTGGAGAGGGGACAGGTGTGACTCAGGACTGCAAAGAGAGTCCTGGTGGGCAGCGTGGAGAAGGGACAGGTATGACTCAGGACTGCAAAGAGAGTCCTGGTGGGCAGCGTGGAGAGGGGACAGGTGTGGCTCAGGACTGCAAAGAGAGTCCTGGTGGGCAGCGTGGAGAGGGGACAGGTGTAACTCAGGTCTCCACTCCTTCTTGTGTGTGCTGGAACGACCCATTTGAACTTGCTGAATCTCCCTTTCTTTATCTAGAAATTGATAGTTTCAGTAGTGACCTCTGAGACTCACAGGGAACACATAGCAGGTGATTCGTGTGACCTGCCTGCTCCTTAAGGAGTACAGGGAATACACAGCACAGCCAGGCCCCTGGCCACTGGCAAGGGTTCCTTGGGCAGCCAGAGGCCACGCACCCCACAGGCCCAGCTTTCTCAGGCCTGATTCGCTTCCAACCCCGCCCGTCACCCTCCCACTGCATGTCCTGCTCAGGCCCTGCTGCCCGGAATATGCTGAACCTGCCCCCATGACCCAGGGCGCCGTTGCCCTGTCTGTTCCTTCCACTGCCCATGTCCTAAGCCCTCCATGGCTGCCTCCTCCGTCACTTCCTTCTAGATGCTGATAAATTTTACCTTATTGGAGGCTCTATCCCTGGTATAAAATACCAACGTGCACACACACACTCCTCTGTGTCCCCTCTACCCCGTCTCACTTTTCCTTTTTCTTAACAGTACTGATCACCCCATCACACTCTTTGGCTCTGGTGAGGGCGTGTCTGGGTACTGGCAATCAGGCCCAGGCTCTCTGCCCTTGGTGCCTCTCAGAGGCAGGGAGTGTGTACGTCTGCAAAGGGACTCACAGCCTCCCCAGCGCCAGCCTCCTCTCAGGCCACAGTCCTCCAAAGCCCCAGCTCCTCTGCCTCAGAGAGCCGCAGCCTGTGCCTTCCCAAGGCAGCGGCGCCTTTCCGGATGAGCCTGGGGTCACCCTGTCCTTTCCTCTCCTCTGCTCCCCCAGAGTCCAAGGCCCAGCCCCACCACAGAGAGCGATCAGCAGGGCTCTCTCAAAGAAGGCAGATTCTAACTCCACAGCAGAACAGATGCAGCGTGATTGGAAAGTGCCAAAGATGAGCGAGGAAGATGGCAGGGAAAATGGTGAGAGCTATGAAATTCACATCCAGCCTCCTTTAATCACAGCTCGGGCTTTAATCACCCCAGGCGGCTTGAGAAGTGCAGTATTCAATGTGTTTCCTTAACAGCCTCATCGAGGCCCTGGAGGTCTGGAGCGCTTGACTGGGAATGGAGACGTATGGGTCCCCTCCATGCTTGGTCTCCCCCCAACGGAAAACCCCAAGGACAGCTTCTCTCTGCCTCAGTGTCTCCGCTCTTCTTCACTTGTGCTGGCTGAACAGAGGAATCGGAAGGCATCCAGGCAAGTCCTTATGTAAAGGAGGACAAACACACCTTCAGCTGCGTTTTCCTCTAGGACAGAGGTCTTTGGGGAGCACGGCAGAAATATCCTGCTTTAGAACCTGTCGGTAAGCACTTGGGCCGTGGGAACACGTTGCTACGGCCTCTGCAGCACCTTGGAAGGGGCCCTTGAGAGTCAGTGGCCTGAAGCCACGACCTTCCACACATCCACCAGGGCACACGCCCAGGGCTATCTTCCATGCACCCGCCCAGGGTGTCTAGGAAGCCTTGCCACACACCTGTGTCACAGTGGCCTGCATGGGAGACACGACTATGACATCTACATGAATAGAGCAGAGACACAGATGAGAGGACCTGCCACCAGCGTTCTCTAAGTCCTGCCGTGGTCCCTGTGTAGTGACACTGGGAACAACGGAAAGGAAGCAGGAGATCTATATCTCATTTGGAAATGTCATGGGAGCACCTGACATTTTAGAGAGAAGACCAAGGGGTGAACTAAGAGCAGATAGCTTCAAGGGAACAAGCCCGGCCCTCTAGTCAGGCACCTTCTGTTTAAAGCACTGGTCTCGGGTTACTTCCTGGATGTAACACAGTGTGCACACTCAGAAACAGTCTCACACAGATTAAGGGGATATGTGTGCACACACCCACCTGTCCACACACACTCACACCTCTGTACCTTCGACCCCAGTGGTCACTTACCCACCAAAGTCCCAAGAGATGCCACCCGGGGAGGACTCTTAGACGCGTTGATAACAGCCAGACCTGGAAATGGTCTCATCAGTTTTACTGTGTGTTCACAAAGGGTTTTTCAAGAGTGTCAGGGTCCCCAGACACTGAGTGGTTCCCAACCTTGAGGAGGACTGGCACTGATCCACCATGGTTTCATGCTGGCCCATTCACCAGGGCCACGTCCTTCCTCACACACCTGAGACTGATGTTTTCTCAAATGATGCTGCTAGTACCTTGGCCCACATCCATCTCCCAACTAAGGCCCAGACATCCAGACTCATCACCACAGTCAAGCAGGGGCCCTGGAATCGGGTGAGGCTCTGTGATGGAGAAGGAGTCAGGTGAACCTGCATGGCCGCACAAGCAGCCAGAGGCCATGTGCCTAGAGCAAGGAGATACAGCCTTGTGTCTGCTGCAGACAACGCTTCCTGACAGCACAGCTGGGACCCACATGCAAAATCCCTTTCTACCCCAGCTGCCATGGCACCAAAAGGGCCACAGAGCCCTGGCAGCCTGGTCTGAGTGTCCAGGCTTTGGGTTGAGCTATTGCGGGAGAGCTCAGGCCGAGGACCTTGTCCCCATCTCCGTGTGCCCAGAGCTAGTGTACCAGCACAGAGTGGCATTCAATATAGACTTGCTGAACTAGGCAGAGCTGGCCTCCTGGGAACCACCACCAGCATTCTCTAAGTCCTGTTGTGGTCCCTGTGTAGTGACACTGGGAACAACGGAAAGGAAGCAGGAGATCTATATCTCATTTGGAAATGTCATGGGAGCACCTGACATTTTAGAGAGAAGACCAAGGGGTGAACTAAGAGCAGATAGCTTCAAGGGAACAAGCCCGGCCCTCTAGTCAGGCACCTTCTGTTTAAAGCACTGGTCTGGGGTTACTTCCTGGATGCCAGTGCTTAAGCTTTCCACTTGGTTTTGATGTTCTTGCTGATGAACTGGAAATTGTTAAATCCGTGTCAGGGGCTCTTCTGAGAGCGAAATGAGATGAGGCACCCGCATCAGGCAAGATAAGCTGCGGGAGGCATAGCCAGCCACTCACTCATTCACGCTCTCACATCCTCTGCAGTCCACTGGGGACCCTGCAGCAGGTGCCCTCCTCCTAGGCCCCAGGCAGGCAGAGTGGCTGTCACCCTAGGAATGTGGCTGCAGAGGCAGATGGAAAAAGAGTGCCCCAGAGCAGGGAGCATGGTCTCCAACTCACACTCTCCTCCTGACCACAGCAAACTCTCAGCTGTGCCCTGGGTCAGCGGGGTGGGGAGGTGTAGTTCTGGAAAAGAGAGAGAAGCCAATCTTTGGGAAGAGCCCTAAGGAAACCAAGATCTTGGCTCTAGTGCAGCCTGGAACACTCCAGATACTCAAAACAGCACCAGCTCCCTTTCCCTGTGTTTAAGGCGTGGCTTTCAAATAGTGAGATTGTTACCCCGGTGAGCTGGTGGTGTCTGTTTTTTCTTAAAGCCAGTCCCTCTCCTGCCCCCAGTCACAGGGGAGCACCAGATCAAGGGGAGCCACCCACAGGAGGAAAGGGGAGCCCCTAGTGGGAATATTTCTGAAAGGCTCTAGAAGAGGCAGGTAGCCAGGACCCAGATTGGCAGCGAGGACAGGAATGGTGTTCCCCATGGGAGTGGTCTGATGGCAACAGCAAGGTGACTGAAATGGAATTCGGTAACATGCATGTGGAGGCTGGATGGAAAGCTGTGATACTGGAATGGACCCACACCTCTTCCAATTCACCCATTAATGTAAAACAAATCCAATTAAAAGTGCAAAAAGAATTTGAGCTACTAGGATTGAGTCTGGCTGAACATAAGAGAAATCTAACTATAGCAGTAACTTAACATAAAAGCATTTATTTTTTCTTTTAGTGGGAAGTTCGAAGTTAGACAATCAAGGACTGGTACAAACAACATATGATGCCAAAGGGAATAGTTTGTTCTCTTGTATTTTTGCTGTCTTTCTGTATCCTGTTACATCAGCTGTTCCACATGCACAAGGTAGCTGCTGCTGCTCCAGACATCTCAGCCACATTCCAGGCAGGATGGAAGGGGAGAAGGTGTACACCAGATAAATATGTCCCTTTTTATCAGAAAACAAAGTTTTTTTCTGGTAGCCTAGCAGGAAAATTTTCACTTCATCTCATTGCTAAGAACTGAGTCAACATGTCCTTCTATGCCATGAGGGACCCTAGAAAAAGAGAAAGGAAATTAGATAGGCAACGAGCAATGAGGAGTTTCAGAATTCAACAAAATAATTCTAAATTTCACCTGTAAACAAAGAAAGAGAAAAAAAAAAGTAAGAAACAGTACAATATTGAGGGGAAAAAGGTACTGTCTTATCCAAACAATTGACTTAGCAAATAAATTAGATTAGATTTCACCCTTTTGGCATGCATTAAACAAATTACAGAGGCACTAAATCATTAAATGTAAAAACAGAGCCACAGAATGACTTAACAGGTACATAGGGGACTCTACAGCGCTGGGATATATTTTTAAACCTGATACCGAAGACAAAGCCATAAAGCATGACAGATTCAACTGCATTGAGAGTAAATATATTTGAGTAGCAAAAATGCAAAATTATAAAGTTAAAAGACAAACATCATTTAGGGAAATATTTGCTATGTTCATAAAATTGTTAATATTGCCCAAAGTACAGACTTTCTGCAAATCAATAAGAAAAAGACAAGAAGCAAATGCTTAGCTTATCAAAGAAGAAATTTCTGTGTGTCACAGAAAACAATGAGAAGTCTTCAACTCCCTAATAGTCAAGGGAATCCTGGTTAACGAAACAATGGATTGCTACTCTTTACCTCCAATTCTCGCATATTTTTTAGTCAATGATTGGGAAGTTGTAGAATTATAGTTGGTTTTTATATTCTCTTACTGTCTGACTCCTGCGATACAAAGTATGACTTGTTTAAGATACAAGTTATTTTAAACAGTGTGAAACGTGCCTCATAACTACACAATTCCCCCTCGAGAATGTGGACTCCGCCCTCCCGAGCCAGAACGTGACTTCCTGTCCCTCCAGAGTATTTATGGCACATCCGCAATGTGCATGGTGCTGTGAGAGATGTTTAAGTGTGAGACGCGATGCTCATCAGGGTGTTCAGGGACTCCGGGGCCCAGTCCAGATGCTTGGGGCTCTGCAGATTTTCCCTCAGCTTGGCCCTGCCACACGGAGCCAGGTGTGTTTGCATCTCAGAGCATGTGCTGCTCATGGACCACAGGGCCTTGGTGCCTCATTGCCCTTTGTTCATGTAAGATACGTAGTTCAGACTTCTCATCCTCCAGGCACCTCCCTGGCATTCCCGTGCTGCAGGCGTAGGTGGGCACCCCACCTCTGTGTTCTCACAGTTCTTGGTTAGCGGAGGCAGGTGCACGTCTTCACTTCTGTACCGTCAGTGTCTAACACAGAGTAGGTGCTCAGCTTGCTGGAGGGAGGGAGGAAGGGGAGGAAGAGAGGAAGAGTAAATTCTCTGCTCCTGCCAAAACCAAGCACAGATTATGGGCTATGGGCACTCACAGGAGGGAGCAACCCCTCGTGTGAAAAGGCCAGGGCATCCAAGAGGACAGAGGCCTGAGCTGGATTTATGAAAAAGACAGAGGAGAGGAGCTGGTGGAGGAGGCCCTGATGCAGGAAGTACATGGAGCATGGAGGAGAGGCCCAAGCACAGGAGCCTGGAGCAAGTCTGTGGACCCCTGAGGACCATCCCTGCACCCCCATTCCCTGCACCCCCATCCTGTGCCTCCACCTTCTGTCTGCTGGGCCTGAAGAGCAGCTGCTGACGTGACACCAACTCAGCTGGCAACAAGGCCATTCCGAAGGCGCTCCAGGACAGCCAAGCCTCATCCATCTCATGCCCAGAGACCTGGCCATGTTTTCTTCCAGAGCCTATTAGCAGAGTGTCCTCTTGCTTGTCGTCTGCAAAGAACAAAGCCCTTTTTTGCTCCACAGGAGCTGGCTCTGTAGGGGAGAGGCGCTCGCAGGCACGGAGGCACAGTCTCCATTCATCTAAATAGCGTGAATGTCGGCATGGAGGCCACAGGAAGGCAGTGAGTGTTCACATCAACAGACACACATTTACAGTGCCCGCAGACCCCGCTCGATGGCTAGCGCACACAGAAAGCATTTACGGAGCCCTCCTGGCACAGGCCCCTGACACAGGGCTAGAAACTGGAGGTATGGGACAGGGAACTCGCAGGAGCTGGTAGCTGCAAGCCAGGTGAGCCCAGGGAGAGTCTTAAGTAGGCATCGACAAAGTCACATGTCCATTCTATAGAAGCCACGTGAAGAGTGGATGGTAACAGAAGTGCCCCTAGAAGCCAGTGGTGCTGGCATCACTGACTGGGGTGGGAATGGATGGGAGGTGTTTCAGGAAGAAGGTAAGTGGTTACACAGGTGGCCTGTGGAGAGAGGCTGGTCTGAGTTAATGGCACCGATGCCTGGAGGACGCCAGTGCCCCAAATGGACCTGCAAATCCCAGGTCTGAGGGGATGGAATGTTGTCGGGATGGGCTCTTCAGATGGGTATAGTGATGCCAAGACCCCTTGGTAGACACTGCATGTTTGCAAACACCCTGCTGTTCCCAGGAAGCCCCCTGGGGCTTCCCCTGTGAGGCAGTCAGGTCTCACATGCTCGACCTGAGCTGGAAAGACATTCTTCTGAGCAAGAGCGTGATTACGACGGCGCTTCTTGCGAGGAGAAGGAAATGATGTTTAGAAGGCATGTTCCAGGGGCCCAGCTCTGAGAGGGACCTCTGGGGGACTCTGCTGGGGGAACCAGGACACACACAGTGGACAGCAGACAAAGTCACCTGTGCACACTGCACTATGTTCAGCCATCCAGAGGCCCCCCCGCTGTGCCACAGTACCCTGCCCACTCACCTCTATTTTCTCATTTATCTATGACTCATCCCTCCAGGAGCTAGAACCATGGCCATGCTCTTTCTGTGCACCCACCAGCGGTGAGCACATTTGTTGCCCAAGGAGTGACGACGACTCAGACAACATGGGCTTAAAGCAGAGACTCCCCCTGGAAAGCCTGGCAGGGAGTGTGCTCTGCACCCCTGCAACCAGGCCTCCTGCCTCACTGAGAAACCTCCTGCCCCAGCAGTGGCCAGGGGAGCTGGCTGTTGGCACAGCCTCACTCCATCTCATCGATCACAGGTGTCCTGTCAGGGGCACAAACGAAAGGAAGGTTTCAGGCTGTCTAATAGTCTAGAAGCATGAAAGAGATGTCATTCAGCTGCCACTGTCAGCTAGTGCATGTGAGCCACAGACCTCCGTCTTTCCAGCACGTAGGCACCGGAGCACAGGGACAACGATGGCCCTGGCGTGGATGGGCAGGACAGGGACCAAGCCTCGCTCCCGTCTTCTTTATTTCAAAGGGTCTTACCTCAGGGCACAGAAGCCCTTGCAAAACGTGCTGAAGGACTGACAGCGTCCTTGCCCAGAGTCCATGCTGCCATGGGCACACTTTTTTGACCCTGTCCCCTGGCTCTTTTTATGAGGTGCACACAGGGACCAGAGCCAAAGCCCACCGCACAAGCCTCTCCCCAGGCCTCACCGCCACTCCCCGCTTTCACCTCCCACAGTTGCTCTGCCTGTCATTTCTTTATTGGCTCTCAGATCCGGCCGGCCCCTTCCCTGTGTCTCTCCCATGGTGGAAAATTTGGCAGCCTTTCCATCTCCTCCGTCCCCTTTTCTAAGAACTATAAATGGTTCTGCCTGAGGGAGCCCCATCAGATGGCAGGTACCCTTCTTTGCTCCCGCTTCTTTCTGTCTGGAATAGAGACTTGAGCCTGCACAGCATCTCCCTCCCCTGAAAGGACACAGGCCAGCCTTGCAGGACCAGTGAGCCTGTCCCACATTGCACAGGCCACCAGGCCAGAGCCGGGGGACGACACAGGGCATGGGCAGCCTGACGCGTCCACGTTTCCTTTCACAGTAGACCCTCTAGGGCTGCAGCCGACTGAGAATATAGCCTCCCCTCCAGCCCCCCACTGACCACTGCATCTCAACCCCTCCACTCAACCAGAACACCTGGAGGGGTCTCTCCCACCTCCAGGGTCCCACCATATTCTGCTCATGGGGCCAACTGTTAGCAAGGGGCAAGGTGAGATGCGGATAGCCCTCAGAGAACCATCCAGCAGGAACACAGAGGCCCAGGCTGGCCGGGTGCACACAGCCCAGCCTCCCTCCATCCCAAAGTGAGCTTTGCTTATTGCAGGGATGGGTGTGTTCCATCTTGGCTGGGCTCCAGAAGGGGGTCCTTGCTCTCCATGGCCTCATGCGTTTATATGTAGGGTGGCCATGTCACTCATATAACTTATTATCCAAACTGGAGCACTAACAATAACTACGAGGTGCTATTAATACATCTGCTGGGGCAGTAGGTGTGCATTGAGACAGGTAAGCTGGGACATGTGTTTTATTCATCAAGGAGTTGGGAGGCGCAGGGATTGCCTAACTGATTTGAAAGGCTGTGTACTTTGCAACAGGAATTACAGAACTACAGACCCAATGAGTAAGAAATGCACCATTCCTAAGTGTTCATGGCCTCAAGGGCTAGTGTATCAGCACAGGTGCCTGCAAAGGCCCTGGGAGCCAGCCATGGGATAACTACCAGTTCATCCGGAAGACCACTAGCTCATCTCTCACCAATGCTGTTTCTATTCATTACAAAAGCTCTGCAAATTAAGAACTGTGGCCGGCTCTTAAAGATGCAATGCCTGGGTATAGGAGCAGCTCATTAGCTCTCCAAGTCCACGCAGCTGGAGAGCCCAACGTCCTCCCCAGTCCCTGCAGCCTC
This sequence comes from Macaca fascicularis, assembly GCF_037993035.2. Taxonomy (NCBI): domain Eukaryota; kingdom Metazoa; phylum Chordata; class Mammalia; order Primates; family Cercopithecidae; genus Macaca; species Macaca fascicularis. The sequence continues at coordinate 2,774,324 of NC_088386.1, forward strand.
CTATTGATGTCATTAAAATCCGATGATGCAGCTTTTCTTTCTGTTTCAAAACCATACCAAGCTCAACGTTTCCCATCCGAGCTCATCCATCTTCTCCTTAAGTCAGCAGTTTTCTCCCACAGCCTGCTCTCTGCCAGGGCACTCCTGCTACATCCCTCCCGATCCGTGCAGAAGGGAGCTGCTGGGTTGGATTGGATGACATTTGATGGGGCCAGACTGTGGTGTGAAGGCTTGCTGCATGGTCGTAATCAAAAGTTGGCTAGATCCAAGGAAAATCCTGGAAAGGATCGCCAGAGTCCAGAGTCACTGACACTGTGGCTTGGGGATGCTTGGCCACATGGTCAACCTGGGCAGATGGGGTCAAGTTCCAGGGCCCAGGAAGAGAGGCCACCTCCCATGATCCAGGCCTCAGGGACTCAGCGGTCAGATGAGCAGCGGGTACACATGGGACACACAGAGGATCCACCAAGACAGATGAGGAGGCCCCAGGTCCCAGGACAGCAGTGCAGGGACAGAGCAGGTTCAGGGAGAGAGGGGCCCACGAAGTCCCCTTCTTTCCCTGTGCAAATGACATGAGCCATTCAGCCTCATTGTATGTTTTAGAGCATCAGAAAATCTAAAAGTAAAGGAAGAAAATTGCTCATAGTCCCAAGGCCAAGTCAATATTAATGTTGATCTTTGATAAGTTGTCTTCCAAGACTGAGTTATTACATAATAATAATGCTACTTAATTTTTCGCAAATTTACCCCATTCTGCTTTTTCCTGACAACATCACGTAAGTGTTTTTCCATCTTATAAAATAACCGGTGGTCATCATCCAATGTAAGTTCCAAGATGTTCCATCAAATGGATGCCCTAATTTCCTTGGTGGTTCACTTATTGATGGACATCGAGTTTGTCCTCCATTCTCACTATTATCAATAAGAACTGAAGACACACAGATATTCTTAAAACTTTGTCCTCATTTCAGATTAACTTCTCAGGGTGGTGATGACTAGACAGAAGCTCAGTAAGACTTTAAGGCCTGCGGTACGTATGGCCAGATTGCTTTCTATAATCTCTAGATTTCCATGTATTTCAGCAGTGCATATTCTGTTCTTGAGCCTTTAAGTCACTGATTAGAAACATCCAACAACATTTTCTGAGCACTTTCTATACACTAGACCCTTAGCCACAGACAGCCATGTCCTACCCAAAAGCAGCAGTGTTGGTCCCTACCCAGCCTTCCACTGAGCCCCAAGGGGACAAGTCAGCACAGGCCACCGTGGACATGACGGGGTAGAGACCCCCAACATTGCACATAGTCCCAGCACATGGCTGGGAGGCTGTGGTCAGCCGCACGCCAGCACAGGCGGAATGATGCAACCGGCAGCCTCGTCAGCTTCCCTCTAAGTAAGCTGAACTGACCCACCCACAGAGAGGAGTGTGGTCAAAGGGAATGTGTTAAATGGAACCATATGAAATTTCCAATAATCTACCATTTTTATCTTCAGAAATGGAAATTTCATACAGTTACAACTAATGCTGGTTATGAAAAATATTCATCACACAGAATTTGAGAGAAAAACAAGGACTCTGGAGTTTGAATTTCTAAGTTTGAATCCTGGCTACATGGTTCATTTGCTGGGCAATGATGGTCAACTTACCTTCTCTGAGTCCATAAAGAAAGATAACTATGTCCTTGTAGGTGAGCCAGAGCCAGCTCTATGGGCCTGCAGCCTGTGCTGCCCCAGGGCCTAGTGCTCAGAAGGGCCCAATGTGGTTTAATGCTCTACTATTCCTGTTTTGAAATCTGTAGTAATTCCTGAAGAGCTCTGTTTGTCACATTGCACTGGGCCCTGCAAATTTTATAGCCAAGCCTACATTCAGCCCTTAAGACAAGTACCTAAAACAATGTTTGCATCATGGTAGATACCAACAAATGTCCCTTCCTGCTCCCTTACCTTGGTATATTTAAGATATAATTTGTACCCATCCTTAAAAAATACATTTCTGCAACAGACCTAAGAGAAAGGAAAAGGTGTGTTTGTTGGACAGCTTATATGTTTCTTGCCTAACGGTGCAGGTGGCAAATATCCAACTCAGACACTCCTCAGTCACCTATTGCTCATGGACACCACGCTATAGGGGCCAAGGAAGAACATTCCTTTTACCCTTGGCAGGTTTACTGAAAACCAACTGACAAAAGGTAGATTAACAAGAGAAATGGCATACACACATTTATTCGTGTGCCTGGCAGTCATACAAACATCTCAAAGAAAGACAAGATGGTTAATGCTTTTTTACCATCTTGAGGTTACAGAATGTTAAAAGAAAAACATTGGGCAAATTAAATTTAACAGACTTTAATTGAGCAAAGACTATTTGCAAATTGGGCAGCCCCTCACCCCCAAACAAGAATAGATTCAGAGAGACTCCAGCCCTGCCATGTGGTCAGAGATTCATGGACAGAAAAAGGAAAAGGATGTGCGGAAAACAGAAGTGAGGTTCAGAAACAGCCAGATGGGTCCCATCTTGGCTTTGCCTTATTTAAATGCAGTTTGAATAGTTGGCCACCTGTGATTGGCTGAAACTCAGTGATTAGTACAAGACTAGGTTATGTCTGTTCACACATCCAGTTAGGGTACAGTTCACACGTACAGAGAAACCTTTAGGCCAAAATTAAAATAGTAAGGAGGCAGCTGTGGGCTAAACTTAATTTAACAGGAAGAAAATGGGGGCTTCAAGCATGGCCACAAATGGGTTATGGTGGTAAATCATGTTACTGGAGGGGGACGAGGGGGTATCTAGCTGACAAAGGTGGTCTTGTTGTGTGGGTGAAGGCTCACTGGTAGCAGCCCTCAGACAGGATAGATGGTGAATGTTTCTTTCGGACCTTTGTGGATGTCAGAGTCCTGGTTAATCTCTCCTAGACAGGATAACGGAGGCCTCCGAGAAAAGCCTGGCTGCATCGATGCAGAGTCTGTACAGACGCCAATCTCCCCTCAACAGACAGCTTTTCTATTCTTCTCGCATTCTCAGCCCTTCTGAATAGCCGTCTTGAAATATATCAAAGAAGCGTATTTTGAGGCGAAATATTTTGGTTTCCTCAGCACTCAGCCTGGACACAGGCCCTGCTGGCGAGAAGGTCACAGCCCTGCAAGATGGCCGGTGTGGATGAACAGCTATGGCCTGAGAGTGACATGTGTTCAGAGGGCTGTGGGAACCCCTGAGCAGGAGCCCCTGAATCCAGCTGGGAACTGAGGATCAGGGCAAGTCACCAGGGCTGGGCGTTAGAGGATGCTGGGGGTGCCGAGGTCTCAGGCAGTGGGAAAGGGGTGCGGAGGGATGATGGTGGAGGCAGAGAGCAGAGCACAAGTACAGCCCTCACCGCTGCACCTCCTGCCTTCCTGCAGGCTGTGCGCACCTGGGCTGACTCAAACCTGCACCTGGCACAGCCTCCCTGGGGCACCCTCTTCACGCCACATTCCCCTCGTCTCACCCCTGCCGTGGCTGCAAGCACCTCTGGATGGATAACTCCCAGATCTCAATCTTCCACTGAGGGGTCTTCCCCAAGTTGTCCTCTGTATCTTCTAAGGCTTGCAGAGCATTTCCACCTGAACGCTACAGCTGTGGGGCTCCAGCCACGCCCACACTGCACACCCTCGGGACCAAGCCCAGCACTCTGGCCTGGTCTGCCCAAGTGCCATGCTCTTCCTGCTGGCCTTGCCACAGCTCTGGCCTGGCCCACAGTCCCACAGGCTGTACTCACTCTTCCCCCCAGCCAAATTGGAGAGTTGAGCAGAGTCTCTTCTCCGAGCCTGGGCACACCACCAGGGCTCTCCCGACCGGACACCCCGACACTGTGTGCTTGTCTCCCCTGTGCAGGATCCCATTGGGTCCTGGGGGTGCCACCGCATTTTCAGGGCCCAGCATGGGCTGCACGTGCCAGCTACTGAAATGGCACAGAGTGTTTGTATTTCCTGATGTTCCCACCAACCCTGCATTTCCCTCTGATTCCTGGTCTTGAAGTTTGGCACCTCACCCACCCAGCTGTCCATGCTGGAGTTCTAGATGTGAGCCTACATTTTTCCCTTTGCTTCCCCTTACATCCAGCAGCCAGTGCCCCATGGTCTCTTCCTCCACACCAGCCCCTCTGCCCACTCTCACTGTCCCACAGCCCTTTGGGCCCGGGCTGTGTCTCACTCTTTTAAGCCCCCGTGGTGCCACACTCTCAGGGCGCCCTTGCACTCACTGTCCCTGATTTCCACCTCTTCTTCATGCTGGCTCCAGGACAGGGTAATCCGTAAGTGTGTGTTGGCCACATCACTCCCCTACTCATGATCTCCAGTCACTCACCATAGTCTGAACTCCCCAACATGGTGGCCTATGTCTTTGCAGCTTCCAGGAGCCTTGTCAAACCCTGTGCCCAGTCACCCTGGGACACCTGCATTCCTCAAAGAGTCCAAGCACATGCTGGCTCCCTATCTCCATGTGCTCCCTGCTGCTTCTCCCCACCCACCTAGCTCCATCTCAGTATCTCCTCCTTGGCCTTCAGGTCTTAACACAAAGCTCTCCTGCCACAGACCCAGCGCCTGCCCTGCACTGCCCCAGGAGCCCCTGCTCCATGCCTGGCCACAGTGGCTTTGATGACCACATCCTCATCAAGACTCCTTCAGGCTGCTTGCTGCCCACTCTGAGTCCTCATCTGACACAGTGTCTGGCTCCTGCTCAGCCAATGAAAGAAAAAAACCAACAGGAGGCCTTAAGATGCTGCTGGCTTTCTTTCCATCACATGGCTCTGTATTCTTTCTCTTGCTTTGATCATTGTACCTGGTTGATTTCTCCTAAAAGTCTCCCTAGAGGAAGAATAACTATTAGATGGCTTGTTCGGGATGGCTGCCTTCTCCAGGGACCCCACACATTCTTACCTCTGGAGCCCCAGACTTCCCATTAAGACTAGGATTAATGTAGTAAGTTGTATTACTTATATAGGACACAATGGTTTCAAGATTTCGTTTTGCACTTTATCACATCTAATCCTTCCATAAATAATTTCCAGAATCAAAGACAGCTGTGTGGTTTTTATCTCTTGCTCCTCCTTCTCCATTCCCCCTTCCCCTCCTCTTCCTCCTACTTGTTCTCCTTCTTTGCAAACCCAACCCTGCTCGTTCTGACCTTACTAGAGTGCCTTGAACAGTAAATATGAAACTCCAGAGGTCCAACCAAGGCTGCAAAGTGTCCACATTAAACCAATACTCATATTCCACTAAGGGATCTGGGTGTTCAGCTCCTCATAGGAACATATGTCAAACAGTAGAGCAAACCTCCATAAACCCTGAGGCAGGCAGCCAATCTGCTGATGCTTGGATCAAAAAGAGATGAAAGCCAGATCTTTCTTCAGCAGGAATGCACGCTTAACTCCAGAGGCCTGGAAGGTTTTCCTATATTCTCAAATCTATAGCCTAGGATAATCTTCCAGGCCTCCGGAGTTAAGCGTGCATTCCTGCTCAAGAATGCAACATACCTTGATATTTAGCAATATTTTTATAAAAGTGATATAAGGAACTTACAGAGTGGTAGCAAAGGGCCTCCAAAATCTACTCCTTCATAAAATCAATGAGAATCTGACAAAATAAACTTTTTCAAGACTCTTAAAACTAACCAAAAGCTAACAACAATGCAAGAAGTATCGATCCAGGAAAACTGGTGGCATCTCAGTAAGAATAGCGAGCATTGTGGTTTTAACTTGCGCTATTCCCTGCCTCCTCTCCCCAGCTCCCCAGGAGCATTGAAAATCAGCAGTCTTGCAATATCAGTAGTTGCAAAAACCATCATCACAGCAGCAACCAAAGGGGTGAGCCAGAGTTTGAAGGGCTTCAGAAAGTCCCATCTGGAGGGCCTATCATTTTCTGACCTGACTCTGGAGCTCACTCTGTGCAAGGAACCCTGTCCCCAGGGCATCTGTCAAAAATAATCAGTGGTAGTTGTTTAACATTGTCACGGAAGTAGTGATGACAGTTGGGGCAAACAAGAATCTGGCCAAAAACTTCAAAGGAAGACCTGGGGAAAAGATGTCCATGATGACTTTGAAAAGCTTTAACATATTCCTAAGGGTCTAGAAGGACGTGTACATACACGGGGAAGTGTGCATTCTCAGAAGTGCCCTGAAAAGGTCCTAACTTCTCACCTCTGGCAGAACTTGAGGACTCGCACTCCAAGACAGAGTTGCAAATTATCACGATGAAGGTATGCCTCAACACGCACACAGAGCCCCAAATACATAAAAAAACTAAAGAATGAAGGGAGGAATAGACAAACATAGACAACTCAAAAATAATAATTGGAAACTTCAGTGCCCCACCTTTAACAGTGGATGGAACAAATAGGCAAAGATCAGCAAGGAACAGAAGACTTTAGCAACACTGTGAGCCAGCCAGGCCTAACAGACATTTAGAAAACATTACACCCAATAACACCAAACGTACATTCTCTTTAGGTGCACACAGAGCATTCTCCAGAATAGGCCACATGTGAAACCGTAGAACAAATATCCATAAACATAAAGGAATTGAAATTGTAAAAAGTGTGTCCCCCTACCATAATGGAATTGAGTTATAAATCAATAATAAAAGGAAAGTCTTGAAACTCATAAGTATGAGCAAACTAAAGAAAAATATTCCCAATAATCATTGGATCAAAGAAAAAAATCAAAAAGGCAATTAGAAAATAATCTGAGATGAATAATAACAGAAACACAACACACCAAAACTTATGGAATACAACTAAAGCAGTGCTCAGAAGGAAATTTATAGCTACATTTTTAATATGTAAACCTATTTTCTAAGAAAAGAAAGATAGCAAACCCACAATCTTTGTTTTCACTTTAAGAAACTAGACAAAGAAGAGCAAACCACATGCAAGGCAAATGGAAGCACATAAAGATCAGAATGTAGATAAAAGAGGCAAACAACAGAAAATCAATAAAATCAAAAGCTGGTTCTCAACATTACGGACAAACCTTTAGCTGGAGTGATCAAGAAAAAGAGAGAGAAGATTCAAATAACTAAAATTAAGACTTTATAGAAATAAAAAAAAGAATTTAAGGGAACACTGTAAACAACCACAAGGCAACAAATTATATAACCTAGATGAAATGGACAACTTTCAAGAAACACACAAAAAGGAACAGGTAGTCTACTATAACAAGTAAGGAGATCAGATTAGTAATTTTAAAACTTAGGGGGCAGGTTCAAGATGGCCGACTAAAAGCAGTGGCAATCAGAGGCTCGAAAAAAACCATAATAAGCATGTGAAGTCTTCACTGGCAACCAAGGCATCCAGGTTCTCTCATCAAAATTGACTGAGAGGCAGTAATGATCACGCTACCCAGCCAAGGAAACTATGCTCTTGCCACAGAACTGTGCAACCCATGGATCGGAAGTTCCCATCCTCAAACCCATGCCACCCGGGCCAAGTGTGCCAACTCTGGAATCCACAGATTCTTACAGCCTCTCATCTGGAATCTGCTTAAGCCTACTGAACTCCTGAGAGGAAGGGCGACGAGCACCGGCTGCTTCTGCCCGCTGTCTAAGTCCAAGAAATATGGGACTTCATAAAAAGACTGAACTGAAAATTTATTGTAGTACCAGAAGCAGAAGGAGATGGGGAGAATGGAAACAAGCTGGAAAACACATTTCAGGATATTGTCCAAGAAAACTTCCCCCACCTAGCAAGACAGGCTGACATGCAAATTCAGGAAATACAGAGAATACCATTAAGATACTCTATGAGAAGATCAACCCCAAATGATAAAGGGGATAGCACCACTGACCCCATAGAAATACAAATGACCATCAGAGAATACTATAAACACCTCTGTGCAAATAAACTAGAAAGCCTAGAAGAAATGGATAAATTCCTGGACACATACATTCTATCAATACTAAACCACGAAGATGTTGAACCCCTGAATGGACCAATAATAAGCTCTGAAATTGAGGCAGTAATTAATAGCCTACCAAACAAAACAAAGCCCAGACCAGAGGAGCTGGTGCCATTCCTTCAGAAATTATTCCAAACAATCGAAAAGGAGGGACTCCTCCCTAACTCATTTTATGAAGCCAGCATCATCCTGATATCAAAACTGGGAAGAGACACAACAACAAAAAAAGAAAACTTCAGGCCAATATTCCCTGATGAACATCGATGTGAAAATCCTCAATAAAATACTGGCAAACTGAATCCAGCACTACATCAAAAAACTCATCCACCACGATCAAGTCGGCTTCATCTCTGGAATGTAAGGCTGGTTCAACATACATAATCAATAAATGTAATCCATAAACATAATCAGTAAATGTAATCCATCACATAAACAGAACCAAAGGCAAAAACCACACAATTAGCTTGATAGACGCAGAAAAGGCCTTCAATAAAATTCAACATCTAAAACCTCTCAGTAAACTAGGTATTGATGCAACATATCTCAAAATAATAAGAGCTATTTATGGTAAACCCACAGCCAATATTATACTGAATGGGCAAAAGCTGGAAGCATTCCCTTTGAAAACCAGTACAAGACAAGGATGCCCTCTCTCACCACTCCTATTCAACATAGTATTGGAAGTTCTGGCCATGAGAAAGAAATAAAGGGTATTTGAATGGGAAGAGAGGTAGTCAAGTTGTCTCTGTTTGCAGATGACACAATTTTATATTTAGAAAACCCCATCATCTCAGCCCAAAAATGTCTTGAACTGATAAGCAACTTCAGCTAAGTCTCAGGACACAAATTCAATGTGCAAAAATCACAAGCATTCCTTTACACCAACAATAGGCAAACAGAGAGCCAAATCATGAATGAACTCCCATTCACAAATGCTGCAAAGAGAATAAAATACCTAGGAATACACCTAACAAGGACCTCTTCAAGGAGAATGACAAATCACTGCTCAAGGAAATAAGAGAGGACACAAACAAATGGAAAAATATTCCATCCTCACAGATAGGAAGAACGAAAATGGCTATACTGCCCAAAGTAATGTATAGATTCAATGCTATTCCCATCAAACTACCACTGACATTCTTCACAGAATTAGAAAAACTATTTTAAATTTCATATGGGATCAAAGAAGACTCCATATAGCCAAGATAATCCTAAGCAAAAATAACAAAGCTGGAGGCATCATGCTACGTGATTTCAAACTACACTACAAGGCAACAGTAACCGAAGCAGCATGGTACTGGTACCAAAACAGACATATAGAACAATGGAGCAGAACACAGACCTCAGAAATAACACCACACATCTACCACCATCTTCGGCATCTGTCAGGCAAACCTGACAGAAAACAAACAATGGTGAAAGGATCTCCTATTCAGTAAATGGTGCTGGAAAAACTGGCTAACCATATGCATAAAACAGAAACTGGACCCCTTCCTTACACCTTATACAAAAACTAACTCAAGATGGATTAAAGACTTAAATGTAAAACCCAAAACCATAAAAACCCTAGAAGAAAACCTAGGCAATACCATTCAGGACAGAGGCACAGCAAAAATTTCATAATGAAAACACCAAAAGCAGTTGCAACAGAAGCAAAAATTGACAAATGGGATCTATTAAACTAAAGAGCTTCTGTACAGCAAAAGAAAGTATCATCAGGGTGAACAACCTACAGAATGGGAGAAAATTTTTGCAATCTATCCATCTGACAAAGTTCTAATATCCAGAGTCTACAAGGAACTTGTATTCTTAAATAAAAGAATAAAAAAAAAAAAAACTTCATTAAAAAGTGGGCAGAGGACATGAGGAGACACTTCTCAAAAGAAGACATACAAGTGGCCAACAAACATATGAAGAATAGCTCAACATCACTGATCCTTAGAAAAATGCAAATCAAAACCACAGTGAGATACCCTCTTGCACCAGTCAGAATGGCTATTATCAAAAAGTCAGAAAAATAACAGATGCTGACAAGGTTGCAGAAAAAAAGGAATGCTTTCACACTGTTAATGGGAGTGTAAATTAGTTCAACCATTGTGGAAGACAGTGTGGTAATTCCTCAAAGACCTAGAGACATCAATACCAATTGACCCAGCAATTCCATTACTGGGTATCTACCCAAAGGACTACTAATCATTCTGTTATGAAGATACATGAACGCAGGTGTTGATTGCAGCCCTACTCACAAGGGAAAAGACATGGAATCAACGTAAATGCCCATCAATGATAGATTGGATAAAGCAAATGGGGGCACATATACACCGTGGAATACTATACAGCCATACAAAGGAACGAGATCATGTCCTTTGCAGGGACATGGATGGAGTTGGAAGCCATTATCCTCAGAAAAGTCGTGCAGGAACAGAAAAGCAAACACCACATGTTCTCACTTATAAGTGGGAGCTGAATAATGAGAACACTTGGACACACTGAGAGGAACAACACACACTGGGGCCTGTCAGATGGTGCGGTGGAGTGGGGTGGGGGGAGGGAGAGCATCAGGAAGAACAGCTAGATGATAGGATGATCTGTGCAGCAAACCACCATGGCAGAAATTTACCTACGTAACAAACCTGCACCTCCCACACATGTACCCCTGAACTCAAACTAAAAGTTGAAGAAAGCAAATAAATGCTACGATGGTTAAAAAAAGAAAGAAAAAAAAAAGAAGAAGAAGAAAAAGAAAAACCTACAGCTAATATTACACATAATGGTGAAATACTGGATATTTTACCCCTAAGATTAGAAACAAGACAAAGACATCTTTTACTAATTCTACTCAGCATTGTACTGGAGCTTCTAGCCAAGACAAGAAAAAAAAGAAAGTAATACAGATTGGAAAGAAAGTAAAAGGACTTCTATTTGCAGATGACGTGATCTTTTACATGGGAAGCCTAAGGGAACCACACACACACACACAAAAAAAGCTATTAAAACTAATAAATGAATTTAGCCATAGGGCAAGCTACAAAATAAACTTAAAAGAATCAGTCATATTTCTATACACTAGTATTGAACAATACGAAAATAAAATAATCACATTATAATAGTATTAAAAAATAAAATACTTAAGCACTCAGTTAACAGAAATATAAGATGTATACATCAAAACTACAAAATATTGTAATAGAAACTAAAGAAAATCTAAATAAATGGAAAGACATCCCGTGTTCATGAATTGGAAGATTCAATATTATTAAGATAGCAATTTTCTCCAAACTGATTTGCAGATTCAACACAGTCCCTGTCAAATTCCCAGTTCACTATTTGCAGAAATAAACAAGCTGGTCCTAAAATTTATATGAACATGCAAGGGACCCATAATAACCAAAACCATTTTGAACTAGCACAAAGTTGATGAGTCATATTGTACTGCAGAGCTACACTAGTCAGGGCAAGGTACTGGCATGAAGATGAACAGGTAGAGTAATGGAATAGAATCACAAGTCCAGAAATAAACCCACACCTTTAAAGTCCATTGATTTTTGCCAAGAGTGCCAAGATCATTCAACGGGAAAGAATAGTCTCCTCAGCAAACAGTGTTGGGACAACTGGATTTCCTCACACCATATATAAAAATTAACTTAAAATGGATCATAGGCCTAAATGTAAGAGCAGAAGCTAACAGACTCTAGGAGAAAGCACAGGAGTAAATATTGCTTACCTTGTATTGAGCATTGGTTACTAGATAAAACACCAATAGCACAAGCAAAAAATAAATAAATAAATCGAACTTTATCAAAATTAAATGTTTTTGAGCTTCAGAGGACATCATTAAAGAAGACAAAAGACAGCCTACAGAATGGGAGAAAATATTTGCAAATCATATATCTGATAAGGAACTTAACTTATATGCAGGCTATATAAAGAATTCTTACAACTCTACAATAAAAATACAAATAAAAAAGTTCCCATTAAAAAAGGGAACTATATTCCAGTAAATATTTCTCTAAAGGAGATAGGCAAATGAGGCCGGGCACAGTGGCTCAAGCCTGTAATCCCAGCGCTTTGGGAGGCTGAGGCGGGCGGATTGCCTGAACTCAGGAGTTCGAGACCAGCCTGACCAATATGGTAAAACCCAGTCTCTACTAAAAATACAAAAAATTGGCCAGGCATGGTGGCTCATGCCAGTAATCCCAGCACTTTGGGAGGCAGAGGAGGGCAGATCACCTGACAGGTCGGGAGTTCGAGACCACCCTGACCAACAGTGGAGAAAACCTGTCTCTACTAAAAATGCAAAATTAGCCAGGCGTGGCTATAGGCACATGCCTGTAATCCCAGCTACTCAGGAGGCTGAAGCAGGAGAATCACTGGAACCTGGGAGGCAGAGGTTGCAGTGAGCCAAAATCACGCCAATTGCACTCCAGCCTGGGCAACAAGAGCAAAACTCTATCTCAAAAAAAAAAAAAAAGAACAGATTAGCCAGGAGCGGTGGTATGTGCCTGTAGTCCCAGCTACTGGGGAGGCTGAGGCACGACAATCACTTGAACCCGGGAGGTGAAGGTTGTCGTGAGCCAAGATCCTGCCACTGCACTCCAGCCTGGGCAACAGAGCAAGACTGTGTCTCAAAAAAAGAAAAAGAAAAAAAGATATGCAAATGGTCACCAATCACATGAAAAGAGGTCCTATATCATTACTCATCATGGAAACGCAAAGCAAAAGCACAGCGAGATACCGCTTTGCACTCACTAGGATGGGTAAAGTCAAAAAGACGAACAAGCGCTGGTGAGGATGTGGATAAATCTGAACCCTCATTCACCGCTGGTGAAAATGCAACATGGGGACGCCACTTTTCAAAACAGCTTGCCAAGTCTTCAGTTAAACAGAGAGTTATGACATGACCCAACAATTCCACTCCTAGGTATGTGTTCAAGAGAAATGGAAACATACGTCCACTCAAAAAACTTACACACAAATATTCATAGCAGCGTTATTCATCCCAGCCAAAAAGCAGAAGCAACCCACATGCCTGTGAATAAGTGAAAGGATTTTACAAAATGTGGTATCTCCGTGCAATGGAATATTATCTAGCAGTGAGAAGGGAGGTACCAATACGTGACATGGGTGAACCATGAAAGCATTATGCTAAATGCAAAAAGCCAGGCACAAAGAGCCACATATTGCCTGGGTCCTTATTATTGCCTCATGTTTATTGAGTGGCTTCCGTGTGCCAGGTGCTGTTCTTGGCCCAGAGGATTAATTGCTGAACACAGCAGACTTGATGGCTATCCTCCTGAGGCGTTCATTCTAATGCAAGACAGATGTGAGACGGATACTTGTGCACATAATTAATTCAGTGGAATTAATTGCAATTGTGATATGCACTAAGAGAGAAGAGCAGGGGACTATGTCCTTGCCTGGGAGATGGGGGAAAGGTTTCCTTAGAAGGTGACTCAATTGCATGTCCTCCTCTTTTTTTCACTTTGCAGCATATTATAAGCATTTTCCCAAAATTAAAAATTCATTGTGCACGTCGTTTTTACGTCTGCATCATCCACTGCTTGTGGTTGTGTCTCACCATCCCTGAATAATGGGCAGGCCGTTTGCTTCCATTCTTTTTCTATTCTACATACTGCTTCAAGAAACTCCTTTATGTGATATCCATATTCCTCATTACAGCTTAAGGATAAATTCCTATCAAAGTAATTACTCAGTCAAAAGATAGCTGTTTTTGTTTTTGTTTTGAGATGGAGTCTCACTCTGTTGCCCAGGCTGGAGTGCAGTGGCGCGATCTCAGCTCACTGCAACCTCTGCCTCCCAGGTTGGAGCAATTCTCCCTGCCTCAGCCTCCTGAGTAGGTGGGAATACAGGTGTATGCCGACATGCCCAGCTAATTTTTGTATTTTTTTAGTAGAGACGGGGGTTCGCGATGTTGGCCAGGGTGGTCTTGAACTGCTGTCCTCAGGTGATCCGCTAGCCTCAGCCTTCCTAGTGCTGGGACTACAAGCATGAGACACCACACCTGGCCAAAAGATAGTTTCTTAAAGCTCTTCGTATATATCACCAAGTGTTTTTCAGAAAGATTGGTCTGCACCTGCCCCATCCACACCACACCCACACACCATAAACCGGAAGGTTCTCCTCATTTCTCTCTCCATCCAGTGCTAGGAGTTGCCCAGCCCTCCTGACAGAGTCATTCTATCACTGTGAAGGCACTGGAAAAAGGGCCTCCCGCTAAGCATCACACATGGGCCCCAGCTGTACCCTAGAGAGTGCAAGAGAACATATCTGAGAGCCTGGACACCTCCCAGCTCTCAGTTCAGCATAATCGGAGCTCAATGCCAGATCTCAATGTATCCGACCAACTTCTGCATGACTCTTTTGCCCCTTCTTTCATCTCTATTTCGGTGTTGCTGTTGCTCATTTACTAGTCCCTATAATAAATCATGCAGTGGTTGTCACAAGTTTTAATATAAAAGATTTGCTCAAATTCATGTAGGTAATTTGATTTCAGAGATGACTAACTTTGTTTTTCTAGCCTCAGAGAATGACATCAGACAGCCTGGACTTCGGATCTCAGGTCTTCAGCTCACTAGTTTTAGAACCTCGAGCAGGTGCCCCTCCTCACGTCTCTGAGTTTCTCAAAATGTAGATAACCCCTATTTAACCACGAGAGTGAGGCTTGTCTCAGAAAACATGTCCACAGTCACTGCCTGGCAGGTGGCCCTGTGGGACCTGCTAGTTCTACTGTCCCTGCTCTTCTCTCCCCACAGCCCACAGGATGGGGCATCCATGCGTCCTCTGTAGGCAAGCAGCCTCTGCAACTTTTATGCAGAGTCACAATTCCTGTCACCCATCAGCCAGCACGCTCCCAGGGAGCTCCCACCGGGGCACAGAGCTGTTGGATTATCCGTGGTCATGCATAATCCACACAAGACACAGCCCCAGAGATGTTTAAAATCTTCTAGCACTAGCAGGGTACATATGAAACCCTAAACAGCCAGTTCTGAAAAAAAGTCTTCAGAGGGGTCCTCGGCACTCGGAAAGCTGCGGGGTGAGGACAGACAAGAGGCCAATGTGAAGGCTCTTTTTCCATTTTCCTGCTTGATTTTTCTGCTTGAGACTTACCATGATAACAAACCCTACAATACTCCTTCATATTTATCTTTGTTGTTTTCCGTCTCTGCCCACTAGAGGGCGTGCTCCATGAGGGCAGGGTCTTGGCTGGCTGGGGCTTTTGGACTCTGGGTTAATATTGAGTGAATGAATAAATGACTAAGTCAGTCGTCAAAGTGGGAACAAAGGCACGCATGTGTATTTTTGGAGAGAAAAAGTGAGGTCTGGTGGAAGCAGAGGAGCTCTGTCTCTTTGGGGTGCACAGCTCACTGCCTGCCTCCCAGAGCCTCCAGGACCAAGGGTCAGGGATGTAGGTTGAATTGCAGGACCTCAGCTGTACCTGTCCCTTCAGTAAGCTTTCTCGTCACAGGGAAACGGTCTACACCCAGACTGACTGTGGGATTGATTTCTAGGTCTTTGTATCTTTGGGGGTCAGGTGAAGAGATGGAAAAAGTTAATATATGCTGCATTTCAGAAACAAACTTAGGAAAAAATTCTCTGGCATTTTCTAGCCATATGATGTGCATACAAAGCCTAACATCTTTTTTCTTCCATTTCTTTATCTGTACTATGAGATCAACTTACAGGAAATAATGTCTGTAACACACATAACACAGTTCTTGACTCCTAGTAGACAATCAGTAATTGGTGTCAGCTATCATGGTGGTGATGACGTTGCTATTATTTGCTTCCTGTTCCAGGTGGCTTCTGGTTCTCTTGGGACTTGCCTTGTGTGCAGGTACAGTTCAGACCAGAGGAGAAGCGGGGCGCACCACAGCATCCTGTGGGGTCCTGTACAGGGGAGTAAAAGAGCCTGGGCGTTAGGGAGAGGGCTGGTGGAGTGTTGGTGTAAAGCACAGCAGGCAAGTGGTGACAACCACTGGCTATTAATACTTTTAGTGAGTTTCTGCTTCACTGCCTGTCATTTTTTCTTAAACTTAGCAGCTTGCACTGACGACAGGAAGCACAAGCTTGTAAGCAGACCGTCTCCCGCAGCACTCACTGTACACAGGGCCTGTCTCCACCGGGACTGAGAGCCCAGACTCTCCTGCCCACATCCTGTAGCTGGCCTGGGAGGAGGCGCCCGCCAGCTTCCTCCTTTGGTTATCTCTCTCTTGCTGCGCCTCTGCTGCTTTTCCATGCGATCAAAGCGACCTCGACATCTTTCCCCCGTGCAGAATTTAATTTCCTAACTGAGATTTTATATATAGCACAAAATAAAGATGTTATGTCTCTGATCTCAAAAGATAACCCCCCTCACCTATGCCGGAGCAGGGCTGCAATTGATATGATAATGCGGGAGAATGCAGTCCTGAAAGGATGTCAGGCGCTTCTAAATATACACACGTGCGGCCCAGTTCTGACTAGTGAGGGCTTTGATGTTAAATGAAACGGGATAATGACAGGAGGAGAGTGACGCTGGATCACAAATCTTCTCTCCAACAGATAAGGACAAAAGTCAGCAAAAACCTTCCCAACTGCCTCCAAGCAAGGGAAAAGGACTGCATCCTACAGCTGCAGACAAGGAGCCCGAGTTCAAAAAAAATCAGAGTATTCTAGCTCAGCACGGCACTTACTCTTCTCCGCCAACCAGAGGTCAAACTGGCAAAGGAGGTAAAAAAAAAAAAAAAAAAAAGTTCTAAGCATTCTCTCAATGCCCCCACATGTGGTGACTACAAAGTAAATGGGCCACCCTGGAAAATAGAAAGATCAACCCGAGAGAGGGGAAGGAAGCCCAGCTGGCTTCCTCTGGCTCTGGGAGAGGCAGGAAGAAATCTGGGCTCCGGCAGGTTGAGGGCCTCCCACTGGATATCCCGAGGCTGTTCTCCTTCCCGCTCCTTCCAAGACGGGAGGAGCACACAGGTGTGTAAAGCACAATATGAAGGCCTGGAACTGAGCCCCAGAGGAAGGCAATCATGTCAAACGGGGCAGAGAGGCCGTCAAGGAAAATTCACCCAGTGATATTTGAGCAAAGGAAGTTAAGGGTGAGAGAGAGATACGGTAACTGCGTAGCGATGAGACACGCATATTCCAGGGAAAATACGCAAAGGAGGAGGGCGCAGGGCACACAAAGGCCTGGAGAAGAGTGTGACCCTGTGAGTCCCTCACTCCAGAGGAAGTCTGGATAGAAACGTGAATGAGACTAAAATTGAGAGAACAGCTTTAAAAGAGAACCTTTAGAAACATCGAGTGCTAAAGCAACACTCCTAACAGAACTAGCAGATTAACAAAAACAGCAGGGGACAAAATGGCCAGTGAGTTCCCAACACAGAGGCAGACAGGCTTGAGATGGCGACGGCGGCGGTGAACGCCCGAGAAAGGACCCCGAGAGGACAGCAGTCAGGGAAAGGAAGACAGGAATGCAGAGCAGACCCGGGGAGCCACGACCTGACACACACGTGTCCCTGACGTGGAAACCCCACAGAAGGCGACAGGATGTCTTTGCAAATATACGATTATTTTCATGAACAAAGACGGAAGAACTGAAACCAATCCAAAAGGAGTGCTCTGTTCAGAAAAAGGTTAATACAGAACCATAGCCATGAGAAGTTTCCTGGTTAAAGTAATGAACAGGAAGGATAAGAAAAGACTGCTTCAAGCATTGAGCTAGCCAACCAGGCCAAGAGATGACTGGGCAGGGGCGGATCACCCGGGCTCAGTCCTTTCGTCTCCCACTACTCTGGAACAGTGATGGAGGACGATAGCAATGACATTGAGGGAAAATTCAGAGGGCAAGAAAGTCTTACTCGAGAACCTAGCCTGCTGGGTTCGGAAATAAGAGTCACACATAAGACCAGGCACAGTGGCTCACCCTGTAATCCCAGCACTTTGGGAGGCCGAGGCAGGTGGATCACGAGGTCAGGAGTTTGAGACCAGCCTGGCCAACATGGTGAAACCCCGTCTCTACTAAAATTACAAAACTTAGCCAGGCGAGATGCCACACGCCTATAGTCCCAGCTACTTGGGAGGCTGAGGCAGAAGAATCACTTGAACCCGGGAGGCGGAGGTTGCAGTGAGCCAAGATCATGCCACTGCACTCCAGCCTGGGTGACAGATAGAGACACCATCTCAAAAAAAAAAAAAAAAAGTCACAGATAAACATACCAAAAAGTAGGCTGCACCCAGGAGACATTTAGAAAAAAATTGGGAAGGGGTAGGCCCGGGGCAACACTTAAACCAGGGAACAAATGGTTAAAACCGTACATTGTGTGTTATGCGTATCTTACCACAATAAAGAAAATCATTTTTAAAATGCAAAAAAAAAAGGACAGTGGAGTGTGGATTTAAAAGTTCTAAGAAAAAGAAAAAAAAACTGTTTACCCAGCCAAGTTTCCCCTTGATTATATAGGTGGCAGACTGTCACGACTGGCGGGAATTCGGGAATACAACGTCTACGAGATCTTTAGCGGGGAGAGGGGAGAGGTAGAATGACTTGGGGAGGAAATGCAGCCAAGTAAACAAACAAAGCAAAATACAAACCCTGCCAGGAGAGTAAAAGCTGCAATATAAAAAAGACCCGTGAATATCAAATCCACTTAAATATAGAAAAAACGGTAAAACCAGTGGGAACAATTGTTACAAAATAGAATGCAAATGCTTCTAACCTTGGAAAAGTCAGTATCATACATATCACTAACAAAAAAATCAAGAGAAGTAGTAAGAGGAAGTTTAAGAATGCTGATTTCCTCATCTTTTATAATCGAGTATAATTAAGACCTTCTGAAATTGAGACATGAGTTAAAAACATAAATGCTTCAATTTCTTCGTGTGTTTCATATCTTGTTGTTAGCCTTGCAAGGCTCTTTTACAAAATAATATCTTTTGTGGCAAAGCGACATTTATTTGAAGATCAGCAATGCTCTTCATTTAAATACCACTTCATTTTCTTCTCTCAAATTGAAGTAAAATTTAATAAAATACTTTTATATTGAAAATAGGAGGTATCACAAATCCCCTTTTTATTGAAGGGAATTTCTTTGTTCAGCCCTGCCTGCACCCTTTTGTAGTCTACACGGCTGAAGTGAGGGCCACTGGGGCTGGGGTGGTTATTGGAGAGCAGTGTGAATCCAGGGTAGTTCAAAACATATATTTTTTTTCTTTCTCTCTTTCTTTCTGCATGATTTCCATTCCTTGTCATGAACAGGCTTCATTTTTTTTTTTTTTTTTTTTTTTGAGACGGAGTCTCGCTCTGCCGTTCAGGCTGGAGTGCAGTGGCCGGATCTCAGCTCACTGCAAGCTCCGCCTCCCTGGTTGACGCCATTCTCCTGCCTCAGCCTCCCGAGTAGCTGGGACTACAGGCGCCCGCCACCACGCCCGGCTAGTTTTTTGTATTTTTTAGTAGAGACGGGGTTTCACCGTGTTAGTCAGGATGGTCTCGATCTCCTGACCTCGTGATCCGCCCGTCTCGGCCTCCCAAAGTGCTGGGATTACAGGCTTGAGCCACCGCGCCCGGCCGAACAGGCTTCATTTTTACCCAATCAATGCAATTCGAGAAAAATGAATAAAGAAATAAAGACTTAAAATTCAGATAATGTTTTTGAACATTGTGGTTTGGGTTCTGGTGAGCGAGGGAACCATCCCCTCTCGGGTCCACTCTCACGGTTGTGATTCCCTTCTCACAAGCGACGAAGCCTGCTCTTGAGAGCTGTTGATGAACTCCTCGAGGTCCACCCTGGTATGCCTCCCAGAGGAAGGAACTCAGAGTCCTGAGGCCGCGTGGCATGACCGGAGGTCAGCAGCCAAAAAAAACAAGCTGGAGCTCAAGTTTGAGTCTTGACCTCCAAGCAAACACCCTTGAAAGCTGACGAATCAGTGATTTCCAGAATCATACTGCCTAACAATTACCAAGCCCTCAGCAGGCATTTCTTCCTGGGGTGTGTGGAGTAGTCAGGCGGGGCATGGGCCCCGGCACAGGTGGCCTGGCTGTAGTAATCACTGCCCCTAGCCTGCCGTGTACCCTCCCAGGCATGTGCCCAGGCAGAGGTGGCAGCAGTGGGACAAGGAACCTGACCAGCTCAGGCTTTCTCAGGCCTCTACTGTGTCCACTGACCAAAGAGGCCAAGAGGGTTCAATTCAGAGCCACGTGGGAGAACCGCCTCTGCCTGCTCAGTGCTGGGAGCTGCAAAAGTCACGTGGTGAAAACCACAGGATCAGGAGGGCTGGGGAGTTGGTTGATTCTGTGTACTCGTGTCATTGACATCACAAAGTCAGTCAGTTTTAGCTCATAAACCTTCCTTTCAGGAAGCCCCCTTAATATTTCTTTTTCTTTTTTGAGATGGAGTCTCACTCTTGTTGCCCAGGCTGGAGTGCAATGGCGATCTCGGCTCACTGCAACCTCTGCCTCCTGAGTTCAAGCACTTCTCCTGCCTCAGCCTCCCGAGTAGCTGGGATTACAGGCGCCCACCACCACACCTGGCTGATTTTGCATTTTTAGTAGAGATGGGGTTTCACCATGTTGGCGAGGCTGGTCTCCAACTCCTGACCTCAGGTGATCGGCCCGCCTCGGCCTCCCAAAGCGCTGGGATTACAGGTGTGAGCCACCGCGCCCAGCCGAGCTCCCTTAATATTGAGAGAGGACCCCAACAACTCCCTAATCCATTTACTCAAGGAGGGAAAGTGCACAAGCTTTTATTTGAGAAAGTTTAGCAAGAAGTTACCAGTTTCTCTAGTTCAGAAAAGTAAACTTGAGATTCGTTTCCACAAGCAGGGACCCCAGGCTCAGGTAAAGGATCAAAAGATTCCAGGAAGATTTTGGCTTCAAATAAAAGAAGCCAGGACAACCGTCATGCAGATGAGGCTCTCTCAAAGGCTGGTTGTGAAGGCAGCGTGCATCAGACAGCTTGGAGGGGAGTGGGCGCAGGGCTCCAGCTGGGACTGCCATTTCAAGGGACAGCACTGTGCCTCCTGTCCCCACTAGCTTGAAGGCCTCTTTAAACCCATGTGTCAGCAAACCAATGGGAGGCTGGGTGCGGGAGCAAATTCTAATCAACTGGGAGAATTAAGGCAGTAGAGGTAATTCCTTTGGGCTGCAATAGTCAAGGGGAGCATCTCTCAAGAGTTCTGACAACTAACACACATAAGCTGGAGAGAATTCCCGACATGGGGGGATGTCCAGCAACTTCTCCAGCACACACACAACACAGAGAGAGAGACACACACACACACACAGAGTTTTAGATCGAGTTTCATTCTCAGTTTTGCTGTTTATTTGCCACAGAATCTTGAACGTTCACGTAACTCCTGTGACCCTCGATTTCCTCATCTGTAAAATGGGCATCACACAGTAGCCACTTCACAGAGTTACCGCACATCTCAAAGATGCTGTTCCTAAGCTGTCTGGTATAGGGGTAGCCCTCACTGATGACAGCTCCCGTGACTATTAAGTAGATGTCAGGGGTGCGAGGAAGAACACAGCAAAACTGGGAAGGGCAATGTGTGCTGATACGCCCTCATTTGGGATCCACTGTTTGCTCAGAAACTGTATTTCATTTTGTCAGTGTCGACCTGCACTGGTTCTCAGGGAAGCTACGGGGATCTCTCCCCGCATTCTTCAACCTCCGCTGTATTCTGATGAATTTAAAGGACAATTAGGCTGTGACAACTCACTGATGAATAACCATGCTCTCTGCTAATCTTGTCACATTGGGTACTGGCTGGAGACATAATTACTACAACATGGTTGAACAGATTACACATATTAATGACTTGCCCTACAAAAAGAGACAGGGCTGGGAGACCTGCAGCATCTGAATTCCCCCCGCTCTGGGGTCTTTCCCAGTGAAAATGACTGTCCAACGTCAGTGAGTTACCATTATGACGCCCCAGAGCGCCGCCTTATTCTGATGGGGGATTCCCCTCAGTGCCCTGTCCCCTCCATTCCCAGAGCTGAACTCCCAGCTGCTGGGCTGAGGGGTTTCCAAGATGATGGGTTAGAGACCAAGGCCAATGGACTGAGGATGGTGGCTTAATAATGTGAGCATTTGGCCGGGCGCGGTGGCTCAAGCCTGTAATCCCAGCACTTTGGGAGGCCGAGGCGGGCGGATCACAAGGTCAGGAGATCGAGACCACAGTGAAACCCCGTCTCTACTAAAAATACAAAAAATTAGCCGGGCGCGGTGGCGGGCGCCTGTAGTCCCAGCTACTCAGGAGGCTGAGGCAGGAGAATGGCGGGAACCCGGGAGGCGGAGCTTGCAGTGAGCCGAGATCGCGCCACTGCACTCCAGCCTGGGCAACAGCGTGAGACTCCGTCTCAAAAAAAAAAAAATAATAATAATAATGTGAGCATTTGGAACTCCAACCGCAAAAGTAACTTCTGCAATGACCATGGCTCTGGGACTGGAGCTCTGGAAAGTTCACTTCGGCAAGCTCACAGCAGCCTGAGCAGATGTATTCTCGCTGAAGGGCTTCAGACAACTCGCCCATCAGGGGTGGCTCCCGCATCTGGGCTCACCACTGTCAGCTGGGAGGATGCCACTCCTAGGCCCTTTTCTGTGCAAACACACACACACACACACACACACACACACACACACACACCCTTACTTGTATAAACATGCATCATTGTAAATGTTGCCTTTACAGGTTTAAACATCAGAACCATACTACATATACTTTTCTTTGCTTTATGCACCAACATTTTGGAAATACTCTTTTCTTGTCAGCCGCATAGGTCTTCCTCATTCTGCGTAATGGCTGCATCACACTCCAGAGTAGATGTACATGGATACTGCCTCAAATTTTCTCTTTATAAAAAAGTCTAGAATGAGCATCCTTAGCATCTTATGTAGACATCCTAATGTGCATATAACAAGCTTTTTTTTTTTTTTTAAGGCTAAAGCCCTAGAGATAAAATTTCTTCATCCAGAGTATGTGTATTTTACAATTGAACAGATTGGCAACTTGCATTCAAGAAGCTTGATGTTCACCAAGCTGCCCTCTCTCACACTGCAGACAACAAGACCTGTTTCTCCACATGCTTGCCAGCAGTGGGTATTATCAGTCTTTTTCATTTTTGCAAACCAGAGAGACAAAACAAAACACAGTATTATGGCTAAAATTACATTTCCTTTGGAGTTGAGCATCTTTTCACATGCAGATTCTGAATCTGTGAATTCTCCGTTGGCATCCTTTGCCCATTTTTCTTTTAAATTATTTTCATTTTCTTTACTGACGTTTAGAAGCTCTTTATATAGAAAGATGGACAGTAAGTAGCCCCTAACTTTTTGAATATTGTTTTCCAAAAGTTGATTATTTGTCATTTAATTTATTAGTGGTATTTTTCTCTTCTACAAGTTATTTTTAGTTTTTGGTCAAATTACCTATAAATGTTTTATTAAAAGTGTCTGGATTGTATGTGCTCCCCCCAAAATAAGTTTTATATATTGTCTTAAATTTTCTCCTAATGCTTATGTTTTTTAAAATGTGGCTCTTTAATACAGCTGATTTATTTATTGCAGAGCAAGAATTAGATATCTCATTTCATTTTTCCAAATGTGTGGTCAATTTTTCCAACACTGCTTATGAGAATGCCATATTTCCCCATGGATTTGAGAAACACAGATACAGGTATAAATTACCACAAATCCTTAAGTTTACTGTAAAATTTACTATTCTGTTGAGTTAATCTTTTGTTTGAGCCCTGTGCATGTATCATAAGTTTTCAATAATTCATTGGCTTAATGGTTTACCTTATATTATTTGTTGATCTTTTATGTCAAATGTTCTCTGGTTATTCTTGCGCATTTTCTCTTCCATTTGGATTTCCATTAAAAATCCAGCAGAGACTTTGTGGAGATATTCTGCAAGTTCATAGGAAGAGAGTTCATGTCTTTAAATACTGGATTTTCCATTCAGACACGTGATGTTTGTTTATTTAGATCTCTGTTAATGACATTCATTTATGTTTTCTAATTTCTAATTTTCTTGTTACACATCTTGCATATTTCTTACAAAGTTTATACTTCAATTTTTTTATGTTTTGGGTTGCTGAATGCATGTCACATTTGTCGTTCCCATTTTCTAATTGGGCAATCCTGATTTACAGGAAAGCATTCGATTGTTGTGTGTTCATTTATATTTCGCTGATTACCACATTTTTAGGCTTGTTTCCTTGGATCTTCTCAGTACATACATGTTGCAAATGTGGTTTTCCCTTTCCAACTCTGTAATTCGTCTTTTTAACTCTTGATTTGTTCTTTAGCTACATCCAGTATAATGTTGATGGTGGGAATTCTTGCCCACCTCCTGTCCTTAGTAATACTGTCATAGCACTGAAGGTAGCTGTAGGCTCCCCCAGTTTCCCTACTTTTTCTCTGTCCTAACCGAGAAACACAGAGTGCCTTGACCGCTCTGTGACCCAGCCAGCTGCATGTTTTCCCTGCAGCCTTCACCCAAGCCGGGACCTTGAACATTCCCAGACACTGATAACACTGTTTAGGTCCGTGCTCGAAAACACTGAGGCTAACCTTGTTGCTGTTATACATGTAGAAACTAGCCCTGGCCCTGAGCCAAATGCCTTAAGCCCTCATTTAGACTCCACAACCTCACCCTCACTACGGACATACCCAGGATGAACTTTTCTTTTCTAACTATCCATCCCAGGGACGCTGAAGCTCTCTGTAAGCTCCCCTAATAAATGCTTTGGACTGATGTTTAGTGCTTCTTTCTTTGGAATCCCAATATTTCAGCCAAATATGTAGGTGATCGTATATCTTGTTTCTCCATTAATAATTAATGCGGTGAATTATCTAAAAATTATCGTCAATATAAAACCATCTATTCAGAATTAGAATGCTAATACCTGACTTGATTACTTTCAGCGAGTGACTTTCATAAACACCACACATTACATATCATGGTATTTATTTCCTGGTCGTGACATACACTCTGGATGCACTGCCAGATCTAACTTATTAATATGTTACTGGAGACCTTTGCCTCTATGTTCTAAAGTGGTGAGTTGTTTTTTTTTTTTTTCCTGTCCTCATTGGAGGAGTTTTTCCAGCCTCATGGAATAAATTGAGCAGCTTCTCAATCATTTTCTATGCTGTATGCTCTGGGACTTTTTATTAATATGCAGTTTGTCTTTTTATAGGTTTGGTTTTTTTAAATACCCTATAAAACTGTCTAGACATGTTGGCTTTTTTAAGGATACATTTTTTACTGCTTTGAAAATTTCATCGATGGGTTTTCTATTGTTGCTAAATTCAATTTTGGTCATTTCATATTCCTGGAAAACTGTTTATTTTATCTATTACATTATTTTCAAGTAAATCTATAGAGATTTACATGTCTGAAAGTTTTTAAATCTCCCCTGTGTCTATAGTCTGCCACCTATCTCATTTATAAAGAAGATTATTCGTCCTTAGAGTTTCTTTTTGTTTTCATCAGAACCAAGAAGTTGAACTATTTTTGTTAAAATACCAGCTTTTGGAAGCATTCCCTTGAAAACCAGCACAAGACAAGGATGCCCTCTCTCACCACTCCTATTCAACATAGTATTGGAAGTTCTGGCCCGAACAATCAAGCAAGAGAAAGAAATAAAGCACATTCAAAAAGGAAGACAGGAAGTCAAACTATCCCTGTTTGCAGAGATCCTATATCTAGAAAACTATCCCTGTTTGACATGATCCTATATCTAGAAAACCCCATTCTTTCAGCCCAAATGCTTCTTAAGCTGATAAGCAACTTCAGCAAAATCTCAGGATACAAGATCAATGTGCAAAATTCACTAGCATTCCTACACACCAACAACAGGCAAGCTGAGAGCCAAATCATGAAAAAATTCCCATTCACAATTGCCACACAAAGAATAAAATACCTAGGAATACAGCTAACAAGGGAAGTAAAAGATCTCTACAAAAAGAACTGCAAACCACTGCTCAAAGAAATCAGAGATGACACAAACAAATGGAAAAACATTCCATGCTTATGAATAAGAAACAATATTGTGAAAACGGCCACACTTCCCAAAGCAGTTTATAGATTCAATGCTATTCCCAATAAAATACCATTGACACTCTTCACAGAACTAGAAAAAATTATTTTAAAATTCACATGAACAAAAAAAAGAGCCTGAATAGCCAAGACAATTCTAAGCAAAAAGAACAAAGCTGGAGGCATCACACTTCCTAACTTCAAAATATACTACAGGGCTACAGTAAACAAAACAGCATGGTACTGGCACAAGAACAGATACATGAACCAATGGAACAGAATAGAAAACCCAGAAATAAGACCACACACCTACAACTATCTGATCTTCAACAAACCTGAAAAAAACAAGCAATGGAGAAAGAATGCCCTATTCAATAAATGATGCTGGGATGACTAGCTAGCCATATACAGAAGATTGAAACTGGACCCCTTCCTTACACCATATACAAAAATTAACTCAAGATGGATTAAAGACTTAAAAACCCTGGAAGACAACCTAGGCAATATCATTCAGGATATCTGCACAGGCAAAGATTTCTTGACAAAGATACCAAAAGCAATTGCAACAAAAACAAAACTTAACAAATACGATCTAATTAAACTAAAGAGCATTTGCACAGTAAAATAAAATATCAACAGAGTAAACAGACAACCTACAGAATGGGAGAAAATTTTTGCAAACTATACCTCTGACAAAGGTCTAATATCCAGCATCTATAAGGAACTTAAACAAATTTACAAGAAAAAAAAAAAAAAAACAACCCCATTAAAAAGCAGGCAAAGGATATGAACAGACACTTTTCAAAAGAAGACATACAAGAGGCCAACAAGCATATGAAAAAAAGCTCAACATCACTGGTCATTAGAGAAATGCAAATCAAAACCACAATGAGATACCATCTCGTGCCAGTCAGAATGGCTTATTATTAAAATGTCAAAAACTTATTAAAAAGTCAAAAAATAAGATGCTGACAAGGTTGTGGAGAAAAAGGAATGCTTATACACTGTCAATGGGAGTGTAAATTAGTTCAACCATTGTGGAAGGTAGTGTAGTGATTCCTCAAAGACCTAAAGACAGAAATGCCATTGAAACCTGTAATCCTATTTACTGGGTACATACCAAAAGGAATATAAATCATTCTGTCATAAAGACACGTGCATGTATATGTTTATTGCAGCACTATTCATAAGAGTACAGACATGGAATCAATCCAAATGCCCATCAATGATAGACTGGATAAAGTAAATGTGGTACATATACACCATGGAATTCTACGCAGTCATAAAACAGAATGAGAACATGTCCTTTGCAGGGACATGGATGGACCTGGAGGCCATTATCCTTAGCAAACTAATGCTGGGACAGAAGACCAAATATCATGTGTTCTTACTTATAAGTGGGAGCTGAATGGTGAGAACACATGAACACATAGAGGGGAACAACACACACTGGGGCCTATTGGAGGGTAGAGGTTGGGAGGAGAGAGACGATCAGGAAAAATAACTAGTGGATACTAGACTTAATAATAATCTATACAAGCAACCCCCATGACACACACTTACCTTTGTTACAAACTTGCATATCCTGCACGTGTACCCCCAAACTTAAAAATTAAAACAAACAACAAAAAATAAAATAACATACCAGCTTTACTTTTGTGTTTTTAATTAACATTAGAATTTTTGTTTCCATGTTATTAATTTCTGTTTTATATTATTTTATTTTTTCTACTATAATTGGTTTCATTTGTTATTCACATTTCAAGTTTTTTTTGGTTGAGTGTACACTGTATTTTCAGTATTTCTTATTTTCTAATAAATATAGTTAAGGCAATATCTTTTCCTCTAAGTTCTTCTTTAGTTACATTCCAGGAATTTTGATATGGGATGTACTCTAAATTTGATTTGTAATTTTAATTTTGATGTCTTCCTTAACACAAGAATAGATATAGTTTTAGACATTTTCTGCAGTTAATGTTTAATTTTATTAAATTATGGTAAAGGAAAATAACCTATTGGATTTTGATTTTTGGAAAATATTGAGATTTTCTTAGTGTTCAGTCTTGACATGTTTGATTTTGTGAATGGCCTGTGGGTTTAGGATATACTGTATATTATCTATTGGAAAAATATATATGTATACACACCCTGTTTACACAAATACACAAACACAAGTGTGATAAAACTTACCGTATTCTTATAAATCCTCAACAGTCTTTGATACTTTTGTCCATTTCTGAGTGAAATATATTAATGTCATGCCTTGTAATTACAGATTTACAGTTATACAGTTATATACAGTTATCTTTCTAGTTCATTGTGCTGAATATACCTCGAGGCTATGCTTTTAATGCATAGATTGCTGACACCTATTTCTTCTTGTAAAATTACACTTGTTACCTGGGATGCCCTGGGGTCGGGGGTGATGAGGCTACGTCTCAGTGGCTTCTCTGAGCTGCTGTCTGGTCACCTCATGGCAGCTGACCTGGTTCCCTGTCCTCTCCCTGGCTACCACCGAGCACAGAGGGAGTGGAGAGATCTTCATGCTTAGAAATTTGAATTATTTTTCCTCTGATATTGTTATATCACCTTTATTTTTGTTAATATTTCTCTGCTACAGTTTTTCTAATTGATTATTTCCAACTTTTGCCATGTTATTTCGTGTTAGGTATGCTGTTTGTAAACTTCAGTCTGATAGTTTTACTAGAGAATTTAATCTGGTAAACTTTCCACATAGTTGCATGTCAAACTGTTTTGGTTTTGTCCTTCCAACTGAATGAGAGTTTGGCTAAGGATAGTGTTATAAGTGTCCTCAGCTCAAACTCTAGAGATACTGTTCCAATATCTTCTTGAATCCAATACTGCCAAGGACAAGTTGGATACCCCAATTCATTTCTTATTCCTTTAGAGATTAACTTTTCTGATGTTTTTTAAAGGTTTTCTTTTCATGCTTGAATTTCTGCATTGATGTCTCCAAGTGTGGGTTTTTTTCTTCCTGCTTACCCTTTTTGCACACCCTTTCACACTCAGAGCACAGGTCATAAAACATTTGCCCTTTTTTTGAGCCATGTTTTACAATTGGGAAATTTATATCCATTCTCCTCAGCTCTTAAATTTTTAAAAAATTATATTTCATCCTGCTGTCCTTTTGTGCTTCCAAAACTTTGGAGAAGGTCTCCAAAACTTCTTATGCTGAGTCTCCAGATCATTCCAATGGTGTGTCCACTCCACTATTCATCCCATCTACTAAATTTTTCACTTTTGTTTCAGTTTACCATTTATTTTCGTATGTATCTGTTCTTGTTTGATGGAAGCAGTATTTTCTCTGCTCTCTCTAGTGTTA
The DNA here is from genome assembly GCF_037993035.2 of Macaca fascicularis. Taxonomy (NCBI): domain Eukaryota; kingdom Metazoa; phylum Chordata; class Mammalia; order Primates; family Cercopithecidae; genus Macaca; species Macaca fascicularis. The sequence goes on from NC_088386.1 coordinate 2,803,643, forward strand.
TTAATCATACTTCTCTTGAGGTCTTACTTGTTTGTAGTCTAGTAAGTTTTCCCTTCTTGTCTTTGGAGAGTATCATGGAGGGTGTCGAAGGGTGAGGATGAAGGCAGCAACAGGGTATGCCTCCAAGTAGGATGTGCCAGTGTCACCAGCCTTCCAGGAAAACTCCTGCCTCTTAAGATAGAGCCCCCACACTCATGGACCAGCTGGGAGCCAAATGACTGACTTGTCACCACTTGGCAAGAACTGGTGGGAAAAGAGATTATTCCCCATCCCCCTAAATGCTTCTTTCACAGTTTCCTTGCCTGCTCACCACAATGGCACTCCCAGACTCTCTCCTCTTTCTTGCATCTGTTGTTTGAACTCCTGAAGGGCTCCTAGACATTCTCTACCTTTGCTCCAGATCTCAGAATTATACACTAGGACCTTATTATGCATAGTTTTCTTCCATAATCTAGCTGTAACTATCTTCTGTCACACTAGGCATTCATCAAAACTTCTGTATCACTGACAACATCCTTTGGTTACCCATCAATGTCATGTAGTTAGTCTCTTTGCAAAATACGTTTTATAATTTCCGAGGATTGGATGTAGGAGGGGAGCTTGGTGCCTATGGTTATTCACCTTGGTCTAAATCCTTGGCTTGGAGAAGAAGAAAATAAGCAATGAGGAAGTTGTGTATTTTCTTCAAGATCTCTCCCGCTGGCAATGACAGATGGGATGGTACCTGCATGTCTATGATGTCAGAGCCTATGTCCTTTCGGACATGCCATGCGGTCTCTGTAACTGGAGAGAATTCTTGGGCACATAAAAATGTAAGTAGAGTCTCAGTGATATGGTTTAGATGTGTGTCGCCTCTAAATCTCGTGAAATGTAATCCTCGGTGTTGGAGATGGCGCCTAGGGGGAGGTGTTTGGGTCACAGGGAGAGATCCCTCATGAATGGCTTCGTGCTGTCCTCACAATAGCAAGTGAGTTCTCGTGAGATCTGATTACTTAAAAGTGTGTGGCACCTTCCCATCTCTTTGTCTTGCTTCCACTCTCCCATGTGAGACACCTGCTTCCCCTTCACCTTCCACCATGATTGTAAGCGTACTGAGGCCCTCACCAGAAGCAGATGCCAGTCCCATGCTTCTTGTACTGTCTGCAGAACCATGAGCCAATTCAACCTTTTTTCTTTATAATTTATCCAGCCAAGTATTTCTTTATAGCAATGCAAGAATTGCCTAACACACTCAACAAGTGCAGTTATTATTCTTGGGAAGTACATTTGGTGATGAATAGTGAGTAGCTATAGAGCTGGCTTTTCAGAAACTTCTCTTGCAAGAATGGAACAGACACAAGTAGGAGGTGGTGGAGACTGCAAACTGGAGGGGTGGAGAGAGGCAATCTGGGAGACCAGGGCTGGGGGTATCCTGGGTGGGGAAGGAGAGGAGGTATATACATGCCCATCTTCTGCAAGCTAATGTGGGACAAGCCAACATTAAACCATTACTAAGCTCTTGCAAGTTTGTTTTCTAAAGTGCTGGTTCCCTCAGACTGAGATCTTGGGGATCAGCCTGGCTCACCTGAAGGAAAGCCACTGCACAGATTTCCTCCTGTGCACATTTCTTTCCTATGTCTGGCAAGACCTCACCCCACTCTGGCAGCCCTATTCCGCCTCTTTTTGAGACTATATTCCTACTGAGTAGCATAGTCATCCTCTTCAGAGTCTGCCATTCAGCTGGAAATCAGCCACAAACACTTCCCAGGCTACAGGGAGCAAGCGATGGTGGCAAAGCAGGCACTGGCTAAAAGGTACTGTGAACTCATATGTAGCAGCAGCAAGTAGAGAAAGTAGGGCTGCCACCAAGTCCTCCTGCACTGGTGCAATGGGCATCTCTCCTTCAGGCAATTCTCCCCTGCCTGATGTGCATTGGTGTGTGCCCCAGACTCTTTCCAGAGGCAGGGCATCAACATGCAGTAGGCGTGCCTGCGTGTACACACACATACTTGCAGGCCTGTGTACACACACATACCAAGCATTAAAGGAAGTGTTCAGAAATCACAATAAGCTGGGGAGCAGATTCCAGGAAATGTTCTGAGGTCCATGGAGAGATGCAGGCCTGCTCTGTGGGGGACAAGCTGGGGCTGGGGAAGTGGTGTGTGACTCCCAGCCTTGCTGCACCAAAGTTCTAGGTGCATCTATTTGTGAGACCCAGAATCAGGCATTTTTATCTTCATATCCACCACCTCATTTAAAGACTTCCTTCATTTAGCAGATGAGGAAACTGAGGCTCAGTGCTCTGAAGATGACCTTGTCCACACTGGCTCTGAAAGAGGCAGCAGTGGGTCTGAATGCTCCATGGGTTTGTGTGGAAACCCACGGATGCAATATGAACGCAGGGTCACACCCCAAACGGTCACATTTTTCAGGCCAAAGGCGGACAGCCGTAGGGCGTGAGGGCTTTGGAAGCTTCCAGTTGCAAATCAAGCTCTGACTTAATGAAAAACTGATTAGAGAAATCCTGACTTTCAATAACGAAATAAAAGTTTATGAAAGTAACACAATTGATTTTTCTCTGAATGAATCATAATTGACATTTAATTACAAAGGCAGTGCTCAAGATGGGAGCTGCGCCAGTTAAGCTCTCTGCGTCTCCTCTGCTGCATTTCAGGGCAGCGCAGCCATAAGGGACGAGCTTTGGAAAACTGTGGGCCATCATGGTGGATTCAAACAGCATCTAGCATCTGTTTCCGTAAACACTAAAGACCTACTGTATGTGGCAGCTTGGGTTCTCAGAAGCCTAAGAGAGGCACAGGACGCATTTGACTCCCTGCTTCCAGGAGCCTACCTTATTTCTGCAGAGAAAGTGCAGGGACACACACCATTGTGACTAGTATCCTGTGTGCCTGGCACAGGCAAATGAACAGTCAGAAAGGGAGGTGTGGGCATGGACCGGGGTTTCCAGGGACGGCCCCCGGAGGATTCAGGGCTTGAGGTTAGCACAGTATTGAAACAGAAGCCCAGGTATCCCCTGCTCCCAGCGGAAAGCCTCTGGCCACTCCACACTGACCTCAGGCTGAGCCTCCCAGCGGTGTCCAAGGCCCCCCTGGGCTGGGGGCTCCGTCCACCACGGACTCTCCACCCTTCACCAGGAGACACCGCATCCCAGCACTGCCACGCTGACGTCGGTGTCCTGTCCACACGGCGACAGCGACGTGGCTCCCCAGATCTGTCCTGACGCTGTCTGCTTTGTGTGCACTCCCGGTGCTCCCCGTCCCTGCCCGGCCAGCCCCGGGATCCACATGCGCTCATACGCACGTCCCCGCCTGACGCCCGGGGGAGGCCTCAGCAACACCCCTGGCGGCCGATACGCGGCTCTCGGGGCCCCGGCCCGGGTCTCGGCGCGGTTCCAGGAGCGGCCCCGAAGGTCTGCAGGCCGCAGGCACCGCGCGCGGGTGGCGCCGCATCGCAGCAGGCCCGGCCTGAAGGCGCCCGGGGACCGCCCCCGACGGAGGCAGCCGCGCGGAGACCTCGGGGGGCCGCGGCTCTGCACTTCGTGGTCGGCTCCCCGGGCCGGCAGCGCCCCCCACCCTCAGTCTGTCTGTCTGTAACATGGGCCTGCGCGGCTGTTCGCCCACACCCAGAAAACCGGCAGCGCTCGCTCGGCCTGCTCACGTCCCCCAGGATGACGGCTGCTGCCGGCCCGAGGCCGTGGAGCCGAGGCCTTGAACGCGGCCGCGCCGGAAGCCGATTGGCCCAAGGGCTGCGGACTCCAGAATCCCGCGTTTCCCCAGGAGGCCGGCCTCCCCATTCCCTGGCCCCACGGCCCTGACGTTCGGCCTCGCGCCATCTTGTGGCACCGGGGGGAACTGCAGGCGGCTCTCCGGAGCTCGCCGGTTCTCCTGGGCTCCTGGTGGGGGGACGAGGATGGAGCACGTCTACAGCTACCCCGAGAGAACTCTTGTTCTAGAATTTAGAACAGATTAAATTAGGCTTCAAAGGACACAAACACGAAAGACCCCGGGGTATGCTTTGCCACACCAGGCTACGTTTCTAAGGCAACCCTGGGCTGCTGGTTTCAGAGGAGGCTGAGCCAGCAGCCCAGACACAATTCCCCGGGAATCAAGGCGCTGGGCAGGAGGGGCTGCCAGCATCCAGGCTCCATTCGCCCTTGGAATCCAAAAGAGACAAGCAATTTCCCTTACAGACTTCCTCCCATATGTCCCAACCAGCCTCTGTATGGATAAATTGCATCCTTCCTTTGGTAAAATTTTGTTCTTCTAGGTCTGCAGAGCCTGCAGAATGAGACTGCCAATCCAGACATGCGGTCTGAGCCTGCAAACCATCCCCAGGGACAGAGAAAAGGCAAGAGGGCGAGCCAGAGATGGCCAGGGGACAGGCACAGCCTAGGGCTGGGTTTCTGGCCCAGGGCCTCTCTTGCACTGTGGACACCCACATGTGACCATGTAGCAGCATCTCCATCTGTGTGCCCTGAAGACCACACACCCCACTGAATTTATTGGTGGTCCCAGTCAGGGTCCCTGACTCACTGCACCACACCATCTTGAACACCGCCCCCCCCAGGTGCCCACATGGCCAGTTATACAGAATTCCTTTTCTTGTGTTTCTTTAATGACAGAACTCCAAGCTGCTTCGGGGTCACAATATGGCCAGGTAAAGATTCCCGTTTGCTTAGTGCTTGGCCGAGTGAGGGGGCCGTGAAATAGCCTAGCCAGTGACATTTAAGCCAATGCCCCTGAGGAGGGTGCTGCTTCTAGAATAAAAGGAAGAGTCCCCCCAGAAGGAGCCTCTCCTTCCCCTTCCGTTCTGTGTCCTCCCAAACCTAAGACCTTAGAAGGCAGGGGCCATCCTGCACCCTGGTGCAGCTGGCGTGAAGCAAAAGGCTTCTGGGGACCACAGCGTGTGAGGATAGGGAGGGCCGGGTCCCCAGGGCCTTGCTGTCCCACTGCGCCCACACCTGGGCTCCGACCTGAACGTCTCGCTGCATGAAACACCCACGTGCTGTCTGTGGAAGCCCCGCCCTTGGATTTCATGTTGCGGGGTCCAAGGACACCCTCAAATGAGTCACCCTCATCCTCATTCTCCTTGAGCAATCCCAGTCTGTCAGTTCCAGCCCCTGCTCCCATCCCTGCCTCTCTGTGTCAACCTCCAGGACCGTCATTCAGCAACCACCTCACCCCGTGGGTCTTCACCCGTGCCCCTCCCCGCCACGAAGTCCCAAAATGCAGATCTGATCCCAGGGTTTCTCCTCTGCGGAGCTCCTCGCCCTCAGCCCCACTGGCCTGGTGGCCTGGTCCCTTCACACGACAGCTGGGCTGGGCGTCTTCCCCAGGGCAACCTTTCTCCCAGGAGCATGTGCTACTTGGCAGGGCAGCTGCATCTGGGGCCTGCGTGGTTCCCAAAGCCTGCGCGGTGCCCCGGGCTTCCCTGCTGGCCGCACACTCCTGCAGCCGGGAGGTCGATTTGGGCACCCTTCTCAGTCTCATCTTCCTCATCCGCAAAGTGCTAACTGTGGCACCAAACCCTCAGGCAAGTCGGCGCGGCTTAACCAGAGGACACGCGTTTCCTGTCGCGCTCTGTGTGCTGAGGAGGTCAAAGGGGACCCTCAAGGGCAAAGGGGAGGCATGAATCAGCACAGGAAACACTTCATTATGAAAGACGCCTTCAGATTTAGATCATGAGGCTATTTTCCTCCAGAGGAAAGGGAGTGATGGGCTGTGGAGGAAGAGATAGCAAATCGGTGATTAGCGGTGCAGACGGATTCAGTCCGAGGCTTGCTGCTCACACCTCTGGGGAGGATCCACAGGCCGCGTCCTCCCCGCCACTCTTACCACCCAGGGAAGGGAGTGGCACACTGCCCGCCTGCCAGACCGTTCAGAGACACCGTCAGGACCCACTGCTACGATGGCTTGCAGAATTGAGACACTCAGAAGAAACCAGTCCCCGGGACAGAACACAGCTGGCAGTGCCCCGCACCCCACCACTCCCGTCGGCATGGTCACAGGAGCGCCTCAGGGCGGATCCCTGCCCCTGGGCGCACTAGGCCATTCGTGCACCAGAAATAACCCGCGAGGCCACGACTGCTGCAAACAAAACAGGGCTTCCAGACACACTCCCAACATTCAGAACGGAGGAACCCAGTGTGCTGTCTGCCCCATCACTCAGGAGGGGGAGCTGGCATGGGGGCGGAGGGGGCAGTAATGAACCGGGTTTCATTGTGCATCCGCTATGTGTGATAGAGACTTTAAATTCCATGTAACATTAAATTATAATTTTTCCAACTGGATGAGTTGATTCCATCATAAACTAGTTCTGATTTGTGTGGCTTTTAGATCTAAGGAAGACCACTGTGGCGAAGTGAAAAAGACACCATCAGTGTCTTCTGGTTTTGACTCTGAGATCTAGCCAACTCAGAGTTGCAGTGCTGCTTCCAGAACCTTCTTCCTGTCACAGCCAAGAGCCCAAGAGACCTGCATCAGACTAACAGGCAAGGTGGAAATAAGGCAAGCCTGGAAAGGCAGCTACTATATTAAGCTTTGGAAGGGGAAACCAGTGCTGGTGATGTAAACATCGCAGTGGCTGGAGCTGCCTGCAAGAGAGTGTTTCTAAGGCGGGTCCACGAGGACCTGCTGTGATAAATTAATCAGACCTATTCTCAATTAGCTCAGCATTTGTATAACAACAATTAATTTCCGTAAAGCTCTCAGACTAATGCTGCTTTGTTAATTAGGTTAGTTGCCCCTTCCACAGTTTTCAGCCGGCTTAATTGTGCCTGGCAAATGCTTTTTGTCACACACCAGCCCACTGTATCATCCAGGCATACTTCTGGGTCCGTGGGGTCTGCAACAGACATCCACTGAGGGTGGCAGGGCCAGGCTCTACCATCAGGGCAGATGCGGGGCAGGAACCACACCACTGCAGTGGGTAACGAGCCCCTGGGCACCAGCATCAAGGCAGCACACTAGATTCTCTAAAATCCTTAGCAAGGCACCCCTTTGGGAGACACTCCCCTGCTGACCGTCTTTACATTCGTTTGTTCATCATTTTAATTCTCACAAGAACTGTGGGAGGTAGCGGCAAATGCATCTCACTGTATGTGACCAGCAGCCCTCCCATCAAGCAAGGTAATGCAGCAAAGGAAGGGTGAAATCAGGATTCTGACCCAAGTCCAGCTGTCGGTCACAGCCGTGTTCTTTACTCAGCACAAAATTGTGAATGATTAGTCCTTATTGCATGTGTTACTTCCCGGGGGCTTTTGCATTTTGCAATAAGACAAGGCTTACACAGAGAAATGGACATCTAATGGTCCAATTCCAGACACTGAGACACTTACATGAGATATTTCCTAATAGGGTGGCAGGCGGAGGGAGTTTTCTCAGCCAGTCCCCACTGGCCAACAGTGTGTGGAAGGGACCCAACAGAAGCAGTTCATAAGCAGAGCCGCCCATAGTGCAGCATGTCCCACAGAGAGCCCTGGAGGAAAATAAGGGCCTGTGGCATCATGAGCTTGAGGATACCAGGTATGATCTCCCTCTTGCAGAATCATAGTGCCTATTAAAGGCCCTGAGACATCCTGCTGTAAGAAACCTGCTCACGGGAGGGCAGTTAGCAGTGGTTACTCTGGAGACAGGACCTGTGCTGGAGACTCACACGGAGTGGCAGGGGCAGAAGGTGAGCCTGCTCAACATTTTCTAACCAAACCTATGCCAAATCAACTTGACCACAGATCTTTTTGTTAGCACAACATCAATAACAAGCCTAAAGAACTAGTGTTCTAGGAAACCCACTTTGGGAAATGCTACCTTAAGTTCACCAGAACTTAAGCGTTTGTTCATATGTCTGTGAAGATGAAAAAGAAGGTGAAGGGTGAGCAGCCGCTATTCCTGGGACATTGATCAGAAATGACAATATCCAGAAATGAAAATGTCAGTGACTGGAGAAGGTGTGGATAGGGTTTGCTTAGGAGCCCTGAGGTCTGATCTCTGAATGGAGCAAGGTCCTCCCCTGTCTTCCATGGAGGCTCATTTGTGCTCACCACCGGGACAGATTGGGAGAGAGAGAAGGGGTGTGTGATTCAGGCGCAGCTGGGTCTGCTGGATGCCGACGTCAAGTGTGTAGTGGAAGCCTCAGGTAGGCTGATGGAGTTGTAGCATCGCCCTGGGCATTTTCTGTGTTGAAACTGGAAGCCCCAGAAACATGGCAGATTCCATCTGTCTCAAATGGTTTCTGAGTGGCTGATCCCAAAGGCCAGGTTTTGAGGACCATTTGCCATCCCTCTGACCTCCTTTCCAAGCCTAGCCCTTTCTTCTTCAGGTGCTTGTGTCAGAATAGGGTGTTGCCAGGTACCCACACAGCCTACTTGATCTTTGGGTATGGGGTATGCTGGGAGGCTGCGCGGCCCTGTGACAGCATATGGAGAGCTGGCACTGGCCCCTCTGCACCCTCCCAGGGGACTTCCAGGGCCCTCTCCCACACAGGATCCACGTCAGAGTTGTTACCTCCTGTCCTTCTGTATCTCCAGTGGCCAAACACACATCCATCCCTACATCCACACTCCCAAACCAAGCCTCCTCCCTTCAAAGACCGTAATCACATCAGAATCTGTCAAGACCAATAAGGAAGAGATAAGAAGATCTAAAACCACAGCCCACATTTTCGGGAATATCCATCAAGAATGCCATCCCAGCACTTTGGGAGGCCGAGCCTGGCAGATCACGAGATCAGGAGACTGAGACCATACTGGCTAACATGGTGAAACCCTGTCTCTACTAAAAATACAAAAAAATTAGATGGGCGTGATGGTGGGCGCCTGTAGTCCCAGCTACTTGGGAGGCTGAGGCAGGAGAATGGCGTGAACCTGGGAGGCGGAGCTTTCAGTGAGTGGAGATTGCGCCAGTGCACTCCAGCCTGGGCAACAGAGCAAGACTCAGTCTCAAAAAAAAAAAAAAAAAAAAAAGAGTGCCATCCCATTTAGAAGAAGGAAGTCTAGTTGGGAATGTGTTTGGATCTGCCCTTGACAACTAAGCTCCAAGGCCTGCGTGAGGCCCACTGAGGGCTCTGCTGAAAGGCGGACCACCTGACAGCATCACCTTCTTCACTAAATGCATCCTAATATCTTACCAGGCACATGGGGTTGGGGGATCCCCAGTATCCTCCAGGTCCTCCTGGGACCCGATCCTCTGATTTGTTTGCTGACCCTCAGCACACCCACACTGCAGCATCTCCTCTGATGGACAGCCGCAGGTCCTCTGTGGTGAGAATCCTGACCACACCCTAACAGATATCCATCCAGGGCCCCTACCATATCATGGGCTCCTGAAGGCACCTCTTTCTCTAGAAGGAGAAGAAGTTGCAGGAGACCCCATGTGTCTGAGTGTCTTCACCTGCAGCTTGTCTCTGCATTTGTCCTTCCTTGTGTGGGAGGAAAAGGGTGCCCTGGAGGACTGGACCTTGCTACCTTTCTATAGACTGAGAGTTTATGTCGCCCCCAATTTCATATGTTGAAGTGCTAATCCCCATGTGAGGCTATTTAGAGGTGGGCCTTTGTAGGGATTAAGTCAAGAATGTGGAGCCCTTGTGAATGGGATTTGTTCTCTTAGAAAAGAAATCCCCGAGAGACCCCTCGAGGAATGTGGAAGCCCAGGAGCTTCCACATTCTGTCAATGAAATGCTGGGACATTCCATTCCAGTGGGACAAACATTGCCCCATCAAACCCTCTCCATTGTTTATACAGATAATTCAAAAATGTGTTACACTGCTGCCTCTTGACCCCTTCTTGCATGTCCGCTCTGGCTCCTGGAAATTCAGCCACAGCAGCCTCCTTACTGTCCTTGGCACAGCCAGCCAGTTCCCTGTTGGGACTTGACAAGGGCTTCTCACTCTACCTGGAAATATACATTCCTGACTCCCTCACTTCCTGCCTCCCATCTCTGATCATAGAGGGACCCCTCCATAAAATCCCACCCCACCTTCTGCTACTTCTTGACCCTTACTGTGCTTTCTTCTTTATTGCAGTGAACATCACTTGACATATTATATTTCTTTTTTTTTTTTTTTTTTTTTTTTTGAGAGAGTCTCACTCTGTCACCCAGGCTGGAGTGCAGTGGCGTGATCTCGGCTCACTGCAAGCTCCGCCTCCCGGGTTCGTGCCATTCTCCTGCCTCGGCCTCCCAAGTAGCTGGGACTACAGGCGCCCGCCACCTCGCCCAGCTAGTTTTTTGTATTTTTTAGTAGAGACGGGGTTTCACCGGGTTAGCCAGGATGGTCTTGATCTCCTGACCTCGTGATCCGCCCGTCTCGGCCTCCCGAAGTGCTGGGATTACAGGCTTGAGCCACTGCACCCAGTAGGAGAGGGAGAGGAACAACAACAAACGTGAAGAAATATAATATGTCTTCACGCTTGTTGTTGTTCCTCTCCCTCTCCTACACACATGCTAGAATCTCAGCAACATGTTGCAGGAATTCCATTTTATTGTTTCCTCCACTGCTGAATCCCTAGTGCCTAGCACATCATTTGGCACAAAGAAAACCCTCAAGAAATATTTGTTAAACCCTTAATATCCCTGCCTTCCAGAAGAGAATAGAGGAATACAACTTAGCGTGTCTTCTGGCCCCAGTGTTAACATTCAGGGAGGCGCTGCGTACTGGTTTTAAGCATGACTTCAGAATAACACTCCATGGCTTCAAGTCTCACTGCAGGCCCAACCAGCCCCATGACTTGGCACACTATTTGACATTTTCAAGGCTCTATTTTCTCAAATGTAAAATAGGGCTGTGAGCACAGTGCCTGATACAAATGATCAATAACTGTTATTTACTCAAAAATATGTGTTGCATCTTACATTTTTAGTCAATATTTGATATTTTTCCTTGCACATCTGTGAAATAGGACCTTATATAGTTATATATTTCATTAGTTACATAAAGTTCATGTGTGTTTTGGCTCCTTGGAGCATTGGTCTTTTTATCATTGCACCTCTTTATATATTGCACCATAATAATGCTTCTAAGCTTGCATTTTATTTTTTCTGTTATAAATGTTGCTTATTGCTATATCGGCTTTTCTATTGCTATATTTTCTGTTGCTTTACTGACGTATTTTTCCATCATTAATTTTAACTTAAAATTTTAACATGCATGCCTAATTTATATTTTTCTTACAAATGCTATAGTAATTCTAATTTGCTTTCTCTCTCCTGAAAAGGGAATCAGTATGCTTTCACTGTCTTTTAAACATAACCCCTTTGATTCCCCAATTAGTCTTGTTTAGTATTTATGTGTTATACTTAAAGCCATGAAATCATTGTTTCCCACCAATCTTATTTGGATTTACATACATACTTCTTTGATCACTGAATATTGCTCCTTGCATTACATACTTCTTTCCACATTCAATGATCTTCTTGCTGAAGCACATCCTTAAATACTTCTTTCAGAAAAGATCTATTTGTGGCAAATTATCACAGTCTTTGTATCTATGGAAATCTTTCCCTGGATGATAGTTTACTTGGATATAGCATTATGGTTAACAATTATTTCCTTTGCATCTTAAACAATTTATTCTGTTGTCTTCTGGAGACTTTTGTATCTGATAGAGTAGGTGCCACTCTGAAAGTTTTCCATTGTGTTTAATGTATTTCTTTTATCATAGCTTTTAAAATTTTGACTTTTTATTTTGTGTTCTAAAGTTTCATCATGATGCTTCTAGAAAAGTTTATTTTTAATTTTTCTATGTAATGTTTGATGTACTCCTTTAATATCAAGACTTGTGTCTAACTTCTTCAAATACTGTCACATTCTCAATCTCACTAATTATTGCTTCAAGAATTTCTATTAGATATATACTTGAGATTCTAATTTTAGCCTCTACACCTCTCAAATTTTCTTTGTCTTATTTCTTCTGTACAGAATTTTGATAGATTACATTAGCTCTTTCTTCCTATTCACTAATTTTCTCTTCAGTTGTCAGTTGTATTTGGACTATTGTATTATTTATCCATTGAAGACATTGTTTTCCTTAATTTCAATGACTATTTAGTTTCTCGAATTATTTGGTCCTTTTCCATAGCGGCTTTCTCTAGTGCCTATAGCTTCTCTCCATTTTTTTTTTTTTTTTTTTTTTGGTCTCATTTATCATTTAAACACACTTATTCTATGGCTGCTAGTTCCTCAGGAGTAAATACTCCCATTTCTTCCATCCGCTGATTCTCTTTCATAGTGTTAGGTTCCCAGTTACTCTGAGGTTTTGTCTGGGAGCTCATCTTCAACAAGACTTAGCTTCTGTAAGAATCCAGGATGTGCCCTGAGCTGTGGGTATGTCCTTGTAGGGGACTTAACATTGCATCTGCCAGAGCCCTAGAATGTGTGAAAGTTGTCAGAATCAAAGTGGAATTGCTTTTTCAAACCACAGCAAAATAGAGCCAGGGAAGGCCATAAAGGGAGGGCTCTCACTCATAATTTATCTGATGATAGGATCCATCTCAAATTTTTTTTCCAAACTGCAGCTTACTACATGAGTCACACAAGAACAGCTAGCAGCACAAGAACAGCTAGCCACTTCTAGAGGAACACTGGCCTGTTTCGCAACTCTCACAAAGTCAATCCAAAACTGCAAAGGCCTGACCGTAACTCCAAGATGCTGAGTCCCACCTAGCAGCTACTGACACTTGACAAAGAACTTTCAAAACAACTTGCATCGCCTTCTCTCTGCCCAGTAAAACCTTAATTTTCCTTTGTTCTCCAGACATGCCAGAGATCATCCCAGTCTATGCATGTGTCCCAGATCTCAATCCTATTTCTCTGTTCATTCCCAAATAAATCCCTTTTACTTGGAGTTCTGTCTCTATATATTCTTATTTCAAATTGGACAAGTGCTGTGAGACCAAATTCTACAATAGTTATCATTTTCTGTTTGTTTATTTTGACACTATGGCATAGGCAGTGTAACTTGGAGCCCCATATCTTTGTGTGGCAGAGGCTGGGGCTTCAGTTTTACATGGGAAACTCTCCCTGCCACAGTCTGCAGGGGGCAAGCTCCTTCATGTGCCCCAGCCCTGGCTGGCTTACACAATCCTTCTCCATCCAAGCTTTCACATGGAGCCCTTGATGTCCATCTTTACACAGAACAAAAACCCTGCCATAAGGAGTGAATCCAGCCCCTGAGGGCTCTGCAGCTTCAACACTGCCTCTCTCTCATGGCTTTGCATTCCCTCTTTGTTGATGGCTTCTAGTGATTTCTCTTTCTTGCATTGAAGCTGGGCTTTTTTCTTAATTGCTTCATTGCATCTATCTTGGATAAATGAGCTCAGACTTCTAGTCAAGGTAGTAAGCCGACATGTCCACTAAAATGTCTAACAGATATCTCAATTCCTCCCCCAGCCAATGACCAGCCAGTTGCTTGGAGCAACAGGCAATGATGAGTATTGAGCTCTATTTGGTTTAATACCTTGACCAGAAGTCTGAGCTCCACACATGTCAGTGGTCACAGACTGGTCGTTCAGAAAAAGAAACAAGATGAATCTGGCACCCCTTAACCTCAAGAAACTCCTGTCAGTTCCTACTACGTTATCACAGCCATTTATTTAATTTCATTAGAAATCACCCAACTCTTGGATCTCTAATTTCTAAAATATATTTTACCTTCTTAAAGATTTGTGCAATATGAAACCTCTTGACATCTTCTGGACTCTCCATCGCTCCAAGCTTTATCATATGTTAGCAATGGGCTCCATGGTCCTTTTGATGTTTACATGCTGGGCCACGATCTGCCGTGTGCTCAGCCCTGCTAATGCTTTCTTTTGCCTTCTCTCTTAGGCTGGGTCCCCTGCCTCCTAACCATGTTGCATCCACCCTTTCCATTTTGTAGGTTTCGTTTTTTTAGAAAAATCGTGGCAGTAAAACAGAAAGTGAGACATTGTACTTTCTCTCTGTCACCTTTTAACATTACACCATATGCCATCAACAGTTGGACTCTGTCAACACAACTTGCAAAATCCTTCAAAAAATATTTTTAACAGTTGTTTTTTCATTTATGAACTCCTTCTGATCTTTTGCCTTCCTTAGGATCTTATTCCAGACTTGTGCCGTGCTGTGGCATTTATCCTGGATTATATCAGTTCCCTTTCAGCCCACATGAATCAGTCTCAGAATAGCCTCCTCCTACCCAGGCTCCTTCTGAGTCTTTCTTGGCTCCTCTTCACCACCCAGACCCTGAGCTGAGAGTGCCCAGGGCTCAAACCTCAGACCTGTTTTCTTCTCTCTCTCTGCAGTCTCCATTGGTGTTTGCATCCAGTTTTACAGCCTGTGATATCACAAAGACTTGGGTAACTTCTGGTTCCACAGCCTATTTATCTGCTCGGATTCCCACTCTTTAACACCAGCTTCGCTAATCCACCTAAAGACTTGATCTGTCTATTTGGATTTCTAACAAACACCTCAATCTCTCTGCCTCTAGCACCTGGCCTCTGTGTTTTCCCCAATTTAATAAATTATGTCAACATTCAACTAGTAACAGAAGGCAAAGATTCTAGAGTCAATCTTGTAGCCACGTTTCCTTATTCCACATTCAACCCAACAGCTAATCCTGTCACCTCCACCTTCAAAACATATCTATATCAAAATATATGTAATCTATCCAATATTCTTTCCAGTTTCTCTCTCGACTTTGCAAATGTGATCACATTCTCACCAGCCTCCCTGCTTTCACTTTTGCACTGCAACCTGTTTTCTACCCAAAAATGTTTCCTCCCATAGTCTATGCGACCTTGGACTGGCCCTCCCTGCCTTCCCTGTCCACCTCCTCATCTCATCTCATGGAACTCTTCCAGTCCTGGTCTGCTTTCTGTTCCTCAAACATATCGTTGTCCCCAGTCTCAGGACATTTGCACGTGCCACACTCTCCACTGGAGTATTCTGTCCAGGACATTTACAGTAAATCTTCCTCATTTCGTCTACATCTCAGCTCAAAAATCACCTTGGAGACAGCTAAAATCACAAGCCCTGTCTATCTCCATAGCCTACTTATTTCTTCAGAGCCCTTGTCACCACCTCATAAATCATTTATTTACTGGTTTCTGTCCCCAACTAGCAAGTGAGCTGCTGGAGACAGGGACCTTGACATTTCCAGGGCCTCGCTGTATTTCCAGAGCTTAGAGAAGAGCCTGTGTGTAGGGGGCCTTCCTTAAACATGTGCTGACCTGACTTTTTCTATTTGGCAGATGACTTCAATATCCCACCTGCATAGGAAGGGGAGACTCTGGCTGTCACGTGGAGCCTGAGCCTCTAAGAGCCTAATGCACACAGGCTTGGGAGGTGATGGGAAATAAAGGTAAAAACGCAACTGAGAACCAGATGGTGGGTGTGGTGTTTGTGGTGTGGATACCCGAGGCAATGCTGTTCACCGAAGACCTGGTTAGGAAAGGCCTGCACTTACAAATCCCTGAGGCCATCAGGCATGGCTGCCACGAGGAGACACTCCCTGCTCAGTGGTCTCCATTTGAAGGAAGACTGGGTTTGATCCCTGGATAGTACTTCTTACAAAGGTCAGTTGAGAACTGACTAGAAAACCAATCTCATTAACATGCTCAGAGAATCCTGAGTGGGAGTTTTCCTCACAAAACATGTATATTCAAACTGAAAACTCACCAGCAATCCTATGGCAACAAATTCGCACCGCTCCCAGAGCTTAGGCCATTTCCATCATGGGAATTATCCTGACAAGCCTCCAAAGCACAGCCCAGCCTCTCTGCTCCGTGCTGGGCCTGCCCAGGGACAGCCTGCATGCATTCTCGCCGTGGCCACAAAGAAGCCTTGGCCTTGGAAAATCACTGCCAACGGTACTCAAGGCTGGTGCCGAACATGCAGATGATGGATGGAAAACTGAAAAGTCAGTAAGCCAGCTAGCACCTCCAAATATTCAGGAATTCCACATGGTATTATAGAGAAACACAGGATCTACAGCAAATACAGGAGACCCCCTTTACAGCACCTCTGTCTGCACGTCATCCAGACTTGACTTTAATACCCTCCAGGAAGGTGGCTTCAAGATTGATTTCCAATGAAGCAAGTATGCAAATATTCTAGAAGGCTGACTAGACTGCATATATGTGTGTGAGTATGCACCATACCTTTCCAGCATTGTTGAAAAAATAAGAGTTTGAGAGTAGGACACGTGGGACTGCCATCAACACTGTGTGTCCTAGAAGTCTACTGCAGCGTAGAAACCCAGTCTCTCAATCTCCACTTCTGTGTGGGCCTTCACCCTCTCATCTGGATGACCATAGTGACCTCTTACTCAATCTTTCTGTCTCTATCCTCTCGTCGCTAATCCATCTGTCTGCCAAGGAGTCTTTGTGGGGGTTTTTTAATTTAATTTTTATCTTTATCAAAATTATGCATGCATAAGGATGAGTGCAAGTATAAGAGGAATACTTGAACACAGCATAAGTTTGTCCAAGAGTACAAGTGCAACAGCCCTCTCCACTGCTCCATTTTCCTCCTCTGGTAAGAAACTAAGGCAAAACCCCAAAAGGTAGGCCCTACAATCATGTAGCTTTGCATATAACATGGCCAGTCATTGGCTTTCAGACCTCCAAACTCCCAGCCAGCTGACACACAGGATCACATGGGTATTGGGAGAACCTGCTCCCAATGGTTACATGGGTTCTTTCCTATTTCCTAGGTGTCTCGGCTAGTTTGAGAAATAAAGGGAAAGAACACAAGAGAGAGAAATTTAAAGCTGGGTGTCCGGGGGAGACATCACGTGTCAGCAGGATCCGTGATGCTCTCCAAGCTGTAAAACCAGCAAGTTTTTATTAGCAATTTTCAAAAGGGGAGGGAGTACACGAATGGAGTGTGGATCACAGAGATCACATACTTGACAAGGTAATAAAATAGCACAAAGCAAATGGAGGCAGGGCGAGATCACAGCACCACCAGATGGGGCGAAATTAAAATTGCTAATGAAGTTTCAGGCCCACATTGTCATCGATAATGTCTTATCAGGAGACAGGGTTTCAGAGCAGACAACTTGTCTGACCAAAATTTATTAGGCAGGAATTTTCCTCATCCTAATAAGCCTGGGAGTGCTACAGGAGACCAGGGTTTATTTCATCCCTTCGGCTTTGACCATAAAAGACAGCATGCTTCCAAGGGGGCCGTTTATAGGCCTGCCCTCAGGGTGCATTCTCTTTCTCAGGGATGTTCCTTGCTGAGAACAAGAATTCAGTGATATTTCTCCAATTTGTTTTTGAAAGAGGAGAAATATGGCTCTGTTCCGTCCGGCTCACTGGTGGCCAGAAGTCTTATCTCTGGTGTTCCCTGAACATTGCTGTTATCCTGTTTTTTCAAGATGTCCAGATTTCATATTGTTCAAACACACATGCTCTACAAACGATTTGTGCAGTTGACACAATCATCACAGGGTCCTGAGGCGACATATATCCTCCTCAGCTTACGAAGAAGATGACGGATTAAGAGATTAAAGTAAAGGCAGGCATAGGAAATCACAAGGGTATTGATTAGGGAAGTGATAAGTGTCCATGAAATCTTCACAATTTATGTTCAGAGATTGCAGTAAAGACAGGCGTAAGAAAGTATAAAAGTATTAATTTGGGGAACTAATAAATGTCCATGAAATCTTCACAATTTATGTTCTTCTGCCGCAGCTTCAGTGGGTCCCTCCGTTTGGGGTCCCTGACTTCCCGCAACAACACGGGATTTTTCACTAACCTCTCAATAATGTGACCTTCCCATTTTACATGACTGACTCTTACCTTACCATTAGGTTCTACTTTATTTTACAATTCCTTTGGTACTTAACTCTATATAGCTAATTACCATGCTCACATTGCTAATTATTGATTTTTCAATATGGTCATTATTAATTGACTGTTCAGACTGGAAGATGATGTTTGTTGCTCCCGATCTCCACCCAATACATGTGGATTTTCCATTCTTGATTTGGTCCAATGTGGTTTCCTTATAGTTTTCATTAGATCAGTATTTGACTTTAATATCATTACGACTAGCTAAATGTTCTGTGCTGCTAAGCCATGTAGTATACTATGATTACCTTTCATTTCCTGTAAAATACTTTGCTGTCCCTGAAGTTAATAATTTGTCACTTCATTTATGTAGTTTTCTTTGCATTCTTGTCCTGTTTTATAAATCTCCTCTCAATGTATTCAAGCATATCATCATGAAGAATCTCTACTAAAGCTTTCTGTCTGTTTAGTAGTTTCCTTGCTATTTCATTTTTGTTTTAACTTGTTATGAAAAATTTTAAATGTACATAAAATTAGAGCAAATATTATAACAAACCCAGCAAACTTACATTTTTGATGGAATATTTTAAAGAGCTTCCCAGATATATTGTTTCATCTGTAAATGCTTCAATATGTATCTCTAACTTTTAGGTACGTGTAAGAAGTGTAAACATCATGCTAATATCAAACCTAGTAAAATTTATAATTTCTCAATATCACTTGATAACTAATATAAATTTGAATGTTATGAGCATTCCATATGTCTTTTGTTGTTGGTTGTGTGAATTAGAAGCCAAAAGAAGACCAAGCATTGACTCTCCTTGTCTTTTAAGTCTCTTATTCTGTAACAGTCCCTTAAGTATTTTTCTCAATAGCCTTGATTCACTGGAGAACCCAAGTCGGTCAGCTTGAAAAGTATCTTATGCTCTACATATGGCTGATTGCTTCCTCCAGCTCTCATCGAGCTTGTTTCTTACTTCTTCCTATGCCTTGTGCACTGGCAGTTAGATTCAGAGCCGTGAGTCTCAGCCCAGGATGCACATCAGAATCACTTGGAGAGTTTCTTAAAATCCCAGTGCCTAGGCCACACTCCAGGCCAATTAAATCAAAACCCCAGATGAGACCCAAACATCAGTCTTATAAAGTGCCCTAGGGGATCCCAAGGGGCACTCACATTGAAAACCCATTCCTCTCTGAGCAGCCCTTCTCAGCATGTGGTCCAGGACCAGCAGCACCTGCAGCAGCTGTGCACTTGTGAGTTGCAAACCTCTGGCCCCAGTAAAGATCAGCTGAATCAGAAACCCCAGGGGTGGGGCCCAGCAATCTGTTTTAACAAGCCCTCCAGGGATTCTGATGCATACTAACATCTGAGAACCACTGCTGTAGAGGTTTGATTTTATTCAATTCCATTTATTAAGCATAAAGACTTCATAGGTTGGGCTGCATATTTTCTATTTCTTTTCTATTTTCTACTTTCTGCATATTTTCCATATCCTGGCTATACGTTGGAGTCCCCTGCAGAGCTCCTATTCACCAGGATTCAGACACCATGCCAGGCCGATTGAATCCAAATACCTGAGAGTGGGGCTCCAAGGCCTATGTTTTAAAAACTCACCAGGAACATTAGGAACACTGTCCTGATGTGTCATTCATGAAGCGTGCAGTGCTAAGGTGCCCACCTTTTGTGGTGCTCAGGTTCCCTGGTGAGCTCAAGTGGCCAGCCTGATCCTTCCTTATCATCTCCATCATCTTTTTGATGATCGTTGCCTAGATTCTTCTATTAGATGTGATAAAATAGCAACTTTTAAAGAGTCATCATTCGTTTTGCATGAGACCTTTCTATAAAGAACTGCTCCTCTTCAATTGTTTTGTTATCCTAAAATACAGTTCATACAAGAAAGGTGGTATAAATGCCAGTTTCTTTCTCATTGTCTGCTCTCAGAGTAATGAGTTGATGTCCTAATAAACTCTCAAAGACACAGGTGAGTTTTTTCCTGGGTTGATTATGAAATCATAGATTGTATCTATTGGATGTGATTTAATATGTTGCAATTATTATATTTTCAATATTCTCATTGCTCCAGATTTGGTTAAGGGAAACCCTTCCAGCTGCCTCCTGTGCCCCTTTGACATGACCCCACTAGCCTGGAATCTTCTTATCTAACACGATAAGAAGTCCTGGGCTCGTCTTGTAAATTTCCTCTCCCAGACATGGAATCGGACATTTCTCCTAGAACTCTGGTTTCTTTCAGTGGAATACAGTGATCAGAGGCCACAGTCTGAGCACTAAGTATGCTCGCTGCTACTGATTTGTCATTGCTTCTAGACCTTTGCAGTGGACAGAGAAGAAAACATTTTTTAGAAAAAGAAATCATGAGTCCAAACTAGTATTTCCAATTTTAATTTAATACTACAGAATTTTATTCAATTACTTTGATTTTATATTTCTCTTATACTAAAATCTTGAGTCTTAATTACACTGGCATATTTACCTATTTGCTGTTTGATACAGTATACTTATAATAGTGTTAGGGATTTAATTGTGTTCTCCCCACCCCACCCAAAATCCATACGCCAGAACCTTCAGTGTGATGGCATTTGGAGATAGGGCCTTTAAGGAAGTAATTAAGGTTAAATAAGTTAATCGAGTGGCCCTTACTCAATCAGACTGGCAGTCTTATAAGAAAAGAGAGAGACACCAGGAGTGGACATACACAGAGGAAAGGCCAGGTGAGAACACGATGAAAAGGCAGCCATGTGAAAACCAAGGAGAGAGGCTCCCAGAGAAACTAACTACCAGCACCTTGATCTTGGACTTACAGCCTCCAGAACTATGAGAAAAAAATTCCTATCATTTTAACCTAGTGGGTGGTAGTCTGTTATGGCAGCATAAGCAGTCTAATACAATAGCTTTCAAATAATAATACACTATGAACAATTGATACTGAATTACTCTTTAAAATTTCTGTGTTCTTTTTATCTTTAGAACAGAGAGTCAACACACTGTATTTTAAAGTCAGTTGGAGGAAGTCTTTTCTCTGTGTGCTTATGTTATCTGCTTGAGAATCTGGGTAGGTCTAGTAGGTTTCCAGTGTCTGCTGGGACTTGCTCCAACCTGAACTGGTTGTTCTCTATGCCTGCTGTGAAGTTGTAATGTCGGGTTCTTCCTTAGCCATTATTCTGGGGATCCCTGCTTCCTGGATTACTGTCATCTTTTTTGGTGTAGTTCTTTACACAACCTCCAGTAGCTTCCTGAGAGAAGGCACATGGATATAATATTTTGATGTATTTATTCAAGTGTGAACTTGACTGATGGTTTAGCTGGGTACAGAATTCTAGGTTGGAAACTGGTTTCCTCTGGCTCTTGAAATTATTGTTCTATTGTCTTCTGGCTTCTATGTCTGATGCATTCTATATATTGATTCTCTGCATGAAATCTGTAAGGTTGCTTTTCCCCCTTTTTAGGAGCTTCTCTTGGTTTTATAAATTTCCTAGTATTATAAATTTTTAGAAGCCTCTCCTGCTTTTGTAAATTTCCAGAGGTGCCTTGTACTTTTCCTTGGCCTCTTGGAGATCCTACTATGTAAACCAAGTTACTTTTTGGCTTTTACTTCTGCAGTGAAAAATTCAGCTTTCTCAGCTGAGCAGCATCACTTGCCACTCACCATCTGCTTTCCAGTCCCCCAAATTTTGTTATTTTTGTCCCTGTGGGCTTATGCCTTTTTAGAATGTTTCTTATGGAAGTATGATATACAGGCAGAAAATTACATACGTTACAAGGATAGATCTCAATGTTGAAAACAGAGCATAATCGTGTAAGCAGGACCCAGATAACAAAACAGAACATTACCAGAACCCCAGAAGGACCAGGGTCCCCTGGCCATTCTCATCTCCTCCCCACAATGGTGCCCGCTATCCTGACCTCTAACAGCACAGATGCAGTTTCTCTCCTTTCTTTGAGCTCTATATAAACAGAATTACACAGTTTGGCCTCTCTTGTACCTGCTTCTTTCACTCAACATTTTGCATGCGGCATTCGTTCTCAATGTTGCGTGCTGTGGTAGATCATGCTCATTGCTGTGTAATCTTCTCACTGTATGAGTATACCAAAACTTCTTTATCTATTTTTGGTGAACACTTGGAGTTTCCAATTTGGAGACTATGGTGAATCGCGTTGGTATAACTGTTCCTATGCCTGCTCTTTGGTGAACATGTGTGTGCATCTCTGTGGGGTACCTGCTCAGGACTGCAACTGTCACATCACAGGATATGTGTATATTCAGCTCCAGCAGGTTCCACCACATTGCTTTCCTAAATTGTTTGTGTCAATTTACACTCCTACAAGCTTGTGTGAGAGTTCTGGCCGCTCTCTTTGAGTAATCACATCTTTTCCATTGTAAACTTCCTAAGGAATGTTGGTTTGTGATTTATTTATTTATTTATTTATTTTTGAGATGGAGACGCTCTGTAACCCAGGCAGGATCACTGCAAGCTCCACCTCCTGGGTTCAAGTGATTCTCCTCTCTCAGCCTCCCAAGTAGCTGGGATTACAGGCACCCGCCACCAAGCCCAGCTAATTTTTTTTGTATTTTTAGTAGAGACGGGGTTTCGCCGTATTAGCCAGGCTAGTCTCGAACTCCTGACTTGAGGTGATCTGCCTGCCTCGGCCTCCCAAAGTGCTGGAATTACAGGCATGAACCACAGCGCACAGCCTAGTTTGTTATTTTTAAAACTCTGTCACTGTTCATGTAGAGGAGATAGAAAAGGCAGCAGAGTTTTGTTGGGGTGTTGATGCTGCCATATTTAATGGAAAGCCAACCGAGGTTTTGTTTTCCTAAAGCGCTAATTTGGTCAAGTCTTTCGGCTTCGCTAAAAACCCTCCACTGGTTATCAGGATAAATTTCAAAGTCTCTCCTTGGTCCCTGTCATGAGCTGTCCCTGCAGAGCCCCCCACGTTTTGTAATTTACCAAGCCTGCGGTGCTCTCTTAGGCATCCACGCAATTGCACTGACTGCTGCTGCTTCTGAAATTGCTCTCCCCAGCCTTCTCGACCTCGCTAAGTCCTCCACCACCATCCAGGGTCACTCCTGAAGAACCTTCCTCGCAGAGTGCCTGGTGGGGGGCTCCTCTGTAGTCCACCTCCAACCTTGGCTTTCTTCTGTCATGGAACTTACCATGGCACGATTACCTGTCTCTCTTCCTCAATGCCTGGAAGCTCATTGGGGGGAACAACTGTGTCTTATTTCATTTTGTAACAGTAATAACCATCCTAGTGCCAGGGACAGGGCACTGAACCAGAGGTTATTGAATTCATTCACTCATTCAAGTATTCATTATTTAACAAATATTTAATAAGAGTCTGTCATGTGCTTGAGTCTGTTCTAAGCAAAGGGATGGCTGTGATGAGGCAATGAGAGAAAATTTCTATTCTCACAGGCTTGCATTCCAGTGAGTGAGGAGGGGTAGGCAGATAAACACAGAAAGAGATCATCAACAACCAGAATGATGAAGAGTGTGCAGACGGCCTCCGTGTCCAGCCCTCCACCCTCCTCCAGCAGCAATCTCCTTTCTGCCGGCCCAGCCATAGGGACCTCCTCTGTCCCTCAGCTCTGTCCCAGGGCCCTGCTCTGGCTGTTCGTTGGCATGAAAGCTTCTCCCTCCCCCAGACCTGCGTGTGACTGTCTCTTTTTCATTACTCAGATCTCAGCTTAGACTTCGCCTCCTCTGAAGGACCTCCTTGACCACACAGCCAGTCACACTCAAGCACAGTATGCCCTTTCCAGTCTTACACAAAACTTAAAACTCTCAGATATCTTTCTTGTGAATGTGTTTGTCTGTTTTGTTGTTGTTGTTGTTGTTGTTGTTTGTTGTTTGTTTGTTTGTTTTTAGAGACGGAGTCTCACTCTGCAGCCCAGGCTAGAGTGCAGTTGTGCGATCTTGGCTCATTGCAACCTCTGCCTCCCGGGTTCAAGCAATTCTCCTGCCTCAGCCTCCCAAGTAGCTGGGACTACAGGCGTACACCACCAGGCCCGGCTAATTTTTTTTGTATTTTAGTAGAGACGCGGGTTTCACCATGTTGCCCAGGCTGGTCTCGAACTCCTAAGCTCAGGCAATCCACCCGCCTTGGCCTCCCAAAGTGCTAGGATTACAGGCATGAACAACCATGCCCAGCCTGTGTTTGTCTGTTTTCTGTTTCCCTTAAGTAAGCCTCATGCAGGCAGGCGGGTTGGCTTTGTTTTTTCTGTTTTGTTAACAGTGCCTGACAAATAGTAGCTGCCCTGTGTATTTACTAAGTGAGTGAGTGAATGAGTGAATTACAGCAAAATTAGAATTGAAGAAATTCAAAGAGGAAAATGGAGCATTTGCTTGCCACACCACACAGCAATTGCATTTCTAGCAATTTTAACCAAGAGGAATGAAAATATATGTCCATGAAAGTAGTTTTATGTGAATCTTCATAGCAAGCTTATTTAAAATAGGCAAAAGCTAGAAGAGATCCAAATAGCTGTCCATAGGAAAATGATCAACACGCTGTGGTATAGCCAAACAATGAAACCACACAGCAATCAAAAAGAAGAAACAGCTGAATGAAGCAGGCAGGTCGTTCATTAGTCTGATGACTAGAAGGGGCGGGAGGAAAAGGGCCCTGCTAGGAAATGCTCCGTCTCGATTGTGTTCCTGGCTGTGTGGTGTGTACACTTGCCGAAGGTACTGAGTATATCTTTAATTTGGGTACATTTTAGGGCCTCAATGAATTTCATTCAAAACTAATTTTAAAAGGGCATTTGAGAATTAGAGCACTTCTCATCTCCATCCTCCCACCCCTCATTCAAAACTTTCGCTTCGATCTGTTCACAGCACACAGCCTCGCGGGTATCTCCTTCCCATGCACCTGGAGTCATGGTTTCCTTGTGGGTTTTGCAGTCAGCTCATGGCTTAACGGTCTCCCAGGGGCTAAACTGCCAACGAATTAAAGTCCAATATCTCAGCAGCACAGCATGGCCTCCACAGCCAGCCCTGCCCACCTCCCTATGCCAACAACTGGTCCTTCCCAGCTCTGCCCCGCAAGCAGGAGTGTGGCCCAGGTGGATCTTCCAAGTCCCCAATAGTGTAAGTGTGTTGGCAAACCAGCAACCCCTACATTGTCGGGACACTGGGTAGATGCAGAGTCTCAGTCCTGCACAGACACTCTGATGCAGAATCTATACCATAACGTGATCTCCGGGTGCTTTGGATGCACTGAGTTAACCTTTCTGAGCTTCAGATGTATCTCCTGGTAACCATCTTTTCTGCCTTCCTGGCTTCTACGAGGGTTGAGTGAGATGATGCTAAACACAGCCCACTGAGTAGGATTCAATGAACAGCCACCTTCTCTTTCTTGTCCCAGTGCCTGGTCATTCCTCCTTAGCCTCAGACCTGCCATCATTCCTGGCTAGAAAAGAGGCTTGGTGGCAAACCAGAACATCTGCCCTGGAGAGCTGGGCATCAAACCTCACAGGACAGAAAAGCTCATTGGAAGCCCCAGAGCACACAGCCAGCAGGGCTATCTGTCAGCCTCTCGTTGCACACTCCTCGGTCTGCCATGTGCTAATAATAGAAAACACATTTCCATATTAATCACAACGTAGAATTTCCAATTGGGTCATTGTCCCCAATGTGTCACCTCTCTCTGAGGATGAAAATTAGATCTTTGTCCCCGAAACTCATCATTATTCATCTGCCTGCCAACATAAGACAGACATACCTTGGACGGGACATGGCGAGGCATCAGAGAAAGGAGAATATTCGCACCTCCTCCCTCTCCCTGTCTTCCCCAATTTCTCTTCCCATCCTCCTCTCTCCCTGTTTATCCTCCACCTCCTGCTCCAGCTGCTCCTCTCCACCACCTGCCACTGCTTTTCTCTGGGGAAAAGGCTTTCCCTCTGGGTCGTCTCCATTAACTCACAGGACGGAGTGGGGATTAGATCCTAGCTGATGGCGAGTGCTCCGGGCTGCGTACCCTGTTGTGCGGGGGCATCCCCTTCTCTCTCAGGAACCCGGGCTCCTCTTCGGTCCTGTCCCAACAGCCCAGGAGAAGCCTCACATGCTGGGAAAGAACAACCGCAGCCACTATAAGGACCGCGACGCCTGCCACTGCCTAGCCTCCTGTTCCCGCTGCTCCTCAGAGCACAATGCACCACTTCCTTTGTGCCAGATAATTCCCTAGGTCCTTCATACACAGTCCTCAAAGCCACCCAGGGCAAGGCGAAAACTCTCCACTTTACAGGTGAGAGCCCATCCTTGGCCCAAATTCACGTGTTGGTGAGAGGCCCAATCAGCTTCCAGCCCGAAGCGCTGAGCTGGGAGCCAGGTGACACCAGGTGTGCTGGTCGGCCTCACCCTCTGCAAGCTGAGGGCACTGATCCTGGAGAGCCGGGACCTGAGACAGCAGTGGGGATGGGCATGCAGGACTCCAACGTCTGCCTCCCTTCCCAGGTAACCTGGGGTCTGCCGGGCATGTCACAGTGCTGATCACATAACCCCGGTTCTCTCAGCCCCCAAAGAACCCTCTGCTGAGAGAATGCGGCCCCCTCGTGTGAGAGAGGGCATGAAGGTTAATGCAAGACGGTGGCAATTCCCCCCAGGAAACTGGAGCCAGATGGAGAACATGAGAGCAAGTCACTGCTTAGAAATCCAGCATCCAGAGACAGCATCGCCGGCACTCCCAGCAGTAATTGGCATTAAGAGAGGCTTGGAACTGCAAACTAGTGATTTTCAATTGATATTTTAAAAAGTAATTGACATTAAGTGCTGTTAGGAGCAGCCAACTAGTGATTTGCAAATGACATTCAATAAGAAATCATTTATGCCTATTGATATTAAATAGGCACAAGCTCGTGGTGCACCAGGCGGGGCGGGGAGGAGAAGGAGCCGAGGCCCAGCCGGGTCACATGAGGCTATGGAGAAGAGATCTCACACTCCAGGCTCATTCCTTCCCTCGCAGCCCCACAGACCACACAGGAGGAAGAAGCCCTCTGAGCTCAGGCTGTATTCCTCACACCAGAGCCCCTGGGCTTCCTCTCCTCCCGCTCTCCCCGCCAACTTCCTCCCAGCTACAGCCATTGTCTAACTCTGTCCCTCATCAGTACTTCCTGCCCCACTCAGGGCTCTTGGGTCTCAGTGGAGTCACCCACCCAGGAGACTTACAGCTCCTGGGCCTCCCACATGGCTCACCATGTCACTCCATCTGGCTCTCTGGACAGACTCTTCAAGGCCAGGGAACAAGGGGATGAACCAGGATGCATGCTTTGGGAAATTGGACAAGTGAATCAAAGAACGGATGTGAATGGTCTGCAAATGATCTTTGGCTAGAGAGTCTGGGAATGGAGGACACCAGGAGCCAGAGGTGTTGGTTGGTTCACCCCCACATCCTAAGCTGGGATGTGGCTGGTGAAGTATCCTGGGACTCCTGACACCCTGCACAGACAGACCAGGAAGCCACCCTCAGCTGTCAGATGCAGGGGGATGCCCAGTGTCCCCCACGTCCAGTACTGCCATAGATATCTCCAGAGACTGTGTGTGTGTGTGTCTGTGTGTGTGTGTCTGTGTGTGTCTGTGTGTGTGTGTGTCTGTGTGTGTGTGTGTGTCTGTGTGTGTGTGTGTGTGTCTGTGTGTGTGTGTCTGTGTGTGTGTGTGTGTCTGTGTGTGTGTGTGTCTGTGTGTGTGTCTGTGTGTGTGTGTGTGTCTGTGTGTGTGTCTGTGTGTCTGTGTGTGTGTGTGTGTGTCTGTGTGTGTGTGTGTGTCTGTGTGTGTGTGTCTGTGTGTGTGTGTCTGTGTCTGTGTGTCTGTGTGTGTGTGTGTCTGTGTGTGTGTGTGTGTCTGTGTGTGTGTGTGTGTCTGTGTGTGTGTGTGTGTGTGTGTCTGTGTGTCTGTGTGTGTGTGTGTCTGTGTGTGTGTGTGTGTGTCTGTGTGTGTGTGTGTGTGTCTGTGTGTGTGTGTGTCTGTGTGTGTGTGTGTCTGTGTGTGTGTGTGTGTGTGTGTGTGTCTGTGTCTGTGTGTCTGTGTGTGTGTGTGTCTGTGTGTGTGTGTGTGTGTCTGTGTGTGTGTGTGTCTGTGTGTGTGTGTGTGTGTCTGTGTGTGTGTGTGTCTGTGTGTGTGTGTGTGTCTGTGTGTGTGTGTGTACCCCAGGAAGAGAGGAGAGAGTAAGAGCAAGACAGAGACAGACTGGGGGAGAGAGATTCCCCCAGGTTGGAGCTGGAGCTGGGAACGCAAACCTGTGGCTAGGATGGGGCCTCTGAGGAGAGGACCACATACCGTCCTAAAGAGGTTGGACCCTGTGAATAGAGTCCCCAGCCCTCAACAAAAATTCTCTTGTTCTTTGAAGGGCAGGAAAACAGAGAGGCACCACAATTCAGGGGGCCCTTAACTCTGAGCAAGTCATAAGCCTGCTAAGCACATGGTGGAGGCTGGAGGGTTTCCCTGATTGCACGGCATGCCCCGGGAGCAGGGCACTGCAAGAAAAA
This sequence comes from Macaca fascicularis, assembly GCF_037993035.2. Lineage (NCBI taxonomy): Eukaryota > Metazoa > Chordata > Mammalia > Primates > Cercopithecidae > Macaca > Macaca fascicularis. The sequence goes on from NC_088386.1 coordinate 2,831,911, forward strand.
CCATTGAATTTTCTGCCCTCCTGGCAGGAAAAGGACTGAGTAGACTTGAATTTGAGTTAAGACAAATAAGGAATTGTTACGGCTATAGGGCAGAGATAGAGAGAACAGACAATAGAAAAACAAGAGAGAAAAAACAATAAAACCAAAAGTTGGTTTTTTAAAAAGATCAACAAAATCGACAAGCTTTTAGTTGGATTGACTAAGAAAGAAAAAACAAATAAATTCATGCTGGGAAAACTGGATACCCACACACAAAAGAATGAAGTTGGGTCCTTACCTAACACCATACATAAAAATTTATTCAAAATGGACTGAAGACCTAAATGTAAGACCTAAAATATAAAACTCTTAGGAGAAGACATAGGGCAGAATCTTCATGAAATTGGACTTGACAAGGAGTTCTTGAATGTGTCTCCAAAGGTACCAGCAACAAAAGAAAAAATACTGGACTTCATGAACATTGAAAAGTTTTGTGCATCAAAAGATGCTGTCAACAGAGTAAAGAGGCAACCCACAGAATGAGAGGAAATATTTGCAAGTTGTATATCTGGTAGTGATTAATATTAAGTATATATATATTTTTAAACTTTTAAAACTCAGCAAACACAACAAAAAACAAAATTATTCAAAAATGGACTCTCCTCATGCTGGTCTTGAAATTAATTTCAGAAAAAAATTATTTAAAATTATTCAAAAATTGGCAAAGACTTAAATAGACATTTGTCCAAACAAAGATATACAAATAAGCACACAAAAATATGTTAAACCTCATTAGTCATTAGAGAAATGCAAATCAAACCACAATCAACGAACTTCCATTTCGTATCCATTAGGATGCCTATTATTTACAAAACCAGACAAAAACAAAAAAAACCAATAAAATAACAAGTGTTAGTGAGGTGGAGAAATTAGAACTCTTGCGAGTTGGAAGGTAAAATGGTGCAGCCACTGTGGAAAACAGTTTGGTTGTTCCTCAAAATGTTGAAATTAGAATTACCACATGATCTAGCAATTCTACTTTCATATATCTACTTAAAACAATTGAAAGCAGGGCCTGGAACACATTTGTACGACAATGTTTATAAGAACATCATTCACAATAGCCAAAAAGTGAAGTTACCCAAGTGTCCTTTGATACATGAATGGATAAATAAAAGGTAGTGTATCCGTAGAATAAAAAATTATTCAGCTTCAAAAATGACGTCTGAGTGCAGTGGCTCACACCTGCCATCTCAGCACTTTAGGAGGGCAAAGTGGACAGATCACCTGAGGTCAGGAGTTCAAGACCAGCCTGACCAACATGGTGAAACCCTGTCTCTACTAAAAATACAAAAATTAGTCAGGCGTGGTGGCGGGCGCCTGTAGTCCCGGCTACTCAGGAGGCTGAGGCAGGAGAATCACTTGAACCAGGGAGTCAGAGGTTGCAGTGCGCTGAAACTGTGCCACTGCGCTCCAGCATGGTGACAGAGCAAGACTCTGTCTTAAAAAAAAAAAAAAAAGTTAAGATAATAAAGTTTATGTTATGTATATTTACCACAATGAGAAAATGGGAGGGGGGAAGAATTATGACATCTTTTCTGTATCAAAGAGCTTGGGGAGTAAGATTCTTAGCTTCTATAAATGTGTAATAATTTATTTGTCCATTCTACTATTGCTATCTTTAGGTTGTTTTATTTTTCTCTATTAAATATAATTATCTTATAATATTATTCATAAACTTTGTATTTTAATATCTTTAGTATAAGTTCCTTGATATATAACTTACTGGGTCAAAAAACATGAGGCCTCTGATGAATATTATAAAGCCACATTCAAAACACACACACACACATATAATCTTTTTTTAAAAAGTTAAGTCACTGGTAATTGTTCTGAGCACATACAGAAAATTGAGAGATATTTATTCAATAAAATTGACTAAATCTTGGTAAGAACAGCAAGAATCTGTGGCAGTTGAGTCACAGCCTGTCCCCTTCCTCTTTCTCAATCAGCCCAGCATGACAGAAGCTCCACCCTGGGTAGGCATTGTGAAGAACACAGGGCTCCTTTTCCCCCTAGCTATTACTTCAGTTATATTGTTGAGCTTTGTGTCTCCACCCAAATCTCATCTTGAATTGTAATCCCCAGGTGTTGAGGGAGAGACCTGGTGGGAGGTGATTGGCGATTTCCCCCATGATATTCTCATGATCCTTAGTGAGTTCTCACGAGATGTGATGGTTTTATAAGGGGCTCTTTCCCCTTCATTTCCTTCATTGGCTCTCTCGCCTGCTGCTGTAAGACCTGCCTGCTACCTGTTCCACCATGATTGTAAGTTTCCTGATGCCCCCCCAGCCATGTGGAACTGTGAGTCAATTAAATCTCTTTTCTTTATAAATTACCCTGTCTCAGGCAGTTCTGTACAGTAGTGTGAAAAGGGACTAATACATTCAGGATGACAGTATCTCCCTGAAAGGGGCAGGCCAGCAGCACTTGTGTCCCCCCAGCTCTGTGTTGCAGAACCTAAATCCCAGGCAAATGTAGATCAGGGGTTCTCTTCCACTACCCAGCCCCGACTTGCAGGGGCTCTATCTCAATGAAGTAGGCCAACAATAGTGGGGCCCTGATTGCCCTAATGCCAATTCACTTGTAGGGTAGAGGTTCCATGCCCTGCAGGAGATGCAAACCAAGAAAACCAGAAGCTGCCACTGCTACCCAACACCCTCAATGTAAATCAGAGGTGTCATTCTAAGAGAAGTGAGCTGCTGTTCCCACCCCCAGCGCCGAAATAGTGGCATAGAGATTTTGCCCAGGGGGAGAGACAGGCTATAAGAAAAGAGAGCTCCAAAGATTCCCTTCAATAGAATTGACTTTATTTAGAGTATGAGAAAGCTTAAGGCTAAGTGAACTCTCTAAAACAATGGAGATTTTGGTGATAATCAACTAAAAGAAGTATGATAGCTCCATGAAAGCAACAAGCTAACCCCTAGATCAGCTAGTTTACTCGAAAGAACCAGAAAAGAGACAGCTAAGAATAGCCCTCCTATTCTTCAGAATAAAATTTCCAGACTGACTCGGAAACTCTCCCTAAAGAGGGGACCACAGTTAATTTTAAATAAATGTGGAGCAACTTATGGCAAGGTTATTGTTGAAAAGAATAAGGCAACCAGCAAGTAGTAGAGTTTAATAGGTGGGTGTAATATCAACAGAGATAGGCAAGTAGTAGAGTTTAATAGGTGGGTGTAATATCAACAGAGATAGGCAAGTAGTAGAGTTTAATAGGTGGGTGTAATATCAACAGAGATAGGCAACTGAAAAGAGAGATAAGAGAAACAGAGTCTTGCTAAATTCACCATCATCAAGTACAGTAAAAGAGATAAAAATTTCATTAGAGGGACTCAACACTATAGTTTAATTGAAAGAATAAAAAATTAGTGAACTTAAAGATAGACCAATTAAAATTATGTAATCCCAAAAACATGAAAAAATGGAGAAAAATAAACAGAACCTTGAAGAAATGTGGGTGAACATTAAGCACACAAAACATACATACACATTATGGAAGAAACAGAGAAAGAAGAAGATAGAAATAAAAAAAAAAAAAAAGTTTAAGGAATAACAATTGAAATTAAAAATTTCCTAAATTTGAAGGAAAACATTAATTTACTCATCAAAGAAATCCAAAGAACTCCAAGTAGGATAAATGCAAAAAAAAAAAAAAAAGATACACCCAGTGATGTGATTTGAATATTTGTCCTCTTCAAATCTTATGTTATTTAGAGTGAGGGAGCATTTGGGTCATTTGGGCTGTCAGTTGACCTGGAGACTGAATTTAACCTTGCAGGCAAACAATCAATCAATTATACCTACATAATGAAGCCCCTATAAAAACTCTGAACACTAAAGCTCAGGTAAGATTCCCTGATTGGCAATACTTTATGCACTGGTGTCAGCAAAATAACCCAGTGTTGGAGGTGGGGCCTGGTGGGAGGTGTTTGTGTTACAGGGGCAGATTCCTCATGAATGGTTTTGTGCTATCCTTGCAATAATGACTAAGTTCTTGTGAGACCTGGTTGTTTAAAAGTATGTTGCACCTTCCACCTTGTTCTCTTGCTCCTGCTCTTGCCATGTGATGTACCAGCTCGTTGCCTTCCACCATGATTGGAAGCTTCTTGAGGCCCTCACCAGAAGCTGAGACACCATGCTTCCTGTACAGCCTACAGAAACGTGAGCCAGTTAAACTTCTTCTCTTTATAACTTACCCAGCCTCATGTGTTTCTTTAGAGCAATACAAAAACAGCCTAATACAGAAAATTGGTACCAGGAGTGGGGTATTGCTAAAAAAGATACCTGAAAATGTGGAAGCAACTTTGGAACTAGCAGAGGTTGGAAGAGTTTAGAGGTGTTGAAAGAAGATAGGAAGATGATGGAAAGACTGGAACTTCTTAGAGACTGGTTAAATGGTTGTGATCAAAATGTTGATAATGGTATGAGCAGTAAAGTCCAGGCAGACAGGTCTCAAATGAAAATAACGAATTTATTGGGAACAGGAGCAAAGGTCACCCTTGTTATACCTTAGCAAAGAACTTGGATGCATTGTGTTTATGCCCTAGAGATCTACAGAAGGTTGAGCTTAATTTCCTAAGAAATTTCTAAGAAGCAAAGTGATCAAATGTTGCCTGGGTGCTTCTAACAACATATGCTCAGATTCAGGAGCAAAGAAATGACTTAAAGCTGGAACTTACATTTAAAAGAGAAGCAGAGTGTAAAAGTTTGGAAAATATGCATCCTATCCATGTGGTAGGAAAGAAAATCCCATTTTCAGGGGAAGAATCCAAGCAGACTATGGAGCAACCAGAGATATTAGCACAACTAAAAAAGAACCAAGTGCTAACATCCAAGATAATGAGAGATATGTCCTGAAGACATTTTAGAGATCTTCTAGGCAGTCTCTCCCATCACAAGCCCAGAGGTCTAGCAGGAAAGAATAGATTTGTGGATAAGGTCCAGGGCCCCATGCCCTACCCAGCCTTGGGACACTGCTCACTGCAAACAGGCTGCTGCAGCTCCATCCTTGGCACAAAGAACTCTAGGTACACCTTGGGCCACCACTTCAGAGGGTATAAGCCACAAGCCTTGGCAGCTTCCATGTGGTCTTAAGCCTACAGGCACACAGAATGCATGAGTGAAGAAGGCTTGACAGCTTCCTCTTAGATTTCAGAAAATGTATGAGAAAGCCTGGGTCTCCAGGCAGAAGATTGATGCAGGGGCAGAACCCCCACAGAGAACCTCTACTAGGGAAGTACAGAGGCAAAATGTGGGATAGGGGACTCCACATAGAGTGCTCACCAGGTCACTGCCTAGTGGAGCTGGGGTAAGGGGGTCATCACCCTCCAGACCCAAAAATGGTAGAGCTACCAGCAGTTTGCAACCTCAGTGTAGAAAAGTCACAGTCACTCAACTCCATGGGCTGCACCCAGGGAAGCCACAGAAGCAGTGCTGCCCAAGGCCTTGGGAGCCTAGTCATTGCACCAGGATGCAGGACATGGGGTCAAAGGAGATTATTTTGGAGCTTCAAGATTTAATGACATTCCTACTGGGTTTCATACTCACATGGGTCCTATAGCTCCTTTCTTTTGGCCAATTTCTCCCTTTTGGAACTGAGATGTTTACCCAAAGCCTATCCTCCCATTGTATATTGGAAGTAAATCATTTATTTTGATGTAACAGGCTCCTAGGTAGAAGGAGATGAGTCTCAGATGAGACTTAGGACTTTGGACTTGATACTTAAATCAGTTAAAACTTTGGGGACTATTGGGTATAGATTACTATATTTTGCAATGTTAGAAGGGCATGAGACTTGGGGGGCCAGGGAAAAATTGATATGGTTTGGATATTTGTCCCCTCCTAATCTCTTGTTAAAATGTAACCCCCCGTAATGGAGGTGGGGCCTGGTGGGAAGTGGATCATGGTGGCAGATCACTAATGAATAGCTTGGTGCTATCCTCATGATACTGAGTTCTTGTGAGACCTGGTTGTTTAAAAGCATGTGACACTTCCCTGCTCATTCTCTTACCCCTGCTGTGACCATGTGGTGACAAAGTGGTGGGCGGGGGCTGCTCCCCCTTTGTCTTCTGCCATGATCATAAGCTTCCTGAGGCCCTTACCAGAAGCTGAGCAGATGTTGGTGCCATGCTTCTTGTACAGCCTGCAGAACTGGGAGCCAATTAAACCTCTTGTCTTTATAAATTGCCCAGCCTCAGGTATTTCTTTATAGCAATGCAAAGATGGCCTAATACACCCAGGCACACCATAGTCAAAATGTTGAAAGACAAAGTAGCAACAGAAAAATTACTCATCAGTTAACAAGGGAACCACAATCATATCAATAACTGACTTATCATCAAAAACAACAGAGGCCAGAAGAAAGTCAAATAACATCTGGCGTAATGAAAGAAAACAAGAAAAACTGTCAAGCAAGAATCATATGTCTGATAAAACTCTTCCTCAACATTAAAGTTGAAATAAAGACATTCCCAGATAAAATTAGAGAGAATTAGTTGCTTGCAGACTCTCTTGACAAAAAATACTAAAGGAAGGTTTTCGGATTGAAAGCAAGTGACCCCAGATGGTAATTCAAATGCACACCCACAAAAAAAAAAAGCACTGTTAAATTTTGTAATTATAAAATGCAGTAGAAATGCATAGTTCTTCTCCTAAATAATTCAAAATACTATTGTATAAAAATTGTGTATAATTAGATTGTTGAGCCTATAACATGTAAAACTGTAATTATGTTTGAAAATAACAGCACAAAGGAGGTGAGCAGGGCTGTACTGAAGTAAAAAAATAACACCATATGTCACTCAAATCCACAGAAATAAATGAAAAGAACCACAAATGGTAGCTAAGCGGGTTAATACAAAAAAACTCTGCAAGTAAATGTTCTCTCTCCTACTTTCCTCAGCTTTTTTGAAAAGATAAGATTATTTAAAATTATAAACAGGTTTTTTGGGTTCCTAACATATATTAATGTAATATATAACAATAATATAACAAAAGGGAAGAAGAGAGGCTAGATTTATATAGAAGTAACATTTTTATATCATAACTGTGTATGTTAGTATAAATCTGAAGTGGATTCTGATAAGTTAAGATGTATGTGGTTAGCCCTAAAACCAACTACATTATTAAAAAGTCATTAAAGAAATGAAAATACTATACTCAAATATTTTCATTTAATACCAAAGACAACACTAAAGGAGAAATATGGAAACCAAAACACACGAGACATATAGAAAAAAGATAGATATAAATCTATGTTAATAATAATATTGAATGAAAATAAATTAAACAGTTCAATCAAAAGGCAAAGATTTTCAAACTGGGTATATATACCTAGAGTTAACCAAACTACAAAATAAAGCAGAGCAGTTCTCCACAAGATTGCCCTCACTTTTGACACCTACTACAAATTTGCAAGGTTCCTAAAATCACCCTCAGCTTCAATAACTCACAATAACAAATCAGAAAACTCACTGAAAGCTATTATATTCCAGTCATGGTTTATTACATAGAAAAGATACAGATTAAAATCAGCCAAAAGAAGAGACACATAGGGCAGGGTCTGGGACTGTTTCAAATGCAAACTTTCTGCTGTCCTCTCCTTGTGGTGTCATAACATGTTATTTTGATGACACCAGTGCACAAAGTATTGCCAACCAGGGAATCTTACCTGAGCTTCAGTGTTCAGAGTTTTTATAGGGGCTTCATTATGTAGATATAATTGGTTGATTGTTTGCCTATAAGGTTAAATTCAGTCTCCAGGTCAACAGATAGCCCAAATGACCCAAATGTTCCCTCACTCTAAATAACATGGTTGGTCTTTCTAGCATGGTCAGCCCCTAATCTAAGCCAAATGATTGGTCTTTCTGTTTTGGACAGCCACAACCCTAACACTGATGGATGTGGCCAGCCCTATTATAAGGTTTGGAGTAATTAGCTCCCAAGACAGTTCTTTCAAGTTTTACGTAGAGTATCTCCCAGAAGCTTAGGGCAAAGGCTAGATATGTTATCAGACAAAGCCAAGTTCTTTACCACACTAAATACACAGACACACACACATACACACATGCATAATAATTACAAACATATGTGTACCTACCAACAAAACCCCAAAATACACAAAGCAAACACTCACAGAATTACATAAAATATTGACAACTTACAATAGTAGTTGGAGAATCCAGTACCAAACTTTTGATAATAATAATAGGCAGATTAAGAAACAGAATAAATGAACAACACTATGAACCAATTAACAGATATCTATATAATACTCCACCCAAAAATAAATAAACATTACTTTCAGAATGAAACATTCTTCAGGACAGACCAAGTGCTAGGTTAGAATACAAGCCTCAATAAATTTATAAGAATTGAAATCATATAAATTATTCTTGCTCACTACAATGAAATGAAATTTCAAATAAAAAACAGAAAGAAATTTGGGAAATTTACAAATATGTGGAAATTAAACAGCATACTCCTAAATTACCAGTGTGTCAAAAAAGCAATCATAAAGTAAATGAGAAAATGCTTTGACATAGAGGAAAACGAAGATATAATTTACCAAAAATGTCTGGGATGATGCTAAAGCAGTGCTCAGTTGGAAAGTTGCAAGTGTAAATGTCCCAATTAAAAACAAAGATCTTCAAGTCAACAACCAAACCTCACCCTTTAAGATATTTGAAAATGAAAAGCAGTCTAAACCTAAAGCTAGCAGAAGGAAGGAAGCATAAAGATTATAGTAGAAAATATTGAAATACAGAATAAAAAACAACAGGGAAAATCAGCAAAATCAAAAGTTTATTCTTTAAAAAAATTAACAAAATTGACGAATATTTAGCTGAACTGATCAAAAGAAGAAAGAGAAGATTCAAATGGCAAAAGTCAAGAATTAAAATGACAGCATTGGCCAGGTGCGGTGGCTCACGCCTGTAATCCCAGCACTTTGGGAGGCTGAGGCAGGCGGATCATGAGGTCAGGAGATCGAGACCATCCTGGCTAACACGGTGAAACACCGTCTCTACTAAAAAATACAAAAAATTAGCCAGGCAAGGTGGCAGGCACCTGTAGTCCCAGCTACTCGGGAGGCTGAGGTAGGAGAATGGCGTAAACCCAGAGGTGGAGCTTGCAGTGAGCTGAGATCGCGCCACTGCACTCCAGCCTGGGCAACAAAGCGAGACTCTGTCTCAAAAAAAAAAAAAAAAAAAAAAAGACAGCATTACTATTGACCTTACAGAAATAAAAAGGACTGTAAGGGAATACTGTGAACAATGGTATACCAACAAATCATATAACTTAGATGAAATGAACGAGTATCTAGAAAAACACAAACTACTGAAGCTAAAAAGAAAAAATAGAAGTTCTGAGTAGATATTCATAAACACATCAAATTAGTTATTGAAAAAAATTTCCACAAAGGAAAACCTGAGCCTACAAGGCTTTATTGGGGAATTCTACCAAACATTTAAAGAAAGATTAATACCAACTATTTACAAAATCTTTCCCAAAAAATAAAAAGAAAGGAATGTTTTCCAACTCATTGTATGAGACAGTATTGCCATAGTATCCCAACTATATAAAGTCATCACAAGGAAAGAAAATAACAGACCAATTTCTTTTTTGAATTTAGATACAAGAATCCTTAACCAAAACTGGGAACCTAAATCCAGACATATTTATAAAATATCATATGCCATAACTAAGTGGAATTTATCCTAGGAAGATAAGGTTGTTTTAACATGTGAAAATTAGTTAATGTAATACATGATATCAATAGACTAAATGACAAAAAACTCATGATCATCTGATCATCTGCATAGATGAAGAAAAAAAAGAATTTGGCAAAAATCCCATACCCTTTCATGATAAAACCGCTTACCACCTAGGAATAGAAGAAAATGTCCTCAATCTGATAATGGGTATTTTTTTTTTTTTTTTTTTTTTTTTTTTTTTTTGAGACGGAGTCTCGCTCTGTCGCCCAGGCTGGAGTGCAGTGGCTGGATCTCGGCTCACTGCAAGCTCCGCCTCCCAGGTTCACCCCATTCTCCTGCCTCAGCCTCCCGAGTAGCTGGGACTACAGGCGCCCACAACCGCGCCCGGCTAATTTTTTGTATTTTTAGTAGAGACAGGGTTTCACCGTGGTCTCGATCTCCTGACCTTGTGATCCGCCCGCCTCGGCCTCCCAAAGTGCTGGGATTACAGGCGTGAGCCACCGCGCCCGGCCGATAATGGGTATTTTAAAACTCCAAAGCTAACATCATGCTTAATGGTAAAAGACTAAATATTTTTCCTATAAGACAGAAACAAGACAAAAATGTCTGCTGTCACCTCTTCTATTCAAGATTGTACTGGAGGTCCAGCAAGGCAATTAGCCAAAAAAAGAAACAAGAAAAAAGAAAAGTCATCCATATTATAAAGGCAGAAGTGAAACTATTTATGGTTTTGAATGACACATCCTTGAATATAGACAATCTTAAGGAACCCTCTTCCAGATCTACAGAGCCATAACATTATTTTGGCAAATGTTGCAGAGTACAAGATCAATATACAAAAATCATTTGTAATTCTATATACTAGCAATGAACAATTCAAAAATGAAATTAAGATTGTATTCCATTTATAATAGCATCAAAGTGACAAAAACACTAAGGAATAAATTTAATGAGTGAACACAAAACTATGAAATGTTGTTGAAAGAGGTTAAAGAAGACCTAAATAAATTGCAAGATTTCCCACATTCATGAATCAGAAGACCTAATACTGTTAAGATGTCAATACTTCCCAAATTGATCTAAATTCAAAGCTTGTATTAGGTTTTTTGCAGAGTTGACAATTTGATCCTAAAATTCAAAAAGAAATTCAAGAAAGCCAGAATTTTCAGAACAATCTGTGGAGAAAAAAGAACATTGTAGACTCCCATATTATTCTTTCAAAACTTACTATAAAGCTAATGAAGACAGTATGATATTGGCATAAGGATAGAAATATAGATAAATGGAATAGAATTCAAAGTCCAAAAATAAACCTTTACATTTATAATCAATTAATTTTTTACAATGTTGCCAAGATAACTTAATGAAAAAAGAATAAACTTTTCAAATAATGGTACTGGGTCAGCTGGATATCCACATGCAAAAGAATGAATTTAGTGTTATTTTTCACAGCATACAGTAAAACTAAGTCAACTGGATCACAGACTTAAAAGTAAGAGCTAAAATTATAAAAACGTCTGGGAAAAATATAGGAGTAAACCTTCACAAACTTTGGTTAGGAAAAGCCTTCTTAGATATGACACCAGAAGCATAAGTAACGAAGGAAAAAATAGACAAACTGAACTTCATCAAAATTTAACTTTCATGCTTCAAAGGACACCGTGAATGAAGTGAAAGGACAACTACATAATAGGAAAAACTTTTTGTAAATCATGTATCTGATGGGGAACCTGTATCTAGAATACATAAAGGACTCTTATTATTCAATAATATAACACAAATATCCCAATCAAAAATCTAGGAAAAAGATCTGAACAGACATTTCTTCAAAGAAGACATGCAAATAGTGAGTAAGCACATAAAAGCATGCTCAGCATTATTAGCCATCAGAGAAATAAAATCAAAATTACACTTCACTCCCACTAGAAAGGCTTTAATTTAAAAAAAAAAAACAATTATCAACAGGGATATCAAGAAACTGGAATTTTCATGCATGCCGATGAGAATCTAAAATGGTGAAGCCACTTTGAAAAACAGCTTGGAAGTTCCCAAAACTGTTAAACATAGAGTTACAATATTTACCCAGAAATTCCACTCCTGGGTATATTTCATTTCCTTTGGATATACACAGAGAAGTAGGATAGCTGGATTTTATGGTAGTTCAATTTTTAATTTTTTCAAGAACCTGCATACTGTTTTCCATAATGGCAATACCAAATTTACACTCACACCAACAATGTACAAGGGTTCTCTTTTCTCCACACTCACATCAACACTTCTTATCTCTTATTTTTTTATAATAGCCATCCTAACAGATGTGGGGAAATATCTCATTATGGTTTTGATTTGCATTTCCCTGATGATAGTAATAATGAACACTTTTACATATGCCTTTTGGTCATTTGTATGTCTTTGAAAAATGTCTATTCAAGTCCTTTGCCTGTTTCGGGAGGTTTTGTGTTTGCTACTGATTTGTATGAGTTCTTTATATATTTTGGATATTAACCCCTCATCAGACATATGATTTACAAATATTTTCCCCCGTTCTGTAGGTTGCCTTTACATTTTTTTACTGTTTCCTTTGCTATGTAGAAGCTGTTCATAGTACTCTCATAAGACTACGATTTCTGTGGTATCAGTTGTAATGTCTCTTCTTTCATTTACAATTTTATTTATTTGAGTCTATTCTTTCTTTTTATTTATTAGTCTAGCTACACATTTGTAAATTTTATTTATCCTGTAGTACCACTTACTTATTTTTGTTTTTGTTGCCTGTGCTTTGGAGTCATTTTTTAAAATCATTGCCAAGATCAACATCAAACAGCTCTTTCCCTATGTTTTCTTCTAGTAGTTTTATGGTTTCAGGTCTTACTTTTGAGTCTTTAATCTATTCTGAGTTAATTTATCTGTATTGTGTAGGATAAGGGTTCGATTTTGCTCTTTTGCATGTGGATATCCAGTTTTCTCAGCACCACTGAAGACAGCGTACTTTCCCCATTGTGTACCTTTGATGCTCTTGTCAAAGATTAGATGACTGTATATGTGTTGCTTTATTTCTGGGCTGTCTATTACATTTCATATGTCTACATATCTGTTTTTATGCCAGTATCATACTGTACTGTTTTCATTACTACACCGTTGTAATATTATTTGAAATTGGAAAAAGTGATGCTTTCAACTTTGTTCTTCTTACTCAAGATTGCTTTGGCTATTTGGCGTCTTCTAGAGGCTCCATACAAATTTTAGGATGGTTTTTTCTATTTCCGTAGAAATGACATTGAAATTTTGATAGGGATTGCATTGAATCTGTGGATAACTTTGGAACGTATGAACACTTTAAGAACACTGTTTCTTCCAATGTATGAACACAGGATATCTTTCCATTTATGTCTTCAATTTCTTCATCAATGTGTTATAATTTTAGTATATAGATTTGTTCACCTCCTTGGTTAAATTTATTTCAAAGTATTTTATTATTTTGATGCAATTGTAAATGGGATTGTTTTCTTAATTTATTTTTCAGATAATTTGCTATTAGTATATGAAAATGCAACTGATTTTTGTATGTTGATTTTGCATCTCACACCTTCACTGAATGCATTTATTATTTTAAACACTTATTTGGTAGATTCTTATGGTGTTCTGTACATAAGATCACATTTTCCACAAACAGAAACAATTGTACTTCTTCCTTTCCAATTTGGAGGTAACCTGTTTCATTTTCTTTCCTGATTGTCGTGGCTAAGACTTACAGTACCGTGTTGAATGGAAGTGGTGAAAGTGGGTGTCCTTGTCTTGTTCCTGATCTTAGAGAAATAGCTTTCACCTTTTTATGGTTAAATATGACGTTAGCTGTAAGCTTGTTATATATGGCCTTTATTACAATAAGGAGTATTCCTTCTATAGCCAATTTATCGAGAGTTTTTATTATAAAAGAATGTTACATTTTCTCAAATGATTTTTCTGCATCTATTGAAATGATCATATGGTTTTTATTCCTCATTCTGTTAATGTGGCATATGGTGTTTATTGATTTGCATATGTTAAATCACCCTAACAACTTAGAGATAAATCCCACTTGATCATTGTGTATGATCTTTTTAATGTGCTGTTGAATTTGGGTTACTAATACTTTGTTGAGAATTTTGTATCTAGGATCACCAGGGATATTGTCCTGTAATTTCTTTTCTTTTAGCATCCTTTTCTGGCTTTAGTATGAGGATAATGCTGGCCTCATAAAATGAGTGTGTAAGTGTTGTCTGCTCTTCAACTTTGTGCAAGACTTTGAAAATGATTGGCATGAATTCTTCTTTAAATGTGTGTAGAATTCAACCATGAAGCTATCTCATCCTGGGATTTTCTTTGCTGGGGGGTTTTCTATTTGTTCAGATTTTTATATTTTCATGATTCAATCTTGGTAGATTGTACGTTTCTGGGAACTTTTTCTAGGCTATCTAATTTGTTGGCACATAATTATTCATAGTATTCTCATGAGACTATGATTTCTGTGGTATTGGTTGTAATGTCTCTTCTTTCATTTACAATTTTATTTATTTGAGTCTATTCTTTCTTTTTATTTATTAGTCTAGCTACACATTTGTAAATTTTATTTATCCTGTCAAATGATCAACTTTTAGTTTTATTGATCTTTTTCATTGTCTTTTTAGTCTATTTTTAATTTACTTCTGCTCTAATCTTTATTATTTCTTTCTTTCTGCTAACTTTGTCTCAAGGTATTTTTCAATTTACCTTTTGATTTCTTCTTTGACCCTTTAGTTTTTCAGGAGTATATTGTTTAATTTCCATGTATTTATGAATTTTCCAGTTTTCATCCCGTTATATAAGTATGCAAATTATATCTCAAAAATGCTGGAAGCTTTTTTAAATGAGACACACATACAGAGGCTATCTGTTCAATTTTTGGCCCATTCACATATGGGACAAATTTTTTACTATTATGCAAAATTGCTCTGTTTACAGTATATCAATGAACTAATCTGTCTTAATATGTTTGAAATTATTCAGATACAATGTGTATAAAAATAACGGTTAAGCTCTGAAAGTGAAAAATTTATATATTACAGATAATCTAAAGCAAAACAGAGAGGTAATTTCATATATTTGTAACAGAGTTAAATTGTTTCATCAGCCAGGTGCGGTGGCTCACGACTGTAATCCCAGCACTTTGGGAGGCCCAGGCAGGCAGATTGCTTGAGCTCAGGAGTTCGAGACCAGCCTGGCCAACATGGTGAAACCCCGTCTCTACTAAAAAAAAAATACAAAAACTTAGCCAGGCATGGTGGCATGTGCCTGTAGTTCCAGCTAGCTAGGAGGTGGAGGTGGAGAGTTGCTTGAACTGGGAGGTGGAGGTTGCAGTGAAGCCTGGTAACAGAGCGAGATTCCATCTTAAAGGGAAAAAAAAAAATGAATTTATGTCCTTTGCAGCAACATGGATGCAGCTAGAGGTTACTATTCTAAGCAAATTAACACATAAACAGAAAACCAAATACCTCATGTTCTGGCTTACACATGGGAGCTAAACATTGGGTACTTATGGAAGTAAAGATAGCAACAACAGCCACTGAGAACTACTACAGCAGAGAGGGAGGGAAAGGAGTAAGGGTTGAAAAACTACCTATTGGATACTGAGAGGTGAAGCCAGCTGGACTTCCTGGGTCGAATCCGGACTTGGAGAACTTTTCTGTCTAGCTAAAGGATTGTGAACACACCAATCAGCACTCTGTAAAAGCACACCAATCAGCGCTCTGTGTCTAGCTAAAGGATTGTGAACGCACCAATCAGCACTCCGTAACACTCGCAGGGAAGGTCTGCCGAGGACCACAGCTTCACTCCTGAAGTCAGCGAGACCGTGAACCCATCAGAAGGAACAAACTCTGGACACATCTGAACATTGGAAGGAGCAAACTCCAGACGCACCATCTTTAAGAGCTGTAACACTCACCACAAAGGTCCACGGCTTCATTCTTGAAGTCAGAGAGACCAAGAACCCACTGGAAGGAATAAATTCCAGACACAATACTATGCTCAGTACCTGGGTGATAGGATCAATCATATTTCAAAACTCAGCATCATGCAATATGCCCATGTAACAACCTGCATATGTACCTCCTGAATCTAAAATAAAAGCTGAAATTATTTTTAAAAAAAGAATAGAATAAAATAAACATCAATGACAATAATCACTTATCTCACATCTCACCAGTACCATCTACTTTTTTACATTATTGGGTTTTTTTTTTTATTATTTATTTATTTATTTATTTTTGAGATGGAGTCTCGCTCAGTGGCCCAGGCTGGAGTGCAGTGGCCAGATCTCAGCTCACTGCAAGCTCCACCTCCCGGGTTCACGCCATTCTCTTGCCTCAGCCTCCCTAGAAGCTGGGACTACAGGCGCCGCCACCACGCCCGGCTAATTTTTTTGTATTTTCAGTAGAGACTGGGTTTCACCATGTTCTCCAGGATGGTCTCGATCTCCTGACCTCGTGATCGCCCGCCTTGGCCTCCTGAAGTGCTGGGATTACAGGCATGAGCCACTGTGCCCGGCCTCATTGTTGTTTTTTAAACCTATGCCAGCTTAATAGGTGAAAAATACTTTTGAAAAAAACTTTTATGCTTTTGAGCTAGAACATTTTTTCCAAGTATCTGTTAGTAAGTTATTTAAATCTTTTTCCTATTTGAAATACTATAGTCATAGATTTGTTTAAAGCTTCTTTGTAGTAGTGCTTCTATATATTTAATTTTGCATCTTGATTTTAAAAACAACAGTTGATCACAACACCAATTTGTATGTGATCTCAAATAAGCTTAATTTTAACTGCTATGTAACTGCCTTTTCATGGTTATATAACAGATTACCGAATTATTTCTCTAATACTAAGCATTTTATTGTCTTTTCTTACACACACACACATACACACACGCCAACAATGGCACTAATGCTCTTGTCGTGGAACTATGTCTATGTTTATTTTATTTCTCTAGAAAGATTACTAGAAATGAAAATGCTGATGCTAAATATGAATTTTTCTCAATGCTTAACACAACTTACCTTCCAAAAGGCTTGCATTAATTCCCCCATTTCCCCCAAATCCTCCATTTCCCCCAAATCTTGAGTGCTTTGAATATTACCCTTTTAAAATGAAAATACACGTATATTCTTAAAGACAAGTAAATTAGCTGGTCTAAAGAAACCTACAAGAGAGACCTGCACCACTGCGTTACACTGTATGTAACCAGCAGATGGCTTGCGTCTTTCCACCCTGTCTCTGCTCAGGGCAGAGTCCACTCTTGTGCTACTCACACTGACCACATGCCACACTGCACGGCTTCTGAAGAGATGGTCACTCCTAGGATGTGATGTGCCTTCTACGGTGGCTGGTTTTGGACACCTGCTTCCAGTGCTATGCTCTAAACAAGGAATGCATTTTCCCAGTGGCATGGGTAGCTTCAGGCAGCGTGCCAAGCATATCCTGGTATTGGCTCCTCCCAGAACAGCACATACAAACTGAAGGTAAGGGACAAAAGGGCCCTTCTTCCAGATCATTCTAAAATCTGTTCTTGGAGTTTCCTGCCACGGCCTCCAAAATGATCTCCACATGTCAAGTAACAGGCACAGAAGGAAAAAATCAACCACGTGCTTCACCACAGAGCACCCCTGAATGGACCCTGGAGCTGGGGCAGAAAAATGTTTATCAGAGGGAAACAGCCTTTCGTCAGAGACGGCGTCCCGAGAGACACGTGTTCACCCCGTTTTCTGCAACTTTGAGTAACATTCCCTACCAATGTGCTGAAGAGCATCTTCAGAGGAAAGAGCAGTGTGGCTGAGCACCATGCACAGCCTAATTGGAAGGGTATTTCTGGAAGAGCACACCATATGCTTTCCATTTGCATCCCATCTATAAATACCCCAGGAACAACTCGAGTCCATAAATACTGTATTCAGAATGCTTTGCTGGAAACATCTTTCACCACTCAGTCGTCTGTTTACCAATGTGACTGTTCCTTGCCCCACTCGTCGTGCAGACTCATCCCCAAGGTCGGAGCCATGTTGGGAAGCGAGTGGGTGCCACAGAGCCAAGGGTGGCCAGGCAGCCTCTCCTCTGTGCCATTTGCTTGGGTCTTCTCCCCCATCCAGCTCTCAAGTCACCTCCAGGTGGAAAGGGACAGAGGATACCTCCTCAGCAAAAGCCTGGATAAGAAGACATGGAATCTTTAATGAAACCCTAAAGAGACTGCAATAAGGGAAGAGCCCTGTGCATTTGCAGAGCTAACCTTTAGCCAGAGAGTCCATGTACCGTGGACAGTGCAGGAGCTGTCTTCACTGTGAATCTGTTCTGCTGGAATTACCTTTCTTCTGCCAATGAGAAAACCAGGACTTGACAAGATTAAGTATCTCACCTTATGAACAAGCCAGGATTCTAACCAAGAGTTTCTGTCAATCTACACTCATAACAGGTGGCGAGACTGGTAAACCCCGAAGCACGGCTATCCATCTGCCAAAGGATTAGGAATCGCCACCATTTGCTTTTCGAAAAAGTGACTTTATATGCACACTCTTATTCTCTACTTAGAGTTCCTAGGAAAGGGATTTGGAGGAAATGTTAGTGGCTCCATTTTTCAGGCAAGAAAGGTGAGGCTCAGAGAGACTTACGCACAGATACACAGTTGGTAGACAGTAGATTTAGGAGTTGGATTTTGATTTGCCAACTTCTATTTCAACGTCCTTTCCACATGCTTAGGACACAGATGTTATTTAGGAGGAGTAAGTAATCAAGCCCTGACCAGCCCATAGCATCTCAGAACACATTCAGGAGTCAGGTTGGCTTTCAGGCCCCATGCTCTGTGCATGGGGCACTGGGTTTGGGCCGCGTCGGTGGTCAGCAGGTGTGAAAGCCAAAAGCCTATGGCATGGAGTTCTACTGAAAGCAGGCAGCCCCACAGAAGGAACATGCGAGGAACTTTCTAGATGCCCGGGGAGAGGTCCAAGCGGAAGAAAAAAAGGGGACATAAAGAATGATTTGTCGAGTTAACTCTATAGTACTTTCCACTCTCCACAGCTGAAGCTCTGGGAGGGCAGGGCCGTCTGTCTCCTTCACTCCAGCATGCCACGTGCGGGACAGTCACTTCTGAATGCATGAATGAGGCAACCCCTGGGAGACCCACCCGCTGCCCGCCAGCCACTGAATGCTGCATGTCACAGCACCGCAGTGTCAGGGCTAAAGTATTCACCAGAGACCGGACGGCAACACTGCGGGCCAGCATCACCCCAGGGGAGGCCCGAGGCCAACACACACCAGGTCAGGAGGAGCCTCAACTACCCTTGAAAAATAAACAGCAGCTGGATACGGTGGCTCATGCCTGTAATCCCAGCACTTTGGGAGGCTGAAGCAGGTGGATCACCTGAGGTCAGGAGTTCGAGACCAGCCTGGCCAACATGGCAAAACCCTGTCTCTACTAAAAATACAAAAATTAGCCGGGCATGGTGGCAGGTGCCTGTAATCCCACCTATACTCTGGAGGCTGAGGCAGGAGAATCTCTTGAATCCAGGAGGTGGATGTTGCAGGGAGCCGAGATTGCACCATTGCACTCCAGCCTGGGTAACAAAGCAAAACTCCGTCTCAGAAAAAAAAAAAAAAAAAAAAGGAAGTAAATAGCATGACCCACTCAGCCTGTCCACACACAAAGGTCAGCTTCATCCAACGGGGATCCCAGGGCACAGGCCTCTGCTCGCACAGCCTGACATTCTAGGGGGAAGCGACAATGAACAAGGAATCCACAAGGACATTTCACGTGCACTTGGTGCCGTGAGGAAAAACAGAGTTAGCTGCTGGAAAACTCCTGGCAGGCAGGCGTGTGAGCCGGGCGGCAGGACATCCTCTCTCAGAAGGGGACGCTGGCAGAGAGAGGCACTCCAGGGGTCAGCCTGCCGGGTCAGAAGCCCAAGGAAGTTTCAAGTGGCCAGAGTAGAGCAAGCGAGGCAGAGAAAGAAGCCAGAGCTGGGCTGGCCGCATCGTGGTGAGCCTCGTGCGTCACAGGCCAGGCCTGGCATCTTCCTCCGACTGTGAGGGGACACAAGGGGTGGGCGTAGACGGCCTGCAGCCTGCTTTTCTAGGGTCATGCTGGCTCTGCCAGGAAATAGGCTCCAGTGAGCCCCAGGGTCGAGCCTCTGCAGCCCCTTCACTCACTAGGAATTTTTGGACCCGCGGAGCATCTTCCCACCTGTTCCTGCCTTTCCGGGCTGTTCTTTAACAACCTTGCCGGGGAGTTACTCTGACAGAGAACCCCATTCTTCTCACGCCCCAGCCTAGCAACTCCTGGAAGAGAGTCCAGAATCTCCTAGGTTTCCTTAAAAGGGCAAAACTGGGAAGCCAACACAGCAAAACCATCGCAGGCCACTAACTTCCAGCCATGGAAATGGAGGGAATATGGACTGGCGAGGTAGGGGTGCAGGATCACCGAGGGAAAGACCCGCCTCAGCTGGGCAGGTTCTTCCCAGGGGCCCGCACCCGCAGACTGCACCAGCGCCAGCCGGCAGTAGGAAGCGCCTATACCTGTGAGAGAGGACGGCCGCTGGAATTCAGCGCAGTGCTGGACGTGAAATGAGGCTGAGAAGCCAGCAGTGTCCTTAGGAGATTTTTGAAGCCAGGAATGGTGGAGCGGATTGATAATTTGAGCCCCTTGGGAATGCCAGTCTGCCATGGGTCTGATGTTCCCCCACAGTCTTGCTGGTGTGCCGGACTGCACGGCCAATCCGTCTCCAGAGGCCGAGCAGTCTCCATGGCATCTAAGTAGGTCAGGGCGACCACAGCATGACCACCAGCTACCACATGACCACTGCCTGCTGCTAAGTTTGCTACTTAATCAAAAAGTGACGGCCCAGGTCAGGCACAGTGGCTCATGCCTGTAATCCCAGCACTTTGGGAAGCCAAGGTGAGTGGATCACCTGAGGTCAGGAGTTCAAGACCAGCCTGACCAATATGCTGAAACCCCGTCTCTACTAAAAATACAAACATTCCGCCACGCATGGTGGCAGGCTGTAGTAGCTGTAGTCCCAGCTACTCGGGAAGCTGAGACAAAATAATTGCTTGAACCTGGAATGCAGAGGTTGTAGTGAGCCGAGATCACGCCACTGCACTCTAACCTGGATGGCAGAGCAAGACCCGGTCTCAAAAAAGCAAAACAAAAGTGATGGCTCTTGGCCTGGGTTCCTCGGCTGCAGCACAAACCCACTGCCTGCATGACATACATGTGGGCCCATTGCACCGCCTCCGTGGGACTTGGAGACAAGGAATCCAAAAAACTATGTGGATGCTCCGGCTGCTACTCTTCCTATGAGAAATATAATCTTTCATCTTCAGTCCAGGAGGTGGTTTTTCTCTGACAGCATTCATGACACTAACTTGTTAGCAATATTTGAGTCGAATGAAATCTCGGACTCAGACCTCACCAGTCTTGACATTGACCTCTCAATTATATCCTAACTCCATCTTTGTAAAGAGGCCAGAAGATGTTCCTAACACCAAGGCAAATGGGAGGAAGAATATTGGAATCTGTCAGAAGCACAGTAGAGGCTGTTTTCTGAAGGACAGGGTGCAGGTGGGGGGAGCTGTAGGGAGAATGAGGTCCCCAATTTAAATGGAGGTACCAAGAGGCAAATGGCAAAAGCCAAGCCCTGGCACTGCTCTGTCAGAAGCAGGGAAGGCACAAAGACCACAGCGAGCAACTGGATTTGTGGGGACATCACGAGGCTCTGCTTCTGGTTAATTAATTGTGGGACGTAAGGACCAGTGCAGATCCATTAGCCCAATAAGGTTGTACCTGCATAACACAAACAAAAGCAATTAAAACACTGCCCACTAGGTTAAAAGTAGCCTCTGCTGAGCCCCAGATTGGAGGGAGATCTGCAGCTTCCCACTGGAATTGCAGACCTGAGTGAGGCTCCCCTCTCAGTTCATACGACAGTGCACTGCTTAGCTACGTGCAACAGCTAAGCAAGTCTGAGTCTGCTCTTTCCCGACATACAGGAATTGCAGACCTGAGTGAGGCTCCCTTCTCAGTTCATACGACAGTGCACTGCTTAGCTACGTGCAACAGCTAAGCAAGTCTGAGTCTGCTCTTTCCCGACACACAGGAATTGCAGACCTGAGTGAGGCGCCCTTCTCAGTTCATACGACGGTGCACTGCTTAGCTATGTGCAACAGCCAAGCAAGTCTGAGCCTGCTCTTTCCTGACACACAGGAATTGAGTCTGCCGCTCACCCACACCCAGACCTGAGTCTGAATCCCCAACTTATCTTAGATTCACATCTCCCCTTCACTGTCGCTCAAAGCCTGAGTCCTCCACTCACTCACACCTAGAACTAAATTGGCCCTTTAACTACATGCCTGACATCAGCCCGCTGCTCATCTATGCCCCAGAGCTAAGCCACTTCCTAAATGGATGTTTACCAAACAATGTGGTGAGCAGCAGGAGCCAGAAATCAGTGTGAGCGGCATGCCAATCATTTTTGCTCTCCCTCTATTCAGAGTTACCAAGTTGAGACATATGCATTTAGTCCTTTAAAAATACAACTACCTTTGGTGTGCTGGACACTGTTTTAGTCACAAGAAACATAGAGGTGAACAAGTCAATCCCCTGCCCTTACTAGACTAATAATTCTAGTGGGAAATTTAAAAATTAAATTGATTTGCAATGGCCTGCATCACTCTTTCTCAGAATGTTGGCAAGCATTTCATACCGAGGCCAACGGGTGCCAAGTATTTCCATCTTGCACAGCTTTAGACAGTTGCATCCCACCTTCAACCCACGTGAGACAAGCCTAGCGGTTCCTTACAAGCAATAATTTCTTTAGCGATTACAGAAAGAGTTTTGTGGCCTCCTCAGAACCTCAAGCCTGGCCAAATGAGAGGCCCCCAGAGAATCGTAGTGAAGAGTTTGGATTGTCTGCTCTCAGGGCCACTGCATCTCGGTTGGGTTAGGGCTGTTTTGAGACTTCTGGACCCTGTGCTGTCTTAGGAGAAGAGCCCCCAACAGTCCTTGAGAGGGTAGGACAACTGTCCCCTGGATGTGGGGGAGGGCAAGGCAGGAACAATGTAGCAGAATGAGGGAGAAGCTGGCACTGCTGGAGTCTGGTGGGGCAAGAATTCGGGTGTTTTCCTGGCAGGGTGGTTCATGATAAGGTTTGTGGAGCCCTGAATGGTCTGGGCTCCATCACGTCAACGCCCCACTTCCCAAGAGGGCTGCATCCTCAGGTGAGAAGACCCTGAGGTGGGGGTTCTATTCTAGGGCCCGGGGTCATGCAGAAGAGCGTCCCAGGAGTTTCCATCCCTGAGTCCCATAGAGGAGCTGGGACACTTTCCGTGACCAAGAGCTTTGACAAGACAGAAATTGCCCAGAGAGCCAGCCCAGCAAGAAGCCCCTGTCACCTTCTGATCCCTCTCCCGTGCCCCAGCCACGAAGGAGCAAGAAGGGGATGGGCGAGGAGGAGTCAGAGCAAGGGAGAGGCCATAGGCACGTGCACTGCCTGGCCGGCCCATGGACAGGTGGGGAACGGGGTGGGGTTCCATTCACTCTGTGACGTCCAGGGCTCTTCCCTGGTCATAACCTGGCACATGGGGTCCCCTGAGCAAATCAGAGCTGCTGAAAACATGCTGTGATGTGAGATGACTGAGGGAATACAGTGTCAAGGGGTGGTTAGTGCTGTGACTCTACCCAAAGCCCACGAAGGCACACAGTGTGGCCGCACTGAGGGGGCGGAAGGCCAGGCAGAGGCTCTCTGGCAGCGGTGAGCCACCGCAAGTAGGAGGGGAGTGCTCCATGCATCCAGCCCTCTCTCGCCCCCAGCTCCAGGTGCAGATAAGTAATCTTCACCTCATCACCAGCCTGGACCACATCTGGAGCCTAGCTGGCCTCCCAGGCTCGTACCTTGCACTCCCCACACTGCCGTGCCCCTTCCAAAACATACATCTGAGCACACCCCTCCTTCACTCTGCCTCTTCAGAAGCCTTGGTTTCACTTTAGAAGAAAGCCTCTAAGTCACTGGCGAGGCTAACGGGCCCAGGTGCCCAGGGCTGGGCTGACCCCTCTGACCTCCTCACTTCTCTCCCAGTGAAGGAGACATAAGTTTTATTGAGGACTTACATACAGGGGCAATCCAGTGGTGGTGGGCTGGGCAGGACAACCACTAGCAATTGTAAGAAGCATGCAGTTTATGTAGCATTTCCACTCAGCACCCTCCACCTAGCAACCTCCATTTAACCCAAAGCAAAGGGCCTCTATTTCTTGCATGTTCTGTGTTTCAAGGAAAGGGCCAGGGGTGCAGATATGCTTCGTGGAAAAGGAGTGAATCCTTGGGTTGGCCACTCTTGATTCCTTGGCTAGGAACTCTGAATACATATTCTTCTTAGACCACAGAATCATTCTTGGAGTATGTTTCCGTTACTGCTGTCAGGTGTGTCTGCCATACTCTGAATCTCTTTTGTAATTCCTGAGCTGATTTACACATTAATTTGGAGGACGAGAGGGCCCAGATATCTCCAGTCATGTGATAAATGCATCAGAAATTAAAGCCTGAGAGTTAGGTGTTCAAAGGCAGCTCATGGCCTGGCACATTGAGGTGAGCAGAGCGGGTCTGCAGGCTCAGAGTTCCGGTCCCCTGGATTCCCAGTGCAGCCTCCAACATGGGCCCACCAAGCCCTTCTGCAAGACCCCAGAGGTTCATTTCAAAGCAAAAGGACTAGGGACTTCTGGTTTCAGTTCCACCATGTGAAGAGCTTGGCAGTCATCACTCTTGTCCTTATAGCAACAGAAAACTGGAAAACTGAAAATCAGCAACTTTCCTAGGATCCACCATAAAAATGAGGTTGCAAAACAAATTAGATACCTCAAAATCCAAAGAGACAGGTGCCTCCAGAGTCAGAGCTGAGACCTGCTTATCTGGAACAGAAGCTGCGAGGTCATTAACAGGGAGGAACACTTCAATGGTAGTTTTGACAAATTGCTGGAGGCTGAGTGTGGACTAGCATAAGAGGAGAAACTATTGGGGCCACCGAGTTAAGAGTCCCTAAAATGTGTGGCCTTTATACAGATATAAAGGCCAATGTTCTCATGGTGAAGATTCTAGAAGGATTCCCCTCCTGGCCCTGACAGGGGGATGCGAAGAGCAATTATTGTGACATCCGCCCAGGGCCTCCCCCATAATAAAGATCTGCTCTTCAGGAGAAAGGACTTTGCCACGACCTTATCTATGTCGGGGATGGGAATTCTTCCCCGTCAATCTCCCCTAGGCTTCCTGGATCACCGGAAAGGGAGAAAACATTGGTCCATGAGAGCCATAGCTTCTGGGATGTCGATTGGAAATATCGCAGCCAGTGAAATGTGTAGGGTGCAGAGGAGAAAAAGGCAAACTGTATACCAACTCCTTCAAAGACCAACTCGCCCAAGGAGAATGTCATGACCTGAATAACCCCATATCTAGTAAGTAATTTGAGTCAATTATTAATAACCTCCTAAAATAGTACCAAGGCCACGTGCCCTTACCGGTAAATTCTACCAACATTTATGTAAAAAAATTTTTGATTATCATTAATCACAATCTCTTCCAGATAACAGAAGCAGAGGGAGCACTTTCCAAGTCATCTATGAGGCCGGCATTGCCCTAATAACAAAATGATATGTGACATTACAAAAAAAGATAATTGCAGGGCCGGGCATAGTGGCTCACGCCTGTAATCCCAGCACTTGGGGAGGCTGAGGTAGGTGGATAACCTGAGATCAAGAGTTCGAGACCAGCCTGACCGACAAGGTGAAACCTAGTCTCTACTAAAAATACAAAAATTAGCCAGGTGTGATGGTGCATGCCTGTAATCCCAGCTACTCAGAAGGCTGAGGCAGGAGAATCGCTTGAACCCAGAAGGCAGAGGGTTGCAGTGAGCTGAGATCGCGCCACTGCACTCTAGCCTGGGTGACAAGAGCGAAACTCACCTCAAAAAAAAAAAAAAAAAGATAACTGCAAACCAACGTATCTGATTTATTTGAGCATAAGCACAAATATATCTGAGAAAATATTAGCAAAACAAATCCAACACCATATAAAAGGAATCATATCCACAACTCACCGAGATTTCTTCTGGGTATCCATGGTTGGCTCAATATTGTTCACCAGTCAGGGTTTTGCTGTTTTTATTGCTAAGGCTGAGCTGGCCCTTGAGGTCCTTGTGCAGAGCCTTCAGTCTGCTGCGCAACTGCTCAAGCGTCCCTCCACTCATGGAGCTTTCACTGGCTCCCTTGCTGAGCAGGCTGCACCATCCCACCCCACAGAGCAAGGCAGCCGCCTGCTGCACCCAGCAACACGGTGGCCCAGGCAGCATGGCTCCCGACACTCTTTTCATGAAGAAGAAACATCAAGAAACTGTCCAGGCTGAGATCCAATTCCCTGCTGAGGGTATAAAGGGAGATCCCTTGGCACACATGCTGTAGAATCACAGTCATGCTATCACCACCTGCTCGTGGAGCCGCTGGAGAGCCGTGCCCTGACAGCATCCACCCTCCCTGCAACATCAGGACCCACAGCTTCCCTGAACAGATGTGCAGTGTGAGTGTGGAGGGTCGAGCTCACACAGCTGGAAAGTAGGGAATATCAGCTCTGACTCAGTTTCCCCTGCCCTGGCCTACTTCATACCACCCACACGCTTCACATCTGCTAGCCTTGACTGGCATCTTCCCCAGTGGCCTCTGGTGCCCCATGCTGGACACTTATCCCAGCACAGTGCCCTAAGCCTCACAGACGCTAGACGGGGGTGGGTCAGGTTTAATTTATCTGTGGCAAAGCCTAGCAGTGAAGACGTTACTTTTCTACAACACACCGTCAAGGAGGCCATGGAGGCGCCAACTAATTGCCTTGATGCATGACACCCTCGGAGACCCTCCCAAGCCTCCCCTGGCTGGGATCAGCCTCCCTGTCCTGGGCAGGGCTCTAATCCAGCACTTGAGCTCTGTACTCCACAGGGCAGCAGCCCTGTGGCCAGAGCTGTCCAGGCACAAGGTCCTGTTATAACCACTCAGTCCCACCCTGGATGGGGAGGATTGTTGCTGGCTAGCTTTGCCTGTGAGGCCCACAGAGAAATCCCGATAGAAACGAATGGATGGGAAGCCGGGTGTGATGGCTCATGCCCACAATAACAGCACTATGGGAGGCCGAGGCGGGTGGATCACTGAAGGTCAGAAGTTGAAGACCAGCCTGGCCAACATTGTGAAACCCCGTCTCTAGTGAAAATACAAAAAAATTAGCGGGGCATGGTGGTGTGCACCTGTAATCTCAGCTACTCGGGAGACTGAGACAGGAGAATCGCTTGAACCCAGGAGGCGGAGGTTGCAGTGAGCCGAGATCGCATCACTGCACTCCAGCCTGGGAAACGAAGCGAGACTCCATCTCAAAAAAAAAAAAGGAAAAGAAAGAAAGAAATTAATGGGTCAGGACATGCGGGCGGGGACAGAAGCGTCTCTGCTTGCCCAGCACAGTTGCACTCAGCTTCAAGGAAGCTTCCCCACGTCTAGGGGAAGTGGTTACGGCTTTCTAGTTACCATTTAACATGACTTCTAACCACTTGTGTTTCTTCTGTCTTCCCCCCTCCCTTTCCCACAGACATTTTATTTCTGTACAGTCACCAAACTTTTCTAATTATAGCCAATGGGAAAGAAACCACATCCCACAGCTAGAGACACATTTTGTTTGTGATTAATTAGAACTAATTGATTGGATACCTTTCCTAATGTGTGGTTTTATGGTCAGGTTGAAATTTAAACCCAGTCCACCCAGGAGCACTCTCTGGATTCAGGGAGGGTTTGGCTCAGAGGGGCCCCATCAATGAGGGCGTCATAGCACCCAGGCTGCAGTGACAAGTCTGTGTCCTACCTGGGCACCCACCTGCCTGTCCCCCCTCACGGCAGGGGAAGGAGCCCCAGGATGGGGTTGGCACAGCTCAACTCAGTTCTGCCTGTCATTTAGCAGACTTTCTGGCCCAGGCACCCTGCAAGGTCTGGGGTTACAGTGGTGAACACGCCCTCCATGGGTCTAGTCTGATCCAGGCGACAGCAAAGCGAGCCAGCAAGTATAAAAGTATGTTTGGGGGCTGCAGCTGGTGGGAAGGTCCACAGAGCCTTAGGCCATCAGGGGCTGGCCCATCTCAGCACTGCCCACATGTGCACGGTCACTCTTCTCTGCAGCTGCTACTTCGGGGGTAGCTCTCTTCTTAGAGAGTACTTTGCGAGACAAGCCTTCAACGTTCTTCCTAACTCAGTCTTTCAGGACCAAACGTGACCCTGCCACAAGGCGGGGTTGGCCTTTGGAAATGAAGTCAGAGAAAGCCCAGCTAGGCCTGTCCACGGCACAGAGGCAGGCCCACCGAGGCTTGCTTTCAAACCCTACCGGGCTATTTTGCTTTGGTTTTTACCAAAGATAACTTTGTTATATTTCACATTATATCCAGCTCAAATTCTTTTTTCAATCTCTTCATTTTAGAAATTAGGACACTCAGGCAAGGAGAGGGTGAGATCCTTGCTGCAGGTCCCAGAACTAGCCAGTGTCGTGTTTGACGGCAGTCATGGCTCCCTTCTGTCTCGGGTGGGGCTGCCTCTTCCCAAGGGCCCCTGGTTGAGAGAGGAAGGCCCTCCTGGAGAGGTCAGCCCTTCCTCCCGCTTCACATCCTCAGACAAGTCAGCAGGCCAGCAGAAGACTCCTTTCTCTCTCTTCACATCTCAGGCCAATCTTATTCTCAAATTCATTAGCGGTGATTGTAGACCCAAACTCAATGGGTATTTACATCAGTTTCAATTAACAGGAAGTGCAATTCAAGCTGGCTCAAGTAATAAAAGATCTCTTGTCTCTCATACTGGAAAGGTCTGTGGGAAGCATGGGTTCAGCATCATTAAATCAGATTTCTATCTTCCCCACTACACCGGTCCCAGTGCTGGCTGTTTCCTCAGACTGGCTTCCTTCCCAGTCGCAAGAGGGCCACCAGCACACAGGGCCACAGGGGAGCCCCTCGCTTAGCCACCAAACTCAACTCCTGATCTTGATGCTGCCTGGTCACGCCCTGTGGACAAGGGAGCGCCATGTGGGAATTGGCTCAGGCCTAGGAGAGAGGGACACAGGTGGCCTGAACCAGTCTCTGCCCTTCGGCCCAGTGGAGACAGGCAAGATACAGGGGCAACCACCATGTCCACCATGCCACCGCCTTCCCTGACTGTGCAAGATTCTTAAAGGAAAATTTTCTGATTACACAAAAAATATAAAGTGGAAAATAAAGGTCAATCAACCTCACGTAAGAGCTTTCTATTGCAAACACCGAAGTGTGTTTTCTCCCTGTCTTTTTACAGTTTAATTTGACCCGTATAATTCATTGTCCCTTTCTCCAACAGCCCAGTTTCATTAAGAGTTGTACCCCTCCCTGGTGGGGGTCCCCCAGGCCTGGTCTGAGCCAGCGTAGAGCACTTCTGGCCTGGGGCTTGGTCCAGGGGGTGAAGTGACTCGGTCTGTCCCATCAGAAGGGGCCCTGGGCCCGTTTCTTAGGATGCTGGGACAGAGGTTCTCACTCTTCATGAACCCTAGGACTGCTCTCCCCCATGAGAAGAAATCTTGCCTAACATCAGAATCAACAGATAGAAAGGGGCCCTGAGAAGTGTAAACCTAACAACAGAGCCTGGTAACTTCGTAGGAGTCCCACCTACCCCAGGAGGCACAGGCAGGTGAGTGTTTTTGCTTAAACGAATTAGGTTAGGCTTTTCACCAAATGCATGAATTTTTCTTTTCTTTCAATTGAGATGGAGTTTCACTCTGTCACCCAGGCTGGAGTGCAGTGGCACAATCTTAGCTCACTGCAACCTCCGCCTCCCAGGTACACGTGATTCTCCTGTCTCAGCCTCCTGAGTAGCTGGGGTTACAGGCACGTGCCACCATGCCCGGCTAATTTTTGTGTTTTTGGTAGAGACAGGGTTTCACCATGTTGGCCAGGCTGGTCTCAAACTCCTGACCTCAAGTGATCTGCCCGCCTCGGCCTCCCAAAGTGCTGGGATTACAGGCACGAGCCACTGAGCCTTGTCCCAGTGCAAGAATTCTAACTGACACAACCTTTTCCACAAGTAGGCTGCAGAGTCCTATATTTTTAATGTACGTCTGCGTCTTCATCCCTAATCCTTTCCTCAGGCTATATCCCCAGGCAGAGAACTGCTAAATCAAGGGCTTAATTTTCAAAGCTTTGGATACAGACTGTCAAGCTGCCCTCCAGAAATGCTGGATCTCACAGCATCAGGGCCATTTCCTCACCACATAATCAATGGATAACTACCACATTTTAAAAGGCTTTTTAATGTGTTAGGTGAACTAATTCTGCATTCAAATACATGAATGAGTATATTTTACAATGAAAAATCAGGTGGGTTTCCCACTGTGCACAAGCTCGTTCGGGCACTGTGCTCTGCGGGGCACCAGAAAGAACCTGTGCCCCGAAGCCACAGACACCCGGCTCCTGCCTCGGCCGAGCCGCAAATTTACACACTCACGTGGAGTGGAAATGTATCATTTGGGGATGGAGGCTGCCCTGCAGCATCTGAACACCTACTTTTGCAGCGGGTTGAGAGGCTGAATATGTCTCCATTGCAGGATTAAAGATCCAGGGACCCACTTGCTCTGGGCCTACACAGCCACTGTGGCCTGTCAGAAACAGAGCACTGACTTGGAGTTGGGAGCCAGTGACCACAGGGTGAGCAGAGGGCCCAGCTCCCAGGACAGGGTCTTTGTATGGTGCTGCTGGGCCCTGGTGCGTCCTGCCACCTCCCTTGTCCCTGCTTATCTACCAAACCTTGTTCTCCAGCACTCCTGGTGATTTTTCAACCCTGTCCTATCTTTGACATAAATCCCTTTCCTGCCTGAAACAGTCAGCCTGTGTCTCTTGCATGCAATCAAGAGCCCTGACTAATAGCGTTCCATGATCTCTCTGAATGTGGGTATCTGCATGAGAGAAGGGCGCGCCGCTCACTCTCTGCGCAGCAAGACCATGGGACTGGACCCCTCCCTCCAGCTTCCATGTCAGTGTCACCTCCTCATGGAAGTCCTCCCCGACTTCAACCAGGTTCAAACCCCTCTTTCTTCCCCTAGTAATAGTTTTCAAGATTTGAATTGAACCACTTGCTAAAGTTGTTGTTTTGTGTCAGGTCCCCACTGACGTGACACATCTGTGAAGGTGGAAATCAGAGTCATTGGTTCCCTCTTGCATCCCAGGATCCAGTGTGGTGTTTCACAATGACTGTGGAATGAATGAATGATAATATTATGCTGCAGATTTCTTTCTCAAAAAGAGTGTAATCCATACTAAACCACACTCAGAAAGATAGACATGGGAACATTTAACCTTTCATGACTGTGACCTTTTTAAGAGAAACTTTAGACATATCTCTTCACATGATTGCAATAAATGTATATCTAAGAACCTATCATGCCTTTTTAACATGTTAAATCTACTTTTTATCCATTCATTACCTCTTCCCTCTTGGGTGACTCTGCAAGCTTCTTTTTTATGTAAAGTATGTTCTCCAAAAGGCAAAGCACAGCATTTTTAAACGAATTTGTTATCCAGAGACTTCACACATTGAGACCAACCTTGCCCTTGGTTACCTCTGACCAGTGAGGTTTCAGGGGTCCCTTCACACCACAATCAATGCCAGGGCCTGGGGAAGAGGAGGTGCTGCGTGAGTCCCAGGACAGGGTATGCATGGCCAGCAGCACCCTGGAAGCTGCACTGCTGGAGCTCCCATCTCTCCCTGCTGCCCTCAGCATCATTGCACCTCCCGCTGGCGCCCGCGTATTTTATCTGTGTATGCAGACTCACGCTATACTGATCTTTGAAATGTGGGCCCTCTTGAGTTTCCCCTTCCTTCCCGTTTCTCCTTGTTTGTTTTCTCGGCTCCTGCCTCAGCTCCTAGAGCCCTTCCTCCACCCGGAGGTGGATGTCCTTAGTGCTGTGCTTACATCATTGTTTGAAATGCTTGTTCTCCGGTGCCACAAAGAAATAGCACTTGAACATAAATTTAATTTATTTAGTAAGGCCATTTTTACTCCCTGCAGAAAGGGTACACTCACCAGCAGTTTTGCCACGAGAGTACACCGAACAAAGGAGACAGAGTTATTTATAACCTGACGCCTCCACCCTACTGCTGTGTCCGGTTTCCATTGGCTGGAACGGGACCTCACACTCTGTATTTGTCCCGATTGGCTAACAACTTAGAACTTTTTTAAAGAGGCAAAGGTAGAGGAGACGAAAGGAAGGAGAAAGTAACTTGTGGAATGCTGAGAAAGGTGAAAACATGTTCAAATAAGGAAGAGGAATAGGCTATGACCTGGTGCTTGTTGGACCAGTATAAGCGTGCCAGGGCAAATATTTAAGCTAAATTGTGGGAGCTAAGAACATAAAGTACATCGATTTCTTTATCACAGTTAGCAGATATTTAAGAATGTTAACACAGGTCTTTGAATAAATTTTGCTTTTAAGAGAAGTTACTATTTATTCCTAATTAGATGGGGAGGAAAGTCTTTGAAGAGGAACCTCTACTCTTTACAATCATCCTTTGTCGATTTTCACAACGCTTCCAATTAAAAGAAAACCCCAGCTGGGCGCGGTGGCTCCCGCCTGTCATCCCTCACTTTGGGAGGCCGAGGCAGGTGGATCACAAGGTCAGGAGTTCGAGACCAGCCTGGCTAACAAGGTGAAACCCCGTCTCTACTAAAAATACAAAAATTAGCCAGGTGCAGTGGCGGGCGCCGGTAATCCCAGCTACTCAGGAGGCTGAGAGAGGAGAATTGTTTGAACCTGGGAGGCGGAGTTTGCAGTGAGCTGAGATTGTGCCAATGCACTCCAGCCTGGGTGACAGAGCAAGACTCCATCAGAAAGAAAGAGAGAAAGAGAGAGAGAGAGAGAGAGAGAGAGAGAAAGAGAGAGAGAGAGAGAGAGAGAGAAAGAGAGAGGGGGAGAGAGGGAGAGAGGGAGAGAGGGGAGGGAGGAGAGAGGGAGCGAGACGGGGAGAGAGGGCGGGAGGGAGGGAGGAGAGGGAGGAGAGGGAGGAGAGGGAGGGGAGGGAGGGAAGGGAAGGCAGGGAAGAGAAAACCGTTGGACATTGTGAGCTTTCTCTTCCTCTGGCTTTCTCCTGTCTCAGCACTGTATTGGGAGAGACGCCAGCTGTTTTACTCAGAGCCTTTGTTTTCTTTTTCCATTATTAAACTTTTTATGTTCAAAAAAATTACAAATTCACAGGAAGTGTCAAAAATAGTACAAAGAGGTCCCCTGTACCCTTCACTCAGTTTCCTATAAAAGTAACATTTTTCATAGGATAGTGCAATATCAAACCCAGGAAACTGATGTTACTATAAAGAGTGTGTATAGCTCTGTGCCCTTTTATCACATGTATGTGTTTAGGCATCAACCACCACACTCGAGACACAGAACCGCTCCGTCCCCACAAAGATCTCCCTTGTGAAACAGTCACACCCACACCCGCCCCAATATCCCTAAAAACCCTGGGAGTGAGAATTTCATTTCAATCTCTATAACTTGGGCTGGGCACGGTGGCTCACGCCTGTAATCCCAGCACTTTGGGAGGCCAAGGCTGGCAGATCTCCTGAGGTCAGGAGTTCAAGACCAGCCTGGCCAACATGGTAAACCCCCATCTCCACAAAAAACACAAAAACGAGCCAGGTGTGGTGGTGCATGCCTGTAATCCCGGCTACTTGGGAGGCTGAGGCAGGAGAACCCCTCGAACCCAGGAGGTGGAGATTGAAGTGAGCCGAGATCATACCACTGCACTCCAGCCTGGGCAACAAGAGCGTAACTCCGTCCCAAAAAAAGAAAAACTCTATAACTTTATAATTTTGGGAATGTTTTAATACATGGAGTCACACAGTATGTAACCTTTTGAGACTGGCTCGATTCACTGAGCCCAATATCCTTAAGATCCATCAGAGTTGTGGAGTGTTTCAGCAGTCAGTCCCTTAGCGTTGCCGAATCATATTGCGTGGCGTGGATGTACCACAGTTTGCTTAACTCTTCACCTGTTGAGGGACCTGTTGGTTGTTTCCAGTTTTTGGCCATCACAAGTAAAGCTGGTTTGAACATTCTCTACAGATTTTTGTGTGAGCATAATTTTTTAATTTATCTGGAATAAATGTCCAAAATTATTGCTGGGTAAATTCTATGTAGTTTTTTTTTTTTAAGAAACCGCCAAACTATTTTCCAGAATGACTGTGCCATTTTCCATTCCAACCAGCAATTGTAAGAGACCCAGTGTCTTTGCTTCCCCATCACCACTTGGTATTGTCATTATGTTTTTAATTTAGCTGTTCCAATAGCAAAATGTAAATAAGAAATTAAACAGATGAAAAATAAGATCTCATCATGATCTTAAATTGCATTTCCTAGTAGCTAATAATGCTGAACATCTTTTCATGCACTTATTGGCCATCTATGCATCCTCTTTGGTAAGATGTTTTGTCATATTTTTTGCCTATATTGTAGTTGAATTGTGCTTTTTTGATGTTGGGTTTGAAAATTCTTCAGGTATCCTAGAGATGAGTCCTTTGTCAGGTATGTGACGTGCAAACATCTTTTCTCAGACTGTAACTTGTCTTTTCATCCTCCTTAACAAGACTTGCAACAGAGCAAACGTTTTTAATTTTTATGCAGTCCAAGGATCAATCTTTTTATTTCATGAAAACACTTTAGGTGTCATGTCTAACAACTCTTCACCAACTCCAAGGTCCCAAAGATTTTCTCCTCTGTTATCTTCTTCTGCACGTTTTAGAGTTTTACATTTTACTTTTAATTCCATGGTCCATTTTGAGCTAATTTTGATTAATGGTCGTTTTTTCCCCTGTAGATGCCCAATTTCTCCAGCACCTATCCTTGCTTCACTGAATAGCATAATAGAAACAACATGAGTGGATTTCAAAGCATTATGCAAACTGAAAAGGAAGTAGACATGGCCGGGCACGGTGGCTCACGCCTGTAATCCCAGCACTTTGGGAGGCCGAGGAGGGCAGATCATGAGGTCAGGAGATCGCGACCATCCTGGCTAACACAGTGAAACCCTGTCTCTACTAAAAATACAAAAAATTAACCGGGCGTGGTGGCGGGCCCCTGTAGACCCAGCTACTCGGGAGGCTGAGGCAGGAGAATCGCTTGAACCCAGGAAGCGGAGGTTGCAGTGAGCCGAGATCATGCCGCTGCACTCCAGCCTGGTGACAGAGCGAGACTCCGTCTCAAACAACAACAAAAAGTAGACGTAAAGATTGTAACACTGTATTTCCATGCTATGAAATTCCACAAACAGCAGAATTATGGCAATAGAAAGCAGACCACTGGTTACCAGAGCCAGGAGTAGGAAAGGGGAATGACTGCAAAGGGGCATGAGGAAATTTTAAGGGGTGATTAAATGTTCAATATTTTTATTTTCATGATGGTTATACAACTATATACATAATATAAAACTCATCATATTAAACACTTAAAATGGTATATTTTTGTTGCACATAAATTATACCTAAATAAAGCTGATACCACCTCCCCAGAAAAAATCAATTGGCTGTACTTGTGTGGAGAAATGTAGGGGTTCTCTGTTTTGTTTCATTGATGTGTTTATCCCTCCACCAAAGCCACATTCTCTTGATTACCACAGCATACTAAGTCCTAAAATCAGAGGGAATCCTCCCATTTTATTCTTCTTTTTGCCAGTAGTTACCTATTCTAAATCCTTTACTTTTCTATATAAATTTTAGAATAATCTTTTCTATATTTACAAAAAACTCCCTGGAATTTCAATATGTATAGTGTTAAACCTGTCTATCATTTTGCATGGAATTGACATCTTAACAATGTTGAATTTTTAAATCCTTGAAAATGATATATCTCTCTGATTATTTATATCTTCTTGATTTCTTTCTTCAGTTTTATAGTTTTCAGCATACAAAACCCATGCATGTTTGGTTATACCCAAGTATTTCATTTTTCTTGAGCAGTTGTAAAATAGTATTATATTTTTATTTTAATTTCTGCATATACATTTCGAGCTTGTGGAAATATGTTCTTTGTGTGTGTGTGAGAGATACATTGTCTTACTCTGTCACCCAGGTTGGAGTGCAATGGTGTGGTCTCAGCCCATTGCAACCTCCGCCTCCCGGGTTCAAGCGATTCTCCCGCCTCAGCCGCCTTAGTAGCTGGGATCACAGGCGTGTGCCACCATACCCAGCTGATTTTTGTATTTTTAGTAGAGACAGGGTTTCAGTATGTTAGCCAGGCTGGTCTTGAACTTCTGACCTGTGATCCGCCTGCCTTGGCCTCCCAAAGTGCTGGGATTACAGTCGTGAACCACTGTGCCCAGCCAGAAATATATTCATTTTTGTATGTCGGATTCATATCCTGGAACCTTGCCACATGCACTTATTAGGTCTAGGGGACTTTCTACATAGACTGTCATGTCATCTACATATAGAAATAATTTAATTTCTTCCTTTCTGATCTGCATGCTTTTTATTTACCTTCTTGCCATATTGCACTGGCAAAAAAATTCAATATTTTGTTGAAGAAGAGGGATGAGAGTGAACATCCTTGCCTTGATCCCAATCTTAGGAGAAAAGCATCTAATCTTTTACTATTAACCATAATGTTAGCTGTAGGTTATTTGTAGATGGTCTTTATCAAATTTAAGAAATCTCTATTCCTAGTTTTGTGGTTTTTCATTTTGGTTTGGTTTTTTTGAGGAGTCTCACTGTCACCGAGGCTGGAGTGCAGTGGCACCATCTCAGCTCACTGCAACATCTGTCTCCTGGGTTCAAGTGATTCTCCTGCCTCAGCCTCCTGAGTAGCTGGGATTACAGGCAATCACCACCATGCTAATTTTTAGTAGAGACAGGTTTCACCATCTTGGCCAGGCTGGTCTCAAACTTCTGACCTCAGGTGATCTACCCGCCTTGGCCCCCCAAAGTGCTGGGATTACAGACATGAGCCGCCGCACCTGGCCTCTATTCCTAGTTTCATGAGAGTTTTTATGATTAATGGGACTTGAATCTTGTCAACTGTCTTTTGCGCATCAATTGATATGACCCTATGATTTTTCTGTAGTCTGCTAATATGATGGATTACATTCTAACTATTGAACTGGCTTTGCATCCCTGGAATAGAGCAGATTTAGTTACGATCTATAATTCTTTGTATATATTGCCAAATTGTATTTGTTAACACATGATTAAAATGTTTGCATTTACCTGCAAGGGATATTTGGCCTTAGTCTTTGTCTAGTTTTAACATCAGAATAAACCAGCCTCAAAAGTGCTTTGGGAAGTGTTTCCTCCTCTTTTAATTTCTGAAAAATATTATGTAGAATTCATATTAATGATTCTTGAGATGTTTGGTAGACTTCTTCAGTGAAATCATCTAGACCTGGAGGTTTTCTGAGGCGATTTTTTTTTTTTTTAATCGTATTTCTTTGGCCGGATGTGGTGGCTCATACCTGTAATCCCAACACTTTGAGAGGCCGAGGAAGACAGATCACCTGAAGTTAGGACGTCAAGACCAGCCTGGAAAACATGGCGAAACCCCATCTTTACTAAAAATGCAAAAATTAGTTGGGCGTGGTGGTGCACGCCTGTAGTCCCAGTTATTGGAGAGGCTGGGGCAGGAGAATAGCTTGAACTCGGGAGGTAGAGGTTGCAGTGAGCCAAGATCACTCCACTGCACTCCAGCCTGGGCAGCAGAGTGAGAGGCTCTCTCAAAAAAATAATAAATAATACATAAATTAATAAATAATACATAAAATAAAATAAAATGTACTTATTGAATAGTTGTAGAGCTAGGTAAATTATTCACTTTACATGGGATGAGCTGCCAGAATTTGTGCTTTGAGGATTTAGTCCACGTCTTCTAAGTTGACAAACTTATGTCTGTAGAGCTGTTTGTAGTATTTGCTTATGATTTTGATACATCCATGATTATTAGAGATACCCCATTTCATTCATGATATGGATAATTTGTGTATTCTCTTTTTTTTCTTTGTTAATCTTGCTAGATGTTTGTCAATTTTATGGAATTTCCAAAGAACTAGCTCTGTGTTCCTTTGATTTGCCTTATTTTTTTTTTTTTTTTTGCTTTCAATTTTATTTTTTTCTCATGTCTTTATTATTCTCTTTTTTATGCTTGATTTGGGTTTAGTTTGCTCTTGTTTTTCTAGTTTCTTAAGGTGGAAATGTAGAATATTAATATATTTTCTCTTTTCTAATGTAAATATTTAATGCTATATGTTTCCCTTAACACTGTTTTAGCTTTGTCCCATGAATTTGTATATGTTGTATTTTTTTCATTTAATTCAGTGTTTGTTGTTTTTATTTTCCTTTGATCCACGGTTTGCTTAGAAGTCTGATGTTTATTTAGTTTCCAAATGTTTAGAGATTTTTTCCATTATCTTTTTATTATCTATTTCTAGATTGACTCCTATGTGGTCTGATAATATACTCTATAAGATTGCAATATTTCGAAATGTATTAAGGTTTGCTTTATGTCCTAGGATATGGTCTGTCTTGTACATGTTCCATGAAAACTTGAAGAGAATGCGTATTCTGCTGCTATTGAATGAAATGTTCTATAAATATCAATTAGATCCTGTTCGTTGCTAAAATCTTCTTACTGATTTTCTGTCTAAATATTCTATCAATTGTTGAGACATAGATGTTGAAGTTTTCTATTATAATTGAGAATTTGCCTATTTATCTCTCAGTTCAAGCATTATTTCTTCACATATTTTAGCTTTGTTGTTTAATGCCCACACACTTAGAATTGCTATGTCTTCTTGATGGATTGACCCTTTATCATTATGCAATGTTCTTTTCTGCCTCTGGTGACTCTTTGCTCTTAGGTTGACTTTGATGTTAATATAGGTATTCATGCTTTCTTTTAATTAATGTTTGCATATTATATCTTTTTCTGTTCTTTTATTTTCAACCTACCTGTAATATTATACTTAAAGTGAGTTTCTTGTAGATAGCAATATATTGGATGCTTTTAAAATCTGCCTGCCAATTTCTGTCTCTTAACCAATATATTTAAACCACTTATATTTAATGTGGTTGTTTTATGTTAGGGCTTAAGTATGACATTTTTAATTTTTGTTTTCTGTTTCTTTCTTTTTTACTTCATTTTTCTGTTTCCTTTATCCTGCTTTCCTGTGGGGGTCCTTGTATTTTTTATTTTTTTTAGAATTCCATCTAGTGTTTTGAATATGTATATCTGAATAGATGTTTTAGTGGTTGCTTGAGGTATTAATTATACATACATAACTGTCACCATCTACTAGTGTTGATAAGTTACCAGTTTGAGGGAAGTGTAAAAACTTTACCTCTATTTAAATCCCTTTAACTTCTCCCATTCGCAATATAATTATCTTAAATATTTTCTCTACACACTTTGAGAGTTCCATCAGATAGTGTTATAATTTTGTTTCAACCATCAAACATCATTTAGAAACTGAAAAATGAAAAGTCTACTGTATTTACCTATATTTTTGCTCTTTCTGTTGTCCTTCTTTCTTTCCTGATGTTCTAGATTCCTTCTTGTATCATTTTATTTCTGTTTCAATAGCTCCCCTTAGTCATCCTGTTAGGGTAGATTTGCTGGTGACAAATTTTCTTAGTTTTCCTTCATCTGACAACGTCTTGATCTTCCCTCACTTCTGAAGTCATTTTCACTGGATACAGAATTTTTTGTTGAAAGTCCTTAAAAGATGTTGTGCTGATTCCTTCTAGCCTCTATGGTTTCTGATGAGAAACCCACTGTCATTCTAATTGTTTTCCTCCTATAAATAAGGTGTCATTTTTTCCTTGCTGCTTTAAAGATTCTTTTCTCTGTCTCTAGTTTTCAGGAGTTTGATTAGAATGTGTCTTGGAATCCATTTTGGGGGATCATCCTCTTTGAGAGACTGGTTTAACATCTTGAATCTCTAGGCTATGTCTTCTGACAAATTTGGGAACTTTTCGGCCATTATTTCTTGGAGTGCTCTTTCGGGCCTGCTGTCTTTCTTCTTTCCTTTGGAACTCTGAATGACACAAATGTGATATCACTTGTTAAAACCCAACATGTCCCTGATTGTCTATTCATTTTCCTTTTCAGTCTATTTTTCTGCGTTTCAGGCTGGGTAATTTCTATTGTTCTATCTTTAAGTTAACTGATGCTTTCTTCCATATATTACATTTCTGCTGTTCAGTCCATCTACTCAGCTTTTCAAAAATTTTCAGATATTATACTCTTTAGTTCTAAAATTTCCATTTGGGTCTTTAAGTCTACCATTTTTTTCTGAGACTTTCTATTTCTTTCATTTGTTTCAATCACATTTGTAATCACTTGTCAAAGCATTTTACAATGGCTGCTTTAAAAAATGTTGTCTAATAATTCCAACATCTTTGCCATTTCAGCATTGGCATCTGTTGACTGCCTTTTCTCACTCAAATTGAGATTTTTCTGATTCTTAGTGTGAAGAGGGTTTTCGTATTGTATCCTGGACATTTGGGGGGTTTTTTTGTTTGTTTTTTGCTTTTTTTTGAGATGGAGTCTTGCTCTGTTGCCAGGCTGGAGTGCAGTGGCGTCATGTCAGCTCATGGCAACCTCTGCCTCTCGGGTTCAAGAGATTCCCCTGCCTCAGCCTCCCAAGTAGCTGGGATTACAGGCACATGCCACCAAACCCGGCTAATTTTTTGTATTTTAGTAGAGACGAGGTTTCTTCACGTTGGCCAAGATGGTCTCGATCTCTTGACATCGTGATCCACCCACCTTGGCCTCCCAAAGTGCTGGGATTAGAGGCATGAGCCGCTACACCCGGCCTGGTATTTTCTGTGAGACTCTACATTCTGTTTTAACAGGTTCTCCCTGACACTGTGCCTGTGGTGAAATGGGAATGCTACCTCACTACCACCCAGTGGAGGTTGAAGTGCAGATCCCCACTGCCTCCACTGACACCCCAGGGATGGGACAGAAGGAGTATCTTGTAACTGTCGCTGAGCTCATGGTCTTTGCTGCGAGGTAGGAGGTACAACATTTTTTCTGTGGTATTTGACTAGAGTAAAAGTTTATTGTCCAAAAGTTTTTTTTTTTTCACACTAGTATGTTCCTTTCTGGTCTTTTAGCTGGAAAGAGGTTTCTCTTAGAGCTGTTTTTTCATTGTGCGCATTGGCATTCCTGGGTTACTGGCTTCTCCAGCACCCAGTCCAAAACATGAAAACAAAAGAAAACCCAGAGAACTCCCTACCATGTTGTTCTTCAAGATCCTTTGCCAGTTTTCCTCCTTCTCTCAAGCTCTCAGAGTCTGCTTACATTTACTTTATATATAATGCTGCGTATTTTTAGCTGTTCTTAGCAAGGGAAATAAGGAGAAAAATGCCTCATTGTTCCAGAACCAGCAATGTCACGGCCTTTATTTTGAAAGATGCCGTCTGTGGATGACACACCCTAAGCCCAGCTGAGCTGCTCCTCTGCCTGATCTGCCTGCTTCGGCTCCCACTTATCCGGCCTGGCCCCCCGGCTGCCTCTCTGCAGCCGCTCCCATGGACTGCGGGTCCCTTCAGAACAAGATCAATGTCGTTTTCATCTTCATTTCTACAGGGCCCAGGGATGAATTAACAGAACTGGGTCACAGCATTTTCGTTCACCATCTTTCTTTATAAAAACTCTATCCTCCATCTCTTTACGGATTAGAGGGCGTCCCAGGCAGGAAATGGTCCTTGGCTCTGACCTTTGTTCAGTGACTGATTGTGAAGAAGCTCAATACTCAGAGAACTCATTTTTGATGGGAATTCCTTAGCCCACCCTGACAGGTTCTTCTTCTCTATCTTTGGTTTTTTTTTTTTTTTTTTTTTTTTTTTTTTTTTTGACAGAGTCTCGCTCTGTCACCCAGGTTGGAGTGCAGTGGCGTGATCTTGGTTCACTGCAGGCTCCACCTCCCAGGTTCACGCCATTCTCCCGCCTCAGCCTCCCGAGGAGCTGGGACTACAGGCGCCCGCCACCACGCCTGGCTAATTTTTTGTATTTTTAGTAGAGACGGGGTTTCACCGTGTTAGCCAGGATGGTCTCGATCTCCTGACCTCGTGATCTGCCCACCTCGACCTCCCAAAGTGCTGGGATTACAGGCGTGAGCCACCGCGCCCGGCCATATCTTTGCTTTTTAACCGGCATTCCCCAGGTGACTCAAGAGACCCAGATCTCAGAGGTCGCCTGAGTGTGAAGGACAAGTTTGCATGCCACAGGTGAGATGGGATTCACTGCGTGCTAGTGAGCACCCCAGAGCCCCGTGCAGTGCCACAGCACGGCGCAGGTGCCCAGGAAACAGCTGCTGAATGAATTAACAAGCCACATCCTGCCTCCACTGAGTCCAAAAACCTCACATTGCCACAGCATGTTCTGTCCACCAAACACAGAGGGAAGAGAGGGTGAGTAATTTGGCAAAAATTATGTGGTTTGGAACCTGATAATCCCATCAATGCTGCTTCCCAATCCCGTGTATCAACAGAACTCCCCTAACCCCTTCAGAGGTGATTATTGTAAGGAAGAGATACATACACTCTGAGTGGACAGAAGTAACTGAGAAAATAAGAAACCACTTTGTTAACGAGACTATATAAATCTAAGGCACATTTACAATATTGTAAATGTTGTCATTATTACTTTAATTATAACTGTGAGAACTGCTAGAAGTAATATATTCATGCCTATGTGAAGTTTGTCCCAACAACACTGTGAAATCCCCCAACTTTCTCATCCGGTCTCACCTATTACATCCATCAACACTTTTCCTTGTTTTCTTCCCTGCATCTCTCTCTCCGAATTCATCATTAAACCCTACAGTTTTCTTCCTAAAATTTCGCATGATGCTTAATATCTACTCCAAGTCCTGACCATTCCAAATGGAGATTCTCTAAAATGTACAACTTTATTACTGCAAAACTTTCCATAGCGTACAAGTTTTATTACACAGCTTGAAAGACCACTCATATAAATTCATGATCTAAACTGGTACGTTTAGATTTAAAAATTAGGATTAAGAAAAAAATACGGCCGGGCGTGGTAGCTCACACCTGTCGTCCCAGCACTTTGGGAGGCTGAGGTGGGCAGATCATGAGGCCAGGAGTTCAAGATCAGCCTGGCCAGTACGGTGAAACCCTATCTCTGCTAAAAATACAAAAATTAGCCTGGCATGGTGGTGGGCGCCTGTAACCTCAGCTGCTCGGGGAGGCTGAAGCAGGAGAACTGCTTGACCCCAAGAGGTAGAGGTTGCAATGAGCCGAGATTGTGCCATTGCACTCCAGCCTGGGTGACAGAGCAAGACTCTGTCTCAAAAAAAAAAAAAAAAAAAAAAAAAAAAGAAAGAAAAAAATACACACACACACATTTAATATCTGTGTGTATTCCTCGAGACACACAAGCAATTTTGAATGCTTAACTTAAAGAAACTGGGGGTGGATGGATGGATGAATTCATTCATTAATGAACTAACTAAAAGGTTTTATTAAAAAACATTCCTTACGACATGAAGCAGGTCTCTCCCTGAGCTTGCCCACTGTATTCAGTCCAAGCAATCACACCCACATCGTGCCCCATGGCCTCAGTCATTTTCAGAGTGACTCCTAGCCTCCTTCGTCGGCTCCTCCAGCACAGACCCCTCTGGTCTCCAGTCTCGAACCTCCGTTCACCTCCCTGGCTGCTCCATCTGGGCATTCTACACCACATGAGTCCTGATCTCTGTGCATGCTGCCAGGAACCCCTCAGCAAGCCTCCTCACAAACCCAGAGTCACCTGTCTTCTCTGCCTCATGAAAGCACATCTCCAAATCAGCATCTCTCCACTGCCCACCAGCCGCACCCCGGCTGTCTCTCCCGGGATCCCTTTACTGCCCCCAGAATCCATTCCCCACACTGCAGCAGGGTGACCCAGCAAGACTAACACCCGTCCTTGCTCATGCCCTGCTTGGAACAGGTCAGCAGTTCCACGGGCCCTCGGAGAAAGTCCAGCCTTGGCACGGCAATGTGGAACCCACCACAGGCAACACCGAGTGTCCCGGCAACAGAGCCATCTGCCCAGGTTCAGATGCCGCATGGCCCTGGGCAAGTTCCATGGCCTCACTGTAAACCGCGGCTACCAACAGAGCCCATCTCGTGGGGATCTTATGAGAACTAAATGAAATAACAGAGGTACAGATAAGTACAGGAAGCCCAGCATCATGGTACACAGTAAGTGCACACTTTGGCTATTAATAGGGGGCAGCCTCTGGCCCTGCCTCTGATGCACAGTCTACCCACAGATGAGATGTGGAGGCAAGGTTTTGAAGAGTGAAGAGGAGTTTTCTGGATGGACCAAGGGTAGGAAGACACTCCAGGACATAGGGAAGATCCAGAACAAAGCACAGAGGCATGAAGCAGTGCCGGGTGGACATTCACTGACCTCTGCCAGGAGGAAGCTCACTAAGACACACACTCGCCTCATACAGAGATCTGGGGGGACTCTGTGGGCTCAGAAAAGAGTTTCCATGAAGACAATGGTGAGGAGGGTGATGGCAGCAGA
Source organism: Macaca fascicularis (assembly GCF_037993035.2). Taxonomy (NCBI): domain Eukaryota; kingdom Metazoa; phylum Chordata; class Mammalia; order Primates; family Cercopithecidae; genus Macaca; species Macaca fascicularis. Next base: position 2,876,318 of record NC_088386.1, read on the forward strand.
AGATGAAAGGGAGGGAAAAGTTAAAGAAGATGCAAGTGAAGGAGAAACCATGGAAAAAGAAGCAGAGTTCAAAAGGAGTAACAATCGCCCATGCCGGGCACGCTCCAGCCTCAGGACTTTCACACACGCTGTTCCCTCGGCATGTGCCAGAGTGCTCCCCAACTCCCCAGCCATGTGAATTCCTCCTCTGCTTCCCCAGGCCTCTACTCAGTGCCTCAACCAATTCAAAACAGCACCATCCTCCTTGCTGCATAACCTTCTCTGCTTCACTTTTTTTTTTTTTTTTTAATTGAGACAGAGTTTTGCTCTTGTTGCCCAGGCTGGAGTGCAATGGCACGATCTCGGCTCACTGCAACCTCCGCCTCCCTGGTTTAAGCGGTTCTCCTGCCTCAGCCTCCCGAGTATCTGTGTCACTTTTTATGACCTCCATCCTCACCTGACATATTTCACATTTATCTGTGTGTGCCAGTCTGACTCCACCAGCATCTTGCTCCACCAGCAGAATCTCCATGGGGTCAGGAACCGCATCTGTTCTATTCCCAACGCCATCCCTAGGGTCTTTGTCGGCATCTGCCACACAGAAGGTTCTTCATAATTTGCACAATAAATAGATGGAAGAGGATGGAGGAAGAGAAAAAGAGGAGTAAGAAGTGCAGGAGGAGAAGGGGGAAGACAAGGAGGAAGAGGAGAAAGAGGAGGAGGAGGAAGAACGACCATCGCCATTGTCATCCAGCAGCCATCTAAACCAGACATGGATGCTGCAAAGAGCCACACTCTGGGTGACAACAGGACAAGCCTTTAGGAGATGGTTGTCAAGGCTGGCTCAAGGCTGGACCCTCCTGGAGTGCCTGTAAAAATTACCAAGGAGATAATACACATTTGAGATGATAGATTTGCTAATTATCCTGATTTGCATAATATATACATGATTCAAGACATCACACTGTATCCCATAAATCTGTACAATTATTAATACTATGTGTCAATAAAAATAAAAATAAGGCCAGGCACGGTAGCTCACGCCTGTAATCCCAGCACTTTGGGAGGCCAAGGCGGGTGGATAACAAGGTCAACAGATCGAGAACTATCCCGGCCGACATGGTGAAACCCCACCTCTACCAAAAACACAAAAATTAGCCAGGTGTGGTGGCACGTGCCTGTGGTCTCAGCTACTCAGGAGGCTGAGGCAGGAGAATCGCTTGAACCCAGGAGGTGGAGGTTGCAGTGAGCCCAGATCACACCACTGCAATCTGGCCTGGCAACAGAGTAAGACTCCATTTCAAAAATTAGTTAATTAATTAATTAATTAATTAAAAATATCAATGTCAGGCTCCACCCGACCAGCTGCACCTGAAGCTCTGCGGTAGGGCCTGCACATCTGCCAGTGTCTCTGCCAGGCTCCCAGGGATCCTGATTGCCAGCAACAGATCCAGACCCTGACCCAGGAAGGGCAGGGACAGGCTAGGGGAGAAAGGGCAGGGCTCAGGCTCACAGGAGCCAGTTGGTCTCCCTCCTCCCCAGCACCGCCTCTGGACACACTCCCCCTCTCCAACAGGCTTGCAGCCTCCACTGCCCCGACTGTCCATTAGAGAGGTAAGTGACTTGTTAGGGACCAAGCCCCCCCGTCAGCATCCCCAGGACCACCTTTTGTAAACGTCCTACAGGAGAAAGGAAGAGGGTCCTCCCAGATGGCCTGCCCAAGGCCTCTCTTCTGGCATCCCAAGTAGAGGCAGCCTTCGCCCAGCCGGCCGGTGCCCTCCCAGTGGTTCCGCCTGAGAGAAGGAAGAATGAGGGTTGTTCACTCTTTCTTGTCAGTTCTGTTAAAGTAAAGACATCGTCCTGAGGGAAAAAGCAGTAAGAAAGTAAGGACCTGAGAGGTCCAGGACATGGGTGGAGAAAAAGAGAATGGTGTGGACGAGAGCAGGCCAAGAGGGCTTCCTGACAGAGGCGGCACTTTAGCTGTAATGAGGAAGTATGGCACAGTGGTTGGGGATGGGTTGGGGGGCAGAGAGGGCAGTCCAGGGCACCACCTTGGCTGTACTGCATTCTTTAGTTGAAGTCTGGCTGTGTTCCCTGCAAGCTCTCCCGTTACTTCCCTCCTGTGGGTGAGTGAGAACAGAGGAGAGGACCTTGGGGAACAGCAGCCCAGCCTCCTCACTGCCCGTCTGTGTGCACTCCTTGGTCTGGGGAGGGGAAGGTGTTTCTCCCTCCTCCCACTGCTACCCCAGATGCCAGGCCCTGGGCCGGCCCCAGTCAACAAGAGCTGGGACCTTGCAACCTTTCAGGAAGCTTTCCCCAGCCCTGCCCTTCTAAAGAGCAAGTGGCTTAGCCTAGAGCAGCAGCAGCCGTCTCGTGACCATGAGACAGCATGCCTGAGATCAGAGGTCATGTGCAGAAGGCAAAAGGAGGGACAAGATGGGAGGAGAGAGGAGGGGAGAGGAGGGGAGAGGAGGAGAGGGGAAGGGAGGGAATGGGAAGGGAGAGGAGGGGAGACGAGGAAAGGGGAAGGGAGGGAATGGGAAGGGAGAGGAGGGGAGAGGAGGAGAGGGGAAGGGAAGGGAGGGGAGAGGAGGGGGTGGCCCTCCCCTCACCAGGTGCTCCTTGTTGGAGATGAATGGCCCACCTGCCCCCAGCAGTGATCCACTTTTTGCCCAACATAATTTGGTCGAGTTGGTTTGATGTTTAAAATAAAATTAAATTTAAAAGTTGTTTTTTTAATAAAAAAGCTTTAACTTGAACCCCTCAAGTATATGACTGGCCCCAAAACTCCTGGGCAGCAAAGCGAGGGAGGATAGGAGATGTCATGGGTTTTCCTGCTAGTTGGAATCTTCATGACAGGTGACGAAACCTGCTTTTTCAACAGGCCCAGCTCAGAGACTCTCATTCTGAGGACTGGCGCTGAAGCCCTTCTCTCAAAGGCCACCTGGAACTTTAACTGTGGGGCCCACACCTATTCTCAGCTCCCATCTTCTGGGGCAGGCACTTTTTCTAAAACAAGCACATTTCTTTTTAAAGATATCAGCGTGCCTGACCAAAACTACTAACACAGCCTCTCGGGATGGTGCCGTATCAGGTCAGCCAGTAAGAAGCAGGCAGAAGACTTCCTCAATGAAACAGCAACAGTGCAACAAGAGCAAAACCTTCCGAGGAGAAGCCCTTTACCCCTTCTGCCTGCCTGCTCTTCCTTCCTGAAACTAAGAGGTACAAGCTGGAGCAGCAGCAGCCATCTGGTGACCATGAGACAGCATGCCTGAGATCAGAGGCCACGTGCAGAGGGCAAACAGCAAAGCGAGGGGAGCACCTGCCCCCTCTCGCATAGTTGAGCATCCCACCCAGCCGAGGATTGCCTGCCATCAGATTTCTTAATGTCTGAGACGGGTAAGACCGTCGCCAGGCCAACCACTCTTCGGGCTTTCCCGAAATGTGGAGTCTGTCACGGGCGTTGCTAGCATGCTTCTCTGGCCTCGCTGCCTCGCTGGAGAGCCTCAGGGCCCCTTTCCTCCATGACGCTCTTTCCTCCCAGCATCCTGACTGCCTCCTCATTCTCCCCCAGTCTCTCCTCTCCCTGATTTGCTCTTTACATGACTGATTTTTCAAAAGTGCCATGAGCATTCCTCTTTTAGAACCTTCCAATGTGCTGCCTGGACTTCCCTTCCCCTTTTTTGCCTCGGGTATTTTTGGAGAAGCCTGCCAGAGGCTGCCTGTTAGGTCAGACCCCGTCTGCATGCCACCTGGAATGCACCTGTCTCACTCCTCTGTGGCCTCACTGTGCCCGGAACTGCTGCTTAATGGAGCTTCCTGAGGGCTTGGAGGCTCCTTAGCCTGGGAACAACGTCTGTGTGTTCCCTGATACATCCCAGCATCAAGTACAATTTCCAGCACATAGTAGGTGCCCAAGAAACCACTGTTGAGTAAATAAACAACTATATCATTACATGCACTCTGAAGAAAGACACAGCACACAATGAGAGCTCGTTACACAAGCAGATCCACACCTGGTGAGTCTGAAAGGGATCCAGTCTGAGGGACAGGTGAACGCTGACAAGATAGCAAGAAAGGCTACCAGGCCAGGAGGACGGAGCAGCACATCCCAAGACCCTGTGAAGAGGGAAGAGCAGTGCATGAGTAGCGGGTGGTTTTGATGAGGTGAGCAGGGCCAGGCCACACAGGTCTTGGGGACCTGGCCAGCTGACTCTTTGTTCTGGAGACTGTAGAGAGAAACCTACAGTTTCCGTTTCCAAAGCCCTTTTGTCTTCAGTGTAGGAAATGCTGGAGGAGGGCATATGCATGGTGAACTCCCCAGTGTCCATCACAGGAGCCCAAGACAGAGTGGGTGGACACTCACCTCTGCAGTCTGCTCTGTCCTGAGAGTTTTATAGGTGGTAGGTCATTCAATTCCCAAAAATCTTGCAGTAAGGAAACTGAGGCACAGGCGGCCAGGGACCTGTCCAGGTCATAGGGCTGGTACATGCTGGGGCCTGGAATGAACCACACCTCAGTGTGACCAGGCCGGGCTGGCAGTGTGGGAGAGAGAAGCGGCAGACCAGAGAAGCTCTCAGAGGGAAATGGTTTAGACGGACCGAGGGAGGGAGTGGGGCATTGCAAAGGAAATCCAAAGCAAGTAACGAACAATGCTAAGACTTGCTAAAACTGGGTGACACATCCACTCGCATTTTCTATGCTGGAAACAATGTGAGTGTTCACGCATGCACACCACTGCACCACATTTGTGCTGCCTGTGGGATTCAGTGACCTGGAGATCATCAGGGTCTTGGTGACAGCTGTTTCCATGTCTTGAGGGGACCAGACACCAGAGGAGAGCAGGCTGAGGAACGCCTGAGATTTGAGAACATGGAGACAAGATGTCTAGACTGCGGTTTGGAGAAATTTGACTATAAAATAGGAGAGAGAGGGTCAGTAGCCAGTGATGTGTCCATAGTGGAGGACAGGTATTCTTCTCATTGCAGGAATCAGACATTACAGAGATCATCGAAGTCTCCGGCCTGCCTCTCCTCCATCCCACTCCCCTTCCTCTCTCCCCAAAGGTAACTGCTCTCAGGAACTCACTGTCACTGTCGCGCATGTTTTGTATTTTTACTGCGTATTGATTTGTCCAAAAACGTTTTAAGGCCTCATTTTATTGGTTTTTAACCTTTCTGTAAATGATGTGATACCGTTCATATTGTCCCAGGACGTGCTCCTTTTCTTCACATTACACTTTACAAGCTCTGTCAAGGCGGATAAATGGGAATCTCCAGAGCACTCTATGTCACTGGTATCCTCTCCATCCAGTCCTGATCTACTGCTGATGGGCAGCGTTCTGCTCGTGCAGTCGTGGTGCAGACAACACTCCTGGGTCGGCCACCCCATGCCTGTGCGCTGGCTTTCTCCAGGGCAGAGGCTGCAGGTGAGCTGATTGGGCCATGAGCACCTTTGCCTTTATGGAGACTCACCAGACATCATACCAGCGTACACTCTTGCAGCACTGCAGGCAAATTCCTCTGCCCTTGCCCCTTCCGGGTATTGCTACATTTCCAATGGGGAGATGTGGGACTGTACAATCACCCACAGAAAGGTTTCTGTTGAGAGAGAAATTAAATACAGAGGATCTAGAAGTGCATGCTGGGGTAGGGGATGGGGAGATGGCAGCCAGAGAAGGACTCCCCGGCAGACATATGCCCCCATATACAGAACTCTCTACCAGTCAATGCGAGGAGCCAGTTGGGACCTTCCTCTCTGCACTTGCTGAGATGATGGATCCCAGACTTGCCCGTAGTGCACGGCGGCCTCGCTGCCCGCTCCCCAGCTGACCCCTCCTGCTCCCACTGCACAGTGCCCACACACCCAGCAAGGCGCTTACACAGAGAATGATTGCCAGGTGTTTATTGAACTGTTTTCCCCCACAAGACTCTGAGCTGCTTGAAACAGGGGCTGCGTTACTATCTCCTCAACCTCCAGAAATTTGCAAGGGCCTAGCACACAGTTGGCGCTCAATGAATACTTTCTGAATTGCTTTAAAGCTACTATTGCAGAGCCCACTGGCGTGGATCTCCTAAATATGGTGCTCTTTGCAGACACATGCACAATTTAAAGAAAGGAGCCAAGTGGGAGCCAGGAAGAAGCAACTTCAATCAGGAGTGTGGACGGCAGACGAGGAGTCCCACCCAAGAGGCTTTCTTCTTCCACCTCTCTTCCCTACCCTCTCTAGCCCCCAGCTTACCTCAGAACCCCGACTTCCTTCCCTGGTTGTAAAATAAATTAATACGCTTTAGCCTTTCCTATAAAAAACTGATCTCCATCCTCTCACTGTCTCTAGAAAATTCTTACATTAATTTATACTACTTCCAGTTTTGTTCTCTCTTACTCAGAAATGAGGAAAAATCCTGAGACCAGAAAGAGGGAAAAAGAGAATTCCAAGCCAGGAAAGCACAAAACAAGTTCAAATGTCTAAACCTCATGGGCGGGTATTGGGGGAGTGACATTCACAGCACGCATTCAGGAAGTCAGAGCTGAAATCTGGGGCTAATGACATAACACTGATAACACTGATGGGTGCAATGAAGAAAATGAATTCCCCAATTTCTATTTTACTTTCATCATTCAAGGAAAATGGTTTGCAGGAGTGAAGGAGTGGAAAGAAAGCCTAAAGCCAGTCTGGAGACCTTGGAGCGCTGTGATGTGCTCTGAGCAGCCAGGCTGAAATGGACGCCTCATGAAGTTGGCCTTGGGGGTTTCTGGTGAGCTCCACCAGGCGCTGTCTTTGACCCTTTACCTCATCCTATTGGCTTTTGACACATCAACAAGTTGTACAAAGTCATGCAGAGCCTGCTTTCAAGAAATACGTGGAGGTGAAGTTGGACGTGATTTGGGGCTAGACTTCGTGTTCCGTAAGGTCTAAGGGAAGAGGGTGGCAGCTATGCATAAGGAAAGGGGAGTTCTAACACTCAAAGCTGGCAGTCTGGGGGATGGGTGAACTCAAAGGACTAAAAGTCACTGGAGATCCATGAAGACAACTCAGAAGAATTTTAGTGGCAGCTCCTTTTTGACAGTCCCTCCACCATTTTGGAAGTGGAGGCAAACCGGGGAAACACCAGGAAAGCTAATATTGATAGGAAAACCTCAGGCGAATAAAATGGCAGGAATGTAAACCAAAAATGCTGGTTGTGTCCATGAGCCTGGGAGGCCAGCAAGAAGCTGGGGACAGGGGCAGCCTCCGTCAGACAGGGAACCCTCAAGGTGGGCAAGTAAGCAACCTAAAGAACCTGAGCTGCCCCCTCCAGGCTCCTCCAAATCTGACCTTTGCTACAGGATAGATGAGTCAGCAAAGCTCATCAGCTCCACGGATGTAAAGACGGTGTAGGAAGCATATGGCGGAGGGAAGAATCAGCACCACAAAATGACTCTGTCACGCTAGAGAAAAAGGCCAAATCCAGCTAGGATCACACTCAATAAAAACGAGCATCATCTGTGGTCCTTGGGGCTAAAATCCGACTGCATTAAGAACGTACAGTTTAGCAGCAACACGTTTGACGCTTAGGGGTTTCATTCGAAGAGTCAGCAGAAATACTGACTCCCAAAAGGTTAGCACAAACTTGGACTGGCTTCTGGAAGGTTAGCATCTGGCGCAGTGGAGGTGCAGTCTTGGCAGACACAACACTGATTGTCCTTACCTGGAGCGCTGGACTCAGTCCACGGACTTGCATCCGTAGAGCGGCTTGAGCAGAGGAGACCTAGTGGGATGTGACTGTGGGCCAGGATATCCTGCCGCATGAAGAAAAGTCCACAAATGGATTTCACCTGCAGACAACAAGACGCCCTCTTACGCAGAGGGTAGGTAAGAGCTATCCTCATATAAATAAAGGAAGCCGTGGCCATGAGGATTCAGATGAGCAAGTCCTGTTACAAGAACTAACATTGGGACCACACAGCAGGAGCCAGAGAAGACAGCCTTCAGCCCAAAGACAGAAATCCCAGTACCCCCTAGAGCTGCGCGAAAGGGCCGTCTCAGTAGACAGTACACTCTCCAGCTAAGGACAAACTCAGTAGACAGTACACTCTCCAGCTAAGGACAAACAGCTAAGGAGACACTGCAGAGGTCATCAGATGCAGACTTTCAACTCTAGTAACAGACTTCAGTTTTCTGAAAAATTATCTCTGACTCTATGAGGATGATGCCCATTCTCTGATAATGACAGACAAATGAGGTCACATGGTTTATAATGACTGGTTGACACAAATCATTTAAAAGAAATCTCATTGGTAAAACATCCTTAATCCACTTCCTCAGGTGACAGAAAGCAGAGGAGCATTAAAATGTGCTCTTTCATGGCAGGCACTATGGCTATGCATATTTTTTTATCCTTAATTTAATCTTAAATAACAACCTTTGAGATAAGTATTTCTGTTTACCTTTAATAGATCAGAAAACTGTCTCATAGAGGCTACATAATTTGGATGAGATTGGCCAGGCCATAAATGACCAAAGACTTACAATGGGCTTTATGGAAATTAAATCTTCTGATTCAGATATTAAAAAACTGGAAGGAGCATTGCTCTCATCTTACAACCAAAAAAATTTGGATAATTTGCAAAAATCACAATCTTTCTTGAATAAATCAGAGAGCTGAGACTGCAGGAAAAATAATCCAAAATCTAAGGAACATAGGCACCTCCAAGGAAAGGAGCAGCCACAGACAATGGACACTGTAAAAGAAGAGTTTATTTACAAATTTTAATGAATTTCTAAAGATTGAGTGTTCACTAATGTGAGAACCCTACCCTAAAAACAAGATAACAGAGAAGAGTTTGAAACTCATATTGCACTAAGCATGAACACAACAATAACAAAACCTAACCACAGCTTAACTTATGACCAGATTTACTCAAATTATTACACTAAAGTCTTAGCCAAAAACAAAACAGAGGAATATCCATTTCCAAGCATTAACACTAGTTACATAAGTCTCTGTTGTTCTGTTAAAGATATCTGGCTCTTATACAAAAATGTAAGACACACAAAGAAACACAGAGGAAAAAACAGTATCAACAAGACCAGATTTTGATATGACACAAATGTTGAAGCTATTACATGAAATATTTCAAATAAATATAATTAACATGTTAAAATCTCAAGTGGAAAAGTTAGATGGTATGCATGATCTGAGGGAGAGCTTCAAGAGAGATATGAAAATTACAGGAAATAATCAAATGAGAACGTGAAAAATGAAAAGCATGATAACAAAGTTGAAAGAGGCTTTATTGGGTTCAGTAACAGAATCAATACAGCTGAGAAAAGAATCAGTAACTTGAAGATAAGTCACTATGAATTATGCAAACTAAAACATACACACAAAAAAGTAGTGGTAATAAAAACAGTATCCAAAAGCTGTAGGATAATATCTAACAGTTTAGCATATGTATATTTGGAAGGAGAAGAGAGAAAAACCAAGCAGCAAAAATATTTGAAAAGATAATAGGCAAAGTTAATAACAGCCACCAAGCCACAGACCCAAATTCTTCAAAAGCACCAAACAGAATAAATGTGTTAAACCGTCTCCCCAAATCCATGCATATCATCTTTAAAATGTTGAAAGTCAATTATAAAAAGAAAATGTTAAAGGCAGCCACAGAGGGAGAAAGCATATTACATACAGAGGAACAAAGACAGGAATTGCATAAGACTTTTAGTTAAAAAAATGTACAAGTCAGAAGACAATAAAGTGGGAGATTTTGGCTGGGCACAGTGGCTCACACCTGTAATCCCAATACTTTGGGAGCCCCAAGGCAGGCAGATCACCTGAGGTCAGGGGTTCGGGACCAGCCTGTCCAACATAGTAAAACCGTGTCTCTACTAAAAGTACAAAAATTAGCTGAGCATGATAGCACATGCCTGTAATCCCAGCTACTCAGGAGGCTGAGGCAGGAGGATCATTTGACGTCAGGAGTTCAGGACCATCCTGGTTAACATGGTGAAACCCCGTCTCTATTTAAAATACAAAAATTAGCCGGGCGTGGTGGTGCACGCCTGCAATCCCAGCTACTTGGGAGGCTGAGGCAGGAGAATCACTTGAACCTGGGAGGTAGAGGTTGCAGGGAGCCAAGATTGTGCCACTGCACTCTAGCCTGGGTGACAGAGTGAGTCTCCATCTCAAAAAAAAAAATAGAACTATAAAAAAAAGAAAATATTTGCGTTTGGGATCTAGGGCTAGGCAAAGAGATCTTCACGTAAATTAATGATAAATTGGACTTTATTAAAGTTAAAAATGTTAGCTCTGAGAAAAAGTCTATTAAGAGGATGAAAATACAAGTTATGTGCTTGTAGAAAATATTTGCAACCCACACATCTAACAAGGACTAGTATCAGACATATATGAAGAATTCTCAAAACTCAGCAGTAAAAAAATCAAACTTACTGTTTAGAATATGGGCAAGGATCTGAACAAACATGTACTGAAGAGGATCCAGAGATGGCAAAAAAGCACATGAAAATATGTTCAGCATCACTAACCACTGGAAAATGTACATTTAAACCACAGTGAGATATCACTGCATGAAAATAAAAAATAGTGATAACAGCAAATGCTGGTGAATGTGTGGAGAGACCAGCACACATACATTGCTGGTAGGAGAGTAAACTAAGACAGCAACTCCAGAAATTCGACTTAATAATCATTTGACAATTTGAAAACTAAACATATAGCCATCATAAAAACCAGCCACTGCTTACTTAGGCTCGTAACTTAGAAAAATCAAAACTTGTGTTCACACAAAAACCCATTCACAAATGTTTTATCAGCTTTATTCATAATTAAAAGAAAAACAAAAAACCTGGAAACAACCCAGATATTCTTCAGTGGGTAAAGGGTTAAACAAATCGATACTCCTTAGGCCAGGCACAGCGGCTCACACCTGTAATCCCAGCACTTTGGGAGGCCGAGGCAGGAGGATCACGAGGTTAGGAGATCAAGACCATCCTGGCCAACACAGTGAAACCCTGTTACTACTAAAAATATAAAAAAGTAGCCAGGAATGGTGGCACATGCCTGTAGTCCCAGCTACTCGGGAGGCTGAGGCAGGAGAATCACCTGAACCCAGGAAACGGAGTTGCAGTGAACCAAGATCGTGCCACTGCACTCCAGCCTGGGTGATAGAGCAAAACTCCATCTCAAAAAAAAAAAAAAAAAAAAAATCGGTATTTCCATGCCATGGAATACCACTTAGCAATAAAAAGGGGCAAACTGTGGATACATGAAACAACTCAAGTCAATCTTTACAGATTTATGCTGAGCAAAAAAAAACCCAATCCCAAAACATGACATCCCACATGATTCCACTTATGTAACATACTGAAATAGCAAGATTATAGAAATAGAGACTGGAGGAGTGGTGGTCAGGCCTAAGAACAGGGTTGAGGGGCTCAAAAGGGAAGGATTTCTGCCTTGATCTGGCACCCTTCTTTCTCTGCACCACCCCCTTCTGCATCATGATGGGCATGGGACAGACAAGGACTCCTCTCAATGGAACCAGACCTGTCTCTGGCCAAAGGGAATTTCCAAAGATGTGTCTCCAGAAGCACAATAAGAGGTTTGATTCGAGCACATAAGTTTTTCAGTGAATTACTCTCTTTGAAAATGATGAGAGAGACAGTCTTTTTCAAATTTCCAGGTCTGTCCTGGGATGTAGATTGGGTTTCATAGGCCACGTCCACCAGGAAATTTCGAAAGTCAGGTTATTAAAAGGCTGCGAGGGTGGGAACTCACAGTGCTGGCTGGACTGCAGCCCCTGACACTGAGATGAGCGCCGAGTCTTTTTTGACAGGAATCGCAGCCTCTCGTGCAGATTCATTTATGGAAAGGAGATAATGGGAATGGGAAAGAAACACTGCTCTAATTTCATAACATGCAGCTCTCAACATGTTTAAATTCCAGGACCGCCTTTGCAGTTGAGCGTCTCTGGAAATACGCTACTCCCTGAAAGGACATATGCTCAGCCATGCTGAGGCGGGGTGGACGTGCTCACCCCGGATGCACATTCGGAACACGGGCCCTAGAACTGCAGGTTGGGCGCTGCAAGGGCCTCAGGGTCAACAGTTACCCAGTGAGCCACCTGGTGGGGATCATAGGCCATCAGTGTTCAGTGTCACTCAGCCAAGGCGTGCATTCTGTGGATCTCTTTGGACACTTACACTCTCCCAATTCTGTCCCCTCTGGGTTGGGGTGGCAGCTCCCATTCCAGGGGATGCCGTCCTCATCCCCACCTGCTGTAAGGCTCAGACTTTGGTAGGCCCTGAAGGAGGTAGTAAGGAGGAAGCAGACCTAGGCTATGATCTCACAGAGCTGGCATCTGCGGTGACAGAGAAAATCCTACATAAAGTTGTATGTCCTGGAGTAGGACCAGGTGCTGGAATGGACTCCAGACTGCAGGTGCTCTGGGACACCAGCCTCACGGGAACTTGCAGTGCTGCCTGCACAGGAGTGGGTGGCAGGTCAGCATCACCCCAGCCACTGACGCTTTGTGGTAGGACTGAATCCTGGCACCATTGCTTAATAGCTGGTGATGCTGAGCTATACATCCCCTCTCTGCCTTGGTTTTCTCATCTGTAAAATGGGGATCATTCTACCTGCCTTCCTGGACTGGGTTAAGATTCAACATGACATTAAGCACATCTCACGGTACAATGAGTGGAAAAGCAGGAGAGAGTGAGAGAGAAGACCCACCGCCCTCACACCCACACCAGCTCCCTCCCAAGTCCTGAAATTCCCACATTAGCCTCAATCTTCAGGGGCCTTCTAGAGCCAGGGCCATTTTAATTTCCAGAATTGGTATCCCTTGGGAAGAGAATGAAATAAGCCAGACATTCCTAAATTTGACGAATTAGCCCACAACTCCCCAGAAGTACTGTTGAAAGCTGGGGCCCTCAGAATGAGATGTGTGGGTTCGCTGGAGACCAGGAGAGACTGGGGAGCTGCACCCGGGCTGTGGACCACAGGCCCAGACAGGCAGGCTCAGGAGGCCGTGAGGCTGGGCGGTCTTGCTCTGGGCAGCGCAGGGCGCATTTGTCTGCTCACCCCAACTCTCCAGCGGACATTTACTGAGAATGGGAGGCAGGACCATGGAAATGTCCATTCCCACATGGCCCATGGACTTTGGGGGGAAAATCTTACCTGGATTTTTGTTGTTATGCTGCCATTTCCTAGTTGTGTGATTGTTTTTTCTCAATCTCTGCTAGGCTCAATGTCTTCATCTTTAAAGTGGGAATAGCAGCTCTCATCTCCTCTCAGGCAGTGAAGGATTAGATGGTAAGCTCCTGACAGGCTCTGTTTCCTGTTGGACGAATAAGTAGAGGGAGCAAGGAACCGTTTGCCCCTGCTGGCCCCCAACCACCCCTGTCCTCCTTGTCATCCTCTCCATGGAATTCAGACTATCCCACTGGCCCCTGTACCCCCAGTCCAATCCTTCAAGTCCCTCTTCTACATGGCCACCAGATCTGATTGCAGCTCTCCTCCTCAGCTCACAACCCTTCAGTGGCTCCCTGGTACCATGAGGCTAGGGCCCAAGTGCCTTCCACTGACCCTCTCTGGGGGCTGGAACCTGCTACACTCCTGTGAACCCCAAATACCCGAGACAGGTCTCAGTCAAGTTAGAAAAGTTAGTTTGCCAAGGTTAAGGACACACGCCTGTGACATGGCCTCAGGAGGTCCTGCCGACAGGTGCCCAACGTGGGCAGGGCCCAGCTTGGTTTTACACATTTTAGGGAGACATGAGACATCAATCAACACGTGTAAGAGGAACACTGGTTCCATAGGAAAGGCGGAGGGGGCTTCCACCTTGTAGGTAGATAAGAGACAAGCAGCATTCTTTTGAGTTTCTGATTAGCCTTTCCAAAGAGACAATCAGACATGCATTTATCTCAGTGAGCAGAGCGATGACTTTGAATAGCATGGAGGCAGGTTTTCCCTAAGCAGTTCCCAGCTGGATTTTTCTCTTTAGCTAGTGATTTGGGGGTTCCAAGATCTATTCTCCTGCCACACTCCCCAGCCTCATCCCATATCCTCCTTGACTGGAACCTCCTGTTGCCCCAACCCCATGCCTTGGGCTTGTCCTGCTCCCCCTGGAGACAGGCACACACATGCAGACTCAGCACAGCTCAGGGCACCTCTGACCCCATCTCAGCTCTGTGTGGTCCTTCCCACTCTGAGCCCTTGCAGCAGCCAGGGAAACACCATCCTAACACTTACAGATTCTTATCATGAATGTGTCCTGCTATGTCTCCTCCAACTCCAGGTGGTGATCAAGGCTCAAGTGTTATTTATGTATTTCCATAACCTCAGCCAGAGCAGAGCTGGAAGGGGTGGGGAAGCCAGGGGAGGGGCGAGAAGGGAAAGGGGAGGGAGGGAGAGAAAAATGGAGGGGGAGGGGAGAGAGGAAGAAACGGGGAGGAGGGGAGGGAAGGAGAGAGAGAGGCAGGAAGGGAGGAAGGGAGGGTGAACTGAGGGAGGGAAGTGAGGTGGAGAAGGAGAAAGGAGAAGGCAGAGAGGGAAAAAGGGTGGAGGAGGGAGGGAAGGGGAAGAGGTGGAAAAGGAGGGAGAAAGAAAGTTAGCTGGTTAATTGATTAGTTAGGTAGTTGGTCCCTAAAATAAGACCAATCAAATAGAACCATTCTACCCACAGGAGTAGACTCAAACTTGACTTTGTGAGCTTACTCGTGAGAGAACCAATCAGACCCTGAGAAGCAAGTTCATCCTTGGGCCATGGTGCCAGGAACTGTGATGGCTTCCATCCATCTTGAGCCGCTTTTGTTACCCAAATTATAGTATGCAAGACAGAAGCAGCTTAATGAGGTCCTGTGCATTCTCTGGGGGGATGGGGGAAGAGGAGTGGGAAAGGAACAAAGGCCTCCAACCTCCCAAGACGGAGGCTCCCTCGTTGTCTTGGGCAGCCCCAGCTTCCTTTGAAAGCAAGAAAGGAGCACAGTCCACTGCCATGGCAACCACCCTCAGCCGTCCTGGGACTGGGACGTGACTACTGACTGGGAGCCGTCCAGAGGCCAGGTTTCCCCAGTTTCCAGCCACACAGGAATAGAAGCCCTTTAAAAGGAATGACAGATGACACTTTTTAGGACCTGGCTCAGCCACCAGTGACGGCTGGGGAAAGCCTCTGTCCTCACCTACCATCTGCTCCATTACAGGGTGTAATTTGCCTGTCCTGAACGCCAATTTGAAAGCAGCCTGTAACTATAAGGCAACAAAGATGCTAACCAGGGCTTATGAGTGAGTAGACAAAAGGAGACGTCACCTCCTTGCTCACATTGAAGGTTGAACTTGTGGCTGTCAGCAGGAGGCAGCAGATGCAGGCATCTCTGGGTCCTTCCCCAGAAGCCCAGGTTCACTCACAGTCACTGTGACCCACTGGGGGTCAGTCAGTCCTGGTGTAGACAGTGAGCACTGACCTTAGTTGAAGGTTCCTTGATACCACCACTGGGGTAAGAATTTTTTATGCTATTCTCGTTCAGCCATTGCCACAACCCTACAAGGAAGGTATCTTAAGTGAGTTGTGTGCATTCACAAAGCTCAGGTGGCAGAGGTGGAAGTGGGTTCTGCCAAAATCCATCTTCCCTTCCTCTCTAACAACAGGACTGCAGCTTGGCAATGGCTGGAGAGCTACACCGCATACCTCAGCTCCCCCTGCACTCCGGTGGCCCTAATGGGAGCAGAAGACATGGGGTCACTTGTTGACCAAAGCCTTTACAACTGGGGCTTGGCTGTTCCTTGATCTGGGTCCTCTTCCTATACACCTAAGCATGGGAGGAGCTAGGACCCAGTCTTGGTCACACAGATGAGAATGGTGCTGAAGGAGTGGGGAAGAAACAGTGTGGAAGGAACTTGGGTCTCTGAATGAGCATGGGGAGCTGAGCCACCTGCTGGTCCTAATCTCGGACCTTAGTGATAGACAAACTTGGCCTCATGTGAGCCCCTGCCCATGGTTTGTACTGGTCACTTCGCTCAGTGTCCTGTCAGAACAACAGAGACCAGGTATTTCAAACAGTAGGAATTTGATATGGAGAACCAGTTACGAAAGTGTTGGAAGCCTGGAGAATTACAAAGGGGAAACTGAGGTTCTGCGGAGACTATGAACTGTGGGAAGCTGTCATCATCCCAGGAGCTGGAGAAGCAGAAGAGAAAATGGCATATCCCAGAGCCCAGGATCACTGCACCTCTGAGGCTACGGAGCACGTGCTGCTGCTGCTGCCGCTGTGACTGTGGGAACCATCACCACAAATCAGCAATCAACAAGAGGCCTTCCTTCCCATGGACCACCTGAGCCAGAGTCCATGAGTGAGATGGTACTGGAATCGGTCATCCTAGGGAGGAACCCAAGAGGCTGCTACAGCTGCAAGAGGCAGCAGAAGAGGCAGGAAGAAAATAAAATGGTTTCTCTCTTCCTCCACCTTCCAGTCTCCTGCCAGGGTTTCCCATTGGCAAGATTAAACTGGAAGGCAAGTTGGTTTGCAGGCTTCCTGCTCCCTGTGACCCAGATGGATCTGGGAGCAGAGACAAGGGAGCAGCACACTGGGCTAGTGAAAGGTCTGGTACTGGGGCTGGCGGATGTCTCCACTCCTGACTGACTAACAGTGGCTTTCCACGATGCTGCACTAAGAGGCTAGAGGAGGGGAAGACAATCAAGGGTCCCTGTCTCCAGTCCACCGGGGCAGAGACGAGGCCAGAACTGGGAGGGCAGCAGGGGGACTGGTGAGAGGGATGCTCTCAGGCAAAGTCAGGCCTGGGATCTATAGGAAAGGGGCCTGAAGCGGTTTGCACCACCTGGAGGTGAGGGTGGACGGTGGCCGTGCATGCACTTTGAATTGGTCATCTGCATTCCAGGACATGGACCACTCTCCCAAGATGAAAAAAAAAACCTGATAGAGGATCACATGGTACCAAATAAAAGTGTTTATTTTAACAGGAGCAGTGATCTAAGCCAGCATGCACCCAACAGCTCCTCAGTGCCAAGCACCACACTGCACCCTGCAAACACACTTTCCTCACGTGGACCTCATGACGGTCCCATCGAAGACATATTTTCACTCCATTTTACACTGAGAACGTTGACATTTGGGTTATGTAAACTCACTCAAGAATTAAGTGGCAGAGGTGAAATTGTCACCTCAATGTGACTCCAAGCTTATTGACTTTGCCTCAGAACATCCCTCTCACCAGTCCCCCTGCTGCCCTCCCAGTTCTGGCCTCGTCTCTGCCCTGGTGGACTGGAGACACACACCCTTGATTGTCCTCCCCTCCTCTAGCCACATGACTCCCTAGGTGAGGCCTTCACTCGGTCTGGATGATTCTTCTGAAACCAGATCTGGCCACGTCACTCCCAATGGAACACAGATGCAAATGCCACCATCTGACATTGTCCCCAGCCTCTGGGCTCACCCCAGAGATTCTCAGTCAGCAGGTCTTGGAGGAACCTGTCAATCTGCCTCGAGAGAGTCTCTGGGGACTCCACCTCTCTGCCCACTCTAGGGAGCCCAAGCCTTGGGTCCAGGTGGCATCGGAAGGTCCCTGGTCCAGCCTCTGCCTGCCCATACAGCCTCACCACTCAACCCTTCAGCCTAGACTATCAGTGTCTTAGCCTACTCAGGCTGCTGTAAGAGAACGTCACAGAATGAGTGGCTCAGACCACAGACGTTTGTTTTTCATGTCTCACAGCTCGAGAGGCTGCAAGCTCGCGACCAAGGCGTCAGCGGTGTTGGTTCCTGCAGAAGCCTCTCCCGGGCCTGTAGACAGCCTTCTAGCTGAGTCCTCACATCACCCTTCCCTGGTGCCCCTGTCTCTCCTTACAAGGACACAGGTCAGGTTGGAGTAGGACCCCATGCCAGGACCTCATTGGCTTTCATCATCCCCTTAAAGCCCCTATCATCTTCAAATACAGTCACATTGGAGGTTAGGGCCTTAAGAAAGAAATTTGGGGTGGAAACAATTCCATTCCTAACAATTGGGTAGAGGCCATGAGCATGAATCTGGACCTGAGATAAGCCTGTTTTTGAAGTCCCACCTTTGCCATTCACTCGCAAACCTCCATCTGTTTCTGAGTCTCATCTGAGAAGTGGGGACAAGGTGTCCTCAAACACAGGAAAGTAAAAGATTTAAAGGCGGCAGCGTATGGAAAGCCCCAGGCACTCAGTGGGCCTTGTGTAATGGAAGATTGTCACGAGCCACGTCTCCACCCTCACAAATGCCCTAATTCCCCACCAATCTCTCTCCCCTTACCCTCTCTGAGTCTGTCTTTGTCCAGCACTCGACATGTCCCCAAAGATGCACAAGACCTTCAGCAATTCTGTGCATGAGGTAGGCAGGCCCTCCTGGCCCTGTATGCAGATGAAAGAGCAATTGCCTGGCCCAGAGCCACCTGCAGATGTGGATGTTCAAGCGGGGAGAGGCCTCACGTCTCCTGACTCCACGCCCCGTGCTGTTTCATTCACTAGGGGATTTTCAAGTCCCACAGCGACTCAGTGTAAGTCTTTAAAAACCAAAGGCTCTTTGATAGAACCTGTATTACAGGAAGAGGGAGAAAGAGAAAAGAGACATTCCCTCTTTCCAGAAAGTCTTGGACAGCAGGTATCGGTGAGAAAAGTCAGCACATCAGAGCCATCTACACTGGCAAGGAGCGGAGCAGCATTGAGTCTCCATCACCAGGAGGCATCTGGATCCTGGGTCACGGGGAACTCTGTATGATGACGTTGCTGCATTTGTTCACCAGGAAAGTAAAAGAAACATCCTTGATGCTGGAAACCTCTGGGACCAGCTCCCAGAGCACAGAAATCTGGCCAACCTGTCCATCATTTGGCAGAAGCCCAGGTCTCTGGGCTGGTCCTGACTCTGACATGGAGCCTGCTTTACATACAGCCTCACTTCCTGGTCAGCAGAAGCAGCCTGTAGTCCATGGCCAGCTGTGCAGGTGACCTGTCCACTCGACTACACGTGGGAGATCCCTTGCCTGCTCACGGCAGGGGAGAACAGGGCCATGGCATCAGGGATCCCTGCACTGGTGTCTCTGGGTCACAGAGAAACTGACCGGCTCAGAGCCCAAACTCGCCACCCACAGCCTTGCATCCTGTCGAAGATTTGCAAGGAAATGTGGATGGACATGCAAGGACGGTTCTGAGGGGCCATGGGACGTGCTGACTTTTCATACCTATACCTGCTGTCCAAGACCTTCTGGAAAGAGAGAATACCTCTTTTCTGTCGCTCCCTCTTCCTGTATTACGGGTTCTATCAAGGAATCCTTTGGTTTTTAAAGACTTAAACTGAGTCACTGCTGGACTTGAAAACCCCCTAGTGGACAGAACAGCATGGGGCATAGAGTCAGTAGACACAAAGCCTCTCCCTGCTTGAACATCCAAGGCACAGGCCTGGAGGAAGGGCCAGAGAGCAGAGGATAAGCCACGGCCAAATCTGTTGCCCCCACACTGGCTGTCAGTGCTTGACTGGCGGGCGGAATCCTGCTGTCTCTCACAGGATGTGTTGGAGAGGGCGTCCCAGCGCACCCCTCGGCAGCCCTTGCTGGGTGAGACCAGCCCTGATGAGCACTCCAGACGCCTCATGCAGTACTCCACACGAGTACTCCACACACGCCGCTGGAGGAAGAGCTATCCCCCACTAATTTTCTAGGAGGAAAATGAGGTCCCAGAACTCAGTGACTTGCCCCAGGTCCCTTGCTAGGACAAGCAGAGCAGGTGTTCTGGCCACTGTTCATGTCACCATGAAATAAACATACAGAGAGATGAATCTCCAAGAAGACAGTTTGTTTGGGAATAATATACAAGAATTGCCACTTGGGACACACAAACTGGGGTGGCCCCTAGGTGTGTTCAAAGAACAAAGTGAAAACCTGGGCTTCCGTTGTGAAGAGAGGAAGGTTCTGTACAGCCGTTCTGAAAGTTCGTTCCTTGGTGGGGGTGGTGTCCTGCAGGAGCTGGCGACTCCTGAGGGAGGATGGCAGCAGTTACCAGTCAAACTTGAAAGCTTAGGGTCTTATCAGGCCTATGCGTGCATGCAGTTTTGGACTGACCTTGCAAGACAGTTCCTGGAGTAGGCGTTTGTGACTTGGGTGTTTTTCCCTCTGTTTTAGTTAGATGTGATAAAAATGTCGCCGTTTTGTATAATCAATTTTCATGTCCTAAAGGCCATGCAGGGGCTGAGATGTGGGACTAAAGGACAAAGAAACCTCCTGCCCTGAGGCCCTATTGTCCTACTTCCCAGTAATGGAGCCACATTCCAGGGTCCCTGCTGTGAGCTGCCAGGCTGGCTCATGAATTATTCATCATCCCACGCTTCACAACCAATCTGTGGATTGTGTTTGTTATTTACCGAATTGTGTGTAGAGCTTAGCGATAGGGTGCTTTGAACTGGCCCAAACCCACCACCAGGGCAAGGCTGCTTTTTGCTCAGCCGCCACCAGGGCCCTGGCTTCACTTCCTGTAACACTGTCATTCATCTGTGTTTGCTCAAAACCTGGAAATGCCCATCTCGGCTGTGGGTTTTAAAGGCAGGAAAACCAAAATTCTATTATAACTTTGTGGGAAATGAAACTGCATTTGTTTCCTACGACAAATGTAACAAATCACCATGAATTCTGTGGCTTTAACCAGCCCACATACATTCTCTCACAGTGCAGGAGAAGTCCAAAACAGCCCTCCCTGGGCTAAAAGGAAGGCATCAGCTGGGTCACATTTCTTCCTGGAGGCTCTGGGGGAGAATCTGTTTCCTGCCCTTCCGGCTTCCAGAGGCCACCCACGTTTCTCAGACCAGGGGCCCTTCCCCTTTCAAGGCAGCAATGGCTGGTGGAGCCGCTCTCGCGTTGCAACACCCAGCTCTCAGCTCTTGCCTCTCTCTCCACTTGCAAGGAGGCTTGTGATTATACACGGGGCCCCCGAGATAACCTACATAAGCTCCTTACCTTGAGGTCAGCTGATGAGTAGGCTTCGTTCTACCTGCAACCTTCACTTTCCCTTGCCAGGCAACCAGCGCATTCTCAGAGAGTAGGATGTGGACACCTTTGGGGCCATTATTTAGCCTGGCATAGAAATGGAAAAGAAAGTTCGGTCTGGGAAGGCTTCCAGGGGCCGTTTCCGTCATCCTGCAAAACCCAAAACCCCCTCCCCAGTATTCCCAGTGAATGCTCCTCCAGCCACAGCTTGAACGTATGTGGGCGGCATCCTCACTACCAGAGGCCACCTCCAGCCCTTTGGGTGCTCCTGAGCCACTAAATCTGAGCTCTGCACTTTGGAAGGATACAAGGTACAATTGCAAAGTGCACCTGATCCCCGATCCCAACGTCAGCACTTGGTGTGTTTGAAGAGCTGCTATGCCCCCTACTTCTCTCTGCAGCTGTGGAGGCCAGCATGTCCACCCCAACCACCTTCCACCATTCCAGGCACCACTCACCAGCACAACTCCCACGGGCAATGTCTCTGCTTAACCGTGGCAACCAGAATATGACAGATGTTACTGAGCTCCTATATGTGCCTAAACGGAGCCCGAGTGTCAAGTAATATCCATGTGAGCCTATGAGGTTGACAAGGTCATCCCTTCTGCAGAGGGGGAGACTGGGACTCATACAACGTCACTCACCCACGACCACACAGCCAAGTGACTCAGCAGAGGCTGCGTCTAGATCAGAGCCTGTGTCTGTCTCCCTGCCTCGGTGCTCCCATCTCTAGTCTAGCCCATGCTTGCTGCTAAGAAGGACGCTGAACCAAGAGGCAGGAATGTAGGGGTTTTTTGTTTCGTTTTGTTTGTTTGTTTGAGATGGAGTCTCGCTCTGTCACCCAGGCTAGAGTGCAGTGACATGATCTCGGCTCACTGCAACCTCTGCCTCCTGTTTCAAGTGATTTTCCTGCCTCAGCCTCTTGAGTAGCTGGGACTACATGTGCACACCACCATGCCTGGGTAATTTTTGTATTTTTAGTAGAGATGGGGTTTCACCATGTTGGCCAGGCTGGTCTCGATCTCCTGACCACGTGATCCACCTGCCTTGGCCTCCCAAAGTGCTGGGATTACAGGCGTGAGCCACCACACACAGCCAGATGTAGGTTTTATTCCCAGTGAACCCATTTGTAATTGTGTGACTTGAACTTCAAATTTCCCTGTTGTGAATGAGACTACCAGCAACTCCTCAAGACTGTGCGAGGATCGGACAGACCAGCCACGAGAGAGCTTGGGAGCTTGTAAGGGGCCCTGGGAAGAGGACTGGTCCTCCTGGCTTCTGTCATGACACATGCTGTGCTCCATTTACATTAATTCCCTGGCAGCACCCTCTTGCTCCTGGCCTCTCCCGAGCTGGCTGTCCCTGAAAACTCTCATGCTGTCAGAGTGTGCACCTGGAGGCCCAGAGGAACACTTGATTGCAGTGCAGAGGCGTCAGGGTCTGGAGATCCGTCCAACCAAGTGTTGACACTCCTGGCCCTTTAGTGTCCTATTTCCATATAGCAGAGCTGACGTGTGCCCAGCACTGTAGAGGCACTGACACCCCTGGAGGCCAGTCCTTCCTCCAAGAGGGGAGACAAGCATGTGGACAGTCTGTTCCAACGGAGTGTTGATGCAGGGGGTAAGGACATGAGGAGGGGCCCAGTGCCACCCAGAAGAGAGTGGTGGAGTGGAGCCTGAGAGGATGGAGGGAGTTGGCCTCACCAAGGAGAGGAGCAGCAGGCCTGCATCCCAGCCAGGACAAACGGCCTGGAGATGAGCTCCGTTCAGGGTGTCTCTGAGACCCAGAGGAACAGGCAAAGGAAAAGGTGGGATGTGAGGCTCAGGAAAGAGATCCGCCTTGGATGACGGGGCTCTTCTGGGCTAGTATTTATTCCCCCAAGTGTGGATTTGCATGCAAATCTTAGAAAATACAGACCACCACAAAACCTCTGTCTCTGTAACAAGCCCACTTTAAATGTGTCTCAAAACAGGATTTTCTTTTGTCCCAAACCAAGTAAAATAACTTGACTCAGATTTTAGTCCACATTCCAATGTCCTCCTTCTCTGTAGAAGCTTTAGAAAGCTCTCCACGTGGCCAGGCACAGGGTGGCTCACGCCTGTAATCCCAGCACTTTGGGAGGCCAAAGCGGGTGGATCACGAGGTCAGGAGATCGAGACCATCCTGGCCAACATGTGAAATCCTGTCTCTCCTGAAAATACAAAAATTAGCCAGGCATGGTGGCGGGTGCCTGTAGTCCCAGCTACTCAGGAGGCTGAGGCAGGAGAATCACTCGAACCCGAGAGGCGGAGGTTGCAGTGAGCTGAGATCACACCACTGCACTCCAGCCTGGTGACAGAGCAAGACTCCATCTAAAAAGAAAGAAAGAAGAAAGAAAGAAAGAAAGGAAGAAAGGAAGGAAGGAAGGAAAGAAAGAAAGAAAGAAGGAAGGAAGGAAGGAAGGAAGGAAGGAAGGAAGGAAGGAAGGAAGGAAGGAAGGAAGGAAGAAAGAAAGAGAGAAAGAAAGCACTCCACTTTCAGGCCTGAGCCCGGGATTGGCCGCTGCTGCCCTTGCTGTTGCTTTACTTCTCCCCTGGCACTTTCTGCTCTGAATTACTAGGACCCAAAGTGGGAGGCGGGGCTGTGACCAATCCAGGGCAGGGAAGGGCTAGGCAGGGAGCAGGGAATGCCACGGGCCTGGCATGTCCTTCTCAACTCACCATGGCAGGCAGGGCCTCATCAAAGCCTTTCGAGTGAGAATATTGAAAGACTTTTTAAAGTGCGAACACACACTGACACGAGAAGAGTGTTTTAATCACCGCTCCTGCCCCCACTCCAAGGAACAAGAACTGGATTCCTGTCCACCACTGCGAAGAACCCCAGAGTGACTGTCTTCGGAGGCCGAGGAGGTGAGAAGGCAACCGCCGTGGAGGGACGATTCACCCGATATCTACAAACTAGCAACACGCAACTGGAAATCAAAATATACATTTTCTAAAATACAGTTTACCATAGCATTAAAAGAAATCAAACACTTAGGAATAGATCTCACAAAATATGTGCCTAATTTGTATGCTAAAAGTTGCCAAGCATCGATGAGAGAAATGGTAAAAGGTCTAAATGTGTGGAGAAGTATTGAACGCACGGGTGGGAAGGCTTGACGTTGTTGAGATGGCAGTTCTTCCCAAAATGATCTATAAATTCAGCGCAAACCCATTAAGAATTTCTATAGACTTTCGAGAAGTAAATTAACAGGTGGGTTCTAAAACTTAAATTGAAAAGCAAAAAATGTCAGAATACCCAAAATAATTTGGAAGAAAAAAAAGAAGACAGTGGGAGGACTCTCACACCAGACCTAAATAGTAAATAAAAAGCTACAGTAATCAAAATAGTGTGGTATTAGAATAAGGAGAGACATAGAGATTGATAGAATATAACTGAATTGAGAGCTCAGGGATAGACTCACACATATACGATCAATTAATTTTCAACAACATGCCAAGCAATTCAACAGGAAATTTCACTCTTTCCAACAAAAAGTCAGAAATATCAGGACATCCTTATTTTAAAAATGCACCACAACCCTTACCCTGTACCTTATCCCTAAAACAAAAAACAAAAAAACTAACTGAAATACAGCATAAGCCTAAATGTAAAACCAAAGCCTAAACCTCATAAAAGACAGGAGAAAAACATGTGTGCTTGGATTAGGCAAACATGTTTTCAACAGGACAAAAAAAAGCACAAAACTACAAATGAAAAAAAATTGATAAAGTGGACTTCCTCAAAATCAAAACCTTCTGTTTTTTGAAAAACACTGTTTTAAGAAATGGAAAGTCAAGCCACAGACTTGGAAAAACACATTTTCTTTTTTTGAGATAGGATCTCACTCTGTCGCCCAGACCAGAGCGCAGTGCAGCGGCATGATCTCGGCTCACCACAACCTTCGCCTCCAGGGTTCAAGCCATTCTCCTGCCTCAACCTCCCAAGTAGCTGGGATTACCGGCGCCCACCACCATGCCCAGCTAATTTTTATATTTTTAGTAGAGACAGGGTTTCACCATGTTGGTCAGGCTGGTCACAAACTCCTGACCTCAGATGATCCACCCGCCTCAGCCTCCCAAAGTTCTGGGATTACAGGGTGAACCACTGTGCCCAGCTGGAAAAAAAAGCATTTTCAAAACATATATCTGATAAAGGACCTTCCCGGAATATCGAAAGAACATTTGTAACTTTATAAAAAGAAGACAAACAATTCAATATGGAAAATAGACAAAAGATTTTGGACACTTCACCAAAAACTATATGTGGATGGTAAATGCATACAAATGCACAATACTATTAGTCATTAAGGAAAGAAAATTAAAATTATAATGAAGTATTGCTAAAATTACACACCCCCAGAATTGCTAAAACTACAATGACCACACCAAATACTGGCAAGAATGTGGAACAACTGAAACTCTCATCCATTGCTGGTGGGAGTGCAAAATGGTGCATCCGCTTTAGAAAAGAGTTTAGCAGCTACTTATAAAGTATAGCACACACTTGCCATGCAACTCAGCAATGCCTCTCCTGTGGATTTACTCAAAAGAAAAAAGCATATGTTCACATGAATATCAGCTTACTCATAACAGCCAAAAAGTGAGAACAACTCAAATGTCCATCAAATGATAAAACCAAAAATATGTGTGGTATAGGCAAACAATGCAATTCTACTCAGCAATATAAAGGAATGAACTAGGAATACATGCAATGACGCGGATGAATCTCATAGACGTTATTGTAAATGAAATGAAACAAACACAAAATAATATACAAGTTTACACTTATATGACACTCTGGAAAAGGCCAAATTCAGGGAAAAAAATCAGACCAATGATTGCCAGGGGTAGGGTGGAAACAGGGCATTGACTGCAAAAGGATGAGGAGGAAACCTTTTGGGTGATGTAAATGTTCTAGATCTTGCGTGCGGTCGTGTTTACCCGGCTGTTGATATTTGTCAAAACTCAGTGACGTGAGCACGCTTCAGGGATAAATTTTACTGTTTGCAAATTGTACATCAATAACTGACTTCTAAAAATAAGCAAGTCGAAGCAGGAGACACGTGGTATGTTACCATTTGTATAAAATAATAATAAAAATAGCTACAAATTTAATGAGCCAAACATCCAGCCAAAGAGGTTAGAAAAATAGCAAAAATATACTCTAAGAGGAAGAAAGGAAATAAGAGCAGTAAGTGCAGAAACTGATGCAATAGAAAATAAACATAAAACAGAACACACAATTTTTTAAAAGCCAAAAGTTGTTTCTTAGAAAGAAGAAATAAAATAGCCAAATTTCCGGCAAGCATAATCAAGCATTTAAAAAGAGGAGGATTGATAATGGGGCGGAATGGCAGATACAGCAGAAATTTTCAAAATAGTAAAGCAAATGAACAATGTACAAATTCCCAGAAAAATAAAGCTAATTAAATAGACACCGAAAGAGAAACCCTGGATCACTAAAAAAGAAAATGAAAACATCGGTTTAAAATCTTTTCATGGAGAAAAACAGCAGTCCCAGATGGTCTGAAAGAGTCCCTAACACAAAACTCCCAGTTTCATCCAAATTGATCTAAGGATTCCACATCATTTCAATCCCAACAATGATGTCTGTGGGACTCCACAGGGTTATTCTTAAGTGGAAATGGAGACGCCCATAGGGAGCCAAAGCAACACCGGGGGTGGGGGGCACTGCGAGCTGACCTTCCAGAGACCAGATGTCCAAGTCAGAATAATTAAGATAAATGGTGCTAGTGCAGCGGGAGGCGACTTACCCGTGGACAGGAACTAGAGGGCCAAGAGCCCCCAATCAGGTAACGAAGTTATTTCAGCGCCCAGGAGCCTTCGGGTGCAGCAGGGAGGCCATCACCTCTGGATTGGAGGTGACTGCAATCCCAGCAGGGTTGGGGGCGTGGTGGGGCCGGATTCCTGATGGAACAGGCTTAAGAAGGAATGAGAGAGAGAAGCTGGAGACAGCAGCAAGGGCCAGAGCTGCTCCGAAGTGTTGCTGCAAAGGGGAGCAAAGATGTGGGTGAGAGAGCAGGCCTGGGAAGGGCACTCAAGAAGGCGGCTTTGTCTATTTGCTCTCTTGCTGGCTGGTTTGCCTTCAAGGAGAGCAGGAGAACGTGATGGTGTAGAAAGAGGGGAGCAATGCCGGAGAAGGTCCTGGCACTGGCGGGAGGTGATGAGAACAGACATGGAAAGGAGCAGAGAATGTTTTGGCTCCTTAAATTTGGCTGGATGTTTGGCTCATTAAATTTGTAGCTATTTTTATTATTATTTTATACAAATGGTAACATACCACGTGTCTCCTGCTTCGACTTGCTTATTTTTAGAAGTCAGTTATTGATGTACAATTTGCACAGCCCTCGGTGCAGGAGGAGCAGGGGTGCAGGCAGATGGCATTGTAGGAGGGTGGAAGGTGCGCTGCAGGCTGCTCTGGGCGCTCCTCTGATAGGGAGAGTGGTTTGAGGAAAGCAGAGATAACAAGGAAGTAGACTGGAGCGTGGGCACCCATGCAGGAGAACAGGCGCACAGGCCGGGCTGCCCTGGGGGCTGCCCGTGCAGCTGTGGGCCTTGTGGGCCCTATTCTCGGAGGAGCACAGAGCCCAGCCTGTGGAGAGGTGCATATCCTGGGTGGGAGTTTGCCAAAAGACGGGGTCAGAGAGCTGGGGGTGCACAAGGAGTGGAGGCGACTGTGAAGCAGCGGCCTGGCTGTGGCTCTGGAGCTGGTAGCAGGTGCAGGAGTATTTCATGATTATGATGCGGAATCTACACAAACACCGTGTCTACCCTTTTGTGGGTGTGAGACCTTACAGAACGCTACATTTCTAAGAAATGAAGTTTGGGTTTTTGTGAAGTGGGGGAGCAGGGGTGCTGCATCCGTGGGAAGTCCATGTGTAGAGAGGCAGAACCGTGACAGGCCGCAGGAGCCACCAGGCTCGGTCCCCACAGCCTCACAAGCCTTGCTTAGCATTCTGGTTGTGTCCCTGGGAACGACGAGACCACGGATCATTTTACACATGAGAATGAGGTGCTCAGGCCTGCGGTGTGGTGCACAGAGAGGCCTGCTCCGCTCTGCTTTCTGAGGAACCCACCCGCAGTGATGTTGCTGGGTGGGGGGACGGGCCCAGTGGACGGCATCTGGGGGTTCAGGAGCTGCTGCTGGGTGGGGGACAGGCCCGGTGGATGGCATCTGGGGGTTCAGGAGTTGTTGCTGGGTGGGAAGACTGGCCCAGTGGACGGCATCTGGGGGTTCAGGAGCTGCTGCTGAGTGGGGGATGGGCCCGGTGGATGGCATCTGGGGGTTCAGGAGCTGCTGCTGGGTGGGGGCGACAGGCCTGGTGGACGGCATCTGGGGGTTCAGGAGCTGCTGCTGGGTGGGGGACGGGCCCGGTGGATGGCATCTGGGGGTTCAGGAGCTGCTGCTGGGTGGGGGCGACAGGCCTGGTGGATGGCATCTGGGGGTTCAGGATCAGGGTTTTCCTTCTGTCTCCCCAGGAGTAGACCAATCACCAGCCATCTCCCAAGACAGGTGAAATGTGAGGCATGGCCAGTGGCTAACGAGGGCATTGGACAGCCCAGAGGTGTCTCCCAACAGAGGAGCAAGACACCTGTGCCCTCCGTAGGTCTAGGTTTCCTTACTCCCTATATTTCTGACACTTACCACAGGGCTTGGAACATGGAAGATACTGGATGATGAGAAGGCCTTCTCCCCTCCTTCATGCCTGCCCTATGCCAGCCGTGCGTTCCACTAATGAATGCATTCCACTAATGTTTATCTGAGCACCAATCCCTATGATGACCCTGTAAGATAGGTCCCCCGTTTTCCAGGTGATAAAAATTCTCCAAGAGGTTCAGTGACTTGCCTAAGGGTCTCACGTGCTGAACAGAGGAACTGAAGGTCTAGTTTGAGTCCAAAGCTCTTTCCATTATATTACACTGTGTTAGGGTTCCAGAGAAAAGAACCAATAGGATAGATGACAGATGATGGATAAATGGATAGATAGATGGATAGATAGGAACGTATAAGGAATTGGCTTGCACAATTATGGAGGCAGGCCAAGTCCAAAATGTGCAAAGCTGATGTCTCAGTTTGAATCTGAAGATTGGAAGCTGCTGTGAAACAGAAAGAGCCTTTACCAGCCATGCATGGCAGCTCAAGTCTATAATCCCAGCACTCTGGGAGGCCGAGGCGGGCATATCTCCTAAGGTCAGGAGTTCAAGACCAGCCTGGCCAACATGGTAAAAGCCCATCTCTACTAAAATACAAAAATTAGCCAGGTGTGATGGCAGGTGATTGTAATCCCAACTACTTGGGAGGCTGAGATGGGAGAATGGCGTAAACCCAGCAGACGGTGGTTGCAGTAAGCCGAGATTGTGCCACTGCGCTCCAGTCAGGGCAGCTGAGCAAGACTCCGTCTCAAAAATAAAATAAAATAATAAAATAAAATAAAATAAAAGGTTATCAGGCAGGAAAAAAGCTAACGTCCCTGTTTGAAGGGCATCAGGCACGAGAATTCCCTCTTTCTCTGGAGAGAATCAGCCTTCTGTTCTGTTCAGACCTTCACCTGATTGGGGAGGCCATTACATTCTGGAGAACAGTCTGCTTCATCCAGTCTACCTACTTAAACGCTCATCTCATCCAAAACACCTTATTAGAAGCATCCAGAATAATGTTTCATCAAATATCTGGGCACCCCGTGGCCCAGTCAAGACATAAAGCAAACCATCACACATAGCCTCTCATAGGCATTTTAAAATTAATACCAGAAGCATTGCTCATGAGGAAAAGTTTCTATAGTTTGCAAGAGCTGTCTTATTTCTCAAATAACAGTCACATTTTTGGAAGTCTTACACTTATTTCCATTAAAACTTTACCTATTCAAGTTCCTAACAATTTGAAATCAAAGGCTAGCTCAACTCACCCTGGCCACTGACCTCTCAGTGCTCCATCCAGGAAGAGAGTGTCCCCTCAGGAGAGAAATAAGAAGACACTGTTTCTAAGGAGCATCAGCCCTTGGGCAGCACCAACGAATAACTTGCTAATTACACACTCTTTATGGTGTCTTTTTCAGATCTAGGTGGTAGGACTGTGGCTAATTGCTGGCTTTACCTGCCCTGCCAGTGGCCCCCTAGAGACAGGGACAGGCCCTGCTCATCTCCATGGGCTCCTGCCTGCTTGGTGTTCAGAGACGGCCCTTGTGCTGAACATGTCAGAAAACGCTCATCCCAGCTCCCCAGTAAATGAGCTCGGCTCTTCTTCTAGGTCATCCCGGAAGCTGTGCTGGGATCCCTGTGGTCACCTACAAATGCTACAAAGAAACCCAGCGTGAATCACAAATCCTGGAAGAAAGGGAGCTGCTTCTGTTCACGGTGGTTGTAAAGACGCCGGAGGGAGGTGGAACACATCAGAAGGCTGAGCAGGGTCTGAATCAGTTCAGATCGTGGCCGCTGAGTTGTGAAGAAGGAAGGCAAAGGGGGTGGAAGGAGCCTCAGAATGTGCTGGCAGCGCGTGGGAGGGAGGAGGGCAGAGCTGGCGGCAAGCAGAAGGCCTGTTATTAGGATAATTAGTATTATTTATTAAACATCTAGAAACTGCCAGCCATGTGCTAGCTATTGTCATAATCCAAATCAAAGAATTAGACCCAATGTCTCTGGAAAATCTTCCTATCGAACTGGGCAGGATGAAAAAAAAAAAAAAAAGCAGGCAAAGAAGCTGTGCTAAGGAAGTGTTTTAGGTGAAGAAAAGAGATCCCTCTAGAAAGAATCCAGCCAAGGCTAGGCACGGTGGCTCATGCCTGTAATCCCAGCACTTTGTGAGGCTGAGGTAGGCGAATCACCTGAGGTCAGGAATTCGAGACCAGCCTGGCCAACATGGTGAAACCCCTTCTCTACTAAAAATGCAAAAATTAGCCAAGTGTGGTGGCAGGTGCCTGTAATCCTAGCTACTCAGTAGGCTAAGGCAGGAAAATTGCTTGAACCCGGGAGGTGGAGGCTGCAGTGAACCAAAATTGTGCCATTGCACTCCAGCTTAGGCAAGAAGAGGAAATCTCCAAAGGAAAGAAGGAAGGAAGGAAGGAAGGAAGGAAGGAAGGAAGGAAGGAAGGAAGGAAGGAAGGAAGGAAGGAAGGAAGGAAGGAAGGAGGGAAGGAAGGAGGGAAGGGAGGGAAAGATCCAGCTTCATAGCACCAGGCAGCCCCTCTCCTCTTACCAAGCACCTAGAGATGGTGACAGGAGTTTGGGCCACATGGGGGCTGCTTCCTCCTCGGCTTTGGCCAAGGCAGCCACCTGCCATGGTCATGCAAACCAGCCCTGCTTTGTGATTCTGGCCATCAGACCACTTGCACCGGGTGCTTCTGCTCCAGGGCTGGCAGTGCCCGGTAAGCAGCAAGGCTTCCCAGGGTATCCAGGGCTCAGCACGCCATTCCTACTTGCCAGACACCCGGGGTTTGGAAACAAAGATGAACAGACCAACCTGCCCCCAAGAACCTCACAGCCTGTGGAGGAGCTTTCAGTCTGCCCTTGGGAGAGGTTATGGCTGATCCATAAGCAAACTGACATAGGAGTCAAGGGGATGAGTGTCCTCACCGAGTGGGAGAGCAAGGGGCGAGCTATGATTCTAGCCATTGTCTCAACGGCCATGTCCTCTTCACACATTTAAGGACTAACAATGCTCAGTAAGGTCTAATGGGCAGCTCTGCCTAATCCTCCCACACCCAAAAGAGCAGGCTGTTTGATTTCTAACTCCTTAACACAGATAATGCTTGAAGATCTGTGGCTCTGATGTGACATTAGCTCGTTTTCCAAGTTCAGCTGTAAAACACAGGCTGAGTTATGGTGTATGAGGTCTCAGGCAAATTCACACTGGCCTCTATTAAATTGTATGAGGTTAAGAAATATATTGGATTATGGGGACATATATTCTGCTAACCAAAATTACACACCAGCCATTTGTCATATCCGCATGGGTGTCACTAAATCAAGGCTCTAAAGGTGAAGGCACGGGTTGGAATTATACCATCAGTGTCTCTGCTACAGCACAATCAGTCTGGGGTAAGGAGGGGGATCTTGATGAGTGTGGACTGCGAGAGGAGGGTCTCCCTTCTCACTCGTCTCTGCACGCATCTGCAGCACTCAGGTACCTGTAGCACGGGAGCCGACAGCAAACAGTTCCCATCACGGTAAATCACTGTGTCAAATGGGCCAGGCAGACCTTGGGATACCCCATTAGAGTTACAAACGTATTTCCTGGAAAAGCGGAAGGTGAACTGGTTCCCAGAGGAAAGGGGAGCTGCTCAGTAGGCCGAAGAGCAGAAGGGAGGCATGCCCCTCCCAGACTTTACTTCCCACTCTCAGAGCTGCGTTTGCTTTCTCGGCTTTGCAGCCCGTTTCCCAACACACACAGATCTCCCCACACCCACACAGCCGTCACACCCACCATATGTTCAGAATGTCAGAGCAGGGAGGCAGCCCTGCCCAACCCCCTAATTTTTCAGACAGATCCACTGGGGCATTACGATAGGGGTGTGGTCCTCAGCCTCCCTCGCATGGAAAATGTCACACGATGTGTGATGTGTCCCCTCCCTGTATCCCTGTTTATCCACGAAGTCAGCCAGAAGGGCTGGTTGGGTCAGCTTCAGAAGAAGAGACAGGTGATTCTCGGAAAGAAATGATTTTTCCCCGGGAAATACAGCAACTGCCTATGACCCCCTCCTCCCATCCTCCTCCTCTCCCTCCCTCCCATGGGGAGCTCAGAGAGAGGTATCAGGACCAGGCCCCTTGAGTCAGGCCTGTGACACAGCCCAGCCAGAGGGCTCAGGAGCCAAGTTACAAGGCTCATTTTGGTTGCCCGCTGTGTGCACAGCTAGGAAAAGAACAACGCGTGCACACAGGCTGTCTCCCAGGAGCGTCTCTCAGAACCTGGAGGGAAAATGGAACCACCCATGTGGCACTGGGATCTTCTATTGCCTGAAATTTCCTTTAACGCACTTGAGAAGAGACAGCGTCATTGAGGTGTGCATGAGAAGCCGCCCTCGCTCAAACCCTTGGAGTGGATGTGGCACTGGAAGGACCCTAACCAGGAGCCTGCGCCTCAGGGACAGCCGCTGCAAGCTCTCCACACACTACTAAGTCGGCTCCAGAGGGCTCCTGGTTAGCAGAGTGGATGTGCGAAGGACAGGAGGTTTTCATTGGCGAAACGAAAGAGTGGAAGGTACAGGATTAGCTGCCACACATGCCCAGGTGCCACCACCTCTGCACATGAAGGACATGAAAGGCCAGTGTGCAACAGGGAGATGCGGGGGTTCCCACTAGGCAAAGGAGAACAGCCAAGCAGCAGGAGTCCAGCTTCCTGCAACAGTGACGGGGCAGGGAGGCTCTCCAAGATGTAAGCAGCAGCAGGGTGTTCCTGCTAGGGTGAAGACCAGACCCAACTGGACAGCTGTCTGTCAGGGGAGGAAGGCAACGTCCTGACCCACCATCCCCACCATCCATACCTCTGCCAGAAGGAGGCCTTAACGTAGCCCCCAGCTGATTCACATGGAGCTCTGGGAGGCCCCTCTGCTCAGGGAGACCAGCCTACAGGGGGGTTAGCCCGGAGAGTCACCACTGGGAGGGGGAACAGAGCGGAGTGCTGCAGGAAAGAACAGGATTGGAGAGTGAGACTGGCCAGGGGCGTGTGCTTCCTCCAGTGCTTTTAGCTGCTTTGGGAGAGGCACAGAGCAGGTGGAGAGTTGGATTTCATCAGGGCTGTCGATTTTCCGAGCGGGAGAAGGGAATCACTGATGCAATGCGTGACAGTAGGGAGGGCATTGTGAGCAGAGGGGTGGATAGTGCATCTCCCAACGATGGCCGTGACACTGTCCCCCACTCCACTTGCTCCTCAACAGTGTCTCCTGGACACCTCTCCATGGAGAGTTGGGGATGATGGTCCTTCCCTTGTATCTTGGAAGGAGTGGGGCTGAGACTCATCTGCAATTGACAGAATGTAGCAGATGTGACTTTGGAGCCTTGCCCATGTAAGTGGTGGGTTCTGCTTGTTTGGCTGGACACTGGCCGTGGAGACCCGAGTGCAGCCGTGTGAAACACCAGTCATGAGAAGTCTGGGTCTTTTCCAGCTTCTCCTGGTGGCCTCCAGATGATTCCAGTCCCAGCCCCAGAAGGTGGCATGGCCCTCCCCCTTGGCAGAGGGCCCAAGGCACAGCTGGTGTCCCCCTGGCATGGATGCTGGGTCCGTTGCTGGCACCTCCCCACAAGGACCCCTTTGAGAACCAAATTGCTGGGGCAGGAGAAAGTAATGTGAACAGATCGCGATACGTGCTTTGCTGTCGTCGTCCTAAAATACTCCCTTGAGAGGCGTCTCCACATTTGCCTGGGTGCTTAGGTCTCAGATGTCTTGGAAGGACAGGTCTGCAAGGGTGGCTGGTGCCTGACTTGGGTCCAGGTCAGACCCCGGCTGGAGGCCTGTTGCAGAGGCAGTAAAATGCCGTTTTCATCTTCCTGCTCCCTCCCTGCCTTTCCTTCCATGCAAATAAGTTCCAGATCAGCCCCAAACTGGAACACACACCAGGTACCTGATGACCTGGCTGCACCCATTCTGAGCTCTATAACCTGGATTCAAGTCAGACCCAAGCACCAGCCAATGATGGTTCCAGGGCAGGGCTGTCTGTGATGACAAGACTAAGATCCCCCAAGGGACAGAGCCCCACCTGGGGTCCATTCCTTGTTCTCCTGTACAAAGACATCAGAGGACACACCTCGGACCCATGCTGGGCTCCAGCTCTTCGTCACCAAAGAGCGGAGGGACAAAAAGCAGGTCTTCTCTGAAATGCGTTGATCTTCTCTGCCTTGTCTCAGCCAGCCCCAGGATATCCACCTCTGCCATCGGGATCCTGGCTACCGTGGGAATGAAGAGGTGACTTTTGAAAGTCACCAGTACCTTCTTCCTTCAGCAAGGAGACTGGAATGAACCTCCAGAGACGGGCAGCTGCCCCTCTGTTCAGGGCAAAAGCCCTAGGCAGCTCTTTCAGTGACGCGGGTATGCAGCTGAGGCCGTGAACGTCCACCCCCTGCCCCGGGAGGCTCCATGCAGAGACTGTTCTGACTGTATGTGGATGTGTGGATGGTGTATGTGCGTGCGTATGGTGTGGGTATGCTGTGTGTGTGTGTGTGTCTGTGCACGTGTGCACCCCCCACCTCAGGCCACAGTGCCAATACAAATGGACTAAGCCACTGCTGGCTGCACTGAGGAGATTGGAAACAGGGAAAAGGGACAGGGAGGGGCTGGATGTGCCGGGATGGGGTGGGAAGGAGGGGAGCCGGTGCCTTGGGAGAGCCTGCGTAGACACAGAGCAGAACAGGACTTGTCTAACCTTCCGTCGGAGGCAAAGAGTGAAAAAGCCAAAGAGAAAAAGAAACAAAGCGGAGATTTCCCATCTGAGCATGAGGCGCAGAACCCACAGTGACAAATGATGCAATCAGACACCAGAGGCTGCTCAGGTTTCTGTGCAAATGAAGAGAAAAATTTGAAAATGTGGCTGAAACCCAAACCCCAAATGTCAGTGTAATCTGAGGAGTGTCTGCTCCGAGCAGGAGGAAAATCAGCCTCTGGGAAGCAGCTCAGGCCTCCTCTCCTGTCCAGGCTGGGGATGAAGTGAGGGGCTTGCAGAATGGGGATCCTCTACCCAGGGGCTTGGGCGGCTGCAGGGCCTCAGCACTTCCTGCCATGATGGAGACGAGCAGAAGCCACGTTAGGAGCAGCAGGACTGACGAAATCACAGGCAGTCTCATTCTCATCACGGGTCTCCAGACAATGCAAAGTCCCCCTCAGACCCATCACCACGGCCCCTGTTAATGGAGAGACCCACACACTACTCACACCCAAATGTGCGTTGTAAACGTTTTGATGACTACATCTCACTACAATTGGCTTCTTCCCTATTCCTAATGGCTTTACTGGATGCACCGAAAGCCATCATTCTGAGAAGCGTACATAGGCTTCACTGAACTCCTAAAGGGGCTCCGGGTACACATGTGGCCGAGAAGCCCGGCGGGCAGTGGTGCTGCCTTATCTCATCCCTGTGGTTGTGTCGCAGCCAGATGGGGTCAAGGAGGCTGCCCACAGCCGAGCGGTGGGGCGCAGAGGCTCGTTCTGGCTCTCCAGCCCCAGAGACCGG
Organism: Macaca fascicularis; assembly: GCF_037993035.2. Taxonomy (NCBI): domain Eukaryota; kingdom Metazoa; phylum Chordata; class Mammalia; order Primates; family Cercopithecidae; genus Macaca; species Macaca fascicularis. The sequence goes on from NC_088386.1 coordinate 2,912,508, forward strand.
GGCCCCACAACTTCCAGGTGCCTCCCCCGACCCCAGGCCCACTCTGCTTCCCCCAAAGACACACTGAGCTCCGTGACAGATCAGCACAGAGCTGGGCAGGGCATAAGCGAACGGCGGCTTCAGCCAGCTGAGGACCTGACTCACAACCCCTAGGCTGCAGTCAAGGCAGGACCTGGTCTCATTCACCGTTTACTTCCGTGGCCTACGCGGCAGCTGGCACAAGAAAGTGCCTGAGCCTGATGGACGCGTGTAGAAAGAATGCATGAGTGAGAGAGAGAGGGAGACAGGGAGAGAGAGTGAGAGAGGGAGGGAGAGGGAGAGAGAGAGGACACCAATCCTCCGTGGTTTCTCATGCCTGCCCTGTGGGAGAGGCCAGTGAGCCTGCACAAGTTGATGCCCGGACCTATCCTTTGAGGTCCCCGGTCTAATGACTGGCAAACCAACGGGGATGGGGGGATGCTAGAACCTCTGGCTAGAACCTCTCATTTCAGGAATTCTAAAGCCTTCCAACCAAAGTCTTTTAGAACAGGTGGGGTTTGAGAGTGGGGGAGGGGAGGAGAAGACGCCTGCGCACACCCAGGCTTGCTCCGCCCTGTTTATGCTCAGCCCTGTAGATGCCTGGCCCAGGGTCTGTGTCCCCAGTGGGTAGCAGGAGTCTGCAGCCACCAGGACCTTGGATGGTATCGTTGTTGAATGAATGGTATCGTTGTTCACGCATGGGCACTGTGGCCCATCGTATTCTTGTTAATGACACCACAATCTCTCCCATCCCAGGTCCCTTCTCCCAGTATGACGTGGCCCTCCTCTGACAGGAAGACAGGGCCTGTGTGCCTTTACCTTGAATCCGGGAAGGTCTGTGACTGCAGGGAACTGGCACTGTGTGACTTCCAGGCCAGGTCATAAGGACTACAGCACTTCTGCCTGGCTGTCTTGAAATCAGCACTGTGCTGTGAGGAACCCAGGCCAACCACGTGGAGAGGTCACACACAGAGGTCACCAGCAGAGGTTGAGGAGCTCCCAGCTGACAGCTTGCATCAACCACCAGGCCCACAAGCAACCAGCCTTCAGATGGCTTCAGCACTAGACTTCACCTCTTCCCAGTGAAACCCAGACACCACAGAGCAGGGACAGGCCGTTCCCACAGTGTCCTCTGTACGGTCCTGGCCCACACAATCCAGAGCACAATTGATGGAGGCAATAAACAAGAAATTATTCAGCAACACATGCTAGGGATGGCGAGGAAGACTTCAGTCATGACCACTGCGATAGGTACAGGCACCATGGCAACGGGTGCTTGCAGCCAGGGAGAGAGGTGGGTTCAACTCCAAACACAGTGTGGACAAGAGGGAGTTTACAACCGAGGCGTAGGGTAGGGGCCAGTGGATGGAAAATAACAAAGAGGACCCATGAGGGGTAAGGGGACTTTAGGCTAAACCGACTCCACAGGATTCCTGGTGAAGACAGGCCAGAATGGTCAGACGTCCCCTGGGGGATGGTGGAGGATCAGATATGGAAGGTGATGAGTTATTGAGATAAAGGTTTCTTGCTAACCTGACCTAGCAGGGTTCTTGCTGAAACTGGAATTTACAAGGACATGCACAGACGGGCCTAGAAGGAAGTTCAGGAGCTGGACCAGACTCACATTTGGCCAAGCAGAGAAACTTTCTCAGTCCCCTCTGACGTTCAAGGGGAAAAAAAGACGTTCTTCTTTCCTTTGCATGATGTAACTCCATTTTCTTGTTGGGCCACTTTTTGTTTATTAAAGACAAATGAATCATCTGCTGGGACTTGGTAGTAATGAGCGGAATTTAGTTTCTACAAAAATGAAAGAAAAACAAAGAGTAATTGTTAGAACAAACATAAACTCAGTTTCTGAGTCCAGAAGGCAGTAAGCCGGTCAAGAAGATTTCTAGACGCTGGGCCTGAAGCCCCTTCAGCTGGAGCAGACAAGTGACAGCTCTTCCTGGTTTGCAGGTTGGAGGTCACAAAGGTTTTCCATGCATGAGCTGTTGAGGTGGCTTCTCTGAAGCTTCTATCAAGTAGTCCAGCTTCACCTTGCTGGGCTTCGGGAAAACTGGCAATTCCAAGCCAGGAGGATGAGGAAAATTGGAAATGGCCATTTGGAGAGTAATAGGCAAATATTGAAGGAAACTAGAAGAATACAGGATCCAGTCCAGATTACAGGTAGATCATACAAACGGGAAGACCATGGACAGGGCCAGGACCTAATACTGGGTAAGGAATCGCTGTCAGGGGTCATGAGCCTGTCAGTGAGGGGGCAGTGCAGATGATGGGCCCAGGTTCAGAGGCAAGGACTGCAGCTAAGAAAGAACAGGGAATGATGACCAGAGGTGTCCAGAGGCCAGAACACTGGGGACTCCGGCCTGCAGCCACATGGCCGGGGCCCAGGGATGGTAGAGGAGTGGACCAAAGGGCCCGTTCTGAGGAAGAGAGAAGAGGCAGGGGGAGGAGATGGATCCACCGCCATGACCAAACACCTCTCATCAGGTCCCAACTCCAAGACTGGGATGTGTAGGGCAGGCCAGCCATGTCCCAGTCCATCTAAGCTGCCAGAACAGAACGGCACAGACGGGGAGGCCAGTGAACTACAGAGATTCCTTTCTCCTGGTTGTAGAGGCTGGAAGTTTGAGACCCAGGTCCTGGCGGATTCCAGTCTGTGAGGACCACTTCCTGGTTCACAGACAGTCATCTTGCCATTTCCTCACACGGCAGCAGGGGTGAGGGGGTCTCTCTGGGACCTCTTTTACAAGGGCGCTGATCCCATTTACGAAGGCACCACCCTTATGACACAATCACTTCCCAAAGACCCCACCTCCTAATGCCCTCACAGGGGGATTAGGTTTCTTATGTATTTATTTATTTTTGAGATGCAGTCTTGCTGTGTTGCCCAGGCTGGAGTGCAGTGGCACAATCTCAGCTCACTGCAAACTCCCCCTCCCAGGTTCACTCCTGCCTCAGCCCCCCAAGTAACTGGGATTACAAGCGCCCACCACCACACACAGCCAATTTTTGTATTTGTAGTAGAGATGTGGTTTCACTGTGTTGGCCAGGCTGGTCTCGAACTCCTGACCTCAAGAGATCCACCTGCCTTGGCCTCCTAAAATGCTGGGATTACAGGCATGAACTACTGTGCCCAGCCGGCATTAGGTTTCAACACATGGATTTTGGGGAAACACAAACGTTCAGGGCCCTGCCTGTGCCCTCCAGGACAGAGGCAGGACAGGGACTTGAGCCCAGAGCCCCCGTGCCCCGTGCCCTGCAGCTCGGAGGTGGGGGAGAAGGCAGTCAGGCCCAGGCGGACATGGCATTGTGGCCCCTGCCCCACAAGGAAGGCTGCTCAGTAGCTAAACAAGTGCACCAAGTGGGAGGGGGCAAGTCTCGGCTCCCCCAGGCAGGCAGCTCTCTCTCTGGGAAAGCATTCAGCCCTACAGCAGGTCCCACCCCCACTTCCAGGACCCAGAGGGAATAGCAGTGTGTGCGGAGACGGGAATAGCCCTGGCACAGTCAGGGGCAGCAACCCCCACTCAAATCCTGGCTGTGTCATCCTGCCCGCCCCGGGCCTCAGTCTCCCCAACGGAGGGGCGGTCCTGCCTCCCTGCTGAGGGTAGAGAAGGTGTTTCTATGGTGGCGCCGTGCAGGCCTGCCAGGCTCAGTGGTCTTTCTCCCTTCTCTTACGGAGAACCAGAAGTCAGGGAAGGAGGAAAACGCCGCGCCCAGGACGGGATTTGCCAGGACCTCGGGTCAGCCCAGCCTCCTCCAGGCAGACCACGGCTGGAAGGGGTTTCCTCAGCAGAACTGAGGGGCCCTGAGAACAGAGCGGCACAGGCCATCCCTCTGTCCGAGGACAGCCACCAGCCCATGTTCCTAGGAGCAGCTGTAGTTTCCACTCCCTCCGACTCTGACCCCTTCTGGCCGGCACATGCTCCCACATTCCCTGTCACAGCCTTCCCACACAGCCCGGATCCCACAGAGCAGGGCTCACCTGGTGCACCCCACTGCGAGGCTGATGGTGGCAAGCCGGGTTGTGTCCAGAGCAGGGAGGCGAGGGGTCTGGAATTTAGTCTTATTTGGAGGGGCTGAAACAGAGAGAGGCCGGGTGTGGTGGCTCACGCCTGTAATCCCAGCACTGTGGGAGGCCAAGACAGACTGACCACCTGCGGTCAGGAGTTCCAGACTAGCCTGGTCAACATGGTGAAACCCCATCTCTACTAAAAATACAAAAATTAGCCAGATGTGGTGGCAGGTGCCTGTAATCTTAGCTACTCGGGAGGCTGAGGCAGGAGAATTGCTTGAACCCAGGAGGCGAAGGCTGCAGGGAGCCGAGATCATGCCACTGCACTCCAGCCTGGGTGACAGAGACTCCATCTCAAAAGAAAAACAAAAGAACAGAGAGAGAATGCTGAATGATGAATATTTCCCCTGAGAGAAAAACAAAATTGGCGTGTGTGCAAATGTATATTATCTGTATGTGTGTGTGCTTGTGTACACACGTGCACTTGTGTGTGTGCATGTATGTGTGTGCATAGATGTGTGCATAGATGTGTGTCCTTGTGTGTGCCATCCTGCTGCCTGCTGCCTCTTAGCAGCACTTCCTGGAAGCAGTGGCTCCTCTCACTAATTTCTGGGTCAGACCTGGCCGGGGTGAATCATGTGTGAGCCGAGATGCTTCTTTGCGATGAGCTCAAGTGTGACAGATGATGCCACGTGGGAGATGACCTGGCGCTGCTGTCCTGCTGCCCCTTGGCCTTGTGCCATTCCCAACATCTGGCCCTTCCCGCACCAGGCCTTTTGCTACCCTGGCCTTTTCTTTCCTTCCTTCTCCTAATTGGTGTGTGTGGCCCCCTTTGCTCTGTTGCACCCAAGAACTGTGGCTCTGACTCATTGCTGATGGCAGGGGTCTGGGGCTTTCCAGGTATCATGCAAATAGGATATGAAAACACGTCAAAGTGAACACCTACAAACCAAGGTGATAACTGCAGAAGAAATAGGATAATGCTGATATGGTTTGGATCTGTGTCCCCACCCAAATCTCATGTCAAATGGTAATCCCCAATGTTGGGGGAGGGACCTGGTGAGAGGCGATTGGATCATGGGGGCAAATTTCTCCCTTGCTGTTCTCACAATAGTGAGTGAGTTCTCACGAGATCTGGTTGTTTGAAAGTGTGTGGCACTTCTCCCTTCGCTCTCCTGTTCCACCGCGGTAAGACAGTCTGGCTTCCCATTTGTTTCCATTATGTCCTTGTGTGTATGTGTGCATTGTGTTGCATGTATGTGTATTGTGTGGGCATTTGTGTGTGTGCATGTGCACATGCATGTGGCCACACATTGGCCCTGCTGACTGCCCTGTGCACCTGGGGTACTGTCATGCAAGGTGGGTCCTGTGGCTCCCTCCACAAAGTTAGAATCCAGGGGGAGAAATTGAAGGCAGAAGACTGGCCACACCCAGCAGATTCACTGCCCTCCACAGCCAGGCCCAGGAATGGGCTACAGGGAAGACCATGGTGCAGGACAGTGAGGCCTTGGGCAGCAGATATCAGGCTAGGATCCAGCAAAGACAGAGGGCCCAGCACAGGCAGGCAATAAAATTAAGGATGCTGGGACACAGCCTCCCATAGAGCATTGGACCCAAGAAGTGGGGGACTCTGCCAGGCTGCTGGGGTTTAAGTGTACAGCTGTCTTCCTGTGGGCCTGGAACATTTTGAGGGCTTGGGGCTGTGGTATTGGGGGTTGTACTTGGTGAGGCGCTAAGTCGATTTTGTGTTGCTGTAAAGGAATACTCGAGCCAGAGTAATTTGTAAAGAACAAATATTTATTTGGCTCATGATTCTGATGGTTGGCAAGTTTGAGATTGAGCATCTGCACTTGGGGAGGGCCTCAGGCTGCTTCCACTCCTGGCAGAAGGTGAAGGGGAACGGGTGTGTGTAGTGATCACGTGGCGAGAGAGGAAGCAAGAGAGACGGGAGGTGCCAGGTTCTTTTCAACAGCTAGCTCTCAGTGGAAAGCAACAGAGCAAGAACTCACTTGCCCCAACCCTGAGAGGGGACATTCATCTATTCATGACGGATCCACCTCCATGAACCAAACACCTCCCATCAGGTGCCAGCTCCAATATTGGGATCGAATGTCAACACGAGGTTTGGAGGGGACAAACTTACAAACCAAAGCAGGCACCCAGACAGGAGCTTCAGCTCCACACAGACCGCAAATGACCCCATGCCAACGAACTGTGTAGGGAGGACCCTGCCATAGGCCCTGGGCATCAGGGTAGGTCTGTCAGGGGCAGGCAGCGCTCAGACCTGCAGGGGTGTTCTCGCAGATGCCACCCTCCGTGGGCACTGGGTGCCCTTGACTTCTGGAGAAAGCTGTTTCCCACGGGCAGCATTACAAGTGCAAATGAAGGCTCTGGAGTCCCGGTTGGAACCCCAGCTCCACTTCCTACTATCCGTAGCAGAGTAACTGTCTGAGCTCCCTGGTTGTTCAAATGAGCCTGCGGACCTCCCTCAAGTGATCCTGTGGGAGCTGAATTGGGCCAGTCGAGCAAGGGCCCCAGCACAGTCCCTGGACACTCCCAGAATGTTACTCCCTCCAGCTGGAGGGCTCCCGCCCTGGCGAGGAGGGCTCTCCAAGAAGCCATGAGCACAGTCCTACCACCCAATCCCCACAATATAAAAGGTGGCAGAGCAAGGCAAGGAGGCTCCAATAGAAAGGGACATTCACCAGCTCCTTCCCCCATCTCAAATTGTCCCCGCCTTTCCTCTCTGAATTTGGGCCGTCACTTCTCACGTGCCTGACATACGACAGGCTTGCCTCCCCACCCCAGTCTCAGAGCACCACCCAGCCCAGCATCTTTCAGGGAGTCAGCCCAGCGTGGCCACACTGGGAGCAGCATGTAGACGGTGCATGCTGGGCAAGGAAGGGAGGGGTGGCCAGGGCATGGCCACTCCCCTGTGCTCAGTCCCCCAGCCTTCCATTGATGCTAGGGTGAGTGCTCTCCCTCAGCAGGAAGCACAGAACAGCTCAGGTGCGGGATGTGGCAGGGCTCAGCACACACCCTGGGCAGAGGGGGTGCAACTTGCTTCCATCCATTTCCCCAGTATCTGCAACCCTTAGCACGGAGGCTGCTATTGGTGATCTCGTCTGGCTGATAACAAACCCTAGCCAAATTCCACCTCAGCCCCATCGGTGCAGGCTCTGCCTTCACCCAGCACTGAGGCCCTCTGCACTGTCCCCCTTACCGCCTTTGTGATTAGTGGGACGAAGCAAACCAGAACCTCGCATGGTGCACCCCCTTCATGCATGTATCCTGCGTGGCTGCAGCTCACAAGGCCAGAATCTTCTTGAGGTCCGGCACCTTCCTGTTGTCTCTTTGCCCACATACAGCATCCACAAAGTGATTGTATTAGTCCATTCCCACACTGCTATAAAGAACTACCTGAGATTGGGTAATTTACGAAGAAAAGAGGTTTAATTGATTTCACAGTTCTGCAGGCTGTACAGCAAGTACAGTCGGGGAGCCTCAGGAAACTTACAATCATAATGGAAACAAACGGGAAACCAGACTGTCTTACCGCAGTGGAACAGGAGAGCGAAGGGAGAAGTGCCACACACTTTCAAACAACCAGATCTCGCGAGAACAGCAAGGGAGAAATTTGCCCCCATGATCCAATCGCCTCTCACCAGGTCCCTCCCCCAACATTGGGGATTACCATTTGACATGAGATTTGGGTGGGGACACAGATCCAAACCATACCAGTGTTATCCTATTTCTTCTGCAGTTATCACCTTGGTTTGTAGGTGTTCACTTTGACGTGTTTTCATAACCTATTTGCATGATACCTGGAAAGCCCCAGACCCCTGCCATCAGCAATGAGTCAGAGCCACAGTTCTTGGGTGCAACAGAGCAAAGGGGGCCACACACACCAATTAGGAGAAGGAAGGAAAGAAAAGGCCAGGGTAGCAAAAGGCCTGGTGCGGGAAGGGCCAGATGTTGGGAATGGCACAAGGCCAAGGGGCAGCAGGACAGCAGCACCAGGTCATCTCCCACGTGGCATCTTCTGTCACACTTGAGCTCATCGCAAAGAAGCATCTCGACTCACACATGGTTCACCCTGGCCAGGTCTGACCCAGAAATTAGTGAGAGGAGCCACTGCTTCCGGGAACTGCTAAGAGGCAGCAGGCAGCAGGATGGCAACTCCAGGGTCCCTCGATGAGGCAGGACAACCCTGGGCAATAATTATGCCAGTGCCCACTGAGCTTTGAGGCTCCCCAGGAACAGGGGCACTGGGCCCTCCTCACAGAGTTGGTTTTAAGACTTTTAAAGAACATATTTTCTTTCATTATTATTATTATTATTATTATACTTTAAGTTCTAGGGTACATGTGCACAACGTGCAGGTTTGATACATAGGTATACATGTGTCATGTTGGTTTGCTGCACCCATCAACTCGTCATTTACATTAGGTGTTTCTCCTAATGCTATCCATCCACCAGCCCCCCACTCCCCGATACACCCCAGTGTGTGATGTTCCCCTCCCTGTGTCCATGCGTTCTCACTGTTCAACTCCCTTATGAGTGAGAACATGTGGTGTTTGGTTTTCTGTTCCTGTGTTAGTTTGCTGAGAATGATGGTTTCCAGTTTCATCCATGTCCCTGCAAAGGACATGAACTCATCCTTTTTTATGGCTGCATAGTATTCCATGGTGTATATGTGCCACACTTTCTTAATCCAGTCTATCATTGATGGACATTTGGATTGGTTCCAAGTCTTTGCTATTGTGAATAGTGCTGCAATAAACATATGTGTGTGTGTCTTTATAGTAGCATGATTTTTAATCCTTTGGGTATATACCCAGTAGTGGGATGGCTAGGTCAAGTGGTATTTCTAGTTCCAAATCCTTGAGGAATCGCCACACTGTCTTCCACAATGGTTGAACTAATTTGCACTCCCACCAACAGTGTAAAAGCGTTCCTATTTCTCCACATCCTCTCCAGCATCTGTTGTTTCCTGACTTTTTAATGATCACCATTCTAACTAGTGTGAGATGGTATCTCATTGTGGTTTTGATTTGTATTTCTCTGATGACCATTGATGATGAGCTTTTATTCATGCATTTGTTGGCTGCATAAATGTCTTCTTTTGAGAAGTGTCTGTTCATATCCTTCGCCCACTTTTTGATGGGGTTGTTTTCTTTTTTTAAAAGAACATATTTTCCTAAAAGAAAAGCAGAGCAGAAATTAGCTCGTCCCAGGGGTGTGGCAGAGCACTTCCCACCAGTCAGGAAACCACCACCATATCTGTCGCAATGCCGGACGCCTTCTTCAGTGCCGCCTCTGCACATGCCAGGGAAGGCACAGGCCCACATGCACCGGGAAACATAGCACTTTAATCCGTGACCAGTTTTCCCACGGCAGCCTGGGTCCCATGGGTTTGGTTTTCTTTGCTATATGCATTTATTTATCATTGCTGCGTGTACTGGGGTCCCCACGAACTCTTTCAGTCAATGCCTTTCTAGAAGAACTCACAGAACTCTGAAAAGCTGGTAACACCCACAGCTCTGGTGTATTACAGTGAAAGGACAAGAGATGTAGATCCGCAAAGGAAAAGGGTGCGTAGGGCAGGGTCCAGGAAAGGCCAGGAATTCCATGGGCAGTGCTGGGTTCTCCAGTTGCCATGCGTGACTGCGTGTATGAAGTGTGCCCATCCAGGGTTCCAGTGGGGTCAGTCACCTAGGCACTGGGAACCCCTATGACTGACCTCCGCTACTGTCCCCAAGCCCCAGAGGCCAAACAATATTCAGCACAGCTCAGGATCCCAGGCAAACAAAAACAGGCCTTCGTCATCACTGTGGGCTGAATTGTCCCCATGCTGAAGCCCTAACTCCAGTGTCTCAGAATGGGACCGTGTGTGGAGAGAAGGACTTTAAAGAGATGATGAAGGTAAAACGGATCGTGTGGGCAGGTCCTAATCCAGAACGCTATGTTCTTACAAGAAGAAGAGGTGAGGACAGAGACACAGAAGGAAGGCCACGTGAGGAGAGGCAGCCACCTCCAGGCCGAGGAGAGAGCCCTCAGGAGAAACTACCCTGCCCACACCTCTACCTTAGGCCTGCGGCCTCCAGAACTGTAAGGAAGTGAGCTTCTGCTGTTGAAGCCCAGCCTGCAGCACTCAGCTATGGCGGCGCTGGAAAGCCCTGGACGGCTCAGCTCGCCACAAATCACACTGTTAGCAGGGATTCTGTGTGGCCCACAGCCTCACATCTGCAAAGATACACAAAGACCCTCTTCTCAAGCAGACACTCCCAGGCTCAGAAGTTACCCCTCAGGAACCAGGAAAGGGCCAGCTCTGCAGACTTCTGGAAAGGCCAGGGTTTGGGCAACTCACCCCTGCAGAATTAACCCTTTATTGTACACTCCTGCAATGAATCACCACCACTTCAGCGGCTTAAAAAAAACACAGTTGAACTGGTCTTGTCCCACTGGACCTAAATCAAGGCATTGGCAGGGTTGGTTCTGTACTCTCCAGGGCAGAATCCATTTCTTTGTGGAGGTAGGACGGAGGTCCCCATTTTCTTGGTGGTTGTCAAGCTTCCAGAGGCTGCCCCACCCTTGGCTCATGGCGCCTCCTCCGTCTTCAGCAAACTGAGTCCTTTATAGGTTGCACCTCTCTGACCCTCCTCTTCCGTCTTCCACTTCCACTTGTTTAAGGACTTGTGTGATCAGATTGAACCCACTTGGATAATTCAGGATGCTCTCTCCACTGTGAGGGCCTTAACTTAATCGCAACTGCGAAAGTCCGCCTGAAAGTAAGATATTCACAGGTTTCCGGAATTGGAGTGTGGGTATCTCTGGGGGCATTGTTCTGCCTGCCACATGGCGTCCAGCCGAAAGCACTCTGATGGAACAGAAGAAGGGTCCAGGAGTGACACCACATCAGCTCGGGGTTCCCGGGCACTTCCTTCTGGAGACTGTCTGGACCCATACCAAGTGCAATTGACTATCCAATGCCTCCTTGATATTTCTGGGAAACTCAAGGGGCTTTCTCAGTGCTTGGCCCCTCGACCCCTGACCGGCCCCTCCCACTGAATTCTTTCTCTCATTTCTGACTTGCAGCTAACCCATAATCATCGCTTGCCCATGAATGAAACATCAGCCCCTTCCCTTGACCTACACACACAGACAGGTGCATACCACAACCCCGACAGGCCTCCCTGCAGCAGGCTTTCCCTCAGGCCCGGGGAGTCCACCCTGCAGCCCCTGCACACTCGTGGCCTGAAGTCTCTCAGACGGACCACGGCGGCAGAGCCTCTTCTCTCCTGCCTCTCCCCTGCTCTCCTGGGGAGAAAGGTTCAAAACACTCCTCTCTTTCTCTGTGTGTGCATCTGCCTCTGTATCTCTCTCTGTGCTTCCACCTCTGTCTCTTTTTCTCTCTCATACTTTACATCTGCCTCCAACCCATCAGCAAATCCTAGCAGCCTCTTTGTTGGGACTGAGTCCAGAACTCCCTCCCTCCGCCTTCACTGCCACCATCTGATCCGAGCCACTGCCACCACTCCCCTGGGCTGCCGTGGAACCTAACGAGGCCACTGCTTCCTCACTGCTCTGTGCCCGGACTTCTACTGCGTTTGGGGAGAAAGGTTCAAAACACTCCTCCCATTTGCCCACGGCAAGGCAACCTCATCCCCACGCCCAGCAGAGAATTTCCTGTTGTGCCTGTAGCTTTCAAACACCCCCAGCAAGGGCAGGGTTGGAATTTAAATGAGACCATGAGCCCCTTCTTCTTTCCAGCTCAGCCTGGAGTGGGCGTGAGGGGCAGCACACTCAGGGTGTATTGGGGTACAAGTGACAGAAGAGTAACAGTCACCATTTAGAATATTTGTTGGGTTTTGTCAAGAAAACTGGAAGTGAGTGACTCTAGGCTCTTGGGTCAGGGCCGCCATCACAGGAAACAGGAAGAAAGGCAGGAAGTGACAGAAAGAGCTCCTTCCTGTGAAGCTCGGTTGTTTTATGAGGGGACAGAACGTTTTCCCAGAAGCCCCCAGCCAACTTCCCCTCAGGCCTCATCAATCAGAACTGAGTGACACGCCCACCACTACAGGGGCTCCTGACAGAGAAATAGGATTATTGATTGATGTGAACCAATCATGAAACTCCCTTCTGCCTGGGGGCTCAGCTTCCCTGAGGACACTGTCCATCCTGATACCTGAACAGGATGGGGGTTCTTGCAGCAAGAAAGAGTGGTGTGGGGGAGGCAGCCAGCTCTTCTGCCCATCTGGAAGTGAGGGTGCGGCAGCCTCTCATGGAGTAAGCGTCGCCTGTGCCCCTGCCCTGGGTGCGTCGACCTAGGAGCTGGGTGCCAGTGAGCAAGAGGTGGTCCCTGCCTCGCCCAGGCCTGGGGCATGCAGGCAGACATGTGAGCAGGGGTGCCAGAGAGTGTCAGAGACACAGTAGAAGTCCCTGCGCAGAGCAGTGAGGAAGCAGTGGCCTGGTTAGGTTCCACGGCAGCCCAGGGGAGTGCTGGTGGGGGCTCGGATCAGATGGTGACAGTGAAGGCGGAGGGAGGGAGTTCTGGACTCAGTCCCAACAAAGAGGCTGCTAGGATTTGCTGATGGGTTGGAGGCAGATGTAAAGTATGAGAGAGAAAAAGAGACAGAGACAGAGGTGGAGGCACAGAGAGGGATACAGACACAGATGCACACACAGAGAAAGAGAGGCGTCCATCCAGAGCAGCTCCCAGGACCCTCCTGGGCCGCTGTAAGGAGCCTGCACTCTGCTGAGTTAGGGAAGGGTGGGAGGAGGGCAGGTGATGTCATAGACGTCCAGAGACATCCAAGTTAGATGCCGGCTCTGGGGCTCAGGGGACAGCTCCAGGCTGGGGACAGACTCTGGTGGTTTCAGTGTGTCCTTGCTCTTAAAATCACGGGCTTGAAGGAGACCCTAGAGACGGGGGAGAGAAGAGGAGCAGGACACAGCCTTGGGCCCCCAACATTCCCAGGCCAGGAAGACACAGAGGCCAGGAGAGGAGGCAGCCCGGGGGATCATGAAGGCGGGCAGAGCACTGAGAGGAGAGTGGCCAGAGAGTGACCACCCTGCCACGAGGGGGCCTTGGAGAGACGGGCTCCATGGGGAGGTGGGGCTGAGCCTGAGGGAGTGGCTGGGAGGACTGCACAGTGACAGGAGAGCTGCTTCTCGGAGTTTTGCAGTAAAAAGGAGCAGCAACAGGCAAAGTCTCGGAAAGGAAGGGAGGGTTAAAGAGGCATTTTGCTTGTTTGTTTTGTTTTTCTTTCAATGCTAGAAGCAGCTCCTGTCTTGATGTAGAAAGCCTGCACTACTGCAGCAGAAACAGAGAGGTACAGGGAGTCAAGCTCGGCCACCCCCAGGGGACCTGCAGAGGTTTAACCTGGGAGGAGGAGCTCAGGTTTGTGCTCTGAAAGTCATTCTCTTTATCCCCACTCCCACCCCACCCTGGTGCACAAGAGAGTCCGGACCCAGGCATGGTCTCAAGGCCAAAGCCGGACGATCTTGCCAAGCACTGTAACAGGCTAAGAAGTAACAGGCTAGCAAGGCCCAGGAGCAGACTGGCTCTCCCAGAATACAGACCTCAGAATTCTGAAATGCCCTGGAATCCTGGCCAGCAGCACCTACAGGGATTTCTGACCTGCCTGTCCCCAAAACCAGAGCCCCCAGATAGTTTGTGTATCTCAGCCCCAAATCTGGGCAGGTTCCCAGGGTCACCACTATGAAGAAAGGCCTGAAGAGAAAGGGAAACTATCTCAAAGAAATAGATGTAATTTAGTCATGAGATCTCTTCCAATCACTTTTTTTTTTTTTTTTTTTTTTTTTTTTCCGACTGAGTTTCACTCTTCTTGCCCAGGCTGGAGTGCAGTGGTGCAATCTCCACTCACCGCAACCTCCGCCTCCCAGGTTCAAGTGATTCTCCTGCCTCAGTCTCCCAAGTAGCTGAGATTACAAGCATGCCCCACCATGCCCAGCTAATTCTGCATTTTTAGTAAAGATGGGGTTTCTCCATATTGGTCAGGCTGGTCTCCAACTCCCGACCTCAGGTGATCTGCCCGCCTTGGCCTCCCAAAGTGCTGGGATTACAGGCGTGAGCCACCGCACACGGCCTCAACCACTCTTAAAAGAGAGAAAAATGTCCAGTTGGTATTCTAGGGAGATTGAAGAAAAGAAGGAAAGCCTCCAAAACAGGCTGCCATAAAAAACAAAATATCGGAGAACAGGAAAATCCTCTTACAAACTTAATGCCCAACGCCAAAACAACCAGCTCAATAGAGAGACGGGAAGATTAAAAACAAGAAAATGTCTCAGAATATAGACAGGACCATTAGTGAAATAATGATAAACCCTACAGGGGAACAATCTAACAACTGACCAACAAGAGTTTCAGAAACAAAAGATCAAACAAAACGGAAGCAGGAAAATTTATCCAAAAAGCAACACAGGAGAACTTGCTGGAGTGGAAGGAAAAAATAATTCTTTTGGACAAAAGAACCCATCCCTCATACAGATACAAGCAGCACAGCCAGATGTCGGCCACCCAGATCCTGGGAGGTGACACAGGACGCCTCGAGGTTCCGGGCAGGAGGGTTTCTGTGGCACTACAGTGCCTGGCGAGGGCAGCTGGCAGAAATGTGAGGGCACGACGAACCCTTTTATAGAAACACAGGATGAAAACAGTAACCCTAAGGCTCCCTTCCTTAGAAAGCAGTTGTTAATAGATTCCAGCAAAGTGAGAGGGAACATCAGGAAACAAGACACGGGATGAGGTAACAATGGCTCCAATCCAGAGACCGGTAACAGTAGTTCCAGGAGGGCAGCTACGGTCTGAGGACAGGCCCTAGGAAGGGACGGAGGACAGAGGCAGAGTTTTTAGAGGATGTAGAGAACTTTCAGAGAATGTGGGGGCTTTTAGAGAGTCCCTAGAAAAGCTACAGAAATCTTGAAAACTCCTGGGGGATGTAACAAAGACAGAATGCAAAAAGTCAGCTGGGACAATATAACAATAACAATTAAACAGCACCAGAAGCGGCCGGGAGTGGTGGCTCACGCCTGTAATCCCAGCACTTTGGGTGGCTGAGGTGGACGGGTCACCTGAGGTCAGGCATTAGAGACCAGCCTGGCCAACATAGTGAAACCCCATCTCTACTAAATTAGCAGGGCTTGGTGGTGGGCGCCTGTAATCCCAGCTACTTGGGAGGCTGAGACAGGAGAATCGCCTTAACCCAGGAGGCGGAGGTTGCAGTGAGCTGAGATTGTGCCATTGCACTCCAGCCTGGGCAATAGAGTGAGACTCCATCTAAGAAAAAAAAAAAAAGCACCAGAGGCTAAGAAAAAAACTTAGAAGAAAGGCATGGTCCAAAGGTGAAAGAAAGTCAAGCAGAGTGTGGTGTGATCTGAGCAATCATCAGAGTGAAAGGGGGTTCTGCCTGCCTGGCACCCAAGCTCCCCTGCCACTGACCTGCAGAGGGCCCAGCGGGGGCCACAGAGAAGGGACAACCATCCCAGCATAGAACTGGAAGCGTCCAGGGGAGGCAAAGGCCAGGCATTTGTTCTCAACTTTTGAACGTATGTGTGTACCAACATCACAGGAGCTTCACTCCTGGGTGAAGACAGATCTAGCCGTGGGTGCAGACAGGTTAAGCTGAGGAGGTGCGGGGAGAGCCAGTGTCCTCAGCGCCCCTGAGTGCAGCCTGAGCAACCTGCTTACGGCAAAAGAGTGACCAGGAAGGCTCCGGGACTTGGTCTGAGACCACAAGGGGCGGTCTGAGGAACTGAGAACAGCAACAAGGGGAGCAGGTCTTAGAGCTGTGAGTTCCTAAATCCTCAACACGCAAGGCTTCAAGCTCCCAGGGGGCTCTGTCAACCTAGACATGAGAACTGAAAACAGGGTGGCTTGGCGTGGTCTCCCAGGAGCAGGCAAGCCCTCCTTCTCCCCACTCACTCTTGGCAACTGGGGCAGGCAGGACTTGCATTGCCACTACTACCCCCATGTCCTACAGCGCTCTGCCACCTGCTACCTCCACCGAAGCTCTGTGGTCCACACTCATTCCTCCATCAGCAAATCTGGGGGCTCTGCCCTTCCAATACCATAGACCCAGATCCAACCCCTTCTTCAGCGCTGTCCTGCTGCCAGCTGGTCCACACCCGCCCTCATCTCCTGCCTCCGAACGCGTGTCCATGCTTCGACTCTCCACACAGAGTGTCTCCCGCACCACAACGGCCAGAGTGATCATTCTATAAGGCAGGCCAGACCAGCACCCTGCTGGGTCTACACACGGGAGTTGCCATCTCTCTCAGAGTGGGGCCCACGTCCCCAGGCTGCCTACAAGGCCTGCACTTCTCCTGCCCCCTCCCCAGGACTTCACTCTGGCTTCCTCACTGCTCCTGAGACAAGCCTCAGGGCCTTTGCACTGGCTGATCTCCCTTGAGACAGCCATTTGCCCATATATAACGCTCAGGGCTCATTCCTTGCCTCCTCCATCAGTCAGCAATGTAGTGTCAATTCATCAGCAGGCGCCAGCTCCAAGTGCCCCTTATCATCCTTATTCGTGGAAATAAGATTAACTGGGAATAGCGGGTCTGTTTCCAGGGCAGAATATGGGAGCTGTCAAGAACCAGCAGTTTTCCACACCTGAGGGTGTGTACTCTCACCAGGAAAGCCTGGCCACACTCACTCGAGGCCCCGCCCCACCATTCCTTGGGAGGGGCTGTGGGGCAGGACGGGCCCCCGCGCTGGGCTGCGAAAGACCTCCCCAGCACACATTCCCATGCACCCGGGTGCACCCGGGACTCCCCCGCCCCAGGGCACTGCTGGTTTTTAGGCAGGACTCTAAGTGGAAAGGGCTGTGCTGTGCCAGGCTCCTGGACTTGGTGCCCTCAGGGCCAGGGATGATTGCTCTGCACCCCCGGGGCGTGCCAGAGTGACCTGGGACTCCATGCCTGGCTGAAAAAGTCCTCTACCCAGTGCCGCTGTCAGTGCCCGGGCTTTGCCAGGCCTCCACACGGGCTGGCAGGCAAAGGTATTCTCAGCTGAGAAATCGCTGCGGCAACCATGGGAGGAGAAGGAACAGAACACGCAGGCTTCGGGCTGTCTCTCACCTCCCCCGCCCCCACAGCGCATCCCCGCCCCCCAGTCTGTCTGCCTTTGGGGTGTCCTCATTTCCCCCAGTGCCTCTCCCTCCCGCTCATTTTCCACCCTCCGCTCCTCCTGCTTAATTTCTTAAAATAGAAGAATTTTGAGAAACAAATTACAGCCTAATGGCAGTGTCAATTCCCATGAGCTCAGGAAAATGTAGAATTTAATTTTAAGTCTGAGAGAGCTTATTTACAGACTGCTTTTTTCCTTTGGATCCCAACAGCATTAGCGAGCTCAGTATGCCCGAGGAGGGAGTGGTGCAGTAGAGGTGCTGATGAGGCCGGGTTTCAAAAGCCCACTCCCTCACCCTGAGTAGGCGGCCACAGCCCTCACTTCCTGCACTCTTCAGTCAATTTCAGAAGGAGCCTCAGCCACCTGCACGGGGCCCAGCAAACTGCGAGCTCCAGAGAAGCAAAGAACAACCTGAAGCCCAACAACCTGAAGAGGAAGTCCAGCCAGACCCTCTTATCCAACTCGGCTGATATTGGACCTCACGTTTTAGGAGCTTTTCCAGAAGTCTGTGACATTCCTTCCTTCCTTCATTCGCTCCGGCATGCATTTGATGTTTACCAAGCCTTGCACTGTTTTAGCCCCTGGAGGTATAAAGTGTCCGCCATCAGCAGCATATATTCTCCTGGGATGAGACAGAAGCAAAGCAAATAACCAAATAAATACATGTCCGTTGCAATGAACTGTCAAGAAGGAAAACAAAGCAGTTAGTAGGCGTTCAGGACTGGGGTAGGAGGGCTTATTCAGAGAGGCTGGCCAAGGAGGACCTGGACCGTGTAAACTTGAGCTGATCCTGGAAAGGAGTATACAGTGTGTCTGGGGAAGGCTGTCTGGGCAGAGGGAGCAGTGAGTGCAAAGTCTCCGGGCAGGAGCCTGCTCAGCACGTTCAGGAAACAAGAGGCCAGTGTGGTCAAAGCAGGTGCGAGCCTGGGTCTGGGGTTTCCAAGATAAGTGGGAGCTGCTGGAGGGTTGGGGCAGAAGAGGGGCAGGTCTGACTTGGCATTTGCTGTGGAGGAGGAAGAGGGTGGGTGCAGCTCCAGCCATCCCACCTGAACTCCTGCACCAGGCCTGGCACCCTCTGCCCCTCCTGGACTCCCATGCTGTCCCTGCTCAGGAAGAGGGATCTGGCTGTGCTGGCCTGGGAGAAGGAGGATTTTCACAACAACTTTCGTAGGAGTCTGTGTAATGACCTCAAAGATACCCACATGCTAATCTGAGACTAGGACAACAGAACCTAAGAATGCCACCTTCCATGGCAAAAGGGACTCTGCAGGTGTGATAAAGTCAAAGGATCTTGGATGGGAAAATTAATGGGCTTAAGGAAATAACCCAATATAATCATAAGCGTCCTCATCAGAGGGGCACAGAGGAGCCAGAGGAGATGCAGGACAGAAGCAGAGGTTGAAGGGATCTGCTTTGAAGATGGAGGGAGCTGTCAAGAACCAGCAGGTTTCAACACCTGAGGGCGTGCACACTCACCAGGAAATCATTTCCACGCCTGAGGGCGTGCACACTCACCAGGAAAGCCTCTCCACACCTGAGGGCGTGCACACTCACCAGGAAAGCCTCCCCACACCTGAGGGCGTGCACACTCACCAGGAAATCATTTCCACACCTGAGGGCATGCACACTCACCAGGAAATCATTTCCACACCTGAGGGCGTGCACACTCACCAGGAAATCATTTCCACACTTGAGGGCATGCACACTCACCAGGAAATCATTTCTACACCTGAGGGCGTGCACACTCAGCAGGAAAGCCTGGCCACACCTGAGGGCGTGCACACTCACCAGGAAAGCCTCCCCACACCTGAGGGCGTGCACACTCACCAGGAAAGCCTCCCCACACCTGAGGGCGTGCACACTCACCAGGAAAGCGATTCCACACCTGAGGGCGTGCACACTCACCAGGAAAGCGATTCCACACCTGAGGGCATGCACACTCACCAGGAAATCATTTCCACACTTGAGGGCGTGCACACTCACCAGGAAATCATTTCCACACCTGAGGGCATGCACACTCACCAGGAAATCATTTCTACACCTGAGGGCGTGCACACTCACCAGGAAAGCCTCTCCACACCTGAGGGCGTGCACACTCACCAGGAAAGCCTCTCCACACCTGAGGGCTTGCACACTCACCAGGAAAGCCTCCCCACACCTGAGGGCGTGCACACTCACCAGGAAAGCGATTCCACACCTGAGAGGGTGCACACTCACCAGGAAAGCCTGGCCACACCTGAGGGCGTGCACACTCACCAGGAAAGCCTGGCCACACCTGAGGGCGTGCACACTCACCAGGAAAGCCTGGCCACACCTGAGGGCGTGCACACTCACCAGGAAAGCCTCCCCACACCTGAGGGCGTGCACACTCACCAGGAAATCATTTCCACGCCTGAGGGCGTGCACACTCACCGGGAAAGCCTCTCCACACCTGAGGGCGTGCACACTCACCAGGAAATCATTTCCACACCTGAGGGCGTGCACACTCACCAGGAAATCATTTCCACACCTGAGGGCGTGCACACTCACCAGGAAATCATTTCCACACCTGAGGGCGTGCACACTCACCAGGAAAGCCTGGCCACACCTGAGGGCGTGCACACTCACCAGGAAAGCCTGGCCACACCTGAGGGCGTGCACACTCACCAGGAAAGCCTCTCCACACCTGAGGGCGTGCACACTCACCAGGAAATCATTTCCACACCTGAGGGCGTGCACACTCACCAGGAAATCATTTCCACACCTGAGGGCGTGCACACTCACCAGGAAAGCCTCTCCACACCTGAGGGCGTGCACACTCACCAGGAAAGCCTCTCCACACCTGAGGGCTTGCACACTCACCAGGAAAGCCTCCCCACACCTGAGGGCGTGCACACTCACCAGGAAAGCGATTCCACACCTGAGGGCGTGCACACTCACCAGGAAAGCGATTCCACACCTGAGGGCATGCATACTCACCAGGAAAGCCTCTCCACACCTGAGGGCGTGCACACTCACCAGGAAATCATTTCCACGCCTGAGGGCGTGCACACTCACCAGGAAATCATTTCCACGCCTGAGGGCGTGCACACTCACCAGGAAATCATTTCCACACCTGAGAGGGTGCACACTCACCAGGAAAGCCTGGCCACACCTGAGGGCGTGCACACTCACCAGGAAAGCCTCCCCACACCTGAGGGCGTGCACACTCACCAGGAAATCATTTCCACGCCTGAGGGCGTGCACACTCACTGGGAAAGCCTCTCCACACCTGAGGGCATGCACACTCACCAGGAAATCATTTCCACACCTGAGGGCGTGCACACTCACCAGGAAATCATTTCCACACCTGAGGGCGTGCACACTCACCAGGAAAGCCTGGCCACACCTGAGGGCGTGCACACTCACCAGGAAAGCCTGGCCACACCTGAGGGCGTGCACACTCACCAGGAAAGCCTGGCCACACCTGAGGGTGTGCACACTCACCAGGAAAGCCTCTCCACACCTGAGGGCGTGCACACTCACCAGGAAATCATTTCCACACCTGAGGGCGTGCACACTCACCAGGAAATCATTTCCACACCTGAGGGCGTGCACACTCACCAGGAAATCATTTCCACACTTGAGGGCGTGCACACTCACCAGGAAATCATTTCTACACCTGAGGGCGTGCACACTCAGCAGGAAAGCCTGGCCACACCTGAGGGCGTCCACACTCACCAGGAAAGCCTGGCCACACCTGAGGGCGTCCACACTCACCAGGAAAGCCTCCCCACACCTGAGGGCGTGCACACTCACCAGGAAAGCCTGGCCACACCTGAGGGCGTGCACACTCACCAGGAAATCATTTCTACACCTGAGGGCGTGCACACTCACCAGGAAAGCCTGGCCACACTTGCCAGAGGGCCCCGTCCCCGTTCCTTTGAGGGGCCTCTGGGGCCTGATGTGCACCCCGCAGGGCCGAGAAAGGCCTCCCCAGCACACATTCTCTGCATCCAAGTGTACCCGGGACTCCCGAGACCCAGAGCCTGGGAACGGGGGTGGCCTCTGGAACTGAGAAAGCCAGAGAAGGCTCCCCTTGAGTCCCAGAGGAAACCAGCCCTGCTGACTTCTTTGCATCCACTGAGCCTCGTTTCAGCTCCTCTGGCCCCAGGATGGTGGGAGAGCAAATCTGTGCTGTTTCAAGTTGTTTCAGGTTGGCAGCAATTTGTCACAACAGTGATAGAAAATTAATACAGCCCTTAGATTGGATTCCCTAGAAGCAGAGCCCGGGGCTGAGATCTGCAGGCCCAAGGTGTATTGACAGTGAGCTTTTCAGGAAGCACCATGAGACAGAGCAGAAGCAGCACAGGCAGGGAAGAGCCCAGCAAGGCGTGAGCTCAGGTGAGGCCAGTCTCCACCCGCCAGGCCTGGGGAGGCTCTGGGCTTGAGGACAGACTGCTCTGAGGGGTTGGTCTCTCCTGGGTGGGAAGCTGTTCTCTGGGATCAGCAGACAGCAGGTGGGTGTGTGCAGCTCAGGGGCAGGGGCATAACCTCCCAGGCATGACAGTGCTTGCTCCAGCAGTCCTGGAGAAGGGGCAGCTATGCACACATCCTCAACAGCAGCCAGGGGACACTGACCCTGATGGACACCTGCACCTGGCACAACCGTACAATCACCTCCGTCCACCAAGTAACTATGCACTATGATCCAGGCCCAAGTCTGGCAAAGAAGGTACAGGACTAACTTCCCTGGCCCTAACCATACTTCTGGGAAGCGAGAACTGTTAATACCCCCATTCAGGTGAAGAAACTGAGGCATAAAGAGGTTAGGTAAGCTGCCCAAGTGCTCATAGTTGGTGCTGGAGTGGGGTCCGCACTGGCAGGAACCCTTGATCCCTACGCTGGCCGCCTCCTGCAGGTGGGCAGAGGATGGCACGGCCTGTGCTCAGGACGAGCTAGGGTGGGCACCTTCTTTCAGCGCATGATAATTCCTTTTCTCCTCAGCTAGGGAAATAGAACCACAGACATCCCTCGGTATCCACAGGGATAGGACGTGGGACCCCCGAGGATACCAAAATCCAGGGATGCCCAAGTCCCTGATACGAAATGGCATAGTATTTGCATGTAACCTACACCTACCCTTCCAAGTTCTTTAAATCATGTCTAGATTACTTGTAATACCAGATACAATGGAAATGCTATGTAAATGGTTGTTCTATTGCATTTATTTGTATTATTTTATTGTCGTATTGTTGTTTTCATTGCTTTTTCCTGATATTTTTTGTCTGCGGTTGGTTGAATCCATAGATGCGGAACCCACGGATAAGGAGGGCCAACCGTACTTGTCTTAAAAGACTGATTCTTGGCAGGGCGCGGTGGCTCACGCCTGTAATCCCAGCACTTTGGGAGGCCAAGACGGGCGGATCACAGGATCAGGAGATCGAGACCATCCTGGCCAACATGGTGAGACCCCGTCTCTACTAAAAAATACAAAAAAATAGCTGGGTGTGGTGGCGCACACCTATAATCCCAGCTACTTGAGAACTGAGGCAGGAGAATCGCTTGAACTCAGGAGGCGGAGATTGCAGTGATCTGAGATCGCGCCACTGCACTCCATCCTGGCGACAGAGTGAGACTCTGCCAAAAAGAGACAGAGAGAGAGAGAGAGAGAGAGAGAGAGAGACTGACTGTTTACAAAGGAAAGAAAGAGACTCGTCAGGATGTAACAGAGGTTATCTCTGAGTGGATGGGTTACAGGTGATTTCTATTTTCCCTTTATACTTTTGCAGAGTTTCCAAATGTCCTTCAAACAGAGATTTGGAACACAGACCAAAACAACGCATGTATGTGGTGTCTCTGAATGGAATGGACAAGGCAGGAGAGGCCTCCCTTTGGAGAATCCACCGGCACCCTCTCCGGGACCTCTGTCCCTCGCCCCGGCTAGGCTCCACGTGCCTTCCTTGGGCTCTGGCGTGGGACCTGGACCAACCTCCCTGGGTGCCTGGGCTGTGAGGGGCGACTCTCAGGTGCTGCCTGCCACGTCCCTTGTGAGGACCAGAGCAGGAAGGAGCCTGTGCAGGAATGAGAAGAAGGGTGAGGGAAGAGACCTTCGTGGTCCTGCTGGGCTGGACCTGAGATGCAGCCATAATCCTGCCTTGAGTGTCCCCTAAACCCTCAAAACCAAGTTCGTTTTGATTTATTTTAGTCTACCTACTTTCCTGTCACATCTGATCCAAGCTATTTCTCATCCAGGGAGAGAGAAGAGGGCTACATGCTACCCACCATGTGTGCAGAGCCCTGGGCTGGGCAGTGGACAAGCGGGGATGTAGCTGTCCAGGCATCAGGTGTCTCAACCATCTTGAGAGAGGGGGCTGTGGTATGGCCCAGGCAAGGACACTGAGGCTCAGAGAGGTCAACAGAATAGCCACATGCACCCCAGCGGGCAGTCCTTTCCTGTTCCCTTACACTCCCCTGCTCCAGGGACTACCCCTGGTTCCCCAGAATCACTGGGGTCTGGAGCCCTCCTGAAAGGCAGTCTCTGAAACCCTCACAGCAGGCTTCACCCGCAGGTTGAGCTAGACCAGCCACATGGGCCTGAACATGGGCGGATGGCTGTGTGCCAAAGGCAGGCGCTGTAGCCCGGCCCTGGGGTGTGCAGGCCACTCACTCTGTGCACCACATGTCACAAGCAGGAAGACACAGAGGAAACGGGGAGGTCAGGGCTGACGTCACAATGGGAGACCCGTGCAGTCACCCAGGGCCGTGTGCTCAGAAGGGCCCACAGGTGGTTCCTTGCTGTGCTGTCACCGTCTTGAAATTTGTAAGTTTTTGAACAAGGGTCCCTGCTTTTTCATTTTGTCCTGGATCCCTCAGACTTTACAGCCAGTGTGGGTGAGATCCTCAGGCCTCAGGGCCGTCTGCTTCAGCCCAGTGAGGATCACTGGGAGGCAACACAAGCACAAGATGGGTGGTGGCTGTTTTCTTTCTTCCAAAAATGGACACAGCGATTCCAGTTAACAAAAGCTGCCCAGCCTCCCATTCCTGAAGCTTCCTGACAGGTTGGCTTCCAACCGTGCTGTGCAGGCTGCGTCCCCGGCTGCAGACCGGCTCCGCGGCAAGGTCCCAGGCAGACCAACCGGGCCCTGGGCCTCCTCCGCTGTGTCAGGCCAGAAGCTTGGCTCTTCTGGGCTTTGGCCCCTCACTGTGCGGCCTGGGAAGCTCAGCAACGTGCTGGCCATGGCGGCCACAGGGCAGGCGTTGGGTACAGTCCACATCTGTGTCTCGGTCTGTGAACGGCAACCTAGCAGTTCCACCTGCCTGACATCTGTAAAACAGTCCTGGGACCTCCTTCCCGCCAATGTCCCTCTCCCTGTTCCAGAAATGGACTGAGGTGAGCGCACCTCGGGAAATAGCACCTGTGGAGGCTGGGCTTCGAACCCTGACCCCACCCACCCACCTGCCGCCTTGTCTGCTGAGGCCAGAGGCAGGTCCTGGAGGTAGGCGGACACCCACCCACTTCTCCTGGCTGTTCGGCCCCCACAGCAATCCCCATGTTCTCACCAGCCCAGACGCCCCTGAGACAGCCATGCCACCCTCTCCACAGCTCACCTTTTAATCCACATGTCTTGATTTTAAAATTTCTTACATTTTAAATCTGCACGTTCCTCACATTTGAGGCCTAAGGTGGAGGGAGAATTATTCTATCCCAACACCGGCTCCAAGATGGGCACCAGACCGGCCCCTCGGCTCCCTGGGCCTCAGCTTCCCTGCTGTGAGAGGATGGTGGTGTTGGAACATCAGAACCCACTGAGTTCAGCCAGACATGTCAGGAGCAAGTCTGGCAGGGCAGGGTGGACAGAGCCCCCGGCACCAGGGCATGGGGCCAATCTTATCGCCCTGCTGTGCTCTAAGTCCTCTGTAGTGTCCGGCTTCCTGCCCTCTGCTCTCTCTTGGTCACAGTGGCCCCAGCCAGCCTGGGGCCAAGGGGAGGAACATAAAGGGACCCCTGTCCCTTCCACGCTCCCTTGCCCCCAGCCCGTCACACCATGCCGGAAAGGAAGGGTCTTCACACAATACCTATGGAATGAATGAATGAATGAATGCCAGAAGTGAGTGTGCCTCCCTGTCACATCCCAGAGGGAGTACTGGCACTGCCGCCCTCTCAGACGGGCCCTGCAGACAGACAAGAACATACCACGTACCTGGCACACTCAGGCCTCAGGTTTTCTCTGAGTCTGGAAGCCCAGTGTCCAGGGCCCCTGGGAGCCAGACACTGAGCCTCGAACACACCCTTCTGTAGACCCTCCAAGTGCCAGGATCATTGTATTCCAAGTGTCTCTCAGAGCGGCAGCACTCAGCCGGTCCACATGCATGGGCCCCAGGGTCGCACATGCTGTCTCCGAGCCTTGCAGGGCTTTTGCAGCTGACTGTGCTTGCCAAGGTGGACAGCCTCAGACGGGCAGAGAGCAGCTGCCTCAGCCCCCTACTCACCTGGTGGCAGCGAGAGTCCCCTCTTTGGTCTGCAGTACTGCCTCTGGTTTCCCCCAGGGGGACCGACGATGGTGGTGGAGCTTCCCCTCCTCAAAAGCTCCCACAGGAAACTAGGCCGAGTGCAGGGTCTGGATGCCACAGCAAACAGCTCCCACAGCAGCGAGGGCGTGCACACGCCGGACAGGCTCACTCCCTCGGGGATGCTTCCTGGCCTGGTCTGCAGGGTCCTCTGGCCCTCCTTAGCTGCTTCTACAGCACCACCCCTTATCTGTGTGCACACATCCTCAGGGGCACCTGTGTGTGTGCATCCTCACAGGCATGTGCTCGTGTGTGCCTTCTCATGAGCATGTGTGCATCCTCGCAGGCAGGGACATGTGTGCATTCTCAAGAACATGTGTGCACCCTCTCAGGCAAGTATATGTGTGCCTTCTCATGAGCGTGTGTGCATCCTCGCAGGCATGTACATGTGTGCATTCTCAAGAGTGTGTGTGTGCATCCTCGTTGCATGTGCACGTGTGCATTCTCATGAGTGTGTGTGTGCATCCTCACAGGCATGTACATGTGTGAATTCTCAAGAGCGTGTGTGTGCATCCTTACAGACATGTACATGTGTGCATTCTCATGAGTGCGTGTGCATTGTCGCAGTCATGTACACGTGTGCATTCTCATGAGTGTGTGTGTGCATCCTCACAGGCATGTACATGTGTGTATTCTCAGGAGTGTGTGTGCATCCTTGCAGGCATGTACACGTGTGCATTCTCAAGAGCGTGTGTGTGCATCCTCACAGGCATGTACATGTGTGCATTCTCAGGAGTGTGTGTGCATCCTTGCAGGTGTGTACATGTGTGCATTCTCAAGAGTGTGTGTGTGCATCCTCACAGGCATGTACATGTGTGCATTCTCAAGAGCATGTGTGCATCCTCGCAGTCACGTACATGTGTGCATCCTCGCAGGCATGTACATGTGTGCATTCTCAAGAGTGTGTGTGTGCATCCTTGCAGGCATGTACATGTGTGCATTCTCAAAAGAGTGTGTATGCATCCTCATGGCATGTACATGTGTGCATTTTCATGAGCATGTGTGTGCATCCTCACAGACGTGCACATGTGCATCTTCATACACCCCATACACACCAAAGTTGCATGTGGACAACTTTGCAGGCATGTGTGTGTGCATCCTCATGAGCATGCCTGCACATGTATGGAACATGCACCCATGCTGGGCAATTAATTGATTCTAGGTATCACCATGGGAACAATATGTCTCTCTGTGTGGTCCAGAGTGTCCAGGCCTCTTGCAGCTATGCAGCTGTGGCTCGGCAGAGGCAGAAAGGGGGAGGGAAGGGACTGAGCGAGTACTGCGCGTTCACTAAAGCATCTGCACGGCTTCCACTAGCACGTCTCCTTTCACCTCACACAAACCCTAGAGCCAGACACTGGTCTCCACACTAAAGATAAGAGACTGAGACACAGCAACTCTGTAGTTGTCAAAGTTACAAACAAGGAGGGGCTTTCACCCACATTTATAAGACCACAAAACAATCCTCTCTCCATGACAGCTCACACCCTCCCACGCCTCCCCGAGGGCTCCTTCTTCCCCCAAACACTTCTTAATCCTAAATTGCTGCCATTTCTCCTCTTTCCTTTTTTAATAACAATGTTAAGACAGGAAAATATTTATAAAATATTAACAAATGGCTAAACTTTGGGAAGTGAGACTCTAACTTGGGTTTTTGACAATAAATGTGGGCTCCTTTAATCAGGTGGATAAGACTACTTAACCCAATAAGAAAAAAAGTCTCCCTTTTCTGCCTGTTTTCCCCTTGCCAAAAGCACAATAGAAGACTTCCAAATACCAGAGGTGACTCTATAGCATATGAAATAAATTATGCAGTGGGGTGGAATAATTGCAAGGGTCCTCCCGCCTTCCTTCTGCCCTTAAAATGCATTCTGTTGAGTGTGCTTTATTAAAGTAATCAAAATGCACTCAAATCCATTAGCCAGGTGCTCTCAAAATGTCAAAGACCAATTCTCTGATTAAAGCCATTTCTGCTGATCAACGCAGGGCCTGGGCGTGGCTGCTGAACACCCAACTGGGCACCTGAGCGGAAGCTGCCAGGCCTTTGGCCTCTGCTGACACTGCTGTAGCTGCTGACCAAGCTCAAGCTCTTGTCTCTTTGGCTTTGTCCCGTGGAGGTGATATAGCAACCACCAGTCCGTGGCTCACTTTGCAGCAGGCAGGAGTCTCCACCTGCCCCAGCAGATGAAGCATCTCCTGGACCTCGCTGCAGAGTCATGAAGACACATTTCTTGGTGCTGGGCTCAAGCACCTCACAGCCCAGTGTCTACCTGCACATTGCCCGGCACACACAAGGGTCTGAAAAACGTCTTTGGACTTTGTTCATGCTTCACAGGGCTGAACCTGACTTTCACCACCCCTTGACAAGACTGGAACACAGCTGCTCTTCAACAACAAAAGCATAGGCAGCAAGAATTTCCATGTAATAAGCCCTGCTTCCAGCCAGCAATTTACAAGCATCACTGGGTGCACATGCACTTAATGTTCACAATGACCCTCAATCCCGGAGATGCCTGTGCTGACAGGCAGAAGCACTCTGCCATTTACTGGCTCTTGGTCAACTTGGGCCTAATTTGTTATGCATCAGTTTCCTCAACTGTGAAATGGGCATGATAATATTCTATAATGACACAGCTGTTTTGAGGAATAGATTGATTAATATGTCAGGCACATAGTAAGTTTTCAACGTGATGAAAATTATAATAATGATGATAGTGATAATAACCATCATTGTGATGATGAGGTGATGAGCATGATGATAATGATGATGATGTAATGAGGTGATGGTGGTGATAGGAACGATGATGGTCATGATAATAATTATAGAGATGGCAATAATGATAGTGATGGTGATAGTGATGGTGATGATGATGTGATGATGGTGACGGTAATGATTATGGAGATGGTGATAATGACAGTGATGGTGATGGTGCTGATAGTGATGGTGATGATGATGTGATGATGGTGACGATAATGATTATGGAGATGGTGATAATGACAGTGACGGTGATGGTGAGGATAGTGATGGTGGTGATGATAATGATTATGGAGATAGTGATAATGACAGTGACAGTGATGATGATGTGACGATGGGACAATGATTATGGAAATGGTGATAATGACAGTGATGTTGATGGTGGTGATAGTGACAGTGATGATGGTGATGATAATGATTATGGAGATGGTGATGATGACAGTGATGGTGACGGTGATGATAGTGATGGTGGTGATGATAATGATTATGGAGATGGTGATAATGACAGTGATGGTGATGGTGGTGATAATGATGGTGGTGATGATAATGATTATGAAGAAGGTGATAATGACAGTGATGATGTTGGTGGTGATAGTGATGGTGGTGATGATAATGATTATGGAGATGGTGATAATGACAGTGATGGTGATGGTGGTGATAGTGATGGTAATGATGATAATGATTATGGAGATGGTGATAATGACAGTGATGGTGATGGTGGTGATAGTGACGGTGATGATGATGTGATGATGGTGACGATAATGATTATGGAGATGGTGATAATGACAGTGACGGTGATGGTGATGATAGTGATGGTGGTGATGATAATGATTATGGAGATAGTGATAATGACAGTGACGGTGATGATGATGTGACAATGGTGACAATGATTATGGAGATGGTGATAATGACAGTGATGGTGATGGTGGTGATAGTGACGGTGAAGATGGTGATGATAATGATTATGGAGATGGTGATGATGACAGTGACGGTGACGGTGATGATAGTGATGGTGGTGATGATAATGATTATGAAGATAGTGATAATGACAGTGATGGTGATGGTGGTGATAGTGATGGTGATGATAGTGATGGTGGTGACGATAATGATTATGGAGATAGTGATATTGACAGTGATGGTGATGGTGGTGATAGTGATGGTGGTGGTAGTGATGATGGTGATGATAATGATTATGGAGATAGTGATAATCACAGTGATGGTGATGATAGTGATGGTGGTGATGATAATGATAATGGAGATAGTGATAATGACAGTGATGGTGATGATGATGTGATGATGGTAACAATGAATATGGAGATGGTGATAATGACAGTGATGGTGATGATAGTGATGGTGGTGATGATAATGATTATGGAGATAGTGATATTGACAGTGATGGTGATGGTGGTGATAGTGATGGTGACGATAATGATTATGGAGACAGTGATATTGACAGTGATGGTGATGGTGGTGATAGTGATGGTGGTGGTAGTGATGATGGTGATGATAATGATTATGGAGATGGTGATAATGACAGTGATGGTGATGGTGGTGATAGTGATGGTGGTGATGATAATGATTATGGAGATGATGATAATGACAGTGATGGTGATGGTGGTGATAGTGATGGTGGTGATGATAATGATTATGGAGATGGTGATAATGGCAGTGATGGTGATAGTGATGTGATGATGGCGTGGTGATGGTACATGATAGTGATTACAAAGGTGGTGATAATGATAGTGGTGGTAGTGTTGATGGTGATGATGGTGGTGGTGACGATAATGATGGTGATAATGATGATTATGGTGATGATGCTTATAGATCATATTATCTGTACCTTGTAAAATCCAGAGATATCAAGAAATTTCCTGAAGTTCTCAGAGCTGGTGAATGGATGAGGTCTGGCTTAATTCAAAGTCAGTGCTCTTTCTAAACACCCTGCTGCCTTTTCCTGGTTTTCATTTCAAATGTCAACTCGCTTCTCATTCTTCTTATTCCCTCAGCAGCTTGACACAAGTCCTTCCCCGTCCATCACAATTTTATTCACTCTTCCTTTTTCGAGCATCCTTGCCTCTGACCTTCCTTACACAGCCCCGGAATAATGAGCTGCTGCAGGGGCGGAGCACCGGAGTGTGACTAGCAGAACCTCCTCACATCCTGAACATCTGGGCCTGCCACACTCTGAGGAGTTAATGAAATATGCAGAAGCCGCATGCTACAAATTGGGATTCAGAGGTCCCACCCTCCCTTTCCTTTCAACTTCCTTTTTGAGAATTTAGTTCTCCAACATCAATTTCTGTTTGTGATAAATATTTAAGCACTTTGCCTGCCAGGCTTATAGCTCAAGGATGCTCTAAGCCAGCAGGCCCCAGAGCCTATGGCCACCCCACGTGGCCATCCTGGGCCCCACCCAGGGAAGACTTCTCCAGGTTGGCTAAGCTAGGTGGCTTCTAATGTCCTCTATTCCCACAGCTGCTGTAAAGGACTCCTCCCTTTGGTCTGTCCTCCATGTCTAATCAAGGACCACACCGCAGCCCTGAGTGCCTCCCAAGTAGCTCTCCACCCCTGTGGTTACTCCCTCCCCATTGCTGAGCCACTGTTCACTTTGCTAAGCTGGCTGCCCCGTCTCCGTCTCAGTTTCCATGCCTCCAGCCAACCTCCCTGCAATCCACGCTCCTTCAGGTGTCAAATCCAAATCTGACCATATCACTCCCCAGCTTGAAGCTCCTCTACAGCCCCCCTCTGCAAGAGAAAGTTTAAACTCATTAACACACTACCCAGGCCCCTGTGTGACATGTCTCATCTCCCAACTCCACGCTGCCCTACCTCGTTGCCCAACATTGCTGACACACACACAGGTTGCACTTCTGGGCCTTATTCTGCCTCCTCTCCTGGGCTTGCACCACTGCTGCCAGTGCTCTGGGCTGGCCAGGGTCAGTGCCTCCAGGAGACCTCCTTGACCTGCTTCCACTGGAGATCCCTGAGGCTAGACTGAGGCCTGCCACTGCATCTTCTAGCGTAGCCTCCCCTGAATAGCACAACCCCGGCTCCATCTCCCTCACTGACTAGGCTCACCGAGGGCCCAGTGGCAGGTCATTAAGTGGTTGCCGAAGGAACCAGAGCAGGAGCACCATAGCAGCAGGCTGCAAGGCTGGAGAAGACATCCTGGGAGCCGAGCCCAGACGAGCCTGGTCTGGAGCCCAGTTTCACTCCCTCCCTGCCTCCTGATTCCTCAGGGCTGCTCAGGGCTCCCGGCCTGGGCCCACTCTACCCCAGACTTTCTCTCTACCCTTTGTAGAAGAAACGCATCCGGGATGCTTTGAATCCCCAGAAGTCTGCTCTGGGCATCACAAGGCTATAGGAGCAGAGCCCATGGCTTGCGGCTGACCATAGAAGGACATTTAACCACTGGCACAGGAAGGGCCTGCCTGCCTGCATCACCCAGTGGCTGCCCCGTCCAGAGGGATTCCGGTCAGGACTGTCTGACTCTGGACCAGGGAGCTAAAAGGCCCCTCGTCACAGCCGCACAATCCCGGTGCAGCCCATACAAAACCCAGGCCATCAAGCTTGGAGAACAGGGCTGCATTTGTCCCAAGAACAGAGCAGGGTGAAAAGGTGACAGCCCCTCTTAGAGAAGGCCATCCCGGCCACACTCACTTTGTCGGGGTGTGGGACGTCCCACCACCCAGCGGTGCCCCGCCATCAGGAGGGTCCCTAGTGAGCCTGCACATAGGTCACCAAGGAGGTGGAGCCTGCCGGGCCCTTCCTGGGCAAGTACCCGTACTGCAAACCCTCCAGACTCTTCCTGCCAGGCTAGGTCCGCAGAGGCTCAGGCCTCAGAGCTCTCCACCCTCATTTCCTCCTCTCTGAGACAGGGCAGCCTGCAAGTGCGGCTGAGTGATGGGAAGGAAGTGGCTGCCGGAAAGGTCAGATGCCTACATGCCCTGACATGCCCTCCTGAAAAGCAGCTGCAGCTCTGCTCCACCATCAGTAGGGAAAGGAAGGCGGCCCAGCTCCCAGGAGGGCAGTGCGGGCTTGAACCCCAGCCCCCCAGCATGCCAACGGCTGAGGGAGGAGTCCCCTAACACCAGCTGCTCCCTGGTCCTCTGAAGGTCGAAGGTGGGGAAGACCAACCGGCCTCACAGGGCATGAGACGGAGATGCCAGCCCTTTGCACTCTTACTTTCCCGACAGCCATGCTGGGAAGGTCAGATGAGGCCAGAGAAGGGCCTGCAGGAAGCTGATTTTGCACATCCCACCCTGCCTCTGCTGAATTCAGGAGCGGAGACCTCTGGGATACTTATGACCCAGAGCACTTGGCTCAGGGATCCAAAAGAGAAATCCCACAGGGCAGTGACACCTGGGGACAGAGGTGTGCTGGTCCCGCTGTCCCATCCACTTTGGAGATCTGTCCATCCACATTACTATTACTGAGGGAGGTGTGTCATTATCCCATTTAATAGATAAGAATATTGAGGCCAAGAACCCCGAGCCCATGCTTGAATCTAAAAGGTGCGTGGCGGATGGTAAGAAGCTAGGGTTGCCATTACTCGCTGTGTACGGCTGGGCCGTGGAGCTCCCACGGTCTGGACTGCATGGCTGCCATCGTAGGTGACCTCACAGGTGCCACCGAGCGCACACCACCACCCACGGGGTCTCTGCCTGGAGCTCTGACTGTGTCGCTACATCAACATGTTCAGCAGAGCTCCATGCTGGGGACCCTGTAGGCACTGAGGATATAGCTGTTGACAAACAAAACACTGCTCACATATTCACCGTGCAGCGGGGTAGACTCAAAATGCAAATGAACCAGGAAATATAAGCCAGGCCAGCTACGAACAAGTGCAATGGAGAAAAACAATCAGGAAAAGGCAAAAAGGAGGGCTGGGGGCCATGAGCACAGGTGGGACCTGATGTGACTCGGGTGTAGCAGGTGTAATCTGACAGGTGGGAGGCCCCAAGGTCATCCAGGCGAGAAGCTGGACGCTTGGCCCATGGGTGAGTGGGGAAGGCAGGAGGGAGCAGAGGCCCAGTCCTGGCTGTATATGCTGATGGGGAGTGAGGGGAGAGGAAGGCCAAAAGGCTCCAGGCTTTGGACCTGAGCCCTTGGAAGAACGAGATGGCTTCACTGAGAGGAGATTCCTGGGACCCACCGCCAACACCCAAAATCCTGTTTTCTTCCTTCTGGAAACCTGGAGGGGCCGTCAGGTCCTACGGTCATCCGTGGGGGTCCCATGGGGCATGCCGAGAGCCCCTGGCAGAACGCAGGGCCAGGCCCTGTTGTCAGCCCGGAGTCCACCACAGCCTCCCTGTGGGACTTGGCCATGACACATCTTCTCAGTGTGTGGCTTTTGGAGCTCCTCCTGGGCCTTGGAGCCACTGACACCAGGTTTGTGTGCTGGGGGGACACAAATGGGAGAGCTGCTTCATCTTTCTGAGCTGCCGCGGTGGGATGAGCTCCACGAGACCCTCACCGCCGACCATTCCAGGGCCAGGGATCCTGGCTTCCGCCAGCCCCAGGTCCCACACCTTGTCTTACCTGAGAGGGGGCCTGAGGAGGACAGGTACCAGCCACAGCTGACCGAGTGCACGAAGACCAATGGCCTGCCTGGAAGGGGCCACCGACGGGCTGGGTCCACCAGGGACAGGGTCCACCCAGGGACCGGGTCATTGGGCTTCAGGTCACACAGTAAGATGGAGAGGGCGCTGAGTTCACATCACACTCAATCTCAGCAAATGCTTATCTCTACTGAAAATTCCACAGGAGCATTCGTGTTCTGCCCTTTCCCATAATCGGCTCAGTGTTTTGCAGCCACGGCTGAGGCGGTGAAATGCTCTGGTGATTAGCTGCATGACTGGGGTAAAAGGTGAATGACCTGTGTCTCACATCCCATAAAGCCATCGCAGTCAGGGAAAGTATAAGCCGTAGCCCACAGCTGCTCGGGTGCCCAGGACACCTTAAAGGCAGGAGCGTCGCCAGCCCTGGGTGACCACTGGACTCTGTCCACAAAGTTTCCATTTACCTCCCATGCAGCTGTTCCTGGGGCTGGGTTGCTGGAGTAGAAACGAAAGGAAGGCAGTCACCGTCACAGCCAGATGTGCGGTCCTCCAGCCATGCGCTGATCGGCCGGACGTGGGCCAGGCCTGACTACAGGAGTCTGGCTCTGAGGCTGGGATTGCTCCTGCTGCTGGGGCCTTCTTCTCCAGAATCTGCCCTTCCCCCTGAGCCTGCAGAGGGTTCAGAAATCCCAGCCTGTCTCTGTAGAGTAGGAGAAGCACAAACACAGGCCACGGAGCCAGTTAGGCCAGCTTCATTTTCAGGGCTTGAATCTGGGTGGGTTTTCCCTGAAAGCTAGTGTCCACTTCTCCAGTTTCCAAGCCAACCCCAATCCCTCTGCTCTGGGCACCTGGCGCCTTCAATTCCTGAGCCTTTCTGGGTTTTGTATCAATTCATAGATCTTAGCTTTCAGCTTTCTCAGGTTTGCAAAGTCCTTTACTATTTATCTTCCACTTTCAGGTTTTCAAAATTTTCTGAACTTTTTTTAACTTACATTTTAGGTTCAAGGGTACATGTGCGGGTTGGTTATTGGGTAAATGGTGTATCGTGGGGGGTTGCTGTACAGATTATTTCATCACCCAAGTAATAAACATAGTATTCAATAGGTGGCTTTTCAATTCTCACCCTCCCACCATTCTCCACCCAAGAAGCAGGCCCCAGTGTACACTGGCCTCCTCTTTGTGTCTGTATCTACTCAGTGTGAATGTTTAGCTCCGACTTATAAATGAGAACGTGCAGTGTTCGGTGTTCTGGTCCTGCATTAGTTCACTTAGGACAATGGCCTCCAAATTCATCCTTTCCACCAAGGACAAGATCTTGTTCTTTTTCATGGCTGTGTAGTATTCCATCGTGTATATGTACTACATTTTCTTTATCCAGTCTACACTTGAGGGGGATTTAGGTTGATTTCACGTCTTTGCTATTGTGAATAGTGCTGCAATGAACGTATACCTCCATGTGTCTTTATGGTAGAATGATTTCTATTCCTTTGGGTATATTCTTGTGTCTACTATGTGTCCTCCCTGCTCTTTTTGTGCTTCTGAGTTTATACCCTTTTAACTCCTGCACTGTTACTTAAATGACATTTTGACAGGAGACAGGACGTGCCTATGTTCAATTCTCCGTGTGTGGAAAGAATCCTCGTCCTGCCTTTTGTTAAAGGTTTCCCCAAAGATTTTTCACTGTTGTGTTGATCCATTCGTCCATTCACTGCACAGGTATTATGTGTGCACTGTGGGCCCGGCCTCGTGACACGTACAAGGGCAAATTGGGGGTAGACCAGATACAACCAGACCCAGCCTAGGAGGTAGAGTGGACAGGGACAGGTGGCTTAAAGGAAGGCAGAGGGACAGAGAGCTGCAGAGGGCACCATGCAGCACAGGGCCTGCCCCTAGCTCCACCGACTACCTAAGCCAGGCAGGAAGGGTCTGCATAACCCACTCTTCCGGGTCGGGAAACTAAGGGTGGCAGTGGCCGAGCCAGGTCCTGGCCCTGTTCTCTGGCTTCTGGCCCCTCTCTTGTTATCTCTGAGTACCCCTCATCCCCTCGCTCCCCCGGGTCCCCACACCCCCATCTCCTCCATCACTCCACTTTTCCTTCTTCCCCCAGAGCTCCCAGTGGATTCTCGTCTTGTCGACACAGCAGCAGATGCCTGTTCCTCTGAGAATCAGGGGCTTGGGCCAGACCGTCTTGTCAGCCAGGGCCCTGCTCTGTGGGGCTGCATCCCGGGGACTCCTGGGAGGCCCCTAAGCCTGCATGCCCCCCTCACCCGCCGGGGAGGCCCCAGAGGCAGGTGCTGTGAGCACAGTGCCCAGTGTCATGGAAGTGAGCCCTTGCCCACCCACCAGCAATATGGGTTCTGGTTTCTAACAGGGAATGGCACTGGCTTCAGGTCACCCTTGACTTTCATCCCAGCCTCCTCCACTGCACTCTGCCCTGCCTCACCCTTCTAAATCCATGGCTTGCCCTTCTCCCTCCTCACTCCCACGTTCTCTAAAACCAGCAGAATGCTACTCCCTCTTCCTCTGGAAGGGAAAAACGTATCATCTGTAGGCGAGAAAGCCAGTTCCTCCAGACAGCGCAGGCAAAGTGCCTGGGCTGCCTGTCAAATCTGATTTCAAAAGACAATTCTATTTTGAGCAAAAGAATAATGAAGAGATATCCCCAGCTGTCCTGGAAAGAACTCTCTTCTCTCCTCCCACCAGCCTGCGTGGCCTGGCCCACCAGCATCTCTGCAGCCACATCCAGCGTCCGCTGTGGCCACAGGTCCCTGTACCTCTCCCTGTCGTGCCCCCACTCCCCAAGCACTCACGGGGCAGCCCCCGCCTGGAATGGCTTCTCTCCTCCTTTTCCCATCTGAAGCATATCTGACTTCCAGGGACTATTAAGCCACCTCCCCTTGGTGCCCTCGCAGAGCCCCTACCCCTCCCACTCATCTCTCCATCACAAATGAGGATGGCTGGCCACAGCCCACAGGCTCCAGCATGTCTGGCACGTGCAGTGCAGGGGCTTGCCCGCTCAGAGATGGCACATCCGAGATGCTCAGCACCTACGGAATGGATGAGCCAGAGAATGGACCACCTCGTGCCAGGCCCCAGCAACAGGGGAGGAAGGCAGGATTTCCTGCTGGTAGGTAATTGAGGATGGAGGTGACAAAGCTAGTGGTGGGTGACACTGGCATCCACGCTTTGTTGCAACCAGGTTGCAGCTTTCCAGGAAACCCTGAGGAGCAAGGAGGACTCGGCATCACTGCCCCGTGGCAGGAGCTGCGATGCAGGAACACCACCAACCAGCCACGGAGCCCAAGCCCCAGCTTGTGCCTCTGAGCCTGCACCTGCCAGAGAAAGGGATTCCTTCCATCCGATGCATGCGGTGGAACCCAGGCAGGAGGCCCTTTCCTGAAGGCTGAGGAGTCTGTGTGTGACACCCTCCAGGACATTCTCCTGTGAGGAAGCCCAGGACTGCCCCCTGTCCTCCCAATCCTCCGTCCATGCCCAGCAGCACTGATGAGACAGCCTCAGAAACTCTTCCCTTCCTGGCATTGCCACTGTCTGCTCACCCTTCTCCCAGAGCCCATCTTGAGCATCCCTGTGCGAGGATTACATACCAGAAAAGGCTCCCATGCATCAGGGAGAGACCATGGGGTAACCAGGGAGGCTCGAGCCAGGGAGAGGTAGGATCCAGGTCAGTGAGGGCCCGAGGCCCCACTACATTCCCAGGCCCTCTCTGCTGTATTTTCCCCAGTACACTCACCACCTTCTGATACCAACACAACGAGGACGTGGAGTTTTCCTACCGTCCTGGCTGCCTCTAACTCCTCTAACAGCGCTCAGCTCCCTGAGGGCTGGGAGTTTTGTCTGTTTTGGTCACTGCTCCATCCCCAGGGCCTAGAACACTGTGGCTACTCAGATAAACAGCCCCTCTGTAAAGAGGGATGGGTGGAAGTGTGGATGCTTGCCTGGCCTGGTGGGAGCCAGGCGGGCCAAGGCAAGGACTCTGCTTATTGCATGGCACCCCAACTTTTTACTAGGTCTCAGTCAGCTCACGAAACACCACAGCCTGGGCGGCTTAAACAGCGGAGGTTGTTTGCGCACAGTTCTGGAGGCTGGAAGCCCACCGTCAAGATGCTGGTAGATCCGGCTCCTAGTGAGGGTCCTCTTCCCAGCTTTCAGACAGCTGACTTCTTGTTGTGGCCCCACGTGGTAGAGAGAGGGAGCAAGAGGGAGAGAGAGAGAGCAAGAGATGCTCTCACTCACGCCTCTTCTCATGAGGACACTAATCTCATTCATGAGGACTCCACCCTCATGACCTAATTACCTCCCACGGACCCCACCTGCAAAGACCGTTGCACTGAGGATTAAGACTTACACATTTTGGGGGGACGCACAGGCAGTCCATAACACCAGGCTTTCGAAAGGGTATGCTTGAGTCACATTCCGGACGAGCCCCAAATGATGCTGAGAATTCCTCATCAGTTGTGCGTAGCATCTCCGTAAGGGCAGAACTCGCCACTGTGTAAGAGCAAGCACCGCATTGAGGACCAGGAGAGACAAGCCTGAAATCCAGCCTCACCCCACCAGCCCAGAACCCCAGTCAAGCCACTTTCCCTCCCCAGGCTGTGCCCACTCACCCCTCCTCCAGCCCAGCAGGGAGCTGGGGCTGCTCCATCCCTTGACTCCCTCGAGATCTTCGCTGCTCTGAGGAGCTGTGACTCCATAACCGTGCTGGGGAGGCAGACCCACCACTGGAGGAAGTGTGTTCCCTGAACATGGTGAAATGCTGCCCCAAATACTGACTATAGGATGTTGCTCCTCTATCTACCCAGTGTGCATCCACCAAGGGATTTCAGTGTATTTCAGGGGAAAAAAATACAAAAAACAGATTTCCCATTGTTTGTGGCTTACTTATTTCAGCCAAAAGAAATTATATAAAATAGGAGAAAGGGGGTAGCTTCCAGTGAGGATGGGGAATGTTTCGAGAAAGGGTCATATACACAGACTGACGCCAAATGCAGAAGGAGCCCGGAAACCGAAGTACAGACAGGCAAATCCAGTTTGCCGGGAGAGGAGGATTTACTGGGGAATTTATGGACAGAAGCGTGGTCTTGGGAAGCTGCAACACAGGTGGATCTCCACGCTGTCACCACCCCCCAGGCCTCGGCTTCTGTAGTAAAGGAAAAGGGCTTACAGGCACTATCACGGTGACCTTCCAGGAAAAGACAAGAATGCTGTGTACATCATAGCCAGTAACTTCCATGATAACATTAAGGTCGTTTGGGCCTAAGGGCAGCGTTTACGGTAAGTACACATGCGCTAATACAAGGAACGATAGGTAAACTGGAAATCTTAGAGGCGTTCTCAGAATTAGAGTTCATCAGAAGTCAACATGGCAGATCCGCTCCTGAGACAGAGTCACTTTAGCCTCCACCTAGCAGAAGGGAGAAGAGGGCTGTCAACACCTACTAAATGTCCCTGCACTTCACATATCTCATTTAATGCTTACTAAGTAGGGGCTGAGAGGAAAGAGAAGCTTGATTTACAGGGCTGGATTCAAGAAAGCCACTTCTGTCTTATTCAAAATTCAGTGTGCTTTTCATTCTCTTCTTCAACAGATATAAATATGAGGCACTGTGTGTGTGTGTGCCAGAAGTGAGCAGTTAAATGTATTTACAGTTTGCAAATATAACATTTACCAAAGCGATACTTTTTATTCCTGTGTGGTGAAACCACTAGTTGAAATTTGTAACGACTCATTGACAAATTAATTGCACTAAAGGTAAAAGAAAATTTGAAATCTCAGTGGAAGAATGATGTTCTGACTTCCAAGGAACGAACTAAGAGTTTAAAGGGCTTTTGAAGCTGAGCGTATATTTCTGCTGAGACAAACTGAAGAGAATGAGAGCTTGAATTTCTCAGGAAGCTCCCCTCAGTGGTGTGTATGCTTAAAACCAGGCTTTAAAATGGGCAGAACAGGGACCTCTGTTAATGCCAAGATTAGGTAATAAGGACTGCTTTACCCTTTCTCCCGAAACGAAACAACAATAAAAACTGTGCCGGGTGCGGTGGCTCATGCCTGTAATCCCAGCACTTTGGGAGGCCGAGACAGGTGGATCACCTGAGGTCAGGAGTTCGACACTAGTCTGGCCAACATGGCGAAACCCCGTCTCTACTAAAAATACAAAAATTAGCCGGGTGTGATGACAGGCACCTGTAATCCCAGCCACTCAGGGGGCTGAGGCAGGAGAATCTCTTGAACCCGGGAGGAGGAGGTTACAGTGAGCCAAGATCACGCCACTGCACTCCAGCCTGGGCGACAAGAGTGAAACTCCATCTCATATAAATGAATAAATAAAGCTGACCAAATAAATGAAACAAAGACTTGGAAGACGCCATACTTAAGGCAACTAGTACAGTCTGGACATCTGTACCCTCCAAATCTCATGTTAAAATGTGATGCCCAATGTTGGAGCGGGGGCTGAGTGGGAGACGTGCGGCTTGTGGAGGCTGGTCCCTCATAAACAGCCTGGTGCTGCCCTAGCAGCAAACTAATGAGTTCTCATTCCATTAGTTTCCAAGAGAGCTGGTTGCTAGAAAGAGCCTGGCGCCTCCTTCCCCATGTTTTTGTCTTCCTTCTTTTCTCTCCATGTGACACCTGCTCCACCATGAGTGGAAACGGCTTGAGGTCCTCACCAGAAGCAGATGCTGGCTCCATGCTTCTTGTATAGCCTGCAGAACTTTCAGCCAAGTAAACCTCTTTTCGTTATAAATACCAGCCTCAGGTATTGCTTTAAAGCAACAGAAAGAGACTAAAACAGCAACAAAGGATCACGATCACTGAAAGATGGGAGAAATGAGGTGAGCCCTCAAATTGCCCCAGTTTGTTATCCTGAGGATTTCCAGGCCAAAACCCACGGACAGCTCCTCCTCAGGAGGAGCCTGGCAGACTCCCTGTTGCAGAGATGAGCTGAGAGCCCAAGACATCTAAGGCCTCCAGAGTCCACAGAACAGAGTGCTGAGAGGGAGAGAGCTGCTTAGGAAGAAAACTCCTCAGAGAGGATCCGCTGCAAGTCTTCAGCTGAGACCTGATCAGCGCACACTTCAGAGTAAACCACGAGAGGCCAGGGACAGTAACACTCCGAAGAATCAGAGGTAACCGTTCCCATCAACAAGGTAACAAGGCTGGGAATAGTGCCTGGGCCCACCAACCCTCCTGAAAACCACAAGATTCGTGGGGCCTTAGTCATGGGAAACACCGGGCTTAAAATGATCAATGCTCCTAACAAATCTCAAGGTCAAGGCCCAAAAGGATCAAACTGTTTCCAAGTACTTAACTGTGTCCCCAAACAAAGCTCAAGACTATGTGTAGGAGTACAAAAATATCCAGCACCTAACAATGTAAAACTCACAAAAATCAGCGGGTATGCACAGAAACAAGAAAATAGAAGTGACAATGAGTAGTTCAACCAGTCACTCAAAACTGGCCCACAACTGACACAGCTGTTAGAATTAACAGGTAAGGACATACAAACCAGAGCCAGAACTAGGATGAGGCATGAGAAGCACAAGGGCACAACATTTTAAGAGGCACAGACTCTCAGGCTTGTGCAAATACAGACCATAAGTCAAAAGTGTACAGTCATGGACAGCATGAGGATGTCCCGGTCAATGATAGACCATATATATGATGGGGTCTCATAAGATTATAATGGAGCTGGGAAATTCCTATCACCTACTGATGTCTTAATAATCCCAAAGCCTAGCCTGCGTAGATCTAGGCCAATGTGTGTGTTTGTGTCTTCGCTTTTAACAAAACAGTTTCAAAAGCAAAAAAAAAAAAAAAAAGAAAGAAAAGAAAAAAGACAATAGCTTATAGAATAAGGATATAAAGAAAAAGATATTTTTATACAGCTGTATGATGCATTTGTGTTTTAAGTAAATACATTATACATTACAAAAGCGTTAAATTAACTTTAAAATTTAATATTAAAATTAAAAAGTTTATATAGGAAAAAAGTTACAGTAAGCTAAAGTTAGTTTATTATTGGAAAAAGAAAAAACATTTTTATAAATGTAGTATAGCCTAAGTGTAGAGTGTTTATAAAGCCTACAGTAGCGTAGAGTAATGTCCCAGGCCTTCACATTCACTCAGCACTCACTCACTGACACACCCAGCACAACTTGTAGCTCTGGAAGCTCCGTCCATGGTCAGTCCCCTATACAGATGTATCATTTTTTATCCTTACAGTATTTTAACTGTACCTTATCTATGTTTACACCTGTTTAGATAAATGCTCACCGTTGTATTACAATTGCCTACGGTATTCAGTATAGTAACCTGCTGTACAGATTTGTGGCCTGGGAGCAATAGGCTCTACCATATAGCCTAGGGGTAGGTGTGTAGTAGATTCTCTCACCTATGTTTGTGTAAGTACACTCTATGATGTTCACACAATGATAAAATCGCCTAATGATGCATTTCTCAGAACATCTCTCTGTTGC
This sequence comes from Macaca fascicularis, assembly GCF_037993035.2. Lineage (NCBI taxonomy): Eukaryota > Metazoa > Chordata > Mammalia > Primates > Cercopithecidae > Macaca > Macaca fascicularis. The sequence goes on from NC_088386.1 coordinate 2,955,035, forward strand.
TAAGTGATGTATGACTGTACACTATAAAACTTAAAGCAACCACAAAAATAACAAAACAAAGCCAAAATAGTAGACAACAAAATTACTTTTTAGAATATTTAATATATCCCAAAGAAGGCAGAGAAAGAGGTAAAAGAGACCAAGAATGGATGGGACCAACATAAAACAGATTTAAACTTAACAATGTCAATAATCACATGATATATAAACGGCTTAAATACCCCCAATTAAATGGCAGATATTGTCAGATTGAATAAAAAATCAATACCTAACAATATGCTGCCTATAAGAGATATGCTTTAAGTAAAGACACAAATAAGTTAAAAGGACAGAAAAAAAGATATGCCATGCTACAGACACTAAGAAAAAGAAATCTGGAGTGACTATATTAGTATCAGATAAAATAGGTCTCAGGGCAAAAATATCTACATTACTATGGGCTAGAAAGTTTATCTTATAATAATACAGTGGTAATCTCATCACAAAAACATAAAAGTCATACCCATTTTTGCCTTCATAGCAGAGTTCCAAAGTTACATAAATGAAAAACTGATAGAACTGCAAGGAGCAAGAGATAAACCTACAGTTATAGTTAGACATTACAACACTCCTTTCTCAATAACTGATCAATTAAGCAGAACGAAAATTAGTAAAAACGTTGATGATTTGAACCACGCTGTCAACCAAGCTGACCCAAACGCTACTAACAGGATGCTCCATGCAAGAAAAGCAGAATACACCACATTCCACTCAAGCACACTCCAAACATTTCCTATACATATTCTTCTCAACCACACTCCGAACATTCCCTGCACACATTCCTCTCAGGCACACTCCCAACATTTCCCGGATACGTTCCTCTCAAGCACATTCGGAACATTCCCTGTACACGTTCTTCTCAAACGCACTCAGATCGCTTCCTGTACACGTTCTTCTCAAACGCACTCAGATCGTTTCCTGTACACGTTCTTCTCAAGCGCACTCCGAACATTTCCTGTACACGTTCTTCTCAAACGCACTCAGATCATTCCCTGTACACGTTCTTCTCAAGCGCACTCCGAACATTCCCTGTACACGTTCTTCTCAAACGCACTCAGATCATTCCCTGTACACGTTCTTCTCAAACGCACTCAGATCATTCCCTGTACACGTTCTTCTCAAACGCACTCAGATCATTCCCTGTACACGTTCTTCTCAAACGCACTCAGATCGTTTCCTGTACACGTTCTTCTCAAGCACACTCCGAACATTTCCTGTACACGTTCTTCTGAAGCATACTCAGAACATTTACTCAGATAAACCGTGTTCTGGACCAGAAAACACATACACATCTGTATCAGTTTAAGAAGTTTCAAGGAATACAGTCTGTTCTCTGACCACAAATAAATCATGTTAGAAATCAAAAGCAGAAAGACATCTGAAATTATTTCAAATATCTGAAAACTAAGCAACACAATTCTAAATAACATAAAACAAAGAATAAGTCAAAAGTTAAATTAGAAATTTTCAACTGATGAAAATAAAAACAATATATCAAAATTTATGGAATGCCACTTAAGAAGTACTGACAGAAAATTTGTAGCACTTTATAAACACCCATACCAGAAAATAAGAAGAGTCTTAAATCAATGATTAGCACCTTGAGAAATTAGAACACAAAAGAAAATTAAGCCCAAAGTAAGTAGAAAAAAGGAAATAAGAGAAATACAGAAAACTATATATATATATAAATTAACAAAACCAAAATTCAGTTCTGTGGAAAGACTAATAATATTATCAAACACATAGCGGGAAGAGAGAAAGTCACAAATTACCAAAATCACGAATGGGAGAAGGGACATTATTCATAAATTAAAATGATAATAAAGGAATATTATTGTACTGTGTTAAATAAAATTCCAAAAAATTGTGTGTATCTGGAACCTGTGAGTATGACATTCTTTGTAAATAGGATCTTTGCAGATGTAATCAAGTTAATATGAGGTTATACTGGAATGGAATGAATCCTAAATCCAATGACTGGTGTCCTTATAAGACAGGAAACTTTGGACACAGAGAGACACACAGGGAAAATGCCACATGAAGGTGAAAGCAGAGACTAAATCCTTAGCCACAGAAGGCTAAGGATTTCCATAAACCACCAGAAACCAGGAGAAAGGTGTGGAACAAGTTCTGCTCAGAGCCTCTGGAAGGAACAAACCCTGCCCATACCTTCATTTTGGACTTCTAACCTCCACAAACATGAGATTTCTGTTGTTTTAAGCCACTCAGTTTATGGTAATTTGCTACAGAAACCCTAGGAAAGTGGTATAATTATAAACAAATTTATGACAATACATTTGAAAATTTAAATGAGCTGGACAAATTTATTGAAAGTAACAAAAACTACCAAAACTCACACAAAAAGAAATAACCTATCTATCTCTGTATCTATTAAGAAAACAGAATTATAGTAAAATGTTTTCCACAGAGAAAACTCCAGGCCCAGAAAAATTAACTAATTCTACCAAACATTTAAGGAAGAAATAAGACAAGTTCTACTAAAAAGTTATTCCAGAAAACAAAAGAGGAAAGAATACTTCTTAACTGATTATGTAAAGCCATTATTACCTGATTCCAAAGTCAGGAAAAGGCATTACAAAAAAAAAATAAAACTATAGATCAACATCCCTTGTGAACATAGATATAAAAATTCTTAACAAAATTTTAGTAAATCAAATCCAACAATGTATAAAAAGATCAGTACATCATGGCCAAATTTATCTGAGGAATGCAAGATTCATTTAGCATTCCCAGATCAACCAATGTAATCTCCATATTAACAAACTAAAACAGAAGAACTATATTTTCATCTCAATCGATAGAGAAAAAATGTTTGAGACAATCCAGCACCCATTCTTCACAAAGGCACTTAGCAAAGTATAAAAAGAAGGGAGCTTCTTCAACCTGATAAAGGATGTCAAAAAAAAAAAAAAAAAAACCCTACAGAAACATCATACTTAATAGTGACAGACTGAAGATATTCCCCTAAGACGAGGAGCGAGATGTCTGCTCACCACTTGTATTCTATTCAACACTGCACTGAAAGATCTCATCAGTACAATACAATAAGGCAAAAAAAAAAAAAAGAAAGAAAGAAAGAAAAGCATTCAGGTTGGAAAGGAAGAATTAAAATTCTCTATTCACAGATGCCATGATCATCTATGTAGAAAATTCAGTGGAGATTCTTAAAATGCCTCAAACTGATAGGTGAGGGTAGCAAACTTGCAGGTTACAGAGTCCTATTAAAAAAAAAAAAAAAAAACATTGTATTTCTGTATGCTAGCAATAAAAATCATACATTAAAATTCTTTAAATACCGTGAAAGTAGCATCACAAAATACGAAATTATGTGATAAACCTGATGAAAGATTTGGAAACTACAAAACACTGTTGAGAGAAATAAAAGGAGACATAATCATGTTCTTGGGTGGGAAGACTCAATAGTATTAGGATGTCAGTTCTCCCCAAATTCATCTACAGTTTCAACATAATCCCACTCAAGCAGATTTTTTTGTACATAATAACAAAATGATTATAAAATTTATATGTAAATGCAAAAGACTTTTTTTTTTTTTTTTTTTTTTGAGACGGAGTCTCACTCTGTCGCCCGGGCTGGAGTACAGTGGCCGGATCTCAGCTCACTGCAAGCTCCGCCTCCCGGGTTTACGCCATTCTCCTGCCTCAGCCTCCCGAGTAGCTGGGACTATAGGCGCCCGCCACCTCGCCCGGCTAGTTTTTTGTATTTTTTTAGTAGAGACGGGGTTTCACCGTGTTAGCCAGGATGGTCTCAATCTCCTGGCCTCGTGATCCGCCCGTCTCGGCCTCCCAAAGTGCTGGGATTACAGGCTTGAGCCACCGCGCCCGGCCATAAATGCAAAAGACTTAGAATATCTACAACAACTTTGAAAAGAAAAAGGACAAAGAGAACGAACACTCCTGATTTTAAGACTGGCTACAAAGCTCCAGTAATTATATGACAGAGTGGCACTGTCATAAAGACAGTCAAATAAGTCAAGGGAACAGAAGGGAGGTGGAGCCCCTCTACAGTAACCTTGCACAGCCCCTCCAAAAGGCTGCAGGCCAGCCCTGAAGCCCTACCTGAGCTCACCTGGGAATGGGCACCTGTGAGCTCTGCCTGCTCCAGGCAGCCTCCACACAGGTGCAGCTCAGACACCTCTGTACCCTCCTCCTGGATGGGCCTCTTCCACCCAGATCATCCCCAGTGGCCAGGGACACCAATCAAACTGCCTCCTTTCCTTATTTTGTCACCTACCCAAGGTCCTGTAGACTTGACTTTCAGTGTCATTGGCCAGCAGTTTGTCCTAAAGTCCTCTGTATTCAGAGGCCAAGAGACTAGCCTGACCCCGGTAAGGCTCCAGGGAGCTGGCCTGGCCTGGCCTGCCAGTCAGTGTTCCTGTGACAGGCACAAGGTGAGCACCCAGCCCATTCCCGCAGAACCCACCTGCTGTAGCGACACACAGGAAGAGGCAGCGAGGGACTGATTGAAAGCCCTGTCCACAGCTCTGTGGCTAGAGGCAGGTCACTGGCCTCACAGAGCCTATGGTGGGAGGGACACAAATGGGTCGACAGGTGCCCACATGGTTGCCAGGAACATTTCAGAGTGCAGGTGTGTGGTGCCCAGGCAGCCAAAAGGCCTCACCTGGCCAAGGTGGACCACAAGGCAGCCCAGAGGAGGTGGCTTCAAAACAAGTCCTGGAGGACAAGCAGGAGTCAGCTCTAACTCTATTTAAGTCCTCTGTGCAGAGTGTTGCTCTCTGGGGTCAATTACAAGGATGAGGATGAAGCAGAGGGGATGGGAGTGTGTGGTGGAGCCAGGTAGTCTGGTTCCAAAGTAAACAGCGTTCCCACCCCAATGCCAGGGAGATGTGGCTGTAAAAGTGGAGACCTGCCCAAAGAAAGCAGCACAGTGGTCTGCAATACTGTCCAGAGACCACTGTCATATACCCACGTCTGCTTGCTGCCCCAGCCTGGCTGCCATGCCCCACTACAGAACTATGCCTTGAACAGTTGGAATTAGCACCAAGGCTTGCATTAGGGCTTGTGTTAGGGGTGTGTGGTCTAAGGCAGTGCTCCCCTGGTCCTGTCAGGCCAGCTGGGCTTGTGGCTGGCCTGGTAAGCCTTTGGAAGTCCTCAGCCCCTCAACTGCTTGCTTGGACTTTGGGGACACCTAGCCATGTAAAGAGAGGGCTCTGCAGTAAGCCAGCCCTTTAGACTCTGGGTGCAACAGGCTCCCTGGGCAAGATGAGACCATTCCTGTGGTGGAAAGGAAAGGGTCCTGCTGTGATATGTGCCTGTCCTCACTGTCTCAATGGCTCAGACACAAAACCAGATATAACAGAGCCTCTGGCCAAGCAGTAGCAATGAGGGAATGATTAAAAAACAAACACAGACACCTCAGCTAGGTGCAGTGGTTCACGCCTATAATCCCAGCACTTTGGGAGGCCAAGGTGGGTAGATCACCTGAGGTCAGGAGTTCAAGACCAGCCTGGCCAACATGGCAAAACCCTGTCTCTACCAAAAGTACAAAAATCAGCCAAGTGTGGTGGCGGGCACCTGTAATCCCTGCTGAGGCAGCAGAATCGCTTGAACTCAGGAGGCGGAGGTTGCAATGAGCTGAGATCGTGCCACTGTACTCCAGCCTGGGTGACAGAGTGAGATCCTGTCTCAACAACAACAAAAAAAAAGCAGGTGCCTTTGCCCAGGCCATGTGGTCTACCTTACTTTATTCACAGCATGTTCCCTGGGCATGGGTGTGAGGATGGGCTGTCTCCAATGGCGTTATTCGGCAGGCACTCTGAAGTGCTTCCCCAAACCCTGTTGTCTATTTTCCTGGACTTGAGTAATGGTGCTATTAGTGGCTTTATTTGATCTTCATTAAATTTGGGAATTGTTCTCACCAACTCAGTCAGAGATAAAATATTGTTTTTCATATTTCCAAAGTTTCTTACAATAATGGTCCAGGGCTGGAGTCTGGGATTTCCTCTCTCATCCTCTCCTGATATTGGGTTTAAATTTTGAGAGAGTGAGTTATTTGTTTGTCTGCCTCAGGCATCGGACATTCTTCACTAACAGCACGAAAGATGAGAAGGCTGCTCTTCCCTAAGACCATGTTATTTGTGGTAATCACTTCTGATATCTTATTGTTTGAATATGGTAGGTTCTTTTGTGTCATATTTTATAGACAGCTTTTGTGATCAATATTTGATATCAATTGGTAGAATTATTGTTTCTCACTTTGCACAAGTGTCTAGCATAGATTATGCTTCCAATATAGATTAAAGAGCAAGTCTGGATTTTTTTCTTGCCAAATTATTGCTGGCAATGAGGCATCTGGGACACCCGGATGGAGGTGGAATCCACTCACCCTCTCCCTACACGGCAGCACAAAGAGGCTTGGAACAGGGTGCGCATCTGGTACCGGCTCTTCCTTGAGGCCCTGTGGCTGAAACAGAGAAACTCCCGCCCTGGTCTTGGCCCCATGGACCAAGCACCTGGGAACCAGCATCCACCAGACTATTCTTGCCTGGACCCCATTGCTGAGTCCTAGGGAAAGGAACTGAGTGGAAATAAATTGGTGGGACATGGAATGTGATTGAAAAGGGGCAATTCTTACTCAGTCAGGAGAGAGGCAGTTACAATTCCAGATTTGCAGGGTGGGCAGTTGGGCGATGGGGACCCTGGACTCATACCGATTAAGGAAGAAGACAATGATATCACTTTTGGACGCGTTGGGGCTGGCTTGCTTGCTCGTGGCACATCCCAGCGATGCCAACTAGCACATAAGCTGTCAACCTCAAATAATGAGGTTCAGAAAATATGATTAACTATAGCTTATTTGAACACAAAGCTTGCAGACGGCCACCCGGGAGACCCCAACTTCGAACGAATGAGGTCAGTGTCCCAAAGTGAAGTTAAGGTTTCACTTACCTAAACAGAGGCAGGGAAATCTTAGCAGGAACAACATTTTCCATACAAGACAAACATACAGGGTGCGAGAATTGATTGGTTACAGACTGCTGCTTGAGGAGGGGCAGTGACTTGAGGGCTACTTGGTCTTGGTCTTTATTATTTACAGGGGAAAAAAGGTAGAAGTTGCAGCCGTGTGACTCGGGCTGCATAGCCACATTCCTCTCAAGGCTCAGAACAATTTAAAAGTCCAACAGCTTTAAGTTTGAATTCTTCAATTTCACAGAGCCAAAGAGGTCAGATATAACAATACAGATTTCAGAGTCATTAGTGCTCATCTGGCTCACTCCCCAGGCAAACATTGATTGAGGGCCATCTGGGCATAGGACAAGAATAGGAACTTCTTGAATAAGAAACCATAGTCGGCCGGGGTCCAGGCGTTGGGGGCAGCTCAGAAGGCAGAGGTTGGAGGGCTGGCAGGCTGGAAGAACTGTGGAGCTCTGGAGAGCGTGGTGGGGGTAGTGAAGGGCCAGCCATGGACAGTGAGGGATGGATTCCTAGGGCTAAGGAGTCCAGCAGTACCACAGCCAACTTTGGGGGAATTGTGGGTCTACAGCTTGGGAGCTGCTGGCAGTGTTAGGAGGTGATCAGGCAAAGGCTTAGTGAATCAGGAGGAGGGGAGACCACCCACGGGTGGGGAGCCTCAGAGGAAGGGAACCTGCAGGTGGCATAGGGGCCGTGCCCATCCCCAGGCAGCACTGTCCTCTGCTCTGTGTGTGCGCTGTTGACAACCAGGAGAAACAGCTCAGGGACAGGGTCCAGCAGGAGCAGGGCAGGTGGGAGGACGGCCACTAGGGCGGGGCCAGAGCTCTGCCCAGGGTCTTCCGGCCACCTGGATCTTCGGGTGACTGTGGAACATGAGGTGATGGAGAGGAGATGGAGGGACTCACTTTACACCTCACTGCCTCCAGCAACTGGAAGCCACACAGCAATTTAAGGAGGGTTATTCTGCCGTGGAGTTTCTCTAGAGTGGAGGGGAGGGAGGGAGAAAGGAAGCAAACTCACTTTGCCCTTCCCCGCCTCCAGCATGCATAGACAAGAGGTTGATTCTCTAGCTGACCGAATGTCTTGCTTTTTATATGATGTTGTCATGTCCAGTTAGCACAGTCTTCATCTGTTATCCAAGATTCCTAAGAGAGATTTATTCCTTTGTTTTTAATAAGTGGTCAAAAAGCCTTCAGGTCATTAGATAATATGAAACTGTTTTCTGGGTGTCTGACTCAGCCTGGCCTGCTGCAACAAAATGCCGTGAGCGGGGTGGCTCATAAACAATAGACTTTTATTTCTCACAGCTGAAGAGACTGGGTGCCAGCATGGCCGGGTTCCGGGAAGAGCCCTCCTCAGAGTTGCAGGCTTTCAACTTCTCACTGCACCCTCACATGGTAGAGAGACAGAAGCAGCGAGGTCTCTGGGGTACCTTGTAAAGCCCTCTACCTCAAGACCCACTCACCTTCCAAAGGCCCCACCTCTTAACACCATCACACTGGGGGTTAGGTTTCAACATAGCAATTTGGGGAGGACACAAATATTCAGACCATAATGCTGGGTCCAGAGTAAGGGAAAATATTTATTAGTATCTCAGGGCAAGACGACATACCTTATTAAGCTAGAAGGTCTTTTTCCCACTTATCCTTAATTGCAAAAACGAACTGACTCCCCACGCATGTGCTGCCTGTGGGAAGAGACAGGGCCCTGGGGAAGATGCTGCAAAGCCTTGATACTCAGACCAGCAGCGTCAGGTGAGCCGTGCCTGGAGGTAGAGGATCTCAAAACGCAGGATCTCCGGCCCCACCCAGACCTACTGATCCCAGTCTCCATTTTGATGAGACCCTCCAGGAGATGACAGAGCACTTCGTAGTTTAAAAGCTTTGGACCAGACTCTGTGTACATCCCTGAAGAGAATGCCTGCAGCTCCAAGGCTTCCAGGAGAAAACTAGTCCGGAAGCGCAAACTTAATCCTCAACAGTTCTCAGTCATAACCCTAATTACCATCAACAGTGTTGATGGCTGTTGATACGCCTGCATTTGGTAATCCTCCCAACCCTAGGAGCTGACTATATTATTATGGTCCCCTGGTCCAGGTGGAAATTCGGAGGCTCCTAGAAGTAAGGGAACTTGTTAAGGTCACCCAGTTTGTAAGAGGCAAACCTGGTCAGCCTGAATCCCCAGATGCCACAGATTTCCGGGAATGTAAAGGTAGTCACGGGGTCCATGATACAGGACAGCTCAGTGGCGCTCCTGAGCAACGCTGGACCGTGCAGTTAATGGTTTGCTGCAATCGTATAATGGAATGATATTCCATATGCAACAACGATGTTTTTAAAACCACCAGTGATACAGAGGAATCCTCATTTTGAAATAGTTCTTGAAAAAATATAACGTAAAAACATATACAATACATACACACATACAGAGACAGAGAAAGAGAGAGAGAGACCAGTCCAGTAACTCAAAATGTCCACACTAACTGAAGATGTGACTCCCGTGTGACTGAATGATTCTACCCCTCTGGGGAGAGGTTCAAGGTTACACTAGAGACATACGCATGAAGAGTCCTCATGTGCACCATTTTAACAGCAAAATATTGGAATAAACTCAAATGTCCAGTACTCACAGAATGGATGAATAAAACATGGAATATTTTCAGTCAGTGAAAGACTATCCAGCATGTTAATAAAAACCAGATCTGGCCAGGCGCGGTGACTCATGCCTGTAATTCTAGCGCTTTGGGAGGCTGAGGCAGGCAGATCACCTGGGGTCTGGAGTTCGAGACCAGCCTGGCTAACATGGCGAAACCCCGTCTCTACTAAAATTACCAAAAATTAGCCGGGTGTAGTGGCAGGCCCCTGTAATCCCAGCTACTCAGGAGGCTGAGACAGGAGAATTGCTTGAACCCGGGAGGCGGAGGTTGCAATGAGCCAAGATCTTGCCACTGCACTCCAGCCTGGGCAACAAGAGTGAAACTCCATCTTAAAAAAACAAACAAACAAACAAACAAAAACTAGATCTTTATGAAAGAGATCTTCTTTTTTTGAGAAATATCAATGGTGCGCACCTGTCATCCCAGCTACTCAGGAGACTGAGGCAGGAGAATCACTTGAACCCGGGAGGCAAAGGTTGCAGTGAGCCATTATTGTGCCATTGCACTCCAGCCTCGGCAAAAAGAGCAAAACTCCATCTCAAAATATAAAAAAAAAAAAAGAGAGAAGAAATCAAAATCACTGAAAAATCAATGGTGCGCACCATTGATATTTCTCAAAAAAAGAATGTTTAATCAAAAAGGTGTGCTGAATAAAACTTTTAGTATAATATCATTTATATGCATTCTTAGAAGCATAACAAACAATCTTCCAAATCACTCATTGTTACACCCATATAGACTGAATAGGTTGAAACAGACTGAGAAGATACACATTGAATGACTGGCTGTTGCGACGGGCCTGGGGCAGGAGTGGCGGGCATCCAGGGGGCCTCAAATCTATACTATGTTTTAATTCCTTAGAAAGCAAAAAAGATTTGCGAGAGATGTAATCGATATTAGCAGTTGTTAGAACTTCTATGTGGTAGATATACAAGTGCTTGTTATATCTGTAGTTTTCTGCAATTTTAAGATTTCTATATTTGAATTTATATATCCCATTGAAAAGGTTGGAAGAAAGTACATAATGTATTAACGATGTTGTCCTCTGGGTGATTTTGATTTCTTCTCTTTTTTTTTTTATTTTGAGATGGAGTTTTGCTCTTTGCCAAGGCTGGAATGCAATGGCACAATATTGGCTCACTGCAACCTTTACCTCCCGGGTTCAAGTGATTCTCCTGCCTCAGACTCCTGAGTAGCTGGGATGACAGGTGCTCACCATCATGCCTGGCTGATTTTGTATTTTTAGTAGAGACAGGGTTTCACCATGTTGGTCAGGCTGGTCTCGAACTCCTGACCTCAGGTGATCTGCCTGCCTCGTCCTCCCAAAGTGCAGGGATTACAGGCGTGAGCCACAGCACCGGCCTCTTCTTTAAATTTTTCCGTATTTTCCAAATTTTCTGTTAGAATCTGTAACTTTCATAATCAGTAGATAAATAGATTCACCTCCCAATTTTCCAAGAACAAACGCACTTCCCGTCTCTGGGCTTTTGATACAAAGCAGAGCATACTGTTGAAGCCAAGCATAGTGGAAAATCAACAAATGAACAGTGCTGGTATCTGACAGCACATTTTCTTAAAGAAAACAACTAGAAATTCAGGAGGTGCAAACTGTTGAGATGAAAGAATTTTAGCGCAGCTTCTCTATCCCTATTCGATTCTATCTCATGCCTATTCTGTGGCAAAACAAAGGCAGGGACTACTTCCTAGACATCTGGGTGCTTCTTGCATGCAGTTCGTTTTTACCTCTGAATGCTAGAACTGGGCCACGCATTAGAGGTTATCTAGTGACACCCATCATTGTACCATCAGGGAAACTGAGGCTGAGAACGACGAACAGGCTTGCAGGAGGTCAGACTGCGGCGGGAAGCTGAGTCTGACTCTTGTTACACTGCCGCACTGAGTGCTGCTCAGCATACCGTGGACAACGGGGGTGAAATCACACTCGCGCCTAAATATGAGAAATAAGATAAATGTCAACCAAGCAATGAATTCACATTCTCTTAAAAAGAAGTAAACGTAAATTGCGTTGCAGGGCAAAACTAACATAGCTCTCTTCATTAGGCCCAGATTCCTATTTCTGTCCTCAAAGTCTAATTGCCTGCTTGAGGAGGAGTCTCCTCCTTTACTGAATTCACTTGGTCCTGGATGATGCATTTGGATTTCAGCAGGTGCAGGTAAATTACACAGCTGCCTTTCCACCAAGCTTTCACTCGCGCCATGCAGGACTTCCAGAAAGTGACCTGCATCAAAGCAGAGGGTCTCACTGAGCGACAGTCAGGGAAGGAGAACCCTTCACCACTTCTGCTCATTCCACGCAGGATGCCCGGGCGGCTGCTCTTCACGTTTCCATAGGCGCCTCGGAGAGTTTTAAAGAAATAAAATAATGCAGCGACGGTTGAGGTTTGCCCTGTACCCCTCCCCTGTCCCACTCCCTTCCCAGCAAGCAAAGTCCTCTCCTGAAGTTAGCATGCATTCCTCCCGTCCTGAGAAAATACTTTAATCTGGTTGTGCATCTAAAGAGTGCAGAGTGATGCTTTCTTATTACTATTTACACCAAGTCACACTGAATTTATAACACGGAAACATGCTTTCTTCATTCACCATTGTTGCTCTAAGTGCTCTTGGAGTGGAGACATGTAAATCTAGTTCATTTATTTTCATTGCTGTTAGAATGTGTGCATAGGAATATACCATAATTTATTTAGCTAATTCCCCCCAGTGGGCATTGAGATATTTCCCTACTGTAAACAGGGCTCCTGAAACCTGTTCCTATCTTCCCCTCTCATGGAGGTGCTGCCCTGGGGAGGGTGCCTGGTGATAGACCCTCCAGTAGTACTTATTCAGCCTCATCAGGGCTCACCTGGCTGTTCTCCAAGGCCGGCTGAGGTCCTCTCCTCCCAGCAGCACAGCCTGTGCTAGCCCAGCCCACGTCCTTCTTGTCACTGCTGCAACCTGTCCAGGGGTGTCCCGTGGCTATATGAATGGGCACTCCCCAGCCCCAGCTGGGGTAAGCGAGCATATTTTTCCATGCGTATTAGCCACTAGGTATTTTTCTTCTGTGAAATGTGTGATCATGTCCTGTGACCATTTTTCTGGAGGATCATTTGTCTTTCTTCTGTCCTTGGGTGACAGGCTCATACCTGAGCCTAGGACTGAGGGTTTTTTAATCTTTTTAAAATCTTTCTTTAACAGGCCCCACTGTGAGATCCACACAGCTCATCATACCAAAGCAATGTCCTAAGTGGGCTGGGTGGGAACGCTGTCCCCTCAGGACAGAGGCAGACGGCAGTGTGATCAAGGGCTTGTGTCTTGCATTTGGAGCTCTGTGGCTGACTCCGCTGTCCCTGGCTCTTCAGATAAAGGAGGGATAGTGAGCAGCCCAGCCCATCCGAGGAGCCCTGAGGCGCTGGGATAACTGAGGTGAGCCAGAGATTTGACCCAGCCTTGCTAACTGCAGCCATTGTGAATAGCTTGTGTCACATCTGATCAGTATTAAGTGAATACAACTTGGCTCAACTTATTATGAAGTAGAGATACCCTCAACATAAATTTCAGAAAGTAATGATGAAAAACAGGGAGAGCTGAAGTGAGGTGGAGTCATCATAGTGAGGCTCGGCGCAGTTCTGTGTAGCTCCCTACAGACCCACAGTGGGAAACAGACCCACAGAGAGAGCAGGGGGAGCCCTCCAAAACACCTAGAGTGGAGGGGGGTGGACATTGAAGACAGCATGCCTGCAGAGGAGCCGTGGGAGAGGAGGACTCTGATTTGAATTAAAGTCTTCCAGCAGAAGAGAACCCTAGTGGAAACAACTTCCCAATGAAATAGCAGGGCAGAGGTATTCTTGGATCCAGATTGGATCTAAGAGTGGGCTGACCACAGCCCAGCACCCCCACCTCCCTCCGCACAAGCCCCATATCCAGCTACAGGAAACCATGACATGCCTAGCCCTCAAAGTGAAGCTCTGAGGGGAAGAAAAAATAACATCCAATAAGATGCAAAGCGAAGCCAGGAGGCATTTCCCACACCATGTTGAAACCAATGGGAAGTCTTTTTGCGTGTGTGTGAGGAGTCTTACTCTGTCGCCCAAGCTGGAATGCAGCGGCACGATCTCGGTTCACTGCAACCTCCACCTCCCGGGTTCAAGTGATTCTCCTGCCTCAGCCTCCCAAGTAGCTGGGATTACAGGCACCCACCACAACGCCTAGCTAATTTTTATATTTTTTAGTAGAGATGAAGTTTCACCCTGTTGGCCAGGCTGGTCTCAAACACCTGACATCAGGTGATCCACCCGACCTCAGGTGATCCACCCATCTCAGCCTCCCAAAGTGCTGGGATTACAGGTGTAAGCCACCGTGCCCAGCCAACCAATGGGAAGCCTTGATGGAGCTACGTACATTAAAATGAAAAGAGATGGCATAGCTATGGAGGGGTCCTCAAAAAGTTGATGGACGATGTGTATTATTTAAAAAAAAAAAAAAAAAAACTATGCAGGGATTTCAAATTCTTTTGTGCCAAAATAAACTTGTACTAACTTGTTATAACATGTCTGAACAGAATCTAGTTTGGGGAACTAGGAAAGATAAGACAACAATTTCAAGAGTCTCCATCAGAGCAATATGAATCTGCTAAAATTGAAGCAAGAACAAACAGCAAATTTCCAGTGAAACTTGGGTGGAAGAATAACAAAATCATGGAAGCTTTAGGAAAAGCTTATGAGGACAATGCTCCAAAGGAATCAGCAGTTCACAAATCAATAACTCTTTTTAAGAAGGAATGAGATGATGCTGAAGATGAAGCCCACAGCACCAGACCATCTACATCAACATGCCAGGAAAAAGTTAATCTTGTTTGTGCCCTAATTGAAGAGGGCTGGTGATTAACAGCTCAGATAGCCAACACCACAGACCTCTCAATCAGTTCACAATTCTAACTGAAAAATGAAGGTTGAGCAAACTTTCCACTTAATGGATGCCAAAACTGTTGCACCAAGATCAGCTGCAGACAAGAGCAGGGTTGCCAACGGAAATCTTAAACAAGTGGGATCGAGATCCTGAAGCGTTTCTTCTAAGAATTGCAACAGATGAAATATGGCTCTGCCAGTATGATCCTGAAGACAAAACACAATCAAAACAGTGGCTACCAAGAAGTGGAAAGGGTCCAGTCAAAGCCAAAGTGGACTTGTCAAGAGCAAAGAACTTGGAAACAGTTCTTTAGGATGCTCGAGGCATTTTGCATGTTGACTTGTAGAAAGCCAAATAACAATAACATCTGCTTATTACGAGAGTGTTTTGAGAAAGCCAAAGCTTTAGCAGAAAAACACCTGGGAAAGCTTCATGAGAGAGTCCTCCACCACAACAATGCTCTTGTTCATTCTTCTCATCCAACAATGGCAATTTTGTGACTGTTTCAGTGGGAAATCACTAGGCAGCCACTTTGTAGTCCTGATTTGACTTCGTCTGTCTGCTTTTTGCTTCCTAACCTGAAAATTTATTTAAAGGCACCCATTTTTCTTCAGTTAACAATGTAAAAAAGTCTGTACTGATATGGTTAAATTCCCAGGATCCTCAGTTCTTTACCGATTAACTAAATAGCTGGTATCATCACTTACAAAAATGCCTTGAACTTGATGAAACTCACGTTGAGAAATAAATTTTATATATTTTAATCTTTTAGTTCTATCTTTCTCCCAACTTTTTGAAGTCAACTCATATAAGATCACAAAAATAAATAGATAAAACATTAAAACATTCTAGGAAAGAAAAAAAAAGATGAATAATCAACCCTTGCATGGAGAGGGAAGGAACAAAAAAATGGTAGAAAATTCCAAGAGTGCTTCATGTTAAAGAAAATCTTCCACAGAACAGAAAGGCAATGAAAGAACTCAAAAACAGATGATTCTGCTAGCGTATCTGGAGGAAGCATACTGATGTCTGCAACTTTGAAATGCAAGGGATTGAAGAATGGAAAGAAAGATTTAGAAAGAAAGAGAAATAGTAAAGCAAGTGTAATAAAATATTGGTTGTAGAATTTAGGTGTTAAGAAGATGGGAGTTCACTGTAAAATTCTGTCATCTTTCCTGTATGTGAAAAGTTTCTATAGTAAAATACTGAGGCAAGAAGATAATATCTATTCTTTAAAATTGTCATAAGGATTACATGAGATAAATGTGGAAGGGCTCTGTACACTATGGCAGATTTACAGATTTTAAAGATGATTAAAATGGTAGAATGACATAACAAGGGGAGATGAAGGAGCTAAGGAAACAAAGAGCCTTTACAGAACTAATAAGTAAATTAGAAACAGAAGAGAAAAGACATGACTGATTACCAAGTTTCTGGCATAGAGGAAATACTGAATATAATCAAAATTAATGCAGAATGAAAAGATAACATGATTAAAGTAATTAAACAGATATCAGCGGACATGAAAAGCAAACAACTAGTATCCAACTTATGGATAAATGGTATCCCTAAATGAGGGAACCTACCAAATGGAAATTAAAATATCCAATGCAAATGAGAAAAAAAATTACTGAAAAAAAGGAAGAATTTATAACTAAAGTTGAATGGACACACATATTTCAGAAGATAATGATACAGGAAAATCAACATCAAATCATTTGCTAGGACAAAGAAGAAATTCTTTAGGCATCCAGGCCCCCCACTCCACCCCCACACACACACAAAAAAAAGTTCCTTACCTAGAGAGAAATCAGGCTGCCTTTAGGTTTCTCCTAATACCACCAGATTCCAGAAAACCACAGAAATCGGTTTTTGAAATTCACAGAAGTAAGCTATGACCAAAAACTTCCTAGTAAGTCACGTTCAGCAATGGGCAATCTTAAACATACAAACATTCAGAATATTGGCTACTGAAAAAAAAAAAGACAATAAGTGTTGGCAAGGGTTTGGAGAAAAGGAAACCCTTCTACATTGTTGGTGAGAATGAAAATTGGTACAGCCATTGTGGAAAACAGTATGGAGATTCTTCAAAAAATTAAAAATAGAACTACCTTATCATCCAGCAATCCCACTTCTGGGTATTTATTCAAAGGAAAGGAAATCAGTATCTCAAGAGATATCTGGACTTCCATGTTCATTGAAGCATTATTTACAATACCAAGATATGGAATCGACTAAATATTGGTCAATGGATGAACGGTCAAAGAAAATGTAACACACACACACACACACACACACGTGCATAACTATATGAAGTGATGAATATACTAACTAGCTTGATTGTGGCGTATATTTCACAATGTATACATACATCAAATCATCAAATTGTATGCCTTAAATGCATTCAATTTTTAATTATCAAGTATACCTCAATAACGTTAGGGGAAAAATCCCTCAGTATAACGTAATATTAAAAAGATGATAGAAGACCAGACTTTCTTGATATATCAACAAGTATGATTGAATAAACTCACATTTTAAAGATTACATTTTAAAAATTTGTTTGCTGAAAACAAAGAGATCCATCTTCAGCAAAGTCACTGAGAACCTGAATGTGAATGGCTGGGCAAAGCCAGACAGAGTGAAGCCAGAGCTGTGATGGGGGGTCATCAGTCAAGGCAATCCGAGGGAAGGCACTGTGGAAAGGAGAAAAGCGCTTCCGAATGATAAAGACTATAATACACAATGAAGTTTCAACTGTCAGGAAAATATATATGCCCAATAATAGGGCACCAAATTATAAAAGGAAAAACTACAGTAAATACAAAGAAAATAGAAATTCAACAGTAGCAAACAGATTGGACTCGCCTCCCTCTGCCTATGACCAATCAATCCTATAAACAACTACAATGACAAGAGATTAAGGATGGGGGTCCATGTAACAAATTGAATAATTACATCTCACATTATGCCCGGCGAACAGAATGCCACCTGCTTTTCGATATCTATGGGACATTTACAAATGCTGGGCCTCAACCTTGATGGCCGACCTGCTTACAGAATGGTGGGCAGGGTGAAGGGAACCAGGGAGTGAACCTGAGGCACCCAGAGAGCAGCAGCGGCCACAAGCCCTCCCCACTCTAGGAATGAAGAAGCAAGAAACCTGGTGAGGGCAGGAAATTCCAGCAGAGCAACAGGCAGGGTGATCTGGAAGGAGCCCCTCCTCCTGCCCTCTGCTCCCCTCCCCCATCCTGCCTGGAGCCCACCTGGAAGCCAGCCAGCAGCAACGTTGCTCAGGTGACACAGCCACAAACACCAGCCTCTTGGGGCCCAGAACGGGGCAGAAAAAGGAGAAAAACAGATTGGAGAGGGGCAAATGGAGAATTCAAAGCACATCATTCCAATCGAATCAGAAAAAAAAATTGTAAAACATAATAGAAGCATATTTTGCTCAAATCTATGCAATGCACATAAAACCTGGAAGAAATGAATTACTTTTCAGGAACATACGAGTTATGCAATTCGAATATAAGAAAAAGTATGTAGAATGTAGAAAAATAGTAGATAAGTTACCATAGGAAAATATCTCAATTCCATTATTTTTGTTGAATCCCCTTGTTTTACCAGTAAGTTTTCACTAAATTCTACTTTTTTCAGGTATACAATTAAGCCACCTGAAAATAATGATAATTTTGCTCCCTCCATCCCAGCTTTCATATCTCATTCTTTTTAAATTTTCTAGCTGTACTAGTTAGTCCTTCCCACACAAGCTCAAATAATAGTGGTGGAAATAGTAGTAGAAATACTATTATACACTATAGAAACAGTGATGGAAATAGCCTTATTTCTGCCTTTAATGGCATATTCTCAGCATTTCCCTATTCAATAGGAAGCTGGTATCTTGTTTGAGTTTGTTTCTCCTGATACGTTAAGGAAGTATTTAGCTATTCCTGTTTTAGGTATGACTAAACACTTTTATCAGATACCATTTTGGCTTTAATGGAGATCGTCATGGGTTTTTTCCCCCTCTAAGGACTCCTTAATATGGGAAATTATTTCCTAGGTTTGGGGGGGTTTTTTGAGACAGGGTCTCACTCTGTCACCCACACTGGAGTGCAGTGGTGTGATCTCAGCTCACTGCAGCCTTGACCTCTGGGGCTTAAGCAGTCCTCCCACCTCAGACTCCTGAGTAGCTGGGACTACAGGTGTGAGCCACCATGCCCAGCTAATTTTTGTGCTTTTTGTAGAGACAGAGTTTTGCCACGTTGCCCAGGCAGGTCTTGAACTCCTGGGCTCAAGTGATCACCTACGCCTCCCAAAGTGCTGGGTTTACAGGGGTGAGTCACTACGCCTGGTCCCCAATCTTTTTTTAGTACTAATTATTTCCAAATAGTAAAACACTTTTGCATTTTTGAAATAAGCCTCTCCTGATTGCATTGCATTGTTTCTCAATTTTATTTATAGATTTGATTAGCTAACATTGCATTTCAAGTTTTTGCATTAATTGATATGAGTTTTTATTTCTGTGTTCTTTTTGTCTGGTTTTGGTGTGAATTTTGTGCTGACTCCATCAAATAATTCTGAAGTTTTCCTTTTCTCTCTAAATTCTTGGAGAGCTTAAACGTGCATTCAAATTCTATCCTTTGATGATATAGAATTCAATCTGGGTCTGGTGGTTTGATATACAAATTGGGAAGAAGAAAGCAAAATTATTATCATTCATATACCTGGAGGAACCAGAAGAATCAATTGAAAAACTATTTGAAAACTAAGAAAATTCAGTAAAGTGCCTGAACATGGAATTGATATTCAAAAATAATATCCATGTAGCTAACTATTATTTTTTAAATACAATGGAAAGAAAACAAAAGCCTTTCCCCAAGTAACCTCTTCCCACCTCCACCTTACTCACCACTCAAGGCAACCAGGACAAGCAAAAGCACACACAGGTACACGCTCTTATGCATACATGAGAGATTATTGTGGGCTTCTCTATTAATATGTGATAACATCTAACACTATAACATAGAACACTATGAACACTATGCACAATTATCTAAAGATCTGTTTATTTTAAAATCTATTTCAAATTATATATAATTTTTATATATATATATTTTTTTATATATATATATATTTTTTTTAGACGAAGTCTCACTCTGTCACTCAGGCTGGAGGTCAATGGTGCCATCTTGGCTCACTACAACCTCCACCCTCCAGGTTCAAGCAATTCTCCTGCCTCAGCCTCCCGAGTGGCTGGGATTATAGGTGCCTACCACTGCACTGTCTAATTTTTGTATTTTTAGTAGAGATGGGGTTTCATCATGTTGGCCAGGCTGGTCTTGAACTCCTGACCTCAGGTGATCTGTTCGCCTCAGCCTCCCAAATAAAAATTATATTTTTAAAATTTATTAGTGATGCAAATGCATAAAATCTAAGTAGCTCAGCAGTGTTCCCATACCATCATGTGGACGCAAAGACGCCCCAGGAGAACAATGCCCATTCCAGTACTTCCTATCACATCTGCTTTCATTAGTAGTAGTATCATTAATCTGCAGTTTACGGGCAGAAACATTTTAAGGTGATTGTTGATTTTATGAGGAAAGTTTAGACATAGTTCAAATCATCTGTAAATTCATTTAACTGGGCACACAGGTCTGCCAAACAGATCAGAACACGGAACTCCACACTGCCTGGAGAAATCTGCCCTGCAGACAGGCCAGGTAACAGTGCCTATGTCAATTTTTCTAGAAATTACCACTAAATATCATCTAGCCCATGTGCACAGTCTGGGTGTGTGTGGCCCAGCACACTGCACCAGCTGAAATGGGTAGCATCAGGCAGGGTTTGGTGAGGAAAATGGAAACCACTTGAGATCTCCATTGTGAACGGAAATGGTTTTAACAGGTGGAATTCAAAGCTTTCACCTGTTGGAAGGCTGGGGTGCAAGGGTCAACGAGGCCACCAGAAATTATCTCAGCTGCTCATAGCACCAAACAGGGGATCCTCAAAAGCTGCCATCAGCTGCCACTGGCTTCCCTTTCTCCTTCATCTTCCAAATCTCATATGAGTGCCCCTCCTTGGCTGACTCTACCCAGACCTTGAGGAAGGAGATTACAGGAAGTGGCAGTTACAGGCTCCTCGCCGGCAGCCATGCAGAAAAGAATGTGGGGCAGTGAAGCCGAGTCACCAACAGGCAATCTGGCACAGCCAACACCTTTGCCACCTCAGATCCCTACACCTGTACCAAACCTCCAAACAGCCAGAGCAGCAGTGTGCTGTGTCTTGCACAATGCAGCCATCCCTCACGCCATCAGTATAAATTCAATCCCTCCTCAAAAAGGGAAGGTAGGTATCCCCCTCGGTCAACTAGATATCCCCCTCGGGAGAACATTCATCTCATTTCCAGCTGAGTCATGACCCCCGCTGGAGATCCTGTAACGTGTGCTTCATATTAGAAAGGAGTGGACAGAGAGATAAGAGAGAACCGAGTAAATATATACAAATACACGATAAAGCAAGGACGACTTCACACAGAGCTCTTACAGCCCTGGTGGGCCTTGACAACCTTCTTTTCATGTCCCTCACCACAGCCCACACCTTGGCTGATCATGGTTCGTTACCTGGCAGGGTGACCCAAACCTTCGTTCCTGAAGGAGCTAAACCATGACCTATACTGGATTGCTGTATCCTTCCACTCGTTTTTACCATGTACTAGCACAAAGAGGCACCCCGTGTTCCAGACACGTTCTTCTCCGGGTCCAAGCACCCAGCCAATGTGGAAGTTCTCTGCTTTGCTCACTGGACAGTGACGTCATGGATCCAAAGCAGCCCAGTGCCATTCACGAATTAACTTCCATGAGGCAATTGTCATATTTCTTCCTTAGGAACCAAGACTTTGATGAAAACAAGCAGGGACCATGACTGTGGAACCAGAAGCAGACATTGCAAGAAGGGCCTTAGCAATCACAGAAAGGAGCCCTCCACGCAGCCACCTCTTGGTTCTCAGACCCAGGTGTCCTGGCCCTAGGAGAAACTGCATCCAATCATGGTCATGTTCAAGCCATACATGGATCCTGAAAGCAGGACTCCAGACCCTTAGCTAGTGCTGTTCCCAAGGCTTGACGGGCCTTCTCAAGTTCTCTCGAGCCAGCGGCTCTGGGTGGGGGGCACAGTGAGATCCATGTGTGTCATGAGAATGAGCTGGCTTCTGTTTCTTGTCAGATCACTGCTAAGTGAGAAAGCACTTAAAACACCCATGCATGGTGGCGCTAAGAAATAGCAAACAGGGAAGGCCAATTGTATTCAGAAAGATGTCCAGCCGGGTGTGGTGGCTCAGGTCTGTACTCCCAGCACTTTGGGAGGTCAAGGCAGGTGGGTCACCTGAGGTCAGGAGTTCGAGACCAGCCTGGCCAACATGGCAAAACCCCATCTCTACTAAAAATACAAAAATCAGCCGGGTGTGGTAACACCCTCCTGTAGTCCCACCTACTCAGAAGTCTGAGGCAGGAGAATCACTTGAACCTGGAAGGCAGAGGTTGCAGTGAGCCGAGATTATGCCACTGCACTCCAGCCCTCCAGCTCAGGTGACAGAGTGAGACTCATCTCAAAGAAAAAAAAAAAAATGTCTGTTGCAGGGCAGATAGTCACTGTGCTTTCTGCACTTTCCATGACATAAGGAGGCGGGTGGCTGAGTGGTCTTTCAGGGGCCCAGTGTCTGCTGGAGCAGGCTGGGCCCCCGTCACAGGGCAGCGGGATCAGCTTCAAGAGAGAATTCCTGTTGTCGGCCCCTCTGACTCAGCTTCCACAGCTCTTGCTCCAGGAAGTCCTTCTGGCCTGGCCTGAGGTCCCACTCCGGGTGAGACTCCACACCCCCGCTTGGTACTCCAAAGCTCCCTGGGCTGGCTAGCTCATTCATTCCTTTGTTGTTAGTTAATTTAGTCAAGGGAGATCCAGCTCCAGCCTTGGAGGAGCTCCCAGCCCGGGCCCATCCCACGCTGTAGCGTTCTCACTGCCAAACCGTGAGCTCCTTGCTGCAAGGGGCTGAAGCTAATTTCCTCTATCGCCCCGTGAAGGGAACAGTGCCCAGCACAAGCTGCCAAATGGAGGACGTGCTCCTCCCCTGGCCTCTGGTGTAGGCAACAGCCTGCCACAGAGGGACCAAGGCAGTGTCACCAGTGTCCATAGCGGAGTTCCCTGTGTTCTGCACCCCCTCCTCACCACTCAGGATCCCAGCAAACAGCAGAGGCAAAATCCTTCTCTACTTTTCTGCCTCTGGGCCTAGAATGTTCTAGAATGTTCTTCCCTCTGCTTCCTGTCTTCTTCCCCCATGCAGAGCCAAAGGTCTTCCTGGCCTACTGGGTTTCTGACTGCAAACAAGCAGGCATTTCAAGACAATGCCCTGGGCTGGTGGCCTGGTGGTGGCATGAAGCGTAGGGGCTCATGGGGGAAGACCCGGCTTCTTTACAGCCTCCTTAGTTGTGTTGGATTTGAAAATGTCTGGTCCACCGAGCTTGGTCTCCAAGTTAATATTAGGTCACTCCCACCCCAGACCCACCGTCCCCCAGACCCCACCAGAGGCCACTCTTAACGCACAGACGTTTGGCTCTGTCCAGAGGTTCCTGCAGAGTTGTGTTCATGCAAGCATATGCACAAGAAACTACCATCCTGCCAGTTTTTCAAGGAGAGAGCATGTTGTGTATAGTTTGGGCCCTTTGACTTCCTTATCAGCCTATCTTGGAGATTGTTCATATCGCCATATTTGGAGCTGACTCATCTTTTTTCCCATGACTATACAACATTCTGTTGTGTAGGAATACTATGATTTAATTTAATTAACAGTTCCTCTCTTGATGGATAATTAGGCTTTTTTGGTCTTGGGCTACCACACAAATTCTGCAGGGAACATCCCGATAAATGAGTTTTTCTTCCCAAT
The DNA here is from genome assembly GCF_037993035.2 of Macaca fascicularis. Classification (NCBI taxonomy): domain Eukaryota; kingdom Metazoa; phylum Chordata; class Mammalia; order Primates; family Cercopithecidae; genus Macaca; species Macaca fascicularis. The sequence goes on from NC_088386.1 coordinate 2,978,542, forward strand.
GGCATACCTGTAGAGTAAATTCCCAGGAAATGAATCACTGATTGAAATGTTCTGTGCATTTTAGATTTTAGATCAGCCAAATTGCTTTACCCAGAATTTGCGCCAAATGTCCTCCCAATGGTAGAATATAAGTACTTTTCTCCCACACACTAAAAATGCTACACATCATCAAAGTTTTGCCTTTCCTAACCTGATAGATTAAAACTCCGATACACTTGTTTTAATTTGCGTTTTTTAGATTAGTGAATGAGGTAGAATAACTTTTCACACATTTACTGGCTATTTGTGTTGCCTTTTCTGTGACCTGACTCTACATGTTTGTCTCTTTTCCTGTTAGGATTTTGATTTGTTTCCTATTATCAAGTAAATTATCCCTTTATTCATCGTAGTACTGCAGTCGTTCCTTCAAATTTTGATCTTTTATTATTTTGTTTGATGTTTAAACTATTTGCTTGAGCGGGGTTTCAAAACTTTATTTTGTAGTGGAGATGGTCAAACCTTTAAAGCTTCTGGATTTTGTGTCTTGCTTTAAAAGCCCTTCCTCAATGTAAAGTTAAATTTTTAGGCATCTGGTGTTTCTTTTCATGTTTTTAAAGAGGGTTTTTTTGGTTTGTTTGTTTGTTTGTTTGTTTGTTTTTTGTTTTTTTGCACTAAAGGTCTGATCCATATGTAACTTGCTTTGGTTTTGAGGTGAGCTAGGGATCCAGGTTTACTTATTTATTTGTTTATTTTATTTTTCTGCATGGCCACTGAGTTGAATAAGTCTCTTCTTCCATGGGTTTGATACGCCACCTACTTCAAGCCCTATATTTTTATATATACTTGGATTCTTTTCCAGACATTTATTTGTTTATGTTCTTTTTTTTTGTTTATCCTTGTGCCAGACACACACTTCTAACTACTGTAACCTTTCTATTTGTAGAGTAGGGTTAGTTCTCCCTTATTATATTCCTTTTAAGACATTTTCTGGCTGTTTTTACATGCTCCCTCCCGTCCCAAAGTGAACTTTAGAATTAGCTCAGAACTTTAGAATGACGTTCATTAGAACCTTGGGATTGCATTGGAGTCATAGATTCATAGAGAGAGACCTGATGTCTTCATTGTAAGAGTCTTCCGGCCGGGCGCAGTGGCTCACGCCTATAATCCCAGCACTTTGGGAGGTCAAGGCAGGCGAAATCACCTGAGGTCGGGAGTTCCAGACCAGCCTGACCAACATGGAGAAACCCTGTCTCTACTAAAAATACAAAATTAGCCGGGTGTGGTGGCGCATGCCTGTAGTCTCAGCTACTCAGGAGGCTGAGGCAGGAGAATCGCTTGAGCCCAGGAGGCAGAGGTGTGGTAAGCCGAGATGGCACCATTGCACTCCAGCCTGGGCAACAAGAGTGACACTCCGTCTCAAAAAAAAAAAAAAAAAAAGTCTTGCATCCAATATGATATGCTTTTTATTATTCAGGTCTTTGACCTTCAGATGTTAAAGTCTTCTTCCTTTAAACTCATATGCAGATAATTTTTGTGGCTTTTATCAAGTGATTCATGTATTGGCAGCATGCTATGGGTTGAAGCCTCAGGACACAGGAAGCGGTGCTTGCCCCAACAGAGCCTCTATTCTATTGTGGAAGAGAGACCATAGATAAATACATAATATAGTAACAGGAAGTGATAACCACTATGGGGAAAAACACAATCTAGGAAGGCGATAGATAGTCTCAGGACTGTTTCAGAGAGTGGGCCTCTCTGAAGGAGATCTTGCAGGGTCTAGGCTGTTCCAGACGAAAGGACAATGCATGCAAAGGTCCTGGGTCCTGTCAGTATGGCTGGAGTGCAGTGAGAGAGGACAGTCTGGTAGAAAACGGGGTTGGGGGGTAGTGAGGGCTGAGCCCTGCAGGGCCCTGTTGGCCATCCTCTGGCTGTTGAAAGTTTTTCTAAGAGAAATGGGAAGATTTGGAGTGGTTTTTCTTTTTTTTTTTTTTTTTTTTTTTTTGGAGACGGAGTCTCACGCTGTTGCCCAGGCTGGAGTGCAGTGGCGCGATCTCGGCTCACTGCAAGCTCCGCCTCCCGGGTTCCCGCCATTCTCCTGCCTCAGCCTCCTGAGTAGCTGGGACTACAGGCGCCCGCCACCGCGCCCGGCTAATTTTTTGTATTTTTAGTAGAGACGGGGTTTCACTGTGGTCTCGATCTCCTGACCTTGTGATCCGCCCGCCTCGGCCTCCCAAAGTGCTGGGATTACAGGCTTGAGCCACCGCGCCCGGCCTGGAGTGGTTTTTCACAAGAGAATGTCATCATCTGATGTACATTTTTAAAATATTCCTTCGGCTGCTCCATGGGGAATGAACTGCAAGGAGGCCACCTTAGGCCCTCCTTGCACATTGCCCTACACAAGAGACCAAAGCCCAGTGCACATGAAGCCCAGCTCCCCCCATGCCCCTGCAGTACCTGCGCAACAGCCAAATACACACAGTCAAAGACAGGCAAACCCCAGCAACTGGCCACCCGCTCAGTTCATGGCAGTGGGCTTCCCCCGAGCCCCTGAAGCTCCACGGTGCCTGCCTTCATCTACACAGACAGATGGTTGAGCTTGAGTCTCACCTGCCCATCTCTCCCCATCCTCACTCTCAGCAGTGATGGTCCTGCTTCCCCAAGGACACAGAGGAGATAGAAGAGAGTTTCCACAGGCTGCGTGCATCCACCAGCCTCGCCCACAGCCTGCCTGCTCCCCTGTGACCACTCCTGCAGGTCTGGTGGGCACCGTCAGCCCTGCATGCCCAAGCCTCGCTGCTGGTCCTTCCACCTCTCGTCCAAAACCCACGCCTCCCACGGCCTTGCCATTCCCCTCAATGACCAGCGCCTGGGCTTCCAATTACTCACCTCAATATCTTGGAGTCAACTTTAACTCCTCTGAGACCCCACGACCTGGAAATTCTGCCGGCTCTCCCTCCAAACTACATCCAGGATCCAGCCACTTACCATCACCCTCACAGCTCACACTCCCATCGCCCTCAGCATAGTCCTCCCAGCTGTCTCCCTACTCTGTTCCTCCAATCCCAGCAAGGCTCCTGCCTGTCTCAGAGAGAAAGCCCAAGTCCTCACAAAGGCTCGCAGGGCCCAGGCATCTCTGACCCTGTCCCTCCATGGTGACCTCCATTCGCCACGTCACTGTGTCCCACTCTGCCCTAGGGCCCTTGCACTCGCTGCCTCCTCTGCCTGGAACATTCTCTCCATAGACACGTGTGTGCCAATGCCCCCAGCTCTTTCAAGGCTGCACTGGAATATCTCCTGCTCATTGAGGCTTACCTCGGTCACCCTATATAAAATGACAGTCGGCACTCCAATCTGCTTAGGCTGTTTTACTTCGTCTTCATCACCTTCCACCACACTGCATGAATTACAAACGCGTCATGGTGATTGTTTAATTTCTCCCCATCCTGCAAGAATGTACACTCCTCTGAGCGGGAATCCCAAGCACCTAGAACAGGCCTTGCTCTTAGGAGGGGCTCCGTAGCTATTTGCTGAATGAGGAAACAAGTGAATCATCATCACAGTTTACAAAGAGTCAACACCGGGAAAGAAACTGGGTTATCAGGTGTGGCTTCTGCTCTCAAGAAGCTCACAGTTCACATAGGAAGAGGATCTTGGCAATGAGGATACGGCATGCCTGTGCAGAGTGACTCTGTTGGGCCTCAGGAGATCCCATCAGCCAGAGCCCGACTCGCCGCTGCCAATGGCAATGGGTCCCCGATGGGACAGAGGTGGACCATGAAGAGTGGGCTGGAGCAGAAAGGAGGCCACCTGTCACCTGCCCACTGCCTCCACGTCCTCAAAGCTTCCCTTAGCTCCTATAGCTGCCCAGCTTTTCCTTGGAAAATGGCTCAAAGCCTATATATAGAAGAGAGGAGTCACGGGCAATGGGTTCTCAAAGGTATAAAATAGGGACTTTATAAGCATCTCAAGCATCTCAAGCCCAGGTCAGGCCATCTTGGGCTTAAGCATGAGTAGATGATGATGTAGTCATTGGTGAGGGAGGAGCTGAAAGATCCCATATGGACCAATGGAAGACTGCACCTCAAAATATCACCCAGAGCCTCCTCACCTCCCTCAGTGGTCATCCACTCACTCATGTCCTCTCAGGAAGCCCACTCACTAGTGGGCGGGGAGAAACCACTGAGCCACCGTTTACAGCATCGTGTGAGATGTGCTGCAATTTGGGGAGGTTAACAGGAGACAGAAAATGAGTTTACATTTTCCGTGCCAGCTTATTTTGATTAGCAATGACTTCCTGGGGTAAAGCACTGCAAAGGCTTCAGAGGGGGTCTCCAAGGTCTAGCAGGAAAATCATGCTGGGTTGATTGAAAAGTCTGTCCTGGACACAGGAAGGGGGTGGGGATATGGAAAACTTGGAACATTTTAAAAGGAAGATTTTTTTAAAAAAAATAACTCCTCAAAGTGACTGAGCAGAAACATATTAAAATCTAAAAGGCAATTCAATGGAAAATTATCTGACATTATGTTGGCAATGGATCTTTTAAAATGAGATCTATTACAAATAACAGGCTTAACAGCCAAATATGACCTGCCTAATCTGCCTGAAGAGGAGTTTTATTCTTCCTATTCCAACAGACCACGTGCTCCCTTAATAGAGGCTGAAGGTCCCCCAGGGGCCGCCTTCACGGAGAGATGGGCTGACTCCACGTTCTGTCTGCCCCAATTTAATTTGGAGGGTCATTTCATAACTGAGGACTTCTAGCGTCCCTTTAAGGTCAAATATTAACTCACAAGGGCAGGAAGATGAGTTAGCACAAGTTTTCAGGGAAGCAATTTGGCAATTTGTATCAAGAGCCTTTGTTATAACCCACTGATATTGCTTCTGCAAAATCCCACAGAGGCGTGGGTAAAGGCGTACACACTAAAATATTCGTCAAGCATTCTTGTCATAGCATGAAACTGAAACAATCCAGATGTGGGAAATGGTGAAATAATAAATTTGCATATTGATGGAATATTATGAAATGATGAAAAATGTTTACAAAAAGCTGTTTTAAAGGTGCGCAGAAGTGTTTCCAATATAACACTGAACTAAAATCAGAATGCAAAATTGTATTTAAAGTATGGCTCAGTTAAGAAAAGCAAGAAAGCAAGTTTTAAAATACTGGAAAGAAAATCTTGGTAGTATTAACGGTGAATGGAAGAATCGTGGGTGAGTTTTCTGCAGTTACACTTTTGATTTTTCTAACGTATTACAATGAGCACAGTATCAGATAAAACAATTAAAAACTTGTTTTAAGAAATGAAAAAGCAGAAAGGGTGTTTCTACTCTTCAGAAGTGGGAGCCCACACTATAAAGGGAAACCAAGGCAGCCCCCAATTCTTTTTTTTTTTTTTTTTTTTTTTGAGACGGAGTCTCACTCTGTGGCCCAGGCTGGAGTGCAGTGGCCGGATCTCGGCTCACTGCAAGCTCCGCCTCCCGGGTTCACGCCATTCTCCTGCCTCAGCCTCCCGAGTAGCTGGGACTATAGGTGCCGCCACCTCGCTCGGCTAGTTTTTTGTATTTTTTTTTTTTAGTAGAGACGGGGTTTCACCGTGTTAGCCAGGATGGTCTCGATCTCCTGACCTCGTGATCCGCCCGTCTCGGCCTCCCAAAGTGCTGGGATTACAGGCTTGAGCCACCGCGCCCGGCCAGCCCCCAATTCTTTACCTGGACATCAGCCTAGTTCCCTGGGCTCCACAAAGCCAGGTGTAAAGGAAACGGGCGGCTCCAGCCTGAGGGGCAGCCACTGGGAGTGTGCCCCAGCCCTCATTGGCCCTGCAGCTTGGCATAATGAGCCAGGGCCTGGAGAGGGAAGCAATGGTCCAGAGACGCTCAGCTGGGCACAGCAGAGCACAGAAAACCATGCAGCTCCCGCCCCTCCCAGGCCCCACGGCACCCCGACTTACAGAGGCAATCCAGAGTGGGGGCAGGAGCTGGGTCTGGATCACCAGGTCAGCTTTGAACGTGCTTTGCCACCCTCCATCCCTGGCACCTTGGACCGGTTAATCAAACGTCTCTGTACCTCAATACCATCATCTGCATTTTGGGAATGATAATAGTTCCTAACTCAGGGGGTTGCAGAGACCTTGCACATAGTAAGTGCTCAGTTAACATTAGCTTTACTTTTAGTCAGCAAGGTCACTAGCTGAGGGAGTGGAGGTGACACCGTCAAACACCACTAATGTCATATTTGTCCAAGTTCAGCCTGCTGGGGCATTCGTCCATCCTGGCTAGAGACCTCAAGCGTCCGTCTGTGGGCTGTGCTGGGCTGGTGGCCCCAGAGTCACCTGGGAACCTTCTAAAAGCTGTAATGTCCCATCCCCTTGCCCAGAGGCTTCAGTTCAGGAGTTCTGAGAGGACCTGGGAATCTGCATTGCAATAACACTCCCATGTGATTCTAGCTTGCATCCTGCCTTGACTAAGTCCTGCCTTAGTCCATTTTGGTTCCTACAACAAACTGCCATAGACTGGGTGGCTTAGAAACAACAAAAATGTGTTTCTCACAGCTCTGGAGGCTGGGGAGTCCAAGATCCAGACACCAGCAGATGGTGTGTGGTGAGGGCCCACTTTCTGGTTGACAGAAAGCACCTTCTAGCTGTAATGGCAGAAGGAGCGAGGGGTCTCTCTGTGGCCTCTTTCATAAGGGCACTAATCCCATTCATGAAGCCTCCACCCTAATGCCTTAATCACTTCCCAAAGGCCCCACCTCCTGATACCATCACACTGGGGTTAGGACTCAACATATGGATTTTTTAGGGACACAAACATCCAGGCCATAGCAGGGGACACTGACTTCCAGGGTATCCGCCCTTCTTGGAACAGAAAGCCATGTTAGGATGAGCTTTAAGCACTGTGTTCCAGTGAGCAGCTGCCGTTTCTGTTACAGGCATCCCTCTCCTTCCCTCTCCTTCCCCATCCTGCAGCACCTGCAGTCCTGAGTCCAAGGTATGCCTTCTCTGCCTCGTGCAGAGAAGTAACCCGTCATTGTCAGCAGGTCCCAGGGTTCACTGTGTTCCATTGTTCAACACAGTGAAAGAAACACACCCACAACACTTCACTTCATCAAGAAGGAGCCAAGCCTTCGTGCATCTCTGCTGTCTGAGTGCATCCATCCGAAGATCACCATAAGAACTACTAACAGGATCAACAAACAAGGGTTCTGGTGCACTCCAGCCCAGGAACCCTCCACCCTCATCGCGTATCACCTCCCCACTTCAGTTGGCTTCCCATGATATTTCCACACTGCTCACAGAGCAAGTTCCTTCCGTGGGAGCCGCTGATTCCTCTGCATAGGACGAGTACCAGGCACGGCATCTTACTAAACTGCCTGTGTTGTCACTCAGTCAAACCCTGCATTTGCCCCTCCATCAAGGTTAGAAGGTTAGCGTTCCTATCAGAAGGCTTGAAAAGTCATTCGACCCAGGAGATTTTGAGACACTAAAACCATCTGTCCTCAGAAGATCAGGCAGCAGTTATTAAGCCTCATGCACTATCCATGTACAGAGTGCCTGATTCCAAGTACAGGGCACCGCAGCTGCCCTCCTTGGGCGGGGCTGGAGGGGAGGGAGACACCTAAACAAAAGCCTCTGGGGGCAGCCACTCAGGAAGTGTGGGGGGTGCTCCGACCCCACCCCACTGATCCTAAAGTCCCTCCCCTCTGCGTGGTGTGCAGAGTGGCCTCAGCCTGCTGCATCCCTGCCTGCCCAGATCCCGTCTCCCTGCTGGGCCTGGCACAGCTTGCTCCTTGCTCTCAGGAGTCCCTGGGTCTCCCTGACTGATACCCTGGCAGCGCAGAGTAGGATGGGGCTGTCTGGATTTAAGCCTCACAAGTGAAAAGATCAGTGTGCAAGTTCAGGGTGAGTGGGGGCTGGCCAGGCAGAAGCCCAGGGAAAGGCCTGGGAAGGTTTGGGGTCATCTTGGTTTCTGGTTTGTACCCATTTGTTTTGGGCACCAGCAGCATATAGGCATTGGTTCAAACACTGGGTGACTATTTCTTGTGCACCCGCCACAGGGTCTAGTGTATAGTACCTGGGGATCCTCACGTGGGCAGAGCAAACTCCCAGCCTGGGGGCGCGGTCAGCTTTGTCCTGAGAGCTGTACTCTCTGCACCCCACCACACTGCCCACTCCGGGTCAAACCAAGCTGGGGTAAGAATGATAGATTTTGTGAAATTTCAGCCCAAATACAAAAGGCCCTGCTACCAATAAGGAAGAAGCTGGGCCCTGACCCAGACGCTGGCGTCTAGAGGCGTAGGACATCTTACTGCTCCTGGGGGAGGCGCTTTTATTATCCCAATGTTTGAGTCAGGAAAGCTGAGGTGACACAGGGAGTAGCTGCTCAAGCCTCAGGCCACCAAGCGGTCCTGACTCCTGGGGGTCTGTCCGTCTAAACCACATATAGACGGCGTCTCGACGGCTCACCCACCCCGGGGGGCTTGCAGGTTCCCGTCTGAGGCCTCCTGGAAGAGATCACATCACAAGCACTGGAGAAGGGTGCTGAATTGTGCCGTTGCCAACGAGGCCTGACCGCTGGGGGCCCTGATGCTGGGCCACCCACTTCACCCCACAGCCATGGAATTGAAGCCTCTCCAGCCAAGTAGACCCAGGCTCAGATGGCAGGGACCAGACTCTGAGGAGGGCAGTGGGGGCTGGAGAGCCAGCCAAGCCGGGTTCCCAGAGAAGACCAAGGCATCTCCATCCTGAGAACACACACAGGCAGATGCATTCCACACCTGGGGAAACTGAGGTCTGGAGGAAGAATAGTCCAAAGCCAGCCAGCATGAGCTGGGCCTGAAACCTAGGCCACTGACCTGAGAACAACAGGGTGCTGACAGGGAACCACAGTGATGGTGGCAGGTGGCCCAGGGCAGTCTCCTCAGCCAGTCATGGACTACCGGTCCCCAAGACACTGCCCTCGCAGCTGAGGAAAGAGAAGGAGGTCCTTGCTGAACCCTAGAAGAAACAACAATAATATCCAGACGTTAAAGGCAAAATCACTTCCTCTGAAGAGAAATGGTGTTTTTAAGAGACAGATGGCGGAGCACAATGCCAGCCCAGCCCCAGCAGAGGGCCCAGCAGGGTCAGCCAGCGCCCCGCGGGAGACATGCTCCAGGAAAGGTGTGGCTCCCCTGACGTCTGTGCACCCCACAGCGGCCAAGGAGGGGCTCCTTGTGTCCACACTGGGCTCGGTTCAAGGTTGAACATTACCAGGCCCAGCGGCCACGCTGCCCAGCCCAGGCCAGCCACACATCCAGGGCTGGGAGAGAGCCTGCCACCAGCCAATCCCAGCCCCCAAGACTAAAGGCCATTGTGGATGTGCAGTTGCTGGGCAGCCCCCCACCAATATGGAGGTGCTGATTCAGCAGGCCTGGGGTAGGTCTGGATTCCTACGCAGGTGTCCGGGAATCAGAGGCTTCCCATCTCCACCCAGGACATCTGCAGGCACGTGGCTCCCAGCTGAACAAACTCCAGGATAGGGAAGCTCCCAACCTGCAGCCAGCACCTGCACGCGCACAGCTCCTGTAGGCATGCCTCCTTTTCATCAGGGGAACCTGGTGGAAGGCGGGGAGCTGCCTGTCCCTCGGAGTGGGAGCCCACGCAAAGGAGCCTGCGACGCCTGGTCCAGCCTGTACCCCAGCAATTAGAAGAAAGAGAAAATAACTAACAAATGCTCAGAAAATCTCCCTCCCCATACCCTGAGTACTAGTGATCCAGAATTTTCCCTGCCATCACTTTGAGGAGGAGGGAATAACAAGTGATAAGGTCCTACCAGAGGTCCTGGGGTGGGTCTGATGCCACCTCCTCCCCCTGTGGCCAGAGGCCCAGGCAGTGGCCACCGGGCTGTATTCAAAAGTCTGGAGAGCATCCTATTAGTGGATGCAGAGGCAAGAAAGGGCCTTGGGAACCAGGGAAATGTCTCTAACAAGGAAGAAGCTGAAATAGTTTGGGGACATTCCTGGTTAATCAGGAAATCCAGAGCCCTAAATGGCCCTTTCTCCCCAATCCTGGTCCAACTGTGTTTAGTTGACATGTGATATTCTGAACTTCCTTCTGGATTGCCAGTCGTTGAGAACCTGAACCTGGACTGCTGGCCTGACTACAGCCTGAGACTCGCCACCCTGGGGCTGGGTGGGTCTGCAGGAACTGAACTCTCAGGGACTGAGCCCTCCCTGGTCAGGCCTGTTCAACCTAGCAGGGAGGGTCCCTTCACCCAGCATTCACCCCTCAGCCTGGCTCTCCTGGCCCCTACTCTGTTCCAGGTCCTCTGGTCCCTGAGTGGCTGGGACCCCACTCTAACCAGCTGGCTCTGCCCTCTTCCAGGCCCGGTTGCCACATCTGCTTTCCGAAGGCACCCACATCCACCAGCAGGTATGAGCCCAGTCACAGCCTTAAGCTCATCCCAGCACCTCCGATCTATGGCAGCTCCTGTGCCAGCATAGATGCCTGGCCCTGCCCCTGCACACCTCAGCTGTTTGGATGCTGGCATGGCAGGAGCAGAGCTAAGGGGAATAGCTTCTCTGATTGAGAATCGGACCCATGAGAACACTCAGGGAAATGCTGGCAGGCACAGCAGAGGAGCCCTCATCCCTCATGGAGGCCACACCTCCAAAGGCCCAGGCAAGTAACTGCCAAAGAGGTCCCAAAAGACCCCGGCACGCTGGAACCATGCACAGCCTACAGTATTCTTCCAAGAGAGAGGCCCGGGCCTGCTTCCAGGGCACTTCAGACCAGCTCCGTGGTGCTCTACTTACCAGCAAAGTGGGGCAGCCCAGACCAAACAGTGCCCACTACAGCCCAGCCAGCATGCTCTCATCAGCACCCACAATAGCCCCCACACCCTGTAGGACCCAGAATGTTCTACGGCCCTCTCTCCCCCACCCCCCACCCCCGCCCCTGCCACACACACACACACACTCCTGTGACCTTGGAGCTCCCAGGCCTGGGTTCTGCAGGAGGGGGCTTTCATGAGGGCAGAGCTCCCTCTCTGTGAAGAACAGGGGCTGCCTCACTGCTCTCTACCAATTGTGAGGAACACAAACCCACCCAGGGAAGAAACCAGGCAGCAAAAGGCCCTTCTTCCCTTCTTTGCACAGGCCGAAAGGGAGCTCAGCTCTTCCCCCACTGTCAGCAGTTACTGAAGAAATCTGTTCTCACCAATTTAACTACTGTCCAGCTTTGTTGATCTTTGGCTCCACCTCAGACATCAGATGACCCTGCTATGCCAAAAGGAAGGTGCTCGTGAGGAGCTCCAGAGAGACGCGTGAGTTAGGGTGACATCACAGTTTCATTGAGCACCATCGGTGTGCTGGGCATTTTTGTGTGCACGGATGTGAACGTGCCCAGGCCCCACATCCACTAAGAGGAAGAATTGGGAATATAAACCATGTCCCTCTGACGCCAAAACCTCCAAGTTTTCAGCCAGAACCAAGTGGCAATGTGTAAGAAAGCCACAAATGTTAGGTGTAGCCATGTCAGGAACTGAGACACTTCGCAGGGGCAAAATCCCAGGGTTCACTCTCGTAGAGAATTTCAAGGTTCTTAAACAGTAATCCAGACCCTTACATGAGAAAGAGGGAAGGAGGAGGAAGGCAGAGGGAGGAGGAGGGGAAGACGAAAGGGAGTGGGAAGGGAGGGCAAGCCTGGATGTCCAAGCGACTGTCCCCTGCCCTCTTCCTTCCTCAGTCCCTCTTCAGCCTTTCCCAAAAGGAAGCTGTGGGATGGAGGACCACTCAGAAACTGATTTCCACTCTAATTTCAGGAGGATACACGTCTCCAAGCAGACAGCCTCACTGCTGAGCTTCTGTCTGCAGGGAGTTTCTCTGTGAATTTATGAGACGCTGTAGAAATGCTGACGGTGTGGTTTTTGCCACGCCAGCAGGCAGCCCAGTGCCCTCATTAGACTGGCTTCCTGCAGGCGACAGGGACGGATAGGGAAGGCTATGGGGGCACAGGGAGGAGGTGAATGGCTGACACAGGATAGGTGCCGGTGCATGGGGGCTGCCCAGCAGCCCAGACTCCTGGCAGGCAGGAGGGACATGGCTTCTGCACACCCACCACTCACTGCAGTCCCTAAGTTGCTGAACGAGGTCACGCCAGCCCCGGGGTGGGGTGGGTGCAAGGTCCGAGGACCGCAGGGAGCACTGGGACAGGCCACAGGGCAGCGGGGACTTCCACAGGGCAGCTGGACTACCGAGCAGTGCTTGTCCTAAGAATCCCTCTGGTCTCTCTCCTGAAGCTCATTTGCTCCTTTGACCCCAAAGGCAGGACAAGAGATTCCACATGGAAGAAAAGGGCCCTTCCCCTCAGGATCCCAGTTTCCCTAAATTCCTTTCTGATTCGTAAAGTATTCACGTTTCCTCAATCCTGCAACGTCCACATGTTTTCATGTCTTTTTTTAAATGCATAATAATCACCACCAGTTATGGAGGGCTCAGCATGCGGCCGGCCTGTAGTGAGGCATGAGCCTGTGGGCTCACAGTGAAACGTACTCCCTCCCCTCCTGAGAGCAGCCCCTTGGAGGAAGTGTTACAGACAAGGAACCCCAAGCCCGGAGAGACTGAGCAACCTGCCCCAAGTCCCACAGCACGGAAACTGGGCTGAGGCCGGGGAAGTGCTGAGTGCATGTGTGGGAACGTAGCACAGTGTTTTCACGTCCGTTCCCTCACATGATTCCAGTGCCTGGAGAAGTAACCAGGGCAAGAATCACCCCGGTTAACAGATGAGAAAACTGAGACCAGAGAGGGTCCCGCCAGGAATGGTGGAGCCTGGGGAGAGAAAGCAAGTTCGAGCCTAAACATTCCATGTTCTGGTCCCCAAGTTGTTCTACCCTGCCGGGTAAACTTTTCTTTGAAAGCAATTTTAAAAGATTAAAAATTAATAGGGATAATGCGATGTCATGACTGGATCAAGCCTGGGGCAGAGGAGAAACCACTGGGGAGGGGTAAGGACAGCGAGGGGCTGAGCCTGGTCAAAGGACAGCAGGGAGCAGCCAAGTGGACGAGGAGGCCCCTCGGAGTGAGGAGAGGAGCTAGCATGCTGCAGGCTGGGCGGCTGCCTGTACAGGTGGCTGGACAGTGACCATCTCTCCAGACACATTGTGGACATCCTTTCAGGCTGGCCCACTCACGCCTCAACTCCAAGAGGATGGTAGCCCTGATCCTCACACAGGCAGAGGCAGGTGCCATGCCCAGAGTCTCTCCTGAGAACACAGAGCCTCTCCCTGTGATCTCCCCAAGCCCAGGAGGCTTTCTGGGGCCAGATCACTGTGTGTGTGCATGCGTGTGTCTGTGCTCCTGCCCCAGCACTGTGGGGTCTGAGGGGTGGAGGCAGGAGATCCATCCGGCACAGCCGCCCTGACGCAAGCCTGGCACCATCCACTCAGCATCTCACCGCCTTTTACTAGGAGAATGATCCTGCAGCTGAGTTCTGCCCACAGATTTTGATACTAAGTGGTATTTCCAGGAAAAGTCTTGTAAACTGATCTGTAGGAAAGGCGGGTGATGGAGAAAAATGAGGAGCTGCAGACATTGAATTCAATACCAAATAATCTAATAAGCCCAATTTCATTTTCTTCTCCTACCTTTGATGTTTGCAAATCATTGGCACTTTGGTTTGCACATATATCTCAATGCAAAATGGTGGAGTGGCAATAAATAAATGCATTATCCAGATAAATGGCTGCTGGTCAGGGTGAAACAGCAAAGAACGGTCGGCGCTCTCAGGTGATTTACAAGCAGGAAATTCACTTATTCTCCCCTGACCCTTGGCTGTTTCTGGCTCTCACAATTCTAGAAAAGGGAAAGTGGGCAGAGAAAGGCACAGAGAGCGGGAGGAGGAAGATTCAAGGGCCCCCAGGCCTGGGGAATAATCAGGCAATAATGATGTTTTGGCCTCCAGGGTCGCAGTGCTTCCCAGAGCCTCAGACTGATCTCTGCTTCCACCTTTGGAATATTCAACCAATCCTACACATCTTTGATCTTGCCCCGTGGCCCTCCTTGACCTTTCCCCTTCTGCTTCCCAGGCCACGTCATCCCTCCTGGAGGCTACTGAAACACACTGCCAGCCATTGAGCCTCTCATGGCTCTTCTCCAATTGAGCCTGCCCAGAGCTGCTAATGACAGGGTCCTAACCCTCAAATCTTGCCATGGCACTTCCTGCTTAACTCCTCAGTGGCTGTCCTTTTCCACAATCCGCTTGACTCCAGAAACCTCCCACTACAATGCCCTCTCTCTTTCCTTTGTTTTCCCCACTCTAATGCATGAATAGGCTATGAGCTCTTTAAAAGCAGGGGTTGTGTCTGATTCATGTGCCAGCTCTCCAGCACCTAGTACAGTGCCTGGGACGCTGGACAGGAGGATGGTGGAACAGGCGGGTGAGTGGGTGAGTGGGTGAGTGGGTGAATGGACGGATGGGTGGGTGAGTGGATGGATGAGTGGGTGAGTGGATGGATGGGTGTGTGGGTGGGTGAGTGGATGGATGAGTGGGTGGGTGGGTGAATGGATGGATGAGTGGGTGGGTGGGTGAATGGATGGATGAGTGGGTGGGTGGGTGAATGGATGGATAGATGAATGGGTGCATAGATAGGTGGGTGGATGGATAGATAGATGTGTGGATGGATGGATGGATGGATGGATGGATGGATGGATGGATAATGGGTGAATGGATGAATGGGTGGATAATGGATGAATGAATGGGTGCATAGATAGGTGGACGGATGGATGGGTGGGTGTGTGGATGGATGGGCGGATGGATGGAGAATGGAAGGATGGATGGATGGGTGGATGGGTGAATAATAGGTGAATGGATGAATGGGTGCACAGATAGGTGGCTGAATGAATGGGTGGCTGGATGGATGGAGAATGGACGGATGGATGGATGGATGGGTGGGTGGATAATAGGTGAATGGATGAATGGGGGGATAATGGATATATGGGCGGATGAAAGGATGGAGGCATGGATGGATAATGGGTAGATGAATGGGTAGGTAAATGGATGGATGGGTGAATGGATGGTTGGGTGGATTGACAGATGGATATTTTGATGGATGGGTGGCGGGTGGATGAGTGGGTGCATTGATGGGGTAGATGGGTAAATGGCAGTGGGGACATGGATGAGTGGGCTGGTAGGAAAGTGAGTGAGGAATGACTATGAAAGAAAAAGATTCAGCCTAGGCTTTTTGGATTAACTTCTCTGGGGCCCTGAGCAGCCTGTCTGTAGTCTAAGTACCATAAACCTCTGAGAAAGCTTACATTTCACATCATACCCGCTGTGTCTGAGCTCCATGGCAAACCCAGCTCATCCTCCCTGTGCGTACAACAGACCTACTCTGTGCCGTCAAGGCCTCACCTTCCTGGTCTGGTCACCATTCAGGTAGCTGTTCATTCAGCAACGCATGTCTCTCTCCCAGCTTGTTTTTCCATCCGTCTGCCATGATGTAGGCCATTGACTAAAATGAACTGTCACAGTCACAGACAGAGCCCTGCAGCCATGGTACAGAAAATGCGTCTGAATCCAATGTGGCTCCTCGCCCAAGCTGTGGGTGCAGAAGCCTGGCCTACTTTGGGTCGATCTAATTGCGGTCGCCCTGCCATGTGGTGCCCTGTTCCTGTTTTTTCCACGGCAACATAATTAGAAATGTTGTCCAGAGTTTTTCAGAACTCACAGTGTACTTTATTTAAGAGCGCTGGGTCTTAAGGCTCAGCATAACTGCCCAGGGAAACTGAATGTCATGAAACCATGGCTTGTTTTTAATGAGCCCCTGCAGGCCTCCAGGAATCACTGTATTCTTTACAAACTTGTTCCCCTCTCTGAGTGTTTCTTTTGCCAAAGAATAAATGCTCACCACAGGGATGTACAAAGGGAAGTTGGGCAACGTGTTTAAAATCATACAGATAACTCAACAATTGTCTAAAACCCCAATCCCATACACCCACCCTGGGACTGTCATGCTTCTGCCTCCAGGTTGTCCCCAAGCGCATCAAGGAGGCCTTCGAGGAGCTGGGCATGCATCCCTCCCCAGCTTCTAGCTCTGTAGATGCTCCTGCCTAGGCCCGTACCGCCTCATTTTAAAAGGGGAGTAACAGTAACAGCCTCAGGTTGTGGTGAGAAACGGGAAGTCAGGAGAACAAGCATGTGCCAGGTACGAGGCGCCACACAGACACCAATTAATGCATGAGGACAGTGGCCCACGAGCACAGGGCGCCATCCCTCTGATCTTCTCCAGTCCCCCTCCCCAGAACCCTCTCAACCATTCCTACTCTTTGGAGCATCCTCTCGCCCCTCCCTCCCCTAGGCTGGATGGACCCTTCCACACAGGCCAGTCAGTCTCGTGGCTCCCGGCACAGGGTGCATGCACTTTCACCGCCCCACAGGTCCAGCGGTGTCCACACCTGCTTGGCTTACAGAGCAGGAGCCGCTGAGTTGAGTTCCGCCACTCCACAGACACAGGGCACGGCCCCACTTGCTCCCCCAGGAACTACATGGCCTCTGAAGGACAAGGAGACAAAGGGCTACTGGCTTCAGATGGCTAATTGAGCATGCACCCCTGATTTCACCTCCTGCCAATGCCCCACTCCAAAATAATCAACACAGTACGGACATTTTTTAAAAGCCATAAATCCACAAGAACAAGGAAAACAGGAGAGATGCAATAGCAAACACTGGGAAAGGTGGGAAGTAAACTGAAAGAAGGAATTCCTGAGTCAGCAGTGAAGGAATCGAAGAATCAGCGCAATTCACCCTGCAGACCCCTCAGATTGCCCAGAACCAGCAGCACCAGCAGCTCCTGTAACCAAGGCCAGGGGGTGAAGATAAGATCTAGAGACTGCTGGAGAAGTAGTGAGACCACCGAGAGTCCCCCTTCCACTCCGCAACTGGCAAGGGAAGCGCCCCTACCCTTACCGCCACCCTCCCCTCCCCGCACCCCCTGGAGATGACTGGAGGCTCCCCTTTGAAGACTGGTAAGCAGAGGGTGTGAGGCGGATAGGCACAGAGAGCACCCAGAGCCCTTCCCTGCACGGGGCCATGTGCTGTCTGCATGCATGCCTCCCCTTCCTGGCTCCCAGAACACGGCAGCCAGACCTTTTACCCCTCAGGTAGGAGACGAAAAAGGAACTCAAGACCTAAAGATAAAGACACAGGGTCTTCATAAGAGCCTCTCCCCTCCAGATCGCTCCACACGCCCCACCTGCCCACTCGCAGCACCCAGCCAATGGTTTCACTCCTGCTCTTGAGTCAAGAGGAATCAGACATTCGAGGAAAGCGTCCATCAACAGAGAGAGAACTAGCAACTTGGAGGGAACCCACACAGAAAGAGAGATGCCAACAAAACCACTAACCATAGCCTCCAAGAGACACAGAAAGTATTACAGCCAGGAAATAAGAAAGGGCGGTCTAAAAAAGAATGTTCAGAAAACAAAAGAACTCCTGGAAATTAAAAACTGAATAATAAAAAGATTAAATTAATAAAGGCAATGGCATAATAAAAAGTTGAGGATATTTCACAGAAAGGAGAGAAAGAGCCAGAAAGCAGGATAGAAAACCGTGTTTTGAATAGAGGACCCGTCTGCGAAGTGAGGCTGTGTAGCCAGCATCATCACTGACCTATCTGGATGCCCACACTCGTCTGCGACTTTCTCTCCCCTCTCCCAGCGTTGGGGTGCTCTGTTCTCAGCTCTGCAGCTGCACCTTCCTGCAGGACTCCTCTCCAGCCACCAGAGCCACTTGGCCTGTATCCACTGGGACTAGAAGTGCTGGAAGCCTAGATCCCCCTGGATGGCCTTAGGCAGTAACAGCCAGCTGCAGGAATGTAAAAGCCAGCTCCCTTGCCTTAGGGCAGGAAGACGCTGAACTGTATATAGCTTCAGCTTTCACACTCCAGTTCCCTGCCGGACCAACCGAAGGCCCTTCCACGGGACTTTGCCTGAAATCTCACCTCTTCCCTCCCCTGCTTCCCGACTCCCTCACCCATTGCCCTCAAAGTCACTGCACACAAACCTCATCTAAGGGTCTGCTTCTGGGAACCTGACCCAAGACAGTGTGCATATTCAAATAATAACTGGAAAAAAAGTTCTGAAAAAAAAAAAAACACAGAAGACAGAATAAAGGAAATCAATAAACAAGAAAAACCCCTGCACCGAAGATTCCCACACTGGGGGGTCTGCTGAGTACCCAGCGAAATGCATGAAGACGGAGCCAGCCTAAGTCACCTCACTGAGACAGGTTAGATCACGGAGATAAAATCAGATTCTACGAGTTTTCAGCAAGGAGAAAAGCAGGTCCCATACACTGGAGTGAGACTGAGCAACGCCTTTGGACTTTTCCGAAACACACAGAAGCTAGAAAACCAGGGAGCAATACCTTCTTAGAGAATAATTACTTCCCACCAGAGTTCCATGCCCAGGCACCTATTTATTATCTGTGAGAGTAGAATGAAGATAGCTTCAGATAAGTAAAGTCCTAAAACATTTATCTCATGCTTCCTTTATCAGAAGATACTGGAGAATGTGTGCCAACCAAGAAACAGGCAGGCCCAGGATTCAGGACACCGGAGACCCTTCGTGGGAGAAATATAAAGGGAACCTCCAGGACCAAGGACAAGGAAGACGCCACATGACAACCCTGGAAGCCAGAGGGCAACCGGTCCACACTGAAGTAGGGTGGCTCTAAGGACAGATTCGGCGAGGGCTGCCATCCATCACCCGCCTCTGATATTCTACCCCCATCAACCTTAGTGGAACTACAGAGGAGATATCCAACCAATGGAATACATCAAGGAAGAGGGACCTACGGTCTGGGATACAGGGGCTCCATCCCAGCAGTCCAGGGATGGGAGTAAAGGAACTCACCATAAGAGAGTCGCACAGTGGGCCTGGAGAATAATCAGCCCAGAAAGAAGGCTGGAGACCTCCAGGATATAACTTAGGACTATTAGACCACCCAATATAATTGACCTTGTGGAAACTGTCATGGAAAGGTAATGGAAAAGTATAAAAAGAATAAGTACAGAGAAAACTAAGCAAATGAAAAATAAAGATAAACCAGTTACTAATTTCAGTGAAAAATATGTATACAACTATAGTATATTATATGACTCTGCTTTGAATAATATTTGCATCATCATATAATATAATCTGTAAACAAGAAAATTCATTGAGAAAACATGGCGATAACTATAGTAGGCCCACCTTATCCACCGAGTGTACATTGCAAGACCCCCAGTGGATGCCTGAAACTGCAGATGATACTGAACCCTATATATTCTGGTTTTTTTGTGTACATATATACCTACGATAAACTTTAATTTATAAATTAGGCACAATAAGTGATTGACATTGTCAACCTAAGCCAGACACAGTGACTCAAGGGCTGGGCACAGTGGCTCACGCCTGTAATCCCAGCACTTTGGGAGGCCGAGGCATGTGGATCACTTGAGGTCAGGAGTTCGAGACCAGCCTGCCAACACGGTGAAACCCCATCTCTACTAAAAATACAAAAATTAGCCAGATGTGGTGGTGCATGCCTGTAATCCCAGCTACTCAGGAGGCCGAGGCAGGAGAGTCGCTTAAACCCGGGAAGTGGAGGTTGCAGTGAGAAGAGATCCGGCCACTGCACTTCAGCCTGGGTGACAGAGCGAGACTCAGTCTAAAAAAAAGAAAAAAGAAAAAAATACCAATATCAACCTAAAGGAAGAAACTGAGGTAAAGTTAAAATAAGTAGAGACCTTTTTTTGGAATAGGTTTGGGGACTGCAACTCAGGAGACAGATTCGAGTTGCCCTGAATATATGCTCCAACTGGCAGGAGTTACAAGTGGGATTTTAAAGAGAAAAAGAAAGGGCAATTCCTAAGTTGAACAAAGGCTATTGATTAGCTACACATTGTTCTTTGTATCACAAATTCCGGGAACATGAAGACAGTGACAGGAGATCACATTGTGCAAGTTGTGGTAACATAATAGATAATTTCTCAGCTAGTCTGGAAACTACAGGGGAGAAAAAATCAAAATGCATATTAAAAATTAGCCCCGGGGATGGGTGCAGGACTAAAATCTCATGCTCATGTCTCTCTGGGCCTGATACATTTTGCAGACCTCACATTCTTTAGACTGCTCTGAGTCATTTTTCTTCCTCATTTTCCCCTTTTGACTGAGATCTTTCTCTTACAAAAGCATTGATGGCGTCTGGGCGTAGTGGCTCACGCCTGTAATCCCAGCACTTTCGGAGGCCAAGGCGGGCAGATCACAAGGTCAAGAGTTCAAGACCATCTTAGCCAACATGGTGAAACTCCATCTCTACTAAAACCTCAAAATGCATTTTAAGCCCTGGGGATGGGTGCAAAATTACAAATATTACAACATATTACAATTACAAATAATACAAAAATTAGCTGGGTGTGGTGGCACGCACCTATAGTCCCAGCTACTTGGGAGGCTGAAGCAAGAGAGTTGCTTAAACCCAAGAGGCAGAGGTTGCAGTGAGCCAAGATAGCACCACTGTACTCCAGCCTGGTGACAGAGCAAGACTCCATCTCAAAAGAAACAGCACTGATGACCAACATTTAAATGTAAGTTTGTCCCATGTCACTGAGGAGGCTCATTCCCAAGTAATTTAATCCTGTGTCGGAGGGAAACAGGAGAGGTACTATAGCTTAAGAACTTAGTGAGGCCTCAAGGCCAAGCTGATTGTCAACACAATGGGACAGAGCAGTGAGATCTCAGTCAGGCCATCGCATACAAAGGAGCAGCGGTGTGTTGGATCATTTCTAAGCATCCAGCCATCATGATTTTAGTTTTTGTTGTTGCCTTTAGACATCTAGAAATACAAGGCATGATCAATTTAAGGATCAAAAATACACAACTAAGAACAAATATTAACAAAACCATTTGAAATCCAGACTTGCAAGAGTTCTTTTTCATGAAGGTAATCAGTCAAATGCTGTAAGTGATCTGTTTTTCCAACGTCTTGCAGCCACCTTGCCCTTTGAGTGATTTTTTCTAACCAAGTTTCCACTTCTCATCCTGCTCTGAAGCACAAGGCACCTGGCCATGGGCCAGCTTCAGTTAGAGATCTTGATGATGGAAGATGTCCACTTAGGCAGAGCTGCCCTTTTAAAATGAGGAATGTGAACTTGTGAGTCCATGCCATTGAACTGCACAAGGATTGATTAACAATACCTGATATGGTACCTTCCAAAATGGTTGAAAGAAGTTCTTTATTTCATGGCGTTTCCGATACATAAAATTGGAATAAAATTGGAAGCCATGATCTTTGATGACTTCGTCTCTGGGGAGCTCGTTGTTAAAATAATCCTTAATTAATTTAGAAGTTTTCGTGAGAAGCTTTATAAGGCCTTGGCAATAATGAAGAATGTCACCTTTAAGGAGAGCTCGTTCCACTCCTTCATCTAGGTGGGTGGGTTTTCCTGTTATTATCCCAAAGACAGAAAGCTGACACTTTCCAAATGGGGAAGCATGTAAGTTAAGTGACACCAACAGAAGACCCTTAGGCCAGGGAATGTTAAAAGTCCCTGTAAGCCTTGCCAACTAATTTTTTTTTTTTTTTTAACGGAATCTCACTCTGTCTTCCATGCTGGAGTGCGATCTCAGCTCACTGCAACCTCCACCTCCCAGGTTCCAGCGATTCTCCTGCCTCAGCCTCCCGAGTAGCTGGGATTACAGGCATGCACCACCAGGCCTGGCTAATATTTGTATTTTTAGTTGAGATGGGGTTTCATCATGTTGGCCAGGTTGGTCTCGAACCCCTGACCTCAGGTGATCTGCTCATCTCAGCCTCCCAAAGTGCTGGGATTACAGGCATGTGCCACCAGGCCTGGCTAATTTTTGTATTTCTAGTAGAGACGTAGAGACGGGATTTCACCATATTGGCCAGGCTGGTCTCGAACTCCCGACCTCGGGTGATCTGCTCATCTCAGCCTCCCGTGCCAACTGATTTTTATCATCTAGTTTGTGTATGCCACCAGGCTGGAAGACTGAGGGTGTCATGCACAACAGAAATGCTGAAAAATAGGCCATAAATGACAAGTAGCATGAAGGATTTGACACTGAAATGGGTTCCCAGGCTGCTGTGAAGCTCAAAAGAACCTCCCCCAGAAGAAATAGAACTTAACGTGGCCCTGGTTAAAGATGCAATTGGCAAAGAAATTTGGTCTTTTTGTTTTCAGTTTACTCGAAAGGTGTATAAAAATCTTTTACTATCTCTTATTAATACTACAAAAGAATCTTATTCAAAAGAAAAAAACTCAACCTTTGTATTAATGTATTAGTAATATTAAACCTAATTTTAATAAAACCTTACAAACAGATCTATCTAATCAGCTTTGACCACAAAAGAAGATTTCCATAAATCTTCCATTTAAAACAACCTTTAAATAACTAGGCAAAATTACCTTTTCTTTAACAAAGTAACACATTCTCTGTCTTTCTTATCATTTTCTGTCTTTCTTATAATTTTCCTTACCAAAACCATATCCTACTTTTCTGTTTTTTGTTTTTTGGTTGTTGGGTGCTTGTTTGTTTTTTTGAGATGGAGTCTCACCCTGTCTCCAGGCTGGAATGCAGTGGCGTGATCTCAGTTCACTGCAACCTCTGCCTCCTGGGATCAAGCCATTCTTCTGCATCAGTCTCCCAAGTAGCTGGGATTACAGGCACCCACCACCACACCCAGCTAATTTTTGTGTTTTTAGTAGAGACAGGGTTTCACCATGTTGGCCACGATGGTTTCGATCTCCTGACCTCGTGATCTGCCCCCTCGGCCTCCTAAAGTGCTGGGATTACAGGCGTGAGCCACCGTGCTCGGCCTCCTACTTTTCATATACATTCTGCTTATAGAATTGTTTTTCTTACATCTAATAGTTTTAATTATATATATATTAGCTACAGTCTTAACTCTTGGCAACTGTAATTTCTGGTGAAAAACCAAGAAAGTAAGTAATTTTAATTGTTATGTATCAGGTACAGAGCCCAGGACAGAGGACGGAGCTGTGAAGACCATGCCTGCAGGACGTGATCCCTCCCAGCATGACCAGGGGGCAGAAGCCAGCAAGGATGTGTTGGGCTTGGCTCTGCCACACAGCTGGTGACCTAGACACTGTGGACATCCATATGACTTCGGTTCTCACCACGGCCACCTCCTAAACCGCAGAATCTAAAGGCTCAACACCAAAGATGTCAGCGCACAGTAAGATGTGCACAATACTCCAGGGAAGCCCAGCCGCCTGCCCTCACAGCTTTAGCTCCCAGAAAAAATCACAGAAGCATAAAAAGTATCACAGAAGCTACAGTTTTACAACCTTAAAACATCTAGCTGAGACAGTATCTATTTGTTCACCAGTAGACTTGGGCAAAAAAATGCCTACAATTCTGAAGACATTTCTATTTTGCTTTACCAACAATGTTTAAGCTAGCTTTATTTACCGAAGATTGCTAAAGTCATGTAAACTTGAAAGCATTTGGGCACGCGATATGTGAGTACTCATGCACTTATAAGTCAGTTTGGTACCATGCAGGCAACATACACACAGACATGTACACATGTAAACATAAAAACAGAGATAGGCACAAAAATTGTACGGCTTTGACTTTAAAATTTTAGCCATGAGGCAAGTAAAACTCTCTAGTTTAAAAGGACACTTGGATTAAACTGTGCCTCTGTAAATGGAACAAATTAAAATTTATCTGTCCCACATGGCTGAAGCCCTTACTGGGTTTTGGAGAAAACAGGGTAACAAATTAACATCTTGAAACACAGAGAAAGAATTTACATTTTCAAGAAGGGTTTTGGTTTTGTCAGAGAAAGATTAAGAATAAATCCCACAGGAACACAAAACCATAAGAATTCACCACAGGATTGATAAGGAGACCAATTTCATTTAGATAGGTAGCTTCTAATTCGGTCTTTGTTTTCCAACTGGGCCACTGAGCTCAGGGTAGAGCTCATTAATGAACAGAGCCCACAAAGCATGTGTCGCTCCCAGGGCCTAATACTTACAAATGTGAAAAGCAGGCCCAGCTGAAAGGCAGAGCATCTAGATCTTCCGAAATCAAGGATCCCACTTTACATTGAATCCCATGTCCCCCAGATGAGGAAAACCTGATGGGACCAGGTCCTGCAACACTTCCGCAGAGCTCCTCACTACAAGACATTCGCCCGAGACTGCTGGGCAATCCAACACCAACCAGCCCCCTCTGCCGTCAGCCCAGCCCCCGGGGGAGTCCTATCCCTCGGTGGTGAGTGTTCCCACAGCGTCCAAGTATCCAAACCACACTTTTCTTATCTAAACACACAAAGAAACAAGTAATCCGTGTCGTAAATACATTCACTGCAACTGCTGCAACCACCTCCAAAACTGCAGCTCTCACAGCTCACTCACCAGCCGTCACACACACAAAGGCCGCGTTCCCTCTAGCAATCCAATGGAACCCCTGGTGCCCACAAAGCCAAAGAGATCGGGTAACTCAAAGCAAAAGAGGGCAGACTTTTAGCCCTCAGAGGGACATACCCACTGCTCTTGGGACTCCACGAGGAAAGCAAAAGGCCTCGCAAAGGGCCTGTGGTGACTTTTCCTGTGTTCCTCAGGAGGGCTCAGGGCTGTTGGAAATCTCCTCCAGATTTCTTCATGTGGTATCTAATATGGCAAAAGGAAGGAGGAGCAGAAATGGAAGGAAACAGACCAAGTCCTAGAGGAGCCAATTTGGGGAGATTTTAAGGTTTCTAAAAGGCCAATGTTGGCAGGCTAAGATGGGCAAATCACCTGAGGTCAGAAGTTCGAGACCAGCCTGGCCAACATGGTGAAATCCCATCTCTACTAAAAGTACAAAAATTAGCCAGGCATGGTGGCGGGTGCCTGTAATCCCAGCTACTTGGGAGGCTGAGCATAAGAATTGCTGGAACCTGGGAGGCGGAGGTTGCAGTGAGCCAAGATCGAGCCATTGCCCTTCAACCTGGGCAACAGAGGGAGACTCTGTCTCAAGATAAATAAATAAATAAAATTAAAAGCCAATGAAGTTTTACATTTTTGTCAGCAAAAATCATGCCAACAAGAAAGGAAGCAAACAGAGGGACCAAACATATTTGAAAAGCAGATTCCGCGGACTAAAAAGCAATTCCCAGAAACAGTATCCAAAAGAGAAAAGGAAGAAAGGAAAAAATTATAGTTTGAAAATCAGCTTTTAATTAAGCCTGCTCTTACCATACAGCTCATTAGAAAATCCTTTCAAATCTCTTATTACCAGATTGCAGTCAGGGCAATCAGAAAGTAGGCTTCCCATTCATTCGTCTGGTTCTAAAACCTGCATTTTCCCATTGTGCGTGCACATATATTAATTTAGAAATGTCGAAAGACCCCCAATTTGGCCATTGCTACTTGGGGTGAGCTTGAGTTGCGTGGGTCCAAGGTGGAGCTCCACAGGTGTTCTACACAAATACAGCTGGTGTTTCCGAGGGCCGGGGGATGATCCTTAAGGGAAAACTCAGCTTTGACAATCAGCTTTGACATCATTTTAGAAATTTCCTTTCAAAAGTGACCAAGGCTGGAACAATGTACTGGGCTGAAGTGTGCTGCTCTGTGAGTGCCATTCCTCAAAGTCGTGATTCATTCTTTTTTTTTTTTTTTTTGAGACAGAGTCTTGCTCTGTTGCCCAGGCTGGAGTGCAGTGGTGCGATGTCAGCGCACCGCAACCTCTCCCTCCCGGTTCAACTGATTCTCCTGCCTCAGCCTCCCAAGCAGCTAGGACTACAGACACATGCTACCACACCCAACTGATTTTTTTGTATTTTTAGTAGAGATGGGGTCTCACCGTGTTAGCCAGGATGGATTCACTCTTTTTACATGTCTCGGAATCTCTCATCACTTTTCGGCAGCAGAGCACTCAAGGTGCCAGGTAACCAGCCCTTTTATGTGCACCTTCTGGCTAAGCCAAAAGTCCCTGCAGATATTTTTCTCGAAGGGAGGTCCTATAAGGCTGCTACGTATCATGGACAAACATTTCAACACCTCCATAAAGTCTCTAGTCACCTAGAGTCCCCAGTCAGTATGGAGGGAGGCAGTGTCTCTTAACTTGGGAGTGGGAGAACTCACTCTCATGTTGTTTTCCGTTTAAAACCAGCAGGAATTGATTAAATTAAAACACAAGCCCACATTACAAATAATGGGAAGCAGCTGCAATTTTTAAAGGGTGCTATGCAATTTTAGGCCAAAAAATACAATGAAAGAACTTACGCTAGACTACCAATGCTGTAACCCAAACCTTTTGCCATGAGGTAGAGGCAGAAAAGGCAGAAGTTCTCTGCAGAGGTTTTTACCCAAATCTCCTGTCCAGAGACAGAAGTGAAAGCCCTCACTTTTAAAAGAAAGAGAGAGTTTGAAAACAAAATCTAGACCTCAACTCAAAGGAAGTGAGGTCTGGATTCAAGAGGACTCACTCTTTGTGCCCAGGGAAACCTCTGGAGTCGAAGGAACTCAATCGGTTCATCCTGGTACTGAGTGCCACGTCCAAGAGTGCCCAGTGGCAAGGGGGCGTCACTGTGAAATGTCGACCCAAAGGAAGAAACGGAGGCAAAATTAATATGAGTAGAGAGTTAATTTGGGACAAGTTTGAGGACTGCCACCCAGAGGACATAGACTCAAGTTTCCCTGAATATATGCTCTGATAGCAGCAGTTACAGTGGGGTTTTAAAGGAAAAAAGATGGGACAGGCAGTTCTTTAGTTGACATAACCTATTGATTGGCTCTATGCTGCTTTTTGTATCACAAATTCCAGGAACATGAAGATAATGGGCGAGGGCTACATTGTGCAACTGGTAACATTTTCAGTAATTTACCAGCCAGTCTGGAAACTACAGGGAAGAAAACAGAGAAACTAGAATGACTTTAAACAATTAACCCTGGGTTTGGGTGCAGGGGTTGTGCCTGAAATCTCATGCTTATGCCTCCCTGGGCCTGATCAGTTTTATAGACCTTACTTTTTTTTTTTTTTTTTTTTTGAGACTCAGTCTTGCTCTATCGCCCAGGCTGGAGTCCAGTGGCGTGATCTCCTCTCACTACAACCTCCCCCTCCTAGGTTTAAGCGATTCTCCTGCCTCAGCCCCCCCGAGGAGCTGGGATTACAGGCGTGTCCTACCGCACCTAGCTAATTTTTGTATTTTTAGTAGAGACAGGGTTTCACCATGTTGGCCAGGCTGGTCTTGAACTCCTGACCTCAGGCGATCCACCCACCTCCGCTTCCCAAAGTGCTGGGATTACAGGCGTGAGCCACCGCGCCCGGCAGACCTTACATTCTTTAGACTGCTCTGAGTCACCTTTCTTTGTCAACAACAATAACTGATGATAAAATCGAGAAGTCATAACAATCGACTGTGATAAAAGTTATGTGAATGTGCTCTCCTTCTCTCTCCCTCCAAATATCTTCCTGTACTATGCTAACCGTTCTTGTGATCGTGTGAGATGATAAAATGCCTACATGATGAATTGAAGTGAGGTGAATGACATAGGTATTGTCACATAAATGGAAAATCCCAGAGGTAAACAGTGTGTGAGTTTTAAACTGCACAGCATTCTGAGTAGCACCCAGGACATGAATCCTCCTCCCTATGCCCAGCACGTCCATGCTGCAGACGCTGCCCACCCATTAAGTCACTTAGTAGCCATCTTGCTTATCAGATGGGCTGTTATGGTATTTCAGTGCTTGCCTTCAAGTAATCCTTATTTTACTTAATAATGACCTAAAGCACAAGAGTAGCAACAGAATATGTTCACACCACAGTTGACCACTGATAAAATGAAACCTCAGACACAAAGCCATTGATAAGGGAAGGACTCCTGTACTAGGGAAAACAGGGAGGGTGTGGATGAAAGAGAGTGGAGGTGTAAGAGAGCGCAAATCCTCAACTTCTGCCAGAATAAGTCTACAGATAAAGCCTAAACTGATCAAATATGTTTGTGTATAGCAGTATAGGAACATTATTGAGGAAGAGAGAGATGTGGAAATATTAGCAAAATGAAAGAAGCTAAAAGGTTATAAATGTAATTGCCTCTGGATTTAGGAAGTCTAATGACAAATTTAACACATCCTTTGTAGAAGCCGAGTAGAAACTGCCCCTTCATTCTCTGAAGGTTCACTGAAAGGAAACTAACAAACGGCATATTAATAGGAGAAAAGGCACACAAATTTATTAACATGCATGGGAGTCACACAAAATACAAGAACTCAAAGAAATGGCCACATGGTTGATGCTTTTATACCATCTTGAGGTTACAGAAAGAATGGGGGCCCCAGCCACGGCCAAGAACAGGTAATGGAAGTGGGAGAAGAGGAGGCCTGGCTACCAGAGGTGGTCTTGTTGTGTAGATGTGACCTCACAGGCTGCAGCCCTCCTCAGAGAGAATAGATGGTAAATGTTTATTTAAGACCTTTAAGGGTGTCAAACTCCTGGTTAACCATTCCTAGACAGAACAAAGGAAGAGCTCAGATAAAGTCAGCTGTATCAATACAGAAGTTTTCTGTAGAGATGCAAATCTCCCCACAAAAGACAACTTTGCAGGGCTACTTCTGTCTGCAGGCCCTCTCTGAATGCCCATCTCAAGATATACCAAAGAAGTGTATTTTGGGGTGAAGTATCTTGGTATCCTTCACTACACCCCTGTGAAATACCACCATCACAATCAAGACGATGAACACAACCATTGTCCCCAAAAGCTTCCACATGCCCCTGGCTCTTACCTCCTCCCAGTCCCCAGGCAACCCCTGAGCTGCTTTCTATCACTATACATTACTTTGCATTTTCTACAACTGTATATAAATTAAACCATACAGCAATTGTTCTTTTTATTCTGTGGCACAGCAAAATGTTTTTAGTTATCTTCCTTTTTTTAGTGAAAACATTTAAGATCTACTCTCAGCAAATTTCAAGAGACAAGGTCCCCACGTGAGCCATGAAACAGAAGGTACCACCTCACCTGCTCTTTCCCCAACAGAGAGCAGATGGGACCCGGGGCTAAGGTGGAGGAGGGCAGGGAGGGGAGCCACAGAGCTTCGGTCACTGAAGACCTCCTGTCCCTCAGCCCTCCACCCCAGCTCCGCTGCAAAAGTAGGCATGACTCAACCACCAGACAAGCTCAGGGCACCCCAGAGCTGTGAGAACATTTCCTGTAGAGACCCCAGGAGGCAGCAGAGAAGGCCTGAGTCAGCCTCCTCAGTGCCTTGTGCCTAGAGGAGCAACAGCATGGCCAGGTGCATGCTTGTGGTCTCAGGGTCCCATACAGAGGGTCCCATGCAAAGAGGACACAGAGTATGTGTCAAGTGCCAGGGTACCACAGACCAAGGCAGGACCTGGATGTCTCATCAGATGCCAGCAGGAGACAGCAATCACCAGGACCTAGCCTGGGCCATACACACTTAGCAGGAGAGGCCCCATGACTCTCTCCTGCCAGCTCTGAAGCCCTGCCTCGGTTTCTGAGAGCCGCAGTTCTCCACAGCCTAGACGGAGCCAGGGGAGAAAAGTTTGGTGGTTGGAGTGGGAGGCAGCAAACTTAAACCAAAAATACTTGGGATAGAAAAGATTGACATCAATACATTTCCTTTTTTTTTTTTTTTTTTTTTTTTTTTGAGATAGGGTATCACTCTGTCACCCACGCTGGAGTGCAGTGGCATGATCATGGCTCCCTGAGGCCTTGCACTCCTGGGCTTAAATAATCCTCCCGCCTCAGCCTCCTGTGCAGCTGGGACTACAAAGGGCTACACACCATGCCTGGCTAATGTTTTGATTTTTTGTAAAGACAAGGCCTTGCTATGTTGCCTGAGCTGCTCTCGAACTTCTGGGCTCAAGTGATCTCCTGCCTCAGACTCCCAAAGTGCTGGGATTACAGATGCGAGCCACTGCGCCCAGCCACATTTCAAACTTCAGAGCACTGAAGACAAACAGAGAATCCTATGAGCTTTCAGGAGAGACATAAAAATAAGTTGACCCGCCGGGCGTGATGGCTCAAGCCTGTAATCCCAGCACTTTGGGAGGCCGAGATGGGCGGATCATGAGGTCAGGAGATCGAGACCATCATGGCTAACCCGGTGAAACTCTGTCTCTACAAAAAGTACAAAAAACTAGCCGGGCGAGGTGGCGGGTGCCTGTAGTCCCAGCTACTCTGGAGGCTGAGGCAGGAGAATGGCGTAAACTCGGGAGGCGGAGCTTGCAGTGAGCTGAGATCCGGCCACTGTACTCCAGCCTGGGCGACAGAGCGAGACTCCGTCTCAAAAAAATAAATAAATAAATAAATAAGTTGACCTGGGTTAGATATAATAATCCAGGAATCACAATGCCAGAGAGTCTTGTTAGTAATTCTAAAATCTGTTTTAAGAAAACCTATATATATACATACAGCAATACCTTCAAAATTCTATTAAAAAAATCATTTTGATCAGAGAATTCTATATCAGCTGTATAAGTTTGCCAGGGCTGCTGTAACAAAGTGTTGCAGACTGGCTTAAACAGAAATTTATTTTCTCACAATTCTGGAGGATGGACATCTGAGATCCAGGTGTTGGCAGGTTTGGTTTCTCCTGAAGCCTCTCCCCTTGGCTTATAGAGGGCCACCTTCTCCCTGTGTCCCCAGGAGGTCATGCCTCTGTATGGCCTGTGTCCTAATCTTCTCTTCGTATAAGGACACCAGTCAGACAGGATTAGGACCCACCATAATAGCCTCATCTTACCTTAATTACCCCTCCAAAGGCCCCATCTCTAAATACAGTCACATTCAGAGGTACTGGAGTTAGGACTTCAACATGCAAGTTTGGGAGGCAGGGGGACACAATTCAGCTTGTACCACCAGCCAAACAATTCTGACATTTTCAGACATGCAGGCCCTCGGATTGCCCTCCCATGCACCCTTCCTTCCAGCCCTTCAGGAAATGAGCTTTTCCAAATCAACGGCATGACGTCATCAAGGCTGGCATCATCCTGCCAGGGCTGCAGGGGACAGAAGTCCAGTGGGACAGAGAGCTGAGGACAGTCTCCAGTCCAGCAATGAACATAGACTCCACAATGGCTGAGCCGCAGGGCCAGAACGGCCAGGGCAGCTGGGAGATCAGGGGCTCCCAGGGAGACTTTGCAGGACAGTGCAATTGACGGAACAGCTAATGTACTGGAACACCATGAGAGGAAATTTACTCCAACAGGAAGGGGTGCCAGCAACAGGAGAGGAGTTTGGGGATCAATTAACGACAAGCACAACAAAGATAAATGTAAAATATACAGATGATTATTCACTCTGAATAAAACAAAAACGTTATGCAAGAAAGAAAAATAAAATGAAGTAAACGAAAAATAGAAAGCAATCATCAACTGCAGGTAAAACCAAAAAGTTATGCAGGAATGGGCTTGGCTGTGAAAGGCCCTAACATAGTCACAAAGTCACAATATAAGCACTGGGTGTTAATCTTGTCAACGATGATGGGACCACCCTCAACTCCAAAATAAAAAGCAGAGCTCAACTCATTGCCAACTCAGGCAAGGGAAAGCACGGCTGCTCAGGCAGCCTCCCGGAGGAAGCAGAGCTGGGAGTGCGGGAATCAGTGGACCACCGGGTGGGAGATGATGCCATCACCCATCCCTTGAAGGTTATTGGGTGAAAGAGAATGTGGATGATTGGCTGGCCCTCCTGGGTTTAGTCAAGTAGTTCATTCCCTGACTGGCTGAGTTTCAGTGAGATACTGACACTGATTGGTTGGCTATAAAACATGTTTCCTAAGGCTTTTGAAAGAGTTTTAAACCGGTTCTGCTGCTGCTTGTTGCCATGGCTATAGAATAATGGGTCTCTTCCTAGGAGTGTGGGAACGCTAGTATTCTCAAGCCGCCCAGAATTAGGATGTAACTGTGTTGTTGATAAAGGGGGATTGGAAGTGTGGGGAATCTGTGTGCGGTATTGCCTACTTTCCTACCTTCCAGGGAGGGGAGTAAAAGGGTAACACCAGAAACCGGAAAGTCAAAGTTAGCCATGCAAGCACTTTACTTAGAGCTATGAACACATCATCAAAAGAACGGCTGAGGCTGGAGTCCTCCAGGGAGCCAGAAACTGCGAGGTGGGACAAGGGACTGCCGCCTTGCCTGACAAACCCTGTGGGACTTTTCCACACCTTCAACCTCATAGACGCGTAACTTTAATAAATATTTGTTTAACTGAGTAAAATAAAATAATAAAATATTTGTTTAACTAAATTTTCACCTGTAAGTTATTAAAATGTTTTTGTAAAAAAATAAGAGTCCCACCCCTGGCACACTGTGGCAGGGAAGCAGACGTCTGCCCTGGGTGCTCAGTCTCTGCATTGACAGAGGGCCTCCCTTGCTGACCTCCCTCACTCACTGTAGCCTCTGAGGAGGTGGAGAAGTTTCAGGTGCCAGCCCAGACGCACCTCCCTGGGCCCATACCACATATACACTGTGTGGCTCCTTCAGCCAGAAGCTGGAGGGTAAACTTCTCCCCCAGCTCAACAGGGAGTCCCTAAATCAAGTGGAACAAAAACCAGGCACAAAACTAAAGTAGGAGATGAAAAGGTGATTGAAGAGGGCATCAATAAAGAACTCTTAAAAATCCATATTAAAAAAAAAAACTCAAGAAAAATGAGCAAAACACACAAACAGCACAAGCAGGCATTTCACAGAAGAAATATGCATAAGAAAAGTTACCGTTCTTCATTAGTGGTCAGAGAAACGCAAATCAAAAGCCCAGTGAAATTCCATTTTACACTCATTTGGCAGAAACTGATGGGTCAAAAGAGAAGTGGTGCTAGGAAGAGGATGCAGGTGTGGACCTCGGCTGCACGGCTAGTGGGAGTGCACACGGGTACGGCTATGTTGGAAAATAATTGGCATATCAATGTGCACCAGACACATAAACTAAGGCCCAGCAGTGCCACCCCTAGGTATATATCCTGGGGAAACTCTGGCACGTGTGTACCAGTATGTGTGGACAATAATGTTCATGGCGGCATTCACAGAACAAAACTGGAAACATCCCAGGTGCCACACAGAAGAGAATGCGGCTCATTCACTCGGCGGAATTCCACACATCAGTCAGCACAACTGCACCAAAGGGACAGTCGACGGTGTGGGTGATCTGGGAAGCATCTTGTTAGGGAAAAACTGCATTCCACGAGAGCACACGTGGCATTAAACCCCGTTTAGGAGGAACATCAAGCTGAGCTTTACACACAATGATAGACCTAGGATTCAAAGAAGTGTACTAAATAATTCCTTAATCCAGGCATCATTAAATGACAACTTTTCCCCCTGGGAATCTAGAACTTGCTGTGCAACTGCTCCAGACCCGTGGCAGAGGAGCTGCTCTCCCTGGAGGCTGCACAGCTGCCTTCCGGTCTATTAGAAGCCATTAAATCCTGAGACACACACCCTCCCCTTCTCCCCCTGCAGCACTCCAGGGTCAGGGGGCACCAAGGGCCTGACCATGGGCCTAATTGACACCGTCCCTGGAGCCCTCATCCTGATCTCATCAGGAAGATCAAAAGTGGGGGGTGGGGGATGGACCCATAGCCAGGGCAGAAGGGATGTTCACGGCTGTAGCTAGCCTGGTGGCAGGTGGTGTGGACAATTGTGCAGAGTTGCGGGGAGCAGACCGTGCTAGGGTGACAGAACTTCAGAGCTAAGCCTGGGACAGGCAGGCTGAGATGCTTGTCACCCACATGGCCCTCCAAGGGCCCAACCCCAGAGGGCTTCACCGCATCACCATGGCCTGGATCTGATGTCTCT
This sequence comes from Macaca fascicularis, assembly GCF_037993035.2. NCBI lineage: Eukaryota > Metazoa > Chordata > Mammalia > Primates > Cercopithecidae > Macaca > Macaca fascicularis. The sequence goes on from NC_088386.1 coordinate 3,012,331, forward strand.
CCAGGCTCCTCAGGGACAGGCCATCATCATCTTCAAGTATCAGTCAAGGGGACCTCAGAACTATTTAGGTTCTCCGTTGAGACCCCCCATTCTTATGAGCACCCCATCACCAGCAAGAGAGAATCTCTTCACTTCTAATGGAATTAGATTCCCAAAGGGAATTCTGGCCTTCTCTGTCCCATCCGTCAGGCTCTGACGTTAATAAAAGGAGTCCCTTATCTCATAGGATTTTAAAGACCTACAGCCCTGGACACATTGAACACACATGGCAGCCTTCATGAAAGGCGCTTTGACCACAAGCTCTGTCGGGCATAGACAGGCTGCCCGTGAAATGAAGGTCCCTTGCACCCGCAGGAGGGTGGTCCCTTCCTGGGGAGGGGAGAGCCAGCAGAGAGGAGGCTCCTGCCTCCCTTCATGAGGCTGACTAGAGCTGGGCTGTATTCAGGTCCTTAAGGGGAAATGGCCGTGTGGTCAGCGAGCAGCCCTGTCACTTGGGGTCCTCAGAGCCCCAGCACTGTCACTGGCCTCGAGGCATCAGGCACAGCAGCTGTCAGGAAGGAGGAGGTGGCCGTGCCAGGTTCCTGTGGTCTTTTCAGTCATCTGGTCTCCGACAGCCAGGATCCCAGGCCTGGAGACGCCCACTTGCCTCCTCTGTTTGTCATCGCTGCTGTTGCCGCTGTTTTTGTAGACAGTGCCATCCCCAGATTGACTCAGCACAGACCACAGGATAGGAGTTTCACGCGCACCATCCTTGACCCTCCCCTGTACCTGCCCGGCCGGTGTGCCCCTCCCCAGGTGACAGCTGAGGCTCAGAAGGAAAGAACTTGCCTTCTTCACCTGCAGAAGGACCCCACGCGTCTGACTCCAAAGCCCTTCTCAGGAACCCTGAAATGACGCTTTGAAAGTGCCTGCCTTTTCCAAGGGCCTATCCAGACCACTGGCAATTCAGCATGGCCTGGGCTTAAAGGTCAGGACCCTCCTGGGAGAAGTGTGGTCTCCGTAAGGAGGACGCATAGGAAAAGGCCAGGGACGGGGAAAGAAACTGAGGCCGCTGATGTAATCCCGTGGGGTGCCTGGCTGGGGCCGGGTGTTGAAGTGTGTCTGGTGACTCGGCAAAGGCTGTGCACTCTGCCCCGCCCTGTGTGCCCCAAGGTGAAGTGGGCAGTGACTTAGGCCTGCCCCTCTCCCACCCAAAGCCTTTCTTCTGTCTAGATTTCAGGTATACCTGGCTGATCCCAGCTACGTGCCAACTGAGCTGGTTCCTTCCGGCCTCTGTTTGGCGTGAAGATTCCATCTTCTCCTGTGTCCCGATGTCTGCACAGGTGGGGTAACTTCTAGAAACTTTCACTAACCCCATATCCTTGCCACAGCCCCTCAAGTTTCTCCACTTTTCTTCTCCAAAATCCCATCTCACTTCCTACGGGAAGAGCCAGGCCTTGGGGAGCTAGGTCTGCAATCTGGCTGTCTTTGTAAATCTGCTCCGAGGCCCTGGGGATGGAGGCTAATGTGCCTCCAGGCTACCCCCTACCCTCAAGAGTGGGGCAGGGCTGGCATCCTCAGTGATCCTGGGAGAGTCACTGTCCCCGCACCACGCCCTGCTCCGCTCTGTGCTCAGCCCTGGTCCAGGTGCTGAGACCCGACGGCACACACAGGATGCTCACAAAGCATGTGAGAACGAGACTCCATGCAGTAAGTAGGAAGGGGACAGCCAGGGCCATGGGACGTGCTGGGTAGGGGGTGTGAACTCTAAGGCCTCACTGAGGGGTGGCTTTGGGACAAAGAAGTCCGTGAGGGAGCTGGCTATGTGGACATCAAGGAACTGGCATTCCCGCTGAGGAACCAGCAAATACAGAGGCCCAGCCATGGGAGGGCCTGTGTGTTTGAGGAGCATGGCAGACCTGGGGCCCAGGAGCAGGCTAGCGGCCAGAGTGGAGCAAGTGGGGCCTGTGGCTCCTGCCAGGGCACTGCGGACCCCTGGAGGGGTCTGCAGAAACAGGCTGTGGTTGGAGCTGAGAAGCACAGTGCTGCTGTGGTGAGGAAGGACTGGTGGGAGGCAGGGGAGGCTGGGGAACCTCCTAGGTGATGCACTGGCCAGCTCAGGACCCTGCAGCAAATGCCACCAGCTGACAGAGACTCCTGTCATTCTGTTCTGGAGCCTGAGAGCCAGAGAGCAAGGTGTCAGCTGGGCTGGTTCCTTCCAGGACTCTCTGCTTGGCGTGGAGATGCTGTATTCTTCCGTATCCTCACATGGCCTTCCCTCTGGGTATCTGTGTCCTCATCTCCTCTTCTCAGAAGGACGCTAGTCAGCTTGGATCGGGGCCCCACCCATGTGGTCTTGTTTCCTTTAATCCCCTCTTTAAAGCCCCTATCTCCAAATGCAGTCACATTCTGACGTCCTGGGGTTCAGACTTCACCATATGAATTGTTGGGGGGGTAATCACACAATTCATCCCACTACAGTGACAATGACAGGAACCTGGGGAGGCATCGTGGGGGCTGGGGCCATCGCAGCAGCAGGAAAGACGGTGAGAAGGAGTCAGATCCCACAGGCAGGCACCGAGGGAGGGTGCAGAGACGGCCTGCCCAGGTGAAGGCGGTAAGCGGTACACAGTCCACAGTGAATTTACACCACCAATGACACCGATGAAAAGTTGCTGGTTTCATAATATCACCATGTGCAGACAATAATACATTCATTGATAAAATCCTTCTGCAAAAACTGTTCCATTTGTCTCATTTCTACCACTGCGGCAGTCACTGTTGAGTTCTAATAACACAGTGTGAACCTCAAGCTTGTGCTGCTGTCACTTTTCCTTTCGTCAGCATTGTGTTCTACTTACACGTTAATTCAGAGGGCTCCCAGCTGCACGGGTGGCCCCACATGGGCACCGGCTCTCACCAAAGTTCACAGGTTTCAGAATCACGCTAGTCACCATGGGCCTCATCAGGTCTCCAACCACTTCAAGTAAACAGGACATTTAAAATAAACACTAACAGCACAATTATAAAGACAAGAGAAGGCCAGGCACGGTGGTTCATGACTATAATCTCAACACTTTGGGAGGCTGAGGTGGCAATTCAGCCTGGGCAGCATAGTGAGACATCATCTCTGCAAAAATAAAAAATAAAAATTATCCAGGTATGGTAGCGGAGACTGAGGTAGAAGGATCACTTGAGCCCAGGAATTTGAGGCTGCCATGAGCTGTGATTGCACCACTGCCCTCCAGCCTGGACAACAGAGGAAGACACGCTGTCTCAAAAAAAAAAACAAAACAAAAAAACAAAATAAAGACAAGAAAACAGAACACCAGTTACTTCAATTCTGTCAGTCTATGGGACCACTTGGGATTTTTATTTGTGTTTAAAATATGTAAAGTGATAAAACTGTGAACCTCAAGGTATAACATTTTTTGTTTGACAAATATACATATTAGTTCATACATGAAATATTACTGATTTTAAATACTGTCTTTAAAAATGAAATTTAGGCCAGGCCAGGTGGCTCACGCCTGTAATCCCAGCACTTTGGAAGGCCTAGGCAGGCAGATCATGAGGTCAAGAGATTGAGACCATCCTGGCCAACATGGTGAAACCCCATCTCCACTAAAAATACAAAAATTAGCCAGGTGTGGTGGTGGGCACCTATAATCCCATCTACCCAGGAGACTAAGGCAGGAGAGTCGCTTGAACCCGGGAAGCGGAGGTTGCAGTGAGCCGAGATCACGCCATTGCACTCCAGCCTGGGCAACAAGAGCGAAACTCCATCTCAAAAAAAAGAAAAGAGTATTCACTTTTATCATGGCATGATTATACATACAAAGTTCAATTTAAGACACTTTACACTCCGCATTTTTTTTCTGGACATGATTGTTAGTTTTATCTCATGACGATGACTGATAATGATTCTGCCATACAGAAGAAGGATGTCTTGGTCAGTTTCGGCCGCTGTAACAAAGTACCACTGTGGCTTAAACACAAAACACTCCCTTCTCGTGCTCTGGAGGCCGGAAGTCCGAGATCAGGGTGGCAGCATGGTCAGGGTCCTCACCTGGCCTTTCCTTGGTTCATGCAGAAAGACAGAGAGAAATCTGGTGTCTCTTCTTGTTTTAGAAGGTCAGGAATCCTACAGGGGCTCCACCCTCATGACCTAATCTCACCCAGAGGCCCCACTCCTAACGCCCACAACTTGGGGTTTAGGGTGAATTCAACACATGAATTTTGGGAGGATACAAGCCTTCAGTCCCTGGCACAGGGGTTGTTAGAAAAAGTTATAACAAGCCGGGCACGGTGGCTCACACCTGTAATCCCAGCACTTTGGGAGGCTGAGGCAGGCGAATCATGAGGTCAGGAGTTCAAGACCAGCCTGGCCAACACGGTGAAACTCCGTCTCTACTAAAAATACAAAAATTATAGCTGGGTGTGGTGGCACATGCCTGTAATCCTGGCTACTGGGAGGCTGAGGTAGGAGACTCACTTGAACCAGGGAGTCAGAGGTTACAGTGAGCCGAGATCTCACCACTGCACTCCAGCCTGGCAACAGAGCAAGACTCCATCTCAAAAAAAAGAAAAAGAAAACGTTGTAACCTCTGGGTGTCACATGTGCTTGGAAGGTCCCTGAGACTCAGGGTGTGTTTGGAAGGTGGAAGCCGTGGGTGAAAACTGACTGCAAGCGTGAGGACGGGGTATGTTGAGGTGTCTGGGCTGGCACTGGCTGTGGGAGGAGCAGATGTGGCTGGGCATGGGCAGGGAGCAGGAATCAAGTTTTCGGAAATGTTCCATTTGGGATACCTGCTGGACATCCCCGCTGAGCTCTCAAGTGAACAGTCAGGTATCCAGGCCGAGGGCCCAGGGAGAGGTCGAGGCTGAAGGGCAGAACTTGGGAAGCATCGATAATTTCAGGGACTGGAATAGGAGGAGACTGCCCGGCAGCACCTCAAACAAATACCAAAATCACAGGCACAGCTCTTCAACGCAGCCACAGGCATCGGAGAAGCAGCTCCCCCAGGCCTGGGCAGCGGCAGGTCCCAAGCCGGTCTGAGGGCCCAGCAAGGTGAGACCGAGGTGAGCCAGCCAAGCAGGGGTGGAGGTGGGAGACACAGGGAATGTCTTGAGAGCACGGTAAGCAGTGCCGTGTCTGATGTGGGATTTTATCATCAGGCCTCAGGAGAAGATTGAAGAGTTCTAAGTAGGAAAGTGACGTGATCTGATTCGAGTTTTGAAAAGATCACATAAACCCTGCTTTGTGGAGAGGGGATTAGAGAAGCAAAGTAATCTATCCAGGTGAGAAATGACAGGTGGGGACCAGGGCAATGTCTGCAGAGATGGAAAAAGCCAGTAGAGCCGAGAAACCAGAGGCAGGTGACCCCCACAGGGGATGAGTATGGAAGGAGAGGACTGGGCTAAGAATAAATCCTGGGTGTGGGGTGCCCTGTGCTGAGACAGGGAAGGCAAGGGCAGGGAAGGGCACCATTTAGTTTAGACATAACTCAATGGCCACACTGGGATGCCCCAAGAGGAAGTGGGGCCCAGTCCCACTTCCTCCCAGGACCTGGGGTGTGGCCTGCGTCAGGTCTCTCTGTGCCCCATTTCTAAAGAGGGAGTATAACCCCCATTCTTCCTACTCTGCAGGGCTCCTTGCTAGAGGAAATGAGACTCAGCCATTCATTCAACAACAGGGAACTTAGAACTCACTGGCAGCGGGCACTCGGCCAGGTGCAGGGTCCGGTCCATAATAGTGAGCGAAATAAATCTCTGCACTTAAGGGAGCTTGCGTCTCCGGGGGACCCGGGCAGTAAGGAGGGAGACGTGGACAGATTGGGGGTACATGTGCAAGTAGAGCCAGTGGGACTTGCCAATGAGCTGGATGCAGAGAGTGAGGGAATAAGAGGAACCAGGACAGTTTCTAAGATTCGGCATTGAGAAACTGGGTGGACAGAGGTGGCTCACACAGACTTGAGAAAGACCCGGAAAGAACAGATTTCAAGGGAAAAATTAGTGATTAAGTTTAGGCCTCATCGAGTTGGGGAGATTTCTTGGACGTCCAAGTCATGGGATCAGGTAGTGCCTGAGCTCCTTGGAGGGCCCGGCACACACAGGCTACAGTGCTGGAGGCCACGTGATGGATGGGCTGTCCAGGGAGATAAGATGAGGGCCCACAGAGTTTGAGGACCTTGGGAAGATGGAACGCACCTCACCGAGTCTGAGAAGGAAGCAGGAAGCCACACAGAATGGGGTTACAAAGGCCATGAAATAGGGGAGCTATGGGTGTGGTCACCCAGGGTGATGCTGCTGAGAGAATGGGGAGCGTGGATTTGACAAGGTGGGGGTTCGAGGCCAGGGTCGTTGGTAGAATGGCTGGGGAGGAAGCCCACGGAGCAGGAGGCAGGACGAAGAAGTGAGGAATTAGAGACCGTGCCACGAGCAGCTCTCGTGATGTGACTTACGCAAGGGATGATCCTAAAACCAATAGAGAGGCATTTTCGTTTTCACAGCTCAACCTTCAGTCCATGCGAGTTATTGCTACTTAGAAAGAGGACACCCAGGAGATGAGCCCAGTGCAGCACAGGGATGTTGAGTGTGACCTGAGGACCCACCTTTCTTCAGGGCTGGGGCTTCTTTTGGGGTCGCCCTCAGCTAAACACCAGTGTGATTGGAAGCTTGGAAACCCAGGGCATCCTCACACCCAGTGAGGGCCTGCAAGCCCTGAGCATGGCTCTGCTGTCCCTCCCTGAGCTGGGCTCCGCTCACGGCTCACTGGCTCTCACCCAGCCATTTGTGCATCCATTTGTTTAAAAATTCTTGCTGAGTCCAAGGATTCAGGTCTGAATCAGACCTCATTCTTGCCCAGGAGGACAGATAAGATGGCAAAAAAGAACGTGATAAGCTCTGGGGTAGCGGGGGCGCGGGGCTGCAGGGACGGGGAGAGCCTGTGCCAGTCCTGTCTGGAGCAGATGGGCTGGGGGCTCCTCAGGGGAGGTGACTCAAGTGCCAGCCCTTAACAGCCAAAGGCAGCCATCCCAGTAAAGAGGGCAGTGGATCCCAGGGCTCAGCAGGTAGCAGAGGAGAAATGCCTTGGTTGGGGGCCAAGCTGGCCCTGGGTCTGGATTACGCAGTCTTCACTTTGCCATGTGTTTCTCTCGGTAGTCCTGGGAGGTTAAGAGAACCTGAATTATTCACTCTGATTAGCAAATGATTAAACCAAGGCCAGGGCCTGCCTTGCCACCATCCCAGGCAGAGGCACAGGACTGGGAGCCACACTTACAAGCGCTTACCCGCACTGGGCTCTTTACACACACGTCCTTCTTGCTCTCCTGGCTTCTTGTAGGAGGTGTCTCCGCGGGACAAGGGAGGGAGGTGAGGCCCAGGAGGCCACGCTGCAGTGATAGGGAGATCAGGCAGGGCCTGGGAAAGTGCTTCTGCTGCATACCACTCCCAGCTCAGACGGGGGCCTGAGGCCTGGGCTCTCTGAGCCCGACTGACTGGGGAAACATCGGTGAACCCTGGCACTCTGGAGACTAACCTGGAGCCCTGGCCGGTCAGCAGAACAGCAGCTGTCCGTGGCCTGTGGTAAGGGCCCTTGTCTACCTGCCCCTGGAAGTCAACATAATTGAGTCTCCCTCCTTCCTGCTCTGCCAATCCTAGATTATCTAGGACTTGACATCCCTCAATGGCTCAGTCTCTCCGAGGCAAGGAGTGTCCCAGAAAGGCCCCCTCGGCTGCATCAGCACCTTGATAGAGTTGGATAATTGTCCCTGCCCACATCTCAAGTTGAATTGTATTCCCCGTAGTGGAGGCGGGGCCTGGTGGGAGGTGATTGGATCATGGGGGTGGATTCTCATGAGTGGTTTAGCACCATCCCCTTGGTGCTGCCCCCAAGATAATGAGTGAGTTCTCACATCATCTGGTTGTGTAAAGTGTGAGGCACCCCACACACATCCTCTCACTTGCTCCCACTCCGTGATGTAACATGCCTGCTCTCCTTTTGTCTTCCACCATGACTGGAAGCTTCCTGAGGCCTCCCCAGAAGCTGACGCTGCTGTGCTTCCTGTACAGCCTAGAGCACCATGAGCCAATCTGACTTCTTTTCTTGATAAATTAGCCAGTCTCTAGTATTGCTTTATAGCAATGCAAGAACAGCCTAATACACACCTCCTCTGGGCCCAGGAGGTAACACTGTGCCTGGGAGGTGAGCCCCACTTCCCACGGGCCCCAGAGGTCTTGGCAGCAGCGGGGAAGTCAGATCCTATCTGGAGACCAGGTGAGGACACGCTCCAGGCTCCCCTGAGTCTTTCATGGGCAATAAATGGCCTGAAGAGCCTGAGCCTCCCCTGCTGTGATCCTTTCCACCCCTGCCCCCAGTTCAGGAACTCAAGCTTCACCTGGAGCAGCCTGCAGATCCCCAAAGAGCCAAGAGGAAACACAAAATGTTCCAGTGACAGCCACAACACCATTCTCTATAAGGCAACCAACCCACCTGCCACCCTGCCAGCTCCAGCTCCAAATATGCCCTATGCCTGGCAGTGTCTGGAGGAGGAGGCAGCGTCAGAGAAGGCTGTTTCCCAGATGGGAGAAATTGCAGCAAATTGGCATGCGGTGGGAATGAGCCAATAGCAAGCAGGAAGATGATGATGCAGGAAAGGAGGAAATTGGGGATCCCTGCCCTAAAATTCCTGGCATGTATGCTGAGGTTCAGTCTCCCTCCCGGCACACAGATGAACCAGGCCCAACATACACCACTGCCAAGAGTCCTCTCGGCCAGGGAGTTCTTGAAGAGCCCCAGATGCAAGTAAGTGTTCCTTGAGATGAAGAAACCAGAACTAGAAGATGCAGTAACCTTGGGACCCAGGGATGTGACTCATCAAAGCATAAGGCTTACTTGAGTTCAGGAGAGGATGTATTTCCTTTCTTTGAAAATATTTCTTGTTGTGTTCTTAATTTGTTAAAAAGTCAGCTCATGGCAGCCACTCAATAAAAATGTAAAACAGGCTGGGTACAGTGGCTGATGTCTATTGTCTATACTCCCAGCACTTTGGGAGGCTGAAGTGGAAGGATTACTTGGAGCCAGGAGATCGAGACCAGCCTGGGCAACGTAGCAAGAACCTATCTTTACAAAAAATGTTTAAAAATTATCCAGGTCTGATGGTGTATGCATGTAGTCCCAGCTACTTGGGAGGTTGAGGCAGGAGGATTGCTTGAGCTTAAAAAAAATCTATAGAGAGAGACAGAGACAGAGAGATTGAAATCAAGCCCAGATGCCAGATGGCTTTAGGGTGAGTTCTAAAAAGCAGTCAAGGAATAAATAATTTCATTATACAAACTATTCCAATGCGTAGATAGAACGTTAGTTCACTAGAAGGCTGGTGTAACTGTGAGAGCAAAACTAAACAAAAATAACATTATACAAACAGGGAAAATTATGGGTCAATTATACTCATGAACATAGATACCAATATCATAAATAAATGATTAGCAAACCAAGTCCAGTAATGATAAATACAACAATATATCATGATCAAGTTGCTCCCAGGAAAGAAAGATTGATTTACTATTAGAAAATATATCGATGCAATTCACCAATGCAATTATTAAGATTAAAGAAAGGGAAAGAAATAATCATTTCTGGCTGGGCACAATGGCTCACACCTATAATCCCAGTACTTTAGGAGGTCAAGGCGGGTGGATCACCTGAGGTCGAGAGTTTGAGACCAGCCTGGCCAACATGGTGAAACCCCATCTCTACTAAAAATACAAAAATTAGCTGGGCATGGTGGCAAGTGCCTGTAATCCCAGCTACTGCTAAATAATAATTATTATTATTATTTCCCTATAAATAGATTTTTGAAATTCAATGTAAAGCACCTCTTCACATACTAAGAATAGGAGCAAACTTCTTTAACTCAATAAAGTCTATGTCTTGAAATCCAGTGAAAAAAATCATACTTAGCATTGGCATAACTTATTTGAAGTCAAAGACAAAAGTATCTACTATAACTACTCCATTTATCATTGTGCTTGAAGTCTTAGCCAGTGCAATGGGAACAGAAAGTAAAAGGATTAGAAAGAGAAAAACATATTTTATTATTTGCAGATAATGTGATTTCTGCACACAAAAAAAAAATCTAAAAGAAAAGAGTTTAGTAAGTTCACTGGATATAAGATGATGACGATGTCATGTGTGCCTGTGTGTGTGTGCACTCATGCCAGCAACATTAAATTTTAAATGAAAATTTTTGAAAGTACAACTTTCAATAACAATAAAAATTGTAAGTACTTAGGAATAAAGTTCAGAAATTTGTACAAGATTTGTACACATTGTTGCCCTGTGCAGCCATGAACTTTGTACACTGCACAACTCCAGGGAGCATCACCAGACTGAGATACACAATTTGCACAACTGCAGCCACGCCTTTATAGAAAAAGTTCTAAGACATCATTGAAAAAATTTAAAATAAATGTAAATACATAGGGAGTTTTGCCATCTTCATGAGATTTAGCATCATAAAGATATTGGTTCTTCCAAAATTATGCTATAAATTAAATGTAATTCAAATAAAAATTCAGCAGCCTATTTCATGGCATTTGACCAAGTGATGATTTTGAAAAATATCTGAGAAACTAAGGGCCAAAAATACCAGAAAAATTTTTAATAAAAAGAAGTGAATGGGAATATTTATCCCATTAAATATCAGAAGTTATAATAAAGCTATAATCATTAAAGCAGTGTGGTATTGACCCAGGAATCATCAAATAGGAAGGTGGAACAGAATAAAAAGCCCAGAAACATATCCACACATATGTGGAAACAATGTGTGAGCTGGCATTAAAAGTAGTGAGGACTGGGCAGTGCGGTGGCTCCGGCCTGCAGTCCTGGCCCATAATGAGGTGAAGCAAGAGGCTCTCTTGAGGCCAGGAGTTCAAGACCAGCCTGGGCAACATGGCAAGCCCTAATCTATATCTATATAACAACAAAACATAATTTAAAAAATAAAAATAAAATAGTGGGGGCAGATGTTTCCATATAGGAAAATATAAAAGCAGATCTTCATTTTGTACCACATATAAAAATCAATTCAAACTAAACTAAAAATCTAAACATGAAAAGTAAAACTTTTAGGAAAAAATATGGGAAAGCACCTTTTATGGTCTTGCTACAAAGAAGGATTTCTTGAGGAACACAAAAAAGACAAGTCATAAAGGAAAAGGTTAATGAATTGCACTATAGTAAAATTTGTAAATTCTTTTTTTGTTTTTTGTTTTGTTTTGTTTTGAGACAGGGTCTCACTCCTTGGCCAGGCTGGAGTGCAGTGAAGTCATCTCGGCTCACTGCAATCTCCCAGGTTCAAGCAATTCTCCTGCCTCAGCCTCCCAAGTAGCTAGGACTATAGGTGCATGCTACCATGCCCAGCTATTTTTGTATTTTTATTAGAGGATGGGGTTTCACCATGTTGGCCAGGCTGGTCTCCAACTCCTAACCTCAAGTGATCTGCCTGCCTCGCCTCCCAAAGTGCTGGGATTACAGGCATGAGCCACCACGCAGAGCCAAAATGTGTAAATTCTATGAATGAAAGGTATCAAAAACAAAATGAAAACACAAGCTCATACTGAGAGAAGATATTTGCCACTTAATAACACACAATTAGTAGCCAACATATATAAAGAATTCCTACAAATCAAAAAGAAAAAGACAACCCAATTTTTTCAGTGGGTAAACGCTATGAATGAGCAATTCATAGAAAGAGGAAAACCAAAAGAACGTAAGCCATAGGAAAAGACGTCCAAGACTCCCCAGTAAAGGCAGGTGTCCCTGGGAGGCCCTGGTGTACCTCAGCCTCACACTAACTTCTCCAGGTATAGGTCACCCCAAGAGCCCCAATGGGAAGCCCAGAGACGAGTGAGCCAGCCCTCCCTTTAGGACTTCACATTCTGAAGGGAGAGAGAGAGGCATGATCACCCACATCCCTGCACAGAACATGCCAAATGGATACTCGCACGAAAGTTTGTGCACCACCAGGTGGGAACTGCCGGCTCCACCCAAGGCATTTAAGGAAAAGGCCCCTGGAATTGGGGAAATTCCAGCTTTCAAATCCTAAAGCAAATATGACATTTGTGACATAAATTGCTTTCTACTGTCTAGTTTTCAAAACCACTGAAACAGAGAAAATCATCATAGAGTAACAGAGAGAGGCTTGGACAGAGAGATCAGAGAATTCCTATTTCCCCTACCAGTTGCTCCTAATATGCTCGGGGAATCCTGGTCTATCACCTACTCAGAAGTCCAATGTGGATATCAAATGGGCATCTCCAACTCAACCACCCAGGATTTCAACTCCTCAGTCTTCCCCCACGCACTTGGCCTGCATCCACCCACAGATGGGCATCTCCAACTCAACCACCCAGGACTTCAACTCCTCAGTCTTCCCCCACCCACTTGGCCTGCATCCACCCACAGATGGGCATCTCCAACTCAACCACGGAGGAGCTGAACTCTTCAATCTTCTCCCACCCACTTGCTCTGCACCTTGCCCAACTCCACTCCATCCTTCCCACCACTCAGGTCGAAACCTTTAAGGTCATGGTTGACTCATTGGCTCTAATTGATCAGGAAATCTTGAGAGCTGACTATGCAAAATATATCCAGAATCTGGCCACATCCCTCCAACTGCTAAGGCCCTGGCATGAGCTACCACCACCTCTCACCTGGATGATTGTAGTAGCCATCCAAGGATTCTACCTGCCCCACCCTTGCCTCCATACGCAGCAGTTAAGTGACCTTTTTAAAATAAAGTTCTGATTATAATGTTCCTCTGCTCCAACCCTCCCTGGCTCCCATTTTGGAGGAGGAGCCCAAGTCTTCATGGTGACCCCAAAGCCCCCCACAGCATGGCTTCCCTTGCCCCAGCTACAGCTCCTCCTGCAAGCGCTCTGCTCCAGCCCCGTTGGGCTCCTGGCTCTTCCTGGAGCACTCAGGCATGGCCCATCTTGGGGCTTTTGCAGGGTTGTTCCCTCTGCCGGGAACATTCTTCCCCCAGATAACCCCATGGCTAACTCCCTCACCTCCTGCAAACCTTTGCTCAACATCACCTTAGCTTGGAGGCTTGCTCCAACTACTTATACAAAATTGCAAGCTGCTTCCAGCCCTTGCCCAACCCAGGATCCCTAATCTCACCTACTCTGCCGGCATTTCTCAGACACAGTCTCCCCCTAACACACTATACAATGCCCATAGTTGATCATGTGTCTCCTCCCTGCTACACCGAAGCTCTACAAGCACAGGGCTTTGTGTTATTCTGCCCAGGGCCCAGGGCAGTAGCTGGCAAGTGGAATACTTACAAAATGGAAAAGTTCTTGACGTTGCTGAGTCCCAGCTTGCCCATCTTCTAAAGCTGATATCTTCAACCTGCCTCAAAGGTGCTTATTGATGGAAAGATCAAAGGAAAACGCTTTTAAAATATCTAACACTGCGCAAGACATGGGTAAGGAGAGCTGCAGTTCTTCCTTTCAAACCGCCCTTTAATAAAAGGCAAAGATTGCTGACTAAGCCTTCAGGGATGGGGATAACACAAGTAGGGGCCTGGACAGCTGTAGGACAAGCTGGAGGCTCCAGGTCACTTGTGTGGATGGCATCACCTACAGGCATTGGCTACATTTTGTTGAACTCTTGCTCTCATAGAGGTAGAAAGTCCCCTTGCTGGTTAAAGACATGGAGTGGTGTCCTGGCTATCAGTGCTTCCTCTGCTGAGTGCAGGGCCTAAGGACACAGCATCCTTGCTAGTGTCATCGGGGCTGAGAAAGGGTGTTGGCAGGTGTTTGCCGTTACTCTACAGTAGAATCGAATCCCTGCCACAAGTCTCTTGCAAATATGATGCAATTGCACTCTCCATGCACGGGTTGCAGCAGGGCCAGGCTCAGAGATGCACAGTGTAATCTCTCCCATGTTAGTCTGCAACTAATTTATTATCTTCTCTGCCAGGAGCCAAAGCCATGGCTCACTGTAATTGTGTGAATCGGAAATCCTATCTAGAATCCACTTCCCTCTCCTATTTGTCGAGATACATTCAGGATAGTCTGTAGTTTCCAGTTGGAATGTTGGGCCCCTGCGCAGATGGGCTGAAATGTAATCCAGCACTGCCAAGGGCATCCCAAGGGTCAATGAATTTTGCCTTTTCTCAGAGAGGAATTTCCAAGAATCATGAAGTGGGATTGTGCTGGCCCTGGGAGAGGTGCTGAGCCCCTGCCTGGGCTGAGGCCTAAGGTTTTCACCACCATTTCAAACTGAGCTGGGTTATTCAGAGACCAAGGAAGCAGCTGCCACCCACATACACAGAAGGAAACTACTACCTCGAAAGAGGTTCCGTAAACCACTGAGCTCCCGACCTGAACCTGACAGTGGTGTTGTTATTGGTCTGAATGGAGGTAATCCCTGCGACAAGCTGTGAGTAAGCACCGTGCTCAGAGCACACCATGAGGTCTCTTGCTGAACCTTACTACCACCCTACCTGCCACCCATCACCACCTGTCACAGAACAGCACAGATCCCCAGAGACATGAGGACGTGAGGTGGCAGGCTCGGTCACCCAGCTGGTCAGCATCCAAGCTGAGACACAACCCCTACTCTGTCTACACAGCCCACCGCCAGTGTGGAGATGCTCCGAATTGCCCATGTTTCCTACCTCCTGCAGGCTCTGGTCCCAGGGGGGTGACTGGAGGGGGATGGTCTCAGGAGGGGGTGCACACAGGCCAACAGCCTCCTGCACAGTTTGCAGGGCCAGGCCCAGCCAGGATGCCAAGAGGCATAGCAGGCATGAGGAGAGAAGATTCTGGGCTTCCCAATGCTGGCAGTAGAACAAAGATGCTTTGCAGACTGTGGCGAGGGCTCAGAGGCCCCCTGACAAGACAGGCTCAGAGGTGGGAGGAGGGGGTAAGGGGTCCCCAAGGAAAGCCAAATGCTAGAGAAATCTGAGCCCACAGCCCTTGAGGGTCAGAGAACCTGAAAAGTCAGGCTAGAAGAGGGTGGGAGATCATTCAGAGCCACATGGCAAATTCGCAAATACCAAGAGCAGCAGTCTTCCAGCAGAATCAACAGCCTGTGCACTCGCACTGGCCAGGAGAGCCAGTCCCGCCGCATTTTCTCCCGTGCCCACTGAGCACCCGCCATCCAGCCCTGCATTGCCCCGGACACCCTAGGATGGCCACCATCAGCCACCCTTGGGGCTCCTAGTCCGGGCTGGGGAGCAAGGCACACGGCTAATGATTCCTGTGACAAAGGAGGCAGAAATAAGTGTGGCCTGTCCTAGGGGAGCTTGAGAGGAGGCATCCTGGGGGCAGTGGAAGCAAGGTTGGCTGGGAGAGGAGCAGCACTGCCGAGCCAGCCTGAGGGCACCAGCTGGAAGCTGCTGACACCTGTCCTCACCCTCCCCGCCACACATACACACTGAAAGCATCAGGCTTTCTGAGCACAAACTGCCCATAGAACTTCCCCTTCCAACCAGGTGGCGCCCAGGACACTTTCTGTAGGGAAACAGTGGCCTTGACCACCCCCACCACCAGGCTAGGTCAGCCGGGCAGAGCTCTAACGAGGGTTCCCCATGAAGGAGCAGTGGTCCAGACAACTGAGGAGGCTGCCTGAGGTCACAGAACAGGCACGGCCCCACCAGGCCCCAGGACTCAGGACACGGTGTCACGCTCTGTCTCCCAACCACCTTCAGAGGCTGGCACGCATCCCCTCTGGTTGCTGGGAGGGCCTCTGGACTCAGGACACAATGTCACACTCCATCTCCCAACCACCCTCAGAGACAAGCACGCGTCCCCTCTCACTGCTGGGAGGGCCCCAGGCCTGCGGATTCCCACGTTTGGGTTGTCTCCAAGGCTACCTAACTGCTCCCCCGGCCCTTGCACATGGCCCCCAGAGGTCAGACAAGGGTCCCCATGCCTGTCCCCTTGGCAGACACTGGCCCTGGCCTGGCCTACATTGTTTTCTTTGGGCCTGGGCTGGCAGTGGCCTGGCCAGCATCACCTTAGCTGCTGATTAGGGCCACCACGCTGTACCCAGCCCCAAGGCCAGAAATAAACATGCCTTTTTGCACGAACTAGTTAAGAAGTCCCCGCTGAGTGTGCCAGAATTTCCTTATCTTTCCACAACAGACATTTTTACAGGAAAACTTGAAATGTTTTTCATCCATCAGAATGGCAGGGTGTTGCACAGGGAGCCCCATTGCCACGGGCCTGGCATCTGTCCCGCTTTCTGGGAGTTTAGTCTTAAACCTAATCTCCAGTATGCCAAGGAGCTGGCGGCTCCAGCTGTGTTCTGTAAGCAGGGTCACCTCAGGTCACAGCTTTGCAGGCTGTTGGGGACCACAGGTATCCTGTGGTGAGCATGGTTTCCAGGGTGAGACCCCCTCTGGGTTCAAATTCTGGTTCTGCTACTCATGAATGTGAGCAAGTCACTTCACCTCGCTGTACTTCAGGTACCACTCTTATAAAGTGGGAAATACCAAAGTGAAATCATGCAAAGGTAGATAAATTGTGTGCGTATAACATGCAAAGGTCAATAAATCATGTGTGCCTATAAGTCTGGAAAACCCATGTGCTTAATCAAAGGGAGTGGGCTCTGGAGTCCTGAAGACAGTCACTCAGCCAAGTGGCTAATGTGAAGTCCCAGCTGGGTGTCCAGCCCCAAGGCAGACCCCGAGCAGACTGAACAGGTGAGAGTGGGAGCTCAGTGTCTGTCCTCCACATGCAAGGGAGGCCCCCGTGCAGCACACTCATTGTGCTCAGCTGGAGCCTCCATGCCCAGATGCCCAACATCCCTGCAGCACTTCCAACTTCAGAGCCCACATTCTTGCACTTTAGGCCAATGAAATCTATTTGGGGTGGTTCTAGGACCCCTGAAGACATGTCTGCCCCATCACTGCACCCCTCAGGCCAGGATGACACTAGAGGTCTCTTTCACCCAAGGGGCTTGCGGGGGATTCTCCTTGTACTCCACAGGCCCAACTGCAGACCAGTGGTGTTGAACAGAGCAAAGAGAGGGAAAGATATCTCAGTAACTCGGTAACTCTCCCCATTCTAACCACGGGGGCTCAAATACTGGAGGCTGTTGTTGAGGGAGTGCCTGCCCTGTGCCTAGAGCCACATGCTCAGCCCTGGTGTGAGAAATCAGTTCACCCATCCAAACCCAAAAAGTGGACGGAGAACCAGAGAACAGTGAAAGTGAGACTTTCAGTGACGGTCTTGCAAGATCGGATGTCTGATGAGCGACAGCCCCAGCACAGTTTTCTTTTTTTTTTTTTAATTATTATACTTTAAGTTCTAGGGTACATGTGCACAACGTGCAGGTTTGTTACATATGTCTACATGTGCCATGTTGGTGTGCTGCACCCATTAACTCGTCATTTACATTAGGTATATCTCCTCCCAGCATAGTTTTAACAAGCAATTTATCCCCTAATGCACAGGAACCTCCCCTGATTCCTCATAGGCTGAGTACTGTGGGTCACAATCTTCCCGGACATCGCCTATTGATTGTTGGGTAGGGGCTCTAGGTGTTTTCTTCAGGGCTGTCCTGCTGCATTTTGTTGCAGCCCACAATACATTGCAATCCTAGTTAGCTATGGGGCTCTTCAAGTATGTGACTTATGACCCAAGTAGCTGGGCCGGCTGATAAGAACAGACAAAACAAGCTATTTTGCAGCCTAGTAAACCTTCATCTTAGACTACACTTCTTTGGTTCAAGTGAAGGCAACTAAGGGGGGCCAACAGGCTGGCATTGGCTATGCAAGTGAGGGCCTAGCGTATCCTATTTCTTCTGTAGTTTGCTGACCTAAGCCGATTTAAGGCACTTTGTCTTGGAAACGGACCACTACATACATTATTTCCTTCACTGTCAAGGGAGGTTATGAGCAGGCCGTATTAACACCACATAAGCAGGGAGAAACAGAGCCCCAGTCCTCTGTGTCTAGTCCAGATTGTCACAGGGCACAGCCAGAAATAAAAGCCGGCCTGTGAGACTCAGAGGCCCACACTTCTTCCACCAGGCAATACCCAGCATGTGCTTAGAGCAACAGCCAGTCAGGGTGGAAGAGTGAGCCTGTGTAGCACACACTGCAGCAGTCACCAGGGAGCGGGAGACTGGTGGGTCTCAGGGGCTGCCAGGACGCCTGAGGGAGGGTGCAGGTGAAGCACACATGGGCAAGTTCAGGAAGGTTCACAGTGGGGCCGTGACAGTGCTGTGTTGGTAAATGTTTAACAGCCTGCACAGCAAAGGTGACAGTCCTGATGCACAGCATTAGCCAATTGCTGTGGTGTAAATACCCCATCACGGTCCACTTCAAGCTTCCAAGCTTCCAAGAGTTGAAAGACCAGCTTACAACATGTCGAAAAATGTGCTAGTTGGCTCCCAACCAGGCACTGGGTCCTCTCTGACTCTTGTGAGGCTCCCAGGGATGCCACTAAAGGTGCAGAGCCGGTACACTGGGGCACAGGGCCAGCTGGGCAGATAGGGTCACTGGGGAATGCAGAGGGAAGGGGAGCCCTCACAGCTGGGCTTTGCTGGCTCTCCTCTCTCCTGCACTGCTGAGAAGGAAGGAGAGGCTGCTGAGGGGCAGGGGCAGCTGCCTCATGGCCCAAGAGCAATCTGGACGGGATGGCATGTGCCAGCTGTGCATTTTGCCTCTCCTTCCCCTGGAGAAGCTTCCATCCCTGAACCAGGGGAGGAAGATAAGGGCAGCCCCAGGAGGCCTTCTTCACACAGCCAGGGCCTCCTCGGGCCCCTTTCTCCTTTTCATTTCTTGGTCTCTGGTCAGGCTGCTGAAGAGGTGGGGTCACAGGGAGAGCTGCTGACTCCAGGAGCAGCCGCTGAGCCTCCTCACCCACTCTGGGGGCTGTAATCAGCCTCTCCTGGCTTACTCAGAAACCGTTCAGACATACGAAAAGGCGTGGAAACTAGTTCCACAACAACTGTGCATGCAGCACCCACATCGAAGCATGAAACACCACAGGTGGGGATGGCACAGTGGGTCATGACTGTAATCCCAGCATTTTGGGAGGCTGAGGCAGGAGGATCATTTGAGGTCAGGAGTTCAAGACTAGCCTGACCAACATGGTGAAATCTCATCTCTACTAAAAATACAAAAAAACAATTAGCCGGGCATGGTGGTGCACGCCTGTAACCTCTGCTCCTCGGGAGGCTGAGGCAAGAGAATCACTCAAACTCGGGAGGCAGAGGTTGCAGTGAGACAAGCCTGTGCCACTGCACTCCAGCCTGGGCAACAGAGCAAGACTCCGTCTCAGGAAAAAAAAAAAAAAACCACCACAGGTGGGATCAGGTGAACCCTCCCCATTTACACCCCCACCCTGTTAAGGTAGCCGCTCTCCCGAACTGGAGTTCACCCTCCCACTTCGAGCCTGTGCAGTTGCATCCCAAAGCAATGCTGAGCACTGCTTTGCATATTTTAATTTTTTTCTGAATTGCCAGGGACCCTCTGCAACATTCTGCAACTACAGCTTTTTTTCATCAGGCTTTTGTAAGAAGACGGCCAGCTGTGGAACGACTCCTGGGCTTGGAGTGAACCCTGCATCAAATCACACAGTCCCCACAGCCTCAGTTTCCTCATCTACAGAATGCAGATAGCAGCCCTCCCTGGAGAGGCAGTGGGGAGAGGCCTAGCCCAGACGCTGGCCTTCCTTCCCACCTTCTTCCCTGTGTGGACTGAGGTCTCGCTCCACCCCGGCCTTCTGGACTCCTCCTCCAGGCTGGAGGCAGAGGTGGCTCAGAAGAACTGCCCCGACCTCCGCTCCCTGCCCACCCACAGACAGAGCACAGCTGCAAGGCCTCCCAGCCCTTCTTCCGTGGAGAAGGAAGCCGGGGACCCTACTCTCACCACAGTTTCGGTCTTAGACGAACAGAGGTCTTCCCAGCACAGAGGGCCGCTGCCTGTTCTCTTAGCACCCAGGACAGCTCCACTGGCACGACCCCCTCACGGTCTCCCAGCTGCCCAACACCAGCACTAACTCAAACCTTTGAGGGATGCCAGCTGCCCACCACCAGCACTAACTCAAACCTTTGAGGAATCGCACAGCCTTCAGAACCACAGTCTCCAGGACCCGCCCACAGTACCCCCGACCCCAGCCACACCACAGACCCCTGCCTGAGGGATGCGTGTCCGACCCTTCCACACAACCACACACACCTCCCAACCTTGGTGCAGGGTCCATCTCATGAGGCTTCCTCTGGCCTCCCAGCTGTTCCTGCTCTCCTCTTCCGCTCTTTACTGTCTGCTTCCCTCACCCAGGGTTCCAGAGAGAGGACTTGGGGAGCAAAACTAAGGAATCAGGTGACAAGAAGGGTCAGTGGATGGGCTCAGCTGGGCAAGCTGACTGACTCCCGTGAGGACCCGGCAGGCTCCTCGGTGGCCCTTGCTGGGATGTCCCTGCCCGTGGCACAGGCCATGTCCTCCTGGGATGGCCACTTCCAACTCCTAATCTCACCTGGGATCAGGAGCCCACCCATCTCCTGAGGTCCTAGGGTCCTTGCAGGACACTCCTGCCTGGTCTTGACACACCTCCTTCACCCACACACACTGTGGGTGGCAGGGGAGCTTGTTCCCAGCAGGCCCCACCCCCTTCATAACAGCCCCCTCCGTTGGGTGCCTCAGCAGTCACTGGTGCTGGTCCCTGTTCTGCCTTCCAGACACATGGTAACATTCCACTTCCGTGCCTACCCCCTGCCCCTCTTCAAGGGCATGGCCAAGTGATTTGCATTGGATGGTGACATGGGGACATCGGAGCCATGTGCCACATTGCTTTTAGAGAAAGCTTTAAGGACCAATGCACAATCTCCTGTGTGGTGGGAGCACGGAGAAACCTATGGCAGGTCCCTAAGTGACTATGTGAGCAGAAGCTCCATCTGCCCATGCGGGACAAGGAGCGTGAATGGAAAAGACGTGCTGTGGCATCAAGACTCTGAGTGTTGGGGGTGCTCGTTACTGCGGCATAACCCAGTCATCCTGGCTGATAACTATCCTACACCAAGCACAATCACACCTCATCTCTGTGTCCTCCAAAACCCAGTGCCTCCACCCAAAAGCCTCTCTTGAAGCCTGCTCTCACTTGCTCAGGGGAGGGCAAGACATCCTCCCCTCCCTTTTCTGGGAGTGGGGTGGGCACAGCACACAGCGACCCCCACAGAAGAGCCTTCCACACTGAGGGCCTCCACCTCCCACACAGCCCAGAAGCAGGATGCGGACTAACGCATTCCTCAGGGCGTCCTCGTGTGTGGCCTAGCGTCTTGCTTTAGGGCACTTGCAGAGCTGGGAAAGAACTCCAGGACTCCACAGGGACAGCAGCTGCATCCTCACTCTTTTTTCCCCGCTGCCCCCATGAACCGAGCCTCGGGCTGCTCCTCCCCAGGCCCTGCTCCCTGGATGAAATCTCAAGCGGGTCCTACAGGTCCCCTGGTCTTCTTCATAAAATAAAACATTGTCCTGTCACTTTTAGTCCAAAGCGGCATTACTACCATAATCTTTTGTCAGCGTCAGAGCCCTACACTGGATTGAGTGGAGCCTCTTGTTTCTCCAGCAGGCCAGGCCAGGAGTCAGCCCTCAGGAGGGTGGCCGCCTCCAGTGATGCTCAGTTGGATGGGGAATTGAGGGCAGCTGATCAAGTTCTCATCGGGGCTGTGGAGGGTGACTGGGGGTCCCTCTGCAGCCTGCACGCCTTCACTCCTTCCCCCTGCACCCCGTGCTTGGGACCCTGGCTGATAGCCTCTTTGGTGTCACTTTGCCCTCCTCTTCTCCTTTCCCCTTTGAACCTGCATCTGTCACCAAAACCGCCACAGCACCTTACGGAGAGCAGCCTCTATAACGTTGACGTGAATTGGCAGCACACCCTGAGACCCGCTTCCGCTTGCTTCCCTCGCAGTAGGGTGCACGGGACCTCACCAAGCAGGAGTCATCAGATACACTGGACAGGACTACAGCCTCCCAGCATAACAAGGCAAGGCTGAACCAATGTGGGCGCCGGCCCCTGACCGCAGGCCGGCTTTACTCAATGAGCTTTACTCAACCTCCACTTGGCTATGAGAATTTAGCAATTTCTTCTCAGATGAAGGATTCCTCACCAATTAGCAGAAAAAAATGTGGGAGGAGGTGGCAAAAATGAATTTTAATAAAATGTGAACATGCCAGATCCCATGTGTGGAGGATGCTTGTTGGTGCCTCCCCAGCATCTAGATACTCCCTTCCCTTCCCTTCTGGGACAGCTCTGCTTCCCACCTGGCCATCCACGGAGTCTCAGAGAAGGGGCTCCTCTTCAGGCCCCGGGCATGGAGCCCATGTCCCAGCCTGAGCCAGTCCACACCCTCGCACCCTATGATAGACCCAGTAACTGGGATGGAGGTGGCTGTGGCCTCTGCTTCTCACGACAGTGACTACTGGCCGTGAGCACCGAAACCAAGGCTCCTTCTGGCTGGGCATAAGAGAAGACGTGTACCCACGAAGCTGCAGTCTGCCATCTTGGGAACTGATAAGAAGCAGGCCTAGGATGAATCTGAAGTTGTGGAAGGCAGCATGGAGCATGGGCCTTGTGATAGCGCCAGGCCTTGGGAGCAAACCTCACCAGAAGCCGGCCCCAGTCTGGGCTTTTCACTCCAGTCAGTCAAAGAAATCTCCCTGTTGATTCAACCTGTGCAATTGCTTTTGCTGTTGCTTGTGATCCAAAGCAGCCGAACAGATACACTATTATGCATTTGAAAAGGGTGGCAGTCAGGATCTCGAAGAATTTGCTTCAAAAATAAAAAAAAAGCAGGGGGGATTGCAGGCCATGGTGTGGTATAGACCCACTGGCATAAGGTGGGGTGGAAGACGGGGAGGTGGGAAGGAATGGAGCAAACTGTTATAAGCTAATTGATTTTTATTTAAGAACTGCGAAAGTCAACATTTGCAGGGGCAACTCTCTTGACCCTAGAAAAGCGTTGTGGCCTATGCAAATTTGGTTTGAACAACTGGGTAAATATTCATTCAATTCAGGATTCTGCCCCCTTCTCCTCAACAAGGATCAAGCACTTGTTTGCTCAGCTACTGATCCCCCCCCACCCCACTCCACTGCATCTTGTCAACACCCCTCCAAGCCCAGCCAGTGGAGGGGGCAGGGCATCAGCTCTTCTCAGGGACCCCCACTATCCAGGCTCCATCCACATCCATCTGGTCATTTTCCCCCACCAAAACATGACCCCTCGGGATGGGGAAGCGGCTGTTAACAGCACCATGTAAGCTTCTCAAGTTTGTCTCTGTTACAGACCTTATACGCTGAGTCCTCTTTCAAGAAGGCTGGATCTCTCCATTAAAAACCTAGGCTCTAAGACTACATCTCTGCTAGCTGTTTCAGGAGCGTATCTTGGAATCAAAGTCAAACCGTAATACTTGATATATTAGCTAGGGTTCACCAGAGAAAAAGAACCAATAGGATATGTATGAGGACATATACGTATAAGAGAGAGAGATTATAAGGAATGTGATGATGGAGCTCTGCCGGTGGCAAGCTGCAGATGCAGGAGAGCCAGTCATGCAGTTCCAGTTCAAATGCCGTCAGGCTCAAGACCAAGAAAGAGCTG
The DNA here is from genome assembly GCF_037993035.2 of Macaca fascicularis. Lineage (NCBI taxonomy): Eukaryota > Metazoa > Chordata > Mammalia > Primates > Cercopithecidae > Macaca > Macaca fascicularis. The sequence goes on from NC_088386.1 coordinate 3,035,936, forward strand.
ACGCTTCAGTCCGAGTCCAAAGCCAGGAAAGCAGCCATGGCCCAGCTCAAGGCAGTCAGGGAGGAGGAGCTCCCCCTTACTCAGCCTCTCTCTTCCATTCAGGTATTCTACTGATCGGGTGAGACCCACCCCCGTTCGGAAGGGAAATCTGCTTTACTCAGTCCACTGATGCCAACGCTAATCTCATCAGGAATCTCCCTGGCAAGCCCACCCAGGATGATGTTTGATCAGATGTCCAGGCATCCTATGGCCCTGTCAAGCTGACACATAACGTTAACCATCACACTTGGTCCCAGTCCACCTCCACCTCTACGCACTGGAGGCAGGGCACCTGGAAAGCAGCCGCTTCTGGGGGAATGATGCAAAAGCTTGTATAATATCCTAAACATTATCCTGCGACACTGATTTTCACCTTCAGGTTCTTACTACAGAGTGAACATTCCTAATACAAAAATGCAAAATCCAAAATCTGAAACTTTTTAAGCAGCAACATGATGCCACAAGCGGTAAATTCTACATATAAGTATTTAACGCAAACTTTGTTTTATGCACAAAATTATTTAAAATATCATACAAAATTACCTTCTGTCTATGTGTATAAAGTGTACATAAAACATAAATAGGCTGGGTGTGGTGGCTCATGCTTGTAATCCCAGCACTTTGGGAGGCCAAGGCGGGCAGATTACCTGAGGTTGGGAGTTCGAGACCAGCCTGACCAACATGGAGAAACCCCATCTCTACTAAAAATACAAAATTAGCTGGGCATGGTGGTGCATGCTTGTAATCCCAGTTACTCAGGAGGCTGAGGCAGGAGAATTGCTTGAACCCAGGAGGTGGAGGTTGCAGTGAGCCGAGACTGTGCCATTACACTCCAGCCTGGGCAACAAGAGCGAAACTCTGTCTCAAAAAATAAATAGGGCCGGGCGCGGTGGCTCACGCCTGTAATCCCAGCACTTTGGGAGGCCGAGGCAGGCGGATCACAAGGTCAGGAGATCGAGACCATGGTGAAACCCCGTCTCTACTAAAAATAGAAAAAATTAGCCGGGCACAGTGGCGGGCGCCTGTAGTCCCAGCTAATCGGGAGGCTGAGGCCGGAGAATGGCGTGAACCCGGGAGTCGGAGCTTGCAGTGAGCCGAGATTGTGCCACTGCACTCTAGCCTGGGCGACAGAGCGAGACTCCGTCTCAAAAAATAAATAAATAAATAAATAAATAAATAAATAAATAAATAAATAAGTTTTGTGTTTGCACTGGGTCCCATCCTCAAGATATCTCATTATGCACATGCAAATATTCCAAAATCTGAAAAAAATCTGAAATCTGACACACTTCGGGTCCCAAGCATTTTGAACAATGGATACTCACCCTGTAGAAGACCTCCCTCAGCCATCAGCCCCTCCCACCCCCTTGTGGCTTATCCTCCTCCTCCAAGCCCCCTCCATCTGAACCCCCTTCCCCAGAAGAGGTAGCAGGCAGGGCTGCCATGGGAGCCTCTGCCCAAAACTCTGGGTGAAAGGAAGCCTAGAAGCCTGCATCCAGATGGAGCCTGATGGTGGGAGGAGTGGGTGACACAGACGCAAAAAGTTGGAGGGTGAGCAGGAATGGGAAGCCAGGGAGCAGAGTGGGCACCCACCAGGCCTGGCTCACCCCACAGCACAGTCATTCAAAGCAACCTTTGCCTCCTTCACCATCTGGTCAGCACCAATGGGACCAGGGATGGAGACATCATTTCTCAGCCGCCATCGGCAGGTGACCCAAACCTGGCCCCTCTGGTGCTGTCAGAGAAGACAAACAGTGCCCATTTATGGAGCTGGGCCGGGGTAATGGTTATCTTGGCCTGCTGATAGTCCCTTTCCCCATGAAACACATAATGCACCATAAGCACTGCTCAGAGGCCGATAAAAATAGCTTTGGATCAAAGAGATAGTTTCCTTATTTTGTCTCCAAGGACGGATCAGAGAGCTGGACTGCATGTGGGCAAATCAGTTTTGGCTCTTGGCAGGAGTTTCATTGCTTTCCCTCCACACGCGCAGAAAAGTCTGCCAATGTCGATATCTGAAGCTGAGATAATAGGCTGTGGGCTGTGCTTTGTCTTTTGTTGACGCACTCCCAGCCTTCAAGGTCTCTGCTATCGTTTTGGAGACAGACAGGCTAAGCCCAGACATCAACAAGCAAAAGCAGAGGAGTCCACTGGTGCCTGCTGAACGGATGCGGGTGTGGAATGATGGTAATGACCTCCTTTACAGACATCTGCTGTCTGCACCTCTGCAGACCCATAGCATCATTCCCATTTTACAGGTGAGGAAACCGCAGCTCGAGGAGGCCGCCAGCCCTCAACCTTAAATCCAGCTACCCCAGAAGCCTGAGGTCTTTCAGGACTCTGCAGATGTGGAATCGAACAGCCTGGGCTTGACTCCTATCTCACCGCTTAAAAGCCCAGGCTCTTAAATCTCTCTGAACCTCTTTCTCCGTCTGTAAAATGGGAGTCAAAACAACCTCCAAGCTATTTGTGACTCAAAGGAGATCGTGTAACAGAGCTACATCGTGTACAGACTGGCTTGTGGACACTAGTTATTATGGTGGTGCTTTCGTAACTGAGCCGCTGATGCTTTCCAGGCACGGCTGCTCCCTCGCATGCCTCTAGAGGCAGGTGATATCACCTACTTCACAGCCGAGAAACTGCGGCATCAGAAGACTAAGGGCCTTGCTCACACAGCCAGGACGAGGTGAAGCCATCGTGGGAACCCTGGCGGCCTACTCCAGGGTGGGAGCAGCGAAGCCTATACCCACGGCCACGGTTGTCATGTACTTTCTATGCTGAAGACTGTCAGGGGCGATGGCGCATTGCAAGAGAATCTTCAAACCCGACCAAAAGTCTGTTCTCTAGTACGATTCTCAGTCTAGAGGGACAAGATCTGATAACGTCACGCCAAGGTGTGGCTGCTGATGGTGGTTCCGTCTGTGACTCTGCTGGGTGTTTGCCTCCAAACCAAAGCCTGGTGGAGCCATGTTTCACTGGAGAGCTTAAACCCACCTGCTCAGCGCTAGTCCTGGCATCCTGCTCCACAGCCCTCCGGCCAGCACCCTAGGCGAGTGGGCCTGGGATTCCAGGCTGCTGGGTCCGGGAGCTCCGAGGCGAGGATCAATCACCTGGGCGCTCCCCTGGACCGTGAACGGCAACGGAGCCCAGAAAAACCTGAGTGCAGGTCCGTGTGCGCCCGGGCCTCGGGCGTGGTTTCACCCGCGGGCGGGGAGGGGGCGGAGCCTCCTGTCAGCCACGCCCCCAGAGCGGAGCCCCACCCCCCGAAGCCAGCACAGCGGGAAGGCGCCTGGGCCTTGGGACACGCTCCTTTCTCTGCAGTGCGGCCCCGCCGCGGCCTGCTGGTGGCTCTGAAGGTTGCATGGAGTGCGTATACACAGGTATCGATGGCAGGGCAGACGGTCGCAGCTGCCTGTCGTCCCTCCACGCCCCTGCAAAGACCCCTCCTCTGGACCCCCATCACCCGCGCTCCCACGCGTTTGCAGGCTTCACTGCCCTGCCGCGTGCGGGCCAGACCCTCCCGGAGCTGCCAGCGCGCAACCCTTCGGCAGAGGACCCGCTCTGGGCGCGAGCAGGGTGGGCGGTGTGGGCGCGCCCACGCCCCGGCGGGCAGTGTCAGGCATCGGTGCGTCCACGGAGGGGGCGGCCTAGATGAGCAGACTCACCTCTCAGGATTTAATCCGAAAGACCCAGAAGAAAGTCCCCTGCTAGCTGGGGGCGAAGCTGGGTTTTCCCCAGGGAGTACTGAAGCCGGCTATCTTGAGCCATTCTCTTGACAGAGTCTGGAGGCAGAGGTGAGTAAGGAGGAGGAGAGAAAGGAGGAGAAGGGAGCAGGCCGAGCAGCGGAGAGGAGCAGAAACCCCACACAGAGAGGGGAGAGAGAATGAGAATGAATATGGGTTAGTCAAGGGCTGACAGAACAAAACGCCACAGGCTGGGTGGCTTCAACAACAGAGATTTATTTCTCCCACTCCTGGCGCTGGAGGCCCGATCTCAGGTGCCAGCAGGGTCCAGTGCTGTGAGGCCCTCTCCCTGGCCTGCAGGTAGCCACCTTCTTACATGGTAGAGAATGAGAGCAAGCTCCTTGGTCTCTTCTTATAGGGGCACTAATTCTATTCTGAGGGCCCCACCCTCATGACCTCATCTGAACCCCATCACCTCCCAAAAGCCACACCTCCTAGTGCAGTTATATTGGGGGCTGGGGCTTCACCGTAACCATCTGTGGAGAACAGGCCTTTGGTCCAAACAGGTGGGCTCAGTACTGCACTGTTCCTCACCCAGGCCCAGCCTAGAGGCCCTGATGTTCTTTTGCTCCAGGCCCCAGGTTCTCAAAACCGCAGATTCCGCAGGCTGTAAGCCCTCCTGAAGCATCTTGAGTGGGCCTCTTCTGGCACCTGAAACAGCCTTGGGAAAAGCAGCATCCTTCTTGCTTCCCTAGCTAGAAGGTAAATTTGCCCTCCCACCCACGGCCCCATTTTCTGAGGGCCGACTGCTTTGGGTGTCTGCAGGACGGTGGGATTACCGAGAGCAAAGAGAGCCAGGCTGGCCTTGGAGAACATGCAGACCCAGAGCACCCACTGTCCACAGACAGGCAGAGGGTCCCAGCTAGCCTGCCCTAGCTGCCGGGCTCCTCGCAGTAGAATGCTGCTAGCAGGGCCAGTCAGGCTCCCAGAGCTTGACCTGAGATTTAGCATCAAAATGCCTGCACTTACAAATGTAAATAACGCTCCAAATACCTTAGACCAACATCAGTGCTGGGTTTGGCTTGCAAATAATTCATGTTTGGTCTAAATGGATTTATTCTGCCTCATATGAGTGATTAGTTGCCTTAGAAAGCCATAGCATCAAGGAGTGGAGGCTCTACTCGGCCAGCAAGAAAGGGGTAATGCAGGAATTGAAACACAAAGAGGGCTTCGCAGGGCCAGGCTGTGAGCAATTGCTATTAGCCTAAGGGATCATTTGGTGGAATTTAAAATGGAAGTAGGCACAACTCAAGAGAAAGAATCAGAGAGAATCTCTCTCCCACATCTCGCTGGAGGGTGGAGGAGACAGGCTGGTGCTCTTCAGTGTCTGGGCGGCAGCACAGAGTTCTGCTTTTCAGAGGCGAGGGCTGACCGAGGAGCGCCTGCCATCCCAATGCTTCTCAAATGCCACCAAGTCCCCTTGCCTCCCACACTGGCTCCCACAGCTTAGTTCTGTTATGCAGTGGAAATGCAGGTCCATACTGAGGAGATAAACCAAAAGCAAAGTGTTAGGATGAAGGAGGCCACCAACTCTGAGCAGCCGGGGCCAGGGCAGTGCTACCAGCTCCATGGGCACCATTTGCATGGCCACTGCTGACAACACTGCACATGGGACAGCCCCTTGGAGGCTTCTGACCACAGACCAGAGGGTGACAGTGGAGAGTGGGGACTGCCCACGCCCAGACCAAAATACCCCTTGCTAGAGTCACTGCCCTCAGGCAGGAGAACAAAGCCATGTCCCAGTTTCAGGACCACCAACCCCACTGCAGAACTGGATTTTCCTATCAAGCAGGGTCTCCTGGCCCAGCCAACAAGAACAATGATGAAGACTGCTGCCTGCACCCACCCCTGGGCTAAGGGCAGTACATGATCCGTCCTACTGAATCCTTACAGCAGCCTGGAAGGTGGGACTGGCATTACCCCATTCTCCAAATGAGAAATCCTAAGTGGAGGGAGAGTACGACTGGCCCAGGGTCGCACCCTGAAGACCAGCAGATGGAGGATGTAGAGAAAGGAGGAATTGGGACGCCCTGATCTGGGGACTGGACTGTGGGTGGAAGGAAGTGCCTTTCCCCTGAGGCTGATGAGTGCCAGTGCCTGTTGGACAAGTCAGTAAACACGCAGAGAGGGTAAGGCAGAATTAGCACTTTGGGAGGCCGAGGTGGGCGTATCACGAGGTCAGCAGATTGAGACCATCCTGGCTGACACGGTGAAACCCCGTCTCTACTAAAAATATTTTTTAAAAATTAGTAGGGCGTGGTGGTGGGCGCCTGTAGTCCCAGCTACTTGGGAGGCTGAGGCAGGAGAATGGTGTGAACGCAGGAGGCGGAGCTTGCAGTGAGCCGAGATAGCGCCACTGCACTCCAGCCTGGGAGACAGAGTGAGACTCCGTCTCAAAAAAAAAAAAAAAATGTTGGTGAAGGTGTCGGTGGTGGTGATGGTGTGTGGGATATCCGTGATGATTCACAGCTGCCCTCCATTCCCAAATGATGCTTTTCTATTCCAGCCAGGGCCAGGTGTGCAGGAAAGAGAGGTAGGGAAGTTTCCCTTTAAGCCCCTTCCCAGGGCTCTGCCCCTCTGTTCCAATGTGTCCGGGATTGTCAGGCAGCAGGCCGTGCCTAAGACTGTGTGACAAGAACTGGTCACATCCTGTGAGCCTCTCCTCCCATGAATAAAGGCTTCACCCTAAGAACTCCCATCTGACTCTGCAGACTCCTCCTCTCTTGCTCCCCCTTCCCTTCCTCCTTCTCCTTTGCCTGTGTCAAGCACGTCCGTGTGAAGAGACCACCAAACAGACTTTGTGTGAACAATAAACCTGTTTATTCACTTGGGTACAAGTGGGCTGAGTCCGAAGAGAGTCAGCGAAGGGAGATGGGGAAGGGGTTGCTTTATAGGAGTTGGGGAGGTCATGGAAAATTACAGTAAAAGGTGATTATCTATTGTTAGCAGAGGAGGGGGTTACAAGGTACATGGTGGCAAGATCATAAAACTCATTGTCCAGAAGAAGAATGTCACAAGGTCGACTGATCAGCTAAGGTAAGGCAGGGACAAGTCACAATAGTAAAATGTTGTAATGTTGGTTAATCAGTTAAGCCAGGAACTGGCTGTTTTACTTCTTTGTGGTGTTTTGGCTGCTCCCGACTTCTTGGCTCCTGCAAGCCACCCGGATGTGTATGTGCGGGTTACAGAGGTTACAACGTCTGAACTTCAGCTCAGAGGCCTGACAGCCTGGTCTCCTTTAGTCTGAGGAGAGGAAAATCAGGTCCTACAAGCTTGTGCATCTTTGGAGGCCCTCCTTTCTGTCTCCATTTCTGTCTCTTTCCTCGTCAGTATGAAGCAGTGGAGGGAAACGACCTCTGGGGTCCTGCCAGGAGAGAGGGAGGAAGGGCCAGGTGAGGTCCCATGGGGAGGAGTAGTGAAAAGGAAGGGAAGGGGTGGGGTCAGAGCCAGCGCTCCCACATCCAGCTGAGAGGAGCAGAAGGGGACTGAGAGGGGCGACCTGGGTGGGGCTGAGACTGATAAGAACCTCAGGGTGAGGGCATGCCCAAAAACTGAGAACAGGGTGGAGCAGGGCTTTCAAAACTGCTGGGAAGTAAAGAATAGGCACAGAGAAGTGGGATTTACAACTTGGAGGTCATGGGTGACTGTGATAAGCTGTGATGCGAGGAGGGGCAGTTCCAGTGGGATGAGGAATGAAAGGATACCCAGAAGAGGCAACCTGTTGGGGAAGTCATGGAAAATGAGGCTGCAAAGAAGCCGGGCTGCCTCCCAGGGGTGTGCCTTGGTCTTTATCCTGGGACAAGGAACCACCTAAGATGGAATGTGGGTTTGCTGATATTCAGCCATTCCACAGTTGGCTTAGTCCATCCTGATAATCCATCTCTCATCAAAGAATATTTGCAAATCACAAATGTTAATCAGGTCTGACTTTCTAGTTTGTTTTGTGTGTGTGTGGAATTACTTTTATTGTTTTTTCTGGTTGCAAAAATAATATATGCTAGTTTTTTGGGGTTTTTTTTAGAAAATGCATAAAATAGAGCATATATTTCTCCAGTTCCCTTTTTCTCAGGCTAACCACTGCTTCCAGATCTTTACAGATTTTTCTTTACATCTTTACTTTTTTAACAAAAATAGTCAGAGATAAACATTGTTCTGCATGCTGCTTTGATATCTAACAATCATTGATGTCTTTCCATATCAGTGCATGCTAATCAATTTCATTGTTTTAACAGGGTCAAAGGATTCTACTGTTTTCATGGGCTATTATTTATCTTATCTTGTCCCAGCCATCTACATGTAGAGTACTTCTATTTTGTTGTTGTTGTTGTTGTTGTTGTTTTTCTGGGAATTGCTGAAATAAACATTCGTATACATATTTAATGCATCTGTGCAGGTACAATACATTCTTAGAACCTGCATTATTGAGTCAATGGTAAGCACATTTGAAATATTCATAATAATTTCCATATTTTCCCTCGAAAAGAAGTACAGCAGCACCACTGACATTGTATACGGGTTCTTTTTCAATCTTTACTGAACTAATAGATGAAAAATTCTTTCCTGTGGGGAATGTTGCAGTGGGGGAGGCTGTGGTGTGTGGGGTCAAGGTATGTGTGGAATTTCTCAGTACCCTCCACTTGATTTTGCTATAAGAACTTAAAACTGCTTCAAAAAATAAAGTCTGTTAAAAAAGATTTGTCAGTGTTACATTTTTCATTTCTTCAATTAATTTTAAGGTAGGACAACTTTTGATACATTTCTTAGCCAGGTGTGCTAACTCTCCTGTAAATTTCCAGTTTGTGTATTTTGCTTATTTTCCAATTAGATTTCTTGTCTTATTGGGTTACCTGAACTTTTCATGTATTTTGAAGAGTGAGAAGTTGTTATTAAATAGAAGAAAAAGCACTGACTCTTAAAGCCCCCAGGATGATGGGAGAGGAATGAGTTGAAGGAGGAGGTGGGCAGTGGGAGCCAGTGAAGAAACTGTTTCCTGTCGGCCCCTATCCCGTGCCCTGCGTGGCGTGGACATGGGTCAGCGCTGGCTCTCTTCCTTCTTCCAGCACCCAACCCTGCAGTTTTGACTCTGACCTCCCCTATCTTCATCTTACATTATCTGCTTTTAAAACTCATTCGTTTGATCTCCTGTTCCTGCTCTGAGGTTTTTAAAATGGATTTTGGGGTCATCTGCATTGGATGACAGGAGGCAGGTAAGGAGTCCCTTGGAAAAGGTGCTTGGGTTTTGTCTGTGTTTATCATTCACTCACTCACTAAGAGTTTGGGGGGATGGGGGAGCATACGGCATATGTTCTGTACCATAGCAAAGCAAAGTCAAGCAGCTCCCAAGAGGGAAGTCAGGTATGTGGACAATTAGATTCAATTAAATTAAATCCAGTGCTACCAATGCTAGGACAGAACAGTGTGGGAAAGGGGAGAGGAGGAGACAAGTGACCCCTGGGGCTGGGGAGGGGAAGAGTAATCCCCTGATTACTTCCTGGAGGAGGTACTACTGAATAGAAATTTCAATGATGAATAAATTCATGTGGCAGAGCTTCTAGTGGTTTCCCAGTGTCTGTTTTCCCTTTTTCTCCACTGTCAGCTGGATTTTCGGCCATCTAAACTACAAAAAACATTTCCCAGACTCTGTTGCAGCAGATTTGGCCATGTGACTAATCGTGGCCAATGGGGTGTTAAGCAGAAGTAATGCCCCATTGCCAGGTTGTCTTTAAAGGGCATGGCTATGCCTTACCTTATCCTGTTCTCCCTTCTCTCTGGCTGAATGCAGACATTGTGAGGAGCCATACTGGAGCCCCTAGGTCCTTGATGACAGACAGAAGCTGAGAGGAGCCACTCCACCAGCTGTTTTGTTTATGTGCACATTTATGGAGGGCTTGCTCTGCACTAGACACCTTGCTAAGCACCTCCCAGCTATCATCTCATTTCATCTTCTCAGCAGCCTGGAGGTGGGTACCATTATTATCTCTGCTTTGAGAATGAGGAAACTGAGTCCCAGAGAGGTTAAGTAACTCATCCAAAGCCACATAGCTTGTGAGAGATGAATCTGGAATGTGCACCAGTAACCCTGGAATCAGGCTACTCCAGACCCTGAGCTCTTAGCCAATATGTTTTGAAGCCTCTCTGTGTCTTCCTGCGTCACTGGTAGATGGACAAAGTTCCCATCCTCCTGGGATTGAAAGACCAATAAGTGAGCAAGTAAAATAGGTAGTAGGTTACACAGTGGGATGTACTGCAGAGAGTAAAGCAGGAAACAGGAATGGGCTGAACAGAATGATCAGAAGAGGACATCTGAGCAGAGGTGGAGGCAGCTGTGAGAGTGTCTGGGGACACGCTGGCCTGCTTTCCAACCCTAGCCCAGACACACATTGGCCTCTGTTCTTGAGTTCTTGACAGCGTCTGAGCCCCAGCTTCCTCATCTGTGCAGCCTCCCATGGCAGGTTGGGAAGGCGATTGGAGGGAACGTAAGTGGGCCCCTTGGCAGAGTAGGCACGATGGTGTTGGTGCAGTGCTCTGGGAGGGTCAGGGCCATGTCTCCATGGTGCCCACCAAGCTCCAGGCTCTGTGCTCAGTGCCCCGTGGATCCACGCAGCCAGCTCCCCAGAGTCAGGCACGACACCCCCACGCGGCAGGCGTGAGAATCACTCCCCCTTTACAGAGGGGGAGACTAAGGCTATGTCACTGGCATGAGCCCCCCCACCCCGCCCCCGGCCATGCGACTGATGTCCAAGCTGTGTCCCCGTGTCCTTCAGCACAGGAGAAGCACTTTCCTCATTCAGCAGCAGCAGTGAGCCAAGCCTCTTTATGTGCCAGGCGCTGACCGAGGGACTGTGATTGGTGGGCACTGGACAGACCAGAACAAGGACCTGGCTGCACTGAGCTGAGCGGGGCACCCGGCACACCGGCAGTGATGGCCTGACGTCCTGAAGAGTGACAGGACAGGGACAAAGCTCTCCAGTGTAGAAGTCGGGGTCATCCTCCACTCTATGGCAGGCACGTGTGAACCTGAATCAAGTGAGGAACAGACCCACATGCTATGGGGGAGGTCGGGCAGGCCGAGGAAAAAGCAAGCGCCAGCTCCTAGGCCTGCGCTGTGGGATATAAGTCGCCACTGCTGCTGGTCGGAGGCCAGGGCTGCGCCGCTCCACGGTCAGCGTCTCCTCTTTCCCTCTCACCTCCCAAAGCACGTCCATCAACACCCACTCCTCCACCTCACAGTCTGTTTCTGGGACTCTTGACTTAAGGCAGGAGACAGTCCTGAAATGTCTCCATGGGAACAGAAGGGTCAACCCGCTTGGGGTGGGCTTCCAGCATTCACGGAGCATCAGGCAGGACGGGCTGCCTCCTTGCCCTCTCCACCTTCCCAGGAGATGGTTCTTATAAGTATCCATTCACTGGCCCCAGAGGAAGGCTCAGAGAGGGCAACTAACTTGCCCAAGGTCACTCAGGCCTCAGCAGTGCACTGGAGCCACTCAGTCCTGGCTCGTGAGAGTCAATGTTGTTAAACACAGCCATTGCCAAAAATTGAATTCTATAAACCTACAGTGAAGCACGTTATATTACAAGAAACAATACATACGCCGAATTCACCACCTCCAAATTGCTTTACTCCTGTCCCTGTGCTGTTGAGGTTACTGGCACCTGGTGTACCTAGGTGATGGGGATGGTATACAGTGATGGCCACTGCACATCTCTTCCCAACAAGCATCAGTGACATCATGGTGGTACTTTAAATGGACCATGATGGGGGTATTTCCACTGCAGAAATCAGCAAATGCCACACATTCAGCTTACAACATTACTGATTTCAGTGATAAAGAAATGTTAAAAATGAAGATTACGTTGGCTGGGTGCGGTGGCCCACGCCTGTAATCCCAGCACTTTGGGATGCCAAAGTGGGCGGATCACGAGGTCAGGAGTTTGAGACCAGCCTGGCCAACATGGTGAAACCCCATCTCTACTAAAAGACTCCATCTCAAAAGAAAAAAAAAAAAAATGCAGATTACATTACATTAAAAGCGTGTGTGTCTGCAGGTATTACACTTTGAAAAGTGCAAAAAATGAAACTGTCTTCTAGTATTCACAAATTATTATCCTATTCAGCCAAGCAGCCACTCATGTCATGGACAAACAAGTGGAGGTCTAATGTCCACCTGGGCCTGGATCTTTGCCTCTTGAGGAAGTCCATAAATTCCCCAGAGCACACTCAATCCAGCAGTGCCCTTGCTAGGACCTCAGCTTCTGTGGTTCCAGGCTGCTTTGGGGGCCACTCTTGTTCTTTTTGGCATTTGGTGACATTTCATTTAATGTCAGCTTATGTGCTATTCCACACAATTGCCAATATCTTCATGTGTCTCCCCAACTAAGGTTATTTACTGACATTGACATTTGTTACCTTTTCTTTTTTTGTTTCTCTCTCCATTTTCTCTTTTCCTATCTTTAAAAATTTTACTGGCCGGGTACAGTGGCTCACGCCTCTAATCCCAGCACTTTGGGAGGCCAAGGCAGGCAGATCATCTGAGGTCAGGAGTTCAAGACCAGCCTGACCAACATGGTGAAACTCCGTCTCTACTAAAAACACAAAAAATTAGCTGGGCGTGGTGGCACATTCCTGTAATCCCAGCTACTCCGGAGGCTGAGCCAGGAGAATCACTTGAACCCGGGAGGCAGAGGTTGCAGTGAGAGGCAGAGGTTGCAGTGAGCCGAGATCGCATCATTGCACTCCAGCCTGGGTGACAGATTGCACCATTGCACTCCAGCCTGGGTGACAGAGCGAATCTCCATCAAAAAAAAAAAAAAAAAAAAAAAAAAAAATTTACTGATACTTGTTTGTTTTTAACAGCATTATTAAGAGATAATCCATATACCTTACAATTCATTCATTTGAATGTTCAGTGTTTTTTGACGTATCCACAGACACATGCACCCATCACCACAATCAACTTTAGAGTATTTTCATCACCTTATAAGGAAATGCTGTACCCTTTAGTTCTTACATCTTAACACCCCTACCCTACCCTCCCAGCCCTGAGCAACCACTAGTCTACTTTGTGTCTCTATAGGTTTCCCTATTCTGGACTTCTATATTACATAATTAACATGAACCACTGGCTTCTTAGCATAATGTTTTCAAGGCTCACCCATGTATCCATATATAATTTCTTATTATGGCCAAATAATATTCCTTTGTATAACTATACCATATTTTGTTTACCTATTCACCAGTTGATGGACATTTGGGTTGCTCCTATTCTTCATCTCTTATGAATAATACAGCTATGAGCATGAACAAGTTTTTGTGTGGACAAATGTTTTCCTTCCTCTTGTGTGTATGCCTAGGAGTGGAATTGCTGGATCGCATCCTACCTTCCTAGTGAGAGTGAAGTGGCTTGTCACTGTGGTTTTTATTTGCATTTTTTGATGACAATTTTTCTGATGATGATAATATTGAGTATTTTTTCATGTACTTATTAGCCATTTATACATCTTACTTGAAGACATGTCTGTTTATACCCTTTGCCTATTTTAAAATTAGATTGTCATTGTCTTATTGAATTGTAAGAGTTCTTTCTACATATATGAATGTCCAACTTATCTATTTTTTCTTTCATTGTTTATACTTTTAACATCATATCTGAGAATCCTTTGCCAAGTCCAAGATGATGAAGATTTACCTTTGTTTTTTCCTAATAGTTTTATGGTTGTAAGAGCTTTAGTTTATGTTGCATTAATGTTTGTATATGGTGTGAGGTAAGGATCCAAAGTTATTTTTTTACATGTGGCAGCACCATTTGCTGAAAAGAATATTTTTCCCCCATTGAATGGTATTGAAATCCTTGTTGAAGATCAGTTGAGCACAGATGTATGGATTTGTTTCTGGCCACTCATTATATTTTATTGATCTACTTGTCTATTATTGTGCCACTACCTCCTTTGTCTTCATTATCATTGTAGTAAATTTTGAAATTGGGAAGTGTGAATCCTTGCATTTTGTTCTTCTCTTTCAAAATTGTGCTAGGTATTTGTAACTCCTTGTAATTCCATATGGTTTTTAGAATTAAGTTGTCAGTTTCAACAAAGAAGATAACTGGTATTCAGATAGGGATTTTATTAAATATGTAGATCAGTTGGGGAAGTATTGCCCTCTTAACATGATTAAATCTGTGAATTATAAACAAAGTGTGATTTTCTGTTTATTTCAATCTTTAATTTTGTTCAACAATGTTTTTAGTTTTCAGAGTATAAGTTTTGCACTTCTTTTGTTAAACTTATTTGTACATATCTTATTCATGTTTGATGCTATTTAAATGTAATTGATTTCTTAATTTCATTTTTGGATTGTTTACTGCATGCATATAAAAATACAATTAATTTTTTATATGGGTCTTGTGTTCTGCAACATCAATGAACTCATTTATTAGCTTTAATAGTTTCTTAGTGGATATTCTAATTTTTAAAAGGTTTTTCTATATAAGATTATGTCATCTGTGAATTGAGATAATGTAATTTCTTCTTGTCTAATTGCCTGGGATGGAATCTCCACACAATGTTAAATGGGAGTGGTAAGAGCTGGCATCCTTTTCTTATTCCCGATCTTAGGGAGAAAGTGTCTAGTCTTCTACCATTAAGTATGATGTTAGCTGTGGGTTTTTCATAGATGCTCTCCATCAAATTGAAGAAGCGCTCTTCTACTTCTAGTTTGTTGAGTGTTTTTATCATAAAAATATGTTGGATTTTGGACTAGGCACAGTGATTCACGCCTGTAATCCCAGCACTTTGGGAGGCCAAGGCAGGCGGATCACTCAATGTCGGGAGTTCCAAACCACCCTGACCAACATGGAGAAACCCCATCTCTACTAAAAATACAAAATTAGCCGGGCATGGTGACACATGCCTGTAATCCCAGCTACTCAGGAGGCTGAGGCAGGAGAATCACTTGAACCCGGGAGGCAAAGGTTGCAGTGAGCCAAGATCACACCATTGCACTCCAGCCTGGGCAACAAGGGCAAAACTCCATCTCAAAAAAAAAAAAAAAAAAAAAGTATTGGATTTTGTCAAATACTTTTTTCTATTTCTATTGAGATGATTGTGTGGTTTTTATTTTTTATTCTATTGAGATGGTGCATTACAATAATTGATTTTTACATGTTGAACCAACATTGCATTCCTGGGATAAATTCCACTTGGTCACAGTGCATAATTTTAAAATACGTTGTTGGATTCAGTTTGCTAGCATTTTGTTGACAGTATTTGTATCCATATTTATGAAAGATATTATATTGATCTGTAGTTTTCTTATGATATCTTTGACTGCTTTTGGTATCAGGGTAATATTGGCCTCAAAGTGAATTTGTAGATGTTACTTTCTCTCTATTTTTTGAATGAGTTTGTGAGAGATTGGTATTAATTCTCCTTTCAGTGTTTGGTAGAATTAGCTGTGACATGATCCGGACCTTGGCTTTTCTTCGTAGGTAGTTTTTTTGATTACTAATTCAATCTCTTCATTTATTATAGGTCTATTCGGTTTGTCTGTTTTATCTTGAGTCAGTTTTAGTAGTTTGTGTCTCTCTAGAAATTCATACATTTCATCTTCATTATCTAAGTTTTAGGCATACAATTGTTTACAGTATTTATTTATTTATTTATTTATTGAGACAGGGTCCTGCTCTGTTTCCTAGGCTGGAGTACGGTGATGCGATCTCAGCTCACTGCAGACTTTGCCTCCTGGATTTAAGCCCTTCTCCTGCCTCAGCCTCTCAAGTACTTGGTATTACAGACATGTGCCACCATGCCTTGCTAATTTTTGTATTTTTGGTAGACATAGGGCTTCACCGTGTTGGCCAGGCTGGTCTCAAACTCCTGACCTCAAGTGATCCACCCACCTTGGCCTCCCAAAGTGCTGGGATTACAGGCATGAGCCACCATGCCTGACCCTGTTTATGGTATTTCTTTATGGTCCTTTTAATTTCTGTAATATTGACAGTAATATCTCCTCTTTCATTTCTGATTCAGGTAATTGTCCTCTCTCATTCCTTGATAAGTCTAGCTAAATATCAATTTTGTTGATCTTTCCAAAGAACCAGGTTTTTATGTTATTGAATTTTTCAGATTGTTTTTCTATTCTCTATTTTATTAATTTATACTCTAATCTTTATTATTTCTTTCTTTCTGCTTGCCTTAGATTTAGATTGCTCTTTTTTTTTTCAAGTGTCTTAAGGTGGAAGGTTAGGTTATTGATTTGAGATCTTTGGTCTTTCTTAATATTGGCATTTACAGCTATAAATTTGCATTCTTAGCACTGCTTTTGCTGTATCCCATGAATTTTGGCATGTTGTGTCTTTGTTTTTATTCATCTGAAAGTGTTTTCTGATTCACTTTTGATTTCTTCTTTGATCCATTAGCTATTTTGGAGTATGTTGTTTAGTTTCCACATATTTGTGAGTTTTACAAGTTTTCTTTTTCTGATATTATTTCTAATTTCATATTATAATTAGATATTGTACTTTGTATTATTTCCACTCTTTTAAATTTGTTGTGGCTTGTTTTATGGCTTCTGGTCTATCCTGGAGAATGTTCTATGTGTACTCAAAAACAATATATATTCTGTAGTTGTATAGAATGTTCTGTAGATATGTGTTAAGTCTATTTAGTTTACAATGTTATTCAGATCTTCTATTTTCCTGTTAATTTTATGTCTAGTTCAATACATTATTAAAAGTGGGTTATATTTAAGTCTCCAACCATTACTGTTAAATTGTACATTTCTCTCTTCATTTCTGTCAGCTTTTGTTTCATGTATTTGGGTGCTCGGTTATTAGTTGCATATATGTTTATAATTGTGGTATCTTCCTGATGAATTGACCTTATTATCATCATAAAATATCTCTTTGTACTAATATTTTTGGTTTTAAAGTCTATTTTGTCTGATATCAGTATGGCCACCCAACTTTCTTGTGATTGCTGTTGGCATAATGTGTCTTTTTCCATTCTTTTGCTTTCAGTTTATTTGTATCTTTGACTCTAAACTATGTATTTTGTATTATAGATAGCATATGGCTGAATCATGTTTTATCCAGTCTGACAATCTCTGCCTTTTGACTGGATTGCTTAATTTATTCATTTAATGTATTATTGATATAGCTGCCTTGACATTTGCCATTTTACTTTTTATTTTCTATGTCCCATGTGTCTCTTTTTGTTCTGCTATTATCTTCGACCCTTTCTATTGTATTATTTTCTAATGCGGTATTATAATTTGTTTGATAATTTTTTCACTGTATTTTGGGGTTGTGTTTTCAGTGATTGCTCTAGGGCTTACCATGTATATCTTAACTTATCAAAATCAGTTTCATATTTATACTAGCTTAATTTCAGTGATATATAGTAATGTTATCCCTATATAGTTCTATTTTATTTCCCCCCTCTTTTTACGGTATCACTGTTATCCATATTACATCTATTAATGTTACAAACCTAACAATACATTGCTATAATTGTTAATTTGCTATCTGTAGTCATTTCCTTAGCCCAGAGCAGCTTTGTTCCCACTCACTTCCTTTGTGTTGCTATTGGCAAATAGATTACGTTTCTATATTTTACACACCCTGCAATGTACTATAAACATATTATTTTATACAATTGCTTTTTAAATCAGTTAAGAGAGAAAAAGAAAATATGCATTCATGTCATCTTTTATAATTACGCGATTGCAATTTTCTCTTTTTCATGCCCCTCTGTCTCTTTTTTAATCCTTCCCTTTCCTTCACTCCGATTCCCCTTCCTTGGCCACTTATCAGACATCTGCAGACCTTCTTGGGACACTTGGGACAGGAATATTCAGATGTTCTCCCCAGCAGCTATCGGACCTGCCACTGGAGCAGGAGAAACAGGGAGACCACAGTGACCTCTGCCTTTGGAGACCACATGGAGGTGTTCACAGAAAAAGCACATCATGGCTGAACCCCTACTGTGTGCCGGGCGCCGGACAAGACATGCTATCAGCAGGATCATTATCTTTACAGCAGCCTGTGCAGGAAGGTGTCATCATTCCCATTTTGCAGATGAGAACGAGTAAATGATGACTGCTTAAGGTCAACAGCTGAATCAAGATTTTAACAGCAGTTTGTTTTATTCCAGTGCCGGAGTTGGATAAGCATCACATGACACTGGAAGGAATGCATATTTTATCCACATTTAGGCACATTCCTTGAATGCAGACAGAGAATGTCTCCAGGTTCTCCTCCAGGAGGTACCCTGATAAATCCACCTGATTTTACTCTGTTCTCCAATAGAATCTAAAAATCAGGACGGGAAATGTGGCCTTGCGGGGATTGGGGATTTTGTTTTGTTTTGTTTTAATTACAACTCCCTTTACTTTCTTGAAAATAATGAAACACCTGGATAAAGGGGAAAAAAATTGAATCCCATTCATGTTCCATCAAGCTGGGCAGCCTCACCTCAGAATACAGATGGTTTCGTTACTTTTCAATAATTGTTAAATATTGTTTTCTCACTATACAAATAATACCAGCTGGGCGCAGTGGCTCACATTTATAATCCCAGCACTTTGGGAGGCCGAGGCAGTCAGATCACTTGAGGTCAGGAGTTCAAGGTAGTCTGGCCAACATGGTGAAACCCCACCTCTACTAAAAATACAAGAATTAGCCAGGCGTGGTGGTGGGCGCCTGTAATCCCAGCTTCAAAAGGCGAGGCAGGAGAATCATTTGAACCTGGGAGGTGGAGGTTACAGTGAGCCGAGATTGCACCACTGCACTCCAGCCTGGGCAACACAGCGAGCCTCCGTCTCTAAATAAATAAATAAATAAAGCACTAAAATGGAAATAATATATAATCCTTGAAAGAAATTTTAAAATGCGGAAAAGTATGAAGAAGAAAACATAAATCACACAAAATTCCTCTATTCGAAAACAACCACTATTAATATTTTGTAGCATTTTCTTGTGTGTTTTTTCCCCAAGCCTTCTGTGTGATATATTCTGTGTAAGGTCCTGCTTTTTTCATTTGACATTCCATGAGCGTGTATCTGTGTCATTAGCATTTCCTCATAAGCGTGATTTTAACGATTGCCTGATCTTGCATCATATGACTATTCCGTCATACTCTTGAGCGCCCCGACTGCAACAACCTCATTGCACAGAAGGACACATGAGCATGATGATGGGGCCCTCTCCCGGGCACTGGGGCAGTGAGAGGTCAGTGACAGGGAGGAGAGAGACAGAAACAGGGAATAGAGGAAGACATGGTCTCTGCCCTGGAAAAAACTGATGGCCAATTTGATGGACTCAAAGGAGTGGACTTTGAATTTTGGAAAGGATGGAGCTAGCAAAGTTGCTAGGTCTAGAATTAAAAACGAAAGAGGAATAACAAGTCCAGAAGAAAAGATAGAATGCCTCAGTCCATCATCAACTCCAATGCAGCAACACTCAGACACAAGTGCTCAGATGCAAGTGGTGGTTTAGATTGATTAGACAGCTGTATGCAAGACAGATGGGAAGAGAACAAGCATGCAAGCAGAGACCAGCTAAGTGGAGGCAACTGTCCACTCCATGTCTGTTCCCTCCTGCAGGTAGCAGGACCTCCATTTTTCTCGGGGAATCTCCTCCTCACTAGATCCAACCTTGATGGAATGGCCAACCAAGCAGCCCACCCTCCCTCAGCCAGGAGAGGAGCCTCAAGTGCTCTCTCGCTGTGGGGCCAATTCTCAGCACAGGCTCACGAAGCACAACAGAGACAGGTTGTCACTCATCCTGCCAGGTTCCCAGGATGACACGGTCCTGGGACTCCCGCTTTGACTCCTGTCCTGGCTCAATTCAAATCATTCTTCAGTTCTGACGGCTGCCCTAGAGTCTTCCAAAACCTTCCCTCTCCTTAAGTTGGCCAGCCACAATTTCTGTTACTTTTCCTAAAGTAACAGAGGAGTGTTCCTGCCCACAGAGGAGTGAAAGCACAGCATCCCAGGCACCGTCATAATACAGGCCGGGCAGACACCTGGTCATCTGATTGTCACCACCACCAGAGGAGAACGCTGAGCGGCCACAATTCACCCCAGGTCACTGGCTGGCTGGTGCCGGTGCTCCTGAAACTCTGTGGTGTCGGACGCCAGAGCTTGGTGCTTGTTCTGACCACAGGGCTCAGACCCTTTCCCAGCTTAGCAGCCGACTGACTGATACATGCAGGCCTCGGAGGCACTGAGCCCCCAGGACGGCCCCTCAGTGGGCCCTAACCTCACCAGGGGAGGACAGAGTTCAATTCCAGGAGATGCTGAGATCCCAGTGCTTCCCGAAGGGGACCTCCTTCAGATTCACACCGGGAGGCTAAGGAGTCTCTTCATGACAGGCGTGGACACAACACACAGAGTTGCAGCTCACTTTCTTAGTCTGAAAAATCTCCCCTATTAAAATAGATACTAGAATTAACCAGAATTCAGAAGACAGCCTGGCCTGTGGCAGCATGCCGTATGATTTTATTTCAAAAACGGTGATGATAATCACGATGATCATGACATTTTACTGCAGTGGTGCCCAAACTTTACCAAAAAAAAAAAATGTATTATGGATGTATTCATGTTCAAACTTGTTAAACAGTATGTCATGTACTTTTTTAAAAGTCTTACATGGAACCCAATATTCAGAGGAGTTTGCAGAGGCAAAGTGGCCCTTGTTGGATGGAGGAGGGGACAGAGCCCACCCACCAGCCTCCTGTTTGCCCCTGTGGCATTTCTGTGGAAACTTAGGTCATGATTTGAAAAGTCGTTTCGGGAACACTTTGCAAATCAGCCTCTTAACTAGTGCAGGTCGTTTTCATAGGAGAATCTGGACTCTGGGACAGTGCACAGGACAGCCTGTTGTAGCCTTTCGCAGGGCTCCACTGAATGACCAATTGGTCATTTCCCTGATTCCAGCCTCCCCGAGAGGAGAGGGATTGTGGCAGGGATGGTCCTCGTGACCCCTCTGACCTTCACCAGCCTGTGCTAAGTCTCTAACACCACGTAGTACCCAGACAACCCTGAAAGCCAAATACCATTAGTATCCCCATCTGACAGATTTTTTAAAAAAGAGTAAAAGCGTGGGGAGGTTAAATCACTTTCCGGATATCAGTTGCCACTAAGTGAGGTTCCAAGTTGAACCCTGACCAGTGACCACACCCATGGCCACTGCCAACCCGGCACACACTGGGCACAACCAGAAACGCCAGGGTGGGGAGGAAGAGATGACATACTGAGGCCGGGTGGCACCAACAGCTCCCAGCTCCCTCCCCGTCCCTTGGTCCCCTGGCCAGGCTCTGGTAGGCAGGGAACCCATAAGAAAACGCCCTGCCTTCCACCCACCCAGAAGATAGCCCTGGGAAGCTGAGCTGGCACCTTGGCTGGGGAAGGCAGAGAGGCAGGCAGAGTGCGGTGGCGCATGGCAGAGGCCGCAGCCTGGGCTTTAAGGGGCAGAATTGGGGGCAGCCCGAGATCCCATCTGTGCTGTGGTCCAGTCACCAGGCCAGAGCACACAGGAGTCCCAGCAGAGCAGCTGGGCTGGGCACCCTGGGAGAGGAGCCCCAGCCACGTGCCTGGGTAGCGTGTGCAGCACGTGTCTGTGGGAGTTGGTCAAGTCTCCATGGCACAATGAGGACCGCTGCTGTGGAGTGGCCTGAAGGCCCAGGAGGCCTCAGGAGGATGTGCGGGTGTCAATCCCAGCACACCCTCACCCCTCCTCCTGCTCCCTGCCAAGCAACCAAATCTGCCCTCCCAAGTCGCCGGGTGGAGCATTGCTTTTTCAGTTCACCCCAGGTATGTCTTAAAACGGTAGTGGTACCAACTGTGTGCCAGGAGCCTTGCCTGGGGCAGGGCGGGCAACCGTGGGGCAGCTAACGCCCATCTCACCAGGGGAATGGCCAAAGGGCAAAAGCACTGCAACAGTCTGAGGCTTGGAGCTCCCCAAGATGCTGGGTTGCTGCCTGGGGGAAGCCTGGCAGGAAAATGCTTCCAGGCCACGGCAACTGGAGGGGACACCACTAAGGGGCAGGCACCCAGCAGAAAAAGTGGCTCTAAGGTGTCAGCATGGTCCCTGGCTCAGCCCCCTCCTCCAGCCTGGGCCCCACAGTCAGCCTGCTCCATGGCCAGCCCCTGCTCCTCAGGGAGTTGAGCACAGGTTGAGACTCAAATGCTGTCAGCTCACAGAGCTCTCACGTCCAGGGCGCACTCCTGTCCTCAAGGATCCCCTCTGCCAGGAGAGGATGGGTCACTGGGGCACGCAGAGTAAGGGCCCAGCAGAAAAGCATGGAAGCTAAAGTAATTCCATGTTGGGCTAGTCCACTATGCTGACTTCTGGTTAACTCTACTTCTGGGAACGCCTCTGATATTTCCAGTTTATCTATTGTTCCTTGTGTAAGAGCAGGCACTTACCCTAAATCCTGCCCTCAGATCAGATTCCTGCCCGTTCCTTCTAAAGCACATATACCCTTCCCTATGGTATAGAAGCCCTGGACCTGGAGTAACAGTGCGGAGATCTGCCTGTCTTGTGGCCACCCAAGACCACGCTTCCATCCATACATTCCCCAGTAAAACCACCCTCTAACAACAGTCTGGCCTTGTCTGCCTCCTTCTGTGGTTTATCAGCTCCTCCTGCATTTGGGGTCTCTTTGCATACACGGTCCATTCAGGAAACAGGAGGTGGTTGCGGAGACACACACGTGCTCAGAGCACTCAGAAGAGGTCTCCCCTGCAGCCCCGGCACTCGGCTTGGCCACACGGAGCTGGGAGGGGCCAGGGAAGGGACAAACAGGACCCCTCAGCTTCCCAGGGCGTGTGGGGGGTGGGGTTGGCACAGAACCAAAGGGAGAGAATCCAAGAGGAACCTGGGGCAGGAGCATTTGGAGTGTTCTCTGTCTGGGTCCATGTGTAACCCTTCGCTTAGACTTCCCACAGGAACATGTTGGCATCCTTCAGAGTTACCCACTGAACTCAGAATGAAGCCTGCACCACGAGGCAAGATCACGGGTCCCCTCACAACCCCACCCCTGCCTTCGTTTTAATTGAATGACCACCACGCTGAGAAACAGTGTGCACCTGCCGCCCAGCTCAAGACAAGCACCTACAAACGGGGGTGCCCTTCCTCCGTGTGCCCCAGCGCCCCATCCTGTCCTGGCAGAGGGGATCCTTGAGGACTGGAGTACACCCTGGACATGAGAGGTCTGTGAGCTGACAGCATTTGGGACTCAACCTGGGTTTAACCCCCTGAGGAGCAGGGGCCAGCCAGGGAGCAGGCTGAGGGGGCTGGAGGAGGGGGCTGAGCCCACGACCATGTGGGTATCTTGGAGGCCACGTTTTCTGCTGGGCCCCCACCCCTTAATGGTGCCCCCTCCAGTGGGCTTGGCCTGGAGAGCTTGGTGAGGGAGGATGTGATAGCCCCTCCCAGAAGATATCCAGATGGCGTGGTAATCACTCGTCCAAAGGCCCACTCTGTACCAAGCAGAGTGACCAGGTACTGGCTGCCCCGAGCACAGCCAGCCTCTTCGCATGGGACCAAGCCGACTTTTCCTCAGGCTATTTTAGGGTGTTGCAGATGCAGAGGTGAAATTCCCGGCTGGACCCCAAGCCCTGTCTCCCTGAGTACAAACACACAAGACCCCGTGTGTGTCCCTGATTGAATAAGGCCAGTGTGACGGGAAGGAACGCTCTCCACGCCCCGTGGGCCCCATCTTTGGTGCAGCCCTTTGCCAAGATGACAGCGACAGGAAAAGGATGGTCCTGTCATCAGCAATGAGGCTGAGCATTCCACACAGACAAATAGAAAGCAATCTGCAAAATCTAGTTTGGATTCGCTCTAACACAAATGTCAGCGGAAGTCGGCAGCTCTGCTTTCAGGAAACCCAATCATCTGTCATAGGGAGTTTGCGTGGTTAAGAAGACCACTTTCCCTTTCTTTTTCTTTTTCTTTCCCCTCTCTTGCACCCCATCATTAATCTCCTGGAACGGCTGAGGACCCGGGAGCACCATCAGCGGAAAATGTGAGCATGTGACGGAGTATGCACTACTCTTTCCAGCCGCAGACCCCTCACAGATAGACATCAGCCTCAGAAGGAGGACCGGGAGGCCCAGGGGTCGCCACAGGAAGGAGGGAGGGCCACGCGGTGCAGGAAGCGATCTGATAGCTCACTGTCAGTTCAACTGAAACTCATCACGAGCGGGCAGAGAGGGCAGATCTTCCTGTGAACCACAGGGGGGGGTGCTCACAGCCCCCACCTCCACCCCCACCCCCACCTTGGGTCCTGTGGGGATAGAAGGAGGGAAGCAGGAAGGAGAGGAGGAGGAAGGGAGAGGTAGCCCAGCCTGTAGCTGGGGGCCCTCAGACTCCTGCAAACATCGCTGCACTGTGACGCCAACAAGCTCAGAGCTGTAGGGAAGCTCAGAGATAATTTGCTGCAAAAGTGTATTCCATTTTGTGGGAAAGAAACTGAGAACAGAGGGAAATGACCTTGCAGGCTTCTCACGCACATGTTAGCCACAGCCCTGGCAGTGGAATTCAGGACTCTCAACAGCACCGTCTGGCATGGACAGAGTCAGAATGCCAATTCTCCAGAGGCCAGCGCAGATATTCACTAAGCATTGCTTGTGTGTAAGAGTCCATGTGGCCAGGTGTGGTGGCTCACGCCTGTAATCCTAGCACTTTGAGAGACCAAGGCGAGCAGATCACGAGGTCAGAAGATTGAGACCAGCCTGGCCAACATGGTGAAACCCCGTGTCTACTAAAAATACAAAAATTAGCCAGGTGTGGCAGTATGTAGTCCCAGCTACTCAGAGGGCTGAGGCAGGAGAATCGCTTGAACCCAGGAGGCAAAGGTTGCAGTGAGCCAAGATCATGCCATTGCACTCCAGCCTGGCAACACAGCGAGACTCTGTCAACAACAACAAAGAGTCCATGCTAGGTGCCCTGCCAGATCACAGGTGACAAATCATCACACAAATGGTGATTTCATCTAAATTGTGGTAAAAAGCATGTAGAGCTGAGAGACCATAAAATCAGGGCACCCAACTTAGCCTGGGGCTGGGGAACAGGGAGAACTTCCCTAAGGAGGTGACACTTCAGCAGAGCGTTGAAGGGTTTGTCAAACAAAAAAATGGGCAGAGAGTGTTCCAAGGAAGAGGGTCCTTCCCCTGCCCCTCCCTTTCTTCTCTAAGCAAACTGTTTGCTCCACCAGGCTTACCACTTTCTGACCTTCACACACAATATGGTCATGACTCTCCCATGTCCAAGAGCCTTCATTCATCCAGTCCCATCCTCATCTGCTCCTCTCATCCAGCAATTTAGCTCCTGCCCCCAGCCCAAGATCCCAGCCTCCTCCGACACACTGCAACCCCCAGCCTCCTCCCACCCACCATAGTGAGTGGATCCCAGCCTCCCCTTGCCCACCACAGTGAGTGGATCCCAGCCTCCCCCCACCCACCATAGTGAGTGGATCCCAGCCTCCTCCTACCCACCACAGTGAGTGGATCCCAGCCTCCTCCTGCCCACCACAGTGAGTGGATCCCAGCCTCCTCCTGCCCACCACAGTGAGTGGATCCCAGCCTCCTCCTGCCCACCACAGTGAGTGGATCCCAGCCTCCTCCTGCCCACCACAGTGAGTGGATCCCAGCCTCCTCCTGCCCACCACAGTGAGTGGATCCCAGCCTCCTCCTGCCCACCACAGTGAGTGGATCCCAGCCTCCTCCTGCCCACCACAGTGAGTGGATCCCAGCCTCCTCCAGTCAACAGTGAGTGGATCCCAGCCTCCTCCTGCCTATCACAGTGAGTGGATCCCAGTTTCCCCCCACCCACCACAGTGAGTGGATCCCAGCCTCCCCCAGCCCACCACAGTGAGTAGATCCCAGCCTCTCCCAGCCCACCACAGTGAGTGGATCCCAGTATCCTCCCACCTACCACAGTAAGTGGATCCCAGCCTCCCCTCATCCACCACAGCAAGTGATCCCAGCCTCCTCCAGCCCACCACAATGAGCGGGGCTCAGCCTCCTCCAGCCCACCACAGTGAGTGGGGCCCAAGTGTGTGGTGGGCTCCTGCAGCTCCAGGACTCCAGACCCCGTTGCCACAACATCAGCTGCAGGACTGGATGCACCATGGACTTTTAGCAACAAAAGAATGAATGAATGAATGAATGAATGAATGAATGAATGAATGAATGATGAACCCTATAACATGTGGCAAAATGCAACTTAAGGGAAACTCTGGGATTCCCATTCTTCTCTGGCCAACACCCCACACCAGCCTGGACAGTGGGTGCACTTGGGGGTCCTGAACATGAGCCCAGACTCTCCTCCCAGGTGAGAAGAGTGCCAATTTACAGTCTTCAAAGAGCTTCTCCATTTAGTAGTCTTAAAAAACAGCCTTACTGAAGCTCCCTCCGGCTGTTCGTTATTTAAAGATTTGGGAAGCCCTTTACTTTTATTTGTCCCTTTTATCAGAGTCTCATGAGAAAGAGAACAACTTCAAGGCCTTGCTTTCTACCCTGTGGTGGTGGAGAAGGGTGGTCAAGGAGAGAAGGGATTTAACTAGAATGGCTTCTAAGGGCCATCCCACTCTAACACTCCAGGGCTCCTCAGCCACCAGTCTTAGGGACAGTATTGTCTTGAGCAGAGGCAGTGACTTGCCAAGATCCCTTGGCTGATCAGCAGCAGGGTTGGGATTCTGATGTGGCTCTGGCCCTGGGACCCCTGTCCCACTTCCCAGTAACTGTCCAGGAAGGATGGTAAGGCTCAGCCCCTGCCAATGTGAGTCTCTCCAGCCCAGGTCACAAAGAGGCCTTAGCCTGAGGACTCAAATAACAAGTGCTCCAAGCACGGCATCCCTGCAGCCAACCTCACGTGATCAGCTTCCAGGCCTTTGCATCTCAGCCTAATGGAGCAGTCTCTGAGCACCATGAACTTTTAGCTCTCCTGAGCCCCTTGAATCCAGGGCCCCCAGAAGTAAGGACAGCAGAATGATCAATTGATAAATATCCTAGTTACCGGGGCCTCTGATGTGACCTGAGACCTGCTGACTGAGCCAGTGGAAAGGAAGGAGGCAAGCTCATGTCAGCTGACCAATCACCATGCATCAATCACACAAACTAAGTTTTTATGCATGAGGAGGTGCTGATGAGTTGGAATTTTAAGAACCAAGAAAGCTTCCAGGGTGTAGGAGTAGAGACAAGTCACCTTGCAGTTCACTTTTGTTTCCTAGGGACTTCACAGGAGTGGTCTCTGACTAGTTATGACCTCAGCAATGTATCTTTGCCCCCCAGGAAAGGCTATCAGAAGACCTTTTGTTTTCTGTATTGTATAATCCCTCAAAAAGAATCTCAAGGGCTTTCTTGGAGGAAAAGGAACAACATCACAACCCTGCAGTCCATGGGTGGGCACAATGCAGTTTTTGTGGGGACCTGGAACTAGGCCTTCACCAGAGCAGTGAACCAGCATTCACAGAACTGTGCAGGGCTTGTGTTCAACAGTGACACCTTGTGGCCACAACAGAAACCACAGTGCCTCTGGCTTGATTGAATTCTCCAGGTTTCTCTCTAGTGTCTGGAAGCAGTACCACCTCCAGGTTCTTAGGTAGTTTGGGGAGTTTGTGCCCTTCCTACAAATTGAGCTGGTGAAAACTCTTGAAGAGCAATGCCATGTAAACATCTCTCTCTATCTTCACCAAGCTGGTAAGGGGCCATTCCAACTCTGCATGCACTGTCTTGTTTAATGCTACCACCTGAGTGGTACATACCCATTGTCTGCATTTTGCAGAGGAAGGTGTTCAGAGGTTAATGACTTTCCCAAACCCATACACCATAAGTGGCAATGCTACAATTCAAGCCAGGCTAATCTGACTCCATGGTCCACAATCCTGCACCCCACAAGGCCTTGCTCTGTTTATAGCAGAAGTCAGAGACTAAAAAACATCTTAGGGTCACACTGCCTCCAGGTATTGTCTCCCTTTGGGTCCAGCCCCATTAAAGCCTCCCTGAAAACCCATCTCTATCTACACCTTCTCCAGTCAGCGTAATGCCTTTGTTATTTGATTCACATGTGGCTTGAGCCCCTTGGATCAAAGACCATATGTGCCACATGGCATAGTTTTTTCGGGTGTGTGTATGTGTGTGTGTGTGAGAGAGTGTGTATGTGTGTGTTTCATTTTGCTTAGCTAGTGCAAGAAACATGCCTAAGCAATCAGCATAACTTTTGAAAATCAATTTGTATTCTGCCAGCCTGAGTGTCATTAACAACCTCTGCTAATACAGCAGTAATGAACATCTGGAAACACAGCAGCTGCAGGGGGAATGGGGTATTAAAAAACACTACAATGACAGCTTGTTTTTCATTAGCTAGATTGGCTCTATGCAAATAGGAAAGGAAACAGGGACAAAATGGAAACCAGAGACACAGTAGGGGAAAAGGAAGAGAACGAGCTGCTATGCCCCAGGAACATGGTGAACGGGAAGTCACCCACTCTTCAGGCATTACCTACCCATCCTCTCCCAGCCAGGCCTCCCTCAGGCAGAGTGCAGATGTGCTCTCAGGCATCTCCTGGCCATCAGCCTATGACTGTCCCCAGGGTTAGCACCAGGTACAGGTGAGCTCCAGTAGGGCCACCTGGCCAGGCAGACTGTGAAGGTATCCCAGGGCAGGAGATGTTCAGGCCTGGCCTGAGGCCTGAATGACTTATGTCAGCTGAGCAATGGAAGAGAACACTCCAGGCAGAAAATGCTGCTAGTGTTGTAATCAGCCAATGGGTTCTTCCTACCCACTACACAAACAAAATCAACACACTAAGACCATGATATTGCAGTAAAGAAAGAGTTGAGTTGATGTGAGGCCAGCCACGCCATTAAGGAGACAAAGTTATTACTCAAATCAATCTCCCTGAAGGTTAGGGGTTTTCCAAAGATAGTTTGGTGGGCAGGGGACTAAGGTAGGAGGCATGCTGATTGGTTGAGTCGGAGATGAAATCACAGGGAATGGAAGCTGTCCGCTTGTGCTGAGTCAGCTCCTGGGTGGGGCCACAGGACTGGCTGGCAGGTCCAGTCATTCAGTCATCAGAAATATGAAAACCTAAAAAGACATCTCAAATGGCCAGACTTAGTGATGGCTGCAGCGGCTCATCTGGAGAGGCCACTGCCATCATGCTGGCTCCAGCGAGGCACAGCTGGGACTGCACACTCCACAGAGCCAGCAGGATCCAGGGACAAGTGGGAGCCCTGCCCCTTAAAATTTGGTTGGGTGGGAGCTCTCCAAGTGCAGTTACAGCTGCCCAAGTCATGGCTGCAGACCCGGGCCTCCCTGTGCTCTTGGAGGGACTGGGAGCAGGCAGGAGCCCTGCCCTTGACACAGCTGCAGAGCCAGGCATCTTTGCACTCTCAGGGGTCTGAGAAGGCCCCCTCCTGCCCCTGAAGGCTCAGAGATGTCTGCTCCCACTGCCTGCCTCTCCCCACTCCTGGCTCCCACTCCAATCCTGAAGTGGGGTTGGGGCCAAGCCCAGGCACTGATGTAGCCTGGCTGGCTGTGTGCACATTCAGGGCAGTGCTGACACACCAGCCCCCTGCTGGCTTGGCCCTCTCTGGACTTTGGGTGCCAAGAAGCATGGGAGGGAAGTTAAGGGTGGGCTGAAGGCAGCTCGGTGCTGGCCTACAGGCACCCCTGGCACGAACAGCCTGGGCACTATGAATGGCAGCAGGAGGCAGAGAGGCTCCTTGGTGAATGGGGGAGGGTCCCCAGCGAGGCCCCACCTTCAGGCCAGGGAGGGCCTGAAGACTGGGGGCTGGGCCACCAGTCCCACGGACCAGAGTGGGAACTTGTGGTGCCTTTCCTGGGCCTGCCCATGGCTGCCAACAGCTGCCCAACGACCAACTGAAGTGGACTTTCTCCCTTTTGAGGCCCATAAAAACCCCAGGCTCAGCTAGAGCTGAGCAGACACTGGGACAACCATCTACAGGAGCTACTCACTCCAGGAGTCTGCTTACCTCATTCTTCCTGGGCACAGGACAAGAACTTGGGACCTGCTGAATGGTAGGTCTAAAAGAGTTGTAACATAAACAGGGTTAAAACATGCCCCTTGCTCACCACATTGCAGGTGAGAAGAAGGTGAGAACAGCTGCAGCCCTTTGGGGAGCCCAGACCAGGAGTTCCTGGAAGCAGGACTGTGACTCCCTCTTTGGAGCCCTGTAGTTCCTGGATTCTCCAAGCTTCCAGGTGCTACTGTGTTCCCCAGTGGCAGCCATGGAAGCTGCTTGTGGTGTGCCTGGTCCAGCCACAACCTCACAGAGAGCCAGTGCCCATGCCGGCACCCAGAGCTGCCTGCCCTGCTGCAGCAGCCATTGTATCTGACTGGGCATGGTGGCTGGACCCCAGGCTCGTCCACTTACACTCCCTTCACTGCTCCATGCCTGGCTCTCCCTTGGCAGGCATGGGATCCAGTCTGGCAGCATGAACCAAACACAGCCTGCCAGGCCAAGAGGGTGGAACGAGCCCAGCAGGCCCGAGCAAGACTTGGGCAAAGGCATTTCCGGCTACAGAGGTTTCCAGCCAGAAAACTGACATCCCAAAGAGCCCATAACATTTAGTTCTACAATAGTGATGTTATCTGCAAGAATAATTGGGGAAGTTGCAAATCTTATGACTTCCAGAATAATGAACTGGTAATTATTGAAAATTCAAGCCCCTCTCATCCTCCTGACTTGGTGGATTTTCATTAGTTTTATAAGAACAGTGTGGGGGAAGAGTTATTATCATTTAAACTATAAATCAAATTCTCACAAAGTTAGCTTGGCCCACACCGACCCAGGAACGAGCAAAGACTGCCAACCTGTGAGGTCAGAAGCAAGATGGAGTCCACCATGTCAGATTTTTCTTACTGTCATACATTTGCAAAGGTGGTTTCAGCATGAGGGTGAGGAGCATTCTGAGAAGCCAGGGCCTCAGAGCAGGAGAAATGTCAGTCCAGAGAGCCTGAAGGCCCTGCCAGGGATGTGCACTTCATCCTGCAAGTGTAGGGGTGACATGAATCTTCTTAGAGCTACATTACAGATGGTACCAATGTGCCATTCCGTGGGGGACAGAAGTGTGAGGTCCTGCTGGTATCCAGGTCATAACTTCCCTCATCCTGCAGGGCAGGGGTCCTAGGAGCAGCCGGGCACTGCATACCCCACTGATTCATCAGGCAGCAGGACAGATGAGGTCCTGCCCCCTCGGGACCCACAGACAGGGAGCAAAAGCAGCAGATTAGCGTGGGAATCGTCCTGAGGAGGCAGGTGCTCTTTCTCCCGGAGTGGCCCAGAGTGGTTTCTCAAAGAAGACAGGCAGCACCCAAGCAGCTTCATGGGGAGGTGGGCACCAGGCAGAGGAACCCACAGGGGCAAAGCTTAGTGTGCAGAGTCTCCGCTCTGATGCCAGGGAAAGTGAGAGGCAGGCTGGCAGGTGAAGAGAGCCAGGGGGAGGGTGCCACTCCCATGCTGCCCCACAGGGCAAACACCAAGGACAACCTGGCCCAGCCCAGGAAAGCAAAGCTCCACCTGCACCCCAGGCCTCTGCAGGCAGCTCCTTCCCAGCACCCAGCACTCACACCCCAGGAGGCTGGGACAATTTGGAGGAGTGGGAGCAGGAAGCAGGGCAGCAGGAGGATCCTTCTAGCATTCTGTTCTCCTTTGGTGAGGTCTTTCCTTGCTGAGACCCTAAGCATCCTCCTTCAGTGCTTCGCGGGTTGAATCTAAAATTCATCAGAGGCTCTCGGCACATGCCTAGCCCCACACTAAGCCCTGTAAGAGGAAAAGGCACTCCCCAACCGGTTCATAACATAGTTTTCATCTCACAAGGAGGATAGGTCTCAACTCTGAAAATTTGGAAAACGCAGGAAAATACAAGGAAAATTTGAAAGTGTCCATAATCCTACTTCATTGTTGGAATTTAGGTATTTTCCTACATATACAGATATGCAGAATTATATTCAAATGGTGTTTCTGTGTTTATTTTAGTCTATAGAAGCTGGATTTTCTGCCCTTCTAAGTAGCATTGTTTTTTATTTTATTTTGTTATTGCAAGGTAGAGCAATGAGGAGTGGAGGCATAGCTGGCACTTTTGTGAACTTTTGGAACCCTTGGTTTGCAGGCTGATGATAGGTCAGCCTGCACGAAGACCCCTGCCTTGGGGAGGGTATGGAACCAGACCTCCACCTCTGCTTCCTGAGAAGTGAAGTGAGGGCCACCTGTTAGGACTTACATACCACATTATCCTAAGGAAAGGCCTACTGGTGACCTGGAGTCAATGCCAGTGTCAGGGACCAGAGAAACACTGTTTTGGGTCCAAATGTGCCACATCCTAGAGGGTCTCTGGGAAGCAATGCTGAGCATAGGAGATGACCCCAAAAGAGCTACCCTGTGCAGAAAGATACCAGCAAAGGGATCTCCCCAGTAAGAGACCAGCGTCTCCAACCAACAACCAGCAGTCGGCATGGGGTGAGGATCCTCAAACCAATGATGAAAGGGATGAAACACTGGGTGGCTCTCACTGCATGTCTAATCTTGGTTTGTTTTGATTATTGTAACTTTGTAGTAAGTTTTAAAATCAGAAAGTGTGAGTCCTCTCACTTTGTTTTTGTTTTACTTTTTCAACGTATTTTTGGCTACCTAGGGTCCAAATTCCATATGAATTCAAGGATTGTTTTTTTCATTTATGCAAAATAAGTCACTGGAATTTTGATAGAGACTGCACTGAATTGACAAATTACTCCACGAACATGGGCTGTCTATTTAACTCAGTGTTCTAAAATTTCTTTCAGCAATGTTTTATAGTTTTCACTGTACAAGTCTTTCACGTCATTGATTAAATTTATTCCTAGGTATTGTATATTTTGGATAAAATTGTAAATGAAATTGTTTTCTTAATTTCTTTTCGTATTGTTCACTGCTGGTTTATAAAATCACAACTTATTTTTGTGTATTGACCTCATGTCCTACAACTTGCTTAAATGTGTTTGTTATCTCTAGTAGTTCGTTGTGATTTATTTGGGATTTTCAACATATAAAATCATGTCATCATCAAATGGAAATCATTTCACTTCATTCTTTCCAATCTGAGTGCCTTTTCTTCCTTCATCTTGCTAACTATTCTGTCCAGGACCTCCAGTACAACGTTGAGTAGAAACAGCGAAAGGAAACAGCCTTGTCCTGCTCCTGATACGGGCTTTCAATCTTTGAGTATAATATTAGCTGTGGTTTTTTTCATAAATGTCTTTTATCATGTTAAGGAAGTTTTCTTCTCTTCCTAGTTTGCTTAGTGTTTTTATCATAAGAAGATATTTAATTTTGACACTTTTCTCCTGTTTCTATTGAGATGCATGTGGGGTTTTTTCCTTCGTTCTATTAATACAATATATCACACTGATTAATTTTCTTATGTTGAGCTATACTTGCATTCTTGGAATAAACCCCACTTGATCACGGTCGATAATACTTTTAATGTGCTGTTGGATTTAGTTGCTACTGTCTTGCTTTGTTTTGAAGATTTTTGTATCTATATTCATAAAGTATATTGGTCTATAGTTTTCTTGTGGTATCTTTCTCCAACTTTGATGTCAGGGCCTCATAGAATGTGTTAGGAAATTGTTATGAACTAAGTTATGCCCCTCAAAAATTCATATGTTGAAGCCCTAAACCCCAATCTCTCTCTCTCTCTCTCTCTCTCGCTCACTCTCTCGCACACCCATACGCCCTGCATGCAATCACAGAGGAAAGGCCATATGAAGGCAACCATCTCCAAGCCAGGAAAAGAGGCCTTCCCAGAAACTAATACTGCTGGCACTTTGATTTTAGACTTCCAGCCTTCAGAATCATGAGAAATAAATGTCTGTCATTGAGGCCACCCCAGTCTGTGGGATCATGTTATAAAAGCCCAAGAAGACTAGTGCAAAAGTATTCTCTCCTTTTCTGTTTTTTGGAAGAGTTCAAGTAGCATTGATGTTAATTTTTTTTTTAAAGTTTGGTAGAATTTACCAGTAAGACCATTTGGTGCTGGACTTTTTTTTAACTTACATTTTAGGTTCAGGGGTACATTTGAAGGTTTGTTAATAGGTACATTCATGTCACAGGAGTTTGTTGTACAGATTATCTCATCACCCAGGTGTTAAGCAAATAATTATCTTCGCTGTTCCTCTCCCTTCTCCCACCCTCCACTCTCAAGTAGACCCCAGTGTCTTGTTTCCTTATTTGTGTTCGTAAGTTCTCATCATTTAGCTTCCACTTAAAAGTGAGAACATGTGGTATTTGGTTTTCTGTTCAAGATAGGCCTTTATTTCTTTCTTTATTTTACACAGGGTCTGGCTCTGTTGCTCAGGCTGGAGTGCAGTAGTGTGATCTCACTTCACTGCAACCTCTGCCTCCTGGGCTCAAGCAATCCTCTCACCTTAGTCTCCCAAGTAGCTGGGACTACAGGTGCATGCCACCATGCCTGGCTAATGTTTGTATTTTTTGTAGAGACGGTGTTTTGCCATGTGGCCCAGGCTGGTCTCAAACTCCTGGGCTCAAGCAATCCACCTGCCTTGGCCTCCCAAAGTGCTGGGATTACAGGTTTGAGCCACTGCACTAGGCCTGGACTTCTCATTTTTGAGAGTTTTTTGATTACTGATTCAATCTCTTTACTCATTATAGGTCTGAGATTTTCTATTTCATCTTGAGTCAGTTTTGGCAATTTGTGTATTTCTAGTAGGAATGTGTTTGTTTCATCTACTTTGTCAAATTAAGTGGTGTAAAATTTTCATGATATTATCTTATAATCCATTTAATTTTGATAA
The DNA here is from genome assembly GCF_037993035.2 of Macaca fascicularis. Lineage (NCBI taxonomy): Eukaryota > Metazoa > Chordata > Mammalia > Primates > Cercopithecidae > Macaca > Macaca fascicularis. The sequence continues at coordinate 3,070,540 of NC_088386.1, forward strand.
GGTTGGTAGAAATTTTTCTACTTTAATTTCTGATTTTAATTATTTATGTCTTCTCTCTATTTCTTAGACTAGATAAAGATTCGTCAATTTTGTTGGTCATTTCAAAGTATTCGTTTTTGGGTTTGTTGATTTCTCTATTGTTCTTCTGGTCTATTTTATCTCTCTCTGCTCTAAGTTTTATTATTTCCTTCCTTCTGCTGGATTTGGATCTGGTTCTTTTATTTCTGTAGTTCCTTAAGATGTAAAGTTAGGTTAATGAGTTAAGTTTTTCTTCTTTTTTAATCTATGCATTTATGGCTATAAAATTCCCTCAGAGCACTGCTTTCACTGCATCCTATAAGTTTTGGTGTGTTGTGTTTTAGTTTTCATTCATCTCAAAGTATTTTTTCTTAGTGATTTCTTTTTTGACACCATTTGGTTGTGTAAGAATGTGTTGTTTAATTTCCACCTATTTATGTATTTTCAAGTTTTTCTGTTAACTTCTAGCTTCATTTCTCTGGGGTTGGAGAAAATACTTCGTATGATCTCAGTCTTTTTTAATTTATTGGGAATTGTTTTATGACCTAAATATCGTCCCTCCTAGAGAAAATTTCAAATGCACTTGAGAAGAATATGTATTCTGCTGCTGTTGGTACAGTACTCTTTTTTTTTTTTTTTTTTTTTTTTTTTTTTTTTTTGAGATGGAGTCTTGCTCTGTTGCTCTGTCACCAGAGCTGGAGTGCAGTGGTACAATCTTGGCTCACTGCAACCTCTGCCTCCTGGGTTCAACAAGTGATTCTCCTGCCTCAGCCTCCTGAGTAGCTGGGATTACAGGTGCCCACCACCACACAGAGTTAATTTTTTTGTATTTTTAGTAAACATGGGGTTTCACTATGTTGGTCAGGTTAGTCTCAAACTCCTGACCTCATGATCTGCCCACCTCAGCCTCCCAAAGTTCTGGGATTACAGGTGTGAGCCATCTTCCTTTTAACTTTCAACCTATTTGCATCTTGGGGTCTAAAGTGCATCTATTATAAGTAGCATATAGTTGGATCGTGTTTACTTTTAAATTTTATTTTGCAAATCACTGTCTTTTAATTGATAAGTTTAATCCATTTACATTTAAAGTGATTACTGATAATGAAGGAATTACCTCTGTCATTTTTTTTCTCAATTCTTCCAATACTGACTCATTTTGTATTCAATTGATTTCTTTTCTAGTTTGCAACCTTGTTTTTCTCTTTATTCCTTTTCTGTATTTTTTTAGTTATATAGATGATAGGTTTCTGTGTTTCCCACTCTGGCCTTGAATGCCTAGTCTCGCCTCCTTATGCACCGGGACAACAGACCTGAGCCACCACAGCTCCCTCTGTATTTTTTTAAATATATTATCTTAGTGGTTGCTAGGAGTTGCAGTTAACATTCTACATTCATAAAAATGCAGTTTAAATTGCTGCCAACTTATAATAGCTTCAATAGCATTCCTTAACTTTATTCCTACACTGATCCATCTTTGTATTGTGTTGTCATAAGTCATATCTTTATAAAATATATACTTGTGTGTTCATTAACATAGATTCATAATTATTGTTTTATTTGTTTTTCTTATACATCATATAGGGAACAAAAAGGGGTTTTACAAACCAAAAAATACAATAATACTAGTTTCTACATTTACCTATGCAGTTACTTTTGCTGAAGAGCCTTATTTCTTTTTTCCGTTTTTATTATTTTTTCTTTTTCTTTTTTTTTTTGAGACAGAGTTTCACTCTTGTTGCCCAGACTGGAGTGCCATGGTGCGATCTCAGCTCACCACAACCTCCACCTCCCAGGTTCAAGTGATTCTCCTGCCTCAGTCTCCCGAGTAGCTGGGATTACAAGCATGTGCCACAATGCCCAGCTAATTTTGTATTTTTAGTAGAGATGGGGTTTCTCCCTGTTGGTCAGTCTGGTCTCAAACTCCTGACCTCAGGTGATCCACCTGCCTTGGCCTCCCAAAGTGCTGGGATTACAGGCATCAGCCAATGTGCCCAGCTGGAGAGACTTATTTCTTCCTACAGCTTTGAGTCACCTTCTAGTGCCCTTTCACTTCAATCTGAAGTACTCACTTTAGCATTTATTGTAGGGCAGGTCTATTACTGACAAACTCACTTACCTTTTGTTTGTCTAGGAATCTCTTAATTTATCCATTTCTGAAGAACAATTTTGCCAGATATAGAATTCTTAGATGACAGGGGTTTTTTCCTCAGCAACTTAAATATATTATCTCACAGCCTTCTGATCACCATAGTTTCTGATAAGAAATTGGCTGTTCATCTTATTGAGTAGCATACACGACAAATTATTTCTCTCTTACTGTTTTCAAGATTTTTCTCTTTGGCTTTAGCTTTTTACAGTTTGATTATAATGTGCCTCAGCATTGTTCTCTTTGAGTTTCTCCTGCTGGGATTTCTTTAAGCTTCTTGGATGTGTAAGTGTGCCCTTCATCAAATTTGAGGAGTTTTCAGCCATTGTTTCCCCAAATATCTTTTCTCCTTTTTCTCTAGCTTCTCCTTCTAGAACTCCCATAATGTGTATATTAATATTTGTCCACTTGATGCTGTCCCATAGACTACTTAGCTCTATTCAGTTTTCTTCATTCTTTTTTCTTTCTGCTGCTGGGACTGGGTAATTTCAATTACTTATCTTCAAGTCATCTGCCTACTCAAATCTTCTGTGGAAGCTCTCTAGTGATTTTTTTTTTCTTTTTTTTTAGCTATGGTATAATACTTTTCAGCTCTAGAATTTCTATTTGGATCTTTTTTATAATTACTATCTCTTTATTGATATTTCCTACTTTTTCAGACATCATTTTTTCTGATTTCCTTCACTTCTTTGTCCATGGTTTCCTTCAACTCATTGGGTATATATAAGAGTTAATTTAAAGTCTTTGTCTGGTAAGTTCAATGTCTGGACTTTCTGGAAAATGTTTTTGTTCACTTCTTGTTTTCCTGGTGAGAACTGGGACATTTTGAATATTATAATACAGTAATTTTAGAAATCAGATTCTCCCCTCTTCCCATAGATTGCTATTTTATTTGTTGAAGGCTGCAGTCACCCTGTTTACTAACGTTTCTTTACTATTTTTGCAAAATCTATATGCCTAGTTGTGTGTGGTCACTGAAGTTCCTGTTCCATTATCTGTTTGGTCAAACAGTGACCCGATAGGGAATTATTTGAATTCCTGGATACAATACAAAAATGGGGAAAAGTATGTTTTCTCTCTTTTAATTCTTTGGAGAGGTGCTACTTCAGCCAGAGTGGGTTGAAACAATGGCCAGCCTCTATGTTGGTCCCTCAGTGAACCATCAGCAGAACAAAATACACTACCCCATTTTGGAGGACAAAGTTTATTGCTCACCCTGGCATCAGCAGGCCACACAAGGAATGCCAGCTATCTTTCCTCCAGCTACCTGCCTATAGGCCGGGGATGGAGGATGGTAGCTGCTACATGAAATACCAAATTTTACCAGCCCTTTTCTTCATCAAGTACTCCCCTGGATGCTGCAAGTATTTGACTAAATCCCAGAGCTCCAAAATCACTAATTCTGACAGTTCTTGCCAGCTCACCAGTTGTTTGGTGGAAGGATGAATTCCTGGAGCTTCCTACCTTGTGCCATTTTCCATGACATATAACTGGTTGTTATTCTACCATTTTGTGGATCATTGGTCATTTTTCCCACAGTTATTATTGTATCCAGGTTTTCTATGTCTTTGGGAATACTCTTTGGTCATTTATATTCATCTGCAAGATCACCTATTGAATTGTATTTGGCAATTTCCTAACCCTTTTTTAGTCTCCTCCACATCTGAGATACTTCCCCCCACCCTTCCAAATCCCTATGCTTTAGGCTTCTTGCTCTCCACCATGAGGATGCAATGCTTTGGGTCATAAGGTTTGACATACAATGAAAGTTTTTTTTTTTTTTTTTTTTTTTTTGGAGACGGAGTTTCACTCTTGTTGCCCAGGCTGGAGTGCTATGGCACAATCTTGGCTCACTGCAACCTCTGCCTCCCAGGTTCAAGTGATTCTCCTTCTCAGCCTCCCAAGTAGCTGGGATTACAGGCACAAGCCACCACACCCAGCTAATTTTTGTAATTTTAGTAGAAATGGGGTTTTACCATGTTGGTCAGGCTGGTCTTGAACTCCTGACCTCAGGTGATCCACCCACCTCAGCCTCCTGAAGTGCTGGGATTACAGGCGTGAGCCACCATGACCAGCCTGTTTCTAATTATAGTTATATTTCCAAAGTTTTTGCAGCCTCCTTTTTATTAATTAGAGTGAATCCAAGTTTAGCTCTGAATCAATCATGCTCCACTCACTTGCATTCTGGGAGAGTTTCCTGAGTGTTTGAGGAATTGAGCTCCCTGGAGGGAGTGTGGGCTTACACATTAACCCCGGGTCCTCCCATAGAGAACTGTTCTTCCTGCAGTGCCATCCATCATATGTATACTGGGCAAACACACTGGGGCCAGCAGCACCAGCTAGTGATTTATTTCTTTTGTTGAGGGTTTCCAAAGAACCAGTTGTGGTATTTATTTATGATTTGGGGTTTTTAATTCATTAATTCCTATCTATCAATTCCTTTGTCTTGTTTTCTTTATATTTACTTTATTCTTCTCTTATTAATTTGAATTGAAAACTTACCTTATCTAATTTTCTTCTGTTCTTCATAACATTGAAAAGCATTTAAGGTCATGAATTTGCTTCATTATAACTTTGACAGCTCTCCTAGCTCTTGATATATAGGGTTTTCACATTGCTGTTTTCTTAGTATTTTGCAATTACAGTTTTAAATTCCTCTTTGATTCAAAAGCTACTTAGAAAACAGTTGCAGTGTTTTCATGTTTATGTTTAATTTTCACACGGATGGAGGTTTTTGGTTTCTCTTTTGTTGTTAATCTCCATTTTTGCTGTACTGGGTCAAAGCACTGACCTGTACAATTTCTATTAGGGGAAATCTACTATAATTTTTTTTTTCTTACTTTGTTGCCTAATGAATGCAATATTTTTGTAAGTGTCCCATGGGCACCAGAGAAGAACTGGGCTTCTCAGCCTGAAGGGCATGGAGTTCAATATGTAAACTATTAAGTCATCTTACTGATTACATTAATCAGAATCCCCACATTCTTATTGTCCCCACATTCTTACTGACTTCTCAGGCCCTTAGGGAACTATGTTATGGTTTTCCACTCTTACTGTGTATCTTTCAGGTTTTCCTTATGTTCATGGGTGCAGTTGGAGGGAGCCGATATCAACCTAGGGCCCAACATTGCTCTGGAATCCTGTTGTTTAGGGCAGATAAGTACAATTGCCAAACGTCCCTGAGCAAAGGAGAAGCAGCACATCCAGGGATAGTGGCAGGAGCCCCTCTATGCCCTAGAGCCGGACACCGCCCACCCCCCCCACCCACCCAAGGGAGGTGACACTCTTGCCTGGGACCCGCCACTCACAGGACATTCTCAGGCTGCCTGTGTTCTGCTCTGGGGCATGGCCAGCATGTTAGGGGATTTCCCAGATTCCAGGGCTTTGGACAAGCACCTATAGAAACTACCTGGGGAGTTGTACAGAAATATGACACCAAGTTAAGGAATCTGAAATTATACACAGCCCCTACTGAAAACCTTCCCCCAAGTCTACCCCTTTATAGCTTTAGCTCCTCTGTCTCCTTCTTAGAAGGGTGCTAATCCCAGGATATACATACAAGAATGTATAGTGGAAATGCCCATATTAGCCAAATATTGGACACAAGGTATATGGCCATCGAAAGTAGAGTGGATAGAGTACATTCACACATTGGAGTGCCATAGAGCAAAATACAGAAGCGGCAGCACCTACAACACAAATAGGCAGGCATGTGGCAGACCCACACACCCTGAACCTCGGCCTCCATTGGGGCTGTCTTAGTGGGCTGCAATGCCATAACAAAATTCCACAGACCAGGTGGCTTTAACGACAGACACATTGCTCACATTACTGTGGGCTGGAAGTCCAAGATCAGGCTGCCGGCTTGACTGGGCTCTGGTGATGAGGGCCCTTTTCCTGGCTTGCAGATGGCCGCCTTCTCATCGAATCCTCACATGGCAGAGAGAGAAAGAGACAGAAAGAAAACTCTCTGGAGTCTCTTCTTAGAAGGGCACTAATCCCACCATGAAGGCCTCACCCTCGTGATTTCATTTAACCGTAATTACCCACCAAAGGACTCACTGCCAAATAGCATCACATTGGGAGTTAGGGTTTCAACTCGTGAATTTGGAAGAACACAGTTCAGCCCCTAGCAGGAACTCCAGGACATCCCCTGCACTGGGCCTGGACAAGCACCCATTGAGTCCAGACCTTCGGCTAAGGACCTGCTGCCCGCTAGGTCCTGGTCAGCACAGGCTCAGTCATCACTTGGGTTGGTCTGCGCGTGGTGATGAGATCTCTGCACACTCACCCAGCCCGGTCAGCATGCGGGAAAGGTTTATGGTGGGCAGTTCCTGAGAGCAGGAGCAGACAGTAGCAGGCAGGAGGCAGAAGAAGGGACAGCACAAGCAAGCCAGGGGTGTGCATGATGGGGGGACTGGGCAGGGCCACAGCGTGAAGCACAGGTCAGGAGGGGCAGGAGATGGGACTAGAACTGTAGTCTGAGACCTGGAGGCTGTGAGCACCAACTGGCAGCCTCCATCTCCATCCATGCTTAGCAAGAGGGAGGAAGGCACCTTGGAGGGTTTTTGCCGGGTGGCCTGGTGGGGCCTGTGTGGGCAGTGTCCCCAGCCCTAAGATGGGGCTCACAGGTTCTGAGCTGCAACAACGGGACCCCTTGGGCCCACAGGGCTCAGGCTGGAGTACGGGACAGCAGCAGTTGGAGTTCATGGTGGAAGCAAAGAGGAAGAATGGATTTGAGAAGGACTGAGAGCTTTTATTTTTAGATGGAGTCTTGCTCTGTCGCCAGGTTGGGGTGCTGTGGCGTGATCTCATCTCACTGCAAGCTCCGCCTCCCAGGTTCAAAGGATTCCCCTGCCTCAGCCTCCCGAGTAACTGGGACTACAGGCATGTGCCACCACGCCCGGCTAATTTTTTGTATTTTTAGTAGCGATGGGGTTTCATCATGCTGGCCAGGATGGTCTGGATCTCCTGACCTCGTGATCCACCCACCTCAGCCTCCCAAAGTGCTGGGATTATAGGTATGAGCCACTGCCCCCGGCCAGGACGGAGAGCTTTATTGTTGGTTGGGCAGAGTGGGAAGGAGCGAGAAGAAACTGGTAGGGAGCCAGGCATCAAGCTATTGAGCAAGAAATGGGATGTCAGTTGGGAGGGACAGAACACCGGAAAAGGGGAGGCAGGAGGATGAGGGTCAGTGTGTCCTGAGACGTGCTGAGTTTGATGAGCCTATGGGAATTTGTCATGCCAGACCCCTATTAACCTCAGCACAGATGGCACCAGGGTCAAGAGGCCAAAGAAGAGACCCAGAGCCAGCAAAGGAGACATGGGGTTTTTTGAAGGGAACTTCCATACCAGGCAGTCCAGTGGTGGCGGGCTGGACAGGAGAACTGCCACTGTTTGTAAAGAGCATGCAGTTTATATAGCATTTTCACTGAGCACCCTTCCCCAACAACTCCTGCCTGGTAACCTTCATTTAACCCAAAGCAAAGGGTCTGGATCCCCTGTATGGTCTGTGTTCCACAGGACGGGACAGGGTCTTAGATGTTTCTCATAGATAAGGAATGAATCTCCGGGTTGGCCAATCCCGAGCTCCTTAGCTCCGAACTCCCAACACACATTCAGGTGTGTCTGCCATACCGGGTCATTCTCAGGGTATGCTTAAGTTATTGCTCTCAGGTGCATCTGCCATACAGGGTCATTCTCAGGGTATGCTTAAGTTATTGCTCTCAGGTGCATCTGCCATACAGAATTCCAGCAGAAACACCCAACGGGAGCAGTGGGTCTGGAAACAGGAATGTGGCCAGAGCTGAAGCGGCTGTCCTGGGGGAGGGCTGCTATTGCTGTGGGGGTGTGCCTGAGAAGAGTAGCAGGGGAGGACACAGGCCACCAGCAGGTCGAGGGGGGCAGGGAGTTAAGGTCCGGTGGGAAGGAGTGTGGAGGTCAGGAAGTGGCCAGCCAGAAGACATGAGATGGAGAAGCTACATGTGGGGACTCTGATGCAGGGCATGCATGGGGCCCCGCAGGATGACATCGGATCTGTCCACTGCTCCACAGCATTTCCTGACTGCCTCCATCTACCCTGAAGACCCACCTGCCCTGGGATTTCCTCTGGATCTGGCTGACCAGATGCCCTTGTGGGATCCTGGAGGCTGGAGGAGAGTGGATGCTGAGACCCAGGCCTCCAGCTCTCACCCTGCCAGGCCACAGAGGTCAGGGCTGTCAGGTTCTAATCCCAAACTGAGGTCTGAGGGGAGTTGGTGGGTGGGTGGCGGGTAGCTGGAAAACATACTCAAGGAATCATAGGCAATTTCCACGTGGCTTTATTCTCTCTCCGGGCGTGAGCCATATATGTCCAGCACCAGCAGTACCTTTTACAGACAATAGCGGCTCCGGGTCAACCATGGGCTCACGTAAGTGGTCACTTAATGCATCTCACATGGCGTGGTTACACAATGTGTGGAGTTGTGCACCTTCACTCCAAACCTGCTGAGTCATGCTGTGCCAGAGGGCCACCTTGGCCTACTCCTGACTGAAGTGCACCCATTTCCCTTACAACTGAAGCTCTGGCTTCTGTGAGCAGCTGTTCCTACAACCAGAGCTTCCCCTGGATTCTGGTTCAGCCCCTGCCTGGTTCCACAGCATGCCCACAGGTCCCTCCACCCCACCCTGCTGTCCTCAACAGTCCCCTCATCAACCCCTGCTCCAGCACCCAGGTTGAGTGTGTCCTCTGTTTCCTGCTGGAACTCCTTCCAGTACATCACTTTCATGCCAAGCTATCTCAGACAAGGCTCTTTTATTTGCAAGGGAGAAAAGTATGCCTAAGCCACTGTATCAGGGGCTCTAAGATTACTCTCAGGCTTGACGATTCTCTATCACGAAGGGCTCACAGGACTCAGGAAAAGGTGTCATAATCACCTTTATGGTTTATCTCAGTGAAAGGATATGGACTCAAACAACAGAAGGAAAAGGCACATGAATGACATCCAAGAGACACCAGGTGTGAGCTTCCAGGGGTCTCCTCTCAGTGGAGTGTGACATGTTTTCTTGGTTCAGGGGTATACTGTTATACTCCCAGCAACGATGTGTGACAACTGATGTGAAGTGTTCTCACAGGGAAGCTCATCCAAGCCTTTGTGTCCAGAGGTTTTATTGGAGGACAGTCACATCAGCATGCAGCTTCTGCATGACCGACCTCAACTACTCAGACTCCAGCCTGCCTCCAAGCAAAAGCAGGGGTTCACCACACAGCACATTGTCAGGATAAACTTACCTGGTCAAACTGGCATGCAAAAACTCAAAGCTTCAGGCATGCAAAAACACTTAGAAGCAGAATATTCTAAGATGTTGCAGGTAATCTTCCAGGAGAAGGCAAGGGCCAGTACTGAAGACAGAACTTTATTTGGAAAGTGCAGGATTTGAGCAACTCAAGCCTCCTGAGTTACCTCTTTCCTGCCCAGTATCAAAGCAGACTATTATAAGGACTACCCAGAGACTAGGCAGAGCTAATGACTGGGGAAGCAGAACAGAGGGGAGAAGGCATCAACCACCAGGGTTCCTTCCTCTCTCTTGCAGGGGCCACCTAGTCTCTCCTACTTCTTCCTGCCCTCCACTTTCTTGTCTTCCCTCCTCTTCTCCTTCCCTCTTCTCTCCTCCACACCCTACCCTTTCCTTCTCTCTCTATCTCTCTCCCTCTTCCTCTCTCTTTCCTTCCCTTCCTCCTGCTAAATACCGTCATCCTCCTCTTCTTACAGGCATAGGAGCCAAAGGGGGCAGCTCCAGCCCACCTGCCCTACATATTCTCTTGGTTCAGGTACGACTGCGGTTGTCTGAGGCTAAAAGAAAAACAAACAGGTTTTCTCTATACACACAACAATGCTGATAGCAAGTGTGTGGAGGTTTTTTCCACATCAACCAATTTTCCAATTCTCTGTGGACACCAACCGGTGTCCTATCATTTAACTCAATTCTGGCATTAATTGCCCAGCGTTAGCACAGACCCCACAGGCGCAGGGCCATACGACTTCCCCAGACTTCAGAGGACACTTGCAAACCCCAGGTTGTCACCTGTGCTTCTGACCAACCAGAAATAAATCAAAGGTTTCTTCAACCCCCTCCTCATGTTCAATAATTTACTGGAACAGCTCACAGAACTCAGGAAAAAATGGTTTACTGTTTATTATACGGTTTACCTACCAATTTATTACAAAGGATAGAACTCAGGAACAGCCAGTAGGAGCTACGGGGGGCCTTTCATGAACCCAGAAGCTCTCCAAATCCCGTCATGTTGGGGTTTCACAGAGGCTCCATTACATAGTTGCGATTGATTAAATCACTGGCCACGAGACTGAACTTGATCCCCGGCCCCTCTTCCCTGCCAGCAGGTAGGGGATAGGCTGAAAGTTCCAACCCTCTAATCACACAGCTGGTCCAGCCCCCTCCTCCAAGAGTCACCTCACTGGCATAAATTCAGGTGGGATTGAAAGGGTCTTCCTGTGATAACAGAAGGTGCTCCTCTCACCCCCATCACTCAGAGAACGCCAACGGTATTAGGAGCTCTGTGTCAGGAACCAGGGACTAAGACCACATATGTATTTCTTACGATGCCACAACACCGCAGATGCCCAATTCCAAATGGCTGGGAGAGAGAACCTGAGGGGACCACTGGGGTCAGATGCCCACACCTGGTCCAGCCAGCCACGTCAGAGAAGGGAGTGTACAGAAAGGTCGTGTGGAATGGGGACACTCCCCAAAGCATGTCTGCTCAACAGGCACAGTGCTTGGCACCAGCCATGGCCAGAGAGATCCAGGAGCTCACAGAACTGTGGGGGAGGAATGGAGAGGCCAAGCTACCCATGCCAGCTAGAGAAGTCATCAGCTAGCACCCTGGCAGTGCAGGAGACTGGAAACCAGCTAAGGCGAGCTCAGGCAAAAATTATATGGCCTCACTGCCCTGAGGGGCACTTTGGTCTGATGCTGTTACCAAGGCTCCTTGGTGGACATAACTGGCCCCGGGGTAAGGGGCAGGTAAACTTGAGCAGGAGCACAGGCGATGCCATAAAGAAAGGGACCCAGAGGCCAAGCTGCAGGCTTTTTATCCCACATTATTAGGACCCTTTGGACAGAAAAGTAAGGATCACAGGATGAAAAGGACACCAAGGACCCCCCACAAGAGCCATCAGCTTTAAGGAAGAAAGAGACTGGTGGGTAATGGAGGCTGGTGGGTAATAAAGGCTCATATGTAATAGAGGCTGGTGGATAATAGAAGCTGGAGGGTAATGGAGACTGGTGGGTAATGGAGGCTGGTAGGTCATGGAGGCTGGTAGGTAATTGAGGCTGATTGGTAATGGAGGCTGGTAGGTCATGGAGGCTGCTGGATAATAGAGGCTGATGGGTAATGGAAGCTGGTAGGTCATGGAGGCTGATGGGTAATGGAGGCTGGTATGTAATGGAGGCTGATGGGTCATAGAGGTTTGTGAGTAATGGACGCTGGTGAGTAATGGAGGCTGAGGGTAATGGAGGCTGGTAAGTCATGGAGGCTGGTAGGTAATGGAGGCTGGTGGGTAATGGAGGCTGGTAGGTCATGGAGGCTGGTAGGTAATTGAGGCTGATGGGTAATGGAAGCTGGTGGGTCATGGAGGCTGATGGGTAATGGAGGCTGGTGGGTCATAGAGGTTTGTGAGTAATGGAGGCTGGTGAGTAATGGAGGCTGGTAGGTCATGGAGGCTGGTAGGTCATGGAGGCTGGTGGGTAATGGAGGCTGGCGGGTCATAGAGGTTTGTGAGTAATGGAGGCTGGTGAGTAATGGAGGCTGGTAGGTCATGGAGGCTGGTAGGTCATGGAGGCTGGTGGGTAATGGAGGCTGGTATGTAATGGAGGCTGGTGGTTAATAGAGGTGTGTGAGTAATGGAGACTGGTTAATAATGGAGGCTAAGAGTAATGGAGGCTGGTAGGTCATGGAGGCTGGTAGGTAATGGAGGCTGGTGGGTAATGGCGCCTGGTGGGTAATGAAGGCTGGTATGTAATGGAGGCTGACGGACTGAGGATCTGTGGGAGGCTGAGTGGGGTGAGGCTGAAGCCACCGGGCAGCTGCTTTGGCCTGAGTGCAGATGGAGTGGGGGAGCTGTCCTGTAGGGAGAAAAGAGAAAACACAGCAGCAGTGCACAAGTGACTGTGCTAGGACTGGCCACTGGGCAGGTGAGAGAAAGTGTGCAGGAAGTGAGGGGAACAGGCTGGACAAGCCACCAACAGGCTACACAGGACCCATGCTCAGCGGTGACACTATGTGGTGGGGCCAGACAGCCACAGAAGAAAGGGGACTAAGTTCTTAAGTGGAGTAAGACCAGGACAGCCAGAGGGCGGGGAGGCCTCACCTGGAGGGAGAGGGGCTGGAAATCCTCCCAAATAAGGTTGGGGAGGTTCAAGCCCTTAGCTGGAAAAATAAAAATGAGAACACGTATCTGCATGCAGCTGGGAAAGTGGGCAGGAGCTCACCCACCTAAATGCCGGGCACAGAAGGCACCTGCCTCCTTGCCTCTCCTGCCCTCCACTTCTGAAACCCAGCCTCGAGACTCATCCTCGTTACTCTCACAACAGGTGAGGCTGGGACTGGATCAAAGGCTATTTCTTCCAAGAAAATGTATTGCTGAACACAAAAAAACCAAAACACAGAACATCTCAGGGTGACATTCTGGCCTTAGGAAATGGGAGCCCTGTTAAGGCCAGAGGGCCCTTCCTGCTGCCACTACCAGAAGCTGGGCTGGTCCCAACCCAGTCACAGGGTCACAAATAGTAAATATGTCCACAGCACTTTCCAACATCATGGTGCCACTGGCTCACAGAAGGCTTCTGGGCCACCTGACCCAGCCCCTCCAGCGGGGACGCTGGGGCCCCCAGAAACCGGCGTGGCCCTCGCACAAGTCTCCAGCACTGTCCTTCTTACCCATCCCCCAGGCGAGGCACTTAACCCCCGTGAGCTGCTGTTTATCCATCAGTAAAATGGATAGAATAATATCAATCTCACCAGGGTGTTATTTAGATTTATTTATTAATGCTGGCAATATACTCAGAGCCCTCAAGATTAAAGCAATAGATCATCAGGAAATATTATGGCATCCTGTTGCCATAGCGATGGTTCAATTCTTCCGGCTCCTCCTTGAGCCCTGCTGCAGCATCAGGCTCAGAGGGTCTGGGGAGCAGAGCTGCACCAACCAGGGCATTAACACTAACAACAGTGATAATTAAATTACACAGAGAGGAAGCCCATGAAATATGTATGGGAGAGAAATGGATTTGATTCATTTAGGCAAATGGGCATGTTTTCCCATTAGAAATGGCTCCCTGGAGCCTGTGGCTGGCTCTCTGCAGCACTCATGTCTTTAGATAAAGCAGGGATTGGGGGTTCTGGAAGATGCCTCAGTCAGGGGTAGAAGTAGGGCAGAGATCCAAATTCTGTGCAACCTTCCTGAAAACACAGCCGCTGCCCCAGGCCCGGGGGGGTGGGGCTCTTACTGCAGAAAGACCCGGGGTCTGGCCCTCACCCAGCACTCATGAGCAGCTTCCACAGCTCCCTAGCTGGCTCTTCTGTAAAACGGGGTGACACTGGGGGTGACCTGGGATTGTTGTGATAACTCAAGAGGCAGCCACTCCTCCAATGGTGACCCCTGAAGGAGTGGGGCTGTCTGTGCTGAGGAGATGTCCAGTCTCAGAGCTGAGGCAGGAAAGTTGTCTGCCTGCCATTGGCCGTCCAACACACCGTCCAGTGACAGCATACAGCAGCCTCTTGGCACAGAGGCATCAAAGAGGCCTGTGACGCAGAGGCATCAAAGCTAGGTGCCTCTCCCAGTCTTCTTCACCCGTTCCTTGCCCTCACCCTCCCAGGCTAGCCCAGCCCAGGCCACCCTTCTGGGCAGCCATGTCCACCCTGAGTAGCCCTGCCTCTGCAGAGGCCTTAGGGACAGAGACCAAGCCTCGTTTGCCTGCTCCCTTCCTGTCCAGGATGGACTGAGCCTCAGCCACGACTTTCTGATCCCTGAGACAGATGTCGCTGTCCTGTTGGGAGCCGCTACAGCCTTGGCCAGGAGCCTGAAGTAAGCCTGACGCCAGAGGCCTGGGCCCCTGAAGGGCAGGGCTGGGAGTCAGACACACGCGCGTCTTCGGAGGTCCAGTACTTCCCCACCAGCTCTGGGAAGACGGTGCCACAGTCCCACTAAGTCTGCCCTCTATAGACAGCCTTCCCTGGGATGGCTCAGTTCAGACCAGGAGGGTCAGGCTAGGAGCACGGGGGCCCAGGCCCACTCCCAGAGGCTTCTCTCCCCAGCAAGGCCACCATCCACTGCACCTCCACACATGCAACTGGAAAGGGCTGACTGTGCCTTGGGCCCACCGCCCTCCTTTCTTGGTTACAGTCTCCTGGCAGAGGCTCCACCGTCCAAAAAGATCTCGGGAAAGGCCCCTCCAGCACCTGAGGTTCATGCCATGGAGGGAATTCGAATCCCCATGGTAACTGCGAGAACAAGCAGTGCTCAGTGTGCACTCTACCCCAAGACAGCCCCCGAGGCGGTGCTGTTACCACGCCTGCTTTACAGGTGAAGAAACTGAGGCTCAGTGAGCCAGTCACCACGCACAGTCAGAGGGCACCAGCCGGACAGGACTCAGATCCAGCTCGGGCCCCTATCCCAGGAAGATTCGTGTCCATCGCTGACAGAGGACTCCGTCCTTCGGCAAACCCCAGGCCCGTGCTTGTGTGTGCTGGCGTGGACACCCTGACTCAGTCGCTTGCTGCATCCCTCAGCTGCTCAGCCCAGGCAACATCTCCAGCCCCTCGGGGTTTTACACGTCCTCTGCCATCTGCGTGTGCCTGTGATGACCAGGTGGGAGCAGCTCTTGAGGACCAAGACAGCATGCCAGCACACAGCTCCTAAGGAGCCTGGGTCTCACTGACCTACACAGCCAGGCCCATGAATACTCACCCATGTGGCCAGGGAAGGTTGGGGGTGCCTCCCCATCGGGCCCCTGGGCTACCGCCAAGCTCTGAGGTTGACAAGGGGCACCCTGACCCGAGAAGTCGCTGCCTGGGTCTGGTTCTGACATCATCCTGGGCGGCTGCCAACTCTTCTCATGGCTGGGCCCCTCCAGACCAGGAGCTTCTCATAGGCAGGGATGGAGCCTCATTCACCCGGGGCCTGACCCTGCCACCCGAACTCCCTGCAGGGGTCGAACCAGCTCTCTCTCTTCCCGCCTTGGAGAGGTTCAGAAGGACTGACAGCCCCCTTCCACTAAGGCCCCCAGCCCAGACCCGTCTCCCATGGCTCAGGGTTAGTGAGCAGAAATGGCCAAGGCCTTGCTCTCAGGCACTCTAGCCACTCAGCAGCACCCCTCACCCTTGCCAAGGACTAGGCACTGTTCTGGGCATGGAGGAGACTGGGAGAACAAAACAAATCAAAACCCCAGCCCTAGAGAGGTTCACATTCTAGTGAGGGAAAGAAAAGACAGCCATCTCCATGGGACATCACTGAGCACTGTGGCAAGAGGATGCAGCAGGGCAGGGGGCAGTGCTGGAATGACAGGGAGGCGGTAGCGTGTGCCAAGGCCCTGTGGCACAGCCTGCCTGAAGTGTCCAGGTAAACGAAGAGCACCTGGGCTGAGCTCCTGGGGCCCTGGTGGGGACCTAGTACCTGCCAGGTCCTTCATAGCCACCATGTCCCTGGAGCCCCACAGTCATCCCACGAGGGTTAGCCCTGTTTTGCTGTTGAGGAATCTGAGGCCCAGAGATCTTCAGTGGCTTTCTAAAGGTCACCTACAGTGTGTGATTTGATCCCAGTCCACCTGGCTTCAAAGCCTGTGTGTATCCACCTGCCCCCACCAAAACGGAGTAGGTCCCGCCCCCCACCTGCCCCCACCATAACGCTGTGGGTCCCGCCCCCCACCTGCCCCCACCATAACGCTGTGAGTCCCGCCCCCCACCTGCCCCCACCATAACGCTATGGGTCCCGCCCCCCACCTGCCCCCACCATAACGCTGTGGGTCCCGCCCCCCACCTGCCCCCACCATAACGCTGTGGGTCCCGCCCCCCACCTGCCCCCACCATAACGCTGTGGGTCCCGCCCCCCACCTGCCCCTACCATAACGCTGTGGGTCCCACACCCCCACCTGCCCCCACCATAACGCTGTGGGTCCCTCCCCCGCACCTGCCCCCACCATAACGCTGTGGGTCCCGCCCCCCACCTGCCCCCACCATAACGTTGTGGGTCCCGCCCCCCACCTGCCCCCACCATAACGCTGTGGGTCCCGCACCCCACCTGCCCCCACCATAACGCTGTGGGTCCCGCCCCCCACCTGCCCCCACCATAACGTTGTGGGTCCCGCCCCCCACCTGCCCCCACCATAACGCTGTGGGTCCCGCACCCCACCTGCCCCATCATAACGCTGTGGGTCCTGCCCCCCACCTGCCCCCACCATAATGCTGTGGGTCCCGCCCCCCACCTGCCCCCACCATAATGCTGTGGGTCCCGCCCCCTGACCTGCCCCCACCAAAACGCAGTAGGTTCCACCCCCCACCTGCCCCCGCCATAATGCTGTGAGTCCCGCTCCCTTCCTTCCCCCACCATAATGCTGTGAGTCCTGCCCCCCACCTGCCCCCACTGTAACGCTGTGGGGTTCGCTCCCCATTGCCTTGCCCAGGCCCAGGTGTTGATGATCCTCCCGAGGAATGAATGAGTGGATGAATGAACACTGAGATGCACCTGGGTGCGGTGGCCTCCTGAGCCCTGCTGACAGGGGAGATGGTCTGCCTGGGCAGGGGACTGGCCCGGGCTCTCTTCAGAGCAGGCAGCACCACTCACAGGGGCCATGGCTCGCAATGTGTCCACTGCTGCCAGGCAGCCTCAGCCAAGCCCAAGGGAAGCAGAACAGTGGCCTCTGGTCAGTGTCCCTTTGCCAGCTCCAGGCCTAGGGTGGGCACTGTGGGTGAGCAGCACGGGCCATACCCCACCCAAAGGTGCCTCCCCACACCTGGACTGACGGCCCCTGAAGGGTGGTAGCAGGGAAAGACGCCGGGACCCCGAGTGCTCCTATCCCTCTCTCCAGCCTCCCCATCTCCTGCCTTCACCCTGAGAGTCCCAGCCACACTGGGCTCCCACTGGTTTCCTGCAGGGAGCCTCTTGGCCAGGGGCCGGGCAGGGTGTCCCTCCACCTAGAAGGTTCTACATGGCCACTCCTGAGACTCATCTCAGGCACTGGCTTCCCCAGGCGGCCTCCCTGACCCAAGGGCTCTGTCAGGTCCCTCTGGGCTTCCCCTCTCATCACCCGGCCCACGATGGGGTGGCTGCTTGTCAAGGCTGCAAGGCTCACTGCAGATGTTGTCCGGGGAACGGCCGCAGACAGCTCATCCTGCCGCCCTCTGTCTCCAGAAAGCCACCAGAAAGCGTCTGGGGATGGAACCAAGCCGCCTCTGCTCGTCTCCGGCAACGTGTTGGCTTTTTCCGAGAGTGCTGCAAATCCATTTCCCTGACAGTGATGGGAATGGGTATTGTCAGCGGCGGGAGGGCACATTATGAATGATTCCACTTGAGTCCATTTTTAAAAGGAGGAAATCAATATGCGCTTCCCAGCAGCGTCCGCTCCCCTCCCTTGACCTCTCTGCTCAGCCACCAGCTGCTCCCTGCCGCCACCCTCTCTCCTCCTTCCTTCCCAGAAGGGGCCAGCCCTTTCTGGGAACGGCCGCCAAAGCCTCAGGGAAATTGGGCTTCTCTTCCGGGGAAGCTGCTGGGTGCAGGTCCGAGGGTGGAAGAAGCGGATCTCCCAGGAGGGTCTGTGCTGGAGGAACTCCCAGGACTCTACGTGCATGAGCCTTGCCTGCCTTGCATTGACCCCAACCAGCATTCACACACGTTGTCTGCAAAACTCATGGGAACACCAAGATGGCAGGCTTAGGATCTGCCCTAGAATCCACCTGAGGGGCAAGGAAACAACCTCAGAGGCGAAGCAATACCCACAGACACACAGCTCAAAGGTGGCAAAATCTGGATGCTGAGCCGGGCTGCAGCTGACTGCTCCAGGAACCAGTCCTAGGGCCACACCACCCACGTTCAAACTCAGCTCTATCACCTACCAGCTGTGTGATCCTGGACAGGTCAATGTTTGCAAACCTCCACGCACTCGCCTTTAGAACAAGACAAGGCTGGCCAGGCGCGGTAGCTCACGACGGTAATCCCTGAGCACTTTGGGAGGCCGAGGAGGGTGGATCACTTGAGGTCAGGAGTTCGAGACCAGCCTGGCCAACATGGTGAAACCTCATCTCTACTAAAAACACAAAAATTAGCCGGGTGTGGTGGCACATGCCTGTAATCCCAGCTACTCGGGAGACTGAGGAAGGAGAATTGCTTGAACCCAGGAGGTGGAGGTTGCAGTGAGCCGAGATCACACCACTGCACTCCAGCCTGGGCTCAGAATGAGACTCTGTCTCAAAAAAAAAAAAAAAAAACAAAGAAAAGAAAAAAGAACAAGACAAGGGTAATACAACCTACACGCGGCAATGTGAGCCCGTCCAGAAAGGGCCTAGCCAGCACCAGCCCGTTTCTTCCCCTGGCTGGTCTCCCAGGGACCTCAGTGTGCTCTTCAGAGAAGGCTGCAAACTTTGTTCAAAGGCGTCCGGGGGCAGCCCAGCTACGCCCCTGCCGGGAAGCCTGCAGCCTCAATGATAGCAGCAGGATGGTCTTCTTGGCCTCAGGCTAAGATTGAAAATGAGTGTTCAATAAAAATTCTCTTTATTAACTCTCCCTCACCCCAAAGTCGGACCATTTGTTTTTCTGTTCTGCTTTAGAAGCATTTCCACAAATCCAGTCTCTGGAAGAAATTGTGACTCAACAAGGAAGATACCAGCAAGGCGAGCAATCTGCCTCCCAGCTGTGGCACCAGCCAACTGGCTCTGTGACCTGAGACTCCATCCTTCCCGCTCTGGGCCTCAGTTTCCCCTTCTGTAAAGGGTTGCACCACATGAATCACCAGGGCTCCTCTAGCCAGGAGCAGCTCCTTCTTTCTGAACAAGAGGCAGTTTCCACAGGGCCTGTGTCAGTCGGGATCAGCTTTCCTGCCCTGAAACAGTCAGCAACCTCATTGCAGTGACTCAATCAGAGATACAGTCTACGCCATACCATCCTGAACATGCCCGATCTCGTGTGATCTCGGAAGCTAAACAGGGTCATGCCTGATTAGCACTTGGATGGGAGACCACCCGGGCATACAGGGTGCTGTAGGCTTTTGTAAAAAATAAAAGTAGAAAAGCAATCAGAGATGCAGTATTACTCACACTGAATCCCACGGGAAGGGCAGGGCTCCCCTACATGTTCCCTCACGCCAAGGCTAGAGTTCAGGGTCTTTCCTCTGGAATTTGGGTGCTTAGTAGAAGAGGCAGAAAGAATTTTGAGAAGACTCACATTAGAAATTAAGTGCCCAGCCTAGAGGCCACTCTCAACTCATCACTTCTGCTACCATCGAAGCCAGAACCATTTACTTTGCTCCATCCAACCACTGGGAAACCAGGATGGGTCTCCTTCCACATCCCCAAAAGCGGAGACCTGGGAATATCAGCAGCAAACAGCCCGGTGACCACCACCCGCCCCCGGCCAAATCAGCCACCCTCAAGCTTCCCACAGCGGGGGCTTGGTGGGGGGCTGCCTGGTGGTGAGAGAGGAGGGAAGCAGGTGGGTGCCACCTGGCCCTTGCGCCACCTCCCTCTGAGCGCTGGCAGAGAAGAGGAGGAGGCCCAAGCCAGACGGGCTCTCTGCGGGAGCTCTGCAGGCCTGAGGGACTGGCAGCAGATGGTGCCACTGCCAGGCAGAGGGGCCGGTCCCCGCTGCACAAATCCAGCGCTCATCTGAGGACACAGAGTGATCCCTGCATCCGAGTGTCCTCACGTGAGCACCGTGCACGGGGCAGCTTCGTGGGAAGACAGAGCAGGAAACGGTCTGTCCTAGGGAGCTTTGGGCATCCCAAAAACGCAGTCGTGTGGTGAGGGAAGGGTCAGAGGAGGGGAGGCAAGGAAGAGAACTGGCGAGTCACTGATGGTCGTGCAGCTTCATGCTCACACCAGGGCCTGCCAGGAGGAGAACCCCCCCAGCGCCCCAGGAACAGCCTAGAGAGGTCCTAACTGCAGAAGCACGGGGGCTGCACAGGCACAGGAGGGTAGACGCTGGGGAGTTAGGGTGGCCACCCTGGGGTGCCAGCCTCAGCCAAAAGCAAATGTCTGCCCAAGGCTCCCAGAGAGTGTTCAGTCATTCCTCGCTCATCTCATGAATCAGAGTCAGGCACCAGCGGCATCCAACCCTGTCCCCAGATGGCCACTGGATGAGGCATTGGGAGCCCACCCTGCACCCACTCCCCCTCTGCCGTCCTGTATTTCCTTGAACTCTCCAGCACCAGACCTGGGATGAAGCCCCACGCGGAGCTGCCGCACGCCAGGCAGCAAGACGTCGCGCCCCCGGCAGGAGTGTCAGAGGCGTGTGAACCGGAGGGCTGGGTAAAATGAGGTCGAGATCTACTGGGCTGCATTTCAAGTCATTCTCAGGCGTTCTAAGTCACAGGATGAGATAGGAGGTCAGCACAAAATCCAGGTCGTAAAGACCTTGCTGATAAAACAGCTGGCAGTAAAGAAGCCGGCCAAAAGCCACCAAAATCAAGATGGTGACGAGAGCGACTCTGGTCATCCTCACTGCTGCACTCCCACCAGCGCCATGACAGTCTACAGATGCCATGGCACTGCCAGGAGGTTACCCTGTACGGTTTAAAAAGGTGAGGCGTGAATAATCCACCCCTTGTTTAGCCTATCATCAAGAAATAACTATAAAAATGGACAAGCAGCAGCCCTCAGGGCTGCCCTGCCTATGAAGTAGCCGTTCCTTATTCCTTTGCTTACTTAATAAACTCGCTTTCACTTCACCCCAAATTCCTTCTTGGGCAAGAGTCAAGAACCTTCTGTTGGGGTCTGGATTGGGACCCCTTTCCGGTAACAGGAGGGTGCCAGCTAAGTCAGCAGGTTACTACTCCGACTACACATGAGAGGACACAGGGGCCACAAGAACCTTGACTCGCCCTGGCTGGCAAATCGCCCAGTAGGTCCTAGACCCAGCCAGGCCACCTCCAGAGACAGGGGAGGGCCCCGGTCTGGCCGGAAGCTACTGCACTTTTTCCTGCACTGCTTCTCTAAGGGAACCAGAGCAGGGGTGTGGGGAGCCCCTGCCCGACAACACACCAGAAACGGAGAAAGTCCTCTGAAAAGAATCCTCCTCCTGACTTGGGTTTGCCCCCAGGTCTAACTCCTGAGCCTCTTCCTCTGCACCCCCAGGGCCCACCTACCCCACTAGGATAACTTCTGCTTTTTACAAAGCAAAATTCCAAGGACAGGGCATGCTTTTGTAGCCTGTTTTTTGTATTAATTCATAGGTTCAGTAAACCTTTCCCTGGCTGCCTCGCCTTCATTCTAATCAGCTGCCCACATCACACACTGGTTCCCCAGAACCAAAAGAAAAGAGAAAAG
Organism: Macaca fascicularis; assembly: GCF_037993035.2. Classification (NCBI taxonomy): domain Eukaryota; kingdom Metazoa; phylum Chordata; class Mammalia; order Primates; family Cercopithecidae; genus Macaca; species Macaca fascicularis. The sequence goes on from NC_088386.1 coordinate 3,092,235, forward strand.
TAAGCAATGCACAAACTCACTGGAAGGAAAGGAAAAATGTAAATAACTCGTAAACTCACTGTTCCCACATTGGTCTAGTGCTTCCTCCAGACTTGTTTCTCTGCATAACTTCTGTGTGTTTACAAAGCAAAACTGCAAGAAGGGCCCCATTTTGTAGCCTGATCTTTGTACTTAAGCTTCTAGGATGAGCATTTTATTATGTGGATTCATATGTTTAGTGAACCTTTGAATGGCTGAGGGGCGTTCATTCCAGTCACTCCATAACTTAAGACAACCATTCCCCTAAAATGGACCTTAAGTAGTGGCCAATTTGGGGCCACATACATAAAGCCTCAGGGCCTCTCTGGGGAGGAACCATGATTTGCAGGTTCAAGGGCACCCCAGGGCAGATTCTCACGGGGGCCTTCCCCTCAAAGCCCCTCCTCACCTTGGCCTGCTGCCTTTTCTGCCTTTTCCGGACGGACGAGACCCAGGAATCCCCCCTCCAGTTCCTTCTTGCTCCTTAGAGCAAACTGCCCTCAGGAGGTGCTTTCCCCACCCCCAGCCTCAGCCTCAGCTCCCGCTCTGTGCTCCTGGGAGGTTGGCGGCTCTCGCCCTCTGTGTGAGATGGTCACTTTGTCCATGAAATGGACTGCTCCTGAGTTGGTTACTGGGTTGGGGAAAACCGAGATAAGGATTGGGGAGCGGGAAGGGGAATACTCAAGAGAGGGCTCAAGGCCAAATCTAGCAGCTCCCTGCCTAGGCCTCAGCCAGGCTGTGTCCACACACCCCTCACCAGTGCCCACCAGCAGCGCCCAGCCACAGAAGGCCCCTCCAGACTGTGAACCCCGAGCACAGAGGAGCAGGGAATGTCAGGGAAATTCAAGAGACAGAAAAACAGCAAAGACCACAGACAGCAGGAAGGGCACTGGGAAGATAATGAAAGGGGCTGAGGGCCTGGCTGGAGGGGCCCCCGGTGCCGCCCTGTGATGGCTAAACTGACCAAGAGGGCAGTGGCATCCCCTGGGACTCACCAGGCCTCTGACTGGGATGGAGCTGCCACCACTGCAGGCCTGGCTGGCCCTGCCCATGCTGGGAAGCGCAGGTGGCCTTTCCTGAACCACACCCCAGGGCGCAGGGGCAGCGAGACAGGAGCTCGCTGGCACGTGGGCCCTACCAGTTCTCATCCGGCACCTGCTTCCTTTGCCTTTCCTTTTCCTTGGAGACAGGTCAACGCGTGGCCCGGCCCGTGGTCCAGCCCTGGGAGGTGGTGCTCCTCGGTGGCCTCTCCCCGTCTCTGCGCCTCTGAAGCTGCTCCCACTCCTGCCACCTCTGCCTTTGGCGCCACAGCCTCTGTTCCCAGCTCCCCATGCTCCGCTTCCTGGAACCTGCCTGGTCCAGGCAGGAGCAGCCCCAGCAGCAGCCGCCTAGGCAGTGGCCACGCTCAGATGAGCGACACATTCACAACAGGCGCAGCAGCCTAGGCAGTGGCCACGCTCAGATGAGCGACACAGTCACAACAGGCGCAGCAGCCTAGGCAGTGGCCACGCTCGGATGAGCGACGCAGTCACGACAGGCCCAGCAGCCTGGGCAGTGCCATGCTCAGATGAGTGACACAGTCATGACAGGCACAGCAGCCTGGGCAGTGGCCACACTTGGATGAGCGACGCAGTCACGACGGGCGCAGCAGCCTGGGCAGTGGCCACACTTGGATGAGCGACGCAGTCACGACGGGCGCAGCAGCCTGGGCAGTGGCCACACTCGGATGAGCGACACAATCATGACAGGTGTGCCAGGCTGAGGCCGTGGGGCCCGAGGGCCAGCACCAAGGGCTGAGGACATGCACCGCTGCCCGCCAAGGGGCTGCCCAGCCAGATGGGCTGTGCTCCAGGGTAGGCAGGCAGGGCAGGGCCAGACGGGCAGGGCAGGGCCAGGCAGGCCACAGGGCACAACAGGCCCCAAGACTGTGCGCTGGCTTCACACAGCTGAACAAGCTCATGAGGCCGTGGCCGTGTGGGCATCTCTGGAACTGGCCAGAGCCCAGGGGGACGGGAAAGGCAAAGGAAGCAGGTGCCGGATGAGAACTGGTAGGGCCCACGTGCCAGCATCTGATGGGCTCCCCTGGGGCCCCTGAGTACCGGGCATGGAAGGCTGGTGGGGGGGCACATCTGAGGGGTCCTGAAGAGCAGTAAAGTCCCAGTGGTCAGCAGGCTGCTGAGAGGGCTGCCGGCCACCATGGGGTCTGCTCAGCTGCAGAGCTGCCAGCCAAGGCCACCTCCTCAGGTAGCCCACACCCAAGGGCCTTCTTCACCCACCAGGGGAAGCCTCTGTGGGCCACTCTGCCCACTGCTCCCTGGCCATCAGCCAAGGCTAAAATTGGTCTGCTTGGCATCCCAACTTACCCCTTCTCACCCCTGCTTGACGCCAAAATGATTCCCTAAAAGTCGTCCTGCCCAGTACACCCTCTCAGAATCTGCTTCCTGGAGCTGCTGTGTGACCATCGCCATCGGGTCCCAGGGATGTGGCAGGGTGCTGCCCAGCCTCCCCTCTCCCCTTCTGACCTCAGCTGCCCTCTTCCTCCACCAGGACTTCCGCAGTTCCCCAGGGATTCTGTGCCCATGGCCGTCTGGGTGGGGCCCGCTCCTTGCTCACCAGGGCCATCCTCCCATGGCCTGCCTCCCTGAAGACTCTGCTCGCCGCGCTGCACTGTCCCGAGGCCGGCCAGGAGTCCCCTCTGCACGGCGCCTCTGGGTTTGCTCCCTTGAGCCAGGGCAGGACCACTGTGACTTGGAACAAAACTTGCCGAGAGCCGCTAACGGTTACTAGTGGCTTCGAATTTGAATTCATGGGGCTACTCCAGCTTGGGGGTTTCTCACCGGTGAGACTCAGAAGTGGGGCAACCAAGGACCCAGCTGGAGTGTCATTCTTGGCTGTCCCCATGATGGGACCCCAACCTCATAGGAAGGAAGCCACAAAGCACAGAAATTTCACAAAGGAAGTGAAATCTGTCACTGGACAGAGTGGAGGTGGCCCCAAACCACCCTCTTGGGGAAGGTGCAGGGTCCAGCCTGGGACAAGTGTGCACAGCCTACCTCGCCGCAACATGGGGAGAGCCATTCTGGGGGGCGACCAGGCAGAAGCACCCAGGCGTGCAGCCAGGCAAGCTCACGGCTGCCCCTACACGTGCAGCTGTGGTCAGCATGAACACGCCAAGTGTCCTGGTCAGCTCAGGCTGCCAGAACAAAGCGCCACCCACCAGGTGGCTTAAACACCCCAGCTTTGTTGTCTCACAGCTCTAGAGGCCGGGAGTCCAAAATCAAGGTGCCCTCTGAGGGGCGTGAGGGAAGGCTCTGTCCCCAGCCTCTCCTTGTGTCTTGCAGATGTCCTGTGACTTCGCGTCACCTCCCTGTGTGTGTCCTCATCTCCTCTTGTAAAGCCTCCAGCGGCTGGATTAGGGCTCATTTTAACTTGACTACCTCTGTAAGGACCCTGGGTCCAAATAAGGTCACTTTCTGAGTTCGTGGGGGTGAGGACTTTAGTATAGGAGTTTCGGGGGACAAGCACAAGTCAGCCCACACCACCAACGGCTGGCTGACACGTGTGCCTCACCATATCAAGGAAGGCGTGGCCAAGAAGGTAGAAAGCCTGCTGTGGGCTCCTGCTCATCCTCAGGGCTACTGGCCACCAGCTCCACACGGCTCCCTGGGAGGCAGCAGTGGAGGAGAGAGAGGCCCGGAGCCCACAGGCCCTGCAGCCCTGCTGTCAGTCATCAGCTCACTCCCTGCCTGCTTTGGGCTCTAAAATAATACATTGATATTTGAGCCAAGGCTAACTTTAGTTACCAGTGATGCTGCTAACGGGAAAAATAAGTCATCATCATTAGAATTGAATCTAAATGAATGAGCTAGCCTGTGTCTCACTGGGATTCAGGCTGCTGCTTTTTTTTTTTTTTTTTTTTTTTTTTTTTATTGTCACAGTTTGCTGACTTGGTTCTTTCTAATTTGAAGCAGCCTGAAAGAAACCCTTTACCAAACATGACACATTACCATTTGGGAAATATTAAAGGAATTGATTATTCTGCTTATCTGCTGCTATTTTACAAACCGTCCCAAGATGCAGTGGCTTAAAACACACCGTATGATCATATCTCACTGTCCGGGGGTCAGAGTTGGAGCAGGACTCAGCTGGGAGATTCTTCTGCTCGGTGTGATGTGACATTGGGCAATGGAGGTCGTTCTGTGGGGCTCAGCCTACAGCACAGCTGGCCTGGAGGTTCAGAACATGCCCACTCTCATACCCGGCACATGGGTGGGGATGGTGGGCCCCCATCCCCACCTGGTGATCTCAGGTCTCTCCACAGGGCAGTCGAGCTTCTGACACAGTGACTCCAGGCCCCAGGAACCAGTGGTCCAGACAGAAGTACTGGGAGCCCAGGCCCAAGCCTGACCCCAGAGACAGGGAAAGGCTGAGGCCCCTTCGTTGTGGGGAGAGTATTTTGGAGAGGAACGGAGGGAATCACAGTGGAAAGGCAGGGGTCCTGCCCCCTGAGGTTTGGAGCCAAGGTGCTTGGCTTGTAAACCACCCCACACTCTGAGGAGATTTGACACAGTGCTCACTCACACACACGGGCACACACGCATGCACTCCATCATAGACTCACCCGCTCATGCTCATGCCTCACACTCCAATTTGCCCCGTGCACGGGCCCTCTCTCGTATGCAGGTGTCCACACTCACACCTATACCTCACGCCCACACTCATACACACACACAATCACATTCACACACTCACACACCTACTTGTGCAACATGAAGTGGCAGACCCCTGCGGGACAGTCACGGAAGCGCGTGGAGAGCAGCTGTGTCCCCGGGAGTGGTTAGCGGACGGCGTCCGCGGACCAGGCTGCACTGCACACTAGGAGGCGGCACGGGGTGGCAGGGGACAGAGATGGGCACCAGGAGGCAGTGCCAGGAGATGGGCACCAGGAGACGGGCACCAGGGGGCAGTGCCAGGAGATGGGCACCAGGAGATGGGCATCAGGGGGCAGTGCCAGGAGATGGGCACCAGGAGATGGGCACCAGGAGGCAGTGCCAGGAGATGGGCACCAGGAGACGGGCACCAGGGGGCAGTGCCAGGAGATGGGCACCAGGAGATGGGCATCGGGGGCAGTGCCAGGAGATGGGCACCAGGAGACGGGCACCGGGGGCAGTGCCAGGAGATGGGCACCAGGAGATGGGCATCAGGGGGCAGTGCCAGGAGATGGGCACCAGGAGACGGGCACCAGGAGGCAGTGCCAGGAGATGGGCACCAGGAGACGGGCACCAGGAGGCAGTGCCAGTCCAGGTGCCCACAGCCCCTGCTGTTCAGGATTTGGCTTCACAATGTATGGACATGAAGCCACCAGCACCAGACGTGCACACTGACACCCTCAGGACATCCATCCAGCAAAGGGTCTTGTTTAACCCTACAGTGAGTTTTTTGTTTGCTTGTTAATTACTTATCAACATTTGAAACTCAGTAAATACCACATAAAATGAGGGAGGTTTCTGACTTCTCTTGAAAAACTAGAAGACCAAAAGGCCGGGCGCAGTGGCTCATGCCTGTAATCCTAGCCCTTTCGGAGGCCAAGGTGGGCAGACGACCTGACGTCAGGAGTTTGAGACCAGCCTGACCAACACGGAGAAACCCCATCTCTACTAAAAAAAAAAAAAATTAGCCAGGCATGGTGGCGCAGGCCTGTAATCCCAGCTGCTCAGGAGGCTCAAGCTGAGAATCGCTTGAACCCGAGAGGCGGAGGTTGCGGTGAGCCGAGATCACGCCATTGGACTCCAGCCTGGGCAAGAAGAGCGAAACTCTATCTCAAAAAAAAACAAAAGAAAGAAAAACTAAAAGACCTAGGAACTCACGTGATGCTGGCCTGAAGGCTGGGCCTGCCCAGCCACCCCCACATCAGCCAGCCCCAGTCCCTGGCTGCCTTTCCAGCCCACCCATGCCTGCAGCAGACGACCTCCATGTCACACAACCTCAGCTCCTGGAAGTCATCTGCCTCAACCCTCATTTCCTGCCACTGAGCTCCGAGCTCCTTGGGCTGGGCCGGGGGCGCCTGCCCGGCACCACTCCCATCCTTCTCTCTCCAATCCTCAGGGCCCCGCCTGGCTTCAGGCCCTACAAATCCCCAGGGACTTGACCGAGGGGACTAAAACCCAGGTTCTCCAGACTCCGAGAACTGGCTCAGCTGGTGGACGCGGGTCTGCCTGGGGCCAGGCTGATACCAGGCTCTCCATTTCCTACGGGTCCTGGGGGGCTGCGTCTTGCTCTGAGGATGGGGCCCCAACTCCTGGCGCTCCTGCCTCCCACCCTCACCCCTCCACACCCCTCCCTGGTGCAACACACCACTCACACAGGCCTCACCTCCGGCCAGTGTTCAGTTCAACCCGGAGGACCCAGGCCACCTTCCACGTGAATAAAGGAACCTCCAAACTCCCGGTCAGAGCCCATGGGATCGAGTGATGATGCCTACCCTCGGCTGTAGTGAGGACAAAAGGCAACAACGTGGCCACGATCTGACACCTAGTAGGTGCTTAGGAGATGAGAGCTACTGGCATTATCATCATCAAAGGAAACCTCACATCCTCTCCATACTAAATTTGGCTGACAATGTACGGTGGAAGATAGTCGTTAGTTCCACCATATGTCCTAATTGGAACCATAGCCTGAGCCACCACCACTTGCCAGAAGCCAAAAAAAAAAAAAATTGTTTTTCCTTGACTCGCTGCAGACTGGCACCGTTACCAGGCACATGTCTTCCCTGTGACTCCAGGATTTCTCCCCAGCTGCTTGCACGGGTCTTCATCTCAGCAATCAGCCCACAGCCCAGGACTCACGGGGATGCCCCTGAAACCCAGCAGCAATGAGGCACTAGCAGTGATATTTCAGATGCTGCACCCCCAATACTTCATTGAACAAGTATTTGGGGTGCAGCTGCCATGCATTTGAGTGCTGGGCAGGTGAGGAGCCAGCCCCGGGCAGTTCTGTGCCGAGGGGAGGGCTGGCGCCCAAGCGCACACAGACAGCTCCACATCAGAGGACCAGCGTGACAGGCCGCAGGGGCTCCTGCCATGGGGAACTGCCAGGATGGCCCAGAAACGGCACCGTCTGCCAGCCATGCGTGAAGGACGCCATGCTGGGGGCAGTGCCCTGCCTCCACCACCTCAGAACTGGGAGCCAGTTGCTCCGTGGGTCATAGTCAGTAAAAAGAGGGCCATGTATGCCTGAATGCTGAAGAAGCAGACCAGCAATAATCGAGTGATTTATACACAGCACAATGCTTTGCATGAGTGCCGCTGACACTGAGGAGAGTGCCCAGGACACTGCTTCAGATCTTCCCCGCCTTGCCCACCTCCTGCTCCACTCCATGTGTGGTCTCTAACCAACTTCACACAGATGAGAATGAAGTGCCTCGCCCGCTGCCCTCACCCTCGCCTCTCCCTGCCACTGAGCTTCTCTGTTAACATCCCTGGGGAGCCCCAGGCATCGGCACATGTGTGCAGCCCAGAGAAACAGTGGGTTAACACCCTACAGGACAGACCTTTACCTGGGGGCACACAGGACCAGTGGGCAAATGTCTCCTCCCTTCTCTCCTTCTCCCTGCCCTGAGGCCTGGGTGGAGCTTCTCAGGGGCTGCAGCTCAGCGGGTCACCCTCCTGTGGGCTCTTGCTCCAACCTGGCTCACTCCCTGCCCCTCACTCCTGCTCCCTGGACTTGCACCCACTAAGGACACCATCCATGGCACAGAGACACCACGCAGCATCACCCATCCAGGACGTCCTCACTGGGAAGGTCTTCAAGGTCACCTTGCTCAACCCCAGACCTCTCTTTTCATTTTATGGATGAAGAAATAAGGCCGTAAGGGAGGAAAAAATATATTTTCTTCACCTACTGACAGGTTCCTGACTAAGGTCCTTGTAATAAAAGACAGATCAGCAAGAGAAAAGCACACATTAATATAAGTTTTATCTGACACAGGAGCCTTCATAAGGAAAGGAAGACTCAAGCAGGGAAGCCTGTGTACTTTTTGCAAGGTCTGATGAGGTGGGTGGTCATGGAGAAGTGTAATCTATGGCAATAACCTGGGGGAGGTCAGCCAGGCCGGTCTGTTTATTTCTTCTCTGCCACCCTGTGTCTTCAGAGAGAGACGTTCCTTTCCTCTAGGTATAAAGAGGGCACCTCTTCAGTGAGGGGCTTGTGACTTACCTCGGGAAGGTCAGAACGTCCTCGGTTTTATGACCTGCTGTAGGGGAGAAAGGTGTCGAGGGAGTCAGAAGGACCTTCCTGCTTCTACTGCTTCCTCAAATGCCAAGGTTTCACACTTCAGGGTAGCATATCCTGAACCCCATCAAGACCCAGAGTTGAAAAGGGAACTAGGCCGGGCGCGGTGGCTCACACCTGTAATCCCAGCACTTTGGGAGGCCGAGACGGGTGGATCACGAGGTCAGGAGATCGAGACCATCCTGGCTAACACGGTGAAACCCCATCTCTACTAAAAAAATACAAAAAACTAGGCGGGGCCGGGCGCGGTGGCTCAAGCCTGTAATCCCAGCACTTTGGGAGGCCGAGGCGGGCGGATCACGAGGTCAGGAGATCGAGACCATCCTGGCTAACACGGCGAAACCCCGTCTCTACTAAAAACACAAAAAATTAGCCGGGCGAGGTGGCGGCGCCTGTGGTCCCAGCTACTCGGGAGGCTGAGGCAGGAGAATGGCGGGAACCCGGGAGGCAGAGCTTGCAGTGAGCTGAGATCTGGCCACTGCACTCCAGCCTGGGTGACAGAGCAAGACTCCGTCTCAAAAACAAAAAAAAAAAACAAAAAAAAAACCAAAAAACTAGCCGGGCGTGGTGGCGGCGCCTGTAGTCCCAGCTACTCAGGAGGCTGAGGCAGGAGAATGGCGGGAACCCGGGAGGCGGAGCTTGCAGTGAGCCGAGATCACGCCACTGCCCTCCAGCCCAGGCGACAGAGCGAGACTCCGTCTCAAAAAAAAAAAAAAAAAAAAAAAGAAAGAAAAGAAAAGGGAACTAGTTGTCCTAGCAAAGCTAGGAGCAAAGTCACATCTGGGTCTCTTAACTCAACTCTCCTTGCCTTTCACCCCACTGTCTCATTTCCTGCTACCTCATCTCTGACAGGGCCAGGGAAGAGAGTACTGGAACAAAGGCGATGGTGTTCAACGGAGATAGTTCAGGACCTGCTTCCCCTGCTCCTCTCACTAAGTTCACTTGGGGCCTGGGAAATTGTGCAAGACACAAGCTACCAAAGGGGGTGTCTGAAAAAGGTAGAAGAGATTAAACTGGTTTGGGACTCCAGGACTGAAGAACTGCACAGTGGCAGGGGGGCTTGCATCTGCCACCCAACAGGAGACAGCCACCCAGGCTCAGCGTTTCCCAATCCCAACTTAGCAACAGAAGGCAGCCCAGGTGGGCTACACCTCCCCCAGACTCAGTGGGAGTCCCGCATACACACACACACGCACGTGTGTGCGTATCAGGCAAGCCCGACGCCGATAGCAAGGCTGATGGATTAGAAGACCCATCAGAAGAAGTGGCAAAGGAGATGCTCTGCTTCCTCATGAGCCTGAGACTTCCCTTTTTCCCTGAGAGATGCCAGGGCAGGTGGCAGGCAGAGCCAGCATGAGAGGCTACCGTAGGCAGCTTAGTCCACAAAGCCTCTTCTTCCTTCCCTAACCAGCAACAACTGGGCAGGCCTGTGAGGGGCCCAGATGCAGCCAGTGGCCCAGTCTAGAGGCCTTTTGGTCCAAGACTCTCCACCCCAACCCAGAGACACCCGGACATCCAGAGGGCACCAGTAGAGTGGTGGTGTCACTCCTCCCTCCCCAAAGAAACACTGGGTAACCCAACCTAGAGAAACTTCTTCCACCCCACAGGCAGCATCAGCAGAGACCAGTGGGAGCCTCAGCAGAGCCAGATAAACCAGGCAGACCAAAGTCACAGCACAAAGGCTTTGAAGAGATATTCGAACCACAACTGATAGAAGTAGACTGCATGCCAAACCTAAATAGCATGACTGCATGCTAAAATAAAAGATTTATATAAGACTCAGAGTCTCCTAATGTGTCATGGAAAAAATGTCCAAGATACAATAAAAAATCATCTATCATACCAAGAACCAAAAGAAAATCACAACTGGAGTGAGAAGAGACAATTAACACCAACACTAAGATGAATCAGATGTTGGAATTATCTGACAAGGATTTTAAAACAGACATTATAAAAATGCTTCAGGCCAGGCCACTGTGGCTCATGCCTGTATTTCCAGCACTTTGAGAGGCTGAGGCAGGTGGATCACTTGAGGTCCAGAGTTCAAGACCAGCCTGGGCAACGTGACAAAACCCCACCTCTACAAAAAATACAAAACTTAGCTGGGTGTGGTGGCACACACCTTGGAGGCCCAGTTACTCAGGAGGCTGATGTGGAAGGATCACTTGGGCCCAGGAGGCTATCTTTTGGGCACGGGGGCTCACGCCTGTAATGCCAGGACTTTGGGAGGCCAAGGTGGGCAGATCTTGAAGTCAGGAGTTCAAGACCAGCCTGGCCAACACGGTGAAGCCCCGTCTCTACTAAAAATACAAAAATTAGCCGGGCATGGTGGCACACTCCTGTAGTACCAGCTACTCAGAAGGCTGAGGCAGGAAGAATTGCTTGAATCTGGGAGGCAGAGGTTGCAGCGAGCCAAGATCGCACCACTGCATTCCAGCTTGGGGGACAAAGCATGACTCCGTATCAAAAAAATAAAATGCTTCTGCCTGTAATCCCAGCACTTTGGGAGGCTCAGGCGGGTGGATGACCTGAGTCATAAGTTCAAGACCAGCCTAGCCAACATGGTGAAACTCCATCTCTACTGAAAATACAAAAATTAGGCGGGTGTGGTGGCGTGTGCCTATAGTCCCAGCTATTTGGGAAGCTGAGGCAGGAGAATCGCTTGAACCCTGGAGGCAGAGGTTGCAGTGAGCTGATCTGAGATTGTGCTACCATACTCCAGCTTGGGGGACAGAGCGAGACTCCGTCAAAAAAAAATAATAATATAAATAAATAAATAAATAAATAAATAAATAAAAAGAACCAAATGGAAATTGGAAATATGTAATAAGAAATAAAAGTAATAATGTAATAACAAATGCAAATCTTTCCAGATAAGTTCAATAGTAGTATGGAGATTATAGAAGGTGGAATCAGATAAATGAAACAAAACAATAGAATTTGCTCAATCTAGTCGTCAGAGAGAAAAGATAAACAGAATTTCAGAAACCTATAGGTCTGTGATGGAAGATCCAACATTTATATCAGTGAAGTACCAGAGTGAGAGGAGAAAGAGTGAGGCTCCAAGAGTATTGGCTGAAAACTTCCCAAATTAGGCAACAGAGACAAATCTCCGGAGCCAAGAAGTTGAACAAAAACCAAACGGGATAAACCCAAAGAATTTCACACCAAGACACATCTTAATCTTTTGAAAACTGAAGACAAATAAAAATGTTGAAAGCAGTGAGGAAGATACCTATAAGGGAATACCAACTCAAACGACACTAGATTTTTTATCTGAAATAAGGGAGGGTGCAAAGAGGGTACAAACAAGCACAAGTTGTTTCAAGTGCTGAAAGAAAATAAATGTCAACCATGAATTCTGTGCCCAATTAAACTATACTTCAGGAATGAAGGAGAAATTAAAACATTTTTAGTAGAAGGATAACCAAAAGAACTAATTGTGATAGACCTACCATTACAGATTGGGTAAAGGAAGTTCTTCAAACAGATAAGTGATAAAAGAAGGAATTTTGGGGCACAAGGAATAAAGAAGAAAACATAGAAAGGGAAAAAATATGGATAGCTATAAAAGACTGCCCTTTTTCTCATGGATTGTATAAATCATACTTAATGATTGAAACAAAAATTATAACACCATTTTACACCCAAGACAATTCTATTTAGTGTGGGGAAGATAAAAGGACCTAAATGTAAGTAAGGTTTCTACACTTGATTCAAAGTGGTAAGATGTTGACAGACATCTTACAATAGTTGATAGACTATTGTTATAAGTCACACATGTATATTTTAATATCAAAGCAAGCACTAAAAAACTATACAGATATATTCCCAAAAAAGCACTATAAGTAAGTCAGATTGAATACTAAAAGGTGCTCAGGTAACCTGTCCAAAGGCAACAAAAGGGAAAAAGAGGAAGTAAAACTAGAGAATACAAATAGAAAATAGAGCATTAAATGTTAAACTTAAGTATTAATATCACAATATTACCTTCAATGTAAATGTTCTAAATACTCCAACCAAAAGACAGAGATTGAGGCAGTAGTTTTTTAGAAAAATAACCAATTATATGCTGCTTATGAAAAACTCTCCTCAAATTCAAGCACGGAAAAAGACATACCATGCAAACATTAATTTTTTAAAGGGAGTGGCTGTATTAATAACAGATAAAGTATACCTCAGAGAAAAAGAATTTATAGAGGCAATTAAAAAAAGGATATTGCATAATGAGAAAAGGATCAAACCATCAGGCAGATACAATGATCCTAAACAAATATATACCACACAACAGAGCCTCAAAATACATAAAGCAAAAACTGATAGAGTTAAAAGATAAAATAGATAAGGTCACAATGATAGCTGGGGACATAACATCCCCCTTTCAGCAACTGATAGAACTACTAGACAGAAAATCAACAAAGATATAGTATTGTGAACAACATAATCAACCAACAAGATCTAATGGACATGTATAAAATACTGCATCCAAATGTAGCAGAATACACATTTTCTAAGCAGTCAAATGAAACATTCACCAAGTTAGGCCATATCCTGATCCATAAAACAAATCTTAACAAGTTTAAGAAAATTGAAATAATAGAGTGTGTTCTTTGACCATAATGAAATCAATAAGAAAAACATAAGAAAATCTTTGTACACATGGAAATTAAACAACACACTTCTAAATAATATGAGTCAAAGAGGAAGTCTCAAAGGCAATTTTAAAAATACGTTTGTGTGATGCAGCTAAAACAACACTGAGAGGAAATTTTATGGCACAATTTGTATTTGTATTTATTATTTATAATACATTAGCATAATTTATATTTGTATTTATTATTTATAACATGTTAGAAATAACCTAATCAATAAACTCAAATTAATAACCCAAGTTTCTTCTGTCAAGACACTAGCAAAATAAGAGCAAAATAAACTCAAAGCAAGCACAAGGAAGGAAATAAAGAACAGAAGTCAATGAAATGAAACATAGAAAAACACTAGAAAAATGAATGAAACAAAAAATCAGTTATTAAAAAAATGAAATTAATAGACCTCTAGCAAGACCAACAAAAAAGAGTGAAGACACAAATCATCAATATCACCACAGATCCTACAGTCATGAGAGATAGTAACAGAGTACTATGAACAACTTGACACTCAGAAATCTGACAATGTAGAAGAAATGGACCAATTCATTGAAAACTATAAAGTACCAAAACCCACTAAGAAAAAATAGACAATCTGAATAGCTCTATAATCATCAAAGAAATTGAATTCATCTTTTAAAGGGTCTCGAAAAAGAGATATCCAGAACCAGATTATTTCACTGGGGAAGGCTGTCAAACATTTAAAGAATTAACATCAATTGTACAAATCTCTTCCAGAAAACAGAAAAGGAGGGAATACTTCTCAACTCATTTCATGAGACCAGAATTATCCTGATACCAAAATCAAACAGAAAACTGCAATTCAATATCTCTCATGGATGTAGATGCAAAATTCCTCAACAAAACTTAAAAGAAATCCAACAATGTATAAAAAGAAAAGTACACCATGACCAAATGGAATTTACTTCATGGAAGCAAAACTGATTCAACATTTGAAATTTCATCTGTGTAATTTACCATATCAACAAACTAAAGAAGAACAATTATATAATCATATCAATGGGTGCAGAAAAAGCATTTGAGAAAATCACAATACCCATTCATAATTTTTTATAATCTCTTAGAAAATTAGGAATTGAGGGGAATTGCCTCAATTTGTTAAAGAATATCTTCCCCAAAACTATAGCTAACATTATACTTAATATTGAAAACCCAGATGTTTTCTCCCTAAAATCAGGAATAAAGCAAAGATATTCACTCTCACCGCTGTTATTCAATATGGTACTAACTAGAAGTTCTAGCTACTACAATAAGGCAAGAAAAAAAATAAAAAGCAAAAAGTTCAGAAAGAAAGAAATAAAACCACCTGTATTTGAGATGACATAATTGTCTACTTAGAAAATCTCACAGAATCTACACCACACACAAAACCTCCTAGACTTAACAAATGTGTTCAGCAAAATCACAGGATACAAGATCAACACACAAAAATCAATCACGTTTCTATATACTAACAGTGAAGTCCAGAAAGCAAAATTTAAAACATAATACCATTTACAGTTACTCCAAAGAAAATGGAATACTTAGACATGCAATTAATGAAACATTTACAGAATCTACAGGGTGAAACACTGATGAAAGAAATCAAAGAAGACTTAAATGAAGAGACATTCCATGTTCATGGATTGGAAGACTTAAAATAGTAAAGATACCAATTATTTCTCAAATTGTTTGATAGATTTAATGTAATTTCTATAAAATTCCAGCAAAGTTTAATGTAGACAAATTTATTCTAAAATGTATGTGGAAAGACACAGGAACTAGAATAGTAAACAATCTTGAAATAAGAAAAACTAAAGTGAGAGTAACTACAGTTAAAGCTACAGTAAATAAGACACTGTGGCAATGTGCAGGGATAGACACATAGATCAACAGAACAGAATAGAGAACTCAGAAATAGACCCACACAAATATGCACAAGTGATGTTTGACAAAAGTGTGAAACCTATTCAATGAAAGGCTAGTCTTTTCCGAGAGCAAAAGCCAACCAACAAACAAAACAACAACAAATGGATCATGGACCTAAATGTAAAACAACTCAATAAAGCTTTCTGGAAAAAAATTAAAGAAAATCTTCAGAATCTAGGACTAGGCAATGAATTCTTAGACTTGACACCCAAAGCATCACCCATAAAAGAAAAACTGATAAATTAGACCTCAACACAATTTAAAACTTTGTTCTGTGAAAGCACACATAACGAAGATGAAAAGACAGGTTGCAGACTGCAAGAAAATATCTGCAAACCACATATCTGAGAAAGGGCAAGTATCTAGAACATAGAGAGACTATCAAAACTCAACACTTAAAAAAAATGCAGTCAGAAAATGAGCAAATAACACAAGACATTTCATTAAACAAAGTACACGAATGACTGATAAGTACATGAAAAGACAGCTGATGTCATTAGCCACCAGGAAAAGGCAAATTAAAACCACAAGATTATCACCATATACCTATCAGAGTGGCTAACGTGAAAAATAGCGACAATACCAAAAGCTTGGGAGGATATGGAGAACCGGGTTACTCGTGCTCTTGGAAATGTCAAACGGTAAGTAAAGCCACTCCAGAAAACAACTAGGGCAGTTTCTTTAAAAAGCTAAACATGTAACTACTGTATGACCCTGGGCACTATCCTAGAGAAATGAAAACTTCCATTCACACAAAAACATACACATAATCCTCATAGCAGCTTTATTTGTGATACCCAAAATCTGGATTCAGCCCAGATGTCCTTCCACAGGTGCGTGTTAACCAAATGGCCATGCATGCGTGCTGTGGAACACTTCTCAAACAAACTCCACGCACGCAGCATGGTGGAATCTCCAGGGAAAAGCCAATTCCAAATGGTTGCATAGTTCCATTTACACAACAGTTTTGAAACAGCAGTACTTTAGAAATGGAGAACAGATTCGTGGTTGCTAGGGGTTAGGTCCGGGGGTAGAAGGAGCTAGCGATGAGTTATAAAATACCAACAAGAAGGAGCACTCCCCAGGGAACAGAACTGCCAGCCCAGGGACGCTGACACCCTCCTCCCATCCTCCCCACACTCCATCCCCTGACTGCCCTCCTTTTGGGGTTATCACTTGCGTGAATGTGGTATGGCTTTATTATGTAATGTATGCTTTTATTAGTAACGATAAAAATATTTATTGGCCCCAAGTTTCTCATTCGTGCAATGGGAATGAGTATACCCACTTTATAGATGCTACCTCTCATCCTGATAAGAACCTCAAGCAGGGGACTGTTTCCCCATTTTACAGATAAGGCTGTCGGGCTAAATGGCCACCACTTGCCTGAGAAGCCAGAGCTGGGAACACAACCTGACGTCAAATGTTGAAACCATCCAGCATCCTGATTGTGGTGGAAGATCCATGAACCTATACAAAAAAACTCACGGGAAGGAATGGGAATATATTTTAATTTTTCAGCATTAAACGTTGCTGTTTTACTTTCTGGAAGTTTCTTAGCTTGAAAACCATGACAGACAAGTGTGCATGCGTGCATACACACACATACACGCACATGCACACACATGCACACCGAGTTATATAGATGAGCCAAAGACTGCCACTGTGTGTTGAACCCTACATTATTTAGTTTCTGCAGGCTGAGACCTGGTAGCTCTAAAGCCCACTGGTGCCAAACTCAAATTTTACACATGCTATTATTTCAAAAATAGGCCCCACAAATGGCAAATGTTTAGTCATTTAGAGATTGCCTGTTTTGCATCTCCCACAAAACCTAACCCCCACTGTTCCCTATTGATAAGGTCCCAGCTGCCGCTGCACCCCAGAGGCTCTGCAGGACATCACTTAAACACAGATGCCCCCTCTGACCCCTCTCTCTCAGGCGGTCCCTTACCCTCCTTCCCTTCTGGATAGCGACTTCTCCTATTGCCGCTGGACACACATCTCTCAGGAGGGACTTCCCCTACATGCAACCCTGTCCCGGCGCTGCTCAAAAAAGCTTGATGTGTGTTACCGCCTCTGATGGTCATATATTTCCCTTCAGCTGGCCAGAACCCCTCCTACCCGTCACACACAGACACACACACACACAGAGACACACACTCACACACGCAAGTAAAACTGGGAGATTGGAATTAACATCAGTGGATTGTAGCAATGTCCAGATGCAGTTTGTGATATCGTACTAGAGCTTTGCAAACTGTTACCCCTGGAGGAAACCAGGTAAAGGCTACGAGGGGTCGTTATTATTTCTTACAGCTTCATATGGCTTTACAATTATCTCAAAAAAAAATATCAATTTTAAAAATGTCTGGCTACTTGTAAGCTTTGCACACCCCACTCCCACTATGGCAACTGAAAGCATGAGTGGGCCCTTCCTCAGCTGGTGAGACTGTCACATCCTGCACAGAACATCCTTGCCAGACTGCTGGCGATGGACCACGTGCACACACATCCATGCATGAGCATGCACACAGCTGCGCGCACACACACACACACACACACACACACACACACACACACCTTGCCCGGCCCTGCACGAAAGCCCCCCATCCTCTCCTCCTGCTGGGGGCACAGGGAGCTCAGCGCCCCATAGATCTGTATTTGACTTCAGGTTCTGTTCCCAGCTCTGGCTTCTCAGGCAAGTGGTGGCCATTTAGCCCGACAGCCTTATCTGTAAAATGGGGAAACAGACGCCCCCGTGAGGTTCTTATCAGGATGAGAGGTAGCATCTATAAAGTGGGTATCCTCATCTCCATTGCACAAATGAGAAACTTGGGGCCAATAAATATTTTTGCCGTTACTAATAAAACGCCATACCACATTCATGCAAGCGATAACCCCAAAAGGGGGGCAATCAGGGGATGGAGTGTGGGGAGGATGGGAGGAGGGTGTCAGCGTCCCTGGGCTGGCAGTTTTGCTCCCTGGGGAGTGCTCCTTCTGCTCCAGTGGGTCTGGGAGAAGCCAAGTAGGTGCCAGGCGGGATCATCACCTCCTTTGTGGACGCTTGTGTGCATCAGGGCACACTCACATCCATGCACATGCACACCCTCAGCCCGGACTGAGCTCAAATCCAGAATCAGTTAAACAAATACTGCTCTCATCAGTCAAAGGCCTTGTCCCATATCCTGCAGTGGGCAGGACTCCCAGAGCTGTCAGGAAAAGCGGGGTGAGAGTTCAACAGGGTCCGGGTGGACCTCCCGGGGAGGCTGGGAGGGGCTGAGGGCTGGGTGGGATGAGTGAGTCTCCTGCCTCTGCCAGGCCTGGGGCTCCAATTATCACCCCACCCCACGCTGTGCCATGCTGGAGTGCCTCTGCCAGGCCCTCAGGGGGAGACCTCCAACCCACCAAAACAAACAGCTAGGCTTTGTTTTCCGAGAGCCTGGTCACCAGATGGGAATGGGGACAGGCGATGCCACAAACAAGCTCCAGGAGGAAAGCTTCCGAGATTCCCCAAGCTTTGAACACAGCAACCTCAACAAGGGGCTGGAGAGGTAACTGAGGCGTCTCCAGAAAAGCCAAGGCAGAGAAAGTCACCTTTCTATGCCTGGCTGAGTTGGTTCATGTCCGAGGACCCCTCCTTCTGAGCACTCTTGACAGCCAGCTCTGAGCTTGTCCCAGGAGGACTGGCTGGTGGAGACCCCAAGGTGGAGAAATCCACCCTGGAGGGTCCTGAACGCAAGAAGACCAAGTAGCCCCTGGCAATCTTATCCTAAAGCCCTGGTCTAGGGTTTGTGTCAAAATTCACAGACCCTCTTTCTTGGATCAGTAAGATCCACTCCGCCATTCCCCTCCTGCTACCCCTATCTCGGGCAGCCAGCCAGCACTCCGATCTTTAGAGCAAATTCTGTCAGGTCTGGTATAAGACTAGAACATAGCTCAGAAAAAACAAATCCTGCATGATTCCACCTCAATGAGGGGCCTATGAGGGTCAAATTCATAGAATCACCGTGGCAGCCAGGGGCTGTGGGAGGGGGAGTAGGGAGGAGCTAATCCTGAGATGGGAAGTTTCAGGCTCCAGGCCAGCAAGAGGAGCGCGTTCTGGAGACCTCAGAGCACGGTTGCACCCAAAATCCTGTTAAGAGGGGAGGTCTCATGTTACGTGCTCTTACCTCAAAAAACTTAAAAATAAATAAGTAAATAAAAAGAAAACAGAAGTGTCGGGCCTGTGCCGCCGCCCAGGGAGCAGCCCGCACCCCTCACAAAGACGGAGGCCGGCCAGAAACAGGCGGAGAGGCACCCTCATCTATATGCTAATTAGCCCATGCAAGAATTACAGGGTTAATTAAGCAGCGCTACCCTCCCTTCGTTTTATCTGCCCTGGACACTGAGGCAAGAGGAGGAAATCACAACCTCTGATCAAATTAGCTGTCCCCAGGTGCTCCGGGCCGCTCCTCTCCACCAGGCTGGGCCAGCCAGCTCCTGGAGTTAATCATGTTTATTTCACAAGGCACCAGGGATTTAAAAAGTGATTAGGAATCAAACCCAGGAGCGACCAGCCTGACCCTTCTGCTATCAACTTCCTCTGTGCAAAGGGGGTGTTTTATCGCTGATAGGCGGCAAATACACACCAGGCTCCATCCTCTCTGCCTCAGGCGGGATTATCGGTCAGTGGGTAAATGACTGTCAAGTCAGGAGGGGGGTGGAGGACGGAGGCAGGGCTCCCTCTTGCTCTCCCTGCCCTCCACCCCGCATCCCAATGCTTCATACTGTTAAAGGGGCAAAGGCTTTTTTTATGGTTCTGCCCACCGTGTGGTCTCAGGTAAGCAACTTACATTCGGTGAGCCTCGGGGTTCTTACTTATTAGGTAGGAATATGCCATCCACCCAGCAGGGTAAGACGGAGGCGAGCTACGGGTAGCATGGATGCCCCGGGCATCAGCATCAGGAATATTCATTTTCTGCCTTCCTTTCCTTTCACCCCAGCATCCCAGTCTTGAGCCCCTGTTACTCCACGCCCCTCATAGTCCAGTCAAAGCTATAAGCCACCCCACCCCCAAAAGCCTTCTTGATAACTCAGCACACACATGGTGGCCCGCTGAAACTCCATGGAGAATATGCATCTGAGCACTGGGTCATATACCCTCGCTCCTCTAAAGGATTCCCCCGGCACAGAGGAGGCATCCGTAATTCTGTGCTGAATACATGAACTGAAAAGGCTGAAAAGTCATTGATTCCAGGCTCGGTAAATAGATGACAAGAGAACCATTGGCCTCCCACCCAATGTCCTTGACAGACATAGCTAATCAATCACCACACCCTTCCCTGCCAGGGCCCAGGCTAACCTCACAGGCTCAATACAGCGCCCCAGACAGCCACTATCAATCTATCACAGCTGGCCAGTTTGTCGATCCCAATTTAGCCATTTACACGCTGAGCCCCAGGGAGAAGGAGAGAGCTCTCCCAGCTAGTTCATGACAGCTCTCCAGACCCTCCCTCCGCATCCCAGGCTGAGTTCACCTGTGTCGGCCTCATGTCCCTGGACACAGCACATTCTCAAAGGGCCCAGACCAAGCCCCCACCCCACATGGAATCTGGCTCAGGGCATGTGGTGGCCAGAACTCATGCAGTCCTTCAGATTTTCAGCCCCCAAGAGTGCACATCCTGCGTAATCCTGAGACTAAGAATATGATGGATTTTGCTCCCGAGATTAAGTTATATCATGCAACACACTGACTCTAAGATTAGGAGATGGTTCTGGTGGGCCTGACCTGATTGCATGAGCCATTTATTTATTTATTTACTTTTTGGGATGGAGTCTCGCTCTGTGGCCCAGGCTGGAGAGCAGTGGCACAGTCTCACCGCAACCTCCACCTCCCGAGTTCAAGCAATTCTTCTGCCTCAGCCTCCCAAGTAGCTGGAACTACATGCACGCACCACCTTGCCCAGCTAAATTTTGTATTTTTAGTAGAGACGGGGTTTCAGCATATTGGCCAGGCTGGTCTCGAACTCCTGACCTTGTGATTCACCCACCTCAGCCTCCCAAAGTGCTGGGATTACAGGCGTGAGCCACCGTGCCCGGCACCTGCATGAGCCCTTTAAAGAAGAGAGTGTCCTTCCTCTACTAGCGAGAGAAGAGCAAGTCAGAGCTTGGAAGCATAAGAAGGACTCTCTGTGCCTTTGCTGGCTTGAAGACAGACAGGCCACCTGGCAAACAGTGCTGCAGCCTTCAGAAGCTGAGAGCAGCCCCAGCTGACAGCAGCAAGGGAGCAGCACCGTAGTCCTGCAACCACGAAGAACCGAGTTCCGGCAACACAGAATGAGCTAGGAAGTGGAGTTTTCCCACCCCACTCCCAGCCTCCAGAAGAGGACTTAGCCCAACCAAAACCTTGATTCTCCCATCGTGATTCCCTGAGCAGGGTGCTCAGCTGCAGCGAGCTGGACTTCTGACTTACAGAATGAGGAGCAAAAAAATAGGTGCTGCTTTAAGCTGCTGCGTCCTGGCAACTTGTTACACAGCACAGAAAACTAATCCGGGGCAATGTGCAACGAAGGCTTGAGGAACTCATCTGAAGTAAACGAAACTGGGTCACATTTGGTCTGCTGGGGCCAGAGGAGGAGCTGCTTTGAACTGAATTCTTTCTCCTTAGACACTGGGAGAGGTGCCAGCGGCTCCACCACCATGTTCTCATCATGCCTTAAGCAGATCTGACTCGACGAAAGAAAATTCTCACTATGCTCCAAGAGCATATTAATAGAAGCAGGAAGGAGAGAAATCCTAGGCAGACAGGGGCAGGTCCCCGGTGAAACCCCACATTCAAGCCAAAAACCATCTGAAACCCACAGATCAGAGGGAGAACTTCTATTCCTGTCTGCCTGCTCTCTCCCAATTGGTTCTTTCTGAATAATGCCTTTTAACCAATCGAATGTTGCCTTTTCCAATACTACCTATGGTCCACCCCATCCCCATGCAGTACCTATAAAGACCCCAGACTCAGTCAGTAGAGGGAACACAGCCTGACTTTGGGGAGGAGACCTCCTAACTTTGAGAGAAGATGACCTGCCCTTCCCATCCCCTCTCCAGCTCCCCTCTCCACTGAGAGCTGTTTTCATCACTCAATAAAATTCTCCACCCTCACCATCCTTCAATCGTCAAACGTGACCTCATTCTTCTTGGATGCTGGACAAGAGCTCAGCACCTAGCGAGTGTGGGTACCCGGAGAGGCTGTCACACTGGCCCTGTGCCCTCACCGGTGGAGGACAGCTGCCCCACGAGATGGGGTGAGGGGCTGACTGAGCCGCTAACGCGCCACCATCCATCGGGCTGTGGACGGCAGAACTAAAAGAGCTAATTAGCACACTAATACCCTCTCTGGGGCTTTAGGGTCATGGCCACCCTTGTCTGGGCGCTGCTGCATTTCCCTCAAAGCCACACACCTGGTCTGGCTGCGGGCCCTGCAGGGAGCTTGCTCCTGTGTCATGGAGTGGCTGGCTGGATCCTGCACTCACTTGCTCAAGTGCTCCCTCCTGCAAGGGGCTGAGAACAGCAGGCCGAGTAGACCAGGTACCCCTGCTGCCAGTCTGGCGAAGGGGCCAAGAAAAGTCCTGCATTGATATGAACTAGAATCATCCCTCACCAGCTGATCAAAAGCTGCTTTAGATTTTCCTGAGGAGGCAGGAGGTGGCCCTTTTGGCATCTCTGGCCCATGGCAGGGTAAGAAGAAAAGGAAGGAGGCTTTGAGGGACATCAGACTACTTTCTTTTTTACAAAGCTTCAGAAGTCCTGCTGTTGAAGCCATCCCATTAAGCCTTGCACCCCTAACAGTGTCTAGCCCCAGTAGGCTTATCTCAAACCAGTGTGTTACCTGCCTGGGCACAACTGCCCAAGACCTGCTGTCCTCCACAGAACATAAGCCCCCCGTGGGCAGGAGTTACCATATTGCCCAGTGCCCCACGCCCTTTGCCAGCTCACTGCCAGGTATGTAGGAGACATCCACAAACACCTCATGGGTTGTAAATGCCTCGGGAGCCAGCAAACCGCAGACAACAGCGCACAGAAAACACGTGTGCGGTAAACCTCTGAGCGGCCACAGCTGGGGTGAGCGGGAGCACTGCGATTCTTATGGCTGGTCGTGCATGCCCCCCCGACTCACACACACACAGGGAAGATCAATCATGTGCATTGTCAGCTCTCTCTCACAACACACCACTAAATGACATCAATAGATTTTAAAATATATATATATATATATACACACACACACACACACGCTCATAAGGACTGGGAGAATGGGAGAGAAGACAGCAGCAAATCCAAAAATGCAATACATTTTGGAATCTAGAAAATGGACAGAGGAGAGCGACTCACCCGGAGAGCCCAGGCAGCTGCTCTCGGTGAGGCACAGAGGCAATGCCAAGAGGAAGTGATCCCTGGCCCCAAGCCACCCTCTGAGCCCAGGAGAGGGGAGCCCAGAGCACCTGAGGGCCAGCAGGAAGCGTGGGCCACAAAATGTATTATTCCAGCCAAGACAGTCTGGGGAGGGGTGCTATTAATAATTATACCAGGACAGCAGATGCAGCCTGGGCTGGCCTGGGGGCGGAAATCCTGGTACTGGCAAAAGTTCGTGTCTTCGTCTGTTTTGTGCTGCTAAAACAGACTACCACAGCCTGGGTAATTTATAAAGAACAGAAATTTATTTCTCACAATTCTGGAGGCTGGGAAGTCTGACATCAAGGCGCCAGCATCTAGTTAAGACCTTTGTGCTATGTCATCCCATGGCAGAAGACAAGAGGACAAGAGAGACAGAGACAGAGAGAGAGCAAGAGAGGACCAAACTCTTATTAAAAAAACACTTTCTCAGTAAGGAACCCACTCCCTTGATAGGGACATGAATCCATTCCTGAGAGCTCTGTGTCTTTTGGGTCTAGTAACCACCTCTTAAAGATCTCACCTGTCAACATTATAGGACTGGGGATTAAGTTTCCAGCACATGAGCTGTGAGGAACACTAACACTCAGTGATAATGGCACTAGACACTCAAGGACCCTCCCTCCTCACCGAGACCACAAGTACAGTGGAGGGAAGGCCTGATGTGCAGAGACAGGGAGGATGACGTGGACGTCTGCACTCAAAACGGGGAAACCACAACCTCCTAGACCACTCCTGGCTCCTACCCCAAGAAAGTACATACAAGGGCTCTTGTGCAGAAGAGACTCCAAGGCCTCATGTTGGGTACCCCAAGGATAAGGTCCCATCATCACCTGTTCACTATATGGCAAGGTTCCACTCACACCCAAAAGCTCCCTACTCATTTTTAGTGCTTTGTCCTTAAATACAAATTGGCAGCCAGCAGTCACCAAACATTTGAGGAAATCCTCCAACAGAGCAAAAAAGAAACTAAAGCAATCGGGGGGAAAGGGAGGAAAAAATAAAGTCAGGAAGATATTGCAGACACAGAACAAGAATAGAGTTCTGTGAAAAAGTAACAGATGCACAAAGAACTCTTGGGAATTAAAATTATAATGGCTGAAGTAAGTAGAACAAAAAGACAAAAAGTAGAACAAAAAATAGACAAAGTAGAACAAAAAAAGATGTAAATTAGAAAAGTAAGAAGCTTAAAGGGCCAATTCAGAAGATCTGCTATCTAATAGATGATCCAGACATACAGAATGACAAAGATGAGGAGATTGTCAATAAATGCTATTAAACCTTTCCCAACTCATGAGTTTGCAATCATTGCATAGCCAGTGCAATGGAAAAGAAAAACAAAAAGAAAAAAAAAGACAAGAAAAAACAACGTACATCACTGTAACATTTCCAAATGTCAGTGTAACAGTAGATCCTCAGAGCTTTGGTGGGGTGAATGAGGGTCAGTGGAAAGAAAGTCGCTTATAAAGGAATTTGAATGGCGTTAGATTTGTCTGCAATTAACCCAGAAGCTAGAACATAGTGGAGCATCACCTTCAAAATTCCCAAGAAAAAAAAAAAATGTTATTGTTGAATGTGGAATTCCATACCCAGCTGTAGGGTATTTGTATTGCTCACCCAACCTCCAATTTACCCTCCTATTTAAAAAGGCTGGGCAGGCCAGGCCCGGTGGCTCACACCTGTAATCCCAGCACTTTGGGAGGCCGAGGTGGGTGAATCACTTGAGATCAGGAGTTCGAGACCAGTCTGGCCAACATGGCAAAACCCCGCCTCTACTAAAAATACAAAAATTAGCCGGGCGTGGCGGTGCGTGCCTGTAATCCCAGCTACTCCGGAGGCTGAGGTGGCAGAATCGCTTAAACCCAGGAGGCAGAGAGTACAGTGAGCCAAGATCACACCACTGCACTCCAGCCTGGGCAACAGAGTGAGACTGTCTCAAAAACAAAAACAAAAACAAAAAAAAATGCTGGGCTGGCAGGTAGGACTAAGACGACATTTCCAGTTCACAGCTAGGGTCTTGGATGTACACTGGGTTCTGCAGGAGGTGAAAGCAGGTATTTTTGCTTTTGTTTTGTTTTTAGGAGGAGACAGCTTCCACACAGCTTCTGGAAGTCAGTCTTCATTCAGAAGGGGTTGCCTTTTTCTTAACGAGTCCCAGGTTCCTTCAGCGGCTTCCTGTGCACACCACCAAACCGTGGCAGTGGTGGGGGTGGCTTCTTTCTCTATGATTCTGAGCCTACTGGAAGCTTAGAGGGTCCGACCGCCAGCTTCCAGGGGTGCAGAGGCTGCTGGCGTAAGAGCGGCTCCAGACCCAGGCTGCCAGGGCTGCAGAGGCTGCCTGAGGGGAGTTGCTACCTAGTGGGCAGTTCTATATTGTTCTGAAAATCATTCCTAGAGGCGCCACCTAGAAATTGCTCCTATATAGTCCTTCTAGCAATTGCGACTTGTGTATCCTGCACTGAGCACTGGACTCTGCTGATACAGCTGCCAAACTGCCAACCAAGGCAAAGAACAGAGCAGCCCCCTGCAGTGTTTGGTCCAGGGCCCCCAGCCGGACTTTTCCAGCCCTACTCCACCAGTTGCTGCTACGTACCTGCTTCCAGAGTCTCAGTCCACAGGGGACTCCAGGCCAGTACCCTCAGGCCCAGATAGTGCCTGGAGTTAAGGTTTCTCCCTATGTCTGTCCTTGCCTACAGGTGACCCAGAGCTAATGCCCGCCCCGGGCAGCAGTGTGAAATCTCAGCGCCCTTGCAGGACAAACTCTGTCATGTCCTTTCCCCTCCAGGGACCCCCATCAAGCTGAGACCAGCACTGTACCTGAAAGCACACCACTGAGCTTCTCTCTTCCCTTCCCTGCAGTCCCCACTCCCTGACAGTATTTTCTCAATGAATCACTTTCACGCAGACACATGTTTCACACTCTGGAAGAAACATTTTCAGATAGGCAAGGACTCTAAAATTTTATCCCCCATGAACCTGTTCTTAGGAAGCTACTACAGGATGTGCTTCAGCAGAATGACGGCATGAAGCAGGAAAGGAAGTCATGACACCTGGAATCCATCCCAAGCAAGCCCTGGGACAGGCCGGGATGAGGAGAGGATGTCTAGGGAGCAGCCCAGAGCCAGAAAGCCCAAAACTCAGTGACATAAAAAAAACCATCACCATCTGTTCAGCCTGTGATTCCGCTGGGTGGTTCTTTTGTTCTGGACTGGGCTAGACTAATCTCAGCTGGGTCTGCTCATGGATCTGTAGTCAGTTGGCAGGTCAGGGTCCAAGAGAAAAGGGGGCTGGTAGAAGAGCAATTTGACTATTTGGAAAGTAACATTGATTTACATATAACTGCTCTGCTGAAGACTGAGAAAAAACAGAAGTGGGTACACAGAAATCCAAATAAAGGGGAAATAAGCACATATTCAGTCCAGGAAACATTATCGTCTACTTCACTTAGCAGTAAGCACAATTCTCTGCCACAGTGATGGACATACTGGCTATTGATTTAACCAAAAATTGTGAAGATGGAGGAAGGGCCAGGGCAGGGAGGTCTGTGGAAGGCTCCTTCACTAGCTTCCCATGCAGTCAATAGACAATGTTTAGAATTGATTAATAAGAAATAGCAGCGTCAGCATATTATTTAGAAATACTGAAGTAAATACTAGCTGTAAGCATTGCCAACAGAAATCCATTTGAAACGAATGTGTCCTTTTCAACCTCATTACTTCCAAAAGGATGGAGCATGGCTTCTGACATAACACGCACACTCCAACATGACACAGTGAGGCTGGAAGAATGAGAACGCAGCTGTGGAGGAAGCAGGCAGTGGGGGAAGTGGGGGAGAGATGGGCCCCCCAGTGCATGCACAAGCTGTTTACCGCCCAGCCCCACAGCCAGGGAGGCTCAACAGCCACATAAAAATGAATGTTCCTGATAACAATTTAAGAATCCTCCATCCCCACACTCCCAGCTGCCATCAGCCGTTGCTGCCCCAAACTCCACACTATGGATTCATTCAGTTGGGCATTGCTCTATTCACTTTGTGTATGTATGTATTTATATGTGCATGCATGTATGTATTTATATGTGCATGTATGTATTTATATGTGCCTGTATGTATGTATATGTGCATGTGTGTATGTATGTGTGTGCGTGCATGTATGTGTGTGTGCATGCATGTATGTATGTGTGCATGCATGTATGTATGTGTGTGTGCATGTATGTATGTATTTATAAGAGACAAGGTCTCAGGGTGTTGCCCAGGATGGAGTACAATGGCTCAATCACGGCTCACTGTGGTCTCGACCTCCTGGGCTCAAGTGATCCTCCTGCCTCAGCCTCCAAGGAAGCTGGGACTACAGGTATGTGCCACAAAGCCCAACTAATTTTTTTAATTTTTTTCTTTTTATATTGTAGAGATGGAGACCTCAGCATGCTGCCCAGACTGGTCAAAGTCCTGGGCTTAAGTAGTCCCCCTGCCTTGGCCTCCCACAGTTCTGGGATTAGTCTCTTGACTTTAAAAGTGGAGGTTCCCCTGCTGGGGTCACACACCACATATAGTGTGGGGGAAGCATAGGTTGGGCTCCAACTCCCATTGCATGGCCTTGGCAAGCTGCTGAGAAAGTCTTAGAACTTCATCTTCCTCAAGTGGTAGATTGTAAAAATGACCACCATTTTTGCAGGAAAAAAAAAAAGAAAATACTTGTTCTGGGCTGGCCCAGCGGTTTGCTTTGACCAACAGAACATAGAAGAAGTGATATTGAACCAGTATTAAGTCTAGACCAAGAGAAGCCTTCAGCTTCCATTCCTGCTGCTCTTAGAGGCCTGACATTGCCATGTGAACAAGCCAAGCTAGCCTGCTGGAGGAAGACAGACACACGGCCCCACGTGGCCAAGAACCCCGGTGCCCCAGCCAAGAGCCGGCACACTCCCAGACTTGTGAATGAGGCCATTCAGGACCAACGGGCTTCCAGCTGACCTGCCAACTGACTACAGATCCAAGAACAGGCCCAACTGAGGTAAGCCTAGCCCAGTCTGGACCAAAAGAATCACCAGCAGAATCATAGGCTAAACAGACGGTGGTGGTTTTTTAATGCCACTGAGTTTTGGGAAGCTTTGCTATGTAGCAAGGGAAAAGCAATGCAACTATGGGAACTAATACGGATGCTTAGGTCACAGGGTTGTTAAGATGTAACAATAGATAGGAAGGAACCCAGCTGCTGGAAAATGTCCTTATCTCCCATCCCCATCTCCAACACTTGCATGAAGTTTTTAGTAACTGCTTTTCTAGGCCACAGAGAGGAGGTCAGGAAGTGGGGGCGGGGCTCCCAAAGGAGAGCGCAAAGGGTGCGTCCACCGACCCCCTAATGCAGCCCTGGAGTCTGAGCCACAGGCCGGCTGGTGAAGCAAAGAGCAAGCAACTCAGCTTTGCAAGCAGCTCCGAAAAGGCAAAGATTTAACCACTGTAATTGGCTTATTGATTTTGCAATCACATTTTAAGATGCACAATCTGCCACTATCTGCATTGGCTATTACAGCAGCCTTCCAGGGGAGTTTTATCTCCACCACCTGTGGACCAGAACTTGAACCAGGAGGTAGAGAAACGACTCTCCCTAATCATCCTGGAGGTCTGGTGAACGCAGCCCATGGCAGGCACAGATGGCAGTGGGGAATGAGAGAACGGAACGGAAGTCTCAGGCTTTCTGCACGGATCCCACAAGGCACCCCTTACCTCGCCACTGCGCTAAGCTCCTCTGCTTCACTCTGACTGCCGCAGAAGCCTCACTTCTTGCTGGAAAGACCTGGGGTTCCACGGAAGAGCGCTGAGTCTGGAGTCAGGAGGCGCAGGTCATGCCCATGGTTCTACATCTGATGAAGACATCCACCCTGGAGAACACTGAACTGCCCCCGGTCATCTATTGTTGTGGGGTGGCTCTTCCAGGAAAGCAGGTCTGGACGCTCTTGTCCACACAGACCCCCACCAGAGCAAACAGGAGGTGACCTGAGTCCGCTAAGAGCATCCTGAGCACCTGAGCTAGGCCCAAGGGGGCCCGTGATCTCCACCGCACAGGAGGCCACAGTCTAGAACTTGTAAGCGTAGGTTTGCAAAGATGATAGGACTAAGTCCATCCCAGCCTCTATTTTATGGCTGAGCAAAGAGAAACAACCACTCAGAGAAAGGCAATGACCTGTCCAAGGGATCTCAGCCCCTGAGCAGCAGGGACAGCACCGAAGCAAAAGTTCCGCTGCCCGTGTGGGGCTCTCCTCACAGCAGGGCTGCCTCTGGTGCACAGATCTCGAGATGACAAAACAGTGAAGGTCTCCGTGCGCGAAAGGGCTTTGCCCACTCTGGGTTCCATAATCTTGACTGCGGGTGACCAAGTGTCCATCTAAAGGGCTTTGTAACTCAGAACTAACACAGTTAACCAAGGGGTTCATTGGAATTGCATGGAAACACACTGTAGATGAGATCGATGAATAGTTGACCTACATGAATGGTGATACCCGGAAGGTAGGCAGGTGATTCCAGAACCAGCGCCTGGACCCATGTGGCCAATCTGCATTCCTCTCATCTCAGATGCTTTGATTCTCTCTGGAAACCCCACGGTTCTTGGCCTGTGCTCAGTATGCGTGACTTCAGCGGGCCCTTGTAGAAACTTGTGGTTAATTCTCCGGTTCCCTCCGTGCTTTTGCTCAGTGTTCACGTCAATAAGCCAGTCTTTATCAGCTGGTTTGTCTAAGGGTTTCCTTCCTTTCCCGTCCTCTACAAAATACCATGGCATATGATGGTCCCTGGTCACCAGGAGCCACAGCTTCCCTGAGGTCCGGGGTTAACACTAGGACAGCAACAGAGACCCGTCTGCCCTGCAGAATCTCAGGGCCCAGCCTTGGTTCCCTGTGGCCCACAGCATCAGGGCAGAAGACATGGTCCTTCCACTCAGCTCAGAAGAGTTCACACCTGTTCACACTGCCGTCCCCTCCCGTCCCACCACTTTCTTGAACACTGCAATGATAGCAGTGGAGCCAGGGGTCCAGAAGGAGCAAACTGCCCCGGAGGGAGGTTCTGGACCTGGGTAAGCAGGAGCCTTGGAGAAGACAGGCAGCCCTGGAGGGTGTCAGGCCCAGCGGCATCCCATCCAGCCTGACGCAGGAAGCCACCCAATTTGGCCAGAGCTCCTGGGACCTGGTATAGTCTGTGATCACCACTACCCACCAGTCTCCCCGTGCCCTATTCCACCTCCCCTGACCACCCACTGCTGCCCCCAGAGTAGCCTTCCTAAAATGCGAGTTTGTGGGCCAGGCGTGGTGGCTCACCCTGTAATCCCAGCACTTTGGAAGGCCTAGGCGGGTGGAAAACGAGGTCAGAAGTTCAAGACCAGCCTAACCAACATGGCGAAACCCCATCTCAACTAAAAACACACACACACAAAAAAAATTAGCCGGGCGTGGTGGCAGGCACCTGTAATCCCAGCTACTGGGGAGGCTGAGGCAGGAGACCAGCTTCAACCCAGAAGGTGGAGGTTGCAGTGAGCCGAGATCATGCCACAGCACTCCAGCCTGGGTGATGGAGCAAGACTCTGTCTTGAAATTAATTAATTAATTAATTAATTAAATGCAAGTTTGCCCCCTGCTTAGAATCCTACAGAATAAACCCGGGCCTGGCACTCAAAGCAAATCTTATCTGGTCCCAGCGAACACCCCATTTCATCTCCCACCATTCCTCTCACCCCAGGGACCCTGCACTCCAAATATGGGCACCTCGCCAGGACACACCACCAAACAGCCCCTGCTCTGCCACCCTGATAAATTCCACCCCTACCTGGTGGCCGCGCAGGTGGCCCTCCATGCACTTGGGCTTCCCAGGGCCCTCAGCACTTGGTCTGTCCACACATTTGCTCACCCCACTGTTTACCATCTATCTGTCCCCACGATCCAGGGGCCTGGAGCAGGGTCGGATCTCACTTCTGGATCCCGAGTGCCGTGCTGTGCCTGGCTCACAGTGAGCCCTTGGTAAATGTCTGACGGGCGGCTGGCTGCATCAATAAGCAAACATGGAATAAAACCTACGTGCACAAGTTTGCTGTGGGTAAAACAAATCCCAATTAACACAATAAGTGGCATGCCGTTATCTCTATTTCAGGACGCATCAAATAATTAGTGCTTAGTACACAGAGAGCTCTGAGTGTGAAGCTGGATGTAATCAAATGTCAAAACACAGAAACCTAAGGAGGAAAATCACCGGTGTACTCAATTAGGAAGCAGCAACTACTCCCAGGCAGGTTTTCTCCTGGACGGGGACAGCTTGTTGCAGGATTCCACAGGCTACATTACAATGTTAAAAAAAAAGACTCATTACAAGGCAAGCTGGAAGACACAACAGTCCTGCGTTCAGTTTGGGGCTGCTGGCTGCCCAGAGTGCCCGAGAGCAGGCCTGCCCACTGCCCCGCTAACCACAAAGGACTACATTTGCCAAATGCCAACCATGTGACAGGCACTTATATCACTAAACTCTCACGAGGTGAACATGCTCATTGTCTCCATTCTATCTGAGGAAAGGGGACGAGAGCAGCTGCGTAAGTTGCTCGTGGACTCACACTCAGGTCTGCTTGGATCTAAGCCACATGCATGTGCATCTTCTCTGGCAAGAGGAGCTGGGCTCATCCTCCTCCACCATCACCAGGCGATGCACCCCCTCCTGGGCATCTTCTCAGGCTCTCTTGCCTTTCCACCTCTCACTCCCTCTCACTCCCACAGCCACCAGCTCACCCGACTGCTCTGCGCGATTCCATTGCTTGCAGCCAATTGGCCATGCTCCCGGGGTCCCTGGCTCCTCCTGCCATATGCAGACCCAGAGGTGAGATGCTGCCAAAAAGGGTAGGCAAGGGACCCCTCCCGGGGGTAACCTCTGCAAGTGGGTGGTGGAGGGAGGGGACAGGAGCCCACAAACACTTTCGTCCTCCCTTCACCTCTCCTATGGACTCGTCCAAGGCAGGAACTCTCCACACTGCAGGTTGACAGGTGTCCCATGTGGCCGACAGTGTGCACCTGTGGCCTGACTGCTGTATCCTCCCGGTTCCCATTCGTCCTTCCCACCTGTCCTCCCAGACAAAGCACTGGTGCTCAGTCCCTGTCCCGGCTCTGGTTTCTAGGGAACCCAGGCTGAGACACTGCTGTGGTCCTTCCCTTTTTTCTCCCGCTCTATCCCCAGCCCCGCCCTCCACCCTTTCCCTCAGAGGCATCTACTCCCACATGCCAGACAGACTTCCTGCAATGTGGAGGCTTCCTGGAATCTGTCCTTCCAGGCCATGTAGTTTAATCTACCTGAAGGGTATTGCACCATGCATTTCTTTCCCGTGCCGGACCTCGCCACCCAGCCCCAGCCTATGTGAGTTGCTCACAGCACCTCCCTGCTGCGTAGGGATCCATGGCACTGCCACAGGTCACCCATCCACTCGTGCAGAGAATGCTGGACGAACACCCTCGCAGTTCTTTGGGGACTGTGTGGAGTGTCTATAGAGCAGGTGCAGGACCGTGGAGGCCTGTGCCACACCCAGTCCAAATGTCTCTAAACATGTGAGGCTGCTCTTACACCAAGAGCATCCCCTTGAGAGGGGCCCACTCCCCAGTTTGGCCAACACCACTGTCGTTTGACGCGCCAAGGCCTCTAGTCCTGCTGGGTGTAGGGAGCAGTGCCTCATCCTCCCTCTCAGGACTGCTGAGGCTAGTGGCTTTCTTCAGCTCATTGGCTATTTGAGACGCCCTGTTGCTGCCTGATATTTCACCTCTGAACTCACGCCTAGCCCTGTGGCCGCCTGGGCTGCTCACGTGGGTCTCGGAGGAGTGGTAAAGCCCAGAGTCTGCTGGGTGCCTGGTCATGGATTTAGGGAGCTGGGGAGAGGCTATGTCAGGGCAGAGTGCCTCTGACTTACCAACTGTACCTACCTCCTCCCCATGAGCCCCCCAGTGACCCTGTCCTACCACAAGGGTGGATTCAGGCTTTGTGGGGCTAAAATCCCACAGCCCCACAATCCTGACGGGCTCTGAGTCCATACAATCCATGTTCTGCTTCTCCCCCATTACCCACTTTCCCTCTTGCTCAGGTCTCCGAAGGCCTGAAGACCGGGACACCACAGTCGCAAAGGGCCTGACATACCTGCTCCCTAGCCCTGCTGGGCCTTCGGAGACCTCAGTGCGAGAGCCCAGGAGGCTGGGCCAGCCCTGAGGCCAGCCAAATCCCTGGTGTCTGGCCATCCATACTGTCCAGGACCAGGACCCAGCCCGAGGAACTCACAGGAAACCAGGGACAGCTCAATGACTTCTTGTAGCCCACCCACTTGTGAGCGTATTTCCCAAAGCACATTCCACAAAAACTCACTTCTGTGATGTGTTAATGTGAATTCATAAAATAAAAGCAGGGCCTGTATTTGGAGGAAGATTTTCATTGACCCTGACAAGCATTAGGACCTCGAAGGACCTCTCCCTGCTCATGTGCCATCAGTCCCCTGTGTTTGCAGCCCAGCGGGCAGCACCCACAGTCCACCCTAACTACGGGCCCCTGCCCACCGCCCACGCAACTGCATCCTTTGGAATTATCATCTCAACACAAAGACGCACGCCCAGGAAAAGCCACGTAACAGGGTAGGAAAGCCACACAACAGGGTAGGACAGGGACGCTTGTCCATCTGCCTCTGCACCACCCAGAAAGGCTGGGCGCTCTCTCAGCCACTACATGGGTATCACGTTCCCAGAGGCCTCAGGAACTGCTGTGTCCTGGAGTCACCCTTCACATTCTACCCCAAATCCTCCCCAACTTCCTGGCCAGGCGTCCTCCTTTGCAGCCTGCAGACAGACTGGCTTTGCTCCCAAGGTGTGTGTTCCCAAGACCTGAATGAAACGCCACGGGATGCTTAAACTAGACACATGCCTGCCACGCAGGACCCTGGCTAGATGCGGTATAACGGGGCCTACGTCACCCCCGTGGGGGCCATGCAGGCCGCCCCGTCCACCCCCTCATCCGACTTCCTCACAGCTGGGAGCTCAGGATACTTCCAGACCTTTGTTTGTAGTTGCTGCTGCAAACGTGCTACGATTTATTTGGGTTTTCTAGAATCCTCGTGATTTTCGCTTGCTGCATCAAAACACACTTACAGCTATTATGACACTAGCACTGGTAATAATCATGCGGGAAAAAATAACTTCATTCTCGCAAGCAAATTCTGTGGTCCCAACCTCCGTCCCCACAATAAAACAAAACCCTGAAATTTCTAAGGGATTCAGCCACCAGAACATTCTCTCACACTGTCCCCACATCCAGTTTGCATGATAGAAAAGGCCAAACAGGCCGGGCACGGTGGCTCACGCCTGTCATCCCAGCACTTTGGGAGGCCCAGGCGGACGGATCACAAGGTCAGGAGATTGAGACCAGCCTGGCCAACAAGATCACGCCACTGCACTCCAGCCTGGTGACAGAGCAAGACTCCGTCTCAAAAAAAAAAAAAAAAAAGAGAAGAAAAAAAGAATAAAAAGAAAAGAAAAGGCAAAAGAGCACCTATCACATCCCATGAGTCCCCCTCCCCCACACTCCCTCCACCACAGGCCCAGTCCACCCCGCCAGGAAGCCCACAGCCTCAGAGGACGCCTTTCCAGGACCCCATCCCTACTGCACTGCCCACCCAGTCTCACTCATGAGCTGACTACACACATGCACATACATGCCCATGCAGGAGCACACACATGCCTGCACACACATGCCTGCACACACATGCCTGCGTACACATGCATATAGGCACACGTGCACACAGTAGACAGGGAAGGAACTCCCCAGCCATGGAGGCCGGGACCCTCTGGTCTCCCCACCCCCTCAGCCAAGGCCAGCTCAGTGCCGCCTGAGCCCCAGGACACACAGCTCTCCCCCAGGGCCACACTCCTCATGCCATTCTAGGCCCTACATTCGGGGTCCCCAGCCCAGCCCAGCGCAGACTCTATTCCAGAGCCGCCCTGCGGGAGCGATGGTGACAGGCCGATTCCAGGGATGCAGATCCAGGGACTCCTCAGGCTGCGAGCTTGGCCAGCTTGGGAACGCCCTCTGCTTCCCAGCGACTCCCAAAAAGTGCTCTCTCCCAATCAGGCCGTGCGCCACAGTGAGAGCCACTGCCAATCCCACACCCCAGAGACTGAGCTCCTCCATTGAAGCCACTACAGCTCACTACACTGTAAGGCATCTGTAGCCATCCCCAGGCGTCAGTGCCACGCTGTGGGGAAGGGAGGGGCAGCGTCTTGCACAGCAAACCAGGCAGTGCGGCAGAGCCAGCCACCTTGCTGTCCGGCCGCCAGCACCCATCCGTCCACCTGGCTGGGCCCCAGAGGCTAAAGCCAGGGTGCTCGGCCCAAGAACAGGCCGTCTCCTTTATCGTGTGCCAGGGAGGGGGTAAAAACCCTCGCCACTTCCTGATGCATTATTTATCAGGAGCGCATTAGCTGTGGGTGACATCACAGGCATTCGAAGGTAATTTGTGGAAAGTATTGTTAAAGCAATTGATTTGCAAATTCCTTGACAGGGAAACGGAGCACTGAGCAGGCAGAGATGTGACATGGAGCCCTTTTTTTTAATGTATTTGGGGATAATTGATTGAAAGCTAAGCTGTGTAGCCAGTGAGAAAATGAGATTATTCTGTCTGTTATGCAAAGAAATTGTATATTGTGCAAAACAGCAGGCTGAGGGGCTGTCAGAGCAGCTGAGAGGCACTTGCTCCTCCTGGGAGAGGCAGGGAGTGATGTCTTCCTTTCCAAATCCAAATCAAGTCCTCGCCGTTCCCCCCACCCCAGAGAGCTCGCACCACCGGCTCCTCCACCCAGCCCCACGTCAGCCCTGCGCTTCAGCCTAGACCCCTCCCTTCCCCCACCCGATACTGGGATGGGTCAGTCAAGTCACTGGGTCCTGAAGATTCCATCACCTTGGTCTGATCACCCATGCCCCTGTCCACACTCTGACTCCAGGGTGTGCCAAGGACACAAGGGCTCCTGGGGAGCCCACGAGAACACAGCACAGCCACGTAGAGGGGGCTGCGCTGCAGGGATTGGGACTCCACCCTGCTTGGCTCTCAGCAGCCACCACCCTTCACCAGGACCGTTTCAGTCCCCCAGTAATCCACACTGGGCCTTCTTAGCCCACACAGCCAGCTGTACCTGCCCCTCAGCACTCTCAGTGACTGCTCAGAGCCTCTAGGATGGCCACAGCACCTTTGTGAGGCCACAGAGCCACGTGGCCTCCTCCACTCCCTTCACGCCTTCCTGCAGTCCAGCATCGTCAAACTGCCTTTGCATGTGCCAGCCTGGAGGCTGGAATGTCACCCATCCGTGGTTTGTCTACCCAGAAGGCACATTTAGTCTCCAGCAGTAGTTCAAATGCCTCATCCTCCAGGAAGCCTTCTCTGACTGCCCCAGGCAGCACCCCTTAGGTGCTCCTCCCTCCCTCTGAACACCAGTGTGTTCACTAGTGCGGCCCTCCCTTCCATAGATTATGAACTCAGAGGTGGCAAAGAGGGTAAGTGCACAGCTGAATGAATTAATGTATGCAGGAATGAATTAGGGAATGAATGAACCACTGCCCGAATCACACTGCTGGATCCCTCAATTGCTCCCAACTCTAACAAAGCATGGGCACCCACGGGGGCTGTTGGCTTTGTTAGCTGTTCCCACTACTCTGAGCCAGGGGTTCACCCAGCCCAGAGCTCCACTGGCAGGATGGTCCCACAGTCACGGGGAGGCCTGGTTCAAGAGCAAGTCAGACCGACAGTCTGATCCCAGTCCACATATGAAAGCTGCATAATCTCAGCCACTTGGCTACCACCCCGAGCCTGCGGACAGGCCCAGTCAAACAGAAAGTGTGTCTGTGGTTGGAACAACGGCTTAGCTCTGCCTCCTACACATCTGTAGCCCTGGGCAGATCACTCAGCCTCAACTGAGCCTCAGTCTTCACGTCTGTCAAACGGAAATCATATTAGTGCCAACCCGTAAGGCTGCTGCGAGGGTTACAGCCACAGTGCCTAGGTCTCCATAGGCCCTCACCTGAGGTAGAAATGCTTGCTGTGACCACCTCATCCCAGTAGCTTTATTTGTGTGATTACACTGAAAGTTTCCGGCAACTTGATTTAGGATTTTCCTGCCCATTTTCTGTATTAGGAAATGGAGGCTTCTGGAGTTGCTCAAGAATACCTGCCAACAGTAGTGGGGATCTGGCCACACCTGGCCCTG
Organism: Macaca fascicularis; assembly: GCF_037993035.2. Taxonomy (NCBI): domain Eukaryota; kingdom Metazoa; phylum Chordata; class Mammalia; order Primates; family Cercopithecidae; genus Macaca; species Macaca fascicularis. The sequence goes on from NC_088386.1 coordinate 3,129,788, forward strand.
TCAGTACCCAGCACCATTCTCCCCTGGCAGGCAGGAGGCAGGAACCAACCCTGGCCCTGTCAGTACCCAGCACCATTCTCCCCCGGCAGGCAGGAGGCAGGAACCAACCCTGGCCCTGTCAGTACCCAGCACCATTCTCCCCCGGCAGGCAGGAGGCAGGAACCAACCCTGGCCCTGTCAGTACCCAGCACCATTCTCCCCTGGCAGGCAGGAGGCAGGAACCAACCCTGGCCCTGTCAGTACCCAGCACCATTCTCCCCCGGCAGGCAGGAGGCAGGAACCAACCCTGGCCCTGTCAGTACCCAGCACCATTCTCCCCTGGCAGGCAGGAGGCAGGAACCGACCCTGGCCCTGTCAGTACCCAGCACTATTCTCCCCCGGCAAGCAGGAGGCAGGAACCAACCCTCCAGCGGGGAGGGAGGTTGCGGAAAGCCCCAGCCCAGCCACCATGGGGGCCACTGACCAGCCAGGGGTCAAGTCGTGACCCCATCACCTTCAAATACCTGGTTTTTCCAGCAGACTCCACAGCTCCCCACAGCAAGCTAGACCCTAGGGGAGGAAGGAACGAGGCCTCACACCACGGGACCACTAACGATCAGAGTTTGTCTGGGACTGAGGGGATTTGCAGACACAGGACCTGCATTGAAAACCCAGGCAAGCTCCAAGCAGACCAGGACAAGCCGGTCACGGGTCACCGCAGTCCCACCTTTAAAGGGCTAGAAAATGCATGATGGTCTATTCAAACTATTTTGACAACAGAGAAACACAATGTCAGGCCAATTCATTTTATATAAGTTGACATTTTCTAAGACGATGTCCGAGAAGCAGACAAGAAAGTTTCTGACACTCCCTCGCCCCACTCCTGTTCCCAATGGGCCAGCTCAGCCACTACAGGCAACAGCCAGATCTCATCTCCAGTTCTTTTTACCACCACCTCCTGCTCCCAGCCAGGCCTGGCGCTGGGCAGACAGCATTCAAACGTGACCAAATCACAGCCCTCCCCATCCCAAGAAGCCCGCAGGACAGAGGGCAAAGATGAATTGCAACAGTATACGGTAAAGGCAGGACTGAGAGACACAGCAGATGGAGGCAACGTCAGGGAGGGCTTCCTAGAGGAGGAGACAGTTCCTTCACGTGCGCTGTAAGGAGGAATTAACAAAGTGGCAAGCAAGCTAGGGGGGGTGTTCTAGTCCTGGAACAGCACGGGCAAGGTCCAGAGGTGTGGCAGAGTATGGCCCAGTCTAGGGATCGCTAATGTGACTGAAGAACCTGGCAAAATGAGTGGGAGAGAAGGGACAAAGACAGAGGAGTTGACGGGCTACACCCAGGAGACCTTTGAGAGTTTGGACTTGATTTGGGTATTCATACGAATCTGCTGAAGAACTTTAGGGGAGTCAAGTTTAAGGCTCCCGGGACGTTGGGTTTGAGCTAAAAGTCCAACTGCATCAGATGACCAGTGAAAACACCAAGGCCCAGAGACAGCAGGAAATCACCCAAGGTCACACAGCAGAAGGACTCGGTGGGGAAAAGGCAGACCTTGCCCCCACGCCTTCTGCCCTCAGCAGCATGGTCTAATGGAGGGAACTATCTCACCTAACCCCTCCCTCCTCAGACCTATGCCAGCTCCAGCCCCTGATTTAGGAACATCCCTGTTTAACAAACCTCATTTTAAGATATCCTACAAGTCTGGATAATCTTCATTTCTTTTCCCTGATAATCTTCTGAATTCCTCTGAGAAGGGCTGAATATGCAAATCACCCAGGTAGTTCAAACAAGGGATAATCTTTCATTTATTTACTTTAATCCTGAATTCTGTTCTCTTCATTTAGAATTTGAGATTTGGGCATGAGATAAGACAAAAGCACTAACTGCCTTGACCCCAAAGGAAGTCTCCCACAGATCTTTATCATTTCGGGGCTCTAGGGGGATCAAGTAAGCTTGCACACAGCCTTTCCAACCCTGAGCCTCCAAAGTTCAGTCCCTGGTGGCACCACTCCCTTCTGCACCCCATCAAATCCCTGGCCAGTCCAGCTCCACCCAGCCCAACTCCAGGCCCATGAGCAACAGACCTTGGGCTGAGCTTGCAGAAATAAAAGGAAATAAAATGGCCCCGGTGACAAGGACTTCAGAGTGTCTCCCCATATTGTGGGCACACAGATGGGTGAAGAGTGAGGTAGGCGCAATAAAGCAAAGACAGGGGCAGACGGTGCAGGAGACAGAAGGACCATCTCAGCCTGGGCCATCAAAAGACAGAAAGCTGTGTGAGAGCTGAAGATGATGGACCAGGTGTGAAAGAGAAGCCCACAGCCCTGTAAGCAGAGAGAAGCCCACTCGTCCCAGCCCCAGTGGCTGATGAGGGCCTCTGTGTTCTGGGAGAGTACAGGAGCCACATCTACCTCTGGTGGAGGGGAGGGGAGGTGCCCTGCCTGATCTGGGCCAGCATAATAGCCTCCTGATTGAGTTCTCTCACCCACCTCAAAGGAATTCCCTCATGCAGTGGTTTCAAAACCAGGCTGCATTCTAGTTCTGTGTGAGATGAGGCAGACACATTTCTCCGTATTCCTCCCACAAAGCACAACTACAAACCCGGGGCATTATATATAAGCCAAATAGAAGAAGACTCTGGAAGGTGGAAAGAAGAAAGTTGATCAGTTACAAACTTTAAGGAACAATGTGGCAGTGAGTTCCCAAGGTTTTCTATTAGCCACGGATATTCCGGCTCGGGTGCTGGAGAAGCTGGTGACCCGGGATCATCAACAGGTACAGCTTGAACAAAGCCCTAAGAAAAGGCAGCTCTCAGCCGGGCGCGGGGGCTCACGCCTGTAATCCCAGCACTTTGAGAGGCTGAGGCGGGTGGATCACCTGAGGTCAGGAGTTTGAGACCAGCCTGAGCAACATGGTGAAACCCCGTCTCTACTAAAAATACAAAATTTAGCCGGGTGTGGTGGTGCATGCCTATAATCCCAGCTACACGGGATACTGAGGCAGGAGAGTCTCTTGAACCCGGGAGGCGGAGCTTGCAGTGAGCCAAGATGACGCCACTGCACTCCGGCTGGAGCAACAGAGGGAGACTTTGCCTCAAAAAAAAAAAAGAAAGTGAGCCAGTTCTCTCTAACAAAAGGACTAGGAAAGGGGCAGCCTAGCAAGGCAGGAAACTTCTAGACAACAATTGCCCTAATCTAACCAAAGAGGAACAACTATGACCCCACTCCCACCAGCAAAGGCTCAGGGGGGACTTGGGACTTCATCTCCACCTGTAGTAAAAAGTCCCTCATCCCCACTCGTGGTGTCGCTAGAGTCCACGTAGGAATCCTGGATTTCTACCCCCACCTGGCAATAATGAGGCACCCCTCCCGTCCATGCTGGAGTGGTGTCAGAGGAGGCTTAGTAGTGAGGAGGCCACCCCTACTTTGGGAAGCAGTAAAGAGGCACCCATTTCCCTCCCTTTCGGCAGCAACAAGGCGTCCTTCCCTACTCGGGGGTCCACAAAGGCCAGACAGAGAACCTGGGTCCAGCCCTGCCTCAGAGCAACAAGGCTGCATCCTCCTTCTCTGCAAGTGCAGGTCAAAGGAAACTGCTAAGACAGATTTAAATAAGATCCAGAATCTATAAAACCCAAAATGCCGGCCGGGCGCAATGGCTCACGCCTGTAATCTCAGCACTTTGAGAGGCCAAGGTGGTCAGGAGTTCAAGACCAGCCTGACCAACACGGAGAAACCCTATCTCCACTAAAAATACAAAATTAGCCAGGCATGATGGTGCATGCCTGTAATCCTAGCTACTCGGGAGGCTGAGGCAGGAGAATCACTTGAACCCGGGAGGCAGAGGTCGTGGTGAGCCGAGATCGCGCCATTGCACTCCAGCCTGTGCAACAAGAGCAAAACTCTGTCCAAAAAAAAAAAAAAAGCCTACGGTTCAAGTGAAAATCATTCATTTTACCAAGAACCAAGAAAATTTCAACTTGAATGAGGAAAAGTAATCAAAAGATTCCCACACTGACATGACACAGATGTTAGAATGATCTGACAAAGATTTTAAAGCAACCACAATGAAAAAGCTGTGATGCTACAATGATGCTATAAAAATGCAATTATGAACACATTTGAGATGAAAAAAAATAAAATCTCAACAAAAAATAGAATATCTAGAAGAAAAAGCCAAAAAAAAATTTTAGAACTGAAAAGCATAATAATAAAAATAAAAATCTCAATGGGTAAGGAAAAGTAGAATGTACAGGACAGAGGAAGATTCAGCAAACTTGAAGGCAGAATAGAAATTGCCCAATAGAGAGAAAATAGAGTGAAAAATGATCACCCCAGGACCTGGGGGACTCTGACGAAACAGCTAACATTTGTGTCACCTGAGTCCATGAGGGAGAGAAGAAAGGGGGCGACTTTAAAAAGTATTAAGGAAATAATAGCTGAAGTCTTCACAAATTTGGCAAAAGACAAAAACCTACACATTCAAGAAGCTAAGCAAACCCCAAATAGGATAAACCCAAAGGAGCCATACCATGTGTATCATAATCAAACTTGCGAAAACTAAACACAAATCAATAACCTTGAAAGCATCAAGAGAGAGGACATCTTACTTTAAGAAATAACCAACTCTAATGAAAGCAGATTTCTCCTTAGAACACATGGGTGAGACGGAGTAGCTACAGAGGTAGCCCAGCGTGTTTCAAATCCTGAAAGAAAAGAACTGCCGCCCAGAATCCTATATCCAGCAAAAACAGGCTTTCAGGACAGTCAGGAGAATTTGTGTCAGCTGACCTACCCTAAAGGATGGGCTAAGGAAAGTTCCTTCAACAGAAAAAGGATTAAGGAAGGCAATCTTGGAAATCAGGAAGAAAGAACAACAGAAATAGTGAAAAAAAAAAAAAAATAGCCGGGCGCAGTGGCTCACACCTGTAATCCTAGCACTTTGGGAAGCCAAGGCAGGTGGATCACTTGAGATCAGGAGTTTGAGACCAGCCTGGCCAACATGGTGAAACTCCGTCTCTATTGCAAATACAAAAAAAAAAAAAAACTAGCCAGACGTGGTGGCACACACCTATAATCCCAGCTACCCAGCGGCTGAGGCAGGAGAATCACTGGAACCCAGGAGGCAGAGGCTGCAGGGAGCAGCCTCCTGCAGCCCAGACTGGGCAACAGAACGAGACTCTGTCTCAAAAAAAAAGAAAGAAACCAAAAAAGTAAAAAATATAAATAAATACAGAAACTCCTCTTCAGTTTCCCAAATTACATCTGATGACTTAAGCAAAAATTGCATCACTGTCTGATGTGGTTATCAATGTATGTAGAGGAAACGTTCAAGACAATGTCATTTTCAATGGGGGAGGATAAAGGGACATAAAGGGAGGAAGTTTTCTACATTTCATCCTAACTGAGGCAGTACACTTGGAAACTTATAGCACTAAGTGCTTACATTAGAAAAGAGGAAAAGAGTCCAATCAATAAACCAAGCTGTAACCTTAAGTAAATAGAAAAAGAAGAGCAAAATAAACCCCAGCAAGCAAAAGGAAGGAAATACTAAAGGCAGAGAAGAAATCAATAAAATTGAAAACAGAAAACAATAGAGAAAATCAATGAAACAAAAGTCAGTTCTTTGAAAAAAATCAATAAAATTGACAAACTTCTATCAAGACTGACAAAAAAAAAAGAAAAAGAGAGAGAAAATATGGAAATTACCAAAATCAGGAATGTAACAGGGGCTACCACTGCAGGGGCTAGAACCTGCAGACGTCAACAGGACAGTAAAGGAATATCATGAACTATTCCACTCCTAAATACACAGCTTAGAAGAAACAAACCACTTCCCCAAACACTAGACATTCACTCCGCAGGAAATAGATATAAAAACTCACTCACCCGACTCAATATGAAGTAGATAATTTGAATAACTCTGTAACACTTAAAGAAATTGAATTTGTAATTTTAAAACTCCCAAAAAAAGAAATCTCCAAGCCCAGATGGCTTCACTGGAGAATTCCACCAAACACTTAAAGAAAGATTAATGCCAATTCTACACGCTCTTTTTCAGAAAACAGAAAAGCAGGGAACATTTCCCAAGTCATTCTATGAAACTAGTATTACTCAGATACCAAAAAAAATAAGACTAAAAGAGTACAAAGAAAAAAAACCTATAGACCAATATTCCTTATGAACATAAATGCAAAAATCCTGAACATAATATTAGCTAATAGAATTCAGCAATACATAAAAAGAATTATACATTATGAGCAAGTAGGGTTTCTTCCAGGTATGCAAGGCTGGTGCAATATTTGAAAATCAATCAACGTAATGCACCATATTAACAGACTAATGAAGAAAAAAATCACATGATTATGTATCGATTGATGCAGAAAAAAGCACTTCTCAAAATTCAATACACATTCAAGATCAAAACTCTCAAGAAAAAAAAACTGAATAGAGAGGAACTTTCTCAATTTGATATCTACAAAAAAAAAAAAAAACAAACAAACAAAAAACACCCTGTAGCTAATTAATGGTGAAAGACAATGCTTTTCCCCTAAGATTGGAGGAAAGCAATGATGATCACTCACCACTGCTAGTCAATGTTACATTGGAAGTTCCAGCCAATGCAGCAAGGCAAGAAAAGGAAAGGGAAGGGAAGGCAAAGGAAATCAGAAGGGAAGAAATAAAACTATTTGCAGATGGCATAATTGTCGATGTAGAGAAGCTCAAAGAACCTACAAAACAGCTCCTAGAACTGGTAAGTGATTCCAGCAAGTTTGCTGGATACAAGATCAAGATACAAAAGTCAACTATAGGGCCAGGCACAGTGGCTCATGCCTGTAATGCCAGCACTTTGGGAGGCCAAGGCGGTTGGATCATGAGATCAGGTGTTCGAGACCAGCCTGGCCAACATAGTGAAACACCATCTCTACCAAAAATACAAAAAAAATAGCCAGACATGGTGGCAGGCACCTGTCATCCCAGCTACTCAGGAGGCTGAGGCAGGAGAATCACTTGAACCCAGGAGGCAGAGGTTGCAGTGAGCCGAGATTGTGCCACTGCACTCCAGCCTGGGTTACAGAGTGAGACTTTATCTCAAAAAAAAAAAAAAAAAAAAAAAAACTACAGTATTTTTATATACTAGCAACAAATATGTGGAAATCAAAACTAAAAATACAATACTATTTACAACTCTGCAAAAAAGTAATAATAATGATGAAATACATATAAATCTAATAAAACATATACTTAGCTTCTAACCAAAAACTACAACATGCTGATGAAAGAAATCAAACTCAAAATACATGGAGAGACATACAGTGTTCATGGATTGAAAGATTCGATTTAGTAAAGATACGAATTCTCCCTAAAATGACCTATAAGTTTAATGCAACTCTCAAAAGTCCAGCAAGAAATCTTGAAGACATAGACAAAATTATTCCAAAATGTATATGGAGAGGCAAAGAAACTAGGATAACTAAAACAATTTTGAAAAGAATAAAATGGGAAGAATCACGCTACCCAATTTTAAGACTTATATAGCTACAGGCATCAAGACCATGTGGTATGGGCAGAGGGACAGACCCATAAATAGTGGAACAGAATCAAGAGACCGGAAATAGACCCACACACGTGTGGCCAACAGATTCTGGACAAAGGTGCAAAAGCAACAGAGGAAAGATGGTCTTTTCAAGGAATGGTGCTGAAGTAATTACATGCCCACAGGCAAAAAAAAAAAAAAAAAAGACCTTGACCTAAACCTCACAGCTTATACAAAAATGAACTCAAAATGGATTTAAGTGCAAAACATAAAACTATAAAACTTTCAGGTCAGGCGTGGAGGCTCATGCCTGTAATCCCAGCACTTTGGGAGGCTGAGGTGGGCAGATCACTTGAGGTCAGGAGTTACAGACCAGCCTGGCCAACATGGTGAAACACTGTCTCTACTAAAAATGCAAAAATTAGCTGGGCATGGTGGCGGGTGCCTGTAATCCCAGCTACTCAGGAGGCTGAGGCAGGAGAATTGCTTGAACCGGAGAGGCACAGGTTGCAGTGAGCCGAGATCGTGTCACTGTACTCCAGCCAGGGTAATAGAGCAAGACGCAGTCTCAAAAAAAAAAAAAAAAAAAAGGCAAAAAACAAAACTACAAAACTTTTAGAAGAAAACATAGAAGATCATCTTCAGGACCTCAGGCTTGGTGAACATTCCTTAGACGTGACGCTAAAGGTAAGATCTATAAAAGAGAAATATCAGTTAATTGTACTACACTGAAATTTAAAACTTTCACTCTGCGAGCAACCATGCTAAGAGAAGGAAAGACGAGTAGGCTGGGAGAAAATCTTTGCAAACCACATAGCTGATAAATGACTTGTTTCTCGAATATGTAAAGAATGTTCTTCGTATATAATTTACAAAATGTATGAAAGTTTTTAAAATTTATATATTTATATATAATTTATCAAACTTCTCATATATATATACACATATATATATACACTTCTAAAACTCAACAGTAAAAATAACAAATAATCCGATTGGAACATGGGCAAAAAGCACCGAGAGACATTTCACAGAGGATACCCAGATGCCTAATAAGCACATGAAAAGATGTTCAGCATCGCTAAGCACTGGGGAAGCGCCGATCAGAGCCACAGAGACGCCTCAGCACTGCCTCCCGGGTCCCCTCCCTCCCACAGAAGCCCGTCTGGATCTGCAGCTGCTCACTCCCTGACAGCTACAGATGAAGAGAATGAAAAGCCCTTTGTGATTATCGTCATGCTGAGTCCCCTCTCCCCGGGGAGGAACAGAGCAAGAGGGGCCGGGGAAGCTGTCTGAAACCCCTGCTCAGGTTGTCAAGGCCTTTAAACACTTTTACTGGGAATGCAGGGTTGAGAGTGTCCACAGCTCCCCAGTCCTGGCTGGCAAACAAGGGTGACTTCATGGACACAGGGCCTCGCGAGCTCTCCTCTCTTTTTTGCCGTGACTGTTTGTTAAGCCAATGAATGGCCTGGCTCCAGTGAAACCCCCGTGAGTTTCAATGTTTAACATGCAGACATAAGACGGCTTGGAAGGGAATGCTGTCAAACAACCTACCCAAGAGAGAAATGGACCAGAACTTAGCCAGATGAGCAAACCTCTAGAAAGGTAGCAGGCTGCCCCACAGGAAATGGGAGCAGGGGAGGGTGTGGGAGGGGACATCTCCAGAGCCTGCCCTAGCGGCAATTTCAATCCTACTTACTGGAGGCGTCACATGGACGGAGACACCTGAGCCCAGATCCCCACCGACCTTTAATTGCTATGTGACCCGGTGATCCTTCTTCCTTCCTGTAAAACGGCTCATTGCTCACCGTGCTTCAGCATTCAGCCCAACCCAGGAAACTAGCTAGAGCCAGTTATTCACAAGCAGTAATAACTTCCTGGAATAGTAATTCCGCATTCTTTCATTCAATGGCATGCATGAGGAATGAGGCACCCTCTCTGTCTGGTATTTTAATCCCATGGTTTTAGAGATGAGAATACTGAGGTCAGGGAGCACAGCCCACTTGCTCAAGTCCCAGGGCTGGAGAAAGGCAGGGCTGGGAACCGGCTCCTCTGCCGCCCAAGGCCTGTCCAGCAGCCCTCGGAGAAACAAGTGGGGAGGGATGGACGAGTCAGGAACCGCCCCCTCTCAGGGTGCCCGCAGATGCCCCAGCACCTTCAGTTCAACAACTCCAACGTGCACAGGGACCCAATTCTAGAATATTCAGAAGGCGAAAACGCACACTTTCCAACCGACACCTTCAACAGGATCGTCATTAGCAGCTTATAGAAAGCTTTCATAAAATTCTGCTTTCAAAATTCCTTTTGTAACAAAGATGCCCTTCTACGGCACTGAACATCCCAGCCTCACCGACAGCGTGTAAACCAAAGCTGGACTCCCTGGAAGGAGGCGACGCTGGCGTGTGGGGCTCACAGGAGGGGTGAGGCTCAGAGGACGCACTTGTGCTCACCCTACAGCTGGTGCCTCACTGCAGTCAGACCCCACAGTGGCTTCCTCTGGGGCCTGTCGCCTGGAGGGTGGGCCACTTTAGCCACACCTGACTCCCAGCAAAGGAAGGAGAGGATTGTCTGTTTGCTTGACTTTTTTTTTTTTTTTGAGACGGAGTTTTGCTCTTGTCACCCAGGCTGGAGTGCAGTGATGCAATCTTGGCTCACTTCAGCCTCTGCCTCCCAGGTTCAAGCGATTCTCTTGCCTCAGCCTCCCGAACAGCTGGGATTACAGGTGCCTGCCACCATACCCGGCTAATTTTTTTTGGTTTTGTTTTTTAGTTTTTTGTATTTTGTATTTTTAGTAGAAAGGAGGCTGGTCTTGAACTCCTGACCTCAGGTGATCCGCCCGCCTTGGCCTTCCAAAGTGCTGGGATTACAGGCGTGAACCACCGCGCCCGGGCTGTTTGCTTGACTTAATGAAAACATACCCAATACCCCTTGGGTACACCTGTGACTGAAGTAAAGCAGCTTAGAAACCTCCTCCCCCATAGAAAAGGGTGGAAATCCACAAGTTTGCACCAGGCTCTGCAGAAAAGCCTGCCACGGAGCCAAGTGTTATCTCACTCCTCTGTTGAAGGCGTTGTTCAAATAGACTTCTCAAATTAAGTCAGGTTACTTTATAGTCTTTTACGTTTTTTAACGCTGTAAGCTGGTCCCAAAAAACCTCTTTCTTGTGCATGATCTTACTTGACTCCTGCAACAAGCCTGCAGGTACAATGAAACCTGTCTGATGGAAGAGAGCCCTGGGGCTCAGAGAGGTGAAAGGATAGGTCCAAGATCTTGCAGCTAAGCAGTAGCCTCAGCGCCCAGTCCCTGTCCTCATGCCTGGTGCTGGCCCGAGTTGCCAGACCTGCTTGCACACAATTCCTTAGCAGCCCAATCTCAGCGTCAGCTGATTTCTTGCCAAGTCAGCAAACGGCTAACCACCCTTCCAGTTCCATCATCACAGGTAATGAAGCTCTGACCACCACAGAGAGGGCAAAAACAAAAACTAAACTAAACGTTGGGTTTCAGACTCCCAAATACTTCTAGATGGCAAAGGGCCAAACAGAAAATCATTTACTTGGTCCCATCTTCCCTGCCAATGAGCCTCATCAGCACGCTGGCAGCTTCCCTTTTTACTGAAGTGGATTTCTTATTAATCAGCACATCTCCATGGCTCTGAGCTGCCCTCATATAGACAGTCCCAACATACGATGGTTTGATTTCTGGTTTTTCAACTTCGCAAGGGTGTGAAAGCAATACACATTCAGTAGAAAGTGGTAGGATGGTCTCGCCATGCTGGGCAGAAGCAGTGAGCCGCAGCTGCCAGTCAGGCCCACTATCCTGAGGGTAAACGGTGTCCGTGTTGCCAGGCAATTTTGCTAATGCAGGTGTTCTGAGCACGTTTAAGGTAGGCTCGGCTAAGCTATGATGCTGGGTAGGTTAGTGTATTAAATGCATTTTCAACTTATGATGGGCTTACCAGGACATATGCCCAATGTAAGCTGAGGAGCGTCTACACCAGGCATGAGACGATGTCACGACAGGCACAGTGAATTCCCACCAGCGAACCTGGAAAGGGGCGAGGCCAAATTTTGTGAGGTCCCTTCCAAATCTAAGAACAAAAAAGGACAACCAGAGGAAGTCTAGAAGTACAGAGAGGTAGGTGGTCTAACCAAAATTACTTCTCTCTTACTGCTCCTGTCCATGGTCGAAAAGAGAATGAACTTATTTGGATTGAATTTGCGTTGGATTACTTCCAAGGCAAATGAGAAAAAAGCTGGGATCCCATGCTCCCAAGAGCTGGGGCTCAACCACGCATTGGAAGAATACTTGATACGCATTTACAGAAATGAATTGGATTAAGTTAGAAATATGGGAACAAAGTTATGCCTGGGAAAGCCTTGAAGAGGACAGCAGTGAGAGAAGGTGCAGGCAAGGACAGGCCCGTGCTGAGTGGGAGTGGGTCTAACTGTATTGGTCCATTTTCACACTGCTGATAAAGACACGCCCGAGACTGGGTAATTTATAAGGAAAAACATGTTGAATGGACTCAAGGTTCCACGTGGCTGGGGAGGCCTCACAATCATGGCAGAAGGTGAAAGGCACCTCTCACATAGTGATAGACAAAAGAAGAGAACCAACCAAAAGGAGAAGCCACTTTTTTTTTTTTTGAGATGGAGTCTCGCTCTGTTGCCCAGGCTGGAGTGCAATGGCATGATCTCAGCTCACTGTAGCCTCTGCCTCTCGGGTTCAAGCCATTCTCCCACCTCAGCCTCCCTAGTAGCCGGGATTACAGGGGTACACCACCATGCCCAGCTAATTTTTATATTTTTAGCTGGTCGTGGTCCAGCTGGTCTCGAACTCCTGACCTCAGGTGATCCACCTGCCTCGACCTCCCAAAGTGCTGGGATTACAGGTGTGAGCCACCGCGCCTGGCCTGGGGAAACCTCTTATAAAACTGTCAGATCTCGTAAGTCTTATTCACTACCATAAGGGAGAAACCGCCCCCATAATCCAATCATCTCCCACCGGGTCCCTCCCACAACATGTGGGAATTATGGGAGCTACAATTCAAGATGAGGTTTGGGTGGGGACACAGCCACCCCGTGTCATTAGGTCAGCCCGGAAAAGGGCTACAGGGGAGCCTAGGGGGAAAGTCCATCCACAAGCACAGGACACCTGCTAGGACACCTATCTCTTCCTACTGGTTTCTAGGTACAGATAAAATATTCTTCTCTGAGAATTTGAAACATGAGCCTGAGATTCATGTATTTGGGATTTTAAAAGTCACATTACTCTCATGCTCCACAAACCACCAATCTAAGAAATTAACATAAAAACTAAGTTATAGGCCAGTGAAATCCCTGGGGTACCTGGCAAAAATAAAAACTAAACCTGAAGGGACATGACCTCAACTAAGTCTGTAAGAGATTCTCGGTGACACAGCTACTGTAACTATGAGCTCGCAATGAAAAATTACAAACATACAGCAAAAATCACCAGCATGAGTGAGAGTCAGCAAATACCATAAACAGGAAAGTGTTACGCAAGAGATTCAGACTGTAGAATAATCTGACAGTGACTATGAAATAAATATGTTTAAAATTATTAAAGACATAAAGCAATTTACAACCCACCCCAAAAAAACTATTTTTAAAAAGGATGGATTCATTTGAAAAAATATGCAAATAGAATTTCTACAAGTAAGAAGCAAAGGCACTGAAACTGCAAACTCAATTAATGCACGGCTTAAACAATAGATTAAAAACAGCTGAAGGGAGAATTTGTGGAGTTAGAGTTGAAGAAATTAAACCAGAAGAAGCAAAAAGAAATAAAGATAAACTATGACAGAGAGGCTAGAGTGCTTAAGAGACATGTGAATCGAATAAGAACATTTAATAAGTTGGTAAGAACTCCAGAAAGAGAAAATAGGGAGAATGGGAAAAACGAAGTATTTGAAGAAATGACAGCTGAGAATACTCCAGAATGATGATAATCCACATATTCATGAGTCACAGACTCCCAAGCAGGATAAGCAAAAATGAACTCATTATAGATACATCAAACAGTACTGAAGAACCAAATACAAAGCTATGATTTTAAAAGCTACCAGGGCACAACTGAGCGGCGTGGCCAAAGTACCAAGAGAAAACATCTGTCAGTTTACAATGAATTGTGAGAGTTTACCACTCATAGACGCTCCCCAAAGAACACTGAGGAAGGAACTTTAAGAAGAAAACTGAACCCGGGAGAAGTTACTAGGCACCAGAAACAACAGGAAACAAAGAAATCAGGAAAAACTCCAAAAACTTATTCAAGCACTGATTGAATAAATAATACATCGATTATGTAAATCGGTATCATAATACTGAACCAGGAGTTACAAAAAGTGAAACTAAAATACTGATTGTTGATAACATGTAACACGGGCTGGGTGATCAGGGCTCTGTGCTGCTCAGAAGGAATTTACATTTGAGCAGCTGGCCTCTGGCCCACACTCTCAGCCCCGTGCTCCACAACCACCCAAGCATGGGATGTGCACTTCTCTCATACGTTCCCTTCCCTGCTGTGAGTTCCAGTTTAAGTTTAAGGTACTAAAAGGCAGTATGTCTACCTGGAAAAGGTTTACGAAGAGCTAGCTGCTCAGATCAACAAGCCAGCACCAGTGCATTCTAACTACAGCCTATTCCGACTATCTCATGGCACTGAAGTGTATTGCACGTGTCACCACGTATAGCGGTCCTATTCGACATTATCTCATTTAATTTTCACTAAACCTGCAAAGTGGGTTGTGTGATGACTTAGACAAAACTGATAACCTGCCCAAGGTTATGCCACCAGCGGAGACGGGCCCCTGCTGGTTCCAGGAGCCCATGCTGCCTCCCCTCGTGGTATCAGTTCTCTCCCCGCAGACCCAGCCTTGTAAAACGTCCACGCTTGTCAATAGGGGTTCTTGCCTTTGCCAATTGCTGACTAGGCGTGGAGACTGCGTGGGGAGCCTCTGAGGGTCTCCTTTCCAAGGTAAACTGCATTCGGCACATATCAGAGACCTCAAGGGGTGGCAGACACAGGGAAGAGCAGGTTAGATAAACAGAGAGAGGCTGACACACGGACCTTCAAACCGTGCAGGGAGGAGTCTGGGGAGGCCTCAACGGGAGGGAGCAACCGTGCTAAGCTCCCACCCTGAGCAGAGATGGTTGAACCTCATGCACTGCCAGGCACAGAGGGGAAACGTCAGGAATGTCATCAATTCCCAATGCACTGGGAGTGACAGTCGGCCTGGGAAGCGCCTCCCTCACCAGTGGCTGGAGTCCAATTTTAAAGCTTGGAGCCCTTTAAGATGGCCTGTCTCCATGGAAAGTGACTGCCCTGTGAGTTCCTCGAGGAATCCAGCATGGCTGACCCCTCTTCGTGCCCCCAGGATCGTGTCTGGCACGGGCCTGGACTGGAAGCACAGTAAAGGCTGGCTGAATGCACAAGTGACTCAGGGTGGGCTCCCACACAGCTGAGAAGGGGGTTCGGCAGCCCCTGGGCAAGCACCTGTGAGAGCGCCAGAGAATGCCCGAGAGCCCAGCCAGGGCCCACTCAGAGCCAGCAGACTTGATTCAGTGGGCAGGACATCCTCACGGGTCCTCTGCCACACGGAAAAGGGCAAACCGCCCCCAACAAGTGATTTCCCCACGGGCCCTTCTTACTTTTTATTTAATTTCATAGTCTAGGAAAGAAAATACTACGCATTTGTTTCTTATTAATTTACACTCAAATCATTAAAAACATGTTTTTGCAAGAATTTTTAACATCCACAAGGCTCTTTTTTTAACCTCTTAGAAGTCATTTTAGTGCTGTTTTTCTCAAGGAAGAGGAAAACGTACTTTTGCCAAGAATAAGCTCCTCGCTTCAATTTTGATTCAGCGTTTAGTCCCAGGCTCAT
Organism: Macaca fascicularis; assembly: GCF_037993035.2. Classification (NCBI taxonomy): domain Eukaryota; kingdom Metazoa; phylum Chordata; class Mammalia; order Primates; family Cercopithecidae; genus Macaca; species Macaca fascicularis. The sequence goes on from NC_088386.1 coordinate 3,145,212, forward strand.
AAACTCCAGCAGGGCTTGGGCCAACTGAGAAATGAAATTCTCCCCCAGCCGTGAGTCTCCAAATAATAACCCAAAATTGTAACCAGCATGATTTTCCCACACACGCAAAGCCAAACAAAACTGGGAAATGAAGATGGGATATGCTCCACTAGTCTGGCTTCTTCTCACATCCAGTGGACCCCCAACAGAGTCCCCGAGGGAATCCACAGGCATTCCGAGCCCCAGACCAGAGGTTCTCAGCCGGGGTACCTCAGCATCCTGGCTCCACGAGACTGCGCAGCCACAGACGATGCACACGGTCAGGCCGAGCTGGGCCTGGGGACCCCCCGGGGCCACTGCATGCTGTGGATGGCAGGCAGCACAGCCAAGCCAGCACTAAAGGAAGGCTGTGCATGTCTGGGACGCGAGAGAATTCTGCTCTGCGCATATGCACAGGACAGCGCAGGCAGAGCAGTAAACCAGTCGCCCAGATGAGGCCAGCACCAAAGGACAAACAGGGAGATGGAGAAGTTTGGGTGATTTTGTAGATGCGATGAGCATCAGAATGCTGCGGAGATGACTGAGCTGACAGCATCCCTGCTGTGTGCATGCTTAGTGCCGTGGACTAAATATCAGCCTCCCCCGGCCCCTGCCAAATTTACATGTTGAAGCCCCTAATCCCCAGTGTGATGGGATTTGGAGATGAGGCCTTTGAAGGAAATGAGGGTTAGATGGGGTTGTACGGGTATGGCCCTCGCGACGGGAATAGTGTCCTTATGAGAAGAGACGCCATATGAGCACACAGCGAGAAAGCAGTCGTTTGCAAGCCAGGAAGAGAGTCCTCACCAAACCCACCCCTAGTGGCACACCGATTTCAAACTTCCCAGCCTCCAGAAGCGTGAGAAAATAAATGTCTGTTGTTGAAGCCATTCCGACTACGGTATTTTGTGATGGCAGCCCAAGCCGACTAAGACACCTAGCCAGAGTTTTAATCCCTGCAAGGACGCCTCAGAGGCCTAGAGTTTGCAAACATGCTGTCAAGACCGGAGAAGGAGAACTACTACTAGCCGGGCTGGCAGGACGCAGCAGCGTGGACAGGTGGGAGTGAGTCCCGTCCACAGCACATTTTGATCTGTTTATCTTCCTGTCTCTGTTCTGGTTCATCCCACTCCACCCCGTGAGGACGCCCTCCTCGTAGGCTCCCTGGCACTCAAGGCTCCTGTCCTTCAGTCACCTAAAGTCTCTTTTCAGCATGGTAGAGGGCGTCCCCAGACTGCACCTGGCAGGTTGCCTGAGAACTTCCTCTGAAGCCCAACGGTGCAGAAGCCTGACCCACCCCTGAAGGCTGATTCTATAGCTCTGGAATCTGAATTTAGGGCAAGGGCCACAGATGTTTCTGGTGAGAAACTGCTGATGCAGCAGAAGCTCGAAAGCCTTTACAAGCACACGAACCTGACTTTGAGGCCCAGCCCTGCCACTTTTGAGCTGTGTGACCACAGGTAGTTTACTCAGCCTTGCTGAGCTTCGGTTTTCTTACACTCACATTACACTGGAAAAAAATGGAATCCTGGATTCATTTTTCTTATTGCTGGAATTAACCCTCTATTAATTCTTTCAGACAGGCATGCGTGATTGATTTCCTGGGTCTTTCTACTTCCTAAATCGCCCTTACCGTGCCATCATAAAAATCGATTGTGAGTATGAAACTCAATACTCAGAGATGTTATTGTATCCCTGCACTTTGAAGGCCTTGCCCCATTTCCTACAGCAATTTTCTTAATGAAAAGACTGATGTCTTCTGATTCTCATGTTTCTGTGGGCAAAAGTTTCTTTTTTTTCTTTTTTCAGTTTGGGTTTTGGTTTTGCTGGGAGCCCTTTATCACTCATGTTCTGAAATTTCAATATAGGTGACCGGCTATGACACTTTTTTGGTTGTTCATCTGTTTTTGTCGTCTTGCTTGACATTTTCTCCTCCTTTTCAACCTGAAGATTTGGGTCATTTTTGTTTGTTATGTAATATTCTCATCTATTTTTCTTTAAACAGCGTCTACCCTCCTTTGCTCTGTTCTTTCCCTCTGGCACATCCTTATAGAGGAATGCTTGAGTTTCAGAAGGTATCTCCATGTCTCAACTCTGATTTTTCATCTTCCATCTCATTATCCCGTTAGGTTCTAGTCCAGTGCTTCTTAAACTGCAATATATGCATGTTGCCTGGGTCTTGAATGCTGTTGTGATCCTGAGAGTGCGTTGCTGACAAGCGCATGGGTGGTACTGCTGCTGTGGGTCTGTGGCTCACACTCTGAGCATGGTTTCTCACCGTAACCTTCTAATCACAGGGCACTCGTCAGCTCCGCCTATCCTATCATCCAGCGATGTGCTGAATTTCTCATTGCCAAGCTCTATTAATTCATTCCTTTTCATAACCTCGTATTCTTGTTTCATGGATGCAACATTTTCTTGTCTCTCAGGGAATAATAATTATTCCTACTTTTAAAGTTCTAATTTCTTTATTACTTCATTTCTCTGGGAGTGAGTTTTTCTGTCCATACATTCATTTCTGATGCTGGCATTCCTCTGATATTTGGTGGGGGTTTTTTTGTGTGTGTGTGTTTTTTTTTTTTTTTTTTTTTTGAGATGGAGTCTCGCTCTGTTGCCCAGGCTGGAGGGCAGGCTCACTGCAACCTCTGCCTTCTGGGTTCAAGCGATCCTCCTGTCTCAGCCTCCTGAGTAGCTGGGATTACAGGTGCATGCCATCATGCCCGGCTAATTTTTGTGTTTTTGTAGAGACGGGGTTTCACCATGTTGGCCAGGCTGGTCTCGAACTCCTGACTTCAGGTGATCTGCCTGCCTCAGCCTCCCAAAGTGCTGGGATTACAGGCGTGAGCCACTGTGCCCAGCCTTGGTGATTCTTAACTGTGTGTTCCAGCAATCTTGGTAGTGGAGGTCCAATCACTCTGTCTGCTTCAGTGTGAGAAGCCTGCCTGGGGGCAGATGTGGGAGCTTTGCAGTGAACAGGGAGGAGCAGGAAGTCCCATCAGGCGGGGACACTTCTACAGCTCCTTTTTTGAATCTTTCTTATGGGTTCATTGTGTCCCCCTAAATGCGTATGTTGAAGTACTAACCCCCAGGTCTGCAGAATGTGACTTTGTTTAGAAATAGAGTCATTACATATAGAATTAGTTAAGTTAAAATGAGGTCATGCTGGCTGGGCGCGGTGGCTTACACCTGTAATCCCAGCACTTTGGGAGCCCAAGGCGGGTGGGTCAAGAGATCAAGACCATCCTGGCCAACATGGTGAAACTCCGTCTCTACTAAAAGTACAAAAATTAGCCAGGCGTGGTGGCGGGCGCCTGAAGTCCCAGCTACTTGGGACACTAAAGCAGGAGAATCGCTTGAACCCCGGAGGCGGCGGTTGCAGTGAGCCGAGATCGCGCCACTGCACTCCAGCCTGGCGACAGAGTGAGACTCTGTCTCAAAAAAATGAGGTCGTGCTGGGGTAGGTAGGGCCCCTGATCCAGTCTCACTAGTATCCTTAGACAACGGACAGGAAAATTCCGACACAGACCCGCACACAGAGGGAACACCATGCGAAGATGAGGGCAAACTGGAGTGATGCAAGCCAAGGAATGCAGAAGATGGCCAGCAAACCACCAGAAGCCAGCAGAGGAGCAGGGAAGATTCTGGCTCACGGCCTCAGAAGCAACCAGCCTCACCTACACCTTCATCGCAGACTCCCAGCCTCCAGAACCCTGAGAAAATGCATTTCTGCGGTTTCAGCCGCCCTGTGTGTGGGCTTTGTTACAGCAGGCCGGGCTAAGACACCGTTCCATGATGGGCAGCCCCCATCACGCCCTCGGGCACCATCCTGTCCCTAAGGCGAGATCTCTGTTCCCAGCGGGAATCAGACGCCCCTGTCACTGCTGCCTGGACCAAGTAGGGGGAAAAGCACCTTATCAGCTCCCACTTGCCAGCGCTGGGGCGCCCAGATGGATCCTCGGAGGCAGCTGCTAGGCCTCCCTCTTGGGTGGATCCACGCCCTGCCTGCAGGCCTCTGCCTCTCCAGGACTCTCCCTCAGCCCCAGCCGCGGCGCTCTCCCTCCAACCCTGCCTGCTTTCTTCTCGGGGGTTCCTTGCAATGTCTGGTGCCCTGAGGGTTCTCATCTTTGTTTTTGATCACGTTTGTGTATTTACTTAGTTTCCTTTTCAAATAATTTCTAGAGGGAGGAGCTTAAGTTCAGTCCACCATTTTGAAACAGAAGTTGAAAATGATTTCCATGGCAGACACTCAGTCCAAGAGCAGACAAAATGAGGTAAGACATCTCCAGGCGCTTGGGGAAATGCAAAAGTATGACCCTTAGTTGATCCAAATTTTCTAATACATCACATCCTATTAAATGCAAAGTATTTCTCTTATCCAGCAACATGCAGGAGGAGGAAAAGAGTCTCCAATCTGAAATGGAAGACACTATGTTTGGGGCTTGCTCTGGGGTCGTGGGGTGGAGGACTGCCCAGGCCATCCCTGGGCTCTGCTACGTACCTGGGGTGGGATGCCATCTCTCACATCCTGGCCCCAGAAAGATGACCACCACCACGTGCCGGGGGCTCCTGGAGCCTGGATTCTTAGCAACACAAATGGAGCTCAGTGGAAGCTACTGCCCAGTCAGGGACAGCAGAAGACAGAGCTTTATCTCCTGCCCCTTAACGGCCTGAGCGCCGTGCCCCGACACGTGTGTGTGCACACACACATATGCACACACACATATGCACATACACAGGCATTACCAACCCATTTCTCCAAGGAAAATGGTAACTGTGGAAACATAGGCATGCGGTAGGTCAGAAATGGATTAAGACAGTTTCATTTAGATTACATTAGACCAGATTCGATTACAGACAGACGGGAGGGAACTATACCGTCCCATCTCCCCTCCATTGGAGGCCTGCCGTGGTTTCCAGAGGGTCTCAGGCACTGGTGGGCACTGGGCTTCCCAGCCTCATGGTCGGAGGTCCATGTCCCTAACACTCAGGACCCCCGCATGCACTGGAGTCAAGTGTCAGGGGGGCCTGAGCATGACTCCTTCCTGGGTGCGGCCACCTGACAAGCAGCCTCTGAAGCTTGGGCGGGCCAGAGGGCTGTGATCGCTCCTGGGTCCACAGTACCTCCCCACCGGGACCCCAGCAGAGGACATAAGCTGGCCAGCTCCAGTCACTGCTGGGCCAGAGGGCTGTGATCGCTCCTGGGTCCACAGTACCTCCCCACCGGGACCCCAGCAGAGGACATAAGCTGGCCAGCTCCGGTCACTGCTGGGCCAGAGGGCTGTGATCGCTCCTGGGTCCACAGTACCTCCCCACCGGGACCCCAGCAGAGGACATAAGCTGGCCAGCTCCGGTCACTGCTGGGCCAGAGGGCTGTGATCGCTCCTGGGTCCACAGTACCTCCCCACCGGGACCCCAGCAGAGGACATAAGCTGGCCAGCTCCAGTCACTGCTGGGCCAGAGGGCTGTGATCGCTCCTGGGTCCACAGTACCTCCCCACCGGGACCCCAGCAGAGGACATAAGCTGGCCAGCTCCGGTCACTGCTGGGCCAGAGGGCTGTGATCGCTCCTGGGTCCACAGTACCTCCCCACCGGGACCCCAGCAGAGGACATAAGCTGGCCAGCTCCGGTCACGCAGTGCTGGGTCCATGGTGCAGCCTGGGTGTTATAACAAGGACACAGCCATACTGCGGAGGGATGAGGTCAGAATGTCCCCCTCTTACTCTGCAGCCATGATGTTAGAGCAGAGGCTGGGAGGGCTGGTAAGAGAGAAGATGTATTGCTTGCCACACCATTTCCCTTTCCTCCAGACGCCCAGGCAGATCACTTCGGCCTCCCTGCAGACAGCGGGGCCGACACAGTACTGTCCATACATGGGGCAGCCCTGCACCCTTCCCATACTGATCCCATCAGTCGTCACCGCTGCAGGGAAGCTGCTGGGTGGAGACCGTGGAAGAGCCCCTGGGGAAGGCCTGGTGCTGCCTTGAAGGAGAGCCTCATGCTGATGAAAACGCCAGTTGGGAAGCAGAGCAGTTGGCAGGGGCCAGGGGCCTGAGTGAGGGAAATAGGGAGATGTTGGTCGAAGGGTACGAGTTTCTAGTTCGAAGATGAGTAAGAGACCGGACGCAGTGGCTCACGCCTGTAATCCCAGCACTTTGGGAATCCGAGGCAAGCAGATCACCTGAGGTCAGGAGTTGGAGACCAGCCTGGCCAACATGGTGAAACCCTGTCTCTACTGAAAATACAAAAATTAGCCAGGCGTGGTGGTGTGCATCTGTAATCCCAGCTACTCAGGAGGCTGAGACAGCAGAATCACTTGAACCCAGGAGCCAGAGGTTGCAGTGAGCCGAGATCGCGCCACTGCACTCCAGTCTGGGTGACAGAGCAAGACTCCGTCTCAAAAAAAAAAAAAAAAAAAAAAAGATGAGTAAGGCCTGAGGATTGAATGTTCAGCATGACGACCACAGCTAATAATACCAATAATATGCACTACATACTTGAATCTGCTAAGAGCTCAAGCTTTCTTTTCCTTTTCTTTTTTCTTTTTTTTTTTGAGATGGAGTCTCACTCTGTCGCCCAGGCTGGACTACAGTGGCACAATCTCAACTCACTGCAACCTCCACCTCCCAGGTTCAAGCAATTCTCCTGCCTCAGCCTCCTGAAGAGCTGGGATTACAGATGTGTACCACCACGCCCAGCTAATTTTTGTATTTTTAGTAGAGACAGGGCTGGTGTCAGGCTGGTCTCGAACTCCTGACTGCATGATCCACCTGCCTCAGCCTCCCAAAGTGCTGGGATTACAGGCATGAGCCACCGTGCCAGGTGACCTCAAGCTTTCTTACCTAAAAGAAAAGGTGATTGTGAGGAAACAGAAGTGCGTATTGAGCTGGTCCCTTCACAGTGTATTTGCATATCATATCATCATGTTGTATGCTTTAAATACATACAATTTTATTTGCCAGTTGTACCTCAATAAACCTGAAGCAGATGCCACTGGGACCCTATATGACTGAGAAACAATGACTCACTTTGTTAGGCCACTGTGATGTGAGCTGCACTGTTGCCACAGTGAGTGCTATGATCTGAATGCCAGTGTCCCCAGGACTCATATGTGAAAATCTAACCGCCAGTGCCACCGTGTTCAGAGACGGGGAGCTTGGTGGCACCTTTGTGAATGAATCAGTGCCCTTGTAAAAGAGCTCCAGGGAGCCTGCACCCTCGCCCCCCACCAGGTGAGGACACAGAAGGCACCATCTGTGAAAAGCGAACCCTCCCGGGACCCCAGGTCTGCTGGCACCTCGATCTTGGACTTTCCAGCCTCCAGAACTGCGAGCAACACATTTCCATTGTTTGTAAATTACTCAGTGTCAGGGATTTTGTGATAGCAGCCGGAACGGAGGAAGACAATGAGTGTCTCCTGAAGGAGCCGTCACCCTGACTGCCCATCCTCAGGTGTGTTCATTGAATTATATTCTAAATCCACACGATGGAAGCCTGGCAGCCACTGAAATCAGGGCGCTCCTTGCGTCAATCTACACTAAGGAGCCAAAAAGCAACGTGCAGCCATTTGAGTACAGGAAATGGGGCAAAAAGAATGCACTGGCTCTTGTAGAACAAGATACCTCTGGAAAGATTCACAGGAAGTCAGAGGCAGTGGTGCCAGGAAAGGGGCATGAGCTGCTGGGGACAGAGGTGAGGGGGAGCGTTCATGTACCGTTTCACTTTTCTGGAGCTGGTTTTACCATGTCTAGGTACTATCTATTCAAAATAAAATAAATACAATTTTAAACAAAAAAGTTTAAATATAAACACATAAAATATATTAACATAGACATATTTAGTATATAACTATATTAATAGAAACATGTTTAATATATACAAACATGTATTTTATAATATGTGGAAATTTGGGCCGGGCGTGATGGGATGACATCTTCACCCCGAGTTGCCGAGGCTCTGGGGCTCACAGATCCACTCCCTCGGGGGCCGCTGCAGCACGGAGACACGGCCAGGCTCTCCACTGTGGCAGACGAGGCTCAGAGGGCCAGACTCCCCAGGCAGGGACTCTCGGACGGCAGCCCTCACGACCTGCAGCTCCGCCAGTGCCAAGAGCGAGGGTGTAAGATGGAGGGAGAACAGGGGCTGCCACGTCCAGGGGAGGTCGGAAGGCACTCCCAGGGGGCCGGAGCCTGGGGACGCTGAGGTGGCGCTCAGCCGCCAAGGTGGAGTGTGCAACTCACAGGCATGCGAGGCTCACAGCGACAGCGGCACTCATGCCTCACCCCAGCAGGCTCGCCTCCAGGAACCTCATCTAAGAGGTGATCACGTATTTGGGTCTTGAAGCAGCCAGGGGCCCTCAGCAGCAGGAGGCGGGTGAGTGCATGACGGTGGATCCTTAAGGCGGAATATCACGGGGCTTTAAAGTGTGTGTGGATGAGTTTGTAATGACACTGACCAGTGCTCTCTGCAGTGCCCCCTTCTCCTCGCCTTTTCCGCTGCTAGCTGCATGGGGCTCCTAGCTGTTTGGGAGCAAGACCTGAGCAAGACAGAAGAAACCAGAGGGTCTGAGTCGAGGCCCCAGTGAATCACACTCATCAGGGGTCCCTGGACACCTCTCTGTGATGTCTGCCTTCCTGGAGAACCTGAGCCCCGAGCTGTTGCTCCTGCAAGTTCAGAGAGGCATTGCCAGCGTGAGGAGGAAGGCTTTCCCAGGGCTCCGGCCGCCCCTCAGTGTAGCCACTGAAGGCAAACATTTACCCACAATGTGCTGTACGGGCTCCGGCCCAGCCTGGGATGTCCACAGGCCCTGACAACGTGGCTTTGAACCAAGAGAGAGCAAGGCCTCCACCGCCGAGCCCTTCAAAGGCTGGTGGGAAGTGCTGTCTGTTAATTCCAACCACATGGCAAATTAAGTGCTATTTAGCCCCTTTCCAAAATATTTTCCTCTCTTGATTTAAGGAAAGCTGGAGCTGTGCCATCGTTCAGACAGGCTGGGTCCAGCCCGGGGAAGGGAGAGCCAGCGCCCGTGCCCAGGGAAGCGCAGCCTGTCCCTCACTGGGCTGGCTGCTAGCTACAGACATGCCCGCGCAGACAGACGGAGGAGTGAATGGACAGGCGGGAGGGCGGGAAGGGGGAAGGATGATAGGTGGGTAAACGAGGGGGCGGGGAGAGTGCAAACTTGCTTTGTTTACAGCTTCAAATCCGACAGGATTGTCTCTTTGAACATTTCAATTAAGACCAGGATGTTCTTTGGCCCTGGCAGCTTTGTTCTGCCTTTCCTCCTCCCCCACCTTCCTGGAATGTGTGGGCTGGAGAGAGGAACGCAACGGGAGACAAAAGGAAAGAGTTGTCCTATCCACCGAAGCCCGAGCTTGGGCGAGGCCACAGAGGACACCCACAACCAGCCTTCAGCATCTGCGGTGACCTGCTCCAAACCCCTCTCTGCTCAGGCGCTCAGCCCCACCCCTCCCCTGGAGCAAGGGACGGTCCCAGTCCACATCTCACTTGCTCCTCAGCAGCAGCGGACAAGCTGGACCCTTCCTCCTCCTGGCATTGAGCCACTGTGTGGCACCTAGAGAGCAGCTCCTGTCCTGTGAGCCCGTGCCAGGCAGATGCTGGGAAGCTGGGAAGCATGCCTCGCTGGCAGCCCCTCGCCCAAGACTGCAGCCCCTTCCAGGGCTGGTCTGCAGGCCCGTGGCTGCCTGGTGAGGGATCCAAAGGCCTAGCTCCTCGCCTTCACGAGGCACAGCTCTGTGGGCTGTCCCCAGTCTCAGTGCTGTAGGACCGGCCAAAGCCTTAGTTCAACTGCCCAGAGCCTCCCTCTGCCCAGCCCCACAGCCCGCTTCCCTGCAGAGACACCTGAAATCACCCCACCCAACTCTCCAGCTCTGCCTCTGTTTCCAGGAAACCCACCTAGGACAGTCAGCTCTGGCAGCGGACCTGGGAGGCTGATTCCAAAGGCAGATGTTGGAGTCAGCCCTCTGACCAGCCCGGGGACAATGGAGACCCGCCACCCCTGGGAGATGGAGACCGGAGAGCTCTGGGTGCTGCCAAGGCATAAAAGGTGAATCGTGCCTATGGTGAGCAGGGCCGGGAGACCTGCAGAGGAGGACGCAGGGCCAGGGCAGCATCGCTGGCCCTGAGAGAAGTGGTCACATAGGACCAGGGAACCGGACAGCACTTGGCTGAGGTCACCGATTCACTGAAAATGAAAACAGGCTTAGGGCAATCAATGACTCATTCAAGGCACAAGGTGAAATCTCAGGGGCCTCCCTGACAGCAAGGAGGGAAGCCCTAATCTGAGCCAAGGACAGAGAGCAGAAAGGGAGCTCAGGACCCGACTGCACAAGCACCACGCTTCAGAAAAGATGGAATTCTAGCCCAGGCACACTCCCCACAACACATTCAGGGCTCCAGTGTGCGAAGAATGGGACTCGAGGCCAGGGATGTCGACACTTAGAGATGCAATTCCTAGATCCCAGAATCTGCTAAGAGGAGAGGGCAGCGCAGTCCACTCCCCTATGAGGAGACAGTGCCCCACCTGACTGAAGCCCCTGCAGCGACTCAAATGAGGCAGGTTCCAGGCGGTGCCAGAGACAAGTGCCCCCTCTCCCTCCTGCAACCAGCATCACAGCTGGCACACCCCAGTGGGAAGGCGCTGGTCTGTGAGAGGAAGAATGAGATCACCTCCCTGTGTTCCCAGAGGGCTGCAGGGCCAGGTGGCATGCCGTAGCAGGGGAATACATGCCCATTTGGGAGTGCCACATCAAGGGTCAGAACCGCGGGTAAGGAAGGAAGTGCCGGCATGGAGGGCTTTAGCCTCCTGGAAAGACCCGGGTTACACAGCTCATGCTTATGGCTCCTGTCTCCTGGAAGCTTGCAAGAAGCAGGGTCTGTGAGAAGCGGAAATGCCAGCGTTGCCACAGCAGACAGCAGAGGCACAGCGGAGGCTCTCAGAAGTGGGCCTGCGTGAGCAGATGGGCTGCATAGGAAGGAAACCCACCAGGTTCCATGTTCCCAGGAATGGCTGGGGGACGCCCCACACCCCCATGAGAAGACCCCGTGAGCGACACACTCTTGGAGGTCCTCGCAGGCTGGGCTGATGGCAGGAGACGCTGTTGCAGACCTCGGCGGCAGTGCCACAGCCAGAAGCAGGCGTGAGTGCATGATGAACAAGAGCTGAGAGGCCAGCGAGTGCCAAGAGCCAGGCAATGGCTTAAGGTCTGCCATCAGAGTCAATCAAGGTTGGGGGACACAATGGTTTGAGCATGTCCCCTCCAAAGTACAGGTATTGCCAATAGGCTTGAACGTGTCAAGAGGTGGAGCCTTTAAGAGGTGACCAGGCTGTGGGGCTCCTCCCCCTCTAGTGGGGTTAGCTGTGCTTATGAAAGGGCTTGACTCTTCCACCTTCCACTGCAGGGGACACAGCACACCTCGCCTCCGGATGACTCAGCACCAGGCGCCACCCTGGAAGTGGCGAGCAGTCCTCACCAGGCACCTAACCTGCCGGCCCCTTGATCCTGGACTTCCAGCCTCCAGAGCTGCCAGAGGAGACCTGTCTGTTCTTCATCAGTTACCCATCCTTGGGTGTTTTGTTGTAGCAGCACTAAGCGACTGAGACAGACAGAGATACCAAGGGCAAAGGCACTCTAGAAAACCAGTGAGTCCCTCGCCCGCTGTCAGGTGCTAAGGCACCGGCCAGAGGAGAGGGCGGGTCCCTGGGAGGAAGGCCCTGCAACCTCATGGCAAGGATGGCCCGTCACATTCCTGGGTCCTTCCCCAAAGGGGCAGCCGTGTGCCAGAGAAACAGGAAGGCCCAGACCCCTCCGGGACTGCTGAGGGTGATCCTGGGTGCCCGAAGTGCCCCAGGCCCAGAGTAGCAGGGCTCTTCGTCTTTCTGGAGGGTGAATCAGGCCTCCCCGCCCTGGCCCACTTGTCCTTGGGTCCTCATCCATGTGGGATGAAGTCTGAAGACATCACCAGGCCCTCCCCGCACCCCAGCCCAGGGTGGGACTGCAGGAGTGATAACTGAAGACGCCCTGGACCGCCCGTGATGAAGGCCAGTTCCCTTCCACCTTCTGGACCGCCACCTCCCCGCTCTGCACTTTCACCCCCTCTCAAGAACCACAGCCTCTAGGGCCCAGCTCTCTGTTTCTGAGGAAAGCATTAGGGTGGGGACGTCGGTGGTCTCACCACTTGCATTGTAAAAGACACACAAAGGGCAATGCTCTAGTCTAAGAAAAGACTTTCTAATGGTGGAGTTTCTGGCAAAAAGGCAGGGCCCAGATGAGGCAGTTAGTGCTGCTGGGCAAATAATTTCTTCCATATTTATCTCAAAGCATTAAAATGGGCACCAAATCAATATTGCTTTAATAAAAACAAACAAAAACTCGGCCTATACTCTGCCAGCACACCCTGAGCATGTCTCTAGCGTCACTAGAACGGGACAGACATTTGACTGCATCTTGCCTGTTCCTTGTTAACTTCTTGCTTGCCTTCCTCAATTGTGAGCTCACTGAGGGCAGGGATAGGACTGAAGTATCCTCTGCATCTTTAACCTCAGGCCCTTACGGACTGGGGGATGGGACGGAGATGTGGCAGGCAGAGTCCAGCCTCCCCAGACCCGCCTCCCAGCCCTGCGCATGTGCTTGGCAACTCCCTGATGGGAGCCCAGGCAAGGCTGGGGCTCGTGCGTGTCTCCCCTGCCGGGCTGTGAGCCCCCGCTTGTCCAGGCCAGCCCAGCTGCTGCTTGACGCCAGACCAGGTCCCGGCCCCCAGAGAGTGCCTGGTGGAGTCTGTCTGGCTGAGCTCTGACCCAAGGGGGTAAGGAATTATTTCCTTCCCTGAGGCTTCATTTTGAAAATAAATTTAGTAACTTCTAAACAAATCGTACCGACTCTCCCAGTTGTATTTGTTTAGTTAAATTAATTCTATTTTAATATTTCCATTAGCCATTTAATTTATTCTAAAACCTGGCACTGCAAAGTAATAAAACCTCTCAAATATTGACAGACAGAAAGTAAATGTCGCCCAGCTACAACCATCTGTTTTTCCTCCAAATTCCTCAAGATGGAGAGTGCACCGCCGTGCTTGATTTACGGCCTTCCTGGGCCCATGCGTGGCTGGCTGGCAGCCTCCTGAGCCAGCGCTGCTGGGGGCAACACTCTGGACTCAACAGGGTGAGAAGGGAGGGAGAAGAGGGTCTGGGGTGTGGTGAGAAAGTCTACATGACAAACACAAGTGGAGTCCCAGCTTCAAAATGGATAAACTGGCTGAAATGCAAAAGCTCACTGCTTTCCTGCCACCTTCCCCAGCGCCAGCTGCCCTGCGACATCCCTGGCATGCCAGCCCAGAAGCCACATACGCCACCTCCCCTGCACCACCTGCGCCTCCACCCCCTTTCCCCCACCCACCTACCCTGCTCCTTGGATGACAGACAGGCGCCCTCCTTCCTGGCAGTCCAGCCGGGGGCAGGGACCCCCCTTTAGAAGCAGGGTCTCCAGGGCCCTTGGCTCAGAGCCCTTCTGCGGGGCACGCTTGCTGAGGGTGTGCACTATCACTGGGGGTGGCGGAGCCTGGCACCACGGTCAGCTCCTCTTCAGCCAGGTGTGGTGTGGTCTGAGGGACACTCTCCGGGCTGCACAAGAGACACAGCCAGGTGTGAAGTGGGTCCCACCTCTCCTGACCTGTAGGAGCTTCCACTTCCCCTCTCAGCAGAGATGCAAGTGGACCGGATTCCCCACAGGGGTGCCGGGTGGGCACATCTGCCCCGTGCCCAGCCCCGTAGCCCAGCCCCGTGCCTAGCCAGGCCTAGCCCATAACCAGGACCCAGCATCTCCTGGAAGAAAAACTTTCACTTGGGCCTCTGCTATCTGGTTAGACTTCCCCCAAAAGCAGAGGGCCAGAGAGGGAGGCCACACAGCCCCACCCCAGCACTCCCCACCCGTCAGCGCATTTCAGTGTGACCTGTGTTTACACGGCACACATACTTACAATTCCTCTGCAACCACCGCTCAAAGCCTGGGCAGCCACAAATATTCCACAGTGCTTGTCAGGGCCCAGCAGCCCCAGCCTGCCCCGCCTGCGCCTCCCTCACTGCCCTTGGTGCTTCCGCTGCCTCTGCCCGCAGCCCTGCCGCAGCGCTGCCCACTGCTAGGGGAGGCCAGGCACCGCCCGAGCACTCTGCGGGCCCTGCTGGAGTCTGTGTAGTGGATGGAGGGCCAGACAATGCGTGTGTCCAAGTGTCTGTCAGCCCCACAGCTTGCTCCGGCGACACCGAGATGCCTCGAGGAGCTCAGGGCCCTGTGGGAGACACACCAGCAAGCGAGGAAACATGCCAGCATGCCCCAAGTGTAGCAGTGGAGTCTGCAAGAAGCCAGCAGGGCACAAAAGGTGGGCACCCGGCCTGCTGGGAGGACCGGGAGAGGGTTCTGAGAGCAGTGTAGCACCAGGATGAGCTCTTCAGATTGTGAAGTCCTCCAGGAAGAGAGGGCAGTATGAGTGAAGGGTCGGGGAACAGAGCAGTCTCCCCAGTTCAGTGAACCCCACAGCTTGCTTGGCTGCAGCAGAAGCTATGAGAGGAGAGGGAGAATGGAAATGGCCAGACCTGCAGCTGGGAGGAGAGCACAGGCTTCACCCTGAGGGCAGTGGGGAGCCACAGCAGGCTTTAGCCTACAGGAGGAACGTGCTCCAACTCGAATCTGAGACACATCCCTGGGACAGGCGTGGAGGACGGACTGGAGGAACCCAGCCTAGGAGGAAATGCTGAAGAGAGTGGGAAAGAGCAAGCTTGGGAAGGCCCTGGAAAACTTTTTCCAAATTCCTGCCCGTGGCTTGGGCAGAGTCTCAAGGAGGTGTGTTGAACAGCCGGTAGGTACCATGGAGATTGGCAGGGGCTATGTGTGTGTGGTTGGGGGAGGGGGGCGGGGGGTGATGCCTCTGACGCAGGGGGAGCCCCAGGAGGACCTTGGTGGATGTTGCTGAAGGGAACGGGACTCAGGTAAGGCCTCTGGCATCGCATCCAATAAAGGAACATTGAGCAACTGCTATGCAGACCACCACTGTGCCCACGCTCACTGAGGGCTCCCTCCAGAACTGGGAAATGGGACAGGAATCTAAGAATTACACACAGTGCAAAGGACAATTCTGAGGGTGCAGCCAAAGGGTCCGTGGCAGGGGGTGAGTGATTCTAGGCCCTTCCTTTCACTAGAACCCCAGAGTCTTCCTGGGCCCCCAGTCCCAGCAGCCTTACCAGATACCCACAGAGACCTGGGGTGCAAGTGGCTCCTCCAGCCCTGGCTTCCCCTAACCCCACACCAGAGGACAAAACTGCTGGGTGTCAGACAGGAAAAGGACCCCCAACACGGCCGTGGTGCCACCACAGAGTGCCACCGCAGCCCTCATTTACCTTCTTCAAGCTTCAAGGCAGCCATAGGTGTGAAACCACAGAACAGACTGCACAGACGAGGGGAAGGAAGCAAGAGAAATGAGGTTCCGTGCAAGAACGCAGGGCGGCAGGCAGCTGCAGCCCAGGTGGGCGGGGCGACACCCACACTCTACCCACCATGGCTCACTCCCAGCCACATGGACCTCAGTCCTGAAGCCCCAGCCTGCTGCATCCAGGCCCCTGCAGGAGGTGCAGCACACCGACACGTGCGTCCCCTCGGCACGCTGCGCCCCATCTCTCCATGAAGGCTCCACGGCCTTCTCCCAGTTCTTAACTACATATCTGAGTCTTCACTTATCCCAACAGGTTCTGCTGACATTCTGGGAATTAATGAAGCTGGGTGCAGCCTGCCAACCTCACAGCTCCAGAGGAGGAAAAAAGGGAGTTGTGTGTTCACAGCCAAAAGAGGAGTTCATAAATTTTCCTAAAATTACTAGATGTGTGTAATTTATGGCCAAGGCCAGACACTCCAAGCCCCCAAGGAGCAGAGCAGTGGCTGCAAGGAGGCATCATGGGAGAATGGCCACCGTGGGCTCTGCCATGCTCCGAAGAACAGCAGGGAGGTGGCAAGTGACGGGAAAGGGGTCCAAGAAGTAGCATCCAGAAAGATGAGGTAAAGGCAGCGCTTATTCCATTCTCGTGCCAAGCTATCCTTAAGCATCAGACAGAGTGAGCACCTAAGCAGATGGCCGGCTGGGAACGCTGCAGGGACCCTCCTCAGCCGCTAAGTGAGAAATGCCTGAGGTTGGCCCCCAGCACACGGGAGCCCCTGGAGACAACATGGCCCTCCCTGCTGCTGGCAGAGATCAAAGTTTCCTCGAGACAGGGACATCACCAAGGCTGGGCCGGGTGACCCTGCCGCAGGGTAGCTACTAATATTCAGGTGGCAAAGACCACATTAGCCACCCAGCACCTGCATCTTCACGCACCTTGGGTGCCCGCTCCTCACAAGCATGCACAGGCCAAGATGCTCCCCGCACCCGGCCGAAAAACAGAAAAGCTCTGCAGGTGTCTTAGGACCCGTTCCTCGAGGATGCCCCGCACCTTTGGTGTACCCATTTTCAGTTGACACAGGTCTGAGCAGCTGTGCCCTTTCCAAGGCCACACAGGTAGTCAGTGGCAGAAGCGAGTTTCAGATTCAGATCTCACATCCCCGCCACCCACATTGTCCCCCAGCTGTGTCTCCTTACACCCATGACAATCAGAGGCGGCGTGTTTGCGTCATCGTCATGCCTTTAACTAACACACGAGATACTATATACATTTTCTTGCTAAACATATTTTTAAAGATAATGAAGAACTAGAGGTGCCCACTGTATTTGAGAAGACAAAGCGCCAGTGGAAAGCAGAGGGCTCCCCTCCTCCCGTGGACGTACAGCCGCAGGTGGCCAGTGGCCTGGGAGGAAGCCTGCCCAGGCGTGGGGGAACATTCCCGGATCCCCGGCCCCACCTGGCTGTGAATTTATCTGCAGCCCCTGGCCCGCCAGGCTTTGGGGGGAGCTTTTCCGGACCAGCACTCTAGGCCAGTCCCGGAGCCATCCCTGGAGGGGCCACGGCCATCGTGGGAAGGACGCCAAGCCAGGGAAATGGGGACTCTGATGTAGGCTCCAAAGCACTGCCCTCTGCTGAGAGGCTGCTCTTTCCTGACAAACGCACCTCCCAGAACAACCTCACTGTTAGGATGAAAAGCCATCTTGGAGGAGGGAAAAAAGGACGCCCCCACGGAGGTGACTCCAAGTTTCCATGGTCGAGTGGAGTGAGCAGCCCACCCCTATCCATCATGACAGCTGCCCTCCTGCCAGGCCGTCCCAAGAGCTCTGAGGACAGTTGAGGTCGCAGACAGTTTAGGAACAGAAGAGGCAGGGTGGAGGGGCCAGAGAAGGAAGGCGGTGAGCTTGGCCAGGGCAGCCGCACAGTGATGTGACCGTGTGGCCTGTGGCGAGCTGGAGTGGTGGGCGGCCCCGGGCCACTGTGCGCAGCTGACCAGGCCGCGAGCTTCTTCACCACACTGCCCCACCACCTGCCCATCGGGCCATGAGACTAGCAAGCCCACCACTACCATGCAAGTCACAGGAGGTGGAGTCACGGGGCTGGGGGCCCCCTGGGAGGCCGACCAGGCCACAGGCCGGTGCAGAAAAAGAAGATTCAGTCCTGAGGGGTCAGAGGTGAGGGCTTGAGGTCACCAGACCCAAGTTCAAGCCTGACCTGAGTCTTGACCGTGGAACCTCGGGCAAACGGCTCCAACTCTCTGAGACTGGTCTTCCTCATCCATCCGCGGGGACTGAGGATTCCTGTCCAGCAGTATAACGGGATGAAATGAGATCACGTGTTTGCCGATGAGACGTGTAGATAATATTGCAACTGCTGGGGCCTGAGGGCTGCATGGGCGAGACACTGTGCCATCTCGGATGGGCCTGGAGCCTCCCGTATGAAGGCAGCGTGATGGCCATTCCCATTTTACAGACGAGAAGACTGAAGCTCACAGCGGGAAGGAAGGAGCCCAGTCCCACGGGGCTAGGAAGTGGCCATCAGGCCCAGAACGTGGTCTACCTGGCTCCAAGGACCCAGCCCTCCCTCAGACCCCAGCCCCTCCTGGACGAGGAGCCTATAGATTCCAGTCTCTTCCTGTGGAGACCGGAAGTGGAGGCATTTTCAATGTGCAAATTTTCCTTCCCTGAGATTCTGGGAGATTCTTCCAAAACTGCAACAGCACAGACAAGAGGCTGGAAGAGACGTGTCCTGCTCTGGGGTGGGGGTGTTCATCCCTCCCCTGTTTACAGGGAGTCCCTCTGCACCCCTTGCCCTCCTCCACAGGGACGGTCTGAATGGTGGCAGGAAGGTCACTGTTTCATCATTCAGAGATACCTCCCGCCAGACAGATCAGCTAGGCTCTGGGCTCTGGCCACCCCTGGCCTTACATGTCACCGTGGAGGGCAGCCCGAGCTCTCCTCTCTCCTCCTTCCGCCAGACAGATCAGCTAGGCTCTGGGCTCTGGCCACCCCTGGCCTTACATGTCAGTGTGGAGGGTGGCCCGAGCTCTCCACTCTCCTCCTTCTCAGGGTCAGGAATGGTATTGTTTTTGCAAAGAACAGCTTCAGAAGCTCCCTCGGGCTGGGCAGGAATTAAATCACAAGTGTTCCAGGGCAGGGACAGGCTCAATGTCCCCATCAATCTTCCCACGGGGCATTGCAGGCTCCGGCTGAGAAGGATTTACGGGGTAGGAGGGGTGTGGGACAATGGCTGCCCCTCCCAGGCCCTGTCGGCAGCTTTTTCCCACGGCTGGCTCCGACCAGGCCCTAATGGATGGGTCAGAAAGGTCAGCTCACGGGGGTTCGCTCCTGCATGCCAGAGGTTGCCGCCACAGTCAGCTCGGGCTGGGGGCTTACCGCTGGTGTCAGTTGCTCTTTATTCTCTTCTGTATTTTCCAAAGTCTCTGCAAAGAGCATGTATTACTTTTAAAATCAAAAGAGGAGAGGAAACAATAACATTGTTTTGTTTTGTTTTGTCTTGTTTTGTTTATAAGCGTGTTTTTCTCCAGTGCTAAGCAATGGGCAGGCATGTCCCACCAGCCTGCAGGGAGTGCGGACACACGGCGGGGAGCCTGGACTTGTCTGATTTCCCAGGGAACCTACATAAAAAGCCCTTCTCGTTGGAAACAATGCTCTTGCTAAGTGCAGGCACAAACCTCCCCTAGAGAAACCCGAGCTGTGTCCGGATCCCAGCCCGGGAACCGCCCCCCCAGGCTGGCTGCCACATTCAGCTGCAGTCCTGCACCCCACCCAGTCCCCATCCATCTCCCTCCTCCCCACCAAGTCAGAAACGCTCGGGCCTGGCCCAGGGCTCTGACCCGAGCAGCCGGGCCAGCATCAGCACCATTTTGGTCAGAAAGGTCTGGGTGCTTGGACGAGGCCCTGGTGACCTGGGAGGAGGCGAACATGGGCCCCTACACATACCTCTGTACCTGCCCTCCTACCTCCGCAGAACCTTAGCAAGTTGCTTCACCTCTCGGCACCTCGTTTCCTGTCTTTCATGGACATCATCCCATTTAGTGGAGCACACAGGAAAGCCACTCAGGCAGGCCCTGGCTTGAAGGAAGCACCCATGTGTTCGTAGTTATTGCCATCCGTGCCACTAATCTACCCTGCAGCAAACAGATCTGAGCCCCGTCTACACCTCTGTGCTTGAAGCAGCTATGACAGTGGACAACTGATCCCTCGTGGCCGCCTTAGAGGCAACCTGCGGTTGGGTCGTAGCAAGACAAGAATTATCCTCACTGCATGAAACAAGTAACCTGACCAGCCCCACTGCACAGCCGTTCAGCGTCTCTGAAGGGCCTGCCCCTGCCCGGCAGCCTGCTTGGGCCGGAAGGATCCAGAAGGATCCAGAGTGGCTCCTGCCCGGCCGTGAGCAACCTCATGCTATAAAACCTGTCATTTCCTCTGGAGCAGCGTGTTGAGAAGGGTCCTCGGGCTGCCTGTCAGTGCAGCCTGAAAATGTTCAGGGGTAGATTAGTGATGCCTGCCACAGGCACAGGCGGGCCCTAATGTTATGAGTGCCGAGGCCGTGCCGTTGCCAACCCTGCCACAGTGCATCGGAGGCAACGCTGGCTTAGGGTAGAGACACAATTAGAACCCAGATCCCTTGACCTCAGTGTGGTGGTCACCAGCATGGCGCCACCAAAGCGCCAGGAAGTTACTTGTCAAGTTTTCCTTTTGTGTTTTGGTGAAGACCTCGCCATGTTTACAGTGCTGCTGAGAATTGGACGCAGGGCATGTGTTCCCCGTGTGCATAGCACACCGGCTCTCCGGATGATCCTGACCTGTCCCCAGCTGTGACTGGTCCCTTCTCCCCAGGCACCCGAGGGAAGCTGCGCCCCTGCCCCGTGCCCCTCCTGCCCCTGGCCTTCCTCTGTAGGATGGTCGCCCTGGACAGCTTTCATTCTCTCAGAATCTGGAGAGAGGGAGAGACGTACAGACGCTTCTGAAGTTTCCCCTTCAGACACTTCTCATTTCCCCTCTGCACCCTCACAGTGCCCCCGTGGGCTTCCCAAACCCAGGGCCATCTCCCAGAGCCCACAGCCAATCTTCCGGAACAACCAGCACCCTGAAGACACCGACCCCTTCCTACCTCAAAGGCACGGAGCCCCTGGCCTCCCAGATGGCAGATTGGCGGCACCACCAAGCCCAGCCTTGTGTGTCCTGGCAATGGATCGGCCACAGGCATGGAACCTGACCGAGACGAGCACTGCAAACAGCACAAGCTTCTTTGCCCAACGCAGTCACTGAGTGCCCAGGCTGCCACTGTGTGCCAGCAGGCAGAGGCTGTCCCTCTCACAGGCTCTTGTCCTGCCTGTGAAGTGGGACTGTGAAGGTGGGCTGGCCTCCGGGCAGCCCCTGTGCAGCGCAGGCATCCTTGAGGCTGAGTGCTGTTATTCTTATCATTGTGTTCACGCACCCGGCACTGGGATCTCACCCCAAGAAACGAGGCAGCTGGGGCTGCAGCAGGCTGAGAAACACCAGCAATCCCGGAACCAGGAACCAGGAGTGGACCCCCGCTTCCTGCACCCAGCAGGCAGCACACCCAGAAGATGCAGGGGGCAGGAGGGGTGGCAGCCAAGGCCCTTCCCCACTGCCCTTGCTCAGCCTTATCTTGGCCAGAGCCACTCGGGGGCCTGGCAAAGGAAACAGGCATCTCAGGGCCACGAGGGCATCAAGGGGGGCTGCAGTGAGGAGGGAAGATGCAGCTGTCTCATTTGCAGGGCAGGACCCCAGCAAAGTGTCTGGTTGCCCAGCTGAAGGGTGCTGGGCCCAGGACCCGCCCTCACTGGCCCGAGCTCCCGGGCAGGTGTTCAGGGAGGTAGGGGGATGAGCATACACTCCCCTGGCTTCCCCAGTGCCTTTCCCCACATTGTCCCCCACCAGAGACAGCACAGCTGGTGAGCTGATTCAGGTTGTGGGCTTCTCGGCCAGGCTCCCGACCCTGGGGGCTGTGAGATGCGGTCTTGAGTCTAGGAGTGTGATCACCAGCCTTCTGGCCCTTTCCTGAGCTGGGAGAGGCTGTGCTCGATGGAACACAGGCCCTGAGGCCGCTATGAGAAAGACAGTGCCACGCCTCCCACCGCGGGGACACTCAACACTCCCTTGCAGTGCCCATTCGTCCTGCCACTTCAGGCACCCAGGCGTGTGCCCTGCCCCAGCCTCGGATCTGTCTTGCCTGACTGTGAACCTAACGTGAACTAGAGCAGAGTGTGAATGCCAGCTGGTACCTCTAAGAGCTCTGCTCATCATTCCTTGGAGGACAGGTGCCTGTTTCGAGGAATTTTCCCATCCATATCTGCCTCTTCAACAACCCTGGGAGGCCGTGTAAGGCCCATGTCTCTCTGTCACACCACAGGGTCCATCCCTCAAGGGGAGCCCCCACAACCCAGCGTGTCACCTGAGCCACCTCTGTGTCCCCCGCACTGCCTGGCTCAGGGGTGGTGCCCAGGAGATGTTGGGTGGATGGCACGAATAAGCACAAATTGGTGGAAAGCCAGGATCTCAGTGAAAACACCTTGCTGATACAGAATCCTTTTCACCAAAATGCGGTTTTACCCCCTTTTTCCCCTTCTTCTTCATTCAGAGAAATTTTCACCCCTGTCACTATGACCCATGGTGGGCAAAAGCAAGAGGAGGTCAGGGGACGAAATGGCCTTCATCTTCTCTGGGTGGGAAAGACAAACGTGTGTGCCATGGGTTCAAGCATCTTCCTTCCTTCCTTCCTTCCTTCCTTCCTTCTTTCTATCTTAGATAGAGTTTTGCTCTGTTGTCCAGGCTGGAGTGCAATGGCACAATCTCTGCTCACCACAACCCCCACCTCCCGGGTTCAAGTGATTCTCCTGCCTCAGCCTCCCGAGTAGCTGGGATTACAAGCATGCACGACCATGCCTGGCTAATTTTGTGTTTTTAGTAGAGATGGGGTTTCTCCATGTTAGTCAGGCTGGTCTTGAACTCCCAACCTCAGGTGATCCACCCACCTCGGCCTCCCAAAGTGCTGGGATTACAGGCTTCACGCCCGGCCTCAAGCCACTTTCTACAGCAAAACCACTTGTGTTATCAACTGTGTTGTAATAAACTACCCAGAAATTATCAACTGAAAACAACACAAGTTCATTACCCCCCAGTTTCCACAGGTCAGGAACCTGGACTTGGCTCTGCTGGGAGCCCCTCACCAGGTCAGTCAGGAGGATGCAGTCAAGTTGTCAGTGGGCTGCAGCCTCACCCAGAGGACCAGCTAAGGATCAGCCTCCAAGTGCTCCCCTGTGGCTTTGAGAGGCCTGATCCCTTGCTGTGTGGACTTCTCTGCAAGGTTGCTTACAGCATGGCAGCCAGCTTCCCCCAGGACGAGTGACCTGAGAGAGTGAGAGAAAGCACCCGGGACAGAAGCCACAACCTTCTCGTAGTCGAATCTTGGCAGTGATGCCCCATTGCTCCGCCAGATTTTGTCCATCAGAAGTGAGTCAGTGAGTCCAGCCCACAGTCAAGGGCAGGGGATCATTCAAGGTATGAATAGACCAGGGCACCCTTGAGCCGGCCAGACCTTTCTCAAAACTGTCAGCCACAGCCTCTCCCATTCCACGGGCTCTTCTAGAACCCTGCCACTCAGCCGTCAAGAGGTGGAGCCAGTGTCCCCACTCCTCGCACCTGAGGGAGCCCCTGTGACTTTTCCATTCAGTATCCCGTGTGACAGTGATGTGCTGCGCCATCTAAGGCCCCCTGGTTTTCTGGAGATGCCCGCTCTTGGAACCGGCCTCCCTGCCTTAAAGAAGCGTATGAAGAGGCCTGCGCTCACGTGAGCTCCTGGGCGACACCTGCAGCAGCCTGCCAAGCGAGTGCGTCCTTTGGGAAGAGGCCCTCTGGCCCCAGGTCGCAGTGACACCATGAGGAGCAGTCTCTGCCTAGCCAAGCCCAAATTGAAGATTCATGAGAAAAACAAATTCTTGTTATTTTAAGCTTGTTACCCAATAATAACGTGGTTCCTATATGCTGCTCTCCCACTGTGAACCCCAGTCCACCAACCCCCAGGCCAGGAGGGGCACGAAGGAGTGGCCATGTGGCATCCCACAGATGTGGCCCACAGGTGCTGCTGTGTCTCCAGCAAAGGCAAGGGAGCCCACAGCTGCAGGGGTGAGGTGTCATCAAGGGTCTGGGGCCCTGGGAGTGTGGGTGCTGGGCAGAGCAGTCATCAGGCTACAGTCTGAAGCCCAGCCCACGGCCATGGTGGGGGCAGGGCAGGGGTCTCATAACAGCTGCCCCGAAATTGTGTGCCCAGCTGGCGAGGGCAGGGCCTGGCACAGAATGCACACTTGATTTTGGCTGCAGACAAGCCTCCCGAGCTCATCTGCAGGTGGAGAGGCACCAGAGCCCCCACGCCGAGGGAGCTGCTCGGGGCCAACCCCATGGAGAGTGGCCATGTTCAAGTGGGGCCTGGGCCACACGGGACTCCGGTTCCCTGGCCAAGCCTGGAAGGAGCAAGAGGAGAAGGGCTCCTGGAGTGGCATTCTAGTTGGCGCCAGCTTGGCCCAGACACAGAGGACGGAGAGCGTGGAGGCATAGAGGTCCCAGTCCTCTTCCTCCAAGCCTTCGCTGCCCACTTCCCCACGGATGGGCGGAAAAAACAAGGTCAAGTTTCAGGAAGCCCCTCTCTCACAAAAGAACTTCTCACGCACTGCCCCCATGCAGCTGTGCGTTGTTTCCACGAGAAAAACAAATTCTTGTCATTTTAAACTTGTTATCTGCTAATGAGGCAGCTCCTCTCCAGCAGTGAATGCCAGACCACCAACCCCTGGGCCAGGACGAGCAGGAAGGAGTGGCCGTGTGGCATCCCACAGATGCTGCTGTGTCTCCAGCAAGGACAAGACAGCCCACTGGTGCAGGGGTGAGGCGTCATCCCAGCCTCTCTCATTACCCATCTGCACAATGCACACGCCCTGCAGACACTTCGCACAGGGAAACAGCCAGTCTTACAAGAAAAATGCAGCACGTGGTCAAGTCCAGGAAAGTTGCTGCTCCCCTCACACTGCAAGCCCCTGCAAAGGAGGCTCAGCAGGGTAGTTGGGTGACCAGCTGAAGAGAAGGAAATCCCTCACAGTGAGAAGGCAGGCACAGGCCCAGGGGTAGGGGGTATCAGGCCCCCAACCTGGGTTCAAAGCTCCTGGGGGTCCAAAGAAATTGAGCGACCTTTTCTAAGATCACATCCCAAGTGCCAGGTGTCCAGTGACATATTCGTAGTTCACCACAGTGTCACTAGTATCTTACACACACACCTCATCTTTGCTAATGCATAGGTGTCATCATACCCACAATTTAAGATACGTTAAAACAGAGCTTTATAAAAAAATGTCACTGTTAGTGTTTCAATATGATCTCCCAAATAACTATCCTTTAAAAGCATGTTCCGGGCCGGGCACAGTGGTTCACACCTGCAATCTCAGCACTTTGGGAGGCCAAGGCGGGCAGATCACTTGAGGTCAGGAGTCCAAGACCAGCCTGGCCAACATGGTGAAACTTCGTCTCTACTGAAAATACAAAACTTAGCTGGGCGTGGTAGCATGCACCTGTAATCCCAGCTATTTGGGAGGCTGAGGCAGGAGAATCACTTGAACCCAGGAGGTGGAGGCTGCAGTAAGCCAAGATCGTGCCACTGCACTCTAGCCTGGGTGACCAGAGTGAGACTCTGTCTAAAAAAAAAAAAAAACAAATAATTTTCCATGACATTTTGGTCTCCAAATTAAGTAGCATCATTTTTAGTGCCGTTTTCCTGGTACCACATGCCCTGGGGCCTAAGTCTCCCGCCCCCTTCCTGAGTCCACTGCAGAGCAAGTTTCATCTGACAACGTTCTGGAAAGTCCCACCCCAGTCACTTGGGATGGGGACTGACTGGAACCCGAGCCACCAACTCGGCACCGCTCCTGCCTTCCCCGGAGCTGAGTCTGGAAATGATGCAGGAATGCTTGGAATTTCAAAAATGTGCCCCTTCTCAGGCCTCTGCCTGCACCGCAATTCACTCAGCCTCCTGGGAGTCAGAGAGTGGAGCTGGGGCTCCAGGGTGGTCTGGGAAGGAAAACTCCACCCCCACCCTCCCAAGACAGGGTGGAACTCCTGCCCCACCCCCAACCTAGCGCACAGATTTCCTCTGCGCACCCCCAGAGCTGCCTGCAGGCCTCAGTGGGTCAGCCCCAAGGAGGAACACTGGCTCTAATCACCTCTGGTAATGTAGCCCCGGGGGACTCCACCCCAAGGTCATGATCTTCAGGAAGGCCCCAGCCCTCAGGGGCCACAGCAGACAGAAGATGGCAGAGGACAGTGGACAGGGAACAGGAGACAGGGAAAGCAGACAGGGGATGGCAGGCGGGAAACAGCAGACAGGCGACAGCACGCAGGGAACAGGGGATAGCAGGCAGGGGACAGGGGAGAGCAGATGGGCAAGTAGACAGGGGACAGCAGACAGGAAACAGTAGTCAGAGGACAGTAGATGGAGACGGCAGACAGGGGACAGTAGACGGGACAGGGGAGAGCAGATGGGCAAGTAGACAGGGGACAGCAGACAGGAAACAGTAGTCAGAGGACAGTAGATGGAGACAGCAGACAGGGGACAGTAGACGGGACAGTAGACAGGAGACAGCAGACAGGGGACAGCAGGCAGGACAAAAGCATCTTTCCAGCAGCTCCTGCCTGGACTGAGCCCTCCCACACTGCACAAGGCCTAGAGGAGCTGGGAGGTGCGTAAGCCTACCTAAGAATCTCATCCCAGTGGCTCAAGTGCAAAACAATTTTATTTTTCCTCCAATCACTGCCTTCAGCCATATGTGTCAAATCTCTCTTTAGACACATCCAAGTATAAAAGTCCAGTCCAGAAGAAAAGGTGTCCGTGCACTGGAGTCTAGTTAAACGTGCATTTCCCCTCCACGCTCCTGTCTCAGGGCAGTGCAGAGGGTTAGGGCTGCAATACCAGGCCCTGCCCTAGAGGTAGCTTCTTCCCCTGAGGATGCACCCGACAAGGTTCCAAGCCTGCCAGAGCCCAGCCCTCCCGGGTGCATCCACAGCACAGCACCAGGCCAGCCACGCTCGGAGGGGCACTCCGTACTCACAGGAAACTCCAGCCTCCTGGACACACCAGATGGACAGAAGTGCCTGGCTCTGCCCTGGTCCCTGTTTAATGCTCTCCCTGCTCAGGGAAGCTAGGGACAGAGCAGCACATCGGTCTGTGCCACCACACGATGGAAGGCCCACGCCCCCTACCTGCATGACCCTCGTCCCTTCCCGGGGTACCCTCAATTCTCTTTTCAGCTTGTCTCGCAGGGTGAAGGCAGCCACTGCTGTCCCCACCAGCCTTGCTGAAGTGCTTCCATGATGCACATCACCCAGGGAGCTATCCCGGTCAGCTCCGCCTGCTCTAAGGGAGTTCCGCAGCCTGGGCGGCTTAGCAGCAGACGCGTTTCTCTCAGTTCCGGAGGCTGAAGTGCAAGATCAAGGCGTTGGCAGATCTGGTGCCTGCTGAAGGCCAGCTTCTTGGTTTGCTGGTGGCCACCTTCTCACTGTATCCTCACATGGTGGAGACAGATCGTCTCTTGTGTCTCTTCTTAGAAGAGCGCTAATTCCATCATCAGGTCAGGACCCAGCCTCATGACCTCCTCTAAGCCTAATCACCTCTCAAAGGCTCCACTTCCTCCTAACATCCTCACGTTGGGGGTTAGGGATTCAATGTATGAATTTGGGGGGCACGAACATTCAGTCCATAACAGTACAGATACCCATGATACTGTGAAAATTATGACGGCGTTGTGTGAATGATACTGCGCCACACTCGTATCACCTCCTGCAAAACCAGCCAGGCTCTGCCCAGCGGCCTCCAGCCACTGGGGCAGGAGGCTGGGAAGGACAGAGCAGACCTGCGACAGCAGAGCACCCTCTGCAAGGCTGAGCTCTGCCTGGGGCTTTCTGCAGTCTCTCTCCTATAGACCTCAATAACCCCGTCATCTCCATTTCACAATGAAGAAACTGACCCTGAGAGAAGGCCTGTGACTTGCCCAAGGTCACTCAGCCAGAACAGGATGAAACAGACAGCCTGACGCACATCTGAGTCTACACCAGCGATGCTCCAAAGGTGGCCTGGGGGACCCCCAGCGTCTCAGGATCTTTCCAGGGGTCAGAAAGGCCGGACTTACTTTCACAGTAACACTGAGCCCTGATCTGCCTTTCTCTCTCATTCTCTCACAGATGTACCCAGGGGGCTCTCAGAGGCTCTTGGCATAACACATCCTCACCCTGATGGCTGACAAAACATGGGCTTCTGTCTTCCTGGGTTTTGCAAATTTATCAGTTTTAAACTCTAATGTAGTGAACACAGTTGTAACCACGGAGTGCTGGAGGATGTTAAACCTCCAGCTTTCCAAGCCATAGGGCCCCACTATACAGTATTTGCCAATTTCCGTGGTGTAAATATTTTCACCATGATCGATGTTAAGTCACCAAAATAACATCACTGGGTGCAGAGCTGGAAAGAAAATGCACAGTCGGCTCTCGCCAGCCGGTGAGACAGCGGAGGCACATCACTGAACAGATGCACACAAAACAGGAGCTCTTTGGGGTCCTCCCTATTTTTAAGGGTGTAAAGGGGTGCTGGCATCAAAAAGTTCGAGAACACTACATCAGCCCTGACGGAATAAGGTGCGAAGAACTGCAGGAGGCGCCATCAGGACTTGGGAGGCAGGGGACCTGGTCTCCACCTTCTGGAAGCACCAGCCTAACTGGGGAGCCCCTGACGGGACTCAAGCAAGTGAAAGGAGAAGACGTCTGGCCGGGGTTGGAGAGGAGACGAGCCTGTGGCCTGGAGAGGCCCTGGGGGCTTGGGCCATCAGCTGGGCGCTGGTGCCGTGGGGAAGCTGGGCTCTGCTGTCAAGGCGCCCTGCTTTCTGGTGACATCGGCTGTGATCTCCCCATTGGCACCACTGCCCTGGACACTCAGGGTCCCACGGCCACCAGGCATGCTGAGCAGGGACACAGGCGGAGCAGCAAGAAGCCTGGTGGTTTGCAGACTGACAGGACAAGGGCCCCTCTGGAAGGAAGTGGACTGAGCCAAACAGGTTAGACTTGATGTGGTCCGCTGACCCCAAAACCGACTGCCAATCCACTTCGTGTTGCTGTAAAGGGATACCTGAAGCTGGCCAATTTATAAAGAAAGGGAGTTTAATTGGCTCTGGAGCATCTGTTTGGCTCCTGGGGAGGCCTCAAGGAGTTTTCACGCATGACAGAAAACGAAAGGGGAGCAGGCATGTCCCGTGGTGACAGGGGGACAAGAAAGAGGAGAGGGAGTTCCAGACGCCTTTTAACAATCAGATCTCATGGTAACTAATTACCACGAGGTGGGCACCAAGCCAGTCATGAGGGCTCCACCCCGCTGACCCAAACATCTCCCACCAGGTAACGTGAGGCTTGGTGAGAACATGCATCAAGCCATATCCCCGCCCTTTAGCAGGGGAGGAGTCGAGCTGAGGCCCAAGGTGCAGCGGCTGCCCGACCTAGCTGTGACCACCAAGTTTTTTCCAAGCATCTACTCCAGTCAGCTCTGGTCCAGGGCTGGGAGCCCCATGAAGAAGGCTAGCAGAAGCCAGGCTATAAGAGGGCAGCCAGGATGCCCTCATGCCCAGGAAGAGGAAAGGCGAGCCCTGGATGCAGGAAGAGGCAATGGCAGAGGTGTGGAACAGCCTCAGGGCTGAGAGGCAGGACCTCTGAGTGCCCAGAGCACAATACTGCAAGAAAGGCACGAGGAAACCACGGCTAGCACACCCTGCCGAGTGTCAATTCACCCAGCCAGAGACTCCATGCTGCTGCAGTGGCCCGTCCCAGAGGGCCCCACAGCCTGGTCCTCATTGGTCTCCCGTGCTCTGGTTGGTGGGGGTGGGGTTCGGGGTCCACTCCGAAAGCCTACCCAGCCCTCACTTCTGGTTAATCTTGGTAGACTTGACCTAGCCTGCTCCATATTCCTCCTCGTTCCCCGGGACTTCTGAGCAGTCTCTCCTTGGAGGAAGTAGGCTGGAAGGAGGTAAGTGTGGGGTGCTGGCATTATCTTGCCCCGCACAGGCAGGAGCTGTCAGAAGGAAGCTAAATGCCAATAAACCTTTTGCCCAAGAGGGTGATGATGGTTTGGCTTCAGTGACTAGTTACTAAAAGTTACTTTTTTTTTTTTTTTTTTTTTTTTTTGAGATGGAGTTTCGCTCCTGTTGTCCAGGCTGGAGTGCAATGGCACGATCTCGGCTCACTGCAACCTCCGCCTCCAGGGTTCAAGCAATTCCCCTGCCTCAGCCTCCCAAGTAGCTGGGATTACAAGCATGTGACACCACGCCCGGCTAATTTTGTATTTTTAGTAGAGACAGGGTTTTGCCATGTTGGTCAGTCTGATCTCAAACTCCTGACCTCAGGTGATCCACCCGCCTTGGCCTCCCAAAGTGCTGGGATTACAGGCATGAGCCACCGCTCCTGGCCAAAAAGTTACATTTTCATTTGCAGAAGCATAGACAGTAATGGGGAAAGGAGAAAGGGATCATTAAATCAGGGGCATCCACAGCTTCCCGGGCTCAGTGTGAACAGACACAGACAGCAAAGGATTGGCAGAGCATTGCCTTCACCTCTGTCTACTGAGACTTGAAACATACTGAGTGCCCTTTACAAAATCATCCCATTTCATTTTCCCAGCCCGGGGAGATAGGCAGAACCTTCACCCAAAATACATTGTAGTTGAGAAAACAGAGGCTTCGAAAGGGTAAGTAACGTGCCCATGGGTGCCCAGCTGGTGGATGGTGGGGTCAGG
Source organism: Macaca fascicularis (assembly GCF_037993035.2). Classification (NCBI taxonomy): domain Eukaryota; kingdom Metazoa; phylum Chordata; class Mammalia; order Primates; family Cercopithecidae; genus Macaca; species Macaca fascicularis. The sequence continues at coordinate 3,175,519 of NC_088386.1, forward strand.
ATTCACAGGCTACCTGACCACCCCCCTCTCAGCCACCAAAACCTGACATCAAGTGTGAGAACCCAGGAGTCTGAGGAAGGACACGAATACACCTCTGAAAAATCTGGAAGATGGAAGAGACAAGCGGGGTTCCCAAATCCTCATTTGACATGTGTGTTCTACTCATTGAGTGAAGTAAGGCATGGTCATGACACATCTTGAACTTTGGGGACAGTGGGAAGAACGATCAGACTCCTGCCTGAATGGAGGTGGGATGAGCGGTCTACTGAGGCAATAGCTCTCAGCTCACTAGGTTGGCAGCCAGGAAAGAGAATGAGAAGGCTTCCAGCAAGGCTTCCATGCCCAGGCAGCCCGGGCTGTCTGTCTCAGTGCTGGAGAGTGGCAGAAGTAAGTGGACACAGGGGCCCACACCTCGGTTTGCCCCAGCTCCAGGACGTGAGACATGCGACAGCAAATTCCATCCACTGGGCCTTGGCAGCTGGTTCAGACGTGAGCATGGGACCTAAGTTGGTCCCATCAGACTGAATCTCAGGACACTCTGCCAGGAATTCTAAGACACAGGTGCTTCCTCTAGCTCTAGATCGTGTCACCGTGCAGGGGTGAGGCCTGGAACAGTGGTAGCTGTGCTGCTGCCATGACGGAAGTCGGCCTCAGATGAGACTGGCTGCAGAGTCAAGCACAGGCAGAATCATGGAGCAATGAAGCCAGGGTTCTTGAATTTCATTTACAGCAAACAATGTGGTTGGAACCACTGGTTGCCTACAAAAATATCCAAGCTTTCCTCTATCGTCCTTAGCAACAGAAATTTGATTTTGCACAGCAATATGAATGTAGCAATGTGCCCATAAGAAAAACTACAACAGCAAAATGCTTTAAAATATATATATATAACATCTATATAATAAATATAAGTTTAACAAAAGTATAAAACTTGTCCACTAAAAACTACAAAACGTTATTGAAAAAGAATAAAGAAGGCCAAAGTAAATGAAAAGACATCGGGTGTTCATGGATCGGAAGACTTGCTATTGCTAAAATGTCAACACTTCCCAAATTGATCAACAGACTCAATGCAATTCCTATCAAAATTCCAAAGGTCTTTTTCACAGAAATGGGCAAGCTGGTTCTAAAATTCGTATGAGAATCCAAGGAACTCAGAGTAGCCAAAACAATCTTGAAAAGGAAGGAAATATTCGGAGGATTCATATTTCCCAATCTCAAAACTTACTACAAAGCTGCAATAATCAAGACTGCAAGACTGTGTTGTACAAGGCACAGGACAGACAAACAGATCAATGGAATAGAATTGACAGTCAGAAATAATCTCATACATTTGTGGTCATCTGAGTTTCAACCAGGTGCCGAGACACTTAAACAAAGGCAGTAGGACAACAAGATAGTGACATGCAAAAGAATTGATTTGAACCCCTTCCTTGCGCCACATACAAAAATTAATTCAAAATGAATCGAAGTCTAAAAGTAAGAGCTAAAACTATAAAACTCTTAGAAGAAAGCACAGGTGAAAATCTTCGTAACCTTGAGTTTGGCCATGGTTTCTTAGATATGATGTCTAAAATACAAGTAACCAAAGAAAAAAATAGATAAATTGGACTTCATCAAAATTTAAAACTTTGTTTATCAAGGGACACTATCAAGAAAGTGAAAAAAACAACCCACAGAATGGGAAAAAAATGTTTTTAACTCATGTAACTTATAAAGGCCTATAACCAGAATATAAAAAGACAAGTAATCTAATTTTAAAACAGGCAAAGTATTTGAATAAACATTTCTCCAAAGAAGATATGCAAATGACCTATGAACACACTGGATGATACTCAATGTCACCAGTTATTAAGAAAGTGAAAATTAACACCCCAGTGAAACATCACTTCACACACACTAAGACGGCTCTAATCAAACAGATAAAAATTCACAAGCATTGGTGAGGATGTGGAGAAACTGGAACCTTCATGTACTACTGGCGGGAATGTAAAATGATGCAGCCACTTTGGAAAACAGTCTAGCAGTTTCTCAAAAAAATAACCATAGAGTTACAATTTAGCCAAGCAATTCCATTCTGTGGTATATACCCAAGAACAATGAAAGCTTGTCTGCACAATAGCAGCATTATTCATAATAGCCAAGAAGCGGAAACAACCCAAATGGTCATCAGCTGATGAATGGATAAAGAAAATGAGGTATATTTATGCAATAGAATCGTATTCAGCAATATAAAGAAATGAAATACTGATACATGCGACAATACAGATAAATCTTGAGACCTATAACGCTCACTGAAAGAAGTCAGGCACAGAGCTGTCAATTTTACATAAAGCATGCAGTACAGGCGCATCAAAAGAAACAGCAAGTACATTGTGTTAGATCATTCTTGCATAGCTATAAAGAAATATCTGAGGCTGGACTGGGCACGTTGGCTCAGGTCTGTAATCCCAACACTTTGGGATGTCAAGGCAGGTGGATCACTTGAGGTCAGGAGTTCAAGACCATCCTGGCCAACCTGGTGAGCTCCCATCTCTACCCAAAATACAAAAATTAGCCAGGCATGGTGGCACGCACCTGTAATCCCAGCTACTCAGGAGGCTGAAGCAGAAGAATTGCTTGAACCTGGGAGGCAGAGGTTGCAGTGAGCCGAGATCACACCACTGCACTCCAGCCTGGGCAAGAGAGTGAGACTCGATCTCAAAAAAAAAAAAAAAAATCAAGAAATACCTGAGTCTGGATAATTTATAAAGAAAAGAGGTTTATTTGACTCATGGTTCTGCAGGCTGTACTAGCATAGCTCCAGCATATGCTTCTAGTGAGGGCCTCAGGAAGCTTACAATTATGGTGGAAGGTGAAGGGGGAGTAGGTGCATCACATGGTGATAACAGGAGGAAGACAGAGGGTGGGTGCCACACAATTTTAAACAGCCAGATCTCACCAACTCACTCATCACCATGGGGATGGCACTAAGCCATTCATGAGGGATCCGCCCCCATGAGCCACACACCTCCCACCAGGCCTCCCCTCCAATACTGGGGATTACATTTCAACATGAGATTTGGAGGGGACAAACATCCAAACCATATCATAGGTTCGTGGTTGCCAGAAGCTGGGTGCAGAAAGGAATGGGAGTAGGGTTCCTATTTGGGGGGGATGAAATATTCTAGAATTAGTGATGATTGTTGCACAACTCTATGAATAAGCTAAAAAAAAAACCCATGGAATTCTACACTTTTAAGTGGTGATTTTCATGGTATGTGACTATCTCAACGTATAAAAATGATCCTTATTGTTCAAGCCAATTGGAGGTAGATGTGCTGTTTCTTGCAAACCAAAGGTCCTGATACTTGGTGGGACACCCTCGCCTGCTGGCTGACTTCTTCTCCTCCCAGGCAGGCAGTTGCTTTCTCTTAGAGCGTGGGTGGAGATGAGGCGCAGCTATGACTGATCAAACAGGTAAAAACTCAAGAGTGTTGGTGAGGACGTGGAGAAACTGGAACCTTCATGCACTGCTGGTGGGAATGTAAAATGGTGCAGCCACTTTGGAAAACAGTCTAGCAGTTCCTCAAAAAACTAACCATAGAGTGACAATTTGGCCAAGCAATGCCACTCTGTGGTATATACCTAGGAAATATGGGACATACTGGGGACAGCTGTGTGCAGAACCAGAGTCTCCCCAGCTTCTGAGAGAGGACACGGCCCCAAGCTCTTGCCCAAATTTTCTGGGACTTGCTGTGGGTGGGGGCTGCTGCCTCTCTGGCCCTGAAGGAGTGGGAATGACAGAGGGATCACATCAGAGCAGTTCAGAAACCACCATCCCCCCTCCATGGGTCACTGGGCAGCCGGGAGCCAGGCTGCCTGGGTCAGGTGACCATGTGGTAAAATCAGTGGCCTCCGCTGGGCCAGAACAGCTGAGGCTGCTTCCATGAGCAGTAGGACATGGGAAGTGACTGGAGCCGTTACCCCATACAGTCACCTCAGTCTCTCCACAGCAGGGTCCTGAAGAGAGCCAATTACACCATTTGAAATTAAAGACATGATGAGAACTGTGTGTTCAGACGTTTCTTGGGCCTTGGGGCAATTGGTAACTTCAGCTTTGGAAATATCCAGCCTAAATCCCCACCACTCACATCCCGTGGTGGCCAGCTTTCAGATCCCCTCATCCACAGTCGGGGAGCACACAATCCAGGTGCACGTGGCCCCATCAGCAGACATTGCAGGCAGCCGGTGTCCAGGGCGGGATGTTGTTACGTGTTCAGGTGAGAATCAGGCTGAGACTCCCTGGCCTTCTTTCAAGGGTGTCAGCTCTACCATCACACCATTCCTTCTCTCAAGTGGGCAGATTGGTATCTTAGTTTATTTTCTGTTGCCTGTAACAGAATATCTGAAACTAGGTAACTTATAAAGAAAAGAAATGTATTTCCTACAGTTATGGAGGCTGGAAACCCCAAGGCCAAGGGAGCACATGGTGAGAGCCTTCTTGCTGGTGGGGACTCTACAACGTTCTGAGGCAATGCAGGGCATCGCATGGTGAGGGGACCGAGGTGCTAACTCAGGCCTCCCTTCCTCTTATTGTAAAGCCACCAGTCCCACTCTCATGATAACTATTAATCCATTAACCCATTAATCCATTAATGCACGAATGGGTTAATCCATTCATGAGGACAGAACCCTCCTGACCCAATCACCTCTTAAAGACTCCACCTTTCAATATTGCCACAGTGGGGATCAAAGTTGCAACATGAGTTTTTTTGTTGTTGTTTGTATGTTTGTTTGTTTGCCACCCAGGTTGGAGTACAGTGGCATGATCTCAGTTCACTGTAGATTCCACCTCCTAGGTTAAAGTTATTCTCCTGCTTCAGCCTCCCAAGTAGCTGGGATTACAGGCACCTGCCATCATGCCTGGCTAATTTTTTTATTTTTGCAGAGACAGGGTTTCACCATGTTGGCCAGGCTGGTCTCAAACTCCTGGCCTCAAGTGATCTGCCTGCCTCAGCCTCCCAAAGTGCTGGGACTATAGGCATGGGCCACCATACCCAGCCTCAACATGAGTTTTAGAGGGGACAAACACTCAAACAGTAGCAACTGGCTTTGAGTCAGCCAAGCTGAGGAACAGGACGTCAGGCTATCACCAGAGAACGTTACCTCAAACTCTCTGTTCTCCAGTTTTAATTAAAGCAATATTTTTCATGGAGAATTACCCAGGAAACACACATTCCATGGACTCCTGAAGGTCATGCCCTCTAGAGCACCACAGGTCAACTGCATGGTTTGGCCTTCATAAAACGGCACCCACTGAACTCACACCAGGATGCTCTGCTGAGCCCATTCTGAGGGCTGTTAATACAGACTCATGGGACTGCGGTGTTTGATATTATGCTGTTGGGTTGTGTGGTTTTGTGAAAGTGTAAATTTTTTTTATAATCATTTTTAAATGATTATAAAAATCATTTTAAAGGTATAAATTTACACAAAAAGACACAAAACAAAAATGTGCAGACCATGTAGTAAACAGCCATGTAACCACCAGCTAGGTAAAAAATACGACATGAAGTCTTATTTGGTGAGGTGGGAGGCCAACTCCCTGGGGCCCCTCCACCTCACCAAAAGTAACTTCATTTAAATAGAATTATCTAACATGGACCCTTTTGTGTCCACCTCACCAAAAGTAACTTCATTTAAATGGAATTATATAACATGGACTCTGCTTTCACTCGAATTATGCTTCTGAGACCTATTCCTGGTATCGTGTATAGTCATAATTCGTTAATTTTCATAGCTTACAGTATTCCATTGTATGAATGAACTGTGAATGAAATTTTGGTCCTTTTTTTGCTTGGGGCTATTATAAATAATGCTGTTAGGAATGTTCTATATATGTATCCTGATATGCACATTTACACATACACCTTTCCATTGGGTATATTCCCATAAGTGTGATTGCCGGGTCATCAGGGATGGGTCATCAGAAATGCATACCTTCAATTATTTAGAAAGTAATAGAAATAATACCAAATTGTTTCCCAAAATGGTTGTTCCAATTTACATTTCCAGCAGCAGTCTGTGAGAGTTCCAGCAGCTCCACATTCTCATCAACACTTGTTACTATCAATCTTCTTAATATTAGCCATTCTGGTGGGTAAAGGTAGTGTGTTAGTTATCTAGTGTTGCATAACAAATTATGCTCAAAATATAGTAGCCTAAAACAATATACACTTATTATTTCAAGGTTTGTGTGGGTCAGAAAGCCAGGAGTGGCTTGTCTGGGTGGTTCTGGTTTCTCACAAGGTTTCAGTCAAGATGTTAGCCAGGGCTGCTGTCATCTGAAGGCTCAACTGGGGCTATAGGATTCACTTCTAAGATGGCTCACTCACAGGACGTGATGGAAAGAGGCCTCAGTTCCTTGTTGTATGCACCTCTTAGCAGGTCTGCTTGACTGTCCTCTTGACAGTCATGCCTCATGGCATCAGCAAGTGCTCTGAGAGAGAGGGGTGTGGGGAAGAGAGAGAAAGAGAAAGAGAGGCCACATTGTCTCATGACCTAGTGTTGCAAGTGATACACCATTACTTTTGCCATATCCTATTTATTAAGGTGAATCACTCAAGTCCAGTCACACTCAAGGAGAGGGGAATTAAGTTCCACCTCTTGAAATGAAGAGTACTAAAGAATTTGTGGACATATTTTAACACTACCACAGGAATCTCACTATGGTTTTAATTTGTATTTCTCTGATTAAATGAGGTTGAATACATTTTCGTGTGTTTACTGGCCATTAACTTTTTCACACAGTACCTATTCAAGTGTCTTCCACAATTTTCTGTTTTGTTTTATTTTATTTTTTAGTTTTTCTCATTGATTTGTAAGAGTTCTTTCTATATTCTAGATATGAGTCTCTTGTCAGTTAAATGTGCTGCAAATACATTCTCCCACACCTAGATTGCTTTTGTACCTTCTTAATGGTCTCTTTGATAAACAAACTTTCTTAATTTTAGTGTAGCCTAAATTATCAGTCTTTTTCTTTATGGACTGTGCTTTTTATATCTTGCTTAAGAAGCAAAGTCCTAAAGCTATTTTCCTATTTGGGTGGCTTTCTGATGTGTGACCTTGCCTAGACTGAACTATATTTCTCTGGAATGCCCTTTCTAGGGTGCTTTCAGTTAGGCTAGGATGGGCAATAAGGGGTATTCTCTCCTGAGAGCAGGCGGACACAGGGAAGCAGTGGTCTTTCAAGCATGCACATGCTTTCTCCACTTACTCACTCAAGCCCTGGCCTTCATGCTGCTGCAAAGAGATTTTGCAATGTGATTAAAGTCCCAAGTCAGTTGACATTAAGATAATCAAAAGGGAGATTATTGCTCAGTCAGTTACAGATCGAACTCCTTTTTCCACTCATCCTCCACTTCTCACTACTGCACTTGATTAATCTAAAAAAAAGTGGGTAGAGATTATCCTGAATGGGCCTGACTCAGTTAATTGAAAGGCCTTGTTAAAAGGGTTTAGGCATTCCCCGAGCCACACTCCAAACAGCCCCTAACAGCCTGCCCATCAGACTTCAGATGTCCTTAGCCTGCCCCCACAATTGTATGAGCCAATTCCATGTAAACACACACACACAGAGGATCACTGCCAGCCCTGCTTCTCTGGTTGAGCCCTTACTAATACTCCTATATTATCTTCTAAAGCTACATTGTTTTGCCTTTCTCATTTAAATCCAAATCCACCTGGAGTTGATTTTTTTGTGGATGGTGTGAGGTAGGGGTCAAGGATTTTGTTTTGTTTTCTTCCATTTAGATGCTCAGTAATCCCAGCACCATTTATTAAAAAGCCTTTCCTTTCCTACTGCTTGGCCAGTTTTGTCATAAATCAAGAGTGCGGGTATTCACAGGTCTGAGTGTTTTGAGCTGATCTGCTTTGGCCACCAAGAAATTAGTTTTCAAATTTGCTTCCCACTTTCACCAATTGTGTTGGAATTTATGACATGATTTCTGAACACCAGTTTACCACTGGCCTTGCCCAATGGCCGAGCCCATGTTCTCCCTCCACTATGGCACACAGAGTGGCTGTTCATGAAATATTGGTGTCCTCCCTTTCCTCTGCTTTGGAAAACAGAGAGAGTCCTAGAATTGAGCTACAGGAGGGCTGCTGGGGAAGATAGGAGGTAGTGAAGTGGTCCCCAGAAGCCCTGGTGACTTTGGTTTCGTTTTGTTTTGTTTTTGTTTTTGTTTTTGAGATGGAGTTTTGTTCTTATTGCTTAGGCTGGAGTGCAACAGTGCTATCTTGGCTCACTGTAACCTCCACCTCCCAGGTTCAAGTGATTCTCTTGCCTCAGCCATCCGAGTGACTGGGATTACAGGTGCCCACCACCAAACTCGGCTAATTTTTGTATTTTAATTAGAGACGGGGTTGCATCATGTTGACCAGGTGGGTCTTGAACTCCTGACCTCAGGTAATCCACCCACTTTGGCCTCCCAAAGTGCTGGGAATACAGGTGTGAGCCACTGCGCCCAGCCCCTGGCAACTTCGTTGGAGAGGGATGGGTAGAGGGATTGATCATCAGAACATGGTGGGTTGGGAAGCCTATCACTATCTGGACTGCGCAGGCCACCTGATGTTCACCTGAACTCTGCATACCACGTAGACACCGGCATGGAGGAGGAGAGCAGAGACAATCCCAATCCCATAGGGGCAGAAGGGTCAAGAGGGAGAGCTTTACACAACAACATGAATGGAACTGGAGGTTGTCATGTTAAGTGAAATAAGCCAGGCACAGAAAGACAAACTTCACATGTTCTCACTCATCTGTGGGAGCTAAAAATTAAAACAATGAACTTACGGAGCTAGAGAGTAGAAGGATGGTTACCAGATGCTGGGGAGGGTCGCGGAGGCGGAGTGAGAATGGTTAAAGGGTATAAAAATATGGTTAGAAAGAGTGAATAATATTGAGTATTTGATGGCACACTAGAGTGACTACAGTCAACAATAATTAATTGTACATTTCAAAATAACTAAAAGAGTATAATTGGATTGTTTGCAACACAAAAAAATAATAAATACTTGAGGTGATGGATATCCCATTTACCCTGATATAATTATTATGCATTGCACGCCTGTATCAAAATATCTCATGTAACCCATAAATACTTACTCTGTACCCGAAAAAACTTTAAAAATAAAAGGGAAACAATGTAATGTGTTAAAACTATAAACATCCTATAATAACTCTCCCTCAGCATAACTGCAACAGTCACTCCTGCATGAGTGGGTAAGAAACGTGCCCCTGATCTAAGCTGCTGTTAGTTACCATTTTGCCTGTGTCCAGCTGGACCTCACCGGCACAAATTTGGGGTCTTTGGCCCAGTGTCATCTGAGCTGCTGCACAGCAGCAAGCCCAGTTCTTTCCATGAAACATTACAACCAACGGCAGCCCCCAGGACCTGGGCACAGAGCTGGGCACGCAGTGGGTGCTGCCCAAAGGAGTTTTGAACAACTGGATGCATTACAAGTTAGACAAATTATGACTCCTCCACACCGTGAACTATGCCTCTCAAATTCCTAAGGAACCTCCTTATATCCTGGCCTAGAGTGGATCCCACTGTCACAACATCGAGTGAAAAAAGCAACGTGAAACAAGCATGTGCTATGTGTCATCTTTTCTATAAAATTGGAGGGAAAGAGATATTTATGCACATGTTTGCTTGAATGTGCAGAAAGTCTCTCTAAAAGGACACGCAAAAACTGTGTGATATTGGCCGTAGCGGGGAGGAAGGCCAGGTGGAGGTGCGGGGCAGGAGAAACCCTTCCCTGGGGCCTTCGGGCAGCTTTTAGCTTTGGAGCCATATGAACATCCTGCCTGTTCACAAAACCAAAACCATTATTTTAAGAAAAAAAGAAAAGAAAGAACAAGATGCAGATGGCCTGAAGGAGCACATCTCCCCAGCTGGGCCAGGATCGGGAGAACCCGGGAGCATGAAGAGGGGGCTGTGCCCATCCTGGGCAGGAGGCCAGCCCGCCTCCCAATCCCTGCCTTCCTAAGGCCGCCCTGGCAGGAGCCCTCACAGAAGGCCTGCAGGAGCCAGGCCCACTGCACTGTGCAGCTTCCCTGCAATTTCTTCTCCCCCTTGGTGACTGGCAGAGGAGGCTCTTTTTCTTGGCAAGCCACCATCTGTGAAAAATGTGGTGGCCGTGAGGCTGCATCTGCAGACAATGGTTTGGACATGGGTCGAATTGGGAAAAATCTCTTTACCTCCGCACTGCAAATCCTCTCTCCCTGCGGCAGCCAAGGCAGGCAACGAGGAGCGGAGAAAGGAAGACTGCAGAGAAGAGCACGTCCAGCTTCCTGGCAAATACCTGTGGCTGGGGTTGTGGCTGGGAGTGCAGATGTGTGCTCAGAAAACACAGCCCTGTGATGCAGGATCAGACAGACGCAGGGGAACTGCGGATGTGCACCTGAGTGGATGCGCACCTGAGTGGATGCGCACCTGAGTGGATGCGTACAGCAGGGTCGGGGTGAGCGGATGTGTGCGTGCGCATGTGTGTGCGCATTTGGGTACATGTGCATATGTGGAACGGGCCCCCCGGTGCATGTGGGAGATGCCTGGCTGTGCAGCAGGCCTGCCTCTGGGGCTCTGTGCCTCAAGGGGTGCTGGGAGCAGGCATGTGATTCTTCTGTGGATTCCAACCCCTGCTTGGCCAACCCTGCTTTGTCATTTGTTAGCTGGGTCTCTAGAAAATTCTGTTAGTCCTTTAACTTTAGTCACTTTATGTGTGACACAAGGTTATGGCGAGGAGTCACTGAAAATACCAAGCAGAGAGGCAGCAGCTCCGTGGCAGGGCGATGCCAGGGAGTGGACCCCACCGGCTGGAGTCTGTGCCTTCTTTTCTGGCTTCGACTCTGGCCTCGCTGATGGTCCTAAAAGTGCACGACTTTCCCCCATGGGCTGACATAGGCAGGGCTTGTGGCCCAGTGCCCCACACAGCGCCTGGCTTGGGGCAGGCGGAGAGGTGACAGCCCAGCTGAGGCGCCCTGGTGGCCGCCTGTGTGTGTCCAGTCCACAGGAGCCTCACCCTCCAGGAGGCCCCACTGAGCCGCAGCAACCACCAGCCCTGCCCTCCTCACCCACCACGTCTGCCCTCATCCACCAGGCCCACTCCTGCCTGGAGGACAAACCACACGGCTGTCCTCTCCACCCCACCCAGTTTCCAGAGGGGAAAAACAGGAGAGGACAGTACAGGAGTCCTCCCTCTGCTTAGCCCCGCGCTGTGGCTTCCTCTCAGGCTTGGGATAAAGCCAAACCCCTCTCCACCGCCTGGAAGGCCTGTTCCCGGATCCGAGCCCTGGCACCCGCCCCCCGCCCTCCGCCCCCAGCTGCTTCCCTCTGCTCAGGGGCTCCACATGGGCAGCCCACATTTATCTGTGCCCCAGGACCTTTGCTCCAGCCGCTCCCTGGCCTGGTGTGGGGCGGGGGCGGGGCGGGGGTCTTCCAAGGCTGCTCTCTGCTGCTGGTCCTGGTCATTCTGGGCTTGCCTGACAGACAGCTCAGTTCCTCAGAGAGACCTCCCTGACCCGCCCCCGGGGCAAGCCTGCCTCTGCCCTCCGTCGGCCCTCTCTGCCCATGGGGCGATGCGCTCCCGGGGAAGGGAGGGACAGGGCTGGGCCGTGAGGACCTCGCACTCCTGGCTGCTGGGGGACGGGAGCGCAGGGGAGAAGGCCTTCATCTAGACGAGACCCTCACGGGGCTCAGCGCACAGACCCCAACCGCTCCGCAGCCTCGCAGGGGAGACCGCCTTGGCGCAGCCCTGTAGAGTCCACCCGTTCTTTCCTTCTCTCATTAGAACAAATGGATGGGTGGGTGCCAAGCGGGCGGCCCGGTCCTCCTGGCACCTCAGGGGCCGGCTTCTCACGGAGGAGCCCCCCGCCCAAGCGCCACGAGCAGGCTGATTCCCACCTGGCCCAGGGTCTGCAGGACTCGGAGAAGCAGGGACACGGCAGGAGCGGGGCCCCACGCCCTGCACAGGGCGGGTCCTCACCTTTCCAGCCCTTTCCTGTCTGCACCACGACGGACGACCTTCTCCCAGCCCACCTGCCCCTGCCCCTGGGGCCTCCCAGGCTGTTCCTGGGCCTGGGCGCTTCCTCCCCATGGGCCACCCCAACAACCGGTTAAGCCTCCTCCTCAGGAGCCCCGCCCCCCCCGGGGAAAGGCCAGACGCCCAAGCCCCATCTCACCCCTCCTGCCCACCTCACATCCCCAAACCCAATTTTAAAACCTTCACGGCCACGTGGCACCAACACGTGGTTTGGGCAACGTGGGCACCTGTCTCGAAGGCCCCCAAGCCTTCACTGTCCCCGCCAGAGGGGGCCGCCAAGCCATTGTGCAGACCCCCCCCCCCCCCGCCCCCAGCACTCCCAGCCCTGTCTCCCATTCCCCTGTGGAGGAAGGCAAGGGGTCTGGGGCAGGGTCCGTCCTATGTGCGCGCCCCCGGGAGAGGATGATCCCCGCGCGAGTCCCTGGGTAAAAAGAGGCCACCTCGCGGCCTGCAGGACCCACAGAGTAGCCTCAGGGCCAGGGCTGGGGACCTTCGCTGCCCCACAGGTTCCTTTCCAGGAAGAGAAAAGTAAGACAGAGCCACCGGCCACACCACCCACCCCTTCCCAATGGCCCCTTTGCCTTTCCCTTCCCTCCTGCGCTCGGGTGGCAGAGCGTCCTGGGCAGGTGGCGCCTTCCTGTGCACCCTCCACGGGGACCCGCTGCTCAGCCACAGAATCTGGAAGTCAGAGCTGCAACTGGATGGTGATCCTGAAAGCCGGCCCCGCCCACCACAGCGTGAACAATGAGGGCAGGTCAGGTAGAAGAGCCCCTCACCTTCACTGCATGGGGGATGGCCCCCAGCCTGGATTTTGTACTTGAGGTGAAAATACCAGCCAAATGTGACTCCCTGTTTTAAAAACAGTAGTCCATTGATTAAGATACACCTTCTAAAAGTTCAGCATGTTTACATTTATCATGAGCACTTTTTTTTAATTTGCATTTTCTTCTTTTTTTTTTTTTTTTTTGAGATGGAAGTCTCACTCTGTTGCCAGGCTGGAGTGCATGGAGTACAGTGGCACAATCTCGGCTCACTGCAACCTCCCGCTCCCGGGTTCAACTGATTCTCCTGTCTCAGCCTCCCAAGTAGCTGGGACTACAGGCGCATGCCACCACACCCAGCTAATTTTTATATTTTTAGCAGAGATGGGGTTTCACCATGTTGGCCAGGATGGTCTCGATCTCTTGACTTCATGATCCGCCCACCTCGGCTTTCTAAAGTGCTAGGATTACTGGCGTGAGCCACCATGCCCGGCCTTTAATTTGCATTTTCTAAAGTGCTTTTAGCTTTTAAAAATGTTCACACCTACGTCACTTCATACAACTGGCCTGAGAGAAGTGTAGCCACCATTAAGAATTTCATTATAAGGCTGGGCACGGTGGCTCACACCTGTAATCCCAGGTCTTTGGGAGCCCGAAGTGGCCGGATCTCTTGAGGTCAGGAAGTTCGAGACCATCCTGGCCAACATGGTGAAACCCCGCCTCTACTAAAAACACGAAACTTAGCCAGGAGGGGTGGCGCATGCTTGTAATCCCAGCTACTGGGGAGGCTGAGACAGGAGAATCGCTTGAACCCAGGAGGCAGAGACTGCAGTGAGCCAAGATCGCACCAGTGCACTCCAGCCTGAGCAACAGAAGGAGACTCAGTCTCAAAAACAAAACAAAACAAAACAAAAGAAAACAAACAAAAAATCTCCATTATATAAATGAGAAAACTGAGGGTTACATTGTCAAATAACTTGAGTTAGTGGGCAAAGAAAAGAAACATACTGGTGAGTGACCACTCGCGTCAAGCACTTGTAATCTACTCTAATTTTATCCTCATAAGAACCCTTAGAAGTGGAGGTGGGCACCACGGCCCATTTTACAGATAAGGAAAGTGAGGCTCTGAGTGTTCAGTGTTTGCCCAGGTGACACAGCTAGAGAATGGAGCTGAACCATGGTTTGGCTTATCACATCGCTAAGCCCTTTCATCCCCCTTTGAGCTGTGAAACATCACTGCTCCTTTACTCAGGGAAGTGTTGCTTCTGTGATAAGACCAGTAAGAACCTTTTTCTTGGAATGAATAAAATACAGTGAAAGGAATGAAGGAACAAGATGTTAGGGGCTGTCTCATGATGACTCCTACACTAAAACAGCAGCCATCCTAAGGCCTTGGAACCCAGGCACTGGTGCCACACTCCACCCTCTTTTCTGGCTGGATCTCTGGAGAGTCCACTAACCAACCATTCTAACCAACCATTCTAAACTAAAACAGGATAAGATTTTATGAGGGTCAATTTAGATATCTATAGTAGTCATCTGTGCTGTTTTCCAAATAGTCCAGGTCTCCTTTGCCGACACGTGGTAAGAGGCCATGCCCTGGGCCTCTTGGAGTAGGTATGGTCATGTGACTCACTTTTGCCAGTTAGTGGAAGTGACTTATGCTACTTCCTGGAGAAAATCATAAGAGCCAGTTCATAATAGTTTCATAGTCTCTTTTGCCTTCCCTTCGCAAAAGCAGAGACAAACAGATAGAGCCTGGGTTTTCCCTCAGTCAGGAAGGTCAGCCCCCAGCTGATCTACAATGGGCATTGGTATAAGGGAGAAATACGTTGCTTCTAGTTGCAGAGAGTTGAAGATGCTTGTTACAGCAGCAAATTCTAGCCTATCCTGACTGATACAGTAACATATTTGAGAACAGTGTACTTCCTATATACATATGCTACAATATGTATTTGCCTCACTCTTCTCATCTATAAAATAGGATAATATGTCATGAGGATTAACTGAATAAATACATATAAATGATTACATATGTGCCCGACACCTAGTATACTTTGTATGTGTTAACTATGATCATTAATGCTGTTCTTCTTCTATGTAACTATTATTATGAATGTTGTCCTTGCTGTTGTTTCTTTTTTAAAATGTTTCCTGCAGAAGCCCCAATGCCTAGGCCAGTGGTAAGGGAAGGTGTTGGGACTTCCCCAGTAGAAGTAACTGTGTGGAGGGCAAAGGTGAGGCCAGGTCTTCTGAGGAGCAGTCAGCTCTGGAGGTGACTTGGTTGCAGCAGTCTCTCTTTCATGGCAATTGCCCTATCTGCCTTCTTTAAAACAAATATTATAAAAGTCATGCATATTGTCCATGAAAAATCAGAAAACATATAAAAGTATAAAGAAAATAACAAAAATGATCTGTAATCCCACTCCAAAGATAACCTCTTTTAATATTTTGGTATGTATTCTTCTCATATATTTTTCTTGCACCATTTTATTTTTCCAAGTAGAACTTGTACTGCACATAGCTGTCAGGCAACCTACGTTTGCCTTTCTTATTATTTTTTTCTTTTAACTAAAAATATGTCAAGAACATTTTCCTACTTTATTAAATGTTTTCCTACAAAATGATTTTAATGCAGCTTAGTAAGGCACATATGAATGTGCAGCAATTAAATTACTAATTCCTAGTTCAAAATCCAACCACAAAAGTACTGAGCATTTACTACATGCCACACACTGCGCTAGTGCTGGTGATAAGTTGATGACAAAATCAGGGCTAGCCCAGCACTCGGGAGCTAACCCTTCACTGTCTCCCAGGGGATATTCAGATTGTTGCCCTCAGGGGAGGGGTGCAGGGCTATTATCAATAGTGATGTAGTGATGCAAAGAACATCCTTAAATCTACCTCTTTGTGCCGAATCTGCCTGACTTGTGATTCTGATAAGTGCTAGACAAAATATAATAAATGCCTTCTTAAATGCAAAACTGAGTTCAAAAAGAAATTAGGGTATCAGGGGCCAAAAACAGAAAGAAACATGGAAACCAGTAAACTAAATAGGTGTGACCATTTCAGATACCTGGTGGAGGTGGAAAGAAGATGGGAGTCCATTTATGTACCCTGGGGCTTGGGTTTATAGCCATACAAATATAGGAGAAGAAGTCTCATAGGCCGGATCAGGATGGGGAGCTGTGTCTGAGATCCCTGCAGAAGGTGACACCCACAAGAAGCTCCATATTTGGTAAAAGAGCAGATTGCACCCTAACAAAGAGAGAGAAGAAAGAAGCATGTCCGTTTTAGCTCGAGCACTGAAAAAAAAGAAAAATGATTCCTGAGAAACTGTAAACTCTGCAAACAATGTCCACATCATTTAGAGTTCAGGGTTTGGGGTCCAATGTATTGTACCTCATGGCCCAGGTACTGCAAAACAAATAAATTAACATGAGAAATATTCCTGGGTTGGTAACACCCCCTGGACGCCTGGCAGAAGTAACAGTCATCCTCTTAATCCAGGACACAAGGAAGTCCTACAGATAAAGCCCCAGTGCAGATGAGCTCACTGGTCAAAATTAGAAAGCTGTTGAGGAAGTGAGCCATAAGGAGAGGAGTCAAAAGAAACAACAAATAGAGAATTAAGCCTTCAAATACTTCACATAATGAGATTATCTGATAAGTACTATGAAGTGTCTAAAACTATGAAATACATAAGTAAAGAAATGCAAATCATAGAAGAACAGAGTGCTGTGAAAAAAGAGAGGAGCAGGAGCTCAGCAAACATCCATGGGTATGTGTGATGATATCAGGCATTGCTCACATCCCAAGAGGATGCCCCTATCAGTATCGTGTTTCACTGCAAGTAACAGAAAACCTACTGACCAACAGTGTCTAAAACAAGCAGAGATTATTTTTCTCCAAAACCTACCTGTTGGCATTGGCTCAACCATTCATCTGTGGCATCTAGGGACCAGGTTGTCATCACTGCACTTGGCCTCCTTTAGCAAATCATTTTTTAGTATTGTCCTTGCTACCTCAAGATTTCAGGATAATTGCTGCCTCCTCAGATATCATGTAACTGCAAAAGTGGGAAGGGAAGAGGTGAAGGAATAAGAACCAGCTACATATGCCCCTGCTTATAACTACCACCACTACCATCATCACCACCATCAGCATTGTCCCCACCACCACCACTACCAACACCACCATCACCAGCACTATCACCATTATTTCCACCACCACCATCATCACCACTGCTACTATCACCACCACCAGCACCAGCACCATCATTTCCACCCCCACCACCATCACCACCACCACCATCACCACCACCACCACCATCACCATCATCACCACCAACACCACCATCACCACCACCATCACCATCACCATCACCACCACCATCACTACCACCATCACCATCATCACCACCACCATCACCACCACCACCACCATCACCACCACCACTATCATCACCACCACCACCACTATCACCATCACCACCACCACCACCTCACCACCAACATCACCACTGCTACCAACACTACCACTATCACCATCATCACCACTTCTACCACCATCACCACCATCACCATCACCGCAACCACCACCACCATCACCACCACCATCACCATCACCATCACCACCATCACCACCACCACCACCACTACCACCACCTTCATCATCACTACCACCATCACCATCACCACCACCACCATCACCACCACCATCCACTGCTACCATCACCACCACTACCACCATCACCATCACCATCACCATCACCACCACCACCACCATCACCGCCATCACCACCACCATCACTACCACCACCATCACCACCACCACCACCATCACCATCACCACCACCACCATCACCACCACCATCACCACTGCTACCATCACCACCACTACCACCATCACCATCACCACCACCATCATCACCATCACCACCACCACCACCATCACCACCACCACCATCACCACCATCACCATCACCACCACCATCATCATCACTTCCACCACCAGCACCACCATCACCATCACCACTATTATCACCACCACCACCACCACTATCACCACCACCATCACCACCATCACCATCACTACCATCACCATCACCACCATGACCACTATCATCACCATCACCACCACTTCCACCACTGCCACTATCACCATCACGACTACCACCATCATCATCACCACCACCATCACCACCACCACCACTGCTACCAACACCACCATCACCAGCACTATCATTATTTCCACCACCACCACCACTACCACCACTGCTACTACCACTACGACTATCACCACCACCAGCACCAACACTATCATCATCATATCCACCACCCCATCACCACCACTACCATCATAACCATCATCACCATCACCACCACTACCACCACCACCACCAGCACCATCATCGCATCTACCACCAGCACCATCACCACTACCACCACAACCATCAGCAACACCATCATTATCCCTATCACCATCACCATAATCATCATCTCCACTACCATTACCACACCACTACCATCATGATGATCACCACCAACAACACCACCATTACTACCACCACCACCATCATCACCACCACATTGCCACCATCACCATCATCATCATCCCCACCACCACCACCATCACCACCACCACCACTATTACCACCACCATCAAGACCATACCACCACCATCACTATCACCAACACACCACCACCACCACCATCACCATCACCACCACCATCACTATCACCACCACCATCACTATCACCACCACCATCACCACCACCATTACCATCACCATCACCACCACTATCAGGACCATCACCACTATCATCACTACCACCCCCACCACCATCAACATCACTATCATCATCTCCACCACCACCACCACCACCATCACCACCATCATTATCACCATGCTTCACTCCCTCTGACTCTTATACGTACACCTCTTCTTCTCCCAAGGACACTTTTTTCTGGAAGATTCCAGTGTGGCAATAAGGGTTTGACGGGATGTTTTTTGACTAAAGGTGAATTAAGGGGCTTGCTAAAAAATAAAAAGTGTTATTAAAAGTAAAACAGCAGGCTGGGCACGGTGGCTCACGCCTGTAATCCCAGCACTTTGGGAGGTCAAGACGGGTGGATTGCCTGAACTCAGGAGTTCTAGACCAGCCTGGGCAACACAGTGAAACCCCGTCTCTACTAAAAATACAAAAAAATAGCCGGGTGTGGCAACGTGTGCCTATAATCCCAACTACTTGGGAGGCTGAGGCAGGGGAATCACTTGAATCTGGGAGGCCAAGGTTGCAGTGAGCTGAGATCGTGCCACTGCCCTCCAGCCTGGGCAATACAGCAAGACCCCATCTAAAAAAAACACAAAAAACGGCCAGGCGCGGTGGCTCAAGCCTGTAATCCCAGCACTTTGGGAGGCCGAGACGGGCGGATCACGAGGTCAGGAGATCGAGACCATCCTGGCTAATATGGTGAAACCCCGTCTCTACTAAAAATACAAAAAACTAGCCGGGCGAGGTGGCAGACACCTGTGGTCCCAGCTACTCGGGAGGCTGAGGCAGGAGAATGGCGTAAACCCGGGAGGCGGAGCTTGCAGTGAGCTGAGATCCGGCCACTGCACTCCAGCCTGGGCGACAAAGCCAGACTCCGTCTCAAAAAAAAAAAAAAAAAAACACAAAAAACAAAACAAAAACAAAAATAAAACAGCAGAAAGTCATGTTTAACCAGCTCAAGAAAGCACACTCATCAATCGTGTTCAAAATCGCTGGTAAAGCACCAACAATCATATGTGATATTTATTCAATTAGTATATAAAAGAGATCTTAAGATAAAATTTCTGGTCAGAAGTCCACTGTCAGCTATTAGCCTGTGAAACTGTCCTTATTTGAAAGTAATAAGATTTCATTTTTTCTGACACATTTCTGGTGTTTTAAGATGGCTGAGCCAGCCAAGTCTGCTCCCGCCCCGAGGAAGGGCTCCAAGAACGCGGTGACCAAGACGCAGAAGAAAGATGGCAAGAAGCACAAGTGCAGCTACTCTGTGTAAGCGTACAAGGTGCTGAAGCAGGTCCACCCTGACACCGGCATCTCTTCCAAGGCCATGGGCATCATGAATTCTTTCATTAACGACATAAAGATGTCTACATAAAGCGCATCGCGGGAGAGGCTTTCTGCCTGGCACATTACAACACGAGGTGGACCATCACCTCCAGGCAGATCCAGACGGCCCTGCGCCTGCTGCTGCCGGGAGAGCTGGCCAAGCACGCCGTGTCGGAGGGCACCAAGGCCGTCACCAAGTACGCCAGCTCCAAGTAAACTTTCCAAGGGGAGACAACAGCTTTTAGACATATCTTTTCCAGGAGTCGTCAGTGCCGGACACTGTTTCATCTTGCAAATAAACCAATGAAAATGAGTGATGCTAGAAGAAGATAAATGGAGGTATTTTGAACAATCAAAGAAGGACCAATGAACACCTGGCTAAGAAAAATTAGCTCGTTTTTTTCTACGTATAAAACTATTAAAATGTTCTTCATAGAAATGTATGAAACGAGAAATATAAAGACAAAATTAAAATAACTCCTAGTATCTCCTATTCTTTTTAGATGTATATCATACATTCATATTCATATATACCTATATCTCACATCATGTATCATATATAAAATAAATTTAGGTGTCATATGATATATATATATATATTTAGATAAATATATCTAGAAACATTTTTTATGGATGTATAATTTGCAGATATATTGATAATTATATAGTTATTCGTCATTGACTATTTCAATTGATTCCCATTTTTATGCATTATAGATCATGCAGCTCACACGTCTTTGTACATAAATCTTTGTTCAAATATTATTTCCTAAGGATAGACTTCATGAAGTGGAAATACTAAATCAAAAGTGAAAAACATTTTCTAAGATTCTTAAATACACATTGCTAAATTGCTGTCAGGATCATGCCAGTTTATAACCCCAACATAATATGGAAATTCCTGTCTTATAGCACTCGTATTTACAATGTATTTTTAAAAGCATTGTTAACCTAATAGGCCCCCAAAAAGAAAAAAAATTGAAATTACATTTCCTGGTTTTAATGACTGTATTAGTGAGGGTCATTTTTCCCATGTTTCTTGTCAGCCATGACCCTATAAGAAATAAACTGTGCTGCAAAATGATAAACATGATATCAATCATTCCATGGGAAGGCACTATATAAAGAATAATACCTTAGGTTAAGGCCAAATAAATAATATTTATCAGGTGCCTCTTCTGCAGAGGACTCTGAAGGGATAGTGAACTGCGTTTAGCCGCATGCAACTGAAACTACTTTTACCTACATGTCTCTTACAAACATTGTAACTACTCTTTGAGAAAGTGTTTACTGTGGACTGAATTGTCTCCCCATCCCCCCAAACTCATATATTGAAGCCATAAACCCCAATATGACTCTATTCCTAGACAGGACTTATAAGAGGTAATTAAGGTTAAATGAGGTCATTAGGATGGGTTCCTAATTGGATAGGATTGGTGGCCTTCTAAGAAGAGGAAGATTCTGCACTTGGTCTTCCAAGTTATATAATTTATTTAGAAAAAAGAAGAGGAAGAGAGAGAGCTCTGCACATATACTGAGGAAAGGCTATGTGAGCTCACAGTGAGAAGGTAGCACTCTACAAGCCAGCAAGAGAGCCCTCACCAGAATCCAGCCATGCCATAGCCTGCTCTGAGACTTCCAGCCTCCAAAACTGTGAGAAAATACACTTTGTTGTTTCAACCACACAATCTACGGTATTTTGTTATGGGAGCCCAAGCCAACTAAGACGGCATCACTGCTGTCACTTACAGACAAGAAAACTAAGACTGGGAGAGATAAAAGTTAAACTTGTCCAAGGTCACAAAAGTCAGAAACAAGTGAGGTGAGAAGTTGACTTTGTTCTCCTCAATCCAAGGCCAGGACCCCTCTACTCCACATGTAGATAGCCACCCTCACAGTCAACAGCCAAATGTCCCCAGAGTCAGCATTAGACCAAGATGTCTCACCAGGAGACAAATGCCTCATCCTGAAGAAATATGTTCCAACAACTTACCCATGTAAAACATTGAACCTCATGAGAAACAAAAACGCAACGTATGTACAAAACTATGTTTACCACCTAACTGACAGTGATGTAAAGCTTAATGATATCCTATAGTCTTGGAGGGGTTTGTATATGTGGTGAAACAGGTGCTCACGCACGGCTGATAAGACTGTAAATTGGTCCTAGAGAGAAAAACAAATAAACTGGGAGGAGAAAAAAAGAGATTTCATTTTTTTAAAAAAGAGTTCAGACTTCAGACTTGTCACCAGTTTTACTAGAAGCGGGTCTAAGTCAAGGTTTTGATGATTCTGGGGATGATATTAAAAACCACCATGAGAAAGTTCCCCAAGCTGGCCCACAGCATCTCTGGTGGTAGGAAGAGCTGTCCATGCTAACCTGTGCCAGGCCACAGACCTTAGTGGAATTTAACTATGAAACTAAGACTACTTCAAGGTGTACAGGGGAACGAAACCTGCCCGGAATTAAACCAGGAGCCGTTGGATCACTAAACGGAGTTGTATCTTTGTTACAAAGCACAGAACAAACTCTGTCAAAGGCAGGACGGAGCAAATGAAGTTCAAGGAGAAAAATTCACTTGCTGAAAATGCTAAAAGCCTGTGTGAGGAAAGATGTGACAACTTGCAGATTTGCATGTTGAAGTCCACTAACATTCCAAATCCTTACGGTTTCCATTTGTAATATAAAGTTTCATGATACTCCGCTTAGTGATGAATTGAATGTACTTCTCACCACTGGGAGCAATTAAAGCCAGTTGTTTAGGGGCACGGCTACAAGTCTGGATGCCTAGGGAATTCGGAAGCTGGGGGTTTTCTTCCATTGCAGTGGTTCCAGGGCTGGTGGGCACAGAGGAGCCCTGCCCACCATGGGAGGAGTGAGAGATGCAGAGGCAGCCCCAGAAGGAGGCTGGGACGGGTGAACAGAGGGAAACAGAAGCGACAAGGACAGAGGGACCTGTGTCGGGTGAACGGGGACTGCTGTTTCCTGGAGTGGGAGTGGGTCTCAGATATGGCCCTCAGGTGCACAGGTAATCACGCAAAGGCCTCAAGGGTTTGGTCTGGGAAGAGCAGCTTGGTGCAGTAACCCCGACGGCCATGGGAGTGGAGGGAGGGCCAGGCGTGGTGGCTCACACCTGTAATCCCAGCACTTTGGGAGGCCGAGGTGGGCGGATCACTTGAGGTCAGGAGTTCAAGACCAGCTTGGCCAACATGGTGAAAGGCCGTCCCTACAAAAATAGGTGGGCATAATGGTGGGTGCCAGTAGTCCCAGCTACTCGAGAGGCTGAGGCGGGAGAATTGCTTGAACCTGCGAGGCGGAGAGTGCAGTGACCCAAGATCGCGCCACAGCACTCCAACCTGGGCCACAGAGCAAGACTCTATCTCAAAAAAAAAAAAAAAAAACAAAGGAGAATGGAAGGTGGAATAAGAGCATCCGCATCCATGCCCACCCCTCTTTCCCTAGGCAGCCTGCCCTTCTTTCCGTGGAGCCTGTTCTCCTCCCTGCACTCCCACCCACCCTGCGGATGGGCTGTCAGACAGTTAATGCAGTACAAGGAGCACAGACGGCTCTGGCGTGGCTTGGCTGGGTAACCTTGGCCAGGGCACCTGACTTCTCTGAGCCTCTGTTTCCTTATATGTAAAGTAGTGGAGTAACTCCTTACCACATGACCTGGGCATGCTAAAGCTCAAAAAGTGTTAGCTAGGACAATTATTGTTATCCTTGACTGCCAAGGAGGAAACGGAAGCAGGTAGAGGTTGAGTGATTTGTTCAAGGCCACACAGCTATAAGGGGCGGGCCAACGTCAAACCAGGTTGCTGTCTTCCCTGTCAGCAGAGAGCAGGCGGGGCCCTCTTGGACATTGGAAGCTTGTGTCCCTGCTGCCTCTGGGCTCTGTCCCAGCAGAGGGTGCAGAGGGGCACACAGGCCTGGGTGAGTGGTCCCACGCATCCTGAGCCCTGAACCCTGGCGCTCACTTGCAGCCAGCCCTGGGGCTGGGCAGAGGGCCCCAAGGGGGCAGCGGCAGGCACCCACTTCTCCGTGACTCCCCTCATACCAAGGTCTTCAACCATCGGCAGCCCAAATCCTCACACAAAGCCACCGCAGACCAGACGGTCCCAGACCAACACCTTGCAACAACACTCTGGTCACCAGCCGTGCATGGGGCCCATCACTCAGGGGACTCTGGAAACAGGAAAACAGAAGCGCTACCTTAGTGAGCTGCTGTGAGGACAATATCAGCAAATGCGCCTAGGACTACCCAGCACAGCCGCCCAGGCTGGCGTAGTCAGTGCTCATTCCCCTCTCCTCTCCCTTCCCTCCCGTGTCTCCATCTGAAGTACTTGGAGGCTTTCCCAGTGTTCCTCCGAGCAGGGTGCTCCCAGGAATTCTTGCCTAGCACAGTGGTGTTGCCACCAAATGCCTCCAGCCAGTGAAAAGGAAGCAGCCAAGTGGGTGACCACAACACCCATCACCCTAGAAACACTGCTCCCACTTCCCAACGGCCAGGGGTCGGGAGACGGACAGCACCCCGGGCAGGCGGCTCTGTGGATTTCATGAGCTGAACCACACAAAACCCTGGCAGCAGGACCTGGCCCAGAGCAAGAGTTCAAGCATTGTTGGCTGTTGCTAGGAGAGTTTTTATTTTTTATTTCTGATTGTTACTATTTTTTTTAAGGCAGAGTTTCACTCTTGTTGCCCAGGTTGTAATGCCGTAGCACGATCTCAGCTCACTGCAAACCGCCCCCACACCTGGTTCAAGCGATTCTCCTGCCTCCACCTCCTGAGTAACTGGAATTACAGGCGCACGCCACTACGCCCAGCTAATTTTTGTATTTTTAATAGAGACAGGGTTTCACCATGATGGCCAAGCTGGTCTTGAACTCCTGACCTCAGGAGATCCACCTACCTCGGCCTGCCAGAGTGCTAGGATTACAGGTGTGAGCAACCACGTCTGGCCACCAGGAGAGTTTTTAAAAAGAAAGGTACAAGGGAGCATGTGGCTGTGTAGAGGAGTTTGTGGGTGCACAGGCTGCAGAGGTCACATGTGTCTGGTGGCCCCAATGAGACTGATTGCTGACTTCATTCCTCTACCCCGTCAGTGCCTCGTGAGCATCTAGGATGCACTGGCCGTGCTCTCTATAGTGCACGGGGAGGTCAGGGGCACAGAGAAGCTCTTCCCTGAGGCGCCAACATCCCCACACAGTGTGACATTCAGCCTCAACTTGTCCGGCGAACCTCTGTCCTGTCCTGTGTCACAGCGTTTTCCAAAGCTTTTCTTGCATATTTTCAAATAATCACATGCTTTTCCTCCTGCTATTCCCGGAATAAATCCTGGTTTGTCATGGTGTAATGTTATCCAATTTAATTTTCTACTATTTCGTGTTTTTACATTTATTTTCAAAAATGAACTTGGTCCACAGTTTTGTGTCTGACTTTATCAAATTTTGATATCAAGGAAATTTGAAGGGAATTATTTATTAAAAGTTTGACAGACTTTGACTATAAAATTGCTTGGACAAGTGAGAAAAGGTAATAGAAAAAAGTATTATATTTATAACAGTAATAAAAATAAATATTTAGATATAAATTTCCCTCCATAGTACTGTTCTTTTTCATTTGTATGTATAAATTGATGTACAATTTACATACAACAAAATATGTAGATCTTTACTGCTCAGTTCAATGAATTGTGACAGTTGCAAACAGCCAAATCAGGATCTAGAGTATGTCTATCACCCAGAAACTTCCCTCATGTTCTTTTGCTGTTGATACCCCACACACATCCAGAATCAACCGCTGTTCTGATTTCTATCACCAGAGATTAGTTTTGCTTGTCCTAAAAATTTATATAAATGGAAACATACTGTTTGAACTCTTTGGTGTCTGGTTTCTTTCACACAGCATAATAATTTTGTAATTCAACCACATAGCTGTGCATATCAATAAGTGATTCTGTTTTATTGCTAAGTAGTATGCCATTGTTTGACTGTATCAAAAACTGTGTAATTCATTCACCTACGGATGGATCTGAGATGTTTTTAGCATACGATTATGTGAATAAAGGTGCAATGCACATTCATGTACAGATCTTTTTAAGGACTCCTGGGTGAATACCTAGAAGTCAAATTGCTGGGTCATGGGTAGGTGTATGTTTTAGCTTTATAAGGAACTGTCAGAGAGTCCTCCAAAGTTATCATCCCATTTTACATGCCCACCAACAAAGTATGAGTTCCAGTTCCTCCACACTCTCACCGATATCTGACATTGTCAGTTATTTTACTTTTAGTCATTCTAATATTTGTGTAACGGGAATTCATCATGATTTTCACTTGCTTTTGCCTGATAACAAGCAATGTTGAACATCTTTTCATGTGTTTATTGGCCATTTACATATCTTGCATTGTAAAGTGTCTATGAGTCTTATTACCATTTTAACTGGGCTGTCTGCCTTTTTATTATTTTTAGTAATTCTTTCCATATTATGAATATGGATTATCACTGTGACTATTTCCTCATCTGTGGCTTACTTGTTCATTTTCTTAATTGTATCTTTTGATGAGTAGAAATGCTCATCTTGATGATATCCAATTCTTATTTTTTTATTTACAGTTAAAGATTTTTGGGCTAATTTGGTTGGTGTCTTTGTATTTCCCAAATTTGCAAATATCTTGCTATATTTTTTTTCTAAAACATTTAGGTCACGTTTACAATTTAGGTTAAATTATTTTCCGTGGGGGTTAAGTTTATTTTTTATATAAATATCCAGTTTGTTTTAGCACCATTTGTTTAAAAGGTTTTCTTTTCTGCTTTGAATTAGTTTGATTCCTTGTTGAAAAATCAATTAACCATATTGTGGAGGTTTATTGCCTCTCTGTTCTGTTCCGTGGATCCATTTGTCTATCCTTATGTCAGTATGATACCATCTTGATTACTGTAGCCTTATAGGAAGTCTGAAAAGCAGTTAGTGTAAGTTCTCCACTTCTAAAAACTTAAAATCAGCTTTCTTCAAGAAGACTGCTAACATTTTTTCTTGAGATTGTGTTGAATCTACAAACCAATTTGGAGAAATCAACCTCTTTTCAATATCCAAGAACTCTAATCTATGATCATGGTACATTTCTTCATTAACATAGGTGTTATTTCATTTCTCTCAACAATGTTTGTGCAGTGGTCAGCATGGAGGTCTTTTGCATCTTTCTTCAGACATATTCCTAGGTATTCGGTGGGTTTTAATGCTATTTTTAAAAGTATTTTTAATCTCACTTTTGTAGGTTTTTGGATACCATCTTTATCAGATCGAAGAAGTTCCTTTTTATTTCTAGTTAGTTGAAAGTATTTAATCATATACGTGTTTGAATTTTATCAGATGCTTTTTCTGTTCATGTACTACTCCAATAGAAATCAATGTAATTCATTATGCCTAGCATAAATCGCACTTGGTCATTATATACTATTGTTTCTATGTATTGCTGGACTCAATTGGCTAATATTTTATTAAGAATTTTTGCAAATATGTTATTAAGGGATATTAGTCTATAATTTTCTTGTCAGGTTTTCATATCAGGATTATGCTGACTTCATAAAACAAATTGAGAAGTATTCCCTCCTCCTCTGTTTCCTCCAGAGTTTTGTAGGATTATTTTGTGGTATTATTCCTTCCTTAGAAATTTGATAGAATTTTCTGGAGAAGCCATTTGAGCCTGAAGATTTTTTGTAAAAAGATTTTTTATTATAAGTTTAATGTCTTCGATAGACATAGGGCTATTTAGACTTTCTATTTTTGTGTAAGTTTTGGTAATTTGCAATTTTCAAGAAATTTGTTGATTTCATCAAAGTTGTTGAACTTACTGTCATGAAGTCATCCATAATACCCCTTCATTATCACTTTAATGTCTATATAATCTGAAGTGGTGGCCTCTCTTTAATTCCTGATATTGATATTTTTTTTTCTATTTTTCTTTATTAGTATTTCTAGGGCATTTTGTTAATATTTGCAAAGAAGCAGCTATTGGTTTAATAGGTTTTTCTCTACTGTTTTCTAGTTCATTACTTTTCACTCTCTTTTCTACCTTGGGTTTCATGTACTCTTGTTTTTTTAGCTTCTTAATGTAGAAGTTTAGATCAGTGAATTTGAACCTTTTTTTCCCTAATATAAGTGTTTAAAGCTATAAAGTTTCCTCTAAAGACTGCTTTACCTGCATCTCAATTTTTTTTTCCCCCCCGAGATAATGTCTCACTCTGTTGCCCAGGCTGGAGTGCAGAGGAGCAATTTTGGCTCACTGCAAGCTCGACCTCCCAGGCTCAAGTGATCCTCCCACCTCTGCCTCCCAAGTGGCTGAGACTATAGGCACATACCACCATACCTGGCTAATTTTTGTGTTTTTATAGAGACAGGGTCTTGCCATGTTGCCTAGGCTGGTATTGAACTCCTGGGCTCAAGTGATCTGCCCACCTTGGCCTCCCAAAGTGCTGGGGGCAACCATTCCCAGCCACAAATTTTAATATAGTATCTTCTCATTATTATTCAGGTGAAAATATTTGCTAAGTTATTTTATGATTTCCTATTGACCCATAGGTTATTTAGAAGTATATTGTTTAATTTCCAAATATTTACGAATTTTCTAGATAACCTTTTGTCATTGATTTCTGTTTTTAGTAATGTTGTGGTCAGAGAACAGATTCTATATAAAAATCAAAACATTTAAATTTACTGAAACTTATTTTGTGGCATCTTTACATTTTTTAAGGGTCAATCAAGTATTTTTTGTGTGTTTTAATGTCATCTATTAAACTTTTAGATATAACTCTTCACGTTGCTTTTTAGTACAGTATGCTCTCAATGTCTTCAGTAGGTTTTTGGAAACTGTGACTTTAAGTGAAACGACGTACAGTAGGTTCTCCAATAATGTCATTTTGTTCAACATCATTTCTTTTTTTTTTTTTTTTTTTTTGAGATGGAGTTTCACTCTTGTCACCCAGGCTGGAGTGCAATTGTGCAATCTCAGTTCACTGCAACATCTGCTTCTCATGTTCAAGCAATTCTCCTGCCTCAACCTCTGTAGAGACAGGGTTTCACTATGTTGGCCAGGCTGGTCTTGAACTCCTGACCTCAGGTTATCCGCCCGCCTCGGCCTCCCAAAGTGCTGGGATTACAGGTGTGAGCCACCGCGCCCGGCCCAACATCATTTCATTTCTCAATGAATGTTCCATGTGCACTCAAAAAGAACAAGTATTCTACTCTTGTTGGATATAGTGTTCAAAATGTCAAAGTCATTTTGATGATGTCATTCAAATATTCTGTAACCTTACTGGTTTTGTCTGCTCATTCTATCAGTTACTCAGAGAGTGGTGTTAAAGTGACTAAGTATGATAATGGATGTCATTTTCCCCTTTAATTCTGTCAGCTTTTGCTTCATGTATTTTGGGGCTCTGTTATTAGGTGAATACATAATTAGGATTTTTATGGCTTCATGAATTTCCCTTTTATATTTCTGAAATGTCCCTTTTGGCGTTTATATCTTTATCTAGAAGGCTACCTCTTCTGATAGTGATATAGCCACCCCAGCTTTCTTGTGGTTAGAGTTTTCATGGTATATCTTGTTCCACCCTTTTACATTCAACCTGTCTTTGTATTTAAGTTGTTTCTTATTATATAAACAACATACAGTTGGATCTTGCTTCTTTATCCAGCCTGGCGGTCTCTGCATTTTAATTGGAGAGTTTTTCTATTTACACCAAATGTAATAACTATTATGCTTTGGTTTGAGTCTACCATCTTGGTATGTTTTCTATTTGGCACATTTGTTGTGTTTTCTTTCGTGCCTCTGCTCCACTTTTCTTGACGTTTTTAGGGGTCAATCAAGTATTTTTTTGTGTGTTTTAATGTCATCTATTGAACTTTTAGATATAACTCTTCATGTTGTTTTCTAGTAAAGTAAGCTCTCACTTAATGTCATCAATAGGTTCTTGGAAACTGACTTTAGCAGGTTCTCAAATAATGTCGTTGTGTTCAACATTATTTCATTATAACGATGAAAAGAATGGTTTTATTACATGCCATTTTACTCAGGCACATTTTCCAAGAACCTACTGATAACATTAAGTGAGGTTTACTTTAGTTGCTCTAGGCAGGGGTGTCCAATCTTCTGTCTTCTCTGGGCCACATTGGGAGAAGAAGAATTGCCTTGGCCTAAACATAAAATACACTAATACTAACATTTTAGTTGATGAGCAAAAAAAAAAAAAATTGCAAAAAAATCTAATGTGCCAGGCACAGTGGCTCACGCCTGTAATCCCAGCACTTTAGGAAGCCGAGGTGGGCAGATCACTTGAGGCCAGGAGTTTAAGACCAGCCTGGCCAACATGGTGAAACCTCGTCTCTACTAAAAATACAAAAATTAGCTGAGCTTGGTGCCGCTTGCCTGTAATCCCAGCTACTCGGGAGGGAGGCAGGTGAACCACTTGAGCCTGGGAGGCAAAGGTTGCAGTGAGCCAAGATAGCGGCCACTGCACTCCAGCCTGGGTGACATAGCGTGACTCTGTCTCGGAAAAAAAAAAAAATCTCATAAGATTTTAAGAAAGTTTACAAATTTGTGTTGGGCCGCATTCAAAGTCATCCTGGGATACATGTGGCCATGGGTGGACAGGCTTGCTCTAGAGATTAAAAGGCATATTTTATAAAACATTTGACTGGTTTTGTCTGCTAATTCTATCTGTTACTCAGAGAGTGGTGTTAAAATGTATAGCTATGATCAAGGATTTGTCTATTTTCCCCTAAAATATTAGAGCAATATATTTCTTTTACCCCCTCCTGTCTTGTGCTTTTGTTTTCACATATTTTATTTTTATTTATTCTATAAATCCCACAATTCCTTGTTATTGTTTTTGCTTTGGTCAACATTTATAAGTAGACATAGGTCTAGAGGTATACATACATCTTTCTAATACTCTTCGTACCTTCCTGCAGATCTGGGATTTCATCTGGCATCATTATTCTGCAGCTTGAAGACCTTCTTTTAGCATTTCTTGAAGTGTAGATCTGCTTGTGATGAATTCTCTCAGTCTTTGTTTGAAAATTTGTATTTTTCTTTATTTAAAGACACTTTTTTCTGGATATATGTTTCTTGCTGGAAAGGGTTTTTGTCTTTTATTTTTTCATTCAAAATTCAATATTGTCCCACTGTCATCTGCCCTCCATTGATTCTAATAAACATAATCAATGAAAATTGATTCTTATCATCGTTCCTCTGTGTATAATGTGTTTTTTCTCTCTGGCTGATTTTAAGATGTTTATCTTCGCAGGGCACGGTGGCTCTCGCCTGTAATCCCAGCACTTTGGGAGGCCAAGGTGGGCGGATCATGAGGTCACGAGATCGAGACCATCCTGGACAACATGGTGAAACCCTGTCTCTACTAAAAATACAAAAAAATTAGCTGGGTGTGGTGGTGCATCCCTGTAATCCCAGCTGCTCAGGAGGCTGAGGCACAAGAATCGCTTGAACCCAGGAGGCAGAGGTTGCAGTGAGCCAAGATCACGCCACTGCACTC
Organism: Macaca fascicularis; assembly: GCF_037993035.2. NCBI lineage: Eukaryota > Metazoa > Chordata > Mammalia > Primates > Cercopithecidae > Macaca > Macaca fascicularis. Next base: position 3,207,018 of record NC_088386.1, read on the forward strand.
CAGCCGGGCGACAGGGTGAGACTACATCTCAAAAAACAAAACAAAACAAAACAAAATTTATCTTTATCCATGGCTTTTAGCCATTTGAATATGATGCACCTAGGTGTGGTTTTATTTGTGTCTACCCCATTTGAAATTCACCGAGTCTTTGATCTGCAGATTTCCTTCATCAATCTTGTTCAATTCTCTGGTATTATTTCTGCTAAATGTCTTCTGCTCTTCTGCTCCATCCTCTCACCTGTCCTTTCTGGTGCTCCACTTACACATATATTGGACCATTTGGTATCCTCCCAGAGATCCCTTCTGTTTTGTTACATACTTTTCTCTTTGTGCTTCAGTTTGAATAATTTCTCTTAACCTGTCTTCAAATTCACTGATTAGTTGTTCCCTCTGTTGTTCCCTGAGGAGCTCAGCAGATTTCGCATTTCTAATATTTTCTGTTTCTAAAATTTGCCTTTGGTTCTTTGTTGTAATTTCATATCTCTGTTGAAATAACCCCATATACTTACACATGTTGTCTATCTTTTTGGAGGGATCATTTAACATATGTTTTATAGCTATATTAACATGTCTGTCTGATAATTCCAACATCTGGGCCATCTCTGATCTGATTCTATTATTTCTCCTCTTGACCATGGGCACATTTTGGTTTTTTTGTGTGTGTGCCTGGTCATTTTTTTAAATCAGACTTTGTCTGTAAAATAATAGTTGAGACTAAAGTTAATGATGTTCATACCCATACAGGACATACCCTTTCTTTTATCAAGCCACTACTGTGGAGGGTTGAGTTAGGTTTTGACTTCAGTGCAGCTTCAGTTGGCAGGTGGGTCCAGACTCATTATGTGATTGTGTGTCTTAAGATACTAATGTGAGTATCCAAGATGCACAAGATACACATGTGGTCTGCCAGGCCACATGTGACCACTAAATGCTCATCAAAATGTTGGCTGTTTCCTCTTTCCCTATAGCATATTCTTCCTTCCCTCCCCAATGTACCAGGGACAAAAGCAGTCATCTGCCTATTCTGCTGTCTGGAATTTAGGTCATTTACATTTCTTTACAACCTCAGCTCTCTGATGAGTTTTTTAAACTGTGACTTTTGCAGCTTATCTACTTGTTCTCACTGTTAGGATGAATTCATAAGTGTTATTGAGAAAATAGACTCATAATTTTTAAAGTTATCTCTATCTCACATGTTACAACAAAATAAATTCCAGACAGATTTTAGTTTTAAATATTAAAAAAAGACACATTAAAGATATTAAGAGAATATAAAGACGGCCTTCATATAGTCTTCAGGTATGGAGAGCTTGTCTAAACATGACCCCAAGATAAGAAAACAAAGCAAACTGATGGATTCGACTAAACAGAAAACTAGAACTTATATATGGCAAAAATACACAAAAGAATTAAAATGTAAATGAAAATTTGTGAGAAATTATTTCCAAAATCTATGAGAGATGGGGGGTTAATACCATTAACATTTAAAGAACTATTAAAAATAAAAAGAGGCTGGGCATGGTGGCTCACACCTGTAATTCCAGCACTTTGGGAGGCCAAGGCTGGTGGATCATGAGGTCAAGAGATTGAGACCATCCCGGCCAACATGGTGAAATCCCATCTCTACTAAAAATACAAAAGTTAGCTGGATGTGGCACGCGCCTGTAGTCCCAGCTACTCAGGAAGCTGAAGCAGGAGAATCCCTTGAAGCTGGGAAGCAGAGGTTGCAGTGAGGCGAGATTGTGCCACGGTACTCCAGCCTGGCGACAGAGTGAGACTCCATCTCAAAAAATAAATAAATAAATAAAATAAAAAATAAAAAGACAAACACCTCAACAGAAAATGAACTAAGGAAATGAATAATTTGCAAAAGGAGAAAAATAAATGGCCAAAAATAATGAAAATAATTCATTTTAATTAGCAATTAAATTGATGTGAATTGAAACCACAGTAAGATACCATTTTTCACTTATTGATCTGGTGAAATTTGAGAATAACCCTTTATTCCATAAGTATTTGTTTGGGGCCGGGGGCGTTGGCTCACGCCTGTAATCCCAGCACTTTGGGAGGCCGAGGTAGGTGGATCACCTGAGGTCAGGAATTTGAGACCAGCCTGGCCAAAATAGTGAAGGCCCGTCTCTACTGAAAATACAAAAAATTAGCTGGGTGTGGTAGTGGGTGCCTATAATCCCAGCTACTTGGGAGGCTGAGGCAGGAGAATCGCTTGAACCTGGGACGTGGAGGTTGCAGTGAACCGAGATCGCGCCATTGCACTCCAACCTGGGCAACAAGAGTGAAACTCCATTTCAAAAAGAAAAAGAAAAAAAAAAAAAAATATATATATATATATATATATAGAGAGAGAGAGAGAGAGAGAGAGTATTTGACTCCAATAAATATTTGCTGGGCACATTCTACATGAGAGATTCATATGTATCCCTGGGCACTGGACTCCGGAAATGAATTGACAGTGTCTGCCCTTAAGACCTTCTCTTCTAGTGTGGAGAGACACAAGGTGATAGGTGTTAGGAAGAAAGATAAGGAATAATAAGGGAGTGGGGGAGAATAGAGAAAAAGGTGTTTATTCTTCCACATAGGATGAACAGGGGAGGCAATTCTGATAAAATGGTATCTGAGCAGACACCTGAAGAAAGTGAGGGTGTGGCCACTTGGACGTCCTGGGGAACATATTTCAGGCAGAGGGATTAGCACGTGCAAAGGCTGCTGAGGTGAGAACACGCCTGACACATTGAGGAAACAGGAGGAAAGTCGTCCTGGCTGAAACTGAGAGAGTTGGCGAGCATGTACAATGGAGTCAGAGCTGTTATTCCTGGAAACGAGGACTCTCATAGACTGCTGGTGGAAATATTCACTGGCAATCCCTTTTGAAGGACAACTCAACACTATTTACACAAAGCTTTAAACCACACACATTCTTTGACTCCAAAATTCAAATTTCCTGAATTTATTCTGATGCAATAACCAGTGCACAAAGATGTACATACAAGAATCTTCATTATAGCAGGAATTTACAATTGGAAACAACCTAAATGTTAAACATCTGTGACTATTTAAATTGTGGTATAAGTCATGAAACGGAATTCTATATAGCCATTAAGAACAATGGGCCGGGCGCAGTGGCTCACGCCTGTAATTCCAACACTCTGAGAGGCCGAGGCAGGCAGATCACGAGGTCAAGAGATGGAGACTATCTTGGCTAACACGGTGAAACCCTGTCTCTACTAGAACTACAAAAAAAAAAAAAATCAGACGGGCATAGTAGCATGTGCCTGTAGTCCCAGCTACTTGGGAGGCTGAGGCAGGAGAATCACTTGAACCCAGGAGGCAGAGCTTGCAGTGAACTGAGATTGCACCACTGCACTCCAGCCTGGGCAACAGAGAAAGACTCAGTCTCAAAAAAAAAAAGAAAACAAACAGTGATATACTGGTACATATCTAGACAAGGAAAGATGTTCATAACGTGTTATAAAATTAAAAAGTAAAGGCCAGGAGTGGTGGCTTACTCCTGTAATCCCAGCACTTTGGGAGGCTAAGGTGGGCGGATCACCTGAGGTCAGGAGTTCAAGACCAGCCTGGCCAACATGGCAAAACCCTGTCTCTATTAAAAATACAAAAATTAGCTGGGTGCGGTAGTGGGCGCCTATAATCCCAGGTACTCAGGAGGCTGAAGCAGGAGAATCACTTAAACCTGGGAGGCAGAGGTTGCAGTGAGCCAAGATCACGCCATTGCATTTCAGTCTGGGCAATAGAGCCAGACTCTCTCAAAAAAAAAAAAAAAATTAAAAATTGATTATACAGAATGTGTACTATTGTTCTACTTTTGCTAAAATGTTTATTCACATGCATTTGTGTAGACAGAAAAAGTCTGGAAGTATAAACAGCAAAATATTAATCATAGAGTCTACTGGGTTGTAGGATTGTAGTAATTTTTATCTTTTAAATAAACGATGTGCTTAATTTTCTTCCCATCACCATGTATTATTTACTACACTTGATCTTAGCCAAAAGGCCAAGAAGTGAACCATATATTATTTACATAATCTAGAAACATTATTTCAAAGACCATTAACCTACTGCTAATAAGAGACATTCTTAAATGATATGAAAAAACGTTTTTAAAAGGTAAGTCAGCTGGGCGTGGTGGCTCACGCCTGTAATCCCAGCACTTTGGAAGGCCAAGACAGGTGGGTCACAAGGTCAGGAGTTCGATACTAGCCTGGCCAACATGGTGAAACCCCATCTCTACTAAAAATACAAAAATTAGCCAGACGTGGTGGCATGTGCCTGTAATCCCAGCTACTTGGAAGGCTGAGGCAGAAGAACTGCTTGAACCCAGAAGGTGGAGGTTGCAGTGAGCCGAGATTCCAGCCTGGGTGACAGAGCAAGACTCTGTCACAGGAAAAAAAAAAAAAAGAAAGAAAGAAAGAAAGAAAGATCGAGCTGCAGGGGCATAATCTCCTAATTTTATGGTCATTAGTGAACATTAGTTAGTTGATAATTTTTTTTTTTTTTTAGTTATAAAAAAGAGTTAGAAGTAGAATCCACCGCTTCTTGCTGTTTCTCTTTTTGTAGACCCACGGTGGGGCAGAGGGAGAAACAGCTTATTACAAGTCTCACGTTCTAGGATGCCTTTATTCTGGCACAAACATTAGTAACTGCAAATGCCATGATTAGGATTCTGAGAAAATGAATTCTACAACAGAAAACTCTTTTAAACATTTTTAAATTTGGCTGGGCACGGTGGCTCATGCCTGTAATCCTAGCACTTTGGGAGGATGAGGTGGGTGGATCACGAAGTCAGGAGTTCAAGACCAGCGTGGCCAAGATGGTGAAACCCCATCTCTACTAAAAATACAAAAAATTAGCAGGGCGTGGTGGCAGGTGCCTATAATCCCAGCTACTCGGGAGGCTGAGGCAGAGAATTGCTTGAACCCAGGAGGCAGAGGTTGCAGTGAGTCAAGATTACACCACTGCATTCTAGCCAGGGCGACAGAACGAGACTCTGTTTCAAAAAAAAAAAATTAAATTTTTTGCTCTTTCAAATTCAAAAAGATTTAAGAAATGACAATATTCTGTGCTATAAGAGGGGTGAGGCAGCACTGCCATTTACTGCTTATGGGAGATCAAACTTGAACCATCCTGGAACGGAGCTTGGCATTATGAATTAAGACTCTTCAGATGACCCCTCCCCGCAGCCCCCATTTGGTCCAGCAAATGCTCCTTTAATAAAGTACCCAAAATAGCCTGAAATGCAGACAACAATTTGTGCATAAGAGTGTTCATTACAGCATTCTTTTAAATGAGGAAAGAAATAAACAATCAGAAACAAAAAAAGTGAAATACCAAAGAAACCTAAAGGCCCAACACTAAGAAAACAGTGAAGTAAATTATGGTATGTCCAAAATTGGAAATATTGAGTAGTCAAATATGATGTTTATGAAGTTATTCTTAGTCATTTACAAAAATGCTTGGGATAAAATATTAAGTGAAATAAAGCAGGATTCAACACCATACACGTGGTGTGCTCTCAACTGCAACATGAACATGCAAAAGAAAAAAGACCAGAAAGAAATAAAAACATGATTAGGAGCTCATTCTAAATAATTAAAGTATAGATGATTGGCATTGTTTCCTTATAACAGTTTTCTTCTTTCCTATAGTTTAAATGTTTTCCAGAGTTGATAACATAATTACCAAAAAAAAAAAATCCACTTGTTAAAAATTTCAGAAACTGAATATGCCTCAGCTTGCTATTCCGCTCTGCCCCAGCCCCGGCCCAGGTGCTGCTGTGGGAAATGGGTGTGCCTAAAGTGGGCGGGTGATGCACCCACAGGGCAGGAATAAAACGGCCACTCTCCTCCCCTGAGCCTAGCTCCTGGAAGGAGGCTTGGCCACTAGCTCCTACAGATTCCAGCCCAGCATAGAGCCAGGCCCAAGCCACCACCCCTGTTCCAGGGACAGGTGGGCAGGTGGAATGGGTGTTCTCAGCCCTAGCTCCATGTCACAATCACCCACAAGCATTTCAAACCTGGTGCCCAGGCTCCCTACAAGAGGCCCCCTACAGACTCTAGCTGGCCCTGGAGCCAGCATTTCAAAGTTCTCCATCTGATTCTCTTTGTCCAGGGCCTAGCCCTGCTGGGGAAGTAAATCCTGGTAACAGGGGCATAAAGACCAGAGGGCTAGAGATGGCAGAGGGTGGTCAGAGGGTGCTTGGACTGGGCCTGTGCCACCTGCCTGAACCTGGGAGCAGGACTGTCCCTCTCATTGGTAGTCCCAGCCAAGGCAGCAAGCCAGACCAGGCCCCACAGGCCAAGGCCAGAAGGAGCAGGCCAGCGCTGGGTTGCAGTCCCAGGGAGTCTCGGGCGAACAGAGCAGGTGCCTGGACAGGACTGCTCCTCCATCATTCATACCCGCCTTTGATGAATACTGATCAGATGGCAGGTGGGCAGGGCCCATAGGACAGCAGGGTGCACCCTGTAGGACCTCACAGAGCCAGAAGACTGGCTCCGTGACGCCCACTCACTCCAGACGCAGATGTACTTTTCTTTCTTTCTTTTTTTTGAGATGGAGTTTCACTCTTGTTGCCCAGGCTGGAGTGCAATGGCGCAATTTTGACTCACCACAACCTCCGCCTCCCAGGTTCAAGCAATTCTCCTACCTCAGCCTCCGAAGTAGCTGAGATTATAGGAATGCGCCACCATGCCTGGATAATTTTGCATTTTTAGTAGAGACAGGGTTTCTCTGTGTTGGTCAGGCTGGTCTCAAACTCCCAACCTCAGGTGATCCGCCCGCCTCGGCCTCCCAAAGTGCTGGGATTACAGGGGGGAGCCACCGCACCTGGCCGGATGTGCTTTTCTTCACGTTAAACTTTTTATTATAACGGTGGGTTTGCATGCAGTTGAGTTCCTTCACCAGTTTTCCCCAATGGCAAGTGGCTAACATCCTGGGGAAATACAGTCAGTATTTTAAGCAGGCTGTAACACGGAGACGACAGCAATCTTGTTCAGATTTCCCCAGTTCTGTTTGCGCTCACTGGTGTGTGTGTGTTCGGTTCTGTCCAACTTCATCGCACTGTTTGAAATATGTGAACACACCCACCTCATTTGCATCTCCTGGTCCTGCCACCTCCCTCTTCTGCAGGAGGCATCCTTTTGCCTCGGGTGGCCTGGACTCTCAAGAATGAACACTCGGCTTTGGAATTCCAAAACCAAGCTTTCTGAGTTTGCACCTGGCCCATGGGCTTGAAAGGCAGACTTTGTTGAGATGAGGATTCTGTGAATCTTTTCTCTCTTGATATTTCAAGATAGGAGTAGATGTCCTATCTGGAACACAGGGGTGTCTGTGAGGGGCTCTGTCTGCCCTTAGGGGCCTCTGGGTGTAGGCTGCTCTGCAGGCCCAGCAGGGTAGGCGTGGTGGAGCGGAGGGGCTGAGTTTGCCCTCCCAAACGGTCCTGGGTTTCTCTGTGGCAGAGATAGAGCCCAGAGGCTTCTTGTGCCTCAAACGGGGATGCAGAGTGCGACTGAGGTATGGGCAGGGGCAGGCTTGCCCCCCATGGCCCACCAGGGCTGGGCTTTTTCCATGACTGCCAGGTCTAGGGGTTGTGGCAAAGCCCAGAGTCCTGCCAGCTGCAGGCCTGGTGCCTGTGCCCATGGCACGCCAAGCAGGCTCCACCAACCTCCCTAGCTGGACAGTGGCCAGCTCACACGGCGGCCAGCCACTGCCTGTGAACCTCGCCCTGTGCTCTTGCTTTGGGGCCCTCTGGGACTCCCAAAGAATTCGGATCTCGGAAGACCACACATTCTCTTGGGGTGTGTGAGTAGGGACCAAGCAGCCTTGAGAGAAGGCCCGAGGGTGACCTGAAGATAGAGAGCAGAGGGCAGCACTAGCGGGGAAAGCCCGTGTTGTCCTGGGTTGGCTTTCGGTGCTCCACTGGGGAGGGCAGTTTGCAGCGGGGGCAGGCACAAGCGCCAGCCGTGGATGCCTGGGAAGGGCAGGAGTTGGCTCACTGTGCTACCCTCTTTACCTTTGTGTGAATTTAAACTCTTCGTAAACAAAAGTTAAGAAATCAAATAGAGCCTAACAATTATCGGATCAGACTGGGATTACAGGATGGAAGTAATACAGGTTTTCTCTGCCACACAGTGGGATGGGCTCTCAAGAAGATGGGAGCAGATAAAAAGAAAAAGCAGTGGTTGAGTTCGGGTCTGGACAAGGAGGCACAGACCCATTTCTCCAGCTCCCCTCTTCTAAGTTCAGCTACAAACCCTGGAAATGGCACCAGAGATAGAGTCAAAGGAGGGCGTGGAAAGGGGGAAGAGGAAGGGGAACGCATCGAGACCCTAGGACAGGAGGAACAGCCCAGCAGCAGGGCACCCGACAACCCCACCCGGCAGGAGGAGGCGGTCCAGGCCGGGCGGGGGGCTGGACTCCACCCAGGAGCCCAGGGCTTGGGCTTCCCCAAGGGCTGGTAGTCGGGAAATGGGAAGGTGGAGAGGACCCTCAACCAAGGCTCTCACCAGGGAGGGGACACTGTCCCCTTGGCCAAGTCACTATCCTCTGCTCAGCCTCAGCTCCCTGGTCTGAGAAATGAGGGAATTATGCCCATAGGGCAGCCGAGAGCACCGAAGACAATCATGCACAGAGGAGGCCAGCGCACACGAGGGCCTGGCACGCAGGAGAAGCCGCGTAGCTGGTTTTGAATATACGGATGCTGATACAGTGCTTCCCACAACTCGACAGTAGGAATACCTAGCCCTTGGCCTAGACAGGGCTGTGGAATAAGCGTTTGCTTGCTTATTCCTTACCATGACCCTGTGAAGTAGATTCCATTATTATCCTCACTTTACAGATGAGGAAACCAAGGCTCAGAGAGGTTAAGTAACTTGCTGAAGGCCACACAGCTGGTTAGACAGAGCTGCGGTGTGAACGTAGCACCTTTGCTCCTAATGATAATGCCTAACTTTGTTTTCCTACAACTGAGGCTGAGACCCTCCTCCTTGGCCCCCAGCCCAGGGGGTCCCTCCAAGGACCAACCTGAGGGTAGCAGGAGCGTCCCAACCCCAGTCACCCAAAAGCCAAAGTCAGGGGTAAAACACTTGCCGGGAGGCCCTCACCGGCCCAAGGCTGGTCAAGACAGCATGGCAGTGGCAACGGTGCAGACATGCGTGGCCATGGTGTGGACTCCCTTTTCCAGCCCCCTTACCGGAGGGGCGGTCTCTCCCACCCTCACGGGCTCAACTGAGCACCCGCTGGCTCTGTGACCTTGGCAAGCAGCAGCATCTCCCTGGGGCTCAGCCTCCCCATCTACAAAGAGAGGCCCACAGAGCTGCCTTGGATTATAGGAGACGCGGCCTGACAAGGGCTCAGCACACACACCTTGACCACAGGGTGCTTATTGTTATCACAGACACGGCCTGAGGCCCTGGGTGGAGCACGGCCTCCAGCCCAGCAGGTGTGAGCTACACCCCATCCCGTCTGCTGACAGAAATGTGCCCCCTCTTGTCTACTGGCCTGAACAGCACCACAGCACTCGTCACCAGCCGAGGCCTTCAGCCAGGAGGACCGCCTGCTGTGTCGCACGCCGATGTGTGACCCTATCCCTGGATGCTGTGAGGTTAGAGTAGATGTTGTGGCTGCCCCATAGGCCCTGGGCCCAGAGAGGGGTGCGGCCTCCTCCCACCAGGGGCCGAGGTCCCCCCCCCCCACCCTGAGTGTCTACTCCCCATGAACTCTCCTTCTTAAAGGAGGGCAGGGAGAGAAACAAACAGCAAGAACCATTGCTATTTGGTGCAAAAAGAAACACGGTCACTGAGAGCTTCCAGGAAGTGCCAAGGCCAGCCAGGTTTACCACTGCCGTGCCAAGCCCTGGCCTAGGGACAGATGAGTCCCCCTCCCCACAGTGCAGGGCAGGGCCCTCTCCATAAAGCCACTATTGTGTCTGACCTCTGTGTCTCCACCCAGGGCCCAGGGCCCACCAAGAAGAAGCTTCCGACAGTCAACTTACTTGTCAAGCCAACTGTAATCTAGCAGGAGGGTGACTCTTCAATGGCAGTGGCGATGAATGGAGGTAAAAAGAGCAGGACCTGGTGATGAGGAGCATGGGGGCCAGCCATCATCCTCCAGGAAGGGCACTGGCGCCAGGTGAGTTCCACAGACAGAGGGTGGCCAGCCCAGCCCACAGAGAGCGAAGTGGAGCGGGAGCTGGTCCTGAGCCCCGACAGTCAGGCAAGGTTGCCTGGAGGGCACTGACCATCCCCTTCTGGACATCAAGGCCAGGGACCGAGGCCTCCTTCCACCCATGCCCCGGCCCCTGGTAGCTCAGGGAGCTGGGGTGGGAGCAGCAAGCACCCCAAGGTCGAGTGACTTTTCTCGGACTAGCCCATTTCACCCTTAAGAGGGCCGCTATCCACTCCACCCCACCCCCAGGGAACATCCCCACCAGTGCAGCTTTTCAAGCTGCCCAGTGCCCTCTCTGGTGGCTCCCCCGACCCGGCTGGGTCCGAACCCCTTTGGGTAGAGAATGACAGCCATCTGGGAAGAGACCCACTGGCCACTGGAAGCTGCCAGCAGTCACCCCCCACCCCATCCAGGCTGTGGGTCCGCCTCCGCCCTGGCCCTCTAAAGACATGTCTCTTGGGAAGTTTCAAGCAGAAGAACCAGGACGATGCCCTTGGGCAACATTACCAGGCCCCCGTCCTGCCTCCCAAGCTGGCAGAACCTGCCCGGCCTGCCCACAGCCCCTCTACCTGGGGAGGAGGGTGGGCTCCACTGGACAGACTCGGAATCCCGGCCAGGCAGCAGGCCAAGCCCCCCACCTGCCAACAACCCCACGTCACACCCGAGGGCAGGGGGCCAGCCAGGGGGAGGTCACCGGGCCGGCAGGGCGTGTGGGCAAGCCCAGGACCACGCTGCCCCTCCGAATTGCTCAGGTTCTCCTCCTCTGTTTATCCCACCCTCTTCCCCTAAGGACTGAAGCGGGCCTGGAGGTCCTGCAGAGAGGGCACAGGGAACGGGGAGGCCCTGGGAGGGGGTGGAAGGGAGCGACCCTTCCAGTGTGGCCCTCGAACCGAACCCCAGGACCCCTGCTGTCCCCGGGCAGCGGCCGGAGCGCGCCCCTCGGGCCCTGGGAAGACCCGCCGCGTCTGCGGGCTGCGTGGGAGCCCAGACGCTCCGCGGTGCTGGAGGAGGAGCCCCGCAGGGGGCCACCGGGCGGCAAAGGGGCCACGGGGCTCCCTGGAGGAGGCGGCTGCGGACGGGGGTTGGCGACCCTGGAGGAGGCGGCGTCCACGGCGCACAGCCCGGCGCCCCAGGCCCGCCGCGGGGTCGGGGTCGGGGCTGGAGCCGGGCCCCGCGGGTCCGCGCGAGCCGGAGTCCCCTCTAAAAGTTTGTCCCCAAACAAAACCCCTCTCCCCGCCCCGCGTGGGCAGCAGGGCCGACCCTAGGGGAGGCTCTGAGGACAGACGCAACTGCCCTCCTCCACCCCTTCGCAAACAACAATGGGCGGCCGCCGGACCAACGACTGGGGAAGAAAGTGTGGAAAATCCCCCAATTTTGCAAAGTCAACCGCGGGCGCTCGGGGGCCGGGCCGCGTGCTGCCCCCGCGCGGCCGCCCGCGGGACTGTGCGCCGGGAGGGGGCGCCGCGGTTGATCTCGTGGTTCTCAGACTCTGAGACAGCACGGTGGGCCGGGAATGAGGCTTCACTCCTGAAGCTGAACATTAATGCCTTTTCTGGAATCATCACAGCCTGCCACTAGCCGTGTTCTGTCACTTTTCTTTGCCATTAAGTCAGAGATAACACATTAAAGAATTGGTGAAGTGGATCTTTAGGGGACAAAGCCACTGAGCAGAAGAGCTGCCAGTGCTTTTCCCTGGACTCCACAAGCAGTCAGGGCTAGAAGCTGCCCCTAGCAAACAGTTCATATGCCCTCTTGGGGCTGGAGCAAACCTTGGCCAACGAGGAGATCACCCAGGGAAGAAAGGAAACAGCGCTCAGAGCGCACCTCCTGAGGGTCTGGCTGTGTCCGCTGACCTCCTGGAATCCCAGGCCAGCACTGGACTCTGCGTTTCTGTCCATTTTCCAAGACATGACACTGAGGACTCATAGCGGGGAGTAGCAAGAAGTGGTGGGGAGTAGCATAATGCAAGCTGCCCCGCCAACGAGCGCTCGAGCTGCCTTCCACTTGGCTCAAGTGTCCACTGATGGGTGGCTCATGTGACTTGACTTTCAGACCCCAGAAACTCACCTACAGCCTTGGGGTCTCAGGTGCATGCGCAGCGCTTCAATCAAAGTGGAAGACTGTAGCCAGCCAGGCAGATTTCCCTCCTCTTAAGAGAATTCTAGAAAGAAAGGGCTTCCTGGCTAATGTGGGTGCTCCCCATCAGCCAGTGTGGCAGGTATGAAGTTTGATTAAATAGCTCCTTCGGGGAGATGTTGCTCCATGGGTCAGACTGCTATGGCTCCCATTCAAGGGTGGGACCTTATCACGGGCACTTCTTCCCTGCCTGGGCCTCAGTTCCCCCTTGGGACAGTGAGATCATCACAGGGTGGGGCCATGGCCCAACTACCGATGGCTTCGTTGGCCTTCAGAGCTGCTCCAGCTTTCCCTTGAACACTCTGGGTCCACATTCCTCCTTGGTGGCAGTGACAGTCACCATGCGCTGAGGAGTGGCCCCTGTAGACGCTCTCCCTGCCCTCACTCCTGGCCTGGGGAGCTGGGGCAAGTGCAGAGGTGGGGAAGGGCAGGGTTCTGGGGCTCACAGCAGGAATCAGGATTCCAGCCTTGCTGACTCTCACGGGGTGACAGTGGTTGACCCTGGAACCAGGGTCTTAACCCCTTTGAACCTCAGTTTTCTCTTCTGTAAATGGGTACCACAGCCTACCCTCGCAGATTTGCTGATGGAATTGGAAATGACACCTCTACAGTGCCTGGCACCCAGTAGGTCTCCAAAACAGCAGTCTTAATTATGATGTAACACTTGGTAGAGGATTCTTATCTGGGTAAAAACATCTCGGGGGTGGACCCGGGGCAGCTGTGGTCCCCTAGGCCATACAGGAAGGCTCCTCAGGGCTCAGCCACAGGCTGTGTTAAAGGGCTGCAGGCAGAAGCAGACGGGTCCAACCACACTGCAGGGCGGCCCCACCTGTGTGGGATGGGGACTGCACCCCCATCCACAGCGGATATTCCTGCAGTCCCTTTGGAAAATGCATGCCGCCCGCCCAGCTGGGTTTGGGGGTGTTGGTTTTTCCAGCTCTCTGCGTTTGCTTCCGGGAGGGCTTTCTGGTGTGATGCTGTCTATGTTTAACAGCTTTACTGAGGCATAATTGTGACACCCCATGATCGCTTCCAGCCCCTAACAGAACGGAAGGCAGGGCACCCCGCCTGCCCCGTCCCCGGCAGGGCTTGATGTGGACACTGGGACCCCAGCCTGGCAGCCGGACTCGCTCCCAGAGCCGCGCTGGCCTGAACCAACACACTAGGGCCCACCGGGGCCGGCCCTGCAGCTGTGAGATCCTGGCAGGTCCCAGCCCGGCTCCTGCGCTTCCGACGGGCAGCAGCCTCCGAGTACTGCCAAAGCCCAAGCAGCGTGAGTGGGTACCTGGCGGGAACCCCCGCCCCACGAATGCTGCGTGCTTGCCAGGCTGGGCAGCGGCGAGCGAGGAACCCGCACCACCGGGGCCACACGTGAGCCAAAGGGGAGCGAGGCCTCCGCAGCCAGGATGGGCCCGGGCCGCTGGACTCTCCCACCGACCCACGACAGCCAGAATCTTTGGTGGGCACTCAAGATTCTTAAGACCTGGCTCAATGTTTTATAACTCTTTCATTGGAGTATCATAAGCATGGAAGGGGGGAAACGCACCGTGTCTGAAATTGCTTTCAAACAAGGAGGGAGCCATAAAGCTGGTCCGCAGGCCTCGGCAGACAGCCCAACATCTCTCAATGCCGGGCTGCGGGGCACCGTCCCAAAGCCAGCCGCGGGGGTGAGGGGGTCGGGCAGGAACGGAAAGCCTGGCTTTCCCTCTCGGCTCCCGCGGTGCGCGGCCCCCGCCGCCCTGGTCCCTGGAAGTGCAGCCCAGTCGGCTGCGTCTCACTTCAGCGCCCCGGAGTGCAAGGTCAAGGCCTTTCCTCCCGCGCGGGCTGCAGGGACGCGGGCGGCGGGACTCGGGGAGGAGGTGGTACGGACCCAGGCTTCGGAGGCTCCAGCCGCCGCGCCCCCCACCCCCCGCCGCGGCCCCAGCCAGGAGAGCCTCCCACGCCTGGGCTCCGCGCGGCCGGTTGGTCCCCCACGCCCCTGTGGGAGGAATCACCTCCCAGTCCCCGGCTGCCCGCCCGCGAGCGGCCCTGCCACGGCCGCAGACCCTGGTCCCGCGCCCAGCACCCGCGGCGGCCCCCGGCACTCCGGGGGCGGGGCCGAGGATCGGCGCGGGCGGCGACGTCAAGAGACGCCACGGGGGCGGGCCGGGGGCGGGCCGGGGCGGGGCGGCGGCGGACTGCGGAGACGCGGCGGCGCGCGGGGCGGCGCAGAGCGTTCTCGGCGCGGAGCGAAGCGGAGCTTGCGGGTGCGGGGGGCGCGGGGCGCGCCGTGCGGGCCGGGGCCGGGAGCTGGGCCGAGCGGGAGCGGAGTCGGGCGTCGGGCCCGGGGAGCTGGGGCCGGGCGAGGAGCAGCCATGGCGCCGCGGAGGGTCGGGGCCCGAGCCGCTGCGGGCGGCCTGGGCGCCGAGTAGCCGGGCCGGGCCGGAGCGCGGGTGGCGGCGGAGGCAGCTGCGCCCGCGCCCCCCGCCCTCCCAGGCCCCGCGCCCCGCGCCCGGGCCCCGGCGATGGTGACACATGCGGCGGCGGCGCGCCGGCGGCAGGACCATGGTTGAGCGCGCCAGCAAGTTCGTGCTGGTGGTGGCGGGCTCGGTGTGCTTCATGCTCATCTTGTACCAGTACGCGGGCCCGGGACTGAGCCTGGGCGCGCCCGGCGGCCGCGCGCCGCCCGACGACCTGGACCTGTTCCCCACGCCCGATCCCCACTACGAGAAGAAGTACTACTTCCCGGTCCGCGAGCTGGAGCGCTCGCTGCGCTTCGACATGAAGGGCGACGACGTGATCGTCTTCCTGCACATCCAGAAGACGGGCGGCACCACCTTCGGCCGCCACCTCGTGCAGAACGTACGCCTCGAGGTGCCCTGCGACTGCCGGCCCGGCCAGAAGAAGTGCACCTGCTACCGGCCCAACCGCCGCGAGACTTGGCTCTTCTCCCGCTTCTCCACCGGCTGGAGCTGCGGGCTGCACGCCGACTGGACCGAGCTCACCAACTGCGTGCCCGGCGTGCTGGACCGCCGCGACTCCGCCGCGCTGCGCACGCCCAGGTGAGCGCCGGGGCGGCGGGATCCTCGCGCAGCTGCGCCCCCGAGGCCGGGCCTTATGCCCGCCGTGCAGTGCTGGGTCGGCCCTGCCTTCCTCACCCGCTTCTGCCCTCTTGGGGGCCCCCACTCGCCGCCACCCCTCCCGACCTGCCGGGCACCCGAGGCTCCCAGCTCCTCTGGTTTGGCCGGCTGTCACCGCGCTTTCTGAGCTCGCTCTCACCCTCTTTTCCTTGCATGGTGCTGCCCCACTGCCGGCTTGGCTGCGCAGCGCCCGGGTTTTCTCCAGGGTCCCCGCCCGCTGCCCTCGGGCCACCTTACCTGCTGTGCGCCGCGATGTCTGGCCCGCCGGACTTGGGGACGCGGGTTTCTGGGTGTATGCGTGGCCCACCTGGAGTATTGGCTTCCCCGTGCCGCTTCGGTGCTGTGGTCCCAAAAGTGCAAGGGAGAGTAGTGAGGTGCCGCCCCTGTGCCTGGAGTGCCTGCCTTCAGAGGGTGGGGGAGCTGCCAGGGAAGGGGGCTGGCTCTGCCCGCCTGCCTGCCGGTGTGTACAGGTAGAACAAAGGCCCTGTTGACCTGGGGCTGGGGGCGGGGAGGAGGCAGTACCGTCTGTCCTCCCAGTGGGGCTTTCCAGCCAAATTCTTCCAGGCACAAGCTTGCCTGAAGAGAGGAACAAAAGCCAGCCGATGGGGGACCACCTTCCCCAGGAAGCCACCAGCCAGGATGGGGGTAGCTGAGCTGGTCCAGGGAACCTGTGCTGCCACACCTCTTTCTTGGGGTCCCCCAGCCCCATGTCTGCGGGAGTTGGGGAGCACAGAGCTGAGCTGCGTGAGGACACAGGGCATGGGAGGGGTGCCGGGGCAGCTCTCCTGGGAAGCCGTTTGTAGGGGAACCTGGGGTGCTGCTGGGTTTCCAGCAGTTAAAGTTGGGTTATTCGGGGCCTTCCTTCCCAAAGTCTGGGCTGGCAAGGGCCAGGAGCAGGGCTTCTTGTCTGCCTTTTGTTTCTCTTCCAAATTTGCCTTCGGGCTGAGTTTGCAGACAGGCTGGTGATAGGAGGCTGGGTGGTTGTAGGCATGTTGGCTGGCACTCTTGGGTCCAGAGGCTGCAGGCTCTCAGGTGTGCTTGGGGAGCCTGGAAGGTCCGGCCAGCCTGGAGCTGAGCAGAGTCCAAGTCACTGCTCCCCTGCACAGCCCTCAGTCCTTGCTCTGGTCTTTCTCAGACTGTCAGGAAATGGGGGTCCTAGAGTTGGAGGAGCGTCTTCCCACTTTCATTTCTCCCCCCACCCCCCACTGTACACACACACACACACACACACGCACGCACAGCAGCTCCCAGCCTGGGAGGTGATGTTCTGAGCCCCTTAGGGCCACATTCTACACTTGGTGGTCACAGAAATGCCTGTCTAGGGCCCATGAAGGATTACTTCCGGCCCAGCACTTGGTCTGCTTTGCACAGATCCACGTTCCTGCTGCAGGGCCCCCAGCCCCGGTCCAGCCGCTCTATGCTAGACTGAGCTGTGCCTGGGACTGCCGCCATGCCCCCACCGCCTTTCTGCCAGCCGGAGCAGTAGGCTTCCAGAATTGGTCACTGACCAGTACCAACAGGCGCCTCCCTACCTGTGGCGGGTAAGAGGGTGGGGGCCACCCCCTTTGCCAGAGGGACTTGGAACGGCAGCCTAAGAGGAGTGCGTGGAAGCTTCAGGCTGCCAAGAAGCCAGAGCCTTTGAAGCAAGCCTGCTCAGCAGAGGCCACCTCAGCCCTAGATTGCAACCAGCACACTCTCCCTGCAGCCCCGCATGCCTGTGGGTCCCCACGGTGAAGGGCCTTGGCCTTCTTTCTCTGGAGTTTGTCCATGAGAGTGGGAGGACCAGGTGGGGCTGATGGGGCGCCAGGTGCTGTGCCAGGGCGGCCCGGCTCCCCCTGCCCAGGGAGCATGTGTGGAGCAAGAACGGAAAACACAGATGCCTCTCGCGGAGGTGGGCTGCCAGCCTGGAAACTGCTAGCTCAGCAGCATGCGGCGGGGTTGGGAGGGGCTTCCAGGGCCTTCAGGATGCCCCCTCTGCCGCCCACTCTGGAAGTGGGTTGTGCTACCAGGCAGGTGACAGCATCCTGCCCCCCGAGTCCCTCTTCTCTGCCTCCACTCCCTTCATTTCTGTTGCAGGCACTAGGTAGATTGCTTTTTTAATGAGCTTCCTCAGGAGGCCAAGGTAATCTTGGCTTTGTGCTGGCAGGGCCGAGCTGCACCGAGGTCCACCTGCTGAGTGCTACCCCGCCACCTGAGTCCTCTGGCCCAGGCTGGGGCTGGGCTAAGCCGCTGTGCTGTGGCGGTTGGGATGCGCTTCCCCCATCTGCCCAGGGACCCAGCTACTCTCTATCAGGGGCAGTGCCCGTCCCTGCTGGGGTGCCTGGTGTTAAGTGGGCTTGGTGTCAGGAGACTCAGGTGTCACCCTGGCCCTCCTGCGATGTCTTCACTCTGACTCTGCACTGCCCTCTCCGTGTTCTCTGGGGACTGAGATCCTCTTCCTCCTGTCTCTGCCCACCTCCCTGCCCAAGGCTGGCTCCTGGAACCTCTCCACCAAGCCCCTCCCATCCCCTGCCGCGGTTTGGGAGGGCCTCAGTGGGCCTGTGGTGTGTGTAAGAGAGGTGGGGCTCTTCCCGGCTGCCAGCCTCCCCATTGCACAGCATCAGCCTGGGCTGCTCTCAGCTGGGCGTACACTCAGGTGACACATGGAGATGAACAGGATTTTGACATCTTCCTGGAATACGGTTTGGAACTTCTAGTGGCTGTTAGTGCTTGGCTGCCTTGGTAGAGAGAAATGAGTGTGAGCAGAGCGTTGGCGGGTCCCTCTTTGGTCCTGTGTTCACTGTGGGGGCTGCCTCATCCGCCAACATTAGCCAGGGTTCGTGTAAGACTGCCCTGGAAGGACGTTTGCTGGCTGGCCTTGAAGAGGTGTGGCCATCCCCAGGCAGCAGCCAAATAGCCAGCCATTCCAGGGACCACTCGGTTAGAATGTCTCAGCACCGCATGCTCTGCTGTCGCTCAGAGGGTCCGGACGGTGCTCCAGAGCGAGAACCTCCCCCTTCCTCTGCCTGAAGGTAACACAGGAGGAGGTGTGGTCAGGGCCTTGCCTGGGCCACCCTGGAAATGTCCCTGAGATCATGTAGGCTTCATTTGGAGCCATGGAGGGCATCTGGAGCCCAAGTGTGGCATCTGGGCCACCTTGGCCGGGGTCCCGGGCCCAGCTCACATCCTCTCTGCACCAGGGCCTCTCTGGAGCCCTCAGTGGGCTCAAAGCCTCTGTGACATTGGCCTACAGAGACAATGTTTCCTTGCAGGAGGGTTGGCGCAGGAGCCCGCAGGTTCGTGATGTGCTCTCGGTGCCTGCAGCCTCGCCTTTGACCTGCCCTCCGTGATCCTGAAGCCTTCTCAGACTCCGGAAATCCGCCTGGTGCTAGGCCTGTGTGCCCTCCACCTGGCGTGCCTGCTCTCCTCTTCCACTGTTCTGCCTGCTCCTCCCCTCCCTTCAGTCTCTGCTCAGATGCCCCTTCCTCCAGGAAGCCTTCCCTGGCTTTCTGTTCCTAGACTCCCCTGTTGCCTTAGGCGCCTCAACTGCTCTCCCATCTGCCACCCTGGCACCTGCACAGTGCATTGGCACTGCTGTGGCCTGATGCTGAGTAGGCACTGCCCTCTTGCTGGCACCGTGAGAATGTTTTTTCTTCCTGGGCTCTGCAGGATCTGGGCTCTGTCCCCGCCCTTTCCCTGTGACTCAAGTTCACGGAGTCGGCCTTGAGTGTCATGCTGTTCCCTGAGAACCTGGGGGACTCTTTGGTGAGGCAGACCAGGCGGGGGTGGGCTTAGATGAGAGCCTTTGTTTCTGTGGCACACGACAGTTCCCACCCTACCTGCATAATCCGTTTCTTCTTTGAGATCAAGGGACAAGCCCTCATCTGCTGTGATGGGGACAGATGTTACCCAGAGCATGTGACTGGGGCCAATGAGCAGGACCTGGGGACCGGGCTGGGGGTGTCACTGTTGCCTGCATTGCCTAGAGAGTCTTGGTTACGATGAGAAGGGAATCTGTGGTTAAGATGCTCCTGGATTTTCACTAAAAACAGATTTTTTTTTTTAAAAAAAAAGTCCTTTTTTTAAAGCAGACACATGATAAGGCAAACTTACAAATGGTTTGGTGACGGGATCATTTTAGACGGTCCTCTGGCTTGGGAGATCATTTCTGCTGTGCTGCTCTGGTGGTCTTCAAGCCAGAGTTTCCTGTCCTAGGCACTTCATCCGTAAAACGTGGGCAGGGAGCCCTGGGGACTCCTGCTCCTGCATCAGAGAGCCCAGTCCCAGAGAGTGCAGCGCCCACCTGGGTCCCCAGGGCCAGGGAATCCAGGTTTCTTCCTCAGCGGGAGTTCGGCTGCCATGCGGGGGGAATGGCCACGTCGGGTCTGGCGTCCTCCAGGGCCTGGTTTTGTCGTCCTTTCAGGACTTGGAGGCTTTTTCTTTCACGCCCCCTTTGTTGTGGTTCTAATGATTGTTTGGTAGGTGAGTGGGAGGAAAGTACGAGGCAGAGGAAGAGAAGGAAAATCATCCATTCCCCATGCATGGTTTTTCCACTGTAATCGAAGCCATCGCATAAATTACACCATAAACGTTGTCTGTTGTCATTAAAAACTTAATATTTGAGTGGCTGCAGCTGCTGCGCTCTGGGTGTGCCACCGCTGGCTGGCAGTGGGTGAGCGTGCAGGTTGCCCATTCTGTACTCGGTGGGGACTGCTCCTTGTGTGTGAATATTCCGCTTAGCTCTGGTTTCCTTTGGTGATTGCTGGGAGTGGAATTTCTGAGTTGAAGAGTCTGAATGTTTTACTGCTCTCGGTGGAAGCGTTACCTTCCTCTTCGGAACACCCGCTCCTGGTGTGCTCCCACCTGTGGTCTATGAGCACCCACGTCAGGGACACGCTCATTGGTACTGAATAGCTTGTGAATTTTTTTTTTTTTTTTTGAGACGGAGTCCCACTCTGTCCAGTGCAGTCTGGACCATGGCACGATCTCAGCTCACTGCAACCTCTACCTACCGGTTTCAAGCGATTCTCCTGCCTCAGCCTCCCACGTAGCTGGGATTACAGGTGCCCGTCACCACACCTGGCTAATTTTTTTATACTTTTAGTAGAGACGGGATTTCACCATGTTGACCAGGCTAGTCTCGAACTTGGGACCTCAGGTGATCTGCCCACCTTCGCCTGTGAAAGTGCTGGGATGACAGGTGCGAGCCACTGCACCAGCCTATTGTGAATTTCTTTTTTAATTTATTTTCTTCAATCACCCAAAAGTACCAATCTTCTGGCTTTTATTGCAAAGCCTTGCCCCACGAGTGCACCCTCGGGGTGGCCCATCTATGTAGGGCGCTTGGGAGCAGCCGTGCCCAGTCACCCACGTGTCCTCACCTGCTGACAGGTGACTGAGTTTCACCCCTGCTGAGAGAGGGGTGCAGCTCCCAGGGGCCTGGGATGCACCCTCTCTGGGTGCCCATCACTGTCCCACGTGGCATTTTGTGGGACTGAATTCCACCTCTCTGAGGCAGGCGTGACAAGCCATGGGGCTTGTAGAGAGGCTGGCAGGGTGGCTCTTGTCCCCTGAGTGCTTAACAGGCACTTGGAATGGGTCATCTTTGGCCCCAGTACTCCCACAAGACACGTATATGAAGATCGGCCCCATTTTCCACACAAGTCAGGCCCCAGAGATGGTGGAGAATGTGTCAGCCCCTCAGCCTGGAGGGCCAGGAGCTGGCATGTGGACATCTGTCTGTCTGTCTGTCCTGAAGGCGGTATGCCGCAGCCAGCCCTCTGCTCCCCGCCACCCCTGCATGCCTGTGGAAGGGTGTCTGCAGGCGGGAACGATCGCCGCCGGCCCAGGCCAGCCAGATGCGGAACGCCGGGGCTTCTGAGACCTGGGCAGACCCGGGCAGTTTCCCACGTGGGCCTGTGTTGTAGCGTTTACTGGAAGACATCTGGCGGCCTTCACTCAGAGCAGAAGGACGGGCATCACGCCTGGGCTCTGGGCTCTGCAAAGGTAGTGCTGGTGAGGCTGCCTGAGAGTCGGCCCCCTGGCAGCAGAGACTGCCCATGGCGGTGCCTGACTGCTGGCACAGTGTGGCCAGCCCCTTCCGCCACCTCCCCGTAAGATCGGGCTGTTTTCAGGTACTCCTCTGGTCCTGCACCACCGATGCCACCACCAGCCCAGGGAGGGTCAGCCGTGCAGGGGCAGTGCTGTGAGCGTGTGTGGGTGCAGTTGGGTCTAGGCCATCCCTCTGCTCCTATGTCCTTGCTCTGCCCCAGTGGGTGCTGGAGGGTGAGGAGGTGGGAAGCCCAGGAGTCTCCCCAGCCCCTCAGCTTCCCTCTCTGGGTGCCATCACCATCCCACGTGGCATTTTGTGGGGCTGAATTCCCCTATGAAAGACTGGGGGGTGTTTCTGGGTCAGACCTCGAGCATCACGGAGGCAGCAGGACTGGGCTCAGCCCCCACTTGGTGGTAGCGTGTGGTGGGTCTTTCGGGTCTGAGACGGGAAGAGCGTGAGAAGCCGAGCTCCGGGGAGCAGTTACCGAGTGGTGGCATGCGGGGCCCCGTCAGAGGGGAGCCCCACTGGAAGGGCTGCGTGATTCAGGCGGGAGGCAGACTCGGGCCATCCCCTGCCAGCTGCTTTTCGGGCACTTCTCTGCAGCCACCTGGACACTCATTGGCACCTGCTCTCCTGTCCTTGAGGCCCACTCCACACGGCAGCAGTTATAGGTGAGGTGACATTTTGTCTGCAAAAAGGTTTTCATCTCTTAAGACCATTGTTCTGTTGCCTTTTCAGAGACTCAGTTGGCTCTTTCTATGAAGATTTGCTGTCTGTTTGGGGTTTGGGTGGGGTATGTTATGCTGAAAAAATAGGTCTAGACCTAGGGGATAAGGTTGCTCCACCCAAATGACAGTGAGCTGGTGGCAGCGAGAGGCATGGGCTGCAGTGCCCTGAGTGAGTGGAGAAGCCTCCCACGTACACGGTTTGCAGGATGAGCAGGGGTGTGGAATGGAAACCGCGCTTGGAAAGCACAGTTGGGTTTCAGACACAGCATCCGAGACCCGGCCAGTCACAGCAAGAGGAGCCAGTGGAGATGGGACGGCGTGAGTGGAGACAGGCCCCTGCATGCAGGCCGGCTGCTTTCTGACTGTGGGACTTGTGGCCTAATCTCTCTGTTCCTTTCCTGAAAGTGCCTCTTTTGTGATAGGGCATTGTCCCAAGTCCCCAGCGTGCAAGGGCTGTCGTTTTGGAAAAACATGGCAGGTACATGCGCACACAGGAGCATTCAAGTGCTGATCCCAGACCACCCAACCCAGGGTAGAGGCTGTTAGAGGGCATTTAGGCTCAGCAGATGGGTGGAGGGAGGCTGTCCAGTCACCAGAGACCACACACGTCCTACCCCAGCCGTGGTGTGAAGCTGGGGCTGTCTTCCTTGACCATGGAGCGAAAACCATGCAGGACAGCTCTCCCCCTCCGCACCACCAGCTGCTCCTGAGCCAGCTCTGTGGGTGCTGGGAGCTGCGCTGAGGATTTGCACCCGTCCCTGCCAGCCTGTGGCCTTCTGCTGCCGTGGTGCCCCTGCCCTGAACTCCCTCCAGGGCGCAGGACCTCTGGGGCCTCACACCCACCCCACTGTTGGTCCTTGATTCTTTGACTCACACAGTGTGTGCTCCGGGGCTGGGGCTGGGGCCTGGCTCCCTGGGGGAGGGTGCCTGTGGGGGTGACACGCCCCACGTTCCTTGCCTCAAGGCCACCTCGGGAGCTCTTGGGTCCTCTCTGTGCAGACCAGGCACTGAGGCTGCAGTGGAGGGCACGGAATCCGTAGGGACTCAGCTGTCTGTTCAGGACCTGGGATGTGTGTTGGGTGGGCTTCTTCTGGAAAGTTCTGCTGAGAGTCCAAGGAAGAGAGGAGTGCCCTGGGCAGCCCCTCCGGAGACCTTGTGGCTGGACCCGGTGGGTCTCATGGGCCCAGGTAGAGATCTGTCTGAGCCTCAGTCTTCCCATCTCTAAAAGGGGGTGGCAGTCTGCCATTTGGTTCTGTAGAGGAACCAGTGATTTATTAACCGTGACCCCTGTGACCTCATGATCCCTCAGCCCCGGACCGTGTCCGTGTCCTATGGGAGCCATGGCCACTCATAACCCTTTGGCATTCCGCAGCCTGGTGCAGGCCCAGTTCCTCATCGGGAGAGCGAGCCGTCAGCAGCTGTCCACGTGCCGTGGGGGGACTGGCCGCGGGGCCAAGGCTTCAGTGAGAGGCAGCTCCCACAGCCTGCACCTGGCCTGCCTTTGAAGGCCACACGTGACCAGCGCAGCTGCCTGGGATTGTTTACACGGAGAACGTTAAAAGGCCCAACAGGAGGCCCGTCAGAGCAAACCGCTAATTGTCTGGAAAGATACGAACTGGAGAGACTGAAGCTCTGGAGTTAATTGTTTACGAAGCCTTGAAGGCCACAGAGGTCGGTGGCCGTGGGTGACCGCCCCCGCTGGTCATCAGCAGGGGCAGGGTCCTGTTATCTCCCTGTGACAGGGCCTCCTGCTGAGGCAGGCCTGGTCCTTGTCCAGGATCCCAGTTGTTCCCTGGGAGTGGCTCTCCACTGGTCAGCCCAGGCCACTGCTCGGAAGTTGTGTCAGGTGGACATTGGAACGTCCGATCTCTGGGGCCAGCCCAGTTGGCATTCTAGCTCTGGCCCCTTTCCCGCCTAGAGAAGTTGGGAATACTTAGCCTTGTTTTCTTCTCCTGCCTCATGGAGTGGTGGGAGATGAGAGTCCACTCTGTAAGCTCCACGCCATCCTTCACCCTCCACAGCAAACAGGGACAGAAGGTTCTGAGGGTAACCCAGCAACAAGGAGGGCAGGCCAGGCTGGCCGGGACCCACCTCGGGGCTGGGGAACCCCGGGACCGTACCAGGGGTGGCAGCAGAACAAAAGAGAGGCCCCAGGCTTGCAGCCAGACCAGCTGGGCCAAATCCTGGCTTTGCATCTCATAGGCTTCTGCAGCTCAGGTTCCCCGTCTGTAAAATGGGCACACTGATAATGCCTATGCGGTGCGTAGGCACTTGGAGTTGCACCCACAGTTCCACTGTGGCCTCTGTACTGTAAGAGGCTAATGTGGCCCGGCTCTCCTGGAGACAGGGAAGAGACCTCCAGAGCCAGCTAGGAAGTCAGCCCTTGTTCTCACTCCATGAATCGGTTGGTTTGCAGGGAGCTTCCCGCAGAGCAGCTGAAGTCTGGGCAGGTTGGGTCCTGTGATCTGGGACATCACCAAGCGTCATCACTGGCCTTCCAAGGTGATGACCTGGAGCATGTTGTGCTTTGGCTGTGGGGGTCTCCTGCTTACCTTGGGCTATGGCCTTGGGACCGCCCAGTGCCTTCCTGACTGTGCCCACTTGACAAAAGGCTGTCTCTACCAGGATCTCCCAAAAGCTCTGGCCCTCCCTGGCCAGCAGCCAGGATATAGAGACTGTGCACGTCTGTCCTGCTGCCCAGGTCGTGAGACCCTGTGGGTGGCAGCCCGACCCCACCCCCAGCCATCTGAGAACCTAGAGACCCAACCAAGAGGAACTCAGGGTCAAGAGGAGGAAGGGGTGGGTGCCGCGTGATGCTGGCCCTGCGCAGAGGCCCTCCTGGCTGAGGGCCCAGGCCTTGTTCCTCAGATGCAGTGGTTCCTCCCTTCCCTGGACCCCACCAGCTGCCATGGCCCCCTACATGGCATCTCCGGGGGTGTAACTGGGGAGCCCTGTGGAGTGTCACCTCCGTTCCCGCTGCAGCCTCGGAGCTGGGTGCGGCTCACAGGTGAAGACCCCACGCACTGTGCTCCCCCCCCCTCCGGCCTCCCCGCAGCCTCGCTCAGCACCACTGTCCTGCGTTTCGCGTGTTTCCTGCCCTTTTGTTTATGCTTTCGCTGTAGATGTGTGTATTCCTTAAACGATACACACTGCCATTTTGATGTTACTAATTTTCCAGAACCCTTATCAAACTCTCCTTGACCTTCTGCAACTTGCTGTCTTCACTCAGCCTTGTTTTGAGATCTATCCCTGTTGGTCCCTGACATGCATGTTTAATTCATTGACTGCTGGACTTAACATCAAGGTAGTCCGGACGGATCTGTGCTCGGTTCTAATGCAGCTGCGGGGAGCATTTCACTTCGGCTGTCACAGTCCAGGTGCGGCCACGGTGCTCGCACACCGTCCTTACGTGTCCCTAGGAGTGTGTCAGAGGGAGGTTCTCCTCACCACCATGCTGTGCCTGTGGTTCCCCATTGTTTGGGCGGGCACACTTGGCTCATTTCTGCCAGGCCAGGAGCCGGGAAATGGGACCTCTGTGCTCTTAGTGCGTGTCTCCCCTTGGCGGAGAGATGGCATCTCACCATGTGTTTATTGGCCACTGAGGTCTCCTCCACCGAGCTGTTCGTGTCTTTGGCCTGTTTTCCCTGCAGGGTTGTTTGTTCTTTGCACATCGGTCTGTAAGGGTTCTGTGGGTAGCATGCTGTCCGCTTCTCTCCTCCTGTTCATCGTTTCTCCGTGTGTGGGCTCGGGCCTGGGGCATCCCGGTGCCTGCACCGGGTAGGGCCAGGCTGGCCCAGGCACATCCCATCCTGCAGCTGAGACAGATGCCAAGAAGAGGTATGCCTGCTGACCTCTGAACCCCATGGGACCCTGCTGGCGGTGAGAGCTCAGCCGGGACTTGTTAGTGTGAGCGGGTGGACAGACGGCAGCTGACCAGCATCCTCCCTGCAGCACGCACCCTCCAGGGCTTTCCCTGGAGATCCTCAGTAGTGCCCACAGTGGCACCTGCATGGCCCCGAGCCCAGGAAGACCAGACGAGCAGGCAGTTCTTCCTGTGCCAGGGCCCCCTCACAGCGATTTTGCCCCATGTATTGGGGTCCCTTTGAGATTGAGTTGGAAGGAAACCCAACTAACACCAGCTAAAACCAGAGCCTGGAACCCACAGCTCTGAAGTCACAGGGTCCCCCCACCCCAACTCCCAGTGAAAATCTGGGTGGGCCTTTCCCAGAGTGAAGCCTGCCTGTGTCACCCCCCAGCCCTGCCAAGGAGCTGGATGTCCACACCCTGTGCCTCAGCCTCCCCCCATGACACTGACGACACTGCTGTTTGTGCCTCCAGCCTGGTGCCTGGCCCTGCCCTCAGTCCCCAGGCCCCTTGGGCACTGTCTGCTGCGGGAGCACCCAGGGCTGCCCCTGCGGGACACTGCTCTGTGGATGAAGCTTCTCGCACCCCCTCGGAAAGGAGCGGGGGGGTGGCAGCCCCCCCATCATCCCAGCCTTGGAATGTGCCCCCACCCCACGTGGCCCCAGCCGCATGTTTGCGGCACCCCTGCTGCTGTGCCCCTACTGGCCTCAGACAGAAGGGCCTACACCTCCCCGTCCACATGAGAATTAGAAAGCGCCTTCTGCTGTAGGGCTTGCAGGAACAAATGTTTGCAGCCCCTAGGCAGCAGGGGTAGCATCTCCCCTCTGAGTTATGAGCTTTGGAGGCTCCCGTGTAAATATTTACCTCTCTGGAGCATTGGTGACCTTGGGAGAGCGAGATCTGTAAGCACTGAGGTTTTGTGTTTGCGTCATCGTGGCCAGGGTGAGGTGGGGGTGTCGTCCTGGAGCAGGGAGCCGCCGGGCTGCGGAGTGTGCAGCTGCATTCTCCCTGGAATCCTGGTCCACATTTCCTGGCAGGGAAACCTTCACAGCGGTGCAGCCACGTCCTCCAGCCCGACCGCAGCTGATGGAGGGAAGGCCAGGGAAGGTGCTGTGCTGTGGGGTGATGCCAGCGTGGTGGCACTGCTGAGGAGTGGAGGCACAAAGGAGGGCATTCCTGTCCCAAGGGTGCAGTCCGGGAGTGGAGAGGGGCTGTGACCGACTGCCACCCACTCCAGGCCAGGCCAGTCTCATTCAGGCCTCACTGTCAGGGGCCCCGTTTTGCAGATGAGAAAACTGAGACTCAAAGAGCCTAACTCACTCATCACCTAAGGCCACCGGTGGCAGAGCTGGGATTCACACACAGGCCCATGCCTCCAGGATTTCCCCCAAACTCCTCCCAGTGACAAGGTGCAGGCTCCCCAGCGTGGGAGCCAGGCGTCAGCCAGCCAAGGTGCTGGCTCCCCAGCGTGGGAGCCAGGCGTCAGCCAGCCAAGGTGCTGGCTCCCCAGCGTGGGAGCCAGGCGTCAGCCAGGCATGGGGCTCGTGTCCACCACGGTCCCTGCCTCTGGGAGGGTAACGCAGCTGTTCTGTGAGTGGTGGGCTCTCCAGGGAGCCCAGGATGGTGCAGGGACCCTGGGCAGGTCCCAAGGGACCGCCGGCCCACCCTCCTCAAGGTCCAGCAGAGTGAGTGGCCACCTGCTGGAAGCAGCTGTCACCAGGTGTGATGCGTCAGCTCCCCTGAGAGGATCAAGGGCAGGCAGAGCAGATGGTCTCCCGGGGAGTTGAGAGGGTTGTGATGTCACCTGTAAGGAGAGGCCCTGCCCAGGCCCTAAGCCGGGGAGAAGGTGGGCCCCGGAGTGAGAGCAGGTTCCAGCTCTGCCTGGAGAACAAGGGCCTCAGTGGGCCAGACTCCAACCCTTGCCACAGCCTCCTTCCTTCCCGCCCACCACAGCCCCCAGGGCTCCAGGCCCCTCCTCTCCTGCCTCCGTTCCCTCCTGGCAGGCAGGAAGGTGAGCAGGTCTGAGCGGTTGGTTTTGCTCACGCAAGTCCAGACAGGGCTGCTTGTCGGCCCACATCCTGAACCCTGCGAAAGTATACGCCTCCCAAGTCATGCTTTCACCATCCAAGCAGGCCCGTCGGGAAGCCAAGCCCGGCAAGGAGGGGTTTGTTCCTCTGCTTTCCTGGAAGCTGGGCTGGCAACCTTCCCAGCAGAGAACATTGTTCTTATAAAGTGAGGGGTGTCAGCTTTCACCCAGTGGGTAAAAGGCAGGTAGTGGGACTGGTATGGCTGTTCCAGGACAGGAGCAAACCCCCATCCTTAAGCAAGTGGGTCAGATGGGGACCCAGGCAGGCAATGGGTCAGGCCAGCAAAGGCTGGAGAATCCCAGAATGGAGAGCTTAGGAGGCCCTCATCGCAGGGAGCCGCCTCCTGCATGACATTGACCCTGTGCAT
Organism: Macaca fascicularis; assembly: GCF_037993035.2. Taxonomy (NCBI): domain Eukaryota; kingdom Metazoa; phylum Chordata; class Mammalia; order Primates; family Cercopithecidae; genus Macaca; species Macaca fascicularis. The sequence goes on from NC_088386.1 coordinate 3,235,547, forward strand.
TCCACACAGATCACAGGTGCTGCCCTGGGCCACCAGGAAGACCCTGGGGACCACATTCCATGGTTTGCCACAGAGCCAGGGGATGATGGCCTGCAAGTGTGTGTGGCTGCCCAGTCACCCGTCCTCCCCAGTGCAGCCCAGCCCAGCCCGGGTGCAGGAGAGGAAGGCAGCCACTCCTGAGTGTGGTGAGATGCTGAGTGCTCCAGGGTGGGTCCTCTCACTGACCCCGTGAGGGCTGCCACCGCTGTGCAACACTGCCGTGAGCTCTCTGATGGGACCGTGTCCCTGTCACTGTCCTCTGGTACCTGGGTGCCTCCATATCTTCCCAGTGGCAGAGGGGTTTTGGGCAGCATCTGACTGCAGTGATTGTGTGCATTGCTGCAGTGCTGGGCTCCTCTCCCGAGGGCACCCGCGGGCAGAGGTCACCAGCCAGATGGGCAGGGCCAGGGTTTGAACCAGCCAGCCCAGGGACCTTTCTGGAGTCCTTTGCAGCTGTCCATTAGCAAGGCAGCCTCCAAGGGATGCCAGGGCCTTGCAGTCTGTGACAGGTACTTGTTTCGTCCTCCTGCCCCTTAACCAAAGACAACCTAGCACCCAGGCAGTGGTCCTTGTCCTGAGGGGCTAGAGGCCCTCCTCTCACCAGGCCTGTACCACGCACCATCTCCGTCCCTGGGGAGCACCCACACGGGGGAGACCCAGTCTCTGAAGGCTCGGAGACACCTCCAGAGGATGAACATGGCTGGCAGCATCCCCTGGGGTAGGGGTCCGGGAGGGGAGCTGTATTCGGGTTCTCCAGAGGGACAGAACTTACAGGATATATAGAGGCAGGTGAGAGAGGATTTGTTAGGGGAATTGGCTTATGCAATTAGGGAGACTAAGATGACCCGAGATCTGCCATCTGCAAGCTGGAGAACCAGGGAAGCCAGCAAGGAGGCTTAGTCCAAGGCCAAAGGCCTGAGAACCTGGAGGCTGCAGTGTTAGGTCCCAGAGCCCAGAGGCCTGAGAACGTGGAGTTCTGATGTCCGAGGGCAGAAGATGGGTGTCCCAGCTCCGGAAGAGAGAGGAGATTTGCCCTTCCTCCACCTTCCTGTTCTGCCGAGGCGCGTGGTAGATGGGAAGATCCTGCTCACGCTGGAGAAGGCGGTCTTCCTTTCTCAACCCACCGATTCAAATGCCAATCACAGACACACCCAGAAACAAAGCTTTACCAGCAATCTTGGTGTCTCTTAACCCAGTGAAGCTGACACCTAAAAGCCACCACAGTGGCCTTTGAGGGAGGACCTGAGCACCCACACTGGGCTGCAGTGGCATTCTCCCAAGGGAGCCTCAGCCATTTATTTCTAGGCACCTCCCAGATGTCGCCTTTAGCAGGCTGGATGTCATGAAGCAGAAGGACGTTGGCAGGGCCAGCTGGTGGCACGTGCCCACCTGACGGGGCTGCCCAGCGGTGTCCCCCCACCGTGTACGCAGGAGCATCTGGGCCAGACAGGTGCATGTGCAGGTGGGACTTGAAGCTCAGGGTTTTGCGTGATTGGGTGCTAGACCTGGAAACTATGTTTTAGATACTTCGGTTTTGTTCTTACTGTAACAGTAATGCATGTTGATTCTAGAACTTGTTCGCAAGCACAGAGGCACTACATAGAGCTGTCCCCAGCCCTCAGGCGGCCCCGTGGGTGTTGTGCTGTTAGGGTCAAGGTCAACCTGCTCCCAACTTCTCCACGTGGCCCCGTGTCCCTGGCACTTCACACACCCTCCTGGCCCTGCCTTTACTGTTCTCTGGGATGCTGCAAAGCACGCCTTGGCTGCATGTTTGGTCTGCATCTTGGGGCGTCCTTTCAGAGAACGTGGAGAGTGGAGGTGTCCTGGCTGTGTGCCTCGCCCTTGAGCATCGGGGTGGGGCAGGCCAGGCCCCGGAAGAGCCTGGCATTCCGGTCGTGTGGGGGCCCGGCTCCCAGGGTTTACGCTGTGGGGGACTAGAGAAACCTGTGGTCAGCACTGTGGAGGAGCATACAGGGAGGGTGAGGACAGGAGGGCGTTGCAGGCAGAAGGTGCTGTGAGCAAGGCCCTCAAGGGCAGGCAGTCAGGGGAGAAGGGGCTGGAGCTGGTGAGAGGCCAGGCCTTGCCCTGTGCAGAGCAGGGAACTGGCCGGCTGTCTTCCCAGAAGAGGCCCCACCACAGAGCCGTTGCAATGGGAGAGCTAGCTGCCAGGGCCCGGAATCAGGAAATGCCTGAATCAGGAAATGCCTTGAAGCCCAAGGGTGGCAGGGGCTTGGTGGGGAGGATCCCATGTGCAGCTTGAAGGAGTGAGGGGAGGGGAGCCAACCACCAGGCACAGGAGTAGCGGGGGGTTTGCGGAGGGAGCCACTGTGTCCAGGAGCCGCTCCTGTGTGCAGAGCCATTCCTGGGCCCCAAGAGAGGACTGGGTGCACCCTTGGGGAGCCGCTAGCCCTACACCTAGAGGAGCTGCAGACGGTCACAGGGCCGGCGCTGGGAGGGAATGGATCAGATGGGAGTGTCCTCAGCTGGATGCTTAGTGAGAGAGCCCCCCACACGCACTCCCACAAGCGAACACACCAAGCATACATCAGTAAACAGGCAGACACACACGCACCCCCAGCCTTGGCTGCACAGCCCCAGCTCAGCCTGACCCGTGTGACCTCAGGGTCCCCAGTTTAGCAGGTGGCCAGTGAGTCATGGGGCCTGAGACCAGGTGTCCTCCCCTAGCTATGCCTCTCAGACCCCCTGAGGCAGCGGCGCCAGCCCGGAGCACAGCACCTGGCCAGAAGTTCCCAGGCACAGCCTCCACTCTGGTCACACTGAGCGGCGACACCCACTGCCTGAGGATGTCCTGAGGGATGGGACTGGCTTCAGGACTCTGGCGGGAATATCTTCTGATTGGGGCATGACTTTATCCGGGGAGAGGAGCTGGCGGCACCGTGGAGAGCCCAGTCCTCTGCCTTCCCTCCCCTCAGGCCAAGCTGGAGCCTCTGAGCTGTTCCCATCAGGGAGACACCAGCCGGCAGGGTGTCCCTGACTGCCTGGCAGCCCTGATGCCTGCGTGAGCCAGTGGGGCCCGGGGACGCATGCTGCCCAGTGTCCATGAGTGCAGGAGACCCCGTGGAGGCTGGGCCCAGCGGGCAGGATCAGCTGGAGGCTTCAGACCAGCACACATGTACCCCTGAGGGTGCAAGGCTGGAGGACTCCCAGGGCTGAGCAGCAGCTGACAAAGCAGGCATGCATGCTCTCACACACACACACGCACGCGCACACTCATGTGCACACACCCCCCGCAGCAGCTCATGCTTTGGTGCCGGTGGTGACTCAGAAACATTCTGGAACAAGAATTCCTCTTTTCCTTACAAGTGGTTGGCACTTGGGGACGTTTCCTCGTGTTTGAAATTCCTTCCCGCTGGTCCCTCGAAGAGCTGAGCAATTTTCCACTCTGAGCCAGGCTGCTCTTCCATCCCGAGCCCTCAGAAGTCTTTGGAATGGTCCAAGGATATTAGAGGAGATTCTTTTCCAAAGAAGATCTGCTGTCACTGCAGACACAGGACGGGTGGCCTGGAGCCACACGCCCCTGGGAATCCCTGCCTAACACACAGGGGGCAGGAGCCATGGAGCCCCTGGGGATGTCTGCCCCACAGAGGGGTGGCTAGAACCATGCAGCCCCCAGGGACCCCGCCCCGTACAGCGGGAGGGAAGGCTGGTTTCTATAGATCGTTCAGGAGGCTGTCGCTGCGTGTGTCCAAGCACCCAAAAGCCCAGACTTCTCAAACGTTGTGATCCAGGGCTCCCGTTCCTTTCTTTTGCCCTCCTCAGCTAATGACAATGACAGAGACACTCATTTCTTGTCAGGCACATGCCATTGCACCCACCCCCATCACACACAGCACACGGTGGCAGCTCTCTCTGGCCGAGGCTAGGACGGGTGTGGGACTAGCTGCTCTGGAGGGCGAGACACGCCCTGAGCAACTGGGAGGAGGGTCTGCGCCAGGCACCTCCACTTTGTGGGACTCATGGATTGACTATGGGGGCAGCTGGCACGGCAGGGGCCCTGGGTGTGACCAGATGATGATGCCGGGCAGGAGCTGGGCCCAGTCCTGGGCATCCGCGTCCTCCACCTGCGTCACTCAAGGTGGCCTGCCCACCCTGCCCTGAGTTTTTTCAGTCTCAGCCGAAGAGATTAATTACCAACAGGTGCTAGACAGACAGTCCTGTGGGGGTCCCAGCTGTCCTTCCCTACTTGCTGGGAGAGGGACTGGAGCTGCTCAGCTTCAGGGACCAAGAACCCAGAGAAACCCCCGTGTACACAGCACCCCAAGTAGACACCTCCGCGAACACACGGCCCCCTTGGTGTGGCCCAGGTGCAGGGCTAGGGGCAGGCGTACCCTGGAAGCGCCAGCTGGTCACCAGCATGGCCCAAGGCGACGCTGGTTTGGGAGAGGGTGGGTGGTCCCTCCGTCTTCTGCAGTGTCCCATCCCTGCCAGGGTCCAGGTAGGGATGGTAGCTGGGTCCTGGGGCTGCCGGCCCTTTCCGGAGGGCAGGCCTCCCTGCGTGGGCCTCCTGCACAGCCTCGTCCATGCCAGCTCTGCCTTCAGCTTATGCCGTGGGTTGGGGCTGGGCCTGTAGTTCCGGTTTCAGGAGTTTGAAGTCTGCTTGGGACTATGGAGAAGCCCCCCATTTTACAGACGAAGCCGCTGGGGTCCTTGGTTTGGTGAATTCAGCAGTAGAAGCAGAGCGTTACCCAGGCCGAGGTCTGACTCTCCCATGCTGCCCCAGCCTGGGCTTCACAAGACAACTTAAGTGCTGATGGGAAGGGGCTGGCGAGACCCCAACTTGGAGGTGGGGTGTAGCCCTCTGCCCACCCAGAGCCACCTGCGTTACTGCGTGTTTGTGCTGCTGCAAGCCAGGTTTCCTCCGTCTGCTCAGAGCCTGGGGTCTGCCGCCCTCGCCTGCACCCCTAGCCTCCGCCTGGCAGATGGGCTGTGTTAGCCGGGCCGGGATGGGTGAGGGGTTGTGAGCCTCCCGGCCACAGCTTCCTACGCTGTGTGCCTCTGTCTCTCCACCAGCTGGGTTCCCTCCAGGGAGGCCCGGACCACTGTGATTACCCTCTGCGCCCCAGCTCTTTGCCAGGGCCCTGGTGCAGGTCATGCGTGGCCTTCAAAGACAGAGACAGGCAGCCCAGGCCCTGCTGTGCTGCTCACCGGCATGTGAGCTCTCTGCTTCAGTTCCCTCGTCCACCGCATGAGGCTGGGCCTCAGCGTGCCTTCCGCTGCTGCTGTGGCTCTTCCCCACTGGGCCTGGGGTGTCCAGGGTAGGAGTCTGGAGGATAGGGCACGGCCTGCCATCCACTCATGTCCCCACATGTCACACTGAGACTGGGGCCAGCAGAGCCTCAGCAGCATAATTTGCAGTCTACGTTGTGTTGACCTCTTATAGTTTGCTAAGATTGGGCCGGCCAGGGCGGAGGGTTTGCTCCTGCTGGTGGGCCCGCGGCCGAGGGCACAGCCGCAGCCTCAGTTTGCTCTGGACGGGAGAGCAGGACACCTCCTCCCATGCTGTTGGGGTGCGTCGGGAGGCATGGTGCAGAGCAAGGAGGGAGCTGTGAGCTCCCTGCTGCATGGCAGGAGGCAGGCACTTGCGGAGCCTGCTCTGTCCCTCCAAAGGACAGAAACTGGGTCCTAGGTCCCACCTGAGCCCTGGGCCACGTCCAGGTGTGTTTCTGCCCCGTCTGAGGCCGATTCTGGTGTCCTTAGCCTCTGGGCCTCTCATTCCGAGAGCCGAGGAGTACCCCACGCATTTGTGCAGGAAGGAGAGGAGGTAAGGGGTGGGTTAGGCCTGGGCCAACCCCACTGGTGGACCGGGGGTGGCAGCACCCAGGGAAGTGCTCTTTTCCTTCCTGAGAAGCTGCAGGGACTTGGCTCTTGAGGACACTCATCGTGGGAAAGGCTTTTCTTGTTTTTTATTGTGGTGAAGTACACATAACATAAAATTTACCACTCTAACCATTTTTAAGTGTACAGTTCAGTGGTATGAAGTACATTCACACTGTACAGTCATCACCGTCATCCGTCTCCAGAACTTTTTCATCTTCCCAAACTGAGCTCTGACCCCATTAAACACGAACTTCCCATTCCCCTCTCTCCAGCCCCTCACGCCCTCCGTCCTACTTCCTGACTACGAATTTGGCTGCTCTAAATAGCGGATCTAAGTGGAATTATATGATACTGTCTTTTCAAACTGGCGTAGCATAATGTCTTTAAGGTTCATCCATATTTTATCCTGTGTCAGAATCGCCTTCCTTTTTAGGGCTGAATAATATTCCATCGTCTGTATGTACCATATTTTGCTCATCATCCCTTCATCTGTTGATGGACACTTGGGCAGCTCCCTTCTTGCTATTGTGAATGATGCTACTGGGAACATGGGTGTACAAATATCTGTTTAAATCCTGCTTTTAGATTGTTTGGGAATATATCTAAAAGAGGAATTGCTAGATCATACGGTAATTCTATATCTCTCTTTTTTTTTTTTTTTGAGAAACCACCATACTGCTTTCCACAGTAGCGGTACCATTTTACCTTCCCACCAGCACTGCAGGAGGATTCCAGTTTCTCTACGTCCTTGCTAACATTTCTTCCTGTTTTTTGATAATAGCCAGTCTGATGGATGTGAAGTGGAATCTCATTGTGGTTTTGATTTGCATTTCCCTATTGGCTAGCAATGCTCATCTTTTATGTGCTTATTGGCCATTGGTCTGTCTTCTTCGGGGAGATGTCTACTCAAATGTCTGTTGCACATTTTTTAATTGGGTTGTTAAGTTATAGGAGTTCTTTATATATTCTGGATATTAATCTCTTATCAGATATATGATTTGCAAATATTTTCTTCCATTCTGTGGGTTGCCTTTCACTTTGTTGATACAATCCTTTAATGCACAAACGTTTTTAACTTGTTTTTGTTGTTGTTGTTGTTGTTTGTTTGTTTGTTTTTTGAAACAGAGTTTCACTCTTGTTGCCCAGACTGGAGTACAATGGCGCAATCTCGGCTCACCGCAACCTCCGCCTCCGAGGTTCAAGCGATTCTCCTGCCTCAGCCTCCTGAGTAGCTGGGGTTACAGGCATGTGCCACCATGCCCTGCTAATTTTTTTATTTTTAGTAGAGACAGGGTTTCTCCATGTTGGTCAGGCTGGTCTCGAACTCCTGACCACAGGTGATCCGCCCGCCTTAGCCTCCCAAAGTGCTGGAATTACAGGCATGAGCCACTGTGCCCGGCCTAAACGTTTTTAATTTTGATGAAGCCCAATTAATCTAGTTTTTCTTTTGTTGCCTGTGTTTTGCTGTCATATGCAAGAAATCATTGCCAAATCCAGTATCGTAAAGCTTTTCTTCTATGTTCTAAGAGTTGGCAGTTTTAGGTCTTATCATTAGTCATTAATCCATTTTGAGTTAATTTCTGTGTATAATATTAGATAAGGGTCCAATTTCATTCTTTTACATGTGGAAATCCAGTTTCCCCAGCACCATTTGTTGAAAAGACTGTGTTTCTCCATTGAATATTCTTGACATCATTTGACCATATATGCAAGGGTTGATTTCTGAGGGCTCTTTATTGTATTCCATTGGTCTATATGTCTATCTTTATGACAGTACCACACTGATTTGACTAGTGTAGTTTTGTAGTTAAGTTTTGAAATCAGGAAATGGGAGTCCAACTTTGTTTTGTATTTGTTTTGGTTTGGGTGTTTTTTTGTTTGTTTGTTTTTGAGACAGGGTCTCGCTTTGTCATCCAGGCTGGAGTGCAGTGATGTGAACATGGCTCACTGCAGCCTTGACCTCCCGGGCTCAAGCAATCCTCCCACTTCAGCCACCACAGCAGCTGGGACTACAGGCACTCCACCATGCCTGAGTAATTTTTTAATTTTTTGTAGAAACAGCATCGCACTGTTGGCAAGGCTGGCCTCGAACTCCTGGGCTCAAGCAGTCCTCCCTCATCAGCCTCCCAAAGTGCTGGGATTACAGACATGAGCCACTCTTTTTTGTCAAGTACTTTGGCTATTCAAGATCCCTTGAAATTTCATATGAATTTTAGGTTAAGTTATTCTGTTTATGCAGCAAATACTGTTGGGGTTGTGATAGGGATTTCATTAAATGCATAGATTACATGAGCAGTATTTATATCTTAATGATAGTAGGTCTTTCAGTTCATGGATATGTGATGATTTTCCATTTATTGGTGTTGTCTTTAATTTCTTTCATCAGTTTTTAGTATACAAGTATTTCACTTCATTTGTTAAGTCTCCTCCTAACTATTTTATACTTTTTGATGCCATCAAAAACATAATTGTTTTGTTAATTTCCTTCTTGTATTGTTTGTTGCAGTGAATAGAAATACAACTGATTTCTTTTAATTTTTATTTTCTTAACAACACTGTTAAGTTAGTTTATTACTTCTAACAGGTTTTTGTGTGTGGGGGTGGATTCTTTAGGGTTATCTACATATAAGATTATGTCATCTGAGAAGAGAGATAACTTTCCTTTTTTGTTTCCAATCTAAATACCTTTTATTTATTTTTCTTACCTAATTGCTCAAGCTAGAACTTCCAGTATTCTGATGAATAGCTGTGGCAAAAGTAGGCTTCTTTGCCTTGTTCCCAATGTAGAGGAAAGCTTTCAGTGTTTCACCATTGCATATGATGTTAACTGTGAGTTTTTCGTATCTGGCTGTCTTAGTTCAGCCTCTATAACAAACACTATAGCCTGGGTGGCTCAAGCAGCAAGCATTTATTTCTCACAGTTCTTGAGATCCAAGTCCAAGATAAAGGAGCCAGCAGATTTGGAACTGTTGAGGGCTTGTTTCCTGGCTTGTGTATCCTCTGTATGTCCCATGGCCAAGAGAGAGAAAATCATCTCTCATGTCTTTTCTTATGAGGCCACTGGTCCCATTCATTATGACTCCACCCTCATGACCTAATTACGTCCCAGAGTCCCCACCTCCAAATTCCATCATATTGGAGATTAGGACTTCAACATGAGTTTCGGTGGAACACACACATTCAGTCCATAGCAATGGTCTTTATTACATTGAGGTAGTTTCCTTCTGGTTCTAGTTTGTTGAAAGTTTTTATTATGCAAGTGCATTGAATTTTGTCAAGTGATGTTTCTGCATCAGGTGAGATGATCATATGGTTTTTTTCCTTCATTCTGTTATTGTGGCATACTACATTGATTTTCATATGTTGAACCATCCTTGCATTCTGGGGATAAATCTCACTTGGTCGTGATACATAATCATTTTTATATGCTGTTCAATTCAATTTGCAAGTATTTTACTGAGGATGTTTTCATCAGAATTTATAAGGGACATTGGTGTGTAGTTTTCTTGTCCTATCTTTGTCTGACTTTGCTATCAGGATAATGCTGACCTTATAGAATGAGTTAGGAAGTATTCTTTTCACTTCAGTTTTTTGGAAAAGTTTGGGAAAGATTTGTGTTAGTCCCAGGAGAGCCTCTCGGGACTCAGCATGTGCTGGGAGCCTAGTCACAATGCCTTGCAGTCAAGGGTGTGGACACCCAGTCAGCTGCCTGGCTGTGTGGCCCTGAGCAAGGCCTCACTGTGCCTGATTCCTCAACTGTAAACAGAGAGGAATGGTACCCCCTGCCCTAAAGTGGAGAGAAGAATGGTACCCATTGCCCTGGAGTGAGGAGAGGACCAAACGAGGACAGGGGAGGCAGCAAGGATGCTGCTTGTGCCATCAGCTGGCAACATTTCACGGTGTTCACAGTAGCCCTTGAGGACAGAGGGACCCAGGGCCCAGAGGGCACTGAATCTGCACATGATCACTCGGCTGCTGGTTCCTCACTGGGCACATCCAGACCCCTCTGCCTTCAGAATCCTGCATTTCTGCCTTGCCACATAGGAAAGCCAAGAAGGGGAGGTGGGTTGGAGTAGGTCATGGGGCCCACTGAGCCTTGGGTATCCTGGCAACTGCCTCTTATTTTCCTTGTTCCTCTTGGAGCCTGTCTGGGGAGGCCAGGGCTGTGTCCATTGAGAATCAGCACAAATGTGCCTGAAGGAAGTAGTTTTAGGAAGCAGGAGGCTCCAGGGCCTGCCCACCCAGGCTGACACCCCTGTACCTTGTGGGCCACAGCCAGGGAATCCCAGAGCCTGAGTATGGGAGGGTGGTCCGAAGACCTCTTTTGTCTCCCCCTCCACACACACACACACACGCCTCCCTTCTTCATGGTGGAGCCTCTCTACTGCCCAGTAGCCTGCCCTCTTCTCCTAGCTCTCCAGGCCCCGAGCACTTGTCCTCAGAGGGGCCGCAGCTCCCAGGTGGGAGTGTGACGGTGTCTCTGTCCTGCCTGGGCCACCAACCTATTGAAACTGGTGTTATCTTAAGGACAGCCAGCGCCTCTTGACTCTAACAGGCTGCCCCAGGGTGAACAAGTTTTTAAAGGTGGCAGGTCCCACCCGCCCAGTAGACAGGCTGAGAACAAAGGAGGACCCAAGCACTAGCTAAGGAGAGCCCTCCCCTCCCTCGGGGGCTGTGGCATTTCATGGGCGGGGCCCTGGGCCCTCGATCACAGCCCATCCCGCCCTGTGCCCCCTCTGATGCAGTAGAGTCTCAGTGAGTTGTTACTGGCCTGGTGCAGGCCATCCAGAGCATGGTGCCAGGGCTGGGCAGAGGGCGTGTATGACAGAAGAGCCACGTGGGATCTCAGAAGGAGGCTGTCAAGTCCAGGCTCAGGTTCCATGAGCCCAGAGGCTGTGATGTGAAGGACAGTGCTTCATGGAGTTCGGGGCAAGTTTCCAGCAGAGGGTCTGGGCCAGCAGGGCAGGTGCAGAGAGGAGAAGGCAGGGCCCTGCCCTCAAGGAGGCCCAGAGCCAAGCCTACTGGCTTCGGGGCCCAGGAATGGTGCCATCATGGTGCCCCTGTGTGTGTCCCTGCAGTGTGGTCTCAGCATGGACCCCCCCAACCTGTGGCCAAACCATTGCCCTGGGATGTTCAGCAGGCCTGGGTCAGCTTCTGCCTGGCTCAGCATGGCCATTCCGCACCTAGAGGCTGACCACAGGACTATCTGGATCCCATGTGGCCACAGACCCTGCTCACATAGCGCTGGCCGCTGGAGCTGGTGGTTAATCCCACCTTCCTCAACCCCCAGAGGACCCCCAAAACAGGTGCTTGGTATAAATGGAACTCGCCTTCCGGTGAAGGCACTGGTGACTTGAGGCCACCTGATGGCCTCTCTTTGCCCTCTGTCCCCGTGGGCCCCAGAGAGTCTGGGAGCAGGTTCCTCCTCTGGCTCCGGGCCCCCCAGGCCTGAACGCCGTCCACACCAGCCCCGTGGTTTTGCTAAACATCCCCCGAGGCTGTGGCCCCGGGAGCGCCCCTCAGGACCGTGGTCTGCTGCTGCTCTCCCTCCAACTTCGGAGGTCCCCTCCCCTCCTGGGTTACGAGGAACGGTGGTTTCTGGGAAATCTGGAGCCACCCCAGTGTTCGAAAGGAAAGTGCCCAGCAGCTGGCGGCAGCCACCACCACCCCTCAGACTAGCTTTACTCATGGCTTTAGGGAGTGACAGTCATGCTTCATTCCAGGCCTCAAAGCCTCAGCCATTCCCAGGCCTTGCTCTGCCCAGGCCCAGGCTGGCCCTCGGGCAGGCTAATGGGGAGCCAGGCCAGCAGAGGAGAAAAGCGTCCTATTGTGTGACACGCCTGTGTCTCAGAGCGGGCTGTGCCTGGGAGCAGTGTGCTTCCACGGGAGACGGGGTGTGCGGGTGGGGCACTGGAGTGCCTGGCTGGTTTGGGTCCCACTGTGTGCAGAGCAAGGCCTGGCCTTTGGGAGGGAGGCCCGGAGTGGAGGGGCAGAGCAGGGACCATCTCCACCGGGCCCATGGGTGGAACCACACAGGCTGCGGGCAGGTGGGGGCCGCAGCCACGCCAAGGACCCCAGACCCAGGGTGGTCTCCAGGGCCCTTTTGCAGTAGGAGTGGCAACAGAGTTGGAGAGGCGGCCAAGTGGGAGGCCTGCCTGGGCTCGCCCTGCCCGCTGCCCTCCCCCATACCCCATGTCTCAGGTGCCCTCCTGTGAGTCGAGCCGCCTTTTCCAGCAGGAGCCCGTCAGCTGATAGCACCCCCGCCTGCCCTTCCTGCTGCCCTTGTTCCTCTGCCCGCCCCGTGGCCTTGTGAGTCATGCCCTTTCCCGTCCGCCCCGTTCCCCCCGTGCCATTTGCCCTGGCCTGCGGCACACTGAATGCCCTCGATCTGGAGCCTCTGCACGGGGCACTGACCTCCCTGCTTCCCGCAGCCCTTGCTGGGCTGTCCCTGCCCACTCACATGCCCGCATGCCACGGCCTCCCTGTGAGCCTGGCCGCCCTCCCCGAGGCAGGGGTGGGTCCTCCACCACCCTCCACATCCTCGCCGGGATGCCTGGCTGGTCCCTTCCAGCTCCTGGGAAGCGAGGTCCCAGAGCGCCGGGGTGAGGAGTACCGGCTTCTGCAGTACGTGTCTCGCCCCGGCTTGTTCTGTGTCCAGACTGGTGTGGGCATCCCTGCCCTGAGAAGGTGTTGGGTAGATAGCTGGGCCTGGAGCACAGGGCCCACCTCACCTCATCAGGAGCCCAGCCACAGTTAGAGCCGCTCCAGGCCAAGATCCTGCCAGGCATGGGTGCCATGGAAGGGCGGACACACATGGTGTGAGCAGGCCCAGAGTGCCTGACATGGATCCTCTGGGGACCCCTCTCCCCACACCTTCACCGGGTGGTCTCTGTGGCCCTGGGAGGGCCTAGAGCTGGGCAGGGCCGGGAATCCCTGGCACTCTCTGGGCCCAGCCCCCTGGCCTCAATTCAGCCTCCTCACTGTTGCCCTGTGCCGCCTCCCCTGCCGGCTCCATCCAGGCCCCTCTTCTGGCATCCAGGGGCCTCCCCCTGAGCCGGACCCTTCCCCACACAGCCACCCTGGGATGGAGGAGCTTGTCAGGGTCTCCCCTGGGCGGGCCTTGAGAAGAGTGTGCATTCAGAGGAGCCTGCCAGCCCTGAGCAGGGAGGGTGTGGGACGGAAGGAACAGAGGGCAAGAAGCACCTATGGGGAAGCGTGTGTAGGCTCTTGGGGAAGAGCCTGTGGAGAGACGCCTGGCAGGCTACAGGGCCGGCGCCCCTGCGCAGCTGTTAGCCACGTCCTTGCTGAGTTGCCTCCGTGCGGTCTGTCCAGGGCCTCCCCGTGGAAGGAGGAGGGGCCAAGTGATGGAAAGCAGCAGGACTGGTATGAGGCAGCAAGAGCCCCAGGCTGGAGAGGCCATGCCAGGTGAGGCACACAGCCTGTGCCCGGGCTCCCTCGAGCTCCACCTTGCCCAGGCAGAGCGTCAGCCTGTGGAGGGCCAGGTCCTGCAGCCAGGGGCTCTCCCTCAGGGGCTCTCCCTCAGGCCTGCGGAGCCCATTTAGAAGCCACCTGCTCCCGCTGACGCACCTGCTGAGCTCACCCAGTGCCTGGGGCCCTCCCTGCCAGAGGTCTAGCCCCCAAGAGACACAGTGAGGATCCAGACTGAGGAGGCCACTGCTTCCTCCTGCCGCTCCGGTGCCATGGCCACCCCAAACCTCCAGGACTCACACCTCACTGAGCGCAAACCCATAGCCCTAACTATGGGGTGTTCTGGACCCAGGGCAAGGGCAGTGGGCAAGAAAAGTAGCCCTCCCCCATGCCGGGACTCCGGCTGTCTGAGAGGGTGTGTGCCGGGTGCTCAGTAAAGACAAGAAGGACAGGCAAGGGGACTCTACTGGGAGTTAGGTCCCTAGTTCCTCCTTGTTTTATTGTGTCAGCTGAGATCCCCAGTACGTGCAGAGTTGCCTCAGAGAGAGCGGACGTCTTTGTCCTATTCATGATCTTAGAGGGAATGCATCTGACTCTTCCTCATGGGGACCATGCTTGCTCTAGGTTTTGGGGATACTTTATCAAAGTAAGGAATTTTTTTTTTTCTTTGAGACAGTTTCACCCTTTTGCCCAGGCTGGAGTGCAGTGATGTGATCTCCGCTCACTGCAACCTCCACCTCCTGGGTTCAAGCGATTCTTGTGCCTCAGCCTGTTTATAGGTGCGTGCCACCATGCATGGATAATTTTTTTTTTTTTTTTTTTTTTTTTTTGTATTTTTAGTAGAAACGGTGTTTCGCCATGTTGGCCAGGCTGGTCTCGAACTCCTGACCTCAAGTGATCTGCCCCCCTCAGCCTCCCAAAGTGCTGGGATTACAGGTGTGAGCTACCACGCCCAGCCAAATTAAGGGACCTCTATTCCTAGTTGCCTGAGAGTTTTTATTATGAATAGTGTTTTTAGCAGATGCTTCTTATACATTTACTGAGATCTATAGTCTGTTGCTGTGATGAGTCACATGGATGGATTTTCTCCTGTTAAGCCATCCTTGCATACCTGGGGTTACTAAGTATGGTCGTAGTGTAGTATCTTTCATCTGCTCAGTTGGGTTGGATTTGATAACATTTTTGTTCAGGAATTTTTGTATCTATATTTGAACTCAGTGAGCTTAGCAGATCTGTCCACCAGGCTGCAATTTTCCTCTCTTTTGCGTTTTTCCAACTTTGGTCTTGGAAGATTATGTTGGCCTCGTAGAATGAATTGGGAGTGTCCACTGCTTTACTGTTGTCTAGGAGGGTTTGCTTACAAAAATCTGGTTCTTTTAAAACTTGGTGGAGAGAGCCTGGCATTTTCTTTGTAGGAATTTTCCCCCTAACTTTTTGTCTTGAAAAATGTCAGACTTACAAAGTCATTGAAATAGTAGCAAAATGAACCTCATACCTTTCACGGAGACCCACTGCTTGTTAACATTTTGCAGTATTTGTGCTTGTGAGTGGGTGCTCTCGCTTGCTGTTATAGGTGTATTTATATATGTAGTTATATACGTGCTTTTGCATTTTAGCAGAAGCATTTGAAAGTAAGCTGCAGACATTTCCTCAATGTTTTAGGAAGATTTTAAACTACTGCTTTGATTTTTGCTTTTTGAGACTATTGGGCTGTTTGTGACTTTTATATCTGGACATTGTACACAAATAATTTGACAGTTATCCTCTCTCTGTCTCTTACATGTTCTCCTGGTGCCTCTGACCTGTGGATGGTGAAAGCAGGTAAGTCTGTTCCGGCAGCTTCCTCTCTTTCCCTGCCAGCTGGGGTGGGCCCATCCTCACACCGGGCGTCATGCTGTGACCTCCAGTAGGCATATTGTCTTGTCTTGTGCAAGGAGGAAACAGATGCCAGATGCATTCCTTGGGGAACTCGTCAGGGCCACACGGCTGTTGGGTGGCAGATCCCTTAGCAAGCTGGAGACCTGTTTCCTGGTGCTGCCAATGGCACGCTGGGTTCCCCTGGGAGCCCCGTGCTGCTCATCTCGGGGACCGTGCACGTGGGTGAGCGGCAGACATGCCTTGTGGCCTATGAAGTCAGACACCTCTGGTATCTGGGAGACTTTGGCTGCAGAAGGATCTCTGAGTCTCCATTTGCCCGTCTGCAGGAGGGATCTAATGGTGGTGACCATACCGGGGTTGCAGGAATAAAATGAGCAAAGTGCTTGATGGGGGGCCATAAAATGGCTGGGGGAGTCCTGGTTCTGGAAGAGTCAGCATTCCCGAGTCCCCCGGGTCACTGCTCAGGTGACAGCTTTCTCAGTGCATCACCCAGAGCTGTCGCCCTTCCTGTGAGTAGAGCCAGATCAGCAGGGCCACAGGAGTGTAGAGTTGGATGCTGCCGTTCGCTTGGGCACAGAATGGCTTATCTCTGCGGTACGCTGTTTAGGCTCTGAATTTCTCTGTCTGGGGAAAAATAGTCTACATTAAAGAGCATGCAAGGCCATCTCTCCCCAGCCCCCTCTGTGTTTATCTGGACTCGGGGCTTGAGGGGGCAGGCGTCGGCCCCTCTTCTCTGCAGAGAGGCTCTGTGGGGTCATGAGGGTGAGAACCAGGTGGGCTTTGCCTGGGACCCTGAGATGAGTTGCTGTAGGGCATGGCGCCTGCCACCAGCTGTGGGCTCAGCAGGAGGTGGAGCCTGGAAGGGTCCCAGGGACACTCCCAGTGATCCTTAGATGAGCTCTCACCCTCCTGTCCCCGAGACAGGCTGATGACTGGTGATGGTCCTGTGGCTTTGGAGATGTCCTGAGAGGCTGCTGGGGAGGCCCTGAGCCTCCCAGGCCTCCCTGACTCTCCTGCCTCCTGTGAGAAAGTCCAGTTCGATCGTGTACATTATCCTTTTGTTGTTTGTTTGTTTTCTAATACATGATTGGTTATGTAAAACTGGAAAAATACAGCAAAAGAAAAAATGGCCCAGGGAGAAGCCGTCTTCACACCTGGCGCGGGTTGCATTTCTGCTCCGTCTCTGCAGTTCGTGTGTTTTCCAGAGTTGGCATCAGGCTGTACCCACAAGCTTTGATGTGGCTCTTTTGCTCACTGCGCCTGCAGAAATGAGCTCCTGTGTTAATGCAGAGTCCCCGCCCCGGAAAGGGCTGTGCGTTTCTACTGCCATGGAGTCACCGGGCGTAGGTATCAATTCGTGCCGGCTGGTCTCAGGGCCCTGAGCACTTTCTCACCTGGCAGGGACAGTTTCATAGCTGGGTACGAATACTGCACACCCCGGCAAGACCTGACACTGCCTCCAGCCTCCGTCTCGGGCCTCCGCGTCTCTCTCTCTGGGCCCAAACAGCCATGGCGGGTGTGTAGTTACAGGCTGTGAGGAAGGGGAAGGGCCATGTGAGTCCCCGCAGTAGCCTCAGCAAAAGGCCTGGAAGCAGGAGTGAGGAGTGAGCCCCAGAACTCTTGGCCAGGGCAAGAGGAGGCTGCAGCTCTGGAGACAGGTCTCAGGCCGAGCCAGCCCGCCCCTAGCCGACTGCCCTGCTGCTCGACTGCGCGCCCTGGGAAGAAGCAGGGCACCGTCACCTTCCCGTGACCCGGAGGTATGAGTGTGTGCGTTCAGGCAAAAGGGACATCTCGCCTGCTGGCGTCAGAAGCCAGAAAGTGCCAGGCGGGCAGGCGTGCAATATGAATGGGCAGCCTCCATGCCCGGCAAGCAGCCCCACAGGGCCCTCACGCCCTTGCTGGAGCCCTGCCTTGGAGCAGCAGGCAGGAGAATCTGAAGGGCAGTGGGACACAGGTGAGGAGGTGGTCCTCACCCCTTCTGCTCACGGAAGACCTCAGCAGAGCCCCATTCCAGGTGTCCAGTCAGCAGCATCTGGGGCCAGACTGCCCACAGCCATGCTGGGCTTTTTGACAGGTGTCAGGCTCCCAGAAAGGCACCCGCCTGTTCTTCCCTCATTGAAGAGGGTTGGTGGAGAGCACCCCTGGACCCGGCGTCTCTAGCTGGCCCTGCTAGGAGGATGTTGCCAGCACCTCCTCTTGTGGTCCTTACGCTGGGGGTGACTTCTAGGACCTCCAGCAGTCACAGCCTTCCCTGACACCTGCCAGGTGGGGGCGGTCCTAAGCCTCACATCCCAGCCCTCTGCCCAGTTCTCTGTGCACCCCCACTTCAGTGCTGTCGGAGGAGCAGCCCATCAGGGGCCTGCTGGGGTCTTGTTCACCCTCACTGAGTGGGGGGCAGCTGTCCCTGCCCACAGCTGGGGACTGCATCTCGGGGAAAGAGGCCTCGCCTGCACCTTCTCTGGGGAGTGCCCCGGGCCCTGGGTATATCCACGGAGGTGGCTCTTGCCGGGGGACTGCCCTGGTTAGGAATGGCAGTGACCATTCCTGGGGCCAGGAGGTTGGGCGCTTCCTTCCCATCTGTGCTTTTGTGGAGGTGTGGTGGGTGTGGCCTGCGCAGCACCCCACAGTGTGTGTCCACCTTATGGCTCAGCCACCCCCTGCCCCAGAGGGTTCCTTCTCAGGGCCCAATGAGATCGTGCAGGTCAGGGGGCTTTGAAGGAAAACCTCTGGGCTTCCCCCAGTGTGGGGCCTCTGCTTCCTGGTCACTTGCTCCCCCACCACCCCAAGGGGAAGATGGGAGTTTCAGGCTCTTAGGAGACATTCATAGGGGCCTCCTGCCTTGGGGAATGCTGTTCCCCAGGCAGCCAGGTGGGGCTTTGGTTTCTCTATCTGGGAGGGCACAGCTTTACAGGGGGCGAGGCGTATCATGGCCAGCAGCCTGCTCTGTTTTCTGAAACCTTTGCTGACCTGCACAGATTTTCACCCGCCTGCAGACATTGTGAGGGAGGAGGCTGAGAAGGTATTTCCTAAACCTACACTAATAAAGCCTTTTGTTTTTTATTTTTTGACAAGTCAGTATTTTTAAACAAGGTCAGAAGTTTTCCGTTTTCCCACCATTTAATAGCAGGGTCCTGTCCTTGAAACCATGAACTCATTTCCTCTTCTGACCGACCCGTGCACTTGGATGGCCTGCAAAGCCTGGGCGTGCAGTGCAAGCTCCCAGGGGCCCTCCCCGGCTTCCTGCATGTCCTCTGCTACTCTGCAGGTTTGTCTGAATTCAACCCCCAGCCCCCTTGCCAGGCCTGCTCCTCCTCGTCCTCCAGGCTCCTGACCTGGAGTCTGATGAGGCCCCTGACCCCCCTCTCCCTGGCGCTTGCTTGCCTGGGTCTTTAGTGGCCATGTTCCCATCCCTCCGGGATGCTGTGAGGGCAGGACCCTGACTCCAGCCTGCAGACATCGGCCGCGATAGATCCCCTGGGAGGGAGGAATAGGAATGGCAGATGGGATGGGACTGGGACAGGGACTGTGATGAAGTGAGGTCACACAGTTCACACCTGCTGCACCTGCTGGGGACAGGGACTGTGACGAGGTGAGGTCACACAGTTCACACCTGGTGCACCTGCTGGGGGCAGGGACTGTGACACGGTGAGGTCACACAGTTCACACCTGGTGCACCTGCTGGGGGCCCCCACGCCTGTCCTGGGCTGGATGAGCCCTCACCCCTGCAGGGTGTTGTAGGCTATAATGCTCTCTACATATGCCACCCACCAGATCCTTGCCAGCCTTGGAAGTGGGTTTCTGTCTACCTGTTTTATGGAAACAGTCCCTGGGGCTCAGAGGGGCCAGGTGACTGTCCCTAGGTCACACAGGGGATAGCTGGCGGAGCAGGAATCCCACCTGTTCATCTGTCTGACACTGGGACCTGTGTCCCCTCTGACTGTCTCATCCGTTTCCTCAGCCCCTTTGCTGGACACAGCTATTTTGGGGCAGACGGCACCCATCCCACTGCCGGCCTGAGGGGGGGGTGGAGGCCCTCAGCTCCCAGCACCACCCATCAGTGGAGAAAGGCCCTGGCCCATGGGGATGGTTGCCCAAGCCGGTGGGAAGCAGTAACTGGCAGGCAGGGACACCCACCACGGGCAGAGAGACAGTGTATGGACCCCCAGGCTGGAGTCAGCCTGGCAGGGTGGAGGCAGAGGCAGGGGTACGGCAGACAGGCCTTCCCTCGAGCCTCACTGGCCCAGGTGCTGGTCAGACAGCCCTGCCCATCCCCCAAGACCGCCCCAGTCCTGGAACTTTCCCCGCACAGTGCAGCTGAGCCCTCAGGGTAGCAGCGCTGGGCCGTAGCGGCAGGCGTCCAGGTTAGCAGCTTGACTGTGAGGTGGGACGAGGCCTTGGGAGACTGGGTGCACAGGCGCCCAGTGCAGGGCAAGGCGGGGCCTCACGCGGCTGGGCCCCAGTGGGGTCTGTGGACGCTGCCGCCAGGGCAGGCCAGAGAGAGCCACCTGCCCTGCCCATGAGGGGAGTGGGGAGCGCCCAGAACCCGGGGGCTGCCTCGTTCTCCCCACCTCCATACCACATTCAAGGGCATGGGACAGAGGGGTCACACTTCCACCAGACCCCTGGCCGGGAGGCCACAGAGAAGAAGGGGAGAGCCCAGAGAGCGGGGAACACGCAGCTCCCTGACTCCGGGAAACAGGCTAGACGGGGACTGCGGCCCCGGGACCTGGCTGGTGGTCGGTGACCTAAAGCATGCAGTAGGCACTCCATCAGTGCGTGTTCTCTGGCATGCCGCCTGTTTCCTGGAGGCCAGAGGTCGGGTCACAGCACAGGGTGTTCTGGTGAGGCCCGGGCACCAGGCTTGCCAGCGGGGCCGCGGTGGTGGCATCCAGGGAGGAGTACTTAGCAGGAGCACTGGCAGGTCCAGAAAAGCTGAGCTCAGCATTTAGGCCCAAACCACCGGGTGGGGGATGGGGGACTGCAGCCATGGGGTGCCTCTCCCTTTCTGGCTGTGGCCCTGGGAAACTCACAGCCTCTCAGGGGCTCAGTCAGCCCCATTGTTAAGAGGGACAATGGGGCCGGGCACAGTGGCTCATGCCTGTAATCCCAGCACTTTGGGAGGCTGAGGCAGGTGGATCACCTGAAGTCAGGAGTTCAAGACCAACCGGGCCAACGTGGCAAAAACCCATCTCTGCTAAAAATACAAAAACTAGCCAGGTGTCGTGGCACGGGCTTGTAGTCCCAGCTACTCGGAAGGCTGAGGCAGGAGAATCGCTTGAGCCCGGGAGGCAGAGGTTGCAGTGACCAAGATCACGCCACTGCACTCCAGCCTGGGCGACAGAGTAAGACTCCGTTTCAAAAAAAAAAAAAAGAGATGGTACCTCCACAGTGTGGTAGGTGCTGCTGTGTGCACAGCACCTGGGGCACAAGGATGAGTGACTGGGGCACAGGCTGGTGTGTGCCCGTGGGTGTAATGTGGGAGGGATGGCAGAGACTTGGGGCCTTGTGTGACTGAGGACAGGTGGCAACAGGTGGGAGGGAGGCAAGAGAAGGCCCCTAGGGTGGGGGCTGCCTGTGGATGAGGGGACCAGGTGCCTGTGTTAGCAACCTGGGCACAGAGGCCATTGGAGGGTGGAGCCGAGATGCCTAAGCCAGGTGCCCCTGCCCTTGCTGAGCACCTAGTTGCAGACATGGCTGCAGGAGCCTGAGGGCAGAGTCCAGCCAGGAAGCCTACATCCTTGCAGGAAAGCCCCCAGGAGCAGGGCGGGCAGGAGGATGGCTGCGGGGCCCTGGAAGTGGGGCGAGGCTGTGGGGCTGCCCCATGGGTGTAACTCAGCCCTGCTCCAGCTCCGTCCAGGCCTGTGTCCCTCGGCAGGCGAGAGGGCCACCCAGCCTCCATTGCTTGACCTAGAATGTGGGATTTACAGCTGTGGGGTCGGTTTTTGCCATTTTTATATCCAAATCTCCACAGTCCCAGGAGTCAGTTGCATTGTAACCCAGGCTTGCAGTGGGAGAGGTGTTTCGGGAGGAGTGGCGATAGCTCTGGAACTCAGGAAGCCACCAAGAGCTCCCTGCATCTTCCTCAGGAAGGAGCTGAGGTCTTCTTGCCAGCAGGCACCTCACACACAGGGGTTGACCCACACCCCGGCAGCCTGGCCAAAGCCCACCCCTGTCACCCCTATAATGGGGGAGGGAGGGGTGAGGCCGAGGCTGCAGAAGGCATGCTCGTGAGGACCAGGCCATGGGGCCCAGCACCCTCCAGCTCTCACACAGTTCCAGGTGTAAGTGGCACTGCTGGAGGCCACCCCCTCACGTGAGACCTGGCCCGGGGTCACTTCCGCCATGGACCTCTCCCTGGCTGCTCCGAGTGGAGCAGACCGTCTCACAGCGTAGCTGCACAGTGACTCCTAAACCACCATGTCCTCTGCCGGGGGTCACTGGGATTGCCCCCCATCATGTGGGGTCCCTGCCACCAGGGAAGAACTAGGCCAGTGGGGAGACAGAGATGTGAGCACTGCTAAGCCCTAGGGCTGGAAACCTACCAGGGCCCCTTCTGTCCAGACAGGGAGCTGCTGCGGCGACAGAGGCCTGCAGTGCCCCCAGCTGTGAGCGGATTCCTGTGCAGTGCCCCGGAGCTCCTAAGCAGTCACCCGGGGGCTCTGGGGACACTGCCCCAGCTCTGTGATGGGGAGCAAGAGAGTCCTGGTGTTTTTCACCTGCAGGAAAGTGGGCTCACAGGGGTGGCCTGCCCAGGACACGCAGCTGTGGGCCTGGAGCCAGGTGCTTGGAATCTGATAGGACACCTGGTTTTTATTTGCTGGAGAGGTGACTTTGGAGGTGGAACTGAGTGGGTCAAAGTGGGGATGAGAGCCCCCTGATAGTGAGGATGGAGTCAGTGAGCCCCTCCCCAGGGTGTCTGGTCCCCTGAGGTCCAGAGGCCCCCGATGTGGGGCAGTCAGCACCGCCTGTGTTAGGAGCTGTGGCCTGCAGCACTTGGAGCCCAACATGCAGGGCTGGGCTGTGCATCCTGGGCATGCTCAGGCTTCCGGGCTGGGCCCTCTGCTTCTCCGCAGTGCCCAGCTCCCCTCCGAGTAGGAGCTCCTGGCAGGCACAGGTGTCTCCCCTGGATTCCAGGCCTCACCGGCTAGCGGGAGTTGGAAGGGACCGGGGCAGTTGCAGAGGCACAGAGGTGGGGTTCAAGCAGCCTGTCCCTGCCCTGCCACATCCTGCCTTGCAGGGACACACAGACCTGCCCCTGACATGCCCTCCTGCCTCGGGGTCTCTGCCCATCTGGCTTCCCAGCAGGGGCTGGCAGTGCTGTGAGGACGCTGGCCGAGCTGCCCTCAGCTCCTCGGGCCACAGCCCAGCTCTGCACCGGCAGCGTTTTCAGCCATCTGCCGCGGGCCGGTGGGGGCTGGGGGGCTGTGAGGGATCAGAGAGACCCTGTCCGGGAGGCTGGAGGGAGGCCCCCCAGCGAGCCACAGCGAGGTACCACCGGGTTGGGCCACAGTCCAGGGCTTCAGCTCTGTCCCTCTGGTGCCGCTAGACGGCCGCGGCTCCTGTTTCAAGTGGTTCAGCCCGCTCCTGCTGCGTCTTCACTGTGGGGCTGAAGGCGGTTTTTTCTTTATGCGACCACTCTGAGTCTTCACTGATTCACTGTGCTCTACGGGCTGTGTTTTCTGTTCCTGGTCAGGTTTGGGCATTGGTCAGCAGGGCGTCCTGAGCAGCATTGCTGGACCGTCGTATCTGCGTCGCCTCCGGAACTGGTGAGGTCAGCCTGCCCTTCCCAGCCCGGAGGCGGTGGCTCAGCAGGCGAATGGTTCTCTTCAGTCAGTCACAGCCTGGGTCCAGGTGGGTGTGGGCTCCAATCCCAGTGCCGCCCTGACCAGCCCTGTGGCCTGGGCTAGTTATCGAACCTCTCCAGGTCTCAGTTTCCTCATCTGCAACATGAGAATAATTCGTCCTACGGGGTTACTGGGTAAAGCGCCAAGAGTTCAGTAAATTAATAATTCAGTTACTCCTGAGCCCAGGCTGCTGCCAGGCCCCCCTGGCCTCGCCCGGGAGCCCAGCCTCTCCTCTCATTCAGGTCCTTGGTGTATCTCCCTGAATAGATGGATTAGGTTCAGAGGCCAAAACGGGGCAGCAGTGTATTTTTCATTTCCGTCCCTTTGGAAGGGAGCCCAGCATAAGCAGACCGGGCTGGTGGAAAGCCAAGGAAGCACCAGGAACCCAGGCTCTTTTTCTTTGCTCTGCAAAGCTCCTGCCTCACGGTCCAAGGGGACTGCTGGTGCTCAGCAGTCACGTCCGCTTTCCAGTCAGCAGGAGGAAAACAGGGCAGAGAAGGCTGTCTCTAAGGACATCGTGATGGCCAGTCACACAACCACACCTGGCTACACATCATCTCCTGGGCGTCTTCCTCCTCAGGGACTTTCTGCAGTTTTCTAGGCCTGTCTCTTGAGGACCACGTGAGCACAGAGCCCTGCACCACCTGGACTCCCTTCCCACCCATCCGTAAGAATGCAGCTCCCCTGGGTGAGCCAAGGAGGCTCCCCCGCGCCCCCATGCCGCACTTTGCTGGAGGTAGGCAGGGCAGGAGCAGCGTCATGAGGCCAGCAGGCACCAGCTGGCCAGTCCTGTCCAGACCCAGGTGCCTCTGTCTGCCAGAGGGGGCAGGGCAGGGAGATGGGCCTCAGCCCTGCTGCTCCCTTCCTGCCAAGGGACTGGGCTGAGGCTGGACCTCAGCTGACCCAGCTCCAAGCCCAGCCCACGCTTGAGGGGCTGCGTGGCCTTGGCCTCTCTGCTGTTGCTTCCTCATCTCTCCAGCTGGGACACGCCCAGGCTGTCAGGTCACTGGCGAGGGGCTCCCTGGGGTTGGGTCAGCCTTGCCTGCCCTGCGCGTGTCCTGAGGCGAGAGGGGGCTCTCTGGAAGGGGTGTGGGCAGCGAGGACTGCCCTGTGTCCACACAGCACCTGACCGCTGATGTCATGGGGCGTCTCTCCAGACCTGGGTATGTTTGGAAGCAGATTGAGTTAATGAAAAAAAAAACTCACTACTCTTCTGCAGACGTTACCAAGAAGGGACAGCCTTAGCCCAGCATTTTCTGTGCTGCATTTGGAGAGGGGCTCCCCAGCCTGCTGCTGCCAGCTCAGAACTTGATGATCTGGGTTTTTCTGCAGGCAGAGGGGAGGGGCTGCCTGCCCTCGGGCCAAGCCAGGCCTGTGCTGCGGCACTGGGTCAGGTGCAGGCACACCCGCGCAGGGTCACACCAGAGCGATGGGGAAGCCGTTCCCTCTCAGGCGTTCCCTCTCAGGCCGTGGCTCACATGCCTGTGCCTCCTGGGAGCGGGTCGTCTCCTCGGGGCTGTCTCCCCACCCTCACCCTCCTGGACCTGCAGCTGCCCCCTCTCAGAGGGAATGACACCGTGGACAGCCAGCCCGGCCTTGTGGCCCTGGAGAGCCGTGCCTGAGGGCCCCTTCCTGCCACAGGAAAGAGGAGGCGGTCACCCGCCCCACGTGGGGTGCTCAGCGGCCTCCACCCCGCAGTGGGACTTGGAGCCAAAGTCAGACTTCCACTTTTTCTAACAAACTGAGTAGAAGCTGGACTGCTTGGTGCTGTCAGGGGCATAGGCACCAGGGGCCCCTGGTAGGGTTGGCAGCAGACAGTGCCGATGAGGGTGACGGTGGCGTGTTATGCCGTGAGCTCCCAGTTTTGGCATCCTCCTAAAGGTTGTCATTTCCTTCCTGTGATGAGGACCCAGGCCTCAGGGAGGCCCGGTCGCTTTCCGGAGAGAACCATCCTGGTGCCCTGTGGTGTCCCATGGGCCTGGGGCAAGGCCGGCAGTCAGGGTAGGCTGGGGTAGCAGGTGCCTTTGCTGAGTGCTGCCAGGTGCTCATGCAGTCCTCGGAGGAATGTTCTCCCAGGTTGCCTCTCTGAATTTCTGATGCCCCTTGGAGTCCAGGTTTGGTTTTGTTTAGAGACAGAGTCTCGTTCTGTTGCCCAGGCTGGAGTGCAGTGGCAATCACAGCTCACTGCAGCCTTGAACTCCTGGGCTCAAGTGATCCTCCCACGTCAGCCTGCAGGTAGCTCGGGCCGCCCGGAGGTGCGCGTCACCATGCCTTGCCTGGAGTAGGGTTTTTAAAACTAATCATTGAGATGCAGCCTTCATGGTAATGGCCTCTGTCCTCATAGTGGGACCCCTGGTCCCTGAGAGATCCAAGCGCACCATTGGGAGAGAGGACTTTCGGGGCCCCTCTCAGAGCTTCCCTCACCACACCATGTCCTTGTCCTTGGGGGCTGGAATGTGACAGGCATGCTTGTGGCTTCACTGAAGCCGGCCCCACAAGGACTCTTCCTCTGAGCCACGGAAAACCATTTTCTTCCAGTAACTGAGTCAGAAGAAATGCAACAATATTTCTTAAAAAAAAAAAAGTTCTGTCATTCTGACTCTAAATGGCAGTGTCCTCACCCACAATTAGGGAGCTTCCCCTCTGCTGGCACTGGTAGAAAATTTGCCATTGTTTCAGGATCTGAGTTTAGGAACGTGCGGGTTCGACCCGTTTCATGGAACCCACCCCCGCACTGCCATCAGCTTCGGGCATGGGAGGGGAGGGGCACACCCTGGACAAATGCAATGCAAGCAGGACTGGCGCGGCTGGCCCCGTGTGATGGCCCCTTTGCACCCTGTCCCAGGCAGCAGGGAGGCTTTCGTGATCTTCATTATTTCATATACATCATTCCTTCTTGGGCCAAATTTCCTGTTAGGTTGTTTATGTAATGTTTAATTACAGACAATATAGAAATAGACAAAGAAAACATTATGGTCACATTTGGGCTTATGGGTTTTCACTGAGCTCTCACCTCCTGTCAGTTTAAACATTTTTATAGTAAAATGCTGAAAAAAATTCATCATCTCACTGCTGAGACAGCCACTGAACAATCCATTCCTGTCTGGGCGGTGTTTTTTCTGAGCATGTGTGTATCTTACAAAACCAGGACCACAGCGTGCTGTTGTCCTGCACGTTGGAAAGGGACAGACCTTTGCTTGTGGAACCCCATGGTCAGCTCCAGGGCTGGTGCAGCATGTCTCCATGTCTTCAGGTCTTGCTGGCACCCCCGCCGTGGGCTGCGGGACCGTCCACTGTGTGCCTGCCCTCAGCCTCCACCTGCATGGCCGTGACTCCCTGTGACAGCTCACACTCCAGTGCACACCCTCTGAGGCGGCCCTGCCATGTCTCAGCCCTTCCCTCCAGGGCCAGCACCTTCCTAGAGGTGGAGTTACTGCACCAGCCCCTCACCAGGCTCGAGTCTCCTGGGCCCCTCCTTCCCCACCCCAGCTCTGGACTTCCCACATGCCCTGAACCAGGTTTCAAGTCTCATTTCTGGCTGGAGTCCTGAGCTTCCGGAAGGCAGAGTCAGCAATAAGAAGATGCAGGCGTGAGTTTGGGTCAGAGCAGCACTCGAAGGCAGAGGAGACAAAATGAAGCCCCCTGCAGCCATGGGCGTGAGCCACTGGAGGAGCGAGGGACAGGTACCATGGGCTGCAGGGCCCGGCCTGGTTGATGCTGGCCTCAGCTGTTACCTGCCTGCCCCGCCCTCCTGCCTGGAAGACACTCAGAGCGCATGGGCTGTACCTGCAGTATTTCCCTGGGGTGTTCTGTGTTTGAGTGGGGGCTCCCAGGCCAGGTCTAAGTTTGTCCTGTAAGAATCCAGACTCTGGATTTTAGAACTCGCCACGCCCTGACAGCAGTGTCTAGATCTTACCCAATTGTGGGACGCACTAAACCAGTGCCCAGAAAAATGTCAGAACAGCTTCAGGTCGCAGAGGGCATTAAACCAAGCATAATTAAATGCCAAAGTGCATGATCCAGGCGATCATTGTGTGCTATGTCACAAGAAGCTGCAGTTTGTGCAGACTAGAATTATTTCGTAGCGCATTTCAAGTCCTTTGACGTTTCATGCTTCATCTTTGAAATCCATGTGAGTTTTGCACTCAGGGCCATTACTCATCCAACCTCATTTTCCTATAGAGTGAACCAGACCCTCCTTGGTCTGGCCCTGCCTGTGTGCCTTAGCCTCACTGGCCATGCCCTCACCTCACCCGCCTTGGAGAAGCTGCCCTGTTACCCGCAGAGGGTCTCAGGGGCTGGCCCCTCCCGCCACTTGTGAGAGGGAGGGACGTTGGCCGGCGGCACAGACACAGACGACCCCAGCTGCCCCCATGTGGCGCCTCGGGGATGGCCACACGTCACAGCTGCTGCCCACTGACTGGACGGTGGTAGTGAGCAGCCAGTGGTGCGGACAGGGTCTCCCCATCACCCTCGAGTGACCAGTGTGTGCCCCATTCAGGATTGAACGCTGGGAGCCCTGGTCTGTCCCGGTACATGGCATGCACAGGTGTCCACAGAGATCTGCTCTGGCGGCCAGGGTGCTGTGAGTGCCGTGCAGCCGGACCACAGCTTGGGGCTGTGCTCACAGAAGATGCCAGAGGTTTGCCACCCTGAAAGAACATCATTTGCCAGCAAAGTCACTGGGCAGGGTCCCCAGCCTCCCGCATCAGGTTGGCAGCAATGAGGGAGATCCCTAAGGAGAGAAGTGGCCCTGTTTGCATCCCCAGGGCACTCCTGGACGGTGAACCAACCACCAGCCGGATGCTTGGGCTGGGCAGGACCTGTGGTTCCTTCCCAGAGTGGCCACAGAGCATTCAGACTCATTAATGCATGGTTAGTTACTAAACCTCAGGGCAACCCCCACTGCCTTGGAACCCGGCCGCCCTTGAGGTGGTCCGCCTTCACTGATACCCACAGGGGCCCTCCACCCCTTTTGTGGAGCCTGTCTTGCTCACCACAGCAGCATAGTTCGTAGGAGGAGAGGAGAGGGGAGAGGAAGTGCTGCAGACGCCTGGGATTTGCTGGGCATGGAGGTAGCAGGGGGTTGCAAGCAGAGCAAAGGGTAGAGACGGGGCGGGGAGCTCTGGGGATGGAGGCTCTGGCTTGACAAGACTGGTTCACCTGGAAGGCCAGCTGGGCCTCTCAGGCTGCCTTCTAGGGTCTCACTCTTGTCTTTCTTCCTTTCTTTAAACTTTGATTCACACGAAGTGTTTGGGACATACAAAAGAACTTCATAATGTACATAGGAAATAAATGGTCACAGTGAACACCTGTACCCCCAGCTGCTCACCGGAGGCACGAGAACATGATCGGCACCACGTAAGGCACTGTGAGCACCTGGTGCCACCCCAGCCCCACACCCCAGGGCTAGCCTCTGATTTGAATTTTCCTGTTTCAGCTCATCACTTGTTTAAAAAACAGGCCAGGCTCAGTGGCTCACGCCTGTCATCTCAACACTCTGGGAGGCCGAGGCAGGCTAAGCACCTGAGGTCAGGAGTTCGAGACCAGCCTGGGCAACATGGCGAAATCCCATCTCTACTAAAAATACCAAAATATTAGCACACACCTGTAATCCCAGCTACTCAGGAGGCTGAGGCAGGAGAATTGCTTGAACCCAGGAGACGGAGGTTGCAGTGAGCCCAGATCACGCCACTGCACTCCAGCCTGGGCAACAGAGCGAGACTATCTCAATAATAATAATAATTTCAACAATAATTTCAACACATATATATGTTGAAAATATATATGTTGAGATATATATATCTCTCTCTCCCTGAATAGTGTTTTCTGGGGATTTATTTTTGAGAACTTGACAAAATACACGTTACCATCCTAATCCAGTCTTGATGTGCAGAACCTTCTTCGTCACGTTTCCCATGGTGTTGTGAGTAGCTGCCGTTTGTTCATTTTTATTGCTGAGTGGAGTATGCCACCGTGGAGGTGAGCACACCACCGTGGTGGGCATTTGGAGCTGTTACCAGAACGCCACTGCAGCCTCCCCCACACCTCCTGTGTACACAGCAAGGTTTCTCTGCGATGTGCATCTGGGAGAGGACTCGCTGCGTCTTGGGGTATATGTACCTTCTGCTTTCCAGTGAAGACACTTGGAGATGGCTGTTCTCACTGTCTCATTCACATCCGCAAGCAGATGGCAGGAGGGTCACCCTGTATTCGTGCCTACTCTTTGCCGCTGCCCGGCTTTGCCTTCCCACCACTCTCCTGGTATTGCCTGTGGCTTCCTGTGCCACTGCCTTGGTAACTGACGCACGGGAGCCTCTTTCCATACGCTTTGTTGGTCAGTTTCCTCATTTTCTTTTACTTTTAATTTTTTTAAGTAATTCATATACGTACTTAAAAACAGATAGTTCCAGTTGGCTTATGATGAAAACCAGCAGATCTGCTTTCTCTTTCCAGCCGCTCCAGAGAACCGTTTGCAGGTTTCTCAATATACTTCTGGTGTTTACCTTCATATTTCTAAATAACGTATAGTGCCATTTCTTAATTTATTGACTTAGATATTCTTTTTTTTTTTTTTTTTTTTTTTTGAGACAGAGTCTGGCTCTGTCGCCCAGGCTGGAGTGCAGTGGCGCGATCTCGGCTCACTGCAAGCTCCGCCTCCCGGGTTCACGCCATTCTCCTGCCTCAGCCTCCCGAGTAGCTGGGACTACAGGTGCCGCCACCACACCTAGCTAGTTTTTTGTACTTTTTAGTAGAGACGGGGTTTCACCGTGTTAGCCAGGATGGTCTTGATCTCCTGACCTCGTGATCCGCCCATCTCGGCCTCCCAAAGTGCTGGGATTACAGGCTTGAGCCACCGCCCCCGGCCGACTTAGATATTCTGTTTACTTTGTTTCGATAGATGGTGAAGCGTTCTTACACCCTCGCACAGTCTGTCCTCACCCCACCGATCATCCACATACAGTTAAAGCTCACGTTTTATTAAATCAGTATTCACTGTTACAGTAATCACCGTTTCCATGATGATGCCTTCAAAACCATCATTTACCTCTGAGGCAAGTAGTATACTTCATTTTCTTTTCTATGTAGCTTTTTGTTTTTCCTGGAATTCATGATTGCCTTGTATTTTTACTTATTTTCTATCTTCATGGATTTTTTCCAAATGATTCCAGAATCTGCCACACACCTACCGTTCGTTTTTTCCCACCAACTACTCAGTTGCGTCAGGCCGTCTGTCCATCCCCCACCCCACCCCCTTTTTTTGAGACTGAGTCTCTGTCACCCAGGTGTGATCTCGGCCGACTGTAGTCTCTGCCTACTGCATTCAAGTGATTCTCCTGCCTCAACCTCCCAAGTAGCTGGGAACACAGACATGTGCCACCACACCCAGCTAATTTTTGTATTTTTAGTAGAGACATGGTTTTACCACATTGGCCAGGCTAGTCTCGAACTCCTGACCTCAAGTGACCCACCCACCTCGGCCTCCCAAAGTGCTGGGATTACAGGGGTGAGCCACCGCGCCCGGCCTTTGCCCCTTTTTACCTAGAGCTTCTGTCCCCTTGCTCGTGTCAGGCCCAGTGGGATGTGTTGCTGACATCCTGGAACCGCCCCCGGGTTGGAGCTCCCGGCTCCCAAGTTTGCTTTTTTTTGTTTTGTTTTGTTTCTTTTCCTTTTTTGCTAAATGAGATACCTACTCCAGGATCTTCCTAAAATAAGATTCACAGAAGGTGAATTTCCTAAGTCTTTGTATGTCTAAAGACGTCGCTACTGCCCACACTTGATTGATAGTTTGGCTGGGTATGAGATCGCATTGGTCATTTTCCCTCTGCCTTTTGAAGACCTTGCTCCGTTGGTTTCTAACATACGGCATTGCCATGGAGAAGCATGCCCTTTTTGTATTGTTTTTTCTGTTCAGATGCTTCAAGGGTCAACTTTTCAGTCATCTGTTCAGTCCCCACATTCATTTTCTCAGCACTTGGTAAGCCATTTCAGTCTCAGTGAATGATGGACTCCAATTCTGGTTATTGCTCTCATCATCTCCTCTCCTCTATTTTTCTCTTCCCTCTTTCCAGAAGCCTTGCTGGCAGGCACTTGGAGCACTTGGATGGATAGACCCTGCTGGATAGTGGTAGGCACAAAGCCCCCTGCTTTGTGGGGTCCCAGGTGTCACTGCAGGGAAGACTGGTCTGGGGCACAGACCCTTCCGCAGGGGGTGCAGGGCAGGGATTAGATGAGCCTGGGCACCTGAGGGCAGGGGCTGGGAACCACCTTGGTGTGCAGACCATTCCTCGAACATCTGAGCCATGAGCCGCTCCCTTGGCACCTCCAGAGAACACATGTCAGAGAGCTGACTAGATCCGGGGTGGGCCATTTGGGGAGTCCTGTGCACCTCACCACACCCCGCCCTCTTCCCACTTCTGTTCGACACCTCCACCCCACATTTTGGCAGATGACAGACTGGAGAGTAAACAGCAGATGCATCTGGCAATGCATGCAGTGGAGGAAAGAGGACAGAGCACGGGAGGTGGGACAGGGCGAGGTGGAGCTGAGGCACCGAGGCAGTGGATAGCCAGGACGTGCCCGTGGCCAGCAGTGCCTGCAGCGTTCGGCAGAGGGAAGGAGACAAGGCAGAGGGGAGGGGAGGGCTCTGCGTGGTGGGCATGGGACTGGACGCCTCTGGCTCGTAAAGAGTGCCACCGGCTCTGGAGGGTGTGCCAGGTAGGGCTTCCATGCTGTTTAGGCAGGGGTAGGTAGGAACTAGATGGTGGCCAAGGGCAGGTCACCGTCCCTGGCTCAGCTGTCACATCTGCAGAAAGGGACAGGAACAGACACATTTGGCTACTGGCCTCACAGGCAACTTCTAGAGTCTGCGTGGCCGTTTGTCTATACCACAGGCCGTGTCTGGGGGACAGAGCCAGGGAACCCAGGGCATGGCAATGTTCTGAGCAGGGAAAGGTGCACAGGGAGCCGTGGGGACAGTGTAAGCCCCTGGGCCTTAGGACGGGGGCCTCGGTCAGCTCCTCAGGGTCCCCCAGGCGCAGTGCCCGTTGCGTCATTTTGTTGCAAGATGCAGAGCCGCTGGACCGGCACTGCTAATGAGAACACGCGTGTCTTTGCACACACCTGCCTCCCTGGTGTGGGTCCCCAGCAGCTGTCCCTGCAGCGGGAGGCCTTGGTCCAGAGGGTTATTTGGGAAATGGACGCAGGAAGGACAGGTGAGGCTGACAGGCTCGGTCATTCTAGGGACCATGAGAGTTTCGGCTGGCTCAGGTGCCCCTTGCCCCCACCGTTGCCCCTGTTGGTGCCTGCTGGGCCTTCTGTGCACAGAAGTCCTTGGCAAAGGAGAGAGCCAGGCCTGGGGTTGTCAAGGAGAAAGTGTCACCTCCAGTGCTGTGAAGGCCCCAGACTTAGATGGCTTTCAAATGAGTGTCTGTCGGAAGCAGCTCACCCTCCCAGCTTTTTCAGAAACCGAAGAGTAAATTGCTCACGGCTTCTCTAAGTGGCTCGCACACGAAAAACCTAAGTCATTTCAATGGCTGGACCCAGAAAACCGAGCCCTCTCCTCTCCTCCTCCCTGTCTCTGGCCCCCAGTTCTGCTTCAGTTGTGCCGGGGTCTCACTGTCCCCTCAAGACACTGCCCCTGCAGGGAGGCCTTTGTTCCCCTCAGCTGTGTCCCGTAGAGAGGATGCCACCGTCGGACACGCGATAACTGAGCCGGCTGCCACCCTAACCCACGATGGTCAGTAGGTCGTGTGCCATCTGGGGCTACTAGAGCCGGCCCACTGTGTACACCACACGTGCCCGCTGGGTGCTCTGGGCTCTTCTTGCACTCCTGCACTGGCAACCGCTTATCTTTTTGAGCTGGGTCTTAAAGGTAGAGAGGTCTGACCAAGCGGCGGTCACTCACACTGGCGTTCCAACGGAGGGCGTGGCCCATGCAGAGACCGGGGTGGTGTATCTATGTGCTCCTGCCTGCAGACCACGACGGGGCTGGGGAGGGGAGGGCCGCAGGCCACACGGGGCGGGTGGCAGGTGGGTGCTCCAGCCTCTCCCCGGCAGAGGCCCCAAGCTTCGCAGAGGTGAGGAGGCTGTCATTCAGAAAGGTCGCTGCCAGGGAGAAGGGACTCAGAGAAGGGAGCTGTGGCTGTGGCCCCTGCTGCCCTCACCACCAGGCTCCTGCGTTCGAGTGGCCAGGGACCACCTGAACTGCCAGGGGACCTGGGTATGGGGTTGGTGTAGACCGTGTCCTGGCCCTTCCCACGGTGCCGGCTTCACCTCAGTTCCTCCGCACTCTGCTGCTGACCTGGCATTTGCGGTCATGTGCCCTAGTGGCGGCTGCTCAAGCTTGGCTGCCAAGACCCACGGTGTGGTCAGACCGTGTGCAGCTGAGGAGTAAGTTCCTCCCCGGAGGGGGAAAGCCCTCAGGGGTCCGTGTGGCCGTCACTCACCGGGTCATTGGCTGGGGCTGGGAGGGCAAGCCTCTCTGTTGGTTGGCGCATCACACTGGTTTTCTGTGTTCAGAAGAAACCCCTCACGCTGCCCTGTCTCCATCCGTTTGGTCAGGGCCCCACAGGGTGGGGGGCGGAAGTCCATGCAGCCTATGCCTCCTGGACACAGGGTCAGCTAGGAAGGCATGGATGGCCTCTCTTCTGAGCGGTCAGGGCCTTGTGAGCCCGAGGCGGGAGACAGAAGCCTGCCCCGGCCGCCTCAGGCCCTTACTCCCTGGCCCTCGGTCATTTTTGGTTCTAAAGCGTTTGTCTCACCTGCTACCTGAAGAAGGTCCCACCCTCTGGCCCTTGAGGCCCTGAGTACCCAGGAGCTGCTGCCATCAGCACGGATGGGTGGTACCAGGCAGGCGATGGGTGCAGGGTGCTCAGGGAGGGCCAGGTGTGCCTTGGGGCGTGTGAAGTGGGAGCCTGGAGCAGGGAAGCTGAGGCCTGCTCTCGCCCCTGCTGACCACAGCTTGTCTGCCCCCTGGAGACCAGCGGTGCCTGACCCTGGGGTTGTCAGCTCAGTCCTGCCGGGTCCTCCCTCCACCCCATCTGCTGGGAGCGCCTCAAGGGCAGGGTCTGGGCCTGCCAGGCCACAGAGAACACTGGGCGGGTGACAGCTGCCTGTCCCTTCCTGAGCAGTTTGCATGCAGTAGTGCTGGCTTTGCTGCCTGCCCCTGGAGCCATCACTGGCCACCCCGCCTGCTTCAGAGCTGCCCCCGCTGGGGCTTTCTGACATGTCCCCACAGGCGGGGGTGGCCTGCAGTGGCACCGCACCACTTGCCAGGCACTGTGCCTCCCTCCCCATAGGGAGGTGTGCGGTCAGATCAGAGCAGCTGCCAGCGGCCTGTGTTCCCTGGGGTCCCCCCCTGCCCCCCCATCCCCACCCCTGCCCAGGGCAGTGTGAGGGAGGAGGAGAGCAGTGTGAGGGAGGAGGAGGGCAGTGTGAGGGGAGGAGGAGGGCAGTGTGAGGGGAGGTGGAGGGCAGTGTGAGGGAGGAGGAGGGCAGTGTGAGGGAGGAGGAGGGCAGTGTGAGAGGAGCAGAGCAGTGTGAGGGGAGGAGGAGGGCAGTGTGAGAGGAGCAGAGCAGTGTGAGGGGAGGAGGGCAGTGTGAGGGGAGGAGGAGGGCAGTGTGAGGGAGGAGAAGGGCAGTGTGAGGGAAGAGGAGGGCAGTGTGAGGGGAGGAGGAGGGCAGTGTGAGGGAGGAGGAGGGCAGTGTGAGGGGAGGAGGGCAGTGTGAGGGAAGAGGAGGGCAGTGTGAGGGAGGAGGAGGGCAGTGTGAGGGGAGGAGGAGGGCAGTGTGAGAGGAGCAGAGCAGTGTGAGGGGAGGAGGGCAGTGTGAGGGGAGGAGGAGGGCAGTGTGAGGGAGGAGAAGGGCAGTGTGAGGGAAGAGGAGGGCAGTGTGAGGGAGGAGGAGGGCAGTGTGAGGGAGGAGAAGGGCAGTGTGAGGGAGGAGGAGGGCAGTGTGAGGGAGGAGAAGGGCAGTGTGAGGGAAGAGGAGGGCAGTGTGAGGGAGGAGGAGGGCAGTGTGAGGGAGGAGTAGGGCAGTGTGAGGGAAGAGGAGGGCAGTGTGAGGGAGGAGGAGGGCAGTGTGAGGGGAGGAGGAGGGCAGTGTGAGGGGAGGAGGAGGGCAGTGTGAGGGAGGAGAAGGGCAGTGTGAGGGAAGAGGAGGGCAGTGTGAGGGAGGAGGAGGGCAGTGTGAGGGAAGAGGAGGGCAGTGTGAGGGAGGAGGAGGGCAGTGTGAGGGGAGGAGGAGGGCAGTGTGAGGGGAGGAGGAGGGCAGTGTGAGGGGAGGAGGAGGGCAGTGTGAGGGGAGGAGGAGGGCAGTGTGAGGAAGGAGGAGGGCAGTGTGAGGGGAGGAGGAGGGCAGTGTGAGGGGAGGAGCAGGGCAGTGTGAGAGGAGCAGAGCAGTGTGAAAGGAGCAGAGCAGTGTGAGGGGAGGAGGGCAGTGTGAGGGAGGAGGAGGGCAGTGTGAGGGGAGGAGTAGGGCAGTGTGAGGGGAGGAGTAGGGCAGTGTGAGGGGAGGAGTAGGGCAGTGTGAGGGGAGAAGGAGGGCAGTGTGAGGGAGGTGGAGGGCAGTGTGAGGGAGGTGGAGGGCAGGGAGGAGGAGGGCAGTGTGAGGGGAGGAGGAGGGCAGTGTGAGGGAGGAGGAGGGCAGTGTGAGGGGAGGAGGAGGGCAGTGTGAGAGGAGCAGAGCAGTGTGAGGGGAGGAGGAGGGCAGTGTGAGGGAGGAGGAGGGCAGTGTGAGGGGAGGAGGAGGGCAGTGTGAGGGGAGGAGGAGGGCAGTGTGAGGGAGGAGGAGGGCAGTGTGAGGGAGGAGGAGGGCAGTGTGAGGGGAGGAGGAGGGCAGTGTGAGGGGAGGAGGAGGGCAGTGTGAGGGGAGGAGGAGGGCAGTGTGAGGGAGGAGGAGGGCAGTGTGAGGGGAGGAGGAGGGCAGTGTGAGGGAGGAGGAGGGCAGTGTGAGGGAGGAGGAGGGCAGTGTGAGGGAGGAGGAGGGCAGTGTGAGGGAGGAGGAGGGCAGTGTGAGGGGAGGTGGAGGGCAGTGTGAGGGGAGGAGGAGGAGAGTGTGAGGGAGGAGTAGGGCAGTGTGAGGGGAGGAGTAGGGCAGTGTGAGGGAGGAGTAGGGCAGTGTGAGGGGAGGAGTAGGGCAGTGTGAGGGAGGAGTAGGGCAGTGTGAGGGGAGGAGTAGGGCAGTGTGAGGGGAGGAGTAGGGCAGTGTGAGGGAGGAGTAGGGCAGTGTGAGGGGAGGAGTAGGGCAGTGTGAGGGAGGAGTAGGGCAGTGTGAGGGAGGTGGAGGGCAGTGTGAGGGGGGGAGGAGGGCAGTGTGAGGAGGAGGAGGGCAGTGTGAGGGAGGTGGAGGGCAGTGTGAGGGGAGGTGGAGGGCAGTGTGAGGGGAGGAGGAGGGCAGTGTGAGGGGAGGTGGAGGGCAGTGTGAGGGGAGGTGGAGGGCAGTGTGAGGGGAGGAGGAGGGCAGTGTGAGGGGAGGTGGAGGGCAGTGTGAGGGGAGGTGGAGGGCCGTGTGAGGGGAGGAGGAGGGCAGTGTGAGGGAGGAGGAGGGCAGTGTGAGGGAGGAGGAGGGCAGTGTGAGGGGAGGTGGAGGGCAGTGTGAGGGGAGGTGGAGGGCAGTGTGAGGGGAGGAGTAGGGCAGTGTGAGGGGAGGAGGAGGGCAGTGTGAGGGAGGAGGAGGGC
This sequence comes from Macaca fascicularis, assembly GCF_037993035.2. Classification (NCBI taxonomy): domain Eukaryota; kingdom Metazoa; phylum Chordata; class Mammalia; order Primates; family Cercopithecidae; genus Macaca; species Macaca fascicularis. Next base: position 3,272,253 of record NC_088386.1, read on the forward strand.
CGTGTGAGGGGAGGAGGAGGGCAGTGTGAGGGGAGGAGGAGGGCAGTGTGAGGGGAGGAGGAGGGCCGTGTGAGGGAGGAGGAGGGCCGTGTGAGGGGAGGAGTAGGGCAGTGTGAGGGGAGGAGTAGGGCAGTGTGAGGGGAGGAGGAGGGCAGTGTGAGGGGAGGAGGAGGGCAGTGTGAGGGAGGAGGAGGGCAGTGTGAGGGGAGGAGGAGGGCAGTGTGAGGGGAGGAGGAGGGCAGTGTGAGGGAGGAGGAGGGCAGTGTGAGGGGAGGAGGAGGGCAGTGTGAGGGGAGGAGGAGGGCAGTGTGAGGGGAGGAGGAGGGCCGTGTGAGGGGAGGAGTAGGGCAGTGTGAGGGGAGGAGTAGGGCAGTGTGAGGGGAGGAGGAGGGCAGTGTGAGGGGAGGAGGAGGGCAGTGTGAGGGGAGGAGGAGGGCAGTGTGAGGGAGGAGGAGGGCAGTGTGAGGGAGGAGGAGGGCAGTGTGAGGGAGGAGGAGGGCAGTGTGAGGGAGGAGGAAAGCAGTGTGAGGGGAGGAGGAGGGCAGTGTGAGGGGAGGAGGAGGGCAGTGTGAGGGGAGGAGGAGGGCAGTGTGAGGGAGGAGGAGGGCAGTGTGAGGGGAGTAGGAGGGCAGTGTGAGGGGAGGAGGAGGGTAGTGTGAGGGGAGGAGGAGGGCAGTGTGAGGGAGAAGGAGGGCAGTGTGAGGGGAGGAGGAGGGCAGTGTGAGACGAGGAGGAGGGCAGTGTGGGTACACTTCCGTGTTGCCATGGGGAGTTCCTGACGATGGGTCATGGCCCTTCTGGAGCAGCTCCCCCGGGCAGTGAGGGGCCCTGTGGGCTCCTAGGCTGTCTGCCCGGCCTTGGTGCTCCTTGATCTGAGGCCCGCCCACCCACCCCGGCACGGGCAGGAGCCAGGAGGAGGAACCGTCTAAGAATGACTGCAGCCTCCCCAGGGCTGACCCCCCACACACACACACTGGGCACATCCGCAGCTCCCGCCACATTTTACCCACCTGTCCAGTGTCCTGACGCCTCCAGCCCAGCGTCATCGCGAGCCTGGCAAAGACATGCTCCACGCTGGGCTCCTGCCGTGCAGGGGACGGTGGGAGGTGGAGCCGTCCTTGGGTCGTTTGTCCCTTGTGCACGCACCCGTACATACTGTGCAAAGCGCTGGCGTCTTGGGGGACAGCCCGCCAAGTAGAGTCGGAGACTGTGTAAGTCATGGCTTCCCCTGGGGTCCTGGGCTGGATGGTCCACTGGGCCCAACCACCAGGCCTTGGCAGGACCCTGGGACTGGGACTGGAGGTGACCCTCCCTGACCCCTGCCCCACCCTCTGCTCCTGCTGAGTGGCTCCTTGGGTGGCACCGTGCCCAGGCTGTAAACAGCTGGCGAACACTGCTGGTCTCAGGCGGCTGTGGCTCTGGGACCTCCCTGGATGAGGTATTGGCGGCTTTACCCACCAGCAGGAAAAGTCAGGTTGTCCCTCCAGAGGAGCCAGGCCAGGCACTGCAGGGCGCCGTGGTGGTCACCCTGGGGAGCCGTGTGACCGTGGCGTGCTCCTTGGCATCTCTGATACCGGGTTTTGAAACGGCTGTTGGAGAGCTAAATGCAGGCGTTGGTTGGCCTCGGAGGTGAAGCCCAGACCCCTGCAGTGGGGACTTTGACTCCAAGCAGCCCTGGTAGCACCCCTCATGCTGCCACAGCCCTCACCTCCTCTCCCCGTCTCCTTGCAGGAAGTTCTACTACATCACCCTGCTACGAGACCCCGTGTCCCGCTACCTGAGTGAGTGGCGGCACGTGCAGAGGGGTGCCACGTGGAAGACGTCGTTGCACATGTGTGACGGGCGCACGCCCACGCCCGAGGAGCTGCCGCCCTGCTACGAGGGCACGGACTGGTCGGGCTGCACGCTGCAGGAGTTCATGGACTGCCCGTACAACCTGGCCAACAACCGCCAGGTGCGCATGCTGGCCGACCTGAGCCTGGTGGGCTGCTACAACCTGTCCTTCATCCCCGAGGGCAAGCGGGCCCAGCTGCTGCTTGAGAGCGCCAAGAAGAATCTGCGGGGCATGGCCTTCTTCGGCCTGACCGAGTTCCAGCGCAAGACGCAGTACCTGTTCGAGCGGACGTTCAACCTCAAGTTCATCCGGCCCTTCATGCAGTACAACAGCACGCGGGCGGGCGGCGTGGAGGTGGACGAGGACACCATCCGGCGCATCGAGGAGCTCAACGACCTGGACATGCAGCTGTATGACTACGCCAAGGACCTCTTCCAGCAGCGCTACCAGTACAAGCGGCAGCTGGAGCGCAGGGAGCAGCGCCTGAGGAGCCGCGAGGAGCGCCTGCTGCACCGGGCCAAGGAGGCGCTGCCGCGGGAGGACGCTGACGAGCCGGGCCGCGTGCCCACCGAGGACTACATGAGCCACATCATTGAGAAGTGGTAGTGGCGGTGGTGGCCACGGGGAGGCCTCTTGGGGGGTGTGGGGGGTAAAACAGGACAGACAACAGGTCCACCCAAGACTGTCACGGGGAGACTGTCCCACACCTGCTCCACAGAGATAGCTGCGTCCTGAAAATAAACAGAACAGGGACATAGTGGGGCTGGGCGGGGATGGGGGCTTGAGGAACCGACAGGTGCAGCCAGTGGGTCAGAGGAAAGCATGCTCGGAGGATGCCATGGGCAGGGCAGGGCCTCCAGAGCAGGGGTTGTGCCTGCTCTCCTGGCCCCCTTGGATTTATCACGAAAACTGAAGGTTTGCACAAGAGACAAGGACAGCAGAAAGTGGACCTGCCAGGCCAGGAGTGTGTCCCTCACCAGCTATGCACACGGCACTCGCTCTTAGCTCCTCTGTCCAGGCTACTAGGAGTGAGACCAGCTTCTGGCAACTGCCCCAGCTCCAGGCCATCCATAGGCCCTCCCCTTCTGGCTGCCCCCGATGCCCCAAGGCCTGGGGAGCCCCCAGCTCACCCATGTGTAGCTCCCTCAAGGTCAGGGCCCACCCCATGTGAGGCAGAGAAGACTCGAGTCCAGCCCCCAGGAAGCCCACTCCGCTCTGGTCCATGGTCCTGCTTCATGCTTTGGGTCAGGAGGCCAAAGCTGATGTTCAGGCCCCACCCTCTTCCCACAGTCCTCAGACCAAGGAGGGGTTTGGGGAGTGGGCCCAAGCTGTATTGCCGGCCTTCCGTGGGCCGACTGGCAGCCCAGGAGTGGGGAGGCTTTGACCGGAGATGCTGCCACTTGTGCCTGAGTCCCTGGCTGGCCTTTGGGGGTGACCACCCAGGCAGACCTGGCTCAGACTGGAAGGGCTGGGGACCGAGCACTCCCCTGCCTCTGTTCTTTCTGACCCACTGGGATTTGCTAGCAGGCTGCCCCAGCCCCATCACCAAGACACGTACTCAAGAGCTCAAATACCACTGCTGCCACCAGCGTGTGGATTAAGTTCATCAGGCCTCCATGGGCTGGAGCGTGGGACCGTAGCCCCTGCCCAGGAGCCATACCCTCGGACCACAGTGGCTCTGGATGGCCAGGAATGGGGACTTGAGCGTTCAGATTCTCAACTAGCCTTGACAAAACAGCTGTAGGTGGCCTCCCTGACACCAGGTACTCAGCCCTCCCCACCCTGGCTCTCCTTGCGTTTCCCCGAGCTGCCCACCCCCTGGCAAAAGGCTGGCCAAGCTCTGTTCCCAGCAGCCCCACAGGGTTCCCCACTGGCTGCAGTGGCCCTAGTAAAAGCCATGTTGCATATCCGCTGTAAGCACGTGCCCTGTGCCCTATCCCCACCCCTTATGCCCTAGGAGGCCAGGCTGGTGTCTCTAGGAGGGCCCCCGCAGGCGCCCTGGGTCCCCCAGAGGGCAGACGGGTGTGCTCAGGCCGCAGGCTGACTCCGATGCGGGGCAGTGGGCTCTGCAAGCCGCCTGGCTGGGGTTGGCAGGGGCCCTTTCTCCTGCCCCAGCTTTCACTCGGCCACCGCAGCTGCCCCACTGTGGGGTAGAGATGTGAGTCACCACGGGCTTGGGAGCAAGCGCCTTCTGCAGCACAAGAAGGCGAAGGTGTGGTCAGATGAGGCTGCTACCCCTGGAGGTGTGGCATACGGCCCCACCCTCAGGCCTCCTACGCTGGCCCCATTTTACTTTGGGGTCCAAGGACAGGGCAGTCAACAGGGTAGGGTGGGCAGCGTGCTGGCGCAGGGGCACCTCCCTGGGTGGATGCATCGCACTAAGGAAGTGAGTGCCAAGGGGATGCAGTGGTGTGGTTCTTTCAAAGGGAGGTCAGGGTCAATGGGAATCTGCTCGGACACTCGACACTGGGGTGGGTGCACTCCTGGGAGGAGCATGTTCGGGGAGCCTGGGGTCTTGCACAAGCCACATGGGGCACCTTGGCCTGCTGGCAGGAGGTGGACACCCAGCCAGAGGCCTGGCTCAAGGTGGCCTCACCTGGCCACGGGCGTCCTGGGTGCACAGGCCCGAGCGCAGGTTGTTTTGTACATATTGGAGTATGTGTTAACTTACGCCCCGCAGCCCAACTCACACGGAAGCACGGGTCTCGTCTCAGTCTCCGCTGCGTTTGGAAAGCAGTCTCGGGCCCGCGCCAGGCTGAGGTGTCCCGAGGTGGTGGCAACTGGCAGTGCCCTCAGCCCCCGAGTCTCCAGCCTGGCACTTCCCGTTCAGGCCACCTGCTTTGGGTCAACGGTTCCTTGGCCAGCAGCATCTCCTAAATTGTAAGAACTCTGTCCCCCAGGGCCCTCCCAGGGCTGCGAGGACGGAAGCAGGCAGGCAGTGGAGCTAACAGCTTAGTCACCAGGACCCCCAGGCCTGCAAACGTCCCTTCCTGGAGGGGGAAGCCAGGAACAGCAGAACTGCCCACGAAACAAGGCTGTGAACTTTTCGGGAACTGGAACTGTTTAACTTGAACCCAGGATCGTTTAAAGCTTTATTTATTTATAGCTTCTTAAAAAAAAGTGTTGAGAAGAAATGTTTTGGTTATTCATAACAAAAAAAAATGAGTTGATGATGGAAAAGCAAGTCATAATCATCTAATTGTTTTTGTCTAGGTCGAGAATGAATGTTAGCCGATGAAATAAACTCTGACAAGGAGTGGTGGGTGTGCTGTGGTCTCTGCGGCATAGCTGCCCCTCCCAGTGGGGGTCTCACACCGAGTCCCAAGGGCGGGGTGCGTGGCACAGGTGCAGGGGGCTCAGTGAGGACAGTCACATGAAGGCATTCTGAGGCCGGGCGCGGTGGCTCAAGCCTGTAATCCCAGCACTTTGGGAGGCCGAGACGGGCGGACCACAAGGTCAGGAGATCGAGACCATCCTGGCTAACACAGTGAAACCCCGTCTCTACTAAAAAATACAAAAAAAAAAAAAAAAAAACCTAGCCGGGCAAGGTGGCGGGCGCCTGTAGTCCCAGCTACTTGGGAGGCTGAGGCAGGAGAATGGCATGAACCTGGCTAACACAGTGAAACCTCGTCTCTACTAAAAAATACAAAAAAAAAAAAAAAAAACTAGCCGGGCAAGGTGGCGGGCGCCTGTAGTCCCAGCTACTTGGGAGGCTGAGGCAGGAGAATGGCATGAACCCGGGAGGCGGAGGTTGCAGTGAGCTGAGATCCGGCCACTGCACTCCAGCCTGGGTGACAGAGCGAGACTCCGTCTCAAAAAAATAAAATACAAAATAAAATAAGGCATTCTGAAAGAAAAAATGGGACTTTGTCATCACCATAAAGAGTAACCATTTATTCATCATCAGTGACAGTATTTGGGAAGAACACCCAGCTGAGAGGGAGGCAGGTGCCACTGAGTTACATTCCCATTAACCTCTTCCCTCCCTGTCTTTTGAAATTTTGAAAGATTTCAAATGACAAAGAGGGTGGAGGAATAGTTGATGGACACCCACATGCTCTTAGCCTAAATTCTTCACCTTCTTTTATCCTGTGCCCACACTTTCTCATACACGCACACATGCGCACGCCTGTCTGAAACATCTGAAAGTAGATTGTGATCATCACAATACCGCACTTCTAAATCCATCAGCTCGTGTCTCCTAAGGACGTTCTGCCACAAAACTCAACCCTGTTATCCCAGCCCCCAAATTTTCTAACAATACAATATTTTCCAATATCCAGATCTTCCGCTTGTCCTAGAGATGTTTTCGGAGCATTTCGTAGCCCCAGGACCACACGATCCTCTGTGTGCCTCTCCTGTCTCCTTGAATGGAGGAGAGAGTCTCGGCCACCCCTTCTTTTTTCCCATCTTTCTTAGGACTGACTTATTTGACTAATACGGGCCAGTTGTCTTAAAAGGTCTGCACATGCAAGTTTCCCAGTGGTCAGATTTGGTGACACTGGGCAGGAAGGCCCTCGGGCGAGGCACCTTCTGTCAGCCCAGGTGTCTTCTGGCTCTGTTCCCTGGATGAGGGAAGTCCAGCCTCCCCACTGGGGCCCTGGGGAAACCCAACCATAATGGTCACCTGCCAGCTCGTATCTGCCACCATCCCAGTGACAAAGGTCACCGTGGTGTTTCTAGGAGGGTAAAGGCTTGTACTCGCCACCATCCCAGTGACAAAGGTCACCAGGATGTTTCTGGGAGGGTCATGGCACAAGTAGGGCAGGAGTCAGAATGCGCCAGAAGGAGGCTGGGCGCAGTGGCTCACACCCAGCACTCTGGGAGGCTGAGGCAGGCAGATCACTTGAGGTCAGGAGTTCAAGACCAGCCTGGCCAACATGGTAAAACCCTGTCTCTACCAAAAACATAAAAAAATCATCCAGGCGTGGTGGCGGCGCCTGTAATCCTAGCTACTGGAGAGGCTGAGGCAGGAGAATCGCTTGAACCCAGGAGGCGGAGGTTGCAGTGAGCCGAGATCGTGCCACTGCACTCCAGCCTGGGCAACAGAGCGAGACTCCATCTCCAAAAATAAATTAATAAATGAAGTCCACCTGAGCCAAAGACCCAGGAGGCTCGGGTCTGCCCCCTGCCCAGCCCTCATCCCCACTTCCTGCCCACTGCCACAGAGTCCCGTGAGCGTCAGGCTCACCCGATTCTCCGAGGTCCCCTACCCCCTTCTATCCTGCCAGGGAAGTCCACATCTGTCCTTGCTCCTGGGCCTCTGGGTTTGGACAAAGGCAGCGCCTCCACCACCCAGCCTCATGGCCAGCACCACATGCCTCATCCCTCCTGCCCCGGCGTTCCGTCTTCACACAAGAGGCTCCAGCCATGGCCAGCCACGGCCCCATCCCTGGACGGGCCTACTGGGCCTGCTCCCCACTGCTCCCCCTTGGGCTTCATGCCAAAGCCATCAGGCCAGTATCAGTCCTCACACCCTGCTCAGCTGGGGGCACCTCTGCACACAGCGCTGGGTTCTCTTCCTCGGGGAAGCTGGGCCCCCACGACCCCTATGTAGGTGTGGTCTCCCAGGTGCCTGGCTTGGGGCCCCTGGTCCCCTTCATTGTGGCACAGAGAGGAGCCCATCCTCAGGCCACCCTCGTAAAGGTGGGAGCCCCAAGACCTCTCCTGGGAGTGTACACCTGGACTTGGGGAGCTTCCAGACTAGGAGGATTCGGGGGGCACACAGTGTATTCATGACATGAGAACGCCTTCCTAGGAGGGCCTCACCTCAGGGCTCAAACGACACCCCTACAGGGAGAGCCTGGGTCTGGCTCCCCTGACATGTATCGGCAGCAGCAGAGAAACCTGCAGGAGTCGCTTTGTCAGATCAGGTCTTGGGTTCCAAGTGGACCGCTGGCTGCTGTTCGCTCCTGTGCCTCCATTTCCTTCTCTGTGAAATGGGAAAGCTGGGCCAGGCACAGTGGCTCACGCCTGTAATCTCAACACTTTGGGAAGCCTAGGCAGGCGGGTCACCTGAGGCCAGGAGTTCGAGACCAGCCTGGCCAACATGGCAAAACCCCATCTCTACTAAAACTATAAAAAATTAGCCAAGAGTGGTGGCGGGCGCCTGTCATACCAGCTACTCGGGAGACTGAGGCAGGAGAATCACTTGAACCCAGGAGGCAGAGGTTGCAGTGAGCCAAGATCATGCTACTGCACTCCAGCCAGGCAACAGACTTCATCTCAAAAAAATAAAAAAATAAAAAAATAAAAAATAAGGGAAGGCTGCCGTGAGGATCCGGCTGAGGATCCGGCTGCATCGGGGGAGCCAGGCCTGGCCCTACACCTGCCCACAAAGGCGGACGAAACATGGACCACAAATGAGCCACCTGGGGGCCTTGTTGAACGCACAGAATCCTGGCCCCACCCACTGCCTTGCAGGTGCCAAGCAAAACCACGTGGGCCCAGCCCCTCCTATGGGCACACGGACGCACTGTCCCTCTCTCCCCTCTTTCTTTCCCCGAAAGGGCCATGACAGTTTACCACGCAACCCTGCCTGGCCCTGCCATCCTGCTCCCAGCCCCACACTGAGAGGACGCCTGTCTGCCTCCCTCCTGCCAGCCCTGCTGCCTCTCACTGGCCTCCAGCTCTGTCTGCACGAACACTCCCAGCTCAGCCCCGGGCCTCGGGCTTCAGGTGGGACCTGGGCTCCTGGGGCAGATCCAGAGGAGGGTCTGAATTCACTACTAAAATTCACTACTGAATTCTCTACTAAAAATACAAAAACTTAGCCGGGCGTGGTGACGGGCACCTGTAGTCCCAGCTACTCGGGAGGCTGAGGCAGGAGAATGGTGTGAACCCAGGAGGCGGAGTTTGCAGTGAGCCGAGATCGCGCCACCGCACTCCAGCCTGGATGACAGAGCCAGACTCCATCTCAAAAAAAAAAAAAAAAAAAAAAAAACCACCTACATCCTGTTCAGTCAGTCATCCCCCTAGCAGGGACAGGACATTCACACATGGTCCCCCTCACCCCGCCTTGTAGAGGGGTCATTGGTCTCGCCAGGACCGCCAGCCTCTGCCCTCAGCAGCTCCACTGCAGGCGTGTCCAGGGCGGCCGGAACTCAGAGTCTAGTCTCTTGGCTCCGGCGAGACACAGAGACCCCTCTGATGCCCTGCTCTGAGCCCCCACCTCAGCCCCAGGTCCCCCTTGCACCTCAGCCGTGTCTGAGCGCCCACAGCCGTGTCTACTGCACTGCACCCCGCCAGGCCTGCCAGACGCCCCACGCAGGATTCCAGGTGGATGCCACGCCCGCCTCCCAGCGCCTGGCCCCGGCAGAGGCCACAGCCGTGGAGGGCTGAGGTGGGGTGTCTTCCCTTTCACCTGTGCCCCCAGACTTCCCCACCCCTCGCACATTCTCACTGTCCCCTGCGACAGGGCGTCCTCACTGCGCCGTCCGCCCACCCCACACACTGTGGCTCCTCGGAACTCTGTGATTTCTATGCAAGAGGAAGCCCGGGGACTTTGGAAAACACTTTTCTTTCTCAAACAAAAAGCCAGGCATTCAAGACCAGCCTCTCCAAGACTCCAGGGAGTCGGCCTGGAGCCGCGTGGCTCAGGCTCAGGAACGCCTCTTTGTTCCCCGCGGTGCCCGCCCAGCCCAGAAGCCGCAAAGGCCGGGCCCCAGGCTGGGGAGCACCAGGCAATGTGGTTCATGAGGCTGAGCGGCTGGGCTCACTGCTGCACTGCGTCCTCTGCCTCGGGCGCAGGAAGAGCTGGACGGGGCCCTCGGCTCCGGGAGGAGGACTCCAGGAGAGCTGGCTGAGCTAACAAAGGCCGCCTGTGTGACTCATGCGCTTGCTTAGGAAGCGGCCCTGCGCAGCCTGGCTGCAGCTTCTGAGATTCACCCAGAGGTGCCGCTGGGGAAGCGGCCTGAAGTCGGTCCCTTTCCGGCGGGCACTCCATGAAGGCGGGGGTTTTTCAACCTGGAATATCGGAAACTCAGGCATGGTGGCAGAGCCTGCTAGCTGTGCCTTGGTAGGCGTTCTTCCCTCCTTTCTTAGCGGTAGAACCACTACGTATCAGCGGTGACACAGCCAGCCAGGATCAAGACTACAATTCCCAGCCCCCTTTACAATGACCTGTGCTGTCACTACACCCTGTGGCCACCAGTGTGCAAGAGGAAATGTTCCTTTCCGCTCTGGGAGACAATCCTGAAACAGAAGTAACTTCCTCCCTTTCTCCTACTGAATGGCTACAATGAGGATGTGATGACTGGAGCTCAAGCAGCCATGTTGGACCATGAAGTAGATGCCATGTGGTGAGGGTGCTCGAGCAACAAGATAGGTCCTTGATGATTGTGGAACCACCCTAATAGCTGTGGGATGCCTACCTTAAGACTTTATCCATGTCAAATAGAAATGTGTGTTCTGGCCAGGTGCGGTGGCTCACATCTGTAATCCCAGCATTTTGGGATGCCAAGGCAGGTGGATCACCTGAGGTCAGGAGTTCAAGACCAGCCTGACCAATATGGTGAAACCCCGTCTCTACTAAAAATACAAAAATTAGCTGGGAGTGGTGGTGCACACCTGTAGTCCCAGCTACTCAGGAGGCTGAGGCAGGAGAATCGCTTGAACTTGGGAGGTAGAGGTTGCAGTTAACTGAGATCATGCCACTGCACTCCAGCCTGGGTAAGAGAGTGAGACTCTGTCTGAAAAAACGAAAGAAAGAAAGAAAGAAATGTGTACCTTGTTAAGGCCAGTGTCACTTGGGGTTTCTGTCACTCTCAACTGAACCACTAAAGATCAAATTCCTACAAAGAGCACAGCTGGAGGCTGCAGCCCATGTAATAACACCTTCTTTCCACCAACTACGCAAGACACTGCTGCTGTTCCTGGCTTCGTTTATGTGCAAGTGTTAAAAGGCCCAGAGAGGGGAAAGGAGCTTTTGCCTTTTGTACCTTTTGATTTTTGAAACATGTGAATGAGGCCGGATGGAGTGGCCCACACCTATAATCCCTGCACTTTGGGAGGTTTGAGAGGATTGCTGAGGCCAAGAGTTCCAGACCAAGCTGGGCAACATAGCAAGACCTCGTCTCTACAAAAAAATAAAATAAAATTAGACAGCAGAGGTGATGCATGCCTGTAATCCCAGCTACTTGGGAAGCTGAGGCGGGAGGATCACTTGAGCTGAGGAGTTGGAGGTTGTCATGAGCCGAGATCGAGCCACTTCATTCCAGCCTGGGCGAGAGAATGAGACCCTGTCTCACAAAAAAGAAAGGAAGGGAAAGCAACGGGAGGGGAGGGGAGGGGAGGGGGAGGAGAAAGAAAAGAGAAAAAGAAAAGAGAGAGAGAAAGAAAGAGAAAGGAAGGAAGGAAGGAAGGAAGGGAGGAAGGGAGGGAGGGAGGGAGAGAGGGAGGGAGGGAGGGAAGGAGGGAAAGAGAAGATGAAGACAATGACGTTATGTTTGAATTACCCATTCAAAACATAAATCGCTGGAAATAAAAGCAAATGCAAAATGGAAGGGAAGATAAACACTAAATTCGTGACAGGAATTTTCTCAAAATTGCAAAATGGGGACTTCTCAGGTTGGAGGAATAAGGGAACATCAACTTTATCTGTAACAGTTTACATATTTTCATTAGAAAATAAGACAAATAAGGACAGCAATCATCACCTCTGAGTGATTTTATAAATTTATAAAAATTTATAAATTTATAAATCTATTAATCAATAAGTATAAATATTGGAATCATAAATATGTATATATCTTATATAACAATAGTATATATTAACAATATAAATACATAAATACGTACTAAGGATACACGTTGTTCTTTGGACTTTCCTGTGTGGTTATGTGTCTCAAAATAAAGTCATAATTTGAATAAGCCTGCCTGTGAGGCCAGCACAGAAGCCTGGGCTACCTCAAGCTACCCGCTCCCGAAACAGAAAGGGATCTGGCACCCACAGCCAGGTCCAAGCACTCCCAGGACATGGACAGAGGCCAGGCTGGTTGGCACCTCCTGGGTGGCCAGGTGCCATGAAGGCAGGGGAGACCAGGGACACGGGCTTTAAGCCGTGGCACATCGTGTTGCTGGATTAATCATAGAGCAATGGTGACACTGGTCCTGGTTCCCCCAGGGTGGGCCCACCTTCCCCCACACATCTGTTTTGTCCCCTTTCACAAGAGCCCCCAAGACCGGCTGCCACAGCCCTACCACACACAGCGTTGCTGGGTGAGGGGAAGTCCACTGAGCCAGCAACGTGGAGGCGGACACCTTGGGGGAAAGGGCCCTGCCTCCCAGCCACAGGGATTGGCCGTGTTGTGGTCACATGACACAAGCAGAACCAATCAGATCACTGCCCAGGATTTCTTATTTTTTTATTTTTTTCAGATGGAGTCTTGGTCTGTCCCCAGGCTGGAGTGCTGTGGCATGATATCGGCTCACTGCTACCTCCACTACCTGGGTTCAAGCAATTCTCATGCCTCAGCCTCCCAAGTAGCTGGGATCACAGGTGCGTTACCAAGCCCAGCTAATTTTTTTTTTTTTTTTTTTTTTTTTTTTTTTTTTTTGTATTTTTAGTAGAGAGAAAGTTTGGCTATGTTGGCCAGGCTGGTCTCGAACCCCTGACCTCAGGTGATCCACCCACCTTGGCCTCCCAAAGTGCTGGGATTACAGGCATGAGCCACCGGGCCTGACCTGGGACTTTAGATTCTTGATTTGAATCTTTTCCTCTTCTCTAATGGAAACATTTCTTGCTGTACATTTGCCTCTCAACACTGCTTAAGCTGCCTTCTATAAATTTTACTGTTACATTTTTATTCTTAGTTCAATGTTTAAATTTCATTTAAATTTTAAATTTCATTTTAAACCTTCCTATTTAACTCATGGATTACTCAGAACGACATTGTTTAGTTCTCAAATATTGGGAGATTTTTCTGTTATCTTTCTGTTATTGATTTCTATTTTATTTCATTGTGGTCAGAGAACATGCTCTGCATGATTTCAATTCTTTTAAACTTGTTGAGATTTATCACCCAGTATATGGTCTGTCTTGGTATATGTTCCATGGACACTTGAAAAGAAGGTATATACTGCTGTTGTTTTATAAATGCCAATTAAGTCTGTTTGTTGTTGAATTCTTCTACATCCTTGCCAATTTCTGTCTAGCTGTTCTATCAATTTTTGAGAGAGGGACATTAAAGATTCTAACTATAATTGTGGATTTATCTATTTCTCTTTTCTCAGTTTTGTTTCACATATTTTATAACTGTCTTGTCTGGTGCATAAACATTTAAAATTACAATGCCTTCCTGGTGGATTTTGACCGGTTTAGCATTATATACTATCCCACACTATCTCTGGTAATTGTCTGTGCTCTGAAGTTTGCCTTCTGATATTAATATTGTCACTCCTGCTTTCTTTTGATTAATCTTTACATGATATATCTTTTTTCATCCTTTTACTCTCAACTTGCCTATATTGTTTTATTGTTGCTGTTTTTGGTTTTTTTGTTTGGTTGGTTTTGTTTGGTTTTTTGCTTTTTTTTTTTTTTTTTTTTTTTTTTTTGAGACGGAGTCTCGCTCTGCCGCCCAGGCTGGAGTGCAGTGGCCGGATCTCAGCTCACTGCAAGCTCTGCCTCCCGGGTTCATGCCATTCTCCTGCCTTAGCCTCCCAAGTAGCTGGGACTACAAGCGCCCGCCACCTCGCCCAGCTAGTTTTTTGTATTTTTTAGTAGAGACGGGGTTTCACCGTGTCAGCCAGGATGGTCTCGATCTCCTGACCTCGTGATCCACCCGTCTCGGCCTCCCAAAGTGCTGGGATTATAGGCTTGAGCCACCGCGCCCGGCCAGTTTTTTGCTTTTTGAGACATGGTCTTGTTTCCTCACCCAGGCTGGAGTGCAGTGGCACAATCATAGCTCACTGCAGCCTCTACCTCCAGGGCTCAAGTGATCCTCCCACCTCAGCCTCCCAAGTACATGGGACCACAGGCACATGCTGCTACACCTAGCTAATTTTTGCATTTTTTGTAGAGATGGGGTTTCACCATGTTGCCCAGGCTGGTCTCAAACTCCTGGCCTCAAACAATCCTCCTTGCCTCAGCCTCCCAAAGTGCGGTGATTACAGGTGTAAGCTACCACACCCAGCCAGCTTATACTGTTTTATTTGAAGTTAGTTTCTTGTAAGCAACACAGAACTGAGGGATGTTTTTTCATCCACATTTCCTTTGTCTTTTAATTGGTATATTTATACCGCTTACACGTAATATAATTATTGATATGTTAGGTAGGGCTTAAGTCTAACATTTTATATTTTGTTTTCTGTTTGTCCTCTTTTTTCATTTTTCTATTTTGTTTTTCTTGCCTTGGTGTGGCTTGGCTGAACAATTCTTTAGAATTCTATTTTCATTTATCTGTAGTGTTTTTGAGTGTATCTCTAGATACAGCTTTTTTAGTGGTTGCTCTACTATTACATAAGTATACACAATTTATCACAGTCTACTAGTGTCATCATTTTACCAGTTTGCATACAGTATAGAAACCTTACCTCCCTTTTTTCTCCACCATTTATAATTACCTTAATAAATACTTCTTCTACATACACTGAGAACCACATCAATGTTACAATTTTTGCTTCAACCATCAGATACAATTTGGAAACTCAAGAAGAGAAAAGCCTATTGTAGTCACCCAAATTTTTGCTTACCATGTTCTTTATTCCTTCCTGGTGTTTCGGGGTTCCTTATTTTATTGTTTCCTTTCTGTTTAGAGACTTTCCTTTAGCCACTCTTTTAGGGTAGGTGTGCTCATGACCACCTCTCCTGGTTTTCCTTCATCTGAGAATGTCTTGGTTTATTCCTGAAAGATCTGGGGAGCAGGGGTAGTAATGAGATTTTGGGTTGACAATTCCTTTCTTTCAGCACTTGAAAAAAAATTATGCCACTTTCTCCTGGCTTCCATGATTTCTGATGAGAAATACACTGTCATTTCAATGTTTTCTTCCTCTAGGGGTAATTTGTTGTTTTCTCTGGCTACTTATTAAGATTTTTTTTTTATCTTATGTGTTCAGAAGTTTAATTATGATGTATCTTGGAGTGGATTTCTCTGAACTTATCCTGTTGGGCATTCATTCAGCTTCTTGAATACATAAGTTTATGTCTCTTGCCAAATTTGAGAAGTTTTCAGCCATTATTTCATCACATACTTTGCCAACTCCACCCTCTTTCTTCTCTCCCTCCAGGAGTTGGATGGTATTAATGTAAGATCTTGTTATAGGCCCACAAGGTTCTGCTCATTTTTTAAAGCTCTGCTTTTAATCCCTGTTTTCAGATTGGGTAACTCCTTTTGTTCTGTCTTCCGGTTCATCAGTTCATTAGTTCTTTCTTCTGTCCCCTCCATTTGCTATTGAGACCATCGGCTGAGATTTTTACTTCAGTTATTGTGTTTTCAATTCTGAAATTTCCATTTGGTTCTTGTTTGTTTGCTTGTTTTTGCTTTTTGAAAGACAGTCTTGCTCTGTTGCTCAAGCTGGAGTGCAGTGGTATGATCTTGGCTCCTGCAACCCCTGTCTCCCAGCTTCAAGCAATTCTCATGCCTCCCAAGTAGCTGGGACTACAGGCGTGTGCCACCACACCTGGTTCATTTTTGTATTTTTAGAAGAGACAGGGTCTTGCTGTATTTCCCAGGCTGGTCTCGAACTCCTGGCCTCAAGCGATCCACCTGCCTTGGCCTCCCAAAGCACTGGGATTACAGACGTGAGCCACTGCACCCAGCCTGGTTCTTCTTTATAGCTTCTATTTCTTTGCTGAGACGTTCTATTTTATCCTGTGTTTCCAGAGTGCTCATAATTATTCATTGAAGCATTTTTATCATGGCTGTTTTAAGAATTATTGTCAAACTTCTCAAATAATTCTGACATCCCTGTCATCTTGGTATTGGCATCTACTGATTGTCTTTTTTCATTCCGCTTCAGATGTTCCTGGTTCCTGATATGATGAGTGATTTTCTGTTGAAATATGGACATTTTTCCTAAGACTCTGGATCTTATTGAATCCTTCTGTTTCAGCTTCCAGTCACTGGCATGGCTCTGGAGGTGAAACAGGGGAGGCGCTGATGCTGTCCCAGCACTTCCAGGTGTAGATGCAGGTTCCTCGCTTGGCTCTCCTGACACCTGAGGTGAGGGGCTCAATGTTACTGAAACCTGGGAGGGGCCCATAACCAGCCACTGGGGATAGAAGTCCCAGTCCCCTATTTGGCCTTCTCTGACACCATCCCAGCAGACGTTGAGGTGCTTTGTTATAGTTTAGGATCTCACCTTGGCCTTTGCTGGTGGGGGTTCGGGGGACTACAGATTTTTCTGTGGTGTTCAGCGGGGTTAGAATGGTTACTGCCTGAGACTTTTCTGTTCTGGTAGGCGACACCTTTCCTGGTCTTTGGACTAAGATAGCAGACTTTCGGCCGGGCGCGGTGGCTCAAGCCTATAATCCCAGAACTCTGGGAGGCTGAGACGGGCGGATCACGAGGTCAGGAGATCAAGACCATCCTGGCTAATACGGTGAAACCCCGTCTCTACTAAAAAAATACAAAAAACTAGCCGGGCGTGGTGGCGGCACCTGTAGTCCCAGCTACTCGGGAGGCTGAGGCAGGAGAATGGCGTGAACCCGGGAGGCGGAGCTTGCAGTGAGCTGAGATCCGGCCACTGCACTCCAGCCTGGGCGACAGAGCGAGACTCCGTCTCAAAAAAAAAAAAAAAAAAGATAGCAGACTTTCTTGGGGTTTTAGTTTTTCCTATGTCCATGAGCATTTCTGGGTTGCCAGCTGCTTCTCCTCCAAGTCTGGGACACATGAGGCCAAAAAGAAAACCCAGGGACTCACCACTATTTCATTGGATATGATTTGACTCTGTGTCCACATCAAATCTCACCTTGAATTGCAGTTCCCATAATCCCCATGTGTCACAGGAGGGACCCAGTGGAAGGTAACTTAATCATGAGGGCCGTTACCATCATGCTGTTCTTGTGATAGTGAGTTCTCATGAGATCTGATGGTTTTATTAATATAAGGGGCTTTTCCTTGGCCAGGCGTGGTGGCTCATGCCTGTAATTCCAGCACTTTGGGAGGCCTAGGCAGGCAGATCACCTGAGGTCGGGAGTTCGAGACCAGCCTGACCAACATGGAGAAACCCCATCTCTACTAAAAATACAAAATTAACCGGGCGTGGTGGCACATGCCTGTAATCCCAGCTACTCGGGTGGCTGAGGCAGGAGAATCGCTTGAACAAGGGAGGCGGAGGTTGCGGTGAGCCAAGATTGCGTCATTGCACTCCAGCCTGGGCAACAAGAGTGAAACTCCATCTCAAAAATACATATATATATATATATAATTATATATAGATTATATAGATACACACACATACACATATATATATATGGATATGTGGGGCTTTTCCGCTTTTACTCGGCACTTCTTCCTGCCATCATGTGAAGAAGGATGTGTTTGCCACCCCTTCTGCCCTGATTGTAAGTTTCCTGAGGCCTCCCCAGCCCTGAAGAACTGAGTCAATTAAACCTCTTTCCTCTGTAAATCTTGGGTATGTCTTTATTAGCAGCATGACAATGGATTAATACATCATTCCTTGGGTCTCAAGGTCCCTAGCTGGTCTATCTTCTCTCCACCTTTCAGAGTATATACATGATGGACAGAGTTTTTAGTTTTACGTAGCAGGAGGAGGGGAAAGCATGTCTACTCCACATTCCCATATTACCAGAGGTGTAAGTTTCCTATCTAGAAGACTTTTATTTTAATCAACTCACCTTTAGGACATGGTTGGGTTTTTTTGGTTTGTTTTTTGTTTTTTTGAGATGGAGTCTCGCTCTTGTTGCCCAGGCTGGAGTGTGATCTCGGCTCACTGCAGCCTCTGTCTCCCAGGTTCAAGAAATTCTCCTTCCACAGCCTCCTAAGTAGCTGGGATTATAGGCAAGCGCTACCGCATCTGGCTAATCTTTTTGTATTTTTAGTAGAGACGGGGTGTTACCACATTGGCCAGGCTGGTCTCAAACTCTTGGCCTCAGGTGATCCGCCCGCCTCGGCCTCCCAAAGTGCTGGGATTATAGGCATGAGCCAACGCACCCAGCCTGGGACATGGTTATTCTTACCCCAGGACAGGCATCCACATTTCCTTTGGTCAATTCAGGGAGGCTCCACTCAGAAGGCCCTTTCTCACGGTCACTGAGAAAGTGGCTCTGCGGCCATAAATAATGACCATGTCAGATCTTTGCTGCTCCCACCCTCAGCCAACAAACCCTGCCTCAGGTCAGCACGTGCAGCAACCATTGGCTGCAGCATCCCACCGTCTGGCTGGGCCCTCCTGACATGCTGACCGTGTCTGATTTTCCCCAGCAAGGAGAACTGTGTTCTCAGGACCTCCTGAGGGCTGTGTCATGGGCCGTGGTCACTCATATTTGGCTCTGCATAAATCTCTTCAAATATTTTACACAGTTTGACTCTTTTTTTTTTTAGATGGAGTTTTGCTCTTGTCATTTGGGCTGGAGTGCAATGGCGTGATCTTGGCTCACTGCAACTTCCGCCTCCTGGGTTCAAGCAATTCTCCTGCCTCAGGCTCCCGAGTAGCTGGGATTACAGGTGCCCGCCACCACGCCCAGCTAATTTTTGTATTTTTAGTAGAGATGAGGTTTCACCATGTTGGCCAGGCTGGTCTTGAACTCCTGACCTCAGGTGATCCACCTGCCTTGGCCTCCCAAAGTGCTGAGATTACAGGCGTGAGCCACTGCGCCCAGCCAAGTTTGGCTCTTTTCGTCAAAAGTTTCTACTGTAAAATGAGAGCTGGGAGTAGATCACTCCTTGAGAACTGGTGGTTCCACAACAGACAAGGATAAGTCTCCAGGATCCCCATAGGGATTGGCCCCACTTGCCCAGTGGAGCCTGCGTGATAAGACGCCCGCTCTATCCTCCCTCACTTCCCCGTTTGCACACTGGAGGTTCCTGAGATGACCTCCTGAATAAGCCACCTGCAATTGAAGCCTTGCTGAGTCTGCTCCTGGGGGAACACAAACCAAGACACCCTGATTTCAGGGCAGTCACCAGAAGCCCTCTTGCCAAGTTGCTTCTCCCTTGAGAGAAGCATAGCGGGACTGAGGAGAAGGAAGTCAGCCTTCTTCACACCCGCAGCCTGGGGGCCCGGTCGCAAGGCAGCCAGAGTCCTGGTGCAGCCAAGTGACCTCTTCTAGTGACTCCAGGGGCCAGTACAGAAAAGAGCCTCCTGGACTGTTCTCCACTCACAGCCACATTACAAAAGGCCCCTTCTTTATCCCAGCTTATTTGGGCCATGTCCCAAGAAGGAAATAAAGGGTAGAGGGTGAAGGGTGAGGCAAAACAAGCCTAATTAGGCCTGCTGGGAAGAGCTATTCCCACCCTCAGGCCAGTCCAACCAGGGGAGAGGACGTTCCTCACGGAAAGACAAACCACAGGCCAAGGTGCCATGCATGTATACACGCTATATCTGCGACATGCTATACATGGTATCTGCTGCATGTGGTGCATGCTATATATGTTACACGTTATACCTATTATGCAGTATGTATATTACTTGCTATACATATATGCGTGTGTTATATGTTAAACATGCATGTGTGTTATGCATTCTTTATGTATGCTATGAGTTATGTAGTGTACATGTTGCTATGCATGTTGCATGCCATACATGTACACATGCTGTCTGTTACATGTCATGCAGCTTGTGTTATATATGCTGTGCATATTATGTACTACATGTGTTGCACACATATGTGTGTTACAAGCTATGCATGTATGCATGCTATGCATGTTATATGCAGTATATATTACATGCTATGTTTCATGCTATTCACGTTGGGCACCATGTGTGTTACCTGTGACTCCTCACAGACGCTGGCTGGCTAAGTCCAGTCTCCCTAGAAGAGGTGCCACTGGCTGCTACAGGCTGCACCATCTCCAACTCTGAGCTCCCTCTGGGCTCTCTGCCTGCCAAGATGCTGCTACAAGATCCTAGGCCAGGCCCAGAGCCTTTCAGGGTTCAGGACAGCGGATGCTACTAGCTGGACCTGGCCAGGCCTGGCTAGCGGCAAGGGACCCTTGCTGTTTTTTATGTGTCACATGAATGTACCATAATTTGTTTATCCATTCTCCCGTTATTGGACGTAGGGTTGTTTTGAGTTTTTACCTATTTATAAATAAAGTTGATACTAAATTCTCTCTGTAGACCTATCTTTTTATTCCTCTTGTGTAAATACCAGAGAATGTAATTTCTGGGCCATAAAAAGTGAATTTTAACTTTATACCAAATTTGCAGTTTTCCAAAGTGCTTGAACTGATTTACCTGTGTAGACAGTGGATGAGAATTTCCATGGCTCCACATCCTTGCCAACCTTTGTTGATGCCAATCTTTTCCATTTTAGTCATTCTAATTGCATAGTGGCATTTCATTCTAGTTTTTAATTTTTATTACTCAAAGAAGTAATGATGTTGAACACTTTTTCATATGCTGTGGGCCATCTGGATATCTTTGGATATCATAGCAAAATTAAGAGGGAGGTACAGAGATTTCTCATATAACCCCTGCCACCACGCTGGCCATTATCCACATCTCCAAACAGTGTGGTACATTTGTTACCGTTGATGACCCTACATCATTAGCCTCCAAAGTTCACGGTTTACCTGAGGACTCACTCTCGGTGTTGGACATTCTATGGGTTGGACAAATGCATAATGGCATGGATCCACCATCAGAGCATCACACAGAGGATTTTCATTGCCCTAAAAACCCTCTCTGCTCTGCCTACTCATCCTTCCCTCCCCACGAACGCCTGACAACCACTGCTCTTTTCACTGTCTCATGGCTCTGCCCTCTCCAGGGTGTTGGAATCATACACTCGGCAGCCTTTTCAAATTGGCTTCTTTCACTTAGTAAGATGCATTTAAGGATCCCCGGCCAGGCGCGGTGGCTCATGCCTGTAATCCCAGCGCTTTGGGAGGCTGAGGTGGGTGGATCACCTGAGGTCAGGAGTTCGAGACTAGCCTGCCCAACATGGTGAAACCCCCGTCTCTACTAATAATACAAAAATTAGCTGGGCATGGTGGTGGGCACCTGTAATTGCAGCTACTTGGGAGGCTGAGGCAGGAGAATCGCTTGAACCCAGAAGGCAGAGGTTGCAGTGAGCTGAGAGTCCAGCCTGAATGACAGAGCCAGATTCCATTTCAAAAAAAAAAAAAAAAAGGATCCTCTGTGTGCTTTTGTGGCTTGATAGCTAAAATCTTTTCAGTGCTAAATAACATTCCATTATTATGCATGAACCACCATGTTATCCAATCACCCACTGAAAGACATCTCGGTTGCTTCCGAGTTTTAGTAATTATGGGTAAAGCTACTATAAACAGCATTTTGTCAAATGTTTTTTCTGTATAGATATGATCATAATTTTTTTTCTTAGCCTGTTGATACGATGGATTACATTAATTACTTTTCAAATGTTGAACCAGCCTTGTATACCTAGGATAAACCTCAGTGGGTCTTGGTAAATAATTCTTTGTATACATTGTTGGATTTAATTTACTAATATTTTGTTGAGAGTTTTTGCCTCTTTGCTAATGAGGGATATCAGTTTTCTTTTCTTGTATTGTCTTTGTCTGGTTTTGATATTGTGGTAATGCTGTCCTCATAGAAAGAGTTAGGAAGTATTCTCTCTGTTTCTACTCTTTGAAAGACATTGTAGACAATTTGTAGAATTTCTTCCTTAAATGTGTGTGAGGCTGGGTGAGGTGGCTCACGCCTGTCATCCCAGTACTTTGGGTGGCTGAGGTGGGCAGATCAGTTGAGGCCAGGAGTTTGAGACCAACCTGGCCAACATGGCAGAACCCCATCTCTACTAAAAATACAAATATTAAGGCCAGGCACGGTGGCTCACACCTGTAATCCTAGCACTTTGGGAGGCTGAGGCGGTGGATTACCTGAGGTCAGGAGTTAAGAGACTAGCCTGACCAACATGGAGAAACCCCGTCTCTACTAAAAATACAAAATTTGCCGGGCATGGTGGCACATGCCTGTAATCCCAGCTACTTGGGTGGTTGAGGCAGGAGAATCACTTGAACCCAGGAGGCAGAGGTTGCAGTGAGCCGACATCGCACTATTGCACTCCAGCCTGGGCAACAAGAGCAAAGCTCCATCTAAAAAAAACAAATACAAATATTAACCAGGTGTGGTGGCACAAGCCTGTAGTCCCAGCTAGCAGGAGGCTGAGGCATGAGAATCATTTGAATCCGGGAGGTGGAGGTTGCAGTGAACTGAGATCATGCCACTGCACTCCAGTCTGGGTGACAGAGCAAGACTCTGTCTTTAAAAAAAAAGAAAGAAAAAAGTTTGGTAGAAGTTGCACTTATCTGGGCCTAGTGCTTTATTTTTTAGAAGATTATTAATTATTTATTCAATTACTTGAATACCTATAGGCCTATTCAGAATGTCTATTTTTTTTCTTTGGTGAGTTTTAGCAGATTGTGTCTTTCAATAAATTGGTTCATTTCATCTGTGTTATCAAATTTGTGGACAGAGTTCTTCATAGTATTCCTTTATTCACCTTACAATGTCCATAGCATCTTTCATTTCTGATGTTAGTAATTTACATTCTCTCTTTTTTTCTTAGTCCTGCTAGAGACTTACTGATATTATTAATCTTTTCAAAGCACTGCTTTTGCTTTTGTGGATTTCCTCTACTGATTTCCTGTGTTCAGTTTCATTGCTTTCTGCTCTAATTATTTTATTTCTTTTCTTCTGATTACTTTGGAATTAATTTGCTCTTCTTTCTCTAGTTTTCTACTGTGGAAATTTAGATTTTCGATTTTAGATTTTTCTTCTTTTCTGATGTATGCATTCAGTGCGATAAATTCCCTTCATGTACTGCTTTTGCTGCATCCCACGATCTTGGATAAATTGTGCTATGGTTGGAATATACCCCTCAAAGTTCATGTGTTGGAAACAATCCCCAATGTAACAGTTTTGGGAGCTGGGCCCTAATAAGAGATGATTTGGTCCTGAGGGCTTTGCTCTCATTAATGGATTAATGTCATGATCACGGGCATGGGCTAGCAGTTATCTCAAAAGTAGGTTTGTCATAAAAGTGAGTTTGGCTCCCCTCTTGCTTTCTTGCTCTTGCTCTCACCCTCTCTTGCCCTTCTACCTTCTGCCATGGGATGACACAGCACAAAGGCCTTTGCCAGATGCCATCACCATACTCTTGGATTTCTGAGCCTCCAGAATTGTGAGTCAAATAAATTTCTGTTCATTATAAATTATCCAGTCTGTGGTATTCTATAATAGCAACATAAAATAGGCTAAGACATGTTGTATTTTCATTTTCATTTGGCTCAAAATATTTTCAAACTTATCTTGAGATTTCTCCTTTTAATCCATGTGTTTGTTGGTTTTTTTCCTAAGGAAGCGTCTTGCTTAATTTCCATGTATTTTGGCATTTTCCAGTTATCTTTCTGTTACAGATTTGTAGTTTGATTCCATTGTGGTCTGAAAGCAAATACTGCATGATTTCTATTCTTTTAAAGTTGTTAAGGAATGCTTTATGGCCTGAAATGTGGTTTATCTTGGTGAATATTCTGTGTGAGCTTGAGAGTATTTTGCTGTTGTTGAAGGAAGTAGTTTAGAGATGTTAATTATATCTAATGATTGATGGTGTTTTGAGTTCAACTACACTTTTACTGATTTTCTGCCTGCTGGATCTGACCATTTCTGATAAAATGTGGTTAAAGTGTTCAACTATGTTCATAGATTTATCAATTTTCCTTTCAGTTTTATTAGTTTTGTATACATGTAAAGGATTGGAGAACCTCAGTGGATAAGAGGGCATTACATAATGACCAAGGGACAAATGACCCCCTTTGTCATTATGCATTGCCTTTCTGGTTTTTTTTTTTTTTTTTTTTTTCTGAGACAGAGTCTCGCTCTGTCACCCAGGCTGGAGTGCAATGGCACAATCTCAGCTCACTGCAAGCTCCGCCTCCCGGGTTCCCGCCATTCTCCTGCCTCGGCCTCCAGAGTAGCTGGGACCACAGGCGCCCGCCACCATGCCCAGCTAATTTTTTGTATTTTTAGTAGAGACGGGGTTTCACCGTGTTAGCCAGAATGGTCTCGCTCTCCTGGCCTCGTGATCCGCCCGCCTCGGCCTCCCAAAGTGCTGGGATTACGGGTGTGAGCCACCATGCCCGGCCTATGTATTGCCCTTCTTTATCCTTGATAACTTTCCTTGCTTTGAAGTCTGCTCTGTCTCAAATTAATAGACCTACTACTGATCTCTTTTGATCAGTGTTAGCATGGTGTATTTCTCTTCATCCATTTACTTTTAATCTATATGTGTCTTTATATTTTAAGTGAGTTTCTTGTAAACAACATATAGCTGGATCTTGTTCCTTGATCCACTGTTCTTTGTTCCTTGATCCACTCTGACAATTTCTCTCTCTATATATAGATATAGCTATAGATATAGGTAGATATATAGAGAGATATATATATAGAGAGAGAAACCTAGGAGGTGAAGGTTGCAGTGAGCTGAGATCATGCCATTGCACTCCAGCCTGGGCAACAAGAGCGAAACTCCATCTCTCTATATATATATTTTTTTAATTGGTGTATGTAAACCACTGATGTTCAAAGTGAATATTGATGTAACTAGATTAATATTTACCATATTTTTTTTACTATTTTCTATTAGTTGCCCTTGTTCTTTATTCCTATTTTTGTCTTCCATTCTTTTTCTGCCTTTTGAAGTTTTAATTGAGATTGTAGGTTGGGTGCAGTGACCCACACCTGTAATCCCAGCACTTTGGGAGGCCGAGGTGGGCGGATCACATGAGGTCAGGAGTTCAAGACCAGCCTGACCAACATGTTGAAACCCCATCTCTACAAAAATACAAAAATTAGCCAGGCATGATGGCAGGTGCCTGTAATCCCAGCTACTCAGGAGGCTGAGGCAGGAGAATCCCTTGAACTCGGGAGGCAGAGGCTGCAGTGAGCTGAGATTGCGCCATTGCACTCCAGCCTGGGCAACAGAGCAAGACTCCATCTCAAAAAATAAAAGAGATAATATATGATTCTGTTTTCTCTAGACCATTAGCATATCAGTTATCTCCTTTTTAAACTTTTTTAGTGGTTGCCCTAGAGTTTGCAATATACATTTACAACTACTCCAAGTCTACCTTCAAATAACACGATACCACCTCACAGTCAGCATGAGATGAGTACCTTGTAACAAAATGATACTAACTCTTCTCTCCTGTGCTTTGTCTTATTGCTGTCATTCATTTTACTTATGCATATAAACTTACAGTATGTAGCTGTATTGATCTGTTAGATATTAATTGATCTGTTAGATCCATTAAGAATAAGAAAAACTAAAAGTTGGCCGGGCACGGTGGCTCAAGCCTGTAATCCCAGCACTTTGGGAGGCCGAGGCGGGCGGATCACAAGGTCAGGAGATCGAGACCACAGTGAAACCCCGTCTCTACTAAAAATACAAAAAATCAGCCGGGCGCGGTGGCGGGCGCCTGTAGTCCCAACTACTCAGGAGGCTGAGGCAGGAGAATGGCGTGAACCCGGGAGGCGGAGCTTGCAGTGAGCCGAGATCGCGCCACTGCACTCCAGCCTGGGCAACAGCGTGAGACTCCGTCTCAAAAAAAAAAAAAAAAAAAGAAAAAAAGAAAAACTAAAAGTTTTTTGTTTTTTGTTTTTTGTTTTAAGATAGAATCTCGCTCTGTCACCCAGGCTGGGTTTTGCCATGTTGGCCAGGCTGGTCTCGAACTCCTGACCTCCGGTGATCTGCCTGCCTTGGCCTCCCAAAGTGCTGGGATTACAGGCATGAGCCACTGCGCCCAGCCCTCTTCCTTTCTTTATGTAGAGCTTGAGTTTCTGACCTATATTATTTTTCTTCTTAAGACTTCTTTTAACATTGCTGCAAGGCAGTCCTGCCAGCAACATAGCCCTTCGCTTTTTGTTTGTCTGAGAAAGTTTTCATTTTTCCTTCACTTTTGAAGGATAATTTCACAGTATGTAGAATTCTAGGTTGGTGCTTTTTTTCCTCCCAATATTTTAAATATTTCACTCCACTCTCTTCTTGCTTGCACTGTTTTTAAAGAAAAGTCAGATGTAATTATTATCTTTGTTCCTTGTAGGTACGGCGCTTTTTTCCTCTGGCTTCTTTCAAGAATTTTCCTCTATCTTTGATTTTCTGTGGGTTCTAAGTGATATGCCTAGGTGTGGGGGTTTGGGGGGCATTTATCCTGGCTGGTGTTCTCGGAGCTTCCTGGATCTGTGGTTTGATGTCTGACATTAATCTGGGGGAAATCCTGTCATTATTGTTTCAGATATTTCTTCTGTCTTCTCTTTCTGGTATTCTCATTACACATAGGTTACACCTTTCTATAGTTGGCCCCATAGTCCTTGGATATTCTGTTCTGATTTGGTTTGGGGCGTGTTTTTTTGTTTTGTTTTGTTTTTTTCTTTTTTTCAGTCTTTGTTCCCTTTGCTTCGCAGTTTTGAAAGTTTCTGTTGATATATCCTTAAGCTAGAGATTCTTTCCTCAGCTGTGTCCGGTCTACTAATGAGCTTATCAAGGCATTCTTCATTCCTGTTACAGTGGTGTTTTGTTTTTTTGGGTTTTTTTTTTTTAATCTATAGCATTTCTTTTTGGTTCTTAGGTAGGATTTTCATCTCTCTACTTATATTACTCATCTGTGCTTGCACGCTGTCTGCTGTATCCATTAGAGCCCTTAGCATATCAATCATAGTTGTTTTAAATTCCCGGTCTGATAATTCTAACATTCCTGCCGCGTCTCATTCTAATGCTCTGTCTCTTCAAATTGTGTTTTTTGCCTTGTGTTATGCTTTGTATATAGTTTTCTTGATGGTGTACATGGTGTACTGAGTAAAAGGAACTGCTCAGCCTTTAGCGATGTGGTAATGCTGGGGGGAGAGGACGTGTCCTGCTATGATTAGGACTTCTTGTGAGCCTATTGCTCTGTACCATGAACTTCACGGATCCTTGTCTTCCCCCTTAGGTGGAGCAGAATAGCTACTGTGGGCTGGAATTGCTACTTCCCTTCCTCCAAGTCAGTTAAGCTCTAATAATACTCCAGCAGGTGAAGGTGTGTGTGGCGGGGGGTGAGGGGGATGAAGAAAGGTTGATTAATGCATGCAAACATACAGCTACATAGAAGGAATAAGTCTCAATGTTCAATAGCAGAGTAGAGTGACTATAGTCAACAACAGTGTGTTGCATATTTCAAAACAGCTAGAAATGTTCCCAACACAAAGAAATGATAAATATTCCAGGTGATGCGCACCCCAAATACCCTGACTTGATCATTACACATTCTATGCATGTAATAAAATATCATATATACCACTTAAATATGTACAATTATAAGGTATCATTCAAAGAAAAAATTAGGGCCGGGCGTGGTGCCTCATGCCTGTAATCTTAGCACTTTGGGAAGTCAAGGCAGGAGGATCACTTGAGCACAAGAGTTTGAGACCAGCCTGGGCAACACAGTGAGACCATATCTCTACAATAATTTGTTTTTTAATTAGTCCAGTGTGGAAGCGTGACCTGTAGTCAACAGCTACGAGGGAGGCTGAGATGGAGGGATTGCTTGAGTCTGGGAGGCCAAGGCTGCAATGAGCCATGATTATGCCACTGCACTCTAGCCTGTACAACAGAGCAAGACCTTGTCTCAAAAAAAATGTGAAAATAAAATATCCCTGCAGGTAGACTCTGACTAACTAGTTCTCCTGAGGGCAGGTCTATTAAGAACAGAATGCTATGGCTTATTTCAAAATAGTTCCTTTTCCCCTCCTCCTGCTAGAAATACAAGATTTTTCTCCAGTATCCACTGTGGAAATCTGTTCAAGGTCCTGGAAGGAAATCTCACAATATTCTTCCCCTTATCCTGTGAATGGGTGCCCTGGAGTTTCGAACTCTCAGACTCATCCCCACTAGCCTCCAGCAACTGGCCACTGGCAGTTCAGGTTTCCTCCCGGCATTGATTCCTGTGGTGGTTTCTGCCCACAGTCTCTGCTTCAGTCAGCTGCGACTCCCTGTGTCTGCCTGTCAGTCCCTCCAGTGCTGGGGACGATGGTCTACCCTGTGTCCTCACCTCTCTGAAGGATCCAAGAAGAGCTCTTTGATTCTTCAGTATGTTCAACTGTGTACTTGTTGTTAGGATGGAGTGATGGCTTCTAAGCTCCTTAGAAGGAGCTTAGAACTGGAAATAAAAAGTCCCCATTTCCTCTTCTGCTCATTTTAAAAAATTGAATCATTTGGCTTTTTCTTATTCATTTGTAGGAATTCTTTAAACATTTTTACTAAGAATACTTTGACAGATACATGTTTTCTGAATATCTTCTCCTAGTCTTTGACTTGATTGTCTACTCTTTTCATGAACTCCTGATAAAGTGAAGTTTTCCATTTTAATAGTCTATTAATTTTTGTTTGTTTTATGGTTAGTGCTTTTTGTGTCTTTTTGGCTGAAGAAATGTAAACATAAATGTTATATAATACTTCTAGGAAGCCTCCTTAAAAAAAAAAAAAAAAAGGCATGCCCTTCATCCTTCTTTCCCCTGTCCTGCTGCCTGGAACACACATGTGATGACTGGAGCACTAGCTCCCATTTAGACCTTGAGAATGAGGTGATCTTGGGAACAGAAGTCACAAGATCAAAGAAGCCTAAGACATCATGAAGATGCTATTGTAGCCCTGAAACTGTCTACTTCCAGACTTCATTTATATGGGACATAATAAACTTCTTTCTTTTACTTTTTTTTTTTTTTTGATGAAACAAGGTCTCCTTCTGTCACCCAAGCTGGAGTGCAGTGACTCGATCTCGGCTCAATGCAACCTCTGCCTCCCAGGTTCAAAAGATTCTCCTGCCTCAGCCTCCTGAGTAGCCGGAATTACAGGTGCACACCACCATGCCCAGCTAATTTTTCTATTTTTAGTAGAGACGGGGTTTCACCATATTGGTCAAGCTGGTCTGGAACTCCCGACCTCAGGTGATCTGCCTGACTCAGTCTCCCAAAGTGCTGGGATTACAGGTGTGAGCCACCATGCCCCACCAGAATAAACTTCTATCTTGTGTAAACCTCTATTATTCAGGACTTTGTTCTTCACAGCTGAACCTAATCATAAACTGATGTATAAAGAAAGATCAGTTAGCAAACTCACTAGTGACCCTTCTGTTTCCACTTCAGTTCCAAAACTTTCTCTAAATCAGTGGGTCTTAATCCTCCATATCCATCACAGTTACCTAGTGAGCCTATAAAAAGTGGAAAAGTGGCCGGGCGCAGTGGCTCACACCTGTGAGCAAAACTCCATCTCAAAAAAAGAAAAAAAAAATGATGGGGGGAAAGCCCTGAGTCAGGTTGGGCCTGAGTGAGGAGGCCCAGGCTTCCTAGTTTTCAAAGTCTCCCCAGGGGACCCTACATGGATTATCAAGGTTGAGAACTGGTGCTTTGAGTCAATGCTTTGCTCTTGGCATGGAAGTGTGAGCACAGTGGTCTAGGTGGCTGTGCTTTGGCCTCTGGTGGGAAATGAACTGACATACAGAGATTTATGAAATACAAATAGAACTGAACTCATGGATCCTAACTTATGCCTTGAAATATAGGCGTGAGCCAGCCACACAAGCACAACTTACTTAGAGTGCACAGGCAGTGTGAGGCCATGGAGCCCTGGGATCAGGAGCCAGCAGCTCTAGGCTCCTAGTGGGATGACCCTGGGCCAATTGTAACCTCTGCGAGCCAATTCCTCCTTTGAAATAGGGGTCTCAGGGATCTATCAATAACAACAGCTGCCTGCCTCACCCTGGATTGTTGTGAGGATCATTTAAAGTAAGGGACTGTTTTTTTTTTTGTTTTTTTTTTTTTTTTTGAGACAGAGTTTCGCTCTTCTCACCCAGGCTGGAGTGCAATGGCGCCATCTCACCTCGCTGCAACCTCCACCTCCCAGGTTCAAGCAATTCTCCAGCCTCAGCCTCCCAAGTATCTGGGACTACAGGCTTGAGTCAGCCCCCCCCGGCTCATCTTTGTATTTTTAGTAGAGATGGGGTTTCACCATGTTGGTCAGGCTGGTCTTGAACTCCTGACCTCAAGTGATCCGCCCGCCTTGGCCTACCAAAGTACTGGGATTACAGGTGTGAGCCACTGTGCCCAGCCTAAAATAAAGTGTTTGGAAGTGCCTTGTGTATAACGCCCAGGTACGTTTCTGACATCTCTGTACCACAGGCATGTCAGAGATTCTGTCCTCCTCCACGTACTGTTCTAAAGGGCCACATGCACAACCTTACTCCTTCCGGGGCTTCGTGTGGACTCACCGGCCCCAGCCACCTGGAGCAATGGTCCTTATCGATTTTCCCTTGGAGAATAACGTGAACGTCGTTCACCTTCTCCCTGAAAAGTGCAAAAGGCATAGACTCACTTGTCCACAAAATATGCCACAGCCTGGGGTTCACTATAGTCAGGAAGCCCGCTAGGGACCTAAAGTAAGGACACTGGTTCTATAGTATACCACTCCACTAGGACCAGAGAGAGAGCAGCCACTCCAGGCAGTGGGACAATCTGCTAACTAGAAGGGGGCAGAGCATAAACCCGTGAATGTCAAGTCCTCAGAACTGGGACTGCTAGCTAGGCATGGTAGCTCACGTTTATAATCCTGACACTTTGGGAGGCCAAGGTGGGAGGATCACTTTTGGCCAGGAATTCAAGACCAGCCTGAGGAACATAGAGAGGCCTTATCTCTACAAAAAAAAATTTGAAAATTAGCCAGGTGTGGTGGCATGCGCCTGTAGTCCCAGCTACTCAGGAGACTGAGGCTAGAGGATCACTTGAACCCAGGAATTAAAGGCTGCTGTGAGCCCTGATTGAACCGCGGCGCTCCAGGCGCTCCACTTGAGTGAAAGAGTGAGATCCTGTCTCAAAATAAAAATAAAAAAGGAACTGGGTTGCTCATGGACACCTTGGGCATATGTCTCTGACCACCTGTTATGGACTGAATTCTGTTCCCCCAAATTCCTGTGGTGAAGCTCTATCCCCCAGTATTTTAAAAGGTAATAGTATTCAAAGATAGGGCATTTAAAGAGATAATTAAAATTAGCCGGGTGTGGTGTGGGTGCCTGTAATCCCAGCTACTAAGGAGGCTGAGGCAGAAGAATCGCTTGAACCTGGGAGGCGAAGGTTGTGGTGAGCTGAGATCGCGCCACTGCACTCCAGCCTGGGCGACAGAGCAAGACTCTGTCTAAAAAAAAAAAAAAAAAAAAAAAAGAGGTAATTAAGGTTAAATGAAGTCATAAGATGGGGCCCTAATTCAACAGGACTGATGTCCTTGTAAGAAGAGAAAGAGGGCCGGGCGCGGTGGCTCAAGCCTGTAATCCCAGCACTTTGGGAGGCCCAGACGGGTGGATCACGAGGTCAGGAGATCGAGACCATCCTGGCTAACACGGTGAAACCCCGTCTCTACTAAAAAAAAAAATACAAAAAAATTAGCCGGGCGAGGTGGCGGGCGCCTGTAGTCCCAGCTACTCCGGAGGCTGAGGCAGGAGAATGGCGGGAACCCGGGAGGCGGAGCTTGCAGTGAGCCGAGATCGCGCCACTGCACTCCAGCCTGGGCAACAGAGGGAGACTCTGTCTCAAAAAAAAAAAAAAAAAAGAAGAGAAAGAGACAGCAGGGAGGGGTGTGCACAGAGAAAAGACCACGTGCGCATGTGCGGACACAGCTGGACCATGGCTGTCTACCAGCCAAGGAAGGAGGGCTCCGGAGAAGCCAACCTGCTCACACCTTGATCTTGGACTTCCAGACGCCAGAACTTTGGGGAAATAAACTGCTGTTGTTGAAGCCGCCCAGTCTATGGTCTCAGTTCTGGCAGCCTGAGCAGACTCGGTGTCCACTCAGTCTGAGGTTTGTTCTGAACGGCTGGGATCGGGATCGGGAGTGGGAGGCTGGAATGCAGGACAGTGTTGCGTCCACAGGGCACGGCCTCCCCCACCTGGCTCTATGTTCCATGTTCCTCTTAGCAAGGTCGTCCCTCTGCCCCTGGCCTGGGAGAGTGGGGTCCCTCCTGAACCCCCACCTCCAAATCAAGTTCCTTCCCACCCCACCCTGCCCACAACATCTGCTCATCTTCCGGGCTTGTGGATCTCATTTGGAAACCACCATTTTTTTCCCTGGCTTTAAAAGGTAGATTTACTCAGAAAATTTCATGCAGAAGAAAATTATAATCCCATTGTGGAAATAAACAAAGACCAGCCAAATGAGAACAGCAAGGCTATTGATTGAGAGCTTGCTCTAGCAAGGGAGTCGGCCATCCTCACTTTTGTTTGGCAGAGACTCAAAGGCAGGCTGAGGAGGGGAAGCCTCATGGTGGAAAACGGGAGGCTTCAGGGGTGCCCTGATGGAGGCTGCCATCATGGAGAAACTGGAGGCAGCTAACTAGAAGAGGGCATTTTATGGGATTGGTTAGGGGCAAATATTTGGTTTTCTTTGGTTGGTCCTAAGTTAAAAGGGTTGGTCCAAAAGTTAGAGGCTGAAGCCGCCTGGCCAACATGGCAAAACCCTGTATCTACTAAAAATACAAAAATTAGCCAGGTGTGGTGGCACACACCTGTAATCCCAGCACTGGGAGGCCAAGGTGGGCGGATCACTTGAGGTCAGGAGTTTAAGATCAGCCTGGCCAACATGGCGAAACCCTTTCTCTATTAAAAAAACAAAAATTCGGCCGGGCGCGGTGGCTCACGCCTGTAATCCCAGCACTTTGGGAGGCCGAGACAGGCGGATCACGAGGTCAGGAGATCGAGACCATCCTGGCTAACACGGTGAAACCCCGTCTCTACTAAAAAATACAAAAAAAAAAAACTGGCCGGGCAAGGTGGCGGGTGTCTGTAGTCCCAGCTACTCAGGAGGCTGAGGCAGGAGAATGGCATGAACCCGAGAGGAGGAGCTTGCAGTAAGCTGAGATCCGGCCACTGCACTCCAGCCTGGGTGACAGAGCAAGACTCCGTCTCAAAAAAAAAAAAAAAAAAAAAAATTCACCGGGTGTGGTGGCGCGTGCCTGTAATCCCAGCTACTTGGGAGGCTGAGACAGAAAAACTGCTTGAACCCAGGAGGTCAAGGTTACAATAAGCCAAGACCATGCCACCGCACTACAGCCTGGGTGCTGGAATGAGACTCCATCTCAAAAAAAAAAAAAAAAAAAAAAATTTAAATTACAAAGGCAGGCAGTCATTAATCCTGGACATTTGGGGCTGATTGTCACAGGTGTCATTGTTTAGCGTGCTGGAGATGGTGGGCCAACTTTCTATCAGCCTGATCTGGGCTAGTTCCGGCAGGTAACAGGTCAGTTTCCTGGCCTGGTTGCTGCAGATTGCGGGTCTGAGTTCTAGTTTTATACATGCTCTGGCTATTGTCTGTTTGTATATTCATTCAATCTCTCACCAGGAAGGTTCCAATCAAGGCCTCAGATTGTTATATAAATACCAAGAGCAAAATCCTAAAGTAACTATGTCACATCTTATTTTCACCAA
The DNA here is from genome assembly GCF_037993035.2 of Macaca fascicularis. Classification (NCBI taxonomy): domain Eukaryota; kingdom Metazoa; phylum Chordata; class Mammalia; order Primates; family Cercopithecidae; genus Macaca; species Macaca fascicularis. The sequence goes on from NC_088386.1 coordinate 3,305,692, forward strand.
TAACTTTTTTTATTAGATAAATGGAGGAAAGCTGACATTTGTTGAGCAATCGTTCTTGTTCAACCTCCTCATTATATCTGGGATTGGGTAAAAAAATACATAGATGAATCAAATATGGCAAAAGTTAGGTGCTGAATCCAGGTGGTGGGTGTATGGGTGTTAAACTATTTTCTCAACTTTTATCCATGTCAGAAAATTGTCAGGATAAGTTGGGGAAAAATGCTGGACCTGCATTTTTACTTAAACACAGCACTGACCAGCAGTTGCAGAATATGAATCACCAGCTTGAATCACAAAACCCACAGCTTCATTTTAAGTTATGTATCTACATATTTCTTTGTACAGAGCAGTGCCCAAGAGTCGGGGATCGGCCAGTTGTGGCTTGTCCAAGCTGGACGGCCCTGCCACTGTGCTCCAGGACCACAGATGGCCAGCCCTTGCCAGAATGGCTGCCCGCTCCTTGGACCCCCACACAGCTGGCAAACCAGCCCTCAGCACTAGGGCAGCCTGGCCCCAGGCCCTCTTTCCAGACACCGGCCTCCCTGTTGGGTAGAATTGCTCCACCTAACTCCATCTCCTCTGGCTGCAGCTGCCCTGCCCCACTCACCAACGGCCACCTCACACTCACCCCCTGAGTTTCTTGGCCATCTGCGCTGAGCTCAGGATGACCACATGGGGCCAACTATAACAGAGCATTTTGATTTGTGTTTCTTCCTGAGTAAATGAATTAATCAACCAATCCGAGTCTACCCTCAAAGTACATCCAGGAGCCCCTTCTCACCCCATATTCACCACCCTTGTCCCCCAAGATCACACCTGCTCCAGTCTTCTGGCTCCCCTCTTGACCCCTCTGTGTGACTCCCACACAGCAGCCAGAGTGCCCCTCTTAAAACTGAGCCAGGCCTAGGTGCAGTGGCTCACGCCTGTAATCCCAGCACTTTGGGAGCCTGAGGCGAGTGAATCACCTGAGGTCGGGATTTCGAGACCAACCTGACCGACATGAAGAAACCCTGTCTCTACTCAAAATACAAAATTATCCAGGCATGGTGGTGCACACTTGTAATCCCAGCTACTCGGGAGGCTGAGGCAGGAGAATCGCTTGAACCCAGGAGGCAGAGTTTGCAGTGAGTCGAGATCACACTATTGTACTCCAGCCTAGGCAACAAGAGTGAAACTCTGTCTCAGAAAAAAAAAAAAAAAAAAAAACTGAGCCAGGATCATGCTATTGTACTCCAGCCTAGGCAACAAGAGTGAAACTCTGTCTCAAAAAAAAAACAAACAACTGAGCCAGGCCAGGTTATTTCTTGCTCAAGTCCCCCAGCGCCTCTCCATGTCTCTCAGAGAAAAGGTCAAAGCTTTAACCATGGCTCCAAGGCTACGTCGGGGTCACTAAACTACAGCCCACAGCCACCTGCATTCGATTGCCCTATCTATGGCTACTATCTGTTTACCACAGTTCACCTGCGGCTGCCCGACACTGCCATGAAGACATCAAGTAACCCCACGAAGAGGCCAGCAGTTAACACCACGCTGCCAGCTGTGTGAGGCTCCACCTTGGAAAGGGGGTCCCCAGCACAGATGAGCCTTTAGATGGCATCTGACGCCAAGTGCAAACTCCAGCTGCACCTTTCCCCAGTGCCTGACCCACAGACTCCATGGCCATCTTACATTTATTTTGAAACAACAATAATGGTTTTTCTTCTCATGCCACTGTATCTTGCCACAGAACTGTGTGTAATCTCCCTCTGTCATAAACATATCTGTATACACATTTAAGTGTGTATGTGTACATATATATGTGGATGTGTGTAACACCTTATAGAAATATATAAGCAAGAATTTTGCTTTCATTTACTTTAATTAGTCTTCTTTTCCTTCTTTTCTTGGCTGTATACTTCCCTTTCCTCTCCCGTCTGTCTCACCACCCACATACCCTATGTCAATAACCTAATTTGTATTCCATCTATTCTCTGTATTTTTCCTTTATCCTTATATATAATAATCAAGCACACGTGTGCATATTGATGTGTATATACCTCTACACACGTGCATCCACAGAGGTATTCTGTTAATTCATTACACAGTGGCATCCTGTTTCACACATTTTTCTGTATCATGATGTTCTCAGTCAATGATGCCTTGTAGAAATCCCTGTGAAATCTACTGCTCGCAGCCTCCTCACTGGGTCCTTTTTGTGGCTGCATAATATTCCACGCTGTGGGTGACTGTAATTTACTCATCCAGCCCTGGGTGACAGGCAGTCACTTTGCTACCAATTTGGGGCCCCATGGTAATGTCTCTGCACACAGGCCCCACCCACTTGTGCTTCATTTCTAGGTCTGGTTGCTCAGAGTGGGGTTGCTGGCCCGAAGACAGAGGCATGTTAAATTTTAACAGATGCTGCCCGACTGCTTTCCACATGGCCTGATGTCCAGCCCTGGGAAGATCTGAGCTTTTTCGTGCCGTGGACACAGGGCCTTCCAGCTGTGCCAGGCTATCACCGGCCGCATGGAGTCCCCACACAATCACCACAGCTCAGTGTGAAGCCTTCAGCAAATCCATGTCCTGTTGTTTCTCCAATTTTTCTCAGGCCCAACTAAACTTCACAGGCTGGTCAACACCACGTGGGTATAGAAAAAATGCACACCTGAATTTCTCTCTTTTTTTTTTTTTGGAAACAGAGTCTCTGTTGCCCAGACTAGAGGGCAATGGCACGATCTCAGCTCACTGCCACCTCCGCCTCCTGGGTTCCAGCGATTCTCCTGCCACAGCCTACCGAGTAGCTGGGACTACAGGCACCCGCCATCATGCCTGGCTAATTTTTGTATTTTTGTAGAGATGGGGTTTCACCATGTTGGCCAGGCTGGTCTTGAACTCTTGACCTCAGATGATCTGCCCGCATCGGCCTCCCGAAGTGTTGGGATTACAGGGGTGAGCTTACACCCCGCCTGAATTCTTCTTTTGAGTTTTGCTTTCAGAAAAGAAATGCTGCCCATCAGGGTTCAGCAGGGCAAGGGTAGCTTAGACATCCACCCCCGCCGGTTCCTGCCTGACATCAGGCCCCTCTGGTGTCCCGCTTGACCACACGGAACTGCCAAAACGCACCTGTGGCCACCCTCCTGAGGAAGATGTTAATTTTTATATTTGGGAGCCTCCAGTTCCCAAGTTCAGTTCATGGAGCCCTCGGTGTCTGAAAATGTTCAGGGCCTCCTAGGGGCAGGCAACACCTGGCAGGTGCGTTTATTAAGTAGTTAGGTCAAGCCACCCAACAAGCACGTGTATGCTAATGACTTAGCTGGCGTTTGAGAAAGTGATCCACGTAAGTAGAAAAGAGAATCGTTTTTCTTTAATTCTTAAATACCTGCAATTCCTTTGTAACAGGATGTTGGACACTGCGCAGCTTCTCAAACCCACCCACCTGGTGCCTGTTCCACGGTGACTTCCACGTGGTACTGAGCGCACCTTTGCACAAGGAGGAAGGAGGACGAGGAAGGGCTGGCTACAGCCTGGTGACTGCAGGGGAGCCCGCCGTCCCCACCGCGGCCAGCAGAGGGCTCCGCCCTGCCCTCCAAACAGAGCCCCTCGCGCAGCCGCGCCACCCCGCGCGGCCTCTCTCCCCGCCCCCCAGTCCCCGGGCCCTGTCCTCGAACCCCGAGGCCCTCAGGGATTTAGAAAGGGGGCTGGAAGCCGAGGCGGGTCCTGTGCCGAAGCAGGAGCCTGGCTGTGGGGTCGCCCCTGGCGGAGGCGCAGGCGCCGGGATCCGAGCCCCAGGGACCCCACGGCACTCCCGAGACCGTCCCGGGAAAGGTCGCGCGGCCGTCGCCTCGCGGGCGCGCGAAGGGCAGGGCGGGCAGGGACCCTGGCGCTGTGTGCGAGTGGGGACAGCGTCTACCGGTCTTCTGTTTCTGCACCTTTCCCATCTTCCAACCCGGGCGGCCCTCCCAAGAATGGCCTCCTAAGGCAGTGGGGCCCCCAGCGACCCCCTGTGCTCCCCAGGAAGGCTGGAGGCTGCCGAGGCGGGCGCGGGCGGGGCAGCCTCTCCGGGAACCCGCCGCTGGCGAGGAAGCGGGCGCTCGGGCCGTCCTTGTCCCCAGGCGAGCCTGGAAGGGAGAAGCAGGGAGGCGGAGCGCTAGGTGACTCCACCACAGCCGCCGCAGCGCTCCTCCCAGCGCTCCCGCCTCGGCCCACGGTGGTTGCGCGGGTGACAGGGCGCGGCCCCTCGGGCCTCCTCTCCCCTGCACAACCAAGCCGGCCCCGCAGCCTCACGGGGGAGGGGAGGGGCGCACTTGCGGGGTGCAAAACTCCCCAGGCAGCAACATGGGAGTGCGCCCCAGAAACGTCCACCAGCACCAGGGAAAGTCCGGACGGCTGCAGCTAGGGGTTCTTTAACGAGCGAAGAGACCAGAAGCCCAAGGAAAAGACTGATTTTTAGTCGGGCGCGGTGGCCCACGCCTGCAATCCCAGCATTTTGGGAGGCGCTGTGGCGGGAGGATTGCTTGAGCCCAGGAGGTCGAAGCTGTAGTGAGCTGTGAGAGAGCCCAGGCTGGTCTCCAACTCCTGGGCTCAAGCACTCCTCCTGTCCCCGGCCCCACGAAGTGCTGAGATTACAAGCGCGAGCCACCGCACCTGGCCCCAAGTTCTGTTCTTTAAAAAGACACCACAGGGCCGGGCGCGGTGGCGTACACCTGTAATCCCAGCACTTAGGGAGGCTGAGGCGGGAGGATCACTAGATTAGGAGTTCGAGACCAGCCTGGCCAAGATGGTGAAATCCGGTCTCTGTTAAAAAATACAATAATTAGCCGGGGTTAGTGGCGCGCGCATGTAGTCCCAGCTACTTGGGAGGCTGAGGCAGGAGAATGGCATGAATCCGGGAGGCGGAGCTTGCAGTGAGACAAGATTGTGCCACTGTACTCCAGCCTGGGCGACAGAGCAAGGCTCCACCTCAAAACAACAACAACAAAATGCTATTCCCTAAACAAAAAGGAAATGATAACAAAAGGAACCCTGGAACATCAAAAATAAAAGAAAGGTGGGGTGTAGTGGCTCACACCTCTAATCCCAGTACTTTGGGAAGTCAAGGCTGGTAGATCACTTGAGGTCAGGAATTTGAGACCAGACTGGGGAATTTGGCAAACCCTACCTCTACAAAAAATACATAAGTTATCCAGACGTAGGCGGGTGTGGTGGCTCACGCCTATAATCTCAGCACTTTGGGAGGCTGAGGCGGGTGGGTTATCTAAGGTTGGGAGTTCGAGACCAGACTGACCAACATGGTGAAACCCTGTCTCTACTAAAAATACAAAAATTAGCCATGTGTGGTGGCCGGCACCTGTAGTCCCAGCTACTTGGGAGACTGAGGCAGGAGAATTGCTTGAACCTGGGAGGCAGAGGTTGTAGTGAGCCGAGATCATGCCACTGCACTCCAGTCTGGGCAACAGAGCGAGACTCCATCTCAAAAAAAAAAAAAAAGTTAGCCAGACGTGGTGGCACATGCCTATAGTCCCAGCTACTCGGGAGGCTGAAGTGGGAGGATCGCTTGAGCCCTAGAGGTTACAATGAGCCGAAATTGCATCACTGTACTCCAAACTGGGTGACAGAGTAAGACCCTGTCTCAAAAAAAAAAAGAAAGAAAAAGAAAAAGAAAAGAAAGAACAAATAAATTGGTTTTAAAAATAGGGTTAAGTAAAATAAGCTGTCCTTATAGTTTTTAATATCATGTTTGATGGCTGAAGCAAAACTTACAGTCTAATGTGATACTCAATATATGTACAGGAAACACAGTCATGTGTCACTTAATGACAGGGATACATTCTCCGAAATGAGTCATTAGGCAATTCTGTCATTGTGCAAACATCATAGAGTGTAATGGCATGTGATTATACTGAATATTATAGGCAATTGTGGCACAACGGTCAGTATTTGCTTATGTAAACATATCTAAACATAGAAGAGGTACTATAATCTTATGGGACAGCTATCTTATATGTGGTCCGTTGTTGACCTAAGTATCATTATGTGACACTAAGACAATTATATTTTTTAAGTGGGGAGGAAAAAAGGACCTAAATGGGAATAAGTTTTCCACGTTTTACTTGCAGTGGTGAACTATCAGTACCAATAGACTGTGATAAGTTGTATATGTATACTGTCATACCCAGAGCAACCACATACACAAAAAGTATACATAGAAAGCTAATTAAAAAAAAACTATATGGCCCTTTCCTCTTGGAAGTCCCCTCCCTCTCTTTCCTTTCTCTTTCTTTCTCTTTCTCTTGCCTATTAAACCTCCACTCCCAAACTCCTTAAAAAAAAAAAAAAGAAAGAAAGAAAAGAAAAAGAAAGAAAGAGGGAAATTGTAATGTAGACCACTCCTCTAAGTAGCCCAGAGGAGAGCAAGAAAAGGAAACAGGAGGCCGGGCGCTGTGGCTCACGCCTGTAATCCCAGCACTTTGGGAGGCCGAGGCGGGCGGATCGCAAGGTCAGGAGATCGAGACCATCCTGGCGAACATGGTGAAACCCCGTCTCTACTAAAAATACAAAAAAATTAGCCGGGTGAGGTGGCGGGCACCTGTAGTCCCAGCTACTCAGGAGGCTGAGGCAGGAGAATGGCGTGAACCCGGGAGGCGGAGCTTGCAGTGAGCGGAGATCGCGCCACTGCACTCCAGCCTGGGCGACAGAGCGAGACTCCGTCTCAAAAAAAAAAAAAAAAAGAAAGAAAAGGAAACAGGAAAAAAAATACAAAAATATTGGAAATATTGAAATATTAGAAATATAGATGATCCCTAACTCTCTTATCTGAATATACACATAATAATAACGTCTTTTGGGACAAGCTTCTTGACCACTAAACTTTATTTATTTATTTTTATTTTTTATTTTTTTGAGACGGAATCTGGCTTTGTTGCTTAGGCTGGAGTGCAGTGGCATGATCTCGGCTCACTGCAACCTCTGTATCCTGGGTTCAAGCGATTATCATGCCTCAGCCTCCCAAGTAGCTGGAATTTCAGCACTTTGGGAGGCCAAGGCAGGTGAATCACCTGAGGTCAGGAGTTCGAGACCACCCTGGCCAACATGGTGAAACCCCTTTCTCTACTAAAAATACAAAAATTAACTTGGTGTGGTGGTGCACGCCTGTAATCTCAGCTACTCGGGAGGCTGAGGCAAGAGAACTGCCTGAACCTGGGAGATGGAGGTTGCAGTGAGCCGAGATTGTACCACTGCACTCCAGCCTAGGCGACAGAACAAGACTCTGTCTCAAAAAAATAAAAATCATATTAGTAATTTTTTTAAGTGTAAATAGTTTAAATACACCAATTAAGACAGATTGGCAAAGGGGATTTTTAAAACACAAACCAACCATGTGCTATCTACAGAACACTGACTTCAAACATAACAACATAGGTAGGTTGAAAAAGGATGAAAAAAGATATATGCGTCTTGGTTCATTTTCTGTTGCTTATAATGGGATATCTAAAACTGACTAATTTATAAGAAATAAAACTTATTTCTTATAGCTCTGGAGGCTGGGAAGCCCAAGGTCAAGAGGACTCATCTGGTGAGAATGTTCTGGCTGGTGGGGACACTCTAGAGAGCCCCAAGGCAATGCAGTATATCACAAGGTGAGGGGCTGAAGTGCGAATGTGCTTGCTTAGGTTTCTCCTCCTCTTCCTGTAAAGCCACCAGTTTCCCTCCCATGATAACCCGTTAATCCATTAACCCATTGATCCATTAACTAGGGCAGAGGCCTCATGAGCCAGTCACCTCTGAAAGGTCCCACCACTCAATACTGCCACATTGGGAATTACATTTCAACATCAGTTTTGAAGGAGACATTCAAATCACAATAGCAAACAAACATTGATTTTTTAAAAATCAGGAGTCACTATCTTAATATCACATAAAGCAGACTTCAGAAAAAAAATTACTAGAAAAAAAGAGGGATATTGTGTAATGATAAAAGAATCAATCTACCAGGAAGATAACAATCCCAAATATATATGCACCAAACAACAGAGCCCCAAAATACATGAAGCAAAAACTGAGCTGAAAGGAGAAGTAGACAAATCCATAGTTGCAGTTGGAAATACATAGAAATTAGATAGAAAATCAGTAAGGACATTTATTAGGCCATTTTTGTATTGCTATAAAGAAATAGCTGAGACTTTGTAATTTATAAAGAAAAAAGGTTTAATTGGCTCACAGTTCTGCAGGCTGTACAGGAAACATGGTGCCAGCATCTACTTGTGGTAAGGGCCTCAGGAGGCTTCCAATCATGGCCGAAGGCAAAGGAGGAGCCAGTGAGAGAGGAGGAGCAAGAGAGAGAGGAGGGAGATGACACATAGGTTTTTTTCTTTTTCTTTCTTTTTTTTTTTTTTTTTTGAGACAGGGTCTCATTCTGTTGCCTAGGCTGGAGTGCATTGGCGTGGTCACAGATCACTGCAGCCTCTACCTCCTGGGCTCAAGTAATTCTCCCACCTTTGCCTCCCAAGTGGCTGGGACTATAAGCGCACGCCACCACGCCCAGCAAATGTTTTCGATTTCTAGTGGAGACGAGGTCTCAGCATGTTGCCCAGGCTGGGTCTCAAACTCCTGAGCTCAAGTGATCCTCCTGCCTCAGCCTCCCAAAGTGCTGGGATTACAGGCATGAGCCACCGTGTCCAGCCAATGCCACAAACTTTTAAATAACTAGATTTCATGTGAACTAACTGAGAACTCACTCATCACCAAGGGGATCGTGCTAAACCATTCATGAGGGATCTGCTCCCATGATCCAATTCACCTCCCACCGGACCCCACTTCCAACATTGGAAATTACATTTCAGCATGAGATTTGGAGGGGACAAACATCCAAACAATATCAGACATGGAAGAACTGAGCAACACTATCAAACAGGATTTAACTGATGTTTATCAAACAGCCTATAGCCAACAACACCAGAATGCAGTCTTTTCAAGTGCCTATATAATATGAATCAAGACAGACCATATCTTGGGTCATAAAGCAAACCTTAACAAACTTAAAATAATTAAAATCATGTAGAGTATATTCCTTGACCATAATGGACTTAAACTAGAAATCAGTAACAGAAAGACAACAGGAAAAATCTCCAAATGCTTAGGAATTAACCAACACACTTCTAAATAATTCATGAGTAAAAAACAAAGCCTTAAATAAAGTAAAACATACATAGCCAGGCGCGGTAGCTCACACCTGTAACCCCAACACTTTGGGAGGCCAAGGCAGGTGGATCACCTGAGGTCAGGAGTTGGAGACCAGCCTGGCCAACATGGTGAAACCCTGTCTCTACTAAAAATACAAAAATTAGCTGGGCATGGTGGCAGCCCCTGTAATCCCAGCTACTCAGGAAGCTGAGGCAGGAGAATCACTTCAACCCAGGAGGCAAAGGTTGCAGTGAGCCAAGATCACGCCATTGCACTCCAGTCTGGGTGACAGAGAAAGACTCTGTCTGAAAAAAAAAAAAAAAAAAAGTACATAGCGCTAAATTCAAATGAAAATACAACATGTCAAAATTGGTGGGATACCTCTAAAGCACTGCTGAGAGGAAATTTTTTTTTTTTTTTTTAGATGGAGTCTCACTCTATCGCCCAGGCTGGAGTGCAGTGGCGTGATCTCGGCTCACTGCAACCTCCACCTGTTGGGTTCAAGTGATTCTCCTGCCTCAGCCTCCTGAGTAGCTAGGACTACAGGCTCCAACCACCACGCCCAGCTAATTTTTTGTATTTTTAGTAGAGAATGTTGCCCACTCTGGTTTCAAACTCCTGAGCCCAGGCAATCCGCCTGCCTCAGCCTCCCAAAGTGCTAGGATTACAGGCATGAACCACTGTGCCCAGCTGAGAAGAGAAGTTATAGCATTAAATGCTTACATTAGAAAGCATAATAAGATTTATATCAATAATCTAAGCTCTGACCTCAAGAAACCAGGAGAAGAAGAGCAAAATAATCCCAAAGCAAGAAGAAAGAAGGAAATAAAAATAAGAGCAGAGGCGGGGCATGGTGGCTCCTGCCCATAATCCCAGCACTTTGGGACGCCAAGGCAGAGCCAAGATAACGCCATTGCACTCCAGCCTCAGTGACAGAGAGGGACTCTGTCTCAAAAGTTAAAAAAAAAAAAAAAAGCAGAATTCAATGAAATTGAAAAGGGGGCCAGACACCATAGTTTATGCTCATAATCCCAGCACTTTGGAAGGCCAAGGCAGGTGGATCACTTGAGCCCAAGAGTCCAAGACCAGCCTAGGCAACATGGCAAAACCCCATCTCTACAAAAAATACAAAAATTAGCTGCACATGATGGCATGTGCCTGTAGTCCCAACTACTCGGGAGGCTGAGGAGGGAGGATCACTTGAACCCAGGAGGTCAAGGCTGCAGTGAGCCAAGATCATTCCACAGCACTCAAGCCTGGGTGACAGCAAAATCTTGTCCAAAAAAAAAAAAAAAAAAAAAACACAGTCTCCATGCCCAGATAGTTAGATAGTTTCACTAGAGTGTTCTCCAAAACATTTAAAGAATTAACACCGGCCGGGCGTGGTGGCTCAAGCCTGTAATCCCAGCACTTTGGGAAGCCGAGACGGGCGGATCACGAGGTCGGGAGATCGAGACCATCCTGGCTAACATGGTGAAACCCCGTCTCTACTAAAAAATACAAAAAACTAGCCGGGCGAGGTGGCGGGCGCCTGTAGTCCCAGCTACTGGGGAGGCTGAGGCAGGAGAATGGCGTAAACCCGGGAGGCGGAGCTTGCAGTGAGCTGAGATCCGGCCACTGCACTCCAGCCTGGGCGGCAGAGCGAGACTCCGTCTCAAAAAAAAAAAAAGAACACCAATTTTATACGATTTCTTCCAGAAAACAGAAGAGTTGGGAACACTTCCAAACTCATTTTATGAAACCCCGAAATCATGAACAGACAAAGACAGTACTGAAACATAAATAAATAAAAATAAAACTATGGGCCAATATCTTATAAACTAAGACACAAAACTCCCCCACCAGCCAGAAGACTCTTACCAAATGCAACCCCTCCAACTTGGACTTCTCAGTCTCCATAAACGTAAGATACAAGTTCCTTTTCTTCATAAATTACCCAGTTTCAGGGATTCTGTGGAAGGAAATCAAAATATTTTACCCCAGATATATTTGTTTGATGTATTTTGAAATGGCTGTCTCAGGGCCAGGAGGCTGAGGTAGCCTTGCAAAACTGTCTTTTGGGGGCAATTCTTACATCTGTAGAAAATCTCCCTAAGGCCAGGTGCAGTGGCTCACGCCTGTAATCCCAGCACTTTGGAAGGCTGAGGTGGGCGGATCACCTGAGGTCAGGAGTTCCAGACCAGCCTGACCAATATGATAAAATCCCATCTCTACTAAAAATACAAAAATTAGCCAGACGTGGTGGCATGCACCTGTAATCTCAGCTACTCCTGAGATAGGAGAATCGCTTAAACCCGGGAGGCAGAGGTTGCAGTGAGCCGAGTTTGCGCCATTGTACTCCAGCCTGGGCAACAAGAGCAAAACTCCATCTCAAAAGAAAAGGAAAGAAAAGAAAATCTTCGGCCGGGCGCGGTGGCTTAAGCCTGTAATCCCAGCACTTTGGGAGGCCGAGATGGGCGGATCACGAGGTCAGGAGATCGAGACCATCCTGGCTAACACGGTGAAACCTCGTCTCTACTAAGAAATACAAAAAATAGCCGGGCGAGGTGGCAGCGCCTGTAGTCCCAGCTACTCGGGAGGCTGAGGCCGGAGAATGGCGTGAACCCGGGAGGCGGAGCTTGCAGTGAGCTGAGATCCGGCCACTGCACTCCAGCCTAGGCTACAGAGCTAGACTCCGTCTCAAAAAAAAAAAAAGAAAAAAGAAAAGAAAATCTTCCTAAATGCCAGGCCTTCCCTTTCTAGCCCTTTCCTGGATCGCGGAGAGATTAACGCACTCTGACGCCTTTAAAGGTCTGAACAGAGCCATTTACCATCTATTCTCTCCGAGTTCTGCTACCTGTAAGGCTTCATCTGCATAACAAGCCCACCTCTGCCAGCCAGGCCGCTTCCTTTCTCCCTCCCAGGACCTGTTTTTGCCAAGATCCAAGCTCCCTTTCTTATTGTAACTGCAAGATGGTATGGAAGCTTCTATACCTTATTGGGAGGTGGAGTCTTCGTTCTGAAGGCTCCCATGGATACACCAATGTGTATGCCTTTTCTCCTAAATGTGTGTGCTTTTTCTCCTATTAATCTGCCTCATGTCAGTGATTGTTCAGCAAACCTTCAGAGGGCAAAGGGGATGTTTCCCCTGGGCTCCCCTACACTGTTAAAGCAACAGAAAATGGGCTAGTCTGGGAGACAGAGATGGAAAATAAGCACATGAAAAGATGTTCAACACCATCGGCCATTAGAAAAATGCAAACGGGCCAAGTGCGGTGGCTCCTGCCTGTAATCCCAGCACTTTGGGAGACAGAGGCGGGCAGATCACCTGAGGTCAGGAATTCAAGACCAGCCTGGCCAACATGGTGAAACCCAGTCTCTACTAAAAATACAAAAAGTAGCCAGGCACGGTGGTGCATACCTGTAATCCCAGCTACTCGGGAGGCTGAGACAGGAGAATGGCTTGAACCTGGGAGGCAGAGGTTGCAGTGAGCCGAGATCGAGTCACTGCACTCCAGCCTGGGTGATAGAGTGAAATTCTTCTCAAAAAACAAAGAAAGAGGCCGGGCGCGGTGGCTCAAGCCTGTAATCCCAGCACTTTGGGAGGCCGAGACGGGCGGATCACGAGGTCAGGAGATCGAGACCATCCTGGCTAACACAGTGAAACCCCGTCTCTACTAAAAATACAAAAAACTTAGCCGGGCGAGGTGGCAGGCGCCTGTAGTCCCAGCTACTCGGGAGGCTGAGGCAGGAGAATGGCGTGAACCCGGGAGGCGGAGCTTGCAGTGAGCTGAGATCCGGCCACTGCACTCCAGCCTGGGTGACAGAGCGAGACTCCGTCTCAAAAAAAAAAAAAAAAAAAAAAAAAAAAAAAAAGAAAGAAAGAAAAATGCAAATGGAGACCAGAATAAAATGTCACTACACATTTACTAGAATGTTCAAATAAAAAATGGGGATAATACCAAATGCTGGCACAGAAGCAAATAAACTGGAATGGAAAATGGTACAGCCAGTCTGCAAAATAATTCAATGGTTTCTTATTGTCGACAAAGAGTCAAACTGTAAAATATTTGAAGAGATTTATTCTGAGCCAAATATGAGTGACCATGGCCCATGACACGGGCCTCAGGAGGTCCTGAACATATTGCCTAAGGGAGTCGGGATATAGGTTGGTTTTATACATTTTAGGGAGACATGAAATTTCAATCAAATACATTTAGGAAATAACATTGGTTCGATCCAGAAAGGCAGGACAAATTGAAGTGTGAGAGTGGAATTGCAGGTTATAGGTAAATTTAAAATTTTTCTAATTAGCAATTGGGTGAAAGAGTTATCAATAGAAAAGAATGTCTGGGTTGAGATAAGGAGTTGTGGAGACCAAGGTGTTATCGCACAGATGAGGTCTCTAGGTAACAGGCTTCAGAGAGAATAGATTGTAAATGTTTCTCATCAGACTTAAGGTCTGTGTTGATGTGAATGCCAGAGAGGTATAATGAAGCATGTCTGACCCCCACTTCCTATCATGACCTGACCAGTCTCTCAGATTAAATTTTAGAGTACTCTGGCTGAGGAGGAAGTCTATTCCATGATTGGGGGCCTTAGAATATTATTTTTGATTTACATTATAAACTACACATGTACCTATAAAACAACCAGCACTAACACTCTTGGACATTTATCCTAAAGAAATGAAAACTCATGCTCACACAAAAACCTGTGCACATGGCCAGGTGTGCTGGCCCACACCTGTAATCCCAACACTTTGGGAGGCTGAGGCAGGCGGATCGCTTTGAGCTCAGGAGTTTGAGACCAGCCTGGTCAACATGCTGAAACCCCATCTCTACTAAAAATACAAAAAAAAAAAAAAAAAAAAAAAAAAAAAACCTTAGCCAGGCACGGTAGCACACACCTGTAATCCCAGCTCTTAGGAGGCTGAGGTGGGAGGATTGCTTGAGCCCGGGAGGCGGAGGTTGCAGTGAGTTGCGATCGTGCCTTTGTGTTCCAGCCTGGGCCACAGAGCCAGAACCTGTCTCAAACAAACAAAAAACCTGTGCACAGATGTTCTTCCAAACTTATTCATAAAGTAAACCAAAAATAAAATTCTAAGCCCCTCAACCAACTGAATGGACCCCTCCTCTCAGCCAAGGGCTTTCTAAAATAAACCTGAAACACTAGCTCAGGCCATCATGGAAGTGGGATGGTCACTCCCTTCTACTGATTCCAAGGCTTTAGATAAACTCTCAACCAATTGCCAATCAGAAAATCCTTCAATCGACCTATGACCTAGAACCCCACCCCATCCCACCCACCTCCACTTCCAGTTGTCCCGTCTTTCCCAACCAATGTACATCTTACACGTACTGATTGATGTCTTAAGTCTCCCTAAAACGTATAAAACCAACCTGTAGCCTGACCATGTTCTCAGGATCTCCTGCAGCTGTGTTGCAGACCACGGTCACTCACATTTGGCTCAGAATAAATGTCTTCAAATACTTTACAGAGTTCGACTTTCTTTGTCAACAATAATATTCAGAAGCCAAAAAAGCAAAAAACAAAAAACAAAATTTCCTTCAGTGGGTGAATGGTTTAAAACTCTCTGGATAAGGCTAGGCATAGTAGCTCATGCCTGTAATCCAGCACTTTGGGAGGCCGAGGCGGGAGGATCGCTTGAGCTCAGGGATTGGAAACCAGCCTGGGCAACATGCAAAACCCCAACTCTACAAAAAATACCAAAAATTAGCCAGGTGTGGTGGTGTTACCCGTGACCGGCAGCTGAGTTACCAGTGGCGAATCCTGACGGGTCTGCAGCAACCTCAATTCTTGCCTCCTCAGAAGAAAGAATTCAACTGAGGGGCATAAGGCAGAAAAAGAGACCGAGGCAAGTTTCAGAGCAGGAGTGGAAGCTTATTGAAAAAGCTTTAGAACAGGAGAGAAAGGAAGGTACACTTGGAAGGGACCCAGGCAGGCAGCTTGAAGAACAAGTGCAGTGCTAAACCTTGCACCTGGGACTTTACAGGCTGACCCACCTCCAGCAGCCTGCGCTCCTTTCCCATGATTCTTCCCTCAGGGCGGGCTGCCCGCCTGCAGTGCCCTCCTCACCCGTGGGAGGCGAGCACGCACAGTGGGTTTAGTAGCAAGTTGCATGCGTGTCCCTCTGAGGCTTTCTTCCCTTTTCTGGCGTCCCCTGGAAAATCACACTCAGCCATCTTGTCTCTCAATGCGCATGCCCAGGCGCACTCGCCCAATCCCTGAGACTTCATTGGAAGCCCTTTGTGCTTCTCCCTCGTGCCTGCATTCAATTCACACTTTAATGTTAACAGCTGTGGATCAGCAGGAGCTTGTCTCTTTTTGGTGCCGGCTGCCGAATTACCATTTTGAGAAAGGCAATGTGAATATTGTCAAACCATCACCTGACATTTCTAGCGGGTGGGGGAAGAGTCCTCTCCTGCCCCACCCGTGCCTGTCTAACTACCTGTTACAGTGGCATGACCCTGTGGTCCCAGCTACTCAGGAGGCTGAAGTGGGAGGATCCCTTGAGCCTGAAGGTAGAGGCTGCAGTGAGCCTACCTAAAGATCGTACCACTGCACTTCAGCCTGAGCAACAGAGTGACACCCTGTCTCAAAAAAAAAAAAAAAAAAAAAAAAAAACACCTCTGGATACTCTGGATACACACTCTGGATGGAGTGTACATCCATACAGTGGAATGCTACTCAGCAATACGAAGTAGCAGCTATTGATCCACTCAACCACTTAGACGGATCTCAAGGCAACCGTGTTTACAGGAAGAAAGTCAGTAGCAAAAGGTTACATACTGTAGTATAGTTCATATATTGTATGATAACATTTTGAAAATGATCAAACTATAGAAATAAAGTACAGATTAATAGTTGCTGAGAGACAGGGGCGGGGTGCAGGAGGTGAGTGCAACTATAAAGGGTAGCCCAGGGAATTTCTTCATGGTGATGAAATACTTCCATATTGATTGTGGCGGCAGTCCGGTCATTCTATACGTGAGATTAAATCACAGAGAACCACACACACAAATGAGTACATATCAAAACTGATGAAAGCTGAATGAGGCCTGAAGTCTAATTACCAGGATGGTAGCCTGTCAGTTTCCTGAGTTAGCTATTGTACTACGGTTACATAAGTAGTAACACTTGAGCCGGGCGCGGTGGCTCAAGCCTGTAATCCCAGCACTTTGGGAGGCCGAGGCGGGTGGATCACGAGGTCAGGAGATCGAGACCATCCTGGCTAACATGGTGAAACCCCGTCTCTACTAAAAAAATACAAAAAACTAGCCGGGCGTGGTGGCGGGCGCCTGTAGTCCCAGCTACTCGGAGGCTGAGGCGGGAGAATGGCGAACCCGGGAGGTGGAGCTTGCAGTGAGCCGAGATCGGGCCACTGCACTCTAGCCTGGGCCACACAGCGAGACTCCGTCTCAAAAAAAAAAAAAAAAAAAAAAAAAAAAAGTAGTAACACTTGAGGGAAGATGAGGAAGGGTAATGGCATTCTATGTACTGATGTTGCAACATCATGTGAGTCTATAGTTATTTTAGTTTTATAAATTATTTCTTCCATGATAGAACCCATGAGGGACTATTTTCAAACCAGTAAAAATGTTTCATAAATAATATCTGGCCATTTTCTTTTTTTTTCTTTTGTTTTTGAGATGGAGTCTTGCTCTGTCACCCAGGCTGGAGTGCAGTCGTAGCTCACTGCAACCTCCGTCTCTCCAGTTCAAGTGATTCTCCTGCCTCAGCCTCCCAAGCAGCTGGGGTTACAGGCACCCACCACCACACCCGGCTAATTTTGTATTTTTTGTAGAGACGGGGGTTTCACCATGTGATCCACCCACCTCAGCCTCCCAAAGTGCCGGGACTACAGGCGTGGGCCACTGCGCCCTGCGCCTGGTGTCTGACTGTTTTCTAACCAGTCGAGTAATTTGTTGCACAATAAGCTACCTCACATCTTTCAGCAAGAAATACATTAAATTTGGAGAGTAAAGACATTACAGAATGAATTAGGATCCAATTAAAATTTGCTTTAAATATTTCTTTGGGGGAAAGGATACCACACTTTGACTCGATGAAGAGAAACATTTTCACAGTCTAGAGGTCTTTTTGTTTCGTTAACACCTATGATGCCCTGAATCCATAGGGAATAGGTTCCAGCGGCTCAGACTCCTTCCCACTGGTTCTCACACAGTGTGCTTCTCTGGGTGGAACAGGCTGGCACTTCAGTTGAACCCAGGCACCTTTCTCTTTGGCTTCTTTCTTTTTCTGATCATTTTCCTTCACGCATTTCAGGAAGTTATCTCGGCTGCACATTAATTCTCTTGGCAAGAATCTTGCCCCAAATGTGTTTGTTTACAACAATGCCAACAGCATGCTGGGTAACACTGTAAACTCTTCCAGTTTTGCCGTGGTAACACTTGTGGGCATTCCTTTTTGAACAGTACCTTCCCTCGATGTCTACAATCTCACCTTTCTTATAGATTCACATACATGTGACCAAAGGAACAACTCCATGTTTTCCAAAAGGCATAGAGAAAATATATCGGGGGCCTCTCTTCTTTCCTTCTGTGTTAGTCATTTTGGCGAATTACTGGAAGACGGTGCCATCCGAAAAAGTTACAGTTACTTTATCTTTTTGAGACAGAGTTTCACTCTTGTTGCCCAGGCTGGAGTGCTATGGCACGATCTCAGCTCACTGCAACTTCCACCTCCCAGGTTCAAGCGATTCTCTTGTCTCAGCCTCCCGAGTAGCTGGGATTACAGGCATACGCCACCATGGCCAGTTAATTTTTGTATTTTTAGTAGAGACGGGGTTTCACCACATTGATCAGGCTGGTCTCAAACTCCTGACCTCAGGTGATTCATTCACCTCAGTCTCCCAAAGTGCTGGGATTACAGACCAACAACTACTTGGCCGGGCGCGGTGGCTCACACCTGTAATCCCAGCACTTTGGGAGGCCGAGGCAGGCGGATCACGAGGTCAGGAGATCGAGACCACCCTCGCTAATACAGTGAAACCCCGTCTCTATAAAAATACAAAAAATTAGCCAGGCGTGGTGGCGGGTACCTGTAGTCCCAGCTACTCGGGAGGCTGAGGCAGGAGAATGGCGTGAACCTGGGAGGCGGAGCTTGCAGTGAGCAGAGATTGTGCCACTGCACTCCAGCCTGGGCGACACAGCGAGACTCCGTCTCAAAAAAAAAAAAAAAATTACAAAAATGAAAAAGCAAGCCACAAATGGAAATTATTTCCAAAACATATACTTGTATCTAGAATACATATATACAGCTATTATAACATAGTAAGACAAACAGTTCAATTTTTTTTTTTTTTGAAAGAGTTTCTCTCTGTTACTCAGGCTGGAGTGCAGTGGTGCCATCTTGGCTCACTGCAACCTCCTTGCCTCCCAGGTTCAAGCGATTCTCCTGCCTGAGCCCCCTAAGTAGCTGGGATTACAGGTACGTGTCACCACACCTGGCCGATTTTTGTATTTTTAGTAGAGATGGGGTTTCATCATGTTGGCCAGGCTGGTCTCAAACTTCTGACCTCAAGTGATCCACCCACCTTGGCCTCCCAAAGTCCTGGGATTACAAACGTGAGCCACCAAGCCCAGCCAGTTCAATTTTTTTAAAAGCACAAAATTTTGAACAGAGACTTCACCAGAGATGCTCTACAGATGGCAAATGAGGACGTGAAAAAATAACCTCACTATCATTAGGGAAATGCAGATTAAAACTTCAATGAAAACAAAAACTTCTATAAGATACCACTGTATCTCCACTAGAAAGGCTAATTTTCATTTTGAGAGACAGGGTTTTACTGTGTGGCCCAGGCTAGAGTGCAGTGACAGAAACTTGAGGTAACCTGTAACTTCTGGTTTCAAGTGATCCTCCCGCCTCAGCTTCCAGAGGAGCTAGGGTACCCGGAGTTTGGTTCCTGCCACTGGGGGTTCATGGTCTTGCTGACTTCAAGAATGAAGCTGCAGATCTTCACAGTATTTGCGGTGAGTGTTACAGCACAGCCCTTAAAAGTGGCATGGACCCAAAAAGTGAGCAGCAGCAAGATTTATTGTGAAGAGCAAAAGAACAAATCTTCCAGAATATGCAAGGGGACCCGAGCAGGTTGCTGCTGCTGGCTTGGGGGGGTGGCCAGCTTTTATTCTTATTTGTCCCCACCCATGTTCCGTTTCTGTCCTATCCGAATGCCCTTTTTTCAATCCCTCCCTGCAATTGGCTACTTTTAGGATCCTGCTGATTGGTGTGTTTTACAGAGCACTGATTGGTGCATTTTACAATCCTCTTGCTAGCTACAGAGCACTGATTGGTGCATTTTACAATCCTAGCTACAGAGTGCTGGTTGGTGCATTTTACAATCCTCTTATAAGACAGAAAAGTTCTCTAAGTCCCCACTCGACACAGAAAGTCCAGCTGGCTTCTCCTCTCACTGGGACTACAGCTGTGTGGGCTAATTTTTCATTTTATTTTATTTACTTATTTTTGTTTTGTAGAGACAGGGTGTCGCTATGTTGCCCAGGTTGTTCTCCAACTCCTGGCCGCAAGGATTCTCCCATCTTGGCCTTCCAGGCACTGAGATTACAGGCATGAGCCATCATGCCCAGCCCCAGAACGGCTAAAATTGTAAAAGCAAAAGTGCAGCAAAACAGCGAGTCTCATACCTTGCTGGTGGAAATGAAAAACGGTAAAATTATTTTTGGAAATCAGCCAGGCAGTCTTTTAAAAAGTCAAACATTGGCCGGGCGCGGTGGCTCAAGCCTGTAATCCCAGCACTTTGGGAGGCCGAGACGGGTGGATCACGAGTTCAGGAGATCGAGACCATCCTGGCTAACACGGTGAAACCCCGTCTCTACTAAAATACAAAAAAAATTAGCCGGGCGAGGTGGCGGGCGCCTGTAGTCCCAGCTACTCGGGAGGCTGAGGCAGGAGAATGGCGTGAACCCGGGAGGCGGAGCTTGCAGTGAGCTGAGATCCGGTCATTGCACTCCAGCCTGGGCGACAGAGCGAGACTCCGTCTCAAAAAAAAAAAAAAAAAAAAAAAAAAGTTAAACATTACCTTTCATATAATCCCACCTTCCCATTCCTAAATATGCACCCAGGAGGAATGAAAATCCACATCCATGCAAAGGCTTGTACATGAATGTCTGTGACAGCTTTTTTTTTTTTTTTTTGAGACGGAGTCTCGCTCTGTGGCCCAGGCTGGAGTGCAGCGGCCGGATCTCAGCTCACTGCAAGCTCCGCCTCCCGGGTTCCCGCCATTCTCCTGCCTCAGCCTCCCGAGTAGCTGGGACTACAGGCGCCGCCACCTCGCCCGGCTAGTTTTTTGTATTTTTTAGTAGAGACGGGGTTTCACCATGTTAGCCAGGCTGGTCTCGATCTCCTGACCTCGTGATCCACCCGCCTCGGCCTCCCAAAATCCTGGGATTACAGGCTTGAGCCACCGCGCCCGGCGACAGCTTTATTTGTAATACCTGGCTGCCACCGTGACTTATCCAGGGTTCCATGGCCAGGGCGGGGTGAGCTACATTTTCACCCTGGAATTCCCTCTTGGGTCATGTGTAGAGCTTAGGTTTACGCCCATCTTCATGTTCGTAAGTATACTTGCACAGAGGGATAACAGGAAGCAGAGCATGCCGGGGACCCCTGGGGGGACAGCACTTGCCCTGCTCCGTCCTCCCGCCAGCCCTGGGAGCACAGCAGAGACGGGCGGGCTGGCGTCCATCTCCTGGAGCTGGCAAGGAAGGTGGGAGCAGGCCCAGGTCCTGCCTCATACCTCAGGGTAAGGAAGGAGACCAGTACTACTCCTGCTGCCCTCCTCCCCCAACCTTGCCTAGTTCACAAGACAGGAGGAAAGTGAGAGAGAAACAAAAGTAAGATAAATAGCCAGACAACCCTGGCACCACCACCCGGCCCTAGGAGTTAAAAAAATAATAACATCAACCCCTGGCCTAAACTACTTGTGTTATCTGTACATTCCAGACACTGTATGAAAAAAGCATTGTAAAACTTTCTGTTAGCTGATGCATGTAGCCCCCAGTCACGTTTCCCACGCTTGCTCGATTTGTCACGGCCCTTTCACGTGGATCCCTTAAAGTTGTAAGCCTTTAAAAAGGCCAAGTATTTCTTTCTCGGGGAGCTGGGTTCTTAAGATGTGAGTCTGCCGACGCTCCCGGCCGAATAAAAAACCTCTTCCTTCTTTAATCCGGTGTCTGAGGAGTTTTGTCTACGGCTCGTCCTGCTACAACGGCACCTCCCACCCTCCTAGAGCCAGCTCTCTAAACAGCATTTTCATCATCAAGCCCGCGAACAACTTTTTAAAGTGTTGATACTCAGGTCTGATGGAAATACAAAAACAGCACAAAACAAAGGCACTCAAATAGGGTGGTGCTGGAAGGGCGTCGTGCAACATGTATCGTTTTAAACCTTTAAAAATGTGTCAACCTTTGACCCATTTAGGACTTTATCCTAGAAAATTGGTTTAGCTGTTTTTTTTTAAAAAAAAAAAAAAAAAAAGCACTAGGCTGGGCATCGTGGTGTGCACCTGTAGTCCCTGTGCTTCGGGAGGCCGAGGCAGGAGGATCACTTGAGCCCAGGAGTTAGCAATTACAGTGAGCTGTGATGGCCCCACTGCGCTCCAGCCTGGGCTACAGAGCCAGACCTTGTCTCTTCCAATAAAAAATAAAGTGAAATAGGTGGCACCTAACACAGCCTTGATAACATGAAAAAGTAGAAACAACTGAAAATCCTCAACAATAATGTAGGAAAATAACTCCCAGCCTCAAATTTCATTTTCAGCCAAGCGTCAGGGAGACTTAAAACATCTTCAGGTGTGCAAGGACTCCAAGACACCTGCCGTGCATTCTTGTTCACAAAGGATGTCCTTTGGGAAAACAAGGTAGGAAGCCAAAAGTGAGGAAGCCGTTGAACCCGGAACACAGGCTCCACCAGGGGAGAGGCAAACAGAAGGGTGGGCTGGGGAGGGGGAGTAGAACCCTGGCCTCGAGGCCACCGGCCAGAATGGGGCCCACCTGAGGATGGAGGGTGGCAGGCACAAACCGTGGATTTGAGGTGTGGAGTCGGGAAGAAGATAGAAAGGCATTTTCTGTTGGACTTCTTGGGGGAAAAACTGATGTATAGAAAACTGGACGTGGCCGGGCGCGGTGGCTCAAGCCTGTAATCCCAGCACTTTGGGAGGCCGAGACGGGCGGATCACGAGGTCAGGAGATCGAGACTATCCTGGCTAACATGGTGAAACCCCGTCTCTACTAAAAATACAAAAAACTAGCCGGGCGTGGTGGCGGGCGCCTGTAGTCTCAGCTACTTGGGAGGCTGAGGCGGGAGAATGGCGTGAACCCGGGAGGCGGAGCTTGCAGTGAGCCGAGATCACGCCACTGCACTCCAGCCTGGGAGACACAGCGAGACTCCGTCTCAAAAAAAAAAAAATAAATAAATAAAATAGAAAACTGGACGTGAGGCCCTGTGTGGTGGCTCACTCCTGTAATCCCAGCACTTTGGGAGTCCAAGGAGGGTGGATCACTTGAGATCAGGAGTTTGAGACCAGCCTGACCAACATGGTGAAACCCCGTCTCTACTAAAAATATAAAAATTAGCTGGGTGTGATGGCACGCGCCTGTAATCCCAGCTTCTCGGGAGGCTGAGACAGGAGAATCGCTTGAACTCAGGAGGCGGAGGTTGCAGTGAGCTGAGATTGTGCCACTGCACTCCAGCCTGGGCAACAGAGTGAGACTCTGTCTCAAAAGAAAAAAAGAAGAAAAAAAGAAAACTAGACACAAAAGAGAGAGAGACAAAGACAGAGAGATTTTACCCTCTGGTTAAAACAAAATAAGTTATTCCAGAAAGGAAAAAGGTTGCAGTATACAGCTTGTTTCAGCAGCAAACAACATTTGCATAATTAGAATTATTAAATCACTATTGATTTAGCCAAATTGATACTGTACTTGTCTAATAATTACTAATGATAACACTGTATTAGTCTCCTAGGACTGCCATAACAAAATACCACAGACGGGGAGGCGTAAACAGCAGACGTTGACTTGCGCACAGTTCTGGAGGCTGGAGGCCCACAATCAATGTGCTGGCAGGGTTGTTTTCCCCTGGGGCTGCTCTCCTTGACTTGCAGCTGGCCATCTTCTGTCTTCTCCCTGTATCCTGACGTGGCCCTTCTCTGTGTACACCCACGCCCAGTGTCTCTTCCTCTCATATGGTCCCTTATATGACCTTATTTAAGTGTAACTACCTCTTTAAAAGCCCTACCCCTGAATACAGTCACATGGGGGCTTGGGGCTTCAACATATGTAGGGGAACACAATCCCAGTCATAATGGCTCCTAAGCTTGATGCCGTAGGAGGGGAAGAGGGGAGGCGGGAGATGCAGCTGTAGGGGAGCGGAGGGAGTCCTCGGTCTCCACACTAGGTACCAAGCAGTGGTAGTGCAGGAGGATAGGAGGATATGCTTGAGAAACTTGGAGGGGAATCCTGGGAAAAATAGCATAAAGAGTTGAAAAATATTTGCCACTAGATGAAACACAGTGGGTCAGCTTGCTGGGTGTGTGTGTGTGTGTGACTTTTAAAAAACAGAGACCAATTCTTGCTATGTTGCCCAGGTTGGTCTCAAACTTCTGGGCTTTACTGATCTGCTCTCCCTGGCCTCCCAAAATTCTGGGACTGCAGGTGTGAGCCACAGCGCACAGACTCATTGAGATATATGTATTTTTTTCTTTCCTTCTTTTTTTTTTTTTTTTTTTTGAGATGGAGTTTCATTCTTGTTGCCCAGGCTGGAGTGCAAAGGCGTGATCTCGGCTCAGTGCAACCTCCGCCTCCCGGGTCCAATTAATTCTCCTGCCTCAGCCTACCAAGTAGCTGGGACTATAGGCACACGCCACCAAGCCTGGCTAAATTGTGTATTTTTAGTAGAGATGAGGTTTCACCATGTTGGCCACACTGGTCTGGAACTCCTGACCTCAAGTGATCCACCCACCTCAGCCTCCCAAAGTGCTGGGATTACAGGCATGAGCCACCGCGCCTGGCCGGCTCGTTGATATTTTTAAGCACTACTTGACTTTTTGAACTTTGGTGGTGCACACTGTGATGGACATGCTAAAGCCACACCCCTCTCCCAGCCCACCTGAAATAGCAGTAACGAGGCTGAGTAATTAGCCTCAGTTCAAGGGACAGGCTTGGTTTGTGCCAAGTGGCTGGCTCTGGAACAGGAGAGGTTTGCCAGTCTTCGGGAAAGGTCTCTCCTGACACTAAATCCAGGGTCATCACTGTGGGAAGCCAGGTCCTCCCACCATGCGGACAAGCGAGCATGTAGCGCCGCATGCTGCGGGCAGCCATCCTAACACAGAGCTGATGCTATGGATGACGGGGCAGGGAGGCAGGAAGAACCTGAGACCTAAGGACATCTCGGAACACCTGAACCTTTCAGACAGACGACCATCCTCGCTCTGGCTTCTGATGTGTTAGCATTAGAATATTTTCTGAGTGGGTATGCCAGCCCGAGCAGGGCTTTCTCTTACACGCAGCTTAAAGGACCTGAAGAGACATACAACTGCATTCATATGCAAAATTGCTACGTAAAACTGTCTTTTAAAAAGTGGTAGATACAAGGCTAGACGCAGTGGCTCATGTCTTTAATCCCAGCCCTTTGGGAGGCTGAGGCGGGGGGATCATTTGAGGTCAGGAGTTCCAGACCAGCCTGGCCAACATGGTGAAACCCTGTCTATACTAAAAATACAAAACTTAGCTAGGTGCAGTGGTGGGTGCCTGTAATCCCAGCTACTTGGAGGCTGAAGCAGGAGAATCGTTTGAGCCCGGGAGGCAGAGGTTGCAGTGAGCTGAGATCGTCCACTGCACTCCAGCCTGGGCAACAGGGCAAGACTCTGTCTCAAAAATAAATAAATATAAATGAAAAGTAGTAGATACAATATGTCGTACTTTTAATATAGATGTATATGTGGATATAGATGCAAATATGTGAAAATGTTAATAGTAGTAATCGCTGATAGCAGGCTTTTCTTTTTTTCTTTTTTTTTTTTTTTGAGACGGAGTCTCTGTCCCCCAGGCTGGAGTGCAGTGACCGGATCTCAGCTCACTGCAAGCTCCGCCTCCCGGGTTTATGCCATTCTCCTGCCTCAGCCTCCCAAGTAGCTGGGACTACAGGCGCCCGCCACCACGCCCGGCTAGTTTTTTTTGTATTTTTTAGTAGAGACGGGGTTTCACTGTGTTAGCCAGTATGGTCTCGATGTCCTGACCTTGTGATCCGCCTGTCTCAGCCTCCCAAAGTGCTGGGATTACAGCATTTTGCTTACAAATTGCATGCTTGTCATCTAGCACACTAATAAATATTACTCTTTTTTTGAAAGGATACACTAATTCTTTTTTTTTTTTTTTTTTTTTTTTTTTGAGACGGAGTCTCGCTGTGTCACCCAGGCTGGAGTGCAGTGGCACGATCTGGGCTCACTGCAAGCTCCGCCTCCCGGGTTCACGCCATTCTCCTGCCTCAGCCTCCCGAGTAGCTGGGACTACAGGCGCCGCCACCTCGCCCAGCTAGTTTTTTGTATTTTTAGTAGAGACTGGGTTTCACCATGTTAGCCAGGATGGTCTCGATCTCCCCACCTCGTGATCCACCCGCCTCGGCCTCCCAAAGTGCTGGGATTACAGGCTTGAGCCACCGCGCCCGGCCAGGATACACTAATTCTTAAATTAATGGCTTTAGCCCAACATTTTTAGTCAGTTACAGAACAATAGCAATGGCAAAAATGTTGACAATACAGTTCATGGTCTGGTTCTCCCATCTTATGGTACAGGTTCCATCAGATGTGGTATTCCAAAAACAGGAGCTGGCTGTTTGAAAGCCATGTGTGCTCTTCTGGACCACTGCACAGGTCACAATATATTTACAAGCTTTTCCCAACTTAACCAGATGTGTTAAGGATTGTTCCACTATGCTTGGTTGATATTGTTGTGATTATAATCTTCACCAGCTGAAACCCTATCTACACACTCTTCGACAATACTGTGGGCTTCCTTAGCGCTGAAGCCAACCTCAGGGTGGGGACAACGGGTCAGGCGGGGTGGAACCCAGGCCCATTGGAGAGGACCAGGGCTTGGAGGACACTGAACCCCAACTCTTGGGACCACCCCTGCTGGGAGCCTTTTTTTTTTTTTTTTTTTAGCACTTTTTTGTAGTACTTGCCTCCTACAATGAACTCTGTCAGCATTCAGTTACTCCAAAATGTTTTTATTCCAACTTTTTTTTTTTTTTTTTTTTTTTGAGACGGAGTCTCCCTCGGTCACCCAGGCTGCAGTGCAATGGCATGATCCTGGCTCACTGCAACCTCCGCCTCCTGGGTTCAAGCGTTTCTCCTGCCTCAGCCTCCCGAGTAGCTGAGATTACAGGTTCCTGCCACCACACCTGGTTAATTTTTGTACTTTTGGTACACATGGGGTTTCACAATGTTGGCCAGGTTGGTCTCAAACTCCTGACCTCAGGTGATCCATCCACCTTGGCCTCCCAAAGTGCTGGGATTACAGATGTGAGCCACCGCGCCTGGCCCCAAGTTCATTTTTGAGGGATATTTTCCCTGCACGTAGGATGTTAGCTCTTCTTTCAGCCTTCCATGATGTCACTCCCCCATTCCTGATGGAAAGTCAGCTGTCATTTTCCCCTACACATCAGGTGTTTTTTCCCCCGGCTACTGCTTTTTCATGATTTTATCTTTAGTTTTCAGCATCTGACTATGATGCACCTAGGTGTGGCCTTCTTTATATTCATCCTGCTTTTGAGGGGAGGGGCTGGTGATTCCGATGAGGCCAGATGCAGATCAAGAGAGAAACGGTAAATTTGACATGGCGCGCTCAGTTCCCTGGGGAGAAACAGCACTCCACGCAGGGCCACTCAGGGGAAGCGACCACTGGTTATGGGGCACCGGGACCAGGGGAATGTGGGCAAGACCCCTGATTGTGGTTTCCCAGGAAGGAGCAGGTGAGGCAGGGGCAGCAGACTGAGGCGGACTGGAATAATCTCAGCGGGCGCTGGGCCACAGGGACTGTTGCAGGTTGACACCGCCCTGGGGTGTCAGGGTGCTGGCCTGGAGCTTGACCTGAGGAAGGGAGGTAGTTCAGGGCGTAAACCTGATTGGCTGCTCTAGAGGACTGACTGGCCTCTAGCCAAGACCTCAAAGCTAGGGCCTCAAAACTGGGTCCAAACCACATTTTTAAAAAACAGAATTTTGGCCAATATTTCTCCGTATTTTTTTTTTCTTTTCTGCCACATTTTCTCTCCTCTCCTGGGATTCTAGTTACGCATTTGTTATACTGTCTCACAGTTTATTGAGTCTCTGCTCACTCTTTTTCTTTTTTTTTTTTTTTTTTTTTTTTTGAGACGGAGTCTCGCTCTGTCGCCCAGGCTGGGGTGCAGTGGCCGGATCTCAGCTCACTGCAAGCTCCGCTTCCCGGGTTCACGCCATTCTCCTGCCTCAGCCTCCCGAGTAGCTGGGACTACAGGCGCCCGCCACCGCGCCCGGCTAGTTTTTTGTATTTTTTAGTAGAGACGGGGTTTCACCGTGTTAGCCAGGATGGTCTCGATCTCCTGACCTCGTGATCCACCCGTCTCGGCCTCCCAAAGTGCTGGGATTACAGGCTTGAGCCACCGCGCCCGGCCTGCTCACTCTTTTTCAATCTCTTCTTCCTCTTTGTTTTTCAATTCAGATACTTTCTATTAACCCGTCTTCAAGTTCACTGACTTTTCTTCTGCAAATGAGGAAATGAGGAGATGCTGATCAAAGAGCACAAACTCTCAGTTTAAAGACAAGTTCTGTGGGGACTGGGCGTGGTGGTTCATGCCTGTAATCCTCGCACTTTGGGAGGTCAGGGTGGGCGGACTGCCTGAGGTCAGGAGTTTCAGATCAGCCTGACCAACATGGTGAATCTCTACTAAAAATACAAAAATTAGCCAGGTGCAGTGGCAGGTGCCTGTAATCCCAGCTACTCGGGAGGCTGAGGCAGGAGAATTGCTTGAACCCAGGAAGTAGAGGTTGCAGTGAGGCCAGATTGCAACATTGCACTTAAGCCTGAGCAATAGGCCAGGCGTGGGGGCTCATGCCTCTAACCCTAGCACTTTGGGAGGCTGAGGCAGGCAGATCACGAGGTCAGCAGTTTCAGACCAGCCTGAACAACATGGTGAAACCCCATCTCTACTAAAAACACAAAAATTAACCGGGCATGGTGGCGCATGCCCATAATCCCAGCTACTCAGGAGGCTGAGGCAGGAGAATTGCTTGAATCTGGGAGGCGGAGGTTGCAGTGAGCCAAGATCACACCACTGCACTCCAGCCTGGGCGACAGAGCGAGACTCCATCTCAAAAAAAAAAAAAAAAAAAAGATCAATTCTGGGGAATCTAATGTGCAGCACAGGTGGGGATGGGGTCCTAACTCAGTGGTAACAATCACACAATGCACATGTGTAGCAAATCATCACACTGTACAGCTTGAATATACACAATCTTCGTCAATTAATACATATATATATACACATATACACACACAAACTCAGGACATATCAAAAGTAAGGACAATAAAAAAAGCATCCACTTATGTCTAAGAAAAACGTTTATAATTATTTTAACATTTTTATTGAATGATTTCAACACCTTGATTTATGGGTGGTTTGATTTTGTTGTTTTTTTGAGACAGGGTCTCCCTCTGTCACCCAGGCTAGAGTGCAATGACAGCTCACTGCAGCCTCACCCTCCCAGGCGCAAATAATCTTCCCACCTCAGCCTTCTGAGTAGCTAGGACTACAGGCACACACCACCACGCCTGCCTAATTTTTTGTATTTTTTGTAGAGATGGGGTTTCACCATGTTGCCCAGGCTGGTCTCGAACTCCTGGGCTCCAGTGATCCATCCACCTCAGCTTCCCAAAGTCCTGGGGTCACAGGTGTGTGCCACCGCACCAGCCTGATTTCTTTTCTTGATTACATGTCACATGTTCCCACTTCCTCTCATGCCTACTGACATGGTTATATACTGGACATTCTGAATAATATACTGTCAGGCCTCTGAGCCCAAGCCAAGCCATCGCATCCCCTGTGACTTGCACGTGTACGCCCAGATGGCCTGAGGTAACTGAAGAATCACAAAAGAAGTGCAAATGCCCTGCCTCGCCTTAACCGATGACATTCCAACACAAAAGAAGTGAAAATGGCCGGTCCTTGCCTTAAGCGATATTATCTTGTGAAATTCCTCTTCCTGGCTCATCCTGGCTCAAAAAGCTCCCCCACTGAGCACCTTGTGACCCCCACTCCTGCCTGCCAGAGACCCACCCCCCTTTGACTGTAATTTTCCTTTACCTACCCAAATCCTATAAAACGGCCCCACCCTCATCTCCCTTCGCTGACTCTCTTTTCGGACTCAGCCCGCCTGCGCCCAGGTGAATAAACAGCCATGTGGCTCACACAAAGCCTGTTTGGTGGTCGCTTCACACGGACGCGCATGACATATACTACAGAGACTCTAGATTCAGTTTTTTCCCACAAAAACTGTTTGTTTTAGTAGAGTTCTGTTAAGCCTTCATTTTAGGCTTTATGAAAGTAGGTCTATTTTAGTTTTGCTCTCAGTCCTAGACCCTAGATTGGAGTTTTGTGATGTGGTCCTAATCCTAAGGCCTACAACCTGGGTTTTCAATGGAAAGTCTGAAATAGTTACCAAATTCCTCTAATTTGATGAAACATGAACTCTAAACCTCTTCTCCCCAGCACATCTTCTGAAATCTCTGCTCAGCTTTTCCAGCCTTCCAAGTGTGGCTTTCCGTTTGGAATTCTGCCCTGTTTATGTACAACACAGGAACCCGCCAAGAACCTGACGAGACTATACAAGGCAAAGTTGGGGGCTTCTGTGGTTTCCTCCTTTCTGGGATGTGCCCCCACACCAGTGTGCAGCTGCCAAGAATGTCCTGAAGTGACTTGGCTCCTGGGCCTAGTAAGACTGCCACCTTCTGTTTCATTCCCTGTGAGCCACATGAGGAACAGCCCCTCAGATGTGGCTCTGACCCAGTGTGCTTCCCTTCTTCTGATGGCTGGTCCCCTCCCTCTTGCCTATATCTCAGCAGGCTTCAGTGCATGTCAATAGTGCGTGTAATGATCAGGCGTAGGCTGGTCTGATACAAGCTGCTGTGCCCTTCCTGGAAGTCAGACTGTAATCAGATGTTTAAATGTTAAAATAAACTCCAACTTCCTTTTCTTTATCTGGATGATAGATACGCTAGTGCTTTCACTTTGTGAAAATCAATCAAGGTGTATGTTTATGTCCTTTTCAACATGTGCTACAGACCTCAATACAAAGTTTACTACAAGACCCATTTCGTGCCAGCACCCAGTTTAAACCCCTCAGGGGCCTTCTTGTGCCCCCAGGATCAAACCCATTCCCCCTCTCCTGGCCATGAGCAGGCTTCCATGCAACCCCCTCGATGACACTAGCTCAAGCTCCTCCTCTCTGCCCACCCCTCGCCCACAGGGATCGCCCTCCTTAGTCCTCAGGCTGCAACCTGAGCACCACCTCCTGGTAGCAGGTGTTCCTGACCAGCAAGTCCCTGCTCCTGCACCTTAGGGCCCTCTCTTGTGCCCTCACAGGCAGCAGACCCCCCTCCCCGCCCTCCCCATCATCACACAGAGCCTACATCCTCCATGCATATCCACCCTGGAGTAGGAGCTCAGAGAACTGGCAAAATGCAAAGTCCATGCCACCCGCCTAAGGAACTCCGCGGGCCCAGGGGTCTCATGACACCTTCTTGCCTTGAGGTTCCCCCTCCCAACCCACCCGTTATGCCAGCCTGCCGAGTTCTGCCTGGGGCAGCTCCCAGAGGCTGAGGACCTGGAGGAGACCTGGGTGCTATCCTCAGATTCCAAAGAACTGGCTGCCACCCGAAGCCAGCCCCAGCAGCAAACAAGACTCAGGTAAAGCCCTCGTTCCTCCACCGGGTTTGCAGCTTCCACCAGATGAACAGGTCGGACTCTGCAGTCTACCAATCTGCCCTCCCTAAACACAAACGCCGGATGACTGCGCAGGTGTAGAGAAGAGAGGAAAAGTTTATTGTTGAGCAGACCTTATTTTCATTACAGTACCACGAAGTTCCTTCTCAGTTCCCTTCGAGTGCAGAGATTCTGCAGACATTTAAAAGCCCAATGCTGTTCCCAAGCAAGGGCAGCACCTGACAACAATGTTGCATTTAATGGAGCAGGATTACAGTAAATTTGGATATTCATAAAGAAAGTACATAGTTTCCTTAAAAATTCTAACAGTTTCCCACCTTTCTTTTGTTATTACCATGAATAACTGGTTGGCTGAAAAACATGGTACTTGAGATCATCTTTTGTTGTCAACCTTAGGTGAATGTGTTTTGCTTTTTGTTGTTGTTGTTAAGAATTGTTATGCCCATTTCTCTGGAAATCTCAAAGGTGACAAGTAAGGCAAGGCGCACAGTACACTCCTGTCCCACTGCAACCTTCCCCGGCCGGCCCCTGCACTGCTGAGTATCTGTGAAAGACTCAGGAGAGGACCATTTGCAAATCCTCAAACCCCTGGCCTCGGGTGATCTGCCCGCCTAGGCTTCCCAAGGTGCTAGGATTACAGGCGTGAGCCACCATGCCCGGCGCTTGCGAACACTGACCATGGAGTTTAACCTTCATGGGCTCCTTCTAGGAAGCAGGTGGCTGCTTGCCGCACGCAGACTTGTAGTTTGTTTTTATAAATTGTCACTGATCAATGAGAGCCTGAGGGAAGGGACCCTCTACTCAATTCATAGACTTCCTGCTACTACTGCCTCCCAGAAGTGTCATTTCTGTATACAGAGAAATGAAAGACCGAAGAATGAACGAGAAATCTGTATCCTGCAGGCATTTCAGGTGTATACCCTGAAATACCAACCACCACTGAACTTCATGATGTCTCATTTGTTTGAATTCAGGTAATTACCAAAATCCTGATTAAGATCTTTCCCTCACTACCTCAAGGCAGAGAAAACATGAATTTAAAAAAGTCATCTTACCAAACTACACACATGACAAGCTATATTTAACTCCAATCATCCCACAAAAATGTGCCCATAAAATCAAGTACTTAAAAAACTAATTATTAAAATTACACAACAATGGGCCAGGCGAAGTGGCTCACGCCTGTAATCCCAGCACTTTGGGAGCAATGTGGGTGGATCACTTGAGGTCAGGAGTTTGAGACCACCCTGGTCAACACGGCAAAACCCTGTCTCTACTAAAAATACAAAAATTAGCCAGGCGGGTGGCGGGCACCTGTAATCCCAGCTACTCAGGAGGCTGAGTCAGGAGAATCGCTTGATCCCGGGAGGCAGAGGCTGCAGTGAGCTGAGATCGTGCCACTGCACTCCAGCCTGGGCAACAGAGCGAGACTCCGTCTCAAAAAAAAAAAAAAAAGCAAAAATTAGCCGGGCGTGGTGGCGCACACCTGTAATCTCAGCTTCACTTGGGAGGCTGAGGCAGGAGGATCACTTGAACCCAGGAGGCAGAGGTTGCAGTGAGCCGAGATCACACCATTGTACTCCAGCCTGGGCAACAGCAGCAAATCTCTGTCTCAGGGGGAAAAGAAAACACACTCAACAACGGAATACAAATATTTAAATAACTGCACATAATACACCCTCCATTTTTGTTACCAAGAGAAGGCTTCCATCAGGTGGCTTTACCAACACATTTCTACTCCCATGAAATGCAATACCATAGTACTAATATTCTATTCAGAAAAAGACTAGAATGCCCTTGTAACTCTTTTTCTTTTTTCCCTTGTAACTCTTGAGTTATTTCTTTTAATCATTCAGGCCAAATTAGGTATGGCAATTTTAGAAAAGGATTGCTTTCAAGTATCTAACTAGACTTCCGGAGGGTGGGGGAGGAAGGGGGTCATTTTACACTTGTCACTATCAGGGTGGCATCTGACTGTCCAGGTCACGGGGTCAGTGGAGTAGGTTTCCTGGCTAAGGGAAACTCTGGGAGTTCTTTCCTCTCTACCACCTGGGCCAGGATCTTCCCCCTGTCCCTAGCTCTTGGCCCTCTACTCAGGGACTTGGTCCCCACAATCAGATGAAAACTCATTCAGGCAGAGCCTTGACAAGGTTCAGAACATGAGGGCTTGGCCGGATGTAGTGGCTCACGCCTGTAATCCCAACACTTTGGGAGGCCAAGGTGGGCGGATCACCCGAGGTCAGGAGTTCGAGACCAGCCTGGCCAACCAACATGGTAAAACCCGTCTCTACTAAAAACACAAAAATTAACCAGGCATGGTGGCAGGCACCTGTAATCCCAGCTACTCGGGAGGCTGAGGCGGGAGAATTGTTTGAACTTGGGAGGCAGAGGTTGCAGTGAGCCAAGATCGCACCACTGCACTCCAGCCTGGGTGACCACACTGCACTCCAGCCTGGGTGGCGGAATGAGACTCTTTCAAACAAACAAACAAACAAACAAACAAACAAAAAACCTCATGAGGGCTTAAGGACAGCCGAGCAAATCAAGCTCCATTTACAGAAACCAGTTTTTTTTTTTTAATTTAATTTTTTTTTAGACGGAGTCTCGCTCTATCACCAGGCTGGAGTGCAGTGGCGCGATCTTGGCTCACTGCAACCTCTGCCTCCTGGGTTCAAGTGATTCTCCTGCCTCAGCCTCCCGAATAGCTAGGGCTACAGGCGTGCGCCACCATGCCCAGCTAATTTTTGTATCTTTAGTAGAGACGGGGTTTCACCATGTTAGCCAGGATGGTCTCAATCTCCTGACCTCATAATCTGCCCGCCTCAGCTTCCCAAAGTGCTGGGATTACAGGTTTAAGCCACCGTGCCTGGCCGGAATCTGTTTCTTAACATACATCATGCATGTAATCTGTGCTCTCCCGAGGCATTCACCCAAGTAGACAGGCAAGCATCTATGTGTTCAATTTGAAATGCAACAATGACAGATGTACAACTTTATCACTCTTACAGAAACTAACATGCCATCCATTACTCTCCATGTGGGAAACATTCAGTAAACTTCTAAAACCAAACACAGGACTCTGGCATATCCCCACACCCCCAGCAGCAGCTGTGACAGGCTTTGATCTCAACCAAATGCCACTGTTCACAGAACACAAAAACAGGCTCATGGTGCTGCATGTCACTCTGACGTATCACAGTATTTCATATTACGCTGTCACTTACTCAGAAACAAAAGTCTCCACTATGGCATGATTGAGAGAAAATAATTCATTATATATAAATAACAGCTAAGAACAACATACTGTGAACAGTTTCCAGACTCTGAACATTGAACACAATCAGTTCTTACTTTTTGGGGGAAAAATCTCTTAACTATCTTTTCCGTTACAGTATGCCTTCTTGGAGACAATATTTTAGTGGTAACATCATTTTCTGGGGCATTCAGTTAATTTTGAAAGATGACTATGCCACATGAACCAAAAAAGAAACTGGCAGGAGGAGGAGGGTCCTGGACCATTCCGGAAGTAAGCTGGGTCTTGCATTATTCAGAGTCAACTATTCAGCTGACTTTTGTCAGGGTGGTGACAGAGAAGAGGCAATGAGTGACACCAGGACATACACAGCACACAGAGAACATGGTCTACTCTTTGTCTTCCTTGCATAGAGCAAACATAAGAGGCTTGGTAGAAAGACATGGGGAAAGGTGCCATGGGGGCCAGCATCTGGAAAACATACACCTCGGCGATTTGAGTATTTCCCGTTCAACCTCCTGGACGATAAACCGGGAAAAGGCACCCTTCTGCCCACAGTTGTGGACAGCAGCAGCCACCTCTCTGAATGCTTCATTCAGTGTGAAGATGCAGCTTGAACAAAAGTTTTTTTTTTGTTTGTTTTCTGAGACGGAGTTTTGCTCTGTCACCCAGACTGGAGTGCAGTGGTGCGATCTCAGCTCACTGCAACCTCTGCCTCCCGGGTTCAAGCGGTTCTCCTGCCTCTGCCTCCTGAGTAGCTGGGACTACAGGCGTGCGCCACCACACCCGGCTAATTTTTGTGTTTTTAGTAGAGAGGGTGTTTCATCATATTGGCCAGGCTGGTCTTGAACTCCTGACCTCATGATCCACCAGCCTCGGCCTCCCAAAGTGCTGGGATTACAGGCGTGAGCCACCACGCCTGGCCAAACAAAAGTTTTTTAATCTCACTGATTCCATCTCTCAGCTGCTCTGACCAGAGGGGCAGGGCGGGAAAAGTCATGCCACAGACTCTGCCCACAGCAGCCATTCTGAGGTGCCTTTTCAGCCTCTCATCCTTTTTTGGGCTCTCCTCTCCTTAATTTTTGTTTTGTTTTGTTTTCCTTGTACCCGTTAATCCCCTCCATTTTTTCTTGAATTATAAAAGCAAAGTCAAAAGGTCCTTCGGGATGACTGGGAGGCTTCCTAGGCTAACTTTTGTATTTGAAAATGGAAAAAATAAATTACTTGATATTTGTGATAAAACTTAAGATTTCTTAAAAAGTCTGCACATCAATATATTACCTGGCTTAGAAGGGTGAGGGCACAGCTATACATCTGCACCCTCTCCTATTTTTTAAAAACAGGCAAAATATGTAAGAAAAGGCTGGTGCACATTGGAAGACAGAGCGTGCCTGTCTATGCCAGTGCAGCCTGGCAGATGGAGTCAGATGCCGAGGCCTCACGCCCACTCAGGCCAACAACATACCCAAGACTCGACAGCCCGTTCACCAGCACAGGCTGCCCCGAGGGGCAACACTGGCTGTGGAAGTGAAGACACACAAAGCAGGGACTAAAGGCAAATGGGGCTTCATGATGCAGAGACATGAAGACAGAATTGCTGTGGGCGCCAAAGGTAACCTGCAGTGCTCAAATAAAAGGAAAACAGGACAGAAAGCCACATGTTCCACAAGCAGAATCATTCCTGGTCTTAGATCTGAGGGCATTTGTAGAGGAAACTCCAAGGCAATGTCCCCTGGGTCTGAGAGAAAATCCCGCGCAGGAGAGGGCAGACAATGCGATGCTCGTCTTGAGGGAGCCTGACCCTGATCCTGACGGGCTGGATACGAGGGAGGTTGAGTATGGCTGTATCCAGTAAGGAAACTGGTAACAGACTTTTCTAGAAAGTGGAAAGAAAAAGCAAAGACTTTCACAGATATAAAATTTGTTTTCAAAACAATTTCCTAGAAACTTCACTGTGGTTGGGTGGGGAATAAGTGTAACATTTTCATTTCAAATGAGCCGTGGTGCTACTAATGGATTATAAAAGAGGATGGCCAGTTCTGGTCTTCCTTCCCTTCCCATAACCCCCGGAACGTTCCTACTCCTGATATTTTCCCTACCCTCACTGCAACCCACCGCCATCCCGGCCCAAAATTAATTTGCCCAGCCACTGCACTGAACCAGCCTTGACACACAATTGTCGGTTGGATTTCAGTTAAACAATGCACCTAATGCGTGGGAAGAGAAAGTGGGGAGGGCACAAGGAGCATGTTGGCATCAACCTGGAGATGTGTGGACCTTGGACAGAGCTTCTGCCGGCCAGACCCTGGGGAGCATGGGCATCTGCAGCACAGCGCAGGCTGCAGGTAAACTGAGGTAAGGAAGAATATGGCGGCTTTAGCTGGCCCTGCTTTCTGAGACACCGCAGCATGTGTGTGCTCTTGGGTGTGGGCACCAAAAAACCCATTTCCTTCCAGTTGCTGCTGCCGTTCCACCCTCTGGCTAGAAGAATGCTCTTTACAGAGTCCAGAAGATCAGCCACTTGGTCTTCCTCTGAGGTACAATTCCAATAGAGCTTTAATCCCAAAGATCCAGCGGCCACCAGAGTGCAGAAGTCAGAATCAAATGCTCAGAATCAAAAGGTGTGGCACTCTTGCCCAGCCAGTTTATCAGCAGTTGTATAGACAGATCAGAAAAAACTAATATTTAGTATAAAAACTGTTTTTCAAACGGGGTAATTTCCTGTCCTTCTCCAGAGATCATAATTCTTCATGTTTCTGAGGACCTAAGGAAAAGGAGAACCACAGAAAAGAAAACAGATGATCTTCAAATTACAAACACCACTGAGTGGGCATTTTTCATCGCCGGAACTTACTCTTTGTACCTCCACCTCCATCTTATCTCACTTACTACATCTTTGGGATTTGTGTTTTTGTACTGTATTTTGAAAGCAAAAACTAAATTAAGGATTTTTTAAAAATGGAAACTATCTGTAAATCCCACTCCAACTGAATTGGTTTTTGTTTTTTTTTTTTGAGATGGAGTCTCGCTCTGTCGCCCAGGCTGGAGTGCAGTGGCCGGATCTCAGCTCACTGCAAGCTCCGCCTCCCGGGTTCACGCCATTTCTCCTGCCTCAGCCTCCCAAGTACCTGGGACTACAGGCGCCGCCACCTCGCCAGGCTAGTTTTTTTTTGTATTTTTTTAGTAGAGACGGGGTTTCACCGTGTTAGCCAGGATGATCTCGATCTCCTGACCTCGTGATCCGCCCGTCTCGGCCTCCCAAAGTGCTGAGATTACAGGCGTGAGCCACCGCGCCCTGCCAACTGACTTGTTTTTACAAATACAATATTTACTTTCAGTAAACATGCATGCATTTTTTTAGTCGGGATTTTTCTTTTATCATTTAATAGCATCTAAACATTTTCTGTGTATCAGTGTAGCTCATTCTTGGATGTTTAAACTGTTTTTAATGCTTTTGGCTTACAAGTAATAGTAAAATAAATTTTTTTCATGTATATAACTTGATTATTTCTTTAAGATATATTCTCAAGAGAGTAATTACTGAGGGTATAACGCCTTGAAGGCTTCTAATGGCAGGTGTACTGCTTTTCAACAAGGGCGATTCGAATGCACAAAGCTTCATCAAGGTAGATCCACAACAGTTTCGTCACCATCTCCCAAACAAATGGCATTATCACTATGTCTGTTGTCTTCCACGTCGCAGATACTAGTGACGGAGCGCTTTAATTTGATTAGTTTCCTCAAATTCATTTATGATTTGTGTTTCCTCTTACTTGAACAGTGTGTCCACATTCTTTGCCCATTTATCTATGGAAATTCTCAGGGTTTTACTGACGAATCTGAATTAATTATTGTTATGGTTACTATGTAACCTTCCAGCTGTGATATTTAGTATCATAGTACAGTCTGAGAGATATACAGGCAAATCACTCAAGATCCATGTTCTGGATATTTTTATTTTGAGACAGGGTCTTGCTCGGTCACAGGTTCTCTCTCTGTTACCTAGGCTGGAGTGCAGTCGCTCACTGCAACCCTGACCTCCCAGGCTCAAGCAATCCTCCCACCTCAGCCTCCTGAGAGACTAGGATTATAGGCATGAGCCACTGCGCCCAGCACTTTTTTGGAATTCGTCTAAAGCAGAATAAATCTAAAAAATCCAGAGCCCATCTACATATCAAAACATCACTATGGACTGCACAAATATGTACAATTATTATGTGACAGTTTAAAAGTAAATATGTTTAAATTTTTTCTTAAATCTAGAGCCCAGCTTATTAATATTTTAAGTCACTTTCGTATTCTAATGATTTTTTCAAGTAGCTATTATTCAAGACACACACAACAGGGAAAACATTAAAAGACTTAACGCTAAATTAAATACAAGCATTCCATCTCCATCCCAACATGCTTGTTTTAAAGAATACTTTTTTCGGCCAGGCGCAGTAGTTCACATCTGTAATCCCAGCACTTTGGGAGGCTGAGGCGGGTGGATCACTTGAGTCAGGAGTTCAAGACCAGCCTGGGCAACATGGTGAAACCCTGTCTCTACTAAAAATACAAAAAATAAAAAATAAATAAAAAGTTAGCTGGGCATGGTGGTGCATGCCTATAATTCCAGCTACTTGGGAGGCTGAGGCATGAGAAGTGCGTGAACCTGGGAGGTGGAGGTTGCAGTGAGCCAAGATCATGCCACTGCACTCCAGCCTGGGCAACAGAGTGAGACTCTGTCTTAAAAAAAAAAGAATAGTTTTTTCAAATACATATTTGTCTTGATCTAAATTTATTCATTCACTAGTACACTGACAGATTTAATGAAAAAAACAAGGAATCTGACAAGAACTCCGCAAAAGGTTTGGTTTATGTATCACAAAACTCATGAACTTAAATAATTATAATCATAATTAAAATCCCTTTCTCTTCCTCACAAGAAAATTGAAAAAAAAAAAAAAAAGGCAATTGCATTACTAAATACTGCTTAGAAGACCAACACAAAAGGAAAATGAAAAATATACACCGGTCGATGTCAGAATGGAAGAATCAATAGGAGATTTTTCTCTTCCTTTTATCCATTATTCTATTGTCCTTACAACAAACAAATCATAAATGGAAAGAAGCACTGTCCCAAAGCCAGCGGTTTGTGTTTACCTTCTCGGCGGGGTTCTTCTGCCTTCTCTTTGTACAGTGTTCCTGTTTCCTTCTCCTTCTGAAAGCGGAGCTGGAGCTGTTTGATCTCTTGGTCGTAGTCCTGCCACTCTGGGACAATTCGCACGGCTGCTTCCAGTTTGGGCTCTTTGGTCATTGGATTATTACACTGTGAAAACCAAAAGAACACACTTCAGCTGAGTTGAAGAAAGGCCACATCATAGAGAATTCAAAGGTTCTTGGGTTACAAGTCCTAACTAGACAAAAACACAATTGTAAGGAACCAAATGATACACTACCGGAAGCAATATGGTAGTGCGCTATGGAAAGCTGTATTTACATCTGCAAAGAATGTGTGAGTGGCTACTGAAAGGCAGAAAAAGTAAAAGTCCATTTGGAAAAACTACAAGGCGCAGAGATCAACTGGAAGCCAAGGAGCGGCTCAGCAGATTGTAAGTCGTGGGAACAGTCCCATTAAGTGCTCAGGGGTTTGGTTTCCTAACGTAAGTGGGGAAATAAAACCACTGAAGTATTCTATAATGTAAGAATATTCTGTAAGAATAGCCCTGAAAAACCAAATACTTATACTTACTATACAACAAACGATACTTATTCTATAAGATAAGAATATTTATAAGAATATTCTCTAAGATAATTATAGCCCTGACAAAAACTATACAATTACAGAGAAAGTCTAAATAAGAATCTAGGAAATTCTGAAATTTAAGAATCTAAATAAAAATCATTAATCATGATTCGCTCATACATCCACTGGATGAACATGCAGAAGCACCGCACACACTTACCAAATCAATGGTTTTTGCCCTTTTCTTAGAGGCGTCATCACACCACGTTTCACACCAAAGCCATTCTTGAGGGAGGGATTTAATTGGCACCTGATGGATCATGTTATTGGGCAGATCCTGTTTGGTTAAAAATAAAAATAAAACACATGTATCTAAAGTTCTGGTGGTACTTATTTATTTATTTATTGAGAGATGGGGTCTCGCTCTGTTACCCAGGTTGGAGGGCAGTAGTACGATCTCAGCTCACTGCAACCTCCACCTCCCAGATTCAAGAGATTCTTGTTCCTCAGCCTCCTGAGTAGCTGGGACTACAGGGGCCCGCCACCACATCTGGCCAATTTTTGTATTTTTACTAGAGACGGGGTTTTGCCATGCGGCCCAGGTTGCTCTCAAACTGCTGAGCTTAGGCAATCCACCCACCTTAGCCTCACAAAGTTCTGAGATTACAGGCGTGAGCCACTGCGCCCAGCTAGTTCATGGGGAGCTTAAACGCACAGAACATCAGTGATGTGTACACCTGCTCGTTACGGATCACATGCCAATCACAAATGTTTAAAATGGAAAAAGTCCTTACCAATGCCTTAGAGAAATTATTCAAAACTACAAATTTTAGAGGATCCATAAAACATCTGCCCATAATAAGCAACTGAAAAGCTCTGGCTTAAAACTTACAAATAGCCTGCACCTAACCCTCCCTTCATTAGGGCAATCCTAAGAAAAATACTCCTACTGACTTCTGAACGTCAACTAGAGTGGTGGTTCATAAATTTTACAGGCTTCTGTCAAGGAAGTTCTGAATCTACCTCATCTTTTGAGACTTGCTCCCAAATAGGTGACATATTTTCTAGCCAATTCTACTCTATGCTTTAAACCTTTTTTCTGAGGAGACCTTCTGACTTTGCCACAATAAAATGTTCCACTGTCCTAAGACTTACGTGGAACAAGGAAATGTACAGAAATGATTGACTGCCATACTCGTAAAGAATGTTCCATGATGGTACAAAAACAAATAGATACTTCTCTACAAAACCCTGTCAACAAACTAAAATTTAAAAATACCTGCTGAAGTGGGTAGATCGCTTGAGCCCAGGAGTTCCAAGACTGGCCAGGGCAACGTGGCAAAACCCCATCTCTACAAAAACTTAGCCAGGCCTGGTGGTGCAAGCCTGTCGTCCCAGCTACTCAGGAGGCTGAGGTGGGAGGATCGCCTTTGCCTGGGAGTTCAAGGCTGCAGTGAGCCACGATCGCATCACTGCACTCCAGCCTGGGTGACAGAGTGAGACCTTGTCTTAAAAAAAAAGAAAGGTGGATTAAGGTATCACATACTCATCTTGATTTATCTTAATTTCACTTAAAAGTCTTACACACTGTTGACCTTGTGGTACTGCTATAGAAAGCTGAATCAAGAACACAATATGAGTTCCAACTCTGTACTCTGCTTGAAAAAGAGCAGAACTCTACTTTCAGCATTGGTGGACTTAGGTAAATGAGACTAGCTCACCTCCTGAGGAAAACTAGAATAGCTGAATGAATTACAAAAAGCACACACCTTTTGAAGGCACCAGAGAACTACAAGACAGTAATTACTGGTCCGGGGGAGAACAACGGCCAGAAAAGATAACTCTGGAATCAGGTTTTTCCCTCAGGATCTATGCTGCTTGGTGAGGCTTTCTGAGGCTTTCGACAGCTACTCAGGCCTGAGGTAACAAAGCTTTGTATGGAAGATCTGTGGCGGTTGAGGGGAGTTCTAGCGAAACCCTTTGCTTTGGGTTGGCATACCAAAAGAACATACACTCCGATTTCGAGTGAGCCAGAAAAGGCCCGAGAAGAATGCAGCTCAAATTCCAATCATCAGAATCTTTAAAACGGATTAAAACACTCCTGGATAGCCATTGCCAAGTTTCTGACAAAAAGTGTGACAAAAAGAAACAAGGCCGGGCGCGGTGGCTCACGTCTGTAATCCCAGCACTGTGGGAGGCCGAGACGGGTGGATCACCTGAGGTCAGGAGTTCGAGACCAGCCTGGCCAACATGGTGAAACCCCATCTCTACTAAAAATATAAAAAAATTAGCGGGGCGAGGTGGCTGGCACCTGTAATCCCAGCTACTTTGGGAGGCTGAGGTTGCAGTGAGCCGAGACTGTGCCACTGCACTCCAGCCTGGGCAACGAGAACAAAGCTCCATCTCAAAAAAAAAAAAAAAGAGAGAGAGAAACAAAAACTGTTAGGTGATACCATTTTTGAACTCAAATTATTTCCCAAAATAGTTCTGCAAAAACAGCGCCTGACACACTACAGAAGATAAACAGATATGTGATAGATAATATGAACAAAAGAATAACAGAAATAATACAACAGAATCAGATCCACAGTCGCTCCACAAATTAGAAGATACCAGGTATCGCACAAATTTTAAAGCAAGTAGAGCCAGGCACTGTGGCTCATGCCTGTAATCCCAGCACTTTGGGAGGCCGAAGCGGGTGGATCACAAGGTCAGGAGTTCGAGACCAACCTGGCCAACACGGTGAAACCCCGTCTCTACTAAAAATACAAAAATTAGCCGGGCGTGGTGGCACACGCCTGTAATCCTAGTTACTCAGGAGGCTGAGGCAGGAGAATCGCTTGAGCTCGGGAGGTGGAGGCTGCAGTGAGTGCCACCCAGAGCATGCCACTGCACTCCAGCCTGGGACAGAGTGAGATTCTGTCTCCAAAAAAAAAAAAATTTATCTTTTACTATTCCACGGTGATAGAAGAGAAGAAAATGAACAAATTAAACTCGTGTTTACAGATACAGGCTTCAACAGTAAATCTATAAAGAAAAGCAAATGATTACCATAAAAGTCGTGATGCTAGACACTTTTGTTAGGGAGGACGGGTGGCTTCTGGGATGCTGAGAATGCTCTAGTTCTTGAACTAGGTTGTGGTATCTGGGTATTTGCTTCACAATAACTCCTGGATGTATGTGAATATGTGTGCATGTTTTTTGTATACTTTTCTTTATGGATGTTACATATCACAATAAAGGTTTAAAAAAATTTAAGTAGACTTGCCGGGCGCGGTGGCTCAAGCCTGTAATCCCAGCACTTTGGGAGGCCGAGACGGGTGGATCACGAGGTCAGGAGATCGAGACCAACGTGGTGAACATGGTGAAACCCCGTCTCTACTAAAAAATACAAAAAACTAGCCGGGCGAGGTGGCGGCGCCTGTAGTCCCAGCTACTCGGGAGGCTGAGGCAGGAGAATGGCGTGAACCCGGGAGGCGGAGCTTGCAGTGAGCTGAGATCCGGCCACTGCAACTCCAGCCCGGGAGACAGAGCGAGACTCCGTCTCAAAAAAAAAAAAAAAAAAAAAAAAAAAAAAAAAAAAAAAAAAAAAAAAAAAAAATTTAAGTAGACTTAAGCAAAACAAAATGCTTAAAATATGTGAAATATGTATCCAAAACCCTTAAACTACAATCTCACCTCTGAAAAATGCTTCACATTAACAAACAGTAATTTAGCTAGCCTTGAAACACATCATGGTTTCTGACATAGAAAAAGGGGAAGTTGTGATACTATACTGTGATTCTCTACTACGAATCCTGAGCTATTTAGTTCCTACAGCAGAAAAACAAACTGACCCAAGCTGGTAGAAAAACAGACCTACGAGGTTAGTTTGAGTACAAAATACAAAGATATGCTAATGGTTCAGAGAGGCAGCATCCTCCTTCCATCTCTCTCCCCAGCCAGCATCAGATCTACGACATTTTTCATGCTGATACGTCTTCTCTTGAGGGCAGATAAAAATCTCTCTCACACACACACGCACACACACACCATGGAAAAACAAGACACCGTCTTGAGAGGAGAGGATTGAGGACACAAATAATACTTCATTTTCTGATGCAGCTCTGTATACCCGCCACTCACAGTTAACCATAAAAAACGGACACTTACTTGATCAAGATTTGAAAGGCTGTTAGGGTCCTGACTCAGACCTTGGTACTGTCCCCTGAGTCTGTCACCAGCAGCTATTTTCCTAAACTTCTTCAGATCCACAACATACAGTGCACTGAACAAAGAAGACCCGCTTGTTACAACCAACCACGGAATACGACGGCAAAACTAAACCCCGTGAATAATGGAACAGGCCACTAGCCAAATGTTCCGGCTTTTCTTTGAAAAGGTATGCTGCAGCCCTACAGTGGAGTTAAACTGTGCTGCTTTAAGATCTCTAAGAAAGTCATTGCAAAATCTATCCTGTGCCATGCTTTTGTTACT
Organism: Macaca fascicularis; assembly: GCF_037993035.2. Lineage (NCBI taxonomy): Eukaryota > Metazoa > Chordata > Mammalia > Primates > Cercopithecidae > Macaca > Macaca fascicularis. The sequence continues at coordinate 3,350,331 of NC_088386.1, forward strand.
GTTCCGTATTTGCCATCCAAAAGAAATAATCTCAGACAAAAGATTTCTAGCAAATGCGGCAGTAATAAAAGCCATAGTAACTGGTAACTATTATTCAGTGATATCCTGATGATGTCTTCAATGTTACAAGGGAGAGAAAAAAATCCCAGAGTGTTTCAGTCCTTACAGTTCTTTTGGACCAGGACTGTAAAGAATGAAGCCGCCATCACTACACCCCAGCAGTGATGCACGAGCCGCTTTCTACAGGCTCCTCTTCCCTGCACGTCTTCAAATCACACTTCTCGCAGAGAAGAGAATGGAGTGCTCATTAGAAATGTAACAATGCACACAGTTCGACCTAAAAGGTCTACTTCGAGGAATTTATCCCACAAACATATCTGATATGAAAAATAATTTATTTATTCACTGCAACATGGTAGGTCATAGGAAAAAACTATAAATAACACTCACGCACTGGAATAATATGCAGCTATGAAAAGGAATCAGGTCTCTTTCTATTCACTTAGAAGATGTATATGACATTAAGTTAAAAAAAAAAGCCAAGTTACAAAATGTATAAATAGGTAGCATATTTTGTGTGAAAAAAGAATACACATTCACAGCTGTTTCTGTAAGAATTAAGAAAATCTGGAAAGACAGTCAAAAGTTGGGAGGTTATCTGTTGTGAGAACAGGAACTGAGTAGGAAAGAGAGAGACAGGATTAGGACTTTTTTTTACACTGTGTATTTTATTTTATTTTATTTTTATTTTTTTGAGATGGAGTCTCTCTCCGTCACCCAGGCTGGAGTACAGTGGCGTGATCTCAGCTCACTGCAACCTCGGCCTCCCAGGTACAAGCAGTTCTCCTGCCTTAGCCTCCCGAGTAGCTGGAATTACAGGCGCCCATCACCACGCCCAGCTAATTTTTGTATTTTTAGTAGAGACAGGGTTTTGCCCTGTTGGCCAGGCTGGTCTTGAACTCCTGACCTCAGGTGATCTGCCTGCCTAGGCATCGCAAACTGCTGGGATTACAGGCATGAGCCACTGCGCCCAGCCACTGTGTATTTTTTATAATTTTTATTTTTCAACCATACCAATGTATTACCTATTCACAATTTTAACCACACAAAATCAATTTTAGGAAAACCCCATCACGGTGTTAGGAGTGCTTCTTTTCAGTACCTGATATGATACTTTCGCCCAGCTAAATGACTGGCCCAGTACCCTGACTTCCAGAACCTGTAGCCGTCCATTTCTCTTCGGCTGTCACAGAAGGGAGTGTAACCGTAAGGAGCACCATCCAAACTGAAATCTCTCAACTCTTTCAGATCTGTTCGGACAATCTGGAGGATATCGAGAGTCATTTGTTAAGCAACCATGCAGACAGCTCTAATGCCGTTTTCTAATACAGAGTGGCTCGCTTAAAGCAGCATGGAAGGCTGCTCAGTGGTGAGTGGCACAGGCACTACCGGCAGATGGACTTTGCTTCCTCCACTTGTTAGTAGGTTGACTCACTAACATATAAGACGCTTAGCAAGGTGTGTGGGAGTAGGAATAAAACAAATTTCAATTGCTTAGGCTTTCTGTGCCTCAGTTTCTTCATCTATAAAATGGAGATAATGACAGTACCTATGTCATGGGGTTGTTGGGAGGATTATGTAAGTTAACACACGGATGGACAGATGTAGAATAATGCCTTGCCCATCTTAAGTACTCAACAAGGATTAAATGTGGCTATGTTAGAATCAGGAAGGCACACTTCAGGCTGAGCCAGTGGAAGAGAATTCCAAAGAGGTGAGTGAAGTCTCCGTCCCAGTGACTTTCACACACATTACATCCTTCCACTCAGGTGGCTGACTCAGGTTTCCGCCCGCTTGGGCTGAAGTGGAAGGCTGTGGGCAGAAATACATTTACGCTGTTTGAGTCTGTACACTCTAAAATCACATGTTCCCTTTCATTAAGTCAAACCCTGACAGCTGGAAGAATATCCGGAGGTTCCCTATTGCCAAAGCCATGCATCCACTTAAGTTTCGTCTATTACCCGTGACAATAACTCCTACCTTTTGGGCAGATAATTAGAGATGATGACAAGCACTGCTAAACGTTAATTTTCTAATTTTTAGTTTTCAAGTTAAATGAATTAAGTCAGATACAAAATGGCACACATCATGTTATCACAACGATGTTAAAAAGACAGAGAAAAAGATGTAAAGGAGATGAGCTAAATGTTTAAAAAGTGATCACATCTGTGTGATACATATTTCCATATTTTCTAAATGTAAAATAAGCATGCCCTTTTCCATAACTGGAAAAAAATAGCATTTAAAAAGCAGCAATTTGTTGCTTTTAATACAAACTGTCAAAACGTGGCCTTTAAGGGCTACCTGATCAGCGTCCACAAACAGGAACTTGTCAACAACTAGCGGGAAAAGTACATCCAGGAAGAGGATCTTGTAGCCCCAGATGATGCGCTGTTTTTCAGTCTGTTGATGAAGCCACCGGGGCCATTTGTACTGAACAAGCTCATACTGAAAATTGTATTCGTTTGCCATGTAAGGTATAAACTCCTGTTTTGAGACATGAGAACAACAAATAATCATTTCTTCTGATTAAGAAAACTGCTTTCATAATGTAAGCCAACCACCATGATACGGGACAAATAAAACACATTTACCAAAACAGTGGTCTCACAAAGACTGGCCCTGACCCACTCATGACTATAGAGAAGAACAGATATAAACCTGTGTGAAATCCCCATTTCTTTATGACTTCTGGTCACCACATGAAATCAGAGAATGTTCAAGAGAAGGATTTTAGATGTACATCCCTCTGTGTGTGTTTTTACCGCACATGAACTTTAAGCCCATTTGTCTGAACTTGATTTCAGTAAGGCATTTACCGAGCTTGATGACAAGCCTTCCTCAAGGCCAGATCTAATCCGGGGAATAACACTGCAAAGCCAGAACTCTGGACAAATACGTTGTCCTTTATGAATAAGTCTTTCAGATTCTAAGTACAAGCACCTTTAGGGGCCCAGCAGGAAAGTGCTTATCAAGGAGAATGGTTATTGAATATATTAAAAGTCATTTAGTAAATTCTACAGGAAAAAAAAGGATGCAAATAAATCAACTTAGATGACAAATACTGGCTGATATAAATAATGCAGAAAGCATTCCAAGGACGTGTTTTGTTTGGCACAGAGGAAGCATGACTTCCATACATCATCTGGGAGTGGTTCATGCTCACACCAGTCATGCTCCTGAATGTAAACCATTGCTGTGCTTTCTAACTGAAAGCAAGCACGCAGGCTTCCGAGGAAGGAAACGTTATCTCCTAAGACACCGCTCCTAATAACAACAACAACACGCTCTCCTACTATATTATCCAAGTTTTTAAACACAATTTAACTGTTTCCCTCAAACAGACCAATCTGGAAGAATAACCAAAATAGAAATATGCAACCAAATTAGGGTATCTTAGTAAATGGAAAATTTGCTAAAGTATACAGATAAAACAAAAGTCATGAAACATATACAGTAAATATCTCCTTAATAAGAATGTTTTCCCTTCCTCTGCGAAACAAACCTTAAATGTGGGGGACAAGTAATTCTTCAAGAACCAGAATTTCACAGGAGTCTTGGTATTCTTCAGCACGGATAGCATCATTATGCTGCCAAACAAAAGCAGAAAATTAATAATAGTTTTCCAATGGGATTTAACCTCCACATGATGTAGAGTCAATCACGAGACACCTAAATGCTCTTTATGGCAGAGCTAACTAATGGCTCAATTAGGCAGAGGGAGATGCTCAGTCATGGAAAATGAAAAATGGTACTTACTCCAGCTTATTAAGTTATCACTGAAAAGAAGGGGCATTCCTCACCTACAAAACTACACTTAACTGACAGAGGCAAATGTTTTAATTCTGTTACACCTCTAAATAAACTGCTTCATGAACTGATATGTTGGTTATGGTCCAGATGAACACTGGAGATGGGGGTAACTGACATCACTCTCCAAAACCCCTGTCACACACAGCAGCATCTGGTGCTGAGGGAAGAATGTGTAACCACAGCGCCTCCTGCAGCCTACACAGAGGTCCTGCTTCAGAGAGGAAGGCTACCAGCTCCCGCCTCCTTACTCAGAAAACAAAACCACATTTATGAACCGAGGAATTTAATCAAATTCAGTTGTTATTAGTGTCACTATTTTAGGTAGGCTATTATTTCTTGGAAATAAGAGGGCTAAAAATATGAAAAATGACATTTTGATTTTCTATACTAGATCTGTAGTGAAAAATTAAGAGTGGACAGAGCACTGGCAATGAGAAAAGTGACTCTCAGGCCTTCCTGACACTGTAACAAGGCACTCCCGAGTGCCTCTGGTCACCACTACATCAGTCAGCCCTGGCCTGTGGCCTCTTCTGCCTCTAGCTGTGTGACCTTAGACAAGTCCCTTCACACTTGAGGCCTCAACCTGTTTATAAAATAGAAGTGTTCGTATGTAAGAACTAAGGTCTCTCCTGGCTCTAAAATCCTGTGAATCTTTAGAAGGCAGCGAAGTACCATGGTTCTGTTCTCATTCTATTCTCTATGTCAACCTCCTAATCTCTGGGTTAAGCAATGTTTGGCAGGCAGTAAACATTAGCACAGTCTATGAAGGTGTACAGTGATGTTAAAAGGCTACAGCCTTGTAATATCCAGAGGCACTCACTACATAGCTCAACTTCACAGAGATGACGGGATCAAAACAAATCCAATTATAAATGGCAAGCCAGTCACAATGCTCAGAGTGCTTCAAAGACACAGAAGTATGAGCAGAATCCCATAAAACCTTTCCTCTCTAAATAAGAACACTGACAAATTCATTCATACATAATGAAATCATCAAGACTGACCGAAGAAATCTTTCGTAGAGATGACCAGATGCAACGGAGAAAATATTAATTATGTCATCTTTATCTTGCTTCATTTCCTCAGCCTTCTGTCCTCCTGTAAAGCCCCTATAACAATAAGAGTAAAAACAAGACCACTTGAAACACTGGTACAGACACACAGACTTTTAAAGTAAGAGGAAAGAGATGGCGCTTCCCATCCTTCCCTAGCAGGTGAGCTGCAGCAGGAGCAGTTATGAAGCTTCCCTCACATCCTGGAGAGAGCACGAGACAGACAAAACCAACCTATGGGAAAACAAAAAGAATGTTCACTCCCCGACAGTGTTGCTTTAGGAAGAGACTGAACACAGGCTGCACCAGAATACAACTTACACAACGGGAAGTCAGCTGAGCAGGGAGCAGTCAAATTTCCAAAGAGCAGGAACAGGTAATGAGAGTCACAAAGTATGGAGCAGAAGTAACTTCCCCATTAGGAGACACGAACCTCTTTTGGATTAATCAAGTGAAAATACTCATCTATGCCAAATGTAAGTGTGAGATGTAGCTGCACGAAGTAGAATGTGAAAGGCCCAGACGGGATCCCAAGATGCAAAAAGAAGGGATGGACGGTGCTAATATCTCAGTTTTTCCTTAAAAACATAACTCTTTATAATGTCAATTTACCATTTGAAGGAATCCCAAAATCCAGATTCATTCTCACTCGTTCCATCACTCAGCAAGTCTTCGTTCACCATGTCTGCCTTCTTCTGAACCTGCAATCAAACGTGGTAAACCTTACTCCCAGTATGTCTCACAGGCATAAAACTGCCTCTCACTGGGTGTACACTGTGAGCCTGTCATCAACAGGGAATTATCAACCAATTCTCTCACAAACAGGCACGACCCCACCCAGAGTCTAGAAGGATTCAACAGAAGTATCTCCACCAGGACATTCACATCATAACCTTATGTGAGGAGACAGCAACCACTTTTAATTAGATGAACCCCATTTTCAGCTTGCAACATAGGCAGAGAGCCGCAAACTCAACTGTGCAGTGAAATCAGAAGCACGATTCAATGAGCCAACAGCTAGTTCCAGGGAAGAGTGTGGTGCTGGGGCGCTAGCTGTTGGGAGGGAGGTATTTCATGCTACAACCAGTTTTCAGATTCACTGGCACAAACAGGGGTTTCTTCTTGGCAGCACAGTGACCATTTTTCTGCTCGACTATGCATGGCCTATTTTAGGTTTCGCTGTGTGTAATGATCATTTATTCCAGAATACACTGTACTTGAATTTAAGGTACTAAACGCTTCAACATTCAGAGAACGGAAAGTAGAAGTCAAAATAAATTAAATAGGACTATCATTTTATTATTGAAAATTTTCATGGCCATTTCTCCCAATATTCTGAGAAGAGAATCATCAACAATACTATGAATTGTGGCTATATAAACAACATAGCATCTGTGAGAATATTTTATAGAAAATGGGACATGTTCTGCACACTGAGATTACCCAAAAGGTACAATCTTCCAGTTGAGGAAAGCCACAAACTCACACTTACCAAGACATTTTGCCTTAAAGCAGTATCCCTGTAATTGCCACAGCAAATTCCAAAGACACTCTTGGGCTGGTTCCAAGATACATATTTTTACATGACAGCTGTCCAATAACAGAATGCCACTACTTTTACCAAACTCACCTTCACTTTAATAATTTTGCTTTTGAAGTTGTTGAGGACGATAACCACATCATCAGCATCAGGGGGAGAATCGGTGCCATCATGGCTTTGCGAGAAAAGAAAGGTCAATATTTACAAGGTACAATTCTCAAAAGGCAGCAAATGTTCTCAGAGCATCTGAGTCCATCATCCTTCTCATAAAGGAGTTTTCCAGATCCAACTATCTTCTTGCTCCTTAAGCTCCTTCAAGCTGCACAGAAGCACGTGTTGAAATCTCTCTTTATATAAGGTGCATGCCCAAACCTCCTTCGTGAGTCCTCTTTCAAATTACCCATCACGCAGTGAGAGGAACCGATGTGTGGTAACCACATGGTGAGTACTAAACAAACGCCTGTGTTCAGAAGCTCTGAGCCAAGCAGTGTCTTTGGTAAAGGAGTGCAGGGGGAACAGGACCCCTGAACCATTACTGGAACCACACTGCTTCCGTTTTTTTGTTTGTTTGTTTGTTTGTTTTTTGAGACAGAGTCTTGCTCTGTCACCCTGGAGTGCAAGTGGAGCAACCTCAGCTCAATGCAACCTCCACCTCCCAGGTTCAAGTGATTCTCCTGCTTCAGCCTTTAGGTAGCTGAGTTTACAGGCGCCCACCACCACATCTGGCTACTTTCTGTATTCTAGTAGAGACAGGGTTTCACCATATTGGCTAGGCTGGTCTCAAACTCCTGGCCTCAAGTGATCCACCCTCCTCGGCCTCCCAAAGTGTTGGGATTACAGGCATGAGCCATCACGCCCGGCCACTACTCTTTAACTGGAACAGTGTTGTAAAGAAAATCTGCTTGCTATTTCTGCCTGGAGGCAACAATCAGTCAACAACAGGCCCTGTACTCAACTCAGTGTCTATACGCTATGAGAAGAACTACAACAAACTCTATTTGCAGGCAGACAGGAGCAGAGGAAGAAAAATTAAATTTATGTTTCCCTATTAATCAACAGCAATGCCTAAAATTTCCAGTCACCAAATTTCAAGGTGCGGAAAGTGATAATTACAACATGAACTCACTGCATTTGCTGTCAGCTAGCAGAGAGTGGGGTTCTCAGACAAAGGAAGATTCTGTGGGGGGGAGCCCTGAACAGCTAGGAAGAGGGGGCACCACGCTCCTGGGAAGGGGAGGGCTGGCAAGGGCCACGGCATCCAAAAGGGAAGGAGTTTGGAAGTGCATCCAAAATTTTGTAAAACCTTATCTGAAGAAAATGTTATTTGGAAAAAAAACCTTCTACTGTTTACAATGGTGTTATTATAACACAGAATGCTTCTCTTTCCTAGGTAAGAACCAGGCACTAATCCACTGTTTCATGTGTGTCACTACGGAGCTAATTAAAGCAAGGATATACTATAGGGTGCTTCCAATGTGCCCTAATGGAAATCATCACCTAAACAAACCGGCAGGAGGTCTTTTCACACAGCTTAAAACTAATTTAAATTGTGTTAAGCAGAATTTATATCAAACTCTTTTAAAGGCAACATAATTATTTTTAAACTAATAAATATGTGCAGTACAGCTTAAGGTAAAAGCTGGCCACAGAGGGAATGTTCTTACTATACCACCACAGACCAAGGAAGACCACACGAACAGCACGAAGTTTCCATGTATGGTGCATTTGCACATCACTCAGGGTCAACACACACACTCCCTGGGCAGAAAAGTTTGGCTGTTCTTTCTTTCTTTTCTCCTTTCTTCAAGTTTCTCATCTGCCTGTCTATGAGCTGCATCACAGTGATAGAATGATTAGATTCTGGGATATTGTTAGCACAAAGGAATAATTAAAGAATAAAGCCTGACTATACTCATTAGCATCTATACCTCTTATTATCTAATTCTACTCTAACAATTCTTCTCTATTTAATTTCCTGGGAAAACCACGGTTTCATCACACATACAACTGCAAATTAAATTCAGGTTGCCTGACTGCCAGGGTAGAATTCAATTAGAGCTACTGCTCATTTCTAAATGTTCTGGGAAAATGTACCTGCATCACTTACTCCTACCTGTAAATTCTATAAATATCTTCAGAGCGTCCCTTCCTAAGTCTGAGGATCCAAGCTCCTGGGTTGGCTTTCAGCTGAAAGTAGCCCTAGGACAAGAAGAAAAGTCCAATGTTAGCTCTCTTCAAAACACCAAAATGCTATTTCTGAGGAACAGTTACTTCTATCTCTGAAATATCAATCAACTATAATGTGAATAACACAGTAAACAAATCAATGTAACTCTTAAACTACACATTAAAACCTCTAGCACAGGCCAGGCGCGGTGGCTCACGCCTGTAATCCCAGCACTTCGGGAGGCCACGGCAGGTGGACCACTTGAGGTCAGCAGTTCGAGACCAGCCTGGCTAACATGGTGAAACCCTATCTCTACTAAAAAAGTACAAAAATTAGCTGGGCGTGGTGGTGGGTGCCTATAATCCCAGCTACTCAGGAGGCTGGGGCAGGAGAATCGCTTGAACCTGGGAGGTGGGGGTTGCAGTGAGCCGAGATCACACCACGGAACTCCAGCCTGGGCAGGAGTCTCAAAAACAACAACAAAAATCTGGTACAATAAAGGCCAGTCGCACCAAGAAATCGTCTGCTCTTTAGCTGTGCTTCAGGGAAGAATCAACGTGTGATGCATGAATTTAAGTGTCGCACTTCCAAAGAAAAGAAAAAGGCTGTCAGCTCGTGAGCAATCTATTTTCAGGAGCCAATTCAGTTATAGTATTCCAGCATGTTTTTTCTTTCGACATGTAATTCCAACCTACAAATTTAGCTGAACTAATGATTTCTATATTGACCAAATTCACCCCATAATGAATTTTAATCTCACTCTGTGGTTAAGAACGCTAACTGCTCCATCGTAAATTACAGGGCCCAAATTAACGTAACTACAATATCGCTATCTGATGAATAGATTATTTACCAGATTGGCCATAACAATGGTGTCCACGATGACCGGGTTGGCTGAAGTTCCTAAGGTAAACTGCAGTCCCCGTGGAGGCTGGCCTGTGGTGATGTCGTAGCAATGACCTTCCAGTAACAGGTACTCCAGCTCATACTCAGCAGCCACTATACTGTCCACCTGCAAGCCAAAATCCAATCACCTGAAGGCACTCAGAGACAACATGAATAAATCTGAAATGCATTATGCAACGTAAAGGAAGCAGACAAAAATGACTTACATAATATATGATCATATTTTAAGAAATTCAAGAAAAGACAAAACTATAATGACAGAAAGCAGATCAGTTGCTGCCTGAAACCAGGCGAGAGGAGGCTAATGTCTGCAAAGGGGTATAAAATAACTTTTGGGGTAATGGAAATGTTCTGCATCTTGGCTATGGTGGTAGTTAATGACTGCATACAATTATAAAAACTGGGTTGGAAAGAGAAAGGAGAAAAAAAAATAACGAAGTTACTCTAAAAATACAAATGAGGATAAGACACTAAACGTTGAAAAAAATTGAAGACCTATATGCAAAGACATCCTGTAGTCACATATCAGTAGAAAAACTTGCACACAACATTCATAGCAGCATTATTTACAACAGCCAAAAAGTAAAAACAACCCAAATGTCCATTTGTGAAAGGATAAATAAAATGTGATATGTCCATAAATGAAATATTATCTAGCAAGTTAAAAAGAATGAAGCATCGATATATACTACAACATGGATGAATCTTGAAAACAATCTGTTACGTGAGAGCAGCCAGCTACAGAAGACCACATTTGATTCTGTTCAGACAAAATGTCAGAAGAGGCAAATCCACAGAGATAGAAAGTAGACTAGCAGTTGCCAGGGGCTGGGGAAATGGAGAGTGACTGCTAATGAGTATGGGGCCTTTGCTGGGGATGCTGAAAACATTTTAAAATTACATAGTGGTGATGGCTGCACAACTCTGTGAGGACACTAACACCTCTCAACTGTACCCGTTAATGAGGAAAATTTTATGGTACATGAGTTCCATGTGAACAAAGCTGTTGTTTTAAAAAATATCTTCCCTGAACACTGATGTCTCAGAGGCCCCCTAGACTGGGATTCAATCTGCTCTATTACACATGATTAGGTATTTGGAAGCAATGATATGATAGTCTTACCTCTTCTAAATAAATATTATCAAGATCATATGGTGTTCTGACAGATTCTACCATCCAGCTTTCAGGTGTGTTCAAATTCAGAGTGAACAATGGAGACTGAGGCATATCCAAAAATTTTGCTATTGGACCCTTAGCAAAACTATTGTCTGAAGTGAAAGAAATCTCTGGTTCTAAGACATAACGGTAAAAGCTGAAATTGAAAGGGAAAGTGTTAGATATTTTTCTATGTGACAACGGTACTTGAGTGTACAAGCCCTTACACAGGTAAACAACTGGTTAAAACAAATTAGATTTGGAGGAGTACCCTTCCAGATTGGGAAACGTGTTTCCAGAACCATCTTTGACCTAATGATGCCTCCTGTGGTTGCTACAGATGCAAGAAAAGGCAAACAAGAAAAGGCACTGAGGAGGAGGCCACTCTTTCACATGGATGGCCGTCAGGGTCACAATTAGGTCCTGGGCATTTTCCTCCCTTCAGGGAGGATTCATTTTTCTCTTTAAAACCCATTCCTAAAAGCTGATTGGACTCCCAGGCTAGTCCTGAAAACACTAATAATTTAAACGTTTCCCCTGTACAAGAATAATGGTGGAAGCTGGGAACCCTTTGGTTACTTGCAAATGCTGTTTCAATCCACCTAGAAGCTAATCTATAAAACACAGCACACTGGCAAGTTAGAAATTTCCCACAGCCACAACATTAACTGCTTTTTGTATCACTTTTTTCATAAATAACCATTCCTAAACTCATGACAATATACAGCTAAGCAAGCTTCCTCTAACATGTATATTCCAACTTGAAATGAATATTCTTCTTCTTTTTTTTTTTTTTTTTTTTGAGACAGAGTCTTGCTCAGTCGCCCATGCTGGAGTGCGGTGGCGCAATCTCGGCTCACTGCAAGCTCCGCCTCCCGGGTTCCCGCCGTTCTCCTGCCTCAGCCTCCTGAGTAGCTGGGACTACAGGCGCCCGCCACCTCGCCCGGCTAGTTTTTTTTTGTATTTTTAGTAGAGACGGGGTTTCACCGTGTTAGCCAGGATGGTCTCGATCTCCTGACCTCGTGATCTGCCCGTCTCGGCCTCCCAAAGTGCTGGGATTACAGGCGTGAGCCACCGCGCTTGGCCAATATTCTTCTTTTAAGATGAAAAGCACAAATGGGGCCAGGCGTGGTGGCTCATACCTGTAAACCCAGCACTTTGGGAAGTGAGGCAGATGGATCACCTGAGGTCAAGAGTTCGAGACCAGCCTGGTCAACATGGTGAAACCCCGTCTCTACTAACAATACAAAAACTAGCTGGGCGTTATAGTGTGCACCTGTAATCCCAGCTAGTAAGGAGGCTGAAGCAGGAGAATCGCTTGAACCTGGGAGGCAGAGGCTGCAGTGAGCCAAGATCATGCCACTGCACTCCAGTCTGGGTGACAGAGCAAGACTCCATCTCGGGGGAAAAAAAAAAAAAAAGAAAAGGCACAAATGCAAGCAGCCTGGATTAATGCCACCTAAATGCTACAAACACACTATGTTCCTAGAACTTCTGATTACAGTGAAATCTGGCAAAACTGAACATTTAGTAAATGACCATTTCAAACATGATGTCCACCTATAAATCCATCTGATCCTCCGACATGCAATATCAGACCTTGGATTCAGTACTATTCTTCAACTGTTTTCTTACATAGCATGTTTTACCTTTTTAAAGGCATGTCGGAAAGTTTGGATTGGCAGTTCATAAATACTCTCAGATTCATGTTTATCAGCTGAGCCAAAACCTAGAAGGAAAACCAGATGACAAAATACTTAGGATTTGTTTCTTCAGAAATTTATTATTTGACACTGAGATATTAATATCTCAAGAAAAGATATAAAGATAACAGCCATAGAGTCTGCACTGGAGAAACTTCTGGAAAACACAACTCTACTGCACAATCTACATCACACATACATAGGACGTAGCCAAAAATAATGGGAAGTAGGCTGCTGCAGCTCACTGCTCCTCACACAAAGGCAGTTCCTGTGGGGAAGCAGCAGGCAGATCATGGAAAAACTACAGGCCTCAGAGTCACCACTGACATGCCAAACGATGAAAAAACAGAGATACCAACACTCACAAAAAAGGTTAGGGATTTATTCGGCAATGAATGTTGGACTGACTGTCTTTGTCAAAGCTCTTTTAAATGTCCTAAAATTGTAACACACTATACATGTCTAAAACACATGCCAAAACAAATAATCCATGGCAGTTATAAAAAAGGAAAAATGAAAAAGCATATTTATTTTACCTCTTTGCCATTATAAATTAAAATACAGCACAACTTAATTCCAGGATGTTTTACTGTAAATGAGGATGTTAATCACTTTTTTAAATTACATGAGGCAGCCACCCACATTTGCACCAACGTTCCAGGGCTGTGAAGCTATTTCAGAGCCACTGTCAATCTCTGTGAAGACTGCTCTGCCCTAGAACCCCATATAGCATTGTCCAGTGCCTGCTGAAGGTAACTCAAGGAAAATGAAGCTCTCAGTGAATCTCAGAGCATGTGACAACTTCAAACAAAGGTGATGTGCACTGCCTGCACAGCGTTCCTACCAAGAGCAAGGGAGCAAGTCTCTGTGCTTCTCTGGTGACAGGGTCAACGACAGCCACGACATCAAAGTACGTCTCCCCTTCCTTCGGCCTCAGTTTAATTGCACTGAAAGATCAAAAGGATAAAACATTAACCTGGAGGACACAGGAAACAAAAGCTTTTTTTGTACAATATAACCTTCAACCTTCTTAGCATTTCAAAGAACTTTAGATCTAGAAAGACTAGACCTTGATAATGGCCAACTATATGATTCTGTCTATCCCAAAGATTGCAAAACCTTAATAATGGATCTGAAATGGATTGAAAGGTCCATGGGAAGAGAGGAAGAACAGCTTGAAATTGTATTTAACCAAAAACTGAGAAAAGCTACTGAAGTTAGCTTGTGATAGTCATTAAACATTATGCCAATTTTTACTTCTTGGCAAGAAGAGTACGAAGAGAAAAGGAATAAATCAATTTTTAAAAAATAATAAAAGAGCATTCCAGAAAACCTGCAAAGCAAAGAAAAAGGAAAAATATCACAAAATATTCACTATCTCAGCCCACTTAGCTGCATGTCTATGTAATCCTTTCTAGATCCCTGTATAAACATTAGTTGTAGATACAGATTAGCAATTTCAAAACAGTTTCCTTCCATCTCCCACTACTGTAGTATAAAGATTTCCACATGCTGTTACACAACAAGCACCCTGAGTAAGAAATAATACGCTATTTACCAAATGAAGCTGTCAGAGTTTACTCCAGCTTTTCTTTACTGCTGGACATACAGATGGCTTCCAACCTGTAAACAATTTGTACGACCAACTTTCTCCACATTTGGAAATTTCTTTAGAGTCAAGGAAGTGCTAGACATGAGATGACAGAGTCAAAGGATACAAATACTTTTGTGGCTAATAAGTATTGTCAAGCACATTTCCTGAAGAACTAAACAAATTTACAAGGCCAAAAAATAAATTTCACCATATCCTTTGTCAGCATTAAGTTATAGATATTTTGCCTGTTCTTTTCCTTATTTACTTTTTTAGAGACAAGGTCTCACTCTGTGGCCCAGGCTGGAGTGCAGTGGTGTGATCGTGGTTCACTGAAGCCTCTAACGTCTGGGTTCAAATGATCCTCTCAACTTAGCCTCCTAAGTAGCTAGGACTACAGGCACATGCCACCATGCCGGGCTAATTTATATTTTTTTGTAGAGATGGGAGTCTCACTATATTGACCAGACTAGTCTCAAACTCCTGGCCTCAAGTGATCCTCCTGCCTTGGCTTCTCAAAGCGCTGGCATAAGCCACCACACCTGGTCCTCGTCTTTTTTTTGTTTTGTTTTTAAAGACAGAGTCTCGCTCATTCACCCAGCTGGGAGTACAGTGGCATGACCTCAGTTCACTGCAACCTCCACCTCCCAGGCTCAAGCAATCCTCGTGCCCCAGCACCAAAGTAGCTGGGATTACAGGCACATGGCACCATGCCCAGCTAATTTGCGTATTGTTAGTAGAGACGGTGTTTTGCCATGTTTGCCAGGCTGGTCTTGAACTCCTGGCCTCAAGTGATCTGCCTGCCTTGGCCTCCCAAAGCACTGGGATTACGGGCGTGAGTCATCATGCCCAGCCCCCTTGTCTGTTCTTAACTGAACAGTAACTTCCTGTTGCATGGACTCCCTGTGAAGTCACACTGACTTTGGTGACTTAAAAGGAGCAGGGACCTCTAATGAATGTTTAAAAGGACTCGACTTAAAAGGATTTAAAATTATACCCAATTTTTGAAAACCATTAACTGTTTAAACCATTTTAGTTTGTTTGCTCTGAACAATACTATAATGTGGTTACGATACTAACCACTACTTTTATTTTTTTACCAAACAACATTTACCTAAGTGGAATGAATACAAAAGAATACTACAAAACAGCATAACCAAGAAAACTGGAAACAATTTACATGCTCATGAAGGTTATTTCACATCTTAACTGCTTTGGAAATAACCATCAGAATAGCTTTGGGACCGTGTTGAGGTGGGTGCTTTCAATCTCTGGTATTATTAACAATTTCAGATTAAATCCACTGCCGGTGATTATTTTTCCAATACAACAAAACTTCTGTTACTCTAACACAACTGTTCTCACCGTGCGGCTCCAGAGCAGCGGCATCAGCTTCCCCTGGGCACTGGTGAGCAGCAAGACAGGATCCAACCCAGACTTACTGAATCAGAAACTCTGGGGACGGGTCCAGCAATCTGCATTTTAACAAGCTCTCTAAGTAAAAGCCACATTTTGAGAGCCACTGCCCTAATATGATTTGCACCTCTCTGCTATTCTAGAATTCCAGAAGGAAAAGCTCATTAGAAAACGGCATTCTACAAAGGCTCACAAGGGAACCAGAGAGTCTCAAACAGGACTCTACACAAGAGGGTAACCTCAAGTCACGCCTGCCCACACCAGGTTTGGGGTAGAGTTTCACACATGTTCACATTCCGAGCCAGCAGTGTTCTAGGTGATCAGCAACAGGCACACCAGAAATTGACCCTGTGAGCTCCTTTACTCACCCCACATCTCCAGAACAAGAAAAAGGGACTAGGAAAAAAGCAAGGAACGAGGAGTATTTGTGTGGAAATGGAAACAATATGAACAACATTATGTTTAAGTGTATTCACTATATTGGTCAAAGACCAGAATAAAACTAAAAGTGACAAAGACAGGAACGAGATTTGGAGATTACACACATTTGCCTAGGGTACGTAGAGTAAATGTCGAAGAACACTGTGCTCACTAGCATTAATGCACACGGGAATCCCCCAGGAGCAACCTGTTAAAACGCAGACGCTCATTCCTCAGGACTGCTGTGGGTCCAAAGCCCGCATTTCCAACAGGCTCCCAGACAATGTCTTGCTGCTGCTCCATGGACCACACTTTGAGGGCAAGAATATACATAAGTGATGGTTCAGATCTTTCTATTTCTAGCATAAATGAGAAACTCCTGAGTTAAATGTAATAAACATTAATTTAACTGACACAACTCCCAGTAAGAGGAATTTCTCTAATAGTAATTATAATTTGTCTCATAATAGAATTTATAATTAAGGTATTTTAATTATACAAAACATGGAGACCCATGGAGAAGAAGATTTCTATAAAGGGAAGAGGTCTTTGCTCAGGACTCGCTACCTCTGACGAGAAGGGTAAACAAGACGGCAGGTTGATTCGGAAAGGTTTCCTCCCGCTGGTGACTAATGAGTTACTACCTGAGAGTTCACAAAACCTTGAGAAAATGGGTGCAATCTGGGTGCTAATGGCCAAATTCCACAAGATTATCCAGGAGCCATAAGAATCTTCACCCACTGCTGACACAAAAAACTAGGACACACAACTAGTGCAAACAGAGGGCCTCCATTCCAGCCTACAATCATCAAATGATCTGACCACACAAACCTCATCCCCAGGAGGACTGGTCATGAGAAAACACAGGTCCACTAAACCAAAATCCAATCCATGCCAGACTAATCAGGTCAGAATCACAGACGAGTAGGACACAGGCCTCTATATCTAAAGCCTCCCTGGGGATTCCAAGGCACAATCAGTGTACATGTATATACTTGCCAGCTACGGCAAAGGCTACATACATTACTGTGCAGGGCTCTCTCCTAGAAACAATTAAATCTAATCATGAAGAAGCAACTCAGACTGTGGGATATCCCATAAGACAACTGTCCTGGACTCTTAAAAAATGTCATCGTAAAAGACAAAAGACTAGAAAAAAAAATGGCAGAGAACTCTTCCAGATTAAAGGAGACCAAAGAGACACAACTCTGTAATATGTAATCTAGACCAAAACAAATACAAAAAACAGTTGTAGAAGGTCATTACAAAGACACCGGAGACATGTGAATAGAAATTGTTTTTTAATATTACTATATCAAGGTTACATTTCTGAGGTCAGCTAACAGTACTCTGGAGAAGTCCTAGCACTCAGGATACACATGCAGGAAACGTCAGACATGTTATGTCAGGATGTCTGCAATGTATTTCCAAATGGCGCAGGAAAAAGTATGACCATGTGTGTATGCAAACATACAAATAAACTACTAATGCAGTTACTGTAAGTACTACACAAACACACACATGCAGACACACACACACACCATGCACACGTGCAGATGATGGAGATAAAGCAAATGTGACACACTAACAACTGGTGAATCTAAGTGAAGGACATTTGGATGCTCATTATATTAGTCTTTCAACTATTTCTAGGTTTTAAACTTTTCAAAACAAAAAAGTGAAGAACAAAAAGGCAAACTCCCTCATTATGCTAAGCTTATTTAAAACAAAAGTTTTCGGCCAAGCACCTTGGCTCACGCCTATAATCCCAGCACCTTGGGAGGATGAGGCAGGTGAATAACTTGAGCCTAGGAGTTTGAGACCAGCCAGAGCACCACAGTGAGACCCCATCTCTATAAAAAATACAAAAGTTAGCCAGGCATGGTGGCAAGCACCTGTGGTCCCTTCTACACAGGAGGTTGAGGTAGGAAGATCACCTGAGCACAGAAGGCGGAGGGTGCAGTCAGTCAGCTGAGATCACGCTACTGCATCCTAGCGCAGAGGACAGATTGAAACCCTGTTTTTTATTTAAAAAAAGTTTTCAATAAAAGATGAATGAGACAAGTACTTTAATAATCTGTTTATTTTATTATTATTATTATTTTGAGACAGAGTCGTGCTCTGTCTCCCAGGCACGATCTCTGCTCACTGCAACCTCCACCTCCTGGGTTCAAGCTATTCTCCTGTCTGTCTCCCGTGTAGCTGGGATTACAGGCATCTGCCACCACGACTGGCTAATTTTTGTATTTTTGTAGAGATGGGGTTTCACCGTGTTGGCCAGGCTGGTCTCAAACTCCTGACCTCAGGTGATCTGCCGGCCTCAGTCTCCCAAAGTGCTGGGATTACAGGCGTGAGCCTCCACGCCCAGCCAATCTATTTTTTTGTGAGACAGGGTCTCACTCTGTTGTTCAGGCTGGAAGTGCAGTGATGCGATCATGGCTCACTGCAGCCTCTACCTCCAGAGTAGCTGGGACAACATGCTCATGCCACCACACCCAGTTAATGTTTTAAAATGTTTTTGTAGAGACAGGTCTCCCTTTGTTCACTGGTCTCGAGCTTCTGGGCTCAAGCAATCCTCCCACGTTAGCCTCCCAAAGTGCTGGAATTACAAGCATGAGCTACCCTGACCTGCCTTTGTATATACTTGAATTTAAGAAAAGTACAACTGCTCTGTTTAATAAATGCAGTCTGTTTTCTACTGCAAGGGTGCACTAAGAGTTATTTCAGATTTAGTTAGAAATAAATGCCAGTTTTCATGCAATGAGATTTGCATATGAATTTTATCTATGAACGCAAATATATGTATTATAAACTGCACACCAAACAAATGTTCGATTCCTATAAGAACTTACATATAAATCTTATATGGTAAAATGAAGGAGCTGAGGTAAAGGCAAATGTAAGAGTTTAATATTCAAGAACATGCACAAATTCAACATTAATTCTATACCTGTGTCTGTCTTCAAAAAACTGATACTCGATTCTTGCATCTCCTTTGGGTTGTGCTGACAGAAGAGCATCCACCTTCATTACCAAGTCACTTGCCCTGAAAGAAGGGGTCAGAGAAATCTTAGCATCTTTTTAACTAAAAGTTTTCCAATTATTGCCAAACATATCATCAGCCTAAATACTGAATGCTAACAAGATGGTTTGAACCAGGTATAAAGTCTGTACTGACAGGACTAAGAAAGAGTGATTAGTAGCATAACCTTGGAGAAGTTACTCATTTTCCCACACGTGAGATGGAGACAGCACCCACTCTGCATGACTCTAGTAAAACTGCATAAAACTCTGTAAGGCACCTAGCTGAGGCCCTGCCCCATTACAGGCTGTCACTATTATTTACATTCTCCCTTGTCCTTTTAAAACTATTACTTTTTATGACTATTAGAGTAATAATTCACTGGAAAATAAACACAAAGGCAAAAACTGAAATTACACATAATATCAAGAAATAAGCTCCAATATTTTGGCTTATAATTGTATAGTTTTAAAAACATAAACAAATTATACTAACCGACGGCCTGCTTTTTCACTTAAAACATATTATAAAAATCCTTTCCTTGGTTAATAAATACAGTGGGATTTCAATATTTTTGCTTGTTTGTTTTAGTCAGGGTCTCACTCTAGCTGCCCAGGGCTCGATCTCAGCATCCTCGAGCTTCCAGGCTCGGGTTATTCTCCTACCTCAGCCTCCCGAGTGTCTGGGACTACAGGGCGTGCACCACCAGGCCCAGCTAATTTTCATGTATTTTTAGTACAGACAGGGTTTTGTCATGTTTCCCAGGCTGGTCTTGGACTCCTGGGCTCACGCAATCTGCCTGCCTCGACCCAAAGTGCTGGGATTACAGGCGTGAGCCACCGTGCCCGGCCTATTTCAATATATTTATGACTGCATAATGTTATATTTATGGACACAAAATAATCTAAATATTCAACCAACCAACTACTGAACATCTATGTTGTTTCTAATTTCACTATTATAATCAACACTGCAGTAAACCACTATTGTCCCTGCCCCTTCTAAAATTGATTTCCAACTGAAAAAGATCTTGAACTAAACCTGAAAAAAAAAAAAAACTCCAACTTGCTGAACCGAAGACTAAATCCTGAATAAGAATTTTAAAAGAGCACTTGCGAAATGTATTTGAACTGTAATTAAGCCCATACATTTTCTTTGAACCCAGCAAATACATCAAATTAACTATTTTGGTTCAACATCTCAATATAGATGCCAAATATATATAATACAGGCCATTCTCTTCCTGTGATGGGTCACAGGGTTACAAAACATGTCAAGGGGCACTTGGTTACGTGGACTGGGGTGAGCAGGCCAACAAGAAACTCCCTGAAGGCTGACAAAGTACAATGATCAAAGTGTACAGAGCTAAGCTTCAGGGCAGCCATGGGGATGCAGACTGGGTCATGAATGAAAGCTGTGGCTGTCACGGGGAAGGGGCCACTCCAAGGTGGAGCAGCTCTGGCACTAATGAAAACCCGACGCAGACAAGGTAATTTTGGGAAGCCTAAGAGTTTTAGCATTCGTCTTTTGGCCCCATGACTACCTGATTTCCCTAAATTCACCCAGGAAAGATAGACAGCCATCTCTCGTTGGCAAAAGGCAGGTCTTCAAAGCACAGTCTGGCAATTACATCACCCAAAAAGACTCTAAGGAGCTCCCTGCAATGGTCCAACAGCACGCCACACCAAGCCTATGCCTGTGACGTGGCTGCTTCGAGTCACGAGTACCTCCCGGCCTGCATCAAGGGAAGCGTTTCACAGGTCGGGACAAGGGGCACCACTCAGGAGTCACTGAGGTAAGAGGGATCCTCCTTATCTGCAGCCCCAGTACTGGCCAAAATGAGAAAAGATTTCTTCCCAGGTCATACAAGATATGGCAACAGCTGACTCTGACAGCTATCCAAGTCGACACTTCTCTTGAACTCTGTAGTATGAGGACGTAAGAAAAAAACTCAGCAGAACTTTTTTTTTTTTTTTGAGACAGATCTCACTCTGTACCCAGGCTGGAGTGCAGTGGCGCAATCTCGGCTCACTGCAACCTCCCGAGCAGAACTTTTAAATTTTACGTCCTCCAACTATGCATCAAAGAACACATCTCCACAGAACGGGAGAAACTGTTTACAAATCATGTATCTGGTAAGAGAGTGACATCCAGAATGTACGAAGAACTGCCACATCTCAACAACGAAAAACAACACAATTAACAATGGGCAAAGGACTTGAATAGACATTTTCCCAAAGATATATAAACGGCCAATCTGCACATGACAAGATGCTCAGCATCACCAATCATTAGGGAAACGTGAATCAAACCACGAGGAGACAGCACTTCATACCCACGAGGATGGCTATTATGAAAAGCAAACAAACCAACCAACCCCTCCCCCCACCAGAAAATTACAAGTGCTGTGAGGATGTGGAGAAACCGGAACCCTGAGCATTGTCAACAGGAATGTAAAATGTACAGCCACTGTGGGAAAGGTATTGTGGCTCCTCAAAAATTAAACACAGAAATAGATCTTCCAACTACCCAGTTATTTGATGTTTAACGCAGAATCTACGTATATATAACTATGGACTCCAGGGATTCATCCAAACAATTCATTTTCTTCCATTAAGAGAAATAACACACTAAAATAATCAGCTTATAATAATACTGACAGAATTAAAATTAAAAAACCAACAACAACCAATTCATCACAGCTTTGAAGATACAAGGGAAACAACTCAGTATTCTGCACTGGTAAATAAAAGAAAGATTTAAACTGCCTTTCCTTT
This sequence comes from Macaca fascicularis, assembly GCF_037993035.2. Classification (NCBI taxonomy): domain Eukaryota; kingdom Metazoa; phylum Chordata; class Mammalia; order Primates; family Cercopithecidae; genus Macaca; species Macaca fascicularis. The sequence goes on from NC_088386.1 coordinate 3,371,954, forward strand.
CCTGAACACAATAAAACTGAAGGGTAACCAAATAGATAATGAGGAAAAGTATCATTTTACGTAAGTATTCCAGGTAATAAATAAACTAGCCTCTTTACTTCTGCATATATTTGAAATTTTCCACAACCAAAAATCATAAAAATAAAAACAGAGAGAACTAATTCCGTTCTTTAAAGAGTACCCTACAAAATAAATTATCTTGTTTCAACAGAAGCATACATTAAAACTGGAATTGAAGAGTACTGTTAGATTTTAAAACTGGAAATAAAACACCTTGGGATATGTAGTATGAGAAACAACATACAATCCTAACTGATCAATGAGGAAATTCCAATTATATAACCCCGTAATTCCTCGTACGGCAAAACTTACACATCTTCTTCTACCCGAAGCTGTTGAATGTGAGATTTTATTTTCTGTCCTGAGGTTTTTAAGATGATATTTTCGAGGAGGTGGAAATCGTCTTGATTAAAGAGCTCACTATCCTCCAGTGGCCCAATGATCTGTGAAGGAGAGAAGAGCGGGCGCTCAGAGCTGGAAGGCTGCCTGCACTCAGCAAGCTGGTAAGGAACCCTCTGGCGTCCTCAGGCTACCTCATATACCAGATCACCCTAAAGACCTGAGACAGGTACATGTCTAGATAAAATCAGTGAAATAATAGAAAGTGAAGCCCAAAACAAATACTTGTAGTTATTTACTTATCAATTCCTCAAGGACACAGTGTAAAACTGTGTGCATCACAGTATATTACAGTAAGCAAACTCCAAAGTAAAATAAAATCGTAACGTAGTTTTCATTAATTCTCCCTGAATAAAAACAACAAAGGCTACTTTATGTACAAAGGCCGTACCGCCTGACTTTCTGAGAGCCACCACACTCTCACCGCCTCACACAATCGCAGGACACAAATCCACAGCAGGAAGGCTCTATCATACGGGGATATTTGTCTGTGTCAAAAAGCACAGCTCCTTGGAAATAGGAGGCAGAAACATCAACGGCACTTCATAAACCCCAATCACCTTTGAAAAAAGAGTGGCTCTGTTTGAAGAGTTTACTAGCTTCAGAGGAGAATGCTGCAAAGACTGTTCACGGATCTAATGTGAAGTCAAGCTTGACAAATCCTCACCCTTCCATTGCTGATCACTGCCCTCTGTCCCTTCTTCAGCTTCAGAACATCCCTGCAGTACACGGCATGAGACAAAATGAAATCCATTTTGGAAGACTCAAAGACCTCTTTAAAAAGACTGAAATCCATTCCCTAGGAAAGTAATCATTATTAAGGAAAAATAGTTGTTATTAAGCAAATCATATAAACAAATAAACACAGTGAATAAACCACAAAATTTTCTTTCCCTGGGAAGTAATAACTAATTTTCATAATTAAGATGTGTCAATTCTCCAGTCTCCCCGCCATCTCCCTACTACTTAGAGTAACTGCTATTTCCTTATCTTTTCCTGTGATTTGTTCGACTGGCAGACTATTCATCATTCCTTCACTCTGCATTTTTAAATCTTGCTAATTTCCAGTGACAGCCTCTTTTCCTAACTGAAACGTCAAATAGTGTATACTCATCATTCTGTAAAAAATTTAAAAACTACAAAACTGTGATAAGTAACAAAATATAAATGAATAAACACAGGCTTATTCTGGAAACACATCAAGAACACATAAGCCTTGAACCCGTAACTGGCTCACAAGTTGCTCTATAAATAAGCCATATTGTCTCTTTTAAAAACTGTGCCTAACAAATGGCCCCACGCTTAAAACTCACAAAAACCCCAATCATGCACCGCACGAAAGCTAGGCAAGGTTAAAAGTAATAAAGGGAACGTGACAGAATTATTTCTTGGAAATATTCTTCCAAATTAAAAAAGAATTCCCTGAGACTCTGGACTAAAATGACAAATCACGATCATGAATGGACCACGGAAGCTGTAGTGGGTGAGCTTCCGTGGCAGACAGAATGGGGCAGCCTCATGAGAGGCTCGGAGCCTTACCCCAACAGAGAACTCCGCAATGTCAGCTCCTGCAGCCAGGGCCTCTGCAGCCCCCTCCTTGGCCATTTTGGTGATGAAGTTCTTAGCAGCGTTGGAAGTCTGAGTTTGGAGAGCTGCCCAGATTGCTCTGGAGATCTGAGTGTTCTCGTAGCTTATCTCTTTGGCAGGATTATTGATCATGCTTATTCTAACATTGTTACTGGATTTCTGTTCACAAAATGGGAAATGGGAGTCACATTGTAGATATTTTTGAACTTAAAAAGCAGCATTAACATTGGTCATGTTCAATAAGTAGCAAATAATATCTCTTAAAAGTCTCAGGCTGAGCGCAGTGGCTCATGCCTGTAATCCCAGCACTTTGGGAGGCCGAAGCGGGCGGATCATGAGGTCAGGAGTTCAAGCCCAGCCTGGCCAATAGAGTGAAACCCCGTCTCTACTAAAAATATAAAAAATTAGCCAGGCATGGTGGCAGGCGCCTGTAATTCCAGCTACTCGGGAGGCTGTCGCAGGAGAATCGCTTGAACCTGGGAAGTAGAGGTTGCAGTGAGCCGAGATCACGCCACTGCACTCCAGCCTGGGTGACAAAGCAAGACTCCATCTCAAAAAAGAAAACAAACAAACAAACCAGTCTCGACCAGGCACAGTGGCTCATGCCTGTAATCCCAGCACTTTGGGAGGCCGAGGCAGGCAGATCACGAGGTCAGGAGATCAAGACCATCCTGGCTAACACGGTGAAACCCTGTCTCCACTAAAAAAATACAAAAATATTAGCCAGGCGTGGTGGTGGACGCCTGTAGTCCCAGCTACTCGGGAGGCTGAGGCAGGAGAATGGCATGAACCTGGGAGGTGGAGCTTGCAGTGAGCCGAGATCACGCCACTGCATTCTAGCCTGGGCGACAGAGGGAGACTCCGTCTCAGAAAAAAAACAAAAACAAAAACAAAAAAACCTCTCAAGTAGTTCTTTGCATTCAGAATAAAATTAAAATGCCATCATCAAGCACTCAAAACCTTACATGAAGTGGCCCCCAGCCCACCTTTCCAACTTCATTTCTTACCACCCCTGTAAATATAGCATAAATTACAGACCCTCAGAGTCCCATCTCTACTCAACACATTTTATATTCTTCTACCACACATGTTGTTTCTTCTAACACACTTGTGTTAGAAGTGTTTTCAGTGCTCTGCTCAAACCCTTCTTCATTCACATGGCCTTCCCACATTTTGGGACACAAAAAGCCAAAACAGGGCTCGTACCAATAACATAAGCAATAGAAATTTATATTTGGGTGTACCAAAAGACATCCAAGAATATTCGTCGCAGCAGTCTTAGAATAGCACCAAGCTAAAAACCCAATTGTCCTTCAAATAACTTCAACAAACAAAACTTTGTGGTACAGCCATACGATATAATACTACAGAATGAAAAAGGATTATACACACCTACCTGTAACAACATGAATAAATCTCACAAAAGATTGGGCAAAGAAGACAAACACAAATGAAATTGCATAAGATTCCATTTTACTAAACTAAAAGATAGGCACACCTATTCACTAATATGAGAAGAGGGAAGAGGGGTACTGTCTGGGCACAAGTGTGGGAGGGCTTTCAGGAATTTGAGAGTTCTCTATTTTTTGACCTGAGTGGTGGTCACAAGAGTGTGTTCTCTTTGTGACACTGTGTATCCTATGATTTGAGCACTTCTTGTGAACCTACATTTTACTTCAATTAAAATAGTTATTAAAAAACGCAACTCTCCTTCCCCATTCTCCCACCTTACCACCATGTGAAGATTTATGCATTTGTGTTAGAGTGCCTTTCACATATAACTACTGCCCTTAGCTAGAACTGCCCTGATCTAACTTCGAATTGACCACAGCATTTGGTTCACTCCTCGGACAATAAAGGCACTCGGCACATGAGTGAAACTGAAACCACCTGGAGGGTTCCTTATTTCAGTAAGCCTTCCCAGGTATAGGGTGGAAAGGGGACCATGAGGAGGGTTGTGAGGCATGGATGAAGACGCAAACTGAAACAGCTCAGGAAGAATAATTTTGCCATCTCATCCTCCAACAATGACACTCTCCAGAACAATCAGCTGCTTCCCAACCACCTGCCACTGCCACTCACTCAAGCCCAGCTATTCACGGCAGCATATCTTTTCAGAACGTCTATGTGTGTATCCCTCAGTGCATCTGGATCTACTTCTACTAAACACACACACTACCATTCCTGTGTGCTACTACCCCCACGTCCAGACCTCTGTCGTGGTAAGGACCCCATCTCCCCGATACAGCAGACAACACAATTGTTGGAGCAACTCTGCTCCAAGAACATGAACAGGCATGTGATAAAACTTGTCTATGATGAGGATCTCGCTATTTATTTTTTTCTCTGTAAGAATCTACCCCGTTCAACAAAGCCTGGATACTGTAGTCTTAGATCTCTTTTCTTGAGAGCTGGCAGAGCTCTATAGAAATGATGCTCCGTTCCCTCGAGCATTAAGAAAGCAGGACTCCGAACTCCCACTGAACAACCCAAGTCGCACAGCGACGCCCAGGAGGACAGCTACAGCTGCAAACGAAAACATAAAATGAAGTCACAGATACTTGCCTGATGTTTGATGGCATCATACAGTAACTGCCGTCCAGAAGGGCTATCAAAATCCCCAACAATCCAAAAAGTGACTGGCCTAATAAAAGAATCATCTGTAGAAAAACAAAAACAGTTAATTGAGTTGGAGGAGAAAAGCACATTCTGTGTTTCAACATTCTGAAAATGAAATTGACCAAATAATTTGTGAGAACCATGCAAAAAGAAGAAAATGACAAGCTTAATAAAGATAGAAGAAACACTGGTAAACCTTTACTATAATGAAAGCAGGGGAATCTTCCCATAGAATTTAGTTACAGACTAGGAACATGCACTGATTAATTCTACTGTGGTCTGGGCATCTGTTAGCATGTAAAATGAAAAACAGCCTTTGAACATGTGGGTAACATATTGTCATTTTTAATCATATTAATTTGTTATTTTCTGAAAATAATTCTTCACAAATGTTTATACAGAATGTATCTACATTGGCCAGGTGCGGTGACTCATGTCTGTAATCCTAGCACTTCAGGAGGCCGAGGTGGGTGGATCACTTGAGGTCAGGAGTTCAAAACCAGCCTGGCCAACATGGTGAAACCCCGTCCCTACTAAAAATACAAAAAATTTAGCTGGGCGTGGTGGCAGGCGCCTGTAATCCCAGCTACTTGGAAGGCTGAGGCAGGAGAATCACTTGAAATCACCTGAACCCAGAAGGCGGAGCTTGCAGTGAGCCGAGATCACGGAACTGCACTCCAGCCTGGGTGATGGAGCAAGACTCCGTCTCAAAAAAAAAAAATAATAATAATAATAATCTACATTGATATAGCTTCCTGTTACCCACAGATTCCAGAAACAGTATAATTAAGTGTTGATAAATTCTAAATTACAATGGTCGCAGAAATCAAAGAAGAAAATTAAGAAATAGAACATTTTGAAGTTTTAAGTTACCATAGATTTCCTTGGAAGACATTCCTGGACAAAGGTAAAAAGAGAGTAGAAAAAAAGAAAGTATCATTTCTGTAATGAATGCCTACTGTAACAGTCAAAAGTCTAAACAATGGCTAACATGGTCTATGGTTCTTCCTGCTGCTTAGTCCTGTCGGCATCATGGTGCTGTCCCAGTACCCTAAGAAACAGTTTCTTTAAAGAACCAAATGGAGTAATTGCTTGTACTTTACATATAGCTGGGAAACCAGAACTTCTCTCAGGGAGAAACCACAGCGGGGATTTAAAAAGGCGGTAAAAATAGCTGCCTTAAAAGACAGCCAGTGCTTTTTTGAAGCACTGACCCAAAGGGGACAGAATCTGTCCGCCACTAACGGGGCGTCATTTTACACAATCTTAGCCTAAATAAATACCTCTACCTAAAATCAGCTTCAAAGATTATACAAGGCTTTCTAAAACCAACTTTATCTTATAAACCCCAAAATAATATTAACCCTGTACTGTCATTTTTAATCCATTAACCCACTTTTATATCACAAATGTTTTTCCATTTGAACTATGAAATATTTTCCTTTTGACTAAAGTCAAAACGCAAAACAGGTAATATGAAATTTATGAAGACATTTGAAGTTTTAAACAAACGTATATTTTCAACAAATATACAAAGAATTAAATTTTAAATAGATATTTTCTAGACTCAAAGCACTATAAGAAATAATAAGAAAAATTATGAAGTCTCTCCCTTTTTTCTCTTGATTTGCACACTAAGATGAATATGCAAATACTTTCAAAAAAATGTTGAATGCAAGATAATAAGCCTCAAATGGATTACCTTTCTTTGTCAGATAGTTCATACTATTGGCTACAGCAGCAGTCTTGCCTGGGGAATCCAAGATAGTAAATCTAGCATAATCATCCACAAAGAAGTTATCTGGGAGAAAAAATGAAATACATATATATTAGTTCCAGTCCAATCTATTCTTAATATTCAACTGATAACCTGACTTGATCATCATATAAGATTTATAGAAATGCATGAGTGAAGTATATTAAGTTCCATGTTTACTGAACAACTTCACAGCATGGCCCCTATCCCTATTGAAGTCGCACATCAAAGACACAAGGCTGATGAAAACATACATATCTCACACAGCTATCATATAAGTACGTGTCAGTTTAATGGTTGAAATTCATCCCATTCCCATTCCTGTCACTTGTCAACTGGAGAACAGTCTCAAAGAGATCCCCTTAACTCATTTCTCCCTTCCCTAGTCCAACCAGTAGAGTAAGCTCTTCCTGCTCCTATGAAGGAAGCAGGGGTTAAAGAGAAAATACATAAGAAAACTGATTTTTATTTTTCAGGTCTAACAAAATATCACCTTTTAGACCCTTAACAGAAATAAAAGGTCATTTCCACTCTTTTTAGATATGTCCCTTCTCCAATTAGTGTCAAAGGGCAATCCTCATTATTCATTTCCCCTCAGATTATTATTCCTAGAATTCCAGTTTCATCAAGTCATTCTCTTGCTCTAAACCACCCAGTAATTTCTTACAGGCTACAAAATGGTCTCCAGCCTAGTAGTGTAAACCCTCTAACAATCTCCCCAGTCTTAAACATTACTGCACCCTATACAAATGTCAGCCTTCTCATACACAGTCTGCCACACACACCCTGCCTGCCTACCCACCCATCTATTCATCTGTGCACACGCTCATCCATCTACACTGTTACTCGACAATGCACGCTGAACACCTACTATCCATAGCATACTATTCAGGAAAACAGTAGAAAATAAGTCACACACGGTCCATGATATCATGCGGGGGAAGTGAGAGAACACCATGCCAGTAAAAATTAGTATCCTACTAAAAAGGTTCCAGGACACCAAAAGCCAAAGAAACCTGGGTGATAGTGCCACCACCACCAGGTCAGGAGGATGCCAGTGCCTCCTAATTGATGTCTGCACTGGGTTCAGCTGACAGGTGGCATCTTTGCCACTGCGGACTAGCGCTGTTTCATAGCTCACTGCTGCAACACTCAATGGAAAAGGAAATTCTAAAAGAAAACCACTATTATGTTCCTTATTCATGTGTATTCCAGAGACAACCCTTCAAGTTCAACGGTTGTCTTAAACTCGAATAAACATGTTGAAAACAACAAACAGGACAAAGAGCCGCAACACGCTCACCTTGCTCTACTGAAACTTCAGGAAAGAAAGGAAAACCCAGCTGTGAAGAAAAAGCTCACTTTCTGGGTAGTTTCTTTCTCAAATATAAGCCTACATTTATACTTTTTCCTCAGTGTGTGTGCTTATGTATAGAGGTGTGTATGGGTATGTGTGTGTGTGTGTGTGTGCATATATGTATGTATTTTTCCTCTACCTAAAAGAAACTTTCAGTTTCAAGTATATTAGAGATAATGCTTTAAGTTAACAACCATAAATAGATTGATATGTTCATTATACTCCACTATAACAATAAATAGCTGGTTATGACTTCATTACACACATCTCTCCTTCCCCAGTGAGGTTTCATGGGCTAGTGATGACAGCTCCATCTATTTCCAGGTGTCTGCTGAAGAGGCCTCAGAGTCTCAGGAAGGCACAAGGAACAAATTGCACCTGGGCTTAACATATTTGGCCCTTGTAAGGTATTCTAGCAGAAAACACCCAAGTGTCCACCAACTGAGGAACACATACATGTGGACTATCCATAAAGTGGGCTATAAAAAGGAATGAAATGCTGACATACATAACAACATGCATAAGCCTTAACAACACGTTAAATTAAAGAAGCCAGGCACAAAAGGCTTCCAATTATATGAAATGTCTAGAATGGGCAAAGCCATAGAGACAGAAAGGAGATTAGTTGTTGCCAGGGGATAGGGGAAGGGAGGAACAGAGAGTGACTACTAATAGGTATATGGAATTTTGGGGAATTTTGGGGGGTGATGATAATGATATAAAATTAGACAGTGGTGATGACTGCACAAAGTTTGTGGAGTTTTTTTCATTAAAAAACCATTGAATTGTATACTTTAAAAGGTTGAGTTCTACAGCATATACATTATATCTTGCTGAAGCTGCTAAAGGCCTTCCTAAGTTCTCACAGTGAAATTCAGTGAGAAATTTGTTGACTGATTCTAGAATGAGGATGAAGAGAGAGAACTCTTTTTGACGAGGGGAGCCAACAATCCAGGTCCATTCTCATCATCTATTGTCTATACAGTTGGCATTTTAATGGCACTAAATATGTTTCAAAGTTCACAGACTTTTGCCCGGGAAGATGTTTTCTTCTTTAGGAGGAAACTCTTGTGAATTTAGAAGCTCATACCATGAACTAAAGGTGCAAAGAGTTTACACATAAAATTTTTTCACAATCTTGGGCTATCCTCTGAACACTGCAGAAGATAATTGGAATATTAAAATCTGAAAAATGTAAAGACTCTGAAGCACAAGTCAAAAAAAGTGTAAGGTTGTTCCTGAAATGCTCCTTACTACTCGCTGTTAAATCCAGGTAGTCTCGTTCAGCTGTCAAAATCCTAGAATTGATTCGTGGAACAACGTTTGGCTGATTCATGATATACTCTACCACGTCTTGATCAGGGGGCACTTCACCCTGCAAGAAAAAAAATAGGAGGTTGAGGGGGGAGTGTAAAGCAAATGTTAGCAATAATAATTCATTAGGAACTAAAAAATTATGAACTTTATAAACTGCTTCCTCTGTGCTAATAATAGTTAAGACAGAAGTTAGTATGTTATTGGTCCCTGTCACTGCCAAGCATACCTGGGCACGTCACCTACAGCATCTCTACCTCTATCAACAACGTGAGGTAGATATTGTTGTTGACATTCATTGCAAAGATGAGGAAGCTAAGGCACAGAAGGTTAAATAACTTACTCAAACCCACAAAGCCAATGCAAAGTGATTATGAAATGCAAACCCAGGCCGGGAGTGGTGGCTCACGCCTGTAATCCCAGCACTTTGGGAAGCTGAGGCAGGCAGATCACTTGAGGTCATGAGTTCAAGACCAGCCTGGCCAACATGGTGAAACCCCATGAAACCCCATCTTTACTAAAAATACAAAAGTAGCCGGGCGTGGTGGCGGGTGCCTATAATCCCAACGACTCGGGAAGCTGAGGCAGGAGAATCACTTGAACTTGGGAGGCGGAGGTTGCGGTGAGCCAGGATCACGCCACTGCACTGGGCTACAGAGCGAAACTCCGTCTCAAGGAAAAAAAAAAAAAAGAGAAAGCCAAAGGTCTTCTCTCAAGCAGTTAATATACTTTGTAATAAAAATACTCCCATCTTTGTTCAATCTCAGCCATCCAAGTAACCCTATATCTCCGGAGTCAGAATTAAAATGAGAGGATGAGAGATCATTCGTTATTCATTCTTCCCTTTCGCACAGCTCATATTACAGAAATAGTCACACTTCTTGAGGGTGATCTCAGAGCCACGTGTCAACAACTATGCAAATGTGCAGATTTATCACACTTAAAATATTTAACATACAAACACACTTTAAAGCCATTTTCTTTTTTTTCCTTTGAGACAAGGTCTTGCTCTGTCACCCAGGCTGGAGTGCAGCAGTATAATCAGAACCACAGCTCACTGCAGCCTCAACTTCCAGGGCTCAAGGGATCCTTCCACCTTAACCTCCCAAATAGCTGGGACTACAGGCATGTGCCACCACGCCCAGCTGACCTTCGCATTTTTGTACAGATGGGGTTTCACCACATTGCCCACGCTAGTCTCAAACTCCTGGGCTCAAGAGATCCTCTCTCACTGGGCCCCACCTAAAGTCATTTTCAAGATAAAGATGTGAGTCAAATATACACATTTAAGTCTAAATAATTCTAATTAGACATTGTTTGTAGCTATTTAATAAGGAGCATATGAACCAACCATACAAATCAAAAGACAAAGGTATTAGATGGCTCACTGTCCATGTTGGCCCATGTACACAACTTTGGTCAAGATTACAAATCGACTTGACTCCAATTAGAAGCCTATCTAGTTCAAGGAGGGGAATTTGCCAAAGTCTACAAAAATTTTAAATGTAGGGGGGCAGGGCCTGGGGAAGGCATGGCAGGAGCCATGTCTGGCTGTGAAGGTGCTGCTGAAACAGCCCAAGAAGCAGGCCAAAGAGATGGACGAGGAAGGTAAGACTTTCAAGCAGAAACAAAAAGAGGAGCAGAATAAACAAAAACAGGAGCTAAAATCGAAGTCTATGGGGAAGGGTCCCCTGGCCGCAGGTGAAATTAAGAAATCTGGGCCACGTGCAGTGGCTCATGCCTGTAATCCCAGCACTTTGGGAGGCTGAGGCGGGTGGATCACCCGAGGTCAGGAGTTCAAGACCAGCCTGGCCAACATGGCAAAACCCTGTCTCTACTAAAAATACAAAAATTAGCCAGGCCTGGTGGCAGGCGCCTATAATCCCAGCTACTCAGGAGGCTGAGGCAGGAGAATCGCCTGAATCCGGGATGCAGAAGTTGCAGTGAGCCAAGATCACACCACTGCACTCCAGCCTGGGTGACAAAGCGAGGCTCCGTCTCAAAAAAAGAGAAGAAAAAAAAATCTGGCAACAAGTAAGCTGTGCCTTGTGCCTTGAGGAGATGGTGACCCTTGATTTCATTCCTATTTAAACATCTGTATTCCCTGCCATAGCACCTTTTGCCATCTATAGCTGGAATGAAGTGTTTTGAAGCCTGTTGTACATATAAGAATAAACATTTGTTTAAAAAAGTTGTTAAATAATTGTAAATGTAATACCTTCTAACCAGCTCTTGTATACACACACATGCACACATGCATGCACACACACACACACACACACAGTAGTTGTCTTGAGGAAGAAATAATGAGTAATACAGGACAGGAGTGTATAGCTAAAAGTTTCTCTTCATTTACATCTCTATGTTTTGAATTTCATACCATTGGCATAGCGTATCTCTTAATTCTTTTTAAAGGAACAAGGTCATGCTCTGTTGCACAGGCTCAGTGCAGTGGCATGATTATAGCCCACTACAGCTTCAATTCTCAAGCAACCTTCCTGCCTTAGCCTCCCGAAGTAGCTCAGACTACAGGTACATGCCACAGTGCCTGGCCTCAACTAATCCTCTAGCCTCGGCCTCTCAAAAGTGTTGTATTACAGGCGTCAGCCACCACAACTGGCTGGTAACACATCTTTCTGTAGTGTATTTAGTTCAAATTTTCTAGTACTTGGTATTTTTCAAGACAATGTACAAAGGTATATACATATTAGAATATTCACTGTAGCACTGTTTGTAACTAGTGAAAATGTAGAAGTAATGTCCAATACTAGGGAATGAAGTAAATGTTTATTTTATTTATATATTTTTTGAGACAGTTTCGCTCTTGTCACCCAGGATGGAGTGCAATGTCACAATCTTGGCTCACTGAAACCTCGGCCTCCTGGGTTCAAGCGATTCTCCTGCCTCAGCCTCCCGAATAGCTGGGATTACAGGCATGCACCACCACGCCCAGCTATTTATTTTTTATAATGGAATATTAGCCAGGCACAGTGGCTCACACCTATAATCCCAGCACCTTGGGAGTCCGAGGTAGACAAATTCCTTGAGCCCAAGAGTTGGAGACCGGCCTGGGCAACCTGGCAAAACCCCAACTCTCCAAAACATACAAAAATTAGCCTCGTGTGGTGGCACACACCTATGGTCCCAGCTACTTGGGAGGCTGAGGCAGGAGGATTGCTTGAGCCCAGAAGTTCAAGGCTGCAGTGAGCTATGATCATACTCCCTACACTCCAGCCTAGGTGACAGAGAGACCCTGTCTCAAAAAAGTTTTGGTAAGGAAAGTGACCTTTGTGACAACTGATTTGCCCCACTATGTACATCTCCCCAGCTGCACAAAGCCTTGAAAATCAATGGCCCCAAAATAAAACAACTAGGACACTAGATAATTCTCAGGGTTTCTCTTTATTTGGGCTGAAGCAGACCTCACTCAGTGCCAACAGCCTTTTCCCTAGGGGTATCTGTCAAACACAACTGGACAACGGTTTAACATCTCAGCTGCCTGAGGTGGCAGATAACACATGGGCTAACATGAAGCTAGTCAAAAAACAAAGAAAAAAAAGGCCAGGGAATGGGATGTCCATAAGGGACTTTGAAAAGCTCTGACAGGCCGGGCGCGGTGGCTCATGCCTGTAATCCCAGCACTTTGGGAGGCCGAGGCAGGTGGATCATGAGGTCAGGAGATTGAGACCATCCTGGCTAACAGGGTAAAACCCCGTCTCTACTAAGAATGCAAAAAATTAGCTGGGTGTGGTGGCAGGCGCCTGTGGTCCCAGCTACTCGGGAGGCTGAGGCAGGAGAATGGCGTGAACCCAGGAGGCAGAGCTTGCAGTGAGCCGAGATTGCGCCACTGCACTTCAGTCTGGGCAACAGAGCAAGACTCCGTCTCAAAAAAAAAAAAAAGAAAAGCTCTGACAAACTTCTTGGAATCTGAACGACCATAAGCATCATGCCCAGGGGTATGTGAATGACCAGGAAAAATCTCAGAAGGCCTTAAACCCTTGCCTCTAACCTTGGGGCTCTGTGCAAGCAAAAACAGAAGACTAAGGCCGAGTTGCCAACTGCCTGAGTGTGGAAAGTGTGCCCCAATGCAACACAGAGACCCTTGGCAAAACTGGGAGATTTTTTAATTCATGCATCAAAGGAAATCTCTGTTCATTCATCAGCTGACCAGTAAGTTAAACAAGCTGAAACTTCAGAAGCCACACATGAAAAAGAATACAGATGTTAAGGAATTGGTTCAGGGCCGAGCACGGTGGCACACGCCTGTAATCACAGCACTTCGGAAGGCCGAGGTGAGTGGACCACTTGAGGCCAGGAGTTCGAGACCAGTGTTCTGAAATTAGAGCCTGGCCAATGTGGTGAAACCCCATCTCTACTAAAAATACAAAAATTAGGCCGGGCGCGGTGGCTCAAGCCTGTAATCCCAGCACTTTGGGAGGCCGAGATGGGCGGATCACGAGGTCAGGAGTTCGAGACCATCCTGGCTAACACGGTGAAACCCCGTCTCTACTAAAAAATACAAAAAACTAGCCGGGCGAGGTGGCGGGCGCCTGTAGTCCCGGCTACTCGGGAGGCTGAGGCAGGAGAATGGCGTAAAAACCCGGGAGGCAGAGCTTGCAGTGAGCTGAGATCCGGCCACTGCACTCCAGCCTGGGCGACACAGCGAGACTCCGTCTCAAAAAAAAAAAAAAAAAAGAAAAAATACAAAAATTAGTTGGGCTTGGTGGTGTGCTCCTGTAATCTCAGCTACTCGGGTGGCTGAGGCACAAGAATCACTTGAACCCAGGAGGCGGAGGTTGCAGTGAGCCGAGATGGCACCACTGCACTCCAGCCTGGGTAATAGAGCGAAACTCTGTCTCAAAAAAAGGAAAGAAAATAAAAGAAAGAATTGGTTCAGGAAAGTCACTAAACAAATAACAGTCGCAACAACAACAAAGAACAACACAAACAAACCCTGGTACGGTGAAGAAGTGTCACATTATTTCAAAGTCCTAGTTATCAAAAGCAAAATTATTAAATATGCAGAAATTGTGGCTTATGCCTGTAATCCCAGCACTGTGGGCAGCCAAGGCAGAAAGGTCGTTTGAGGCCCGGAGTTCGAGATCTGAGACCTGCCTGGGCAACACAGCAAGATCTCGTCTCCACAAAAAGATACAAAAATTAGCCATGTATGGTTGCATGCACCTGTAGTCCCAGCTACTTGGGAGGCTGAGGTGGGAAGATCATTTAAGTCCAGGAGTTGGAGGCCACAGTGAGCTAAGATCATGTCACTGTACTCCAACCTGGGTGACAGAGCAAGACCCTGTAACAACAACAAAAAAAAGGACATGCAGAAAGAAAAAAGTATGGTGTATACTCAGGAAGAGAAGGAGCCAAGACATACTATTCTTATTATTATATAAGTAAAATGCATAATGTATATTCTTACATTATGTTCATATATTATTCTGAGTAAGTCCAAACATTGGACTTAATTAGACAAAGAATTTAAATAAATGATTTCAAATATACTCAAGAACTAAAAGAAACGAAGTCTACCAAAGTAAAGTTTAAGACCTACGTCTCGCAAAATAGTATCTATAAACCTAAGGAAATTATCAAAAAGAACCAAATAGAAATCTGGATTTATACTAACTGAAATGAAGCATTCACTAGAGAGGCTCAATAGCAGATTTTAGTTGACAGAAGAAAGAATAAGTGAATTTGAAGATAAACTGAGATTATCCAGTCTGAGGGACATAAAGAGAGAGATCTATGGGACATGAGAGAGTACCAACATACGCATATTTCCAGAATGAGAGGAGGGAAGAGAAAAGGACGGTGTGTGGTAAATAATCTGGCTGGCCCTAGTTCCTGGGATGTAAACTGTAAATCCAGTGATTCATGTTGAGCCCCTCAGCTCACATGTGATGGTTTCTACTCCGGGGTGATGCACAGTGGGGCCTGAGAGACTGTGCTAATGCCATGACTCAGATTGGGGGCTGGTAACACTAGAAAGACCAACCATGATTAGAGAGTTGGGGTTCTGAGCAATAGGCTATCTGTCCAGTAATATCCTGTTCTCTGCAAATTTGATTTGTATAAAATGTCCAGAACAAGCAAATTCATGAAGCAGAAAGTAGGTCTGTGTTTGCCAGTGGCAGGGTGGCGGGGAGTAGGACAAAATGGGCAAAATGGAGAGGAGTCCTTGCTACTGGATATGGGGTTTCTTCTGGGGGTGATGATAATGTTCTGAAATTAGAGGTGGTAGTTACATAACTGTGTATAGAGAATAAAAACTACTGAATTAAACTACCCTTTAAACAGCTGACTTTTATGCTGTCTGAATTATAGCTCAAGAACTATATATATTAATATTTATATATAAATGAAAAATAAGATTGAGTCTCTCCAAAGTCAAAATTTCCTACAAACAGAATAAACGTTTCTTAGAACTGCTTGCAATTTTTAAGATAAACATTTAATCCTGAAATCAATAATACTAGTTATTTCAATTACCATATACAGAAGATTTATGAATATTTTCATCATAGCAAGACTTGCCAAGAGTTTGCAAACCAATTACTAGTGACATATAGAAAATAGTTTTTTTGTTTTTTTTTTAACGGGACAGGGTCTCACTTTGTCACCCAGGCTGGGGTACAGCGGGGCAGTCACAGCTCACTGCAACCTCAAACTCCTGGGCTCAAGCGATCCTCCCACTTCAGCTTCCTGAGTAGCTAGGACGACAGGTGCACACCACCAAGCCCAGCTAATTTTTTCATTTTTTTTTAGAAATGGGGTCTTGCCATATTGCCCAGGTTGGTCTCAGACTTCCTACCCTCAAACCATCCTCTCACCTCAGCCTCCCAAATAGTGATACTAAGAATTTTACTGCCTACTATAGAGGCAACAAAAAATGTAAGCCAACTGTTGTCTCTAAAAATCCCACCTTGAAACATGACTCACCAAGTACACCGCTCTTTGGAAGAAGGTGGTGGTCTCCAGGATTTTATGCATTGTGATGGTTTCTAACTCATCAGGGTCTAGCTGTTCCCTTTCAAAGGGCATTCCATTGAACAGCACAACGGGCAGGGGTCCAACCCCAGTCTGCTCATAGTAGCCTCTTGCTTCCTGAAACAGAAGGAACAAGAAAAACAGCAGATTTTTGCCTTTTGTGAGACAAATGGAACAGAGCATATTTTTCTTACATGACTGTTCTAACAACAATCAACAGAAATATTGTAAAGAAAAAATAAGATACTTCTTTTTAAAACAATGAAAAATGACATCACAGTTAATATCCTACTATGTAAATCTGAGATTGAATTACTGAGTTGGAGTTTTTACAAAACCACAAAAGCTTGCAGATTATGAAGAGTGTGTCTGTGTGTGTGTGTGTGTGTGTGTGTGTGTGTGTGTGTGTCTGTGTGTTGCACAGGCTATCAAAACTGAACTACATATACTATGGTCAGCACTACACAACAGAACTTTCTGCAGTGATGGAAATATTCTATCTGTGCTTGTCTGTGCTGTCCAATGCAGTGGCCACTACTAACTACATGTAACTACTGAGCACCTGAAACCTGCCAACTATGACCAAGTAACTAAATCTTTAATTTTAGTTAATTTCCATTTAAAAATCTACATGTGACCATGGGCTGCCAAAATGAAGTACACAGGTTTTGACTACCATAAATTATAAGCGCTCTATGCAAAAAGCCTGAGGGAAATATTTGCACCCAATTCTAAATAAGGGTCCATATCACTAACAAATAAATTGCACCTGCAGAAAACAAAACAAGGTTTGTGGGGAAACAGTGCTCAACAACTGCTCTAAGACACAATACACCCAATCTTTTCCCTTCTCCAGGACAAAAGAGGTTCACTGGCCAGAAAATACTGGAGCAACAAAACGGCAAATGTATCCAAGATGGACATTCTTCCTGACTGTCAACACAGGCGCTCATCCCTCAGACGAGCTTTCCGGAGTAAAAACTATTACCACCCAAGCTGTAAAGTGGGCCACTTTACAAATGCCTATCGCACACCCTGTAATTGCCGTTTTCTGAAAACAGCAGAATGTAATTATTTATAACCATTTTAGATAGCACCAATAGAAAAGTACTCCCATCGGGTAACTAATCCGAGCCATCGGTAACAGACTGCTTACTTTCTCATCAGACTAGTACGGTAACAGATAACGGCACAGAAACGGACAGCCTAAAACATGGCACAGCCAAAAAACCCTTCTAGGTTGGTTTCAGCCATTTCTCTACATCATAGTTTAAATGTTTTAAATATACACCCCTAAAACTCTTACCATGTTAATTCTGTTCTTTGACATCTCAACTATTTCACAGATATCCATTAAAACTCAATTTTAATCTAACTTTAGTTTTGAAAATCATCCCCGTCAACCAATTAAAACAAGACCAGAAAACTTGCATTATAATTCCAAGTGACAATAAGATAAATAACACTGGTTTTCTCTGCAAACGGTAGCTGAGTAGCAGTCAGGAGTGAGAGGGAGGTGTTTGCTATGTAGCTTCCTTTTTCACCACTCAGAAATAGTTTACAAGACCAAATAACAGAATGCAGCACAATTATCAAACAGCCAAACTGAAAATTCATATGGACAAATTTTCTATCAACAGCTAACTAAAAATATTCAATAATGATAAATAATATACAAACATTAATTTTTGGTAGTTGTATACTGAGCCACTCACATGCAACTGAGATTAGTAAGGACTCAAAGATAATATTCTAAAGGTAAAGTGTTTGCATGTGCAGGCTAGAACTTTTCCTAATATCATTATCTTACCGGCTTTGAAAGATATAAATATACACCTATCAGACTATATTCTCGCCTGTTTAAAATTTCAACTTTAATTGCATTGCCTACTTTTTAAAATAATTACTTCTTTCAGACACAGAAGATATCATAGCTTCACTGTAACAAAAGGAACAGATTTACAAGTGCAATGACATTTATTAGAAGCAGTCATTTTTCCTAAAATTAACCATTTCAAAAGAATCCATCCCATTGGATTTTTTGTATAGGGGTAAAGCTCCTGTAGTTTAAAAAAAAAAAAATCTCATGAATCATTAGATTGTTAGGACTTCTGCGATACTCTCCACATTCCTGCCTTGGGAGTACTTCTATTCAAACAGCTAGACAATTAAATGGATGAAATATAAATAATATGACCTGTTTGCATACAGAAGAGCCTCTAATCAGTACAGATGGCCACGTCTAGCAAACCAAGGAGCATGGTGTGTGATACTCTCATTCAATTTTTCAGCACAATCAAGATTTCAACACAGGTAAAGATATAAAAATACCCCTTTCTCCAGTTTGTCCACTCTATTCAATATTTTTCGAGTAAATACTTTTGATATTGTAATCATCCACAATAAAAAGCTACTGGTACTTTTTCTTCAGCAGGGTAAGAGAAAATGAGACTTAAACAGTTTCTAAATATGAAATATAAAAAAAATTCCACAAAGTCCCTCAAAACTTTCATATTCTCAAAGTGGCCTTTTTCTTTTACTTCACTTAAATTCTTTTTCTACAGACTACTATTATTGCTGTTTGTGTCTATCTGGGAGAAAAATAGTTACTAGGTACCCACAGCAATATTATTTTACTTAAAAACCCAGAAAAGATAAGTGACTGGACAGAAGGCTACAATAAAATAATGGTAATCGGTCGGGCACGGTGGCTCATGCCTGTAATCCCAGCACTTTGGGAGGTCGAGGCAGGTGGATCACCTGAGGTCAAGAGTTCAAGACCAGCCTGCCCAACATGGTGAAACCCCATCTCTACTAAAAGTACAAAAATTAGCCAGGTACGATGGTGAGCGCCTGTAATCCCAGCTACTCAGGAGGCTGAGGCAGGACAATGGCTTGAACCCGGGAGGCAGAGGCTGCAGTGAGCCAAGATGACGCCACTGCACTCCAGCCTGGAAGACAAAAGCGAGACTCCATTTCAAAAAATAAAAAATAAATAATAAATAATAATAATAGTAACCCTTCTCAGGCTATACTGAGTAGATGTCACTTCCAGCTTCAATTCCAAGCTTGACTGGATATACCTTAAAGTGAGCAGATACAATACCAAAGCACAGAATCAAAAACAGAAAAGAGAAAGAAGAGAGGCAGACTGGCATGCTCAAAGACCTTCCAGCTCCTGGCATGAGATTACCTTTGTAAAAGAGCTGGTACAGAGCTAGTATTTTAATTCGCCTTGTATTCAACATCAGCTTACACACACAACAAATATGTGTTCCTCTATGAACTTGAATTCACAGAGCAGGCAGCTGTCGCTATACCTAGGAAGCCTTCCATAATCACCTTGTCCCAAACTAGCAGAGCTGCCCATCCAGCTTAGCTGCCATCTAGCTCGGCGGCCACTGAGCCTCCACATACAAAGTGTAAACACTCAGAACCTCACCATCACCAAAGCCATACTGCTGTCATGTGTTGTCTCCCCCAGCGAGGCTGTGTGAACTGCCCAAGTTCATACCACATCTTGTTCAACTTTCTAGTCTTAGGACTGGCACGATGACTCAATACTACCGTTTTAAAACTGAAACTCTGTTACTTATTCTAAAGCAATTCAGAAATTTCTCTAGTTGTTAAATTCTTGTGTTTTGATCTTGCTAAAGATGATTTTGTTCTCTCCCTCTAAAACCTGAATCGACTTACAGGAGCAGATCTCTCAACCAATCCCAATTAACGAATTTATCTGATTAACAAATACCAGCTATTAAAGTATGCTGAACATTTACACTGGTGAGCTACTCTCTAGAACGCCCACATACGTTTTTATTTTTATTTATTTTTTATTTTTTAGTAGAGATGGGGCTTCACCATGTTGGCCAGGCTGGTCTCAAACTCCCACCTTAGCCTCTCAAAGTGATCGGATTACAGGCATAAGCCACCACACCTGGCCTATATTTTGTTTTTTTGATCTGTGATTTTGTTTGTAATTATCTTAAGCCTTATGATCACACATAATTTTTAACTGTTTATCTCCTCCACTTAAAACTTTCCAATGAGGTGGCAAAAGCGCCATTAACAAGCACACATACGCAGCAGTTCCAGGGTTCTACGTGTTTTTGAATAGTTGTTTAAAGACAATCCTAAAGTATAAACTAGTCTAACTTAGTAACTCGAAAGTTTAACTTGCTACTATTTTTGTCACACTGACCTTTAAAAACATCTGACCTTAAAGATCATCTATAAAATGTGAGAGGTGTCCAATATTCTTTCTTTGGTATTACACATAAACCACACTAAAATGCCTGTCAACAAGTAAAAGGCAGCATTTTAGATACAGGGAATAGGATGCCCACATCCTTTTGCTCCTCCCAGTTGAGCTATCTGCTTACCAAGGATTAGCTGTGTCTGTTCCCAAACCGACTATTCCTGTTAGTGAAATGATTTAATAGTATGTAAACCAATAAAATATGAGTACAAAAAGGAGGTTACTCTTCCCACTAAAACGAATTGAATGACTAGAAAACTCATAAAGATGAGAGGCTAAAACCAAATGATATTGAACTGGGTGTCTGTCAAACAACTAGCATAAAGACTTGGGAGGGAGATTATAAAACTCTACAAGGAGCCGGGCGCGGTGGCTCACGCCTGTAATCCCAGCACTTTGGGAGGCCGAGGCAGGCGGATCACAAGGTCAGGAGATCGAGACCACGGTGAAACCCCGTCTCTACTAAAAATACAAAAAATTAGCCGGGCGCAGTTGTGGGCGCCTGTAGTCCCAGCTACTCGGGAGGCTGAGGCAGGAGAATGGCGTGAACCCGGGAGGCGGAGCTTGCAGTGAGCCGAGATCGCGCCACTGCACTCCAGCCTGGGCGACAGAGTGAGACTCCGTCTCAAAAAAAAAAAAAAAAAAAAAAAACTCTACAAGGATTCTGTATCAGATGAAACAGGACTCATAAACAATTCATGCTGAATATCATTTATAAACAGATGATAGCTCAGATCTTAAAACAGGAATCACAGGCTGTTTTTCATTTGGGGGAAAAAAAATCCTCCCTTAAAAAAGGAGAAAAAACATTGAAACACTAGTAAATAAATGCATTTTGATATGTTTAAAATCAGAATGTTTCAGAAATGTATAATTCCTTTTGTTAATACATTTTCAACAATTTGTGCTTTCAATAGGTAAAGACCCTTGACTGTGTCTAAAGCCTCAAAAGAAAAAAAATTATCTTTAAGTTAAAAAATTTTAAACTTTCTTATTATATCCTTATTACTACAATACTTTGCCATTCTGTTACATTTCTTAATATACTTCCATCCTTAGCCTAAATAACGAAATAAAGCCAGTATGATATATATTAAGCTGTACATCATATCCTGGCTCTATACAGCCAGCAGATGTTATCCACAGCAAACTTCATGGAGGTACTACCATTCATTATGAAAAAAAAATTGTTTTTCAATGTAATAGTTAATAAGCAAGTTAAAAATCAGTCCTATCTTCACAAGACTGAAACAACTTTTTCAAACACTGAAAAAGTGATCTGTTTTCTAAACTTTTAAACGCTAAGTACTGAAACACTTTAACCACCAACACCATTATTTACCAAAGCCCCCAAACAGGGGGTTAAGGACAGTACAGGGTTGCAATCAAATAAGAAACAAAGAAATTTTTTACCTTCCGATTCTGATCGTAAGCAGAATCAATCCCCAAAATGCTATTCACTTTTATATACGGGTATTTCTTCTCCAGGACACTGACCACATGTTCAACTTCCACTTTTTCTCCAGTCCTCACCTTGTTATAGATCTGAAGGAAGAAAAAACAGTTGGTTAACTACACTTTTAAGTTCAAATTTCAAAGTGTTTACTCCACATTTTTCTGAATTTAGAGGAAAATATGATAACTTTTCTTTTTTTTGAGACGAAATTTTGCTCTGTCACCCGGGTTGGAGTGCAACGGCACAGTCTCAGCTCACTACACCTTCGCCTTCTGGATTTGGGTGATTCTCCTGTCTCAGCCTCCAGAGTAGCTGGGATTACAGATGCCCGCCACCATGCCCAGCTAATTTTTTGTATTTTTAGTAGAGACAGGTTTCACCATGTTGGCCAGGCTGGTCTTGAACTCCTGACCTCAGGTGATCTGCCCACCTCAACCTCCCAAGCTGGGATTATAGGCGTGAGTCACTGCGCCTGGCCGATTACTTTTCTTGAAAGGTCAAATTGGGACATGTTAGCAATTCTTCCTTTTCCTTATTAAGATGGCTTTCTAGGTTGGAAATTAAATATTCTTTTTTTTTTTTTTGAGATGGAGTCTCACTCTGTCACCCAGGTTGGAGTGCAGCGGCGCAATCTCAGCTCACTACAACCTCCGCCTCCCAGGTTCAAGGGATTCTCCTGCCTCAGCCTCCTGAGTAGCTGGGACTACAGGCACATGCCACCATGCCCGACTAATTTTTGTATTTTTTAGTAGAGACGGGGTTTCACCATACTGACCAGGCTAGTCTTGAACTTCTGACCTTGTGATCCGCCCTCCTCAGCCTCCCAAATTGCTGGGATTATAGGCGTGAGCCACAGTGCCCGGCTGGAATCAGCTCAGTCATGTTAAGTCTCAAACAAAAAAATACGTTAAGAAAAATCTAAATAGGCCAGGCAGGTATGATGGTGGCTCATACCTGTAATCCCAGCACTTTGGGAGGGTGAGGAGGGTCAATCACTTGAGGTCAGGAGCTCGAGAACAGCTTGGCCAACATGTTGAAACCCTACTAAAAATACAAAAATTAGCCTGCCGTGGTAGTGCACGCCTGTAATTCCAGCTACTCAGGAGGCTGCGGCAGGCGAATCCCTTAAACCCAGGAGGCAGAGGTTGCTGTGGGCCAAGATCACACAACTGCACTCCAGCCTAGATGATGGAGAGAGACTGTCTCAAAAAAAAAAAAAAAAAAAAGAGAGAGAGAGAGAAATCTGAACACTTATAAGTAGTCATTGAAATAAAAACTATGTCCATGATGTTTAGGAGGGATGAGGAAAGGGAGAGGGGAGAGACGGAGAAATCGAAATCGACACGAATATTATTTATTTGAATTTTTTTTTTTTTTTTTTTTGAGACAGAGTTTCACTCATCATCCAGGCTGGAGTGCAATGGCACGATCTTGGCTCACTGCAACCTCCGCCTCCCGGGTTCAAGAGACTCTCCAGCCTCAGCCTCCCAAGTAGCTGGGATTACAGGTGCCTGCCACCATCTGGCTAATTTTTGTTTTGTTTTGTTTTGTTTTGTTGTTTGAGATGGAGTCTCACTCCGTTGCCCAGGCTGGAGTGCAGTGGCGCTATCTCAGCTCACTGTAGTCTCTGCCTCCTGGGTTCATGCCATTCTCCTGCCTCAGTCTCCCCAGTAGCTGGGACTACAGGCACCCACCACCACGCCCATTTAATTTTTTTTATTTTTAGTAGAGATCGGGTTTCACCGCGTTAAAGCCAGGATGGTCTGATCTCTTATCTCCTGATCTCGTGATGCGCCCGCCTTGGCCTCCCAAAGTGCTGGGATTACAGGCGTGAGCCATCGCGCCCGGCCCAATTTTTGTATTTTTAGTAAAGATGAGGTTTCCCCATGTTGGCCAGGCTGGTCTTGAACTCTTGACCTCAAGTGATCCACCCACCTCAGCCTCCCAAAGTGCTGGAATTACAGGCATGAGCCACCAGGCATGGCCAATTTTTGTATTTTTAGTAGAGACGGGGTGTCACCATGTTGGCCAGGCTGGTCTCAAACTCCTGACCTCAGGTGATCTGCCTCCCTCGGCCTCCCAAAGTGCTGGGATTACAGGTGTGAGCCACTGCGCCCGGCCTGAACTGTTTTTACAGTGAGCAGTATTACTTCACTTCTGAAATAAAAAAAACCGCAGCCAAGCACCAGTGGCTCACACCGAAAATCCCATCACTTTGGGAGGCCAAGGCAGTAAGATTGCTTAAGCTCAGGAATTCGAGGCCAGCCTGGCAAACACAGTGAGACATCATCCCCAGCAAAAATTAAAAACGACAACAACAAAATTAGCTGGGTATGGTGATGCGTGCCCGTAGTCTCAGCAATTCCAGGAAGCTGAGGCGGCAGGATCACCTAGGGCCGGGAGTGAGCCCTGACTGCGCTGCCGTACTCCAGCCTGGCCAACAGTGAGATCCTGTCTCTACAACAACCCTTTTAATAGAATAAAATAAACAGCGGGTGGTGGGTGTAGCTGGTCCTGTTGTGCTGTGGCTCTGCACAGCCTGCAGTCTCAGGCCACAGGACCCAAAAGACATGGAGCCCGGCTTCAGTGGTCACGCTGCCATTTAGGAGGGCTGGTTCCATGAGACCTGCAGCCTGAGGCCCAAGGAAGCCTTGTTCCTACAGATGGAGCAGCTGCTCCACTGCCAGCACTCACGCATCCAGGACATCCTTGTTCCCCACAGTAAGACCCACAGCAGTGTGCTGGTGTTGGATGGCATCATCCCCTGCATGGACAGGGGTAAGTTCTCTACTAGATGAGAATCAACCTGCCACTCTGCAACCACCCATCCCACAAAAGGTGCTGATCATCGGGGACAGAGACAGCATCCTGCACAAGGTGGTGAAGCACCCCTCTGTGGAGTCTGTGGTCCAATGACAGGCTGAAGAGGATGGCATTCAGGTCTCTTAAGAAATTCCTGCCGGGTATGGCCATTGGCTCCTCTAGCGCTAAGCTGACCCTGCATATGGGTGACAATTTTGATTTCATGAAACAGAACCAGGATGCCTTCAATATGATCACTGACTCCTGGGATCCATGAAAGCCTCTTCAAGGAATCCTATTACCACTCATGAAGATGGCCCTCAATGAGGACAGCATTCTCTGCTGCCAGGGCAAGGACCAGTGGCTGCACCTGGACCTCATCAAGGAGACACGGTGGTTCTGCCAGTCACTCTTCCCCATGGTGGCACACGCCTACTGCACTGTCCCCACCTATCCCAGCAGCCAGACTGGCTTCATGCTCTGCAGCAAAAACCTGAGCACCAACTTCCAGAAGCCCAAGCAACAAGTGACACGGCAGCAGGTGGAGCAGGTGCAGCTGCTCAGACGTGTAGTGCTGCCTTCGTACCGCCCCCATTTGTCTGCAAGTCCCTGAATAATGTGAGCTGAGCCCAGGCGCCACAGCGGATGCCACCTGGGACCTCAGATCTGGGAGCCTCCAGGGTGCCTGGGCCCCTTCAGTCCTAGGCCAGATCCCCTGCTGACTGTCACCTGCCAACCAAGTGTTACACGCCTCAGAATAATGCCCAGCCTTCCCTGCTGAGTGCTGGACTGTTTCCGTGTCTGTCTGTGTGTGGCGTTCGGCCTCCAAGCCTATACCAGCGGCATACAGTACCATCTCTCTGTCTTCTGCGGCCCCCTCAATCAAACACATGTACTTATAACAATAAAAATAGATGAATGAATAAATAAAAACTTTAAAAAGCAGAGTTAAAATACTTATTCTCTGGGCATGGTGGTGCACAGCCAGCCGTAATCCCACGTATTTGAGACTGACATGGGAGGATCCCTTAAGCCTAGGAGTTTGAGACCGGCCTGAGCAATATAACAAGACCTGGTCTCAAAAAGTACATAAATAAATAAAATGTTAAGGTAGCCATTGTGGAAGATATATTAAAACAAACAAACAAAAGCAAACCTTAGGCACAGACAAAGTGAATAAAATAACAAAGTATAAAATACTTACTACTCTGAGTGACTTCTTTTGAACCCATTTCATTCTCCACAGCCCTGCTGCTACCTTCCCCATTACTTCTCATGGAGATCACTGCAACAGCTCATGAACTGGCATCCCTGCCACTTTGCTTTGCCCTTCCTCAGATCTATCTCTACACACTGCAGCAGACATGACTTTTAAATTCAGGATCCACCCCTGAGCTCTAGATACCACAGCTATCCAGCCTACAATGGCCACACGTTGCTATTAAGAGTAAGTTGGATCTGAAAAAATTATGTGCCATCCTGAACAAAAACGTACTTGTGCCAGAGTCTGGAAGGCATGATAATCGTCCACCTCTCGGGCAACATAATTATACGCTCTAAGAACAGCCACTCCAGCATCTTGCATCCCATCAACATCTTCAGAGTCATTAACCACAAAGATAAAACCAATTCTGGAGGGGAAGGGAAAAGAAGAAAAAGAAACATGTCAAATAATGCAAACGGCTAAAAAGCATGACATCCTTGCACCCTTCTCATACATTATAGCTAACAGAGGAAAACCCGTTGAGAGAAAAGCACAGTTCACAGCCCACTCTCCTCTAACATGATTGGCAAAGATATACATACACGACTTACAAAGTTTTTTTTTTTTCTCAGACGGAGTTTCACTCTTGTTGCCCAGGCTGGAGTGCAATGGTGCAATCTCAGCTCACTGCAACCTCCATCTCCCAGGTTCAAGTGATTCTCCTGCCTCAGCCTCCCAAGTAGCTGGGATTACAGGCCACTACTGCCGGCTAATTTTTTGTATTTTTAGTAGAGACGGGGTTTCACCATGTTGGCCAGGCTGGTGTCGAACTCCTGACCTCAGGTGATCCATCAGCCTCAGCCTCCCAAAGTGCTAGGATTACAAGCATGAGCCACCACCCGGCCACTTACAAAGTATTAATAAAAAAGCAGGCTTTCAAATGTGGCTTAGGCCTTTCTACTGTTAAAGCAAGCCATTTCCACGTCATGAAAAGATTGCTTTCACTGACATGAAGAGTGTTGCTATAGTTTTAAGAAATTTTTTTCTGCTTTTAAACAAAAATTAGAAGAAACAAAAATTTTCACACTTTCAAAGTAAACAGAAAGGGGGGGGGATTGTGACATTTAGCACATGCAGTATGAGAATTATTGGTAAAAGAAAAGCCGAGGCCGGGCGCGGTGGCTCAAGCCTGTAATCCCAGCACTTTGGGAGGCCGAGACGGGCGGATCACGAGGTCAGGAGATCGAGACCATCCTGGCTGACATGGTGAAACCCCGTCTCTACTTTAAAAATACAAAAAATTAGCCGGGCGAGGTGGCGGGCGCCTATAGTCCCAGCTACTCGGGAGGCTGAGGCAGGAGAATGGCGTGAACCCGGGAGGCGGAGCTTGCAGTGAGCTGAGATCCGGCCACTGCACTCCAGCCTGGGCGGCAGAGCGAGACTCTATCTCAACAACAACAAAAAAAAAAAAAAAAAAAAAAAAAAAAGAAAAGCCGAAAAAGGTTTACAACTGTCCCACGACAAAAAGCAATAATCAAGGTTAACGTTTACCAGATTTTACATTTTAAAATAAAGGAATTAACCACAAACATACCATTATATATCTATAGATGGGCTGGCAAAAAAGACATCGCACTGACCATACTGGGGCAAAGGCAGTTCAATGGACAAAGAATCATCTTTGCAATAAATGGTGCTGAACAACTGGACATGCACATGCAAATTAATCAGTCTAGACACAGACTTTATATCTTTCACAAAAATTCAAAGTGGATCACAGGTCTAAATGTAAAACACAAAAACTAAAATTCCTAGATGACAGCAGAGAAGAAAATTTAGGTGGTATGGAGCTTGGCAATGATCTTAGATCCAAAAGCACAATCCATGAAAGACAACATCTGGTTAATTTGGACTTCACTAAAATTAAAAATGTCTGCCCTGTGAAAGATATTATTAATAGAACGAAAGGACAAACCATAGAGTGGCAGAAAATCTTTGCAAAACCACCATCTGATAGAGGACAGGTAAACAAAATATGCAACTCTTCTTGTTTGTTTTTCAACAGGTTCTTGCTCTGTTGCCAAGGCCAGAGTGCAGTGGTACGATCAGCTCACTGCAGCCTCAAACCTTTGGGCTGAAACAATCCTCCACTTCAGCCTCCCAAGTAGCTGGGACTACAGGTGTGTGCCACCACACATGGCTACTCTTTCTTAAGTCTTTGTAGAGATGGAGGTCTTCCCATGTTGCCCACAGTGATCTCAAATTGTGGCCTCAAGCGATCCTCCCACTTTGGCCTCCCAAAGTCCTGGGATTATAGGCGTGAGCCATTGCACCCGGCCTACAAAGAACTCTTAAAACTCAACAATAAGAAAACAACCAAAGTTTTAGAAACGGACAAAAGGGCAGGGGGAAAAAAAAAAAGGACAAAAGATCTGAACAGACACTTCACCAAACAAGATATACAGACAGATGATAAATATAAGTAGATCTTGAACATCATATATCATTAGGGAACGGCAAATTAAACTACAACGACATACCACCACACACCGATAAGAATGACCAAAATCCTAAATGCTGGCAAAACCAAATGCTTGCAAGGCTGTGGAGCACGGCAAATTAAACGACAATGACATACCACCACACACCTATCAGAATGACCAAACTCCTAAATACTGGCAAAACCAAATGCTTGCAAGGCTGTGGAGCAACAGGATCTCTCATTCACTGCTGGTGGAAATGCAAAATGGTGCCACTACTTTGGAACACAGTTCGTCAGTTTCTTACAAAACTATGCATGCTCTTAACACAATAGAGCAATCACGCTCCTCAGTATTTACCCAAAGAAGCTGAAGACATGTCCACACAAATAGCTGAGCCCAGATGTTTACAGCAGGTTTATTCATAACCGCCAAAACTTGTAGGCAACCAAGGTATCTTTCAATTAAGTGAATGGATAAATAAATGGGGGACATCCATATAATGACTATTATCCAGTGATAAAAAGAAATGAGCTATCAAGCCATGAGAAGACACAGAGGAAGAAGCTTAAATGCACATTGCTCAGTGACAGACACCAATCTGAATAGGCTACATGCCGTATGATTGCAACCTAGAACGTTCTGGAAAATGCAAAACTATGAAGACAGTAAAAAGACCAGTAGTTGCCAAAGATTTAGGGGAAGGGAGGAAGAGATAAACAACTGAAGCACAGGAGATTTTTAGAGCAGTGAAACTAATCTGTATTAAACTGTATTGTAATATGAATACTTGACATCATACATTTGTGTCATCAACACAAATAACAAATCTTAATGTAAACTACAGTGTTTAGTTAATAATAATGTATCAATATTTAGTAGTCAACTTGTAGGACCACATGAGCTCCTACAAAGAAAGGAAGAGGAGCCTGCACGCCCGGCTCTCTCCAGCTATTCACAATCTCTCAGGTGCCTAGGAGTTCAAGTATCTTCTTCCCATCTGCCTTTGCAATCTGAAGACCACATGCCCTCTTCTTGTTCCTCAACTCAAGAAATACTGTATTAGTGCCAACTGTCGACCACGACCCAACTTCTTCTGTGTTCTTATATTCCTCTTTTAATCAAAACATAGCTCTGGTTGTGATCCAGTAATAGGTTCTTCCATCTAACCAGATGTATCATGCTTTATATGAAAAATGTCATCAAACTCAAAATATCTGCATTTCCAACTATCAGAACTCTCTGTTTTCCTCAAAGCCTATCTGAAATCAAGCTTCTCCATAAAGCTTTGTGCTTCCCAAATATCTCAACGATGTTTTTGTTTCTCTGAAATTCTAATGCACTTATAACTAACCAGTAGGACATAACCTAGCAGTTGATCACGTATCTCCCTAAGGGGTTTGAAAGTATACAGAGGATCTTTTCCAAGAAGGTAGAATAAGGCATATATATTTATAGCATTTAGCCCAGTAGTAATCATGGAACACATAGTAATATTTATTGAATAAAGAGTTGTTTTCTTATTTTCACATTTTCTAAGAATTAAAATTTCACCAACATGTAAAATTACCAGAATTATTCAAAATGTAGGTGAAAATACCTTAGCATTTATATGTAAAACCTTTAAAAAATAAAAAAATAAAAAATAAAAATAAACTGTTCTTAAAAGGACAGTGGAAATCCAATCATTCAGTACCCTGTTGGCAGGTCTGGCAACACAAGAGAAGTAACTGTTACTGTTCGCATCTACAAAAGGTTGTGTATATGTTTAGTCCTTGACAGGCTAACAAGTTATTGGCAATGCTCTGTACCTCTGCTGAAAGTGGAAATAGGTTTTGTGATGTGGACACTCACCTAGGAAAATTCCCTTCCATTGGGAAGCAAGCTGCAGCCAGAAACTACTTTTACATGGGCTATTTATTGATAATTCAATGGTGGTAAGCTTCTATTCATTGAGAAGCAAATTCTCAGTCCCAAAAGACACTGGCTTCATACTGACCAGAAGATAAAATTGCCATTAGTGATGTGCACTATTAATTATCCTACAACTCAGTAGCACCACACTTGCATTTAAAAATGACAAATAAAACCTCAGCTAAATTAGATATATCATCAAATCAATACCAGTGTTACCTTAGTGGTATATGATTACTAAGGAACATCTCGGCTATGTTAATCAACTCTGCTGTGGTCTCATGTGCAGGATCAACTATGAAAACCTGTTGAAGAAAGGGAAAAGAACACATGAAATGACTTTTATTCGAGTATCCGTGGGCTGAGAAAAATGTTATGAGTCACTGTACATGAAGTCAACCTTTTTCGAGCTACGGTTGAACCACATAAAAGATGAATTATACAAACAGCAGCTACCTCCCTCTAAGTTCAAAATACGTGGTACTGAAGGGCTAGGCGATTTTCTCACGGACTTAGGCTGATAACAAGGGAACTGTACTCCAGAGTGCTGATGCTGGTTCTTCTACTACACCAAACAAAAACCAAGTTTAGCAACTCTCTCACCTTAAAAAATGGAGCCTGCCTTTTTGTATATTCATTTCTGAGGATCTCTGAATTAAGAATTCACTTAGAACCTAATTCTTAGACCACAGTCACAGCTGTCAGGTAAGCACATAAACACGTATTAGGTGCTAAGCAACTTAGACATATTCTCTCACTTAATAAAGTTCAGGCATATGGTAAAACAGAACGAGATTTAAATTCTGACCAGAAAGGAAAAAAGTGGTTTCAAGAGACAGAAAAGTGGCCAGGTGTGGTGGCTCACACCTGTAATCCCAGCACTTTGGGAGGCCAAGGCAGGTGGATCACCTGAGTTCAGGAGTTTGAAACCAGCCCCGCCAATGTGTTGAAACCCCGTCTCTACTAAAAATACAAAAATCAGCCAGGTGTGGTGGCATGCGCCTGTAATTCCTACTACTTGGGAGGTGAGGCAGGAGAATCGCTTGAACCCGGGGGGACGGAGGTTGCAGTGAGCCAAGATCCTGCCACTGCACTCCAGCCTGGGCAACAGAGCGAGACTCTTTCTGGGGAAAAAAAAAAGAGAGAAGAAGAAAGGTAGAGACGGCAATTTTCCCTGCAAGTTCTGAGGAGGCCAACCTTGGCACTAACCCTACCACTATCTCTTTCCCAGCTATGTGAGGGAAGGGAAAGAAACGAGAGGGAAAAAGTGGGCCAGTTAAGAACCCTTTCTCTCTCTCTAAAGCAGCGCAAGAAGGAGTAACAAGTAGGAGTTGGCAAACAGCCTTATTTAAGAGAATAAATGAAACTGCTGAATTCTAGGGATTACGATATTAAAGAAAAACAGCAGCAATATGCACCTTCTTACTTAAAAAAAGAGCTATCTTAAAACTAATAAAACAATATTGCTATGAACCTAAAACTGCTCTAAAAAATATAGTCTTAAAAACAAACACATCACTGAATGGTGTGAAGAGTATGAAAACTTATTCAATCTGGAAAAGCTGATGAGAAAAAATAAAAATTAAAAACTAAAAAGTGTTTTAAAATTAAAAACAAATTAAAAGAGTAAAACAACAGTCTAAACCTTCATGTTAGAAATGAGCATTTCCCCACACTCTGAGGGGGGCTGTAACGCTCCTGTTACGTCCCACAGCCCCACAAGAGGCCAGTACACTACAAAGCCCTCCCAGTGTGAACAGGGAGAGTATTTGGTGGAGGGTGGGGGAGGAAGCAGCTAGTAAAGGCGAGACGTGACCATTCTACACGACAAAAAAAGAGGGACTAGGCCAAGGGAGAAACAGAATTCACAGGCAGACAATAAGAGTTACTTACCATATTATGTAAGTTTTTCCTGATCTGCCGAATAACACCAGGAAAGGTGGGTCGAAGCAACTCTTGTAAACTAGAAGGCCACGAATTATATCTGCTATCAACCTCTAGGTTGTTGACCCACTACAAAAAATAACACAACAGGATGTATGCACATTAGTCACCAGGTGTAAAATCTGCAATAACAACAATAAGACTTTGAATTATTTGAAGAAGAATCACATGAGACAAGACCATTTTCAAAGATAAAAAGATTGGGTGCAGTGCCTCACATCTGTAATCCTAGCACTTCGGAAGGACAAGACAGGAGGATCACTTGAGCCCAGGAGTTCGAGACCAGCCTGGGCAATATTATGAGACACCCATCTCTGCAAAAAAAATATAAAAATTAGCCAGGCATGGTGGCTGCTGTCCCAGCCACTCAGGAGGGTGAGGCAGGAGGATCACCTGAGCCCAAGGGGTTCAAGGCTGCAGTGAGCCATGATCGTGCCACTGCACTCCAGCCTGAACAACAGAGCAAGACCCTATCTCAGAAAAACAAACAAAAAAGATAAAAAGATTGAGTGGAAAAATAAGTGACTAAAAGACAAGCCACAGGATAGATAAAGACATTTGTAACCTACAAACCCAATAAAGGACTAATGTAAAGAATGAAGAAATACATAAAAATAAGAGGAAGAAGCTATATAGATATATATTTTTTTTTTTTTTTGAGATGAAGTCTCTCTCCGTTGACCAGGCTGGAGTGCAGTGGAACAATCTCGGCTCATTGCAACCTCCGCCTCCTAAGTTCAAGCGATTCTTGTGCCTCAGCCCCCCGAGTAGCTGGGATTACAGGCGCCCACCACCACATCCAGCGAATTTTTGTATTTTTAGTAGAGGCGGGGTTTCGCCATGTTGGCCAGGCTGGTCTCGAACTCCTAACCTCAAGTGATCTGCCCACCTTGGCCTCCCAAAGTGCTGGGATTACAGGTGTGAGCTACAGCACCCAGCCCTAAACTTTTTAAGAACAAAGGAAAAAAGAAAAAGTAAAAAAACAATTGGAAAAAAAAATATGAATAAGAAATATATAGAGGAAACCCAAATGGGCAATAAACATAAGAAATGTGTACACCCTCAACTGTAATCTAGGAACCATGAGCTAAGACCTCAATGAAATTTCATACCTGCTAGACAAAAAAAGTGAAAGTTTGTCAAGATCCAAGAACAGGAAAAGATACAGAGCAAAGAGAACTCTCATGAAATGCTGGTGTGTGGACAATCACTTCAGAGAACTGGATCTAATAAAGTTGAAGACTATATTAGTACTAATTTTTCTAAAATGAATGCAGTACTGCTGGGTGCAGTGGCTCATGCCTATAATCCCAGCACTTTGGGAGGCCAAGGCGGGCAGATCACAAGATCAAGAGATCGAGACCATCCTGGCCAACATGGTGAAAACCTGTCTCTACCAAAAATGCAAAACTTAGCTGGGCATCGTCATGTGCACCTGTAGTCCCAGCTACTCGGGAGGCTGAGGCAGAAGAATCGCTAGAACCTGGGAGGCGGAAGTTGCAGTGAGCTGAGATCACACCACTGCGCTCCAGCCTGGCAACAGAGCAAGACTCCGTCTAAAAATAACATAATATAACATAACATAACATAACATAACATAACATAACATAACATAACATAACACAACACAACAGCAGCACCACTAAGTAGTTCCAGGTATCTACCCCAAATAAATTCACATGTATACACAAAAAGAGAGGAAAAAAGAGCCTAATTAAAATAGTGTTTACAACAGCAAAAAATCAGAAACAACTACATGTCCGCAAAGAGCAATGGTTCAGGAGGCTGAGACAGGAGGACCTCTCGAACACAGGAGTTTAAGGCTGCAGCGAGCTATGATTGCATCCCTGCACTCCATCAGGGTTTTGTCATGTTGGTCAGGCAGGTCTCGAACTCCTGAGCTAAAGTGATCCACCCGCCATGGCCTCCCGAAGTGCTAGGATTACTGGTGTGAGCCACCGCGCCTAACTGGATTATCGAATTTTTTTTTTTTTTTTTTTTTTTTGAGACAGAGTCTCACTGTCGCCCAGGCTGGAGTGCAGTGGCACGATCTTGGCTCACTGCAACCTCCACCTCCTGGATTCAAGCAATTATCTTGCCTCAGCCTCCCAAGTAGCTGGGATTACAGGCGTGTACCACCACACCCGGCTAATTTTTGTATTTTTAGTAGAGACGGGGTTTCACCATGTTGGCCAGGCTGGTCTCGAACTCCTCATCCCGAATGATCCACCTGCCTCAGCCTCCCAAAGTGCTGGGATTACAGGTGTGAGCCACTGTGCCTGGCCTCAAATTTTTAGAGTATTAGATAGGAGCCAGGCAAGGTGGTATATGCCTATGGTTCCAGCTACTCAGGAAGCTGAAGCAAAAGGATTGCTTGACCCCAGGAATTTGAGTCCAGCCTGTGCAACATAGTGAGGCTTGTCTCTAAAAAAACAGAAGAAAGAAAGAAAAATATATTTGATAGAAAATAAAAGGACAGGCCGGGCGCAGTGGCTCAAGCCTGTAATCCCAGCACTTTGGGAGGCCGAGACGGGCGGATCACTAGGTCAGGAGATCGAGACCATCCTGGTTAACACGGTGAAACCCCGTCTCTACTAAAAAATACAAAAAACTAGCCAGGCGAGGTGGCGGGCGTCTGTAGTCCCAGCTACTCCGGAGGCTGAGGCAGGAGAATGGCGTGAACCCGGGAGGCGGAGCTTGCAGTGAGCTGAGATACGGCCACTGCACTCCAGCCCGGGCAACAGAGCAAGACTCTGTCTCAAAAAAAAAAAAAAAAAAGGAAAGGAAAGGATAAAATAAGGGACAAGGGAATGTACACCAACTTGAGAAAAGATAAGAACTTCAGGAAGGAGAGGGGTGGCTGGTAAGGGACAAAGAAGAGCTTCAACTAAAACTGCCTTTTTTTTTTTCCAAGAAAACAATTAAATCTGACACAAAATGATTAAACGTTAACATTTAGTAAGCATGATGATGGGTCGTATGGTTGTTAGTCCTTTTATGTTTGCATAAATATGTCATGTTAATGTTATTATCTTTTACTCTTTATAAGTACTTTTAACAGAAAAGCAAATGACATTAACAATGTCTTCATCAAAATAAGTTACATCACCAAGTATGAATTCAAGTAATGATTATCTACATTCTACATTATTTCTCCTAAATAAAATTTTTCTAAAATGAATGCAGTATAGAAACCAAGAAAAAATAAGAGCAGCTCTCCCCCCATCTTATTTTTACCACAACTGCCCAAGATGGCACTATCCCCACACCCTCTCTTTTTATTTGAGACGGAGCCTTGCTCTGTCGCACAGACTGGAGTGCAGTGGCATGATCTCAGCTGCCTGCAACTTCCACCTCCCGGGTTCAAGTGATTCTCCGGCCTCAGCCTCCCAAATAGCTGAGATTAGGAGGTGCACAATGCCACATCCGGCTAATTTTTGTATTTTAAGTAGAGACGGGGTTTCACCACGTTGGTTGGTCGGACTGATCTTGAACTCCTGACCTCAGGTGATCCACCCGCCTTGGCCTCCCAAAGTGCTGGGATTACAGGCACGAGCCACCATGCCCAACCCTATACCCCACATTCTCTGACAGATGATGAGACAAAGGCTCAGAAAGATCATACAGCAGGCAAAAATCTATATAAATCCTTCAAATCCCAGATATCAAAATCCTACTAAAGAAGGTTCTTAGCTAAAAAGTGACATTTTCAATAATAGCTTTAATTTACAGAGGTCACAGAATCACACCAGATCGTATGCCATCGAGAAAATACAGACTAAACACTTTTTCCCGAGAGATGCTCAGCTGAATCCCAGGGGCATGCTCAAGTGAAAAAAATCACTGTCTTGGCTGGGCGTGTGGGTTCATGCCTATAATCCCAGCACTTTGGGAGGCAGAGGAGAATGGATCACCTGAGGTCAGGAGTTCAAGACCAGGCTGACCAACACTGTGAAACCCCCTCTGCTAAAAATACAAGAATTAGGCGTGGTGGCAGGCGCCAGTAATCCCAGCTACTCAGGAGGCTGAGGCAGGAGAATTGCTTTACCCCGGGAGGTAGAGCTTGCAGTAAGCCAAGATTGCACCACTGCACTCCAGCCAGGACAACAGAGTGAGAGCGTCTCAGAAAAAAAAAAAAAAAAAAAAAAAATCCCTGTCTTAACCACACTAGCAACAATGACTCAACTTGTTGAAGCAGTTAAGGGCCTACTTTATTACCTTCACTAAGTCCCACAAGCAACAGTAAATCTTTCACACCAGCAAAAGAGATGGTGGGAGGAACTTCACCCTCACAGGAGACAA
Organism: Macaca fascicularis; assembly: GCF_037993035.2. NCBI lineage: Eukaryota > Metazoa > Chordata > Mammalia > Primates > Cercopithecidae > Macaca > Macaca fascicularis. Next base: position 3,408,402 of record NC_088386.1, read on the forward strand.
ATTAGAAAACCATAAAAAAGATTCCTGGTCAGAAAGTCCTCTGATCACCCTAACAGAATACTCACTGAAATAGCAGGGCTCCGGATGTCTACTGCGTAGTCTGCCTCAGAGGGCTGGATGTTCAGCTTCAGAACATTATGCAGAGAAAGGCCTTCTATTCCCAACCTATGCAGACCCTCCATTACCCGAGCTTCATTCCTCAACACATCAAACAGACTGGGGGGAAAGAAAAAAAGGCATTTACTAGGGAAAAAAAGCTTTTAAAAAAAATTCTTACCATGAAAATAAATGTATCAGGTCAACCTCAATGCCAAATCAAATTAATTGAGAAATTTAAAAAGGGAACTCTTCTCCAAATTAATTGAGAAATTAAAAAAGGGAATAAACACACAAATTGAGCATAAAACCCCAAATCTGTACTTTTACACGACATGATTTTAAAAACAGTATATTAATCTCTCTGTATTCTTTCTTATAACTGCATGTGAATTTACAATTATCTCAAAATAAAGATTAAAAAGAGATACTACATTATATATGCTCAATATATGTTTCAATGTCAGTACCAGTTCATACAGACAAACATGACCACAGAAAAAAGCCTGGAAGAATCCACACTCAACTTAGAGGTTTGCTGGGAGATATAGAAAAGATAGAGATGAAGGGCCAGGAGCGGTGGCTCACGCCTTGTAATCCCAGCACTCTGGGAGGCCAAGGCAGGTGGATCACAAGGTCAGTAGTTCGAGACCAGCCTGGCCAACATGGTGAAACCCCATCTCTACTAAAAATACAGAAAAAATAGCCGGGCATGGTGGCAGGCGCCTGTAATCCCAGCAATTTGGGAGGCCAAGGTGGGCAGATCACAAAGTCAGTAGTTCAAGACCAGCCTGGCCAACATGGTGAAATTCCATCTCTCTAAAAATACAAAAAAAAAAAAAAGCCGGGCATGGTGACAGGTGCCGTAATCCCAGCTACTCAGGAGGCTGAGGCAGGAGAATTGCTTGAACCTGGGAGGCAGAGGTTGCAGTAAGCTGAGACCGTGCCACTGGACTCCAGCCTGGGGAACAGAGTGACATTCCGTCTCCAAAAAAAAAAAAAGACAGGAAGGAGAAATAAGATGTGATTAAAAAAAAAAACCAAATGAATAAAGTCTGAATTCTACCTCACTGTCTGCTACCCACCCCAAAATCATGAAGACAATCAAATGCAATTTAATACTGAACCACATTTTACCAAAAAGTGGTATTAAATATATGTAGACAGAACACCTTCTGAGACACAAGAAACAGGTTTTTTTTTTTTTTTTTTTTTTTTTTTGGTTTTTGAGATGGAGTCTCACTCTGTTGCCCAGGTTGGGGTGCATGGGTACAATCTTGGCTCACTGCAACCTCCACCTCCCAGGTTCAAGTGATACTCCTGCCTCAGCCTCCCAAGTAGTTGGCACTACAGGCACGCACTACCAGGCATGGCTAATTTTTGTATTTTTAGCAGAGATGGGGTTTCACCACGTTTGCCAGGCTGGTCTCGAACTCCTGACCTCAAGTGATCCGCTGGCCTCAGCCTCCCGAAGTGCTGGGATTATAGGCGTGAGCCACCGTGCGCAGCCCAGAGGCAGTATTCTTAATAAATCTACTCCACACTGTTCCAAAAGTCAAAGAACCTGTTCCCATGGTTAAGTGGAAAAGTATCATTTCTAAAAGGACAGCCTCAGAAAACACTCAGGCCCCGAACATACACTGTAACACAAGATGGAGACATGTCATCCTGCCCACCCATCACAGCATGTGCCTACTACCTACATCCATCCAGTGGGGCCTGGTAAGCCATCAGGCTTTGCATTACGCTGTATCAACAAGGAACAGCAATATGAACATGTTACAAGGTGCTACACGTTACAAAAACTTTTCAGAGAATGAAAAATATTATCCTTACCTGAATATATCCTGTGTATCTAAATCAATGTGAAGTCCATTGATGAAGAGGGCTGAATCTCCAGGTTGTAATCCTAAAGTTCCCTTGAAATACTGAAAAATTTTAATGATTATTAGGGAGCTGTGAGAGAATGTTTAAAAAAATTTCAGTGTTTCTGGGCTTCACTACCTGTACAAATCTTGGCATCCTAAAGCAGGGCTAAGATTTGCTTCAAGATGCTGTTGGGATTCAATGGCAAGCAAGACAGGGGATACCATAGTGTATACACATTTCAAAACATGTTGTACACCACAAAAATACGCATTTTTTACTTTTTAATTTTAAAAAGAGGGGAAAAAACAAGGAGATCATGGACAGGTGAGTCAATCGAGAACTGGAATTTCTTCCAAGGGAGAGAGGAATTCATATCTTCTCACGCCCCGGCTATGTGCACAGCACCCGCAGACGATACAAAAAGGCTGACCCAGGCCAGGCGCAGTGGCTCACACCTGTAATCCCAGCACTTTGGGAGGCCAAGGTGGGTGGATCACTGGAGGCCAGGAGTTGGAGACCGGCCTGGACAATGTGGCAAAACCCCGTCTCTACTAAAAATACAAAAATTAACCAGCTATGGTGGCCTGCACCTGTAGTCCCAGCTGCTTGGGACGCTGAGGCACAAGAATCACTTGAACCCAGGAGGCAGAGGCTGCAGTGAGCTGAGATAGCACCATTGCACTCCAGCTTGAATGACAGAGCAAGACGCTGTCTCCAGAAAAAAAAACAAGACTGACCCTGAGCTGGTGAATACAGTCGTTAACTATTTCTAGGTCTGGACACTGGTAATATACATGGGTTCATTTTGGGAAAGTTCATCAAATGAATGAGAATTTGTGTGCTTCTTTCTTTATGTTTCATATAAAATACATACATTTTGGGCTGGGCACAGTGGCTCATGCCTGTAATCCCAGCACTTTGGGAGGCCGAGGTGGGTGGATTACCTGAGGTCAGGAGTTTGAGACCAGCCTGACCAACATGGTGAAATCCCATCTCTACTAAAATTACAAAAAATTAGCTGGGCGTGGTTGGCAGAAACCTGTAATTCCAGCTATTCAGGAGGCTGAGGTAGGAAAACTGCTTGTATCTGGGAGATAGAGGTTGCCATGAGCCAAGATCATGCCACTGCATTCAGCCTGGGTGACACAGCAAGACTTCATCTCAAAAAAAAAAAAAAAAATTTGGCCAGGCATGGTGGCTCATGCCTGTAATCCCACCTCATTGGGAGGCCAAGGTGAGTGGATCACAAGGTCAGGAGCTCAAGATCATCCTGGCCAACATGGTGAAACCCCATCTCTACTAAAAATACAAAAAAATTAGCTGGGCGTGGTGGCGCACACCTGTAGTCCCAGCTACTTGGGAGGCTGAGGCAAGAGAATCACTTGAATCCGGGAGGTGGAGGTTGCAGTGAGCCAAGATCATGCCACTGCACTCTACCCTGGGCAACAGAGCAAGACTCCATCTCAAAAACAGAAGTATATATTTATGCTTTAATAAAATGTTTTACTCAAAAAAAATTAAGACTCCATGAAACAGCAATATAGAATAATTTTGTCTTCCTTAGGGGGAAAAAGGCCCTAAATTTAAGATAATATTTGATGTTTTAATTTTGGAAATTAAAAAGTAAATATAAACTCCCAATAAGGTTTTTCAATTTAGTAAACATTTGAGAAGCATTTATTTATCCCTCAGATGTACTTAATTCACTAATATCTCAGACATGAAGATCAAGGAAATCTGGGGTAAAGATAGTGAATTGAACGTAAGAACTTTTTTCCCTCCTGAAACTCTACTGCAATGTCAGTAGAGCAACTTTTTCAGTTATAAATCCACAAAGACAGAGAGAACAGGAAAGAAAAAGGCCACCAAATTTTGGAAGCTGGAAGAGAGGTGCGTGAGGAGTTACTGTCCCAGTAGCCCTGAGAAAGCTGAATGCTAGACCAACAACGGGCAAGCTCAACAAGAAACCTGTGTCACCCCGCGGAACTCACCAAAGGCTCAGGAACTGGCAGCACACAGGACGTGTACAAGGGGTGATTTTTAGCTAAGTTCTGAGATAAAGCCCTTTAAGACAAAACCCCCCAGTCCCCCAACTGATTTCCCACAGCCAGGTGACTGCAGTCAGTGCCACCCTCTACTGTAGCAAAAGGAAGGCTCATTCCCTGGAAAAGAACAAAACAGAACATCTGTGGACAACAGCAAATCAAGCACAAGGAGGACAGGGACCCCCACACACAAAATGGGGAACAGAAGGCAAGTCACCAAATGCTCTTCCCTACTGTGCTTCTACAGCTCTAGCAAACAGATTTCACCCTCCAGACAGAAGACTAACGGATCCTTTTCTGGAGACTGACAAGGACTGACCAACCCAAAAGAAAAGGAACAAAGATACTGTCACTGGGGTTCCCTAGGAAACGGTCACAACACAACACCTTACAGTCACAAAGCCAATCATTAGGACTTCCAACCAGGTCCTTAGTGCCTCACTCTGGGTGTGACTGCCAGACACCTAAGGAAGGCCTCCACCACTAAAGAGACCAAAACCCGAAAACGGAGCTTAAGAGGAAACAGACTTTGCAGACAGAAAACACAAGCACCACTGTCTTCAGACAGAAAACACAAGCACCACTGTCTTCAGACAGAAAACACAAGCACCACTGTCTTCAGAGATACACAGGAACACCATAAAAAGAACAACAGAAACACCTGAAAATTAAATATTTGACAACTAAAGGAAAAAAGACACACACAGGTTGAAAACTCTTACCAGAAAGTTTTTTTTTTTTTTTTTTTGAAAAAAGGCTGGGCGCGGTGGCTCAAGCCTGTAATCCCAGCACTTTGGGAGGCCGAGACGGGCGGATCACGAAGTCAGGAGATCGAGATCATCCTGGCCAACACGGTGAAACCCCTTCTCTACTAAAAATACAAAAAAAATTAGCCGGCCATAGTAGTGGGCGCCTGTAGTCCCAGCTACTTGGGAGGCTGAGGCAGGAGAATGGGGTGAACCTGGGAGGCGGAGCGTGCAGTGAACTGAGATGGTGCCACTGCACTCCAACCTGGGGGACAGAGTGAGACTCCGTCTCCAAAAAAAAAAAAAAGAAAAAGAGAAAAGAATAGGAAATAAAAGACTTTTAAAGTTAAAAGGCCAACTAGTCAAAGAGGTGCAACATTTAAAAAAATAAATAAATATTTCTAGGAAAAGAGGAGAGAGAAACCAGAGAGAAGAAACACAAAAAAGAATTCAAGAAAGTTTCCCAAAGCTAAAGGCAATGATTTTTCCAGATTTTAAGGGCCCATGAACCATCCTACAGGAGAGATTTTTTTAAAAAACCCATATAATTATGAAATTTCAGATAACTAGAGTCAAAGAAAAGATCCTTGAGAGATCTCATACAAAGGCTTCAGACTTCTCAACAGCCACAATGGAAACTAAAATTCCAAGAGGCGAAGTCTTGTTTCAAATTTCGAAATGACTTCCAACCTAGAATTGTATAACCTGCCAATACTGTATAATGAGCTATCAATAAAAACAAGTAGAAAATTGATTTCTCAGAATTTCAAATTTGCCTCCCAGGCAACTTTTCTCACAGAGAATGATGAGCTGTACCAAAATAAGGAAATTAACCAAAAACAAAGATGACGTGGAATCAAGCAACAGTGGATCCAACAAAAGAGGTTAAAGGAAGGTCCCAGGATGACCAGCACGCACCAGGTATATAGAGCAACCAGTCCATGTTAGACCACATCAAAACTAGATAAAATCAAAACCTCCAATATTGGGAAGACAGATAGACAGGAACCGTGCCAATATGGAACAGTGGTGGGACAGAGGGAGAGAACTGAAAGAAAGTTAAACCTCATTGTTTAAATAGGAGGCCAATATATAACGTCTGAACGGGAAAAATAAAGTACCGATGTAAGCTAGAAATCTGGAGAGAAATATCAGAAGAATCAGCAAAATGTTGAAAGTGTATGTTTTCAGGAATGGGGTGAAACATGTTAGGGGTGCGGCTTTTCTAAACAACATGGTAGCACCATCTCATGCTTTCAGTTATATGCATACTGAACTTTGATTAAAAACTAAAAATACAAAGATCACAGAAATGAAAAAAATCACAATCTTAGATAAAAGAAGAGTGACACTGTTAAATGCTGCTGATTAAACTCAGATTTCTTTATCTTGAAAGACAGAATACAAAACAGGTCAGTATTTTCTATCGGTGAATACCTTCTGATTCTCTTCCACTTCGGTTCTAAGTTCTGAGCTCACAGCTGTTTTTGTTATTGCTCTAAGGAAATAAAAACATTATGAGTGCTTGGCTTAGTATTTGATATAAAGTCTTCAATTTCCATATTTTAAAATATGAAACACATTATTCAACAGATTAGAAAAAATTAGATGGCAAAAACCTTAAATCTTTATAATTGATAAATACATTTCTCCTTTCTCAGATGTGTATATTTTTTGTAAGATACAAAATCAAAGAAATGTAGCAGCCATAGCATTATAAAACAGGTGCAGTTGCTTCCAAGTTCTTAAACATATGCACCCCATTTCTATATATGATCTGTACTACTCTCAGGCTAAAAGGATAATGTCGAATACACCAAGGCAGCAGATTGCTCTTCCCACTCAAGCACTTATGGTGGAGGTGGAATCATTCATGTATACCTTCAAGTAGCAGCTGGACTAAATGAGAATTCACTACATGATGTCTAAGTCCCAAATAAACAAACTTAGTTACAAAATATCTCACATCAGAAGTCAAAACACTTCATTCAGTGACTCAAGAAAATGACTGGGAACCATTCAAGTCAATAGTTTCTAAAGATTTGGCTTGTAAAACAATTTTGCCTTACATTTATGTGACGTGCAGCAATATTACAGAATTGAAGGCAATGCCAGAAAATGTACAAACAAAATCTTTTTTTTTTTTTTTTTTTTAGATGAAGTTTCGCTCTTGTTGCTCAGGCTGGAGTGCAATGGCATGATCTTGGCTCACTGCAACCTTCGCCTCCTGGGTTCAGGCGATTCTCCTGCACTAGCCTCCCGAGTAGCTGGGATTACAGGCGCCCGCCACCACACCCAGCTAATTTTTGTATTTTTAGTAGAGAAGGGGTTTCGCCATGTTGGCCAGGCTGATCTGGAACTCCTGACCTCAAGTGATCCATCCACCTCGGCCTCCCAAAGTGCTGGGATTATAGGTATGAGCCACCGCGCCTGGTCCACTTCCCCCTTTTGGGTACCAGACAAGGTGGGTGGATCACCTGAGGTCAGGAGTTCCAGACCAGCCTGACCAACAGGGCAAAACCCTGTCTCTACTAAAAATACAAAAATTAGCCAGGCCTTGGCCTCCCAAAGTGCTGGGATTACAGACGTGAGCCACCAAGCCCGGCTCAAACAAAATCTTATTCTGTCACTATGAACTTAGCCTCTACGGCTTAGCCTAGAGGTCACTTAGCCTCTATGGCTCAGTGTCTTCAAGATTCAGTAAGATGACATATATAAAACCTTCCGTGAAGAAAACCACTGTGGTCTGGGACAGACTCTAGATTAGTCAGTTACATGAGCAAGACCCATCCAATCCTGAAAGGCAGGTATTTTTATTCCCATTCCACTGCTGAGGAAACTGAGGTAAAGAGAGGTTGTTTATTTGCAAAGGTCACACAACTAATAAGCAGAAGTGCCAGGAACATAACCTAAATCTGTCACTTCAACCACACGACGCATGGTTTTGCCATCTTCAAGACACAGGGCACCATCTGCAGTAGTAGTGGTGGTGGTGGTCATAAAGAATCTTAATTTTCACTGGGTGCAGTGGCTCACGCTTGTAATCCCGGCACTATGGGAGGCCGAGGTGGGCAGATCACTTGAGGTCAGGCGTTCGAGACCAGCCTGGCCAACACAGTGAAACCCTGTCTCTACTAAAACTACAACAAATTAGCCGGGCATAGTGGCACACGTCTGTAGTCCCAGCTACTTGGGAGGCTGAGGCAGGAGAATCACTTGAACCCGGGAGGCGGAGGTTGTGGTGAGCCGAGATCGTACCACTGTACTCCAACCTGGGCAACAAGAGCGAGACTCCGTCTCAAAAAAAAAAAAAAAAATCTTAATTTTCTAAGCATTTTCATATTTTTATTACCTCATTTGGCAAGTGAACATGACGACAACTGGGTATGATGTTAAGGAGAGGAGCATTATTCTGTATTACCTGGCTTTGGTAGGAAAATTCTGACTAAGATCCTTCATAACAACCAGAGCCAACTCAACAGGAGAAGCCAAGATTCGAGCAGCAGTCTGGAAACTGAGATCTGCGATGATGTCAAATATAATTAAAAGTGGATTAATCTAACGCAATGAGAAGCAGAAAACAAAATCCACATTTACTTCCCACTCTTTTCTTGGTAATTAAGAATGTCTTAGAATGCAACCATTCCAGAGAGTGCCCAGGATTTTATTTCAGGTTGTATTCACTTCAAAGATCCCTGGAGCGCTCAGCTGAGCCGTTTCTGATAAACCTGCAGAAGACACTAGGGCACACACTAACGCATGCAGCAGAGGCTGGATCAGGCCCAAGTCCTTTTCCCTGTTCTAAATTTACAGTACATCACAAAATACAGCATGGAGACTTTCAGCAAATGATGTTGTGAAAAATACTTGAAAAATAGTTCTTTTGGCCGGGCGCGGTGGCTCAAGCCTGTAATCCCAGCACTTTGGGAGGCCGAGGTGGGCGGATCACAAGGTCAGGAGATCGAGACCACAGTGAAACCCCGTCTCTACTAAAAATACAAAAAATTAGCCGGGCGCGGTGGCGGGCGCCTGTAGTCCCAGCTACTCAGGAGGCTGAGGCAGGAGAATGGCGTGAACCCAGGAGGCGGAGCTTGCAGTGAGCCGAGATCGCGCCACTGCACTCCAGCCTGGGCAACAGCGTGAGACTCCGTCTCAAAAAAAAAAAAAAAAAAAAAGAAAAATAGTTCTTTGGAACAGAGAAAAACACACACGTCCTGCCACAATGACATGTCAATAACATGTCTTTAACACTCTATAGAGAAACAGTTGAAGAAATGTGTATATATATGTAGGAACTTAAAGACTATGACCTGTTTCTCGTATTACAAGTTTATGTATGGTCACACAGAAAGACTTGCCGCTTGTTTATATATATTACTTCCACCTAGTGTTGTCTGTTTACAAAAGGATTTCCTTTCTTCCCTGACTAATCGTAATTAACCATTCTTATCTTTAAAATCAGAGGCACCCTCAGAATCACATACTACATACAATTAAACCAAATTTTGCATTTTTAAAGCCATAAAACTTAGCCAAAAAGTTGGCCAATGACCTCTCCCTGTTTTCATTACCTTGCAATTGCCAAACTTTTAAAGGTGCCATTTCATTGGTGCTCTCCACAAGATGCTTTCTGAGCTCTTTCAACTGTCCCTCCAGGTCGGGGTGCAGATCTCTAAAAGAAACATAAAAATCAGTCCTTTTCATTATTTTTTCTTTCCCAGAACACAAGAAGAAGTAAACCAACTTTATCTTCATGGTTTTCCTCTTCCAACCCTAGGAAATTTTCTACAATATAAGGGGAAAAAATGAAGTATAATTATTCCTCTTTTAAAAAAATAGAAAATTAGAAGTTAGTTTAAAACTCACAAAATTTATAGAAAAATTGCTAGAATAGCAATTCCCTGTGAGGTAGATAAGGAGACTGGGAGTGGTTAACAAAAGAGACTTTTCAGGCCAGGTGTGGTGGCTCACGCCTCATATCCCAGTCACTGAGGAGGCCAAGGCAGGAGGATCGCTTGAGCCAAGGAGTTCCAGGTCAGCCTGTGCAACACAGCAAGACCCTGTCTCTTAAAAAAAAAAAAAAAAAAAAAGAAAGGAACAAAGGAGACTTCAGCTATACCTGCAGTGTTTACGGATCTGTTTTATTTTGTTTTCTTTTGTTCTTAAAGTAAAAGAAGGCTTATATAGGAAAAAAAAGAAAGCTTAATAAATAGTTCTATAGGACAGAAAAGCAAGTATGGTAACAGCAATCTATTCTGGGTCGTAAGTATGTGGGAATAAATTCTCCTCTATGCTTTTGTGAATCATTTTAATTTCTCAAAGTAAAACTGAGGGGAAAAAAACTGCTACCAGTCCCAAAATGAGTTTCCTTTAGCCTACATGCTCATAAATCTCTTAGTCACATGAATACAATTTAGGCTAACCATAGTTACTGAGTTTTATCTTTAAATATAGCATATTCCACTACAGTAAAGGAGAGGTGATCTGGGGCAGAGATATAACATTTACATCAGACAGACAGATGGTTAGTACATTACTTTTTTCTTTTAAATGCTATAAACTCAAAATTTCTTAATACAAAATACAGAAATTAGAATTCCCTCAGACCGTTCACTGTCCAACCAACCCACTTCCTGTCAGTTACTACAGCCTGAGCATCCCAAATCTAAAATTCTGAAATCCAAAATGCTCCAAAATCCAAAACTCATTAAATGTCAACACGACATCAAAGGAAATGTTCATAGGAGCACTTCAGGTTTCAGATTTTCAGACTTAGGAGTGCCCAACTGCTAAGCATAATGGAAATATTTCAAAATTGAAATCTGAAACTCTTCTAGTTTAAACATTTCAGAAAAGACACTCAACCTATATAAACTCTTAAATACCAAAAATGAGGCCAGGCACAGTGGCTCACACCTGTAATCCTAGCACTTTGGGAGGCCAAGGTGGGCAGATCCCTTGAGCCCAGGAGTTCAAGGCCAGCCTGGGCAACATGGCAAAACTCCATCTCTATCACAAATACAAAAACTGAAGTGAGAGGATCACCTGAGCCTGGGGAGATGGAGGCTGCAGCAGGCCATGATGGCGCCACTGCACTCCAGCCTTGGTGACAGGCTGAGAGCCTGTCTCAAACAAACAAACAAAAAAAAACGGCCTAATTACTTTGGATAGCTAAATAACTATTCTGAATGTCCAAAAGGTAAAACAGCCTCAATATTCTTGATAATACCTTTGTGCTGTGAATGCATAAAATCATAATGCTACCCAAAAAATAAACATAAACAACATAAATGTGAAAAAAAGATTCTGAAGCTGGGAGTGGTAGCTCACACCTGTAATTCAAACACTTTGGGAAGCCAAGGCAGGACAATCACTTGAACCCAAAGTTCAAGACCAACCTGGGCAACATAGCAAGACTCTATCTCTACAAAATATTTAAAAATTAGCCAGGCATGGTGGCACACACCTGTAGTCCCAGCTCTTCGAGAGGGTGAGGTGGGAAGATCCCTTGAGCCCAGGAAGTCAAGGCTGCAGTGAGCCGTGATTGTGCCACTGCTCTCCAACCTGGATGACAGAGCAAAGCCCTGTCTCAAAAATTTTTTTTAAAAAAAGAATTCTGAAAGCCTGAGTCAAATAAAAATAGAATATGATTACATTCTAATGAGGCCAAAACTGATGTTAAACAAGAAATGTATATATGTGCAGGACGAACTCAACATGTAATTCAATGTAAACTAAGATACATCTTCTAAATTGTTAATCTGGTTATTTCACTTGGCCAAATCTCAGAGCTGAAGTATATAAAACTGAGCCTAGCATATACTATTTCTATTTGATCACTTTCTCTCTCTTTCCCTCTCTCTCTCTCTCTCTCTCTCTCACACACACACACACACACACACACACACACACACAATGTCCTAATAAAAATTTCCAGATAAAGCAGAATTCAGGGCTCTAAACAATTATCAAGCCATGAGGGAAATAACTTCAACTTTTAGAATAACAGCTAAGAAGACTTTCCAGGCCGGGCGCGGAGGCTCACGCCTATAGTCCCAGCACTTTGGGAAGCCGAGGCAGGTGGATCACGAGGTCAGGAGATCGAGACCATCCTGACCAACACAGTGAAACCCTGTCTCTACTAAAAAAAAAAATACAAAAAATTAGCCAGGTGTGGTGGCGGATGCCTGTAGTCCCAGCTACTTGGGAGGCTGAGGCAAGAGAACGGTGTGAACCTGGGAGGCGGAGCTTGCAGTGAGCCGAGATCACACCACTGCACTCCAGCCTGGGCAACAGGGCAAGACTTCGTCTCAAAAAAAAAAGAACAACAGCTAAGAAGACGACTTTCCAGCTATAAAACACTATGATACTTACATTAATTGGTTATGATGCTTTCATTAAATCATTATGTAATTACGGAATTTTAAAAAATACCATTTCCTTTCACATAAAGCAAATTATAATAAAACGTTTTTTTCTGAGCTGGGCGCCATGGCTCACACCTGTAATCCCAGTACTCTGGGAGAGTGAGGTGGGCAGATCACTTGAGGCCAGGAGTTCAAGACCAGCCTGGCCAACATGGTGAAATCCTGTCTCTACTAAAAATACAAAAGTTAGCCAGGCATGGTGGTGGGTGTCTGTAATCCTAGCTACTCAGGGGGCTAAGGAAGGAGAATCACTTGAACTCAGAAGGTGGAGCTTGCAGTGAACTGAAATTGCGCCATTTCACTCCAGGCTGGGCAACAGAGCAAGACTTGGTCTCAAAATAAATAAACAAATAAATAAATAAAAATAGTAATAATAGTAAAATGTTTTCTCCATTGAGCATGTATAAAATTTACTGTATCTATTTTGCATTTTTGCTCAGACTATGTTTGAAAAAAACTTTTAGGCCGGGCGCGGTGGCTCAAGCCTGTAATCCCAGCACTTTGGGAGGCCGAGACGGGCGGATCACGAGGTCAGGAGATCGAGACCATCCTGGCTGACACAGTGAAACCCCGTCTCTACTAAAAAATACAAAAAAACTAGCCGGGCGAGGTGGCGGGCGCCTGTAGTCCCAGCTACTCGGGAGGCTGAGGCAGGAGAATGGCGTGAACCCGGGAGGCGGAGCTTGCAGTGAGCCAAGATCACGCCACTGCACTCCAGCCTGGGCGGCAGAGCGAGACTCTGTCTCAAAAAAAAAAAAAAAAAAGAAAAAAACTTTTAAATACATTTTTTTCCTGGGAAAATATTAAGTGAAACAATTCAATTTCTCCTCTTACGGCAATCAAAAAATGGTATGTAACTTAATGCCATCAACTGAGAGGTAAGAAAAATGCACTTAAACTGTGGGCAGGTAGCCAAAGTATCAATTAAGAATCATGTGCTTCAAGCTGGACAGTGGTTAATGCCTGTAATCCCAGCGCTTTGGGAGGCTGAGGCAGGTGGATCACTTGAGGCCAGGAGTTTGAGATCAGCCTAGCCAATGTGGTGAAACCCTATCTCTGCTAAAAATACAAAAATTAGCCAGGTGTGGTGGTGCACGCCTGTAATCCCAGCTACTCGGGAGGCTGAGGCAGAAGAATCACTTGAACCTGGAAAGTGCAGGTTGCAGTGAGTTGAGATCACACCACTGCACTCCAACCTGGGCAACACAACAAGACTGACTCCAAAAAAAAAAAAAAAAAGAATAATGTGCTTCAGAATAATGTGAAATCATAAACTGTACTATAAACTAAGTGGTTGACTCTCCACATAGGATTGCATACATGAAGTACTGTTAGGAGATGGGTAACTCAGACAGTAATCAACAAGATGATGCTTAAAATGCAAGAAAGCCTGGAGGCTTAAGGAAAATGAGGGCGTTTCCCAAAATACACAGAACATACATACCTTAATTTTCCAAAGAAGAATCCCTGAACCTCATCAATAGGATCATTTTCACCAATCACTGTGGTGTTTACCTCAGTTCCTACGAAAGAACAGAAAATCCATATTATTAATAATTGCTCACATTTGAAGCAAAAATGTTACTAGTCTCATAAACATCATAAAATTGAATAATGTGAAAAAAATCAGAAACCCCTGAAATTATACCATTTAAAATGTTGACTATCACAATTACCCTTTGGCAATGGTTCTTTAAACAAACAAATGCATTTTAGTATCTCCTGTGTTCCTGGATAAAGAATGCATTTTTCCCTTAAACTTTGGAAAATTTTATATGCTAAAATCTTCAAAATTAATAGATTTAAACATTATGGACAACTATGAAATTAACAGTTTTAAACACTATGAACAAAGAATTTTTCAATATCAAAATTCTGAAGAATTTATAATTAGTCAACTTAATCCTAAACACATTATTGAAGAAAACAGAAGGATGAGGTAGTAGTTTATTTTCCATCTGCTTTACTACTCAGATTTTTTATCTTTAAAATGAGCTTAAAAGAAAGAAATGAAAAAAACAGCATTTAAAACTTGTAGATAAAATAAATTCAAAACCCTAGAGTATTACAACAGAAAGTATCCACAGTAAACTGTTCCATGTACAGAACTAATAAACACCACAAAATTGTTTGCTAAATATAGGATACTTTAAGATTTCACGTTGGAGTCACAAATAAATGGCTATTTGTAAACCCCATATAACATCAACAACAATAGCTACTACTTGCTGAACGTTTTTGGGCAAACTGTGCCAGGTTCTTTCTTGGTGTGTTTTCTTTTTTTTTTTCAGTACATGAAAAAATTCTTTACTTACACATCTTATTTATTCCTCCCCAATACTGGAAGAGACATGTATCATTACCTGCATTTTACACAAGAGAAAACTGGGACCTAGAGAACTTGCTTCAGGGTCACCCACTCAGATGTAACAGAACCAGGATGCAAACACAGGTTCAGCATACGCCTAAACTTTTCATAAGGAAACAAACTCCCCTTTAACTCATATTTGAAGAAAGCACATTGGTCCCACTTTTACCAATTCACCTTTCACCTGAGTATCATCCTTGGCCTTGTACTCAGTGCTCTTAATGGCCAATTCCACACCATAGCCAGAGAGGTAAACAGGCTCCTTCCTGGGATTCTGCAAGGAAAGCAAGAATTCCACCATTACCACCTAGCTCTTTCTATGTCACAGTGTACACAGCATGACCATGTTAATGTTGCATCTACTAGCCTTTACCTAGGATTATGCACTCAAAATATCTTTAAATTGTTTTTTAAGGGTATTAGCTATATAGCTAAGAAAGTTCACTAAATAAATTTTTTTAGTCCAAAATCTACCAAAAAATCAAGAGTAATAAAAGCACTTATCTACCATTAAAATATTGATCATACGTTTTAAAAATCAATTCAGAGTCTGTATCTCTCTCCTTATAAAATCCTAGGCTCCCTTACATGTTGTAGGCTGCCACAACTGTGGGAATGGAATTCAAGGTAGATGCAAAACCAGAAGAATGGACAGCCGAAAGTGCTAAGGTCCCAACCACAAGAAATGGAGAAAGAAAAGAAGAAGTTCCAGAACCTACAGAGCAGGGTTGAAAGGTGGTGAGGTCTCAATCCCAGAGATGTTTCTGAGGCCCATGGGAGTCTGCTTTTTATTAAATTTAAATGCCTTTGAGCGGAGCTTGGACTGACCAGATGTCACAGACTCACCAGCATCCTGACTGAAGATGGCCCTTCAGACATTAACATCTATCCTAACAGCAATAGAGGGGGCAGAGGGAGAGTCAAAAACTGGACTTTGATAAAACTTTCTGCTTGTACAAATTTTCATTTACAATTTTATAAAAATAATTATAAATAATTATTAAAAATATTAAAATTAAATATTAAAAATGTTGAATTAAAAATAATTTAAAACAATTATTAAAATATTAAAAATAATTACGAAAATAATAATAATAATAAAATGTGACTCACGCCTGTAATCCCAGCACTTTGGGAGGCTGAGGCGGTCAGATCACCTGAGGTCAGGAGTTCGAGACCATCCTGGCCAACATGGTGAAACCCCGTCTCTACTAAAAATACAAAAAATGAGCTGGCATGGTGTCATGTGCCTGTAATGACAGCTACTGGGAGGCTGAAGCAGGAAAGTCGAACTCAGGAGGTAGAGGTTGCAGCAAGCTGAAATTGTGCCACTGTACTCCAGCCTAGGTGACAAGAGCGAGACTCCCTCTCAAAAATAAATGAATCAATCAATAAAATTTTTATTTTTTTGGCATGAACTTAGTACTGAGCTTATAATGACACAGAAACTTTAAAAGGCTAACAACTTTTACATATAAATATTTTAAATGACTAAATATTACACAGAGTCTTAAAAGCTTAATATTATATCAAGTCTACCTATGAATCGCCTATTTAGAAAATCCTCCCGCTTCCAGCACATAAAAAGGTGGCAAAGAGAAAACAGAAGAAAAAAGATTGGAAAAGAAACTGAATTCAACAATCAGTTCCATAGTATAATGACCATATTAAAGTTAGAAAAGATTATTTACATGGTTCACTTTGAAATAAAATGTAAACTTTATCAAGCCATTTTTTTTAGCATGTTTTTTATTTCTTCAGAAAGTGAAGCAAAGCACATCTTATGTGCAAATAACAAACTCAATGAAACTACTGGATTTCTCAAAAAAGGGGTTCAAATAACTAGATTATTTTATAAAGAGGGAGATTATTATGTTCTAAGGTCACGCTGGGCAAATTACATTCAAAACAGGTGTAAAATAAATCAATACTTACAAATATATAATGTCTGAATACATAATTGATTTTGCCTGCATTGCTTTTTGATATAAGTTGGCGGTGAAAATTAGAAAATTCCTCAGAGCCAATCTCAGAGTAGAAAATCACCACTGGGCTTTCAGGATTAGATGACGGATATCTGTGATCTCCTTTGAACAATAAAGGTTTGGGTCTGAAAATAAATAATAAAAGCTTAAAACTTTAAGAATAATTGTGAAACACTAAAAATGTCACAAAATATAAAGTACAGCTATGAAAATTTAAATAAAGATTATAAGCATCTTAATATGAAGGGCAGCATGATATTATTTAAGTAATATTTTCTTAAATAATTACTATCAGGTATAAGTCTTGTTTATTCATAATTAAAAATAACAAAAGTACATTATACAAAATACTAACTATAAAATGTAAACACTGGCCAGGTCCAGTGCGTGATGCCTGTAATCATAACTAAGAAGAGCCTGGGCAACATGGCAAAACCTCGACTCTATAATAAATAACAAAAACTAGCTGGGTATGGTGGCGTTCACCTGTAGTCCCAGCTACCCGGGAGGCTAAGGTGAGAGGATCACCTGAGCCCCAGAGATTGAGGCTGCAACAGTCCATGATCATGCCACTGGACTCCAGCCTGGGTGACAGAGCAGGACCCTATCTCAAAAAAAAAAAAAAAAAAAAAAGAATAAAATAAACCTCAATTAATAATAGCTACCAATTCCTAAAAAGGGAGGAAAAGGGCCAAAAAAGGACACATATTCAAATGACCACTAAATCTTGAGTATGTATGTATGTGTTTTTTGTGTGTGTGTGTGTGTAAAACATAATATAATATTTCTGTTTGTTTGTTTTTTTGGAGATGGAGTTTCGTTCCTGTTGCCCAGGCTGGAGTACAATGACATGGTCTCGGCTCACTGCAACCTCCGCCTCCTAGGTTCAAGTGATTCTCCTGCCTCAGCTTCCTCAGTAGCTGAGATTACAGGCATCTACCACCACACCCGGCTAATTTTTGTATTTTTAGTAAGAGATGGCGTTTCACCATGTTGGCCAAGCTGGTCTCAAACTGCTGACCTCAGGTGATCCACCCGCCTCGGCCTCCCAAATTGCTGGAATTACAGGCATAAGCCACCACGCCCGGTCAATATAATATGTTATATACTATGTTATATTTTAAGAAGTCCTCAGTCTGTCGCTCAGGTTGGAGTGCAGTTGCATGATCTCTCCACTCACTGCAGCCTCGACCTCCAGGGCTCAACGAGGGACTACAGGTGCATGACACCATGCCAGCCAAATTTTGTATCTTTTGTAGACATGAGGTTTTGTCATGTTGCCCAGGCTGGTCTCGAACTCCTGGCTCAAGCAATCTACCCGCCTCTGCCTCCCAAAGTTCTGGGATTATAGACGTGAGCAACCACGGCTGGCCAAGTACTTTTTTCTACCCTATAAATAGAATATGATTACCTTTTCATTTAAAAATGTAAGTATAGGCCGGGCACGGTGGCTCAAGCCTGTAATCCCAGCACTTTGGGAGGCCGAGACGGGCGGATCACGAGGTCAGGAGATCAAGACCATCCTGGCGAACACGGTGAAACCCCGTCTCTACTAAAAAATACAAAAAACTAGCCAGGCGAGGTGGCGGGCGCCTGTAGTCCCAGCTACTCGGGAGGCTGAGGCAGGAGAATGGCGTGAACCCGGGAGGCGGAGCTTGCAGTGAGCCGAGATCCGACCACTGCACTCCAGCCTGGGTGACAGAGCAAGACTCTGTCTCAAAAAAAAAAAAAAAAGTAGGCCGGGCGCGGTGGCTCAAGCCTGTAATCCCAGCACTTTGGGAGGCCGAGACGGGCGGATCACAAGGTCAGGAGATCGAGACCATCCTGGCTAACATGGTGAAACCCCGTCTCTACTAAAAAATGCAAAAAAAAAAAAACTAGCCGGGCGGGTTGGTGGGCGCCTGTAGTCCCAGCTACTCGGGAGGCTGAGGTCGGAGAATGGCGTAAACCTGGGAGGCGGAGCTTGCAGTGAGCTGAGATCCGGCCACTGCACCCCAGCCTGGGCGACAGAGCAAGACTTCGTCTCAAAAAAAAAAAAAAAAAAGTAAGTATAAATAATGCAAAAAGCAGAGGCTAACATTAAGCATATTACTTGCCAATTATATTAAGTCTATCTCCTCTACTATTTTTACTACTATGATCTTCCTAATGGACATTTTTGTTTCTGTTTTTATTTTGGAGTCAGGGTCTCACTCTGTTGCCCAGGCTAGAGTGCAGTGGCATGAACACAGCTCACTGCAGTCTCTACCTCCCAGGCTAAAGTGATCCTCCCACCACAGCCCAATAGCTGGGACCAAAGGCGTGTGCCCAGTTACTGCCACCACGCTCAGCTACTTTTTGGATAAACAGTGTCTCACTTTGTTGCACAGGTTGGTCTGGAATTCCTGGGGTCAAGCAATCCTCCTGCCTCAGCCTCCCAAAGTGCTAGGACTACAGGCTTGTGCCTCTAATGGACTTAACATTTCAGTTTTCCTCATAAATTTTAAAACTTCTCCCCAAAAAACTTATCTAAGGATGGCATCAAGATATTAACAGATCTTAATGCAGACTTTATGACCTACCAATAACTCAGCAGAAAGTAAAGACATGAATAAGGATGCTCCATATAACCTTATTGTAACAGGGGTAAAAAAAGAAAATGACTTAAAAATCCATCAGTAAGAGATAAATTATCAATTATGGGGCAGTCTTACATAGGTTATGCATGTGTTCAAAACGATGAGATACACCCACTCGTACTACATGGGAAGATGCCTTTTATAAAAATAGAACTACCTACATGTATAAATTTAAAACCATAGAAAAAAGTCTGAAGGTATATATGCCAAACCATTAAAAGTAGTTACCACTTCTCAGAGAGGAGACACTATTATTCTTTTCTTTATAAAGGTGTGCATTATTGTTGTAGCAAATCAAATAAAGTTTTTTAAAAGAATTACAAAGCCATCAATGTTGTTTCCCCCGAGAGAGCACGAATGTATCACATGCAGCCGTTTCTGAATGTCCATGTCTTGACCCTGAGAGGGCTGGAGTGCACACTGTGTTTTTTGGTTAGCACTCTGAGTAAGAATCACTACTGACGTTTGGTGGGCAGAGGATGGGTGCTGGGCAGACAATCTCACTAAAGAAGACCTACACTACCTCACTGCCATTAGCAGTGCTGACAGGGCAGGCCAGCCCCATGTAGAGCTCACTGTTGTGTTTATGAACAGCATTAGAGGAGGTACAGGCGGCTTGCTGCCCTCACCAGTCAGCAAAATGATACACAGCCGAGTTGTCTACCACAGGAAACCTACCTTTGGGCAAAAAAGCTGGTACATTAGTTACCAAATTAATATTCAAATCAAGCCTGCAATTATCTTTCAAATATCCTCCTTTGTCTGAAACTAATAATATCCTGAGAGATATTATCATTAATGTCATTATTTCAGGCACTGGCTTTAACACACACAGTATTTCTTACTAAGCTAATGACAAAGCCCATGTCATTGCTCAGATGCAGTCATTACTAAATAATAACAGTTAATACTGAATACTTGTATTATCTCCATTTTGAAATGAGATTAATTTGCCACATTTCACAAAACGATTTTAAGTGACGGAGCTGAGATTCAAATCTAGTCAGTCTGGTTCCAGAAGCCATACTCTAAACCATTACACCTAATGATACAAAACAGATGAGAAAATCAGAAGGTAGATGACATACAGAAGCAGCACTGGAAATGCGTGATATGAAAACAAAGGAACACACAATCTACCTTTCAGAGGCTGTCAGTAGAAGAGTCTCCAGGGTATCAGATTCACAAGTCGTCTTTCCATGCACGGAAAAAAACGAATTACATCCTTCCGGTGGAGGTTCATCAGCTGCGATCTGTCACAGAAGACACACACTTTTTAAAGTTCTAACCAAGGATGAGATAAAGACATGTATAATCAAAACAGGTGATTAAATTATGACAAGAAAACATTGGTGAAAGTGGCTGAGTGTGGTAGCTCGTGCCTGTAATCCCAGCACTTTGGGAGGCCAGAGTGGGAGGATCACTTAAGCCCAAACCTGGGCAGTTAAGCCTGCCACTTAAGCCTGGGCAGCATATTGAGACCCCATCTCTACAAAAAATAAAATAAATAAAAAATTAGTTAGTCACAGTGGCATACGCCTGTAGTCCCAGCTACTGAGAAGGCTGAGGTAGGAGGATTGCTTGAGCCTGAAAGGCTAAGGCTGCAGTGAGCCATAATCACAGAACTGCACTCCAGTCTGGGCAACAGAACAAGACCCTGTCTCAAAAAAACAAAATCAATAAACGCAAAAACAGGCCAGCCACAGTGGCTCACGCCTGTAATCCCAGCAATTTGGGGGGCAGAGGCAGGGTGGATCACCTGTGGTCAGGAGTTCGACACCAGCCTAGCCAACATGGCAAAACCCTGTCTCTACTAAAAATAAAAAAATTAGCTGGGTGTGGTAGCAGGCTACCCCAGCTGAGGTAGGAGAGTCACTTAAACCCAGGAGGTGGAGGTTGCAGTGAGCTGTGATTGCGCCACTGCACTCCAGCCTGGGCGACAGGGCAAGACTCTGTCCCAAAATAAAGAAAAATGAAAAAAAAAAAAAAAACCACTTCATATTATGACGATGTATCCTTGGGCAATACAACAATACAGTAACACAGCAAGTGATTCCAACAGAAGTTAACAGGGTGGTTGGTTTCAGAGGGCGAAAGGTGGCCACAGTCAGGACACAGTACGTGGAGGGCTTTCCATGGCACCAGATCAAGTCCTGCTTCTTGACTTGGGTGAAAATTACAAGGCTGTTCACATTATAATAATCCATTACTATACATTTTTTGTGAGTGGTTTTTCTATGTTTTATTTTATAATAAAAAATAATTTTAAAATCAACTTTGCTTTTATATCAAATATCTAGTTGGTGAAGACACCTTTGACTGTCTCTTCTTAAATCTCTCTCTTTTTTTTTTTTTTTTGAGACGGAGTCTCACTGTCGCTCAGGCTGGAGTGTGGTGGCATGACCTCGGCTCACTGCAAGCTCCGCCTCCCGGGTTCACGCCATTCTCCTGCCTCAGCCTCCCGAGTAGCTGGGACTACAGGCGCCCGCCACCAGGCCTGGCTAAGTTTTTATATTTTTAGTAGAGACGGGGTTTCACCGTGTTAGCCAGGATGGTCTCGATCTCCTGACCTCGTGATCCAACTTTTGGAATTTGGCCTTCCAAAGTGCTGGGATTACAGGCGTGAGCCACCACGCCCGGCCTTAAGTCTCTCTTAACTTGAGGTTCCTCTGTCCCTCTTTTTCTTTTCAATTACAATAGAAATTTCCATAATTTATTTATTGAAGAAACTGGATTACTACAACGATTCCTGTATTCTTGATTTTCCTGACTGCATCCCTGTGGTTATGCTAAACATTTCTTGCCTCCTGTATTTCCTGTGAACTGCTTTTAGAACTACAGGCTGTGATTAGATGCTGGTTCATTGGTTTAACAAGATTACATCTCCCAAGCTGCAATGCATAAATAAAATATTGCTGTCTCTTTTCCATACCGATATTCTTTTTCTTATTTTTTTTAAATCTGCGGGTTGAAGACTTAACATCAATTTTGCTTATTATTTCTTTTTTTAAATCATAAATCCTAGAAAATTTCAGGCAAAAAAGTGATAGCTCTGTAATTCAATTCCAGGACAGCTGCAGTCTATCCATTCATCATGACATCCATTCATCATGACATCCATTCACCGTGACATAAAATGCTGTTCTTTAAGAGCACGGGACCCACCTGCTGGAAGGCTTGGATCGTAGCTGAGTAGGAACGAAGAGACAGACAAAATTTCAACAAATTCTGCTGGAGAGGTGACAGAAACTGAAATGCAGCTTCCAGTATTGCATGATAATAGGAATAATCAGTACCTGTCAAGGAAGAACATTAACCAAAGTAATTGCATATGACTGGAGAAATCTAAAGAAGATAGCTCATGAAGCACAAAGCTGTGTTACAAAGGTATGTGATGGCAAGTTTTACCAGTATATTGTCTTGAACTCTCATCAAATGCTTAAAATTCCCTGGAATACACAATGCAGTTGGGCTCTTCCTCTCCTCTTCCCTTTCAAACTATTCCCTCCCCTGGACCACTATTTTCCCACGTACCTGGATGACTGATAGTTACGTACTTCCTCAGAAATAATTCAGCTGTGAAATCACCTACTCCAGGAAGTCTCCACAGTCCCTACCCCATGCTTCAATGGACCAGTTACATCTCTTCCTCAATCCCAGAACACTTCTCTGTTTGCCTCTTTCACTTACCATATCATTTACTAAATTATTTATTCACTGTCTATCTATACCCCGCCTAGACTTCTGGTCCCCAGAGGCAGAGGCTATGACCTATTTATCCTTATATCCATGATGCCTAGCACATGGTAACTATTCCAAAAACTAAACAAAACTGAGCAGTGTGATGAGGAAGTTACAGTATTAAAGAATACTGATGACATTTTAAAGTTTGAAAAGAAGCATTTAAACAAAAAGTTGGACCAAATTATTTTAAAGAAAAAAAATCCAAATACTAACGTGAAAAAATCCCCAGGATAAATGAAAAGCAAGGACACAAAACAATGTACATAATAACTTATTTTTTTTTAACTAGGAGAAAGAATGAGAAATAAAAATACATATGTATATATTTGTTGTAAAAAACACTGAAGGCTAAACAAATTAATTTAAAATGTTATAAAAAGCAGGAAAGAAACAGAAGGAACAGGGTCAAGGAGGAAACAATTTTTTTTTATATATATATACAAAAATTTTTTTTTTTTTTTTTTTTTGAGACGGAGTCTCGCTCTGTCGCCCAGGCTGGAGTGCAGTGGCCTGATCTCAGCTCACTGCAAGCTCCGCCTCCCGGGTTCACGCCATTCTCCTGCCTCAGCCTCCCGAGTAGCTGGGACTACAGGCGCCCACCACCTCGCCCGGCTAGTTTTTTTTGTATTTTTTTAGTAGAGACGGGGTTTCACTATGTTAGCCAGGATGGTCGCCATCTTCTGACCTCGTGATCCGCCCGTCTGGGCCTTCCAAAGTGCTGGGATTATAGGCTTGAGCCACCGCGCCCGGCACAAATAATTTTTACTGAAAAAATGTCATCTTAAATGTCGAAGTTCAAATGTGATTATTTCAAATTTTTATAAATATAAATATAAAGGTTATTTGCATATAACCTTTTATATAGCTTTGACTTGGGAATCACATGTTATCCATGCACAAAAACTTAAATTTTGCATTTTAAAGGACAAGCACAGTGGCTTACGCTTGTAATCCCAAAACTTTAGGAGGGTGAGGCAGGAGGATTATTCGAGCCCAGGAGCTCAAGAGATCAGCCCTGGTAACATAGTGCGTCTCTTTTTTAAAAAATAAAAATAGGCAGGGCACGGTGGCTCATGCTGTAATCCCAGCACTTTGGAAGGGGGAGGTGGGTGGATCACCTGAGGTCAGGAGTTCTAGACCAGCCTGGCCAACATGGTGAAACCCCATCTCTACTAAAAATATAAAAATTAGCCATGGGAGGTGGCAAGCGCCTGTAATCCCAGCTGAGGCAGGAAAATCACTTGAATCCGGGAGGCAGAGGTTGCAGTGAGCTAAGATGGCGCCACTGCACTGCAGCCTGAGCAAGAGGAGACTCGGTCTCAAAAAATAAAGAAAGAAAATAAAATGTTCCATTTTAAAAAGAAAATACAAATATTAACATTTTATGAGGCAGAATATAAAAGGTTCTATACTGTAATAGCATCCTCTATGTAAAAAATAGATAAGAAATATCTCAAAATGATGCCAGAATGTTAATGGTGTCAATCTTGGGTGGCAGGAATATAAATAATATTTCAAACAAATAAAATGTTTAACACGCTTTTATGTTGTTCATAGAATTCATACTCCTATAGCTTTAATGAATATGTATTATCATTTTTACTGAAAAAATGTCATTTTAAATGTCAAAGTTCAAATTTGATTATAAACCCACTTTGATAAATTTGTTCTATAAAATCTTAAAAATAAAGTATTTTTTGATAACTTAATTCTAGTTGCCTTGAAATTAGTAAAACTTACAGATGCTTGTTTAAAATATTTACATATCTATATTGCCAAAAAAAAAAAAAAAAAAGATTCAGGCTGGGCATGGTGGCCCACCCCTGTAATCCCATCACTTTAGGAGGCCAAGGTGGGAGGCGGGGCAGGGATGCCTTGAGGCCAGGAGTTTGAGACCAGCAAGTGCAACATAGCAAGACCCATCTTAACAAAATTTAAAACTTAGGCAGGCCTAGCTGCACGCACCTATAACACCAGCTACTAAGGAAGATGAAGCACGAAGACTGCTTGAGCTCAGGAGTTCAAGATTGTAGTGAGCTATGATCATACCACTGCACTCCAGCCTCCAGAGCCAGACTCTGTTTCCAAAATCAAAATAGGCCGGGCTTGGTGGCTCACACCTGTAATCCTAGTACTTTGGGAGGCTGAGGCGGGTGGACTGCCTGACGTCAGGAGTTTGAGACCAGCGTGGCCAACATGGCAAAACCCCATCTCTGCTAAAAATACAAAAATTAGCTGGGCGCAATGGTGGGCACTTGTAATCCCAGCTACTCAGGAGGCTGATGCAGGAGAATGGCTTGAGCTCAAGAGGCAGAGATTGCAGTGAGTCGAGATCACGCCACTGCAGTCCAGCCTGGTGACAGAGCGAGACTCTGTCTCAAAAAAATAAATAAAATAAAATAAAATAAAAATAAATAAAATCTAGCTGGGTGCAGTCACTCACGCCTGTAATCCCAGCACTTTGGAATGCCGAGGCAGGAGGATCGCTTGAGTCTCAGGAGTTCAAGACCAGCCTGGGCAACACACAAGACCCTGTCTCTACAAAAAAAAAAATTTTTAATTAGCCCAAATAAAAAATAATAATAAATTAAATAAAATAAATATTTGGATAGATCACACCGAGTGAAAAAAGTGAAATAAAATAAAAACAAAACAAAAAGATTCAGACAACTTTTAAAATATGTATTATTTTAATAAAAAATTTAAAAGTTAAAAAATCAATACAGGCCAGGTACAGTGGCTCATGCCTATAATCCCAGAACTTTAGGAGGCTGTGTTGGGAGGATCACTTGAGCCCAGAAGTTTGAGACCAGCCTGGGCAACACAATGGGACAGACCTCATCTCCATTGTATTTTTTTTTTTAAATTAAATAATTTTAAAAGAAGAAAAAAAACCAACCCATTAACATCAACAGCAGTCACACAATTTTGAAACAGTTCCTATTCTGTAAGAACCTGTATCTGGCCAGGTAAGGTGGCTCATGCCTGTAATACCGGCACTTCGGGAGGCTGAGGCGGGTGGATCACTTGAGGTCAAAAGTTCGAGACCAGCCTGGCCAACATGGGGAAACCCCATCTCTACTAAAAATACAAAAATTAGCCAGGTGTAGTGGCGAATGCCTGTAATCCCAGCAACTTGGAACCAGGAGAAATGATTGAACCTGGGAGATGGAAGTTGCAGTGAGCCCAGATCACGCCACTGCACTCCAGCTTGGAAACAAAGCAAGACTTCGTCTCAAAAAATAATAATTAAAAAAATAATAATAACCTGTATCTGTCAATGTAAATTAATATTCAAGGTTTTAACTACTCACATATCAGCATCTCCAACTATTAATGTTTACACCCTATATAGCTTATACTAAGTTTAAAAAATGTGAAAGCACATCATAAAAACTGTAAATGAGGTTTTACAGGATAATCATTAATTTGACACCTTAACACTCAAGTTGTGGGTGGCTGGCAGGCATAGTGGAAAACATTCTGGATGATACTAACTTAACGACAATGAACTTAATAGATAATAGATCAGTTGTGTAATTAGTTCATAACACAAAAAAAAACAGTGAATCAGATTAGATGGTTATTAATACTGAATGACTTAAAATGAAATGTACTTCCACAAAATATTCACATAGCATTTTAATAAAAGATCATGACAGAACAAAAACAAAAGGGGAAAAAAACAAAGGTACCACTTATAGCCAAAGTTATAAACTGCTTCAAAACTAATTATTTGTGTTGTGTTGGCTCTTCCTGACCACGATCATAACTCCAATCATTAAAGACAACAATGTTTTCCATTAACGGCCATGCCACACATACTACACAGAGACCATTTTCTCCTAATATATTCCCAGACACCAAAGTCAAAGAGGAATTTGCTTCAATTTTACCGTGATGATCTGATGATCCAATATTTTGACTGGCTTCTACAAAATTCCAAAATTTCTCTTGACTGTCTTCTGCTAAAAACTCACTGGGAGAAAAGATCAGAAATAAAACAACTTAATAAAATTTTCTAATATAAGCTATATGACTAAAGAGAGTAAAATTAAGTTTTGAAGTTTCCAAATGTCCGTAGTTTGACTTTTAATCTATAATACATAATACTCCTTTATGTATAATATGTTTTTAATGATAAGCAAGTCCTACCAGCATATTAGTTATTAGTAACTTAGCCTATGAACTTTTTCACCCAATAGCTATTTCTTAAGAAACTTGGAATAATAAAAACATAAAAGGGAAGTCTCAATATAAAGAAAGCTTATGAAACCCCACTGACAAAAATACTATGAGTAGTGGAAGCAGAACTAGGAACTGATGATTCTAGTATTAGTTCTGTTTACTTATTTTCTGAAAGGCCTTACAAAGAACAAAAAATATGTTTTGCCTAAAGTTCTCCCACAGTAAAATATGAACCACAGAAAAATTTCTGGGAGACTAAAGGCAGCATGTTGTAATCTTTTAACACCCCTAAATCCAAATTTTCAAGATCACCAAACTTAGTTTAAAATTAGCACTGATCTAACAAAATCAGATCCAAGAACTTAATGCCATCTTAATTGTTTTTCAACTTTACACTACTAAAATAATGGCCAATCTAAATTTCCCTTCATTCAAGAGTCTAAAACCCCTAAAAGGAAATGCATGTAGTAATTGAATGACTCATGTCAACTGCTTCTCTTCTCCTCTGAGCCATAATACTAATGCAGTAGTGATCTTTCACTGTCTTAAAGCAAACTACAGATCTGGACCTCAGCTTACCTAGCCAAAGGAAGACCTTCCCATTACTTGTGAACACTGAGGTGTACAATCTCACTCTACTCCACAGCTAGACACAGAAATATGGGAAAATAAGACACATTTCCTGGTGATGCACAGCTTCTCTAAAAATAGGTTTCTGAAAATACTCATTATCATAATATATTAAATTTCTTAATGCCTCCTTGAGAGTAGTATTTTTCTAGGCTTTCTAGTAACTGACATAGACAACACACCAAGCTTAGCATAGCTTATAGTCTAAGAAAACAAGTACTAAGACAGATAAACCAGGATGTGCAAATAAACACTAAATTAATTAATTAAAGGCACATTCACAAGATAAGCAGAGAGGGGGAAGGTGACACACTCACCAGTGTGGTGAAAACTAAGATTCAATCAGGCGAAGACTCTCCCAGTAAAGGCCACACACAAATACATGCTTTTCATACAATTACAGGGAAGCTTCTTGAAACATACATTCTTTTCACCCCACTGCCTACATAAGTCTTACAAGGTCTAAACTTGGAACAGTCCTAATATTGCTTACTAGATCCACTGAAACAACCCAGGGGAGAGAAGAATACAAGATATTATTAAAGAAATGCTGCCAAGGCCGGGCGCGGTGGCTCAAGCCTGTAATCCCAGCACTTTGGGAGGCCGAGACGGGCGGATCACGAGGTCAGGAGATCGAGACCATCCCGGTGAACACGGTGAAACCCCGTCTCTACTAAAAAATACAAAAAAAACTAGCTGGGCGAGGTGGCGGCGCCTGTAGTCCCAGCTACTCGGGAGGCTGAGGCAGGAGAATGGCGTAAACCCAGGAGGCGAAGCTTGCAGTGAGCTGAGATCCGGCCACTGCACTCCAGCCTGGGCGACAGAGCGAGACTCTGTCTCAAAAAAAAAATAAAATAAAAAAAAAAGAAATGCTGCCTTTTTTAAAAGCATATTTTTGTTGCTTTTTGTTTTTTTAGCTTCTTATCTAACACTTATTCCACCGAGTATAAATTATGATTTTACAGGCCGGGCGCGGTGGTTCACACCTGTAATCCCAGCACTTTGGGAGGCAGAGGTGGAACATCTGAGGTCAGGAGTTCGAGACCAGTCTGGCCAACATGGTGAAACCCCATCTCCACTAAAAATAGAAAAAATTAGTCGAGGGTGGTGGCGGGCGCCTGTAATCCCAGCTACTCAGGAGGCTGAGGCAGGAGAATCACTTGAACCCAGGAAGGGGAGACTGCAGTGAGCCGAGATCATGCCATTGCACTCCAACCTGGGCAACAAGAGTGAAACTCCCTCCCCCTCCCCCCAAAAATCATGATTTTACAAATTATATGATGTCTGGGATTTGCTTTAAAATATTCTAGTGCGGGAGGAGAGAAGGTGGTGGTGATGGTGGTTATTGTACTTAAATTGATAATTGTTAAAACAGGGTGATGGGTGCAGAGACAGTACATTATACCATTCTCTCCATATGTAAATGTTTTGAAATGCCATAATCTAGGACAAATTTTTAATCTACAACACAAAAAAAGCTACAAACAACCAGAATGAATGCCCACAAGATAGTACAAATAGGGTAGCAACTTGTTTTCTTAGATTTCCAAAGCTATTGTGGGAGATCAGCATTGGTCTTCCTTCTATGTAGAACTAGAAGGAGAGAAGAAACTAATATTTAAGGAGGGTCTATGACGTGACGGTCACTAAGCTTGGCATATTTACTTGTGTCCTCAAATCCACACAGCCACCCTCAGATATAACCGTTTTTCAAGTAAATAAGCTGTAATTCAGAGACGCTACTAACTTGCTTACAGACATAGAGTGAGTCAATGGAAAAGCTGGAATATAAATTCATGTCCATTTAATTTATACTTCTATCACGCTACATTCTGGGTCATTACAAAATTTAGCACTCAATAAATGATTATTAGTTTTGATTTTAATAATACCTGCTTATGTAATATTTCTGTAGCTACAGCTGCAGAAAACACACTTAGTGTTTCACTTCAATTAAAGATAAGTATCACTTCATTGACAACCACAAAGCTACAACTCCTTCACAAACATCAGGTCCAATCTAAAAATACACAACAGGAATATTTTTAGTCCCTGAGGGATAGATGCAAGGAAGGCAAAAGATCTGTGGTGGCCGCATGCCATAAAGTGTAGTAAAAGATCCTGACCCTTCATCCTTAACCAGATGGACAGAGTACCTGGATCCTTCATCAGGGTCTCCCACAGACATGAGAATGAAGAATAGTGGCCTCTGCTAGCTCTGGAGGTGAATACCAAGTGGATTCAAATAAGCATAGTTCATTTCTATGAGTTGCCTACATGTCGTATTACCTTGGCAAACTGTATACAAACAGCCACAGGAGAAGGGGCCTAAAAATAGTAAACCAAAATGGCAAATGTGGCTCTTACTTCACATGCCAAGGAAAAAAATTAATAAAAATAAAAATAAAACAAAATGGCAAATGACCAGGGATATCATGAAAGGGGGAAATGTTTGTGATAAGCAAGTTGATGAAGAAAACAGTATACCCTGTTCACCTCACAGTGACCAAAGAAACTGAAAATATCGAGCAATTAGGGCTGGCAAATTTAGCATTCTTTCTCAAAACTCCATAGTTTTATGCCATAGGAATCTTCTAGTACAATGATCAAGAATGTACAAATATCAAGAAGTTAGTGTAAATAAAAGTGAAAGTAACGAAATGTAATTCGGGGTAAGAATGTTAAACAGAGGCCGGGCACGGTGGCTCACACCTGTAATCCCAGCACTTTGGGAGGCCAAGGAGGGGGGATCACCTGAGGTGGGGAGTTCCAGATCAGCCTGACCAACATAGAGAAACCCCATCTCTACTAAAAAAAAAAATTACAAAATTAGCCAGGTGTGGTGGTGCATGCATGTAATTCCAGCTACTCAGGAGGCTGAGGCAGGAGAATAGCTTGAACCTGGGAGGCGGAGGTTGCGGTGAGCCAAGATCACGCCATTGCCCTCCAGCCTGGGCAACAAGAGCAAACTCCATCTTAAAAAAAGAATGTTGGCCGGGCGTGGTGGCTCACGCCTATAATCCCTGCACTTTGGGAGGCTGAGGCGGGCGGATCACGAGGTCAGGAGATCAAGACCATCCTTGCCAACACGGTGAAACCCCGTCTCTACTAAAAATACAAAAAATTAGCCGGGCATGGTGGCGGGCGCCTGTAGTCCCAGCTATTCGGGAGGCTGAGACAGGAGAATGGCGTGAACCCAGGAGGTGGAGCTTGCAGTGAACCAAGATTGCGCCACTGCACTCCAGCCTGGGCGACAGAGTGAGACTCCGCCTCAAAAAAAAAAAAAAGAATGTTAAACAGACTCTCACAAAAACAACTGTTACAGTTAATTTTACAAAATGAATCAGAAAGTGATAGTAAATCTTGGCCAGGCGCGGTGGCTCACGCCTGTAATCCCAGCACTTTGGGAGGCCAAGGCGGGCAGATCACCTGAGGTCAGGAGTTCGGACCAGCCTGGCCAACATGGTAAAACCCCGTCTCTACTAAAAATGTAAAAATTAGCCAGGCGTGCTGGCACATGCCTGTAATCCCAGCTACTCGGGAGGCTAAGGCAGGAGAATGAGAATGGGCTTGAACCTGGGAGGCAGAAGTTGCAGTGAGCCAAGATGGCGCCACTGAACTCCAGCCTGGGCGACAAAATGAGACTCTGTCTCAAAAACAAAGTGGGGCTGGGGGGAGGGGTTGTAAATCTCAATGACAGATTTATACCAAACAAATCATCCAAAATAAGATTAGCAAAAAGGAAAAGAAAAACTTTAGTTTTTAGGGTCCAAGCTCAGGTGGTCTAGCTCAGGCAGTCTCAAAATATCTTCAGTCACTGTTCTTTTGTTTGTTATTTGCTTTATTGGGCTTTTTTTCCCCACCATAAGAACTCTAAAAAAAGAGCCACTTCACATTTACTACTATGCCATATCTAATAAAGTTCAGACATTTGAGAAGCTGGACCCATTTATCAAGTTAGTTATCACTATGAAATATATACAATGGTTTTGTCTTTGTTTTGCCACTTCCATGCTGAGAAAGAAAGGCAGAGAGAGGCGATGGAAGGAAGTCTATTTAGCAGAAAGTCTGCTAGTCTCCTGAGCTAGTCAAGACCGGCTGCTGCATGCCCCTTCCCACTGGTCCTTTTGGCAATATCAAATGGGGCTTTCTCTTTAAGAGGTGCAACCATTCGTTCACATAATCAACATAGCAAAATTCTTCATCCACATTTTTCCAGGAATTAAGGGGAAAATGTTAGAATACAAAACTCTAGAGGCCAGGCGTGGTGGCTCACACCTGTAATTCCACCACTGTGGGAGGCCGAGGCAGGTGGATCACTTGAGCTCAGGAGTTCGAGACCAGCCTGGCCAACACGGTAAAACTCCGTCTCTATAAAAAATACAAAAATAAGCCAGGGGTGGTGGCTTACGCCTGTAGTCCCAGCTACTAGGGAGGCCTAGGTGGGAGGATGGCTCGAGCCCAGGAGGCAGAGGCTGCAGTAAGCTGAGATCACACCACTACACTAGCCTGAAAAACAAGAGACAGACCTTGTCTCAAAAACTCTCAAAAAAAAAAAAAAAAAAATTCTAAATTGAAGATGAAGAAGGCAGACCACAAGGCTGATCGAAGTGATGTGACAGCCCAAATTTCTAGCACATTCAAACGCTGAGACTTACCAAGTGCTTGCTGCTCAGTCTACCCACACTTATCCTTTGGATAGTCTCTGCTAGTTCTACCTCTAGGTTACTTGAGATACAATCAAATAAGTTTCCATCCATAAGCATTTAAGCCCTACCTATACAGACAGATATCTCATTATATTTACTTACAAACACTCACTGAAAAGCACACTTGGAATACAAAATTTCTCATGAAATTATTTACTATATTGTGTTTCACTAATTTTAAGACAACTGTTGTTTTATGAAAAATTCTACCCATTTTAATTGTAAGGTAACTTCTTTCTCTTTTTTTTTTTTTTTTGGACGGAGTCTTGCTCTGTTGCCCAGGCTGGAGTGCAATGGCGTGATCTTGGCTCACTGCAAGCTCCGCCTCCTGGGCTCAAGTGATTCTTTCACTCAGCCTCCCAAGTAGCTGGGACTACAGGCACGAACCACCACACACAGCTATTTTTTTTTTTTTTGAGAGATAGGGTTTCCCCATGTTGCCCAGGCTGGTCTCAAACTCCTGGACTCAAGCAGTTCACCCACCTCAGCCTCCCAAAGTGCTGGGATTTACAGGGCATGAGCCACTGTACCTAGCCACCATTTTTATCATTTAAAAAGAAAGATTGAGGCCGGGCGCGGTGGCTCAAGCCTGTAATCCCAGCACTTTGGGAGGCCGAGACAGGCGGATCACGAGGTCAGGAGATCGAGACCGTCCTGGCTAACACGGTGAAACCCTGTCTCTACTAAAAAAATACAAAAAACTAGCCGGGCGAGGTGGCGGGCGCCTGTAGTCCCAGCTACTCGGGAGGCTGAGGCAGGAGAATGGCGTAAACCCGGGAGGCGGAGCTTGCAGTGAGCCGAGATCCGGCCACTGCACTCCAGCCTGGGCGACAGAGCGAGACTCCGTCTCAAAAAAAAAAAAAAAAAGAAAGATTGAACTGCATGGGCATAACCTCCTAATCTGATGCTCAGGCACGCGCCAGCATGCACAGCTAATTGTTGACAGGCTAGTCTCGAACTCCTGACCTCAGGTGATCAACCCACCTTGTCCTTCCAAACTGTTGGGATTACAGGCGTGAGTCACTGCACCCAGCCTTCTTCCAGGTTCTTATGGGAAATAAGTCCTCTTTCCCCCACGTTGCTAAGCCCTCTTCTTTTCCTTTTATCAATCACCTCTTAAAACTTCCTTCAAATAAGGAGAAAATTGGAATACAGCTGTGCAGGCACAGTGGCTCACATCTGTAATCCCAGCACTTTGGGAGGCCAAAGTGGGCAGATCACATGAGACTGAGGAGTTCAAGACCAGCCTGGCCAACATGGTGAAACCCCATCTCTACTAAAAATACAAAGAATAGCAGGGTGTGGTGGAGCATTTCTGTAATCCCAGCTACTCGGGAGGCAGAGGCATGAGAATCCCTTGAACCCAGGAGGTGGAGGTCACAGTGAGCCAAGATCTCATCACTGCACTCCAGCCTGGGAAACAGAGCGAGACCTGTCTCCAAAAATAAATAAATAAATAAACACAACTCTGTCTTCCCTTGTTATGCTTTTTGGAAAGTAACATACTAACTTATCCAACAGTTATTTGTCTAAAGTTCTACATATCTCTATAAACCCACATAGCCCTTGTCCTACTGAATGATGCTATGCCCTAACAGCCTTTGTACAGTACATACCACAGTGCACACTGAAAGAGGCTCTTCATAAATGCATTTGATGATAATCTCACTGCTTAAAAAGCTCCTGAATGTTCACTGTCAGAGCCTATATTTATACTCAAATACGTGGAGGGGAAAAAAACGTTCTCTTACCTGGCTTCTAACAACAATGGAGTGGAAAACCATTTTGTTGTAAGAGAGGTTGTAATGGCTTTTGAGTCGGCCTTTACTGAGGGGAACAGCCACAGAACAGTGAGTACAATCAGAACTCCCATTTTATAGCAAACTCCTAAAAGGAAAAAAAGAAAAAAAGTTTTGTTACAAGGAAATTTTTTTTTTGAGACGGAGTCTCACTCTGTCGCCCAAGCTGGAGTGCAGTGGTGCAATCTCGGCTCATGCAACCTCCCCCTCCCAGGGTCAAGCAATTCTCCTGCCTCAGCCTCCCGAGTAGCTGGGATTACAGGCATGCACCACCACACCCTGCTAATTTTTTGTATCTTTAGTAGAGACAGGGTTTCACCATGTTGGCCAGGCTGGTCTCAAAGTCCTGACCTCGTGATCTGCAGGCCTCAGCCTCCCAAAGTGCTGGGCTTACAGGCATGAGCCACCACGCCCGGCCTGCTACAAAGTAATTTTAACCTCATACTTGGAGACACAAAATAACAATGCTAATACTTGGAGACACAAAGGGCGGATCACGAGGTCAGGAGATCGAGACCATCCTGGCTAACCCAGTGAAACCCCGTCTCTACTAAAAAAATACAAAAAACTAGCCGGGCGAGGTGGCGGGCGCCTGTAGTCCCAGCTACTTGGGAGGCTGAGGCAGGAGAATGGCGTGAACCTGGGAGGCGGAGCTTGCAGTGAGCTGAGATCCGGCCACTGCACTCCAGCCTGGGCGGCAGAGCGAGACTCCGTCTCAAAAAAAAAAAAAAAAAAAAAAAAAAAAAAAAAAAAAAAATAACATAAGTTAGCAAAACAGAAATGCTTCTGACATATAATAGCACTTAATATCTAGCTAGTCCAACAGATATTTGCTGAGTGACTGATACTGTAACTGAAGGCATTTAGGTTATTACATACTTTCCTACAAAGGCTCTGCTTCATTTCCCAAGGAATCTACACTATACAGGGGTATAAAAATCAGTTGGTGGCACCCCAGCTTGCACACAACCATTCTTTATAAAGCAGGAAAGCAAAGCTGAGATAGATGAAAATATAAATGATGGATATTAAGGGTTGAACTGTGTCCCCCAAAAAAGATATGGAAATCCTCTCCCCCAGTACCTCGTAATGTCAACTTATTTGTAAATACAGTCTTTACAGAGGTCATCAGTTAAAACAAGGTTATTAGGTGGGCACTAATTCAATGACTGACGTTATAAAGAGGACAAATCTGGACAGAGATAGACAGCACAGAGGGACAACTATGTAGAGACCCAGGGAAGCACCAGGGGAAGAGAGAGGCACACACTAAAATTATACTGTAAGCTAAGGAATGCCTGAAACTACCAGAAGCTGAAGAGTCAAAGACAGATTCTCCTAAGAAGAGTTCAGCGGGAACATGGTCCTGTGAAACTTTGATTAAGGATTTCTAGCCCTGTGAGACAGTAAATGTCTGTTGTTCTAAGGCACCCAGTTTGTGATACTTTGTTGTGGTAGCCCTAGGAAACGAACATAACGGGTCTCAAATGTAAACTCAGACAGGTTCTGAAATAAATGTAAAATTTTAGTGGCTTGCCAAGCCAACCGTCCCCATCCACAAAATGAGGGATCTGGGGTCACTGGCAAAGTGGATGGCCACAGAATGCAGGCCTCCTGACTCCCTCAGTAGCCGCTCCAAGCCTGTCAAGATCCTCACAGACAGCATCCAGACAATTTCAGAAAAAGGTGTCCAGCTGCAGATGTCTCTGATTTTCATCCCAAAAGTCCACCTAACAGAACCCTAATCAGACCTCCCCTGAGCCACAGAAAAGTCAGTATCCAAGCTCTACCCATTTGAATGAGAGCTAAAGGGGGATGACTATGTGGGAAGCACTAACCTGTCCTTGGCTTCAGGATGTTCGCTCTGCTAAGGTTCACTTCCGTCTCATCCCAGTTCCTTCGTACTGCTTATAAAATCTATCATTGAGGGAGGCCGTCCACATTGGGGACCAGTCAATACCTTCCTTTTATAAAAAGCATCATTTGTGTTAACATCCTGCTTCATATAACACACAATATCTCTGAAGAACGATGGGCAAAAGCAAAATAAACTACACCAAATAGAAAAGTGGCTTTTAGAAGCATTTTAAGTTTAGGCACTGCCAGCTTCTTTTGAAACAAAAAAAAATTAATAAATCAGCCAGGCATGGTGGCATGCACCTATGGTCCCAGCTACTTGGGAGGCCGAGGTGGAAAGATAGCTTGGGCCCAGGAGGTCCATGCTGCATCTGGGCAACAGAGCGGGATAGGAGGAGAGCGGGACAGGAGGAGAGCGGGACAGGAGGACGAGGAAAGAAGAAGGAGGAGGAGGAGAAGGGGAAGAGGAACGGGAAGAGGAGCGGTCTCTGGTTTGAGTATGTCTTCATTTTATAGGCTCCCTTATCACTCTGACCCTAGGGGTCCTTAAATGTTGCTTATAAAGACAAACAGTCTGAGATAATGGCCATCAGAATGTGCCATGTGGTGTTGCATGATCATAGGCATTATACTTGCGGCATGATGAATAAACAGAAAACACTCTTTAACAAGTTCTAGGCCCAACTATCAACAACCATCTGTAGGAGGCTGAGCGGGGAGGATCGCCTGAGGCCAGGAGGTGGAGGTTGCAACGAGCAAGATCATGCCACTATACTCCAGCCTGGGCAACAGGGCAAGACTCTGTCTCACGAACAAAAAATAAAAATAAAAAAATTAAAACACTATCTCTTGCTTATTTATCTGCAGTAAAATATAGGGAATATTAATAAATATTATGTGCCAGGCATGGTGGCTCACACCTATAATCCCAGCATTTAGGGAGGTCAACCCAGGAGGATTGCTGGAGGTCAGTTCAAGACCAGCCTGAGCGACACGGATCCCATCTCTACAAAAAAATTTAAAAATTACCAGGGCAGCCTGTAATCCCAGCACTTTGGGAGGCCAAGACGGGAGGATCACGAGGTCAGGAGATCAAGACCATCCTGGCTAACACAGTGAAACCCCGTCTCTACAAAAAATACAAAAAACTAGCCGGGCGAGGTGGCGGGCGCCTGTAGTCCCAGCTACTCAGGAGGCTGAGGCAGGAGAATGGCGTGAACCCGGGAGGCGGAGCTTGCAGTGAGCTGAGATCCGGCCACTGCGCTCCAGCCTGGGCGACAGAGCGAGACTCCGTCTCAAAAAAAAAAAAAAAAATAAATTACCAGGGCAGGGTAGCACACGCCTATGGTCCTAGTTACTTGGGAGGCTGAAATCAGAGGATTGCTTAAAGCTGCAATGAGCAGGGACAGCACCACTGCACACTGGGCAGTGAGATCCTATCTCAAAAAAAAAAAAAAAAAAATCCTTTACCCTTTTTGGAAAACAGGAGAGGCATGAAAATTCTAAGTCATCACCAACTTTTTCTTTTCCCGTTTTTAAACTAATAGTTTTTTTTAGTTAAAAAAAAAAAAAAAAAAAAAAAACAGACTCTTAAAAAACAATATGCAGGCCCAGCAGGGTGGCTCACACCTGTAATCCCAGCACTGTGGGAGGCCAAAGCAGGTGGATGGATCGCTTGAGCTCAGGAGTTCAAGACCAGCCTGGGAGACATAATGAGACCCCGTCTCTACTAAAAATACCAAAAAGTAGCCAGGCATGGTGGTCGCTTGAGCCTGGAGGGTGCAGAAGCTGTAGTGCGCCAAGAACGTGCCACTGCACTCCAGCCTGGGTGACAGCTGTCTCAAAAAAAAAAAAAAATGCAATCTGCAAGTTTATACACGGCCATCTGAGATTCTATATATGAGATAGTAGCAAGGAAAAATATTAGGAAGTATCCTTTTAAAGAAACAAATTAACTTCTCAAATTATTAAGCATAACACACATTTACTATGTATCTATTAGCAAAGCCATTTCCTGTGAACCACATAAATCTAATTTCAGCTAGAAGTGGTTATTATACATCTGATATGAAAATGATCACATCAGGCCGGGCGTGGTGGTTCACACCTGTAATCCTAAGGGAGGGGATCACCCCTCATATTGTCTTATGCCCAATTTCTGCCTCCAAAGAAAGAAGTAAAAACTAAAATGCAGAAAAGAAATCCACAAGCAGACAGCCCCGCACCACACCCTGGGCCTGGTAGTTAAAGATCGACCCCTGACCTAATGGGTTATGTTATCTATAGATTACTGACATTCTATAGAAAAGCACTGTGAAAATCCCTGTCCTGTTCTCTTCTGTTCTTACTGGAGCATGCAGCCCCCAGTCACATACCCCTTGCTTGTTCAATCGATCACGATCCTCTCACGCGGACCCCCTTAAAGTGGGACAGGAATTGCTCACTTGGGGAGCTCCATTGTTGGAGATGTGAGTCTTGCCAAAGCTCCCGGCCAAATAAAACCTTTCCTTCTTTAACTCGGTGTCTGAGGGGTTTTGTCTGTGGCTTGTCCTGCTACAATCTTAGCACTTTGGGAGGCCAAGGCGGGTGGATCACCTGAGGTCAAGAATTCGAGGCCAGCCTGGCCAACATGGTGAAACCCCATCTTTACAAAAAATACAAAAAATTTGCTGGGCGTGGTGGCACGTGCCTGTAATCCCAGCTACTTGGGAGGCAGAGGCATGAGAATCACTTGAACCGCGGAGGCAGAGGTTGTAGTGAGCCGAGATCGCCTCATTATTGCACTCCAGCCTAGAAGACAAGAGCGAAACTCCATCTCAAAAAAAAAAAAGAAAAAAGAAAATTATCACATTGTCTTGTATTGTTACAGGGAAACTTAAAAAAGAAAATGCTCACAGACAGCTGCAGGAAAATTCTAAAAGAATTTTCTTCATAGTTTAATATATTCCCCTGAAGTTCAATGTGCATTATAAATGTGCTATGCTACTATGCGAGTATTATGCTCACTTCCTTTAATAAGTTTCATGTGGCCAGGAGTTCAAGATCAGACTGGGACATAACAAGACCTCGTCTCTACAAAAAAATAAATAAGAATTTTTAAAAAATAAGCTTCAGCTAAGTTTATCAAAAGGAAGTCAAGTGTTGCTAAATTCGACTTGCTTTAAGAAAAAAAAAAAAACAAAGTGAAAGGCTACAATCATTCCAAGTTTTTTGGTGCTGTCTTCAAACGCTTGCAAGTGTAAGATTATTGAAAGAAAGAGCGCACTTTACACTAAAATTGGCTGGCAAGTGCATCAGTGAATGTTTCCGAAACAGTTAGTGTGGCACAATAAGGCAAAAGACCCCAGGACTTCAAACGAACAAAATATGCTCCTTCTCAAATCTGGCAAGAAATGCAAAACAACTGCAGATTCTGGCCAAGGAACAAAAACAGTTCATATCTATAAGTTATTGGCGACGCTGCAGATCTCAATCTGGCAGGTCCCACACTAAAAGTGAAACCGGATCATCCAATTTCCAGCCAACAGATCACAGTATTAAACGAAAACAGCAACCAAGGCACATCAACCCGAATTCATTTTAGGAAAAATAGAAATCTATTTTAAAAGGCACGTCGTTCTGCAATCAGGGTCCAGCAAAGTGCTGGTTCTCAACTCACTGAGGATCAAGCTTGGTCTAAATTCATGGTAGGACACTTCCCCCACTTCCTTCTGCACTTGGGCACAAGGATCCAAAGCTCTTCAGAAAAGGTTCAAGATCTCTGAACAGAGCCAGCCGCCACCCCCGCGGAAGCGATACCTTGCCAAGACCACCACTGAGGGCAACTCAGGGCGCTCGCGAATAGGGGAAGGGATGGGACACCAGAGGGGAAACTGAGTCACGGTAGAGGCGAAAGCTCAATGTGACGGGGGCACAGGGTCGCCTTGCGCTCCAAACCCTCTCTCCATCCATGAGGCCTCCTCACGCCACCCCTGGGTACCTGTCACCGGCAGCGCAGCCGCGGCACACGCACCGCTCGCGTCTCCCTTGCCGCCTATGCCCGGGCCGTGGTTAGTCCGCCACAGGGCCAGGGACAACGCCAGGGCGGGGCGGGGCTGCAGCGGCGGTGCAGGCTGCGCCAGTGAGAAGCCGACACGCGCCTTTCCCGCGGCTCGGCTCAACACCCAGTCTCGCAAAGCAATTGCCCGGCTGCCGGCCGCCCTCTTACTTCCGCTTCCTAAAGGCGAACGCTAGAGGACTTCCGGCTACCGAGTCGAGACCTAGCAGGCCAGAGCGTCGGGCGGTCGGCGTCTTATCCCCGAGCGGGGGCGTCCGGCGTTTCTCCGCACTTCCGCTTTCCTGGGTGGCGGGTCGGCTGCCAGTCCTCAAGGTCTTGGGAAGGTTCGTTGTGCCAGCAGCTGAGACCCGAAACCTTTAACAGTCGATAAAATCCAATCTGGACTCTGGGACCTACTCCGTTAAACGTTTGTTAAAAGCTGACTCCCTTTAGCCTTTCGGTGGCACAGTAAGGACACTTGGCTTAATGTTTCTGAGCATCTTCGACTTTATACTAAACCCTAAAATGTTGATAGCTACCTTCCAGGGGGCATGATGAAAGGAAGACTTTTTAAATTTTAGGAGCCGATTTAGCTTATCTTATTCGGGCAGCGGCAGCTTAGTCTGCAGGGACTGCTTTGTCCTTTTATTTATTTATTTATTTATTTTTAACTAATGTAAACCAGTTTAAAATTGTTTTGCAATAGGTAGCATTTAACCCACCCAGAAATGAATGTCTCTTTGGAGGGTATGTGTTTAACTATATTAAGTCAAAGTGAATGAAAAGCCAAAAATACTTTTGTATTTTTTTGGATTTGGAGTCTGGCTCTATCTCCCAGGCTGGAGTGCTGTGGCGCAATCTCGGCTCACTGCAACCTCCGCCCCCGGATTCAAGCGATTCTCCCGCCTCAGCCTCCCCAGTAGCTGGGATTACAGGCGCCCGCCACCGCACCGGGCTGATTTTTGTCTTTTTAGTAGAGACGGGGTTTCACTCTGTTAGCCAGGCTGGTCTCGAACTCTTGACCTCAGGTGATCCACCCGCCTCGGCCTCCCCAGTGCTGGGATTACAGGCATGAGCCACCACACCCGGCCCAAGATAATTTTAGGAAATAAACATGAGCCAAGATGATGATGAAGGGGAGGAAGGAGAGGAGGATGAAGGAGATGAGTAATAGAACACTGATGGATTCCAGCCTTCCTTTTTTCTTTTTTTTTTTTTTTTTACATTTTCTCCAGTCCCTGGGAGCAAGTTGCAGTCTTTCCCCCCCGCCCTCTACTTGTGCTCAGTCTCCCTGTTCTTGAGGTTTCTTTACACTCTGGTTCTCAACTTATTTTGGGGGAAATACCTTGAGCAGAATACAATGGGAAAAGAGGCTCTAACGCTTTCTGTTCGAAATTCATTTTTATCCCTTGCCTGTCTGAGCAAAAACTGTATGGAATCACCACCACCCAGCTCTGTGGAAAAAAAGAAAAACCTACCTCCTTCGCTCTGCTGGAAGCTGGAGGGCTCTAGGCCCCTGCGTAGCAGAGCCTTCAATTCTAGCTTTCTTCCTGCTGGCTCTGTATGTTGGGCTCGGAGAGTACACTGGGTCTCTAGTGAATATGGACAGTTAGCATTTACCAACATCTTTCTGTCTACTTTCTCTTGTTTAAAAAAAGAAAGAAAAACTTTTTAAAAATGGGATTCTAGAATTCAGCAAAGAATGGGTCTGAGATGTTTGGATGG
The DNA here is from genome assembly GCF_037993035.2 of Macaca fascicularis. Taxonomy (NCBI): domain Eukaryota; kingdom Metazoa; phylum Chordata; class Mammalia; order Primates; family Cercopithecidae; genus Macaca; species Macaca fascicularis. Next base: position 3,450,244 of record NC_088386.1, read on the forward strand.
GTTCAGTGGACATTTTACAACATGGCTTCTCCTTTGGCATGTTTAATTGTGATGTTTGATAGACATCCTTGCGTAAGATGACACTTTTAAAATAAATTATCTCCTAATGATGACTTGAGCCCTGCCACTCAGTGGGAGAATCAGCAGAACCCCTAGGATCTTATTTGGAATTGACATTCTCGATTGTAATTTTGTTGCTGTTTAGTTTTAAATTTTGTTTCACTGGAAAGGAAAGCTCATGCTCAGTTTTAAGGGTTAAAAGTGTACAAGTTGCTTTGTTACAATAAAACTAAATGTGTACACACACAAAAAGAAAAAACAATGAGCATTTTAAAATTTATTTCACAAGGGAGCTGTTGCGTTAGCTTTCCTTAGCGTGTTTTCTAGCCCTCTTAAAATCACATCAGCTAATGCTTCCATAAAAAGGAAATTGTTAATTCACCATATTACAAAGTTGATTATATACTTTTTCTTGGCCTTATCTTGATCTTCTGCTATGTGATACATGAACAAAACCAAAGTTTGCTTAGTTTTAAAATACAACTAAGTGGTAGTGCAGAGCTTCTAAGAAAGTTGGATTTCACCTTTTCCAAACCTTTCTCTGAAAAGTGCTACCTTACTTGAACAAAAACAGATTTTAAAAAACTTAAAGTTTTTATTTAGAAATAATTGTAAATTCACAAGAAGTTGCAAAGATAGTACACAGAGGTTTTTTTTTTTTTTTTTTTGAAACGGAGTCTCCCTCTGTCGCGCAGGCTGGAGTGCAGTGGCGCGATCTCGGCTGCACTGCAAGCTCCGCCTCCCAGGTTCACGACCTTCTCCTGCCTCAGCCTCCTGAGTAGCTGGGACTACAAGCGCCACCACCACGCCTGGCTAATGTTTTGTATTTTTAGTAGAGACGGGGTTTCACCGTGGTCTCGATCTCCTGACCTTGTGATCCGCCCACCTTGGCCTCCCAAAGTGCTGGGATTACAGGCGTGAGCCACCGTGCCCAGCCCACAGAGGTATTTTGTACCCTTAAGCCCATTCCCCCGATGATTACATTTCAAGTATCTATGTTACAGTATCAAAACCAGAAATTGACTTGGTACATTGTGTGGGGGAGACAGGGGTATTTCCATAGTTTTGTATGTGTCTGTACATTTCTGTAACTACTGCCAAAATGAAGACCCGCAACTATTGCAGCACCACAAAGATCTCCCTCGTGCCACCCTTTTATGAAGTCAGAACTACCTTCCCACCCCCAAGACCCCTAGACTGTGGCAACCATCATTTTGATCACTAAATATAAGATTTTCCAATTCTACAATGTTATATGAATAGAATCATCTAGTGTGTAGCTTATTTATTTATTTTACTCAGCATAGCCACCTGTGGAGCCATACAAGTTGTAGATATCAATAGTTTGTTCCTTTTTATTACTGAGTAATATTCCATGGTACAAACACGGATTCATTTTAGCATCACCTATTGAAGGACATTTGGGTTTTTTCTAGTTCAGGACTATTTCAGATAAAGCTCCTATTAACATTCATGTACAGATTTGTATTTTTATTTATGTATTTATGTATTCATTTATTTATTTATTTATTTAAAATTACAAAAATCAGCTGAGTGTGGTGGTGGGCGCCTGTAATCCCAGCTACTTAGGAGGCTGAGGCAAGAGAATTGCTTGCACCCAGGAGGAGTAGGTTGCAGTGAGTAGAGATTGCGCCACTGCACTCCAGCCTGGGTGAGGACCAAGATGCCATCTCAAATAAAAAAATTTATTTATTTAATAAATCAGGTCTTACCATGTTACCCAGGCTGGTCTCGAACTCTTGGGCTCAAGCAGTCCTCCCCGCTTGGTCTCCCAAAGTGCTGGGATTATAGCTGTGAGCCACCACACCCAGCCTTATGTACAGGTTTTTTACATAGACACAAGTTTTTTGTATGTTTTTGTTTTTGTTGGGATGGAGTGTTGCTCTGTCACCCAGGCTGGAGTGCAGTGGCATGATCTAGCTCACTGCAACCTCCGCCTCTGGATTCAAGCGATTCTCCTGCTTCAGCCTCCCGAGTACCTGGGATTACAAGTGTGTGCCACCACACCCAGCTACTTTTTTTACTTTTAGTACAGATGGAGTTTTGCCACGTTGGCTAGGCTGTTTTCGAACCCCTGACCTCAAGTGATCTGCCTGCCTTGGCCTCCCAAAATACAGGGATTATAGGCATGAGCCACCATGCCTGGCCTAGACCTAAGTTTTTGTTTATCTGAGATGAATGACCAAGAGTGCAATTACTTGATCATATGGTAAATGTACATTTTGCTTGTAAGGAACTGCCAAACTATTTTCTAGAATGGCTGTACCATTTTACATTCCCATCACCAGTGTATGAGAGATCCATTTTCTCTGCATTCTTACCCACAATTGGTACTGTCATTTTTAAAAAATTTTTGTTATTTTGATAGGCATATAGTAATTCCTCATCATGGTTTCAGTTTGCACTTCCCTAATGGTAGTGATGAACATATTTTCACATGGTCATTTGCAATCTGTATATCCTTCGGTGGAATGCCTCGTCATGCCCTAGCTTATTCTCTAATTAAATTATTTGGTTTACCACTATTGAGTTTTGAGGGTACTTTATATATTTTAGATACAGGTTATTTGTCAGATACGTTGTTTGGAAACACTTGCGCCCTGTGTATAGCTTGTTCTCTCGTGCCTTTAACAGGATCTTTCTTAGAGCAAAAGTTTTTAATTTTGGTGAAGTGCAGTCTATCCATTTTTCTCTTATGGATCTTGCTTTTAGTGACGTGTCTAAGAACTATTCACCAGAGCCAGGCGCGGTGAATCCCAACACTTTGGGAGGCTGAGGCGAGTGGATCACCTGATCTCAAAGGAGTTCCAGACCAGTCTGGCCAATGTAGTGAAACCCCATCTCTACTAAAACTGCAAAAATGAGCTGGGCGTGGTGGCACAAGCCTGTAATCCCAGCTACTCGGGAGGCTAAGGCAGGAGAATCACTTGAACCCGGAAGGCAGAGGTTGCAGTGAGCTGAGATCATGCCACTGTATTCTAGCCTGGGGGACAGAGCAAGACTCCATCTCAAAAAAACAAACAAACAAAAACAAAGGACCTTTCCTGACTTTTTGAAGTTCAGTCCTCAAACTTACTATCGCTCCTCCACCTTTTTAATTTTTTCCCATTTTATGTATGTTGATAGTTTGCATCCCCCCGTAGGTATCACTCCATGAGGACAGGGACATCATTTAGTTCAGTGCTACATCCTTAGCCCCTAGGACATTGCTCAACCAATACTGGATGAACAGTTCTCTCTGCACCTCCCTCCTCTATCCATGAGGATACACTCAACTGAGCTGGCCGGCTGTTCTGTTCACATCCAGGTGGCTGATGGGCAAAGGACACACCTTGAAATCAGTAAATGCCCCTTGAGCTGCTGGAGACACAGCATAGAATCCTCTAGGTTTCTAAGCTCCCACCCAAACCTCATGTTGAACTATAATTCCCAGTACTGGAGGTGGAGCCTTGTGGGAGGTGTAGGGGTCTGGGGTGGGGGCAGATCCTTCAAGGCTTGGTGCTATCTTCGTGATACTGAGTGCGTTCTCTCAAAATCTGGTCATTTAAAAGTGGGTGGCACCTTATCCCCCCCCTTACTCGCTCCTGCTTTCACCATGTGACATGCCTGTTCCCCCTTCACCTTCTGTCATGATTGGAAGCTTCCTGAGGCCTCCCTAGAAGCCAAGCAGATGCCTGCATCGTGGTCCCTGTAGAGCCAACAGAACTGTGAGCCACTTACACCTGTTTTCTTTTTAAATTACCCAGTCCCAGTTATTTCTTTATAGCAATGCAAGAGTGGCCTAATACAATAGCCAAATTGATTGTGGAAAGCAAAGTTGCCGTTTAATGTTTGATTTCCAGATGGAAAAGGAGTGCAACTCAGTGAGAGTTACAGTGATGAGGCCGGGTGTGGTGGCTCATGCCTTTAATCCTAGCACTTTGGGAGGCCAAGGTGGGCAGATCACAAGGTCAGGAGTTCGAGACCAGCCTGGCCAATATGGTGAAACCCTGTCTCTACTAAAAATACAAAAATTATCCAGGTGTAGTGGTGCGTGCCTGTAATCTCAGCTACTTGGGAGACTGAGGCAGGAGAATTGCTTGAACCTGGGAGGTGGAGGTTGTGGTGAGCCGAGGTCACACCACTGCACTCCATCCTGGATGACAGAGCAAGACTCGTGTCTAAAAAAAAAAATTTATAGTGATGGACTGCACATGTGCAAAAGGTGACACATGAGAAGGCCATCACTTGCACTCCAAGTTGGTGAGACAAAATGCAGAAAAAGTGTTATGGTCACTAAAATATTATGCTCCATAGAGTACCCATCCCGGGGGAAACTTGTTCAGCCATGAAAAGCAGAGGGTAACCCAGAGGGGGAAGATTAGTTCATCAGAGAGGAACAGGAGGAAATCACTGAGATCAAGATTTGAGGGCTGGGCAAGGTGGCTCATACCTGCAATCCCAGCACTTTGGGAGGACGAGGCAGGAGGGTCGCTTGAGCCCAGGCGTTTATGACCAGCCTGGGCAACATGGTGAACCACCCCCCACCGCAAAATATTACAAAAAAATTAGACATGGTGGCTCGTGTCTGTAGTCCCAGCTACTTGGGATGCCCAGATGGGAGGATCATGTGAGCCTGAAGAGGTCGAGGCTGCAGTGAGCCATGATTGCACCACCGCCCTCCAGCCTGGACAACAGAGCAAGACCCTATCCCCCACCCCCAAAAAAAGAAGAAGAAGATTTGGGGGTTGTTTTCCTTCTAATTCCTAGACTTCAGAGCAGGAGGGAGAAAAGTATGGCCAAACAGTCTGTCTTAGTGAAGTGGAGTCCCTTAGAAGAGCTGAATGCTTTCCAGCAAATAGGACCACTATTCTTTCTAGGTGAAAACAAGTAACACTTTACGGTTTTTCTTAATTGGTTGTTAGAAAAAAGCATTTGCAGCTGGGCGTGGTGGCTCACGCCTGTAATTCCAGCACTTTGGGAGGCCAAGGCGGGCAGATCACCCGAGGTTAGGAGTTCAAGACCAGCCTGGCCAACATGGTGAAACCTCATCTCTACTAAAAATACCAAAATAATGAGCCGGGCGTGGTGGTGGGCACCTGTGATCCCAGCTACTTGAGAGACTGAGGCAGGAGAATGGCTTGAACCCGGGAGGCAGAGGTTGCCATGAGTCGAGATTGCACCAGTGCACTCCAGCCTGGGTAACAGAGCAAGACTCCATCTTAAAATAAATAAATAAATAAATAAATAAATAAAGCAAGCAAGCAAGCAAGCAAGCAAGCAATTGGATTTTTTTTTTTTTTTTCTTAAGATGGAGTTTTGCTCTGTTGCCCAGGCTGGAGTGCAGTGGCACGATCTTGGCTCACTGCAAGCTCCGCCTCCCAGGTTCACACCATTCTCCTGCCTCAGCCTCCCGAGTAGCTGGGACTACAGGCATCCGTCACCATGTCCAGCTAATTTTTTGTATATTTGGTAGAGATGGGGTTTCACCGTGTTAGCCAGGATGGTCTCAATCTGCTGACCTTGTGATCTGCCCACCTCGACCTCCCAAAGTGCTGGGATTACAGGCATGAGCTACCACGACCGGCCACAATTGGAATTTAAATTTACAACAATCCATTGTCCTCCTCAAAATCATTTTTTTGCACAGAACTAATAGGTAAATGAAGTGAGGAATCACTAATTCACAAAGAATCTTTGTGTTCTTTAATGGTGATATTAATCTCTGAAGTTTCCCAAGGGATGCTGTATTGCTTTTGAAGGGGTGTGGGGGCAATTTCGGGGCTTCCACTTGGCACTTCGTACCATAACAGCAGCTTTCCTTCCATGGGTCAGAGAGCCATTGTGAGGATTTTACCAGTTATTGAGTATAGAAAAAAAATACACAGTGAGTTCGCAGAACACTAGACTTACTGTGGGATGAACGTAGACGATAACTCCATTTATCATGACTCCAAAAGTCGCCACTTTGACCAGTGTGGAGACTCTAGTGACTCCATCTTGGACGCTAATCTTCCATGTTGACTTCTGATTAACCCGCGTCCTGGGAATGCCTCCAGGATTTCCACTTTATTTACTGTCTTTAGCGTAAGAGCGTGTCAACCTTGATGTTATCAAATTATAGGCCATGACTCATGTACTCTCCTTGGAGGGTTGCCTTCAACCGTCCTTTACTTTTTTTTTTTTTTGAGATGGAGTCTCGCTCTGTCACCCAGGCTGGAGTGCAGTGGTGCGATCTCAGCTCACGGCAACCACCGCCCCCCCCCCCCCCCCCGGTTCAAGTGATTCTCCTGCCTCAGCCTCCCGAGTAGCTGGGAATACAGGCATGTGACACCATACCTGACTAATTTTGTATTTTTAGTAGAGATGGGGTTTCTCCATGTTGGTCAGGCTGGTCTCGAACACCCGACCTCCAGTGATCCACCCGCCTCAGCCTCCCAAAGTGCTGGGATTACAGGCGTGAGCCACTGCGCCCAGCCAACCAGTGATTTTTTTTTTTTTAAGAGATGGGATCTCATTATGTTGCCCAGGCTGGTCTCGAATTCCTGGGCTCAAGCAGTCATCCCACCTTGGCCTCCCAAAATACTAGAATTACCTGCGCGAGTCAATATGCACAGTGCCTACAGCCCTTTCAGGAAACAATTAGAATTCAAAGTCTTACCGTTGTGGAGGTCAGGAGTTTAAAATGGGTTGACCAGCTGCATTCTTTTTGGAGGCTCTAGGGGAGAGTCTGTTTGCTTGCCTTTTCCAGCCTCTAGAAGTTGTCCGCGTTGCTTGGATCATAGCCCCACATACTCCAACCTCTCCTTTGTTGTCGCACGTCCTTCTCTCTCTCTGACCTTCCCGACTCCCTCTCATAAGGACCTTTGCCATCACGTTGGTTCCACATGGATAATCCAGGATAATGCCCCCATCAAAGATCCTCAGCTTAATGACATCTGCCAAGCCACGTATTCCCAGTTTCCACTCCAGGGATTAGGAAGTGGACTACATTTTGGGGGGTTATTATTCAGCCCACCACACAAAAGTTCCTCAGGACACAGCATCAGTTAAGAGACCGCATCCAGCAATCCCTGACAATTCTGGGTATTTTCCTTTCTACAATGCACCATCTCTATGGTAAAAGGCCACAGATCCCCCGTGGGAAGGCAAGGAAGAAGAGGGCATATGTCTGTGTGGCCACGCTGCAGGGTCATCCTCCCCGGGGCTTTTCCTCCCCTTTATTCAAGAAGCGCTAAGTCTATAAACTGGCTCAGGTGTGAGAATTGGATGAGGGATAATGACCCTACAATCAGGTCTGGGGACTCCATAATTATAACAGTTGTACTTATTTGGCCAGGTGCGGTGGCTCATGCCTGTAATTTAAGCCCTCTGGGAGGTCAAGCTGGGTGAATTGCTTGAGCTCAAGAGTTAAGAGACCAGGCCTGAGCAACATGGCAAAACCCTGTCTCTACTGAAAAAATAGAAAAATTAGCTCAGAGTGGTGACACATGCCTGTAGTCCCAGCTGCTCTGGAGGCCGAGGCAGGAGGATGGCTTGAGGCCCAGGAGACAGAGGTTCCAAGATCATGCTGCTGCACTCCAGCCTGGGTGACAGAGCGAGACCCTGTATTGGTGGGGGGTCAGGGGTGGGGGAAGAACATTTGTACTTCTTAATATCAAGTAAGGCCAGGCACGGTGGCTCATACCTGTGATCCCAGCACTTTGGGAGGCTGAGGCAGTAGGGTCACCCGAGGTCAGGAGTTCAAGACCAGCCTGGCCAACATGGTGAAACCCCATCTCTACTACAAATACAAAAGTTAGCCAGACATGGTGGTACGCACATGTAATCCCAGATACTCGGGAGGCTGAGACTGGAGAATCACTTGAACTCAGGAAGCAGAGGTTACAGTGAGCCGAGATCACGCCACTGCACTCCAGAGAGGGAAAGACTCTGTCTCAAAAAAAAAAAGAAAGCAAGACTTTAGTGCAGTTCCCGTATGTTTTATGCCTAGGGACATCACAATCAGTGAGACATCGGGGAGAATATCTTGAGTAAAGTCATTCTGATTATTGTCCATCCATACTTACTGTCCACTATGATAATGATGACCCTATTTCTTTCTTTTTTTTTTTTTTTTTTTTTCTTTTTTTGGCTAGTCAAGAGATGCAGTGGGAGTGGAGAAGGAACAAAGAAATCTGTCACTGGTTTTGATCAATTGTTTGTAAACACCACTGCACTTGGACCAGCAAGATGACCCTATTTCTAATGGTGCTTGGCCTGTACTTGGCCTCTGACACTTTGGAAACTAACTAGCAGCAGTCAAAACCACAGTCGCCCTCTTTGTTTTACATGTGTGTGTTGCTGAGACAGGGTCTTGCCCTATCACCCAGGCTGGAATGCAGTGATCATAGCTCACTGCAGCCTCAAACTCTTGGGCTCAAGTGATCCTCCCATCTCAGCCTCCCAAGTAGATGGGACTATAGGCATGTGCCACCGTGTCAAGCTAATTTTTTTTTAGTGGTGGGGAGACAAGGTTTTGCTATGCTGCTCAGGCTGGGCTTGATCTCCTGGGCTCAAGCCATCCACCTAACTCGGCCTCCCAAAGTGCTGAGATTACAGGCATGAGCCACTGCTCCTGGCCAGGAGCTCCTTCTTTATACTGTCGGGTACCAGGGCTCTGCCTTTTGGAGTGATTTCAACCACCAAGTCATCAACAGTAATGTGCTCCAGTTCTTTTTTTTTTTTTTGAGACGGAGTCTCACGCTGTTGCCCAGGCTGGAGTGCAGTGGCGCGATCTCGGCTCACTGCAAGCTCCGCTTCCTGGGTTCACATCATTCTCCTGCCTCAGCCTCCTGAGTAGCTAGGACTACAGGCGCCCGCCACCACGCCCAGCTAATTTTTTGTATTTTTAGTAGAGACGGGGTTTCACTGTGGTCTCGATCTCCTGACCTTGTGATCCGCCCGCCTCGGCCTCCCAAAGTGCTGGGATTACAGGCTTGAGCCACCGCGCCCGGCCTGTGCTCCAGTTCTTTAACTACTTTTACAATTCCAGCCACATTCAATTAATTTAGCTCTCAGCAACTCTTTGAGGTGTTTTCTTTCTGCAGTTTCTATCGACTTTTGGTTAATTTCTGCTCTTATCTGCACATCTTTTTTTTTTTGAGATGGAGTCTTGCTCTGTTGCCCAAGCTGGAGTACAACGGCACAATCTCGGCTCACTGCAACCTCCACCTCCCAGGTTCAAGTGATTCTCCTGTCTCAGCCTCCCAAGGAGCTGGGATTACAGGCATCCACAACCACGCCGGGCTAATTTTTTGTATTTTTAGTAGAGATGAGGGTTCACCATGTTGGCCAGGCTGGTTTCGAACTCTTGACCTCAAGTGAACTGCCTACCTCGTCCTCCGAAAGTGCTAGTAGTACAGGTGTGAGCCACTGCACCAGCTCATCGGCACATCTTTATCTTGCTAACCATACTCTTTGGCGGCCTGGACTTACACCTTCACTCTGGTCACATGCTATTTATTTATTTATTTATTTATTTTGAGACAGAGTCTTGCTCTGTCACCCAGGCTGGAGTGCAATGGCATGATCTTTGCTCACTGCAACCTCTGCCTCCTGGGTTCAAGCGATTCTCCTGCCTCAGCCTCCCAAGTAGCTGAGACTACAGACATGTGCCACTACGCCCGGCTAACTTTTTGTATTTTTAGTAGAGACGGGATTTCACCATGTTAGCCAGGATGGTCTCGATCTCCTGACTTCGTGATCTGCCCGCCTCGGCCTCCCAAAGTGCTGGGATTACAGGCATGAGCCACCACGCCCGACCTTATTTTCATTTTTTTTCTTTTTGAAAAGGAGTCTTGCTCTGTCTCCCAGGCTGGAATGCAGTGGCTCCATCTTGACTCACTGCAACCTCCGCTTCCCAGCTTCAAGTGATTCTCCCACCTCAGCCTCCCGAGTAGCTGGAATTACAGGTGCCCGCCACCACACCCAGCTAATTTTTGTATTTTTAGTAGCCAGTTTCACCATATTGGTTGGCCAGGCTGGTCTCCAACTCTGGATCTCAGGTACTCCACCTGCCTCAGCCTCCCAAAGTGCTGGGATTACAGGTGTGAGCCACCCCACCCGGCTCATCTGCACATCTTTATCTTGCTAACCATGGTCTTTGGCTGCGTGGACTTAGACCCTCATTCTAGTTACATGCTTTTAAAGTATTGTTGGAAACGTGCAGAACAGCATATATAATGTGCTACTGTTTCTATAACAAAAAAGGACCATATATATATACACAGATTTGCTTGTAAACATGTCGGCAACCTTGGGAATGACACACTAGAGCTGGTAAGTTTGGTTTCCTCCAGAGGGAAGTGAGCAAGCAAGAGGCAGAAGTGGGAAGACTTTGCCATGTACATACATTTAAAATGTGTGAATGCAGGGCCTATTTTTCGTTTGTTTGTTTTGTTTTGAGACAGAGTCTCACTCTGTCACCCAGGCTAGAGTGCAGTGGTGCAATCTTGGCTCACCACAACCTCTGCCTCCCTGGTTCAAGAGACTCTCCAGCCTCAGCCCCCCGAGTAGCTGGGACTATAGGCACAAGCCACTGTCTGGCTAATTTTTTAATTTTTTTTTTTAGTAGAGATCGGGTTTCACCATGTTGGCCAGGCTGGTCTTGAACTCCTCACCTCAGGCAATCCGCCCACCTTGGCCTCCCAAAATGTGCTGGGATTACAGGTGTAAGCCATCATGCCTGGCCTTTTTTTTTTTTCTTTTCTTTTCTCTTTTTTTTTTTTTGAAGCAGAGTCTCGCTCTGTCACCTAGGCTGGAGTGCAGTGGCATGATCTCAGTTCACTACAACCTCTGCCTCCTGGGTTCAAGCGATTCTCCTTACTTAGCCTCCCGAGTAGCTGGGATTACAGGCGTGCGCCACCATGCCCAACTAATTTTTGTATTTTTAGTAGAGGTGAGGTTTTACCACGTTGGCCAGGCTGGTTTCAAACTTCTGACCTCAAGTGATCCACCCACCTCGGCCTCCCAAAGTGCTGGGATTATAGGCATGAGCCACAGCACCCGGCCGCAAGGCCTGTTGAAAAAGAATAAAATGTGAAACATAAAATAAAGGGATTACTGGGTTTTTTGTTCCTGGGAAGCCTGGAATCTGAATGACTGGCCTCTTAATTAGAATCAGGACTAGGCCCCACCGAACCATTAAAAGAGAGGCTCAGTGGCTGGCCCTTGGGAACAGCTGGAGGCAACAGCCTGGCACTGGGTGCCTGCCTGCCCCTACTGATCCACCTGCTGAGAAGCCACCTGCGGGGATAACTGAATAATAAAGGACCCAGTTTCTCTGGGGACCCTGGAGCTCATTGTAGCAAGTCAGTGTTGGAGAAAATTATCCTTCTTAGGGGATGCTTACTGAAGTATTTTATAGTGAAGCAACTACGACTGAACGTATATTCAGTTCAGGGGAAAAAAGTGGGTGTATACAAATGTACACAATTATATACATGTATAGGGGGATGACTGAAGGTACAAGAAATGCAGATGTCCAAAATGTTAAAAATGGTTGAATCAGCCAGGCATCGTGACTCACACCTTGAATCTCAGTACTCTGGGAGGCCGAGCAGGAGCATCATTTGAAGCCAGGAGTTTGAGACCAGCCTGGGCAAAAAAAATAAAAAAAAAAAAGTGAGATCCCCCCATCTCTACAAAAAACAAACAAACAGACAAATAATCAGGTGTGGTGGCATGCACCCTGTAATCCCAGCTACTTGGGAGGCTGAGACAGGAGGATCTTCTGAGCCCAGGAGTTTGGGGCTGCAGTGAGCCCTGATTGCACCACTGCATTCCAGCCTAGCCTGGGTAACGGAAACTGTCTCAAAAAAAAAAAAAAAAAAAAGGTTGAATCTAGGTAGGTGGAATATAGCTGCTCACTATACTTTTTTTTCCATCTCTTCTATGATGTTTGGAAATTTCAAAATAAGATGGAAAAAGAAAAATATTTTTAAGTACTTCAGACAGTAAACTTAAAGGACAAAGTCAAAACTAAACATAATGCAGAACACTGTTTCATCCTAGACAGATGCCTAGATGAGATTGGATATGTACATTTGCCCATGTTGCTTTCTAGATATATCCACTGTACCTGGTTTACCTGTTTGTCAAACTCGGGATTTTTTTTTTTTTTTTTTTTTTTTTGAGACAGAGTCTCGCTCTGTTGCCGAGGCTGGAGTGCAGTGACGTGATCTCGGCCCACTGCAACCACCTCCCAGGTTCAAGTGGTTCTCCTGCCTCAGCCTCCTGAGTAGCTGGGGTTACAGGCATGCACCACCACACCTGGCTAATTTTTGTACTTTTAGTGGAGACAAGGTTTCACCATGTTGGCCAGACTGGTCTCGAACTCCAGACCTCAGGTGATCCACTCACGTCGGCCTCCCAAAGTGTTGGGATGACAGGAGTGAGTCACTGCGCCTGGCCAAACTCTGGAGTCTCCATTAAGGGAGCGCTTGGGTACTGATGGTGAGGCCAGGCTCAGCCTAAGCAGTCACAGATGAATGTTGCCAGCGGCCAGAGAGAAAAAACAGGCCAGGCGGGGTAAATCAAGTAGGACGTGCTTGCCCAAAGGATACCAAAGGACATCAGTGCATTTAGAGACACCGTCAGGACATGAGCCCCCTTTTCCAGGGCAGCTGGTGAGGTAAGCTCCTGGACCCCCATTCTGTGACAGTGCAGAGCCTCCTTCTCTTCCTTGTTCTTGGAGATCCCTCTAGAGGCCAGAGTGTGCCACTGACGCACGGGGAGTGCAGGAGCTGAGCTGCACAGGGTTCTCTCTGGGATGACCTCTCCTACAAATGGGGTTGGTTGGCTGGAGATTTAGGAGTGGTTCTTTCCAGCCACCTGAAGGCATCATTCTGGTCTTATGGGAGCGTGGAATTCCTCCAAATGCTGAGCAGGTGCCACAGTGGAAATGCTAAGGAAAACCAAGGGAGTGGCGAACCTAATTACTGCGAACTGGCAGACGGGCTATGCAAGGATGCTCTGTGGGAGGTGGATATGTTCCATATGGCCACTGACGGGGTTAAGTGAGCAATGGAAATGCGGACGTCTTCAATCTAGAAGGCCATGTGTGGCACTACAAATGCAGGTCATGAGCCAGGTGTCAAAATATGAAATGACATGGTCAGGGAAGCCACAGAAGTAGGGCCAACACCCTCCGGAGGCAGGAACAGGTCCACGGGGCGTGGGGCCACAGGAATTCCCATTCTGTACTGCTGATGCTATTAGCTGTTTTTCTTTTTCTTTCTTTCTTTTTTTTTTTTTTTTTTTTTTAAGATAGAGTCGCACTGTGTCCCCCAAGCTGGAGTGCAGTGGCACAATCTCAGCTCACTGCAACCTCCGCCTCCTGGGTTCAAGCGATTCTCCTACCTCAGCCTCCCTCTTGCCACCATGCCTGGCTAAATTTCTTGTGTATTTTTTTTAGTAAAGACAGGGTTTCACCATGTTGGCCAGGCTGGTTTCGAACTCCCGGCCTCAAGTGATCCACCCGCCTCGACCTCCCAAATTGCTAGGATTACAGGCATGAGCCACCACTCCCAGCCTGATGCTATTAGCTGTTTTTCTAAGGGCGATTGGCTTCTTGGGTGGCCTCGTAGCCTTGGGTGGCTAACATATCTTCTGGCTGGTGCATGGCAGTCCTGAAGTCACAGCACTGTGGGTCATTGCCTGGGCCAGGTGCCAGAGCAGGACCGCTACCCTTGAGCTGCACTGCCAGAGCAGAGATGGAAAATGAAGAGGCAGCCTCAGGAAGATGTCAAGTCAATGTTAGGACCAAAGAAATCCTCAGTTAAAAGAGACTGGTCAGAAGGAGAGTTCTCGTAGTCGCCAAAAGGATGGAAGTTGAAAGAAACAGATAAGACAAGAATCAAGGTGAAGTGCAGAGGAGGCAGGGCCTGAGTCTCTAAGAATAGAGCTGTAGAAGTGTCCTTAACCTTTTATTTGCCACAGACCACCTTTGACAGTCTTAAGAAACCCAATCATCCTTTTAAGACAAACGTCCTCAGCCCAGCGCAGTGGCTCACGCCTATAATCTCAGCACTTTGGGAGGCCGAGGTGGGCGGGTCATGAGGTCAGGAGTTCGAGACCAGCCTGGCCAACATGGTGAAACCCCCTCTCTACAGCAGGGCGCCTGAAGTTCCAGCGACTCGCAAGGCTCAGGCAGGAGAATCGCTTGAACCCCAGAGGTGGAGGTTGCAGTGAGCCGAGATCGAGCCACTGCACTCCAGCCTGGGCGACAGAGCGAGATTCTGTCTCAATTTAAAAAAAAAAAAAGAAAAAAGAAAAATGTCCTTAAGTGTGTAAGATAAAATACATAGGGCCCCAAAGGGAACAAATTATATACACACATGTTTATTATCAAAATGTATGAAAACAAATCTGGGCCAGGCATGGTGGCTCGTGCCTGCAATCCCAGCATGTTGGGAAGCCGAGGTGGGAGGATCTCCTGAGTCCAGAAGTTCAAGATCAGTTTGGGCAACATGGTGAGACCCTATCTCTACAAAAACATTTAAAAATTAGCTGGGCACAGTGAGTAATCCCAGCACTTTGAAAGGCCAAAGCGGGCGGATCACCTGAGGTCAGGAGTTCAAGACAAGCCTGACCAACATGGTGAAACCCCGTCTTTAGTAAAATACAAAAGTTAGTCGGATGTGGTGGTGCACACCTGTAGACCCAGTTACTTGGGAGGCTGAGGCAGGAGGATTGCTTGAGTCTGGGAGGTGGAGGTTGCAGTGAGCCAATTTTGCCTCACTGCACTCCAGCCTGGGTGGCAGAGGGAGCCCCTGTCTCAAAGAGAGAAGAGAATAGAAGAGAAAAGAAGGAAAAAGAAAAGAAAAAAGAAAGGAAAGGAAGGGAAAGGCAAGGCAAGGCAAATTTGTGCATAGTAATACCTATGCTTCTTTATCAATGTATTAAGGAGCAACCTCTATCAGTAAATCTAATAACCAATATACCTTCAAGATAGTGATGATTGCAATTTGTATTTTGACATAGAGTTTGTGCAATGTGATTTGAAAATACATGTAACTTCTATTGGTGACAAAATTACAGGTACTGCTAATATTACCAAAATCTGTTCTTGTATTTATAATGGAAGGAAATGGCAATTTTCAGAGACACTGATGAAAATTAATATGCACTTTTTTCCCATCCAAGTTCACGGACCCACTAGATCCTATCTCGACGACTCCACTTTAGAACAGTGCTCTAGAGTCTTTTACCTACAGAATCCAAAGCCATAGAGGCCATTTCTTTTTCTCAGTCCTTCCCTGGGAAATGTGGGACTAGGGTTTCTCTAAGTTTGCCTTGTGGAAGTTTCTACTTCAACCGTCTTCTTTCAGAGGGAGAGGCAAAAGCTTTCCTTTCTTCTAGCTCAGTATTTTTCAAACATTTTGACCTACATCCCATAATAAGAAATGCATCTTGGCTGGGCGCAGTGGCTCACATCTGTAATCCCAGCATTTTGGGAGGCCGAGGCAGGCAGATCATTTGGGTCAGGAGTTTGAGACCAGACTGGCCAACATAGTGAAACCTCGTTTCTACTAAAAGTAAAAAAATTAGCCCGTGTGGTGGCAGGTGCCTGTAGTCCCAGCTACTCGGGAGGCTGAGGCAGGAGAATGGCGTGAACCTGGTGGCGGAGGTTGCAGTGAGCCGAGATCATGCCATTCATTGCACTCCAGCCTGGGTGACACAGTGAGACTCCATCTCAAAAAAAAAAAAAAAAGAAAAGAAAAAAAAAGAAATGCATCTTGTATTGACACCCAGTACACATACTCACAGCTGAAACTGCAATTTCAGAAAAGAATATTCTACTCCATATAGTGCATTAATTTGCTAGCGTTGTCATGACAAAATGCCACAGACTGGGGGGCTCAAACAACAGAATTTGTTTTCTCATAGTTCTGCAGGCTGGAAGTTCAAGATCAAGGTCTCAGCAGAGCTGGTTTCTTCTCCGGCCTCTCTTCTCGTGGTAGCCACTTCCTCGCATGATGTTTCCTCCACGTAGTTGGATGCTCCTGAAGTTGCTCTGCGTCCAGACTTCCTCTTCCTATAAAGACACCAGTCAAACCGGGGAGGCGGAGGTTGCGGTGAGCTGAGATCGCTCCATTGCACTCCAGCCTGGGCAACCAGAGCAAAACTCCATTTCAAAAAATAAAAAAAAAAGACACTGGTTAGATTCTATTAGGGCCTGCCCTAATGACCTCATTTTAACTTAATCACCTAAAAGCTCTGCCTCCAAATACGGTCACATTCTGTCGTCCTGGGGCTAGGACTTCAACATATGAATTTAGGGGGAACATTATCCTACCCGTAATATACAGTAAGGAAAAACAATTATATTTACATAAGCATATTCTTTGTTTCGTTTTTTTTTGAGACCAAGTCTCGCCCTGTTGCCCAGGCTGCCGTGCAGTGGCATGATATTGGCTCACTATAACCTCTGCCCCCTGGGTTCAAACAATTCTCCTGCCTCAGCCTCCTGAGTAGCTGGGATTACAGGTACCCGCCACCACGCCTGGCTAATTTTTTGTGTTTTTAGTAGAGATGGGGTTTCACCATGTTGGCCACACTGGTCTCGAACTACTGACCTCAAGTGATCTGCCCTCCTCGGCCTCCCAAAGTGCTAGAATTTCAGGCATGAGACTCCATATCCGGCCACATTCTTCCTTTTTTTTTTTTTTTTTTGACAGAGTCTCGCTCTGTCACCCAGGCTAGAGTGCAGTTGCATGATCTTGGCTCAGTGCAACCTCCACCTCCCGCGTTTAAGCAATTCCCCTGCCTCAGCCTCCCAAGTAGCTGGTACTACAGGCATACGCTGCCACGTCCATCTAATTTTTTGTATTTTAGTAGAGACGAAGTTTCACCTTTTTGCCCAGGCTGGTCTTGAACTCTTGAGCTCAGGCAATCTGCCCACCTCAGCCTCCCAAAGTGCTAGGATTACAGGTGTCGTCCAAGCTGGAGTGCAGTGGTGCGATCTCAACTCACTGCAAGCTCCACCTCCTGGGTTCACGCCATTCTCCTGCCTCAGCCACCCAAGTGGCTGGGACTACAAGTGCCTGCCACCACACCCGGCTAATTTTTTTTGTATTTTTAGTAGAGACAGGTTTTCATCATGTTAGCCAGGATGATCTTGATCTCCTGACCTCATGATCTGCCCGCCTTGGCCTCCCAAAGTGCTGGGATTACAGGCATGAGCCACCGTGCCCGGCCCAAAATATTCTTTAAATACAGCAGTGTCTTAGTCCATTTGGGCCACTATAACAAAGCCATAGACTGGGTGGCTTAAAAAACAGACAAAAAAAGAAAAAAGACAGGTTCTTGGCTGGGCCATTGGCTCTCACCTATAATCCCAGCACTTTGGGAGGCCAAGGTGAGTGGATTGCTTGAGGTCAGGAGTTTGGAATTCAAGACTAGCCTTGCCAACATGGCAAAACCCCGTCTCTATAAAAAATACGAAAAAATTAGCCGGGCTGATGGCATGTGCCTGTAGTCCCAGCTACTGGTTAGGCTGAGTGGGGAGGATCACTTGAACCTGGGAAGTTGAGGCTGCGGTGAGCTGTGATGCTGCCACTGTACTCCAGCCCGGGCAATATTGTGAGACCCTGTCTCAAAAAAACAAACAAAGAGACAGGCTCTGTCTACGTTGCCTAGGCTAGGGTACAGTGGCTATTCACAGGCATGACCGTAACACACTGCAGCCTGGAACTCCTGGACTCCTGTCCCAGCAGTAGCTTGAGACTACAGGTGCATGCCACTACACGTGGCTAACAACAGACGTTTATTTCTCACAGTTCTGGAGGCTAGAAGTCCAATAGCAAATGCAGTGTCTCCTAAGGGCGCTCTTCCTGGTTTGCGAACGCCATCTGCTCCTTGTATCCTCAAATGGTAAAGAGAGAGAGAGATGGATCATCTGTCTTGTGACTCTTTTATAAGGGAACTAATCCCATAATAAGAGCTCTGCACTAATGACCTCATTATCTGCCAAAGGACCCCCTCCAAATCCCATCACAACGGGGATATAGGAATGTGAGGAGACACACAACCCTTCAGTACATAACAAACAGATCAACAAATCCTTTCTCTTCCACTCGGAAAAAAAATTTCTTATATCATATATTTTATAGTTTTATATTAATGTATATATTACATTATATTTTCCATATATTTTGTAATGAGTGTCCTTGCTTCTTGATAAATTCAGTACAGCCTGAAACACGTGGACAATACACCAGGCACAAGAGCCAGGACTCGCTTTTGACTTTAATCAGGTCAGGGTTGCCTCTGTGTTTGACATTGGAAGGTCACTGGAAACAGTGATAATAATAACACTACAGTCTTTCTACTTGATAGTTACATTTTTTCATCTTAATGTTTCATAATCATTCCTTAGTGTAAATAAGAAATCAGCTTGTCCTTCAGGCTCCGCATTTAATTCAATTATCAACACATGGATACTTTTATCTCAATATTTTTCTTTAATGTTTCACATTTTTCTTGTGGAATGGCAAGAGCAAAAGTTAAAGTAAGACAGATAATGTGAGATGTAACAATACCTCCCATTTTGTTTATTCAACCTATCTCCACTGTAATGGTTGCTTCATATTGTAGTTAAGGCAATCATCCTTTTTATTTTTTAACTTACTGTAAAAATAATGTCCTTTGAGCCATTAAATATCCTGAATGTGCTAAAATCATGCTTCCTGGCCCTACGTGGTATGTTGCAATGGTGCGTGCCTGTAGTCCCAGCTACCTGGAAGCTGAGGCAAGAGAATCATTTGAACTCAGGAGGCCGAGGCTGCAGCGGCTTAAAAAGACTGGGTGGCTTAAAAAACAGACTTAAAAAAAAAAAAAAAAAGAGGCCGGGCGCGGTGGCTCAAGCCTGTAATCCCAGCACTTTGGGAGGCCGAGACGGGCGGATCACAAGGTCAGGAGATCGAGACCATCCTGGCTGACACGGTGAAACCCCGTTTCTACTAAAAAGTACAAAAAAATAGCTGGGCAAGGTGGCGGGCGCCTGTAGTCCCAGCTACTTGGGAGGCTGAGGCAGGAGAATGGCGTGAACCCGGGAGGCGGAGCTTGCAGTGAGCTGAGATCAGGCCACTGCACTGTAGCCTGGGCGACAGAGCGAGACTCTGTCTCAAAAAAAAAAAAAAAGAAAGAAAAAGGACAGGGTCTTGGCTGGGCCATTGGCTCTCACCTATAATCCCAGCACTTTGGGAGCTGAGATGGCGCTACTGCACTCCAGCCTGGGCAGCAGAGTGACATTCTGTCTCAAAAAAACAAACAAACAAACAAAAAAGGGCGATTGTTTAGAACAAGAGATCGCTCTAAAATCTTTTTTTTTTTTTCTTCAATTTAAGGGTCTTTCTAATTGATAGGATTCATCTTTTGGCCACTGATGGTTAGAATTTCCCATGCTGTACTCATTCCAATAGTGACTCAATTCAATAAGCTTCTTCATGGAAAACTTAGAGGTAGTTTTCCTGGTTTAGTGTAACTTTTTACCATGTAAACTGGGTGTTTCCTGGAGAGGAAATCAAAGAGGCAGTCCTGATGATCAAACCCCCTCACTTCAAGAAATTCATTCCCAGGAATAGGCTAAGATGGCAAAAGACTTGTTGCCACAGAAGGTTAAGGATGGTGCTTGTGCACACAATACCTCTAGTATCCCACAAATTTGTGGAGGGCCACCAGTCAGGGACCCATTAATCTATGACACCTGGTAGGTCCTCCTGGGCTTGGACTTCCCCAGGACGAACCAGGAAATAAGAGTTGAGATGACAAAAGACTCTTACGGATTGGAACAAAGAGTGTGCTGGTTAAAACCTTACATGTCTCCAGGTTCTCAGCCATTTTTAGATTGGCCACCGGACATGCCCCAAAAATGACACCTTTCAGATGGTGGAGAGCGAGAGTATTCCCACTCGGTCACAAGTCAAATTCTCAGGGACCTAAAACAAGATGAGGCTTTTTATTTTGGGGACCGACAACGAAGTTTATCTAAATGGATGCCAGTGTGGTCAGAACCACAAAACTGACCAGCGTGCAGCGCCAACTGCAACAACGGGCTTACGGGGGTTTCAGGCCAGGTTCTCCCCCTCCTGGTATCTCTCTTTAGGACGGGACAACACAGAAAGACAGTGGCAAATGACAAGACTATTTCTGGGAGGAAAGGGGTCAGACAATATGAATATTCATACCAAAAATATCCAGAGTCTCTATACCCAACTAGTCACACAAATCTTTTTCTCCCATTTGTAAATCAAAGAAAATGACGGAGGTAAGTCTCAATGTTTGAGGAGGCTTACTTGCCAAAGTTAAGGACACTCCCAGGAAAGACCTTAGGTCCACAGGAAAAACTGTGGTCCATGCTTTTTCCAAAGAGAGTCTAAGGGGTCTCAATATTTAAAAGGAAAAGGGAGGGTATTGGAGAGAGAAGAAGTAATTTTTTTTTTTTTTTTTTAGACAGAGTCTCACTCTGTCGCCCAGGCTGGAGTGCAGTGCCGCGATCTCAGTTTACTGCAAGCTCCGCCTCTCGGGTTCAGGCCATTCTCCTGCCTCAGCTTCCCCAGTAGCTGGGACTACAGGTGCCCGCCACCACGCCAGGCTAATTTTTTGTATTTTTAGTAGAGACGGAGTTTCACCGTGTTAGCCAGGATGGTCTCGATCTCCTGACCTCATGATCCGCCCACCTTGGCCTCCCAGAGTGCTGGGATTACAGGCGTGAGCCACCACGCCCAGCCAAGAGAAGAAGTAATTTTTAAAAGGGTGTGCATAGGTAAAAGGCAAGTGCCTGTATCCTTTTGAGTCTTTGATCAACCTTTCTTCCTTTCTTTTTTTTTTTTTTTTTTTTTTTTTGAGACAGAGTCTTGCTCTGTCACCCAGGATGCAGTGGACTGGCACAATCTCGCCTCACTGCAACCTCTGCCTGCTGGGTTCAAGTGATTCTCCTGCTTCAGCCTCCCAAGCAACTGAGATTACAGGCATGTGCCATCACACCCAGCTAATTTTGTATTTTTAGTAGAGACGGGGTTTCTCCATGTTGGTCAGGCTGGTCTCGAACTTTCAACCTCAGGTGATCAGCCCGCCTTAGCCTCCCAAAGTGCTGGGTTTACAGGCAGGAGCCACTGTGCCTGGCTGTACCTATCCTTTTTCATAGGAGAGGGAGGACATGGGAATGTAGACAATTCTTTTGAAGGGCAGTAAATGATAATTAGGGAGAATGAATGGACAAGGGGAATAAAAATTAATTTGCAAATGATTCTGTTTGGATTTTGAATGAGCCTCAGAGGCATGCATTAATCTTGTGTAAAAGTTCATCCAGATATAGTTTGGTGCAAAAGTAATTGCAGTTTTGGACCATGAATTTTAAATCATTATACCTACACTCAAACACATCTTTATTAATCAAAATAGGAACCATTACAATCAACACATTTTTGTCAATGACAAATAAGTTTGTTTATTTCCGCAGCATAAAAATCCATGCTTCAGGGCCAGGCGTGGTGGCTCATGCCTGTCATCTCAGCACTTTCGGAGGCCAAGGTGGGTGAATCACCTGAGGTTGGGAGATTGAGACCAGCCCGACCAACATGGAGAAACCTCGTCTCTACTAAAAATACAAAATTAACCTGGCGTGGTGGCGCATGCCTGTAATACCAGCTACTTGGGAGGCTGAGGCAGGAGAATCGCTTGAACCCAGGAGGCAGAGGTTGCAGTGAGCCGAGATCACATCATTGCACTCCAGCCTGGGCAACAAGAGCGAAACTCCATCTCAAAAAAAAAAAAAGTCCGTGATTCTTAGAAAGCATTTTCTGCATCCTGCTGGTTGTGGAAGCATTTTCCCTGCAAAAAGTTGTCGAGATGCTTTAAGAAGTGGTAGTCAGTTGGCAAGAAGTCAGGGTAATGCGGTAAATGCAACAAAACTTTATAGCCCAATTTGTTCAACTTTTGAAGCGTTGGTTGTGCGACGTGTGGTCGGGCATTGTCATGGAGATTCGGACCCTTTCTGTTGATCAATGCTGGCTGTAGGCGTTGCAGTTTTTGGTGCAGTTCATCAATTTTGTGAGCATACTTCTCAGACGTAATAGTTTCACAAGGATTCAGAAAGCTGGAATGGATAAAAAAAATAGATGTTTGGCTGGGGCTGGATCATGGGAGGCAGGACTAGATTGCAGCTCTGGACAGAGCAGTGTGCGGAGGCTTGCACTGTGAATTTTAGCTCCAGATCCACTGGAAGAACAGACCAGCAATCCTGAGAGAACCCACAGACCCTTTGAAGGAAGTGGACTGCTCCTGCAGGACCTGTGAGACACCCCAAATACGGTGAGCGCCCCAACTGCAGAAGAGGAAAAGGGAGACCCCCTCTCCTGAACACACACCCCCACTGGAGAAGCTGAAGGTCTGTTTACAGGAGAAGTTCCCGACTTTACCTGGAGCTGAGTCAAGTTAGAGCCAAGCCCAGTGAAACACAGGGGTAGAGGAAGGAGCAGAAAGGCCCTGGTAGCTCACTGGGTCCCGAAGCAGCCCATTCCTGCCCAGCACGATAGGGATCTATTAGGAGGGTGGCCAGAGGAGCAGGTGAGAGGTGAAGCCAGCTGGACTTCTGGGTCAAGTGGGGACTTGGAGAACTTTTTTGTCATACAAGAGGATTGTAAAATGGACCAATCAGCACTCTGTAGCTAGGATTGTAAAATGCACCAATCAGTGCTCTGTAGCTAGCTAGTGGTTTGTAAAATGCACCAATCAGTGCTCTGTAAGAACACACCAATCAGCGCTCTGTAGCTAGCTATAGGTATGTAAAATGGACCAATCAGCACTCTGTAAAATGGACCAATCAGCGCTCTGTAAAATGGACCAATCAGTAGGATGTGGGTGGGGACAAATAAGGAAGTAAAAGCTGTCCCACCACCCCAACCAGCAACAGCAACCCCCTCGGGTCCCCTTCCAAGCTGCGGAAGCTTTGTGTCCTCAAAATAAATCTTACTGCTGCTCACTCTTTGGGTCCGTGCCACCTTTAAGAGCTGTAACACTCATGGTGAAGGTCTGTGGCTTCATTCTTGAAGTCAGCGAGACCAAGAACCCACTGGAAGGAACCAACGCCGGACACCCAGGCGGTAAAACTCCACAGGGAGAAGGGGTTCTGTAGCTGAACTTAGTAACAATTTGAACCGGGCGAGAAGCCTCCTGGCCAGAACCGAATGCGGTGGCGGTAGGGTGCGAATCTGACCGACTTCACAGGCGGAGGAGGAACTAAAGCCCAATTCTTTCACAGCTGGGAGGTGGGAAGCCATGGGCAAGTTTTCAAGCCCATCTTACCCTCCACCTGGAAACAGACTTGGGGCTATTGCAGGGGACACGGTGGGAGTGAGACTGGCCCTTCAGTTTGCGTGGCAGCTGGGTGAGGCCTGTTATTGCCCGTCTTCCCCACTTCCCTGACAACCTGCATGGCTCAGCAGAGACGGCCATAATCCTCCTAGGTACACAAGTCCAGTGACCTGAGAACTCCACCTCCAACCCCTACAGCAGCTGCAGCAAGAACCGCCCAAGAAGAGTCTGAGCTCAGAAGTGCCTAGCCTTGACCCCACCTGATGGTCCTTCCCTACCCACCCTGGTAGCAGAACACAAAGGGCATATAATACTGGGAGTTCCAGGACGCTGCCTACCACTGGTCCGTCTCCACACTGCTACAGTTGATGCTTTCTGGAAAGCGCCACCTCCTAGCGGGAGGCCAACCAGCACAAAAATAGAGCATGAAACCACCAAAGCTAAGGACCCTCCTGGAGTCCACCGCACTCCCCCGCCACCTACACTGGAACAGGTGCTAGTATCCGTGGCTGGGAGACCCATAGACGGTTCACATCACAGGACTCTGTGCAGACACTCCCCAGTACCAGGCCAGGAGCCTGGTAGACTCGCCGGGAGGCTAGACCCAGAAGAGAGACAACAATCACTACAGTTCGGCTCACAGGAAGCCACATCCACAGGAAAAGGGGGAGAGTACTACCTAAAGGGAACACCCCGTGGGACAAAAAAATCTGAACAACAGCCTTCAGCCCTAGACCTTCCCTCTGACAGAGCCTACCCAAATGAGACAGAACCAGAAAACCAACCCTGGTAATATGATAAAAGAAGGCTCGTCAACACCCCCCAAAAATTGCACTAGTTCACTAGCAGTGGCTCCAAACCAAGAAGAAATCCCTGATTTGCCTGAAAAATAATTCAGGATGTTAGTTGTTAAGCTAATCAGGGAGGGACCAGAGAAAGGCAAAGCCTTATGCAAGGAAATCCAAAAGTTGATACAAGAAGTGAAGGGAGAAATATTCAATGAAATAGATCGCTTAAAGAAAAAACAATAAAAAATTCAGGAAACTTTGGACACACTTTTAGAAATGCAAAATGCTCTGCAAAGTCTCGGCAATAGAACTGAACAAGTAGAAGAAAGAAATTCAGAGCTCAAACACAAGGTCTTCCAATTAACCCAATCCCACAAAGACAAAGAATTATAAGAAAATATAAACAAAGCCTCCAAGAAGTCTGGGATTATGTTAAATGACCAAACTAAGAAAAATCGGTGTTCCTGAGGAAGGAGATAATTCTAAAAGCTTAGAAAACATATTTGGGGGGATAATCGAGGAAAACTTTCCCAGTCTTGCTATAGACCTAGACATCCACATACAGGAAGCACAAAGAACACCCGGAAAATTCATCGCAAAAAGATCTTCGCCTATGCACATTGTCATCAGGTTATCCAGAGTTAAGATGAAGGAAAGAATCTTAAGATCTGTGAGACAGATGGAAGCACCGGGTAACCTATAAAGGAAAACCTATCAGATTCACTGCAGATTTCTCAGCAGAAACCCTACAAGCTAGAAGGGATTGGAGCCCTATCTTCAGCCTCCTCAAACAAAATAATTATCAGCCAAGAATTTTGTATCCAGTGAAACTAAGCATCATATATGAAGGGAAGATACAATTGTTTCCAGACAAATGCTGAGAGAGAATTCGCCATTACCAAGCCACCACTACAAGAACTGCTAAAAGAAGCACTAAATCTTGAAACAAGTCCTGAAAACACTTCAAAACAGAATCTCTTTAAAGCATACATCACATAGGACCTGTAAAACAAAAATACAAGTTCAAAAACAAAAACAAAAAACAAAACTAAGTACGCAGGCCAACAAAGAGCATGATGAATGCAATGGTACCTCACACTTCAATACTAACTTGAATGTAAATGACCTAAATGCTCCACTTAAATGATACAGATGGCCGGACATCTGTATCTTTGGGATACATCTTTGGGAGGCTGAGGTGGATAGAGGGAATGTTGAACACCTGAGGTCAGGAGTTCAAGACCAGCCTGACCAACATGGTGAAACCCCGTCTCTACTAAAAATACAAAAATTAGCCGGGCTTGGTGGCACACACCTGCAATCTCAGCTACTTGGGAGGTTGAGGCAGGAGAATCTTGAACCCAGGGGGCGGAGGTTACACTGAGCCGAAATTATGCCATTGCACTCCAGCCTGGGCAACAAGAGCAAAACTCCATCTCAGAAAAAAAAAAAAGAAAGAAAGAAAGAAAAAAAGATACAAAACAGCAGAATGGATAAGAACTAACCAACCATCTGCTTTCTTCAGAAGATTCACCTAACACGTAAGGACTCACATAAACTTAAAGTAAACGGGTGGGAAAAGGCACTTCATGGAAATGGACACCAAAAGAGAGCAGGGGTAGTTATTCTTATATCAGACAAAACAAACTTTAAAGCAACAGCAGTTAAAAGAAACAAAGAGGGCCGGACTCGGTGGCTCACACCTGTGTTTCTGGCACTTTGGAAGGCCGAGGTGGGTGGATCACCTGAGGTCAGGAGTTTGAGACCAGCCTGGCCAACATGGTGAAACCCCATCTCTACTAAAAATACAAAAATTAGCCGGGTGTGGTGTTGCATGCCTGTAATCCCAGCTACTTGGAAGGCTGAGACAGGAGAAACTCTTGAACCCTAGAGGCGGAGATTGCAGTGAGCCGAGACTGCACCACTGCACTCCAGCCTGGGTGACAGAGTGAGATTCCATCTCAAAAAAAAAAAAAAAAAAAAAAATTAGCTGGGTGTGGTGGTGCACGCCTGTAGTCCCAGCTACTCAGGAGGCTGAGGCAGGAGAATCGCTTAAACCTGGGAGACAGAGGTTGCAGTGAGACAAGATTGTGCCACTGTACTCCAGCCTAGGCAACAGAGCAAGACAAGACTCTGTTTCCAAAAAAAAAAAAGAGGAATGAATTAATGGCATTTGCAGTGACCTGGACGAGATTGGAGACTTTTTTTTTTTTTGAGATGGGGTTTTGCTCTTGTTGCCCAGGCTGGAGTGCAGTGGTGCAATATCAGCTCACTGCAACCTCCACCTCCCGGGTTCAAGCAATTCTCCTGCCTCAGCCTCCCGAGTAGCTGGGATTACAGGAATGTGCCACCACACCTGGCTAATTTTGTATTTTTAGTAGAGATGGGGTTTCTCCATGTTGGTCAGGCTGGTCTCAAACTCCCAACCTCAGGTTATCCAGCCACCTCAGCCTCCCAAAGTGGTGGGATTAAAGGCATGAGCCACAGCGCCTGGCCTCTGGAGACCATTATTCTCAGTGAATTAACTCAGGAATGGAAAATCAAACATTGTGTCTTCTCACTTATATGTGGAAACTAAGCTGTGAGGATGCAAAGGCATAAAAGAAAGACACAATGGACTTCGCAGGCTCAGGGGGGCAGGGTGGGAAAAGAGTGAGGGATAAAAGACCACAAATTGGGTGCAGTGTATACTGCTCGGGTGATGGGTGCAGCAAAATCTCACAAATCACCGCCAAAGACTTACTCATGTAACCAAACACCACGTGTTCCCCAATAATCTATGGAAATTTAAAAAAATAATTAAAAAGAAAGAAAGAAAGCTGTAGTGGATCAGACTGGCAGCAGACCACCAAACAGTGACCATGACCTTTTTTGGGGGGCAAGTGTGGCTTTGAGAAGGGCTTTGGAGTTTCTTCTTGGTCCAGCCACTGAGCTAGTTATCACCAGTCATTGTATAAAATCCACTTTTCTTTCTTTTCTTTTCTTTTCTCTTTTCTTTTCTTTTCTTTTCTTTTCTTTTCTTTTCTTTTCTCTTTTGTTCTCTTTTCTTTTCTTTTTTTAAGATGGAGGTTTGCTCTTGTTGCCCAGGTTGGAGTGCAATGGCTCGATCTGGGCTCACTGCAACCTCCACCTCCTGGGTTCAAGTGATTCTCCTGTCTCAGCCTCTTGAGTAGCTGGGACTACAGGTATGAGCCACCACGCCTGGCTAATTTTGTATTTTTAGTAAAGACAAGGTTTCTCCATCTTGGTCAGGCTGGTCTGGAACTCCTGACCTCAAGTGATCTAAAATCCAATTTTTACTGTCATAATTTGATTGAGAAATGGTTCACCACTGTTGCATAGAATAAGCAAAGATGACACTTCAAAACAACAATTTTTTTTATTATTTTTATTTTCCCTGAGCTCAAGAGGCACCCACTTATTGAGCTTTTTCACCTTTCCAACTTACTTCAAATACCGAATGACCATAGAATGTTTGACGTTGAGTTCTTCAGCAACCTCTCAGAGGCCACCCACCTCGGCCTCCCAATGTGCTGGGATTACACGCATGAGCCACCATGCCCAACCCATAATCACATTTATTTAAGAATGAATTCCAATATCAAATTGCAAATTCCAACAATGCAAAAACTGCAACTACTTTTGCACCTAGTAATTCAAACATCCCTAGGTCTGAAATGAGATTCAGTAAGGGGTTTAGAAGGCAATTGTGTTTCTTTTGATAAGAAGCTTTCTTAGTGTAGATAAGAAAATTTCAGAGAGAGTCCCTCTGTGCCCTTTGGGGGACAGGAGGGGAGAAAGAATGAGACAAGATTAGAGGGTCCTTGATTCTGGGGCTCATTCCTGAGGCATTTAGATTTTCAGATATACTCAGCATGTCCAAGTGCCATATTTTAGAGAATCATTTCTGCATTTCTGCATACGAACATCACTTTTCCCATATTCTGATGCCTCCTCTTCCCTGGAGGATTCCTCTGCTGTGTCCCTGCTTAGCTTTAGTTTTTGTTTTTTTATAGGGCTGGCCTAAGACTGAGCTAGTGTTAGAAACAAGTTTTGGTGCCACAAAAGAAATAGCACTCGAACAGAAATTTTCTCAGCAAGGCAAATTTACTTCTGCAGAAGGGTGCAGCTTGCATCGGTCACTATCGCAAGAGCACACGGAACAGGATAGGGCAGGCATTTTTACCCCTAATGAAATAGGTTCCTACTGCTGTGTTCTTTCTTCATTGACTG
This sequence comes from Macaca fascicularis, assembly GCF_037993035.2. NCBI lineage: Eukaryota > Metazoa > Chordata > Mammalia > Primates > Cercopithecidae > Macaca > Macaca fascicularis. Next base: position 3,478,683 of record NC_088386.1, read on the forward strand.
GGGTTGGACTGTACAGTCTAAACTAACCCAATTGGCCAATGTTTGAAATTGAACACAGCTTTCCAGGTGGGAAGGGGAAGGCTATCCATTAGGCATGTCTAGGCATATCTGAAGGCATATCAAGGCTTCTCAGGGCATGTCAGGGCACAGCAAGGGTGGGAAGGGTTGGTTAAGCACTGGTAACTATAGAAACTAGAGAAACAAAGAACTGGAAGAACAGGGTATTAAAACCTTTTGAAGAGGAATTTATCATCTCTGCAAATTTTCCCCTCTAGATTTTATAGTTGTTTCTCTTCAAAATGCCTTAGCATATCTCAGCTCTGTTGTTCTTCTTGGGCATCTAGAAGGAAGAGTTTATCTGAATAAGCTGGGGGTGAACTAAGGGAGGTTTTGGTGAGAGCTGTTTCTATAATCTTTGCACTAAACCACGAATACAGTATATGATACAGCATACTACAAGAATGAGCACACCTATAATGATCACAAGGGAGGTGAGTACTGAGGTCATAATTCCTTTCCATTTTCCTAACATTTTTCCATGAGGCTTGTAAAGGGGTCATTTATTCTAGAATTTTTAGCTAACTAATTTGATAAGGAGGTAAGGCCTTGTAAAGCTTTTGTTATTGTTCCATTGGGGATGATGTTATTAGGAATAAAAGTACAACATTGGACTCCAATCATGACACAAACCCCAACTTTTTCAGCTAATACCACGTCAAGGGCTATTCTATTTTCCCAGACCATTTAGCTGGTAGGGCCTAATTGTTCAACTCTTCCTTTCATAGCATCTCTAGTATAATTAACAAAGTGTTGTTGAATTCAGGATTTGAATTCATCTGGTATCCCTCATGGTACTCTGATAGGATCTATACAAAACATGAGGATCAAAGGATCCATGAGAGACATCTCTCTTTTTACAATATTCTGTTTCCAACTTTCTTGGTTGACGAAATGCCAGGTGAAAGGGATAGCCAATTGGATTAGAGCGTAAGTGCTGCTCCAGTTACTTGGCAGAGTACCCAGCAATAGTCCCCCGCAATACCACCACACATTTGCTCGGGGATGAACAAGGGCAGACTGATTGGTAAGCTCTTGAAAGGGCTTGGTTTCAATGAACCCTGTTAAGTCTCCAAGGAATTCTAACATATCCCCCTGCCGTGAAAGGCACGAGGTGAAGTTAACATCAGGGGCTGGAGGTCTGATGGCCCTCAGGGCTGACCCACAGGGCTCTTGACCTCAGGGAACAGCAGTGAAAGAGTCTTGCATGACTCATCGCCTCCAGCCGTGGGATTCTGGAAGAGAGCTACCGTATAGCTCACGCCCGGTCGGGAAAGGACCACCCAAGTGGAAAGGGGACAATTTGGGTCTCTGACCTGCCTGTCGCACAACCATAACAGTCGCTTTTGTTTAGTGTGTGAACAGAATATTTAATCCATTCCAGCCAAGCATTTGCGTCCTGATACCCTGTTTCAATTGCTATAATTTATTTTAAATCTTTAACCACTACAACAGCTACTTTGGTTTTACCATTGGGTATATAATGAGAAAAGGTTTGGTTAGCAGAGAACTTAGGAGAGGGAGAAGGGGGTGCAGGAGGTAGGGAAGCAATGAAGCACAGTTCAAAGGATCCTATGGGGTCCTTCCCCGACACTTCTGCTCCTATATCATAGAAATGGTTAATGAAGGGGAAGAACTCTGGGGAGCAGAGATGGTAATCTGCGCTGGATTACATTGGTTCAACTGACAGTTGGGAAGGGTAATTCCTTTAGTAAAATGAGTATATGGTTTTAAGAAACTGCAAGTGCTAGCTGGGGCGGTCCACGCTTGTTCTTTAGTATTTCATAGAACATTGGACCAACTTCAGCAGAGAAGCTCTGCTGTAAGAGGACAAGATTCCCAGTTGATACTGGAATCTTTATCAAACTCTTCCCAAACTAACTTATCCCAGTTAACAAATGTCCAATCTGAGGAGAGCCAGGAAGGACAGAGACACTTTTCTGAGGTGGAGGAGATTTGCTTTTGACTTGACAAATCTCCGCCGGGTATAACAAGGCAAGCATCAAAGGTAATAGTTTGGGGTAAGCTTGACTTGGTTACATTAATGATAATAGGACTAGTGATGGTGGCGGGGCGGGGAGGAAAAAAATACAAAATAAGAGGGTTAAACCCGCTTTAGACTTAGTTTGGAAAGAGTTGGTCCTGGAACAATGGTCCATGATTCTGGGAAGGGTGGTGCCCGCTTAACTTGAGTGTGATGAGTCCAGCCCTTCTCGGTGGTCCGAACTGCTGTCTCAGTTGTGAAGAGCATTAAATAAGGTCCTTCCCAAGTGGACTCGAGCTTCCCTTCTTTCCAACTCCTGATGAGGACGTGATCTCTAGGCTGGTGTTGGTGAACTGGAAATTCAAGAGGTGGAGTCTGGGCTAGAATGCCTTGAGTCTCAAGGGAGGAGGGGGCAGAAGACAGACCTAATATATAGTTTTTGAGAAATTGAGTGAGGGTTTTCTTACGCAAAGGCAAATAGGTTTCGGCTGTCCTCCGCTACTGGACAAGCCCAGCAGGCATCTTTAAAATCTATTACTATAAACCACTGGTGGCTGTATGGGATCCTACTGATAATAGTATAAGGATTGGGAACAACAGGGTGTGTAGTTTGTACTATCTGATTAATAGCTCTAAGGTCTTGCACTAACCGATATGACCCGTCTGGCTTCTTTACAGGCAGTATTGGAGTGTTATAGGGAGACATACAGGGTTCAAGAAGCCCATCACAGAGAACACCTTTAATTATAGGTTTTAAATTTACCCTGGCTTCTTTTTTTTTTTTTTTTTTTTGAGACGGAGTCTCGCTCTGTCGCCCAGGCTGGAGTGCAGTGGCGCGATCTCGGCTCACTGCAAGCTCCGCCTCCCGGGTTCACGCCATTCTCCTGCCTCAGCCTCCCGAGTAGCTGGGACTACAGGCGCCCACAACCGCGCCTGGCTAATTTTTTGTATTTTTAGTAGAGACGGGGTTTCACTGTGGTCTCGATCTCCTGACCTTGTGATCCGCCCGCCTCGGCCTCCCAAAGCGCTGGGATTACAGGCGTGAGCCACCGCGCCCGGCCTAAATTTACCCTGACTTCTAAAGGAATTGGGTATTGCTTTCTCTTTACTACTTCCCCAGGGGTTTTTAATTTAACATGAATCAGAGGAATCTGTAACTTTTCTCGATTCCTATCTTTTGACCATACCTTGGGATGAATGTGTTCTTCGTCTGCGGTGGTGAGCGAGTTTAGGGAGGGGGAGAATTTTCCATGATTGATTTGGAGGCCTAAGCCTAATTTTAGCATTAAATCCCTTCCTAATAGATTTGTCCCTGCTTCTGGAATTAACAGAAATTTGATACTAACTGATTGGTTTTTATATTTCACTTGCGTCTCCTACTTACTGGTTCCTTCTCTAAATCCGTATTTTCATTCCTGGGTGTTATGTCTCCCCAATCTTTCTCAGACCCTACGTCCTACCCAGGACAAAGCACTATTGGTTGGCCTAGCAGAGAGGAGCTGAGCCGCTGGCGGGAGTGTGCTGATGGTCCTAGTAGGCCCTGACTGCAGCCAGCCACACCATTGCAGGGACTCTGGTTGCCGTAAACACTGAAGGGCTGAAGTGGGGAATGCCGGGCACAACGGCCCTCCAGAGTGGTCCCTCGGCCAACCTGTCCCAGCCACCCAGCTTGCAGCCGAACGTGCCCTTCTTTCTCTTTCCTCTCCAGCTTCACGGTCATGCCGGGATGGGGTAAAATGACAAGCTTTTATGTACTTTAAACAGTCATGCCACACTGCCAACACAGTTTCCAAAGCATTATAGCCTTCAAAGAGATTCTTTCTTCCTTTTCTAATTTTAAGTTCCCAGGCTTCGCTTTTTGGTGCTCTTCATATGGCCTGGAAAGTGGGGGCCTAGGCTCTTTATAGGTTCTTGCCCCCTGAGTACTTTGCTGTATGGTGGACAGCAGAATTTTTGCCTTCTGATTTTGTTTTTTGTTGTTTTTTCTTCCCTTCTTACATACACTTTTGAGCCTCCCTAAGAAGTTTACTCATGGGACGGTCTTTCCAATTTCCCATCTTTTGTAATTTCTTTGAAATATCCGTCCAACTGTTAGTAACAAAATGAAATTTTAAATTCCCTGCCCAAGAGGATCCTCAAGATCTAGACCAGCATACTTTCTCATTCGTTCCTTTAATCTGTCTAAAAATTCTATGGCCCTTTATCTCTCCCTTGCTCTATATCAAATGCTCAGGTAAGATTCTGGGTTCAGGGTACTGAGTTTTCAATCCCTTTTATTACCATTCCCCTGAGGTCTTGCATATTTTCTTGGTGGGCTGCATTGTTCTTGTCCCACCAGGGGTCTTGGGAGGGGAATGTTGGATCTGCTACAGGAACACTTTGGCCAGGAGGGTGTTCACGTTCCCAGACTACCATAGCAGCTCTACGGATGATGCTTCTCAGCAGCTCTTCTGCTGAGAAGAGGTTGCCTAGCACGGACATTAGCTCAGCCTAAGTGTATAACTGTGGTCCTAGAAATTGGTCAATTTGGTTTGCTACCCCATAAGGGTTGTCTAATAGTGGCGTAAGCTCTCTTTTTAGGTTTTGTACTTCTGAGCTGGTTGAAGGAGCATTTACGAAGCCAATGCCTCCTCCTCCTTGGGGCACCTCCTTCAAGGGGAAGAGAACTGGAGCTGATTCCCTTGAGGTAGAGGGGAAGGGGGAGTTTTTTTACATTTTTTTACATTTCTCTATTTCACATTGAAGTCCCTTTAGGGAAGGGTACTTAGGCTGGTAGTGAGTGGGCTCTTGGGATGATTCCCAAGAGGCAGGGTTAAAAGGACGGGGAACAATGAGGGTAGGAGAAGGGTCTGGGACAGCAGCTGCTTGAGAGGGAGGAAAGTTAGGGGTGTTTAGTGGGGGAAGGTGATTTAGTAGGTCCCAAGGTGTAGATTGCTTGGGGTTAAGAGTTTCGGTTTCCTTAGGGGAAACATTCTCTGGCTTATGCTTATCTTTTAGTGCTTTTATGGGGTAGAGAAGAATAGGTCTTTGTCACCAACACAAGGCTTAATCTATCTCTTCTTGGGAAACTGGACTCTTGTTATCAACATGTTCTATTAGAATTGACAAATCCAATCCTCATTTGACCCAAATTTTGGCCAGAAAACTGAGTTTGAGGACTGGTTCCTGGGTCCAAATAAAACTACATATTTTATCATTTATTGCTTTTTCTTAGGCTTAGTCCTTTTATCTTTCCAATACTTTAACATGAGACCTAGGGGACTATCAAGGGGAATATCATTGCTGTTAGGTTTATCCTTTTTACTCTCTGTCTTACTTGAGGTATTTCCCATCTTGATGGTTTTGGGGTGAGGCTTAACTTCCCCTACTGGACATTTGTTTGTCTTCTCTATTACTGTAGGTTTGTGTAAGGCTCAGTGCCCCCTACTGGATATTTCTCCCCATTCCTTTCTTCCAGAGGCTCAATGTCTCATATTAGGGATTTCTTGCCTTCCTTTTCTCAAGAGACTCAACCCTCCCTAGTGGGGGGCTTCTTGCACTCTTTTCCTTTCATTTTGCCCTCTCTGGCCACTTCCCTGAAGGGAATGTTGGGTCCCTCTTAACACTGGCGGGTCAGTTTAAACCCCTGACAGGACCCTCAAAAGGCCACCATCTGAGGTGACCATGGAACCACAGATTGAACTCACTCACTCCACACACTAGTAGTGCTTATTCACACACTTTCAGCTTTCAAACTCCAAGATGTCCCAACAACCAAGGAAATACTTTGTCACCCCAGCGAGATTTCTCTTTTTTTTTAGAGACAGATTCTCACTTTGTCACCCAGCCTGGAGTGCAGTGGTACAGTCTCAGCTCACTGCAAGCTCTGCCTTGTGGGTTCACACCATTCTCCTGCCTCAGCCTCCCGAGTAGCTGGGACTACAGGCGCCCACCACCACGCCTGGCTAATTGTTGTATTTTTAGTAGAGACAGGGTTTCACCATGTTAGCCAGGATGGTCTTGATCTCCTGGCCTCATGATCTGCCCATCTCAGCCTCCCAAAGTGCTGGGATTACAGGCATGAGCCACTGCCCAGGCCCGCCCCAGCAACATTTCTTACCTTGGTCTGTGCACAGAGTTACCTGGTCACCATGATATATGATGATCTTTTTAATTTTTTCCCCCAAGTTGTTGGTCTGTTTTTTCCTGTGTTGCTGAGAGTCTGGGTTTATTCATCACACTGGGTGGGTCTCGATTCCTTACCCCTGAGGCCACCTCAATGAGGCAGCAGGGCACACCTCCTCACAGGAGAGGACCGAACCCTTCCCCAGAGGAGAATGGGAATCCTGGACGAGCCCCCAAATTTGTTAGAAACAAGTTTCAGTGCCACAAAAGAAATAGTGCTTGAACAGAAATTTTCTCAGCAAGGCAACTTTACTTCCACAGAAGTGTGCAGCTTGTGCCAGCCATGATTGCAAGAGCACACCGAGTGGGGTAGGGCAGGGGTTTTTATCCCTAATGCAATTGGTTCCTACTGCTGTGTCCTTTCTTCATTGGCTGGGGTTGGACCACACAGTCTAAACTGACCTGATTGGCTTGTGTTTGAAATTGAACACAGCTATCTAGGTGGGAAGGAGAAGGCTATCCTTTATGATGCAAGGCATGTCTAAGCTTGTCAGGGCATGTCAGAGTGCAGCAAGGGCAGGATGGGTCATTTACAGCCTGGGTAACTATAGAAACTAGAGAAACAAAGAACCGGAAGAACAGGGAATTAAAAACTTTTGAAGAGGAATTTATCATCTCTGACACTAGGAAGGTCAAAAGGCAGTTAACCAATGTCTGCATTAGTGGTGTTACAACAAAAATGTGGGTGTAAATCAAAAATAAAATTCTAAGTCCTCCAACTGACTGAAGGGAGTCCCCTCTCCACCAAGGGGACCCAAAGAAATCTGAAAAACTAGTTCAGGCTGTGACAGGAACGGGAGGTTTCAACTTGCCTCATTATACTCTCCTTCTCTTCCAATTCAGGTGCAACTGACCAGCATTAACATCGAAATAGAGATCATAAGACTGACAAAACAGATTATTTGTAGCAAGAAGACAGCAAATTCCAACCTGACTCTAGTATATCATCACATGACAAAGAAGGAAATGAAAATATTTTACCTCAAAATATATTTCTTTGCCATACTTTGTGATGACCCTGCAAAGCCATATTTTGCAGGGAGAAATTTGCATCTGTGAAGAATCTCTGTTAATATAACAAAATTTTTTCCCCTTGCAGGTCCTCCCAATCCTGAAGAGAGTAACTGAGAGTTTAGCACCCTTTAAAGGTCTAAATAAGAAACATTTGGCCAGGCACAGTGGCTCATGCCTGTAATCCCAGCACTCTGGGAGGCCAAGGCAATTGGATCGCTTGAGGTCAGGAGTTTGAGACCAACCTGGCCAACATGGTGAAATCCCGTCTCTACTAAAAATACAAAAATCAAACAAACAAACAAACAAAAAAACACCATTTGCCATCTGTCTTTAAGGGTGACCACCTATGTAGACTTCATCTATACAGTAAAAACCTTGTTCTCCACAATCCCTGATCTTAATCCAAACAGTCCTTTCTATTGATTCCAGGTCTTTAGAAAATCACTTCTTTTTCTGGGGGAGGGGGGTTGGAGGGAACAGGGTCTCGCTATGTTGCCCATGCTGGAGTACAGTGGCATGATCATAGCTCAGTGAAGCCTCAATCTGGTCTCCAGTGAGCCCCCACCACCCCCAGCCTCATGAGTAGTTAGGACTATAGACATGCACCAACATGCTGGGCTAAATTTTTTTTTTTTTTTTTTTTTTTTTTTTAGTAGAGAGGGTTTCACCATGTTGCCCAGCCTGGTCTCAATCTCTTGGGCTTTAGGGATCCTTCCACCTTGGCATCCCAAAGTGCTGGAGTTACAGGCATATGCCAACATGCCTGGCTAGATAATCACTTAACTCTTTCAACCAATTGCCAATCAGAAAATCTTTTATTCTGGCTGGACACAGTGGTTAATGCCTATAATCCCAGCACTTTGGGAGGCTGAGGCAGGTGGATTACTTGAGCCCAGGAGTTCAAGACCAGCCTGGCAACATGGCGGAAGCTTGTCTCTACTGAAAATACAACAACAACAAAAAATTAGCCAGGCATGGTTACAAGCGCCTGCAGTCCCAGTTACTAGAGAGGAGGAGATGGGAGGATCACCTGAGTCCAGGAGATTGAGGTTGCAGCGAGCCATCATCACATCACTGCACTCCAGCCTGGGCAATGGAGTAAGACCCTGCCTCAACAACAACAAAAAGAAAATCTTTGAATACACCTATAACCTGTAAGCACCCCTTCCCCTGCTTCCGAGTTTTTCTGCCTTTCCAGACTGAACTAATGTATACATCACATGTACTGATTGATGTCATCTGTCTCCCTAAAACATATACAACCAAGCTATAGTTCAACCACCTTGGGCACATGTTCTCAGGACCACTTGAGACTGTGCCTCAGGCCATCGTTACTCATATTTTCCTCAGAATAAACCTGTTAAATACTTTACAGAGTCTGGGCTAGGTGCGGTGGCTCACACCTGTAATCCCAGCACTTTGGGAGGCCAAGGCAGACAGATCACCTGAGGTCAGGAGTTTGAGACCAGTCTGGCCAACATGGCAAAACCATGTCTCTACTAAAAATACAAAAATAGGCCAGGCGAGGTGGCTCACGCCTATAATCCCAGCACTTTGGGAGGCTGAGGTGGGTGGATCATGAGGTTAGGAGATTGAGACCATCCTGGCTAACATGGTGAAACCCCATCTCTACTAAAAATACCAAAAAAAAAAAAAAAAAAAATTAGCTGGACGTGGTGGCAGGCACCCATAGTCCCAGCTACTTGGGAGGCTGAGGCAGAAGAATGGTGTGAACCCAGGAGGCAGAGCTTGCAGTGAGCCAAGATTGCACCACTGCACTCCAACCTGGGCAACAGAGCAAGACTCCGTCTCAAAAAAATAAAAATAAAAATACAAAAATTAGCCAGGCGTGGTGGCAGGCACCTGCAATCCCAGCTACTCAGGAGGCTAAGGCAGGAGAATCACTTGAACCCAGGAGGCAAAAGTTGCAGTGAGCTGAGATGGCGCCACCGCACTCCAGCCTGGGTGACAGAGGAGACTTTGTCTCAAAAAATAAAAAAATAAAAAAATTTACAGAGTTTGGCTTTTTTTTTTTTTTGAGATCGAGTCTCACTCTGTTGCCCAGGCTGGAGTGCAGCGGCACCCTCTCGGGTCACTGCAACCTCTGCCATACAGATTCAAGGGATTCTTATGCCTCAGCCTCTCCTGTAGCTGGGACTACAGGTCCATGCTGCCACATCTGGCTAATTTTTGTATTTTTAGTAGAGACGGGGTTTTACCATGTTGGCCAGACTGGTCTCGAACTCCTGACCTCAAGTGATCTGCCAGCCGCAGCCTCCCAAGTTGCTGGGATTACAGGCGTGAGCCACTGTGCCTGGCCAAGTTTGGCTTTTTTTGTCAACATAGGTACTCGGGTATATAAAAATATTATGGTAAGAAAACAAGCCAGGCACGGTGGCTCATGCCTGTAATCCCAGCATTTCAGGAAGCTGAGGTGGGAAGACTGATTGAGCATAGAAGTTCAAAACCAGATTGGGCAACATATCAAGACCCCATCTCTACAAAAAATACAAAAATTAGCCAGGCATGGTGGCACATGTCTGTAGTCCCAGCTACTTGGAGGCTGAGGTAGGAGGGTCACCTGAGCCCAACAGTGAGCCATGATCATGTCACTGCACTCCAGCCTGGGCAACAGAGTGAGACCTTGTCTCAAAAAAGAAAAAAGGAAGGAAGGAAGGAAGGAAGGAAGGAAGGACAGGAAGGAAGGAAGGAAGGAAGGAAGGAAGGAAGGAAGGAAGGAAGGAAGGGAGGGAGGGAGGGAGGGAGGGAGGGAGGGAGGGAGGGAGGGAAAGGAAGGAAGGAAGGAAGGGAGAAAGAAAAAGGAAGGAAGGAAGAAAGAAAGGAAGAAAGAAAGAAAGGAAGAGAGAAAGAAAGAAAGAAAGAAAGAAGAGAAAGAAAGAGAGAGAAATAACAAAGTATACCCAAATACTAAAAAGCAGTACTGCCATCTCTAGAGCCGTCTGCCCCCAGCCTATTGTGAGAGGAGGTCAGCTTCCTGGGAGGCGTGTGTCAGGGCAGTGTAAATGGTCTGGCTGGCTACCTGGGCATTTCCTATTCCACATCCAAAGGAGGTTGCAGTGGCCCCTGAGCCTGTTTTTGGATGGCCTTGTTCCTGAAGGGGCTGGACCGCAACTCATGGCTTTGCTGCCCCCAGGTATGGTCAGTAGAAGCAGCCAGGCTGCAGGGAGCATTAGGGGATTTGTCATACAAAGCCTTGTAGGAGGAGCAGGGAATAGGCCTGATGTAAGTCTCTGAGCCTGGGGAAAGTGTCCATAGGGCTTCTATAGGACTGCAGGGCCTCTGTGTCCAGGAATGGGATCACATTCCAACTGTTGTGTGTACCTGAGGCCACAAGGCCACCAAGAGTCAAAAGGGACCAGGCTGAGCAGCTGAGAAGGTCCCTGGAATCTACAGGCATGGGTGTGAGACCCAGCCCTGCTGCCTGTCTGGGCTGTGCTGAGTCTCGATGCTAACTGATGTACCACTCACGGTGTGGCTGGCACTCAGCATGGTGAGCTCTGATAGCCCAGCCTTTCCTGCCTTCCTAGAAATCCCCAACCTCAGTGCTCCTGCTGTGCCTCTCTAGGTTATCCCGGGCTCGGCCCAATCACGTAACAGCCAATGGTCCTTCTCCAGCCTGATCTCCTCAGGAACAGCTTTGCTTTTCATTCACAGGCTCAGTGGACCCCGATGTCTCTAGGTAGCTGGCCTGTTCCACCTGCCCTGGGCCCATGAATCCCACCGCAGTGTCAACCTATATGGCAGGCTCTTCAAACATGGCTTTGCAGGACATGAAATCTTGATGTGACCTGGTAGCTCCAAAATAGAGAGTATCTGGCCCAGTGTCAGACAGCTAACTAGTAGCAGAATTAGAAGAGAAACCAGGTCCCAAATTCCCAGGGATTAATCAGACATAGAGTATAGGTATAACAACGCTCCCTGCAAAGATGCCCACGCCCTAACCCCTGGATAGAATCTGTGGAGGTCTTACCTTCCATGGCAAAAGGGCGTCTGCAGATGTGATGAAGGTACGGACCTTGAGGTAGAAAGACAAGTCTACATTATCCAGGTGGGCCCAATTCAATCATGAGTCCCTAAAAGTAGAGAACTTTTCCTGGCTGGGTAAGAGAAATGAGATGGAAGAAAAAGGCTGACGACAAGGAAGGTTCTACTCAAGCTAGGAGGAATGCAATTAGCCAGCCTCCCCAGTTTTCTCCAGAATTTGAAAATGATATAGAAAGAACAGAAGGAGCTAAAGCTGAAAAGCCTGAGCCCCATGACAGCCATAGGAAAGCTAAGCCATGCATTGGCTGAAGCCATAAGAAACAGAAGTGCAGTGTAGAGTTTCCAGGGACAACCAGCAGTCAGGGGCAGCCTGCAACAACTGACACACAGAGGCCAAGTCACCAGGGGGTGGGTGGGAGACGGACGAACTTCTCTTGGTAAGCCAGAACAGTCAGCTCACCCAGACCATGTTGCTGATGGGGAGGCTTGTGGGTCCTCACCTACAGCCTACAGAACATCTGCCCTATGATCAGATGTTACCCTCCTCTTGTTGTATTCGTTTTCTATTGCTGTGTAACAAGTTACCACAAACAACAGCTTAAAACAATACATATTTATTAAGTCACAGTTGCTGTGGGTCAGGAGTTCAGGCATGTCTTAGCAGGTCCTCTGCTCAGGATCTCATGAGGCTGCAACTAAGGTATCTACTGGGCTGTGTTATCATCTGGAAGCTCGACTAAGGAAGAATCAGCTTCCAAGATCATTCAGGTTATGGCAGAATTCATTTCCTCGGTGTGTAGAACTGAGGGCCCCAGCTTCTTGTAGGTGTGTGGCTGGAGGCTGCCCTCAGTTCCTAGAGGTTGCTGCAGTTCCTGCAGGCTACCTGCAGTTCACTGCCAGGTAGGTCACATGGTTGCATCAGACCAGCAAGGACAGTCTCTAGACAGAGTCTGGTAGCAAGACAGAGTTGTGTGTAGTCACACATTGCTTAACCATAGGCGTACATTCTAAGAAATGGATCATTAGGCGATTTTGTTGTTGCGCGAGCATCACAGAGTGTACTTACACAAACCTAGCTGGTACAGCCTACTACACATTTAAGCTACGTAATAGAGCTGATTGTCCCTAGGCTACAAACCTGTACGGCACATTACTGTACTGAATACTGTAGGCAATGGTAACACAATGGTAAGTGTGCATCTAAACATAACTAAACATAGAAAAGGTACAGTTAAAACATGGTATAAAAGATTTAAAATAGTACACCCGTATAAGACGCTTACCATGAATGGAGCTTGTAGTTGCTCTGGGTGAGTCAGTGGGTGAGTGGTGAGTGAATGTGAAGGCCTAGGATATTACTGTACACTACTGTAGGCTTTTTTTTTTTTTTTTCCAAACAGAGATGGGGGGTTCTCGCTATGTTGACCAGGCTGGTCTCAAACTCCTGGCCTCAAGTGATCCTCCCATTTTGGCCTCCCAACACTGCTGTAGGCTTTATAAGCACTGTACACTTAGCACTAAATTTACAAAAAAATTTATTTCTCCAATAATAAATTAATATAGGTTCACTGTAACTTTTTTACACAAACACATTGTATGGCTGGACAAAAATATTTCTTTTATTTTTTTGAGATGGAACTTTGAGCTGTCGCCCAGGCTGGAGTGTAGTGGCACAATCCTGGCTCACTGTAAACTCCACCTCCCGGGTTCAAGCAATTCTCTGCCTCAGCCTCCTGAGTAGCTGGGATTACAGGCACCCGCCACCATGCCTAGCTAATTTTTGTATTTTAGTAGAGACAGGGTTTTGCCCTGTTGGCCAGGATGGTCTTGAATTCCTGACCTCAAGCGATCCACCCACCTTGGCTTCCCAAAGTGTTGGGATTATAGGCATGAGCCACCACACCCGGCCTTCTTTCTTTATATCCTTATTCTATAAACTTTAAAACAATTTTTTTTTGAGACAGAGTCTTCCCTGTTGCCCAGGCTGGAGTGCAGTGGTGCAATCTCAGCTCACTGCAACCTCTGCCTCCCAGGTTCAAGAGATTCTCATGCCTCAGCCTCCCAAGTAGCTGGGATTACAGGTGTCTGCCACCACGCCTGGCTAATTCTTATATTTTTATTACAGATGAGATTTTTTTTTTTTTTTTTTTTTTTTTGAGATGGAGTCTTGCTCTGTCATCCAGGCTGGAGTGCAATGGCACAATCTTGGCTCACTGCAACCTCTGCCTCTCGGGCTCAAGCAGTTCAAGCAGTTCTCTGCCTCAGCCTCCCAAGTGGCTGGGATTACAAGTGCCCACCACCACACCCAGCTAATTTTTGTATTTTTAGTAGAGACAGGGGTTTCACCATGTTGGCCAGGCTAATCTTGAACTCTTGACCTCATAATCCACTTGGCTCAGCCTCCCAAACTGTTGGGATTAGAGGTGTGAGCCACCATGCTCGACCAAGGTTTTGTTTTTTTAGTGGAGCCTCACCACGTTGGCCAGGTTGGTCTTGAACTCTCAACCTCAGGTAATCCGCTCCCTTCGGCCCCCCAAAGTTGCTGGGATTATAGCCATGAGCCACTGTGCCTGACCTATAAGCTTTTAAAATGTTTTATTTATTATTTTTTAAGTCCAAACCTCACTAAGCCCTTTTTTTTTTTTCAATTAAAAAAATTTTTTTCAACTTTTTTTGTTAAAAACGAAGACATGAACACACACATTAACCTAAACCTACACGGGGTCAGGATCATCAACATCACTGTCTTCCGCCTCTACATCTTGTACCACTGGAAGGTCTTTAGGAATAATAACAACGCCTTCTTCTGGAATACTTCCTGAGAGACCTGCCTGAGCCTGTTTTACAGTTAACTTTATTTATTTATTTATTTATTTTGAGAGGGAGTCTCACTGTGTTGCCCAGGCTGGAGTGCAGTGGTGCAATCTCTGCTCACTGCAACCTGCACCTCCGAGGTTCAAGTGATTTTCCTGCTTTAGCCTCCCGGGTAGCTGGGATTGCAGGCGCCACCACCACACTGGGCTGATTTTTTATGTTTTTAGTAGAGATGGGGTTTCACCATGTTGGCCAGGCTGGTCTCAAACTCCTGACCTCAAGTAATCTGCCGGCCTTGGCCCCCCAAAGTGCTGGGATTATAGGTGTGAGCTACTGTGCTGGGCTTACAGTTAACTTTTTTAAGTAAGTAGGAGTACACTCTAAGGTAACGATAAAAAGTATAATGTAGTAAATACAGAAACCAATAATATAGTTGTTTGTTTTGTTTTGCTTGTTTTGTTTGGAGACAGAGTCTCTCTCTGTTGCCCAGGCTGGAGTGCAGTGGCACCATCTCAGCTCACTGCAACCTCTACCTCCTGGGTTCAACCAGTTCTTGTGCCTCAGCCTCCCAAGTAGCTGGGATTACAGGCCTGCGCCACTATGCCCGACTAATATTTGTATTTTTAGTAGAGATGGGGTTTCGTCACGTTGCCCAGGCTGGTCTTGAACTCCTTTCCTCAAATGATCTGCAAGCCTTGTCTTCCTGAAGTACTGGGATTACAGGTGTGAGCCACTGCGCCCAGCCAACATAGTCATTTATTACCATTATCAAGTATATACATAATTGTATATTCTATACTTTTATACAACTGGCAGAGCAGTAGTTTTGTTTGTTGTTTTGTCTTTTAAAATAGATATGGCAGCCGGGTACACTGGCCCACGCCTATAATCCCAGCACTTTGGGAAGCTGGGGCAGGCGGATCACCTGAGGTCCAGAGTTCAAGACCAGCCTGGCCAACAGGGTGAAACTCATCTCTATTAAAAACACAAAAATTAGCCAGGCATGGTGGTGCACACCTGTAATCTCAGCTACTCGGGAGGCTGAGACAGGAGAATTGCTTGAACCCAGGAGACGGAGGTTGCAGAGGTTGCAGAGGTTGAGCTGATATTATGCCACTGCACTCCAGCCTGGGTGACAGAGTAAGACTGTGTCTTGAAAAAAAAATTAAAATAGATATGGCATCTGACCATGCTGCCCAGGCTGGTCTCAAACTCCTTGGCTCACGTGATCCTCTTGCCTCAGCCTCTCAAAGTGCTGGTATTCCAGGCATGAGCTACTGCACCTGACTCAGTAGTTTTGTTTACACCAACATTACCACAAATATATGAGTAATGCTTTGCACTACACATTATGACAGCTAGAAGGTCACTAGATGACAGGAAGTTTTCAGCTCCATTATAATCTCATGAAACTAGTCATATATGCAATCTGTCCTTGACCAAAACATTGCTATGGACCACATGCTTGTATAAGTTAACATGGTACAGGAAGTGCCATCCCACCACCTCCGCCATTTGCCATTGGTTAGTAGAAAGTCACAGGTCCTACCCACACTCAAGGCAAAGGAATGATCCCTTTGCTTTGGTTCCTACATAAGGGTAGGACCACAGGGAAGAGATCATCGGGGACCATCCTAGAGTCTTCTGCCACACCTGGCATAGGTGCTGCTGGGGTGGGGACAGTGGTATAGAATGGGATACCAGGAGGAGAGAGACGCTGACTTTGCCTGGGGTAATACACAGATGGAAGTTATAAAAACAATGGATATTGGCAAGTTCAAAAGCAACACATCCTTTATGTGCATAGCTCATTTAATCTACACAACAAGCTGGAGATAAGTAAGGGTATGCTCCTGTTACACGAGTGACCTGGAAGACACTAGGCTTTCCCTGACTGGGAGGTTGAGTCAAGGGGAGGATTTGGACAGAGGGCAACTGCGAAGAGTCAATATCATTAGACTGCTCATGCAGTGACTAAGTGAGAACCATCTGGGCCCAGTGGTAAAGAGGCCCACCAAAGTGTAATCACCTGGCTGACTCTGGGCACACTGCCTATGAGTTAGCCCTGCTCCACAAGGAGCAGCACTGTTCAATAAAAAGTGGCAGGCTACCGCCACCAGTTTGCCCTTGAATTCTTAAAAAAAATTTTTTTTAAAGAGAAAAAAAAATGCAACAAAGTGTTGGATCACCCAGTAGGTTCTTCCTGTCTGCTGCACAGACAAAACTCAATCCACTGAGACTTTGGCATTGCAGCAGAGAAAGTGTTTAATTGACAGGAGGCGGGCAACACGAAACAACTAGAGTTATCACTCAAATCAGTCTCCCTGAAGGCTTAGAGCTTAAGGTTTTTATGAACAAATTGGTGAGCAGGGGGATAGGGAATGAGTGCTACTGATTGGTTGGGGATGAAATCATAGGGGTATGGAAAATATTTCTTATGTGCTGAGTCGGCCTCTAGGTAGGGCCACAGGACCGGTGGAGCCATGAGTCACAAGTTCAGATAGGATCAGTATGAAAGATACCTCAGAAAAAAACAATCCTTACAACAGTGATGCTATCTACAGGAGCAATTGGGAAAGTCACAAATCTGAGACCTCTGGCCACATGTCTCCTGAGCAGTAAGGGATTATAGAAACTGACTACATTTTAGCAGAGTTCAGGCCCCTCTCATAATCCTATTCTTGTGGCCTTTCGTTGGTTTATAAAGGTGGTTTTGGTCCCCAAGCAAGGAGGGGGTTAGTTTTAGAAAGGGACTATTATCATCCTTGCTTTCAAGTTAAACTATAAACTAAATTCTGAAACGTAGCTTGGTCTATACCCAGGAATAACCAAAGACGGCTTGGAGGTCAGAAGTAAGATGGAGTCAACCATGTTAGATATCTCTCACTGTCATGATTTTGCAAAAGTGGTTTCAATCACATCACCAAGTCTCACGGACCATTCGCTGACATCTGACTGACTTCCACAGAACACTCACATGGAGAACCTGTCTGCTTTGTTGGCAGAAAACAGTAGTTATTTACTTTTCTCTAGAAAATCACTGAGCAGATATGATGCCTATGGTATCTTTGCTTAATCTGTTCAAAAGATCATCGGTGGACAACAGTTTTTTTTATGTTTATTTTTTGAGACTGAGTCTTGATCTGTCGCCCAGGCTGGAGTGTACTAGTGCAATCTTGGTTCACTGCAACCTCCACCTCCCGAGTTCAAATGATTCTCCTGCCTCAGCCTCCCACGTAGCTGGTATTACAGGCATGTACCACCACAGCCAGCTAATTTTTGTACTTTTAGTAGAGATGGGGTTTCACCATGTCAGACAGGCTGGTCTCGAACTCCTGACCTCAAGTGATTCGTCCGCCTCAGCCTCCCGAAGTGCTGGGACTACAGGTGTGAGCCACCACACTTGGCCAATTTTCAAGAACCATATTCAAATACTAATAAGCTCCTGAAACTGGCGTAGAGCTTCAATACTTGAGGAGTGTGGAAGGTTCAGTCTGGCTGGGGCACAACGTGTGTTTTCTGCACAACAAGCTCAATTGATGGGAATTCTAAACCCTAGTGATAAAAGGTGGGTGAAGCACCTGTTTTCCTTTAAGTGTCCACTGTGTGTGAGACTAGAGACATGGATGAATAAAGCCGTAGCTACTGTCCCAAGTAACTCAGGAAAATTCCGATTTCAATCATGTAGTAGCACCGATGTATTTGTGATTATATTTAGCAAACATTTATTGAATGCTTCCTGGATCTAAAACCCTGTTGACAGGAGATATAAAGACAAATAATTTCTCTCTCCGCCTACTCCAGGAGGAATATGGGCAGACACAGATCAGTGCTGTAAGAGAGGTACTGAGGAAGTTCTATGGAAGTATTCTAAAGGGTGGAGAAAGGAGAGGAATTGGAGGAAGGCTTCTTGCAGAAGGGAAACAATTTTCTTTCCGGTTAAGCATTATAGAATTGGCAGAACTCTTCTAGATGATTGCTGAGCATCCTAGCCTATTAGAAGGCACTTCAGGCCAGAGCAAAATGTTGGAAGCCAAACTGCGCAGATAAGTAGTAGAAACTGTTGTTGGCAGAGTATCCAGTTTTTGGAGAGGTAGGAAAGACAAAATTATTAAGGCCTTTGGATACTGGGCATAGGGATTTGGAATATATTCTGAAGATATGGAAGCATTGTGGATGGGAAGGATAGATCCAGATTAGTGATTTAGAAAAAGAATTCTGGAGGACATATTGGGTGTAGGAAGAGATTTCAGTGGGGGCAGCAGCATTGCTGCAATTCAGATAATAGTGACAACTTGAGCCACAGCTATGGAAACAATAGGAAAGGAGGCAGAGGTGCATATCAATGTAACATGGCAGCTGTGGGAGATGGAAGAGTGTGAAACAACATATACGAAGCCGAAGACAGAAAGGATGGTGATGCCAGTAAGTAAACCCAGGTATCAAGGGGAGTACATAGGTGAGGCAAATCAATAACGGTGTTCAATACATTAACTTTGAGGGGCTTGTAAGACTTCTGTGTGGATTGGCCCATGAGGTGGAAATACAGGTATACAACTCAGAGTGGTCACCTACGCACAGGTAACATTTTCAAAGATATTTGAGGCTGGGTATAGTGGCTCATGCCTATAATGCCAGCACGTTGGGAGGCCAAGGTGGGCAAATCACTTAAGCTCAGGAGTTCCAGACCAGTCTGGGCATATGGTGGAACCCTGTCTCTACAAAAAAAAAAATATATATATATACACACACACACACCACACACGTATATGTACACTTATATATACACACAGACACACACACAACTCCATCTCAAAAACATATATATTTATATATATGAATATATTTCTATATTTCATATAGAAATTTATATATATCATTTATATATAAATTTATATATATTTATATATATCATATATATATAAATTTATATATATTTATATATATCATATATATATAAATTTATATATAATTATATATATCATTTATATATAAATTTATATATATATCATTTATATATAAATTTATATATATTTATATATATTTATATATATCATTTATATATAAATTTATATATATTTATACATAAATTTATATATATTTATATATAAATTTATATATGATATATAAAAATATATTTATATATAAATGACATATATATCATTTATATATAAATATATTCATATATATAAATATATATTTTTTGAGACAGAGTTTCGCTCTTGTTGCCCAATCTGAGCTCACAGCCACCTCCACCTCCCAGGTTCAAGCGGTTTTCCTGTCTCAGCCTCCCGAGTAGCTGGGATTACAGGTATGTGCCACCATGGCCAGCTAATTTTGTATTTTTGGTACAGACGGGGTTTCTGCATGCTGGTCAGGCTGGTCTCAAACTCCCGACCTCAGGTGATCCACCTGCCTCGGCCTCCCAAAGTGCTGAGATTACAGGCGTGAGCCACATGCCCGGCATATATATATCCATATATAGATATAGATATAGATATATAGATATAGATATGGATATGTATATGTTTAACTAGCAGGGTGTGGTGGCATGTGCCTGCAGTCCCGGCTACTCAGGAGGCTGAGGCAATAGGTTCGCTGAGGCCAGGAAGTTGAGGCTGCAATGAGCTATGATCACACCACTGGACTTCAGCTTTGGCTGAACTGAGACCTTGTCTCAAAAAAACACAAAAAACAAAAAGGAAGACATTTGAAACTGTGGAAACACATTAAACCATTTAGGAAGGCAGTATAGCATTTGAGTGTTGGAGCCCTGAAGAATGCTGTATTCATGAGAAAGAGGAGGTATAACGGAGCTTGAGATAGGAGTAGAAGCAGGAGACACCCTGGTTCTAGAGTCCAAGGGAAGACACGAGGAGGAGTTACTGCTGGTCAGTAAGCTAAACGAGATGAGCTCTAAGCGAGGACCGATGAGTTTGAAGTTGAGTAGGTGTTGGCAACTTTTGGGGAGCAGTCTGAGAAGAGCGGCAACTCCAAAAGGGATAAGGACTGCCTAGGCAGACAGGAGGCTGATCACAGCAGTCACTCTTTAGAAGTTTGAGAATGAAGGGAAGAAGGTGGAAAAGGAAAGTGGCTTGAAAAGGAGGAGTATCTTGGCCGGGCGCGGTGGCTCAAGCCTATAATCCCAGCACTTTGGGAGGCCGAGACGGGCGGATCACGAGGTCAGGAGTTCGAGACCATCCTGGCTAACACGGTGAAACCCCGTCTCTACTAAAAAATACAAAAAACTAGCCGGGCGAGGTGGCAGGCGCCTGTAGTCCCGGCTACTCGGGAGGCTGAGGCAGGAGAATGGCGTAAACCCGGGAGGCGGAGCTTGCAGTGAGCTGAGATCCGGCCACTGCACTCCACCCTGGGCGACACAGCGGGACTCCGTCTCAAAAAAAAAAAAAAAGAAAGAAAAGGAGGAGTATCTGAGACTCATCCCTGGGCTATAGCCAGGAGCTACTCTCTTCTAACCAAACAGTTGTCTTACACAGCTGTGCATGACAGCAAGAGAGGGGGTTGAGCCCCATTTATTTCCTAACTAATCACAAAACTCCAGGCCTAAACTACCATCTGGTAAGGGAAGAGGGAGACTTAATCTCTTATGCAAATGTGGCCTCAAAAGATATGGCTATGTCTTCTACAGGCGCATAAACTCCAACCCTGAACCCCAAACAAAATGACAAAATAAAACTGCCCCCTTCAGCGCCTTCATAATCTGGAAAGTGCGCGCAGGTGCGCCCCGGCCGCCCGGAGTCCTGCATCCTGCCGGCCTGCTTTCACAGAGCCGCGCCCGCGCCGCGCCTGGGGCTCCCGCCGCGCGTAGGCTGTGCCGACCGCGGTCCCCGGTGGGGACACCGAGTCCCACTCGCGGCGTAGGGAGGCGGGCACCGTCACGACACTGGTCCGGCCCGCGGATCCCTTGGCCGCCGCAGTTGGCCTCCATTACCCTTTCCCGCGCCGCGCCTCCCCGCGGGGAAAATGAAACCTAGTGCCCTCAGGTTGAGACACAGGGTGGGATCCACTGTCTTCTCACTTAGCCAAGAGAAAAGACAGAACCGACTTCAGACAGCAAAGGGGTGTGTTGCCCTGGCCGGGTCGCCTGCGGCCCCGCCCCGGCGCTCTCCACCTCCTTCGCGGCCCGCCCTCTTGGCGCCCGCGACTACATTTCCCAGAGGACGCCGCGGCTCCGAGGGGCGGGCCCGTCCGCTCTCCCGCTCACGACCACCGGCGACTGGCTGACTCGGCAGGGGGCGGGGCCTGCGCCAGCCAATAGACGGGAGGCTCGTTACGGCGGCGGAAGCAGCGGCGCTGGAGTGAGGGGTGGGGGGCAGAGTGCTAGCTCCCCGGCGGTGGCTGCGGGTCGGGAACCTGGGGACGTCGGCCCCGCAGACAGAGAGCGCGCGGGAGCGAGCTCAAGGCGGCGCGGCGGCCACTCGGCGCAGCACCCAGGTAATGGCGGGACGGGAGCCCGGGAGGGAAGGGGAGGAGACGAGGGGGCGGGGCGGCCGAGCCGGGCTGCAGCGTCCGTCCCGTTGCGCGTCCCCGGGGAAGGGCAGAGGATCCTCGTCTCCTGCAGCTCGGACCGCGGCTCTTTGGCGAGCTGGGCACGGCAGTTGGGCCGGCGACAGGGGCTGGGTGTCCTGTGGCGAGGAAGGGAGAGGCACCGGGAGGGGTGGGCTGACCCGGGCGTGGGGGCGTGGCGGACGTGGGCCTTGGCGGGGAAGCAGAGCGGTCGGGGGAGCGCGGGCGGGCGGGCGGCCCAGGGAGTTTGGCTCCTGGAGCAGTTTAAAGTGACTCTCCACATCCGGGCCCTGCGCCCGCCGCTTTCAGACCCTGGCCAAGGCGGGGCCTCCCCGCTCCCCGCCCCCCTCGCCGGGGGCGCCTGTCTTCCTCTGCCATTGGTTCAGCCTCGAGGGGTTTGGGCTGCCCCGGCCAGGCTCGCGCCTGATTGGCTGGCGGTCGGCGGGAGGGTGGGGCGGGTCCTGACCGTGTAGGTCGCTGTGGATTGGTCCTGGGCCTCCACTGACGCGCCGGGCGTGGGGCCAATGGGCGGGCGGGGGAGGCAGGGGCAGGTTCGGGGGAAGAGGACTGCGAGCACAGCGGCGGCCGGGTGTTGGGGGTGAGTGGGGCCAGCGGGGCTGGACAGCGGCGGGCCCCGGGCGCCGCCGCCGCGATCCCTCCCCGCGCCCCCCGAGCGCATCGCCGCCGCCGAGATGGGCCCTCCGCGGCACCCCCAGGCCGGCGAGCTAGAAGCGGGCGGTGCGGGCGGCGGGCGGCGGCTACAGGTAAAGAGGCACAGTGCTCGCCTTGTGGTCGGGTCCCCAGAACGCCCGTCCGCACCCCTACCCCGGAGACGGGGATCTCGCACTCCGAGGTGTCTGGAAATCGGCGTCCTCCCATCTCAGCGGGGGCTTCGCGGTGGGGTGGGGTTGCGGGCGAATCAGGGGAGATCGCTTGGCTCCTGGGGGAAAAGTGGGGGACGATTTTAGGGAAGATGGAGAAGGTGTAGGGTCCTCTTGCTCTGTGGGGGTCTATGAAAGGGAAAGAAAAGGAAATCCGTAAATGGAAGCCTTTGCAGAAAAGCGTTGGAGAATTCCTTTTGCATCAGGTCTGAATGTAAAACATCCGATCCTTTCTTAGGGCTGGGTATCTTCCTCCGAATGTTCCTATGACATGCTAATCACAGTTCTGTTCACCTTGGTGTGAGGTTTGAGTGTTTCGAAGAGACATGCCATTTTCCATAAAACTTTACACAGAGAAATACACATGCATTGTGGTAATACCTGTCATGTGACTCTTGTACAGGATTCAATGGTGATTTTTTTAGCATGGCAATCCACAAGTATTTATGGAGGGTTATAGTACACGCCAGCTCCGTATAAACGATATTGGTAGAAAACTTAGGTAGTTTAGATAATGTCTGCATTTATATTGATCCTACGTTATTGTTTTTAAATAGATGATGCAACATTTGCTTTTCCGAGGGACTATCTCATAGGTACTAAAGATGCTTTAATTTCTCAATATTGATTCAGATCTCAGAATCTAGTAATAACCATATAACTGTATGTACTGCAGGTGGAAATGAGTTCTCAACAGTTTCCTCGATTAGGAGCCCCTTCTACTGGGCTGAGCCAGGCCCCTTCTCAGATTGCAAACAGTGGTACTGCTGGATTGATAAACCCAGCTGCTACAGGTGAGATATGTAATATTCTAATATATTTCTTCCAACTTTACGAATATTGCCAGTTTTCTAACTTAAAAATTAGCAGATTCCTTCTAGGATTTTAGTAAATTCTTATTTCTTGAATTTGAAGAAAGGGTATATTACTATTCTAATTTAAACAAGGCTTTTTTTCTTCCTGTTTTAACCACGTCGTTCACATAGAGTACACATGCAACTTACAGCGAAGCATGCCTGTAAGAACTATTTTTGAAATGCATTAATATATTCATGTTTAATTAATGTCCATGAGTATAGCATTAGTGCTGTGAGGGAGCCCAGAGTTGTTTAAGGAACAGATCTTGCCTTTTAGGAGTTTATTATCAAGGAAAATAAGTGGAAAACAAAGGATATGCAGTTTCCCTATGGTGTCTGTGGGGGATTGGTTCCAGGACCCACCTCAGATACCAAAATCCATGTTGCTCCACTTTGTGATGTAAAATGGTATAGTGTTTACATATTACCTGTATCTATCCTCCAGTATACTTTAAATCAGCTGTAGATTACTTGTAATGCCTACTACAAAGTAAATAGTATGTAAATAGTTGTTATTCCGTATTGCTAAGAGAACAGTGAGAAGACAAAAAAGTCTGTATGTGCTTAGTACAGATGCAACCATATTTTATTTTTCCCCCTGAATATTTAACATCCAAAGTTGTTTGAATTCACATCAGGGAACCCATGGATACAGAGGGCTGATTGCATACACACAGATAAGACTTGGTTTTTCGTCTCATGCCCTTTGAGTGCTAGAAATCAGTGGTTCTCAGTGACAGGTGTTTGGGGAGGTGGTTTTTCCTGCAGGGGAATACTTGGCAATATCTAAAGACAGTTTGGTTGTCACAACTCAACAGTGCTATTGGCATCTGGTAGGTAGAGGCCAGGGATACTGCTTCACATCCTACAAGATAACGGGAAGCCCCCACAACAGAGAAGTATCCAGTCTAGTCAGCAGCGCTGAAGTTGAGGAATTCCTTCAAATACTCTTTTTCGCTACGTATTAAGTAAATATGTGACATTGCAAAGTGGAATAAACTATTTTCTTTTTTTTTTTTTTTTTTTTTTTGAGACGGAGTCTCGCTGTGTCTCCCAGGCTGGAGTGCAGTGGCGTGATCTCGGCTCACTGCAAGCTCCGCCTCCCGGGTTCACGCCATTCTCCCGCCTCAGCCTCCCAAATAGCTGAGCCTACAGGCGCCCGCCACCACGCCCGGCTAGTTTTTTGTATTTTTAGTAGAGACGGGGTTTCACCATGTTAGCCAGGATAGTCTCGATCTCCTGACCTCGTGATCCACCCGCCTCGGCCTCCCAAAGTGCTGGGATTACAGGCTTGAGCCACCGCGCCCGGCCATGAATAAACTATTTTCTATTCCTTTTTCTTCACCACTCGATTCTGGTGTTCCTTATGGTAAATGATACCACTGTCTACTCATTGCTTAAACCAGTAGCTGAGGCTTATTTTTTTGCAACAGCATCTCATGCTGTCATTCAAGCGGGAGTACAGTGGCCTAATCACAGCCCACTGCAGCCTCGATCTTTTGAGCTCCCCAGCTTATTTTATTTTATTTTACTTTATTTTGTTTTATTTTATTTTTTTGAGACAGAGTGTCACTCTTTGGCCCAGGTTAGAGTGCACTGGCTCTATCTCAGGTCCCTTCGGTCTCTGCCTCCTGGGTTTTAGCGATTCTTGTGCCTCAGCCTCTGAGTAGCTGGGATTACAGGCATGCGCCACCATCCCTGGGTAATTTTTTTTTTTTTCTTTTTTGTATTTTTAGTAGAGACAGGGTTTCACCATGTTAACCAGGCTGATCTCGAACTCCAGACCTCAAGTGATCCACCTTCCTTGGCCTCCCAAAGTGCTGGGATTACAGGCATGAGCCACCGCACCCAGCCACATGTTCAGCTAATTTTAAATTTTTTTGTAAAGAGGGGATCTCACAGTGTTGCCCAAGCTGGTCTCAAACTCCTGGACTCAAGTAATCCTCCACTGTCAGCCTCCCAAAGTGTTAGGATCACGGGTGTGAGTCACTGTGCAGGGCTGGCGGCATCTTTAATTGCTCTGCATTTTCTTATGAGCTGCTGCCCTTGTCTAATGTTCCAGCCTTATTTCTTATTTTGCCCTCCTCCTGCCAACTTAGTTTTTTTTTTTTTTTCCCAATGGAGTTGGAGTCTTGCTATGTTGACCAGGCTTGTCTCAAACTCCTGGCCTCAAGGAATCCTCCCGCCTAGGCCTCTCTGGAATTATAGGTGTGAGCTACTTGCATGGCCGCCAACTTAGTTTTTGTTATAAATTTATTTTCTCTTTAGACTTGAAGTGACTTTAAGCTACTTTATGACTCCTGCTCAATGGTATCTACTCATATTTCTAAATAAATGATTAAAAAGTTCCCAATTTCATGACGTTGGGACTTTGCACATTCTCTTCCTTTTGCCATAGTCTTCCTTCTTCCTTTCCATATAGTTGCTTATTTGGCTAATTCCTTCCTTTTTCTTTTCTTTTCTTTTTTTTTTTGAGACGGAGTCTCGCTCTGTCGCCCAGGCTGGAGTGCAATGGCCGGATCTCAGCTCACTGCAAGCTCCGCCTCCCGGGTTCACGCCATTCTCCTGCCTCAGCCTCCCGAGTAGCTGGGACTACAGGCGCCCGCCACCTCGCCCGGCTAGTTTTTTGTATTTTTTTAAGTAGAGACGAGGTTTCACCGGGTTAGCCAGGATGGTCTCGATCTCCTGACCTCGTGATCCACCTGTCTCGGCCTCCCAAAGTGCTGGGATTACAGGCTTGAGCCACCGCGCCCGGCCTAATTCCTTCCTTTTTCAAGTTTCAACTTAAATGTTATTTTCTCAAATTATTATTATTCTGTAGCATAACAGAGACTTTATCTTCTATAACAACTCAGGTGGAGGATCTAGAAATAGAACCAGACATATATAGCCAATTGATTTCTGATACAAGTGCCTAAGTAATTCAATAGGGAAATGATAGTCTTTTCTTTTTTTTTTTTGATACAAGGTCTCGCTCTGTCACCCAGGCTGGAGTGCAGTGGCACGATCTCAGCTCACTGCAAGCTCCGCTTCCCGGGTTCACGCCATTCTCCTGCCTCAGCCTCCCAAGTAGCTGGGACTACAGGCGCCCGCCACCATGCCCAGCTAATTTTTTGTATTATTAGTAGAGACGGGGTTTCACCGTGTTAGCCAGGATGGTCTCGATCTCCTGACCTTGTGATCCACCCGCCTTGGCCTCCCAAAGTGCTGGGATTACAGGCATGAGCCACCGTGCCCTATAAGTCTTTTCAGTGAAATAGTGCTGGAAGATCACAACAACATTATGGGAGGATAAAGGCCAGGCACAGTGGCTCATGCACGTTATCCCAGCAACATGGAAGTCCGAGGCAGGTGGATCGCTTTGAGCTCAGGAGTTTGAGATAAGCCTGGGCAACATGGCAAATCCCCATTTCTACAAAAAATACAAAAATTAGCCGGGGCCAGGCTAATTTTACAGTGGCTCATGCCTGTAATCCCAGCACTTTGGGAGGCTAAGATGGGTAGATCATCTGAGGCCAGGAGTTCAAGACCAGCTTGGCCAACATGGTGAAACCTGTCTCTACTAAAAATATAAAAATTAGCTGGGCGTGGTGGTGGGTGCCTGTAATTCCAGCTACTTGGGAGGCTGAGGCAGGACAATCACTTGAACCTGGGAGGCAGAGGTTGTAGTGAGTCAAGATCGTGCCACTGCACTTCAGCCTGGGCAACAAGAGCAAGACTCCGTCTCAAAAAAAAAAAAAAAAATAGCCGGGTATGGTGGCTCATGCCTGTGGTCCCAGCTTCTTGACAGGCTGAGGCGGGAGGATCTCTTGAGCCTGGGAAGCAGAGGTTGCAGTGACCTGAGATCTTACTACTGCACCCCAGCCTGGGTGACAGAGTGAGATCCTATCTTCAGGAAAAAAAAAAAAACAAGAACTCATAACTCAGTAGTGAAAGACAGACAACCTGATTTTTTTTAAATGGGAAAGTATTTGAGTAGATACTTCACCAGAAGAGCTAGATAAGTGCCAAAGAAGCACATGAGAAGATGCTCACCATTATTAATCCTCCGGGCAGTGCAATTTAAAACTGCTGAGAAACTACTGCACATCCATTAGAAAGACCGAAATTACAGAGACTGACAATACCAAGCGTTGGTATGGTTGTGGCACAAATGGAACTCACGCTTTATTGTTGGAAATGCAAAGTGGCAAACCACTTCCAGAAACAGTTTGGCAATGTCTTATGCAGTTAAATATACACTTACCACAGCACTGAGCAATCTCATTCCATAGGTGTTTATCAAAGGTAAATGAAAACGTGTGTTCGTACAAGGACTTATACTCACGTGTTCATAGAAACTGTATTCATAATAGCCAAAACAGGGATCTTACCAAATGTGTATCAGATGGTGACTGGATGAGCAAATTGTTGTGTATCCATCCATGCAGTGGAATACTACTTGGCAATAAAAAGGACCAGACTACCTACACACACAACATTATGGATAAACCTCAGTAACGTTACACTAAGGAGAGATTCCAGATACATAGGACTCCAGATGGTATGACTGTGTTATATGAAATTCCGGAAAAGATTATATACCATAGTGACAGAAAGCAGATGAGTGGCTTCTGGGTAATAGAGGTGGCAGAGAGGGAATTGACTACAAAGGGGTATGAATGAACTTATTGCAGTAACAGGAAATGATCTGTGTCATGATTGTGTTATACCATTGTATACTTTTGCAAACATTTATCTAATGTTACACAAAGAATTAGTGAATTTTATGTGTAAATTGTACCTCAGTAAAGCTAATTGATTAAAGTGGACAAAAGATAAACATGCACTTCACTAAAGAAGATATATATGGGCCGGGCGCGGTGGCTCAAGCCTGTAATCCCAGCACTTTGAGAGGCCGAGACGGGCGGATCACGAGGTCAGGAGATCGAGAGACGATCCCGGCTAACACGGTGAAACCCCGTCTCTACTAAAAAATACAAAAAAAATAGCCGGGCGAGGTGGCGGGCGCCTGTAGTCCCAGCTACTCGGGAGGCTGAGGCAGGAGAATGGCGTAAACCTGGGAGGCGGAGCTTGCAGTGAGCTGAGATCCGGCCACTGCACTCCAGCCTGGGTGACAGAGCAAGACTCCGTCTCAAAAAAAAAAAAAAAAAAAAAAAAAAGAAGATATATATGAATGGACTGTGATCACATAAAAAGATGTTCAACATTACTAGTCATCATGGGAATGCTAATTAAAACTACAGGGAGACACACACTACAACC
Organism: Macaca fascicularis; assembly: GCF_037993035.2. Lineage (NCBI taxonomy): Eukaryota > Metazoa > Chordata > Mammalia > Primates > Cercopithecidae > Macaca > Macaca fascicularis. The sequence continues at coordinate 3,507,251 of NC_088386.1, forward strand.
CACTAGAATGGCTGTATATCAAACGTGAGTAAGGAAGAGGAGCGGCTGGAACTCTCATATACTGCTAATGGGAACAGACAGTGCTACAATCGCTTTGGAAATTACTTTGGGAAAGTTAAACATATACTTACCATTTGACCCAACCATTCTCCTCTTTGGTGTTACTGAGGATATTTGTAAAAAAATTATTGAACTTTTCTTGTAAAACAGTGGTGTTATTCTATGTAATTTATTCCCCAATGAAGAGGTTTTATAGATGAAAATTTTTAAAATTCTGAATGACCTGGGAGAAAAGTCAATATATAGCGAAAAAGAAAATGTATATCAGTCTTTTCTTTCCTCTCTTTTTTTTTTTTTTTGAGATGGAGTCTCGCTGTGTCGCCCAGGCTGCAGTGCAGTGGTGCCATCTCGGCTCACTGCAACCTCCACCTCCCGGTTTCAAGCAATTCTCCTGCCTCAGCCTCCCGATTAGTTGGGACTATAGGCGCCCACCACCACACCCAGCTAATTTTTATATTTTTAGTAGAGACAGGGTTTCACCATATTGGCCAGGCTGGTCTCAAACTCCTGACCTTGCAATCCGCCCGCCTCGGCCTCCCAAAGTGCTGGGATTACAGGCTTGAGCCACCGCGCCCAGCCTTATCAGTCTTTTCATCCAGCACTTGTACTTTTAGAAACGTTTTCCTGAAGAGATCTCTGGACAAGATTGTTGATAAAAGCAAAAATTTGGAAATAACCTAAAAGCCCATCAATGATACAGTGATTTTAAAAGCTATAGTACATCTATACAATAGAATCCCATTTCACCTTTTTTTTTTTTGAGACGGAGTCTTGCTCTGTTGCCCAGGCTGGAGTGCACAATCTTGGCTCACTACAACCTCTGCCTCCTGGGTTCAAGCGATTCTTCCGCCTCAGCCTCCTGAGTAGGTGGGATTACAGGCAACCGCCATCATGCCCGGCTAATTTTTTTATTTTTGTAGAGACGGGGTTTCACCATGTTGGATGATGGTCTTGAACTCCTGACCTCAGGTAATCCACCTGCCTCGGCCTCCCAAAGTGCTAGGATTATAGACAGGAGCCACTGTGCCTGTCCCCATTTCACCTTTAAAAAATGCAGTATTCTCTACTCAGTCGTTCCACTCCTAAGTATATATTGAGTAGAAGTGATACATGTGTTTACCAGAAGACATGTACAGGAACGTTACTAGCACTATTCAAAATAGGAAAAAACTGAAAACTATGTAAAGTGCCTCTTAAGAGTAAAATGGATAATTTGTACGTTGCTCACACGTCATACTGTATACAGCCTTGAGAATGAAAGAGCTATAGCTGTGTACACTAACGTGGATGAATCTCACACCTGTAAGTTAAAGAGGCAAAGCACAATAGGGTGTATTTGTTATGAGTCTGTTTATATCAAGTTCAAAAACAGACAATACTAATCTATAGTGTTACAAGGTAGACGATTGCTTTCCTTGGGAGGATAGTGGCTAGAATAGGGCCAAACTAAGGGTCTCGGGGAGACCAATAATGTTTTCTGTCTTGAGCGGGGTGGTATTTACTTAGGTGTATTCAGTTTATGAAAGTCCACTGAGCTGCACAACTAACATTTGTGCACTTACCTTTGTGAAGATCATACTTCAAGGAAAAAAGTCAAATGAATAAAAACCCACCCAAAATTTAAAAGAGACGAGAACTGTCACCAGAACTTTAAGTGTTGGTGCCTTTGTGGGGTGAGTTTGGGGACAACTTTACTTTGTTTATGGTACTCCAAATAATTTACATTCTCTACATCAGTAAATATCTTTATGCTCAGGAAAAAAAGAATATTAATATTTTGGAAAAATTATAGACAAATATGAGTTAATATTTTCACAAGCTCTTCTTTTATTACATTAGTTCTCTGATTTTTTTCCACTTAATTTTTTTTTTTGACGCAGAGTCTTGCTCTTGTTCTCCAGGCTGGAGTGCGGTGGCGGGATCCCCAACCTCCGCCTCCCGGGCTCAAGTGATTCTCGGGCCTCGGCCTCCTGAGTATCTGGGATTACAGGTGTGCACCACCACACCTGGCTATTTTTTATATTTTTAGTAGAGACAGGGTTTCACCATGTCGGCCAGGCTGATCTCGAACTCCTGACCTCAAATGATCTCCCCGCCTTGGCCTCCCAAAGTACTGGGATTACAGGCGTGTGCCACCACGCCCGGCCTCCACTTAATTTTTAAATATTTAATTTTTAAATAGGCCAGGTGCGGTGGCTCACACTTATAATCTCAGCACTTTGGGAAGCCAGAGGTGGGAGGAACACTTGATCCCAGGTATTCAAGACCAGACTGGGCAGCACAGTGGAACTCTGTCTTCATAAAAAAATAAAAGAATTAGCCAGGGGTGGTGGCGTGTGCCTGTAGTCTAGCTGCTTGGGCAGCTGAGGCAGAAGATCACTTGAGTCCAGGAGTTTGAAGCTACAGTGAGCTGATATCCACTGTGTTCCAGCCTGGGAGACAGAGTGAGACCTTGTCTCAAAAAAATTTTTTTTAAAAATTAAAAAAAAAGGCCGGGCGTGATGGCTCAAGCCTGTAATCCCAGCACTTTGGGAGGCCGAGACGGGCGGATCACAAGGTCAGGAGATGGAGACCATCCTGGCTAACACGGTGAAACCCCATCTCTACTAAAAAAATACAAAAAAAACTAGCCGGGCGAGGTGGCGGGCACCTGTAGTCCCAGCTACTCGGGAGGCTGAGGCAGGAGAATGGCGTGAACCCGGGAGGCGGAGCTTGCAGTGAGCTGAGATCCGGCCACCGCACTCCGGCCTGGGCGACAGAGCGAGACTCCGTCTTAAAAAAAAAAAAAAAAAAAAAAAAAAAAAAAAAAAAGTTTAATATGTTATGTCTTCTGATAGTCCAAAACACCAAAAGAAAAAGAGCATATAGTGGAAAATATGTCTCCTATCTCTGTCCTTAAGTTTTGAAAAACTCTATGTTCTTAAACTTAGGAACTGTACTTAAAATATCTTTTTTTTAATTTTTTTTTGAGACGGAGTCTCACTCTGTTACCCAGGCTGGAGTGCAATGGCGCAATCTTGGCTCACTGCAACCTCCCATCTCCTGGGTTCAAGCGATTCTCCTGCCTCATCTTCCCGAGTAGCTAAGATTATAGGTGTGTACCACCACACCTAGCTCATTTTTTTGTATTTTTAGTAGAGACGGGGTTTCACCATGTTGGTCAGACTGGTCTGGAACTTCTGACCTCAAATGATCCGCCCGTCTTGGCTTTCCAAAGTACTAGGATTACAGGCGTGAGCTGCCGTGCCCAGACCGCCACCACCTTTTTTTTTTTTTTTTTTTTTTGAGACAGAGTCTCACTGTGTCATCCAAGCTGGAGTGCAGTGGCACAATCATGGCTTGACTCACTGCAGCCTTGACCTCCCAGGGTTAAGTGATCCTCCTCTGTCTGCCTCCAGCGTAGCTGGGATTACGGGTGCGTGCCTCCATGCCCATTTAATTTTTATATTTTTTACAGAGATGGAGTCTTACTGTGTTACGAAGGCTGGTCTTGAACTCCTGGGTTCAAAGGATCTGCTTGCCTTGGCCTCTCAAAATGCTAGGATTGCAGATGCGAGCCACTGCACCAGCCATACATTTTTTGTTTTGTTTTTTTTTGGAGACAGTCTTCCTCTCTCGCCCAGGCTAGAGTGCAGTGACGCAATCTTGGCTCACTGCAACCTCTGCGTTTTGGGCTCAGGCGATCCTCCCACCTTAGCCTCCCAAGTAGCTGGGATTACAAAAAAAGGTGTTTTTTTTTTTGTTTTTTATATTTTTGTATTTTTAGTAGAGTTAGGGTTTTGCCATGTTGGCCAGCACAGTGTAAAATATCTTTTTAATGTCAGGCTTTTATAACTTTTTAAGAAGATGTTTTAAATGAAATTGTCTTATACTCTGTATTGTACTTTTAACTATTTCAGCTCATTTTAGATGATTTTCAGGTAGTTTATTCATAAGGCTACAATATCCAGAATGAATTCTACATTCCACAGTTGTGGCTCTTCTGTCTGATGTCCATCAGGAGAATCCAGTGCCTAAATTGACCCTGTTAAGAAAACATCACAAGGAAGTGGCCACTTGGTCAATCCTGAGATTTAACTTCAGGTGCCGCTCTTGTTTGTGCCGCTATCTTACATTGGGAGACTGTGACATACTGTCTCACGTTTAATGTCTTTACTAGTCAATGATGAATCTGGTCGAGATTCTGAAGTCGGTGCCAGGGAGCACATGAGTTCCAGCAGCTCCCTCCAGTCCCGGGAGGAGAAGCAAGAGCCTGTCGTGGTAAGGCCCTATCCACAGGTGCAGATGTTGTCTACACACCATGCTGTCGCATCAGCCACACCTGTTGCAGTGACAGCCCCGCCAGCACACCTGACGCCAGCAGTGCCACTTTCATTTTCGGAGGGACTTATGAAGGTAATGGAGAGGGTTAAAACTTCACACTGAACCAGAGCTCAAGACTGGCTCATCTCTATAACAATTTGTACAAAATCTTAGGCTGTATGGCCGGGCGCGGTGGCTCAAGCCTGTAATCCCAGCACTTTGGGAGGCCGAGATGGGCGGATCACGAAGATCGAGACCATCCTGGCTAACACGGTGAAACCCCGTCTCTACTAAAAAATACAAAAAACTAGCCGGGCGAGGTGGCAGGCGCCTGTAGTGCCAGCTACTCGGGAGGCTGAGGCAGGAGAATGGCGTAAACCCCGGAGGCGGAGCTTGCAGTGAGCTGAGATCCGGCCACTGCATTCCAGCCTGGGCGACAGAGAGAGACTCAGTCTCCAAAAAAAAAAAAAAAAAAAAAAAATCTTAGGCTGTATCTTAGGATCGTATTTCATTTTTCCTTTATGACCTATGAGTTCAGCCTGTAACTCAGCCCTGATTTTCTGCAGTGCCTCGTCTTGTGCTGCTGGGCCATTGGCATCACAGAATCTTTGCTGTTATCCATTTTGATACTGATATTATTCAACCTATGGGCATGTTAAGTTAGATAAGGGACCCTCTTTTTTTTTTTTTTAAGCCAATCAGATTTTAGCAGTGGGGGCTTAATGACACTAATTTTTTTTTTTTTTTTTCTTTTTGAGACAGAGTCTTTCTCTGTCATCCAGGCTGGAGTGCAGTGGTGCAATCTTGGCTCACTGCAACCTCCACCTCCAAGGTTCAAGCAGTTCTCCCGCCTCAGCCTCCCAAGTAGCTGGGATTACAGGCACACGCCACCACGCCTGGCTAATTTTTGTATTTTTAGTAGAGACGGGGTGTCACCATGTTGGCTAGGCTGGTCTCAAACTCCTGGCCTCAAGTGATCTGCCCGCCTTAGCTTCCCAGAGTGCTGGGATTACAGGTGTGAGCCACCACACCCGGCTGACAGTGATGTTGTAAGTTCTGATAACCCAGTATCATGGGACCAACTGGAGTAGCACTCTTCCTTAAGGTCTGTTTTAGCAACTGGTTAATTTGGGGGTTTCTGAGAATATCGCCTGTGCGTTACCTGGGGGTTCTGTTTCAGTTACTGGGAGTTTTGTTCAATCCACCCAGACTTGGGAGGCGGCATCATGTAGAAGAAAGGGTGTGGGCTGTGAGCCATACAGCTCTGGGCTTTGTTCCCAGTTCTTCTTACTGTGTGTGTGGCTTTGAGCAAGTCAGTTAGCCTTGCTTTGTATGTTTCTTTATCTGTGAAATAGAAATGCTAGTACTTCAGTGGAAACACTGTGATGCTAATAGATAAAATGTATAAAGCTTATGGCATCTTTCCTGGCACTCTCCAGGTTCGATTTGTGTACTCTTAATTCTGGATTGAGACGCATCACCAGTATGAGGCCATTGATATGTTTTGTGTGGTTTTCTGTTTGCAGCCGCCCCCGAAGCCTACCATGCCTAGCCGTCCCATTGCTCCTGCTCCACCTTCCACCCTGTCACTTCCGCCCAAGGTTCCAGGGCAGGTTACCGTTACCATGGAGAGTAGCATCCCTCAAGCTTCAGCCATTCCTGTGGCAACAATCAGTGGACAACAGGTTTTTCTTCCTTTTAATTTGCTGATTTTCAACTGAAATGCCAAACTATTGATCATGATTTATTGAATGCTAGCAGTACATTAGGCATGGTAATAAAAAAAGATTAAACACTCACTCATAACCTGCAAGGGAAGGTAGTAGGTTTGAGAGAGAAGGATAACTGTAGGGAGTAGAAGCCAGTATCCATAGTGGTCATTTAGCTAGAATTTATTGAGCAGCTACTAGCTGCTCGATTTGACCCTCAGTGTGATGTATAAATCTGGATAAAACAGTCCGTGTCCTTGAGTCCGGAGTGTGGTTTGTGTTTGATTTTAGCGTCAAGAACAGCCTCCCAGGGGTAGTGGTGGGCAGTGCTTCTCTGTGGTTTCTCTGAGGAGAGCAGATGGGCATCTTTGGGGTACTGGTAGGTTACCTCAAGCAGCTCTCTAGTTGCAAACTTTTTTTTTTTTTTTGGGGACAAAGTCTTACGCTGTCACCCAGGCTGGAATGCAGTGGTGGGATCTTGGCTCACTGCAACCTCCACGTCCCGTGTTCAAGCAATTCTCTTGTCTCAGCCTCCCAAGTGGCTGGGATTACAAGCGTGCGTCACCACGCCTGGCTAGTTTTTTTATTTTAATAGAGACGGGGTTTCACCATGTTGGCCAGGCTGCTCTCCAACTCCTGACCTCAAATGATCCGCCCGCTGTGGCCTCCCAAAGTGCTAGGGTTACAGGCATGAGCCACTGCACCTGGCCTTAGTTGCGAACATTTATTTTGAAGTCTTCTGTTTTAAGGTTTTTTTTGTGAAATTTTGCAATCCTATTCTGCTGTGTACTTGATTAATTAAATATTTAAAATTTTTTACCTGGGGAAAAAAAATAAATCTAAAAACGTTCCCTTCACGTTTTCAAGAAAAATTTATATTCCAAAGAGGTGTACTGTGTTTTTTCCTTTTGTCATACTGCTGAGTACTCTCAGAAGTACCAGAACCCTTAGCTGAGAAGCACTGTTCTCTGTGGTTTGGGAGAATGTGAGTAAGGGACATTTCAGGGTTGAGCTGAAGAACTGGTAGCGGAGCACCTGTTGGATGCTAACTGACATTTACTTAGAAACACAAAGCTTAAAGAATGGATGGATGCAGTGGTATGTAAAGGAAATTGTGAGAATGGGAAAAAATAAGCATTTGGCCAGGACAGAAAAAACAAGTGTGAAAGGTAATATCACAGATGAGAGTTTCTAAAAGTAGATATCAAAGTATGTTATCTGTTGAAAGTATGTTATCTGTTATTATTTGGGCCTGCAGCAGTTGTGGGGTCCTCATACTTCTCACATGCCTGTTAGCACAGTTCATTATACAGTACAGCATGTAAAAGTAGCTCAAGCTAAATGTCCTTAGCCCTTTCCCTTGGGATACTCACTATCTAAAAGAAAAAACCTGACCCACATTTGGAGGCAGGTGACTTCCTAGAGGCAATGGCTAAGACCAAACCTGTGAAAATAACGTTCTATCCTCTTTCTCTCAGGGCCATCCCAGTAACCTGCACCACATCATGACTACAAACGTGCAGATGTCTATCATCCGCAGCAATGCTCCTGGGCCCCCTCTTCACATTGGAGCTTCTCATTTACCTCGAGGTAACGACTTGCAAGTTTTGTTCAAACTCTCAAAATGCCGTAGCAGATATACATTTGTTGAAATGTGTAACACAGAATGTGTCTAGAATCAGCTTGTTAAAGTTGCAGGACAACAGTCTGCAGAATCGTGAACCAAGTAAACCTCTTTTATTTAAAAAGAAAAAAAGGCCAGGTGCTGTGGTTCATGTCTATAAACCCAACACTTTGGGAGGCTGAGGTGGTAGGTTCACTTGAGTCCGGGAGTTCGAGACCAGCCTGGGCAACATGGCGAAACCCTGTCTCTGCAAAGATACAAAAAATTAGCCAGGTGTGGTGGCAAGTGTCTGCAGTCCCAGCTATCAGGAGGCTGAGATGGAAGGATGGCTTGAGCCTGGGAGGCAGAGGTTGAAATGAGTTGCGATTGCGCCGCTGCCCTCCCCTGTCTCAAGAAAAAGGAAAAAAAATTGCAAGACAGTGGAAATAAACTTAGAGCAATCCATGTTTTTAGCGTGGTTTAATATGTGCTTATTATAGTTGCATTACCAGTGTGTGTACTTAGGCAATTAAAATGTTTAATATGGTCTAAAATTGTCCTTTATATTGAGGAACTCCCCAAGCTTTGATAATCTCAACATGGTCTTTATTATTATTAGACTGCTTATCTGCAACATGGTCTTCATTTTTAATACCTAAGTCACAAATACTAATACTGAATATTTTTTAAGTTAAAGATGATCTTTACCGAGTTTTTAAACTTACGTAACAATAAGATGATGATGATAGTTATTTTTTGAGATGAGGTCTCACTGTGTTACCCAGGCTGGTCTCAAACTTCTTGGGCACAAGCGATCTTCCCGCTTTAGCCTCCTGAGTGGCTGAGACTACAGATGTGAGCCACCACACTGGCTAAGAGTAATTTATTTTTACACTTAAGTTCTAGTAGGTTGTGAGGTAATAAATGAGTTTTGACTAGAAAATTTTACCTTTTATTGGAGAGTGTGAAACAGTTGGAGATGGTTGGCAAAATCAAGTTAGCACACATAAGACCAGGTTTGCTTGGTTATAGCATAACTCAGTGTTTCTCCAAATGTGGTCCACAGACCCACAGGGGGTCTGCTGGGTGAAAACTGCAGGGTTCGGGTTAGGGTTGAAGTTAGGGTTCATAATGTGTCCCTTTCGCAATGTTGACGTCTGCTCTAATGGAACAAAGACAGTGGAAGGCAAAGTACTCGAGCCCTCGTCGGAGCTGAGGCGGTGGCGTCACGCTGCTGTTCACTGTGTGCTTTACCGCTGTGCACACTTGCAGTTACCAGAAACAAAAAGCAGCAGCAGTTTCACTTAAGATTGTCTGTGAAGAGGCAATATAAATTATTAAATCTTTTGAATACACATTTTCTTTGTTTTCTCTGTGATGAAATGGGAAGTATACATACCATACTTCAGCTCCCTACTGATTTACTATCTGAGTTTTAGGAAATATATTGATTATTTTCCTAGGGAGTATAACTAGAATAAATATAATAAACACTTTTGTTTTTCAGGTGCAGCTGCTGCTGCCGTGATGTCCAGTTCTAAAGTAACCACAGTCCTGAGGCCGACCTCGCAGCTGCCAAATGCTGCTACTGCTCAGCCAGCAGTGCAGCACATCATTCACCAACCAATCCAGGCACGTCGGAGCCCGGGGTGCATGAAGGGCGGCATGGGAGTTATTCACGCCACCAGGCACTAGGCACATCCTTGACCTCAGGGACTTCCCATCGAGTTGCCAAGACGTAGGGAAGTTTGAAAGATGCACAGTATCATGTGGCAAGCTGTAAGAACGCAAAGGAGAGGTGGTGGGAAGGCTTCCTGTTGGAAAGGCTGTGCTAATGAGGAATCAGAGAAGTGAAGAGGAAGTGAAGGGGGAGATGAACAGCAGCAAGGAGGCAGTGATGGTTGTAGACGGCAGTTAGTAAAGGCTGGCTAGGATTGAGGGATTTTAACTTGGATTGGGGGGATCTGTGGACTCCTAAAAGTTATGCATATATGTATGTTTGTTCCAAGAACGTGGTCCATGCCATTCAGCATTTTTTTTTTTAAGGAAATCTATGGCTTCATTACTACTGAAGTATAATATATTTGCAGGAAATATAGTATCTATAATTTGGGTGCTCTAGAATATGGAATATAAACTAGACTTTTTATATACAGTAGAGAGCCACTGCGTTTTTTTGTTTGTTTTTGTTTTTTTGAGACAGAGTCTCACTCTGTTGCCCAGGCTGAAGTGCAGTGGTATGATCCCAGCTCACTGCAACCTCTGCTTCCTGGGTTCAAGTGATTCTCCTGCCTTAGCCTCCCAAGTGCTTGGGACTACAGGTGTGTACCACCATGCCCGGCTAATTTTTATACTTTTAGTAGAGACAGGGTTTCACCCTGTGGGCCAGGCTGGTCTCAAACTCCTGGCCTCAAGTGATCTGCCTGCCTTGGCCTCCCAAAGTGCTGGGATTATAGGCGCGAGGCACTGTGCTCGGCCAAAAATCTTTTTTTTTTTTTTTAAACACAGTGGCTTTGTGTATCATTGAAGTAATATTGTTGAAAGATGAGATTAGGCTGGACACAGTGGCTCATGCCTGTAATCCCAGCATTTTGGGAGGCCAAGGCAGGCGGATTGTCTGAGATCAGGAGTTTGAAGCCACCTTGGACAACCTGGTGAAACCCCGTCTCTACTAAAATGTCAAAAAATTAGCTGGGCATGGCGGTGCGCGTCTGTAATCCTGGCTACCTGGGAGGCTGAGGTGGGAGAATTGCTTGAGTCCGAGAGGCAGAGGTTGCAGTGAGCCAAGATCATGCCACTGCACTCCATCTGGGGCGACAGAGTGAGACTCCATCTCACAAAAAAGAAGAAAGATAAGATGAATCTAGCTGAATCACATACAGGAGGTCTGTCCCCGTAAGCACTTTCAGGGGAGAGACACATGTATGAAACAACTGGGTTTAAGATAATAAGGAAGAGTCTTGATTATGACACTGGGTAGTATCTGTCTAGCCTACAGCTTTCAAGATAAAAGACCTTTCTGGTCAAGAAAACAGAGTCGGAGGAGTATTAGGCATCTAGTAGTATACGTGATACATATGAAGGGATAGAGGGAGACGAGAATCAAGACAAGGAGCTCCCAAGTGAGGAAGCTGGTGCTGTAGCCTTAGTGTAAGACACGCACCTGCACTTGGTAGGAGCAGCAGGTAAAAGGGCTGCAGAGCTCGGCCATTTAGATGCATGTTTCAGGGTTAAGAGCGAGGGAAGAATCAGAACTCAGGTGATTCGAAGAGTAATGGTGGATACGTGGATGAAGCCCAGTGTGGAGCTCATTTTTCAGAGGAAGATTTCACACATAAGTGTGATAAGGGCACTCTGTCCATGTGAAAACATTCAGCAAGCATGTGGGCACCCTGAACCATTACCTAGAAAAGAAGACTGTTACTCTGAGTTGCCCTTGTACTCGCTAACGTAGATGGCCTGAGAGCCAACAGCTCTATTCAGCACCTGAGTAGGCCCTCTGTGGAGGTGTTGGGTTGGATGGCAGCATAAGATGTCTACACCAGGACCAACCACAGACCTGTGGCAACTCTAGATTGAAGGGTGAGGTCCCAGTGGTACCAGTAGTAGAGCAGAATTTTGATTCCAATCACATTTGCACGGGAGGGACTCATGTACTGTTCAATCAAAATGAGATTTTTTTTCCCAAAACATTTGTCAATGTTGTCTTAATAAGGGATCACCCGCCCACCTCACTGTCCCAAAGTGCTGGGATTACAGGTGTGAGCCACCGCGCTTGGCCTGGCGCTTGGTCTTATGACAACCTATCTGAAAAGAGAATTCCTTAATTGGAATGGTGAGAATTTATTTTTATTTGGGCAGAAACATACTTATCTGTAGGCTCGTTTCAAATTACACATTTAGTATTTGGCTTCCTACATTTTATTTTATTTTTGTTTTAAATGAACTGTTTTTTCTCTTTTGGTAGTCTCGGCCACCTGTGACCACCTCCAATGCCATCCCTCCTGCTGTGGTAGCAACCGTCTCAGCCACCAGAGCTCAGTCTCCAGTCATCACTACGACAGCGGCACATGCTACTGACTCAGCACTTAGGTATACATGGGGAGGATGACGTTTGAACCTTCCTGCCTCCTCCTCCGCTTCCTCCACTCTTTTTTCTTTCATTCCTTCATTTAAGTGAATATTTATTGAGTGACTTTTTCTTTAATGAGCTATGTAGTGTTCTAAATCCTGGGGCTAAAGCTGTGAACAAAGAAATTCCTGCCCACACAGAGCTTCTGTTTTTAGGGGCTGGAGACACAATAAATATGTAGGTTTTTAGATGGTGAAAAGTGCTTTGGAAAAAATAAGGGTAAAAGGGATTGGGAGTGACAGGGTGGGTGGTGCAGGGGACTTAGAGTTTCATGTAATGTGGTCGGAGAGAGCTTTGTTGATAATACATTTGAGTAGAAAATGAAAAGATACAATGAAATGAGTGAGCTGTGTGGTTATCTGAGAGAAGAGTATTCTAGGCAGTGGGAATACTAGTAAGTGCAAGGCTCCGAGACAGGATTCTATTTGCCACTTACAAGGAGCACCGATGAGGCCAAGGTGGCAAGAGTTAGGTTTGGGGAGGTAGCAGGGTCTCCAGATCACATAGGTCCTTAGGAGCCACGCTAAGGACATGGACTCGGCTGGGGCATGATGGAAAGCCTTAGCAGAATTTTCAGCAGAGCAATGCAATGATCTGAAGTTTCATTTGGTTCAGCCTGGTTGCTGGATAGAATAGGCTATGGAGAGGCCAAGTTAGAAGCAGAGGTTGGGTAGAAGGGTATAGCCAGCATGTAGGAGAGATGAAGATGGATGTAGAAAGACATGGTTAGATTCTGGATAGATTATATTTTTTGGAGGGAGGGTCTCGCTCTGTCACCCAGGCTGGAGTACAGTGGCATGATCATGGCTCACTGCAGCCTTAAATTCTTAGCCTCAAGTGATCCTCTTGCCTCAGCCTCCCAAGTAGCTGGAACTCCAGATGTGCACCACCATGCCTAACTAATTTTTTTATTTTCTTGTAGAGACAGGTTCTCACTTTGTTGCCCAGATTGGTCACCAACTCCTGAGCTCAAGTGATCCTCCTGTCTCCATAAGTGCTGGGATTACAGCATGAGCCACCATGCCTGGCCCTGGGTAGATTTTGAAGGATAGAGTCAGGGAGATTTCTGAGAATCACTGGAGCAGGGGGCGGGGGTATGGGAGTGTGAGAAGGAGGGGAGTCAGGATTATTTATTTGCCAGTACTAGTTGGCCTATACACCTAACAGGGTGGAGGAGAGTGGGATTTTTGGGAAAGGAGTTTTATACTTTGATTTTAGGCATTTTAAGGTTGTGATGGCAAGATATAGTGGCTCGTGCATGTAATCTCAGCACTTTGGGAGGTTGAGGCAGGAGGATCACTGGAGTCCAGGAGTTTGAGACCAGTCTGGGCAATATAGGGAGATCCCATCTCTATAAAAAATAAGAAAGTAGCCAGGCATGGTGGTGTGTACCTGTAGTCCCAGCTACACGGGAAGCTGAGGTGGGAGGATCGCTTAAGCCCTGGAGGTTGAGTCTATAGCAAGCTGTGATCGTGTCACTGCATTCCAGCTGGGGCAACAGAGCGAGACCCCATCTCCACCAAAAAAAAAAAAAAAAAAAAAAGGATTTAGGCTGGGTGCAGTGGCTCGTGCCTATAACCCTGGTGCTCTTGGAGGCCAAGGTGGGAGAATCACTTGAGGCCAGGAGTTCAAGACCAGCCTCAGCAACATACCAGTATCCCATTTCAACAAATTAAAAAAAAAAAAAAAAAAAAGATAAGCGTGGTGGCATGTACCTCTAGCCCTAGGTACTTGGAGGCTGAGGTGGGAGGATCATATGACCACAGGAGTTTGAGACCACATGAGCTATGATTGTGCCACTACTCTCTAGCCTGGGCGACAGAGCAAGATCCTGTCTCTAAAAAAAAAGAAGCAAAAAAGATTTGCAGAGCCATACAGGAATAAAGTCTGGTTGGTGAGGGATGATCTTAAAGGCTTTTTGTGAGTGACACAATCAGGGATGACATGATGCTGTTTTTCCTCATGATCTCCAAGTCACATTACAGGGAGGCTGGGGAGAGCAGTTGATCCTTGCCATGGGTTATATTGAGGGAAGGGAGTCTTTGGCAATAGCGCAGACAAGAAGGGATTCACTGAATCAAAGCGAGGATAGTAGGTTGGAGAGAGGAGCCGTTAGAAGCTAGGGAGGCACCACTGGGACCTGTCAGCTGGAAGCTGGGCAGAGTGGTGAGGAAGAAAGAGGAACTGGAGATGCCTCTTTGGTTTCCTCCTTACCTGTCCTAGTAAATGAGAAGGAAAACAAGGGAAGGAAAGCAGGTTTTAGAAAAGATTGAACTCTGGGATACTGAGTTTATCTGTGGAACAGCCAGGTGGCTGTTGTCAGTATGTGGTTGAAGAGGGGTCTGTGCTAGAGATAATGGGTTTGGGAGTGATCAATGCGTGGGCCACAATGAAAGCCTTCAGGTGTCTATCCAAGGGTACTAGAGAGTGAGAAGAGAACCTAGAACAGAATTCTGAAGAAAATTATATTTAAATGAACAGCAATGCCTGGAACTTATCTTTAGCCATTAGCTCTATTATTTACTTGTATGACATTAAGCAGGTTTTCAATTCCCCTGATCCTTTGTTCTCTCTTCAATAAAAGGGATACTTTACTTTGTGGCAGTTATTAATAAATGTATTACCTGAGGTACAAAGCGACAGAACCGCCCAACATAAAATAGACTACTTGTTGTTGCTCATTTTAACTTTATAAAAGTTAATATATTCAGGTGGTATGAGGAAATTCACAAGGTATAAATGGATATACAGTCATCTCTATCTATGGGGTCTTGGCTCCAGGAGCCCCTGCAGATGCTGAAATCCAAGGATGCTCAAGTTCCTTCATATAAAGTAGCATAGTATTTGCATATAACCTACGCACCTCCTCCCATGTACTCTGGCACTCTAAGTAACCTGGAGATGATTAAATCATCTCCAGGTTACTTAGAGTGCCTATTATGATGCCTACACATCACTTCATTCATGTGGATTCTGTGTAGCACTTGGTGCTCAGCTAATTCAAGTTTTGCTTTTTGGAATTTGGGGAAATTGTTTTCCCCCTTGAATATTTTCAGTCCATGCTTGGTTGAATCCATAGATGTGGCACCTATGGGTACTGAGGGCCAACTGTATGATGAAAACTAGGGGTAGGCTTTTTATTTTTATTTTTTGGCTTTTTATTTTTAATCATATTGTCAAAGTATCTTTTCCATTGTGTTGAATGTTTTAATAAAAAACTGGATATTGAATTTTGTTGAATGCATTTTTAGCATTCACTCATATAACACTAGCAATATACTGCAAGTAGTGAAAACAAAAACCCTAATCAGATGATTTTTCTCTTTATATCTACAATTACAATAAATTCCTAATGTCTAACTTTTTTTGAATTCTGCAGATAGAAATTTTTCAAGAGACCAATTTCCATAGAAGAAATAGAAAAAATTTTAAGCACTATCTCTCACAGAAGCACCAGATCCAGCTGGTTTCATAGAATTCTTTTTTGAGACAAGGTCTTGCTCTGCTAGCCAGGTTGGAGAACAGTGGCTCAGTCACGGCTCACTGCAGCCTCAACCTCCTAGGCCCAAGTGATCCTTCTACCTCAGCCTCCCAAAGCTGCGACTACGGGCACGTGCCACCATGCACCATGCCTGGCAAATTTTAAAATGTTTTGTAGAGACAGGGTCTCCCTATGTTGCCCAGGCTGGTATCAAACTCCTGGGCTCAAGCGATCCACCTGCCTCGGCCTCCCAAAGTGCTGGGATTACAATTGTGAGCCACCACACCCAGCCTTGGTTTCATAGAATTCTACCAAACCTTCAAAGGGCCAGATAAACCAGCAATAAAGAAATTGGTTCAAGGTATAGAGAAAATAGTAAACTTCCAGAAAAATATAAGTCATATCTTAATTTTTCTGCTAAATACATTCACTCTGTCAGTTCTCTGACCCTTGTCTTTTCAGTCATTACTTGGTTGAAAGAAATTTATTTTCTATCACTTTCTTCAAAAAGGGCATATCTTAAAGCACAAATATTTTGAAATTTTACATGCTGAGAATCATTTCCCATTTATACTTAGGCAGTAGTCTGGCTGATTAAGTGTTTTATTGTTTCTATATTCTTTCCATGACTACTTGAGGGGTCATTTTTCCCGTGTCTTCTAGATCTGGATGTTACTGCACAGAGTCTGTTTTTTTTTTTTTTTAACCCCTTGCAAAGGCCTTAGTCTTTTTGCCTCATTGCCTGATTCTTTTCATTGAATATCAGCAAATTTAATGGCATTTATTTTGTAATGACCATTATTTATGGTTTTGTTCTAAACATGGTGTGCCTTTTCAATCTGTAGCATAAAACTGTATCTATGGGCCGGGCGCGGTGGCTCATGCCTGTAATCCCAGCACTCTGGGAGGCTGAGGCAGGCAGATCACTTGAGGTCAGGAGTTTGAGATCAACCTGGCCAACATGGTGAAACCTTATCTGTCAGCTGGGCATGGGGCCGGACGCCTTTAATCCCAGCTACTTGGAAGGCTGAGGCGGGAGAATCACTTGAACACGGGAGGCGGAGGTTGCAGTGAGCCAAGATCATGCCACTGCTCTCCAACCTGGGCAACAGAGCGAGACACCGTCTCAAAAGAAAAAAAGAAAAAAACTGTAATTATGAACAGTTTTTGTGAGTTATATGTTTTTTTTTTTTTCTTTTGGGACCTAGTCTTGCTCTGTTGTCCAGGCTGGAGTGCAGTGGCACAGTCTCGGCCACTGCAATCTCCGCCCCCCCCGGGTTCAAGCGTTTCTTCCACCTCAGCCTCCCGAGTAGCTGGGATTACAGGCACCCACCACCACCCCTGGCTAAGTTTTGTATTTTTGGTAGAGACGGGGGTTTGCCATGTTGGCCAGGCTGGTCTCGAACTCTTGACCTCAGGTGATTTGCACGCCTCAGCCTCCCAAAGTGTTGGGATTACGGGCGATTCGTAAGTGTTGAATCTTTTTGCACTCCTATGTAATTTTTTTAACTGTTCCCTTTAACGTTGTTTTCATAGTCTTCTCCATCCTTGACTGCATTTTCAGCATTGTGTCTCATGTTCCACTTCTAATTTTGCCTTCATTCTTGAAACTGCTGAACAGTTGCCTTCTGTTTCTCTCGAGCTCTGCCTGTATATTTTGTCTTCTTCTGTTGTTCTCTCATCATTTCCACTGAGCTCTTAGTCTTTGCTTTGTGTTTCCATTTCACAGAAGTGGTTACTTCATTAAGGTTTTAAATTCATGGTACAGTGTTCATCTGCGTAGTAAAAGCACTTCTGGTGTGTCTCGTTCCACCTTTTGTCTTTCAGCATCTTTAAATAGATCCTGTTTTGGATCTTTTCTGAGTATTCATCTTTGATTGGATTGACTTTATTCTGGATCCCTTATTTGTAATTGGTTCTTACTGTAGCCTGGACTATTTACCGGGTTTGGAGAAATTTTCCAAATGACTCAGTGTCCTGCGTTTGAAATTTGTTGGCCATTACTTCATTCCTGTCAGTGCAGATAGACCACTTAAAATGGCAAAGCCTCTCTTCCCTAGGTCCCCTGCACGCAATTCCCCATAGATGGGACTTTTCTGTGTCTGTGTGATTCCTGGTTTAACCCTAGATCCTTTGCTTTTTAACCCTTGGAACTGTTCCAAATGCTGCTCCACTGCCAGCTCCATTCCCGCTGTTACACGAAGATTCTGGTTTTCTCTGTCAGTTTGTGCTCCTCATTTTGGAGCATTATACTTCATTACTGGATTTTATCCCCAGAGTTATAGCCCCAGAAATTCTCTCTTCAGGCTGGGGAGGGTGGCTCATGTCTGTAATCCTAGCACTTTGGGAGGCTGAGGCAGGAGGATTGTCTGAGGCCAGGAGTTGAAGACCAGCCTGAGCAACATAGTGAGAACATAGTGAGACTCTATCTCTTTTTTTTAAAAAAAAAAGAAAAAAAGAAAGCAATCCTTCCTTCATTGGCTCCTGAGTCTCTGGTTATCCCTACCTTTGGCAATTCTTCTGTCCTGTGGTTTGAGATTTCAGATGTCTCCCAATTTTGCGAAAGGAGGATACTATATTTCTCTTTTTTGTTTTCTTTACTATTCTGAGAGGAGAAGGAGAAAATACCACACTGGCAGTCTCTGCCTACGATACCCTTGTCCTCCAAATAAGCCAGTCATACAAGGACCTATCTGAACACTGGAGGATAATCACAAGTCCATTTATCATTTAACCCCCATATTTTCTGTAGATGTCAGATCACTGAATTGGGGCTCTATCCTTGGAGTTGCCTTTCAGACTGTTAACAAAAAAAAAAAAAAAAAAAAGCTAATCTGTGGGAGAAGTACACAATTGGGTATCCCTAACCCAAAATCCATAATAAGCCAAAATCTGAAACTGAGCACTGACATGACACTTAAAGGAAATGTTGATTGAAGCATTTCTGCTTTTTGGATTGGGGATGCTGAGTCAGTAAGTATATAATTCCAAAATCTGAAACACTTCTCATCCAGAACGGTTTAGATAAGGTATACTCAACCTGTAATATGGTGATTAAGACAACAGACTAGGGAGCGCTTTCTGAATGACCTTACTCCCTTTGACTGTTTTTGGTATGTGTGAGTCACTATGAACCTGTCAATGTTAAATATTCAAACTGGATTTTTTTTGTTGTCGTTTGTTTTTGTTTTGGAGACAGCGTCTCACTCTGTCACTCAGGCTGAATCACAACTTGATGCCCATCTATAGTCCCAGGTACTCAGGAGTCTGAGGTAGGAGGATACCTTGAACCCCAGAGGTCAAGGTTGCAATGGCGCGATCACAGCTCACTGCAACCTTAACCTCTGAGCTTCAAGCTATCCTCCCGCCTCAGCCTCCTGAGTACCTGGGACTGTAGGTGTATGCCAAGATGCCTGGTTAATTGTTTTATTTTTCGTAGAGACTGGGCCTTGCCATGTTGCTCAGGCTGGTCACAAATTTCTGGGCTCAAGCAGTCCTCCTGCCTCAGCTCCCAAAGTGCTAGGGCTGTGTGAGCCTCTGCTCCCAGCCTCAAAATGTTTTAGTCAAAGTCTCTTTCTTGGCCGGGCACGGTGGCTCACGCCTGTAATCCCAGCACTTTGGGAGGCCGAGACGGGCGGATCACGAGGTCAGGAGATCGAGACCATCCTGGCTAGCACGGTGAAACCCCATCTCTACTAAAAAATACAAAAAACTAGCCGGGAGAGGTGGCGGGCGCCTGTAGTCCCAGCTACTCGGGAGGCTGAGGCAGGAGAATGGCATAAACCTGGGAGGCGGAGCTTGCAGTGAGCTGAGATCCGGCCACTGTACTCCAGCCTGGGCGACAGAGCGAGACTCCGTCTCAAAAAAAAAAAAAGTCTCTTTCTTTTGCTCCCGGTGCCCCAAATTGGGCTAGTGAGAACCCCTTTGAACTGGCTCAGATGTCTTTTTTTTGAGACCCTCTCATCTGTTGCCCAGGCTGGAGTGCAGTGGCACAGTCTCAGTTCACTGTAACCTCTGCCTCCTGGGCTCTCAAGTGATCCTCCTGCTACGGCCTCCCAAGTAGCTGAGACTACAGGTGTGTGCTACCACGCCCAGCTAATTTTTATATTTTTAGTAGAGGTGGAATTTCGCCATGTTGCCCAGGTCAGTCTTGAACTCTTGGACTTAAGCAATCTGCCTGCCTTGGCCTCCCAAAGTACTGGGATTACAAGCATGAGCCACTGTACTGGGCCTGGCCCAAGTTTCCTTTTGATGACTCCCGTTAACCTTTGAGTACTTTATTCTTTTTGATACATGATGTATCAGGCTTTCTCCTGTTTTTTTTTTTTTTTTTTCAAGTTTTCAAATCAGCCATTTCTCCTTGGTTCTTTTTAGTGGAGAGCAGTATTTGTAACCCAAGTTCTGGGTCTTAAAAGTGTTCATTGTTTCTGGTGTGTCATTGCTTCTGGGCTCTTTCTGGCGACAGAGGTACTCAGTATAGTAAAGATAGTCATGTTTTCCTGCTGATATTTTCCTCTTTATTGGTTTATTTTATTTTATTTATTTTTTTGAGACAAACTCTTGCTCTGTCACCCAGGCTAGAGTGCAGTGGTACAATCTCAGCTCACTGCAACCTCTGCATCCCAGGTTCAAGCGGTTCTTCTCCCTCAGCCTCTGGAGTAGTTGGGACTATAGACATGTACCACTGTACCTGGTTAATTTTGTATTTTTAGTAGAGATGGGGTTTTAGCATGTTGGCCACGCTGGTCTCAAACTCGATCCACCTACCTCAGCCTCCCATAATGCTGGGATTACAGACCTGAGCGACCACATGTTTTAAAATCTTATGTTAATTAAACATTTTTGGCTGGGCACGTTGGTTCACACCTGTAATCCCAGCACCGCTGAGGCGGGTGGATCACGAGGTCAAGAGATCAAGACCATCTTGGCCAACATGGTGAAACCCTGTCTCTACTAAAAATAGAAAAATTAGCCAGGCGTGGTGGCACGCTCCTGTAGTCCCTGCTACTCGGGAGGCTGAGGCAGGAGAATTGCCTCTACCTGGGAGGCAGAGGTTGCAGTCAGTTGAGATAATGCCACTGCACTCCAACCTAGCAACAGAGTGAGACTCCGTCTCAAGAAAACAATTTTTTTTTTCACTCCTTCACTGGTAATGGACACATATTGGTATTTACAAATGAAATTTAACATTAGAGTTGTTTTTTGTTTTTTGGTTTTTGGGTTTTTTTTTGCTTTCTAAGGTTTTATACTCATTCATTACTTAATGATGGGGTTACAGTCTGAGAAATGAATGGGCAGTTTTGACATGCAAACATCGTAAGAGTATGCTTACACAAACTAGATGGTGTCGCCTGCTACACACCAAGGCTATGGTGCTCTAACTATTGCTCTTAGTTTGTAAACCTATACAGCCTGTGACTGTATTGAATACTGTAGGCAGTTGTAACACTATGGTATTTGTATATCTAAATACAGAAAAGGTACAGTAAAAATACAGTGGAAAAGATTTTAAAAAGGGGCACCTGTATCACTTGTCCATCTGACATAAATTAGCCTCTTACTTTTTGTAGATTACTACTAACAATAAGAATACTGAGTAACTAACTTCACGGTTCTTTTTGTCCTCCAGCTAGATCCCACTAACCAGAGTGGCAATGGGTTTGAATGTCACTTGAAGTGATTCTTTTTATTTTATTTTATTGGAGACAGAGTCTCACTCTGTCACCCAGGCTGGAGTGCAGTGGTGTGATCACAGCTCACTTTAGCCTTGGCTTAAGCGGTCCTCGGTGTGAGCTGCCGCCTGTGGCCTCCCCTCTGATTTGAATATCCAGCTTTGTTATGTTGTCAAATTTTCTTGCCAGTGTTGCCATTTCAGTAGCTTGCTACCAATTAATTTGGCATCCTCTGTTGATTTCCCTTCCAATCCTGAGGCAGTCATAACTGTAACATTTTATCATTTTAGGAATGTTCCTACATTTGCTAAGGAATGATGTAAAATTGGGGGGAAGGTCCTTGCTTCAAAAGTCATAGTTTAAGCTGCTGTTAATCAAAGTTGTCTCTGATATTTCTTCAGGAAATTTGTCAAAAACTTAGAGCGTGTAAATTTATAGTATATTTTCAGATCTATCCACAGTTAAGTGCAATTATTTTGTTTTTAATTTTTTATGTAGACAAGGTCTTACTCTGTGCCCCAGGCTGGAGTGCAGTGGCGCAGTCATCGCTCACTGTAACCTTGACTTCCTGGGCACAAGCTGTCCTCCAGCCTTGGCGCCCCCCGAAAGCACTGTGTCTACAGGTGTGAGCCACCACACCTGACCTGAAGTGCAGTTATTATGATGATATTAACTCAAGTCCGTTTTGGAGTGTTGATTAACTATATTAAGGATACTGAGAACAACTAAGGGTTAATTTCTTCAGTTTGTGGTACAAATTGATGGCTTTTAAAACGAGACAAACTCAGTGCGCCTTTTGCCTCATTGGTGTGATTAAAGACCAAGTATTGGTTTAACTCTGAACTTCATAGACCTATGAAAAAGTATGACTTGCAGGACTGTAACCTAGCAAAAGATCATAAATGACCTTTCCTGTCTGCATTGTGTCTTTATTATCTTTTCAGTAGGCCAACTTTGTCTATCCAGCACCCACCATCTGCAGCAATCAGTATTCAGCGTCCTGCCCAGTCACGAGATGTCACAACAAGAATCACACTACCATCTCACCCTGCATTAGGGACGCCAAAACAGCAGCTTCATACAATGGCTCAGGTAAAACCAAAGGTGGAGAACCACCTGTGTACTTGGTTGGGTAAAACCAAAAGTGGGCAAAGTGTGCTGAGGGCCTGGCAGTACTGAAGGCATTGATTGTGTTTACCTGGGATACAGTGGATAATGTTCTTATAACTGTGTTGTGGGGTTTCCCTCATAGAAAACGATCTTCAGTACTGGCACCCCAGTGGCTGCAGCCACAGTAGCACCTATTTTGGCAACCAACACCATTCCTTCAGCGACTACAGCCGGTAAGTCCATAACCCACTTCTTCCTTCTACCGGGGAAAGAGAAAGCAAGAGTGGTGGGTTAATTTTTCATTTCTCACCTTCAGTCAGAGAAAAACAATGGGCTAGAAAAATTATCTTAACTTTTTCCAAGAGTTTTCCCAGGTTTTTGAGAATCTGTAATGTGTGCAGAGAAGTTCTTGTTAAAGAATTTCCTTTTTTCCCCTATTTCAGGATCTGTGTCCCACACGCAGGCTCCCACCAGTACCATTGTTACCATGACGGTGCCCTCCCATTCCTCCCATGCTACTGCTGTGACCACCTCGAACATCCCCGTCGGTAAGTGGCATGCTGCCTTCGACAGAAGCTCACACGGAGTGCTGTAGCCCCTCTGACTAGGCCTTCATGGTGATGGCTAGTATTGATTTTTACAATTGTTGATTTCCTTTTTTTTTTTTCCTTGAGTCTCACTCTGTTGTCCAAGCTGGAGTGCAGTGGCGCGATCTCAGCTCACTGCAACCGCCACCTCCCGGATTCAAGCAATTCTCCTGCCTCAGCCTCCCAAGTAGCTGGGACTACAGGCATGTGCCACCATATCTGGCTAATTTTTTTGTATTTTTAGTAGAGACAGGGTTTCGCTATGTTGGCCAGATTGGTCTTGACCTCGTGATCCACCTGCCTCGGCCTCCCAGAGTACTGGGATTACAGGCATGAGCCACTGTGCCCGGCCCAGTTGTTGATTTTCAAAGCAACACTGAATATGACTTGTAACATTATGTATCATGCAGACTTGGCATTGATGGTAGGGGAAAAAGAGTATAATAGTTCTTGAGTACTCAAACTTTAGTTTTGACTTGCTTTCTTATCAAACTGTACCTTTTATAAAAATAAGCAATACTGACATAGACAAAAACAACAGGAAAAGCAAAGATCTGGAATGAGGAAAACTTGTAGACTTTGACAGATTGTTCAGGGAAAGTTCTCAGTGACACAACAGTGGGAAGAACACCAAAGCTCAGGTGTGTTCCCCAGGTTTTCATCTGAGTGCTGCCCTGCCACATCACGCCCATCCTAGAATTTCTTCTAGGCTTTCTTTATTCTTTTTCTAAGTATATGTATACTTTGAATTGTTAAAAAAATCCCTGGAAAGTTTCTAGCAGTCCAACTTCAGTCATCAAGATCAGGGGTTTGCACACTTTCTATAAACATTTTAGGCTTTGCAGGCCACATAGGTGTGTGTCGCCAGTGCTCAACTCTGTGTCGTGAAAGTAGCCGTGGACAGTATGTAAACCGACCGTGCGCCGAGGAGACTCTGCTTATGGATGTAGAAATTTGATTTCTTTCTTTTTTGTGTGTTTTTTTTTTGAGACGGAGTCTCGCTCTGTCGCCCAGGCTGGAGTGCGGTGGCTGGATCTCGGCTCACTGCAAGCTCCGCCTCCCGGGTTGACGCCATTCTCCTGCCTCAGCCTCCCGAATAGCTGGGACTACAGGCGCCTGCCACCGCACCCGGCTAATTTTTTGTATTTTTAGTAGAGACCGGGTTTCACCGTGTTAGCCAGGATGGTCTTGATCTCCTGACCTTGTGATCCGCCTGCCTCGGCCTCCCAAAGTGCTGGGATTACAGGCTTAAACCACCGCGCCCAGCCTTTTTTTTTTTTTTTTTTTTTTTTTTAAGAGATAAGGTCTTACTGTCATCCAGGCTTGAGTACAGTGGCATAGTCATAGCTCACTGTAGCTGGGGCTCAAGCTAACCCCCAACGGCAGCTCCCCATTAGCTGGGACTACAGGTACCTGCCACCATACTCGGCTAATTATTTTGTTTGTTTTTTTGAGATGGAGTCTCATTCTGTCGCCCAGGTTGGAGTGTAGTGGCATGATCTCCACTTACGGCAACCGCCGCCTCCCGGGTTCAAGCAATTCTCCTGTCTCAGCCTCCTGAGTAGCTGGGATTACAGGCGTGTGCCACCACGCCTGGCTAATTTTTGTATTTTCAGTAGAGACGGGGCTTCACCATATTGGTCAGGCTGGTCTTGAACTCCTGACCTCATGATCTGCCTGTCTCGGCCTCCCAAAATTCTGGGATGACAGGTGTGAGCCACCATGCCTGGGCTCTGGCTAATTTTTAAAAATTTTTTGTAGACTGGGAGCAGTGGCTCACACCTGTCATCCCAGCACTTTGGGAGGCTGAGGCAGGGGGATCACTTGAGGTCAGGAGTTCGAGACCAGTCTGACCAACATGGTGAAACCCCATCTCTACTAAAAAAAAATACAAAAAAAAAATTGGCTGGGTGTGGTGGCACATGCCTCTGTATTCCCAGCTACTCGGGAGGCTGAGGCAGGAGAATTGCTTGAACCTGGGAGGTGGAGGTCGCAGTGAGCTGAAATTGTGCCACTGCGCTCCAATCTGGGTGACAGAGCACAAGACTCCGTCTCAAAAAAAAAATTTTTTTTTTTTTTTTTTTTTTTTGTGGAAACAAGGTCTTGTTGTGTTACCCAAGCTGCTCTCAAACTGCTGGCGTCAGGGAGTCCTTCCACCCTCAGCCTCTCAGAGTGCTGAGATTATAGGTGTGAGACACTGATCCTGGCCTGAGTTTCATATCGTTTTCATGAGTCACAAAATATTCTTTTGATCCTTTTGCCCTCATCCATTTAAAAGTGTTAACTCATTCTTAGCTCATGAGACAGCAGGCTGGATTGGCCTGTAAACCATAGGTTGCCAACACCTATGCAGGGGACTGATATCTTACTGCCATAGCATCCGAAGCAGGGACTGTGGCCTCTGAGGCAGAACACAGCTTTCATTAGCCTGCCAGCTACAGGCTTTATTAATAGTTTCTAGTTTTGTCTCTGCCTTGCTTTTATAGTGAAGAGCATATCATCTTATTGTTCTCTTAAGATACATACAGGACAGCTGCCATAGCATCCACTTAGAGCTAAGACTGCTTTTTGTGAAGAGGACACCCTGACATACTGGTGACTGGACATAAAAGTGTGGGTTCCAGCCTCTCTGAGCAAACTTTGAAGCCCATTTTCTGGAATAATGGTAGTACCCAGGAAGTCCCTACTCCTGTTGTAGGGTGACCGGCCTATACCAGCCCTTAAATGGGTGCTCAGCCCCACAGAAGTCCCTTAGCACAGAGGGTGCTGCTACTGGGTCTTTTCTGCATCGCTCCTCACTATGACTTGCCATTGGAGAGACCAAATTTTTTCCATAACCTTCTGAATTTAGTTCCTATTTGTCAAAAGAAGTTTGTTTTGTTTGTATCTGTTTAGCATTAACACACTTGTTGAAAAAGGTAGTAAATTGTCCATATTGCCATTTCAGCCCATTTCCTTCCTCTGCCTGCGTCGTCAGCTCTGCTGAGTGCTATCATGGCAAGCCAAGCCCTGAGACACTTAATATTTATCAAGTCAGGAGCCTCACTCGGGTATTTGAATCTATGATCGAAAGACCGATAAGGAGGGGCCGTTGTGGCCCAGAGGGACTGTCTAGTTTCCTCCTGACCCTCCACCTTGAAGAATTTTTTAGAGATTGGTTCTTGTGAATGTCCCTCTGTCTTCCTAAGAGATCCCACTGTGGAAGCAGACTCACTAAAAAGTACCAGGAGACATAGATACACGTGTTCCTACGTTCCATGGGGTTTACGGTCATTTTGTTTTTCTCTTTTATGCTAACCCCAATATTTCTGTATTATAATAGGATCTCTCCAGGAAAGGTAGCTCAGTTGAGAAGGGAAACCTGATAAAACCCTAGACCATTGATTTTGCAGTCGAGAAGTAGAACATACATATTAAAATCACCTAAGTGACTTTTTCCAAGTGAGCTTGCCCTCTCCAGGTGATATTAAATACAAATTCAGCTATTCTTACTAGGAATATGTTGGCTCAGAAAAAAAGCCTGCTAAATCACAAGTATAAGGTTTTTGCCTCTATTCCAATAGAATACCATTCTTATTTTCTCCATGTTCTGGTCAACATATGATCATGTTCTCAGAATTATAGAAAGTGAAATCTGGTGATCACATTATTCAGAAAATAGGGATAAGTTTTGGAGATAACGTTATGACAGACTTACTGTTTTCTGTACTATATAGTTCCTTGGTTTTTATGTAATTATTGAGAATGTGTGGCTTTTTTTTTTTTTTTTTTTGAGATGGAGTATCACTCTGTCGTGCAGGCTGGAGTGCAGTGGCATGATCTCAGCTCACTGCAACCTCCCAGGTTCAAGTGATTCTCCTGCCTCAGCCTTCTGAGTATCTGGGATCACAGGCACGCACCACCACGCCTGGCTGATTTTTGTCTTTTTAGTAGAAACAGGGTTTCACCATGTTGGCCAGGCTGGTCTCAAACTCCTGACCTCAGTTGATCTGCCCGCCTTGGCCTCCCAAAGTGTTGGGATTACAGGCTTGAGCCACTGCACCCAGCCTGTATGGCTTTTTAAATTAGAAAACAAGTAAAGATGTAAATGAATGGCTGAGTGGTGAGGTGTGTCTGGTTACCAACCACTGGTTAGCTGCTCTGTCACATGGCAGCTTCATTCCTACTGGAAGCATCATTTTCTCCTACCTTTCATGGGGCTCAGTGATAAAACAAGGCTTAGTTGCCCCCTCCTCACCATCCCCACTGCTTACCTCCCTGATGGATAACCCTGTCATGCCAGCTTCTCTTTGCGTTGGCCAATAGATGTAATCTTGAGTGGTCAGATGGGCATTCCTGCTATCACCCTGCAAAAACTTCTCCATCTGCCTCCCGTGGGAGCTGGCTGGCATCGCAGTGGGTCTTTGTAGCTTGGCGTTGTTGTTAAATGCTCTGCATTTAGGGTAATGCGTTGGCATCCTCCTAGTCTAGTCTCTTTGTTAATGTGCCTGTCCCTGGTGTAACTTGGGTTTTTACACAGATAGAAGCTGGCCCTCTGTGTCTCTGAGATGGATCACGGCTTTTCTTTCTGAACGCCCAGGCACACTGTTAATAGATAGGGCTATAAAGAATAGTGCCAAGTATGTTCTAGTTCAGCTGCACCTTCCAAACAAAATTGGATGCAAGTTTTAAAGGAGTACACATTTGGAGCCTCAGATTGAATTTGAAAACTCTGTGGTCATTGATTTTGATTTTGCTCTAAAGTTTTATATAAAATTGTAGGACATTCAAAGGACCTTAGAAATTATTAAGTGATCCAAAGAAGGGATCCTTATAGGTAAAGAAATAGACTTGGGAATTAAAGTGGTCTTCTCATTGCTAATTAGCTACATTTTATAATTATCTATGGACCCAGAGTGGAATCTAAGGGTGGTTGTTTTTTTTTCCATTTTTTAATCCAAAATTGTGTGTGTTCATTTATTTATTTATTTTGAGACGGGGTCTCAGTCTGTGAGTGAGGCTGGAGTATAGTGGTGCAGTCATGGCTCACTGTAGCCTTGAACTCCTGAACTCAAGTTATCCTCCACCCTCAGCCTCCCACAGTGCTGAGATGACAGATGTGAGCCACCGTGCCTGGCCTGTTTACTTTTTAAGCAGTTTAATCCTTTCAAAAACAGGTCCAGGTTGAGAGAAAAGAGCCCGGTCACTTCTGTCTTTGTTTAAGTATTAATGTTGAACCCTGCTTTAATAACAGTAGGAATATATCAGTGAATGTAGAATTGAAATAATTCTGTTGAACTTTGTACTTATTTTTCATTTTTTATTTTGATTAAAAGTCCAGGCTTTAATTGTTTGCTTTCCTAAGATTGCTGCTAGCCAAGAATGTTTTGGCATGCCAAAAAAAAGTGTAGCGTGGTCATGGAATTGGCGTTTACTGTTTGCAGCCAAGGTGGTGCCCCAGCAGATCACACACACTTCTCCTCGGATCCAGCCAGACTACCCTGCTGAGAGGAGCAGCCTGATTCCCATCTCCGGACATCGGGCCTCTCCCAATCCTGTGGCCATGGAAACCCGAAGCGACAACAGGTAGGAGGCCACGTGTCAGCTATTCTGCCTCACTGTGTCACTAATTGTTCTGCTTTATCAGCATAAAACAAAATGTCCCACAAATACGGCCTGTATGTATTACTCATGCTTTCAGATTTTCCCCCGAAAGTAACTCTTCGTATAATTCCTTTTTTATGTGCGATGTTTTTCAAGCCAGTCTCCTTTTGACGGATGTTTTCCTAGTATCCATTTTTTTTGGTTTTGTGTGTTTAATATTTTTTGGCTATTTTGAGAGTAAGGGTTGTAGCATTATGACCGTTTATCCATAAGTACCTGTATTTGTAGCACAGAAGAGTAAAGACGTTCTGTGACGTCACCGCGGTACAGCTATCTGAACGGACGCCGAGCTCTCCCTTCTCTTTGACTCATGGGTGTTTTTGAAGAGTGGGGAGAAGCCGGTTGTTTTGGGGAATTTGATACTGTCACATTGTTTCCTCACGGTTACATTCAGGTTATACCAGGTAAGCAGTGTGTCCTTCCCATTGCATCAGAGAGCTCCTGCGGTCTGTTTTCCCCGTATTGGTCATGTTAACATTCATTACTTAGTGAAGGTGATGTTTGCCAGTTTTTTTCTACTGGAAAGGCATGTTTTTCTCCTTCGTAAACAAGTAATCTATCTGGAAATATCTGAGTGTAATTATCCTGTTCTCCAGTAAACATTCATTCAATAGTTGTAGATCTATTATTAATTCCTGGCTGAATCCATTACTAATATGATAGTTGCAAAATAGTGAGTTTTTCTAACGCGTTGTCTATATACATTAGCTGGCATTCTGATGTAAAGAGACTTTCTCTTACCCACCCCCATTTATTTTTTATGTTGAGCATTTTACTGTTTTTTAATCGGCTCAGGCTTGTAGATTTGCTTTTATTCATTAGAATCTATTGCTGTCATCTATTTTGGTGCTCAGATGATCTCATTTGGTCCTTGGGGGTTCTTTCTACTTCTCTGGATTTCGCCACGTCCCCTCTGTTCTAGCCTTTCCTTCTTTTCCATGATGAGATATTCTAGAGTCCTATTGAACTTTATCTGTCTGGCTCTGAAATCTGCTGTTTCTCCAAGGAGCCCTTTGTCATTTACAAACCAAGATCTGGGCATTAGCCCTGCTTGTTGCTGTGGGTTGTCATTCTTCCAGGCCCTTTGAGCAGGCAGAGGTAGGAGGTATATAGTATTTTAAGAACATTTGAGTTCATACCGATACCTCTACTTCAACCCCATCGCTTCCCCCATTCCATGTCTGTACCTGCCTCTCCCATAAAGTACCCTATACAGTGTACACAAAGTCATTTCAAAAGCAGATGATTGTTAAGTGTTCTAATTTGATCATTTGTGTCTAGGAGTGCTTACAGATTTTGATGCATTGATATGTCCATCCACCTTGTTGAATACTCCTTTTAGCTCTCAATGTTTATAGATTATCTAAATAATTCTGTAAATTAGCTCTAAATGTTTATAGATTTATAAATTTCCTATGTATATGTTTATTTTGCCCACAAATAAGGACAGTTTGAGGGGAAAGCAAGAGGGTCTTACCATTTTCATTTGTTTTTTTGTTTTGTTTTTGAGACAGGGTCTTGCTCTGTTGCCCAGGCTGGAGTGCAGTGGCACCATCATAGCCCACTGCAGCCTTGACTTCTGGGCTCAAATGATCCTCCCACCTCAGCCTCCCAAGTAGCTGGGACTACAGGCACATGCCATCATGCCTGGCTAAGTTTTTTTATTTTTTGTAGAGATGAGGCCTCACACTGTTGCCCAGGCTGTAGTGCAGCGGTGCGGTCTCGGCTCACTGCAATCCCTACCTCCTAGGTTCAAGTGATTCTCGTGCCTCAGCCTCCTGAGTAACTGGGATTATAGGCCTGCACCAGCACACCTGGCTAGTTTTTGTATTTTTAGTAGAAGACGGAGTTTCGCCATGTTGGCCAGGCTGGTCTTGAACTTTAACCTCAAGTAATCTGCCTGCCTCAGCCTCCCAGAGTGCTCAGGCTGGTCTCGAACTCCTGAGCTCAAGTGACTCACCTGCCTCAGTCTCCCAAAGTGCTGGGATAGCAGGCATGAGCCACTGTGCCTGGCCTACTTCTATTTTCTTAGGCATTTATATCATGAATAACTATTGACTGCTCTCGAATATTTTTATCTTTTATGTTTTAAATTATTGTTCTCTTTTAATTTTTAAAATTTATCTAAAACATGAATAGACATTCTGATGTTGAAGCATTTCTCTCCCTGTGATAAACTTTATTCGATTATGATGTATTTAACTTTATATGGTACTTAATTCAATTTTATGTAGGATTTTTTGTTGTTGTAGTGAGTTAGATTTGTTTATAATCTTTATTTTGTCTTATTCTCCTGTTCCAATATTAGTATCAAGGCTATATTAAGCTTAAAAAATAAACTAGGAGCCAGGTACAGTGACACATGTCTGTAGTCCCAGAATTCAGGCAGCTGAGGCAGGAGGCTTGATTGGACCTAGGAGTTCAAGGTTGTAGTGTGCCATGATTGTGCTGTTGAATAACCACTACGCTCCAGCCTGGGCAACATAGCAAGACCCTGTCTCTGAAAACATAAAAATAAGTTGGATCTCATTTCTTCTTTCCATTGTTTCTGAAGCAGTTCAGATGAAATTGGGATTATTTATGTATTTTTAGCGAAATTGGCCAGTAAAACCAATTTGAGTTGAGTGTATGTAGTTCATGAGGAGTTGAGCAGGGAAGATTCGATTACTGAGTTTTTGTGAATTGGTTTTCAGACTTTCAAAAATCACCCATAGAATATTATCTGTGTTTTTTACATTTATTAATATAGGTATTTATAGTATCCACTTTGTTTTTGTTTTTTTAATTTTGCATTCTTGGTGTGTGTCCTGTGATGTAAGAGTTTGTTTGGGACACAAAAATTTGAGCAAAGCTCATTTGGCAGTTCTGATACAAAGAGGAGCTGGGGGATAGGATCTTTTGAAAGTGAAGAAGAAAATGACTATTTTGTTTGCTATCATCTGTTCTGTCTCTAGACCGTCTGTTCCTGTTCAGTTCCAATATTTTTTGCCAACTTACCCCCCTTCTGCATACCCACTGGCGGCACATACCTACACCCCAATCACCAGTTCCGTGTCCACTATTCGACAGTATCCAGGTACGAATCCTGCTTTTTAGATGACTTTTCACAGTTTCATTTTTGCCAGCAATAACCTAGAAATTGATTAGGGGTTATTTCTAGTATGAGATTAATTATTTCAGCTTCTGTTTTCAGATTCAGATAAAATGTGAAGCTTGAAGGTCTTAAATAATCGTCTTTGTGATCTATAAAAGGTTGTTACTCGTTAGTGATATTTGCATAGTATTATGCCACCCTGAGGATAATCATGTTAGCAATTTTTGTTTCTCCTTAAAATGACAGTAGTTACAATGAATAGAGCTGCACTTTTATAGGGTTTCCATTGTTTTATGCAAATATTAGTTGTAGTTTTAAAAAATGTATAAAGGTTTGTTTATAATAACGTTTACTTTAGGTTCCATGGTACTTGTGCAGGTTTGTTATATAGATAAACTACATGTCACAGGGATTTGGTGTACCAGTTATATGTTTTTTAGTTCAGTTATGCTCTCCTCTCATGACATGTAAATAGTGTTCTTTTTGCTAATCCAGGAAAAACAATCCTTAAATGTTAGAGTCTGTGTAATCTTTTCCTGTGGGACCCTCAGGTCACTCTGGGCGCCAGAAAGCCTTATTTCCAGCCAGGTGCATTGGCTCATGCCTGTAATCCCAGCACTTTGGGAGGCCAAGGCAGGCAGATCACTTGAGGTCAGGAGTTCAAGACTAGCCTGGCCAACACGGAGAAACCCCATCTCTACTAAAAATACAAAATTAGCCAGGCGTGGTGGCACATGCCTGTAATCCCAGCTACTCGGGAGGCTAAAGCAGGAAAGTCGCTTGAACTTGGGAGGCAGAGGCTACAGTGAGCCACAATTGTGCCACTGCACTCCAGTCTGGGTGACAGAGTGAGACTTTCTCCAAAAAAAGAAAGCCTTATTGCCTGGGGCCGGGCACTGTGGCTGATTGATACCTGTAATCTCAGCACTTTGGGTGGCCATGGTAGGCAGAACACTTGAGCCCAGAAGTTTGAGACCAGCCTGGTCAATATAGGGAGACCCCATCTCTACAAAAAATTTAAAAATTCGGCGGGCATGGTGGTGCATGCCTCTAGTCCCAACTACTGAGGAGGCTGAGGTGGGAGGATTGCCCGAGCCTAGGAGGTTGAAGCTGCAGTGAGCCATGATGGCGCCACTGCACTCCAGGCCAGGTAACAAAGTGAGAGCCGTTTCAGAAAACAGAGAGAAAAAGACAAAAGAAAGTGTTATTGTTGCCTGGATTGTGGACCTTGCCCTCCTGCCACACGGTGCTGTATGGCCGCCAGCGGCATGTGTGGCCACAGAGCACTTGAAGTAGGTTAGTACATGAAAAACTCGATTGTTAATTTTGTTTAATTTTGAGAAATTTCAAGTATGTTTGGAACAACTTAGCAATGCAAAACTACTTTTTCAGTTGTAGGCTTTATGAAATCAAAATACAGATTAAGCACATCTGATAAAAATTCATGAGATGTACTCGAAGAGCAAAATATACCCTAGATTTTGAAGACATAGTATAGAAAAGAGAATGTGAAATATCTTGTTAAGAATTTTTAGGCCAGGCGCAGTGGCTCACGCCTGTAATCCTAGCACTTTGGGAGGCTGAGGAGGAAGGATCGCTTGAGACCAGGAGTTTGAGATCAAGCTAGATGAGACCTAGCCTCTACCAAAAATACAAAACTTAGCCAGGCATGGTGGTGCGTGCCTGTAGTCCCAGCTGCTTGGGAGGCTGAGGCAGGAGGATTGCTTGACCCCAAGAGGTTGAGGATGCAGTGAGCCATGTTGTTTGCGCCGCTGCACTCAAGTCTAGGTAAGAAAGCGAGACCCTTGTCTCAAAAAAAAAAAAAAGTTTATTAATAACATATTGAAATGGTAATATTTTGAATATATTGGGTTAAATAAAATATATGATCAAAATTAATTTGGCCTGTTTATTTATTTGTTTTTTTTGAGACGGAGTTTCACTCTGTTGCCCAGGCTGGAGTGCAGTGTCGTGATCTCGGCTCACTGCAGCTTCCGCCTCCAAGCTTCAAGCGACTCTCCTGCTTCACTGTCCCCAGTGGATGGTATTACAGGCATGCGCGACCACACCCAGCTAATTTTTGTATTTTTAGTAGGGATGGGGTTTCACCCTGTTGACCAGGCTGGTTTTAAACTCCTTCTCTCAAATGATCGCCCGCCTCGGCCTCCCAAAGTGGTGGGATTACCGGCGTGAGCCACCGCACCTGGCCTGTTTCAAACTTTTTTTTTTTCTTCTTTGAGACAGTCTTTCTCTGTCACTCAGGCTGGGGTGCAGTGGTGCAATAACACCTCACTGCCTGCTCAGATTCCTGAGTTCAAGGGAATCCTCCCATCTCAACCTGACATACCTCGTGCCTGTAATCCCAGCACTTTGGGAGGCCGAGGTGGGCCAAGCTGGAACCACAGGCCTGTGTTATGATGCCAAGCTAATTCTTTAATTTTTCATAGAAATGGGGTCTTGCTATGTTGCACAGGCTGGTCTCCAACTCCTGGGTTCAAACATTCCTCATATCTTAGTCTCCCAAAATGTTGGGATCAAAGGCAGAAATCACCACACCGGGCTCTTCTTACTTTTTTTTTGTAGCCACTGGAAAATTTAAAGTTGCGTGAGTGACCCAATATGCCATTGAACAGTGCTGGTCTAAAATTTCAAACATTGTAAGATACTTGTTTATTTAGGGAAAAGGTAGCTTATAAGTGTAAGATATTTAAATGGCTTTGAAAACAAGTTCCTACGTCTCTGGATTGTTTTGATGACTAAGGAAAAAGTCCTCTGTGTTTATTTTCTTTCCACAGATAGTGAGAAATTCCTCCTTTTTTTGTTGCTTTCTGTGAATGCTCTTGTTTTCTTTTTTTTTTTTTTTTTTTTTTTTTTTTTTTTTTAAATATACACAGTAGATGGGGTGTGTGCCTTGTAGGACACAGGACACTTGCTCGTTCTCTCTTTCTGGTGGATACATGCCATTTGAAATTCATAACTGCCATATTTCAAAACTGCCTGTGCTAGTGGCCCTATCAAGTAAAGCAGAGGTTCTTGACCTGGGACCCCTGGGTGTTTTTCTGACGTTTTATATTAATTATTTAACACAGTTGCCTGACTAATATTTGCAATTGAATAGCTGATTGCCTTTTTTTTTTTTTTTTTTTTTTTTTTTTTTTGAGACGGAGTCTCGCTCTGCCGCCCAGGCTGGAGTGCAGTGGCCGGATCTCAGCTCACTGCAAGCTCCGCCTCCCGGGTTCACGCCATTCTCCTGCCTCAGCCTCCCGAGTAGTTGGGACTACAGGTGCCTGCCACCGCGCCCGGCTAGTTTTTTGTATTTTTTAGTAGAGACGGGGTTTCACTGTGTTAGCCAGGATGGTCTCGATCTCCTGACCTCGTGATCCGCCCGTCTCGGCCTCCCAAAGTGCTGGGATTGCAGGCTTGAGCCACCGCGCCCGGCCGCTGATTGCCTTTTTTCTGGTTTTTATCATGTTTCTAGTAATCTGTAGAAAGACAACATCATATTGGTAGGAAGTGAAAGGAAATAACAATCCCAAGTATATGAAGGTTCAAGTAACAGTGTTTATTTTTTTTTTTCAAACCGTGAATTTAGATCTTATACAATGGAAGAAATCCGTGTTTATTTTAGTGTTTTTCTCTTTATGTGGAGTGTGTGGAATGAAGCTAACCTTCTTGTAGTTACCTTTTACATCATTTTTAGTTTCAGCTCAGGCTCCAAACTCTGCCATCACAGCTCAGACTGGTGTGGGGGTAGCGTCTACCGTCCACCTAAACCCCATGCAGTTGATGACAGTGGATGCATCACATGCTCGACATATTCAAGGGATCCAGCCAGCCCCCATCAGTACCCAGGGCATCCAGCCGGCCCCCATCGGGACCCCAGGGATACAGCCCGCACCACTTGGCACACAGGGAATTCACTCAGCAACCCCAATCAACACACAAGGGCTTCAGCCTGCACCAATTGGTACTCAGCAGCCTCAGCCTGAAGGAAAGACTTCAGGTAATTTTAAATTTTTGCATAGAAGGTGGTTTGGAGAAAAGAAATACATTTGGGTTTAAATCCTTTCTCTGCCACTGGCTTTGTCGTCTTATAATTTCTCTAGGCCTTCGTTTCTTTGTATTAATAATGAGTTGCTTAGAACTTATAATTTCAGGGTCATTGTAAACGTTAGAAATAATATACCTCACTCCTGTAATCCCAGCACTTTGGGAGGCCGAGGTGGGTGAATCATGAGGTCGGAGATCGAGACCATCCTGGCTAACATGGTGAAACCCCGTCGCTACTAAAAATACAAAAAAATTAGCCAGGTGTGGTGGCGGGCACCTGTAGTCCCAGCTACTCGGGAGGCTGAGGCAGGAGAATGGCGTGAACCCGGGAGGCGGAGTGAGCTGAGATCGCACTGCTGCACTCCAGCCTGGGCAACAGTGAAACTCTGTCTCCAAAAAAAAAAAAAAAGAAATAATAAACATCAGCAGCCCTAGTATTCATTTGCACATAATGAGAAGTGTTATCTTTTTTAAAAGCTCCTAGTTGTGGGGAAAAATTCACCTTATAAGTAGTGTTCTCATTGAAGATTTTCTTCAGAGTTGTACATAAAGCTGTAAAATCTTATGCTGATGTTAGCTAATATTATGAATGCTTAAAAAGAAATACTAGTGGAATAGCATTTTGAAAAGTGGAATAAAGGCCGGGCGCGGTGGCTCAAGCCTGTAATCCCAGCACTTTGGGAGGCCGAGGCGGGCGGATCACAAGGTCAGGAGATCGAGACCACAGTGAAACCCCGTCTCTACTAAAAATACAAAAAATTAGCCGGGCGCGGTGGTGGGTGCCTGTAGTCCCAGCTACTCAGGAGGCTGAGGCAGGAGAATGGCGGGAACCCAGGAGGCGGAGCTTGCAGTGAGCCGAGATCGCGCCACTGCACTCCAGCCTGGGCAACAGCGTGAGACTCCGTCTCAAAAAAAAAAAAAAAAAAAAAAGAAAAGTGGAATAAGTCACTGTAATTAGATCTTTTTGAGACAGAAACAGAGTCTCACTCTGTCACCCAGGCTAGAGTGCAGTGGTGTGTGATCTTGGCTCAGCATAGCCTCAATCTCCTGGACTCGAGTGATCCTCCCACCTCAGCCGCCTGAGTAACTAGGACTATAGGTGCCACCACGCCCGGCTAATTTTTGTATTTTTAATAGAGACAGAGTTTTGCCATGTTGCCCAGGCTGGTCTCAAATTCCTGGGCTCAAGCAGTCTACTCACCTTGGCCTCCCAAAGTGCTGGGATTACAAGCATGAGTCATTACACCAGCCGGGTTGTTATTTTTTTTCCGGCTGAATTTAAGATTCCATGTACTTGAATTATTATTAATTAGCCATTTCTCTGATGTAGTTTAAAAAAGCAAAATGGCTGTTTCTCAGCCAACGTGCTGATTTATTTTTTTTAAGGCCGGGTCTCACTCACTCTGTTGCCCAGCTGGAGTACAATGGTACAATCGTGGCTCACTGTAGCCTTGACCTTCTGGGCTCAAGCAGTCCTTACGCCTCAGACGCCCATGTAGCAAGAACTACAAGTGCATGCCACCACACCCGGCTAATTATTTTTGATTTTTTGTAGAAACGGGATTTTGCTCATTTCCCAGGCTGGTCTCAAACTCCAGAGTTCAAGCTATCCTTCAGCCTTGTCCTCCCAAAGTGCTTGCGGTTACAGGCATGAGCCACTGCGCCTGGCTGGAGCTATGCGTTTAATTGTTCTGCAGACAGTTCAACTATTTAAGCAAAGTCTCTCCGATTTTTTATTACTAAACTAACTGTCTGTGAGAGAGATGCAATTTACCCATAGTGACCCACCTGGTAGGATGGTGTACTACATCTTTAAGGGCACCTGCCAGAAAATGCATGGTATTAAGTTGACTCCTATGAAATTGCCATTTTTATAGGTCAAAAACTGTCAGACACTGATATTTTCTGATTATGATCTCATGCTCACCAGTATTTCGATGCTCACTTTAAGTGTATAGTTAAAATATCTGTTAGTTGAATGTGTTTGTGAGGATAGACTGGGGAGGGCACCATTACTGAGGGCTGAGAGAGGCTGGTATTTTAGAAAAACTGAGTGAGTACGTTTGTTGAAGTGTACATGGGAGCGTGCTGTCAGGCTGGTAGATGGTGTTTTCTATTTGTGGCTCTTGTATCAAGCCTTTCCCGCCTGTCAGGTTTCTTTTCTCTGAAATGGGAATTACAGTGATGGTAAGAATTCTATCAGTAAAAATGTGAAGTCACTAGTAGAGTGAGAGACTATACTAGATACCATACACTTTGTTCACCTTATCTCATTTATTAGTAACTGTGATTATAGAGCAAAGAAAAAATAATGGTACGGGTCAGGCGCAGTGGCTCATGCCTGTAATTCGGGCACTTTGGGAGGCCAAGGCGGGCGGATCACTTAAGGTCAAGAATTCGAGACTAGCCTGGCCAACATGGTGAAACCCCATCTCTACTAAAAATACAAAAATTATCCAGATGTGGCAGTGTGTGCCTGTAATTCCAGCTACTCTGGTGGTTAAGGCAGGAGAATCACTTGAACCTGGAAGGCAGAGGTTGCTGTGAGCTGAGATTGCACCACTGCACTCCAGCCTGGGCAACAGAGCAAGACTCCCTCTCAAAAAAAGGAAAAAGAAAAAATAATGGTGTGGATCACGCACCAGTAGACTTAGTAACTGCTCCCGTTTAGCTGTCTGCTCTTTGTCAGACGGACATTGTGCTCCTGTCCCTTATCAGTTGGAAACTGGACAGTTAGAACATGGATCCCTAATTCTAGTGGTCTCGTCGTTTGTATTTGTGTCTTCTGCGGCATTTTGTTTCTGTTGTTTCCCTCTCTTCAATGTTCTTTCCTGTTGCTTCTCTCCTCTAGCAGTGGTGTTGGCAGATGGAGCCACAATTGTGGCCAACCCTATTAGCAATCCATTCAGTGCTGCTCCAGCAGCAACAACCGTGGTGCAGACCCACAGCCAGAGTGCTAGCACCAATGCTCCTGCCCAGGGCTCATCGCCACGGCCAAGCATACTCCGCAAGAAACCTGCCACAGATGGGTGAGTAGACCTGGTGGTGCCAAATGACACCTCTGGTTCTGGATATAACTGGTATACAGAATAGGCAGTCTTATCTAATGCTGGTATTAGACTCATCTCTCATTTTCTGTGGCATGTTAAAATTTCCTCCAAAACAGCTTGACCACAGGATTATTCAATGGAGCCTTACCCAGCTGAGACTGTGAGATCTTAACAAATCCTGGAGTCAGTGAGGTGTTAGTGTGTAAGCATCTGTTGCATACTGCTTTAATTCTCTCTAGTTCTGGAACTTCAATCATAGAACTTTTAAAGTAGTTTATAATTAACTCTTGGGCTTGTGTAGGTAGTTACATTAACTCATACTATATACTTCATTCAGCATGAATCGTTGCTGTTGAAACAGGAGAAGTTCCCTTGTCCCCCTCTCAGGGCGTGCAATGGGGGAGTGACTTGCTTCCTCATTGCCCTGCTGCTCCAGCCTCTAGGGGAGCGTACAGACGGGCAGACTGTGGGGCTCCAACCCTGCAGCGGTGTCTAGAGGTGAATGTTTACAGCCGAAACCCTGTGGGCATGTGTTACAGAGTGCTCTTTTCCTCTAGCCGTCCGTGGATGACTTGCATTAACCAGCCCAATTAGACCCCTGCCTTATGGCGAGGTCAGAGGGCTTTCTGTTTCCCAGGGTTCTTGCCTTGGTGTACTGGAAGAATGGGGTCACGCGTGGGCATGGAGAAGGAGTGTAGGGTTTTACTGAGTAGAAGTAGCTCTCAGCAGATGGGGGAGCCAGAAGGGACATGGAACGGCCCCGGCTCTCTGACTGCCCTGGCCAAACTGCGTCGTTCTGCTGGTCGGTGGCCTGCTGGCGTGCCAGCGTCTGTCACGTGCTCTCCCACCGGCATGCTCTCCTCGCCGTCCTGTTGCCGTCCAGCTGCTTGTGTCTTCCTTCGCCAGGGTGTTCCTCTTGATGTCCAGCCACTTGTGTGCCTGCCTGCTAGGGTCTCGGAGGTTTTTATAGGCACAGGATCAGGGTGTTGCAGGCCATGGTGGTCTGGGGGAAATGCAGCATTTGGGCAGGAAAACAAAAATGCCTGTCATCACCTAGATCCGTGGGCACAGCCGGGGGTAAAGTCCTCGCCAGGGACCTGCCCTTTCCAGCACTTCCCTGCTCCCCTTCTAAATCACTGTGGGCAGGCAATTTCTGAAGTGTAGTAAGGGTCATATTTAGTAGCAGATAGTGTTTTGTGTTGCCATGTAAGCTTCTCAGTTGGTGGATCATAGGCAGGAAGGTATGTGCTGTGCTGTTCAACTTAAACATTCTGGAGGTGGGAGATGAGCAGATATGTTTCAGAGAGCAGAGTTTCTGTGGCTCACCTGAGCTAATAGCATCAACATCAACAGATTAAAGCAAGTGCAAACTTAAATTGCTGGGACTAGGGTCCCTGCAGGGTTTTTATTTCCACAGAGCTGTGCATAGACCAGAGTCCCTATCTTTGCTGCTTGTGAATACTTTGTACTTTTTTAAAGGATAAGTCAGTCCGTGACAAAGTTACCTTATTAAGTAGAAGCACAAGGCAAAGCTTGTGGTTAAGATGACAGATTGATTACACAGGTCTGAAATCTCTCCCTCTCATAACCCTATATAACTTTTTTCCAAAAAAGTTGTAAACACACAAGGAAGGGGAGAACAGGAGAGGACACAGTAGCAACTGAAGCTGGGAAGCAGACCGTCAGGTGATGGCATCCTGGCTCTGAGAAAGCTAAATGTGAAGCTTGCATAGGGGAAAGTTGAGAACCATTCTCTTTTAAAATTGGAAAATCTTCAAAAGGACCAACAACAGGAAGATCCTGGGGGCGAAGGAAGGGGCTCTCTCTTTTAAGGAGGATAAGTTAAAACCTTTGAGTTTGAAAAGTGTTAAAGTTAGAGCCCAGAATCCCGTTTTCTACGTATGCCATGTGGTGTACTGCCCCTTCCCAGCTTCAGCAGGAGCCTGAAAGTTCAAACTCTGCAGATGGTCCGCTGGGATCACCCAGCGCTATGGAGGTCATGGGTATTTTACCAGAAAGAAATTGTGACTCACCATGAGTGTATGGAATGCTGAACACTTCCCAGTCCACTCCCTGCTTTCAGCTGATAGAACTGTGGCAGGTGAACTTGATTCTTGATAGAAAATGAGAAGAGGACTCTACTTTCCTTCTGGGGAGTCGTTCCGGCCCAAGGGGAAGCTCTAAAGATACTGACACGAGGGCTTCCCTAAGGACAGGGTTAGATGACCCTGCAGTGAACCTCATAGTAGATATGCCCTTCCAAAGCTCAGAGCCCCCAGCCAGCATTTCAGTCCCTCTTCCCCACTCCCCTACTCTTAATCATGAACATACAACCAAAGATAGACACATATTTGAGGGGACCTCTAATGGTGGACGACAGAAACGACAATAAATACATGCCCAAAGCACCTTGGAAGATGTAGAGGCTTGGCAGGGAGAATAAAACACAAAACAAATGAACAAGGATAAGCAAACACTATCCGTGATGCCTTCAGAAAGACAAAACAAAAGGTTACATCCATGAAACAGTAACACAGTGCTATGCAAAAAGAACATTCAGAGGAGAAAAGAACCAGTCCTGAAATAAGATAGCAGAAATTGAAAGATCAGTAGAAGAGTTGGAAGATAAAATTGAAGAAATGTCAAACGTAGAACAAAAAGACAAGAAAATTGGAGAAAAAGGAGAAAATTTAAAACAACAATAAAAAGAACCAGTTCAGGAAATCCAGCCTCCAGGTAATGGGTTTCAGCAAGAGAGATCAGAGAAAAGGAGCAGGGATCGTTACAACGTGAGGAGTTATAAAGTAATAGAAAATTACCAAAATGGAAAGAAATGAGTTTCCTGGTTACAGAAATGCCCTGCACAGTATTCGGTGGATGCAATAAACTCAGGCCAGTATTTTGAAATTTTGCCGCACTGGAAGACAAAAAGATGTGCCTGCATCTCCCGTACTTCCTCCCAAAGACGCTTGTACTGTGCCCCTAATTCACAGCCTGTCATCACGCGACACTCCAGCCTTCACCCCCGTGCCCTTCTCTCTTCTTTCTCCACGCCTTCTTGCCTTAAACCTGGCTCTTCCTCAGGAACTCAGCTTGCCCTGCAGCTGTCTAAAGTGGTCCCTGCCTCTCTTCCACATCCCTGCTGTCACTCAGCCTAGAGGTAGGCTAGGTGACCTTGTCATGCCTCACTGCCATTTTCAGACCACGTCTCCTCAGAAGCACTTGATCTGCATTTAGATTTCATAAAACCTACAATTGAAAAAGTAGTTTCACATAACCAAGTTACTCCAGACAATAAAAAGTTTCTCAATAACTGGATCAAGTATCCATTATAAAATTCAAATTAATTAAAGTGAAATGACATTAAAAATTTTGTTCCTGAGTTGCCCTTGGCACATTTCAGGCGCTCAGTAGTACCATACGGCTTTCTTGTTGGGCAGGGCAGAGCTACAGGCTGAGAGAGTCAAGTTAGATTGTGCAGGTGTATCTGTATGCCCTTTGGAAGGACATGATGGCTGGCACTTTTTAGTGATAGTGGAACCCTGTCTTCACCTTTAATGATCGGAAATGGTTTGCCAGCTCCCTGGCCCCTCAGGTGCTTGAATGCTTCTCCTGCCTCCACCACCGCCACCCCCCAGTGTGAGCACTTAGCACATAAGCTCAGTGAGCCTTCCTGACCCTGTCTGTGTACTCCCATGCCCCTCGCCCGTCTTCTTTCTTCCCACCTCCCTCCCAACGGAACTCCAGCTCCAGAGGGACCCCAGCAGCCTCCTCCAGTCCATTGATCCACCTTTTCATGTGCCTCCCTGCCTCTCATGGCATCTTTCTCTGCTCTTCCTGATTCAGAGTCTGTGGTCACTGGCAGTCATTGCCTTACCCCCACCTCACTTCACTTTGTCAAAACCAGACTTAAGTCCAATTTTCTGCTTCGTTTATGTGGCATGTACAGCAGATTATGGCAGGGAAAGCCACCTTGCCAACTAACTGGCCTTGCTCAGCCTCACAGACGCACTACGGTCTTAAAGCAGCCCATCAAAGTACACTCGCCTGCACCACTCCAGACAACTGTTTTATGTTTCCTTCTTTCACAACTCCCAGGCTTCTTCCGTCTTCACTGTTAGTCGACAAACTTGCTCCTTTTTTGAGAAAAAGAAAATCAAAAGACAACTTTGGAAGGCCGAGGCAGGCGGATCATCTGAGGTCAGGAGATCGAGACTAGCCTGGCCAACATGGTGAAACTCCGTCTCTACTAAAAATACAAAAAATAGCTAGGGCATGCTGGCGGGCGCCTGTAGTCCCTGTTACTCGGGAGGCTGAGGCAGGAGAATCACTTGAACCCAGGAGGCAGAGATTGCAGTGAGCTGAGATCGTGCCACCACACTGCAGCCTGGACAACAGAACAAGACTCTGTCTCAAAAAAAAAAAATTTTTTTTTGAACATGAATATATGCCTGTCACCCAACTTTAGTTCTCAGCTTATCAGCTCTTGGCCAATTTTGCTTCACCTATATGCTTACCTACCCGCTCCTATCATATTATTTTGAAGCAAATCCTAGATACCATGTCATTTCATTTGTATGTCTTTCAGCATGTTCCTATGGAGAGATACATAACATTAAAAAACCAATAACCCCTTAATATCAAATAGCCAGTCATTGTTCAGGTTTCCAGTGGTCTGAAATGTCACACAATTTGTTATATTTTATATTATTTATTTGAATGAGTATTCTGATAAGATGCATACATTGTGATTAGTTAATATGACTTTTAAAACCATTTTATTATTGAGGTTTCCTCTTTTTTTTTTTTTTTTCCTGCAGTTTATTTGTTGAAGAAACTTGGTCTTCTGGGCCGTACCCTCTCTGGATTTTGTTGATGGTATCCCCAATATATTCATTTCCTAGGGCTGTTGTAACAAACTACCACAAATCTTCTGGCTTAAGGCAACAGACATGCATATCTTATAGTTCCAGTAGCTAGAAATCTGAAATGAAGGTGTCATCAGGGTTGGTTCCCCTGGGAGGTTCTCAGGGAGAATCTACTCGTGCTGGCTGCCAGTGGCTGCTGTTGATCTTTGTGTTCTTGGCTTGCAGGCACAGCACCCCAATCTCTGCCTCCGTCATCACATGGCCTTGCCCTCGTACCTGTGTCTCAAATCTCCCTTCCCTTTCTGTTACTAGGATACTTGTCACTGGATCTTAAACTAAACTCTACATCCAGAACTCTACATCCAAAT
Source organism: Macaca fascicularis (assembly GCF_037993035.2). Lineage (NCBI taxonomy): Eukaryota > Metazoa > Chordata > Mammalia > Primates > Cercopithecidae > Macaca > Macaca fascicularis. The sequence goes on from NC_088386.1 coordinate 3,550,980, forward strand.
GTAATTAAGGATCTCAAGATAAGAGATTACATTAATTACATTTGCAAAGGCCCTTTTTTTAAGTAAGGTCACATTCACAGTTACTAAAGATTGGGACTTACATATATCTTAAAGAACTCAGTTCAACCTGTTGCACCCATAGTGTAATTTCACTTGTTCTGTCCTCCACATTTTCTGTAAGTTGTTACTTAACTCTGAAGGTTTGATCTGATTTTTCTTTTTTTTATTGCTGCTTGTGGCAAGACTGCTTCGTAGTTTGGTGATTTGGTCTCTTACCAGAAGGCACACAGTGTCTGGCGGTCACCCTTTTTGAGATGTTGGTGGCTCTGAAGATCAGTACCCGGATCCATTAGTGATTAAGTGTTGTAAACTGGTATATTCTTGTCTAGTTATTCTCTCTCAAATCCACTCTCAACTGGTATTTGTTCCCACCACTTTACCAAAACTAAATGTGTCAAGATTGCTCCCGTTTTCATAGTGCTAAACTGATGGTTAATTCTCCATCAGAGCCTTCCGTGGCCTCTCTGCTGTACAACACAATTGATCTCCAGCTCTTCCTGGATCAGGTTTTTTCACCTAGCTTCCAGGTCTTTATAAACACCACAGGCGTAGTAAACACTTAATCTGGCTTTCAGTGTGAATAACATTCAGCAGAAGGGAGATGTGGCATGCTAGCAGCAGCTAAAAGAGTCACAGTGGTTGCTTCTTGGAGGGAGCCTGACAGGAAGTGAGCAGGAATGGGGAACGGGTCTTTATTTTAAAGACTTTTTGTACTATTTGGGTTTTTTGGTAATGTGTCTGTGGTATCTGAGAAAATAAAAATCCATTTAAAAAATACTTAGTCAATGTAGGGCTTTTATTTTGTCCTAGGTATGCCTGGCAAATGCGTATCTTGTATTTCTTACCCTTGAATGCCCTTGGACTGCTATTTTCCGGGTTTGTCTCTTGTCTCTTTCAGAATGGCGGTTCGGAAAACCCTCATTCCTCCTCAGCCTCCTGATGTTGCTAGTCCTCGAGTGGAAAGCTCTATGCGGAGTACATCTGGGTCACCTAGGCCTGCAGGGTGAGCACCTAAGTGTTCTTAGCACTCTTGCTTGTAACCACACGTCGTTGCAGTGGCGGGGAGTCTAATATGCCTGCATGACATAGTCTTGTTAGGTTGTGTTGCCCAGGCTGGAGTGCAGTGGCTATGCTCAGCCGCCATCATAGAAAATCGTAACACACGACAGCCTTGAACTCATGGGCTCAAGTAACAAGCCTTCGCTTCCTGAGTAGCTGGGACTATAGGCATGTGTCACCACCCCCAATTTACATGCTCTTTCTAGCTGCATCACCTGAAAGCGTTTTTCAACCTCTCTGATTCCCATTTGCCTCATAAAGTGGGCATTGCGCATTCATATAACATCTACCTCATAGAATTGTTGTGTATTTAAGCAAAATGATACATTTAAAACACTTTGTATGTGCCTTATAGCAAACACCCAGTTGCTATGGCATTCAAAAATGACATCGTGACAGTATTTATTTTTGTTTTTTCTGTTTTTGAGACAGAGTTTTGCTGTGTTGCCCAGGCTGGAGTGCAGTGGCACAATCTTGGCTCACTGCAGCTTCTGCCTCCCACATTCAAGAGATTCTCCTGCCTCAGCCTCGGGCGTAGCTGGGATTACAGGCATGTGCCACCACACCTGGCTTTGTTTTTGTTTTTTTGTTTGTTTGTTTGCTTGTTTTTTAAGTAGAGACAGGATTTCGCCATGTCAGCCGGGCTGGTCTCAAACTCCTGACCTCAAGTGATCCACGTGCGTCAGCCTCCCAGAGTGCTGGGATTATAAGCATGAACCACCATGCCCGGCCTTATGACAGTGTTTGTTCTTTCTCTTCTCATTCCACAAGTAATATTATATTGGAAAAAGTAATTAGAGAATATAAAAATACTTAAAGTATAAAGTGAAAATTATTGTCTCATTCTCTACCCACATTGCCAATCCCACTTCCTAGAATAATGTTGACCAGTAACAGTTTTGGGGTTTTGTTTGTTTGTTTTTTCCTGTAGACTTCCTCTATGGTCAGGAAAATAGTTCTGATAAGTATCTTTCCACATCTTTTTCTGCATACACATGTAGATAGATTGATAGATTCTTTTTGTTTGTTTGTTTGTTTTGAGACAGAGTCTTGCTCTGTCACCAGGCTGGAGTGCAGTGGCGCTCACTGCAACCTCCGCCTCCTGGGTTCAAGTTCTCTTGCCTCAGCCTCCGGAGTAGCTGGGACTACAGGCGTGTGCCACCACACCCAGCTAATTTTTGTATTTTTAATAGAGACGGAGTTTCACCATGTTGGCCAGGGTGGTCTCTTATCTCTTGACCTCGTGAACCTTGGCAAACTGTCACACTCTAAGTTGAGGTCTATTTCCATCATTCACCCTTTGCCCTTCAGTGTTGTGGAACATCTCTAAGACTTCATTAAATGTGAAGGTTTTTGCCAGCATAACTGCTGAGACCTCTTCATCCTTTTCCTCAAAACCACGTTGCCTTCACTTCTTCTTGGACTCTGGGTACACACTATAGCACCATCTTTCTGTGTGATGGCAGTTTGCTGATTCACTCAACACCACTCACAGTCATATTGACTTCTGAAATGCTAAAACCAGCCTTCCCTAGCAGTAATTCATTTTCCTAATTACCATTTTCTTTCAGTGTGGGAGCTAACTTCAACACTTCAGCCTTGAATAATTATAATTTTTTTTGGTTATTACTATTGTCAGTCCATAATAGAAATAAACACTCTATTTCTGCCTTAAGTGGCTTTCCTGATGCAGTTTAGACTGAAAGATGATATAAAGCTACTTTACCTTCCTTTTTATATTCACTACATTTTTCAGTATGGTCCATACAGCTTTTTACAAGTGTAGGTCTTCTCCTTTTTTCTCTTTGCTGGTCCATTTTGAAATCTTCAAATCACATATAATTTCACTTCTGGCCTCATCCCTTTTTGGTCTTTTGCTGCATTTTCATCTTGGTTGACCCATTCTCACATTCAGTCTTCCGTTTTCTTAAAATTTCACATTGGTTTATCACTGGGACGCCAGAGCAACACAATGACATGCTTTGTTTGCTTGATGAACTGTTTATGCGGAACTGTTTATGGTCAGTGATTGGTCATTACCAGACTTAAGAGGTGATGTGATTGGTTACTGATCATCATGGGCCTCTGTTAGTTCCGTGGTGATTTGGGGACCGTAGAGCTCGCCACATAACAATGGGGATACATTCTGAGAGACACATCAGTAGGCAATTTCATTGTTGTGTGAACATCATGAGTGTCACTATACGAACCTAGATGGGATGGCCTACTGCATACCTAGACTGTATGGTCCAACCTGTTGCTCCTAGGCTAAAAACCTGTACAGGACTTGACTGAATACTGTAGGCAGTAGTAACACAGTGGTACATATTTGTGTATCTAAACATAGAAATTATAATCTTATTTATTTATTTATCTTTGAGACAGAGTTTCAGTCTTGCTGCCCCAGGCTAAAGTGCAGTAGCTCAATCTCGGCTCAGCACAACCTCTGCCTCTGGGGTTCAACCGATTCTCCTGCCTCAACCTCCAGAGTAGCTGGGATTACAGGCATGCACCACCACGCCTGGCGGATTTTGTGTTTTTAGTAGAAACAGGGTTTCTCCATGTTGGTCAGGCTGATCTTGAACTCCTGACCTCAGGTGATCTGCCCGCCTCAGCCTCCCCTAGTGCCGGGTTTACAGGCGTGAGCCACCGTGCCCGGCCAGAAATTGTAATCTTATGGGACCACTGTCATGTGCGTGGTCCCTTGTTCATTGAAACATCCTTATGTGCTGCATGACTATTCTGATATTTACACGTGTGAGCTTCGTGCTCAGTGAGGACTACCTGTGTATTCGGAATCACAGGACCAGGAAGGAAGACTAGCCTGGAACCGGAGGGGAGAGCTGCACAAAATGGCTTAGAGATGACACTGAGAGCTGGATTATTTAGGCCCTTGTGGGCTGTTCAGAAACCTTTGGATTTTATTCTAAGACAGAGAGCCATTGGAGGATTAAGGCATAGGAGTGACATGATCTGACTTATTTTAAAAGAATCCCTCTGGCTACTGTGCTGAGAATAAACTGCAGCAGAGCAAGGGTGGAAGCAGGAAGACAAGTGAGAGCTGATAAAACCGTTAACTATCTTCACGGCTTAAACCTACATGGAGGTAGTGTTGTTGTTTGTTCATTTGTTTAATGACATAGGGTCTCACTCTGTCACCCAGGCTGTAGTGTAGTGGTGCAGTCTCAGCTCACTGCAACCTTAACCTCTCAGGCTCAAGCAATCCTCCTGCCTCAGCCTCCTGAGTAGCTTAAGAGCCACCATACCAAAGCTCATTTTCTGTATTTTTTTTTGTCGAGACCGGGTTTTGCCATGTTGCCCAGGCTGGTCTGGAACTCTTGGGCTCAAGCAGTATTCCCACCTCAGCCTCACAACGTGCTGGTATTACAGGCATGAGCACCCCACCCTGCCCATATGTCTTAACAAGTGTTTGGATTCTGGATACGATTTGAAGGTACAGCTGACAACATTTTCTGATGGAATGGAGAGAAAGAGAGGAGTCAAGGATAGCTCCCGTATTTTACCTGAGCATTCTAAAATGAGGAAAGCTCTGAGAAGAGCAGGAAAAAAAATCAGGTTAGTTTCAGTCGTTTTACTTTTGCAATATCTATGTGGTTGGACACCCAAGTGGAAGTGTCAAATAGACAGATATAAAATTCTGAAGTAGGCTGGGCGCAGTGGCTCACGCCTGTAATCCCAGCACTTTGGGAGGCCGAGGTGGTTGGATCACCTGAGGTCAGGAGTTTGAGACCAGCCTGACCAATATGGAGAAACCCCATCTCTACTAAAAACACAAAATTAGCCGGGTGTGGTGGCGCATGCCTGTAATCCCAGCTACTCGGGAGGCTGAGGCAGGAGAATCTCTTGAACCTGGGAGGCGGAGGTTGCAGTGAGCCGAGATTGCGCCACTGCACTCCAGCCTGGACAACAAGAGCAAAAGTTCATCTCAACAACAGCAACAAAAAAATTCTGAAGTAATACAGCTCTAGAATTGAAGATAGAAGTCCATGCTGGTGATAGAGATTTAGGAATTGTAAGCAGATGTTCTTTAGAGCTGTGAGAGTGGAAGATGGTATAAATAGAGAACAGAAGTGGTGTAAGGACCAGACCTGAGGACATAGCATCTTTAGAGGTCAGGAAAATGAAAAACCAGAAAAAGTGACTGTTTCTCTATACTATGTGATGTTCTGAGGTGTGTTGGTGCCACAATTAGTCCTCAGCTAAGGAAAACACTTCGGGTTTTTATTTGCTTATTTTTGTTTTATTTTTAGAGACAGGGTCTTGCCCAGTCACCCCGGCTGGAGTGCAGTGGCGTGATCATAGCTCACTGCAGCCTTGAACTCCTGGGCACAAGGATCCTCCCACCTTAGCCTCCTGAGTAGCTGGGACTGCAGGTGGGCATCATTATGCCCAGCTATTTTTATTTTATTTATTTTTTTGAAACAGAGTCTCACTCTGTTGCCCAAGCTGGAGTGCACTGGCACCATCTTGGCTCACGACAGCCTCTGCCTCCCAGGCTCAGGTGATTCTCCTGCCTCAGCCTCCCGAGTAACTGGGATTAAAGGCACCCACCATCAGGCCTGGCTTATTTTTTTTTTTTTTTTGAGACGGAGTCTCGCTTTGCCGCCCAGGCTGGAGTACAGTGGCCTGATCTCAGCTCACTGCAAGCTTCCGCCTCCTGAGTTTACGCCATTCTCCTGCCTCAGCCTCCCGAGTAGCTGGGACTACAGGCGCCCGCCACCTCCCCCGGCTAGTTTTTTGTGTTTTTAGTAGAGACGGGGTTTCACCGTGTTAGCCAGGATAGTCTCGATCTCCTGACCGCGTGATCCGCCCGTCTCGGCCTCCCAAAGTGCCGGGAGCTAATTTTTGTATTTTTGGTAGAGACAAGGTTTCACCATGTTGGCCAGGCTGGTCTCAAACTCCTGACCTCAAGTGATCTGCCTGCCTTGGCCTCCCAAAGTGCTGGGATTATAGGGGTGAGCCACCACACCCAGCCTGCTAAGCTGATTTTCATATTATTTTTGTAGAGATGGCGGTCTCACTGTGTAGCCCAGGCTGGTCTTGAACTCCTGGCCTCAACTGATCTTCCCACTTCAGCCTCCCAAAATATTGGGATTACAGGCATGAGCCACTGCACCTGGCCTGTTTTTGTTTTTGTCTTTTTTAAAACAAAGTCTCGTATGGACTTAGTTTTCCAGTGTTGGTCCCGGAGGTGAAGAACCTGCCATGAGGTACAAAAGTCTCCCCGTGAGCAGCAGCAGGTGCAGAAGTAGGGTGAGCAGGGCTCTTTTTCAGGCTGTTGGATTTGGTATGCTTCAGAGAAGCTGTGGAGGTGGGGCCCGCACAGGCACTCCGACTGGCTTTATTTGCAGTAGGCAATCTGTGGCACCTGGAAGTAGAGAGCACTTGGATTGTGAAGAAATAACTAGCTGGAAGAATGAACCCCCCACACTCCCACACCCAAGTAAAAGTAATCTCATGTAAATGGCCGTTTTAGAACTAGCCCCACTCCATTCACTGATGAGTAGCAAAAAAGGATTAATACGAAGATAATTAAAATTAAAACGTAAGAAAGGAGCATCAAAGTAAACTAATCTGTTCCCTAAGACACTGACCAAAAAACGTTGACAGGGGACAGATGAAATTTGTAATGAAACATGCCACCATGAATTTAAATAACGTAACAAATAACCCCCTCTGTGGAGGAAAACACAAAGTTCAAACACAAAAGACTCCTGGAGTAAATGGCAAAACATGAAGCGATGACACAGGAGTTGACAGGACTCAGTAGAGAACTAATGAGGATACCACAGAAGGAAGGCAAAATTCAAACTGCACAAGATGCTATTGGCCGTAGAAGATAGAAATGAAAAAGTGGATAAGATAGAAAGAAAGATAGTCATGTGTCGTGGCTCATGCCTGTAATTCTAGCACCTTAGGAGGCCGAGGTCAACAGATGGCTGGAGCCCAGGAGTTCGAGATCAGCCTGAGCAATATAGCGAAACCCCAGCTCTACAAAAAATAAAAAAGTTGGCCGGGTGTGGTGGTATGGGCCTGTAGTCCCAGCTACGCAGAAGGCTGAGGTGGGAGGATCACTTGAGCCTGGCAGGTTGAGTTTATAGTGAGCTGTGTTCATGTCACTCCACTGCAGCCTGGGTGACAGAATGAGAACCTGTCAAAAAAAAAAGCAAGAGAGAAAGATAAAAAAAAAAACCTACAGAGCATACTGTGATAGAAGTAAGACCAAGCATGCGTCATATCATGTCGTGTCAGTGGCTTCGTTGTGGGTTGAGTTGTATCCCCCAAAAGTCGTGTTGAGGTCTTAACTCCCAGTACCTCGGAATGCCACCTTATTTGGAAATAGGGTCATTGTAGATGTAGTTAGTCAAGGTGAAGCCCTGCTGGAGTAGGGTGAATCCTCAATTCAATATGACTGGTCGTTGTCTTTTTTTTTTTTTTTGGAGGCAGTGTCTTGCTCTGTTACCCAACCTGGAGTACAGTGAGTGGTGTGATATATGGTGTGATATAGGCTTAAGCGATCCTCCCACATTAGCCTCCCGAGTACCTGGGACTCCAGGCATGCATCACCATGCCCAGCTAATTATTATTATTATTTATTTTTTTTTTTTTAGACAGAGTTGCTCTGTCACCAGGCTGGAGTGCAGTGGTGTGATCTCAGCTCACTGCAACCTCCGACACCCTGGTTCAAGCTATTCTCCTGCCTCAGCCTCCTGAGTAGCTGGGATTACAGGCACACGCCACCATGCCCAGCTAATTTTTGTATTTTTAGTAGAGACGGGGTTTCACTATGTTGGCCAGGATGTTCTCAATCTCCTGACCTCATGATCCGCCCACCTGCCTTGGCCTCCCAATGTGCTGGGATTACAGGCGTGAGCCACCATGCCTGGCCCATGCCCAGCTAATTTAAATTAAAAAAAATTTTTTTTTTTTTGAGATGGAGTCTGCCCTCTCATCTAGACTGGAGTGCAGTGGCACAATCTCGGCTCATTGCAACCTCCATCTCCTGGGTTCAAGAGATTCTCCTGCCTCAGCCTTCTGAGTAGCTGGGACTACAGGAGCGCACCACCACACCCAGCTAATTTTTGTATTTTTAGTAGAGACCGGGTTTCACCATGTTGGTCAGGCTAGTCTTGAACTGCTGACCTCAAGTGATATATCCAGTAAGCCTCCCAAAGTGCTGGGATTACAGGTGTGAGCCACCACTACTGGCCTAAATAAATTTTTTTAGTAGAGACAAGGTCTTGCTGTATGGCACAGACTGGTCTCAACCTCTGGCTTCAAGTGATCCTCTTGCCTTGGCCTCCCAAAATGCTGGGATTAGAGGCGGGAGCCCCCATACCTGACCTGTGACTAGTATTCTTAGAAAAAGGGGAAATGAGGACACAGACAAATACGTGATGTGAACGTGGAGGCAGAGACTGGGAAGGTGCCGAGGAGTAACGAAGACTTCCAGCAAAGCCACCAGCAGCTGGGAGAGGAGGCCTGGAATAGTCTGTCCTTCCTTCAGGCCCACAGAAAGAGCCAGCCCTGCTGACGCTTAGATCCCAGACTTCTGGCTCCGGAACTGTGAGACAAGCGGCTTCTGTTGAAGCCACACCGTTTGTGATGGTTTGTCGTGGTAGCTCTAGCAAACGAATACAGGTGTTACCTCGCCTGTTTCCGGACTGCATTACAAGCAGAACCCACTTCTGCTCTGCCTTGTGTACAGAGGCCGGCCAAACACAAAGTGATTCAGGAAGGTCAAAATGAAACAGTAAGTAAAGGGATGGCGAACTTGACTTGTGCTGACTCACAAGAGGAGATTGATACGTTATCGGGAGGGAGGCAGGTGTCATAGACAACCACTGAAAAAATTGTATTACTGGGTAAAAAGTCATAATTAAATGTAGTAAATACTTAAAACCCAGTACTTACTAATTATTCAACTACATTTTATCCTTCTTCCCATTGAATAATTACGTAGAATGGTGTGCTGTTTCACGTCCCCCCCGCCCGCCACCAACCTCTGCCCCACTCCACATTGAAGAACACATTGGCAGCTTGAAATTGGCCCTGGTCGGAGCACTTCTTCCACAGAAGTTATCAATAGCACTTCATTTACTGTTTTGTTGATCATCTAAGCAGAGATTGGTACGTGTTTTCAGTAAAGGGAAAAATAAAGAGTAAGTTATTTTAGGTTCTGTGAGCTGCGTAGTCTCTGCCGTGAATCCTCACATCTGGTGTGGCTGTACTGAAAGACTTCATCTGCAGAACTGATGTTGGGCCAGGATCTAGTTTGTCAGCGCCTCGTCCAGACATAAGAAAGGAATGGAGAAAGCATTAGTCATACACAACTTGAAAGTGCTTGTCAGGCTGGACGCAGTGCCCTCACGCCTGTAACCCCAGCACTTTGAGAGGCTGAGGCGGGTGGATCACTTGAGGTCAGGAGTTTGAGGCTAGCCTGGCCAACATGGTGAAACCCTGTCTGTACTAAAAATACAAAAGTGAGCTGGGTGTGGTGGTGCACCTGTTGTCCCAGCTACTTGGGAGGTGAGAGATTTGCTTGAGCCCAGGAGGCAGATCTCTGCAGTGAGCCGAGATCGCGCCACTGCACTCCAGCCTGGGCGACAGAGTGAGACCCTGTCTTTTTTTTGTTTCTGAGATGGAGCTTTGCTGTTGTCACCCAGGCTGGAGTGCAGTGGTGCAATCTCTGCTCATTGCAACCTCCTCCTCCCAAGACCCTGTCTTTAAAAAAACAAACAAACAAAAAAAAACTCTAGCCACGGTGGCTCACGTCTGTAATCTCAACACTTGGGAGGCTGAGGCAGACAGATCACCTAAGGCCAGGAGTTTGACACCAGCCTGGCCAACATGGCGAAACCCTATCTCTACTAGAAATACAAAAAATTAGCTGGGCGTGGTGGGGGCCACCTGTAATCCCAGCTACTCTGGGGGCTGAGGCAGGAGAATCGCTTGAACCTGGGAGGCGGAGGCTGCGTGAGCTGAGATGGTGCTATTGCACTCCACTCTGGGCAATAACAGTGAAACCCTGTCTTTAAAAAAAAAAAAAGCTTTCCTATAGCTGTTACATTATGAAGATGCCAAAAAGTTAAGGAAGCGTTCTGCATGTGTTCGAAACCATTATCTGACTCAGGAAAGAAGTCTCACGTGTCATTGTGAATATTTCCATTTTCTCTCATACTGATTTTTTAGGTCTGTTCCATTGTACTTGGAAAAGATCCTTTGGGTTCAGTCTATACATTTTTTGAAATTTGAATTTTGACCTAAAGTATGGTCTGTCCTGGAGATTGTCCCATGTGCCCTTGAGAAGAACGTGCAATCACTGTTGGTGGGTGGAGTATTCTGTGTATATGTTAGGTCTAGTTTGTTTAGTGCTCCAGTTCTCTGTGTCCTTGCCAAGTTTCCATCTGGATGTTTCATCCATTATTGAAAGTTGGGTATTGAAATTTCCAGCTATAGCCAGGTGCAGTGGCTCACACCTATAATCCCAGCACTTTGGGAGGCTGAGGCGGGTAGATAACGAGGTCAGGAATTCAAGACCAGCTTGTCCAAGATGGTGAAACCCTGTCTGTACTAAAAATACAAAAATTAGCTGGGCGTGGTGGTGGATGCCTGTAATCCCAGCTACTCGGGAGGCTGAGGCAGCGAATCGCTTGAAACTCGGAAGCGAAATTTGCAGTGAGCTGAGATTGCATCACTGCACTCCAGCCTGGGTGGGTGTCATCCTCTCTGTCTCTCCCTTTAATTCTGTCAGTATCTCCTTTATTCTGCTACGTGGGGCACCGTTCTTTGATGCGTGAAGGTTTGTAATTGCTGTATCTTTTTCTCTTTAGTGTGGTGTGAACACTTAACATGAGATCTGCCCTGGTGGGGAGAGGTTTAAATGTACACTGTTGTTCATTGCAGGCACAGTGTCACACAACAGAGCTCTAGAACCATTTCGTTTCGCTTAACTGAAACTTTATGCCCTTTCATTAGTAACTGCTCATTTCTCCCAGTTCTTTGATCTTCTTGATGAATCTTTTATTAATATAGTATGTCCTTTGTCTTGTTTTGGATTTAACATCCATTTTCTCTGATATTGATACAGGCCCACAGCTTTCTTTCAGTTACTGTTTTCATGAAATATCTTTTTCCATCCTTTCACATTTTGTGTGTTATTGAAGTTAAGTTGGTATCGATGCAAACTAGATTGATATGAATTTAGACTGCTGATTGTAATCCCATGGTAACCAATTTTAAAATACCAGTGAAAAAAGATAATGTCATCTGAGAACTCAAGTTACACACACAAATATTTTTTCAAAAGATTTATCAAGCAAAGGTAAACAAATTGAAATCTTATCAGAAAAGGTGGAATTCAGCTTAAAAGCAGAACACAGAGGGTCCTTTTTTTTTCTTTTCATGAGACTTAATGTCACTCCTGTTGCCCAGGCTGGAGTGCAGTGGCGCAATATCAGCTCACTGCCGCCTCCACCTCCTGGGTTCAAGCACTTCTCCTGCCTCAGCCTCTTGAGTAGCTGGGATTACAGGCACGTGCCACCACACCCGGCTAATTTTTGTATTTTTAGTAAAGACAGGGTTTCACCATATCGGCCAGGCTTGTCTCGAACTCCTGACCTCAAATGATCTGCCCGCTTCGGCCTCCCAGAGTGCTGGGATTATAGGCGTGAGCTGTCGCTCCCGGCCCACAGAGGGTCCTTTATAATGCTGAAGAATCTAATTTACAATGAAGTTTATTTTATTTATTTATTTATTTTTTTTTTGAGACAGAGTCTCGCTCTGTCGCCTAGGCTGGAGTACAATGGCATGATCTCGGCTCACTGCAACCTCCACCTCCCAGATTCAAGCGAGAATCTCCTGCCTCATCCTCCTGAGTAGCTGGGATTACAGGTGCACACCACCATGCCTGGCTTATTTTTTTGTATTTTAGTAGAGACAGGGTTTCACCATGTTGGTCAGGCTGGTCTTGAACTCCTGACCTCATGATCTGCCCACCTCAGCCTCCCAAAGTGCTGTGATTACAGATGTGCGCCTCCATACCTGGCCTACAATGAAGTTTTAACAGTTAAGAATATCTGTGTACCAAATAATGTAGCATTAAGGCTCATAAAGCAGAATTTACAAGAAGTGTGAGAAGGGTTTCAGAGAGCAGATTAGGAGCACAGGGGCTTTAATTCACGTTTTTCAGGCCTCATCAGTTCTAGCAGACAACAAATAAATAGGATATAATAATAAATCGAAATCATAATAAGGGGAAATAGATATGATTAAATTCCACGTGTTAATTACACTTTTCTCTCTCTCTCTCTTTTCTGAGACAGTCTCGCCCTGTCGCCCAGGCTGGAGTGCAGTGGCATGACCTCGGCGCACTGTAATCTTCACCTCCCTGGTTCAAGCAGTTCTTGTGCCTCAGCCTCCTGAGTGGCTGGGATTACAGGCACGTGCCACCGTGCCCAGCTAATTTTTGTATTTTTAGTAGAGACAGGGTTTTCCCATGTTGGTTAGGCTGGTCTCCAACTCCTGACCTCAAATGATCCAGTCGCCTCGGCCTCCCACAGTGCTGGGATTACAGGCGTGAGCCCCCATGCCCGCTCCCCGCCCCGCCCCCCACCCCCCCTTTTTTTGTTTTTGAGACAGAATCTCACTGTGTCACTCAAGCTGGAGTATAGCGGCACAATCATGGCTTGGCTCACTGCAGCCTTGACCTTCCAGGCTTGGGTGATCCTCCCTGTTCTGCCTCCAAAGTAGCTAGGACTACTTGGGTTAGTGTTAGTCTGGGTTTTTCTGTTTCTTTTGTTTTGTTTTGAGACAGGGTCTTGCTCTGTTGCCAAGCTGGAGTGCAGTGGCGCGATCTCGGCTCACCGCAACCTCTGCCTCCCAGATTCAAGCGATTCTCCTGCCTCAGCCTCCCTAGTAGCTGGGACTACAGGTGCCCACCACCACGCTCAGCTAATTTATTTGTATTTTTAGTAGAGACAGGGTTTTACCATGTTGACCAGGATGGTCTCGATCTCCTGACCTCATGATCTGCCCGCCTTGGCCTCCAAAGTGCTGGGATTACAGGCGTGAGCCACTGTGCCCAGCCTGGTTTTTTTTTTGAGTCTCATTCTGTTGCACAGGCTGTGAGGTAGTGGCGCATTCTTGGCTCACTGCAGCCTCCACCTCCCGTGTTCAAGTGATTTCTTGTGTCTCAGCCTCCTAAGTAGCTGGGATCACAGGCGTGTGCCAACAAACCTGGCTAATTTTTGTATTTTTAGTAGAGACGGGGTTTCACTGTCTTGACCAGGCTGGTCTCAAACTCCTGACCTCAGGTGATCTGCCTGCCTTGGCCTCCCAAAGTGCTGGGATTACAGGTGTGAGCCACCGCACCCGGCCTAAATTTCCTTATTTTTTAGATAGGGTCTCACTGTGTCATCCAGGCTGGAGTGCAGTGGGTGAACAGTTCACTAAAGCCTTGAATTCTTCGGCTTAGGTCACCATCCTGCCTCAGGCTCCTGAGTAGGGAACTACAGGCACATGCCACTATGCCCAGCTCTCAGAGAACATTTTAAAATGGGTTAAAAGGGCTTTCTGTTTTCTCCTTTCATTCCTATTTCTAGTTTGCCTGCCTAACACTAACTCAATCGAGATAAACCATAAAAAAATTAAAAAGGAGTTTTTTTCTACATTGAACTTAATGTAGTTCTATGCAAATAACGATCGAAAAACCCATGGATAAATTTATGTGGCTGGGGAGGCCCCACATTCATGGCAGAAGGCAAGGAGGAGAAAGTCACATCTTACGTGGATGGTGGCAGGCAAAGAGAGAGCTTGTGCGGGGAAACTCTCCCTTTTTAAAACCATCGGATCTCATGAGACTTAGTTCCTATCACGAGAACAGCACAAGAAAGACCCGCCCCCATGATTCAGTCATCTCCCACAGGGTCCCTCTCATAACACATGGGAATCACGGGAGCCATTTGTGTGGGACACAGAGCCAAACCGTATCACTTTATGACTCAAAATTCAGAATCTATAAAAAGAAAGTTTTGGGAAATTTGACTCAGGGCTGGATGTGGTGGCTGACACCTGTAATCCCAGCAATTTGGTAGGCCAAGGTGGGCGGATTGCTTCTAACCCAGGAGTTCGAGACTGACTCCATCTCTACAAAAGATACAAAAATTAGCCAGGCATGGTGGTGCGCACCTGTGGTCCTGGCTACTCAGGAGGCTTAGGTGGGAGGATTGCTTGAGTCTGGGAGGTCGAGGCTACGGTGAGCCAGGATCATGCCACTGTACTCCAGTCTGGGTGATAGAGTGAGACCCTGTCTTTAATAAGAGAGAGAAATTTGACTTAGTAAAAATTATTTAAGAAACAAACTACTTTTGTCAAGAAAAAACTTTATAAGCAAAGTGGAAGGCAAATGATGAATTGGAAAGATATATTTCCAACCATATCACAGTCTAACGGCTCATCTTCATAGTATATAAATAACTACCAGAAGTGAATAGTAAAGAAGTCCAGTAGAAAAATGAACGACCTTTTTGAACAATTAGTTCACAGGTAAAGAAGTATCAAAGGTCCATAACATGTGGAATGATGCTTTATATCAAGAGATGAGCAAACTGAGAGCACACTGAGACACCATCATTTACCTTTCATACTGGCAAAATACCAGGAGTTTGAAATATGCTGTTGGAAAAGCTGTGGATAATTGGGTGTTTTTATTCTTGGTGAGAGTGCAAACTATTATAACCCTTACAGAAAGGCAATTTGGCAATACTTACCAAAATTACAGAGGCATTTTTCTTTCCCAGGTATATGTGGTAATGTATTAATCGGATACACTAGCACACATATCAGATGACAGAGGTGTCAACGTGCTGAGAGCTAACACGCCAGAGTTGGAAGGGCTCTGTTGAAAGATAGCTGGCTTGCTGCTCCCTGGACAGCTCCACTCTGAAATGCAGCTCTCCTGAACAGTCAGCACCAGAGCTCAGAAGCACCTCCTCTCACCCCCGTAGTTTTCATTCCACTTTCACTTTCCCCAAAGTCCTTAGTGTAGAGAAGCAAGGAAGTGACATACTTTGGGAAATCTGGCTCTGACAGCATGTGGTTTGTCCACCGTGGCTGGGCATTGCATTTCTTGATAGGATGGAGAGCCTGGGGAATCGTGTGCATTCTGCTCACCTTCCGCCTCCAGATATTCCCAGTTAAATTTGTAGTTTTTTAGTCTGTCGAATGTTGTTATCTGTATTGGTCTTTATACTCTACTCCACGAATAGGGGACTGGCTAAATAAAATATGGTTACAAGTCAAAAAAGCAACCCAAATGAGTCAAAAAAAAAAAAAAAAAAGGTACGAGGTATATGCTATGACAGTTTTGAAATAAGCAGGCAAATTGGGTAAGAAAGTAACATTTGGGCTAGGTGCAGTGGCTCACACTTGTAATCTCAGCATTTTGGGAGGCCAAGATGGGAGGATCACTTGAGCTCAGGAGTTTGAGACCAGCCTGGGCAACATAGCAAGATCTTGTCTCTACTAAAATTTGAAAAAAAAAAAAAATTAGCCAGGCATGGTGGTACACCCGTGTAGTCTCAGCTGCCAGAGGGGTTGGGGAGGGGAGGCTGAAGCGGGTGGATCGCTTGAGCCCAGGAGTTTGAGACTAGGCTGGACAACATGGCGAAACTCTTATCTCTACAAACAATACAAAAGTTAGTCGGGTGTGGTGGTGCAAACCTGTGGTCCCGAGCTACTGGGAGGCTGAGGTGGGAGGATTGCTTGAGTCTGGGAGGTCGAGGCTGCAGTGAGTCCTGACCGTGCCACTGCACTCCAGTCTGGGCGACAGAGCCAGACTCTGTCTTAAAAAAAAGAAAAGAAAAAACATTTGTATTTGCTTTTGTCTACATACATAAGTACTATAAGGTCATACAAGAAATTATTATATTTTATTAATTGTGAGAAACAAGGTTTTAAAACCATAGCATCTCTAAAATCAGTATCTTAAAACTGATGACATCTTAATATTCTAGAATTCAGTTACTGTATTTTTAAGTGTGCACAAAATAATGGTTCATTTTATAACTGTTGCCATCTTAGAGTCAATGGAATGCTGAGATATAGTGATATTGTGTGGAAGTTAATAGTGGATGAACCCATCCAATATATCGAGGAGCTTTCTCCATATATCGTTTGAAACATATGAATGTATTATTAATTCAAAACAAAAAAACTTTAAAGGAAAATTAAGATATTGAAAAATATAAAACATTTAAAAAGGAAATCCAATAGCTGTCAATATAAGTAAGTTTAATTTTTTTAAGTCATGTCGTACTACAAGGCTTATAATGTTTGTGTAGGTTTTCTAGGTATCACTAGTTCATCTTCAAACTTTCCACCAAACCTACAGAACTGCTCTAAATGAGAAACCTGTCAGATCTCTGTCATTTGTGCTTTTTCTTGATCACATCCCTCCCTGAAGCCCTGCTTCTGCCTGCCCCAGTCTGTGTTGGTGCCTGTCTGGTCTCGGTGCCCAGCTGTTGTTCCCGGTGCCTCTTCTCTCCGCCAGGCTCTGAACTCCCTACACCTTGTCACCCGGAGCCTGTATGCTTCCTTCTTCTTGATTTACCCCCTCGATTTGTAAGAGCACCTCTTCAGTAGCAGTGACAGAATGCCCAGGGTGTCAGTTTTTGATACTTGGCATATCAGAAAACATCTTTATTCTACCCACACTCTTCAGTCTGTTTTCTCTGTATTGTTCAGATTAGGCTAATTATACTGATCTGTCTTCGGCCTCACTGATTCTAAGGCAGATACGATGGCTCTTACCTGTATAGTCCCAGCTACTCAGGAGGCTGAGGAGGGAGGATCATTTGAGGCCAAGAGTTGGAGGCTGTGGTGCTCAATGATCATGCCTGTGAAGACCTCGCCAACACAGCAAGACCATCTTATTTCAGTTATTATATTTTTTATTTCTTTAATTTCTATTTGGTTCCAAAATTTTTATAACTTTGATTTGTTTACTAAGATTTTTCTATTTTTTCATTCATTTCAAGTGGATTTATAATTGCATATTAACATATATTTATAATACCTGCTTTAAAGTCCTTGTCAGATAATTCCTTTATCATTCATCTCTTGGCTTATTCAAGTTGTGATTTTCCTGTTTCTTGATGAGTGATTTTCTGTTTGGAAGTGGACATTTTAAGTGTTAAATTATAAGACTGGATTTATGTATAGGTTATACTTTAGCAGGCCTCCTCTCCAACTACCCCAGCAGGGAAGAGGGGGCATTGCCTTGTTACTGCCAGGTGATCAGTGAAGGCCAGGTTCCCGGTTGGCCTCTGATGATACTGCATGAGTAGTGGGATGGGGAGGAGATTGAGGCCCCTCATTACAACCTGGCCAGGGAAGTCTAGACTCTTCTCAGCCTTTGCCAAGGCCGCAGTTGTTTCTGTGACGTTTCACTGGAGTAGAGCAATTATTGTCTACAGGATTTTCGTCATGTCAAGCCACTCCTTTTTGTTGGTTCTTGGGCTAGACAGAGTAGGCTTTTCTTGGGACTTTTTTTGTCTCTGCTCTTTGGCATTTCCACGTTATCAGCTTCTCCAGCGCCCTGTCCAGGACACACAAGGCAACAAGCAAATCCAGGGAACTGACTGCCGTGCCACTCCTGGGTCCTGAGGTCCCTAGACAATGTGCCTTTTTCTCCTCGCTTTTCAGCAGTCGTTGCGCTTGGTTTATATGTAACACGCCCGAGTTTTAGCTCTCCTTTGTGGGAGGAATAGGAAAAAGTATGTCTGCTCCATCATTCCTGAAACACAACTCCTCACACTTAAATGATAGAATGGCAGGCAGAATTTTAGATGAGAAATCATTGCTCTTTAAAAATATTAGCTGGGTGTGGTGGCTCACCCCAGAGCTTCAGGAGACCAGGAGTATGAGACCAGCCGGTCAATATGGCAAAACTCCGCCTCTAAAAATACAAAACCTGGTCCAGCGTGGTGGCACATACCTTTAGTCCCAGCTACTGAGGCTGAGGCAGGAGGATCACCTGAGTCTGGGAGTTTAAGGCTGCAGTGAGCCATAATCATGCCACTGCACTCCAGCCTAGGCAACACAGTGAGAGGGAGTCTCTCTCTCTCTCTCTCTCTCTCTCTCTCTCTCTCTCTCTTTCTCTCTCTCTCTCTCTTTCTCTCTCTCTCTCTCTTTCTCTCTCTCTCTGTCTCTTATGTCTGTCTCATTCTCACATATATGAGAGAGAGAGTGTGGCATACATATAAAGGTATTACTCTGTTGTCTTCTACATTTTGTTTTTACTTTTGAAAACCCAGATACGATTTTTGAGTGCTGATCTTTATATCTTACATGTTCATTTCTTTCTGAACGCTTTAATGATCTTTGTTCTCAATGTTCAAAAACTTGACAGTAGAATTTGGGTTGGTTGTTTTTTGAGACAGAGTCTCGCCCTGTTGCCCAGGCTGGAGTGCAGTAGCACGATCTCAGCTCACTGCAACCTCTGCCTTCCAGGTTCAAGCGATTCTCCTGCTTCAGCCTCCTGAGTAGCTGGGATTACAGGCGCTCACCACTGCGCCCCACTAATTTTTTGTATCTTTAACAGAGACAGGGTTTCACCATGTTGGCCAGGCTGGTCTTGAACTCCTGACCTCGTGATCCTCCTGCCTCGGCCTCCCAAAGTACTGGGATTACAGGCGCGAGCCACTGTGCCCGGCCTTGTTTTATACTTTAAGTTCTGGGATACGTGTGCAGAATGTACAGGTTTGTTACATAGATATACACGTGCCATGGTGGTTTGTTGTGCCAGTTGGTGGTTTTTACATGTGCTGGATACTCAGTGGTCTCTTCAGTCTGAAAACTTGTGTTGGTCGGTACAGGGAAATCTTAATGTATTATTTCTCTCATAATTTGTTTTCTGCTACTCAATTTCCATCTCATCCCTTTTTTGGGGGAAACTCTTTATTTGTTAGGTGAACTTCTAGAATTGATTTCTTTATCTTTTCTCATTTATTTACTATCTCTTTCTCTTCTCTCTTTTTCTTTTATCTTAAAGCCTTCTCAATATGAAAATCTGTAAATGTCTGGGAAAACAGAGAAAATAATAGTAATCAAACAGATGTAACTGTTTTAATATTTTGCCGTGATTCATCTTCTCCTTTTTTTTTTTTTTTTAAAGAGACAGGGTCTCGCTGTGTTGTGGCTGGAGTTCAGTGGTGCCGTCATAACTCATTGCAGCCTCAGCCTCCCAGGTTCAAGCAATCCTCCTGCTCTTCAGCCTCCAGAGTCGCTAGGACCATAGGCACACACCACCACGCCCAGCTAATGTTTGTATTTTTGTAGTTTTGGGGTTTCCCTATGTTCACTAGGCTGGTCTCGAATTCCTGGGCTCAAGTGATCTTCCTGCCATGGCCTCCCAAAGCACTGGTATTATAGGCGTGAGCCACCATGCCTAGCCAGTTCTTTCTTATGCCTATTCAAATATGCAGTTCAGACTCTCTAGTGTTTTTTCTTTTTTTTTCCTCTTTCAGCATTTACATTTTTATATTCCGGAACTTCTAGTCCCTCTGTTGCCCGGGCTTGGAGTGCCAGTGTTACAATTATAGCTCATTGCAGCTTCGGACTCCTGGGCACTAGTAATTCTCTTGCCTCCACCTCCTTAGTAGCTGGAACTACAGGTGCACGCCAATGCACTTGGCTAATTTAAAAAAATTTTTTTTTTTTTTTTTTTGAGATGGAGTCTCGCTGTGTCTCCCAGGCTGGAGTGCAGTGGCGTGATCTCGGCTCACTGCAAGCTCCGCCTCCCGGGTTCATGCCATTCTCCCGCCTCAGCCTCCCGAGTAGCTGAGACTACAGGCGCCCGCCACCACGCCCGGCTAGTTTTTTGTATTTTTAGTAGAGACGGGGTTTCACCATGTTAGCCAGGATAGTCTCAATCTCCTGACCTCGTGATCCACCCGCCTCGGCCTCCCAAAGTGCTGGGATTACAGGCTTGAGCCACCGCGCCCGGCCAAAAAAAAATTTTTTTTAATAAATGGGGTCTTACTGTATTGCCCAGGCTGGTCTCGATCTCCTGGCCTCAGGTGATTCTTCTGCCTCAGCTTCCCAAACTGCCGGGAGTTTTTAGGCATGAGCCACTGTGCCCAACTCAGTCTTTTCATTTCTATAGGTTAAAAATCCCAAGTGTACAGTTGCTCATCTGAGAATACAGGAGTAAAAGCCAGTGTTTTTGTCTTCTCTCACTCAACAACAACACAGAAACTTCCGTTACCTCTGGTTAGTAAGAACTGGGGAAGGATTTCTCCCCGGCAACCAACCAACCAGATTTGCAAAAGACACCAGGTGGGTGCCCTCCAATTCAATTATGACACTTGGAGATAGTGTCAGATCTCACAGGTTGAGGGCTCAGTCCCACAGGACTACCAAACTTTCACCCCCTAATGCAAGCCCCAGGTGGTTTTACTTGTTCTTCTGACCAGCTAGTTCCCATGCATTTTGATTAATTTGCTAAAACAGCACACAGAACTCAGGAAAACACTTTATGTGCATTAACGTATTTTCATAAAGGCTATTACAGAGGATGCAGATGACCAACCAACTGGAACAGACGCATAAGGCCTGGGAGAAGGGATGTGAAGCCTCCATGACCTCTCCAGGCACGCCCCTCCAGGAATTTTCACGTGCTAGCTATCCCAGAAGCTCCTGAATCCAGTCTTTTCGAGTTTTTATGGAAATTCCATTTACACAGGAATGGTTGATTAGGCATTGGCCATTAGTAATCAGCTCAACCTCAGTCCCTCTCAATTACAACTGTAGTTAAAGAAAAAGAAAGAAAAAAAACAAAAATAACAACTCCAAAGTCAACATATATATTAAGGAATTCTGGGGGAAAATGTATATTAATATTATGAAAATTGGTTGTGCTATGACAATATGACTTTGAATGAGTTCTTTAAAGTGTTATTTTCTTGTTAATTTTGTTACTGCTTATAAAAACTTGGGTGGGAGCAGGACATACAGTATATTTTTAAAACCTGATTGACATTTAAAATTGCTTTGTTAAACTTTAAACTCAAGAAATAGAGTATTAAAGCTGGGCGTGGTGGTTCTCACCTGTAATCCCAGCACTTTGGGAGGCTGAGGCAGGTGGATCACTTGAGCTGAGGAGTTAGAGATCAGCCTGGGCAACATGGTGAAAACCCATCTCTACCAAAAATACAAAAATTAGCCTGGCATGGTGGCACACACCTGTAGTCCCAGCTACTCGGGAGGATGAGGTGGGAGAATCCCTTGAGCCCAGAAGACAGAGGTTGCAGTGAGCCAAGATCACACCACTGCACTCCAGCATGGGTAACAGAGTGAGACCCTGTCTCAAAATTTTTTAAAAATTAAAAATTAAAATATCAATTGTGCAGTGTGCTGAACAGAAATAATTGGACAAATGCCCATCCTCTGAGATGTTGTAGATGAAGGCAGTTTTTTTCTTATTTGCTACATGTGCTTTTCTTTTGTGTTTTAGTGCCAAACCCAAGTCTGAAATCCACGTGTCTATGGCCACTCCCGTCACTGTGTCCATGGAGACTGTATCCAATCAAAATAATGATCAGCCTACCATTGCCGTCCCTCCAACTGCCCAGCAGCCTCCACCAACCATTCCAACTATGATTGCAGCAGCCAGTCCCCCATCACAACCAGCCGTTGCCCTTTCAACCATTCCTGGAGCGGTCCCCATCACTCCACCCATCACCACCATTGCAGCTGCACCACCTCCATCAGTCACTGTGGGTGGCAGTCTGTCCTCCGTCTTGGGCCCTCCTGTTCCTGAAATTAAAGTGAAAGAAGAAGTAGAACCAATGGATATCATGAGGCCAGTTTCTGGTAAGTCCGTCCATAGAATACTCTCCATTGGCAGTTGCCTCTTCCCCTTCCCTAATTCTCCTTCAGCATCCAGATTCTTCTATGACCCTCAGCCGAGACTCCCTGATACCCATTTTAGATGTTGCATGTCATTCGTTTTTGATAAATAGAAGAAAGCAATAAACTCATTGTGAAAACTAAAACTATTTTGCTTTCCTTTTGTAATTAAGTTTAATTTCTGGCCAAAATCATGAAAGAGATTAATATTTCCCCATGGATATCCTTCAATGTAGTTTCCTTGCATGCATTAAGAAAATGCTACTATGTAAAAGGGGTCACAATGTGGCTATAGTACTGTTTATTTCCAAGTTTCATTGCCTTATTATGCAATCAAGTAAGATTTATGTTGCTGAAAAGCCTATATGTGATTAGTAAAATCTTAAAGCAATTCATTTCTCCCTTTACCACTTCATCTTAACTCTAAACTTCCAGTTTGAGAAGGTCAAGTCACTTGAGAGGTTTTCTTTTTTTCTTTTCTTTTTTTTAAAAATAATTTATTGTGTAATTTTGTTTTTCCTACAAAAGTAACATATTCAGTATACAAACTGTGTGAAGTAGAAACAAACCCAAAGAAGAAAGCAAGTTATTTGTTCTCTGGTATCCAGTATTACCTACTATTTCAGTGAGAAGGCCTCCATTTCTTTCTCATGTTGTTTGCCTGATAGAGGTGTGATTGTGCTCTGTGTATAGTTTTTTTAATCTACTGTTTATTTACTCATCTATTTATTCTGCCATGAAATCTCTTTCTGTGGATATTTTTACCCTTGGCCCTTTCTTTGAAAGATACCATGAGGAATCCAGAAGGGGGAAGGAAGCATCCTCAGTTATGCTGCTCATCTGCTCTCTTTGGCTGGTTCCCTTTACCTCTCTGTGCTAGGGAACTGCCGATAATCCTACCTCAACCTACAGGGGTCTGTTCTAGGAATTGTTCTGGGCACGACGAAGCAGCTTTGTGTTAGACAAATGCAGCTTTATCCTGTTAGATCTTACATTCTAGCAAGGGAGACCAAAGATAAAAAGATGACTAAATTACGTGTGTGTGTGTGTGTGTGTGTGTGTGTGTGTGTGTGTATGTATGTTTGGGTGATAAGTGCTATGGAGAAACAAAGCAGGGACGAAATATAGGGGAAAGTTGTAGCCAGGACTGGAATTTGTATAAAGGTTTTAGGAGAAAGCCTCACTGAAGAAGTGACCATTGAGTAGAGACATTAAAGAAATGAAGTTGCTAGCCATGAGGATATCTGGGGAAAGAGTATTCCAGGCCAGAGAGCAGTAAGTACAAAAATCTGGAGATAGGAGCATGCATGATGTGCTCAAAATATAGCAAAGAACCAAAGGTCGCTGGAGCTAAGTAAGAAGGGGAGTGGCAGCGGGATCAGATCATGGTTGAACAGGGCCCACAGGCTGTTGTAAAGGCTTTGGCTTTGCTGGGGTTGGCAGGGAGCTGTTGGAGCAGAGCAGGGAGTGTGAGCAGAGCAGTGCCAAGCGCTCACTTAGGACTGAAGATAAACACTGGCTGCTGGGGAAAAGAACAGACTCTGGGAGCAGGGATGGAATCAGGGAGACCTGTCAAGCAGCTGTTGCATTCATTGCAAGGAACAATGAAGGCTCAGCCAGGGCAGTAGTGGTGGAAGTAGCATGAGGTGGTAGGATTCTGTTTATGTTTTTAAGGTAGAGCTGAGTGTGTTTCATATTTGGATGTTGAGTGTGAGAGAACAGTATCTGGGACAACTTCCAAGATTTTGGCCTTAGCAATTGGAGGCCACAGAGTTGCCATTGACTGAATCAGGAAAGCCTGCAGGGGGACCATGTTTTGTAGGGAAAGATTGGGAGTTTCGTTTTTGATAGGGTAAGTTTCAGTTAGACATTTCAAATGTAGACATCAAATAAATAGTTGAATCTATGAGGCTGGCTTTTGGAATAGAAAATGAAGTTGTAGATATAAATTTGAGAGTTGTCATTATATATATAAACTGTATTTGAAGTCATGAGCCTGGATGCGTGGTTCAGATCACCTAGGGAATGAATGTATCTTGATAAAGACAGAAGCAGTCCATGATGTAGTCTTAGGAGAGTGCACTATGATGAGATGGGAGAGGAAGTAAAGTCCAGCAAAGGAGGCTGAATGGAGGGAACACAGGGTAAGAATATCACTTACAGTGTGTGGTGTCCTGGAAGTTGCAAGAACAAAAATATTTCAGGGAGGAGAGAATGATCAGGTGGATCACATGCTCTTGAGAGATCAGGAAGATGAGGTCTGAGCAGTGACCTTTGGATTTGGCAAACAGAGGTCACAGAGGTCTTGAGAAAAGCAGTTTCTGTGTAATGATGGGGTAAAAGCATGATTGGGAGCAAGTTCAGGAGAAAGCCGGGAGAGATAGAGACATTATATGTAAACAGCATGTTTGAGGCATTTGTTCTAAAGGAAGAGAAAAAAGGTGTTTGAAGTGACATGATGTCAAGAAGATTTTTTTTTTTTAGATGGAGTTGTGCTCTTTCCCCCAGGCTAGAGTGCAGGGGCATGATCTCGGCCCACTGCAACCTCCGCCTTCTGGTTTCAAGCAATTCTCCTGCCTCAACCTCCTGAGTAGTGGGGATTACAGGCACCTGCCACCACAGTGGGCTAATAATTGTATTTTTAGTAGAGATGGGGTTTTTCACCATGTTGGCCAGGCTGGTCTTGAACTCCTGACCTTGTGATCTGCCTGCCTTGGCCTCCCAAAGTGCTAGGATTAGGTGAGCCACCACGCTTGGCCAAGAAGAAGATTTTTTTAAGATGGGACAAATAAGAGTTTTGTATGTTAATGGGAATGATCCAGTAGACTGAGAAGAATTGGGGATGCAGGAGAAAGTTGTGAATTCCTGGAGCATTGTTTGAGGAGGTGAGAGTGGGTGGGATTTGTGTGTACCTGAAGAGGTTGGCCTTTGCTGAAAGCATGGAGAAAACAGGAGAATATAGGGCCACAGTGGAGAGGGGGAAATGAGGTGGTGGGACTTGATGGACATGTTCTTGTGATTGCATCTATCTTTTTCAGTAAAATAGAAAGCAAGGCCATCCACTGAGAGTACAAATGGTGGCGGAGGCATCGAGTGTTTGAGGGAGAGGAAGGTGTGAAGCAGGCATCGCGAGAAAGACTGGACTTAGCAGAGAGGGCTGTCCGAGTGAGGCCAGTCAGCATGGTAGTGTGTCGCCCTCTGGCGACATTCAGTTGCATAGGTGCAGACTGGTTGGAGAATAGGATTTAACCTCTTGTCCTTTTGCTAAGTGAGCAAAGCAAGAAAAGGAAGGGACAATGAAGGAAGAAAAGGAATACAGTGATTATAGGCGATGGGGGAGGATAGACATGAGAGGGGTGGGTGACTGCAGGAACATGGTTGGGTGAACAGGTGATAGTTCCTTGTAGGCCTAAGGAGTGCTGGAGGCTGAGTACTGAGGGGAAGAACCTAGAAAGAGAGTTGGATTTACCTGGGGAGTTGGATGCTAGAAATTGAGATTGGGTGTGAGGCAGTTTCTATTTAACGGCGACAGGGAAGTTTAGGGTATGACTGTTGGGAGTGGGCAGCAGAGTGGGTAGAGGAAAATAGGGCAAGTATGTGGTAGAGTGAAAATAAGAGTTAAGGTGAGCCCTTAACATGATTTTTAAGTTCCTAGATGTGTGATTCATACAAGCTCAAGCAAATGTTTACATCCTCACAACACATCTTTTTATCTGGAGGTAGCACCCTGTGGTCGGTGAGAGTGCAAGCTCTGAAGCCAGACTGCCTCTGTCAGTCCCAGCTTGCCCACTTCATACTTGTGTGACTTGTGCCATATTTTCTCATCTCTGAATTGGAGGATAATAATAATGGCTACTTATTAGGATGATTTTTACGATAATGAGTTAATAGGTTACCTGCTAGACATTTATGTTAAAAAAAAGTGTGAAAAATAGTAGCTTAACTCATAAGATCCTGTTATCTCCTTTGGAAGAAGTCCTGAGGCAGACAGTTCAGGGATGGTGTGTGGACTTCATCAAATTGTTAGAAAGCCAGGCGCCTTCCACCTCTTCACTCCACCACCCCTAGGATTTGACCTTCATGCTCTTGATTCAGGACAGCTGGGGGTGCTGCAGCCACCTCATCTGAGTTCCAGGATCACAGAAAGAACACAAGGAGTAGGTCACACCTGCTCTCTCTCTCCCTCCTGGAAATCCCCTAAAAGTGCTACAAAATGTTTCTACTTGCATCTGAGATGACCACACCTGTCATGGAGGCTAGGAAGTACATTCTTTAGCTGAATATTATTGTGCCCTTGTCAAAGGGAGGTCCTGAAACTAAGGAAGGTGAAGACATGGGCTACTAGGGAGGAGTTTGCAGCTTCTGCCGCAGAGTGCTTAGCACAGTGCCAGACACATAGGAAGACTCAGAGTGCTTAGCACAGTGCCAGACACATAGGAAGACTCAGAGTGCTTAGCACGGTGCCAGACACATAGGAAGACTCAGAGTGCTTAGCACAGTGCCAGACACATAGGAAGACTCAGAGTGCTTAGCACGGTGCCAGACACATAGGAAGACTCACAGTGCTTAGCACAGTGCCAGACACATAGGAAGACTCACAGTGCTTAGCACAGTGCCAGATACATAGGAAGACTCAGAGTGCTTAGCACGGTGCCAGACACATAGGAAGACTCAGAGTGCTTAGCACGGTGCCAGACACATGGGAAGACTCAGAGTGCTTAGCACGGTGCCATACACATAGGAAGACTCAGAGTGCTTAGCACGGTGCCAGACACATGGGAAGACTCAGAGTGCTTAGCACAGTGCCAGATACATAGGAAGACTCAGAGTGCTTAGCACGGTGCCAGACACATAGGAAGACTCAGAGTGCTTAGCACGGTGCCAGACACATGGGAAGACTCAGAGTGCTTAGCACGGTGCCATACACATAGGAAGACTCAGAGTGCTTAGCACAGTGCCGGACACATAGGAAGACTCAGAGTGCTTAGCACAGTGCCAGATACATAGGAAGACTCAGAGTGCTTAGCACAGTGCCAGACACATAGGAAGACTCAGAGTGCTTAGCACAGTGCCATACACATAGGAAGACTCAGAGTGCTTAGCACAGTGCCAGACACATAGGAAGACTCAGAGTGCTTAGCACAGTGCCAGATATATAGGAAGACTTAGAGTGCTTAGCACAGTGCCAGACACATAGGAAGACTCAGAGTGCTTAGCACAGTGCCAGACACATAGGAAGACTCAGAGTGCTTAGCACAGTGCCAGACACATAGGAAGACTCAGAGTGCTTAGCACAGTGCCAGATATATAGGAAGACTCAGAGTGCTTAGCACAGTGCCAGACACATAGGAAGACTCACAGTGCTTAGCACAGTGCCAGACACATAGGACGACTCACAGTGCTTAGCACAGTGCCAGACACATAGGAAGACTCAGAGTGCTTAGCACAGTGCCAGACACATAGGAAGACTCAGAGTGCTTAGCACAGTGCCAGACACATAGGAAGACTCAGAGTGCTTAGCACAGTGCCAGATATATAGGAAGACTTAGAGTGCTTAGCACAGTGCCAGACACATAGGAAGACTCAGAGTGCTTAGCACAGTGCCAGACACATAGGAAGACTCAATAAATGTTGGTGCTCTGTGCTGCCTTCTTAATCATTGTCTTTGTTGGAAGGAAGGAAGTAAAACTTCGTTGTGTTTGAGTTCTTACAGCTATGTGTGCTCCTTTTCCTATGACAGCAGTTCCTCCGCTGGCTACCAACACTGTGTCTCCATCTCTCTCATTGCTGGCAAACAACCTGTCCATGCCTACAAGTGACCTACCACCTGGTGCCTCCCCAAGGAAGAAGCCTCGAAAGCAACAGCACGTGATCTCAACAGAAGAAGGTGACATGATGGAGACAAACAGCACTGACGATGAGAAGTCCACTGCCAAGAGTCTTCTGGTGAAGGCTGAGAAGCGCAAGTCTCCTCCCAAGGAGTATATTGGTAATGGTCACAGGCTGACTTGTGTTATGACGCTTCCCAGTAAAGTCAGAGTCCCACCCAGAGGCTCGCTACATAGTCAGCCTCACTCATGCCTCGCTTACTGGAATTGAACTTTGAGGATTGCTGACAATGTTAATAAGTTGTTTAATGTCTTCTCTGTAATAGATGAGGAAGGTGTGAGGTATGTCCCAGTGCGTCCAAGACCCCCCATCACTTTGCTTCGTCACTATCGGAACCCCTGGAAAGCTGCTTACCACCACTTTCAGAGGTACAGTGACGTCCGGGTCAAAGGTTAGTTTCTCCAGAAATGTTTGGTATTAATGCATGAAATTGGTATAAACTTAATTAAAATAGAAGAGAAAAACAGAACCACAGTTTTCCAGTTTCAAAAAAACCATAAATTTTTGTTACAAAATCTTGAGGCTTCAGTGTTTAAGTATATCCTGTAGAATATAAAACTTAGAAAATTACCCTTTGCCCTAGCAAGCTGTGTGTATTTATTGGAATTGCAGTTTAATGGTTAAGTGACAGCCTTGGTCTTTGTAAAAGCCACGTGTTAACAGCTCCCAAAGTACTGATGGAGGAGACCGGTGGCTTCCAGAGTCATTGTGGAAGAGCTGTACTGGGTTACTGTATAACACAGTTAAGTCCACAGTAGTTCCTAAGATGCTAAAATATACATGCATTGTAAGCATTTCTGCCAAAGGATCTTTTGTTTAACATATATACGAAGCTCTTGGAGTGGTCTAGGGTAAGCCCTCAATGAATGTTTTGTTGTTCTGGTAGAACCTGAGAATAACCTTTTAATAAACCCACATATGATTGAAAGTGCTGATAGTACTTTGCAAATACCTGCAAATATTTCTACTGATGGACTTTAAGTGCCATTAATCTCAGATATAATATATGTACAAAGAAATGTGAGCCTCTAGATAATTGGTCACATTTCCCATTCTCTTACATAAATTCCATTTGGAAACTGCTCTAAGGGTTTTCTTGAAGGCTCGAGATGAGTCCCACTTGGATGGAGTACTGACTAATTAAGCAGAGGTGGAGAAGCTAACAGTTCAGTCTCTGAATGGAAGTACAGAGGCGGCTACATTTCCCAGCTTTTCTTCCTCACAAGTGTGCTCTGAGATTGGGAAGGAATGAGATTTCCAGAGGGCAGGGAGTGCTGCCTTTTAGTGGAAGTAGGATATGAACCACTGAACAGCTCTTCATGCCACAAAAATTCCATAGAAAAATTATTTAGGAATTTGCTCGGTAGCATTTCCAGCCACACTACAAGAGTCTAAATGTTTATTGGGACTTGCTCTTCAAAAACTATCTCAAGAAAGATAACTTGACAGCTGAATTTTTACGATCCTGAATCTTTGTTTCACTATATTCATACTAACCCCCTTACACAGTGCCTCTTGACTAGGAAACTTTCGTGCAACTATTTTGCCTGAGCTACAAAATAACATATAAATTATATCTATAAATACATGAAGATAGACTAAAACTCACAGGAGGCCAGGCGTGGTGACTCACGCCTGTAATCCCAGCACTTTGGGAGGCTGAGGCGGGTGGATCACTGGAGGTCAGGAGTTGAAAATCAGCCTGGCCAACATGGTAAAACCCTGTCTCTACTAAAAATACAAAAAAATTAGCCAGGCGTGATGGCGGGCGCCTTTAATCCCAGCTACTCCGGAGGCTGTGAGGCAGGAGAATCTCTTGAACCTGGGAGGCAGAGGTTGCAGTGAGCCAAGATTGCACCACTGCCCCACACTCCAGCCTGGGCGACAGAGCAAGACTCTGTCTCAAAAAAAAAAAAAACCTCACAGGAAAGAAAAGTAGTACAGAAAACACGTAGTAATGTGGCAGACCTAAGCCTCACATACTAGTTATTGTCATAAATGTAAATAGTCTAAACATACCAATTAAACACAGATTGGCAGAATCAATGAAAAAACACAATCCAACTGTGCTGGGTACAAGAAACTCACTTTGAATACAGTGGCATAGGTAGATTGACAGTAAAAGGCTAGAAAAACACATGCAAGCCAGGTGTGGTGACTGACGCCTGTAATCTCAGCACTTTGGGAGGCCAAGGTGGGTGGATCACCTGAGGTCAGGAGTTCGAGACCAGCCTGGCCAACATGGTGAAACCTCACCCCTACTGAAAATATAAAAATTAGCCAGGCATGGTTGTACACACCTGTAATTTCAGCTCTTCAGGAGGCTGTAGCAGGAGAATCGCACGAATCCCCGGGAAGTGGAGGTTTGCAGTGAGCCGAGTTCATGCCGCTGCTCTCCAGCCTAGGCGACAGAGTGAGACTCCGTCTCAAAAAAAAAAAAAAAACCCACGCATGCACACAATACGAAGTTAATTCACACAATATGAAATCAATTCACAAAAAAGCAGGAGTGGCCATATTAATGTCACATAAAGTAAACTTCTGAGGAAAGAAAATTGCTAGAGACAGAGAGGGACATTACATACTGATAAGATAATCGGCTCACCAGGTAATGATCCACTTCTCAGCAGTGTCTTTTAAAATGTAGGCAAGGACATTCCAAATTTATTTGATGAAGCCAATATTTTCATACTATCAAAACCAGAGTGTACAAATATAGAAAACGACAGATCGATATTCCTCATGAATATAGATGTAAAAATGCATTAATAAAATATTAGCAAATGAAATCCAGCAGTATATACCTTGACCAAGTAGAATATATTTTTGCTGTACAAAGCTGGTTCAGCATTTGAAAGCCAAAGTAATTCACCCTATTAACTGGCCTTATTAATTTCCTAGGGTTGCCATAACAAAGTACTGTGAACTGGGTGGCATAAAACAGTACGAATTATTCTCTCATGGTTCTGGGGGCTGGAAGTCCGGAATAAAGGTCTGATAGGATCGTGCTGGCTGTGAAAGCAGTAGAGGAGAATCCTCCCTCGCCTCTCTGGTTTCTTGGGATTGCCGGCAATCTTCGGCGTTCCTGGCTCGCACCTGCACCACTCCAGTCTGTCTCCGTCTTCAAATGGCGTTCTTCTCTTTGTCTCTCTGCCTCTCCCATCCCCCTTTCTCCCTCTCCTCTCCCCTTCCTTTTCTCTCTCTCTCCCTCCCCCCTTGTACAGGCACTAGTCACTGGATTTACAGCTCACCTTAATCCAGGATGACTTCTTAACCAAATTACCTTTTTTTTTTTTTTTCTTGCAATGGAGTCTTGCTCTGTCCCCCAGGCTGGAGTACAATGGTGCAGTCTTAACTCACTGCAACCTCCGCCTCCCGGGTTCAAGCAATTCTTGTGCCTCAGCCTCCTGAGTAGCTGGGATTACAGGCACCCACCACCACACCCAGCTAATTTTTTGTATTTTTAGTACAGACAGGGTTTCACCATGTTGGCCAGGCTGGTTTCGAATTCCTGACCTCAAGTGATCCACCTGCCTCGGCCTTCCAAAGTGCTGGGATTACAAGTGTGAGCCACTGCGCTCGGCCTACATTACATTCTGGTGTAGTTATAGTCACAGGTACCAAGGAACTTCAACATATCTTTCGGGAAGAAAGCCAACCCACAACGAAAGCTAAAGAAGAAAAATCACATGATTGTATCAGTCAATAGAGAAAATTTGACAAAATTAAACACCTTTTCTTTTTTTTTTTTTTTTTCTTTTTTTGAGACGGAGTCTCGCTCTGTCGCCCGGGCTGGAGTGCAGTGGCCGGATCTCAGCTCACTGCAAGCTCCGCCTCCCGGGTTTACGCCATTCTCCTGCCTCAGCCTCCCAAGTAGCTGGGACTATAGGCGCCGCCACCTCGCCCGGCTAGTTTTTTGTATCTTTTAGTAGAGACGGGGTTTCACCGTGTTAGCCAGGATGGTCTCGATCTCCTGACCTCGTGATCCGCCCGTCTCAGCCTCCCAAAGTGCTGGGATTACAGGCTTGAGCCACCGCGCCCGGCCTAAACACCTTTTCATGATGAACAGTGTTCGAAACAGAAAAAGAAGAGTTCTTTCGGCCGGGCGCGGTGGCTCAAGCCTGTAATCCCAGCACTTTGGGAGGCCGAGACGGGCGGATCACGAGGTCAGAAGATCGAGACCATCCTGGCTAACACGGTGAAACCCCGTCTCTACTAAAAGATACAAAAAACTAGCCGGGCGAAGTGGCGGGCGCCTGTAGTCCCAGCTACTTGGGAGGCTGAGGCAGGAGAATGGCGTAAACCCGGGAGGCGGAGCTTGCAGTGAGCTGAGATCCGGCCACTGCACTCCAGCCTGGGTGACAGAGCGAGACTCTGTCTCAAAAAAAAAAAAAAAAAAAAGTTCTTTCTTGATTTGATAAAGTTGTTTTGCCCTTGGAAAGGCTCCCTCTTGTAATCCCAGCACCTCTTATGCTTTGTTCTTTCCTTCAAACCAGCCTGCACATGGTCTAGGCTACATCTTCATTAGTTCCACAAATCTCCCGCAGTTCCCTTCACCACAGCCTCCACTGCTCTCAGGAGCACCTTTAGGTTTGAACTTCTTCACACTCTTGCAAATGGACTCACTTCCTTCAGG
Source organism: Macaca fascicularis (assembly GCF_037993035.2). Lineage (NCBI taxonomy): Eukaryota > Metazoa > Chordata > Mammalia > Primates > Cercopithecidae > Macaca > Macaca fascicularis. The sequence goes on from NC_088386.1 coordinate 3,583,555, forward strand.
AAGAAGTTAGAAGGCATCTGTTTTATAGCCCACGTCTTCCGGCCAAATGTTTGAGCCAGGGCCTTGGAGATGGGGGAGGCCCCGGCTTGACATGTGGCAAGCTTCTCTCTGAGTGGCAGCCCTGCTTTAGGAGGTAGCACTTAGTGGAGGGGGAAGGAGGGGAGTAAGCAGCCTGGAGTCCTCTTGGTTTACCTCTCCTAGATGAAACCATTACCTCAAAGAAAGAAGTTCTTATGGCCCGGTACGGCAGTTCATGCCTGTAATCCCAAAACTTTGGGAGGCCAAGGCAGGCAAATTGCTTGAGCCCAGGAGTTCAAGACCAACCTGGTCAACATAGCAAGACCCCATCCCTACAAAAAACACAAAAGTGAGCCCAGCATGGTGGCGCACACCTGTAGTCCCAGCTACTTGGGAGGCTGAAATGGGAGAATCGTTTGAGCCTAGGAGGCGAAGGTTGCGGTGAGCCGAGATTGTACCACTGCACTCCAGCCAGACACTGTCTCAAAAACATAACAAAATTCTTATTAAAATAATGGCATTTACACTGCTTAAACACGAATCATTTACCTTTTAAAACACTGAAATACACATATTTTTGTTTTTTATGGTTCCAGAGGAGAAGAAAGCTATGCTGCAGGAAATAGCTAATCAGAAAGGAGTATCCTGTCGTGCTCAAGGCTGGAAAGTTCACCTCTGTGCCGCCCAGTTACTACAGCTGGTAGGTGGAGTTCTAGCAGTTGTTCATCATGCTGAAGAAAGGAGAAGACACTGGAGATTGCTGAGTTCATAGAACTTTTTATAAGTAACTGTGAAGCATTCCCAGCTAACATGGGTTATGGTAGCATTTTTATGTGTGCTATGTAATATCACTGTGTCAGTTACATGTGATTAAAACTGAAATATATTTGAGTTCTGGTACCCAGATCCAAAATATATGGAACAACTGTGGTGTAAGACCTAAATTTAAGATTCAGTGTTATGTCATGTTGTGACATCTGAAATAGGGGGAGCCTCAAATGGCCTAACTGAGAGTCCCTCCTCCCAACTCTGCTCCCTCAGATGAAGTCTCCTAGCCAAACAGCCCTTCATACCACAGGGACCAGGCACACAACTCCTGCTCCTTGCTGAGTAGTAGGCTCCAGTTCCCTGCCAGCTTCCAATATTCCAATATTATTCAGATAAGCCAGTCAACACATCGTCATTCAGAGACCGGGTCATACCTCTCCCTCTCTCCTTGTTCTTTTTTGTTTTTGTTTTTGTTTTTTTGTTTTTTCTTTGAGACGGAGTCTTGCTCTGTTGCCCAGGTTGGAGTGCAGTGGCACGATCATGGCTTACTACAGCCATGATCAGCCTGCTGGGCTTAAGTAATCCTCTCACCTCAGCCCCCACAAACAGCTGGGACTACGTGTGAGTCACTGCACCCGGCTGATTTTTAAACATTTTTTGTAGAGGCCAGATGTGGTGGCTCAAACCTGTAATCCCAGCACTTTGGGAGGCCGAGGTGGGCAGATCACGAGGTCAGGAGTTTGAGACCATGGCTAACATGGTGAAACCCCCGTCTCTACTAAAAGTACAAAAATAAGCTAGGCATGGTGGCAGGCGTCAGCTACTCGGGAGACTGAGGCAGGAGAATCGCTTGAAACCAGAAGGCGGACGTTGCAGCGAGCTGAGATTGTGCCACTGCACTCAAGCCTGGGCAAAAGAGCGAAACTGCGTCTTGGGGGAAAAATAAAATTGTAGAGAAGGGGTCTCATTGTGTTGCCCAGTCTGTCCTGTGTCTTTAATTTTTAACAAACAAGTTAAAAACGTTTTTAATCCAAAATAAGGGGCCAAGGTCAGTGGCTCAGGCCTGTGATCCCAGCACTTTGGGAGGCTGGGGCAAGAGGATTGCTTGGGCCCAGGAGTTTGAGGCCCGCCGGGCAACATAGTGGGACCCTGTCTCTACAAAACAAAAGTGTTTTAATTAGCTGGGTGTAGTGGTGCACACCTCTAGTCCCAGCAACCTGGGAGGCTGAAGTAGGAGGATCTCTTGAGCCCGGAAGACCAAGGCTGCCCACTGCACTCCATCCTGGACAACAGAGTAAGACACTATCTCAAAAAAAAGGAAGAAAACAAAGTTTATAGAATAAAGATATAAAGAAAATAATTTTTTGTAACTGCCCAACAGTGTCCACATTTGGCCCACAACATGTATTTTAAGCTAAGTTTTATTGCAAAAGAGTCAAAAAGTTTGAAACAGTTTAGAAGTTTGTAAAGTAAAAAGAGTATGCTAAGGTTAATTTGTTATTGAAGAAAGAAGAATATTTTTGATAGATTTAGTGTAGCCTCAGGGCACAGTGCTTGTAAAGCCCACAGTAGTGTACAGTGATGTCTTAGAGCTTCACATTCACTCACTGCTCACCCCCTGACTCACCCAGAGCAACTTCACCGTCCTGATAGACTGCATTCATGTGAGTGCTCTTTACCGTTTTTAATCTGTCATGCCATATTTTTACCATACCTTTTCTATGTGTAGATATGTGTGGACACACAAACAGTTAACACTGTGTTTCCGTTTCCTGCACTATTCCTTGCAGTGTGACACGGTATACATGTTTGTAGTCCAGGAGCAGTAGGCTCTATCATGTAGTCTAAGTATGTGGTAGTCCATAACATCTAGGTTTGTGTAAGTGCATTCTGTGATGTTCACACAACAGCAAAGTTGCCTAAAGACATTTCTCAGAACATAGCCCTGTCATAAAGCAGAGCATGACTGTATTTGTGATTCATAAACTGCTGTTAATCTTATCTGTCCAATGTTGGATCTTATATGTTTGGCCATTTCTATAACGCTAGGGCAAGAATCCCTCCTTCACCAGCTGGGTGAAGAGGAGACAACAACCTCATAAAGTTTTTCCTTCTTTTCAGTAGCAGTGACCTGAAGAACATTGTCTGTTGTCAGTATCTAAAAAATGTAGTACCTTGGCTACTTCTGACTTAGCAGAAATCACTTCTGTGAAACTTGGAGACTTGTGTTTCAGAAGAATTGTGGATTCAAGGCAGTATTCAAAAGTTATCCTTGAAGATAGGCTCTGAACTATGGCAAATTATAATGTCAATCTTTGTTGATCCGTTTCCTTTACTGCCTTTATTTTATTGTATTGTATTTATTTGTTTTTTAGATGGAATTTCACTCTTGTTGCCCAGGCTGGAGTGCAATGGTGCGATCTCAGCTCACTGCAACCTCTGCCTCCCGGGTTCAAGCGATTCTTCTGCCTCAGCCTCCCGAGTAACTGGGATTACAGGCACGCACCACCATGCCCGGCTAATTTTGTATTTTTAATAGAGATGGGGTTTCACCACATTGGTCAGGCTGGTCTCGAACTCCGGACCTCAGGTGATCCACCCGCCTCAACCTCCCAAAGTGCTGGGATTATAGGCGTGAGCCACCATGCCCAGCCCCTTTACTGTTTTTAAACCTTAGTATCTTAGTCCTTAGGAGAAAGGACATTGTCACCCAAACAACTCTTAGACAGTTTACAAAGGTGATTCAAGGTGGGTTCATTTGCCTGGGGTTGACATTGGAAAATATTTCCGAGGTCATGATATTCTCCCTTTTGTGTGTTGCAGACAAATCTAGAACATGATGTCTATGAAAGACTTACCAACCTGCAGGAAGGGATTATCCCAAAGAAAAAAGCAGCAACCGATGATGATCTCCACCGAATAAATGAACTGATACAGGTTTGAGTGAGCCCCTTCCCTTCTGATCATCCACTTTATGAAGTTGCTTTCTGTAAAGCCCTACTTCTCCTGTTGCCCCCCGTATCCCTCATATCTTCAGTTAAAAACATGTGCTTCAGCCTGCACTGCTGAGAAACAAGAAGACGTTCTCTCTATGTGGAAGCCTCAACGCGGCCTCTGCCCGAAGGCAAGCAGGTTTTTAAAAAGCCGCACTGCCCTCACGATCACTGATTGATGATGTGATGTCTTCTGTTTCAGGGAAATATGCAGAGGTGTAAACTCGTGATGGATCAAATCAGTGAAGCCAGAGACTCCATGCTTAAGGTTTTAGATCATAAAGACCGCGTCCTGAAGCTTCTGAACAAGAACGGGACTGTCAAAAAAGTGTCCAAATTGAAGCGAAAGGAAAAAGTCTAGACCCAGAAGAATCAGGAGTTTGGAAGCAAATTGATGAAGAATGATGGTGGGGGTGGGGGGAGGGTTTTGGTTTTTCCAAAGTGGAACTTTGAAATAAAGGAAGTGTTCCTTAGTTCACATGTGAAAGCAAGGGCCCCGTGACATCCAGTGGCGTAAAAGGATCAGAGCTGACTGGACACAGTGAGCCGCCGCCTTGCGTTCGGGGCACCCCTGTTAAACCTGCTCTGTGTCATAAGTGACTCCGGATGCGTCAGTGTCCACCAGTTGGAAGCAATGACAAGGATGGCTGGCTGGGGTTGTTCAGCCTTCCGGTTTATAGACTGTATTTATCTAGTGGATTCCTGCAGGCCCCATACTGAGCCTGGACTGAAAGTATCCACTCGGACCATCTGTTATCTCTCTACACTGAAAATAAAACCTCTTCCACCCACCCCATTCGGTTCTTCTGCCTGACCTTCAAATGCCCACGTTGGCCTTTTACAGCAGTGCCACGGCACCAAGCGAGCTGCCGCATCTCACACTCTAAAGGGTTTGAACTATTAGTTCTTGTCATTTTTTTAAAAGAACCATTCCCAAGTGAAATTGTTATATCGTCTGTCTTGCGTGTGTCAGAATTGGGTTTTTGTGGAGGTTCAGAGCAGGCAACACCGTAAGGTGCTCTCAGATCCTTGTTCTGAAGTACATTCTCTTGGTTCTCTGTACTTCTGTAGCTGGTGTGATGCTGTTAATCGTATGTACCACACATCTCCAGACGTTAATAAAGGACTCAAAGAGGTTTTTGTACATGCGCAGTTTGCATCTTTCTGTCAAGTGAATCAGCGCCACACTGACTTTCGCTGAAATGTTTACCCTGCTTCGGTTTTTCACACGTTGGGAGCCTACTTTGTTTGTTGAAGTTACGCTGTTTGCATAGAGTTTCACTTATCAGGGTAGTTAGAATATGCTACAGTGGTGAAATCTGTTGGATCTTGGCTCCCTTAAATATGAGCCTGTATTGTGGACCAGTGCGGATATAAATTGGTCCAATTCTAGGACTGTTAAGGCTGCAGTACTGGGGGCGGAGCTTTCGAGTGGGTGGATCCTCTCCACAGGTTCCTCTTCCTGTGAACTAACCTGAGTGGAAAGGTCACTCAGATCCGCTTCCTGTGGGCACAAGACCAACCACCTCTGTCTGGCCTCCATGCGACAGAGCAGGAAAGATTTTTCTCAGAGGCTTCCGCTCTGCAGACAAGACCTGACCACCCTCCTTCCTTAGGACACCTGCTTTCAGCTACCAGGTTGGGGCTGGAGCACTTCCCTTCGCTCTGACCTGAACAGATTTGAGACGGGCAGTGTTCCATTTCTGCCCATGCCTTTGGGACCAAGGCCCTGGCTCGCCTGAGACAGCCTTCCTCATAGTAGAATGGTAAGCTGTCATCTGTGGGATTGGGGAGACCACCCAGGCCTGCAGAGCCTAGACTAAAGACATCCTGGGCGCAGTCGAGGCTGCCGGACTAGAGTATTTCATGAGGATATGGAGAAAACTCGAAAAGGTTTTACTGGGCGCCAGTCTAGTGTAACTCCTAGAACAGTGCTCCTTTGCTGGAGTTTCTCATCAGTGTACACGTTGCCTCAGTGGTCACATGGGGTCTTTGGCTAGAGCAGGATGGGATTCAGGTGTGTGGGAGCCTATATTATAGACATGTTCTCTATGGCTTTTTTTTTTTTTTTTTTCGAGACAGGATCTCACTCTGTCACCCAGGCTGAGTGCAGTGGCTCAATCATAGTTCACTGCAACCTCCAACTCCTGGGCTCAGGCAATTTTTCTGCCTCAGTGTCTTGAGTATCTGGGACTACCAGTGCTTGCCACCATACCCAGCTAATTTTTTTTTTTTTTTCTTTGTAAGAGGTGGGATGTCATGTGTTGCTCAGGCTAGAGATTACTTTTTTGCGGAAAGCTTGTCAGTACAAGCCTTGAAGTCAGTGCAGATTAGAAAATAGTGTTTTCCTTTGGGTATATACCCAGTAATGGGATGGCTGGGTCATATGGTACATCTAGTTCTAGATCCTTGAGGAATCGCCATACTGTTTTCCATAATGGTTGAACTAGTTTACAATCCCACCAACAGTGTAAAAGTGTTCCTATTTCTCCACATCCTCTCCAGCACCTGTTGTTTCCTGACTTTTTAATGATCGCCATTCTAACTGGTGTGAGATGGTATCTCATTGTGGTTTTGATTTGCATTTCTCTGATGGCCAGTGATGATGAGCATTTTTTCATGTGTCTGTTGGCTGTATGAATGTCTTCTTTTGAGAAATGTCTGTTCATATCCTTTGCCCACTTTTTGATGGGGTTGTTTGTTTTTTTCTTGTAAATTTGTTTGAGTTCTTTGTAGGTTCTGGATATTAGCCCTTTGTCAGATGAGTAGATTGCAAAAATTTTCTCCCATTCTGTAGGTTGCCTGTTCACTCTGATGGTAGTTTCTTTTGCTGTGCAGAAGCTCTTTAGTTTAATTAGATCCCATTTGTCAATTTTGGCTTTTGCTGCCGTTGCTTTTGGTGTTTTAGACATGAAGTCTTTGCCCATGCCTATGTCCTGAATGGTACTACCTAGGTTTTCCTCTAGGATTTTTATGGTATTAGGTCTAACATTTAAGTCTCTAATCCATCTTGAATTAATTTTCGTATAAGGAGTAAGGAAAGGATCCAGTTTCAGCTTTCTACTTATGGCTAGCCAATTTTCCCAGCACCATTGATTAAATAGGGAATCCTTTCCCCATTTCTTGTTTCTCTCAGGTTTGTCAAAGATCAGATGGCTGTAGATGTGTGGTATTATTTCTGAGGACTGTGTTCTGTTCCATTGGTCTATATCTCTGTTTTGGTACCAGTACCATGCTGTTTTGGTTACTGTAGCCTTGTAGTATCGTTTGAAGTCAGGTAGCGTGATGCCTCCAGCTTTGTTCTTTTGACTTAGGATTGTCTTGGAGATGCGGGCTCTTTTTTGGTTCCATATGAACTTTAAAGCAGTTTTTTCCAATTCTGTGAAGAAACTCATTGGTAGCTTGATGGGGATGGCATTGAATCTATAAATTACCTTGGGCAGTATGGCCATTTTCACGATATTGATTCTTCCTATCCATGAGCATGGTATGTTCTTCCATTTGTTTGTGTCCTCTTTTATTTCACTGAGCAGTGGTTTGTAGTTCTCCTTGAAGAGGTCCTTTACATCCCTTGTAAGTTGGATTCCTAGGTATTTTATTCTCTTTGAAGCAATTGTGAATGGAAGTTCATTCATGATTTGGCTCTGTGTTTGTCTGTTACTGGTGTATAAGAATGCTTGTGATTTTTGCACATTAATTTTGTATCCTGAGACTTTGCTGAAGGATTATAAATTATGCTGCTATAAAGACACATGCACACGTATGTTTATTGCGGCACTATTCACAATAGCAAAGACTTGGAATCAACCCAAATGTCCATCAGTGACGGATTGGATTAAGAAAATGTGGCACATATACACCATGGAATACTATGCAGTCATAAAAAAGGATGAGTTTGTGTCCTTTGTAGGGACATGGATGCAGCTGGAAACCATCATTCTTAGCAAACTATCACAAGAACAGAAAACCAATCACCGCATGTTCTCACTCATAGGTGGGAACTGAACAATGAGATCACTTGGACTCGGGAAGGGGAACATCACACACCGGGGCCTATCACCGGGAGGGGGGAAGGGGGAGGGATTGCATTGGGAGTTATACCTGATGTAAATGACGAGTTGATGGGTGCTGACGAGTTGATGGGTGCAGCACACCAACATGGCACAAGTATACATATGTAACAAACCTGCACGTTATGCACATGTACCCTAGAACTTAAAGTATAATAATAATAAATAAATTTAAAAACAAACAAACAAACAAACAAAAAAAAAAAGAAAATAGTGTTTTCAGGATGTCTTCCCCTTCTGAGGACAATGCAGTCAGCAGTTAGGAGAGGCAGAGGGGATGATTCTTGCCGACAAACAATGGTTTTTGAATATAGTTTTATTGGCCGGGCGCAGTGGCTCACACCTGTAGTCCCAGCATTTTGGGAGGCCAAGGCAGGCGGAACACTTGAGCTCAGGAGTTCGAGACCAACCTGGCCAATGTGGTGAAACCCTGTCTCCACTAAAAAAATAAAAATTAGCAGGGCTTGGTGGCACACGCCTGTAGTCCCAGCTGCTCAGGAGGCTGAGGCAGGAGAATCACTTGAACCTGGTAGGCAGAGGCTGCAGTGAGCTGAGATCACACCACTGCACTCCAGCCTGGGTGACAGAGTGAGACCCTGTCTAAAAACAAACAAAAGTACCTCAAGCAGTCCTCCTGCCTCAGCCTCCCAAAGTTTTATTAAAGAGGACGTGGCCCACGCCTATAATCTCAACACTTTGGAAGGCTGAAGCAGGAAGATCTCTTGAGAGCCCAGGGGTTCGAGATCAACCTAGGCAACATAGTGGGACCCCACTTCTACAAAAAACATTTAGAAAGAAAATGTCTTGTAATATTTTTATGTCTTCATAACGAGTGTTGTTTTGTTTTGTTTTTTTGAGATAGTCTTGGTGTCATTCAGGCTGGAATACAGTGAGACGAACACAGCTCACCACAGCCTCAACCTCCCAGGTACGAGCAATCTTCCTGCCTTAGTTTCCTGAGTAGCTGGAACTACAGGCGCACACCGCCGTGCCTAGCTAGTTTTTAAATTTTTTGTAGAGGAGGGATCTCACTATGTTGCCCAGGCCAGTCTCAAACTCCTGACCTCAAGCAGTCCTCCTGCCTCAGCCTCCCAAAGTGCTGGGGTTACAGGCGTGAGCCACTGCACCTGGCCTACTGATTTTGTCAGTAATAATACAGAGTCATACAATTATAGGGTTGAATATTTATTTACAGATTATGTAGTCCAACCCAACCAATGATGAAATGGACTCCTTAAAAACATTTTTTTTTTTTACATTATAAAATGCCACACATCCGAAAGCCTAGTACATGAAACAAATGTATAGATTCATAAATTCTTACTTAAGAACAACTTTCAGATCACCCCCATGGTAAGAAATAGAAACTTGTCATTCATCTCCAGAAGCTTCGCCACTGCCACATCCAATTACAGCCCTCCACTGCCCCAGTAACTTTTTTTTTTCCAAATAATCATTTTTATTGTACAAATACAGAGTAGAATGTCCAACTCTTAATAAGATTTGTCAAAATCTTGTGTTTTGACAAATATATACACCCAAGCCAACACCCAAATAAAGATACATGACATTTCTATAACCTCAAAGGAGCAGCTCTCTGTAGTCATGACGTACCCCTCTGCCTCACCCCGCCCCCCCACAAAAAAACGTAAACACTGATCTACCACCTGTTAACACAGATTCGTTTGGTTCGTTAACTTCATATAGATTCATGCAGTACATACTTACTTGTGTCTGGCTTCTTTTGCTCAACATAATTTGAGCTTCATCCATTTGTCAGGAATATCAGTACGTTGTTTCCCTTGCTGAGTGGTATTCTGTGTGAGTATGCAGCAGTTCGTCCACTCCCCTATTGAAGGACCCATTGGTTTGCTTTCCATTCTTGGCTATTATGAATAAAGCTGCTACAAACATTTGTGTGCAGGTCTTTTTGTGTAAATCACTTTTCAGATCGGTTGGGTGAAAATCTAGGCGTGTGATTGCTGGGTTGTTAGGTGGAAAACTATGTTTAGTTTTGTAAGGAACTGCAAAACTGCCCTCTAATGGAGTGTATCATTTTACAACCAGCAATGAAGGAGAGTTCCTGTATTTGGTGTTGTCAGTGCTTTTTGGATTTTAGTCTTTCTAGTAGGTGTGTGGTGGTATTTCATTTTCATTTGCAGTTCCCTGGTGATAGATGATATTGAGCATTTTCATGTGTTCATTTGCCTTCTTTAGTATCCTCTCAGGTGAAATAACTATTCGCATCTTTGCCTTTATTATTATTATTATTATTATTTTAAATTGAGACAGGGTCTTGTTCTGTTGCCCAGACTGGAGTACGGTGGCATGATCACAGATCACTGTAACCTTGACCTCCCGGGCTCAAGCAAAGCTCCCACCTCAGTCTCCCGAGTAGCTGAGGCTTCAGGCATGCGCCACCACACCCAGCTCATTTTTGTATTTTTTGTAGAGATGGAGTCTCACTATGTTGCCCAAGCTGGTCTCAAACTCAGGGGTTCTCAAGGAATCTCCTACCTCAGCGTGTCAGCCTCCCAAAGTGCTGGGATTACAGCACTGTGCCTGGCCAGTAGTACCTTTCGAAGAGCAGAAGTTTTGTTTTGTTTTGTTTTGTTTTGAGACGGAGTCTCGCTCTGTCACCCAGGCTGGAGTGCAGTGGCGCTATCTCAGCTCACTGCAAGCTCCGCCTCCCAGGTTCACGCCATTCTCCTGCCTCAGCCTCCTGAGTAGCTGGGACTACAGGCGCCGCCACGACGCCCGGCTAATTTTTTGTATTTTTAGTAGAGACAGGGTTTCACCGTGTTAGCCAGGATGGTCTCGATCTCCTGACCTCGTGATCCACCCGTCTCGGCCTCCCAAAGTGCTGGGATTACAGGCGTGAGCCACCGCGCCCAGCCAGAAGTTTTTAATTTTAATAAAGTAACAACTTTTTAATTTTTTCTTTCATGAATTGTGCTTTGGACATTTAAAGATATTGCTAAACCTAAGGCACCTAGATTTTCTCCTGTTTTCTATGAATTTTATAGTTTCATGTTTTGTATTTAGGTTTATGACCCATTTTGAGTTGATTTTTATGAAAGATGTAAGGTCTGTCAAGGATTTTTTGTTTTTGTTTTTGTTCTGAGACGGGGTCTCGCTTTCTCATCCAGGCTGGAGTGCTGTGGCATGATCACGGCTCACGGCAGCCTCAATCTTCAGGACCTAAGCAATCCTCCCACCTCAGCCTCTGAAGTGTCTGAGACTACAGGCGCATGCCACCACGTCCAGCTAATTTTTGTATTTTTTATGGCGATAGCATTTCACCATGTTGTCCAGGCTGGTCCCAAACTCCTGAGCTCAAACGATCCACCCTCCTCTACCTCCCGAAGTGTCGGGATTACAGGCATCAACCAGGGCTTTTGTGTTTTGTTTTGTCGTATGAGCATCCAGTTGTGTTCCAGCACCAGTTGTTGAAAAGCCTCTCCTTGCTCCACTGAAATCCTAGTAAGATTTCTCTTTGAAGCCTTTGCTAATAAGCCTTTGCTCTCTTGTCAGAGATCAACTGACTTATGTGTGGGGCCTTCTCTTCTGTTCCGTGGATCCACTTCCTTGATGAATCTACATCAGTGTAGTTTTATAGTAAGTCCTAAAGTTGGGCAGTGTCAGCTCTTCATCTTTGTTCTTCATTCTTGTGTTGGCTATTCCGGTCTTTTGTCTTTTCCTATAAATTATAGACTCTGTTGACATCTACAAAATAGTTTGCTGAGACTTTGATTAGCATTATGTAGACTTTGTAGATCAAGTTGCAAATAATTGATAACAGTGTGTGTGTTCTAATTCACAAATATGAACTATCCCTTCATTTATCTATATCTTTGATTTGTTTCACTAGAGTTTTCACAGTTTTCCTCGTATACATCCTATACATATTTCACTAAGATTGATAAGTGTTTGATTTTTTTGGTGCTATTGTAAAGGGCACTAGGTTTTTAGTTTCAAATTCCAGTTGTTCACTGGTGGTATATAGAAAAAACAATTGATATTTCTTTTTTGTTGTTTTTTTTTGTTTGTTCTGAGACGGAGTTTTGTTCTTGTTGCCCAGGCTGGAGTGCAGTGGGGCAATCTCAGCTCACCGCAACCTCTGCCTCCTGGGTTCAAGCAATTCTCCTGCCTCAGCCTCCTGAGTAGCTGGGACTACAGGCGCACGCCACCACACCCAGCTAATTTTTGTATTTGTAGTAGAGACAGGGTTTCTCTGTGTTGGCCAGGCTGGTCTCGAAATCCTGACCTCTCATGATCCATCCGCCTCAGCCTCCCAAAGTGCTGGGATTACAGGCGTGAGCCACCGTGCCTGGCAGCAATTGACATTTCTATGTTATTAACCTTGGGTGCTGCATATTGCAATATTTGCAGAAGTGTGGTGTTTTGTTTTGTTTTGGTGGCCTTTATTGTCAATTCTTAGAGATTTGCTACAGAATCAGTCATTCCATCTGTGAACACATAGTTTTAATTCTTCTTTCCCTATCTGTATAAATTGTATTTCCTTTTCCTGACAATACGTTAGCTAGGACTTCCAGAAAGATGTTGAATAGGATTGGAGAGAGGGGAAATTCTTGCCTTCCTCCCAATCCCTAGGGTAAGGTGTCCAGTTTCTCACTATTAACTATGATGTTAACTGTAGGGTTTTTTGTAGATTTATTTTATCAAGTTGAGGAAGCTCCCTTCTATTCCTCCTTTGCTAAGAGTTTTCAACCATTGAATAGATGGTAGATTTTGGCAAATGCTTTTTTACATCAACTGATATGATCATATGAATTTTCCTTTTAGACCGTTGACACAGTAGATTACATTAACTGAATTTTTATTGCTGATACAGCCAGTCCAACCAGCATACCTGGAATGAATCCCACTGGGTTGTGATGTGCAGTTCTTTTTATACATCGTTAGATTCAGCTTGCCAATATTTTATTGTATCTATGTTCATAAGAGTCAGTGGTTTGTGGTTTTATTTTTTGCTCTATCTTTGCATGGTTTTGGCATCAGAGTAACATTAGTCTCATACAATGAGTGAGGAAGTGTTCCTTCTGCTTCTATTTCTGAGAAGGAGATCGTAGACAATCAGTATTTCTTCCTGAAATGTCTGGCAAAATTCAGCAGTGAAAACATTTAGACCTGTCATTTTCTTTTTTGGAAGATTATTAATTGTTGATTCAATTTAAAATAGATATAGGCCTAGTCGGATTGTCTGTTTCTCCTTATGTTTCACTCGTTTCTGTCTTTGAAGGAGTTGGGTCGTTTCATCTAAATTATGAGATTTGTGGGCATAGAGTTGTTCATAGAATTCCTTTATCATCCTGGTCACATCCATGGAATCATTAATGATAACCCTTTGTCGTTTCATTGTTTAAAATGATTTATTGAGATATTACAATTTACATACCATACAGTTCACCTACTTGAAGTATATAATTCAATGGCTTTTACCGTAGTCCCATAGTCACAGAGTTGGGCATCCATCATGATAATCAGTTTGAGAACGTTTTTGTTGCCCCCAAAACAAATCCTCCACCCTGTAACTATTACCCTCATTTTGGTGTTTATTGTGAGTTAATTTTGGCATGTTATGTGATATAAAGGGATTCCACTTGGTTTTCTTAATATTATATGTGGCTAACCAGTTGTCCCAGTACCATCTGTTGAAAAACCATTCTTTTTCCATTGAATTGTCTTGGCAGTTTTTCAAAGATCAATAAGTTGTATGTGTAAAGATTTATTTATAGACTCTCAATTCTGTTCCATTGCTCTATGTATGTGACAGCCACCACCCCACTGTTTCACTTATTGTAACATTGTAGAAAGTTTTGAAATTGGGAAGTGTGAGTTCTCCATTTTGTTAGTCTTTCTGAAGATTGACTTGGCTGTTCTGCATTCATTAAATTTCCACATGAATTTAGGATCAGCCTGTCAACTTCTGCAAATAAGTCATCTGAGATTTTGATATGGTTTATGTTGAATCTATTGAGCAGTTTGGGAAATTCTGCCATTTTAGTATTAAGACTTCTGATTCATAAACATGGGATGTCCTTCCATTTATTTAGTATTACTTTAATTTCTTTCATTTGACGTATTCAGAGTATAAGTTCTTCACTTCATTTGCTAAACCTGTTTCTAAGGACTTTATTGTTTTTGATGCTATTATAAATTGAATTTTTTTTTTTTTTTTTTTTTTTGAGATGGAGTCTCACTCACTTGCCCAGGCTGGAGTGCAGCGGCGCGATCTTGGCTCATTGCAACCTCCGCCTCCCAGGTTCAAGTGATTCTCCTGCCTCAACCTCCCAAGCATCTGGGACTACAGGCACACACCACCATGCTCAGCTAATTTTTGTATTTTTAGTAGAGATGGGGTTTCACCATGTTGGTCAGGCTGGTCTTGAACTCCTGATGATCCGCCCGCCTCAGCCTCCCAAAGTGCTCAGATTATAGGCGTGAGCCACTGTGCCCGGCCGGAATTGTTTTCTTAATTTCATATTTGGTGTACTCACTGGTACTACAATACCAGTGAGTATATAATAGAAATACAATTGATTTTTTTATTTTTTACATTTTTGGCCAGGCGCAGTGGCTCACAGCTGTAATCCCAGCACTTTGGGAGGCTGAGGCAGGTGGATCACGAGGTCAGGAGTTCGAGACCAGCCTGGCCAACAGAGTGAAACCCCGTTCTCTACTAAAAATACAAAAAAATTAGCCAGGCGTCGTGGCGGGTGCCTGTAATCCCAGGTACTTTGGAGGCTGAGGCAAGGAGAATCACTTGAACCTGGGAGGTGGAGGTTGCAGTGAGCCGAGGTCATGCCACCGCACTCCAGCCAGGGAAACAGTGCAGACTCCATCTCAAAAAAAAAAAATTTAAACAGCTTTATTGAGATACAATTCATATGTTATACAATTTACCCATTTTAAATATACAGTTCAAAGATTTTTGATACATTCAATTGCTAATTTTTAAAACTGTATTAAAATATATGTAACATAAAATTCGCCATTTTAAGTGTACAATTCACTGGCAATCGTTATACTCACAATGTTATGCAACATTACCATTAGCTAATTCTAAAAGTTTTTCATTACTCCTTTGTAACCAGTAAGCCCCTGGTAATCTCTAATCTACTTTATTTTTACAGATTTGCCTGTTCTAGATACCTTGTATAACTGGAATTGTACAATCTATGTTCTCTGTGTTGGGCTTATTTCACGTAGCACGTGATTGGGTCCATACATGTTGTAGCACGCATCAGGACTTCATTCATTCCTTTTTAAATCTGAATAATTTTCCATTGTAAGTATATATCACTGTATATATCACTTTTTAAATTCATTTATGTGTTGATGGATACTTGGTTGTTTCTACCTTTTGGCTGTTTTAAGTAATACTGCAGTGAACACTGGCATACAAGCATCTGTGTAAGTGGCTAATTCCTTTGGATCTATATCTGTGAATGGAATTGCTGTATCATGATAATTCTGTGGATAGCCACCAAACTATTTTTCATAGTAGCTGCACCATTTTAAATTATTTTATTAATTTATTTATTTATTTATTTATTTATTTAAGACAGAGTCTCACTCTATATCACCCAGGCTAGAGTGCAGTGTTACAATCTTGGCTTACTGCAGTCTTAACCTCCTGGGCTCAAGTGATCCTCCCAACTCAGCTTCCCAAGTAGCTGGGACGACAGGCATGTGCCACCACGCCCGGCTAATTTTTGTATTTTTTTGTAAAGACAGGGTTTTGCCATGTTACCCAGGCTGGTCTCGAACTCCTGGGCTCAGGTGATCACCTGCCTCAGCCTCCTGAAGTGCTGGGATTACAGGCATGCGCCACTGCACCAGGCCCATTTTACATTCTTAAGTATTCTTTTGAAGCTATTATAAATGGAATTGTTTTTAAAAATTTGCTTTCGGGCCAGGCGTGGTGACTTATACCTGTAATCTCAGCACTTTGGGAAGCCGAGGCAGGTGGATCACCTGAGGTCAGGAGTTTGAGACCAGCCTAGCCAACATGGCAAAACCCCATCTCTACTAAAAATACAAAAATTGGGGGTGGGGGGTGTTGTGGTACACGCCTGTAATCCCAGCTATTTGGGAGGCTGAGGCAGGAGAATCACTTGAACCTGGGAGGTGGAGGTTGCAGTGAGCTGAGATCGCACCCAGCCTGAGCAACAGAACAAGACTCTGTCTCCAAAAATAAAATAAATAAAATTTGCTTTCAGACTATTTATTGCAAAAGTATAAAAATACAACTGATTTTTGGGAGTTAATTTGTATCCTGCAGGTTTACTGAATTTTTAAATTATTTCTAATAGTTCTTGTGGAGTTGTTAGGTTTTTCCACAGATAAGATCGTCAAAAAAAGATTCTGTCATCTGCAAACAGTGATAACTTTGTTTTCTAATTTAGATGCATTTTCTTGTTCTTGCCTAATTATTATTCTTAGAACATCCACCACTACAGTGAACAGAAGAGGTGAAAGTGGGCTGGGTGTGGTAGCTCACGCCTGTAATCCCGGGAGGCCAAGGCGGGTGGATCACTGAAGTCAGGAGTTCAAGACCAGCCTTGCCAACATGGCGAAACCCTGTCTCTACAAAAATACAAAAATTAGCCGAGTGTGGTGGCACTTGCCTGTAATCCCAGCTACTCAGGAGGCTGAGGCAGGAGAATCACTTGAACCCAGGAAGCAGAGGTTGCAGTGAGCAAAGATCGCACCACTGCACTCCAGCCTGAGCGACAGAGTGAGACTCTAAGAGGTGAAAGTGGGTACTATTGCTTTGATCCTGACCTTAGAGGGAAAGCTTTCAGTCTTTCACTCATTGATTATTATGTTAGTTGTAAATTTTTCTCATATGGGCTTTACCATGTTTAGGAAGTTTCTTGCTATTCCTGGTTCATTGAATATTTTTATAATAAAAGGAGGTTAAATTTTTTCAAATCCTTTTTCTGCATCAATTGAGATGATCATATAGTGTTTTTTTTTGTTTTTTTTACTTGTTTGTTTTAATCATCTAGCTTAAAATGTCATTATATGGTTTTATTCCTTCTATTAATATGATATATTACATTAATTTTAGTATGTTGAACCATCCTTGCTTTCCAAGAATAAATCCTACTCAGTCATGGTGTATAATCCATTTTACATGCCACTGAATTTAGTTTACTAGTGTTTTATTGAGTATTTTTTATGTATATTCATAAAGGATATAGGTCTATATTTCTCTTGTACTTTTGTCTAATTTGAGCATCAGGGTAATACTGGACTTACAGGGTGATATAGAAAGTGTTCCCCTTTCCCTAGTATGTTGGAAGTGTCTGTGAGTAATTGTTGTAGAATTGTTAAAATTTATCAGAGAAGCCATTTGGTTGTGTTTATTTGTTGAGAGGTTTTTTGTTATTGATTCAATTTCCTTAATAGTTCTAGGTCTATAGTCATGTATCCCTCCATGACAGGGATACATTCTGAGAAATGTGTTATTAGCCAATTTCATTGTTGCGCAAACATCACAGGTTTTAGTTACACCGACTTAGGCTGTATGGCATAGACTATTGCTTCTAGGCTACAAACCTGTACAGCATGTTACTGTACTGAATACTGTAGGCAGTGGTAACATAATGGTAAGTATTTGTGTATCTAAGCATATCTAAACATAGGAAATGTACAGTAAAAATATGGTGTAGAAGATTTTTAAATGGTACTTGTATATAGGGCACTTTCCACGAATGGAAAATGCAGAACTAGAAATTGCTTTGGGTGAGTGAGGGATGAGTGAATGTGAAGGCCTAGGACATTACTATATACTACTGTGGGCTTTGGGGCTACACTAAATTAACTTACAAATTTTTTTCTGACCAGACACAGTGGCTCACGACTATAATCCCAGCACTTTGGGAGGCAAGGCAGGTGGATCCCTTGAGTTCAGGATTTCGAGACCAGCCTGGTCAACATGGCGAAACCTCATCTCTACTAAAAATACAAAAAATTAACCAGGCATGATGGTGCATGCCTGTAGTCCCAGCTACTTGGGAGGCTAAGGTGGGAGTATTGCTTGAGCCTGGGATGTTGAGGCTGCAGTGAGCTGTGATCACACCACTGCACTCCAGCCTGGGTGACAGTGAGACCCTGTTTCAAAAAAAAAAACAAGTATACTCTAAAATAATGATTGAAAGTATAGTATAGTAAATACATAAACCAATAACATAGTTGGTTATTATCATCAAGTATTATGTACTGTGCTTAATTGTATGTGCTATGCTTTTATGTGATTGACAATGCAGTAGGTTTGTTTACACCAGCATCGCCACAGACATGTGAGTAATGCTTTGCTCAACAATGGCTACGATATTAGCAGGCAATAGGAATTTCGCAGCTCTATTAAAGCTTATGGGACCACAGTCATTTATGAGGTCTGACTCGCCCAAAACGTCATTATGTGGCAGATGACTGTTTAGAGATTTTCTGTTTCTTTTTTCTTTTGTGTGTAACTATTTCATTTTAACTACTCCTATTAAAAGATTGTGGCCGGGCGCGGTGGCTCACACCTGTAATCCCAGCACTTTGGGAGGCCGAGACGGGCGGATCACGAGGTCAGGAGATCGAGACCATCCTGGCTAACACGGTGAAACCCCGTCTCTACTAAAAAATACAAAAAACTAGCCGGGCGTGGTGGCGGACGCCTGTAGTCCCAGCTACTCGGGAGGCTGAGGCAGGAGAACGGCGGGAACCCGGGAGGCGGAGCTTGCAGTGAGCCGAGATCGCGCCACTGCACGCCAGCCTGGGCGACAGACCGAGACTCCTTCTCAAAAAAAAAAAAAAAAGATTGTTTATTTTGGAGGGCTGCAAGGCATTTTATTATCCACTCTTAAAAGGTTCCATGGGTCTGGTAAATTCACATTATTCCCATGATGTTTCCGAGTGACTCCAGGAGTGTCAGGAGGTGCCATCATCAAGCACGTGCTTATCTTTCTAGTGCTGAAGCCATAGCACATTGCAACTTGCATAGATAGACGGGCAAATAGGTGGGTTGCCGTGAGCTGCGATTGTGCCGCTGAACCTCCAGAGTAGCTGCTCTACAAGCACATGCCACTATGCCCGGCTAAGTTTTTAATTTGTTTATAGAAATGGGGTCTTGCTCTGTTGCTCAAGCTGGTCTTGAACTCACTCCTGTCCTGGACTCCCAAAGTGCTAGGATTGCAGGTGTGAGCCAGTGCACTTGGCCTTTGTTTTGGAAATTTCAGAATTTTATGATATAGAGAGAGGGTGAGTTGTTATGCTTTTATGCATTGCGGGTTTAAATTCTCTTTTTTTTTTTTTTTTTTTCTGGGAAGGAGTCTCGCTCTTGTTGCCCAGGCTGGAGTGCAGCGGCGTGATCTCAGCTCCCTGCAACCTCCGCCTCCCAGGTTCAAGCGATTCTCCTGCCTCAGCCTCCCGAGTAGCTGGGATCACCACCACGCCTGGCTGATTTTTGTATTTTTAGTAGAAACAGGGTTTCACCATGTTGACCAGGCTGGTCTCGAACTCCTGACCTCAGGTGATCCGCCCGCCTCAGCCTCCCAAAGTGCTGGGATTACAGACCTGAGCCACCGCGCCCAGCCTAAATTATTCTTACAGAAAAACTTTCTTTTTTTCTTTCTTTGTATATATTCAAGGAATAAAAATACAGTTTTGCTACACTGGTATATTGCGCTGTGGTGAAGACAGGGCCCTCAGGGCATCCATCCCTGGAGGAGCACACACTGTGCCCACTAAGTAAGTCATCCATCTCCAGCTCAAGTCCTGCGGGATTGAAGCGGCAAAGTACTTGCCATTCCAGGACTGTAATTGTCCCTTGAAGATGTTCTCTGGGACCTCTTCACATTGCTTTTATATCATGAACAATAAAAATCACTGCCATACCTGGCCAAGCTGAATTCCCCACACCATCTGTCAAAGAAGCCTGTCCAAACACAAAATTCCAGGTGTCTCTTGGGTTAAGAGCAATCATTGTTATCCCTGCAACACAGAATGCATCTTTAGGTTTCCTTTTTGTTTTTTTCACTTCAGAATGTGCCATGCATGAATTTGCAGGTTTGGTCCATTATCACCGACTCGGAAAGAACACCTCACAGGAGAAACAGGAGCTGGTTTTGGGAGTTGTACTGTCAAGCCATAGAATAATGCTTCGTAGTGACCCATGAACCACTGAATATATTCTACACTGATAATTCTGGTATCTCCTGGAGATCCAATATATACCAATGGACCATATGTAACTACTGCATTTCTCTGGGGCATTTCTCCTCTAAGGATCATAGAAAACTGTTCAGTCTTCAAAAGCCTCCCTGTCAAGCTGACTGAAAATGCAGGCTAGTGGGTCCAAAGTGATCCCCGTCTGGTTGGAAGCCTGCTTTCCTAGAACCGTCTTCCCCAGTAGCTGAGCTCTCATACCGGGATATACAGGCTGTGTTCTTCAGCATGAGAACTGTCGTTAGCATCTTTACATTAGGGAGGTTGTCACTGAATGTTTCGCTTTAGAAAGACACGCATGTCTGCGCCTGGTCCTGTTGTGTGAGACACCTTCACCCCCAACAGCCCTCGACACCGCTAGCTTGCCTTCCGTGGGACCCCCGCCTGCATTCATTTCTTTCTTTCTTTCTTTTTTTTTTTTTTTGTGACGGAGTCTGGCTCTGTCACCCAGGCTGGAGTGCTGTGGCCAGATCTCAGCTCACTGCAAGCTCCGCCTCCCGGGTTTACGCCATTCTCCTGTCTCAGCCTCCCGAGTAGCTGGGACTACAGGAGCCACCACGACGCCCGCCTAGTTTTTTGTATTTTTTTAGTAGAGACGGGGTTTCACCGTGTTAGCCAGGATGGTCTCGATCTCCTGACCTCGTGATCCACCCGTCTCGGCCTCCCAAAGTGCTGGGATTACAGGCTTGAGCCACCGCGCCCGGCCTGCATTCATTTCTTGAGTCAGTTCGGGCAGATTGTGTGTTTCTAGAATTTATTTATTTCATCTAATTAGGTGTCTTAAGTTGTGGCTAGGTTGGGTTATCTAATTTGTGGGTTTGTAACTATTCATAACATTCTCTTATAATCTTTTCCATTTCTATAAAATTGGTAGTAGTATCTCTACTTTCATTTTCTCATTTCAGTAATAATTTTTCTTTTTTTTAATTCCCCCTTCAAGAATGAACGATTTTAGTAATTTAAGTTTCCTCCCTTTTTCCCTAGTCTACAGACTTGTCAGTTTTGTTGATCTTTCTAAGAACCAACTTTTAGTTTCGTTTTCTCTATTGATTTTTGATTCTCTACTTAATCTGTGTCCTACCGTTATGACTCCTTCTTTCTCCATTAGTTTGCTTTTACTAGTTCCTTAGGTGTAGAATTAGTTTATTGATTTGAGATATTTCTTCTTTTTCAACACATACATTTATAGCTATAAGTTCCTCTTAGCACTGCTATGTTGTGTTTTTGTTTTTATTCATCTCGAAATACTTTTTTTTTTTTTTTTTTTTTTGAGACGGAGTCTCGCTCTGTAGCCCAGGCTGGAGTACAGTGGCCAGATCTCAGCTCACTGCAAGCTCTGCCTCCCGGGTTCACGCCATTCTCCTGCCTCAGCCTCCCGAGTAGTTGGGACTACAGGCGCCCGCCACCTTGCCCGGCTAGTTTTTTTGTATTTTTTAGTAGAGACGGGGTTTCACCGGGTTAGCCAGGATGGTCTTGATCTCATGACCTCGTAATCCGCACATCTCGGCCTCCCAAAGTGCTGGGATTACAGGCGTGAGCCACCGCACCTGGCCTCAAAATACTTTTTAATTTCCCTTGTGATTTCTTCTTTTGCCCACTGGATGTTTAAGACTTTAATTTCCACATATTTGTGAACTTTCTGGTTTTCCTGGTGTTACTCATTTCTAGTTTCATTCCATTGTGATTGGAAAAGATGCTGCGTATACTGTTAGTCTTTTTCCCCCCTCTCTGTCTTTCTTTCTCTCTTTTATTTTTTTTGAGACAGTCTCATTCTGTTGCCAAGGCTGGAGTGCAGTGTCCCAATCGCAGCTCACTGCAACCTCGGCCTCCAGGGTTAAAGCAAAATCTTGCCTCAGCCTCCCAAGTACCTGGGATTACAGGTGTCTGCCACCATGCCTGGCTGATTTTTGTATTTTTAGTAGAGACAGGGTTTCACCATGTTGTCCAGGCTGGTCTTGAACTCCTGGCCTCAAGTGATCCACCCACCTTGGCCTTCCAAAGTGCTGGGATTACAGGCATGAGCCACCACATCTGGCCTGATGTTAGTCTTTTTAAATTTATTGAGATTTGTTTTATGGCTTAACATATGGTTTATGCTGGAGAATATTCCATATACACTGGAGAAAAATGTGTATTCTGCTGTTGCTCGGTGGTCTATGTATGTCTGTTAGCTCAAACTGGTTTATAGTATTATTCAATTTCCTGATTTCCTTATTGATCTGTCGTATCTATTACTGAGAGGGATATTGAAGTGTCTAACTATTATTGAAGAATTGTTTCTCTCTTCAATTCTATCCGTTTTTGCTCTGTACATTTGGGGGCTGTATTATTAGTTATAAATATGTTTATAACTGTTATATCTTTTTGCTGTAGTGAACATTATATCTACATGAAATGTCCCTTCTCTCTTGAAACCATTTTTCATTTAGAGTCAATTTTGTTTAACAATGATACAGTCACTTTGGCTCCCTTTTGGTTATTATTTGCATGGAAAATCTTTTTCCATCCTTGGCGGCTTCCTTGCTTTTTAACATATGAGTATCTTGTGGACAGCATATATATATATATATATATATATTTTTTTTTTTTTTTTTTTTTTTTTTTGAGACGGAGTCTCGCTCTGTCGCCCAGGCTGGAGTACAGTGGCGCTATCTCGGCTCACTGCAAGCTCCGCCTCCCGGGTTTACGCCATTCTCCTGCCTCAGCCTCCTGAGTAGCTGGGACTACAGGCGCCCGCCACCGCGCCCGGCTAATTTTTTTGTATTTTTAGTAGAGACGGGGTTTCATTGTGTTAGCCAGGATGATCTCGATCTCCTGACCTCGTGATCCACCCGTCTCGGCCTCCCAAAGTGCTGGGATTACAGGCTTGAGCCACCGCGCCCGGCCTTTTTTTTTTTTTTTTTTTTTTTTTGAGACAGAGCCTCGCTCTGTTGCCCAGGCTGTAGTACGGTGACATGATCTCAACTCACTACAATCTCCACCTCCCAGGTTCAAGCGATTCTCCTGCCTCAGCCTCCTGAGTAGCTGGGATTACAGGCGCCTGCCACCAGGCCTGGCTAGTTTTGTATTTTTAGTAGACACAGGGTTTTGCCATGTTTGCCAGGCTGGTCTTGAACTCCTGACGTCAGGTGATTCACCTGCCTCAGCCTCCCAAAGTGCTGGCATTACAGGCGTGAGCCACCATGCCGGACCAGATTTTAATTCATTCTGCCAGTCTCTGGTTTTTTGTTTTTTGTTTTTTTAGACAGAGTTTCACTTTTGTCACCCAGGCTGGAGTGCAGTGGTGCTAATCGCTTGAATCTGCATCCCGGGTTCAAGCTTTTCTCCTGCCTCAGCCTCCTAAGTAGCTGGGGTTACAGGCACATGCCACCACACCCAGATAATTGTGTATTTTTAGTAAAGACGGGGTTTCACCATGTTGGCCAGGCTAGTCTCGAACTCCTGACCTCAGGTGATCCGCCCACCTCAGTCTCCCAAAGTGCTGGGATTACAGGCATGAGCCACCGCACCCAACCTGTTTTTTTATGTTTCTTTATTTTTTATTGATACATAATAATTGCATATTTATGGGGTGCACATAGTGTTATGATACACGTATGTAATAAGTGATGATCGAATCAGGTTCTTTAGGATATTCATCACTCAAACATTTGTGTTGGGAACATTTCAAATCTTCTAGTTTTCTTTGAAATGTATGGTATATTATTAACTATAGTCACCATACTGTTCTGTTGAACACAAGAGCTTGTTCCTTCTAACTGTATGTTTGTACCCATTAAGCAACCTCTCTTCATCCCCTCATTCTCTGCCTTGCTTTTTTTTTTTTTTTTTTTTTTGGAGACAGGGTCTCTCTGTCACCCAGGCTGGAGTGCAGTGGCGCAATCACAGCTCACTGAAGCCTCGACCTCCCGTCTCAAGCTATCCTCCCACCTCAGCCTCCTGAAGAGCTAGAATTACAGGCATCTTCCACCAAAACTGGCTAATTTTTTAAATTATTTGTACAGACAGGGTCTCACTATGTTGCTCAGGCTGGTCTCAAATTCCTGGGCTCAAGCAATCCTCCCCCCTCAGCCTCCCAAAGTGCTGGGAATACAAAAATGCAAACCACCACACCTGGCCACCGCATCCTATGTCTTTTAATAGGAGAGTTTAGTCAACTTGCATTGAAGGTGATTGCTGATAAAGAAGGATTTACCTCTGTTATTTAGCTATTTTTTTTTCTGTTCATCTTCTAGTTGTGTTTCTTAATTCCTCCATTACTACCTTTTCTTGTAGTTAGCTGGTTTTTTATAATATACCATTTTGATTCCCTTCTTCTTTACTTTTCTGTATATTTTTAAAGTTCTTTTCTTAGGAGTTACCTTGGGTATTTCAGTTTAGATCCTAAACTTATGACAGTATACTTCGAATAATACCAATTTAGTGTCAAAAATATACATTAAATAAAAGGTATTGGAAGCCATCGGTTTGTACTGAGCTCCTGAACCAGACCCCAGTAGACCAAACCAAAATGGGGTCACTCATGCTAAAGTTTTGTGTCACCAAAGTGAAATTAAGTTTTTTATCTGACCTTCCAGGATGTCAGGAGAGAGAAAGGTAATAACCACATCTCCAAACAAGCCAGTTTTAGCCAGCTTGCTAAGGAAGTCCCCTCTGCTTTAACTCTTACAAAGAAAATACCTTGAAGTAACCTGATGCTGACCAATCTGCCTTTGGTTTTCTTTTTGTTGTTGTTGAGACAGAGTCTTGCTCTGTCGCCCAGTCTGGAGTACAGTGGCATGATCTCGGCTCACTGCAAGCTTCGCCTCCCAGGTTCAAGCAATTCTCCTGCCTCAGCCTCTGGAGTAGCTGGGATTACAGGTGCCCACCACCATGCCTGGCTAATTTGTTGTATTTTTATTAGAGACGAGGTTTCACTATGTTGGCCGGGCTGGTCTCAAACTCCTGACCTCGTGATCTGCCCGCCTCGGCCTCCCAAAGTGCTGTGATTACAGGCGTGAGCCACCGCGCCGGGCCTGCCTTTGGTTTTCTATCTGCCTTCTTCCGCCCTTTTTCTACCTATAAAGCCAATCTCTTCTGCTCAGCTTATCAGAGCACCTTTTCTAAATTTTTAGAATGAATGCTGTCCTTATTCATGAATTGCTAATAAAAGCCAATTGGATCGTTTAACCAAATTATTTGTGATTTTGGCTTTTCACGGTTCTGACGACCTGTGAAGCAACCTGAAAGAGATTTCTGGTGGCCCTTGAGGTCCCTAAGGAACACAGGCAAGATGTCACTGACTCCTGCTGGGTCCTCTCTTTCTCACGGAGCTGGGGTCACGAGTAGGTTCCTCTCAGGTCTGGGCTGCCTTGAGCCCAATAATCCTTTTGGCTTTTGTACCACGGTCTATTTGTGCTGTGAGAGAACACATGACCTTTAGGTGCCGATAGCGTTTGAATCTGTGTTGCGGAATTGTGATCCCCGGTGTTGGAGGTGGGGCCTGGTGGGAGGCGATTGGATCGTGGCGGTGGAGTTCTCATGAAGGGTTTAGCACCATCCCCTCTTGGTGCTGTTCTCATGATAGTGAGTTCTCATGAGATCTGGTTGTTAAAAGTGTGTGGCACCTCTCCCTTCTCTCTCTCTCTTGCTCCTACTCCTGCCACGTAAGACATGCCTGCTCCCCGTTCACCTTCCTCCATGACTGTAAGCTTCGTGAGGTCCCCAGAAGCCAAGCGGATGCCAGCATCATGCTTCCTAGAACTGCAAGCCAATTAAACCTCTTTTCTTTATAAATTACCCAGTCTCATCTATTTCTTTTTTTATTATTATTATTTTGGAGACAGAGTCTCTCTCTGTCACCCAGGTTGGGGTGCAGTGGCGCAATCTTGGTTCACCGCAACCTCCACCTCTGGGGTTTGAGCGATTCTTGTCCCTCAGCCTCCCAAGTAGCTGCGATTATGGGCATGCGCCATCATGCCCGGCTAATTTTTGAATTTTTTTTGTAGAGACAGGGTTTCACCATGTGGGCCAGGCTGGTCTCGAACTCCTGACCTCAAGTGATCCACACACCTCAGCCTCCCAAAGTGCTGGAATTACAGGTGGGAACCACCACGCCTAGCCAGACGTTTCTTTATAGCAATGTAAGAATGGACAGTACAAGTACTGAGGATTCATTAGTGCTGTGAGAGGGCAAATGTCATTTTGGGGTTTATGGTGAGCAAGGGATCACTGGCAAGTTCCAATGTTTAAAGGTAACTGGTGGCAGTTGCAGTAAGTGATAATTACTACTAGCTGGTGATTCCAGTTTTCAGATGTTTGCAGGGATTTGGGTTGTCTGCTCTGAATTAGGGAAAAAACTGGCTAAATTGTTCAAGGGACTCTCAGAGCCAAGCCACAACTTGACTGATGAGCCCAGGAAGGGCTCCTAAAAGCTGGTAGAGCGCACGCCACCTACAAAGAGGCCTCCAGTGAAAGGATCTAGAGTGGGTCCGTTTGACATTAGGTCACCCACAGCTTCAAGACAACTTTTTTTTTCTTTTTTGAAGCAAGATCTCGCCCTGCTGCCAAGGCTGGAGTGCAGTGGTGTGATCTCGGCTCACTGCAGGCTTGACCTCCCAGGCTCAAGCGGTCCTCCCACCTCAGCCTCCCATGTAGCTGGGACTGCAGGCACATGCCACCATGTCTGGCTAATTTTTCTTTTTTTTTTTTTTTTTGTTAGAGATGGTGTCTCACCATGTTCCCCAGGCTGGTCTCAAACACCTGGGCTCAAGCAAGCCTCCCGCTTCGGCTTCTGAAAGGACTGGGATTATAAGTGTGTCAAGAAAGTTTCTAGGCAGTAAGAAACACTGAAAACTTCAGATGACCCAATCCCCATATAATTCCATTAGGCTTTTATTTTGGCTCTCAGAGACCCAAGATTGGATGTAAAAAATGGGATACTTAATTTCCCTTTTTTTTTTTTTCTTTTTTGAGACAGGGTCTCACTCTGTGACCCTAGCTGGAGTGCAGTGGGACTATCATGGCTACCGCAGCCGTGACCTCCCCAGGCTCAGGTGATCCTCCCACCGCAGCCTCCCAAGTAGCTGGCACTACAGGCATTCGCCACCATGCTTGGCTAATTTTTGTATTTTGTAGAGATGTGGATTCACCATGTTGCGCGGGCTGGTCCTGAACTCTGAGGCTCAAATGATCTATCCTCCTCGGCCTCCCAAAGTGCTGGGATAAGTGTTGGCCTGGGTTCTGAAACCTGGCCAGTGCTCCTGGCATTGCGGACCATGATTTTGTGACTTGCGGTCACTATATCTTCTGGGGCTCAATTCCTTATCGGCACAGCAAACTTTCTGGACCAGATAATTTCTAACTCTGGGGTTACACTTCTCTCTATAATAGATACAGTTATGTATGATTATGGCAACTAAGACCAACATTCAAATTTTGGATTTCCTTCTGTTCTTTTATAAATATACTTTTTTTTTTTTTTTTTTTTGAGACAGAGTCTCACTCTGTCACCCAGGCTGGAGTGCAGTGGTGCAATCTTGGCTCACTGCAACCTCTGCCTCCGGGGTTTAAGAGATTCTCCTGCCTCAGCCTCCTAAGTAGCTGGGATTATAGGTGCCCACCACTACACCCAGCTACATTTTTGTATTTTTAGTAGCGACGGAGTTTCACCATATTGGCCAGATTTGTCTGGAACTCCTGACCTCGTGATTCACCCGCCTCAGCCTCCCAAAGTGCTGGGGTTACAGATGTGAGCCACCGTGCCTGGCCCTATTTTCTTATTTTAATAAAAATTAATATCAATTCTGGATACTTTGTGTTTATTAATTTATACCAGTAATACTTAGTTTTATTCTTATTACACAGGTAAAAACACTCAAAGATACATTGGCTAATTTGCATGATGAGAGTCTGCTCCGCCCTGCAACAAGGGACCGAGGTGAGTCACAGGAAGGGGACAAAACAAGAGCCCTATTGCAGGCAACATAGTGAGACTCCATCTCTACAAAAAGTTAAAAAATTAGCTGGACGTGGTGGCTCATAGCTGTAATCCCAGCACTTTGGGAGGCTGAGGCAGGAGGATCGCTTGAGGCCAGGAGTTGGAGGCTGCAGTGAGCTATGATCGCACCACTGCAGCCTGGAGGACAGGGTGAGACCCTGCGTGCATAGCCCTCTGATCTCCAGAGGACTCCTGTAAGCAGTTGTATGTGCCCTTACCATCTTTTTCCAGTAGATCAGTACACACGAGCAGGCCTCGTTTCATTGCTTCACTTTATTGCGATTCGCAGCTACTGCATTTGTATGATTTGAAGGTGTGTGGCAACATTGCATCAAGCAAGTCTGTTGGTGCCGTGGCGTTCCAACAGCATGCACTCACTTTGTGTCACATTTTGGTGATACTTGCAGTATTTCAAACTTTTTCATTATTATTAGATCTGTTAAGGTGATCTGTGATCAGTGATCTTTGATGTTACTGTTGTAATTGTTTTGGGGCACCACCAACTGCGCCCATATATGATGGCAAATAATCAATGTTGTGGGCGTTCTGGGTGCTCCACTGACCGGCCGTTAGCCCCCTGCCCGGTGTCTCTCTCCCTCTCCTCCGGTCTCCGCACTCTCTGAGACACAACAGTATGGAAATTAGGCCAATTAATAACCCTACCATGATCTCTATGTGTTCAAGTGAAAGGAAGGGTCCCACGACTCTCACTTTAAATCAAAAGCTAGAAATGATGAAGCTTAGTGAGGAAGGCCTGATGAAAGCCAGGATCGGCTGGAAGTAAGGCCTGCTGCACCAGCCGAGCTGTAATGCAAAGGGCAAGTCATTGAAGGGAATTAGGTGCCGCTCCAGTGAACACACAAATAAGAAGAAAGCCAAACAGCCTTATTGCTGATATGGAAAAAGTTGGAGTGGTCTAGATAGATCAAACCAGCCACAACATTCCCTCAAAGCCAAAGCCTAATCCACAGCAAGATCCTATAATAACTCTTCAATTCCATGAAGGCTGAGAGAGGTGAGGAAGCCGCAGAAGAAAACCCTGAAACTAGCAGAAGCTGGTTCATGAGGTTTAAGGAACGAAGCCCTTTCCATGACATAAAAGCTCATGGAGAAGCAGCAAGTGCTAATGTAGGAGCTACAGCCAGTTATCCAGAGCATCTAGCTAAGATCATTGATGAAGGTGGCAACACTCAACAACAGATTTTCCATGTAGACAAAACAGCCTCATAGAGGAAAAAGATGTCATCTAGCATAGCTAAAGAGGAGAAGTCAATGCCTGGCTTCAAAGCGTCAAAGGACAACCTGATAATTTTTTTTTTTTTTTTTTTGAGTTGGAGTTTCACTCTTTTTGCACAGGCCAGATTGCAATAATACGATCTCAGCTCACTGCAATCTCTGCCTCCCGGGCTCAAGCGATTCTCCTGCCTCAGCCTCCCGAGTAACTGGGATTACAGGCGCCTGCCACCACACTAGCTAATTTTTTATTTTTAGTAGAGAACGGGGTTTCACAACGTTGGCCAGGCCGGTCTCAAACTCCTGACCTCAGATGATCCACTCACCTCGGCCTCCCAAATTGCCGGGATTACAGGTGTGAGCCACCGCACCTGGCCTTTTTTTATTTTTTGAGAGAGGATCTCACTGTGTCACCCAGCCTGGAGTGCGGTGGTGTGACCATGGCTCCCTGCAGCCTTGACCTCCTGGGTTCAAGTGATCCTCCTCCCTTAGCTTCCCAAGTAGCTGGGACTACAGGCACACACCACCACACCCGGCTAATTTTTTGTATTTTTTGTAGAGACAAGGTTTCACCATGTTGCCCAGGCTGGTCTCAAACTCAATGAGCTGAAGTGAACTGCCCATCTCGGCCTCCCAAAGTGCTTAGGACTACAGGCTTGAGCCACGGTGCCCAGCCATGAAAGAGGAATTTTGATTTTCAAGTCTTATTTGAGAAATGCGTTTTGTAGGCTATAGCTGCCATGGATAGCGATTCCTCTGATGGATCTGGGCAAAGTAAATTGAAAACCTTCTGGAAAGGATTCACCATTCTAGATGCCATTAAGAACATCTGTGTTCATGGGAGAAGGTCAAAATATCAACACCAATAGGATTTTGGAAGTAGTTGATTTTGAAAGTAGTAGAACCCTCATAGGTGACTTTGAGAGGTTCAAGACTTCAGTGGAGAAAGTAATTGCTGATGTGGTGGAAATAGCAAGAGAACTAGAATTAGAAGTGGAGCCGGGGCCGGGCGCGGTGGCTCAAGCCTGTAATCCCAGCACTTTGGGAGGCCGAGACGGGCGGATCACGAGGTCAGGAGATGGAGACCATCCTGGCTAACACGGTGAAACCCCGTCTCTACTAAAAAATACAAAAAACTAGCCGGGCACGGTGGCGGGCGCCTGTAGTCCCAACTACTCGGGAGGCTGAGGCAGGAGAATGGCGTGAACCCGGGAGGCGGAGCTTGCAGTGAGCTGAGATCCGGCCACTGCACTCCAGCCTGGGCGTCAGAGCGAGACTCCGTCTCAAAAAAAAAAAAAAAAAAAAAAAAAAAAAAAAAGACGTGGAGCCGGAAGATGTGACTGAATTGCTGCAATCTCATTATAAAACTGTATGGAGGGCCAGGTGCGGTGGCTCACACCTGTAATCCCAGCACTTTGGGAGGCCGAGGCGGGCGGATCACTTGAGGTCAGGAGTTTGAGACCAGCCTGGCCAACATGGTAAAACCCCGTCTCTACCAAAAATATAAAATGTTAGCCAGGTGTGGTGGCGGGCACCTGTAATCCCAACTACTCAAGAGTCTGAGGCAGGAGAATCTCTTGAGCCTGGGAGATGGAGGTTGCAGTGAGCCGAGATCATGCCACTGGACTCCAATCTGGGCAACACACTGAGACTCTCTCAAAAAAACAATAACAATTGAAAAAAAAAAAAAAAAACCCGTATGGATGCCGGGCGCAGTAGCTCATGCCTGTAATCCTAGCATTTTGGGAGGCCGAGGTGGGTGGATCACTTGAGCCCAGGAGTTCGAAACCAGCCTAGGTAAAATGGTAAAACCCCATCTCTACAAAAAAAATACAAAAATTAGCTGGGCATGGTGGTGCACGCCTGTAGTCCCAGCCACACGGAAGGCTGAGGTGAGAGTTGAGCCTGGGAGGCAGAGACTGCAGTGAGCTGAGATAGCACCACTGCCTGCCAGCCTGGGTGACAGAGGGAGACCCCGGTCTCAAAAAAAACCAAAAACAAACAAACAAGCAAAAATTGTATGGATGAGGAGTTGCCTCTTATGGAAGAAGCAAAGAAAGAGGCTTTTTTTGAAGCAGGATCTTGCAGTGGTGTGACTATGGCTCACTGCAGCCTTGACCTCTTGGGTTCAAGCGATTCTCCTGCCTTAGCCTCCCAAGTAGCTGGGACGACAGGCGCACCACCATCATTCCTGGCTAATTTTTTATTTTTCATACAGACACGGTCTCACTATGTTGCCCAGGCTACTCTCAAACTCTTGGGCTCAAGCAATCCTCCCGTCCAGCCTCCCAAAGTGCTGGGATAACAAGCATGAGCCACTCCGCCCGGCCAAAAGTGGCTTCTTGAGATGAAATCTCCTCCCAGGGAAGATGCTTGAACACTGTTGAAACGACAACGGATTTCTAATATGACATAAATTTAGTTGATAAAGCCGTGACAGGGTTTGAGAGGATTGACTTCAATTTTGAAACGAAGTTGTACTGTGGATAAAATGCTATCAGACAGCATTGCACGTGAGAGAGAAATCTTTCACGAAAGGAAGAGTTCATCAATGTGGCAGACATTATTGTTGTCTGATTTTAAGAAATTGCCACAGCCACCCCAGCCTTCAGCAGCCACCACCCTGATCCGTCCGCAGCCGTCAACAAGGCAAGACCCCCCAGCAGGAAAAAGACTGGGATTCGCTGAAGATTGAAATGGTCATTAGCATCTTTTAGCAATGAAGTATTTTTCCTCAAGGTAAGTACACTGTGGTTATTAGACATAATGTTATTTCACACTTAATAGATTACAGCAGAGTGAAAACAATTCTTTTCTGAGAGCAAGGTGTGTCTCTGTCATCCAGGATGGAGTGCATTGGTGCAATCCTAGCTGACTGTAGCCTCGAACTCCTGGGCTCAAGCGATCTTCCTGCCTCAGCCTCCTGAGTAGCTAGGACTATAGGCGTGGACCACCACACCTGGCTAAGTTTTCCATGTTTTGTAGAGATGGGGTTCCACTATGTTGCCTAGACTGGTCTTGAACACCTGGCCTGAAGTGATCCTTCCACCTCGGCCTCCCAAATTGTTGGGATTACAACCGTGAGCCACCACACACAGCCAGCATACCTTTTATATGCTCTGGGAAACAAAAAAAAATTGTGTGACTCACTTTATTACAGTATTTGCTTTCTTGTGGTCATCCGGAACAGAACCTGCAATGTCTCTGAAGAATGGTTGTACAGAGACATATAGCAGTGATTTCACACTCATGAACGAGGCTGAGTAATTGTTGTGCAGCTGTCTTTTTCATAGTAAAATTTCTTTATCGGGGGTAGAGATCTACCTGGCTCTTCTTCCCAGCTGTATAGTTTTTCTTTCTTTTCTTTTCTTTTCTTTTTCTTTTTCTGAGACAGAGTCCTGCTCTGTCACCAGGCTGGAGTGCAGTGGTGCAATCTCAGCTCACTGCAACCTCCGCCTCCTGGCTTTAAGTGATTCTCCTGCCTCAGCCTTCTCAGTAGCTGGGACTACAGGCACCCACCACCACGCCCGGTATTTTTTTGTATTTTTAGTAGAGACAGGGTTTCACCATGTTGTCCAGGATGGTCTCGATCTCTTGATCTCGTGATCCACCCACCTCGGCCTCTTGAAGTGCTGGGATTACAGGCGTGAGCCACCGCTCCCAGCCCAGTTTTCTTATACAAACACATTACAGGCCAGGCGCAGTGGCTCATGCCTGTAATCCCAGCACTTTGGGAGGCTGAGGCAGGCAGATCACCTGAGGTCAGGAGTTTGAGCCTGGCCAACATGGCAAAACCCCGTCTCTACTAAAAATGCAAATATTATCTGGACATGGTGGCTCATGCCTGTAATCCCAGCTACTAGCGGGGCTGAGGCAGGAGTATCACTTGAACCTGAGAGGCAGAGGTTGCTGTGAGCCAAGATCGTGATATTGCACTCCAGCCTAGGCGACAAGAACAAAACTCTGTCTCAAAAAACAAAAGAATACAGGTCATAGTGAAATCAGGACTTATTTTCCCTAATGATGAAGCTCTCTCTTAAAGATAAAATCAAGTGGCAAAATTTCTTTTCTGCATCACAAATAACGGTGCACCTAGTATTGGTGTTTTGTGCACATGTGCATGACACTTAGAAACGATGTTGTGGGGGCTGGGCATGGTGGTTCACGCCTGTAATCCTAGCACTTTGGGAGACCGAGGCGGGTGGATCACAAGGTCAGGAGTTCGAGACCAGCCTGGCCAATATGGTGAAACCCCATCCATACTAAAAATACAAAAATTAGCCAGGCATGGTGGCGCATGCCTGTGGTCCCAGCTGCTTGGGAGGCTGAGGCAGAGGAGTCGCTTGAACCTGGGAGGCTGAGGTTGCAGTGAGCCAAGATTGTGCCGTTGCAGTCCAGCCTGGGCAACAGCGCGAGACTCCGTCTCAAAAAAAAAAAAGATGTTGTGGGCCAGGCATGGTAGCTCACACCTGTAATCCCAGCACTTTGGGAGGCCGAGGCAGGCAGATCACCTGAAGTCAGGAGTTCGAGACCAGCCTGGCCAATATGGTGAAATCCTGTCTCTACTAAAAATACAAAAATTAGCTGGGTGTGGTGGCGCGTGCCTGTAATCCCAGCTACTTGGGAGGCTGAGGCAAGAGAATCGCTTGAACCCAGGAGGTGGAGGTCGCAGTGAGCTGAGATCACACCATTGCACTCCAGCCTGGGGGGACAAGAGCAAGACTTCGTCTCAAAAAAAAAAAAAAAAGAAGGAAAGAAATGATGTTGTGACAGCTCTCCAGAGGAAACTGCTGTTAACAGCTGCTATGTGTCCTTCCAGTCTTTTTTTTTTTTCCAGGCTGGGGCATGTAGATAGAAAAGTATACAAATACATACATACATACAGAGAAATATATCACGGTGTCTGTGTAGTCATGAAAGCAGAATCGTGGTTGGATTTTGATAGATGTTGCCAAGTTGCCTTCCAAATAGGCCACACCACCATTTCCCCACTTTTCCACACTCTCTTACATTGGCAAGTGTCAATGGTTTTAAATTTTGCCAGCCTAAGTTGGAAAAATGTTCTAATTTACGCCTTCCTGGTTGCCACAATGATCAGTCATGTTAGTGCAGTGTATTAACCATTAGCATTACTTGTGCTATGCATTGCCTATTCATGTGATGACCAATTTCTCTTTTTTTTGTCTTATTGATTTGCAATCAATAATCTATAATCACTCTGGAAATTAACCTTTTGACTGTTAAAAATGTTGCATACTTATTTCCCAGGGTAGAACTTTCTCTTCGGCTGAGTTTTCCTAACAATTTTGCTACTTCGTTTTCATTCACCATCATGTTAGCAAACATTAACTATAATGTTATCATCTCACTTCAAGAAAAAAGCACAACAAAACTAAGTTCCTAATTTGCTCTCATTTTAAAATACTAGGTAGGTTCTCATATATCTGAATATGAAACATTCATGTAAGTTAGCACTTCCTAAAAGCATTTCTTTTTTTCTTTCTTTTTTTTTTTTTTTTTGAGACGGAGTCTCGCTCTGTCTCCCAGGCTGGAGTACAGTGGCGTGATCTCAGCTCACTGCAAGCTCTACCTCCCAGGTTCACCCCATTCTCCTGCCTCAGCCTCCCAAGTAGCTGGGACTACAGGCGCCCGCCACCACGCCTGGCTAATTTTTTGTACATTTTAGTACAGACAGGGTTTCTCCATGTTAGCCAAGATGGTCTCGATCTCCTGACCTCGTGATCCACCCGCCTCGGCCTCCCGAAGTGCTGGGATTACAGGCGTGAGCCACTGTGCCCGGCCCACTGTCTTTTCATTTCTTTTCTTTTCTTTTCTTTCTTAAGAAAGGATTTCACTCTGTTGCCTAGGCTGAAGTGCCATGGTGCAATCACAGCTCACTGCAACCTCTACCTCCTGGGCTAAGTGATCCTCACACCTCAGCCTCTAGAATAGCTGGGACCACAGGTGTGCACCACCACACCTGGCTATTTTTATTTTTTGTAGAGACAGGGTCTTGGTGTGTTGCTCAGGCTGGTTTCAAACTCCCAAGCTCAAGCGATCCTCCCACCTCGGTCTCCCAAAGGCATGAGGCACTATGCCCGGCCCTAAGACTGTTCATTCTTGGTCTCTAATGTATGTTCTATGAGTGTATTTTTTTTTTTTTTTTTTTTTTTGAGACGGAGTCTCACTCTGTCGCCCAGGCTGGAGTGCAGTGGCCGGATCTCAGCTCACTGCAAGCTCCGCCTCCCGGGTTTACACCATTCTCCTGCCTCAGCCTCCCGAGTAGCTGGGACTACAGGCGCCCGCCACCTCGCCCGGCTAGTTTTTTGTATTTTTTTAGTAGAGACGGGGTTTCACCGTGTTAGCCAGGATGGTCTCGATCTCCTGACCTCGTGATCCACCCGTCTCAGCCTCCCAAAGTGCTGGGATTATAGGCTTGAGCCACCGCGCCCGGCCTATGAGTGTATTATATTGACCTGATATACGCAAACTATGATGTGTGGCCTCTTAGTCCTTGCAGGACCACAGTGACATGAGAGGGACAGGAGCTCCTCAGCACCTCTGGTGGCTAAACATTGGCAACGGTTGTTGAAGAAATATGTGGAAACTACCTGCCATTATGTCTGCCTTCTAACAGGACCTGAGCAAGTGATGGCTGTTATTACTGTGCATGTTAATGTACATTTAATGTTGTATTTCCATGGGAACTTAGTTGTATGACTTTATCTCCTAAAATTAACAGTACAACTAAGTGGCATCTGAATCTGCACATACATAATTTCCTGCTGACACGCATATACACAATAGAGTACTATTCAGCCATAAAAAAGAATGCGATCCCATCATTCACAACAACATGGATGGAACTGGAGGTCATTACATTAATTAGAATAATCCAGGCATAGAAAGACAAACTGCATGTTCTCACTTATTTGTGTAAGCTAAAAATTAAAATGATTGAACTCATGGAGCTAGAGAATAGAATGCTGGTTACCAGGCTGGGTGCAGTGGCTTATGCCTGTAATCCCCACACTTTGGGAAGCCAAAGTGGGCAGATTGCTTGAGCCACATGGGGGCAACATGGCAAAACCCCATCTCTACCAAAAAACAGCAACAACGATAAAAATTACCCAGGTGTAGTGGTGCACATCTGTAGTCCCAGCTACTCAGGAGGCTGAGGTGGGAGGATAACTTGAGCCCAGGAAGTTGAGGCTATAGTGAGCTGAGATGGTGCCACTGTACTTCAGCCTGGGCAACAGAGCAAGACTGTGTCTCAAAAAAAAAAAAGAGAGAGAGAAAGAAATAGAAATAAAAATAAATAAAAATAATAAAAATAGTATAATTGGATTGTCTGTAACACAAAGAAAGGATAAATGCTTGAGGTGATGGATACCCCATTTGCCCTGATGTGATCATTATGCATTGCATATCTGTATCAAAATATCTTGGCTGGGCCCAGTGGCTCACGCCTGTAATCCCAGCACTTTGGGAGGCCGAGGTGGTGGATCACCTGAGGTCTGGAGTTCGAGACCAGCCTGGCCAACATGGTGAAA
This sequence comes from Macaca fascicularis, assembly GCF_037993035.2. NCBI lineage: Eukaryota > Metazoa > Chordata > Mammalia > Primates > Cercopithecidae > Macaca > Macaca fascicularis. The sequence continues at coordinate 3,620,417 of NC_088386.1, forward strand.
CCCTGTCTCCACTAAAAATACAAAAATTAGCTGGGTGTGGTGGTGGGTGCCTGTAGTCTCAGCTACTCAGGAGGCTGAGGCAGGATGATTGCTTGAACCCAGGATGTGAAGGTTGCAGTGAGCCAAGATCGTGCCATTGCACTCCAGCCTGGGCAACAAGAGTGAAACTCCATCTCAAAAAAAACAAAAACAAAAACAAAAAACTCATGTACCCCATACTATGTACCCACAAATATTAAAAACAAAATTTCCTGCTGAGTTTCCTGAAATGTCCAGGCTGAGATGTTGGCAGTTAATAGATAAGAACAGCTTCCATAAGACTAAAATTGCCATTAGCTTAATCTTTTTAAGGCCACTCAGGAAGACCGTATTTGGCACCACTGTCTTGGCACCACCGTCACCAGCAATAAGCTTAATGTGAGGACATGGCAGCTGTAACTGCAGATGATTTCCTTGAAGGCAAATTGCGAACAGCATTTCTTGGAAAGTTGGCTTTCTAGAGCAACGTGGAAAGCTCCAGCTGACACATGCAGAAGGGTGGGAGCCGTGGAGAGCCGCTCTTTGCAGCTGCCCGCTGACCATGCCAGTCAGATCCTGCCTGTCATCTTGGCCATCACAGTCGGAGCCACGAGTGGGTCTAGTGGCTGAGGCTACCGACTGTAAGACCGTGGCCCTCCCGCATCCTCACCGCTGTGCTTACAGCTTGCTGAGCTGCCCTGTGTGCGCAGCTCCTCGGGTGCCCGGATGGCGGCTTCACGTAGGTGATTTAATCTTACAACTCACCTGTTGGACAGTCGTGAATCTGATGAGAAGGCTGAAGCTCAGAGTGGTTACGTGACCTGTTTGGTCAGTGGTGGAGTGTAAATGCAAACCCCCAGTCTGTGCCCTTCTCTCCTGGCACCATTCTGCTCTTCCCTGTACACTGATGATTTTTTCCCTGCCCAGTGTGCTCCTTGGCACATTCATCTGGCCTTGCTTCTTTTTTTTTTTTTTTTTTTTTTTTTTTGAGACAGAGTCTCGCCCTGTTGCTTAGGCTGCAGTGCAGTGATGTGATCTCGGTTCACCGCAACCTCCGGGTTCAAGCGATTCTCCTGCCTTAGCCTCTCGAGTAGCTGGGATTACAGGCATGTCCCACCATGCCCGGCTAATTTTTGTATTTTTAGTAGAGACAGGGTTTCACCATGTTGGTCAGGCTGGTCTTGAAATCCTGACCTCGTGATCTGCCCGCCTCGGCCTCCCAAAGTGCTGGGATTACAGACTTGACCCACCGCGCCTTGCCTATGTATGTATATTTTAAGAGACAGGATCTTGCTCTGTCATTCAGGCTGGAGTGCAGTGATACAATCATGGCTCACTGCAGCCTCGAACACCTAGGTTCAAATGATCCTCCCACCTCAGCCTCCTGATTAGCTGAGACTACAGGTACACACCACCACACCTGGCTTTTAAAAAGTTTTTGTGAGGCCAGGCACAGTGGTTCACACCTGTATTCCCACTACTTTGGGAGGCCAAGGCGGGCAGATCACCTGAGGTCAGGAGTTCGAGACCAGTCTGGCCAATATGGTGAAACCCTGTCTCCACTAAAAAAAAAAAAAAAAAAAAAAAAAAATTAGCTGGGCGTGATGGTGCGTACCTGTAGTCCTAGCTACTCAGGAGGCTGAGGCATGAGAATCACTTGAACCTGGGCGGCGGAGGTTGCAGTGAGCCGAGATTGCGCCACTGCACTCCAGCGTGGGCGATAGAGTGAGACTCCGTCTGAAAAACATAAGTAAATAAATTTTTAAAAAGTTTTTGTTTCTCACCGTGTTACCCAGGCTGGTCTGGAGCTCCTGGGCTCCAGTGATCCTCCTGCCTCAGCCTCCCAAAGGGCTGGGGATTACAGGTGGAGGACACCATGCCCAGCCTGGATATTGTTTATTTTGTGAGCAGTAACTACATACATAACAGAGCACAAATCCTAAGTATACCACCCAGTGGACTGTCACCAAGTGAACACATCTGTGTAATCACACCCAGCTCAAGAAACAGATCAAGAAACAGAACATTACCAACATTCCAGAAGCTCCCAGCCATGAGTCCCAGCTGCCACCCCAAGGATAGCCACATACCTGGCCCTTAACATCATAGATTTGATTCAACTGGTTTTTGAACTCTATGTAAAGGTACAGCGTGTCTACCTCTTTTGTTCAACATTACGTAAAATTCATCCATATTGTACATGTCGTTCTATACTTTTGTCTGACCACCCTCCAGAGACAGGGTCTCCCTGTGTTGCCCGGGCTGGTCTTGAACTCATGCGCTCAAGTGATCCTCCTGCCTTAGCTTCCCAAAGTGCTGTGATTATAGGTGTGAGCCACCACACCCAGCCCATTCTTATTGCTTTTGTCGCACGTGTGAATATGCCACAAACAATCTATCTATTCCACTGTTGATGGGCATTTGGGTTATGAGAGACAGGCATTTATCCTGATGTTAAGAAGAAACCTGACACCCAAAAAGATTGAGCAGTTTGGCCAAGGACCCAGAGTAACGATTTGAATCCAGCTCTTCACATCATACCACAGCATCTCCCATTACCTCCTAGATGAATTCAGAAAGTGCATGGAGCTAAAACTCTTGGCCAGGCATGGTGGCTCACGCCTGTAATCAATCTCAGCGCTTTGAGAGGCTGGGGTGGGTGCATCACTTGAGGTCAGGAGTTTGAGACCAGCCTGGCCAACATGGTAAAACCCCGTCTCCACTAAAAATACCAAAAAAAAAAAATATATATATATATATAGCTGAACCTGGTGGTGTGTGCCTCTAATCCTGGCTACTCGGGAGGCTGAGGCACGAGAATCGCTTGAACCTGGGTGGCAGAGGTTGCAGTGAGCTGAGATTGTACCACTGCACTCCAGCCTGGGTGACAGAGGGAGACCTTGTCTCAAACAAAACAAAACAAAACAAAACAAAAAACTATCTTTGCCTTTCAGACACTTGGATTAGGCGGAAAGCAGAGGAGGAGTTTCTGTTAAACCAACTCTACATGTTACATGTAGACTCCAGCAATGATTTCAAGCCTCTGGATGCCATCAGGTAAATCTGTGCCCTGCGGGACTTTTTTTTTTGTTGTTATACTTTAAGTTCTAGGGTACATGTGCACAACGTGCAGTTTTGTTACATATGTATACTTGTGCCATGTTGGTGTGCTGCACCCATCAACTCGTCAGCACCCATCAACTCGTCATTTACAACAGTTATAACTCCCAATGCCATCCCTCCCCCCTCCCCCATCCCCATAATAGGCCCTGGTGTGTGATGTTCCCCTTCCCATGTCCAAGTGATCTCATTGTTCAATTCCCACTTATGAGTGAGAACATGCGGTGTTTGGTTTTCTGTTCTTGCGATAGTTTGCTGAGAATGATGGTTTCCAGCTGCACCCATGTCCCTACAAAGGACACGAACTCATCCTTTTTTATGGCTGCATAGTATTCCATGGTGTATATGTGCCACATTTTCTTAATCCAGTCTGTCACTCATGGACATTTGGGTTGATTCCAAGTCTTTGCTATTGTGAATAGTGCCTCAGTGAACATACATGTGCCTGTGTCTTTATAGCAGCATGATTTGTAATCCTTTGGGTATATGCCCAGTAATGGGATGGCTGGGTCATATGGTATTTCTAGTTCTAGATCCTTGAGGAATCGCCATGCTGTTTTCCATAATGGTTGAACTAGTTTACAATCCCACCAACAGTGTAAAAGTGTTCCTGTCCTGCTGGACTTCTGTGGAGCTGACAGCCTTCCAACATCACCGCCTATTCTGGCAGCTTAGAGATAGCTCAGTGCCTGGCGTACTGCGGCTCTTTTCCCCACGCGAACCACCCACAGTGATGGGCATCAGACTCCACAGCGTTAAGGACATGGGCCATAAGACTTCCTCACTGCAGACGCCACCCACAAGCGGGGTCCCCAGGACATCTGCACTTCTGACAGACTGGGTACAAATCTGGGAGATACCCAGGATCCCCATCAGGCTTGATAGTTCACTAAAATGACTCACAGAGCTCAGGAAAGCACTACACATACAATTACAGTTTAATTACAAAGGATACAACCAGAACAGCCAAGTAAGAAGCCACGTGGGGAGAGGCCTGGGACTCCCGGATGTGGAGCTTCCCGGCTCTCTCCCTGCGGACTCAGAACGCAGCGCCCTCCTGGCACACGGGCGTGCTAACCAGCTTGGAAGTTCCACCAAGCTTAGGGCTGGACCGTGTAGGCATGACTGAACGATGGCCACCTGATTGCACATGCTCTGCAGCCCCCTCGCCTCTGCGGAGTTCCAGCTGGCTCAAACCCCAGCCCTCCAATCACATGGGTGGTCTTTCTAGGACCAGCCGCATCCTGAATCATCTGCCTCCAGCAGACACTCAGGTCGTTTCAAACGGGCCCAAACAAAGACATTCCTATTACTGAGAAAATTCTGAAGATTTAGAGACTCCCTCCCACAAACAGGGGATAGCAAATTGTTTTTTGGTTTTTGTTTTTGAGACAGAGTTTCGCTCTGTTACCAGGCTGGAGTGCAGTGGCGCGATCTCAGCTCACCGCAAACTCCAGCTCCCCGGTTTGAGTGATTCTTCTGCCTCAGCCTCCCAAGTAGCTGGGATTACAGGCACGTGCCACCACGCCCAGCTGATTTTTTTGTATTTTTAGTAGAGACGGGGTTTCACCATGTTGGCCAGGATGGTCTCGATCTCCTGACCATGTGATCTGCCCGCCTTGGCCTCCGAAAAGTGCTGGGATTACAGGTTTGAGCCACCGCGCCTGGCCGGCAAATTGTTTATTATACAATGTTACGTCTCCTAGGGTTTGTCCTATCATGGGACCACCCTGCTGTCATTGTTTTCTAGCGGAAGTACTTGAGCCTCACTCAGTGGGTGTGGTCATGCTTGTTGCTCTTGACTGACCTGCCTCCCCACCCAAATTCACCCATGGAATTCCCAGCCCTAGTACCCCACTGCGTGACTGTGTTTGGAGACGGGGCGCTAAAGAGATAAGTAAGGTAAAATGAGATCATGTGAGTGGGTCTTAGGCCAGTGTGGCTGTGGCCTTGTCAGCAGGGGCGATTAGGACACAGACACCACACAGATCCAAGGGTGACCATGTGAGGAAAGCAAGAAGGCGCCTGCTGCAAACCAAGGGCAGAGGTGCTGGGAGAAACCAACCTGCTGGCACTTTGCTCTTTTACTTCCAGTCTCAGCGCAGTGAAAAAACAAATTGCTGCTGGTTAAACCACAGGAGCAAACGAATACGCCTGTTTGATCCAACATCGGTGTTTTCCTGTCAGCTTGCCTAACATTTGCCAGATGCTGTGAGCCCAGAACTGGGTGCGTAGGAACACCAGCTCAGCCTTGGTTCAGGAGCGCTGCCCTCCCATGGGGCCATGGATCCCATTTCTCACGTTCCCCTGTTTTACCTCCACTTTCACTGGGCTTCTTTGTTTTACATTTTTTCACTGTCTTTAGATAGCTACTCACCCTAATTAGTTTGACCACCCCACAATTTCTTTCTTTCTTTTTTTTTGAGACAGGGTCTCACTCTGTCACCCAGACTGGAGTGCAGCAGCGCAATCTTGGCTCACTGCAACCTCCGCCTCCCGGGTTCAAGTGATTCTCCTGCCTCAGCCTCCCAAGTAGCTGGGATTACAGGCACACGCCACCCACCCAGCTAATTTTTGTATTTTTTTTTAGAGATGGGGTTTCACCATGTTGTCCAAGCTGGCCTTGAACTCCTGACCTCAGGTGATCCGCCTGCCTCGGCCTCCCAAAGTGCTGGGATTACAGGTGTGAGCCACTGCACCCAGCCCCCACAATTTATTTATTTATTTATTTATTTATTTATTTATTTAATTTATTTTTTGAGATAGTCTCGCTCTGTCCCCCAGGCTGGAGTGCAGTGGCTCACTGCAAGCTCCGCCTCCCAGGTTCACGCCATTCTCCTGCCTCAGCCTCCTGAGTAGCTGGGACTATAGGCGCCCGCCACTGTGCCCGGCTAATTTTTGGTATTTTTAGTAGAGACGGAGTTTCACCGTGGTCTTGATCTCCTGACCTTGTGATCTGCCCACCTTGGCCTCCCAAAGTGCTGGGATTACAGGCTTGAGCCATTGCACCCCACAATTTATTTCTTTTTTTTTTTTTTTTTTTTTTTTGAGACGGAGTCTCGCTGTGTCTCCCAGGCTGGAGTGCAGTGGCGTGATCTCGGCTCACTGCAAGCTCCGCCTCCCGGGTTCACGCCATTCTCCCGCCTCAGCCTCCCAAGTAGCTGAGACTACAGGCGCCCGCCACCACGCCCGGCTAGTTTTTTTTTTTTTGTATTTTTAGTAGAGACGGGGTTTCACCATGTTAGCCAGGATAGTCTCGATCTCCTGACCTCGTGATCCACCCGCCTCAGCCTCCCAAAGTGCTGGGATTACAGGCTTGAGCCACCGCGCCCGGCCCCCACAATTTATTTCTAAGTGAAAGGAGCAAGTGGGGGGTTGTTGCCATCACCTGCCCTTGGCTTGTGCATGCGCTGTCACATCCCCTGCCTCCAACTTACCTCCAGAGTCTGGAACCCAGAGCGCCCTGCTCCTCCTTCCAGAGCGCTGCAGGCTCTGGGCCCTTCCCACTCTGGCAGGAAGACAGGTTCTCACACAGGCATAGCATCTCTTCCTAGACCACTTCTTTTTGTTTTTAGAGACAGGGTCTCAGTCTCCTCCCCAGGCTGGAGTGCAGTGGCATAGTGCATACCAGGCTGGAGTGTGTAGCTCACTGCGGCCTCGAACTCCTGGGCTCCAGCCCTCCTCCCGAGTAGCTGGGACTACAGGCGCACGCCATCACGCCTGGCTAGTTTTTAAATTTTTTTGGAGAGATGAGATCTCATTATTTTGCCCAGGCTGGTCTTGAACTTCTGGTCTCAAGTGATCCTCCTGCCTTGGCCTCCCAAAGTGCTGGGATTACGGATGTGAGCCATCACGTCCGGCAGAGCCCTTCTTTTAACTTCTTTCTTTTTTAAACTCTTATAAATGTATACGGCCCATTATAGGAGTTGAGAAGACAAATGAGTCTCTTAAAAGCTGACGCAGGGATAAACACAAGTAATATTTTATCATCACTCACAGCGACAGAGCTGCTATTACTTGTTATGTGTGCAGCCAGCACTGTTGTGATGTTCTGTCTCCACTACCATCTGTACCCATTTATCAGGTGCGAATATTGAGACTCACTGTGAGAAACTGACTTGCCCCAAGTCATACAACTAATAAAATGGCAGACATGGGACTTTGACCTGGGGTCTCCACAAAGCCCTTGTTCGTAGCCATTATTCTGTTTCCTTCTGTCTCTTTAAAATGTGTATATGGCCAGGCATGGTGGCTCACACCTGTAATCCCAGCACTTTGGGAGGCCAAAGCAGCCTGATCGCTTGAGCCCAGGAATTCAAGACCAGCCTGGGCAACATAGCGAAACTCCATCTTTAGAAAAAATTTTAAAAATAGCCAGGTATGGTGGTGCATGCCTGTGGTCCCAGCTACTCGAGAAGCTGAGATGGGAGGATCACTTGAACCTTGGGTTGCAATGAGCCAAGATTGGCCACTTCAGCCTGGGAGACACATTCAGATCCTGTCTTTAAAAAAATAAAGCCTGGGCATGGTGGCTCACGCCTGTCATCCCAGCATTTTGGGAGCCAAGGTGGGTGAATCACCTGAGGTCGGGAGTTTGAGACCAGCCTGACCAACATGGAGAAACCCCATCTCTACTAAAAATATAAAATTAGCCAGGTGTGGTGGCGCGTGCCTGTAATCTCAGCTACTCAGGAGGCTGAGGCAGGAGAATCGCTTGAACCCAGGAGGTGGAGGTTGTGGTGAGTCGACATGGTGCCATCGCACTCCAGCCTGGGCAACAAGAGTGAAACTCCGTCTCAGTAAATAAATAAATAAATAAATAAATAAATAAATAAATAAATAAATAATAAAGTGTATATATGCCTTTTTTTCTTTTTTCTTTTCTTTTCTTTTTCGAGAAAGTCTTGCTCTGTCGCCCAGGCTGGAGTGCAAAGGCATGATCTCAGCTCACTGCAACCTCCACCTCCCAGGTTCAAGCGATTCTCCTACCTCAGCCTCTCAAGTAGCTGGGATTACAGGCGCCGGTCACCACGCACAGCTAAGTATTATTAGTAGAGACGGGGTTTCACCATGTTGGCCAGGCTGGTCTTGAACTCCTGACCTTGTGATCCACTCGCCTCGGCCTCTGAAAGTGCTGGGATTGCAGGTGTGAGCCGCCGCGCCCGGCCTACTTTTAGGTGTTCATATTGGGAGTCCGCAGATTATTTTTGAAAAGAGGGTTTTGCTTCTTAGGAGTTAAAAACCCTAAATGTAATCCAATTCCTTTATTCTACAAATGAGGAGACTGAGACCAGAGCTGGAAAGCGTCTTATTTGAAGGCAAAGCAGCAAAGCTCAGGCACAAATCCAGGCCTCCTGACGTGAAGGCCAGAGCCGTCTGTGCCAGAGCTGACATTTCCCAGGAGTGCTGGAAGCAAGGCTTCCAGAGAATGACCAGCATCGGCAAACCCTGAGGATACGTTCTAAACACAGCACTGGGGAAATTCAATGGGAGTGCAGCACTGGAGAGTCACGAGTCTAGAATGAGGGTCTCTTCTCCGCAGATAACAGTGGCCATTTTCATTTCCAAAGCTGTCTTGGCCATCCTGGGCTGCAAAAACAAAATCCTGCAGACTGGATGGTGAAACAACAGGCATTCGTTTCTTGCGGTTCTGGAGGCCGGCAATCCAAGATCAGGGCGCTGGCCAATTCGCCTCTGCTGAGGACCCTCTTCAGCTGAGGACCCTCCAGGGCGCTGGCCAACTCGCCTCTGCTGAGGACCCTCTTCCTGGCTTGCTGGTGTCCTCACAGGGCAGGACTGGAGTGGGGATATCTCCCCTCCTCTTCCGTTTTTTTTTTTTTTTTTTGAGGTGGAATTTCACTGTCACCCAGGTTGGAGTGCAGTGGTTCAACCTCGGCTCACTGCAACGTCCACGTCCCCAGTTCAAGCGATTCTCCTGCGTTCAAGCGATTCTCCTGCCTCAGCCTCCCGAATAGCTAGGATTACAGGTGTGAGCCACCACAGCCGGCTAATTTTGTATTTTTAGTAGAGACAGGGTTTCGCCCTATTGGCCAGGCTGGTCTTGAACTCCTGACCTCGTGATCCACCCACCTCGGCCTCCCAAAGTGCTGGTATTACAGGCGTGAGCCACTGCGCCTGGCCACTCCTTCCTCTTCTTATAAGGCTACAGTCCTGTCAGATTAGAGCTCCACCCTGATGGCCTCATTTAACCTTAATTCCTCCTGAAGATCCTACCTGCAGACACAGTTGCATAGGGTCTAGGGCTTTAACCGGCAGATTGTGTGGTGCTGGGGAGACACAATTCAGTCTCAAACCTTGGTGGCTTTAGAATTCCCTGGACAGGACAGGCGCAGTGGCTCATGCCTGTAATTCTAGCACCTTGGGAGGCCAAGGCGGGTGGATTGCTTGAGCCCAGGAGCTCAAGACCAGCCTGGGCAACATAGTGAGACCCTGTGCCTATAAAAAATTATATATATATGTATATATATATGTGTGTGTGTGTGTGTGTGTATATATATATGTTTTTGCCATGTGTAGTGGCTCAAGCCTGTAATCCCAGCACTTTGGGAGGCCGAGGTGAGTGGATCACTTGAGGTCAGGAGTTCAAGACCAACCTGGCCAACATGGTGAAACTCCGTCTCTACCAAAAATGCAAAAAAATTAGCTGGGCATAGTGGCCGGCGCCTGTAATCCCAGCTACTCAGGAGGCTGAGGCAGGAGAATTGCTTGAACCCTGGAGGCAGAGGTTGCAGTGAACCAAGATCGTGCCACTGCACTCCAGCCTGGGTGACAGAGCAAGCCTCCATCTCAAAAAATAATAATAATAATAAAGGAAAGAATGATGATTATACATTGTTTTGAGCTCATGATCCTTGGCTGCAAGGATTACTAGTAGGGTGGCACCAGTCCAAGGTTACACAGGCAGTTGCTGCCTAGATGTCCCTACAGAAGTATCTTTTGTGTAAGATTGCAACAGTCTTTGTGCAATGCTGTGGTTTTTGCAGTCTTTTTACTCAAAAAAAAAAAAAAAAAAAAGAGATGAGGTCTCATCCTGTTGTCCAGGCTGGTCTCATACTCTAGGCTTCAAGTGGTCCTCCCACCTCGGCTTCCAAAGTGCTGGGATTACAGGCGTTAGCCACTGCGCCCAACCTTGCAGAGTCAGTTGTGACGGTTTTTGTTATCGGGCAGACAAGCTTGAATCCTCTCTTCACAGCCTTCTCCGATTCTACGTGTCAGGGTTTCCTAAAACACAGACGACTTCATTTCTATCCTGACAATTTTCACACAAAATAAATAAATAAAATCAGTATTAATAAAAGAAAAACGTAAAGTATCAATTTGTATAACCTTCTTTAGAAAGCCTTTTGAGGGCCGGGCGCGGTGGCTCACGCCTGTAATCCCAGCACTTTGGGAGGCCGAGGCGGGCGGATCACAAGGTCAGGAGATCGAGACCACGGTGAAACCCCGTCTCTACTAAAAATACAAAAAATTAGCCCGGCGCGGTGGCGGGCGCCTGTAGTCCCAGCTACTCGGGAGCCTGAGGCAGGAGAATGGCCGGAACCCGGGAGTCGGAGCTTGCAGTGAGCCGAGATCGCGCCACTGCACTCCAGCCTGGGCGACAGAGCGAGACTCCGTCTCAAAAAAAAAAAAAAAAATAGAAAGCCTTTTGATTCATGGCCAGGTGCAGTGCCTCACGCCTATAATCCCAGCACTTTGGGAGGCCGAGGCAGGCAGATGACCTGAGCTCAGGAGTTTGAGACCAACCTGGCCAACATGGTGAAACCCCATCTCTACTAAAAATACAAAACTTAGCCCGGCGTGGTGGCGGGCGCCTATACTCCCAGCTACTCAGGAGGCTGAGGCAGGAGAATCACTTGAACCCAGGAGGCAGAGGTTGCAGTGAGCTGAGATCACGCCACTACACTCCAGCATGGCTAACAGAGCGAGACTCCATTTCAAAAACAAAGCCTTTTGAATTAATGCATGAATGAACAAGCAGATGCTCAAACACGTCTTCAATCTCGCCTCTTTTACTGTAATAAAGGAATTCAAGGGGGTATTTATCTATCTATTTTGAAGCAGGGTCTCGCTTTGCCTCGCAAGCTGGAGTGCAGTGGTGCAATCGTGGTTCATTGCAGCCTGGAACTCCCAGGCTCAAGCAAATCTCCCACCTCAGCATCCCCCGGTAGCTGAGACTACAGGTGCACACCACCACACCTACATTTTCTGTAGAGATAAGGTCTCCCTGTGTTGCCTACGCTGGTCTCAAACTCCTGGGCTCAAGCTATCCTCCTGCCTCAGCCTCCGAAAGTGCTGGGATTACAGGCCTGTGCCACAGCACTAGCCAGGGCATTTATTTATTTAGAATCGTTTCTTTTACAATTATGTGATAAGGTGTTTAATTAGGATATCTTGGGACAGTTCCCTCCCCCTGCTAAGGTTCCTGAAATAGCTCAAGAAGAGTGTCTCTTTGTAACAAGAATTTGAGGAGTAATTGTCTGCTAAAGTAGTTGAAGTCTATGGGACTTAAGTATAAAATCCAGTGATACAGCTTGTTATAATACAGAAGTTTTATGGGTGTCAAGGAGGAAAAAGTTTTCCTTTCCTCTTAGGTTCAGTGTCTGCAGGCCTGTGAATTCAAATAACAAAAGGCAGATTAACAGGAGAACAGGCACATAATTTTGGTTTTGTTTTGTTTTGTTTTTTGTTTTTGAGATGGAGTCTTACCCTGTCGCCAGGCTGGAGTGCAGTGGCACGATCTCAGGTCACTGCAACCTCTGCCTCACGGGTTCATGCGATTCCCTTGCCTCAACCTCCCAAGTAGCTAGAATTACAGGCGCCCACTACCATGCCCGGCTTATTTTTTGTATTTTACTAGAGATGGGGTTTCGTCATGTTGGCCAGGCTGGTCTCGAACTCCTGACCTCAGGTGATCCACCTGCCTCGGCCTCCAAAGTGCTGGGATTACAAGCATGAGCCACCACCGCGCTCAGTGGCACGTAGCGTTTATTATTATGTGTAGGGGAAGTAACGGAAGTGAAACTCAAAGACGTGGTTATACTGGAGACTTTGTACCCTTTTAACAGAGGAAAGAGGATTCGGGCTTCAAGGGATGACGATAAACTGTGGGAAAGTGACCAGGAAATAGATAGGGGAAGTGAACGGCTATTTTAATAAGGTCTGTTTATTTACACTCATCTTTTTTTTTTTTTTTTTTTTTTTTTGAGACGGAGCCTGGCTCTGCCGCCCAGGCTGGAGTGCAGTGGCCGGATCTCAGCTCACTGCAAGCTCCGCCTCCCGGGTTCAGGCCCGCCACCTCGCCCGGCTAGTTTTTTGTATTTCTTTTTAGTAGAGACGGGGTTTCACCGCATTAGCCAGGATGGTCTCGATCTCCTGACCTCGTGATCCGCCCGTCTTGGCCTCCCAAAGTGCTGGGATTACAGGCTTGAGCCACCGCGCCCGGCCTATTTACACTTATCTTGATGTCGACTTCCTGCCCTCAATGATAACAGTTGCTCTGCTCTCCCTGGTACAAAGACGGAGCTGGATGGCCCCACAATTTATATAGCTGCTCCTACCTGACACCGATGCAAGCTTCATTTCTTTTGTTTTTTGCCAAGGTTTTTTTTTTTTTTTTTTTTTTTTTTTTTTTTTTTTTTTTTTTTTTTTTTTTTTTTGAGACGCAGTCTCGCTCTGTCTCCCAGGCTGGAGTGCAGTGGTCGGATCTCAGCTCACTGCAAGCTCCGCCTCCCGGGTTCCCGCCATTCTCCTGCCTCAGCCTCCCGAGTAGCTGGGACTACAGGCGCCCGCCACCTCGCCCGGCTAGTTTTTTTTTTTTTCACTTTTTATTTCGAAATAATTATGGATTCACTGAACGTTGCAAAGAAACAGCATTTTCAGTGGGTCCCGTGGACCAATCCACTTCTTCCCATTGGTTGTATTTTCCATAACTGTATCAAAAGCCGGAAATTGACACTGGCAGAAAGAGTATGTATAGTTCAATGTCATTTCATCACATAGGTAGATCAGGGTGACCACAACCGCCGTCAAAGCTCTCCCTTGAGCAATGCCTTTATAGTCACACCTACACCCTCTTCTCCCTCCCATCCCTAATTCCTGGCAGACACTAATCTGTTCTCCATTAATTCTGTCCTTTCAAGAATGTTATATAAAGGGAGTTACACCTTCTGGGTCAAGATGGGCTTTTTCACTGAGCATACAGCCCTCAAGATCCATCCAAGTTGTTGGGTTTATCAAGAGTTTATTCCCTTTTGTTGCTGAGTAGTATTTCATGGTGTGGATGTACCAGCTTGTTTAACTGCTCACCTGTTGAAGGACATCTGGGCTCTTTCCAGTTTTCCGCTACTGCAAATAAAGCTGGCCGGGCGCAGTGGCTCAAGCCTGTAATCCCAGCACTTTGGGAGGCCAAGACGGGCGGATCACGAGGTCAAGAGATGGAGACTATCCTGGCTAACACGGTGAAACCCCGTCTCTACTACAAAAACACAAAAAAACTAGCCAGGCGAGGTGGCGGGCACCTGTAGTCCCAGCTACTCAGGAGGCTGAGGCAGGAGAATGGCATGAACCCGGGAGGCAGAGCTTGCAGTGAGCTAAGATCCGGCCACTGCACTCCAGCCTGGGCCACAGAGCGAGACTCCGTCTCAAAAAAAAAAAAAAAAAAGACACTATATTGTAGATATGTGTCCTTTATCAGTATTTTCTCTGTCTGTAGCCTGCATTTTTGTCCTCTTTGAGGGACTTTCACAGAGCAAAAGTTTTGATGAGGTCCCACTTATTTTTTTTTCTTTTGTGAATTGTGCTTTCGGCATTATGTCTAAGAACTATTCACTAGGTTACAGGTCCTGAAAACTTCCTACTACGTTTTTTTTTTTCTAAAAGTTTCATAGTTTTATTTTTTACATTTACAGCTACAATCCATTCTGATTTTTTTTTTTTTTTTTTTTTTTTGAGACGGAGTCTCACTCTGTCACCAGGCTGGAGTGCAGTGGCACTATCTCAGCTCACTGCAACCTCTGCCTCCTGGGTTCAAGTGATTCTCCTGCCTCAGCCTCCCGAGTAGCTGGGACTAAAGGTGTGCACCACCACGCCTGGCTAATTTTTGTATTTTTTGTAGAGACGGGGTTTCAACATGTTGGCCAGGCTGGTCTCGATCTCTTGACCTTGTGATCTGCCCACCTTGGCCTCCCAAAGTACTGGGATTACAGGCATGAGCCACCGCACCCAGCCCATTTTGAATTATTATAGAAAGTGTGAGGTTTAGGCCAGAGTTTTTTTTTCCCCCTATGGATTTCTAACTACTCCAGCATCATTTGTTGAAAAGACTCTCTTTTTGGTGGGGTGCAGTGACTCACGCTTATAATCCCAGCAATTTTGGAGACTGAGGTGGGCAGATCACCTAAGGTTGGGAGTTTGACGCCAGCTTGGCCAACACGGTGAAACCCCATCTCTACTAAAAATACAAAAATTAGCCAGGCGTGGTGGCGGTACCTGTAATCCCAGCTACTCGGGAGGCTGGGGCAGGAGCATCACTTGAACCTGGGAGGCAGAGGTTGCAGTGAGCTAAGATGGCGCCACTGCCCTCCAGCCTGGGCAACAAGAGCGAAACTCCATCTCAAAAACAAAAAAAGGAAAGAAAAGAAAATAATCTCTTTTAGGCCGGGCGCAGTGGCTCACGCCTGTAATCCCAGCATTTTGGGAGGCTGAGGTGGGCGGATCACGAGGTCAGGAGATTGAGACCATCCTGGCTAACATGGTGAAACCCCATCTCTACTAAAAATACAAAAAATTAGTCGGCCTTGGTGGCATGCACCTCTAGTCCCAGCTACACGAAAGGCTGAGGCAAGAGAATCGCTTGAACCCAGGAGGCGGAGGTTACAGTGAGCTGAGATCACGCCACTGCACTCTAGCCTGGGCAACAGAGTGAGACTGTCTCAAAAAAAAAGAAGAATCTCTTTTCGACATTGAACAGTTTTTGCACCTTTATCAAAAAACAATTGGTGGCTGGGCATGGTGGCTCATGCCTGTAATCCCAGCACTTTGGAGGCCAAGGCAGGCGGAGCACCTGAGGTCAGGAGTTCAAGACCAGCCTGGCCAACATGGCGAAACTCCATCTCTACTAAAAATAGAAAAAGTAGCTGGGTGTGGTGGCGCACGACTGTAGTCCCAGCTACTTGGGTGGTTGAGGCAGGACAGTCACTGGAACCCAGGAGGTGTAGGTTGCAGCGAGCCGAGCTCACACCACTGCACTCTAGCCTGGGTGACAGAGGGAGACTCCGTCTCAATACAAACAACCTACCTCCCATCCCGTACTCCCCCCCAAAAAAACCAATTGGCTGCACTAACATGGACTGTCTCTGAGCTCTCTATTCTGTGATCTCTGTGTCTGTCCCTCAGCTGGTACCACACGGTCTTGCCTGCTATAGCTACACAGTGAGCCTTAGTATCAGGTAGAGTGAGTCCTCCCACTGTCCGTTTTGTTTTGTTTTTTCTTTCCAAAATTGTTTTAGCTATTATAGTTTCCATGTCTTTCCACAGCAACTTTAGAATAGCTTTTTCTTTTTTTCTTTCTTTCTTTTTTTTTTCCTTTTGAGATGGAGTTTCGCTCTTTTTGCCCAGACTGAAGTGCAATGGCGTGATCTCGGCTCACCGCAACCTCCGCCTCCCGGGTTCAAGCGATTCTCCTGCCTCAGTCTTCTGAGTAGCTGGGATTACAGGTGCCCACTGCCACGCCCGGCTAATTTTTTGTGTTTTTAGTAGAGAGGGGTTTCGCCATGTTAGCCAGGCTGGTCTCAAACTCCTGACCTCAGGTGATCCACCCGCCTCGGCCTTCCAAAGTGCTGGGATTACAGGCATGAGCCACTTCACCTGGCAGAAAATCCTTGGTAGAATTTTGATAAGAAATGCATTAAACAAGGCCGGGCGCGGTGGCTCAAGCCTGTAATCCCAGCACTTTGGGAGGCCGAGGTGGGCGGATCACAAGGTCAGGAGATCGAGACCACAGTGAAACCCCGTCTCTACTAAAAATACAAAAATTTAGCCGGGCGCGGTGGCGGGCGCCTGTAGTCCCAGCTACTCAGGAGGCTGAGGCAGGAGAATGGCGTGAACCGAGGAGGCGGAAGGAGGCGGAGCTTGCAGTGAGCCGAGATCGCGCCACTGCACTCCAGCCTGGGCAACAGCGTGAAAAAAAAAAAAAAAAAAAAGAAATGCATTAAACATGTATATAGATCAATTTGGGAGGATCCAACATCTCTATTAAGTTATCTTCCAATCTATGAATATGTTTCTCCCCTCTCTAGATCTTTTTTTCAGTTCTTTCATCAGCATTTCATAGTGTTCATTATATAAATTTACATATTTTGTTAGAGTTATACCTGAACAATTTTTGAGCAATTGTAAGTGATATACATTTTAATTTCAGCCTCCACATGTTCATAGCTAGTACAGTTAGCCATCTATATCCATGGTTTCCACATCCACGGATTTAACCAGCCTTGGATTGAAGATATTCAGAAAATAAAATTGCATCTATACTGAACATGTACAGACTTATCTTGTCATTATTCCCTAAACAATACGGTATAATAACTATTTATAAGGCACTTACATTGTATTAGATATCCTAAGTAATCTAGAGGCCACTTAAAGTATACAGGAAGATATGTGTAGGTTATATACAAATACTATGCCACTTTACGTCAAGGATGTGAGCATTCGCAGATTTTGGCATCACATCCTGGAACCAGTCCTCCAATGGATACTGAAGGACTACCGCATACAGTTGATTTTCATGTCTTGTGGCCTTTTCTTTTTTTTTTGAGATGGAGTCTCGCTCTGTTGCCCAGGCTGGAGTGCAACGGCGCCATCTTAGCTCACTGCAACCTCCACCTTGCGGGTTCAAGCGATTCTCATATCTCATTCTCCCGAGTAGCTGGGATTATAGGCACTCACCACCATTTTTTGTAGAGACGGGGTATTTTTTGTAGAGACGAGCTTTCACCATGTTGGCCAGGCTGGTCTCAAACTCCTGACCTCAGGTGATCTGCCTGCCTTGGCTTCCCAAAGTGCTGGGATTACAGGCATGAGCCACCATCCCCAGCCTAACAGATGCATTTTTTAAATGCTGAAGATGGTTTAGGAGAAAAAGCGTTTTGCAACTTGTAAAAGAAAGAAAAGATTTTTAAAATTCTATTTTTAAAGTAAAGTATGTATTCAACATGGAGCTGGAAATAGCCAGTGCAATATGACACAAAAAGAAAAAGAAAAAGAAAGAAAAGAAAAGGAATACAGATTGGAAAGCAATAAATAAAACTGTCCCTGTTTGCAGATGATATGACTGTTCCCATGAATATCCCAAGGAGTCTACAAAAAAAACCCTCTAGAACTAATGTGTGTTCAGCAAGACTACAAGATAAAGGCCGGGTGTGGTGGCTCACGCCTGTAATCCCAGCATTTTGGAAGGCCAAGGCGGGCAGATCACCTGGGCAGTACTCCAGCCTGGGCAACGAGAGCCAAACTCCATCTCAAAAATAAATAAATAAATAGACCAGGTGCAGTGGCTCATGCCTGTAATCCCAGCACTGTGGGATGCCGAGGTGGGAAGATTACTTGACGTCTGGGGTTTGAGGCCAGCCTGGCCAACGTGGTGAAACCCCATCTCTACTGAAAATACAAAAATTAGCCGAGCGTGGTGGCGCATGCCTGTAATCTCAGCTGCTCGGGAGGCTGAGGCAGGAGAATCACTTGAACCTGGGAGGTGGAGGTTGCAGTGAGCCAAGATCAGGCCACTGCACTCCAGCCTGGGTGATGGAGCGAGACTCTGTCTCAAAAAAAAAAAAAAAAAAAAAAAAGTAAAATAAAATAATTAAAAATACATCTGTTAAACATTTACTGAGCATGTACTCTGTGTACACCTCTATGCTGAGAGCTGAGGGGTGGCAGTGAATGATCCTCAGTTCATTTTGAAACAGCTCCTACTCCAGAAAGAAAAACAGACAGGGAAACACACGATAGCCCTCCCAGGAAATACCGACCCCCAAGACAGTGCATATAGGCTCCAGGTAGAGGCACCATGACTGCTCAAAGCAGCCTGTGCTCCCTCCTCTTTCCCGGTGGGTGGGGCAAGGGGTGGTGGGAAGATGGGCAGGGGACCTGCTGAGTGACCCGGCCATTTCTGCCACCTCTACCGGCGGCAGCTCTTGCACACAAGCAAATGGATTACATGGTCTTGGAGGCCCAAAGCCTTATTTGTTTGGGGTTCTTCAAATAGTGTAATTTAAAAAAATGAAGAGAGGAAAACTCAGTTCCGTCTTGGGGGATTTTTAAGTCCTTCTTCTGAGTAGGGCAAGAGACAGAAATATGTAGTGAAGGTCTCGTGTCTAAATCAGGCAGCTGGCAGAAGCTGAGCTATTGTCGTCTCTTCACGGTGCTGAGTCAAAAATACCTCTGTGCTTAGAGGCTAGAAAAACCCGGTTCATTCCCACGCAGACGTGCCTGTGCTTTCCCGCCCTGCTCCGGGCAGACACGCCATGGCCCCGGGGTCCTCCCGGCCTTGCTTCCTATGGCTAGTGTCAGTCAGAAGAAAGACGAGTGCGGACTGGGATGTCCGGGCTCTCTGTTTCTCCACAGAAATGTGTACCAGGGTTCTAAGGCTCTATGGCTTAGGAACTCAATTTCTCCAGAAGTTAAGATCGCTGCCCTAAGAAGAAAATATTCCTGACATGTCCAGCCCATGGAATGCACCCATTTATTCACTCTTAGTCGAACAGCCTTGCTGTAGATCCATGGAGCGTCCCACTCTGACGTGTCCCACATGCATGGTGTGGTAGGAAAGCCTTCATATATTCTTTTTTTTTTTTTTGGAGACAGAGTCTCACTCTGTCACCCAGGCTGGAGTGCAATGGCGTGATCCCCACTCACTGCACCTCAGCCTCCCAGGTTCAAATGATTCTCCTGCCTCAGCCTCCCGAGTAGCTGGGAGATTACAGGCATGTGCCACCACACTCAGCTAATTTTGTATTTTTAGTAGAGCCGGGGTTTCACCATGTTGGCCAGGCTGGTCTCGAAGTCAGATGATCCGCCCGCCTCGGCCTCCCAAAGTGCTGGGATTACAGACGTGGGCCACTGTGCCTGGCCAGCCTTCATGAATTCTGATAGGCTGGGGGAGACATGGGACCAGTGAGCCAGGAGTCCCCAGGCCACCAGGCAAACCTGGTGTCACCCCCAGTCATTGGATGGTTTCTCTTTCTCTGTGTCTGTTCAGTGATTTCCATTCCAATGGTTACTCTGTGTTGCCCCCAGAAGCCTCAAAGCTTAGTGTGGCTGTCCTCTATACACATGGCTGTCCTCTACGCGCATGGCTGACCTCTACGTGCATGGCTGTCCTCTACGCGCATGGCTGTCCTCTGTGTGCATGACCGTCCTGTCCTCTGTACACATCATGTCCATGCCTGCACTTTGTGCTTCTCACAGCCTCTTCCTTCTGGGTCCCAGGTCCTTGCTCTCCTTCTGGGGTTAGATGTCAATTGTTTATTTGGTCTTATCGTTGCCCCATCAACGTCTGCACATCAAGGCCTCCTACCAAAAAAGTGAGGGAGAATAAAATAGTCTTTTGTTCTCATTTGTTTCCTTCTCTGAACGTAAACTCACTATATTAAGAGAGTCCTTGCAATATGTGTAAGGCATTAATTCTTGGAGTGTATCTCACTGACCTCAGAGAGGGCTCGGAAGGGAAAGCATGGCCGAGATGGGCTCTTTCCTCCCCCTGTTGTACGCTAGGAACCAGGAGGCCAGGAGCACAGCAGGTCCTAAGCTGCCAGATAGTCCAGGGATGGTGAGTTTTCAGCATCATTGGGAGTAGGCCCAGAACTTCTAAGGTTTCAACCAAGCCAGAAGCAGCTGCTCCTGGCACATTCCCAGGAGAAGAGCCAGATGCAATCTTCTCACTTCGGTCACACTTTGGGGTGATGGCTGTGCCCTTATTTACCTATTCTTGCTCAGGCCAAGCCCACTCTTCTCAACGCTGGGCCCAGACGTCTGCAACTGCATTTCCCAGACACTCTCGCCACCTGAGTTCCTTTTAGATTCCGCCAGTGGGAGGTGCTGGGGAAAGACCAGACGGTGGAAGGAGAAAAAAAAGGACATCTCTTCCTGATTTCAGCAATGATGGCACCCCTCCAACAAGTGCAGGAGGTTCCAGCTCCCCACTTCTCAGGCTCTTCAACACTGGCCCAAGGGCGCCTCTTAGAGTCCTCAGCACCAGCCCCATGGTGACCCATCTGCCCAAGTTCCCAGGCGCTAGTAATGCTAATTCTTCCTTTTTGTTCTCCCAGCCCTAGGGGGGCTAGCTCCTTCCTGCAGTTGCTCATTTTTGGGTTACCTCAACATCTGCTTCATTCTTTCAGCCTTCTAGCCACGGGACCAAAAATCTCCTTTTGTTTGAAATGCCTGGTGTGGTTTTTCCTTCTTGGACCCTAACTGATACAGTCCTTGGAATTAGAACTAGAGTTTATGTACCACCTTCTGGAACACATGTGGTTTTCCAGTGAATCCAAAGTACTTACCACTCCCTGCTCATTGGGAATCAATGTGATTGGGAATCAATGCGATGTTCTGTGGGATGTCAGAAGGCTTAAAGTTTCCGCAGGTAAGATTACGGCAGAAAGAAGGGTATGCAGCATAGCCCTGAGGCTAGACAAACAAAGGGGCATTGCTATCTCTGAAATAACTCCTTCTAGACTGGACCCTGGTGGCTACAAGTATCTTTATTTATTGACTTATTTTTATAGAGACAGCGTTTCACTATGTTGTCCAGGCTAGTCTCACTCCTGACCTCAAGCAATCCTCCTGCCTCAACCTCCCAAAGTGCTGGGATTACAGGTGTGAGCCACCATGCTAGGCCCAACATCTTTTGGGTTTTTTTGTTTTGTTTTGTTTTTGTTTTTTTAGATGGAATTTCACTCTTTCGCCCAGGCTGCAGTACAGTGGCACGATCTTGGCTCACTGCAACCTCGGCCTCCTGGGTTCAAGCGATTCTCTTGCCTCAGCCTCTCAAGTTGCTGGGATTACAGGCATGGGCCACCATGCCTGGCTAATTTTTGTATTTTTAGTACAGATGGCGTTTTGCCATGTTGGCCAGGCTGGTCTCGAATTCCCGACCTCAGGTGATACACCCGCCTCAGCCTCCCAAAGTGCTGAGATTACAGGCATGAGCCACTGCACCCGGCCTCGGCCCAACATCTTTAATCACGAAAATCTGAGAGTGAGCTACATTTAGTGTGCATGAAGGAACCATATTTTTCCTACCTTCCATCTCAAGTCCCTCACTGAGGCTGTAAAACAACAGGAGATCTTGTAAAAAGCTTAAATCTCTAGATTCAGGGAAGAGAACAAGATTGCTTTAAAAATAATGCTGGACAAACAAACTGTGGCATATTGTTCAATGTGTATTGAATGGCATAGTATTCTGTGCATCAGAGAAAAAGAATGAACTATAGTTGCACGTAAGCAAAGGGATGAATTTCCTGGACATAATGTCAAACAAAAGAGACCAGACCCAAAGGAGTATACACTGTAGGAGTCGATTTGAACGTCCATGAATTCAACCGCAGGCAAAATTATACCACAGTGATAGAAGTCAAAATAATGGGTATCTTTTGAGGGGGGATTAGGAACTGGGAGAAAGCACAAGAGAACCTGCTGAGCTGCTAGAAATATTCCACATTTTAAATTGGATGATGGTTACATGGATGCATACTAATGTAAGAACTGGTCAAGCTGTACACTTGAGATGTGTGAATCCTAAATGTGTATGTCCTCTCTCAATAAAAAAGCAATATAAAATATTTGGTTACAGAGTAGCCATTTAGAGAGTATTTGCAGAATAAATATGTGACTTGAGCTCTCAAACTCTGTTGCATTTATTTCATTGGTAGTACTAGTTTGTTTGTTTGTTTGTTTTTTGAGACGGAGTCTGGCTCTGTCGCCCAGGCTGGAGTGCAGTGGCGCGATCTCGGCTCACTGCAAGCTCCGCCTCCCAGGTTCACGCCATTCTCCTGCCTCAGCCTCCTGAGTAGCTGGGACTGCAGGCGCCCGCCACCTCGCCCGGCTAGTTTTTTGTATTTTTTAGTAGAGACGGGGTTTCACCGTGTTAGCCAGCATGGTCTCGATCTCCTGACCTTGTGATCCGCCCGCGTCGGCCTCCCAAAGTGCTGGGATTACAGGCTTGAGCCACTGCGCCCAGCTGCTAGTAAAGTTTAGAACTTTTTAAATGTTAAATTCTATACCCAAGTGACATACAAAGTTTAAAACACATCTTCTCAGGCTGGGCGCAGTGGCTAATGCCTGCAATCCCAACACTTTGGGAGGCCAAGGTGGGAGGACTGCTTGAGCCTAGGAGTTTGGAGACCAGTCTGGACAACATAAGGAGACCCCATTTTCTACAAAAAATACAAAAAGTAGCTGGGTGTGGTCATGTGTACCTGTGATCTCAGCTATTTGGGAGGCTGAGACAGGAGGATTGCTTGAGCCAAGGAGGTCAAGGGGGGTGCAGTGAGCCATGATCGTGCTGCCACGGCACTCCAGCCACATTCCAGCCTGGGCAACAAAGCAAAGCCCTGTCTCAAAAAAAAAAAAAAAAGAAAAGAAACAGAAAACCTCCTCAGAGTAATATGGCTTAACAAACAAAACAGTGGAGGGCTTATTTGTTTATTTAAACTACTTTACACCTCTGAAATATTCAACCCATGTAGGCATCTGTATATACAAAGATTTCTTTTAATCAGATCAGTGCTGATCATACCTTTGAAGTGCCCAAGTGGACACAGTGATGGAGGACACACAGGAGACACGGGCCATCTCCAGAGTCTCTCTGGGCCTGCCTTTTGTGGAGGGGAGAGCACAGATGCAGACCAAGGCCAGACTCACTTCAAGTTGAGAAATGGGACAAATGAGACACATAAAATCGACATCACCCACCAACATCCTGTCTGAAACCTTACCTCATTCCTACTGGTTAGCAAATGCCTTTAGCTCACTGACTGCTCACAAAAGGAGCAAATCCAGAAGAATGTGTATGCCCAGTATACAGGCTAACTTCATGCTGATCTCAACATTCGAATGCCCACGAGGCTGTTACTGAGCATTTTCACCACGCCAATCTGATAAGGTTTATAATGTATAGATTTACTGGTATTTAAATCTCATAACATCCCTATGAGGCAGGAATGCTATAATCCTCCTTTTACAGATGATAAGCCTGAGTCACTGACGTAACTTGTTCATAGGTATTCACTGTCAGGGCTGGGATCTGAATCTATGCAGGCTGATTCCCCAGTGGACTCTCAACCATTACTACATATTCTTCTTTTTTTTTTTTTTTTTTGAGACGGAATTTCGCTCTTGTTGCCCAGGCTGGAGTGCAATGGTGCAATCTCGGCTCACCGCTACCTCTGCCTCCCAGTTCAAGCAATTCGCCTGCCTCAGCCTCCCGAGTAGCTGGAATTACAGACATGCACCACCATGCCCGGATAATTTTGTATTTTTAGTAGAGATGGGGTTTCTCCACGTTGAGGCTGGTCTCGAACTCCTGACCTCAGGTGATCCGCCTGCCTCAGCCTCCCAAAGTGCTGGGATTACAGGCGTGAGTCACCGCGCCCAGCCACTACTACATAACCATTCAAGATAAGAAATGATAAAAGTTGTACATGAGGGAGGCAGACAATTTGTTCTGGGGTATTCGGATGAGTGGTACAGCTACGTCACAGCCAATTGGAGTGACATTTAAGGATCATGCAGAGGCCTTGAGCCACCCAGCTTCTCTGCAGTTCTCCTTTCCCAAGTATATTATCTGCCCACTGCTTGCTGGTTTCCTTCCTTATTTATTCAGTTGGGCTACAAATAATTGTATGCCTATTACATACCAGGTTTCTGTATTATGTACAGGAAATGAGAAGATAAATAAGAGACAGCCTCTTCCATATTTATGGCATACACTGCCCTCAGTTTAGTTTCTTTCTCCTGTTCAAAATTTCATTCTGTTTATTTTTGCATCAGTTCAGGCTGTTGCTTACGTGAGGTAACCTCAAAGTGACTTTTTGAAAGTCCTGACCCTTTGCCTTTCAACATCATTTAAGAACAGCAACAGCATCTGGATCTCTCAGTAAAATGCCTTTTCAACAGCTCAAAGCCAGGCTTGTTTTTGTTTTAATTTGGGAATGTTTCAAGTGAAACTTAGTTCCATCATTTAATTCCTGGCAGCCCAATAACCAGGGAGCAGTAACTCCCTTATCTGTGGGCTGTTTAATGACTATCTAGTACCACCCTGGGAGCAATAGACTAAGGCCTTCTTCCAGATGCCATGTTTTAAGGCTTTCAGCTGGAAAGACCATCACTCTGTAACATTTATTCTGATTATTTTAAGTCAGGATTTGGCCGCCTTATTCAGAAACAAACCAAAAAACCTGGCCCCTGACTTTCTGCCTCCTGCACTTCTGGCTCTAGGCCATATGAGCATCTAATTTCTAGTTTTTCAGACAGAGGTTAGAAACTGGTAACCGTGGCCTCAACAGCAGATAAGCACATCAAGTCTGTGACAGGAATTAGGAAGACTGCTAGAGTATTATTTTTAAAGTCATCTCTTGTTCCACAAAGCATAGTTGTCTCTTCCTTTTTGTCCTCCTTGCCCATTCTCTTTGAGAAGTCCAGGTCTGAGAGGCACCAGACACTCAATCGACTAGGGTTTTGCTGCCTATAGGTAATTATGCTAAAAGTCTGCAGTAGTAGATCTTATGCTGGCATAATTATGCATTCGAGAGCAGAAGGTTTTTGCTGGAAAGCTTCACTGTTAGATATGATTTGCATTTTTTACTAGATACTTGTCTTTGGTCTTTGAGGACAGACATATTAAGGATTCCTTTGTGCAACAACACAAAAGCAAAACACAAAACAGCCCATATGTGAGCATGAGGCCGTTTTTTAATACAAGAAAGACATTGCTCTAGAACAGGGTTCGCCTTTGCTTCAGGGCCTAACAGTTTATTTTGGAGCCATAAGGGTAAGGAAGCAGGTCAGAAATGACTTTTAGTGTAACCCTATCTGTAATTAAAAATAAATGCTGTCTTCTCTCTAGCACTCGAGGAGTTTGAGGAAAACTAGGTGTTACTGTTGACTCCAGACTGCAGTTACAGGTCTGAGTAAAGAACAAGGTGCATAAGAAATGGAATCTGTCTTGGAGGACATCAGAAGATACAAGGGCTTGGTTTTACTACCAAGGCTGCGCTCAAGGCCCCGGCTTTAAGAGATCCTCCCACCACAGATTTCCAAAGTGCTGGGATTGTAGGTGTGATTCTTGGCACCCAGACTTTGCTGCCTTTCTTACATGATCCAAGCCCAGAACCAAAACTCAGGCACTGCATAGATGGCCAGTTTGGCAAACTACTGACCTAGCTTGTTGCCAATTGTTGATTGAGCTTCCCATAACTCCATTTCTGTTCCTCTGTATAGAGCCACCTTCTATTCCCATCATGAGCCTTTAGGTCTCCATTTGCATGTTGCAAATACTGTGTGCCGTGTAGGTAGCTCATTCAGGGCATTGCTCTAAACTACAAAAAAAGGTTCCCTTGAGGAGTGGCTGTCAATTTGTGTTGCTGTATTGGTTGTTGATGAAAATAATAAAATGATTGATTACATAAAAAAAAAAAAAAAAAAATGCTGTCATAAGATCAAATGTTATCAAAAATCAGTATTTTAAATTAAATTTACCCCGAAGTTTCTTTCAAAAAAAATCTGTAATGTTCTTTTTGAGTGACGCTTTTGCCCTGCTAGAGCTGAAGAATGTGATCAATCGGCTTGTTGAATAATCCTGCACAGTAGGCATTCCGCTGAAGCCAACTCTAGCTGGGGGCTCGGGAGCGAAAGACACAGATGGGGCCCGGCCGCCCCTCGAATCGGATGGGCGCGCCCGTTCCCGGTGCATCAAAAGGCTGGCCCGGCCAGGGGAGAGCGGCTGGCACCGAACCCCACGCACCTCCCCGCGGGCGGGGCCGGGCAGTCGTCGGCTCGATTTAAAGCTGGTCTCGAAGGTTGCGGCCGGTCAGGCGAGGCGAGGCAACGTGAGCGAGGGTGCTTAGGGAGAACAGCCGCGGGCAGCTCAATGCTGGGTGGCCAACGCGCTACAGCGCCCGGCAGCAACCCAGCCGACAACCCGACCCGGATCCCGAGCTGCGTAGCGGACAATACTGCGCGCCCGTCCCGGACTACGACTCCCGGCGGGCTCTGCGACCGCTCCGGGGCGGCCCAGCGTGCACTGCGCCGGCCAGCTTGACAGCCAGGCGCCCCAGTCGGCTAGCTCTGCGCCCGGCCAGGGACGCTGGCCTTCTCGCGGTTTTCCCCCGATGTCTCTCTTTACTCCAACTGCCTGAAACTCGGCCCCACGAATGGCAGGCAGCGTCCAAAATTCAACCCCGTAGAGCCAGCACCAGCCAATAAGGCGCACGGATAGAGGCCACGTGACAGCAGTGGGCCGGCCCTCCGGCTGAGCCCAGATCTCTATGGTTTCCGCGGCTCGCTAGAGGGAGTGTGGTCCACTGGAGGACTCCCTACATTCTTCCTCCATTACCTCACTGCCTCCGGTGGCTGCTGGGATACCGGAGGACTCGGGTCCCGGCTCGACTCAGTCCTCCAGCCGCCCGGGGAATACCTCTAGTTCTTCCCGGCCGCCGCCGCCGCCCCGCCGCTTCCTCCTCCGCCAGCCGGCCTCCTTCGCCCCGCCCCGTCCGCGCCGCGCGTCCGGCCCGCCCGCGGGCCAGCTTCTCTCGGGAGCCCCCACCCAGGCGCATGGCTCCATGAAGCAGAAGGAGGAGGCAGAGCACGAGAGGTCCCGTCCGCCCCAGCCGCGTCTGGGCCAGGAGAAAAGGTGGGAAACTCAGGCTGCGCCGCGCCCTCCTCCTCCCCGCTGCCGGGCCCGGCCTCCCTCGGGCCGCCGCCGCCTTGCCCGCCGGGCCTGTTCTCGCCGGGTCGGGCGGCGGGGCCGGGAGGAGACCCCGCGGTCCTGGGGCGAGGGTCCCGGGGCAGCGTGGGGGAGGGGTCCCGGGCGGCGGGGGGGCCTCAGGCCCTGTCCCAGCGGAGGGCAGGGGGTCGGGAGGCACTGCCGGGGAGGGGCGGGCGGCGCCGTGCCCCGGGCCGCGAGGCTCGGCTCCCGCTCCTGGTCCTTGTCTGCACTCCCTCCAGGAAGCAGACTCGCTCGTTGTAAAGTTTGGTGGTCTCCGGCGCCGCCTGGTGGCCCCCACCCACCGTCCCGCCGCCCCCTCCCCCGCCCGGCGTCTGGATTCCACCCCCGCGGCTCGGCCCAAGCTGCTCTACCCGTCGCTCCATCGTCTCCCCAACTCCCCAGCGCCCCGGACCCTCTTTCCTCATACCCTCGTTTTTCACCTTTCACCCTCTCCCTCGGCCTGCTTTTCCCCTCCCTGCTCTGGCCTGTCGTTTTCTTAACACTCTTCACACGCGCGCTTCCTCCTCCTCCTCTTCTCTTTTTCCCACCCCTACCCTTGGGCCCTCCTTCCTTAACCTGCGCTGGACCCCTGTTCCGTGATCCGTCCACCTGACACGCTGGGTTTCATGCCTCTCTCTTTCCCAGGCTGTGGGTTGTGCCCTTCACTCTTTGCCCTCCTCCATTCCCTGTCCTGATCTGAACTCCTCTCCTTGCCACGGTCCCTCACCCTTATCCCTCTGGGCCTTATCCTCTTTCACTGCCCTCTCCTAGGATAGAGTGGGTGGGGCCTCTCCCACCCACAGGAGATGTAAACAGTCTCCTGTTTACTCACATCTTTGGGAGTAGCTCCATTCTCTACTAGTGGGGAGAGTTGGTGAAGCGATCAGGAAGAGATTTCTTCGAGACTGACAGTAAGGATGAATGACTCCTAGCAACAGTGACCCTCTCCTCCCGGCAAAGCAAGATGGCCTGCCCTCAGGTCCCTGCCTCCGGCGTGCTGTCCAGTGATTCTTCAGTGCTGTCTTTGCAGAGGATTGGGGAATTATTTATCTGTGTTCTGAAACCGGCGGCGAGCCTTTAAATGGTCTCTCCTGGCTTGAGAGCAACTTTTGCTCTGCATCGGTGGTGGGGAAGTTTTAATGCTCGAGTTCAATAAATCAAACCTTTGATTCTCACCATCCTCCCCTCTTGCTGATGACGCTAAGGATGAGATGATTCAGGGCATGGGACTGCACTGCTGCCTCAGATTTAGAGTTTGAAAGGTTTTGAAATAAGGAGAGCCTGTTCTCTAGCTATTTGCTGTGCCCGCCCCGAAATTGCTCTGTGGAGTTGTGGTTTTTCAGAAACCGTATGTATCTTACCTCTGCCCTACCTGGGTGTTTGTTCACTGCACCTGCCATTTCCGTCTTAGGTACAGGAAGAAGGAATGGAATCCGAAGGAAGAAAATTCATTCCAGAGACAAAATAGCTCCCCTCCTCTGTTGTAGCTGTTCCTCTGGCAATACAAACTTTCTGCTTTCAGTGAGTATTATCTTGGACATATTTAGAAAAGAGCGTCATTGTAGTTTTTGGTTTTAGGCATGTGCTAGGATTTTGGGATGTAGGTGTATTTTGTTCATTCGTATTTTTCTACTTCCGTGAGGGGATCCTAATGTTGATGAAGTTTTTCCACTGATTCCCTTTTAAAATAATTTAAATATGCAAGTTTGTGTTCTGTACCCCCATTAGAGTGAGCTAGGTGGTGGCGTGGCATGATCTTTCCTTTATATTTCTAGTGTGTAAGGTCTGGCTCCCTACCCTTCCCAAATTCGTTTCTCAATATGACCAAAAAGGTTGTCTTAACTTTTAGGGTAATTAACTCAGAGGTTAATGCAGTTCCTGATCAAAGTCAGTTATTGGTTCTCTTTTCTATAGTTTGAGTCCTCAAAGACTTTTGGAACATTTTGTCCTAAATTCGCAATAGTGATGATATTTCCCTGAAAATCCCATCACAGATTTGAAAATAATTAAAATTTTTCACTGTAAACTTGAAACAAAGTTCTGGGGAAAAATTATGACGGCTGTGTCCTCTTAAGTTGATTCATGATAGTATGCTAACACTTAGGAGAGCGTTTTCAGAGTGCTTCACTTCTCGGTGAAGCCCCCCAGCCCCTCTGAGAGATGTAGGGGACAAATGTTTTTATTTTACAAATGAAAGAACTGAGGCCCAGAAAAATCTGGCACCTTGCTACAGGTCACATAGAAAACAGGGGAGGTGAAAAAAGTTTTGACTCCTAGATACATGTTTTTCTTTAAGCTAAGTTGAAATGAAAATGTATAGTTCTGGCCAGGCGCAGTGGCTCACACCTGTAATCCCAGCACTTTGGGAAGCTGAGTTGGGTGGATAACGAGGTCAAGAGATCAAGACCATCCTGGCCAACATGGGGAAACCCTGTCTCTACTGAAAATACAAAAATTAGCTGGGCGTGGTGGCACGTACCTGTAGTCCCAGCTACTCGGGAGGCTGAGGCAGGAGAATCACTTGAACCTGGGAAGTGGAAGTTGCAGTGAGCCGAGGTCATGACACTGTACTCCAGCCTGGCGACAGAGCGAGACTTCGTCTTTTAAAAAGAAAAAAAAAGGGTTCTTTATGTTTTTAAAAATCTATAAAGCTTAAAAACAATTGTTGCCAGGCATGGTAGCATGCATCTGGAGCCCCAGCAACTTGAGAAGCTGAGGCAGGAGGATCGCTTGAGCCCTGTAAATAGCCACTTCAGCCTGGACAACATAGCAAGACTTCATCTCTTTTTTTTTTTTTTTTTTTTTTAAAAAGTCCGGGCACAGTCGCTCATGCCTGTAAATCCCAAAACTGGGAAGCCAACGCAGGAGGATTACTTGAAGCCAGAAGTTCAAAACCAGCTTGGTCCACATAACGAGACCCCATCTCTACAAAAGGAAAAATTTTTTAAAATTAGCCGAGTGTGGTGGTGCATGGCAGTGGTCCCAGCTATTTGGGAGGCTGAGGCAGGAGGATCTCTTGAGCACAGAAGTTCAAGGCTACAGTGAGCCGTGATTGCACCACTGCACTCCAGCCTGGACCACAGAGGGAGACCCTGTCTCCAAAACAAAAAGGAACAATTATATAGGTAGGTCTGTGATTTGTGGGGGAAAATTTTCACACACCAAATGTTTTGGGTGTGTGTATGCTGGGGGTTTCAAAAATAAATGATTATTTGGTATGGTTACCAGAATGTATGTGGGTTTTTCTGACTGTTTCCTGGAATAGTTCCATAAGTAGGACAGAATTATAGCTCAGGTGCCATTTCAGTACCCATAATATAATTATTAAATTGAATTTCAACTCAACTCTGTGTCACAAAGGAAACAACAGCTTGTTCCCTTTTGTGGAAAGCTTGATTTGAGCAAACATCTGAATGCTAAATGATAACAGAAGAAAATGCAGAGACCCCATTTTTCTTGGCCTTTTTCCCACCTCTCAAATCTTCATGAGGTCATGCCCTCGAATAAGCTGTTTTGAGACATGTCTTCAGAAGGTGAATCTAGATTTTTTCCCCCCACCTTTAGGCTTTTCTAGATACTTTAATCTGATGGTTGTGTAAACCTAACTACTTTGACAACAGTTTTTTAAATTGGTATTCAATATCTATCAAGATGTCTACAATAATAGCATATTTAGCAAATTTAGTCTCTTTTTTAGTGTATATCTGTAAGCTTAAATGAGGGCTCTAGTGGAATAAAACTGTACAACTCTCAAGGCAGCAAAGTATTTTCCTCTGTGTTTTCTGGCATCTCAGAATGAAAAGAAGCAGTGGATGATTAATTAGAAGCCATTGCTCTCCAAAGAAGGAAACTATCAAGGTCATGAGAGTCATAATCCCACGTTAATAATACGATCTTTTAGATTACAAGGTCATTCTTAATGGAATTGTATTATGAGGGTGTTATTTCTCTAGAAATTGTAAGCACTCAGAACTGTGTTCTTTTTATAACCGACACTACTTTTATCCGTGGGGTAGGGTAGTATTGGTAACAGCAGACACTTACTAGATAGTAGTTATGTGCCACAGAACTGCCAGGTGGTTTTTGTGTCTTTCACAGCTCACAAATAAACCTCTGGGGTAGCAGGAGCCCAAGTCCACAGAGATGTGAAAACTTGCCTGAGTTGTGTAGCTGGTACGTGACAAGTCAGACTTGGGATCTGAGCTGAGATTGTAACCTCAGAATGTAGGCTCTGTCCCCTGAAGAGGGGAGCTGCTCTGGAAAATGTGAGTTATTGTTTTCAGTGGACTCAGTAGCCTTGGAAGGGACCTGCAGTGAGAGAGGAAGGTCCTTTTGCCCAGCCAGACACGTGAGTGAGGGCATCATCACATCTTCATGTCAACAGCAGTCTCAATACCTGGTTTGTAAATACTAGCAGTGTATGAGAAATGGTTTGTATTAATCCCTGAAACCACAAATGGCCACCCAGGCAAATAAACTCTCCAGTGGGTAGTTCTGAAAGTGCTCCGTCATTCAAAAAGGAACAAATAGTTCTTCCCAACCACAGTTCAGATCGTCTGATCTATCAAAAGAAAGCCTTGAACCACCTAGAAGTGGCACCCAAAACCAGTTCCAGAACTGACAGCTACCCTTAAGGACGACAGCTGCCAGCGTACATTGGACCAAGAAGTGAATTTAGGTGATAGTTGACCTAATTTTTAAAATGAATTATCCACAGTGGCTATCCATTTTGCTATGGATAATTATTAAACTATCCCTTGGTTTAGGCTGAATAGAATGGAGATTGTTGATAAGAATAGGCCCTTATAATTCAGTCATCCGCAGGTTCTGCGATACTCCACTGTCAGCAGGCAAACTTAAATTACTGGATGTGTAGATAAGATTGTTGGTGACGATCAGCAGTGTGTGTGTGTGTGTGTGTGTGTGTATGTATGTGTGTGTGTACTGTATGTAGGGCACCATGTTAGGTGCCGTGAAAGATGAAACAGATGCCCCGCAGCTTCTCAGGCTCAGGGTGATGCTGAGTTCAGTGCTGGGTTTTCAGTTGTAAGCTGCTCCAAATAGCAGTTCAGGTATAATGAAGTTCAGGGCCCCCTTGAGTGTGTACATCAGGTGGAGAGGAGAGAACGTCCTGCAAGCACAGGTCAGATGAGGACACCGCAGCATAACCGAGAAAGGCTGGTGACTTTAAGCACTGAGGACACACTTTATTTGACACCTGCAAGGTTAGGTCTTAAGAGGTGGTAAAACAGTGGTTCCTGTGATTTCTGCCAGCTTTTTGTTGAAGCATGAGTATTGTTTCCATCTAGTGGAAACCTAGTTTTAACTAGCTTATTCTTATTGGTGGTCCTAATGGATGACCAGGAAGAAAAGGGGATCACTACTGTGGACTCTCATCATGGCCCTTGAGCTGAGCTTTGTACGGGTAAGCAGCTGAAGTCCTGAAAGGGTCTTGGATATATATTCTTTTATAAAGCAAGAGTTTTTACACCTGATTTCAAACTTTTTTTGTCTTTTTCCTTCCGTTTTTGTGGAGAATGGGGTCTTATTATGTTGCCCAGGCAGGTCTCAAACTCCGGGGCTCAAGCTGTCCACCCGTCTCTGCCTCCCTAAGTGTAGGGATTACAGGCGTGAGCTCCTGCGCCTGGCTTCTCTTATTTCAGATGAACCAGCTTCACGGTAATTTGTACTATGCTCACAGTACCGTCCTTGGTCGTTTTCATAAAGTTTGGCAGGGAAGTTTGGCGGGCACAGATTTAGAAGAGGTGGAGCATGGCATTCAGTGGAGCTTTGTTTTTAGCTGACCAGACAGTCTGATCTATTAGAACGCTATTGGTTTGAAGTACCTTACCCTGTACTCAGAAAGCCGGGCTGCTGGAGGACCAGGTGTCTCTTGATCATTGCAGGGCAGTGCTGAGAGCCGAGTCGGGAACTACTTAGTTGTGATGAGACACCTACATTGTTGGAATAGGACTAGAGAATCTCAAACCTAAAGAGAACATTTTGATGAAATTCATTGATAGTGGTTGAGGTTTAAGAAGCCTTTGTTTATTACCAGCAGCTTGGTTTACTTTACGTTCTTTGCCTATAGTTGTTATATATTAGGCTATTTTTGCATTGCTATAAATACCTGAGACTGGTAACTTATTTTTAAAAAGAGGTTTAGGCCGGGCGCGGTGGCTCACGCCTGTAATCCCAGCACTTTGGGAGGCCGAGACGGGCGGATCACAAGGTCAGGAGATCGCGACCATCCTGGCTAACACGGTGAAACCCCGTCTCTACTAAAAAATACAAAAAAAAAAAAAAAAAAAACTAGCCGGGCGAGGTGGCGGCGCCTGTAGTCCCAGCTACTCGGGAGGCTGAGGCAGGAGAATGGCGAGAACCCGGGAGGCGGAGCTTGCAGTGAGCCGAGATCGGCCACTGCACTCCAGCCTGGGCGACAGAGCCAGACTCCGTCTCAAAAAAATAAAAAAATAAAAATAAAAAAAATAAAAAGAGGTTTAATTGGCTCAGGGTTCTGCAGGCTGTACAGAGAGCGTGGCAGCATCTGCTTCTGGGGAGGCCTTGGAGCTTTTACTCATGGCGGAAGGCAAAGCGGGAGCGGGCACGTAAATAACAAATGCAGGAGCAAGAGAGAGTTGCGGGGAGGCGCCACACACTTTTAAATGACCAGGTCTTGAGAGAAGGCACTCGCTGTCATCACTCTCAGGAGTACAGCACCAAAGGTTGGTCCTAAACCATTCGTGGAAATCCACCCGTGATCCAGTCAGCTCCCACCAGGCCCTACAGCTGACAATGGCGATTACAATTCAGCATGAGACTTGGGCAGCGACAAATACGCAAACTATATCAAGTTAATATTTGCTTTTTGTTGGCAGATAAGTAGAAGATTGGCCCCCTCAAAAACCCGCCTTAAATAATTGTGTAGAAGGATGGGAGGCGGAGAGAGTAGGTGATGCACAGAGGTATAGATGAAGTAAGATTGGCCATAGGTTGGACATTTTTCAATGTTGGGCTCATTATACTATTTGTGGAGTATACTGTTTTCTCCACTTTGTTCATGTTTGAAATTTCCCATAGATTTGAATTTATGGAATAAGCTTTATAAGAAATGCCTTCTAATATATTTTTGATGCAGAAAATATTAACTCTGCTCTTGGTCACTAAGACTCAACTGAGACTGTCAGTTGAATTGGTTACTTAGTGGCCTCCAGAGAAATGCTTGGGTCTAAAGGGCCAAAGATTGTGGTTGGTTCTGTTCGTTGCAAGTCACAGCTGGAAGATGTGGGGGAACTGTAAATGCTAGACAGCAGCTGCCACTGCGGTCAGTGATTGTATGTGGTGTGCAGGCAGACTCTTCTAGACTTGAGTTCATCTGCATTGGTGTGGTTTGAAAATCGCTTCTGTTGCTCTGTTTTAGGATGTTTCACCAGTCAGGTGGCTGACACCACCTGGAAGAGAATGTCTGAGTTGTTGCCTCCGTCTCACGACATGTAGCTTTTCCTTCAGGTGTGGTTTGGTGTAATGAGAATGATGAAAGGTTTTTTTAGCTTTTGCATTTTATCCCTCCCCTTTGATATTTTGAATTCTGAGGCTCTAGAGGTGCAGAGCCTCAGGGCCCTGTTAAAACACCAGCTCTCTGGGAATACGGTCCTGCTGCTTCATCCAACCTGTATCTCTACCTTGCTGCCCACAGTTGCACACAAAGTAGAGTCAAGTGAGAACTCAGGCCAGTGACACCCATCATGGATTCAAATGACCCTGGGATGAGGGGATAATTTTCCAGGTGATGGCTGAGGTGTTGACTTTGGGCTTGGTTTTTCATGTTTTTTTCCCAGCTCCATTTTTGTTGGCAAGATTCTATAAGCTGTTAGATTAGTTCTTAACATACCCTAGAATTTAAATTTTTATTTATTTATTTTGAGACAGGGTCTCCTGGGCTCAAGTGATCCTTTTGCCTCAGCCTCCTGTGTAGCTGGGACCATAGGTGGGTGCCACCATGCCCAGCTAATTTGTTTTATGTAGAGACAGATGTCTCACTTTGTTGCCCAGGCTGGTCTCCAACCCCTGGGCTCAAGTCATCCTCCCACCTCGATCGACCTCCCAAAGTGTTGAGATTATAGGTGTGAGCCCCCACGGCCAGTCCAGAATTTAATTTTTTTTTTTTTTAATCCTGCCCCTAAAGAAAGAGACTGAATCCAGTGGATATTATTGACAAGACTCATTCTTTCTTGTAGTTCCAGGCCATAGAGCCTGATACATAGATCGCGATCTAAATCCTAGCTCTGGCCCAGGTGCGGTGGCTCACGCCTGTAATCTCAACATTTTGGGAGGCTGAGGTGGGCAGATCACCTGAATTCAGGAGTTCAAGACCAGCCTGGCCAACATGGTGAAACCCCATCTCTACTAAAAATACAAAAATTAGTCAGATGTGATGGCACGTGCCGGTAGTCCCAGCCACTCGGGAGGCCAAGTAAGGAGAATTGTTTGAACGTGGGAGGCGGAGGTTGCAGTGAGCCAAGACTGTGCCACTGCACTCCAGCCTGGGGGCCAGAGTGAGACTTCGTCTCAAAACAAAACAAAAAATCTAGCGCGCCACTTAGTGGCCGTGTGGACGATGTAGAACGTAAAATGGTGGTAGCATCATCTGCCTTGTTGAGTGCTTTAGAGGATTCAGTGGAACCCTATTTGAAGAGTGTGTGCTCCGTGCAAGTTCTGCTGTAAGCCCAGAGTGCGCAGCCACGTACTGGTGCCCCAGGAGTTGCCCTCCTAGAGAACAGTGGACCGAGAACCCAGATGATAAGAGCAGCTGGAAGTATGAATGCTTACCACATGCCCGTCACTGGTTTACACCCTTTACATATATATACATTGATACATATATATATATTTTGTTTGTTTGTTTGTTTGTTTTTTCGCTCTTATTGCCCAGGCTGGAGTGCAATGGCACGATCTCGGCTCACTGCAACCTCTGCCTCCAGAGTTCAAGTGATTCTCCTGCCTCAGCCTCCCGAGTAGCTGGGATTATAGGCACGCACCACCATGACCGGCTAATTCTGTGTTTTTAGTGCAGATGAGGTTTCTCCATGTTGGTCAGGCTGGTCTCGAGCTCCCGACCTCAAGTAATCTGCCCACCTCGGCCTCCCAAAGTACTGGGATTATAGGCGTGAGCCTCTTTACATATATTAAACTTATTTAATTCACCTAACAACCCTAGGAAGCAAATACTATTATTATTCCTGTTTTGAGGAAACTGAGGCAGAAAGAGGTTAATCGTGGAGGAACCAGGATTTGAGCCCAGGCCACCTGGCTTTGGAGGCAGCATTTTAAAAAACCAAGACACTCTGCTCCCTCTCTCAACAGTCCAAATAAGACAGTGACATCCATGCTCAGAAACAGTGTAGTCATTGGAGGTTTTATTATATCGAGTAAATAAGACTTTCTCAAAAAGAAGCCAGGTGCTCACACCTGACAGCTCCTGGGGAGGCTGCAGTGAGAGGATCCCCACCTTTTTTTTGAGACAGGGCTTTGCTCTGTTGCCCAGGCTGGAGTGCAGTTTGAGACCAACCTGGGCAACGTAGTGAGACCCCCATATCTCAAAAAAAAAAAAAAAAATAGCTGGGCATAGTGGTACGTACCTGCAGTCCCAGCACTTTGGGAGGCTGTGGCGGGAGGATCACTTGAGTCCAGGAGTTGGAGGCTGCAGTGAGCTATGATTGTGCCACTGCACTCCAGCCTGAGTGACAGAGTGAGACCTGTCTCTCGAAAGAAAGAGAGAGAAAGCCCCTGTTTCAAGCAAGACATTTAAGTGTACAAGCTATTATTCTTGAGCCACAGAGGGCTTTGATCTCAATCAGAAATGCCCTAGATGTGTATTTGGTTATGAATCAGCATATATGAAGAACATAAATGATCCTTATAAAATGTTTATATCATTCAATGTAAAGTGACAAGTTGTTTGGAAATAATGGCATTGCAAATGGTGTGTAAATATTTGATTTGAAATTTAAAAGGTTAAAGAGTTTACAACTGAAATACTATTTGTAGATCAACGCCTAAAAAGATAATTATACACTACATGTCCAAATCACAGGGGAAAATTTAGGTAGGACAATGCAAATCTCTCTTCTCTCTCTCTCTCCCTACCCCCACTTCCCCTTCTTTCTCTCTGGCCAAAACAATAACATACAATGACTTGAGAGAAAGGTTAGTTTTCTGTAGTTAGAAACTTCACTGTTGTCAACATTGAAATAACTAGGCGCTATTTTCCTAATTCTGTTGAGGAGTGACACTTTTCGGACAACAGAGGGGACCTTAGTCGTGTTATGGCTATACATTTTTACCGCGGGCTTTTAAAGAAAAAAAAAAACCAATTAAAAAAAAAAATCCCTTCTTTCCGTTCGCATCATCAGCTAGGAGGAGGCTGTGGCTCCCCAGCCCATGTGACACCACATTTTGTTAAGCTGGGTGGCTTTGTCTCTGTCTGCCTGGCTATGACAGGGCAGAAACTGCCACCTCACAAAAGGTCTGTGAAGCTTGGGTCATTCGTGTGGATAAAGGTTTCTGCTAGGTTGCAGGTTTTTTGAATGGGGTCTTGAAAGGATAGGGAGATGTATAGAAACTGGAGTCAGTTCAGAGGGGAACCAAAGAGAATGAGGGGGCTGGAGGAGGAGAGCTGCAAAGACAGAAAGGTGGGAGCCTTGTGTTAGAAGATGTGCCCTCTTCAGAGTGACAGCCAACTGCTTTTCATCCTCGCTGTGGTTTGGGGCTGAAAGTACGAAGATAGATTGTAGTTAGTGATGAGGAAAATGCACAAGGATGTGGTTAACAAGGAACATCATGGAAGTTCCTCTGGAGTTCTTTAAAAATAGGATGGTTCAATTTGGAGTCTCTAAAAAAGGTAGAGACATCATGATGATGAGTCTGACAGGTCATGCGCAGTCCTCCAGGCGGTCTGGAAATGTCCTCGGCCAGCTTCACGCTGGCTGCTGCCCCACCCTGTCTTCTGCCCTGGGGACTCTTGGGGAACAGGGAGCTGCTTGATGCCTGCCTCCAGCCACGGTAGTCATATGGAAATTTTGTGGAAAATAAAAATTAGTTATCTTTTAGGAAAAGGTTAGGGGTTTCTTCTCCTGGTCTGTGACCCTTTTTGATCACGTGACCTGGAGGTTGCAGTGGGAGAAGGAATTTGACAGCTCTTAGCTGGTCCATGCAGACTCTCTCTCCTTGATGTTTTTTCTCTCCTTTTAACTAACCATTCCAATTAATGCTTAACTTCCTCATTTTGGTTAGGGTTCTGCAGCATTCCAGACCTCGAGCACTGAATCAGGATGGGAAAAAGACGTTGTGTTCCCCCACTCGAGCCCAAGTTGGCAGCAGGCTGTTGTGGGGTCAAGAAGCCCAAATTATCTGGAAGTGGAACGCACAGTCACGGGAATCAGTCCACAACTGTCCCCGGCTCTAGTTCAGGACCTCTTCAAAACCACCAGCATGTGGACAGCAGCAGTGGACGGGAGAATGTGTCAGACTTAACTCTGGGACCTGGAAACTCTCCCATCACACGAATGAATCCCGCATCGGGAGCGCTGAGCCCTCTTCCCCGGCCTAATGGAACTGCCAACACCACTAAGAATCTGGTGGTGACCGCGGAGA
The DNA here is from genome assembly GCF_037993035.2 of Macaca fascicularis. NCBI lineage: Eukaryota > Metazoa > Chordata > Mammalia > Primates > Cercopithecidae > Macaca > Macaca fascicularis. The sequence goes on from NC_088386.1 coordinate 3,659,211, forward strand.
TGTGCTGCTACTGCTTCGACGTACTCTACTGTCACCTCTATGGCTTCCCACAGCCACGACTTCCTAGATTCACCAATGACCCCTAGTGAGTAACTCAGGTGCTGGGGCCACTGAGGAAGGCATGGCGACATCTTTCTGGGGTGATTCTCTCAAGAGATCTGCTGCTTGGAAATCTTTATTATCATTTGAGGAAAGGGTAATGGGAAGAGAATGATAAGAAATGTCCAGACAGTTTTAAATACAGTTCACATTTGGAGGAGGCTGTAGGCTTGTTAATGTTCTGGAAATCAAGTGAGTTCATTCTTGGCTCTTCTGTTAGTTCACATGGCAGTGGGTAGGTCATTTAACCTCGCAAGTGGGGAAGTCACGCCATACCACTGGGGACCCCGTAGTGTTGAAGTGCGGGTGAGTTGGAAGTCTGAGGCCAGGCTGGAGACTAGGAGCTCTCATTCATTGGATCTGTGAGTTGGTTGACAGGGGCCCCTCACTTTGTTCATGAGAAATCCCTTGGTAAAGCTGTAGGGCCACTGACATCCCATCAAGAAAATCAGAATCTGCTTCAGTATTTTTAGCTGAAAATTCTTTGTTGCTTGTCCCAAGACCTCTGCTGGTCTCAGTGACTTAAATAAGCAATATGTATAAAGTAAACTGAAAAACTCCATGCTAGCATATTCTTCTTCCTCAGAATTGGAAGCCACTCTGAGCTGGCTTTGAAGAGCATTGCTTTTTTTTATTTTTGTTTTGGGGGCATGCTTTTGGAGTATTCGTTGATATGAGACTATTCGTTCCTCAATTGTCGGTTGCATACAGAGACTGCAAAACCTTGGCTGGGGCATGGAGAGGGTGTGAAGAAAAGGAGCCTCTTCCCTCGGGAGACCTGTCAGGTTGGCAGATCACACACGCACAGAGCTAAGATCACACACGCACAGAGCTAAGATCACACACGCACAGAGCTAAGATCACACACGCACAGAGCTAAGGTCACACACGCACAGAGCTAAGGTCACACGCACAGAGCTAAGATCACACACGCACAGAGCTAAGATCACACACGCACAGAGCTAAGATCGCACACGCACAGAGCTAAGATCGCACACGCACAGAGCTAAGATCACACGCACAGAGCTAAGATCGCACACGCACAGAGCTAAGGTCACACGCACAGAGCTAAGATCACACGCACAGAGCTAAGATCACACACGCACAGAGCTAAGGTCACACGCACAGAGCTAAGGTCACACGCACAGAGCTAAGATCGCACACGCACAGAGCTAAGGTCACACGCACAGAGCTAAGGTCACACACGCACAGAGCTAAGGTCACACACGCACAGAGCTAAGATCACACACGCACAGAGCTAAGGTCACACGCACAGAGCTAAGATCGCACACGCACAGAGCTAAGGTCACACGCACAGAGCTAAGATCACACACGCACAGAGCTAAGATCACACACGCACAGAGCTAAGGTCACACGCACAGAGCTAAGATCGCACACGCACAGAGCTAAGGTCACACGCACAGAGCTAAGATCACACACGCACAGAGCTAAGATCACACACGCACAGAGCTAAGGTCACATGCACAGAGCTAAGATCGCACACGCACAGAGCTAAGGTCACACGCACAGAGCTAAGATCGCACACGCACAGAGCTAAGGTCACACGCACAGAGCTAAGATCACACACGCACAGAGCTAAGATCGCACACGCACAGAGCTAAGATCGCACACGCACAGAGCTAAGGTCACACACGCACAGAGCTAAGATCACACGCACAGAGCTAAGATCACACACGCACAGAGCTAAGATCACACACGCACAGAGCTAAGGTCACACGTACAGAGCTAAGATCGCACGCACAGAGCTAAGATCACACACGCACAGAGCTAAGGGGAGTTGTTCTCTGAGACCTGTCAGGTCGGCAGATCACACACGCACAGAGCTAAGATCACACACGCACAGAGCTAAGATCACACACGCACAGAGCTAAGGTCACACACGCACAGAGCTAAGGTCACACGCACAGAGCTAAGATCGCACACGCACAGAGCTAAGATCGCACACGCACAGAGCTAAGATCACACGCACAGAGCTAAGATCACACACGCACAGAGCTAAGGGGAGTTGTTCTCTGAGACCTGTCAGGTCGGCAGATCACACACGCACAGAGCTAAGATCGCACACGCACAGAGCTAAGATCACACACGCACAGAGCTAAGATCGCACACGCACAGAGCTAAGGGGAGTTGTTCTCTGAGACCTGTCAGGTCGGCAGATCACACACGCACAGTGCTAAGGGGAAGTTGTTCTCTGTGAGTGCGTCAGAGGAGAGGAAATGTGGAGGGAGGTGTGCTCGGTTTTTTGGGAACTGTCACCCTGGGGTAACGTGGTTGGAAAACACCTGACTGAGCAGGTGGAGATCCCAAGCCTGAGTGAGATCCAGGGTGCCCCATGTAAGAGAGAGACACAGTTTGGAAGAACAGGTGGTGATGTGGGTGTTTAGGGAAGGTTTAGGCTGTCGTATTCAGGGCTTTGCATTTCCATCCTGCAGGCAATGGAGGCCTTGTCTTGAAGGATTTTTCAGTAGGCTTTGGGGCTGCAGCATTGGCTGGTGCTGTGCAGGTGCTTTATTGGAAGGAAAAGATGGCTAGACGGGAGAGCTGCTGTGGGGCCCTTTGTGACAGTGATCAAAGCAGATAACTTTGAAAACTTAAGTTGCCTCTAGAAATTATTAACTCAAGAATCTAAGAGGTAAGGGTATTAGTGTGGAGAGATTTCAGGAAGAGGGAACAGGCCTTGAAACCTCTTGCTAAAAAATCTGTCACTATCAATCTGATATAGCCTAATGAAGTGTGACTTTGGCCTAGAAACAGAAAATGGCAACTGCTAATAAAAAGGTGTCTTGGCTGGGCACGGTGGCTCATGCCTGTAATCTGTAATCTCAGCACTTTGGGAGGCTGCGGTGGGAGGATCGTTTGAGCCAGGAGTTCAAGCTTAGCATGGGCAACATAGTGAGACCCCCCCCATCTCTATTTTTTTTTAATCTATTTTTTTTTTCCTTTTTGAGACAGAGTCTCTTGTCGAGGCTGGAGTGCAGTGGCATAATCTTGGCTCACTGCAACCTCTGCCTTTCAGAATCAAGCGATTCTCCCACCTCAGCCTCCTAAGTAGCTGAGATTACAGGCGCCTGCCACCACGCCCGGCCAATTTTTATATTTTCAGTAGAGGCGGGGTTTTACCATGTTGACCAGGCTGGTCTAGAACTCCTGACCTCAAGTGATCCGCCCACCTCGGCCTCCCAAAGTGCTGGGATTACAGGCGTGAGCCACTGCACCCGGCCTTTTAAAACCTTTTTTTAAAAATTAAAAAAGGTTTTTTGAGGGAACTTTTTTTTTTTTTCTGAAAATTTATTTTCAGAGATATTTGTAGTTTCGGAGATATTCGTAGTTGTCAGGGGCAGACACGATCATGAAACATGATCATGGAACAACAACATGGGATTACAGATGAGCAGGGGGCTGTGCAGGTGAGGTGTGTCATCGTGAAAGACAGAGCTGGGGAGCATGGCTACCTGCATACATAGACTTAGGGAAGAGGAAACTGGAGAACTGGAAGAAAAAGTGGAGTGTTGGGTAGAGAAAGAGGAAAGGAGCATGTCCGTTTGGCAGCAGAGTGAGTTAAAGTTGTCAGCAGGGAACACGGGAACCGCTACGCGGAGCCTCTCCTCATGCTGCCTCGTAGGTGTCCTGTTTCCCGCCAGGGCTGTGCCGTTTTCAGAAAGGCAGAGAGTCCTTTGGGTAGCTGGCGAGTCCGAAAAGAGGGATTCTTGGCAATAACAGAAATGAATAGGGACAAAGCCAAAAGGTTTTGTTCTTATCCATGATTAATTTGGGGCTGGAGAATGTTTTGTGTTTTGCTTTTTTTAGTCCGCTCTTTGTGACGTGGAAGACAGGGCGGGACAAGCGGCTTCGTGGCTGCATTGGGACCTTCTCAGCCATGAATCTTCATTCAGGACTCAGGGAATACACGTTAACCAGGTAATGACACCAGATGTTAAGAACTGTAGATAACTTGGCTAGAATCAGAAATAGCTGCCTGACTTTATTTCTTCTAAGTGATGTATGTTGAGTTTTCTCTTTTTGGTAATCAGGACATGTAAGGGGCTTAATCTGGTGAGTCACTTATCAGTTCAAGTACAGACAATTAATAGCATCGAGCTGTTTTTAACGTGTTAGTGTTGATGAACAATAGATACTCTCTGAATAGCTCAAGATTCATAAATATGGGGGCTCTGTGGCACCTGATGTTGGCTCCTGACTCCAGAGCAGCCTTACCTGTGTTTTCTGTCCCCCTCCAGTGCACTTAAGGACAGCCGATTTCCTCCCCTGACCCGAGAGGAGCTGCCTAAACTTTTCTGCTCTGTCTCCCTCCTTACTAACTTTGAGGATGCCAGTGATTACCTGGACTGGGAGGTGAGAACAGCCGCATTTGGAACTCTGCATCTCTCGTTGCATTTGGGTTCGGGTTAGTACATGGCAATGTATCTCCTTCATTGAGAGAGAGGGCATAAGAATGTGAAGGCTCAGTTTGGAACCAATTGTGGGCAACATAGGTGACAGAAGAGGTGCTCCTGTACCAAGAGTAGGCAGAAATGTCAGTGTAAAGGCTTGCTTCTCCTGATTCTCCCTAGTCTGCTTGGTTTACATCTTTCTCCATGTCTAATAAATAATGGAGTAACAGAAAATATTCCAGATCCCTCTTGGCAAGCCTTGGAGTAAAAGTTTTTGTTTGCTTGTTTTTTTTTTTTTTTGAGATGGAGTTTCATTCTTGTTGCCCAGGCTGGAGTATAGTGGCGTGATCTCGGCTCACTGCAACCTCTGCCTCCTGAGTTCAAGGGATTCTCCTGCCTCAGCCTCCCAAGTAGCTGGGATTACAGGTGCCCACCACCATGCCCAGCTAATTTTTCTTTTCTTTTTTTTTTTTGAGACAGAGTCTCACTCTGTCGCCAGGCTGGAGTGCAGTGGCGCAATCTTGGCTCACTGCAACCTCCCTCTCTTGGGTTCAAGCGATTCTCCTCCCTCAACCTCCTGAGTAGCTGGGATTACAGGCGTGTGCCACCACACCCAGCTAATTTTTGTAGTTTTAGTAGAGACAGGGTTTCACTGTGTTAGCCAGGATGGTCTCAATCTCTTGACCTCGTGATCCACCTGCCTTGGCCTCCCAAAGTGATGGGATTACAGGGGTGAGCCACCGTGCCCAGCCGTTTGTGTTTTTTTACTAGAGACGGAGTTTCACCATGTTGGCCAGGCTGGTCTCAAACTCCTGACCTCTGGTAATCCACCGGTCTTGGCCTCCCAAATTGTTGGGATTACAAGCGTGAGCCACTGCGCCTGGCTGGGTAGAAGTTTCTATTAGGAATCAGATATGAAGGATCATGACCCCAGATAAAAACCTAGTGGCATGCTTATGTAATGGGATAGGGTCAAGGTAACATATTCACAATTCCTGGATGAGTTACTTAAATAATTCATTTCTCCTACCTTCATATTCTCAGAGGTGGCTGCACATACTCTCGACCCTTCCCTAAAAGCAGAACTTTGTTTGGCCTCTGTACCTCCTGAGATAGAATTAGTCATGAAATACAAGAAACTCTCCCTTTTCTAGGCCTGGGTTAAGCTGGTCAGGAACTAATGTGGATTGATATGTGGGGACTGAAGTTCCATTAGAATAAGTAAATGCCATTTACTTGGTTGTACTTTTTTCTATAGGTAGGGGTCCATGGGATTCGAATTGAATTCATTAATGAAAAAGGTGTCAAACGTACAGCCACATATTTACCTGAGGTTGCTAAGGAACAAGGTGAGTTGGATGAATGGGATTTTAAGACAAGTATCATTCACAGTGGTGCCAATTAAAGGGCAAGAAAGTGAAGTGTGTCATCTTTCAGCCCAACTGCAACTAAGAATGAAGGCCTTTCTGCCTCTTAATACCTGTCAAATTCCTGTAGAACCAAGGGTAAATTTCCAAAAAGGTCTAGGAGCTGGGAAAAGAAAAAGGGTAAATAAGTCACTTACTCGCCTGCTATTTCAAACACTTCTTTTCAATAAATAGTTTTATTTCTTGGCCCCTTGAACTACAGTGGCAATTGTAGCAAAATACTGTGAATCAACCTGACCATATTGTAGAATTCAGTAGGTATCGAACTTTGGATGACAAATCATTAAACAATGTTATACATGGCAAAGGGTGTCAACATAGTCCTTACTGTTTTTTAAAGAACTCAGTAGTCAGCCAGGCGTGGTGGGTTACTCCTATAATCCCAGCATTTTAGGAGGCCAAGGTGGGTGGATCACGAGGTCAAGAGATTGAGACCATTCTGGCCAACATGGTGAAACCCCGTCTCTACTAAAAATACAAAAATTAGCTGGGCATGGTGGTGTGTGCCTGTAGACCCAGCTACTCAGGAGGCTGAGGCAGGAGAATCGCTTGAACCCAGGAGGCGGAGGTTGCAGTGAGCCGAGATCGCGCCACTACACTCCAGCCTGGTGACAGAGCGAGACTCCGTCTCCAAAAAAAAAAAAAAAAGAAAAAACTCAGTAACCTTTAAGTTCTTCTGATGGGGACGTTAAAGGTAGGGTGGATCGAGCAGATTTTCTCTTTAAAAGAGTATCTAGAAGGGTGCCTTTACATGTTGTGTGTGCATTCTCTGATACGCAGTGCAGTTTTCCTTCTTTCTTGGAATTAGTCTGTTTTTGAAAATAATATGTGAAACACAGTATTTGTTGGGTATGAACCTAGAATAGAGAAAAAATACCCAATGAAGTATATATCATGAGCAAACATGGAAAGCAATTGCCTGGTTGGTTTTTTTTCGCTTGTGCTTTAACTTTTTCAAAAGCAGTGTATATGTGGCATAAAAGCAAACCTTTTAGCCACCTCTTTTAGGTCATAAACCTAACGCTCTGTACAAGGAGGCATACCATGTTTTGTAATGAGGAGGTGTAAATAATAGGTAAATAATCAAATTACTTTTGCCATTTGAAAGTTGGTTGGAAAAATAAAAACTTTGGAGCACGTAGCATAGTAATTTAGGGGATTTTCTTTGGTTTTTCAATTTGATGAAGTTGGTTTTATGTGTTAAGAAAGAGGCTGGGCACACTTGCTCACATCTATGATCCCAGCACTTTGGGAGGCCAAGGTAGGTGGATTGCTAGAGCCCAGGAGTGCAAGACTAGTCTGGGCACCGTGGTGAAACCTCGTCTCTACAAAAAATACAAATTCAGCCGGGTGTGGTGGCACATACCTGACGGTCCCAGCCACTTGGGTGGCTGAGGTGGGAGGATCACGTGAGCCTGGGAGATGGAGGTTGCAGTGAGCCAATGTCGCGCCACTGCACTTCAGCCTGGGTGACAGGAGTGAGACCCCGTCTCAAAAGAAAAGAATGTGCGAGAATAACACAATAGTATATGCATGAGCAACTTTTCGGCCCTTCCTGAGGGAACAGCTCTTTCCTTCCTTCCTTCCTCGCCCTCTTCCTGTCTTTCTCTTTTTATTTCTTCCTTAAGACAGGGTCTCCTCCTATCTATCACCCAGGCTGGAGTGCCGTGGTGTGATCCTGGCTCACTGCAGTCTTGACCTCCTGGGCTCAGATGATTCTCCCACCTCAGCCTCCTGAGTAGCTGGGACTATGGGCGCATCCTACACGCTCACTTAATTTTTGCATTCTTAGTAGGGATGATGTTTAACCATATTGCCTAGGCTGGCCTCGAACTGCTGGGCTCAAGTGATCCTCCTGCCTTAGTCTCCCAAAGTGCTGGGATTACAGGTATGAGCCACCACACCCAGCTAGCTTCTTTCTCGCTGTCAATTTTTTACCATACAAAACAGGACTCCTAAAATCATCACATTGAAGGAAGATCACACAAAGAAATAGAAGTTGCAGAATGTAAATTCCTCTCTTCCCACAGAGCAGCCTTGGGGACCAGCACTAGGCCAATAGGCTGGTCTAAGTTGGAACCATGTTTGTTCCTAGATAATTATACTGGGGTAACATCTGACAGGAAGGACGCAGGAGCAGGGAGCCTGGGGACAGCCATTATGGCATGTGTCGGGCTATCATCTCATGTCTCAGAGTCTCCACGGGACTGTCAGACAGACTGGGCGTCAGGTACGTGGGGGTCAGTGCCCAGGGCTTCCTCTGCCTTAGCAGACTCGGCTGCTTCTTGAGTCCCATTTCTCTTCTTGCACGGGCCACATAAGAGCATGCCTTACTCTTAGATGTGCATTGACCTCAGTGTGGCCTCTCTCCTCAGACTGGGATCAGATCCAGACAATAGACTCCTTGCTCAGGAAAGGTGGCTTTAAAGCTCCAATTACCAGTGAATTCAGAAAAACGATCAAACTCACCAGGTAAGCCATTGTCTTGTTTTCCTTATCATTTCTATTTAGTTGGGGTTGAATGGAGGATAACTTGGATGGGATGGGGAAGACGTTTTCTCTGTGAATGTCCCTAAATCAAAGAAGTGTGGGTGAAGTTCAAGTTCTGAGGAAGCAGTGGCAGCAAAAGCAGAGACTCTCCCAGCATCCTGTGCATCTCCACAGCTGAGCTGGGGACACAGTTGGAGCAGGCTGTGGTTGGCTTTGCCAGACCCACGTGGTTGGGAGGCTGAGGGGGAGACTGAGGTTAGGAGACAGTGCTCTCTCTGGAAGTCCAGAGTCAGTTGAGGTGCCGCTTTCTGACCACACATGCAGTCAGGTGGCAGGAGATGCAGGAGAGTCAGAAAATGCTTTTTACAAAAAGTTAAAAGGAAATGCCTCTCATTTGGGGGAAATACTTCTAGGAGGAGGCTGCATAGTGTAGTAGAATGCAGATGGACTTGGAGTTGGAATCCTAGCTTAACATTTACTAGCTGTGTGACCTCAGCCAGTTACTCTACCTCTCTGAGCCTGTTCCTTGTCTGTAAGATGCGAATGATAATACCTTATAGTTGTTTGAGGCTGTGCCAAGGTAATGGATGGAAAATTTCTAGCCTGGGGCCAGTCAACATTGTAGGTGTTCAGGAGATGTTAGTTCTCTTCTCATCCCTGTTGAAATCAGAAACACTGAGAGGTTTAGCTTCTATGGGCTTTTGTGGGCCTCTTTTGGGCCCCTCATCTGTAAAATGCTGAATAATCATATACTATCACAGGTCTGTTTGGAAGATGACCCAGTGTTTTTTAAATGCTTTGGATTCCAAAAATTTTTAAGAAACAAAAAACTCTTCAAATACAAAGCATTATTATTATTATTATAATTTATTTGAACAGCCATTTCCCTGTCAGAATTCAGGAATAATCACCTTGCAGTGGAGGAGTGATTACAGTGGGAAAGAGATGGCTCTGGGTAAGGATTGTCACACCCAGCTCCTGTGGTCTGTAGTAGGCTCCATAGGTTTGTAACACCCCATGCTTCGCATCCTGACTCATGGCTCTTTCCAGAGCACAGCCAAAGTGCTGTGAATTCTGTTCGGACGACCCTGTGATATGGCATATTCATCTGGGGAGTGAGCCCTATCCTATTCTATAGAACCCCGAGGATCCTTTAGCCTGCTTCGGCAGACTCTGACCCCGAATTAGGTGTCTGTGTCCCTTTTAGTTATAATAACTTGTTTGTTGCTCTTATGCAAATTGAGGTTGCATTTCTGTCAAATGTATCACATTTACTCTGAAAGTAGATACGCAATTTGCACTGGGTTTTGGTGCAGCCATCTTCCAATCTGCCACCCGTGTAATTTGACCTTGAAATTCTTCATCCAGACCCCAGTAGCGGATTGCTTACCAGCAGCCTGATGATAAGCACGTGTAGTGTTTCCAGGTGGGATGTGCCGAAACACATTCTCAGGGGGAATTGTGATCGTGCTTTTTCATCTTGTTCATTTGTAATAACAGCATTGTTTTCTTGTGCTGTCTTTCATTTTCTGTAAGTAAGATTGCTCTTGGTCTTCCATTTTATTCTTTCAAAATGTGGAGTAAGCTTTTGGTTTTTCTCTGCTGAGTGACTTTACAGAATGAAGCGTTTGGGGTTCCTAATACCCTTTCCTGTTTCCTCATACAGGTACCGAAGTGAGAAGGTGACAATCAGTTACGCAGAGTATATTGCTTCCCGACAGCACTGTTTCCAGAACGGCACTCTTCATGCCCCGCCCCTCTACAATCATTACTCCTGACACACGGCTGCATGACCAGTCCCACCCCCCTGTGGCCGCCAATGGCTATGACATCATTGGAGCAGATGCCTCCTCTTCCTGGTCCAGTTACTTCTATTACTGCACCATTTTATGATGCTAGCTTCCGTTGCCAAGTCTGCCTCCCGCTGACTGAGGGAGGGTCGGGTTACCTTGAATGAAACAGAACTTGAGGGGCCCAAGCCTTATCTCAGCCTTTCCTCAATATGGGGTTCTGTTGGATTGGGGCTCCTCCCTGACTGGTGGGAATTGCTGTGTGGGTTCAGAAGACCCTTGTCTGGTATTTGCCACATGGGTGTTGACCACACGCTGGAAGCTGAAATGGATGATCCCTGAAGGTTGAGCCCCACACACACCCCTGCAGCCTCCCCAGATGAAGTAGGTGTATTCCCGTGGCAGTCTGGGCAACGGAGACCAACAAACATTTTTAGGTTGTTTTAAATTCCTTTTTTTAAACTTCCAGTTTATTGCGTACCAAGAGTTGATTACAACCTCCATGCTTCATAAGCGGACGCCACGTTAGGGTTGGACGTGGGCACCACGAGTCCTTCGAGGCTCCTGGACAGAGACCCACATCAAGATCGGAAGCCCTTTGGGTGGCGTTGCAGATCTCATTGCTCAGTAGGCCGTGAAGATTTTCATCCTCATCCCACTCTCAGTTGGATTTTCTGGCACTCTTCCTGCATCGAGTCTCCTGCTGACCGAACAGAGCTCCGCGGTGTAGCCTGCCGAGGAACGGAACGGAGGTGTGCACGGGAGGCCCCGACGTCATCACTGCGCGCAGGTGTGAGAGGAGAGGCCTCTCCTGCACCGCCCGGCTACCTCACTCCTCTGCTGGTAGCAGTGCCTAGAGCTGGACCTCGGTTCTCAGAAGCACACACGTGCAAACAAGCGATGGAGCTGGGCTTTAGGAGGGGAGGACACATCGTAGGAGAGAACCCAGGGTCTCCGAGCTGGTTTTCTCTTCAGGCAGACATCTGAGGGGCCTGTAAGCAGGGCAGTTCCTTTTTCCAGTTTGCCTGTAGAAGTGGGAAGACTGTTGATGTTTCTGTCCTTTCCAGGACTTCAGAAAACAGTGGTGTAATTACACAAGGTGGATCTTTATCTTGCCTAACATGCTGGGAATCTTCACCCCACCAGGGCAAATTTCCAAATAGCTCATTTTATTCTAAGTCTTTCAAACTTTCATCTGACATATTTCCCTTTCCCATTGTCGCTGATTTCCAAGTCGCTGTCAGCAATGTTTTCCTCTCTCCTTGCCTATTCTTCACTTATTTGGTGGCAAAGTTCATAGAACTAGGGGACTTGGAAGATGCTTTGAAAATATTGTTACAAAGGCACTGCTAAAATGATTCACAGGAAGAGTGGCCAATTGGAAGAAGGATCCTAAGGATGTGACACTGGTTTTCAACAACATGCTTAGAGAACTCTTGAAGTGGATTGGGTGTCCACCCAGTGAACATAACGTTTTTATTTAATTTATTTTTTGCAGTTTATGTGGTGATGGTGTGGCTTTCCGAAACGGGCAAATACTCAAAAGATCTTCTGCATTTTCTTCTTCCAGGAATGGGGAAGGGGAGCGGGGGCACAGTCTGAGAAAGGACACCTGTGCTGTTCTAGGCATCGCTGGCAAGTGTGTGGGAAGGGATGGGCAAGGGTGAGTGGGTGCGCTCCACACCGTCCTGTGCTGCTCGGGAGGACCTGGGATGTGCGAGGGAAACGTGGGTGACGGTGCCTAGGCCGCGGCCCTTCACTGCTGTGCTGGGTTCCTGCAGCCTGCTACGTTTCCCTTGGCAATGTAAATGAAGATGGAGGGGTCATTTCATGATTTCCTGCTGCTGAGAATAAATGTCTTGTTAACACATGTGGCAACGGTTACTCTTAGGTGCCATGGATTGATGTCAGGGTGGTCAGCTCTGGACTAAGCCACCCACCTCCAATTTGTACAACAGTATTGATACATAGGGCTACACTCATTACTGTTCAAGTGTTCTATGTTAAAAGTTGTGTTTAATTTCTAAAGATTAAAAAAAGCAAAAAAATTGGTGCTAAACCTTCACCCCTGAGCACGCTCAGTGAGACTGGTCATGCAAGCATTTACAGTGCCATGCTCCTCAAGCCGATTTTTTTCTTGTAGAAATGTTGCCCTATTTGTCTTCTCCAATGTATGTTATTTTATTTTATTTTATTTTATTGAGGGGGGTAGGAAACCTGCCATTTAAGAAAATGAATAGAAAATTTTAAAACCCAAGAAATGGGGAAAAAAAAAAAATCAGTGCACAAGAATCAGGCTGATGAGGCCCAGCACCACACTGAAGTGGGCTCAGTGGTTTTGGAGTGAAGAAGCCTTACTCCCTGCACATTCCCTCATGCTCCCACACAAGTCCAGCAATGGAAACGCTTGGGTTCCTCTTGCTTTGTCAAGGGGACTCAGGAGTCGACCAAGGGAAACCATTTGGCCCCGTGAGGAATGGACACTGTCAGTATCCGTCCTGAACGGGGCCTAGTCAGGAAGCGGTCTAGAAGTGTACGGTTGTGGTCGCCTCATGAAAGTGTGTAGCAGGTGGCTCTCAGGAAAAATACCAAGTCTGGATCATCCATGTGGCAGCTTTGCATAGGGAGAAGACAGCTCCGAACTGGAACTGAACTGCCTTCTGCATGCTTGACCAAAGCAGTGATGAGGGTGGCCAGTACCTGCAGTGTGCATGGTAGGTTTAAAGAAAAGGGAATGTGTTCTGCTGTTTCCTTTGTCCTTGGGCTGCTCAAGCTGGACAGTAGGTAACCACTGTTTTCAAGGACCAGCCCAACTTCTCTGGCTTGGTTCGGAGTTCGTTTCATCCCTAGCTGTGAGTGCCTTTTGGTCTGGAAAGTTGGCTTGTCTCATAATACCCACAGCTAGGACATTCTCTCTGTAATTATGAATTGTCCTTGTTTTCCATTAAAAGAGAATGTCTCTGATCACTAGAGTTGGTCGGTGTTGGATTATTTCCACTGTGAGATTCTTAAAACTTTTTCGCTTCATAATAAAACAACTCATGTTAGAGACCCTTTCAACATGAAAGGTTTGTAGTTGAGACATTACATATATTTTATTGTTTATAATAAAAATCATCTATACAAAAGTCCTGGGTGTTAATATTTTGCACAAGATCTGTTTTCCATGATGTGTTGACATCTACAATTTCACTAACTGTTGATGTTCTTTTCTATTGAGATTCTGGAGCCTAGGGAGCTGTGTTCTTTTTGTTCATTTCGTTCTTATTTCCCTGAAGCAAGAGACTATATGGCCTTCAGTGCAAAGACTTCAGACCAATTCTTTGTATTACACTTGGTTGCCTCTTGGCTATATAACTTCTGAGTGCAAATCATTGAACTCTTTAACGAAGTATTGTAGAGAATAAATCATAATGGATATATGTTTTGTCCTGCCTCTTTTTTAAACATGTGACTTGATTTATATGGAATGGTGGTACGTTGTCTTATTTTTGAAGACAGGCAACAAGATAGTATTCAGTCAGCTAGGATGTCTTCTGTGCTGCTCGTGACCCCACCCTTGTGTATGTTTTTGTGGTTGGTGGCAATGCCACTGGTGTTTTAGAGCCAAGTTCCGTGAGCAAGCAATCATTAGCTCTTAAGATTGGGGTTTCTCCAGACAGGTTCGTTGTGAGATTTTTCACATGAGACTGACCTTACCAAAAAAGCCAAAATCTCTTGAAGAGGAAGAACCACTAAAATTTAATATAATTTGGTGATGTTAATTCCAGCAAAGACCCTGGGACATCCTGGTGCAGTCTGACCTACCCAGTTTTTGTTTTTGGATGACCCAGAAAGATGAGATGTGTTTGGAGAAAAGGACATCTTCAGTTTAGACTTTTTTTTTTTTTTAAACTTGGCAAAAATAATTTAGTATTCCATTTGGGCAGCACCCTGGGGCCTGCTTGTCCCTCCCTGGCTCCAGCCCCCTAACCAACCCACCCAAAGATCAGCAGTTGACACTATTTGCAGGGAGGTAGAATTTTTTTTTTTTTTTTTTTTTTTTTTAAGGTTCTCAATTCTGAGGCCCTTAGCAAAGCTCAAAAACACATGGCTACAGATAAAAACATGCTGTTGGGGTTAGGTAATTTTGAAAATTGACTACCAGCAGCTGGCTAGATGTTTACAGGCTTTGTTAATAACTGATGTGTCTGAAGAGGAATTCGTGTCTTCAATATAAATTAATGTTCTAGAGATTACATTCCATGTTACCTGTAACTAAACAGCATGGAATTCCCTATGACTGATTTTGGGGGAGAGGGTGATTGGTGATAAAGCAAAATTTGTGATTTTAGCCATCACTGTTGACTTCTGGAGTGTGAAATAAACCATCTGATCGGGTCAGTGGTGCTAATTGTGGGAGTGGAGGTGGGGGAGGTGCTCTACAGCTGCTTCTAGATCAATCTAGGTCTGTAACCTTGGCTTGAATAATCTGACTGAACTACTAAGTGGGCTGGTTGAAGGGCTTGACTCAACCAGTACCGTACAAGAATCAGAGTAGCAGCCTGAGGAATGTAATGCAAGTCCTGTCCCTTCTGTGTCTGTTTTCCTCATTAAAATCAAGCTCAGACGAGAATTCGAGGGTCTCTCTTCCTGCCGCTTATGCATTATTTCTACTCACACAGGTTCTGTATGCCCTGAAAAATTGGGGTGGGGGGGGGAACTCCAATTTCAAAGCTATTGGAAAACAGAAAAGAGAGGTCTCCAGTTCACCATCAGTCCCTCAAGTTCCTGCTGCCAATCAGACCCCCTTCCCCCACTATGGCTATTCTGTGATCACATCCTGGCTCCCAACCAAAGAAATAACCCAGGGCGGATGACAGCTGGAATCTCTGGCTGGCAGTCCCACAGGCCTAAGCTCAAATCTTGGTCCTGCCATTTATAAGGCATTTCCCACTTTGTGACAGGACTGTGAATCTCTAAGGTAACCTGACCTTAGAGAAGTCATAGGTAAAAAGAGTAAACATAGTAAATGTTTTGCCCAGGCCCCAACACATGGTGCAGTGGCTGGGCGGCTGTGGTTATCTGGCCTGTCACTCAGTGCTGGGTGTACAGGGGAACACCCGCAAGCATCAAACCCGCCGGAACCTTCAGCCTTTCCGAGCACGTGAAAGGGGGCGTGGCCAGCCCTTGCGGTCTGGGCACGTTCCTTGGAGAAGCAGGACTGAAGCAAAGAGAGCATTCTCCGGAGGAGGGAACTTCTCAGGTGGAGGGAGACCACAGTGCGGGCACAGCAAGACGCCGTGGAGGAGCCCTCGCAGGAGGTCAGGCTGCACAGGCCAGACAGGATTCCCAGGACAGCCTTCTAAAGGATTTCTTTTTTTTTAGTTTTAAAATTTTACTTTTTAATTTTTTAAAGCTTTTTTTTTTTTTTTTTTTTTTTTTTGAGACAGAGTCTCACTCTGTCGCCCAGGCTGGAATGCAGTGGCGCAATCTCGGTTCACTAAAACCTCCGCCTCAGCCTCCCGAGTAGCTGGGATTACAGGCGCCCGCCACCACGCCCCAGATTTTTTTTTTTTTTTTTGGTAGAGAGAGATTTCACCATGTTGGCCAGGCTGGTTTCAAACTCCTGACCTAAGGTGATCCGCCCGCCTCAGCTTCCCAAAGTACTGGGATTACAGGCGTGAGCCACCGCGCCTGGACTTTGCCTGTTTTTTTTTGGCCGGTCTCTCTCTCTTGCCCAGGCTGGAGTGCAGTGAGGCGATCATAGTTCACTGCATCCCTCAAGCGATACACCCGCCTAGGTCTCTCCAGTAGCTGGGACTACAGGCGCGCACCACAACGCCAGGCTAATTTTTGTATTTTTTAGAGAGGAGGTCTCACTATGTTGTCCAGGCTGGTCTTGAACTCTGGAGCTCAAGCGATCCTCCAGCCTCGGCCTCCCAAAGTGCTGGGATTTCAGGCGTGAACCACTGTGCCCGGCCCAATTCATTTGTTGTTAAATCAACAGAGTTTACAATATGACCTTCTAAACATTGTTGACTAATGAGCTAAGATATCGTTGACTAATAAGCTACGATTATTTCCTTTATTGTACAACCTTTCGTTTTCTCCAGTGTAGAAAACAGCATCATTTTTCATTTGCATTTCTTTTTTCTTTTTTAATATATATATATATATATATATATATATATTTTTTTTTTTTTTTTTTGAGACGGAGTCTCGCTCTGTCGCCCAGGTTGGAGTGCAGTGGCGCGATCTCAGCTCCCTGCAACCTCCGCCTCCCGGGTTCAAGCGAATCTTCTGCCTCATCCTTCCGAGTAGCTGGGATCACAAGCGCCCACCACCATGCCCGGCTAATTTTTGTATTTTTAGTAGAGATAGGGTTTCACCATTTTGGTCAGACTGGTTTCGAACTCCTGACCTCAGGTGATCCCGTCGCCTTGGCCTCCCAAAGTGCTGGGATTACAGGCGTGAGTCACTGTGCCCGGCCGTCATTTGCTTAATTTTCTATGCATCACCCAAATGTTCCAACAGACGTGTGGTAAAAGCCTCTGAATATCATTGTCCGCGTGCTCAGAAGTATTAGATAATCCATCACAAATGAATAAAATTTTAGAAGTGTAAGTCAGTGAAAGAAATTCGACCCGGCACGTTCGGAGTCGGCTGCCCTGCTCTCCATCAGCAGGCGTTCCTGCAGCTCATCTGACCCTCTCCGCCCAGAAAGGCCTAGGGACCTACCCCAGGACGTCTGCGCGGCGAGGCGCGAGGGAGGAGAGGGAGTGCAGGGCGGCCCTGGGCGGCGGGGAGCCTCCGGGACAACACCAGCAGGTCCCCTCGCTGCGCCCCGCCAGCCTCACACTCCCGGCCCCGCCCACCCCTCGGGGCCCCTCCCAAGACCACGCCCCTTCCGTGGCCGTTGCTCCGCGCTTCCGCTTCCGGCGGCGCTGGTGGTGGCGCGCGACTCAGCGATGGCAGCAGGTGGCGGCGATCCGCGGGCTGGCGACGTAGAGGAGGACGCCTCACAGCTCATCTTTCCTAAAGGTTGGGCTCGGGGCCGCCAGACTGCCCCGCGGCACTTCGCGTGGTCGCCGCAGGCCTGGCGTTATCCGCGCTTCGCCCAAGGCCTGGCCTCGGCGGCGGCTTGGGCAGACCCCCGCGCGGCGTAGGG
Source organism: Macaca fascicularis (assembly GCF_037993035.2). Taxonomy (NCBI): domain Eukaryota; kingdom Metazoa; phylum Chordata; class Mammalia; order Primates; family Cercopithecidae; genus Macaca; species Macaca fascicularis. The sequence continues at coordinate 3,676,579 of NC_088386.1, forward strand.
CTGGGGAGGGAACGTGGACCTGGGAGTGGCCGCCTGGGCAACTGGGTTATTTTATGTGATAACAAACTGCGAAGTTCCGGGCGCTGGTGTCAAAGGTAAACAAAGCCGGAAACCCAGGTGGTGAGGACAGATTTTTAAACAGGGATAGAACGTTGCACTAGGGAGAAGAGTCCAGCGTGAACCGAACTCAACTTCGATTAGTACCGAACCTCTGGGCGTTTTAAAGGAGAGTTAGGGAATAAGGATGTGGTGAGCGGGGGCTCAGGGGAGTCGGGGAAGTGAGAAATGTAAAAAAGAGGGAAGAGGAGGGTCCGTGTGAACCCACCTTGGTTTGTTGACTGCAGCATCTATCGAAGTTAGGCCCCTACCCTCCCACCGAGGCGGAGAGACAGAGGCCTGTTTTCAGCCGTTGGCTGGAACAAACAAATTATTTTGTTTTTTTTTTTTTTTTGAGACGGAGTCTCGCTCTGTCTCCCAGGCTGGAGTGCAGTGGCGCGATCTCGGCTCACTGCAAGCTCCGCCTCCCGGGTTCACGCCATTCTCCTGCCTCAGCCTCCCGAGTAGCTGGGACTACAGGCGCCCACAACCGCGCCCGGCTAATTTTTTGTATTTTTAGTAGAGACGGGGTTTCACCGTGGTCTCGATCTCCTGACCTTGTGATCCGCCCGCCTCGGCCTCCCAAAGTGCTGGGATTACAGGCGTGAGCCACCACGCCCGGCCCAAACAAATTATTTTGGCAGCCTCGAGTTTTCTCAGGCACGCAGTGGTTGGGGAGGGTATTCCTAGGGATAAGGACCTCAAGACCTCAAGTGATCCATCCACCTTGGCCTCACAGAGCTGGCATTACAGGCGTGAGCCACCTCGCCCTGCATTTTTTTTTTTTTTTTTTTGAGGCAAGATCTCATTCTGCTACCCAGGTTGGAGTGCAGTGGTGTGATCACAGCTCACTGCAGCCTCAACCTTCCCAGGCTCAGGTAATCCTCCCACCTCACTTCAGCCCCTGGAGTACCTGGAACTACAAGTGCACACCACCACACCTGGCTAGTTTTTGTATTTTTTTTGTGGAGACAAGATTTCACCATGTGGCCCAGGCTGGTCTTGAATTCCTGGGCTCAAGTGGTCTACCTGCCTTAGCTGCCTAAAGTGTTAGAAAGTACAGGTGTGAGCCACTGCACCGGGCCTATTAATGGTCGTGATGACGGAACCTTACTAAAATTTCCAGATGACATACTGGCCAAGGAATTGTTTTCCTTTTTTAGCAACAGGGATTAATTATGGCCATTGTTCTTAAAATATTTGCACAAGAGAGAATAACATGCAGATCCCCTGATCTGTTTCCTTTTGTTTCCAAATAAATTGTGTGTGTGTGTGTGTGTGTGTGTGTGTGTGTGTATGCTTTCACTTGAAAATGTTTATTGGAATTAGCCATGGGGAGAAGTCTTGGATTCCTCCTCTCCGTAGTTATACAAAAGTGTCTGAACTGCCTCCCCCATCCCCATTTTGTTGATGCCGAATCCTGGGAATGCCTCCCAAAAGCTCTGTGGTAGGTCTCAGACACCCCTTTCCTAGGCCCTCTGAGTTACAGTTTGGCTGCCTTGACCTTCCTTGGTTGAAGGGAGTGAGGGTAATGTATTAGTAGTACTTGAATATTGTTCTTAATGAGAAATAGGGACAGCTGACTAGTTTCCTGGTGGCCTAAAAGTTCCATTCCTTTCCATTTAACAAGTAATTTTGGTTTAGTGCAGAAAGGGAGGCATCTGTTTTGTTTTGTTTTGTTTTTTTGAGACAGAGTGTTTCACCCTTGTTGCCTAGGCTGGAGTGCAGTGGCACAATCTCGGCTCACCGCAACCTCCACCTCCTGGGTTCAAGCGATTCTCCTGCCTCAGCCTGAGTAGCTGGGATTACAGGCATGTGCCACCATGCCCGACTAATTTTTGTATTAGTAGAGATGGGGTTTCACCATGTTAGGCTGGTCTCGAACTCCTGACTTTAGGTGATTCACCTGACTTGGCCTCCCAAAGTGCTGGGATTACAGGCATGAGCCACGGCGCCCAGCCTGGGATGCATCTCTTAACATTGATTTTTCCAGGACCTGTAAAAGCATCAAAGTTCCAACACACCGATTTGTAACTGATTAGCTACTTCTTCCCTTTTTTGTTTTGGCCTGATGTCATTTGTTACTGTCGCTTCAGAGTTTGGAGGTCCTGCAGTCCTGATATATAATGCCTTTTCCTCTACTCATTGCTGTGAGGCAGTAGTTTCTTCTGTACCTACAGTGCCTCAGTGTTAAAGATTAAAAGTAGTAAAGTTCCTGGTATACAAATAGGCACTCACTGTAGTACATCCCCTGTTATAGGCTGGAAGACAGAAAAAGGTGTTCTGAGGTTTTTGTTTAAACTCTCCTGCCCTCAGGTAGAAAATAGCTTTTGGTTACCTATTTTTTTATTTAGATTTTAATTTTATTTCAATAGTGCTCCAGCTGTATTGGTAGCCTATTATATTCAGTAGCAATGAGTACCTTTCAAATAAAAATAGACTTTCCTCCTGACCTACCACTTAAACTGTCTGTGTCGTGAAAGGAGAATGAGGCTCTTGTCAGTTACCCGGCTTGAGAATTGGGAAGGCGTTACTCTGAGGGAGGTGTTAGTGATTTCCCCGATAATAAACAGACCTATAGCACGTGTAAATGTGAAATTGCAAGTCATTCTGGCTTTTCCTCACTGTTGCTTCCTTTTCAGTGAGGGATTATAAACATGAATTCATGTTTATGAATGGTTCCTGCTCTAGGGGAATTCACTGTTAAGAGAAGGGCAGATAAAAACGATCTCTAATACTTTGAGATAAACATCAGGAACATAAGATCCTGCAGGAACATAAGGGAGAGAGTGATTTTCCCAAGGGGTAACAGCATTTTTTAACAGAACTATTCTAGAAGTGTAGAAGGTAGCCATATATTATGAAAAGGGGCCATGGGTTTCTTTTTCTCTCAAACCTAATTCTTAAAAATTGCTTATAACATTTGTGTGGGTACAAAAATAGATTTGGGGGTACATTATTAATGTTTATTTCTAGACATTTGGCTCTTTTTAACACGTAACAATTCTTAAAATTGAGAGTATAATACTAGCATTATCGAAGTAGGAAGATGATGAGCTGATGCAGGCTAGAGGGCAGTAATTGTCAGTGTACTCTTGAAATCAGTAACTAGTCTATATGTGTCACTACTTAGTAGCATGTCTAGGTCAGGTTTTTGGTGTCATAATCTAGTTCAGACAAGCTAAATGTTAGTGTCTCGTGAACTCCACTTTGCCTTGTGATATGTAACAGTGGGTGAATGTAAAGATGTGAGTAGCTACAGCCATAAAAAAGAACGAGATCCCAGCCTTGGCAGCACGGCGAAACCCCCGTCTCTACCAAAATCATACAGGGCGTGGTGGCGCGTGCCTGCAGTCCAGCTACCTGGCAGGCTGGGGTGGGGGTGGGGGGTCACCTGAGCTCAGGGAGGTCAAGGCTAGTGTGAACTGTATTCATGCCACTACACTCCAGCCTGGGTGACAGATTGAGACCCTGTTTCAAAAAAAAAAATAAAAGAACGAAATCATGTCTTTTGTAGCAACATGGATGGAGCTGGAGGCATTCACTTAAGCAATTAACACAGGAACAAAAATCCAAGTACCTCACATTCTTATAAGTGGGAGTTAAACCTTGAATACATATGGACAGAAGGGAACGACAGACACTGAGGCCTAGTTGAGGGGGTGGATGGTGCGGATTGAAAAACTACCTGTCAGTACTATGCTTATCACTTGGATGACAAAATGGTCTGTTCACCAAACCCTCACAACACCCATTTCCCCTGTATTACAGACCTGCACATGTACCCTGAACCTAAAATAACAGTTCGAAAAAAAGTAGATGTGGGGTAGGAAACCCCTGCATCTCTGCAGGGAGATCATTGTGCATTCAGATGCACAATGAACATTTAGAAGCAAACTTTTGAAGGAGTATTTTCAGCTGCCATTTATGCTTCTCACAAATAGAGTTTGAAACAGCTGAGACACTTCTAAATTCAGAAGTTCATATGCTTCTGGAACATCGAAAGCAACAGAATGAGAGTGCAGAGGATGAACAGGAACTCTCAGAAGTCTTCATGAAAACATTAAACTACACAGCCCGTTTCAGTCGTTTCAAAAACAGAGAGACCATTGCCAGTGTTCGTAGGTGAGTGCTGAAAGAAAGTTTTTATTAATCCAAACCGTTGGACAACTGCATGTGGACTGCTGTCCCCTCCCCCTTTCCCAGGTGTCACCTGTGAATTTAAGTAAAATAATGTTGGGCTGGGCATGGCGACTCACACCTATGCTCCTAGCACTTTGGGACATTGAGGCAGCAGATCACTTGAGGCCAGATGTTCAAGACCAGCCTGGTCAACATAGCAAAAACCTGTCTCTACTAAAAATGCAAAAATTAGCTGGGTGTGATGGTATACACCATGAATCCCAGCTACTCAGGAGGCTGAGGTGGGAGAATCGCTTGCACCTGCAGGCCAAGGTTGCAGTGAGCCGAGATTGCGCCACTGAACTCCAGCCTGGGTAACTTAGAAGACCAAAATTTCAGCCAAGTGTGGTGGCTTACACCTATAATCCACACTTTGCGGGGCTGAGGTGGACCAGTCTCTTGAGGCCAGAAGTTCAAGACCAGCATGGGCAACATGGTGAAACTCCTGTCCCTACAAAAAAAATACAAAAATTAGCCAGGTGTAGTGGCAGGTACCTGTGGTCCTAGTTACTTGGGAGGCTGAAGTGGGAGGATCATGTGAGCCCGGGAGGTTAGGCTTTAGTGAACTGTGATTGTACCACTTTACTCCAGTCTGGGAACAGATTCAAATATGACTCTGTCGTATTTTATATAAGTCCAGTATGTGTGATCCAAATGGTACTGTTAGTGGGGAAGTAAGGTTTTTTCGTTATTTTTTTGTAGCGATGGGGAGACTTACTGTGTTGCCTAGGCTGGTCTCAAACTCCTGGCCTCAATTGATCTCCCACCTTAGCCCCCCAAAATGCTGGGATTGGCCGGGTGCGGTGACTCACGCCTGTAATTCCAGCACTTTGGGAGACCGAGATGGGCAGATCACTTGAGGTCAGGAATTCGAGACCAGCCTGACCAAAATGGTGAAATCTCATCTGTACTAAAAATACAAAAATTAGCTGGGCGTGGTAGCGCACACCTGTAGTCCCAGCTACTTGGGAGCCTGAGAAAGGATAATTGCTTGAACCTGGGAGGTGGAGGTAGTAGTGAGCCAAGATCGTGCCACTGCACTCCAGCCTGGGTGGCAGAGTGAGACTCCATCTTAAAAAAAAAAAAGACTCGATCTCAAAAAAAAAAAAAAAAAAGCGCTTGAATTAGAAGTAAGCCACCATGTCCAGCCTATATATATATGTGTATATATATAATTTTTTTTGATAACAGTATTTGTACATATGTGTGAGGTACACGTGATATTTTGTTACTTAGAATGTGTAATGAGTATGTTAGGGTGTTTAGGGTGTTGATCATTTCTATGTATTAGGAACAGTTCAAGTCTTCTCCCCTAGCTATTTTTATTTTCTGTATTTATTCATTTATTTTAGAGACAGGGTCTCACTATGTTGCCCAGGCTGAGACGTCTTGAACTTCTGGACTCGAGTGATCCTCCTGCCTTGGCCTCCTCCCAAAGTGCTAGGGTTACAGGCATGAGCTGCTAAGCCCGACCTCCTCTACCTTTTTTTTGTTTTGTTTCATTTTGTTTTGAGACAGTCTCACTTCATCACTCAGATTGGAGTGGTGCAATCTTGGCTCACTTCTACCTCTGCCTCCCAGGTTAAAGCAGTTCTCATGCCTCAGCCTCCCATGTAGCTGAGACTACAGACATATACCACCACACCCGGCTGATTTTTTTTTTTTTTTTGAGATGGAGTCTAGTTCTGTCACCCAGGCTAGGGTGCAGTGGCGTGATCTTGGCTCACTGCGACCTCTGCCTCCCGGGTTCAAGTGATCTTGCCTCAGCCTCCTGAGTAAGCTGGGTTTACCGGCGCCCACCACTGCACCCAGCTAATTTTTGTATTTTTAGTAGAGATGAGGTTTCACTGTGTTGGCCAGGCCAGGCTGGTGATCTGCCCGCCTCGGCCTCCCAAAGTGCTGGGATTACAGGCATGAGCCACTGAGCCTGGCCAATTTTTGTATTTTTAGTAGAGACGGGGTTTTGCCGTGGTGCTCAGGCTGGTCTAGAACTCCTCACGTCAAGTGATAGCCCACCTTGGCCTCTCAGAGTGCTAGAATTACAGATGCGAGCCATGACACCTGGCCGTCTAGCTATATTTAAATACTGGCTACATTTGATCCCTTTTTTCCTGTTGATTATTCTTTTGATTTTTGTTGTTTCTTTGTTTTTGATTTTTTTGTTTTGATTTTTTTTTTTTCCTTTTGATTAGCTTGCTACTCCAGAAAAAGCTTCACAAGTTTGAGTTGGCCTGTTTGGCCAACCTTTGCCCAGAGACTGCTGAGGAGTCCAAGGCTCTAATCCCAAGGTTAGTACCAGTTGTGATAAGTTCTCTGTATACTGGATAAATTCCTACAAATAGAATTGGTGTGTCTAAAATGTGTATGCATTATATATTTGGATACATGATTGCCAATATTAAATGAAAGTGCCTTTTTTGTTCAATATTTCAAAGCACGTTTCCTGCTTATTAACAGTCTGTGAGAATGATGGTTTTTTTTTTTTTTTTTTTTTTTTGAGGCAGAGTTTCGCTCTGTCTCCCAGGCTGGAGTGCAGTGGCCGGATCTCAGCTCACTGCAAGCTCCGCCTCCCGGGTTTACGCCATTCTCCTGCCTCAGCCTCCCGAGTAGCTGGGACTACAGGCGCCCGCCACCTCGCCCGGCTAGTTTTTTTTGTATTTTTTAGTAGAGACGGGGTTTCACCATGTTAGCCAGGATGGTCTCGATCTCCTGACCTCGTGATCCACCCGTCTCGGCCTCCCAAAGTGCTGGGATTACAGGCTTGAGCCACCGCGCCCGGCGAGAATGATGGTTTTATACCACACCAAGTGAGAGCAAAAATCTGAAACAGCTGGAACTTCCGTACGCTGATGGTAGGGGTGTGAGTGTTAATTACAACAGTCATTTTGGAGAGCAATTTGGCTGTGTCTGGTAAAGATGAATATACTCCATGTTCCAAATATCCATTCCTGATACATATCTCAAAGGTAACTCACACAAGTTTACAAGGAGACGTATATTCTAGTGTTCATTGCTGTACTGTTTTGTTTCTGCTTTTGTTTTTAGTAGACATGGGGTTTCACCATGTTGGCCAGGCTGGTCTCAAACTTCCGGCCTCAAGTGATCTGCCCACTTTGGCCTCCCAAGGTGCTGGGATTACAGGCATGAGCCTCAGTGCCCGGCCTCATGCTGCACTGCTAATGATAGCAGAAATTTGATCATCTCTTAGTCAATAAGAAAGTGGATAAATGAATCGTTGTATAGTCACACAATGTTTATTGTACGGCAGTGAAAACAGTCAGTGAACTAGAACCACGTGGAATATCAACATGTCAGAATGAATTCTGAGGAAAAATGGCAGAAGGATAAACACAGTGTGGTGCCATTTCTTATAAAGTCTGAAACTGTGCTGCATATTACTTACGTATCCATAAATGTGTAGTAAGTATAAAATATGTATGGCAAAACAAATTTTTAAAAGGTATGGCAATGATAAATACTAAATTGAGGATGGTGGTTATTTCTGGGGAAGGAGGGAAGGTATTGGTCTAGGAAAGTAACACAGCCATCCACTTTCCTGCTTATTAAAGAACTCTGGGCCGGGTGCAGTGGCTCATGCCTGTAATCCCAGCACTTTGAGAGGCCAAGGCAGGTGGATCCCAAGGTTAGGAGGTCGAGACCATCCTGGCCAACATGATGTGACTCCATCTCTACTAAAATACAAAATTAGCTGGGCATGGCGGTATGTGCCTGTCGTCCCTGCTACTTGGGAGGCTGAGGTAGGGGAATCACTTGAACCCAGGAGGTGGAGGTTGCAGTGAGCCAAGATTGCGCCACTGCACTCTAGCTTGGCAACAGAGCGACACTCCATCTCAAAAAAAAAGAACTCTGGCCAGGTGTGGTGACTCACTCCTGTCATCCCAGCACTTTGGGAGGTTGATACCATTAGAAAACATGAAGACAGTAAGTGAAAAATGCAGGGCTGGGTGTGGTGGCTCATGCCTCTAATCCTAGCCGTTTGGGAGGCTGAGGCAGGAGGATCACCTGAAGTCAGGAGTTGAAGACCAGCCTGGCCAATGGTGAAACCCCGTCTCTACTAAAAATATAAAAATTAGCTGGGTGAGGACTGGGCGTGGTGGCTTACGCCTGTAATCCCACCACTTTGGGAGGCCTAGGCAGGTGGATCATGAGGTCAGGAGATCGAGACCATCCTGGCTAACACAGTGAAACCCCATCTCTACTAAAAATACAAAAAATTAGCTGGGCATGGTGTCGGGCGCCTGTAGTCCCAACTACTTGGGAGGTTGAGGCAGGAGAATGGTGGGAACCCAGAAGGCGGAGCTTGCAGTGAGCCAAGATTGCGCCACTGCACTCCAGCCTGGGTGACAGAGCAAGACTCCGTCTCAAAAAAAATTAGCTGGGTGTGGTGTCAGGCGCCTGTAATCCCAGGTACCTGGTAGGCTGAGGCAGGAGAATCACTTGAACCCGGGAGGCGGAGGTTTCAGTGAACCAAGATCATGCCACTTCACTCTAGCCTAGGGGACAAGAGCGAAACTCCGTCTCAAAGGAAAAAAAACCTGTAAGTCAAGTGGGGCTAACTGTACAGGTATATTTTTTATACTTTTTATCTTTTATGCGTTTGAAATATTTTGTAATGTTTTATCAGGAAAAGTGGAAAAGAAATACAGATGAAAGGTGAAGGTGTTAGAGATGTGGGCAGTAGATTAGCACGCCTCAAAGAAGAGCGTGGGGAAATTGCCAGTTGCCAAATCACTCATTTCTTTTCGTTTTCTTGTAGCTTGGAGGGACGGTTTGAAGATGAGGAGCTGCAGCAGATTCTTGATGATATCCAGACAAAGCGCAGCTTTCAGTATTAATCTCCAAACATCGCTGCTGCTCGGAGAAACCGCGTCCGCAGGCGTAACACCACCTTCCCAGGCTCTGGCTGACTTGCATGGAAATGCTGTTGCAGAGGACAGTTGAGAATTCCTTTGGAGAAAACAGCCCGGCTCGGCGTGGGGTTAGGTTGCTGTTTCAAATAACTCATAGGCCCAGGACATGGAATCTTGGAGCAGCCTTGTGCAGTGGCTGCCAGTGGCTTCCTGAACGTGCCTCTGGGAAGTGTGAGATGGGGCCACACTACTGACTACCTCATTCATGGTTTTTGGCCTCCACATCATCTTTTTTCTTAATATTTCATGTTTTAATTTCAGTGCGTTTATACTTTTTGAAACTAGACCAGAATATAGTAGACTTTATAGAGAAAAACCAGTTTCACCTAGATGCTAAAGGAAGAATTAAACAACTGTTATTGTTTGAAATCCTTTTCTTTTTCTTTTCTTTTCTTTTAAATGGAGATAGGGTCTTAACTCTTACCCAGGCTGGAGGAGTGTAGTCATACAGTCATGGCTCACTGAAGCCTGGACCCCCCTGCCTCAGCTTCCCAAATAACTGGGGCCAAAGGTGTGCACCACCACTCTCAGCTAGTTTCTAAAATTCTTTATAGAGATGGGGTTTTACTCTGCTGCCTAGACTGGTCTTAAACTCCTGGGCTCAAGTGATCTCCCTGCCGTGTCCTCCCAAACTGATGAGATTAGAGGCATGAGCCACCACATCTGGCCTGAAATTCTGAAGGGATGAGAGTGTCGACAGAGCACGTTGGCATCATTGTGGCTAACCTGGGAGGCGGAAGAAGCATGCCATGGGCAGTGTTGACGAGTATTGTGGAGCTCAGAGTCCCTTGAGGTAGATGGCTACTTTGCCTTTCTTCTTGAACTGTCTTGCAGAATGTGGATTTGGGGTGAGTGGTCTTGAAGGACTCATTTAGTCACCCTCAAATTAAGATTTTTACTTCATCTTTCTTGGTAAGAAACAATGGTCATGCCAAAGAGGTTTGCAACTAGGTGTGCACTGTTCACTGCAGCCTATTTGTTGCATGAACTGTGGTCGTTGTGTGCCCAATGACAAGGCTATTAAGAAGTTCATCATTTGAAACATAGAGGCCGCAGCAGTCAGCGATGGTTCTGAAGTGAGCATCCTGGAAGCCTGCGTACTTCCCAGGCTGGATGTGAAGCTACATTACTGTGTGAGTTGTGCCACTCGCAGCACGGTAGTCAGGAATCGAGCTTATGAAGCCCACAAGGACCGAACACCTCCATGCCAGTGTAGACCTGCAGGTGCTGCCCCGTGCCCCCACCAAAGCCCATATAAGGAGCGGAGTTGTTAAGGACTGAAGAAAAACTATTCTCTGGAGAAAAATAAAATTGCAATGAAAATTTTTTTTTTTTTAATTTCATAGGCCAGGCGTGAAGTTCTGAACACTTTGAAGTCTGCAATTATGAGTGATCCAGTCTAAGCCTCTGGCTTGCTACTTAGCAATAGGTGCTTTATGATGGGCTGGTTCAGAAGGAGGGAGTCAGCCACTCTTGAGCCACTGCAGTGAAGTCACTTGATCTCAGTCTGGGGGAAAACACTTTAATAGGTAAACATTCTAGCTTTGATTTTTCTGAGGGGAATACACGTGTTTTCAATTTTGGGGTTTTTCTTTGGGGCACTTGCTTGACTCTGTATGAACTTGTGATCCAAAGAAAAAGGAGAAAGAACAATGTTGGCTTTTAAAGTCAGGATGGTTTTATGTTTGCTATGAAATAAGGCAAAAATAAAAAATTCTTATTTTTATTTTTATTTATTTATTTTTTCGAGATAGAGTCTGGCTCTGTCGCCCAGGATGGAGTGCAGTGGTACAATCTTGGCTCACTGCAACCTCTGCCTCCCAGGTTGAAGTGATTCTCCTGCCTCAGCCTCCCGAGTAGCTGGGACTACAGGCACCTGCCACCATGCCCGGCTAATTTTTTGTGTTTTTAGTAGAGACAGGGTTTCACCATGTTCGCCAGGCTAGTCTTGAACTCCTGACAAGTGATCCTCCCGCCTCAGCCTCCCAAAGTGCTGGGATTACAGGCGTGAACCACCGCACCTGGCCAATCTTTTTATCCTTGAACAACTTCCCTTCTTTGAACCTCATTGGTGTTCTCAATTATGAAATATGGATAATAATAGTATTTGCCCCATGGATATTTTGAGAAGGTTGAAAAACAAGAGCCTAGAAATGTCTGACATATAGTATGTTCCAGTAAATGTTCACTATTAGCTTCTCAGGCAGGTGAGCTAGTATAGATAGATGATTAAATCAGCTTGCTTCATAGAAATTAGTGCAAGAATTTGGTAGCCTACCAACTGACAGTATCAAACTTAGAAAATAAATGAAATTGGGCCGGGTGTGGTGGCTCACCCCTGTAATCCCAGCACTTTCAGAGGCTGAGGCAGGCGGATCACCTGAGGTTGAGAGTTTGAGACTAGCCTGACCAACATAGAGAAGCCCCGTCTCTACTAAAGATACAAAATTAGCGGGGCGTGGTGGCGCATGCCTGTAATCTCAGCTACTCTGGAGGCTGAGGCAGGAGAATTGCTCGAACCTGGGAGGCAGCGGTTGTGGTGAGCCAAGATTGCGCCATTGTACTCCAGCCTGGGCAACAAGAGCAAAACTTTGTCTCCAAAAAAAAAAGTCCGGGCGCGGCGGCTCACACCTGTAATCCCAGCACTGTGGGAGGCCGAAGTGGGTGGATCATGAAGTCAGGAGATCGAGACCATCCTGGCCAGCATGGTGAAACCCTGTCTCTGCTACAAATACAAAAATTAGCCAGGCGTGGTGGCGGGCACCTGTAATCCCAGCTACTTGGGAAGCTGAGGCAGGAGAATCGCTTGAACCTGGGAGGTGGAGGTTGCAGTGAGCCGAGATCACGCCACTGCACTGCAGCCTAGGCAACAAGAGAGAGATTCCGTCTTGAAAAAAATAAATAAATATAATAAAAAGCAGCTCGGCCGGGCGCGGTGGCTCAAGCCTGTAATCCCAGCACTTTGGGAGGCCGAGACGGGTGGATCACGAGGTCAGGAGATCGAGACCATCCTGGTGAACACAGTGAAACCCCGTCTCTACTAAAACTACAAAAAACTAGCCGGGCGAGGTGGCGGGCGCCTGTAGTCCCAGCTACTCGGGAGGCTGAGGCAGGAGAATGGCGTGAACCCGGGAGGCAGAGCTTGCAGTGAGCTGAGATCAGGCCACTGCACTCCAGCCTGGGCGACAGAGCGAGACTCCGTCTCAAAAAAAAAAAAAAAAAAAAAAAAAGCAGCTCATACTAGGGAATTACTTGGTACAGCAACCTCATGCTGTTACAGATTAAAAGCCTGGTCAGCTATTCTGCTAGACAGTCAAATATTGTCTGCAGGGCTGGACAGCATATTGCTATTGAAAATAGCTACTAGGAGACCTTGCGCAATCTGTGAAACATTGTTAGGCTCGTACTATGTAAAAATCAGGAAAATTTGGGAACATACTGATATAACAAAAGATGGGTTGTCAAACCCTCACTTCACCAGAAAGCTAAATTGACCAGATAAGTCTTTCTGAAAGTTTTAGTGTCATAGTTTGTTACTGTGCTATACCAGAATACCTTAGACTGGGTAACCTATAAATAATAGGAATTTATTTCTCACAGTTCTGGAGGCTGGCAAGTGCAAGATCCAGGTGCTGCTACGTTCAGTGTCTGGCACGGGCGGCTTTCTGGTCCAAGATGGTGCCTTTTTTCGGCATCTTCCGTAGGAAATGAACACTGTCCTTATGATAGAAGGGTTGGAAGGACCAGCCTTTTTGTTTGTTTGTTTGTTTTTTGATACAGCAGGGTCTTGCTCTGTTGCCCAGGCTGGAGTGCAGTGGCATGGAGTGCAATGGCGTGATTAATGTTCACTGTAGCCTCAACCTCCCGGGCTCCAGCGACCCTCCCACCTCAGCCTCTTGGATAGCTGGTACCACAGGCACGAGCTACCATGCCTGGCTAATTTTTTTATTTTCTGTAGAGATGGGGTTTCGCCATGTTGCCCAGGCTGGTCTTGAATTCTTGACCTCAAGCAGTCCACCTGTTTCCACCTCCCAAATGCTGAGATTACAGGCATGAGTCACTGTGTCTGACCTGCAGCCTCTTTTATGAGTGCATTAATCCCCTTCATGAGGGATGTTCTCTCATTACTTACTCACCTGCTAAAGACCCCACCTCTTAATACTACATCAGTGATGAGTTCAATGTATGAGTTGGGTGGGAGGAGGCACATTCAGACCATGGCATCTAGTCATTCTGGTTTTATTAAAATTTATTAGACTTGAGGCATGAAAAAGAGCATGCTAGATTGGACTTCAGCATCGATGAGCTGCCTTAGTAATACTGTAACAAAAAGCACTAAATATGCCAGTGGTGTGAGAGAATATTTTTACGGAAAATTTTATACTTACAGAAAATTTGGAAAGACTGGTACATTGATACCTGTGTGTTCACCACCTTGATGTAACGGATAACATGCTATTTGCTTTGTATGTATTTCATTGCTAGGAATCATTTGAAAGCAGTCAATATGATACTTCATTCTGAAATTCTGAAATAAGTATGCATTTTGAAAATATAGTTTCCTCTATAACGGGCACTATAGCACTTAGGAACATGGACAAGTATTTCATGCTATTGAATATCCGGTTCATATTGAAGTTTTCCTTGGGGAGAGTTCTGGATCAAAGGTCAGTCCCAGTAGTGGTGTAGTTTAGTTGTCCTTGGGTCTAACCTAACAATTGCGGTGAAAAATATTAAGGAAATATCTGTGGTTACAGCTCTCGGGTTTCTGGAACAATCTTTGACTCGATAAAAGCCCCTGTTTGCAGCTCCTGAATGGAAGATGGGACTAGAGAGACGGCAGGTCCTGGGTAGATTCTGATCAGCATTTGTACTTACACCTGGCTCTCCTGTCTTCGCCAGTGGAAGAGCAGTTTGGAACTAAGCAAGGAGAATGCACATTCGATGACAGCAGAGTGGGGGCAGATCTGCTCGAGTCCATCAGACGTGGAGCAGGTTCAAAGCAGCCGTGTGAGCCTCCCTTCCATTGTGTGGCGCTGCATACTTACCAGCAAATGTTTAGTGAGCCCCCATTTTGAGTCGCGTGAATGTGGAGCTACAAGGAGAAACAAGAATGCCTGAAATTAAATAATTTGAGGAGAGAGCTTCATGGGATAGGGGTGAGGGAAACAGCCTAGGAGACAACGGGGAATTGTGAAAGATTGACAAGCCAAAGCTGTCAGACAACTTCCTTTGAGATGGGCACATTCCATACCTGAACTGTCCAGTGTACTAGCCACTGACTGCATGGAGCTTCTGCATATGGTAGGCTAATGACTTAGGAGCTGGATTTTAAGTTTAAATTTTATTTTTCAGATAGTCTTCCTCTGTCAACCAGGATGGAGTGCAGTGGCACAATCCCGGCTCACTGCAACCTCCACCTCCAAGGTTCAAACGATCCTCCTGCCTTAGCCTCCTGAGTAGCTGGGATTATAGGCACCCGCTACCACACTCAGCTAATTTTTGTATTTTTTTTTAGTAGAGACAGGGTTTCACCATGTTAGCCAGGCTGGTCTTGAACTCCTCACCTCAGGTGATCTGCCTGCCTTGGCCTCCCAAAGTACTGGGATTATAGGTGTGAGGCACCACGCCCAGCCATAAGTTTAAAATTCTCATAGTCACATGTGGTGGGTGGCTAATGTATTGGACAGTGCAGCTCTTAGCTACCAGCAATGCCCTGCAGGGCACTGAGATCGAAATTAATTTCAGCAAGATGAACAATGCCCACAAGAGCAGCAGCGGCAACAGGAACGTTATCAGATTTAATAACAATTGAGATCCCCCAAATTCTGAGATCTAAAGATGCATGTTACTTTCACTGAATCCTGTGTTTCTATGTACCCTAAATTCTGGTTTTAGAAGTCTGCCTCTTTGGCCAAGGCGGCTCCGGACGAGGCCCCCAACAACAGCGCCCTGAGGTGGCAGCGGTGGTGCCTGCGGGGACCACTAGCAGCCGCGGGCTGAGGGGAGGTCGGGACCCAGGCAGGGCCACTGTATCCCACCAGAGGAAGGCCAAGTATCCCTGTGGGGGAGGAGCAGTCCCCACGCCAGGCCTCCCAATGTCCCCAGGTCTCAAAATCCCCATCTCCCGTTCAGGGCAAGAAGAGTCCGCAACTCCTATGCCAACAACTGATAAAGATCCCAAAGAAGAAAAAGAGGCAGATGATTGTGCCCTGTTTCAGGAAGTTTACATTGCTGCATCCAGACCTAGCCGGGGGTGGCACAGTAGGAGCAGGACATGTGTTTCTCCTCATGTGATACAGAGAACACCTGAAGCTCTCAGTGCAAGACCGGTTCATTGCAGCTCATCTGCAAATCAGAACCAAATACAGACCAACTCGATTATGATGTTTGAGAAGCATCAGTCTCCAGGTGGCATTAGCAAGGAGGAAGAAGAGGAGACATTAATCAGTGAGGAGGAGATGCCATTCGAAGATGACCCAAGAGATGAGACCTACAAGCCCCTCTTAGAAAGGGAGACCCCAGGCCGGGCGCGGTGGCTCACGCCTGTAATCCCAGCACTTTAGGAGGCCGAGGCGGGCGGATCACAAGGTCAGGAGATCGAGACCACGGTGAAACCCCGTCTCTACTAAAAATACAAAAAAATTAGCCGGGCGCGGTTGTGGGCGCCTGTAGTCCCAGCTACTCGGGAGGCTGAGGCAGGAGAATGGCGTGAACCCGGGAGGCGGAGCTTGCAGTGAGCCGAGATCGCGCCACTGCACTCCAGCCTGGGCGACAGAGCGAGACTCCATCTCAAAAAAAAAAAAAAGGAGACCCCAAAGCCACGCGAAAATCAGGGAAGGTGAAAGGAGAGAAGGAGAAGAAGGAAATCAAAGTGGAAGTAGAGGTAGAGGTAAAAGAAGAGGAGAATGAAATTAGGGAGGATGAGGAACCTCCGAGGAAGAGAGAAGATGGAAAGATGGCAAAAGTCCACATTTACCCAGAAGGAGAAAAAAAGCCTCCAACCCAATATGTCCATTGTGAGATGGAAGGATGTGGAACTGTCCTTGCCCATCCTGGCTATTGGCAGCACCATGTTAAATAGCATTTGTTGAAAAAAAATATGTGTGTCTCCATCCCTCCTGTGGACGACTCTGTAGGCTCCAGAAGCAACTTCTATGACATGACAAACATCATACAGATCAACAGGATTTTATATCTGTGAATACTGTGCTCAGGCCTCCAAGAGTTCCCACAATCTGGTAGTGCACCAGATGATTCACATTGGCGAGAAGCCATTATCACAGTGTGAGATCTGTAAATTTACTTCTCGACAAAAGGCATCTCTTAATTGGCACATAAAGAAGCATGAGGCCGGGTGCCGTGGCTCATGCCTATAATCTCAGCACTTT
The DNA here is from genome assembly GCF_037993035.2 of Macaca fascicularis. Classification (NCBI taxonomy): domain Eukaryota; kingdom Metazoa; phylum Chordata; class Mammalia; order Primates; family Cercopithecidae; genus Macaca; species Macaca fascicularis. The sequence goes on from NC_088386.1 coordinate 3,693,179, forward strand.
GGGATATCAAGGCGGGTGGATCACCTGAGGTCAGTTGGAGACCACCCTGGCCAACACGGTGCAACCCCGTCTGTACTAAAAATACAAAAATTAGCCGGGCGTGGTGGTCCATGCCTGTAGTCCCAGCTACTCTGGGGGCTGAGATGGGAGAACTGCTTGAACCCACGAGGCAGAGGTTGCAGTGAACCGGGATCGTGCCACTGCACTTCAGCCTGGGTGACAGAGTGAGACTGTGTCTCAAAAAGATACATAATTACAGCCAGGTACAGTGGCTCATGCCTGTAATCCCAGCACTTTGGGAGGCTGAGGTGGGTAGATCATGAGGTCAGGAGATGGAGACCATTCTGGCTAATGTGGTGAAACCCTGTCTCTACTAAAAATACAAAAAATTAGCTGGGCATGGTGGTAGGTGCCTGTAGTCCCAGCTACTGGGGAGGCTGAGGCAGGAGAATGGCATGAACCTAGGAGGCAGAGCTTGCAGTGAGCCGAGATTGTGTCACTGCACAGCACTCTGTCCCAAAGTGCTGATAGGAGCCACTGCGCCCAGCTGATAACCTGTTTTCTAATTAATTTTGCCTTTTCAGTGGGCATAGAACCTGTGTGTTGAATTTCAGTCTGGGCGCCATGGCTCATGCCTATAATTCCAGCACTTTCAGAGGCTAAGGCAGGAGTATTGCCTGAGCCTAGGAGTTATGAGACCAGCCTGGGAAGCATAGCAAGACCCCGTCTGATTAAAAAACAAAAAGAACGAAAGGAAGACAGAAGGAGGAAAACCCAACACATTCACCTTTTAGGTTTCCAATATTTATATTTTGTAATGCCCTACACAGGGATACTTCCAGATTCACAGACTGATGTATTTGTAAATTCAGACCAACTTGTGTTTCCCAAGTCATATAAACACCCTGAGACCACGCATGTCCCAAATGCGTTCTCTTTATTAATACAGAGTTTAACACATCTTCATATTCAAAGGGAACTGGAAGTTATCAGGTATTTGAAAACCAATACTTTTTAAACTCAGCAGTGACAGAAGAAATAAACGATGGAAAGACTTGATCATGTAAAAATTTAAAACTTCAAAGTCACTTTTTTTTTGGAGATGGCCTTGCTCTGTTGTCCAGGCTGGTCTATGAACTTGTGGGAAACCACCCATTTCGATCTCCCAAAGTCCTGGGATTACAGGCATGAGCCATTGCATGCGACCAAAATCACTAACATTTTAGGAAGTCAATAGACTGTCTAAAGATTTGATAAGATGTATAGCAGAGAACACAGACAAGGGTGAAGATATTTATTTGTGGCTGGGCGCAGTGGCTCACACCTGTAATCCCAGCACTTTGGGAGGCCAAGGCGGGCGGATCACCCTGAGGTCAGGAGTTCAAGACCAGCCTGGCCAATATGGCAAAACCTGGTCTGTACTGAAAAATACACAACTTAGCCAAGGCGTGATGGTGGGCACCTGTAATCCCAGCTACTTGGAAGGCTGAGGCATAGAATTGCTTTAACCCGGGAGGTGGAGGTTACAGTGAGCCATTGTATTCCAGCCTGGGCGACAGAGAGAGACTCCATCTCCCCGCTCAAAAAAAAAAAAAAAAAAGATGTGGGCCAGGTGCAATGGCTCACATCTGTAATCCCAACACTTTGGGAGGCCAAGACGGGAAGATCATGATGTCAGGAGTTCGAGACCAGCCTGGCCAACATAGTGAACCCTGTCTGTACTAAAAATACAAAAAATTAGCTGGGCATGGTGGCCATGCCTATAATCCCAGCTACTCGGGAGGCTGAGGCAGGAAGGCAGAGGTTGCAGTGAGCTGAGATCACGCCATTGCACTCTAGCCCAGGCGACAGTGCAAAACTCCTTAAAAAAATAAAAGATGTATATATCAAGACCTCGGCTGGGCACCGTCGTTTATGCCTGTAATCCCAGCACTTCAGGAGGCCAAGGCAGGAGGATTGCTTGTGGCCAGGAGTTCAAGACCAGCCTGAGCAACATAGTAAGACCCCATCTCTACACACACACAGAGAGAAAACTTAGCCAGGCAGAGTGGTGCATGCTTTTGGTCCCAACTACTTGGGAGGCTGCGGTGGGAGGATTTCTTGAGCCCCGAAAGTCAGCGCTACAGTGAGCTATGATTGCACCACTGCATTCCAGTCTGGGTGACAGAGCAAGACCCTGTCTCCAAAAAAAAGAAAATCAAGAGCTCAATTTTTTTTTTTTTTTTTTTTTTTTTTTTTTTTTTTGAGATGGAGTCTTGCTCTGTCGTCAGGTTGGAGTGCAGTGGCACGATCTCGGCTCACCGCAACCTCCGACTCCCGGGTTCAAGCGATTCTCCTGCCTCGGCCTCCCAAGTGGCTGAGACTACAGGCGCCCACCACCACGCCCAGCTAATTTTTGTATTTTTAGTAGAGATGGAATTTCACCATGCTGCGCTGGCTGGTCTTGAACTCTGGGGCTCAAATGGTCTGTTTTACTCAGCCTCCCAAAGTGCTGGGATTACAAGTGTGAGCCATCATGGCTGGCATTTATTTATTTATTTATTTTGAGATGGAATCTTGCTTTGTCGCCTGGGGTGGAGTGCAGTGGAATGATCTCGGCTCATTACAACCTCTGCCTCCCGTGTTCAAGTGATTCTCCTGCCTCAGCATCCTGATTAGCTGGGATTACAGGTGTGAGCCACCACGCCTGGCTAATTTTTTTGCATTTTTGGTAGATACGGGGTTTCACCATGTTGGCCTGGCTAGTCTTGAACTCCCGGCCTGAAGTGATTCGCCCACCTCAGTGTCCCAAAATGCTGGGATTACAGGTGTGAGCCTCTGTGCCAGGCAAGAACTATTTATATTCTTTTTTTTTTTTTTAAGCTATATCTGCTGGAATGGGATTTATTTTATTTTATTTTATTTTTTTTTGAGACAGGGTCTTGAAAGTTATGTTATAGACAAAAATAGAACTCAGTAATATATAAAAAGTGACATGCATGTTTATATATCAGAATTTGGGGGGTATACAATTTTTTTGATTCCAGCATCTCCAGCTCAGGCTGGAGTGTAGTATGTGATTGTCGCTCACTGCAGCCTCGAACTCTTGGGCTCAGGTGATCCTCCCACCTCAGCTTCCCAAGTAGCTGTGACTACAGGCACGCGCCAATGTGCCTGCTATTTTTCATTTTCGTTTTTTTTGTAAAGACAGGATTTCCCTATGTTACCCACTATGGTCTCAAACTCCTTGGCGCAAGTGATCTTCCCGCCTCAGCCTCCCAAAGCGCTGGGATAACAGGCATGAGCCACTGCACTGGGCTCATGAGCAACTTCTTTGTGTCAGGTGCTGTTGTATACACATGGGGATATAATAAGACAGGATGCCAGCTCTCAGAGTCTACAGCCTCAGAGTTGCAAGATATATATGTATATATATATAGAAAATGTGCTGTTTCCATGGTTTCCTGTGTTAACTGTTTTCCTTTTCCAATTTCCAGTACAGTGTTATTTATTCCTTTGCCATTTTCTTTTTTTCTTTTTTTTCCGAGACAAGAGTCTCTCTCTCAACCAGCCTGGAGTGCAGTGGCAGGATCTATGCTCAGTGCAACCTCTGCCTCCCGAGTTCAAGTGATTCTCCTGCCTCAGCCTCCCGGGTAGCTGGGATTACAGGTGCCCACCACCACGCCCAGCTAATTTTTGTACTTTTAGTAGAGATGAGGTTTCACTATGTTGGCCAGGCTGGTCTCGAACTCCTGACCTCAGGTGATCTGCCCGCCTTGGCCTCCCAAAGTGCTGGGATTACAGATTACAGGCATGAACCACTGCACCCAGCCACCATTTTCTTTCTTGTACCATTTTGGAAATTTTATGACATATATATATATATATTTTAACCAGGTATTGTTAAATTTTTACCACTCTTTTTTTTTTTTTTTTTTTTTTGTAGACAGGGTCTTACTCTGTTGCCCAGGCTGGAGTGCAGTGGCAAGATCTCAGCTCATTGCAACCTCCGCCCCTGGGGCTCAGGCGATCCTCCTGCCTCAGCCTCCTGAGTAGCTGGGACTACAGGTGCAAACAACCATACCTGCCTAATTTTTTTGTATTTTTTGTAGAGATGCGGTTTTGCGATGTTGCCCAGGCTGGTCTCAAATTCCTGACCTCAAGTGATCCACCCACCTCAGCCTCCCAAAGCGTTGGGATTACAGGTGTGAGCCTCGACTCCCAGCCACCATTGTCTTTTGACCTCTATTGTTGCTGATAAGAAATCTGAGTCTAGGGCCTGGTGCGGTGGCTCACCTGTAATCCCAGCACTTTGGGAGGCCGAGGTGGGCAGATCACGAGGTCAGGAGTTGGAGATCAGCCTGACCAACATGGTGAAACCCCATCTCTACTGAAAATACAAAAATTAGCTGGGCATGGTGGTGGACGCCTGTAATTCCAGCTACTCAGGAGGCTGAGGCAGGAGAATCTCTTGAACCCAGGAGGTGGAGGTTGCAGTGAGCTGAGATCGTGCCATTGCACTCCAGCCTGGGTGACAGAGTGAGATTCCTTCTCAAAAAAAAAAAAAAAAAGAAAAAGAAATCTGACAGTCTCAATATTATTCCTTCACAGATAATCTGTTGTTTCTAGTTGCTTTTATGGTTTTGTCCTTGTTTTTTGTGTTTTACAACCTCACTACAAGATGTCTGGGTATGGCTTTATTTTTGTTTCTCCTGTTGGAGTGTTACTCCTATTGGTGTGTTTCTCCTGTTGGAGTGTTACTCCTATTGGTGTGTTTATCCTGTTGGAGTGTTACCGTGCTGCTTCCATATGTGGATTCATGGCTTACACTTTGGGACAGTTCTTAGTCACTGTCATATTAACTGCAGCAATTTTTTCACTCTCCCTCTTCTCTCCTTTTTCTTTGAGACGAAGTCTTGCTCTGTCACCCAGGCTGGAGTACAGTGGCTTGATCTTGGCTCACTGCAACCCCTGCCTCCTGGGTTCAAGTGATTCTCCTGCCTCAGCCTCCTGAGTAGCTGGGATTACAGGCGCTTACCACCATAGCTGGCTAATTTTTGCATTTTTAGTAGAGATGGGGTTTCACCATGTTGGCCAGGCTGGTCTCAAACTCCTGACCTCAGATGATATGGCTGCCTCAGCCTCTGAAAGTTCTGGGGTTTCAGGCAGGAGCCACTACACCTAGCCTCCCTCTTCTTTCCTTCTTGACTTTTATTCAATCTATACGGTGTTTAACGTTCTTGTTCTATCTCTCAGCCTCTCTTACATATTTTGTGTTTTTAAAAATCTCTTGGTGCTGTATTTTGAGTGATTTCCCTGAATCTATCTTTTAAACCACTAAGTCTTTATTCAGCTATGACTAATCTCCTCTTTAATGTGTCCACTGAGGGTTTTTTTTTTTTTTTTTTTTTTGAGACAGAGTCTCCCTCTGTCACCCAGGCTGGAGTGCAGTGGTGTGATCTCGGCTCACTACAACCTCCGCCTCCCGGGTTCAAGTAATTCTCCTGCCTCAGCCTCCTGAGTAGCTGGGATTACAGGCGTGCGCCACCACGCCCGGCTAAGTTTTGTTTTGTATTTTTTGTAGAGACAGGGTTTCACCATATTGGCCAGGCTGGTCTTGAACTCCTGACTTTGTGATCTGCCCATCTCAGCCTCCCATAGTGCTGGGATTACAGGCGTGAGCCACCGCGCCTGGCCTTTATTTTTATTTTTTTAACAGCTTTGATCGGACGCAGTGGCTCACACCAGTAATCCCAGCACTTTGAGAGGCCAAGGCTGGTGGATTACCTGAGGTCAGGAGTTCGAGACCAGCCTGGGCAACATGGCGAAATTACTAAAAATGCAAAAATTAGTGGGGCGTGGTGGTGGGTGCCTGTAATCCTAGCTACATGAGAGGCTGAGGCAGGAGACTCGCTTGAACCTGCGAGGTGGAGGCTGCAGTGAGCCGAGATGGAGCCAATGCACTCCAGCCTGGGCAACAGAGCCAGACTCCATCTCAAAAATAAATAAATAAATAAAATAAACGGTTTCGTGGAAATATAATTTACATACCACAAAGTTCATTCATTTAAGGTACACTAATGATCTGTAGCATATTAACAGAGTTGTGCAACCATAAGTTACTTTTATTTATTCATTTTTATTTTTACTTTTTTTTTTTGAGATGTAGTCTTGTGCTGTCGCCCAGGCTGGAGTGCAGTGGCCGGATCTCAGCTCACTGCAAGCTCTGCCTCCCGGGTCCACGCCATTCTCCTGCCTCATCCCCCCGAGTAGCTGGGACTACAGGCGCCCTCCACCATGCCTGGCTAATTTTTTGTATTTTTTTTAGTAGAGACGGGGTTTCACCGTGTTCGCCAGGATGGTCTCGATCTCCTGACCTCGTGATCCGCCCGTCTTGGCCTCCCAAAGTGCTGGGATTACAGGCTTGAGCCACCGCGCCCGGCCTTATTTTTACTTTTTGAGACAGAGTCTCACTCTATTGCCCAGGCTGGTGTGTAGTGGCATGATCTTGGGTCACTGCAACCTCTGCCTCCAAGGTTCAAGCAATTCTCTAATTTTTGTATTTTTAGTATAGGCGGGGTTTCACCATGTTGGCCAGGCTGGTCTCGAACTCCTGACCTCAGGTGATCCGTCCACCTCAGCTTCCCAAAGTGCTGGGATTACAGGTGTGAGCCACTGCGCCCGGCCAAGTTTTTATATTTTGTTGTAGAAATAGGAGTCTCACTTTTTTGCCCAGACTCAAACTCCTGGCCCAAGCAGTCCTCCTGCTTTGGCCTTCCAGGTGTGGCCTTCCCCATGCCTGGTCGGAGGAGGTCATCTTTCCTCCTATAGGTCTTGCCCCATGGCTTGGCCCTACATGGGCTGGTGGCCAACTGGCCACTTCTGTTACTTCTAGGTGGTTAACCACAAGGTTAAGCCTCAATAAACTGCCCAGCTATTGGTGCAGATTACCAAAGGTGTCACCTCTTTGGTGCTCACCATCCCCACTACTTTGAGTTCAGCCCATTGGCTACTTTGTCCACAGCTGGTATCAAACCATATGGTGTCAGTACTAGGGTGGACAGTGGCAGCAGCCCGGGGAGCAGAAGCATCCCAGCTAGACCCATCTGTATACCATGTCTCATTAGGAATTGGAGGGGAACACCCTTCCTTAAGCAGTGAAGGCCCAGGGTCTGGGGGTGCCTCAGGCCCCCACGGCCTTATCTTGCATTAGGACTACAGGTGCCAAGACCTCTTACAACTTTGCTACTAAGGGACTTGTACCCAGCATACTCTGCTGCTCGAAGTATGTGCCCCACGAAGTATGTGCCCCACTTTGCCAAAGTGGATGTCTACGCTGTCCCAGTCCAGGAGTTGTTACCCATGAACGTATCCACCCCACTGTTGAGTACATCATCTGCATGATGACTGTAGCCCATCCTGCGTGCTTTCAGGAACCTGAACGGCGGCATATACAGTTGCTAGCTGTTTCTCTATCAAAGAATATTGGAGCTCAGCTCCCTTCCATAGTTAGGACCAAAAGCCTCCTGGCATTCCCAGGCGCTCCATGTGCTGCCACAGGCTCCAACCGAAACCATCCAGCTGCACATCCAGTTCCAACATGCACATCCAGCTCAAATGGGTGCCCCTGGTCAACTACCCACAGGGCTTGTGCCTGCTGAATAGCCTGCTTGGCTGCTAGGAAGGCGGTCTCAGCCACACCATCCCAATCTCAGGCAAGACGGGCATTGACGCTTCTAAATCTGCAAGAGAATCAGAGGTTAACATAATATTATCAACGCGACCATGACATATGGTGGGGCTGTGCATATAGCCCTGCGGCAACACTGAAATTTCATTGTCACCGTCCCATGAAGTCAAACTGTTCTTGTCTCTCTGGAAAAGAATGGATTAGCCAAGTCTACCACATAGTGCTACTGTCCCAATTCTGTTGTCAGGCGGTCCATCAAATTTGTGATAGCACAGCTGCCAAGCCATATAAAATATCCACCCCTAGAATGTATTTACACAAACGGCCAATGCCAAGGTGTAAAGATACAGGTTTCACTTTCATTGATCGGTTTTCGTAGCTGTCTATGAAGCCTTGCCTGGAAACTTACCCAGATTCCCATAGAAAAGGATACAATCTGCACTGGTACCTACCAGCGCAAGCACCCACTGGACACATTAAACAGAAGAGGCTCTACACCCCTGCCTGGCTGTAGCAGGCAGTCTTTGAGCCGAAGTGCCTGGGGGGACTGGGTCGCATATCGATGTCCTTCTCCCACTTGGGCCTTTTCTGGAATTGCTGCTCCGGAGACAACTGTTTCCACAAACTTAAGAGTACTTTATAGGGCTGCTTATAGATTTTTTTTTCTCAGTCAGCACTGGCCAAAATCAGATCTACCCACATCTGTGAACATGCCACTCTTTGGGTCCCCCTTTCTCCCATGAGGAGGCCCTTTGTGGGTGGGGCATCTTCCCCTTCTGTACCGCGTGGAGCCCTGGGTCCTGCTGACAGCCTTCTGATGGACCACTGGCTCACTCCGCAATGGGGGTTCTTCCTCCTCGGTATCAGACCAAGTGGGGGTCTCTGGCCAAGACGACGGACCCAGGCCTGCATTCACCGCAGCTTCAGCTCATTTTCTGAGCTGTGTAGCTGGGCCTCCAGGCGCCCTGCCTGTACCTGGAGGGCTCTTACCTGCACTGCATCCCTCAGGGACTGGGTGTGTACTTCTCCTAGCGCAGTAAAAATGCCCACCCAACTCTGCCGGCAAGAGCTTGCTCTTTCTCAGTGCTCTGTGCTTCCAGCTGCCCCAGTGCCTTCTCCGTGCTTGCGGGGGACCCATCCACTGCTGCCCAGTTTACCACCGGAGCCCATCTGAGCAGCACAGCTGCTGCCGGGTACTACAGCCCACGCTGCAGCCACATGGCAGCCCCAAAATCAGCGGAGGCCAAAGGGTCACTCACCCCAGGATCCTGCTTGTGAAGCCAATTGTCGGGTTCTAGCCCAAACTGAGGTCCGAAGGGAGTCGGTGAGGTGGTGAGTAGCTGGGAAAACACTCAAGGAAGGAGTTTGACATGCCTTTACTCTTTAAATGTGAGCGAGCCTGGGCATGAGCCATATGTACAGTGTCAGCAGGGTAGTTATACCTTTTACAGACAATAGTGGCTCCAAGCCAAGCACGAGCTCACGTGGGTGATCACATAATGCGCCTCACGTGGCGTGGTTACATAATGAGCAGAGATGTGTGCCTGTGCTCCAAACTCACTGAGTCATGCTGGACTGGATGTCTGCCTCGGCCTATTCTTGACCACAGCACATCCTTTTTCCTTACAGCACTGTACTCCAGCCTCAGTCTGGGCAACATACAAAGGCTTCATCTCCACAAAAAAAAAAAAAAAAAAAAAAAAAAAGGGAGCTAGTTTACATAATAATAGGTTGCCACCTTATATAAGATCCTACAGTTGAGCACGGTGGCTCACACCTGTATTCCCAGCACTTTGGGAGGCCAAGGTGGGTGGATCATTTGAGGCCAGGAGTTCGAGACCAGCCTGGCCAACATGGTGAAACTCCGTCTCTACTAAAAATATAAAAATTAGCTGGGCATGGTGGCATGCGCCTGTAATCCAGCGACTCAGGAGGCTGAGGCGGAAGGAAGTTGCAGTGAGCTGAGATTGCGCCACTGTACTCCAGCCTGGGTGACGGAGTGAGACGCATCTCAAAAAAAAAACAAAAAAAAAACATCCTACAGAGCAGCTGTTGGCAAAACTTGGGTTCTTCAGCGTCTAGTCCAAACTGACCTTTACCGAAACTTGCTTCTGCCAGTAAACAAATTCTCAGAAAACAGAGGTGGTTTTCAAAATATTTAACAACCTAGGGCCTGCTGGCCTTAGTAAGGTCAGGCATTAGCCCTCCAATTGCTGGCTGTGAGATCCTGAGACGGGGTGGTCAGAGGTTACTTATGGAAATATTTCAATATTTTTATAACTTTTATAGCCCCCGGGGAACTCCCTGACTGAATCTCCAACTCTTTCTCACAAAGGCACAGAGGCCTTGTAACTCCCAGCTTCATTTGCATTGGAAATAGAGGAGTGGGGCCCATGGCCATTGAGTCCAGGTGTTTGTGGTTAGCCACTGTTAAGTGCTTCATGTATCTGATTGAAACGTCACTTGCAACCCTTGGGGAATTTTAAAAAACACTCTAAGACAAGCCTTCCTGCTCTTATGATCTAGTGCTCTTATAACCTTCTCATTATTTGATGTTTCATGAATTAAACGTAGTTTATTGCGTACCCACCATATAGACTGGGACAAAAATGGAGAACAAGGCTGGGCCGAGTGCAGTGGTGTTTACAACTGGTTTGTAACTGGTTTACAACAATTTCTTTGTTCCTTCTCCATTCCCATTGCTTCACTTGACTAGCCTACGAAAAAGGAGAACAAGATGACAAGGTTCCAGATCTCCCACAGCCTATATTCTAGTGAGGAGAGACAGACCTAAAAAAAGCAGCTAATTAGATTAGCCTGGGAATATGTATCACATTAGATATGGCTTGTATTAGTCTGTTTCCACGATGCTGATACAGACATTCCCGAGACTGGCCAATTTACAAAATAAAGAGCTTTATTTGACTTATAGTTCCACATGGCTGGGGAGGCCTCACAAACATGGCAGAAGGCAAGGAGTAGCAAGTCACATCTTACATGGATAGTGGCAGGCAAAGAGAGCCTATGCAGGGAAAATCCCATTTTTAAAACCATCAGATCTCCTGAGACTCATTCACTATCATGAGAACAGCACAGGAAAGAACCCACCCCCATAATTCAATCATCTCCCACTTGGTTCCTCCTAAGGCATATGAGAATTGTGGGAGTTATAATTCAAGATGAGATTTGGGTGGGGACACAGGCAAACCATAACAATCCACCCCTGGCCCCTCCCAAATCTCATGTCCTCACATTTCAAAACCAGTCATGCCCTTCCCAACAGCCCCCCAAGTCTTTTGTTTGTTTGTTTGTTTTTTGAGACGGAGTCTGGCGCTGTCGCCCAGGCTGGAGTGCAGTGGCCGGATCTCAGCTCACTGCAAGCTCCGCCTCCCGGGTTTGCGCCATTCTCCTGCTTCAGCCTCCCGAGTAGCTGGGACTACAGGTGCCTGCCACCTCGCCCGGCTATTTTTTTGTATTTTTTAGTAGAGATGGGGTTTCACTGTGTTAGCCAGCATGGTCTCGATCTCCTTACCTCGTGATCCACCCGTCTCGGCCTCCCAAAGTGCTGGGATTACAGGCTTGAGCCACCGCGCCCGGCCAGCCCCCCTAAGTCTTAACTAGTTTCAGCATTAACTCAAAAGCCCACAGTCCAACATCTCATCTGAGACAAGGCAAGTCCCTTCCACCTATGAGCCTGTAAAATCACAAGTAAGCTAGTTACTTCCTAGGTACAATGGGGGTACAAGTATTGGGTAAATACAGCTGTTCAGAATGGGAGAAATTGGCCAAAACAAAGGGTAACAGGGCCCATGCAAGTCTGAAATCCAGTGAGACGGCCAAATTTTAAAGGTCCACAATGATCTCCTTTGACTTCTGGTCTCACATCCAGGTCTCGCTAATGCAAGAGGTGGGTTCCCATGGTCTTGGGCAGCTCCACCCCTGTGGTTTTGCTGGGCATAGCCTTCCTCCCAGCTACTTTCACAGGCTGGCCTTGAGTGTCTGCAGCTTTTCCAGGCACACAGTGCAAGCTGTCGGTGGCTTCTGGGGTCTGGAGGATGGTGACCCTCTTCTCACAGCTCCGCTAGGTGGTGACCAGTAGGAATTCTGTGTGGGGGCTCCGACCCCACATTTCCCTCTCACACTACCCTAGCAGAGGTTCTCCATGAAGGCCCTGCCCCTGCAGCAAACTTCTGCCTGGGCATCCAGGCATTTCCATATATCCATCGAAATCTAGACGGAGGTTCCCAAACCTCAATTTGTGACTTCTGTGCACTTGCAGGCTCAACACCACATGGAAGCTGCCAAGGCTTAGGGCTTCTGCCCTCTGAAGCCACAGCTTGAACTGTACCTTAGCCCCTTTTAGTCACAAATGCAGTGGCTGGGACACAGGGCACCAAGTCCCTAGACCACACTCAGCAGAGGGACCTTGGGCCCAGTCCATGAAGACATTTTTTCCTCTTAAACCTCCGGGCCTGGGATGGAAGGGACTGTAGCAAAGGTCTCTGATATGCTCTGGAGACATTTTCCTCATTGTTTTGGTGATTAACATTTGGCTCCTCATTACTTGTGGATATTTCTGCAGCTGGCTTGAATTTCTCCTCAGAAAATGGGATTTTCTTTTCTATCGCATGGTCAGGCTGCAAATTTTCCAAACTTTTAAATTCTGAATGCTGCCAAGCGCGGTGGCTCACACCTGTAATCCCAGCACTTTGGGAGGCCGAAGTGGGCAGATCATCTGAGGTTGGGAGTTCGAGACCAGCCTGACCAACATGGAGAAACCCCATCTCTACTAAAAATACAAAAATTAGCCAGGCATGGTGGTGCATGCCTGTAGTCCCAGCTACTCTGGAAGGTTGAGGCAGGAGAATCGCTTGAACCTGGGAGGCAGAAGTTGCAGTGAGCCGAGATCATGCCATAGCACTCCAGCCTGGGCAACAAGAGCAAAACTCTGTCTCAAAAAAAAAAAAAAAAAAAAAAGGAAAAGAAAACTGAATGCTTTTGGCCAGGCACAGTGGCTCACACCTGTAATCCCAGCACTTTGGGAGGCTGAGGTGGGTGGATCACCTGAGATCAGGGGTTTGAGACCAGCCAGGCAAACATGGTGAAACCCTGTCTCTACTAAAAATACAAAAATTAGGCAGGCGTGGTGGCATGTGCCTGTAATGCCAGCTACCTAGGAGCCTGAGCAAGGAGAATCACTGGAACCTGGGAGGCAGAGGCTGCAGTGAGCTGAGATCACGCCACTGCACTCAAGCCTGGCGACAGAGCGAGACTCCATCTCGAAAACAACAACAAAAACAGAACAAAAAAACTGAATGCTTTTAACAGCATCTAAGTCACTTCTTGAATGCTTTGCTTCTTAGAAATTTCTTCTGCCAGATAACCTAAATAATTTTTCTCAAGTCCAAAGTTCCACAAAACTCTAGGGTGGGACCAAAATGCAACCAGTCTCTTTGCTAATACAAAACAAGAGTCACCTTTGCTCCAGTTTCCAACAATCTGCATCTCCATCTGAGACCACCTCAGCCTGGATTTCATTGTCCATGTCATTATCAGCATTTTGCTCAAAGTCATTCAACAGGTCTCTAGGGAGTTCCAAACTTTCCCACATTTTCCTGTCTTCTTCCGAGCTCTCCAAACTGTTGCAACCTCTGCCTGTTCTCCATTTCCAAAGTGGCTTCCACATTTTGGTTGTCTTTTCAGCAACGCCCCACTGCACTGGTACCAATTTGCTGTATTAGTCCGTTTTCATGCTGCTGATAAAGACATACCCGAGACTGGGTAACTTACAAAGGAAAGAGGTCTGTTGGACTTACAGTTCCACATGGCTGAAGAGGCCTCACGATCATGGCAGTAGGTAAGGAGGAGCAAGTCACGTCTTACATAGATGGTGGCAGGCAAAGAGAGCTTGTGCAGGGAAACTCCTGGGTTTTTTTGTTTCTTGGTTGTTTTTCTTTGAGACGGAGTTTCACTGTGTTGCCGAGGCTGGAGTGCAGTGGTGTGATCTTGGCTGTCTGCAACCTCTGCCTCCCGGGTTCAAGCAATTTTCCTGCCTCAGCCTCCCAGTAGCTGGGATTACAGGTGTCCGCCACCACGCCTGGCTAATTTTTCTGTATTTTTCCAGAGATGCTATCTGAGCTGCCAAGTGAAACGGTTTCATTTTCTTGGGCAAATACTCGAGGTTCCTTGTCCCAAGCCACAGAACATTAGGATGCAGACATACAAAGAGTGAGGTTCACAGCAGAAGTTTAATAGGTGAAAGAGAAGAGCTCTCTGCACAGAGAGAGGTCCTGGAGAAAATGGATTTGTGGCAAGACACGGTGGCTCACACCTGTAATCCCAGCACTTTCAGAGGCCGAGGTAGGTGGAATACTTGAGGTAAGGAGTTCAAGACAAGCCTGGCCAACATGATGAAACCCTGTCTCTACTAAAAATGCAAAAATTAGCCGGGGGCATGGTGGCATGTGCCTGTAGTCCAGCTACCTGTGAGGCCAAGGCAGGAGAATTACTTGAACCCGGGAGGTGGAGGTTGCAGTAAGCTGAGATCATGCCACTTTACTCTAGCCTGGGTGACAAAGCGAGACTTCGTCTAAAAAAAAAAAGTGGGTTGCTGCTTCCACAGTGAAGTGCAGAAGGTTTTACAGATAAGCTTGAGGAGGTGGTGTTTGGTTTACAGAGGACACGAAAGATTGGTTGGAACAGGTGTGCCATTTGCATAGCATGTGAATAAGCTGGCCAATAAGCTGGCCACCGCCACCCTAATCTTTTATTATGAAAATAGGTTCTCTACCTGGCCGGTACCACGTTGCCTGTTCCTTTACTGTACATGTGGTAACAAAGAAAAGGAAGACGGAGCTTCCATGTTGAACATACCTGGCTTCCAGGTAGCCCTTTTCTGTTGGCACAGTTGCCGGCATTTACCTGTGCAAGCTTCTAGCTTGCTTATCAATGTCTGCAACTTGATTTTTCAGGCTGCTCTTTGTTAGAAAAGAAATGATTTTGGGACTGCTTTTTGTTAAAAGGAAAGCCTTTCCAAGGATTCCTTTCTCCTCACTATCTGCCTAAATAATTTATTTCTAGATCCTGTATCATATCTCCCCACTCCGGGGTGGTAACCCTAACTGTTGTTAGGGGGTGTCGGAGGATGACCTTTTGTTTTTTGGCTGCTTTCTGCTGAAGAGGGGCATCTCATGGGGGACAGCATCTAGGGCTTTTCCTAGGGTTGATTTAAGGGTCCTCAGAAGAAGGACATGTCCATGTGTGGCTCCATCTGCAGCACCACTTGGAGTTTAATTGCTTCTAGGCAATAAGAGACAAATTTTACAATAAGGTTTAGAATATAGCATTTATTGTGGCCGGGTGCAGTGGCTCACGCCTGTGATCCCAGCACTTTGGGAGGCCGAGACGGGAGGATCACAAGGTCAGGAGATCGAGACCATCCTGGCTAACACGGTGAAACCCCGTCTCTACTAAAAATACAAAAAATTAGCCGGGCGCGGTGGTGGTGCCTGTAGTCCCAGCTACTCAGGAGGCTGAGGCAGGAGAATGGAGTGAACCCGGGAGGTGGAGCTTGCAGTGAACTGAGATCACGGCACTGCACTCCAGCCTGGGCGACAGAGCGAGACTCCATCTCAAAAGAAAAAGAAAAGAATATAGCATTTATTTATTTTTATTTTATTTTATTTTTCATGGTTTTCTTGTGTGTCTTTTTTGTTTTTTGTTTTTCGTTTTTCTCAGACAAAGTGTTGCTCTGTTGCCCAGGCTGGAGTGCAGTGGCGCAGTCTTGGCTCACTGCAACATCTGCCTCCCGGGTTCAAGCAATTCTCTGCCTCAGCCTCCTGAGTAGCTGGGATTACAGGCACCCACCACCATGCCCAGCTAATTTTTGTATTTTAAGTAGAGATGGGCTTTCACCATCTTGGCCAGGCTGGTCTTGAACTCGTGACCTTGTGATCCCCTTGCCTTGGTCTTGCAAAATGCTGGGATTACAGGCATGAGGCACTGCACCTGGCCCAGAATATAGCCTTTAAATATGAGTATTAAAATTTCCACTATTGGCCAGGCGTGGTGGCTCACACCTGTAATCTCAGCACTTCGTTAGGCTGAGGCGGGTGGATCATCTGAGGTCAGGAGTTCGAGACCAGCCTGGCCAACATGGTGATACACTGTCTCTACTAAAAATAAAAAATTAGCTGGGCATGGTGGCTTGCACCTGTAATCCCAGCTACCTGGGAAGCTGAGGAAGGTGAATCACTGGAACTCGGGAGGCAGAGGCTGCAGTGAGCTGAGATCATGCCAATGCACTCCAGCCTGGGTGAGAGAGCAAGACTCCATCAAATTAAAAAAAAAAAAATTACCGGTATTATTGGGAGTACTATAGACCACAACCATGACAGTAGAGTTTGTTTGATACCTGCTAGCCATTCTGATGGGTTATACTACTGGTTTGCCTTCAGCAGGTGTTACTGTACTTTATCAGAAGCATTAATATAAAAGTAACTTTTTTTTTTTGAGACAGAGTCTTGCTCTGTTGCTCAGGCTGGAATGCAGTGGCATGATCTTGGCTCACTGCAACCTCCGCCTCCTGGGTTCAAGCGATTCTTCTGCCTCAGCCTCCCTAGTAGCTGGGACTACAGGCATGCACCACCATGCCCAGTTAATTTTTGTATTTTTACTAGAGATGGAGTTTCACCATATCGGCCAGGCTGATCTCAAACTCCTGACATTGTGATCTGCTCACCTTGGCCTCCCAAAGTGCTGGGATTATAGGCATGAGCCACTGCACCAGGCCTAAAAGTAACATTTTTTTTTTTTAAATGGATAAGTGGCATTTGATTTGGTGACTAGAGTAACTTTATTTTTATAATTTATTATTACTATTATTTGAGAGAGTCTTACTCTGTTGTCCAGACTGGAGGGCAGTGGCGTGATCTCAGCTCACTGCAACCTCCACCTCCCAGGTTCAATCGATTCTCCTGCCTCAGCCTCGTAAATAGCTGGGATTACAGGTGCGTGCCACCACACCTGGCTAATTTTTTTACTTTTAGTAGAGATGGGGTTTCACCATGTAGACCAGGCTGTTCTCAAACTCCTGACGTCAGGTGATCCACCTGCCTCGGCCTCCCAAAGTGTTGGGATTGCAGATGTGAGCCACTGTGCCCAGCCAAGGGGATTATTTTTAAGACAGACTTACAAGCATTAACAACCTGTTTGACTGTTTTTATTAAGTTCTCTCATGAAAAAAAAAAAAGAACTCTGAGCACACTGTTAAGTTTTATCCTTTCCCAAGTGAAAAGCTTGGTGAAGGATTTTAAGGACTTGCCACTGGCTGGAGGCTGGCAAGTGGCGCTTGCTATCCTCTGACTGTAGCCATCCTGAGGGCTGAAAAGTTTACCCTCAGGAGATGGCCCATTCTATCTCTGCAGGGGTGTATTGAGGCTTAATTTCTCTTTTTTTTTTTTTTTTTGAGACGGAGTCTCGCTCTGTCGCCCAGGCTGGAGTGCAGTGGCCAGATCTCAGCTCACTGCAAGCTCCGCCTCCTGGGTTCACGCCATTCTCCCGCCTCAGCCTCCCGAGTAGCTGGGACCACAGGCGCCGCCACCTCGCCCGGCTAATTTTTGTATTTTTTAGTAGAGACGGGGTTTCACCGTGTTAGCCAGCATGGTCTCGATCTCCTGACCTCGTGATCCGCCCATCTCGGCCTCCCAAAGTGCTGGGATTACAGGCTTGAGCCACCGCGCCCGGCCTTGGCTTAATTTCTCTTATGGAGCCTTCCCAGATTAGAGGGGCTTCAAGTGTGTTGATGCTGTGAGGCTTCCTTGCTGCTGACTTAGCTGCCTGATGAGCTAACTTGTTTCCTTCGGCTATTTAATTTGTTCCCTTCTGATGTCCCTTACAATGCATTACTGCTACCTCTCATGGAAGGAAAACTGAGGTTAGTAACCTGTTAATTTCCTGGCAGTATTTTATAGGGGATCCATTAGCAGTAAGAAAGTGTCTTTCCTTCCAAACGGCAGCATGAGCATGAAGAACTAAGAAAGCATACTTGGAGTCTGTAAATGTTAGCTAGCTTTCCCTTGCTTACTTCAAGTGCTCTTGTAAGAGCTGTCAGTTTAGCTAGTCGAGTGCTTGTGCCTGGAGAGAGGGGTACACTGTTAATAATATCATTCAGAGAGACTACTGCATATCCTGCCTCATGGTCTCCCTGTTTCAGAATGGAACTTCCATCCGTGCAGAGGGTCCAGTCTGGATGAATGGGGACGACAGCCTCATTAATGAGGTGAAGGTCCTGAACTAATCTCCATTCCCCACTGGGTTTTTGCATTCGTAATATTGGGGTGCAGGACCTTAACAGTGCAGGACCTGTTACAGGGTTTGAGGAGGTCCTGCATCTTTAGGTTAATAATGGCTTCTAGCACTTTCCTAGCTTCTGGCTTTAGGGGATATTGTTTCTGGTTAGGAAAAGAAGTAGGATCCTTATATTGGATCTGGATTGGCCTAGGAGTTATAGCTCAACCTATTCTTCTGGATTAATATTAGCTTCCACCAGTGGGAAGAGTTTGTCCAGGTCTGTGAGGATGCTGGCCCCCATGCAAGCTAAAATCTCTTTACTTAATAAAGAAGTGGGATTTTTCAGGCATGATTAAAAAGGCATGTGTCAATAATAGGTCCCCCCCAAGTACAACTAAGGGGTTGAGAAAACTATCAGGTTAGAATCTTTCCTGAAGGCACCCGTCACAGTTGCACTTGTGGGAAGAGGGGAGTCTTGGATTAAAGGGAAGAAGAGAGAAGCTGGCTCCAGTGTCCAGAAGGAGGTCACCCTCCTTCCTTCGATTTCCAGAATCACCTGGGGTTCCTGTGCGGCAATGGCAGTTCAAGCTGCTGGAGCTGGGGGTTTGAGCCCCGGGACCAGTGAGTACTATTGGACTATCTGTGAGACTGGTTCTGAACCCAGTGACCTACATCTCCAGGGGCAGTCCAGTTTCCAGCAGTCTCTGCCACAGGCTGGACAGGGTTGAGGTTGCTTCCTCTTGTTGCCTGGGCACTCTTTCTTTTTTTATTTTATTTTTATTTTTTGAGACAGAGTCTCGCTCCGTCACCCAGGCTGGAGTGCAGTGGCATGATCTCGGCTCACTGCAAGCTTTGCTCCCGGCTCCATGCCATTCTCCTGCCTCAGCCTCCGGAGTAGCTGGGACTACAGGCGCCGCCACCACACCTGGCTAATTTTTTGTATTTTTAGTAGAGACAGGGTTTCACTGTGTTAGCCAGGATGGTCTCGATCTCCTGACCTCATGATCCGCCCGCCTCGGCCTCCCAAAGTGCTGGGATTACAGGCGTGAGCCACCATGCCTGGCTTACCTGGGCACTCCTTCTTAAAGTGTCGTAACTTGCCACACCAGTAGCAAGTAGCAGATGCATCTTGGGGATCCTGGACTTCGCAAGCCTGCAAAGCAGCCACTAGAGGCTTTGTCCTCCTCTTGTGTTTCCTTTCTTCATCCTGGGCCTCCTCCTTGTCTCTTTTATAAAAGACCGAGGTGGTCTCCCTCAGGAGGTTTTCCAAGGTGCTATCTGGTCCTATAGCCTGCTTCTGCAATTTCCTTCTAATATTGGGAGCTGCCTATATAATAAACTTTTCCTTGAGGATGAGCAGTCCCTTGACCGAATCAGGGAATAAAGGGGTATGTTTTATTAGTGCCTCTCTCAGCCTTTCCATAAAGGCTGCGGGATTCTTCTCTGGCTTTCGGTCTAACATGAACAGTTTAATTAAGAGGTTTCGTCCTAGGTTTTCATAGGCCTTACAATATGCACCTTGAAAAGTGTTTCCTTTTCCATTCTGTGGAATAGAAAAGGGGTTCCATTCTGTGGAGTTATTGGGGCTCCAATCAGGGTTGTCAAAAGGTACTGCCTCTCTTCCTATTGGGAATGATCGTTGCCCTATTTCTTCACTTTCCCTATTTACTATTTTCCTTGTTGGCCTACTATCAGAGACATATTGGTCATCTCTGAACTTACCTGCTGCCTGGAGAGCTGCATGATTTTCAGCTGTGGTTAGGCTTTGGCTTAAGAGCAGCATAACATCCCTCCGTGAGAGGTAAAATATCTGAGTTAAATTTTGGAAAGCTTCTATATGTTTATTGGGATCATCAGAAAATCAGCCTAGGCCTCCCTTTATTTGCCTAAGGTCCTGCAATGAGAAGGGAACTTGAACCCTAGTGGCATTACCTCCACTGGGCATTTCCTGTAGGGGTAAGAGTGAAGCTGGGGGAGTGGAGAGTTTTAGAGATGGTGGAGCTGGAGGGGCTGATGGTGCAGTTCGAGGGGGGCCCAAATAAGAAGGAGAAAAAATGGCTCAGACACTGAACAGCTGCCTCAGATGGTTCCCCCGGAAGTTGCTTCTCTAGTTTTGGGGATTCATTCCCTTTGGGCCTGCCTGATATGACTGCTAAAAGAGTGGAGTCCATTGTGTGAGACCTCCAAAGGTCTGGCAAGGCCATACCCTTATGCAAAAGAAAATGACCCGCCACTTTTTTCTTCGAAGTCCTGGGGTTAAAGGAGTCCCAGTGCTTCAGTGTGCACTCCACAGGAGTGCAGGTCAAAGATGGTCTGTTACCCATCTACAAAGAGAAGCAGGAAAAAGGTGTTGCTTTGGTCTTCTTCCTTTCCTTTGGAATGGCCTAGGGTGGATGAGGAGACAGTGGGGTTGTTCCCTCAACTGTTTTTCTTCCTTGGTTCCTGAGCCCCGGCATCCATTAAAGGTGCTGCCCATGGATGCAGACGTGACCCTCAGCCATGGAACCAGAGGAATGAAGCTATTGGTATTAGTCACACTCACCCATGCAGCTCCAGTCCTCCACTTGTGATTTTCCTCTGATCTCTTAGACTTGTGTGATCCGTGTGATTCTCTGATAAATGGATCTCGGGAAAGACTGTGTAACAGTTGCATTTGGGCAAGGCCGCTTAATGGAGGGAGTACACTGGTTTGAGCGCTATAATTTGCTATTATGGCCTGAACTAAAGTATTTATTCTTGCCAGGCATGGTGGCTCACCCCTGTAATCCCAGCACTTTGGGAGGCCGAGGTGGGAGGATCACCTGAGGTCAGGAGTTCGAGACCAGCCTTATGAATATGGTGAAACCCCGTCTCAACAAAAAATACAAAAATTAGCCGGGCATGGTGGCACAGGAGAATCCCTTGAATCTGGGAGGCGGAGGTTACAGTGAACTGAGATCGTGCCACTGCACTCCAGCCTGGATGACAGAGCGGGACTCCATCTCAAAAAAAAAAAAAAAATTAATTAAGTATTTATTCTTAGGCAGTAGCTGTGGTTAACTTCTGGACATAAAATCCCCTTAATATTGAAGTACCATTTTGATTGGAGGCAGAGTAGGTGCTTTAAAAGAATGTAGGGACCGAATGGCAGTTTTCCTGCTGGTGGGACTGTATCAAGACTAAAATTTGGTTTTGGAGGACATTTTCCTTGTTATTGTTGAAGGCGGAGTTTTCCTGTTTAGAGAAGGGGACATAAAGCCTGGTCTCTACTAGAGGAGCACAAAAAGGGAGAACTGGGAGGCTAGAGTGTTTTGGGAAAGGACCAACAGTGCGCTTCATGGAGAGGATTCCTATTCCACTAGGTGGCTCTGTTGACCTTGAAATGCCATGTGCGCTCTGGGCTAAGGGTAAAGACAGACACATTCAGTGGGGGTGGGAGGGAACCCTCTGTTCCCATAAAATCACAAAAATGGCAATCCCTTGAGCTATATTCCCGGTTACTACGGCATTTTACTGATCTTGCCTAACAGAATTACTTCCCTGAACTATGAAAGTTCCTGCAGCACTGCATACAGACAGGGCTTAGGAGACATGGCTGTCAAAAATCGGAAGGGAGGGAAATTGTGATAGAAAAAGCTGGAGATCCTGTTGCTGACACCCAACAGGCAGTGAGTGGCTGAAGTTAGTCCAGAAGCCTCTGGGTAACACCAGGGTGCTGCCCTGGACGGGAACTGTGAGTTGCCTCTGGACCTCTTCTAGCCCCACATGATGGCTAGGCTCTCCACGAAAGGAAACCAGTTTGAAACAAAGCCAGCATTCACAGCACCCTAAGGGCACTGAAGGATTCACTAAATTCTCCCCAGAAAGCTTCCTGCCTGAGTCTTGAGATTGGTGGCATCCCCTAAAGGCATCTAGATGGCCATCAGATGCCCAGCATTTTGTTTAATTTAAAAATGGAGAATGAGAGACCTCAAAATAAAAGGAAAGGGTTGGGGTCTGCTCTTATAGTCACCCTTCCAATGAATCTACCTTGAATCTCGGATGAGCCCCCACAATGAAGCGGCGTCATTGGCTGGGGTAAATACCTGAGATTCAGTGTCTCACAGCCACAGAACACTAGGACGTGGACACACAATGAGTGAGGTTCAGAGGAGAAATGTAATAGGTGAAAGAAAGAGAAGAACTCTCTGTGCAGAGAGGTGCCCTGGAGAAAATGGGTTGCGGCTTCCGCAATGAAGTGCAGGAGGTTTTAGAGATGAGCTTGAGGAGGCGGTGTTTGATTTACATAGGGTATGAAAGATTGGTTGGACCAGGTGTACCATTTGCATAGTGTGCAGAGTCTGGCCGCCCCACGCTAATCTTTTATTACGCAGATGCGTTCTCTATCTGACTGGCACCATGTTGCCTGGTTCTTTACCGTACACATGGTGACAAAGAAAAGGGAGGATGGAAAAAAAAAAAAAAAGAAAAGGGAGGACGGAGCTTCCATGTTGAACATACTGGCTTCCAGGTAGCTGTTTTCTATTGGCACCGTTGCCGGCATTCACCTGTGCAAGCTTCTAGCTTGCTTATCAATGTCTGCAACTCGATTTTTCAGGCTGCTCTTTGTTAGAAATGATTTTGGGGCTGCTTTTTGTTAAGAAAAGCCTTGCCAAAGACCCCTCTACCCTCACTATCTGCCTAAATAAATTCTTTCTAGCTCCTGTATCACAAGGATCCAGTTATGAGAAAAGCTACTAGGGGGTAGAGTCAAGGAGGGGGTAGAAGTAGGAGTGCAGAAGAAACAAGCTGGAGTGGGTGGAGCTTCTTGAGTCAGGGAAAAATGAAAACACCTGTTTCAGGTGTGAGCTGACCTGGATTATGTCTCATGAGGTTTGGGTTTCATACCTAGCACATTGGTACATTGTTTGGAGGTTCTAAGCAAGGAGGAGAATGAGATCTGATTTTTCTTTTTTTGAGACTGAATCTTGCTCTGTCACCCAGGCTGGAGTGCAATGACACAATCTCGGCTCACTGCATCTTCCACCTCCCAGGTTCAAGCGATTCTCCTGCCTCAGCCTCCTGAGTAGCTGGGATTACAGGCATGTGCCATGATGCCCGGCTAATTTTTGCATTTTTAGTAGAGATGGTTTTTGCCATGTTGGCCAGCTGGTCTCAAACTACTGACCTCAAGTGATCTACCTGCCTTGGACTCCCAAAGTGTTAGGATTACAGGCATGAGCCACCACAGCTGACCTGATTTTGTTTTAAACAGGTCATTCTGGCCGCAGTATAGAAAGTGCATTGCAGGAGGGGAAACAGATGAAAAGGGAATCAGGGAGGATAAGTGACCATTATAGCAGGAGGCAAGAACGGATTGGATTAGAGTAGGGCTCAACATCCCTTTCTTTTGTACAGGGTCAGAGAACATTTCAGGCTTTGTGGGCTACTTATGGTTTCTGTCATAAGCTCTTCGTCTTTTTTTTTTTTTTTTCTTTTTATTTACTTATTTTTAGGGATGGAGGTCTTGCTATGTCACTCAGGCTGGCGTCAAACTCTTGGACTGAAGGGATCCCTGTGCCTCAAGTACAGCTGCAGATCACTGTGGCCTTCTTTCTTCTTCCTTCTTCTTCCTTCTTTCTTCCTCCTTCTCCTCCTCCTCCTTCTTTCTTCTTCCTCTTCCTCTTCCTCCTCCTCCTCCTTCTTTTTTTTAAACAATCCTTCAAAAATGTAAAAGCCATTCGTAACTAGACTTCAGGCATAGTCTGTTGATATCCAGACCAGAATGATAGCAGTGTGGGTTAAATGTCGTCAGATTAACAATTTACTTTCCATTTTTTTTCTCTTGAGATGCCCAGGCTGGAGTGCAGTAGCACGATCTCAGCTTACTGCAACCTCTGCCTCCTGGGTGCAAGCAATTCTCCTGCCTCAGTGTCCTGAGTAGCTGGGACTACAGGAGTGCGCCACCACACCTGGCTAATTTTTGTATTTTTGTAGAGATAGGGTTTTGCTATGTTGGCCAGGCTGGTCTTGAACTCCTGACCTCAGGTGATCTGCCCACCTTGGCCTCCCAAAGAGCTGGAATTACAGGTGTGAGTCACTGCGCCCGGCCTTACTTTCAAGACTGAACCATGTTTTTCAATTTTACCAAGAAGAAAAAACTCCAAAAAATCAGTATTACGCAATCAGCAAGTTAGAAGTAAGATGAAAATTTCAGAAAATATTTGAACCTGGGACTATAGGACTAATGGAATTTCTAGAGATAGAAAAGTATTTAGAACACATGGGGATGAGGCTTTAATGGGAGCACTGAAGTATTCCCAAAGCCTAGGGCAAACTGTGGGCTGGATATTGGAATTTGCCAAGTGTTCTAGAATTTCTGTAACAGCATTGTAATGGAGTAAACAGAGGCCAACCTCAGTTTATTGGTGGCAAAACCAGGACTCTGATCTGGGCCTACTGACATGGGTCCAGTGTTCTTTTTTTTTTTCCCCTTCATGCTTTGCAGTCTAGACATGTAGTTGTCTATGCAGTATTCTAATATGCATTTTTTGTTTTCTTGAAGTATCTGAAATGCATTTTTAAAGAAACTCTATGTAATGTCTTCTTTGGTCTTTAATTCAGATTCTTTAGTTGCTTTAGTTTGTTCTTTTTTTTGGGGGGACAAAGTCTTGCTCTGTCGCTCAGGCTGGAGTACAGTGGTACGATCTCGGCTCACTGCAACCTCTGTCTCCTGGGTTCAAGTAATTCTTCTGCCTCAGCTTCCCAAGTAACTGGGACTACAGGCATGCACCACCATGCCCGGCTAATTTTTGTATTTTTTAGTAGAGTTGGGGTTTCACCATATGCTGGCCAGGCTGGTCTCGAACTCCTGACCTTAGTTGATCTGCTCGCCTCGGCCTCCCAAAGTGTTAGGATTACAGGCATAAGCCACT
Organism: Macaca fascicularis; assembly: GCF_037993035.2. Lineage (NCBI taxonomy): Eukaryota > Metazoa > Chordata > Mammalia > Primates > Cercopithecidae > Macaca > Macaca fascicularis. The sequence continues at coordinate 3,718,031 of NC_088386.1, forward strand.
GCACCTGGCATAGTTTGTTTCTGATTTTTTTGTTAGCAGGCTTGCTTTCTCTGCCTCTAAAATGCGGGGAGAAAGCTGTATTATGCACAGATGATGAGAACAGGATACGTAGAAAGAGTCTATGCTAATCCAGTGGGAGATGGCATATTCAGCTGTATTTACATGTAAAGAATGCACAGGGATGGTGATCGCAGCATTATTTGTATTAGCTGGTTTTGATTTCCTGAGCTCAAGTGATCCTCCCACCTAGGCCTCCCAAAGTTCTGGCATTACAGGCATGAGCCCCCGCTTCGGGCCTGAGAAGCTGTTAAAAAGAACAAAGATATGTCTACATGTGAACTGAGAAGGAAGGGTGCCAAGATATATTGCCAAAAGAATACAGTTTGAATAGTATCCTATTTGTGTAGGAAAAATGTACTCGTATATAATATTTTCATGTATGTGTAAAGACAATAGTGGCTTGGTACTTTGGCTAATGCCAGTAATACTAGTGTTTTGAGAGGCCGAGGTGGGAGGATCACTTAAGGGTAGGAGTTCAAGATCAGCACAGGTAACAGAGTGAGACCTCACCTCTACAAAAAAATTGAGAAAATTAACCAGGTATGGGGGTGTACCCTATAGTCCCAGCTATTTGGAAGGCTCAAATGGGAGGATCACTTGAGGCCAGGAGTTCAAGGTCAGCCTGGGCAACATAGGGAGATGCTATGTGCCTAAACAAAGAAGTAAATAAATAAATCAGGATAGTGAAGTGTTATTTACCTATCACTTAGCCAATCTTGTGTCGATGGCCCTCTCTCCTCCCTGGTAACTTAGTGGAGATTTAGCCATTTTTTTTTCTTGAATAAATAATCCTTATCTTGTTGAAAGACCTTGGTTAATTTCCAGCACTCTGAAAACTGAAAAAGTTGATTTTGACAAAATTTTGCCAGTGTTTTGTGGCTTTTAGGGAGAAGACGATTTTCAGATGTTCTTACTCAACCATTTCTGCTGATGTGCTTGGCTGGAATCACTTAAAGCCAATTCCAGACATCATAACATTTAACTCATACATACTTCAGGACATGACAGGTAAAGATTTTATTTATTTACTTATTTATTTATTTATTTTTTGAGATGGAGTCTTGCTTTGTTGCCCAGGCTGGAATGAAGTGACACAATCTTGGCTCACTGCAACTTCCGCTTCTGTGGTTCAAGTGATTCTCCTGCCTCAGCCTCCTGAGTAGCTGGGATTACAGGCGCCCACCACCATGCCCAGCAGTTCTTTTTTTTTTTTTTTTTTTCCCGTATTTTTAGTAGAGATGGGGTTTCACCACGTTGGCCAGGTTGGTCTTGAAATCCTGACCTCAGGTGATCCGACCATCTCAGCCTCCCAAAGTGCTGGGATTACAGGTTGAGCCACCATGCCCGGCCAACAGGTAAAGATTTTAAAAAATTAACAAAAAGGCCGGGCGTGGTGGCTCACGCCTGTAATCCCAGCACTTTGGGAGGCGGAGGCGGGTGGATCACAAGGTGAGGAATTCAAGACCAGCCTGGCCAAGATGGTGAAACCCCATCTCTACTAAAAATACAAACATTAGCCAGGTGTGGTAGTGCAAGCCTGAAATCCCAACTACTCGGGAGGATGAGGCAGAAGATATTGCTTGAACCTGGGAGGCGGGGTTGCAGTGAGCCGAGATCACACCACTGCAAATCCAGATAGCAAAAAAAAGGAAACACAGTAGCAGACAATGATTAAATAATGGCACATCCATACATAGACTATCATGCAGACATTACACAGTATCTAGCCTGGGCAACAGAAGCAAGACTCTGTCTCAAAAAAAAAAAATTAATGAAAATGTAGTTGTTACATATAATAAATTTTAAAATTCTTTAATGTCATCTAATACCCACCCAGTCTATGTTCAAATGTCCATATTTTCTCAAAAATGTCTTTTTCCCCCCAGTTTGTTCAGTTGGGATCCAAACAGGGAGTACACATTGCATTTGGTTGATATGCCTCTTAAGTCTCTAACCTATAACAGAGAATCTCTAACAGTTTCTTTCCTCAGTTTTTAAATATTTTCTGGAAGAAAATGTATCACATGTAAAATTTTATACAATATAGAATATGGCTGATTGCATCCTTGCAGTATACTTAACAGGTCCATCTGTCTCCTGGTCAATTTAAACAACAATTTTCCAGGAAGGGGCCTGTGAGGTTACAGGTGTGAAGGATTTTTGCCCTTGATTAGGCTGCCCCTCCAATTCAGCACATTTTAAAGATTTTCAGGGATCAGGACACCGCCTGAATGCTTCCTCTACCACTCCCAGTATAATTTCTAGGAACTGACCACTTGCTTGTCTTTTCTCTCTAACCTTCAAAACCCAACTGATGAGGGGACTTCTTAGGGTTACCTTCCTGACCCCACTCCCTACCTTCAGCCCATGAGAATCCTGCCTTCTATCCTGGCTTTCCTGCCTTGTACTCAGGGTGTCTATGGGTTCCTTCCATCCTATCCTAAACTTATCACACAGAACTGGAATTGTCCAGCCTCCTTACATATTTCTAGATATATATCAAAATAAGATTATAGGGGCTGGGCGTGGTGGTGCATGGCCTGTAATCGCAGCACTTTGGGAGGCTGAGGCAGGAGGACTGCTTGAACCCAGGAGTTTGAGACCAGCTTGGGCAACATAATGAGATCTTGTCTCTACTAAAATTAGCTGGGTATGGGTGTCCTGGCCCAGGCCATTAGTCCGAGCTACTAGGGAGGCTGAGGTGAGAGAATCACTTGAACCTGGGAGGTTGAGGCTGCAGTGAGTTATGATCACCCTGGGGGACAGAGACACCTTGTCTTTAAAAAAAGAAAAAATATAGAAGATTATAAACATTTCTGATGTCATCATAAAAACTTTAGATACTGTGTAATGTCTGCATGATAGTCTATGTATGGATGTGCCATTATTTAATCATTGTCTGCTACTGTGTTTCCTTATTTTTGGCTATCATTAATACCTCAAAGATTAGTACACTAATCTGATTCAGATTTCTGAGGCTATCCTTAGAACAGATTTTTGGAAGGGGATTATGGAGTCAAAAGTAAGACTTCTTTGAGACAGGTCTTACTCTGTTGCCCAGACTGAAGTGCACTGGTGCGATCTTGGCTCACTGCACCTGCCAACTCCTGGGCTCAAGTGATCCTCCCACCTCAGCCTCCCAAGCACCCATCACAGGAACGGTCACAGGAACGCGGTCACAGGAACGCATCACGACGCGTAAAGATGGGGTCGCGCCACGTTCCCTAGGCTGGTACGATTCTTGATCCACATTGGAGAACAACTTGCTGTGCAATTATATTTTGAACCTCATCAAAATGGAATCATACAGCGTCCTCCTCTTTGTGCCTGAGTTAACAATATCTGGGCCGGGCGCGGTGGCTCAAGCCTGTAATCCCAGCACTTTGGGAGGCCGAGACGGGCGGATCACGAGGTCAGGAGATCGAGACCATCCTGGCTAACACCGTGAAACCCCGTCTCTACTAAAAATACAAAAAAAAAAAACTAGCCGGGCGAGGTGGCGGGCGCCTGTAGTTCCAGCTACTCCGGAGGCTGAGGCAGGAGAATGGCGTAAACCCGGGAGGCGGAGCTTGCAGTGAGCTGAGATCCGGCCACTGCAATCCAGCCCGGGCTACAGAGCAAGACTCCGTCTCAAAAAAAAAAACAAAAAAAAAAAAACAAAAAAAACACAATATCTGATATTCGTTCAGGCTGTTGCGTTTATCCATAACTTCCTATTGCTCTGTAGAAATCTACCGCACGACTATACCATAATTTAGGCACTCAACTGCTGATGGGCATTTGGGTTACCAGCTTTTTATTACCACGAATAAACGTTCTATGGACATTCTTTTTTTTTTTTTTTTTTTTTTTGAGACAGAGTTTCGCTCTTTTTGCCCAGGCTGGAGTGCAATGGCGTGATCTCGGCTCACCGAACCTCCGCCTCCGGGGTTCAAGCGATTCTCCCGCCTCAGCCTCCCGAGTAGCTGGGATTACAGGCATGCGCCACCACCCCGGCTAATTTTGTATTTTTAGTAGAGACGGGGTTTCTCCATGTTGGTCAGGCTGGTCTTGAACTCCCGACCTCAGGTGATCCACCTGCCTCGGCCTCCCAAAGTGCTGGGATTACAGGCGTGAGCCACCGCGCCCGGCTCTATGGACATTCTTGCACATGCCTTTGGTGGACGTATGCACTCACTCATTCCTCTTGAAGTGAAATTTCTGGGTCACAAGGTAAGCGTACACTTAGCTTTAGCAGAAACTGCAGCGTTTTTCCAAAGTGGCTGCACCGTGGGGCTGTTTTTCTATCTTGGTTGCTCGACTTTAAGCGAGGCGTAATCTAGAGGCACAACTGGCTCGGGTAAGGCGTGGAGCCTGACCGTGTGCCGGGATCTGCCAGGGCTGCCACCAGCTGTACGAGTGACCAGACTCAGCAAGGTCCCACGGGGGCTTCCCACAGATCCACTCTCAGTGGGCTCGGTCCAACGACCCGCTCTCTCTGCCGCACCGGCCCCGTACAAATATACTCTTTCACATACTGGAAAACGGGGTGTTTTTCAGAGCATCCAGGTTAGGTCACACTGTAAAAAAACGTCAGCCCTGCGAAACGCAATCGCTTCCCCCATCCAGGAGGCAGCGCAGCCCTCCTCGCTCCGGAACAAAGGACGCGCTCAGCAGAGTCTAGCGGCCCGGCCCCTCACCTATGCACATGCGCAGATCGAGCCTTACGGAGGCCCGCGGCCCAGGCGCGCGTGACGTAGCGCCGTCCGCCGGTGCGTGATGACCCCAGAGCGTGCGTTCTGTGGCTCATAGGGGAAGATGGCGGCTGCTCCTTTGGAGGAGCGGGATTGAGAGGATCGGAGTGGGGAGACCAGACAGGAGAGACATTCCCGGCTCTGAAGACGAACGCTTCGCTGGCCGTTAGGAGCTCTGCTCAAAGCCAGACGGTGAGTGCGGCGGCGACACGGGACTGCTCGCCTGCAGCAGGCAGCGGCACTCTCCGCCATTTTCAGGCTCGGCCGTTGCGTGCTTCGGGGGCCTGGACGGGCGCCTGGGCAAAGGTTGGAGGAACTGGGAGGATCGACCTCGGGGCGGCTCGTCGAGGCAGGTTTGAGCCTTATGGGAGGGGGCTGGAGGCCGGAGGCCAACTGGGAAAAGCGGGCATGGTAGAACTAAGGCCCTGACTGGAAGCGGTGGCGACGAGAAGACGTAAGTCAGGCCACGGTTAAGACGTGAAGTTTGGAGGGAAATGCATTTTAACTGAGGTTTGGGGCGGGAGTGGAAGGAGGTGGGCCGAGTTGAAGTGGTTGGTTGAAAGGGTCCTGGGAAGTTAACGTGAAATCTGCGAAACAGCTGAAGGCTTAGCCGTGATGTTATCGTGGCTTGAAATCGGTGTTTATAATAAGGATGAGGCTACAGCTTGACAGGCAAAGCCCTGCTTTTTTGGAGTAGTTGTATTTCTATTTGGTTTGTGCTAGATCCCTGTTTCCAATTTTAAGTTGTCTTCCGGCAACTAAGTAGTGAGGATCTTAGCATGCCTTCTTAAAAGAAATGACAATGAATGTTTGTACTTGGTTGTAACCCTTGGGATTAGTGGCCCCTTCCGGAGTAAGGAGGAGGCGGCAGCGGCGGCAGGTCGGTAGGGAATTCCGTAATTGGATCTATTTAAATCAAATCAGAAAAATACGGGCTACTCGTAGAAAGCCTGTCAAGAATGTTTTAAAGTAGTTTCTACACACATGACCTTAAGTTGACTGTTCGGGAGCTTTGGAAGACATTAGAATATGAACAAAACTCCTGCACTGAAAGGAACAACTCTGGGGAGCGTGGAGTTTACTTTTTAAGTACACTCTGGAGAGCTGATGCACGCTGTATATACATATATATGTGTGTATATGTGTGTGTGTATATATATGTACATATACAGCCTGTGAACGTGGTGCAGTGGTAAACCTACTTAATTCAAACCTTTTAGTGACAGTTATGCTAGTTGTACCTCTTGTGGCATTTTTCTTTTCCTCGCCTTAATTGCATTTGACCCATTTTTTATTACTGTAAGATACTTTTGCGTTTTTTGTCTCCTTGACCAGAAGAAGATAAAATATTGTATAGATTTGAGTTTTTGCTGAGACTTGAAGTTCCATATTTAGACTATCTTCTTGAAACTTGAGGAGAAATTTTAACTTGTCTTTCCTGTACTCCTGGGAAGAATTTTGGTAGAAAGTTGGCTTATGGCCGGGCGCGGTGGCTCACGCCTGTAATCCCAGCACTTTGGGAGGCCAAGGTGGGCGGATCACTTGAGGTCAGGAGTTCGAGACCAGCCTGACCAACATGGCGGAACCCCGTCTCTACTAAAAATACAAAAATTAGCCGGGCGTGGTGGTGGGCGCCTGTAATCCCAGCTACTCGGGAGGCTGAGGCAAGAGAATCGCTGGAACCCAGGAGGCAGAGGTTGCAGTGAGCCAAGATCGCGCCATTGCACTCCAGCCTGGGCGACAGAGGAAGACTCCGTCTCAAAAAAAAAAAAAAAAAAAAGATTTTGGCTTATATATATTACAATGCTTTAGACAAAAATCTTTATCTGTGAAGCTGATGGCTTAACTTGGATAATTTTCTTTGGTTGGGGAAAAATACTAAACAGATTTTGCCATCACGGTTTTATGTTGACATAAGGCTTTAATAATATTTTTACTAAGCACTTAAGGTATTTATTCAGAGCACTCTTTGCTAAGTAATAAGTTCGTATACTTTTGCCATTACTTTGCGGGGGGAATATTATTTGATTATGGCTGAAGGAACTGCTTCATGTTTCAGAATGGGATAGTAAGGTTACAGTAAAGCTTTACGATTACGACGAAGATATTGGTGAAAATTTTTCACTTATAAATGTATTTGTGTAAATTTTTTTTGTTTGTTTGTTTGAGACAAGAGTCTCGCTCTGTCGCCCAGGCTAGAGTGCGGTGGCGCGATCTCAGCTCACGGCAAGCTCCGCCTCCCGGGTTCACGCCATTCTCCTGCCTCAGCCTCCCGAGTAGCTGGGACTACAGGCGCTCGCCACCGCGCCGGGCTAATTGTTTGTATTTTTAGTAGAGACGGGGTTTCACCGTGTTAGCCAGGATGGTCTCGATCTTCTGACCTCGTGATCCGCCAGCCGCGGCCTCCCAAAGTGGTGGGATTACAGGCGTGAGCCACCGCGCCCGGCCATGTTTCTGTAATTCTTTTGAGGTTGTTTAGCAACAAGTTTGGAATTTTACAAGTGTTTTTAGGTAAAGTATTTAGTTGGAGCCTGTAAATTATCAAAGTATGTTTACTTGTCATAAACTGGTAAGTTGTTAAGCATGGATTCCAGATTGTACTAGGTTTCTGTACATTATTCCAAAAATTTTATTTCTGTTGAAACTTGGTAAGAGATGTTAACTGTTTTATTGGGATGATGAAAGTTTCTCTGTTGCTACGATGTGTGACAAGCTACAATGTGTGACAAGCTTGCTGCCTTCCCTAGGTTTTTGTGTGTGTGTGTTTTGCTTTTAAGGAAGGTCTAGCTCCATCACTCTTGCTGGAGAGCTATGATGCGACCTCGGCTCACTGACATCCCGACTTCCCTAGCTCAAGCAATTCTCACACCTCAGCCTCCTAGCGGCTGGGACTACCAGGCACTGCCAACATGCCCCCCTTATCTGTATTTTTTTGTAGGGACTGGTCACGAGCCCGAAGTTTTGGGCTCAAGTGATCTGCCCGCCTCTGCCTACTAGTGTTGGGACTACAGGAGTGAGCTGTCACGCTCGACCAACTGACCATAGTTTTAATACTTAAAAATATTTTGTCTCTAGCAGTGATTTAGGTTCAAAGCTTTTCTGTGTGAAAATGATCTTCCTTCCTTCCTTCCTTCCTTCCTTCCTTCCTTCCTTCCTTCCTTCCTTCCCCCCTTCCTTCCTTCCCCCTCCCCTCCCCTCCCCTGCCCTCCCCTGCCCTCCTCCCCTGCCCTCCCCTCCCCTCCCCTCCTCTCCCCTGTGCTCTCCTCTCCTCTCCTGTGCTCTCCTCTCCTTCGACTGAGTCGCTCCTTCGTCCAGGCTGGGTGCAGTGGTGCGATCTTGGCTCACAGCAGCCTGCTTCAAGGGATTCTCCTGTCTCAGCCTCCCGAGTAACTGGGACTACAGGCATGTGCTACCACGCCCGGCCAATTTTTTTTAATTTTTTTCCCATGACAGAGTCTCACTCCGTCGCCAGGTTGGAGTGCAGTGGTGTGATCTCAGCTCACTGCAACCTCTGTCTCCCGCGTTCAGGCGATTCTCCTGCCTTAGCCTCCCGAATAGCTGGGACTAGAGGCGCGAACCACCATGCCGAGCTAATTTTTTGTATTTTTAGTAGAGACGGGGTTTCACCATGTTGGCCTGGATGGTCTCGATCTCTTGACCTCGTGATCCGCCCTCCTCGGTCTCCCAAAGTGCTGGGATTACAGGCGTGAGCCACTGCACCTGGCCAATTTTTGTATTTTTTGGTGGAGATGGAGTTTCACCATGTTGGCCAGGCTGATCCCAAACTCCTGACCTCAAGTGATCCACCTGCCTGGGCCTCCCAAAGTGCTGGGATTACAGAAGTGAGCCACTGAGCTCTGCTGAAAATGATTTTTCTTTGGTAACATTTATCTCCCCATTTCAAACCATTTACATTAGTCGTAGAGACTGAAGCTCTTCAGCGTATTGGAAAATCTGAGCAGTGCTACTCTCATCCTGCCTGGCCCTTAAACATTTTACGAATTTTCTGGTAATGACTGACTTTCTAAAGTTGTGTTGTACCTTATAGTCATGATTTGCGTGCTTATAAATTCCCACAGCTAGGTAGTATTGGAAAGGGCATGCGTGGGTTTCAGCAGCAAAAGGCCCTAGATTTGAATGCCAGGCTCACCATTAACAACCTTTTTTATATTGTGTCAGTTAATTAAACTCTCTAAGCTTCAGTTTCTTTGTATAAGAATGTTAACTATAAAACCTAAAGGTAAAAAAGTGCCTCATATATAGTAGGCATTCCTTAAATATTAACATTTTTTTTCTTTCTGTGATGAATTTAATTGGCGACATCATTTTCAGTTTTTAACATTAACTCAACTATCTTTGTTGAAATTTACTGACAATCTCTTTCCTCTGGTAAATTAATCACTCCTTTCTCTGTTATTAAAGCATTTTGTGTATATCTTTAATGTATTTTGGCTGTTTCTTCTCCACTACTTTGTGAGCACTTTGGTTTTTAGTTTGTTTTCTGAGACAGGGTCTCACTTTGTCACCCAGGCTGGAATACAGTGGCTTGATCATGGCTCACTGCAGCCTCTTAATTCCTGGACTCAAGCGATCCTCCTGCTTCAGCCTTTCAAAGTCTTGAGATTATAGTCATGAGCCACTGCCACCAGCTCTTTGTGAGCACGTTGAAGACATACTATAGTACCTTGTATTTTTGTATTCCTAAAACCTAGGCATTATGCAAATTGAAGAATGAATTTTCTACAACAATTCCACTCATGACTCTACTGGAATCCATATTTCAACACAGACTTGGTTTATTTCTGATCTTTGGCTGTTGCTTACTAACTCTTCGCCTGGATTGTATTCTTCCTTTCACACTATTCCTATTCTGTTCACTCCTCAAAATCGAGCTAAATCCAATTAATGAGGTATTCAGTGACTCTCATTTATTCATTACTTGTTTAGTTAGTCTAGTGTCTGTGTGACTGCCTTCTGTTACTTCGTGTCCCATTAGTACCTGCCTCTGTGCCTTACCATTTTTAGCAGATCCTTGAGTGGGATGATATGTGCCAAACTGCTTTAGGCAGTTTGTTGTTATAGGCACCTGCTCTCTACTCTGTTTGCTGCTCAACTGAGTAGGTTGAGGAGCAATTTTCCTCTTTTGGTATATGGAATATTCTGGTAACTTTTTTGCAACTTTAAGAAATTTCAAGCTGAGTGCGTTGGCTTACATCTGTAATCCCAGCACTTTGGGAGGCCGAGGCAGGTGGATCACCTGAAGTCAGGAGTTCAAGACCAGTCTGGCCAACATGGTGAAACCCTATCCCTACTAAATACAAAAAAATTTAGCCGGGAGTGGTGGCACATGCCTGTAATCCCAGCTACTTGGGAAGCTGAGGCAAGAGAATTGCTTCAACCCTGGAAGCCGAGGTTGCGGTGAGCTGAGATTGCGCATTGCACTCCAGCCTGGGCAACAAGAGTGAAACGCCGTCTCGAAAAAAAAAAATTTCAAACATGCAGAAAAGGTGAAAGAATAATACAGTGAACACCCATATGCCTTCTGTTTGGATTCGACTGTTAACCAACATTTAGCCATTTTGCTTTAACTCTGTATCCCCCCTTTCTTGAATGATTTGAAATTAAATTGCAGATACACTGCTTCTCCCCTTAATATCTCAGGATGCATCTCTTTGAAATAATGCTTTTTCCTGCACTTTTCTACATTTTTATTTCAAGCCAGTCTCCAGCTAAAAACATGTAAAATCGTTATCATACCTAAGGCAATTAGCATGAAATCTTTAGGATCATCTTTTTTTTTTTCCCCCAAATGAGTTGGTGTAATTATATATATACATATTTTTTGCTCTGTCCCACAGTTGTTGAAGAGTTGATTTAATTCTATGTTATACAGAGTTTATGGTAGAACAAAGACCAAAGGGCAGTCTCTGGCAAGATTCTGGGCTGGTTTTACTTTAAATTCACAGCTAAGGTAGGAATGGCTGAGTGAAAACAACTAGAGACCTGGAGCAGTGGCTCACGCCTGTAATCCCAGCACTTGGGAGGCTGAGGCAGGCAGATCACCTGAGGTCAGGAGTTTGAGAGTAGCCTGGCCAACATTGAAACGTCGTCTCTACTAAAAATGCAAAAATTAGCCGGGTGTGGTTGCGCATGCCTGTAGTCCCAGCTACTCAGGAGACTGAGGCATGAGAATAGTGTGAACCCAGGAGGTGAAGGTTGCAGTGAGCTGAAATTGCGCCACTGCACTGCAGCCTGGGCAACAGAGCGAGACTGTCTTAAAAAAACAAGCAAACAAAACAAAACAAAAAAACAACTAAAGAGATGATGAACCACTGTAAGCATTTTAATTTATTCATATTTTTTATTTAAAATTTTAAAATTTTATTTGCGACAGGGTCTTAACCCTGTCATCCAGGTTGGAGTGCAGTGGCATAATCACGGCTCACAGCAGCCTCAACCTCCCAGCTCAAGCAATCTACCCGCCTTGACCTCCCAAAGTGCTAGGATTACAGGTGTGAGTCAACACACTTGCCTTTTTTTTTTAAACAAGTTTATTCTTAAATGTGCAATAGCTTCAAGACGACACTTCATTCCAGCTATAGGTGGCAAAAGATGATATGGCAGGGAATACAGATGTTTAAATACGAATGAAATCAAGGGTCACCATCGCTTCAGGCACAAGGCACAGCTTACTTTCTGCCAGATTTTTAAATTCCACCTGTGACTGGAGCCCCTCCCCAGAGGCTTTCGCTTTTAGCTCCTTGTGTTTCTTCTGTTCCTTGTCTTGTTTCTGCTTGAAAGCCTTATTCATCTCCTTGGCCTGCTTTTTGGGCAGTTTCAAGGGGTTCTTCTTGCCACCTTTGAGGCCGGACCTGGCACCTGCTGCCCCTTCCCAACTCTGTCACCACAAACGGCTAGCCTCATCTTTTTAAAGAATGTTCCATATTTTGGAATTTCTTATTGTATGCTTAAAATGTCATGTATTTTGTTTCTCAATTCTTATTGTTTCTCTTATTCCTTTTATTTCCTGTAAACTGGAAGTTAGATTTAGAGAGGTTTGACTAAATTTGGGTCAAATATTTTTGGCAAAAATACTTCATAGAGGCCAGGTGCGGTGGCTCACGCCTGTAATCCCAGCACTTTGAGAGGCTGAGGCATATAGATTGCTAGAGCCTGGGAGTTCAAGACCAGCCTGGACAATTTGGCAAAACCCTGTCTGTACTTTAATTTTATTTATTTATTTATTTATTTATTTATTTATTTATTTATTTATTTATTTCTGAGACGGAGTCTCACTCTGTTGCCCAGGCTGGAGTGCAGTGGCCCAATCTTAGCTTACTGCAAGCCCCGCCTCCCAGGTTCACACCATTCTCCTGCCTCAGCCTCCTGAGTAGCTGGGACTACAGGCGCCTGTCACCATGCCTGGCTAATTTTTTGTACTTTGTAGAGATGGGGTTTCACCATGTTAGCCAGGATGGTCTCGATCTCCTGACCTCATGATCTGCCCTCCTCGGCCTCCCAAAGTGCTGGGATTACAGGTGTGAGCCACCGCACCCAGCGTCTGTACTTTAAAAAAAAGAAAAAAGAAAAATATGCTGGGTTTGGTGGCCTTCGCCTGTAGTCCCAGCTACTTGGGAGGCTGAGACAGGAGGATTGCTTGAGCCAGAGAGGTGGAGGTTGCAGTGAGCTGACATCCTGCTGCTGTACTCCAGCCTAGGTGACAAGAGAACCCTGTCTCGGAAAAAAAAAAAAAAAAAAAAAAAGAAAAAAACTTCACAGGTGATGATATGTGATTTATATTGTGAGGATATACTTCTAGCTATGATACCTCAGTAAGGTGGTAGGGACTGCCAGATGTTAGCTTGCCTCATTTACAATGCCAGATTTACTTGGTTAATGTGTCCATTGGATTTCTTCATCAGAGGTATATTTTTCCCTTTGCAGTTATACTTGATCTGTGGGGTGATAACTTCAGCATCATGGGAGTACCTCACTTCTCAAAATATTTTTCACCTAATGATTGGTGATTATTAACTGAGTCATTTATTGGGAGTTTTCCAATTTTGTTATTTGTTTACATTCATTAACTATTTTCTGTAATAAAGAGCTTCTGCTTTCCCCCTTCCGTGTTTAAACGTTTAAATTTTGAAATAAATATGAACAAAAGAGTTGGAAGAATAGTTCAAAGAACTCCTATGTACTTTTAATTCTGATTCACCCATTTTTAATATTTTGTCACCTTTGCTTTATTCCTCCCTCCCTCCCTGCCTCCCAGCCCCTCATGTATTATTTTCTGAGCCATTTAGTGTTATTCACAGATATGCACTTCCCCCCCAAGAACAAATTTATTAAATGCCCACAATATTAACTAATTCTGGACATTGAACATTTATATAGTATCAAAAATTCATACTCAGATTTCTCTAGTTGTCTCAGTAACATCTCACAGAATATTTCTTTCTCTAATCCAGTATCCAATCTAGATATTTCTTATCTCTTTAGTCTTTAAGCGGGACCAGGTTTTTGGCCCTTGTTGCCTTTGGTCTTTTGTTTTGTTTTGTTTTGTTTTGTTTTTTGAGACAGGGTCTCACTTGCTTGCCTGAGCTGGAGTGCAGTGGCAAGATCATAGCTGCCTGCAGCCTGGAACTCTGGGCTTAAGTGATTCTCCCAGTTCAGTCTCCCAAGCACCTGGGACTAACCCCAGTTAATTTGAGGGCTCCTTTGCTTTTTTGGCAAAACAATAACCCAAATTCTTTTTGTCTTTTCCTTTCCTTTTGTATCTTCCCATTTCTCCAAGGAACCCCACTTCTTTTGGTAGAAAATATTATTTATAAACAGGGATTTGGATACTTGGTGGTGTATGCATTTGATTATAGGTCCTTTTCAGTGGACAGAGCTAGAAAACATGAATTTAAAAATCATCAGCTTACATTGGTATTTTATTTTATTTATTTTTTGAGACGGTCTCCTTCTGTCAACCAGGCCGGAGTGCAGTTGTGCCATCTCGGCTCATTGCAACCTCTGCCTCCTGGGTTTAAGCAATTCTTGTGCCTCAGCCTTCCGAGCAGCTAGGATTACAGGCGTCTGGCTAATTTTTATATTTTTAGTAGAGATGGGGTTTTACCATGTTGGCAAGGCTGGTCTCGAACTCCTGGCCTTAAGTGATCCACTCACTTTGGCCTCCCAAAGTGTTGGAATTACAGATGTGAGCCACTGTGCCTGACCTACACTGGTATTTTAAATTCCTAATCCAAATTAACATTATTGGCATTTCCTACGCAGAAAACAGATTCAGATTTATGATGCCAGTATTTTGCTAGCAATAACCCTACCAAGTGCAGTTTTTTTCAGTCCTTTTTTTTCCTTAGAGTACACTGCATTAAAGATGAACTGTGTTCAAAAGTTACTTGAAATAACATTTTTCTGCTTGTTTGTTGAATTTGTTTATTTTGATTATCAAATTTAACAGTTTTTGTTTGTATTCATTATTAGAGTTTGCTTTTTCTTCCTCTTTAGTTTTTTTGTTTGTTTGTTTTTGAGACAAGATCTCAATCTCTTACCCAGGCTGGAGTGTAGTGCTTGCAGTTTTGGCTCCCTGTAGCCTCAACCTCCCAGGTTTAGGTGATCCTAACTCAGCCTCCCAAGTAGCTGGAACTACAAGTGCGCACCACCATGCCTGGCTAATTTTTTGTATTTTTTGGTGTAGTCTGGGTTTTGCCATGTTGCCCAGTCTGGGCTCAAACTCCTGGGGTCATCGGATCCTCCCTCCTCAGCCTCCCAAAATACTAGGATTACAAGGCATGGGCCACTGTACCCAGCCATAATTTAGTCTTTTTAATATGTTATTTACGTGGTTTAAAATTTACTGAAAAAATTTTTTTAGGCACCTGTAACCCAGAAGGAATAAAATTAAATACTATATTGAAAAAGTACTAGCTGGGCATGGTGGCTCACATCTGTAATCCCAGCACTTTGGGAAGCCGAGGGCGGCAGATCACCTGGGGTCAGGAGTTCGAGACCAGCCTGGCCAACATGGTGAAACCCCATCTCTACTAAAAATACAAAAATTAGCCAGGCGTGGTGGCACATGCCTGTAATCCCAGCTACTCTGAAGGATGAGGCAGGAGAATTGCTTGCACCCGGGAGACAGAGGCTGAACAAAAAGTAGTTAAGTATTGCTTCTGTCTCTGAGCTGTGGAGTTCACTCCTGTTTTTACTGTGTGTATTCTTATTTTCACATTCTTAGAAGAAAGTTGGCATGCTGTATATGCTTGTGACACTTGATTTTTTTTTATATATATATGAATTGTGATAAATACAAGCAAAATGTTACTGTCTTTTTTTTTTTTTTGAGTTGGAGTCTTGCTCTCTCCTCCAGGCTGGAGTGCAGTGGCGTGATCTCAGCTCGCTCCTGGTTCAAGCCATTCTCCTGCCTCAGCCTCTTGAGTAGCTGGGACTACAGGTGCTTGCCACCACACCTGGCTAATTTTTGTATTTTTAGTAGAGATGGGGTTTCACCCTGTTGGCCAGGGTGGTCTTGAATTCCTGACCTCAAGTGATCTGCCTGCCTGTGCCTCCCAAAGTGCAGGAATTACAGGCAGGAGCCACCGTGCTTGGCCTTAACCTTTTTTTTTTTTTTTTTTGAGACACAGAGTCTTGCTCTCGCTCAGGCTGGCATGCAGTGGTGGGATCTTGGTGCACTGCAGCCTCCACCTCCCAAGTTCAAACAATTCTCCTGTCTCAGCTTCCCAAGTAGCTGGGACTACAGGCGTGCGCCACCACGCTCAGATAATTTTTGTAATTTTTTATTAAGAGACAGGGTTTCACAATATGTTGGCCAGGCTGGTCTTGAACTCCTGACCTTAGGTGATCCACCCGGCTCAGCCTCCCAAAGTGCTGGGTTTACAGGTGTGAGCCACCGTGCCTGGCCAGCCTTAACCCTTTTTTTTTTGAGATTGAGTCTCACTTTGTCGCCCAGGCAGGAGTGCAGTGGCACGATCTCAGCTCACTGCAGCCTCTGCCTTCTGGGTTCAAGCAATTATCCTGCCTCAGCCTCCCGAGTAGGTGGCACTACAGGCCATTTTACAGTCAGTACACAATGGTTCCAGTTTCTTCGTATTCTCACCAATATTATATTCTGTGTGTGTGTGGTTTTTTTTCCCTCTGAGACAAGGTTTCCCTCTGTCTCCCCTGCTGGAGTACAGTGGTATAATCATAACTCACTGTGCCTTAACCTCCCGGGCTCAAGCAATCCTCCCACCTTAGCCTCCCGAGCAGCTGGGACAACAGGTGTGTGTTACCATGCCTGGCTAATTTTGTTTTTCTTTTCTTTTTTATTTTATTTTTTTCCTAGAGACAGGGTCTCACTATGTTGTCTGTCCTGACTGGTCTCAAACTCCTGGGCTAAATCTTCCCACCTCGGCCTCCCGAAGTGCTGAGATTACAATGAGCCACCATGCCCATCCTAAAGTTTTACAACCCAATAATAGTAATATTCCATCACTATAGCTATCATTGAGTTTCAGAAGTTAGACTATTAAAAGTTTTAGTAAAGAGCTTTAACCAGTTGATTGTGGAAATACTGTGTACGCAATTATTTTTCGTAAGAGGAAGGAGATTTCTGTCTTAAATAGCTTTAACAAAGTTTCAGTTTCATGTACAGGAATAGATTTAAACAAAACTCAGGGCCAAGTACAGTTTACAGAAATAGACTTTGTAAGGTCTATGGTTTTATATGGTTTTATTATTTTTTTTTGTTTTTTTCCCTCTACAATTCCTTCATAACATTGGAATTTTTTTGCTGCTTGGTTTTTTTTTTTTTTTTTTTTTTTGAGATGGGAGTCTCACTCTGTTGCCCAGGCTAGAGTGCAGTGTCGCGATCTCGGCTCACTTGCAAGCTCCTCTTCCCGGGTTCATGCCATTCTCCTCCCGAGTAGCTGGGACTACAGGCGCCCTCCACCATGCCTGGCTAATGTTTTTGAAATTTTTTAGTAAAGACGAGGTTTCACCATGTTAGCCAGGATGATCTCCATCTCCTGACCTCATGATCCGCCTGTCTCGGCCTCCCAAAGTGCTGGGATTGCAGGCGTGAGCCACCGCGCCCAGCCTTGCTTCTTGTTTTCAAGGAAAAAGATTATTTTTGTCAAGTGTTGACAGTGATTTGGGATCAGAAGCTGTAATTTTTATGATTCCCATCTCAGTTGATGGACATTAGGATTGTTTTTACTTTTTGATTATTATGAATAACACTGCTGTAAACATTCGTGTACAAATATTTGTGTGGACATAATGCTTTCAGTTCCCTTGGGGATTTACCTAGGAGTAGAATTGCTGGGTCACGTGGTATTTCGACATTTAACATTTGAGGAAATTCTTGACTATTTTCCCACCTAACTTTCAGTTTATTTTATGCCTAACAACCACTATTCTTTTGTAATCCAGACGGACTTGTTATGAGGGTTACTGTTTCTCCACATTCTCACTAACACTTCTTATTTTCCCTCTTTTGGACCATAGCCATCCCAGTGGATGTGAAGTGTTCTCTCATTGTGGTATTCATTTCTTTATATATTTTAGAGATGGGGTCTCACTCTGTTGTCCAGGCAGGAGTTCAGGTGCGATCGCAGAGCACTGCAGTCTCGAACTCTTGGGCTCAAGCAATCCTCCTGCCTGAACTCCAGCAGGAGGTGATTCAAGTAGCTGGAACCACTGTTCCTGGTGCTCATTGTGGTTTTGTTTTGCATTTTTCTATCGAGGCTGAACATCTTTTCCTGTGCTTATTGTCATTTGTATGTCTTCCTTTTTTTTTTTTTTTTGAAACAGAGTCTGACTCTGTTGCACAGGCTGGAGTGCAGTAGTGCAATCTCACTGCAACCTCTGGCTCCCGGGTTCAAGCAGTTGTCCTGCCTCAGCTTCCTGAGTAGCTGGGATTACAGATGCCCGCCACCACGCCCGGCTAATTTTTGTGTTTTTAGTAGAGATGGGGTTTCGCCATGTTGGCCAGGCTGGTCTTAAACTCCTGACCCCAAGTGATCCACCTGCCTTGGCCTCCCAAAGTGCTGGGATTACAGGCATGAGCCACTGTGCCCAGCCTGTGTATCTTCTTTGGAGAAATAACTATTCACATTCTTTGCTCGTTTAAGAAATTGGGTTATTTCTTGTTGTTATTGAGTTTTAAGAGTTCTTTGTATATTCTGGATGCAAGTCTCATCAGATACATGATTTGCAGAAATTTCCCGTCTTTTTGTGGGTTTGTTTTCCTTTTTTTAACTTTTTTCCCCAAGTCATGTGTAGGAAGACAATGTTTTGATTTTTTTATGGTGTTATTGAAGCAAAGAAGTTTCTAATTTTGATTACGTCCAATATACCTACTTTTTCTTTTATTGTGCATTGGTATCATATCTAAGGCAATTTCACCTAACCCAGGGTCATGAATGTATTCTCTGTATTTAATGCAGTTGGCAGTTGGTTAAGAAATTGATTTTTCTTGTTAGAGAATGTAGATTCTCGTCCATTGGTATAATTATGAATATGAGTTTGACTTTTTTATTAGGAAGCAGCTATAGTGAGTTTGACCTTGTGGTTAGAAAGATACAAGCTTTTGGCTGGTCTGATGGTAGTGTATTATCAGAACTTATTAACATTGGTGTCACTGAGGTTAATATACAACCCCCAACTGCTAAATTTGACTGGCTTAAAAAAAAAAAAAAGAAAGCTATAAGCTTTAGTTTTGGCTCTATTAAAAGCAGTTTTCAATAACTATTAAATTTTACTTAGTAAAGGGAGAGTCAAGTAAAAATTAATGAAGGACAGGTTTCATTGGTGAATTTTTTTTCGCAACTTTTTAAGATATTTGTTTAACTTTCAGTTCATCATATCCCTAATAACCACTAGTTTTTCTGAAATCCATACTGACTTGTTTGGAGGGAAATATCAAACTGTTAAGATGGTATGTGTCATAAGGTAATTGAAAGGCATCATAAATTCCAAATATACTGAGGAACTAGTTAACTGATTAGGCTCTTAGGTCAGTGTAGATAGTAGAACTAGAACCTGAGAACCACAGTTCTGAAATCAAGAGGCTCATAAAAGCTTGAGCTTATCAGTTTATCTTGCTGTTGACAGATTTGAAATATTCAGGGCCAACCAGCTCTTTAGGATTGTCCCTTTGGGAATGATTGTCTTTTCCTATTTTGTTAAATGCTTTTAAATTCATTTGTTAAGCCAGGTTTAAGAAAGGAATTTTGGAAATTTCTTGCCTGCTTTCTATGTAATCTTTTGAGATGGGTTCTCACTCTGTCACCCAGGTTGAAGTGCAGTGGTGTGATCTCGGCTTACTGGAACCTCGACTTCCTGGGCTCAAACAATCCTCCTGCTTCAGCCACCTGAGTAGCTGGGACCCACAGCTGTGTACCACCATGCCTGGCTAAGTTTTTGTGTTTTTGGTAGAGACAGGGTTTTGTCATATTGCCCAGACTGGTCTCGAACTCCTGAGCTCAGGTGACCCACCTGCCTCAGCCTCCCAAAGTGTTGGGATTACAGGCTTGAGTCACCATGCCTGGCTTGTAATCTTGAAAGTATGAAATTATTTTGCCTCTAGAGATCATCAAATCTAGACCCTTTAATTTGAAGATAAGCAAACAACACTAGAGAGATTAAATTTCATAGTTACATTGTTAGTGGCAGAATTCAGGTCACCTGAATAGCAGTTTAGTGTTCCCATTTTTACAAAAAAAGCCACTAAAACATTTCATAATATAGCTTGGAAGGGTTTTTTGGTTTAATGTCTTTTTTTTTGGTGACGTAGTCTCGCTCTGTCGCCCAGGGTGGAGTGCAGTGATGTAATCTTGACTGACTGCAACCTCCGCCTCCCGGGTTCAAGTGATTCTCCTACCTCAGCCTGCTGAGTAGCTGGGATTACAGGCGCATGCCACCACACCCAGCTCATTTTTTTATTTTTAGTAGAGATGAGGTTTCACCATGTTGGTCAGGCTGGTATCGAACTTCTGACTTCATGATCTGCCTGCCTCAGTCTTCCAAAGTGCTGGGATTTACAGACATGAGCCACTGCGCCTGGCCTGGTTTAATGTCTTTGAGAGAGACCTAACATTATCAGTTATATTGTGTAGCTAAAAGGTCTAAAATAGGAAAATCATCAGGAATCAACTGGTTACATTAATTATTTTGTGATTTGCAAGAGTTGTCATATCTTTGTTCAAAACTGATTTACCAACTAGGGCCTTTTTCTGCTTTAATTCTAGTAACAATTTTTAGCCTTTAAATCTGCCAGATAATCATGGGAATTGACAGAACTTTTCTTGGCAGATTTTAAATGTGTGTTCATATACATACACGTGTATATAAACATATTTGTATATACCAAGTAGGTAGCTCAGTGCCTCCCTCATATATATCAGTCACTCAAATTGTGATTAATATTAATAGGGCTGGACTAGAGTGTCGTGATCGGGGCTTACTGCACATCAGCCTTCTTGCACTTGGGAATACTAGACAGCACTTTAGCACTACCTGGGGGACCAGTTGAAATAGTGAAATTGCCAACAAAAAGTACAAACACGTGAAAAATGCAACACTGGATAGAATGGGAAAAAGACACTTGTTTGGAGTGTGAGAGCTGATGTAAGAAGATAGAGTGTTGCCTTGTTTGACCTGGGGTGGTAACTTGCGCTCTGAGCAGATGGGAATTTTTCCTGCCATGGTGATCATTCGTGGACATTCATGTGCTTTGTGTGGTGGAATGACTAGCGGTGCACTGTGAGTATTGGTTTTGGGGCTACAGGTCAGTTTTAGCAAGTAGGTAAATTCACAAATACAGAATCTGGGACTAATGAGGATTGATGATAGTTTGATCTTGGGGAAACAGACAGTTTTTCTGGTTAAATTATTTTTTGTTGTTAACTCCAAGGATATAAGAAGTATGCTTTTTAATTCAAAATTCAAACAACCAAAATGTGTACTGAAATTTTTTCCCGGAACCTAGTCATTTAGGAGACAAAAATACAAAGACATTAATGTAGATTGTTTTCCCTGAAGGTGGTATACAAAGAGCATGAAGATAGTGTACATAAAAGGTGGGAATAAAACTGGTGAATAAAATGGAATAAAAAAGCATGTAATGAAGAAAACTAAAATTGAAACAGGAAAGAGGAAATGAGAGAGAGAGTGTGTGTACGTATGCTGGGAAAGAGCCCAAGAAATGATTTTTTTTTTTTTTTTTTTTTTGTAGAGACAGGGTCTCATTTTGTTGCTCAGCCTGGGCTTGAACTTGAACTCCTGAGCTCAAGTGATGGGACCTACCTTGGTCTCCCAAAGTGCTGGGATTATAGGCGTGAGCCACTGTGCTCGGCTGCAATAGAGATTTTCCTTAACCACAATAGTGCTGTCTCTCCATACATGAGAAAATTAACAGCCAGGTGTGGTGGTTTATGCCTGTAATCCCAGCATTTTGGGAGACTGAGTCGGGCAGATCCCTTGAGGCCAGGAGCTTGAGACTAGCCTGGGCAACATGTTGAAACCCTGTCTCTAAAAAAAATGTACAAAAATTAGCCAGATGTGGTGACACATGCTGTATAGTCCCAGCTACTCAGGAGGCTGAGGTGGGAGGATCGCTTGAGCCCAGGAGGTCGAGGTTACAGTGAGCTATGATGGTGCCACTGCACTCCGGTCTAGGTGACAGAGCAAGACCGTCTCAAAAAAAAAAAAAAAAAAACAAACAAAAAACAATAATCACCTAATATTGATGCCTGTTCTATTTACCTGATTTACCTAGGTAAATCTATTCTGTATACCAAGTTTACCTAATTGCCCCAAAATATCTTAGGCTACTTTTTTTTTAAAAAAAAAAAGAACCAAGGTTCCATCAAGATTGCTTTTATCTTTTAGTCTTACCTAGAATAGCTCTCCCCTCCCTGTTTTCTCCTTCTTGCATTAACTTCTGGAGGTTTCAAGACAGTTATCTTTTTTTTTTTTGGAGACAAATGCTTGCTGTGTTGCCCAGGCTAGAGTGCAGTGGCTCCATCTCAGCTCGCTGCAACCTGGACCTCCTGTGCACATCTCAGCCTCCCGAGTAGCTGTGGCCACAGGCACATGCCACCATGCCTGGCTAATATTTTGGTATTTTTTTAATATAGAGAGGAGGTTTTGCTATGTTGCTTAGGCTGTTAGCTTTTAGAATTTCTTGTATGTTTGTGTATCCTATGGTTTGGTAACTTTTTTTCTCTGTGTTTTCTTTAAACTGGAGTATGTAAGTCTACAAATTTAACTAATTGGTCCATTGTTATGGACTAAAAAAATGTAATTCTGCCTGCCTGACAGGTGTAGCTGTGTTCTAGAGATTGGGACCCATCAGGGTATTAGGACCTTCGTCATTAAAAGTCATTGTTTCAGGTAGGGCATGATGCTCACACCTCTAATCCCAGCACTTTGGGAGGCTGAGGTGGGCGGATCATGAGGGCAGGAGTTTGAGACCATCCTGGCCAACATAGTAAAACCCTGTCTTTACTAAAAATACAAAAATTAGATAGGCGTGGTGGCACACGCCTGTAGTCCCAGCTACTCGGGAGGCTGAGGCAGGAGAATTGCTTGAACCCGAGAGGCGGAGGTTGCAGTGAGCCGAGATCGCACCATTGCACTGTAGCCTGGGCATCAGAGTGAGACTCCCTCTCAAAAAAAAAAAAGTATTGCTTCATAACTTACTTCCCTTGTACTGATTCCATGTTCACCATCAACCTACAGATATTAGTAGCATGCAGTTTAGGAATAGAGAAAGTATTTTATTTTTATGTTTTGACACCAGGGTCTTATCATGTTGCTTAGGACTTGAACCACTGGGCTCAAGTGATCCTCCTGCCTCAGCCTCCCAGTAGCTAGGATTACGGGTGCATACCACCACACCCAGCTTGAAAGTATTTCTTTTTTTTGAGACGGAGTCTCACTCTATCACCGAGGCTGGAGTGATCTTGGCGACTCAACAACCTCCGCTTCCTGGGTTCAAGCGATTCTTCTGCCTCAGCCTCCTGAGTAGCTGGGATTACAGGCGCCTGCCACCACACCCAGCTAATTTTTTTTATTTTTAGTAGAGACAGGGTTTCGCCATGTTGGTCAGGCTGGTCTTGAACTCCTGACTTCAGGTGATTCACCTGCCTCAGCTTCCCAAAGTGCTAGGATTACAGGCGTGAGCCAGCCACCACGCGTGGCCATGAAAGTATTTCTTAAGCACTTATGAAAGGACTTATGAAAGGTCCTCTTAGCAGTTGTACTTCTCATTTAAAATTGATTTTGAGTCAGATATACTCAAGATTAATACTAGATGGGCTTTATTTACTTATTTTTTAAAAATGGTCTACAAATATTATACTGGGCTGAATTCTCCATTTGGATGGACCTATAACATATGGCATAAATGCTGTATTTTGCTTTTACAGAGCTTTCAACTAAAACTATCCTAGATTTTTGGGTGAAAACTTAATCTAACATAGAACTAGCAACTGTATTTATATTTTTATCTTTTTTTTTTTTTTTTTTTTTTTTTTGAGACGGAGTCTCGCTGTGTCTCCCAGGCTGGAGTGCAGTGGCGTGATCTCGGCTCACTGCAAGCTCCGCCTCCCGGGTTCACGCCATTCTCCCGCCTCAGCCTCCCAAGTAGCTGAGACTACAGGCGCCCGCCACCACGCCCGGCTAGTTTTTTGTATTTTTAGTAGAGACGGGGTTTCACCATGTTAGCCAGGATAGTCTCGATCTCCTGACCTCGTGATCCACCCGCCTCGGCCTCCCAAAGTGCTGGGATTACAGGCTTGAGCCACCGCGCCCGGCCTATATTTTTATCTTTTGTAAGTTAATACTGTTTAGTCATGAAAGGAGATCCATTGTGATCTTTATTGTTTTGGAAAGATTTTACCTATACTGTATACTAGAGTGGAAAATATAGTTTCTTTCTTTCTTCTTCTTCTTTTTTTTTTTTTGAGATGGAGCCTTGCTCTGTTGCTCAGGCTGAAGTGCAGTGGTGTGATCTTGGCTCACTGCAACCTCTGCCTCCTGGGTTCAAGCGACTCTCCTGCCTCAGCCTCCTGAGTATCTGGAACTACAGGTGCCCGCCAGTACGCCTGGCTGATTTTTGTATTTTTAATAGAGATGGGGTTTCACCATATTGGCCAGGTTGGTCTCGAACTCCTGATCTCAAGTGATCTGCCCTCCTTGTTCTCCCAAAGTGCTGGGATTACAGGCATGAGCTACTGTGCCCGGCCTCTTTCATCTTGTCTTTGTCTTTATCTTTGTCTTTATCTCTTTTCCTTTCCTTTTTCTTTTTCTTTCGTTTGACGAAGTCTCACTCTTGTCCCCCAGGCTGGAGTGCGATGATACAATCTCGGCTCACTGCAATCTCTGCCCCACGGGTTCAAGCGATTCTCCTGCCTCAGCCCCCCGAGTAGCTGGGATTACAGGTGCCTGCCACCACGCCCAGCTAATTTTTGTATTTTAATAGAGACGGGGTTTTACCATGTTGGCCAAGCTGGTCTAGAACTCCTGACTTCTGGTGATCCACCCGCCTCAGCCTCCCAAAGTGCTGGGATTACAGGCGTGAGCCACTGCGCCTGGCCGGCTTTCTTGCTTGCTTGTTTGCTTGCTTTTTTGTCTCTGTCTGTCTGTCTGTCTGTCTTGACAAGATCTTGCTCTGTCACCCAGGCTGGAGTGCAGTGGCACGATCTTGGCTCACTGCAGCCTCTACCATTGCAGCCTCAACCTCCTGGGCTCAAATGATTCTCCCGCCTCAACCACTCAAGTAGCTGGGGCCATAGGGGTGCGCCACCACTCCTGGCTAATTTTTTGTATTTTGGTAGAGACGGGGTTTCACCATGTTGCCCAGGCTGGTCTCGAACTTCTGAGATCAGTCTGTTCTCCTGCCTTGGCCTCCCAAAGTTCTGGGATTACAGGCGTGAGCCACTGTGCCTGCCCGAAAAATAGAGTTTCTTAAAACTGAATTCTCGCCTCTATTTCTCAAGTTGAGTAAGATGGTGAAATTTCACAGTTTTAAATTGAGTCTTTTGTTTTCGTTTTTTGTTGAGACAGGGTCTTGCTGTGTCACCCAGGCTGGAGTACAGTGGCATGATCATAACTCACTGCAGCCTCTAACACCTGGATTCAGGTGATTCTACTTCCTCAGCCTTCCAAGTAGCTAGGACCACAAGTGTCTGCCACCACGTCCGGCAAATTTGTTTTATTTTTGTAGAGATGAGGTCTCAGTATGTTGCTCAGGGTGGTCTTGATCTCTTGGCCTCAAGTGATCCTCCTGCCTTGGCCTCCCAAAGTGCTGGGATTACAGGCTTGACCCACCTTGCCTGGACTAAATTGAGTTTTTTTTTTTTTCCTTGAGACAGAGTCTTGCTCTGTCGCCCAGGCTGGAGTGCAGTGGTATGATCTCAGCTCACTGCAACCTCTACCTCCCGGGTTCAAGCAATTCTCCTGCCTCAGCCTCCCGAGTAGGTGGGATTGCAGGCACCCGCCATCATGCCTGGCTAATTTTTATATTTTTAGTAGAGACAGGGTTTCACCATGCTGGCCAGGCTGGGTTTAACCTCAGATGATCCACCTGCTTCGGCCTCCCACAGTGCTGGGATTACAGGCGTGAGCCACTGTGCCAGGCCCTAAATTGAGTTTTTGATGTACCAAATACTTAGATATTACCTGTGAAATAAATTTTAATTTATCTTGGGGGATAGTGGATACACATACATGTATGAGATTCAAAAGGTACACCTGAAATTTCTCCTCACTTTTATGCTGACTCATCTAATTTGTTTTCCCCAGAGGCAATGAGTGGTAATGTTTCTGATTTATCTCTGAGTATGCTTATAGTATACCACTGGCCTGTTTTGTTTGTTTCATCACAACCCAGGTACTCTAATCAAGGTAGTTTTCAGTTTTTCCTTTTTAGACCCCATGGAACTTTACATTTTCTCTTGAGATACGGAGTCATCAAGTGAAATGTATAGCTTGATCATTTGCCTAATTTGCTAATTTACCTAATAATCACATTTGGAAAGGTTATGAGTGGATCAAGTTTTACTATCTCTTGTGATTTATTTGTAATAATACCTTTTTTTTTTTTCTTTTTGAGACGGGGTCTCACTCTTTTTTGCCCAGTCTGGAGTGCAGTTGCACAGTCTTGGCTCATTGCAGCCTCTGACTCTGCCTCCCAGGTTCAAGCGATTCTCCTGCCTTGGCCTCCCGAGTAGCTGGGATTACAGGTACACACTGCACACTACCATGCCCATCTAATTTTTGTATTTTTAGTACAGACAGGGTTTCACCATGTTGGCCAAGCTGGTTTCGAACTTCTGACCTCAAGTGATCTGCCTGCCTCAGCCTCTCAAAGTGCTGGGATTATAGGCGTGAGCCACCTGTCCTGCCAAGAATAGCTTAAATTGCTAGTTGAACTTAATTCTGTAAGGCAATGTTGAGTTCTCAAAGTGAGGTCAGAACTTTTCATACCACTACTAAGATACTAAGACATTATCAGGTCTTTTTACTGTTGATGCTTGTAGTTATGTTATAAAGCAGTAATGGATAAAACTACTAGCTCCTTAGCATCATTCAAGGCAGTGCTACCAAACTGTAGCAGGTGCGTTACTTTTACCTCATGCTGGTAGTTGAAAAGAAAAAAGACAGTTTCACTTAAGAATGTCATTGATGAAGTGGTAAATATAATTTCATTAATGTCACCTCTTGAGCATATGATTTCTAATACAGGATGTTTTGGATTGAGTTGTGTTCCCTTATATTTATATGCTGAGGTAGTAACCCCCACTGTGATGACATTTGGAGATGAGGCCTCTGGGACATCACTAGGTTTAGCTGAGGTCGTGAGGTTGGGGCCCTCATGATGGGAATAGTACCTTTAATAGCAGTAACACCAGAGAGTTTGCTGTTTCTCTTTCCATCAAGCCAGAAAGAGAGCCCTCACTTGGACCTGGCTATGCTAGCACCTTGATCTTGGACTTCCAGCTTCCAGAACTGTGAAAAACTAAGTTTCTGTGGTTTTTAAGCCACCCAGTCTATGGTATTTTTATGGCAGCCAAGCACACGAATACATATAACATGATGAAATGGGAAGCGTGGGCTGGCTGTGGTGGCTCATGTCTATAATCACAGTACTTTGGGAGGCCAAGGGGGGAGGATTGCTTGAGCCCAGGAGTTTGAGGTTGCAGTGAGGTATGATTGTGCCACTGCCTTACAGCTTGGGTGACAGAGTGAGACCCTGTTGCTTGGGGGGGAAAAAAAGAGAGTATGGATAAAGCACTTTTGCTATTTATAGAAGTAGGGCAATTTTCTTGAGAGAAAGCACTTACATAATTGTACTATTTACTTTTTCCAAGGAGCCCAGTTTTGACTTGAAAGAATGACAGACTGTTCAGAGAGAGAGAGATGGGGAGAGGTTAAGGAGGGGGCCTAAGTAAACAATATCAGGAGTGAAAGGGGGGGAATATTACTACAGATCTTACAGATATTAAAATGATAATAAGGGAATATCATGAACAATTCTATGCCCCCAAATTTGATGACTTAGGAGAAATTGATAAACTCCTTCAAAGACACAAACTACAAAAACTCACTCAAGAAGAAATATGTAACTTGAATAGTCCCATATCTATTAAAGAAATCGAATTCAAGCTGGGTGTGGGTCATGTGTTTATTGTCCCGGCTACTTGGGAGGCTGAGACAGGAGGATCACTTGAGCTCAGGAGTTTGAGGCTGCAGTGAACTGTGGTCCTCTGGCCGTGCCCTGTAGCCTGGGCAATGGAGTGAGACCTGGTTTCAAAAATAAAATAAAATTGAATTTATAGCTTAATGAATTGAATTTATAGTTAAAAATCTTCCAAAGGAAAGTTGAGTTTGAGATGGTTTCACCGGCCACTTCTACCAAATATTTAAGAATAATATCAATTCTGCATACTCTCATCCAGGAAATATTAGAAGACATACCTCTCAAATCACTTTATGAGGCTTGATATAAAACCAGATACAGATATTACAAGAAAAGAAAGCCACACCAGTATCCCTCATGAACATAGATTCAGAAGTCACAACAAAATATTAGTAAATCAAATCCAGCAACATATAGTATAAAAAGGATAATACATTGTGATCAATGAGGTTTATTCTGGGAATACAAGGCTGGTTCAAAATTTGAAAATCAGTCAGGATAATTTAGTCTATTAATAGACTAAGGAAAGCCATATGATCATCTCTTTAGATGGAGAGTAAGTGTTTGACAAATTCTGGTAAACTTTCATGATCATTTTTACAGGCCAAGTGTGGTGGCTCATGCCTGTAATCCCATCACTTTGGGAGGCTGAGGCAGGAGTATCTCTTGAGCCTAGGAGATGGAGACCAGCCAGGGCAACCTGTCGAAACCCTGTCTCTACTAAAAATACAAAAAATTAGCCAGGCATGGTGGCATGTGCCTGTAGTCCTAGCTGTTCTGGAGGCTGAGGTGAAAAGATTGCTTGAGCCTGGGAGACAGAGGCTGCAGTGAGCCGAGGTCACACCACTGCACTCCAGCCTGGGCGACAGAGTGAGACCCTGTCTCAAACAAAAAAAAATTTTTTTTTTTTTTTTTTGAGATGGAGTCTCGCTCTGTCGCCCAGGCTGGAGTGCAGTGGCGGGATCTCAGATGACTACAAGCGCCGCCTCCCGGGTTCACGCCATTTTCCTGCCTCAGCTTCCCGAATAGCTGGGACTACAGGCACCTGCCACCTCGCCTGGCTAGGTTTTTTTTTGTATTTTTTAGTAGAGACGGAGTTTCACCGTGTTATCCAGGATGATCTCGATCTCCTGACCTTGTGATCTGCCCGTCTCAGCCTCCCAAAGTGCTGGGATTACAGGCCTGAGCCACCGCACCCGGCCCAAAAATTTTTTTTAACAAAGGCTTGAGCCACCGCGCCTGGCCCCCAAATTTTTTTTTAACAAACCAGTAATAGAAAAGATTTACTTCAGGCCGGGCGCGGTGGCTCACGCCTGTAATCCCAGCACTTTGGGAGGCCGAGACGGGCGGATCACAAGGTCAGGAGATCGAGACCATCCTGGCTAACACGGTGAAACCCCATCTCTACTAAAAATACAAAAAATTAGCCGGGCGTGGTGGCGGACGCCTGTAGTCCCAGCTACTCGGGAGGCTGAGGCAGGAGAATGGCGTGAACCTGGGAGGCAGAGCTTGCAGTGAGCCGAGATCGCGCCACTGCACTCCAGCCTGGGCGACTGAGCGAGACTCCGTCTCAAAAAAAAAAAAAAAAGATTTACTTCAGTCTGATAAAGGGCATCTACAAAAAATCTGTAGTTATGTGTCCTACGTAATAGTAAAGGAGAAATGCCTCCTCCCTAAAGTTTGGAACAGTACGATAAGGCAAGAAAAAGAAATGAAAAGGCTTTTCGAACAAAAAGGAAGAAATAAAATTATACCTCTTTGCAGATGATATATTGTCTATGTAGAAAATCCCAAGGAATCTACAAGAAAGCTTCTAGAATAAGTTGTGTTTATCAAGGTTATAGGATATATGGACAACATATTTAAATATATATATACACATATATATATTTTGAGACAGAGTCTTGCTCTCTTGCCCAGGCTGGAGTGCAGTGGCGCAATCTTGGCTCACTGTAATCTCCAACCTCCCAGGTTCAAGCAATTCTCATGCTTTAGCCTCCTGTGTAGCTGGGATCACAGGCGTGCATCATGCCCAGCTAATATGTTCGTAGTTTTAGTAGAGACAAGGTTTTGCCGTGTTGACTGAGCTGGTCTTGAACTCCTGGCCTCAAGTGATCCTTCTGCCTCAGCCTCCCAAAGTGTTGAGAATACAGGTGTGAGCCACTGCATCCTACCAAAATATTGTATTTCTGTATAGTAATAGTGAACATCTGGATATGGAAATAAGAGAAAAACAGTATCGGCTGGGCACTGTGGCTCATGCCTGTCATCACAGCACTTTGGAAAGCCAAAGCAGGAGGATCACTTGAACCTAGGAGTTCAAGACTAGCCTGGACAACACAGTGAGACCCTGTCTCTACAAAAAAAAGAACAGTTTACCCACTCATGGTGGCACATGCCTGTGGTCTTAGCAACTCAGGAGGCTGAGGTGAGAGGATTGTTTGAGCCTAGGAGGTTGAAGCTGCAGTGAGCTGTGATTGTGCTACTGCACTTCAGGCTAGGTGACAGAGGGAGACTCTCTCAAAAAACAGAATAAAATAAATGAGATAATACTACTGACCTATTAGAATGGCAAAAATTCAAAGCAGCTGCTAGACCAAATGCTGACAGTGACATGGAGCAGCAAGAACTCTCACTTTGCCAGTCAGAATGCAGAATGGTACACCTACTTCAGAATATAGTTAGGCAGTTTCTTACAAAACCAAGCATACCCTTACCATGTGATCTAGCCACCTTGCTCCTTGGTATTTACCTACATGAGTTGAAAATAACATCTACCTAAAAACTTGCACATGAATGTTTATAGTAGTTTTGTTCATAATTGCCAAAACTTGGAGGCAACCCAGATGTCTTTCAGTAGGGGAGTGGATAAACAAAGTTTGGTACATCCATAGAGGAATGAAAAGTAATAGTAGTAAAAACAAAAAAAAGCTGTCAAGACCTGAAAAGACATGCAGGAACCTTAAATGCGTATTGCTAAGTAAAAGAAGCCAGTCTCAAAATGCTCCACACTGTGTGGTTCCAACTGTATGACATTCTGGAAAGGGCAAAACTGTGGAGACAGCAAAAAGATTATTAGTAAATAGCCAGGGGTTTGGGGGAGGGAAGGATGAATAGGTAGAGCAGAGGATTTTTAGGGCGGCAGAAACTATTCTATGTGGATACATGTCATTATACATTTGTCACAACTGAAGAGAATGCACATCGAGAGTGAACCTATGTAAACTAACACATACGTATGTATACCATGAACTTTGGGTGATAATGATGCATCGGTGTTGATTCATTGATTCTAACACATGTTCCCTACTGGTGTGGGATGTTAGGGGTGGGTAGGGCTGTGTGTGTTGAGAGACGGGAGAGAGAATGTATGGGAACTTTGTACTTTCTGTTCAATTTTGCTGTGAACCTAAAACTACTCTAAATAACAAAGACCATAGAAAAAAAATTAAAAGAGTGACAAACTATGGCATTCATTCAAAACAGCTGCTACACCAAATGCTGACAATGACATGGAGCAGCCAGAAAACGACAAATATTTTTCTTGAAAATGAATGGAGGCAACCTGTTGATTCAGGGAAAACATTTATTTGTTGTCAGTGATAAAAATCTGAGCTTTCAAGATAGGAAGTTTGGAAAGCTTGTGTCTGCCGTTGTGAAGTTGAGGTTCCCAATAATTATACATTTTAAGATGAGAACAGTGATGATTTTAAGGAAAGTTGTATTTTATAAGGAATGTGATAAAAATTGGATGATGAATGTAATTCTCTGGAACCAGTATTTTCCAGATGGTCAGTGCATGATGTTATAAAATCATGCAGGGGTAAAAGTTCCATTCAAATTGCAAGACAAATCAATGGATTTTAAGGTAACAGTATAAAAAGCTCGTTGATACAATTTTAAGGCTAGGCGGAGTGGCTCACATCTGTAGTCTTTGTACTTTGTGAGGGGGAGGTGAGTGGGTAGATTGAGCCCAGGAGTGAGACCAGCTGGGGCAACATGTCTACAAAATACAAAAATTGGCCAGGCGAGGTGTCAACGTACCTGTAGTCCCAGCTACTCTGGAGACTGAGGTGGAAGATGACCTGAACTTGCGAGGTCAACCTGCAGGGTGCTGTGATTGCACTCCAGCCTGGGTGACAGAGTGAGACCCTGTCTCAAAAAACAAGAAAAAAAAATATGATTTCAGATGACACATTGCAGTTAGTATTTCATAAACTAGTGCTTGTTTTTGGAAAGGAGTATCATAGAATATCTACAATTGTCTGAGAAGGCTATGAAAATACTTTCTAGATGTATAAATGTGTGAATCCAGATTTTTTTTGTAATAGTTTTCATATATGCCCGGCCGTTTTTCATATACTTTTAATTCAAATAACGTATTGCAGCAGACTGAATGCAGAAGCAAACCTGAGAAAGCAGCTGTTTTCCATTAAGCTAGATACTAAAAAGATAAGCAGAAATGTGGAAAACAATGCTACTCTTCTCACTAATTGCTTTTGGGAAGGGAAAGATAATGAGTTTATCATTACTTAAAAATGAATTAATATTTTAAGAACATTTTGTTTTCATTTCTAATGTGGCCAGTATCCAATACCACAGTAAACGGAAATTTTGGAGAATCTTCAGTGTTTAAAAGAACAAGGAAGTGCTGGCCGGGTGCGGTGGCTCACACCTGTCATACCAGCACTTTGGGAGACTGAGGCGGGAGGGTCATTTGAGGTCAGGAGTTCAAGACCAGCCTGACCAACATGGTGAAACCTTGTCTCTACTAAAAATACAAAAAATTAGCTGGGGGTGGTGGTGCACGCCTGTGATCTCATCTACTCAGGAGACTGAGGCAGAGGTTGCAGTGAGCCGAGGTCACGCCACTGTACTCCAGTCTGGGCACCAGAGCGAGACTTGGTCTCAAAAAAACCCCAAAAAAGTAAAGGAGTCCTGAAATAAAATAGCTGAAGAACTTGCTTTTGTAAGGAAGCTGTTTCAGAAGTAGGCTGTCCAAATTACTTAATCCAATTGTTCCCAAATTTTGTTGCACTTTAAAATCACCTGGGTAGGAAAACCCTTTTGCTTTGTGTGCAGATGAAAGGCAGAAAACCACATCCAGGAACCCCTGACATTAGTCTTCACTGAAAACTTGACAAAAAAGTGCTGGTTTCTCTATCCTAGTGTCACGCTTTTGAAATATTGAGTTATTACTTCTAATGAGGAAGACAGCCATGTTTGTGGTCATGTGCTTTATATATAAAGGTAGCTTTTGAAATGGCACAGAAAACTGAATATAAATGCCCAGTATAGTATCAGGTAACTTGCATTAAACATATCTAAAGCAGTATTCACTAAAATACTTCAGTAATTTTATGGCTAAGTATAGTAGTCCCTTAGTATCCATGGGGGAGTAGTACTAGGAATCCCCAAGGATACCAAAATCCACGGATGCTCAAGTCCTTTAAATAAAATGGTGTAGCATTTGCATGTAACATACACACATCCTGCTGTATACTTTATTGTATTTTATTTTGAGACGGAGTCTCGCTCTGTTGCCCAGGCTGGAGTGCAGTGGCGCAATCTTAGCTCACTGCAAGCTCCGCCTCTTGGGTTCCCACCATTCTCCTGCCTCAGCCTCTCAAGTAGCTGGGACTACAGGTGCCCGCCACCACGCCCGGCTAATTTTTTGTATTTTTAGTAGAGACGGGGCTTCACCGTGTTAGCCAGGATGGTCTTGATCTCCTGACCTTGTGATCCGCCCGCCTTAGCCTCCCAAAGTGCTGGGATTACAGGTGTGAGCCACCATGCCCAGCTCCAGCTGTATACTTTAAATTTTCTTTAGATTGATACCTAATACTGTGTGAATGCTGTAATACCTAATACTATGTGAATGCTGTGTAAATAGTTGTTATACTATATTGTTTACTACAGATACAACCATCCGTTTATTCCCCTCTAATATTTTTCTTCCTCAGATGGTTGAATGCATGGATGCAGAACTGATAGATACAGAGAGCCTACTGTACACAGTGGAAGCTGCTTCCCCCAAGTTATAAAAAATTATGCAACTAAGGCCGTACCTGAAAACTAGAAAACTGCCGCATTTGGTTAATGAAAATTGATCGTTTTTTTGAGACAGAGTCTCGCTGTGGTGCCAGGCTGGAGTGCAGTGGTGCAGCCTCAGCTCACTGCAATCCCTGCCTCCCAGGTTCAAGCAATTCTCCTGCCTCAGCCTGTCAAGCAGCTGAGATTACAGACGTACACCGCTATCCCTGGCTAATTTTTTGTATTTTTAGTAGAGACAGGGTTTCACTGTGTTCGTCAGGCTGGTCTTGAATTGCTGACCTCAAATGACCATCCCACCTTGGTCTCCCAAAGTGAGCCACTGCGCCCGGCTGAAAATTGATCTTTAATGTCAAGTTTAGTGATCAACAAATTTATAACAGCAGTTGTAAAACACTTGACTTTGAATATTCCGTATGTGCGTTCTCAGCTTGGATTTTTTTTTTTTTTTTTTTGAGATGGAGTTTCGCTCTTGTTGCCCAGGCTTGTGCAAGATTGTGCAATGGCACAATCTTGGCTCACCGCAACCTCCGCCTCCCGAGTTCAGGCGATTCTCCTGCCTCAGCCTCCCGAGTAGCTGAGATTACAGGCATGTGCCACCATGTCCGGCTAATTTTGTATTTTCAGTACAGATGGGGTTTCTGCATGTTGGCCAAGCTGGTCTTGAACTCCTGACCTCAGGTGATCCGCCCACCTTGGCCTCCCAAAGTGCTGGGATTATAGGTTTGAGCCACTGCACCCGGCCTCAACATGGAATTTTTTTTTTTTTTAAACCAGCTAGTGAATTGCTCATGTTAACTTTTAAGGTAGAAATTTTTATTGAGATAATTGTAGATTCACATGCATTTTTGAGAAATAATACAGAGAGATCCTTAATACAGAGATTCTGTGTATGTCCAGTTTCTCCCAGTGATAACAAATTGTAAAACTGTAGTACATTGTCACAAGCGGAGCGTTGATAATGATATGATCTGCAGATCTTGTTTAGATTTCCTCCAGTTTTACTGTACTTACTGTGTGTATCTGTAGTTTTCTGCAATCTTATTATATGTTTATGTTCCTGTATTCACCACCATAATCAAGATATTAACAGTTTATCACTACAAGGGTTACCTTTTGTATAACCACACCCATGCACCCTCTCCCACCCCCCTAACTCTTGGCAGTCATTTCTATTGTTTTGGCATTTTAAGAATGCCACATAAATGAGGCATACAATATGTATTGGATACGTTCATGTATCTATTACCACAGTCAAGATATAGAATCTCGAACTTTAAAAAGCTATTAATTGGGCCGGGCATGGTGGCTCACACCTATAATCCCAGCACTTTGGAGGCTGAGGCAGATGGATCACTTGAGGTCAGGAGTTCGAGACCAGCCTGGCCAACATGGTGAAACCCCATCTCTATTAGAGATAGGAAAAAAATTAGCTGGGTGTGGTGGTGCACACTCTTAGTCCCAGCTACTTGGGAGGCTGAGGTGGGAGAATTGCTTGAACCTGTGAGATGGAGGTTGTAGTGAGCTGAGATGGTGCCACTGCACTCCAGCCTGGGTAACAGAGTGAGACTGTCTCTCAAAAAGTAAAGAATAAAAAACTATTAATAAATTATTTTGAGGTGGGGGTCTCATTCTGCTGCCCAGACTGGAGTGCAGTGGTGTGATCATGGTTCACTGCAGCCTCAAACTCCTGGGCTCAGGGGATCCTCCTGCCTCAGCCTTTTGAGTAGATGGGACTGCAGGTGAAAGTTTACTTTTGAAGGAGGAGGGTCTCACTATGTTGGCTGGTCTCCAACTCCTGGCCTCAAGTGATCCTCCCACCTTGGTCACCCAAAGTGCTGGGGTTACACGCATGAGCCACTGTGCCTGGCCAAAACCTGCTTATTTAAACAGCTTCATTGATTATTCCTTAACAGATTGAATGGTCTCCATGTAATTTCTCCTGACTTTTCAGGATTCATATTAATTAAAGTTGGACAATGAAGAGAAAGGACATGTTGATCATTTTGTTACTGGTCTGGCCTACCACTCATGAAGAGCCCCTGAAAGTTCAGTGACAGATTGGGTATCAAATTTCTTTCAGAGTAGATTGATTATCTTAGAACCTAGTGGACTATAGATAAATAATCTAAAACAGGGGTTTCCAGGCTGAGGTTTTGACCCTGGAGTCCAGGAGTGTTAATGGAGGTGTGAATCTTAAAACTTTATTATTTTTAAAAGTCCTATATTAATTGCTAGCTAGTTAATGCATCAATAATTTGCTTTTGGTTAGAATTCGGTTATCTCAGTTTGGGAAAACAAGCTTTCTTGTTCTGATCAGAAGCTCTGATTAGTGGCTGACATTGTAGGAATTGTTGGATTTGATAATTGGATCAAATTCTGGTACCATAGCTACTGTGATCAGCCACAATAGTCTTTTTTTTTTTTTTTTTTTTTTTTTTTAAGATGGAGTATTGCTCTGTTGCCCAGGCTGGAGTTCAGTGGCACGATCTTGGCTCACTGCAACCTCCGCCTCCCAGGTTCACGCCATTCTCCTGCCTCAGCCTCCCGAGTTGCTGGGACTACAGGTGCCAGCCACCACACCTGGCTAATTTTTTGTATTTTTAGTAGACACTGGGTTTCACCATGTTAGTCAGGATGGTCTCGATCTCCGGACCTCATGATCCACCTGCCTCGGCCTCCCAAAGTGCTGGGATTACAGACGTGAGCCACCGCACCTGGCCTAGCCACAATATTCATACTGGACAGATGCTATATGTGATCTTCTTTGGCTATGGATATGCAGTGGCAGCAGACATTAGCAGAAATACACAGGAAGGGAACACCTCATGGTGGTGTTAACAGCAAGCCCTTGGCTTTTAGTGGACAGATTCGTAGGAAGAAAATACTTTGTAAATATTGTGACCCTGTATGCATACACACGAATCCAGTGGAAACAGAAGTTGCATAAAAACAGTTCTTTCAAATGTGCAATTCTATCATATGTTCTATTTTTTTTTTTTTTTACTTTTTTTTGAGACGGAGTCTTGCTCTGTTGCCCAGGCTAGAATGCAGTGTCGTGATCTGGGCTCACTGCAACCTCCGCCTCTGAGTTTCAAGCGATTCTCCTGCCTCAGCCTCCCAAGTAGCAGGGACTACGGTTGTGCGCCACCATACCTGGCTAATTTTTGTGTTTTTAGTAGAGACGGGGTTTCACGATATTAGCCAGGCTCGTCTTGAACTCCTGACCTCAAGTGATCCACCTGCCTTGGCCTCCCAGAGTGCTGGGATTACAGGCATGAGCCACCACCCTGGCCCTTTTTTGTTTTTTTAAATAAAAATAATGCTGCTTGTCAGCCACATTGATTTCAGGAACCATCAATAGGATGTGATTCTGGTTTAAAGAAAAAGCACTGCTTTAGACTCATTCATGATATTTCATGTCAGCATTTTTTTTATGCCAGAGCCTCACTCTGCCCCTCTGAATCTTAGTTTAAAACTCTTTTTACTAATTTATATGAAGCATTCAGTAAATTCATTTTGTATTGAAGCTGAGGAATTAGTTGAGTGCTAACTAGGTCATTTTCCTATGTGTTTTAGTTGGAGATCTATTATAGTAAAATAATTTGAATGGTAGTCAGAAATATTTGGTTGGTGAAAAGATTATTTTGGATTATGTTTGTTTGGGGAAAAAATATGCTGGCCTTGGTATGCTGAGTGAATTAGAGAGCTTTATTTACTTTATTTTCTCAAGGGTCTCTCCCCTGACACTCCCTGCCCCTGCCTCCCTCACTTCACCCAGAATTTAAGCTTCTTAAGGCTGATTGGTGCTATAAGCTTCCTGTGCTATATCCCTTGTAATAGTGCCTGGCACACAGCATAGTAGTGTCTTAACGTAGTAGTAGCTTCTCACGTTGTTCTTTTTGAGCTCTTCTGTACTGATAAACCATCAGACTCTTGAGAACAGAATGTGTGTGTGTGTGTGTGTGTGTTGTGTGTGTGTGTGTGGGGTGTCTGTGTGTTCATTGTCTGGCAGGTGGTCAGGGCACATCAGTTTTTTGTTTTTGTTTCTTTTTTTTTTTTTTTTTGAGATGGAGTCTTGTTCTGTTGTCCAGGCTGGAGCAACAGATCTTGGCTCACTGCAGCCTCTGCCTCTTGGGGTCAAGCGATTCTCCTGCCTCAGCCTCCTGAGTAGCTGGGATTACAGGCGCCAGCCATCGTGCCCAGCTAATTTTTGTATTTTTAGTGGAGATGGGGTTTTGCCATGTTGGCCAGGCCAGTCTTGAACTTCTGACCTCAGGTAATCCCACCCTCCTCGGACTCCCAGAGTGCTGGGATTACAGTCGTGAGCCACCGCACCCAGCCAATAATTTTTTAAATTTTTTTTTGCGGAGATGGGGGTCTTCCTATTCTGCCTCAGCTTGTCTTGAACTCCTGGCCTCAAGAGATCCTCCTCCCTTGGCCTCTCAAAGTTTTGGGATTACAAGCATGAGCCACCACACCTGGCTCATTTTTAACTTTTATCTTCAACTGTAATTTCAGTGTCATCACATGACTAAGATTATACAAGAAGTTATCTTGTGAGCATTTGGGACAAGAAACAGAATTGGCCAGGCACAGTGGCTTATGCCTATAATCCCACCACTTTGAGAGGCTGAGGTGGGAGGATAGTTTGAGCTCAGGAGTTCTGGACCAGCCTGGGCAACAAAGCGAGATCTGTCTCTACAGAAAATGAAAAAAATTAGCTGAGTCCAGGTGGCACACGTCTGTAGTTTCACCCTCTTGGGAGGCTGAGACAGGAGGATCACTTGAGCTGCAGTGAGCTGTGGTAGTGCCACTGTATTCCATCCTGGGCAAGAGAGCAAGACCCTGTCTCAAAAAAAGCAGAATTATAAAGTTGGTATGGACTTGTGCATACAAACATTGGCACACTGTCTGAGTGTTCCATTCTGTTTAAAATATAGTCACCACATTGTTGAAAGATACAAATTTAATGCAAAATAATATTTTTGAGGCATGCAACTCATTTTACAGGTTGAGAAAATATGGCGAAATTGACTGGCTTTCCCGGTTTTTTTGAGCAGTTGAAAGCTTAAGGCAAAGGATGCGATGCAAACTTTTGTGTACTCAGAATCTTTATATTTGCTAAAATTAGAGAAGGGGACCAGGCACTGCAAAGTCTGAAAACTACTGTTCTGTGAAATTAGGAGTGAAATTTAGTGAATCAGACTTGTGTGCTGTACCTGAGGCAGTGTATATATGTAAAGTAGGCTCTTGATAAAACTGTGGTGATTGCTTGAAACATTGAAGGTTTGTGTATAGGAGAAAGGCATGATGAATTCAGTGTTTCAGATGGATTTTTGTCCTTAGCAATTTGGTTGTATTGTTAGTATATATTGAATAACAATAGGCAAATTATTTGTCTTCTCTACCTCAGTTCCTCTCTCTTGCACCCTCCTTTCCCAAACTCTTTGTCTGTCCTCCCTCTCCACCCTGGATGTGAGATGAGTGTGTTTTGGGGACTAAGTACTTTAAGTTGTGTTGTTCTGTTAGCATACCTCAAGTCAGTACTGCAGTGAGTACCAATCTCATTCATTACTTTTATAAAGGACAAGGCTCTTCTTTCTCTGCATTTGGTCATAAATCTAGATCTTTACTCATCCCAAGTAAAGCGTAGAGGATAGTTGTAATGACTTCTTTGAGGATTGGTTCTTTCTGTCATGGTCAATAACTTTTCAGTCTCACATGTCAAGTTTTCTGCTATCAGAGAAAGCTGTTGTATCATTTTTGCTTAAATATTTTTTTCTTTTTTTGAGACGGGGTCTCACTGTGACACCCAGGCTGGAGTGCAGTGGTGCAACATTGGTTCACTGCAGCCTTGACCTCCCAGGCTGCCATCTCAGTCTCCTGAGTAGCTGGGACTACAGGTGTGCACCACCAGGCCTGGCTAATTTTTGTATTTTTTGTAGAGACAGGGTCTTACTGGGTGGTCTTGAACTCCTGGGCTCAAACAATCCACCTGTATCGGCCTCCCAAAATGCTAGGATTACAGGTGTGATTGCTGAGTGTTTTTGGCAACCTATGTTGAAGGAGAGTCAGGAGGTATTTTGCCTTGACTGCCCCTCTCTTAGCTTGGGCTGCTATAACAATAGACTGGGGGATTAAACAGTAGAAATGTATCTTCTCAAAGTTCTGGAGGCTGAAAGTCTGAGATCAGGATGTGAGCAGGGCTGGTTCCTGGAGAGCCTCTCCTCTCGGCTTGTAGATGGCTGTCTTTTCTCTCTGTCCTTACAGTCATTCTTCTGTCTGTGTTGTCTGTGTCCTAATCTTCGTTTAAAAGAATACCAGTTAGATTGGATTAGGACCCTAAATCTAAATAGACTCACATTGTGAGGTACTGGAGGTTAGGACTTAAACTTATGAATTTTTGAGGGGACACATTTCAGCCCATGACAGCCGCCAAGAGACTGTTGTGATTTTGGCCAAGTAACTTTATAGTTTGCAGGATGTGAAGCTGAAGTGTATAAGGTATAGATGCAGCCTGGTCACTGTATTGTGAAGAGATTTTTTGTTTTAGTTTTATTTTAGGCTGGATGTTTGTTTCA
Organism: Macaca fascicularis; assembly: GCF_037993035.2. Classification (NCBI taxonomy): domain Eukaryota; kingdom Metazoa; phylum Chordata; class Mammalia; order Primates; family Cercopithecidae; genus Macaca; species Macaca fascicularis. The sequence continues at coordinate 3,758,176 of NC_088386.1, forward strand.
AATATAATTGTTCTTTTTTTTTTTCCTCATTTTCTTCTTGCTTGACCTTTATTTCTGAAACACCATCAGTACTTGACCATTCAAAGAAAAGTTAAAAACGCCTTTTCAGAACCAGTTTTACTCAACAGATTTGTAAATGGAAAGATTATTTTCGCATCCTCTACGAGGTCATAAATGAAGGATTGATATTTTTCTGTAGCTTTAACATATGAGTTATTTCAAAGAGTGTAAGTAACAGTACTTTTTTTTGCATTTGACTTCAGTCATTTTCCTCATATTTGTAGGATAAATATCCTTGATGTGACTCTTGATTAGTGCTTTGTATCCATATACGCTCCACCCAGCTTCAACAGTCATCAACTTTCTGTTGTTTCATCTTTTGTCCCTTAAAATTTTTTTTGCAGTGGGCCAGGCACGATGGCTCATGCCTGTAATCCCAGCACCTTGGGAGGCCGAGGCGGGTGGATCACCTGAGGTCAGGAGTTTGAGTCTAGCCTGATCAACATGGCAAAACCCCGGCTCTACTAAAATGACAAAAATTAGCTGGACGTGGTGGAGTGCGCTTATAGTCCCAGCTACTTGGGAGGTGGAGGCAGGAGAATTGCTTGAACCCCGGGAGGCGGAGGTTACAGTGCCTGCCTGGGCAATAGAGTGAGACTCTGTCTCAAAAAAAAAAAAAAAAAAAAAAAAAAATTTTTTCCAGTTGGTAAGCCCGTTATTCCTTAATTGAGGTAAAAGTCACATAACAGAGAATTCACTGTTGTAACCATTTTAAAGTGTATAATTCAGTGGGATTTGGTAAATTCACAGTTTTTTTGCAGCAACTACCTCTGTCAGGTTGCAAGACATTTTCATCATCCCAAAAGGAAATTCTATTTTTGTTAAGCAGTCGTTCTCCATTCCTCTCATTCCCTGGCCCTTGGCAAACACTAATCTTTTAGCTTTTTGTCTCTGTATATTAGCATGTTCTGGATTTTTCATATAAATGTAATCACACAATATGTGACTTTTTGTGGCTGACTTCTTTCACTTAGCATTTTTTTTTTTGAGACGGAGTCTCACTCTTGCCCAGGCTGGAGTGCAGTGGCTCAATCTTGGCTCACTGCAAGCTCCGCCTCCCAGGTTCACGCCATTCTCCTGCCTCAGCCTCCTGAGTAGCTGGGACTACAGGTGCCCGCCACCATGCCTGGCTAGTTTTTTTGTATTTTTAGTAGAGACGGGGTTTCACTGTGTTAGCCAGGATGGTCTCGATCTCCTGACCTTGTGATCCACCCGCCTCGGCCTCCCAAAGTGCTGGGATTATAGGTGTGAGTCACCACGCCCGGCAGCATAATGTTTTTGATATTCATGTTGTATTTATATGAACTTAATTTCTTTTTTGCAGCTGAATAATATTTAAATCCCTTTTGACTTGTGAAAAAAAATCTATTCTCATTTTATAGTAATAGAAACTATACTGTTAGAATAATTTTATTCTAATGTAATTAGGTATTTGATTTGGAAGTCATAATTTTAAAATATGCTTTTGGGCCGGGATCTGTGACTCATGCCTGTAATCCCAGCACTTTGGGAAACTGAGGTGGGTGGATCACCTGAGGCTAGAAGTTTGAGACCATCCTGGCCAACATGGTGAAACCATGTCTCTAATGAAAATACAAAAATTAGCCAGGCATGGTGGCAGATGCCTGTAATCCCACGTACTCGGGAGGCTGAGGCAGCAGAATTGCTTGAACCCAGGAGGCAGAGGTTGTGGTGAGCTGAGATCACGCCACTGCACTCTAGCCAGGGCAACAGAGTGAGACTGTGTCTCAAAAAAAAAAAAAAAAAAAAAAAAAAAAAAGCTTTTGGGCTGGAGGTGGTGGCTCATGCCCGTAATCCCAGCACTTTCGGAGACCCAAGCAGGTGGATTGCTTGGGCTCAGGAGTTCAAGACCAGCCTACTAAAATACAAGAAAATTACCTGGGCATGGTGGCATGCGCCTGATGGTCCCAGCTACTCAGGAGGCTGAGGTGGGAGGGCTGCTTAAGCCCGGGAGGCGGAGCTTGCAGTGAGCTGAGATCACACCACTGCACTCCAGCCTGGGCAACAAGGCAAGACTCCATCTCAAAAAAAAAAAAAAAGCTTTCCAAAACAGCTTTATTTTAGAATTACTGGCCCAGACATCTGAATTGAAGCTGGTAATTGAAATTGGGATGCTGAAACTTAATTGGATTCATGGAATAACTGAGTAAACAGAGTCTTCCACCAGCCTTATTGAATCAACTGCTTAGTGCTTTTCTGCCGTTTAATTCACGCACAGCTCTAAGACATAGAATATTTTTCATCTTCTTTCTTTCTTTTTTTTTTTTCTTGAGACGGAGTCTTGCTCTGTCGCCCAGGCTGGAGTGCAGTGGCCGGATCTCAGCTCGCTGCAAGCTCCGCCTCCCGGATTTGCGCCATTCTCCTGCCTCAGCCTCCCGAGTAGCTGGGACTACAGGCGCCCGCTACCTCGCCCGGCTAGTTTTTTGTATTTTTTTTTTTTAGTAGAGACGGGGTTTCACCGCGTTAGCCAGGATTGTCTCGATCTCCTGACCTCGTGATCCGCCCGTCTCGGCCTCCCAAAGTGCTGGGATTACAGGCTTGAGCCACTGCGCCCGGCCTTTTCATCTTATTTCAAGCTAATGTTTGCCAAGGACCTTCTGGGATTGCTTCAGAGTGGTGGAAGTAACACAGGTTAAATGCATATTTTATTGCACTATTTATTTTTGGTGTGCAAAAGTCAGGATTTCTTTTCCCTTCACCCCTCCTCCTCGTTGTTATTATTATTATTCAAATTTAATGGTCTTAGGAGGGACCAATGTGACAAGGCTGAATGAAGTAGTGCCAAGAATATTTCATCAAAAGGAAATCAAAAATTTTTTCAGCCTCATTGTTTAGTGTCTAGAGAGTGAGATAAGGCAGTTTTAAGAGTACAGACAAATGGCTGGGCGCCGTGGCTCACACCTGTAATCACAGCACTTTGGGAGGCCGAGGCGGGCAGATCAGGAGGTCAGGAGATCGAGACTATCCTGGCTAACACGGTGAAGCCCCGTCTCTACTAAAAATACTAAAAAATTAGCTGGGTGTGGTGGCGGGCGCCTGTACTCCCAGCTACTCGGGAGGCTGAGATAGGAAAATGGCGTGAACCCGGGAGGCAGAGCTTGCAGTGAGCCAAGATCGAGCCACTGCACTCCAGCCTGGGCGACAGAGTGAGACTCCATCTCAAAAACAAAAACAAAACAAAAAAAAGAATACAGGCAAATAATGGTGACCACAGTCTTTTCTGCTTTTGAAATCAAAAGCTATTGTGGAAATGTTTCTAACTTCTCTCCTTTATTGTATTTGTAATAGTTTTTAATTTTATTATTTTATTTTATTTTTGGAGACAGGGTCTTGTTCTGTCACCTAGGTTGGAGTGCAGTGGCGCTATCATGGTTCACTGCAGATTTGACTTCCCAGTCTCAAGTGATCCTCCCACCTCAGCCCCCTGAGTAGCTGGGGCAACAGTTGCGCACCAGCACACTGGGCTAATTAAAACAATTTTTTAAAAAAATCATGCATATTTGTATTATTGGCATGTAAGTTTAAATGTAGAACGTTGAAGTTGAAAAACTATAAGGTCTTAACATTTTTCTCTTCAGATATAAACTTAAGGTTACCTTTGTAAATATGTAAATAACACATACTGAGAAATACGTTTCTGTGGTATTTTGCTCCTGAAATTTGGGCATACGTACTTTCTTTGTTCATTATAGATATGAAATAAGGTAGTTTATTCCTCTTTCTACACTATTCCTAGGAAATTTAAAAGAACAAAAGTCAAATTTTAAAGACCTTTAATGACTTGTATAAAATGGAGTCTTAACAATAAACATAAAAGTAATTAGTTTTATCATCAAACTTCTAAGTGAATTTTTTTTTTTTTTTTTTTTTTTTTTAAAGACAGAGTCTTGCCCTGTCGCCCAGGCTGGAATGCAGTGATGTGATTTCGGCTCACTGCAACCTCTCCCTCCTGGGTTCATATGATTCTCCTGCTTCAGCCTCCCAAGTAGCTGGGATTACAGGAGCCCGCCACCACGCCCAGCTAATTTTTTTTTTTTTTTTTTTGAGACGGAGTCTCGCTCTGTCACCCAGGCTGGAGTGCAGTGGCTGGATCTCAGCTCACTGCAAGCTCCGCCTCCGGGGTTTACGCCATTCTCCTGCCTCAGCCTCCCGAGTAGCTGGGACTACAGGCGCCCGCCACCACACCTGGCTAGTTTTTTGTATTTTTTAGTAGAGATGGGGTTTCACCGTGTTAGCCAGGATGGTCTCGATCTCCTGACCTCGTGATCCGCCCGTCTCGGCCTCCCAAAGTGCTGGGATTACAGGCTTGAGCCACCACGCCCGGCCAATTTTTTGTATTTTTAGTAGAGACGGGGTTTCACCATGTTGGCCAGGTTGGTCTCGAACTCCTGACCTTGTGATCTGCCCGCCTTGGCCTCCCAAAGTGCTGGGATTATAGGCATGAGCCACTGTGCCTGGCCTAAGTGAAATATTAATTAATTAGTTATTTTTTGAGACAGTTTCGCTCTGTCGCCCAGGCTGGAGTGCAGTGGTGTGATCTCAGCTCACTGCAAGCTCCGCCTCCCAGGTTCACACCATTCTCCTGCCTCAGTCTCCCAAGTAACTGGGACTACAGGCACTTGCCACCACGCCCGGCTAATTTTTTTTTTTTGTATTTTTAGTAGAGACGGATTTCACCGTGTTAGCCAGGATGGTCTCGATCTCCTGACCTCGTGATCCACCTGCCTCGGCCTCCCAAAGTGGTGGGATTACAGGTGTGAGCCACCACGCCCAGCTGTGAAATTTTAATTTTAAAAATGTAAGGCCAGGCTTGGTGGCTCATGCCTGTAATCCCAGCACTTTAGGAGGCCAAAGTATGAGGATCTCGAGCCCCGGAGTCTGAGACCAGCCTGGGCAACACAGTGAGAGATCTTATCTCTAGGGGAAAAAAAGAGAAAAAGTGAACAATTCCCAGTGATTCTACCTTCTTTTATTCCCTAAACATAAACACATACCCATCCACTGACTCACACATATACGCCCTGCCTCAAGCTGTTACCAATCCTGCTTTTTTTCTTCAGGAGGCTGAATTTTATAACAAATGCCTATTAGCACTTATTCTGTGAATTAGTCTTTCTCTGCACCCCCCCCCTTCCTTCTTTCCAACAGGGTCTCTCCCTGTCACTCAGGCTGGAGTGCGGTGGCACGATCATTGCTCACTGCAACCTCAAAATTCTGGACTCAAGTGATTCTCCTGTCTCAGCCTCCAGAATAGTTAGGACTACAGGTGCATGCCATCATGCCCAGCTAATGTTTTTATTTTTTATAGAGATGGGAATCTCACTGTGTTCCCCAGCCCGATCTTACTCCTGGCCTCAAGCGATCCTTCCACCTTGACTGTCGTCTTTTTCAAATGTGTGGCTGGTCTCTGTTATTGATCTAATATAGTCATGCACCACAAAATGACATTGTGGTCAATGTTGGACCACATATATGATAGTGGTCTCATAAGATTTTAATATAGTATTTTTATCATACTTTTCTGTGGTTTCTTTTCTATGTTTAGATACATGAATACTTACTGTGTTACGGTTGCCACCAGCATTCAGTATAGTAACATGCTGTGCAGGTTTGTAACCTAGGAGCATGAGGCTGCACCATGTAGCCTCGGTATGTAGTAGGCTATGTATACCATCTAGGTTTGTGTAAGTACAACTCTGTGAAGTTTGTACAATGATGAAATTGCCTAAGGATGCATCTCTGAGAACATATGCCCGTTAAGTGACTCATGACTGTAGTTCATTGTGTAACTGGAAATGATGCATGTTAGATAAGGGAAAAGAAGTGTAAAAAGTGTTAATTTAAAAATGTTTTCAGGCATTGTTGGAGTGCTGATATTTGAAGTGAAAGTACTTTTTCCTTATCCTAGTATCCTGGAAGGAAAACATCACCATGGCTACAGAAATTGGTTCTCCTCCTCGTTTTTTCCATATGCCAAGGTTCCAGCACCAGGCACCTCGACAGTTGTTTTATAAGCGACCTGATTTTGCACAACAGCAAGCAATGCAACAGCTTACTTTTGATGGAAAACGAATGAGAAAAGCTGTAAACCGAAAAACCATAGACTACAATCCATCTGTAATTAAGTATTTGGAGGTAAGCCTAATTAATTTGCTTCAGATGACCAAACTTTGGTTATTTATTTGTTTTATTTTATTTTTTTGAGATGGAGTTTCTTTCTTGTTGTTCAGGCCAGAGTGCAATGGTGCGGTTTTGTCTCACTGCAACCTCTGCCTCCCAGGTTCAAGTGATTCTTCTGCCTCAGCTTCCCAAGTAGCTGGGATTCTAGGCTCCTGCCACCATGCCTGGCTAATTTTTGTAGTTTTAGTAGAAACAGAATTTCGGCCGGGCGCGGTGGCTCAAGCCTGTAATCCCAGCACTTTGGGAGGCCGAGGCGGGTGGATCACGAGGTCAGGAGATCTAGACTATCCTGGCTAACATGGTGAAACCCTGTCTCTACTAAAAATACAAAAAACTAGCCGGGCGTGGTGGCGGGCGCCTGTAGTCTCAGCTACTTGGGAGGCTGAGGCGGGAGAATGGCGTGAACCCGGGAGGCGGAGCTTGCAGTGAGCCGAGATCACGCCACTGCACTCCAGCCTGGGAGACACAGCGAGACTCCGTCTCAAAAAAAAAAAAAAAAAAAAAAAAGAAACAGAATTTCAACTATGTTGGCTGGGCTGGTCTTGAACTCCTAACCTCAGGTGATCCACCCACCTTAGCCTCCCAAAGTGCTGGGATTACAGGTGTGAGCCACTGCACCTGGCCTGGTTATTTAAAAGAAGATGATTTTCTAGATGTAGTGTAGTAAGTTATGTATACCTGTGTTAGTTGAATTAGTGGGACAAGGTGGAATTTCAAATTGGCTCATTTAGGAAGAACCTCAAACCACCAGCACTTTCTAAAATTCTGTGCCTGTATCATCTTGTAAAAAATTATTAAAGTTAGACCCCATTTTAGAAACAGGATTTGCTCTAAAAGTTCACAGATTAGAAGGGAGTACTTTAATCGCTAGGCCAATCTTAAAACACTTGTTAAATCTGCAGTGTATATGAAATAATAAAAGACCACCAGCATAGGAATATTTTTGTTAGACAATGGCTTGGAGAACATGGATTCTCCCACTTCCAAGCCCTGGTGGTAGGTGGTACTTAGAGTCAGGGAAAGGGCTTTACGTTCTTGAGGACTGAATGCCTACTGCAGTCCTACAAGGTGAAAGCAACTCAGATAGTAAAGTCAAGGCAGGGTCTACCTACAGTTTCCCGTTAGAGTTATTTATTTACTTGGGTTAAGGTAGGAATTAGCCTTATTACTAATATTACCCTATTAGGTTCATTGGGCTTAGGTCTGGCTTCCTATGAAAATTTGTCTGTTTTTCATTACTTTAGACCTGTGGTTAAAGACCTATTTGCATATTGGGCCTAATTAGTATGTTGCAGGCATACTGGAGAAAGAGATTCAGAGATAAAGACAGATTTTGATTTTTCTGGGAATTTCAATTGGGAAAGTAGGCTAGGAGAGAATTTGAGAGGAATTAAGAAGACCAAGGGCAAGATATGAGGAATTGTTTTGTGCTTAGGGCTTTGAAGGAATTGGGGATGTCTGTTTACCCTCTCTGCTGTTTCCTTTTCTTAAGGTAGCATCAGGGAGACTGTGTTGGAGCTGACAGTGTCTTGGATGAGTGGGTAGGGGCTAATATGATAAAGTGAGGAGGGAAGTTCTTTTTGAACAAGTAATTTCTGGCTTGTATTTTTAGTAGAGACAGGATTTCACCATGTTGGCCAGGCTGGTCTTGAACTCCTGACCTCAAGTGATCTGCCTGCCTCGGCCTCCCAAAGTGCTAGGAGTTACAGGTGTGAGGCACCGTGAGGAGGGAAGTTCTAAGCAGTGTTAGTAGCATCAGAAGGGAAAGCTCTCTAAGGCACCCACTATTTTAGAAAATAGTATTTTTTAATTCTGTTTATCCATTTTTAATATAGCTTATGTTTTGTTAATTTCACATTGAGTATAATTAGACTATATACTCATTAATTGATCTATTTGTTTATTTAACAGAACAGAATATGGCAAAGAGACCAGAGAGATATGCGGGCAATTCAGCCTGATGCAGGTTATTACAATGACGTAAGTATATGATGTGTCATACTAGCTTAATAGACACTTCCTTGCTTGAATATTTTAGCTTTAACTACGTGACTTCAAGTCCAAAATGGTCTTTTCTTTTTACACTTTTATAATTAAAATATTCCCAAAGGGATAATATAACACATCTGTGTAAACTGTGCATTATGTTTTTGTCTCAATTTAGATTTTCCTTTTAATCTAATGATGGGTGAATTTTTGATTTGGGGCTTAAAGCAATGTCCAAAAAGAAGCTTTGTAATCTAAAGTCTTGTAATTGGAAAATTAATTTAAATTTCTTAAAACTTAAATTTGAACTTAATAAGCTTTCTGTGAACATGTTTAATTGTGTTGACTTTAAGTACTAACTGGGTTAGTACTTGTACCAACTTGTACTGGGTTAGTACTGGTACTTGATTTTCTTGTTTGTTTAGTAATAATGGGTATTTAACTTTCCTGTATCTCACTTTTCTTCACTTAATTAGTAAGCTAATTGTAATAATTCTTTATTATAGTTTTTGTGGGAAAGTTGTATATGGTCCCAAATTTGTCTTTAAATGTTGAAATAATTACCTTGCCGTGTTTCTGGTTTCTGCCTTGTATGTAATCAGGAGCTCTAAAAACCCAATTTTCTTTTTTTTTAGCTGGTCCCACCTATAGGAATGTTGAATAATCCTATGAATGCAGTAACAACAAAATTTGTTCGGACATCAACAAATAAAGTAAAGTGTCCGGTATTTGTTGTTAGGGTAAGTAATCTGTTGGATATTTTGGGGGAAAATAAATCCAGAGTTATATAGCAAATGTATTTGACAGGGCAAAGAAAATTAAACATTATTTTAAAAGTATATCTGGGCTTATAATTGGTTTATTGCTAGTAATTTTATTTTGGAATATCCAGTTGTTTATCTACTTTATCACCATTGAGTGAGATATCACTTTTGGATTGTTTTTCTTCATGTGGCAATTTCTGTAGAATTCTCTCAATAGATGGATACATGTTGTAGCAGGTCTCAGAGTTGCCTTTGAATAGGGATGCTTTTGTTATTATTTAGAACAGCAGCATCCCAAGGTAAATGAAGAATACTTAGGAGTTACTAGGCAGGAAAACATCTGAGAGCCGAAGAACTATGGCGTACCGTAATTTTTAGCTCTATGAAGGTACCTACTAGGCACTTAATACATTTAAATTTTAAATGTATTTTTAAAATTTTAAAAATACAATTTTTATTTGTAACCCTGATTTTCATAGATGATAATGTAATCATTTTCTTCTTTGTGTTTCGATTATTCCATTTCCTAGCTAATGCACTTGTTGGTTAACAGTATCCAGAGGTGTAGAATGGTTAACAATCTTAAGTTGAGCAAATAACAGTTGAAAAAGAGTGAGACCAAGAAAAGATGATTGTGGCAGATGAGGAAAATAAGCAGATCTTCTGATATCAGAGGAGTATGATAGACAACAGGGAGAACCAAAAGGTCCTGGGGGAGAGATGTCAGTCTGAACTCCATAGAAACAGCTGCATTTAGTCTTATGCCTAGTATTTGCCTAAGAGGCCTTAGGCAGTAGACACATCCCTCACGCCTGTAATCCCAGCACTTTGAGAGGCTGAGGTGGGTGAATCACCTGAGGTCGGGAGTTTGAGACCAGCCTGACCAATATGATGAAACCCTGTCTTTACTAAAAATACAAAAATTAGCCAGGCGTGGTGGCACGCGCCTGTATTCCCAGCTGAGAGACGAGGCTGAGACAGGGGAATCACCTGAACCCGGGAGGTGGAGGTTGCAGTGAGCCTAAATTGCGCCTCCACTGCACTCCAGCCTGGGGGACAAGAGTGAAACTCCATTTCAAAAAAAAAGAAAAAGAAAAAAAGAAACATTGTTATGTGAGTAGAAGCAACCAGTGTATAGTATAATTTTTTTTTTAATCAGGGAATTTGGTCAAAGGGATATGATGTGCAGCTAATTTTAATATCCTCTTAGCATAACATGGAAAACCTTTTTGAAAAGAATAAAATCCGAGCACGCCATATTTTGTAAGGTGGGTAAATGTTCTCATTTGGGGATTACGCTATAAGGTTTTAGGAAGAATTTGCACATGCAGAGGCACAGTCAAAATCAAAAGATGTTAAGGTATAAAGACTGTGGGCTGTGTGTCTACAGTTTGGTTGTCTGTAGTATTGACTGGGTTAGGATCCATACCAGATAACGGAAACTAGAAAGGGACGAGGCTTTTAATCTGATAATCAAAACTGTGACTTACAGGTAAGCAGTAAAAAGCCAAATTGTAACATATATTTGTGTAATTTAAGAAATAACCTTCATTTTATATATCCTATCTTACTGTTTCTATAAGCACATATGTATTTGTATTTTTCAACTTTGTCAGAGTTTTTGGAAAATAGGATTGTTATATTGACATTTTGTATATTTACATCATTGAAGGAAAATGAGTGTGTGATCCATCATAGAAACTTGAAAATAAAAAGTAAAAACAAAAAATTTGAAATGTTTCAAATTAGCCATCACGTATGCTACAGATTTCCTTTAGTGTGCAAATTGTGACATTAAAATACTGATGTAAAAATGTTTAAAGGGCTTTAAGTGCAAAAAGTAATAAAGGGCTTTAAGTTTAATTTAAAAGGAGAAAAGGTGCACTTAAAAGTACAAAAAAAATTATTGGCATTGTCATTCCCTGCAAATATGTACATCTATTGTGTATCAATAAAAAATTAAAAATGTTGGTGTAGTGTTAATTAGTCATGGCACTGTTATGGTTTTTTTTGAGAGTAGATCAGCCTAAGAGTTATCACTGCTTGGTACTTTGAATGGAGGAGAGCTTACAATTTTTTTTTTTTTTAAATATGTTTAGGTGCAGGAAGAGTTTGATAGCCTCAGTGTCCTTAAATTGGTACTTCTTATTATCTTGTTATTTTAATTAAACACTGGTAACTTTTCTTTCTGAATTTGTCCTCTCCTACTTGTAAGCGCCAAATCCTTTATCCAGTCTTTGAGTTGTTCTGGTGACCTTATTTTTCTTAGTCTATCATACAGCCTAGGGAAATGAGGTCTTCGCATATTCTGTATTGAAATGGTCTTTAGCATGCATAGGTGCATGTAATTTAGTGAGTAGGTGCGTATACTCGTAATATACTTAGTATCTTTAATTCAGCTACTAAGCCAAGGGACTAGAGCCTTCCTTGCACTGTGTTAAGTTGTTTTCTGACGAAGTACTTCTGATAAAGCTGAGCTACGTTTAAGCAAAAGTCCGTTTCATTTATTTATGTCAGTTATTGCATGTTTTATAAATACCTTTAAAATGTTTTTCAAAATTAGTGAAGTTGGAGGATGTGTGCCCTTGTATAACCTGTCTTTTTTTCTCCCTTAGTGGACTCCAGAAGGAAGACGCTTGGTCACTGGAGCTTCTAGTGGGGAGTTTACCTTGTGGAATGGACTCACTTTCAATTTTGAAACAATATTACAGGTAATAGTAATCACCAGATGGTGGTATCATCGTATGGTACTGAAAAGAACTTGAGATATAGTCACTTCATTGGCATTGTTAAACTTAGAATTGGACGAATTGTTGCCTCGAGTCAGTATATGCTCTTGTAAGCCTTTAGTCATATATTCTTTGAAGCAACACCTTACTAATTAATGTTTTCTGTTTTCACAGGCTCACGACAGCCCAGTGAGGGCCATGACATGGTCACATAATGACATGTGGATGTTGACAGCAGACCACGGAGGATATGTGAAATATTGGCAGTCGAACATGAACAACGTCAAGATGTTCCAGGCACATAAGGAGGCGATTAGAGAGGCCAGGTTTATACACAATATACCATTTTCTGTAGTCCCTATTGTCATGGTTAAATTATTCTCTAAGTGTATTCTGGGTGCAGAGATGCATGGGCTCTGTCAGATTCTGGGAAACTTTCTGCACCCTATAAACACAATATTTTTCTTTGTTTTCACACATTCACCATTTTGCTGGCACCTTTCTGAAGTAGTGTTGTCCCGGTATCAGCCTTTGCAATATGTTAGAGATGTACTGTCTGCCGCATTTTGCACTGGTTTTCTCTTTTCATTTATGATTAATAATGTGTATACGTTATTCCTTTTTATTATCTACTGTGTAAGACAAGAATATTTCATTCCAAATAAAGAATTCAGTCTTTAATTATGCAACTGAATAAAATCTAAAGCCTGCAGAAAACAACTTCAGAATTCACACAAAGTGGAAAAAGGCTTAAGTGAAGACCTGGTTGGCTTGGTTATGCCACGACTTCCAAAGGAAAGTATAGGACTAAAACCCTCACAGATAACTGGATGTGGCAAACATTAATGGAGTAATGAATGGGTTCTTCAAGCTTTGCAGCTGTAAGCAGATCATTGTCAAGAAGACTCTAGGACTTTTCTTCTGATTCACTGTTGATAACATCACTTATGCAAATGTATACAATAAGTGGAGTTTAAAATATTTTCAGTGAGTTGTATATTTTTACACATCAGTGAGGTATGTATAGTAAAACTGGGGGAAAAAGTTCCAAATACAAGCCTGAAGAATTGCTGCAGCCTCAGAATAAAGCTAAGCAGCATTCTTTAAGGTTGTGCCACCCATGTGTGGGGGAGGTTGACATCTTTATAGAAACATCATCCACTGTAGTCATTTGCTTATCCTTTCAGAATCTTAACAAATTGTTGGATGAACATGCTTCTGCTTTGTAGACTTTGCCTTAGTGTCTTGCCCATACATTGAGTTTACACAGCTAGTCCTTTCTTAGTTATAGGATTCCAAAGTTCAAGGGAGTTTTTAGAGTTATTTGAGAAACTTGAATGATCTTTCGCTACTGGGAAAAACTTGAATCCTTCTTGCAGCAGATTCTTTGGCTTGAAACACAAGTCTGAATGTCCTTATTTTAAAGTTTTACTCAAAAGGTGCAACATTCATGGAATAGCTTGCCAGGAAGATGTGAAAATTTTCTACAGACCTTTGGAATGGATGAGAAACATCGTATGTAGGGAGGTTTAGCAATCATTCTTTTAATAGACAGCCCACATTGTTTCAGCTTATCATTTCATGAAGTGTCTGAGGCAGAAGCTGATGATAATTTTGGGAGCAGTATTCGTGTGCAATTTAAAAGACTATGGGAATACTGCAAAAATAGAATGCATTTAGTTTCATCACTTAAGGCAGCTTCATGTGATTTCCTGGTATGATAGAAAATAGAGAAGGAACATGGATAGCATTAGCACTAATAATACACACTTGAAGTTCTCAGAATACTGATGATTGAAAACTCAAACAACTGCTCTGTTGAAGACTTCTTTTGATGAGATGCCTATGTTAGCTGACGACATTCACTTTAAGGGCTTCTTCACTGGATTCTTCCCTCTCCTGTTTATAATGCAGCACAGTGTTTTTATTTTTCCCTGTCTGAGAAACACAGATTATCTGTTAAATGCTGACTTCTTTCCCCTGCTGTGTGTCTTCATGTAACAGTTTCTCACCCACGGATAATAAATTTGCTACATGCTCTGATGACGGCACTGTTAGAATCTGGGACTTTCTTCGTTGCCATGAGGAAAGAATTCTCCGAGGTACGTGTACTAACAGTACTGATTGGAATATTTAAATAGGGAAGACATTTGTGGCTAAATCGTCACAACACCACAATACTGGCTTACATCTCCATTCAATTTTCTTACATATACACACCGTCTCAGGCTCTTCAAAAAAACCAGCACTTTTCTCTGATTCACAGTCATTTTGTAGGTTTTTACTACCAGTGTTACCTTTGAATTTTTTAGCTATAAATTAAATACAAGAATGCTCCCCCCTTACTTGCTTATCTGTATGCATCTTTTAGGGCTGTATTCCTTTTCCTTTTCCTTTCTTGTAGCCAGGGTACTTGTTCCCAACATATTGACACTGTGGTTTGATTTAGATAGCTGTCATTCCCCTGGCAGTCCTTCTACAACATGAATTAACCGACAAGATAGAGGTATCAAAGCTACACTTCTTAGTGTTACGATTTCTGAAAGCAGTTGGTTTTTCAGTACACCACATTTGTACTACATGGCCCGCGTGTTACTAAGTTCGGGTGGCATTGCTTGTTTACTTTTGTTGATTTTATAATTAATAAACCTCTATGAATTACTTCATTCTTTAACCAAAGTCCATATTCTCACTTCGATTATTTTAGATTATGCATTAGAATATTGGACTCTATAAAGTGGGACTGTTGAAATATTAACAGTACATCTGTGTGAGTTACGTGAATTCAGTGGTGGTAGAGCTAAGGAATTCGTTGGATATATGCAATACAAACATCACAACAAAGACACTTCTGACTGGATCCTGTTAGTTTATTAAGTAGGAAGGTAGTTTTCTCAAGTGCTTAATATGAACCTGTTGAATGTACTGTTTAACAAACAGTACCTTCTACTCCATACCCTTGGTTCCAGGATGCCACAAAAATACTGTCTTTCTCTGACACATAAATACAGGGTGGGAGGATGGGTGCTACAGGTGTTGGGTGTCAAATTATTATTCAGAGCTTTTCCCTTATGTTCAAGAGTCAGCAGAGATAGTTGCCTCGGTTGAATCGTTAAGTTTCTCACAGTTTTTCAGAGCTTTAGCTGTAGCATATAATATTGATGCTTTGTTGACAGGAAAGACTCTTGAGATACTTTAATCTGTATTTCAGCCCATATTTCGAGTCAGTGTCTTCCATCACATTTGCTTAAACACTCTTGACTTTGCACATTTTGTTAGGGTTTATCCACAGTACTGTATGACGTAGCCTTTTTTATACACAGTACTGTATGACGTAGAGAACCTGTCACATTGAGGGAGTTTACTCACTATAAAGGTCATAATATTGTATAAC
Source organism: Macaca fascicularis (assembly GCF_037993035.2). Lineage (NCBI taxonomy): Eukaryota > Metazoa > Chordata > Mammalia > Primates > Cercopithecidae > Macaca > Macaca fascicularis. Next base: position 3,773,310 of record NC_088386.1, read on the forward strand.
TTCAGAATGAGACAGAGACTTCGAGATGATCATGTCTGAGTTATTTTATGGATGAACTCCATGATCCCAAGGGTGTCAGTGACATGTTCAAAGCAAAATAGGTTCAGAGCCAGGACTAGAATCTTATCATTTGACTCCCAGCCTAATGCCACACTCATGTTGAATCTTTCCTCTCTATTAGTCTTAGCTGTTAAGCAGAAACAATTTAAACATTTTCTAAGTTTTTAAAATCCTGGAAACTTAGAGAAAATGAAATGATTTTATTTATTAAAAGTAACTCTAGGGTAGCCGGGCACGGTGGCTCATGCCTGTAATCCCAGCACTTTGGGAGACCGAGGCGGGCGGATCACGAGGTCAGGAGATTGAGACCATCCTGGCTAACACTGTGAAACCCCATCTCTACTAAAAATACAAAAAAATTCGCTGGGTGTCGTAAGGGGTGCCTCTAGTCCCAGCTACTCGGGAGGCTGAGGCAGGAGAATGGCATGAACCCAGGAGGCGGAGCTTGCAGTGAGCGGAGCTTGTGCCACTGCACTCTAGCCTGGGCAACCGAGCGAGACTCCATCTCAAAAAAAAAAAAGGTAATTCTACAGTATTAAAACAACTAATTTTACAGTGGACTATACTAACTGAAGTCTGATCTAAAACCACTTTGCAGCTTGGATTTTAAAAAAGAAGGAAATCTATGTGATAACGTTTTTCAGTCCCATGATCCAGTGAAGCATTATTCAATTTTGGTGTTGAAAGTGTTTCATTAAGAACTTTCCTCTGAAATTTAGAGTGTGCAAGGGATATTAACTAGGAGTTAAATATTTTCAGATAAGTCCAGGTAAATTTAGATGAAGTTAAGTAGATGCTGAATCATAAATGAGGGTTGAGATTTTTGTTTGAGGGCTCTTTATTTTAGGTTTTTACTATGGAAATTTCAAACATGCACAAAGGTATAATGAGCCTTCATGTACTTTTACATTTACATTCTAGCTTTTTAATACCTTTTGATTCTTTTTAAAAAATATTCTACTTGCTTTACAGTAACAATATTTTTAGTACCCCAAGACACTTCAGTATATGAGGCAGATATGAATATATTGAATTGATTATACCACCCAACCAGTAATTCTGATAGCAAGTCTGGTGTAGGAGAAGAGTTATTAGATTCCAGTTGTCCGTTTTCTGTCATTTCTTACTTTTCCAAATTTTATGCATCTGAGAGCTTCCCATTCTCCCGCTCGTGAGTTGTGGGGTCAAAGCGATGGTGGATTGGCAGTTGTTTCAAGGGATGATGAGAAGCTCTTTAAATAAAATGTGAAGTGAACTTACGTAGCTCTACTCAGAGAAAGTTGGATCACAAAGTCAAACAAATAGGGACAGGATATCCTAACCTCTGAAATATAGTTGCCCCTTATTAAGGATGATGTTCATGTAATGCACGTAGACTCTATGGCATCAGGTAGATAAGCATACTCCTTTGCATTGTTAGTGTTGTGTATCAAGCCATTACTTTTGGACTTAAGTATTCAGAAAATCCAAGAATAATTCTATTTAAGGGGAGTTTGTGATCATATAGTCAAACTCCATCAAATACTTTTCTACAGCATTCCTAAAAACTAGTCTACTGGCAAACATTCTCAGTGATGTAGTGTTCCCTACTTCACATGAATTCCTTTTTTAATTTTAGACGGCTCTAATTTTCAGGGAGTTCTTTCTTTATATCAGAAATCTGCTTCCTTACAATTTGTCTTGCCTACGGGAATACCAAAAATTAATTCTGCGCTTAATTCACGTGGCAAGCCATGAAGTATTGAAAGACAGCTGTAGGGTCTTCTTGACTGAGTTTTTCAGCTTTAAGCATACAGTGTGTCTGTGCATAACAGAAGTCATGATACTATACTTTTTAATTTTTAATTTTTTTAAAAAATAGAGACAGGCTCTCCCTGTGTTGCCCAAGCTGGTCTCAAACTCCTGAGCTCAAGGGATCCTCCTGCCTCGGCCTCCCAAAGTACTAGGATTATAGTGTGAGCCACCACACTGGACTTGTACTTTTGAATGCAGAATTTATAGTTGCTTTTTATTTTTATTTTCTTACTATTTTAAAAATATGTTTGAGACCAAGTCTTGCTCTTTTGTCCAGGCTGGAGTGCAGTGGTGTGATCTTGGTTCACTGCTACCTCTGCCTCTTGGGTTCAAGTGATTCTCCTGCCTCAGCCTCCTGAGTAGCTGGGATTATAGGCACGTGTCACCATGCCCGGCTAAGTTTTGTATTTTTAGTAGAGACAGGGTTTCACCATGTTGGCCAGGCTGGTCTTGAGCTCCTGACCTCACATGTTTCGTGCACACAGCCTCCCGAAGTGCTGGTATTACAGGCGTGAGCCACCGTACCTGGCCTGTAGTTGCTTTTTATAATAGTATTTCTGAAATTGTTCTTATGCTTAGAAAAGGACGAAGTTACAGAAGAGAAAAGTAATCAGGATTTTCTAAGGTGTAAAATAAGCATAAATCTGTTGACGGCAGATTTGTTATACAAAAGTCCTTGTTGGTTGGTACGTAAGTTGAAAAAAACAGACATTGATGAAATAGAATATACTGCAGCATTGAGAAGCACAATGTATATGTCCACCATTACAAAGGATGTCTAAGTCACCATAGTTCCATTTCTCCTTTTTTTAGTATTATGGCAATTTATAGACTGGGATTAAAATAACATTTTAAAGTTGTTATTAAAATCTAAAAAAAAAAAATTTCCTCCAGCTTCCCAAGCTTATGGTAAAGTAACGTTGTACACACCAGAAATATGTGAGACTAAATGAGCCTATAGGTTATGTTTACACATTTGACTCTGACTGAAATAGTACCATTAAAATCTATTTAATAAACAATGAGTATCTTATATGCAAGTTACCTAGGAGACTGGTTTATAAGGTATAACCCCTATCCTTGTGTTTAATAGGGAGGGTGAGATATTTTCACAATTGTTAAAGACATTTGATAATATGGGAGGAGAGCCGTGTGAGTGCTAGAAGTGTAGTTTTATGGACGTATGAAAGCAGATCACTTAACCACTGGCAGGTTGAAAATATGAAATCGGTAAGAGTATGGAAATACATTTTACTGAGAGGCATTATATTCTTTTATTTTTAATTTTCTCCCACAGCCTCACTTCTCCCCACTATACTCGTAAAGAGAATCGGTTAACAAGTTTCAGCGTGCTTTAATTTTGTTTTACCCTCTGGGTTTTAACAATAACAGCTGACACATTATACTTACTGTGTACCAGGCATATTGTAAGTACTTTATTTGATCTTCCCAGTAGCCCTATGAGAGCAGTACTGATTGTTTCCCATTTTACACATGAGTAAACCAAGGCACCAAAAAGTTAAATAAACCTGTCAAAGGTCATATAGTTTATAAGAGTTGAAGCTAGGATTTGAAGCCTGTTTGGCTCCAGTATTCATGCTCTTAACTACTATGTTAAACTGCCTCTTTTATGTTTTAAAAGTAATGTCAGCAACAGTACCTTTCTAAGCTGTAATTGACAGAATTGTGAAGTAAAGATTTGTACAGGGGAGAAGGGTGTGGGTAGAGGAAACTAGGTACTCAAGTTCATTTTAACATTCTTTAAAACTGTAGAGGTTATAGTGAATGTATGATATATTTAACAAAAATATTAAACCACAGCTATTGATTCACACTACACATGGGTTATAAGGTGTAAAATAGAACATGGACATAAGCAGTTATATTGAGACTTAATGCAGGAGTTTTTAGTTTTCAAATATAATACTAATGGAATGGAAATTAACACGTACTCACCACACAGATTAAGAAAAATAATATTTTTACTAATACTTTTGATAAGTCTCTGTGTGCCCCTTCATGATTGCATTTGTGGTTTATACTAAATGAGATGACCCCTGTCTACACAAAGATCTTTTTGTTTGGCAGTGTGTTTTTGAACTGTGTGAAGACACATTTACAAAGTTGGAGTGTTCCAAAAAATGGGTGCTTTTTATTGGAAATAACTTTATTACTAAAGTAAAATTGGTAAACCATGTAGTTTATGATAATGAACCTAATTTATTTCTACAAGGTTTTACAGAACACTCCCCAGAATTCTGTTTTCTCCCAAGACAAAAAACCCTTTAAAGTAGCCCATAGCAGAATAATTCCTTACGTTGACTTAGCATGCTTTTAGTGTTAAAAGCACTTCAGGCATATCTCATTTAACCATCCAACCAACCACCTGGACCCATTTTACATACAGCTGCCTGTATTCTGTATCCAGTTTCTTACTTTGAGGAATGGTTTCTTTAAGGCTCTTTGCTATCCTGAAAAGACTAGACCATGGTAGGTTGTCTTACTATGTAAATAATTGAGAGATAAAGACTTCATATTTAACATCTAAAGCACATTATTTAAAAAAGTTTGTGTAGTAGGGTCCTGAAATACTCATTTTACATGATGCATTCATATTTTTACAGGAACGGTTTAAAATTTTTATGATAGGCTTTGTTCTTTTAATCGCTATGCTTATTTAAAATATTGTACATAATATGACCAAAACTTATTGAATATAGATTTGTACCTTGCTTGGGGTGCAGAGTTGCATCCTGCTGCTATCATATTTAGTGTCTTAGTTAAGAGTCAAGAGCCACTCCCAGGCACTCATTTGTATATGAAGATTCGATTTTTTTTTTGGAGACAAGGTCTTGGTCTTTCACCCAGGCTGGAGTGCAGTGGCGCAATACTGGCTCACTGCAACCTCCGCCTTCCAGGTTCAAGTAATTCTCCCACCTCAGCTTCCCCGGTAGCTGGGACTACAGGCGTGCACCACTACACCTGGCTAATTTTTTCATTTTTTGGTAGAGATGGGCTTTCACCATGTTGGACAGGCTGGTCTCTTGATCTCAGGTGATCTGCCGGCCTCAGCCTCCCAAAGTGCTGGGATTACAGGCATAAGCCACCATGTCTGGCAAGAGATTCAGGTTTTTTAACAGTGACAAATCCCTATGATTAATAATTTAGGCAGTCAGTTTTCAGAGAGAGCCTTTATGTCTTTACATTTATTAAAGATATAAATTTTATTCTGTAGTTGTCTATTCTATAGTGGTATGCTTCAGTTCGTTTTGAGTGAGGTTTAAATTTTTGTTCTGATTAATTAGTTACCCTGTTCTTTTTATAAATCTCAGCTTATCAGGTCTTTGATAGTTTTGAAAGTTAAAATTCTGAGCTTTGGGAAGGCTGATACAATTAGATAAATGTGTAATATGTCTTGGCTTTTTCATTTTTGGTGAGTAGATTCTTTAACAAAGTATATGATTAAAATATGGTATAACAAAGTAAGTTTTGTCAATGAGGGAAGTATCAGAACAAATACTGGGTTTTTTTTTTTTTTTCCCCCATAGTAATTTTTTTCCCCTTTAATTACTTTTTTTTTTTTTTTTGAGTTGGAGTCTTGCTCTGTCGCCCAGGCTGGAGTGCAGTGGTGTGATCTCAGCTCATTGCAACCTCTGCCTCCCGGGTTCAAGCAATTCTAGTGTCTCAGCCTCCTGAGTAGCTGGGACTACAGGCATGCACCACCACACCCAGCTAATTTTTGTGTTTTTAGTGGAGATAGGGTTTCACCATGTCGGCCAGGCTGGTCTCGAACTCCTGACCTCCAGTGATCCGCTCGTCTCGGCCTCCCCAAGTATTGGGATTACAGGTGTAAGCCGCTGTGCCCGGCCACTTTTTATGATGTACCAGAAAACTGTATCTCAGCAATTTCTGAGAAGCACCTATAGTGCTATGATCTCTTAAGTTGTAAAGAGACCACAGTGAGGATTTCTGTTTAAAGGAAGAAATGGTAGTTTCTGGGTCAGTTAATTCTTTTTTTACAGGTTGTTTCATAAAATAACCCTAATTTCTCCAAATGCACATTAAAAGCCTCACAGCCAATCTGCCAAGGCCTCTGTTTTTTGCCTTTGAATGTATTTTGATGTTTAGTAGAGCTCTCTTTGAGAGAACAGAGTTAATATTGAGGATAGCCTCCTTAGTCTGGCCATCTCCCTATGCCTGTTGAAGACTGTGACAGTCTTCTCAGTGTCCATGTTTGTTTTGTTACAAATGGAAATTATAAGTATTTTACCATATTGAAACGTTAGAAAATATTGAAGGAAGTCAGCATGAATACAGAAACAAGGAGTAAAAGGGTGGTTCTAGGAACTCCTTGTCAGGGAGCTCAATGTTTTATCTCCAGCAGACATTTTTAATGTTATTAAACAAGAGTAGTTTGTGATGCCATGAGTCATCACGTGTTAGATTAGTAGTTCTTAATCCCATCAGGCCCGATGACTGCTTTTTTGAATAAATAATTTGTACACTTCTAAAGTGAACTTCATCGATGACTGCCACGCGTAACTTTCTAAAAAAGGCACCACCACAGGTATGCACACATGCATGCATGCGCAGACTTGGAGAAAGAAAGCCTTACTGCTTCCATTGAGAAATAGTGGTCTGGAATAAATCATGCTAACATAATCCTATTTTTTAATAGGATTGCTGGAGGGGTCAAGGACATTGTAGCCAGACCAATATAGGGAATCTTTGAGCTAATTTGTGGATCATGGTAGAGGAATGTGGCTTTTTAGCTGCATGAGTGAAAGATCATTGCCAAAGTAAGTTTTCCCTGGATGTTTGTTACCTGTGAGACAGGTATGCAGAGAGTGCTGCAAGACTCTTTACTTGGCCCCTGTCCTATTTAACATTTTATATTAATGTAGATGCAAGTATGCAGAGAGTGCTGTAAGATTTTTTTTTTTTTTTTTTTTTTTTTGAGACGGAGTCTTGCTCTGTTGCCCAGGCTGGAGTGCAGTGGCCGGATCTCAGCTCACTGCAAGCTCCGCCTCCCGGGTTTACGCCATTCTCCTGCCTCAGCCTCCCGAGTAGCTGGGACTACAGGCGCCTGCCACCTCGCCTGGCTAGTTTTTTGTATTTTTTAGTAGAGACGGGGTTTCACCGTGTTAGCCAGGATGGTCTCGATCTCCTGACCTCATGATCCACCCGTCTCGGCCTCCCAAAGTGCTGGGATTACAGGCTTGAGCCACCGTGCCCGGCCTGTAAAATTCTTTACTTGGCCCCTGTCCTATTTAACATTCTATGTTAATGTAGATGGTCTTGCTTTGTAATTTACAGCGGATTCAAAACTACAAGTAGAAGTTCACTAGATTTCAGGATTTGAGAAGATATTGTGATGTTAAACTTAATAGAAACTTAAACTGTAAAATTTAAATAAAGATAAATAGGAAGTTCTGTACTTTGCTTACCGACCTCAATTCCAGGGTTGGTTAGATTGGTTAATTAGAATTCATAAAAACAATCCTGTGTTCTAGATGATTGGTGTGAACTCTTGAGGCGTCATGTTTTCCCCACTTAGTAGAATACTTAATAGATGTTCAGAGTGGTGGAGCTTCATTTCTGAGGGGAGTTTACTAGAAGGGAGAGCGGTCTGGAAATCATGAAGAAAGAGTAAAGGGAAGATTAGTATTTTGCTTGGTTAAAAGAGACTTGTGATTATAGTTACTTTCAGATACTTAATGTATTTTGGAAGTAGGATTTGATTTATTTTATATAGGCCTAAAATATAGGGGATGAGGAGGATATAGGACATCATATTTGGATTTCATTATGGAAATTATTTTCCTGTGGAAAGGTAAGAGAATGTGACCAGGCACAATAGCTCTAATCCCAGCTCTTTGGGAGGCTGAGGTGGGAAGGTTGCTTGAAGCCAGGAGTTTGAGACCAGCTTGGGCAACAAAGTGAGACCCGCCTGGGCAACAAAGTGAGACCCTGTTTCTACAAAAAAATGAAAAACATGGTGGCATGCACGTGTAGTCCCAGCTACTCAGAAGGTAGAGGCAGGAGGATTGCTCGAGTCTGGGAGTTCGAGGCTGCAGTGAGCCGAGATTGTGCCACTGCACTCCATCCTGGACGACAGAGGGAGACCCTGTGTTTTTCCCCCATGAAAGAAAAGAGAACAACGGACTGTTGTGTGAGCTATTGGGCTTCCCTTTCATGAAATTTTGCCACATTTAGCTTGCCACCTACCTATCAGGGAAGTTACAGAAAGCATTTCCTTTTCAGATGGATGGTCAGATTTGATAATATTAACGTTAGTTTTATGTTTCAGGGCAGACCTAAAGTGTGAAAGTCAAGCGTTGCAAAGAGTTAAGTGACTAGGTTGTATCACAAAGGGAAATGTTGCCAACCTCTGTTGAGACATTGGATAATGTTATTAACACTGTTGTTTGAAGTAATGAATGGAGTCTCAAAATTCACCTAATCTTTGAAAAAGTTTTTGAAATATTTATACTTCTTAGTTGTATATATACAGTAAATGCACAAATCTTAAATGTACAGTATAATGGGTTTTTCATATTTATATACTTGCCTAACTACCTCTAGATAAGATACAGAGTAATTTTAGGAGTCAAAGATTTCTTCATGCCCCTTTCCCACCTTAGCTTTTTACTAGGTAGGTTAGGCTTTCAAAGATATTTTCATTAAGTTATTTTTCTTTGTCTTTTCTTTATGTTTTGTGATTTTTGTGGTTTTTATCTCACCTTCCACTGTGTAGAGTTGTCTTAATTACCTTTCATTGATTTGCATCTATATTCTTTTTTAAAAAATATATGCAGTCCTGAATCTAGATGCCTCCATATTCTTTTAAAAATACTGTTTTACTACTTTTTCTGATCAGCTTCATCTGCTAGTCTCCTGCTACTGCAACCAACTCATTGGAAGTATATAAAGAGACACTATTGCACATAATTGCATATGAAATCACAAGCTCTAGAAGCTGAATGTTAGTCACAGTTTCAGCTCTTAGCAGCCATGTGACACTGGGGCAAGTTATAATACTTTGTGTCCTCATCTATAAAGTGAGGTATTGACCTTGTTGATATGTCATTTCCAAAGTGAATTTCAGAGCCTGCTTCCAAATCTCTGGACTATTTTAGGATAAAAGTGGTTATTTCAGAACTTATTTGAATATTTTTCAACCATTGTTATGACAGTAGTATAGGCTTTTATATTTATAAGCAGTCTGTAAATACGACTATTTGTTTAAACAAGCTGTCATGATTTTTTAGTGTTTTTAGATGTAAAAAATTCAACAGATACGAACTTAGAATTGGCCTTTTTGAAGTCCTGTAAAAGGGCTGTGCGTGGTGGCTCATGCCTGTAATCCCAGCACTTTGGGAGGCCAAGACAGGTGGATCACTTGAGATCAGGCGTTTGAGACCAGCCTGGCCAACATGGTGAAACCCTGTCTCTACTCAGAATACAAAAATCAGCTGGGCATGGTGGCATGTGCCTGTAATCCCAGCTTCTCGGGAGGCTGAGGCAAGAGAATTGCTTGAACCCAGGAGGCAGAGGAGGTTGCAATGAACCGACAGTGTGCCATTGCACTCCAGCCTGGGCAACAAGAGCAAAACTCCATCTCAAAAATAAGTGAATAAATAAATAGTCTTATAAAAGGATTTAAAGATTTTATCTTAGTTGTTAGATGCATCAGATAATTAATGATGACATGCTGTGGCCAGTGTGCTGTCATTGGTTCTTTTGCTGATAAAAATTTAGTAGCATGGCCTCTTCCCTTTAGCACCATGTCCAACATTTTCCTAGTTATCTTATTTCTTCAGAAATGTTTTGTGGATTGATGAGGTACCACATCAAGCAGGAATACTGTTTTACATCGACAGTGAGTAGTCTCCACAGCTCATCAGCAGCAGGCTGTGGTCATTGGTGCCCAGACTGTTTCATCAGGACAGCATTTAGTTTTTTTGGGGGTAAGAACAGTTTTCCTGCTGACCAACCTGAAGCATAAGAATTAATCCCTAACTCCATTTAGTGATAAGGAAGTTGGATGAACAAGTGATAGCTCTGGTAAAATGTTACTTCATTTTGTTGTCTTGGATGAGTAATGTGTCAGCAGTAAGGTGGGAGTCTTGGGGAAAATGTACTATACATATATTTTTGTTGCAGTAGACAAGGTTCAAATATAGAAATTTAATGTCTTGTTTGGACTCTCCTTGTTACCCTCTGCATCCACCCCATCAAACTTGTCAGTTTGACCAAACAGACTCGCTGACTTTGGGGACTTACTCTGCCCTCAGAGTCTTCAGTGTAGTTTGTTGCGGGGTAGGAGCCGAATCCTTACCTGTGACATAGCAGATATGGGCCTGATTTAGTGACTCTTAAGATCAGAGAGGTGACATCTGTAGTAAAAAGCATTTTAAGTGTAGTGATTTCTGAACTAAGATGCTGCTCCTTTCTTGAGGTCCTATAGTATAGCACTCAGTTTTAATGTTCTTTCTGTGGAACCTGGGTATTAAATACCTCAACAATTTGGTGGTGGTAATATTAAAAAAATTTTTTTGCAATGGTTAAATCAGATCATTTCGTTTCCTGAAATCTATGCAAATTGTTCCATTTATATCTTTTTTAAGTGTATTAATCTGATTTTAAAATTCATTATTATTTTTCAGAGACAGGGTTTTGCTCTGTTGCCCAGGTTGGAGTACATTGGCATGATCATAGCTCACTATAACCTCAAACTCCTGGCCTTAAGCCATCCTCCTGCCCAACCTATTTTTTTTCTTTTTTTTTTTTAGAGTGTCTTCACTCTAAATATCATTATCATTATTATTATTATTATTATTATTTTTATTTATTTTTTTTTTTTGAGACAAGGTCTTGCTCTGTCAACTCAGGCTGGAGTGCAGTGGCATGATCTTGGCTTTCTGCAGCCTCCACCTGCCAGACTCAAGTGATCCTCCCACCTCAGCCTCCCGAGAAGCTGGGGCTACAGGTGCGTGCCACCATGTGTGGCTAACTTTTGTATTTTCAGTAGAGACAGGGTTTCACCATGTTGCCTAGGCTGGGCTTGAACTCCTGGGCTCAAGTGATCCGCCTGCCTCTGCCTCCCAAAGTACTGAGATTGTAGGCATGAGCCACCGTGCCTTGCCATCAGTCTGATTTTTTAGAACATTGTTAGTTTTACAGTTTTTATGTTTTAGTGTGCCATGCAAATGTAAGTTCCCAAGGGTCTTCTGAGTGGAAATAAAATGTTTTAAAACAAAAATTTGTAAGAGTATTCACTAGACATTTTGTTTAATTTTTAAAATTCTAGCAGGTAAATCATTAAATCAATTACTGTAAATTACCTTCAGTTTTTGAATTAGCTGTTTTACTTATTTTTACATTTTAACCTCTGAAAGAAATAAAATTCGCTGTTTTAAAATAGTTTTTCCCATATTTTTTATATATTTATATATATATAAATTTTTTTTTTTTTTTTTGAGACGGAGTCTCGCTCTGTTGCCCAGGCTGGAGTGCAGTGGCGCGATCTCGGCTCACTGCAAGCTCCGCCTCCTGGGTTCACGCCATTCTCCTGCCTCAGCCTCCCGAGTAGCTGGGACTACAGGCGCCCGCCACCGCGCCCGGCTAATTTTTTTGTATTTTTTTTTAGTAGAGACGAGGTTTCACCGTGTTAGCCAGGATGGTCTCGATCTCCTGACCTCGTGATCCACCCGTCTCGGCCTCCCAAAGTGCTGGGATTACAGGCTTGAGCCACCGTGCCCGGCCTTTTTTTTTTTTTTTTTTTAAGACGGAGTTTCACTCTTGTTGCCCAAGCTGGAGTGCAGTGACACAATCTCGGCTCACTGCAACTTCCGCCTCTCGGGTTCAAACAATTCTCGTGCGTCAGCCTCTCAGATAGCTGGGGTTACAGGCACATGCTACTATGCCTGGCTAATTTTTGTGTTTTTAGTAGAGATGGGGTTTCACCATGTTGCCCAGGCTGGTCTTGAACTCCTGGCCTCAAGTCATTCATCTGCCTCGTTCTCCCAAAGTGCTGGGATTGCAGGCGTGAGCTACTGTGCCCGGCCTTCCCTTATATTTTTGACTTAAAACAAGTTTATTCTCGGCTGGGTGCGGTGACTCATGCCAGTAATCCCAGCACTTCGGGAGGCCCAAGGCAGGCAGATCACTTGAGCCCAGGAGTTTGAGACCAGCCTTGGCAACATGGTGAAACCTCATTTGTACAAAACAAATACAAAAAGTTAACCGGGTGTGGTGGTGTGTGCCTGTGGTCCCTGCTACCAGGGAGGCTGAGGTAGGAGGATCTCTTGAACCTGGGAAATCCGAGGCTGCAGTGAGCCAAGATTTCACCACCGCACTCAAGCCTGGGTGACAGAATGAGACCCTGTCCCTCTCTCCCCTGAAACACCAGTTCTACAATGAGAAATAGGCTGATACATTTTTGACTTAAGAAGAAGCAGATATAAGCAGATATTAGGAATTACAGCCTGTGAGAGAATGGCGTGAACCTGGGAGGTGGAGCTTGCAGTGAGCTGAGATTGGGCCACTGCACTCCAGCCTGGGCTGCAGAGCGAGACTCCGTCTCAAAAAAAAAAAAAAAAAAAAAAAAAGCCTGTGAAATGAAAGGTATTTGAAAGACTCAGTATGATGGAGAGTTTCAGTTCTTGCTGAGGAGAAACACTGAGGACTGTGATAATTGTAAAGGTTAAAGTTTGACAGAGTTACTGAGGGCTTGTCTTGAAAGAGAAAGTAGTCAACACCATGGTGTTTTGTTTTTTTATTTTATTTTAGAGGTGGTGTCCTGCTCTGTTGGCCAGGCTGGAGGGCAGAGGCACGATCTCAGCTCACTGCATTCTCTGCCTCCCTGGCTCAAGCGATTCTCCTGCCTCAGCCTCCCAAATAGCTGGGATTACAGGTGTGTGCTACCATGCCTGGCTAATTTTTTGTATTTTTAGTAGAGATGGGGTTTCATCATGTTGGCCACACTGGTCTCAAACCCCTGACCTCGGGTGATCCACCTGCTTCGGCCTCCCAAAGTGCTGGGATTACAGGCATGAGCCACCATGATGGCCTTATGGTGTTTCTTCATCATCATTTTATTTTGTTTTTATTGAGACCGTTTTACTCGGTCACCCAGGTTGGAGTGCAGTGGCACGATCACAACTCACTGGAGCCTCAGCTGCCTGGGCTTATGCAGTCCACCTGAGCTTTCTGAGTAGCTGGGACTGCAGGTCCATGCCACTATGCCTGTCTAACTTTATTTTAGTTTTAATAGAGACAAGATGTCACTATGTTGCCTAAGCTGGTCTCAAACTCCTGGGCTCAAGAGATTTTCCCATCTTGGCCTCCCAAAGTTCTGGGATTACAGGCGTGAGCCACCAACCCCGGCCACATTTTTGGTTTTGTACCTGTAGATACGATTAATACTTAGAGAAATTATATGAAAATATTGCTTTATTTTCTTCTCACGGCTAACATACTATCCAGATAATTCCAGTAGTCAAGGTGAGCACTTTTCTTTTTTTTAAGTTTCAGCTACCTAGGAGCCCCTGTTAGGGGGTTCACTTGAGCCCAGGAGATCGAGACAGCAATGAGCCATGCACCACTGCACCCAGGCCTGGGTGACACAGTGAGACCCTGTCTCAGGAAAAAAGATATTACTCACTTTCATGTTTTCCTTATAGCTTCAGCTTTGTTGTTGATGAGCATTTCACTGCATCCTTTGTTTTAAAGTACCTCTAAACCTTGACATATCCCAGATACTTGGACGTGCTGCTGCCAGTTGAAATGACCCTTGATTAACTCCTGCTTATTCTCCTGATCAACTTGGCTATAAAAGCTTCTCCTCTGCTTTATCAGTTTTTAATGCTTTTTACTTTACCTGAGCCATTTAAAACAGTTTACCATGGTCTTGACATTAAAAGCAAAACTGAAGAAATCTTATACCAGCATCATCCAAAGCTCCCTCCTTGTGAATTGCAGTTTTAGAGTCATTTTCTAAGCCTAGAACATCTATTTTCATTTCACTGTTAGTGTTCACAAGTGTGAATACCCTTCAGCTAAAGACCACTAGGAATACACCTGTAACAGAGCAAGTTGGATTTATTACTTATTGCAGCAAAAAACACAGACCACAGGGAACCATGGGGTGTCCTAGTAACAGGGTGTTATAATGCATTATAGGATTTGGGCTTTGGATAATTTTGGGGGAAGGTCTAAGGACGTGAGGGCTTGCTCTAGATAGGGTGCTGTCGGAAAACAGGCAATTCTATGATTGGGTATCAACAGATCTTATAGAGGGGGTCAACCAGATTGAGGATAAAGCCATAATTGATGAAGAAATAGCTGTCACTCATTTGGCAAGAAAGATAATTTTGTTCTTGTGGGTTGTACAGTGACCTCGTTTTTTCTCACTTTGCCATGGTCTTGGAGTGACTACTTTTGATACTGATGTTCAGTGAGATTGTCCAACAGGAGAATGGAATGTTTAAGCTATAAATGTCATAACGGTTTGTAGTAACACCAAGGCTTAGCTTGAACGTTAGATTAGTTCTGAGAGGTCAGAGGCTGCTGCTTTTTACTTTCTCAGAAATACTCAAATCCAGACAGAGTGGAGGTCAGGATTTAGTAGCAGTGACATGCTCGGCAGGCACAGGTTGGAACAAGCTGAAATGATACCAGCCGTACATTCTTATGAAATGGAGCAACTGGGGAGAATTTGGTGGCATGTTAACCAGCATTAGACAAGCAGGATACATTATAGGCAAAAGCAGCCTCTTTGGATAGTACCACTGGTTTTGCCACTGGTGTATAGAATTTTCCCATAGAAATAAAGAACGTTATCATGTATCATCATTGAAATCTTCATAGCTGCTTTTATGCTAACATCGAGTGCTCATGAGAACCTCAAAATCTTTAAATAAAGGTTTTAGATTGTAAAAGCTTTTACTTGTTTTTTTCAGTAGAGCAGCGGTAGCCTTAAAATATTGTTGATTTGGACCTAACTGAGGATAAAATGTTTTCAGAATAAGATTTTTTCTCCTAAAGACCATTTCACACGTAAATATCTGTTCATTTTAGATTTTAAACACTTTGTGTTAAAACTATTGTTTATATTTTATTAAGTACAGTACATAATTTCATATGGAAAAAACATTAGCATATTCCAGAGTTAGCACAGATTTCAGGATTGGTAGATAAATACCATTTGCGCCTGTGTCTAAATTGTGTAGATGTCAGAATTAATTTTCATATAATTTAGACACATAGATTTGTGGTGTATTCTCTTGGTTAAAGTGCCTTGATAATAAGGCTTTGTATTTTGAAACTAAATCTGTTTGGGCAGAAACCCACTTTGGTGATCTCCACAAAATTCACTGGTTTTAGTCATCTTCTATAATTGTATATTTACATTTATTTTTTTTATAACATCCGTTTACCAGGATTGATGCTGAATAGTACCAGTTTACTGTGTCTTTTCATAGTCAATGATGAGTGCAAGTCTATTTGTAATAAGTATTTTTTCTATAAAAAGAGAAGGGTAACTTTTGTGTATTGTTAACTTTAAAATGTAATGATAGGAGAATATAGTGTAATTACTGTTTACAATGATTAAGTGACAAAGAAATTATTAATGTTGTTAAACCTCCTCTTTAGCTGCTCCAAAATTCTAGGTACAATCGTAGTTTCTACTTGGCACAATCTCTGTTTTTCCTCTAGGGAACTTAACATCACTCAGCTGAGCGTCAGCAGGTTCTGGCTTTGAATCCCTGCTTTGCCACTGGGCAAGTCAAGCCTTTCTCGGGTTGCCTCTCCTCGTCTGTAAAGGAGAGTTAATGATACCTACCTCACAGGGCTGTTGTGAGGACCACAGACATACTCTCCACAGTGCAGGATGAAGCAAATGTTTGTTGCTAAAGTCATACATGTCAAGGAAAGATACTAAAAGACAAGATAGGAGTAAAGAAAATAACATATTTTACTTAATTTAAGAGGAGATTGGAATTGATTAGGAAAGATATTAAAGAAGAGGTATTAAAGGTATTGAGGAAAGGTATTTATGGGAGGAGATGATTGGATTAAGAATTAGGATTGGAATATGATTATCTTATTTTCAGTAGTGATTTTTAGATTTAGAAGTGTCATTGATGAAATTATAAGCCACATTTAAATAGATAACATTATATTTAAATAGAATATGACTTCTTTTTAAAGCTTTATTTATGTAAGTCCTCATATTTTGTTTCCGCTCTCATCTCAGAACCACAGGAGTGCCAGAAGGCAGTCAGGCCTTCACCCCCTGCATTCCCCGTGCACTGGCCCCAGAGTTCTCTTCATTGCCTTTGCTTGCTCACTTTTTTTTTTTTTTTTTTTTTTTTAAATGTTTTAGAGACAGGGTCTCGCTCTGTCTCCCAGGCTGGTGTGCAATGGTATGGTCATGGTTCACTGCAACCTTGAACTCCAGGGCTCAAGTGATTCTCCTGCCTCAGTCTCCTGAGTAGCTGGGACTGCAGGAGCTTGCCACCATGCCCAGCTGCAGATTGTTTTTTGAATAGGTAATATATTTGAATCTTTCTGGAGAAACACGTGCTATTTTTTGAGTTCTAGTTAGGTAAATTCATGTTGGATGAGTGTAAGACATACTGAGTTACTCTGTAGATTTGGAGCATTCTTTCCAGTGGTACTTTTTGCTAGGTTTACAATATCTTGAAAAAATATGAAGACCATAAAACGATATGTCTGTAGTATGAGCTGTTTATTTGGACATTTTTAATAGTCATTTTAAGTTAGATCAAAATCAAATACTTCATTGTTAGAAATATTTATATAACCAGCACTTTGGTTGCTTCGCAAGTCCTCAATCTGTTTTTCTTCAGTCTTTGATTTTCTTTGTTGTTGTTTCTATAAAAGAATTATGAAAGAAACCATTATTTAAGTACAGTTAAGGGTGAGAAACCTTCATTCCGCCATATTTCTTTGATTTTGTGTTCAGTATGTTGGTTGAAGATGAGAAGTACGGACCAAACACTGGGAACTTAGTGGTCCCACATATTCCAACATCACACTGGTCCCAAAGAGCACAGAGGCAATGCTGCTGCATATATCTGGTTAACCAGAATTCTCTCTGGGAAGGATCGATAGCACAGTTATGTGATTTTTGTGTGTGCTTGACTGGGTTGTACAAATAAACTCTGGGTTGTACATATACACAAATGTGTTCTTCAGAAAACCACCACCGTGCCACTGAAGCCCGCTCTCAGTATGCATTTTAAAGAAGTGTCTCCACTAGTTACAATGGATTTACTTTGATCCTTCTACATCTGGTCCTGTGATCAGGAAGATAAGTACAAAGGCAAACTGACTGCATAACAATAACTGACGTATATGGGGATCTCACTTGCAACCTGGCTTCGTTAGCAGTGCCATTCTCTAACCACCAAGCTGAAGACCACACGCAACACTGAGATGCAGTTTCTCATCAGTCATGCATGGTGAAAGGTATATTCTATGAATTGCATGGAAGTAAGAATTGGAGACCGTTTTAAGGTGAATTCACACCTACACAATATGCCATGTGAAGGCCGAGATCTTTGGTGCAAGGCTGAGATCTGTGGTGGAAGAGTACTGGGGGAATGGAAGGGTGGAAAGGTAAGGAAAGAATTGGGTGGGATTAAGAGTTGTTTTTCTTGAGAATTTTTGCCTTTTACAAAGGTAATAAACATTCATAAAAGGTTCAATTAGATGTAAAAAGCCAACATCTTTCCCCTCTTATTTCCCAGTTTCACATCCAGAGGTAAGCACTGTTCTCTTAAAGCTTGGTGTATATCTTTTTAGAACTATACATACACAAAAAGATACTTTTAAAGACCACTACATGAAAGGAGATTATACTGCATATATTCTTTTGTTATTTGCTTTTCTCACTACACTGTATATTAAGGTCATTTTTCTGTATCATTACTACCCCAGTCTTTTTGACTGCATGTATCTACTGTAATTTATTTAACCATTCCTCACTGATAGGCCTTTGGGATTTGCAAGACGTTTTTGCCAAGACGCAGTTGTGCACTAAGCTTCCTCCTACCTTTATATTTGTGTCACTTATGTAAATTTTCCATTAGGGTAGATGCCTAAGAATAAAATCAGTGGAGCAAAGGGTATGAGCGTTTAAATGTTTGCTTCCAAGATGAGTTGTCTTCACTGTCCAGGAAATCATTAACGATGAAGTTTAAGAAAGTCGTTGTCATCTAGCCAAGCTGAAAATAACACAGGACTAACATTTTAGGAAATTATCACCACCTAAATATTTAACCTTATTTTAAAAAATTAATAATAAGCACACATGGTAAAAAGTCTTTCCTCCGGCACCATAGAGGGATGGAATATGAAATTTAAAAATCTGCCAATCCTTTACCTCTCCCCAGAGGTAGTTTCTGAAAACTAATTGTTTCTATTCTTGTGGTTATCAGAACTTCACATAATATGTATTTTGGTATATCTGTCTGACGCAGTGTCTCTTTCTGTCATGAAAGGTGAGGAATTGAGTGTTATTCACACCACCAACCATGCCTCCTACCTCCTCGTTTTTGTCATAATGAACTGTAGTTTCAGTGGTTTTCTTTATCGCTTTAAATGTTCTTAAACCTTTATTTTTAAGGGGACTACCAACTTTAGCCAATATTCCTTGGCCCACCATTAGGTTACAGAAGGAAATCTGTGCCTCTAATTTGTTTCCACTTCTGCTGTTTGTCTTCCTTTACTTCTGAATTGTCAAGGATTTTAAGCCAATTTTGTTCTGTTCTTGAATTATGGCTACTCTCTGTTTTCTTCATATTTTAAAATTCTAAACCATGAGAACAAAAAAGATAGCATTTCTGCTGTGAATGATACTACTGATAACAGAACCAAGCAGTATGATGGGGCCTTACAGAAAGAGTGACAATCTTGTGGGAGTCACAGAAAAGTTCTGCTTGGACAGTGTCAAGATGAAGTAAGCTCCTTTGTATTAAGTCTGTCATGCTGTCAACTGTTGAAAATAATGCCATAGTTTAATTCACTTTTGTCTTGCAATTTCTTATTACCTTCCCTGGTTTTAAAAATTAGTGTCACTGAAACTTTTATCATAGCAAATTTTTAGGTTTTTAATTTTTCAATTTGAGTAAATGGTTTTTGTTTTTGAAGGCATTCTTTTAAGTCCACTCTTTTTTTTAATTTTCCCAGTTCAGTTGAAAATCTTCAAACATTCACTTAGGAGGTAAATCAAAATTATTGAGTCCGGAAAGGTATTTAATTACCATCATACTTGACTCATAGTTTGGGTTTGAAATCCTTTGCCCTCTGAATTTTTACGTCCTTAATTATCTTCCATCAGTTTTGCTGATAAGTCAAATATAATCCTGAGTCTCATTATTTTGTATATATCTTGATTTTCCTCTCTGAATGTTTTCTGAATGATCTCCTTTCTCTGAGGGTTTTTTGTTTTGTTTTTTTTTTTGTTTTTTTTTAACTGTGAGTATAGGTATAAATATTTTAAACTTCATCTTTCTTGGCATGCTGTCATCTGCAGTCTTATTTTTTTTTCCATTTAAAGGCTTTTTCTTTCTTTGATGATTGTTTCCATTGACTTTGCTTGTCTTACGGAATTCTTAGGAGATAACTGTTGGACTGTTTGGAGCTGTCTATCTAGTAGTATTTTTTCTTACTTGTTTTGTCTTCCTGCCCTTTCTCTAAGTATTGGGAGATTTCTGTTTGTCTCGCAGAATGCTAATTTAGTTTTCAGTCATGCCCAGTCTGGTTTTCAGCCCTTCTGGTGATTTTCTTTCTTTTCTTTCTTTTCTTTTTTTTTTGGGACAGGGTCTCCCTGTGTCTCCTAGGCTGGAGTGCAGTGATGCAATCATGGCTCACTGTAGCCATGACCTCCTGGACTGAAGCGATCCTCCCACCTCAGTTTCCTTAGTAGCTGGAACTACAGGCATGAGCCACCATGCATAGCTAATTTTATTTTTATTTAGTTTTAATTTTTTGTTGCCTAGGCTGTTCTCAAACTCCTGAGCTCAAGCAGTCCATCCACCTCGGCCTCCCAAAGTCCTGGGATTACAGGCTTGAGCCACTGTGCCCAGCCGAAATTTTTATTTTTATTTATTTACTTTTTGAGATGGAGTCTAGCTTTGTCGCCCAGGCTGGGGTGCAGTGGCGCGATCTCGGCTCACTGCAAGCTCCGCCTCCCGGGTTCACGCCATTCTCCTGCCTCAGCCTCCGGAGTAGCTGGGACTACAGGCGCCCGCCACCGCGCCTGGGGAATTTTTTGTATTTTCAGTCGAGACGGGGTTTCACCGTGTTAGCCAGATGGTCTCAATCTCCTGACCTTGTGATCCGCCCACCTCAGCCTCCCAAAGTGCTGGAATTACAGGCGTGAGTCACTGCGCCCGGCCTTATTTTTATTTTTTGAGACGGAGTTTTGCTCTTTTTGCCCAGGCTGGAGTGTGATGGCACGATATAGGCTCACTGCAACCTCTGCCTCCCGAGTTCATCCGGGGTTCAAGTGTTTCTCGTGCCTCAGCCTCTGGAGTAGCTGGGATTACAGACACTAACCACCACACCTGGCTAATTTTTTGTATTTTTAGTAGAGACAGTTTCATTATGTTGACCAGGCCGATCTCAAACTCCTGACTTCAGGTGATCCACCTGCCTCGGCCTCCCAAAGTGCTGGGATTACAGGTGTGAGCCACTGCGCCCAGCCCGAAAATTTTATTTTTATCAACTGCGTGTTTACTTTTCAAGAATTTCTAGTGGTTCTCTGATCTTTTCATTTTTCGAAGAGGCCTATTCTGTAATTGGTTTGTTTTTAAGGAATATACCCCTTAAAACCTTTAACATGATAATTGGGGTGTTTGTGTGGATGTCTGGTTTGATCTGTTGTTCCTGTTTATTTTCCCTAAAGTCGTGTAATCTGTATTTTTCCTCTTTCCTGGTACTTGCTTTTTCTCAAATGCCCAGTGACCCTTGGTTGTCCAGAGATTTGAATGGTGGTTTGTATTGGTTAGTATAAGTAGTTATCTTGCATTTTTTGCAGTTGGGTTCGCTTACCTACAGAGGTCCTCCTGGATGGAAGATCTCACTGTGGATTCGTGTTTCTGTGTGTGTGCTTGTACATGTGTACACACATGCATGTTTGTGTGTGTTTAATGAAGTGAGTGGAGAAGCACAGGCCACTGCCACGTGTTATCAAGTAAGTAGGTTGTGGGTTGTACTCTGAAGTGGAGTACAACCACTTGTGGAACTCCTAAGTGGAACTGCCGTCTTTCTCTCCTCCCTCCCTTCTCTTTTCTCTTTTTCTCCTCTCCCGTTGTCTCTTTGCCCTCCACTTCTTTCCATTTTCAGGGTCGTCTATGGCATTTCCACAAACTTTGTGCCGCTTTACTTTTCAGCCTCAAATCCTGCTCTAGGGTTTCTTCCCAGAGTGAAATGTGCTTTGTGTAACAGATGTGCTTTGTGTAATTTGCTTTGTCTGTTCTACAGAAACAGGAAGTCAGGAGGTAAAACCTGGACAAGTCTCCCTATAATTGCCCTCATTACTTCATCACAGCCTTTGTCACTGAGCCTTTGCCACAACCTTTGTCACTGACAGCTACAGTCAAAATACTGTGTATTTTGGGCTTCATTTTTCTCTACTCTGGTTTATTCATAGATAGGGCCCATCTGTTTTTAGAGAATGGCCACGTTTTGGTTGAAGTTTTTTCAAAATTTCCTAAAATTTGTGGCCAACGTATGTCAGTCTTGGGAAGTAAGTTCATCCTCTGCAAACCTTTGAAAGTAATTTAGGAAGAGGCTTGCATATTTCATTTTACTTAGTATTAAATCAAGATTTTATTCCAAAGCATGATTCGCTTTTCACATTAGTGACCTTGAAATAATCTTCCTTCCCTCTCTCCTGATATTCTCCCAACTTCGATGATTTTTCCCTTTCTTAAGAAGTCTTTCATAGTTAAATTTTAATTGTATGCTTGAAGCTTAAGGTAATCCATGGCATTGGGGGATTTAGAGATGAGTAATCAATTAAAATAATTGAAAGATTGTGTTGAACCAGTTCTTTTCTTTTTTAGAGACAGGGTCTCTCTCACCCAGGCTGGAAGTGCGCTGGTTTGATCTCAGCTCACTGCAGCCTTGACCTCCCGGGCTCAAGCCCACCTAAGCCCTTGCCCATGTCCCCCTGGGCACCATGACACCCAGCTAATTTGCGTGTGTGTGTGTGTGTGTGTGTGTGTGCGCGCAGAGAAATACAAATCCCTCCCAAAGTGCTGGGATTATAGGTGTGTGCCAACGCTGCCGGCCCGACATTTTTCCTGTAGATTTTTTTCTCCTCCTAGAAATGAGTTAATGTTCTTTAACAGCAGAGAAAATGTAGAGGGAACCATCAGACAGTCACACCACAAGTAAAAAGGAGAAGTGATTGGTATCATCTTCTCAGTGTTGGAGGTGGCATTGTAGTCTAGTGGAATCAATAGTTACATTAAAAGTATTACCTTTCTTAAGTACTCAGGACTTAAATGCTAAGTTTTTCTTAGTATCTGTCTTTCTTAAAAAAAACATAATCAACATAGTGAATGTAATGGTGGTCTCTCATTTTAGATTTTCTAGTTCTGAGAGGTAAATGGCATTACATCAAGTGTATTACTTGGGGTGAATGTTCATAATCAGAATTCAGTGTTATATTTTCTGGAGTCATTTGAAAACTGAAATTTAGCAGTCTTACAAAAGTTGCACTTTGGGGGCACGCTCTCACATCGAGCCATTTTCTGCTTTCCCATACTCTATTCATAGTAGTAACAGCTCTTGCTGGATAACTAAGTCTATATGGAAATAGCTGTCCCCATGGTGAACTTTTTCAGGGCAGAGATTGGATCACAATGAAAGTTTTTATTCATTGAGTGTTCAGAATATATGCTAGGCATGATGCTAAGTGCTTCATGTATTTAATTCCTGAAACAACCCAATAATTGGGTAATAATCTGCATTTTGTACATGTAAATATTAAGGCTTAGCAAGGGTTAAGTAGATTACATAAGGACATAACTAATAAGTGACATCTGAGGTTTAAACACATCCAGTTTATTGGAAATTCTTACTGTTAGTCATTATGTAGCATATGAGCACTGAACCTATTTTTCTTGATTCCAAATGTAACTGATTTGACACTGTACTTCTGCTTTTATTGGACAAAGCTACTTTCATCTCTTGGTTATTCTCTTCTTACGGGGTGCGGAGGGAAATTATAGTAGACTGTAAGTGGAAATGAAAATTTTCGTGATTTACTCTTGGTCCTGGCTCAGAGATGAAGGTGGAATAAACCATTAATCTATTTTCCTGAAGAGCTTATTTTTGGATTTTAAACAATGCGTGTATAGGTCTATTTTTTGATCTCTCATTTCCTCGTTCATTCAATAAAGAGCAAGAACATGGCAGATTTTAAACACCTTCACAAGGAGATACTTGTTTATAATATGTTAAGTTTAATTTGAACTGGTTTGGATTTTCCTAATAAGCATTCCTTGGTTTTCACATCTCTGGAATGGTAAGATAGTTTTTCTGAGGTCTGTGGGCAAAAATTTTTAAGGTTCTTGTGTGTCTTTTATTTCATGTTTACATTTATAACGGGACTGGTTGAATATTGAATGCTAGATTCAAAACTTTTCCCTCTATTTCAGCACTTTCAAGATTTTGTTCTATTCTCCTCCTCCTCTTCATTTTAATCAGGAAAATTATTTACAGAGTGACTGCTTGTGAGCAGGACTAACCCATAGGCAGTGTGCCCTGAGTAGCGCCACTGTCTTCTTGCAGCTAGTGTGTTGATGGGAAGTTGTATGGTATATTGGAGAATGTCCCTCAGTTGGCATTTATCTATTATTTTTCTCATAATTAGACCGGGAATTGTCGGTGTTTGAGAGGAAGATCACACAGGTAAAGTGCCAGTTTCATCATACCATCTCGTGGGTGTATACTATCAATATGACTTGATGTTGACCTTGATCATCTGCTTGAGGTAGAGTTTGTCAAGTTTCTTCAACAACAGCTACTCTTCTTTCCTACTTTTCATACTGTACTCTTTGGAATGAAGTCATGAGATTACTATATAGCCCACACTTAAGGAGTGGAGTGTTACACCTCACCTCTCTTCAGGTGGACTAACTGTAGGTTATATGGATTTCCTACACAGGCATGGGAGACTTGACTCTTCTCTACTTATTTATTTATTCAGTTATTTGCTTATATCAGTATGGACTAAATGGATAGTTTATGGGAATATGTTTTTAATATGGTGGAAATTAATAATCAGCTCCCAGTTGAAGTTTTCTCAGGCTACATTTTTCTTTGAAACAGAAATGGAGATGTTTGTTAAGATCCAGTTGGAGCATGTGTTATCTCAAATTACTCATTAATAGAAAAAAATCTTAGTCATAGCTGGAAATTATGCAATCTGCCAGGGCTCATGTGATAGATACCTGCCTCCACAGTGTTTAAGAGTTCATGTACTCTTCTTGTTTTGATAGACAGATGTTTTCATCACTGCCACTTTCTCCCAAGAGGTGAACAGCAGTCGGTGGACAAAGTTTAGGGAGCCACATTTAGCAACTTCTGTGAATATGCCCAAGAAGATTCTGGCAAAACACAGATTAAAAGTACAGTTGATGTTGTGGATGGCTATAGGTTAACTATTTTTCTACTTTGACATGGATTATTTGTTGCTTTTATGTTTCTAAACTCTCAATTAAAAAGAAGTGTATCCTTAATCTGGCCAACTGAAAATGAACTTGTTCACCTCTTTACCTTGCTTTCAAAAGGACTGCTTACCATGGAAGGGCTCCAGAAGAATCATTTAAAACATCTTTTGTTTTCCTTCTTGGTTCTGCATTTTCTTCCTTAGTAGGGACTTCAGTCATGGCTTCTCTTTATTCTTGACCTGGGTTGTCTGCTGGCACTAATACCTCTATTATTAATGTAGTGTAGTTACTGGCCTTTCTGGTAGTCTTGGTATTGCCAGACTCTCATCAATCTTTTGAATATCTTTTCTTTTTCTTTTTGCACTTCTCTGGTTTTTCAAGTGATGAGTATATGCTCCTTTTCTTGACTGTATATATTGTTACTGAGTTATGAATGTCTGCAGAAATGTTTACTAGAGACCCTGTGACTGTTGAATTACATGTGCCCGAACACACACACACACACATATGTACACACACACACCCCAGAGTACACTTTCTTACAGTGGACTTTGCTGCTGCTTTCTGCATGTGTGGGACACTGGTATCTCCCGTCTCAGACAAATGACTGATGTTCTCTATGATATTGGTGTTAACATCAAAGAATTGAACAAATACAACAGAAATGAGGTTGAAAAATATTCGGTTACTACATTCCTTTAAACATCTTTGATGAATACTCTGCAAAGTAGCCTTTAAAAAATGTAAATTTAAAAAAATGTCCACAAAGGAGAATTTGCTGGTTAGCACAAAACACACTGCAAAATTGCTGCTTTATGGTTATTATAACTGAAGAATATAGAAGATTGACACACATTTTATACACCCTCAGGCAGTGTTTTGGAAAAATATTGTACCTTTTCAAATTGTTATCAATTACCTGTTTTTCTCTATTTCATAATTCTCAGGATTTTTCTAAATACAGCCTTTAAACTTGACTCAAATGGAAATTGTGCGCTTTCCTGTTTATACCCTTCCCCACGTTATTGTAAAAGAGTTTAACAGCAGCCTGATATGTAAGTTTCAGCAAAACTTATACCTGTATAGGTTTTTATTTGACTCAAAAATTAGCTATTTTACCATATAGTCATAAGAATTTGTTCACTTTGATGCCAGAAGTACTGAAGAATTTAGTTACATGGCACTAATCTTGTGAGTTGTATGCCTAATTTCAATTTCTAACCTACTTGAGAGTTTCTTTTAGGTCAGCCTTTGTTGGTCTTCCGTGTAAATACAAGTTGGTACAAATCAATAGAAAGATTTTACCTGCATATGCAAAGTAAATGTGTGACTTTATATAGAGACTGCCAGATTGATGGTGCATCTATCTTTTTATCCATTTGAGCTTGCTGTTTTTTATGTTTGTGTATTGATTGCTCTTGACACTATACATTTCAAAACTTCTTATAACTTGAAAAACACTTCTGTGCTACCACTCAGTTCTGATCAAATCCTTACATTTTGCCACACTCGTTTCTGAATTTTCAATAAAGAAATACGCATTACAGATTAAAGGTTAAAGGCCCCTTTACATGCCCTTCCCCAGTCTCCTCTTCCTCCCACAGAGGTGTCCACTCTGCTGAATTTAGGTTCATCATTGCCAGACAAATGTAGTAGGCTAGTGTTTCACATTTCCAAAATCAGCCTTCTGGCGGACTTGGAAGTACTCTGAGAAAAGAAGACTCGTGACCAAATTCTCCCACAGATTTGTAATAATGTACATATTGAAAGGACTGAAGGCTCTCAGACTGGGAAAGGAACTTACCCATTTTAAAACTCAGCCCTGCTCAACTTCCTTGACTGCCGAACCCCTTCAGCCATGATTCTCTGCACTGTTGTTTCTTGGAACATACATTGTGAAAACACTGCCCTGCCTAGGCAGACCCCCCTTTGCAGAATTAACTTTCCATTTAATCCTGTAGTTTTTCACTGATGTAACTTTCTAGATTGGACAACAAAGATGGCTAATAGTAATCACTCCAAGTTGATGTTGACTGTTGGGTTGTGGTGAAATCATTTTGCATTAAAGGAAGGTAAAATGCTAATAAATTGCATATTCCTTGACCAGAGCACAGATTACTTATGCTTCCTAATTTTTTAAGAAATCCTCTGTCCAACTGGAGTGTCTGGCTGTGGACCATGGGTACTCATATACCCTTTTGTCTTAAACTGATGTTACATTTTATGTTCTTGTGGCTAGAAGTAGCCTGAGTTTGCTGTTAATGTTTAACACATTTTCTTGAGTAACAGTTCTGTTAATATTGTACAAGATGGTACTTGAATTCTTTGTTTGCCTTTTTTCTTCCTGTATTAGAAAACCTTGGTGCTTTGTAAGTTTTGTGTAAAAGAAATTTTCTTAAGATTTGTTCATAAAATGGCCTGATCCAGGAAAAATAAAATGGGAACATGGACACCATTTCTGACCTTCAAATAAAACTTATTATGTATTGATTTTCAGACTGTTCACCGAGCTTTGGGATCCTATGGACTGTCTCAAGACAGGGTTATTTAGCTGTTTGGGGTAACAGGTTCCTTAGGATCTGATGAGGTGGAGGAGGGGTGATCAGGTGGAGGAGGGGTGAGGGCCTGAGAAAAATGCACAGGGCACAAAGTTTACATCCAGTTTCACAGAAGCCAGGGAACCTCCTCCTTTAGGGGAATCGTCAAAAAGCAGACCTTCTGCCCTTACTGGTTCTAGCCTTCACTGCACTACACTTTACGGTTCTGGGATAGGGAATAATGAACAAGAAGGCTTCACCATCTACAAAGCAAGTCTAAATGTCTGTGCACCAAATATCTGATGTTCACCAGATAGCTAATGCCGAATCCATTTATCATGTTATTCTTAGAAGGGTTATTAAAAGGAGTCTCTGCATTTTATTTCTGGAATCTCCTTTTTAACACATTAAGCATTTTTTCATTAGGAAAATTATCTTGTTTGCATTCTGCACCTTGCCATTTTGAACATGGTTACATAGCATATTTTAAACAGAGTTTTCTGTTTTTGTTTTGTGGAGAAAGGTCTTTAAAAGTGCACTCGTGTTTTTTAAGGTTCATTTCTATCTTGACCCAGAAGACTTTTATTCTAAGTATTAACTGTCTTAAAAAATTTTGTTCTAGCACTATGTAACCCTACAAATACTCCCCAATGTTCAGGCCTCATTTTGTTTGGTGACCACATATTTGAGAGGTTGAGCACCAATAGTAGGAACCCAATAAATGTTGGCATCATGCACATTTATTTTGAATTAATGAATGAGTGGAAGTGGAAGAGTACATAAATGATTATGTGAAAGAACGAGTAGAATAAGTGAAATCGTTTACTTCCTGTTTGCTGTACATTTTAATGCTATTGGTCGCTTTCTGCAAATAATTATTACAAAGTAGTAAGTCGAACATTTCTGGCATATTAGACACAGGTTAATCTACAAAGCAGCGTCACCTGTCTCCGGGAGATGCTAATTCTGTCCCTGGTCATTGAGCTGGGACCCTGAGGGAATGTTTAGCTGGATAGCTAACTAAGAAATGATGCAAACTCACTGTTCTCAATGCTTAATATCTAAAAATAACTCAGTATGATTAATTTGGAATAGCTTTTGGTGGAGTTAGGTTATGGTTGTCACCTTCATTCTGAACAAGACTCTGGTCTTCAGAATCAATGTGTTTACTTATTAGTCAAAAGAATTATGTATTTATCCCTAAATTGTTTTATTGTATAGTTCTGAGAGGTGGAAAGGAGTGCAGAAGTTGTCATATAAAAGCTCTTCAGTTACAGTTGAGAAAGTGAAAGTTGATTTGTAATTGGAACAAAAGGGACTATCCACTTCATCTGGATGTTATATTTAGTGAGGTGAAGACAGGATTGGATGAGGAGGAAGAAAGTCCGGGCCCCTCCCCACTGCCTTAACCCTTTCAGGCTTCCGAGTTCTCATCTGCGGAGTTAGAGGGCTGGATGGTTTTGCAGGTCTTCTCAAGCTCTGGTATCATTGAAAGATCATTTTTTGTTGTTGCTGTTCATTGTACAACTGAGATAAATAAAAATAAGATTGTGGAAATTTAAAGGGATACTTTCTGTAAGGCCAGTTATTGTCCAGTAGGTTTTTGTGTGTGTGTGTGTGTGCGATGATGGAAATATTCTATGTCTCTCCTTTCTAATATTCTAGCCACCAGTCACACGTGACTATTGGGCACTTGAAATGTCACTAGTATGACTGAGAAACTAAAATTGTAACTCAAACAAATTTAAACAGCCACATGTGGCTAATAGGTGCCATATGGGACAGTGCAGTTTAAATTCTTCAGTATTTGTGTTCAGAGGGAATTCCACACAGATTTATAACAGTCTTTTTCTTCACATAGCGCTCTACAACTGGAATGTCTTAATTTTAGAATGTTGCAATTGTACCTCCAAGTCTTACTGCTGAATCTTTCATGTACCCTTTATCACTGGCTTCTTTAAGCTCTGCCATCCTACTGAGGATTCGGCATGTCCACCACAGTCTACCTATAGACTCCTGTCAGTCCCCTGCAGGGCCACACTTTGTGTCTGTAGTGGACTTTGTAGTGTCTGGAGCAGATTTGGTGCTGTTCAGAATTTTGTCTTCCTTTTTTTGTTGTTGTTAGGGACTTGATTCTGAGAAGTTTAATTACTTGAAAAAATGCTTGGTCTTTCATCAGCAAGAAATTTTCAGTACTAAAATCTTTAGCTTTTAGGGAGATGTTTTTAGTACTATAACGTCTAGTCACTAGGCTACAAAAACTCTTGTTACCTGGGTGAATTTTCCATTAAGTCTGTATTAATTCTTTCAGTATTACAAACACTACATTCTTGGAATTTTCACATTTGGGGAATCACAAAGAGCCTAGAATAATGGTATCCTGAAATTCTGTACCTCAGAAATGAAATGATCCAATTTAGTGTAGAGGCATTCTTTAGGCTTAATGTTTGAAATGAATAAACCATGTGTTTGGTATTTAATCATTTTTCTATGAAATAATGATTTAGATAAGATTAAGTTTTTATGTGCGCTTTGCCTCTTCACAAAACCCACAATATCCTGAAACTTAATGCATGCATACCATGTCTGAGAGCTATCAGTGAAAAGCTGCATCCCTTCTGAGTGTCTGAGCCTCATCTTCCTGGGACCACAGGCACTGGTTTGTTCTATTGGCAAATGAAAACACTAATTGGTATCAGTCATTCACTTGAGTTTTGAATAGAGGGACACCAAAAGTAGTTGCCATTAAATAAAGTAATAAAAGCACATGTTAAGAAGTGTTTGACCAGCCTGTGCAACACAGGGAGACTCCATCTCTACAAAAAATAAAAAAATTAACTGGACGTGATAGTGCATGCCTGTAGTCCCAACTACTGGGGAGGCTGAGGTAAGAGGATCGTTTGAGCCCAGGAGATGAAGGCTGCAATCAGCTCACTGCAGCCTCCGCCTCCTGTGCTCAACTTCCCATTCCACTCTAGCCCCAGCCATAGAGTGTGACCCTGTCTCAAAAAAAAAAAGTTAAAGAGTATAGAAGAGTAAATGCCACTCTTGTTCCCATACCATTTCTTCTCCCTAAAAAACTGTTACTAGCTTAAGTATTATTTTATACAAATAGAACCATATTAAACCTTGCTTTTCCACTTACATTTTTTAAAAGGCTTATTGGGGGTGTGTGTGTGTGTGTGTGTGTGCGTGTCTGTGTGTGTGGTATCTTGTTTATATGTATTTTGTTTTATTTTTGAGACAAGATCTCCATCACCCAGGCTGGAATGTGATGGCAAAATCACAACTCACTGCAGCCTTGACCTCCCAGGCTCAAGCAGTCCTCCCACATCAGCCTCCTGAGAAGCTGGGAGCATGGGTATGCACCACCATATTTGGCTAATTTTTAAGTTTTTCTTGTAGAGACAGGGTCTCACTATGTTGCCCAGGCTGGTCTCTACCTCCTGGGCTCAAAGAATTCTCCAGCCTCAGCCTCCCAAAGTACTGGGATTGTAGGTGTGAGCCACCATGCCTGGCCCTGAGGTATAATATAAATAAGGTAACATTTACCCTTTCTGGGTCTACAATCCTATAAAATTTGACAAATAAATACATTATAATGTACATATAGAACATTTCCAAAACCCCCAAAAAGGTCCTTATTTCTGCCTCAGTTTTATGAGCTGGATTGTATTCAATTATATATCTTTACCTTAATTTTCTTAAATAACTTCTCATTGATTCATGTTTAGGTTATTTCCAGTTTTGTCAATTCAAACAAGGTGCAGTAAATATCTTTGTACATAAATCTTGATGTGCTTTTGCAGTGACAGGGTAAATTCCTAGTAGTGGATTGATAGAATCAATGGTTATATGCCTTTAAGATTGTGATAGATATGGCCATATGGCCTCACCCAAAAGTTGTCCTAATTTACTTCCCAACCAATTACAGATGAGAGTGCCTATTCCTGTCTCTCTTGTTAACATTGAGTGCCACCAACTTTAATTTTTGCTTTTCATTATTTTTTTGTTTTTGAGGCAGGGTCTTGCTCTGTTGCCCAGGCTGGAGTGCAGTGGCGTGATCTTGGCTCACTGCAACCTCTGCCTCCCTGGGCTCAGGTGACCCTCCACCTTTGCCTTCTGAGCAACTGGGACTACAGGCATGCACCACCATGCTCAGCTAATTTTTGTATTTTTTGTAAAAATGGGGTTTCACTATGTTTCCCAGGCTGGTCTCAAACTCCTGGACTCAAGCAATCCACCCGCCTCGGCCTCCCAAAGTGCTGGGATTACAGGCATGCGCCACTGTGCCTGATCAATTTTTGTTAATTTGATGGGAAAATATTACCTAGCAAAGTAACTTGCATTCAGTGGTGGTTTTTTTTTCTTCATATTAAAAACATATCTAAACAAACAACAAAAAATCAGAGTTCACACATGAAATATAATCCATGTTGTTTATTCTTAAAACTACAATATTATACTAGAGGAAATGTGGATAGAAGTTCATCTTTGTTTCCATTATTCTCAATGTGATTTTCATATTCTACCTATCCGTATCTGCATTTTGGTAACCATACCAAAATGTACAAGTATACATATGTTAGGATGATTATAAAAATGTGTATTTATATGTATAGTTTGTATGTGTGTTGTTTTGCTTGCTTTTTAGTTCACATTATTTCATGAACTTTTTTGTTTCAAAAATCCTCATTTTAATAGTTTTTGGCTGTGGCAAAGTTTGTTTAATAATTCCACTTCTAAACTTTGTTTCCATTTTTTTGCTATTATTAATAAGACTTCAAGTGCCACCTTTTACATATCAAAGGTTTTTTAAAATCCAGTTAAATTATTAGGATGAATTTCTACTGGTCTTATTCCTCTGGATCTAAATATATCAACATTGACGTGAGGGTAAAATTTTTTTTTTTTTTTGAGACGGAGTCTCGCTCTGTCACCCAGGCTGGAGTGCAGTGGCCGGATCTCAGCTCACTGCAAGCTCTGCCTCCCGGGTTCACGCCATTCTCCTGCCTCAGCCTCCCGAGTAGCTGGGACTACAGGCGCCTGCCACCTCGCCCGGCTAAGTTTTTGTATTTTTAGTAGAGACGGGGTTTCACTGTGTTACCCAGGATGGTCTCGATCTCCTGACCTCGTGATCCGCCCGTCTCGGCCTCCCAAAGTGCTGGGATTACAGGCTTGAGCCACCGCGCCCGGCCAAGGGTAAAATTTTATCATTTGAAATTTTTTTTTCATTTCACTAAAAATTCAGTCACTTCTTCCTGAAGAATGTTTTAATGTAAAAGAGAAAAATAAATAGATTAAGCTGGAATAGAAGAAAATTGATACTCAATCTATTTATTTTTCTCTTTTACATTAAAACATTCTTTTAATGATATATGCTGCTTATAAAGATTTCCCACCCACTTTCCAGAGGTAATCCACTGTTATGTAGTTCAGTAAATTTTTTTCAGTTGAATTTTCTCAATAGGTCATTAATGTGTTTCAGAGTTGAAAAATTACAAAACAGTGTGTAGTGAAAAATCTCCTTTCCCTTGTGTCCCAGTCTACCTAGTTCTTGGAGCCAGTTGATGTTATCAGATTCTTTTGTATTTTCAGACACACATGGTATGCATTTTTGAGCAAAGGGGTGTGGGTGTGTATCCCTCTGTTTTTAAGTTATAAATGTTAGCATGCTACACATACTTTTTTCATATATTTTCTTAAGTAACTTTATTTCATTTATTTGTATTTAATTTTGAAAAATTAGATACTACATGAACGTGGTTCAAAAGTAAAATGATTTAAAGGCTGAAAAATGAATAGTCGACTGGGCGCGGTGGCTCACGTCTGTAATCCCAACACTTTGGGAGGCCTAGGTGGGCCGATCACGAAGCCAGGAGATGGAGACCGTCTGGCTAACACGGTGAAGCCCCGTCTCTACTAAAAATACAAAAAATTAGCCGAGTGAGGTGGCGGGCGCCTGTAGTCCCAGCTACTCGGGAGGCTGAGGCAGGAGAATGGCGTGAACCCGGGAGGCGGAGCTTGCAGTGAGCCGAGATCAGGCCACTGCACTCCAGCCTGGGCAACAGAGCGAGACTCCGTCTCAAAAAAAGAGAATAGTCTCTCCCTGTTCCAATTCACTGTCTGCTAGGTACCATTCTGCACTGAGTATGTATAGAGAAGCAAATAGGAAGTGACACAGTTTTGTTTTTTCTGCTCTTGTAATTCTTACATTAACCTTTTCGTATCTAAGAAAGCAGTATCACATAGTCCTTAAGAGCAGAGGCTCTGGGGCCTCCCTGCATCCAGATCTCTGCACTGCCCCATATCATCAGTGTGGTCCCAAGCAAGTTCTTTAATCTGTCTGCGCTTTACAGTCTTCAGATGTAAAATGAGTCACTACACAGACTTCGCTTAGAATAACACTACACTTAAGTATATGGGCTTGCTAGTATTGTTTGTTTTATTAAGAAGAGCGATGAATAAAATTATATCCAAGAATCAGGACCAGTTTGATTTATATTTGTGATGTGTATGAACATGGGTAAATTCATGAGATTCCTCACTTGCTTAAATTTTAATAAATTTTAGAGAACATTAGAAAACAAAATTAAAGCAGCTGAAATTTATTTTGTGGTTCCTTTTTGGGTTCATAGTTTTTTGTTTTTACGTATGCTTCTTTAAACATATCTTAAAACTAAACAGACATACGTTCTTTATGTAATAAACGTGTCCCAGAGAAGATGAGGGTAGAGATGGCTCTTAAGAATATGAACTTTTCGTATAGTGCGTTGTAATTTGAAACTGCTTTCCCAGGCATTTCCTATAATCCCAAATTTGATTGATTAATGCGTACATAGCTATACATAATACTTATTTTTGAGTGACAATAGCCCATAGAGTTTTAAAATTCCCTGGCCATACCTTTTCAGGGGCAAATCATTAATTAACATTTCTTAAGGCAAACAAGGGACAAGGGAGACTGAAGTGTATTTATATTTCAATTATTCCATCTTCAGTTATTTTTCTTTTTAAAAGACAAAGCAACAGCAAAACCCCTCTTCCCCTTTCCCATCCTCAGATCCCAGTTACAAAATATGTTCATTGTAGAAAATATAAAAATATAGAATAAACATGGGGAGAGAGAGTCAATACCACCTTCCAGCTTAATATTATTTCTGTTAACAATTTGGTGTCTAGACTCCTGGCTTTTTTCTTTTATTTAGATAAGCTCACACAGTCACTCATGTTATTGACTGTTGGCCTTTTACAGTGATGGTATACACTGGTGTATTTTTTTTATTAATAAATTTCAAACATTTTAATCATGCCATTAAATCATCTATAGGGTTGTTTATAATAGGTGCATCACATTCCTTTAAGTACATATGCCACACTGCAATTTATTTTGTAATATATTTGTGTTCTATTAAAAATAAATTGAATCAGTAAATGTCCTTGCAGACAAATCCTTTTGCACATCCATTATTTCCTCATGATAAAAATCTAAGACATGAGATTATTGGGTTGTAGGAGATGCACTTTCTCATACTTTTGATACACACGGCCAAACTCTTCTCCAGATTGTTTGTTACCTCCCCACATGCTTGCCAGTATGGGGTATTGTGTTGGGAGAAACCTATGTCCATTTGAGACCCAAATGTCTCCCCTTATGAATGGGTACCAATCACTTTCGGTGCCTCTAACCCATTTCTTCTTTCCCACTTCACTTCCCTTTGTCTCTATTCTTCCGTATCCTTCCTTGTTTCCACCTCAGAACTTCACAGAAGCTGGATTTGATCCAGGGCAGAGAAGGAAGCTCTGAATGTTCTTCCTCACTCCTCACCTGCTTGTTAGTTCATTCGTTATGTAAAATATTCTTGGGGCTTTGTACAGCATCCAGTTCGTCAAAAATCATACCCATCTTTTTCAAATTTGCAAACTGACTTTCACGTTTGTGACTTTTAGTAAGTTAATCTATTACACTTGTGAAGTGACCTTATGCTCTAGCACGGTGGTTACTGAAGTAACCATCCCTGGAATCCCACGGACCAGGCTCAGAGACTCGCTCCTGTTCTTGCTGACTGACTTTGGGATCTAGGATGTGTTATTTAACCCCTCCAGCCCTTCTATTTCTTCACTTGTAAAATGGAGATAATGCTAATACTTTCCTCAGGATTTTGTGAAGATTTAAAAAGGTGATGCTTACATGTGCTCATTATACTGCCTAAAATATAGCAAGCCTGCAGTAGGATAGCTGTTATTATTACCTCGTCTAACTGTCACAACATGTGTGAATCAAGCAAAGAGTGTATTTCTCCTGCATTTCAGTAAACAGGAGCTGAAAGCTGGCTTTTCCTGTCATTCCATCTAGAAAGTGGTGTCCTAAATTACTAAATGGTGGTCCCAAAGTCCTAAATTCAGGTTGAATCAAGTTCGTCTGTAAGAACTATCACCAAGTGGGACAACTGAAGTGAGTGACAGAGATTGTGCCCTGGAATCAGGGTAATCGGGAACAACATGAGATGCTTCAAAAGCTTTACATAATGGGGTCTTGAGAGGTCAGCCTCCAAAAGCCTCGACTGACCTCCCGGCAAGTAGGTGGGAAGATGCACTTGGCTCCAGGAGAAGAGGACTGGCTCCTGCGTGTCTTGACATAGGAGGAGAGGATACTGTATCTGAAAAATTTCCAGACACAGGCCAAAGAGTCTTCACAAAAAAAGTTTTCAGTTGACTGAGCACCGAGAGCAAAACATTTACTAGGTTTCTCTACTTTGGTTTAAATTGCTTTACATGCATATAACTAATTAGGTTTTAATCCTAACTTGTTTCCGACAGGGCATGGTGCTGATGTGAAATGTGTAGACTGGCATCCAACCAAAGGGTTAGTTGTTTCAGGAAGTAAAGATAGTCAACAGCCAATCAAGTTCTGGGATCCCAAGACTGGGCAGAGTCTTGCAACACTGTAAGTGATAGGAGCCCCACTTTGGCCTCTGAACAAAGGGGAGCAAAGCAGTGTATCCTTTAACTTTTAGC
Source organism: Macaca fascicularis (assembly GCF_037993035.2). Taxonomy (NCBI): domain Eukaryota; kingdom Metazoa; phylum Chordata; class Mammalia; order Primates; family Cercopithecidae; genus Macaca; species Macaca fascicularis. Next base: position 3,809,440 of record NC_088386.1, read on the forward strand.
TTTGTTTTCTCTTCTGTATTTCTGGAAAAGTCATTTAGGCAACAGATGGACTTGGATCTATAGACTTCTTATTAAGTATGATTCATCTCTGAACTCTTAATGAAGTAAGGCTTGTTTCTGTCCTGCCATGTAGACCTAAGTTTAATTTGGTTGTTACATGGGGGTGGGGAGGAGGATGAGGAGGGAGGTGGTTACTATTCTAGCCTATTGTCTGTCATCAGAATACCTTGTGGCACTGTGAGGAGTTGATGCGTGTGCCCCTTACTAGACACGGCCCAGCCTTCTCCATCTCACATCATCTATTTCGAGAGGGTTTTCCTCTGGTTTTGAACCAGTTCTCATTTTTTGTCTGATGTGCTTACTTATGTAAGCTATGTAATCTAGCTTTCTCTTTCAGTTATTTGTGAACATTCACAACTACATGCATATGTTAACGTTTTTTTGACGAAGCATCCATTTCCTGGTCTTTCCCACTGGGAAGAGGACCATATTCAAAGTGAATTGGTTGGAGCAAGGCTGCTTTGTTGTACAACCCCAATGGCCATGCCAACCTGGAATGCCTTGTGAATTTTCCCTTGGATATGTCCATTGTGCAGGCCAAGGGTTGTTGCATTGTCTTTAGTTCAAATTAAGTTTCAAACTTTCCAGTCCATTTTTATGCTTTGTCTTAATTAGAGAAACTTTATGGAATTTTTGAAATGTAATGAGCTTTATTGAATATTAATTTCTGTGTTCATGTGCTTCCCCTTCATGGATAAATTTTACTGTTCAGTGGAAGCTCTGCTGCTATATTATTATTATTATTATTATTATTATTATTATTATTTTGAGACAGAGTCTCACTCTGTCACCCAGACTAGAGTGCATCGGTGCAGTCTTGGCTCACTGCAACCTCTACCTCCTGGGTTCAAGCGATTCTCCTGCCTCAGCCTCCTGAGTAGCTAGGATTACAGGCATGCGCCATCACGCCTGGCAAATTTTTGTATTTTTAGTAGAGTCTGGGTTTCACCATGTTGGCCAGGGTGGTCTCAAACTCCTGACCTCAGGTGATCCACCTGCCTCGGCCTCCCAAAGTGTTGGGATTACAGGCGTGAGCCACCACACCCAGCCTCTGCTGCTGTTTTAACTGGTTGATGAGAGCTGTCTATGTCTGGGCAGTGCATATTATTTCTGTCCTTGACCTGTTTCTTTTCAGTGTGTTTAAAACTGTGATCCTTTAATGTTACAGGCTTTATTGCTTCTAGGCCGAACCTCTTTGCCATCTTGATCCATTCGCTTTTCATCAAAAATGGTCATTATATTTATACTTGTTTTGAATTCTGACTTTTTTTTTTTTCTTTGTTTCTAGTCATGCCCATAAAAACACAGTAATGGAAGTGAAATTAAACCTTAATGGCAATTGGCTACTCACAGCATCACGTGATCATCTCTGTAAACTTTTTGATATCAGAAACCTAAAAGAAGAGCTTCAAGTCTTCCGAGGTCATAAGAAAGAAGCCACAGGTCAGTGGCTGTGAGACGCTTCTCTTTGACAAGGGCACCTGTGGCATTCTCCAATCCTGACCGCTGTGTCTTTTCCCCTGTGTGTGTTCTGCAGCTGTGGCCTGGCATCCTGTTCATGAAGGGCTGTTTGCCAGTGGAGGCTCTGACGGCTCTTTGTTATTCTGGCATGTTGGGTATGTAAGATTTAGTATGTGAAAAAGTCGTGTATTTTGTGAAGAGAGCACCTGAATGTGTGCAGACATGATAGTTTTGTAACTTTTTTGAGTGTTCATATATCCTATATCAGAGACTGCTTGCAGTTTTCGATTCTAAATCCAGCCTGGAATAGAAAATGTACCTCTGTTTGTGGATATGGAAGTCATTAAGGAGGAATAAAATAGATTTCCTAGTTTCTAAATGCTTGCAGCCTTTTCCCCTATGAAGTGCTCTTTGGATGAAAGGGTAAATGTCCTTTGGCAATGACAAGCCAGTACCCCTGAGACATGTGGAATTCACCAGAGTCCAAGTCCAGGCTTTGGTAGCTTCGTTTTAAGGGTAACAGAAAATGTCTTTTTCGAGGGGGAGGGAGGAGCTGGGTAACTTTTGTGAAAAAGTCTTCTCTCTTTGGTGCTGTTGCAGGGTAGAGAAGGAAGTGGGTGGGATGGAGATGGCCCACGAAGGGATGATCTGGAGTCTGGCCTGGCATCCTCTTGGGCATATTCTCTGCTCAGGCTCAAATGACCATACTAGGTAAGCTTTATATTGAAATAGCAAAGCTTTATATGGAGCAACAGGAAATAAATATTGTATGGGTTTATTTTTATTGGTTGATTGATATATTAATTTATATTCCAACTTATTCTTGGGAACATTTTTGTAGTGGTTTACCAACACTTATATTGCAATAAAGAGATTGGGTATTGAATATGGTTTTGGCTATTCAAATTTTGTTTTGCCTTCTGACTTAAAACAAAAGTTTTCCTTTTTTTTTTTTTTTTTCTTTGAGACAGGGTCTCTGCCCAGGCTGGCATGCAATGGTGCGGTCTCAGCTCACTGTAGCCTCAACCTCCCTGGGCTCAGGTGATCCTCCTACCTCAGCCTCCTGAGTAGCTGGGACTATAGGCGCACACCACCACACCTGGCTAATTTTTGCATTTTTTGTAGAGATGGGGTTTCACCGTGTTGCCCAGGCTGATGTCGAACTCCTGGGCTTAAGCAATCCTCCTGCCTCAGCCTCCCAAGGTGCTGGGATTACAGGCGTGAGCCACCTTGCCCGGCCCCACATTTTACTCTTATTTTTATTATTATTTTAAGAGACAAAGTCTTATTCTGTCACCCAGACTGGAGTGCTGTGGTGAGATCACACAGCTCATTGCAGCCTCAAACTCCTGGGCTCAAGCCATCTTCCCGCCTTAGCCTCCTGAGGAGCTGAGACTACAGGTGTGTGCCACCACACCCAGCTAACTTTTTGATTTTTATTTTGTAGAGACAGGGTTTTGCTATATTGCCCAGGCTAGTCTTGGACTCCTGGACTTAATCCTCCTGCCACAACCTCCCAAAGTGCTGGGATTACAGATGTGAGCCAAAGTGTATGACCTCACATTTTAAATTTGTAGAAGAAACAAATTGTAAAAACTTGTTGTGTTTACCAAGGGTCTGCCTAGTACTGTTAAGTGCCAGAAAAATACTGAAACCATGCTTCTCTTCTCCTTTAATTATTTTTACAGCAAATTCTGGACTCGAAACCGACCAGGTGATAAAATGCGAGATCGATATAATCTAAACCTTTTACCTGGAATGTCTGAAGATGGAGTAGAATATGGTGAGACTCTTGCACATCTGTCCTTCTTTGAAATCTGGTATTCTGTTATAGAAGTGTTAGATGTTGGGAAGATTATACAAAATGAATTTTAATTTTATAGTAGATTTATTTATAAATCATCAGTGACATTCATTTTTATAAAGCATTAATTTTATCAGTCACTACTTTTACAAATTCTCTATTGACAATGGTGTATTACTATTTATAGATGACCTTGAACCTAATAGCCTGGCAGTAATTCCAGGAATGGGAATACCAGAACAACTAAAATTAGCTATGGAACAAGAACAGATGGGTAAGAGAAGTTACACAGATACATTTTATTTTTATAAATTTTTTTCTTGACCTGTTTATCTTCCTGATAAATATATTGAAATACCAAAATGATTTATGTTGAGAAATGTTGATAAAAATTATACAAACGGCATACTACTTAAAATCTGTTCTTCCAATAATGTGTTCATTGATCAAGTGGCCAATTTCTTTTATTTAAGAGGCAAGGGTGGGGGGAGGGATTGCATTGGGAGTTATACCTGATGTAAATGACGAGTTGATGGGTGCAGCACGCCAACATGGCACAAGTATACATATGTAACAAACCTGCACGTTACGCACATGTACCCTAGAACTTAAAGTATAATAATAATTAAACAAACAACAAAAAAAAAGAGGCAAACCACTTTTCTTTATGGTTACAGGGAAAGATGAATCAAATGAAATTGAAATGACAATTCCAGGTTTAGACTGGGGGATGGAGGAAGTGATGCAAAAGGATCAGAAAAAAGTACCTCAGAAGAAAGTTCCTTATGCCAAACCCATTCCTGCTCAGTTCCAGCAGGTAAGTAAAAGTGATTCCACCTCATCCACGCAGAGAGGTTTTGGTTGGTTAGTTTGACATTTCTCTTGGATTATCTCACCGTTGAAGGTGTTTCTATACTGGAGCATTTTTCCCATATTCATGCACTGTTAGACATGGTTCTCATCTACTGCTTTGCAGTTGTATTGAGTTTGTTATCAGTCTTCTCTGTTCTGTCCTCACCTGCTTATTATCATCCATGCTATGAGAGGAAATAGAAGAAAGGCACGGAGCAGAGGGAGTATGGGAGCATGCTGATTCTCTTCTCCATTGTTTATCTATCTTCTGCTTTAATTGTCCCCTCAACACAAAGGGCATGTACCCTGTGAAAAGGCTGGCAAGCTTTGCATTCTTAATAACATGCAGTATCTTGCAGCTTTTATCACCATAGTAATTTCTACCTAGTAATATGTCAGTAAGAATTAGCATGAGCCATGTACTTGAGTCATGGAGAAAAGGTATAAAGAAAGACGGTTCGGAGGTTAGATTGAGCAAATGACATTGTAGAGTGGTTTTCTCATTTTATCATTGTAATTTTCATACTTAGGGTGTATTTTAGTATTCTCTTCTTTCCCAAGGCTTGGATGCAAAATAAAGTTCCAATTCCTGCTCCAAATGAGGTGCTGAATGACAGAAAAGAAGACATTAAATTGGAAGAGAAGAAGAAAACACAAGCAGAAATTGAGCAAGAGATGGCTACATTACAGTATACTAACCCACAGCTTCTGGAGGTGTGTGGAGCTCTTTAGGGGGAAATCGAGGATGAGCTAAGAGGGTTACAGTATACTAACCCACAGCTTCTGGAGGTGTGTGGAGCTCTTTAGGGGGAAATCGAGGATGAGCTAAGAGGGTTACAGTATACTAACCCACAGCTTCTGGAGGTGTGTGGAGCTCTTTAGGGGGAATCGAGGATGAGCTAAGAGGGTTACAGTATACTAACCCACAGCTTCTGGAGGTGTGTGGAGCTCTTTAGGGGGGAATCGAGGATGAGCTAAGACGGTAGTGGTGCCATTTTTATTGATATGCTCTTAAGGAAAAGGGAGGGGACTCTCCGATGGTCTGACAAGCACCGCCATTTCCTCTTGCTATGCTAGAAGACTAGTTTCCAAGAGAATCCTGTTTCATAAAATTTTAAAAAATGTGTTATTTATGTATTTTGTTTTATTTATTTTATTTTATTTTAGAGACAGAGTCATGCCCTGTCACCCAGGCTGGAATGCAGTGGTGCGATCATGGCTCGCTACAACCTTTGCCTCTCAGGCTCAAGTGCTCCTCCCACATTAAGCCTCTTGAGTGGCAGAGACTACATACACGCACCATCACGTCCGAGTAACTTTTTTTTTTAAAGTGACTCCTTGAGTCATATCTTGGACTTTTAAAACCCAGTTAGGGTCAGGCGTGGTGGCTCACACCTGTAATCCCAGCACTTTAGGAGGTCGAGGCAGGCAGATCACCTGAGATCAGGAGTTCGAGACCAGCCTGGTCAACCTGGTGAAACCCCACCTCTACTGAAAATAAAAAAATTATCCGGGCATGGTGGTTGCATGCCTGTAGTCCCAGTGACCATGGGAGGCTGAGGCAGGAGAATCACTTGAACTCCAGAGGCAAAGGTTGCAGTGAGCTGAGATCTCACCACTGCACTCCAGCCTGCACCACAAAGTGAGACTCTGCCTCAAAAACAACAATAACAACAACAAAAACGGAATTAGTGGGGCAGTGAGTAGATCTAAGTTAAATATACATTTTAAATTGAAAAGATAAAGCCAACATAGTTTTAATTTGAATTCACCTATTTATGAAAGACTTTTTCTTTTTTGTCAGCTCATATAGCAGGTAGCTTGTTCTTATTTTTCCTACCTGTGTTAGCTACCAAGAATGATGAAAGTGGTGAATTATTGGGCTTTCCCTGATCAAGATGGACATAAATAATCCTGACTAGGCCAGGCACAGTGGCTCATGCCTGTAATCCCAGAACTTTGGGAGGTGAGGCAGGAGGATCAGTTGAACCCAGGAGTTTGAGATCAGCCTGGGCAATACAGCAAGACCCTATCTCTACTACTACTACTACTACTACTACTACTACTACTACTACTACTAATAATAATAATAATAATTAGCTGGGTGCGGTGGCACGTGCCTGTAGTCCCAGCTACTCCGGAGGCTGAGGTGGGAGGATCGCTTGAGTCCAGGAGGGTGAGGCTGTAGTGAACCATGATTGCACCACTACACTCCAGCTTGGGGGACAGAAAAAAAAAATAAGGAAAAAAAAATCCTTACTGCTGTGTCCCAGGACTTAAAAAGAATGAGAAAGAACCTAAAACTCCTTACAGTGCTTGAGTGTTGCATGGACCCTAATTACCACTGGAGAATGAAGAGTTTGAGCAGTTTTTATGTTTATTTTAAGAGTCCCCTAATGGAATACATGACAGCAATATTGTCATTTTCAAGGGTTATGGCCTATTTATTCAACATGCTTTTTTCTTTCTTTCTTTCCAGCAACTTAAAATTGAAAGACTTGCACAGAAACAAGTTGAGCAAATTCAGCCTCCTCCCTCATCTGGCACCCCTCTCCTTGGACCCCAGCCTTTTCCAGGACAAGGTCCAATGTCTCAGATTCCTCAAGGTTTTCAACAGCCCCATCCATCTCAGCAGATGCCAATGAACATGGCTCAAATGGGGCCTCCAGGTCCACAGGGACAGTTTAGGCCTCCTGGACCCCAGGGACAAATGGGACCACAAGGTCCTCCACTGCATCAGGGAGGTGGGGGGCCACAAGGATTCATGGGACCACAGGGACCCCAGGGCCCGCCCCAGGGGTTGCCACGGCCTCAGGACATGCATGGGCCCCAAGGAATGCAGAGGCATCCTGGACCTCATGGCCCTTTGGGACCTCAAGGGCCACCTGGACCACAAGGTAGTTCTGGTCCTCAAGGTCATATGGGTCCTCAGGGTCCACCTGGCCCACAGGGTCACATAGGCCCCCAAGGTCCGCCTGGCCCTCAGGGTCACTTGGGCCCACAGGGGCCTCCGGGTACTCAAGGTATGCAGGGACCACCTGGTCCCAGAGGAATGCAAGGACCTCCTCATCCTCATGGGATCCAAGGCGGGCCAGGGTCTCAAGGGATCCAAGGTCCTGTGTCTCAGGGACCTCTGATGGGATTGAATCCAAGAGGAATGCAGGGGCCTCCAGGCCCCCGGGAGAACCAGGGTCCTGCTCCCCAAGGGATGATGATGGGCCACCCGCCTCAAGAGATGAGAGGACCTCACCCTCCGAGTGGACTGCTGGGACACGGCCCTCAGGAAATGAGAGGTCCTCAGGAGATCCGAGGCATGCAGGGGCCTCCGCCCCAAGGATCAATGCTGGGACCTCCCCAGGAACTGCGAGGGCCTCCAGGCTCACAAAGTCAGCAGGGGCCACCCCAGGGCTCTTTAGGACCTCCACCCCAGGGTGGCATGCAAGGACCCCCCGGACCTCAGGGACAGCAGAACCCAGCAAGAGGGCCACATCCATCTCAAGGGCCTATACCATTCCAGCAACAGAAAACGCCTCTGCTAGGTGATGGGCCCCGGGCCCCCTTCAACCAGGTATTACTCATTTCCAACTTACAGGCACTACCGCACTGGGAAAATACGCTCCGCACAGAAGCCATACTGCTGAGTAGAGTGGAAAAGGGTCACAGCTGGATATAAATACTTACCAAGTAGTGGCAGTAGCGTAAGATACTAGCATCCTGGCTGAAGAAGGAAATCATAAGAATGATGAGTTAGGTTATACTCCCATTAAGTCCATCTCAGTATTCATTTTTACTTCTCACCTTTTTTCTTTTTTTTAGTAATAGGGTTTCTTCCAGAAAAGGTCAACTCTCATTTGAGTACAGTTGATAATTGTCCCAGGGCTCCAGGAGAGCTGTGACCCTGAGGAGGAAGCATGTTTTACATGGTGGTCGGCTCTGAGGCTGTCATGCCTCCTTTTCCGGGCCCTTTACATTGCAGCCTGGTGTTCCATGGGCCTGCCAGCCACTCAGTCACCAACTCTGCTTTGAAGAGATAGGATGGAACATTTAACCATGAGTATACTATAGACTGTATACCTCACTCTGTTTATTACAGTGAATAGAAATAAACGAGACCTGTGATTCCAGAATTGAGCTGAGCATTCTGGAAATGGTGACCCTTTGGATGAAACTCTGCTCAAGTTGTTTTCAGCTCACATATAACAGTATTTGCAGGAAGGAGCATTTCTGTAGAAATTCTCCTTTTTTGAGGACTCTGTTTTTGTTAGCCAATTTTTATTGCTCATTTGCTGAGCTTGTGCTTGAGAGATACTGTGAAGTTCAGGTTGCTTGGGGGAGTGAATTACAAAAAGAATTGCGTAAGCATAAATAGATGTAATACTGCTCAGCTATGTGCATTTTATGCTTTTCTCAAGTTCTTAGTCTGGAGGCATTATTTGGGTATGAATAACTGAGTTGTGTCCCTGAAAACTCACTTTTGGTCCATTGTGGACCAGAAGTGAGTGAGTAAGCGAATGTTGACTCCCTGAGCCACTTGGAGAAAGGGGATGCTACGGATGTAGAAAGCACAATCTGTTTTGGTTTTTCAAATACCACCAGGAATCCCTAATGTAAAGATGACCATTGGGTTCCTTGAACTCAACTAACTAGCTAAAACAAATTATCTACTATTCTAAAGTAGATCTTCCAGAACCTAAAAGTGTCATAGCAATGGGGAATCTGATGGCATCTGAGTTATTTCCAGATTTTTATTCAGCACTTCTCAGAAGTTAGGATGAATTAAATAGAGGATTGCCATTCTAAATTGCCCTAAATCTTGAAGTATTATATATTTTATTAATTTACTGCTCAGTTGTATGTGTGTGTAATATTTATTATCAGCTGTTTTCCTAACTTTCTGGTAGTAAATTAACAGTTTTCATTTTGGAGGATTAAAAAAATGTGAAGTTTAGCTACTGTGTTATAACTGAAACATGTCAGAGTCACAAGGACAGGCCTGAGTTTCTGGGACAATTCAATGAGATTTTTTATTGTACCGTGTAGTAAAAGATTTTATACATGGAAAGCATGATTCTGAAATTTTAATTGACCTATAGAAATACTGGTAGAATGAGTCTGAAGATCTGATACTTTGTAGTGCATTTCAGATCTCAGAAGTTGCCTGATGAACATTTGTGCTCTTTTTCCTTATATGCTGAAATATAACTTGCTTCACATTAACCAGACCAGTTACTTAAACCAGTTGTTTTAATTGGTTTAATTTAGTGTTACTGTGTTAGGATTTCTGACATTCCATTAATGCTCTTTTTTGGCATTACAAGTAAAGATCTAATTTTAAATAAAAGTTGTCAACAGGTTTAAAATACAGGTGTTTTAAAAAAATTATTATAGTACGAGAGGTATCTCCTTTCTCCTGATTTAAGGACAATGTTGCTGTCATCTCACTAGCTAAATATTTACTGGGTGTTTTTATGTTGTCATGTTATGATACAATCGCTATTTATGTAGCACAAGCCTGTGATTTCATACCCTCACTTTAAAAACATATTTTCAGGAAGGACAGAGCACAGGCCCCCCACCCCTGATACCAGGCCTAGGGCAGCAGGGAGCACAAGGTCGCATTCCTCCTCTGAACCCTGGACAAGGACCTGGCCCCAACAAAGGTAAGTATCTGCTCAGCTGAATAAAATATTATATTCTACCACCTTTGTGCACAGTTTACGGTAAATAGTTTTGTTGGTCAGTCATTGATAGACTGGTCATTTGAACCTCTCGGCAAAATAAGGGCATGGTCATTCAGGTAGGAACTTTGTCTTTGGTTGTTTTCTTAGATCTGTTTAGTAGGCAGCAGCGCTGGCCAGAGGAAGTAGGCCCCTCACCCCAGAAGCTGACAGTGAAGGCACCCGAGCAGGCTCCAGCAGTCGTGCCTGTGTGGCAGGGCTGGCCTTGCCCATCTGTTGCCAATGCAGGTGGTTCCTGTGCTCACTGAGTGCATATGTATGTTTCTACCATCCTGAAGAGATGAATTGTTTCTGCTTAAATTTTTTGACAGTGCTTTTATTATCACACCGTGTCCTCCCAAATCCTGTCATATATTGAATTCTTTAGCTGGTTATGTAGTTGTGCACCATTTGAAAAGAAGAAAGCACTCTACCCATATGTGGTTCCTCAGGTTGTTGATATGAAAAGGAAAGAGATGAGAATGATTAGTATTGAGATGTGGGGCTGTTTGGAAGTTTAGAGTTAATCCTTCCGGAGCTGGAGCAGGAGCGTGGTAGGCAGCACGCTGTTGGGGAGAGTTGGAGGGGGCGACTCGGAGTGTGGATGGAGGGGAGTGAGGAAACACTGTGTTATGTTCGACACACACTTCATAGCAGGGAGAAACCGCAACTCGGAGAATCAGGAGGACCGCAGAGGTTGCCCTTCACAGAACTTTACCCTCTCAGTTTTAATTGGCTAAGCCCACAGCACTGTGTAGTACATGTTAAGATTCTTGCCCCCATTTTATCCAATTAAGAAAAGTTCTTGTCAGCGTTACAGCCCTGGGACTTTGTGAATTTATGCTAATGTTGAATTGATGTGTGATATTAGAGGTAAGAAAGGGATAAGGGAACTAGAGTGTTTACTGCTTTCCCATTGTGTGGAAGCGGCAGCAGAGGCTCTACGGAAGGCAGGTGGCCCACAGGGAACTAGAGAAACAAAAGGAGAGTCTTTTACCCCCCAAGCCATCGCCATCAGCAAACTGAGAGCTGCCTCTCTTCCTCTCCCTGCCCTGTGTCTGTCTCCACTTCCTTCCCTCTCATCCTTGCTCTTTCCCTGTTCTCTTTATCCCCCGCCCCCTTTCTTTCTCTTCCTCCTTTCTCCTCCCAGGGACCAAAGGGAGAAGGGAGAGCCGAGAAAGTGGCCCTGCCATCCCCTACTGGAATAACCGCCGCCGCTGCCCCATCACTGGTGGCCACATCCCTTCTAATTTGTAGTGGTGGGTTTCTTTCCTTGAAGAGCAGGGTACTTTTAAACAGATAGAGGTAATGGGAGGATTAATATTCATAGGTAAGTCCAAACGGAATATGTTTAGCTTCCTTACTCCAAAGGTCTGCTGCTTCTGAGATTACACTAAGTTCAAACAACATCATGTCAGTGAAGAAGCCATTAGCTGCAGGAACACACTGAGAAGTGAAGGAGCCTGTCTACCAGAAGGAAATGGAGCTAGGATCTTTGCAAACTGCTGAGTAGAAGGGAGAGGACGGGTAAATGAGACAGACGGAAAAGAGCTGGAAAAGAGAGCCTCCTTTAATGGCACATTTTTATCCTGAGATTTCCAAGCATTTTATATATGTTGCATGGTAAGGAAGAATTGAAATAGGCAATAGAAATGAACGAAAATGAAAAGGGAGGGGCCGGGTACAGTGACACATGCCTGTAATCCCAGCACTTTGGGAGGCTGACTGGATGTATCCACTTGAGGTCAGGAGTTCAAGACTAGCCTGGCCAACATGGTGAAACCCTGTCTCTACTAAAAATACAAAAATTAGCCAGGCGTAGTACCTGTAATCCCAGCTACTCGGGAGGCTGAAGCAGGAGAATCACTTGAATCCGTAAGGTGGAGGTTGCAGTGAACTGAGATCATGCCACTGTACTCCAGCCTGGGTGACAGAGTAAGCCTCTGTCTCAAAAAAAAAAAAAAAAAAGAAGAAGAAGAAGAAGAAAGAAAAGAAAGAGGAGGGATGCTGTTGGCGGGGAGGTGAGAATTATGGCTGGCTGGGGTACAGGAGGGGTTTGTCTTTATTGCCAGGGAAAAGCAGTAAAAGGCATAAACTGGGCTATTGGAGGAATTTCACTTTAAAAACACAGTTTTTGTTTTTAGAATCAAGAGTATCCTTTTACTACCTACTTTTTAAAAGTGCTTGATTTAAACTGTATGTTGACCAAAAATAGGTAAACATTTACAAAAGCTGCAGTAGTTCAGCAGCTGGGAAAACAGTCCCTTCCAAGTTCGGAGGTGAACTAAGTTAACCATCACACATTTAACTGGCATCTTTCCATCTTTATTCAGTACTTTCACTGTGGTACGTATTTTCAAATATTTTAGAAAACTTCAGTGGGATTCCAAACACTGTCTTCAAAGAATGGTGAGAATATTGTAGATGAGGAACAACATTCATAGAGAGGTGCAGAAAACCCCGACACTGAGCCCAGCAGGGTGGTCATCAGGCAGGTGTTTGAGAGGCCGGGATTGCACGCACCTTACAGAGGAATCAAGTGCAACAAGCTGGGGTTAGAGGAGGGATGGCATGGGTGGCAGTGGCGCCCTGTTGATGGGTGCAGAGGTGAATTTTTGGGGTCAGAGGAGGGATGGCATGGGTGGCAGTGGCGCCCTGTTGATGGGTGCAGAGGTGAATTTTTGGGGTCAGAGGAGGGATCGCATGGGTGGCAGTGGCGCCCTGTTGATGGGTGCAGAGGTGAATTTTTGGGGTCAGAGGAGGGATGGCATGGGTGGCAGTGGCGCCCTGTTGATGGGTGCAGAGGTGAATTTTTGGGGTTAGAGGAGGGATGGCATGGGTGGCAGTGGCGCCCTGTTGATGGGTGCAGAGGTGAATTTTTGGGGTTAGAGGAGGGATGGCATGGGTGGCAGTGGCGCCCTGTTGATGGGTGCAGAGGTGAATTTTTGGGGTTAGAGGAGGGATGGCATGGGTGGCAGTGGCGCCCTGTTGATGGGTGCAGAGGTGAATTTTTGGGGTTAGAGGAGGGATGGCATGGGTGGCAGTGGCGCCCTGTTGACGGGTGCAGAGGTGAATTTTTGGGGTTAGAGGAGGGATGGCATGGGTGGCAGTGGCGCCCTGTTGATGGGTGCAGAGGTGAATTTTTGGGGTTAGAGGAGGGATGGCATGGGTGGCAGTGGCGCCCTGTTGATGGGTGCAGAGGTGAATTTTTGGGGTTAGAGGAGGGATGGCATGGGTGGCAGTGGCGCCCTGTTGATGGGTGCAGAGGTGAATTCTTGGTGCGCTTCCTGGCCTGCAGCATTAATTTCCTCTGTTGTGTCCGCCTTGGATGTGGAGCAGGTGGCCCTAATGAAATGCCTGAAAGAATAGGGGCAGATAAAGGAGGCTCCTTCTGAAGCCCAGGAGGCTCTCTCATTTTTCCAGTGTAAACTAGGAGATGGAGAGGCACTGCTGATCTCATTTGAGATGAGTAATTTGCCCTAGCTAGTGGGTGATGAAGTTGAAATCTGCACCCCAAAGCTCCTGTTCTATTATACAATGCCTCAGGGACATTTGTCTCCTAACTAAGCTGAGAGCCAAGGAGGGAAACCATTCTCAATAAAGAATGTATTCTGAAATGTGGAGATGCTACAGATCAGACCTATGTTGGCAGGTTTCCTGGAAGACATGGTAAAAGTCAGCTTTGTTTCCTTTAGGTGAATCCCGCGGCCCTCCAAATCATCACATGGGCCCGATGTCAGAGAGGCGGCATGAGCAGAGCGGCGGGCCTGAGCATGGGCCCGAGAGGGGGCCTTTCCGGGGTGGCCAGGACTGCAGGGGTCCCCCTGATAGGCGTGGCCCTCACCCAGACTTCCCCGATGACTTCAGCAGACCAGATGACTTCCACCCTGACAAGCGCTTTGGCCACCGGTTACGTGAATTTGAGGGGCGAGGAGGACCTTTACCGCAAGAAGAGAAGTGGAGGCGAGGGGGCCCTGGGCCTCCGTTTCCCCCTGATCACAGGGAATTCAGCGAGGGGGATGGCCGGGGTGCAGCCCGAGGCCCTCCGGGGGCGTGGGAAGGCCGCAGACCCGGAGACGACCGTTTCCCCCGGGATCCCGAGGACCCACGTTTTCGAGGGCGCAGAGAAGAAAGGTGGGACAGATACTTTGTGGGCCCATTCCATCTTCAGTGGAGCTTTTTACCTGCTCTCTCCACAAAGGTCTCTTTCTTCTTTTTCTTGAGGAAAGAGAATTACATCAATTACTAGCCCTACACTCTCTAGAGTTTGCATTTGGACTTTTTAAAAGTGTGCTTTTTTAACCTTAGTCTTGTTTTAATCTTTGCTGTCTAGAAGTCTTTTTTGTTTTGCTTATTTATTTATTTTTTGGTCCTTTTAAAGAGATAGGAGGATCAGTATACTACAAGACTTGCTGGGATCTGACTTAAAATTTCCAGGTTCTTCTTGATTAGAATGATGAAATATGAGGCAGCTACCTAGATTGGAAATAAAGGGGTTGTGAAATAGATGCAAGTTTTGTGTAATTGCCCAATAATCTTAACAAACTTAAACTGAAAAACAATCTTCCTGTTAAACTTAGATCAGGCTTGAACACTCATCTCAGCCTGCTTGGGGAGTTTAAGGGAACAGAAGAAATGTGGAGAAAGAAACAGGAATTAGCCCAGGACCAGTGTGGCTTATGCCTGTAATCCCAGCACTTTGGGTGGCTGAGGCAGGAAGATCACTTGAGGCCAGGAATTCAAGAACAGCCTGAACAACATAGTGTAACTCCATCTCTACAAAAAAGAATTAAACATTAGCTGGGTGTGGTGGTGCACGCCTGTAGTCCTAGCTACTCAGGAAGCTGAGGTGGGAGGATCAGCTGAGGCCAGGAGGTTACAGTGAGTTACGATTATGCCATTGCACTTCAGCCTGGGCTATAGAGCAAGACCCTGTCTCTTAACAGAAAAACAAAACAAAACAAACACCCAGGAAATAGTAAAATCTCAAGTGAGACTCAGAATATTAAAGATGATGATAATTGTTTATTTTGTGTCAGATGATGTTACCTCATTTAATTCAAGGAATTTAATTTAGGAAATTAATGACCTCATTTTATTTAAAGAATTTGTGAGATAGGTGCGACTGTCAGCATCTTATGCTGATTCAGACAGAGTAAGAGCAGTGTCTTGACTTTCCGAGGTCTGGCAGGTGGTAGATGTCGGAGATGGGCTTCAGGCCCATGCTGTTCAGCACTTCCGCTTTTACTGTAGTCTCTGACTGCTCCTTAGCTATCCATGTCCTTTCATCTCATTTTTTTTTTTTTTTTCTTGAGACGGAGTCTTGTTCTGTCACCAGGCTGGAGTACAGTGGCACGATCTCAGCTCACTGCAGCCTCCACCTTTCGGGTTCAAGTGATTCTCCTGCCTCAGCCTCCTGAGGAGCTGGGATACAGGCGCACGCCACCTCGCCTGGCTAATTTTTGTATTTTTAGTAGGATGGGGTTTCACCATGTTGGCCAGGCTGGTCTTGAACTCCTGACCTCAAGTGATCCACGTTCTTCAGCCCCCAGAGTGCTGGGATTACAGGCGTGAGCCACCGTGCCTGGCCCTTTCATTCCATTTCTTACTCTTCTTGTGAATAGGTAGTTAATGCTGGGCACAGTGGCTCACTGTGGAGGCCGGCCGAGGTGGGCGTCGTGAGGTCAGGAGTTTGAGACCAGCTTGGCCAACATGGTGAAACCCTGTCTCTACTAAAGATACAAAAAATTAGCCAGGCATGGTGGTGTGTGCCTGTAAATCCCAGCTACTTGGGAGGCTGAGGCAGGAGAATCACCTGAACCCAAGAGGCAGAGGTAGCAGTGAGCTGAGATTGCACCACTGCACTCTAGCCTGGGTGACAGGGCGAGACATATATATATATAGTGGTTGGTGGTTGAGTTACGGTTGGCCAGCCCACCCTCAGGGGTGGTGAGAAAAGCATGGCTGATGACAGGCCCGGAAGCATGACATAGTGAGGGCTAAGGAAGCAATTGTTTTGGGAAGGGGAGATAGGGAGGTTAAAAATAAAGATGTAAGGGCTCCCAGTGTTTTTAAGACCCTCTCTTAATGATATGCAAGCATTACCTTTGACATGGCTTTTTATGACTAGAACAGCTTTACATCTACATAATGTTCACTGGCTTATTGAATCTCTGCATCTTGTGCAAAATGTTACATTTTACCTTGTCTTTTTTTCTTTTTTCTTTTTTTGAGAGGGAGTCTTGCTTTGTCGCTCAGGCTGGAGTGCAGTGGTGTAATCTCTGCTTACTGCAGCCTTCGCCTCCTGGGTTCAAGCGATTCTTGTGCTTCAGTCTCCCGAATAGCTGGGATTACAGGCACACGCTACCATGCCCAGCTGTTTTGTATTTTTAGTAAAGATGGTGTTTAGCCATGTTGGCTAGGCTGGTCTCGAACTCCTGGCCTCAAGTGATCTGCCTGCCTCGGCCTCCCCAAGTGCTGGGATTACAGGCGTGAGCCACCATGCCTGGACACCCTGTCTTGATTTGTATTGTCTTTCATCTGTCCGTGCAGACCCACAGCCTAGGCTGGTGTATAAGAGTGTAAAGGTATTGTGGTTATATAGGAGAAAGTCCTTGTTCTTAGAAGAAACGTACTGAAGCATTTAGGGGTGAAGCTCCTGTTGGCAACTGATTTTCAAATGGTTTAGAAAACATGTTCATGAGTAGCTAGACGGAGAAGATAAAGCACGTGTGGCAAAATATTAAGAAGGGATTGATCTGGGTGGAGGATCTGGGATGTTCATTGTACTGTTCTTTCAGCTTTACTGCAAGTTTGAAAATCTTCCAAGTAGAAGATTAGGGTAAAAGGCAATGGAATGGAAACTAGAGGAAGAGCAGAGGCTCGGCCTGGGAGGAGGCCACGCAGCTCATGCAGAGGGGCCCTGGAGGGCAGTGCCGCTGCCTCTAGTATGCGCTGCCAGAAGGTCACTTTCTCTTCTTTCGCACAGGCCTCCTGGTACCCTGCGTGCCTCAGCCATGCTCCCAGTCAGTGTAGTCTCCTGGCTCCAGAATTCCTGAGAGAAGGGGAAGCTGCTCACTGAGCAGGGTTCCAGGCTGCCAGCTGGCCAGTGGATGGCTGCCTCTAAGCCAGATGCTGGCCTGTATGCCTGCCAGCTGTGGGCCAGGGCCATGAGTGCAGCTCGTGGCCACGGAGGCCTGCCCCTGGGTGGAGGCTGTGGGCTGGGGCAGATGGCAGAGCCCCTACCCACAAACAGGTCCAGTATGGTTGGCAGACACGATCTGTGCCCCCATTTTTCTGATTATATAAGTCATAAATGTTCATCATACAAATGTAGATGATAATGACAAGTATTTGTGAGGCAGTGATACAGAACCTGGGCCAAGGGTCAAGACTGGCTGAGGTCAGATCACCAGCACTTACTCTATGTCCTTGAATAAATGACATCAGTAATCTGGGCCTCAGTGTTCTCATCAATGGAGCTGCTGCTAATACCAGCTTCATACGGTGGCTGTGAGAATGAAATGAATGAAACAAAGTATACTTGTAAAGGACTTGGCATGGTATAGGCACTTTAAAAATGTTGATGTTGTTATTATTCCTAAAAGCCTAAAAGAAGCTTACAGTAACCCCACCCTCTGGTATGCTTCCTTCTGGTCTGTTTTTGCCTCTGGTAGTATTAATAGGATTATACAATGTGTCCTTTCAAAATACAGTTTTATTTTGTTTTCCTCCCAATCAGCATTATATCATGCTTTCTCATATCACATGCTTTTTTGAAACGTGAACTTAGTGGCAAGGTGTTCCCTGAGATGGACATTCTGCTGTTTTCGCTTTACAGTTTCAGAAGAGGAGCCCCGCCGAGGCATGAGGGCCGTGCTCCCCCGAGAGGAAGGGATGGTTTTCCTGGTCCTGAAGACTTTGGTCCAGAGGAGAATTTTGATGCTTCTGAGGAAGCGGCCCGAGGACGAGATCTCAGAGGTCGAGGTCGGGGTACCCCACGAGGTGAGCGAGTTACTAAGGACACCTGGTCTGGAAGGATAGGGTGCAGAATACAGTGGTTGTGAATATACCGGGAATAGTCTTGAGTGCAGCACTCTTTGCTCTGTTGTGTAGGAGGAAGGAAGGGTTTACTTCCCACTCCTGACGAGTTCCCTCGCTTTGAAGGAGGGCGGAAGCCAGATTCCTGGGATGGAAACAGAGAGCCTGGTAAGGAAAAGAACGCTTGTTGGGTAACTCTAGATAGCAGTTCACAAAGTGAGTTCTGAGGGCCCTCTCTTGGGTGCACCGGGTCCCCTCTTCCAGCTCATGTCTCCCGGGGGCCTGGGCTGTCTCCTGTCCAGCAGCCACAGATCTTGATCTCAGCAGGTGGAATGAGAGCAGAGGAATCTGCCAGACATTACAGGGATCTATCTGAGTATAAAACAGGACTGCTCTTTCCACTCAATTGTTTTTGGAGAATAAAGTTAAGTAAAATTTTCTCAGTCTCAATTGCTAGTATGTTAAACATTCGTAGTTATAACTCTCATTAACAAATCTCTTAGGAGTCCTCAGTCATCTGAGACTGTAAAGATGTCTTGATACTACACCACGTGAGAACCGGTTCTCTGGATCTTAGTCTAGGTGGCTTACCCCGGGCCTGTGGTGGGCATTCAGCATGAGTGAACGGTGGCTTCTGAGTTGCTCCCTCCTCTCAACAGTGTCATTCCCATCTGCTTTTGGTCGCACTGTGCTTCCCTGTAAGGAGATTTGTTTCTTGTTTCAGGGCCGGGTCATGAACATTTTCGTGATGCTCCCCGACCCGATCATCCCCCTCACGACGGTCATTCCCCAGCCAGCAGAGAACGCTCCTCTTCTCTCCAAGGCATGGACATGGCATCCCTACCTCCCCGAAAGCGCCCCTGGCATGATGGCCCAGGCACTTCTGAGCACAGAGAGATGGAGGCCTCAGGAGGCCCTTCTGAAGACCGAGGAGGCAAAGGTAAGAGCAGGCCAGTGGTTATGGTTCCAGGAGCTGCAGGGGCTGGTGGAGGCCTTGCCTGCATCTGCTGCACATGCCCTTGCAGCCTGGGCTGTGCAGAGGCACATGCTCCTAAACGTGGTGCCAGTGCCACACAAGCTGTCATCTGGTGGACTGCAACTTGGCCCCACACAGGACTCCACTCGCCTCCAGGAATCCCCGTTCGCTTGAGGTTTTCACTTCAGCCCTCTGCCAGGATGCCCCAGTCGTCTCTGCTGGGCTTGCTGTCTGGGAGCCCTGCTCTCACTGGCAGTCTGCCCGCCACGACGGCTGCTCGGAACCCGCAGGGGCTCTCAGTGGGAGGGGAACAGTTGTCCTCTCCTGGGTGCTCTGTTGGTTTTTTAGCCTGGATCTACAGGAACACTGCTTGTGCTCAAAGTCACAAAGACTTTGGAAAACATGGTCTATGGGCAGTGTTTCCGGGGGCACAGGAGATTCTCTCCTCAACTGGAAACTCTGGAGCTTTATTTTATAGGCACCACTAACTTGAGCCAGGAGTATTCGCCTCCGAAGGCTGACTACAACTCTGGTTGCAAGGCAGCGGGGGAGGTGCACAGGTGCTGTGGCTCGGAGGCTCCCGGGAAGGCTGCTCCCCACGTGCCCCAGCTTGTGCTCTGCTCCCGAAGTTGGCCTGTCTGTGTGGACAGTCCTTCCAGTACAGAGTTCTGCCATTTGGTCTTTTTGGGTTTTTTTCTGTCGCCCAGGCTGGAGTGCAGTGGTGTGATCTTGGCTCACTACAAGCAACCCCTGCCTTCTGGGTTCAAGCGATTTTTGTGCCTCAATCTCCCCAGTAGCTAGGACCACAGGTGTGCACCACCACGCCCAGCTAATTTTCGTGTTTTTAGAGAGATGGGCTTTTGCCACGTTGGCTAGGCTGGTCTCGAACCCCTGGCCTCAAGTGATCCACCTGCCTTGGCCTCTCAAAGTGCTGGCATTGCAGGCGTGAACCACCATGCCCGGCCTGCCATTTGGTCTTGATAGTTGTTTGTCTCAACAAAACCCTCAGAAATTACCTTATGTATCATCAATAGATCTCCCTGCATAAACACACTGTACTACTAGCCAGCGTGCTGTGACCTCGGCTGACTGTCTTGGGTCCTTGGCGCGCCATTATTAGGTCCCTCTGGTCAAGGACGTGCAATTAGCATGGGAATGACGTAGGAGCTGACACGCTGCCCAGGTGCCCTCAGGTGGGTTGAAGCTGCTCTTTGTAAGAAAAGAAGGCAAGATTGTTCCTTTGGCTGGTTCTCCTAACCTCATCTCAGCTAGATTCATATTCTATTACAAAATATAAGACCGTGGACAGTTTGCAGTAGTCTTCTGAAAGGGCATTATGGGAGATGTGACCAAATCCTAAGGAAAAAATTCTTACAAGGTAGATTTTTTTTCCCTTTTTCTTTTTTTTTTTTTTAAATATATTCTCAAGCTCCAGCAGAATGAAAGAATTTTAATAGTACGTAAACATTTATGTGTTCAAGTCTGAAGCAAGTTAAGCTGTGCCTAGGTGATATAACCTGAAAGCCAGTGTTTTGTGGGGTTTTTGTGCTTTTCTTTTGTTTTTTCAAGAAATATTTTACTAATTATGAAAAGGAAGCCAAAAGTGCCACATGTCACAGGACAGTTCCAGTGAACACTCATCCTAGTTGGAGCACTTTTTATTAACATTAGCAGCGTGTACTTCCAAAGTCAAGTCAGTGTATTCAAACCTTCCCTCAACATACCCTGGTGGCTGGGAGCAGGTAGGTACACTTCCCATGGCCTGGGACGTGGCCCAGTGTGGCCGGATCTCCCTGAAGGTGCTCTGTGCTCATCTCTTGGCTTCCCATCGTCTGTCACAGCCCTGGGGACACGGATCTGGCTGATGCTGAGGCCCATGGCAATAAGCCAGGAAGGGGGAGGCAGGGTCAGGAAAGGGTAGAGGCACACCTCTCAGTACTCTGAATACCACTGCCAGTCTCCCTGGCACCCACCAGAACTGGTCCACTGTCATCAGAGAGTAAAGTTTGTACTGGGAGTTACTGACAAAGAGTTGTTAATACAGAAAGTCCCATGTGAAATTTTCTTTGTTTCAGGCCGCGGGGGCCCAGGACCTGCCCAGAGAGTGCCCAAATCTGGGCGTTCCAGCTCTTTAGACGGAGAACACCACGATGGATACCACAGAGATGAACCTTTTGGGGGCCCTCCAGGCAGTGGCACCCCTTCTCGAGGGGGCCGGAGTGGCAGTAACTGGGGTAGAGGGAGTAACATGAACTCTGGCCCGCCGAGGCGAGGAGCTTCACGGGGTGGTGGAAGGGGTCGGTAGAAGTTGGAACCGAGTACCCTGAGGCCTCTCTGGACAGTATTTAAGAACTTCTTGTGGACTTACCAAGAGAAACAAAAGGAAGCCTGCACCATTGTAGCCCTGAACTCTTCTGGGCACCTGAATCCCAGGAACCCTCAATGAGGTCTTCAAGATGAAGAGACTGCTGCCAGCTCCCAGCCCAGCTGGCCCTTTCCTGTCCTGTCCACCCTCATTGCCCCAACTCCCATGTTGTTTTGTGAAGATAAAAGCTGGGATCTTTTTTTTTTTTTTTAAGTCTCACAAGACATGGGGCATCTCCACACATTTAAGTTCCTGTCCATTTGGAAATTTGTTTCTATGTGTACAGTTTGTCAGAGAAAAACATAAAAGTTTTTGTATGAATACAGAATGTGATTTACGCAAGAATTAACAGAAAACTAGTTGTGGAGTGCTTGCCTTAAGGAAACCTTTGGTTTCCATCGCATCCCATCTGCCGAGGAGTGCACGGTTATCGCTGATGTTCATGAGCATAGTAACCACTAAGTCATCTAAATTAATCTCAGCTGTGAACTTTGTGTTTCTCAACAAATTCTGTCACACCATTTTTGTGATAGAGAAATACTTGAAGATTAATGTAGTTTGTAGTAGGTTCAAAGTTATACTCAGACATGCTCTGACAGATGGAAAACTGAACTCTGAAGAGAAAATGCAGTCTTCTGGCTGTCCAGCGAGGGAGCTCCCCCTTGGAAGCATCTCCTAGGAATCACAGTTTAGATTTGAATCGCCTTGTCAGGATGAGGAGAGCAACTTGATGTTAGTCAGAAATAACGTCACATGCCCTTTAGATAACTTGAAATCACACATGGAGTTGATAAGGAATGGACCAAAATAGCTCCTAAAACCATTTTGGAACACTTAATTAATTAATCTCTTTCTCTTCCATACTAGCTATGTGGAAATACCAGTGTTATGGCAGGGTGTACTTCTAATTCATAAGCCAGACAGATCTTGTCCATGGCAAATTCCTTGTTTGAAATAAACATACCATTTAGCCCAGTTTGGATTGGAAGCCAAAAATTCAGTTTGTTATACCCCATGATACTTTCTATACTGACCTTTATTTTGGTTTTACATGGAAGCTTTTATTAAAAGGACTGTCCTATGGCCACCTTAACATTTCATTACATTGGCAGCTTCAGTTTGGCGTCAAGTCAAATTTATTTGGCACATTTAGTGGTGCTGGAAGTTTCATTTTTTCTTCTTTTTTTTGAGACAGAGTCTCGCTGTCACCCAGCCGGGAGTGCAGTGGAGCAATCACGGCTCACTTCAGCTTCGACTCTGCCTCAGCCTCCCTAGTAGCCGGGACTACAGGCACACGCCACCATGCCCAGCTCATTTTTTTTTTGTATTTTTTGTAGAGATGGAGTTTCACCACGTCGCCTATGCTGCTCTCAAACTCCCGGGCTCAAGCGGTCCACCTCCTGTGGCCTCCCAAAGTGCTGGGATTGCAGATGTGAGCCACAGGACCTGGCTGCTGCTGCTGGAAGTTTCAGTGGTTGCTTAGAAAAGGCATACTGACATAGTTTAACAGTATATGAAACTCTAGCTGGTTCTCCATGAATGTAAAAACTAGCAAAAGCTAACTGATTTATGTGGAGAAAATGTCAGCCATATACACTGCTTTTCAGTGTTAGAATCCAGAGACTATTTTTTTTAACTTTGAAATTACAGCTTAATCAGCACCCCACCATAAACATGCTATTATAAGGCTCAAGATTGCTTTAGGTTATGGATATTTCTTCACTCTCCCCCAACTGGTATAGCTTAAAGACAGAGAAACTGTAATCAAATTTCATGAAGCTAAAACCGGATCCAGAGACCAAACCCATATCAAGATTAGCCTTTTTTCCCCTGAGATTCCAGTGGAAAAAATTTCATTATTTTGGGCTGTAACTTTAAAAACATAGTATCTCAAGCAGATAACCAGATCACATTTTAAACATTTTCATTTTACCTTTAAGCTCTACTGGACTTGACAGATCACATTTTGAGAGTGATTTCATTTAGAGAAAACAAGAAGCCTACATTATATCTATTAAATACATAATGGCATTTAAAAACATCACTGTCAGAATACATACTAGATGTTGTGATTTGAAGCTTATAAAAACTAGATTTTCAATGTTTGAACTGAGAGAAAATGTTTGAGACAGGGTCTCGCTGTGGCCCAGGCTTGGGTGCAGTGGTGCGATCACAGCTCACTGCAGCCTCGACCTCCTGGGCTCAAGTGATCTTCCCACTTCAGCCCCACCCCGAGTAGCTGGGATCACAGTTTTGTGCCACCACATCTGGCGAATTTTTAAAAGATTTTTTGTGGAGATGGGGTTTAACTATGTTGCCCAGGCTGGTCTTGAACTCCTGGCCTCAAGCGATCCTCCCGCCATGGCCTCCCAAAATGCTGAGATTACAGGTGTGAGCCACCAGCTGAGAAATGTTGAATTTTAAAGTTTTTATTTAAGAAATAAACATTGTAAAACATTATAAAACCCCCAACTATTGCAAGTTCTAGAGAAATTGAGAACAGAAATTTAGGTGACTAGAAAGAACAGCCAATGGCACAAGTCTTTACAATTAAAAAAATAAATCATTCTGAAAATACTGCATTTGCTCCCTCACTAGCAGCCGCCTGAGGTAGGTAACCTTGTTTACTGACGGGGAACAAGGCAGTATTCTTCACCAAATCTCAGGGCGGGTAGCCTGCAAGCCTACAGCGTGGGTGTTGGCCACTTGCGTCACTTGCTGGGACAGTGCTTAGGGACCTAACTTAGGAACATACATTTTGGGGCTGGAGGAAGCAGCAGTGCTCTACCGCGGCCCGGCAGACACCCTGTTAGGCAACACTGGGATCCAGCTCAGGAAAAGCATTATTTTCAAATTGTGCAAGCCAAGGCACAGAAGTGGTCTTCAACCTTGGGGAACGTAGAATCACCTGGGGAGCTTTAAAAAGGTCCTGATGTCTAGGACCTACTTCCCTGGTTCAGACTGCGTTGATCAGAGGTGTGGCTCTTCAAGTAACTGACATGCAGTCAAGCGCGAGAACCACTGGCACACAATGTTTAAATTCTAAATATATTTTACTTCCTAGTGTGTTGCTACTGACAAAACGTAGTCTTCTGGACTCATCAGAATGTTAGGCTCATACTTTTCTGGCAATAAATTACGGTAGGTAAAAGTAACCGCTGAACCTAAAATGAAGGAAGCAGCAATTAGATATAAAAAGCATCTTAAGATCAGCCTGCAAATTGTAAACTAGTTTACAAAGCAGACCATACAATGAGGAATAATTCGAGCTTGTAGAAATCCATGGTCTCCATCAGATACAGGTGTTCCGGATCTAGAATTATCTTCCTATTTGCAGGATTTCCGCAGAGCCCGCTAAGCTTGTACGCGCCCCTTCCTGGATCCCATGCTGCTTGGGGCAGGAAATTTCTTTTGGTCCATCGCTTTCGTCGTGAAATACAGAACTAATTTTCCTTTCATGTTATAAGGCACCATATGTATGATTTTGTTAACTGAAGAAAAAACCCGAGATTAACTCTTAAATAAGTACTTTTAAAAGTACTTAGTGGCTGAATTCGGTGTTTAATAATCTGATACCCTTCTGGATTCGCCGGCACCGAAGAGAATAATTTCCAAGTTTTAGCACAGCCAAAACAAAAAATTACCGTCGCTAAGCTACATCTAGCGCTGGATTTTAAAATGACAAAACAGCCTGAGAAAAATCACGAGAGCAGCTAATTCGAAGAAAAGTCCTTTTTCTTTACTCAGCGGAACCTAAGATCACAGTTACTTCGACAGCAACTTATAACCGTCTCACATCCTGTCACCAGTTCAATGACAAAATCTGTTTTCAGAGCATGTGCCAAGTCCAGCACAAAACGCTGACATCGACGACCTCCCAACGCTGCGGTCGCCTCCCCTGGCAGCAGCCGCTCCCGGCTTAGACTCACAGGCGGTCACGGCAGGGTCTTCGCCGCGGGCGTCCCGGCACCGGCGTGCAGTCAGTCCTCGGCTCGGCAGGGGCAGTCTCCGACGGCGCTGGCTACGCGTCCTTCCCCAGTGGCGCGGGGTCGAGGTCCTCACACGGGCAGCACCTTGGTGAGGCCGGCGCCGCGGCCCAGGCGACCCAGCGCGAGGCGCAGCGCGGTGCCGCCGCCCCAGGGCAGCAGCCCGACCAGCGCGGCCAGCAGCGCGGCTACCTGCGCGCCCGCGCCCAGCACCGTGAGCAGCGTGCTGCGCAGGCCCAGCGCGGCGAACAGCGTGGCGCCCAGCGCTGCCGTGTAGAGCAGCGCGGGCCGGGACGGCGCTTCTTCGCAGCGCAGCAGCCGCCCGCACGCCGCGCCGCCCCGCAGCAGCGCGCCTCCCGCCAGCGCCAGCGCGGAGCCCAGCGACCAGAGCAGCGCGAACTTGCGCGCGCGCAGCAGCAGCACCGGCGCGTAGAGCGCGGCCAGGCCGAAACAGAGTGCCGCCAGCAGCAGGCACCCGCCGCCCGCCGCCAGCCGCTGCCCGCGCGTCACGCTGGGCAGGCACGCCGGGCCCGCAGCCGCCGACTCCCCAGGGCTCCGCGCCCAGGTCCAGGGTAGGCCCGCGCGGCCCAGCCACGCCCCCGCCGGCCCGTCCCCGGGCTCCTCCGCCTTCCCCGCGGCGAGCAGCGGCTCCGCGGCCGCCGGGCCGCCCCCTTTCCCCTGCGCCAGGTACTCCTGCAACTGGCGGTGGAGGTCCGCCATCTTGGACAAGGTGGCGGCAGGAAGGAAAAACACCGTTCACATCCGGCCCTCCCCGGCCGCGGGCGGAAGCGGCTCGGCCTTCGGGCCGCAATTGGTCGGCCGCGGCGAAAGGGGCAGGGCCTGCGGCGCTCGCGGAAGTGCCGAGGTGCCTCTTCCGCGGACTTTTGTGGTGTCCTCAAGTACCGCAGGCGTAGGTGCAGTTTGTCCGCCTGCAGTCGCCCTCCCAGCGCCTGACCCTCTTCCTTGTTCTGAGTACGCGCCCTTACGGC
Source organism: Macaca fascicularis (assembly GCF_037993035.2). Taxonomy (NCBI): domain Eukaryota; kingdom Metazoa; phylum Chordata; class Mammalia; order Primates; family Cercopithecidae; genus Macaca; species Macaca fascicularis. The sequence goes on from NC_088386.1 coordinate 3,835,690, forward strand.
CTGGCTAAGTCCTGCCAGCATTAATAGTTGGAAGGCAAGGGTGGGCGTGGTTCTAAAGGGGCACAAGAGGGACCCTTTTGCTGATAGAAATGTCCTGTGGCCTCCCTGTCTGCATCTACCGTGGCGGTGATATTGTGCTAATTTTGCAACATGGAGGAATGGGTAAAAGGTACACGGGATCTGTTTCTTACAACTGAACACAAACTTAACAGTGATCTCAACATAAAAATTTGATTTTTTAAAAAAGTTGAGATCTGTGTGACTCAGGTGGTTTTTTTGGGGGGGAAAGTTGCGTCCTGATTGGTTACGTCACTTGTAGTAATAGTGACCATCCTAATCACTTACCATGGGGTTGATAAAGGAAGGGTTGACACCCAGTAAGCTCCACCTGCTTCTCTATTCTGTTCTCAGTTTCAGCCACAGGCCTGGCAACATGCTTGAGTCCTTCGCGCCCCTTGTCCAAGACTCGGTGCTGCTGTCCTGTGTGTTTGGTGTCACTCTCGTGCTCGGGACACCGCCACGCCCAGGTGTCCTGACTCATCGTCAGATCACTCTGACAAGCTAACCATCCTGATTTATTCCGAGGCCGCACCCACGTGCCCTGCTCTTTCTCAGAGCCTCCTAGAGGATGTCTGCCTGTGGTTCTTCTCACAGGTCAGATTCCTCCAGATTCTTCCAGCTGCCTCCACAGCTCCCCTCACCACCTTGGCTTCCCCTGGGTGGCCCTGCGTCCTTTGTCCTCTGCCCTAGGTGGATGTAAAGTTAATGGCTTCCTGCTGTTTGACTTCTCAGCCTTTCCATCCCCTGTGTGACTAATCTCCCCCACTAAGTTCCTTTTAATGCTTTCTGTTTTCTTGGTTGGATCCTGACAGATGTAATTCTTTTTCAAAATACATTCTGATTTGTTATCTCACTTGATAATAATAGTGACCATCCTGATCACTTAGCATGGCTAAACCATTAGGATGGCTAGGATCGAAACAAAAAACAAAAACAAAAACAACACACCAGAAAGTTACAAGTCTGTCAAGGATGTGGAGAAACTACAAGCCTTGTGCACTGTTGGTGGGAATGTAAGATGCTCAGCTGCTGTGGAAAACAGTATGGAAGTTCCTAGAAAAATATATATATAAATAAATAAGTATATATATATGTATATATGTACACACACACAGAGATACATAGACACATAAACATATACACATATTTGAATACATATATGTGTGTGTGTGTACGTAATTACAGTCTGATCCAGCAATTCCACTCTGGATATATACCCCAAAGAATTGAAAGCAAGGTCTCAGAGATTTGTATAACTCTTCATAGCAGAACTATTCATGTTAGTCAAGAGATGGAAGCAACCGAAGTGTCCACCAGCAGATAAATAAATAAAATGTGAGATATGCATACAGTGGACTGTTACGCAGCCTTGAAAAGGAAGGAGATTCTGACGCATGCTACCACATGGATGAACCTTGAGGACATTATGCTGAGTGAAATAAGCCAGTCACAAAAAGGACCAATACTGCATGGTTCCACTTCTGTGAGGTACTTAGAGTATTCAAATACGCAGAGCTAGAAAGTGGACTGGGGACGTAAATGCCCATCAGTGATGTTACCTAATCATTTATGCAGCTACCATATAGAAAAGGCAGGACTGTGCTGCCCATTTTATAGGTGAGGGAAGCTGAGAAATACCAAGAAGTTAAGTAACCTACCCAAGGTCACCTACAAAAGTGACAGTAGGGTAGTGTTAGGTTGTGATTTCTGGTTTCTAACCTTGTGGGCTTCCTGTTGCAGGAAGAGGCTTTTGCTGGGGGTCCTTCTGTGTGAGCCCTGGATGGGTTTTCTGCTGTGGTTTGGCTGCAGGGAGGGAAGGTCATTAACAAAACCCACCTTCCTCCAGCACTGCAGCAAAACTCATCCTAACAACCATCTCTTGCTTCCCCGTCTCCCTTGAAGCCCTTCTACCAGGCCTTCAGTCCACCGCGCCAGCAAAATCATTCATCACAAAATCGCCAGACGCTGTTGGCTAGTGCAGTGAATTTCAGCCTTCAGCCCCAGGATGACACTGTGGGCTCCTCTCTTGGCTGTTCCTCCTCCTGAGCCCTCAGCGTTGCTGCTCCTGGGGGATCTCCTCTTTTCTCTCTCGGCACCCTCTGGCCCAGCCCGTGTTGTTAAAACCCTCTGGGTACAGATCCTCCCCCACTTCTCCACCAGGCATCTGATAGACACCCTGGAGGTCGTGTGCAGAACCAGACACTTCACTCCTGACTTCCCCTCCTCATCCCCCAAAACCTGTAGCTACCCCCTCCTCCGCACCTCAATAATCGCACCCCATCAGCAAGTCCCGCCACTCTACCTTGGAAACAGATCCAGTACCAGCCCATTCTCCCCTCCACCACTAACCCCACATCTGGGCGCCTGCCTGCACCCCATCACAGTGTCCCTGTTTTGGTCCATGCTTTCTTCACGGTTCACACATCGGCCTGAGGGACCTTTGTCCATTGAGTCAGATGATGTCACTCCCCCATTGCTCACCTCACACTCACAGAAGCGACTTCCTCACCTCGCCCACGCTGCCCTGTGGGATGGCCCGGGACCTGTCTGCCTCCACTCCCCTGCTTTCTCCCGCCTCCATCCTGTTCTACATCGGGTGGCCTTTGGGTTGTTTCTGGATCTGTCAAACATGTTCCCCTAAAGCATTCCTCCCACCCCAAATATCTTCACAGCGCCCTCCCTCATTTCTTCAGGTCTCTACTTCAATGTCACTTTCAGAATGTCCTTCCCTGACCTCCCGGAAGCAGCGGCTCCCGTCACCCTCCACCCTTTTCACTCACAAGCATAACGGACGGTGGCACACTCATTTCCTGGGTGGTTTAAGAACAGGCAAATGCCTTTCCAAGTCTCCCTCCCTCCCCATCCTTCATTTTGAGCCTGTCCTTCCTTCTGGGCTCCATTCACAGTGAACGTTGATGTGGATGGAGATGCAAAGGAGCCAGACTCACACAAATGCAGCAGGGCCCCGAAAGAGTTTTTTTTTTTCTTCTTCTGAAACCCCATTCTGTGTTCCTCTTTGTGGTGCTGGATGGCCTTGTCCCCGCGGGGGGAAGCCTGGCTTTTCAGGAGCTTTAGATTTCACCGCGTCAGCACCAGGCAGGGCCTGGCCTCAGCTCTTGCAGCCACCGCATCTGCAAATCCTGGGCAGGGGCTCCTCGGATGCCCGCGTCCTCCCTCCCACTATTGTCGGACTTTTGCATAAGGTCAGGCAGGTCCCAGCTCCCACCTTCCCCAGGGGAAGGGGCCAGAACCAGCCTTTTCTGCTGCCAAGGTCTTTCACCTCGACCTAAGGAAGCAGTACCCTTCGCACCAAATCTTCTCCCGCCTGCAGCAAACTGTTATTTTCTCCCAGAGCCCAGCAAGTGTTATCCATGCTTCTTTTAAGGGCTTTCCAGAGTGGCGTCTCCCTCCCTTCCCTGTCTGCCATGGCCCTCTCTGTTCAGCTGGGTTTACTTGTACCCTGCCGGGCCTCAACCTGAACTACGTTCTCCTTTCTTCAGTGTGCTGGGTCAGCCAGCGCCAACCACCCACTTGTTTTTGAGACAGGATCTTGCTCTGTCGCCCAGGCTGGAATGCAATGGTGTGATCTTGGCTCAGTGCAACCTCTGCCTCCCAGGTTCAAGCGATTCTCCCACCTCAGCCTCCAGAGTAGCTGGCACTACAGGCGCATGCCACCATTATTTCTGAAGACGGGGTTTCCACAGGTGGCCCAGGTGGTCTCGAACTTCAGAGCTCAAGTGATCCGCCCACCTCAGCCTCCCAAAGTGCTAGGATATTACAGGCATGAGCCACGGCACCAGGTCTACCAGTGCCCCTTTTCAAAACTGCTATCTAGTCCTGTCCTCTTTACGTAATATTCTTCAGTGGCTCCTTATCTCCTACAGATTAAATTCTAATTCCCCGCCTGCCACCCAGCCTTCTAGGCCCTGCCTTAGGCCCCTATGGCTCTCCCCGATGCTCTGTGGGGTCCCTCTGGACCTAGCAGTTTGGAGACTCCCTTCTTCTGTGGCTTTGCTGAGCCTGGGCTCTCTGCTGGGTGGACCCCTGTCTACTGCTCCTTCCTCTCCCTCTCCCAAGCATCCCCTTCCTCCGGGTCACTCCTCAGGGCCCACACAGCCCTGTCACTGACTGGTGACATTGCCAATGCCTTGAGGAGTTTTGTTATCAAGCAAATGGGCTCACCGCTTAATGCACAGTGAAGCCAGTAATACTGGCAGCAGCTTTTGAGAAAAGAAAGGCTTTATTGCAAAACTGACCAGCAAGAAGGCAGGAGTGGGGCTCAAATCTGTCTCCCCAGTTTGAGGTCTGGGGCAAGCTTTAAGGGACCAGAGGGCAAGGGAAATGATTTAGCAGTGTTGGCTTGGCAGGGTCTGATTGTGGGGCTTCAAATTTAACCATTATGGAAAGGATTGTCAAGGCAGATTTGAGCCCCAGTCTCCCAGGCCAACGGATCCCTGCTTCTGAAAGATTTCCATGTTCAGGTTCCAGTCCTGTCCTGGTCGTCTTGGTTCTGAGGGGAGGAGTCATTGGTTCTGGGTATTGTTAGAGGTCAAAGCTTGTTCCATTGTGCATGCCTGGGCTCCATGCCTTGCAGTTTTGGCTCTGTTGTACCTACAAAGCAAGGTGACATTCTGTCATCAACAAGGTAGGCCCAGTATGGGCGGGTCTCACAGTTATAGTTTCTTCTTTCATTTACTAATTTTTAAAAGAATACCTAACTCTTGCGTGGTGATGGTCTTCTCAAGTCTCACTTCTTTGTGTCCTGCTTCCCAGCCCCTGTCACTGTCTTCATTGCCTTGGCTTTTCTGGGTGACCTCGAGTTGGGTGGCTCAGGCTTTGTGACAAGTATTGGCTCACCAGGCTGATTCATCTTGGCTCAGTCCCTGTCTGGGTTGGTCGCCTGGCCATGGTGATCTTCCTCAGGCACAGTGCCAAAGCACTTGCCATAAAATGATGCCTCCCGCCCCACCCCACTGGGGCAGCAGAGCCTCTCCGTGACCACTGGCGCCTAGAGCTTCTGCACCGAGGGAGGTGCTCCTGCCAAGGCAGTGGTGACCAGCAGCCACATGTAGCGTCTGCACCTGCGGGGCAGCTGAGGAACTGAATTTTAAATTTGAATTAACCGTAGCTGGGCGTGGTGGCTCACGCCTGTAATCCCAGCACTTTAGGAGGCTGAGGCGGGCGGATCACGAGGTCAGGAGATGGAGACTATCCTGGCTAACACGGTGAAACCCCGTCTCTACTGAAAATACAAAAAAAATTAGCCGGGCGCGGTGGCGGGCGCCTGTAGTCCCAGCTACTCGGGAGGCTGAGGCAGGAGAATCGCTTGAACCCTGGAGGCGGAGCTTGCAGTGAGCCGAGATCGCGCCACCACACTCCAGCTTGGGCGACAAAGCGAGACTGTCTCAAAAAAAAAAAAAAAAAAAAAAAAAAATTGAATTAACTTTAGTTAATTCATTATTTATATTGAATTATATTGAAAACATCATAATATAGCCACATTATTATACATAACATACATCATATAGTATTTGTATATATTTATCATAGCCACATGTGGCTGCTGTGTTCCCTCTGCCCCTCGGGAGCGCGTTGGAGACAGGGGGCGCAGTTGGCCTTGTCACCACGCTGGCGGCCCTGAGTGCTGGAGTGCGCGTCGGTGCCGCGGGAGTGCTGGCGGCGCGCGCGTGCGGCTGGGGATGGGCAGCGAGGGGTGCGGGCGAACGGTGGGGCTCCCGGACACGGTGGGCAGCGGCGTGCCGGCCCTCCCCCGGTTGTCTCCTTACGCGTCCTGGGGAAACTGAGGACTCAGACGCCCTCCCACAGAAGCGTCTGAGCCAGGGCGCCTCCCAGGATGCCTCGCTGTCCCTCCAGCCTTCGTAGCGTCGGCACCGCCCGTCCTGCCTCCGGGGGCCCTGGCATCTCGGCCCCGCGCGGGCCTGTCCCCGGACCCCACGGCCGCGGGCCGCTCGCAGGCGCTTTTGGCTACAGCCCTCCCCGGCCATATTAGATTTAAAATCGCCAAAGGGGCCCCGTTCTGATAGCTTTAGAGATAAGTAATCACCTTATATAAATGGAATAGTCCCGAATTTTTCAGAAGTTGGGGAAATGTAACTTCTAATACTGTTAATGGTCAAAAAGGAAAAGAAAATTATTTTCATAAAAGCTAACTCAGAAATGTTTTCAGAATTCAAAATCTTTTTATTTAGACAAATGTGACTGGGTTAATATTTGTGGTTTAATGAAAACAGCTATGGGCCGGGCGCAGTGACTCACGCCTGTCATCCCAGCACTTTGGGAGGCTGAAGCCAGCGGATCATGAGCCCAAGAGTTCGAGACCATCCTGGCCAACATGATGAAACCTGTCTCTACAAAAATACAAGAAATTAGGTGGGCACGGTGGCGCCAGCCTGTGGTCCCACCTTCCGCAGAGGCTGAGGCGGGAAGGTTTCTGGAGCTGGGGAGGTCAAGCCTGCAGTGAGCCTAGATCTTACCACTGCACTCCAGCCTGCGTGACAGTGAGACCCTAACTAAAAAAAAAAAAAAGGAAAGAAAAGAAAACTCTTTTAGGAAGAAAACTCTTTTAGGAAGAAAAAAGAAAACTCTTTTAGAAATTAGGAAGGGCTAATTTCTTTACAATTATTTTCCTTCTCTGTTGAGTTTAAACAAATATTTAAATACTTTATTGTCATGGCCAGGTACAGTGGCTCACGCCTGTAATCCCAGCACTTTGGGAGGCCAAGGCGGGCGGATGACAAGGTCAAGAGATCAAGACCATCCTGGCCAACATGGGGGAACCCTGTCTCTACCAAAAATACAAAAATTAGCTGGGTGTGGTGGTGTGCACCTGTAGTCCCTGCTACTCAGGAGGCTGAGGCAGGAGAATCCTTTGAACCAAAGAGATGGAGGTTGCAGTGAGCTGAGATCATGCCACTGCACTCCAGCCTGGCGACAGAGCGAGATTCGGTCTAAAAAAAAAAAAAAATTATTTTCAGTTTGAAATGAATAGCCAAATAGTTTCTCATGACTTGACTTCATTCTTAAGTGGTTAAATCTCTTGATAACTTTGCTTTCTCCCTTCCCTATATTGAGTCCTAATGTAAAATAAAATAAGATAAAATTCTCCAGGTTTGGCCTGGAATGTCATTTTTGAGAATGGCATTCATTTGGGATAGCTTTGATGTCTAAACTGTCTGAATTTCCCAGAGAGTCCTTGAAAGCACATGTTGTCTTGTCTACTCTTTGAAAACGAGGTTAATAAGGGCCGGGCACAGTGACTCCCGCCTGTAATCCCAGCACTTTGGGAGGCTGAGGTGGGTGGATCACAAGGTCAGGAGTTCGAGACCATCCTGGCAAATATGGTGAAATCCCGTCTCTACTAAAAATACAAAAAAAATTAGCTGGGCGCGGTGGCGCATGCCTGTAATCCCAGTTACTCGGGAGGCTGAGGCAGGAGAATTGTTTGAACCCAGGAGGCAGAGGCTGCAGTGAGCTGAGATCACACCATTGCATTCCAGCCTGGGCAACAGAGCGAGATTCTATCTCAAAAAAAAATAATAATAATAAATAAAAATGGGGTTAATCATGTTTACAATTATTTTGTCAAAAATTTTTGACTTTATTATCTCATTTTGCAGGATGCAGAAACAACCATATTTCCTTGTCAGATGTACTATTGTTGTAAGGAACTGTCATCTAGTCTTTTGTATTTGAAAATTATCTGGCTAGATAAGGAATTCCCCCTTTCTATTTTTCTCATAAGTTATCTATAATTCATAACAATTTAGTCGAGTATACTTTTGTAAACAGAAATGAACTGTTTGTAAAATGATTTCTTCTTGCCTGACCCCTCTAGAATTCAAAATGCTTACTGAGTATTCTTATTTTCATGGAAATGTGAGTTATTGTCATAAATGCAGTAAGAATATGTCCTTCTTGTTAATGGGAAACAGTTGGAAACATTGGTGATACAACCAAGGCCTTGTCTGGAATATCATATTTGAGGATGACGCTCATTTAATCAGATATGACCAGACACTTCTAGGGAGCTAAGGTTGACTTTATGGAGCCAACACGTACAAAGCCATCTTGAAAAAACCAGCCTGGTATCTGGCTTACAGTGTTCCCAGAATTATAAGTGAGGAAGGAAGGTTGACCTTCCTTACTTTCCTTTCCTGGCCGACCCAGGAAACTTAGGATATTTTGGGGACTTAGAGAAGAGAGGAATGTGCCCAAATCCACAGGTACTGCCAGGGAGATCTGGTGGTAAGTTCTTAGGTTGGCTTCTTGGCCTCAGTGGTTTTTAAAAGTTCACTCCTTATGCAAAATTCTGGTAAACCAAACTCAGAAGGCCTATGGTAATTGAGCATTCTTGCTGTACCTATAAAAATAACCAGGCCAAATCTAATCAGACCAACTTTGTCTGATGTGGTGTGTGTATGGTGGCAGAGGACCGGGGATGGGGGGTCGATAATAAGCTTTCTTTGAGGTTATTCTTATCAAAATGAGAGAGATTGAAGAAAAATACTTGTGTTTCAATGGAAAGCTATGCACACTTCATAGCACATTTTTCTAGGTTACAGGTTCTAGCCTTGTTCATAGTATTTAATCTACTTTACCTCTTTGTAAATCGCAAGTAACTGATGGATATGTAAACGCTCTCTTGCCTGGTAGAGATTCTTCCTCAATGTAGCAGAATAGATTTTGACACCTACCTGCTAATTGGACTGGATCCTGCTACTTTGCCCATACTGTCAATCATTACCAAATTTTAAATTCTTCCTGTTTCCATTAATATCTGGTTATGGCTGAGTGTGGTGGCTCATGCCTGTAATCCCAGCACTTCAGGAGGCAGAGGTGAGAGGATTGCCTGAGGCCTGTAGTTTGGGAACAGACTGGGAGACACAGTGAGACTTTGTCTTTACAAAAAAATAGAATTAGCCAGGTGTGGTGGTACACACCTGTAGCCCTAGCTACTTGGTAGGCTAAGGTGGAAGGATTGCTTGAGTCCAGGAACTCAAGACTTCAGTGAGCTATGATTGCACCACTGCACTCTAACCTGAGCAATAGAATGAAACCATGTCTCTTAAAAAACAAACAAACAAACAAAAAAACAAACAAACAAAAAAACTAAATGAAAGTGAAATGACAATGTCTCATTGGAGAGAATCAATAAAGGAGTAGAAATTATAAAAATGAACCAAATAAAAAATGTTGGAGATGAAAAGTACAATAAACAAAATGAAAAGGCCAGAAGTGGTGGCTCACATCTGTAATCCTGGCAGTCTGGGAGGCCAAGGCAAGAGGATTGCTTGAGCCCAGAAGTTTGAGACCAACCTGGGCAACACAGTGAGACCTCACCTCTAAAACAAAACAAAACAAAAACAGAATAAAAAATTCACTGGATAGGATAAACAGTCAATTTGAGTTGGCAGAAAAAAGAATCAGTGAACTTGAAGACACATCAGTAGAAATAATGCAATCTGAAAAACAGAGAAAAATATAAAGAAAAATGAGCAGAGCATCAGAGCAATATGGGACACCACTAAGTGCACCAACATATTGATATGGTTTAGCTCTGTGTCCCCACCCAAATCTTATGTCAAATTGTAATCCACAATGTTGGAAGTGGGGCCTAGTGGGAAGTGATTGGATCATGGGGGTGGTTTCCAATGATTTAGCATCCCCCTTGGTTGCAATAGTGAGTGTGTTCTTGTGAGATCCAGTCATTTAAAAGTGTGTAGCACCTCCCCCCTCCCTCTTTCTTCCTCCTGCTCTGGCCATGTAAGACATGCCTGTTCCCCCTTTGCCCTCTGCCATGATTGTAAGTTTTCTGAGGCTTCCCCAGAAGCTGAGCAGATGCTGCCGTGCTTCCTGTACAGCCTGCAGGACCATGAGCCAATTAAACCTCTTTTCTTTATAAATTACCCAGTCTCTGGGATTTCTTTATAGCCATGCAAGAATGGACTAATATAGAAAATTGGTCCTGAGGAGTGGGACACAAAGATACCTGAAAATGTGGAAGCGACTTTGGAACTGGGTAATGAGAAGAGGTTGGAACAGTTTGGAGGGCTCAGAAGAAGACAGGAAGATGAGGGGAAATTTGGAACTCCCTGGAGACTGGTTAAATGGTTGTGACCAAAATGCTGATAGTAATATGGATAGTGAAGGCCAGGGTGAGGAGGTCTCAGATGGAGATAAGGAACTTATTGGGAACTGGAGCAAAGATCACCTTTGTTATGTATTAGCAAAAGAACCTGGTGGTGTTGTGCCCTCGCCCTAGGGATCTGTGGAACTCTGAACTTGAGAGCGATGATTTAGGGTATCTGGCGGAAGAAATTTCTAAGCCGCAAAGTGTTTAAGGACTGGCCTGGTTGCTTCTAACAATCTATGCTCATATGTGTGAGCAAAGGAATGACCTGAACCTGGAACTTATATTTAAAAGGGAAGCAGAGTGTGAAAGTTTAGAAAATTTGTAGCTTGGCAATGTGGTAGAAAAGAAAAGCTGATTTTCGGGGGAGGAATTCAAGCAGGCTGCAGAAATTTGCATAAGTAAAGAGGAGCCAAGTGCTAATAGCCAAGACAATGGGGAAAAGGTCTAGAAGGCATTTCAGAGACCTTCATGGCAGCCCCTCCCAGCACAGGCCTGGAGGCTTCAGAGGACTGAATGGGACTACAGGCGCCCTCCATCATGCCTGGCTAATTTTTTTAGTAAAGACGGGGTTTCACCATGTTAGCCAGGATGGTCTCGATCTCCTGACCTCGTGATCCACCCGCCTTGGCCTCCCAAAGTGCTGGGATTACAGGCGTGAGCCACCGTGCCCGGCCCTAACTTGTTTTTGATTTTACAGGCTCATAGGTGGAAGGAACTTGCCTTGTCTCAGATGAGACTTTTGACTTTTTGAGTTAATGCTGGAATAAGTTAACACTTTGTGGGACTGCATGATTATATTTTGAAATATCAGAAGGACATGAGATTTGGGAGGGGCCAGGGGCAAAAATGATATGGTTTGTGTCCCCACCCAAATCTCATGTTAAATTATAATTCCCAGTGTTAGAGGTGGAGCCTGGTGGGAGGTGACTGGATCATGGGAGCAGTTTCTAGTGGTTTAGCACCATCCTCCTTAGTCATAATGTGAGTGATTTCTCATAAAATCTGGTTATTTACAAGTCTGGGCTGGGTGCAGTGGCTGTAATCCCAGCACTTTGGGAGGCCAAGGGGGGGCAGGTCACCTGAGGTCAGGAGTTCAAGACCAACTTGGCCAACATGGTGAAACCCCGTCTCTACTAAAAACACAAAAATTAGTTGAGTGTGGTGGTGGGTGCCTGTAATCCCAACTACTCAGAAGGCTGAGGCAGGAGAATCACTTGAACCTGGGAGGCGGAGGTTGCAGTGAGCAGAGATTGCACTACTGCATTCCAGCCTGGGCCAGAGTGAGACTCCAGCTCCAAAAAAAAAAAAAAAAAGTCTGTAGCAGCTCCCTGCTCCCTCTCTTTGCCTTCTGCTCTGGCCAAGTAAGGTGTGCCTGTTTCTCCTTCACCTTCTGCCATGAGTATAAGTTTCCTAAGGCCTCCCCAGAAGCCAAGTAGATGCTGCCATGCTTCCTGTACAGCCTGCAGAACTGTGAGCCAATTAAGTCTCTTTTCTTTATAAATTACCCAGTCTCAGGTATTTCTTTATAGCAATGCAGAAATGGACTAATACACATAAGAATAATAGAGAGAAGTGAGAGAAAGGGATATAAAAATTATTAGAAGACACAATGGCTGAAAATTTCCCCAAATTTATTTGCTTATTTTTAAAAAATTTATTAATATTATTATTTTCATAGAGAGAGTCTTGCTGTGTCACCCAGCCTGGAAGGCACAAGCACAGCTCACTGTAACTTTGACTCCCTGGACTCAAGCATTCTTCCTGCCTCAACCTCCCAAGTAGCTAGGACTACAGGCATGCACCCCAATGGTCAGTAAATTTTCAAGTTTTTTGTAAAGACAGGGTCTTGCTCTATTTCTTAGGCTGTATTCTGTATTTCCTTGAACTCCTAGCCTCAAATGATCATCCCACCTCAGCCTCTAAGTGCTGAGCTTACAGGCAAGAGCCACTGTGTCTGACCAATTTCCCCAACTTCAATGAAAAACATTCTAAACATCTGAGAAACAATGAATTTCAAGTAGGATAAACACAAAGACATTCACACTCAGACATATTATAGTCAAATTTTGAAAGCCAAAGATAAAGATAAAATCTTAAATGCAGCAAAGGGAATACAATTCATTGTGTACCAGGGAAGTACAATAAGATTGACCGATGATGTCTTATCCAAAGCAATGGGGGCTAGAAAGCAGTGGTATGACATATTCAAAGTGCTTAACAGTAAAAACAAAACAACAACAACAAACCTGTTAACCAATAATTTTATACCCAACAAAACTATCTTTCAACAATAATGGCCAAATAAAAAGCACTCCAAAATAAATAAAATCTGACTGAACTTATTGCTACCAGGCCTGAGTAACAAGAAATATTTAAGGTTTTTCAGACAGAAACCAAGTGACGCCAGATACTAATTTGAATCCACATGAAAAACAAAAGTGTTGGTAAAAGTAGATAATTACAAAAGAAAGTATAATTGCATATTTCTTCTCCTTTCTTCTCTTAACTGATCTAAAAAGTAATTGCATAAGAAAATATGCATGTAATTTGTTATGGGCTATGCACATATAGGAATGTAATATGTGTCAACATTTTGTCAAAATATTGTTTAACAGTAAGAGCACAAAGGAGATGGATGAAAAATTACAGCTAACATCTCTTATGAATATACACAAAAATCCTCAACTAATTACTAGCAACTAAATCCAGCAACATATACAAAGGATTATATACCACATCTAAGTGGGATTTATCCCAGGAATGCAAGGTGGGTATAACATATTAACATCAATCACTGTAATACACTACATTAATACACTGAAGGACAAAACTCATGTGAACATTTCAGTAGACATAGAAAAGGCATTTGACAAAATCCATCACTCTTTTTTTTTTTTTTTGAGGTGGAGTCTCACTCTGTAACCCACCTGGAGTGTAATGGCATGATCTTGGCTCACTGTAATCTCTGCCTCCAAGGTTCAAGCAATCCTCTTGCCTCAGCCTACCGAGTAGCTGGGACTACAAGCATGCACCACCGTGCCCAGCTAATTTTTGTATTTTTAGTAGAATTGGGGTTTCTCCGTGTTGGCCAGGCTGGTCTCAAACTCTTGACCTTGTGATCTGCCTGCCTTGGCCTCCCAAAGTGCTGGGATTACAGGTGTGAGCCACCATGCCCAGCCCACTACTCTTTCATGATAAAACAAACAAATGAACACAAGAACAGAAGAGGACTCCTACCAACAATAGAAGAAAGCTTCCTCCTCAACACAGCAAAGGGGTTTATGAAAAACCCTCAGAAAAATCTTATCTATATATAAAATCATATATATAAAATCATATATAAAAAATCATATATATAAAGTCATATATATATAAAATCATATATATATATAAAATCATATATATATATAAAATCATATATATATATATTTTTTAGACAAAGTCTCACTCTATAGCCCAGGCTTGGAGTGCAGTGTTGCTATCCTGGCTCACTGCAGCCTTGACTTCCTGGCCCAAGTGATCCTCCCACCTCAGCCTCCGAAGCAGCTGGGACTAGAGGCGCATGCCACCATGATTTGCTGAATTTTTTTTTTTTTTTTAATTTTTGTAGAGACAGGATTTCCTTATGTTGCCTATGCTGGTCTTGAACTCCTGGCTCAAGTAATCCTTCTGCCTCAGCTTCCAAAAGTGCTGAGATTATAGGTGTGAGTCACCATGTGCGTCCTAAAATCATGTTTAATGGTGAAAGACTGTAGGCTTTCAGCCTATGATCAGGAACATGACAAGGATGTCTGTTCTTTCCACTTCTATTGAACAGTTTCTAGCCAGGGACAATAGGCAAGAAAAAGAAAAGGCATAAGATTGGAAGAAATGAAGTAACACTACCCTCTATTTGCAGATGACATAGTCTTGTGTATAAAATAGCCTAAGGAATTTCCAAGGAAGCACTGGAATTAACAAGTACAGCAGGATTTTAGGATACAAGATTAATATGCAAAATTTATTTGTGTTTCTATATGCCAGCAGTCATAATCTGAAAAGGAAATTAAGAGAACAATTGCATTTGCAATCATATCAAAAAGAGTAAAATACTTGGGAATAATTTATCTAAAGGAGTACCAGACTTACACACACTGAAAACCACAAAACATTGTTCAGTGGAATTAAGGAAAATCTAAATAAATGGAAAGACATCCTATGTTAATGGATAAAAATACTGTTTTATGGTCACACTCACTCCTGTACTGCAACCATTCCCAGTCTCTGGCAACCACTCATCTGTTTGTCATCTCTATAATCTTGTCATTTGAAGGCTACTATATGAGTAGAATCATACAGTATGTGATCTTTGCGGGTTGCCTTTTTTCACTCAGCATAATGCCCTTGAGATATATCCGAGTCATTGTGTGTATCTTACCCTGCCTTGTTATGTAAGCCTTGAACATTTTTTAGAATCCCATTTTTACTTATCTATACTGTTTTGGGGGTATATCTCTTTGTATAGATTTTTTTGTGGTTGTTCTAAAAAGCCATACATACGTAACTTATGCACAGCCTACTGGTGGCAACACTTTACCAGTTCAAATAAAGTGTAGAAAACTTACCTCCTGTTAATTCCCTGTATTAGTCAGGAGTCTCCAGAGAAATGGAACCAATAAGATATGCATATATACAAATATAAAAGGAGATTTATCTTGAGGAATTGGCTTGTACGACTATGGAGGCCAAGATGTCCCATGATCCGCCACCTGCAAGGGGAAAATTAAAGAAAGATGGTATAATTCAGGCTGAGTCAGCAGGGCTGAGAACCATGGGAGCTGATGGTATAAACCCCAACGCAAGGGCAGGAAAAGATGAGATGAGACATCCCAGCTCGAGCAGGCAAGAAGGAAAAAGGGTGAATTCCTTCTCCTCTGCCTTTTGCTCTGTACAAGTCCTCAGTGGATTGGATGGTGCCCACCCACGCTGGGGAGGGCAGTGTGCTTTGCAGAGTGAGTCCACAGAGTCAAATGCTGACCTCACCCGGAAACACAGCCGCAGACACAGCAGAAACAATGTTTAATCTGGGCAGACCATGGCCTGTCAAGTTGACACATAAAATTAGCCAGCACAGTTAATCCGTTTCCCTCCCCCATTTATAATCCTCTGAAATATTTCTTTCCTGGCCCACCATAGTTTCATCACACACATGTGCTTATCAGCATTCAATGGAATACTTGGGGGAACGCTCGAGATCTGTGTCCGCTCTCTGTGCAGCCTCCTCCGGTCTGGTATCCAGTCCTGTGGCATCTGGCTGCCCTGGTCTCCCTGTACTCTCAGCTCCACAACTCAAGCAGTCTTCTCAGCCCCACCTGGCTTTCCCCTCCCTGGGCGAGGTCTTGGAAGTACTCTCACAGCAGAGAGCTGGGGCAATCACGGCTTTCTTTGTTTCCCATCTCTTACAGATCACTGTCCCTTGCTGCCTGATGTTCAGTATCTTGGAAACAATTGTTTCATGCATTTTGTCTGGCTCCTGCTACTCCATCTTGGCTGGGTACCGAAGTCTTAGTAATTATTTCTTGTTTTAGAAAATATAGTTAGTTTTTTAATAAAGATACGTCATTGTATTCATATTGCATGCACACGTAATAGTTTTCTTATTGATTTGTAAACTAATAATGAAATATTCTTGACTGGGCACGGTGGCTCACGTCTGCTATCCCAGCACTTTGGGAGGCCGAGGCGGGCGGATCACCTGAGGTCAGGAGTTCGAGACCAGCCTGGCCAATATGGTGAAACCCCATCTTTACTAAAAATACAAAAATTAGCTGGGTGTGGTGGCACATGCCTGTAATCCCAGCTACTCAGGAGGTTGAGGCAGGAGAATTGCTTGAACCCAGGAGGTAGAAGTTGCAGTGAGCTGAGGCTGCCATTGTACTCCAGCCTGGGTGACGAGTGAAACTCTGCCTCAAAAGAAAAAAACAAAAGAAATATTTTATTTTATTTTATTTTATTTATTGTTTTTGAGACACAGAGTCTCTCTCTGTTGTCCAAGCTGGAGTGCAGGGGCGCCAGCTTGCCTCACCGCAACCTCCGCTTCCAGGGTTCAAAAAATTCTGCTGCCTCAGCCTCCTGAGTAGCTGGGACTACAGGTGTCCACCACCATGCCCGACTAATTTTTGTATTTTTAGTAGAGATGGAGTTTTGCCATATAGGCCAGGTTGGTCTTGAACTCCTGACCTTAGGTGATCCACCTACCTCAGCCTCCCAAAGTGCTGGGATTACAGACAT
This sequence comes from Macaca fascicularis, assembly GCF_037993035.2. Taxonomy (NCBI): domain Eukaryota; kingdom Metazoa; phylum Chordata; class Mammalia; order Primates; family Cercopithecidae; genus Macaca; species Macaca fascicularis. The sequence goes on from NC_088386.1 coordinate 3,852,173, forward strand.
TAGCCACCGTGCCATAAATTAACAATGAAATTTTTTTTTTTTTTTTTTTTTTTTTTTTTTTGAGACAGAGTCTTGTTCAGCTCACTGCAAGCTCCACCTCCCGGGTTCATGCCATTCTGCCTCAACCTCCCGAGTAGCTGGGATTACAGGCACCCGCCACCACGCCCAGCTAATTTTTTGTATTTTTAGTAGAGATGGGGTTTCACCGTGTTAGCTAGGATGGTCTCGAGCTCCTGAACTTGTGATCCGCCCTCCTTGGCCTCCCAAAGTGCTGGGATTACAGGCGTGAGCCACCGCGCCCGGCCATGAAATATTCTTAAAATGTATCATTTAAATATTTATTATGGTAAATATTGATAGATATAGCCCACATAAATAAATAGTCTTTGATATACTCAACACTCCTTAAGAGTATAAGACAGGGGTCTTGAGACCAAAAAGTTTTGAGAACCACTTTCACATTTGAGTTTTCCTACCCCTTACAACATTCTTATGAGGAAGGTACTGTTGTTATCAACCTTATTTTACAGATGAGGAGCCTGAAGCCGAGAGAAGTGAAGGACTTATCCAAGATCATACAGTGAGTGAGACAGAATCTGAACCCAAGTAGCCCGGCTCTGTAGTCTACGTTCCGGGACCCACCGTGCCACGCGGCCTCCATTAGCATGTGTTTTCGGACTGTTACCACACTTTTAAGCTTCACAGAGTAAACATCAGATGCAGGCCAGGCCTGTTCTTCCCCAGCACCTGCACCCACTTCTTGTCCAGCAGGGGCCGTGTCTGCATTGCCCACATCTGGCAGCAGGCATGCGGTTGATCTCCCTCACTCTTGGACCTCACACCAATGGGCTGGATCTGCACGGACAGAAGTGCAGTGGGGCTGCCGCTTCTCTCGGGGGTACTCGGCAGAGGCAGTGGGCCTGCCCGTAGCTGGTCAGCCCCGTGCACATGCATATTCGGCAAAATGACGTTAGTGCCGGGCCAACTTACTGTGCTGTGGGCTTCTCAGGCTGCCTCTCCTGGGGCAGATCTCAGGCTAGTGTGCAGCCATAACATCTGGAATATGAAAAATTGGTTTGAGAGTGAACTGGTTTACAGTCTATTATTATTTTTCTTTCTTTTTAAAACAATATTTGTATGAGAGACAGGGTGTCGCCCCATCACTCAGGCTGGAGTGCAGTGATGCAATCACAGCTCGCTGCAGCTTAAATCTCCTGGGCTCAGGCGATCCTTCTGCCTCGGCCTGCCAAGTAGTTAGCGCTACAGGTCCTGGTCAAACGGTTTTTTATTTATACAAATCCCATTCAGGAATAGATATGTTGAGTAAAGTGATCTTTGAGATTCTTTGAGCGAAACAGGATGATACACACTCTACATTTAGGCAGCTCCTCACACGAGTGTAAAACTTACCAAGAATGTTTATAACAACATGCCGTAAATATTTACTGAGCGGTTTACACTCTGGTGTATCGCATATTTACAACATGCGGGTAGGTTGTTTTTAAAAATGTAACAATACATGGGGCTGGGCATTGTGGCTCATGCCTGTGGTCCTTACTACCCAGGAAGCTGAGGCAGGAGGATTGCTTGAGCCCAGGCTTGTTTGAGGCTGCAGTGAGCTATACTCACACCAGTTTACTCCAGCATGGGAAACAGAGTGAGACCCTGTCTCTAAAAAAAACAAAGTGGCTATAAAATAATACCTCACTGGTTTCAACACATCTTTGAGTGCCTGCTTTATCTCTAGCTGGCTCTCCGTTGGGCTCCATGTTGTGTAAAAGCAAATAGTCCTACCCTGGAGGGGTGTAAAATTTGACTGAAAATGCAAACCAGTTGTGCTCATAAAAGTTGGACACAGAAATCATGTACGCAGTGTCCATAAATGCCAGCACTCCTTCTTCCAAATAGCACAAGACCAGGGAGATCCTGGGGCACAGCACATTGTGAGGTGCCTCTCAGCTACAAGACCCAGGGCAGCCCTGATGCGGACTGAGACGATGCAGAGGCAGACAGCTGCCATTTATTTATGAAGAAATTGATATGAAATTGCAAACAAAAACACGGGGCAGGTGCTGCCCAGTGGCTCTCACCCATCACCCCAGCACTTTGGGAAGCCAAGGCGGGAAGATGGCTTGAGCCTGGGAAGTCAAGGCTGCAGTGAGCTGTGATCTTGCCACTGCATTCCAGCCTGGGTGACAAGAGTAAGAGTCTGTCTCAAAAAAAAAAAAGAAAGAGGGAGAAGGAGAGGGAGAAGGAGAGGGAGGGGGAGAGGGAGAGGGAGAGGGAGGGGGAGAGGGAGAGGGAGGGGGAGGGGGAGAGGGAGAGGGAGAGGGAGGGGGAGAGGGAGAGGGAGGAGGAGGGGGAGAGGGAGAGGGAGGGGGAGAGGGAGAGGGAGGGGGAGGGGGAGAGGGAGAGGGAGAGGGAGAAAGAAAGAAAGAAAAGAAAAAGAAAAAGAAAGAGAAAGAAAAAAAGAAAAGAAAGAAAAAAGGAAAAGGAAAAAGAAAGATTGCAAACCATAAAATGATCACAATCAGGCAAAAAATAAATGTACATGGTTAAAAGTGAACAAAGTGTGGCAGTACCTGCCTTTGGAGGTGATTTTTCTTCTTTCTACTTCTTGGCATTTCTAATACAATGAAAGTTTTATTGCAGAAAATTATAAAACAATTCATTTATGTTATTTGAATATAAGTAATCCTGAGATGTTCCTCTTTTCAGGGAAAATAGTACTTGGCCAGACAGCATCCTAGTAGCTGTTCTTGGGTTACTCCTGTAGTTAGTTGCCGGATTCTTTTCACTGTGAGGCTTCTTTTGCCGTCTGTCCGTGGATGATGTGAACATCTACTGCCTGGCGGGGCTCCTGCGCTCGGGGCTTCGGGAAGTGCTCATTTGGGGGCTGCCCCTCTGCCGGCCTCTCTGGATTCAGAGGGCAGCCGCTGCTCCTTTTGTTCTGTGGGCCTGGCTCTGGGCCCTGAGCAGCACTTCCCCGGGGAGGCCGCCTTTCCTTCCGCGGCTTCTTCCGTCCCCTCCTGACCCCAAGGTGCCTCCGGCCTCTGCCTCCAGCTAAGGACCTCTGGCCAAGCCTCCTGCCCGGGGAGAGGCGAAGCTGGAGTGCCTGGGTGCCCCGTGGTGGCCGGACACTCCTGGCAGCTGCCCAGTCTTGCACGTGGCTGTGCCAAGCGGGCCAGGCAGCTGCTATTTCCCTCAGAGAAGTTGCTGGCAGCACTCAGGGAAGGAAGCACCGAGGAGGCGAGGAGGCGGAGCGGCGTCTCGGTCACGGAGGTAGAGACCCTGTGATGGGCACGGGGCCCCGGGAGGGCCTTTCCACCTGCCAATCGCTGAGCTGCCCCTGCAATTCCCTGTACCTCTGAGTGGTCGTGCTAATGTTGCTAATTTGGGGTCAAGGAACAGCCCTGGAGCGGCTGCCCTCAGTCAGGCGGCATGGGGACGGTGAAGGTTCAGCCCACCGTGGCCACACACCGGGCCTTCTGCGGGCGAGGCCACGTCTGGACAGGCTGGGCTTGGGATGAGCAGCTGCTCTTTCCCCTGGACAGAGTGGGACAAGCTCCAGTGGGAAGGTCACAATGGGAAAAAAGCAGCAAAGGGCCGGGCGCGGTGGCTCAAGCCTGTAATCCCAGCACTTTGGGAGGCCGAGACAGGCGGATCACAAGGTCAGGAGATCGAGACCATCCTGGCTAACACGGTGAAACCCCGTCTCTACTAAAAATACAAAAAACTAGCCGGGCGAGGTGGCGGGCGCCTGTAGTCCCAGCTACTCAGGAGGCTGAGGCAGGAGAATGGCGTAAACCCGGGAAGCGGAGCTTGCAGTGAGCTGAGATCCGGCCACTGCACTCCAGCCTGGGCGACAGATTGAGACTCCGTCTCAAAAAAAAAAAAAAAAAAAAAAAAAAAAAAGCAGCAAAGGGACCCTCAGTATGTGGAAGAGATACCCTTAGAGGCAGGGAGAGGCAGGGAGAGGCAGGTGCCCTGCAGGTGAGGAACTCTGCGCCCAGGAGGCTTCCTGCTGGATACTCCAGGGTGTGATGTGCTGAGGCGTAACAATGTGTTGTTCCTGGATATGTGGGGGGGGCTGCCCTCCGGTAGCCGAACCCGTGAGTTGAATGGAGTCTGTCCCAGAGCAAAGGCGAGAGACAGATAGCCTTTTCCTCCCAAACTCCAAGGCCAGATCATCTTTGGAAAATTGTGAAGCTCGATGGTCCACCTCCACTCCTGAGCAAATCAGACTTTCAAGAAGGGCACTGGGTTCCCCTCAGACTGAAGAGAATCCCTGGGTCTCTTGTGTGTTCTGCAAATGTTGAGAGAATTGTGGATCAACATTCTGCCAGATTCTCTCACTGAGCTGCCGCGTGGCGCAGGGAGAAGTAAGGCCATTTCGTGCTGGTCAGAGGGTGTGTCTGATGACAGTTCTGAGGGCAGGCTCATATTTTTATTTTTATTTATTAGATTATTTCTAGAGACAGGAGATTGCTCTGCTGCCCAGGCTAGAGTGCAGAGACACAGTCATAGCTCACTGTAACCTCGAAATCCCGGGCTTAAGTGATCCTCCCACCTCAGCCTCATGAAGAGGTAGGCCCACAGGCACGCACCATCGCGCCCAGCTAGTTTTATGCTCATATTTTTAAAAAGAGACATTTACTTTTAATGTGTCGTGAAGCCCGCGGGTGCCGGGGCGGCGTGTTGCTCACTATTCTTCCTTTGGCCCAGGAGCCACCATGCAAGTGCTTCCCTGCTTCCCCCCGGGGGGTCTCACAGCCACTTCCCGAGTTAACTCTGGTCTCGAAGGAGGCGGCTGACGGCTTTGAGCTTTGTGGTGATATTCGGCAGGCCTCTGTGTTTTGCCAGTTCCCGGTGCCCTGAAAGGGACAGGCCTTAACCAGATTTGGGGCAGAGGCCTTGTGGAGTGGCCGTCTGGGCGGCCTGCATCACACGGGGCCACCCGGAAACAGGCAGATTCACAGCCCACCTGCTGGGAAGGCATGCTGGCTCCTGCCCAGGACCTGGGCTGTGGCAGGAGACCTGAGGCCTCTTGAGAGCTGCAAGGCCTTCTCCATTCCCTGCCGTCACATGGGGACAAGGCTGTGGCTCTGGATATTGGAGGAGGCTCCTTGAGGCACTTGAGAACCCCAGGTTCCCCTCAGCCTCCTACTGCTGATTAGCCACGCTGGCCAAGGCCGGCCCCTCTCTTGGCCCTGTCTCCCAGCTCCCATGAGCCCTGGGCCCTGGGCTGGTTCAGGTAGCCGTCCCCTGGAGTAGCGAAGGGAGAAGGTGGGGGTGGAGAAACTCGGGTACTTGCCCTGCAAAGGGGGTGCCCACCTGCCCTGAGCCCCAGAGGGTAGAGGGCTCGTGCCCGGGGAGATGCTGCACCTCATTCCCCCTCTAGGACAGCTCTCATGTCACTATGTGGCCCAGCTTCAGCCTCAGAGCCCCATCTGTCCCCCAACGAAGACTAAGTGTGTAATTCAAGCCACTCCCTGAATGTCCCTCAGTGACATCATCCTATAAAACCTGGGCATGGACACTGCGTTCTCACCTTCCCTCCCCTTGCTCTACCCACTTCCAACTGCTGTCCCTTCCCTGCCCCTTTCAGAGCATTCTCCCTCAGAGACGCTGTGTGCAGCACTCCGGGGAGCACCGTCTGCACAGACCCCAAGGAGGGGTGCTCCTAGGGGAGGCACTGCAGGAGCCCTGCCTGCCCCTCTGCAGTTGGACTCAGGCCCCTTACTCCCATGGACCAGCTCTTGACCCAAACCCAGAGGCTCCCTGGCCTCCGCACGCAGCGGTGTGCACACAGCGCTCCGGGCTTCTGCGGCACCTCACACTTTCCTGCTCTCCCCCTCACTTCCTGCCAGTCCGACCTCTTACCCTTGGGGGGCTCCTGACTGGCACAGACACCCCAGGTCTCCATGGAGCCCTAGAGCTGAAATTCCATTTGCACCAAGCCTTCCGCATCTACGCCAGAGAATGGACCTCTCTTCCTTGCTCCAGGTTCACAGTGCCCTGCCCACCATCTCCCCTGGCATGCCTGGGGCGGGCCCAATGCAACGTCAGCCCTTGCTGACCTGCCCAGACTGTCCCACTGCCACCAACATCTAGGAAAGCAAGGCCACCTGCAAGTCCTTGACTCCCACGCCTGTACACTCACCCCTGCCACACACACACCTGCCCCACAACCACCATGCCTGTGCTGGCCACGCCCATGCCGGCCACGCCCACACATCCAGATTCCCAGCAAATGCGGTTGGCTGCAAAATAGACCCTGTATCTAACGCCTTCTCACCGTCCCTACGGTCTCGTGGTCCAAGGCACCAGTCCCTCCTGGATGCTCACCATAGCCTCTAATCAGACTGTCCCTGAGACCACTCTGTCCCTCACACAGTGGCCACAGCAGCTGGGGACACTTCTCCCTTTTGTTATGAAAAACTTCAAGCACTCATCAAAGTTGAAAACCCAGATACCCACCACTTAGATTCTCCCATTAATATCGTGGTAGACTCACTCTGCCACCTCTCTGTCCATCCCTTTATCCATCTCCCCATCTTGAGTTCATTTTTTAGAGGCAGAGTCATGCTGTGTTGCCCAAGCTGGTCTTGAATTCCTGGCCTCAAGTGATCCTCCCTCCTCAGCCTCCCCGTAGCTAGGGACTAGCTGGGACTACAGGGATCCACCACACCTGCTCATCTTGATTTAAACAATGTATTTCAAAGTAAATTGCAGACATCAGTACCTTTCTACCTAAACACTTCAGCATTGTACATCATTAACTAGAGTTCAGTATCGTTTACAGTATTTTTGTTTTGAGGTAAAATTTACATATAATGAAATGCGCAAATCCTGGCCATATATTCCATGAGTTTTAACAAAGGCGTATACACTTGTGTGACCCAAACTCCTACTAAAACATTGCACGTTACCCCAGAAGCTCCCTCACATTCCTTCCTCGTCAACCCCTGTCCTCCCCACCCAGGGCAGTCTGGGGTGCAATAGACCAGCCTGGGGCAGCCACCGTTCTGAAGTCTTCTACCACAGACAAATGTTGCCTATTCTAGAACTTGATATAGATGGAGAAAGTGCTCTTTCATCATTCAGTCAGTATTGCTGAGATCCTCCTCTGCTGATGCTAGAGTGTTGTGTCTGTCTTTGCTTAGAACTCTCCATCGAAGGGTGGAATCCTACTTCTGCTGTGGCCCTGCTGCTCTGCCCCGTCCCCCTCCACCCGCCACCTCCCTGTTTTCCAGACCTGCTGGTCTTCTTTCTGACCTTGCATACCCCAAGCTCATGCCACCTCAGGGTTGTTGCACTTGCTGTTCTACCGCCGGAATGCTTTTCCTGCAGATGGTTGAGGGCTGGATTTTTCCCTCATTCCGGTTTAGCTCGAACATCACCTGCTCAGAAAGTTTCCCTCACTCTTCACTCAAATCAGCCACCAACCACCATCGTCCTTTTCTTTGAAGCACTTACCCTTGTCTAAAATCTAGTTTGCGTATTTATTTGTTTATTGCCCATCCTCCACCCCCGCTAAACTCCATGAGAGCCAGGTCCATGTCTTCTTGCTCCGCGCAGTACTTCCGGTGCCCATGCAGTATAAGTACTCTTGAAGGAACAAGTGGATAAATGTGTGAATGTGTGAGTGCCAGCTCTTTCCTGCAACTCTGCCCTCTTGGCTGAACTGTGGGAGGCTGGCCCTGGCTCTTTGGAGCCTCTGCATCTCCAGCAGGGCTAAGCCATGCCCACAGCCCCGACCAGCTGTCACTGAGCTTGCACTGGCCCAGGGATGAGGCACGCTGGGAGCTGCACAGGGTCCTGGTTTGGCCACATACAGATCCATGTGTGCTCAGCTATCATAAGCAGGGAGGCTTTTGGGCTAAAAGGCAGGAATGAGGTCTCCTCTGTGGAGAGCATGGGCCTCTGTTGTAATGCTTTCAACTGTTCATCCTCTTTGGTTTCCACAGGACCCCGATATTCAATGAACTGTCCAGCAGTGGCTTTCTGGTGCACGGCCCCAGCATGCCTATACCTCTGTGTCAGTAATGGTGGAAAGCCTTTCTCCCTTTATGGGCAGGTGAGCCAAGAAATTATCCATACTTAGGCTTAATCAACCATCAAATTACAGTTAAGCAGAATCAGCTGAGACACACTCGAAACAAGACGTAATCACTTGAGGCTGTCGGATCACCTGAGGCCAGGAGTTTGCCACCAGCCTGACCAACATGGTGAAACCCATCTCTATCAAAAATACAAAATTAGCTGGGCATGGTGGCGTACGCCTGTAATCTCAGCTACTTGGGAGGCTGAGGCAGGCGGATCGCTTGAACATGGGAGGCGGAGGTTGCCCTAAGTCGAGATGGCACCATTGCACTCCAGCCTGGGCAACAAGAGCGAAACTCCGTCCCCCCTCCCCCACCCACAAAAAAAGTAACAGCTGCAAACGCACTCCACAATACCAGCCACTTAGGAACAGGTGTTTTTTCCCAGCTTATTTCTGCAGCTGGAACTGCAGGATGCATCAACTCATCTTTCTGAACGACACCCGTTTATTTGTGGGTTGCTAACTCACACCGTCATTTCTAGATCACCTTTCTCTGCTGCCAGGACTGGAGTAGACCACATTTACACATCAGGCCGCCCAGCTCCCAACTCTCAGTGTGACATCTGGGCAGCTTCCAAAGATGAGCTGCACGCCACTGTCCAGCCAGAAATATCTGCCTTTAGGCGGGGCCAGGGTTTTTTGTTTTGTTTTGTTTTTTTTGTTTCAAAATTTCCTCGGAAGAGATTCCCTAAATAGTTTATATCACCCCTTCCTCTTAACGCCTCTAATGGTAGCTTGTCAACAGCGCTTCATTATACAGAGGTGCCTGGTTCCCCTGGAAACATGGGAGCTGGGCATTTGGTTTTGTCGTTGAAGAAGTACCTTTGGCCAAGTTAGGGCGATGGCCCGCCTCGGGGGATGAAATGGGAATTTCCCCGGGAAAGCAAGCTTGCAACTGAAAAGGGACGCTTCCCTTGGGGCGGGACTGCGTGGACTCGGGGGTCCCGGGTGCCTCGGGAGGGAGTCAGTGCCCAGATCCGGGTGGGAACTCGGGGCTTGGAAAGCCCAGGAGGGAGGTGGTCTCAGCATGGCCCCCATGCCTCCCATCTCCTGCAGGCGTTTGCGGTCTGGACTGCCCAGGGACGGCAGAGGGGGCGCCGAGCGGGGCGTCCCGGCGGGGCTGTGGGGGTGGGGGTGCTTGTTCGCGTTTATTATAACTGCACTCCCTTTAAAAGGAAAACTATGCCCGGAATCCGGGAGGTGGTGAGCAGAGCCCGGGTGGGAAGGAACCCGCGCCCGCCGCTGGCCGCGCTCGGTGTTCCTAGAGCTGGGGCTGTGCGGGTGGCGGGACGCACCCCCAACCTTTACTCCAAGTTTTACTCCCACTCTCAGCCCCCTCACTCTCACCCCTCCAACCCCACCGCCACCCCCACCTCTAACCCCCACCCCTCCAACCCCACCCACCGTCACCCCCACCTCTAACCCCCACCCCTCCAACCCCACCCACCGCCACCCCCACCTCTAACCCCCACCCCTCCAACCCCACCCACTGCCACCCCCACCTCTAACCCCCACCCCTCCAACCCCACCCACCGTCACCCCCACCTCTAACCCCCACCCCTCCAACCCCACCCACTGCCACCCCCACCTCTAACCCCCACCCCTCCAACCCCACCCACCGTCACCCCCACCTTTAACCCCCACCCCTCCAACCCCACCCACCGTCACCCCCACCTTTAACCCCCACCCCTCCAACCCCACCCACCGTCACCCCCGCCCCTCCAACCCCACCCACCGCCACCGCCACCTCTAACCCCCACCCCTCCAACCCCACCCCCCGCCACCCCCACCTGCCACCCCCACCCCCACCTAGACGCCTGCAACCTCCCACCCTCACCTCCCCAACACCCCCCCACCCTCAGCCTTGACCTCCTCTCCCCACCCCGCCCCGCGGGCCCCACCCTGCCACCCCCGCCTACCCCTCTCGCGGGCTGAGCGGCTCTTGGCCTTTTTTGGGCGTCTCCCTGCTCTGCGGCCCGGGCTGGCGGGCGGGTGCTCGGCTGGCGGCAGAGGGAGACCCGCGGCTACCCCGCGCTCGGCGTCGCTGCCACCATGACGGGAAGGTAACGACCCCCACCCACGCCCCCGGGCCGGGGAGGAGGGACTGAGGGACCCCTGGCCCAGGCCCGGCTCCCCCTCGTACAGCCCCGCGGCGACACGGTCCCCGCTCCGCCCTGGAGCGTCGGATTCTCGCAGCTCCCGGGGCGGCAGCGCCCGTCGGGGCCGGGGTCCCCCAGCCCCCGCGCCCCTTCCTCTGGGCGGGCGCCCGCCGCGGAAGGTGGAGCTCCTGCCCACCCGCCCGCACCCCTGCAAGATGGGACGGCCATCTGCTCACCACCGACGCCCAGGGCTGCGGGAGGGGTCTTGTCCAAGGTCAGACACCTACCACGGGCAAAGGGTTCAACGGCTGTGTGCCGCCCCCGACTTCCCCGATCCCCGCTGTGCGATCCCCGATCCCCGGTGAGTGACATCACTGAGCCTTCCGTTTCCTCCTCTGTAAACCTGGGGTGGTCAAAATGTTGAAAATGATGAAGGGTACGTGGGGACTTGGCCAGAGCTGCGCCCAAGCACCAGCTGTGCAGGGGTTGGCAGGGGACAGGGCACTCCCCTGGGCCTGGCTCACCCTCTGCTCTCAGGCCCCTGGTTGCCATTTCACAGATGAGGTCACCAGAGGCCACAGAAGCTGGGCCACTCAGGAGGCCACAGGTCCACCAGTGTCCGGCCAGTGTTTGTCCCTGCAGCCCTTTCTGGAACCTAGCTGGGTACAAGTGCATGACTCAGGGCTGGGTGGGAGGGGCTGTCCCTGAGGCCCTGGACCCCCCTAGCCAAGTCCTGGCAGGGGGATTCTCTTCTTCAGGATCCCATGACCTGGGGCTCTGCGGGAGCTCCAGCCCTGAGAGTGACCTGTGGCTTTGCTGGGAAAACCGGCTTGGAGAGTGCAGGGCAGTGTCCAGGGTTGCGGTCCCAAATCCCAGGCCCACAGGGGAGCTGCCTGTGATGGCCATTAAGGCTGTGGCCTGGGGTCTTAGGGCAGCCCCAGGAACCAAAAATAGCCTGTAACTTGTCACTTTGTAAGCCCTGCCCTCCAGACACACTTCCCTGTCTTCTCCCCAAGCCTCTCTTCCCAGTCAGCTCCCCTGACTTGGAGTCATCCCTGACTTGGCCCAGGCCCCTCTGCAGTGAGATGGAGGGACCCTTCCCCAGAAGAGTGGCATCTGCAGGCCCTCTGGCTGCCTGTGGTCACCCCCCAGGGTTCGGCGGGGCTGCCTCCCATTTTCCTCAGCCTGTCCCTGCCAGTTGCCGGGTTCTCACCCTCCATTTTCTAGGAAAAGAAAGTGGGGAGAGACAGGAACAGGGTCCGGAGTAGCCCAGCAGCAGCGCTGAGGTGGAGGTGGGTGAGAGGCGGTTCCTTCAGGCATAGGAGGGATGGTGAGGTGGACAGAGCCATGAAGGGAGTGGGGCTGGAATGGGAGGCCCCGAGGTGCCACTGCTCCCTGGCAAGGGTCCTCTTGCCCCTGAGTCCCTTGGGCCTTTCCCTGGAGACGGAGGTGGTCAGGTGAGCCCAGCCGGACCCACCGGGAAGGCAGGTGGTGGCGAGCAGGGGCAGCCTGCCCTTGCTGCGGTGGGCTCCAAGGGCCCGAGAAACTCTTATCCTCAAATGACAGTGGGATGACAGTCAGCCTTTGGCGGACACTGTGTAGGGCGTTCCTCGTCCAGGCAATACTGCGTGTCTTAGAGAATAAGGAGAAACCTAGAAACATAAAAGATAACAGAAACATAAAGAGAGGGAAACGGCAACAGTTCCACTCCCGAGAGCCTCCCTTTATCCAGTTTGGGTGGCTCCCCGCAGTTCCTTTCTCCCGGAGTGTGTGTTTGATACAGCTGTGGGCGATCTGAGTGTAATGCACCTGCTCCTTCAAAGGTGGCCCTGCTGCCCGCCGTGCTGGTGCCCCACTGGCTTCCCTGCCCTCCATACACAGGGATTCGGCTGGGCCAGACTGTGAGGAACGGACATCCAACCCGGCCTTCGGAGTGGGCGAGAGTTTTCCTGTCTCAGGAGCAGTGGAGTTTCATTTCCACCGTTTCATGCTGGGTGCCCTTCCCCATGTCCACTGTCCCCATGTGATCCCAGGCAGCTCCTCGTGCCTGGATCCTGGTTCTCTCAGGATCCCCCAGGCTGCCCAGAGTCAGGCTGTTTTTGGGAAACACCCTTCTCTGCTCGCATACCTTCAGTTCGCCCTGCCAGCTCTCCCCAGGACCTCACCAGGCAAGAGCAGAGGGAGGGCGGTGGGGAGCCACCAAAGGGACCTGGAGTGGCCTGCGTGGCCATGCTCTCTGCAGATGAACCCATGGGTGCTGTGTGGAGAAAGGGCTGCTGGGAAGGAGATGGGGAAAGAGACAGAAGGCAGACACTAGGGAGGCCTCTCCTGGGTGGCTGAGGGGGGGTGGAGGAGAGGAGGCTGACTCAGGGTTCTGGGAGGTGGAGTGGACAGGACTCAACTGACTGGCTGTGAGGTGGGCCACAGAGGGTGGGGCTTGGGAGCATGCCCCCCCGTGATGGCAGGTGGGGGAGGCTGGCATGCTTGGTGTGGTTGTGGAGTGCTTGAAGAGCTGTGGCAAGTCTGAGGGGGAGCCGTGGGAGGCACCTGCGCATGGAGGGGCTGAAGCCCAGGAACAAGCCAAGCTGGGCGGGGAGTGAAGGCAGCCTGGAGCGTGGGTGGCATGCCGTGGGAAGAGAGGGGGCTCGGCCTCAGCGGCAACCCGGGGGCTTTGGAACTTACAACCACGAGATCTTTGACCATCACAGCTGAAGGGACCTCTGGCATCACCATTGTTCTACAGGGAGGTGGACATGGGGAAGGCCACCTACCAGGGACTCAGCTGTCCCTGGCATTCCTGGAAATGGGAGCCTGGGATGTTGACACCCATGGCCATGTGAGCTCAGTGGCTTGGCTGCATACAGTGGATTCCACCCACCATGTGACCGTCGTGTGTGTTATGTATGAGGCTGTCGTATGCCTGATTGTGTGCTGAGTCCATGCTTAGTACAGCGCAGAGCAGGCTGCTAGATCCCTGCCCTCATATCCACCAATCTTGCCCCTCCTGCGGGTGGAGTATGCCCAGTGGTCCCCTAGGCAGAAGGAGTCAGCCGTGGGGCAGCTGAGTGCAGCCAGAGCCCTCAGCACAGCACAGGAGGCTGCAGTGGCATCAGGGGCTTAAGCAAAGTGTGAAGTGGGTAACAAGTGATGTGGCTTGTGATGTGGCACCACTGAGCCCTGAGCCCCAGACTGGGCCAGGGGGCCACTGCCATGGCCCCTCACCTCCTTCCCTTTTCTTCTACTTCTGGTGCTGACTGGCCCCTTCTAGCTGGCCATTGGCACAATAGGGATGGAAGGACTGATCTGCAGGGTGTCCAGTCCCGTGGTGTGAATATCCCCACCTGGGTTCATGTCAAACCGCTAACGCTTGAATTGGCATTAACGCTTTACAGAATTCCTGAATAGTTAACAGTCAGCACTTGTGAGCTGGCAAGGGACCGCACAGGCAGCCACTGTGGAGAGGAGCCTGGGTTTCCCACCCACAGTGGGCCATCCTCCTTCTCTGTGTCCCTATCTGTGCTGTGCTACGTGCAGGCTTTCTTTCTCTTGTTTGGAGATGGAGTCTTGCTCTGTCACCCAGGCTGGAGTGCAGTGGTGTAGTCTCAGCTCACTGCAACCTCTACCTCCCAGGTTCAAGCAATTCTCCTGCCTCAGCCTCCCGAGCAGCTGGGACTACAGGTGCATACCACCACGACCGGCTAATTTTTTTTGTATTTTTAGTAGAGACAGGGTTTTTACCGTGGTCTCTACCGAAAAAACAGGTTTTTACCATGTTGGCCAGGGTGGTCTTGATCTTCTGACCTTGTGATCCACCTGCTTCGGCCTCCCAAAGTGCTGTGATTACAGGCGTAAGCCACTGTGCCCAGCCTGCATGCAGGCTTAACCATCCCTTAGGTCTTCATTTCCAGGTGGGGAAGGGAAGCACTGTCGCTGTCCTTGTTCTGTTTAGGTGTAGCGTGTTCATTTCTGAAGGTGAATATTTACTTAGATGACTTAGCAGGATAACCACCCTAATGAGATACTTCCGTGGGTGAATGCGTATGTCTTGCTGAGATGAGGTGACTGAATACACATATGAATGTAAAACCTACTGTGTCCTCACCCATGTCCTTGGAGGAATGCACGGGAAACTCGCGGAGTTGTTTTCAGCCTCCTGGTGAGGAGTCTGGTGGGGGAGCTGGCTCTGGAGGACAGCCTGTTTGTGGTGCCTCTGCCCACTGGGCTGAGGGCACGTGCCCCAGGGCCTTGGGGAGGCAGCCCTGCCTCACAGCTTGGGGCCTCAGTTCCAGCCTCTAGGAAACCATGTAGTTGCATTCTTCATTACTCATGTGTTTTTTAAAATTTGAGACATAGTTCACATATTATTAAATTCACCATTTTAGTTGTACAATTCAGTGGTTTTTAGTACATTCACAAGGTTGTGCAACCATCACCGTTAATTCCAGAACATTTTAATCATCCCTAAAAGAAACCGTGTACTGATTTGCAGACAATCCCCATTTCCCCCTCCTCCCAGCCCTGGCCACCAGTAACCTGCCTTCTGTCTCTACAGATTTGCCTGTTCTGGACATTTCACATAAATGGAACCATATATTATATGGCCTTTTGTGCCTGACTTCTTTCATTTATTAAGAACATATTTCCAAAGTTCATCCATATATTGTAGCATGAATCAGTACTTCATTCCTTTTTCTGGGTAAATAATATTCCATTGTGCCACAGTTTGTTTCCCCATTCACCCGTGGTGGATATTTGAATTGTTTCCACTTTTTGGCTACCGTGAATAATACTGCTATGAACATTCCTATACAAGTTTTTGTGTGAACATACATTTTCTCCTTGAATATATACCCAGGACTGGACTTGCTGGGCATGTTGTAACTCTTATGTTATACTTTTTGAGGAATTGCCAAGCTGTTTTCCAAATAATTGAACAATTTTACATTTATTAAATTTTACACCAGGAATGTATGAAGGTTCCAATTTCCCGACATCCTTGCTGATGCTTGTCATTGTTGTCTGGTTTAGTGGGCGTGAAGAGGTGTCATATTGTGGTTTTGATTTCCACTTCTCTAATGACTGATAACGTTGAGCATCTTTTCATGCGTCTGTCGGCCACTTGTAAATCCTCTTGGGAGAGATGTCCATTCAAACTCTTGGCCCATTTTTAAATTGGGTTGTCTTTTTATTGTTGAATTGTAAGAGTTCTTTATTTATTTGGATACTAGACACTTCTCAGACATATGATTTGCAATTTTTTTCAGATGGAATCTCGCTCTGTCACCCAGGCTGGAGTGCAGTGGTGTAATCTCAGCTCACTGCAACCTCTGCCTCCCAGGTTCAAGCGATTCTTCTGCCTCAGCCTCCCCAGTAGCTGGGACTACAGGCATGCACCACCATGCCTGGCTTTTTTTTTTTTTTTGTATTTTTAGTAGAGGGGGTTTCATCATTTTGGCCAGGCTGGTCTTGAACTCCTGACCTCAGGTGATCCTCCTGCCTCTGCCTCCCAAAGTGCTGGGATTACAGGCGTGAGCCACCGTGCCCAGCCGATTTGCAAATATTTTTTCCTTTTCTGTGGATCATCTTTTCACGTTCTTGATTGTGTCATTTGATACACACAAGTATTAAATTTTAATGAAATCCAGTTTATTTCCTTATTCTTTAGTTGCTTGAGTTTTTGTTGTCATATTCAGGAAACTATTGCCTAATCCTAGCTCATGAAATGAAAACATCTCTTTTCTTCTAGGAGTTTTATACTTTTAGCTCTAACATTTAGGTTTTTGATCTATTGTGAGTCAATTTTTTTTTTTTTATATATGGCATAAGGGTTTAAACTAAATCTTTTGCATGTAGCTATCCAGTTGTCCTAGCATCATTTGTTGATAACACTACTCTTTCTTCCATTGAATGGTCTTGGCACTCTTGTCAACATTCAGTTGACCACAAATATATGGGATTATTTTTGGACTTTCTTTTGAGACAGGATTTCACTCTTTCACCCAGGCTGGAGTGCAGTGGCAAGATCTTGGTACACTGCAGTCTCAACCTCCCTGGGCTCAGGTGATCTTCCTACCTGAGCCTCCCGAGTAGCTGGAACCACAGGTACATACCACCATACCTGACTACTTTCTGTATTTTTTGTAGAGACGAGATTTTGCCATGTTGCCCAGGCTGGTCTTGAACTCCTGGGCTCTGCCTGCCTCAGCCTTCCAAAGTACTGGGAATATAGGCATAAACCACTGTACCCAGCCTATTTCTGGGCTCTTGGTTCTGTTCTATGGGTGTATATGTCTATCCTTACACCAGTGCCACACTTGTAATTTTTAGTAAGTAAATTGTAATTTTTAAGTAAGTTTTGAAATGGAAAGCATGAGTCTTCCTTGTTTTTGTTGTTGTTGTTGTTGTTGTTTTGTGATGGAGTCTCAGTCTGTCACCCAGGGTGGAATGCAGTGGCCTGATCTCAGCTCACCACAACCTCCACCTCCTGGGTTCAAGCGATTCTCCTGCCTCAGCCTTCCGAGTAGCTGGGACTACAAGTGTGTGCCACCACGCCTGGCTAATTTTTGTATTTTTAGTAGAGATGGGGTTTTGCCATGTTGGCCAGGATAATCTTGAACTACTGACCTCAAGTGATCCACCCGCCTTGGCCTCCCAAAATGCTAGGATTGCAGGTGTAAGCCACTGCACCTGGCCTTTTTTTTTTTGATTATTCTGTATCATCTGCATTTTCATGTAAATTTTAGGAATGCCTTGTCTATTTCTTTTAAAAAGGCAGGAATTTTAATGGAGATTGCATTGAATCTATAGGTCAATTTGATGTAGTGTTGTATTGCCATCTTAACAATATTGTTTTCCAATCCATGAATATGGGATATCTTTATCTTTATTTAGGTCTTCTTTAATTTCTTTCAATAATGTTTTATAGTTTTCACTGAATAAGAATTATTGCACTTATTTTGTTAAACTTACTCCTAAGTATTTTACTCATTTTAATGCTGTCCCAAATGGGGTTGTTTTATTTCATATTCAGATTTCTCATTGCTAGTGATTCTTGTATAATGATCTTATACCTTGCAGACTTATTGAACTCATTTCTTAGCTGTAAATAGGGTTTCTTTTTTTGAGGGGGGATTCTTCAGGGTTTTCTATATATGAGTAGGTAATATGCAAATAAAAATAGTCTTACTCTTCCTTCTCAAACTAGATGTCTTTCATTTCTTTTTCTTGTCTAACTGTCCTTGATAGAATCTCCAGTGCCATGCTGCAAACAAATAGCAAGACTGGAAATCCCCCTGACCTTAGGAGGAAAGCATTCGTTTTCTCATCACTAGGTATGATGTTAGCTATGGGTTTTTGATAGATGCTCCTTATCAAATTGAAGAAGTTCCCTTCTATTCCTAGTTTGTTGGGTGCTTTTATTATGAAACGGTGTTAGATTTTGCCAAATGTGTTTTCTGCATCTATCAAGATGGTCATAGAGTGTCCTCCCTTTATTCTATTGATATGGTATGCTACATTGAATTTTGGATGTGAAACAAACCCTATATTCTTGGGATAAATCCCATTTGGTCATGTTGTATAATACTTTATATATAGAATGTTAGATTTAGTTTATTGTATTTTATCAAAGACATTTGCATCTATGTGACCTTCGTGTTTTATTTTGATATCAAGGTAATACTTATAGAATGAGTTGTGAAGTGTTCCCTCCTAGTCTTTCTTTTTTTTGGAAAGATTTTGTGAAGGTTTGGTGTTTTTTGTTTTCTCTTTTTGAGACAAGATCTCACTCTGTCACCCAGGCTGGAGTGCAGTGGCGTGATCTCAGCTCACTGCAACCTCCACCTTCTGGGTTCAAGTGATTCTCCTGCCTGCCTCAGCCTCCTGAGTAGCTGGGATTATAGGCATGTGCCACCACACTGGTGTTTTGTGTGTGTTTGTTTGTTTGAAGGTTTGGTGTTAATTCTAGTTAAACCTTTGATATAATTCACCAATGAAGCCATGTAACTCTGGCTTTACTTTGTGGGAAGTTTTTTGGTTACTCTCTGTCTCTTTACGTGTTATTGGCCTTATTTGGTGATTTGGTTAGGCTTCGTGTTCGCACCCAAATCTCATCTTGAATTGTAATCCCTATAATCCCCACGTGTCAAGGGAAGAGACCAGGTGGAGATATTTGAATCATGGGGGCGTTTCCCCTCATGCTGTTCTCGTGATAGTGAGTGAGTTCTCACAAGAACTGCTGGTTTTATAAGGGGCTCATCCCCCTTCGCTTCGTATTTCTTCTTGCCACCTTGTGAAGAAGATGCCTTGATTCCCCTTTGCCTTCTGCCATGACTGTAAGTTTCCTGAGTCCTCCCCAGCCCTGTTAAACTGTGAGTTGATTAAACCTCTTTCCTTTATAATTTACCGAGCCTCATGCAGTTCTTAATAGCAGTATGAAAATAGACTGATACATTTGGATTTTCTATTTCTTTTTGAGTCTGTTTTGGTAGTGTCCTTCTAGGAATTTCTCCATTTCAGATAGGTTATTTCATTTATTGGCATACAGTTGTTCATAATATTCCATTCTGTTAATTCCTTACTGGGAACACAGGCTATTATTGTTTTTCAAGGCAGGCATGGAGTTAGGGAGCAGGAATAAGGGACTAGGATAAGTTAAAACAACACAAACCTCACTGTTGTTGTGTTTTTGTTTGTTTGTTTGCTGTTTGTTTTTTTACCAAGATTCATCTGTTTTTCTTGACCAAACATTCCTAGGGTTACTGAAAACCTTTGGTGGATTTGCAGAGTTCTGAAAGAGTAGATTCTGATAATTTTTTCTGGATTTTTCATTGCTTTTATGGAGGGATGAACTTCTGGAGGTCCTTACTCCACCACTTTTTGCTGACATCACTCTCAGTGTGTTTGCAAATGTCTAGAGCCAGAGCACTGACCCAAATCCCATTTGGTCACGGTGTATAATACTTTTTATAGAGTTCTAGATTCAGTTTGCAGTATCTGTGGCCCCCAATCCCATCCCTGCAGCAGGACAGGCTGCAGAATGGGTGGTAAGGTTGTGCAGTGATTTAGGATTTGGGCTCAATCAGACTCTAAGCCTCTCTCAATTTCTAGCCTTCGACGTCCACTTTTATAGTAAATATTTGTTGAATTGATTAGTACTTGGTAAACTTGTGCTTGAACTTCATTTACAAATTATGTTGTACAAAACACTTGTGCCTGTAGCCTCCTTTCCAGCATTATATGTGACCCTTGGAGCCCTAAATAAATGTTTCCTCCTTACAGAAAACTGTGGGTCTGCATGAGAGTCCTGGATTCTAGTGTTGAGGATTTCCACATGGATGGGCTGAGTCGGGAGTGGTGAGAGGAGCCTAGGCCCCATCACGTTGACTTGTAGCTGCTGTAAGAACATTTTCTGCATAAGTTTTCTTAAGCATTCAGCTACCTACATCAGAGAGTCAGCGGTATTCCTTACTCATTTTGGCTCCTCTGGGCTCAGCTTCTCCATGCCCTTTAGCTCCTGGGGCCACCTTTAAAATCTATTTGTTGAATTGATCAGTGTTGGGCAACTTTGGAATTGGGCTGCATTTACAAATTATATTGTACCCAATGCTTGTCATCACTTGACTACCAGGGTGCTTAATGAGCACCTCCTCCTGTTGGGACTTGCTGGGTGAGTATGTTCCTCAGTGGCGTGTAGGTCTGGTATCTGAGTGCCAGTGAGCCCCTCCAAGGCTTTCTCCCACCCTAGTTTGGGAGGATCAGTGCCCTGCTGTCTTTAGTTGACGGCTGCCAGCTCTTGCCTTCGGAAGGCAGAAGAAGATACTGCTCAAGCTTTCTGACCTTTCTAGAAAGGTCTTTCAGGGAAACGGAGTCAATGTTAAAGATTTCCACGAGTGCTCCAGATCTTTATTGTATTGCTGACCAGGGTCACCTTGGCCACAGTTTGGATGCCGACCGTGGGTGCTTATGAATCACAAGGAGCTTTGCCAGTCTCTCTGGGTACAAATGCGGGGGACATGCTGCCTTTCTGGTGGTTTCCACCAGGTCCCTCTGCGTCTGTTCCCCTGGAAGCTGGAGGATTGCCTTTTCTCTAAACCTCTTTTGGGGTGCCTGACCATTTGTTGGCCAGATCCAGATGATCGGCTCTGCCCTGGTCTGGGTGCTCCAGGGTGATGATTGTGGCAGAGGCTCTCAGAGAAGGGAGCAAAGCAGAATGTGGAACTGTGCGGCTCCGGTCCTCGGTTTCTTAACCGATGGCAGGGATCCTAAAGGCGCCAGGTCCTCCCCGTCCTCCTCCGCTGACTCTGCCCTCCTCAGTGTGTCCACGGGCACAGGCTTTCCTCCTGGCAGGTGGCAGCTGGAGACCTCCTGGGTGTCCTGCCACCACTGCGGACCTCACCTCAGTGCTGTCTGGGGCCTTCCCAGACCAGTCCCCTCCCAGGGGGACCCAACCCTGCCAGCCTCAGCTTTCAGGAGCTGCCCCCACGGCGCAAACAATATGCTTTCTATTTGGAGTTGACTCCGCTGCCCTTTGGAGATCCCAGCGTGTAACGTGAGCTGGCGACCAGCGCGGGGGAGGCGCCCACACGCCCGTCCCGTCGCGGTGTCTGGCCCGAGGCGGCCGCGCCGCCCCTCCGAGGTGGTCCCTCGGCCCCTGCACCAGGCGGCCCGCGCCCGTGACCTCGAGGCGGCTGCCCTGCGCCATGGCGGCCCGGCTGGGTGCGCTGGCCGCGTCGGGGCTGTACCGGCGGCGCCAGCACCGGCAGAGCCCGACGCCTGCAGCGGGGTAGGTGGCCAGGGGCGGGGCAGGTGGCGGGGACAATGGCCGGAAAGCTGCCGCGGCTGGGCAGGCCTTCCCTCGGAAACCCGGCCGGGCCCTCCGACACCATGGGCTCTCTCCCCGGGCGTCGGATGGGCCCTGGGCTGGCGACAGGGTGGGCGCCTGCGACTTTATCTAACTGGGTTGGATGTCACCTGTGATCAGCTCTCTTGGCAGGGCGTGCCCAGGGACCTGTGTTAGAAAGCAGGGGGCCTGCGTAGCCCCCAGCACTGCTTTCAGACTGGGGTGATGATGCTGCACTTTGTAAATGAGCAGACAGGCTCTGAGCGGAGTGGGCACCTGCTGGACTCACCCACCCCAAACATGGCGCTGTGATTTGAACCCAGGTTAGACTGACTCCAAAGCCTGCCCTGCTTCATTCCATGGAGGACTGCCAGTGTAGACAGGCTCCTTTTGGGCTGGGAGGAAGGGGCAGTGGAGTTGAGGATGGTCCTCAGGGCATCTCAGAGGATGAGTTGGTTCTGGATGGGGAGGTTGGGAGGGGCACGGGGATGGTGGTGGAGCCACCTCCCCTCACTCTTGGGGTCAGGGACACGAGGAGGAGCTCCTGGACATGTTGCCTTTGCAGGGCCCAGGGGCCAGTGGGGGAGAGAGAGCATTAGGGCTGTGAGCTTGGGATCCTTGGCATCAAAGTGACAGATGGGGACCCTGGGGAGGAGGCCAAGGCTGGGCAGAAGGGCTGGAGGGTCAGAAAGGGAGCCAGGAGCATAAGTAACAGACATAGGGGAGGGCCTGGAGGACCCAGGAGCAGAGGAAGGCCAGTGCCACACAGGGCAAGCACAGCCCGCTCTGAGCTCCTCGTATGTGGTCAGGGAAGGCTCCCAGAGGGGCAGTTAGAGGACTGAGCCATCGAAGATATCTTCTGCTGAGAACAGAGGAGGAAGGAGGGCTCCGAATGGAGGGCAGGAAATGCAGGCCGGCAGCACGGCCATCTGTGGAGTCCCTGCTGCACGCTGGGCTCCCGCCTGTGCTGGCACGGCAGGTCTGGTGCAGCCTGCTGTTCAGGTGGGGACCCGCAGACACCTGAGTGTGGCAGAGCTGGAGCAGGCATCCTCACTGGCCGGCCTCTGGACAGCCCTGGATGCGTGCGGCATAACTGTGGCACCAGGCTGTGGGTGGCCAGGGCACTGATGGCCCCAAGGCTGGTCTGGAGAGTGATTTTCACAGTACTGACACCACAGCTGAGAGGCAGGCAGGACCGGCACGATGATGACAGACCTGGGGCAGCCCTGAGCATGCACACACATGTGACTATTCACACTGTTTTTCTTTGAACTTCTGATTCATGTCCTCTGTTAGTTCTCTGCTGTCAGTGTGACGTTTCAGGTGTACCTACTTGAAAGTAAAGCCCCTAGAGCAAAGAGGTATGGCAAGGGCTTCAGAGAAAGCTTTAATTTCAGACAGGTTTCATACTGATTTGGAGTCTGTTTCCGATGGTGTCATTGCATCCTGTGTATAGCAGCCCAAGGCAGGATGTTAATTTTTAGCGTCCCCATGGTGGACTGGCTTTGTGTACATTTTTGTTGACCTCATGTAGCCAGGTGACTCCTGACACTGGCCTCTGGCTGGCTTCGTGGAGGCGGGGCAGGGAGGAGGCCCAGGCAGTGCTGAGGGACTGAAGGTGCTCCCTGGGCTGTGCTGCAGTGGGGTCCCTCCCCGAAGCCCTCTGCGCCTGGAATAGTGCCTATCAGTGCGGGTGCTCAGTGAAGACTTGTTGGATGAAAGACGAAAGCATGGGCTGCGCTTGCAGGACTCACCTCACTTCCTCCCTCCCTGGAGGTAGCTATTCCTGGCCAATTTTATAGATGAGGAAGCTGAGGTTCAGAGTCCTCTGCCGCAGGTCACACAGGCAGGGGTTGTCCGGGCCTGGGTTGCAGCCTGGTGTGCCTGGTTATAGAGGACACACCCCTGGCCTGACTGCTGCTCAGGCTGACGTGACCTCAGCAACACTGGCTTGTCTTGGGTGTGACCAGACCCCTTGTGGCTGGTCCCTGACTCTTCCCAGATCCTTACACTCTCTTCCTAGACTCAGGTATCAGGGAGGCTGGGATGGAAGAAGGTCTGGGTTTGCTGAAGAAACAGAATCTGGAATGGGGGATGCCAGGAGGAGATGGGGGGAGCATGAGCCTAATCCTGTGTGACCCTCAGCTCGTTACTGTCTCTGTGCTTCAATCTCCTTATCTGGAACCAGCCTCCTCCCCTTACGAAGGCCTGAACAGAGCAGGCTCCTCTGATCCCACCCCAGACTCAGGGACATCTTGCAATAAATTGGCTTGTGTCAAGACAGAGCATTCTGGGGTGCTGGGGGGGGGGCACGAAATGGTGTGTTCTACCCCAGATCTGGGGTTTGGCTTCCATGTTGGGCATGCCCTGGGCAGTATGTTCTATGTAGTCCAGCTGGGGGTGGGTAGTGGTGTCTCCTGGGGGATAACTGGGCAGACTGTGTTCCCTATCCTGAAGGAATGTGCAAAGGAGGACATGGAATGTCCACAACTCTGACCCTTTGCCCTCTCGCAGGGACCGCAGACAGCCTGCAGGCCTTCCCCTGGGCTGAGCCGTGCAGAGGGACTCTGGAAGGCTCCCAGAGTTGCTGGAAAACAACAGTTCTTTTTATCCAACGCTTTGCCCGCCTGGCCTGGTGCTCTGTGCTGGACACGGGGGTGTCATTCATTCTTCACTTTGGCTCCTCGAGGTGGCTACTGTTTCTCTGGTGCACCTCTTTATAGAAGAGGAAATGAGGCCTGGAGAAGCCAGCACCTTTCTTGAGGTTCCAGGCCGGTGGCTGGGGCTATCAGGTGTAAAGCTGGGCGCGTGGGCCCAGGCCTCTTCCTCCCCTGCGGGAGCCAGCAAACGTGTATTCTCACGGTGCTGAATCTCCATTGTCTCTGCATGCTTCTGTCTGTTCGTCTTTGCCCTTGGATCGGAATGTTCTGTGCTCCTCGGTGGGACGTCATGGGGATGCAGCCCCGGAGCCTTTCACAGAGCTACTGTTAGGGGCTCT
The DNA here is from genome assembly GCF_037993035.2 of Macaca fascicularis. Classification (NCBI taxonomy): domain Eukaryota; kingdom Metazoa; phylum Chordata; class Mammalia; order Primates; family Cercopithecidae; genus Macaca; species Macaca fascicularis. The sequence continues at coordinate 3,876,217 of NC_088386.1, forward strand.
GGTGCCTGTGACTTGGCCTGGGGCAGCCCGTGGGCATAGGAGGGAGGTGGCAACCCCCACACCCCACCTGCTTATGCCAGGCTTTGTGCAATGCCTGCCGGGCTCAGACACCAACGATCTCACTGGAGGCGTCCGGGAACCAGCCAGGGAACTGGTTAGGGACCGGTTTCCAGGTTCGACTGTAAGATGAGCAGCAAAGTAGAGGAGAGAGGGTGTGGCCAGGCTGCTATTAGTACCCTGGTGGTGTGTCCAGAATTGGTTCCTTTTGGGGGGTTCTTGGTCTCGCTGACTTCAAGAATGAAGCCACAGACCCTCGCCGTGAGTGTTACAGCTTTTAAAGATGGCGTGTCTGGAGTCTGTTCCTTCAGATGTTCAGATACGTCCGGAGTTTCTTCCTTCTGGTGGGTTCATGGTCTTACTAACTTCAGGAGTGAAGCCACAGACCCTGGCAGTGAGTGTTACAGCTTTTAAAGATGGCGCGTCTGGAGTTGCTCGTTCCTCCCGGTGGGTTCATGGTCTCCCTGGCTTCAGGAGTGAATCTGCAGACCTTTGTGGTGTTACAGCCCATAAAGGTGGTATTAGGGATCCAAAGACTGATCGCACTAATGACCTATTGCAAAAAGCAAAAGAACAAACCTTCCACCGGGCGGAGAAGGAGCCACATTGGTGGCTGTGGTGGCCTGCTTTTATTCCCTTATTTGGCCCCACCCACATCCTGCTGATTGGTCCGTTTTACAGAGAGCTGATTGGTCCGTTTTACAGAGAGCTGATTGGTCTGTTTTACAGAGCGCTGATTGGCCCGTTTTACAGAGAGCTGATTGGTCCGTTTTACAGAGAGCTGATTGGTCCGTTTTACAGAGTGTGGTTAGTTTTTACTGAGTGCTGGTGGTTGTGTTTAGAAACCTTTAGGTAGACACAGAGCACTGATTGGTGCATTTACAATCCTTAGCTAGACAGAGAAGTTCTCCAAGTCTCCACCAGACCCAGAAGCCCAGCCGGCTTCACCTCTCGGTGGGAAGCATGGCAGCTGGGGAGTGCTAACTGAGGGTCTGTTTATGAAACGGGGAGGGAGGAAGGGTGGTGAAGCAGCTGGGCTAGCGGTGCAGGAGTGCCGGTAACCACAGGGAGAGGCTCGGGTCCCAGCAGCACCTGGCTCGTGGGAGTAGGGTCAGCCCACCTGGAAGCCAGAGGAGGCAGGCCTGTGGGTGCAGGCCCTAAACAGCAGCCCCTGGGGCAGAGAACAGGAGCCTGGAAGGGGTGCGAGGGGTGTGTGCTCAGTCACTGGGGTCTAGAGGTCTGGCTTTAAGGCGGAATCTGAAAGGCTGGCGCTGGAAGTCCTTAATTTGGCTTCGTTTTCTGGGTCCTTGGAGTGAGGAATTCCAGGCCCGGAGGCATGGGATTTCCTGTTGATTTCCGACTTCTCTTAAGAGGCCCAAGGTCTCGCTCATGGTCAGGCCCTGGAACGTCCTCCCTGTCACCTTGGGTGTGTGTTTCAGGAGAGGATGTTCACAGTGTTCTCCGGGAAGGAAACCAAGCCTGTCCTAGTGAAGCCCAGCCCAGCCCTCGAGGGTGGCTTGGGGCGGCCAGGCTCCGCCCTGGTGGCCTGCCTGGCCCGCCCTGTGAAGAGCAGCAGGGAGCTGGGAGGACTGAGGAGCAGCCGCTGGGTGCCGAGGCCTCCTTTCTTCTTGGGTTCTTCCCAACTCTTGTTGCCACCATCTCTGCTTCCTTGCCCCTCTGGCCTAAATGTGGGCTTGCATGGTGGCTTTGGTCTCCTAAGCACCCCAGGGGGCAGGCCAAGGTGGACGGAAGCCCAGCATGCCCAGAAAGCCTCGCTGAACGGCCTTCCAGCCAGCCTCCGCCACATGAGTCCCGAAGCCGAGAAGAAAGAGACATCAGCCTGGGTTCCCTTTCCCAGTTTCCAGTCCATCTCCATATGGCAGCAGCCTCCTGTGAGACCCTCTGCCCACAGCCCATGCCCAGACCCTGAGTGAAGCCCTGCCCTCCAACCCTGGGCTCATCCTGTCTAAGGCCCCTCTTCTCTGTGGCTGGCACTCTTCAGGCTGGCCCTGCCCAGATCGCAGGCTGCAGAACAGCCCGACAGGAGCCTCACTCACCAGGCATTTCTCTCATGATGCTGCGGCAGTGGGATTCATCCTGGGAGGCAGGGCAGGTGGAGAGGTGTTCCCAAAGGCACTGCACTCGCGTCCTGCCACACCACAGCTGCACCCAGGCGAGCATTACCAGCTGGTTGCATCACTTCCCTGCGAGCCTCACGATCCCTCTCTGCCCAGCCTTTCAGGAATCCACGGGAGTTGAGACCCTTGAGACGGAACCCGTGTTCTCCCTTCCTAGCAAAAGGCGTTGGGTATCTGGTTCTCTGAAGGCCGTAGAGGCAGTTGGGTGTTTAGGACTCATCCATACCATGTTTTCGAGTCTAAAAGACCCCTCCTGGCCGTGCTGAAGGGCCCTGGGGCTGGAATGACTGTGGGCCTGGCTCACTGTGGGCTTTTCCCGTGTAGTTTGCATTTCACCCTTCCCAGAAGGAAACCCACCGCTGACTCTGGGGACAGGCAGTGCCCAGCATGGATGAGCTTTGCTCCCCTCACCGCACTCCCGTCTTGTCTCAAAGATTCATACTCTTGCCTTTTTTTTTTTTTTTTTGAGACAGGGTCTCGCTCTGTCGCCCAGGTTGGAGTGCAGTGCCATGGTCACAGCTCACCGCAGCCTCAGCCTCCCAGGCTCAAGCCATCCTTCCGCCTCAGCCTTCAGAGTGGGGCTGGGACTACAGGCTTGCACCACCACACCTGGCTAATTTTTTTGTTTTTTTGTGTGTGTTTTTATTAGAGATGGGTTCTTGCCATATTGCCCAGCTGGTCTCAAACTCCTGGGCTCAAGGGATCCGCCCACCTTGGCCTCCCACAGTGCTCTGGATGACAGGCTTGAGCCACTGCACCCAGCTACCCTCTTGCCTTCTCTGTGGTTAGGTGGTTGTGTGTTTATTGGAGGCAGTCGGTTTGAAACTAACTCATGGTGCAGAGGATGGAACCATGGAAGACTGAGCAGTCTGGGTTCAAGTGTTTACCCCGCTCTGTTTTGTGAGCTTGGGCAAGTTACTCAATCTCTCTGAGGCTTTGGTCCCTCCTCTGGAAGAGACCATAATAATAGTAGCTGCAGGATTGCCTCGGGGATTAAGTAAGAGTGCAAATACAGAGCCACTCACCTGCGCTGGGTGGTGTTTTGTGCGTGAGACTCTGTGGTCCCTGAAGAAGGGGTAATAGGGGCCCAAGTGGGAGTTGACTGGGCCCCTGACACCCCAAGGGGTGGGCACTGCAAGCACTGAGCAGCCTGGACCCTGGGTTAGAGTGATTTTTCCTGACCCCGTAGAGCGTCTTCACTTTTTAATATGAGGTGTGTCTGTCGGGCACAGGGCTCTGCATGTGCCCCATCCGCGCCCCTGACCAGCTCTGACTCACCCCTTCTGTCTCCCGCCCCCAGCAACATGTCGGACGCCTTGGCCAATGCCGTGTGCCAGCGTTGCCAGGCCCGCTTCGCCCCCGCTGAGCGCATTGTCAACAGCAATGGGGAGCTGTACCATGAGCACTGCTTCGTGTGTGCCCAGTGCTTCCGGCCCTTCCCCGAGGGGCTCTTCTATGAGGTGAGGACACTATTGAGGGCCTTCTCAGACCCAGCTCAGAGTCTGCCCTCAAGGAGTGGGTGGGCTGGGTTCCATGCAGTGGTCCTGACTGGTGACAGGGCCGGGTCTGGAGCCAGCCCAGAGCCAGGCTTGAGCTCCTGCACGGGCCCATCCTTCACCTGTGAGATGTGAACAGCGCCCCGGATGCTCTGGGTGCTAACGGAGAGCCACCTTTCACCAGCCTCCTCTGGGCAGATGCTGGGCAGGCCCTGGGGGCAGGAAGAGTCTGCCCTGGTGGTGCTTGCCCTCCGTGGGGACCAGACAGTGAGCACAGCAACCGCACGGCCCACCAGCCGGTGCTGATGCCCTGGGGGTCAGGCTCACAGGGTGGGGTGGGGTGGGGTGGTGCTCAGGGAAGGTGAGGTTTGGGCAGACCTGAGGGGAGGGAGCCACACACATCTCTGCAGGAAGAGCACTGGGCAGAGGGCACAGCACATGCACAGACCCTGTGGTGGGAGAACATGGGATGTATGGAGAGCAGTAGGGAAGCTGGTGTGATGGAAGCCGAGGGCATGAGAGGAAGAGGGCCAGGCGCTGAGGACAGGGAGGTGGATTTTGTTTGGCCCCATGGGCCTCTACAGAGCCATAGACAGGAGCCATCTCGGGGTGTGAAGCAGAGGAGTCACACTGTCTGCTGACATTTGAAAAGGTGCCCTGGTCAGGCACTGTGACTCATGCCTGTAATCCCAGCACTTTGGGAGGCGGAGGCAGGTGAATCACCTGAGGTCAGGAGTTCAAGACCAGCCTGGCCAACATGGTGAAACCCTGTCTGTACTAAAAATACAAGAAATTAGCCTGGCGTAGTGGCAGGTGCCTGTAATCCCAGCTACTCAGGAGGCTGAGGCAGGAGAATCGCTTGAACCTGGGAGGCGGACGTTGCAGTGAGCCGAGATTGCGCCATTGCACTCCAGCCTGGGGGACAGAGCAAGACTCCATCTAAAAAAAAAAAGAAAAAAAAAAGGAAGCTTCTGGCCGCTGAGGAGAGGGTATAAGGTGGGGCCGGAACAGAGGCTGGGCTGGGAAGCCGGCGGGACCAGGAGCTGAATTAGTACAGTCACCCAGAAAAGTGAAGGGGCCTTCACCAGCTCATGAGAGCAGTTGTTAAATCATCAACAGTCTTGCAAACTGGTTATGCAACAAAGTTTTTGTTTAAAAATTAAATTACATAAACATACAATGGGATACAATTTTATTAAAAACAGAGGTAACAAATACTCAAAGCATACCACTTGCTAATTATTTTGTTCCACTTTACTATTGTCTATGCTGCCGGGGTTATTTCCGTTCATTGTGCTGGTGTGGCCATGCACACCCCCGCTCAAGTCCACATCGATGTCCTGTCGGCAACCGGAGGTTGGCCATGATGGGAATATTCACACCGTGGACATTGGCAAACGCCCCACAGCAGGGCCTGCCTCTGTGCCCCAGAGAGCTGGCTGTTCAACATTTACCAGCACGCCACTGGTGGTTGTGGTAGCGGTGGTGGCCAGTGTTCAGATGCTGGCTCTGTTTCGAGGTAGAGCTGATGGGATTGGCTGGTGGATGGATGTGGGGCGTGTGGTCCGCCTGGCAGAGCAGGAGCTGCTGTTTATTCCTCATGGTGCCTTCAGCCTCCTGAGAAATGCTGGCTAAGTGTAGAGGCAGCAGGGGGGTGGGTAAAACTCTGGGAGGGTGGCCATGTGCCCAGAACAAAGCCTGTCACACAGTAGGTGCCCAGATGATTTTCGTTGCTGAAAGAGTTTAAGCCCTTCCTGCCTCTACAGGTCCCTGGGTAGGGCTATATCCAGTTCAGTCTAGTAAGACACTCATTTTAGAGAACAGGGAAAAACCAAATTAGAAAATAGAAAACACAATTGTTAAAAGAGAGGAAAGCAGAGGCACGCTTTGGCCCCACTTGTGGCCAGCACAGGGGCCCTCGCTGGCAGCTGCCGCCTGGAGGGTGTGCACGCCGGCTCCTGCTGGCCGCAGCCCTGAGCTCTCCCCACTCCCCCGTGCCCAGGTCCTTCCTGCCTTCCCTTCCTTCTGTCTCCTGTCCCTGTGTCTTCGTGGCCTCTGGGGAAGCTGGACTGTTCCCACAAAGAAAGGTATAGGAAATAGGGCCAAGTGGCACTACACTTCAAACTGGATCTCATCCCTCCTGGCATAAAACGCCCTCGCCCCCAGGCTGTTCTCCGGACCCACAGGGTCCAGATCCTCAGTAGACACCAGCGGCCCTTGGACGGGTGGCCTTGCCGACCTTTCCAGCTTCCACAGGGGCCCCTCCCTTTGCACCCCACCATCCCAAAAGGGCCAATGTCCTCTGCTGGCCAGGCCTGGGACCCGCTGCTCCAGCCTCAGCCGGGCATGCGCCTGTCTCAGTGCCTCATCCCCTGCTGTCAGGTCCTGACCCGACAAGGGCCTGGGCGGCTGGTGGGGATGATAGTGCTTGTCCTCTCTCTGCGACCCCTTTGCAGTTTGAAGGCCGGAAGTACTGTGAACACGACTTCCAAATGCTGTTTGCTCCGTGCTGCGGATCCTGCGGTAAGGCCGGTGACAGTGCACATCCTGGGCTGCCTGGGAAGTGGGCAGCAGGCGGGGTGGGGGGGCGGGGGCTCAAAGGGGCACACAGAACTGGCCTAGCTCTTCCCTAACTGCCCACCTTGCCTCTCTGAGCGGCAGCCCTCAGGCCCCTACAGGCACCACCATCTCACGAGGGAGCCCACGGGCCAGGCAGAGAGCAGGTGGAGTGTTAGGTGGACGGGGCTTTGGAGGGTCCGAAGAGAGGACGGGCACGCGCCCCCTGGCCAGCAGGGACCTGTCCTTTTCCAGGCGAGTTCATCATTGGCCGCGTCATCAAGGCTATGAACAACAACTGGCACCCGGGCTGCTTCCGCTGCGAGCTGTGCGATGTGGAGCTGGCTGACCTGGGCTTCGTGAAGAATGCTGGCAGGTGAGGTGGCCACGTCAGGCCAGAGGGGACTGGGCCACAGCCCTGCCCAGCACACCTGCCCACCCCTCCCGTGTGCTACCCACTTGCTGAGGGCCCAGCAGGGTCCCGGTGCCGCAGCCTGCACTGACGTGGCTGCCCTCCCTCCGGTTCACCTCGGGGCAGATAGTCCAGCTCCCAGTTTGCGGGGCCCCATGCTCGGCATGCTCCTGGCAGCCTCTCGGGAGCCATGAGAAATCCTCACAGTCCCCCACCCCGCCGGCCATCCCACCTGCTGACCCCACCTGTCCACCTTCCCCTGCCTGTACCTGTGCAGCTCAGTGTGGCCGGAGGGAAATGCCCACATTTACTCTTAAATTCAGGGCCACAGACCTCATGGGTACTCCAGAAGTTCCCACCTCCTGTGAAGCCTTCGTCTGTCGTTCCCCCTCCCCGAGCACTGTCCCTATAGCAGGCAGCCTTGTCTCCCACCTGCCCTGGCCCTAGCTCTGGGATCCCGTGCAGCCCCGCCGCTGTCTGAGCCCTGTTCGTTCCCACAGTTTCTCTAGGGCTCCCTTCTCTACGCCACTCTCTTGTCCTTTCTGAAGGACCGGGCTGGGGAGCTGGGTTAAAAATACTGGCTGGCCTTCGTCCCCAGCCTCTCCCAGCACACCTGCCTCCCCTTGTGTGTGCTACCCTGGCCTCATCTGCCCCCGGCCTCTCCCAGCACTCCTGCCTCCCCTTGTGTGTGCTACCCTGGCCTCATCTGCCCAGGGACCCACACCTCCTCTTGACCCCTCAGCAGCTCTCACCACAGCTGCTGAGGTGAAGAAATGCCCCCCTTCTGGCACCTGGGACCCTGAGTTCCTGTGGTTCTGCCCCCCCCGCCCCACAGCGGCACCTGCTCACTCCCTCCTCTGAGCCACCTTCCTCCCGGTCTCTCCATGGGGGGTCGTCTGGGACTCCGTGCCTGGCCCTCATGGCTGCCCTTGCAGACAGAATCCTAGAGCCCTAAATGGCACGTGTGTCTGGACAATTCTGGGCTCCACTTCGGGCCTCTCACTGTCTTCAGCTGCCCACATGCCACCTTCACCCGGTGTCCACCAGGCATCCCAAACGCAATGGGGCACAAGCAGTTTGGGATTCTCCTCCACCAACCACCAAGGCTGCCTCTGCATGTGCCCCATATCAGTGAGAGGCAGCGCCGCCCTCCAGAGGCCCCAGCCATGCCTCCCTGCCACACCCCCTCTGTCCGGGCACTCCGCTCCCTCCCCCAGCTCCTCTGAGATGCTTCCCCGACACTACCAAGCTCTTGTCCACGCGCGGCCCACGAGAGAGGCACATGGCCTGGTGCCCGGTGTCCAGCCCGCTGTCCTCGGAGCTGGGCAGTGCCTGGCATTGAGCAGGTTGTCTAAATGAAGGGCTGAGGGGGCAGACGGTGCAGTGCAGGGGCCGAGGGACAGCACCAGGGGCTCGTGCTGACCAGCAATGTCGCCGACGGTGTGTGGAGCGAGCCCAGTCTCCTTCCTGAGGCAAGCTTTGCACAGGGCCACTGCCCCAATGGCTGGTTGGGGAAATCTGAAAGATGCTGGAAGTGTTTTGGAAAGTCAGACGTGCTATAGAAGCACCTTGCCGTAAGGATGGGGCAGGGCGGCAGCTAGGGTGAGGAATGATGGCCCCTGCTCGGTCCTCCCAGCCCCACAGTGCAGACTTCAGAATCTGGGCAGATGTGCTGTGAACTGCCAGAGCCCCAGCAAGAGCCCACGAGGCTGCCTCTGCCGCTGTGCCACCACTTTGCCATTCCTGGGTCAAAGAGAGAAGTTCTGGGAAACGCTTCATGTTGACCAAACACGATAACCTGTGTAGTCTTAAAGCTGTACAAAGAAATACAAAGGACATGTTAGGGAAATATCTGCACGCGAGCAAGGGAAATAGTTCAGGCAGAGAGAGGCCTCTCTGGAGGAAGGGGGTCTGGGTCAGTGGGAGGCAGGTGCGCAGCGCAGCCCTGGCCTGACCTGAGCTCCCATGACTACACAGGACATGCTTGTCCGGGACTGGGAGCCTGCCAAAGAGCTCTGGGGGTTGCAGGCCTGTGCGTGGGGTTACAGCAGGAGAGATCCAGAATCCAGAGCTGTGCTCAGTCCCTGCAGGCCGTGAGTGCTGAGGTCCCCTGGCAACCAGCCTGAAATGTGTGGCCTGTGTCCCTTCAACTCAGGCAGTGTCTGGCAGAGGCACAGCAGAGCGGACTCAGGGTACCTTGCACCGCAAAGGAATATTGAGACTCCCTCCCCGCCCCCGCCAGGACTCCCAGGTCCCTCTTCTGGGTCGTTTGCAGCCTGCCTTCCGGGTCTTTCTGCAGAGCCTGGTTGCTGAGCGATTCTGTAGCAGGAAGGAGGCTGGGAGCCTAGTGGGAAAGAAAGGCGTCCATTGTTCAGGGGTTGTTCTTCCGGCCTCTTCTCTCCCTGCCACGGATGAAGTCGTTGAGTGTCTAGGAGCCTTTGTAAGCATCACAAGCCCCTGCAGAGGGGTGGCCGATGGATCCCCTTCGTCAGTTCTCCCTTTTCAGGGGTTGAGACGAGGCGGTCTAGAGAAACGGTGGGCATCTGCTGAGATTTCAGGTTGCCTGTTGGGGAGGTGGCTGGGGAAACGGCAGATGCCTCTTGCTGAGTCTGCTGAGTCCTAAACAGTCTGCGCTCGGCCTGGACAGCGCCCCCTGCTCACAACTCTGACTTGGCACTCAGCGAGCTTTCGTTGGTTTTCCCTTCGAAGCTGGGAGGCGGGCCCTTGAGCCTTTTGCCACAGAGCAAGTTACACAGGGCATGGCGGAACTTCTCAGCCACAAAGAAATACATGATGGGGTCGAGCGCCCCGTTGAGGCTGGTGAGGCAGGAGGTGATGCGGTTTCCCAGGGCCAGGACGCGCTGGGTGGCACAGGAGGTCCCACCGCTGCGGTAGTGCAGCACGTAGACGGAGCGGTTGACGTGGTAGGGCACAAAGCAGACCAGGAAGATGGCCAGCACGATGGCGATCATGCGCACCGCCTTGCTCTTGAGGCGCTTCTCCACACGCAGGCCCTGCCGCAGGCTGCGGATGATCAGCAGGTAGCAGGTGACCGTGGTGACGAACGGGAAGGTGAAGGCCACAGCCAGGGACACCAGGGCGTGGTGGGAGGCCTTCTCCCGGTACAGCTGCAGGCACACCACTGTGTGGTTGGTCTGCACGGTCTGCTGGCTCACCAGCAGCGGGGCCATGGCCACGGCCACCACCACCCACAGGAAGGCACAGGCCAGGTGTGCGTAGAGGGGCCTGCGGAGCTTGAGGGACTTGACCGGGTGCACGATGGCCAGGAAGCGGTCGGCGCTGATGCAGGTGAGGAAGTAGATGCTGGCGTACATGTTGAGGTAGAAGAGGAAGCCGGTGAGACGGCACGCGATTTCTCCAAACGGCCAGTGGTTCCCAGAGAAGTGGTAGACCAGGCGGGTGGGCAGGACCAGCACGCACGACAAGTCGGCCACCGCCAGATGCATCAGGAACACGTTGGCCGGGGTCCCGGACTTGTGGTCTCGGATGAAAAGCCACAGAGCCAGGGTATTGCCAACGAAAGCCAGGATAAAATCCAGGAGGTAGAAGGAGGCGAACAGCATGTTCTCCAGTGGTGTCTCCTGGCCACATTGCTCTGCCGTGGCCAGGGAGAAGTTGGTGATCAGACCTGGGGGGGTCACTTCAAGGCCATTCATGCTTTGGTTGGAGTCAGAGCCCGGGTATGAGCCTGGAGGGAACAAGCGAACAGTTCACAATGAGCTTGCGACCCGGGCAGCTTCACGCTCTCCAAAGTCCAGAAGTCAGGCCTCCGATGCCTTCAGAACCTCCCACTTCCAAGCTCAGCACTGCCCACGGGGCTGCTGAGGGGACCTCCTTGTCCATTTGGGGTGCGTGAGCGTCAGAGGCACGCTGAACTTCAGCACAAGGCAAACGCAGAACCAGGGCTTGGAATTTCGCCGCTATGCAGCTGCACCCCTGCCACCCGGGAGATCTGAGGCTCCTCAGAGCTGGGAGGACGGGGTCAGCACCAGGACGGGGAATGGGATGTGAGCCCTGCCTGGGTGAGGCTCTGGGTTTTCTGTTCTGCCCCTGAAGTGTGATGTCTGAGTGTCAGGGGTGGTGAGGGGTGGGGGCAGTGTGTCTCTGCGATTCTAGCTCCTCCTCAGCCCCAGCCTTGGCAGGTGGGTTCTGCTCATCCTGAGTGCCTGGACCCTCCCTGATCCCACAGGTGCACTGGCCGGGGTGTCTCTACTTTCTGCTTCCCCTGCTGGCCTCTGACCATGGCTTCCCCGGCACCTGACTCGCAGGAGGATGCCCCAGGATGGCAGCAAGGACTGTGCCCTGGGAGGTCAGAGGTCTGCTCTTTTTACCCGCCTGAGAGTTTCAGCGTCTCTCTTGGGGGCTGTCTGGAGCCAGCCCACCAACTCCGTTTGGACATCCTGACAGGTGGGGAGACCTGTGTTTAGGAGAAGCCTGTGCCTGGGCATCAGGCCAGCTGGGAGTATTTTCCCTCCCAGAGTAGATGCACCACCAGGGGGCAGCATCTCCTCCAGGAGGGGAAGACCCATTTTACCCCGAGTCAGAGACACTGGCCAAGGCTGTCCAGGTCAGATCTGCAGCCCCAGAGAGGCCTGGAGGCCCCCTGGCTTGCCCACGTTCGAAGGCCAAGTGCAGAGCCCCGTGACAGGCCTAGGTAACAAGTCATGTCCATTTGGTGAACCCTGAGTCTGGATAGGGTGCTCCCCACCCCCCGCAGACAGAGAAACCCACTCCTGTTTTGCTTTTAGTCAACTCGGAAGATTCAGGAAGGAGAGTGAGGGTTCAAACACCCTGCCTCTCCAACTTAGGCCTGCGAGTGGGGGTGTGGGCAGGTGGTGGGGCCAGAGCAGCCCGGATCCAGGGCAGGACAGCGGGCCTGGCCTGCCTTTGAATTGGGGTCACCAGCAGGCTTTGGCCAGGTGGATGCTGATGATGGCACAGCTTCTGGGGTTCCTCTGGGCACCCGGCTTCCCAGTACCCACAGTCCCCACCCTGCACAGCCAGGCTGAAGCAGAGGCTGGAGAGGGGTTTGCAGAAGAGAAGCTGGCATCCCGTCTGCGCCCATTGCAGGATGGCAGCAGGAGGGGAGGAGGCAGGAGCCACAGACCTGGCAGGGTCCTTATCCTGGGCAAGCCTGGCTCTGCACCAAGCAGCTGGAGACCTACCTGCAGCAAATTCACTCTGCACATTTCTCCCTGCCTGTTTCCCTCTCTGCCTCCTTCCCTCCTTCCTTCCTTCCTTCCTTCCTTCCCTTCCTTCCTTCCCTTCCTTCCTTCCCTCCCTTCCTCCCTTCCTCCCTCCCTCCCTCCCTCTCTCCCTCCCTCCCTTCCTTCCTTCCTTTTCTTTCTTCTTTTTTTTTTTTTTCAGGGTCTCACTCTGTCACCCAGGCTGGAGTGCAGTGGTGCAATCAACTCACTGCAGCCTCAACCCCCAGGGCTCAAGTGATCCTCCCACCTCAGCCTCCTGAGTAGCTGGAACTACAGGCACACACCACCACGCCTGGCTAATTTTTGTATTTTTTGGTAGAGATGGGGTTTTGCCATGTTGCCCAGGCTGGTCTCAAACTCCTGGGCTCAAGTGATCCTCCCTCCTTGGCCTCCCAAACTGTTTGGATTACAGGCATGAGTCACTGCGCCCAGCCCCTCTCCTCTTACTCCACAGGGCTGTCTCAGGATGCTGGTGGCATGGGGCAGAGAGGGCATGATGACTGTTCACGGGCACAGCAGCTGCTCGAGGAGGAGGCTGGAGCCATCCTCACATAGAGGAGAAGCAGGCACGGTGGTGGCCCTAGCCCTAGGGAAGGGCAGGCCGTACCCTTCCTCAGGAGAGCGAGCGGCCAGCTGCTGTGGCCCTCACATGGAGCGTGAGGGCTGGCCCAAGCACCTGGCCATCAATGTCCTCAAGCAAAGGGGAGGGCAACTGCCTAATAATATTACCTTTTAGCTATCTCTCTAGGCAGGTTCCCCTACCTGAAAAGATTCCCCTGGCTTCAGAGTGTTTGAAGATGCCTGAAGTTCTAACACCAGAGATGGTTTCCTGCCACTTCCAGGAACAGGGTCTGTTCTTAGTCCCATGTGGAGTTCCTCACGGAGATCCCATTCCCCAGGAATCCAGGTTTCACAGTCCTCTGACTTGGGCTGGATGGTCTCGGTTGGCACTTTCCCTAGGACTGCAAAAACCACAGTGCGGTGCGGGCGGAGAGCTGAGGGCCGAAGGCGGGGTGAGTGATCCTCGGGAGAGGGAGACAGGCTTGGCTGGAGCCCTGGGGAAGGGCTGAGGGCTCTGAAGGGGGCTGTGGAGGGAGAGGTAAAAGGAGGGAGGGACACAGCCCTTGACAGGGCCTGTGAGGGAGGGGAGGACAGGGAGCAGGTGCCATGGGATGGCGGGGGTGGGGGGGCTGTGACTTTGAGGGTGTTGTGTTGCACTGCTGGGGGTGAGGACCCAGAGACTGGAGGAACAGGGCTCCAGGGCAGGTACACAGGCAGGCAGAGAGGACAGCCCATGGTAGATGGGAGGGGCACACAGGTGTGCTGTTTTCAGGTTGGCAGGAGAGGAGCAAGGTGTGTGCGGGGAGGCCCTGGAGACTGGAAGAGGAGAGAGGGCTCAGTGAGTGAGGGATCCTTGTTAGAACCTGGGGGTGGGAAGGGGCCAAGGTGGGTGCCCACCACCCTAGACTGTCCCTCGGGCCTGTACTGTGCCCCACTGTGCAGGTATCACCTGGCCCCAGGAGAGAGCAGCTCATAGGTACGACTGACCACTCTGCCTGGCATGGTGGGGGCCTGCCTGTGCTGGCTCAAACCAGTTTTAGCCCCATTTTACAGATTAGGGAATCAAGGCTGAGTGTCTGCTAACTTGCCCTAGGTCACTTGACCAGGGGACATTGGCCCTGGAGCTGGAAGTAAGACCAGGGAAACCCTGGTCCCCCAGGGGACTGCCTTGCCTCTGGAGACTGCCAGGGCGCCTCGGCCAGGGCAGGAGTGTGACTCGGTCTCAGAGCTTGCCATGGAGTTGTCTCCCAGGCTCAGCACCTCCTCCCGGCCCTGGGACCACTCCCTAATTTTAGGGGCCTGCGTGTGGAATGAGAATGTGCAGCCCCTTGCTCAAAAAGGAAGAGTTTCAAGACAGTGACAACAGAGTGTTACTGGGCTTGGGGCCCTGAGTGACAGCAGGGCTAGCATATCTCATGGCACTAGGTGGGCCTGTGGTGCCTCCTCCAGCCCTGGAGTCTCAGCCTGGGCACTGCCCTCCGCTTCCTGCCCTGGCCGAAGGGCGTCCACCTCGCCCTCTCTGGGACTGAGACTCACTCCATCTTAAACCGCTTCCTGGTTCCGTTTCAGGTTTGCTGAAGTTTCTCTTCTGTTTCTGTCCCTCGTTTGAGGAGTTCTGATACTGGTTGCTGCAGTTTGGTCTGAGATGGGCCCCGCTTCACTCTCCATTGCCCTTTAGAAACGAACTTCAGCCTAGACTCACTGGTTCCTCACGGCTCACTGCTCAGATGGCCACTGAGCGGGTGTTCCTAAGAGGAAGGGGCGTGGAATGGGCCAGGGCCTGGGCAGTATTGGGTCCCATGGCTGTGGGTGAGCTGAGCGTCTAGGACAGGTCTCAGGCCTCTGTGGAGGTGGCGGGTGGGCACGCGTGGCCTCAGGGAGGGCCTGTGGTAGCAGCTGCCATGGCCAGGTGGTGGCAGTTGCCTTTGCACTAGTGCCAGTCCATCCCTGGCCTGAACCCTCTCCCAGGCATCTGGCTCCCGTATGGGTCAAGGCTGTCTCATGGTTAGGGGCAGGGGTGCTGCCATTGCAGCCTGGACTGCGGGCAAGCCACTTCCCCTCTGCAAGCCCCCATCAGCGGGACAAAACACCGCTTTGTGGGCTGCTGTGAATTCAGACGGGTCGGCCTTCAATGCACAGGTCAGACCATCACCAAAGACATGGCACGAGACAGGCTGCTGCCCGTCTCCCTGGGCAGGGTTCCCCGCTGAGTGTTTCCTCTGCTTAGTCCTGGGCTCCCAGCCCGCCGCACCCGGCCTGCCCCTTACCTCTAGCCGCTGGTCCAGGAGGAAGGGGCAGGGGTCTGTGGGGCAGCAGGTGATCTCCGCCCGTGGGTGTCGGTGGCAGAGGGCTCTGTGCCGCTGTGGGTGGAACGCTGGCTATTTAAGGAGAAGAAGGGAGACCACAGCCCCTCTGGCCCTGAAAGGCTGCTTCATTCCTGAGGGGTCCCTTGTGTGGCGGCCGCTCCTCTGGCTGCGGCTGCTGCCACCAGAGCGTGAATATTCTAGTGTGTCCCTAGCCCGTGCCCCCCGCCCCCAGCTTGGCCACAGAGGCTGAGTGTGTGACTGTCTCAGACTCAGAGCAGGCGGGGGCTGGCTGGGGGGCTTAGGCTGGAGCTGAGGGACACAACAGGACGTTTCAGAAGGGGATGATTTCCTACTGATGGGGGGCAGGGAGGGGCCGGCTGCCATGGCAACAGGCGGCGCTCTCAGGCCTGCGCCCGCAGACAGCGGAGGGGGCCTGTGATCGAAGGGTGGGAGTCCGAGGAGGATTGCTCACTGAGTGAGAGGCGACTCTTTGAGGACACTTGCTGTAGGGTCCTTGTGTCCTGCCCCGTATAATGAGGCCCCATTTGGGCATGCCGAATAAATCATGGCCTTTATCTGGAGCGAGGCACAGCTGCAGGAGCCTCATAATGGGGCGCTGTCCTGCCCGTGGGGATGCGGCTCAGCTCAGAGGCCGGGTGCCCGCCGGTGCAGCTCCCCTTCGGCACGGGAGCCCGTGAATCCGAAAGCTGGCCACGGGGCTCCTCCCTGGCGTGGCTCCCGGCTGGGGTGGCTTTGAGTGCTGCCGGCGGCCGCCTCTGAGACTGAGTGAACAAAGTTCGTTTCTGTCTTTCTAAAAATGATACATCCAGCAACATGGGAAGCCAAATCGCCTTTCCTGGTTTCAAAAGACTTTACATTTTGTTGTTTAAACATTGAAAACTGTATGTATGTGGCTAGCATTTCGGGGGCCGTATCTTAAATTTGTCTCTTTGCATCACCCCGTGCAGCTGGGATTATTGCCCCATTTCACAGACAAGGAAACTGAGGCTCAGGCACATGAAGAAACTCACCCATCAGCCAACAGTAGGAAGCGACAGAGCCAGGATTTGAACCCAAGGGCGTGTCCCTCCAGAACTTAGGCTTCGTGTGTGTGTGTTTTGTTTTTCTGCTGCATTTTGAATTTAGAATTCTTAGATTCGATCCTAATTCAATCTGAAAAATAATTCTGAAGGTCACCGTTAGATCTGGTGCTGTGATGTGGTCTGTCGAGAAGCTGTTTCCTATCTGGACTTCCTACGAGAGAGATGGGCTTCCCAGTCTGTCTGGCCTGAGAGCCAGCTGGGTGCGAGGTGTCTGAGCCAGCCGGGTGTGAGGTGTCTGAGCCAGGGCGCAGGTTGAGGTGTCTGAGCCAGTGCGCAGGTTGAGGTGTCTGAGCCAGGGCGCAGGTTGAGGTGTCTGAGCCAGCCGAGTGCGAGGTGTCTGAGCCAGCGCACAGGTTGAGGTATCTGAGCCAGGGTGCAGGTTGAGGTGTCTGAGCCAGCGCACAGGTTGAGGTATCTGAGCCAGGGTGCAGGTTGAGGTGTCTGAGCCAGCCGAGTGCGAGGTGTCTGAGCCAGTGCGCAGGTTGAGGTGTCTGAGCCAGGGTGCAGGTTGAGGTGTCTGAGCCAGCCGGGTGCGAGGTGTCTGAGCCAGGGCGCAGGTTGAGGTGTCTGAGCCAGCCGGGTGCGAGGTGTCTGAGCCAGGGCGCAGGTTGAGGTGTCTGAGCCAGCCGGGTGCGAGGTGTCTGAGCCAGCGCGCAGGTTGAGGTGTCTGAGCCAGGGCGCAGGTTGAGGTGTCTGAGCCAGTGCGCACGTCCCTTTCCTGTTGTGCCTGCAGGCGGCCGTCTGGAAGAATTGGCCCAGGCTGGTTGGAAAGGTGGTGGCTTGAAGCTAACCACCCTCAGCAGGGCATTTCTGGGCTCACAGAGCTTCTGTTATGGGGGTGGTCACTGTCGATGGCTTCAAGGGCATTGACCGTGGCGATGGAGTTTTCAGGCATTGAGCTGATTTCTGTATCTTTGAAACAGAAGTAATTCCTCGCGGGTTGAGTGTTGTCCTGATGCTCTGGAGGAGTCACCAGCATGTGGAGTGTCGTCATGGGGCCGAGTCTGGGACAGAGGCACTGCAGGGGGCATGGACTGGCCGCCACAGGCGCCAGGTGGGGCAGCTCAGCCCCAGACCTGCTGAGGAGGTGGCCTGGGGTTGGGGCTGGGGCACAGGTGTCTGGGCAAGGGTGGGCTTCAGGGATTGTGGTGATGAAGACTGAAGCCACAGGCCACAACTGCTTCCCATTCCTGGAGCCTAAGAGCCAGGGCCCTGGCCAGTGTGGAGGGGAGATGATGCCCACCGTGGCTCCCTTCCTCTCTTGCACAATCATTCATTCACCCCGGCATTCCATCAACTGACCCTGAGCTGCTGCCCCCTGCTGGGCCTGTAGGGTCTCGGGGAGGCACAGAGAACCAGTCAGCAGCTTAACAAGTGGAGGCTGGGCCTTTGCTTGGGCCCCTTGCCCTGCACACAGCTGATGAGGAGACACCCCAGGGCAGATGACAGTACCTGTGCAGGATGGAGTCCAGACCCAGCAGTAGCAGGTCCTGGGGTCCAGGGAGGGATGCTGAATGGGCGGCCCTGGCATCTGGGGTCTGCCCACCATAACCTGGGTGGGGATCTTGGGTCTGAGATTGGATCTCTTCAGTGTCCTCCCTGACCAGCCTGGCAGAGGGGCCAACACGGCGTCAGCAGCCGTGGAGGCTGGTGAGGGGTGGAGAGGGCCCCTGTGGCTGGGGAGCCTGGGAAGGGAGGCCTGGATGCAGCAGGAGCGCCAGAGAGAGATTCGGTGGCAGGTGGGAATGGGGGCTAGGGGTGTTGGTTTGGGGGCTCTGTGTATCTTTATCTGGGGACTCTGAATCTAGATTCCTGCCACCTTTGAGGTTCAAGGAAACAGAAACCATGCTGATTTGTCTCCTCGTTGAGAACACAGCTGTTGTCCAACACAGCAAGCAGCATCAGAAATTATTCTGAGGCCTTCACAAAAAGACTCTGTAATGACAGTTCCTGGGTTTGGGGGCCTCCGTCTGACATAGCTGTGCTTGTCTTTGGAGACAGAAATCGCCTGTACGTGTTTGGGCCCTTCTTCATCCGGCAAACCCCGAAGGAAGGGGGTGAGTGGGCCTCCCGGGACACCCACCGGCCACTCTGCTGGGCACAGTGACACTCACTATAACTCGTGTGTGTTAAATACATTGGGAAAATAAAAGTGTTTTCAGCAGATATCAATTAAGTGTCTACTGTATTCCACAGCATGCCCTAGGCTTAGAGAAAGTAGAAAGAGGAAAAATATGATCCAGAGGCAGTGAACTCGGGCGTCCTGGCGTCTTCCCTGCTGAGCGTGGGTCGCATTTCCAGGACACTCTTGTGGCCTTGTGACTGGGCAGCCTGCTTTTCTGTACCCTGGGCTGAGCCCCTTTGAAGCCCCCAGCTGCTCAGCGAAGTGGCAGGGGGTCTGGGCTCTCTTCTCCAGGAGGGGGCCGGGCTGTGTGGGAGTGGGGGGTCTGGCCCTAATGCCCCTGCCTCCTGCAGGCATCTCTGCCGGCCTTGCCACAACCGTGAGAAGGCCAAGGGCCTGGGCAAGTACATCTGCCAGCGGTGCCACCTGGTCATCGACGAGCAGCCCCTCATGTTCAGGAGCGACGCCTACCACCCTGACCACTTCAACTGCACGCACTGTGGGTAGGTGCACGGCCCTGCAGTGCGGGCGGCGGGGAGCCAGGGCGGGCCCAGGGTCAGGGCGGTGGGGCCTCCACCTGGGGAAGTGTTGAGGTGGGAGAGGTGAGCAGGGTGGGCAGAGAGAGGGGTCCCGGGAGGGGGGCTGCAGGGCAGAAGTGGGCCAGGGGCCGGGAAGCGGCCATGGCAGGAAGCTTCTCTCTCCAGGGCTCTGTTCGGGGGGCACTTGAGACTCAGGAGGCAGGTGGGCTGGCCCTAGACTGCAGGCGAGAGTTGAGGTGGAGCAGCAGAAGGGACCCGAGGGCTAGGGGGGCAGGCAAGAGACCGGGAGTGGGCTTGGCGCTGGTGTTAGAGACAGGAGTTGCACAGGCAGCCCCTCCGCCCCTGTCCTCACCCACCCCCACCGTCCACTCCAGTCCTCTCCGTGCCTGTCCAGACACCCGGTGGGGTTTGGAGGAGGAGGGGGCCGGAGAACAGACCTGCTTCTCAGAGGCCTGGGTGCGGAACACAGGCCACTCTTCTGGGCTGTGCGGGAAGTGTGTGCTCCAGGGCCTGTCTGGGGCACAGGAAGTCTGCACAGAGCCCGGAGATCAGAGGGAGCTGCCGCCTCGGCTCTGCAGGCACAGAATGGGCCCCTTGGGGAGCCGCGCCCCGGGGTGGCGGCGCTGCTGGCATTGACCCTGCAGAAGGGCACGGGCGGCACCTGGGGGCTGCACACTGTCTTCCAGGAAGGAGCTGACGGCTGAGGCCCGTGAGCTGAAGGGCGAGCTCTACTGCCTGCCCTGCCATGACAAGATGGGCGTCCCCATCTGCGGTGCCTGCCGCCGGCCCATTGAGGGCCGAGTGGTCAACGCGCTGGGCAAGCAGTGGCACGTGGAGGTGAGCCAGGCTGGCGGGCACGTGGCCTCAGGTTGGGGGTGCCCCAGCTCAGGGTCACGGTGAGAGCAGAGCCCAGGCTGCGTGGCTGGCTCCCGGCGAGGCCCTTCCTCTGGGGCACTGCCCCTCGCTGTGCTCAGCCGGGGACACCAGCCTGCCCACGGGAGCCAGGAGACCCGAGTGCACACGCATGGTTAGGTAGCTGTGCCCACCTCTCCTCTTCCCCCTGCTGGCATTCTAAGAGACTCCAAGGTCAGGAGAAAACCCTGGGGGCAGTTTGCCCAGGGTGCCCTGGGGGTTGTGGTTGGCAGAACCCACTATGTGGACAGCACTGTGCAGACACGGAGTGGAAGAGTTCCTCAGGTGTGAGCACTGGGCCACCTGGAGTGCCTCCGCTGGGTGGTGGGCTCTCATGTTCTCATGGGTACACTGGGATCGGTGAGCCCACCACCTTCCCTGATGACCTGGCCAGCGCTGTGTCCACAAGCTGTGTTGGGTGGCAGCTGGGGTGGGAGGCCATGCCGTCCTGCCCTGATGCAGGCCCCAGCCCCCAGCCCTCATCCTCACAAGCAGATCCCTGGGGGAATGCAAGGTGCTGCTCAGTGACCCCAGGCTTGCAGGGGGTGCCTGCAGAGGCCCCACGTGGACAGGCTGGGCCGCCTCTGCCAGCGAGGGCCCACCATGCCACAGCATGGGGCTGGTACCTGACTCCTGGGGCTGAGGCTGCCCTCTGACTTCCTCCTGGGGGAGGCCAGACTGGGAGGGGATGGTGACTAGCAAGGTTCCCATCCGTCTCTTAGAGGAGGGGTGGGGTCTGCTGACCCCAGGGCGTTCACAGAGGTGTCAGCCCTCTCTGCCCAGTGTGAATCCTGAAGGGCCTCCACCTGCCCAGACTCTGCTTCCTGTCCCCTTCTGTCACTGCCGCCTCCTGGGGCCACTGCTGTCCCCTGGAGTCACCACTGGCTCCTGGGGTCACTGCTGTCCCCGGGTCACCACTGTCCCTTGGGGTCACCGCTCTAGCCCTGATGCCGCCCGGCCCGCCCTCTGTCCTCGCAGCACTTTGTCTGCGCCAAGTGTGAGAAGCCATTTCTGGGGCACCGGCACTATGAGAAGAAGGGCCTGGCCTACTGTGAGACTCACTACAACCAGGTGAGCCCGGCGCAGAGCCCTCAGGGACGCGGATCGGGAGGGGTGGCCAGGAGAGCTGCCGTGAGCAGGGGAGACTGTGGGCACCCCCTCAGGAGCTCTACCAGGTGCTGAGCCCAGGCCTGCACCCTCAGCCCTGGGGTCTCGAGACCCAAGCAGCTCTCTCAGCCTCAGTGTCTTCCTCTGAAGAATGTTCTGGGGCTGGTGTGAGGTCCTGGGCACACGGGGCTGACAGTGCCAGCAACCCCCTCCCTCCCTTGCTCTCGTACAGAAGGCGGGGGGCTGATGGGACACGGTCACCACCTGGGCCCACCTCCTTGCAGGACAGCAGCAGCCAGAGGAAAGGGGCCTTCTGGGGAGCAATGTCCCAGCTGGTTGTCCTTCCCGGGGCAGGGGGTGGTTCTAATGGGTTGCAGTGCCCTCAACCCAGTCTTGCAGCTGGGCTCTGGGAAGCAGGGCCTGGGAGATGCCTGAGAGGGGCCGTGTTGGAGGGCCAGGCCCGCTGCATGATGGCCCTGGGCTAGGGTGTGACTGCCTGCAGCCGCTCTGACAGCCTGCTCGGCCCACAGCTCTTCGGGGACGTCTGCTACAACTGCAGCCATGTGATTGAAGGCGATGGTGAGGCCCTGTGTTCCCTCCCCCACCCCACCTGCTCTCCTGGGGCCTGGGTGCTGCAGCTGTGAGCCCAGCTGCGCCTGTGGCAGCCTAGCCAGCCCTGCTGAGTCACATGCTTCCCTCACAGTGGTGTCGGCCCTCAACAAGGCCTGGTGTGTGAGTTGCTTCTCCTGCTCCACCTGCAACAGCAAGCTCACCCTGAAGTGAGTCCTGTGATCGTGGGATGGGGCTCAGGGTGGAGGGGGCTCCTGCGGGTCCTTCCTCTTAGCAGCCCTCCTGCACACCAGCTGGGTCTGGCCTGGGGATATGGTGGGGACAAGGGGCATCCCGGCCCCATACCGCCCAGTGAGATCGGGGCAGGTCCAGGGACCCCAGGGCACAGTGAGAGGAGGAACACTCGTGCCTCCAACACACCTGCCAGAACCCTGGACTCTGGGGAGGGACGGGCGTTCCAGCCCAGGGAACAGCATATGCAAAAGCAGCAGTGTCAGCTGCTCATCCAGGAAGCCTCAAGGGGTGTGGGATGGCTGGAGTTGGGAGCGGAGAAATGGTATCCAGGTTTCCAAGGGCCGTGGGGAGGCATAGAGGGTTCTGGGGTGTCAGAACCTGAGAGAAGCCTCTGGGAGGGAAGGGCAGCCTCAAGGCCCTTCTCATCCCTATGCTCTCTGGTCAGGTCACCCTACGGCCTGGCCTGCTGGCTAGGAGAGGCTGGTGTGGGGAGGCCCACTCCATGGTCACCTGTCTGGGTTTAAAGGGGTGGGCGTGGGGCTCTGCTGACAGCTCTGCTTCTTCCCCAGGAACAAGTTTGTGGAGTTTGACATGAAGCCCGTGTGTAAAAGGTGCTATGAGAAGTTCCCACTGGAGCTGAAGAAGCGGCTGAAGAAGCTGTCGGAGCTGACCTCCCGCAAGGCCCAGCCCAAGGCCGCGGACCTCAACTCTGCCTGAAGGGCCTCTTGCACGGCTGCCTCTCGGCCCCTCTGCCTTCTCCCCTCCCGCTGTCCCTGCTCAGCCCCCTTGGCCCGGTCCACCTGCGCCTTCCGCACCTTACCCTCCCCTTCTCCTTCCTCATTGCCTCCTCCCTTCCTGTTCCCTCATCTCTGCCTTCCCCATGTCTCTCTTCTCCTTGGCTGTGGCTTCCCTCTGTGAGGAGGCAGGAGCTAGGGAGTGGGAGCCTGTGACCCCACGTCTGACAGCCACAGCCGCCTGTGCCCACAGCTTCCGCCCACAGACCTCCAGGGACAGGAGCAAATTGCACCACAGTTCCCCGCCTGGCCCTCCCCAGGTGGCTCGGTAGCTCATGCTGTCCTGTGACAGCCCCTGCCCCAGAGCAGCCCCACTAAGTGCATGTGGCTCCTGGGCCACCCATAGCCAGGGCAGCCTGCTGGAGCCACAGGGCCAGGGCCACGCAGATGGAGGCCTCTAGGAGCCACCTGCAATCCCTCTCCACTCATTCAACCAGTGGCACAGTGTCCCTGTGCCCACACTGAGCCAGCAAGTCCTGCTGTCCACACCCACAAGCTCCCTGGAGGGACAGGACCCACCTCCATCCCTCGGAAGGCCTTCCTGGAGTCCCACCTTGGCCACCCCCGCACCCAGCTTGGGGCTTGTGTTGAGCCTTTGGGCTGGGCCAGGGTCCAGGAGGTGGTGGGGTCGCAGGTGGCTTGTTAGCACCGCCAGGGAGGACGCTTCCTCTGCGGCCGGCGCAGACCCGGTGCGGGGCTCACGCTTGCACAATGAAGGCTTGTTCACATGACCACAGCAGTCTGCGTGGTTTGTGGCAGGGGTTGGGAGTGGAGGGGATGGCAGCGGCTGTGAACACACTGCTGCTGGGGCAGTTGAACAGAGGGACAGACATCAGACAGACAGGCACGAGTTCAGGGGGCCCTAGCCTCTATCCCAGGCCAGGCTGCCATAAGGGGTTGAAAACTAGCCCTGCCAGGACCTCACAAGCCTGGGTGGCAGGTCCACATTAAGCTGTCCCAGTGGGCTGAGGAGGGGTGGGAAGGGACAGGACATGCCAGGGAGCGGGGGAAATCCAGGCTTCCAAGGTGCTATATCCAGCTCTGGCCACTGTCTGGGCACAAGCTGGCCTTAGCACGAAGCCAGCAGCCAGAGAGCCGCACCTCCACCCCGGCCTCCTGGGTGCCGCGGGTGGCGGGTGGCGGGTGGCGGGCGGCGGGCGGCGGGCGGGGACAACAGAAGGTGTGAGGAGGGGGCTGGGAGGAGGACTCTCCCATGAGTGCCCCTCCCCAGTCTGAGAAACAGGAAGGCAGGGAGGGGGAGGAAGGAAGCAGAAAGAGGGAGGAATGAAGTCATTCCTGGAGAATGCAGCTGCCCTCCCAGTTCCCTGGGAAAGTCGCAAGGCATTTTGCTTTCCCTGCGGCTGTCTGCGGGCCAGAGCCTCCCAGGCCCCATGTCCACCTCGTGCCATACCCTGCCCCCTCAGACACACTCGCTTCTCCTGCCCCAGGGGTTTTTACTGAACATTCTGGTGGGCTGGGGTTGCGGGGGGGTCCTCTCAGCCATCCACCAACAGCCTGGGGGCCCGAGACTCCCGACTCACACTGGGTCTTTTCACCTCCATATGCAGCGCCCAGGACAGAGGGAGCCACCTGCGGGGCTGAGTGGGCTCGTATGGGGGGCAGCATGGAAGGCTGCCTGCCGAGGACAGGCCCTGGGCTGAGAGGGCCTGGGAAGGTGCTGCCAGGCTGGAGGTTGACAGGGTGCCTGAGCAGACACGCCAGCATCCGCTGCTAGGCACTGGCCAGGGCTGGGGCCTTGGAGCCCCACTGCTTGTTCATGGCACTCAGGAGCTGCTGCACATATGAGGTCAGCAGGTCGTCCATCTTGTAGCCCTGGACAGGGGACAGGGTGGGTCAGAGTTGTGGGTGCAGAGGGCAGGTGGGGGTCCTGGACTCAGGGACCACCTTCTCTTCCTCAGCACCCAGCAGTGCAGGGCATGAAGAAAGGGCAGGCGGGCTCCTGCCGTTGACACTGTCATTTCTGCCTGCCCTGCTGGGGCTAGGTCTCCCTCCCGCCTCAGAACAGGCCAAGGGTGCAGGGGCTCCTGCCTGGCCTTGCCACCTTGGCTGCTGGTCCTGGGGATGCACCCAGTCCCCCTCCAGGTCTGCTGGCCCCGCCTGGGCCCTGTGACTGAGCCCTCTTAATGAGCCACTTGAAAGGGGTGAGGGTGGGGAACCCAGTCTCCAGCCGCTCCATCCTGTGCATCCTGGCTGGGAGAAGGGACCGGCGCTCACCAGGGAGGTCTCGCACAGCAGGCGGCTGCCACGGCCCAGGTTCCCCAGCACCATGTGGAAGTAGGTGCTGCCGCTGCTCCAGCTGGAGATCTTGGTGAAGGGATAGGTGGTGAGCAGGTCCTGGGGGCAGAGACGGTGGGTGGGCAGGGTGCCTCCAGAGCCCGTGGGCTGTGTGTGTGTTAGGGGACAGGAGAGAGGCACGACACACCGCAGAGGTGACTGCAGCCCCACCTGCACGGGTCCCTGGACTTGGTGGCCCCCAGCCCCTCCAGAGGCCCGGCAGCTACCTTGGTCTTGGGGTGGATGAGCAGAACCCCATGCCGGTTGATGGCGATGAGGATGATGTCCGGGTAGGAGGGCTCCGAGGTTTGCTGGGAGGGAGGGAGGGACACAGCGGTCCTAGTCCAGCCCAGGAGGCCAGGCTGCACCTCCTAGGAGCTCACCTAGGCCACGTGCACATACACACACACGCCCACGCCCTCCAGCCTCGTGGCCAGTCCCACCCAAGACGTGTGCTGGTTGATGCTGGGCCTGCCTGGGCAGAGCTGAGCAGAGCCTGCTTGGGCAGGAGGCCCGGGCGTGGGGCAAGGCCTACCTTCACCTCGAAGAAGGCAGACCCGAAGGTGGGCCAGCGGCAGATCCACTTCAGGAAGGCCACCTTGGCCTCCTCCACTGTCTTGTCCTTGTGCTTGTCATAGGCCAGAAGGATGCTCTGGGGGAACAGGAGGGCCAGTAAGGGCCTGGGTGCTGAGGCCCCGCAAAGCCCTGGTGGGGGCAGCACCTGCCTAACCCAGGCCAGTACGGTGGGGTGGGGTGGGGTGGGGTGGGGTGGGGTGGGGCGGGGCGGGGCGGGGCGGGGCGGGGCGGGGTGGGGTGGGGAGGGACGCAGCGCAGGACAGTCTCGGTGGCGCCGTGGACAGCGTGGGAAGGCGTGGTGTGTGCAGAGCCAGCCCACCCTCCACACCACCCGTGTGTACCCATGTGGTCTTGGAGCCCAGGCAGGGCATGGCACTGGGGCAGGATCCCAGGGAGGAGCAGCAGCCCAGGAACCCTTCCCCAGCCCTGTGAGGGACCTTTTTCCACTCCTCCGAGGACATCAGGCGTGTGAGGTCCTTGGGCACCAGTTCCCTCAGGATCTTGGGGACATTAGCCAGCTGGGACCGGTCGTTGTTGAACTGGGCCTTGTAGATGAGGCCCGCCAGGTGGATGGCGTCCTCCCGCGAACACTTGTGGAACCCGCGCAGGTACTTGGGCAGCTCCTGGGTGGTGGACACACTGGGCATGCTGGGTCTCCGGCCGCGACCCGCACGCCCCCAACCTCTTTCCCGCTCAGATGGTGGGGACCTGGGGCTTAGCCCACCCCATCCAGGACGGACTGAGCAGGGTAGAGTGTCAGGGCAGGGGAATGACCCTGAGTCAGGGCAGGCCCCCTGACATCTGCGTGGAGGTGATGGCCTTGCTCCACCCATGTGGTTGGCCCTGCAGGCCATGGCCACTGTTCCATGGGCCACAGGAACCTCTGTCCCACCCTCCCCAAGTCATGCTGCAGGTGCCAGTGCAGTCACTGTCCCCAAACACTGTTGCCCTCTGCTCCTGGTTCCAGAGCCCTCAGGGGCTTGGTCTGCCTACCACATGGGCTGGTACCCCGGGCTGAGGCTGGTCCTGCCCTGGCCTGCTGGCTTCTACAGCCTCAGAACAGGTGTGGGAGGATGGGGGTGGCCCCGGTGGCCACCAGGGCAGCCTGCCCAGTACCTGGTGGTAATGGAGTATGGTGTCCGAATTCACATCCTTCCCCGGGGTGATGTTGAGCCACAGTTTCCGCATGAAGTACACCTGGTAGGGGAGCGTCACGGGGGCCCCTGGGCGAGGGCCAGCAGTGGGCACCAAGCCTGGCCCAGCAGGTACACCAGCCCTGACCCCCTGGCACCCCCACACTGCACCTGCCACCTCCCTGCCTGGAAAGCCTCCACCCTTCTTCCTCCCCAGTCCCCCAGGTTTTCCTCAGCCTTCAAGATGAGTGTGGAGGCTGCCTTCTCCAGCAATGTTCCCGGACTCCCACCCCCAGCCCATGGGGGTCATGCCCCTCAGCCCTGGGGCATCCTTCATCACCCCATGGTGCAGCCACCGGTTCCTGCCTGAGCTGGGAGGCCCTCACTACCAGGCCCCAGGGCCTGGTTGTCCCCACAACCCAGGGACACACAGGAAGGAATGGATGGATGAATGGGCATGGGCCACACGGAGGCCGACGGTGCCCCCTCACCCCACCCAGCCGCACCCTCGCCCAGCTCCACAGAGGCCTCCTCACCTTCTTTCTGGGGCTTGTTCTTCTTCACCCAGTCAGACACCTGCCTCAGGGAATCGAAGAAGAAGTCTCCCTCCTTCTGGCTGATGACCTGGGGAGGGGAAGGTGCAGGGACGGTGGGGGGCTGCCAGAGGACTGTCCTCCTGAGAGGGCCCTGCCGGGCTCCGGTCCACTGGCCGCCTACGGCCTGGGTGCTGCGCTGGAGTTGGCTGTGCGTGGGCTTTCGGCGTGTGGAGCTGGCTCTGCTCCGGGACCCCACCTACCTCTGTCCCGGCAGCCCTGGCTGTGCAGCCTGGTCCAGCATGGGTGCCCCTGGCAGGCCGAGGCCCCCACCAGGCAGCACCTAGGATCCCGCTCACCGCCCGCCCAGCCCCAGCGCAGCTCACCTTGTCTGCAATCTTGATGAAGAGACTGCAGCCCTCCCAGGAGGCCAGCTGCAGCCTGGTGGCAATGCTGTCACACACATCCCGCACCCGTGTGTTGGCAACCACCTCCAGCATCTGGACAGAGAGGCGGCTGGTGAGGCCCGGGGCCTGGCGAGGGGCCAGCACAGCCCAGGATGAGCCTTCCTAGCCTGGACCTTTGCTCCTTCATGAAACCTGGCTTGGATGTGGTCTGCCCTGAGCAGAACAGGCCTCCCTTCCAGAACCCTGGCCAGAGGCTCACGTTGTTTAGTCCCAGCGTTCGTTGCCCTGGGGCCCTGGAGGCCTGGTCTTCTGACTCGCCTTCAGAGCCCATAGCCAGACTGTGGGAACTTCCTGTTACTGGGACCCGAATGTCCCCAAGACCAAAAAGACCACCCTGCTGTTGGAGAGGGCGTGAGGCGACACTGCCCACCTTGGCCTCAGTCCGCTTGTCTTTGCTGCCCCTGGTGAAGGCCTCTGTGTCACGGCTGGGTCCTGGTGGTCTCCCACCTGTCCCCTGTCCCCTTTTTCCCCCAGCAGCCATGGCAGGCTCTGTGCACAAGGCACACAGTGGGGATACCTGCTCTCCCACACCCCAGCTGGTCAGAAGCCCCTAGGAGCCCCCAGGTCCTGGGACTCACCCTTGCTGCTCACCCCTCTGTCCTCTCTCCCGTGTCCTGGGCCTGGATCCCCCAACTCATACCTTGGGGCTGGCCTGACTTCCAAAGGGTAGGCGGGACCTGCGTCCCATGGGGAGGGGGCAGGAGACCGGTGAGGATGGGACAGCCCTAGAAAAGGCTCTCCAGGGTTCCCAAGGAGCAGGCTGGGCCAGGAGGGAGGGTGCCCCATGGCCTTCGGAGGCCTGAGATCTGCCGTGCAGGCCAGAGCAGGGCCTCACCTCGCTGGTGTCATTGGGGAGGTAGACCTTGTGGCAGATGCGGGAGATGTTCTGCTCCGCGGCCTCCACCTCCACCTGGTGCGGGGGCTGCTTCCGGGGCCCTGTCCTGAGGGGCACAGCACGTGATGCAGGTGCCACCCCCACCCTCATCCTCACCCATGCCCCAACCCCAACGTGGGCCCTAAACCATGTGCCAGAAACAAAAGAAAAATAACCCCAGTGACCATCACCTGGGTGGTTCCAGCCCCTCGCACATCCCAGGGGCTGCCCCTGGCTCGCACGCAGCCTCAGAGGCAGCGATGCTGCAGCTGTGCCCGAAAGCCTGGGCCACACATGGGAAGGGCCAGGCCAGGGGCTCCTGGGGAGGCACCGGTGGGTAAGGCTGGCTGTGTTCTTGTTCTCACACAATAGGGGCATCGGGCAGGGGTCAGGGACTCTGGTAGGGCCTCTTTGGGGCGCCTAACTCCCTCTGTGACCATGGCTGCCACTGAAATCAGCCACTCCCACAGTCAACCTGCCCTCCTCATGGCCACAGGAGGCCACGCAGAGGAAGCAGGAGCGGTGGGGGAGAGCAAAGACAGCCAAGGAAGAGCTTCCCAGCTGTGGGCGGATGAGGGAGGCTGCATGGACTTGGAAGGACAGGCCTCTAACCTCAGCCTTGAGGGCCTGGGCTGGGGCATCCAGGTCCCCCTCTGTGCCACCGCCAGGCAGTGGTGGGGCAGGGGAGCTGGTGGCTATGACTGAGCCTTCTCTCCACCCTCCTGGGCCTCACCCTCCACCCTCTTCTCTGGCGGCTCGGGGCCCAATCCTGCCTCCCAAGCTGATGCTGGCTTCTGGAGAGTCCTCCTGGGACCATGAGCTCCTGGAGGGCTGGCCACGCCCCACAGCATCCCAGGGCTGTGGGCCCAGGGTCAACGCTGGGGGCTGGAGGCACTCGGCTCACCTGAGGACCCTCTGGATGCGGCGGCCGCAGTCGGGGGCCAGCAGCTTCCCCCTCCGGGTGTCGATGAACTTTTGGGCATGGGGCAGGAGCCCCTTGCTGGGCGGGAAGAGACCAGTGCAGAGCCACAGCAGCTGCCAGCCCCGCTCCTCACTGTGCCTGGAAGATGGCGTTTGTCAGTGGGAAGGGCTCCTCAGGGGGCCCAGGCCAGGCAGGCACCTTGGGGAGCAGGGACGGATATGAGAACTACCTGAGGTCTAGGGGGCCTGAGGGGAAGGGCACCAGCCAAGCTGCACCATGCCAGCTGTGCCCGGCTGCCTGATGCCACGGGCTTTTGCACCCTCAAAATGGGGGTGGGTGGGCATTGCACCCATTTTGTGGAAGAGGACACTGAAACCCACACACAGAGGCCATGGCCTGCCAGGTCACACGCACGGGGTGGGAGCAGGCAGGGCCGTCCTCTCCTGCTCTGACCGCCCCTAGGACATCAGCAGAGCAGACCAAGGG
The DNA here is from genome assembly GCF_037993035.2 of Macaca fascicularis. Taxonomy (NCBI): domain Eukaryota; kingdom Metazoa; phylum Chordata; class Mammalia; order Primates; family Cercopithecidae; genus Macaca; species Macaca fascicularis. The sequence continues at coordinate 3,905,638 of NC_088386.1, forward strand.
CCTCAGCCCTTCCCACTGCTGATGCAGGTGCCCAGATGGGGGTTCCGCCGCCACGAGCTGCGGTGTCCCCTCTGAGCCTCGGTCTGGCCTCAGGGGCTGGGATGAGGACTGAGGGTGACAGCGCGGGCCGGCCGCCGCCCCAGCAGACCTGTTGGAGTTGTGCGTCAGCTGCTTCAGGAGCTGGCAGTAGACCTCGTCCTGCAGGGCCGGGTGCTGCAGGGCCAGCGTGAAGATCTGGTCGGTGAGCTCCAGGCTGGGCCAGGCCTGCCGAGAGGGATAGTCGCCCATATACCGGAGGATGGGTGTGGCTGTCAAGGAGCACGGTGCTGGGCCGGCCCCACGCTGACCACAGACTGGGGATAGATGCTGACCCTGACCTAGGCCCCTTGCCGACCCCTGACCCGAGCCCTGCGGTGAGCCACTTGTGGGCTCTGTCCCGCCACTCTGGGTTTCTCAGACCTCCTGGGCTCTTCTGCCCTAGAGCCCAGCTGTAGGGCCAGGAGCTGCCGGGTGCCTCTGCCCTGGGGTTGACAAGGCGCAGGCAGGCTGGTGGGGAAGGATATCGACAAAGATCTGGCAGGCGATGTCCCAGAGGTCAACGTTGGCGTGGACTCGCTTGAGCAGCGGCTGTCGCAGCGGCTCGGAGGAATAGGCCCACAGGTGGCCGCGGGCACGGGCCAGGGGCAGCACGGCCATGCTCACTGTATCCTTCTCTGGAGCCCTGTGAGTCAGAGGCTGGCATGAGGCCTGCCCTGCGCCCTTCTCTGTCCCACGCCTCTCTGTCCTCTGACACCCCTGGGTGGCTGTGGGAGGGCCAGAGCACCCCACCCTGCCGCAAGCCCCTCCTGACTCCCCTGGCCTGGGGAGGCCAGGCAGGCTCCACGTGGGTGGCGTGGCCTCTCTGCAGCCCTCGGTGGGTGCAATGAGGTGGAGCGGGGCTGGGAGCGGGGGTGCAACGGGGCGGGGCGGGGCGGGGCTGGGAGCGGGGGTGCAACGGGGCGGGGCGGGGCTGGGAATGGGGGTGCAATGAGACGGAGCGGGGCTTGGGGGGCACCTGAAGAACTCGTAGGAGAACTCCTCCAGGGTGTGCGGCTTTTCCTTGGGTGGCTCCTCGGGACGTGGCTCTGCGAGCTGCCCCTCCTGAGCCGCCAGTTTCCTCTTCTCTGGTGACATGGCGAGCAAGCTCTGGAGGGGGCACAGGCCTGTGGGTGCCCAGGAGCCACCGCCCATGAGGCCCTTCCTGCAGGCTCCTCCCAGCCCGGCGGCCTCAGTGACTTGGGAGGGGTCAGGCCCAGGGCTGGACAGGCCAGGGCTCACCCACACCCGTCACCTGCCGTGTGACTCAGGACTCAGAACTCTGCTTCTCGGTGCCTCTCTCCTTTCCCTCGGGAGGATGAGTGCCAATGGCTGTGGCACCCACATCACCTGTTCTGGGGGCCACGGCACTCTGGTTTCTCAGACCCCCAGCTCCCCTTCTCCATGGGGCCCCCTCTCACCCCAGCCCTACCTGCCTGGTCTGCCACCAACTTCAGGCCTCAGCACAAATGTCCTTCCCTCAGAGATGCCTTCCCAGACAGGGTGAGCTCCCCACCCTGTTATTTATCCCTCTCCTTGGTGGCACTTTACACAGTTGCCATCCAGGCATCATTATCTGCCCAAATGTCTGCCCTGAGCGTGGAGCTGCTATTGTGCCCAGACTCATCATACCACAGGCACAGGGCACATACTCGGCACTCGGTATGTCCATGTTGCAATGCCTGCCGTTCCTGCCTCCCGAGAGCCTGGTCTTGGCTGGGGTGGGTGGTTCCCTTGTGCGGGGAGAGGCTTGGGCCCCCTTGGGTCAGAGTGTAAATGAGGCAGAGAAAGATTGGGTTTGTCCCCAGGACACACCCATGATGGAAGCGAGAGGGAACACCCATTTATTGAGCGCCTACTAAGTACCAAGAGCTGGGCTGGCTGGCACTGCACACGCACCTTGCCACAAGAATGGTGGGGGCTGCCCAGGTGGCCCTCCTGGCCTCTGCTAGGTGGGCTGCAGGGCCTGAACTAGGCATCCCAGGACCGCTCCACCCTGCCCTTGGGTACCCAGGCTGAGGACAAGGGAGCGTGCCAGTTACCAGCAGCTGTGCCGAGGGCTTAGTGACCGTGGGGATGGTGTAGAGGCAGGCCGTGGGCACCAGCCCCGTCTTGCCCGTCCTGTCGTTCTGGCCGAGGGTCCAGTTCTCAGAGGCCAGCAGCCCCTGCTTCTTTGTCAGGACCAACAGGTCCCCCTTCTTGAAGGCCAGGAGGGTGGCGTCATCTGTAAGGGTAGGGAGGCTGCCATTTGCTGAGGGCTCTGCAGGGGCCAGAGGCTGTGCTGGCATTTTGGGGGTCATCTCCCTTGACGGATGAAACAGAGGCACAGAGTGGTGGGCAGAAGACCACCCCAAGAGTGAGCAGTGGTGGGACTGGAACCTCAGGGGCCTCAGACAGCTGTCACCTGCTACAGCTGCACAGGCGCAGAGCCCAGGGTGCGCGGGGGCTCGAGAGCTGTGACTGCAGCCCTAGCCCTGGGAGACCCTCGGAAGGCTGACCAGGAGCCAGGGATGAGGGAGGGGAGGATGCACAGGCTGGCGGTCCCCACGCCTGGCCTGAGTGCTGCCTGCCTCTCTAGCCCGCTTCCTCATCTGGAATTTGGAGATGGCAATCCTCTTTCCCTCGTGCGGTGGCCGTGAGTACTGAATGGGGCAACAGGGCAGCACATCTCAGCTGACGTTTCTCACTGCCCAAAAACCCCACGCACAGCCTCTTCTGCTGCATCCCAACCAGCACCCCCTTCTGAAGCCCCTGCACTAACTGCACCACCCACTGCCCATGACTGCCCCGCCAGCAGCCTGGGCCAGCAGGGGTCCTGGGGCTTTGTTATGCTCCCCCACAGCCCACAGACACAGCCCAGCTCTCTGGAGTGCTGGCTTGCAGGAGAACTGCGGCCAAGAACTAGGCTCCTCCCCCTTGAGCTGTGTGACCCTGGGCGAGCTACCTCCGTCTCTGGGCCTCTGGCCTCGTGCCTGTAAAACGGGATAATGGGGTGCTTCTGCAGCAGTGCACTGTGGGGATGGTGTTCAAAGCTTCCCTGGGCTGGAGGCTGGCCCCTCTCGGTGCTTTTGCAGCCGTGCAGCGCTGAGCATGGCTGGCCTTGCGGGGCTGGAGACCACCTCCTTTAGCCCCTCATTTTGTAGAAGAGGAAGCAGTGGCTGAGAGAAGGTAGGGCCTGGTCTAAAGTTGCCCCCACAGAGCTTTGGGGCCCGCCCTCCCTCTGCTTGCCTTGCGGCTGCCGTGTGTGGAGATGAGCACGCCGCGTCCCTACAGACCCCACGCGCAGCCCTCCCCCCACCCCACCCAGTCTGGCACCTGTGGCCTTCCTGTCCTGTAGGGCCATGGCGAACACGGACCTCTCCTTCAGGCCCTCCAGGAACAGGGCCACCAACTCAGCGATGGCCACGCTGCTGGGCGACACAAACTCGTATTCCTCATGCATGGTGGAGAGCAGCAGCCTCTGCCTGCCCTGGGCCTCCCTGGACACAAAGGGCAGCATGACCAGGAGCCCCCTCCACCTCCCCGTGATCCAGCCCCTCAACAGCCTCAGGAGGTGGGACTGGGGGTCCTGGGTCACAGATGAGGACACAGAGCTGCTCTACCAGGGCCAGGACCAGGCCAGACACCACTGTGGGTCTGGACAAATGAAGGACGGCGGGGCACAGGGTCCCTCAGAGGCTGCAAGTGGTGCAGCCCGTGTGTGGGGTCGGCTCTGGGCAGATAATGAGGTGGCCGGCGTGCAGGGACACCACAGGGACGCTGCAAAGATCAGAGCTGAGCTGAGTCGGCGGCTCTGCCATGTGCTAACTCTAAGCCACCTAGCCTCGGCGTGCCACAGTTTACTCATCTGCAGAACAGGTGATGCTGTCAGGACTTCGTGGCATACAGGAAAGTACCCAGCACAGACAGCCTCAGTGAGAGGTGGCCAGTGGGGAGAGGTGGCCAGTGGGGAGTGGTGGCCACTGTACACCTGGCACAGCCCAGAGATGCATGTGCCACTCTGTCGTGTGCTTTAACCAAGGGGCACTCTGGCAGGGCTTGGGTGGGACTTCCCAGAAGGCATGAAAAAGTTCCCAGTCAACGAGAGCCATGGAGACCCCTGGGAGTGGGGGTCAGCCCCAGCCTAAGAGGCCCCCCTGCCCTGCCCCGTGCCCCGGGACACACCAGGCACTGTCCCTTGCCGCTGTCCCAGACAATCTGTACCCTCCAGGCTACCAGTTCTCGTCCATGACAAAGAAAGGAGCCTTCTAAATAAGTGCACACCAGAGGCTGCACGCTTCTGTGCCCTTTCCGGGTGGATCTGGGTTTCAAAGAGAAGCTGCGAGTGCAACCGTGATGCTCCAATGGAGTACTTCGTGGGCAGTGCAGCCTGGTGTGGGAGGGTAGGACTCCCAAGTACAGAGGGCATTGTATACGTCGATTCTTGTCCCACCACCCTGGCCTGTCACCCGGGAGCGCACGCCGCCCCTCTCCCCATCTCTCCCTGAGCCCCCAGATGCATCAATCCAAGGACTCAGGGTGTGAGGAGATCTTCCCTCAGGGCCCCCACCTGTTGGCAACCAGACCCATGACCTCTGGGAAAGAGAGCTCCAGCAGCGTCTTCTCCCGCTGGTCCAGGAAGCAAAGCCCCTTCCAGTTAACAGCCAAGATCAGCTGCGTCTTGGGCAGGCGGGGGCCTGGCCAGGAGAGACGGCAATGTGAGGGCTGCATGGGATCCCTGGGTGCCCAGCCCGTACCCGCTCCCCGCCCCCCATCAGATGCCATTACCTGAGAGTGTGGTGACTTCAAAGAGCCGGGAGAAGAGCAGCGGCCACTGCAGGCGGGCGGCGTCCACCACCTGCTCTCGCACGGCCAGTGGTGTGGCTTGCCTCTCAGCGTATGGGGCCTGAGAGGGGGATCCTGGATGTCACTTCCATCACCTGCCTCCCCAGTGAATCCCTCACCCAGTGCTCAGGGTAAAAGAGTTGGTGGATCCTTCTGAGAAGCCTCGACTTAAAGCGAGGCCAGTGCCTGGAGACGGATCCTGCAGGGAGGGACCTGGGACGTCCCCAGGGACTGGCGCAGCCCTATTTTTTTTTTTTTTTTTTTTTTTTTCTTTTTTGAGACAGAGTCTCGCTCTGTCACCCAGGCTGGAGTGCAGTGGTGCGATCTCGGCTCACTGCAAGCTCCGCCTCCCGAGTTCAAGCAATTCTCCCGCCTCAGACTCCCAAGTAGCTGGGACTACAGGCGCGTGCCACTGCGCCTGGCTAATTTCTGTAGTTTCAGTAGAGACAGGGTTTTGCCATGTTGGCCAGGCTGGTCTCAAACTCCTGACCTCAGGTGATCCACCTGTCTTGGCTTCCCAAAGTGCTGGGATTACAGGCGTGAGCCACCGTGCTGCCCTATTCTACCTGGGAGGGGTGTGGGGACCCGTTAGGAGGAGGGAGGAAAGCCGTTCCCTGTCCCCTCATTAGCATCTGTAGGGCGGGGCTGCGCTAGCTGTGGAAGGCGCTGTGTGCCCCAGCCCAGGCTCGCTCTTGCCCGCCTATGCTTGTGGGTCTGTGACTCGCTCCGTGCAGGAGGGCATCCTGCTCCGAGTCTGTGTCCCGGGCGCTTCTCTCTTCTTCTCTGGAGCTCTGCTTTGTCTCTGGGGGCCTCTCTTGGGGACCACCTCTAGTTCCTTGTCTTCCAGTTTCCTTCCTTCCTCTTTCCTGATTCCCTGCCTTCACCCGTTCCTCTCCCCAGCACCACTGTGCCGTGTCCATCAGCGACCATAATATCCAACCAAACTTTCTTTTCACTGTTTGTTTAATACAGTGTTATTTCTTTAAAAAGTGGCTACTATTCACATACTGACTTTGGGAATGTAATAAACGCATCAAATCTGAAGGGTGATCTGAAAATATTCAATATGTATCAAATGTTTAGAATGTCCATACAGTCTGGCCCGGGGGGTTCCCAAGCACCCAGCGAGGGGATGCTGAGGCTCAGGGGCAGGCAGAGGGGCCCCCAAGGCCATGGTATGGTCAGCAGTCAGCCCCTGCGGGTGCCCTCTTGTGCCGAGAGGCCAGGGCCTGGCCAGACACTGCAGTGCAGACCAGCACAGGGACCCATCCAAGATGCCAGCTTGGAAGGAAGAAGGTGGCATGGGCCTGTGACAGACAGCTGAACTGAGTGGACTGCTTAAACCTGAAGGGACAAGGCTCTACATAACTGTCAAGCTGAAGCTTGTTGTTCCCCGGGGGTGGGGATTGTGCGGAGGGAATCCATCCCCTCTGTACTACCACGAGCCCCCCACCGCCTGAAGGAGAGCCCTCGGCTGGGTGCCTGAGCGGCATGTAAGCTGACCTTGGCGCAGGCGGCAGTGACGAGGCTCGCCCACCTCTCTGGGGGCTTGGTCCTGTACAGCCTGTGGGGGATGCAGCTGGGCAGCAGCTCCTGGACAGCCTTGCTCTCCGCTGAGGCGCCGAGCTGTACGTAGCAGTGCCGGGCCAGCAGCTCCACCAGCTCTTCCTCCTGCACAGCCCCGGGCACCCACGGGGACGAGTGAGAGAAGGAAGGGCTCACCCTTCCCCAGGATGCCCCCGACCCGTGGCAGAGCTCCTGCCCCAGCACAGGGGAGCTAACCTGCAGCTCAGGCAGGACCTTCCCCCTCCCTGTGTGCCCTGACTGGGTCACCACGCAGGCCGGGAATCCCAGAGGCCTCGGCCCGAGCCCCACAGGCCCTCTGCCTGAGGACAGCGGCTGCTGTTCAATTCTGGGATGAACCCCGGCAGGGTTGCTCTGAGGGGCAAGGTCCTTCCCCATCGGAGCTCCAGTCCTCGCTTGTCAAGAGAGACCAGCGGCCACCCCCGTGGAGTTTCTGCCGGGGCTCAGCTGGACGGGACCCAAGAAGCCCCTTCCCGCTGGAAGCCCAAAGCCTCGTGGAGCCTGGTGTCCCGTCACTCCCTGGTGTCCCGTCACTCCCTGGTGTCCCGCCACTCCCTGGTGTCCCGCCACTCCCTGCCCACGCCTCTTCCACGTGGGCTTCCTGCGCTGCTGTGGCCGCCTCCCGTGGGTCCCCGAACAGCATCCTCCTGACTCGGCACAAGGAGGTTGTCTGCTGCCCCCAGAACTTCAGGGGCACAATCACTCTTCTTTCTCACAATCACTCTACAACAGAGCTCCCGGTACTCTCTGCACAGTCCAGGTGACAGCCCCTCCCGAGCCCCCCAGTCCGATGAGGGCCCGAGGCTCAGCAGTGACAGGACTCTCCAAGGTCACAATGCCAAGAAGAGGGGGAGGTGGGCCTCAGGCATTAGGGCTCCAAGGCCACGTTCTTGACCACCAGGTCTCACTGCCCCATAAACAGAGCAGGAGCGGTGAGGCCAGGCAGGCCTGGGTCCTCTGGGACCTGCTGCCGGAACCATGGACCCCGGAGGCTTAGACAAACCTGTGGCCTAAGGGAGGAGGAAACACTGGCTGGGCCTGGAAGGGACCTGCACCCTTGTGACCCCCTTTCCTGGCCCCCGTTCTTCTGCCCTTGGCCTCCTGCCCCTCCGCCTTCTACCTGGCCTCAGAAGCCAGTTGGGTGCCTCCTCTGTGGGGTGTTTCCTGATGGCAAAGCCCAGGGTGACCCTGGCTCTCAGCCCCTCACCTTCTCGAAGCTGTATTCGCCAGACCAGACTCCGTGCAGGACTTGGCGGTAAATGAGCTCAGTGCTAACAGGGTCCTCCCGGGAGTCGTGCCAGGGGGCGAAGAATTCCTTCCGGAAGTAGATGCGCCAGGGTGACTGGCGCTGGCTCTCACTCCTCTCCTGGGCCAGCTGCTCACACTGGGCGATGGCATCCATGACGTGGTCACGCCCGCTGCCCAGGGACCAGAACTGAGGCCAGAGTCGGGGAGCGGGGGTTAGCAGCTGTTGCATGTTCCACCCCGTGGGGATTTCCACCCCGTGGGGATGCCCACCCCACGGGGATGCCCGCTGTCAGCATGTGCAGGTGGAGGACAGGGCCTGGGGCCCTTGGAGCCCAGCACGGGCTGAGTGGACACTGCTGAGCCCATGTAGACAACTGAAGGGCTTCTCCACACAGCAATGGCCTGTCTGCCACTCCCCATTACTCTCCCTGCAGCCCCTTCCCTAAGAAGGCAGACATGAGTCTGGCCGATATGACTCGGCCTTGGGTGCCTTGGTTGGCAGACTGGTGTGTGTCCAGTCTGAGGGTGTGGAATTGGGGGTGCCTGTGTGGGCGGTGAGGGTCTGTGCTGGTGTGACCCTCCATGTTTGCTGCAAGGATGTCCACAGCTCCTGGGCATGAGGGAGTTTGGAGCAGGAGACTGGTGTGAGTGCCTGATGTCTGTGCGTGGCAGCTGCGTGGGGACCAGTTGTGCACGCGGCACTGCTGGGGCTGAGGTGCAGCTGCGAGGTGACCATGTGAGCGCGGGAGGACAGGCTGCTTGCTGTGTGTGTGTGTGTGTGTATGTGTGCACCTGCCTGTGCCTGGCGGCTGGGAGGGTAGGCGGTGGCCGGGCTGGATAGGTGAAAGGGGTTGAGTCTCGGGGTGCCCTCCCTGGGTGTATGAGGGAGGCGGGTGACGGGCAGGGTGCCTGGCCAGTACCTTGTCGTACACGGCGACCTGGAGGGAGAAGCCCAGGTGGTCGCTGAGGCCCTGCTTGTGAGCGATGTGCATGCACACTTCCCGAGATGTGGAGGCTGAGTCCACAGAGACGGTCAAGCTCTCTCCAGTGGCCAAGATGACTTGGATGGGGATGTGCTTCTTGGACTTGACAGCCTGGGGACAGATGAGATTCAGTTCCCCGGCCTCTCGGAACCTATGGACAAGAGGCCGGCCCCCCATCCACCACCTCCCTCCTCTCCCCAGTCCATGGGCCCTGCTTGCCATCCTGTGGGTTCCCGGGGGTGGGCCCTCTGAAGCCCCAGGCCACGGGCTCGGCATAGAAAACAAAATTCAGGCCAACAGATGTTTGCTGCTGGGAGCACAGCCACCAGGCAAGAGCAATGTTAGCCACAGGCGTCCAGGTCCTCCTGGACCTCCAGCGGGGGCAGCCTCGGGCCATAGTGGCTGCTTTTATGAGAATCCTGAGTTTGGTGTGGTTGAGTGACTTCACCTCCAAGACCCGGAGCTCTTGGGAATCCGAGTCCAAGACGCGGGAACATTTTGGGGCCTTTATGTATTGTCTCCTTGTGTCAGCTGCTGCAAGTTCACCTACAATTCCAGGGCTCCTACAATGCACAGCTACTGCAAGTTCACCTACAATTCCAGGGCTCAAGGGAGGGAGCCCCTGTGGGCTCGGGGGCAGGGTGAAAACAGAAAGAAGGTACAGCGGAAGTGACCCGCAGCTCCTGGTCTAGGGCACCTCAGGCCACAGGGCAAGCACCTGCCAGGGTTAGGCTGGGGCCAGAGCTTTGTGTAGAGCCGGGTGCAGGGGTGCCCTCGCCACCCTGGCTGGCTGTTCTGAATGACCCTTCCTGAGAAAACAGCGAGAACTCACAGATGACACAGTTGCCAAAGCAGGTTGAGGTGGCACATGTGCCCAACAGCAGTGCCACCAAGGATGCCAACCATGGTGTGACCACGGCCCTTGTCACCAAGTGAAATGCCCTTGGAGGGGAGAGCTGGAAGCAGCTGGTGCACTGTAATGCTAATGAATGGGTCCGGTGATCTTCCCCTTAGCTAGTGGGGCCCTAAAGGAATATGGATTCGGAGATGGGGGCCACGCCTGGGGAGGCTGAGCCCCAGGGGCACTCACAGGGACCACTAGCATGGGAGGTACTGCAGAGGAGATGGCGGGGCTCGGAGGACAAAGTTCTGTCCTAGAAGAAGGCACCCCATGAGCTATGTGGGGGGTCCCTGGGGGCCTGCACCACCCCACCCTGCCAGCTCCCACCCCTGCCGGCCCCTACCTGCAGTTCCAGCCAGGTGGGGGGCTCTGCACGCACCCCATTGGCATAGGTGCGTCTCAGGCGCTCGGCACAGAAGGGGCCATAGGTCGCCGGCCCTTGGCCGATGAAGTTCAGTAGATACTGGTAGGTGAGGAGGGGAGAAGGGAGGAAGACACTCAGAAAGGACGCCAGTTTCTACTCACTGCCCAGGTGGACTTAATTCTAACACTCAATGTGTAAGGCACAGTGAGGGGCACCCTCACACGTGTGAGAAGGAACATGGATCAGTGTGTTTCTGAGGAACAGCGGCAACACGTTTCAAACGGCGCATAGTCTTGACGTGTGCACACTCTTTGTTGCAACAATGCAGGCCTATCCTAAAGGTGGATGTGTGGTTTTTGATCATGGTGGCATCTATGGAGACGAATGACTGGAAGATGAACTCTAAGTGCCCACTCACAACTCCAGTGCCTTCTGGAACAGAGAGGCCTCAAGCTGGCATCTGGGAGGCAGATACCATGAGAAAACATAATGAAGACAGTAAATGAAAAGTGCAGGGCCAGGCACAGTGGCTCACGCCTATAATCCCAGCACTTTGGGAGGCCAAGTGGGGAGGATCACCTGAGGTCAGGAGTTTGAGGCCAGCCTGGCCAACATGGTGAAACCCTGTCTCTACTAAAAATACAAAAATTAGCCTGGTGCAGTGATGTGCACCTGTAGTCCCAGCTACTCTAGAGGCTGAGGCAGGAGAATTGCTTGAACCCGGGAGGCAGAGGATGCAGTGAGCCGAGATCGCTCCACTGCACTCCAACCTGGGTGACACAGTGAGATTCTGTCTCAAAAAAAAAAAAAAAAAAAAAGGCAAAAGAGTCCATGTCCCAGACATGTTCAAGAAAATGCACTGAAGCTCTTTTTGTGTCACAGAAAGATGTTGTTTCTTCTGCCTTGGGGTGGGGAGGGACAGCCTGGAAGGGTTTACTGGTGTCAGGAGCAGCCTGAGTGCCATGTACAGATGGCCTCAGTCACCGTGGCTCCTGCTGTCCCCCAAGGGGACATGTGAGAAAGTGTTTTCTGTTTGATCATAAGAACCCTGTAACACCAGGAAAGACCAGAAGAAAATATTAATAGGAAGTTACCTCTGGGTGTGGGGATGGATCTTTTGGCTTTAGATGTTCTGGATTTTCACATTTTAATTTTATAATCAGAATTTAAAGGTATATCAAATCAGTGAAGCTTGGGGCTACTAACACTCGGCCAGCCCACCTCCATTTTCAGTCCTAAGAACTAGAAAGAGGCGCCGAGGCCCATCTCCAGGCAGGGCCCACTCCTGGACACCTGTCTTTTCAAGGCCCGTGTCATCTACCTTCTCATTTTAGTCTTGAAGTGCCATCCTGGCACCTGAGCCAAAGTGAAATGACCCTGCAGACCCTGCATAGGGGCTGGAAGAAGCCAGGAGCAGGGTCCTCTTTTCCAGATGGGGAAACTGAGGCCTGTAGAAACACAGGCACGGCTGCCCATCTGTCCTGCAGGAGCAGGAGAAACGGGCCACGGACTGGGATTTGTGGACCTGCTCCAGGGCCAGGGGCTACCTATGCTCCCACCGTAACCTGCCCCCTGCCCGCCCTCCCGGACCCTCTCACCTTCATGAACCTCTCTGAGGGTGGGAAGCAGCCGAGGCAGAGGCTGAGCAGGATCCAGCCCCGCGCCACACTGCTTGTTTTGAAGTTCTCTGAGAGCTGCTTGCAGATTTGGCAGTAAATCTCATCCCTGAAAGACACAGACCATTGGGAGAGTAGGCTGGGGGCTGGAGAAGGAGAGGAGACAGGGGTACCTGGGCACACAGCTCTTCTGCACCTCTGGGGGGTCCCATAAGCAGGGCACCTCTCCAGCACTGGGGCCCTGCCCAGCCTCCTCTTCTCTCAGGACAGGGCCACCAGGCTCTGCATCCCTACTCGATTCCTCTCCCGTGGCCTGTGCTCTCGGTCCTTTAGGGTGGGGCTGGGCTTCAGGAAGGAGCGGGTTCTCCAGCCACAGCCCTGTCCTCAGCAGCTGCACCCTCTGCACAGCCCATCTGCTCCCAGATGTGTGGGATCCCCAGCCTCATGGTGAGATCTAGCCTCACAATGATGACGTTCATTTCTCCCTCTGCCTTGAGACCCCACCTCCCTCCCTGAATGCAGCCCCTCCCCTCCACAGCAGAGAGAAAAGTGAGGACTTCATGGGAACCACTCAACCCCATCTCCTGACCCTTCCCACTGCCACAGTCTATGGAGCTTCCCCACTCCTGGAGGGGGGTGTGTTGGGGGCGGTTCTCTCCTGCGTCCTTCCCCATGGACTCAAGCCTCTATCATGCTATAAAAGTGGCCCATTAGCGCCTCAAATCCCGCATCTCCAGAGGCCAGCATCTTTCCCCCACTACTCCGTGGTGTGCTGGTAAACGTTCATCAACCAGCTCCCCAGGAAGGAAAGCATTGGCTTATTTCTGTGGTGTAAATGTTCCCACCAAAGCCAATGTCAGCCGCGACACGACATCACCGAACAGAGTTGGGAAGCAATGTGCATGGCTGCCTCTCTGAGTTCCTGCATCCCTCCTCTTTCTGCACGCTACAGGCATCACCATCAGCCATTCACTCAAACTGGAAATCTGGGGGTCATCCTGGAGCCCTTTCATCCCTCCATTCCCCCAATCCAACCAGCCCCCACCATCCATCCAGCTCCCACAATCCAACCAGCCCCCAAAACCCAACTGGCCCCCATCATCCAACCGGCCCCCACCACCTAGCCCCCACCATCCAACCAGCTCTCACAATCCAACCGGCCCCCATCACCTAACCGGCCCCCACCATCCAACCGGCCCCCAAAACGCAACCAGCCCCCACCATCCAACTGGCCCCCACCACCCAACCGGCCCCCACCTCCAACCGGCCCCCACCATCCAACCGGCCCCCACCACCCAACTGGCCCCCAAAATCCAACCGGCCCCCACCACCCAACCGGCCCCCACCTCCAACGGGGCCCCACCATCCAACCGGGCCCCACCACCCAACCGGCCCCCACATGCTGCCATCTGTCTCCTGCATGTTTCCTCTGTCCCCTCCCTCTTGGCTCCTGTTCCTTGGGCAATTCCTCATCAGCTCTCTCCGGATCTCTGTAGCAGCCCTGCCTGGCCTCCCAGCCCCAGGCTCCATCCTGCCACATTGCCAGGGAGGTCTTTCTGGAAGTCAAATATGATCAAGATCCTCTCTTGCTTAAACCTTTCCCCACTTCCCTTAGGATAGAATCGAAGCTCCATGCCCCAACTATGGCAAATTACTCAGAAATTCCAGACCCTATGGGCTGTCTCAAGGGTGACTATCGCAGGCCGAAAGAGTGAGGGTGGCGATCAACTCAGTATACCGCTGAAGGCTCTGTGAGTAAACAGCAAACTGTTCTCATAAAAGCAGAATGTTGGCAACTGACAAACTGTGTCTGCTGCCCAGAAGGATTGCTGAGGGCAGGCTACGACCCAGGTACAGGTGTTTCTTGTGATTAGCTACAGGGCACATCTGAAGCCTGTTAGTAATCATATGAACCTGCGATCAATTAAGCAGCTGACCAACTGTTACCTCCTCCTCCCTGCTCATGCTACCCAATAAATACTAAGAGCTGAAGAAGCTCAGGGTGGGGAGCCCTTCTTCCCCTGGCCTGTTCCTTTAATGCTGCTTCTTTTGTCTTAAGTTTTCATTTCTACATTCATCCCCCCTTCGTTCCGTCTCGTAATTATGGTCTCAAGTAGTGACAGTAGTAACTCTCGTGATGATGATCTCAAGTAGTAACAGTGGCAAACTGCGGCAAATGGTGTCTGGACAGGGACACAACAGGGACAAACAGACCTGAAGGGACCTGCAGGGACAAACAGAGATAAGTAGGGGTAAACAGAAATAGAGATAAATAGAGACAAATAGAGATAAGTAGGGAAAGACAGGGACTTGCAGGAACTAACAGGGACTATAGGGACAGACAGGGATAGATACGGACTAGCAAAGACTAGCAGAAATTTGCAGGGACAGACAGGAACAGATACAGACAGACAGGGTCCTACAGGGACTTGAGCGAGGAAGGTCTGCTGGAGCAAAAAAAAAAAAAAAAAAAAAAAAAAAAAAGCCCAGAAAAAACTAAAAGCCAGGCGAACGAGAGCCCCGTTTCAAGTCTGCGGGCAGCATAAGGTTAGTGCTCTGAAAAGGTACTGGTCAGTGTCCTAATGGCACAAAGAACGGGCAGTTTTTGAATCAGGGTAACATGGGGAAGAATTTGGTTCTTTTCTCTTTTTTGTTTGGAGTTTGGTACGTACCATCTTTTTGTCATTATTTCAGGGTTTGAGAGAATTTTTTGCCCCACCTACAGCACCTGTCGAAAGTGGTGAACAGGAGAGGAAGGATGAAAATTGGCTTGTACCACCTTCTTTTGTGGCTACAGAAAGGCTAACTTTAGCTTTGTCTTTCGTGGCTTGTAAACGTGCGCTGGCACCTGTGAGATGTGCAGAGGACTTGGGAGGTTTTCTCAGAGCTTGTCAAGATGTGGGAACTGAGCTTCACTGCTCTGCAAATGTCGACTCAGGCAACGGCTAATTTGGTAGCTGACAGATCTAAAAGAAGCCAAAGGGTTAAGCCCTGAAGTGGGAAAATGTTGTAAGTGTAGGAAAATTGGACATTTCAAAAAAGAACACTGCCAGACCTCTGGGCAAATCCTGTAACACAGTTCCTCTCTCAACAGAAAAAACGCCAAGACTGCCCTCATTACAATAAAGGAAATCACTGGGCTCATCAACGCTACTCACAATTTCATCAAAATGGCACTCATTTCTCACCTGGAAATAAGAAGGGCGCCTGGACCCGGGCACCTCAAACAATGAGGGCATTCCCCGTCCAGGCCACAGCTCCGTTTCAGGGGTGGGTCTCCAGAGGTACACTGATTCCCAGAAATGCCTGGAAACGCAGGATTGGATCTCCCAGGCAGAGTGTGTTTCGTTAACTGGAGGAGACTAACTCACTAAGATTCCCACTGGTATTTGGGGACCTTTGCCAACAGGATACGTGGGATTAATGTGAGGTAAAAGCTGTATTAACTTACAGAGCATTATTGTAACCCCAGGAGTTGTTGATTGGGATTGTGAAGGAGAAATTCAGGTGGTGGTGATGTCACAAGGCCTTTGGGTTTTTGAACTGGGAGAATATTTACTTAACTGTTGCTTGTTCCCTGTAAATTGTACCCTTCTCGACGTAAGAAGTGAGGAGGTCAGGGATTTGGAAGTACAACTAGGAGAGAGATGTATCTATCACAACCCACAGCATCTAGTAGATCCACTTGTGTAGTGTGAATTGAAGAAAGTAAGTTTTGTGGGCTTATGGATACGGTCTCTCATGGTAATAGATCTTGAGAATTTTTTTTTTTTAACTGAGTTATTGCACGAGAAGGATAAACTCTTGATTTGTTTTCTCTGTGTCTTCCGTTAATCAGAAAGAGCCTGGCTCTTGCTATCAATGGAGTTTTACCTCGCGGAAATTAACCAAAGGGGCAGAAGCTGAGTTGCAGCTTGTGAAGCGGATGCTTCCCCAACGGCACGCGTCCCGGCTGCAGCCACAAAAGCCTTTGCTTCTGTTTCAGTAGGTTCACTAACAGGAACGAGGGTATGCTTGTGTTTTCACAGGAACTGAACAAACCATGTGGGTGCCCTCAGGTGTGTGCGACCATGCAATGGGAGACTGGAGGGACCCATGGATCCCAACCGTGGGCCTGGTTCCCCCAGCACCAGCTGAATGCGAAGACGGAACACACCACCGACCGGCAATTAAGGGCTGCACAGCCTGCAATTGCCTTTCTCAATTCAAAAACAAAAAGGGAGAGAGGTTGCAGGCTGAAAGAGGGTGGTGATCAACTCAGTATACCACTGGAGGCTGTATGAACAAACAGCAAACTGTTCTCATAAAAGCAGAATGTTGGCAACTGACAAACTGTGTCTGCTGCCTAGAAGGAATGCCAAGGGCAGTCATGACCCAGGCACAAGTGTTCTGATTATCTACAGGGCACATCTGAAGCCTGTTAGTAATAACATGAACCTGTGATCAGTTAAGCAGCTGACCAATGGTTACCTCCTCCTCCCTGCTCATTCTACCCAATAAATACTAAGGGCGGAAGCAGCTCAGGGCGGGAGCTGTCTTTGTTCCCTAGGAGCAGGGAGTCCTTTCCTTCTTCCCCTGGCCCCTTCCTTTAATATAGCTTCTTTTGTCTTAAGTTTTCATTCCTACGTTTGTCCCCCTTCCATCTCATAATAATGGTCTCGAGCAGTGACAGTAGTAACTGTAGTCGTGACAGTCTCAGTAACCACGGCAGTCTGTCACAGGTGACCTGTTACCCTTTTCCTCTGGCAAACACCCCTCCTCCTCCCTGGCCCAGGTAGGCACTAAGGTCACTCCTCCTTGGTGCCCCTATGGAGCCCTGAACAGACCCTCCATCTTAGCCCATACGGGTGTTGTGAATTTCCTGGTCCTCTCGTGCCCCCCAACTAAAGGGTGAGCTCCTCCAGGACAGACCCAAGTCTTCATCTCTGTCCCCAGCCCTCAGGCTAGGGCCTGACCCAGAGTGGGTAACGAGCGAGTGTGTATGGAATGTGTGACAGATGTGGAACGGGGCATCTGCTTTGGGAATTTCACCAAGCCCCCGCAGCCAAGGACAAATGGATGCTCACATCCAACATTCTAAGGAGACACATTCTTGTGGGATTGACTAAAAGGTGGCAGAACTAGTGCAGCCACCAAGCCACCTCCAGCCTGCATAAGGGAAGATAAGAAATTTGGAATGTGATCCTGGAAGGGACTTCATGGGGGTAGAGAGATCTGTGGCCCATTTCTACTCCCTGTAAGTGATGAGGGTGGTGAGGGGGACCCCAGGAGAACTGCCAAGAGCGATGGGGGCTGCCAGAGAAGAGACCCATGTCACTCCCCATCTGATGCCTGCTGAGCTCCAGAAGCCCATTTGCCACCTCCCAGGGTACTAGAATAGAGCCTGTTGACTGAGTTCTTGCCAGTGCTTGACTTTTGTACCCTGGAGTTAGGGACCTCCATGAACAAAGAGATTAGTGCCTGCTTGCTCCTGGAGAATTCTGAGCCCATCCTGATGGGCCAGGAGGAGAGAGGACAGGAGACAGGAGCTACACATGTACTGTATGGTTGGGCAGGCATGAGCTTCCTGCTGACCAAAAGATGTCGTGGAAGGAGCTGAGCTTCAGGCATCTAGATGGGATCCCGCACAAGCAGGCAGCCCATTTTCTAGAAGACCCCAGCGGGAAGAGGCTGTGGGATGTTCCACTTCAGCCTAGAGTCAGTAGGAAGTCTCAAGGGATCAGTGTTGGACAGTAGCACTGCTGGACACCAGCACTGTATGGGAGTGCCCATAGGGAGTGTCTGAAGAACCCAAAGTACACATCATTCAAACACAACTTTTATGTGTCTGCCATATTGGAGGGTGTGGTGGCCAGTAAGGATTAACCATGAGAGAAATAGAACCAGCTAAGTCAAAAGACTTGGCCAGCTAGTGTCATGCAGGCAGCTAAAACTTGAGTAGGAGCCCTGTAGTCTTACTGGCTTGAAGAACCAGAGGAGAGAGTTTGGGGTACCCATAGCAGCTTGAAAGTGAGAAAGGAAATCTTGGAATAAAGAGAATCAGAGGAGTCCTAAACTTTGCACATAAAATCTTCCCAAATCTCTGGTTGGCCCCTGACATGCATGGTAGGGCAGACTCCAGGTACTCTAGCCAAGGCTAAAATAACTAAACAGGGATTCTAGCTTCTGCTCATCTTGGTGGAGACAGAGTTTGAGTCCAGCCAAGGTAGTTGCCTCCTAAAATAAAAAGTCAATGCTCTTTGAAAGAGTATAACAGAATCCAGAGTCTCTAACATATCATTCTCAATGTCCAGGATACAATCCAAAAGTACTAGACTTATGAGGAAAAAACAGTCAAGTACCACATATATGAGGAAACACACACACCACCATTCTCAACAGAAAAGACAGTTAATAGAGACTGACCTTGAGATGACCCAAGTATTGGATTTGCAGAAAAGATTTAAAAACTACTGTAACTCTGCTTAAGGATATAAAGGAAACAATGCTCATAGTGAATGAATAAATAGGAAATCTTGGCACAGAAATATAAAAAAGACCCAAGTACAAATTCTAGAACTGAAAAATACAATATCTGAAATAAAAAATTTGTTGGATTGATATGACAGCAGACTGGGGAAGACAAAAGATCAGTAAATTTGAAGACAGATCAATAGAAACTATTCAATCTAAAGAACACAGAGAAAAAAGAAAAGTGGACCCCTAGGTACCTGAAGAACAATATAAAATAATCTTACAGAGGCTTAAGTAGATTTGGAAGGAAAGGAGAGAGAAGAGAGACAGAATGAGGTAGAAAAAATGTGAAGAAATAATGACCAACAGTTTCCGAAATTTCGTTTAAAGTATTAACCTAAAGTAAGTGAACCCCTAAAACGCAGTAGTCTGTCCCTTAAAGCAGTGAACAATCAGCCTCTGTATCTTTGAATTCTGCTTCTACGCATTCAGCCAACACGGTGGGGAACTGCAGTGTTTGCAGGCTGACTATACATGTTTCTTCTAATTGGTATAGAAACCCATTCCTATAAAGCAAATTGTATATAAAGCACAAAATATATAATACAAATGAGGAAGCCATTCATTTACAGGGCCCTACACTACAGCCTGCTCTAAAAGGAATCGCTGGTCCATGATGACTCTTTTCCTAAAACCGGGTTTTACTCATGGCTTTTTAAAAGGCAGAGCACATAGAGAACCCTCGGTGGCCATGACATCTGCTGTCCTGAGACCCAGCCTGCAGGCTGCAGGACAGGAAGGTGTCATGGGGTGGTGGGGGAGGCTGTGGCCATGGGCTGAGAGCCAGCAAGGGGATCTGATGCTCTGAATGGGGCTGGGATGGGAGTGGGCACTGACCTGAGGCTGGGCCGCAGGATGGCGTAGCCCACAATGAAGTGCACCTTCTCCAGGTTGGACATGGGCCGGTCTGCACCAAGGCCATCAGGCTCCAATGTCTCCTCTCCAATGTTCAGCTGGCTGGCCACCTTGAAACCCAAAGGCAGCCATCAGGACAGCTATAATTCTCCCCATCTGCCAAGTAGGAAACTGGTGCACAGGGAGGGAAGCAATAGACTGGAACCCTGCAGCAGGCCAGCAGCAGAGCTGGGAGCAGAGATTCTGTGCCCTGGGCTCACCTGGCCCGTGATCTGGGAGGACCGCTTCAGCTTCATGGAGGAGATATCCTTGGTTCCTTTGTCCTTGCGGCCAGATCTCTGTGGAGAGAGACAGTTCCCTCAGGAAGGTGAGCCTGGGCTCACCTCAGTGATGCTGACCCCACAGCCCCCTGGGGTGGAGCACATGTCCCTCTCACCCAGCCATTTCTTGGCCCGATTTATAAAGCACCATGCAGTCCCTCAGCTCGGTGGAGCTTTGCCACACACACAGGTGCATGTCCCATCCTCACTTCCAGGTGTGGAATCAGAGGCTCAGGGAAGGCAAGAGACTGGATAAAAGCTGCTCAGTGGGTTACCAGTCCCCAGGGAGAGGCTCAGGGCTGTTCTGATCCCAAAGCTTGTGCCTCTCCCCAGTAAACCCCTGGGAGGTGGGACTGGGTCTGTGCTCAGGTGCTTAGGAGAGCCCCAGGCCATGGTCATTCTCAGTAAAGATGGCAGATGAAGCAGGATGTCCTGCCACTGCAAGGTGCTCTGCCCGGGATCCGAAGAGCCAGGGTTGAGAGGCCGGGTGGGAGGGAGGGACTAGCTGTCAGCCACTACGATCTGTTGCTCTCCTTAGGCAGAGGCCGCCCCTTCTCATGATGGTGTCATGAGAAGAATTTGCTGCCAAACTTGGAGCTCCGTGTGGGACTGAGCTTGCCTGGGGGTCAGCCTGGTCCAGGGCCAGGCACTAGCTCCTGGGTGCGTCAAAGCTGGTTTACCATGCAGGGGCTGGCCATGAAACACATGAACTGGCCAAGTCTGTGAGGACAGCAAGGCTTGCTGGGCTCACTGCTCTGTCCTTGGGGCACACCATGGGTACTTAACAGGTGCAGGACGGAAAACCTGAGATCTGACCTCTGGGAAGCCAGTCCTGCTTTCCCCCATGTCCATCCTCCAGAGGTGCTGGTTGGCTGGACTGCCTCCCAGAGTCTTTACTCTGAGTGGCTGCCAGCCTCTGAGGTGGCCCCCGTGATCCCTGCATCCTGAAATTCCTACCCTGTGTGGGCCCCTCCCACAGCCACAGGTATGTGACTTCCAAGACTGGACATTTGCACCTTCCTTCTTGCCTTCCTTCTTGGGTCGCTCACGTTGGGGGAAGCCACGTTGTGAGGATGCCCAGGCAGCTTTGTGAAAAGGCCCACGTGACAAGGAACTGAGGCCTCCCACCAACAGCCATGCGAGTGAGCCCTCTTGGGAGCAGCTTCTCCAGCTGTCAAGCTTTCAGATGACACCATCCCCAGGGGACGGCTTGACAGCAACCTCATGAGGGACCCTGAGCTGGAACTATGCAGCTAAGCTGCTCCTGACCCTCAGAAACTGTGTGAGATCATGAACGTGTGCTATTTTAAGCAGTGAGGTTTGGAGGGGTAATTTGTTACACAGCTATAGATATCTGACACACTCTGGCAGAGCCCATACCTCCAGAGATCAAGGAGTCAGGGCTTGGGCCTGGGCAGCTTCTCTGTAATTCCAGACAAAGTTGGCCATGTGATGGGGCTGCAGGCTCCTTTAGATTCCCATGCAGTTAGTCTGCACACAGGACCCCACAGGTATGGAGCTAAGTCCCAGCTGGTCACCTGGCACATGGGGCAGTCATAGGCTCCTGCCACTGGCAGGCCACTGAGTGCCGTCACTGCTGTGTAATTCCTTTGGACAGTTCTTGGTTAGTTCCACTAAGATTACAACATGGAAATGGACCTTAGGAAGGATTTTGATCAAAAATGGATGTGAATTAACTTTCATTAGAGGGCAGGGTAGACCATGGGTCAGGAGCTCGGTTTTTGAATTCAGCAGAATGGATTCAAAGCCCAGGTCCCATACACATGTCCACTGCAACTGGGGGCAGGTCATTTCAGCTCTTCGTTTCTTTAGCTATAAGTAAACATAGTCATCCCTACCTTGTAGGGTTGGCCCACCTGGGAATTGAATTAAGAGACGCAGCTGGCACATAGCAGGCTGTCAGTCAATAACACCTGTTATTATTATTGTTCTGTGCATCTGAATCTGGCTCAAGTCACACCCAATACTCAGAGTCCAGGGCACCCTTTTCATTAATGACTGTATAATTCAAACAGCCCAGGGAGGGGGTTCATGAGCTCCTGAGCATGACTCAAGACTGAAAGCACCTGCGCCATGGCCTGGGGGCTGGGTTTAGTGGGTGAGGCTGAGGAGAGGGCTCCAGATCTTGTCTCTCCGTCCTGTCCAGCTGCCCCAGGGACTGGGCCCCAGTAGGCACCTGGCAGGTGTCGCCCTCCTCTGCCCGCTGCTGCCCCCCACTTGCCTGTGCAAATCTGTGCTGTGGAGCCTGGGCACCGTGCCCCCTGCCCAGCGTGTCATGGATCTGCCGCATCACAGAGCTGCCCTGCTGGTTGCTCCTGGCATACAGCACTGGCTCTGGGAGGTCGCCCATGAACCTCAGGATGACGTTCCACACGGCCAGGGCAGCCTGGGGAAATAAGACAGAAGGCCCAGTGGGAACCCATCGGTGACTCCAGCCCCTTCCTTCTTCCCCTGAGCCATAGCTCAGACCCCAGGCTCGGGGCTGGCCTGAGCCACTAGAAGCCAGTGAACCCTGGTACCAAGCAGTCAGCGTCATCTTCGTGGTAAAGCAGCGGGTATCGGAGGGGCCGCCGGATGTGCGTGTGGCTGGCTGATTTCTGGAAGTAAGTCACGGCGAACTTGGGGAAGGTGTACTCGGCCAGGCCATCCACATCCTCCTCAGGCTCCTCCACCATGGGGACTGTGTCCAGGTCAACCTCAGGCAGCTTCTGGGTCTTTGATTCCAGATCCTGGGGCCAGTGAGGGAGAACACGGGTCAGCAGGGCTTTCAGATACCAACCAACCTATCAGCTGGCTGTCCAGCAGGCCGGGCAGCACGGGGGCTGTGGCATTACCCTGCTCCCTCAGGTGCTGGAGACCACCCATCCCCACATTCAGTGGGCTCAGGCGGGCTGCTGTGTGCCAGCACAGGGCTCTCTCCACACCCTGCTGGGCAGGGGCAGGGCTCCTCCTGCCCTCTCCCCTCTTGGCCCCATGCTCGGACACTGTCCTCTACCGCATGCACCATCCTCACCGCAGCTTCCCCAGCCACACTGCAGAGCAGCGGCCTCAAAGGTGCTCTGGGGGTGCCCGGGTGGGGTCAGATATACACGGGGAATGCCGTGTGATGGAGAGCCCAGTAGCATTGGTAGAGAAGGCTGTAGGAAGTCTTGCAGGTGGGCAGCCTGCCTGACTCAAAGACTTTGACCACAGAACCCACGCACGCTCCCCTTGTCCGTGCAGGACCCGCAGGCCTGCACCACACACTTGGCCACCGCTCTGGCTTCTCAGGGAACCGAGAGATGGGCTGAGTTCACGGACAGGGCAGGTTTCCTGGGGCGGATTGTGGACACCAGGCTTGTGTTACCTCAAAGCGCGGCGGGGCCTGGCCCTCCTGGCCCCCAATCATGGCAGGGAGGAAGCCGAACACCTTCTCCACCATCTCCGTGTCAGTGACGGTGTCGTAGATGGATTTGCGCTTCTTGGCGGGGAGAGCGCCTTGGCTCTTCTGCCCCTCGGCCGGGATGACCAGCGGCGCCTGCACACCCTGTGGGGGAAGTTTACCAAGCAGGGCTCAGGGGGTCCAGCCCTGCCTACCCCACAGGGCAAGCACCTCCCAGAAGCCAAGTAAGCCTCATTCTGCCATCATTTGTCCAGATCAGTATTCTGCTCTGAAACAACAGATTTTAACAGCCAGGGTGGTTGGAGATCAACCAGTCAGAGCTCCGGAGAGGGGAGGTTGCTGGCTTGTCCCTACCCTCAGATGGTCCTTAAGGCACCCCTTCAAACTCCAGGGACCCCCTAGGAACCCAGCTGCACAACCACTGCTCAGGACCACTTGGTCCTTTCATTCAAAGGCATCAAGGGTCCACCAGGACAGGTCCCCAGGGGCTGGAGTAATGAAGTCACAGATCAGACGGCTTTGCAGCCAGCTGGGGGCACGCGGGTGCAGAAGCACGCTGCTGACATGTCTGCGGGTGCATCCTCTCACCTGCCCTGTTCACTGTGTTAGCAGTGTGCTCCGTAGACCAGGTTTTCATTCATGGAGCAGAAGTCAATGTCATCCTGGCCCCTTTGCCTTATCACAACTTACAAAGAGCCAAGTATGAAGGTTGAGTCTCGAGTATTCGATGGAGAAAATGGGGTTATTTTCTTGGTGCTGTCCCCCTGCTCCCTGTCCTCCAAGCCTCCCAGATACTCAGCAGCTCCCCTTGGTATTAATATTTCTCTTTCCCCTGAGCTGTCATACACAGCCCAGTAGCCAGGGCACTTTGCTCTCTTCCATGGAACTGGGCCTTTCTCACCTTGTCTGGCTCAGGTTTGTTGCACCTTCCAGGGGACTGACAATCCCTGTCCCAAAACTCATCTCCAAGGTGAAAGGGAGGGGGCCTGAGCTCATCTTCCAGGTTCAAGGCTAAGACTATCCCATTGGCCTGCTGCCTCTCCCGTGCTATACCCTGCGTGCTCCTGGGTGGTGGCCACGGCTCCCCAGCCATTGCAGAGCCACGTAGAACTGACTGTGAACAGGGAGAGGGGGGCGTGTCTCTCGTGATATCTACATCTCAGCCCAGTGCCTGCTAACTTGCCTCTTGTGTACTCTATCCTCGCTGTGCTCTTAATTGAACAGATTTTAACATCTTGGCTTGTGGCGGGGATTTTCCAAAGCGCTTCTGGTGAGCTGTCTACACAGCTGCTCGCTCCTTCTTCTTGCCTTCACCCACCGGGGCCCCAGTCAGCCCCACCTGCCCAAGAGGCCAGGTGACCACCTACATTGGCCTTCCTTTGCTGGAAGTTGCGTCGGGCAGCCATGCCCCTGGCATGGGCCTGAATGACCACCACTGCCCTCCTCTTGGCCTGGACTTGCTGGCGCACCAGGTATCCTCTGCACAGGGCCTGCAGCTGGACTGTCCTCTGCCGCATGGCCTGGTACTGCCTCGCCAGCTGCTGGCTCCGGGCAATAGCCTGCAGGCGCTCAAAGCCCACGAGGATCTGTGGAGGCAAGAGGGAGGTGGGCTCAGGGGCGAGAAGAGGGAGGTGGGCTCAGGGGCGAGAAGAGGGAGGTGGGCTCAGGGGCGAGAAGAGGGAGGTGGGCTCAGGGGCGAGAAGAGGGAGGTGGGCTCAGGGGCGAGAAGAGGGAGGTGGGCTCAGGGGCGAGAAGAGGGAGGTGGGCTCAGGGGCGAGAAGAGGGAGGTGGGCTCAGGGGCGAGAAGAGGGAGGTGGGCTCAGGGGCGAGAAGAGGGAGGTGGGCTCAGGGGCGAGAAGAGGGAGGTGGGCTCAGGGGCGAGAAGAGGCAGGTGGGCTCAGGGGCGAGAAGAGGCAGGTGGGCTCAGGGGCGAGAAGAGGCAGGTGGGCTCAGGGGCGAGAAGAGGGAGGTGGGCTCAGGGGCGAGAAGAGGGAGGTGGGCTCAGGGGCGAGAAGAGGGAGGTGGGCTCAGGGGCGAGAAGAGGGAGGTGGGCTCAGGGGCGAGAAGGCCTTCCCCAGGGAATAGAGAGGGGTGCTCCTCAGGAGATAGTGCAAGATAGAGTTACAGTTAGTTTTGTTTTGGCAAAGGGCTGGTGCTAGAATGGTACACACCTATGAACACAAGAATAGTGAGTTATTGCTTGTAAAGTACTTAGACCAGAGCCTGACGTGCAAATAAGTGCTAAATAAGCATGTGTGAAATAGCATAAATAATAAAGTGGCCTCCTTGGGGCCGTGGATGGAGAGAAGTGGTGTGGATTTCACGTGGGTGAAATGGGAGAGTGGATTCCTGAGGCCCTGCTGTCCACATCTGCCAGCCAAATTCAGCTGACTTGTCCACAGGCGAGCGTGTCTGTGCGGAGGCCTGTGGCCACGCAAATCCCTCAGGGCATCTTGAAAGTAAAAGTGCAGTAAGAAATGGATGAACGCCATGTCAGTGCCGCAAACATCCCCTGGGCCACAGCAGTCCTGGAGCTTCCTAAAGACCCACCCAACGGGTTGGTTTAAGAGCTTGGAAGTCACAGTCCCCTCATCTAAACCCCAGCTCTGCGGTTCACTAGTCTCACGCTCTCGGGAAAACCACTCAGCTCCCCTATGTCTCAGCTCCTTGACGTACAGAGTTGGTTTAATATTAAATAAAATGATGTATGCGAAGCAATAGGCCCCAAGGAACTGCTCCACACAGGCCAGCTACTATCGTGCCCTTGGTGGGCATGGAACGCAGGCGGGCTGGGCCAGCCTTGCTGATGTGGCCATTTCACGTCACCACCAGTCACATCCATGACAAAAGCGGCCAAGTGACACGGGCACAGCCATAGTTACTCTAGTTCATTACTTTGAGCAGATACTCATTAGCAAATGCCCGTGGTTAAGAGAAAAATTAGGAAAAAGTACTCGAAACAAATCAATCCATTTGCTCATTTTGTTGCCTGCAAGTTGGGAAAAGACAGGAGTTATTCAATTCCACAGCAGGACACCTAGTCTAGCTCTGAAGATATCCCATGTTCTGCAAAACATTTTGAAGCCTACAGACCATGGGGCTGGAGATTACACTAAGAAGAGACTATGGGATGCTGAGGTCCGATCATTTTAAATTTGCATGCCACGTCTATGAGTGATTTGATCCTTCCTGCCTGAGGTCTCTCATTCAGAGAAACAAACTTTACACATCTGTCTCTTACTGGACAGTTACCGCGGGCCCAGCCGCCCCAGCGAGTTCTCTCACCAGCTTGAAATTCCTCCTGTTGCAGTAGCCTCTCCACCAGGCCTGCACGGTCACGGCTGCCCGCCTCTGCCTCAGGAACTCCTTCCTAGAAGGGCAATACAAGCCACACACATGTAACAACCCCAGATGGTTGAAAGCCTCTGGGGGAGAAAAACTGGTTTGCTGCTTTGGAAGGGAAAAAGGATAGTAAAATATTGGGGAAAATGAGTACGTACAATCCTTTCTCAAAAGGTGTTACAGACCAAAAGATGCACAGGCAAGTTAGGAACAAAAAATCTACTATCAGCAACCCAAATTTGTGGAAGATGACAGTCCAGTTTTTTTTTTTTTTTTTAGATGGAGTTTCACTCTTGTTGCTCAGACTGGAGTGCAATGGCACGATCTCAGCTCACTGCAACCTCTGCCTCCCGGGTTCAAGCAATTCTCCTGCCTCAACCTCCCAAGTAACGGGGATTACAGGTGTCTGCCACCACGCCTGGCTAATTTTTCTATTTTTAGTAGAGACGGGGTTTCACCATGTTGACCAGGTTGGTCTCAAACTCCTGACCTTAAGTGATCCACCCCCCTCGACATCCCAAAGTGCTAGATTACAGGAGTGAGCCACTGTGTCCTGCTGATAGTCCAGTTTTTTTAAGGGATCAGAAAATTCTTCTTCTCTCTACCCCCAAGAAGCTACAAAGGGATAAAACTTACTTCCGCATTTTTATTGCAGACGCCCCTCCTCTGACCACTAGCCCAGGGCTGGACATGGAGAAGAAAACCTGAAAGCTGGGCTCTGGCAAGGCGGAGTCACTCCCAGGCAAGCTCAGTGCATAGAGAGCTGCAGGCATGCCTCAGTTTATTATGATGTTACTTTGCTTGATTGCACTTTGCAGATACTGTGTTTTTAGAAATTGAAGGTCTGTGGTAGCCGTGTGTTCAGTTAGTCTATTGGTATCATTTTTTCAATAGCATGTGGTCACTTCATGCCTGCGTGGCGTATTGGTAATTCTTGCAATATTTCACATTTTTCATTATTATTACATCTGCTATAATCATCTGTGATCTTTAATATTACAATTGGAATTATTTTGGGGCACCACAAACTGCACCCATATAAGATGGGAAACCTAATGTGTGTGTGCTGACTGCTTCACCAACCAGTAGTGCCCCCATCTCTCTCTGTCTTTTCTCTGTTTCCCTGTTCCCTGAGACACAGCGATATTAAAATTAGGCCAGTTAATAACCCTATTGTGGCCTCTAAGTGTTCATGTGAAAGGAAGCATCTCATGTCTCTCACTTTAAATCAAAAGTGAGAAATGATTAAGCTTTGTGAGGAAGGCCCGTCCAAAGCTGAGACAGGCCAAAAGCTAGGTCTCTTGCACGAAACAGCCGTGTTGTGAATACAAAGGAAAAGCTCCTCCAGTGAACACACGAATGATGAGAAAGTGAAACAGCCTTCTTGCTGATATGGAGACAGTTTTCATGGGCTGGATAGAAGATCAAACCAGCCACAACATTTCCTTAAGCCAAAGCCCAATCCAGAGCAAGATCCTAACTATCTTCAATTCTGTGAAGACTGAGAGAGGTGAGGAAGCTGCAGAAGAAAAGTATGAAGCTAGCAAAGTTTGGGTCATGAGGTTTAAGAAGCCACCTCCATAACATAAAAATGCAAGGTGAAGCAGCAAGTGCTGATGGAGAAGCTGCAGCAAATTATTCAAACAACAGATTTTCTTTTTTTTTTTTTGAGATGGAGTCTCAATCTGTCGCCCAGGCTGGAGTGCAGTGGCACGACCTCGGCTCACTGCAACCTCTGCTTCCCGGGTTCAAGTAATTCTCCTGCCTCAGCCTCCCAAGTAGCTGGGACAACAGGCCCCCACTACCATGCCCGGCTAATTTTTTGTATTTTTAGTAGAGATGGGGTTTCAGCATATTGGCCAGGCTGGTCTTGAACTCCCGACCTTGCAATCCACCGGCCTTGGCTTCCCAAAGTGCTGGGATTACAGGTGTGAGCCACTGCGCCAGGCTAACAGATTTTCAATGTAGACAAAACAGCTTTATATTGGAAGAAGATGCCACTAGGACTTTTATAGGTAACAGAGAGGTACAGAGAGGTCAGTGCCTGACCTCAAATCTTTAAAGGACAGGCTGACTCTCCTATTAGCGGCTTATGAAGCTGGTGACTTTGCTAATTGCTGAAGCCAATGCTAATCGACCACTCTGAAAATCCTAGGGCCCTTAACAATCATGTTAAAGCTACTCTGCCTGTAATCTAGAAATGAAACAACAAAGCCTGGGTGACAGCATGTCTATTTATAGCATGGTTTAGCTGAATATTTTAAGGCCACCATTGAGACCTACTGCTGAGAAAAAAAGATCTCTTTCAAAATATTACCACTCATTGACAATTCACCCGGCCACCCAAGAACTGTGATGAAGACGTACAAGGAGATTAATGTTTTTATGACTGTGAACAAAACATCCATTCTGCAGTCCATGGATCAAAGGGCAATTCAGACTGTCAAGTCTTACTTAAGAAATAAATACCATAATGCTACAGCTGCCATAGATAGTAATTCTTCTAACAGATCTGGGCAAAGTCAATTGAAAATCTGGAAAGCTTTCACCATTCTAGATGCCACTAAGAACATTCGTGATTCAGGAGAGGAGGTCAAACTATCAACATTAACAGGAATTTAGAAATTGATTCCAATCCTCATGAATGACTTTGAGGGGTTAAGACTTCAGTGGAGGAAGAAACCGCATATGTAGTGGGAATAGCAAGAGAATTAGAATTAGAAGTGGAAGCTGAAGATGTGGCTGATTTGCTACAATCTCATGACAAAACTTGAATGGATGAGGAGTTGCTTTTTTTTTTTTTTTTTTTTTTGAGACAAGGTCTCACTCTGTCGCCTAGGCTGGAGTACGGTGGTGCAATCTCGGCTCACTGTAACCTTCACCTCCCAGGCTCAAGTAATCCTCCCACCTCAACCTCCTGAGTAGCTGGAACTACAGGCGCACATCACCATGCCTGGCTAATTTTTTGTATTTTTAGTGGAGATGAGGTTTCACCATGTTGCTCAGGCTGGTCTTGAACTCCTGGGCTCAAGTGATCCACCTGCCTCCGCCTCTCCCAGTGCTGGGATTACAGTTGTGAATCATCTTGCCCAGCCAGGAGATTCTTCTTACAGATGAGCAAAGAAAGTGGTGTTGTTCTTGTTTCCTTTCTATGTTTTCTTTTTTGGAGACAGGGTCTCACTCTGTAATCTGGGCTGGAGTGCAGTGGCGCCATCAGAGCTCACCAAAACTTTGAACTCCTGGCCTCAAGGATCCTTCCACCTCAGTCTTCCAAAATAGCTGACTACAGGCATGCACCACCATGCCCAGATATTTTTGTATTTTTCTTTTGTAGAGACGAGTTCTCACTACATTGACCAGGCTGGTTTTGAACTGCTGGCCTCAAGTGATCCTCCTGCCTTGGCCTCCCAAAATGCTGGGATTACAGGTATAAGCCACTGTGCCTGGCCAACACTTTTTATGTCACTCTACATGTATGTAGAGAAAATATTTAAGAAAATTGTATTACACACGAGAGAAGGTAAATGGACATAAAAGGGGGTAAAGTTTCTATACTTCACTGGAAGTGGTAAAATGATGACACCAGTAGATACCGTCTTTCTGTCTGTATGTGTATAATGTGTATGATACCTAATGCAACTGCTTTAGAAAGCTATAAAAAAGACATATACTCTAACACATTGCAGATAAATCAAAATGAAATACTTAAAAATTTTTAAATAAGTCATAGAAAGGCAGGAAAAAGAAAACATACAAACGCAAAGGAGAGAGGAAAAAAATAGAAAACAAAAAATAAAATGGCAGACTTGAGCTCTAACATGAATAATCACCTTAAATGTAAAAGGCCTAAATACAGTAGGTCCTCAATGTTGTTGATACCTTCTTGGAAACAGGCTTTGAGTGAGACGTTATGTGATGGAACCAACTGTTTTCTCATCAACATTATAATGAAACCACATTGAAGGGAACAATGATATTCGAACACCTGCTGTATATTCTTGGGAAGTCAAGTTTCCAAGAATCTGTTGACGATGTTAAGGGAGAATTTAATGTATGCCAGTGACATACATTGGCAGAAATTGGCAGAATGGATCGAAAACCATGACCCAATTACATACTGTCTATGGGAAACTCACTTAACACATAGTTATATAGGTAGGCTGAAAGTAAAAGGATGAAAAATATAGGCCGGGCGCGGTGGCTCAAGCCTGTAATCCCAGCACTTTGGGAGGCCAAGACCGGCGGATCACGAGGTCAGGAGATTGAGACCATCCTGGCTAACACGGTGAAACCCCGTCTCTACTAAAAAATACAAAAAACTAGCCGGGCGAGGCGGCGGGCGCCTGTAGTCCCAGCTACTCGGGAGGCTGAGGCAGGAGAATGGCGTGAACCCGGGAGGCGGAGCTTGCAGTGAGCTGAGATCCGGCCACTGCACTCCAGCCTGGGCGACAGACCGAGACTCCGTCTCAAAAAAAAAAAAAAAAAAAAAAAAAGGATGAAAAATATAGATCATGTAAATAGTAATCAAAACAGGAGTGGCTATATTAATACCAGATAAAGTAGACTTCAGAGCAAAGGAGATAACCAGAGACAGAGAAGGATATCACATGATAATAAAAAGCACATCCACCAAGACATAGCAATCCTAATTGTGTATTCACCAAACAACAGAGCTACAAAATATGTGAAGCAAAAATGATAAAACTGAAATGGAAAACACAAGTCCACAATCATAATTAGAGACTCAACAATTGATAAAACACATAGACAGAAAATCAGCAATAATATAGACTTCAACACCACTATCAACTAACAAGATCTAATTGACATTTTTCAGAGCACACTACCGAATTAACAGCAAAATATATGTTCTTTCCAAGTGCCCTTAGAATCTGTACCAGGAGAGGACATATCTTGGGCCACAAAGGAAACTTCAACCTACTTAATAGAACTTAATTCATACAGAGTGTGTCTTTTACCACAGTGAAATCAAACTAGAAGTCAAAGACAAAATGATAACAGGAAAATCCCTAAACACTGAAAACTAAACAACATACTTCTACATTTTCGCAGAGGAAATTTCAAGGAAAATTTAATTTTTTTCTGAATGAAAGTCAATGAAATTGAATGAACTAAATGAAAGTATAACGTGAACATTTGTGAAACACAGCTAAGCAGTGCTAAGACAGAGATTTATATCACTCTACATTAGAAAAGAGGAAAAGCCTTGAATTAATAATCTAATCTCCTGCCTCAAGAATCTAGAGGAAGAAGGGTAAAATACACTCAAAGTTGGAAGGATGAAAATAATAAAAGAGCAGAAATTAAGGAAATTAAAAATAATTAGAGAAGAAGTAATGAAACTAAAGCCTGATTCTTTGAAAAGGACAAGAATTTTTTTTTTTTTTTTTTTTTTTTGAGACAAAATCTTACTCTTGTTGCCCAGGCTGAAGTGCAATGGCATGATCTCAGCTCACCACTACCTTCACCTCCCAGGTTTAAGCAATTCTCCTGCCTCAGCCTCCCGAGTAGCTGAGATTACAGGCACCTGCCACCACGCCCAGCTGATTTTTGTATTTTTAGTAGAGATGGGGTTTCGCCATGTTAGCCAGGCTATCTCAATCTCCTGAACTCAAGTGATCTGCCTGCCTCGGCCTCCAAAGTGCTGGGATTACAGGTGTGAGCCACCGTGCCCGGCCAGGACAAGAAAATTGACAAATCTTTAGCAAGACTGACAAAGAAAAAAAGGAGAAGACATAAATTGCAAATATCAGGAATGACACAGGGGATACCATCACAGAGTCTGCAGATTTCAAGAGGATAATAACGGAATACTATGAACAAATTGACACACACACATTTGACAACTTAGATAACATGGACTAGTTCCTCAGAAAGCACAAATTACCACAAGTCACTCAATATAAAATAATTTGAATCATTCCTATAACTATTAAATTGAATTCATAATTAAAAACTCCCTATAAAAAAATTCCCAGGCCAAGATATTTTCACTGGAGATTTCTGCCAAACATTTAAAGAAAAATCACATCAATTCTACATAATTTCTTCCAGAAAACAGAAGAGGAAACACTTCCTAATTCATTTTATGAAGCTAGTGTTACTCTGATACCAAAACCAGACAAAAGAAAAAAAATCCTCAGACCTCATGAATATAGATGCAAAAATCCTTAATGAAACATTAACAAACAGCATTCAGCAACGTCAAAAAGAATTATACACTAGGACCGAGTGGAGTTTCCTCCAGGGATGCGAAGCTGGTTCAATATTTAAAAATCAGGAAATGTAACTCACCACATTAAAAGGCTAAATGAGAAAAATCACATATCATTATCAACTGACGCAGAAAAAAAATTGACATTCAACACTTGTTCGTGATAAAAACACCCAGAAAACTAGGAATATGGGAAGCTTCCTTGACTTGAGAAAGGGCATCAACGAAAAACCTACAGCTAACATTATAAACACACACACACATATATATATACATTTTTTTTTGAGACAGAGTCTCGCTCCGTCGCCCAGGCTGGAGTGCAGTGGTGCAATCTCGGCTCACCGCAAGCTCTGCTTGCTGGGTTCACGCCATTCTCCTGCCTCAGCCTTCCGAGTAGCTGGGACCACAGGTGCCCACCACCACGCCTGGCTAATTTTTTCTTTTCTTAGTAGAGATGGGGTTTCACAGTGCTAGCCAGATGGTCTCAATCTCCTGACCTCGTGATCTGCCCGCCTCAGCCTTAACATTATATTTAATGGTTAAAGTCTGAGTGTTTTCCCCCTAAGATAAAGGACTAAGCAAATATATCTGTTCTCACCACCTGAATAATACTGGATGTTCTGGCCACTGCAATAGGCAAGAAAAGGAAATAAAAGACGTATGGATTGGGGGGAAAAAAAAAAGATAGAAAACTGCCCCTATTTGCAGATGACAAGATGATCTACATAGAAAATTCTAAGGAATTTATAAAAAGTGAGCTCAGCAAGGCTGCAGGATATGAAGTCAACACACAAAAATCCAACATATTTCTATTTGCTAGCAATGAATATGCCAATGTCAAAATTAAAAATACAGTACCATTTACAATTACTAAAAAAAATGTAAATCTAATAAAACATGTACAGGGTTTGTATGCTAAAAACTACAAAACACGGACACGTGAAATCAAATAATATCTAAATAAATGGAGCTACATATCATGTTTATGGATTGGAAGATGGATTTAGTAGAGATACTGATTTTCAAATTGCTATACAAGCCTATTACTATCAACAATCCCAGCAAGGTTTTGTTTGTAGATATAGACAAGATTATTTTTATATGTAAATGGAAATGCAAAGGAACTAGAATAACTAAAACACTTTTGAAGAAGAAAAGTGGGAAGAATTAGTCTACACAGCTTTAAGACTTATTATATAACTACGATAAACAAGATGCTGTGGCATTGTGGAGGGATAGAGTCATCGACCAATGGAATGGGGTACAGAACCTAGAAATAGACCCACACCACTAGGTTTTGATAAAGATGTAAAAGCAATTCACTGACGGAAGGATAGACTTTTTTAAATGAATAATACTGGGGAGACAACCATAGGAAAAAAATTTAAAAGAACCGTGACCTAAGTGTCAGGCTGTATACAAAAATTAATTCAAAATGGGCATGTATCATGGACCTACATGTAACATATTTAAAACTACAAAAACTTTTAGAAAAACAGAAAAGAAAATCTTGACAAAGAGTTCTTAGACTCAACACTAAAAGCATGATCCATGAAAGAGAACTTTGACAATTAGACTTTACCAAAATTAAAAACTTTCGCTCTGCAAAGCTCTCTTGAGAGGATAAACAGACAACCTACGGACTGGGAGAAAATATTCACAAACCACATAGCTGACAGAGGACTAGTATCTAGAATATATAAAGAACTCTCAAAACTCAACAAAGACTCCAATTAGAAAACAGGCAAGCAACATGCAGAGACAGGTCATCAAAGAGGGGACACATACATGACAAGCACACACAAAGGTGTTCCACATCAGGGAATGTTAAGGACAGCCGCAATGAGAGATCATCGCAGACCTATCAGAAGGGCTAAAATAAACAATGACAACATCAAATACTGGTGAGGATGCAGGGGCACTGAGTCAGCCAGGCACTGCTGGTGGGAATGTAAAACGGTACAGCCACTCTTGAAAAGTTTGGCAGTTTCTTAAAAAACAAAACTTGTAACCACCGTATGACTCAGTAACTGCACTCCTGGGCATACATCCCAGAGAAATGGCAACTGATGTTCTCACAAAAATCTCATAAACGCTCATAACAGCTTTATTCATCGAAGCCAAAAACTGGAAACAGCCCAAATGTCCTTCTACAGGTAAATGGTTAAACAAAGTGAGGGGTATCCATCCCATAGAACACTACCCAGCAATAAAAAGTAACAAAATATTGGCTGGGCTCACACCTGTAATCCCAGCACTTTGAGAGACTGAGGC
The DNA here is from genome assembly GCF_037993035.2 of Macaca fascicularis. Lineage (NCBI taxonomy): Eukaryota > Metazoa > Chordata > Mammalia > Primates > Cercopithecidae > Macaca > Macaca fascicularis. Next base: position 3,940,175 of record NC_088386.1, read on the forward strand.
GGGCGGATCACTTGAGGCCAGGAGTTTGAGACCAGTCTGGGTAACATAGCGAAAACCCGTCTCTACAAAAAACACAATAATTAGCCGGGCATGGTGGCAGGTGCCTGTAGTCCCAGCTACTTTGGAGGCTGAGGCCGGAGGATAGCTTGAGCCCGGAAAGCAGAGGTTGCAGTGAGCCAAGATTGTGCTACTGTACTCCAGCCTGGTTGACTGAGACTTTGTCTCAAATAAATAAATAAATAAATAAATATTAATGCAAGCAATAACCTGGATGAATCTCCAGAGAAACACGCCAATTGAAAAAAGCCCACCCCAGGCTGCATGTTGTATAATTCCATGTATATAACATTTGCGCAATGGCAACATTCTAGAAATGCAGAACAGGTTAGAGGTTGCCAGGGTTAAGCAGGGCTGGGGATGGGTGTGAGGGAGGGTGGTAAGACGTTTTCACTGGGGGAAATGGGTGAAGAGTATACGGCGATATCTCATATTGTTTCTTACGACTGCATGTAAATCTACAATAATCTCAAAACAAAAAGCTTCATTTAAAATGCTGGGAGTCAGGGGGGCCAGCCTGCCTGGCCTCCAACCACGTGGGCCTGTTTGGTCAGATGCGGCCTGTTGTCCTGAGATCAGCAGCACCAGCAGCTGGCCCTGAGCTGGCCTCTGGCTTCGCAGCAGCAGAGCTGCCTCTCTCGCTGTGGTCCCTAGCTCCCTGCTCCCTGCTCCCTGCTCTGTGCCCCCTCATTCTCTGTTCCTGGGGCTGGCTGTCTTCTCCCACGTTCTCATGCCTGGGTTTCCAGCCCTTACTATGGTGGCTCAGGAACCCAGGTGAGAGTGGGGCAAGGCAGCAGCGCTGCTGATCCGCGGATCCTGGATTACAACTCGGGCAGTACCCTCTTACTGAGCAGGGAACGCAGGCAAGCCAAGGGTTCTTCTCCCTCCAAAAGCAAATTGCCTCACAACCCAAACCCATACACTGACATAACTGAAGTGGAACGTCAAACCCTGGTTGAGAGCAGGACTGGCCCTTCATTCCGCTCCCGTCTCTTGCATATGGAGTGTTTTGTGTTTTTTCCAAACGTTCCAATAATGTATCAGAATTCTCTGGCCAACACAGGTTGCAGTGTCCCTAGTTGGAAGGCACTGGAAGATCTCAGTAACCCCAGGGAGGGCCCAGCAGGAACATGTGATCCTGGTTTGTGGGCTGCGGGTCTGTGTGGGGACACTGTGGGCAGGAGTGGGCTGGATGGGCCTTGGGGCAGGGCCGGCACCTGTATCTGTAGCCCCGCAGGACTCTCTGGATGCTGAGCGCCGCTCTGTCCAGCACCTGGCTTCTCTGTACCTCCAGCAGAGTGTCCTGATGATCCTGGAATGGGAGAGACGCTGTCACCAGGCTGCTCACCCTCACCCCACAGCCCCTGCCTGGGGCCTGGGCTCTGTCTCCCGAAGGTAGCATCTTTCAGGCTCCTCCCAGGAGGGCAGGCCAAAGAAGGGGGCCTTCAAAGTGACCTTCATGTTGCTCAGAGACAGGAGCTGCAACTGTACCTCCCACCCCAATCCAAGAACTTCCCACATTAGCTCTTTCTTCTTGCTAATTCAATCTGGCATCCTTCATTTCTGCTCTGAAGAATTCAAGAGGGGGCACAAAATTTTCCTGAAGTTGTGTTTTATTTCCCAAAATTCATGTGACATTTGCATTCAACCGTGTAAAAGCTCCATGTTTGTTTCAATATAAAAATGTTTCCCTCAATAATAGTGGGAGATTTTTAACACCCCACTGTTAATATTAGACAGATAGTCGAGAAAGAAAATTAACAAAGATATTTAGGACTTGAACTCAGCTCTGGATCAAGTGGACCTGATAGATATCTACAGAACTCTCCACCCCAAAACAACAGAGTATACATTATTCTCGGTGCCACATGGCACTTACTCTAAAAGTGAGTAATCTGATCACATAATCAGAAGTAAAACACCCTCAGCAAATGCAAAAGAACTGAAATCACAACAGTCAGTCTCTCAGACCACAGTGCAATCAAATTAGAACTCAGGATTAAGAAACTCACTCAAAACCACACAACTACATAGAAATTGAACAACCTGCTCCTGAATGACTCCTGGGTAAATAATGAAATCAAGGCAGAAATCAAGAAGTTCTTTGAAACCAATTAGAACAAAGAGAAAACATACCAGAATCTCTGGGACACAGCTAAAGCAGTGTTAAGAGGGAAAGTTATAGCACTAAATGCCCACCTCAGAAAGCTAGAAAGATCTCAAATCGACACCCTGACATCACAACTAAAATAACTAGAGAACGAAGAGCAAACAAATTTCAAAACTAGCAGAAGACAAGAAAAAACCAAGATTAGAGCAGAATTGAAGGAGATAGAGATACGAAAAACTCTTCAAAAAATCAATGAGTCCAGGAGCTGGGTTTTTTTTTTTTTTTTAAATTAATAAAATAGACCACTACCTAGACTAAAAAAGAAGAAAAGAGAGAAGAATCCAATAGACACAATAAAAAATGATAAAGAGGATATCACTACTAAGCCCATGGAAATACAAACCACCAGAGAATAGTATAAAAACCTCTATGCAAATAAACTAGAAAATCTAGAAAAAATGGATAAATTCCTAGACACATACACCCTCCCAAGACTGAACAAGGAAGAAGTTGAATCCCTGAATAGATCAGTAACAAGTTCTGAAATTAAGGCAATAATAAACAGCCTACCAACCAAAGAAAGCCCAGGACCAGATGGATTTACAGCTGAATTCTATCAGGATCACAAAGAACAGCTGATACCTTTTTTTTTTTTTTTTTTTTTGAAACTATTCCAAACAATTGAAAAGGAGGGACTCCTCCCTGACTCATTCTATGAGGCCAGCATCATCCTGATACCAAAACCTGGCAGAGATACAACAAAAGAAGAAAACTTCAGGCCAATATTCCTGATGAACATCGATGCAAAAATTCTCAATAAAATACTGGCAAACTGAATCCAGCAGCACATCAAAAAGCTTATCCACCACGATCAAGTTGGTTTCATCCCCACGATGCAAGGCTGGTTCAACATACACAAATCAATAAACATAATTCACCACATAAACAAATCTAAAGACAAAAACCACATGATTATCTCAATAGATGCAGAAAAGGCCTTCGATAAAATTAAACATCGCTTTATGTTAAAAAAAAAAAAAAAAAAACTCTCAATAAACTAGGTATTGAAGGAACACACCTCAAAATAATAAGAGCCATTTATGACAAACCCACCATGCCCTGAGATGGTTCCTCTGCTGGCCTTGCCTCCCCCACTAAATTGGAAGCCACTCGGTTTCTTCCTGCACATCTTAGCCTCTGAGCCCCAGCACAGCCTGACTATTGCACAGTCAAAAGGACAGACAGACCGATTAGAGGGCTGGGGCCAGGAGGGCCCTCTGAGGACACATGCCGGCAGGTGGGCAGGCACTATGGGGGAAGAGGAAGGGGCAGCAGGGGTGGGTGGGGGCTCGGGTGAGCTGGCAAAGTGTCCTCCCAACTCTGCTCCCAGCTCTTCCTCTTCCCTCTCACTGTGCTGGCCCGCCGAGGCTTAGAAGGCTAGGGGACAGGGAGGTTCCCTCCTCAGTGGTTGTGACCCAAGTGGCACTTCTGGAGGGCCCCGAAGCTTCCTTTGTGTGACTTCAGCTCCCTGTGCGTTTTGGGGGAGGCAGGTGGTGGCGGTGATGCTCGCACAAGCCTCCTAAGGACAAGTCACTTTGTGGGGAGTTGACACACAGCCCTCTTCCACTAAAGCAGTAGTCCTCCAGGCTCCGCAGAGGCTGGGCCGCCCCAGCTTGGGGAAGCCTGCATGGCAGGATGTGGCTCCCGCATGATGGAGGCAGGTCTCAGGACACCAGCAGACCGCCCTGAGCTCCTGGGTGCTGCCCCGTGGCTGGAAGGCGCCTCCTCTGCACCCTCAGGTCTTGCCCTAGGTGCCCCTCTGAGAAGCCTCCTGGGCTTCCACAGGCTGGGCTGGCCCTCCCCAGTCCCCTCACCAGTACCTCATTGTCCCCTAGCGTGACGTTCTACATCCAGGGGTGCCCTGAGGGTGGGGACCGCGCTTTGAGCTGCTGCCCAGTGCCATTGGCTCAGGGCACATGGACCATGGACCCCGGGCCTGGTGCAAGAGCCGACAAGCCCATGAGCTGCAGGAGGCCCAAGGCCGGCTGGTTCCTGGGGGTCTCACCTTCAGGAAAATTTTGGTCTTCCCCAGTTTCCAGTCTTTGTCTGTCCGCAGCCACATGTCAGCGATGCCCAGGGTCATCTGGCGGAACTTGCCTCGCAGCTGCCAAGACCAAACGGGGGTGTAGGTGGGATACAGGGCAGAGACCCCTCAGCGGCTCTCTGGGGGTGGAGTCTCCCTCCTCCTCCCACAGGCTCCCCCATCAGGGGCTGCCCGCGCCCCAGCCCAGGCACAGGCACAACGGGAACCTCGAGCAGGGGTTGGGGTGAGGAGCGAACTCGGGGCCTGGGGCCTCCATGTGTTGTGGGACGCTCGGCCCAAGCCAGGCCCAGCCTCAGGATGGCTGAGAGTTCCAGACCGGACAGGAAGAACCTCGGGCCCCAGTAGCTTTCTAGCCCCACCTCGGCTCTCCGACGCGGTAGGAGAGAACGTGTCTACTGTACAACTGCAGACACGGTCCAGAAGGAACCGCTGCGGCCGCCAGCTCTCCCGGACCCCAGGGAAAGCCCCTCACTTCCGCGGCGCTGGGAGAGGGACAGGGCAGGGCGGGAGGAGGCGAGAGAGAGGAAGGACAGGGCTCATGGCAAGGCTGGGGCCGGGGAGGGCAGCGGGAGGCCGAGGGGAAGGCCGGGGATGGACAGCGGTGGCCGTCCCCGAGGGGCGCTGACCTGCATCCGCACGGCGCTGGGCAGCAGCGCGCCGAACCTCTGCGAGAACTCCTCGAACGTGTAGCGGATGGGGAAGCCGGACTTGCGGATGCGCACGGTCTCCATCATGCCCGAGTATCGCAGCTGCCGCAGACACAGCTCCCGGTCGAACAGCTGTGGGCGGACGCGGGGCGCTGACCCGGTGCAACCCCCCTCCTTTGCAGGGACCCCCCTTCCTGGCACCCCGCCATCGGGCACCGGCCCACAGCCAGAGGTCAGTGTGTCCAGCCCCTCGCCCCACCCGCCCCCACTGTCCTCCAGAGATGGAAAAACTACACAAATGCAACTTCAGTAAGGCTACCTTTTGAAGAGAGCAGTGCAAGTAGTTGAAAACCCCGTAGAGTTGTCAAGGAGATAAAAGTCGATAGCATTGGAAACTGTGGCACCCACAGAAACACGATACTCCCATCACTCTCAACTACCCGAAGCTGTGAGTGTAAACGTCCTCTGCACGTGGCCAGTTAAAATGCTCTTTTTTTTTTAAGTTTTATTTCTTTATTTACTTTTTTGAGATGGAGTCTCGTTCTGTCGCCCAGGGTGGAGTGCAGTGGCACGATCTCGGCTCACTGCAACCTCTGCCTCCTGGGTGCAGGCGATTCTCCTGCCTCAGCCTCCCGAGTAGCTGGGATTACAGGCGTGTGGCACCACCCCGGGATAAGTTTTGTATTGTTAGTTAAAGAAGGAGTTTCACCATGTTGGCCAGGCTGGTCACCAACTCCTGAGCTTAAATGGTCTGCCTGCCTTGGCGTCCCAGAGTGTTGGGATTACAGGCCTGAGCCACCGCACCTGGCCCAGTTAAAAATGTTTTTAAGCGCCCCTTGCCTACATAAGTCAGGGTGGAAACCTGCCCCGTAGGCACTTAAGAGTTTCATGGTGCCTCCCCCACAATAGTTAAATGAAAAAATAAATCTACTCAGAGGCAGAAAATATCCTCATCAACTTAGTCTCTCCCTCCCAGGAGATGGAGGCCAGAGGGAGACCTGGAGTGGGGGCCGGGAGGGGTGTGCGGGGCAGTGGAGGGCCCTTGGCCCCAGGGAGCTGAGCCCTCTTTTGCTTGGAGGCGAGTGTGACCGGCAGAGAAATGGCATGATGTCCTTCCCTGGGGTGTCAGGCTTCAGCAGAGGTTCCAAGACTCTGCCATGGCTTGGATTCTAGAGAGCCCCCCCACCTACAAGCCAGGAGTCTCTGGGGGACCCTGGGGAACGCCTCTGATCCCGCAAGCCCACCAGCAGGCACTGTTACCCTACCTGCAGGGCCACAGCGCCAACTGCTGGTGGGGTCCAGGCCACACTGCACTTAGCCTCGGTAAGTGTTCAGCTGCGCTTCACTGACAATTTCCTAAGTGCCTGGCGTTTCTCGCTGAATCAACAGCCCTACCTGGTGTGGGTGATTGGCTCCAATTTAAAGATGAGGTGCCTGAGGCTGAACCTGGGTTTGAACCCTGAGCCTATCTGGGCTTCCCCCTACATACCACATAGCAGGGCAGCTGCCACCAATGAGAGATGTCCCAGCCAGAGGCACTCTCAACCCCTGAGCTTCAGCCTCAGGCCTGCCTGCCTGCCTGTCCTGCAGCTCCCAGTTCCCAAGGTAGGCAGGGTGGGAATGAGCCAGGGGTCTCTGGGAGCCCAGCTACTTCTCCCAGCAGTTAAGGAACAAGACAGGTTGTCTCACATCTGCCTATTGTGCCTTCAAGGAAGATGCAACCTAGATTTCATAAGGCAAGCCCCATTTTATTTTTTTAGAGACAGGGTCTTGCTTTGTCACCCAGGCTGAAGTGTAGTGGTGTAATCATAGCTCACCGCAGCCTCAACCTCCTGGGCTCAAGTGATCCTTCTCCCTCAGCCTCCTAACTGAGACTACAGGCACATACCACCATACCTAGCTAATTTTTATACTTTTACATTTTTTTTTTTTTTTTGCAGCGATAAGGTCTTGCTATGTTGCCCAGGCTGGCCTCAAGCAATCCTCCCGCCTCAACCTCACAAAGTGCTGGGATTACAAGCGTGAGCTACTGCACCCAGATCAAACTTAATTTCACATAGTTTTATTCTTTCCAAAAAGGCATGTAATATTTTTATTACCTTATGTGGATAAAACCATTTTATATTGTTTCAGTTGATGTCTCCTAGTTTGGGGAATCCCTGCATATGCAGCCTCTGGGTGAAACTCCCCAGCCAGTGAAGCAGGGACTTCCTTATGGGCGGGGAGTAGGCTGTCACCCCCTCACCATCTCACATCAGGTAAAGATGACTTTCTGCAGGGCTTGGCGAAAGGAGTGGTGTCAGCCTCTGAAGTCCTATTACTGATTGCTGCCTTAGTTGAGTGTGGTTTACACATGGGGCATGTGCTGCAAACCTCATGTCCAACCCTCAGGGCCTTCCTGCAGGCAGGAGCAAGTCTGACTTTACAAAAGGGAAAACTGAGGCTCACAGCAGCAAAGAGCCAGGCCAAGAACACACAGAAGATGCATGGAGGTCTCTCAGCAACCCAAAGCCCTGCAGGTCACTGACCTTCACATGACCTAGACTGGTCGCCTTACCCCAGTGTACTTATCTGTAAGGTAGGGGCAGTAACAGCTCTAACACTAGCCAGGCCCTGGCAGAGGGAGTGACCACAACCCTAGAGGCCATCAGCCTCCTCCTCCTCCCTCCTTTACTGTGCCCCAGCCTCCTGTCATTACCAGCGGCTTCTTATATTCATTAGGTTTGATGCAGCGGATGAAGTAAGGCTGGCAGTTGGTCAGAATTTTCATCAGCTGGTCCAGAGACTGTTTGAACTGGCCTGCTAAGGTGGAGGGCCGTTTATTTGAGTCTGCAGACTGTGAATGGAAGCACAAAGCACAGGTGGGTCTCAGGAGCCATGTCCTGGGACAGCTGACCCCATAGTCTAGCAAGGGCTGCCGCCAAGGCCCCGCAGGTGGGGTGGTGCATCCACCTGGTCAAGAACCCACTCACCCACCCATCCATCTATCCATCCACCCACTCATTCACCCATCCAGTCACATACCCATCAACTCACCCATCCATCCACCTGCCCACCACCCATCCACCTACCTATCCAGCACCCATCCATCCACTCACCCATCCATCTACCCACCCACCCATGCATTCATCCATTCACCCATCCACCCACCCATCCATCCACCCACTCACCCATCCATCTACCCACCCACCCATGCATCCATCCATTCACCCATCCACCCCCCCATCCATCCATCCACTCACCCACCCACACAGCCACCTGCCCATCCATCTATCCATCCACCCACCCACCCACCCATCCACCCACCCGTCCATCCATCCATCTACTCACCCACCCACACAGCCACCTGCCCATCCATCTATCCATCCACCCACTCACCCATCCATTTACCCATCCACCCACCCATCCATCCATCCACTCACCCATCCACATAGCCACTCACCCATCCATCTATCCATCCACCCACCCACCCATCCATCCATCCACTCACCCACCCACACAGCCACCTGCCCATCCGTCTATCCATCCACCCACCCATCCACCCATCCATTCACCCATCCACCCACCCACACAGCCACCCACACAGCCACCTGCCCATCCAACCATCCTTCCACCCATCCATCCATCCATCCACCCACCCATCCATCCATCCACTCATCCATCCATCCATCCACCCAACCATCCACACACCCATTCACTCATCCACTCACACACCCATCCACCCATCCACTCACCCACCCATCCGTCTACCCACCCATCCATCCACCCACCCACCACCCATCGACCCACTCACCCATCCATCCACCCACCCACTACCCATCCACCCACTCACCCATCTATCCACCCACCCACCCATTCACCCATCCATTTACCTATCCACCCACACATCCATCCATCCGCCCATCCATCCATTGCAGGTTTCCCAAGTGCCTGCTGCATGCTGGGGACCCACAGGTGATTAAAACAGTCTTTCCTGTACATATATGTCTGGCCCTGTAGCCATCAGGGGTGAGAGACCCAGGAGGGTGCCTGGGAGCCCACCTTGAAGAGATGGTTTCCTGCCTTTGCCTGGCGGATGGTCCCATGGCCCAGCCTGGTCTCTGCTGACTCCAGGTTGAATAGCTCCCTCAGAAACTTGTTTTTGGAGGAGTAAACCACGGTGAGGATATCTGTGCTCAGCACATCTCGGTTTTTCTCCAGGAAGCCTATGGGGACACAGGGCCCACCCAGCATCCCAGCTCAGCCATCACTGCCCACCCGTGGGGAAGAAAAGGGCAGTGGGGGGGAATACAGGATGCCTAGAGGAACCCCCTCCTGCACAGGCCCCACTAAGGCCATGCTCTCCACCCCTCTAGCCAGGCATGGCCCCCACCATCTACCCAGCACAAAGTAACTCCTCCCGTCTAAACTCTGGACCCCCCCGAATTCCCATTCCCACTCCAGCCCCCTCGTCTAAGCTGCCACCATCCTCCTGTCTCTGGGCAGATCCTGCTAGGGCTAAGGCTCCTTCAGGCTGAAAATAGATGAAGCCTCCAATAATAGGAGAAAGGCAGTGTCATGGGCTAAATTGTGTCCCCTAAAATTCATATGTTGGTGTCCTAACACCCTATACATCAGAACATGATGTGGACATAGGGCCTTTAAAGAGGGGATTAAAGTAAAATGAGGTCATTAGGATGGGCCCTAATCCAGTATGACTAGTGTCATTATAAGAAGGGAGATGAGGCCGGGTGCGGTGGCTCACACTTGTAATCCCAGCACTTTGGGAGGCTAAGGCAGGTGGATCATGAGGTCAGGAGTTTGAGACCAGCCTGACCAACGCTGTCTCTACTAAAGACAAACGCTGTCTCTACTAAAAATACAAAAATTAGCCAGGCATGGTGGTGCATGCCTATAATCTCAGCTACTCAGGAGCCTGGGGCAGGAGAATCACTTGAACCTGGGAGGCAGAGGTTGCAGTGAGCTGAGATCATACTATTGCACTCCAGCTTGGGTGACACAGTGAGACTCCATCTCAAAAAAAAAAAAAAAAGAAAAAAGAAAAGAAAAGAAGGGGAGATGAGGACACAGACACAAACAGAGGGAAGGGAGGCCATATGAGGACACAAGGAGAAGATGGCCATCTGCATACAAACGAGAGATGCCTCATAAGGGATTAAACCTGCCAACACCTTGATCTTGGACTTCCAGCCTCTAGAACTCAGAGACAGTAATTGCCGTTGTTTAAGCCACTCAATCTGTGGTGTTTGTTACTCTTGCCCTAGTGACTAATACAGGCATGGCTCCAGGGGGTGAGAAGATCCCACATCTCCCCTTCAGCCATAATTAAGAATGGCTTAGTCCTGCAGTAGGGACAGAACCACACTGAGAAGATGAGCTGCTCCTCAAAGCCAGGCTCCATTGAGGCCAGGGGCTGCGCTGCTTGGTCTGTAAGGACCAACTCCCAAGGGCACGACCCTGACTTTCCTCTTTCACTTTGCTCCCCTTAAGTCAGCCCAGTTTTTAGTGGTATGCCCTGTGCACACCTGCACAGCCTGCTGTGGATCTGGAGAGGCAGAGTCAAGGGTGGGAGAGGGAAGGGAGCCTGTTTGCCACCTCTTCCTGCAGGTGTCTGTGAGGGGAGCAGCACCAGGGGGGCTGCACTGGGTGCTGGGCGGGGGGTAGACACTCAGTGACACCCTGCGCTCCTGAGGCTCAGGCAGAGTTCCCCACCAGGGGCAGGGGGGCTGAGCTCCCTGGATGTTTTCGGGGTGGGGAGGGTTGAGACACTCCTGGGTTCAGTATTCCAATAGGCAGAGTAAGTGAAGCCAAGGTTATTAGCACAACAGGGTATCCAAAATAAAAAGAAGGCTTAGCTTTAATTAATATTTCTAGAATTCTGGCCGGGCGCGGTGGCTCAAGCCTGTAATCCCAGCACTTTGGGAGGCCGAGACGGGCGGATCACGAGGTCAGGAGATCGAGACCATCCTGGCTAACACAGTGAAACCCCGTCTCTACTAAAAATACAAAAACTTAGCCGGGCGAGGTGGCGGGCGCCTGTAGTCCCAGCTACTCAGGAGGCTGAGGCAGGAGAATGGCGTAAACCCGGGAGGCGGAGCTTGCAGTGAGCTGAGATCCGGCCACTGCACTCCAGCCTGGGCGACAGAGCGAGACTCCGTCTCAAAAAAAAAAAAAAAAAAAAAAAAGAAAATATTTCTAGAATTCTGCAACCAGAAAATCTAGAAAGAATCGACCTTAATCTTAGCATTATGTAAGTTTCCTATCACTTCAAAAAATAAAACTCAGCCTTGAATTGCCCCATGGAGGATGGGCTCGGTATCTTCTTTGTGTCCCAGGACCCTGCAGGTCTGATTGGCTCCAGCCTCTTCGTTTTCTAGGAACCCAAAGCCAGGATCTGGCAGGAACTATGAAGGAGCCACGGCACCTTTCCCTTTCTCCCCTGGCCTCCCAATGCCTAGCCTGTTCTGAGTAAATGACCACCCTCTACTCAAAAGAATCATCCCTGGATTCCTGTCTCCAGTTTAAATAGACCAGAACACCTCTTCACTTCTCCACATGAGGTGCAGAGAGTGACCCTCTGGCCGCCCCTGACCACAGCAGCCCATGGTCACCTTCCTCGTTTTTCCTAGCACACCCATAGGGTGACCACCCCAGGCCTTCACTTCTTCAATCAAGACCATTACTGACCGTCTCTCAACATATCCCAAAAATTAAAATGGGTCAAAGACCTAATGTAAAAACTAACACTAAAAAACTTAGAAGAAAACATAGAGATAAATCTTCATGACCTTATATTTGACCCTGGACTCTTAGATATGACACAAGCAAAGAAAGGAAAATAGATAAGTTGGATTTCTTCAAAATGAAAGCTTTTTGGGCCTCACAGGACACCATCAAGCAGATGAAAAGACAATCCACAGAATGAGAAAATAATTTACCAACCACATATTAGGTACTTGTATCCAGAATAATAAAGAACTCTTACAACTCAACAATAAAAAGACAACCCAATGAAAACACGGGCAGAGCGTTTAAATAGACATCCCTCCAAAGAAGACGTGCAAATGGCCAACAAGCATATGAAACGGCGATTGACATCCTTAGCCATCGGGGGATGCAGATGCAAATTACACTGAGACTTCAAACCCACTAGGGCAGCTATAATAAAAAAGACAGACAATCACATGTGTAGGCGAGGATGCGGAGGAACTAGAGCCCTCATACAATGCTAGTGGGAATGTAAAATGGTACAGCCGCTTTGGAAAACAGTTTGGCGGTTCCTCGAACAGTTAAACATAGAGTTATTATATGACACAGCAATTCTGCTGCTAGGTAGATACCCAGGGGAAATGAAAACATATGCCCGCACAAACACTTGTACATGGGTGTTCGTAGCTGTGTTATTCATAATAGGCAAAAAGTGGAAAAAACCCAAATGTCCATCCACTGATGACGAGATAAACAAACATTCCAGATAATGGAATGTTTTTCTGCAATGAAGAGACATGGAGCATTGACATGTGCTACAACATAGATGAACGTTGAAAACATGATGCTGGCCGGGCGTGGTGGCTCACGCCTGTAATCCCAGCACTTTGAGAGGCTGAGGTGGGCGGATCACGAGGTCAGGAGATCGAGATCATCCTGGCTAACATGGTGAAACCCCGTCTCTACTAAAAAAAATACAAAAAACTAGCCGGGCGAGGTGGCGGGTGCCTGTAGTCCCAGCTACTCGGGAGGCTGAGGCAGGAGAATGGCGTGAACCCGGGAGGCGGAGCTTGCAGTGAGCAGAGATCGTGCCACCGCACTCCAGCCCGGGCCACATAGCGAGACTCCATCTCAAAAAAAAAAAAAAGAAAACATGATGCTAAGTGAAAGAAACCAGCCACAAAAGACCACGTATTGTATGGTTCCATTTATGCAAAAAGTCAGAATAGGCAAATCCATAGAGACAGAAAATAGTTGTTGCCCAGGATTGGGGGGAAATGGGAGTGACTGCTCATGAGGGGTTTCTTTTAGGGGTGGCGAAAAAGTTCTAAAATGGGGGCAATCATTAGTATACTCTGGATATACTACAGTCAAGTTGTACACTTTAAAATAGGTAAATAACATGGTGTGTGAATTCTATCTCAATAGAGTTATTACCAAAAACAAAGCAAAACATGCCTGGTCCATTCCATTTTCTTTCTCCAGTAGAAGCCATACTGCTCATCCCTCTGCCCCACTGCTAGAGCTGCAAAATAGCCTCATCCTCTGAGCCTGCTTTCCACGGTCTCCCTGGAACCCAGTCCAGATTTGGAGGGGGCATGAGAGGAGCTGCACCCACCTTCTGCTTGGTAGTACACCTCGCCGGCAAAATGAGCAATGCCAAATCTTGCATCGTGGATGTTCTTGGGCTGTAGGAAGGCCTTGTTGTTGGCGTGGACACTGTTCAGTTTTTGCAGCATGGTGAGATCTGTCCCCTGGAAGAATGCAGACAGCCTATGGGCTGAGGCCCCAGAGTCCAGCCATGGGGAGGTCAGGCTCCAGGGCTTCCTCATGGAGGCAAAGCAATCTGGGCTCAGGATGATTGAGGGCCTCTGTATAGACGGGAAGCTAATGCCCAGGGGTCAGTGATTCGTTGCAGGGAGTGAGGGCTGAGCTGGGAGCAGTGCTGGGTCTGCCACCCTCCACGACCAGCTCTTCTGCTCCACTCTCTGAACTATTGTCTGAGGACCCCAGCCGTCAGAGAAGTGGGCCTTGGAGAGGAGGGTCTGTCTGGTTTGGCTGGGGCTCTTTTGCTTATTCCTGGCAGAGGTTTCAGTGACTCTCAGAACACGCGGCCCACCCGAGTGCAGTTTCCCGGCCTCCAAGAGGAGACCCACAGCAGAGCCTCCACCAGAAGGTCGGCAGAACACACACCTGTGGGAAACGGCTCTCCTCGTCCAGGAGGGAGATGACGCTCATGGGCTTGAGGGCCAGCAGGTCCAGGGTGGGCCGATTGTCGGTGTAGTGGATGTAGTCCCAGGAGATGTTCTCCGAGCGGTACTCCTCCTGCTCCATGGCGAACACGTGCTGCACAAAGAACTGCTGCAGGTGCTCGTTGGCGAAGTTGATGCAGAGTTGCTCGAAGCTGTGAAGGCAAGGTCACTGCCCAGGGGTGGAGCAGGGCCAGCTGAGTCCCCGCTGCAGCAGGCTGGAGCCATAGGATCACCAGCCATCTGCACACAGCCCCGTACAGATATGCCCACAGATGCACATCTCGTGTACACACGGATGCACATTCATTCCTGCACACCCTCTCTCCTCTGACTGCCTCCATCACCGTCACTTTTTCCACCCCACGGCAAAAAGAGAAACGAGGAGGCTCAGCATATCATCAAGTCCTCGCCTTCAGCTTCTCACAGCCGCCTGCTGGGTCCTCTGCCAGGCCTCCCCACCTGACACTGAAACAATTCTTGTGGTCTGAGTGCACACTAGCAGCCCCACCCATGAGCCTTGCTATGGAGATGAGCTTCTGGAGACCCAGCATTGACTGCCGGGCCCCCCTGCATCAACCAGGCATACGCCCTACTGCCTCTGTTCCCAGGTCCTCCAACCTGCACTTCCTCCTGCATTCCCTGCCTTGGGAAATGGCCCCTCCACCTACCACCCCCGGCTCAGGTCAGAAACCGAGGAGTTTCCGTCTCTGTCCCTCCTCTCCAGTTCCCGTCAGTTGCCAAAGTCTGGCCCATGCTATCTTCAACACCTGTCCCTCTCAGGGCCAGATGCCAGTGATCCGAATCACACTTGAGCTGGCATTGGGCTAAGTTCTGCCAGCCCTGCCTCTCCCACCTGACTGCAGTGAGCAGGCCCCTGCCCTGCACCCCCGGCTGGCCCTGGGAGGGCTGAGATCCCAGCGTGCTTGCATGTGGAATGGCTTGTGTCTTGACAATCCTGGCTGTCCAAGGGAGGCCTTCTAAATCACTCCCAGATCAGACCTCACTTGGAGACAGGCCTTGGGCAGGGGCCTGCAAGGTCAGGCTAGCCCCCCGGCTCCTCACACAGGGCCCAGGGGCCTCTGCTTCCTGGAGCCAGTGGCCCGGTCTCTGTCCCATCAAGCCCTTTCAATGAGCTGGCTCAGGTAAGCTAAATTGCAAAGCCAGTGTTGCCAGCCTGCTTATCCCAGTCTTCATGGGACTCCTCTTGCTGGTGATAGTACCGCTGAGCATCACCTGGCCTGGCCTGGCCTGGCTTTGTCGCCTGGTGCCCTCACCACCTTTGTCTATCTGATCCCCAGCCTTCATCACAGTCGCACCTGGCAGCTATCTTCTGACCTGCCTCCTGGTTACAGCTCTCCAGCTTCCAGTCTGGGGTGCCAGGACACTGGGACACCAGGTCAGAGGAGCCCTGCCTTGCCTTCCCCCACAAACTAAAAAGTCAGGAATGGTCCACAAATGCATCTAGCTTCCCCCACTGCCTAAGATGATAAGCCAGCCAGATGCAGATGAATCCACGTTACTGATTTCTGTTTCAACCCTGACCTCGTGTGGTAATCCACTCTGGCTCATGAGGAGAGCAGGTGGTCCAAGAGGGGTGACACATGCCGGGCGTCAGCCTGGCTCTCAGGGACAGCTTTTAGTTGTACGGCCTTCTCTAGATGGCAGGGCACAGCAGCCACCCCAGGCAGAGCACGCAGACCTGTTGGGACTTGCCAGGCCTGGGTGCCGGGTGATGGCTCCCCTCCAACTTGCCCCCTTCGAGAGGAACTGGCGGCCGGGCGCGCTGGCTCAAGCCTGTAATCCCAGCACTTTGGGAGGCCGAGACGGGCGGATCACGAGGTCAGGAGATCGAGACCATCCTGGCTAACACGGTGAAACCCCGTCTCTACTAAAAAAAAAAATACAAAAAACTAGCCGGGTGAGGTGGCGGCGCCTGTAGTCCCAGCTACTCGGGAGGCTGAGGCAGGAGAATGGCGTGAACCCGGGAGGCAGAGCTTGCAGTGAGCCGAGATCCAGCCACTGCACTCCAGCCCTGGCGACAGAGCGAGACTCCGTCTTAAAAAAAAAAAGAGGAACTGGCTTATCTTCCGTTTTCTGGAAGCAGTGGGGCTGGGATCTGAGATGTTCATACCTATTGTTCTCGAAATTTTCAAAGCCAAATATGTCCAGGAGGCCGATGGCCCTCCGCACATTTTTGGGGTCCTGGGCTGGTGGCGTGAAGATGGCGGCATTGATCTTCTTGACAATCCATAGGAAGAGGTGCCCATAGATGCCCTGGAGAGACACAGGGGTGGGAGGATCCTGGGCTTGGAGGCTCAGGAGGAGGTCAACTCCAAGTTCACCTGGAGAGGCCAAATGGCTTGGACCTACTGCAGATGTTGTCCCTCCTTCAAAGGCAGGAAACCCGGGCCCAAGAGGCTGAGGAGTCCATGGTCACCAGGCAGGTGACTGGCAGAGTGGGGCCCTCTGCTCCGTCCTGCCCTCCACCGGCACAGCAAGGAGCAGAGCCATGGTCAACAGATGGCCATGTGAGCCCCGCTGTCGCAGCTCTGTACCTTGACAAAGGCGTCCCTCCGGTCAGCAGCCTGGACGATGTTCAGGGGCCTGGTGACGAGCTCCCCTCGGATGAGGATGGTGTGCTTGGTCAGACAGTCCCGGAGCTCCTGGTGCTGCACCTGGGGAGGCAGGTGGGGGCTGTGTCGCACCCGTGGAGCAGGCCCTGGCCCAGCACTCTGACCCGCTTCTGCCAAGTCTTATTCCCTCTCATGATCAAGCACCTATGCCCACCTGAGGGTGGGCGGAGCCCGAGGCCAGGGCCAGGGCCCTGGGAGCTGTTAGGGAAGGATTCTCCAGCTCGGTGGGCCAAGCCCTTAGTGGGTCTCCCGGGGGCTGAGAAAGGGGCTGGCTCCCCCAGGCTGGCCTCGGAAAACCAAGGTGAGGGAGGACTCTGAGGCCAGACCTCAGGCATGTCCCTGCTGAAATCAGTCCCGCCTGAAGGCTGAGAGTCTAAAGGAGCAAGTGAGTGTGCCGGGCCAGCCCTCCACTGGAGCTGACAAAACCCAGAGTTTCTGAGTGCCCTTGAACCAAAAGAAGAATGTTAATAGCGAAATGTGCCTAATGGGATTGCTTGCTTTATGTATTTATTTCTTGCTCCTGATTCTATTCATTTTCCACCAGAACTGACATGGGGTGCTGCCATGTCCCCATTGCAGAGGTAGCCCCTCACTCAGGGCCTGCTGCCCTTCCTTTAAGCCGAGGCTGCATTTGGCCTGGGAAACAACCAGGAAGGCTAAACAGATGGACCCCGAACTCACATTCCACTCTCCCAGAATAGCGCAAGCCCGGGAGAAGCCCTGCGGGGTGAGGGCCCAGGGCAGGGCTGGTCTGATGGGTAGGTTGGGGTCCAAGTGGGGAGCCTAGGGACTGGACAGGGCGGAGGGCGAGGACGCTGAGACAGGGCCATCAACAAGCAGAAGGGGATGTGGGGAAAGGGAGGGAACATTCGTTAAAGCCAAACTGGCCATTCCGCTGCTCTGTTTGGCACTGCCGCACTCTGCGCCCGCCCTCAGGCACCTGTAGCATACAGAAGGGAGGGGTTTTTGGGAGAGGGGTGGGGGCCTCTCTCATGGTAGGGTTATGAGAATCAGGTGTCAGGGGTCTGTCTGCCTAGACCTCTAGGGCCCCCCACCAAAATGGAAGCTGTGGACACAGCAGCCCTACCTCTAGTAACTTCATCACAGTGGGAAAGGCAGGTGTCTCCATCACATCTGAGGCATCCAGGTTCTCGAAGACCGAAGCTAGAGAGAGAATCAGGAATCCTGAGTGGGAAAGCAGCCTAGAGCGATGGGAGCCAGGTCCCAACAGGCCCGGGCCCACGGTAGCCCCAGATCCACTCAGGAGAACAGCTGCCCCGGTGTGAGAGCCACAGCCTCTCCCAGGGTCCTCTCTTTTAGGGAGCCAACGGCCCCATGACCACGGGTCATTCACACCTTAGCTGTTGGTGAACCTGGCAGACCACTTCCTCTTGAGGGGACCAAGGCCCTGGGTCGAAGGGAAGTTTGAAGAAAGGTGGGCCTATTTGGAGGGAGAAGTCTGACTTGGGAAACATGGCTGACACTGGCGCTGGAGAGATGGGCCATCAGGCCCCTCAATCCATGCTGCTGGGTATAGAAACCCGAACATTTCATCACTCATTCAGTCACAGGAAGCAAAACACTAATGGAGCTCCAGCTGTAAGCCAGGCCCCGCTCTACTGCAACCATCTCCTGACTGGCCTCCCAGCTTCTGGTTCCTCCTCTTCAACCATTTCCAGCTTAGGACACGCCAGGCTGGTGGGTGATGGGACCTTTGGGTCTCTTTGTTTTTGCTTTTTTTCTTTTTTAAACTGAAAAAAATTGTGACATAAAATACACAGATAAAGAAGTGCATAAAACACAAAGCTGTGTTGTAAAGAATAAAGTCTGCACCATGGAACCACCGCTAAAGCCAAGTCTAGGCTCTGCCAGCACCCACAGCCCTCCGAGGTCCTCGCAGCCTGAGACTGTGTCCCTCTCCTCTGGAGGTAAGCACCCTCCCAACTTCAAACTTCCTAGCTTTTTATTTATCTTTTTATTCCCTACATAGAGTCCCTAAACAGCGTTTAATGTGCCTGCTTTTAAATGTTATGTTAGTGGGCCAGTTGTGGTGGCTCATACCTGTAATCCCAGCACTCTGGGAGGCCAAGGCAGGAGGATCACCTGAGGTCGGGAGTTCGAGACCAGCCTGACCAATGTGGTGAAACCCCATCTCTACTAAAAATACAAAAATTAGCCAGGCTGTGGTGACGGGCCCCTGTAAATCCTAGATACTCAGGAGGCTGAGTTGAGAGAATCGCTTGAACCCGGGAGTAAGAGGTTGCAGTGAGCTGAGATCCCACCACTGCACTCCAGCCTGGACAACAAAGCAAGACCCTGTCTCAAAAACAAACAAACAAACGTTATGTTAGTGGATCTGTCTGCGTTCTCTTGTGCCTGCTTCACTTCCTCAGTGTCGTGTTTCTGATGCTGTCCCAGGCTCCGGTGCCCACCTCTGGTTAGCACCCACCTTTCCCTGGCTGAAGTGTGCAGTCTGGCTGATAGACGACAGATCAGCCCAGCTGTGGCTCGCCTGGAGCCAGTGTTCTCACATGGCGTGAGATGGTGGCCCAAAGCTCTTGTCTTCTATACGGACACCCCATTGCTCCAGAACAGATTCTAGAAAAGTCTTTCCCTTCCCATTGCTTTGTGAATGATCTCTCCTGAATTCTAGAACCAGCCCTAATCTCTTCAAATATTGCCTCTGCCCCTTTTTCTCTCCTTTCCTTTAGGACTCCGATGAAAGGTGTGCTCCCTTTGCCCACAGCGTCCTCCCAGTCTCCACTTTCTCTCTGACATTTCCCACCTTTGCTCTCTCCATGCCGTACTCACAGTTTCTCCTGACTTTCCGTCCAGCTCACACATTTCCTCTCCTAGACAGGCACGGAGTCCTTTAAACCATCCATTGGGTTCTTCATTTTGGTTATCGTATTTTTTTATTTTAGAACGGAATTTCTATGTGGTTCGTTTATACATCTGTAATGTCTTCAAAGTTTCCCATTCGCTGTCTAAATTTTCAAGCTTGGCTGCTTCTTTTCTTGAGCAGAGTAAGCAGAACTTCTCTAGTCTGTGTCTAATAATTCCAACTTTGAAATCTTTGTGGATCGATTTCTACTGTTTATTATTTCTGCCGGTTCTTGTTCATAGTATTTCATTTCCTTGTTCCTATCTCTTCCTGGCTTCATGCTGGATGTTGTGTTTGAAAACCTACCTGCAGGAATCATTTGTAATCTAACTTGCTGGTGTTTTCTTTCAGCGAGGACTGTCAGTAACTTCCGTTAGGTGCTTGGGGGTGTTCACGGGTCAGGACACCGTAATCCCCAGACCGCCCCAAGCTCACAACCTGTTTTGCAAGTTCATGCATGGATTTGTTTACTCTGGCTTACCTGAACCTTAAGGGGGAAGCCCTTTGGGGTCCCAGCTAAAAGTGGGGGATGATTGGCCACAGTCTCCACCTGTGGAGAACCTTAAGCTTTGACATTTTCCCCTTCACCTCACGAGGCCTGCAAAATCACAGCTGAATTTTTTAGATGTATTTTTCCAGGCCTTGGTGGGACCACAGGACCCTTCCTGTGAGAACGCCTAGAGATGCCTTCTTGCTCCTGTCCCCTGCCCCCTCCCTTCCCAAGGGTGTGGTTGGGGCAGACCCGGCATTACCCATGAACCCCACGTTCCCCAGGTGGAGAATGGCAGCCAGCAGCTTGCTGAGGTCCCAGCTCTCAGAGTCAGAGAAATGGAGGATCTTCATGGCCGAGCGGATGTGGGCATAGTCCTTGGCGTCGTTGAGCCCCTCACAGGAAGTGCAGTTCCCCTGCGGGACAGGGAGCCTCAGCTAATGGGGCCACCCCCTGCCCCACCACCTCCATCCTGGGGCCAGCAAGGCTGAGACACTGCCCTTCACAGGCACTGGGTGGACCGGGCAGGGTCCATGCTCAGAAACCACATACAATTCTTTTCAGAGGGAGAATCATGACACAGTAGCCACAGCATGATCGGGCCTTGCAGCCAGCACCAGCATCTGGCCACGGTGTGACCTTGGCCAACTCACACTTCTTCTCCGATCCTCTATTTGTCGTTCGTCCCTACTCGAGCCTGCCTTGTCTCTCTGGGGCACACTGTGGGTTTGTTCCTTTAAGAAATGCTTTCCAAGGCTCGCCATGGGCCAGGCCCTGTGCTGGGCATCCAGGGGGGCAGGCAGGGAGCCAGGGACCGTGCCATGGCCATTTGCCTGGTATAGGCGCCCAGACCACAGGGGCTGGGGCCAGCCCTATCAAGAGGTGGAGAAAGGCTTCCTGGAGGAGGTGCAAAGCTGGCCCCGCTGTCTCTGAGGACAGAGGACAGTTTAGGTAGAGGATGATGGGAGCAAGGCCACGAGGTGGGGAGGTAGGGACAGGGCTGCGGGGAGGCTGGGGTGGGTGTTGAGAAGGGAGAGGTCGGCAGAGGGGCAGATCCTGGAGGGACTTGGAAACCACGCCGAGGAGTTTGGACTTCTACCCTACAGGTCACAGGGGTCACTGCAGCAGTGCCATCCAAAGCATGACACTACAGGGCAAACCTTCCTACAGGAAGAGTGCCTTGGCTGCAGGGTGGATGACAGATTAGAGGTCAAGACTGGTAAGGGGGGCCCATGAAGTCCAGGCAAGGGCTGGTGGCTGGTGAAGGCATTGGAGCAGTGGATCCAGGGGAGAGGGTTGCATGGGAGAGATCCCAGAGGCAGAATGCTCTGGGTCCACTCCATGGTCAATAAACCAGGAGGTGCAGTTCCCCTGACAGCCAGGGCACCTAAGCTAATGAGCGATGGCTGT
This sequence comes from Macaca fascicularis, assembly GCF_037993035.2. Classification (NCBI taxonomy): domain Eukaryota; kingdom Metazoa; phylum Chordata; class Mammalia; order Primates; family Cercopithecidae; genus Macaca; species Macaca fascicularis. Next base: position 3,961,470 of record NC_088386.1, read on the forward strand.
GGTGCTGCCCTGTCCTAGGTGGCAGGTGCAGCTGGGAGCACAGAAAGGGCTTTGCTTTCCTGGGGCTCGGGGCTTGCGTTTAGGGGGCCTGCAAGGACAGACCATTGGAGTGAAATCAGGAACAGGAGGCGTGTGGGCAACTCCCTGTGTGTGGCCCACTGGGCACCGGGAGCCTGTCATCTAGTGGGGACCAAAGGAAGATGAGGTCCAGCCTGGGGCATGGGGTACATGTGATGGGAAGCGGGAGGCACGTGGACAAGGTGATTCCCAGCACAGAGGGGCTGGCGAGGAGAGGGAAAGGGAACCAGCCCTGCCTCAGGGGCCTGGCCAGCATTGGGCTTCTCTGCAGCTGTCACGGAGGGTGAAGCGGCACCAGCTCTTTTTCCTCCCTTCCATTGGCTACTGGAGGCGGCAGGTGGGCGGCTCACCATGGTCAGGTAGTGGTACTCGGAGGGCGTGCCCAGGCTCAGCAGCTGCTTGTCTTCGGCACTCATCCCCATGAGCATGTAGTAGAAGATGTGGTAGTTCCGCTCCTCAGGGGCCTGGGAGGGAGAGAAGGCGTTCCAGACAGATCCGTGGGCCATTCCCCTGAGGCCTCAGGGCCTCAGACTGCCTCTGTCCAGCCCAGCCCTGGCCTCCGCTCCAAGTCTCTCAGCCAGGAGCAGCTCTGGCACTGACCCAGGGCCAGCCTGGCTTGGTTGCTGTCCCTATCCTGGGCCTCCGCAGCTGTCTCATCCCTGCCCTGAGAACTCCTGTCAGGCATTTCCCTGCATCTTGACTGCTCCTCGAAGCCCTGACACTGCTGTGTCCAAAGTCCCCAGGCCAGGAGTGATGGCACAGAGTCAGGGCTCTCTTCACAGGTACTTAGTGGCCCACGAGAGATCTGACAGCCACAGGGCTCCCTAGGCCTTCGGCATTTTTAAAACTTTTTCCGAGAGAAAGTCTTGCCCTGTTACCCAAGCTAGAGTGCAGTGGTGCAATCTCGGCTCACTGCAGCCTCGAAGTCCTGGATTCAAGCCATCCTCCCACCTCAGCCTACCAAGTAGCTAAGATCACAGGCACACACCACCACGCCCAGCTAAGTTTTGTATTTTTTGTAGGGATGGGGTTTTGCCATGTTGCCTAGGGTGCCTTTCGTATTTTTTGAAACACTATTTATAAATGCATTCTCATAAAAATCGAACAATCTGAAGCATATACAGTAGTGTTAAAAGATGAGAGTTTCAGTTGGGCTGTAATCCCAGCAGTTTTGGGAGGCCGAGGCGGGAGGATTACTTCAGCTCAGGAGTTTGAGAGCAGCCTGGGCAATATAGTGAGGCTTCATCTCTGCAAAAAATAAGAAAATTAGCTGGACGTGGTGGTGAACACCTCTAGTCTCAGCTGCTCAAAAGGCTGAGGTGGGAGGATCACATGAGCCCAGGAGACAGAGGCGGGGGTGAGCTGAGATTGCACCCCTGCACTCCAACCTGCGTGACAGAGTGAGACCCTGTCTCAAAAAACAAAAAGATGAGAGCTCCTTTCCACCCTGCCTTTCCCTTCCTTAAATCCCCTCCTCCCCGCCCCAGAACCTATACATTTTTTAAAAAACATTTACTTATAGCATATCTATAAATAGTTGTCTTTTCTTTCTTTCTTTCTTTCTTTTTTACACAAAACATATTTATGGTTCTGCAACTTCCTTTTTTTTCACCTAAACATATCTCTTGGTGATCCTTCACATCAACACGGACAGACTTCCTCCTCTGTAGCATAGATATGCCATAATTTTTAAATCTCCCTCTTTTCTTGGGCAGGGCTTGTTTCTCACCTGCCTTAGAAATTTCCTGCCCATTTTGGGGTACCATTTTGGGTGACAAGTTCTATGAATTCAGCAACCACTGTATCAAGAGGTAGGAGATTCTGGACAGGGCAGAGAGACTCCGCCATGTGCTGGCTCTGTGGCCCTGGACAAGGGACCTAACTTATCTGGACTCAGTTTTCTCATCTGTACAACAGGGATAAAGAGTCCTACCTCTCATGATTGTGAAGGTCAAATGAGATAAAACAGGAAAAGTATAGCACCAGGTTGGGGAGGTCACTAAATGTGACCTTCTTTCTCAGCTTGCCACAGTGCCGAGGCATGTGTCCCTCTCACACAGCCACAGCCCCTCTGTTGGTGGCGTTCTCCCCTCTGGACCCCTTCTGTGTGTGTGTGCTCATTTGCACACATGCATGTGTTAGGGGTTATGCCATCACACGAGAGCACCGCCCCCCCACACACACAGGTGCATTAATTCTTCTGTTGTGGGTGCCACGTGTTGGGATCCCTACCATCGGGACTGGCTCCATGATCACCCAGTGTAAAAGGGAACCATAGGCCCTCTTGCTAAAAAGCTAGTAACAATTTCAAGGTGGCAATAGCAGAGCCTGAAACCAAGCAAGGGGCCCCCTGAGCACAGGGCCTGATGTGACAACACAGGACATGTGCCTCTGTACTTCCTGGCCATGTGGCATTTAGGATACTGTCATCTGTGTATTTCTGCCATGGCCCCTAACACACCTGAAGATACAGCCCACCTAACTAGCCTAGTCTCAGAATTAATTCTAGTAGAGATGAGGAATGGTAGGCACCAAAGAAAGAAGAAATTTATATGAATGGAAAATTCAAAACGGAGAAAATTCTTTTTTTTTTTTTTGAGACAGAGTCTCGCTCTGTTGCCCCGGCGGGAGTGCAGTGGTGCAATCTCAGCTCACTGTGACTTTTACCTCCTAGGCTCAAGCACTTCTCATGGCTCAGCCTCCCGAGTAGCTGGGACTGACTACAGGTGTGTGCCACTGCCTACCTAATTTTTTTTTTTCGTATTTTTTTGTAGAGACAGGGTTTTGCCACGTTGGCCAGGCTGATCTCGAACTCCTGGCCTCAAGTAATCCACCTGCCTTGGCCTACCATAAGTGCTGGGATTAGAGGCATGTGCCACTGAGCCCCGCTCAAAATGGAAAAATTTCTATCATTTGCTGTCCTGGAATACTGGGGAAGAGCCCTCATTATCCAGTGAGGCCTGTGGGTTCTGGGAGGGCCCCTGGGGAACAGGGGAGGAGAGGTGAGAGAGCTGAAAGGGGGCCCCTCTTGGAAACCTCCCCCATTCCCTCAACTCCCAACCTGGGCGGGTGGAGGCCTCACCTGCCGGCAGACCCGGGACTTCTCCAGGAGAAACTGCTCGATGCGTGCGCCCTCGATCACCCCGCTGGGGTTAAAATAGATGTCAATGTACTTCCCAAAGCGGCTTGAGTTGTCGTTGCGGATTGTCTTGGCGTTTCCAAAGGCTGAAGGTAAGCAGGCGATGGCCATGATGAGAGCAGAGAGGAGAAAATGTAATATGAGTGAGATCATCTAAGAGGGCTGCTCAGAGGAGGTGGCCAAGCTCGAATTGAAGAATGTGCACAGCTGCGCCAGACAGTGATGGCAGCCAAGGGCCCGCTAAGAGGAAGACAAAAACCTTGGGGAAAACCTCAGAGGTCAGAAAGCATGAAGTGCACTTGCAGACACAGAAGTCTTGTCAGAGTGTGGGATACAGGAGGAAAGCAGTGAAAGGTAGACAGAACTAGTTAGTAGGTAGGGCCAGGTGGCACAGAGCCTTAAATGCTAGTCTCAGAAGCTGGGCAATCATTCTGCTGTGATAAGGGAAGCAGTAAGCTTCTGAGAGTGTGGAAGCAGATTCGCAGCTTAGAAAGATGGCTCAGGCTGCAGGGCTGAGGCTGATATGGAGAGGCCAAGCTGGCATGGGGACTGGCAACAGCGTGTCAAGGCCAGGACACACGGAGGCAGTCAGATCAGGAGGCAGCACGTCCCAAAGTGTTTTTGTAAAGCTGTTTCTGCAAGCTCTTCTGATGCGATCCACAGTAAGAAAGATATTTTGCATTACATCCTAGTATATACACATGTCCACCTGCACACACATAGTTAGAACAAAATACTCAGTACTAGTTCTTACAAAGAGTGATGTGCTGGGGTGTTCTATTCTATGATATTTGATTTGTTCTAGAACTGATTTTATGGCCCCTTAATGGTTAGGATGCAGTTTCAGAATACCAGTATCCGGCGTAGTCCCATGAAACAGAGGAAGACGGTTCCTTGGGGAAGTAGGTTTAAGAAACACAGCACCCTGTCTCTCTTTCTCAAGGAATCTCAATGCACGGCAGAGCCTCTGAGAAGTGCCACAGGTATGAAACCTATTTAGCTTATTGAGCCCAGTGTGGCCATCATGGGGGTGATTGGTTGGGTGTCTCTTCAAGAAAGAATCTGATGCAGGCAGTTTTTTTCTTTTTTTGTACTAACTGACAGGCCGATCTTAAAATGTACTATATATGGAAAGGTAAATGATCTAGAATAGCCAAGTTTGAAGAAGAAGAACAAAATTGGAGGGCACATGCTCTCTGCTTGCACTGCTTCCCATAAGGCTACAGAAATCAAGACACTGTAGCACTGGTGAAAAGATAGACAGAGAGAGGAATTGAAGATAATAGAGAATCCAGGAGCAGTCCCTTACACGGATGGTCAATTGATTTTAGACAGGGGTGCAAAGGTAAGTCGATAGAGAAAAAATAGTCTTTTTGACAAATAAGACTGGAACAATAGAGTATCTACATGCAAAACCAAAAAAAAAAAAAAAGAGAAAGAGAAAAAGAAAGGAAGGAAGGAGAAAAGAAGGTGAGAAAGAAAGAAGGAAGGAAAGACGGAAAAGTCTTTTTCTCTTTTATCTTTTGAGACAGTCTCACTCTGTCGCCCAGGCTGGAGTGCAGTGGTGCGATCTCAGCTCCCTGCAAACTTTGCCTCCTGGGTTCAAGCGATTCTCCTGCCGCAGCCTCCCGAGTAGCTGGGATTACAGGCGCACGCCACCATGCTCAGCTAATTTTTGTATTTTTAGTAGAGACGGGGTTTCCCCATGTTGGCCAGGCTTGTCTTGAACTCCTGACCTCAAGCGATCTGACTGCCTCAGCTTCCCAAAGTTCTGGGATTACTGGCGTAAGCCATCACGCCCAGCCAAAAGTCTTTTTTTCTGTGCTGTGTACCTTGCACCATAGAAAAATATCAGATCACAAATGTAAACCATAAACTGGATCATCAACCTAAATATAAGATCTAAAACTACAAAACACATAGGAAAAACATAGGAGAAAATCTCTGGGTTAGGCAAAGATTTCTTAGATACAACACAAAAAAACATGACCCATAGGAGAAAAAAAAGGACAAATTGAACTTTAAAAATTTAAAACTTCTGCCCTGCAAAAGACACTGTCTAGAGAATGAAAAGACTGGCCACAAACTCGGACACAATATAACACCTGTCTTAGAAAGGACTTGTATCCAGAACACATACAAAACTCTTAAAACTCACTAGTGGCCAGGCACGGTGGCTCACGCCTGTAATCCCAACACTTTGGGAGGCCGAGGTGGGCAGATCACCTGAGGTCAGGAGTTCAAGACCAGCCTGACTAACATGGAGAAACCCCGTCTCTGCTAAAAATACAAAATTAGCCGGGCGTGGTGGCGCATGCCTATAATTCCAGCTACTCGGGAGGCTGAGGCAGGAGAATTGCTTGAACCCGGCAGGTGGAGGTTGCAGTGAGCCGAGATCATGCTATTGTGTTCCAGCCTGGGCAACAAGAGCAAAACTCCATCTCAAATAAACAAAAAACAAGCAAAAATAACTCATTAGTAAGGAAATAGACCAATTAAAGAATATGAAAGAATAGGCAAAAGATTTGAACCAACACTTCACCCGAGCAGATATACAGAGGGGAGGTAAGCATGCGGACAGACGCTAACATCCTTCGTCGTCAGGGCCATGGGAGTTACAAGCGTGCTCCACACATGTCAGAGGGCAGACCATGTCCTTCACCGTGCCAGGTGCTGGTGGGGGTCACAGGACAACCAGAATGTTCCTGCTCTGCTGGTGAGAGAGCAAAATGCTGCGACCACTTTGGAAAACATTTCGGAAGTTTCTGACAAAGTAAAATGGCTCACTTGCCTTTTGAGCCAACAATTTCACTCCTGCATATTTATCCAAGGGAAAGACCTATGTGCACCCAAAAACCTGTATGTGCATGTTTATAGAGGTTTTCCTCCTAGTGGCTAAAAACGATAAACAACCCAGATGTCCTAAACGGGTGGAGAAGCTGTGGTACCTCCACACAATGGAATTCTACTCAGCATTAAAAAGGAATGAATCGCTGATGCAGGCAGCAACAAGGAAGAATCCCAAATAGCCAAGGTAACCAGACACAAAAAGCTACAAACCCTGTGATTTTACTTCTACGACATTCTGGAAAAGACAAAACTGTGAAGGGAGGCAGGGGAAAGACAAATCCGCAGTTGCCAGGGGAGGGGTCCGGGTGACTATGAAGGGGCATGAGGGAAGATCTGGGGGGTGATGGGAACATTCTACTTCCTGATGATGATGGGAGCCATAGGCCTGTATGCGTTTGTCAAAACTCACGAAACTGTACGTGAAAAAGGTGAATATTTACTATATGTAAAGCAAACTTCAATTATAAAGAAACGAGAGAGACAGCAGCCGATAGCCTTGGGGCCGAGGCCATAGGCTTCCGGGCAGCCCTAACAAGACTGAGGCCGGGTCACCGGGGAGAAGGCAGGAGGCTTCTAAGGAGGAGTTTGCTCCAGAGCCCCCTGCTGGGTTGGCCGAGACTTAGATCTGCATCACAGCATGAGCCACTCCTGACCCAAGCTGCTTCCTCTCCTTTTCCCGTTCCTAAGGGTCTGAGCAGCATCCAAGTTTGAAGACTCATCCTGCCCACTCCTGCTTCCTCCCACCTTGTCTTCTGCAGGTTTACCCCTCGATAAACCTGTTGCAGTCCTCACCCTGGCCCAGCAACTGCTTTCCAGTTCAGTTCCAGCAACCGAACCCACACATCTAGCATTTCCCAAATTGACTTGATCTTGGATCCCTTTTTAAAAAGAATACTCCTTACGATCCCGTGGAAAACACACCTATTGAAAGTTTATTAAGTCCTCAGTCTTTCCCCTTTGTGCCGCCTGGCCCCCCTATCCCTACCATGCACCCCACCCTTGTGTTTTGTGTCCCAAGGGTCTGGAGGAGTTGCTGAAGGTTTGTGGTCCCACCTGGAAGGAAGGCTCTAGTGGGGCTGGGGGAGAAGGGCAGGTCCCAGAGCGATGCTTACCCTCCAGGATAGGGTTGGCTTCCAGGACCTGCTGCTCAATCCACGAATGCTGGCCACTGACGGTGGCCATGAACTGCAGGATGAGCTTGGTGGTCTCCGTCTTGCCAGCCCCAGACTCGCCACTGCAAAAAGGGTGTGCAGGGACATGAGACCACACAACAACTATTTTTTTCAACACCTCTGAACTCTCCTACAAACCCCAGTCCTGCTTTCTCTAGCCAGTCTGACAAGGATGGCCTCTCCCCTGCAGATATCCCACTGCATTGAAGCCCTGAAGTCCCCTGTGGGTCTCAGGCTGCCTGTGTTGTACACGCTATTGTGTTTGTCTTTTCTTCTCTGCTCGGCTGCAAGCTCCTTGGCACACTCGGATCTGATTCATTGCAGGGTCAGCACCACAGTGCCCAGGACATACAGAAGGCTGAGTGAGATGACTCAATGTCTTCCTAATGAAAGCATGGCCCACAGGCCAGCAGCAGGCTCAGAATGCAGATGCCCAGGTCACACAGGCTCTGTTGATCAGAATCTGCATTTTCACAGGATCCCCAGAGGATTCCTACACTTTAGAATTTGCATAGCAGACTCCCACAGTCCCATTATCCAGCTTCAACTCCTGGCCAATTTTGTTTCCCCTCCTGTACTATTTTAAAGCAAATCCCAGATATTGCTTCATCTGAAAATATTACCTTTTTTTTTTTTTTTTTTTTTGAGATGGAGTCTCACTCTGTCTCCCAGGCTGGAGTGCAGTGGCATGATTTAGGCTCACTGCAACCTCTACCTCTTGGGTTCAAGTGATTCTCATGCCTTAGCCTCCCAAGTAGCTAGGATTACTGGTGCCTGCCACCACACCCAGGTAATTTTTATATTTTTAGTAGAGATAAGGTTTCACCGTCTTTACCAGGCTGGTCTGAAACTCCTGACCTCAGCTGATCTGCCCGCTTCAGCCTCCCAAAGTGCTAGGATTACAGGCATAAGCCACCATGCTTGGCCTGAAAATATTGTCTTTTTTTTTTTTTCTTTATTTGAGTCGGAGTCTGGCTGTTGTTGGCCTGGGCTGGAGTGCAATGGCACCATCTCAGCTAACTGCAACCTCTGCCCCCTCCAGTTCCAGCAATTCTCCTGCCTCAGCCTCCCAAGTAGCTGAGATTACAGGCGCTGGCCACCACACCCAGCTAATTTTTATATTTTTAGTAGAGATGGGGTTTCACCATGTTGGCCAGGCTGGTCTTGAACTCCCGACCTCAGGTGATCCACCTGCCTCGGCCTCCCAAAGTGCCGGGATTACAGGCGTGAGCCACCGCACCCAGTCAAAATATTACCTTTTTTGCAAAGTTATGATCAAAATACCCACAATCACTATGCCAGCAAAGCAGAGTGAGATCAACAAACCTCCAGTGATAGCTGTGGACTCCCCTGAGCGCCTGTCAAGCGCCAGGCGTGTTTATAAACACAAGCTCATCAAATAACCTGCCATTGTAGAGACGCGGCTTAAGGGGACTTGCCCACAGCCCTGGGGGAGGAAAGGGCAGGAGGAGAATGCAATTTGACTCAAAGTGACAAGTGACGTTCTGCTCACTACAAAGAACCAAACCTCAGGCAGCTCTTTCCTCTCCTTGCTCACACTCGGCCAGCCCCGCCAGCCTCCAGGGGGCGCCACCCTGTCAGCTCCCGGCCAGCCAGCCCGCGGCCCAGCTCTGCCCAGAGGCTTCTCGCCCTGCCTCCGGGGGCAGGTTGGGAGATCCAGCTCTCTCCCAGGGCACCTGTCTGCTGTCTTCTCCAGAGCCCTGGGTTTGAATTCCCCACTTCAGCGCTGTGTGCCGCTGGAACAGGATCTCAGCCCCTCTGACTGTAGGTCTCTCCAGCAGTAACATGGGGCCGTATCAGGGGAATGAGAGCATCTCCTTCAGAGGGTTGCTGAGGACATGAAATGTGATCACCTGTGCCTTAGGACTTCATTCTGGTCTCTGTTCAGCATCCCGCCTCAGAGAGGCCGTGCCTGGCCTGCCCCCTACCTAACGCAGAGGCTGACATCACCCTTTCCTCTCCCCTGCCGTGTTTTACTTCAAAGCTGTTAGGACCTGCATAAAAATGCACTTATTTGTTGCCTGTCTGTCTCTGCTTCTAGAATGTAAGCTCCCTGAAGAAGGGATTCTGGTCCCTTTTGTTAGCTGCCACCTCCCCATGTTGGGACAGTGGGTGGCACACAGTTGGGGCATGACAAAACCTCAAATGATTGAATGAAGGAAGGAATGAATGAGTGACTCTACTGGAGCACCAAGCAAGGTGCCTGGGAGCCAAATTCCCACTCCACCTCCTGTTCCCTTGAACACTCCTCCTCCCGACACCAGGAGGGTCTGTGGTCACTGGTAGAGAGGCCAGGCCAGGCAGGGAGTCTCTGAAGCAGCCAGGACCTGGACTGGAGGGGACACTTTCCTTCTGGTCCCCTGGTGACCTGAGAGCTGCCCCCTGGAACTGCTGCTCCTCTGTCCTCACCTGGGGCCTGCCTTGAGATTTTTTTTGCGTGGGTCCTCAGCTGTTGAACTCCTGCATCTTCAAGTGCCTAACCTGGGTCCCGTACCTTTTTCTTTTTTTATTTTTACAGAGATAGGGTCTCGCTACATTGTCCAGGCTGGTCTCAAATTCCCAGCCTCAAGGAATCCTCCTGCTTTGACCTCCCAAGTCACTGGGATTATAGGCATGAGCTACCATGCCCGACCCCTGAGGCCCATTTCTAAAGGAACCCAGCCCAACTTCCTTCCTTGACTCAGTAAACCGTTATTAGAGGCTGGGCAGTCCAGTCCCTGGTGACACGATGAAAGCCTAGGTTCTGAAGGAAGGAAGCTTTGGAGGAACTGCTCGGGGTGCAGGGTAGCTGGGGCCGTTGTGTGCTGTGGAGAAGGGTGTGTGCCATGGAGTAGGGAGAGCTCCTGCCTTGCCCAACTTGGCAGGCGTGCTGTGGGGAGCAGTTCAGGGAGATGCCTGGAGGCGGTGCCTGACCCCTCTGCCTCACCTGATGATGCAGCACTGGTCCCTCTTGTTCCTCTTCATGTTGAAGTAGCAGTTGTTGGCGATGGCAAAGACATGCGGCGGCAGCTCGCCCATGTGGCGGCTGTAGTAGAGCTGTACCTGCTCCAGGGTGTAGAGCGGCAGCACCTGGAACGGGTTCACGGCCACCAGGATGGAGCCTGTGTACGTCTGGGAAGGGAGCAGGTGGTCAGTGCCCTCTGCCCCTGGCAGAGATACTCAGCCTTGGCCCTGCCCCCAGGGAGTTATCAGGGCTGCTGACTTTGGTGTGGAAGTAGAGTCTGATTCTGGGCCAGGGAGATAAGACATTCGGCTGTGCAGGTCCTTCCTATGGGAAGACGAGATGTCCACCAGGAAGGTGAGCTCCCGGGGGACATATTTCCAGGAAGATCAAATGTTCACTGTACCTTGCCTGGTACTTAGAAGGGGCTCGATAAAAATGGACTAAGTATGAAATGGGTTTTCACGTGCATCCCGCAGGGGCTTTCATATAGGCTGGTCAACAAGTGGCCCTCACAGACCCCAACCACAAATTCTGTGTGCTCCTGGGACCTCCGCCCTGGATCAGCTGCCCATCTGGAGCCCCCACCCGGCCCCACTGCCCCTCAGTGGGTGGGGCAGGCAGAGTCTGCACAATACGCCACATGACCATGGCACCCTGGTTTTCACTTTAGGAAAGGAGAGGACGTGCCCTCTGGCTTCAGGCTGTGCCACCAGATGAGGAGTGCAGGCACAAGCCCTTTGGAAGCACAAGCTGCCTTCCTCTGAACAGCCCAGAAGGGCCGGTCAGAACCAAGCCAGCCACCCTCCAACCAGAGAGGCCCCGGCAGGCAGTGGCTTCTGCAGGCCACACATACTTAGGCCGAGCTGGTGTCAGTTTGGAAATACCACCTCCCCTGGAAAAATCTGCATTGGAACCAGGATGAGAGCTTCAGGCTGGGGTGAACCTCCATCCAGGCCAGGTTTGCGGGGAGGGCCCACATCCACCCCCATGGCCCCCTCGTCTGGTGAATCAGGATCTTGGGATCCTGGCTGTCATGGGACTCACTCTTGGGAGGCCAGGAGCTCTCTGTCTGGTGACCCTGTCTCTACAACATGCTTGGGATGGAGAGGGCAGAGGACAATGGCCACCTGATGGCCATCTGCAGCCCTCACTGAGCACGGACTGTGCCAGGCACTGTGCTGTCACTCTATGCAGCGGCTTCCTCCCCTCCAGGGTGGGATCGCCCTGTTTGGGACTGGGCAGCAGAGATTGGGAAAAGTTAGGCACCTCGCCCACCTCCCCCAGTGAGGGCATGGGGGGGCAGTGCCCCCGTGCATCATTTTCTTCTCCCTGTCCAGGAGGTCGGCACCTGTGAGGGGCTCCCCTGTGGACACAGGGCTGGGGAGACTCACGTAGATCTTGTGCTGCTGGTAGCGGATCAGGAGGTTGTGCACCATGCCCGCCTCGTTCAGGTCGCCCAAGCGGATCATGTCGTCCACGCCCTGGACTGAGCTGGGGTGCATGGGGCTAAGGACACCAAAGTCCTCTGCTCGGATCCAGTGTTCCTGGAACAACGGGTGCAGACTCCCCTGAGGCGTGGCCTCCATCCCCGTGGCCAGCCTGCCACACCCTCCCCTCCAAGTTCTCAGCAGCAAAGTGGCCTTCGGGGTCACAGATCAGCTGACCTGGGGCGGTGGCCAGCCTCCGGCCAGGGTCAGTCTATGACAAGGCTCAAGGGACTCCTGTGGCAGAATCAGGTCCATCTATGACTGGATCAGCATGGGTCTAGGGCCCAGGGTTAAGGTGTAGCTGGAGCTAGGGCTGAATTTCAGACCAGGGACAAAGGAGCTTGTAGCCAGAAGTTAGATTTAGGGTCAGGTTGCAGCTGGGAGCCTTGCAGGTTGTTAGAATAAGAGTGTGCAAGTGAAAGGTTTTTTTTTTTTTTTTTTTTTAAAAACTACAGTGTTACACAAATAGAAGATATTGTTATTATTTTACTGACTTCCATCATCCGGATCTCACAGGTCACAGCCTAGAAACTTTTCTTTGGAGGCTAAGGCTGCAGCACCCAGCTGAGCAGAGAGGACAATCTGAGGAGCTAAGTGACCAGCTGGACACTCCATGGTAAGCCCTTCCCCGCTCACCACCTAGCTGGTCCTGACCCCTCTTGTGGACGAGCTGGTCACCCCTGGGCACTCCAGGTTGCTGGCCTCTCACTTGTGCGTTTTGCCGCTTCCTGCCCCTCCACACACCTTCCTCACCCACCTTTCCCCCTTGCCAGTTTCATTTTGCAAACCGGCTTTCTGCCCCTCTGGTCCTTCCAGAGCCCCTTTCCCACTTCTCCACTTCCTGGTCCCCTAATTCTCTTCATTTCCCTGGACTGCAACTCTTGAAACGTTCCCCAGGACACAGAAGCCGTGTTCACCATGGCAGGACTCCACCGTGATCTGTCCTGCCACCCACGTCCCCACTTGGCCTTGGAGCCCCTGGTGTTAGGGAGAGGCTCCACAGGGTGGGGAGGGCTCTGGGGCCCTGGATGTGGGGGCAGGCCGGGGCCCAGAGGAAAGCCCCAGAACACTGACCTTGCCCTCGTCATCTTCAACCAAGATCTTGCCTGGCTTTGTCTCTTTGATGATGCCTCCAATGGCCACGCCAGTCTTGTGGGTGGAGGGAGGCTCCAGCCACACGTGGTCACCCTGGAGGGCAGACAGTAGACAGTGGTGTGATCCCCGCTCTCTCTTCCCCTCCCTGCTGGATACTTACCTCTCTTTAGGGCTTTGCCTTCCAGCCCAGAGTTCCCAAGGTGGCTGGAGCTTGTCTCTCCTTTCTTCTCCTCCCCTCTTCCCATTCCTCTCCTATCTCTCTTTCTCCCTCTCTCTCCTAGCCCCTGTTTCCTTTGATCGTGTGTCACCTGCCCTGCTCACTGAGCAGGTACCAAGCGCCTGTACAGCTTCTCTCCATGTCTTTGTCTTGTCTGGGACAGTAAGCTGACAAGAACAGGAGCTCCCGTCTCACCACTGAACCTCTCATAATGAAAAAGAAACTCGGCAACTATTTAGGAAGGTGGCGTGGCTGAGTGGTTAAAAGAGAAAGTGCTTCTCAAGCTTGATGACGATAGCAAGAGTTGCATCTTCTCAGAAATCACCTGCAAGCAATAGGAGGATAAGAAACAGAAACAAATGCTAGGAGACACAGGAGGAAGTTGAAAAGGTGGCCCCAGCTGTAGATTCCAGAAAGAGAGGGCAAAGTTCAATTCTCCAAAGCAGCAGCCCATCCTGGCGTGCAAAAGCAGCATGACTTGCTGCAGCAGCAGGAGCACGGGCACAAGGTGGCAGTCGGAGCTTGCCTGGCCTGTCTCGGTTCTAAGAAACAGACCATATTTGCAGGTCTGCCATATTTGCAGGAAGCAGTCTCTCTATGGGGTGGGAAAAGAGAAGCCTTGCCCCGTGAAAAGCTCTGCAGTACCCAGATCTATTGGGTGGGAGAAGCAACGACTAAAAACTCGCATGTGAGATTTCTGCTAGCCTGCACTGTGGCACTGGCCCCGCACGAACCTCCTTCTAATCCAAGAGAGCTCACCCCATCTGAAGAGGAGTAATCCAAAAGGAAGCAGCACAGGTCTGTGTTCGGAGGTACTGAAACCCAAGAGGAGGAAGGGAGCAAATAACACTTAGCAAAAGAGAAATAACTGCCACAGAGCCGTGGGAAGTTGTGACTGAATATTTCACCATCATTTACAAAAACCGACCAAAGATTAGGTCAGAGGCAGAAAAGCCCAGGAATTAGATGGGGGAAAACTGAGAAAAAGGATGAGACGTGAGTTGGCAGAGCTGAATGAAAAAATGGAGGAAATGAAAGAAATGCGCACCAGAATGAAAACAAAATTGGAAACTGTGGGAGAACATGCCTTGATTAGAAAAACATGGGAAGAATCATAAACGGTAGGAAGGAGAAAAGTCAGCAAAATGATCTAGAAATTTTTTAAAAATTAGAATTAGGGGCTGGGTGTCGTGGTTCACACCTGTAATCCCAGCACTTTGGGAGGCCAAGACAGGCCAGGAGTTTGAGAACAGCCTGGCCAACATGGAGAAACCCTGCCTCTACTAAAAAAATACAAAAATTGGCTGGGCGCGGTGGCTCACGCCTGTAATCCCAGCACTTTGGGAGGCCGAGGCAGGCGGATCACAAGGTCAGGAGTTCAAGACCAGCCTGGCCAACATAGTGAAACCCCATCTCCACTAAAAATACAAAAATTAGCCAGGTGTGGTGGCACATGCCTGTAGTCCCAGCTACTCGGGAGGCTGAGGCAGGAGCATTGCTTGAACCCGGGAGGCGGAGCTTACAGTGAGCCAGGATCGCACCCCTGCACTCCGGTGGGCGACAGTGCAAGACTCCATCTCAAAAAAAAAAAAAAAAAAGCTAGGCGTGGTGGTGGGCCCCTGTAATCCCAGCTAATCAGGAGGCTGACGCACGATACTGCTTGAATCTGGGAGGTGGAGGTTGCAGTGAGCTGTGATCGCACCACTGCACTCCAGCCTTGCTGACAGAGTGAGACTCTGTCAAAAAAGAACACACAAATAAAAAATAAAATAAAATTAGAATTAGGAAGAAGATCGCTATAGAAGATGGGCAAAAATATAAATAAACCTCATTATATGGACTGAATTGTGTCCCTCCAGAATTCATATAGTGAAGCCCCAACTCCTGACATGACAATATTTGCAGATAAGGCCTTTGAGGAGGTAATTAAGGTTAAATAAGGTCCTAAGGGTGTGGTCCTAATCCAACAGGACTGGTGTCTGTAAAAAAGGAAGAGGCACCAGAGTGAGATGCACGCATGCTCTCTCTCTTCTCTCTCCCTGTCTCTCTCTCTCTCTGCTTTTCTCTCTCCCTCTCCTCACCCCACAGCACAGAAGAAAGGCTATGTGAAGGGATAAAATGAGAAGACAGCCATCTACAACCCTAAGGCACTTTAACCTTGGACTTCCAGCTTCCAGGACTGTGAGAACACAAATGTCTGTGGTTTAGGCCACCCAGGCTGTGACACCTTGTTACGGCAGTCCAAGCTCCAGTGAAGTCAGATAGACCTGGCTGGGTTCTAATCCCTACTCTGTATTCCAGGAGTTATATGGCCTTGGGAAAGTCACTTCACAGCTCTGAACCTTAACTTCCTTATCTGTTGAAAGGGGCCTGCTTCACAGGGCTGCGGTGAAGATGGAGTGCCCTATGGCAGGGAGCCTCCATAGCGTCCAGCACGGAGGGCACCACAGAGGACTCAACAACCCTCTGAAAGACTTATTCATTAAAAAGATGACCACTCTGCACTTTGGGAGGCCGAGTTGGGCGGGCAGATCACCTGAGGTCAGGAGTTCGAGACAAGCCTGGCCAACGTGGTGAAACCCTGTCTCTACTAAAAATACAAAATTAACCGGGCGTGGTGGTGGGTGCCTGTAGTCCCAGCTACTCGGGAGGCTGAGGCGGGAGGATTGCTTGAACCTGGGAGGCTGAGGTTGCAGTAAGCCGAGAGATGACTCTCCTCTCAAAGACTTACATTGTCTGAAGAGAGAGCGGGCCTGCAATTGTAATTGTGAGTAATAGGGCCCTGAGAGGTGTTTTTCTAAACTCTGCTTGCCGTTAGTGGCATCCCCAGAGGGAGTCTGGCGTTGATGCATCCCACGGCACATTCCTTTGTGAAATGCTTTGCTTTGTCTTAAAATCACACCATGCTCCAAGGTGGAGCCATGCTCTCAGGTTTGCAACTTAGTTACCAGAAGCCTCACGACCTGACGTTTGAGACCACGCGTGTCCTCTCTACAGCCTAAAACAGCCTAAGCTCTATTCTGTAATTGAAAACAAGGAGCCAATCTTGGCTGTCCATTCTGTGAGTCCGATGCTGCCAGGCTTAGTGGCAGCGCCAGGGGCTCCTGCGTGGTGAAGCACACTCCTCTCAGCAGTGTGCTCCAGCAGCCAGGAACGATGTCCTGTGTGGCTTTGCAATCAGGAGAACATTTGGGGCATTTTCTTATCAAAGAGCACTTTGCAGCACTATCCTGCTCTCCTGGACTCTGCGGGGCATGGGGCAAGGGTGGAAATGTGGAGGGCAGGGAAGGATGCACAGGCTGGTTTGGGACCTCTGCTCTCTGGGCTCTCCAGCCTCTGAGCTCTCCACGCGCCGTGGCAGGGCAGGGCAGTTCCCCAGGGTCTACGTTGATTCAACAGTAAATGCAAAACTCTTCTGCTTTCTTCCTATGCAGGAGCCATCCCTTGGCCACCGGAACACAGGAATATTTGTTGAGTGAAGGAAACACGATGCAGAGTCCAAAGTGGTGATTCAGACCTGGGTTTCAGTCCTACCCATGCCCACAGTTCCCCAGTTCCCTGTTTTCTCTGGGGGAGCTCCCTGCAACTGCCACAGTGAGACAACTGGGAAATCCCTTCGTTGGCTGGGCAAGGTGGCTCACGCCCAGCACTTTGGGAGGCCAAGGCGAGTGGATTGCTTTGAGCTCAGGAGTTCAAGACCAGCCTGGGCAACATGGTAAAGCCCCGTCCCTACAAAAAATACAAAAATTAGCTGGGTGTGGTGGCATGCACCTGTGGTCCCAGCTACTCAGTAGGCTGAGGTTGGAGGATCACTTGAACCTGGGAGGCAGAGGTTGCCGTGAGCTGAAATCACGCCACTGCACTCCAGCCTGGGTGACAGAGTGAGAATCTGTCTGGAAAAAAAAAGAAAAGTAAAGAAAAGAAACCCCTTTGTCAAGACAAACGGACATGTTAAGCCCTGCATGAAAGCGAGGGATAACTATACATGACTACATGTATTGCCGAGGCCAGTGGTTGGCCAAACTTGTTTTCTTGAGATGCGAGAATCTGTCGTGTTTCCTGAACTCACCTGTCTCTGGTATTTTCCTATGGGGTCTCCTTGCCTTTCCTCTCTTTCCTTGGGAGCGATTCAACTTGGCCTTGAGTAACTTACACCAATAACCCCTAGATCAAATCATACAATTCTTACCAGCCTGAACCCCGACATCCTGAGTCAGCAGTTCCACACACCTGTATGGAGAGAGAAAGCAGAACGTTAGCTCCATGCGCACCCCCGATAGGAGCCCCTGGAGCACAGGAACTGGGCTTGTTCACCAACACTACCCTAAGGTCCCGGTATGGGACCTGGCTCAGAAACAATGCTGAATAAATGGATGAATGAGTCACAGTCCTGGCCCAAGTACAAGAGCTGTTCTCAGCTTCTTCAGTCTTTATTGCAGACATATTTCATACTCAGTCCTGGGCTTGATACAGGGAGTAGGTGGTTCCCTGTCATCCCGAAGCCTCAATTTTATCTGGTCAGATATCCATGAAAACCAGTCATCATCACAAACCCTGGGAAGTGCTCAGGTAAGCAGCCACTGGAGCTACAGACACAACTTTAAACCTCACAGCACTGCAGAATGTGCGTGTTCCCTCACTTTAGACATTGGACTCAATGCAGGAAATGCCACGCAGTTAATTAGTAGCACAGCTGGGAATCAAACCCGGATCTGCCTCCTTTCAAACCTGTCCCCAGCACCTGGTGGTTCTAGAAGGAGCAGGCAGTCAGGCCCAAGTAGGCAGCCAGGTCCAGCAGGAGGAGGAGCGGGGAGGAGCCCACTTGTCCCATCTAAAGGAGGAAACCCTGAGTTACCCTGACTGAGTGCTGGCATTTTCCCCTTCCCTGTGAGTAGTGCAAGGTGGGTACCAGGTCTATTGCTGAGTTCTTTAGTGGTGATTTGTGGGATTTTGGTGCACCCATCACCAGATAAATATACACTGAACCCAATTTGTAGTCTTTCATTCCTCACCCCCTTCCTTCCCTTTCCCCCCGAGTCCCCAAAGCCCATTGTATCATTCTTATGCCTTTGCATCCTCATAGCTTAGCTCCCACTTATAAGTGAGAACATAGGATGTTTGGTTTTCCATTCCTGAGTTACTTCAGTTAGAATAATAGTCTCCAATCCCATCCAGGTTGCTGTGAATGCCATTAATTCATTCTTTTTATGGCTGAGTAGTATTCCGTCATACATATGTATGCCATATATATGATATATGTCTATATCTATATATATGATATATGTCTATATATATATGATATATCGATATCATAGTTTCTTTATCCACTTGTTCATTGATAGGCATTTGGGCTGGTTCCACATGTTTGCAATTGTGAATAGTGCTGCTATAAACATGTGTGTGCAAGCATCTTTTTCGAATAATGAGTTCTTTTCCTCTGGGTAGATATCCAGTAGTGGGATTGATGGATCAAATGGTAGTTCTACGTTTAGTTCTTTAAGGAATCTCCACACTGTTTTCCACAGTGGCTGTAGTAGTTTACATTCCCACCAGCAGTGTAGAAGCATTCCCTTTTCACCACATCCATGCCAACATCTATCGTTTTTTGATTTTTTGATTATGGCCACTCTTGCAAGAGTAAGGTGGTGTTGCGTTGCAGTTTTGATTTGTATTTCCCTGATCATTGGTGATGTTGAACATTTTTCCTTGTTTGTTGGACATTTGTATATCTTCTTTTGAGAATTGTCTATTCATAACCTCAGCCCACTTTTTGATGGGATTGTTTGTTTGTTTGCTTTCTTGGTAATTTGTTTGAGTTCCTTGTGGATTCTGGATATTAGTCCTTTGTCAGATGCGTAGTTTGTGAAGATTTTCTCCCACTCTGTGGGTTGTCTGTTTGCTCTGCTGACTGTTTATTTTGCTGTGCAAAAGTTCTTTAGTTTAAGTCCCACCTATTTATCTTTGTATTTGTTTCATTTGTTTTTGGGTTCTTGGTCATGAAATCTTTGCATAAGCCAATGTCTAGAAGCGTTTTTCTGATGTTATATTCTAGAATTTTTATAGTTTCAGGTCTTAGATTTAAGTCCTTGATCCATCTTGAGCTGATTTTTATATAAGGTGAGAGATGAGGATTCAGTTTCATTCTCCTACCTGTGGCTTTTCAATTATCCCAGCACCATTTGTTGAATAGGGTGTCATTTCCCCACTTTATGTTTTTGTTTGCTTTGTTAAAGATCGGTTGGCTGTAAACAGTTGGGTTTATTTCCGGGTTCTCCATTCTGTTCCATTGGTCTATATGACTATTTTTATACCAGTCTCACAAAAGGGGGAGAGAACTACATCAGGAGAACACCCCATGGGACAAAAGGATCTGAATAGCAACCTTGAGTCCCAGAACTTCCCTCTGACATAGGCTACCCAAATGAGAAGGAACCAGAGAAACAATTCTGGTAATACGACAAAATAAGGTTTTTTAACACCCCCAAAAAATCACACCAGCTCACCAGCAGTGGGTCCAAACCAAGAAGAAATCCCTGACTTACTTGAAAAAGAATTCAGAAGGTCAATTATTAAGCTAATCAAGGAGGCACCAGAAAAAGGTGAAGTCCAATTTAAGGAAATCAAGAAAATGATACAAGAAATGAGGGGAGAAATCTTCAGTGAAACAGAGAGCATAGACAAAAAACAATTGCAACTTCAGGAAACAGGGGACACACTTAGAGAAATGCAAAATGTTCTGGAAAGTCTTAGCAATAGAATCAAACAAGCAGAAGAAAGAACTGCAGAGTTTGAAGACAAGCTCTGAATTAACCCAATTCAGAATTAGCCCAATTCAACAAAGACAAAGAAAAAAGAATTTTAAAAAATGAACAAAGCCTCCAAGAAGTTTGGGATTATGTAAGACAACCAAACCTAAGAATAATTTGCATTCCTGAGGAAGATGAGAAATCTAAAAGTTTGGAAAACATTTTTTGGGGAAGAATCAAAGAAAACCTCCCTGGCCTTGCTAGAGGCCTAAACATCCAAATACAAGAAAGAACACCTGGGAAATTCATCACATAAAGATCATCATCTAGGCACATTGTCATCTGGTTATCTAAAGTCAAGACAAAGGAAAGTATCTTAAGAGCTGTGAGGCAGGCCGGGCGCGGTGGCTCAAGCCTGTAATCCCAGCACTTTGGGAGGCCGAGACGGGCGGATCACGAGGTCAGGAGATCGAGACCATCCTAGCTAACATGGTGAAACCCCGTCTCTACTAAAACAATACAGAAAAACTAGCCGGGCGAGGTGGCGGGCACCTGTAATCCCAGCTACTCAGGAGGTTTAGGCAGGAGAATGGCATAAACCCGGGAGGTGGAGCTTGCAGTGAGCTGAGATCTGGCCACTGTACTCCAGCCTGGGCGACAGAGTGAAACTTCGCCTCAAAAAAAAAAAAAAAAAAAAAAAAAAAAGAGCTGTGAGGCAAAAGCACCAGGTAACTTATAAAGGAAAACCTATCAGATTAACGCAGATTTCTCAGTAGAAACACTACAAGCTAGAAGGGATTGGGACCCTATCTTCAGTCTCCTTAAACAAAACAATTATCAGCCAAGAATTTTGTATCCAGCAAAACTAAGCTTCATAAATGAAGGAAAGATAGTCTTTTTCAGACAAACAAATGCTGAGAGAATTTGCCACTACCAAGCCAGCACTACAAGAACTGCTAAAAAAGTTCTAAATCTTGAAACAAATCCTGGAAACACATCAAAACAGAGCCTCTTTAAAGCATGAATCTCACAGGACCTATAAAACAAAAATAGAATTAAAAGGTATACAGGCAACAAATAGCATGATGAATGGAATAGTACCTCACATTTCAATACTAATGTTGAATGTAAATGGCCTAAATGTGCCACTTAAAAGATACAGAATGGCAGAATGGATACGAATTCACCAACCGAGCATCTGCTGCCTTCAGGAAAATCACCTGACACAGAAGGACTCACATAAACTTAAAGTAAAGGTGTGGAAAAAGACATTCTATGTAAATGGACACCAAATGTGAGCAGGAGTAGCTATTCTTATATCAGACAAAACAAACTTTAAAGCAACAGCAGTTAAAAAAGACAAAGAGGGATACTATATAGTGATAATAGGCCTTGTCCAACAGGAAAATATCACAATCCTAAATGTATGTGCACCTAACACTGGAGCTCCCAAATTTATGAAACAATTACTACTAGACCTAAGAAATGAGACAGACAGCAACACAATAATAGTGGGGGACTTTGGCCGGGCGCGGTGGCTCAAGCCTGTAATCCCAGCACTTTGGGAGGCTGAGACGGGCGGATCACGAGGTCAGGAGATCGAGACCATCCTGGCTAACACAGTGAAACCCCGTCTCTACTAAAAAATACAAAAAACTAGCCGGGCGAGGTGGCAGGCGCCTGTAGTCCCAGCTACTCGGGAGGCTGAGGCAGGAGAATTGTCTAAACCCGGGAGGCGGAGCTTGCAGTGAGCTGAGATCCGGCCACTGCACCCCAGCCTGGGCGACAGAGCAAGACTCCATCTCAAAAAAAAAAAAAAAAAAAATAGTGGGGGACTTCAATATGCCACTGACAAGCACTAGACAGGTCATCAAGACAGAAGTCAACAACAAAAAAAAAACAATGGATTTAAACTATACCCTGGAACAAATGGACTCAACAGGTATTTACGAACATTCTACCCAACAACCACAGTATGTACATTCTATTCCTCAGTGTATGGAATTTTCTCCAAGATAGACCATATGATAAGCCACAAAACAAGTCTCAACAAATTAAAGAAAATTGAAATTATATCAGGAACTCTCTCAGACCACAGTGGAATAACCTGGAAGTCAATTCCAAAAGGAACCTCCAAAACCATGCAAATACATGGAAATGAAATAACTGGCTCCTGAATGATCACTGGGTCAACAATGAAATCAAGATAGAAATTTAAAAATTCTTCAAACCAAACGATAATAGTGACACAACCTATCAAAACCTCTGGGATACAGCAAAGGTGATGCTAAGAGGAAAGTTTATAGCCTTAAATACCTACATCAAAAAATCTGAAAGAGCACAAATCTAAGGTCACATCTCAAGGAACTGGAGAAACAAGAACAAACCAAATCCAAACCCAGCAGAAGAAAGGAAATAACCAAGATCAGAGCAGAACTAAATGAAATTGAAACAACAACAACAACAAAACCCACAGAAGATAAATGAAACAAAAAGCTGGTTCTTTGAAAAGATAAATAAAATTGATAGACCATTAGCAAGATTAACCAAGAAGAGAAAAGATCAAAATAAGATCAATTAGACGGCCGGGTGCAGTGGCTCACACCTGTAATCCCAGCACTTTGGGAGGCCAAGGCAAGGGGGGGTCACGAGGTCGGGAGTTCAAGATCAGCCTGGCCAAGATGGTGAAACTCTGTCTCTATTAAAAATACAAAACATTAGCCAGGCATGGTGGTGGACACCTGTAATCCCAGCTACTTGGGAGGCTGAGGCAGGAGAATCGCTTGAACCCAGGAGGCAGAGGTTGTGGTGAGCTGAGATTACGCCATTGCACTCCAGCCTGGGCAACAAGAGCGAAACTCCATCTGAAAATAAATAAATAAATAAAAATAATAAATAAATAAATGTGATACACCACATAAATAGAATTAAAAACAAAAGCTACATGAACATCTCAATAGATGCAGAAAAAGTATTTGACAAAATCCAGCATCTGTTTATGATTAAAACCCTTAGCAAAATCAGCATACAAGGGACATACCCTAATGTAATAAAAGCCATCTATGACAAACCAACAGCCAACATAATACCGACTGGGGAAAAGTTGAAAGCATTCCCTCTGAGAACAGGAACAAGACAAGGATGGCCACTCTCACCACTCCTCTTCAACATAGCACTGGAAGTCCTAGCCGGAGCAATCAGACAAGAGAAAGAAATAAAGTGCATCCAAATCAGTAAAGAGGAAGTCAAACTCTTGCTGTTTGCTAACAATATGATTATATACCTGGAAAACCCTAAAGATTCCTCCAAAAAGCTCCTAGAACTGATAAATGAATTCAACAAAGTTTCAGGATACAAAATTAACATACACAAATCAGTAGCTCTGCTGTACACCAAAAGTGACCAAGCTGAGAATCAAAACAAGAACTCGACTTCTTTTACAATAGCTGCAAAAAAATAAAATAAAATACTTAGGTGTATACCTAACCAAGGAAGTGAAAGGCCTCTACAAGGAAAACTATAAAACATTGCTGAGAGAAATCATAGACAACACAAACAAATGGAAACACATCCCATGCTCATGGATGGGTAGAATCAACGTTGTGAAAATGACCATACTGCCAAAAGCAATTTACAAATTCAAGGCAATTCCCATCAAAATACCACCATCATTCTTCTCAGAACCAGAAAAAACAATAGTAAAATTCATATGGAACCAAAAAAGAGCCCACATAGCCAAAGCAAGACTAAACAAAAAGAACAAATCTGGAGGTATCCCATTACCTGAATTCAAACTATCCTATAAGGCCATAGCCATCAGTCAATACTTGTCCAGCAAAAGCGGATGAAGGCCTTGGAGAGGATGTGACTTTGACAATGGCTTTGATGGATGAGTGAGGATGCACAGTGGCAGAGGCAGCTGTGAGAAGAAATGCTTCTGTCCCTGTTTTACAGGTGAGAAAATTGAGGCTGAGAAATGCTGAGACTTTGCAGAGGCTATGCAGCTAGTAAGCAAAGAAGGGGAATTTTCTCCCCAGCTCCAAAATCCCTCCTCTTTGCCCCACATCCTCTGCTTTGGGAATGTTTAAGAACCTGTATAAAAAATGCAGAGAATGCCTGTTACGTAACTGAATCCCGGCTCCCAGACAGCTCTTTCAGAGGGTGGCAGGTGGGAAAAGACACAGGGGGAATTGCCCTGCCTCTGGCTACCCGTTGTTGCTTCCAGATTCTGGATTCTCCCTCCCATGTGGAAGTTTGAGGCCCACCCGTGGTCCTGAACTGACTGGCCTTTAGCCCTCCTCCCCCGCACAGCATCTGACCTCCAAGCATGTCCCATCATTCCTCTCCAGACACCAGGATCTGCCTCACAAGAGCCCCCATGTTGGTCCTGCCACTCCCCACATGGCCTGTCACATACCATAGACGTCCACTCCTCTGACCCCCAACCCTAGGGACCCCCACTCCATGGCTTGCCTGGTCTTCCCACAGCCCAGAACTGCTCCACTTCAGAAGCTGTGGCCTCCACCGCCCCTCCCCACCACGACCCGCCCTGGCCCCAGCTGGCTCCTGTGAGCAACTGGTTCTCATTCCATCATGACCCCTTGGTCCTTCCATGTCTCCTCCGTCTACCAACCCATCTCCTGGCTTCATTTCCATCCCCAACTAGCCTGGAAATCTTTTTGGAGTGAAAGTGGTCAGATCAACGCTTGTGAATGGAATACAAAAATAAAATACATATTGAAACACCCTTACTGTACCCCACACGTAATAATTGATGTACAATTATTATGCATCAATTAAAAAAAATTAAAAGGCCCAAAGAAAAGAAAATACAAGAAGCACACTTTTTTTTTTCCAAACGCCAACTTGAACCAGAGGGAAGCATACATGACGTGGGCCCCTGTGGTCCGTCGCCCTCCTGAGAATACTGTGATTTCCCTTGAACTGATTCCTGATCTCTCCTTGCAAAGTTCCTGCCTTGGAGCTGAGCAGGGCTGGGGATGCATTCCACCCCCTTACAGACAGGGGCAGGGTGGTCTCACGGCCTGCACCTCCGCTAGGCCTTCGGCAGCGTCCAGGGATCCTTCTTTAGGCCCCGGTCAGCCGTTTCTGCCAAAATCCCTGTTTCAAAGCTTCTTTCCACCACTCACTCTGCAGAATGCCTTGACCTGTTTGACTGAAACAAGAGAGAAACCACATTCAGCTTCCAACTCTGCCACTCCCTGTCTCCTCTGTACCTCTGCAGACTCAGATGACTGCCCGGGGGCAGGGAACCCTGACAGCCCACACAAATCCTTCCAGCCCTGCCTTCTCTAGCCTCTGCTTTTAGAGCCCTCGCTTTATCAATTACTGTAGTGGTTTAATGTATGTCCCCAAATTATTTGACACATCTCCCTTCACAAGATAGAGACTAATTCACCTCACCTCAAGTGTAGACTTAGTGATTTGCTTTTGTCAAATAGAATAAAGTAGATGGAATGGAGTAGAGGCCTGGGGAGCCTGGAGGTTGTGAGGATGCTCAAACAGCCCGAAGGAGAGGCCCGTGTGGTGAGAACTTAGGGCCCCAGTTAATAGCTGTGTGATCTTGGAAGGGACCCTCCAGCCCCAGTTGTGGCTTCAGATCACCGCAGCTCAGCCAACATTCTGACGATAACTTTATAGTCAACAACAGGTTAGGACGCAGACATGCAGAGGGAAGACCGTGTGAAGAGGTGGCAAGAGGACAGATGGCCATGCCCACATCTGCAAACCAAGGAGAGATGCTTGGAAGAACGCAACCCTGCTGACACCCTGATTTTGTATTTCCAGCCTCCAGAACAGTGGAGAATACACTTTTCCATTGTTTAAGCCCCACCCCCACCCCATCCTCAGTCTGCAGTATTTGGTTATGGCAACCCAAGCAACTACTACAAACCCTATGAGGGTCCCTGGGCCAGAACCACCCAGATGAGCTGCTCTTAGATTTCTGACCCCAAAACCTGTGTGAGATAATAAATATTTGTTATTCTGAGCTGTTAAAGTTTGGGATAACTTGTTCTGCAGTGACGAGTGACTAGTACATTATCCTCCCCTCACATCTTCGTCCTCTCCCACTCTCCTGGTCCTTTGCCCTCTGGATAGTGATAAGCTCACGTCTTGTCTATCTTAATATGCATTTTCTTGGCCTCACCGTCCCCATTCAGCTTTCGTACCCTCCTCCTCCTTGGGTGTGCTCCACAGCCAATTTGCCTGAAGCAGCCACTCCATAATACTGCCTCCACCTTCTCACCTTTCATGCCTTCCTGCCGATCTCTCTTTGCTCCTACAAGGCTGCACTTTCCTGCCTTTCCCTCTGCCTCTGGGGCACCACTCAATCTCCTCCCAGAGCTTTTTTGTTTTAAACAGAGTCTCACTCTGTTGCCCAGGCTAGAGTGCAGTTGTGCAATGCCAGCCCACTGCAACTCTATCTCCTGGGTTCAAGGGATCCTCAGCCTCCCGAATAGCTGGGACTATGGGCATGGAGCATGCCCAGCTAATTTTTGTATTTTAAGTAGAGATGGGGTCTCTCCATGTTGGCCAGACTGGTCTTGAACTCCTGGCCTCAAGTGATCTGCCCACCTCATCCTCCCAAAGTGCTGGGATTACAGGTGTGAGCCACTGCGCCTGGCCCTTTCACTCATCTTGACCTCTTGGTGTCCAAGGGAGTGGCTGGTGACTTTTGTCTGCCCAGTATGCCTTCCTCCTATATCATTTTGGGGAACATCTCCCCTAGTTCAAATCGTGTTGCTGATGAGAATCTCGTGAATCCTGGGACCCCAAGCGGCCATGTGGTCCAAGCCAGAGCCAATCACAGCTTTTTCTGGGATGTTCTAATTGGGAGTTGAGGGTTGCTTTTCTTCTCTAAAGCCTAGATTATGAAATCCAATTCCAGAAGTACCAGGAGCTATGGTCTTAGCTTCTTAAAAATAGCTGATTTGAGAGAATAAAATTGGCAGACGTGGAGGGAAGGAGACAAAATACAGAAATCCTGCCTCTGCCTTTTTGCAGTTTGATTATTTGGGGTAAGCCATTTGGATTTGACTGTTGGAACCAAATAATTCCCACTGATCTGCCAGCCCTTGTTCTATTCTCTTTCAGCCTTCACACTCCCCTTATGTGTGCCCACTCTCTCAGGGCCACCAGGATCACAGCCCTGCTGAGTACCAAATTAGTGTCTCCAACTCTCATCCCTACCCTGATCTTCAGACCCACCAAGGCCTCTTTCCCTGGACACGTCCTTCAGATATGCCCTGGGCACATCAAACTCAATGTGACCATAGCACCTCATCTCCTCGATCCCCAAACCTGCTCCTGCCCCTGCATTCTTTATCTCAGCAAATGAAACTAACAGTTGCTGAAAGAAACACTGAGTCTTCTATTTTTCATAGCCAAATGATCCCTAGGACCTGGAGATTTTGTCTTTTAAAAACTTGAGGCTCCCGATTATACGTTGTCCACAAGAAACCCATGTTAAATGTTAAATATGAAGACTACCTATTGAGTACCATGCTCACTACCTGGATGACGGGATCATTTCTACCTCAGCATCATGCAATGTACCCATGTAACAAACTTGTACATGCACTCCCTAATAAAAATATCAGTTGAAATTATTTTTTAAAGACACAGATAAATTAAAAGTAAAGGGTTGGAGAAATGGTTAAAAGAAAGGGTTGGGTTAGTATTAGGTTGCTTATACTAATCAAAATAGAGCTAGATACATCAGTGTTTTGTATGAGGAAGAAAAAGAGAAAGAAAGAAAGAAAGAAAGAAGAAAGAAAGAAAGAGTCAGAGTAGCTATACTAGTTTTAGAGCAGACTTCAGGGCAAGGAAGATTATGAGGAATAAAGAGAAATATTACATATGATAAAGGGATACATTATCAAGAAGATGTGACAATTATTAACATGAGTGCACCTGACAAGAGAGTGTCAAAATACATGCAAAGTATATTCTCAGACCACAGTGGAATTAAACTAGAAAGCAATAACAGAAAGATAACTAGAAAATCTCAAAATGTTTAGAGATTAGGAAACATATTTCTAAATAACACATGGGTCAGATAAGTCCCAAGAAAAATGTAAAATTAAATGAAAATGAAAACATCACATCAAAATCTGTGGAATCCAATGAAATAAGTACTTAAGGTAAATTTATAGTGCTGAATGCATAGAAGAAAACTCTAGAGGCCAGGCGTGGCGGCTCACACCTGTAATCCCAGCACTTTGGGAGGCTGAGGCAGGTGGATCATGAGGTCAGGAGTTCGAGACCAGCCTGGCCAACACAGTGAAACCCTGTCTCTACTAAAAATACAAAAATCAGCTAGGCTTGGTGGCACACGCCTGTAATCCCAGCTACTTGGGAGGCTGAGGCAGGAGAATCACTTGAACCTGGGAGATGGAGGTGGCAGTGAGCTGAGATCCGCCACTGCACTCCAGCCTGGGTGACAGAGCAAGACTCCATCTCAAAATAAAAAAAAAGAAGAGAAAAATCGAAAATCGATAATCTAAGCTTCTACCTTAGGAAACTAGAGAAAGAAGAACAATATCATCCTAAAATAAGAAGAAAATAAAAAATAAAAATTAGAACAGAAATCAATGACATTGAAAACAGGAAATAAAAAAGAGAAAATTCAATGAAACCAAAAGCTGGTTCTTTGAAAACATCAATAAAATTGATAAACTTCTGTCAGGCTCACCAAGCAAAGCAAAGAGAAGACACAAATTAACTGCTATTGGAAATGAAAGAGGAGACATCACTCTGATCCCATGGACATTAAAAGGATAGGAAAGACATATTATGAATAACACATTTGGCAACTTAGATGAAATGGACAAATTCCTTGAAAAATGAAAACTACCAAAACTCATGCAAAGAGAAATAGATAATCTGAAAATTCTATATCTATTAGAGAAATTGAATCAATGACTGGCAACCTTTCAAAAAAGGAAGCACCTTTTTTGACATCCTCACATGCAGAGGCTGCAATTTTCCTTTTTTTTTTTTGAGATGGAGTCTTGCTCATCGCCCAGGCTGGAGTGCAGTGGCGCGATCTCAGCTCACTGCAAGCTCTGCCTCCCGGGTTCACGCCATTCTCCTGTCTCAGCCTCCTGAGTAGCTGGGACTACAGGCGCCCGCCATCAAGCCCGGCTAATTTTTTGTATTTTTAGCAGAGACAGGGTTTCACCATGTTAGCCAGGATGGTCTCGATCTCCTGACCTCATGATCCGCCCGCCTTGGCCTCCCAAAGTGCTGGGATTACAGGCGTGAGCCACTGCACCCGGCCTGCAATTTTCAACCTCAGCATTCATTCCTGTTTTTATGTGTCACAGTGTGTGTCTCTCCCACACCTGTGAGAAATTCGAGAGTTGGACAGTGCCTTACTCATACTAGTCAGGGCTCAGGACATGCTTGCTGAGTAAATGGATGGATGAGTGGACAGATGAATGTGATGAGTGGGTGGATGAGTGGGTAAGTGGAATATCTTTCTGTTATTCCTTTCTAGTGGATAGTTTCACTGGTAATTCTACCAAGCATTTAAGGAAGGAATGAGCCTAATTCTCCATAGTATCTTCCAGGAAACAGAAGCAGAGGAAATACTTTCTAACTCATTCTATGAGGCCAGCGTTACTCTAATGCCAAAATGAGGTAAGACATTAAAAGGAAGAAAAAACTTGAGGTACTCTCCTTCCTGCCATCCCTTAGTCTCCTGTCATCCTTCACTTGGGAGGATGGAAGCATCCCAGGTGGCCTTGCTGCTTCTGGACTCTCAGAAAAATCACCCTCCATCACACCAATCAAGTGATCTTTAGAAGATGCAAAAGTTGGCCATGTCATGCCTCCCACAGCTAAGAATGTGCCTATCTTTATGACATTCAAGGATCTTCAGCATCATAGCCTGCCCACCTTTTCAGCCTGCCTTGTATCTTACCTCTTCCCCAGGATGCACTGAATATCATGCAGTTCCTGAAACACCCCATGTTCTCTTTTACCTCAGTGTCTCTCTACTTGATCTGATATTAATTTGGAACACACACACAGCACGTGTGTTAGCATACATGCATGCATGTACACACACACAGGCACAGACATCCTTACATGCAGAGGCTGCAATTTTCAACCTCAGCACTTATCCCTGTTTTTATGTGTCACAGTGTGTGTCTCTCCCACGCCTGTGAGAAATTTAAGAGCTGGACAGTGCCTTACCCATACTAGTCAGGGCTCAGGACATGCTTGCTGAGTAAATGGATGGATGAGTGGACAGATGAATGGGATGAGTGGATGGATGAGTGGGTAGGTGGAAGGGTGGGCAGATGGATGGGTGGATAGGTAAATGGATGGATGGGTTGGTGGATGGATAGGTGGATGGATGAATAGATGGATGGATTAGTAGATGAATAGGTAGAAGTATGGGAGTTGGATGGATGGATCCACTGATGGATTAATGGATGAATAGATTGGTGGATGGATGGATGAATGGATTAGCGGTTGAATGAGTGGATGAATGGGTGGGTGGGTGGATAGATGGATGGTGGATGGATTACTGGTTGGATTGGGTAAGTGAATAGGTGGATAGATTGGTGGATGAATAGATGAATGAACAAACAGATGAGTGGATTGGTGGATTGGTGGATGGATGGATGGATGGATGGATGGATGGATGGATGGATGGATGGATGGATTGGTGGATGGATGGATGGATGGATGGATGGATGGATGGATGGATGGATGGATTGGTGGATGGATGGATGGATGGATTGGTGGATGGATGGATGGATGGATGGATGGATGGATGGATGGATGGATTGGTGGATGGATGGATGGATTGGTGGATGGATGGATGGATGGATGGATGGATGGATGGATGGATTGGTGGATGGATGGATGGATGGATGGATGGATGGATGGATTGGTGGATGGATGGATGGATGGATGGATGGATGGATGGATGGATTGGTGGATGGATGGATGGATGGATGGATGGATGGATGGATGGATTGGTGGATGGATGGATGGATGGATGGATGGATGGATGGATGGATTGGTGGATGGATGGATGGATGGATGGATGGATGGATGGATTGGTGGATGGATGGATGGATGGATGGATGGATGGATGGATGGATTGGTGGATGGATGGATGGATGGATGGATGGATGGATGGATGGATGGATGGATTGGTGGATGGATTGGTGGATGGATGGATGGATGGATGGATGGATGGATGGATGGATGGATTGGTGGATGGATGGATGGATGGATGGATGGATGGATGGATGGATGGATGAACCTGTCCAGGAAAACAGGTGAGGCATTGCCCCTTACAGGAAGCACTGGTGTGCTTGAAAGTTTCTGCCCCTTGGGAATGGGATGACTTCTTAGTCGAGTTCCCTTTGTCAAGCCCCGAAGCAGGTCAGTGTGACTGAGCTTATGGGGATCAGTGTCCTACCTAATCTCAGGGACCAGAATGGGGGTGACCTTCACCTGAGAAGACAAGGGTAAACTGCTAGTTCTGAAAGCCCTCCTCAAAGCTGCTGTGGGTCTGAAGCCACACCACTAACATGCATTTCTGTGGTGCCACCAAACTGGAGTATGGGTAGAGTGAGTAAGAATACGCTGAAAGGCAAGTGGGGAGGTGGAGGTGAAGGGAAGATCAAAGCATTGCTGGACCAGGACGGGGCTGGAGTGGGCAGGTAACTGAGTGCCAAGTTGTGTGCAGGGCACTTTCCACAGGTTCTCTCATTTGAGCCTGACAGCAACCCTGTGCTGTCCATGGAGACATCACACCTCACAGATGAGGAAGCAGGGGTCCAAGAAGAAAAACTAACACTGAGACTCTGGTGTATGGGATACCAGCCCAGAAGGGGCACTGACACTGGAGGACTGACAAAGCTTTTCCCACCAAAGGGGTCTGAGTGTTCTTCAGGCAGAAAGGACATCGGGGGCTGGGTGAGGGATGAGTAAGACTTGGAAGTTCTCCTATGCCACCAGCTGGCTGCCTATTCCCTACTCCCCAGAGCTGAGAGTACCTGGCATGGAAGCCATCACTCGAGAACACAGGTTGGAAGGGCCGCCACCCAAAGGAGGCAAAGTCATCAGAGTCTAGATCTGGGCTGGACGCCCTGAATTTGGGGCTAGCCCAGGCTGGTCAGCGGGCCCCAGTTGGGCCCCAGAAAGGTCACTACAAATGGTCAGCCTTGGGGAGGGCGCCTGCCAGAGTCCAAGGATTCACAGGCTGAGTTGTCCTGGTATCATTACAAGTGCAGCACTTACTGGGCATTTACTGGGCCAAGAGCGCCACACACAATGCCCCTTCCATTGCACAATAAGCCCACGAGGCACGTATGATTATTTCCCACACTCATCCGTATTTGGAAAAACTGAGCCTTGGCATTAGTGGTGACAGGGCTGTGGCAGAGCCTGTGCACCCAACCACCAGGCCAGACAAGGTCCTGGGCAGGAGGAGAGGAAAAGAAATGGGAGCTGCTCCCAGCAGAGCCTCGTTCTATGCTGCGGGGCAGTGCTTCACCCAAGTTATTTCATTTTCCCCAACTTGTCTCTCAGAGAGTTGAGGCCGCTCGGGGCTAAGTAACTTCCCAATGTCCCCCAACCGAAGGGTCTGATCTCATCCCAGTGTGTGGCTGCTCACCCAGGATGGGAGCCTGAGGAAGGAGGGGGCCCCTGGGCAGCACGGTGGGCCCACCCAGGAGGCCCGCTGCTGTGTGTGGCCTCAGAGATGACCCTGCCTGCCCATGCACTGTGGCAAAGGGTAAACTGGTGCCACTATTTGTAGAAGACAATTTGATAACATCTATCAAAAATGTAAACACCTTTTGTCCATACAATCCCACTATTAGCAACATATCCTACAAATATACTTGTAAAAGTTCATCAAGGTAGATGTACAGGCATTGATGGTAATAGTGAAAAATGGAAACAAAAACTCAACAAACCACCAACTGTCCAACAACAGAGGTCTGCTGGATTAAAGTTCAACCTTTCGGTAGAATACCACACAGCTCTTTAAAAGGTGTAGTTAGGGCCAGGCGCGGTGGCTCATGCCTGTAATCTCAGCACTTTGGGAGGCTGAAGCGGGCGGATCACAGGTCAGGAGATGGAGACTATCCTGGCTAACATGGTGAAACCCCGTCTCTACTAAAAATACAAAAATTAGCCGGTTGTGGTGGCGGGTGCCTGTAGTCCCAGCTACTCGGGAAGCTGAGGCAGGAGAATGGCGGGAACCCGGGAGGCGGAGCTTGCAGTGAGCCGAGATCATGCCACTGCACTCCAGCCTGGGCAACAGAGTGAACTCGGTCTCAAAAAACAAACAAACAAACAAAATATATATAGAGAGAGAGGATACGTATATACATATATAGAGAAAGAGAGAGATGGAGAGAAATACTCTGGGGAGGTAATTATATTAAACTGTTAACTGTCATTTATTGGGGTGGAGAGTGGAAGGAGGGAAGAGACTTTTGCTTCACACATGGCTCCTTTCTATCATGTCTGGCTTTTCGTTATCCATAGATTGCATTTGTTATTTATTTTACTGTCAACAGGGGTTGTCTGGGATATCTGAGCTTCCATCCCCGCCCAGACAGTGATGACCATCTGCACAGCCCCGCTGCTAAGCTCAGTGGGGAGCCACCATGGGATAGCCCAACAGACAGGGCCCCCACACAGCTGCCAGGGAGGCACAGGAGGAGCTGAAAACGGGGCCAGCCCCGCTGTCAGTGGTGCTGGGGTTATCAGTGCACGCTAGAGAAAAAGGCTCCTGAGTATAGATCTCAAGTCCCCTCCATTGCCCTGCTCCAGCCTGTCTCCACAGCCCAGGGCTCCCCATGAAGAAGGGCATGCCCCTCTTCTGGAAGGGAGTCTAACACCCACGGGACAACTCAGCATTCAGGATAACGTCCACGAGATACGCTTCCCATGAATACCATGTGACTGACAGTGTCGGAGGTGTGTGCCCCTGAGAGATCTTCTCTGGCCTAGAGATGTGGTGCTGCTGGATCACCATGAGGGCTCCCTCCTGTTCTGCCCAGGCAAGCCCGGGGTAAGAATGCGAAACTCCAGTCCTCCATCCTGTCCTCTCCCAGTGGGCACAGGGCCCAGCCACCCCACTGCCAAAAATCCTACAACATGTAACAGTGTGGCTAGAGAAATCCAGCTTCCTCAGGAGGCAGTCAGCGATGGCAGGGCAGCCCCGGGGAAGAGACCCTGCTCCCGGAGAGCCTGGCTCAGCCCTTCCTGGGAGAGTCAGCGAAGGCAGGGTGCCCTGGAGAAGAACCTCTTCTAGGAGAATCTCTGCTCCCAGAAGGGCTCTGCTCTCCATCCAGAGGGGAAATGCGGGGCTGGGGATTTGGCAAAGACCCTTCCAATCCTATGCAGCATCACAAGATGAGCAAATTTGACTAAGCTTATCCCTCCCCACCACGTACGCACACCTGACACACACAACTGGCTTCAGGTGCCATATGGCTCCTGTGTAGGTGTGGGTGAGTGTCGGCCTGTTTAGCTTCTAGTCCAGCCTGCAGTTTTAGACCTGGTTCAACTGTTTCCTTCAGACTCCTTGATGCTGTTCCCCTCAATCAGAGCTGGAGTCTGAGACCCTCTGCTACCAGGGGATCCTGTACAGCCCTCGGTAATGACGTTTACCGCTTTGCACTGAAATGCTTGGCTTGCACTTATTCAGAGGCACTTCATCCTGAGCTGCACTTTTATGCCATGCTGTCAGTCTACCTGGAGACAGCGTAGGAGAGACAGCTCCCGAGATGCCTCCTTCACTGTGGATACAGCATCAAGAAGATGACACTCACTGTGGGGACAGCCCTGGAGAAGCCCCCATCACTGTGGAGAGAGCCCTGGAGATACGCCCTTCACCATGGAGACAGCCACAGAGATGCCTCCTTCACCATGGAGATGGCTCAGGAGAAGCTCCCTTCGCTGTGGAGATAGCCCTGGAGATGACGTCATTCACAGTAGAGATAGACATCCCACATTATAGATATGACCTATGAAAAGCCCTCCTTCATTTTAGAGCTAGCACCTGAGAAAACTTTCTAAGTTGTAGAGACAGCCTGTGAGAACCCCCTTTCCTATATAGAGATAACCCTTGAGAAATTATTCTTCATTACAGAGACAGCCCTTGAAACACCCTCCTTCATGTAGATGCAGCCCTGCAGAAGCCTCCGTTCACTGTATAAGT
Organism: Macaca fascicularis; assembly: GCF_037993035.2. Taxonomy (NCBI): domain Eukaryota; kingdom Metazoa; phylum Chordata; class Mammalia; order Primates; family Cercopithecidae; genus Macaca; species Macaca fascicularis. Next base: position 3,996,448 of record NC_088386.1, read on the forward strand.
GCCTTTTCAAAAACTCTCCCTCATTTTAGAGGTAGGCCTGGAGAAACTTTCCTCTACTGTAGAGATAGCCTTTGAAAACCCTCATTCATTTGTAGGATGGTCCTTGAGAAATCCTGCTTTATTCTAGAGCTATCCCTTCAGAAGCCCCACTTCATCAGATAGAGCAAAAGCCCATTGGATGCCCCCCTTCATTCTAGAAATAGCCCTTGAGGAATACTTTTACACCGCTGGTGGGAATGTAGACCAGCACAACCACTATGGAGAACAGTAGGGATATTCCTTAAAGAACTACAATTAAACAATTACACCTACTGTTTGATCCAGCAATCCCACTGCTGGGTATCTACCCAAACGAAAATAAGTCATTATACGAAAAAGACACTTGTGACCGGGCACGATGGCTCACACCTGTAATCCCAACAGTTTGGGAGGCCGAGGCGGGTGGATCATGAGGTCAGCAGTTCGAGACCAGCCTGGCCAACAAGGTGAAACCCCGTCTCTACTAAAAATATAAAAATTAGCTGAGCGTGGTGGTGGGCGTCTGTAATCCCAGCTACTCGGGAGGCTGAGACAGGAGAATCGTTTGAATCCAGGAAGCGGAGGTTGCAGTGAGCAAAGATCATGCCACTGCACTACAGCCTGGGCGACAGAGTGAGACTCCATCTCAAAAAAAAAAAAAAGAGAGAGAGACACTTGCACATGCATGTTTATAACAGCACAATTCACCATTGCAAGGATATGGAAGTAACCTAAGTGTCAATCAACTCACGAGTGGATGAAGAAAATCTGGTATACATACAGGATGGAATAGTACTCGGCCACAAAAGCAATGAAATCATGTCTTGGGGAGCTACTTGGATGGAGCTGGAGGCCATTATTCTAAGTGAGGTAACTCAGGAATGGAAAGCCAAATATCATATGTTCTCATTTACAAGTGGGAGCTGAGCTATGAGGCTGCAAAGGCATAAGAATGATACAATGGACTTTGGGGACTTAGAGAGGAGGAAGGCTGGAGTGGGGTGAGCAATAAAAGACCACACATGGAGTGCAGTGTACACTGCTGTGGTGATGAGTGCACCAAAATCTCACAAATCACCACTAAAGAACGTATCCATGTAACCAAAAAACACCTGTACCTTAAAAACTATTGATTTTTCTTTTAAAACAAACACACACACAAAAAAACAAATAGCCCTGGAGGAAGTCCTTACTCATTCCTTTTTACGATAGTCTTTGAGAAGCCCCCTTCATGTAGACATAGCCTGTGAAGTGCCCTCCCTTATGTGGAGATGGTCCTTGAGAAATCTTCCTTCCTTTCCTACAAATAGCGCTTTAAAAGCTCTCCTGAATTTACTGCTACAGCCAATGTCATTTTCTCCCTTTTTATCCCCTTCATGACACTGCAATCAGGAAAGCTGGTCCTCCCCTTGGAAACTGGCTTGTGCCTAACTTGAGAACATTAGTAATCTTTACTGCATAGTTTTAAGTGTGACTATCTGGAAGTTCAGAACAAATTTCTTGTCTATGCCTAGCAAATATATGGGATTTTCTGACGTATATTTTGTTTACTAACCTTTTCCCAGCTGCAGTGCATTTTCCTATCTTCACTTCCCTACGTCCCAGCTTCTTATTTTATTTTTGATTCTGTTGTATTACAGGTATATGGTAAGCTGCCTCATATCACTCTGTTTTGTTTAGTATTTCAATAAGGCAGGGGATGGATGAAAGAGGAATTGATAGATACATATACTTGTGCATGAACCGCTGCACTGTGGTTCCTTTTCATAACCTCAGTACTCTGTCCCCAGCCCCCAGAACGGAGTAGGAGCTCAGAAAGACACTGTGCTGAAAGTTTTCCAGCACCTGCTCGTTAGTCTGATCTGTAAAACAACCCTGCGAGGTGAGTGATGCTACTTCATTTGACAGGTGAGGGAACTGAGGCTTAAGGTCCCACATTTGGTAGGTGACTGAGTCAAGATTTCTTGACTGAAGATTTCTGCAGGGCCAGGTGCAGTGGCTCATGCCTGTAATCCCAGCCCTTTGGGAGGCCAAGGCAGGCGGATCACCTGAGGCCAGGAGTTCAAGACCAGCCTGGTCAACATGGTGAAACCCCATCTCTACAAAAATACAAATATTAGCTGGGCGTGGTGGTGTGCACCTGTAATCCCAGCTACTCGGGAGGCTGAGGCAGAAGAATTGCTTGAACCTGGGAGGCAGAGGTTGCAGTGAGCCAAGATCATGCCATTGCCCTCTACTCTGGGCAACAGAGCCAGAGTCCGTTTCAAAAAAAATAAAAGAAACAAGATTTGAATCTGCAAATGTTTGGATCCAAAGCGTTTGCTTATTCTACTTCGCCTCTCTCTTAGCCTAATAAGCAAGACCCTCTAGGTTGCAATGTGCAATATGGTAGCCACTAGCCACATGTGGCTATTTAAATTTAAATTAGCTGAATTAAAAATTCAGACCCTCGGCCGGGCGCGGTGGCTCAAGCCTGTAATCCCAGCACTTTGGGAGGCCAAGACGGGCGGATCACGAGGTCAGGAGATCGAGACCATCCTGGCTAACACGGTGAAACCCCGTCTCTACTAAAAAATACAAAAAACTAGCCGGGCGAGGTGGCGGGTGCCTGTAGTCCCAGCTACTTAGAAGGCTGAGGCAGGAGAGTGGTATAAACCCGGGAGGCAGAGCTTGCAGTGAGCTGAGATCCGGCCACTGCACTCCAGCCTGGGCGACAGAGTGAGACTCCATCTCAAAAAAAAAAAAAAAAAAATTCAGACCCTCAGTTGCACTAGCCACACTTCAAGTGCTTAACAGCCACTTGTGGCTAGTGACTACTGTTTTGGACAGTGCAAAAGAGAACATTTCTATCATCATGAAACATTCTAGAGCATATCTTAACACTCCCCTCAACTGTATTTCATCCCTGCTAAGCGCCAACAGTGCCCAAGCCTTACTGGTACTTCCTTTGCTCTGTGTCTTTGCAGACGCCACTTCCTCCACCTGGAACATGCCCCGTTCCCCACCCTCATCCTCACGCCATCCTCCCCTCACAGCCTGCTGCATCCCTTCCCACCCCTACCTGTCCACAGCCCCAGGACTGTCTCCTCTGACCACTCAATGCCGGAGGTCTGTGCCTCTGGTGTACATGGGTCACTGTTCCTTTGCAGCCTTGACCCCCCAGCTGGCAGTGAAGGATCACACTACACACTGCTGGAAAGGCAGGCAACACAATCTACACTGATGCTGGATTTGAAAACTTGACTTCATTCTGAGCTCCTCTTCTGCCACTAGCTACTCCATTCATTCATTCAGCACGTGCCAAGTGTCCATTCTCTGCTGAGGCCTGGGCATGTGCAGGAGATGGAAAAAACCCGAGGAAACCCAGCTCAGGCTCTCAAGGAGCTCACAGTCCAGTGGCCTTGGTCAAGTCCTTCCTTCTTCTCCTTCTCCTACTCCTCCTTCTCCTCCTCCTATTTCTTCTTCTTCTTCTTCTTCCTTTTCCTCTGTCGAGATGGAGTCTCCCCATGTTGTGGGCTCAAGCAACCCTCCCACTTCAGCCTCCCAAAATGCTGGGATTACAGGCATGAGCCACCACCATGCCCAGCCTCCTTTACTCTTCCTGATTTCTTCTGTGAAGAATGTGCTAGGATTCTGGCTTTCCTCCCTGAAAAGCTTGTTATGTGGACCAAGAATGGGGACACAAGCGTCATTTAAATACATGTGTTAAGTAAAATGTATGGAGGTCATTGGTTTGGTCTGAGCTCCTACACAAGGCCAACAGGCCAGACCAAGATGGAGTCACTCATGCTGAAGTTCCACAGCACCAGGCCGAAATGAAAATTATCTGACCTTCCAAGAATTAGGAGAGAGACAACAGCTGGAGCCCCAGACGGGCCAGTTTCAGTGTGCATGATAGGGAAGTTCCCTCTGCTCTAGCGTTTACAAGGAAAATAACTTTGAAATGACTCATCCCCTTTTGTTTTCTGTTTCTCTGTGCCCTGTTCTGTCTATAAAGCCAAACTCCTCTGCTCCGCTAATCAGAACATTCATTGTATTCTGTAGAATGGGGTGTTGCCCGATTCTAGAATTGCAAATAAAAGCCAATTAAGATCTTTAAGATAAATTTGTTATAATTTTATCTTTTGACATATGTAAAACAGGAGGTAATATCAACACATACATCCCTGCGGTGCCGCCTCTCCACAAAGCCCTGTGGAAGAGCTGTGGATGCAGCAGGCCCCAAGACAGCCGCCTGAGGACTATCCTCTTAGAGTGGCATCTGAGGGGCAGACGCAGGGCCCCCCGCAGGTCCAGGGAGATGGGGTGGGCTTCCTGCCCAGAGGGCTGATGAGCTGAGGGGCTCCTAACAATGATTCATTGAGGGTGTGTGCGAATCTCCGAACTAAAATCCTAAACAAAGTTCAGGGGTCTGAAAAATTAGAGCCAAATTCAAGTCCAGGGTTACAAAGTGGAGCCTGAAGGGGAGGCCTCGTCATGCGGAATTTGGGGGATATGGGTTGGGGGCCCCACACCCACCAGCTGTCTGCACTGGGCCAGCTCTCACGATCTCTGTGTCTCAAGTTTCGTCCTCTGTGAAATGGGGATGGGACACACACCACCTGGACAGCTCAAGGAGGACAGCCCATGTGAGCCCCAGCGCGGTCCCTCTCCTCAGCCACCTCTTCCCCCACCACCCCCCAGCCCACTCCAGGCCTGTCCTGCCTCTCCCCAGGGCCCTAGCCCTCCAGAGGCGACTAAAGTCAGTTGCCCAAGGTACATGGGTACGGTGGATGAGCCTGGGCTTTGGAGTCGAATCCAGCTCTGCTTCTTCCTGTGGGCACCTTCACTTCCATGGCTTCACTTCCATGGTCGTCAGTCTCTGTGGCCGTAAAATGGAGGCAATTCCACCACTGTGTTGCGAGGACGCAGTGGGATGTCACACACGGCACAGCTGACATCTGGCAGGGGCTCATTATGGGACCCAGGCTATCCCTGACGTCCCGTGATTCCACAGTGAGGCCCTCCAGCTGTGAGGAGGCTTCAGGGTGGCAGCAGCCTTGGCACCTACCGTTCCCCTCCTGCAGGGAGCTTCTCCCCCTCCTCCTCCTCCTCAGCCCCCCCGGGGCTGCCCTTCAGCCGGATGGACTGAGTCCCCTGCTGCGGTTTCTGGTTTCCAGGCTCCTGAAGGGCTTCTCCATTCTCTATCCCTCAGACCTGTTCCATCTTATTGCCAGGGGACCTACATCTTGGACCTACTTCCTGCCCAGCGACCCTCTTCGGAGCGGTGACCCCCCCCTCCCCACTGGCAGACACGTGCCCCCAGCACGCCCTTACCTTGTAAGGGGATCCCCTCCACCCTGGGCACCCTGAAAGAGTCAGGAAAGGAGGCAGTGTTGGGACTCCGGGTGTGTCCGGGAGTAAGGGACAGAGGAAGAGGAGGTAGGGCTCCAAGAGGAAATGACCGGGAGTGCTCTGGGCCCACGTAATTTATTGCAGGACTTTGTCCCTGGGCTCCAGGTACTTCCACTCCCACACGCCTCCCTCAGCCCCAGCTGGCAGAGCCTCATGATGTCTGCTCTTTACCCCAGGCCCCTTCTGCAGGGCAGCCATGCATGCTGCCTGGAGGCCACCAGGGTTTGCAGTCTGTGCACCTGCTCTGGCCACCAGCCAGATCCCGTGGTGACAATCAGCTGACCATCCAGGGGGCTCAGCATCTTCCCAGGTGCTGCATGGCAGGAGCTCTGCCCCCAAGCACCCCAGGCTCTAATGGAGGGTAGTAGTATAATATGAAATACAGTATATTTGGTCCTTGTTCCCAGTTGGTGTCACAGAACTCCTAAAACCCTTAGAATTTCCCGAGTGATCGCCGGGCGCGGTGGCTCACGTCTGTAATCCCAGCACTTTGGGAGGCCAAGGTGGGTGGATCACAAGGTCAGGAGATCTAGACCATCCCAGTTAACACAGTGAAACCCCTGTCTCTACTAAAAATACAAAAAAAAAAAAAAATTAGCTGGGCGTGGTGGCAGGTGCCTGCAGTCCCAGCTGGAGGCTGAGGAAGGAGAATGGAACAAACCCGGGAGGTGGAGCTTGCAGTGAGCAGAGATCGCGCCACTACACTGCAGCCTGGGTGACAGCGAGACTCCATCTCAAAAAAAAAAAAAAAAAAAAAAAAATTTCCCGAGTGATCATCTCATAATGAGTCTGTTTGATAGCACCTGAAGTTATGCTGAGGAGGTGACCATGTGGGGGCCCTACCTAGCCTCAGCATGAGGTCAGTCACCAGAAAGACCTAGTGAGTAGAGGGTTGGAACTTTCAGCCCCGCCTACTGACCTCTGGGAAGGTAAAACTCTTGAACAAAGATTTGATGAGCTTCCACACATCTGAGGTCCCTGGGGGGTGGCATGTGGGAGAGGGCATGGAAGCTCCATGCCCTTCCCACACAACTCACGTGAGCGTGTTTATTCGGCTGCTCATCTGTAACCCTTTGTAAAATCTTTTCCCACGAACTGGTCAATATGAGTGCCGTCCTGAGTTCTGTCAGCTGTCCTAGCAAATCCAACCGGAGGAGTGGGGTGTGGGAACCCCGATTTATAGCCAGTTGGTCAGAAGTATGGGTGGCAACCTATGACTTGAGACTGCATTTGAAGTGGGGCAGTTTTGTGGGACTGAGCCCTTAACCTGTGGGATCTATGACTCCAGGTTGACAGTGTCTGATTGAATCGAATTACAGGACATCCAGTCAGAATCTGCTGGAGAATTGCTCGGACACCTGGTCAAAAGAGTGTTCTGTGTTGAGTGTGAAAGGAGCATACACCTGGGGCATGTCTGGGGCCATCAGGAAGCCTTAGAGACAAAGGCCATCAGACAACAAGGTTCCCAGGAGGGTCCCTGGCAACAAACTGGGCAAGCTCGGGCTGGCACTTGATCAAGGGGGCTTTGGGCTTGAGGCAAATACAGACTGTTTGGAAGGGAAGTGCATCTGGCAGTGGGCCCTGGGAGGGTCAGACTGGAGGGGCCAGGCAGTCCCTGGAAGTGAGCATGAGGGCAAGGGGAGCTCATTTACGCAAGGCTTTGAAGGCGGGTGGATAATAGGGGCAGGGAGTTACCTGCTCAGCCACAGGCCTTGTGTTGGGTAAAAAAGGGGTCTTGGTCATCCTTACAGTTGGCCCAACTAGAGCCAATCAGATTCCTTTCTTTTCCTTGGACTTGGAGGGACTCGGGAACTGCAGGCAGAAATGTGGGAATGAGCCGGGCGCGGTGGCTCAAGCCTGTAATCCCAGCACTTTGGGAGGCCGAGGCGGGCGGATCACAAGGTCAGGAGATCGAGACCACAGTGAAACCCCGTCTCTACTAAAAATACAAAAAATTAGCCGGGCGCGGTGGCGGGCGCCTGTAGTCCCAGCTACTCAGGAGGCTGAGGCAGGAGAATGGCGGGAACCCGGGAGGCGGAGCTTGCAGTGAGCCGAGATCGCGCCACTGCACTCCAGCCTGGGCAACAGCGTGAGACTCCGTCTCAAAAAAAAAAAAAAAAAAAAAAAAAAAAGAAATGTGGGAATGAGCCATTGTCTTTCAGAACAGAGGTCAAGGCAGGGTGGCAACCCTGAACGTGGACCTTCTGGGGGGACACAGACAAAGCAGTGGTGGGACAGAAAAGGAGAGGTGGAGACCCAGTGGCCACAGAGACAGGAGGGAACCCCCGACGTCTCAGAGTTTCCTGTATCATCTGTGGGTGGGCTCTGTGGAGTTTCCGTCCATTAAATGCTCTTTTTGTCGACATGGCTTGAAGGAGTTTCTGTATCTTCAAAGCAAATGACCCATGCCAAAGACAGGGAACCGAGTTGGGAGATCCCTTGAAGGACCACTTGGAGGGAGCTGCATATTCCGAGTCTTTCAGGCAGCCCCCCGTCCCGCCTGTTCCCCTGAGAACAGACCCCAAGCTCTGCCCCTGCTCTGACTAGCCTCCTGCTCCTTAAAATCTCGTCCAGTTTTTGGGTCCACACTCAACTTTTTTGAGCTACATGCTGCAGGTGGTTTCTCAGGTTTAGAAGGGCACCATCTGGCTCCTCTAGGGCTGACACTGCTGCTCCTGGCAGCTCCCAGAGATGGTGAATCCCTCACTCTGGGGCTGAGACTGAGTCCTCTTAGGACCTTTTCTACTGCCCTCATGCAAGAAAATATTGGGACAGAAAATCTGTGTGGACCAAAACAATCTGTAAGATGTTCCCATCCAGTTCTTACCTTATGCAAAATTGGACAGAAACACATTTTAGATACTGACGTGCTATTCTCTGTCTCTCTCTCTTTTATGTTACACATTATATCACAAGAACTTTCTGATACTGTACCAAACTTTTACCATTGGTCTTTAGAAACAGCATGACGGTATGTCACACAAGTGCCCTATCATTTGTATACCCATCCTCCCTGGGTGGACACTGGGAGGTACCCAATCCCTTGCTATCACACACAACACTGCAATGAACATATCTGTGCTCTCGGCCTTGTTTGTATTTTGTCATTACGGAAGATTCCAGAAGGGGAACTTATGAAACAGTGGGCATGAATTTTTGGTTGCTAGTCTTTCTCAAGTAGCATGCCAAGTCCTCCCTCCCAGGTCCTCCCACCCAGTCAAAACTGCGCCTGTGATTGCAAAGACCTGGTCTGATTGCTGTGTGAGTTGGTGCAAAGGGGGACACCCTGAGGCATGGTTCTCCTGGAGTCTCAGGCTTTCTATAGCCAAGCGACCCCAAGCCCTGGAAATCAAGATGGGCTGGGGAAAGGCAGGACAGGCGCTTCCTGGTAACACGGGTGACCAGGCTTGGCTGTCTCCCAGCCCAGTGCTACTTCCACAATTAGCGTAGTGCTGATTTCCCAAGATGGGAATATTCTGCTAACTTTAAAAATACGTTTGTGAGCTGAGCTGAAATGTGCCCATGGACAACCTGTGGTTCATTGCATTCCTATCAGTGACCAAGCCCATTATGGCGTCATCACAGCTACTGACACAGAGCGAGCCTTTCGCTTCAGCTCTACCGGTGTATCATAGAGCTACCTGAAGTCGCTTGCTTACAGCGGCCCTAATCTTCTCATCTAGCCTACAGCAGCCAAATTATCCATTAACCCTATGAAACAGTAAGGTTGGCAGCATAGACCTCTGCGAGTGAACTAATCTTTAAAACATTTTTGAATTCTCAGTCTCGGAAAGAGCTAGCATGTAATGAGGATTTTCTCTGTGCTGGGCTCTTTGCTTGTACCATCTCACTCAACCCTCATCAAACCTCCACAAATGAGGGGTGTTTCTCCTCATTTCATAGCAAGGAAGTTAAAGTCAAAGAGGTTATGAAACTTGCTTAGGCCACAATGGCCAAAAGTGGCAGAGGTGCAGTTCGAATTAGGGTGTACCTGACCCCATGGCCCGTGCTTATTGGGATGCTTTCCACCACGCCAACCCTCAGACAAACCAGACACCCTCCTTCCTCACCCCAGTGATGCATGAGACATCCTGTCTTCAGAGATTTTCAAAAAAAGGTGTTTCCCCAACTTGCTGGCCCCAGCCCAGGGTTTGAAAGGCCTTTCCCATTTTGTTGCCTTAGTTTCTGAGATGTTGGGGCAATGGAATATCTGGGAAGAGAAGCGAGGCTTAAATGCTTCCCTGGAACCACAGCTGTGCGCAGTACAAGAGAGTAGATCACAGGGCACATTCTGTCCTGTAGTTCAGGGTTTCTCAGTCTTGGCACTATTAGCATTTTGGACGAGATTATTCTTTGTTGGGGGATGACAGGCATTGTCCTGTGTACTGCAGAATATTTAGCACTAGTTATGCCCCCACCCCTAGTGGTGACAAATCAAAGTGTCTTCATATATTATTGCCAAATGTCTCTGGGGGACAAAGTCCCAGTTGGGAACCAATATATAGTTCACAGGCCCAGGTGCCATTGGAGGCTGGCAGAAAGAGGAGGCCAACAAAGACCAGAACAAAGGTCCTCCCAGAAGAGGTGACCCTGACCCTTGGGGTCCTTCAGTAGCAGGAAGATGTGGCTCAGAGGGAAGGTGCAGGGAAGATGAGTGCTTCCTGGAGGACCTTGGTTCTGACATGCCAAGGAGATGACTGTGTCATCAGGAAAACTCAGATATTTCTTCCTCCTGGAACAGCAGCTTCAAGATAGCTGCTCCTCGACTGGGAAGGTCTCGAATCCAAAGTCCTGAAGGGCCAGCTAGGCATCCACAGTCTCAGCCCCGGAGGAAAGAACTCATTTCTAGTGGTGCTTTTGTCACCATAAGCCCTCTGAGGAACCTACCCAGAGATTTGTCCGAGGCAGCAAGAAGGGGAAAGTAGGGGCACAAAATGAAAAGGTCACCTCCTCCTCTCCAGAGGGCTTTGGGCATTCAGTGGATAAATCTGTCTTAGGCCCTGGCATTTAAACCCAGGTCACTGACTATAAACATGGGACCTCTGTCCCATGACCAGGGTTAATGGCATATCCTGATGACTAATCTTATTGCCTTGGGGAGATTGAGACACTGATAAGGAAAAGCAAAACTTGCTTACGTGTCAACTCAATAAACTAAATACATGATGTTAATAATGCTAATTATGATGATAGTAATACTTCACCTAGGTCTTGGAAGATGTTGAGAGTGGGAGGCTTAGGCTCACTGCTAGGAACTTCATTTCTGGGAAAAGAAGTACTGGGGTGGATTTCTTACCCTTGTCTAGAATGCTGCATGTCCACCAAGATCACTTTCCTTTACTTCTTGGTCCCACAGTGGACATATTCTTTCCTGCCTCATTTACAATTAGAAGGGGCCATGGAATGAGAGTAGGTGAGATCCTCCAACTCCAGGTTAGGCTCATTAAAATGTCCTGTACCTTTCTACACACTCTCTTCTCCCATCTGCTGGTGGCATGCAGAGCATCCAGTAGGGGCTTCTGAGGCCCTGGGAAATGGTGGAGCCACAATATGGGAAGAGCCTGGATCCCTGAATGACTGCTAGGAGCAGAGTGCAACCTCCACCTCACCGCTGACCCCACTGCCCATTGACAAGAGGAAGAAATAAACTATTATCACGTCAAGCCACTGAAATGTGTTGATGTTGTTATAACAACATAACTACATGGTAGACTGTTAGCTTACCATGATTGAAATATTATCTTTCCATCCAAATCGGCCTTTGTCCTTCAAATATCACCTCAAGCGCCCTCCCCCAAGAAGCCAGCCTGATTGTTCACTCTAGCCTCACCCTCCTTTTAATTCCCATGGTACTTGTTACCCACATCACACAATTCACCTCTTAGCATTTTCTTTTCTCAAAGCAGTACTTCCTAATGAATTGTAAGCTTCTCAAGGCAGGAATCATGTTAGTTTTTTGTATCTTCACAATGCCTAATAATAATGATAATAGCTAACATATATATTGCTAATCTTAAATAATAAGATGCATAAAATATGATTACACATAGAGTTTACTTGAGTGTGCGGATAGCCACCTAGGAGACCTCAACTCCAAACGAATGGGTTCAGCGTTCCAAAGTGGAGAAGTTAAATTTTACTTGTACAGAGAGAGACAGAAAAATTTTAGCAGGATTATAACATTTTCCACACAAGACAGTGCATATGTTACAGTGATTTGATTGGTTACAGGATGCTGCATCCCAACGAGATGACATTATTACTCTGTAGGAGAGGGAGTGATCTGAGGGGGTTTTATCTCCGGCACCACTTAGTCTCAATTGTTTACAGGGGGAAAAACGGCAGAAGTTGCAGCTGCATGACATGTGACTCAGGCTGCATAGTCACATTCCTCTGAAGACTCAGAACAATTTAAGTTCCAACAGCTTTCAGTTTGAATTATTTGGCTGGGTGCAGTGGCTCACGCCTGTAATCCTAGCACTTTGGGAAACCGAGGTGGGTGGATCACCTGAGGCCAGGAGTTCAAGACCTGCCTGGCCAATATGGTGAAACCCCATCTCTACTAAAAATACAAAAAATAGCCAGGCGTGGTGGTGCACACCTGTAGTCCCAGCTACTCAGGAGGCTGAAGCATGAGAACTGCTTGAACCCAAGAGGTGAAGGTTGCAGTGAGCCAAGATCATGCCACTGCACTCCAGCCTGCTGTGCTCCAGCCTGGGTGACAGAGCGCGACTCCATCTCAAAAAAAAAAAAAAAGTTTGAATTATTTAATTTCACAATATTCTGTCCCAGGAATCATTATATATATATATATATTATATATATCATGTTTAATATTATACATGTAATATATATAATTATAACATATTATATAATTATATATGTGCGTTTAGCTTCATGACAACTCTGTGACATAAATGGTACTGTTATCCCCAACTTATAGGTGAGGACGTTGAAGCACAGAGAGGTTCAGCAACTTGCTCAAGGTCACACAGCTAGTAAGTTTCATTTGTGTCTTCCCTGGTAGGGCTTGCTAGTGGCTCAAGCACAAGAAGCTGGGTCAGACTTAGAGACCTGGCTTCTTTGACATAGAAAAAAGCTAAGAGGACTTGAAACCTGATTCAACCCTCTCATTTGATACATGTGGAAACTGAGGCTCATAGAAGACTGGTAGCTTGTCCCGGCTCACCAAGTACAATAAGCCCAGTGATAGGGCCACAACCTAGGGCTCTAAGCCCCCAGTCTACAGCTCTGATGGTGCCAGGCTGTTGTTTATATTATTTGGTCTCTTGCTCCCTTACATGTTCAGCAGATGGCAGTGTCTTCAGAGTGTCTCCAAATACATCTTACATTCATTTAGGGAATGCAGCGTCTCTGGGTTATCTGTTAAGGGAGGAAGCATTGTGGACTGCTGCAAGTTTGCCCCTCCATCCTTCTCTGTCCTTAGCACCCTTGGTGTGGGAAACAGCCTCTCTTCTGAGTGCCTCCCAATCACCGCCATGGGCCTACTGCACTGGGGTGGGGTGTGAGGGGTAGGGAGATGGCAGTCCTGAAAATGTAAGGCAGCCAAGACTCAGAAAGACACATCTGTGCCACTACAGAATTTCTCTACCAGCATCCAGGAGGGACAGCCAGCTGGTAGGAAGGAGCTCTGGGAACTCTCAGTAAGCTGTGTTTCCACTGATAAGCACACTGCTTTAACTAAGGCTCTGTATTCATTTGAAAGAGGTGTCCTGTCTTACTAAATTGTTGACTTTCTGAGTACAAAAGTTAGATCTGATGCTTCTTTGCAGCCTTCTAGAGCTAAGAACATTGTTGTGTGTCCAGAGTGTTTCTATCCACTCTCCAAACCACCAGTACAGTTAGTTTTAACGCTAAAATTCAGTAATTATCATCTAGCAATTGCATTGTTTATAACCCAACCACTTTCCTGACTGCTGGACTTACATCTCTGGTGAAACTAAAAGGTTCTCTTCCACCGAAACTCTTCCTGGAATTTTCATCTTTTAATCCTGCTCCATTTACACAGGTGTACTCTGCATTTACACAGGTATACTCTCACCTTTAGAAGAGGGCTTAGAGCCTTGATATCTTCTATCAAGTGATTTGGTGTCGGGCATTGCTCATTCTTTGTTCTTCTGATTCTCAAGACTGCCTGAGAAGCTGCCATTCCCACAGCTGAAAATAAGGAATTTGGATTCCATGCTGTTTCCACCACATCGGAAAAGAATATCCGTGAACTCTCTTGCAGGAAAATGGGAATTTCCAGAGAGAAACCACTTCTCCCCTTTCTTCTCTTCCCACGTCCTCTTCAGGAGCCTATAATTGGGCTCTGCCAGCATACTCTGACTGGCTAACGAAGGGTCAGATATCTGTAGTAGTAACAAAACGCTCTTTTTCTACATGTCTACACCTCCTGGGGAATCTTTGCTTAAACCTCTACTGGCCCTCCTCCCATCAAAAGTCAAGAATGTTCCCCTCCCTGTCCAAGACTAAAATGAACAAGTAAGGAAATAGATTTTACTCAGCCTATTTCAACAGGGAGAGCACTCCAGAGACGATCAGTGTCTTGGCAGCGCAGTTTTGCCTTTTATAGGGAGGAAGGTGGAATGATTGACAGTTGGGACTGTTTTGCAATCAGGATAAATTTCAGTCAGGTGAACAGAAAATATTCTCTAACTAGTTTGGGGTCGGGGGAGTGTTCTAATCTCAACTAATTACTCGATTATCATCAGCAGGAATTTAAGGTCTGTCTGGCTTTATTAACAGGCTCAGAATAAAGGGGAAAGGTCTCTGTTTGTCCTCGTCACAGGCAAACAAGGGGGTCATCTGCACGCGTTTTATCTGAGTCACGTGGCGATGGGTGGTTCTTCACAGTGTGCCGTTCCAGACACACAAATAGACGAAGGGGTTTCTTAATCACCGCTGTTTTCTAGGAACACAGGGCTCAGGTAAAGTTCAACTTCACCTTCCTCGGTGTTTCATCAGGGGAACCCTTCTGGAAGCAAAGATGTGTACTTCTTACTGCTGGCCAAATAGCTTCTTAACAAGGATGAAAGAGAGGAAGACGCTGGGAGAGGAGGCGCCGTGGCTCGCGCCAGTTAGTAACGCATCACAGCTCGCGGTCGTCGTACTACAAGTCCCAGGGAGCAACGCTCGCTTTCTCGCCTACTGCGGGCGGGAACGAGGCGCCTCGGGGCCTGACGGGAACCACCGTGGTTTGGCTGAATGACGGAAAAGTCATTTGAGCGGGTCTTCATTTTTCGGAAGAGTATCTCAAAAGCTCTTCAAACAAGGCACGGACACAGAATCTAGAAAATGATAAAGAATCAATGATAACGTTATTTCCACGGGGGCCAGACCGGGATCCACCCGAGCAAGGTATTTAATTAAAGCCCGAGCTCCAGCTCAGTTTTCCCAGGAGTCTCCTTTCCGGCCGTGCCTTGGCGTCAGTGCTGTTGCGTCTTCTCATTGGCCGGTTGACGGGTTGCGGCGCCTGCGCGCTGCATTCCTTTGAGGGTCGTGGGCAGACGCCATTTTGGCCCCAGCGGTGCTTCTAGGAAGTAGAGCGCCGGCTCGCGTGCCTGCCTGCCTGCCAGCCTGCCTCCGCTTCCAGGTCAAAGCATTCGCCGTTGCCGCTGCCGCTTTCTTACTCTCCGCACCCGTTAAGTTCTCCGGTCGGGCGGGAGTCTCTGAACACTCAGCCGCGCCTTCCGGGGTCACACCGCCTGGAAGGAGGTGACGGGGGCGGCGCGGGGCGCGGACACTCCCCGCTGAGAGTCCGCCTGCCATGGACTCGGAATATTACAGCGGCGACCAATCAGGTGGGGCAGGGACCTGGGGGACCGGGCTGGGGGGCGGAGCAGTTTCTCGGCGGGTCTCGGCCTGGCACCCCGCGGGTGGGGGCAAGGAGGCCCCCGAAACCTTCCCTCCCGCGACCCGGCCCGAGGAGGGCAAGAGCCCACTGACCGGCTGCAAGCCTCGAAGCTAGAACGTTGGAGACGGGATTCTGGTGGGAAAGCTTTCTTCTGAATCGGCGAAGGTTTTTGCTGAAATTGGGAAGTCACTTTCGTATATTAAGCTCCTATTGTGTGCAAAGTGCTAGGGAAGGAGAGGTATCTTCTGTTAAGAGTTTTCAGTAGTTGAGTAGTTGGAGAATCCAAGGGGCGATGGGGCGGGGGATCCTTCCTACACTTTTCACTCCTAAGGGAGTGGTTTAATCTTGCCTGCAACACCGGACATAAGTGCAGGACGCATGTTTCAGATGCATGCATAGAGTAAGGAATGCACTTCTGGCACTTGTGATTTTTGTGCCTTTCTTCCACCTTGAGACGGTTCCTCTTTCTCCTCACCTTCCTCACCGAAGTTTGGTCTCCTTTCTTTACTGTTTGTTTATTCTGTAAACTCTTAATGGGGCCCACTCTGCTGGCACGGTGCTCGGCACCTGAGATTAAGGATAAGTGAAGCAGAACCTGGTGTGGGAAACACGTGGGGTTTGCTTTCCCTTTGTGTGCTAGTTGTATTGGGGGTTCTGTCTCAAAAGTTTTTAAATACACCCACTATGTAGCCACAAAAATTGAAAATTAAAAAAAATTAAAAAAAAAACTTGAGTTCTCAATGGTTTAAGCGTTAAGCTCTTTACTGTTTTGAGTTCATTGCTTTTCCTTACATAGGACAGTGAATTGTAATGACTGCAAAGGGTTTTCCAAGCATTCACTGCTTAAAAACACCTTCCTAAGCCAGGTGCGGTGGCTTATGCCTGTAATCCCAGCACTTTGGGAGGCGTAGGCGGCCAATGGCTTGAACCCAGGAGTTCGAGACCAGCCTGGGCAACATAGTGACACCACCCCCACCCCGCCACGCCCCTACCTCCCACCCCCAACCCTCGTCTCTACAAAAAAATGCGAAAATTAGTGTGGTGGTGCACACCTGTAGTCCCAGCTACTCAGGAGGCTGAAGTGGGAGGATCCTTTGAGCCCTAAGCCTGGGAGGCAGAGGTTGCAAGTGAGCGAAATTACACCACTGCACTCCAGCCTGGGCGACAGAGCAAGACTCTGTCTCGGAAAAAAAAAAAAAAAACACTTTCCTGATACTTTCAAAATAGTTTTTTTTCCATTCATTTGTGTTTTTAAGTTACTTTTTAAAAAGTGGACTGGGCACGGTGGCTCACGCCTGTAATCCCAGCACTTTGGGAGGCTGAGGTGGGCGGATCACCTGAGGTCAGGAGTTTGAGACCAGCCTGGCCAACATGGTGAAACCCGTTCTCTACTAAAAATACAAAAAATTAGCCAGGTGTGGTGGCGGGCGCCTGTAATCCCAGCTGCTCAGGAGGCTGAGGCAGGAGAATCACTTGAACCCTGGGGGTGGAGGTTACAATGAGCTGAGATCACGCCATTTGCACTCCAGCCTGGACAAAAGGAGCAAAAAAAAAAAAAAAAAAAAAGTAATTGTATGTAATACTTGTACATAGGTTAAGTACTAAAAGAGGTAACAGAAAAATAGCAGTTCCCTGACTTACTCCCTCCACCCACTTCACATTCTTTTAGCTGTTTGGGGTGTTTACCTGTGTATTCCTAATTCGTTCACTCTCTTGCTGCATCATTTTTAGGCATTCTCTAATGATGTTCTGTTATGCTAGGACATTTTAGCCTATGTGCCCCCTTCTCCCCTGTCTTCCCACTGTTGCAGCATAATTGTTAAACTTCAAAACTATTATTTTTATCATGACCGTATATTCTTCTTAGCTAAGTAGATTAGCTCATTAATACGATAGTATCATAATGATTCTTCTTCCCCCCCCTCCATGTGGCTGCCTAAAGGAGAATGTGATTTCATTCTTATAGAACGTTTTGGTTTTCCTGTAGTTGACTACATTTTTTAAAACTTGCTTATTTTTATAAAACTGTTAAGTCTTCCTATCTTCTCAACCCTAACTTCCTCTCAATACGATTTTACTCTGTATTTTTAAAGCATTGGGGCTGGGTGTAATCCCAGCACTTTAGGAGGCAAAGGCAGGAGGATCGCTTGAGGCCAGGAGTTTGAGACCAGCCTGGACAACATAGCAAGACCCCATTTCAACAAAAATATTAAAGAAAGTTGGGTAACAGTTTTTATTTACAATTTTATATATGCTTTTCTTGAAGAAATTTTCAGTAGTTTTGGACTGGAGTTCCTTGTGTTCTTCATTTGTAAACAAATACTTACTGTATATCAGGTACTAGGCAGTGTTCTGGGCTCCAGAGATTTAGCAGTGAACCAAAATCCCTGTTCTTGTGGCACTTTCATTCAAGTGAAGAAGACCCACATTAAACAAAATAACTTCAGGTAGTAATATTAGAAGGTGGTAAATGCCCTGTAGAGAAAGACAGACCCAATTTTAACATGAAGTTGAAATAAATTGTTGACTTGGTGTTTAGTGTTGTTTCTTAAGCTACAAATTGTTTTTATGGTGTAGTTTTGCTGCCACATATTTCACAGTACGTGTTAGGATTGTTGGTATTTGTATGAGTATTGTCTTATTCAAAATATTAGCATCTTTAGTTATGCTTCCTCAGTGGTAACTTTTGCATTTACGTTATTCTTGATTCAGTGTGTTCATTTCACTGTAGATGTCATTCATCTTACACCATAAGTTGGTTTTTGTTTTGTTTTTAATCAGATGATGGTGGTGCTACCCCAGTACAGGATGAACGAGATTCAGGGTCAGACGGTGAGGATGATGTAAATGAGCAACACTCCGGATCAGACACTGGAAGTGTAGAACGTCATTCAGAGGTATTGGCTAACCAACATCTTTGGGAGGGCTTTTCCCTTGCATTCTGTGAGACCTGTTATGTTATAGGAGTTACAGAATCTCTGTGACAGTTTAGGGTTTAATCTCTGAGAGAAAAGGAGCATAAGTTAATAGAAAACTGCTTGAAAAATAAATAGGGGTGGTCTGGTTACTGTTGAAATCACAGTGAAATACGTTCTGATTGGGTCACATTTCAAATGTTGGGCAGCTTTCAACTGTGCGTATTGATTCAGAAATGGGCCTGGCCTTTGATATTTGGCTAAGTTTCCCTATTCTGCAATAATGTTGTAGTGGGGCATTGAGCATTTGCAATCTGAAGGAATACCACTTGAAGGTTACAGGGGTTATCACCTGTCAAAATTTATGTCAGCATTTGCCCTTCTCATTTTGAACTGTTATGGTGTGTATAAAGTATGTAATAATGTTTTTTTTTTTTTTTTTTGAGACAGTCTTGGCTCTGTAACACAGACTGGAGGTACAGTGGTGAGATCTTGGCTCGCTGCAGCCTCCACCTCGTGTGCCCAAGACATCCTCCCACCTCATAGCCTCCTGAGTAGCTGGGACTACAGGCACAGGCCACCACATCCAGCTATTTTTGTTTTCTTGGTAGAGTCAGGGTTTCACCATGTTGGCCAGGCTGGTCTCAAACTCCTGACCTCAAGTGATCTGCCCGCCTCAGCCTCTCAAAGTGCTAGGATTACAGGCGTGAGCCACCACACCTGGCCCGCAAATATAATTTTAAGAGCTGTTTCTGTTTAATAATACGGAATAGTATTGGGTTTTGTGTACATTTTAACATATTTGGCCTAATACATAAATATTTCAGAACTGCTTTATTTGCCTTTCTGGTTATACATCATGTTAACAAGATAAAATTGGGAAATTTTTCAATAAATTCACCTTAAGTCTTCAGTAGACATGACTGAAACAAATAGGAATGATAAAGATGGAAAGATTTAAGAACTTTCTGTGCCTTATATTTTTCTTGATTACACATATGCAGAAAATTGTCCAATTTTTAGTAGGTATGATTAGAGATTATATTATTGACTCTGTCCTTTGACAGCATATCATACATTCAGCAAGTATTTATTGAGCGCCTAATATGTGTCAGACTCTTTTTGCAGGTGCTTTGGACTTATCAGTGACTAGAAGTTAAAATCTTTCTCTTCTTAGGTATGTTTTTCCAGTAGGGGGAGAAAGACATTCAGCAATAAACTTTTTTTTTTAATTGTGTAGTTTGCTGGAAGGTAACATGCTGTGAAGAAAACATAATTAGAACAGAACAAAGGATGGAGGTCAGGCTTTGGTGTTAAATAGGGACCATATAGGCCTTTTATTAAGAAAGTGGCATTTGAACCAAGGTGTGAAGGGAGGCAAAGGAATAGCCGTGTGGATATGGACGTTAGGGGAAGAACTTCCCTGGCAAAGACCCCAAGGTGAGAGTGTGCTTGATGGCTTCAAGGAGCCAGTGTAACTGAAGTGGGGTCAGTAAGGAGTAGGGGAGGTCAGAGAACTAAATGTGGGTTTGGAAAAGGCTCATATATTTTGATGTCACTCAGGTATTTTTCTGTGCTTTTAAACATTCAGAGTAAATTCCAGTATTTTAATTAATGATAGTTGGAAGTTACTTAATAATGTGTATGTTGTTACAGTCAGTGCATTTAGTGTGTGATATTTTAAGTTTCCACTTTGGAAACAGTATTCGGAGATTAACCACTGACAGTTTAGAACACAGTAGGGTAGTCATCTCATGGCCTCCTGGTGCAGTTACAAGTTCAGGTTACCCTAAGCATCTTTTTTTTTTTTTAAATAATATGGATTCTAAATCAATAAATGTGCCTGTTTGTGAAAATTTGGAAATCACAGACTGTCCCAGACTTAAACAATAGTTTGACTTAAAAATTTTCAACTTTGCGATGTTGCAAGTGCTGTATGCATACTTTGAGTACCCATACAACCATTCTGTTTTTCACAGTACTCAATAAATTACATGAGATACTCAACATTCTGTTATAAAATAGGTTTTGTGTTGGGTGATTTTGTCCAACTGTAGACCTTACCTCTGTTTGGAGCACATCTAAGGTAGGCTAGGCTAAGCTGTGATGTTTAGTGGGTTAGATGTATGAAATGCATTTTTGGCTTAATGATATTTTCAACTTACTATGGGTTTATCAGGCTATAACCCCATAAGAAGTTGAGGTGCTCCTGTATCTGTAAAGTTTAAAGAAAAAAATTAAAACCAGCATACTCCAACTACAGAAATGACTGTGAGCCTTTTCACATTATTTCTCCTGCAGTTTCATTCTGTCCCATGTATATGATGTGTATATATTTTAACTTTACTTGAGATTTTACTATATATATTTTGTATCTTTCTATCTATATCTATATATTTTGAGACAGAGTCTTGCTCTGTCCCAGGCTGGAGTGCAGTGGCGTGATCTCGGCTCACTGCAACCTCCGCCTCCCAGGTTCAAGCGATTCTCCTGCCTCAGCCTCCTGAGTAGCTGGGATTACAGGTGTGCACCACCACGCCTGGCTAATTTTTGTAATTTTAGTAGAGACAGGGTTTCACCATGTTGGCCAGGCTGGTCTCAAACTCCTGACCTTTTGATCCGCTGGCCTTGGCCTCCTAAAGTTCTGGGATTACAGGCGTGAGACACTGCACCCAGCCTATATATTTATGTCTTCGCTTAAGATTATACTCTTTAGGTGTTTCCCTGTGTAATTGAAGGTTCTCAATAAGTGTAATGTGTAATGGTTTCACAATAAGCAGCATTACTTAGCAATTTTCTAATTGTTGTAATTTATGCTGTTTAGCTGTTATATTAAATAACTGAAGCTGCCCTGAAGATTTTTGTACATAAACATTTGTGATTATTTTTTATTGTTTCCTTAGAAAACTGCCAGGAGAATTGAGATTAAAGAGACTAAGACATTTTAAGGCTCTTCATAGAATTCCTCTCCAGGAAGGTTATGCTAATTTGCTAAACCACTAGTACTTCAGGAGTGCCAGTTGTACTGTATATAAGTGTTGAGTTCTGTGTTAATGTTCTTTTGCCCATTTAAAATGACTTTTAAGAAGAAATTTTGTTTTCTCATTAAAAAATTTTTTTTAGAAGTAATGGGATGTTAAAAGAGTACAGTTGCATTAAATGAAGCAGTGCGAAGGCCAGGCATGGTGGCTCATGCCTGTAATCCCAGGACTTCGGGAGGCCAAGGTGAGCAGATCATGAGGTCAAGAGATCAAGACCATCCTGGCCAACATGGTGAAACCCCGTCTATACTAAAAATACAAAAATTAGCCGAGCATGGTGGTTGGCGCCTGTAGTTCTAGCTACCTAGGAGGCTGAAGCAGGAGAATCTCTGGAACCCGGGAGGTGGAGGTTGCAGTGAGCGGAGATCGCGTCACTGCACTCCAGCCTGGCAACAAAGCGAGACTCACTGTCTCACAAACAAGAACAAAACAAAAAAGATGGGGCAGTACGAATTACAGGTCCAAAGCCTAAAATATACTAGTTTCCTATTGAGGCTGTAACAACTTGATACAACTTGGTGGCTTAAGACAACAAAAAATTATTATCTTATAATTCTGGAGGTCAAGTCCGAAATGGGTCTCACTGGACTAAAATCAAGGTGTCACAGGGCTGTGTTATTCTCTGAGGAAAAGCACATTTCCTTGCTTTCTTCATTTTGCAGTGGCTACCTGCATTTCTTAGCTGAGGCTCCTTCCTCCATCTTCAAAACCAGCAGCATAGCGTCTTCACAACTCATTTTCTGACCTCTTGTTTCTGTCATCACATCTCTCTCTTACTCTGACCTTCCTGCATCCCTCCTGTACGAACCTTTGTAATTATAATGGGGCCTACCTGGATAATCCAGGGTAATGTCCCTAGTTCAAGGTCCTTACCTTAATTATATCTGCACAGTCCCTTGCATGTAAAGTGACATATTCACAGGTTCAACATGGACATTTTTGGGGGGCCATTATTTTGCTACCATAAGATGGTACTCACAGCATAATTTTCCCAATATTGGTACTTTTTTTTTTTTAACCCCTCGTCTGTATTTTAGAATTTAGGCTAGTGTTTTTTTTTAATTCATTTCATCTATAGTATTTACTCAGTACATACACACACACACACACACACACACACACACAATCTTTAAGATAGTGGTCAGTATAGGAAATACTTATAAGATTTTGAAGACCAGTAATTTTTGCAGGTTTCTTAACCACTTTATTAGGAAGCTCCTTTAGTTATTAAAAAAAAGAAACATTTTTTCTTAAAATAATTGTATATGTCTATAAATAATCTCGGACAGGTGACAGAACAAGTCTCATATCAGACTAAGAAAACAAGAGTTTACTGTAACACATGTATGTAATGGGCTGTAAATCTTTCTGTTTAGGGAGCTTGTTCTGTCCATCTGTCTTTAATGGGCCTGCCTAATGGCCATTTCTAATAACATCTCTGTTTATTCTTGTATGGTTGGCTTTATTTTTTTCTCCAAGATTTGAAAAACACTCAGTAATCAAGATAAATGATATTTAAAAACTCAAAATTAATGGAAAAAAATGAGCAAAATATCAAAAATTTGAAGTTAGGATCAGTAACAATGCTGTGTTGGTCTATATTTGAGCCAGAGGGAAAAGGAAAAACCAGTACCAGTTACCTTGTCTTCACATTTTAAATATTTTGTTCATCATGGGTTTTTTTGCATCAACGTTGATCTTTAAAAAGCACCTGTCTTGGGCTGGGCTCAGTGACTCACTCCTGTAATCCCAGCACTTTAGGAGGCCGAGGTGGGTGAATCACCTGAGGTCAAGAGTTGGAGACCAGCCTGGCCAACATGGTGGTGAAACCCTGTCTCTACTAAAAACACAAAAAATTAGCCAGGCGTGGTGACAGGCACTTACAATCCCAGCTACTTGGGAGCCTGAGGCAAGAGAATCGCTTGTACCAGGAGGCAGAGGTTGCCGTTATCTGAGACCACGCCATTGCGCTCCAGCCTGGGCAACCAGAGTGAAACTGTCTCAAAAAAAAAAAAAAAAAAAAAATCGCCTGTCTTTTAAAAAGCAGCTTTTCTTTTTCCCCTCCCCTCCACTCCCCGTTCCTTTCCTGGCAGAATCTTACACGGTAGCCCAGGCTGGAGCATAGTGGCACAATCACAGCTCACTACAGCCTCAACCTCCCAGGCTTAAATGATCCAGACCTCAGCCTCCCAAGTAGCTGGGACGATAGGCATGCACCTGTACACGCAGCTAATTTTTGTATTTATAGTAGCAGTGGGGTTTTGCCATGTTGCTTAGGCTGATCTCAAGCTCTTGGGCTCAAGCCATCTGCCTGCCTTGGCCTCCCAAAGTGCTGGGATTATAGGTATGAGCAACTGTTGTCTGGCCCAAAAAAGGGCTCTGTCAAGATCGATTTACATACTATACAATTTACCTAAAGTGTGCAATTCAGTGATCTTTAGTATTTCATAGTAGCCCAGCTGTCACCACAGTCAATTTTAGAATTTTATCACGTAAGAAACACTTTTGCTGTTACCTTTCTAACCTCCTCTTCCCTTTGCCTACCCCTCCCCACCCCACAGTCCTCAGCAACCACTAATATACTTTCTGTCTCATAGAGTCCCTGTTCTGGACATTTCTTACAAATGGAATGATAAAATATGGTATTTTGTGATTTATTTCACTTAGCATAATATTTTCAGGGTGTAGCCATGTTGTAGCACATATCAGTACTTCATTCCTTTTTGTGGTAAATAATATTCCATTATATGGATCATACTACATTTTATTTATCCGTTCATCAGCTGATGACATTTGGGTTTTTTCTTTTGGTATTATGAAAAATGCTGCCATAAACATTTGTATACAAAATTTCTGTGGACATACATTTTCAGTTCTCTTGGGTTTATTCCTAGAGAGGTAATTGCTGGGTCCTAACGTAATTCTGTATAATCATTTGAGGAACTGCCAGACTATTTTCCACAGTGGTTACACCATTTTACATTCACACCAGCTGAGTATTTAAGGGTTCTGATTTCTCCATACTCGTCGGCAATTATTACCTGACTTTTTGGGGTGTAGTTTTATTCTTTGCATTGGCTGTCTAGTTGTCCCATTGCCGTTTGTTGAAAAGACTTTTCTTTCCCTGTTGAATGGTCTTGGCATCCTTGTTGAAAATCTGTTGGCCATAGGATATTTGGCTTCATTTCTGGACTTTAAAATCTTTTTCATATCTGTGTCTATCCTTGTGCCTGTACTAGTGTATTAACTACTATTGCTTTGTAGTATGTTTTGATATTGGAGAGTATGAGTCCTAATTTTTTTTTTTTTCAAGATTCTTTTAGCCAATCTGGGTCCCTTGGAGTTACCTGTGTATTTTAGAATCAGTTTGTTGATTTCTGCGGAGATGTTAGCTGGGATTCTGCTAGGGGGATTGCACTGAATCTGTAGATCAATTTGGGGAATATTGCCATCTTGATAGTATAAGGTCTGTTCATCCAAGAACATGGGATATCTATTTAAGTGTTTAATTGCTTTTAACAGTGATTTATAGTTTTCCGTGTATACATGTTGGATTTCTTTGTTACATTTATGAGTATGTTACTCTCTTTGATACTTAGTAAATGGAATTATTTTATTAATTTCATATTCATATTGTTCCTAAACATTTTTCCTACTATTTCTAATTTTATGACATTGCGGTAGAGGAACAAACCTTGTATATTGCTATTCTTTTAAATTTGTCGAGGTCCATTTTAGGGCCTAGCACATTGCCTATCCTGGAGAATGTTCCATGTGCTTAATAAGAATATATATTTTATTGTTGAATACAGGTTGTTTTTTTTTTTTTTAAACGAGCTCTTCTGTTACCCAGGTTGGTGTATTTGTGGCTCACTTTGACGCAGCGGGCATGTGAAAAAATTATGGCTCATTGTAACCTTCAACTCCTGGGCCAAGCAGTCTTCCCGCCTCAGGCTCCTGAGTTGCCAGGACTACGGCTGCGTACCATCATGCCTGGCTAATTTTAAATTGTTCTGTAGAGATGGATTTTGCTATGTTGCTCAGGCTGATCTCGAACTCCTGACCTCAGGTGGTCCTCCCACCCTGGCCTCTCAGCAGTGCTGGGATTACAGGTGTGAGCCATTGTGCCACGCCTAGTTCTTTAGATATCTGTTTGATTTAGTTGGTTTATAGTATTGCTGAAGTCCTCTTTCGAGCTTATGTCTAGTAATTCTGTTCAGCTGTGTTTTTCTCTTCTGTTTTGTGTGTATGTATGTGTGTGGGTGGGGGAGGGGGGCAGGGTCTCACTGTTGCCCAGGGTGGAGTGCCATGACTCGATCTCAGCTCACTGCAACCTCTGCCTCCCAGGTTCAAGAGATTCTTCTGCTTCAGACTCCTTAGTGGTGGCTGGGACCACAGGCATACACCACCACGCCCAGCTAATTTTTGTGTTTTTTGTAGAGATGGGGTTTCGCCACGCTGCCTAGGATGCCTTCTGTATTTTTTTAAACACTGAGCTCTGGGTAGGGGGTGGAGGAGTGGGAGTAAGTTAGTAACCGGAAATCCTTTCAGCTTGCATCTCTTGGCATGGGCTCACAAGCCAGCGCAAGGGTGATCAGGGCCCCAGTATTCTCAGTGTGGCCCACCCAAGGTAGAGCCTTCTTTAAACAAGTAAGGGTTGGTCAAAAGATGGGAATCTCCACTTCTCAACCGCAGTCTTTCGGAACTTAGCCACAGAAACAGGCTTCGGGAGCAGGATGAGAGATGCTGATGCCCTGCTCTTTCTGGAAAGGAAGCCCTCTGACTGAAGCAGGATAGAGAGGGAGCTCTGTGTTTCTGGCTACAGCAATCTGGAGTGGCGTCAGCCTCACTGAATTGTGAGGTTGGAAGGAGGGATTGATCTTGGTTTAAATAGTCTCTTGTGGAATTTGTGTAGGCGTTTCTTCATTTGCCCTTTGCCATTAGGGCCATTTGTAGAGACTTTAAGTGGTTGTTTTTAATAATTTTCACTGGGGAGAGGGTCAGTAGAACTTCTCATGCTGTGATGCCAAAAGTCCTTGTTTGGCTTGATGTTTATCTCTTACAGATTGGTCAGACTTTTGCGTATTCCTCAGTTTAAATCCCAAAGGGACCCATTATGCTTCTCTTGTCTGTTACTGCAATCTGTATTGGGCCCATTGAGCTCTTTCGTCTCAGGGAGATTCCTGTGTGTGTGTGTATGGGTGAGGTCCTTTGGGTCCTGCCTGTGGCCACACCTCCACAGAGAGCAGCCTTGTGTTGCTTTCCTGAACAAGAGATTCTTAGCAAGCCAGTTGTGGATATTTGGGTGCATGCCTGTATATTAACAGGACATTTAGCGTCTTGGTTACTGAGCATTAAATGAAATGCTAGTAACACATCCTCCCTATCGTTGATGACCAAAAACAGCCCCTTGAATTTCCCACTAACCCGTTGGGTGAAGACCCAAAACCGCCGTTGGGTTGAAAACACTGAAATGGACAAATGAGGTGTAATAAACGTAAGAAAGGAAGCAAGAAATACTCAACAATGTAGAAAATGAGCGATTAAACTATAAATAGGACATTTATAAGAATGGCAACGCACTATTGGAATTGTTTTCAAAGAATAGTGACATGGAGAATTGAACATGTTACTTGTGATGCAGCATTTTTTTGGAGGGTGCCACTTCCTGTTGGCGGGAAACCTCTGGGGCCAGCAGTGTCCCTGCTTGGGCCTCGCTGGGCTCCGGTCTCACTTGGACTCTCCCTGCCCGTTCAGCCTGGCAGGCTGCACTTGGTTTTTGCTACCGGCCTCTGCCAGCAAGACAGGTACAGAACGGCAAGAGGTGTGGGAATGAGCCGAGTGCAGGGTCTGGGTCTGGTCACGGCACACAGCCAGGTAGGTCAGCTGCTGCAGCAGGCGGGCAGCTCCAGGCACTGACACAGGTGCCGGCTCCGTGCGAGGCTGCAGCTGGACCCGGTGTGCCACAAGCAACTTCCATAGAAGGCGCCAGTGTCCAGACTAGGGGGATGTGGTGGTGCCTGAAAACTCAGATGCCAGGAACTGCAGAGCCCCAAGGGTGTCACAGCTCGGTTGTTCCCACCGCCCAGGGCTTGGCAAGCAGGTGCGTGTTACAGCCCTGCTTTGGAGAGTCCCGAGGTCTGGGCTCTCGAGAAGCACTACAGCTCTTATTCATTCCTGCTGCCCACAGTGTTGGCGAACGGTGGTGTGTCACGCCCAGCAATTTCTTCTCCCCCATTGCTGGGTAAGCAGGAGGGAGGAGTACAGTGTTACACCCCTTTTTGAATCCTCCATTTGGTGGGTCCCAAGTGCTTTTCTTGCATCCAAGAAGAATGAGGTTACACGGACAACTGAGAGTGAGCAGGGTGGAGAAGAGTTTTATTGAGCGACGGAACAGCTCAGCAGAGAGGGGACCTGAAGTGGGCAGCCCCTTCCCAAAGGTGGGTTGTCCCCAACTGTGGCTAACTCTGGAGTTTTTATAGACTCAGAATTGGGGAGATACGGGCTGTAGGTAGCCTTGGGAAAGGCAGCATTTGATTAGTTAAAAATTAGTCTTATTCCGAAAGAACCACTAAGGAAAGAGCAGGCAAACGAGAATAAAGGTTCTCACTCCGGTCAGGTGCTCTAGCAGCTCAGTTTACTGCCTTTAAGCTATGTTTGACTTGAAGGTCATGTTTCACCAGGGACCCACCGCTATCTGCCTAGGAATTTGTCTGCTTCCTGCCGCTATTACTTGAAAGATACAGGCCATTATTGTGATTCTAGGTCCTAGTTTAATTGTTTTAAAATAAATTTACACAGAGAAGAGATTGAAAGGACTAAAATGTAAATGATGGTGATCTTTGGGTGTGATTCGCATTTGTTTTATTTCTGCAGTGCTCATTAATCTTTCAAATCAAAGGGAAAATAATTTGGTAGAATACTATGACATTTTATATGGTAACCCATTTTTACAAGCATGCAACAGCTAACTCAAAATGTACTAAAAAATTCAAAATTTAGAAGAACCTTGTGAAGAGCCCTTTCATGTAAAGAGAAACCTTTCTTTACTAGCTGTTTTTTCCTTTTTAAATTTATCGTTAATATATATTCCCTTACTAAAAAATTGTAACTATTAGGTATCGAATTGTCTTTTCCTCGTAGATTAGTTGGAAGGATACATGGAAAGGTAGTTTCTTAAATGTGAAGGAAAGGTATTGAAGTTTAGATTTCTCAATCCAGAAGCCTGTAGAAGTTTTACACATCTGTCTCTGAAGATTTTGTATTCCCAGCTACCCCTGTACCTCATGTGCAGCCCGAGATAGTTGACATTTATTTCTCTGTCCCCAACTGTGTTATTATATGGTTTCCACATCAAGTTAATTAAACTTTTTTTTTTTTTTTTTTTGAGACACAGACTCACTCTTACACCCTGGCTGGAGTGCAGTGGTGTGATCTTGGCTGACTGCAACCTCCGCTTCCTGGGCTCAAGCAATTCTCCTGCCTCAGCCTCCTGAGTAGCTGGGACTACAGGCATGCGCCACACACCCAGCTAATTTTTGTATTTTTAGTAGAGATGGGGTTTCACCCTATTGGCCAGGCTGGTCTTGAACTCCTGACCTCAGGTGATCCTCCCACCTTGGGCTCCCAAAGTGCTGGGCCGATGGGTGTGAGCCACCGTGCCCGGCCAGATAATTAAACCTTTAGATTGGAATGCACTTCCCAAAAAATTGGCACTATTGCTTAAGTTTATTTAATGTGTGAAGATTTATTATTCATGTCTTTCTGTAAACGCTTTTGAATGTTGATTGTTTACTAGGCATAGCAATGCAAACTTAAAACTTTAAGATGTCTGTGTGGGTGCGGCAGACCTGTAAATAGGTGACTACAATATAGTATGTCATTGTAGCAAGGATACATACCAAGCACTGAGAGGAAGGGCGGATGGGCTTAGCAGCCATGATATTTCAGCTGGCAGGAGAGACATTGCCAGTTGGAGAAACGGGTTAGGGGTGGCGGTAATTCTGTCTAGCTAGAAGAGCAACAGATACAGGGCCTAACATTAAGAAGGACTTGATATATTTCAGGAATGATTGTTGTGGCTAGAAAATGGAATAGCTTAATGGAAAGTGATGCTGAATAAGTAAGTTTGGGTAGATGGCTTCACACCTTTTGTGGTAGGACAGATAGGGAAGAAGGGGGAAAACTCTCTAAAAATCTTTTTGAATAGTCATCTCTGGAAGTGTAACTTTTTAATAAAGCAGTTTGAGCACCAAGCGGAGGGGTGGCCGTCAAATGTGACCTAGTTATAACTAGTTGCCGATTCTAGTTTTTGTTATTTTTACCATATATTCTTTTAGACAGTATTTTTGCCAGTTAGCTGTGTGGTTTTGTTTCAGCTGGTTTCTGTTTCATGGAAAATGTATCAGAGGAAATGCATCAAAGGAAATGCATATCTTAACATCCAGAAGCGTGTAGATTTCATCTGTGTATAAAAGTGCCCTCCCGAGTGTCCCACAGGAAAAAATGGAGTGTGAGACATTGAGGAAGATGTTGTTTGGAAATGGTACCTGGCTTCTCACGGTTTTTTGACTGTGAGCAAAGCGCAGTGGGCCCAGCCATCTGCCCTTGAAGTCAGTGACAACGCCGTTAGCTCCAGCATTACTTGAATTGAGTAAAGATGGCAGTCTGCTCTTGTTTGGATCTTTCCACCAGGGGGTTGTGTTAGTATAAGGAAAGCATCCTTATGGGGAGGACATCAAAACAACTAAAAGATTTGTCTTGGCCATTGCTGTCCTATATCTTATTAGTTCTTTTGATTCTGTCTACATTTTCCTTTGTTTTTGTTTTTAGTCTTTGTCTCTGATTCTAATAATGTTTAATGCAAACATTATTTTCCATTTGTTTTATGTTAAGCGTTGCTTGTGGGGTTTCTTTTTCATTTTAGTGAGTATATTTTGAGTGTCTTTTTTATGCCGCAGGTAAAAGATAAATTTTTACAGAATAGCCTCGGATCTTAAGGTCGGATCTTAAGGTCGGTGTATCAGATAAATGTAAATAAGTGTGTAAGTCACCTTTCAGTGAAATGTGAGCGTATAAGATGCCATGGGGATATGAAGGGAGGGAATGGCTAACCAGGTCAGCAGCCGTCACGGGATGTATTTGAGCTGAGTCTTGAAGGGGGGAGCGTTTTGTAATTAATTAATGAGATTGTGTTATTGATGGCACATAACATTTATTGAACGCTCACAGGCTCTGTGCTAACTGCTTTGCATGCTTTTATTCCTCAGAACTGCCCTCTACGGTATAGACACTATTCCTAATTCCATCAGATCAAGGACATGGAAACTTTGAAGAGTTAAGAAAATGTCCTTTGATCACGTAGTAGAAAGTAACAGAGCTGGGGCTTGGACTTCAGGTCTTTCTGACTCTAAATTCCACGGCCTTAACTGTCACATTATCTTGCACAAAGTCTGTTCATTCTACCTAGAGAGAAAGATGGAAGAGACTTCAGGAGATGAGTATTTTTGGCAAGTTTTTAGGCATGAAAAAGACAAGGTACAAGAGAGAGACTCTTGGTAAAGGGAACAGCATTTGTAAAGGCGCAAAGTTAGTAGTTCCACTCTACTGAAACTGGAGTAGAATTTCCGAAATGTGGTCAAAATCATGTGGACCACATGTCAAAATTCAGATTCTGTGACACGTTTCCCAGATACACTGAATTCATATCTGTAGGTGAGAAGCACCAAAAGTTTGTATGGTTTTCTCCAAAGTTCCCCAAGTGATTTTTGTGCATACTGAAGTTTGGGAACTGCTGCTGTAACACATAGGGTTGATGGTGAGTGGAAAGAAGTGAGTCTGAAGAGGTAGGCAGGAGTTTGCATCATTATCATAAAATCCTAAACTTTACTGGGAGGCCAAGGCAGATCTTGAGGCCAGGCGTTTGAGAGCAGCCTGGGCTCCACAGACTCTGTCTCTACAAAACAAACAAAATCCGGACGTGGTGGCATGTGCCTGTAGTCCCAGCTGCTTGGGAGACTGAGGCAGGACGATCTCTTGGGCCCAGGAGTTCAAGGCTGTACTGAGCTATGGTTATGCTAGTGCACTCCAGCCTGGGTGACAGAGTCATACCTTGTCTCAAAAAGACAAACCAACCAAACAAAAAACAAGGTTTGTATAGATGTTTTTGTTGTTGTTGTTACTCATCAGGAGTGCCTTTGTTTCTGACTCTTATTCTAAGATCAACTTTTGATAGACAAGGGACATTCTGGTTTATAGCTTCATTATATTAAGTGTGTGCTTGGGAGTTTCTCAGTGTTGCAGCACTCCAGGAACTACGTTGGATTGACAGCATTATGTTATTTTACTGCAGGGTTTCTCAGATTCTTTCGTGCTCATTAAACTAATACGCATTGACAGAGTCCTGTATGAT
This sequence comes from Macaca fascicularis, assembly GCF_037993035.2. NCBI lineage: Eukaryota > Metazoa > Chordata > Mammalia > Primates > Cercopithecidae > Macaca > Macaca fascicularis. Next base: position 4,028,104 of record NC_088386.1, read on the forward strand.
AGTTTCAGCTGTGTCTTCTGGAACCCGGGTCCAGTGAAACATGCTTTTGGACATGCTTCTGTAGATACTTCCTCATGGAATTTACTGTGTGGCTTAGTGGGGAGCGTTTTTCCAGTTTATAATGGTAGAGTAGTATATACAACATCAAGTACTTTGAGTTTGACACTTCTGACCAGTCAAGAAGAAACAAAGTGTCCTGAGTTATTTGGGTCTGTACAAGTTTCCATTTGACAATGTAATACTTTGAATACTTTACAAATTATTATTTGATTTATAGCAGTTTTATTTACTTGGCCGTTTAAGAATGTCAGTTATCTCTCTGTGTATTGTGGCCCTGGTCATCATAAGTGTAGTTATTCTTTGTATACTGAGATAAACAAGATTGTTTATTATGATGGATAACCAGTAGTTGTTTATAACTGCAGTGTGATTGATGGCTAAGGAAGGAGGTATGAGGCATTATAGATGTTTCTTTTTCTTTCTTTCCTTCTTTTTTTTTTTTTTGAGACGGAGTCTTGCTCTGTCACCCAGGCTGGAGTGCAGTGGTGCGATCTTGGCTCACTGCAGCCTCCGCCTCCTGGGTTCAAGTGATTCTCCTGCCTCAGTCTCCTGAGTAGCTGGGACTACAGGAGCGCGCCACCACGCCCAGCTAATTTTTTGCATTTTTCGTAGAGACAGGATTTCACCGTGTTAGGCAGGATGGCCTTGATCTCCTGACCTCGTGAGCCACAGCGCCCGCCGGCATTATAGATGTTTCTAAAGCATCTAAGGAGCTTCTGACTGCTCGATTTCTTTTACCATTACCACTAGGAATGTCTTACATTATTTTAAAAACTACATTACATGTCAGTTTCAACTGTTGATTTGTTGTACTCATGTGACTTTTAAAAAAACTGTCTTTTGGATTTTTTTAAGCTTGCAATTTAATTGCCAAAACCACTCTAAAAACTTTAGATATTGTTTTGATAACTTTTAAGCTTAACTGTATAATTTCCAGCATACTCATCCCAAATTCTGTGGTGTCGTCGTCTAAGTGTATTCTTTAGCTTGAGTGTATCAGACTAGTACTTTTTTACTGCAGTTATTTCTCCCCTTTTTTGCCCTGTCGTGCCATACATAATGCTGTGTTTTCATGAAACTCATAAAAAATTAATGAAGATTCGTAAATTTCACAATCATTGTCTTATGCAGTGTCCTTGTAGGGGTTGTTTGTTTTGGAATGCTACACCATGCATCAGGAAACCTGGGGTAGAGTGTAGCGGGTGAGGTTTAGATGACTGCCCAGTGTCTCTCACTTCTTTGGGAGTGACTCCCAGTGCTGTGCCCCGATCCAGCTGTAACTGATTGAGTCACAGTTTCTGATGTTGCCTTGGCCAGTTAAGTCGTCTCTCTTGGGGATTTATAATTTAGATTCTAGACAGTTTATAGCTGAGTCATGTTACTGATGGTACTCTAGTAAAATGATCCTTGAGTTCCCTTTTCTAAGCTCTCTGTGCTGCATTGGTACTTAACCTTCCCGAGTGTTTAGTCATTCAACTCACTTTGATCCTGAGAAGATTGTTCTTTTTTTCGGGACTTAGCTAGAGATGATTTCTGTTGTTTCAACTAAAATAAATCAAGTCACACATAGACATGGCCTTAGAGTTATGTGATGGGTTTGTCATGGAGAGCATTCCAAAAGCCAATTGCAATTTTCCTTTTTGCCTTCTGCTTTAATTGCCTCTGCTGGCACTGTATGCCTCTCCCCACCCTCCCATCTTAACTCAGCCATCACAAACTCCATGCAAACACGCCTGTTGTCTGCACACCCTTTTTTTTTTTTTTTTTTTTTTTTTTTTTTTTTGAGATGGAGTCTCACTCTGTCACCCAGTCTGGAGTGTAATGGTGCGATCTTGGCTCACTGTCTGCACACCTTTTTTTTTGCAGCTCAGTTTCATATAGATGCACTTCGAGTGCACTTTTGAAATATCGTACTTTGTGAATAGTGCATGTTACACTATACTGTTACGGTGTGCTTGGCTGGCTCCTCATTAGCAACTCGTAAGGTCAGGCCCTGAGACATACTCAGCCTGGTGTCTTGGCGTCTTGCACATAGTAGACATGAAATACATTCTTGTTGGATTAATTTTTCCTCATCTTATGTTATTCCCACTTAACACCTTTATTACTAATTTAACAAATACACATTGAGTATCCCTTATCCAAAATGCTTGGAATCAGAAGTGTTTTGGATTTAGAATTTTTTCGAGTTTTGGAATATTTGCTTATACGTAGTGAGCTATTTTGGCAATGGAACCCACGTCTAAACACGAAATTCATTTATCTTATAGCTCGAAGGTAATTTTATACATTATATTAAATAATTTTTCACATGAAACAAAGTTTGTATTAGGTGCTTATGTTTGGAATTTTCCACTTGTGATGTCATGTCAGTGCTCAAAAAGTTTCAGATTTTGGAGTTGTCTGAATTTTCAGATTAGGAATGCTCAAACTCTACCTAGTGTGTGTATGTACTGGAGAGCATTCTGCACTCTGAGGATACCTCAGGAAAACAAACCAAAATATGTCTGCCTTCCTAGAGCTTACAATCTAGATAGTTCAATTTTCCATCTGCATTCTTTTAAATTATGAAGTATGGCTAAGGTAAACTTTAGGCAACATACAGAGTATTGTACTGTAATTGTAAGATTCTATGATATCTCTCGAGTCCTAATACCGTTTTAATAGATAAGTGCCTGTTTCAGTGGGATAATAGAGCTTGTGACTGACAAGGAATCCAATACAGTACTGTGCTGAGTGCCCGGTGAGAACTCAAGAAAATGTATTTAGGGATTTTGAAAAGTTTATGGTTTTGGAAACGTTTCTGAATGTGCTATATTTCAGTGACTGTGTATAGCATTGACTCTTTCTTTGCAATGCTGTGCTACCATAATGGTGATAAAATATTTTAAAAACTCTTCAGGCCGGGCGCGGTGGCTCAAGCCTGTAATCCCAGCACTTTGGGAGGCCGAGACGGGCGGATCACGAGGTCAGGAGATCGAGACCATCCTGGCTGACATGGTGAAACCCCGTCTCTACTTTAAAAATACAAAAAACTAGCCGGGCGAGGTGGCGGGCGCCTATAGTCCCAGCTACTCGGGAGGCTGAGGCAGGAGAATGGCGTGAACCCGGGAGGCGGAGCTTGCAGTGAGCTGAGATCCGGCCACTGCACTCCAGCCTGGGCAGCAGAGCGAGACTCTGTCTCAACAAAAAAAATAAAATTAAAAATAAATAAATAAATAAAAACTCTTCAAACATTTGCCCTGTAGGCTTATTTTATAATTTTTCATATTATTTTTGAATTTGTAGACACAGCATACTTGGGTTAGTAAAAGTATGGGTTTTATGAGAACATTTTCATGCCATTTATCCTGTCATTGACAAGAATTATCTTGTCACTTAACGGTTTCATAGCATGATGTTGGCCATAGGTATTATTTAAAGGCTCTTTGGTCCCTTGAAAATAGTCTGTGGTAGGTTCACATAGCTTCAGTCATGTATCTAACAAATATTTGGCTCAGTAAATTTTTAGAGGGAATACCCAAACATGGAAATACTTTCACTTTTTAAGCTAGAATATTGTTACCATTTTATTTAAAGTTGAGCTACCAGATGGGGACAAAATTCACTGGATCCTAAAACACTTGTTAGTATTTTGGCATGTTTAATTTTGTATATTTTTCCTCTGCATTTTAAAAATCATAGCTATAATATGCACATATCAAGTTTGTGCCCCAGAGCATGTTTTCAGAGTAATTATTTCAAGTAACATTATGTGTTGGTGTAGTTAGAGGAATCACGTTCTCCCTAAAACTTAAGCTTTCTTATTTCTAGGGTTACTAAACACAGGACCATGACTACTGTAAGCCTCAATTTTGTTATCATGAGAAGTACCATAGGAGAGAGCCTATTGTGGTATTGGCTCTTACTGGCTACTTAGGAAATGCTAACTCCTCCTTTCTTTGTTTGCTTAAATTATCTTGGGAGAAGGTGCCCATATGTTATTTGACCCTTTAAATAAAATTAAATTTTATAGTTTCTTTTCCCTTAAATAATTTTAACCTTGGCCGGGTGCAGTGGCTCAAGCCTGTAATCCCAGCACTTTGGGAGGCCAAGACGGGCGGATCACGAGTTCAGGAGATCGAGACCATCCTGGCTGACACGGTGAAACCCCGTCTCTACTAAAAAATACAAAAAACTAGCCGGGCGAGGTGGCAGGCGCCTGTAGTCCTAGCTACTCGGGAGGCTGAGGCAGGAGAATGGTGTAAACCCGGGAGGCGGAGCTTGCAGTGAGCTGAGATCTGGCCACTGCACTCCAGCCTGGGTGACAGAGCGAGACTCCGTCTCAAAAAAATAAATAAAATAATTTTAACCTTATAAAACCCAAGAATATGTCTATGTAAAAGAACTTGGTTACATGTTTGCTAGTATTTCTTTGAAAAATGGAGTTATTTATTTATTTTTATTTTTATTTTTGACAGAGTCTCACTCTGTCACCCAGACTGGAGTGCAATGGCACAATCTCAGCTCACTGCAACCTCTGCCTCCCAGGTTCAAGCAGTTCTCCTTGCCTCAGCCTCCTTAGTAGCTGGGATTAAAGGTGCCCACCACCATGCTCAGCTAATTTTTGTATTTTTAGTAGAGACAGAGTTTCACCATGTTGGCCGGGTTGGTCTCGAACTCTTGACCTCAGGTGATCCACCACCTCGGCCTCCCAAAGTGCTGAGATTACAGGTGTGAGCCACCACGTCTGGCCTAGTTATATTTTTACAAAACAGAAGTATGTATGAGAAAATTCGCCTTTTTTAAAAAAAAAAAAATCTGGCTCTTCACAGTCAGTTTTCTATAGTAATCTGAGAGCATGCTTTACAAAGTTGTTTTAATGAAGGCTGGTTATATTTCCCCATTCGGGGATCCAGATAAAACCATTTCACAGATTGGCTTTCTGTAGGGGTATTTCTATATAGGTATAGGACAAGAATTCTCCATTTAGGTGCACATATTCTCATATTTTAAAAAATTGGCCGGGTGCGGTGGCTCGTGCCTGTAATCCCAGCACTTCGGGAGGCCAAGGCGGGCGGATCATGAGGTCAGGCGATCGAGACCACGGTGAAACCCCGTCTCTACTAAAAATACAAAAAATTAGCCGGGCGTGGTGGCGGGCGCCTGTAGTCCCAGCTACTTGGGAGGCTGAGGCAGGAGAATGGCGTGAACCCAGGAGGCAGAGCTTGCAGTGAGCCAAGACCGCGCCACTGCACTCCAGCAATAGAGCGAGACTCTGTCTCAAAAAAAAAAAAAAAAATCACTGAAAAAATTTAATGTTTTACTATTAAAGGGTTTTTTGTTTGTTTGCACTTTCCTAATTTTTTTTCACTTTGTTTTTCAGAATGAACCTAGTGATCGAGAAGATGGCCTCACCAAAGGACATCATGTGACAGACTCTGAGAATGATGAGCCCATAAATCTTAATGCTAGTGACTCTGAAAGTGAGGACCTTCATAGGCAAAAGGACAGCGACTCTGAATCTGAGGAACGTGCAGAGCCTCCCGCAAGCGATTCTGAAAATGAGGATGTCAATCAGCACGGGAGCGACTCTGAGAGTGAAGAGACCAGGAAATTGCCTGGGAGTGACTCTGAAAATGAGGAGCTTCTTAATGGGCATGCAAGTGACTCAGAAAATGAAGATGTTGGGAAGCACCCCGCCAGTGATTCTGAGATTGAGGAGCTCCAGAAGAGTCCTGCTAGTGACTCTGAAACAGAAGATGCTCTAAAACCTCAAATCAGTGACTCTGAGAGTGAGGAACCCCCAAGGCACCAAGCCAGTGACTCCGAAAATGAGGAGCCTCCCAAACCTCGAATGAGTGATTCTGAAAGTGAGGAGCTTCCTAAACCTCAGGTCAGTGATTCGGAAAGTGAGGAACCCCCCAGGCACCAGGCCAGTGACTCTGAAAACGAGGAGCTTCCCAAACCTCGTATCAGTGACTCCGAAAGTGAGGACCCTCCGAGGCACCAGGCCACTGACTCAGAAAATGAAGAGCTTCCCAAACCCCGAATCAGTGATTCGGAAAGTGAGGATCCCCCAAGGAACCAGGCCAGTGATTCTGAAAACGAGGAGCTACCCAAACCCCGAGTCAGTGACTCTGAGAGCGAGGGGCCTCGGAAGGGACCTGCCAGTGACTCAGAAACTGAGGATGCGTCCAGACACAAACAGAAGCCAGAGTCAGATGATGACAGCGACAGGGAGAATAAGGGAGAGGATACAGAAATGCAGAATGACTCCTTCCACTCAGACAGCCATATGGACAGAAAAAAGTTTCACAGTTCTGATAGTGAGGAGGAAGAACCCAAAAAGCAAAAACTGGACAGTGATGAAGATGAGAAAGAGGGCGAGGAGGAGAAAGTAGCGAAGAGAAAGGCGGCGGTGCTTTCCGATAGTGAGGATGGAGAGAAAGCATGTAAGGAACTACCTCGGGCTGTTTATCAGTGGCTTTATTCATTGTGTGAGCTTGTAACTGTGGAACGGTGTATCCTCTTGGTATGTCAGATCTGTAGTCTGTTACTCAGCTTAATATTCTAAAATATCACTAGGACACTCATTTCCCCTGGTTATCATTAGCTAAGCTTAATAGTAAGTTTCCTTTGAGTTCTGTTAGCATGTATTAATCTCTGACTGCCTCAAAGTGATAAACCGCATGTCAATAGGAATATAAAATACTCAGACTTTGTTTTAAACTGGAAGAGGTAATGTTTCAAAGAAAAATGTTTACGTGAAAACCCCTAACTGTATTCAGTGTGAGCTGTGGGTCTCTTTGACACTTAGTTAACTAGATCCCATCCAATCAGTAACTGAGCTCCCACGGTTGTTAAACCTTGTTGAATATTCAGATACAGGGAAACTTTGAGGGGATTCTATTTAGAGACACCATCTCTCTCTGGAGTGTTTCAGTCTCCGCCGCTACCTAAGACTCCATTTTCACAGATAGTAAGTTTTACTTGTTTACTTTTTTATGAAACTTATCTTTGGAAAAGACATATTTCATTATAACCTGACAGTTCTTATAGGAGAAGGAAAAGGTACCAGACATGTTGCCGATTTGTTAAGGAAGATGGGAAATTTGAAACTGACCAGCAATGATAGAGGAACGTGGAGACTATTCCTAGAAAGAAATATGTAGTCCTTTTTAGTTCAGTTGCTACTAGGCAGCATAGAAAGGATGCCAATTTTGCCCGTCAATCTAGTTTTAATTTTCTTGATTCCCCAAAAGGAAAGGTGACTGCTTTTACGTTGATGATATCTTTCTTCATCTTTTGGCCACTTTTTCTTAAGTAAAATAACAGAAAATTTGTAAGATGACTCTAAATGAGCCATTTAGTTATTTTAAAAATTCTAAACCATGTGTCAGGAGGCCCTTTGATTGAGATTTTTTTTTTTTTTTTGCCACATACTGCCATTTTAAAGCATCTGTTATGCTTGGTAATACAATGACCATGATAAAATAAAATTAATGATGATTTTCTTTTCAACAGCAGCAAAGAAGAGCCGTGTTGTCTCTGATGCAGATGACTCTGACAGTGATGCTGTATCAGACAAGTCAGGCAAAAGAGAGAAGACCATAGCATCTGACAGTGAGGAGGAAGCTGGGAAAGAATTGTCTGATAAGAAAAATGAAGAGAAGGATCTGTTTGGGAGTGACAGTGAGTCAGGCAATGAAGAAGAGTAAGTGACAGTGTAACATGAGTTTTTGGGGGTTCTTAACTAGGCAGTACAGAGGGGTCTGTGTTGTAATACAATATGTCCTGCCTAATTGCATGTCTTTGGGGATTTAGTATTTTAGTTCCTGAACTGAACATACTACAATGTGGGTGAATCTCAGAATTCATCTCAGAATTAACATGTTAAATGAAAGAAAGCAAAGGGGACATATGTGATTCCATTTACATGAAGTTCAGTAGGCGAAATTTATCTGTGGTGTTGGAAGTCAAGGTGGCAGTTGTCTCTAGGATGTTGAAATTAGGGGACCAGCTAGAAGGGGCCATGAGAGAACTTTCTCGGGAGGCTACATGAGTGTATAGGGTGCTGGTTACATGAGTGTATACGTTTGTTAAAACTCATTGAACTGGACACTGAAGATCTGCACATTTTACTGTATGTAAATTCTATTTTTTAAAAAATGGTTCCTATGCAAATGAGAAGAAAGCAAATGAATGTTTTTATATTTGTCTACTTTCTAGAAATCTTATTGCAGACATATTTGGAGAATCTGGTGATGAAGAGGAAGAAGAATTTACAGTAAGTATAAGATGGAAATATTTCCTCCTTGGCTGTGCTTTTTTTGTTGTTTTTATGGCAGTGATGTAATTATAGATGATTCTAATAAGTAGGATGTATTCAAGAGAAAAACATCTTTGCGATGTATTCAGGAGAAAAATCTAGAAGAGGGATTCAGGAAGTAAAATGAGCAGGTATATACAAAGGCATAAAAGGAAGCTAGTGGGCAAAATTGAATTAAGGGGGAAGGGACACATTGAGACAAAGAAAGGCACTTAATAATGCTAAAGGGCAAGATTCACAGTAATTGGGGAACTTCCGATTTTCACAATGGCATTCTGGGTGATTGCGCTAACCCTTCTGCCAAGCACAACTAGGAAAGCTAGACAAAATATACAGAAATCTGCTCATTATCTAGGAACAAAGTAGCAAAGAATTACTAAGCCAAGAGAAACCTAAAGTGGTAACTCAGTGTTTAGAAGTGCTTTTTCTGTGGGGGTGTTTACCTGTCAGGCCAAGAGGCTACTCATATTTTTGACAGCCTCAAGACTTGGGGATAAAATTTAGAATTCGGGGCCTATTGAGGTTAGGGGGCTTTGTAAACCCCATACTCTGGATTGAGACTTCAGAGAGCAGCACCATTGGGTTCAGGGGGAAGTAAAATAGCCTTTGCTCAGATTTTAGGCCATCTTTGAATCTTCTGGCAGACTAGAGAACCTCAGTCTCAGAAATAAGATGACAGTGGTTTAAGTTTTTCATATATACAGTACAATATACAAAAATAACATTAAAAGGAAACTAGTAATGACAGACAATAGAAATAGACTTAGAGCTCTAGATATAGGAATTTTAGATATCACTTTAAATATGTTCAGGGAGATAAGAAACAAGATTAAAGATGTCAGAGCAAACAATTTAAAAAGGAGAAGGCAAATTTGGAAAAGAACCAAGTAGAAATTTAGAACTATAAAAATACAGTAACTGAAATTAAAAACTTGGTGGACAGGTAGGTGCAAGTAGCTGGTAGTCCCAGTTACTCGGCGGGTAACTGGGAGGGTAGTTGGAGCCCAGAAGTTCGAAACCAGCCAGGGCAAAATAGTGAGGTCCTGTTTGAAAAGAAAAACAGGGCAGGAGGGAAGAAAAAAAACAGAAAACTTAGTGGTTGAGTTTAACAACAGATTAGACATACTTGAAAAGAAAATTAGTGAACTGGAAGATAGGTTAGAAGGAGGGATCTAGAATGAAGCTTTGAAATATACTGTTATAGAAAAAAGTAAAAGACATAGACTATATATGAAAAGTTTTTACAAATACTGGAATAATGAAAGGAGAGGGAAAATTACATGTATAGCAGAAGCAGTATTTTAAAAAGAAATGTTACCTAAACCATAGATTCTAGAAGTTCTACACATTGCAAGGAAGATAAACAAAAAGAAATCTACACCTAACTACATCATAATAAAACTGCAAGAAACCAACGAAAATAGGAAAGTGTAAAAGCCACAGGAAAAAAAATACATTCAGAAAAGTAACGATTAGACTAACAGCTGACTTCACAACAGAAACAATAGAATCTACTAATGGCAAACCTAGAATTTCGTTAAATTTAGCCAAAATACTTTCCAGGAATGAAGATGAAATAAGGAGGGAATTAATTAACAATGTACCAGCTGAAGGAAATACAGAAGGAAAGAAATGCAAGAAAGAATGATCTCAGATGGAAGGTTAGAGATGCAGGAGGGAGAAAAGAGCAACAAAAGTATGTGTATAAGTCTAAATGAGTATTGACTATACAAAATGAAATGTGTTTAATGTGGAATATATATAAAATGAAAACATGACAGCAGTGAATTGGGAGCATACGTGGAATTGAAGTGCTCGCAGGCCTTTGCGAATGTCTATGAACGTACATTAGTAAACTGATAAGTTAGGGTGCGTGTTGTAGTTTCTAGAGTGACCACTAAAAAGACTAAAATGGAATGCGTAATTTCTAAACTAATAGAGGGGGGAAAAAATGGAACAACTAGAGCTAATCAGTCGAAAATGAGCAGGAAAGGAAAAGAACGATAGGATAAGGGACAGTTAGAAAGTAGAAAGTATTACATGGTAAAACAGTGGATTTAAATTTTGATAATATCAGAAATTAAATTAAATGTAAATACTGAATGTTCCAGTTAAAGGACAACAATTGCCAGACAGGATCTCAAAAACCAGCCAAATACTGTTTTCAAGAGATTTGTCTGAAACAGAAGGTAAAGCTGAAAATAAAGGTACATGAAAAGGGACTTCATGTAAACATGGACCAAAAGAAAACTGGTGTGGTATCTATAATATTTTAAAAGAGGGAGGTAGACATTAAGGTAAAAAAAAAAGTACTTGAGATAAAGAGGTCACTTTATATCGATAAAAAGATTTTAAAATTGTTTGCACCTAATAACATGACTTTATATGCACACATAAAAATCAAAAATTGATAGAACTGAAAAGAGACAAATGGACAAATCCATAATGTAAGAGAAATGTAACTGACAGAGGAAGCAGACCGAAAAAAACAGGGACGAGTCTCTATATAATCCAGATATAATCATTTTTGGCAGTTATGAATGTTAAAAATACCTTTCATTTTGTTACTTCTTTTTCACTTTCTTAATGGAGTCTTTTTTAAAAAAAATTTTTAACTTTTAAATTTTTTTAGAATATCTTAAATTCATTCCTTTAACATGGAGTCTTCTGATGAACAAAAGTGCTTAATTTTAACATAGGATCAAATTTACCAATCTTTTTCTTTATGGTGAAAACTGAATTCTGCCTAAGAATTTTTGCCTGTCCCCAAGGTCATGAAGATACAAGTTACCTTCTAGAAGCTTGATTATTCAGTCTTTCACATTTAATTGTATAATTCACCTAAAATTGGTTTCGTATGTGATACGAGGTAAAAGTTAAGATTTTTTTCCTTATTTGGAGTATCCAGTTGACCCAGCACCATTTATTGAAAAGATCATCCTTTCCTACTATTCTGTAGTGCCATCTTTGTCATATATCAAGTGTCTGTATATATTTTCCAATCTGTTTGCCACTCAGAAACTTAAAGCCTGCTTAAATAGTTCTTGGGTTAAAAAAGCAATACTTATTTTTAACCAATGCAATAGAGAGTGAAGGTAGATGAATTTAGAATCAAATTCAGGGCAATAGTGAAATAAGAAAGTAAACCTAAGGAAAATATAAAGGAAGAATTGATTCAACAAATGTTTCAGAGACTGCTTGGACACTGCCTTCATGGAGCTCATACTTAGTTAAGCACCATATTGTAAGAATAAGGTATACTTACCTACTTTGGAGACTTAACATCAACTTGGTTATAGTTTCAGTTCGGTGAGAAAAACAACATACTAGGTGAACCACTGAGAAAGCCTCTAAGTGTAACACAAAAGGTAGACGCCATAAAGAAAAGACTGGCCTTTTCATTTACATAAAAATGAAAAGTTATGCCTGGCAAATATTAGCATAAACAAAAACTGTACAAATGTGGGGATTGTACAGTTCTTGTCACTTGTAGAGGGCTATATCTAATTTTCAAAGAGATTTTACATAGTGATAAAAAGATGAACAGTCCAGCAAAAAATGCGCATAGGATATTCAGAGTTCACAGGGAAAGAATGACACATGGCTTTGTAAATGTGAAAAAATGCCCAACGTTACCCCCATAGTAAGAAAATGCAAATAAAACTACCCTGAGATTTGTTTTTCCATCCAGAGATTGGTGGATATCAATGTTTGATAGCCTGCTATAGTAGTGAGGACGTAGGGGAACAGGAGTCCTCATGCTTGCTGGTGAGATAATTGGTATAACCTCTATGGAATACAGTTTGGCAAGTATTTCGCAATTTCAAATACGTAAAACTAAATGTGACTAGGCAAATAAGTGAACAAATCATAGTTACAGCCATATTGTGAAATAGTCTAAAGCCTTGAAAAAAATGACAAGACTTAGTACTGACATGCATTGGCCTCTAGATTCTTTTCTTAAATCTGGAACATGCAGAGCATTATCCGTACCCACTCTGAATAGTATGCTTCCATTTGTATAACAAGAGAGGATGCGAAGTGTGTGTAGAAGTGCTTATATAAACGTACACTGTTTCTGGAAGGAAATGCAAGAAACCTAGTAACACTAGTGGCTGGAGAGGGACCTTTTGTTATGTACCTTTTGATATCTATTGAATTTTTGTTCTTTGTGAATGAATTAATTTAAAAATGCAAAATACTAAGAACACTTAATACAGAAGAAAATCTGTAAGGAGGTTGTGATAATTTTGCATTTAGGGTTTTAACCAAGAAGATCTGGAAGAAGAAAAAAGTGAAACACAGGTAAAAGAAGCAGAAGATTCAGATTCTGATGATAACATAAAGAGAGGAAAACAGTAAGTTTGTTTTTAAGGAATTTGTTAAAGAGAAGTTAAAAAAATCAAGGTAGAGACTATTAAATTTTCATTTTGGTTCCCGATTAAGTTTAGGAGTGGATCTATTCCTGTTTTTCTCCATTTACGGTGTTGTCAGTGAATTACCTGCTGTTGTTACTTGTTTTCATTTAGCCTGTGCTTAGATGTCTTTCTTTGTGGAGTTGTATTTATATGGCACCAGACTTAATTTATGGTTCACCAAATAAACTCTTATGAAAAATAACCTAATTTTAAAAATACCTTTTTGAGAGAAAAGCTGATTTTATGGGGCAGGGGAAGTAAGTCTAACATCTTAACTACAAAATATTACTTGACCATATTTCACTTACTTTTGTTGAGCTAGTTGGAATCTATGTTCAGAAAAATCTGATATCTTAAAAGATGTTATACAGTAATACAAGGATTAGTTACTCTTTCCAGTTGTAAAGATTTTTTTTTTTTTTTTTTCTTTTGTTAAGACGGAGTCTCGCTCTGTCGCCCAGGCTGGAGTGCAGTGGCCGGATCTCAGCTCACTGCAAGCTCCGCCTCCCGGGTTTACGCCATTCTCCTGCCTCAGCCTCCCGTGTAGCTGGGACTACAGGCGCCCGCCACCTCGCCTGGCTAATTTTTTGTATTTTTAGTAGAGACGGGGTTTCACCGTGTTAGCCAGGATGGTCTCGATCTCCTGACCTCGTGATCCGCCCGTCTCGGCCTCCCAAAGTGCTAGGATTACAGGCTTGAGCCACCGCGCCCGGCCTCCAGTTGTAAAGATGTTTTTAAAAAGTAGTTTCATTTTGAATTCCTAGCGGCATGCAGTAATTAAACCGAATGAGTCTGGTAGTACTTCTGGAAATTGAATTGATATGATAGTGGCAGAAAATAACTTCCTCTTTTTTAAGTGGAATGATTCTGAAGAAAGCCATAAAGGTTTGAGGCGCTTAGCAAGCCTATAGATTTCCATGTGTATCTCTCATTATGTTTTGAGAGTTATACTTCTTATCACTGAAAAGCGGCAGCTTATTTTTCATTTTTTCTGCTCATGATGTATAAGACAACAGCATTCAGATAATGAACACCTTCCTAGTCCAAGAAAGGGCAGTGCCACTAAAGCTGAATGAGTCCCCTCAATTGGAACTTAAAATGTACTTTCTCAAACCGATAGATGCAAGTGTGGATATAGTGCATGAGAAGTTCCGGGCTATTAGTGATTTACATGTGTATATATGACAGGGTAGTACAGGAATTGAACATAAAGTCTAGGATCAACTGTTCTTTTAATAGCAAGTTGTAAGTACAGTCATGCGTCGCTTAACAGGATATATTCTGAAAAATGTGTCATTAGGTGATTTTGCTGTTGTATGAACATCATAGTATTATACAAACCTACATGGTATTGCCTACTACCCACCTCGGCTGTATGGTAAAGCCTATTGCTCCTAGGGTACAAACCTGTGCAGCATGTTACTGTACTGAATGCTGTAGGCAGTGGTAACACGATGGTATTTGTGTATCTAAACATAGAAAAGGTACAGTTAAAATACAGTATAGTTGGGCGTGGTGGCTTATGCCTGTAATCTCAACATTTTGGGAGGCTGAGGCAGGAGGATCACTTGAGGTCAGGAGTTCAAGACAAGCCTGGGTGACATATAGTGAGTCCCTGTCTCTACAAAACATTTAAAAAATTAACCAGGCATGGTGGTATGGGCCTGTAGTCTCAACTATTCAGGAGGCTAAAGTAGAAGGATGAGCCCAGGCGTTTGAGGCTACGGTAAACTAGGATTGTGCCACTGCACTCCAGCCTGGGTGACAGAGCAACACCCCAACTCTTTAAAATATATGTGTGTGTGTGTGAGATAAAATATGGTACACCTGTTTAAGGTACTTGCCATGAATGAAAGCAGGACTGGAATTTGGTCTGGGTGAGTGGTGAGTGAATGTGAAGGCCTGGGACATTACTGTACACTACTATAGGCTTTATAAACACTGTACACTTAGGCTACACTAAATTTACAAAAAATATTTTTTTCTTCAATAAAAAGTTAACCTTAGCTTACTGGATGGCCACCGTCGTATTTGCAGTTCGTCATTGACCGAAACATCGTTATGCGGCGCATGACTGTACTTGCACTTTTAAAAGAAGGTAGCACTTCATTGAGTTAGAATTAAGAAATTTGGTGTTCTTAATTGTGGTGAAAGTAAATGTGTATTTAAAAGACAACTTGTATTTCACTTGCTTTTGTTTACTGCTTTAGTATGGACTTTCTGTCGGATTTTGAGATGATGTTGCAGCGAAAAAAGAGCATGAGTGGCAAGCGCAGACGGAACCGTGATGGTGGCACCTTTATTAGTGACGCAGACGACGTCGTGAGCGCCATGATCGTCAAGATGAACGAAGCTGCTGAGGTGAGTTGTGTTGCTTCTAGGTTCACCTTCTTTTCCTC
Organism: Macaca fascicularis; assembly: GCF_037993035.2. NCBI lineage: Eukaryota > Metazoa > Chordata > Mammalia > Primates > Cercopithecidae > Macaca > Macaca fascicularis. The sequence goes on from NC_088386.1 coordinate 4,043,292, forward strand.
CCACTGAGTTTATTGGATGCCTTTTTTTTGATGCTTAACCCTTAAATGACAGTTAAGATGCTTTGCTTTTTGTAATAAAGCATTTACTGTTCTAAATTTTAATCATGGAAATATTTTAATTTTTTAGTCACATGTTTAGAAAAAGTGAAAAGATGAAATATTCAGTAAAATGAAATGTTTTAGGTGAGTGGCTTTGCTAGTTTCATGGGGCATGGTTTTGTTCTCAGATGTGGCTAGTTCACCACAAAGTTTAGTTTCTTCATATATTAAAGGTGTTACAAATTCATGTGTTGTTCTCTTGCTCCTGATCAAGACATGGCTTCTTCCATTGCATTGTAAAAATCTGCTCAACTTACAAAAATTGGCCCAGTAGTATGTTTAAAAAACAACTTCAGATCTTTTGGAGACACTTACTGAGAGTTCAGCAGTGGATTCAATGATCTGTGGCTAGCATTTCTTTCAAAACAATTCAAGAATGGAGGAAAGTAGCTAAAAGAAGACTAGTTGTGTGTATTTAATTGTTGAAATGTATGCAACAGGCATATTATTCTACATTCTGTATTTGTAGAATTTGAAATTTTTCATAACTAAAAAAAAATAGGAAAAACTGCCCAAGTAAATACTGAAACTCTTCTTTTGATATAGTATATTCCAATATCATATAACCTCACACCTGGAAAATTGTTCCTAGTATCATAAACCAAAATTTCCCAGTTGTAATTTGTACCTTTAATGAACTCTGAAAACTTGACAATCATGCTAATATTCTAACTTAAAATGGTTTCTTTCAACTTGTAGTTGTTAAAGGCAATTCTAATAGTTTTGTGGGTTTGACTGACATAGATACAGAGCTTGGTGCTCTGCAAAAGATCCATTCTTAAGTTACTCTTTCTTATAGGAAAAATTGTTTCTTTGAAAAACTGTTATTTTATTTTAAGGTTCAGAATTACAGTGAATTCAATATTAACAATGAGTACTGTTTTTAAAAAAAATCTTTATTTTTTTCTGAATAGGAAGACAGACAGTTGAACAATCAAAAAAAGCCGGCACTGAAAAAATTAACTTTACTGCCTACTGTAGTTATGCACCTTAAGAAGTAAGTGTTTTGTTTTCTTTAAAATGTCTTTTTCCTTTTTCATGGAATGATAATTCAAATGATGTACTGGTGTTCTAGGAATACTAAATAATGATAGCCTTCTATCAGTTCACAGAAAGATAATGAATAAAATTTCCTAAATTATATTTCTTCATAAACTTTTATTAAACCTTGATGCCTGGTGCAAACAGAACAAATAAAAAATTGATACTAATGAAAGAAAAACTTGGAAACTACTGATTTTGTGTGTTTTTGTTTTTGTTTTTTGGTAGAGACAGGCTCTTGCTATGTTGCCCAGGCTTGTCTTGAACTCCTGGGCTTAAGTAATCCTCCCACCTCATCCTCCCAAAGTGCTGGAATTACAGACAGGAGCCACTGCACCTGGCCACTAATTTTGTTCTTTATAGGCAGTTTTTGGTCTGGTAAAATTACGTTTGTTTTCTCCGTGTGATGGAAAACAGAAAATCTTGGAAGACCCTACCTGAAGGCTGCATTGTCCAAGGCTTATATGACTCTAATGTGTCACAATTATTGGTCCTTCTGAAGTAATGATGCCCTTTTTGAGTAGATCCTTGTTTCTAACTTTTTTCATTGATTTGCTTTTTTTTTGTTTGTTTGTTTTTTAATTAGAGACAGGATCTTGCTGTGTTGCCCAGGCTGGTCTCGAACTCCTGGGCTCAGGTGATCTTCCTGTCTCTACACCCGAAAGTCAAAGTACTGGAATGGGATTACAGGTGTGAGTCACCACGCCGGGCCCCGATTTGCTCATATTTCTGAGCAACCTTGCTTTCCCTTTGAACTAAGCCATAGCTTGCTTTTGATGACTGAGGAAATGTATTGGTGCATCAGTGAGCCACCACCAGCATGGCCTAGAGCATCTGTAACCAGAAAATTTCTCCCTCTATTCTAACAGGGAAAACTATCTGTGGCAGGTTTTTTTGTATATAATGTCTTGTTTTCTGTTAACATAAATGATTCTAGTACATAAAATGGAATTTAAGTATTATTTTACTGAGGGTGTTTTGTGTTTGTTTGTTTGTTTTCTGTCCTGCCAGTAGAGTGCTAGTCTCATTGGTGTCCTGCAGAGAATAGCAATTCTGGGTTCGCCACCATGTACAATTTTTCAATAATCACTATTTCGATAGATTGAACGTTTTTTTTTTTAGTTGAAATGATTGGAGTTAATTGTTCTTACTGTCTGTACCATTCATATCAGCATTAATTTATCTTGTGTAACTTGAGTTTGTTTTGTTTTCAGCAAATCATTTTTTGTCAGGTATATGCGTTTCTGGAAGATAAGAACTAAATGTCACACTGCTTTTGAAACCAGAATGGTGTTCAGTAAATACCAAATTTATATGAATAACTTTTTTAAAGCAGTTTTTAGAAACATCACTAAATATGTAAGAAAAGTCAGAAGATACAGTAGAACCAAGGTTCACGGAATTTTTAAAAATTCTTCTTATTACTGCAGGCAGGACCTTAAAGAAACATTCATTGACAGCGGTGTGATGTCTGCCATCAAAGAATGGCTCTCACCCCTACCAGACAGGAGCTTGCCTGCACTCAAGATCCGGGAGGAGCTGCTGAAGATCCTACAAGAGGTCAGAGGCAGATCATCTGACTGTTCTTTATTAATTATCTATTGTGGCCTGTGTGGTCATAACCTGTGTAGTTTACAGTGTTTGTGTATGTTCTCTCTGCTACAGCCTGCCCGAAGAGGGGTTGGAAAAAAGGAACATATCTAGTAAAATGAGCGTGAAAGGGAAGACCTTATAAAACTTCATATAACTATTGCATTGCAGGGAAAAGATCTTAGAGCAGCTGTGATGTGGCTGAGAAGAGTAGTACAGTAGTGGGCAAGTTCTGGGGAGACGTGGCGTAGAATGAACACCAAATTCAGAGTCATAGGAACCTGCATTTGAACCTTGAGCTGGGCCACCTTACGTAGTTGTGACACCTTGGTTGAGCTATTTAACTTCTGAAGCAATTCCCAAGGAGTCTCCTATGCCACGCACTGTGCCAGGTGCTTTATATATGTATTGGTTCGTTTCTTCCTCACAGTAAACTGACAAGGTAGGTGTAGTATTTCCATTTTACAGATGAGGGAATTAGATTCAGAGAAGTTAAATGACTTGTCAAGGTCACATAGCTAGAAGGTGGCTGTGTTTGGGTTCAGTCTTAGGTCTGTTGGATTCTGAGGCCTATGCTGGCTCCTGTATTAAACTGCTAACCTCTAAGTATGCTTAGTTCATACTTTCTCACATTGTTAGGTTTTACTTCAACTCAGCTGTAATACTGAACTCTCAACCTTTTTTGTTGTTGTTGTTTTTGTTTTGTTTTGTTTTTGAGATGGAGTTTCGCTTCTGGTTCCCAGGCTGGAGTACAGTGGCACGATCTCGGCTCACTGCAACCTCCGCCTCCTAGGTTCAAGTGATTCTCCTGCCTCAGCCTCCCGAGTAGCTGGGATTACAGGCAGCCACCACCACACCCGGCCACTTTTTGTATTTTTAGTAGAGATGGGGTTTCACCACATGATGGCCAGGCTGGTCTTGAACTCCTGACCTCAGGTGATCCACCCACCTCAGCCTCCCAAAGTGCTGGGATTACAAGCGTGAGCCACCGTGCCCGGCCTGAACTCTGAACTTTTGATGTGGACACAAAGTTATCTTTGTGCTCTATTTCTGTGGATCCTGAAAATGGAATTTTTTATTTGTACTATTGTGAAGGCGCCAGGTCTCTAGTATAGATTAGCAAGACCCCCAGCTTCTGAGTGATTAATGTGTGTGTATGTGTTTATGTTCCCCAGCTGCCTAGTGTGAGCCAGGAGACCCTGAAGCATAGTGGGATTGGACGAGCAGTGATGTATCTCTATAAACACCCCAAGGAATCAAGGTCCAACAAGGACATGGCAGGGAAATTAATCAGTATGTAAATTTTCCTTTTCGTTTGTTGTGTTTATGTCTGTAGATAAGAGAGAGATGCGTATATATAAAAGCTGTATTTTTACTAGTATTTGTTTTGAATGAGTCAGTAAAGTGGAATAGAAATTTTTGAATAGCTTCTTACAGGCACCAGCCTTTTCTTTTAGACTTTAAAAAAACAAAACAAAACAAACCTTCTAAGTATAATTAAGTATACTATTCATTATTAAAAATAGCAAGTAAGGCTGGGTGCAGTGGCTTAATGCCTGTAATCCCAGCACTTTGGAGGCTGAGGTGGGTGGATCACAAGGTCAGGAGATCAAGACCATCCTGGCTAACACGGTGAAACCCCGTCTCTACTAAAAATACAAAAAATTAGCCGGGCGAGATGGCACGCACCTGTAGTCCCAGCTACATGGGAGGCTGAGGCAGGAGAATCACTGGAACCCAGGAGGTGGAGCTTGCACTGAGCCGAGATCGCGCCACTGCACTCCAGCCTGGGCAACAAGAGTGAGACTCAGTCTCCAAAAAAAAAAAAAAAAATCGCAAGTAAAAAGTATGCGTTTTCTAGTCATGGGTCGAGAGCATGGAGAGAGAGGGGTTAGATTGCAGGCTGTGGTGTTGATATTACCTGGATTCAGATCATGAATCCACCACCTACCTTACTGCGCTTCCTTAGCGAGTGATTTGTGCTCTGTAAAATTGAGATAATTATGTGTTTTCTTCTGGGTGACTTTAAAGATTAAATGAGAGGTTGTGTCTAAAGCATGGTGCCTGGCACATAGTAAGTACTCAAGAAGCAGCCCCCGTTGTTGTTGTTGCTTGCACATTGGTCTCCAGAACCTTTTTGCACGTTCTTATTTAATGATGCCAGAGAAATCCAGAGAAGTCTAAACCAAAATTTATGTGATCAAGCATATTGTTTGTGAAATTATCCAGTTTTAAGAATGAAACCCGTGTTCATTTTTGTTATCCTTCTTAACTCTTCCTATGCTCCATGTTGAAAAGGAATTTTAAGAATTTCAAGGCTAGATTGAAAAAGTAACTACTACATTTGAATATAATAATTATTTTTCTTTTGAATTGCTAAGTTTGTCAAAAGCTTTTAGAGAAATGTAAATTTCTTCTATAAAACAGAGATATACTACTGTCTTTGATCTTGTTAGTAGTCTGCAGTTTACCGCCTGTTAAGTGAGAAACTTTTGGTGCTTTTATGCAGTGGGTTTGCGACTTTCTTTTTTTGCCCCAGACTGAGAAAAGCAGAATATCCCTACTGGTGTCCATGACTCACTACAGCGGTGATTCTGAATCCATAAGTGGGGTCAGTGGGGCGATTTTAAAAGATTGTAGACCCCTGAGAACCCCTGCTTCCTTCTTTGTGTGACAGCACCCATGTTCGGTCTATAAAGGTCCTTTCTTATTTGTATAGTGTATTAAATATAGCGGTAAGCTACATTATGTCTCAGAACAAAGGCATCAGTTGGCTCCTGGACTTTGACTGACTGAACAGTGGCATGTACTTTCTTTCATGGTCATTGTAGCAGCTACATTAGACTTAATGAAGTATAGAGTCTCCATCCATACTGTTAAACTGTAGTTTTTACAGATATAGACCATTTTGTAAGGTAGTGGTGAGGGAGCTTGTTTTGGGTTAGGATAAGAAAGCAGAATTTCAAGACTCTGTATTTCCAGTAAACTTAGAAATTAGTTTACCTTTTAAAATAAATAAAAATTTTAAATGTCTTTTATGAAATGTCAATCCAGCTAATTGTTGACTATCAAAGTGTGTCACATGTTACTTTCTTTAAATCTCTGTGGTGATCTTTTACATTAAATTTTCTGAATCAGCCAGAGTTAGTCACGATACTGGCATTTTGCTTTGTTTATCCTATAAATTCTTCTGAAATAATGGGCTCTTCAAGGAAAGAATATTCTAAATGTCTAGAATATCCCCTCACACTAGGGTGCAATTATTTGAAAAAAATGGTAGAGGAAATGCAATTTTATGGGCAAAATAATTGATTTTTTTCTTACTACAGATGAGTGGTCTAGGCCTATATTTGGTCTTACCTCCAACTACAAAGGAATGACAAGAGAAGAAAGGGAGCAGAGAGATCTAGAACAGATGCCTCAACGACGAAGAATGAACAGGTATGAGGGAACAGGTATGAGTAAGTGGAATACATGTTATTGTTGTAGTAACTCAGTTTTAAGTAAGATCATTAGGAAAGCTGCAAGATGATAGAATTTCCTTTCCTCTCAGCTTGATATATCTACATAATGCACAATATCCTTTTCGTTTAAATGTGATAGTGTATAGTCAGGGTCCTGTCCTCCTAACCAGACCTTTCTGGGTCAGTTTGTTGGAACAGAGCCTCTTTAACGGTACTGATTGCTTGTGTTCCAGCCACCTGCAGAAAACAACTTTCTGGGTCCCATTTCTGAGTTCCTAGAATAAAAAATGTTATAGGTTTGGTTTGTATCAATATAGTGGACATACAGTTGCATCTAGGAGGACAGGGTCATTAGTTACAAATATGGCAATTACGGCTCACCCACAAGGAAACCTGTTATGCAGATGAATACTAAAATGAGTAGTACTTTTTAAAGATTAGGAGTTATTTTCCCTGATCCATCGTAAAAGAGCTATTAATAGTTATGGTCTAAGTTTGATATTTTAGTTTGCTCTTTTTCTGAGTTATTAGGTTCTAATATTCCTGGTATCTCCTTGTTTACTTTTTTCCCAGCACTGGTGGTCAGACACCCAGAAGAGACCTGGAAAAGGTGCTGACAGGAGAGGAGAAGTAAGGTTTTAATGTTAAGTCTTCTTCCTAGACTATGTAGAGAATTTCCGTTTGCTGCTTTAAGAAAAGTAGTAAATGAAATGATGTTATGTTCTCATTCACTGGAGGTGACTTTCATTTTAACGTTTAGTATCTACAAAGCATTGTATTGGGTACTCTGGGGATGTAAGGAAAATTGAGAAAACATTCAAAGATTTTTTTGCTGCTTGCTAAGTGCTAGATTCCTTGTTGTGATCTGAGAATTTAAAAACAAATTAAAAATAGTCTATGCTCTCAAAAAGTATAAGTCTTTACAAGGATGATAGGCAAAGGGAGGTCTTCGGTAAAGCCATGGGGTAAGTGTGCCAGGTCTGTGTTTGGAATGACAAGTAGACTGAAGGGGTTGGACAGTAGTATGGGGCCTGATAAGGTTGGAAATAATAGACCAGTGAAGGGCTTTGAATCAAGATGAGGAATTTTTGCATGCCTTGTGATTCCACAGAAAGTTTTTGAGACTGGATGTGAAGCCATCTGGTTTGATTTGATTTAGGATGCTGATGCCAATGGCATCGTGTAGGATGGGTTGGAGGGCAGTGGGACTGAGGCAGTGGTACAGCTAAACAGAGGTGGTAGTGGGGGAACAGAGGGGTGAGAAGATACTGCAGAGGCAAAGCTGTCATATGTTGGTGACTTAGTGGGAGAGAAGATGTCTAGAGTTAAAGACTTCAGCCAAAATTTTAACCTAAGTGCTGAGACAGTGTCATTACCTTTCACCAAAATGGAGGGAGAAGTGGATTTGAGGAAACAGGCAAGTTCTCTTTTGAGCATATTAAATGTGAGATGCCCAATGAGATAGTCCTATAAATATTATGGGTCTAGAACTTGTAAAGAGATGTTTGGGCTAGAGACCTAGATTTGATGGTTCTCTCCATAGAAAAGATTGTTCAGTCAAGAAAGTATAGAGTAAGAAATGAACTAAACCATTTTGAAAGGGGGCATAGCCAGGCAGAGTAGCCAGTGAAGGTGAATGAGCAGCTGTGGTCCTATGTGTTGGAGCAGAGCCTGGAGGGGAATGAGGCTGAGCTGGTGGTGGCAATGGCAAAAGCATGGGCCAGTGGCAGGTGCTGCAGAGGGCTTTGTGCAGGTGAGTTGGTAGTCAGGCAGCATCCAGATTGCAAGAGGAGAATAGGGGATGAGCCAGAGGAAGCAAGTTTGTTTTAGAAGGAAGTTGATGATGAGGCCGTGCTTCAGAAGGAAAGTAAGAGTTACAGGGAATTTTCTTGGCAAGCCAATTAACCTGTTCATACGTATATGAAGGTTATAAAAATTTAAGGTTGGCTGGGCACGGTGGCTCACGCCTATAATCCCAATACTTTGGGAGGCTGAGGCAGGCGGATCAGGAGGTCAGGAGATCGAGACCATCCTGGCTAACATGGAGAAACCCCATCTGTACTAAAAATACAAAAAATTAGCTGGGCGTGGTGGCGGCACCTATAGTCCCAGCTACTTGGGAGGCTGAGGCAGGAGAATGGCACAAACCTGGGAGGCGGAGCTTGCATGAGCTCAGATCATGCCACTGCACTCTAGCCTGGGCAACAGAGCGAGACTCTGTCTCAAAAAAAAGAAAAAGTCTAAGGTTAAAAATGCGGTAAACTGTACAAGAGAATAGAAACAATTGAGAATTTTTTACCCTTCTCTCCCCATCCCCAATAGACACACATAGATCCGCTCTTTACTAGTTACCTAAAGGCTGAATGGTTTGAATGCCCAGGCATCTATAGATAGGCTTTACTTTGGAAGGTTAGTAATCTTATTTTAGTCTAGCATGGTTGCCCATGGATTTGCATAGAACTAAATACATACACATAAATGAGTGCAAGTGAAACTGGGGAAGTGTAAATGAGATCTGTGTACTGTATCAACATCAGTATCCTGGTTGTGATACTATACTGTAGATTTGCAAGTTGTTACTATTGGGAGAGACATTGGATCTCTCTCTGTATCATTTCTTACAACTTCATTTGAATCTGTAATTATCTTCAAAAGATTTTTACAAAAATAAACATTAAAAATTACTGTAGGAGTTGTATATTGAAAAACTACTTTATGGGCATACTGAGAGTTTTGGGGGTTCATTTGACGACTCAGTTCTTCACAGTTCCTCATCTCACAAGTGAACTCATGAGTGACTCCACTAGACAAGAGAAAAAGGGATTCATGCTGGTGGGACTAGCCTTGGAAGGCAGAGGGGCATGAGTATATCTGAAGCTGAGGAGAGGAGAAAATGATTCATGCAGATGCAGAGCAAGTTGGCTTTGGAAGAGAAGCAAGGAATGCACACTGGAGTGTGTGTGGTGACAGGCTAGCTGAGAGGCGGCAAGAGGGTGGATTGGGTGACCTGAGGTGGGGAGCAGAGCAGTTTCGAACATTGCAGCTGAATGGGTGGATGTAGAAACAGTAGTGCGAAATGGCCTGTGTGCCCCAGTGTGGTTGGCCACATAAGCAACATGCTCTTCCTCTTCCCTTTTTCAGGGCTCTTAGACCTGGAGATCCTGGATTCTGTGCCCGGGCAAGGGTCCCAATGCCCTCAAACAAGGACTATGTGGTCAGGCCCAAATGGAATGTGGAAATGGAGTCATCCAGGGTAAGCAAGTGGAGGATCGGCAAGGTGGATCTCACCTGCAGATTACTATTTTACTCTTTACTTCATGCGTTAATAACCCTTGTAGCTCTTAAGGCTTGTCTGATTCAGAGAGGACTGTTTTCTGGTCGCTTATCTAGCCAAACCACAAATTGAGCAATAGAGAAAGGAAAAGTCTTACCCAGGATTAAAGTTTATTGCTGATGAACTTTTCTTCAGACCTAATACAACATTATCAGGTAGAGAAGTTTGTTTTTATTAATCCCTTCAAGTGAGGCTTGAAATTGAAACCTGGTGTATTCTGATACAGTGAATTTTTTTTTTTTAATAACCATGAGAAACAGAGCTTACATGCTTCAGCAGACCTACCTCTCCCTTTCTCTTAGACAGTTTAAGCAATTCCGTTGGCAATAATTAGGGTAGATGCTTACTCTGTTATCACTGTAAATACTGCTCAGTAGATCTTCAGTGTTTCTCCGTAATCTCTTTTTATTCTCCAATCAAACTACTGCCTCTAGCCCGGTATTCTTAAAAAGGGCCTAAGCCGATTGGAAAAGCATAAGAGGCGATTTGCAGAACAGAAACGACTCAGCAAAGTGCATCGTGCTGTCAAGTTCAGCATTGAAGGCAACAGGATGCCCCTGTAGGCCTGGCCCTGCCAGAGTGTGTACACGAGAGGTATTCCCAAGGAAGCATGTGCTGTGCATGGGCTTGGATTGTCAGCAGTCAGAGTGAAACGCGTGTGTGTGTGCTTTCTGAATCAGAAGAGGCCGCGTCTGCTTTTAGTTTCGAAATAATGACCCTAACAGGCACCTTGGGCTATGCAAGGCCTCTTGAATATTTAGAAATTTTGACATGGAAGCCCCTTTCTTTATCGGTATCCTAGAGACTAATAGATAATTACTTCCCTAATATGCATTTGGGTCTTCCTGACTGGTACCCATTTTTATGAAAAAGGTTTTTGTTAGGACCCAGAATTACAGTGATATGTGTTACAGGCTGTAAACTGGTTAGCGGCTTCTCGGTGGGAAGTAGCTTGTTTTCCTGCTGTCAGTGGCTCGGCAACATGCATTTGAGGACTCATTGCATAAAGCCTTACACTAAATATTTAGGAGATGAATTTGATTAACCCATACTCACAATGTGGTCAGAAATGAAAAAGACTTTGGAACGTTCATAAGCCCGACTCACTGATCCGCTGTGCTTTGAGATTAATAGTGGCACCTTTGTTGTGGAGTACATACAGTCTGTGTGTTGCCTGCCTTTTGTGCTTCTCCATGACCCCTGCTTTGGCAGCTGTTTCCACTGACTCCACTCTCCTACCTGCCAGTTCATGTTGCTGTCAAGTGACTATCAAAACAAAATGTACTTTCTTATTTCTTGAGAATAAATCAAGGGTAGAGAAGGACTAGTTCTGTGCCAAGAACTTCCTCCTCTCTCTCCTTTTCTTCTTTCTTACTTGTGCCCATATCCATGTCCCTGACCACCTCTCCATGTCCCCTGCACCCATTTCTTTTTTGCCCTTCTGTCCTTTTTCGAGACGAGTCTTGTTCTGTCACCCAGGCTGGAGTGCAGTGGCGCGATCTCTGCTCACTGCAAGCTCCGCCTCCTGGGTTCACACCATTCTTCTGCCTCAACCTCCCAAGCAGCTGGCCCGCCACCACGCCCAGCTAATTTTTTTGTATTTTTGGTAGAGATGGGGTTTCACTGTGTTAGCCAGGATGGTCTCAATCTCCTGACCTAGTGATCTGCCTGCCTCGGCCTCCCAAAGTGCTGGGATTAAGGCGTGAGCCACCGTGCTTGGCCAATAATTTGAGGTTTTAAATGTATTTCCAGATATGCCTTGAACTTAGTTTTTATAATTATAGAAAATTTTTAGGTACTAAGAGAAAAATTATTCACGGTCCTAGCATTCAAAAGCAGTTTGACATATTTGTTGTCTTTTTTTCTACTGATGACATTAATTAAAATTATACTAAATATCAGCCTGGACAACATAGCAAGACTCCATCTCTACCAAAAAATTAAAAAATTAGCCAGGCATGGTTGCATGCACCTGTAGTCCTAGCTTCTTGGGAGGGTGAGGTGGGAGAATCACTGGAGCCCAGGAGTTTGAGGCTGCAGTGAGCTAGAATCCTGCCATTGCACTCCAGCCTGGGCAACAGAATGAGACCCTATCTCTAGAAAGAAAAAAAAAATACACACACACACACACACGTACACACCCACAGAAAATGACCAAATTATAATTTGCTTTTTTTTTATTACGTATTTTATTTCTTTGTAGAGATGGTCTCACCATCTTGTTCAAGCTGGTCTCAAGCGATCCTCTGGCCTTACGGGCGGGAGCCACCATGCCCGGCCATGAATATAATGTGTTTATTCATTCCTTTATGGTTTCTGATTTTTTACTCCTAAATAATGTAGTAACCTGTGCTACATTGTATTTTTTATATGTTCATTTACTCCATGGAATACTTTTTAAATAACAGTAAAATGACAAAAGCAATGGCTATTTTTTCATGAACTTTTAAAAATACAGAAAACAGACAAAATTAGTGCCATGTGTAATACCACTTCAACTTAACGTTAACATTTTAGATTATGTCTTTTTTTTTTTTATATGTATGCATAGACAATATTACTGGGTTTTTGTTTGTTTGTTTGTTTGTTTGTTTTTTTCCCAAGAGACATTGTGATCATATTCTTTTATACCTTGTTGGGTTTTTTATTTACCATGGTAAAAATCCATTTGAGTAAGCATTCTTGAGTGATTTCGCACTGTGGCTTCACACAGTTGTGCCATAATTGAAGCTGCTTTTGGTCTTGTTCTGGTGAAGCAGTGTAGCACACACTCTGACTTTCTAAGGAAGTGTAGTGTTCCCTTGATGAATCTGGAAGGGAGATCATTGAACTCGGTGTGTGAGGTACTATGGTCTGTCTTTTCAAACTTGGGGTAACTAGGCATCTGCAACTACCAGTCATGTATTTTGTAACCCACTGGTCCGGGTGTGTCCTGATTGCTGAGGCTAGACGGATCCATCAGGGCTTAGACAGTTAGTGAGGGTCCTGGGAGTAGGCGAAGGAGAGTCCAATTAGTGTGTGGAGCTGCTGGGAATTGTGTAGTTGGCAGAGATTTGAGCAGGTAAAGCTTCCGATGTTGACCGAGTACAAGTACTAAGATCACGGCACATCCTCTGAAAGGAAGTCAGATATATGGGACTGTCCAGGAGATCCGGGAGATAGTGCGATGGTGGCATAGCTCTTTCTCATCTGACACTTTTTATGCTTACTCAGAGTACTAATACCAAGTATTGAGACTGATACAGAGTAATATTTGAATTGAGATATTCCTAGAAAGATAGGTCAACGTGGCTCTTCATCAAGAATGACTTCGAGTTCCTTGCCTAGTGCTCAGCTGGCTTCATGTTGGGGTTGAGGCTGGGTCCAGAGGTAGGATAAGATTTGGAAGGCTACCGGACAGAAAAGAAGCCCACCAGGCTGGTATTGACCCCAGAGTGTCTCCCAGGCCCCACCTTATTTTAGCATTCTTTTGAATTGAGTTTCAGAGGTGATTCGTAAACGTATGGGGAGAAGAATTAGAAAAACCCATCTCTTTTTTTTTTTTTGAGACGGAGTCTCGCTCTGTCGCCCAGGCTGGAGTGCAGTGGCCGGATCTCAGCTCACTGCAAGCTCCGCCTCCTGGGTTTACGCCATTCTCCTGCCTCAGCCTTCCGAGTAGCTGGGACTACAGGTGCCTGCCACCTTGCCCGGCTAGTTTTTTATATTTTTTAGTAGAGACGGGGTTTCACCGTGTTAGCCAGGATGGTCTCGATCTCCTGACCTCGTGATCCGCCCGTCTCGGCCTCCCAAAGTGCTGGGATTACAGGCTTGAGCCACCGCGCCCGGCCAACCCATCTCTTTTTAAGCACTCACCATTCTTAAACATCTAAATTGTTTTACAACAGAGTCGGCAAACCTTTCTAGCATTTCTAAAAGATGGCAGTTTCTTGGAGACCACATCTTTGCAAGACAGTATTTTCAATATAAAATAGCCCCCAAACCAAACCTTTAAACATAAAGGGCAAGTGGGTAAAGACTTAATATTCTTTTTGTGTCAAGTATACTTAATGTAATCTAGTTGCTTGTGAAGTAGTAAAATAGTAAAATAGTAATAGCTCCTACTATTTTGTACACTGACTATATGTGCTCAGCCTCTGTGCTTGGATCTGACATCACTATCTCATTTCCTTCTCTCAGCAGTTCTGGAAAGAGGACCTACCATGGGTGTGCTTTGCCCAGGGTCACAGAAGTCACTGCATCAGAGCAGGGATTCACCCCAAGTCTAAAAACTCAAGAGCTCCCGCACTTAGGGGTTCACTTTACTAATCATCTAACCTCATTTATTACGCTTAAGGCTTTTTCTCAGCTGACTTGACTTTGTTTTAGGTCATTCTTTTCTATGCCAGCACTGTTTGAAAGTGTATGTCAAGTGGTTAGCGCCACATTTGGTCTTCGAAAGGGAGAAGCATGCAGTTAAAATGTAATGTACATGATGGAATACGGAGAATCATAGTTTGTTTCCCCCCCTTTCTCCCATCTAGGAGACCTCCATGGACTGCAGCAAAATTAAAAATAAAGCACAGACAACAGAATTATTCTTCGTTGAGAGTTTAATATGCGTTTCTTATTATACTATTAGAACAGTCTGTAGGCTCTGTTCTTGAGGTCATCAACACACGTTCTGGTTATTCTAGAGCTAGGAGCTCTTCTGGTTGCTAACTTTCAGTTATAAGAAGATGAAAGACAAAACTAGACTTATGTATTTCAGTAGTTTGCTCTTTAATTTTTCCCTCACTCTTAGTTTCAGGCGACCTCCAAGAAGGGTATCAGTCGACTGGATAAACAGATGAGAAAGTTCACAGATATCAGGAAAAAAAGCAGATCTGCCCACGCAGTGAAAATCAGCATTGAGGGCAACAAAATGCCATTGTGACCTTGCCTGGAATGTGTCCCCGTCTCTACTCTGAGAAATGCGCAATGGACTCTTTGGAGAAAGAAGATATTTTAAAACATTTTTAGTGTCTGTCAATGGTTCCGTGTGTATCAAATGTTGTCATAGGACTCGCATTTCTCTCAGTTATATTTAAAACTGTTTGTTGTGTACTTCGTACAGAGGAATACTAGTCATACTTCTATAAACTTTACACAATAAAATTTCATTCTCATTTCGGGGGGCTGTCTCTTCATTTCTTAGAGGATGCATTCTTAATAGGGGCAAAGATTGTTTCTCATTGTGTGGGAACAAACCTTACGATATTACAGGGGTTTGTGACCTTTAGAGGTTCAATCCTGCCTGATCGTGGTATAATGAGGAATTTATCTGGCCTTTGCCCCTGGTTGCTGGCAAGGAATGTCTAAAACCCTTGTGGTTTCCTGAGTGATAGAGTGTCTCTGTTATGCTAATGAGGTGACTGTGTGGTGGGTTTTAGGATGTAGGCTGGTAACCAGAAACCTACTACAGAGGGACCTGAGAGATTGAGACACAGTCAGTGACCTGTTTGATGTAGTCACCCATGCCTGCAAAATGGGACCTGATGAGGAGCTCTGGACCCCACAGTTCAATGAAGCTTCTTGGTTGGTGAAGGCATTGGTGTGCTGGGAGGGAAAGGATTCCCCTCTCTGGGGACAGGGGCACAGAAGCTCTGCCTTCCCTCCCAGACCTTCCCCGATGTATCCCTTCATTTGACTGGCCCTCCTAATTCATATCTTCTATAGTAAAACTAATCATAGTGTTTTCTAGGGAAGCATAGTGCTTTCCTGAGTTCTGTCAGTCATTTTAGCAAGTTCTTAAACCTGAGAGGTTTATGGGAACCCCAAATTTGTAGCTGGTCAGAAGTGACAGTAGCCTGGGTACCCCACTTGTGGCTTGCATCTGAAGTGAGGGCAGTATTGTGGAGGATTGATGCGTTAAACCTGTGCAGTCTGATGCCAGCTCTGGGCGTTTCGTATCAGAATTGAATTGCAGTACCTCAGTTGGGGTGGAAATGGAATGCCAACAAAATCTTATTAATGTGTTTCTCTTACTTGGGATAATTATTTTGATTTTCATTTTTCTCTGGGATGGGGGCTTATAACAGAAAAGATCAAGAAATACTACTGTCACCGGGCGCAGTGGCTCAAGCCTGTAATCCCAGCACTTTGGGAGGCCGAGACAAGCGGAATCATGAGGTCAGGAGATCGAGATCATCCTGGCTAACACGGTGAAACCCCGTCTCTACTAAAAAATACAAAAAACTAGCCGGGCAAGGTGGCGGTGCCTGTAGTTCCAGCTACTCGGGAGGCTGAGGCAGGAGAATGGCGTAAACCCGGGAGGCGGAGCTTGCAGTGAGCTGAGATCCGGCCACTGCACTCCAGCCTGGGCTACAGAGTGAGACTCCGTCTCAAAAAAAAAAAAAAAAAAAATACTACTGTCTTCAAGGAAATATGGACATAACTGAAAATCACTATGCCAAAAGCTTAGAGCAGTTGAGCAGTTAGGGGAGAGAGAAAAATTATAGCTTGTGGCTGTTTCTTGTTGCTCTATTTTTGTGATACTCTTACTATTTTAATAGTCTCTATAGACTTAATTATGAGAGGTCTCTTAAGGTCAAGATGATGAGGCCCAAGAACATTTTATCAACTAGATGATTTTAATTACAGAAATCCTACTCTCATACCGATTGGCACCTTGATCTTCAGAAACACATAAAACTACTTTTGGCCACAAAGACTTTTGAACAGCTGAAATAATGAAGTGTATGTACTAAAACACTGCTCACAAGAAACTCAAACTTTACTTTCAACAAACGCAGAAGCACAGTAGGATGTAGTGCTTTGTAAAAAGCAGGTACATAAAGCCTTTAGAAGGTAATAGCTAACCACTAGATGGAGACAGAAACTTTAAGCTTTTCTGTAGTGTTTATACAAATACCCTCAAAAAACTTGAGAAGGAAAAAGCACAGACATCTAGTGAAGCCTTACATTGATCATTACAAAACAAATTTGAAACAAAGACAAAGGTTGTATTTAAGAAAGATTTGTAAGTTATTTATATGATTTTGTCATGTAATGGGGTCAGCTCCAATTACCTGAAAATTTCACTATTACAGGGTAAAACTTACAATGTTGGCAAATAATGACGTTTTAAACCATACCTGGGGAATTCAAGATGGTAAGAGATTCTCCTGTACTGTGTTTGAAGGAAAGAGTTAGTTTCTATATAAATGATCCTTGGTGTTGGTTTTATGGCAGCTCAAACCTAGCTGGCCAGAAAATCTTTAAATTTTGAAAATATTTCCAATTTACAGTAGTTGCAAAAATAGTAAATAAACTCTGGTATACTCACTGATATTTACCAAGTGTTAAGGTTTTGCCACATCATTGACTCTATCATCTTGTATATACATAGAACTATTTTTGCAGGCTCATGAGAGTAACTTGCCGACAACTTGTCCCTTGAGCCCCAAATACTTAAGCATATTTCTTCCAAGAACATAGACTTTAGTTTTGTCCCAGAATTGATGATACTAATTTTGACAACTTGGATATAATGATACAGAGTTGCGAAGGGGTTTGTTTGTTTTTTAAGAGATGGGTTCTTGCTATGTCGCCCAGGCTGAAGTGCAGTGGTGTGATCATAGTTCCCTGCAGCCTTGAACTCCCAGGCTCAAGCAATCCTCCTGCCTCAGTCTCCTCCCAAGTGGCTGGGACTGTAGGCACGCACTGTCGTGCTTGGCTTTTCTTCTTCCTCTTGCTTTTCCTCCTCTTCCTCTTTCTCTTCTTCCTCCTCCTCTTCCTCTTCCTCCTCTTCCTCTTTCTCTTCTTCCTCTTCTTCCTCTTCTTCCTCTCCTTCTTCTTCCTCTTCTTCCTCTTCTTCTTCTTCTTCCTCTTCTTCCTCCTCTTCTTCCTCTTCCTGTTCTTCCTCTTCTTCCTCTTCCTCTTCTTCCTCTTCTTCCTCTTCTGGTTTTAAGATTTACTATCTTAAACAGTTTTATTGCTCAGTGGCATTGAGTATGTTCACAGTGTACAACCATCACCACCATCTTCAGAAATCTTTTCATCTTGCAAAATTTTAACTCTACCCATCAGAGAAGTCCCCTTTTTTCCTCCCCCAAGCTCTTGGCAACCAACATTCTACTTTCTGTCTCTGACAAGTTGTCTGTTCTAGGTACCTCATATAAGTGGAATCATACATTTGTCTTTTTGCGACTGTCTTATTTCACTTGGTATAATGTCCTCAAGGTTTGTCCATGTGTCCAAATTTCCTTGCATTTTAAGGTTGAATAATATTCCAGTTTGTGTATGTACCACATTCTGTTTGTCCATTCATCTGTCAGTGGACACTTGGGTTGCCTCCACCTTTGGCCATTGTGAATAATGCTGCTGTGATCATGGGTGTACAAGTATTTGCTCAAGACCTTTTTCTTCACTTCTAGAAACTATTAAAAAAGAACCTCCCTGTTTTTTTTTTTTTCAATTCTTTTGGTTATATACCTAGAAGTAGAATTGCTAGATTATATGGTAATTCCATTTTAAATTTTTTTAGAAAGTGCCATACATACACTTTCCATAGGGGCTGCACAATTTTGTATTCACACCAATAATACACAAGAGTTCCAATTTCTCCATATGCTTGCTAACACTTGTTATTTTTATTTTTTGATGGTAGCCATCTTAAGTGATGTGAAGTGGTATCTTGTGATTTTAGTTTGTATTTCCCTAATGATAGTGATGTAGAGCATCTTTTAATGTGCTTTTTGACCATTTATATATCTTCCTTGGAGAAATGTCTATTCAAGTCATTTGCCCAGCTTTAGATTGGGTTGTTTGGTGTGAGTTGTAGGAGTGCTTTGTGTATTCGTGTTAATGCTTTATCAGCTATATGATTTGCAAATATTTTATTTCTTTAGATTGCCTTTTCACTCTGTTGATTGTGTTCTTTGATGCACACATTATTTAAATTTTGCTGTATCTCACTTTTTTCTTTTATTGCCGTGTTTTTGGTGTCATACCAAAAAAATTATTGCCAAATTCAATATTACGAAGCTTTTACCCTATAATTTTGTAACTTTAGCTCTTACGTTTAGGTCTCTCATCCATTTCTAGTTAATTTTTTTGTATATTGTGTAAAATAAGGTTCCAACTTTATCCATTTGCATATAGATATCAAGTTTCCCTAGCAACATTTACTGAAAACAAAAAACTTACTTTCCCCATGGAATGGTCTTGGCCGCCTTGTCAAAAATCATTTGACCGTATGTGCAAGAGTTGATTTCTGGACTTTGTTCTTTTCCATTTGTCTGTATGTTGCAATATAGAACTGTCTGTGTGTCTGTCCCCACTATGACGCTGTTTTGATTACTGTAGCTTTGTAGTAAATTCTGAAGTCAGGACGTGTGAGTCTTCCAACTTTGTTGTTTTTCAAGATTGTTTTGGCTATTTGAGATTTCATGTGAATTTTAAAATGGATTTTTCTGTATATGCAGTAAACATAATTGGTATTTTGTTAGGAATTGCATTGAATCTGTAGAGGTGCTCTGGGTAGTACTGACTTAACGATATTAAGTCTTTGAATCATGAACATAGAATATCTTCATTTACTGGTGTCTTCTTTAATTTCCTTAATGTTTTGTAGTCTTCTTTTCCTTTTTTCCTTTTCTTTTTCTTTCTTTACTTTCTTTTCATTCTTCTTTTTGATTCAGATTCTCACTTTGTTGTCCAGGCTTGTCTCAAACTCCTGGCTTCAAGCAGTCTTCCCACCTCAGCTTTCCAAGTAGCTAGGACTACAGGTGTGTGCCACCATGCCTGGATAATTTTTTTTGTAGAGTTGAGGTCTTGCTATGTTGCCCAGGCTGCTCTTCAACTCCTGGCCTCAAGCGATCCTCCTGCTTTGGCCTCCAAAGTGCTAGGATTGCAGATGTGAGCCACCATGCATGGACTGTAGTTTTCAATGTACAAGTCTTTCGCCTCCTTGGTTAGCTATATTCCTAAGTATTTTATTCTAATTGATGCTGTCATAAATTGAATTATTTTCATAAGTTCCTTTTAGGATTGTTCATTGTTAACATGTAAAAATGCAACTGATTTTTGTGTTGATTTTTGCATCCTGCAGCTTTTCTGAATTTGTTTATTCTAACAGTTTTGTTTGGTTTTGGAGGTGTTTTGTGTACTCTCTGGGCTCATGTAATATCATGTTGTCTGCAAACAGATAATTTAATTTCTTTCCAGTTTGGATGCCTTTTTAATTTCTTTTTTATGCCTAATTGTTCTGGCTAAGATTTCCAGTACTACGTTGAATAGATGTGGTAAAAGTGGGCATTCTTTTCTTGTTTCTGATAAAAAGCTTTCAGTCTTTCACCATTGAGTATGATATTAGCTGTGGGCTTTTCATATATGACATTTATTATGTTGAACTTCCTTCTGTCCCTTGTTTGTAGAGTTTTGTTTTGTTTTTTTAAATCATGAAATGGTGTTGAATTTTGTCAAATGCCTTTTCTTCATCAATTGAGATGATCATGAGTTGTTTTCTTCATTCTGTTAATGTGGTATATTATATTGATTGATTTATATTTGTTGTTGAACCATCCTTGCATTTTGGGAATAAATCCTTCATGGTCATGGTGCATAATTCTTTTAGTGTGCTCTTGAATTTTGTTTGCTAGTATTTTGTTGAGGATTTTTGCAACATATTTATTAGGGATATTGGTCTTTAGTTTTAGTGCCTTTGGTTTTGGTATCAGGGTAATACTGACTTCATAGTTTGGAGTTTGGAAGTGTTTCTGGGTAACACTGACTTCATAGTTTGGAGTTTGGAAGTGTTTCTCTTCAATTTTTTGAAGTATGAGGAAGATTGGTATTTGTTGTTTTTTAAATGTTTGGTGGAGCTCACCAGTAAGGCCATCTGGTCCTGAACTTTTGTTCATTGGGAGTTTCCTTACTAGTTACAGATCTGTTCAGATTTTTATTTTTTCATGATTCAGAGTTGGTAGGTTGTGTTTCCAGGAATTTAATTTGTCCATTTTGTCTAGTTTATCCAATTTGATGGCTTACAGTTGTTCATAGTACTGTTTTATAATCCTTTTTGTCTCTGTAAAATGGGTCATAATGTCCCCCCATTTGAGTCGTCTCTTTTTCTTCACCTAGCTAAAAGTTGGTCAATTTCGTTGATCTTTTTGAAGAACCAACTCTTGGTTTCTTTGGGGTTTTTTCTCTTTTTTGTATTCTCTGTTATGTTTATCTCTGCTCTAATCTTTATTGTTTATTTCCTTTTGCTTGCTTTGTGTTTAGTTTGTTCTTGTTCTTTAAGATATAAAATTAGGTTGCTGATTTGAGATCTTAAAATTTGAGCATTTGTAGATACAAATTTCTTTCAGCATTGCTTTTGCTTCATCCCATAAGCTTTGGTGTTTTTATCTTCATTTGTCTCAAGTTATTTTCTTATTTCCCTTGTGACTTCTTCCTTGACCCATTGGTTGTTTGAGAATGTACCATTTGATTTCCACGTATTTGTAGATTTTATGATTTTCTTTCTGCTATGGATTTCTAATTTTATTCCGTTGTGATTAGAAAGATACTTTATATAATTTCAGTCTTTTCAAATGTTTTAAGACTTACTTGTGGCCTAATAGCCTGTCCCAGAGAATGTTCCATATACTCTTGAGGAATATGTGTATTCTGCTTATTGTTGGGTGGTATGCTTTTTGTATATCTGTTAGGTCCAAATGGCCTATCACGTTGTTCAAGTCCTCTTTTTGAGACGGTTTCACTTCTGTCACCCAGGGTGGAGTGAAGTGGTGCGATCTTGGCCCACTGCAACCTCCGCCTCCCAGGCTCAAGTGATTCTCCTGCCTTAGCCTTTCAAGTAGCTGGGACTATAGGCGTGCGCCACTGTGCCTGCCTAATTTTTTGTATTTTTAGTAGAGATGGGGGTGGTTTTACCATGTCGCCCAGGCTGGTCTTGAACTCCTAGGCTCAAGCAATCCACCCGTCTCAGCCTCCCACAGTGCTGAGATTACAAGGGTGAGCCACAGCGCCCAGCCTCTGTTTCTTTTTTGATCTTGTCTCTTGCTTTTCTATCAGTTATTGAAAGTGGGATGTTGAAGCCTACTATTACAGAGTCATCTATTTCTCCCTTCAGTTCTGTCAGTGTTTGTTCATATAGTTAGGAGCTGTTATGTTTGGGGGGGGGGGAGTGTGTGTGTATGTGTATATGTGTGTGTGCGTATATAAATATATGTAATTGTTATATCTAATTGGTGAATTGACCCTTTTTAAAATATATAATGTTCTTTGTCTTTTGTACTGGTTTTTGACTTAAAGTCTATTTTATCTGATATTAGTATAGCCACCCCTACTCTCTTCATCACTATTTGCATGGAATATCTTTTTCTGTCCTTTCTTTGTCAACCTGTGTGCGCTTAGATCTAAAGTGAGTCTCTTGTAGACAGTGTATAGATGGATTCTTTTTTTTAAAAATTCATTCTGTCAGTCTGTCTTGATTTGGGAGTTAATTTACATTTAAAGTAATTACTGATGGGGAAGGACTTACTATTGGCCATTTTGTTGTTTTCTGTATCTCTTATAGGCTCTTTTTTGTCCCTCATTTACTCCCTTACTGTCTTTCTTTGAGTTCAGTTGATTTTTTCTTTTTTCTTTTTCTTTTTTTTTTTTTTTTTTTTTGAGATGGAGTCTCACTGTGTCACCCAGACTGGAGTGCAGTGGTGCAATCTCGGCTCACTGCAACCTCTGCCTCCCAGGTTCAAGCAATTCCTCTGCCTTAGCCTCCTGAGTAGCTGGGACTACAGGCACGCACCACCACGCCCGCCTGGCTAATTTTTGTTTCACCATATTGGCCAGGCTGGTCTCGAACTCCTGACCTTGTGATCGCCCGCCTCAACCTCCCGAAGTGCTGGGATTACAGGTGTGAACCACTGCGCCCAGCGAGTTCAGTTGATTTTTTATAGTGGCATGTTTAGTTCCCTTCTCACTTCCTTTTGTGTATATTCTGTAGCTATTTCCTTTGTGTTACCATGAGACTTACATAAAACATCCTAATGTTATAACAACCTGTTTTAAACTGCTAACTTTAATTGCATATGAAAGACGTCCTTTACAGCTCCATCTCTACTTTATGTTATTGCTGTCACAAATTACGCCTTTATATATTGTGTACCCACTAGCAAAGATTTATAGTTTTTTATGCTTTTCTATTTTAGGTCCTGTAAAATAATTAGGGGAGTTACAAACCAAAATTGCAATAATACTGGTTTTTATATTTGTCTATGTGTTTACCTTGAAAGGAAAAATGTATATTTTTATACAGTCGTTGAGTTACTGTCTAGTGTTGTTTCCTTACAACCTGAGGGAAGGACTCCCTTTAACATTTCTTGCAGGGTAGGTCTAGTGGTAATTCCTTCAGCTTTTGTTTATTTAGGGATATCTTAGTTTCTCCCTTGATTTTGAAGGATAGTTTTACCAGATACAGAATTCTTGGCTGGGCGCGGTGGCTCACACCTATAATCCCAGCACTCTGGGAGCCTGAGACAAGCTGATCGCTTGAGCTTAGGAGTTCGAGACCAGCCTGGGCAACATGGCAAAACTCCATCTTTACAAAACAATAGAAAAATTAGCTGGATGTGGTGGCTCATTCCTGTAGTCCCAGCTGCTCAGGAGACTGAGGTGGGAGGATCCCTTGACTACAGAAGGTTGAAGCTGCAGTGGGCTGAAATCACACCACTGTACTCTAGCCTGGGTGACAGAGTGAGACCCTGTCTCAAAAAAAAAAAAAAAAAAGAAAAAGAAAAACAATCGGTTTACAGGTTTTTCTTTCATCACTTTAAATATATCATCCTGTTGCCTTCTAACTGCAGAGTTTCTGCGGAGATTGTCCTGGTGGGGTAGAGAGAGACTACTAGTAAAGTACTGTAGATTTTTGGAAGGCATTGGTAACCACTGTCTATAAACCAACTCTTCCCCATCTGCCTGTGTACTGTTCCTCTCAGACAGGCAGAAATTACTGACTCAAACTCCATACTGTCTCTGTGACCTTCCCCTATCGCAGCAGCAGAAGTCCTCTGACGTAAGATTCCTCCTGAAGCAGGTAGAGTGTAGTTTCGAGTGACGTAGATGTCTATTACTTGTATATTAAACGATTAGAGAGATGTTTGATAAGTTCTAAGAGGTAGGATTACCCAGTGCTATCATGTGCTAGAAATGTTGCAAAAATACCTGAGCCTAGGTCTCAAGTTGGCTGACTGTACTATTAAGCTACAGACATGCACTTCCTATGTTCATCAGTTTTTCAGTTAGCAATAATCACTCCTCGAGTAAACCTCATTGTCTATGATACTGCCACTGCGCAAAGCTCGTCCATCAGTTTTTGAAGAAAGGGGAGTACGTCGCAGGATTACCTGTGTGCCTTGTTTTAAGCAAGCTCGACACATAAAAGTCATAGTTTCACCAAAACTTGAAGGTTATTGTTTGGTACGAGATTCAGCAGAAGACTTTAAAAGCATTTTTGTTACCTTAAAGAAGGACTCGAATTACAAAGTTTGAAGAAGCAACTAGTAAAAACACCACTCACGTTAGAAGAGGGTTTGGGTCTGTTCTCCCGAAGACTGATTCTTACAAAACCCAGGGTCCTGGGCCCAAAGGTTCTTTCTGTGGCATAACTGCTTAAAAATGCGAGAGGAGGGACTCAGGACGTGTCAGTCCCAAGGACAGACAGCTAGATATCCTTTGGTTCTACTTGACTGGGTAGCAGTGGGCGAGGCTTTAGGGAAAACACTTTGTAAATGTTATTATGATGGCATGTAAAGGCACAGGATTGGCAATAAAGGGACCTGGAGTTTGGTCTCCAGTATGAGAGGATTTCTTTCGGGCAACGGATGATATTGCCACACAGTCAGGAGAGGGGATGAGCCTGGTCTTTGAGTTTGCAGGGGGAGTGATTTATTTGTAATTCTTTATTTTATGATGTTTGTGCAAGAAGTTAAGTATTTTGGCTAGAGATAGCATGGAAATAGAGTGAGTTCCCCAGACCAATTCTATGTAAGACCAGCAGAGAAGGTTAGGTCAGTGAGCACTGGTGTTTCAAAGGGCTCTCTCCTGGAAGTCAATCAATGTAGTCATGAGTAGGAATTCCAAGCTGGCCTCTACTAAAAACCAGATCAGGGAAAAAGTAGGGCCCAGGTCAAAGAGACTGTGAGCTCCTAGGGGCAGGGACCAGGTCTGTCTGATTGTCTCTATTCGGCTTATTGAACTGAACTAACATATAGCACTTGTCATTTAACATCAATTATAATTCTGTGAGATACTTGCATCTTAGATGAGGAAAATGGCCCAGAGAAACCAACGTGCCTCCCATCTACTGAGTGGCTGAGCCAGAATTCAAGCTCAGGTCTCCTGATTCCAGATCCCGTGTGCCTTCCTGACCACTGTAGCAGCCAGATCTTTTCTTTTTTTTTTTGAGATGGAGTTTCACTCTTGTTGCCCAGGCTGGAGTGCAATGGCGCGATCTCGGCTCACCACAACCTCCGCCTCCTGGGTTCAAGCAATTCTCCTGCCTCAGCCTCCCTAGTAGCTGGCATTACAGGCATGCGCCACCACGCCCAGCTAATTTTGTATTTTTAGTAGAGACGGGGTTTCTCCGTATTGGTCAGGCTGGTCTCAAACTCCTGAGCTCAGGTGATCCGCCTGCCTTGGCCTCCCAAAGTGCTGGGATTACAGGCGTGAGCCGCCGTGCCCGGCCTCAGCTAGATCTTTTCTATGTGGAGTATGCAATAGCTTTTATTCAGATTTTTCATTCCTTGGCTTTCATTTTCTGATTTTTCCTAATTATTGCTATTTTGTTTTTATTGAGGAAATCAGAGAGAAAGCTATGAGATAGTTAAAGCCTGCTAAGGGTTTATTGAGACTATAATGATGTTCAATATGAAATAAGAACCAACTACACTAGAATTGCAGCATAATCATACCTTAGAGTTACTACAAGATTAATTTGGAATCGAATTTATCTTATAGTAATGAATTTTCTTTTTTAAAGCTTTTTAGAGCAAAACCTAATCAATAGCATAAGGGACCAAACCTATGTCAATCCCATAGCATAAGTGGCATATAAGGAATATCCTGTGCATTTCTCTACAGAAAGGGAAAGGAAGCAGAACTGACTTTGTGCCTCCCAGGTGTGGGGTCCCAGGTGCTGGGTCTTACTCTGACCTTTACAACTATTACCCTCAAGTTTTCCAACAAGTGGTCATCATTACCTTTTTATAAGTGGGAAAAATAGGTTTAAAGTCAATGGCTACCCAGAGTCACACAGTAAATAGCAAGCAATTCATGGATCTAAACTAAATTATTTCTGCCTCCAATGCTCTCAGTTATGCTGTGGTGTTTTCTGGATGAAGTACTAAGATTTAAATATATTCTTAAAAGTTTTGTGTTGAACCTTAAGTTGGACTTGTTAAACTTGTACCATCTGAAATGAACACCTGTATCCATTCTCTTTCAGGTTTTGCTGTTACTGCTCAATGTAATCACACCTCGAAGAAGGAATGAAAAACCGTGGGGTGTTGATAAAGCTCATATCCTGTGGAAGAACTGCAGCAGGTCCCAGCTGAGTGGGAGATGGGATTCAGCAGTACTGGTACATAGGCAATAATCCTCCTCAGGCATCGCATTCGCTGATTTTTATTGGCGCTGGGGATCCTGGGAGAAAGTCGGGAACTTTGTCACTCTTGGCTTTGATTACTGATAGGCCTGATGTGCTGGAGTGGCCCAGGCAGAGGCCCACTCGCAGAGACTATGGGAGCCTCAAGAGAAAATCTACCATAAGAGAAGGACCAGTCTGACAGCAAGCCCAGCTTCCCAAGAAGATAGAAGGCTGGAGACAAGCTGCTGTCCAGGTATGTCCTGAACCAGCCAACTTGAAGGTAAGTTGGCTCCCTGGGAAGAGAAGGGCTATAGGTAAGAACTAAAAGCTGTGTCCATAGACACTGTAACACTGGAGTTCAAAAAATGTTGCTGTGGAACAGCCCCTCTCATCTGAACCCGGAGAGCATGTTCTCACCTCCCAAGAGTAGTGTCTTGTATTGAGGCACAGTGGTACCCTTCTGGATCCACAGGCAAGGCCCCATGGAGTCTCAGAATAATGATAAATCCTCTGGATGACCTAGGGGCTGGTTAGGTGAGTGGAGCGCCCTGCTGTGGTGTGCCTGTGGGACCACTGGAGCCTGAAGCTGCCAAGGCATGACTTGACCAGCCCCGGCAACTGGTGTAGGATCATACAACCATGCACACACCCCCAGGATTCCTAGAAATACTAGGGGGAAAAGGATTTTCCTGGAACTGGGGCTTTCTACCTTTGCACAGGTGAGAACTCAAACCATTGAGATTTAGATATTAATGTACAACAACTTCATTTGTACTCGTTAAGACTGGTAAGACTAGGGCTTTTCCTTTCTGCTGCATTTTGACATAGGTAGGAGGACAGGATTTTCAAGATGCCCAAGAAAGTAATCAAGCAGTAATCATGCGCATCTTCAAGAAGGAATGGTGGAGCCCCACATGACCCACGGTCTGCACCCCACAGGACCCCACCCCACTGCCTCTCCAACCTCATTCTCCTAGCACACCAGCCAGGGCCCCCGCTGGCTGGCCGGCCTCCCATGCAGCACGCTGTCCCCTCAGGGCCTCTACACTTGGCTTCTCCCTTGATCTGGGTTGTGCTCTTCCCTATCTTCCCACCCTCTAATGTCCATGCGCCTTCTCCCCCACTTTCTTCAGCTCTCTGTTCAGACGTCACCTTTTCTGTGAGGCCTTCCCTGACCTAATATAAACAGCAACAAGGTCAGGCGCGGTGGCTCACGCCTGTAACCCCAGCACTTTGGGAGGCCAAGGAAGGTGGATCACCTGAGGTCAGGAGTTTGAGACCAGCCTGGCCAACATGGCAAAACCCCATCTCTACTAAAAATACCAAAAAAATTAGCCGGGTATGGTGGCGGGCGCCTGCAATCCCAGCTACTTGGGAGGCTGAGGCCAGAGAATCACTCGAACCTGAGAGGCAAAGGTTGGAGTGAGCTGAGATTGCACCATCGCACTCCAGCCTGGGTGAGAGAGTCAGACTCCATCTCAAAAAAAAAAAAAAAAAAAAAAAAAAAGCAGCAACTGCTTCTTGCCTTGTTACCCCTAATCTGGTTTATTTTTTCCCAAAGCACTTTGCATTATCTAGTATACTATCCATGTAGCTGTTTATTGAGTGTATCCTCCTCATTAGAATGGGAGCTCCATGAGGGCAAGAACTCCCTCTGTTTATTCACAGATGTAGCCCCAGCAGCCAGAATATTGTCTGTCACACAGCACACGTTCAGTGCATTTCATTAATGAATGATCATACTTCCTCCCTTTTTTGTTCATTAATTCAGTGAACACTGAGCTCTGCTAAGTGATGGATGCTACTGAATAGCAGAGAACCGAAGATGAACAAGATAGCCTCTGCCCTTAAGAAGGTCACAGTGTGAGGAGGGAGGCAGAATGGTGCCTAACTATAAATGCAGTGTGGTAGATTTCACTGGGGACACAGCTGGAGGAGATCGGGGAAAGCTTCGTGGAGGAGGTGCTGTCGAGTTGACTCATGAAGGGTGAGGAAAATTATGATGTCTGAACATTTATTGAGTGCTTACCATCTCTCTGCTAAGCAACTTAAATATAGCCTTATTTAACGCCGTGAACAGGTGTATAACATAAGTACTGATACTACTTTTACCTTAGGGTTGAAGAAGCAGGCTCAGAAAGGACTGAGGTTTGGAGCTCCCACTGGTGGAGCTAAGATTCAGACCTGGTTCTTCCTCGTTTCACATCTCATGCTTTAACCATGTGCTGGGCAGACAACAAAGGAAATCAGAGCAGAAGAAATAATCCATCTCAAAAATGGAAACTTCATGGTGTGTATTTAGGGAACCGCAGGAATTCCAGGGAAGAGATGAGGCGGGAGTCCACCTCACTCAGAAGGTGAGATTTAGGCTATAGGTATTTCATCCCTCTGCCTCCTGATTCCTTCCTCCTTCCAGGATAGCTTGCTTTTGTTACCATTATCGGGCGTCTGAATATGCTTTGATCTGAAGAAAGAATTCTATGATTGAAGCAAGGGATGGGCCATGTGGTTGTAGTAGCCCAGATGGGAGGGGGGTCCTTGAGTAGGACAGTAACTGGAGTAACTGGGAAAATGAAGGGGAGATGACGGATAGGGAGGACCTTCAGAGACAGGACTGCTAGGACTTGACTGCCATTGGCTGTTAGAGAGGCAGGAGGCTAGGCCTGGGTGAGTGGTGGAGGAACAGTGCCCATAACAGAACACCGTGTATGAGAACGTTCCATGGGAGTGGGAGATGAAACGTCAGGAAGGTTTGGAGCCCCTGTGGCTCACTGAGCCAGGGAGATGCCCCATACTGATTGGGATGTGTAAGGATGGAGCTCCAGGTAGAGTCACGGAGATAACAAACTTCAACTTCTTTCAAGTTATTGCCCAGGAAGAGAGTCCAGAGAAAGACCAGCAGTGAGCTTGGGAGCAGTAGCTGTGGACACTGGGAATCTCCTTGGCACTGACAGCTCTGGACCAGAACTCCATTGCTTCAGACGCCTTGTGGTCATAATTGGACAAATGTATTACCTAGACCATTCAGGGAATTTTTTGAAATTTCTTAATTAAAGGAAGCTATCTGGGCAACTGAGGTCTCCTTGAAGCATTTTCTTCTATCAGTGTGTAGGTAAAATGGCAGTGTGTGAAGCTCCTTCAGGCAAGCAGGGTTCTCTGTAACCCTTTTTCTTTCTTTCTTTCTTTTTCCCTCCCTCCCTCCCTCCTTCCTTCCTTTCTTCCTTTCCTTCCTTCTCTTTCTTTCTTTCTTTCTTTCCCCCCAGTCAATACCTTGATTGCATTTTTTAAAATATAATTTTGTTAATTTTTCTTTTTCTTTTTTTTTTTTTTTTTTTTGGAGAGATGGAATCTTGCTGTGTTGCCCAGGCTAGTCTCAAACTCCTGGCCTCAAGTGATCCTCCACTTCAGCCTCCCAAAGTGCTGGGATTACAAATGTGAGCCAATGTAGCCAACCCTTTGTAACCTTTGATCCAGCTACTTTTTTCATTTCCTAGTTGTTTTCGCAACGCTGTCTGGAGTCACAGCCTCAGTGATCTTCCTTATTGATGAAATACCACTGGAAACTTGAGTGCAGACCCATTTTGGCCCAGCCTTCTTCTGAGTGCACAGTGCCCACCAGGAACAAAGTGTCCAGGCGACACCCAGCCAGGAGCCTCCACTTCGCAATGGAAGCCAGCACAAAGCTTGCCGTCAGTGGGGTTCCTGGAGGAACCAGGAAACAGGGCAGAGGTAAGAGAAAGAGCCCCAGCGACTCACTGTCCTCATCCTCCCCTTCTATGTCAGTATGGTCCCCGCTTCTGGTTTGGGAAGGGTGGGGAAGAACACGTTTGCCCCAAACCACACCCCATCTCGGGCCAAGCAGGGCCGTGGCAGTATTGCAGTGGGGAAGGAATGAACACTCTTCAGGGTGGTCTCTTTATCTGCTCATGCAGGGGTCCATCCCGATCACTTAGAGTGGAGAACAGGAGCAAGAATAGAAGTGGCAAGAGAGGGTGCTTTGAGGTCATGTGACCCTGAGTCTTATCTCCTTTCTGCGCCTATGGGCTATCTGGTCTAGGGCAAAAGTCACTTCACCCCCACCCCGTGAGCTTCAGTTTCCTCCTCTCTGAGAAAGACGTCAGATGTCAGTGCACAGAGAGGCCATGGGGATGGATGTGCCCAGCAGGATGCCCAGCATCTAGTAGGTGCCTAATAGATAGGGCTACCTCATTGTGGTTATCCTCCAAGTGACTGTTATGTTTTTGATCTGCTTAATTTGGCCCTGGATTTGGTGATGTGTGAACTCGTATTTCCTTGCCCACAGTTCACAGTAGTATAAGGATTATGTGCTCGGGCTCTGGAGTTTGACCAGACCTCGCCTCAGATCCTGGCTCCAATAGTTTCCCAACTCTTTGACTTTGAATAAGTCACTTCCCTCATTGGTCTCTGTGGGAGTAATAATAGCGCTTACCTTATAGAGGTGTTGTTAGAAGGAAATAAGACACTATGTGTGGCTACTGTTTGGCATACGGAAAACATTCAAATATTGTGGTATACATTACCCTTGTAATGTAATAAGTTTTCTTTTTTCCTTTTTTCTTTTTTTCCCCCCCTATTTTTTTTCTCTCCTTCTCTGTCTCCTGCCTTCCTTTCACCCTCCAAAAGAAGTCTAACTATTAGAGTTGGCAGCAAAATTTAAAGAAAGTGGTTTAAAACTCAGAGAGCCAGGGCTGGGCGTCGTGGCTCACGCCTGTAATTCCAGCAGTTTGGGAGGCTGAGGCAGGTGGATCACCTGAGGTCAGGAGTTCAAGAGCAGCCTGGTCAACACTGAAACTCTGTCTCTACTAAAAATACAAAAATTTTCAAGTACTCCAAGGGTGGCAATTTTCAAGTACTCCAAATTGAGCACTTTCCATGGCTCAAAATGTGTAACAAGTGGATTAGTCCATTTTCATACTGCTGAGAAAGACGTACCCGAGACTGGTTAATTTATACAGGAAAAAGGTTTAAAGACTTCCAGTTCCACATCGCTGGGGAGGCCTCACAACCATGGCAGAAGGCGAGAGGGGCGAGTCACTTCTTACATGAATGGCAGCAGGCAAAGAGAGAGCTTGCGCAGGAAAACTCCCGTTTTTAAAACCATCAGATCTCACGAGACTCATTCACTACCGTGAGAACAGTGCAGGAAAGACCCACCCCCACAATTCCGTCACCTCCCACCGGGCTCCTCCCATGACACGTGGGAGTTGTGGGAGATACAACTCAAGATGAGATTTGGTTGGGGACACAGTCAAACCATATCAGCAAGTCTTTTTTTTTTTTTTTCTTTTAGACAGGGCCTCACTCTGTTGCCCAGGCTGGAGTGCGGTGGCACAGTCATAGCTCACTGCAGCCTTGAACTCCTGGGCTTAAGTTCCCAACTCACCATCCTGAGTAGCTTGGACTACAGATGTGCGCCACCACGCCTGGCTAATTTTTTTTTTCTTTTCTTTTTCTTCTTTTCTTTTTTTTTTTTTTTTTTGAGACGGAGTCTGGCTCTGTTGCCCAGGCTGGAGTGCAGTGGCCGGATCTCAGCTCACTGCAAGCTCTGCCTCCCGGGTTCACGCCATTCTCCTGCCTCAGCCTCCCGAGTAGCTGGGACTACAGGTGCCGCCACCGCGCCCAGCTAATTTTTTGTATTTTTACTAGAGACGGGGTTTCTCCGTGTTAGCCAGGATGGTCTCGATCTCCTGACCTTGTGATCTGCCTGCCTCAGCCTCCCAAAGTGCTGGGATTACAGGCGTGAGCCACCGCGCCCGGCCTCTTTTCTTTTTTTTTCAGTAGAGACAAAGGTAGTCTCACTATGATGGCCCAGGTCGGTCACCAACTTCTGGGCTCAAGCAACGCTCCTCCAGCCTTGGCCTCCCAAAGTGCTGTGATTACAGGCATGAGCCACCACACCCAGCCAGTTAACAAGTCTTAACGTTGCCTTAAGAGTCCTTTGAATGTCCGTAAATGGTAAAACAACCAACCAACCAAACACCTTTGCTGTTTTAAGAAAGAGCAGGTTTGGAGTCATAGCTGTGTGATTCCAAGCCAGATATGCTGATTCAGGTAGTTAGTGAGTCAAGATAATTACCTTTGGGGTCAAAGTAATGTGCTTCTTGTAACCCATGAAGACGCATCCAGAAGAGGCCTCCCGCAGAGTGGGCAGCAGCTCTGCTGCGGGCCCCAGCTTGCAGCCTCCGGAGGCAGGCACTTCTCCGCTCTAGACCATTCACCCCCGTGTGGTTTTTACATTATTACTTTTTAGATGGAAAGTAACCTTCTCATGGTTAAAAAAAGAAACAGTTCAAAAGGGTAAGAAAAATCTCCCTACCACAGGGAGGAAACCAGTTTCCACTCTCTTATCGGAGTGTCCCTAGCTGCAGAAAGTCCCTTTTTAAAAGCATATGGGGCCTGGCACGCACACTGCTGTGCGCCTCTCTCGTCCTACTCACCACGCTGCCGACAAAGATCTCCTGAGCTGGGGGCTTTGAAGCATCGCCCCCACAGAGAGGCACACAGTACCCAAGAAATGCCCGGGGGGAAGCTTTGGGGCCCCCAGATTCTCAAACGCTACCAGAGCATGTAATTGCCCCAGCTCCTTACTCTAAAATTCCTATTTTCTGACTCTCTGACTTGTTCTGTTTTGTTTTCATTTTTTTGAGACTATCTCTCTGTCGCCCAGGCTGGAGTGTAATGGCCTGACCTCCACTCACTGTAACCTCCACCTCCCGGGTTCAAGCGACTCTCCTGCCTCAGCCTCCTGAGTAGCTGGGATTACAGGCACGCGCCACCACGCCCGGCTAATTTTTGTATTTTTAGTAGAGACAGAGTTTCAGTGTTGACCAGGCTGCTCTTGAACTCCTGACCTCAGGTGATCCACCCGCCTCAGCCTCCCAAACTGCTGGAATTACAGGCGTGAGCCACGACGCCCAGCCCTGGCTCTCTGAGTTTTAAACCACTTTCTTTAAATTTTGCTGCCAACTTTAATAGTTAGACTTCTTTTGGAGGGTGAAAGGAAGGCAGGAGACAGAGAAGGAGAGAAAAAAAATAGGGGGGAAAAAAAGAAAAAAGGAAAAAAGAAAACAAACCTATTACATTACAAGGGTCACGGCAAAAATGACAACTGTCAAAACAACAAAACCGAGTTGAGACCGCCTGGATGGCAGCGGTCACCGAGTTTGCCCGGTGGCTCTAGGACGCAGGGAGAGGGCGGGTCTGGGAAAGAAAGCCACTCCTACCTCATAGGTTTGTGGATTAGAGGTAAGGGGCCCGGTTCTGGGGATTCCCAGGTCCAGTGCTAGAACAAGAGCTCTATATCCGGCTGTCCAGGGTCTCACAGCAATAAGTCAAGTCACGGATTTACCTCTGACTCCAAAGGCTTTTCCATTGCCCAGTCATCTCCCATTTCCTTCAATGGATAGGAGGGCCCAGGAGGGCCTGGAAGCCTGGGCTGAATGAGTACTGTCAGCCACAGCTGGAGAGAGGCCAGGCACAGGCCCATCCACCCCGCGTGACAAGGCAAGGCGTCCCGCCCACCAGGCCATGTGCGGAGGCGACCACCCAGCATCTGCTGATTAAGTCGCTACTGTAGAAGTCCCTGTTTTGGTCTTCCCAAATCAGGACCTAGGAAAAAGACATGAAGAGGTTTCAATCCTCCATTTTTCCCAGAGCAAAAGGCTTTTCCTGTCCACATCATATCACTGGTCCGGAATGCATCCGCTGCAACCTCAGCGCCTTCAGCGCGATGCAGCCCTCCCAGCCGGCCCGGCCCGAGGAGCCTTGGCCAGGATTTACCACCTGGCCCACGCTTTTGAGGATTTCATCACGTGGTCTAATGTGATTGCAATGCAATTCTTGAAAGATATTGTTTTTACTTTAGCTTTTTCTTTTAATGTAACGACTTTACTGAGATTTAATTCACATGCTACAAAGTCTTTTTAAAGTGGTAATTCAATGGTTTTTTTTTTCGTATATTCAGTTATGTAACCATCCCCACAATCTTTGTTTAGATAGTCTTATCACCCCAAAAAGAAGTCCCATAACACTCCCCATCTCCCCTCCTACCAGTCCTCAGCAACCACTGATCTACTTTATGGATCTGATTATTCTTGACACTTTATATAAATGGAATCCTACAATGTGTCACCTTTTATGTCCAGCTTCTTTCCCTTTGTGTAAGGTTTGCTAAGGTCATCCATATTGTAGCATTTCTTGTAATGCCTGAATAATATTCATTTTATGGATATGCCACATGGTGCTTATTCATTCATTAGTTAATGAACTTTTGTGTTTACACTTTTTTGGCTATGATCGGTAATGCTGCTATGAACATTCACGTACGAGTGTTTGTGTGAACATGTTTTCAGCTCTCTCGGGTTTATAGCTAAGAATGGAATTGTCAGATCATATGGTAACTGCATTTTTAACCTTTTGATGAACCGCCAAACTGTTTTCCAAAGCAGCTGCCCTGTGTTACATTTCCACCAGCCAACGTTTGAGGATTCCCATTTCTCCACATCCTCACACTTCTTTTTCTGTCGGTTTGTTTTCTGCTATTGTTGTTTTAGCCCTTGCAGTAGATGTGAGGTAGCATCTCATTGTGGTTTTGACATTTCCCTGATGGCTAATGATGTTGAGCATCTTTTCATGTGCTTTTTGGCCATTTGTATCTCTTCTTTGGACAAATGTCTGTTCAGATTCTTTGCCCATTTAAAACATTGGGTTATTTGCTTTTCTCTTGTGGAGCATAGGAGTTCTTTATAAATTCTGTATACAAGCGCCTTAGATAAATGATTTGCAAAAATGTTCTCCCATTCCATGGATTGTCTTTTTACTTTCTTCATAGTATCCTTTGAAGCACAAAAGTTTTTAATTTTTATGGAGTTCAGTGTATCTATTTTTTTCTTATGTTGCCTGTGTTTTTGGTGTAATAACTAGGAATCCATTGCCTAATGCAAGATTTATTCCTGTGTTTCTTCTAAGATTTTTACAGCGCTGTTAATTAATTTTTGTATCTGGCATGAGGTAGGGGTCCAAAATCATTGTTTTGTATGTGACTATACAGTTGTTCCAGCTTCATTTATTGAAAAAACTCTTTCCTTCATTGAATGGTCTCGGCACCCTTGTCAAAACTTAGTAGAACTTTGATACAATAACAATGTGTCAATATTGGTTTATTGATTGTAACAAATGTACCACACTAGTGCAAGATGTTAATACTATAGGAAACTGTGCATGGGGAGGGGGTACATATGGAAATTCTCTGTACTTCCTGCTCAATTTTTATTTTATTTCATTTTATTTTTATTTTTGAGACAGGGTCTCATTCTGTTACCCAGGTTGAAGTACGGTGGCACAATCACAGCTCACTCCAGCCTCGAATTCCTGGGCTCAAGCAATCCTCCCACTTCAGCCTCCCGAGTAGCTGGGACTACAGGCACACATCACCATGCCTGGCTAATTATTTCCATTTTTTGTAGAGATGGAGACAGGGTCTCACTATGTTGACTGGGCTGGTCTCAAACTCCTGGCCTCAGGAGATCCTGTTACCTCAGCCTCCCAAAGTGCTGGGATTACAGGTGTGAGCCACCTTGTCCAGCCATCAATTTTTCTGTAAGCCTAAAATTGCTTTAAAAATAGTCTGTTTAACTTTTAAAAATAAATTGAACGTATATATGTAAGGGTTTATTTCTGGACTTTCCATTCTATTCCATTTATCTGTATGTCTGTCCTTTTGCCAGTACCATGCTCTCTTATTATAGCACTGGAAGAAGATTTGAAATCAGGAAGTATAAATCCTTCACCTTTGTTCTTTTTCAGATTGTTTTAGCTATTCTGAGTCCCCCAAAGTTCTATATGAATTGTAGGGTCATCTTGTTGATATCGGCAAAGAAGCCAACTGGGATTTTGATAGGGATTACATTGCATCTATAGATCAGTTTGGGTTTGGGGCATGTTGCCATCTTGACAATATATACTTTTATTTTTCGAGATGAGGCCTTGCTCTGTTGCCAGGCTGAGTATAGTGGTGTGATCATAGCTCACTGCAGCCATGAACTCCTGGGCTCAAGTGATCCTCTCCTCAGCTTCCTGAGTAGCTGGGACTATATAGGTGCATGGCCCCACGCCCAACACCATCTTGACTGTTAAGTCTACAGACTCACGAATATGGAATGTCTTTCCATTTTATTTAGATTTTTCTTTAATTTTGTTCAACAATTATTGTAGTTTTCAGAGTACAAGTTTTGCCTTTTTTGGTAAGTTTATTCTTAAGTATTCTTTCTGATGCTATCGTAAATGTTGTTTCTTAATTCCATTTTTAGATTGTTCAATATTAATGTATAAAAATACTGTTGGTTTTTCTGTATTGATCTTGTTTCCTGCTCCCTTGCTGAACTTGTTTATTAAATTTTTTTTTTTTTTTTTTGAGACGGAGTCTCACATTGTCACCCATGCTGGAGTGCAGTGGCGCAGTCTCGTCTCACTGCAACCTCCGCCTCCCAGGTTCAAGTGATTTTCCTGCCTCAGCCTCCCAAGTAGCTGGGATTACAGGCACGCACCACCACGCTCAGCTAATTTTTGTATTTTTAGTAGAGACAAGGTTTCACCATGTTGCCCAGGCTGGTCTCCAACTCCTGGCCTCAAGTGATCCACCCACCTTGGCCTCCTAAAGTGCTGGGATTATAGGTGTGAGCCACTGCACCTGGCCTGAACTTGTTTATTAATTTTAATTTTTTTTTAGTGGATTCTTTAGGCTTTTCTATATGCAAGATCATATCCTCTGCAAATATAAATAAATTTACTTCTTCCTTTCCAATCTGGATGAATTTATTTCTTTTCCTTGCCTAGTTGACTGGAACCTTCAGCATAGCAATGAACAGAAATAACAAGCACATACATTCATTGTCATCTTGTTCCTGAAGTTAAGAGGAAAGCTGTCAGTGTTTCACTAGTAGGGATGATGTTGGCTGTGATATTTTTCACAGATACCCTTTATCAGGTTGAGGAGTTGCCTTTTATTCCTAGTCTGAGTTATTTTATCATGAAGCGGTATTGAATTTTGTCAAGTACTTTGCATCTATTGAGATGATCATGTGGTTTTTATCCTATTGTATTGACATGTTACGTTAATTGATTATTTTTAGTGTTACGCCAACTTTGCGTTCCTGGGGTAAATTCTATTTGGTTACAGTGCATAATCTTTTTAAAAATAAGTTGCTGACCAGGGTCGGTGGCACGTGCCTGTAATCCCGGCACTTTGGGAGGCCGAGGTGGACAGATCACAAGGTCAAGAGATCGAGACCATCCTGGCCAAGATGGTGAAACCCCATCTCTACTAAAAATACAAAAAATTAGCCAGGCGTGGTGGTGGGCCCCTGTAGTCCCAGCTACTCAGGAAGCTGAGGCAGGAGAATTGCTTGAACCCAGAAGGCAGAGGTTGCAGTGAGCCGAGATCACGCCACTGCACTCTAGCCTGGCGACAGAGCGAGATTCCATCTCAAAAAAAAAAAAAAAAAAAAAAGTTGCTGGAATTGGATTGCTGGTACTCTGTTAGGATTTTTTCCTCTTTATTTTTTAGGGGCTATTGATCTGTAGTTTTCTTGTGATGTCTTTTTCTGGTTTTAACATCAGAATATATTGGCCCCTGACAGAATGAGGTAGAAATGTTCCATCTTCTATTTTTTGGAAAAGTTTGTGAAGAATTTGTATTAATTCTTTAAACATTTGGTGGAATTACAATTGAAACCATCTGGGTATGGCGTTTTCTTTGTGGAAAGTTTTTCGATAGCTTGTTTATTTGTAGGAATTTCTCCATCTCATCTGAGTTATTGGATTTGTTAGCATACAGTTTAAACGATTCCCCTGTTATCCCTTTTATTATTGTAAGGTCAGCATTGATTTCCCCTCTTTTATTCTTTCTTAATTTTTATTTTATAGAGACAGGGTCTTGCTCTGTCACCCAGGCTAGAAATCGGTGACTTGATCATGGCTCACTGTAGCCCCGAATTCCTGGGCTCAAACGATCCTCCTGCCTCAGCCTCCTGAGTAGCTGGGACTGCAGGCATGAGCCACCACGCCCGGCTAATTTTTTTTTTCACTTTTTTGTAGGGCTAGGGTCTCACTATGTTTCCCAGCCTGGTCTTGAGCTCCTGGCCTCAAGTAATCCTCCTGCCTTGGCCTCCCTTCCCTGCCCCCCCCCTTTTTTTTTTCCGAGACAGAATCTCACTCTGTCATTCTGGGTGGAGTGCAGTGGTGCAGTCATAGCTTGACTGCAGCCTTGACCTCCTAGGCTCAGGCAATCCTCCCACCTCAGCCTCCTGAGTAGCTGGAACTGTAGGTGTGCACCACCACACCTGGCTAAGTTTTTTTTGTTTGTTTTTTTGTGTTTTGTTTTATAGAGGCAATCTCACTATGTTGCCCACACTGGTCTGAAACTCCTGGCCTCAAGTGATCCTCCCACCTTAGCTTCCCAGAGTGTTGGGATTACAGGCATGAGCCACCACCACACTTAGCCAGGCCTGGCTAATTATCAATTTTTTTTTTTTTTTTTTTTTTTTTTTAGAGATGGAGTCTTGCTATCTTGCCCAAGCTGGTCTCCATCCTCCTGCCTCAGCCTCCCAAAGCGCTGGGATTACAGGTATGAGCCACTGTACCTGGCCTCTCGATTTTATTCTTGACTTTAGTAATTTGTCTTCTCTCTTTTTTATTGGTCGGTCTAGCTAAAGGTTTAGAAATGTGGTTGATCTTTTAAAATAATCTGTTTTTACTTTTATTGATTTTCCTTGATTGTTTTTCTATTCTGTTTTATTTATTTCTTTTTTTTTTTTTTTTTTGAGACGGAGTCTCGCTCTGCCACCCAGGCTGGAGTGCAGTGGCCGGATCTCAGCTCACTGCAAGCTCCGCCTCCCGGGTTTACGCCATTCTCCTGCCTCAGCCTCCCGAGTAGCTGGGACTGCAGGCGCCCGCCACCTCGCCCGGCTAGTTTTTTGTATTTTTTAGTAGAGACGGGGTTTCACCGTGTTAGCCAGGATGGTCTCGATCTCCTGACCTCGTGATCCGCCCGTCTCGGCCTCCCAAAGTGCTGGGATTACAGGCTTGAGCCACCGCGCCCGGCCTGTTTTATTTATTTCTGCTTTAATCTTTTTTATTTCCTTTCTGCTTACTTTGGATTTTGCTTGCTCTTTTTTTTTTTTTTTTCTGTTTCTTAAGTGGGAGTTTCAATTCTTGATTTGAGATCCTTCTTCTTTTTAAATATAGGTGGGGGTTTTTTGTTTTTGTTTTGAAATGAGTCTTGCTATGTTGTCCAAGCTGGTCTCAAACTTCTGGGCTCAGATGATCCTCCTGCCTCAGCTTTCCAAGTAGCTGCGACTACAGGCATGAGCCACCATGTCTGGCTAATATAGGTGTTTACAGCTGTACATTTCCCTCTAAGTACTATTTTCACTGCATCCCGTAAATTTCTGTATATTGTGTTTTCATTTTCATTTATTTCAAGTACTGTTAAATTTTCCTTCTGATTTCTTCTTTGACCCATTGGTATTTAGGAGTTGTTTAATTTCCACATATTTATGAATTTCTCAAATTTCCTTCTATTATCGATTTCTAATTTCATTCCATTTTGATCACAGAACATCCACTTTGTGTGATATCAGTCCTTTTAATTGTATTGAGGCTTGTTTTATGGGTTAGCATTTGATGTGTCCTGCAAATGTTTCACACGCTCTTCAGAAGACGCTGTGTTCTGTGATTGGGTGTTGTGCGGGAGTCTGTAGGCGTAGCTGGTTTGGAGTGTTGCTCAGCCTTCTGTTTCCTTGCTGCTCTTCTGCCTCGCTGTCCCATCCATTATTGAAAGCTGGGTATTGACGTCTTCAACTACTTTTGTTAAGTTGTCTGTTCCTGCCTTCAGTGGTATCAGTTTTTGCTTCGTGTGTTTTTGTGCTCAGTTGTTTGGTACGTTATGTTTATAATGGTGAATATTACTGATGGATTGATTTTTTTTGTCATTACAAAGTGTCCTTTTTTGTCTTAAAGTCAACAACTGCTTATCTTAAAGCGGGGAGGTCCAATCTTTTGGCTTCCCTGGGCCACGTTAGAAGAAGAATTGTCTTGGGCTATACATAAAATATACTAATGATAGCTGATGAGCTAAAAAAAAAAAAAAAAAAAAAAAAATCTCATAATGTTTTAAGAAAGTTTACAAATCTGTGTTGGGCTGCATTCAAAGCCGTCCTGGGCCACGGGTTGGACAAACTTGACATAGGGGAAGGTAACATGGTGTGTGTGTGCCATTGAGAAGCTTCCTGGAGAGACATGACCGTGGGAACCGATCTGAGAAGTTTACACAGACAGTGGAACAGAGAAGCAGGGGTTCTGCTCCCGCACGCTCGTCCAGCCCTCCGTGTGCCCCGCAGCCCACCACGCTTCCCCACCACCTGTTCTTGGACAGCCCGAGCGCTCTCTCCTGTGTGCCTTGAGTTGGTGTTCCTTGTGTCCAGTGTTCTTCCCTTTCCCTACCTCGCCAACTACCACATCTCATCTCACTAAAATAAGATGCATATGGCCAGGCATGGTGGTTCACGCCTGTAATCCCAGCGCTTCGGGAGGCTGAGGCGGGCAGATCATGAGGTTAGGAGATCGAGACCTTCCTGGTCATCATGGTGAAACCCTGAATCTACTAAAATACAAAAAATTAGCCAGGCATAGTGGTGCATGCCTGTAGTCCCAGCTACTCGGGGGGCTGAGGCAGGGGAATCACTTGAACCCAGGAGGTGGAGATTGCAGTGAGCTGATATCGCACCACTGCACTCCAGCCTGGCGACATAGTGAGACTCCATCTCAAAAAAAAAAAAAAAAAAAGATGCATATATCGGTGCTTTTCAAAATCCAGTCATTGGCAAGCCACATTTAAGATGCTTTCCACATCTATGCACTATTTGTGATTCAAACCAGTTTTAAAACTCTTTCCTTTAGCCTCACTCTGAGCAATCATATCAGTGAAAGTTTGGCTTCTTCATTATATTTTTTTGTAATGCACATTTAGATGCATAAGTAAAAAATTAAAAATTGGTCCACATTCTACTTCAAATCATTTTGCACGTGATACATATGCCATACTTTTGACAAGCCCTCTAGCCTGCCTGACGCACAGGGGCCACTGTGAAAGATCTTTTCTTGCTGTGATTAACATCTGTGTGGGTCAGCCGCAGCTTACCTGCCGAGAAGCCCTTCTGGATGACCCCAGCAAGTCTCGCTCCGCTCCCGCCCCTGCACTACTTTGAACATGTCTCCAGTTTAGTGTTTTCTTATACCATAGAAGTTGTAGTTATTCACATGTCTCTCTCGCCGTTAGACTGTCAGCTCCCTGAGGGCAAAATGATGTCCTTTCCTCTTTTTTCCAGCATCAGTAACATTACCTGGACAAATAGTAAGTAAGCGTTCAGTAAAGTTTTGTTGAATGAGTTTCCATAACTGCATCGTAGTATAATTTCTCTCTCTGTGTGCGTCTTTTCTCTGATGAGACTGCTCTAGGAATGTTTGCGCCACTCAGTGCCTGCTCACAGCAGATGTCCAGTAAATTCATGCACGAATGACTGTATGAATAGATGAACAATGAACAAATGTCAGATATGTTGCTCTCAGCCCTGCAGCTGGTAGCAGTTCCCCAGAACCTCCGTCTTCCCATGGTGGTCCCCACCTGTGCCATTGTTATAGAGGCCGTCACTACTGGTCATGTTCCAGGGTGAACCCAGCCTGTCTTATTGCTCTGTAATCCATCTTCCTGTGTTATCTGGTAATTAGCATGTTAATGAACCCACAAGGAAACGGTGTTGCAAGAAGAGAGGTTGTTTAGCTGGATGCAGTTGCTCATGCCTGTAATCCCAGCACTTTTGGAGGCTAAGGCAGGAGGATTGCTTGAGGCCAGGAGTTTGAGACCAGCCTGGGAAACATAGGTTGATCTCTACAAAAAAAAAAGGAAAAATTAACTGGACCTGGTGGCACGTGCCTGTGGTCCCAGCTACTTGGGAGGCTGAGGTGGGAGGATCACCTAAGCCCAGGGGTTCGAGGCTGCCAGACCCTGTCTCAAAAAATATAAAATTCATTTAGGGAATCAGGACAATCCTAGGATGAAATGCAGACTGTGACAAACGAATCTAACCGTATGAAACCAGCTCTCTGAGAAAGGGCGGGGGTGAGCCTGTGGACTTCGCGCCCCTGCTTGAACTAAGTCAGCTGTGACAGGCGGTAATCCTTCCATGCCCCACCTCAGCAGTAAGGTAGCACGTTTACCACCTGCACCACGACGGGAAAGTTCACCCCCGGCACCCACAAAAAAAGTGTGAAAGACTTGGGTTTGTTCCATGCGTTACATAGCGACTGAGGAGATCCATTCCAACAATGGGATGCACATTGTAGCAAAACCAGGCCAATACTATCAGTTAAGTGGGTAATTATCCCTTTAATTAATCCTCCCAAACCATTCCCCTTGGAAGGATTACAGCCTGTCACGCTGACTTAGTTCAAGCCAGGGTACAAAGTCCACAGGTCCTTTTAAAGCATGAGCATTTCCTGGAATATGAGATTTCATCACCCAGTGTGGTTTATTTTTTGGAGTCCACATTACTATTTTCTTTTTTGAGATGGAGTCCTGCTCTTGTCGCCCAGGCTGGAGTGCGATGGCATGTGATCTCGGCTCACTGCACCCTCCACTCTTGGGTTCAAGCGATTCTCCTGCCTCAGCCTCCTGAGTAGCTGGGATTACCGGCTCCCGCCACCACACCCAGCTAATTTTTGTATTTTTAGTAGAGATGGGGATTCACCATGTTGGCCAGGCTGGTGTGAAACTCCTGACCTCCAGTGATCCACCTGCCTCGGCCTCCCAAAGTGCTGGGATTACAGGCGTGAGCCACCGCACCCTGTCCAGATAACTATTAGGAGAAAGGTAATAAGGGAGATTGTCTACCAGAAGAGTCTGTTTTCCATGAACATGGACCACTGGATCTGTATGGGGGGGCACAGCCAGATATGAAGGAGGGGCTATTTCCAGAGGAGACACCTGCTGAGAATTGTCATTTAACCCTAGTGATTATTGGAACTGTTAAACCAATTTACTAGAGATCATCCAATCTTGAACACCCCCCCTCCTTAGGATCCAAAGTAACCTCTCTTGTTCATTGCAGGGTTCACACTTAAGGAGATGCCTGGCTGTAGGAAACTTTCCTGGCTTAGGAGAGGGGAAGTCTTATGTTCATAGTAATTTGGATTTAGGTCAGGTGGGGTGTTGTTTGTAGAATTCATGGGCAGCACTCTGAGTTTGTCTTTTCTAAGTTTCCAGTAAGTCCAGGCAGCTGTGGCCCCTTGAATTGTTTTAGTATTCACATCTTTGCCCCTGAAGGGGACTTTGTCAGAAGCTCTCCTGAGAAAGAAGCAGATGGAGTCAGGACTCCCTTGAGCGGCTCAAGGTTTGCCACACCATGTTGCATTCAGCCTGTAGCTTGATAAGCCCACTCCTACATCCCCAGCTGACCAAGACCTTTGGCCTCGGCTAACATTTTCCATTGACAGTCTGCCCAGACCCTTAAGGGACCTAACGTAGGGTCAGCAGCCTTCCAAGCCCTAAAAATCCCCGTGAACAAGGTATCTGTGGACCATGGTCCACAGCCGTCTCTGGGGGTCATTCCCACCTTCCTCACTGATGTGCAGGATGCTGTTGCAGGGGCACCATTTTTCCATCCCATACTGGGGCAGCCAGCCATTGAGTTTCAGCCCTTCCGATGGAGCTCCCGCCCGGCCAGAACACTCTAGACAGCCAGCCAGCCCCCTTTTCTTTGGTTCCTGGGTTAGGAGAGACAGGGCCACAGGGCAAGAGAGAAGACGTTTTCTCTTCCAGGCGAGAGCTGTCCCCTCCTTCTTGGTCCTCCCTTTTCGTCTTCTCCATTTTTATTACTTTGCTGTGGTCACCAGCAAAGCAGAAGGTGATTGATTGCCACTCATCACTGTCGTGATGATGTCATGCTGCCTTTTCCTCTAGAGGACACCAGTCCTTTTCCACAGGGTCCTACCCTCAGGCTCTTCTTCCCTGGGCGTTCAACCCCTGCCTCCTGTCCAGCGGCATCCTGTGGGAAGCAGTAGAGCTTGACCCGTGTTTCGTGGTTTGGAGCACCTGCTCAGTAGGACAGCCACCACCTTCAGAGTCCTGGGAGGGGCAGGGATATAGCTTCCTTGCCTTTAGTCACTTTAAGTAGTGCTTTAGCTGGCTTAGCACAAGGGTTGGGCACAGCAGGTCCCAGTAGCAGAGGTATTGCTCCAGCTGTGCTTAGGAGACCAGCCTTGGCCTGATGTCTCTGCCTTATCAGTTCATTCACCGCCATTGCAGTCTCCAGGGACGAGAGCATCCTCTTCTCTAAGAGTTCCCTAAACCACCAGGACACTGTTAGGAAGGCGGGGGTAGCCTGTTCTCAGCCCAGGTACATGCCATCCTCCCCTTTCATTATTCAGGCCAAAATGTCTTATAATGTCCAGCAACTGCCTACTGGAGGACTCAGGCAGGTGGACCGACCTCGCTCCTGGGCAGCCCCAAGCCTCGGGCCCCAAAGGTCAGTTCCAGTGGTGTGGGTTCATTC
The DNA here is from genome assembly GCF_037993035.2 of Macaca fascicularis. Lineage (NCBI taxonomy): Eukaryota > Metazoa > Chordata > Mammalia > Primates > Cercopithecidae > Macaca > Macaca fascicularis. Next base: position 4,088,052 of record NC_088386.1, read on the forward strand.
AAATACTGGTGCTACCACTTGCCCAAGCTAATGAGTGTCTGCGGTAAACCAACAAAAATGGAGAGCGCCATACAGCACACGGCAATGCTATACACACTGAGGGGAAGGCGGCACACGGCAATGCTATACACACTGAGGGGAAGGCGGCACACGGCAATGCTATACACACTGAACGGAAGGCGGCACACGGCAATGCTATACACACTGAGGGGAAGGTGGCACACGGCAATACTATACACATTGAACGGAAGGCGGCACACGGCAATGCTATACACACTGAGGGAAGGAGGCACATGGCAATACTATACACACTGAGAGGAAGGCTTCCAAATTTTGAGTCCCAACCACTTGGGACTATCCAGGATCCTTTTGCCAATTGATTGTCCTACTGGCTGGGCGGACCCCATATCAATTTCTTAACCGTTTCCAAAATCCTCCCCTTTCTTCACCACCATTTGTAGTGAGTTCAAGGGATTTCAGGACTGGCTGGACACAGTGGCTCACACCTGTAATCCCAGCACTTTGGGAGGCCAAGGCAGGAGGATCACTTGAGGTCAGGAGTTCAAGACCAGCCTGGACAACATGGTGAAACCCGTCTCTACCAAAAATACAAAAATTAGCTAGGTGTGGTGGTGCACACCTGTAATCCCAGCTGCTCGGGAGGCTGAGGCAGGAGAATTGCTTGAACCCGGGAAGTGGAGGTTGCAGTGAGCCGAGATCATGCCACGGCACTCCAGCCTGGGCAACAGAGTGAGACTCTGTCTCAGAAACAACAGGGGGATTTCAGGACTGACCAAGAAAAAAAGATCTGACCATTACTTAGCAATAGCACACAATAAGCTTTATTTGGCAACACTTTGACAGGGTGGCATGTGAGGGAAGTCCCTGATGGGACGAGGCTGTCCAGAGGCTACAGCCCCGGGACAGCCACGCAGAAGTGCGGGAGGGTAGGGTACTCAAGGCGGAGGGGACTGCCAGGGGCTTATGTGTCGGATGACGCTACTCAGCAGCACGTTGTATCTGGATCTGATTTCTGAAGGGCAGCTGTGGCTTGGAGTCTTGTACTACCAGGTTTATTTTGTCTGTGGCTGGCAGATGGGTGCAGTTTCATGGGGCATGCAAAGCAGACAGGCTCTAAATGGCTAAAAATAAGTTTCTATGGGCTATGTTTGAAGCTACTAGATGGGTCAAACTTTGAGTTTGGTGCCTGTGGATTTTTGAAATCTGCCCTGAAGAAGTAAACAATAGAGGGACAACACAGAGAAGCTATCTGACTCATTAATACAGCACTGTCTGATCAGAAAACAGAGGACACAAATTAACAATATCAGGAGGCTGGGCGCAGTGGCTCATGCCTGCATCCCAGCACTGTGGGAGGCTGAGGCGGGCGGATCACGAGGTCAAGAGATCATGACCATCCTGGTCAACATGGTAAAACCCCGTTTCTACTAAAAATACAAAAATTAGCTGGGCATGGTGGCGTATGCCTGTAATACTAACACTTTGGGAGGCCAAGGTGGCTAGATCACGAGGTCAAGAGATGGAGATCATCCTGGCCAACGTGGTGAAACCCTGTCTCTACTAAAAATACAAAAATTAGTTGGATGTGGTGGCAGGCACCTGTAGTCCCAGCTACTCAAGAGGCTGAGGCAGGAGAATCACTTGAATCCAGGAGGCAGAGGTTGCAGTGAGCTGAGATTGCACCACTGCACTCCAGCCTGGACGACAGAGTGACACTCCATCTCAAAACAAAACAGAACAAAACAATATCAGGAATGAGAGAAGGAATATCACTATTTTGTAGACATTAGAAGGACAAAAAATATTATGAACAACTTTATGCCAATAAATTTGACAACCTAAACAAATTCCTTATAAAACACAAACTACTACTAAAGCTAACTCAAGAAGAAATAGCCTGAATATGCCTATATGTATTTTTAAAAACTGAATTTGTAGCTAAAAACCTTCCCACAGGCCGGGCGCGGTGGCTCACGCCTGTAATCCCAGCACTTTGGGAGGCCGAGGCGGGCGGATCACAAGGTCAGGAGATCGAGACCACGGTGAAACCCCGTCTCTACTAAAAATACCAAAAAAATTAGCCGGGCGCGGTGGCGGGCGCCTGTAGTCCCAGCTACTCAGGAGGCTGAGGCAGGAGAATGGCGTAAACCCAGGAGGCGGAGCTTGCAGTGAGCCGAGATCGCGCCACTGCACTCCAGCCTGGGCGACAGAGCGAGACTCCGTCTCAAAAAAACAAAACAAAAAAAACCCAAAAAAACAAACAAACAAAAAAAAACCTTCCCACAAAGAAAACTATAAACCAAGATGTCTTTACTGGAGAATTCTAAACATTTAAGGAAGTCATATGGTTTGGAAATGAGGAATAAACCAGTCTTTATTCACAAACAACATGATTATGTAGAAAATTTCACGGAACCTGCAGAAGAATTATTAGAACTAATAAGTTAGTTTAGCATCGTTGCAGGATACAATGTCAATAGCAAAATTCAGTCATATGTCTGTGAACTAGCTACAAGCAATTGGAAATTAAATGTTTAAAAAATAGCATCTCAGCAAGGAGAGAGGCTGAAGAAAAAGTTTTAAATATATAAAATGCATCAAAATTTTGAAATGTTTATGAATAACTTTGGCAAAAGATGTGTAAGTCCTGTGCATTGAAAGATACAGTTACTGTGAGAAATTAAAGACCTAAATCAATTGAGAGGGATGCTATGTTCGTGTTTCAGAAGACTCAATATTGCTAAGATGTCATTTCTCCCAAATTGATCTATAAATTTACTGTAATACCAACCAAAGGACTAGCAGGCTTTTTTTGTAAAATTTGATGAGCTGATTCTAAAATGTATATGGAAATGCAAAAAAATCTAGACTAGCCAAGATAAACTTGAAAAATAAGTTTAAAAGCTGGATGAATTACATCATTTAAAGATTTGTAAAGTTTCAGCAGTGAAAACCATGTGACATTGGCATAGAGACAAAGAAATCAATGGAGCAGATAGGGTGTCCAGATAAGACTCATGTACATATGACTTTTGCTAGAGATGCCAAGGCAATGCAGTGAGGAAAGGATAATATTCACAAGAAATCTTTACAACTGGATATGTAAAAAATTAAACCTCTGACCTTAGCTCACACCACACACAAAGAAATAAATGGATCACAGACCTAAATGTTAGCGCTAAAACCATGACACTACTAGGAAAAAATCTTCGTGACTTTGAATTTGACAGGGGTTTTTTAATATGACACAAACCTACAAAGGAAAAAAATCAATAAATTGGACTTCTTCAAAATTAAAAACTTTCACGCTTCAAAAGACAGTTTTCAGTTGGCATGTAAGGAGCTTAGCAGTTATCATCCCCAACCTCACAACAAGAAAAATGCTGAACGGACTGATAATCAACTTTTCTTGATCCACCAGAGATTTGAGGCCAGGGGGAAACTGCTGCCCTCAAAATGGAGAGACAGAGAAGCACATACAGAGAACCAGAACTTACTGGAGCAGAAGCCTCGGAGTAGAAAACTCCACAGGAACCAGTACCGGGGTAGGGAAACCTAGAACTTAGTCGATGATTTGCTGGGCGCTCCATGAGAGAGTTAAAAATACCAGCAGAGCCAGTCTTATGGGGTCCCACTCAGTTTTTTGCTTTGTTTTGCTTTACCAAGTTGTCACAGTAAAGGTCAGAGAAAAATTCCCTGGTGCTTCTGGTAGAGGAAAAGAAAAGGTAACCCAGAGCATTCTCTTCTTAACAAGGTCTGTGCTCAGGAGAAACCGTTTTACCAGGGCCTGACATGTGGGAAGAGAAATACCCAACCCCAGCCTCCTCTAGGCTTCCTGCCCACCTCCAGCAGGGAAAGACAAATGAGAAGCACTTGTGCTGGTCACAGCCCCAGCAGAGGTTCATTAAAAGACCGAGACCTATAGAATGCTTCCCCTCCACGCCTCACTACCACATCAACAGGGCTCCTGTAATAACGAGAGTACAACTGAACTGCACATCTCAGACCTGAGTTATGAAGAAGACTCTAGGGAAACCCAAAGACAACAGGGAAGCCGCAGACAAGAACACCAAAGTAAATGTTATCCTCTGACTTCTACAGCTGGAGCAAACTGTAAACACAGCCCAACTCCAAGCCAGATAGAAAGTGAATGTTATCCTCTGACACCCACAGCTACAGCCAACGGTAAACACAGCCCAACTCCAAGCCAGATAGAAAGTGAATGTTATCCTCTGACACCCACAGCTACAGCCAACGGTAAACACAGCCCAACTCCAAGCCAGATAGAAAGTGAATGTTATCCTCTGACACCCACAGCTACAGCCAACGGTAAACACAGCCCAACTCCAAGCCAGATAGAAAGTGAATGTTATCCTCTGACACCCACAGCTACAGCCAACAGTAAACAGCCCAACTCCAAGCCAGATAGAAAGTGAATGTTACCCTCTGACTCCTACATCTACAACCAACGGTAAACACAGCCCCTCTGACTCCTACAGCTACTGCCAACGGTAAACACAGCCCCTCTGACTCCTACAGCTACTGCCAATGGTAAACACAGCCCCTCTGACACCTACAGCTAGAGCCAACGGTAAACACAGCCCCTCTGACTCCTACAGCTACAGTCAATGGTAAACACAGCCCCTCTGACACCTACAGCTAGAGCCAACGGTAAACACAGCCCCTCTGACACCTACAGCTAGAGCCAACGGTAAACACAGCCCCTCTGACACCTACAGCTAGAGCCAACGGTAAACACAGCCCCTCTGACACCTACAGCTAGAGCCAACGGTAAACACAGCCCCTCTGACACCTACAGCTAGAGCCAACGGTAAACACAGCCCCTCTGACTCCTACAGCTACAGTCAACGGTAAACACAGCCCCTCTGACACCTACAGCTAGAGCCAACGGTAAACACAGCCCCTCTGACACCTACAGCTAGAGCCAACGGTAAACACAGCCCCTCTGACTCCTACAGCTACAGTCAACGGTAAACACAGCCCCTCTGACACCTACAGCTAGAGCCAACGGTAAACACAGGCCAACTCCAAGCCAGAAAGAATTCCGTATTCACCAAATTATCCTTCAAAAGTGAAGGAGATACTGGAAATACAATCAAGTTTGTTTGTTTTTTTAAGTGAAGGAGAATTAAGTACAGAAAGCCTCACAAAAGGCTTGTTTACCTCAGTTTCTTTTGCCCAACACATCATGTTTCATATATACTAAGAGACAAACACACTTTGAACAGACAGAACAAACATCAGAATAAGGCTCAGATATGGCAGAGACGCTTGAATTACCAGAAAATTTAAAATAATTGATTAATATGCTAAGGACTCTAATAAGAAAAGTGGCTAACATGCAAGAACAGAGAAGTAATGTTAGTAGAGAGATGGAAACACCTAAGAAAGAATCAAACAGGCCAGGTGCGGTGGCTCACGTCTGTAATCCCAGCACTTTAGGAGGCTGAGGAGGATCGCTTGAGCCCAGGAGTTCGAGACCAGTCTGGGCGACATAGTGAGACCTTGTTTCTATAAAAAAGAAAGAAGGAAAGAAGCAAAACAGAATGCTAGAAATATAAATAAATAAAACACTATAACTGAAGTGAAGAATGCTTTTAGTGGAGTCATCAATACATGGGACATAGCCAAGGAATGAATCGGTGAGCTTCAAGGAATGTCAATAGAAACTCCCAAAACTGAAATGCAGAGAGGAAGAAATAATGGAAAAGATGGAATGGAATATTCAAGAACTGTGGGACAAATACCAAAGATATAAAAGGATAATGTACGCATAATGGGAATACCACACAGAGAAGAAAGAAACAGAAGAAATACTTGAAGTAATGACGGAACTTTCCAAAATTAATGACAGACACCAAACCACAGATGAAGGAAGCCTAGAGAACAACAAGCAGGATGAATACCCACAAAAATCTACACCTAAGAATATCATATTCAAACTGCAAAAATCAAAGACATGGGAAGAATATAGAAAGAAGCCAGAGGTTACAACTTAAAGTATAATAATAATAAATAAATAAATTTAAAAAGAAAAAAGCCAGAGGGGAAAAACATCTTATTTGTAGAGGAACCATGGTAAGAATTACATCATGCTTCACATCAGAGACTACACCCAAGAAGAGAGTGGTTTATGGGATTTAAAGCATTGAAAGAAAAAAAACCCCATCAACCTAGAATTCTTTATTCACCAAATTATCCTTCAAAAGTGAAGGAGATACTAGAAATACAATCAAGGATTTTTTTTTTTTTTTTTAAGTGAAGGAGAAGTAAAGACTTTATCAGACAATCAAAAATTGAGAGAATTTGTCACCAGTAGACCTGCCTCACAAGAAGTGTTAAATTCTTCAGAGAGAAAGGGAAATTATGTAGGTCAGAAACTCAGATCTACATAAAGAAAGCAAGAGTGTTAGAGAAAAAATAAATGAAGGCAAAATAAAAATTTAGCTTTCTCTTTTTAACTGATCTAACAGGTAAAGTTTTTTTTCGGTTAATAGTAGTAATTAGAGCTTATGGATAAATGAAATGAACGACAGCAGTGTTATAAAGATGGAAGGGAGGAATCAAGAATACTTTTTCATAAGGTATTTGCAGTACCCATGAAGTGGTAAAGTGTTTTATGAAAGAAGACTTGAATTAGATGTAAATATTTACTACAAACTCAAGGGAAACCACGCACATTAAAAAGCCCCACAAGTATAATGTATATGATAAGAGAGGAGTAAAAAGGGAATAATATAAAATGCTCGATTAAAACCAGAGAAAGCAAAACACGCACACGCACACACAACCTGAAAAGGCTAGAAAGAACAAAGCAAATCAAGGGCAATGAATAGAAATGGAAGAAATATACTTTAAATATAAAGAAATAGATTACAAGTAAAGGGATGGAGATAGTGTACTATGTTAACGCTACTCAAAAGACAGCTGGAGTGGCTGTGTTAATTTCAGGCAAAGTAGACTTCCTCAGAGCAAGGAATGTTATCAGGGATGAAGAGGAGCATTGCATAGCCCTAAAGGGGTCAGTTCTCAAAGATGATATAACAGTGTTTAAAGTGTATGCACCTAGCAACACAGTGTCCCAAGATGAGGCAAGAGCTGATAGAACTGCAGGGAGAAATAAACTCATTTTTATGTTGGAGACTTCAGTACCCCTCTATTTAACAGATCCAACTGGCAGAAAACTAGCAAAGACATAGTTGAACTCAACAGCGTCATCAGTCAGCTGGATCTAATTGACATCTATAGACTACTTCGTCCAATGACAGCAGAATACACATTCTCAAGCTCACGTGGAGCTCTCACTCACCAGGATAGGCCACATTCTCAGCCACGAAATGCACCTTAATAAATTTAAAAGAACAGAAATTATACAAAATATGCTCTCAGACCACAATGGAATTCAACTATAAATCAGTAACAGAGAACTAGAAAACCCCAAAATATTTGGAGATTAGGCAACACACTTATGACGTGTTGGGACAAGAAGAAGTCTCAAGGTAAATTTTAAAGTATTTTCAACTAAATGAAAATACAACTTATCGAAATTTGTGGGGTGAAATTTAGATCATGAATACGTATATTAGAAAATGAGAAATATCTAAAATCAGTAATCTAAGCTTCTACTTTAGAAAACTAGATAAAGAAGAGCAAAGTAAACCCAAAGTAGGGAGGAGAAAAAGATAATAAAAATTAGAGGAGAAATCGCTGAAATTGAAAACAGGAAATCAATAGAGAAAAATCAACAAAACCAAAAGCTAGTTCTTAAAAAGGTTCACAAAAGGGATAAAACTCTATCCAGGTTAACTACGAAAAAAAAGAGAAGACCCAAATCACTAATATCAGAAGTGAAAAAGAAATCATCACTACTGATTCCAAAGACATTGAAGGATAGTGAATATGCTGGCCGGGTGCGGTGGCTCACGGCTGTAATTCCACACTTTGGGAGGTGGAGGCAGGCAGATCACCTGAGCTCAAGAATTCGAGACCAACCTAGCCAACATGGTGAAACCCCATCTCTACTAAAAATACAAAAAATTAGCCGGGTATGGTGGTGTGCGCCTGTAGTCCCAGCTACTTGGGAGGCTGAGGCAGGAGAATTGCTTAAACCTGGGAGGCAGGGGTTACAGTGAGCTGAAATGGGGCCACTGCTCCCCATTCTGGGCAACAGAGCAAGAGGCTCTGTTGAGTGAGTGCTCTTGTTGAGACAAGAGGCTCTCAAAAAAAAAAGAAAAATATTCTCAACACCTCCATGCCTGCAAATTTGACAACGTACATTAAACTGGACAATCTCCTGAAAGACACAGTCGTACAAAACTCACATAAGGAAAAATATGTCATCTGAATAGGCCTATAACTAAAATAAATTGAATCAATAATAGCATCTACAACTATAATTTTCAATATATAATTTTTAAAAATAATAACATTTCAAAATGGATAGCACCAGACCAGATGGGTTCACTGGAGAATTTTACTAAATATTTAAGGAATAATTTATACAAATTATCTTAAAACTTCTTCCAAGGCTGGGCATGGTGGCTCACACCTATAATCCCAGCACTTTGGGAGGCCAAGGCAGGAAGATCACCTGAGGTCAGGGGTTTAAGACCAGCCTGGCCAACATGGTGAAACCCCATCTCTACTAAAAAATACAAAAACTAGGACTGGGCGTGGTGGCTCACACCTGTAATCCCAGCACTTTGGGAGGCCAAGGTGGACAGATTACAGGATCAGGAGATCGAGACCATCCTGGCTAACACGGTGAAACCCTGTGTCTACTAAAATACATTAGGCATGGTGGTGGGTGCCTGTAGTCCCAGCTACTTGGGAGGCTGAAGCAGGAGAATGGCATGAACCTGGGAGGTGGAGCTTGCAGTGAGCCGAGATCGCACCACTGCATTCCAGCCTGGGCCACAGAGCAAGACTCCCTCTCAAAAAAAAAAAAAAAAAAAAGCTAGCCAGGCATGGTGGTGGGCGCCTGTAATCCCACTACTCAGGAGGCTGAGGCAGGAGAATCCCTTGAACCCAGGAGGTGGAGGTTACAGTGAGCTGAGATTGTGTCATTGCACTCCAGGATGGGTGACAGAGTGAGACTCCATCTCAAAAAGCAACAACAACAACAACAAACACGTCTTCCAGAAAAAAGAAGCAGAAGGAATACTTCTGAACTCATTTTATGAAGATAGCATTAGCCTAATACCAAAAGCAGATAAAGACATTACAAGAATGGGAAACTGCAGACTGATAACCTCTCATGAACGTAGATGCAAAAATCATCAATAAAATATTAGTGAATCAAGCTGAGTGCTGTGGCTCACGCCTGTCATCCCAGCACTTTGGGAGGCCTAGGCAGGTGGATTGCTTGAGGTCAGGAGGTTGAGACCAGCCTGGCCAACATGGTGAAACACTGTCTCTACTAAAAATACACACACATGCACACAAAATCTGGGTGTGGTGGTCTGCGCCTGTAATCCCAGCTACTTGGAAGGCTGAAGCAGAATTGCTTGAAACTTGGGAGGTGGAGGATGCAATGAGCTGAGATCACACCACTGCACTCCAGCTTGGGCAACAGAGAGGCCATCTAAAAAAAAAATATGTATATATACATATACACATTTATATATATACATACACACACATATATATATGCAAATCAAATCCAACAGTGCATAATGCACAAGGGCAATTATATACCATGACCAAATAGGATTGATTCCAGATATGCAAGTCTGGTTCAACATTTGAAAATCAATTAATGTAATCCATTATATCAACAGGCTAAAGAAGAAAACCCACATGATCATATCAATAAATGCAGAAGCAGCATTTGAGAAAATCCAACACCCATTTATAATAGAAACTCTCAGAGAACTAGGTATAGTTCTCTGAACTTCAATTTGAATAAAGAACATCTACAAAAACCCTACAGTGAACATCATACTTAATTGTGAGATACTAGATGTTTTCCCACCAAGATCAGGAACAAGGTAAGGATGACCTTTCTCAGAACTACTATTCGGAATTGCACTGGAAGTGCTAGTTAATACACTAAGACAAGAAAAGGAAATGAAAGGCATACAGATTGAGAAGGAAGAGCTAAAACTGTTTTTGTTCACAGATAATGTGATTGTCTACGTAGAAAATCCTGAAGAATTAAAAACAAAAACCTCCTGAAATGAATAAGTTATTATAGTCAGCTTGCAATCTTGCAATATTGCTCACAAGGTTAATATGCAAAAGTCAATTGCTTTCTTATGTACCAACAATAAACAAGTCAAATTTGAAATAAAACATAGGCCAGGCACAGTGGCTCACACCTGTAATCCCAGCACTTTGAGCCACTGCGCTCGGCCTCAGCTAGATCTTTTCTATGTGGAGTATGCAATAGCTTTTATTCAGTGGCTCACGCCTGTAATCCCAGCACTTTGGGAGGCCAAGGTGGGCGGATCACCTGAGGTCAGGAGTTCAAGACCAGCCTGACCAACATGGAGAAACCCCATCTCTACTAAAAATACAAAATTAGCCGGGCGTGGTAGCACATGCCTGTAATCCCAGCTACTCGGGAGGCTGAGGCAGGAGAATTGCTTGAACCCAGGAGGCAGAGATAGTGGTGAGCTGAGATTGTGCCATTGCACTCCAGCCTGGGCAACAAGAGCAAAACTCCATCTCAAAAAGAAAAAAATAAATAAAAACATAATACCATTACATTAGCACCCCCCAAAATGAAATACTTAGGTATACATCGAACAAAATAAGTAAAAGATCTATATGAGGAAAACGACAACACTTTAATGAAAGAAATCAAAGATCTGAATAAATGGGGAGATATCCATCCCATCACAGAGATCTTGACTCAGTGTTGTCAAAACGTTTCTTCTGCAATTTGATTGGTTCCATGTAACCCCCAAATCCGAGCAAGTTATTTTATAGATATTGGAAAACTGATTCTAAAGTTTACTTTTTATTTTTTGAGACAGAGTCTTATTTATGAAGTCACCCAGGCTGGAGTGCAGTGGGGCGAGCTCAGCTCACTGCAACCTCTGCCTTCCAGGTTCAAGCCATTCTCCGGCCTCAGCCTCCTGAGTAGCTGGAATTACAGGTGCACACCACCACACCTGGCTTTCTGTATTTTTAGTAGAGACGAGTTTTGCTGTGTTGGCCATGCTGGTCTCAAACTCTGGCCTCAAGTGATCAGCCCATTTCAGCCTCCCAAGGTGCTGGGATTACAGGCATGAGCCACTGCGTCCAGCAATTCTAAAGTTTATATGAAAAGGCAAAGGCGCCAGGATAGCCAACACAATATTGAAGGAAAAGAACAAATTGAAGAACTGATACTGACGTCAAGCCTTACTATAAAGCTACAGTAATTAAAACAGTGTAGTATTGGTGAAAGAACTGACAAATAGATCAATGGAACAGAAAAGAGAGCCCAGAAATAGACCCACACAAATAAAGTTTGCTGATCTTTGTCAAAGGAGCGAAAGCAATTCAATGGAGAAAGGACAGTCATTTCAACAAATAGTACTAGAACCGCTGGATATCCACATGCAAAAATGAATCCATGCTGGGTATGGTGGCTCACACCTGTAATCTCAGCACTTCAGGAGGCCGAGGAGGGCGGATCGCTTGAGTTCACGAGTTCAAGAGCAGCCTGGGCAACATGTCAAAACCTCTTCTCTACAAAAATTACAAAAATTAGCTGGGCATAGTGGTATGCACCCATAGTCCCAGCTATTCAGGAGGCTTAGGTGGGAGGATGGCTTGAGCCCAGAGGTTGCAGTGAGCTGAGAGCACACCACTCCACTCTAGCCTGGGGGACAGAGCCAGACCTTGTCTAAAAAAAAAAAAAAAAAAAAAAAATCCATACACAGACCTTACACCTGTTACAAAAATTAACTCAAAATGGATCATAGACCTAAAGGAAAAATGCAAAACTATAACTTCTAGAAAATATAGGAGAAAATCTAGATGACTTTGGATTTGGGAGTGACTTTTTAGATACAATACCAAAGGCACAGTCTATGGAAGAAAATATTGATAAGCTGGACTTCATTAAAATTAAAAACACATGCTCTGCAAAAGATACTGTTTGAAAAATGAAAAGACATGCCATAGACTGGGAGAAAATCTTTGCAAAATACCTATATATTTGGATGGGCATCCAAAACATATAGATACACACACAAAATCTTACAACTCAACAGTAAGAAGACATAAAATCCAAAATTTAAAAGAGGCAAAATATCTGAATAGACATCTCATCAAATAAGATATACAGATGGCAAATAAACATATGAAAAGATATCCAACATCAGCTGTCACTAGGAAATTACAAATTAAAACAATGAGATGCCACTAACACCTATTAGAATGACAAAAATGTAAAACACCGACCACATCAAATTTGGGCAAGGATGGGGAGCAACACGATCTCTCATTCATTGCTGGTGGGAATGCAAAATAGAACACAGCCACTTTGGAAGGTGGTTTCTTACCAAAGTAAACATAGGCCAGGCGTGGTGGCTCCCACCTTTAATCCCAGTGCTTTGGGAGGCTGAGGCAGGAGGATCACTTGAGCTAGGAGTTCAAGACCCTCTGGGGTAGCATAACAAAACCCCATCTTTACAAAAACAAAAGAACTACACATGCTTTTACCATAAAATGTGGCAATCATACTCCTTGGTTTGTATCCAAATGAGTTGAAAACTTGTGTTAATATAAGAACCTGCGCCCACACAGATATTTAGAGCAGCTTTATTCATATTGCCACAAGTTGCAAGCAACTAAGATGTCCTTCGGTAGTTGAATAAATAAACTGGGGTACATCAAAACAATGGAATTTTATTCCACAATAAAAAGAAATGAGCTATCAAGCCACTAAAAGACATGAAAGAACCTTAAATGCTCATTGCCAAGTGAGAGAAGCCAATCTGAAAAGGCTACCTATTGTGTGATTCCAACTGCATGACATTCTGGAAAAGGCAAAACTATGGAGACAGTAAAAAGATCAGGCCAGGCGCAATGGCTCATGCCTATAATCCCAGCACTTTGGGAGGCTGAGACGGTGGATCACAAGGTCAGGAGTTCAAGACCAGCTTGGCCAAAATGGTGAAACCTCATCTCTACTAAAAATACAAAAATGCTGGGCATGATGGTGGGCACCTGTAATCCCAGCTACTCGGGAGGCTGAGGCAGAGAATTGCTTGAACCCAGAAAGCAGAGGTTGCAGTGAGTCGAGATTGTGCCACTGCACTCCAGCCTGGGTGACAGAGCGAGACTCCATCTCAAAAAAAGAAAAAAAAAGTCAGAGGTTGCCAGGGATTGGGGTGGAGGCAGGAAGGAAGGGAGGGATAAATAGGTGGAGAGAACAAGATATTTTAGGACAGTGAAATTATCCTTTCTGATGCTGTGATAGTGGATACATGTCATACGTTTGTCAAGACCTATACAATGGGCAACACAGAGTGGGCTCTGATGTAAACTATGGATTGTAGTTAATAATATATCAATACTGTCTCGTCACTTATAACAAATGTACCACACTAATACAAGATGTTAATAATAGGAGAAACTCTGTTGGGGTTAGGAAGGCACATGGGAACTCTCTGTACCTTCCTCTCACTTTTTCTTTCTTTTTTTTTTAAATGAATTCTCATTCTGTCACCCAGGCTGGAGTGCAGTGGTGCGAACTCGGCTCACTGCAACCTCCACCTCTGAGTTCAAGCGATTCTTCTGCCTCAGCCTCCCGAGTAGCTGTGATTACAGGCGCCCCCGACTACGCCCACCTAATTTTTTGTATTTTCAGTAGAGACAGGGTTTCACCATGTTGGCCAGGCTGATCTCAAACTCCTGACCTCGTGATTCACCCACCTCAGCCTCTCAAAGTGCTGGGATTATAGACGTGAGCCACTGTGCCCAGCCACCTATTCACTTTTCTATAAACCTAAAACTGCTCTGAAAAATAAAATATGTTAATATGTTAATTTTTTGTTTTGTTTTTTGAGATGGAGTCTCGCTCTGTTGCCCAGGCTGGAGTGCAGTGGTGCAATCTTGGCTCACTGCAGCCTCCGCCTCCTGGGTTCGAGTGATTCTCCTGCCTCAGCCTCCCGAGTAGCTGGGATTACAGGAGTATGCCACCACACCCGGCTGATTTTTGTATTTTTAGTAGAGACGGGGTTTCACCATGTTGGCCAGACTGGTCTTGAGCTCCTGACCTCAAGTGATTCACATGCCTCAGCCTCCCAAAGTGCTGGGATTACAGGCGTGAGCCACCAGGCCCGGCCTAAAATCTGTTAATTTTTTTAAGGTGTGGCAGCCATGCCACCCTCCTTCCCCCAGTTCATTTGCTGATTCGCTGCATCTGGAAGCTTCACAGGATACTAGGGAGTTTTTAAACTAGAGCCTAATCTCCTTTAGTCTTGGATATTTGGGAAGCAAAGTCCTCCCCAGGAAGGGGGACTGTCTTGAACAAACTGCCAGTCTCCTTCTCAAGGCATCTGCCAAATTTGGAAGCAGCAGGGGACAGGGATCTAAGGAGCAGAGTTTAAAACTGCCAAAGGGAAGAATGACTCCTACATCTTTGGGATTGACAAGACAGACTTACCAGGCACTCAGGCTGTCCCATCAAGCCTTTGAAACCTGATATGGACTGATTATAACTAAAGCTGCAGCCCAGCTTCATCCCAGTTTTGTTGTTAATTAAACCTGAAAGGGCAGACTTTCCTGACAAGAAAATAATATAATATTTGGTTGCTATAGTTCCTTTATAAATAGTCTTCTACATACTGTGGAAATTACAAGACAGGCAAATAAAAGGAAAATAGAATCAATAGTCAAGAGAAAAAAAGCCAGTAGACATAGACTCACAGATGATCCAAATATTGGATAAGATAATAACTATAGCAATATATTAAAGAAGATATAAGAAAAATGGGGAAAATAGGTGAGAAGATGGAGAATTTTTACAGAGAAATGGAATCTGTAGAGAGGAATCGAGTGGACATTCTAGAATTGAAAGGTTTAGCATCTGAAATTATTAACTGATTGGCTAAGTTTCACAGCGTTTGGACACACAAGAAGACAGAATTAATGAACTTGAAGAAAGATAATAGAAAGTATTCAAATTATAGCATACAGAGAGCAAAAAGAGTAAAGGTAAGGAGGGATGGGATGGCCAAGTACAACCACTCACATGAAGTCCTCTGTCCTATTTGATTTTTTTTACCACATGCATATATAACTTTTTTTTAGCATGTGTGTGTGCTGTGGCCTGCTAAAGGCTCCTGGGGCCTCAGGGTCCACACTGTGGCCCTCACACTTATTGTACAGGGTGGTGGGACAGATGTACAGGAAAGAACACTGGACACCAAGCCAGGGGACCTGGTTTTAGCCCTAGCTCTCCCACCAACTCGTGTGTGACCTGGGTTTTCTTGCCCAAATGAGGGACAATTGATGAATGTGAGGCCAATTGTGGGGTGAGGTGACACCCCCCAAAACAGCATAGCATCTCTGGAGCCAGGTGGCCCAGAGCCCATGTTACAGCACACATACCTAATTCCAGAGAGCTGTTCTCCCTCCCTCGTCTACCACCCTGATAATAGACCCAGAACCCCATCTACAGCCAGCCATAAGACCCTGCTGGCCCATGGCCCACCCCGCTCAGCCCCAACCTCTGCCAGAACCCTTGCCCCTCAGCCCCGCTAGACTCCTGCCCAGTTCCTCACTCCACTGAGGTCTCTCCAGGACCAATGTTAACTAAAGGGACCCCGCCTGGAGTCAGGCAGATTCGGGGGCACATCCCCATTCTGTCTGTAGGTGCTGTGTACATCTCTGAGCCAGTTACACTGGGGGCTGAAATGGGAGGGCAAGAGCATGTATCTCTTCAGATCACTTAGAGGGCCCAGCATGGTGCCTCACACCGGTAATCCCAGCGCTCTGGGAGGCCGAAGCAGGCAGATCACTTGAGGCCAGGAGTTAGAGACAGTCTGGCCAACATGACAAAACCCCATCTCTACTAAAAAGACAAAAATTAGCTGGGCATGATGGTGCATGCCTGTAGTCCCAGCTACTCAGGGGGCTGAGGCACGAGAATCGCTTGAACCTGGGAGGCAGAGGTTGCAGCGAGCCGAGATCACACCACTGCACTCCAGCCTGGGCAACAGAGTGAGACTCTGTCTCAGAAAAAAAAAGAAAAAAAAAATTGCTTACAGGATTAAATCAAACAAGGCATATAAAGGGCCTAGAGCAGTCCCCCACCCATGGACACAGGCCTAGGTGAACACAGCCTGGTTTAAGAGCCTCGGGGCACTAGAAAGATTATGGTGTGCTCCCCTCCCCCACATACATAATTTAAAATTAAAATAATAGCCACAGAATAAGTGCAATGAAGTCCATCAAAAGTCTGACTTTTCCCGTAACGACTACTTTGACATCTTTTTTCTTGACAGATGGTTTTAAAACTCATTTTTTCAACTGTGCAGTGCTCTAAGTGTTTGCTTGCTCAGGCCTGTGGGCGGGGAGTCTCCTGAGTGGAGAGACCGGCTGCTGCCCACCCCACTCATCTAATCTGGGCCAAGCCGTGTGGAGCCCCCAGCAGGGCCGGGCCTAGCCCAGAACCTACCTGGGGAACCTGGCGGGGAACAAGGCTGAGGTTGGCTAATGATTGACCCACCCCAAATATTGACAGAGCCTAGGTCCTGCCACTGCCCAACCACGCACCAGTCTTCTCCCCAACCCGCCACCTGGCTCCACGTCCCATGGGACACCGCAGGGACTTTGGAGCCTGCTGCATTCCGACCCAGAGTCCTCCAATAGCAGTGACGTACGGAGCCCCCCAGAGGCCCTTTTCCCTTCATCGTAATGGAGTCCGCAGTTCCTCGGTTGCTCTGTGAAGCCCTCAGTCACCGTGGGTCAGGTGCCTCGCGTGGGCCTGCAGTGAAGGTTCTCAATATGGCCTGGTGCCCCAGCCCTCCACCCACAGCCTCCCAGACATGGCCCTAGAGCTGGGTGCCGCCTCTTTCCTAGGACCTGGCTCCCTGCTCAGCCTCTCTTGGCCTCCCCTGAGGCTTACTTAGCCTGCCGTTCCTTCCACCACCTCGACGGTCTCCCCCAGCTTGCCCTGGTGCTTCTGGCCTTGTTTAGCAATTTCTCATCTATCCTTCCCATAGCTCATCCCCTAGGCTAAGCCGGTGGGGGGCTTCTCAGGGAACTGAACCCCCAGGCCTCGGCTCCAGCAGCCCCATCACAGGGCTCTCTGCACATTGCCGCCTTCGGCTGGAGAACTGAATTCTTCCACTCTCACCAATGGCTTTAGCCTGCACTGATCTCTCCCTTCTCCAAAGAGATTCAGCAATTGTGACCATCAGGTCCTGGGCTCTGCACGAAGGGCTCAGGAAGAAGGGGAGAGAGCATCTACCCAGGGCCAGTTCCAGGCACCAGGCCTTGCAGGGGTTGGCCTTCCTTTCATCCCCACCACCACTGGGGATAGAGGGGGATGAGCCCAGTTCTTAAACAAGGAAAAGAAGGTGCAGGAGGGCCAGGCAGCAAGGCTGGGGGCGCCAGCCGGGGAAGGGCCACTGAGCCCAGGGCCTGGGTACCTTCTCTGCAGCCAGGCTGCCATCTGCCATCAGCTCTCAAATGTTGCGGTAATAAGAGATCACTCTTCAGCCCACTGAGTCTTACATTTCTTTTCAAGTCCTTTTATTTTTGTCAATGGAAAGGCACTGTCAAAGCAAGTTTGTAGAAAGCTTCTCTTGTACAATTTGTGTGTCCCTGGACCTTGTCTGACCCACGCACCTGTCTGGGCTCAGCTCTGGGCCCAAAGGTGGCACTCGATAGATACAGTCAGTGGATAAGCGCTTAACCCAGCCTGTCCTCGACACTGCTCACCTCCTTTGTGACACACCCCCACGCACGCCAGACCTGCAGCCTCCCAAGAGACTCTCCCTCATCTGCCTCCAGAAGGCCCAGCATGTGCCCCCTGGGGGAGGGTGTCTCCTCCTCGGCTGTGGCCTCAGCCGTGCACTCTAAAGATGGGTGTTGTCATGGACATACAGAGTGGAATCCTAGACATGGGAGACTGCAAAAGGTGGAAGGGAAGGGTCGAGGGTTGAAAATCACCTATTTGGGGACAGTGCTCACTGTTTGGGTGATGGCTCCACTAGAAGCCCAGACTCCACCACTGCATAATACATCCATGCAAGAAATCTATACTCACACCCCTAAATCTACAAAAATAGAAAACATGTACAAATCAAAGATGGGGAGCCAGGCGCAGTGGCTCATGCCTGTAATCCCAGCACTTTAGGAGGCCGAGGTGGTGGATCACATGAGGTCAGGAGTTCAAGACTAGCCTGGCCAACATGGTGAAACCGTGTCTCTACTAAAAATACAAAAATTAGCTGGGCGTTGTGGCGAGTGCCTGTAACCCCAGCTACTCGGGAGGCTGAGGCAGGAGAATCACTTGGACCAGGAAGGCGGAGGTTGCAGCGAGCTGAGATCTTGCCACTGCACTCCGTCCAGCCTGGGTGACAGAGTGTGACTCTGTCTCAATCAGTCATTGAATCAATCAATATGGGGAAAAGGGATGTTTCAAAAGACAGGGGCAGATGGTGCATGCTCTCCCTGCTGACCTTGCAAGGAGCTGCCTGCACCCCAGTCTGTCTGGAGACAGCCGTTTTCCCAGAGCCAGAGGACAGAGCTTTCCACACTCAGGAGCTGAGGGACGTGGGCACTCCCCTCCAGGAGATACAGAAGTTCTAGCCTGGCTGTGTGGCACAAAATATCATAAAATGAGTTGGGTGGGCTTTGTTCTTTTTCCATTTGGGGAGGAAACTTGTTTAAGATGGGAACTAACTGTTCTTTAAAACTCTGACAGAACTCACACACAAAGCAGCATGAGACAGAGGCTTTTGAGGGGGAGTGGAATGGCTTTTACCAGCACTGCAGTTTTCTTCTTGCACCAGTGTTAGTATTTTATATTTGTTCAGGAACGTGTGTGTTTCACCCAGGCTTTCAAATGTATTAGCTTATAGTAACATCATTTCTACGCCCCTGTCACTCTTTCTAATCTGCATTTTTCACAGATCTGCCTCTCAGTCTTTTCGAAGCTCTGCTTTTGATGTTATTTCTTGTGTTCATTTCATCATTTGCATCTTTCTTACACTGATTTCTGCCTCCTTTATATTTCCCTCCTTCTTGTTTCTTTGGGTTTATGTTACTCTCTTTCCAGCTTCTTAAGTAAGGTTTTTATGTCACTTGCTCTCTTCCCAGTTTCGTATGTATGTATGTATGTAATTATCGAAACAGGGTCTCACTCTGTTGCCCCAGCTGGAGCGCACTGGCACACTCACAACTCACTGCAGCCTCAACCTCCTGGGCTCAAGAGGTCCTCCTGCCTCAGCCTCCTGAGTAGCTGGGACCATAGGTATTTGCCACCATGCCTGGCTAACCTTTTGATTTTTTGTAGAGAGAAGGTCACTTTGTCGCCCAGGCTGGTGTTGGACTCCTGAGCTCAAGTGGTCCTCCCTCCTCAGCCTCCCAAAGTGCTGTGATTACAGGTGCGATCCTGCATCTGGTATTTTTCCAGCTTCTTAAGTAAGGATTTCATTTCACCTGCTGTATTAGATTGCAAGGGCTGTTGTAATAAAGTACCACAGACTGGGTGGCCTAAATAACAGAAATCCATTGTTTCACAGTTTTGGACGCTAGAAGTTCAAGACTGAGGTGTCAGCAGGGTTGCTGCCTTCTGAGGGCTGCAAGGGGGAAGTTGGTCAAGGCTGCTTTCCCAGCTTCTGGAGGTTGCGGACTGTCTTGGGAGCCCTTGGCTTGGAGACAGGTGGCCCTGACCTCCGCCTTCATTTTCATGTGGTGTTCTCCCCGTGTGTTCACATTGTCTTCCCTCCGTTCATGTCTGTGCCCCAATTTCTCCTTTTCATAAGAACACCGTTCATTTTAGGGGTCCACCCTATTCCAGAATGACCTTGTCTTTTTATGTATGTATGTATGTATGTATGTATTTATTTTTTAGACAGTGTCTCGCCCCGTCGCCCAGGCTGGAGTGCAGTGGCTCGATCTCGGCTCGCTGCAACCTCCATCTCCTGAGTTCAAGCGATTCTCCTGCCTCAGCCTCCCAAGTAGCTGGGACTACAGGCACGCACCACCACACCCAGCTAACTTTGTATTGACCTTGTCTTAACTAATTACATCCTCAGCAACCCCATTTCCAAATAAGGTCACATTCTGAGTTTTTGGAGGTTGGGGCTTCAGCGTATGAATTTTGGGAGGACACAATTCAACCCGTGACCCTTCGTGATGGTTAATTTTATGTGTCATCTTGGCTAGGCCACAGTGTCCATCTATTTGGTCAAACATCATTTCGAATGTTTTCTGGGCAGGTGTTTTTTTAGATGAGAGTAACACTTCAACCAGTGGACTTTGAGTAAAGCAGGTCGTCCTCCATAATGCAGGTGGGCTGCATCCAATCCGTTGAAGGTCTTTTTTTTTTTTTTTTTTTTTTGAGACGGAGTCTAGCTCTGTTGCCCAGGCTGGAGTGCAGTGGCCGGATCTCAGCTCACTGCAAGCTCCGCCTCCCAGGTTTACGCCGTTCTCCTGCCTCAGCCTCCCGAGTAGCTGGGACTACAGGCGCCCGCCACCTCGCCCGGCTAGTTTTTTTTTGTATTTGTAGTAGAGACGGGGTTTCACCATGTTAGCCAGGATGGTCTCGATCTCCTGACCTCGTGATCCGCCCGTCTTGGCCTCCCAAAGTGCTGGGATTACAGGCTTAAGCCACCGCGCCCGGCCCGTTGAAGGTCTTAATAAAGGCTGACTCTACCCAAGAAAGAAGGAATTCTGCCAGCACACTGCCCTCAGACTCGCACTGTGAGTGTTCCCTAAGTCTCCAGCCTGCAGGCCCACCCTGCAGATTTTACACTTACCAGCCTTCACAATTACGTGAGCCGTTTCTTTGAAATAAATCTCTCTCTCTATCCAGTCAGTCTCATTTCCCTGGAGAACCCTGAATAACATGTATTTGCTTTTCACTTTTTGTTTCTGGATAAGAATATTTGCTTATTTATTTTGAGACGGAGGTTCGTTCTTGTTGCCCAGGCTGGAGGGCAATGGCGCAGTGTGAACTCACCACAACATCCACTCCCCGGGTTTCAGTGATCCTCCTGCCTCAGCCTCCCAAGTAGCTGGGATTACAGGCGCCCACCAGTATGCCCAGCTAAGTTTTGTATTTTTAGTAGAGATGGAATTTCACCATGTTGGCCAGGTTAGTCTTGAACTCCTGACCTCAGGTGACCCACCTATCTTGGGCTCCCAAAGTGCTGGGATTACAGGCATGAGACACCGCGCCCAGCCTAGATAAGTATATTTAATTTCCCTTCTGGTGTTGCTGTAGCTGTGAAACACAAATTAACATTCAATTCTTACAATTTCTTAATTTATCTTATGATTGCCTGCTAATACGTTAATTAGTTTGCAAACATGGCATTTTTAAAGTTTTTCATCAGAAATTTCTACTTTTATTGTCTTTTAGCTAGAGGACATGTTCTGTATTATATTGATCCCTTGGAATTTATTGAGGCTTTCTTCATGGTCCAGTATAGTTTTGTAAATGTTCCTGGTGTGCTCAAAAAGAATTGCTCGGCCGGGCACAGTGGCTCACGCCTTGTAATCCAAGTACTTTGGGAGGCCGAGGTGGGTGGATTACCTGAGGTTGGAATTCAAGACCAGCCTGACAAACATGACGAGACTCCATCTCTACTAAAAATACAAAAACTAGCCAGGCATGGTGGTGGGCACCTGTAGTCCCAGCTACTCAGGAGGCTGAGGCAGGAGAATTGCTTGAACCCAGGAGGCAGAGATTGCAGTGAGCCAAGATTGCACCACTGTAGTCCACCCTGGGCGACAGAGCAAGACTCTGTCACACACAAAAAAAGAATCGCTCAAGCTTGTTAATTTTACTGTTCAGATCATCTACATATCCACTTTTTAAAAATCTGTTTGATTTATTGGTTTATAAGAGAATTTTTTTTAAAAACTCTCCAAATACAAGTAAAAGTTGTTTATTCCTCCCTTCTGTCAAATGTCACACTGTGTGCAGTATGTGGAGGTTACGTTGCAGGGGCACATATTGTTTTATAATAATCAGATCTTTACATGTGAGTGAGTTTTTCTGTATATAATGTCCATCGTTCTTTATGGTATTTTTTTCTTAATTTCCATTGTATTAGTTACTAGAATCACTATCTTAGCTTTCTTTTCATTCAAAGTTACGTGGTATTTCTAGCGTTCTTTATTTTCAGTCTTTTGGTGCTTTTTAAGTTGTCTCAAATCAATATATTTTCTCATTGGATTTTTAATTCTTAGATTTATCTTTTTAATTGCTAAGCTTGACCTAATTACATTTATTGTTATTATTTTCATCTTATTTCAGTTTCCATCAACTGTACTTTCTTTTGTTTTGTTTCACAGTTTTATATTACACCTAAGTTCCATTCTCTCTTTTTTCTTTTTTTCTTTTTGAGATGGAGTCCCACTCTGTCGCCCAGGCTAGAATGCAGTGGCACCATCTTAGCTCACTGCAACCTCTGCCTCCTGGGTTCAAGCAATTCTCCTGCCTCAGCCTCCTGAGTAGCTGGGATTACAGGTGTGTGCCACCATGCCCAGCTAATTTTTGTATTTTTAGTAGAGATAGGGTTTCTTCATGTTGGCCAGGCTGGTCTCAAACTCCTGACCTCAGGGGATCCACTTGCCTCAGCCTCCCAAAGTGCTGGGATTATAGGCGTGAGCCACTGCACCCGGCCTAAGTTCAGTGCTGAGTTAATTTTTGTATGAGGTGAGAGATATAGGCTGAGGTTCACTTTTTTGCCTATTGAGGCCCCACTGTGCCAGCACCCTTTGTTGAATGGCCTCTCCTTCCTCCACTGAATTGCTTTTATATCTTTATTAAAAATCAAAAGGCTGTAGCTGTGTGGGTCTCGCTCCAGTGTCTCCATTTCGCTCCATCCGTGTGTCTCTTCCTCCATGAGCACCACGTAGTCTTGATGACTGGACGTTTTCAACAAGCCATGACGCCGGCTACAGTGATTTCTCCTACGTCTTTTTTCCAAAACGTTCTAGTCATCTGAGGTCCTTTACACACATACACACACATATAGTACCTTGTTTATGTCCACAAAAAGACACACTGGGATTTGGATAGGAATTACATTACATCTGTAGATCAGTTTTGGGAGAATGGACATTCCCGGCGTTTTGTAAATTTTGTCACACAGACCTGGTACATGTTGTGCTAAAAGTATATCGAAATACTTTCTTCCCTTAAAGTGACTGGGGTGGTGGTGTGCTTTGAACCTGGGTTTCCACATGTTCGTGTTCGTGTAGAGAAATGCAGTTGATGTCTATGTGCTTCTTGCTTATTTTCATTCTCTCCTTTGCTTTCTGTTGGGCACATCCAGTTTTCTTCTGTTGGTTTAAAAGTTGTGTTTTTGTTCTTGTTTTGCTTGCCCTCAGGGCCATTTCCAAGACTTGAAATGTTTGTTTGCTTTTCTAATTTCCCCAGTTTCCCCAGGCAGCAGGTCGGTGCCAGAGGTGTCTAGGCCATGCAGGGTCACTGTCCTGACAGCAGCTCACCCGGCAATCTTCAGCAGAGGCGAAGCCTTCCAGCCCTCTGTCATTCTCTCAGTCCGTCACCTCCACTGAGACTGTGGTAGGCACTGGCCCTGTGCCATTTGGCAGTTGCTTCCAGCCCCGGGCACGGATTGCTCCCATTTCCAGGCAGCCCCACCTCTTCCTCCCCCAGGTCAGTAAGGAGGAGAATCCCGCAGGCCCCAGCTCGGGCAGGTCTCTTTTCTTGTGGCCACACACAGATAACTAACTCTGTGGATCCTGGTGTCCCCTCTGGTCTGGCCGCAACTGCTTTCTCAGATAACTGGCTTTATCCTCGTTGACTTGGAGAGTCTTAGAACTAGAGTTTACCTGCGAAGAAAGGCCCTTAAAGACCATTTGGTCAATTTTTATTGATTTATTATTATTTTAAATAGAGACAAGCTCTCCCTATGTTGCCCAGGCTGGCCTCGAACTCCTGGGCTCAAGCGATCCTCCTGCCTGCGGTTCCCAAAGCGCCAGGATTACCAGTATGAGCCACAGCACCCGGCCTAGCCCAGTCGTTTTCAACCCCAGTGAACACATTAAACTGAAATGGAGAGTTGTAAAAATATCAATGTCTGGGTCCCCACTCCCCCGGCCCAATCAGTTAAATTAGCATTTCTGGGGGCGGGGACTGGACATCAGTGTTTTTAAAAGCTCTCCAGGGCCGGGCATGGTGGCTCACGCCTGTAATCCCAGCATTTTGGGAGGCCGAGGCAGGTGGATCATGAGGTCAGTCAGGAGTTCGAGACCAGCCTGGTCAACATGGTGAAACCCCATCTCTACTAGTGTGCACCTGTAATCCCAGCTACTCAGGAGGCTGAGGCTGGAGAACCACTTGAACCTGGGAGGCAGAGGTTGCAGTGAGCCAAGATCGTGCCATTGCACTCCAGCCTGGAAGACAGAGTGAGACTCCATCTCAAAAAAAAAAAAAAAAAAAAAAAAGGCTCCCCAGGAGATGCAAATATGCAGCCAGGGTGTAGAACCACTGCTCTCATCCAATCCCTTCAGTTTACTGATATCCCCTGGGTTAGTCAGGGTTCTCCAGAGACAGAACTAATAGGATGTGTATATAGATACAGATAGATGAGAAGGGGCTCACTAAGGATTTGGCTTCTGTGGTCATCGAGGCTGAGGAGTCCCATGGCAGACCTGCAAGCTGAGAAGGGAAGCCGGCCTGGCTCAGTCCAGGTCTCAAGGCCTCAGAACCAGGGAAGCTGATGGCGGGATCCTCAGTACAGGGCTAATGGCCCGAGAATCTGGAGGGCCACTGATGTAAGTCTCAGAGTCCAAAGGCCTGAGAACCTGGAACTGATGTCCAAGGGCAGGAGAAGGGTGTCCCAGCTCCAGGAGAGACAGAGAATTCACCTGTCCTCTGCCTTTTTATTCCATCTGGGTCCCCAGCTGATTAGGTCGTGCCCGCCCACACTGAGGGCGGATCTTCCCTACACAGTCCATCCACTCAGTGACCCATCTCCTCCAGAACGTCTTCTAGACACACCCAGAAATCGTGCTTCGCCAGCCATCTGGGTGTCTCTTCATCCGGTCAAATCGACACCTAAAATTAACCGTCACACCCAGGGAGGAGAAGAGACTTGCCTGAGACCACACAGAGAGCTAGGCTGATTGTGGGCTTTAGATGAATTTTCTCAGCTTTATCTCACCACCATTCATTTTCATCAGGTACTTCATGATTTCAAATCAGAGCATCCTTGACTTATTTCTGTCTCATCCAATTAGGCCCATGAGGCCAGGTTAAGCCAGAGCCTCTTTCTTACTGCTGTTCGTGATGGTGTAACATTGTTCTGAAACAGCTTCCCCCTGCGACACTGTGCGCTCATTCTGGGCTGAACCAACACTTCCTGGGTCTCCGGCTGCTTCCCCACAGAGCTAATGGTGGCCTCCGCACCGAGCACCGTGGAAACCGCTGTCCTCCAGGACAGTGGAGAACAGAAAAAAGCACCTGGGTTTTGGAGTCAGACCTAGATTTAAATCCTGGCTCCACCATGTAAACCTTTCAGACCCCTCAGTTTCCTCCTCTGTGATATGAGCTAAACGTATCTACCTCCTAGCTGGGCTTGCTGGAAAGCAGGTCAAGCCTCCCCTTCAGCATCCCCGGCTTGCACAGGCTCTTCCCAAAGCCCTGTGAAAGGCTCTAGTGGCTTTGTGGTTGTGTTTTTTGTTCTTTTTCATAAACAGAGTATCCCCCCCAACACACACAGCTTTAGACCCTGCTAAACTTGGATCTGCTCCTCCCCCCCACCCACAGAGTTGCTCTGGGAGTTAAGATTCTATTTATAAGGCATGTGATATACAATAGGTGCTCAATAAATGGTACTTCCCTCCAGAAGCGCCCAGAAGAGGGATGGAAGGACAGACAGAACAGCAGGCGGTATGCTTGTTACATGACCCTTTAATGTCGCATCCATCGCCATGCAAAAGCCCAGCCCTGCAGGGAGGGTCGCTAAGGTGCCCGGCTCTTGGCGAGGGCTTCCTTGTCTCTGATGTGCCCGTGGATCCAGTCCAGGTAGCGGCTGACTTTGGTGTAAACGCCGTAGTTGTGAAGGAGCCCACAGCCCTCACCCCAGCTCACCAGGCCCACCAGGAACCAGGTGCCATGGAAGGAGGCGACCATGGGCCCCCCACTGTCGCCCTCGCAGGCGTCCTGCCGGTCCCCGAGGATGCCCGCACACAGCATGTTCTCAGACACCATGTTGCTCATGACCTCGCTGCACTCATTGCGCGGGACCACGGGAATCTTGATGAAGTTGAGGACGAAGGTGCGGTTTCTCTTGGCCTCCTTCTCTCGGCTGCTGTGGTAGCCCCAGCCCGTCACGAGGGTCTCCTGGCCGGCCTGAGTGAGCTCGCGCTCTGCAAGGCCGCTGTCCGGGAGACAGATGGGCACGATGGTCTGCGAGAGGGTGGCGGGCTGGGCCAGGCGCAGCAGCGCGATGTCATTGTCAGTGGTGCTCTTGGTGTAGTTGGGGTGGATGAAGACCTCCTCGATGTCCAGGTCCAGCTCCCACTTCTCCCAGCGCCGCAGGTCATACTCTCCTGCAGGGCAGAGGGCCCGGTCAGAACGGGCTGCGGGGAACCTCTCCCCAGCGGCACTTTCCTGAGGCCCACCCACTGCTGTGCCCATGCAGGCCTGGGCAGACGGCCTGAAGAAGGTCCACCCGGAGACTCTGCACCCACACGTCCCAGGTGCTGTCGGGGAGCCACCTGTCTATGCCATGGATCCCTATCAACGGTGACTATTCCTGCCAGAAGGAGTGGCCAACGGATGTCAATCCCAAAGTGGCAGGAGGCCGGTCCGTTTTCCGGAGTCATGGAGCCGTGAGACCAGAGAAGGAATGGGCAGCAGGGAAGCCCGAGGCCCCTGGAAACCGCGGACACAGACCAGAGCCACAAAGGAACGTGGAGCAAAGGTAGCTGGAGAGACCCCGGGGGCAGTGAGACCCAGAGAGGAGGACCCCCAGAACACGGCACTGCCAGGGAGGACAGGGCCGGGTCCCACCTGGGAGAGAAGGTCCTCTCAGTCCAGACCGATGGTTCCTGGGGAAGAGCACCTGGGAATTCTAAGCCAAGCCCCACGGGGGGCCACTGGCCATAGATTATGCTGTAGGAAATGTGAATTTGGTCTTTCTCAATATGCTTTTTCTTCTTTTTGGCATAAAGAGTTGAGCCAGACCCCTCCCCCCACCGAAGAAACTGCCATAGATCAGGGCCAATGCATAGGTGCCCCCAGCCTGCTAGGGAAGCAGCCTGTGGCTTTGGCAGACGCTAGGCACTAGAGAACCCCCTACTCAAAATACCAGCTGTCAGGCCGGGCGCGGTGGCTCAAGCCTGTAATCCCAGCACTTTGGGAGGCCGAGATGGGCGGATCACGAGGTCAGGAGATCGAGACCATCCTGGCTAACACGGTGAAACCCCATCTCTACTAAAAAATACAAAAAAACTAGCCGGGCGCGGTGGCGGGCGCCTGTAGTCCCAGCTACTCGGGAGGCTGAGGCAGGAGAATGGCGTGAACCCGGGAGGCGGAGCTTGCAGTGAGCTGAGATCCGGCCACTGCACCCCAGCCTGGGCGGCAGAGCAAGACTCCGTCTCAAAAAAAAAAAAAAAAAAAAAAAAAAAAATACCAGCTGTCACAGGGGTGGGCAGGGTGGGGGCACCTAGGCCTCTTCCCCCCAAACACCTTCTGTGGAGCTCAAGAAGCCTCTTGCTTAAGCACCTGGGGAGCGGGGTCCCCCAAATCTGGACAGCCTGCCTGGTCCCCTACCCAGGCCTCTGGCAGCCCCTCCTGCCTGGCTCCAGCCCATACCAAGCCTGACGAGGAGCTTCTTGGACTCCTCCATGCAGTGGGCCGCTGTCAGCACCCAGGACGGGTGGATGAGCACTGCCCCGCAGGCCAGCTTCTTCTTTGAGTCCAGCAGGACCACCTGGAATGGGGTGGGGTGATGACGTCACAGGGCTGCCTCCTGACAGCCTCCAGTCCAGGGCACCTGGGTCTCATATGCACTTTCCTGGGTTCCCTGGTCACATGGGCACAGGCTTAGGCCCTTTCTGGTATTTTCTATTTTTGCCCGTTTTACAGAGTTAGCCTGTCCCAGGGTGTCTTCCTGACTTTGCCCATGCTGTTCCTGTACCGTTCATACTGTTCCAGTCACCCTGAGCCACACCCAACATCGCCCAGCAAGCTCCTCGCATCCTGAGAGGCTTGGCCAGGCTTTGTGTGTCTTCCAGGAAGACTTTGTGGCCCCCAGGTTGCCTGGATGTTCCCCTTGGGCCTCCCTCAGCCCCTGTCTCGCAGGGCCGTCCTGGCTCTGGTCCCACTGGGCTGCCTGGTCTTGGGGGTCCTGACCCTCGCAGAGTCTGAGTTCCCAGGGCCAATACCCCCATTTGTTGGTTTCCATCTCCCCCATGCCTGGCAGAGAGGGGAACCCAGTTAGTGTCAGTTCCCATGTGGAGGCTGGAGGTGTACCCAGGCCCAGCCCTTCCTCCAGCCCTTCCTCCAGCCCTCTCCCATCAGCAGAGCTTCTGCCTAAAATCCCACCAGCACAGCAGCGTCTTCCCAGCTCCTTTTAGAAACGGTAACCCTCCCTCCTGCAGACTCCTCCATGCCCCTCCCCTCACCCGCCCTGGCTGCTCCTCTCCCCTCAGGTTGTGTCCATCTTTCCCTGAAGCATCCCCCACCTTTATCATCCCCTGCAAGCAACTGCAGTGCTTCCCTCCCGGTCCCTGCACAGCTGCCAGGATGGGCTTAGTGACCCCGGACCCAGTGCGTGAGCAGCCAGTGCTGCCTCGCCTCCCACCTGCCAGGGGCTGTCTCCCCGCCTGGTCATCTTCCCATCAATGAGCCGCGGATCTACTTGGTCTTCTTGGTCTTCTGTGTCTCGTCGTTTCAGGTGACTGCGCTTCTTCTCTATCCGCCTCCATGGCCTCCCGCAAGGGAACTTCACTGAGGCAGGCAGAGGCGGTGAGGGGCCTGTGAGGCACTCCTCCCGAGATTGCCCTCCTGTCTTGGTCCTCCTCCTGCCTGCAGGCCACTTTGCCACAGTGCAGGGTTCAAGGAACCAATGACACCTAGACCACTCCATTAACATTGGCTATAAACCCCTCCAGTCAGTCAGTCAGTCAGTCAACAAACAGTGCCACTGAATGGCAAGTCAGACCAGGCAGCATCACCCGCCGGCTGTGTGTCCTTACATAGGTGGTTAAACTTCTTGAAGGCTCATTGTACCCCAGGGCTGTTGGGGGTGATCCCTGAGATACAAACTACAAACCCCCTCCAGTCAGTCAGTCAGTCAACAAACATCACTGCCCAATGGCAAGAGTCAGGTCAGGCAGCATCGCCCACTGGCTGTGTCTCCTTACATAGGTGGCTAAAATTCTTGAAGGCTCATTGTACCCCAGGGCTGTTGGGGGTGGTCCCTGGGATTAGTAAGGCTTTATGCTGGGATGCTGCCGAGCTCCTCACAGAGGAAAGGAATTATAGGGAGAAGGAGGTGACCATTCTTGGAGAGCCCTTACAGTAGGCTGGGCATGTTTGTGAAGCCTCCCTGCCAAGAAGAGAGTGCATACACCATGGAGAACTGAGGGCTGGAAGGTAGGCCCGACTCTGCTCAAAATGGGCCTTGAATGCCAAGTCCAGATATCTAGACTTAAAGGGGCAATGGGACGCCGTCAGCGCGGGAGCTGCATACTGACAATAGAATGGAGAGGACACAACAGCAACACGACTCCAGAAGCTGACAGCAGAGAGATGGATGCAGTCACTGACTTGGCAGACTGGAAAGCAAAAATCTCAGCCCGTGATGGGCTGAGGAGAACCACAGGAGGCTGTGGGGCTGCCAGGAAGGCAGTGCAGGTGGGAGGGCATGTTGAGAGTTTGTAAGAGAAATTGAGAGCCCTCCTCACTGGCTTGACTCCCCTCTCCCTGCCTGCAGAAGGTGAACCAGTAACTCTGACTAGGCACTCCAGGCCTCTCCTCAGGAAGGAGTGCGGCTCTTGGCTGACCACAGGGAGTCACGCAAATGTTCACAGCCTGCACAGGCGCCAGCTCCCCTGCCCCACCCTGCTCCGAGGGGCCAAACAGCATGGGTGAGCATCCTCCATCCTTCGAGAGCTTGGAGGAATCCTCTTGGAAAGCAGCCTAAAAGGAAAGCCCTCGGCCGGGCGCGGAGGCTTAAGCCTGTAATCCCAGCACTTTGGGAGGCCGAGACGGGCGGATCATGAGGTCAGGAGATCAAGACCATCCTGGCTAACACGGTGAAACCCCGTCTCTACTAAGAAATACAAAAGACTAGCCGGGCGAGGTGGCGGGCGCCTGTAGTCCCAGCTACTCGGGAGGCGGAGGCAGGAGAATGACGTAAACCCGGGAGGCGGAGCTTGCAGTGAGCTGAGATCTGGCCACTGCACTCCAGCCCGGGCGACACAGCGAGACTCCAACTCAAAAAAAAAAAAAAAAAAAGGAAAGCCCTCACGATCTGCCAACAGGCCCACCGGGCATTTCTTTGCAGCTTCCTGGAAATCTCTAATTATTTCAAAATAAAAAGTTAAATTTTTAAATCTTTTTTTTACTTTTTAAAAAAATAGAGAGAGGATCTCACTGTGTTGCCTAGGCTGGTCTCAAACTCCCAAGCTCAAGCAATCCTCCCACCTCAGCCTCTCAAAGTGCTGGAATTAGAGGTCTGAGCTACTGAGCCTGGACAAAAATTTTTTTCTGCAGAAGAATTGAATTATAAAGTTTAGAAAGTTCCCTGAAAGAGTCTGGGGAGGGAACTCGTGCGCCGGGTTGGCAGGCCTGTAATCTGAGCACTTTGGGAGGCCAAGGCGGGCAGATCACCTGAGGTCAGGAGTTCAAGACCAGCTTGACCAACATGGAGAAACCCCGTTCTATTAAAAATACAAAATTAGCTGGGCGTGGTGGTGCATGTCTGTAATCCCAGCTACTCGGAAGGCTGAGGCAGGAGAATCGCTTGAACCTGGGAGGCAGAGGTTGCGGTGAGCCGAGATCGCACCATTGCACTCCAGCCTGGACAACCAGAGTGAAACTCCATCTCAAAAAAAAAAAAAAAAAAAAAAAAAAAAAAAAAAATTAAAAAAGAAAGTTCCCTGAAAGAAAACACAAAGTCAAAGAGATGGGAAATAGAAGAGACAATAAAACTAGAGGAAAGAGGTCTGAATAATGGGAGGTCCAGAAAGAGAAAACAGAGGAACTAAAGGGGAGATTATAGAAGAAATAAGTAACAAGTGTCCCTAGAGGTAGAAGACAGGAATTTCCGCATTAAAAGGGTCCACCTTTTAATGAAAATGAATGAAAAAATGACCCACGCCAAGGAACAGCATGCTGAAATGTAAGAGTTGTAAAACTCTGATTTTTAAAGTTTCGTACAGATACAAATTTGATTAAAATGCATAAAAAGGAAAATATAAAAGAAAGCAGAATCAGGGTTCTGTTCCCTCCTCAAGGAAGCAAGCGGGTAGAGAGGGAAATGCGATGCACGCCGGACAACGTCAGAGAAAATAAACGCAGCCAAGGCTACGTGGAGGAGGACGCTGCAGGCCTGGCCCCAGATCCGCTCACACTGGGGAGCGGAGCCACCCCTGGGCTCGCGCTCCGGGAGGTGGCCCCAGGTGCGCAGGGGCGCCCGGAGGAAGGCGGGGGCTCCAGGAAGAAACGAAGCTGGGAAAGCGGAGGGCGCGCTCCGCTCCAGGGCCAGCTGCGCTAACAGCGGCCCCGGTGTTGGGGTGCGTCTGCCGCTGCCCCAAGGCTCAACTCTCTGTTCCTCGCTCCCTCTCTAGAAGCCTCCTGAGCCCCCCGCGCCGCGCCCCGTCAGGGGGCCTGCCCACCCCGCGCGCGGGCACCCGGCGTGATTCCTGGGCGATGTAACCCGGGCCTCTCACCTGCGGGCTGGCACTGCAGGAGGTCGTCCCCCAGCTTGTAACCGGGCGCACAGCTGCAGCGCCGCCAGCCCACCTCCTCTAGGCAGTAGTGTGTGCAGCCGCCGTTGTCCAGCGAGCAGTTGAGGAAGCTCACCTCTGCGGGCAGGGCAGGGCGCGGGCAGCTGGCGCTGGCGCCGCGCCCCCCACCCGGCCCAGCCCCGCCCCACCGCCCGCCCGCACCCCCTCTCCCCCTCACCGCGCTGGCAGAAGCGGCCCTCCCAGCCGCTGCGGCAGTCGCAGCTGAAGCTGCCGATGCCATCGATGCACGTGCCGTGCCCGCAGCACAGGCTGCTGCACGGGTGCTCCAAGGGCAAGACCAAGCACTGGTCACCGTCTGCGACACAAGGCGGGGTAGGGGGTCAGCGGCCAGAGACCCCGAGTGGCGCGGGCGCCGGTAGTCCAGCCGGGGATCTAGAACGCACTCACCGACGTGCTTGGACCAGAAGGCCAGCTGCAGAGAGAGCGGGCAGCGTGAGGCGCCTGCAGCCGGTGTGCGGAGGGGGCGCGCCCGGGTGGGGCAGGGCAGCGGTGAGCGGGCAGGGGAGGGGAGGGCTTCCAGACAAACAGGGATCGACGCCCGATGGTCCTCGGCCCGCTAGGAGCTGGTGCTCCCTGCCCCTCCCCCGCCCAGCCTCCATCCCACGTCCCTGGAGCAACACCCTCTCCCCGTGCAGCTGCAGCGCTGCCCTCACGACTGTCCGCTCCCACAGCAGCCTCTGCCAACGCAAGGGACCCGAATCCCTCGCCAAGTCACTCGGCCTCCTTCCAGCCCCCTCACTCCCTCTGCCCGAGGGCTTTGGGGGACCCCTGAGCATCTCACCTTTCCCTAAGCCAGTGTTCTTCAGAGTTGGGGGGATGGGGGCAGAGGGCCTGAGTTCCTAACCAGGCACCAGGGTTGCTACTGCCGCTGGTGCTGCTGGTCTGGGACCACCCACCCCACGCTGAGACCCAGGGCCTGTGCCTGATTGCCTGCTCCACCAGGGAGGCTAGCCAAGGCCTGCTGGGGCTGAGAGACCATGGGTGAGGTGGGAGCACGGTGGGGACTTGATGTGATCAGATATGTGCCTGCAGAAAATCACTGTGGTGTCTGCCAGGGAGGCCATTGGGGAAAGAGGTGGTGGGGATGGAGGGGAGCAGATGGGGGTCCAATCAAGGAGGTGGAGGCTGAGGGCAAGAGGGTGCAGGCCAGAGGGTCTCCTGCCTTGAAAGCCTCCACTGGAAAGCATCCCTGGATGCCTTGGAAGGGGGCCCAGGTCATGCACAACTTTCAGGTCCTAGTGGCTGAAGCGATCCCCAGGGACAGAGCAGGTCTGAGCCTTGTCTCGGGGAGCCAGCCCTGCTACCAAGCTCACCCTGCTACCTAGGGCCACCTCCACAGGACTCTGGGGGCTCCAAAGGACTCTGACCCTTAGACAAATAGGACACAGACCCTGTCTTCTGACCCCCTGAGCAATCAGATTTTCTCCCTTTGATGTGAGGCACAGAGTGAGCGATTTTATGTGGACAGAAGTGTCTTGGTTACACACACCCGGATCAGCAGAGGCATGGGTGGAAGCAGGATGGCCTTTGGGTCCCCTCTTTGTGAGACGGGACAGGGAGGCACTCAGTGGTGGCCGGAGGGTGGACTGAACCACCTGCACTGTGGTTGGTGGGAGTCACCGCCTAGGGTTGCCCCACACTCTTTCCTGGAGCTTCTTCCTGAATTCTGTTTCTTGCGGTCACATGTGCCTGGCCAACAGCGTAGGACCAGTATCCTAATCGCTCCACTCAGCCACCCCCACAACTCCCAAGAGGGCCTCAGCATTGAGTCCCCACCTGCTCCTCCCGGCCCCTGCTGGTCACCAGCTCACCCCTGAGCCTCATCCTCTGGACCCATGGTGGCCTTACTGTGTCATCCACATTTTGGAAAATTTCCTTGGCCTCCTCGAAGTCACAGATCTCCTCTACGCACTCCCGCTCCAGGCTGCTGGGACGGAGCTCCTCCAGGAAGGAGTTGGCGCGTTTGCGGATCCGCAGCACCTGGTGGGCACGCTCGCTGCTGGAGAACACTGAGTCTGGTTTTGGAGGGAGGGGGAGCTCACCTTGGTGGAGGGGCCTAAGGGGGGCTAGGGCCATGAGAAGGTCTGAGGAAGCAGAGCTGGGAGAGCCTGGGAAGGTCTTGTCTTCGGCCCCCTCAAGACTCATTCTAATTCTAGGTCATGGCTCTGCCCAGGGCTTCTGTGCTCTTTTCCTCCCCAGGAAGCAGATGGCAGTTGGAGGATGAAGCCTTGCTCTGAGATGGATAGGCCTCCCTGTGAACCCCACCCCGACCTCTGTGTGACCTTGAGCCAGCGTCTTTACCTTTCTAAGGTTCAATTTACTCATCCAAAAACATGGGGATAAGACCGTCATGTAAAATATCCAATACAGTCCCTGGCCCAGAGATCAGCACTCAAGCCCTGGCTACTGCTGTAAAGGCTGCCAACTTAAATCATCTCACTGTTCCCTCAGTACACCATATGCAGCCCCATCTTGACACATCCCCTCAGTCTTCCTCTCCTCCCCTGACCAAGTATTCCCCATGCTCCTCCCCTTGAGCAGGGACACCTGGAGGATAGACAGACCTGTCACCCAGGGAGGGTCCCCAAGTGTCCCCTGGGCTCCGCGAAGTGTTTGTCTTGGGTGCAGGGCACAGTCAGGAGGGAAGGATCAAGTTGGGGGTGTGAGCAAGAGGGGATGGAGAGAAAGGTATCATAGAGAAGGGTATGCCTGAGCTGAGGACACCGCGGGAAAGGGTGGGGGTGTGGGTCCCAGGCAGACAAGCAGCTCAACAAAGGCACAAATGAAACCAACAGCCTGGTGTGGCTCTAGGGGCCCATGTGTCCTGCAGACCTCCCCGAGAATCACGGCCTCCTCCTGTTGGCTGTGGAGACCAGGAAAGGGGTTGGGGCAGCGCAGCCTTGAGGCCGGTGTGCATGTGCGTAGGACAGGCTGTGCTGGACAGTGTGGGTGGTAGCCTGGGCCTGGGGTCTTCACAGTTGGTGGAGAGGGAAGGCCCAGGGGACTCTGTGACCATCCTGGTGTGGAGGAGGGAGCTTTAGGAGGTCATCGCAGGGCTCCCTGCCATCACGTGTACCTGCCCTGGCCGCCCCTGTATGGCACTCTGGCAGCTGGCCTACCTGGGACTTGTCAGTCAATTCCTGCCATTCCCATCTGCCCCTCACCTCACCCAGGGCTCAGAGAGATGGTGGAAGCCGTGAAGGCCTGGGCAGATGCCCACCAGGGCCTTGTAGAGGCCACAAGGGTCCTGGGGTAGGGGTGGGGTGGCCTTACCGAGAGGAGCTGGTGTGCTGGAAATTCCCCAGGTGGCCACGAACAGCAGAAGGCCTGTGAGCCGCCACATTCCGGAGGTGCTGGCACCTGTCTGAGGAGGACTTCTGAGCTCCGGGCAGTGCCCACCCCCGCTGCTGCTCTGCCTGCGCCCCCAGGTGGAAGCGGAATGAAAGGGCTGTCCCTGTGTGCTGGCTGTCAGGGCGGAAGCTGGGATTGAGGGTCCTCGTTCGTTAGACACATAGTCACCCTCAGAAGGCCTCGGCCGCCCGCTCTACGTGGGGCTGAGGTCACACTGCCTGCCCAGAAAGCAGCTCCAAAATGCGGTGGAGAGGGCGCCAGGATGTTTGTGCCCTCTTTAGGGACAGTGGGGTGGCTGCCTCTACCAGTCTGATGACTGGGCTGAGAATATTAGCTAACGTTGATTGGACACTCATGGTGTCCTTCAAACAACTTTTACAGGATTCAGAGGGCAGGCCATGAAGCCAGACTGCACGGTGCAATTTCTACCTCCAGCACTTACTGGAGGGCAATGTTGGGCAAGATGCTTAACTGCTCCATGCCTCAGTTTCCTCATTTGTAAAATGGATGGAATAACGTGTTGTATTTCTGCCTTAAAGTGTGTTGTAAGAATTAAACAGGCTTTACACACAGCTCATGCTCAGTAAACATGAGATATGACATCAGTTAAGGTTCACAACCACCCAAGAGGTAGCCATTAATGCTGTCAATGCCATTTCATAAAGGGGGAAACTGAGACTCGGAGGAGTTAAGTGGTTTATTAAAAATCCAACCCTCGCCGGGCGCGGTGGCTCAAGCCTGTAATCCCAGCACTTTGGGAGGCCGAGACGGGCGGATCACGAGGTCAGGAGATCGAGACCGTCCTGGCTAACACGGTGAAACCCCGTCTCTACTAAAAAATACAAAAAACTAGCCGGGCGAGGTGGCGGGCGCCTGTAGTCCCAGCTACTTGGGAGGCTGAGGCAGGAGAATGGCGTGAACCCGGGAGGCGGAGCTTGCAGTGAGCTGAGATCCGGCCACTGCACTCCAGCCTGGGTGACAGAGCAAGACTCCGTCTCAAAAAAAAAAAACAAAAAACAAAAAAAAATCCAACCCTCGCTGGCTTCCATTGATTGCACAGGAAAGTCACCAACCCAGGGGATTGATCAGATTCTGTCCCTCATCCTCCAGGAATAGGGTCTCACACCGTCAGTACACTGTAGGCACCAGACTCGGAAGATTGAGGCCAGGTCCTGGGCGTCCATGTTTACATCCGTGTGTTACTCTCAGAGCCAGGACTCAAGGCCAGGACTGTGTGGTTTTAGGCCTGGAACCTCAACCCCTGCCCCAAACGACCCGGTGCCCCACAAGGCCACAGAGATAGCCCTGGTGGCCAGAGAGCAAGGAGCCCTCCCCAGTGGATAGGCCACCTGGCCCCCTGCACACCCTGCCGGACCCTGCTCGCCATTCTGGCTGACCCCCTCTGAGGCTGCTTCTGAGATTTGTTCAAATCCAACACCCCCAAAGGTGGAAGTGGGGCGAGGAGAATGGAGGGTCCTGGGTGGCAAACTGTCTGTCGGAATGGCCCTGGGCCCTGGAGACCCTCGGCCTGGAAGGAGGGAGGCGCATGGCAAAGGGACCTGGGACTGTGGCTGCCAGGCCTGGCCTGTGGAGGGCCTTGTGTCCTTTTACCCCAAGCTCAGGCTCGTTGAACACCCTGGCTGGAGGATTCAGCCCTCATCACCACCTAGCTCTCTTCTCCTGGGGGGCAGCCCTCCCTCCACACCCCTCATAGACCTGCCTGGAGGGGGACTCACAGGGGCAGGTCGTGGAGATGCTGCAAGTTCGCCGTCCTGCCGCCATGACAGCCTGGAGTTCGAGTTAATCCATAACCACAAATATTTGCTTGGCCCTCAGCACTGAGGCCTCCCTCTCCGCAGACAAACAGTGGCACTAGCACTCCTGGTCCTAGCTCAGCACGGCTTGGTCTACCCGAAGCCCACCTCTGCCCACCAAGGATGCCGTCCAGCAGGGAAGGAGGTGAGGGCAAAACCCTTGACAGATGTGGTCTCATTTTAGCCCCATAGTGGCTGGCCGTGGGAGGAACGTTGTCCCTGGTTTTTCAGATGGGGACATTTTTACCCAGAGATATTGTAGTTTGCCCAAGATCAGCACAACAGGTAATATTCCATATTTCATCAACTCTAAGATGCCATTAATTATAAGAAGCACCTATTTATGTGCCACCATACAAGAAAAAAAGACACTGTCCCAGTGACATGCCATCCCAATTTCTGATATGTAAAACCATGAGAAGATGCTCCTTTTAGGGTCCCCAGTGCATGGGTGCTGGGCACAGGGCTCCCCTCTCACCTTTAATTGCTCACGAGTCCCCCCACCACCCCTCCCCTCACACACACAACTGCACGTAGCATCCCTCTAACCTCTACTTTTCAGGTAAGGACACTCAAGTCTTGCGTTACTCGCCCAGATTCACTGAGCTGGTAGTTGACAGATTTAATTTAAACCCAGGTCTTGCTGCTTCCATTTGGTCCCTTTTGTGAACCAGTATGAAAAACGAATGGGATTCCAGAAGGCTGCAGCAATTTCCTGGCTGGGGTGCCAGAAGGGAGAAGGGCAGAAATAAAGGGTCCAGCTCAGCACCTTTGCCTTTGTCCTGCAGTCTATCAGCATTTACTAAGTGTCTTCCTGCTCCGAACCAGGCTGCACCAGAGATGCCCCCCTTTCCTCCCTGCCCCACCTGTTCCTGGGAAGACTTGCCCACATTCCTCCTCAAAGTCTGCACCTCTAAACGGGGCGTGTGACCCTGCCTTGCTAGCTTCCGTTGATTGCACAGGGAAGTCATCAACCCAGGGGATCGATCGGATTCTGTCCCCCATCCTCCAGGAGTAGGGTCTCACACCGTCAGTGCACTGTAGGCACCAGACTCGGAAGATTGAGACCAGATCCTGGGCATCCATGTTTACGCTTAAAGCAGAGGAAGCTGATGAGAAGAAAGACGCAGGTGTGCAGAGGGAGGCTGAGGCTGCGTACACCTGGAGAGCCCCAGGGAGCAGCGGAAAGAGGCCCCTGCCTCCTGATTGGTGGCACTTCCTGGCTTCAGGTGCAGGAGGGTCCCCATGCCCTCCTAAAACCCTCTTCCTCCTGAAGTTTCTTCAAATTGGCTGGAACAGCTTGGGTTGATTGTAACCAGATGCCTCCTGCTGAGGCACCACACCATGCTGGGCTGTGGTGGTACCAGGCCCTCCTAGTAAAACTCTCACAAGCCAGGCCCACCTTGCAGGGCGCAGGGGCAGGTACACAAGGGAAATGCTTACAGAATTCAGAGGACAGGGCAATCAGTACAAACTGGCATAGCCAGGGGAGGCTGCCTGTAGGAGGTGACACTTCAGCTGGACATCAAAGGACAGACAGGAGGAAAGCCCCCCCCTCCCGCCCCACCCCAGGCCAGGAGAGAATTGGCAGACACAGAACACAAGCAGCTGGGAGGTGCTGGGAGGGGCGGAGGTGGAGAGGAGGTGGAGGTGGAGAGGAGGTGCAGGGTGAGGCAATGGATTTTGGAATTGAGACTATGAGAAGTGGAGAGCCAGGAGCTGTTTGTGACAGGCTGTGGTAGCCGCCTAGAGAAGCAGAGACAAGCTCCTGGGAACTCAGGCAGGAAGCATGAAGACCCCATACACAACCACACAAGGCACCAGTTTGTATGTCCCCGTTCTTGCTCCAGGCGTCGCCCCCGCAAGTCTGCAGGGATCACTGCCGTCTGCTTTGCCTTCCAGGCGCAAGATGTTGTGGGTATTCTTTTGGCGCCGCTTCCCTTCCCCACCGACTTCTCGCCCTCCACTCCTCCCCACCCCAGCACAGACAGCCGCTCCAGGGCAAGTCTATGCAGGCTCCACACACTGATTCTGACCTGCATAATGGACTCTGCCCGGGCACCCATGTCCAAACCAGCCCAGATGCCCAAAGCACGGGCACCGGTACGAGCCAGGACGGCTGCAGTGCTCCCAGGTGCCCAGTGCTGGGGGTTGGGGGTGCCACGGCTTGGGAGGCTGCCCAGAGGGCGGGAGGGTCCTCTGCAGAGCTCTGCACGCCTGTCGGCCGACGGGGGCTCTGCACCAAGGGCTGCGTCACGGACTCCTCTTCGGCCTGCAGCGCAGGAAACCCCGTCACCTCCTCGAGGCAGGGTCGGTCCTGCCGCCAGCCATTCCTGTGATCCCAATGGTCTCTGCAGTTACCCCGGGTTCCAGCCGGCGGCGCCGCGCCACCCCGCTCCTGCGGAGGAACCAGGCGCCCTTCACAGGCGCGGCCTCACCCGCCTGACTTGCCAGGTGTGAGCCGCCCCACGTGGGCCCGAACGCGGTCAGCTGCACCCAGGAAGCCAGAGCAGGACTTTGAGCAGCAAGCTTGCTGTGTGTTAGACAGCAGAGGGACATCTGTGGCTGAGGAATTCGCTGCCTAGATGAAGACCCAAGCAAAGGATTAAGAACCAAATGCATGTGGGGCAAGGCCAGCCACAACTAATGGTGTTCCAAAGACTTCAGCTCTGAAGTCAGGTTCACACGGCCGTAAACCTCCGCTAGCCTTTTTCTGACAGGGGGAT
Organism: Macaca fascicularis; assembly: GCF_037993035.2. Taxonomy (NCBI): domain Eukaryota; kingdom Metazoa; phylum Chordata; class Mammalia; order Primates; family Cercopithecidae; genus Macaca; species Macaca fascicularis. The sequence continues at coordinate 4,128,124 of NC_088386.1, forward strand.
TTAACTTCCCTGCGTCTCAATGTCCACATTTGTAAAACGGGGTCAGTGTCCATCTCAGGTGACTGTTATAAGGGTCACGTTAAATAGTTTATTACTTTTTTAATTAAAAAAACTTCTTTGAGACAGGGTCACTCTGGCTCTGTCACCCAGGCTGGAGTACAGTGGCGGGATCACAGCTCTCTGCAGCCTAGACTTCCTGGGCTCAAGCGATTCTTCGGTTTCAGCCTCCTCAGTAACTGGGATCACAGGCCCGTGCCGCCACGCTCAGCTAATTTTAAAAAATTTTTAGGAGAGAGGAGGTCTTGCTGTGTTCCTCTAGAACTCCTGACCTCAAGTAATCCTCCCTCCTCAGCCTCCCAAAGTGCTGAGATTACAGCGGGAGCCACTGTGCCTGGTCTTATTTTTAAGTATTTTATACAAAGCGAACGTGGCCTGGGACTTAACAGTTGATCACTCCACAATAATTTCCTCTCTCAGCTCCCCAAATATCCTGGAGAGAAAAGTCAGGTACCACACGGAGCTTTGTGGGGATCAAAGCCAGGTGATAACGCGCGTTGCCCTTCCCACAGGCCTGGGAAGGTCAGGGAGGGGCCGACTAGGAGGGGAAGGGGTCAAGGACAGCTGCTGCCATGTGGAAGCTCAGACTGCACAGATCTGTTGTACAGATCAGGGCCGATCATTCAGGCAGCCGTAATCTGTACGACACTCCCCACCCCTTGTGTTTGGCCCTGGCTCTGCCGATAGGTGCCAGTAACTCAACTTGAGTTCCCTCTGCTGAATAGTGATGAGAGATGGGCTGGTGGTCAGGACTGACTGGACTAAGGTTCCTTCTCACCCCATGCCACCCCCCTGTGTGGGCACTGCCCATTCTCCATTCTCTCTGCAGGGACGCTGTGCTGCTCAGCCCATCCCAAGCAGGGCAGGGAGGGGAGACACTAGAGAGGCTCCCGGGAGCTCCTTGGTAAGAAGTGGTGTTGGATGGATGCAGTCCATTGTCTCTGTCTTTTTGTTGTTGTCAGGTTATTGTGATATAATTTACATACAGGGAAACTCACACTTTAAAAATGTACAGTTCTGCTTGTTTTGACAAATGTATGTTATAGTGCAGCCACCACCACATCAATATAGGACATTTTCATCACCCTCAGAAATTCCGTGTTCCACCCCAACTCTTGGTAACCACTGATTGGATTTCATCTCTATAATCTGCATTTTCCAGAATAGCATATAAAGGGAATCATACACAGCACATATCTTTTTTTTTTTTTTTTTTTTTTTTTTTTTTTGAGTTGGAGTCTTACTCTGTCTCCCAGGCTGGAGTGCACTGGTGTGATCTTGGCTCACTGCAATCTCCACCTCCTGGGTTCAAGCGATTCTCCTGCCTCAGCCTCCTGAGTAGCTGGAATTACAGGTACATGCCACTACACCCGGCTAAACTTTTTGTATTTTTTAGTTTCACCATGTTGGCCAGGCTGGTCTTGAATTCCTGACCTCAAGTGATCTGCCCACCTCAGCCTCCCAAAGTGCTGGGATTATAGGCGTGAGCCACCGTGCCCAGCCAGTACATAGCTTTTTAAGACTGCCTTCTTTCCCTCAGTATAAAGCTTTTGAGATTCATTCAGTGTGGATGTCTATATCAGTACTTTATTTCTTTTTATTGCTGACTGGTCTCCATTATATAGATGTACCACAATCTGTTATCCATTTGCCAGTTCTTGGCTATCATTAGATGAAGCTGCTAGAACATTTATGTACAGGTCCTTGTGTGGGCATATGTTTTCATTTCTCTTGGGTAATATCTAGGAATGAGATTGCTGAGTCATGTGGTGAGTACATGTTTACTTTTGGGAAAAAAGAAAATAAAGTCAAACTTTTCCAGAGTGGTGGTGGCATTTTGCATTCCCACCAAGCAATATCTGAGTGTTCCTGTGACTCTGCATCCTCACCAGCATTTGGTGTTGTCGGTTGTTTTTTAATTTTAATTTTTAGCCTTCTTAATACATGTGTAGTGGTATCTCATTGTAGCTTTAATTTTCATTTCCCTCTTCTCTGATGATTTTGAGCATCTTTTCCTGTGCTAATTTGCTATTTATATCTTCTTTGGTGAAGTGCCTGTTTAAATCTTTGGGCTGTTTTTTGTTTCTTTGTTTTTGAGGGTTTTTTAAATTGAGTTTTTAGAACTTGTATGTATCCTAGTAACAAGCCCTTTGTCAGCTAAGTATGTTGCAAAAATTTCCTCCCAGTCTGTGACTTGTCTTTTATACTTAACAGTGTCTTTTAATGAACAGATGTTTGTAATTTTGATGAAGTCCAATTATCAACATTTTCTTTTATGGTTCTTGTTTTTGTGTCCTACCAAAGAACACTGCCTCATTCAAGGTCACGAAGGCTTTCTCTTATGTTTTCTTCTAGAAGATTTATGGTTTTCACTCTTACATTTATATCTCTGACCCTTTTTGAATTTGTTAATTTTGGTATATGGTGTGAGGTAGGGGCCAAGAATCATTCTTTAAAATATATGGAGATCTAGTTGTCACAGTCCCATTTCTTGCAATCACTGTCCTTTCTCCCACTGAATTGCTTTGGTGCTTTGTTGAAATCAATTGACCACATATGCATACATCTACTTCTGGACCCTATTTTGTTCTGTTAATCTATCTTTCATTCTTATGCCAACATTATAATGTCTTAATTGCTATTACAAAATTCAAGTAAGTTGGCCGGGCGCGGTGGCTCAAGCCTGTAATCCCAGCACTTTGGGAGGCCGAGACGGGTGGATCACGAGGTCAGGAGATTGAGACCATCCTGGCTAACACGGTGAAACCCCATCTCTACTAAAAAATACAAAAAACTAGCTGGGCGAGGTGGCGGGCGCCTGTAGTCCCAGCTACTCAGGAGGCTGAGGCAGGAGAATGGCGTAAACCCGGGAGGTGGAGCTTGCAGTGAGCTGAGATCCGGCCACTGCACCCCAGCCTGGGCGACAGAGCAAGACTCCGTCTCAAAAAAAAAAACAAAAAAACAAAAAACAAAAAAAACAAAAAAAACCCAAGATTCAAGTAAGTCATGAAATCAAGTAGTGTAAGTCCTCCAACTTTGTTCTTATTTTTCAAAATTGTTTTGGCTATTCTATGTCCTTTCTACTTCTATATAAATTTTATTTTTTTTATTTTTATTTTTTATTTTTTTTTTTGAGACAGAGTCTCGCTCTGCCGCCCAGGCTGGAGTGCAGTGGCGTGATCTTGGCTCACTGCAAGCTCTGCCTCCCGGGTTCACGCCATTCTCCTGCCTCAGCCTCCCGAGTAGCTGGGACTACAGGTCCCTGCCACCTCACCCGGCTAGTTTTTTTGTATTTTTTAGTAGAGACGGGGTTTCACTGTGTCAGCCAGGATGGTCTCGATCTCCTGACCTCGTGATCCGCCCGTCTCGGCCTCCCAAAGTGCTGGGATTACAGGCTTGAGCCACCGCGCCCGGCCTCTACTTCTATATAAATTTTAGAACCAATTTCTCAATTTCTAAAAAAAAAATTCCTGGTGGAATTTTGATTTGGATTGAGTTGAATCTATAGAACAATTTAGGAATAAAAGACATCTTAATAGTGAGTGTTCTGATCTATTAGCATGGTATTTCTCTACATTTATTTACCTCTTTGTTAATTTCTCTCTCCAATGTTTAATTGTTTTCAGGTATAGGTCTTGAACATATTTTGTTAAATTCATCCCTACTTATTTCATGTTTTAAAAATGTTACTGTAAGTGGCATTTTAAAAATTTGAACTTATAATTGTTTGTTGCTAGTATTTATAAATATAATTGACTTTTTAAATTGAGACATTATTTCCTGATTCTATAAACATGGTAAGATGATCAACTATCCCAATGGTCTGGGATTGTACCATTTTTAACACTAAAAGTCCTAAAGAAGAAGCCAAAAAGTTAAAAGTAAACTCTCCCTTGGGAAGAGAAAGGTTGAGGTTTTCAGTTATTGATACATTAGGGGAAAGGTACAAAACCCACATGGCAACCCCAGAAACAGAGGCTGAAGGCAACATGGGTTTTAGTGCCAAATGGACACATCACCTTCCTTAGTCTCTGTTGCTGAGGACAATAACCATGGTTTGCAGTACACCACAGAGGATCATCCATTATTATGTCACTCCTTGTGATGTAACTTAAGCACACTGTAATCTTGAATGTGACCATCCACTTTGCCTGTGGATTAATTGTTGTGCTTTGTACTGAGGCACTGCTAGTTTAATTTTAGCATGGTGAATACTGGGGCCATGTTTTCTTAAGCATTCAGGTGATGAAAATGAGGAAATGGTGTTGCAATATCAATGCCAACGTGACCCAAATGGCCTTGTTATTTCAATGACAGGTGGAGTGACACAGACAACTGGATGAGGGAGGTAAAGAATCAAAACAAGGGATACTGCACAAGCAGAGAGAATTCGGGGTTGGGCATGGTGGAAGAAGGGACTGTAGAGACTGCCTCACAAGTCCCCGGTGAGATAGGCAAGTATGTCCAAATTAACCAAAAAGGTTTTTGTCTCCCCAAAAGATACCAATTGAAAATAGTGGCTGCTGAATTAGCTAGGGCATACTACAAAAATGAATTTGTGTGATTGTGCTGCTCCTTTGATTGTTTTTTGAAACTGAGCAGAGGCACATTTCCTCATTCACAGGCTGTAACTCAACTATCATGTGGGGGAACAAAGGGAGAAGTGTTGATGGCAGCTGTACTGGCCCTTGACAACATGCAGTGGATTCTGCCAGACTCCACCAACAGTCATGCTTTCTACAGTAACCAAGTGCTGCATCCAATCATCGCAATGAAAAACAGTTCTCCTAACTTGTAAACACTTTGATTGGAAAAAAAGGAGTTTCAAATCATCCTTTTTATTTCTATGAAGATTTTAATCCACCTGCAGAAAAAAAAAAAAAGAATGTTGATGCTATCTTGTCCAAATACAAACATGACTTTGCCCATCTGCCTATTTGGCAGACGGTGCAAATGTAAATTTTTTGCAAATTCCATGCAGTCTATGAACTCTTTACCAAAGAAAAGTTAAAAATGTTAGCCACTAAGTGTCCCGCACACTTTGTACACAGCAGTAAAAGGGGGTGGAGTTTGCTTCCCTGCGATATTGATGCTTTCCAAATGAAAGCTTTGATGTGCTTTTCAGTTCCCTCAAAGCATGAAAAAGCACTTAATGAGATTTTTCACATTCCAGAAATGGAAGGAGATGGCCCCCTTTGGACATGTGCCTACACGAGGGCTGTCACTGTTGCCAGGGTAAAAAGGCAGCCTGCTATACAACCATATTTTCAAAGCATGGGACAAGAAGAATGTCCTTGTCTAATTTGGAAATATATTAAGAATGAAAATAGAGAAAAACATTATGGTTAAACAGTCAAACTGAAATTTATAAGTTGTTCCTCCAAAACTGCCTGATGATCTTTGAGGAGCCCATAAGGGCTGTGGAAAAGCATGAACTCTGAGTTGTCGATGTTATAGGTAGGTAGTGACAAAGCTCAAATAATGAAAAATGACTCATTTTTTGGAAACGAAACCAAAATGTCACCAGAAAAGGACAGCCAATTTAAACAAGACTTCCTCACTTCTTTACTAAAACTGTAACTTATTTGGAATTCAACTTCAACTTCACAAGTTCAAAGTATCTCTGTGCTTTAAAACTATTTTTCCTGAGAGAGACACAGACAGATAGGGAGAGAGACAGAGAGGTTTAACTTACAATGACATCCAGTGTGCTCAGAAATGTTCAAAAAGGGCCGGGCATGGTTGCTCACGCCAGCACTTTGGGAGACCGAGGTGGGCGGATCACCTAAGGTCAGGAGGTTGAGACCAACCTGGCCAACATGGTGAACCCCGTCTCTACTAAAAATACAAAAATTAGCCAGGCGTGGTGGCCCACGCCTGTACTCCCAGCTACTTGGGAGGCTGAGGCCGGAGGATCACTTGAACCTGAGAGGTTGAGGTTGTAGTGAGCTGAGATTGCACCACTGTACACCAGTCAGAGCAACAGAGTAAGACTCCATCTCAAAAAAAAAAAAAAAAAAAAAAAAAACAGTTCAAAAAGGATGGATATCTTAGCCATGGATATCCTACATGATAGATGCAAAAGATGACAAACTGCTGGTTTACCTAAACCAGCCTGCAGATGCAAAGTGAATGGACATCTTTGGACAGCTGGAAACGAACCCCTACAAATCTAAAACCCTGCTGTTGCTGGTAGGTACAATCCTAAGTATTTCATTCTCAAACGCTTTTGTTGAGATAACAGCTTGAGGCCTTCACACTGGACTGACCTCAGGAGTCAGTGTACTGTGGACTCTCTAAGAGCAGAGCTACAAGTCAAAGGATTTTCCATTTAACTATGTTCAGTTTCATCACTACATCAAGGAAGAACTTCCTACTAAAGGCTGCAGGCAAGGAAATCAAGAGTCAAAATATCCTACTGTATCGTAGGACCAAAATTTCTTTCTTTCTTTTTTTTTTGAGACGGAGTCTTGCTCTGTCTCCCAGGCTGGAGTGCAGTGGCCAGATCTCAGCTCACTGCAAGCTCCGCCTCCCGCGTTTAGGCCATTCTCCTGCCTCAGCCTCCGAGTAGCTGGGACTACAGGCGCCCGCCACCTCGCCTGGCTAGTTTTTTGTATTTTTTAGTAGAGACAGGGTTTCACCATGTTAGCCAGGATGGTCTCGATCTCCTGACCTCGTGATCCGCCCGTCTCGGCCTCCCAAAGTGCTGGGATTACAGGCTTGAGCCACCGCGCCCGGCTTCTTTTTTTTTTTTTTTTGGTAGATGGAGTCTCACTCTTGCCCAGGCTGGAGTGCAGTGGTGTGATCTTGGCTCACTGCAACCTCCACCTCCCAGGTTCAAGCAGTCCTCTTGCCTCAGCCTGCTGAGTAGCTGGGACTACAGGCGGGTGCCACCACGGGAGACTAATTTTTGTTTTTTTAGTAGAGACAGGGTTTCACCATGTTGGCCAGGCCGGTCTCAAACTCCTGATCTCAAGTGATCGGCTCGCCTCGGCCTCCCAAAGTGCTAGGATTACAGGCATGAGCCACCACGCCCAGCCCGTCATTGTTATTTTTGATTAAATATTAGTAATATCTTTTTAAATACTCCTATTATATTCACCATTTTTAAAGTCTTACATTTATGTATTTTGGTACAAAATTTAAGTATCTAATAATGAGTTAAAATAAATTGCTAAATCACCAGACAGGAAGAAACATTATAAAACTATTTTTGTATTTTTCTCACACATGTTATTTGTTATTAGTCCTATTATTACTAATAGCCACTGTGAACTAATCATATTGTTGTTTTCTTTAAATAATAGCATTTATATAGAAGAAAGGTAAAAAACACACAATATGTATATTTCAAATAAGCACCATATGTGTATACTATTTAGTTTTTATTTTTTAGAGACAGGGTCTCCCCTTGTCTTACAGGCTGGAGTGCAGTAGCACCATCGCAGCTCACTGCAGCCTGGACCTGTTGGGCTCAAAGGGTCCTCCCTCCTCAGCCTCCCCAGGTAGCTGGGACTACAGGTGCAAGCCACCACGCTCGGCTATTTTTTTTCATTTTTGTACAGACGGAGTCTCACTATATTGGTTGCCCAGGCTGGTCTCAAACTCCTGAGCTCAAGTGATCCTCCCGCCTCAGCCTCCTAAAGTGCTGGGATTACAGGCGTGTGCCACTGCGCCCGGCCTACAGTAATTTTTAACATACTATATTATGTTGATTTTTTTTTGATCTGGTATGGCTGTGTTCCGTGATGGATCTCTAAAGTGTGTCGTTGAATACACGTCCCATCTCCTGTCCGCCTGGGTCTTCTCTAAGCCCTAAAGCTTAAGGGCCAACTAAGACCTAAGACCCGGTCGCTGCCCTCAAGGGGCTCAGTTTGGTGGTGAAGCCAGATACACACAAAAAAACCAGAGAGCAAGGCGGAAGGTGACATTAAATAAGTCGCCCCAGGTGGGCCTGGGCGGGCCTAACCCAGGACAGGCTCTCCAGGAAACCTTCCTGGAGGAGGCGGGCCTCAGCTGGACCGCAGGCGCCCAGGAGGAGCTGGGGGTGGTGGTGGTGGGGGTGGTGGTGGGGGCGAGGGTGAGGGCAGTTGGAGTTCCGGGGCAGTGTGAAGAGGAGGGGAGGCCCGGACCTGGACCTTTCCAGGCAGGCGGCCCAAACGGATCTACGTAGCCAGCGCCCCCTCCCAGCTGGGGTCTGCGCGTCCCCCTCCAGGCCGCTGGCGGGGAGAGTCTGGCAGTCTGAAGGCCCCGGGGCAGCAGGCCTGGGAAAGCCGGGGTCTCCCTCCTGTCCCCTGCTCCCGGGAGACCCGCGTTTCCAGGGCACCGTCCTTTACCCGGGGCCGCCGTCCTCCCAGGCTCAGCTTCTGGCGAGGCCACCGCGCCCCGCTGCGCCGGTGTTACGGTCCCACGGAGGGCCGAGCCTCCAGGGCGCCCCAGCGGCGGGGCGGCTGCTGCCGGGCGGTGCCACAGCAGGGCCCGCGCGGCCCATCCCGCGCCACGCCCCCACCTCCGCCAGCACCGTTGCCAGCGGCCCGGCTGCGAGCCCGCCGGCGCCCGGCCACCCGCCCGCTGCGTCGCCTGGCGGCGCGCCTGCAGCTGAGTCAGCCTGTGAGTCAGCGCCCCCTGACCGCGCCGCGTCTGGGCCCGGGAGGGACGCCGACGGCGCGGACGGGGAGAGGGGGAGACAAGGAGGCGGAAGGCGGGACGGACGCGGAGCGGGGCCGGGGGAGGAGGAGGGGGCGGGGCAGGCAACTCGGAGGGGGGGGAGGAGGAGGCAGCAACTCGGAGAGGGGATGAGGAGAAAGAGGAGCAGAAAGAGGGAGGGAGGGCACGCGGGGAGAGGGGGAGGGGAGGCTACCCAGGAACCAGCTCATCCTCAGAGTGTCTCGAAGTCAGGCCTGCACAAGGTTACCTGAGGCTCCCAGGAGTGTGGCCTGCAGCCCGCGGCACACTGTCTTGGTGATCCAGGTTTTGGCCTATGGAAAGTCTACACTGTGGCTTAAGGTGGTCCTGTTCAAACTTTATGTCAAAAACCTCAGCCCTGTATTTCTCTTAAGAAGTACATTTTACATCGCAACCAAGTTCCACAAAACCGTATTTCTCCCTATACAGGACTGCAGGGATGCACTCTTTACACTCTCTATTCTGGGTTTTTTTTGGTGGTGGTGGTGGTGGTTTTTGATGATGACAGTGATGAAACACTAAACTGATTTTAGGATCTATTAATAGGTTGCAACCTGCTGTGTGAGGAACACCTTTGAAGCTATCAGGCATGTCTTTTCTCTTTTAAATACAATGCACAGCAGCAGGAAAGGGCCTGCTCACCTGCTGGCCAGAGGCTTCCTGCTCTCAGCTTCCATGACTACTTTTTTTGAGACAGAGTCTTGCTTTGTCACCCAAGCTGGAGTGCAGTGGCGCGAACACGGCTCACTGCAGCCTCAACGTCCCGGGCACAAGTGATCCTCCTGCCTCAGCCTCCCAAGTAGCTGGGACTACAGGCATGGACCACCACACCTGGCTAATTTTTTAATTTTTTTGTAGAGATGGGGTCTCACTATGTTGTTCAAGCTGGTCTCAAAAAACTCCTGGGCTCAAGCGATCCTCCTGCCTCAGCCTCTCAAAGAGCTGGGACCCACAACTCCCACTGATTCCCATGGACCCGAGACAGAGCCTCCATGGGCAAGAAACACACCACGGTTTGTGTTTGTTTGTGTTGTTTGTGTTTGGATGTGCACTGAATCCTGGTAACTGGGATTACCTGGGGTGAGAGGGCACTAGGGATGAGAGGAGGACTTTTCACTCTACTTCGCTGCTGGTTGAATTTTTGTCACATATATTACTTAAAAATGTTTATTTAAAAGCATTTCAAACCTACCAAAAGGTGTCAGAAACAAATGTGACACACAGTCACGCTGCCGTTCTCCCCATTCCACACCCTGCAGAAATCTCTAGCTAGCTTCAGTACTTCTCTGAGGAGTGAGGAGTGGATGAAGCCTCAGAATGCTTTATTTTATATATAATTTTTTTCTGAGACGAAGTCGCAGGCTGGTCTCAAATTCCTGGGCTCAAGCAATCCTCCTGCCTTGGTCAAGCATGAGCCACAATGCCTGGCCAAGGAGCTGATTTCTGATCCTAGGTCTTGAAATTTTTTTTTCTTTTCTTTTCTTTTTCTTTCTTTCTTTTTTCGGTAAACTTTTATTTTAGGTTCAGGGTGCATGTGCAGGTTTGTTATATAGGTAAACTTGTATCATGGGGGTTTGTTGTGCAGATTATTTCATCACTCAGGTACTATGCCTAGTACCCAGTTCAAATTCTTTTCTTTTTCTTTTCTTTTTTTTTTTTGAGGAAGGGTCTCACTCTGTGGCCCAGGCTGGTGTGCAGTGGCACAATCTCAGCTCACTGCAACCTCTGAATCCCAGGCTCAGGTGATCCTCCCACTTCAGCCTCCTGAGTGGCGCACACCACCATACCCAGCTGATTTTTCTATTTTTAGTAGAGATAGGGTTTCTCCATGTTGCCCAGGCTGGTCTCGAACTCTCAGGTTCAAGCAATCCACCTGCCTTGGCCACCCAAAGTGCTGGGATTACAGGCATGAGCCACTTTGCCCGGCCCCAATTCGGAATTCTAACACAGTCTTCTGAGTAGTCTCACCGATTGATCATGTCAAAATTGTTGAAAGCTGTTTGCTGTCCTGCAGACTGTCCCCTCTGACATTGTCCACAGCACCAAATCTGGCCTGCAGATGATCTGGAGCCATCTCATCAGCAGGCAGGTCTGTCCCAGGTCCTGGCTCTGCCCAGGGAACTGGCAGTTCCTGAGAAGTGAGAGGTATGCAGTTACCTCTCAACACCTCTTCAGTCCCTATCTCCCAGAGCATGTAAGGTCTTTTGGGGGAGATACACCAAAAACCAAGAGTAATTAAGATGGGACTTGGACTCTGGCCTGGAGAAGATTCTAATGTAGTTGGAGAACAATACGAAGCAGCACAAATCAGCTTACTTACGTGTTGGGTGTAGGTGGTTAATGAAGTCGGCCTTTGGGACTATTTGGGCTTGGAAGGCCCTGGAGGAACCTCCTCTAGGACATGGGACCTGAAAAATCTCCTAGCTGGTGGTTGCCACTGTGAATCCCCCTCTCCAGGACAGAGAAACCTGACATTGCCTGAGCCCCCACATTTGGTCTGGCTTGTTCTAAATCAACTCTTGAGAGCCTGCTGTATAAAGGAGAAAGTGCCCTTTGGCTCACTGGGAGTAAGAAATACAGCCATCGGGAAAACCAGAAAGTCCGTGCCTGCTGCAGGCACACTCCTGGCTCCGCAGGAAACTCCATCAGGGAAGGCAATTATTACAGGAGAGAACACTGCTTGGAGTTGTGGACGCTGTTGCCCGCCCAGCTTCCATTCTCCCCTTCCTTCCTAACAGCACCCCAGTTTTGTTCAGGTATCTGCCTGTCCACACATGCTTCAGGGAAAGCCGGCCCTTGCTCAGCCCCTTGCCCGCAGCTCCTGAGTGGGGGCTGTGGACGCTGATTTTTCAGAGAGTGATCTCATTGTATTTGCCAACCTGCGCATAGCATTTCCTGGCCCAAGATTTACTTCAGGAATGGGCTCGTAATCAAATTCAGCCCAGTGGAATATGAAGGTAAGTTTGGAGACTTCTGGGGAAGAAACGTGCTCCTGTTCTTTAAGGAGAGAACTACCACAGGAGCCCCCAGTCTCCTCCAGAGTGGCAAGCAGGCATGGGATCTGAAACTTCTAGAACCATTTGGCCATCAGGAAGAAGGCAGCCTGATAACAAAGACAGCCCCAGAAGATGGTGTAGTTAAAGAAATCAGAGAGAAACAGAGCCAGGTTGCTGGATCATTCTGATCCTGAAGCCTCCATTGCATCTAATCACATACTGCTGTGGTTGGCAGAGGGGTGCATCTTGGATTGCCGCTGGGGATGAAAGCAGATTCCCGAAAGCAGATGTCCCAGCTGGGTCCTGCATCTCTCCCTGCCATTGCCCCTGGGTTCCACTGGTGTCGTTTCCAGTCCAGGATCTCATTCAGAATCCAACATGGCACTTGTCTCCTCCCATTTGGGGCAGTTCCCTCATCTTTCCTTGTCGCTGTGACACTGGCCAGCTATTTTACAGGACGTTTCTCGCTTTGGATTTGTCTGATGTTTTCTCAGTATTAGATTGAAGATATGCATTTTTTTGGCACAAATGCCATTGAAGTGATGCTGTGCGCCTCTCAGGACCCTCTGTCAGGGGAGGGGTGATGATACATCTCATGACTGGTCATGGTAGCTCTGATCACTTGGTTAAAGTGGCATCTCTCTGAAGTTTCTCCACTGGAAAGTTGCTATTTTCCCTTTGTAATTAATAAATATCCTGTGGGGGAGATGCTTTATGAGTATGTAAATATCCTGTTTCTCATCATATTTTTGCCTACTAATTTTAGCATCGGTTGATGATTGCTGGCTGCCACAGTTATTACCACAGTTTTTAGCAAATGGTGATTTTCTTTGTACATCGCTCTTTCTATATTTATTAATTGGAATTCTACTGTAAAAAACTCTTTCCCCCATGTGTATTTATTCCATTATTTTTGTATCTGTATGAACTCTTGGATATTTCTCTTATTCTATGGGTTATAATTCATTGCAATTATTTTTACTCAAATTGTACCAGATCTGGGATCTGTACCTGATATTGGGATCTCCTTAGTTGACTCCTATGTGCTCCTATGTCCTTGGACACGCCCCATCAGTCCTTGATCCCTTCCTTACATTCTGGCACAAGGTGCTCCAGGCTCATCTGGTACTCTCCCTGTCCCAGCCATGGAATCAACTGTTTCTCTAAGAGCCCTGACTTGTTTTGCTGGAGGATGGTATTGAGAAAGTGAGATCTGGGCACTAGTCAGATTTAACTTGATCAAATGAAAATGCAGAACTGTGCTGACAGGCGGGACAGTGTGGGAAGGAGCGGTCGGACTGCAGGGCCCAGGCGAGGGGCAGAGGGACAGACAGACTCTGAGAGGGAGGGCAGCTTGGCCGCTCAGTCCTTGGCTGGGAGCCCCTGTGGGGAGCACAGCCTGTGGATTCAGCACTGGCAGAGCTTGCCTCTAGGGTGTACACCTGGAGGCTGCAGTTGGGAGGGAGAGGAAAAATTTTTACTTTTAAAAAATCATGGGCATCTATTATTAATACTTTAAAAATTATAATAATAAAAGCAGAAAAGGTCTACTTTTCTATTTTTTTGACCATGTGTACAATTTTTGTTTCCTTTTCTCAAACTGAAGAACAGTGGAACAGATGCAGATGGACTGTCAAATAACATGGGCTCTCACTGCGCCACACTCACTGGTGTGGTGGGCCTGTGTGCAGGGATCCAGCTGCACTCCAAATCCCAATCATGACATCCTTAAGGCTCAGAGCCGGGGGGGGGGGGGGGGGAGGCTGCAGAGACCATCTTATGCTGGGGCTTTCAAACTCTCCTGATTGCCACCCGCAGCAAAGAAAAAGTCTATTTTATACCATGACCTACCATACAGACATACATTCAAAATTTTATGGCACAGTATTCACTCTTGTTATGTGCGACACATTCAATTGTCTATTTTATGCAGGTTACTTCCTGCTAGTTTGCCATACTCTTATTATGCAAATGGAAAAGTGAGGCCCTAAAAAGGGGAGTGAGTGCTCAAAGGCTGCAGCTTTTCAGGGTGCGTTTACTAAGGGCCTGCCAAACAGCGCCACATTTTTATAGCTATGGAGAGAAATGGGTCTGAATAAGAAGGGTAGACTTTCTATTTAAGTGTCAAGAGCTGGATGAAATTAGCCTACGGGTCTTAAACCAGAGATTTCCTGCCTTTATTCAAAAGCCCCAAATTCCTTATTATGGAGGCCTTAAGCTCTTTAAAATAAATGTTTTGTCCATAATCTGTTCATTCATCCACTTACTCAGCAAATGTCCTTAGATAGTAGTAGGTGGAGAGCAGGCATGCAAGGCGAAGGGGCATCAGTCTCCCAGAGAGAGAGACATACAAACAGCCACCGCCTGGGCAGGACCTGGCAGTAATGGAGATGTGCACAGGGTGGGCAGGGGAGGTGCTGAGGCAAGCGGGAACGTGACCTTTGGAAGGTTACCTTCCTGAGCTTCAGTTTCCTTCCCCATAAAATGGGGGTGGGACCTGCCTCCCCGAGTTGTAATAAGCTCTCAGAACCTGCTGGCACAGTGCTGTGCCACTGTTGGAGAAGGAAGGCTTATGCCAGCCTGGTAAGGCCAGGAGGGTCTTAGGAGAGCTTGGTATGGAGGCCTGCAGGATGGGAGGGTCCAAGGAGCTCCTGAGAATTTGGGGGCTGGAGAAGAGTGGCTGATGACAATGACAAGGAGGGCTGGAGATGCAGAGGCCATGATGGAGGCCCTTGTGTGCTTGCCACATACTGGAGTTTAAATTTAGCCCTGTGAGCAAGGGGGGCCATTGAAATGCTGTGAGTGGAGGAGTGACATGGCCAGATCTGGATCCACCACACTGACTCAAACAAGGGATTTCTGTAGCCATAAGAAAGCTGGTAGTCAAAATCGGACACTGTGCAGTGCTTGGAAGACACCCTATTAGGTGACTCAGGTATATAACGGGGTTAGCGTCTCAAGTGAATGGCTGAGGGCAAGGGGAGGCAGGCTGAGGTGGGCAGACAGCTGTACCTCATTCCTGAGACCATCCAGGGCAGGGCTTTTCTGACGAGACACACGACCCTGACACCAGACAGAATACTGTACTCCCCCATCCTTGGAGGGGCTGACTCTAGAGAATCCACTGGGTGAGCCCAGGAACCTACAAGTTCTGCACCCCTTGGATGGGTAGGCATTTTGTGGGCATGAGGTAGGCGTTACAGTGATAAGATACACAGGGCTCTAAACCACAGAGGCCCTGGTTCAAATCCTGCCTCCTCCGAATACAAATTAGTTGACTTTGGGAAATCAGTCAACTTTGCCCTGGGCTGCAGTTTCCTCACTGTCAAATGCATGGGAGAGGGTGTGTGAAGAGTTAAAATGCATTTAGATTTCACTGTACAGTCTCCTCCAACATGATCTCACACTCTCCTTTTACAGTATAAGCAGGCTGATGTCAGAGGCTGTGACTCGTCCAGGGCTACACAGTGTACAGGTGGCAGAGCCAGGAGCCAAGAGGTGGTCCACCTGCCTCTATGAACCCACACTCCTCCCGCTACCCCTTCTGGGGCCAGGTGAGAAGCAGGGAGCTGGCACTGCCCCAACCCAGATTCCTCAGCAGGGAGGGGCCCAGCGTGAAACCCGGGAGTCTGTTAACCTAGGCCCGGAGGCCAGAGTGCGCGGCGGATGAGTCACGCCAAGCCGCTGCACCAGGAGACCCCCTCCTCCCTGCCCACGCCCGGGCCGAGAGCTGGTTGCCGAGCAGTAAGACATAACATATATAAATAGATGCGACTCCTGCTGTAACAGGGAGGCCTGATTCTTGGGCTGCTGTCTTTTCCTTGCCTTTTCTCTGCGCCCCTCGGCCTTCCTCCCAGCGTCTCCTGGTGCAGTCAGCTCGATCCTCAGCTAAGGGCTCCCAGCCCTGCGTGCCAGGGCACTGCCTTCACGAGGACGGTCTTGGATGGACGGACGCGGGCTGGGCGTAGCTGCGCTGGGCAGGCCAGGGGTGTGGAAGGAAGCAGGGGCACGCTGCTGGACTGGACGTTTACCACCCGCGGGGGCTAGGCGAGGGCGGTGGAGCGGGCATGACGGCCGGACACTGGATCAGAAGGGGTGGGCGGACCCAGCTCCTGCGACTGGCGGGAGTGCGCCCGGTTCCCAGCAGCAGACGGGGCCTGCTGCCCTGCTCCCCATTCCCCTCATAAGTGACTCCTCCAAAGGGCACTTTTCTTATTCCACCTTGCGTCACCTGGTACTCACCTTAGCTGCAGAACGCCTTGCCAGCTTGCTCCCTGGCTGGGCCTGCTGTCTGCACAGTTGTCCTGCCCAGGTCACGATGTTCATGACACAGAGTATTCCCATCAACCCAGGAAGTTCTTGCCTCTTTGCAGACCATCCTCCACTCTTGGCCCCTGGCTATATGTTTTGCCTTTATTAGAATTTCGTATAAATGAAATTTATGTAAGATGTTAATTTTTGTCTGGCTTCTTTCACTGAGCACAATACTTCTGAAATTCGTTCATGTCATCAGTGGTTTGTTCCTTTCTTTGCTAACCAGTTGATGAATATTTAGGTTGTTTATGACTATCATGAATAAAGCATGTAGAAATATACATGTACAATTATTTGTGTGGACATGTTTTCATTTCTCCTGAGGAAATACCTAACACTGGAATTGCTGTTTCATTAATTAAGATATTGTTATCATTCCCATTTTATAGATAAAAGACTGAAGCTCAGAGAGGTGAAGCAGCTTGCCTGAGCTCACACAGCATGGCAAAAATTCAAAGCCATGTCTGAGCTGTACACCAGGTGGTCACTTGTACAAAAGAGGTAATTTTTGGAGTCAAAAGTCCTTGACTGGTAGATAAATTACCACATATGGGCTGAATTCCACTGCATTCAGGTTTGTAGCTTGCAGAAACAGACTGACACTGAGCCCAAGTTGTGAGCACCGCACGCTGAGAGGTCACTCTTTGAAGGCATTTCAGCAGCTGACTTCTGGGAACTTAAGCTGCAGGTCTGCAAGGATTTTGTTAGTTTTGTGAAGGTGGTGTTGGCCAGGTTTCTCCACTGGAAAGTCACGATTACTCCACTATAATTACTAAACTGAAAGGAGGGACATTGAGACTAAGAATCTGATTCATCAAGCTTTCACCCGCTAGTCTGAATACCCACCATGAATTCCTAACTCCATTCCTTTCCCATTTGCTAGTTGTATTATTCTGTTAGGGAGAGCTTTTCCTTCTTCCTCAGTTACGTTTACATCACTATATCCTCAAGGATTTTATTCTACGGAATCTAATCCATTACCATCATTGTTTTAATGTTTGATGTGTTCCAACTTTGGCCAAAAGCAGTCTCATTAAACTGACTTCTATGTCCTTTTAACATGCTCCTGTGATTCTCTGAGCACTTCCTTACTCTCATGTATAAGATATTCCAAGCTCCTGCTCTTCTCCTGTACCAGCCTTGGTACCTTTTAGTAGAGAATGACATTTAGAAACCAAGATCAGGGTGTGAGATGAACTTCTGGGTACTGGGATGTCACAGCTTCTAGGCCACCTCAGTCTGCAGGTTTTTAAGGCAGCAAGTGAGGTGAAAGGCGGGGCCATGAGATTGAACTTGTAAGCTACGGACTCAGCAAAATCAGGCTGCTGGTGGTAGGATGTCTATAACAAGCGCAGCGAACTCACTCATGGGCCCACAGGGTGGTGGAACTGGGCAGTCAGTCCAACCAGGCAGTGGTTTCTCTACTCAGAAACACCTTTGTAGGCTGGGCAGGGTGACTCATGCCTGTAATCCCAGCACTCTGGGAGGCCGAGGCAGGCAGATCACCTGAGGTCAGGAGTTCGAGACCAGCCTGGCCAACATGGCAAAACTCTGTCGCTACTAAAAATACAAAAATTAGCCGGGTGTGGTGGCAGGCACCTGTAATCCCAGCTACTTGGGAGACTGAGGCAGGAGAATCGCTTGAACCCGGGAGGTGGAGGTTGCAGTGAGCCAAAATTGTGCCACTGCACTCCACCTGGGCATCAGAGTGATACTCTGCCTCAAAAAAAAAAAAAAAAAAAAAGAAAGAAAGACTTTTGTAAATTTTACACATTTATAAATCTTTCAGCTCTTTTTGCCTTGCTGTGAGTTACTTCCATGACAGAGGACCTGGGAGGCTGGTTTTCCAGGATGGTGGGAACATCAGGGACAGTGTGGGGACACATGGAGAAGGGTGGCCTCAGGGCCTCCACAAGGTGGACTGCCACAGTGATGGGAAACTTCACAGATCTCTCCTGGCAGACACTCTGCTGTCCTGAAGGCTGATCAGCTGGCTGGCTTGGGAGACAGCCAATGCCTGGAGGGGACTTCAGGAATCAGAGGTGGTGACTCATAGTGGGAGGCCACAGTCTCAGAGTCCGGTTCTCTGAAAAGAACCACGCCTTCCAATGGTGTCTGGCGCCCTGCATTCTGAAGAGCCTGCTGGCTCTGGGGTCCACCGGGGCTGAGGCAGTCTTGGGCCTGTTGTGGGCAATGGGTGGGAACAAGTGCCGTATATCTCCAGTGGCTTTCGTGTGTGTCACCCTGCAAGCCTCCACCATAATCTTGGGAGCAGGATGCCTTTTTCTGTCTTCCAGACACTCAGGCTGAGAAACGCAGGCACAGGTCTCTGCCGACCCTCGCGTTCTTCACGGTGCAGCCCGGCCAGAGCTGCCTGGCCCAGCCGGCAGCCGGCATGTGAGGCCACAGGGAGCCTGCTTTCTCAAACTGAGCAGCCTTGGCAGTCTGGAGGGCCCGGGGACAGCGGCATTGCTGCTTCTCAGGACAGACTCTGCGCAGCTGAGCTTCGGCCAGGCTAGCCCATGGTGAAGAACCAAAGCCAACCTTTGTGACTTGACTTGCAGGAAGCAGTTGGGGAAGAACCTACATTGCACTGTCGAGGCGTATGCTGAGCTGTGAGGATGACGATAACTACCTCCTCACTCATTTCTGCAATGTGGACCCCCTGGATGGTGCACTGAGAGGGTTTAGCATCCTCCAAACCGCCCAGAGAGGGGCTCGGAGGGCTTGGATGAAGGCAGCCTGTGGTGTCAAGGATGGCAAGGCGGATCTTGGAGGCAGAGGCCCAGATGCTGGGAGGGGCAGCTGAAGTTGGCAAGACAGGGAGTGGTGCCCTGGTGCATTAGGCAATGGGGAGGGGCTCTGGGATGGGCATTTGGGAGGTACCATGGAACGGAGTGAGGGAGAGCCTGTCAGGTGGCTCTGAGGTCCTCTCTGGCTGCTCCATTTAGTGTCCTTGGGGTCTGGTGACAGCCACCTGACCTTTCTCTGCCGCTTTTTCCTTATATGTGAATTGAAAATTACAGGAAAACAATAAGATAATTAAACAGGAGGAGGGGAAGAAACAGACAATTCTCCTCTTGCTGTCAAGACAAAGACACTGGAAGTAAGGAGTAGACCATCAGACCGTCAGGGGGATGCTGCAGTGCTGAAGAACATAAGTAGGCTCCCAGCAAATAGCCAACTTCTGAAAAATGGGTTATCCTTGTTAGCAATGTGGTATATTTTTTAAACAAATTTATCAATAAATAGTAATTTTTTTTATTTTGAGAGTCTCACTTTGGCGCCCAGACTGGAGTACAGTGGCACAATCACAGCTCACTGCAACCTCTGCCTCCCAGGCCCAAGCTTTTTTTTTTTTTTTGTAGAGACAGGGTTTTACCATGTTGCCCAGGCTGGTCTCCAACTCTATAGCTTAAGCAATCCGCCCGCCTTGGCCTCCCAAAGTGCTGGAATTACAGGCACGAGCCACTGTGCCCAGAGGATACATAATAATTGTATATATTTATCAGGTACATGTGATATTTTGATACATGCATACAATGTGCAATGACTAAATCAGGGTATTTAGGATATCTACCGCTTTGAACATTTATCGTTTCTTTATGTTAGAAACTTTTCAAATCTTTTATTCTAACCATTCCAAAATATATATTATTGTTAATTATAGTCACCCTACTGTGCTATCAAACACCAGGACTTATTCCTTCTATTTAATTGTATGTTTGTACCCATTAACCAACCTCTCTTTCTTTCCTCCTCCTCCTCACCGCTCACCCTTCCCAGCCTCTGGTAACTATCATTCTACTCTCTACCTCCACGTGATCAAATGTTTTAGCTCCACATATGAGAACATATAATATTTTTCCTTCTGTGCCTCGAGTATTTCATGTAACATAATGATCATCTACGTTGCTACAAATAACAAGATTTCATTCTTTTCAGTGGCTTCATAGTATTGCATTGTGTATATATACCACATTTTCTTTACTCATTCAACTGTTGATGAACACTTGGGTGATCCCATATCTTGGCTATTGTGAATAGTGCTGCAATAAACATGGGAATGCAGCTATCCCTTTGATATACTGATTTCCTTTATTTTGGATAAATACCCAGTAGTGAGATTATAGTAGTGAGATTGCTGGATCATATGGTAGTCCTATTTTGAGTCTTTTGAGAAATCTCCATACTGTTTTCCATAGTGGCTGTACTAATTTACATTCCTACCAACAGTGTATAAGAGTTTCCTTTTCCGGCCGGACGCGGTGGCTCATGCCTGTAATCCCAGCACTTTGGGAGGCTGAGGTGGGTGGATCACGAGGTCAGGAGATTGAGACCATCCTGGCCAACATGGTGAAACCCCGTCTCTACTAAAATTACAAAAATTAGCTGGGCGTGGGATTACAGTGTGCCTGTAATCCCAGCTACTCGGGAGGCTGAGGCAGGAGAATCGCTTGAACTAGGGAGACAGAGGTTGCAGTGAGCCGAGATTGCCCCACTGCACTCCAGCCTGGCAACAGAGCGAGACTCCATCTGAAAAAAAAAAAAAAAGAAAAGAAATAAAGAGTTTCCTTTTCCCCACATCCTGGCCAGCATGTTATTTTTTGACTTTTAAACAAGAGACATGATAATAGGTAAGATGATATTTCACTGTATTTAAACATTTTTTTAAATGGACCTGTTTTGATACAGAACTTACTGTGGTTTTGATGCATTTTTCCGGATGATTAGTGATGCTGAGCATTTTTTTTCTATACCATTGGCCATTTATTTATATGTCTTCTTATGAGAAATGTCTATTTACGTTTCTTGCCCACTTTTTAATGGGATTATTCATTTTTTTGCTATTGAATTGTTCAAGTTCCTTGTATATTCTGGATATTAGCCCCTTGTTGGATGAATAGTTTGCAAATATTTTTTCCCATTCAACAGGTTGTCTGTTCATCCTGTTGTTTCCTTTGCTGTGCAAAAGCTTTTTAGTTTTACTAAGTTCCATTTGTCTATTTTTGTTTTTGTTGCCTGAGAAATCTGATGTTTTAAAAGCCTATCTTCTACTATAATCACTCAGAATGCACTAACTCAGATAGCTCACGTGATTGAAGGACCGTTGGGTCCTTTTCTTACATAGAAGCTCTCCCCCAACAGCAATCCATAACATTCCTTTGCATTGTATTGGTAAAGTGAGCAAAATTAGGTTCCAGCTGTGACAAGTGCTAAAGGAATAAGAAAGGGACAGCCATTCCGTGGCAAGTGTGTGAGTTTCACGTCTCAGAGTTGAAGTTAGCACAGGTACTCCGGTGGGCTCGCTCACTCTACCTCAAGCACTAAGGGCAAAAACCACTCTCTCGCCATTGCGTTTTCCAGCAGCCAAGAAGTTATCAAGAGCACTATGTCCATAGTTGCATGAACATCTTTCATTAAAAAAACTAGAATAAAGTTAAATTTTTAAATATACTTCCAGATACTGAAAATTATGTTTGTAAGTATAAGAGAAAATAAGTGAAACTACTTATGTTAGCTGGGTGCGGTGGCCCACGCCTGTAATCCCAGCACTCTGGGAGGCTGAGGTGGGTGGATCACTTGAGGTCAGGAGTTTGAGACCAGCCTGGCCAACATGGTGAAACCCCGTCTCTACTAAAATACAAAAAAAATCAGTCGGGTGTGCTGGCATGCACCTGTATCCCAGCTACTCAGGAGGCCGAGGCAGGAAAATTGCTTGAACCTGGGAGGTGGAGGTTGCAGTGAGCTGAGATCACACCATTGCACTCCAGCCTAGGTGACAGAGCGAGATTCCATCTCAAACAACAACAACAAAACCCACAAAAATTAGCCAGGCATGGTGGCACACACCTGTAATCCCAGCTACCTGGGAGGCTAAGGTGACAGAATCATTTGAACCTGTGAGGTGAAGGTTGCAGTGAGCTGAGATGATGCTATTGTACTCCAGGCTGGGTGACAAAGTGACACCCTGTCTCAAAAAAAAAAAAAAAAAAAAAAAAGAAGAAAGAAACTACTTATGCCATGTTAAGTGAAAAGAGTAAGATACAAAATTGCATGTATAGGACAGATCACAACTATTCATACCTAAGAACTATTTAAAAATGTATCTAAAAATAAAAAAATACCAGCACAAGAAAGATTTATGACTAGAGAAAAACTGAATAGAAAGAGAACTATAGAAGGAATGAGTTTTTTCTTTTTCTTGTGTTTTCCATATTTTCTATTATAAATATATATACCAATGGAAAATATATAACAAACATAATGTTAAAGTAAGAAGTTAATGTACTAGCAACTGATGGATAAAAGAATTAGAGCTGATCAAGATTACAGAGAATTCAAGACAACTGTCTGTTAGAAACCTTGTCACATTGCCTCTTTCCACACTTAGAAAATTTTGTGGGCATTCCATACGCAGAAATCCCAGAAATAACTTTTGTTTGGCTGTGGCAGCACTGTGAACTTTTAAAAATCAGATTTACTAATGTTCTGCTTCTTGTAACAGTGAAGTGGCCCTGGGGATAATCATAACAGATTTTTGGAAGATCATTTACATATGGGGTAGGCCCTACAATCCACTCTGGTCCCCCAAGTCTTGCCTCTCCACGAGCTTCTCAGGGCCAACACAGTTGGCTGCTAGGCAACAACCATCCATCTCTCAGCTCCCTTGTAACCTAACCCGGCTTCTGCTTAGATATAGCCAGGCAGTGTGCCCAGCCCCAGGTGGACCTCGGGTGGGCTGAACCCATCATGGTGATCCTGACTTCTATGTCATAGCCATGTGACCCAATTCTCAGCCAACAAAATACTATTAGCAGTCGGCTCAGCTACTGGGACAGTCATTTACACCTCCCATGAGAAAGTACACAGCCCTGTGGTCCAGATTAGGGAGGGGATTCTGCTCCCAGAGCCACCATTCCTGTGTATGGCCCCATGTCCTGACTCTCCAAGATGGCCTGCAAGTACTCCAGTGTGGGAGGAAGGGACAAGGAAAGACGTAAAAGCAGTAGTCTCTTAAGAAAGGGACTCTCAATGAAGGTCTCTGGATGGACACACTTCAGTTGACTTCCCTTTTGCCAGTACTTAGTCACCTGGTCACATTTAGTTGCAAGGGAGCTAGGGAATGAACTCTTTATTATAGGAGTCCTATATGCTCAGATAAAATTTGATTACAATGGGAAGAGGAGAATAAACTTGGGGGCACAGTTAGCAGACATTGCTGCAAAAACAAAATGAGTAGTCTGCTGGGAGGCTGATGGGAAATACTATCCATAATGAAAAGAGAATCCTTTGCACACCCAGCACCAGATATTGGTCTCTAACACCATTCTGCAACAAAAGAAACCAAGGTCCTTTGGAAAAATGGCTGATTTTAGACTGGGACAGGAAATATTCAAGATGATCTTGGAGTGCTGGCAGTGCCAGAAAGCAAAGAAGTGCTGAAAAGTAAAAAAACAAATGAACAAACAAACAAAAACACACACACAAAAAAAACATAATGAGGTGTATCAAAGGGACACAGGAGACAAATCAAAGTGCTCCCAATGGCCAAACCCAGAATAATTAGAGCAACAAAATAAGTAATGTTAGTATTAGATTATAACCCAGAGCATAAAATATATACCCACAAGTCTATATTAATATAAATAAAAGATTACATAATAAGTAAACAGGGGAGAAGAGACAAATCTCACATGCAGAAGAATTTCTAGTAATTTGTGCAGATACTTTGAACTCAAGGAGGTGGAGCATAGCTCCCCACTCCTTAGGTGTGGGCTGGGCATAGTGACTTCCTTGCAAAGAGTATAGTATGGAAAGAGGTGAATAGAGAGTAGCTTTACGGGGAAGAAACCTGACAAACACTATGTCAGGCAGGTGATCAAGCTCAACACCAAGTCATAAATCATACTGACAGTACATACCTGCTATGGTTTGAATATGTCCCCCAAAGGTCATGTTTTGGAAAGTTGATCCCCAATGCAACAGTGTTAGGAGGTGGGACCTTTAAGAGGTATTGAAGTTATGATTAAGTTACGAGGGCAGAGCCCTCATGAATGGATTAATGTCATTATCTAGGGAATGGGTACCTTATAACAGGATGAGTTTGACTCTTCTTCCTCTTTCTCTCATCTTTTCTTTGCCCTTCCCCCCCAGGATGACACAGCAAGAAGGTTCTTGCCAGACGTCAGTCCCTCGATCTTGGACTTCCCAGGCTTCAGAACTGTGAGAAATAAATTTCTGTTCATTACACATTACCCAGTCTGTGGTATTTTGTTATAGTGGCACAAAATGGACTAAGACAATGGACTCCCTTTGATAGGATGTGATAAAGATGGCACTTTACTTCAGTGGTCTCCTTCCCCAGAACTCATAACCTCAGTGTCATCATAAGAAAAACATTAGATGATTCACAATTGAAGACTATTCTACCAAACACCTAACCAGTACTCCTCAGCACTGTTAAGGCCATCAAAAACAAGGGGAACTCACAGCCAAGAGAAGCCTAAGAAGACATGATGACTAAGCATAGTGTGGTCTCCTGGATGAGATCCTGGAACAGAAAAAGGGCATTAGGAGAAAACTGAGGACATCTAAATAAAGTATGGACTTCAGTTAATGATAATGCATCAATATTGGTTCACTCGTTATGACAAATGTACTATACTAATACAAGTTCACAATAAGCGGTGTATTAGTCTGTTCTCACACTGCTATGAAGAACTACCTGAGACTGCATAATTTATGAAGAAAAGAGGTTTAATTGACTCACAGTTACACAGGCTGTACAGAAAGCAAGGCTGGGAGGCCTCAGGAAACTTAAATCATGGTAGAAAGTAAAGGGGAAGCAGGCACATCTTACCGTGGCAGAGTAGGAGAGAGAAACATCAAAGGGGGAAGGGCTACACACTTTTAAACAACCAGATCTTGTGAGAATTCACTTGCTATCACAAGAAGAGCAAGGGGGAAATCCACCCCATGAGGCAATCACCTCCACCAAGGCCCCTCCTCCAACACTGGGAATTACAATTTGACATGAGATTTGGGTGATGGTACAAAACCAAACCATATCAATAGGAGAATATGAACGCTGAATGTGGGTATAGAAGTCTCTGTACTATCGTCTCACTTTTTCTTTAAATCTAAAACTGTTCTTGTAAACAAAAAATAAAATTCTAAGGCCCCCCAACCACCTGAATAGATCCTTCCTCTTGGCCAAGGGCACTCCAATGTTAACCTGAAAAAACTACTTCAGGCTGTGATGGAAAGGGGTAGCCGGACATGCCTCATTCTACCCTCTTCCCTTTTGGAATTCCTGATAGAACAGACTCTTTAAGTCCGATAAGAAACACATACGATCTATTCTTTCTGAAGCCTGCTATCGGGAGGCTTCATCCACATGACAAAACCTCAGTCTCCACAACCCCTTACCATAACCCAGACATTATCTTCTATTGATAGTAACTCTTTCAACCAATTGCCAATCAGAAAATCTTTGAATCCCTCTATGACTTGGAAGTCCCCACTTCCAGTTGTCCTGACTTTCTGAACCAATGTACACCTTACATGTATTGCTTGGTGCTTTATATCTCCCTAAAATGTATAAAACCAAGCTGTAATCTGGCTATCTTGGGCACATGTTCTCAGGATCTCCTGAGGGCTGTATCACAGGCCATGGTCACTCATACTTGGCTCAGAACAAATCTCTTCAATTACAGAGTTTGACTCTTTCGTCAACATTCTAAAACAAAAAATTTATTTTAAAAAAGAGTGAGGGAAAGAAACAGAGGGACGGTTCCCCCTTCTTTTCTGTGTAGGAAGTCATGATGTTTGGAGCTGAGATGGCCATCTTTTGATTCTCAATATGCCTGTTCACAGCCCTAAGCAACCTTGGACCCCTCTACTGGATTTTTGTTATGTGATAAAATTAATCTCACGGTTTCAGCTGTTTTGGGCCAGGTGTCTTGTTCATTGCAGTTGAATGAATCCCAACGAACAGTACTCATATCATTTTCATGGCCACAGCTGTGGTTCAGACCTTTAGACCTTTATCTCTCTTCCTAGCAGTTTGGCCCGCTCCACTATCCTTCCTTCCCAATCTCCTGGCAGCTCTCTTCCTTCTCTAGCTTCACCCCTGCCTGCATTTCTCCCAAAACCCAGTGGCCAGCAACTCTTGCCATTCCTAGGCAGGGCATGTTCCCTCATAATTCCAAGCTTGGACACACAGGATTCCCTCTGCCTGGAATGCAGACTCCTCCATCCTTATTTCTTCCAGCAATTAACTACCCCCATTCAAGTTTCAGTTGCCAGCCATGGCACGATATGTGGCCAGCAAGATTCTAAGATGTCCCTGCAGATCCGTGACGGCTGGTGTACATAGCCTGCATAACCCTCAGTACTGTGAATATAACGAATTATACACCTATGATCAGGCTATGTTATGTGACAATGTTGATGTTAAGAACAGATTGTCAGTGTGCCTGATCTAATCACATGCACTCTTTCAAAGCTGGGCGTGGTGGCTCACGCCTGTAATCCCAGCACTTTGGGAGGCCAAGGTGGGTGGATCACGAGGTCAGGGGTTCGAGACCAGCCTGACCGACATGGTGAAAACTCATCTCTACTAAAAATACAAAACTTAGCCGGCGTGGTGGCGCACGCCTGTAATCCCAGCTACTCAGGAGGCTGAGGCAGGAGAATTTCTTGAACCTGGGAGATGGAGATTGCAGTGAGCCGAGATTGCACCACTGCACTCCAGCCTGGGCGACAGAGTGAGACCCTATCTCAAAAAAATAAAATAAATAAAATAAAATAAAAATAAAAGCAGAGAGTTTTCTCTGGCTGGGAGCAAAAGAGGAAGTTAGACAGAGATCTGATGTAGGAGGATGTTTGGCACGCAAGAAGGTCTCTGTCGCTGGCTTTCAGGATGGAAGGGGTCATGTGGAAGGATGGAAGGAATGCAGGTGACCTCCGGAACTGTAGGCAGGCTCAGGAAATGGGGATGTCAATCCTACAACCACAGAAAACTGAATTGTGCCTAAAAGAAGAACGAGCTTGGAAGATCTTTGCAAGAAGTCAGCCCAGCTGATACTTTGATTTCAGCCTTGCAATATACCCTGAGTAGAGAACTCAACCTTGCCCCTGTGCAAACTTCTGATCCATATAACTGGGAGCTAATAAACTGACACTGTTTTAAGTCACTAAGTCTGTGGCGGTTTGTTGTTATGCAGCAACAGGAAAGGAACACGCCACATCTCCTCTCTGAAGTCATCTCTCACTTCCCCAGGCACACCTGTGACATCTTCCTCTTGCCGCTGTGGCACCTGATACACATGCCTCCCATGATGCAGGTCACAGTGTGTTATCATTTTCCATTTACCTGTCTGCCTTCCTCACAGGATTCTGAGTTCCTGGGCAGTGGGGACTATATAATTTCATCACTGTAATCTCAGGTACAGAGTAGGAAGGTGAAAAAATATTCATTGAATGATGGTTTCATCAAGAAAAAAATCCCAAGATCACTAATTTGTAATCATATATACTAAAACAACCAAAGATGTCAGAGATTTAACATCTAAGCAAGAGGAAAAGTCACCAATATAAAAGAGAATGGCAAAAAAGAAAGAATAGCTATTATAACTATACGCATGGGATGTTTCTGAGGAACCCAGAGGTGAATGAAGTCCCCAGGGGTGGTAAATGAGGGAAGGAAGTGGAGAAATGAGCAGAACTATGAGGGGAAAAAATTTATCTCTGGATTACTTAGTAAACAAACACGTTTTTATTGAATGCTTGGTTTGTGGTGACCCTATAACTGTGGCGAACAATATCGATGTTTCAGATTTAAATACTATCCTCAGGCATTCTGAGACCCTCCTTTCTGTGGCATACAGATCTTTGAATGTTAGATTCAAGAAGGTCTTAGATTTATGCATAAAAGTCCTCCATTTTTTAAACAAATAGAAGCAAACTGATTTTCCACTGAGCTCTGTGTTTCTGAGGTGCACATCCTTGTTCCTGTGCCTTTGACACCTCTGTTAATGAATCTGTAATAAAGATTCCTGGAGGAAACCCAGAGATAGTTTGACACTGCACAACAGTTTCTCCCTCAGTCTCTGCCGCACAAGTGCCAGGTCCCTTGACCATCAACCCAAGTTGGGATAGCTCCTTACCTCTGGGTCGGTGAGTCCCATTCCCATCTCTCTCATCTCAAATGCTGCAGTGGAAACATGGTCTGGAATAGGCATGAAAGGGGTGGATCCAGCATGTACCAAGAAACCAAGTAGAAGCTAAACAGGGAGGAACGGTACAGGAAGTTGTAAGGGGTATTTAAGGAAGGGAGAAGAGAGGGGGCGGAAAGATGCTTTCTGGATCAAAGTAGGGTGAAAACCTCGGGATGCCGGTTAGGCACACCACGGAGGGCCTCACCGCTAGTCTGATTAATTTGCATTTTATCCTGTGGGCGATGAGGAGCGAAGGAAAGGGTTTTAGACTCTAGCTTTGGGGGTGGAGTGTCAACTCATGTCTCTGGGCTGAAGTTTCCACATCTGTTAAGCTGGAGAAGTAATACTTGCTGGGCCAACCAATGTACACAACCATTGTTACAACCAAGTATCGATGGTGATAAAAAACTAAACAGAAAACACAAATAACACTTAGCCGGTCTCCAAGGGGGTGGTTTAAGGTTAGGTGGCAAGCCTGAAGTAATTTCTAAAGTCCCTTGGGAATAAAATTCTGAAACTTGAGCCATAAATTAAGAGGCAGATGGCTTTTCTCTTTGCAAACGACCTGCCACAGACTCAGTCCGTCACTGCCTCTGCTAGCTCTGCTACCCTTGGGCCCCGTCCGCAACCCACGTGGGAGACCTTTCACGGGATCTACTCGGAGGTCTGGGATCGAGACAACCCAGGTGCGTAAGCGCCGCACACACGGAACAGCGCAGGCTGCCCGAGGCCATGGGGCGGGGCCGAGGCCGGGGCGGAGCCAGGACTGGGAATCCCCGCGCCGTCAGGCCGGTGGGGGCCGGGCGTGTGTGTGGGCGTGGCGGGCCTCTGCGCAGGCGCCGACCCACTCCCCAGAGCCGGGCGCGCGCCCGCGACGGGTTCCGCTACCGGCGGGCGGAGGGGTGCGCGCGCACGAGCGAGCGGCCGTGACGTGCGCCGCGCTACGCCCGACGTCACGAGTCCGTGTGTAGTGGCGGCCGGGCTGCCTGCCCTCAGCGGCGGCGCCTGACGAGGGTGCCGCGGCGGGTGGGCGCAGCGTTCGGGGATTGCACGGCCCGCGGCGGCGACGAAGACTACGACCAGGAAGCTCGGCTCCCCTGTCCGCGGAGTCGCCACTCCCGCCTCTTCTCCGGTCTCTGGCGACGCGGGCCCGCGGCTTCCCCCTTTCCTGCCCGACTCCCCGCGGGCCTCGGGGTTGCAGCGGCCAGAAGCACCGAGGAGCGCCAGGAGAACCCGGCCGGCCGCGAGGATTGACGCGCCCGCCACCCCGCCCGGCCCAGGCTTCATGTGAAAGAGGGACGGGCCTGGCCCCGAGGCCCGCGCCCGACTCCTCGCGCGCCCCTCCGGCCCCCGGGGGCCCCGCGGCCGCCCCCGACCGGGGGCCGCGGTGACAGGCCGCGCTGGGGCGGAGGGGCGGGCTCGGCGGGGGCGGCCCCTCCTTGGGCCTGCGGCTCTCTACGTCCCTGCGGAGCTGCCGGTACGTGCGTGTGTGCGTGCGTGCGCGTGTGCGCTTGTGTGTGTGTGTGTTTGTGTGTGTGTGTGTGCGCGCGCGCGCGCGTGTGTGGGGGGCCGCGGGCTGGGCGCCGGGAGGGGGCTGGCGGCGGCCTAAGCGCCGCTCCAGGGGCGGAGATTTCGCTGGGTGATTGCCTAACTGAGGGAGGGCGGACCTTGGGCCCCCTACATCCCGTCCTGAAGCCCAGGTCAGCGCGAAATAGGCTGCTGGGCTGTTAGCTGTCAGACACGTACCCTGCAGAGATTTTAGAAGGAAGGTTGCAGCTGGTCTTGCGATGAAGCAGAAATGGTACATGCAGTGAACGAAAAAGTGCTTGTCTTTGCACTGTCACAGTGTGGTAATCTTTTGATGTAATGTTGTTTCCCCCTTTTCACGGAATATTTAGGTAGCACTTACGGTGCCCTTAGTCTGCGCCCGGCAGTTGTTATGTCTTATTTCTCTTCATCTTCCCAGCCCAGTGAAGTGGGTATATCGCCCCATTTTACAGATGAAAACTTGAGGCCCAGAGAGATTAAGGCATTTGTCCAAGGTCATGAAGCTAGTAATCCAGGAAGGCTTGGTTCGAAGACAGTATTTCTTGCAAAAATAAATACGTTGAGAAAATGAGACTAACTGGGCAGTTTCTTTAATGGGACAAATTCTAAACACATAGACGCAGTTTAGTTTTCCTTAAGTAAGATCTTCGATGTCTTTTGCCAAACCATTTTCTTGGCTTAAAAAAAAAAATTTAAAGGATGGCTTCAGATACCTTTACTTTTTGCGTACTAGTACTGGACAGAAAAAATTACTCTCTTACAAAAAAGAAATACATTTGGTAAAACAGCATAGATCTTGAAAAGTTACAAATTTACTTTTGTAGTTTGACCTTGATGCCCAAAGGGAACTCACAGTTGGGTTATTTGCTTGAGATTTCCTTGTTGCAAAATTTGTTGCTGGATTATGTGGCAATTTAGTGATTTGTTAGTTGTCTTATGCAATGTTTTTTAGTTTGATGTCAAATTTTAATATCGTAGAAAGTTTGATGGTGTGATTCTTTTTTCATTTGTATGGAGTGCTACTAATCAGTGTTTATAAGCTAACTGAAAATTCTCATTTTAGCATGAGTTTTGTATTTTTTTAAACTATGGTGAGAGGAAAAAATACGGAGCCAGAGCTCTGTACTGAAAAAAAGTCGATACATTTCCTTGAGTAATTGAAGCTTTGTGCATAATTGCAAATGTTTAACAAATCTATTGATGCCCAATTATACTAGGCCGTAATTTTCCTAGTATATTATCAAGTTGAAGAAAATTTGTGATCTTGCAATCTCTGTGGAGAAAAGGTGAAATTACAAAGTTAACGTGGATGGTTTACAGATTGATTTGTTGTTTGGTTAAAATATAAACATGTTGAATCTTATTGAATTATGTTGTATCTGGTATCATTATAGAATGGTTATCCATGTGCCTGTTTTGAGAAACTAGCTGTTAAAGACTTATCTTAAATAATTGGATTGCATTAGAGATTGAATCTTTTAAGCAATGTTTTAGGTGGAGCTTTTGTTTCTCATTTACTTTATTGGTACCAAAGGGGTAAACTAATAGGTGCTGTATTAAAATAAAGTCATGTTTGATACTCTGCATTTCTTACAGCGTTGGTTTCAGGTTGATTTTCTCTTTCCCTATAGAATTGGAGCTGTTTCCCCCCACCTCCCACTTTTTATTATCAGACAATTTCGAGTATGCAGAAAATCTGGTAGTAGTAAACCACTTGTATCATGATCCTGTAGATAAAACGTTTGTTGGTATCTTGCCATATTTGCTTTATCTATAAATACATGTACAGACATACCTTAGAGATTGTGGCTTTGGTTCTAGACCACTACAATAAAGCGAAATAAGTGAGTCACATAAATTTTTTAGTTTCACAGTGCATATAAAGTTATGTTTGCAATATATTGTAGTCTATTGTGTGCAATGGCATTATGTCTAAAAATGTATATACCTTAATTTAAAAATTATTTATTGCTAAAAATTGCTAAAGAACATTTGAGCCTTTAGAGAGTTGTAATCTTTTTGCTGGTGGAGGGTCTTGCCTCCATGTTGATGGCTGCTGACGAGTAAGGGTGGTTGATAAGGGTTGGTTGGTGAAGTTTGGGATGGCTGAGGCAATTTCTTAAAATAAGACATTAGTGAAGTTTGCCGCATCGATGGACTCTTCCTTTCATGAAAGATTTCACTTTAGCATGTGATACTATTTGATAACATTTTGCTCACCATAGTACATTTTTCAAAATTGGAGTCAGTTGTTTCAAACCCTTTATCAACTAATTGCTTATCAACTATTATCTAAGTTGCTTATCATTGCTTTATCAACTAAGTTTTTGTAATATTCTGAGTCCTTTGTTGCCACTTCAATAATATTCACGTCATCTTCACTAGGAGTAGATTCCGTCTCAAGAAGCCACTTTCTGTCCAGGTGTAACGGGATCACGCTTATAATCCCAGCAGTTTGGGAGGCTGAAGCAGGAGGATTGCTTGCACCAAGGAATTCAAGAACAGCGTCGGCAACATGGCAAAATCTCATTAAAAAAAAATATAAAGGTTGGCCGGGCGTGGTGATTTGGGAAGCTGAAGCAGGAGGATTGCTGGAGTCGGGGAGGTCAGGGCTGCAGTGAGCTGTGACACTGCACACCAGCCTGTGCAACAGAGCAAGACCCTGTCTCAAAAAAAAAAAAAAAAAAAAAAAAAAAAAAAAAGCCACTTCGTTTCCTCATCCATAAGAAGCAGCTTTTCATCCATTCAAGTTTTAGCTCCACTTCTAATTGTAGTTCTCTTGCTGTTTCTATCACATCTGCAGTTAGTTCCTCCACTGAAGTCTTGAACCCCTCAAAATCATCCATGAGGGCTGGAATCAGCTTCTTCCACATTCCTGTTAATGTTGGTATTTTGACGTCCTCCCATGAATCATCAGTTTTCTTAATGGCATCTAGAATGATGCATCCTTTCCAGAAGGTTTTCAATTTACTTTGCTCAGATCTATCAGAAGAATCTGATCACTGTCTATGGTAGTTACAGCCTTACAAAATGTATTTCTTTTGTTTTTCTTTTTTTAGTTTCACAGTGCATATAGTTATGTTTACAATATACTGTAGTCGTTAAGTGTGCAATGACATTGTAAAAAAGCAATGTATACACCTTAATTAAAAATTATTCGTTGCCAAGAAATGCTGAAAGAACATCTGAGCCTGGCTCAGGCTAGCCTAATTTTTTATTTTTATTTTTAGAGTTAGCATCTCACTGTATTGCTCAGGCTGGTTGCAAAGTCTTGGCCTCAGATGGTCCTCCCACCTGGGCCTCCCAAAATGTTGAGATTACAGGCATGAGCCATTGTGCCTGGCTGTATTTCTTAAATTAATGAGACTTGATGGAAGCATCCAAATTGGAAAAGTCAAAATACCCTATTCCCTGATGACATGATCTCTCTTATTTTTAGAAAAACCTAAAGATGCCACCAAAAACCTCTTAAATTTGACAAATAATCCAGTAAAGTGTCAATACAAAATCAATGTACAAAAATGAGGAGCATTTCCATACACCAATAATGATCCAACTGAAAACCAAATCAAGAAAGCTATCTTCAAAAAAAGAAAAAATCCACCTAGAAATGTATTTAACCAAGGAGGTGACAGATCTCTATAAGAACTACAAAGCCCTGATGTGAGAAATTGTAGATGACACAGACAAATGGAAAAACATCCCATGCTCATTGATTGGAAGAATCGGTTTTGTCAAAATGACCATACAACCTGATATGGGTTGTTTGTCTCCTCCAAATCTCATATTGAAATGCAATCGCCAGTGTTGGAAGTGGGGCCTGGTGGGAGGGGACTGGATCATGGGGGTGGGTCCCTCCTGAATGGCTTAGCACCATCCCCTTGATGATGAGCAAGTTCATGTGAGATCTGGTTGTTTAAAAATGTGTGACATCTCTCCACTCTCTCTCTTGCTCCTGCTCTTGCCAAGTGATGTCCTTGCTCCTGCTTTGCCTTACGTCATGAGGCCTCGCCAGAGGCCAAGCAGGTGCCAGCATCATGCTTCCTGTACAGCCTGCAGAACTGTGAGCCAATTAAACCTCTGTTCTTTGTAAATTACCCAGCCTGAGGTATTTCTTTAGAGCAGTGCAAGAATAGCCTAATACACTACCCAAAGCAATCTACAGATTGAAGGCAATCCCTGTCAAAATACCAATGTCAGTTGGGTGGAGTGGCTCATGCCTGTAATGCCAGCACTTTGGGAGGCAAAGGCAGGTGGATCACCTGAGGTCAGGAGTTCGAGACCAGCCTGGCCAACATGGTGAAACCCTGTCTGTACTAAAAATACAAAAATTAGTGGGATGTGGTGGCAGTAGTCCCAGCTACTTGGGAGGCTGAGGCAGGAGAATCGCTTGAACCCAAGAGATGGAGGCTGCAGTAAGCCAAAGTCGTGCTGCTGCACTTCATCCTGGGCAATGGAGTGAGTCTCTGTCTCAAAAACAAAACAAAACAAAACAAACATTCTTCACAGAACTAGCAAAAACAATTCTAAAATTCATGTGAAACCAAAAAGCCCGAATACCCAAAGCAATCCTAAGCAAAAGGAACAAAGCTGTAGGCACCACATTACCTGACATCAACTTATACTGCAAGCCTGTAATAACCAAAACAGCATGGTACTGATAGAAAAACAGCCACATCCATCGGTGCAACGGAATGGAGAACCTAGAAATAAAGCCACATATTTACAGTTAACTGATCTTTGACAAAGTTGACAAGAACACAGACTGGGGAAAGGATGCCTTCCTTCAATTATGGTGCTGGGAAAATCGATCGCCACATGTAGAATAATGAAACAGAACCCTTTCGTCTCAAAAATCAACTCCAGATGGATTCAGGACTTAAATGTAAGATGTGAAGTTATCAAACTACTGAAAGAAAGCCTAGGGAAAACTTCTGGCCATTGGTCTAGGCAAAAAATTTGTGACTAAAACCTCAAAAGCACAGGCAACAAAAACAAAAATAGACAAACGGGACTTAGTTGAACTAAAAAGCTTCTGCACAGTGAAAGAAAGAACAGAGTAAGTAGACAGCCTGCAGAGTGGGAGAAAATATTTGCAGACTATACATCCAATGGGAACTAACGTCCAGAATTTACAAGGAACTCAGACAATTAAAAAAATAATGGTAAATAATCCCATTAAAACATGAGCAAAGGACATGAATAGACGTTTTTCAAAAGAAATACAAATGGCCAATAGGCACTTGAAAAAATGCTCAACATTATTAATCAGAGAAATGTGACTTAAAAATCACACGGAGATATCATCTTACTCCAATTGGAATGACTACTATTAAAAAGACAAAAAAAAAAAAAAAAAAAACCAAAACAGATGTTGGCAAGGATGCAGAGAAAAAGGAACTATAATACACTGGTGGTGGGAATGTAAATTAGTTTAGCCTCTAGGGAAAACAGTGTGGTGAGTTCTCAAAGAACTGAAGATAAAACTACCATTCCATCCAGCAATCCTAGTACTAGGTATCTGCTCAAAGCCAAAGAAATCATTATATCGAAAAGATACCTGCAGTTCTGTGTTTCTCACAGCACTATTCACAGTAGCAAAGATATGGAATCAACCTAATTGTCTATTGGCAGATGACTGGATAAAGTAAATGTGGTATATATACACAATGGAATACTATTCAGCCATGAAAAAGAATACAGTCATGTCTTTTGTACCAACACAGATGGAACTGGAGGACATTATCTTATGTGAAACAAATCAGACACAGGAAAATAAATACCTCATATTCTCACTTCTAAGTGGGAGCTAAATGATGTGTATGCATGGACATAGAGTGTGGAATGATAGATAATTGGGACTCAGAAAAGTTGTGGGGTGGGAGTGGGTGGATGATGAGAAATTACTTAATGGGTGTAATGTACTTTATTTGGCTGACGGATACCCTAAAAGCCCTAACTTCACCACTACACAATCTATGCATGTAACAAAATTATACTTGCACTCAATAAATGTATACAAATACAAATGGAAATAATTTTTCTTTTTTTCTTTTTTGAGACGAAGTTTCACTCTGTCACCCAGGCTGGAGTGCAATTGCACAATCTCAGCCCATTGCAACCTCCGCCTCCTGGGTTCTCCTCAGCCTCATGAGTAGCTGGAATTACAGGCATGCGCCACCACGCCCAGCTAATTTTGTATTTTTAGTAGAGATGGGGGTTTCACCATGTTGGTCAGGCTGGTCTTGAACTCCTGACCTCAGATGATCTGCCCACCTCGGCCTCCCAAAGTGCTGGGATTACAGGTGTGAGATACTGTACGCAGCCAGATATAATTTTTTAACAGAACAGTGGGTGTGCTGGGGTGGCTGTTGGAATGTCACTGTTCTTAGGACTTTAAGATACATGTTTGTACACAAAGACTTGAAAGTTGAAGTGACTCCTTCATCCATGGACTGCAGTATGAATGTTGTGTTAGAAGGCGTGGAGACAACATTAGTCTTGTACATCATCAGAGCTCTTGGGTGACTAGATGCACTGTCAGTAAGCAAAAGGAATCCTTATTTCTGAGCAGTAGGTCTCAACAGTGGGCTTAAAATATTCATTAAAGCATGCTATAAACAGATATACTGTCAGTCATCCAGGTTTTGTTTGATTGCCACAGTACAGGCAGAGTAGATTTGGCATAGTTTTTAAAGACCCTAAGACTTTCAGATTGGTAAATGAGCACTGAGTTCAGCTTAAAGTCATCAGCTGCATTACCCTTAAGACAATCAGGCCATCTTTTGAAGCTTTGAAGCCAGGCGTTGATTTCTCTCCTCTAGCTGTGAAAGTCCCACATGCCATCTTCTTCCAATAGAAGGCTGTTTCGTTGCCACTGAAAACCTGATGTTGAGTGTAGACACCTTCATCAGCTAGATCTTCTGGATAACTTGCTGCACCTTCCACATTAGCACTTGCTGCTTCACCATGCACTTTTATGTTATGGAGGTGGCTTTCTTTAACTTCCTGAGCTGTCCTCTGCTAGCATCCGACTTTTCTTCTGCAGTTTGCTCACTTCCCTCAGCTTTCATAGAATTGGAGAGAGTTAAGGCCTTGCTCTAGATTGGACTTTGGTATAAGGAAATGTGGTTAGTTTGATCTATCCAGACTAGTAAAACTGTGTGTGTCAGCTAATAAGGCTGTTTTGCTTTCCTGTCATTTGACGTGCCTTCCCTACTAATCTTAATCATTTCTCGCTTTTGATTTAAAGTGGGAGTTGTGTGAGTCTTCCTTTCACTTGAACACTTAGAGGCCACTGTAAGGTTATTAATTGGCCTAATTTCATTTAA
The DNA here is from genome assembly GCF_037993035.2 of Macaca fascicularis. Taxonomy (NCBI): domain Eukaryota; kingdom Metazoa; phylum Chordata; class Mammalia; order Primates; family Cercopithecidae; genus Macaca; species Macaca fascicularis. The sequence goes on from NC_088386.1 coordinate 4,165,279, forward strand.
TAATGATTGTGTTTCAGGAAATACGGAGACCCAAGGAGAGGGAAAGAGAGGGGGATGAGGACTGGATGGTGGAGCAGTCAGAACACACCCAACATTTATTCAGTTCATTGTCTTACATTGACATGATTTGTGGCGCCCCAAAGCAATTACAATAGTAACATCACAAATCACTGATCACAGATCACTGTAGCAGATATAATAACAATGAAAAAGGCTGAAATATTGCAAGACTTACCAAAGTATGGTACAGATACACAAAGTGAGCACAGAGTGCTGTTTGAAAAATGGTACCAATAGACTTGGATGATGCAGGGTGTCACAGACTTTCAATTTGCAAGAAAGCACATTATTATCTGTGAAGCACAATGAAAAGTGAAATAAAACAAGGTATGCTTCTACTGAAAGAAAAAAACTATCAAACTAGAATTCTAGACCCTGGAACTATATATTTAAAAAATAAAGGAGAAATAAACATTTCCAGATATTTAAAAAAATAACTATGAAGCAGAATAAAATGAAGCTCAATAAAATGAGATATATTTGTATATTATTTCCAACTGAACTGTTTGAAACTAAGCTATGGACATTATGACATTTTACCCCTCAATATGTCACATGCCTCCCTTAAAGTTAAGGACATTTTTTTACATAGCCAAAATACCATTATTGTTACTTTTCTTAGGTGTTTAGGTGTGATAATTCTTTAATATACTCTAATATATATCCATATTTACATCTCATTCGTACTGAATTGTAATTTGTGGTTTGTGCACCCATCCCCACCAAATCAGGAGTCCATCAAAGTTTATTCATTGCATTTGTTGTTAAGTCTTTTTGATCTCTTCTAATCTAGAGTAGTCTCACCTCTTACCCCCTTTAAAAATGACAGTTTTTTTAAGAGATCAAGACAGTTGTCTTATAAAGTGACTCATATTCTCGATTTGTCAGATTTTTCCCCCCTTATAGCATTGTTTAGCTTGTTCCTGTATTCTCTCTATACTAGTTGTTAAGTGTAAACTAGGTTTAAAGGGTCAATTAGTTTTAATTTAAACATTTTGGGCAAGAATACCTAATAAGTGATTTAATATATTTTATATGCCTCCCATTAGGAGATGTACACTGTGCAGTCCCATTATTTGTGATACTAAGTTTGATTGCTTGGTTGAGAGGAGTAAGGTGAGGTATCACTGCAGTCAGCAAGTAATCTGTGGCATGATAAATTAGCACTGTATTGCTAGCCTGTTCTCTAGTTGTGGTATCTTTTGCAGATCCTTGTCAGGCTAACTTTTAAATTTCAGTGTTAATAAATGTTTGTTGGTCTATAGATGGAAACAAATCACAGGAACTAAAAAATATCCAGCTAGGTTAATCAGAATCTGATTTTGTGGATTTTAAAGATTTTAACAAAGAATTCAAAGTATCCTTTGTTACGAATTTTATAAGAAACCCGTCTTGAAAAAAATGGGAATAACTCAATGCTGGTCTTCCATACTCTTAAGAAGTGCATTTAAATTTTTCTTAGACAACATGTACTGCACAAGAATAGCCAGAAATACAATATAAAGGAAGGGTCGATCTACTAAAATATGTTTTGAGAAATTGTCTCTTTTCTGATGTAATGGGAGGAGCACTGGATTGAGAATCAGATTATTCTTACCATTATATGAAGTTCAAGAATTATAAATTTTTGAGCTGGGCTGTGTGGTGCATGCCTCAGCTACTCAGGAGGTTGAGGCAGGAGAATCCCTTGAGCCCAGGAGTTGGAGGGCATCCTGGGCAACATAGCAAGACCCTGTATCAAAAATCAGGAAAAAAAGAATGATAAATTTTTAAACTTTACTGCATGTTCTTATTTCATAGTGATTGCTTTAGTAATACAACTTTTGTTGTATGCACTTTAGTAAACATTTATAAGTAGACAATTTCTGTTAATGAGGTATGTTTGTTACATTTAGAAGTGAACCTCATTTTTATGAAGCCAGTTATAAGTAAATCAAATATATTGTAATACAAAATTGAACTTAAAAAATCCTTTCCTCTTATTCTCAAAGTGTTGTGTGAGATGTGTATATATATATATATCTATATCTACACACACTTAACAAATTTGAAATGTTAATTTTGTCTTTGTCTTGGATATTCCTGGGATTTATTTGGAACATTGGTTGACTATATTTCTCTTGGTAGTTAATCACATAGTTGCTTTGTAGTATCTTTTGTATTGCTGCCTTTATTATTACGTAACTCTTAGGTTAAAGAGTTAAGATTAGGTCCTAACTCTTAATTTGTTGTTGTTGTTTATGCCTTGCCTTCCCAACTGATAGGAGGATAGGGATAGCATCTTTAGATTCCCCCTGTCACTAGCATACTGCTTTTCTTACAAGTGCTCAACAGTTATTTGTTTGAGATTCCTAGTACCATAAACTTAAAAAGCACTATGAGGTTTATAAACTTTGGAATTTTTTCCATTTGTGTGGTTAGTGATTTAGTGCAGACTTTAATAGTTAATAATGACAAAAGAATAGTTGAATGTATTTTATCAGTATTCTTTGTATCATTCTCAAATTAGGTCCCTTTATTGTCACTGAGAATGTTCCTAGAGCACTCCGTGCACACTTGCCTCTACCATTGTACTTGCCACACTGCACTATAATAATCGCTGTGTCCTTCAGTAGTAAGTTAGTTCATCAAGAACAGAGGCAGCGTTTTATTGGTTGGTACTCTGGTGCCTAGCACAGTGCAGACAGCAGGGATCTCCTTTTGCAGTGCTGTAATATTACTTAAAAGGTGATGCCTCCCCAAATCGTTGATGATTTACAGAAGTTTTGTTTTGAATTTACTGGTTGAGTTTCCTTTGTTTCTTTTTTTCTCCCACATGATACTGGTTTTACTTTAGTTAAATGTAATTTTCTATGTTCTAGGCACTGATTTCAGTATACTTGTAAGATTTTAATTCATTTAATCCCTACAACAACCCAGTGAATTAGTTACTGTTATTATATCCGTAGTGCAGATGAGGAAACTGAAGCACAGGGACAATAAGCAACTTGCTTAGGTTCCCACATCTTGTCTGTGGTGGAGCTAGGACTTGAACTCAGGCAGCATGGCTCTAGAATATGTGCTGCTAACATGCTGCTTTTCTTGCTTTATCAGGGCAATGAGAAAATTGGATTTGTAATATATCTTTCATCAATCAGTATGAAAACATTCTTTGACATTTATATTATGCTATTTAATTCATTGAGTACCCGCTATGTACCAGAGTGAGGATGGTATTTCCAGAAGGCCTTGAAGAGTCGTCAACAGTTGAACTAAGTTAACAAACCTTATACGTTAACCGACTGTGCTTATAATGTGTATTGAAAAAACTTAAAAGTATAGAAAAGATAAAATAAAGGTAGTGAATAGCTGAGACTATGAGCTTGGGATTTAGACCTGAGTGTGAGTCTCAGTTCCACTCTCTCAGCCTCACTTCTCTGTAAAATTGGGAAATAGTGTCTAATTCATAGGGTTTTAAAATGAGGTTTAAATGAGGTAATATGTTTAGGACAATGCCTAGCATATAATAAGTGTTCCAAATACATTATCAGTTATTGTAAAAATCTCTCATAATCCACATGTATTATGTCTATTTTGGTGTACAAAGAAGCTCTCTTATTTAATGTGATTGGGAGGTAGTATTTATTAAATTTTAAAAAGTTATTAATGTAAGGGGAATAAAAATGATACATCCTACCTTAAATATTTATTTTGTTTTAAGAAAACATAGAGGCCAGGCACCATGGCTCATGCCTGTATTCCCAACCCTTTGGGAGGCCAAGGTGGGTGGGTCACTTGAGCCCAGGAGTTTGAGACCAGCCTAGGCAACATGAGGAAACCCTGTCTCTCCAAACAAACAAACAAACAAACAAAAAATTAGGCAGACATGATAGCAAACACACTGGTAGTTCCAGCTACTCAAAAGGCTGAGGTGGGAGGATTGCTTGAGCCCGGGAGGTCGAGGCTACAGTGAGAAGTGATCATGCCACTGCTTTCCAGTCTGGGTAACAGAGTGAGACCCCATCTCAAAAACAGAAAAACCCAGAAAACAAACAAACAAACAAACAAAACCATATAGATGTAAAGCAGTCTGAGTATATGATCCATCTAGAGACGTGTGATTTTTCCTCCTTTTACAGTTGATTCACCTATACCTGATTTAACAGTTTTTTTGTAATTAGCTGTTGAGTCTTTCTAAAATTCAGCTTCATTTTTAAAGAATCAACTCTTCATATTTACAATTTTACTGATTTATGTAGTATTTAAACTTAATGTTATTTTATCACGAACTATGTGTTATAAACTGTAAATTATGATAACAAATATAACTAATTCTTGGTAAGTTGATGGGAACATAAATGTACTGGTCTGATAAAAAGTAAGCTTAACTAGTGGTGAATGTTCAGTAATTTATTGGAGAGAATGGAGAGTGTTGGTTAATTTGCCAAATTAGTTTGTTAAGGATGTTGGATAAGAGAAAATATTGTTGCCTTGCCTTCTAGTATCTCTGAGTAATTGAGAAAGTATAATACAGATATTTTAAAAAGGATTCAGCACTACATAATAATAATATGTCAGTTTTGTTTCAGCTCTTTCAAGTTTTTAAAATTTGTGCCTTTGGTTTTTCTTTGTATTCTGGTACCTTGAGGATGTGTAGTTTTTTAAGATCTCCATTTTCCATGTTTGTCATCTTCTGTCAGTATCTTTGCATTCTAGTAAAGCTTCTTAGGTTTGACCTCTGTAGCCACATCAGTAGTTCTTTTCTTTATACCCTCCAGTATCTATTAAAAATATTTTTTGTCTCACAGTTTTTATGGTGGTTGTTTGTTTGTTTTGAGACAAGGTCTGTCTCTGTTGTCCAGGCTGGAAGGCAGTGGTGTGTTCTCAGCTCACTGCAGCCTCTGCCAGTTGAATCTGTATTATCTTGGCAGTCCTAGATCTCATCCGTTTCCTTTTTCATGTTGTCTTTGTTTTGCATCTCAGCCTAGTCTCCTGTTTGGCTTTCTCTTCCTGTTTTATAAAGACAAGTCTTCTGGCATTGAAGCTATCATACAATTTTCTACAAATTTCAAACTGTATCTTAGGAAGCAGAGGTAATATTTGATTGTCTACTACGTGCCAGAAAATTTACATTACATTTTTAAACTTCTTAATAATTATGGTATATTACATTTTCCTGATTTTACAGGTAAGACTCAGAGTCACATAGTGAGTGCAGTTGGGATTTTGTGTGGCTCTTCCAGTTACAGCAAAGATTCCTGATATTCCTGCTGCTTCCACATTGCTCATATTCTCATTATATTCATCATTCTCTATGGTAAATATATGCCCTGGAATATATATATTCTCTGTGATGAATGTGTGCACTGGAATCTTCTGGGGATAGAGCCAATGTAGTTTAAAAAAAAAAAAAACCACTCAAATTTAGATGCTATTCTAAATAGCTTTTATAATTGCCTACGTCTTTTATAATTGCTAAGTCAGAGTTCTGGTAAATTTTTGGGTAAACTGGAATTATTTCTTTATTTGTATTACATATGCTTTTCAGTGGGATGACAATAAACTCATCTATTTTAAATACATTTTATGGGAAGTAGGTTCATTTTTCTGATCTCTAGGAAAAGTAATATGGGAGAGTTTAATGTCCATAGTTAAAGGATTTATTTTAATTTCTTGAAATGAATAGAGTGAACATTGGGTATTTTCATACCATATTTCCATGGTATGTTTTGATTTCTTTCTTTCTTTTTTTTTTTTGAGACAGGATCTTGCTGTATCATTCAGGCTGGAGTGCAGTGTCAGGATCACTGCTCACTGCAGCCTCGACCTCCCAGGCTCAAGCAATCCTCGCACCTCAGCTTCCTGAATAGCTGGGACTACAGGCACACGATTATACCTGACTAATTTTTAAAGTTTTGTAGAGGCAGGATCTCTGTATTGCTCAGGCTGGTCTTGAACTCCTGGGCTCATGCAATCCTCCTGTCTGAGACTCCCAAAGTACTGGGATTATAGGCGGAAGCCACCGTGCACAGCATCAGCATGATTTTTAACTAGTTGTAGACTATTATTCTGAGTAGGCTATGAACAAAACCCCCAATATCTCAGTGGCTTAAAACAACAAAAGGTGTTTGTTTTGCTCATATCATGTATTCATTGAGGGTCAGCTGGCAGCTCAGCTCAACATTTTTGTCATGCTTACTTTGGGTCCCACTTTAGGACCTCACGTGGGAGCAGCCACTGTACGGAACTGCCGGGTCCAGCCTGCAGACCCTGGCTGAATGACAGATGCACAAATGCACTCAGACACAGGAATCCCGTGAAAGCGTGGGCTAGGGGACTGGGCGCCCGCAGACACCCAGGAGGGTGCTGTAAAGAGTCAGCAGCTGCGGCCCTGATAAGCCGGCCCTGCAGGCATTTATTCAGTATAGATTTAATGACAAAGGCCTTGAGTCAGCACACTTGTGGGCAGGTCACATGGTCACGCCCCACCCCCTCCCGCCCCAGCAGTCCTGCGCGCGGAGGACTAAAGGCCAGGTTCCAAGGTCTGAGTAAACTTATCCAGATCAGTTTCTTTACATTCCCTTGTTACCTAACCTAAACTTTCAGGCACCAGATAAGAGAATCTGGCTGCCTTCAGCCAAATCTTTTTCCAAAGCTTTTGTAAAACCTTCTGGCCTTCCAAGAAGGTTTTCATCTTTCTATAATTTTTCCCACCACCCTGACCAATCTCCTACATCTCTACCTTTTCTGTTTTTAGCATCAGATTTTGTTGATAGGAGAGTACAGATGTGTGCAGCAGGTTTGTCAGGCATGGTGGTAACTGCTCATATTCCGGCTTTGCATCCTAGAATTAGTAAATCACATAAAACAAACGAGTATAATTAGCAACATTTTTTTTTTTCCAATCAAGGAATGACCTGTAGTGTTACTTGGCGCTTAAGTTCATTGTGTGCTGTTACTAAGGAACCCCACTGGTGGTATGTTAATCTCTCTCAGCCAAGCAGGCCAGTTGTTAGAAGCTGGGAAGGGGGTGTGTTTGTCTACGTAAAAGGGCAGAAGAAAGGTGGATTTAGAAGATGAGCTCAATAGAGTATAGCAGGTACTGGTTGCAGTCAGAATGAGAAAATTAATCCCAGCACTTTGGGAGGCTGAGGTGGGTGGATCACAAGGTCAAGAGTTTGAGACCATCCTGGCTAACATGGTGAAACCCCGTCTCTACTAAAAGTACAAAAATTAGCTGGGTATGGTGGCACACGCCTGTGGTCCCAGCTACTTGGAAGGCTGAGGCAGGAGAATCACTTGAACCTGGGAGGCAGAGGTTGCAGTGAGCTGAGCCCAGATTGCACCACTGCACTCCAGCTTGGTGACAGAGTGAGACTCTGTCTCAAAAAAAAAAAAAAAAAAAAATTAATAAAGCATAGCAAGGAACAGATTATCCGGAGTGAATGGTGTCTGTGTCCAGAGTAGGATTCACTCAGTCTTCTGCCTTGTCTTCTTCAGCATCCTGTCTGGGGCCTGTGTTGTCCGAGGAAGCCTCATTGTCTGGGGCTATGGGTCCTGTAGGGTTGTTTTCTTTATTTCTGGTACCGTGTTGGGTCCTAGCCACGCCATGGTATGGTTTGATGCGTTGTGCTGGAATCCAAAGAGGACCTGAGGGGGTGTGAACACAAGCATATCCCCTCCCTGACGTTAACAATTCATTTGGAACACAGCATACATTACTGTTTATGTCTTTTCATAAAACCGCAGGTTTTATTTCTTGAGAGGTTTTAGCAAAGTGCTTTTAAACAGCTGATTGAAATTTATTTAAGTTTAAAAAATTAAGGGTAAATATGGCTTGTGCTAGTAGTGTTGCAGGGTCCTTACTCATATTCCCCCTTTTCTGTTTTCTGAGCATATTTTTAAGGGTGGATTGGGTACGTTCTACTATGGCCTATCCTTGGGGGTTATATGGCATGCCTGTGGACTGTTGGATGTTCCATGTGTGACAAAATTGTTGAAATGTGAGCTGGCATAAGCCAGACCGTTACCAGTTTTAATTTTTGTGGGCCGTCCCATAAATGCAAAAGTTAAAAGAAGATGTTTCATGACATATCAGGTGGACTCTCCAGGAAGAGCATGAGTGCTAATTAAATGAGAATTGGTATCAATGGATACATGTACATGTCTAAGTTTTCCAAATTCAGGGACGTGTGTAACATCTGTTTATCATAACTGATGAGGTTCTAGTCCTCTAGGGTTAACACCTGTTGAAGGAGGGGATGTGCCTGTGAACTGGCACTATGGGCATTGTAGGATAATTTGTTTAGCTAGTCTCTGGGTAAGTTGAAATTGTTTAGATTGGTGGAAAAATTGATTCAATTGGATGGCTTGGTCAAGCAGTGATGTCATAACCTGTAGGTCTGCTTGATCATTGCCATAAGCCAGCGGGCCAGGCAGTGAGCTGTGGACCCAAATGTGTGTAATAAAAATAAGATGTATACGTTGATCTATCAATTGCTGAAGTTGTAGAAAAAGTGCACACAGGGTGGGCTCCAGAGTGGACTTAATGAGGGCTGTCTCAAGGTTCCACAAAAAACAGTAAGCAGAGTCACTAACAATATCGATGGGCTGAGCGAAAAACGTTTCTAAGGCTAATATTAAAGCTCCAACCTCAGCTCTCTGAGTGCTAGTAAATCCAGAATGAGTGAAGGAATTACGTGGTCTCCTCCAGACAGCCCGTTTCCATGTTTACCAGAGCCATCAGTAAACAGTGTTAAAGCATTAGGTATGGGGGATTGAACTTTTTAGTAGGCAAAACCACAGAAGTAGGAGATAAGAACTGAAGGAGTTTGTCAGCAGGAAGGGTATGCCCTATATGGCCTGTGTAATCAGAGAGTGCTATTTGCAGGTCCATAGATAAGGGCAGTACTGCTTCAAATTGTGTTTTACTTAAAGGAGTCCTGATGATATCAGGGTCATAACCTAGCAACTGATTGCATCATCTGAGGCCTGAATAGATGACTTTACTGACTAACTGGATATAGGGAGAGAGTGTTTTTGTCCTGGTATGTGAGCAAAAAACCCATTCTATAAAGTATAGCTTTGGGCCCATCTGTCCTGTTAACCCTGTAGGGGAGTGTTTAGTGGGAAAAACAAACAGCTGAAGTGAATATCGTGGATCTATGCGATCTAACTGCCTTTGAGAGAGAGCTTGCGCTACTTCTTCAATTTCCCTTTGTGCTATAGGAATTAAATACCTAGGAGAGTCTAGGGCAGCATTGCCTTTTAAGATAGAAAATAAGTTTTGTAACTTATCAGTAGTTATGCCTAAGGTGGGGCAAAGCCAGTTAATATCACCTAGTGATTTCTGATAATCATTTAAGATGTGTAAGTTGGTAGTATCTAATTTAAGCTTTTGAGGTCTTACCGAGAAGTTAATGTGTATCCAAGGTATTTCCAAGAAGACATCTGTGCTTTTTCAGGTGCTATAATTAAACCTCTTAACTGTGTATTCTTTACTACAGAGGTATATAACCTTAAAAGCACTGGCTCTGTTGGGGCTGCTAGTAAAGTATCATCCATAAAATGAGTAATGTTGCAATTAGGAAATTCTTTTCTACTGGGGAGAAATCCTGATTTAGGTGATACTGACACATGGTAGGACTCTTCAGCAGTCTTTGGGGAAGCACTTTCCATTGAAATCAGTGAGCTGGCCTTTCATTATTGATTGCTAGTATTGTAAATGCAAATTTTCCACTGTCCTATTCTGCTAGGGGAATAATATAAAAGCAGTCTTTTAAGTAAGTACCGATTACAGGCCAATCTCGAATAGCCGTGGGGGAGGGGAGCCCCTGCTGAAGGGGCCCCATAGGTTGCAAATTAGCATTTATAGCACATAAGTCATGCAGAAGTCTCCATTTACCAGACCTTTTGGGAGTGAAGAAAATGGGCGAATTCCGAGGGCTGTTTGACGGTTCTATATGGCTGGTTTTTAATTGCTCCTCAAGTAATTCATGGGCTCTTTGTAATTTCTCTCCCTTTAAAAGTCACTGTTCTACATAAATAGGATTTTGAGAGAGCCACTTCAAGGGTAGGGGAGGAATAACTGTGGCCATTATTAGAAAGAGGTCTGCAGAGTGACACCCCCCATTGGGCTAATAGATCCTGTCCCCAAAGATTAACAGGGATGGGCATGAGTAAAGGTTGTATAACTGCCTTTCTTCCCTCTGAATCGCAACAGGTTCGGGGCACGTGCTCTGCTTGGCTGTGTGCGCTTCCCTGATGCCAACAATTTTTTGTTTCTGAGTGACTCAAGGCCAAGTTTCTGGCTAGTTTTGATCACTAATGATTGAAATATCCACCCCTGTGTCCAGTACAGTTCTTATTTCCAATTTTTAAGGTGATCATGGGTTTCTGGTTAGTGATTAATTGATGCTAGTATAAAACGTCCCTATCCCCCTTTCTTTCTGTGGGCATTGGGGACCCAGTATGGTAAAAGCAGTAACAGAGCTGTCTTTGATCCAGGGGGGAAGAATATGCAGACCTTTATATTCCATCGTAACTGATATCTCACCTTGATAATCACTATCAGTTACCCTGGTGAGCACATTAATTCCTTTACTGGATAGGCTGGATTGCCCTAGAACTAATCCCACAGTTCCCAGAGGCAGTGGGCCCCAGATCCCGGTTGCAAACCTTTTAGGGCCTTTTCCTTCTTTTAGCACTAATTCATCGGGGCAGAGTAAGTCCAGTCCCACTCCACCACTGACTGCTCCCAGTGGTGGCTGCTCTGAGAGAGAGGACTGTGGGCTTTCTCTCTGACCGAGGAAAGCCGCCGGCATTGCCCCAGTTTGCAGCGGGGCCTGGGGTCAGCCCCTTAGGAAGTTTCCCTCCTGGTTACTTACGGGTTGTCGTTTTCATCAAATTTGGACCTGCATTGATTCGCCCAGTGTTTCCCCTTTTTACATCAGGGGCATATAGAAAGAGGTTCTTTTCCTGAGTTACCCTGGTCTCTATTATTGGGGCATTCCCTCTTCATATGACCTGGCTCTCCGCATAGAAAACAATTTGGGTTTCCCTCCCTTTTCACTTCAGGAGGCCTTAATGCCATAGCCAATATTTTGGCTTTGTGTGTTTCAGTCCCCACCAGTTGACATGCTCATGTAAGTTCCCTGACTGTGGCTGCCTTTCCTGATTGCCTGCATTGCTTGTTGGCGATCCACATTAGTGTTTTCATAAGCCAGTTGTAACAATAAGTTATCAGAGGCCTGGGCGTGACTGATTTGTCTCTTAATTTGCCTGGGTTAAATGATTGATACAGTCAGTAAATGGCTCCTGAGGCCCTTGTCAAATATTTATAAAAGATCCCTGTTGAACTCTGCTTTTGGGAATTCTGTCCCAAGCCCCAAGAGCACACAAAGACATTTGTGCATAGGCTTGGGGATCAAAAGTTAGTTGTTGTTTGTACATTGACATGGGGATCCCTCCCCTGGAGCAGAGCAGCTATTATGTCTTGCCCGGCCACCTGATTCTGGTTGGCTTGTTGTTCACACAACTCATTGTATTCTGCCCTCCAGAGGAGGTACTGGCTGGGGTCCAAAATTGTTTTAGCTAACACTGACCAGTCCCGTGCGGCCATACGGAAGTTGTCTGCCAAGGCTTCAATCATTCCTTTTGTAAGGAAATGGGCTAGTGGCTCTGTTTTCTTTAATGCTTTTTCTTAGCTTTTTATAAGTGTTAAAAGAAATGGGTTCATGTACCTGATTGCCTTGTCGTTCTTGTATTACCGGGAAGGCTAAGAGCTCCCCTTCTAATGCTGCTTGCTTAAGACAGGGTCCCCTAGCTGTAGCATATCCCTTGTGTTTTTTTCCAGTTTATCGGAGGAGGGGGCTCAGGAAAACCTCCGTTTCCTCTTTGTTATTTTGGCCCGGTGGTAGCGGGGCTGAGGGATAAGGAGACAGTAAAGTAGGTGATGGTTCTTCCTCCCTCCCCTTTTTAGGCTCGTCTGTATATAACGGGGCCAGAGCTGCCCTAACTAAAGCCCATAGTGTTACTGGGACCTGTTGTCCTTGTGCATGATGTTCAGAAATTTCTCCCCACTTGTTCCTAGAACTCTACGGCTATCATACCTTCTTCCAGGAACCATGGGTTATGGGACACAACAGTTTGCATTAGGTCCCTTAATTGAGCCTGTGAAACCCAGGCTCCACTAGCCTTAAGCAGCTGTTTCACTACTTTTATATACTGTTTCTGTTGAGCTGGTAACTGTGGTCCCTTGATGAAACCCTAGCCTGAACAATTCCCTCGAACTTGGAAATTCCGAGCAGGCGACAATGACTTACTGACTGTGTAGTTTTTTCACCTCCCTTTACAAGGGTTCTGTTGTGATCTGTTGCAGCATTCCTCACACAGGGCGCCACCTGCCGGGTCCGACCCGCAGACCCTCGCTGAATGATGGATGAACAAATGCACTCAGACACAGGAATCCAGTGAAAGAGCGGGCTAAGGGACTGGGCCACCCACAGACACTGAGGAGGTGCTATAAAGAGTCAGCGACTGAGGCCCTGACAAGCCGGTGCTGTGGGCATTTATTCAGTGTAGATGTAATGACAAAGGTCTTGTGTCAACACACTTGTGGGGAATTCACATGGTCGGGCTGCCCCCCCACCCCTCCAGTAGTCTGCATGCAGATGATTAAAGGCCAGGTTCCTCAGTCTAAGTAAACTAACTTATCTAGATCGGTTTCTTTACATCCCCTTGTTATCTAACCTAAACTTTCAGGTAAGAGAATCTGGCTGCCTTCAGGCGAATCTTTTTGGAAGGTGCCTTCTAAGAAGGGTTGCATCTTTCTACAATTTTTCCCACCACCCTGACTGATCTCCTATACCGAACGTTACTGGTATTAAATTAGTTCCGAGGGCAAAGAGACCATATCAGACTACACTCTGGCTTTTAAAGCTTTTACCTAGAAACATTCACCACCTCCACCCACCAGCTCTGGCCAAAGGAAGACTCTTGACTGTACTTGGGATATAAACAGGATGGGGAAATTCAATCTTTCCATATGCCCAGAAGGATAAAAACAAGTATTTTTGAACAGCCCTCCCACGGAGACAGTGTTTTTTGTGGAAAAGTTTTTTGTTTTTTGTTTTTTTTTTTTTTGAGACAGTCTTGATCTGTCGCCCAGGCTGGAGTGCAGTGGCACGATCTTGGCTCACTGCAAGCACCGCCTCCCGGGTTCTCGCCATTCTCCTGCCTCAGCCTCCCGAGTAGCTGGGACTACAGGCGCCCACCACCACGCCCGGCTAATTTTTTGTATTTTTTTAGTAAAGACGGGGTTTCACCATGTTAGCCAGGATGGTCTCGATCTCCTGACCTCGTGATTCGCCCGCCTCGGCCTCCCAGAGTGCTGGGATTACAGGCGTGAGCCACCGCGCCTGGCTGAAAAAGTTTTTGAAAATTTATTTTGAAAATCATTAAGTGGAAGCCAGTGGGAAAAATGTGAGTCAGTACTATCTCTTGTTAGTTTTTCGGAAGAGATCTCCAATCTAAGATGAAGTCAGTTTTTACTTGTTTCTTTGCTATTTTGTAATAATACAGTCAGTCCTCTGTATCTGCAAGTGCTGCATGTGTGGATTCAACCAACCACAGATAGAAAATATTTGAGAATGGCTGGGTGTGGTGGCTCACACCTGTAGTCCCAGCACTTTGGGAGGCCAAGGTGGGTGGATCACAAGGTCAGGAGTTCAAGACCAGCCTGGCCAAGATGGTGAAACCCCGTCTCTACTAAAAATACAAAAAAATCAGCTGAGTGTGGTGGTGTGTGCCTGTAATCCCAGTTGCTCGGGAGGCTGAGGCAGGAGAATCGCATGAACCAGGGAGTTGGAGGTTGCAGTGAGCCGAGATCCCACCACTGCACTCCAACCTGGGTGACAGAGCGAGACTCTGTCCCCAAAAAATAAAAAAAAAAAATAAATAAAATATTTGAGAATAATAATACTAGTCATAATTCAACAAACCAGGTGCAGTGGCAAACGCCTGTAGTGCCAGCTACTTTGGAGGCTGCGGTGGGAGGTTTGTTTAAGCCCAGGAGGTCGAGGCCAACCTGGGCAACATCGCAAGACCCCGTCTCAAAAATTAAAAAAAAAAAAAAAAAATTTAAAAAATACCTTATAACAACTATTTACGTAGCAGTTATATTGTATTAGGTATTAAAAATAATCTAGAGATGATTTAAAGTATATGAGAGGATGTGCATAGTTTATATGTAAATACTTTGCCTTTTTATTTATATTTATTTATTCATTTATTTTTCTTTTTGAGATGGAGTCTCACTCTGTCGCCAGGCTGGAGTGTAGTGGTGCGATCTGGGCTCGCTGCAACCTCTGCCTCCTTGGTTCAAGTGATTCTCCTGCCTCAGCCTCCTGAGTATCTGGGGCTTACAGGCGCCCACCACTATGTCCAGCTAATTTTTTGTATTTTTACTAGAGACGGGGTTTCACCATGTTGGCCAGGATGCTCTCAAACTCCAGACCTCGTGATCCACCCGCTTCAGCCTCCCAAAGTGCTGGGATTACAGACGTGAGCCACCACGCCCGGCTGCCTTTTTATTTTTATTTTTTTGAGACAGGGTCTTGTTCTGTCACCCAGGCTGGAGTGCAGTGGTGTGATCTTGGCTCACTGCAGCCTCTGCCTCCTGGGTTCAAGTGATTCTTGTGCCTCAGCCTCCCAAGTACCTGGGACTACAGGTACACACTATCACACCAGGTTAATTTTCCTATTTGTAGTAGAGACAGGGCTTCACCATGTTGGCCAGGCTGGCCTCAAACTCCTGACCTCAAGGGATCCACTGGCCTTGGCCTCCCAAAGTGCTGGGATTACAGGCGTGAACCATCATGCCTGGCCAGTACTTGCCATTTTATATGAGGGACTTGAGCATTTGCAGATTTTGATATCTGTGGGGTCCTGGGACAAGTCCCCTGTGGATACTGAGGGATGACTGTAGTTGGATGCTCCTAAGTCATATTTTATTTTAGATTTGTGACTTAGACGTGTTTAGACGTGTTTCATTATCATTATTTGAGAGTTTCTAATCACTGTAAGTTTGACTGGCTTTGTTACATTTTAATGGTATCATGGAAGTTTTGTATTGTTTTGGGACAGAGTCTCACTCTGTCACCCAGCTGGAGTGCAGTGGTGTGATCTTGGCTCACCACAACCTCTGCCTCCTGTGTTCAAGCCATTCTCGTGCCTCAACCTCCCAAGTAGCTGGGATTACAGGCATGTGCCACCACGCCTGGCTAATTTTTGCATTTTTAGTGGAGATGGGGTTTCACCGTGTTGGCCAGGCTGGTCTCAAACTCCTGACCTCAGGTAATATGCCTGCTTCAGCCTCCCAGAGTGCTGGGATTATGGGTGTGAGCCCCAGTACTCCGCCTGGAGTTTTAATCCAAAGTATTTTGTTTTTCTTTTTTAATGTGATAAGGAAATGAGACCGAATGTTTCCTGATTCAGTTTAAGGAGAGATAGATCAATATTATGTTTCATATGATGGTTTTAATGTATATTCTGATTAGTTTAGGCATTTTAAAGTAACCTGTTAACTCCTTTGTAAAGTTAGTAATATCTTAAAAGTGATGCTACCCTCGGATTTGTTGCCTCTTAAGGACCTGTCTAGCCTGTGATTCTGTGAGGTTCACAACTTACCAGAAAATGGTAAAGAGGCAGAAGAGACTTAAACGTTTTCTTGCTTAGAAGGTTGTTAACATGGCAGTCTGGAGAACATTTGTTACAGGACAGCATTTGGAAGGAAGTTAATTAAGTAGCTCTGTTCAATGTGATTAGTTGATCCGAATGAGATCTCTTACTTAAAGGTATTTTATAGCCAGATGGTTTGCACTGACCTGTGCTTGATTTATAGTAGGCTCTCAGTAAATACTTGTTGAAAGAGTGAATAAGATAGAAATCAGAATCACCTGTGGGACAGTTTCGTCATGAACTCCAGAACAGTAAGCATTGAGCCCTAGAAAATAACAGAGAACAGAATTACTCTCATGTTACGAATGGAGAACCAAGACTAAGAAAATACATTTTTGGAAATACTTTAGCTACAAAGGTAGGGAGTGGGGTGAAGATCTTTTTGGAGAAGAAAAAGAAGTATTGGAAAAATTGTACGTACGGTCTTCCTTTATGCCCAGTAGCAACTGAAAAATAATTCAAGGAGACATTTGGATAAGCCCAAAATGATTACATAAAAAAGTGCAGCTTCCTTACTTCCAATGGGGGGAAAACACATTTGGGACGAACTATATTTTTCATCAGCAAATGTTTTTCTTCTCAGAATTTTTTATTTCTTTTTCCTCCTTTCTCCATCTTCACATCTCTAACTAAGGCATACACATATCCTGAGTATTCTTTTTGTTTTGTTTTGTTGGTTTTTTTTTCAGAGATGGGGTCTTTTTATGTTGCCCAGGCTGGACTCAAACTCCAGGGCTCAAGGGATCCTCCCACCTCAGCCTCCTGAGTAGCTGGGGCTGCAGGCATACACGACCACACCTGGCTAACCCTGGAGTGTTTTTAGCTAATCTTGTTCTTAGTTAAAAATTGGTATTGACGTTTGTTAATCTGATACCCACTCTAGTATTCTCTCCATTAAATCGCGCTCTTTCCAAATGTGAGGATCAAGTAGTGAGATACAGCTTTTTTGGAATGAGGGTTACTTGTTCCTTGGAAGCAAAGAAGAAGAGTGCAGAACTGATAAAAATAAGGTTTGTTTGGAAGCAATCAAATTGGAGACCAAGTGATGTAGATTTTGTTATGTATGCAGGAAGATCTCAGAGGGAAAGTTGCAGAGATTTCTTGGTCAGTAGATTGGGAGGAAGCTTGATTACTTGCATCATTTAAGGACTCAATCAAGAAAGCAGAGCTACTATGATATTATGGAATAAGGGATTTAGGAAAGGAATAGGACTTCATACAGCTGTGGGAGAAACTCCAGAAGTCAGAGTCTGTAGGGAAGGTCAGAGAATAGCTACTATTCAGCCTCTCTCAAGCAGTTGTGCAGTGGTCAACTCAGCGTTTACAGGTGACTCTGAGAAGCCAGGTATGCCCCGCTGCTGGAGTGGGACCACACAGTGGAGCTGGTGAAAAATCTGTGGAGAGTTGTCACCTCTGCATAGCTGCCTCTTTTGTGGTCCTCAGTCAAGCTTCTGGTGGTGAACCTGGGGGTTGCTGTTTGGTCAGCAGGGTTGGCACTCAAGAAGAGGAGCTGTATACAGAGCAGAGGATAGCTGAGACATGGCACAGTCAGCTGGCAACTGCAGCTCTAACCATACTCTTCAGAAAGTCTTTTGCTGTTTGGGCCACCTACCCTATGGAAAGAGGATTCTGGGAAACGTAGTTGGACGTAACCAGGTTGACACAGTATAAACTGTCACAGCAGTTAAGGATGAAAAAACCACAGGGGGGATGTTAAAGTTGTGAAAGTCCACAGTGATGTTTTATAGATCAAGGCTCATAGAAATGCGAGAGAGCAAGTTGCTTAAGCTCCCTAAGCCCGCTTCCTCCTCTGTGAAACAGGGAAATCATAGCTACCTTATGGGATTGTTGTAAGGATTAAATGAAATGTTTGTAAAACACTTAAAGTGTCTGCTCAGTGCAAGTCATTATAAATAGTAGCTTTTTTTTTTTTTTTTTTTTGAGGTGGAGTCTCACTCTGTCATCCAGGCTGGAGTGCAATGGCACGATCTCGGCTCACTGCAACCTCTGCCTCCTGGGCTCAAGCCTCAGCCTCCCAAGTAGCAGCGATTACAGACACGTGCCACCAAGCCTGGCTAATTTTTTTTATATTTTTAGTAGAGACAGGGTTTCGCCATGTTGGCCAGGCTGGTCTCAAACTCCTGACGTCAGGTGATCCACCCGCCTTGGCCTCCCAAAGTGCTGGGATTACAGGCCTGAGCCACTGTGCCTGGTCAATAGTAGCTTTTATTAGTAGTCATTGCAGTGGTAATGAGAAGAGATTGAGAAATATGAAGGGTATATTTTTAAAGATGAGGGAAAGATGGAGGGAAAAGAGAAGAGGAGAGCAGAATAAAGTAGAAGACATAGTTCCTGTATTTGAGGTTATTGTAGTCTAGTGGCAGAGAGCACATGTAAAAGTATGGAATAGTTAGGAAACTCTTCTGTGAGGTAATATCCTTTCAGAAAGGTGACTGTGTGATGAGTGGAGAGATGGCAAGTGCTGTCATTCCAGTGTAGCCAGGTGGTAATGTATATGAAATGCCTAGCACATCGACAGACGGTCCACGGATGATAATTCTTTTCCATTGTCATTTATACATGGAAAGATGACCAGGTGAAGAGGACAGGGAGGGCTTAAGCTGGGCCCTTAAAAGATGGTTTGGACAAGTAGAAAAGAAGGAAGCATTTCAGACAGCCCAGAGACAAAAAGTAGCTATCAATAAGGCCCATGGAACACTTCCTAGTATAGCTCAGAACCTATTGACTCCTACTCTTTGCTTTTTTTGATTGTCTATTTGCTGCTTTTGGTTATCCGAATGGTTTCCTGGGTAAATTGTTTTGAGATGCAAATTAGTAGTAAGATTTACTAAAGAGGAGGGGGAGATAGGTATTCAAGGGATGAGCAGAAATCGAGGACCAGGAAGGGGGTCTATTAATAGCAAGTCGTTTGAGAAAAGCAGGTAGGTTAGATTGACTGAAACATATGTGTGCTATGTTATGTTATGGTTGTAAGGATAGTCAAATTTGCGATTTATTTAAGATGTTTGGTAATAGGCTAGCTATGTGCAAAGTACTGTTAGGTGCTGTGGGAGATAGAAAGATACCTAAATAATGTTTCCGACTGGGCTCGGTGGCTCATGCATATAATCCCAGTACCTTGGAGACTGAGGCAGGAGGATCACTTGAGGCCAGGGGCTCAAGACCAGCCTGGGAAACAGCCAGACCCCATCTCTACTAAAAATTGAAAAATTAGCCAGGCATGGTGGCATGTGCCTGTGGTCCTAGCTACTCAGGAGGCTGAGGTAGGAGGATTGCTTGAGCCAGGTTAGGTGACAGAGTGAGACTCTGTCTCTAAAATAAGTAAGTAAATACATTTTTAAAAGGTAATGTTTCCTGTCCTTAAGGATCATCCTGTATAAGGAGACAGCCAGCTACACAAGTAATGTTTTTACAAAGCATAGAATGAAGGGGATTACAGGAATTGATTTGAAGAGAATTGGCTAGTCTTGGGTTTTTGTGTTGGAGTTTGAGGTTCGGGCAACATGTGCTGACTTCAGAATTCTGACTGAGGAGTACTATGTTTGATATCATTGGGGAATTTTGCAATAGAAAGTGTTAAACTCCCATCAGCAAAATATGAATATTTTGTTCAATATGAACTGATTTTGACTGAAGCCTTGGTCATGGTTTTATTATATTAATACAATATTAAGGTGCAAATTCTGCTTGCTTTGGAAGGGTTTCTAATTTTTAGAGGATGTTATTAGCATTTTGTCATTTTTAGAATCAAGATTGGTGAGGAGAGCATATTGGCACACAGTAAGCATGTGTTAAATGTTGATTGAAAAAAATAAACAAACAATGAGAGGCAGTGTAATACAGTTGTCCCTTGGTATCTGTGGGGGATTGGTTCCAGAACCTCGACTCCCACAGATACCAGAATCCCCAGATGCTCAACATCTCTCATATAAAATGGAGTAGTATTTGAATTCAGTCTACACACATCCTTCTGTATATTTTAAATTGTCTCTTGATTACTTGTAATACGTAACACAGTGTAAGTGCTGTGTAAATGATTGTTACACTGCACTTTTTGTTTTTTTATTGTTGCATTATTTTAAATTAAATTTGTTTTCGATCTCCAGTTGGTTGAATCCACACATGCGGAATGTACAGATACGAAGGGCCAACTATAGTGTGTAGAAGTGGATTCTGCCCAGAATTGGGCTTAACTCGTGAACTTAATGAATGTTAGCTGTTTTTTAAATGTTCACCCTGCTCTGGTATTGTTCTAATTGCTTTACAAATAATATTCAATGTTTGTAACAATCAGATAAAGTAGATACAGTTGTCTCAGTTTTTACAGCGGAAATGTGGTACTGAGAGCCTTATTGCTAATTACCGTCCATAAACAGTTGAGTGATGTTTTGGTAAACCAATTATGGGTTGTTGCTTTTTTTCTAGTGCCTGATAACAGTATCAGGGACAACAGTTAGGGTACAGATTTGAGAATTTTTTTTAAGTCTGAATTTGTTCTAAGAGCTACCTTCTTTCCTCTTTAAAATAATCTAATATAGAAAACATTAAGATGTGTGAACATTTGTAAGCATTTAAAACAAATTCCCCTGCATTCTCAGTATTGGGAACTAAGTGGGGTGGCGGAGACCCCTAAGTGTGTATCAACTCAATTTTGTTTAACAAACATTTGCATAATTACTACTATATGCCGGCCTCTTTCTAAGCACTTTACATTAACTTAAACGTTTAACTTCCATAGCAATCTTGAGATGCTATTATGCCATAAATCTCCGTATTACAAGTAAGGAAATCAAGGCAAAGAAAGATTAAGTCATTTGCCTGAGGTCACACACCTGGTAAGTGGCAAATGCTGATTTCAGTCCCAAGCAGTTTGGTTCCAACGTCTGAGCTCTCCTTGCTGTCTTTATTTTTGTAGGTAACGTGACCCACTGAGAGAGAAAGTATGGATGAGTAAGAAGGGATCTGTTAAAAATTACAAATATGTTGTCTGTGTAATACCTTAAAAAGGAGAAAAATCAGTCTGCTGCTTAGAGTTGAATATTGCCTTTAACACCGACTGTTTGGAGGAAGAGAAGAAAGCTGACATCTGTTAAATAAGATGTCAGGTGTTTGTGTTAGGTGTTAGATATTATCTTATTCAGCACTTAAAGCAAACCTGTCAGATAGTCTCTTCTATCTTCATTTCACAAACAAGGACATGGGTTTGTAATAGCTGAGAGTCACCTGTAACTACCACTCAGTTTTGAACCCAGGTCCCTGTGTGACTCTAAAACATTCTGCAACAATACTTTGTGTCCTAAGGAAATATTAAAAACTCAAATTTATTTGCCAGATAAACTACACAGTCTTTTGAAATATGCAAGAAATGATAAAACATTTTATCAACTAAAAAACCTTTTAAAACTTGATAAGAGAAAGGAAGCAAATACATCCCAAATGTGATAATTACTAGGACCACAGGGACCACTAGATGAAAATTAGATTTTTCTCTGCCTTTCTGAGGATGTGCAGGCCTGTTTACAAATGACTGCCACTTTATGTGGAGTGTGATCATTCAACCAATTTGAGATTACATATGTGGTATGGCTATTAAGTTATTAAAACTTAACCAAATTTATTGCATCTATGGAAGTATTATTTCCTTTATTCATTCTAGGAGGCTCTATATTGTGGCTCTTATATTACTTTAAAATGTTGGGAGAACACTTTTAAAATTCCCTTTAAATTTGATTTTTGGGTTTTTTTTGAGACGGAGTCTCGCTCTGTCTGTCGCCCAGGCTGGAGTGCAGTGGTGCAATCTCCACGCACTGTAACCTCTGCCTCCCGGGTTCAAGAGATTCTCCTGCCTCAGCCTCCTGAGTAGCTGGGACTACAGGTGCCTGCCACCTTGCCCAGCTAATTTTTTGTATTTTTAGTAGAGATGGGGTTTTACCATGTTAGCCAGGATGGTCTCGATCTCCTGACCTTGTGATCCGCCCACCTTGGCCTCCCAGAGTGCTGGGATTACAGGCTTGAGCCACTGCGCCCGGCCTAGATTTGAATTTTATAAGGTTTTGAGTAAATAATAAGGTACAAAGTTCAAAATGTTTGAAAAGATACACAGTGAAAGGTCTCAGAACCCTCTCCTCTCTTCCTTTTACCTGCAGCCACCCAGTGTTTCTCAGAGGTGACCAGTGTTATGTGGGAAATACTTCTTTGAAATTATCTTCAGAACTTTTGAATACTTGCAATTAGGATATATGTAACCAATGATGACAGATTTGACTTCATTTTTTTAAAAGTCAGTTCATTTACAGTCTGGAAAATAAAGGAATCACCAGTTTAAGTAATACTGTTTTTAAAAATCAAAAGCAAAGATGTCTGCAGGGTAATGAGATTTGTGGTATGATTCATAAATTGGCCTAAAATCAATGATCAGAGTTGCAGAGGTAGTAGCGTTAAAGAATCATTTTAAAAAATAACTTGATTGAGATAATGAACATACAATAAACTGCACATCTGAAGTATATAATTATAGTAAATTTTGACATGTGTATATAACTGTCAAACTGTCACCTCTAGTTTTGGTAGTTAAGATAGTGAACATATTCGTCATCTCTGAAAGTTTGTTCAGTCTGTTTTGTAATTAATCACTATGTTGCCTCTATCCATTGTTCCTAGATAACCAATGATCTATTGTTTTTTTTTTTTTTACATCAGTGGTCTGCTTTCTGTCACCATAAATTAGTTTGTCTTTTCTAGAATTGTATATAAATGGGGTCATGCAGTGTATATGTGTACTGTTTTTGAAGTGGGGAAGAGTCTGGCTTCTTTCAGCATAATTATTTTTGAGATTCATCCATATTATTGCGTGTATCAATAGTTTATTTCTGTTTATTACTGAATATTATTTATTCCACTGTATGGCTGTACCACAATTTCTTTAACCATTTACCTGGTGATGGACATTTGGCTTTCCACTTTTGTGCTATTACAAATAAATCTGCTAAGAATATTTGTGTACTAGTATATTCATGTGGACGTACGCTTTCATTTTTCTTGAGTAAATACCTAGGCATTAAATGGGTGAGTCATATGGTAGGTGTATCAGTCCATTTTCACACTGCTGTAAAGAAATACCTGCGACTGGATAATTTGTAAAGAAAAGAGGTTTAATTGGCTCACAGTTTCTGCAGGCTTTATAGGAAGCATGATTTTGGCATCTGCTCAGCTTCTGAGGAGGCCTCAGGAAACCAAAATCATGGTGGAAGGTGAAGGGGGAGCCAGCACGTCACATGGCCAGAGCGGGAGGAAGAGAGAGACGAGGTGGTGCCCCTTACTTACCCAGATCTCAAGAACACTCTCAGGAGAACAGCACTAGAAGGGATGGTGCTAAACCATTAGAAACCACCTCTCACCAGGCTGCAGCATATTGGGGCTTACATTTCAACATGAGATTTCGGTGGAGACACAGATTTAAACCATGTCAGTAGGTGTATGTTTACCTTTGTAAAAAAATTGCCAAACATTTCTAAAGTGATTGTACCACTTGACACTCACCAAGCAGTGTATGATGTTTTAGTTGTACAACATCCTTGCCAACACTTCAGATGACCAGTCTTTTCAAGTCTAGTTTTGTTTCTTTCTCTTTTTGAAAGTGAAAAGAAGGGAAGTTTATTTTTTTGAGCAGTTTTAGGTTTATAGAAAAATTGAGTGGAAAGTAGGGAGTTCCCATATATACTGTCATCCTTGTAACTCCCCTCCTAGTTTCCCCTGTTATTAACATCTTGCATGAGTGTCATACATTTGTTAATTGGTGATGAGCCAATAATGAGGCATTATTGTAAACTAAAGTCCATAGCTTACATTATAATTAACTCTGTTGTACCTTCTGTGGGTTTTGACAGATGAAGTATAATGATGTATATCTGCTATTACAGTATCATACAAAAGGATTTCACTGCCCTAAAAAATCCTCTGTGGTCCACCTGTTCATCCCTGCTCCCCTCCTCCTGAATGCCTGGCAGCCACTGATCTTTTTACTGTCTCCATAGTTTTGCCTTTTCTGAAGTGTTATATAGTTGGAATCAATGGTACGTAGACTTTGTTTTTTTTCTTTTTTTTTTTTTTTAAAGACAGGCTGGAGTGCAGTGGTGGAATCTTGGCTCACTGCAACCTCTGCTTCCCAGGTTCAGGTGATTCTCCTGCCTCAGCCACCCAAGTAGCTGGAACTACAAGCATGCACCACCATGCCCAACTAATTTTTGTATTTTTAGTAAAGACAGGTTTTGCCGTATTGGCCAGGCTGGTGATCTGCCTGCCTTGGCCTCCCAAAATGCTGGGATTACAGGTGTAAGCTACTGTGCCCAGCCTCAGATTGGATTCTTTCACTTAGTAATAAGCATTAAAGATTCCTTTATGTCTTTTCTGTGACTTGATAGTTCTTAATATTCTGTCATATGGATATACCACACTTTATCTGCTCACTTTCTTAAGGACATCTTGTTTCCAAGTTTTGGCAATTATGAATAAAGGTGCTAATAAAACTCATGCACAGGTTTTTGTGTACATACAAGTTTTTTACTCATTTTGGTAAATATCAAGCATGATTACTAGTTCATATGGTAAGAGTACGTTTAGTTTTGTAAGAAACTGCCAAACTGTTTTCCAAAGTGGTTGTACCATTTGACATTCTCAACAGTAGTGCCTGAGCATTTTAGTTGCACGGTATCCCTGCCAACACTTTGGATGGCTAGTCTTTTGTAATCTTGTGGTTTTGATTTGCATTTTCATGATGACTTATGATATTGAGCATCTTATCTTACTGAGCATGGCTTAATTTGCCATCCTTATGTCTTTTTGGTGAAGTGTGTGTCCTACTGTTATGTTTGTTTGTTTGTCTTTTTTTGTTGGGTTGTAAGAGTACTTTACACATTCTAGATACAAATATTTTGTCAGGTGTGTGTTTAGTACATATTTTCTCCTAGTCTGTGGCTTGTGTTTTTATTTTTTTAATGGTATTTTTTGAAGGGTAAACATTCTTAATTTTTGAAGTTCAATGCATTTTATTCTTTTAAGATAAGTACTGTACTTTTTGCTCTTCGAAAGACACCATTAAGGCCGGGCGCGGTGGCTCAAGCCTGTAATCCCAGCACTTTGGGAGGCCGAGACGGGCGGATCACGAGGTCAGGAGATCGAGAGACCATCCCGGCTAACACGGTGAAACCCCGTCTCTACTAAAAAAAAAATACAAAAAAACTAGCCGGGCGAGGTGGCGGGCGCCTGTAGTCCCAGCTACTTGGGAGGCTGAGGCAGGAGAATGGCGTAAACCTGGGAGGCGGAGCTTGCAGTGAGCTGAGATCCGGCCACTGCACTCCAGCCTGGGTGACAGAGCAAGACTCCGTCTCAAAAAAAAAAAAAAAAAAAAAAAGAAAGACACCATTAAAAAATGCAAAGAAATCTTTGCCAAAGTCAAGGTCATCATATTTTTTTCTACAAGTTTTATAGTTTTAGCCCTTATATGTAGGTTCATGATCTATTCTGAGTTAGTTTTTGTATGTGATGAGGTAAGAGCTGAGTTATTGAGCTGTTGTACCACAATGTATAGAAAAGATCCTTTCCGGCCGGGCGCGGTGGCTCACGCCTGTAATCCCAGCACTTTGGGAGGCCGAGACGGGCGGATCACGAGGTCAGGAGATCGAGACCATCCTGGCTAACACGGTGAAACCCCGTCTCTACTAAAAAGAAGTACATAAAACTAGCCGGGCGAGGTGGCGGGCGCCTGTAGTCCCAGCTACTCGGGAGGCTGAGGCGGGAGAATGGCGTAAACCCGGGAGGCGGAGCTTGCAGTGAGCGGAGATCCGGCCACTGCACTCCAGTCTGGGCGACAGAGCGAGACTCCGTCTCAAAAAAAAAAAAAAAAAAAGAAAAGAAAAGATCCTTTCCCCATTGAATAGCCTTAGTCCTTTAAAAAAATTAACTGGCCATGTATATATGGGTCTGTTTCTAGATAATCTGTTTCATTAACCATTTATCTACCTGTATGCCAATAACACACTGTCTTGATTATTATAGCTTTATAACAAGTCTTGAAGTTACATAATTTAAGTTATCTTTCTTCTTTTTCAAACTTGTTTTAGAATTTCTAGGTCCTTCACATTTCTTATTCTGTCCTGTTCTATTCTTCTATATTCAAGAGGGTCTCCCTCCCTCACCCACCCTGGAGTGCAGTGGCGCGATCTTTGCTCACTGCAGCCTCGAACTCCTGGGCTCAGGGATCCTCCTGCTTCAGCTTCCTGAGTAGTTGGGACTACAGGAACATGCCACTATGTTGTCATGTACAAAATATTGATTTCAATATCAGTATATTTTTTAATTTTAATTTTTTTGTCGATAGGGGTTCTTGCTATGTTGCCCAGACTGTCAATGTAAATTTTACAATCAGCTTTTCAGTTTTCACAGTATTGCCTGCCAGGATTATTTGAGATTTCATTGAATCTGTTTATCAATATGGAGTGAATTACCATTGTAACAACACTGAGTCTTCTGATCCATGAACATGGCATTTTGTTCAATTTATAGGTCTTTGATTTCTCTTAGCATTCTTTTCTAGTCTTTTAGTTAAAGATCTTGCCGTTCTTTTGTCAGACTTCTTTTGAAAAATGTCTGTTCATGTCCTTTGCCCATGTTTTAATGGGATTATTATTTGTGTGTGTGTGAAGTTTTCTGAATTCCTTGTGGATTCTGGATATTAGTCCCCATTGGATGTGTAGTTTGCAAATATTTTTCCCCACTCTGTACATTGTCTATTTACTATGTCGATTATTTCTTTTTTTTTTTTTTTTTTTTTTTTGAGACGGAGTCTGGCTCTGCCGCCCAGGCTGGAGTGCAGTGGCCGGATCTCAGCTCACTGCAAGCTCCGCCTCCCGGGTTTACGCCATTCTCCTGCCTCAGCCTCCCGAGTAGCTGGGACTACAGGCGCCCGCCACCTCGCCCGGCTAGTTTTTTGTATTTTTTAGTAGAGACGGGGTTTCACCGTGTTAGCCAGGATGGTCTCGATCTCCTGACCTCGTGATCCGCCCGTCTCGGCCTCCCAAAGTGCTGGGATTACAGGCTTGAGCCACTGCGCCCGGCCTATGTCGATTATTTCTTTTGTGTAGAAGCTTTTTAGTTCAACTGAGTCCCATTCGTCTATTTTTGTTTTTGTTGCCTGTGCTTTTGAGGTTTTAGTCACAAATTATTTGCCTAGACCAATGTCCAAAAGAATTTTCCCTAGGTTTTCTTTTAGTAATTTGATAATTTCACATCTTACATTTAGGTTCTTTTTTTTTTTCCCCCCCCCCGAGATGGAGTCTCGCTCTGTCGCCCAGGCTGGAGTGCGGTGGCGCGATCTCAGCTTACTGCAAGCTCCGCTGCCTCCCGTGTTCACGCCATTCTCCTGCCTCAGGCTCCTGAGAAACTGGGACTACAGGCGCCCGCCAGCATGCCCGGCAAATTTTTTTTGTATTTTTAGTAGAGACGGGGGTTTCACCGTGTTCACCAGGATGGTCTCGATCTCCTGACCTCATGATCCACCCGCCTCGGCCTCCCAGAGTGCTGGGATTACAGGCGTGAGCCACCGTGCCCGGCCACATTTAGGTTCTTAATCCATCTGGAGTTAAGTTTTGTATACGGTGAGACATAATGACTCAGTTTCATTCTTCTGCATGTGATAGTCCAATTTTCCCAACACCATGATTGAAAAATGACACGCCTGTAATCCCAACACTTTGAGAGGCCAAAGTGGGAGGATCACCTGAGGCCAAGAGTTTGCAACCAGCCTGAGCAACAGTGATATGCTGTCTTTAAAACTAAAAATAAAAAGTTAGACTAATAAAAAATTAGCCTCAGCCAGGCTCACATGTTCTGTAGCATTTTTTTTTAGCAATAAATAATTTTAAAATTAAGGTTTATACATTTTTTAGACATAATGCCATTGCACACTTAATAGACTACAGTATATTGTAAACATAACTTTATATGCACTGCGAAACTAAAAAAAGAAAAAGAAATGCATTTTGTAAGGCTATAGCCGCCCTAGACAGTGATCAGATTCTTCTGATCTATCGGGAAAAAGTAAACTGAAAACCTATCAGGAGAACCCGATCCCAATGGTTCTGTGGGTTCTTTCTATTTGCTAAGTGTCTCGGCTGGTTTGAGAAATAAAGGGAAAGAGCACAAGACAGAGAAATTTAAAGCTGGGTGTCGGGGGAGACATCACATGTCGGCAGGATCCGTGATGTTCCTCGAGCCGTAAAACCAGCAAGTTTTTATTAGCGATTTTCAAAAGGGTGTTGATCACAGAGATCACATACTTCACAAATCAATAAAATATCACAAACCAAATAAATGGAGGCAGGGTGAGATCACAGGACCACTGGATGAGGCGAAATTAAAATTGCTAATGAAGTTTCGGGCATGCATTGTTGTTGATAACATCTTATCAGGAAACAGGGTTTGAGAGCAGATAACCTGTCTGACCAAAATTTATTAGGTGGGAATTTCCTCATCCTAATAACGCCCTGGAGCCTACAGGAGACCAGGGCTTATTTCATACCTTTGGCTTGGACCATAAAAGATGCATGCTTCTAAAGGGGCCGTTTATAGGCCTACCCTCAGGGCTGATTTTCTTTCTCAGGGATGTTTCTTGCAGAGAAAAAGAATTCAGCGATATTTCTCCTATTTGCTTTTGAAAGAGGAGAAATATGGCTCTGTTCCGTCCGGCTCACCGGTGGCCAGAAGTCTTATCTCTGGTGTTCCCTGAACATTGCTGTTATCCTGTTTTTTCAAGATGTCCAGATTTCATATTGTTCAAACACACATGCTCTACAAATGATTTGTGCAGTTGACACAATCATCACAGGGTCCTGAGGCGACATATATCCTCCTCAGCTTACGAAGAAGATGACGGGGTTAAGAGATTAAAGTAAAGACAGGCATAGGAAATCACAAGGGTATTGATTGGGGAAGTGATAAGTGTCCATGAAATCTTCACAATTTATGTTCAGAGATTACGGTAAAGACAGGCGTAAGAAATTATATAAGTATTAATTTGGAGAACTAATAAATGTCCATGAAATCTTCACAATTTATGTTCTTCTGCCGCGACTTCAGCCGGTCCCTCTGTTCAGGACCGACTTCCTGCAACAGAAACCTTCTGGAAAGGATTCATCATTCTAGGTGCCATTAAGAACATTGGTGATTCATGGGAGGAGGTCAAAAAATTATCATTAACAGGAGTTTGAAAGAAGCTCATTTCAGCCCTCATGGACAACTTTGAAGGGGTTCAAGACCTCAGTGGAGGGAGGAGCTACAGATTTGGCAGAAACAGAAAAAGAGCTAGAGTTACAAGTGGAGCCTGAAGATGTGACTGAATTGCTGCAATCTCATAAAACTGGGGTGCATGCGAAGTTGCTACTTATGGGTAAGCAAACAAAGTGACTTCTTGAGGTGGAATCTACTCCTGGTGAAGATGCTGTGAACATTGTTGAAATGACAACAAAAGATTTAGAATGTTACATAAACTTAGTTGGTAAAGCAGCAATAAGCAACTCAGTTGATAAAGGGTTTGGGAGGATTGATTCCAATTTTGAAAAAAGTTCTGTGGTGGGTAAAATGTTGTCAAACAGCATCGAATGCTAGAACAAAATCTTTCATGAAAAGAAGAGTCAATTAACACAGCAAACTTCACTGTTGTCTTATTTTAAGAAATTGCCTTAGTCACCCCAACCTTCAGCAACCACCACTACCCTTATCAGTCAGGAGCCATCAACATGGAGGCCCTCCAGTGGCAGAAAGATTACAACTCTGAAGGCTCAGATGTTCTTTAGCATTCTTTTAGCAATAAGTAATTTTTAATTAAGGTATGTACATTGGTTTTTTTAGACATAATGCCATTGCACACTTAATAGACTGCACATTATTGTAAACATAACTTTTATACGCATTGGGAAACAAAAAAATTCACTTTATCATGATGTTTGCTTATTGCCATCATCTGTAACTGAACCTGCAGTATCTCTGAGGTATACCTTTACTGATGATGTTTTCTGTCTTCTGGCTTGCATTACTCCTGATGAGAAAGTCTGCTGTCATCCTGTTGCTATTGTCTTTTCAGCAGTTTGTGATGCACCTTGGTAAAGTGTTTTTCAAGTTTTTTGTGCCTTGGGTTCATAGAGAGTTTTGGATCTTTGGGTTTATAGTTTCTGTCAAATTTCAAACAGTTATGGCATTTCTTCAAGTATATATTCTATCTTACCCTGCTGTCATTTGGGGACTTCAGCTGATTGTATATTGGGCTCCTTTCAGCTTGTCTTAATGCCCACTTAGGCTCTGTTCATTTTTTTGTAGTTGTTTATTTGTTTGATTTTTTGTCATTTTTATTATTGTGTTTACTAATCTTTGTTCTCCAATATCTGATTTACTGTTGTTTATTTCATTCAGTGTAATTTTCATCTTAGGCATTGTATTTTTTTATCTGTAAAAATTTCATTTAAAAAACATCTTTCATGCCTGTACTTAACATCTTCTGTCTATCTGCCTGAACATATGGAATATAGCTGTGACAGTTGTACTGATTCTCTCATTTGTGTCTTATCTGGGTCTGTTATTATTAGTTGACTGGCTCACATTTTCCTGCCTCTCTTCATATGTGGTACTTTTTGATTCAATACCATGTATTATGAATTCTACCTTGTTGGGCACTGAACATTTTTGCATTCTTACATGTTTTGGGAGGCAGCTGAATTACTTGGAAACAGATCCTTTGCATCTTGCTCTTAAGTTTCATTAGGTAGAACCAGAGCAGCATTTAGTTTAGCATAAATTTTTTCTACTTTTGAGACCACACCTTTGTGAGTACACTACCCAGTGTCCTGTGAATTTTGAGGTTTTCCAGTCTGACAGTCTGACAATCATAATGAAATTTGTATGTGAAAGAGACAAAATCAGAGAGTCCTTGCCAGATCCTTACCTCAATTATCTCACTAAATCAGGAAGTATATTTGGCTATGTGTAATAAATCCAAGGGGTTACCAAATGAGGGATTTGCTTTTATCTTATAATCATTCTGAAGACTTGAGGTAGTCATCATGTACTCTATTTTAACTTACTGCTTTGCCATCCTAAGCATGTGGCCAAGGATTAAAATATCTAACAAATAGTTTTATGTAATTGGGAATTTGAAGCTTAACTCTGTCTAGATTGGAGATACAGATTTGAGGGTTAGTTTATAGGTGATGTTTCTTCAACAGACTCAATAGAATGAAAAGAGCAGTAGTGCAAGAATGAAACTTCAAATGGCCCAAGCATTTACTAGCCAGGCAAGGAAAAAGAGATTCTGAAGCCCACTCAGGTGAGATGTGGGAAGTGGGGTGGAGAATGGAGAATCGTGAGAGTGCATTGCCATGGAAGCTGTAATGGATATTTATGTTTTTAGCCTACCAGTATTTAAACAGCCGTCTTTTTTGCTGTTTTTGCAGTGGTGGGGATGGCATCATCCATTGTGTTAGTCTTGGTGGAAGCAGCAGTGTTCTGTAGTATAACCTTTACTGTAGTAGAATATAACATCAAGAAGTAGGGAAGTTGGCTGGGCATGGTGGCTCACGCCTGTAATCCCAGCAGTTTAGGAGGCCAAGGCAGGTGGATTGCTTGAGCCCAAAAGTTCAAGACCAGCCTGGGCAACATAGCAAAACCCTGTCTCTACAGAAAATACAAAAATGAGCTGTCTATGGTGGTGGGTAACTATAGTACCAGCACTTGGGAGGCTGAGGTGGGAGTATCACTTGAGCCCAGGAGGTCAAGGCTGCAGTGAGCCGTGATTGTGCCACTGCATTCCAGCCTGGGTGACAAAGCAAGACCCTGTCTCAAAAAAGAAAATAAAAAAACAAGAAGTAGGGAAGTCAAGATTATATGAAGTAAGCCATGGCAGCGACTTTGGAATTTATTCAAAGTGTTACAAGAAACTACCAGTACTTTCTGACACAGAGCATTAACATTCTCTTACTTTTTAAAAGGATAATCCTTATTGCTGTATGGAAAATGAGTTATATTAGAGTTTGGAGTAAAATCAAGTTGATCAGATATGAAACTATTTCAGTAATCCATGCAAGAGATGATTATGGCTTGGAGTAGTGATACATATTTTAAGGAAAAGCTAATGGGATTTGCTGGTGGATTGGAATATAAGGTGAGAGCATGGGAGGAATCCAAGCTATCCCAAAATTTTTGTTTTGAGCAATTGGAAAAATAGAGATGCTTCTTGATAGAGAAGACTAGAGAAGAATAGAATTTTTAAAAATATATTGTTTTTTAAATTTTTTTCTTCTGAAATAATTTTAAGTTCCAGAAGTTGCAAAACAAGTATAAAGAAATTTGTTTTGATTATTTCAGAGTAACTTGCTAACATGAGACTCCATCACCCCTGAACATTTTAGTTTGTAATTGCTATCAATAAGGACATTTTCCTACATATCCAGAATCCAACTGTCAAAATCAGGAGGTTAACCCTGATAGAATTGTATCATCTAATCCACAGAAACCATTCAAGTTTTGCCAGTAGTCCCAATAATGCTCATTTTAGGAAAATAATTCAATCAGGATTATAATTTGCATTTAGTTGTTGTGTCTTTTTGATGCATTTCAATCCAGAACAGCCGTAACGTTTCCTTGACGTTCATGATCTCGACAGTTTTGAGGTTTACAGAGCAGTTAATTCTTAGACTGTTCCTCAATTGGTATTTGTCTAATGCTTCCCTATGAATCAATTCAGGTTATCAGTTTTTGGCAGCAATATCACAGAGGTGATGTGGTATTCTCAGTGTATCTTACCAGGTGGCACTTTTTTTTAATTTTTAAAAATTGAGGAAGTCAGGCCAGTTAGGTACATGATTTTAATTTGCCTGTTACTGATGATCTTAACGTGGATCACTTGACTAAGCTTTTTTTTTTTCTTTTTTTGTCTGCTGGGTTTCTACACTAAAAAAGGTACTCTTTTTTTTTCCTTTGAAAAATGTGTGGAAATGATTATTTTTTGGAGGTATGTTAAAACTAAGTAACTCATTTCTCATCACACTTTTCATCCACTAGTTTTAGCATTCGTTGATTTTTCTTGGTTGAATTACTTGATTATTTCTATTGATGATTGCTGAATGGTGGTCTTTCTAATTTTATTACATTCATTAGTTGACATTCTACCATAAGAAAAAGCTTTCTCTTCCTCCCATTGTTGATTTATTTGTTTATCTTTGTTTTTATGGACTCACGGTTTTCTTTTTTTTTTTTTTTTTTTTGGTTGTTTCAGGAGATGGGATCTTGCTATGTTGTCCTGGTGGGCTACAAACTCCAGGGCTGAAGTGATCCTCTTGCCTCAGTCTCCTGAGTAGCTGAGATTACAGCTATTGTGCCCAACTTCACTGTTTCATTTTTTTTTAATTCAGTGGGCCCGTAATCCAACATTTTTATTTTGATGTTCAAATTGTCCCATATTTGGTTAGTGGAATCCCTTTCAAGCTGTGCCTGTGGCCTTTTGACATGTCCCCATAGTCTTTATGTACTTTCTTTCTGGTTCAGTGAGATGTTTTAGGCTCATTTTGCAATTACCTCCTCTAAATCAGCTATATCTCAGCCATATTCTGGTTCTTCTGCCATCCATTGGGGATTGGTACTTACAGACATCCGGGCAGCAAGGCAAAACTCCATCTCTACAGAAAATTAGCTGGGTATGGTAGCAAACACTATAGGCTGAGGTGGAAGAATTGCTTAAGCCCGGGAGGTTGAGGCTGCAGTGAGCCGTGATAGTACCACTGCACATCAGCCTGGGTGACAGTGCAAGACCGTGTCTCAAAAAACAAAACAAAATCACCTGAAAAATTTGGTTGAGAATTTAAATTTTTATTGAAAGAGAATATACTAGATAAAACTTCCGCAACCAGTTTGTGACTTTCTCTATGTGCATATGTATGGTCAGAGAATTTCCTATTCCAGCTCACTGTTTCCTCAAAAGGTAAATTGGAGTGATACGGTATTATGGAAAGTTTACCTGAGTAAGAAATAAGAAACAGGTATTCAAGTCTTAGCTTTGTCCAACTTTATAAGTTATATTATCTTTTTGGCCCTCAGATTTTAAAATAAGATATTTAGACTAGATGTTTTCTTCTCAGCTGTTTAAAATTTAGTCTTATATTTGTCTTGATTAAAAGTCCTAAAAACTGAGGTAATATAGTGCTTGCCCTTGAAATGGGACTGATTGGCATGAGGAATGGAGCACTTTCTCGAGGCCAGGCTGGGTGGCTCACACGTGTAATCCCAACACTTTGAGAGGCCGAGGCGGGAGGATTGCTTGAGCCCAGGAGTTTGAAACCAGCCTGGGCAAACACAGTGAGATGGATTTTAGATGCTGAACCAACCTTGATTTTGTTGGATATATCCCAAATGTGCATGTTATATAATTTGTTTTTTAATGTTCTCGGTTAGGTTTGCTAGTATTTTATTGAGATTTTTGCATCTATTTGTGAGATACTGATCTTTAGTTTTCTCATCTTGTGATAGCTTTGTCTGGTTTTGGTATTGTAGTAATACTGGCTTTACAATGAATTGGAAAGTGTTCCTTTTTTTTTTTTTTGGAACCGTTTTTGTAAATTCTGTAAATGTTTGAAGCGATCTGGTCCAGGGCTTTTATTTGTGAGAAATTTTTCATTTCTCATTTAGTCTTTTTATAGGTCTGTTCAAATTCTTAATTTCTTCTTGATGAGTCAGTTTTGGTAGTTTTAGAATTTGTCTGTGTCATCTAAGTCATCTAATTTGTTGATGTACAATTGTTAATAGTATTCCCTTATCCTTTTTATTTCTGAAAGGTTGGTGTAATGCTCCCTTTTTAATTCTTGAATTTGATTATTTGTGTTTTGCTGCTGCTGCTTTTGATTAGCTAAAAGTTTATTAGTTTTGTTGATCTTTCCAAAGGGCCAATTTTTGTTTTATTGATTTTTTAAAATTTCAATGGTGTTTTTATTTTCTACTCCCTATTCCTTTAGCTTGTTTCAGATTTAAATTGTTCATCATCTTCTAGTATTTTAAGGTCAAAGTTTAGGTTATTGATTTGACATCTTTCTGGTTTGTCAATATAAATATTTACAGTTATAAATTTTATCTTTTGATGCATCCAGTAAGTTTTGGTTTGTTGTGTTTTCATTTTCATTTATCTCAAAGTATTTTCTAATTTTCCTTATGCCTTCTGTTGACCCACTGATTATTTTTGAGTATATTTTTTAATTTTCACATATTTGTGAATTTTCCAGATTTCCTTATGTTACCAATTTCTGATTTCATTGCATTGTTGTCAGGAAACACACTTTGTGATTTCAGTCCATATAGTTACTGAGATTTGTTTTATTACCTATTATTTGGTCTGTCTTAGAAATGTTCGATATGTATTTGAGAAGAATGTATATTCTGCTGTTTTGAGGTTGATTTTTCTGTAGGTGTCTGTTAAGCCTAGTAGTTTTATAGTGTTGTACAAGTCTTGTATTTCCTCATTGATTTTCTGTCTACTTATTTTATCCGTTATTGAATAGCAGGGCTTTGAAATCTCCAACTTTTATTTTTGAATTGTGTGTTTCTTCCTTGAATTTTATACTTTTTTGTTTTGTGTATTTTGCGACTCTGTTGTTAGGTGCATATAAGTTTATAATTGCTATATCTTTTTGATGTATTGGCTATCTTTTATTATAAAATGCCCTTTGTCACAACAATTTTTGTGTCATAATCTGTTTTGCCTGATAGTGGTATAGCCACTGCAGGTCTGTTTTGACTACTGTTTGCATAGTATATCTTTTTCTATCCTTTTACTGTCAACCTATTTTGTCTTTGGATTTAAAGTGTGGACCAGGCATTGTGGTTCATAGTCCCAGCACTTAGGGAGGCCAAACTGGGAGGATCAGTTTAGCCCACGAGCTCGAGACCAGCCTAGGTAATCTGTACAAATCTTTTTTAAAAAATCAGCTGGGTGTGATAGTGTGCACCTGTGGTCCTATGTAATCGGGGGTGCTGAGGTGGGAGGATTGCTGGAACCTGGCAGATCAAGGCTGCAGTGAGCTGTGATCATGCCAGTGCACCTCAGCCTGGGAAAGAGAGCAAGACCCTGCCAAAAGAAGAAAGAGAGAAAGAGAGAGAAAGAAAGAGAGAGAGAGAGAGAGAGAAAAGCGTGTCTGTTGTTGGCAACATATTTGGGTCAAAATGTTTGGGACCAGAAGTTTTTTGGATTTTTTCTTATTTTGTAATATTTGCATATACATAGTGAGGTATCTTGGGAATGGGACCCAAGTCTAAACATGAAATTCTTGTGTTTCATATATATCTTACTCATATAGCTAAAGGTAATTTTATGTAATTTTTAAATTGTTTTTGAGACAGGGTCTCGCTGTGTCACACAGGCTGGAGTGCAGTGGTACAGTCATAGTTCACTGCAGCCTTGACCTCCCTGGCTCAAGCAGTCCTCCCACTTTTAGCCTTCCAATTACCTGGAACTATAGGCATGCACCACCACACCTGGCTTTTTTTTCTAATTCTTTTTTTTTTTTTTTTTTTTTTTTTTTTGTAGAAATGGGAGTCTCCCTGTGTTGCCCAAGCTGGTCTCAAACTCCTGGGCTCACGTGATCCTCCCACCTTGGCTCCCCCAAATTGCTAGTATTATAAGTGTGAGCCACTGCACTAGCCAACAATATCTTAAGTAATTTTGTGTCTGAAACAAAATTTCTATTTTATTACCCTTGTAGGCCTCTTGCATGGGGGAATTTGGGCATGCATGGAAAAGATAATATTGCAGTGGAAGGGGCTGGGAGGGTCTTTTTTCTCCTGGGGGATGCTGAATAAACTGTGAGTTGTGCGTCTGCCTTTTGACTATGACATACCACATGAGGTCAGGTTTGTGGAATTTTCCATTCATAGTATCATGTTGGCACTCATCGTATATTTTTCATCTTATTTTCTAGTTGACCTGGGAATTACAGTTAACATCTTGTAATAACATAGTTTGAGTTAATATCAACTTAATTGCAATGGTATACAAACAGTTTTTTTTTTTTAAGAATTTTTTTTTTTTTTTTTAGGCAGTCTGACTGTATTGCCCAGACTGGAGTGCCACAGCTCACTGCAACCTCAA
The DNA here is from genome assembly GCF_037993035.2 of Macaca fascicularis. Taxonomy (NCBI): domain Eukaryota; kingdom Metazoa; phylum Chordata; class Mammalia; order Primates; family Cercopithecidae; genus Macaca; species Macaca fascicularis. The sequence continues at coordinate 4,202,249 of NC_088386.1, forward strand.
CCTCCCAGGCCCAAGTGATCCTCCCACCTCAGCCTCCCAAGTAGCTAGGACTGCAGGCATGCACTACTGCACCTGGCTAATTTTTTTATTTTTTGTAAAGGTGGGTTTTCGCCGTGTTGGACAGGCTGGTCTCGAACTCCTGGGCTCAAGCAGTCCGCCTGCCTAGGCCTCCCAAAGTGCTGGGGGTGTGAGCCACTGCGCCTGGCCATAAACACCTTTCTTTTATGTAACTCTATCCTTTCCCTTTCCTGTGTACTGTTAAGATTATATGAATTATATTATTATGTATTGTATACCCAGCAACACAGTTATAGTGATTGCTTTATGTAGGTTTTTTCTTTTTAAACCAATATATTAGTTTCCTATTGCTGCTTATATAGAAAAAGAGTTAATGTAGCGGGCCTGATTGCTTATTTTTAGAAGGCCTGCTTAGGAGTCAGTCTTTGGCTGACACCTGAGAACTTGGATTTCAGGAGGGTTCCTGCCTCTAACTGATAATGGTTTGTACAGACACTATGGTTTATGCTGAATACCTGCTTTTCTTCTGGGAGTCTGGAATTTTGCTATGTGTTAGGCAAGGGGGTGCCTACGTGATCAACCTTCAATATAAAACACCTCCCCCCAGCAAAATGTGTAAAGTATTCATATTGTATGTTTCTCATTAGTATTATTTATACTGTTTTTTTTTCTTTTCGTGGCTCATTTTCTGTTTCTTTTTATTAATATGTTAATCTGTTTTATCTTCTAAGGCAATGCTGATGGGAGAACCATTTTCCTGATTTTCAAATTGTTGAGCTGTTTGCCATGATGGGTGAGTTCAAACTAAAAGCATATTTCAGCTATAATTAAAGGATAGAATGGAAGTGAAAAAACTGTCTCTATTATGTGCTATTATAAACCTTTTTATAAATAAATTTTATGATATAGCAGATTTATGAAATGTTTTATATTTACTTAATAGACTTAATTAAAGTACTTTTTGTGTTGCTATAGTTTTAGAGTGATCATTTTATGCATAACACAGTAGGGACATTCAAAATAAACTGTTAAGATGTGTTGTGATTTGCTTAAAGTCTGATGGCAAGAGAGGAATCATAAGATTTTATTTTATGATTCATAGAGCAGCAAATCATTGGTGCTCAGGGATGATATGTTATACAACTCTTGGTCGTATATTGTGGTATAATATTAGTTTAAAGAGACTAAAGTATGGGAATGGATTGTGTATGTTCAGTTTACGTATCATTTTGTTTTCCTCTTTACCTCCTTTTTGTTTTTTCCTTTTCTCTTTTGTGTTAAGGGTTCCAGCATGAGGCAGGGATTAGACAGGAAGGCACTAGAAGGAGATGGAGTCATGAATGGCCTACCCTATCCTAAATCAAGAAAAATGGGACTGAGTAGTTGGATGCTGAATTTTGAAACTTAGACTGATCCTGGGATTTAATTCTGACATTTACTTGCCAGAGTTTGCCTTTATCACACATTTTCTACTTCTTGCTTAACAAAACAAATACACACACACACACACACACACACACACACACACACACACCCCCACCCATCCATTAAGAACTTATATTTGCCCATGTGATGAAAGTGGGGGCTAGGACACTTTCACTGTGTGTCATTGTAGCAAGTTTGTAAGCTTAGACTTCACCTTCCTACTTTAAAATTTTTCCTTCCACTTCCTCTTCTGTAGTCATGAGTATCAGCGCCCTCTTGGAGCCCAAATTCTCTACTCTAGTTAGCCTTACTTTCTGCTCCAAATCGGATGTACTTTTACTGAACTCCTTTCTCAACTTTTCATTTTGGCTGCTGTCACTTGTACTCTGTGTATCGATCAAATTTATTTTTGTCAGCCTCAAATAATACTGCTCTATAGAAGAGCAACAATCATTGCTTAAAAACATGTATAAAGGTAGTCACAGAACACCATGACAGATGTTTGAATTTTTGATTGAGGATGTTCTTCTGTTACTTATTTTTCAAATATCATGAATAAGCATATAAGGTATTTAATTCAACATTTCTGATAAAAGATTTTTGAAAAAATTATTTTCCAAATATTTTTTGGTTTTATGCTCAATTGAATGTCCTTCCAACATGTGTCAGAAACCCATTGTACTTACCCATAAGTACATAAGTGAAACCGCGTCTCTACTAAAAATACAAAAAATTAGCTGGGCATGGTGGTGGGCGCCTGGAGTCCCAGCTACTCGGGAGGCTGAGGCAGAAGAATGGCATGAACCTAGGAGGCGGAGCTTGCAGTGAGCCGAGATCACACCACTGCACCCCAGCCTGGGCGACAGAGTGAGACTCCGTCTCAAAAAAAAAAAAAAAAAAAAAGAAAAAAAAGAAATAAGTATATATAAATGTGATAATCAATTTTAGCCAAAGGCCCTCCCCAAGGCTTTTGACATTGTAATATTAAGCATATAAAATTGTTTAAATTCAAATGTTTAGGTTTCTTCTAATAAAAATTAGAACAACATAGATAAAGAATTAGAGTTACCACTTTGGGAGGCCAAGGTGGGAGGATCACTTGAGCCCAGGAGTTCAAGACCAGCCTGGGCAATATAGTGAGACTCCATCTCTACAAAAAAAAAATAAAAAAAGAATTAGAGTTCTTCTGTCCCTAGTGTAGAATTAAGGATTTACTTTTTTTTTTTTTTTTTTTTTTTGGGACGGATTCTCACTCTGTTGCCCAGGGTGGAGTGCAGTGGCATGATCTCAGCTCACTGCAACCTCCGCCTTCTGGGTTCAAGTGATTGAACTTGAACTTGAACACTACAGGTGCCCGCCACCATGCCCGGCTAATTTTTGTATTTTTAGTAGAGACTAAAAGTAGGGTTTCACCATATCGGCCAGGCTGGTCTTGAACTCCTGACCTTGTGATCTGCCCCCCTCGGCCTCCCAAAGTGCTGGGATTACAGGCGTGAGCCATTGCGCCTGGCCAAGGATTTAACCTTCTTAAAGAAGGTCACATCAAATGCTTTTATTCCAGTTGAGATCGTTCTGAGCTTATTGATGGGTGCATCTATTGTGATTATATTGTACCTGTCTGTGGCTTGGTTACCTATTTGGCTAAACTAACATTATGATAAAACTTTATTTTATAAAAAATACTTGGTGAAGAATTATAAAATTTTCTCTTAACCTGGAAATATTAATAAATTAAACCAATAATAAAACCTTATAACTATTACTTTTAAATTTTACTATGCAAATAATTTCACTACAAAATAGAATATATGAAATGTTACTAAAAATTAGTAAATTACAGAAGTCAGCTATTTGTGTGTTTGAGAGACTATTAGGGCTATTGAATTGTCAGAATATTTTTAGTGATTCCCTTTGTAGGATATGGCATTTTTTTTTACTACTCCAAGAACATAAGTTACTGCTCACCAAAATGGTTACATTTTAAAATATAAACTGTAAAGTCTCTTGATTCCTTTATTTACCATTTGTGATTATCGTTAGTAGAATTGATTTACTAGTGAAAATAAATTAAGTTGTCCCTGACGTCTTCCAGAGAGCTTATAATTGGCATTACTGGCAGGCACGTGCTTTTAGTCTCAGAAAGAAACAATTGGTATATTTAGAAGAGTCTAAAAGTTCATGTTCATGTTCATGATCCTTTCTCTCAGTTTTATGGACTTGGTACTTTTTCTAAAGAAAGGAATTTTCTTAACATTGTTACTGACCATGATCTTTAAATAGTCTGTTTTTAGTCTTGTCAAACCTTATGGTGAAGAAGTTTGAAAGAGCATTTCCAAATACAGTAGGCCAGTATTCACAGGTGAAGCTTTTCTTTGTTGCTGACTCTTAAGTATTGATGAAAGAAAGAAAAAAAAAAAAACACCTTCCAAAATTAAGTCTGTACTTTGAACATAAGTGCTAAGTAATGATATTTATACAAAGTTGTTTATTTTTTTTCCTCTACTTTTTAAAAGATTTTAGATATCTTGATGTTTTGTTTAGGAGACATAGAAAAGAATTCGTTTTAACAGAGCAGTTTTGACCTTATTCTAGGATATTAAATCAGTGGAAGAATCAGAATGACTTCATCTTGTCTATTAGTGTCACATGTGTGGACTAATGGTAGAGCTTGAGTCTATTGCAATTTTATTTTACCAAAAGGATAGGCATTAAAAATGTTTTAGATGAATTTTTGTATGAAATTAATACATTCTCTACTTTAAATTTTATTATAAATTTTGTGTGATGTCTATACATGTTGATATATATGTCACAATTACAATTCTATATATGTGTTTTATTTCAAAATTACCTAGATGATCAGCAAGCTTTGAACTCAATCATGCAAGATTTGGCTGTCCTTCATAAGGCCAGTCGACCAGCATTATCCTTGCAGGAAACCAGGAAAGCAAAATCTTCATCACCAAAAAAACAGGTGTTTATTTTAATAAGTATATTTTGTTTTTATATGAATTACTTTCCTTTAATACACTAATCTTATGGAGGACTTGTTTAATGTGTTTAGCTTTTACACTTTCGAATCAAGTATTTTGTTAGTGTTTGTTATACATTTTCCCATAAGAGTGTGTGTTCATCTGTTAACAATAGCAAAGACATGCAATCAATCTCAATGCCCATCAGTGGTAAACTGGATAGAGGAAATGTGGTACATATACACCATGGAATTCTATGTGGCCATAAAAAAGAACGAGATCATGTCCTTTCAGGAACATGGATGGAACTGGAGGCAATTATCCTTAGCAAACTAATGCAGGAACAGAAAACCAAATACCACATATTCTCACTTATAAGTGGAAGGTAAATAATGAGAACACATGGAGACATAGAGGGGAGCAGTAGACACTGGGTCCTACTGGAGGGTGGAGGGCGGGAGGAGGGGGAGGATCAGGAACAATAACTAATGGGTACTAGGCTTAATACCTGGGTGACTAATCTGTACAAACAACCCCCCATGACATGAGTTTACCTGTATAAGAAATGTGCTCATGTACCCCTGAACTTAAAAGTTAAAAAAAAATTTTGTAAAGTATGCGTTCATAAAGAATGGTAGCATTCTGCAGCCAAGGTTGACCCCTTCCCAGGAAAAATAAGGTAGCATTTCATTTAATGTGGTAACTGTTTTCCAAAGCTGACATTTCATCCATTTTTCAAACACTTAAGCAAATTGTTTTTTGTTTTGTTTTGTTCTTCAAATAGTCTACTCTGGATTTTTAGAAATGAGGATGATTTTGATTTTGATAAATCAGATTAGTTTGGGATACTCAGCATGACATACAAAAATATAATATTCTGTATTTCCCATAACAGGATCAGCAAATGTCTCATACTCCTGGTACCTTCACTAGTAGATCTTGGTGGTCTTTCCTGTTGAGCCCAGATTCAGCAACATAATTCTCAACTTTTTAGCAGACACTATCAATTGTTTGGAGCTGGTACAGAAATTCAAACTTCCTTCCTCGTCTGGTCTATTTTAAATGAATGGCTAAAAAACAATATGATTTAGAAATTGTAGGAGTTTTATCTAATCTCTGAATGATTTGTCTGATCTCTGAAAGACTCAATTGTCATTTCATTACAGAATGATGTCCGAGTCAAATTTGAACATAGGGGAGAAAAAAGGTAAGGAAAGAAACATTACATGTTAATTAATTGATTTAATCAAATGTGTATTCTAATTAAGCTGTTGAAAGGTTCTTTTCAGATTTGAATGAAGTTTCATGGTTTACAAATTGAGAATAGAGTAGTCCTTGGGAATGTGTAATGTGTTTAGACTTAAGATAGATAACATATGTCAAAATTCAGGCCAAACATTAGAAATGATTAATGTGTTTGCAATTTTCAGAGATAAGTAAGATCACTGCTTAATACAGACTTTAAATATTGTCATTTCCTTTTATTTTTACTTGAGGGAAATTAAGTATATTTTTCCTTGTAATTGTTTCATCCCGCAGATACTATATAGCATTTATATATGTGAGCTTAACACTCACAATTCTGATTATTCTCAAGAGACCTCGGTGCTATGACATGTATGTCATTAGCGATGTTGAGGAAAGTGAATTGGACTAGTGGCTGTAAATTATTTAGCAGAGATGTAAACCTAGCCTTCTACTTGGTATCCGTATCTCAGTGCACAAATTATAGGATGGTAGTTGGCAACAAAATTGCTGACAAGACCTAATAGGAGTTAAGGCTGATGGAATTTTTTTTTTTTTTTTGAGATGGGGTCTTACTCTGTTGCTCAGGCTGGAGCGCAATGGCGTGATTTTGGCTCACTGCAACCTCCACCTCCTGGGTTCAAGCGATTCTCCTGCCTCAGCCTCCCGAGTAACTGGGATTACAGGCGACTGCCACTATGCCCGACTAATTTTTGTATTTTTTAGTCGAGATGGGGTTTCACCATATTGGCCAGGCTGGTCTTGAACTCCCAACCTCAGATGATCCACCTGCCTCGGCGTCCCAAAGTGCTGGGATTACAGGCATGAGCCACTGTGCCTGGCCTGACGATGGAATTTCATATCTGCTAGTAGTGTCTCATGAAATAATGTAGTGAAAAGCCTAACAGTTTTAAGGATTTTAAAGTGGCTCACAAATCATATAAGCGTATTTTACATAGAAATGTTTAAAACTGGAATATATCAGATAAACCATGGAACTCTCCAATCTATTTTCCTATTTATGGATATTTTCCCAATTTTTTCATTCATTCAGCATTATTTGTTGAGTACTTAGTATATATATGCTAGGCCCTAGAGGAATAAAGGGAGCAAAGCAGACATAGCCTCTTTCCTTTGGGTCTTATCGTGTGGTATTGGTGGTCTTCAAGCTTTAGGTGCATGCTCTCAAGGGGAAGCACAGGCCAATCCTTTGGGAAATAGAAAACACTAGAATTTTAATCTTTTTAAAATATTTATTTTGGAAGTATGCCTACATGATACATGTACCCCAAAATAATGAGTTGATAAGGATACAGAAATCAAAATTTGAATCCCTGGAGAACAACTTTATTCTTTTTAACAGTTTCATTTCATTCTGTCATAAAGATGTCACATAGTTAAGTTTAATCACTTTCCTCAATAAACATTTTGCATTGCTGTTTAACATTCATATGGTAGTTTCAGTGCAAATTAAAAACTGCAGAAAATTTGAGAATTTCTTTTTTAAAATTTGTATTAGGATAAAACAGACTTCAGAGTTTTTGAATTTTGGGTTGAAAATTTGTGCCTGTGATAAAAAATGTGCTGTTGTAGTGTTTAAAGTGAATATTTACATAATTTTAAGTTAATTTTGTATCTCTCTAAAAGGAGATAACTGTTGCAAGTTTATTATTTAACTTTGCCTAAGAAAATAAAATCTTAAAATTGTGTTTATATAGAATCCTTCAGTTCCCCAGACCAGTTAAACTGGAAGATCTGAGATCTAAAGCTAAAATTGCCTTTGGACAGTCTATGGATCTACATTATACCAATAATGAGGTAAACACATACAGTTTAACTTTAGTAGATCTTATCTTGAAAAGTAATGTGTTCGTTTAAGAGACCGCTTTTAAGACTTGTGTTTTTATTTAGGGATTGATAAATATATGGTATGTCAGAAGAATAAAACCTAAGTAAATTTTAACTGACTAAAATGGATTTTTTTCATTGTGGAAAATAATAGAGGGTGCTACTATGCAAAATAATTGAATGAGGGCATATTATAGGGGAAAATACATGTATTGGAATTTTGCTGCTTATTTATGGTTTTGTTTTTATTCTATGTACTTTATTGATGAACTGTGTTTTCCTGTCATACTCTACTTGGCTACAGATGACAGAGCTTTGGTAGTTAAACAATTGAGTTAAAGGATTGTTTTAGTGTTGCTCAGGGCTCAATTAGATTATTATGTTTCGGAATCAGTACATATGATCTTAAGGGGCTTGCTTTAGCAATGAGGAGCTCTGTGTTGTGGAGATGCCCCTTTTTAATCCCCTTAGGATTGGATTCAATGATCTTTGAAGTTTCTTTTAGTTCTTAGGATTCTGTGAGATATCAGGATCTTGTGATCTTAAAATTTATAGGACAATTTAGTTAATAAATTGTATTATGGTTAGTAATTAGGTGAATTTGGTTTTTATATTCAGAAAGCATTTATTAATTTTTCAGGCATCATGCTATAATTTATAAGTTGCAGCGCCTGATGGAGTAGACCTTATAGACTTGTGGTACAAGCAAGCCATTAATAAATGAGCTATTTCAATATATGAAGTTCTTTGAAAGAAATGCATAAAGTAGGCCAGGCATGGTTGCTCACACCTGTAATCCCAGTACTTCGGGAGGCCGAGGCGGGCGGATCACGAGGTCAAGAGATCGAGACCATCCTGGCCAACATGGTAAAACCCCATCTCTACTAAAAATACAAAAATTAGCCAGGCATGGTGACGCACGCCTGTAATCCCAGCTCTTTGGGAGACTAAGGCAGGAGAATTGCTTGAACCCGGGAGGCAGAGGTTGCAGTGAGCTGAGATCGCGTCACTGCACTCCAGCCTGGTGACAGAGCAAGACTCTGTCTCAAAAAAAAAAAAAAAAAAGAAATGCATAAAGTATTGTGATGAAGAATAAAGGGCAGAGCACAGAGGTTCATGCCTATAATCCCAGCACTTGGGGAGGCCAAGGCAGGAGGATCACCTGAGGCCAGGAGTTCAAGACTAACCTGGGCAACATCGCAAGACCCCATCTCTACAAAATAGTAAAATTATCTGAGTGTGATGGCATACACCTGTAGTCCCAGCTGTTCGGGAGGCTGAGGCAGGGGGATCTGAGGTGGAAGGATAGCTTGGGCCCAGGAATTTGAGGGTACAGTGAGCTAGAGTTGCGCCACTGCACTCCAGCCTGTGTGACAGAGTTGTCTGAACAAAAAAGAATAATTTTTAAAAAAATGTCTTGAACTTGTGTCATTATCCCATAGGATGATTACAGGGGAACCTAGACATATCTTTTTTTCTTTTTTCTAAAATTGTATTATGGAAAACTTTCAAATGCCAAGATACATTAAGACTACAGTATTGTCTTTATCTACTAGCCTAGTAGGTCTATCAAGAACAATGAGGTTAGCATGACATGATTTGTCCATATTATACCTGTGCCAGCTTGTAAGAACTGCTGTTTTTGTTTTTGTTTTTTTTTTAATGACTTTTCCCAGTTTGCTATGTAATTTTTTTCTGGGGTTTTCTTGAGGATTGACATCAAGCTAACTTATTATTATTATTATTATTTTTTTTTTTTTGAGACAAGGTTTCACTCTGTCACCCAGGTTGGAGTGCAGTGGCCCGATATCACCTCACTGCAACCTTTGCCTCCCAGGGCTCAAGCGATACTCCTACCTCAGCCTCCTGAGTAGCTGGGACCACAGGCGGGCACCACTGCGCCCGGATAATTTTTGTATTTTGGTAGAGACAGGGTTTCACCACGTTGCCCAGGCTGGTCTCAAACTCCTGAGCTCAAGCGATCCACCTGCCTGGGCCTCCCAAAGTGCTGGGATTACAGGCGTGAGCCGCTGTGCCTGGCCTGATCTGTATTTTTAAGAACCCTTTCCCATTTTCTAAAAATTGGAAAATTGCTCCATTTTTAGTTTATTTTTCTCATGCTTTCTGAAGGATTTCTGTGAGTGGTTCTACCATTATATTTTGGTGGCCTCTTGGCAGGAATGTGGTAGAGGTGGCATTAGGATAAGATTACATTTAAGATTTTTTGCAACCCTGAGATTCTGTGAGTGAGCCGTGTCCTGTCTCATATCTTGACATATTGTCCCAAGCCAAATGCATCATCTTGGACACTGGGGGTAGGAAAATCTTACTAGTTTTGTGGACATTTGGACAAGCAAAAAATTCATTTATACTGCGTGTCATTCCACTTCTATAAATATTTTTTTCTAGTGTAATATTAATTTCTCTGTTCAGAATGAACTATTACTCTATAAACTTCCAGTTGGCTAGAATTGAAACTTGAAGGAAATTTAAGCAGAAATATAAGCTGGGGTTGTTTGGATTTGTTAGTTTGGCTTCTCTTTAATAAGGTGTGTGGGGGGGTGCGTGTGTGTGTGTGTGTTATGAGGGTTGGGTGTGGAGGTGTTCAGGGTGTGTGTGTGTGTGTGTGTGTCAGTGTCATGGGGGTTGAATGTGGAGGTGTTCTAGCCAAGTAAGGATTTTCTAAGATCACTTCCATTTTAGATGAGTAGAGCAGGAAAAAAAATTTTTTTTTTTTGTTTTTTGAGACAGCATCTCCCCGTCACCCAGGCTGGAGTACAGTGGCAGTCATGGCTCACTGCAGCCTTGACCTCCCCAGCTCAATCAGTCCTCCCCCCTCAGCCTCCTAAGTAGCTGAGATTACAGGCATGCACTACAATACCTTGTTAATTTTTGTATTTTTTGTTGAGATGTGGTTTCACCATGTTGCCCAGGCTGGTCTCAAACTCCTGGGCTCAAGCAATCCGCATACCTCAGCCTCCTAAAGTGCTGCGATTACAGGTGTGAGCCACTGCATCCAGCCTAGAGAACCTTTTAATGGCTATCTTGATACTTCACTGTGTAAAGTCAGGAAGATAATTCAGTTCTTTCAGATTTCAGTTCTATTTAATGGTTCTCAAACTCAATTTTAAGTTTCCTTTCTAGAAAGGATTTATGTCAACAAACAACTGATTTATCAAAAATAGGCCAGAGGGTGTTAGATTTCATGAATGAGACTGAAATGAATTCACCAAGCAAGAAAACATTCTCTGATTTATTTAGTATAGTGTAGATAACCTGGGACTTGTGTTCTTGACTCTTAATCCTCATTTTACAGTTTGTAATAGGTAACCTTAGAACACTGGCAGGATCACATTAGGTCTGTAGGCAGTGCCTAAGCTGCTGCACCAGGCACTCCTCCAGAATGTTCACATTTTACAGCAGCAGACTGAAGAAGAGCAGAATCATTTATGTTCATATTTTTTTTCCTGTCATTTGATTTAGTGTTTTTTTCCCCCAAAAGTAGCAGTATCTTGGAGAAGTAAACAATCCAGTTATAAATGTATAGTAAAAGTAAGTATTCAGATTTTCCCCTCAAATGAAAAATCGGCAGAACAGTCATTATTATTGCTTTAAAATGTTTTCCAGTGCTTAAAAAGTAATAGACTATTGAAGATAGAAGCAAGATATACCAATATGTTTCATAATTGGTGGGAAATAGAAATGTATTTAAGTAGATCAGTAGATCAAGCTTGTTCTATGATACCAAACAGTTGATAATTGTATTTTATTAGAAAAAAATTCTCATAGAGCAAAAAGAGCCCAGTTAGTTGGTCACTTACAGTAATACAAAATTAGCTACAAACAGAAATTGGGATTATATTTTAAGAACAGAGTAAGTAAGTGCAAGCAGATTGTCTGAGGGAATTCACATGAATCCTTCTTTATTTTTGTGTCTGGCAGCGTTTCTTATAACAAGGACTTTTTTGGCTGGGCACGGTGGCTCACGCCTGTAATCCCAGCACTTGAGAAGGCCCAGGTGGGCAGATCATTTGAGGTCAGGAGTTTGAGACCAGCCTGGCCAACATGGTGAAACCCTGTCTCCACTAAAAATACAAAAATTAGCCACACGTGGTGGTGCATGCCTGTAAACCCAGCTACTGGGGAGGCTGAGGCTGGAGAATCACTTGAACCCAGGAGTCAGGTTGCAGTGAGCTGAGATTGCCACTGTACTCCAGCCTGAGTGACAGTGAGACTCCATCTCAAAACAAAAAATCAAAAACCTCAAGGACTTTTTTCATAAAGAAGTCTGCAGAATGAACACACACCGTACCAGCTAGTGGGTTGGATTCAGATTGAGCTTTTACCACTGTGATATTTATTAAACAGCATTTACCAGGTTGTCTGCTCTTTGCTCACTGCTGGTATGGGGGTCCTTGTCCTCAAAGAATTTGTACTGTAGAGACTCCAAATTAACTCAGCCTTGCATTTGAATGGCTCGTGTATTGTGCTAAGTAGAGCAGGTTAACTAGTGCAGAGTATGTTCACTTGTTTTTATTCTTTTCCTCTTTCAATGAAATGGAGTATACTTTGACGTTCTTGACAGTCTTCTTAAGTTACTAAATTGACTTTTTTTTTTAAAAAAAAGAAGGTATTTTTATTTTCTTAAATTGTATGAATTATGCTTTTTCTCATAGACCTCTTAGGTGCTTTTGTCCTCTATAACATCTGCTGCATGAGAAGACTAATGAAAGCGGATTCCACATTGAGGGTTTACTATGGAATAGTTAACTCATTAGCTTATTTGTTTTAGTGCATAGTGGTCAGGTCACCAGGCTCAGAGAGAAGAACTCTAGGTGGGCCGTAGATTGCAGATATGTTACTAGCAGTACCCTTCCATGGCAGCTGTCCTCCATGGCAGGTACTCAGGATGTTGGTATGTTGAAGAGCACACCAGCTGAGAGTACAAATTTGTGGTTACTATTGAAAAAAGAACTGAGTTTCATCTATACAGAAGAAAAGTAGTACCTTTATTTCATATGGTCTTTGTCTGTACTCCTTCATGCTTTTTGGGGGCAAACATACTGTAACTTAAATTTAGCAACATTATGGAAATATTCTAGAAAATTAATCTTTAAAAGTTATTTTCTAAAATAATGTAATGATTAATAAAGACAAATTTAAAAACATCTATGTTCATTCTAAGATTTTAGTGGTGGTAGAATGAGGGCAAAACAATCTACACGTACACATTCAGACTTTCATCATAGGAACAAATCACAGAGCAAGGCATTTGGACATTTGTAATTCCTTAGTAGTGGAGATGCTCGTGGAAGACTTGACCTGGTGAGATAGCTGCATGATTCCTTATGTTTGTTTTTAGTTGGTAATTCCATTAACTACTCAAGATGACTTGGACAAAGCTGTGGAACTGCTGGATCGTAGTATTCATATGAAGAGCCTCAAGATATTACTTGTAATAAATGGAAGTACACAGGTATGACTTGGGATATTTTTTTCAGTAAGAATTATAGGACTTAGGCTTGTAAAAGTTAATATATGAAACAAAATTATATTCTATAATCATTGCAATATTTTCATTATGATCAAATGTAAACTTACATCCTTTAATTACTATACATTAATATCCTTGCTTCTCAAAACCAGTCATAGTTATACATAACTATAATATGTTGTACATATGAAGCTAATAGAAACTGACAACTTAGAAAGAATTATGTTAGAATTAAAATTTCAAAGAGAAGATTTGATTAAGGCTCACAAACTATATAAAATGGTTTGTACTTGGTAGGGGAGAGGATTCTGTTTAAAGCCCCAAGGAGGAAGAATAGCATTAACTGTCTTTTCTCCTTTGTAGGCTACTAATTTAGAACCATTGCCATCACTAGAAGATTTGGATAATACAGTATTTGGAGCAGAGAGGAAAAAACGGCTTTCTATAATAGGTAAGAAAGCTGGTGTCTGAATTACGAAATGAATGATTTCTCAATTTCTTCTCCATCCTTTAATGTAGTGCAGCACCTAAACATATTCCTGATAACTAATATCCTGTTTCTCTACTTCCTGTAATTTAAGTTAAATACATTATTTATTTGATGTCCCTTGGAAATTCAAGTTTACAGGATTAGTAATCTCCAATTTAAATTCTTTGTTTATATATTCAGGGTATTTTAATGTCAACAAATTCAAATAAAACTTTAAAGAGGTTTTAGGCTGGGTGCGGTAGCTCATGCCTGTAATCCCAGCACTTTGGGAGGCCAAGGCGGGCAGATCACAAGGTCAAGAGATCAAGACCATCCTGGCCAACATGGTGAAACCCCATCTCTACTAAAATTACAAAAATTAGCTGGGCATGGTGGCACATGCCTGTAGTCCCAGCTACTCAGGAGGCTGAGGCAAGAGGATTGCTTGAACCCAGGAGGTGGAGGTTGCAGTGAACCGAGATTGTGCCATTGCACTCCAGCGTGGTGACAAAGCGAGACGCCATCTCAAAAAAAAAAAAAGTTTTAATCATACAAATAGAATGGAGGAAAAAAATTAAAGGAAGTAATTATAATATATTAAAGTTAATAGACTGTAAATTCACAAGCCTTTCTCTAAGGTTTTAGTGATTGCCAAGAATGCTGTCAAAATAAAGATACTAAGAATTTTTATATTATGCTTTATTATTACTTTATTATTATTTGTTTTCATTTGCCATTTATTGTTAAGATTATGATATAAAGAAATAAAGATTTTGCATGCTGTGTTTTTAAGGCGGCTTTATTTTTGCAACATGAGTTGGACATAGATACTCTGAACTCCCCATTCTGTCTGTTCTTCAATTTGTATAAAACATTGATAATCTACATTTTTATTTGATAAAAGCATTACATTGTTTCAAAAAACCACTGGTATAAATGTTCTTACAGATAGGGCAGTGAGTATGGCCATTAAAGATGGCATGAAAACACGTATGAGGGGCGGATTTAAAAGAGAAAAGTTAAAGAGGAGGAAAAACAGATGAATAGGAGGACGCAGGAGAGTGGGTCAAAATAAATGTGGTTGGGAATCTGAAAGAGATTGGTAACAGAAGAGGATTGTTGATAATCAAAGAAAAAATTGAATTGGCCTGTGAACCACCGAAAAAATAGACATTATTCGTGTTCTCTTTTGGTCCCCAGAAGAAGCTATTTTATGACCATTTTCTTCTAAGTGTCTGTCTTACTTAAGTCCTACTTTGGGTTTCAGGAATGCAGAAATGCGAGCAGCAGAGGTGATACACAAGCAAAATACAAATGGCTTGTCCTTTTCGTTCAGATGTATTTTGATACAGTTTTAAAATTTGGTGAAAGAACATTTGAAATAGCCAAATTCAAATTCCAGCTCTGTGATGAACCTGAGACCAGTAAATGTGTCTTCTTCTTTAAGTCATGGGATTGTTGTAGCATTAAATTGAGAGAACACTTGTACATTTTACTTTTCAAACTAGAAAGCTCATTGTACATTTGTACATTGTACAAAGCTCAGATGTTCATTGTACATTTCTTTCTTTATCTCCATTTCTTATCACATTATGGTACTTGTCACTTTATTAAAAAATTGCTAATTCACTTTATAACTAAGATTACAGGCACCTGCCACCATGCCTGGCTCGTTTTTATATTTTTAGTAGAGATGGAGTTTCAGCATGTTGGCCAGGCTAGTCTCGAACTCCTGAGCTCATGTGATCTGTCCACCTCGGCCTCCCAAAGTGCTGGGATTACAGGCGTGAGCCACAGTGCCCAGCTCTAATTCACTTTAGTTGCATTAGACAGAGCAAGCTAAATGCACTAATTAAATTGACATTTTAAATATATTTTGAATTAAAATTACACTGAATACCTCAATCTTATTCTAATAAATATTCTTGACGTCAGTGCCAGCATAAGAAGAAACTGGAAATCGTGAAGTATAGAATTAGTGGTCTTTTATTGGCACTGCTTTAAACTTTGAATGGCTTTGCTAGATATGACCATTATTTTTCTTATATGTTGGCAGTTGTTTTCTTTAATTGTTTTTATAAAAGGGAGATAGAGGAAAAACTCCTTTAGGTTAGGAGTGTTTGCTGATAAACAGGTCTCAACCAAGAGTGCATTGGCATATGCATTACTGTGAAAAATGGGTTGTCAAATAGGGAGACAAAATTTTCATAGCCTTTTTTTTTAGTTCTGTCTCCTTTTGGTAATTGACTATATTGATCTTCTTTTGTAAGCACGGGGATATGGAAGGAATAAAAATATTAGGGACCAATATTATTGTGGCTACGGTGGTTATGACGCCTAAATCAATCCTGACTCAAATTGAGCTCCTAATCATTTTACAGACAAGTGTAGACAGTATTCTCTTTTATGCACATGTCTTGGTAATCATTTTGTTCTCTTCTTTCTCCCTGTCTCACTAACAAATGCTTGCATATACTCACAATGACTCCTTTACATAAAGCTGAAACCTTTTTTGCTTTAAATTGGACCAGAACTTAAATGCTCACATAACTTCCCCATATCTGTCTTATAGTTTAATTTCAAAAAACTATGAGGAAAGGTGAGACACTGTACTAATAAATATAGCATCATTTCCACAGAACCAAGTAAAATAAAGTGGGTTATTGTCTCATAAGAAATGTGATTACTTAAACTGTCTTAATGCCGGAAATCTATATTGTATTATCATTCCATTAGCAGTCAGAATACGATACTACCTAGTGAGTATAAATGTAATATTATGGTGAGGTTAATAATTATGATAGGGTGGGAATTTACAAAGGTTATAAAACCATTTAAAGTTTTACAAATGAATGTTCTGACAAGTTTTAATAAAAACTGAATTTTCTTTTGCTGAAAGTATTATTGATATAATTCAGAAATATAGCCTATTTAAAACAAAACTTGATTCCCTTGCCTATAATTATAAATTACATTATTTTTCTTCCTTGAGGTCCTACTAGTAGAGATAGAAGTTCTCCTCCCCCAGGATACATTCCAGATGAATTACACCAGGTTGCCCGAAATGGGTCATTCACTAGTATCAACAGTGAAGGAGAATTCATTCCAGAGAGCATGGACCAAGTAAGCAAAAGTTTGAGTTTTTAAATTTAATTTAAAGAGATGTTGTCAGGGTCAGTGTGATCTGGCAGGTAACTGGGGGTGTGTGTGTGTGTGTGTGTGTGTGTGTGTTATCTCTTCTCTAATTACATATCTTCTTAACTGAACAAAATAGAAAAAATATAGGAAAATGCCTGTTAATGTACTTGTGCCTGTGTAAAGAAAGCTGGAATACAGCTGGTTTTTTATTGCTCAGTAAGTGAATGAATGAGAGTGAGTGAATGATAATGCATTTGCTTTGTAATCCTGGAATTAATAGCCAGATTGTTTTTTTTTTAAACATTTGAAAGATCGAATGAAACTACAAATATTTAACTTCACGAAACTGAGGTTTGTAAACTTTCGGAAACATTTAAAAAATACTTCAGTTTTATAGTATTAAAATGTTTTCATGGAGTTGCTATTATTCCCTTAACATTGCATTGCATTATATGTTCACACTATTATAGTAGTTCACATTTTCTAATAATGTAACAGTCATAGTGTCATTAGTCTCAGTTTGGGTGGGGCCATTGTTCAGTTTTCAGTAAGCAAAATAGTGTGAAATGTTGTAGCTTTTAATTATTTAGTCAATAGTCTATAGAGAAAGAATATTTTTCTCTTAGGAAATTTTGAAGTCGTGGCTTGCTTACAAGGGACATTTGAAAATGAGTAACTCTGGAGAGTGACCACTATTGAGTATGGAATTATTCTAAAATTGTGGTGAGTGAGGGTTGCACAGCTCTCAGTATTCTAAAAGCCTTGACTTGTATACTTTAAATGGGTGAATTTTATGTTACATGAAGTATGTCTCATTAAGGAAGGTTTTTTTTAATAAGCAACTTTTGGTTATATCTAATTGAATCATGGTGGAACTGCTTTTTTTTCCTAGATGCTGGATCCGTTATCTTTAAGCAGCCCTGAAAATTCTGGCTCAGGAAGTTGTCCATCACTTGATAGTCCTTTGGATGGGTAATATTTATCGTAGTTTTGGGATGGTTTGTTTATTTGAGACAGAGTTTTGCTGTCACCCAGGCTGGAGTGCAGTGGCTTGAATGCAGCTTACTGCAGCCTTGACCTCCTGGGCTCTATCAGTCCTCCCACCTCCGACCCCTGAGGAGCTAGGACCAAAGGCATTTGCTATTAATACCACATCTGGCTAAGTTGTTTGTATTATTTGTAGAGATGGGGGTTTCACTTTGTTACCCAGGCTGATCTTGAACTCCTGGGCTCAAGCAAACCTCCTGCCTTGGCCTCCTAAAGCGCTGGGATTACACACATGAACCACCATGCTCAGTTTATAGTAGTTTTTCTTTTTTAATAGATATGGGTAAATATTCATAGCATGTTGAATTATCAGTAACTTTTTTGTGCTACATTCAGAGGAATATAATTGGTACTTGTATATACTGATGGCAGATTAATTTTTGCACAGTGTGTATAAATCCCTTTACCTCATAGAATTCAGTATCTTTGTTATTAAAAATGATACCTGATTATAATAGTTTGAATATTCCTGCATGTCAAAATTGTGTGTTTGAAGGCAAATCAAATTTAGAATTTATGTACATTTACTTTTAAAACTGTGTTTGTGAAAGTGCTATCAACTTTTACATTAATATGTTTGTTTTTGGAGATTTCCTAAGTTATTTCACCTGTTCAGGATTATGTTCATTCTGGCACCAGATTAGAAATAATTTAAATTATTGGTAATTGTAGCCCACTGTGCCATGTTGGTACGTGTAGGCAAACATTTAAGTACTTTTGTGAAAAAGCTGTTCAGGAATATGAGAAGGATGAAGTTGCAAAATGTTAATTTTTTGTTACAAGTGCTCCCCCTTCTGGTCTCAGTAGGACAGTATTCTTGGTAATCCTCTCTGGAATTGCTTTATGAAAGCAAATTCTGAAAAAATAACTAATATTGTATGGGAATGCACATTTAAGTTTCTTTTGTCCATGTATATGAAATTTCTGTATGTGTCAATGTCTACCTCAAGGTAGACATTTAAGAAATTCACGGAAGTAGTAATGAGAAAGCTATATATTTGAGTACTCATCATTTGCAAAAAACTATCCTGGACACCTTACTTGTATACACTTGATTAGTTGGAAATTATCTTTTTTGTTGATGCAGAAGGGTGATTTGCCAAGGTTACATAGTTAAGTGGCAGAGCTTGGATTGAAACACAGTGCTTAGAAACACCTATGATTCCAAAATACATCATTCTTCCACTGTACTATAAGGTTAATTTTTAAAGCCAGGCTCTTTGCCTACATGTACCAAGTTAGTGTAGTTTTTCTTTTTTAGTTACGGTAACCTTTCAAAGTGAGCTCCTTTACACACACCCATACAGAGAGGCACAGATATAGATATTGCTTAAAGATTTTTTTTAATGTCTTACGTACTTACTGTAAACTTAATGTGACATTTTTTTCTTTATAGAGAGAGCTATCCAAAATCACGAATGCCTAGGGCACAGAGCTACCCAGATAATCATCAGGAATTTTCAGGTTAGACTTTATAAATTCTAAATGTTTAAATGTTTATGTCATTGGATAATGTTTTGGCCGGGAAGGAGAGGGGAGATTTTTGAAAAGTCAAATAAAAATGTATAAATGTGCTTTTCATCATTAGAAATATTTAACTATTTTTTAAAATAAAAGATAACCATCTTATATGTCTTAACAGACTATGATAACCCTATCTTTGAGAAATTTGGAAAAGGAGGAACATATCCAAGAAGGTATCATGTTTCATATCATCATCAAGAGTATAATGATGGTAAGTTTCTGGCAATTAGACCACAAGAACAGTTAAAACTCTCAACAACGAAAATAAATAAAAAAAAATTTTTTTAAACCTCATATTTGTGTAATACCATTAGAAAAATATGAGGAAATTGTGTTATAACAAAAATATAATGGGCATTTTGGCTTTATGTCAACTTATAAGACTTGGCTGTACCTTAAAGAAAAGGAATACTTTTTTAAGAGCCAAAGTTTTGCTGCCCAGGCAGGAGTGCTGCGGCATGATCTTAGCTCACTGTAACTTCAAATTCCTGGGCTCAAGTGGTCTTCCTGCCTTGGCTTCCTGAGTTCAGATGTGTGCCATTACAGGCATTTGCCATCACACCCAGCTAATTAAAAATTTTTTTTTGTGCAGAGAGTGTCCCACCATGTTGCCCAGGCTGGTCTTAAAGTCTTGGGCTCAAGCAGTCCTCCTGCCTCAGCCTCCCAAAGTGCTGGGATTACAGGTGTGAGCCACTGCACCTGGCCAAAATGGAGTAATTTTCTTTCTTTTTTTTTCCCCCTAGACAGAGTCTCACTCTGTCACCCAGGCTGGAGTGCAGTGGCATGATCTCTGCTCACTGCACCCTCCACCTCCTGGGTTCGAGCGATTCTCCTGCCTCAGCCTCCCAAGTAGCTGGGATTATAGGTGCATGCCACCATGCCTGGCTAATTTTTTTTTTTTTTGAGGTGGAGTCTTGCTCTTTCTCCCAGGCCAGAGTGCAGTGGTACGATCTCAGCTTACTGCAGCCTCTGCCTCCCGGGTTGAAGGGATTCTCCTGCCTCAGCCTCCCAAGTAGCTGGGATTACAGGTGCCCGCCACCACACCTGGCTAATTTTTGTATTTTTAATCTAGACGGGGTTTTGCCATGTTGGCCAGGCTGGTCTCAAAACTCCTGATCTTCAGTGATTCACCCGCCTCGGCCTCCCAGAGTGCTAGGATTACAGGCGTGAGCCACTGTGCCCAGCCTAATTTTTATATTTTTAGTAGAGATGGGGTTTCGCCATGTTGCCCAGACTGGTCTCAAACTCCTGGGCTCAGGTGATCTGCCTGCCTTTGCCTCCCAAATTGCTGGAATTACAGGCATGAGCCACTGCACCCATCCAAAAGAAGTAATTTTTAAATGATATTAGAAAATTACTCCTTGATGATGAGATTGATACTTACATCATCCCTTTAAGAAAAAAAATTACTTGCCAGGTGCGGTGGCTCATGCCTGTAATCCCAGCACTTTGGGAGGCCGAGGTGGGTGGATCACCTGAGGTCAGGAGTTCGAGACTAGCCTGGCCAACATGATGAAACCCTGTCTCTACTGAAAATATGAAAAATTAGCTGGGCATGGTGGTGGGCGCCTGTAATCCCAGCTACTTGGGAGGCTGAGACAGGAGAATCACTTGAACCTGGGAGGTGGAGGTTGCAGTGAGCCAAGATTGTACCACTGCACTCCAGCCTGGGCAACAAGAGTGAAACTCCGTCTCAAAAAGAAAAGAAAGAAATTACTACCTATGAACTTTTGAATCTTTGTTTTAGATTTTAAAATCATTATTGGAAATGAGAGTAAATTTTTTTTCTCCTTTTTCTCCAGAAGCGAGGAGGTTCCTTTTTATGATTTGTGTGTGTATGTGTGTGTGAGCACACTCATACATGTTTTATCATAAGAGATTATTTGAATTCATATTCAGGTTCTGTTTATTTTTTCCCACCCAATCATTGCTATTTCAGTTTCTTAGCCTAGTCACAGGACAAATTTCTATTCTCTACGTTACAAATTTTAAATACTTTAAAAGTACAACATATTAATAAAAGGTATAAGGTCATTCTCTTTTCATTTTGTAGGTCGTAAAACTTTTCCAAGAGCTAGAAGGACCCAGGGGACCAGCTTCCGGTCTCCTGTGAGTTTCAGTCCTACTGATCACTCCTTAAGCACCAGTAGTGGAAGCAGTATCTTTACCCCAGAGTATGATGATAGTCGAATAAGAAGAAGGGGAAGTGACATAGACAATCCTACTTTGACCGTAATGGACATCAGCCCACCCAGCCGTTGTAAGTAATAGAACTTGGCATAGTGAAATGTAGAGCAGAACCTTTGCAGAATTTTATAGTATTAAAAGGAATAAATCCTAAGTGAGTTTTTGGGGTCAGATGAACTACTCAAAAAAGGTAATAATGGTGTTTCTAAAGGTAGTTGGAATGTCAGGTATAAGCATGGTATCACTGTTAATTACCTTAGATAATTCTGTTCTTCACTTGTATTAGGAAAACTATTACCAACTAGTCATTTTTTATCCATTCATTTCACATATCCTTGTTGAATGCCTGCCACTGAGGTTGAATGCCTACCACTGAGATTTCAAACATAATCTCTTAAGACATAATCTAATGGGGTAGATGATATATGGAGAAATAATTGTATAGCATTTAAATGTGAGTAGAAATCACCAGCTGAGGAGATAATGTGCAAGAGGCCATAACATCATCTAAAAATGGTGAATAGTTCAATTTTTGGCTGATGTGGGGGTATCTTACTTGAAATAGTGGGAATAGGCCTACAGTGGTAACTCAGGCCGGATTGCAAAGCATTTAGACCTTATTATGTAATCAGTGTATACAAAGATTCATGCTCGAAGATGTTTGTTACAGCACTATTTACATACTCTGAATTCCTTTTTTGTGCTAGTGTGTCATAGTTTACTTTTCTATCCATATTGACCCCATGCTATATTGCTGTTATTTTTGCCTTAGACAGCTATCTTTTGAAGTGATTAAAAATAAGAGAAAAATGTCTTTTATATATATTTTCAGTATATTCATTTTTATAGATCTTTGTATAGATCCAAAATCTATATAAACAAAGACAGATCCAAGATCTGTTGGGTATCAAATTCCTTCTGCCTGAAAAACTGCATTTTAACCTTTCTTGTAAAATAGACTTGCTGGTAGTAAGTTCATTCAGCTTTTGTTTGTTTGAAAAAAGTCTGTATTTCTCCTTCATTTTTGTGACAGGATCTCACTCTGTCACTCAGGCCGTGGTGTAATCTCAACTCATTGCAACCTCTGCCTCCTGGGCTCAAGCAATTCTCCCACCTCAGACTCTCAAGTATCTGGCATTACAGGCATGCACCACCATGCCCAGATAATTTTTGTATTTTTTGTGGAGACAGGGTTTTGCTGTGTTGCCCAGGCTGGTCTTGAACTCTTGGGCTTAAGCTGATCCACCTGCCACAACCTCCCAAAGTGCTGGAATTACAGTGTGAGCCACTGCACCTGGCCTTTCTAGCACTTTAAAGCTATTGTCCCATTGTCTTCTGGCGTATATACTTCCTGAAGAGAAATCTGCTATAATTCTTATCTTTGTTCCTCCATATGTAATATGCTTTCTTCCTCCGCAGCTGTCCCAGCTGCTTTCAAGATTTTGTCTTTGATTTTCTACAGTGTGAATAAGATGTGTCTAGGTATATTTGTGTAGGGTTCCCAGCTGGTGTTCTTTCAGTTTATTATATTTATAGTTTGTGAAAAGTTCTCAGTTGTTACCTCTCCAAGTATTTTTTCTGTCTCATTCTTCCTTTTTCTTTTGGGATTCCTATTACCTGTACACTAGACTATTTGATACTGTCTCATACCTC
Organism: Macaca fascicularis; assembly: GCF_037993035.2. Lineage (NCBI taxonomy): Eukaryota > Metazoa > Chordata > Mammalia > Primates > Cercopithecidae > Macaca > Macaca fascicularis. The sequence goes on from NC_088386.1 coordinate 4,225,269, forward strand.
TGTTTTTTCTCCCTCTCCCACACACACACACTCTCTATCTCTCCCTCCCCGCCCCCTCTCTCTGGCCCCATTGATCTATTTTCAGGTTCACTGATTCTTTCCTCAGCCTTGTTGCATCTATTTATGATCCTGTTGAAGGAATTCTTAATTTCTGTCATTGTTCTTTATTTCATGCATTTTCATGTGACTCATTCCTGTAGTTTCCATTGCTCTGTTCACCATCTGTTCATGCATGTTGTCTACCTTTTCCATTAGAACCTTTAACATGTTAGTCAAGTTATTTTAAATTTCCCGTCTGAACCTTCTGAGTCTGGTTGTATTAATTGCTTTCTCTCTTGATTTTCTTTGGAAGGGTTGCTTTTTTGTGCCATCATTTTACAGTGAATGCCAGATATCATGTATAGGATAAAGGAGGAGGTGAATAGAATGTATGCCTGGAAATAGGCACAGCTCTTCTTCTGCTAGGCCGTAACTATGAGAAGCTGAGTCAATCTAGTCAGGAGTTGAGCTGGGTTTGGATTTTGTTGTTGCCGTGGTCCCTGTGCACCACTGACTTTAAATTCTTTGAATTACTTTGTACTGGTTTCCTAAAGGGATTTTCTCAGCCGTCCTGCTCCATCAGCGTTGTTTTTTTTGTTTTGTTTTGTTTTTTTTTTTTTGAGATGGAGTTGCCCAGGTTGGAGTGCAGGGGCGCGATACTGGCTCACTGCAACCTCCCCCTCCCGGGTTCAAGCGATTCTCCTGCATCAGCCTCCCAAGTAGCTGCAATTACAGGTGTCCGCCACCACACCTGGCTTTTTTTTCTTTTTTTTTTTTTTAGTAGAAATGGGGTTTTGCCACATTGGCCAGGCTGGTCTTGAACTCCTGACCTCAGGTAATCCACCTGCCTTGGCCTCCCAAAGTGCTGGGATTACAGGTGTGGGTCACTGTACCCGGCCTTGACCTTCCTTTTGTGCCTACTTCTCAGAGAGGGAGGATCTCTCTATGGCCTTGTGCTCTCAGTAGTGGATTGCTGCTACTTGCAAGCCTAGGATGGGGAGGCAGAATAGAAGGTTCTGTGTTGTCCTATCCAGCTTCAGTCTTAGGCAGGCTTTATCTCCTCCGTTCTCAGAGATGGGCTTACCCATCTTCCAGGAGTAGGAGTGCTCTAATGGTCAGGGTCACAGAAGGTTTCCAGCTTCTCTGTCAGGGGTAGAGTTTGTTTGTTTGTTTTCTTTCTTTCTCATTCCCCTAGTCTCAGTAGGTCTTTACCTGTAATGCAGGGGTGACAGGGTTTTCTGCTTTCTCCAGCAGCTGAAGGCTCTTGTTTCTTAGGGGAGAGGGGTGTGGAAGGGCTTTCTGCATTTCCCACAACAGTGGGCCATTCCCCTTCTCCGGGCCTTGACTACCAAGGGAGGCTTTCCCTGGTGTCTCCTGCCCCTGTGAGTGCATGGTAGAGGTCCACAGAAAAGACTTCGAGCAAGTGTGAGCTCACCTGTGTCTGGATCTCCCAAGGGTTCAATATTCTCATGCCAGCCCACATTTGTTTAAAATGGAGGTGAATTATTCCCTGCTGGTGTGGGTCTTTCTCTGTGCTTTGCCATAAGTGAGTCACTGCTTCTGTTCTGTCTCTCCTTGGAAATGCCACTTTTTCCTTCGATTTCAGGTTAGTTGGTTGCCCTGCAATCTTAGCTTTTTGATATGTGTTCAATAAAAGTTAAATTTTGTAGATTACCCAGATTTCTCTTGTTTGTATGGGATTGATACTTTTTCCAGCTTTCTACATTGTAGGTGGAGGCTGAAAAACTAAGTACAAATATTACTGCAGTGAAGATTAGAAATGGTGCATCTTACAGTCTTTGGCATCTTAGATTGAGTGAAAGAAAGATGCTGTCACGTGTAATTAGGAAAACAATTTCAGAAAAAAATGACTCTTGGGATATGAATCTTTTTTTGGTTTAGGATTTGTAGAAAACGGATGAAAGAGAAAATTTTGAAAGGCGGTACCTATGTGAATTTGGATAATCATAATTTTCCCTTATATCCAAGCACATTCAATGGAGGATGTCACTAATGCAGTATGTTCATTTAGTTATTAACCATTTGTGTGCTGTTTGATATTTCACTTTAAGAACGTGTTCTTTTTCAGCACCTCGGGCTCCAACCAACTGGAGATTGGGCAAACTGCTTGGCCAAGGAGCCTTTGGAAGGGTCTACCTCTGTTATGATGTTGATACAGGAAGAGAATTGGCTGTTAAGCAAGTTCAGTTTGATCCTGATAGTCCTGAGACCAGCAAGGTAAAAATCACTGCACACATTTACTTTGTCACATTATAAGAAACTTTATTTATTATTATTCTTTTAACATTAAGCCCCTTCCATTCTAAATAAGAAGCATTTTTACTAAAAAGTACAGTTTTCTTTAGTATAAATTATTTGTAAAACAGATTAGATATATTTATCTACTTTTCAATATGTATTTTTCTTTTTTAGTACTTCAGTTATAATATTAATCTGATTCAGTGTTGCTTTAGCATATCATCAAGGACTGTTTAAAAAGTTATTGGTTAGAGACTTTCAGATATTTGTTACTGGGAACTAAAATTTTCAGAATGAAATCACCTTGATGGTCCATGAAGTTAGAATTTTTTGCTTTTACTGACATTGTTGAAGACTTAACAATGAATTCTCTCTTTCAGGAAGTAAACGCACTTGAATGTGAAATTCAGTTGCTGAAAAACTTGCTGCATGAGCGAATTGTTCAGTATTATGGCTGTTTGAGGGATCCCCAGGAAAAAACACTTTCCATATTTATGGAATATATGCCAGGGGTAAGTTAGTACATCTTTTTGAAAATGCACATTCCATTTAAAATTACAGTTAATAAAAGAAAGACAAAAAAAACGTAGATTATAAAATGTTAACCCTAGTTAAAGACATTTTGAAAGAGTTTTAAATTAGAGCTGGGTTATATTTTCTGTCCTCTTCATCTGTCTTTGTATTTTTTAACTCATTAATGCTAAAGTATTCTAAAGTAGGTTACAGACATCTTAGCAGTCTATCTTGAGATTTCCTTAAATGCCCTAAAATGCCCATTATAGCTGATATATTCACACCAAGTTCCAGTCTAGGATGATACATTACATTTAATTGTTATGCTCCTTAATTATCTCTTTTTAAACAATTTTTTATGATTCTTAGAAAGAGAGGCAAGGTCTCACTCTGCTACCTAGGCTGGTTTCAAACTCAGTGATTCTTCTGCCTTGGCCTCCCAAAGTGCTAGGATTACTATCTAGAGCAGTCAGTTTGTACATGATACAGATTTGACAAAGAGAGGAAGATAGCCTGTTAAGAGTCTTCACTCTCAGGATCTGGAAGAATTTGCAAAAAAAAACCCAAAAAACTCTCATGGATTTCTCTAATTGCATTCTTGTGGATTTTGTTTTTTTGTTTTAAATTTTTTATATTTTTAGTTATATGGAATGCTTCACAAATTTCCATGTCGTCCTTGCGCAGGGGCTGTGCTAATCTTCTCTGTATCATTCTAATTTTAGTGTATGTGCTGCCGAAATCAGCATGTGGATTTTAATTTGTTCTTTTATCCCTTTATTTATTATCAAGTTAGATCTAAGGTCTAAATTAGATTCACATTCAAATTTGATACATCATAGATGAAGCTATGCATCCTATCAGGAGCCAGTTTCTGGTTATTCTGGTTATTCCACTGTAGCAATGCAAAGACCAATCATTAGATGAGGGTGATTGACATATTGATTCCTGCACTGTAAAGTTTTGTTTTTTCCTGCAGACCAGAAAGTAATAAGAGATATAGCAGTGGCACATATGAATAGCCCGTTCCTTTTCAACTATCCACCTACTGTTTTTAGCACTGATAGTCATCACTAGAGTCTATAATTTCATTAGGAGTTATAAAATGTGATTTGTGACATCTGTCATTATGTATATTTTATTTTTTAATAGAGTACATCTAGTATTAATGATTTTCAAGGTGGTGATTGATATGTTTACTCATTTAAAAATACATGTATTTCCATAATTTTTGTTTTATTTATTTATTTTTGAGATGGAGTTTCGCTCTTGTTGCCCAGGCTGGGCAATGGCATGCTCTCAGCTCACTGCAACCTCTGCCTCCCGGTTCAAGTAATTCTCCTGCCTCAGCCTCCCGTGTAGCTGGGATTACAGGTGCACACCAGCACACCCAGCTAATTTTTGTATTTTTAGTAGAGACGGGGTTTCACCGTGTTGGCCAGGCTGGTCTCAAACTGCTGACCTCAGGTGATGCACCCGCTTCAGCCTCCCAAAGTGCTGGGATTACAGGCATGAGCCACTGCTCCCGGCCATAATTTTTATTTTTTGAGATGGAGTCTCGCTTTGTTGCCTAGGCTGGAGTGTAGTGGTGCGATCTCGGCTCACTTTAACCTCTGCCTCCCGAATTAAATCATTTCTCCTGCCTCAGCCTCCTGAGTAGCTGGGTTACAGGCATCCACCACCACGCCCAGCTAATTTTTTGTATTTTTAGTAGAGACGGGGTTTCACCGTGTTGGCCAGGCTGGTCTTGAACTCCTGACCTCAGGTGATCCACCCGCCTCAGCCTCCCAAAGTGATGGGATTACAAGCATGAGTCACCATGCCCGGCTGATACCTGTGTAATTTTTGTATTTTTAATAGACATGGGGTTTCACCCTGTTGGCCAGGCTGGTCTTGAACTCCTGACCTCAGGTGATCTGCCTTCCTCAGCCTCCCAAAGTGCTGGGATTACAGGCATAAACTACTGTGCCTGGCCTCTTCTGTATAATCCTACAGGTAGAGACACAGTAGACTGAACAAACAAGCCGTGCGGAACTGTAGGTGTCAGTAGTTGACTGGGCACCCTTGCTCCTTTCCATATGTGTGATTTACAAGTTTGGGTCCACAGAATTGCAAAATGCTCTCCCTCCAAGGATGGCTCATAAACAGTGGAAAGGACAAATGGTTAAATCTGTAAAATCCAAGGATTTACTTTCATGTGACAGAGTACACCGTTTACCAAAATTCAAGGAAAGGCAGAAACATTCGGATGTATTTTCCTGTCAAAAAAGGGATTTGTCCCTCAGGAAGCATTTTATTTCTGTCTTTTAAAGGGATGATTACTCAAACTTGTACATTGGAATCACTAGGGAAGCTTTTTCAAAATTCAAATACCTATGCCTCACTTCAGACTGATTCAGCTTTCTCAGAGATGGCACCTTATCCTGCCCTAAAAAACACTTGAGAAAATCTGAAGTTCTCCTTTTGTGTATGTTCTCATGTTTCGAACTTGAGTGTTGAGTTTTTTCTTATATAAAGAAAAAACTTTAAAATGTCATATATGTTCTTTCTAGTTATACCCATTCCTTTTCCTGAGAAAATCAGCAGATGTCAATAAAATACTTTAAAAACAGAATAAGAACAAAATAAATAAAATTCAAGTAGGACATGCTTAGACAAGTGAGATGAGAATTCCTGGCCTCTTTACCAATAAAGATTTAATAGCAGTTTTCATTTCAAACCATATACAGTAGTTGTTGTTGTTGTTTTCTCCTAGGGTTCAATTAAGGACCAATTAAAAGCATATGGCGCTCTTACTGAGAATGTGACTAGGAAATACACCCGTCAGATTCTGGAGGGTGTCCATTATTTGCATAGTAATATGATTGTCCATAGAGATATCAAAGGTAAGTAATGAGGTATTTTCTATTTTAAATAGACAGTTCTTTGTGAATGTGAATGAAACAAGTGATGTGGATAAGACATTTAACATTAATTCATCTATCTCTGAAACAGGGAAACAGTTCTCTTGCTTTCTTGTGAACTGCATCAGTGTTTTATCACACCAGTCCTGTCTCCCCAAATGGGTAGCTCTACTGTGGGGGCTCACAGAATCAGTAAAGTTTAAGAGACCATACAAGTGAGATCATGTTTCATACATATTACATAGGCATTAGGACAGGCTGGCCAAGAGTAGGAGCCCTGCTGCCAGGTGGCCTGATTCAGATTCGGGCTTTATCCACACTGTGTGACCTTGGACAAGTTACTCAGTCTCTCAGTTCCTCTTTCTTAAATGATGGAGATAACAGTATCCAGCTCATAGGATTCTCTAAAGGAGTAAATGAGTTAATGCATGCAATATGCTTAAAGTAGTGCCTGATACCTAAAAAGCTCTTAAAAGTTAGCTATGATGACATACTTTATCTTGAGATCAAATTTGAGCTAGGAGGAATGGATGTCACTAGCTTGGGAAAGAAGGAAGGGGGGGAGAAAAGAACCCCAAACTGAGCTCTGATGAACTCCAACTATGTCAAACTGACATCTTGAATGTGCTTCAAATCCTAGAGAGGGGAGGAGGAGTGGTTGGCAGTATGGCTGGGGCAGGGTCATCCAGATGGATGTTGAGGCTGGGTGGTGGCTGAGCATGCTGCTCTACCTTTGTGTATGTCTGAAAAGTCTCCTTAATAACTTACTTTTGACACATCCAAAATAAGTTTTTAGAAACTTATGCTGGAGCCTGGCTACCCATTTTCTCTTTAGCCCTTCTTCTGGGTAAGCATTGGTTCAACATTGGTGATTCCTCCCCAGAGACAGCTTCCCCTGTCTGTGACCTGCCTTGGACTGTTCCTTCCCCAATCAGAGCCCTGCTTGTAGCCAGTAAAAAATGGGCTTTGTTGTCCTTCCACTGGTTAAGTATTCTAGAGATGGTGGCTTTTTTGACAGTCTTTCTTAAAGTATTGGATGGTAGGAAATGTTAGACAGTGCTTTTTTAGAAGATCACTAATGTCATGGCATGTTTACACTTAAGGTGTGCAGAGAATGAACTCTGGACTATCCTCTGGAGAGAGGCTTTAGGGAACCATCATTGACTAGACTGGGGAATTTGCTGGGAGAACAGAAAGACAGGTACGGAAGCCCCATGATAGGGGTGGGGTCTCTTTATCCTCTCCAGTCTGTAAAGTAGCTTTTCTCCACTATTCACTCTCCTCCTTAGAGATCATTTTTTCAGAAAAGGGTAAGAGAACCAAGAAAATGAATATCTTTGTAATATAAAATATGATTAAGGTTATGGAAGACTTAAAAATAAGAAATGAAGTAAAATTTTAAAATTAAAATAATTAAAATTAGATAATAAAATAAATGGCTTATTTAAGAATAGGTAAAGAAAAAGTTAAAAATGAGAAGGTCCAAAGTAATGAAGGTTATGTGGAGAAAAATGAGAAGCGAAATGATTTATAAAAGACAGAAACTAGATTTATAATCCCAGAAAAAATAGAGTTTTTAAAATGGTAAGAGTGAAAATAGAGAATAAAAAACAAATTAGCCTAGTGCCCATAGCTTGGTTTTTTGTTTTGTTTTGTTCTGGTTTTTTGTTTTTGTTTTTTTTGAGACAGAGTCTCACTTTATCACCCAGGCGGGAGTGCAGTGGCATGAACTCAGTTCACTGCAGCCTCAGCTCTCTGGGCTCAAGTGATCCTTCAGCCTCAGCCCCCAAGTAGCTGGGACTACAGGCTCACACTACCATGCCCAGCTGATTTTTTTGTATTTTTTGTAGAGATGGGGTTTCACCACGTTGCTTAGGCTGACCTCGAATTCCTGAGCTCATGCGATCCACCCGCCTTTGCCTCCCAAAGTGCTAGGATTACATGTGTGTGCCACTGCACCTGGCCGATGATCTTGTTTTTTAATACTATTCTCCACTGAAAGGAACTAGGCCTCCTTGAGAAATGGCTGATTTTAGGACTGGTGCAGGAAATATACAAGATGAGCCTGGAGCATCTTCCAGTGCCAGAAAGCAAGAAAGTGCTCAAAAACAAAAGCAAGAATACAATGATGGGGGTATGGCAAAGGGACACAGAGCCAGTGGAAAGAAGCTCCAGTGGCTGAAACTGATAAATAGCAGGAGAATAAAGCATTACTGGATTATAACCCAGTGTATAAAACAAATATCCATGTTCATAGTGATGTAAATGAATGATTTAATAAATATGTGGGAGAGGGGAGACAAATCTCTTCTGCAGCATAACTCCAAATTTATGTAGCTACTCAGCCTGGAGCATAACTCTTTACTCCTTAACTGTGGGCTGTGTGTGGCAAATTTCTTCCAAAGTATGGAAAGGGTGGGGGACAATGACTTCACAGTGGAGAACCTGACAAACACTATCTCAAGCCAGGTGATCAAGGTCAGCATCAACAATGGTGTTGACAGTATGTGCCTTTAATATCGTATGATGAGAATGGCAGTTTACCTGTGGTCTTCCCCCAAAAAACTTACAGCCCCCATTATGAGAACATGGGACAAATCCTAATTGAGGGACATTCTACTGGTCCCTCAATTAGGGAAAACCTGACCCCAGTACACCTCAGAAAAACACGTGTCATCAAAAACAAGGAAAATTTGAGAAAGTATCCCCCCTAAGAGGAGCCTGAGGGGACATGATGACTAAGTATGGCGTGGGATCCTGGTTAGGATCCTGGATCCAGAAAAAGGGTATTAGGGAAAAACTGAGGAAATCTAAGCAAAGTATGAACTTGGTTAATAATATTTCAGTATTGGTTTATTAATTGTGGCAAATGTACCATACTATTAGTAATAGAGAAACTGGGTGTGGGGTTATATGGGAACTCTCTATACTATCTTTGTAATAATTCTGTAAATCTGAAGCTATCTAAAAAGTTTATTATAAAAGCTAATGAAATTTTAAATGAAAAGCTCAAAGCTTGCCTATCAGACATTTAAAATATTAAAAATTGAGATGTAAAATTAATATAAAGCAAGATTCAATATTAAGAACACTCTAAAATACAAGGTAACTAAATTTAAGTAATAGAGGGGGAAAATGCTTTTGATTATGAAGCACCCTAAGGAAGTTTCTGAGAAAAGGCTGGCTTCTCAGGGAAATAAGTTTCAGCCATGGGCTTCCTGCTTTATGACAGAGAAACTGGGGGCGTTCTTGGTCCTTCACTGAGCTTCATTCTTAGCCCTTTTCGCCTTTCTCCTCCTCATCACCCTCACCTCCAACCTGCACCAGTCCTTTTCAGTAGAAATGTCCTAGGTCCTAAACACACAGCTGACCTAAAAATGTAGTGTTCTTGCAGCAAATCCTTAATGAGCACCACCTATGTGACTAGCATTATGCCAGCTACTGCCAGAAGATGAAAAGCAGCCTAACTTTGGAGACAAATAGAAGAGTCTATGAAGTAATTCTGTGCCATTGTTCTTTTATACTGTATTCCAGATGGCCAATAAATTAATGAAATGAGGCAATTTCTTGTTTTTAGGGGCAAATATCCTGAGAGATTCAACAGGCAATGTCAAACTAGGAGATTTTGGGGCCAGCAAACGGCTTCAGACCATCTGTCTCTCAGGGACAGGAATGAAGTCTGTCACGGGCACACCATACTGGATGAGCCCTGAAGTCATCAGTGGAGAAGGCTATGGAAGAAAAGCGGACATCTGGTAGGTTTTGATATGAAGTTTGCTTGAAAACCATCCGCCGCCTTATGTATTTCCACCTGGGATTGAATTACTGAGGCAGATGTAAATGATCTTTTGTACTTCCAAAATAGGATTTAAGAATTGCAAAGATTAACACTGTATTAATTATGCCTTATTGAGGCTTATAATTGATTAAATATTTAGAATCCTTGAACCTGTCCTCCATTCTTTAGGAAGGATTTTGTCGTGAGCAAACCTCAGCATTAAAAAGCTTTTTGCTATTACAGAAGTAAATAAATAGTTACTTTGTTTGTCTAAAGACCTTTAAAAGTACTTCATCTTTGTTGTCAGTGTCTTATAATTCATTTAATCTTTAATTCTTTTATAATTTTAAGTCAGACCATGAAATGACCATTTTCTGCTTCCCACCCAGAAAAGACTTTAACAGACGTTCATTTTAGGCACCGGAAGGCCATTGATTTCCAATGCTTATATTCTTTGTAAGATAAAGACAAAAATTATTTTTAATGTCAGGTTAGAAATTATGTAAAACAAAAATAAGATGAATAATGTTCTTTGCCCAACCATTTGAATTAAGTGATAGTCATTAAATTGTTGTTTTAAATTGATTTTTATGTTTAAATTACAGTTTTACAAAATTAGAACTTTTTAATGAAGCTTTGAATTTGAAGTTAAGTCATATTTAAATATACATGGACTTAATGCCTGTTTCTCATTTTCTAGCTAACTGGCTTTCTTTCATGTTATTGTTTGTGTAATGTATTTCTTTTTGTTTCTTTTCAGGAGCGTTGCATGTACTGTGGTAGAAATGCTAACTGAAAAGCCGCCTTGGGCTGAATTTGAAGCAATGGCTGCCATCTTTAAAATTGCCACTCAGCCAACAAACCCAAAGCTGCCACCTCATGTCTCAGACTATACTCGAGATTTCCTCAAACGGATTTTTGTAGAGGCCAAACTGAGACCTTCAGCTGATGAACTCTTAAGGCACATGTTTGTGCATTATCACTAGCAGCCAGTAACCTCTCCTGTGCCTCTACCTAGCTCCCATCTATTCATTCACCTTCTCTCTGACTGCACTTTTCTTTTTTATAAAAAAAGAGAGATGGGGGAGAAAAAAAGACAAGAGGGAAAGTATTTCTCTTGATTCTTGGTTAAATTTGTTTAATAATAATAATAACCTAAATTTTTTATATTTAATCTTTTTTTCCCTTACAAGAACTTGAAACTTTTTTTTTTAATTTTTATAATGTACTGATGTGGTTCAGAGAGATAAAGCACTTTAGTACATAGTCACTCTTTTTAGTACAAACAAATCATTTGGAATACCTAAAGATTGTAGAGTCATTCCCTCTATCACTGACATATCAGTGGCGATGGGAAGACATGGAAAACAAGGAGAAGAAAATAATGTATAATTTGTAGTTTTTAGTGATAGTATTTAAAATATATCCTCATTTGTGGGGTTGAGCCCTAAACTTTAGGGTAGGTACTCAACTTAAAGAATATAGGTTTCTTCTTATATCTGTATTCTTTAGATCCTAACCTCTGTCTACCAACCTTTTTGCTCAGTAGGAGTCTTGATAGAAGATACGCATCTCTGAGAGGTATGTTTATTTGTTAATCCTAACCAGTATAATAAGCAAATACACTATAATAGATCCATGTTACTGGAATCTGTAAACTTGAGGGATAGCTTTCTGCTTAAACACACAGACACACACACACACACACACGGAAAACCTTTTATTTTAAAGTCAAGTCGTGAGCAAATCGAAATAAAAGACAAAAGGAGATCGCTCTTATCAAATGTGTGAGCAGTAGAAGAGACCACATTTGCCAGTCAGTAGAAATAATGAAAAAAATTTGGTGTTTAGTGTATTTTAAACTTGTTTTACTTGAGGGGGACGTCCCAAAATTAAAGGAATGGAGAAATAATCAAAATCATGTATACCATCTTCTGTTTCTAGCTCCTGATTCCCCATAGATAACATTCCTTAGGAACGAAGAGTTCAATTAGTAATATTTATGTGTTATGTCGGGAGATGAAACCTTTGTTCTTAGGATCACAGAATACTAAAGCACCTCCAAAAAAACAGGTATCATGTGAAACAGTGGTTGCCAAAAGTGGAGCGAGGATAATTTCACTAGGCATTTGGCAATTCTTAGAGACATTTTTGGTTGTCACAACTGGAAGGATACTAGTGGCATGAATTGGGAGAGGCCAGGGATGCTGCTAAATAGACTGTAATACACAAGGAAAGCAACCTCACCCCTCAAAGAATTACCCTGCCCAAAATGTCAGAAGTGCTGAGGTTGAGAAACCCTGATGTAAAGATCAGTCCCAGTTACAAACTGAAAACAGCTATTTACAAAGCAGTAAATGCAAGAAAGGAAAGGAAATTTCAAAGAGAAAGTGATGTAATGCAAATTGAGGATTTTACAAGATCAGCTACTGCTGCTTAAGTCAAGGGCGAATGATCTCAACAAGCAGCAAATAGCAATCACTTTACCAGCTGCATATTGCACCCACCTAGGTAACTCTTCCTTTTAGGAACAAACTGAATTGGAACACCGAGCCTTTTGAACTTAGCCATCTCTATATATACTTTCCTTAAAATTCATAATTTTGGGCAAAAAAAAAAACAACTTATCAAAACAAAGTTTTAACTACTAATGGGAAGGTTAAAAAGCTGCCAGGTATTTCTGGTACAATGTATGTACTAAGAGCAAGGACATTATTAAATGGAACAAGACAGCTGGGAAAGGCCCCACTATCTCTTAATAGAATTGTGCTACTATAAAACATGAAGATATCAGTAATTTGGCCACTTGCAGTTTTTTTCAGCATGTTAAAGCAAGTGCTAAGTACTTTATTTTTAAAGGTCTAGAAAACAATAGTCTTCCTGGAGGCCCCAAAATCCCTTTCATGGGATTCATAAGGGACTCAGGTATTCTTATTTTCTGCCAAAAGGTGTGCTTATTTAGGGACTCTTTTAAGATACTTTGTTTCTGAAGTTAGGTAGGTCTTGGTTTACTGTGCCAAGGTCCTACCTAGCATTCCCTGTAGGAATATTTGAAATTCCACTAGCTAGTCTAAGAAGTCAAAGCACAAAATTAGTTGTCAATGCTTCTCTCATACTCTTAAAATTGAAGCAGTTTGCAGGGAAGAACAAGAATGAGGTGCCCCTGCCTTGGTAAAGCAACTGCCAAATCTTGTTCTAGAAACAATCCCCAAGTGTGTGGATCTATTATAATTTCTTTATCTTTTATGAATGAGGGCATCTTTTCTACTTGAGCAAGATCATGGTCTCTGGACCAGTGGGCTTTTCCTTCATATCTGTCTTGTGTAGTTGTGCTTTTCCTTTGGCTCATTTTTGGTCTGTCAGGGTAACCAGCAGTGCAGAATATAAGACATGCTCTTTAGCGAGAAATCCGGTGAGACTGTAGAACCCAGAGCAAAACTGTTTTTTCTCAGTCTCTGTTTTCTTTTCTAAATGCTATAGAAAATAAAGGCACCTGAAAAGAAACTACTACTTTAACACTGCTGCGGAAGGCCTTTGCTGTATAAAACAAATATTATTAGCTATGGGAAAGTAATGTTCTTTATGTAAAGACTTAAAAATAGACAAGTAGTTTACAGAGTTATTATATAAAATATGATGTGAATTTATTTCAGACAAGTTGTGAAGGTACCAAAAACCACAATAAAAGTTAATATATATAAAAACTACTAGAACAAAAAAGCTTGAAGGTGTGGGGGCGGAGGGTATGGAAGACCAAAAGTAAATTTAAGAAAGAAAGTTTTGAAAGGAAACAGCTTCATTGGGGAAGTTAAATATAACACTCCGTTTTTTTTTTTTCCTTCTTTCTAATAATGGTATGGATCAACAAATGCAATTTGAACTTTTTAAGATAACTCTACATGTGTTTTGTTTCTTAAATGCACAATTGATTCTTCTATACTGTAATGCTTCTTTGCTGACGCTGGAAAATGGTCAGACTGCTGACTTTGTGCCTTTAAAATGCATTCTGCTTTGACAGTGGCAGACTTTTTGGTGCTGGAGAAGATTCACTAGCAGTCTTATATGTGCTTTTCAGGAAATATCTTTCTACTTAAGGCCTTGAGAGATTCAAAGTGGCATAACTTAGGCTTGGACCAAATATAAGATCTTTTACATTGCAAAGTGTTGTATTGAATAAAAGGGTTAAAAACTATTATAATGACTAGGAAATTTTGATGGGTTGGTAATTATTTAAAATGTATTTAAAATTATACAGACTGAAAATTTCAGTATGAATATCTTGAAAATTTTCAGCACTTTTCCTTGTTTACAAAACATCTTTCTAACTTAAAAAAATTACTATTGCCTTAGAAAGTTTTAAAAGGCACAGTTACCCTTACATAATATATATAAGGAATTAAAATATTAATGCATTTGCTGAACTATAAAAGAAAATTTTAAACCTTAATTTCAGAGTAAATTGAATTGGCTTTCACTTGAGAGTCTTTACCTTATTCCCAATAGAAACTGCATTAAAAAGATGAAACTATTTCTTTCCATTAAGTTTCTGCTACTCCAGTTCTTATATATGTCAGATCTGCTCTGTAGTATTTCTGATGGAGCTGTTACAAGATATGTGAAATCACTTAGAAAATAAAATCAGATGTGAATAGTTTAGCAGGATGACCAAGCTAGATGTAGACTCCTTGGTCTATGGCAAGGTTCTGTGCCAGTGATTTTATTTGGAGTCTGGGAACTGATAGCTTGATATAAAATCACCTGGTGTCAATTAAATATACAAATCTGTCTTTTTTAATAGAACGAATCTTCTTCATTTGTTTATTCAATAATTGTAACTTACTATGTCAGGTACTAAATTAACATCCTTATTAAGGAGGTCACAGTCTAGGAGGAACATGGGCAAGCAGTTACTTACTTTATGGCATACGCTAACTCTGAAAGTTCAGCAGTGATGTTTTAAAATGTTATTTTTTATTAAGTAAGGGAAAAGCAATTTTAGGTAATCATTGGCTGTTATAAACTGAAATGTCATTGACAACAGGGATTAGAGTAAAAGTGTCCCCAAACTGGGGGGATCACCTCCCCAACCAGGTCACATAGCATCTCTCTCAGGACCCCCTCTTACTGCAAAACCCAGCCTCTACTCAACAGTTCCGGTGATGGGGAGCATTTATTCCATAATAGTGTTTTTTTGTTCGTTTTTTTCTCCCAGTGTCTCTTTTAAAGAAAACATACTTTATTTTGGTCTAAATTGTGAAAATACCCAAAACATTTGATAGAAATCGAACTCTGTCAACAGTGTTATTTATACTAAGATCAGGACAGTTTCTTGAGATCATATTGTTTTATTACTAAGTTTGGCCTTTGTTTTACAAATGTAATGTTCATATTTATTTGAATTTTAAGATTGGTTAAATGTTAATGAAAAGCAATCCAATTGTTAATTTTTAGTAGTGCCTTTTCTCTGTATGCCTTAATTTTATTTTATATTAATAATTCAAGTTACCCACCAAAATGAAGATTTTTTCCAAAATCAGTAGGCTTCACAAGTTCATTTGGCCTTAGACTGTGTATTGGTCCTTAAATGTTTCTTAATGCCTGCCTCCTCCTACCCTTTTCTACCTCCTTTTTTTTAAATAAATAATAAATGTTAGGAGAGAAACATTAGGATTTGTCTGTGATAGACACGGTGCAGCTTCCACTAGACATGAATTCCCAATAAGCGTAGAAAGAGGTATTCTCGTTCTAAAGAGACATGTAAATGTTTTCTGGGTTGAATACTTGATTTTCAGTCACATTGGCACTGTCCAAGTTCTTGGTGTATTATTATTGTTCAGTTATGATTTTCATGGTAGAGTTACAGTACTTGTTTTTGCCCTAAGGAAGTCATTCACATGGTTTACAAATGTTAAGGCAATGAGACAGGACAGTGAGTAGGAAACCCAGGGATAGCAGATTCTAGTCCTTAATGCTCAGCTAACATTTTCGCTAATAGTCTAAGTTACTTTTCTGTGAAGTGTGTGCATGTGCGCCTGTGTGTGTGTGTGTGTGTGTGTGTGTGTGTGTGTGTGTGTGTGTGTGTGTATGGTGGTGAGTTGGAGGCAGGGGTAGGAAGGAAGAAGGGGAAAGGTATGAGTGTTTGATTTAGCTCAGTTTCTGGTTTTGGAAGAACAACTCAAATGTATGACCTACTGATGACATACAGTGAGTGTAGTCATCCTTGGGTAGGAACACCAGTACATTTTCCACAAGTAGCTAGTATAAATGATTGTATAATAATGATATTGATTATAAATTGCCATACTCTTGGTTGCTAAAAGTAGATTAAAACTCAATTTGTGTATATGTATAATAATCTTATATATAATTCTTAAATAGAAAGTAATTGATTTTACATAGTTCTTCCTGAACTTTTTGGAGCTGAAATTCTGCCAAATATTATCAAAATAAGCTTCCTTAGCTTACCAAGTATTCACAAGGAAATTCTCTTATACCTCTTTTTGGTTGGCTAGGGGAAGCATGCTATGAAGCAGTTGTTCCTGCTTCATAGTTGTCTTTGGCTTGGCTTTGACTTCTGCCATGGTTTGGACGGGATCCCATGGTAGGTGTGGGAAGTACTGGCCTCCCATCTCCCCATACTCACCTTCCAGAGCTGTTGATGGACATGAGCTCTTGGGGGAGCCTAGAGATTCTTTTTTCAATGGTCATGTAAGCATTCAAGGTTGAGCTTCAGAAAGATGAGGGAGGAGTCATAGCTACAGTAAAGAAAAGAACACATTTTATCTGTTGCCTGTATACAGTCTCATAGAATTCTTCATATTTTTTATAATTGTGCATTTTAATTGACAGTCATATGGTATTTTTGTTAATAACAGCAAAGGCATTAAATCGGTACCATTGTTCCTTCTGCCTGATGACTTCTTGTTTGTAACACAATCTGTATTATCAGAATCACTTTAAACCAAAGCTTTTATATTCCCTGTACACATAGCCAAAATAATTAGCACTGTTACTTCTGTCCACTTGTAAGCTAATAGTGTAAAAATTATAAAGCAGATACTAGTGGAGTTTGTATTCTGGTATATCCTTCAAGGAAAAGGACAGGTGATCAGTGTTTGCATTTAGACATGCAGAAGTTACTTCCACTTTTGAGGAACTATGTAGACATGAATTTAAGCTTGTACATGTGCCAGTCTTGTTAATGTCACTTGACCACCAATGCACATAGACAGACATTAACGTCTGATGCCTCAGGTTGGTGGCGTACTTTCTTCCTAGAGTCTTGACATTTATGAACTTGCGTTTGACTTGAGGGGCATTTCAGCAAAGCTGTGAGGAAAAGTAAGTTCCGGACTGATGTCTGCTTTGTGCCATAGACATTTTGGAACAGAAGGAAGTGTCTGCTTCTACTATATGTGCAGGACTTGTCCCCAAATAATTTCTGAATCCCTTAATGCAGTTGAGAACAGTAAAATTCATGACCATACCAAAAAGCACTTTTAAGTTCACTTATTTTTAAATATTCTTTTAGAATTTATTTTTTGAAAGCATATGTAACTAGTGATGATTTTAGCATTAGCTTTACTTGGAGGAGAGAAGTAACAAAATTACATCTGAAACTCTATTAGATAGATACAAAATGGATTTGATGTATTCTTACTTTTCCAAAGAATTTTTTCCATCTGGAATAAGAAGAGAGGATTAGTTGAAACATCTGAGCTGGAGAGGCTTATGGGCAAAAGGAAGTGTGCCAAACTCTTGCAATACACGCTATTCAATTGAAAGTACAGTGTCTAAGGATAAAAATACTTCTTTAAAAACCAACAGTTGTTTTAATGCAATCTTAATTAGTAAATGGTTTACATTTTTTCTATTGTTATTGGTTTTAAAATTTTGCTACCCTGAATTCTGAAATATTATAAGAGTTAATACCAAAAATACTTTTAATGTCTGACATCTCTTACATTTCACATGGTTCTTTTTATTCATTGTAAATAAAAGTAAACTTGGATAAATTTGAGAATAAACTTTGAGTTGTTGCAAACTATGATTATCAATTTGTAAATTTACCCTTTGACATAATAATGTACATTTTTAAATGTAGCCATTAAAATCTCTATATTTAACCTATTGGTTTCTCTCTGTAAATGTTTCTAATCTCAGTTGAATGCTGGGCAGTTTATAATTATGTACAAAGGGTTTTTTTCCTATTAAGATTGACATTTTTGCACATTTTTGGAAATGTTTAATTTATACACTGATTTACTACTCTGACCAATAATTGTTGATGAGTGTATGAGCATCATGAATGCGTGCATTGAACTACTGTCTGTGTCTTTATGTTTTAACTTCTTTCAAGATGTAGCCATCAGTTACTGCACTGCTATTACTGACTTAAATGGACCTTTTTGCTTTTACAGACTATACTTATCTATGGTTCTTTGTTGAAGAACTCAGGAGTTCAACATTAATAGAAATTAGAAAATTTTATAATGTATTATAATCCATTACTAAGTTGAAAGTATGCTCTGTGTAGCAGGGGATGTATGTTTGTGTGGAGATTTTTTTTCTGTCTGTAGGCACATGTATATATCCCAGTAAGTTCTTACTTTCATTTCATTTCTACATTTTTATGAACTTGTTTTATAAGGGTACTATTTAGTTGTGATAATTAAATATATATAAAAGCTTTCTGAGAGATTATTTACTATATGAATATATTTTCAGCTGGCTGATCAAAAGTATTTTTAAAATTTTGTTTTTAACCATTCAAAATGTATTTGTATTTTCAGAATTGAATGCAAATCATACTTAGAGCCCAATTAAAATACTCTTGCAAGAAAAAGCATTAAATTCTCTTTAAGAGAATTCTGTGAAATGCAAATTAAGGGGAAAATAGGTTTTAAGCAGTAGCAAAAACACACCGCTAAAAATGGCCTTTGAATTCTCAGAGCTATGGAAAAATGTGAGAAACTAAATTGTCTCGAGATGTCAAGATTTTTCTATCTCCAGTTGCTGTTGGCCTGTCCTACTGTTGTCTTTGAATATTTCCTGTATTCTACCCCAAAATATTTCAACTTTTAGTTTTTCTATCACTGGGCAAGGTCAGACTGGGTTTATAAAACAGTATATTGGCATATTGTGATTCTTTGTAATTGACTATAAATTGGTTTTGAAATGTCCAAACATTCGTTGTGTCTTTATATTGTACTGTGTGTTTTAAGTAACCGGCAGAAAAAGAATTGGAAATGAAATTTCCAATCAGACAATGTTGTATTAAAGAAAACTTTGTTTTAAATATGCGGTACCATGTAAAATTACTCATGTTAGGAATAAAGTCCACTGTTGAAGTCGAATGTCACTAAGTTTATGATGTTAAAAGGAACCGGTGTGATTAGGAAAACCTAGCAGAAGCCAGATATAGTGTGGTACGTGCCACATTTCATGCACATTTTGATTTTGTGTTGTCATTCAAAATTGTGCTTGTAAAAATGTATACTATTTCTGAGTTTTATAATTTCTAGGTACTTGTTTTTTCTTGCTGGTAAATAGCTTTTTTTAAAAATCTAATATAAAAGAAACCATGTTTATATTTTGTTAGTGATCAATGACTTTGTTTATATGGAAATTTGTATATCGTTGGCACACATTTTGTTTAGGTTTACATGCATGAAGGCCTGCAATAATTAGCACAATGAAAATTGCTTTTTCTTACATGTTCATTTTTTTGAAAGATTGTGGTGCAAAGGCTTACTCTAAGTAACCTTCTGGACTTACGGAATGAATATAAATGAATGGCACTTTGAGTGTTAATAAAGCTAATATTTATTTCCACTGTGATTGGTTTTTCCAGATCTATTCTTGGACACATTTTATTTACAGTTATTCCCTCCTTGCTTGAGTTGAGCACCCTCTAGGAGACCAAGCACAGACAAATCTAAAAACAATGAAACTAAACTAAATCTTTCCAGTATCTAAGTCTATAATGTTCTACCCAACTTGTAGTATATCTTTGGCTGGACATCTTGATTTCCTAAATCAGAACTAATGATGATTAAAAACAAACACAAACCCTACTATCAAACCTACTGAGTTTAAGGAACGGTCTCTCACATGGTGTTGGAGATTATTTATTTATTTATTTATTTGAGACAGAGTATTGCTCTGTCGCCCAGGCTGGAGTGCAGTCGCGCCATCTCAGCTCACTGCAAGCTCTGCCTCCCAGGTTCCCGCCATTCTCCTGCCTCAGCCTCCCGAGTAGCTGGGACTACAGGTGCCTGCCACCACGTCCAGCTAAGTTTTTGTATGTTTAGTAGGCACGGGGTTTCACCATATTAGCTAGGATGGTCTCCATCTCCTGACCTCGTGATCCGTCTGCCTGGGCCTCCCAAAGTGCTGGGATTACAGGCGTGAGCCACCGCGCCCGGTGGAGATAATTTAACACTTTGCTATAGAGGGCAACTTAACACAACCTCAGAATTGAAATCTCAAAATCAGAATCAGAAACCTCAGAATAGACTGGGTATGGTGATCCCAGCACTTTGGGAGGCCGAGGTAGGCGGACCGCTTGAGCTCAGGAATTTGAGACCAGCCCGGGCAACATGGTAAAACCCCGTTTCTACAAATACTACAAAGATCATCCAGGTGTGGTGGTGCATGCCTGTGGTCCCAGCTACCCAGGAGGCTGAGGTGGGCAGATCGCTTCAGCCTGGGGGAGAGGTTGCAGTGAGCTGAGATCGCACCACTGTGCTGCAGTCTTCATGACAGAACCAGACCCTGTCTTAAACTTCAGAATCTTGTATATCCTCTGATCCAGCAATTTATATCTAGGAATTAACCTGTGGAAATAGACTGTGAAGGTTGTAAGTTGCATCTATAAATTCCAAACTTGAAACTCTAAATGTCCAACAATAGGGGCTATTGTAACAAAGTACCACAAATTGGGTGGCTTGTAATAAAACATTTATTGTCTCACAGTTATGGAGGCTAGAAGTCTGAAATCAAGGTGTGAGTAGGACCATGCTCCTGAAACCCATAAAGGAGTCCTTCCTTGCCTCTTCCAACTTATTTTTTATAGTTTAGAAATTGGGTCTCACTATGTTGCGCAGGCTGGCTTCAAACTTCTGGGCTCCCACCTCAGCCTCCCGAGTAGCTTGGACTACATGTGCTCCACGGCGTTGTGTCCAGCTGCCTCTTCCGACTTCTGATAGCATCCCTTGGTCTGTGGCAGCATAACTCCAATCTCTGCTTCCATCAGCACGTGGTGCTCTTTGTGTGTCTATCGACACAAATGTGTGTGCTCCCCTTTTTATAAGGGGACCAGTTACTGGATTAAGGCCCACCCTAATGACGTGATTTTTAACTTGATTACCTCTATAAAGACCCTGTTTCCAAATAAGGCCATATTAAGAGGTAGTAGGGGTTAGGACTTCAAAATACCTTTTTGGGTCAGGTGCAGTGGCTCACGCCTCTAATATCAGCACTTGGGGGGCCAAGGCAATGGACAGCTTAAGTCCAGCAGTTCAAGACCAGCCTGGGCAACATGGCGAAACCCCATCTGTACAAAAAAAAAATACAAAGAGCCAGGCATGGTGGCATGCCTGTAGTCCCAGCTACTTGGGAGGCTAGGAGGGAGGATCACTTGAGCCCAGGAGGTCGAGGCTGCAGTGAGCCCAGATTGCACCACTGCACTCCAGTCTGGGCAACAGCAAGACCTTGTCTCAAAAACAAAAAATAACTTTTTGAGGGGTGGGGGACACAATTCAACCCATAGTCTGTCCTCTGGCCCCTAAAACTTCATATCCTTCCCACATGCAAAGTATATTCACCCCATCTCGACGTCAACAAGAGTCAGCCATTCCAGCATCAACTCCAAGTCCAATATCATCTAAATACCAGTTCAAATCTTATCACTGAAATCATCCAAATCAATTGAGGCTGGGTAAGGTTTCCTGGTGGGGCAAATTTCCTTTCTATCTATGAACCCATGACAGCAGTAAGTTATAGGATTTTAAGGCTTGAGAATAATCCTCAATGGCTTGATGCTCTGTTCCTCAGGACCCACTGGGGCTGCAGTCCTACACCCTCAGAACTGAGGAGGTGGTGGCAGTGGGTTCAAACCCAAGCCTGTCCCCTTCAGTCGCATGGTGGCGGAAGCAGGCTCACTGGCCTCTGAACTGCCCCTGCCAATCCTTTTCCTACCTGTGGAATCCTGGAAGTCCAACAGCCTTCCTTCATTTCATCCCATCTATGTACCCCAGTCAAAACTGTCCAGGTTTCTGTGGAGATGGGTGATTGGGTCTATAAGCCACGCACCTAATCTCTTGCAAATAAATGGTTGTCCACATCCTTAGTGTTTCTCCAGAACATACTTTCTCTCTCTCTCTTTTTTTTAAACAATGTGAGTACGCTAAGAATGATCCAAATCTTCAAGTTCTGGTTTCTTTTGTTGAACAATTCCACCTTCAGTGTATCTCTTCTCACATTTCATTATAAGCAGTAAAGAGAAAGCAGGCCTTTTTTTTTTTTTTTTTTTTTTTTTTTTTTTTGAGATGGAGTCTTACTCTGTTGCCCAGGCTGGAGTGCAGTGGCATGATCTCTGCTCAGTGCAACCTCTGCCTCCTGGGTTCAAGAGATTCTCCTGCCTTGGCTCCCTGAGCAGCTGAGACTACAGGCGCGCGCGACATCATGCCCAGCTAATTTTTGTATTTTTAGTAGAGACGGGGATTCATCATATTGGCCAGGCTGGTATTGAACTCCTGACCTCATGATCCTCCACCTCGGACTCCCAAAGTGCTGGGATTACAGGAATGAGCCACCGCGCCCGGCCCAGGCCTCACTTTTAACCATTACGTAGAAAATGGTTAAAATGTCCTAGCTTATCACTTACAAGCTCTACTTTCCACCCAACAGAATACAATTCAGGCAAGTTCTCTATCACTTGCTTCCAGTTTCAATAACGTATTTCTCCTTTCCATGGAGCCATCACCAGAATCACCTTTAATGTCCGTATTTCTACCAAGGCTCATCAAGACAATAGAGGCTTTTCTATCATGCGCCTCAAAATTCTTTCAGCCTCTATCAATTACCCAATTCGAAAACCACTTTCCCATTGTTAGGTATTTGTTACAGCAGTACCATATTTTCCATACCAAAATCTGTGTTACGTTCTCCAGAGAAACAGAACCAAGAGGCCCACTGAGCAAATGAGCGAGAGACATTTATTTTTAAAGAATCGCAATTGTGGGGGCTGGCAAGTTGGGAATTCAGGAAGAGTTGATGTTGTAGTCTTGAGTCCAAAGGCTGGAAACTCAGAACTTTCTATGTTGCAGTCTGGAGGCAAAATTCCTTTTTCCTTGAGAAACCTGTCTTTGCTCTTAAGGCCTTCAACTGATTTGGATGAGGCCAACCCGCATTATTGAGGGTAACCTGCTCTATTTAGGCTGAGCCAGGAGAATGGCATGAACCCGGGAGGCAGAGCTTGCAGTGAGCCGAGATCGTGCCACTGCACTCCAGCCTGGGCAATAGAGCGAGACTCCGTCTCAAAAAAAAAAAAAAAAAAAAAAAAAAATGTTGCCCAGGCTGGAGTGCAGTGGTGCAATCTCAGCTCAAGGCAGCCTTTAACTCCTGGGTTCAAGTGATTCTCCCACCTCAGCCTCCCAAGTAGCTTAGACTACAGGCGTGTGCCACATGCCTGGCTACTTTTTTTTTTTTTTTTCGTAGAGATGGGGTTTCACCATGTTGGCCAGGCTGGCCTTGAACTCCTGATCTCAAGTGAGCCACCCACTTCACCCTCCCAAAGTGCTGGAATTACAGGAGTGAGCCACCGTACTCAGCCAAAATTTTTTTTAATTAAAAAAAAAAAAATTCTTCCTTACCCATGGACTTAGGTCATATTCTCTTTCTCTCTCTTTCTGTCTCTATCAAATTTCTTTATTGCCCACATCGCTTCATTAAAATTTAAGTTCCGGGAGGATAAGGCCTTTCATTCGCGCACTACGCAGGTGCTCAACACACAGTATTTTCCTTCAGTTGTAAAGAAACGAGCGACGCCTGTGGCCGCCAGCTCCCCGCTCTTCCAGCCCCCGCCATCACGGCGCCCAGAGGCGGGACGTCCTGTGTGGACTACAAGGAGCTTCCGGATTGAGCCGGAAGTCCCCGACAGTGGATGCCGCGGCGTTGCTGCGGGAGCTTGGGCCTTCTCTGCTGCTGTAGCTGCCATGGGCAAAAGAGACCGGGCGGACCGCGGTGAGACGTGGCGCGGGCACGCTCAGCCACGACTGCGCTCGCCGGCCCTGCCCTGCGCTCTGCCTCGGAGCTGCTCTCGGCTTCTCCGCGCCGGCCGACCCTGCCGGCCCTCCCGCGCGCACCCCGTCGGGACAGGCCTTTGGGCGGGAGAGATGCTGGACCTGGGCGCAGCCCAGCGAACTCGGCCTGGGGGAGGCGGGTGAGGGGCGCAACGCCCGTGGGATGCTGGTGGCTCTTAGCTAGGAGTTTGCGGCGGCGGCACAGGTGAAATGCTGCCCAGCGGTGCGGAGGGAACCCGAGACTCCTGCTGGGCTTATTTGTATGCTGGTATCTTGCAGACAAGAAGAAATCCAGGAAGCGGCACTATGAGGATGAAGAGGATGATGAAGAGGACGCCCCTGGGAACGACCCTCAGGAAGCGGTTCCCTCGGCGGCGGGGAAGCAGGTGGATGAGTCCGGCACCAAAGTGGATGAATATGGAGCCAAGGACTACAGGCTGCAGATGCCGCTGAAGGACGACCACACCTCCAGGCCCCTCTGGGTGGTAAGCATGCCCTTAGCTTGGGCAGGGCCCGGGAGTGTGCGGAGCGGCGGCTAAATCTTGGGCATTCTCAGAGTCAAAACTGACATTCAGGCCACCGCCCCTAGAATCGGCCGGGAGAGAGCTTTCATCCACTCGGTGGAACGGCCCAGCAGTTGCGCACACGTGTGCCGGCCAGGCCTGGGCTTCCTCCGGCTCTAACCCCTCGGTTTACTCTCACTGCTTCCCCGCCCTACCCCATGCAGTAAATCCTTTCATCTGCCGAATCAATAGCATTTATCATGTAACAGTTTGTTTCCCCAAATAATGAAAGACATGTTCGGTAGCAAGCTTTTGCTCTACTTAAAATAATTAATGTTCTACATTTAGTTGAAATTTAGCCGAAAGGTAACTTGAGGATAGCCAGTAAGATGGGCTTTCTGTGTGCAGAATAGTGGGAAACAGCTGTTGACTTTGGAAACATTTTCTTCTATTTTTCTTTGCTCTTCTGTATCTGATTAAAGTAACAGGCCCCACGGTTGTCTGAAGGAGTGCTTGCAAGAATATCTGTGGTATTGGGCAGCTTATTCTTTCTTGATAATGATACGGGCAAGAGTCCAGTCGTCTCTGCAACTCATGTTTCCTTGTCCATTTTGTCCTTTTGGTGTCTCTCAGGCTCCTGATGGCCATATCTTCTTGGAAGCCTTCTCTCCAGTTTACAAATACGCCCAAGACTTCTTGGTGGCTATCGCAGAGCCAGTGTGCCGACCAACCCATGTGCATGAGTACAAACTAACTGCCTACTCCTTGTATGCAGCCGTCAGTGTTGGGCTGCAAACCAGTGACATCACCGAGTACCTCAGGAAGCTCAGCAAGACTGGAGTCCCTGATGGAATTATGCAGTTTATTAAGGCAAGTGGCAGCTGAGGTCAGCAATTCCACGTGCCCTGCTAATGTAACAATGGGCATAGTTGTTCCATATTGTCAGCCTGTGGCAGCCATGAGAATATGCCATTCAGATTTCCTGTGGGGAGCACAACGACCGATTACCCCAGCCGCTACACTCTGGATCCAGCATTGTGTTCTGGGTGAGGCCACGCTTCTCATGAGCTGCTCCCAGCCATGCGTATTAACACAGAGGGGCTACTAATTCAGGCCCAGTGTAACCAGGGAAGATTTGGGAATTGGGTGTGTTCCCCTCAGATTCTGTCTTCAAAACCTAATATCCAATGGTAATGTAATTGGAGTAAGAAAGTAGTTAAGACTAAATGAGGTCGTCCGATATGATTAGCGTCCTTGTAAGAAGAGACACTGGAGCATGCTTTCTCTCACCTGCCCTCCTTGTCATGTGAGTACACAATGGGAAGGTGGTCCATGGACAAGAGCCATCACCAGAAACTGAATCGGCTGGTACCTTGATCATGGACTTTCAACCTCCACAGCTCTGAAAAAATACAGTTCTAACATTGAAGCCACCCAGTCTGTGGAATTTTGTTATGGCAACCCAAGCTGACTAACACAGGTGGTAAAGTCTGTCTAAAGCTAAGTATCTGCAAGAGACCAACAGTCAACAAGTTCCATGAGGGAAAGTCAAAAACAACTTCAGATGTTGTTTTTGACAGAACAAAGAGGGTTCCATGTGATTAATAGTTGAACATGCTGGGTTTCTTCTGAGAGATGGGTGAATGCCATTTAAAAGAGATGGACAGTGGCTTTCATTGCCTTTGGCTGATCCAAAGGGAGTCAGATTCAGACCTTGAGATCTGGAGTGGCAGAAGAGTACCGCAGGAATTCAGTATGGCACTGCAAGCAGTCCCAGAGAAGCTGCAGGAGTCATCGAGAGAGCTCTCTTTTCCTGTGATGTGGAAGTATGCCCGGCCAGGCGCAGTGGCTCACTCCTGTAACTCCAGCACTTTGGGAGGCCGAGGCAGGTGGATCACCTGAGGTCAGGAGTTCAAGACCAGCCTGGCCAACATGGCGAAATTCCCGTCTTTACTAAAAATAACAAAAATTAGCTGGGCATGGTGGTGGGCGCCTGTAATCCCAGCTACTCAGGAGGTTGAGGCAAGACAATCACTTGAACCCGGGCGGCAGAGGTTGAAGTGAGCTGAGATCTCACCATTGCACTCCAGCCTGGGCAACAGAGCGAGACTCCACCTCAAAACAACAACAAAAAAGAAAGTGTGCCCAAGGAGAGGACCTTGTACCAACATTGTGGCTATGCTCAGTCTTGGCTGCGAATTGCCTGCAGGGATGTAGGTGTTGGCACACTGCACTGGTGGATCAGGGACAACAGCGGGAACAGGCAGCCACTTAAAGTCTGGCAAATTTTTTTTTTCTTTTTTTTTGAGACGGAGTCTTGCTCTGTCGCCCAGGCTGGATAGCAGTGGCACAATCTTGGCTCACTGCAACCTCTGCCTCCCGGGCTCAGGCGATTCTCCTGCCTCAGCCTCCCAAGTAGCTGGGATTACAGGCGCCCGCCACTACACCCAGCTAATTTTTATATTTTTGGTAGAGACAGGGTTTCACCATGTTGGCCAGGCTGGTCTCGAACTCCTGACCTCAGGTGATCCACCTGCCTCGGCCTCCCAAAGTGCTGGGATTACAGGCGTGAGCCACTACGCCTGGACTCAGTGGCAAATTTTTATTGTTGCCACACAGCCTCTACTGTATTCCTTCCTAAAGGTGGTTGGGAACCTGGGAGGATTTAAGCTGTATTCTCTGCCATCAAGATGCTTACATTCTATTTGGGGAAATAGGAGCATTGGTGAAGAGGCTTTGCGTTTTGTTTAAGCAGCAATTACTGTGCACATACTCTGTGCAAAGAGTTGTTGTAATACTGGTGTGGTCTTCAGGCTAGGGTGGGGGCTGTGGGAATAGAGAGGAAAGGCAGAATGCAAGGAGATTTTAAGCAGCGTTTTATAACTGAATGGATGTGCATCAGAATTAGCCAGGCAAGAGGAAGATTTTGTTCTCAGAAAGCAGAGGCCAATGGGAAAAGCTCAGTTTAGGCAGATCTGAACCCGTTAGGATTGTCCTAAAGTAAAATGAATTTTTCACTTGGTTGGTTGGGGTAAGATGTGACCAGTAGTGAATGTGTTCTGAGTTAGCTGCACATTTACCTATTGGGTGTTATCTCTATTTGCAGTTGTGTACTGTCAGCTATGGAAAAGTCAAGCTGGTCTTGAAGCACAACAGGTAAGAGATTCCGTGACAGGCCTGTCCCGAGTCATGGTCACTCTCTGCGCACCAGCAGGAATAAAGGGATATGGGAAGGACCTGATGTTTATGCTGTCTGCTCTGTGCCAATACCACACTCCTCTGAAGCACAGATAAGAGAAGAGGAACAAGAGGTGTGGCCCAGACTGGAAACTCGTCCACTGGCCACTGTATTTCCTCTAGCAATGGAGCTGGGCTCAGGCCCCCGCTTACTTGACCTCAAAGTGGGGCTTTGCCCACAACCCTCATATGTTAAATCATGGCCAGCAGCTCATAGTACAGATTGGGCGAAGGGTTGCGGGGAGAGTCTTGAGGCTTGTATTTCCAGACCGTCTGATTGAATGAGCAGTGGAATGAGGAGGTACCTGCTGGTCAGCAGACTGCTTCTTCCTCTCCTGCTTGCAGATACTTCGTTGAAAGCTCCCACCCTGATGTAATCCAGCATCTTCTCCAGGACCCGGTGATCCGAGAATGCCGCTTAAGGAACTCTGAAGGGGAGGCCACTGAGCTCATCACAGAGACTTTCACAAGCAAATCTGCCGTACGTGGACTCCTGGGCTACCCTTGGGTGGGGGCAGGCATTTAGGGTTTCAGTTCTCAGGTGACTTTTACCCAGCATTTACAACCTGGCAGCCCTGCTGGTTTCTACCCTTTACAACTTCACCCTTTGTTTGATACCAGCAGAATTAAATGATGTGTGCACATTCAGCACCTACCTCTCTCACAGATTTCTAAGACTGCTGAAGGCAGTGGTGGGCCCTCCACTTCCCGAGTGACAGATCCACAGGGTAAATCTGACATCCCCATGGACCTGTTTGACTTCTATGAGCAAATGGACAAGGATGAGGAAGAAGAAGAAGAGACACAGACGGTATCTTTTGAAGTCAAGCAGGTTAGTGTGAACGGACCTTCCTCCTGGTTCCCTCACTGAGTTGCTGTTAGAAGTTAGTCCAGCCCTGTGTCAACTCTGCCTGTAGTCTGTGTGAAAGAAAGGAATCCCTGTTGGTCCCTGCATTGCTTTCTACTTTTCATTATCTGTGGGCCATGGCATCACTCCTCTTGATGGATTTAAAGTCCCAGTGTCCTCTTTTTCAGGCTGGTAGGCTGGTCTTCACAAGTTGCTGAGGAGATGTGAGAAACAGTGCCTGAAAGTGTTACTAGTTTGGGTTGCTTTTCTGTGCTTTATCCCAGTTGTTAACTGAGCAAGATCTAAAACTGTAGAAGTTTAGACAGAATGCCACTTGTTTGACCATTAGACCTGTTACAAGATGTGATGTTTTTGAGCACACTTTGGAGTTAAGATTTTAAAACCTTTTTTGTGCCTACTTTCCAGGAAATGATTGAGGAACTCCAGAAACGTTGCATCCACCTGGAGTACCCTCTCTTGGCAGAATACGACTTCCGGAATGATTCTGTCAACCCTGATATCAACATTGACCTAAAGCCCACAGCTGTCCTCAGACCCTATCAGGAGAAGAGCTTGAGAAAGATGTTTGGAAACGGGCGTGCACGTTCGGGGGTCATTGTTCTTCCCTGCGGTAGGTGGTTCTGGAGTTAAGAAGGTGGCCAGGCTGCTGTGTCTGGATCTGCCAGCTGCCTCTTGCTTTCTCTCTGCGCATGTCACTAAATCACACTTTGCTAAAAAGCCAAGATCAGGTGACTCCCTGATTCATGACTTGACAAGTATTCTAGTGCTTGCTGTGCATGGGCCTTGGCCTGGACACTGGGAGTA
The DNA here is from genome assembly GCF_037993035.2 of Macaca fascicularis. Lineage (NCBI taxonomy): Eukaryota > Metazoa > Chordata > Mammalia > Primates > Cercopithecidae > Macaca > Macaca fascicularis. The sequence continues at coordinate 4,254,476 of NC_088386.1, forward strand.
TTATGGTGGCTAGAACAACACTTCTGACCTCATGGAGCTCATTCTTCTGGGGAAGATACAGATGGTAAGCAGATGTGTACAATCTTGGGTGGTGCTAGAGGCAGTGAAGAAAAATGAGAGCAGATAAGGGGTGAGATTGTAATAATGGCAAGGGGCTGTTGCACATAGTGGCGTTAGGTTCTTGTTCTTGAATCAGCCTTAGGGGTTGTGTATTTGGAGACTCCCTAGCACAGAAACGTTGGTGTTCCTGGATGACTAGGATGGTGTGCAAGTCCAGGGAAAGGCAGGAGTGGCCCCCTGGGCACCTGTTTGACCACTTATCCTCAGTAATGTCAGATCCTAGCCTAGCTTCTTGGCCAGAGGCCACAGCAGACTCACCTTGGGACCCCACTGAGGACTTACAGAGGCAAGGTCTTCAGGGAAGGGGAGGTTCTTTTTTTCCAAAACTCCAAGGGTTTTTTGATGGTGTTTTTCTTTTTTATTTCACTTTGCAATTTTTTTTATTTGCATTTACTCCTGGTAACTCAACAGAATGTATTTTTATAATAAAGGAAGGATCTCTGTTTAATGGAAAAGCTTGATTTTTCTCTTGATCTTTAAATGGTGGATGGTGGTAAACTCAGAAGCTCCTGGAATTTCATCTTCTCTGTACACACGCAGCGCATCCCTGAAGTCTCAGCCCCGTTCGCTGTGTAATAATAATAGTGCTCTTTTGCCAAGTCCCTCCTTCTGTGGGCCAGGCATGCTGGGCCCCAGCAGTGTCACTGTCCCGTGACTGTGGGCAAGGCAAAGTACTCCTCTGCTTTAGTTTTTCAGTCTGTCTTTTTTCTTTTTGAGATAGAGTCTTGCTCTGTCACCCAGGCTGGAGTGCAGTGGCGCCATCTCGGCTCACTGCAACCTCTGCCTACTGGGTTCAAGCTATTTTCCTGCTTCAGCCTCCCAAGTAACCGGGATTATAGGCGCCCGCCACCACGCCTGGCTAATTTTTTGTATCTTTAGTAAAGATAGGGTTTCACCATGTTGGCCAGGCTGGTCTTGAATTCCTGACCTCAAGTGACCCACCCACCTCAGCCTCCCAAAGTGCTGGGATTACAGGTGTGAGCCACCGTGCCAAGGTGGCTCAGCCAGGTTTTTCTATCTTTAAAATGACAATAACAGGCATTTCTCTTTTCACCAGTTTGTTTTGAGATTTTAACATTTAAATGAGATGCATGTAAAGTGCTACAGTAGGCCCCAGCACCTGCTAATTCTCACATGTGTGTGTGAAGTGAGCATGTCTCATTATAAAGAAGAAAACAGGCTGGAGCAGGGTGTGTCACACAGATGTCAGCTGTGTGGACTATTGCAAGGCATTTTCCTAGATTGCCGTACTTGTGAGTCATTCTGCCTGTCCCTGTCCTTCATTTCAACCTGTCCTTGGGTGCACTCTTGTTTCTTGTAGGTGCTGGGAAGTCCCTGGTTGGTGTGACTGCTGCATGCACTGTCAGAAAACGCTGTCTGGTGCTGGGCAACTCGGCCGTTTCGGTGGAGCAGTGGAAAGCCCAGTTCAAGATGTGGTCCACCATTGACGACAGCCAGATCTGCCGGTTCACCTCTGATGCCAAGGACAAGCCCATCGGCTGCTCCGTTGCCATTAGCACCTACTCCATGCTGGGCCACACCACCAAACGGTCCTGGGAGGCCGAGCGAGTCATGGAGTGGCTCAAGACCCAGGAGTGGGGCCTCATGATCCTGGACGAAGTGCACACCATACCAGGTAGGCAGGCTGGAGCTGAGCTGTCCGCGTGCTGAACAGACAAACCAATTTCCAGTTGTTAGGTTGGGAGAGGGACTGCTGTGTAGCCCCCCCAACTGGCTACCTTGCTGGGTAAAGCTTTTAATAATTATTATTTTTTTTTTAGAGAGAGAGTCTCACTCTGTCACCCAGGCTGGAGTGCAGTGGCGTGATCTCAGCTCACTGCAACCTCCACCTCCTGGGTTCAAGCAGTTCTCTGCCTCAGCCTCCTAAGTAGGGGGGATTACAGGCGCCTGCCACCACTCCAGGCTAATTTTTGTACTTTTTGTAGAGACAGGGTTTCACCATCTTGGCCAGGCTGGTCTTGAACTGCTGACCTTGCGATCCACCCACCTCGGCCTCCCAAAGTGCTGGGATTACAGGTGTGAGCCGCTGCGCCCGGCCAATAATTCTGAAGTGGGATGCAGACAGGAGTGTTCACATTCATAGCTTGCTTCATCACTGGCTCAATAGTCATTTAGAAAATGATATTTTCTTCCCTCCCTCTTTCCTGTGCTGCTCAGCTTAATCCGTGTCTTAATGGCCCTCTAAGACCTGGGTTAGGGGCACTGAAAAACCCTTCTCGCGATGGGGGCGATGTGTTTTATTCGAAGCCCGGAATATTGATCCTTAGTCAATATGTAACAGAAGCCCTACTTCTCCCAGTATCATGGGCAAACCTTTTTTTAAAGCTGCTCTATTGATTTAATTTTTATACCATAAAATCACCCCTTGTAAATATATAATCCAATGAGTTTTAGTAAATTTGTGGGCCGGTGCAACCATGACCGTGATCCAAGTTTTCTTTTCTTTCTTTTTTTTTTTTTTTTTTAAAGATGGCGTCTCCCTTTGTTTTCCAAGCTAGAGTGCAGTGGTGTGATCTTGGCTCACTGCAACCTCCACCTCTTGGGTTCAACTGATTCCCCTGCCTCAACCTCCCAAGTAGCTGGGACTACAGGTGTGTGCCACCACACCCGGCTAATTTTTTTAATTTGAGACAGAGTTTCGCTCTTGTTGGCCAGGCTAGAGTGCAGGACCGCAAACTCGGCTCACCGCAACCTCTGCCTCCCGGGTTCAGGCAATTCTCCTGCCTCAGCCTCCCGAGTAGCTAGGATTACAGGCATGCACCACCACACCCAGCTAATTTTATATTTTCAGTAGAGACAGGGTTTCTCCATGTTGGCCAGGCTGGTATTGAACTCTAGACCTCAAGTGATCTGCCTGCCTGGGCCTCCCAAAGTACTGGGATTATAGACGTGAGCCATTGCATTCAGCCACCATTGATCCAGTTTTAGATTTCCTTTGTACTCATTTGCAGTCAATCTTTGTTTCTCTGTCTAGCTTCAGACGACCACTGAACTGCTTTCCATCACTATAGATTTGCTTTTTATGGAAAATTTATACAAACACAATCATACAATATATATTTTCTTATGTCTGGCTTCTTTCACTTCACATAATGGTTAATCTGTGCCCTAGCATTTATCAGTAATTTGTTCCTTTTATTGCTGTATAGTTTTTTGGCCAAATCTGTTTTGATAAAAACAGATTAAGGGATTAAGATTAACAGATTGGGGTGGGCATGGTGGCTGACACCTGTAGTCTAGCACTTTGGGAGGCCAAGGCAGGAGGATTGCTTGAACCCAGGAGTTTAAGATTAGCCTGGGTAACATAGTGCGACATGTCTCTACAAAAAAACTTTTTTAATTAGCCAAGTGTGGTGACGTGCACCTGTGGTCTCAGCTGCTGAGGAGGCTGAGGTGGAAGGATCACTTGAACCTGGGAGGTTGAGGCTGCAGTGAACCATGATTGTGCAACTGTACTCCAGCATGGGTGACAGAGTGTGAGACCCTGTCTCAAAAAAAAAAAAAAAAGATGAACAGATTAGGGTAGATTAAGAAGTCTAAAGTAGAGGTTACTATGAACAAAATGAAATCTGAGGCATTTTCACAGGTAGTGTTCAAAAGGTTGTCAAAATGGCCCCAGCATCTGGCTCTTTCTGTGCAATGAGAGCTCTGCAGTCCTGATGGGTTTCTGGAGATACCTGGAGATGTTCACAGCTGGCCAGGGAGGGGTCGGCGGTCTTTCTGATGGAAGCCCGGGGCGTGGGTCCTGCTGTGGGGAAGCACTCGGCATCGTGAGACAGCACACGATGGCCATGCGGCCAGAGGAGAGCATAGGAACGGTAGTCAAGGCTGAGGAAGGATAGCGGTATTGGGGCAGCTCTTGCAGGACCTTGTAGGTCCCGGCAAGAACTTTGGCTTGTACTCTTAGTGTGAAGCCGTCCGAGGGATTTGAGCAGAGCATGACATGAGCTGACTTTACACTGTAAAAATATCGCCCTGGCTGCTGAAGGAAGCAAGACAGAAGCGGTGAGTTGAGTTTGTGGAATCCCAACAAAAAGTGTGAACCAGTAAGGACGAAGGTGTGATCCGACTCTGGATATGTTGTGAAGCTTTAACTGACAGGTCAAATGTGGGATCAGAGGGAGAAATCAAGAATGACACTAAGATTTTTGACTTGAACGAAGGGAGGATAGAGTGGGCATTAATTGAGATGGGGAACGCTATCAAAGGAGCTGGTCTGGAAGGTGACTATCGGGAGTTGGGCTTTAGATGTGCGAATTTGAGTTTCCTGTTAGGCATTCGGTCAGTGGCAAAAAGGTTAAGAAATGGGCCAAAGAAATTGATAGACATTTCACCAAAAAAGGATATACATATGGCAAAGAAGCATTTGAAAAAAGCTTCAACCTCATTAGTCATCAGGGAACTGCAGATTAAACCCACCACAGATGCTCCCATATGCCAGTTAGAGTGGCCAAAATAAAAAATACTGATGTGCCAGTGCTGATGAGGTCACAGCAACTGAACTGTCACACATTCCTGGCGGGATGGATTGCGAAGTCTGTGGTCACTGTGGAAAACAGCTTGTCCGTGTATTATAAAACTACCACATGACCCATCGGTCCCATTCCTGGGTATCCTAGATACATGAAAATAGGTTTACACAAAATCCGTACACCAATGTTTATGGCAGCTCCGCTCATAATATCCAAACCCAAGTGCTCGTCAGTGTGTGTCTGGATAAACAAGCTGTGGTACATCCATACATGGGAACACTACTCAGTAGTGAAAAAGAACAAACTTGCTGCGTGTTGCAACCTGGATGAATCTCAAAAGCATGGTGCTGAGTGAAAGAAGTCAGCCTCAAAAGCTTCCATAGTGTGTGATTTCATGTATACAACGATCACAGTATAGTGGTGGCCAGCAGATCAGTGGTTGCCAGAGGTGGGGGGTCAGAGATGGATGACTGTAAAGGAGAGCACAGGGGAATTTTGGGGAGTGCTATCTTTATCTGTACCCTGATTGTGGTGCTGGTTATAAAAACGTAAATGTGTTAGAATGCATAGAACTGCCCCCCTGCCCCACCCCAAGTCAGTTTTACTGTGAGAATTTAAACACTCAGAAGAAGAAAGGTGGAAGGGTAGGTATTGGGTCTGTTAGGATTGAAAATGGATGATACAGAGAATCACTACCCACAAAGGAGTTTGGAATTGTTCTGTAGCAGTTTGGTTGGAAGCTGTGTTCAGGGCTTGAGGCATTCTGTCTGACTGTATGTTTGTACACGTTCATGTTTTTCTTTAACCCAAGCCCCGGGTCCCAGGTTCCAGGGGGCACCAGCACAGGTTTGGGATGGGTTATCTGATGAACAAGTACAAAAAGGTGCACCTCACACTCATGTATGTCTGTGAGTTTGTCTCTCTCTCATCTAGTTCACTGGATCAATTAGACTTTGGTCGAGTTGTGGAGTGAAACCAACGAGCTCTAAGGGATTTTTGAGTATAGGCCCCATAAGCCCAGTGGCCCGGCCATGCTCATTGTCCCAGAGAGCAAATGTTAAATAAGGGGATGCTGGGAAATCAGAATAAGTCTCCTGACTGTCCAGTGTCTGCTGTGTTGGGTTAGGTGGAGTGATCAGTCTTTTGAGATTTATCTCAAAGGATAAAGATTGCTGTGCTGTTTTACAGATTTTTCAAAAGGAGCTCTTTTATGTCTTTTTATTAATGTGAGATTCATATTATGGTACTTGTGTATATTAAGTGCTTCCTGTGTGCTAGGTACTGTGCCTCTTTCATTATTTCTACAGGTATTTATTGAGAACCTACTAAGTTCAGGCACTGTACTTGGCACTGGAGACAAAGTGGAAGGGACAGCCAAGTAACCACACAAATAAATGCCAAATGACAACCATGACATAATGTTGAGTGACACAAGCCACACACAAAAGTGCATACTATGATTTCATTCGTGCAAAGTTCAGAAAGAAGGCAGAGCCCTCTCAGAAGTCAGAGGAGTGGTTCCCTCGAGGGAGAGTGCTAGTTATTGACAGGAGGGGTCAGAGGAGAGACCTCTGGGTGCCTGATGCTCCATATCCTGATCTAGGTGGTTCCACAGCTGCGTGTCTGTAAAAATGTATTGAGTATTACGCTGCGAGGTATTCACCTGTGACAGCTGTCAGGGCTGTAGGAGAGTGTAATAGAGGGGTGTGATGGGGTCATGGGTGTCCAGGCAGAGTCCTGCCTGCCTTGTCCTTGCCTTGGGTCAATATGTCTCCTAGTGTCATCTCTCTGGGGCCCACACTGGGTTGGTGTTGCCATTGCCTTGACTACCATTTCCCTGTAACATGGGGAGCTTGGTCTGCGGTTCTTGGCTACTGTATTTTGGAGCCAGCACAGTCTTTCCTTAGAGATAAGCATGAGCTGATTTTGTTTTCTGTGTAGTGTTTGTGTGTTTGTGTTTGCATGTGGTGTTGTGTACAAACCATGTAGATGTAAAAACTAAACGTTTACTTAGAGTTAGGCAACCCTCTGTTATTTCACTGTGAACGTCTTTGTGTTTTGGTGCATTCAGGCCTCTTTTTTCTTAGATTTTTGTGTCCATTTTTTAATGAAATATTAGCCCTACTTTCAATTATATTGTAAGATAAGCATGATTCCAACATTTTAACCTTCCTTCAGAGCATTAGAATTTTTAAAAGGCGAGCCCGTGGAAATCCATAAATTAGGTTTTTTAAAAAAGAATATCTCATACCCATTTACGTGTTTGTTTTATTTGATAAACCAGAGAGAATTATAATGTTCAAAAGAAAGGAAGGAAAAGGAAGTTGCTGGTTGACCAAAGTGATTGAACTGGTGAAGTTTGGAGAGGGGAGTTTCCTAAGGCAGGCAGGAGTGCTTGGGCGAACGGTGCCTGGAGTTTCATCCCTCCCGTGGGCTTGCCTTTCTTCCCGGTTTCTGGGAAAACGGTGGGAAGCTGAGCAGAGCTGGCTTCTTTCATTTCTTCCTCCCGCTAGATCACCAACTGCCTTTTCAGTAACCTGGGTACAAGTTTTAGGGAAAAATTCCTTGCATAATTTAGAGCTTAATGGTATTAATAGTAAGTATTGCAGGTTGTATTTCAAATTGCCATTTGCACTTCTACTGATAACTGTTGTGAGGGGAATGCTGGGCCCATTAATTTGGAGATTCCTTAAGCTCATTTCACCCCCTTATTCTCCTTTTCATTTTCTTTTGTACAGATCTAAAAGTGATGGTGAAGCGTTTGCCTAGTCATTCTTGTCTAGAACCAGCTTCTGTGGTCCTGAAACCCGAGGGTTAGCTCAGGTGGTGTCATAAGCCAGTGTTAAGTTGCACAGCTATGAGCATTTGAAAAAGTGACAGTGTGGGCTGGGTGCAGTGGCTCACGCCTGCAATCCCAGCACTTTGGGAGGCCAAGGCAGGGGGATTGCTTGAGACCAGGAGGATTGCTTGAGGCCAGGAGTTCAAGACCAGTGTGGGCAACATAATGAAACCCCATCTCTACAAAAAATATTAAAAAATAAAAAATAAGAAAGAAAAGTGACCGTGTGAACGCTCCCATTGTTTCCTCAGCCAAGATGTTTCGAAGGGTGCTCACCATCGTGCAGGCCCACTGTAAGCTGGGTTTGACTGCAACCCTCGTCCGGGAAGATGACAAGATTGTGGACTTAAATTTTCTGATTGGGCCTAAGCTCTACGAAGCCAACTGGATGGAGCTGCAGAATAATGGTTACATCGCCAAAGTCCAGTGTGCTGAGGTAGCTGGGCCTGGGCTGGGGGTGTCTGGGATAGGGCCTCCTCCCGTGGGCCGGGGAGTGATCAGATCGATTCCTCATGGGCAGACACAGGTCAGGACTTAGGCTTACCTGCTACCACCTCAGGCAGGATCCTCAGTCACCCTGTGAGTGGGTGGTACTAGACCCACTTGCTGCATGTATTCTGCCTTGTCACATATCTCACATACCCCTGAATTTGTGATGATTCTTTTTGCTAACCACGGGGTTTACCAGTCATGGATTTCTGTGGGTGAGGATTAGCGTTCAGGGCACAGGGAATAATGAAGGCCCCCAATACCACAGTGCTGCCTGGGAGCCTGGCAGCAAAGGGTTTTGCTCTGATGGGCCCAAGGGCCTAACTGACATGCTCCTGGCCCTGCTAGGAGGTGTGTAAATAGGTGGCAGTACTCAGCAGCAGTGCTGACTTGTGTGTGTGGAGGAATTGCTGGTGCTACCGGCTAAGACGCTGGTTTCCCTCACTGGCAGCTGGTGTGAAAATAACTCCTGGGATATGATTGCATTTACACATCTTCTAAGTGGTTGACATGTGAAAGCATCCAGTTCAACAGGAGGTATTAGGTTGGGTTTAGTTTTGTGCATGTGTTTATTTTCAGTTGTATTGATTTCTAATTCACATACCATTGGTTTTGGTTTTTTTGTTTGTTTGTTTGTTGTTTTTTTTTTTTAAACAGGGTCTCTGTCACCCAGGCTGGAGTGCAGTGGTGTGATCTTGGCTCACTGCAGCCTCCGCCTCCTGAGCAAGTGGTTCTCCTGCCTTAGCCTCCTGCATAGCTGGAATTACAGATGTGCACCACCACACCCAACTAATTTTTGTATTTTTACTAGAGACTGGGTTTCTCCATGTTGGCCAGGCTGGTCTCGAACTCCTGGTCTCAAGTGATCTGCCTGCCTCAGCCTCCCAAAGTGCTGGCATTATAGGCATGAGCCACTGCACTTGACTGGTTTTGTGTTTTTTTTTTTTTTTTGAGACGGAGTCTCACTCTGTCGCCCAGGCTGGAGTGTCGTGGCCGGACCTCAGCTCACTGCAAGCTCCGCCTCCCGGGTTTACGCCATTCTCATGCCTCAGCCTCCCGAGTAGCTGAGACTACAGGCGCCCGCCACCTCGCCCGGCTAGTTTTTTTGTATTTTTTAGTAGAGACAGGGTTTCACCGTGTTAGCCAGGATGGTCTCGATCTCCTGACCTCGTGATGCGCCCGTCTCGGCCTCCCAAAGTGCTGGGATTAGAGGCTTGAGCCACCGCGCCCGGTGTGGTTTTGTTTTAAAGCTAATTCTGCTAGAGAAAGGTCTTCAAAAGTTTTTAATTATGTGATGTTTAAACTTGTAAAATGACCCCTGGTTCTTACTGCATCACAGGTTTGGTGCCCTATGTCTCCTGAATTTTACCGGGAATATGTAGCAATCAAAACCAAGAAACGAATCTTGCTGTACACCATGAACCCCAACAAATTTAGAGCTTGCCAGTTTCTGATCAAGTTTCATGAAAGGAGGAATGACAAGATTATCGTCTTTGCTGACAATGTGTTTGCCCTGAAGGAATATGCCATTCGACTGAACAAGTAAGAACTGAAAACTTGGAGCTTCCTCCAGGCCAGTTTCTCTTCCCCATTGAGAGTGCAGAAGGTGGCTGTTGTTTTGTTTTTTTGTTTTTGTTTTTTTGTTTTTCCTCTCAGGAACCTCTTGGGATCCAAAGATCTTGTTCTGTGGCCCTGGTCTCAGTAAACCAAGGAAGACTTAGAAGTAGGTGGTTGGAGTCAGAGGTTAGAGCATAGAGAAAAGGGGGCTGGTCACTGGAGCCCAAAGAACAGGGAGCAGAGACTTGGACTGAGCTGGGTGGGGCCCCCTGGAAGATCTGGGCTCCAAATGTGGGTGGGAGTTGGCATTTGGAGCTTTGGACTGTGGGAGCTCTGTGGGTGGAGAGGAGGCCAGACTGGATGGCCTAGGGGCTGGGAGGGCAAGACGGGCTGGGCTGGCATCCCACGTACAGACTGGCATCTGGAAGGAGCTTCTTAGAAACGCCCATGCAGTATCCTCATCAACCCATAGCTCCAGCCAAATATCTGCTTAAAACCCAGCTCTTGTAAAGCTCTGCCAGGTAAGGAGGAAGAGGCCTGCACTTGCTCCCACAGTGATACAGGACTTCAGGTGCGGTAAGTGTTGCAGAAGGCCAGGCCCTCTGTGGAGACTGGTCAAGCTGTCTGCTACGTGTACCATACATATGTTTTACTTAATCCTCACTTCAGCCATAGAAGATGTTGTTCCCATTTTATAGAAGGGAAAACAAAGGCATAGAAAGATTAAGCTTCTCAGGTTTCTAAAATTATACCTTTATTTAATTTAGAAAGACTTTTTAATCCAAGTCAACATTTAGATTATTATGAAAAACAGCAATTCCCTGCTTCTATTTTCCCACCCACAATTCTATTCCTTGAAGACAGCCACTTTCCACTCTTTTTTGTTGTTTACCTTCATCTTTCTTTCTTTCTTTTTCTTTCGCTCTTTCTTTCTTTCTCTCTTTCTCTCTTTCTTTCTTTTTGTTTTTTTTCTTGGAGTTAGGGTCTCACTGTGTCACCCAGGCTGTAGTGCAGTGGCATAATCACAGCTCACGGCAGCCTTGACCTCCTGGGCTCAATCAGTCCTTCTACCTCAGCCTCCAGAGTAGCTGGGTCTACAGGCATGTACCACCACACCCAACTAATTTTTATATATTTTGTAGAGATGGGGTTTTGCTATGTTGCCCAGGCTGGTCTGAAACTCCTGAGCTCAAGCAGTCCTCCTGCCTTGGCCTCCCAAAATGCTGGGATTACAGTCATGAGCCACCACACCTGGCCTACCTTCATCTTTCTAAGCAGTAGCTTATGTAGTAATTTCTTGATGATCAGTTATAGAAATTGCCCATTAACTTCCTACTGTAGGAGTTGAGGGTTTAGCTTTCTCACGTACACTACTCTCCCCACTCCTGTTTTCTCTCCTACCATTCTCCCAGTATGGGAATAGCACAAGTTGGGAGTTACGTTAATATTCACTGTTACATTGTTTTGACTGTGTAAGTATGTTTAGAGAGAGCCATATAGTGTCATTGTTCAGGCGGAGGTGTAGAGTACTATTACTTTTTTTTTTTTTTTTTTTGAGACGGAGTCTTGCTCTTTCTCCAGGCTGAAGTGCAGTGGTGCTATCTCGGCTCACTGCAACCTCCACCTCCTGGGTTCAAGTGATTCTCCTGCCTCAGCTTCCCGAGTAGCTGGGACTACAGGCACCCGCCACCACGGCCTGGATAATTTTTGTATTTTTAGTAGAGACGGGGTTTCACCATATTGGCCAGGATGGTCTCGATCTCTTGACCTCGTGATCTGCATGCCTCAGCCTTCCAAAGTGCTGGGATTACAGGCATGAGCCACCATGCCTGGCCCTACATTTTCTTTTTTGTGAATATTTGTTTGCCTTGGAGTTAATAATTGCCTTGTCATTGTTTTTGCTTGGTTTTCTGTACATTTAATTATTCCTCTCCAAACTCTTCACATAACCATAAACTCAGTAGGGTCAGGTAATTTCTCAGTTCTGTTTTTCTGTTTCCCCAGTGGGATGCCCACCAGCACTCCATCCCCCTACTCTGTTCTGACCTGCTTGCTGTCTGGGACTAGCGATGCCACCAGCTGTTCTCATGGGGTTTCCCTTGCACCACCCCATGAATTTCCTGGGCCTCTTTGTTGCGTTTCCCACCCTCAAGTCTCCACCCTCTTGGTGACTCATTTTGATGGAGCACATGTTCCAGTAGGTTCCTGAGAGAAGGGCTGTAGGAGGGGAAGCTTTGGAGACTTCACTTGTTTGCAGATGTCTTTATTTGACTTTACACTCGATCAGTAGTTTGGCCGGGTCCTAGAACTAACTTCGGAGCTTCCAGTGCAGCCGCTCAGCAGTCTGATGCCCTTTGCTGCCCCTCAGTGTGTTGTCGCTGTGGTGGCTGTGTTTTCCTTCCCTTGAAAACTGGTAGGATCTTCTCCCTTTTTGGAAATTTCAAAGTGATATTCTTAATGTTTTTCTTTCATTGTGGCACTCAGTGTATCCTTTCCGTCTGGAAACTCATGTCCTTCGGTTCTGAGAATTTCTATTTTTTGTTGTTGATCACCTTCTCTGTGTATTCCCTTCTTGGAGTCTTGACTCGTCAGCTGTTAGATCCTCTGAAGAGCTTCTGCAGTCTGTGTGTCTTTTTTCCACTTCTTTATCCCTTTGTCTTCTAACCCTTCTATTGAGACTTGTTAAATTTCCGAGAGTTCTTTCCTGATAACTGTTCTTGTTTTGTTTGTGAATAGTGTCTTCTCAGAGGCTGTGAAAGCTTTTGAAGCTTCCTTCTGTTTCCTGCCATGTCTCTTTTCTTCATTTTTTTGTCTTGTTTTTACCTGTCTTTTGAGTCGTTCTGAGTTTTGGTAATCCTTGACTGTATTTTCTTGTTTAAAGTCAGTCACTGAAAAGCTGGCAGGCCTTTCTGTATGGCTTAGTGGGTTTGCCAGCTTGTGGACTTCACCAGAGTGGCTGGGCAGGGCCTGGCTATTTCTTCAGGAGATTGCCCAATGCCAGTATCTCTAGGACTTTTCTCCTGGGCTAGACGGTTTCTTCAGTGAGGAATTTTCCAGTCTCCCGGGCACCACCGTGTGTTAGGGGAAGAGGAGGGCTTGCGGAATCTTTAAATTCAGTCTCGCCTTTGCCCTCAGCTCTGCCAGGCATCCCTGGAGGGTAAGTCTCTAGTGTCGCACCAGTGGAGGTGGCCTCCCTGCTGCTGGCCAGACCCAACTGCTCCTCACACTCACATGCTGCCAGTCCTCCTGTGTACCTCCCCACCTTCTCAGGCAACTGGTGACTAGTTCCTCAGCCCTCCTGCATGCCGCAGAGGACACAGAGGTGGCGGGTTTTGTATCGGTCTTCCCTCCTGCCGGCTCCAGCTTCTGCTTTCTCTAGTCTGTTAGCTCAGGTACTGTGCCTGCATCTGTCTGCTTTTCAGCTTCTGAAATGTTACCCACTTCTCTCATCTGCTGTTATTTCTTCTCCTGTTTTCTTTGTGGGTTTGTGTACTGTCACATTAGTGCCAATTTAAGCAGGGCAATGAGACAGTTCCTATATTTACTGTGCCGTATTTAAGAACTATCTTCCCTCCCCATCCTTCCTCCCACAGCAATGCTCCTCCAGAGTCTTCTGGAGCCTCACTCCAGGGGCCTCCCCCACCGACATTTGCAGCACTCCTGCGGCTGGTGCCTTAGCCGTAGCCTCCCGAGCATCTGCTTGGGCAGGGACGTGAATTTGCCTGGCACTGTCGACTCCGAACCAGTCTGGCACAGCGAAGGGCAGCAGACTGTGGCTGTCCCCTGTGTACTGGAATGATCATTACCATGTGTACTTCTTACCTTGTTTGTGCCTCTGGCCTTTAAATGTATGAAGTAGTTTTTTTTCTTCTTGGTTTTCTCGCTTCTAAAATAATCCTGTGTGCAGTGGCTCACACCTGTAATCCCAGCACTTTAGGAGGCCGAGGCGGGCAGATCACGAGGTCAGGAGATCGAGACCATCCTGGCCAACATGGTGAAACCCCCGTCTACTAAAAATACAAAAAATTAGCCAGGCGAGGTGGCGGCGCCTGTAGTCCCAGCTACTCGGGAGGCTGAGGCAGGAGAATGGCATGAACCCGGGAGGCGGAGCTTGCAGTGAGCCGATATCATGCCATTGCACTCCAGCCTGGGTGACAGAGCGAGACTCCGTCTCAAAAATAAAATAAAATAAAATAAAATGATCCTGTGGGCTGGGCGCAGTGCCCCACGCCTATAATCCCAGCACTTTGGGGGCCAAGGTGGAAAGAATCACTTGAGCCCAGGAGTTCAAGACCAACCTGGGCAATATAGTGAGACCCCATCCTTTAAAAAAAAAAAAAAAAAGTGATCCTGTGACTCCTGGGCATTGCTCCATTCTTAGGTCGTTTGTGGTGGGGATTCTTCAAGCTTTTGGCTCCTCCCAGCCTTCATAAGAAAGGCATTGCTATCACCAAAGCACTTTGCAAGAGAGACTTAGGGGTTATGTGGCAGTGTGGGGCCATGGGCAGAGCATCGTTTTGGGGATCAGACAGACTGGATGTGGGGAAGTTGTTTACCTCTGAACTCCTTTTGTACTTCGGTCACATGGAGCTACTGCCACCCAGTGTGTCCTGGGTCCTGGTGTCCCTTGATGGTGGGGAGTGGATTCTTGTCCTTGGCAGCTTGTAAGTGTTCAGTAAATGTGAAGTTCTCCACTTGGAGGATGCTTATCCTTCTATTTCATCTGTATGGGGGAACCTTCAGAAACCGAAGGCTCCCCACTGTGCAAGTAGTTTTTCCTGGTGATGGGGGAGGAGAAAACCACCTAAAACCCTGGGTATCAAGAGTCAGGCTGTTCTGATGAGTGGGACTTCTAACCTTTTTCACCTCATGACATGCACAGAAAATGATAAAAATCTGTGGTGGCCGGGACACTCCAGGCAGGGCAGCTTGTGACTGGGCTAACCAGAGGCCATCAGCCTGGGTATGCAGCTGCCCCAGACCCTGTCCAGCTTCCCCACAGGCGAGGGGTTTGCTCTCTGAGGCACACCCGTTAACAGGCACTGCTCTGGGTGCTAATGGACCTGGGCAGTGGAGCAGCCACTCCTAGGTTCCACCTGCTCAGGCTCCTCACCCTTGGTTTCCCACATGTAAACTGGGGAACATGAAGCCTGTCTTTTACAGTGCCTAGGAGTCTCGGCAGGACTGGCTGGATTTTTTCTTTTCTCTTTTCTTTTTTTTGAGATGTAGTCTCACTGTGTTGCCCAGGCTGGAGTACAGTGGTGCGATCTCGGCTCACTGCAACCTCCACCTCCCAGGTTCAAGTGATTCTCCTGCCTCAGCTTCCCGAGTAGCTGGGATTATAGGTGCATGCCACCACACCCAGCTAGTTTTTTTTATTTTTAGTAGAGATGGGGTCTCACCATGTTGGCCAGGCTGGCCTCGAACTCCTGACCTCAGGTGATCCACCCACCTCGGCCTCCCGAAGTGCTGGAATTACAGGTGTGAGCCACTGCGCCTGGCTGGATTTTTTTTTTTTTTTTTTAATGTAGTACTCAGCTTGGTGCCTGGTATTGGTAGGTCCTGCCTACCTGTACTTTGTCCTCATTGTCTTTGTTGTTGTCATCATCACCATCACTGTTGTTATGATTCTTGGGAAGCTACAAAAACTGTCCACCGTCACATTCCAAGACAGAAGGAAGGAGTGTGACATTCCCAATGCTATGGGATGATAACCATTGAGTTCATTGATAGAGTTGTGCCCTTTGGCAGGGAGCTGGAAAATTTCTTTTCTTTTTTTTTTTTTGAGACAGAGTTTTCACTCTTGTTGCCCAGGCTGAAGTGCAATGGCGTGATCTCGGCTCACCACAACCTCCACCTCCCGGGTTCAAGTGATTCTCCTGCCTCAGCCTCCCGAGTAGCTGGGATTACAGGCGTGCACCACCATGCCCAGCTAGTTTTGTATTTTTAGTAGAGACAGTGTTTCTCCATGTTGGTCAGGCTGGTCACGAACTCCCAACCTCAGGTGATCCACCCGCCTTGGCTTCCCAAAGTGCTGGGATTACAGGCGTGAACCACCACGCCTGGCAGGGGGCTGGAAATTAAAGAGAAGTTTTTAAAACTCAGTGTTATGGGAAATCAGCACAAAGATGGCTGAAGGGCACTTTTCTCCTTTCTGCTCATCTCTTGGAGCATGCTTGTGTCTTGGCAGACAGTTGCTTCTAGCCTTTTTTTGGAAATAGCAGTGCTTTCTTCGTCACTCTCTTTGGGATTCATGAAATCTGGAGATTCTCCTTGTATAGAATCTGTGCTGAGAGTGAGAGATGCTGAAGCAGGAAAAAGCATAGTCCAAAAGGAAAACGAAAAACGGAAAGGAGGGAATCCCGAAGAGAATGGTGGGCCTACACCTAGAATCAGTGGGGAAGGCTCGGGGGTGCGTCTGTGACCAGTCGCTTTTGTGGGTGTAACGATATTCCTGCATGACAGAGGGCTTTCTACTTGAGAATAGCTTGCCTGAGCTCCTTTTTCCCTCTGATGTGTTTTCAAGACAACTGAGGCGTGACTCTTGGTCTAACACAGCTTTGTTCTTCTTTAGACCCTATATCTACGGACCTACGTCTCAGGGGGAAAGGATGCAAATTCTCCAGAATTTCAAGCACAACCCCAAAATTAACACCATCTTCATATCCAAGGTTTGTGTGGCATATGGGGGGGAGGTGAGGCCCCTAGCACTCTGGGGACCTGGGGGGTACACTATGATTCCTGGACAGCGAATTCACGTCTGCTGAAGGAACTTCTCATGTATGTTTTCATTTCCACCGTGTCCAGGGATAGGGGATACTGCCTGGCATTAGTGGAAGGAGCAGATCGAGGGTTTGCATGCATCATGGGTAATCTATAAAGGCTCTTTGAGTTTTTTTCCAATTCTTTTTGGGATGTAGGAGTTTTAAGTTGTATTTCCTTGTTTATAAAAGGAAAAAATTTTCATTTCCCACTCTGGCAAAAGTAGGCATTCAGATGAAGTTCTCTTTACAAGTTGGAGGTCCTGTGTGTCGCGGCAGCCTCTGCGCTGGTTCCTGGTGTTCCTTGATGGGTGGTGGATGTCAGCACAGACTTGTGCAGGCCCAGCTCAGGGATGGTTTACTCTGAAATCAGAAGCAGTAGCCCCACAGTTTACAATAGTCACTCAGATTAAGACAGACCCGAAGCCCAAAATAAATGAGATTTTACAACTGGGCGGGGTGGCTCATGGGTGTAATCCCAGCACTTTGGGAGGCTGAGGCAGGTGGATCACCTGAGGTCAGGAGTTCGAGACCAGCCTGGCCAACATGGAGAAACCCCGTCTCTACTAAAAATACAAAACTTAGCTGGGTGTGGTGGCAGATACCTGTAATCCCAGCTACTCAGGAGGCTGAGGCAGGAGGGTTCAGTCGCTTGAACCCGGGAGGTGGAGGTTGCAGTGGAGCCGAGATTGTGCCATTGCACTCCAGCCTAGGCAACAAGAGCGAGACTCCGTCTCAAAAAAAAAAAAAAAGAAAGAAATGAGATTTTACGTGATTGTGGCTGGGCACATAAGCACCAAACCTTCATGTCTGTGGCTGGGAACCTCGATGTTTGCAGCCCCAGAGCTGAGGAATCCACCTACAGTTAGAATCCCATATGGGGCAGTTGTTCCTCCCAGGTCACATCCCATGTGTGCTGCTGGTGTCAGTGGCCACCAGGTAAGAGTATGGATGGTTTTGTGGAGACATATTTCTGTAGCCAAAAAAAAGAATGACTCAAAGTCAGTCTCTGTTGAAGGGCCCTCTCATCTCTGGGCTCCTGGCACCCAGCACTCTGAATGTCACTGATGCCTGGGATTAATTGTTTGGGATGACTCTTAGGAGAACTCATACAAGGTCCTAGAGACCCTGAGATGCCTTTCTGAGGTTTATTGCTTCACTTCTCTGCCTGTATCAGATAGACCCTGGTACAAAGAGGATAAAAGAATGATTATGTTTCAAAATTATCTACAGAACTTATTTAAATTTTGGATCCTGTGTGTCGCAGCAGCCTTTGTCCTGGTTCCTGGTGTCCCTTGATGATGGGGGTGGGTGTCAGCACCGACTTGCGCAGGCCTAGGTCAGGGATGGTTTGAGTTGATTTTTTTTTCCTCATGTATAAAAATCTTCTGATTTGTTTCTGTAGGTAGGTGACACCTCATTTGATCTGCCAGAAGCAAATGTCCTCATTCAGATCTCATCCCATGGTGGCTCCAGGCGTCAGGAAGCCCAAAGGCTAGGGCGGGTGCTTCGAGCTAAAAAAGGTAAAGTGGCCTTTCATCTTCTGTTGCAGGAGGTCACTCCTCCTAAACCACTTTAGTTAGGAAGACAATAGGGGTGAGAGCTGCCATGTGCCCTGGGGCTAAATAGACTCTGGAGGGAGGGGATCCCAAAGCAAAGACCTAGCTCCTTATGCCCATCATTATTTTTCATGCCTTGGGGGTGAATATGCAGGTGTTTTCCATGACAGCGGCATGGAATCCACACAGATGTGCTCTGTACACTGTGCAGCTGTGTTGGTGGATGGTAAGAGGGAGCCAGGGCAAGGCAGTGCTTATGGGCTAGATGTGGAAGGGAGAAAACAGAGCTGGGCCAGCAGTATAAGTGGAGGAGCTGGAAGCTGCTGCTGGAACTTGAACAGGAGGCAGGGAAAGGTTTGCTAGGAGCAGCTTGGGCAGGCACACAATGGACACATCATTCAAAACCTGTGCAGAGTGCTGCCCTGGTGGCAGCTTGTAGCAGGGGCAGGGCAAGCACAGTGAGTGAGGAGGTGCAAATCCACATTCCTAAGGAGGTGTGGCACCCCCGTGCTTGCTTCCTGCAGTAAAAGGGCCCAGACCGTCATTGTGGGCGTGGCAGGGACTGACGCTCTTGCTAAGAGGTGGCCATATCTGTCTTACTGGGACCAGAGCACATCCTGAGACAAGGACACAGTCCCTATCCTCAAGGAATTTGCTTATTCAAGGAGGCATCTGGACTGCTGGGATGTTTGAAAATGACAAGATTAGTGGGCATATGTTGGAATTGTACTGCATTCAAATGTGTTTAAGAAACATCTAGTAGCTTGTATTTAAAATGGAGATGAGGCAGATAGCATGGACTAGAAATAGCATGGACTCGGGCACCAGACCAGCTGTGTCACCTTGGGCAAATTATTTGCTCCTCTGAGCCTTGGTTTTCCCATCCAAAGTGGGGGTGACAATCCTATCTTGCCAAGACTGCTGTGAGGATTGAGCTTATAAATCATAAAATGTAGTGGACTGGCTGGACACAGTGGCTCACACCTATAATCCCAGCACTTTGGGAGGCCAAGGCAGGAGGACAGCTTGAGCCCAGGAGTTTGAGACCATCTTGGGCAATGTAGTGGGACCCCATCTCTACAAAAAATAAAACTAGCTGAGTGTGGTGGTGTGTGCCTGTGGTTCCAGCTACTTGGGAGGCTGAGACAGTAGCTTTTATAAACTGACAGGAATATGATCTGCTAGTAAATGTGAACGTAATTCATTACTTATTCCTTACTCTAATTTGAAAACTCCTTTATTGATTGATTGATTGATTGAGACAGTCTCATTCTGTCACCCAGGCTGGAGTGCAGTGGCACAGTCTTGACTCACTGCAACCTCTATCTACTGGGTTCAAGTGTGATTCACCTGCCTCAGCCTCCCGAATAGCTGGGACTACAGGCATGTACCACCATGTCCAGCTAATTTTTTTGTATTTTTAGTAAAGGTGGGGTTTCACCATTTTGGCCAGGCTTGTCTCTAGTGATCCACCCACCTTGGCCTCCCAGAGTGCCGGGATTACAGGTGTGAGCCACCGTGCCCAGCCTTAAAAACTCCTTTAAATGTGAATAGAAGGCCGGGCACGGTGGCTCACGCCTGTAATCCTCGGAGGCTGAGGCAGGCGGATCACGAGGTCAGGAGATCGGGACCATCCTGGCTAACATGGTGAAACCCTGTCTCTACTAAAAATACAAAAAACTAGCCGGGCGTGGTGGCGGACGCCTGTGGTCCCAGCTACTCGGGAGGCTGAGGCAGGAGAATGGCATGAACCCGGGAGGTGGGGCTTGCAGTGAGCCGAGATCACATCACTGCACTCCAACCTGGGCAACAGAGCGAGACTATCTCAAAAAAAAAAAAAAAAAAAAAAAAAGAATAGAATTGTTTTCTTACTCAAAACACTCTTTAACATAAGACACTTGGCTCCTGTCTTTGCATGTCTGAGCTCTTCTAAGACTGAGAAACAATTATATTCAAGGGCAGTATGCTTAACCTACTGACATTTGAACTACAAAGCAGAAATGTTCAGATTTTCCTGAAGGATCAAGTCTTCCAGGCCACAAAATTTTCTGTCCTAATTTCTTAAAACAGTAGTCCCCCCATATCTACAATTTTCCTTTCCACATTCAATTACCCATGGTCAACTGTAGTCTAAAAATATTAAATGGAAAATTCCAGAAATAAACAGTTCATAAGCTTTAAATTACACCCTATTCTGAGTAGCATCCAGGATGTGAATTCTTGCTTTGTGCAGCATATTCATGCTTAAATTCTCCCCACCCATTTGTCACTTAGTAGCCATCTCAGTTGTCATGGACTGTCACTGTGTTTCAATGCTTGTTTTCAGGTAACCCTTATCTTACTAATGGCCCCAAAGCACAAGTGTAATGATGCTAACAATTCCGATATGCCAAAGAGAAGCTGTGAAGTGCTTTCTTAAAGTGAAAAGGTAAAAATTATTTAAGAAAGGGAATAAAAATCTTATGCTAAGGTTGCTAAGGTCTATGGTGAGAATGAATCTTCTTACTGTACAAGATGATCATCCCCAGAGCACATAGCTGTCAGACTTTCCAAGGTCAATACAAAAGAAAGAATCTTAAAGACAGCTAGAGAAAAGGGTCATATAACTCATCATGCTAACAGCAGACTTCTCAGCAGAAACTTTACAAGTCAGAAGAGATTGGGGGACTGTTTTTAGCATTCTTAAAGAAACGAAAAGAAATCCTGGCCAGGCACGGCAGGTGACACCTGTAATTCCAGCACTTTGGGAGGCCAGGGTAGGCAGATTGCTTGAACTCAGGAGTTCGAGACCAGTCTGGGCAACATGACGAAACCCTGTTCCTACAAAAAATACAATTAGTCAGGTGTGGTGGTGTGTGCCTGTAGTCCCAGCCACTCGGGAGGCTGAGGCAAGAGAATCGCTTTAGTCTGGGAGGCAGAGGTTGCAGTGATCTGATATCCCACCACAGCACTCCAGCTTAGGCAACAGAACAAGACCCTGTTTAAAAGAAAAAAAAAAGCAGGCCAGGTGCAGTGGCTCACACCTGTAATCCCAGCACTTTGGGAAGCTGAGGCAGGTGGATCACCTGAGGTCAGGAGTTTGAGACCAGCCTGGCCAACATGGTGAAACCCTGTCTCCATTAAAAATGCAAAAATTAGCCGGGCATGGTGGCGGGCGCCTATAATCTCAGCTACTCAGGAGGATGAGGCAGGAGAATTGCTGGAACCCAAGAGGCAAAGGTTTCAGTGAGCTGAGATCATGCCATTGCACTCCAGCCTCGGCAACAACAGCAAGACTCTATCTCAAAACAAAAAAACAAAAACCGAAAAACCATAATGAGACCCAGTCTCTTTAAGAAAAAAATAAAAAAGGAAAAGAAATCCTAACCAGGAATTTCATATCCTGCCAAACTAAGCTTCATAAGCAAAGAAGAAATAAAATCTTTCCCAGATAAGCAATTGCTAAAAGAATTTGTTACCACCAGACTGGCCCTACAAGAGATGCTTGAGAGTTTTAAACATGGAAATGAAAGAATGGTGACACCTGCTACCACAGAAATGCACGTAAGCACATAGCCCACAGACCCTGTAAAGCAACTACACAATCAAAACTACAGAGCAACCAGCTAATGACACCATGATAGGAATAAAGCCTCATGTATCAATATTAATCTGAATGTAAACAACCTAAACACCCTACCTAAAAGACATGGAGTGGCAGATTGGATTAAAAACAAGACCCAGTGCCGGGCGCGGTGGCTCAAGCCTGTAATCCCAGCACTTTGGGAGGCCGAGCGGGCGGATCACGAGGTCAGGAGATCGAGACCATCCTGGCTAACACAGTGAAACCCCGTCTCTACTAAAAAACACAAAAAACTAGCCGGGCGAGGTGGCGGGCGCCTGTAGTCCCAGCTACTCGGGAGGCTGAGGCAGGAGAATGGCGTAAAAACCCAGGAGGCGGAGCTTGCAGTGAGCCGAGATCCGGCCACTGCGCTCCAGCCTGGGCGACAGAGCAAGACTCTGTCTCAAAAAAAAAAAAAAAACAAGACCCAGCCTTCTGCTGTCTTCAAGATACCTGTCTCACATGTAACAAGACCCATAGGCTCAAAGTAAAGGGATAGAGAAAAATCTGTCACACAAATGAAAAAAAAGAGTGGGGCAGGGGGTCACTATTCTCACATCAGATAAAACAGACTTTAAACCAACCACATTAAAAAAGGACAAAAAGGTCATTACACGATGATAAATGGTTCAGTTCAACAAGAAGACTTAACTGTCCTGAATATATATGCACCCAACATTGGAGCACCCAGATTCATAAAACAAGTACTTCTAGAGCTAGGAAAAGGCTTAGACAGCCACGCAATAGTGGTAGGAGATTTTGACACCCCACTGACAGCATTAGACAGATTATAGAGGCAGAAAACTGACAAATTCTGGACTTGAACAATTGGATCTAATAGGCACCTACATAATACTCTACCCAACAACCCCAGAATATATATTCTCATCTGTCCCCAGAATATACTCTTAAGATTGATCACATGGGCCGGGTGCAGTGGCTCACACCTGTAATCCCAGCACTTTGGGAGGCTGAGGCCGGCAGATTGCCTGAGCTCAGGAGTTTGCAACCAGCCTGGGCAGCACGGTGAAACTCCATCTCTACTAAAATACAAAAATTAGCCAGGTGTGGCAGCGTGCGCCTGTAGTCCCAGCTACTCAGGAGGCTGAGGCAGGAGAACTGGCTTGAAGCCGGGAGGCAGAGGTTGCAGTGAACTGACATCATGCCACTGCACTCCAGCCTGGGCAACAGAGCAAGACTCTGTCACAATTTAAAAACAAACAAACAAAAAAAAAGGGTGATCATATGTTTGGCCACAAAGCAATGTGAGACTTTAGGCTCGACTTTATTAAAGTCTCAATAAATTCAAAAAAGTCAAAATCATACCAAGCATATTCTTGGATCACAGTGGAATAAAAGTAGAAATCAGTACCAGGAGGAACTCTCAAAACCACACAATTGGCCAGGCACAGTGGTGCATGCCTGTAATCCCAGCACTTTGGGAGGCCAAAGTGGGAGGATGATTTGAACTCAGGAGTTCAAGACCATTCTGGGCAACACAGAGAGACCCCATCTCTAAAAAGAAAAAAGAAAAAAGAAAAAAAAAAAACCCACACAATTACATGGAAACTAAACAACTTGCTCCTGAATGACTTTTGGATAAACAAATTAAGGCAGGAATCAAAAATTATTTGAAACAAATGAAAACAGATACAACATACCAAATATCTGGGGTACAGCAAAGGTAATGTTAGGAAAGTTTATAGCAATGAACACCTACATCGAGAAGATAGAAAGATCTCAAATTAATTTGACATTTCACCTGAGGGAACTAGAAAAATTTAAAAAAAGCTAACCCCCCAAACTAGCCGAAGAAAAGAAATAACTAAAATCAGAGCAGAACTAAATCAAATTCAGACCCAAAAACAATACAAAGGGTCAGTGAAACAAAAAGCTGATTCTTTGAAAGGATAAATAAGGCCAGGTGCAGCAACTCACGCCTGTAATCCCAGCACTTTGGGAGACTGAGGCGAGTGGATCACCTGAGGTCAGGAGTTCCAGACCAGCCTGACCAACATGGTGAAACCTCGTCTCTACTGAAAATACAAAACTAGCTGGGTTTGGTGGTGTGTGCCTGTAATCCCAGCCACGTGGGAGGCTGAGGCAGGAGAATTGCTTAAACCCAGGAAGTAGAGGTTGCAGTGATCTGAGATGGTGCCACTGCACTCCAGCCTGGGCAACAGAGTGAGACTCCACCTCAAAAAAAAAAAAAAAATCTACCGACTAAAAAGTCCTGAACCAGATGTATGCAGTTCTACTGAAACTATTCAAAAAAATTGAAGGACTTCTCCCTAACTCATACTATGAAACCAGTATCATCCTGGTACCAAAATCTGGCAAAGACACAATGAACAAATAAAACTACAGGCCAGTATTCCTGATGAACATAGGTGCAAAAATCTGTAACAAAATGCTGACAAAGCAAATCCAGTGGCATATCAGAAAGTTAATTCACCACAAATAGGCTTTATTTCTGGAATGCAAGGTTGGTTCAACATGTGGAAATCAATAAATGTGATTCACCACATACATAATTAAAAATGAAAAGCATATAATCATCCTAATAGACACAGGAAAAGGTGGTTTTTTTGGGGGGTTTTTTGTTTTGTTTTGTTTTGTTTTTTTTTGAGGCGGAGTCTCGCTCTTGTTGCCCAGGCTGGAGTGGTGCAATGGTGCAATCTTGGCTCACTGCAACCTCCACCTCCCAGATTGAAACTATTCTCCTGCCTCAGCCTTCCAAGTAGCTGGGACTACAGGCATGCACCACCATGCCCAGCTAGTTTTGTATTTTTAGTAGAGACAGGGTTTTGCGATGTTGGCAGTGCTGGTTTAGAAGGCCTGACCTCAGGTGATCCACCCACCTCAGCCTCCCAAAGTGCTGGGATTAAAGGCATGAGCCACCGTGCCTGGCCTAGAAAAAGCTTTTGATAAAATTCAACATTCCTTCATGATAAAAACCCTCAACAAATGGCATTGAAGGAACATATCTCACAATAATAAAAGCCATCTATGACAAACTTACAGCCAACATCATACTAAACAAACAAAAGCTGGAAGCTTTCCCTTTAAGAACTGGAACAAGACAGCCGAGCACTGTGGGAGGCCGAGGCGGGTGGATCACGAGGTCATGAGATCGAGACCATCCTGGCTAACATGGTGAAACCCCATCCCTACTAAAAATACAAAGAATTAGCTGGGCATGGTGGTGGGTGCCTGTAGTCCCAGCTACTCGGGAGGCTGAGGCAGGAGAATGGCGTGAACCCGGGAGGCAGAGCTTGCAGTGAGCCAAGATCACGCCACTGCACTCCAGTCTGGGCGATAGAGCGAGACTCCGTCCCCCCAAAAAAAAAGAACTGGAACAAGACAGAGCCCGCCCTCACCATTCCTATTCAACATAGTACTAAAAATTCTACCCAGACCACTCTAGCAAGATAAAGAAATAAAAGGCATCCAGATAGGAAAAAAGGAAGTTAAATTATCTGTCTTCCTAATGAGATGATTCTATACCTAGAAAACCCTAAAGACTCCACCAAAAGGCTCCTAGACCTGATAGGCAACTGAGTAAGGTTTTAGAATTCAAAATCAGTGTACAAAAATCAGTAGCATTTCTATACACCAGTAACATTCAAGCTGAGAGCTAAATCAAGAACACAATCCAATTTATAATAGCTGTAAAAACAAAAGACAAAACCTAGGAATAACTACAGAACACTCCTGAAATAACTCATAGGTGACAGAAACAAATGGAAAAACATTCTATGCTCGAGGATTGGAAGAAACAATGTCATTAAAATTGCCAAGCTGCCCAATACAATCTACAGATTCAACACTATTCTATCAAATTGCCAACATCATTTTTCACAGAATTAGAAAAAAACTTATAAAATTCATTTGGAACCACAAAAGCACCTGAATAGCCAAAGCAAGCCTAAGCAAAAGGAACAAAGCCAAAGGCCTCACAGTATCCAGCTTCAAACTATGCTACAGGGCTTGCAGTAACCAAAACAGCATGGTCCTGGTACAGAACAGACACATAGACCAATGGAACAGAATAGAGAGCCCAGAAATAATGTCATGTACTTGCAGCCAACTAAGTATAAGGAGTACCCTCCCCACTGCATATTTTTGCCAATTCAACAAACTTGGCAAAAATATGCAGTGGGGAAGGTACTCCTTATTCAATAAATGGTGCTGGGGAAACTGACTAACTGTATGCAAAAGGATGAAACTGGACCCCTGCCTATCCCCACATATAAAAATCAACTCATAATGGATTAAAGACGTAAATGTAAGACCTCAAACTATAAGGATCCTCGAAGAAAACCTGGGAAATACCATGTTCACAAAGTTGTGCAACTATCACCACAATTCATGTTTAGAATATTCTCATGAGCTCCCAAAAGAAACCCTCATCCATGTACAGCCACTCCTAATTTCCTCTTGTTCCCTACCCCCAGCCCTAGGCAGCCCCTAATCTACTTTCATGTCTGTAGGCCTTTTCTGGACATTTCATGTAAATGGAATCAAACCATTTGGGGCCTTCTGTGACTGGTTTCTTTTCACTTAGCATAATGTTTTCTTTTTTTTTCCTTCCTTCCTTTCTTTCTTTCTTTCTTTTTTTTTTTGAGATGGAATCTCGCTCTGTTGCCCAGGCTGGAGTACTTGGCTCACTGCAA
This sequence comes from Macaca fascicularis, assembly GCF_037993035.2. Lineage (NCBI taxonomy): Eukaryota > Metazoa > Chordata > Mammalia > Primates > Cercopithecidae > Macaca > Macaca fascicularis. Next base: position 4,280,571 of record NC_088386.1, read on the forward strand.
CCACTGCCTCACAGGTTCAAGGGATTCTCCTGCCTCAGCCTCCCACGTAGCTGGAATTATAGGCATGAGCCACCATGCCTGGCTGATTTTTGTATTTTTAGTAGAGACAGTTTCACCATGTTGGCCAGGCTGGTCTCAAACTCCTGATCTCGAGTGATCCACGCCCACCTCAGCCTCCCAACGTGCTAGGATTACACGTCTGAGCCACCACACCCGGCAGCATAATGTTTTCAAAAAATTATCCATATTGTAGCATCTGTCAGTATTTCATTCTTTTTTATTGCTAAATAATATTCGATTCCATGGACATACCACATTTTATTTATCCACACATCTGTTGATGGACTTTTGCACTGTTTCCACTTTTTGGCTCTTAGAAGAATTCTGCTGTGAAATTCATGTACAAATGTTTGTGTGGATCTAGTTTCATTTCTCTTGGATTTATGCCTGGAAGTGGAATTGCCAGGTCACGTGGTTATAACATTGTGTTTAACATTTTGATGAACTGCCAGACTGTTTTCCAAAGCAGCTGCATCATTTGCGTTCTCGGCAGCAATGCATGAGGGTCCTAGTTTTTCCACATCCTTGACAACAGTGGCCGTTATCTGCTTTTTTGATTCTAGCCACCCTCGTAGGGGTGAGGTGATAATCTCGTTTTGGTTTTGAGTTGCATTTCCGTGGTGATTGATGGTGTGGAGCACCTTTTCCTGTGCTTATTGGCTATTGTTATATTGTTTTTGGAGAAATAATCTGTTCATATTCTTTGCCCATTTTATAATTAATTTGTTTTGTTGAGTTTCAATAGCTTTCTATATAACCTAGATACAAATCCCTTATCAGATACATGCTTTCCACATATTTTTTTGTTCTGTGGATTGTTTTTTCACTTTCTTGATGGTGTCCTTGGAAGCATAAAAGACTTCTAAATTTTGATGCAATCCCATGCCAAGTTCAGGTGGTAACCCCAAGTGCGGGGCTTTTCCACTGCAGTGCTTGCTTTTGAACCTGGGACCCTGAGCTCTTGGCATTCTAATGGCTAATGTTGTCTTCTTTCTTTCCTTTTCTCATTTTTTCCCACAGGGATGGTTGCAGAGGAGTACAATGCCTTCTTCTACTCACTGGTATCCCAGGACACACAGGAAATGGCTTACTCAACCAAGCGGCAGAGATTCTTGGTAGATCAAGGTTATAGCTTCAAGGTACATATCCATTTGGCCTCTGGTTAGACTAGGACCAAGGCCTTCTTGGTACCCTGGCCTCCAGGAGAAGTGAGGACCACTGTCAGCAGGCAGGCACCAAGCATTCGGGGATTAGAGGCCTTGCCTCAAACTCCGTTTATCTCTGCACGAATCACTGAGGGCAGCTGTTGGCGGGAAGCGTGCCGTCCTGGCAGGACTGAGGTGCCACGGCACTATGGCCAGCACTGTGTGAGTCTGAGCCACGGCACTATGGCCAGCACTGTGTGAGTCTGAGCCACGGCACTATGGCCAGCACTGTGTGAGTCTGAGCCACGGCACTATGGCCAGCACTGTGTGAGTCTGAGCCCCGCAGGGTTGCTTTCTCAGGGATGCCAATCCAGGTAGCTAGGAGAGCCCTTCCTTTCATCAGCTGGTAAGCTCCAGGCCTTAGTGTGCCTCAGTTTGCCTCCCAGACACCAGAGCCATCCCTGTACTACGAATCAGGTATTTTAATAATTGGGAAATTCTAAAGCTTTGGCTGACTTTCATTGGCTGAGGCATTTGCTTTCTTTCCTGTTACACAAATATTATTTTTATGTCAGTATTTGGTGTCCAGAAGGGCTTTATATTTTGGGGATAGATGGAGGGTTCTAGAAGTAGGGGAATTAAATTACCCCTATGGTCCACTAAAAGGACATCCCTAGAACATCAGACTCCCAGGTTCTTGATTGCAAAAGACTGCAATCCAGGCTGCCTTTTAGATACATTTTTAATGTGTCTCTTTATGCGTTGGTGAGAATTCCCATTATTGGCCTTAGGAGGACGGGGTTGTCTCGCCTCCCCTCTTTTAGCTAGAGGCAGGGACACTTTTCAGACCTCATGCTGGCCTAAAGGACAAGATGCTCGGGTTTTGAGCCCAGTTTTTTGGAGGATTTGCATTGTGACCGTTTTATCCATCCCTGAAAATCCCTGCTGGTAATAGCATTCCTACCTCCTGATTCCTGCCGAGCTGTGAGGGTCAGAGGAGCACCAAGTCAGAAGGAGCTACTCTGAATTCTTTGAAAGGTGACCTCGACAAAAAGGCACAATACCGTACCTTAGTAGTTTGTGTTGGTTGGAGCTGTGTCTTCGGTGCTGCCTGTTGAGGAGCAGTCGTTGGAGTTCCCCGAGTCATGACCTGGAGGGGTTGGGCCCTGGGCAGACGTGCACATCGTCTATACTCTGGATCCCTGCCCAGAAGGACTCAGATCCTTACTTCTAGGAATTTTCCTTTAATTAACGTTATGAGAATTGGAGGGAAGGAGAGTTCCCTTTACAGAATCAACCCAGTTTTCTGCGGGGATAGGGAGCCCTTGTAGTAAGTTATCCCCAGAGAAATGAAACCCAGTCTCCACCGTGCTGTTCTTACTGTTTCAGAGAAGTCCTGTCAATATCTTCCTGATATCCTATCGTTTTCATTTTCATGTGCTCATTCCTGCTGAAGCCCCAGTTGCTGGGCACAGCAGATGCCAGGGACCTTCTTAAAGGGCCACAGCATGTGCCTTCCAGTCTCTTGTCCGTTCCTCCTTTGCCTGCTCCAAGATGTGAAGGCTGCCCGAAGGAGCCTTTTACACTCACTAAGACTCTTCCTGTTCATCTTCCATACGTGATCATTTAGATGCTATGTGTTGGGGGCACATTTCTCTGAAATTCCTATGTCCCTCTGGTCTTGAGATCATTAGTCAAGCTCCGTGTTAAAAGCGGCTCCTGATGCTGGTCTCTGGAATTCTAGGGAGAAGCTCTCCATTGTTGGCCACCACGGTGGCTGGGCCTGGGGAGGGAAGTGAACAGAGCAGGTGGACCCAGGAGAAGGCAGAGGAGGGTTGGGGAGAGAGAGCAGAAGGGAGCATGTCTGCTGGCTTGGGCTTTGCAGGTGATCACGAAGCTTGCTGGCATGGAGGAGGAAGACTTGGCATTTTCGACAAAAGAAGAGCAGCAACAGCTCTTACAGAAGGTCCTGGCAGCCACTGACCTGGATGCCGAGGAGGAGGTGGTGGCTGGGGAGTTTGGCTCCAGATCCAGCCAGGTGAGTAAATGGGTAAGGAAGGTCCAGGTGTCAGTGCTCCCACAGGGCAGCGTTTGTAGACACAGACACAGACATGTAGTCTGTGGGCCCCTGGATGGGCCCATGGGATTTCTTTGGAAATGGAAAACACGGAAGAGATGAATAGAAACAACCCCTGTTGCCCTTTTGGTGTGTGCCCCTGGTCCTGTTGCATACAGCTGACCTCGCAGTGGCTGTGACTCGTCTCCTGCTTTACTCACACGAGTATTCGTTAGATCTTGATGTTGAAGCCCAGGATGGCAAGCAGGTGACCCCAGCTCACCTTGGTGGCGACTGGAGGGAGCGTGATAGGCCAGGGCATGTAGTTCCCCACCCAGGGCTGCCATTCCTGGTCGTGGGCACACAGTTCTCCTCTGGGTCCTCCTCAGTGGTAAAGCTGAGCCCTCTAGCCCCTAAGACAGCTCTGAGGTCAACTCTTGTGGTAGCTTCAATACTTAACTTTGAAAAATGTAGAGTTCTGTGAAAATACTCAACCTTTCATTTATTCTACAAATTTGCCTGCTGTAGAACAAGCAAATATATGGTCTAATTAGTGAGAGCATTATGGAGAATTATCAGGCTCCAAGGGGAGAAGCGCACTTCAGTCAGGTGCGTTTGAAATTCAGTTGCCATTAGAGCCGGAAGGTGAGCAACTGCTGGACCGAGGAAGCAGCTGTCCCTGCGGAGGGGCCGTCCTCCCTTGAGCCTAAGGCTTTTCTCCCCGACTAGGGAGCTCTCTCCATGGGAACCCAGGAGCGTGCTCTCACTGCTCTCACTGGTTGTGAGGAGGTGCCTGGTTCTTTCTCCTCACAGGATAGAAATGTCAGGATGGATATGGTTATCCCCATTTTACAGGTGAGGTCATTGAGGTGAGGTGCAGACACTAATTCCTTGCCCCAGGGTTACTCAGGGACAGGTGCAGCCAAGAGTCAAGCCCAGAGCTTTCTGTCCTTCCACTTGATTCAAAGCCTCATGGTGGTGTCTCAGGAGATTTTAAGGGACTTCTGCCCTAACTGTTAAAAAATTCTGTTCAGAACAGGTATAGTGGCTCATGTCTGTAATCCCAGCACTTTGGGAGGCCGAGGCGGGAGGATCAGTTGAGTCCAGGAGTTTGAGACCAACATGGTCAACATATGGAGACCCTGTTTCTCTCTTAAAAAAAAAAAATTGTTTAGAAGCTGTTGTTAAGTGAGGCAGTGTGCCTTATGGTTAAGAACAGTCTGAAGCCCGGCTACCTGGGTTCAAGCCCCATCTCCTTAAGAGCGGTGTGATCTTGGCGAGGTTACTTAATCTCTCTGTGTCTCAGTTTCCTCTTCTTTAAGGTGTGGATTATAATAGTTTTGAGGATTAGAGGAGATAATGCATGTCAAATGCTTAGAACAATGCCTTGAGACACAGTAAGCGATCTGTAAACATTATTTAAAATGATGTATTAAATTTATGTACGTCTTATAAAATTTGCTGTGATCATAAATATTATAAAAGGAGTGTCTTTTCTCCTGGAGACTAACATGGGCTGTTCCCGGCAGGCATCTCGGCGCTTTGGCACCATGAGCTCTATGTCCGGGGCCGACGACACTGTGTACATGGAGTACCACTCATCACGGAGCAAGGCGCCCAGCAAACATGTGCACCCTCTCTTCAAGCGCTTCAGGAAATGATGCTGAGGCGGGGTACTTCGTTCAAGACCGGCGCTTGGCACCCTCGTTGGAAAGGGATTTTCAGCGTAACGTTTTCCTTCGACCTCCTTGACCTTCCCTCCAGCGTTGGCCAAACTATGCTGAGGAAACTGCCTCAAGGGCTTGGCTCTGCCTTCATGGGTCATCTAGGGTTTATTGTCTCCTCTTGCCTTTATCATCTAGGAGGAGACAATATTTTTTCAAACTTTTTGGGGAGTGGGGTCATTTCTGTATATAAAAAATTTTAATATTTAAGGTGTATTTATCTTACTGTTCTGAATAAACAGAATGGACCATTGAACCACTCTTCATTGTACAAGTATTTTTATGCTTCGTCCTGGGCATGGGTTATGTCTGGATGACCAGCCTCCATCAAGGCCCCTACTTTGTAGCCAGCACAGATGAGTAAGATGGAGCCCCTCCCCAGGGAGCTACCAGGGAGATGTACCTTGAGATAGAAGAAGCGTCAGCAGGAAATACCTGGGGAACGGGGAGGGTGATCCAGCTGGAGGAAAGAGCCTGGGCAGTTGACTGTGGTCCCTGTGCACAGCTTAGCCTGGTGGATTCAGACTGGGGCTGCAACCGCACAGCTTCCTGCTGTTGTGGTCGTTACAGCTGTTCCTGCAACCTTGTCCAAGGTAGACACCTACATCATGAAGGCCTTCCAGATTGGCTCCTGGTGGCTCATCTTCTCTGAAAGAGTGACTTCTTGTTTCTCCCTCAAAGTACGTTTTTAGATATTGCTGAGGGGCTAGATTCCTCTTCTAATAGCAGTTTAGTGCCCTTGGGTGTTTTAATTGCTACTTTGTTTTTAATGGCTTTGGGCTTTTGTCTTCTGTTTCTGGTATGAAAGCAAAGGTGTTGAGGAAAAGACAGTCCAGGCAGGATTGCTCCTTGAAAGGTAGACACCCATGAGGCATATCTGCCTTGCAGAAAGACTTGTGATTCTGAGGAGGAGGCTCACTCCCTCGAACAGGAATCAGCGCTCACACTTGGGGAGGGAGTGTTGAAACCCTGGCTACATAAGGCTTCCGAGTGGAGTCCCTGCCCATCCCCACAGCTCGGCAGCAGCTTCCTGTACTCAGCTCCAGCACAGCTGGGCTGCTGTCTGTGATGCAGCCACAGACTGTCTGAGGAGAAGAAAGTATTAGGTTGGTGCAAAGGTAACTGCGGCTTTTGCCATTACTTTTTTTTTTTTTTTTTGAGACAGAGTCTCGCTTTGTTGCCGAGGCTGGAGTGCAGTGGTGCGATTTCAGCTCACTGCAACCTCTGCCTCCCAGGTTCAAGCAATTCTCCTGCCTCAGCCTCGCAAGCAGCTGGGACCACAGGCACCCGCCACCATACCCGGCTAACTTTTTGTGTTTTTAGTAGAGACAGCATTTCACCATATTGGCCAGGCTGGTCTCAAACTCCTGACCTTGTGATCCGCCTGCCTCGGACTCCCAAAATGCTGGGATTACAGGCGTGAGCCACTGCATCCGGCCACCATTACTTTTAATGGCAGAAACAGAATTACCTTTGCACCAACCTAATACCTCTTTCATCAGGGGGCTTTGAAGCAAGAGCCACCCGCCCCACATTCTGCCTCTCTGAGCTGACCTTTTGGTGACAAACACTCTCATAGTCTAGTCAGCAGCTGGTGCTGCCAGGCATCTAGCCACTCTTATCAGGGCAAACCCCAGGAACCAGTACCAGGGCCCTCACTAGGAGGAGAGGGCCTGAGCAGCCCCGTCTGAGGTGCACGCTTGAGCCCACAGACTCGCCTGTCATGTAACCCTGATGGGTTGGCACTCAAATGTTCAAACTTGGCTGTAACCATTACTCTTTTCAGTCTCGCCTCCTGTCATACCTTTACACTTGAGATCCTCAATACTGAGCACTTCCTGTATTTTCACATTTCTGGCCCCCGTTTTCTTCTCTATTGACAATGTTGAATTTTACCTGAACCCTGTGGTCCTAGGAAACAGACACATTTAAAGGAGTCCCTTGTCCTTGGTGTTCTGGAAAATAGTTTACTGCAGAGAACCATCCTTCCCAGTATGACTCATGAATGCTGCCCTTGAAGACCCCAGTCGAGGCCAGACACAGGCCTTCCAAATTCCCATTCTTTGCCTCATAAATTAGCTAAACTGCTTGTCCCCAGTGATCAGTGGGAACAAAATGCTTGTGAACCAGACTTTGGTTTAGATTCTCTTCTACCCCCGGACCCCTGAACTTTGGCTCACCCTCCCTTCCACCCCTGGAGAGAATAGACTGGACTCAGGGTAAGTCACTGATTGGATCTACTGTCCCACCATGCCACTCTCCTTCATCCCACTTCTTTTACTTACTTTCCCTCCCTATAAAAGAAAACCCCTTTGCCTAACCCTGAGACAAACAGATCTTATGTTCAGTGCATTCTCCCTGCTGCAGTAGTACGCCCCTCCCCACCACTTTGCAACCATCCTTTCAAATAGTCTCCCTTTACCAAGTCCAGATTTTTTCTTCTTATTTTTCTTGACATTGTCTGTTCTGTGAACTTAAGCTCCAGATTTTTTATTTGACGTCATGTAACAAGTTTTTATCTAAATGTCCAAATGTCATTGGTAATACACAAAAATACAATTCATTTTTATATATCAGTTTTTATATATCGTTTCTCAGTCATGCAGTCATGCTAAACTCAGTTCTAGGAAATTTTTCTGTAAATTTCTAGAATAATTCAGCTAAAATCAGTGAAGATACAGAAGACTTGAACAATACTATTAACCAACTTGACCTAATTGACGTTTACAGAATATTCTGCCGAGTAACAGCAGTGTAAGCATTCTTTTCAAATACACACATCACTTGCCAAGATAGAATCCATGTCAGGTCCTACAAGTCCTAATATATTGGAAAGTATTTAAGCCATACAAGCCGTAATCTGTGCCCACAGTGCGATTAAGTTAAAAATCAATAGAAAAAGAGTGGGAAACCCTCAAATATTTGGAAAAGGTAGTGGTTAATTTTAGGTGTCAGCTGAGTTAAGGGATGACCGCTCACTGGTTAAGCATTTTTGGGTGTGTCTGTAGGGGTGTTTCCAGGAACGAGGAGCATTTGAAGCTGTAGATTGAGTAAAGCAGATCCACCCCCACCAACGTGGGTGGGCCTCATATATCCATCAAGGGACCACCAGATAGAGCAAAAGGGTGGAGGAAGGGTGAATACAAACTGCAGAATACAATATTGATATATTAAAAAATGCAATTGGCCGGGCGTGGTGGCTCACCACGCCTGTAATCCCAGCACTTTGAGAGGCCGAGGCAGGTAGATCACCTAAGGTCAGGAGTTTGAGACCAGCTTGGCCAACGTGGTGAAACCTCATCTCTACTAAAAATACAAAAAAAATCGCTGGGTGTGGTGGTGAGCCCCTGTAATCCCAGCTACTCAGGAGGCTAATGTGGAAGAATCTCTTGAACCCAGGAGGTGGAGGTTGCAGTAAACTGAGATTGCACTACTGCACTCCAGCCTGGGCGACAAGAGCAAAACTCCGTCTCAAAAAAAAAAAAAAAAGAAATCTATTTGTATACTCAGCGATAAACATTTGGAAGTTGAAACAAAAAATACTATTTCCAATAGCATAAAAAATATGCAATGCTTAGGGATTATCTTATGAAATACGTCAATTCTGCCTGTATTAGCCTATTAATGTAATCTTTTTTTGAAACAGGGTCTCACTCTGTCACGCAGGCCAGAGTTCAGTGGCACAATCAAAGCTCACTTCAGCTTTGGCCTCCTGGGCTCAAGCGAGTCTCCTGCCTCAGCACCCCAGTCCAACCCAGTAGCTGGGACTACAGGCATGTGCCATCATACCCAGCTAATTTTTTAAAAAAATTTTTTGTAGAGACAGGGTCTTACTACGTTGCACAGCATGGTCTTGAACTCCTGGGCTCAAGTGATCCTCCTGCCTTGGCTTCCCAAAGTGCTGGGATTACAAACATGAGCCACAGCACCTGGCCAGTTTAACAAATTTTAAATCAAATCCTTAACCAGATTTGTCATGAAAACTTACAGACTAATGGTAAAATAAATGTCAAAGAATAAAGAAATAAAAATATCAAAGAGAATTTATAAGGACAGTGCAGTAGGCACAGAAAAATATACCAGTGGAATGGAATACAGAGCCTAGAAAAATATTATTGAGAACTTGATCTGTGATAGCAGTAGCATTATATAAGTTTGTATACACACACCTACACATCCTCCTTCAGCTATATCCATTCCAACAGTATCTTTCTATCTACCCCCAGGAGTTCACACTAAAATTTCTACACAGGGTTTGTTTATTTATTTTGAGATGGAGTTTCGCTCTTGTTGCCCAGGCTGGAGTGCAATGGTGTAATCTCGGCTCACTGCAACCTCTGCCTCCCGGGTTCAAGTGATTCTCCTGCCTCAGCCTCCTGAGTAGCTGGGATTACAGGTGCCCACCACCACGACCAGCTAATTTTTTGTACTTTGAGTAGAGGTGGGGGTTTCACTGTGTTGGCCAGGCTGATCTCGAACTCCTGAGCTCAAGTGATCCACCCGCCTTGGCCTCCCAAAGTGCTGGGATTACAGACGTGAGCCACTGTGTCCAGCCCACAGGGTTTATTTTATCCTGTATTTTATGTTCACAACTTCCGTCTTTGACAATGAGAAAACTGACTCCCATTTTACACAATATATTAAATATTTTCTTACTTGCTCCCTTGCAGAATGTACGAAAGTCATTTCAGACCTGTTAATTTATGCCTCTGTGAAAATTAGATTTTAATTTTAATTCGAGTTCTGATTAGATGACTCTAATTTTCATTTAACTCTAATTTTAATTCGAGTTAATTGTTTGTTAGGGACGTTTGGGTTTGTAACCTGAGGGCACAGGGTCTTAATCTTGTGTTGCTTGTGTTTTTCCCCAACCGTCCTTCAGTGTGGTTATGTCATTCATTTCATGATCAGTTTCATTCATTTGGCAGCTTTTTGTATCAAACTTTCATTTATATAAGATTGTCCTTATCCTTGTTGATTATTTATTTATTTATTTGAGACGGAGTCTTGCTCTCTCACCAGGCTGGCGTGTAGTGGTGCAATCTCAGCTCACTGCAACCTCCGACTCCCAGGTTCAAGCAATTCTCCTACCTCAGCTTCCCAAGTAGAAGGGATTACAGGCATGCACCACCATGCCCAGCTAATTTTTGTATTTTTAGTAGAGACGGGAATTCACCACGTTGGCCAGGCTGGTCTCTATCTCCTGACCTCGTGATCCTCCCGCCTCGGCCTCCCAAAGTGCTGGGATTACAGGTGTGAGCCACTGCGCCAGGCCGATTTTATTTATTTTTCTGTTTTGAGCATGTAAAACACTAACATGATTCCAAAGTCTAGACTACACAAAAAGTTATATTTAGGAAAGTGCCTTTCTCTTATCCCTGTTTCCTTTGTGTTTTTCATCCCTTTCTTGACATTCCCTGTAGGTATCTAATTTCAGTTTCTGGTTTATCTTGCCTGTGTTTCTTTTTAGCTGAAATGAGCAGATATATGCGTATTTTCTTATTTTTCCTTCTTTCTTATTTTTTCTTCTTTCTTACACAATAGATATTATACTGTAGATAATCTTTTGCACTTTGTCTTTCTTTCTTTTTTTTTTTTTTTTGTTGAGACAGAGTCTTGCTTTGTCGCCCAGCCTGGAGTGCAGTGGCCGGATCTCAGCTCACTGCAAGCTCCGCCTCCCGGGTTCACGCCATTCTCCTGCCTCAGCCTCCTGAGTAGCTGGGACTACAGGCGCCCGCCACCTCGCCCGGCTAGGTTTTTGTATTTTTTAGTAGAGACGGGGTTTCACCGTGTTAGCCAGGATGGTCTCCATCTCCTGACCTTGTGATCCGCCCGTCTCGGCCTCCCAAAGTGCTGGGATTACAGGCTTGAGCCACCGCGCCCGGCCCACTTTGTCTTTCTTTAACTTAATAAATTCTGGAAATTGTATCAATTCATTGAGGTTTTCCTCATTCTTTACAACCTCATAGTAGTCCATTGTGCGAATGTACCATAGTTCATTTAAGCACTGTTAGATGTGTGGCATTTAAGTTGTTTAAATTATTCTGCAATTGCAAACAATGCTTCAATAATAAACCTTGTGCAAATGGGTTTTCTTATTGTTGGAAGTATATCTTCAGGGTGAATTCCTAAAAGTAGGATTGCTGATTCAAAGGTAAATGCAGGGACAGGCTCAGTGGCTCATGCCTATAATCCCAGCACTTTGGGAGACCGAGGCAGGAGGATCACTTGAGGTCAGGAGTTCCAAACCAGCCTGGCCAACATGGTGAAACCCCATCTCTACTAAAAATACAAAACTTAGCCAAGCACATGCCTGTAGTCCCAGCTACTTGGGAGGCTGAGGCAGGAGAATCCCTTGAGCCCAGGAGGCAGAGGTTGCAGTGAGCCAAGATCTTGCCATTGCACTCCATCCTGGACAACAGAGACTCCAGCTTAAAACAAAATAAAACAAACAAATAAACAAAAAAACCCCCCAGCAGTCCAGATGTAGTGCCTCACGCCTCAGCACTTGGGAGGCCGAGGCAGGTGGATCACCTGAGATCAGGAGTTCGAGACCAGCCTGGCCAACATAGTGAAACCCCGTCTCTACTAAAAATACAAAAAATTAGCCAGGCATGGTGGCGGGTGCCTGTAATCCCAGCTACTCAGGAGGCTGAGGCAGGAGAATCACTTGAACCTGGGAGGCAGAGGTTGCAGTGAGCTGAGATCATGCCACTGCACTCCAGCCTGGGCAACAAGAACAAAACTCCGTCTCAAAACAAAAAAACAAAATAAACAAAACAAAAATGGTGAATGCATATGTAGCTTTTTTTTTTCTTGGTGTAGAACATTTATTTATTTTTCACATGAATCAAAGTTTAGTTCAGTGGGAAATAATTTTAATCAAAGAATTGTACATTTTCTTCCCACATATCCTGCTTTGTATTAGGAAATTACATTGTGATCTATTTCACTCTAAGTAAAATATTACAAAATACTTACAGGAAAATATTAAAAATAACTGAAACACAAAAGGCAAGATGAAGTAAACTGGTTTTTCAGAAATCTCTACTCCAATGCCCATAGCACACAAGAAGAGAGTCAAAACAATTAAGTAACTAAGATCCCCAGATCACAAATGTCCAAAGAACTGGAGAAGGGAAAGAAACGGTGAAAATCGTGGTGTGAAAGGGAATGGATCTTAGCAGCATTGCTTCAACAACCGATCTATTCTGAATGAAATACCTTCTTTTCTGTGCAGTGAATTCTGAACAAGGCTGCATTTTAGGATATTCCTTGAACTGAAATTAGAAAACACCCTGACAATGGAGGCAGCTCTTTCATCTAAGTTTAATAGGAGCCTCTTTCTCCACGGGCCACTGTTGTGAACAGAAGCCTGTTCGGGCATCAGAAGCTGTCACAGTAGCCCTTGCATCTCTTTCATGAAAGCCTCTGAGACATCATCCTTAGTTTGTACTGAGACAGAAACCGAAGGACCAGATTTGGGTGCTGTTTTGGAAAGAGGCACAGCAGAATCATCCTCTCACTTCCTTTTTTTTTTTTTTTTTGAGACAAAGTCTCACTCTGTTGCCCAGGCTGCAGTGCAGTGTTGCAATCTTGGCTCACTGCAACCTCCACCTTCTGGGTTCAAGCCATTCTCCTGCCTCAGCCTCCTGAGTAGCTGGGATTACAGGTGTGCATCACCATGCCTGGCTAATTTTTGTACTTTTAGTAGAGACGGGGTTTTGCCATGTTGGCCAGGTTGATCTCAAACTCCTGACCTCAAGTGATCCCCCAACCTTGGCCTCCCAAAGTGTTGAGATTCCAGGCATGAGCCACCACACCTGGCCCCTCTGACTTTCTCTGGAGGGCAGCAGTAGCCCCTTTATTCTCCCGACGTACTCTCAGTGCAGTGGGCACAAATTGAGTAATCTCTGCCTTGGGATTAGTGATCTGTGGCTTGACACTGATGGCTGCTGTGGCTTCTTCTCAATGGTGGCTGCACTCATATCATCTGTCTTGGGCCGCTGAATCAAGTTGGGTGGAGCACTTGAAACCCCAGGGTTTGGCCAGGGAGCTGGTGGGAAAAGCCCAGAGGGGGCAGGTCCAAGCCGAGGCACCAAAGGTGGGCGCATCATGCCAGGACGAGGTGGAGGAACACCCAGAGGTGCGGGGGGAGGTACTTTTGGTGGGAGTCCCCTAGGAGGGGGACCAGGAGGCAGACCTGGAGGTGGACCTGGGGGAGGGCCAGAGGGTTGGGCTAGTGTTGGTCCTGGAGGTAAAAGCTGGGTAAAGGCCCTCGGAATCCTGGCATTCCAGGTGATCTCAGGAATGGAGGAGGTGGCCCAGGAGGCCGTAATGGTGGAGCAGGTGGTGTCCAAGAGATGGTGGTCCTGGCATGGGATGTATTTGTATCTGAGACGGAGGAACAGACTGGGGCGGAGCCTGCCGCTGTGAAGAAGCAGTGGATGTGCCATCAGAGTGAGATTCTTCTTTATGCTGTTCTCGAGATTGTTTTTCTGATTCAGAGTTATCAGAATCATCTCCGTCATCGTCCACTGAAAATTCCTCTACTTCTGGTCCCTCCTCAGGAATTTCTTGACCTGCCATAGGAAGCATCATGGCTTGAAGAAGAGTTAACTCCTTCACGTTCTTCTTTTTCTTGATTTTCCAGGCATATCTGCGAACTGTATACTCAGACCTGAGTTCTTTTCTTCACTGCTGTCTCTCTCACCATCATCACGGTGCACAATTCATCCCCCCACTTTCTCCATCTGATCTGTTGGTGTCACCATCATCAGTATTGTTACCATGCTTATGTTGGTCCTTGTCCTCAGAAGGGCCATCATCTTCACTGGTGCTAGAAACAGCATCATCATGACCTTGCCGGGCAAGTTCAGGACTATATAACACGTCTTCTTCATCTCACCTACGAGGGGGAAGATCCAGGGCAAACCCACTTTACGGCTATACATGTGCACGACTTGAGGAGGAGGAGGTGGGCTGGGGGAGGGCCAGGCGGCTTTCTGCCAAGGGGCAAACGTGGAACGTTATGCCCAAGAAGAGGAAGGATAGAAACTGCCCGAGTTGGACCCAGGATATGGAGGTCCACAGGCTGCAGTTTTCTTAAGGATGGAGAGTGGCTGGGACCAGGGAGTGGAATGTCCTGGATCGAAATGTTGGAAGGAGCATGCGGCGTATCTTTCAAAGGAACGCTCTCCACTTCTACATGCTGAGCATTCTTGACGGCATCAACATGTTGGCTAAGTTGAGCCCTCTTCTGTTCATACTCTACTTCTAGCTTTCTCAAGTCCTTGCAAATACCTGGATTTTCTTTTTCATAGAGTTGTAAAATATGTTCAAAGGTTTCACACAGTTTTTTAAGCTTGTTTTTCAGTACTTGCTCATTTAATTGTGGCTGTTGCAGCCGGTTCAACTCCATTTCATCCAATTTATCCATGCCCCAGATAATCCGTTTGGGATCCTTCATTTTAAAAACCGCAGCTCTGGCCGGGCACGGTGGCTCACGCCTATAATCCCAGCACTTTGGGAGGCCAAAGTGGGCAGATCACCTGAGGTCAGGAGTTCGAGACCAGCCTGGCCAACATGGTGAAACCTCATCTCTACTAAAAATACAAAAATTAACCAGGTGTGGTGGTGCATGCCTGTAATCCCAGCTACTGGAGGTGGAGGTTGCAGTGAGCCACTGCACTCCAGCCTGGGTGACAAGAGCAAAAAACTCCATCTCAAAATTACCAAAACCAAACCAAACAACAACAACAACAACAAGCACTGCAGCTCGAACCATCATGTGCTGTTTTTTGTTCTTTAATTTTCTTCTGGGATTCCTTTTGGACTCGGTCTGTGGGGTTCATACATTTTCCACTCTTGGTGGATGATGTAGGTCTCCATCCTATGTGGGCAATTTGTATGGTTTACTGTTCATTTCTTAAAAAAAGAAAGAAAAGAAAGAAAGAAGAAAGAAAGAAAGAAGGAAAGAAAGAAAGAAGGAAAGAAAGAAAGAAGGAAAGAAAGAAAGAAGGAAAGAAAGAAAGGAAAGAAGGAAGGAAGGGAAGGAAGGAAGGAAGGAAGGAAGAAGGAAGGAAGGAAGGAAAGAAAGAAAGAAAGAGAAAGCAAGCAAGCAAGCAAGCAAGCAAGAGAGAGAGAGAAAGGAAGAAAGAAAGAAAAGACAGACTTCTGCTATGCTCCCAGGACTGCGAGAAGTGGGAGGTGGCGACTCCTGGCCTTGAACTTTCACTTTGTTTTTTTTTTTTTTTGAGACGGAGTCTTGCTCTGTCGCCCAGGCTGGAGCGCAGTGACCAGATCTCAGCTCACTGCAAGCTCCGCCTCCCGGGTTCCCGCCATTCTCCTGCCTCAGCCTCCCGAGTAGCTGGGACTACAGGCGCCCGCCACCGCGCCCGGCTAGTTTTTTGTATTTTTTAGTAGAGACGGGGTTTCACCGTGTTAGCCAGGATGGTCTCGATCTCCTGACCTCGTGATCCGCCGGTCTCGGCCTCCCAAAGTGCTGGGATTACAGGCGTGAGCCACCGCGCCCGGCCTCCTGAACTTTCACTTTGTAAGGGCCTCTTGGTCAACCAACTCCTCAGCCACTGCCATCTTGAAACCTCGCCCCTTTCCCGCATATGCGATTTTGTGAAATGCTGCCACATTACTCTTTACAGGGTTGTACTTATTCACATGTCCCCTAGCCATGCATGAGAGGCTTGTCTATCCACTGCATTACCATCAGAATGTATTGTTATATTTTTTAAATTCTGAAGATATTGGTTGGGTGTGGTGGCTCAAGCCTACAATCCTAGCACTGTGCTGCTAAGGCGAGTGGATCACTTGAGGAATTCCAGACCAGCCTGGGCAACATAGTTAAACCTCATCTCTACAAAATACAAAACGTTAGCAGGGTGTTGTGGCACAACCATGATCGCACCGCTGTTCTCTGGCCTGGGTGACAGAGTGAGTCTCTGTCTTAAAAAACGAAATAAAAGAAAAATATGATAGATGAGAAATGGTATTTTAGTGTAGTTTTAATTGACATTTCTTTTTTTCTTTTTTTTTTTTTTGAGACGGAGTCTCGCTCTGTCGCCCAGGCTGGAGTGCAGTGGCCGGATCTCAGCTCACTGCAAGCTCCGCCTCCCGGGTTTACGCCATTCTCCTGCCTCAGCCTCCCGAGTAGCTGGGACTACAGGCGCCGCCACCTCGCCCGGCTAGTTTTTTGTAGTTTTTAGTAGAGACGGGGTTTCACCGGGTTAGCCAGGATGGTCTCGATCTCCTGACCTCGTGATCCGTCCGTCTCGGTCTCCCAAAGTGCTGGGATTACAGGCTTGAGACACCGCCCCCAGCCAACATTTCTTTTATGAATTAGATTGAGAAATCTTTCATATGTGTGTGTATGTGTGTGTGTGTGTGTCTGTGTGTGTGTGTGTATAAATTCCCCATTCTTATCGTTTGCCATTTTTTTCTATCTGGTTAAAAAAATCTAAGCTGAGCGCAGTGGCACATGTCTGTGGTCTCAGCTACCTGGGAGATGGGAGGATTGCCTGGGTCAGGAGTTTGAGGCTGTAGTGCTCAAAGATGGTGAGATGGCACCTGTGAATAGCCATAGGACTCCAGCCTGGGCAACATAGCAAGACCCTCATCTCTAAAAATGAAAAAATATAAGTAAATAAAAATGTTTAAAAATAAACCTTTATTCATTTATGTGTTTATTTTGAGACAGGGTCTCACTCTGTCACCAAGACTGGAGTGCAGTGGCGCTATCACAGCTCACTGCAGCCTCCACCTCCTGGGCTCAGGCGATCCTCCCACAGCAGCCTCCCACGTAGCTTGAACCACAGATGTGTGCCACCATGCCTGGCTAATTATTTTTATATATATATTTTTTGTAGAGACAAGTTCTCATCACGTTGCCCAGGCTGATCTCGAACTCCTGGGCTCAAGAGATCCACCTGCCTCAGCCTCCCAGAGTGCTGAGTACTACAGGTGTGAGCCACAGTACCCAGCCTCTCCATTGGCTTTCAGGGGTAATATATATTGTAAATATTTTCTCCCAGTGTGCTGGCTGTCTTTTTACTTTGCTTATGGTGATATTTGCTCTGCCGAAAACCCTTGTTTTTTGTTTTAATTTAATCAGTTTTATCAATGTTTTTAGTGCATTTAGTGAATCTGGATTTTGAGTCATAATTAGAATGTCTTTTCCTATATGAATTTCCCTCTTAAAGAGAAATTCACCTCGTTTTCTCCTAATACGTGTGGGGATGTATTTTCCATTTAGATCCCTGATCATCTGGAGTTTATTTTTCAATAGCTGTGATAAAGTGGAGCTCAATTTCATCTTTTCCCCCAAATGGCAAACCAATTGTCCCAGCATCATTTATTTGAAAGTGCATTTTTGCCCTAGTGATTTGAGTTGCTACCTTTATCATACACTAAAGTTCCACATGTATTTTAAATTATTTCTGGTTTTTCTGCGACAGACTTGGCAAACTATAATAGGCTTGCGTACCTGTTCAAGTGCTAGTACTACATTGTTTTAATTATAGAGGTTTTATAGTATGCTCCAGCGTCTGATTGGGCTAGTCACCTTCATTGCTTTTCCTTTTTAGTGATTTCCTGGCTATTCTTAAATTACATGTTTATTTTTCCACGTGAAGTTTAGTATCAACTTGTCTAGTTCCATTTTTTCAAAAAGCTTGTTGGTGTTTTTTATTGGGATTACATTAAAGTTATAAGTTAACTTAGGGAGACCTGACGTTTTTGTTACGTTGAGTCATTCTAAGAACAACAAATGTCTTTCAATTTGTTCAAGAACAAATTGTTTTTAAGGTTTTCTTCATGTGGACTGTGTACATTTCCTATTAGTACTTATTCCTAAATACTTTATCTTCTTTGTCGCCATATAAATGGCATTTTCTGTGCCATTATATACTCTAACTGGTTATCATTTGTGTATATGAAGGCTATCAAGTTCTATATGATAATTTTACCTTATTAAATTGTTAGTTTTATTGATATTCTAGGGTTTTGTTTTGTAAGTACACTCATATCCTCTGCTAGATATAGTTTTACTTTTTCAAATCTCATGCATCTTACTGATTCTTCTTGTCTAATTGCATGGAGCTTATATCTCTAGTGTAATGTTGATTAGTAGTGGAGATGGTGGGAGAATTCATCTTGTTCTCGATCTTAGTGGAAAGTTTCTGGGGCTTCCCCATTAAAGCGTTGGTGGCTTTTTCACTAAAAGTGTATGTGTGGGGGTGGGAATGTGTGTGTATGAAAGCGCACATATGTGTATTTACATGTTAATAAAGGATAGGTCAAGTGCGGTGGCTCATGCCTGTAATACCAGCACTTTTGGAGGTCATGGTGGAAAGATCGCTTGACGCCAGAATTTTAAGAGTAGCCTGGGCCACATAGCGAGACCCTGTCTCTACAAAAACATTAAAAATAAAATTACTGAGTGTGGTGGTGTGTGTCTGTAGTCCCATTTACTCGAGAGGCCTAAGTGGGAGGATTGCTTAAACCCAGGATCTGGAGATTTCGGTGAGCTATGCTGACAGCACTGTACTCCAGCCTCGGCAACGGAGTGAGACCCTGTCTCTAAAAATATTCTAATATAACTTCCTATTTTCTTGAGGGTTTTATTTTTATTTTTATTTTTTTGAGACAGTCTCACTCTGTCACCCAGGCTGGAGTGCAGTGGTGCCATCTTGGCTCACTACAACCTCCGCCTCCCAGGTTCGAGCTCTTCTCCTGCCTCAGCCTCCAGAGTAGCTGGGACCACAGGTGCGCTCCACCACACCTGACTAATTTTTATATTTTTAGTAGAGACTGGGTTTCGCCATGTTGGCCAGGCTGGTTTTGACCTCCTGACCTCAAGTGATCCACCCGCCTTGGCCTCTCAAAGTGCTGGGATTACAGGCATGAGCCACCATTCCCAGCCATTTCTTGAGTTTTAAAATTTTATTTTCTTTTTCATTTTCTTGAGACAAGATCTCACTCTGTCACCCAGGCTAGAGTGATTGGCACAGTCATGGCTCACTGCAGCCTCCACCTCCTGAGTAGCTGGGACTATAGGTGCACACCTTCTGTAGTCCTGGCTAATTTTTATTTTTTATTTATATATTTTTTTTAGTAGAGAGGGGGTGTGGCTCACACCTGTAACACCAGGATTTTGGGAGGCTGAGGCAGGTGGATCACTTGAGTCCAGTAGGTCCAGACCAGCCTGGGCAACATGGTGAAACCCTCTCTCTACTAAAAAACAAAAAATTACACACTCTTGAGTTTTTTTAAACGGGAGTAGGTAAGGAATTTGAAAAGGCTTTTTAAAAGCATCTGTGGAAATAAACATAAGATCTTTCTCCTTAGATCTGTAAATACAGTGTGTTAGTTCACTTATTTATATTTAGTCAAGTCAGTGTGTATTCCAGGAATAAATCCCACTTCATTACGTTGTATCATTTTCATAGTGTGGTGGTGTATTCTGTTAAGTAGTGTTTTATTTAGAACTTTTGCATCAATATTCATAAGTGGTATCTGTAGATTTCTTTTTTTGCTGTTTTTGTCAAGTTTAGGTGTTAATGTTATACTTATTTTATAAAAACAGTTCAGGAATGTTCCTTCATTCCCAGTGATCTGGAAAAACTTGGGAAGTACTGTAACTGCCTGGTCTTTGAAGGTTTGGCAGAATAAACTTGTGAAACCAAGAGGGTTTCTTTCTTTCTTTTTTTTTTTAATGTGGAAGTACCTTGATAATTATCTCTGTTTCTTCCAAGTCAATTAGTCTGTTTAAACTGTCTCTAAATGGGGTCATTCTGTTTTAACACATTCTATTTCCCTTAAGGTTATCCACCTCATATAGATCGTCAGTATTTTTCACAGAGGTCTGAAAAGTAGTCCCTTAGGTTTTGAAAAATATCTTCTGTTTCTTTTTTTTCTTTTTTTTTTTTTTTGAGACGGAGTCTCGCTCTGTCGCCCAGGCTGGAGTGCAGTGGCCGAATCTCAGCTCACTGCAAGCTCCGCCTCCCGGGTTTACGCCATTCTCCTGCCTCAGCCTCCCGAGTAGCTGGGACTACAGGCGCCGCCACCTCGCCCGGCTAGTTTTTTGTAGTTTTAGTAGAGACGGGGTTTCACTGTGCTCGCCAGGATGGTCTCGATCTCCTGACTTCGTGATCCACCCGTCTCGGCCTCCCAAAGTGCTGGGATTACAGGCTTGAGCCACTGCGCCCGGCCGAAAAATATCTTCTGTTTCAATGGTTATTTCCCCATTTGATATTTCTTATTTTGTGCATTTGTACTTTTTCTTGAGTAAATATAGGTCGTAATTTGTCTGTTATTTTCCCCCCAAATTATAGATTTTAATTGGATCTATTATTTTAAAATTCTTTATCTCATTAATTTCTGCTTTCATTATTTATTATTAATGTTGAACATGATGATGATGATGATTTTTTGAGACAAGGTCTCACTCTATCACCCAGGCTGGAGTGTAGTGGCACAGTCTCGGCTCACTGCAGCCTCAATCTCCCGGGCTCAAGCAATCCTCCTACCTCAGCCTCTGAAGTAGCTGGGACTACAGGCATGCACCACCATGCAAACTAACACCAGCTAGTTTTTTTGTATTTTTTGTAGAGACACCCTGTTGCCCAGGCTGGTCTCAAACTCCTGAGCTCGAACAATCCACCTGCCTTGGTCTCTCAAAGTGCTGGTTTTCAGGCATGAGCCACCATGCCTGGCCTACTATGATTACTTACATGGTCCTATTAATATCTTACTACCTTTGTGATATGGTTTGGCTTTGTGTCCCCTTCCAGATCTCATATTGAGCTGTAGTTGCCATAATCTCCATATGTTGTGTGAGGGATCTGGTGGGAGGTAATTGAATCATGGTGGCGGTTACCTCCATGTTGTCCTTGTCATTGTGAGTGAGTTCTCGCAAGATATGATGGTGTTAAAAGGGGCTTCCCCGCCTTCACTCTACACTTCTCCTTCCTGCTGCCATGTGAAGAAGGACATGATTGCTTCCCCTTCCACCATGATTGTAAGTTTCCTGAGGCCTCCCCAACCCTGTGGAACTATCAGTCAATTAAATCTCTCTCCTTCAGAAATTACTTAGTCTCAGGTATGTCCTTATAGCAGCATGAGAACAAACTAATACAATAAATTTGTACCAGGAGTGGGATGCTGCTATAAAGATACCTGAAAATGTGGAAACTTTGGAACTGGGTAACAGGCAGAGATTGGAACAGTTTGGAGGGCTCAGAAGAAGACAGAAAAATGTGGGAAAGTTTGGAACTTCCTAGAGACTTGGAGGGCTCAGAAGACACGAAGAGGTAGGAAAGTTTGGAACTCCTTAGACACTTGTTGAATGGCTTTGACCAAAATGCTGATAATGATATGGACAATGAAGTTCAGGCTGAGGTGATCTCAGATGGAGATGAAAAACTTGTTGGGAACTGGAGTAAAGGTCAATCTTGCTATGCAAAGAGACTGGCAGCATTTTGGCCCTGCCCTAGAGATCTGTGGAACTTTGAACTTGAGAGAAATGATTTAGAGTATCTGGCAGAATAAATTTCTAAGCAGCAAGGCACTAAACAGGAAACAGAACATAAAAGATTGGAAAATTTGCTATCCAATGATGCAATAGAAAAGAAAAATGCATTTTCTGGGGAGAAATTCAAGCTGGCTGCAGATATTTGCATAAATAACAACGAGTCAAATGTTAATCACCAAGACAATGGGGAAAATGTCTCAAGGGCATGTCAGAGGTATTCATAGCAGCCCCTTCCATCAGACCTGGAGATCAAGGAGGAAAAAAAATGGTTTCATGGGCCGGGCCCAAGGTCTTGCTGCTTTGTGCAGTCTTGGGACTTGGTGCCCTGCATCCCCATGGCTAAAAGGGGTGAAGGTACAGCTTGGTCTGTGGCTTCAAAGGGTGCAAACTGCAAGCCTTGGCAGCTTCCACATGGTGATGAGCCTGTGGGTACACAGAAGTCAAGAATTGAGGTTTGGGAACTGATATAGTTTGGCTGTGTTCTCACCCAAATCTCATCTTGAAATGTAGCTCTCATAATTTCCACATGTTATGGGAGGTACCCAGAGGGAGATAATTGAATCATGGGGGCAGTTTCCCCCATAATGTTCTCGTGTTAGTGAATAAGTCTCACTAGATCTGATGGTTTCATAAAGAGTTTCCCTTTTCTCTTGGCTGTCATCTTCTCCCTTGCCACCACCATGTAAGGCGGTGCCTTTTGCCTTCTGCCACTATTGTGAGGCCGCCCCAGCCACGTGGAACTGTGAGTCCATTAAACCTTTTTTCTCTATAAATTACCCAGTCTGTGGTATGTCTTTATCAGCAGTATAAAAACAGACTAATACAGGAACCTCTGCCTAGATTTGTGAGAATGTATGGAAACACCTGGATGTCCAGTCAGAAGTTTGCTGCAGGGCAGAGCCCTCATGGAGAACCTCTGCTAGGAGAGTGTGGAAGGGAAATGTGGGGTCAGAGCCCCCACAAAATGTGGGGTCAGAGCCCCCACACAGAGTCCCCACTGGGGCACTGCCTAGTCGAACTGTGAGAAGAGTGCTACCATACTCCAGAACCCAGAATGGTAGATCCACTGACAGCTTGCACTCTGTGTTTGGAAAAGCTGCAGACACTCAACACCAGCCCCTGAAGGCAGCTGGAAGGGAGGCTGCACCCTGCAAAATCCTGGGGACAGAGTTGCCCAAGGAGACAGGAGCCCACCACTTGCATCAGCATGAGCTGGATGTGAAACTTGGAGTCAAAGAAGATCATTTTGGAACTTTAAGGTTTAATGACAGCCCTATTGGATTTCGGATTTGCATGGGGCCTGTGGCCCCTATGTATTGGCCAATTTCTCCCATTTGGTACAAGTGTATTTACCCATTGCCTGTATCCCCATTGTACCTAGGAAGCAACTAACTTACTTTCAA
The DNA here is from genome assembly GCF_037993035.2 of Macaca fascicularis. Lineage (NCBI taxonomy): Eukaryota > Metazoa > Chordata > Mammalia > Primates > Cercopithecidae > Macaca > Macaca fascicularis. The sequence goes on from NC_088386.1 coordinate 4,303,505, forward strand.
TTTAGGCTCAGAAGCAGAAGGGATTTGTCTTGTCTCAGATGAGACTTTGGACTTGGACTTTTGGGTTAATGCTGGGATGAGCTAAGACTTAAGGGGACAGTTGGACGGGCATTATTGTGTTTTGAAATGTGAGGACATGGGATTTGGGAAGAGCCAGGGACAGAATGATATGATTTGGCTGTGTCCCCACCCAAATCTCATCTTGAACTCTAGCTCCCATAACCCCATGTGTCATGGGAGGGACCCAGTGGGAGGTAATTGAATCATGGGGAAGTTACCTCCATGCTGGTCCTGTGATAGTGAGTGAATTCTCATGAGATCTGATGATTTTATAAGGGACTTCCCCCACTTTGCTCTGCACTTCTCCTTCCTCCTGCCATGTGAAGAAGGATGTGTTTGCTTTCCCTTCTGCCATGATTGTAAGTTTCCTGAGGCCTCCCCAGCCCTGCAGAACTATGAGCCAATTAAGCCTCTTTCCTTCATAAATTAACCAGTTCTGGGTATGTCCTATAGCAGCAGGAGAACAGACTAATATAATTTGTTACTATTTTCTATTTGTTGGCCCTGTTCTTTCTTTTTGTTGTTGTTCCACTCTTTTCCTGACTTCTCTCTCTCTCTCTCTCTCTCTCTCTCTCTGCTGTGTGTGTGTGTGTGTGTGTTTGTATGTGTGTGCATGTGTGGCTTTTTAATTTTTTGTAGAGATAGGGTCTCACTTTGTTGAATGAGCTCAGGCTGGTCTCAAACTCTTGGCCTCAAGTGATCCTCCTGCCTTGTTCTCCCAAAGTGCTGGGATTACAGGTGTTGCTACCACCCCCAGCTCCTTCTCTGGTTTTAATTGAGTATTATATAATTCCATTTTCTCTCCTCTCTTAGCATATAAATTATACTTTCCTTTTTGAGACAGAGTCTTGCTCTATCATCTAGGCTGTAGCGGCACAATCTTGTCTCACTACAACCTCTCCTTCCTGGGCTCAAGCAATTCTCCTGCCTAAGCCTGCCAAGTAGCTGCGATTACAGGTGCTGCACCATGCCTGGCTAATTTTTGCATTTTTAGTAGAGACAGGGTTTCACCACGATGGTCAGGCTGGTCTCGAACTCCTGACCTCAAGTGATCTGCCTACCTTGGCCTCCCAAAATGCTGGAATTGCAAGCATAAGCCACCACACCTGGCCAAATTACGTTTTTTTGTTTGCCTTTTTAGTGGCTGCCCTTGAGATTGCAACACACATTTACAATGAATCCAAATCGTCTTTCAAATAATACTCTACCCCTTCACAGGTAGTGCAAGTACCTAACCACTGAATATTCATAATTCTTTTCTTTCATATCTTATGACATTGCTGTCATTAATTTCACTTATCCATAAGCTACAATCATTGGCTACTCTGTTGCTTTTTGTTTTGAGCAAACTGTTATGTTAGATCAATTAAGAATAAGAAATATAAGAGATTTTACCTTATCTTCATATGTTCCTTCTGTAATACTCATTATTTATGTAGATCTGAGTATCTGATTGTATTAGTCCATTTTCATACTGCTATAAAGAAGTGCCAAACACTGGGTAATTTATAAAGGAAAGAGGTTTAATTGACTCACAGTTCAGCATGGCTGGGTAGGCATCAGGAAACTTATAATCATGGCAGATGGCAAAGAGGGAAGCAAGGCACCTTCTTCACAAGGCGGCAGGAAGTAGAAGTGCCAAGCAAAGGGGGAAGAACCCATTATAAAACCATCAGATCTCATGAGAGCTCACTCGTTATCTTGAGAACGACATGGGGGAAACAGCTCCCATGATTCAATTATCTCCACCTGGTCTCTCCTTTGACATGTAGGGATTATGGGGATTACAATTCACTATGAGATTTGAGTGGAGGGGACAGAAAGCTTAATCATATCAGGAGGGGCAAAAACCCCTGGCCCCTCCCAAATCTCATGTCCCTTTCACATTTCAAAGCCAATCATGCCTTCCAAACAGTCCTCCAAAGTCTTCATTCATTCTAGGATTAACCCAAAAGTCCATCTTCAAAGTCTCATCTGAGACAAGGGAAGTCCCTTCTGCTTATGAGCCTGTAAAGTCAAAAGCAAATTAGGTACTTCATAGACATAATGTGGGTACAGGCATTGGGTAAGTATACCCATTATACTTTCCTTTTGGCCAACACAAAGGGACTATAGGCCCCATGCGGGTCTGAAATCCAGCAGGGCAGTCAAACCTTAAGGCTCTGAAATGTCCTCCTTTGACTCCATGTCTCACATCCAGGTCATGCTGATGCAACAGGCCTCTTCCCAGCTGCTTTCTTGGGCTGGCATGGAGTGTCTGTGGCTTTTCTGGGTACGTGGTGCAAGCTGTCAGTGCACCTACCATTCTGGGGTCTGGAGGATGATGGCCCTCTTCTCACAGCTCCATTAGGCAGTGCCCCAGTGGGGAATCTGTCAGGGGTCTGACCCTATATTTCCCTTTTGCACTACCCTAGCAGAGGTTCTCTATGAAGGCCTTGCCCCTGCAGCAAACTTCTACCTGGTCATCCAGGCATTTCAATACATCCTCTAAAATTTAGGTAGAGGCTTCCAAACCTCAATTTTGTTTTTGTTTTTGAGACAGAGTCTCACTCTGTTGCCCAGGCTGGAGTGCAGTGGTGCAATCTTGGCTCACTGCAACCTCCACTTCCCAGGTTCAAGTGATTCTCCCATCTCAGCCCACAAAGTAGCTGGGACTACAGGCACACACCACCACACCCAGCTAATTTTTGTATTTTTAGTAGAGACGGGGTATCACTGTGTTTGCCAGGTTGGTCTCGAACTTTTGACCTCATGTGATCCACCCCCCTTGGCCTCCCAAAGTGCTGGGATTATAGGAATAAACCACTGTGCCTGGCCCCAAACCTCAGTTCTTGACTTCTGTGCACCTGCAGGCCCAACAACACATGTAAGCCACCAAGGCCTAGGGCTTGCATCCTCTGAAGCCATGGCCCAAGCTGTGCCTTGGCCCCTTTTAGCCACAGCTGGGATGCAGGGCACAAAGTCCCAGGGGTGCATAAAGCAGCAAGGCTCTGGGCCCAGCCCATGAAACCATTTTTTCCTCCTAGGCCTCTAGGCCTGTGATGGGAGGGTCTGCTGTGAAGACCTCTGACATGTCCTGGAGACATTTTCCCCACTGTCTTGGCGATTAACATTTGGCTCCTTGTCACTTATGCATACTTCTGAAGCCGGTTTGAATTTCTCTTCAGAAAATGGGTTTTTCTTTTCTATTGCATCATCAGTCTGCAAATTGTCCAAATGTTTACGCTCTGCTTCCCTTTTAAACATTAAGTTCCAATTCCAAACCATCTCTTTGGGAATGCATAAAACCAAACACTTTTAAAAGCACCCAGGTTACCTCTTGAATGCTTTGCTGCTTAGAAATTTCTTCCATTGGACACCTTAAATCATCTCTCTCAAGTTCAAAATTCCACAGATCTCTAGGCCAGGGGCAAAATACCACCAGTCTCTTCACGAAAGCATAGCAAGAGTCACCTCTATTTTAGTTCCCAACAAGTTCCTTATCTCCATCTGAGACCACCTCAGGCTGGACTTCATTGTCCATATCACTATCAGCATTTTAGTCAAAGCTATTTAGTAAGTCTCTAGGAAGTTTTAAAGTTTCCCACATCCTCTTGTCATCTTCTGAGCCCTCTTAACTGTTCCAACCTCTGCCTGTTACCCAATTCCAAAGTTGCTTCCATATTTTTGGTATCTTTATAGTAGCACCCCACTTCTGGTAACAATTTACTGTATTAGTCTGCTTTTATACTGCTGTAAAGAACTGCCTAAGACTGGGTAATTTATCAAGGAAAGAGGTTTAATTGACCCACAGTTCAGCACGGTTGGGGAGGCTTCAGGAAACTTACAGTCGTGGCAGAAGGCAAAGGCGAAGCAAGGTGCCTTCTTCACAAGGAGGTAGGAAGGAGAAGTGCCGAGCAAAGAGGGAAGAACCCCTTATGAAATTATCAGATCTCATGAGAATTCACTAAGTATCATAAGAATAGCATGGGGGAAATTGCCCCCATGATTCATTTATCTCCACCTGGTCTCTCCCTTGACATGTGGAGATAATGGGGCTTACAATTCAAGATAAGATTTGGGTGGGGACACAAAGCCTAAGCAAATCACTGATGTATAGTATTTTCTTTCTTTCTAAAGAGTTTCAACATTTCTTGCAAGGTATGTCAATTGGTGACAAGTTTTCTCAATTTTGTTTGCCTGTGAAAGTCTTTATTTCTCTTTTACTTTTCAAGGATAATATTTCTGGGTAGAGAATTCTGGTGGCAGTGGTTGTTGTTGTTTCTGTCAACACTTAAAATATTTTGCTCCAAGCTCTTCTTACTTGAATGGCCTATGAAGAGAAGTATGATTAATTATTATACTTGCTCCTTCATAGGTACAGTGTTTTTTTCTCTTTGACTTAATTAAAAATTGTCTCTTTGTCTTTGATTTTCTGTGGTTTGAATATGCTATATCTAGGAGTAAACTTTTTTGGTATTTATCCTGTTTGATTTCCTGAGCTTCCTGAATCTGGGGTTTGGTGTCTGTCATTCGTTTTGGAAAATTCTCAGTCATTATTACTTCAAATATTTTTTCTGTTCCTTTTTTATTGTTTTCATATTCATTATGCATATGTTACACAGTTTAAAATTGTCCCACAGTTATTGGATGCTCTGTTCTACTTTTTAAAATTATTTTTTCTCTTACCATTTAGTTTTAGAAGTTTCTATTGACATATCTTCAAGCTCACTGATTCTTTCTTTGGCTGTGTCCAGTTTTATTTATTTATTTATTTATTTTGAGATGGAATCTTGCTCTGTCACCCAGGCTGGAGTGCAATAACGTGATCTCAGTTCACTGCAACCTCTGCCTCCCAGGTTCAAGCGATTCTCCTGCCTCAGCTTACTGAGTAGCTGGGATTACAGGCATGTGCCACCATGTCCAGCTTATATTTGTATTTTTGGTAGAGGCGGGGTTTCAGCATGTTGGCCAGGCTGGTATCAAAATCCTGACCTCCGGTAATCTGGCTTCCACAGCCTCCCAAAGTGCTGGGATTACTGGCATGAGCCACTGCACCCTGCCATGTGTCCAGTCTATTTAAAAGCCCATCAAAGGCATTATTTCCATTACAGTGTTCTTTATTTCTAGCATTTCTTTCCTTTTGATTCTTCCTTATTGTTTTCATTGCTATGCTTGCAGTATCCATCTCTTATTGAGTATGGTTCATTTTTTCTATTAGAGCTCTTAGCATATTAATTATAGTGCTTTTAAATTCACAGTCTGATAATCCCAACATCTTTGCCATATCTGAATCTTGTTTTGATGCTTACCTTGTTTCTTTAAAACATTTTTTGTCTTAGAAGATGCTTTGTAATTTTTTGTTGGAAGCCAGACATTAGGTACTAAGAAAAAGAACCTAGGTAAATAGGCCTTTGGTAGGATGCTTTATGTGTATTTGACAAAGAGTTAAGCTGTTTTGACTATTTGATGTAGCTGTATCAGAGGTATTAAATGTTCCTCTAATGTTAGTTTTGTCTCCTCTGTTGCACAGAAGCCCTGTTGATGTGCTGGTAAGATGTGGGGGCAGAGGAAACCTTCTCTAGTTCTTTGATTAAGTCTCAGTCTTTTAATGAGCCTGTGTTCCTGTGCTGTGACCTTCACAAGTACTTCTCATTTCTCCCCCTTTGTTGGGACAGGATAGCTAGAAAGGACTAGACTAGGATATTTCCCTTTCCCCAGGACAATTAGCATTAGTAAAACCTCAGTTAAGTTCTGGTAAAATAATTTCTCTAGAGGGCAGGCCTTATTAAGAATAGAATCCCCTGGCTTATTTCACCTTCCCCACTGACAGAAATATGAGGGGATTTTTCTCTTCACCTTGATGACCTGGTAAGTCTTCTGGAGGTAAAACTCAGAAAAGTGTTGGGGCCCTCCTAAGACTGGACTCCCTGGAGTTTTTAACTCTCAAGCAGTCCAAACAGAGCCTCCAGCAATTCAGCCATTGCACTTTCAGTTTTCCTACCCTGGTACGGTTCCCATAAAGGTTTCTGCTCTTGAGCTTCCACTCAAGTAGTGAATCAAGTCATGATTCTCTGTATCTGCCACTGTCTCTCCAATTTATAAGACAGTAATTTACCCTATGACCTATCGAAGAAGAGCGGTTGATTTTCAGCTTGTCAAGCTTCTTTCTTGTTGTTAGGGTAGGAATGATGAATCCCGAACTTTTTACACGCCAGACTGAAAACTGGAAGTCTGGTTGGCTTTTTTTCTTTTTCTTTTCTTTTCTTTCTTTCTTTCTTTCTTTCTTTCTTTCTCTTTCTTTCTTTCTTTCTTTCTTTCTTTCTTTCTTTCTTTCTTTCTTTCTTTCTTTCTTTCTTTCTTTCTTTCCTTCTTTCTCTTTCTTTCATTCTTCTTTCTTTCTTTCTCTCTCTCCTTCCTTCCTTCCTTCCTTCCTTCCTTCCTTCCTTCCTTCCTTCCTTCCTTCCCTCCTTCTTTCCTGTCTTCCTTCCTTCCTATCTCCCTCTCTCTTTTTCTCTTTCTTTCTTAGACAGAGTCTCGCACTGTCACCCTGGCTGGAGTGCCATGGCACGATCTCTGCTTACTGCAACCTCCACCTCCCGTGTTCAAATGATTCTCCTGCCTCAGCCTCCTGAGTAGTTGGGATTACAGACACGCGCCACCATGCCCTGCTAATTTTTCGTATTTTTTTAGTGGAGATAAGGTTTCACTATGTTGGCCAATTTGGTCTTGAACTCCCGACCTCGTGATCCACCAGCCTCGGCCTCCCAAAGTGCTGGGATTACAGGCATGAAGCACTGCGCCCGGCCCAGAAGCACAAAAGTTTTAAATTGTAGTGAGTTCCAATTTATCTACTTTTTCTTTTCTTTCTTTCCTTTTTTTTTTTGAGACAGTCTTGCTCTGTCTTCCAGGCTGGAGTGCAGTGGTGCGATCTCAGCTCACTGCAACATCTGCCACCTGGGTTCAAGCAATTCTCGTGCCTCAGCCTCTCCAGTAGCTGGGATTATAGGCACCCGCCACCACACCTGGCTAATTTTTGTATTTTTAGTAGAGACAGCGTTTCGCCATGTTGGCCAGACTGGTCTCGAACTCCTGACCTCAAGTGATCCACTCGCCTTGGTCTCCCAAATTGTTGGGATGACAGGCGTGAGCCACTGCGCCTACCTAGCCTTTCTTTTCTTGTATGTGCATTAAGTGTTTTGTAAGAAACCATTGTGTAAGCCAAGGTCACAAACATTTAGTCTTACATTTTCTTCTAAGGATTTTATAGTTTTGTCTCTTACATTTAGGCCTTTGGTCTATCTTGAGTTAATTTTTATATATAGTATGAGGTAGAAGCCCAACCTCATTCTTTTGCGTGTGGATATCCAGTCGTCCCAGTACCATTTGTTGAAAAGACTATTCTTTCTCCATTTAACTATGTTGGCATCTTTGTCAAAAATGAAATTGGGCCAGGTGTTATGGCTTACACCTGTAATCCCAGCACTTTGGGAGGCCAAGATGGGAGGATCGCTTGAGGCTAGGAGTTCGAGATGACCCTCGTCAACATAGCAAGACCTCATCTCTAAAAAGTAAATAAATAAATAAATGAAATTGATCATAGATCTATGGGGTTATTCTGGACTCTCAATTCTATTTCTCTGATGTAGATGTCTATCTGTATGCCAGTACCACATCATCTGGAGAATTGTAGCTATGATGCAAAATTTTGAAATGAGGACGTATGAGTCCTTCAACTTTGTTCTTCCTTTTCAAGGATGTTTTTGGCTATTCTGGGTCCCTTAGATTGCCACACATATTTTAGAATCAAATTGCCAATTACTGCAAAAAGGGCAGCTGGAATTGTGATAGGGATTACATTGAATGAGTATATCAATTTGAGGAGCATTAGTAAGATTAATAAGATTAGGTCTCCCAATTCATGTATTAAATGAGATATCTTTCCATTAATGCAGGTCTTAAAATATTTCTTTCAGCAATGTTTCATGGCTTTCAAAACCTACGTCTTGTACTTCTTTTGTTAAATTTATTCTTAAGTGTTTTATTTATTTTTTGATGCTATTGTAAGTGAAGTTATTTTCTTCATTTCATTTGCAGATTGTTCATTGTTAGTGTGTGGAAATACAACCAACATTGTTTACCGACCGTGTGTCCTGCAGCTTTGCTGAACTTGTTTATTGGCTCTAACAGCGTTTTATGTGTGTTTGTGAGTGGTTCTTACAATTTTATACATACAAGATGACGTTGTTTGCAAAACTGAAGTTTTAATTCTTCCTTTTCAACACTAATTTCTTTTATTTCTTTTGCTGTTGTACTCGCCCTGGCTAGGATCCCAGTACAATGTTGCATAGAAATGGCAACAGCAGAGGTGCCTGTCTTGCACCTGGCCTTGGGGGAAGCCTTCAGTCCTTCATCATGAACTATGACTCTGTGGGTCTATGGGCGCCCTCTACCAGCATTCAATTGTTACCATCTCCATGGGCCACACAAGGAGACTGCGGCTCAGAGAGGTCGACTAAAGTATCCAGCCCAATAGCTGGTAACTGAGAAGCTCAGGGTTTGAACCTATTGTGTGGTTTTCAAAAGCTCTTGGTGCTTTCCCCCTCTGCCTGGAAGTGGCCAGCAAGGAGAGAGCCCAAGAAGAAATGGGGAACAGTGAGGGCTCAGTGCTGAAAGGGCAGAGCTTCTCCGTATTACAGGTGCTGTTGGAAGTCATCCATCCCAGTAACGTGCCCACCTCCCACCAGGACCCCTGCTCCAAGACAGTGGTTGGCCTACCCTGTAGCCCATCTCTCTGCTCTTTTGTCAGCAGCAGCACTTGCCGGATGCCGGCAGCATTCGGAGCCATTTGAGGCACACTCTTGTCTGTGTTTCTGCCTCTTCCACGGAGTGTGGGGTTGTCCCGGGTAGGAGTACTTGCTAGGAAAGTCATGTGTTGGGTGTAAACAAATGATCTTTTACTCCTTCCAGTTTCTTATCTGGATTTTTTTTTTTCTTAAAATATTTCCACAGTCAATCTTTATTAATGATGAGATGTTCTACTGCCTCACAAGTTTCTCATCTTAAAGAAGGTTTTCAGCTGGGCACGGTGGCTCACACCTGTAATCCCACCACTTTGGGAGGCTGAGGTGGGCGGATCATGAGGTCAGGAGTTCGAGACCAGCCTGGCCAATATGGTGAAACCCCGTCCTACTAAAAATACAAAAATTAGCCGGGCGAGGTGGCACACGCCTGTAGTCCCAGCTACTCGGGAGGCTGAGGCAGGAGAATCGCTTGAACCCGGGAGGCGGAGCTTGCAGTGAGCTGAGTTCATGCCACTGCACTCCAGCCTGGGTGACAGAGCGAGACTCCGACTCAAAAAAAAAAAAAAAAAAAGAAGGTTTTCTCAGAGAGATGTTCAGATTTCATTTTGGAATTTAGATATGTTCTTCGGATCTTCCTTGTGCTCTGACCTTATAATGGAGAAATCAAATAGGAAATGGAGGCAAAAGGAGTTTGGGTGATTTCCCCAAGGTCATATAGTAAGGTACAGCCCTGCCACAAACTAAGATCCAGTCTTCCAATTTCTACACTGCTGTTTTTTCCAGTCACACTATATTGCATCACAGAATGCTAGGGTATTTTTGAAGAGACCATTTATTCCCCATACATTGCCCCCAGTGCTCTGGTATGAAAGCTTAGCTGTGAGTACACAGTGTTTGCTAAATGTCTAGGCTTGGAGCCCGAGACCTGGGTTTGAAGTTTGACTGTACTGCTTATTGACCGGGGCCATGGTCAGGCTAATGAGCCTCTGTGTTATTTTTCTCCATCTACAAAACATAAAATAGGAACGTTTGCCTCATAGGACTTTTATGAGAATTAATTGACAAACTGTAGTGTTTTGCATAATGCCTGGTATATCGTAAATGCACAATAAATGATAGTTATTATTATAACACTTTTCGTTTCATAGTTCAAAGGAGGCCAGTTGAGTTGTTAGTGGATCTGGCTCACCCTGCTGGTGGCTTACCTTCATCTATGCACATTTCAGCACCTAACTCCCTATCTTCAGGGCCCAGCCTAAGGCTGAGAAGACTTTCGTGGATGGTGGAAACCTATGTAGCTTTTCCCACTGGCCTAACAAAGATGTCAGGCTGCTGTAGAGTCAAGGTGATTTTATGGAGAGATATTGATTTTGATTCTCACTTCTAGGTGGGGGACTGTGGTCTTTACAAAGATTATAGGTAAAAGAATGCAATGGTGGATATAAAAGGCCTGAGCCGTAGAAGGTGACTGAATAGAAAGTAAGCCAGAATATTTTATCCTCCTCCAATTTCCTGCAGACACAGCTGTCCTGGGAGCACCCAACACTGCAAACCCCGGGGCTCCCAGGTTGCTGCTAGGCTCCTCTGGAAGCCTGTCCCTGGGCACTTGGGAAGGGAAAGGGCACTAGCTTAGTCTGTTTGTGCTGCTATAACAGGACATCAAAGACTGAGTCATTTTTTTTTTTGAGACGGAGTCTTGCTGTGTTGCCCAGGCTGGAGTGCAGTGGCGCGATCTCCGCTCACTGCAAGCTCCACCTCCAGGGTTCACGTCATTCTCCTGCCTCAGCCTCCCGAGTAGCTGGAACTACAGGCGCCCGCCACCACGCCCGGCTAATTTTTTTTTTTTTTTTGTATTTTTAGTAGAGACGGGGTTTCACCATGATAGTCAGGACAGTCTTGATCTCCTGACCTCGTGATCCACCCGCCTCAGCCTCCCAAAGTGCTGGGATTACAGGCGTGAGCCATCGCCCCAGGCCAGACTGAGTCATTTTTTTAAGGAACAGAAATTTACCTTCTCACAGTTCTAGAGGCTGGGAAGTCCGAGATTAAGGCACCAGCCTCAGAGGAGGGCCTTCTTTCTGCGTCCTCACAGGGTGGAAGGCAGAAGAGGTGAAACCACTCCCACAAATTATTTTTCAAACTTTATTTTTACTTTTAGAGACGGGGTCTTGCTCTGTTGCCCAGGCTAAAGTGTAATGGCACAATCACGGTTCACTGCAGCCTCAAACTCCTGGGCTGAAGCAATCCTCCTGCCTCAGCCTCCCGAGTAGGTGGGACTACAGGCATGTGCCACCATGCGGGGCTAATTTTTTTTTAATGAGGTCTCACTGTGTTGCCCAGGATGGTCTAGAATTCCTGGCATCAAGACACCCTTCTGCTTTGGCCTGCCAAAGTGCTGGAATTACTGGCGTGAGCCACTGCACCTGGCCTACAAACCCTTTTTTCATAGCAGTATTAATTCATTCATGAGGCTGAAGCCTCATGATCTAAACACCTCCCATTAAGCCCCACCTCCCAATACTGCTGCACTGGGGATTAAGTTTCCAATGCATGAATTTGGAGGGATATATTCAGACCATAGCAGTCAGGGATGGCAGAACCCTGGCTCCCATATCCAGCACAATGGTCATCCCTGGGCACCCCATGTTCTTGCCTAGAACGTCAGTCAGCCTGGTACGCTCTCTGCCCTGGAAGGTGGGGAGGGCCCAGGTCAGGAGTTAGCCTAAAAACCAAAAGGTGGTGCAGCCTGGAGCGTGTGGGAGGACAGGCCCCTGTCTGTTCTAAAGCCGAGTGCACTACAGCCTCATGCTACAGGGTGTTTGAAGTCCAGATATGCCACAGACAGATCTAACTTTGAAGCCAAATAAAATCAGCTTTCAGTGCCCAGCTGTGTGACTTGGGCAAATAACTACACCTCTCTGAGAATCAGTGTTCGCATCTAAAGAAGAGGGGACTATGGACTGTTAATGGGAGGCCTGATGGCATATGGTAGTGGGTGATCAGCAAATGCTACCTTCTCTTAGTCACTTAGCTTCTCTGGCCTCAATTTTCACATCTATGCAATGGGGATCCCAACCCTGTACCTACAAAACCCTCAAGGTTGAATGCAGAAAAACACAGACACCAGTCTCAAAGATGTCACAAGGTGGGATGGCAGAAGACTGACGCAAAGTGACTTGGAAAGAGAGGGCATGTGCTGTGCTGTGAGGTGGCCAGGAGGAGCTTCCCTGAAGGAGTGGAGCTTGACCTGCCCCAGTAATGGGAGTCATTAAACAGGCAGAGAAGACACCAGACATTACTTGAGTAACGAGGAACGGGACAGCAGGGCTCGGAAGCCGGAATGTGCACGCCCTGTTCTGAAATCAGTCTTCTCTCGCCTTGCCAGGAAGCCATGTAGCCTCTTGTGGGCTGAAGGCTGACACGTTAGTTGACTAAGATGAGATCAAAACATGATGAAATCAGTCCTAAACGGGGCAGGAAAGCGTTGAGGGAATAAAAATGTACTATGAGTCCAGCATTCTCACTCCTAGGTATTTTAGTGATGCAAAAACCTGTACATAAATACTTAGAGGGACTTTATTCATCGTTGCCAAGACTGGAAGCAATCCAAGTGTCCTGAGTTGATCAGAATGATCCACAAATGAGAGTACATTCCTATAATGAAATACTACTCAGCAATGAAAAGGGACAAGATCCTGATAAATGAAATAACATGGTAAATCCCAAATGCATTATGCTAAGAGCCAGAAGCCTGATTCAGGAGGTTGTCTCCTGATGATTCCATGCATAAGATACATTGGGAAAGGCAAAACTATAGGGGCCTAGCTGGGGTTGACGACAAAAAAGTATGAAATTTTTTTTTTTTGAGATGGAATCTCGCTCTGTCACCCAGGTTGGAGTGCAGTGGCGCCATCTCAGCTCACTGCAAGCTCCGCCTCCCGGGTTCACACCATTCTCCTGCCTCAGCCTCCCAAGTAGCTGGGACCACAGGCACCTGCCACCACGCCTGGCTAATTTTTTGTATTTTTAGTAGAGACATGGTTTCACCGTGTTAGCCAGGATGGTCTCGATCTCCTGACCTTGTGATCTGCCCAGCTTGGTCTCCTAAAGTGCTGGGATTACAGGCGTGAGCCACCTCGCCTGGCCTGAAAAAATTTTTTGAGGTAATGGAACTGTTCTATATCTTGACTGTAGTGGTGGATACACAACTGAATATGTTTTTCACAACTCATAAAACTGTACGCCAAAAAGAGTGAACTTGAAATTATACCACTAGACAAAGGACATGGGAACTGGTGTCTGGGTGGGCAAGCTCACATTCTAGTCAATTTACCTTGGTATCCTCCACATACAAAGAACTCAACAATCACAGATCACAGCAAATTGATTCCAGTCTCAACAAATTCTGGGGTGTTGAAATACATCAATAAGATATTTTCAAATCTAAGTTTGATTTCTATCAGAACACGTAAGGGAAGAGGAAAGAGCGTGGGACTAGGAGTTGGGAAAACTCGTCATCTTGGCTGCCTGCCTACTGTATGACTTGGAGCAAGTCGCTTGAATAATCTCTAGTAATTAGTCTCTGACTTGCCTCGTCAAAGGGTTGCTGAGAGGGTCACATGAAAAGAATGTACGTTAAAATAATGCATGTTGTAAATTATAAGTATTGCACACAAATCAGGTATTGGTATTGCCATTGATCATGTGTTTTCAAATAGGGAATATAAGTATCAGAATTTAAATGACATATCCAAGAAAAGAATCCCAAGATGAAACCCCATCCTACAGCATCTCAAGTCAAAGAGTTGACACTCTCAAGACAGAATTAAAATCAAGCCTTGAATGAATGATTTTAGGTAATTTAGAAGCCATAATTATAAGAAAACTACAAATTATTTAATCTACAAAAGCCTCTGTGCACTATTTGTTACAAGGGAATTCTTTTTTTTTTAACACAAAAGTCCGTTGCTCCATGAAGTGCCCGTGTCCTGTGCGTGCACCTTGTGTGAAGCATCAGGGTCCACCTGGAATGGGGGGCTAGCCAGTGGGAGCTCCTCAGGACAGGGGCCAGGCCACAGCTCCTGCCGCTCCGGGCTGCACCTGCACGATGACAGAAGGAGGCACTAGGCCTTGGAAAAGTCTGCACCACAACTGCTGTGGTCTGAATGTTTGTGTCCCCCAAATGTAATTGGTTAAAATCCTAACTCCCAAGATGATGGTATGAGGAGGTGGGTCCTTTAGGAGGTGATTAGGTCATGAGGGTGGTGCCCTCATGAGTAGGATTAGTGCCCTTATTAAAAAGGCTCAGAAAGCTCACTTGCCCTCCCACCATGTGAGGACACAGTGAGAAGACAGCTGTCTGCAGCCTGGAAGGGAGCACGCACCAGAACGCAACCATGCCGGTACCGTTCTCAGATGCGCAGCCTCCAGACCCGGGATAAATAGATGTCTGCCGTGTACAAGTCACCTAGTCTATATTACAACGGCTCAGACAGACTAAGAAGAGTTTTTTTTCAGTGGACAGTGAGATCATGAATCAGTTTAACCCCTGGGAAGTAATTTGGCTAAAGTTAAAGTCATGCTTTACCATTGCAGAACAAGTTTCCATTCGGCAAAGTGTTTTGTGGTTTATTTCTCTTGGTACTGGGGACTGGATTTCTTTATTTTGGTGACTCAAACAGAAATTTACTCTTAAACGTGTTTGAGTGTCACTAGGTTCCTGCTCTGCATTGGCTTGGGGAATCCAGCCATGAGTCAGACGCCACCCCAGCCCTCAAGATGTTTACGGCTGTCCTCTCTGGCTGGAAACATGTTATGTAAACAAGGGAAGCCTGGGAAAGAGTTAAAGGGTGACAGACCTATCACAGACAAGAGCCTGGGCTGGGCTTGCCAGGCACCCTGCCAATGTCAACAGGGAGGAAATAGGCTGGAAAAGGGCAATTTAGTGAGGCTGTCCCAGAACTGAATCTGAATCTGCAAGATTGAGGACCACGCCCTGAGCCATCAAGCTAAATGCCACTTTGGAGAGAGAGAGACAGAGAATGAATGTGCTGATTCACAAAACTGAAAGTTACAGAGCGGGTGGTAGATCTCCTCCAGGCACAGCTGGATGGCAGGCGTCTCCCATGAGGGTGTCAGAGGTTTCTCGATCAGGTGGTCTCTGGACAGATAGCTGCCTGCAGTCCCAAGCTTCCAGGGGCCTTCAGATTGCACTCCACAAACAAGAGCATGTCTGCACTGATTGCTCTAGCAGAAGTCCCATGGAGGACTCTGCTCCCAACAATGCCCCCAACCCCTGGGTCAGGGGCCACGGGCAGCCAGCCCCATCCAAACCCCTGGGACTGCCTAGCATTGCTAGGGAATGTGGGAGGAAGGCTTTCCAAATAAAGGTGAGTGAGCAAACCTCCACTCTTCCCCTGCGGCCTTTGCTGATGCACACCTTCCTTTCAGAATTCACCAGTGTCTCATTCTCAGTTATCTGTCCCATCATAGCATCTCAGAAACAGTGAGTGCCGTGCAGCACCGCCCCTACTCAGCGCCCACTCCAAATTCTCACTTACATGCAAAGCAGGTATAGTGAAAGGCATAAAAACCCTGGAAGCAGATTTGGGTTCAAGTATTAACTTTGCTCCTAACTTAACTCTTTTGGGAACGTCTCTTTAACTTGCTTCTTCATTGGTGAAGGAGGATAATGTGCCCAGGTCATAGGGTAGCTGTGAGGACCAAATGGATTCCCAGATGCTCAGGATAGTGCCTGATACTCAACAGATGATTAAAATGTAAACCAATATTTCATAAAGCTGGTCAATGACAATGATAGTTTTTCATCATGAAAAGTTAGCGCTTTTTGGCAGTGAAAAAACTGCTAAGTCTTTGCTGGTTGACAAATCCCACTGGAAAATGCCCACAGCCTTTGTAGGAAGAAATGTTAATTTTCTGCCTCCAGTGACCAGGATTATCATGGCTTCAGAAGCAACACCCGAGTCACAGAGAAGATGATCTGAGATCTCCCGGTTCTGTCTCCTGGTATAACTTTGTTTTGTTTTCTTTCCGTTCTGCCTTTTTATTGATGACTCTGGGGAAGCAACAAGATCATACTACTAAGTCTTTTTCCTTTTTACCCATTAATTCTTAAGTGGAAGCCAGTCAGCGGCATGGAATTGGAGCACAGGAAGCTGGTGTGGGTGACAGAATTTCATGCAGACGGCAGGGAAGCTGGGAAGATCATCCCTGTCCCACTGTGACCAGCAGGTCTGGGTTTCAGAATTCAGAGGCTTGCTTCCTAGAACGTCTTGTACAGCAGCTCCGTTTTCTGAGATCCAGTTTGACTATCCCTGTTCTCTTCCAGGAATATATACTCTGCATTACTCTCTGCTTACCTAACAGCCCTGACATCTCTCTTCCGCATGCTAGAGAGTTATCCGTGGTCATCTGGATTGGAGTTCTGGGAGGCGTTACAGACGTCTCTCCGTTTTACTTCCACAGACGGTCATTTATTGTGTATAGAGTTTATTTACCTTTTCGAGGGCAACCCATTTTCCTATTTTGCTGTTGTCGTTGGCTATTGTTGGCTGTGGTTGGGAGAAGCTCGTTGCTTCTCTATTACTGCTAACAAGCTGGTTTTCTTGCAGGAACACACCTGTACAAATCTCCTGGTTGAAGGTCAGACAGGGACAAGTGGTGCCCTCTGGTCAGAATCTCACTTCTGTTTTTCTTGCTCACCGGAAGGGAAAGGAACAAATAAATGGACAGTGTTTTCCTATTTTGGAAAAGTAGTTTTTCAGTTATTTTTGACTTATATTTAAGATTTCTTATAACATTCGATCCTTCATTCCCCCCATATTGAATCCCTCACAACTATGACAATCATTTACTTTTATTGTTTATTTTATTTTTTTTATTATTACTTTTATTATTATTGATTTTTATTATAAAGGCAATATTTTTATAGAAAACTCAGAAACCAGCGTAACATTATGTATACATATTAGAGTGAAAGAAATTCTTCCAATCAGGATTATTTATTCTATTTCTACGTTCATATATGTTTTCCACTAATAATAATTACCTACAAAACAGTAATAAGAAAGCAGCATACTGCTCTATTGCCGAGTTTCAGACTGATCACTTATACCAATGCACTGAGACTCCAAAATAGCCTTTGGCTTAAAGGATTATAAACCCTTCTACCATAAAGACACATGCGCACATATATTTATTGCAGTACTATTTACAATAGCAAAGACTTGGAACCAACCCAAATACCCATCAATGATAGACGTGGTGGATAAAGAAAATGTGACACACATCATGGAATACAATGCAGCCATAAAAAAGAATGAGTTCATGTCCTTTGCAGGGACATGGATAATGCTGGACACCATCATTCTCAGCAAACTAACACAGGAACAGAAAACTAAACACTGCATGTTCTCACTCATAAGTGGGAGTTAAACAATGAGAACACATGGACACAGGAAGGGGAGCATCACACACCGGGGCCTGTTGGGGGTTGGGGGGCAAGTGGAGTGAGAGCATTAGGACAAATACCTAATGCATTGGAGGCTTAAAACCTAGATGATGGGTTGATGGGTGCGGCAAACAACCATGGCACATGTATACCTATGTAACAAACCTGCACATTCTGCACATGTATCCCGGAACTTAAAGTATAATTAAAAAAAAAAAAAGATTTTCGCTTAATATCATTAGAGCTCGAGGCAAATTTCAAGAACTGATATATTTGTTTATTTATTTAATTATGGAAACTAGCTTTAGATATCAGCAAAGATGATATCCTAAGACACAGGGGAGTGGGGGAGCTGCAGGGAGCTCCAGAATGTGTGTTTAAATCTTCCCCCTGTCTTTCTCTGTATTCTTCCTTCTCTTCTTCCTTCCTTTCTTTACTGCAGTCTTTTCCTTAATTAGCCTTCATAGAGAGCCAGCTGCCTTTAAAATCTATATTTATCTATATTGAACAGCTTAATATATGATTGTTTAACAACCTAAAATCATTGTTTATCTATATTGAATAGTTTCACGTCCAGAATGGACTGAATTGACTTCTACATACGTGGTCCTTTAATGATTTCTTAAGGACCAGTAGCCCTCTGCAAAACTTTAAAAGACTCTCCTAGAGCAAGGCGATTGTGCCCGTCTTCAGCCTCTGCTGGCTAGCCGCCTGGCCACCCACTTCTGCCTTCTAAACGGGCCCTTTCTCAATCCCTGCCTGAATGCTACTTCCTTCAGGAGGCCTTTCTTTTGCACTGCTCCATCCTACTCCATAAGTAGATGGGATCGCTTCTTATCACAAATTCCAATCATATTCAGTACTTGTTTTGTGACACTTAGAGTAATCTGGCTTGTATTTGTGTACCTGTTTTATTCTTCAAATAGGTTATGGCCTCCTAAAGGCGGGTTCAAGGTCTTACTCTGAGTACTTTGCAGCTATCATGCCTTATAAGTAAGAGTTGCAAGGGCCCGGCGCGGTGGCTCACCGCTGTAGTCCCAACACTTTGAGAGGTCGAGGCAGGCAGATCATGAGGTCAGGAGATCGAGAGCATCCTGGCTAACACGGTAAAACCCCGTCTCTACTAAAAATACAAAAAATTAGCCGGACGTGGTGGCGGCGCCTGTAGTCCCAGCTACTCGGGAGGCTGAGGCAGGAGAATGGCCTGAACCCAGGAGGCGGAGCTTGCAGTGAGCCAAGATTGCTCCGCTGTACTCCCGCCTGAGCAACAGAGCCAGACTCCATCTCAAAATAAATAAATAAATAAATAAATAAGAATTGCTGAGTACTTATTAATCAAATTATTTTCTTTTTTTTAGAGACAGGGTCTTGCTCTGTTGCCCAGGCTGGAGTGCAGTGGCATGATAATGGCTCACTGAAGTCTTGACTTTCTGGGCTCAAGCAATCCTCCTGCCTCAGCCTCCCGAGTAGCTGGGACTATAGGCACACACCACCACACCCAGCTAATTTTTTTTTTTTTTTTTTTTTTGTAGTATCCAGGTCTTGCTATGTTGCCCAGGCTGGTCTTGAACTCCTGGGCTGAAGCAATCCTCCTGCTGTGGCCTCCAAAATTGTTGGGATTACAGGCATGAGCCACAGCACCTGGTGTTATTAATCAAATTCTGTAAGTTGAGTAACTATAGCCTTCTTTGCTTCACTTACATGATACTTCAACTATTCAAATGCAATGTAGATTTTACAGAGTTGTAAAGGTATAAACTACTCATTAAAAATAAAATATTTGGCTGAGTGCGGTGGCCTGCGCCTGTAATGCCATTTCCTTAGGGGGAAGATCGCTTGAGCCCAGGAGTTCAAGCGCAGCCTGGGCAACATAGTGAGACCCAGTGTCTAAAAAAATAAAATAAAATATTTTTTATCTGAGCATGGTGGCACGTGTCGGTACTCCCAGCTCCTTGGGAGGCTGAGGTTGGAGACGGCTTGACCCCAGGAATTGGAAGGTGTAGTGCCCAGTGATAGTGCCTGTGTATAGCCACTGCACTCCAGCCTGGGCAGCACAGCCAGACCCCTCTCTGCTCTTTTTTATTTTTATTTTTTTGGTGGTGGTGGTGGTGTTGAGACAGAGTCTTGCTGTCACCCAGGCTGGAGTGCAATGGCGAGATCAGCTCACTGCAACCTCCACTTCCTGTGGTTCAAACGATTCTCCTGCCTCAGCCTCACGAATAGCTGGGATTACAGGCGCGTGCCCCCATGCCTGGCTAATTTTTTATATTTTTAGTAGAGATGGGGTTTCACCATCTTGGCCAGGCTGGTCTCGAACTCCGGACCTCAGGTGATCCGCCCACCGAGGCTTCTCAAAGTCTGGGATTACAGGCGTGAGCCACCGCCCCGGTCTCCCTCTTTGCTCTTTAAAAAAAAAAAAAAAAAAAAAAAAAAAAAAAAAAAAAAAAAATGCTGGCCCGGCGTCTGTAATCCCAGCTACTCCGGAGGCTGAGGTAAGAGAATCACTAGAACCCTGGGGGCGGAAGTTGCTGAGCCGAGATCGCGCCATGGGCGACAGAGTGAGACTGTCTCAAAAAAAAAAAAAAAAGAAAAAAAAAAAAAAAGCTTAGTAACAATACTTTGTAAACTTAAACTTAAAAAAAATCTTATTTTTTAAGTTTAGATACATGAGTACAAACTGTATGAAATCTTCAAATAATGTTAACTCAGTGAGCAGTTTACTGACTAGGAAAAAGTTCCCTTCCTTGAAACCACATGGCACCCCTCTGGCCTTTCCCATGCTCTGTCCCTCCCTGTGCGGGCCGCTTTGTGCACCGAGGCACTGGGCTCTGAATCTAGGATGACGGGCTCCTCTCCTCTCCTCGGCATGGAGGTGGCTTCTCTTCTCCAAGCCTTGTGCAACAGGACCCGTCCTTGTGAGGGACCAGACAAACGCCCCATGCTCAAAGTCGCTCACCCTCACTTAGTCCTCACTGCTTCCCATGGTGTGCGGAATAAAAGCGATGAGCCCAGGGAGAGCCATCGTAAACGACCGTGATTGTCTTTATGAAAGCTTGTGGCAAGATAATAATGTGGTCATTTTACAACGGTAGGAACTACGTGCAAAATCGTCTCACGTTTGTTCCCCCCTTTGAACGCTGAGTTACAATGATTTAAGTTGAAACCATAAAGAACTGCTTCTAAAATGCCAAAAAGACCAAAGATTTATTTAGTATACCTTCAGTAGTCATTTCGAAGGACGGTCATAATTTAAAAAACCCCGGTAGGCTTTTCTTTCTTTGGCCATGGTTGGAAGTGGGGTTGACCTTAAAACTTGGTGGTTTCAAGCAACGCTGAAGTGTGAATTAATATGATGTGAAGAAATAATAATAGCCTCATTCTCTTGCAGTCTAATCACAGCCTTTTCCCCAGCCCCAGGGGACGGAGCCTTTAATAAGGGTCTGTGTAAACTGATGCCCAGGCAGCAGGAGTGCGGAGAAGCATTGCTCCGACAAGTTAAGACGCAGGAAACAGCAACCGAAAGGGCAGCCCCCGAAACAGAGTTGCTCAAACAAGCCGATGCAGACGCGCGCCATGGCCCTGCTGGCGCGGATCCTGAGAGCCGGGCTGCGGCCGGCGCCCGAGCGGGGTGGGCTCCTGGGTGGCGCGGCCCCGCGGCGGCCCCAACCCGCAGGCGCACGGCTCCCGGCTGGGGCGCGGGCCGAGGACAAAGGCGCGGGGCGGCCGGGGGCGCCGCCGGCTGGGGGCCGGGCCGAGGGTCCCCGGAGCCTCGCCGCCATGCCGGGGCCGCGGACCCTCGCCAACCTGGCGGAGTTCTTCTACAGGGACGGCTTCAGCCGCATCCACGAGATCCAGGTAGCGCTCGCCGCGCCGGGAGGGAGCCAGCCGGGGCTGCTGCCCAGAGGGCTGACGGCGCGGGCGGGAGGGCGCCAGGGAGGGGAGCCGGGTGAGGGAGTCCCAGGGAGGGGCGGCGGGCAGGGCTCCCCGGGCACGGGGCGCCGCGGTGGGTGGGGGGAACTGGACTGGGGTTGTCCGGTTAAGGCTCGCAGGAAGGGGCGCTGAGGAGAGGACGCCGGGAAGGCGATCCGGGGTGGAGGAGGCAGGAACCGGGAGCGGGGCGGGGGCGTTGGGGAGGGGTCTCCGAGACGGAGACCCCGGAGAGGGGCAGCAGGCAGAGGGAGCTCAGGAACGGGGCCAGAAAGGAACGGCTGGGAAGAGGCAGGGGGAATGGGTGTCTCGGGAGGTGGCGGCCGGGAGGGGTCCCCTGGAGGGGCCCCAGCAGGGATCCCTAGGGAGGAGGTTGCGGGGGGGGGAGTCAGGGATGGGGTTTCGGCGAGTGGTAGCCCGAGAGGCGGCGGGCAGTGTCTCCAGGGACGGGTCCCGGGGAGGGACCCAGGCCGGGGTTGCCTGGTTGGGGAACCTGGGGAGGGGGCGCCGCGGAGGGAAACCAGGAATGGGACTGCGGGGAGGGTACCAGAGCTGAGGACCCGGAGCGGGAGACTTGGGGAGGGGCAGCGGGCGCCTGGTGGACGCCGCCGGGGCCGGGGAGTGGAGCGCGGGCGGGACCCCCGGAGCCGGGGCGGAGGAGGCTGCGGCCCGGGGCCGGCCCGCGGGGAGCGCTGGGCTCTGCGGAGCTCGGTGTCCTTCGGTAGCCGAGACTGTGTTGTATTCATTTCTAGTCCTTTTTGTGTTTTGTAAAGGCGGGGGGAGAGGGGACGGAGCTCGGGGTTCCGTAGACTCTAAGCCGGAGTTGGGGTCGACACCTGGAGTTCGCGCCGGGACGGGAGGCAGGGACGCGGGAAGAACCCAGGGGTCCCAGCCACCCGCCCGGGCGTTCGGGCCGGCGAATTCCGCGCGCTTCCCACCCGGAGCCTGAGTGCTGCCCTTCCCACGCCCACCTCCGTTGCGCCCTTCGTGGCGGGGGCAGGGAACCCGAGTCGCGGCGGCGCCTTCCGATGCCTTTGCCCATCACCCGCCTCCCCGGGTGCCCGGCCCAGCACTCGCTGTTATTTCTGGGATGGGGGCTTTTGGCGTCTTCCGAGAACGCCCCCTTCTGCTCCCACCCAGCCCTGTCCTTCTGCCCAGAGTTCGTTTCAGTCATTCCTTCGTTCCATCAGCCATTCAGTCAATGAACGTGACGGAGAGGCCCCACACCTCATTAACGGAAAAACCGACGCGCGTGGAGCAATTTTAGTTCTGCCAGGAATTAAAATTTAATTTAATTTTTTTTTTTTTTTTTTTTTTTTTTTTTTTTTTTGAGACGGAGTCTCGCTCTGTCACCCAGGCTGGAGTGCAGTGGCCGGATCTCAGCTCACTGCAAGCTCCGCCTCCCGGGTTCACGCCATTCTCCTGTCTCAGCCTCCCGAGTAGCTGGGACTACAGGCGCCCGCCACCTCGCCCGGCTAAGTTTTTGTATTTTTAGTAGAGACGGGGTTTCACTGTGTTACCCAGGATGGTCTCGATCTCCTGACCTCGTGATCCGCCCGTCTCGGCCTCCCAAAGTGCTGGGATTACAGGCTTGAGCCACCGCGCCCGGCCAATTTAATTTAATTTTAATGCCGGGAAGTCCCAATCGTCCCTCCTCAAGTCCGCCACACCAACTCTACACAATTCCAAACCCCCGCCCCCACCCCAATGCTTAGAGGGCTCAAAAATGATCTTCTATGTAGAATCTGATAAGATATCAGGATGGCAACTTTCAAATACAGTAAAAAGTGTTTTCTTATTTGCTGTTGATGGGTTCAGTACAACCTACTTTCTGAAGTGTAATTTAATTTTTCTTTTATCCACCCTTACTGCCATCTGCTTTTATCCTCACACCTCACCCAGAGTTTGTTCGATGGGCACAGGTTTCTTTGAGAGGGACCCTGTTAAAGCCTGTATCCAGTCAGGATGTGTGGCAGTTCAGATGGGTATTTTCCATTCACCCGCCCTGCCGCCAGCCCTCACCCTGAGCTCAGCTCCTCCTGCCCGCTGCTCAGACAGCTTCCTTCACCACACCCAGGGCCCTGGGGCACAGAGCAGAGAGTCACAACTGACTCACTTGGTGCCTTCTCACCATTCGCAGACAGGACCTGGAGATTAAAGGAAATAAAGGAAAAATTCTTTTCCTTTACTCTCCGAGTGGCACTACCCCAACCCTCAAATAGGGTACTTGTGGGAACTCTCACCTTCTGGCCACCCCTCTGAGGAATCCCAATTTCGAACACATGGTTCTAGAAAAACCCTCTCTTCCCGCTCTCCAGATTGCTCATTGTTCTGTGACCCATCACATCCAGTTCACTTGCGCTCCCCTTGCAATCATAGAATGTTAGCAAAACAAGGGCTCTTAGAATTCACCTATATAGCTCACCTCTCATTTTACAGACGGAAAAAGCTGGGTGGTTACCTAAGCGACTTGCCTAAGGTCAGGCAGCTGGTGATTGGCAGAGTAGAAATCATAATCTGGGTCACTAGATGCTGTTTAGGGTGTGGTAGAGCGGCAGGATGGCTGATACCAGGAGTGCTGCCCTCCAATACTGGCCCTCTGCAGCCACCTGTGGAGCCTTGGGCTAGTCACTTATTCTCTCTGCACCTCAGTTTTCTCATCTGTAAAGGAGATTAGCAATCCCCATTCCTCTCGTGGGTTATGATAAGGTCAAATAAGCTTAGTGTTATGAAACTGTAATAATAACACGTAATAACCATCAGTATTTCTAGAATTCTTTTCATGTGCCAGGCACAGTTTCAAGTCTTACATGAAACTTATTTCTCCATTTTTTGGGTGAAGAAACTGAGGCATAGTGGGACCTAACTTCTAAAGGTTATTCAGGTAGTAAACTGTGAGCCCAGATTCAAACTCCAGAATCTGTGCTCTTAACATCCAAGCAAACTCTAAGTACTGTGCCCACCAGTACTAGTACCATGACCCACCACCAGAAAGTGATGAAAACTGTATCATTTCTACCTCCAGTTCACTTGTGCTGATTGTACCCAATTCAGTAGCTGGATTTGCTTGAGGTGTGGCCCATTTCCCAGTAGTTCTTGTTACCAGTCATTCCTTCAGTGGGCCCCTTTAGAGACCTGAACTCTTTGGGGGTCACTTATTTATTAGGCAGAAGTGACCCCTTGAAGATGGACTCATTTCAGTTTAGTCTGAGTGTCTTCATTTTCAGGTCTGCAGAAGGAGTGAGTAAAAGAGTAGAGAAATGACAGTGCTCCTGGCCTGCTGTTTCTGAGATTGAGAGTTGGAGTGGTAAGAAAAAAAATACAAAAAACTAGCCGGGCAAGGTGGCAGGCGCCTGTAGTCCCAGCTACTTGGGAGGCGGAGGCAGGAGAATGCGTGAACCCGGGAGGCGGAGCTTGCAGTGAGCTGAGATCCGGCCATGCACTCCAGCCTGGGCGACAGAGCGAGACTCTGTCTCAAAAAAAAAAAAAAAAAAAAAAAAAGAAAAGAAAAGAAAAGAAAACTGGGCTGATAGCCAAGAGAGTCTTAGTAACTTTCCCCAGCCCAGCCCTGTCTGTGTTATGCTGAGCCATGTTAGAGGCTCATTGCTTTGTGTTTTAATTGAATAATTTAGTCCATTTACATTTATTGTGATTTCTTTTTATGGAGGGGGTAACAGCTTTCTTAAGATATAATTAACATATCATATAATTCATTCATTTAAAGTGTGCAAAAATCACCACAGTCAACTTGTAGAACATTTTCACGACCTCAAAAAGAAATCCCATATCCATCAGCTATCGCCCCCAACTCTCCTATTCCCCCTGCTTTAGGCAACCATCAAGCTACTTTCTGTATCTATAGAGTGGTTTATTCTGGACATGTCATATAAATGGAATCATGTAATATGTGATATTTTATGGGTGGTTTCTTTCACTTTAAACATTTCAGTATAATGTTTTTAAGGTTAACCCATGTTGTAGCATGTATCAGTACCTCATTCTTTTTATGGACAAATAATTTTGCAGTGTATGACTATACCACATTTTACTTATCCATTCATCAGTTCATAGACATTTGGATTGTTTCCACCTTTTAGCCATAATGAATAATGCTGCTATGAACTCTTGTGTGTAAGGTTTTGTGTAGACATGTGTTTTCATTTCTCTTGGATATGTATCTAGGAGTGGAACTGTTGGGTCAAATAGTAATTCTACATTTAACCTTTTGAAGAACTGCCAGACTGTTTTCCAGAGTGTCTGCACCATTTTACATCCCCACCAGTACTGTAAGAGGATTCTGATTTTTCTACATCCCTGTCAACATTTGTTATTACTTGTCCTTTTGATTACGGCCATTCTAGTGTGTGTGAAGTGCTATCTCTCCCTGATGACTAATGATGTTGAGCATATTTTCATGTGCTTATTTACCATTTGTATATCTTCTTTGGAGATATGTCCATTGAAATCCTTTGCCCAGTTTTTAATTGCATTCTTTTCTCTCTCCTTCCTTCCTTCTTTCCTCCCTCCCTTCCTTCCTTCCTCTACTGGTTTGTAAGTTTTTATATATTCTAGGTACAAGTCGCTTATCAGATATGTGCTCTGCAAATATTTTCTCCATCCAAAGGCTTGTTTTTGCTTTCTTTTTTAAAATTTTATTTTTAGTTTTTAATGAGACAGGGTCTTGCTATGTGGCACAGGCTGGGCTCAAGCAATCCACCTGCCTTGGCCTCCTAGAGTGCTAGGATTACATACATGAGCCATCGTGCTTGGCCTTGTTTTCACTTTCTTAATAGTGTTCTTTGAAGCATAAAAGTTTTAAATTTTGATGAAGTCCAGTTATCAATTTTTTTCTTTTGTTACTTGTACTTTAGGGATCATATCTTAAGACATTATGCCAAACCCAAGGTCATGAAGATTTACCCTTATGTTTTCTTCTAAGAGTCTATAGTTTTAGCATTTACATTTAGATCTTTGAGATAATTTTTTATATGGTATGAGAAAAAGGTATAAATTGATTCTTTGCTTGTGGCTATTCAGTTGTCCCTGTGCCATTTGTTTAAGAGACTATTAAATCCTTTTCCTATTGAATTATCTTGGTACTTTTGATGAAAATCAGTTGACCATAGGTATTTGGGTCTTAATTCTAAGCCAATGATTATGCCATTACTGCACTGTCTTGGTTACTGTAGCTTTGTACTAAGTCTTTTTTTTCTTTATTTCCTCTAAAAAAAAAACCAAAACGAAACAAAGGATACATGTGCAGAAAGTGCAGGTTTGTTACATAGGTGTACACGCACCATGGTGGTTTGCTGCACCTATTGACCCATCTAAGTTTTCTCCCCTCAACCCCCACCCCAACAGGCCCTGGTGTGTGTTATTCCCCTCTCTGTATTCTTGTGTTCTCAATATTCACTCCCACTTATGAGTAAGAACATGCAGTGTTTGGTTTTCTGTTCCTGTGTTAGTTTGCTGAGGATGATGGCTTCCAGCTTCATCCATGTCCCTGCAAAGGACATGATCTCATTCTTTTTTATGGCTACATAGCTTTCCATGGTGTATAGGTACCACATTTTCTTTATCCAGTCTGTCATTGATGGGCATTTGGGTTGGTTCCATGTCTTTGCTATTGTAAATAGTGCTGCTGTAAAAATATGTGTGCATGTGTTTTTATAGTAGAATGATTTATATTCCTTTGGGTATATATCCAGTAATGGGATTGCTGGGTCAAATGGTGTTTCTGGTTCTAGATCCTTGAGGAATTGCCATACTGTCTTCCACAACGGTTGAACTAATTTACATTCCCAACAACAGTGTAAAAGTGTTTCAGTTTCTCCACAGCCTTGCCAGCATCTATTCCTGACTTTTTAATAATCACCATTCTGACTGGTGTGAGATGGTATCTCATTGTGGTTTTGATTTGCATTTCTCTGATGATCAGTGATGTTGAGCTTTTTTTCATATGTTTGTTGGGTACATAAACGTCTTCTTTTGAGTAGTGTTTGTTCATATCCTTTGCCCACTTTTTGATGGGACTGTTTGTTTCCTTCTTGTAAATTTGTTCAATTTCCTTGTAAATTCCAGCTATTAGACCTTTGTCAGATGGGTAGATTGCAAAAATCTTCTCCCATTCTGTAGGTTGCCTGTTCACTCTGATGATAGTTTTTTTTTTTTTTTTTTTTTTTTTTTTTTCTGTGCAGGAGCTCTTTAATTAGATTCCAGTTGTCATTTTGGCTTTTGTTGCAATTGCTTTTGGTGTATTTGTCATGAAATCTTTGCCGATGCCTATGTGTGAATGGTATTGCCTAGGTTTTCTTCTAGGGTTTTTATGGTTTGGTGTTTTATACTTGAGTCTTTAATTCATCTTGAGTTAATTTTTGTATAAGGTGTAGGGAAGGGGTCCAGTTTCAGTTTTGTGCATATGGTTAGCCGGTTTTCCCAGCACCATATACTAAATAGGAGTTCCTTTTCCCATTGCTTGTTTTCATCAGGTTTGTCAAAGAGCAGATGGTTGTAGACGTGTGGTGTTATTTCTGAGGTCTCTGTTCTGCTCCATTGGTCTATATGTCTGTTTTGGTGCCAGTACTATGCTGTTTTGGTTACTGTAGCCTTGTAGTATAGTTTAAAGTCAGGTATCATGATGCTTCCAGCTTTGTTCTTTTTGCTTAGGATTGTCTTGGCTATATGGGGTCTTCGATTCCATATGAAATTTAAAGAATTTTTTTCTAATTCTGTGAAATTTAAATAATTTTTTTCTAATTCTGTGAAGAATGTCAGTGGTGGTTTGATGGGAATAGCATTGAATCTATAAATTACTTTAGGCAGCATGGCCATTTTCACGATATGGATTCTTCCTCTCCATAAGGATAGAATGTTTTTCCATTTGTTTGTGTCCTCTCTTATTTTCTTTTTCTTTTCTTTTTTTTTTTTTTGAGACGGAGTCTCGCTCTGTCGCCCGGGCTGGAGTGCAGTGGCGCGATCTCGGCTCACTGCAAGCTCCGCCTCCAGGGCTTACGCCATTCTCCTGCCTCAGCCTCCCGAGTAGCTGGGACCACAGGCGCCCGCCACCTCGCCCGGCTAGTTTTTTGTATTTTTTAGTAGAGACGGGGTTTCACCGTGTTCGCCAGGATGGTCTCGATCTCCTGACCTCGTGATCCGCCTGTCTCGGCCTCCCAAAGTGCTGGGATTACAGGCTTGAGCCACCGCGCCCGGCCCTCTCTTATTTTCTTGAGCAGTGATTTGTGGTTCTCCCTGAAGAGGTCCTTCACATTCCTTGTTAGTTGTATTCCTAGATATTTTATTCTCTTTGTAGTGATTGTGAATGGGAGTTCATTCATGATTTGGCTCTCTGCTTGCCTATTGTTGGTGTAAAGGAATGCTTGTGATTTTTGCACATTGATTTTATATACTGAGACTTTGCTGAAGTTGCTTATCAGCTCAAGAAGTTTTTGGGCTGAGATGATGGGGTTTTCTAAATATACAATAATGTCATGTGCAAACAGAGATAACTTGATTTCCTCTCTTCCTATTTGAATACCCTTTATTTCTTTCTCTTGTCTGATTGCCCTGGTCAGAACTTCCAATACTATGTTGAATAGGAGTGGTAAGAAAGGGCATCCTTGTCTTGAACCAGTTTTCAGAGGGAATGCTTCCAGCTTTTGTCCATTCAATATGATGTTGTCTGTGGGTTTATCATAAGTAGCTCTTCTTATATTGAGATATGTTCCATCAGTACCTAGTTTATTGAGATTTTTTAATGTGAAGGGATGTTGAATTTTATCAAAGGCCTTTTCCGCATCTATTGAGATAATTATGTAATTTTTGTCCTTGGTTCTGTTTACGTGATGGATTACGTTTATTGATTTGTGTATGTTGAACCAGCCTTGCATCCCAGGGATGAAGCTGACTTGATCGTGGTGGATAAGATTTTTGATGTGCTGCTGAATTCGGTTTGCCAGTATTTTACTGAAGACTTTTGCGTCGATGTTCATCAGGGATATTGGCCTGAAGTTTTCTTTTTTTGCTGTGTCTCTTCCTGGTTTTGGTATCAAGATGATTCTGGCTTCATAAAATGAGTTAGGGAGGAGTCCCTCCTTTTCAATTGTTTGGAATAGTTTCAGAAGGAACGGTACCAGCTCATCTTTGTATTTCTGGTAGAATTTAGCTGTGAATCCATCTAGTCCTGGGCTTTTTTTGGTTGGTAGACTATTAATTAATGCCTCAATGTCAGAGCTTGCTATTGGTCTATTCAGGTATTAAATTTCTTCCTGGTTTAGTCTTGGTAGGGTGTATGCATCCAGGAACTTACCATTTCTTCTAGATTTTCTAGTTTATTTGCATAGAGGTGTTTATAGTATTCTCTGATGGTAGTTTGTGTTTCTGTGGGGTCAGTGGTGATACCCCCTTTATCATTTTTTTATTGTGTCTATTTGATTCTTCTCTCTTTCCTTCTTTATTAGTCTAGCTAGTAGTCTATTTTGTTAATTTTTTCCAAAAACCGGTTCCTAGATTCATTGATTTTTTTGGAGGGTAGTTCATGTCTCTATGTCCTTCAATTTTTCTCTGATCTTAGTTATTTCTTGTCTTCTGCTAGCTTTTGGATTAGTTAGCTCTCGCCTCTTTAGCTCTTTTAATTGTGATGTTAGGGTGTCAATTTGAGGTCTTTCTAGCTTTTTGATTTGGGCATTTAGTGCTATAAATTTCCCTCTTAACACTGCTTTAGCTGTGTCCCAGGTATTCTGGTACGTTGTCTCTTTGTTCTCATTGGTTTCAAATAGCTTCTTGATTCTGCCTTAATTTCATTATTTACTTAGGAGTCATTCAGGAGCAGGTTGTTCAATTTCCATGAAATCGTGTGCTTTTGAGTGAGTTTCTTAATCCTGAGATCGAATTTCATTGCATTGTGGTCAGAGTGTTATGATTTCAGTTCTTTTGCACTTGCTGAGGAGTTTATGTGGTACCCATCTTCTGAAGCGTACTTCTGTCAATTCGTCCATCTGATCCTCCATCTAGTTCTATGCTCTTGATGGAGAGACATTGTGATTATTTGGAGGAGAAGAGGCACTGAGGTCTTTTGGGTTTTCAGCATTTTTTTGTTGATTCTTTCTTATCTCCGTGAGTTTGTCTAGTTTCAGTCTTGAGGCTGCTGACCCTTGGATGGGGGTTTTGTGGGGGCCTTTTTGTTGTTGTTGTTATCGATGCTGTTGTTGTCGCTTTCTGTTTGTTTTTCTTTCAATAGTCAGGTCCCTCTTCTGTAGGGCGGCTGCAGTTTGCAGGGGGTTCGCTTCAGGCCCTATTCATCTGATTCGCTCCTGTGCCTGGAGATATCACTCAAGGAGGCTGGAGTGCAGCAATGATGGGTGTCTGTTCCTTCTTCTGGGACCTCTGACCTCAAGGGGTACCAACCTGATGCCAGTAGGATTGCTCCTGTATAGGGTGTCTGACAATCCCTATTGGAGGTTCTCACCTAGTTGGATGGCATGGGGAGCAGGACCCATTTAATGAAGCACTTTGTCCCTTAGTGGAGAGGGTGTGTTTTGCTGGGGGGAAACCCACTAGTCTGGGCTGCCTGGATTCCTCAGAACTACCTCGAGAAGAGGATAAAGCTGCTGGTCCACAGAGACTGTGGCCACCCCTTCCCCCAGGGGCTCAGGCCCAGGGAGATCAGGGTTCTGTCCCTGAGCCTTTGGCTGGAATTGTTGGAGATCCTGTTGGGAATTCCCCACCACTGAGGAGAAGGATGGATCAGGGTTAGACTTGAAGAGGCACTCTAGCTGCCGACTGCCACAGCTGGTGTGTTGAGCTGTGGGGATAAGTCTTGGGACCAAGCCATTCAACCTCCCTGGCTCCAGCAAAGGAAAAGTGCAGCCTGGAGCTATAGAAATGGGCACCACCCTTCCCCAACCCAGGGAATTTAGGCTGTTAGGCAGTTGTGAGTCCCAGTGCAGGCTGCTGCCCCTCCCCCAAGGAGCTCAAATGGCTTAGACAGCAGGCAGCTGCAGCTAGTGCTGGTCGCCCCTCCCCTCGGGAGTTCAGTAGGCTTAAGTGGATTCCAGCTGAGAGGCTGTAGGAATCTGTGCATACCAGGGTTGGGACGCTTGGCCCCGGTGGCATGGGTTCGAGAGTGGGATCTTCAGATCTGTGGGTTGCACAGTTCTGTGGAAAAAGCACAGTTTCCCCAGCTGGGTAGCCTGGTCACTCACCACTTCCCTTGGCTGTGGGGAGGGGGTTCCCTTCCCGTGTGGATCTCAGGTGGGCCACCGCACTACTGTTCTTCCTTCTCTCCGTGGATTATGCCAGCCTTCTAGTCAATTTTGATGAGAGAGCTTGGATACCCTGGCTACCAGTGAAGGATTCACATGCTTATTAAGGTTTTTTTTGGGGAGCCTCTGAGCATCACTGCTTCTAGTTGGCCATCTTGGCCCCTCTCCCATAGTACTAAGTCTTGAAACAGGAAAATGGGGGTCCACCAGCTTTTTTCTTTTTTCAAGATTGTTTAGGCTATTCTGGGTCTGTTGCATTTTCATATGAATTTCAGAATCAGCTTATCAGTTTCTACAAATAAATTTTGCACTGGAATTATGACAGGGATTGCTCTGAATCTATGTACACTTTGAGGTGTATTTTTATTTCAACAGTATTAAGTCTTCCAGTCCATGAACATGGGATGTCTTGCCATTTGTTTCATGTCTTGCCATTTGTTTCATGTCTTGCCATTTCTTTCAGACTTCTTTAAACAATGTTTTGTAGATTTCTTTAAATAATGTGTAGATTTCTTTAAATAATGTTTTGTAGATTTCTTTAGATAGTGTTTTGTAGTTTTCAGAGTATAGGTTTTACACTTCTGTTAAATTTATTTCTAAGAATTTTATTTATTTATTTATTTATTGTGACAGTCTTGCTCTGTCACCCAGGCCCTAGTGCGGTGGTACAATCTTCACTCACTGCAACCTCCACCTCCCGAGCTCACATGATCCTCCCACCTCAGCCTCCTGAGCAGTTGGGACTACAGGCTCACACTGCTGTCTCACTAATTTTTGTATATATATGTTTTTTTTTGAGATAGAGTTTTGCTCTTGTCACCCAGGGTGGAGTGCAATGGTGTGGTCTTGTGGCTCACTGCAACCTCTGCCTCCTGGGTTCAAGTGATTCTACTGCCTCAGCCTCCCGAGTAGCTGGGATTACAGGCACACACCACGATGCCTGGCTAATTTTCGTATTTTTTGTAGAGATGGGGTTTCACCATGTTAGCTAAGCTGGTCTCAAACTCTTGACCTCAGGTGATCCACTGGTCTTGGCCTCCCAAAGTGCTGAGAGTACAGGCATGAGCCTCCGCACCCAGCCATGTATTTTTTTTACAGACAGAATTTTGCCATGTTGCCCAACCTGATCTCGAACTCCTATGCTCAAGCAATCCACCCACCTAAGCCTCCCAAAAGTGCTGGGATTACAGACAGGCATGAGCCACTGCAGCTGGTCAAGTACTTTATTCCTTCTGATGCTATTGTAAATTGAATTGCTTTTTAAATTTCATTTTGGATTGTTCACTGCTAGTGCACAGAAATGCAATTGATTTTTGTATATTGATTTTGTGTCCTATTGAACTTGTTTATTAGTTCTAGTAGTTTTTTAGTAGGTTCCTTAGGATTTTCTATATGTGAGATCATGTCTTCTGCCAATAGAGATAGCCCGAGTTCTTCCTTTCCAATCCAGGTGACTTTCCCTTCATTTTCTTGCTGGGAGTCGGTTTAGAGGCTCGTTAGAGATTGTCCACAGAGGGCTTCCTCCGCACAGTTGGCTTGGTACTGCTTAGGTAGAGCTGTTGGGCCCATGGGAAGGTGCTGGCAGACAGGGCCCTGTTTGCTCTGGACATTTATCTTTTATAATGACATTTCTGTCTTGTTGCTTCACACAGCTAAGGTAGTTTTAAAAACATTTCCCTAAAGAATAAGAAAACTTCCATGATCATGCCTGTAATCCCAGGACTTTGGGAGGCTGAGGTAGGAGGATCACTTGAGGCCAAGAGTTCGAGACCAGCCTGGCAACATTGAGAGATCCCTGTCTCTACAAAAAATAAAAAATTAGCTGGGCGTGGAGGTGTGCACCTGCAGTCCTAGCTACTTGGGAGGCCAAGGTGGGAGGATCGCCAGGGCCCAGGAGTTGGAGGCTGCAGTGAGCTATGTTCATGCCACTGCACTCCAGCCTGGGCAACAGAGCAAGACCATGTCTCTAAAAACAAACAAAACAAACAAAAACAACAAAAAAGAGATGGTTGTGTGAAAACATGTTTATCTCAGCAATATGTAAGTTACTGCTCTGATTCAGTTCTGTATTAGACAGCACTTCCCTCTGCCCCAATTTTCTGCTCCTGTAGCACACAAGGATGTTTCTGTTAAAGGTATGTCATACCTATGTATTTTTTCCTTTTTCGATTTCTCCATGGTATTGCAGCAGAAGCACACACAGGAATATGGAAAAATCTTCAAGTCTCACTTTGGTCCTCAGTTTGTAGTATCTATTGCAGACCGCGATATGGTGGCTCAGGTGCTCCGGGCGGAGGGCGCTGCGCCCCAGAGAGCCAACATGGAATCCTGGCGGGAGTACCGAGACTTGCGGGGCAGAGCCACCGGGCTCATCTCGGCGTGAGTATGTGCGCCCGGGCTGAGCCAGGGGCTGGAGGGAGAGCTCAGGGGGAGGCCCCCTCTTCCAAAGCTGGTTCCTAAAATCCAGCTCTTAGAAAAGCACAGAACCCCCCCTACCATGGGTTGATATCTGACAGCCTGCTTGTGTGATCTCGCAGACACAGCAGCCCTGCTGGGTTTTCTCGCTCCTCCTCCGTGCCAAGTTGTCCCGTCAGGAGCCAGGAGGGGAAAAGCTGGCTCGGTGGTGGGCAGAGCTCTTCGGAGGCAGTGCTTTGTGGTGTCCGTTCGGTGATAACCCAGGCAGACAAAGCTCACAGCGCCCTTGTCTGTGCACAGGGGAAGGAGGTGGTCAGCCACTATTTCAGGAAAATCCCTTTGAGGGGGAGCTCAGAACCTCCAAACTTGGTCGCCACGTGGTGATTTTCCTGTCGCTCAGCAGACTGTGATTATTCGTTTTGAACCAGCGTCACTAACACCTCTGTGCCTTCCCAGAGATCATGGCCCGCGGCCAGGCAGGGAGGCCCAGGTGCAGATGCCCCGGTCCAAATCCCCGTGGAGTGGGGCTCCCGTTTGCAGCTCTTTTCATATCTATGTCCTTATACACAAATTGGGGAGAAATACAGCCCCCAATTTCTCAAGTAAGATAAGTAAGAATCGTGACCGGATGTCACCAGGGTCCCTCAATTTCCATCCTGAGGGGATAATTAAACAGCTCCTCCTGGATGTTCAGGCCTAGAGGGAGGGGCCCGAAGGCTGAGGCAGAATCTCTCTGCTGTCTGCCCCGTTAGCTGCGGGCTCAGGAGCCTGTGTGGGTGCCCGGACCCCTCTTCGGCTGAGATGGAGTGAGGCGGTGCTGGTGACCTCAGCACGGTGGACAGCAAAGGAAGGGCAGTGCCCAGGCCCAGGAGCCTGGCTGGCTTAGCTTGGGTCCCCCAAAGCCCATCTGGAGGCCAGGCTTTGAGTGCAAGCGGTCTCCTTGGGAATGGGAAGCAGGGCACGGGTGGGAGGGAAGCCATGCAGAGGTGTGGAGGTGTGGGTGACGCTTGTGGGTACTTGAGGCTCAGTTCTGTCACCACCCTCTGAGAAACTGCAGAACCCTCCTGAGACCTCCAGGGATTCCTTCAGCGTCCTGCCTTCACTGGGAGGGCTGTGCTGGGCCCACTACCTGAGTGCCCTCCGAGTGCAGCCAGGAGCCCCAAGGCCCCACACCCTGGTAACAAGCTGCAGTCTCTCTTTTCCTTCCTTCCTTCCTTCCTTCCTTCCTTCCTTCCTTCCTTCCTTCCTTCCTTCCTTCCTTCCTTTCTTTCTTTCTTTCTTTCTTTCTTTCTTTCTTTCTTTCTTTCTTTCTTTCTTTCTTTCTTTCTCTTTCCTTCCTTCCTCCCTCCCTCCCTCCCTCCTTCCCTCCTTCCTTCCTTTCTCTCTCTCTCTTTCTCCTTCCTTTCTTCTCTCCTTCTCCTTCCGCTTCTCCTTCTCCTCCTTCTTCTCTTCCTTCCTCTTTCTTTCTTTCTTTCTTTCTTTCTTTCTTTCTTTCTTTCTTTTCTTTCTTTCTTTCTTTCTTCTCTCTCTTTCCTTCCTTCTGTCCTTCTCCTCTTCCTTTCCTTTTTCCTTCCCTCCCTCCTTCCTTCCTTCCTTCCTTCCTTCCTTCCTTCCTTCCTTCCTTCCTTCCTTTCCTTCCTTCCTTCCTTCCTCCCTCCCTCCCTCCCTCCCTTCTTTCTCTCTCTCTCTTTCTTTCTTTCTTTCTTTCTTTCTTTCTTTCTTTCTTTCTTTCTTCTCTCTTTCTCTCTCTCTCTCTTTTCTTTCTTTCATTTTTGAGACGGAGTCTCACTCTGTCGCCTAGGCTGGAGTGCAACGGCGTGATCTCGGCTCGCCGTGACCTCTGCCTCCCGGGTTCAAGTGATTCTTCTGCCTCAGCCTCCCAAGTAGCTGGGATTACAGGTGTCCGCCACCACATCCAGCTAAATTTTTGTATTTTTAGTAGAGATGGGGTTTCATCATGTTGGCCAGGCTGGGCTTGAATCCCTGACCTCAGGTGATCCGCCCACCTCGGCCTCCCAAAGTGCTGGGATTACAGGCATGAGCCACCATGCCTGGCCCTCTTTTTCTTTTTTAATATCAATACTTACTTCATTTATATATACATATGTATGCATACATATATATATACAATTTTTCTCTTTTGCTAATTAGCAGTCTCATTTGCTTATTACAATACTATTTCAAGATTTTTTAAAGGAAGTGGTATTACTTTTACTAAAGATGATTACTTACCACTGGTAGTTTTTTCCTTAAAGTTTGCTTCAAAGGCAAGAGTGTAAGAAGCTCTAACAGGCTCCAGGGCTGCAGTTATTAACTCCTCTCTCCCCAGCAAAAAGTTTTTCCTGTCTTAATTCCAGTTTGGCAGCTCTTGTTGATTCTTTATGACTGAAAATTTTTCTAGAGGTTCCTTGAATTCTTTCCCAGAATGTCAGTGTAAGTAAGATGATTTGAAACTCACTTGATTCTTCTAGGGAAGGTGAACAGTGGCTCAAGATGAGAAGCGTATTGAGACAAAGAATTCTGAAACCGAAAGATGTGGCCATTTATTCTGGAGAAGTCAACCAAGTTATTGCTGACTTAATTAAAAGAATCTACCTCCTCAGGAGCCAGGCAGAAGATGGAGAAACCGTGACCAATGTCAATGACCTTTTCTTCAAATATTCAATGGAAGGTGAGGTGGAATCAGCAGGTGGGAAGGAAGGAAGAGTGGATGCTTGCCCCAAACCCGCAGATGTCATCTTGGTACCTAGGTCCCAGGCAGTGTGCTAAGTCTGGGACATACATGCGTATCACCTGCACGGTGCTACGTGAACCTGGTGTGAACCACTGTTGACCAATGAGGAAACTGAGATTTTTTTTTTTTTTTTTTCCTGAGACAAAGTCTTGCTCTGTTGCCTGGGCTGGAGTGCTATGGCATGGTCTTGGTTCACTGCAACCTCTGCCTCCTGGGTTCAAGCGATTCTCTTGCCTTAGCCTCCTGAGTAGCTGGGATTACAGGCACCTGCCACCACGCCTGGCTAATGTTTTGTATTTTTTTTTTTTTTTGAGACGGAGTCTCGCTCTGTGGCCCAGGCTGGAGTGCAGTGGCCGGATCTCAGCTCACTGCAAGCTCCGCCCCCCAGGTTCACGCCATTCTCCTGCCTCAGCCTCCCGAGTAGCTGGGACTATAGGCGCCCGCCACCTCGCCCGGCTAGTTTTTTTGTATTTTTTAGTAGAGACGGGGTTTCACCGTGTTAGCCAGGATGGTCTCGATCTCCTGACCTCGTGATCCGCCCGTCTCGGCCTCCCAAAGTGCTGGGATTACAGGCGTGAGCCACCGCGCCCGGCATGTTTTGTATTTTTAGTAGAGACAGTGTTTCACCTTGTTGGCCAGGCTGTTCTCGAACTCCTGACCTTGTGATTCACTCGCGTTGGCCTCCCAAAGTGCTGGGATTACAGGCGTGAGCCACCGTGCCCAGCTGAAACTGAGACTTAAAAAAGAACTTGCCCAATGCCACACCCCCATCCCTCTTTTTAGAGGCAGAAAGTTAGTTTCAAATTCAGGTCTTTTAAACTCAAGAAGCCATGTTCCTAATTACTACACATTTTGTTTGAACCTATTAAAAAGAAGTAAAGTTGAGAGGGCATCTACTTCAAACTCATTCTAGCTTTTAGTCATATTGAATGGGTGGTACATTCCTGTTCAAATAGCAATACCAAAAGGGGGTCAGTGAAAGTCTCCCTCTTTCCTAAAGGCAGCAAGGTCACTAGTCTCTCATGTATGTGTCAACAGATGGTTTATGCACATACAGAAAAATGCGTGTGAATATTCTATTTTTAAACAATAAATGGTTGTACACCAAACATACTGTTCTGCACCATGCTTTCTCTTTACTTAAGAATGCATCTTGGGGCCGGGCATGGTGGCTCACACCTGTAATCCCAGCACTTTGGGAGGCTGAGGCGGGTGGATCACCTGAGATCAGGAGTTCGAGACCAGCCTGGCCAACATGGTGAAACCCTGTCTCTACTAAAAATACAAAAATTAACTGGGCCATTGTGGTGGGCACCTGTAATCCCAGGGACTTGGGAGGCTGAGGCAGGAGAATTGCTTGAACCTGAGAGGCAGAGGTTGCAGTGAGCCGAGACCGTCCAATTGTACTCCAGTGTGGGTGACAGGAGTGAAACTCCATCTCAAAAAAAAAAAAAAAAAAAGCATCTTGGTCTAACATGGTGATTTCTGTGTAAAAAAAAAAAAAGAATGCATCTTGGAGGGCTTTCTATCAGCTTTCTCATCTTTTTTTAAAAAAAGCTTACCTCACTTCAAGCTTCACTCAGGTTAGCTTTGCAGAGTTCTGATATTAATTTTCTCTAAAATTAATAATAAAATAGTCCCAGAAGTGATTGGTAAACACGGTTCACAGCTCTGCCCAACACGGATTCATCCAGGCCACTTCTACTGTGCCTTTAGCTCTCCGGGCCTGGGCTCCCTGTTTTGGCCAGGAGGAGTCACTTCTCAATTCCTCGAGTTGGGCAGGTGGCTGGAAGGCGATCCCCAGTGGCCATGTGGGGCAGGAAGAGGCCCTGTGGGGTTTGCCACCTCCTTCCTGAGGGGAGGGTGTTAGGGGAGAGCAGTGACATGCTCAGTGATTGTCCCTTCCCTAGGGCTCATCATTTCAGACCATGCCCCTGGTCTGTCCCAGGATCCTCCTCTGCAGCCTTAGCCAAGCTGCTGAAACTCTGGGAGTCTTTGAGTTTCCTCCGGAGCCCGACAGAGGGCTTCACCTGTGCCTCCCAGGGCTGTGGGGCTCCTTAGACGAAGCAGCAACAGCGCCACCTGTCAGCCCTAAATGCCAGCACCCTGCAGCTCAGGACGCAGAGGAATCCTCAGAGTGACGACGTCTCATGTGGGACATTTGGACCACGTTTGAAAGTTGTTGCATTTATGGCCCAACATTGCCCGTTGGTATGGTAAATAATCTAGAAGAGGGTTTTCACATTCTCTTTCCTGTCTAGGAGTGGCTACCATCCTTTATGAGAGTCGTTTGGGCTGCCTGGAAAACAGCATACCACAGCTGACTGTGGAATACATCGAGGCCCTGGAGCTCATGTTTAGCATGTTCAAGACCTCCATGTATGCAGGCGCCATCCCCAGATGGCTTCGCCCCTTCATCCCAAAGCCCTGGCGGGAATTCTGCAGGTCCTGGGATGGACTCTTCAAATTCAGTAAGAGAAGAATTGAGAGCACCTTTTGCAGAAGCAGGTTGACCTGCCGTGTCGTGTGTCTAACTCTCATCCAGACAACGGGTGACCATAGCAGAGGATGCCTAGATGTAGTCATGTGTTGGTTTTTGGACCCATAACTTTTGGATTTGTTTTTGTTTTGTTTTGTTTTGTTTTGAGATGGAGTCTTGCTCTGTCACCCATGCTGGAGTGCAGTGGTGTGATCTCGGCTCACTGCAACCTCCGCCTCCTAGGTTCAAGTGATTATCATACCTCGGCCTCCCGAGTAGCTGGGATTACAGGCGCCCACCACCGTGCCTGGCTAATTATTTTGTGTTTTTAGTAGAACCGGAGTTTTACCATGTTGGCCAGGCTGGTCTTGAATTCCTGACCTCAGGTGATCACCCACCTTGACCTCCCAAAGTGCTGGGATTACAAGTGAGCCACTGTGCCTGGCCACGGATTTGTTTTTCAAAGAAGTAAAAAGCATGTGGGTTGTGACTACAGGCCACTTGATCAGGTTTTTCATTTTAAAATAATTTTTATTTTAACAGGCATGCTAGCAGGGACATGTACAAGTAAATGTCCATGCAAGATGATGTCTTTACTCCAAGTAAATTGGTCAGTGCTTAAACTGTAGAGTTTCAGGCCCATGCACATTTATTTGAACGTTACAATTTTTGTTCCAATCCAAGGTGAGATTACAAAGAGATTTGTTTTCTTATGTGACTAAAATTTTTACTATAAAAGCATTTCCAGAAAGCAAGAAATTATTTTCAAAATGCTTAGAACAATGTTCTAGAGCAATGCTAACACTGAAGAAAGTGTTTCATGGTGTCTTTTCAAGATCAATATTTAGGCTGGGCACAGTGGCTCATGCCTGTAATCCCAGCAGTTTGGGAGGCTGAGGCAGGAGGATCACCTGAGGTTAGTAATTCAAGACCAGCCTGGACAACATGGTGAAACCGCATCTCTACTAAAAATACAAAAATTAACTGGGCGTGGTGGTGTGTGCCTGTAATCCCAGCTACTCAGGAGGCTGAGGCAGGAGAATTGCTTGAACCTGGGAGGCAGAGGTTGCAGAGAGCCAAGATCATGCCACTGCACTCCAGCCTGGGCCACAGAGCAAGACTCTGTCTTAAGGAAAAAACAACAACAACATTTATTTGAATATATAAGCCCTGAAGTCTGTGCTGCACGGTAACATCCCAGATAATAATGCATGGCCTTTTCCCCTCCATTCATTTTCTCTTCTGAAAATGTGGTAGATAAAAATAAAAGAGTTTGCGTTTTTGTTACTTATATTATATAAATAATATATTTGGCTATTGGATTAGTAAAGCAAACATTTGCAAATATCTTACAGCTTATTTTTAAGAATTTCTTTTTTTTTTTTTTTTTTTTTTTGAGACGGAGTCTCGCTCTGTCGCCCAGGCTGGAGTGCAGTGGCCGGATCTCAGCTCACTGCAAGCTCCGCCTCTCGGGTTCGGGCCATTCTCCTGTCTCAGCCTCCTGAGTAGCTGGGACTACAGGCGCCCGCCACCTCGCCCGGCTAGTTTTTTGTATTTTTTAGTAGAGACGGGGTTTCACCGTGTTAGCCAGGATGGTCTCGATCTCCTGACCTAGTGATCCGCCCGTCTCGGCCTCCCAAAGTGCTGGGATTACAGGCTTGAGCCACCGCGCCCGGCCACAGCTTATTTTTAAAAAGAAAGATATGTTTAGCTTGTCTTTTAACTTTTCATTCATTTACATAAGCAAGTGTATGAGTGAAACTCCCAGGTTGACATTAGATAAGTTGGGTTTCCTTACCCTCTCTCATCTGCCCCTGGTTTAGTTAAGCTACTGGGAGGACAGAGGGCATTGAGACTGAAAAGATGATTGTCAACCCAAACTCCTTTCAAAAGAAATACTGTTTTCAAACAGGCCAAATTCATGTTGACAACAAGTTGAGGGACATACAGTACCACACGGACCGAGGCCGGAGGGCGAGCGGGGGACTCCTCACATACCTCTTCCTTAGCCAGGCGCTGACGCTACAGGAGATCTATGCCAACGTGACTGAGATGCTGCTGGCCGGCGTCGACACGGTGAGTCTGGGGTCCTGGTTCTCAGCAAGCAACACACGATAACCCCTTCCTCACCATCTCGCACACGTTGTCTACTTTTTTTGCGGGGGAGGATGGAGTTTTACTGTATCGCCCAGGCTGGAGTGCAATGGCACGGTCTCGGCTCACTGCAAACTCGGTCTCTCAGGTTCAAGTGATTCTCCTGCCTCAGCCTCCAGAGTAACTCGGATTACAGGTGCCTGCCACCATCCCCAGTTAATTTT
Organism: Macaca fascicularis; assembly: GCF_037993035.2. Taxonomy (NCBI): domain Eukaryota; kingdom Metazoa; phylum Chordata; class Mammalia; order Primates; family Cercopithecidae; genus Macaca; species Macaca fascicularis. The sequence continues at coordinate 4,344,950 of NC_088386.1, forward strand.
TTGTATTTTTAGTAGCAATGGGGGTTTCACCATGTTGGCCAGGCTGTCTCGAACGCCTGGCCTCAGGTGACCCACCTGCCTCGGCCTCCCAAAGTGCTGGGATTACAGGCATGAGCCACTGTGACTGGCTGTTGTCTACTTTTAAGGCAGATTTGTTTAGCACACTGTTCATGTTTGTACTAGGCCTGCTGCACTGCTGAGGGGCTCCAGGAGGAGAAAACTGCATGAGTAGTCACGCATCACTTAATGATGCAGATTTGTTCTGAGAAATGCGTTGTTGGGTGGTCCTGTCATTACGTGAACATCTTAGAGTGTATTTACACAAACCTAGATGGTAGCCTACCAGACACCTAGGCTGCATGGTCGAGCCTATTTCTCCTAGGCTACACAACTGTACAGCATGTTACTGCACTGAATACTCTGGGCAGCTGGAACACAGTGGTAAGTATGTGTGTATCCAAACATACTCAAACACTGGCAAGCTACAGTACAAATGTGGGATTATAATCTTATGGGACCACCGTTGTATATTGGGTCCATCATTGACCAAAACATCCCTATACGATGCATGATTGTATATTAAATGTAAGGTGCATAATGATTTCTGTGAAAAGCGTAACCAAAATGCCACATCACACACACAAAATTATAATAAATGTTTACAGTTTACAAGTCATTCCTAACATTTTGTCATTGTTTCATAATTTCACAAATGAAGAGGGTACGGACATAAAAACCTTATTAGTTATCATTTGAAATATTCCAGGCTGTGGAATTTATTTCATAAAGCCAAGAATTCATTTCATTCACCCCTCAATTTGTTATATAAAGCCAACATAACTTCAAAACCAAAACCTGCTAAAGAGAGTGTGAAGAAAGTAAACTTAAGCAGTTTGGTTGATGAGAGAGAGAGAGAGAGAGAGAGAGAGAGAGTGTGTGTGTGTGTGTGTGTGTGTGTGTATCAACAAATTCCCTGTGAATGCAGCCCAGTAGTGTGGCAGATCAATGATACACTGGAACCAGGGAGGGTCCATATCAGAATGAGAACAGAGCACTGCCCATTAACCTGGGGGCATCCCACAGGCTATCCCATGGGAAAGGAAGAGGCAGACCAGCGGGTATACCGTGTCCTGTGAGTAAGACGCAGCGGCACCGCCCCCTCCCAGCTGTGTGCATGTGCACATCTGTCCGTGACTGCGTGAACGGCACCGCCCCCTCCCAGCTGTGTGCATGTGCACATCTGTCCGTGGCTGTGTGAACACAGAGCAGGGCGTGGAGGGAACACACTAGGTAGTTAACATGGGTTTCTTGGCTGGATGGGAGCGGCATGGTCCAGGGGGGATAAGGAGCCAAGTTCCTTTCAAAAACACATGTATATGATACAATTAATAGGATATGTGTGAAAATGATCCCCATGTAGGTACAGGTGCAGAGCAGTTGTAAAATTTGGTAAAAGGAAGTGGCAAAACGGGGAGGAGCTAGGCTGATGCTTTCAGTAGGTGGAAGATAATGAAATTTCTGGCCGGAAACTGGGGAAGCTGCGGGCTGGGGTGCTTCTGGTGGCCGGGTGGAAAGTGAGAATTTAGATTGTGTGACGCTTCGCTGTTTCCAAAGCATTCCATGCACACCCTGCCTGTCTCACAGCTTCCTCTAAGGTAGGAGTCGTTGACTTCATTAACAGGTGGCAAAACTAAACAACCAAGCTCATCATCTGAAAGCTTTTCCTTTGCGCAGGTGCTTCCCGGCCTTGAATAAGGCACTCCCTGCACAGACCTCCATCTTAAAGGGACGAAGAAGCCTTAAAGCTTTCTTCTTCTTCTTATGATGTCACTTAAGCATGTAAAAGCAAAAAACGAAACAAAACAAAAACACACACACAGCATAAACTCCTTATTCTTTTGGATCTTGTGCAACAATAAAACAAAAAGTATATGAATTCAATGCAAACTAAATGATACAATCAATGAAGATTCTAATTAACTATGTGAATGTGATGGTGTGGATTTGCTCAAATTGAGACACCGCTTGAAAGGTGAAGAAATGAATGAATGGCCTGGTCGCTGAGCTTGTGCCTCCTGCCCCCTGGTGGTAACTAAGAACATCACAATGAGGTGGCATTCAGAAGGAAGCTGTTCCGTTTAGCATCCTGCAATAGAAGCCAGGGGACAAATTCTTACAACTTCATACTGATTTTTAAAAATTAGTATGATTTTATTGCAGCATAATTTATGCACAGTCAACTCCATTTAAACTGCCTAATGCAATACAGATTGTTGACAGATGGAATCATTTATGAAACCACTGCCACATTTTTCTAAACATTGATGAAAATGGAGTCATATGGTATGCTGTCTTTTGCATCTGGCTTCCTGAACTCAGAAGAATGACTCAGATTCATCCATGTAGTGGCATATAACAGTAACTCATTCTTTTTTATTACCGAGTAGTATTCCATTGTATGGATATACCACATTTTTTCCGTAAAAATGTGATTTTAATAGAAATTTTCTATTCTCTTGATAGGAAGCATCTAACTAATCTTTTATAATTTATAAGAGCTTGCACATTCTATTATATATACAAGTGGCCTGCCCTCCAAAACACGTGATATCTTCTACAAGAAAATGATATCAATATTGCCTGCTTAAATTAGGTTTTTTGTTTTTCTTTTTTTGGTGAAAGAGAAAGGCCTTTATACTGTGGCATTTCCTTGTTTACAAGAGAGTGAAATGTAGCCCCATAGATGATACTATTGATTTTAGTGAAAATCTTGGGACCTACGAGAATAAAACAATGATTTTCAATAAGTAGAAAGGTTTGAGGAGAGGTATAAAAAATGACATGGCTGGCCAGGCGCCATGGCTCACGCCTGTAGTCCCAGCACTTTGAGAGGCTGAGGTGGGCAGATCACAAGGTCAGGAGTCTGAGACCAGCCTGACCAACATGGTGAAACCGCATCTCTACTAAAAAATACAAAATTAGCTGGGTGGGCGTGGTGGCGGGCGCCTGTAGTCCCAGCTACTCAGGAGGCTGAGGCAAGAGAATGGTGGGAACCCAGGAGGCGGAGCTTGCAGTGAGCCCAGATCGCACCACTGCACTCCAACCTGAGCAACAGAGCGAGACTCTGAAAAAAAAAAAAAAAAAGACACACTGCTTTGTATAGACAAGCTATTGACTTGCTCTGTGTGGACCTTCCTTGATGAAGGCAGGACACGATGGCTAACTAGTGATCCCCTGTGCACTCCAATATCTAGATTAGGGCAGCCAGAGTGGGCTGGGCCCAGCTTCCTGGGCCTGGGGATGCTGGGGGGCAGCCTGAGGCCCTTTCTGGCACACAGCGAGTAAGCCCTGCAAAGAAGGTCACACGAAGTCCCAGCAGATCCTCCAGGCTCCACAGTGTCGCTGACATACTGCTCTTCAGTGATTAAAAAAGCTCCAGGATCATGTTTCCTGTGGTTTTTCATGACAGGAGCATACGAATCATAGAGTCCATGTCACTTGCCAAATATGTTCGGTTATTATTATTATTATTTTTGCCATGAATTAAGGAAACAGTCTTTCATTTCAGTAAGACATTAAGTGCTATATGGAATTGGATGAGTTTGACTTTGCAGCTGTGTGTATTCCCAGGGGACTTCATACCTGCCACCGCGTCTGTTTCGGTCCTGGTGTTACTCACTGCCTGCCTGTGTCTGCCGCTTTCTCTCCTTAGACGTCCTTCACCTTGTCCTGGACGGTGTACCTCCTGGCAAGGCACCCAGAGGTGCAGCAGACGGTGTACCGGGAGATCGTCAAGAATTTAGGGGAAAGGCATGTTCCAACTGCAGCTGATGTCCCCAAGGTCCCGCTGGTCAGAGCTCTCCTTAAGGAAACCCTGAGGTAAAAGGCTCGCCAGAATCTATCAACAAACTGTGTCCCTTATGTCCCTGGTTCTCTATCATAGCAAGTTCTCCAGCTGCCTTCCATGACTGACTTGTTTAGGATGAGGATGTTCGTGACTGTTATTTTTCCTCTGCTCTTGTCAGAATAGCAGAAAGACCATTCTGTTTTATGGGTCGACATAATCCTTGTTCTCTGTAAATATCTTTGGGCTGGGCACAGTGGCTCACACCTGTAATCCCAGCACTTTGGGAGGCCAAGGCAGATCACCTGAGGTCAGGAGTTCAAGAGCAGTCTGGCCAACATGGTGAAACTGCGTCTCTACTAAAAATACAAAAATTAGCCAGGTGTGGGGGTGGGTGCCTGTAGTCTCAGCTACTTGGGAGGCTGGGGCAAGAGAATCACTTGAAGCCAGGTGATAGAGCCGAGATTGCACCACTGCACTCTAGCCTGGGCAACAGAGCGAGACTGTTTAAAAAAAAAAAAGATTTTTGGAGCAGTCATTGAATATTGTCACTGCTTTAGCCAATTGGCTTATCGGGGGTTTCCCAACATATGCCTGGGTCAACGGCCTTTGACTTTGTTCCTCTGAAGATAACACTAAACAAGATCGATATGTCAGGAAAACAGTTTGGGCGTTCTGCTGATTTCCAGACCTGGGTACAAACCTCATGGTTCTTATGCGAATGTCCTCATCTGGGTTGAGAAGCCACCCACTGAGGCTCATTTGCTCCCAGACAGGGCTTTCCTGACAAAGGGGAAAGCCGGAGGGATGTGGGCTGTCCTGGGTTGAGGGGATGGTTTGGGTAGGAGGTGGGATTAGGGACAGATGACATCCCTTCCCCAAAACGCAGCATCCTCTGTGAGGAAGTGCTGTGACAAAGAGCAAAGCTTGTTTTCTGCAGTATGTACTAAAAAATTCTTTCAAAGCTGACTTGATAATGACCCTCAACCTATAGAGCATGCTGTTCAATCTCAAAATTTAAAAAAACAAAACAAAACAGGAGCTGGCTGTGGGGTTTTTGGTATTTATTAATTAAAGTTTTATTCAGTGTTTTCTGAGATAACCTGATGGCTGAAATGCCGTTTCTCCAAATGCATTTCATGGGGCCTTAGGTCCTATGAACTATTCCTTGATAAAGTGGTCCCATGGTCACATAAAATATTAGAAACCTGGAATTTTCCCTTCTGGGAACACAATGGCATGTGAAAGACTTGGCTTTGTGTTTTGCAAACGTTTTGCTTTGGGAATCTTTTCCACATTCCTCAGAATACTTGCTGGCAAAGCAAGACAGCAAAGAAGCCGCGAAGGTCCTTGCAAAATGTTTCAGTTGAAAAAGTATCATGTGTTACTTTTTAAGAATTTTTAATGGAAATGGGAATATATCTGAGGTTCTGAATGTTCAATAAAATATTGTGAAAGTCACCACATCGTTCCTGTCCCCGCTGGCTCTTCTGCAGGCTGTTTCCAGTGCTGCCAGGGAACGGCCGGGTCACCCAGGAAGACCTGGTTATTGGCGGGTATCTGATTCCGAAAGGCGTGAGTTTGGGGACATAGGGGTTGGCCAGGCCTTGCGGGTTGGGGCTGAATTGGAATCTGCTTCTACCTTCAGAGAGTCTTTGTCCCTAAGCAGAGATCAATAGGTTTCCTTTTCTTTTGCATGTATTTTAAGATGAAGATGGGGTGTTGGGAGAAAGGAGGGGAATGATGTGATCTCAAAGTTCTGGAAACTTACTGCTTACCAGCAAGGCCGCCCATGCTCCTTGGCCTGCTCCCCGGGCCGTGTGGAAGTAGCCAGTCACTGCGGAGAGTCTGCAGGGCTTGATGTTCTTGTCAGTGGTTGCAGTGACATTTGGTGTGCACTGTGGAGAGGGAAGGGAGGGAGCTGCTGCCATCCTGGGTGTGAGTGGACCCAGGCGGCCCCCGGGAGGGAGCATCCCGGGAGACTGTCCTGCTAGGGCTCTGGGCCCTGCCCTGCTCTCGTGTGATTCTGCTCCTTATCCTTTCTGTGTCATCCCTGATTTCCTCAGACCCAGCTGGCCCTTTGCCACTATGCCACATCGTACCAGGATGAGAACTTCCCTCGGGCCAAGGAGTTCCGGCCTGAGCGCTGGCTGCGGAAAGGAGACTTAGACAGAGTTGACAATTTTGGATCCATCCCCTTTGGTCATGGGGTTCGCAGCTGCATAGGGCGGAGGATCGCAGAACTGGAGATTCACCTCGTCGTGATCCAGGTAGGGCGTGGAGGCCAAACGTTGGCCTTTGGGTTCGGCCTCTTTCTACTGGGCTCAACTGGATAAAGACTTCCAGGTTAAAAAGAAAACACGATTTTGGAAACTTAAGAGCAAGAGCTGTCAGTGTGGCTCACGCCTGTGGTCCCAGCTACTCAGGAGGCTGAGGCGGGAGGCTCACTTGAACCTAGGAGTTCAAGGCTGCAGTGAGCCTTGATCACACCACAGCACTCCAGCGTGGGCGACAGAGTGAGACCCTATCCAAAAACAAGAGCTCTGCATGAAATCCCTTGAAAATGACTCCCCATCTCCCGTGCCCACCCTGCCCCCCAACCATGGCAGCCACTTCAACCCCATGGCCTCCTGCCTTGCTTCACTCCTTCCTTGGAATCGTGTGGGTGGACGATAGGCCACAGCCTGAAGATTTGGATGGGGTGTGTGTCACTGGGGGTGTCGGGGGCCCAGAGCCCAGCTCTCCTGCCATCACACAGCAGGTTGGGAGAGAGGGGAGCGGGGGTCAAATGAGTGGTCTTCAAACGCTAGGGAGCATAAAGCCAGCAGGGAGGGCCTTACAAGGCAGACTCCTAGCCCCGCCTGCAGAGTCGCGGGTTTGGTGGGTTAGGGGTGGGGCATCCACTGCTGCCGCCGATGACGGTGGTGTGGTGCATGGCTACAATCTGAGAAACGCTGGAGGTCTACGCGAGGCCCTATGGGGTTTGGGGACCCCACCTCCACCTCTAGTGGCCGGGTCTGCAGTTAGGAGCTGGCGTCTCAGGCACCCTCAGCAGCAGGCCCCCCGGGAAAGGCACAGTGGCCCTCTTGCTGGTCTCCTTTGTTTAACCGAGCCAACCATTTACACGGAGCACTGGTTCTCGAGCTTCTTAGGTTGCGAAACATCAGAAGCCCTGGGTGTCGTTAGAGAACACCTCACACGTGAAGATACGTAATTCTGGGTTTTCACCGTATCTGGGTTCAGGCTGTAGCAGGAACTAAGTAACACCTGAAGGAAATTTTATAAAAGAAAAGTCAATGGCGGAGAAAATTCCACCCGTTAGCCTCTGCTGCAAGTTGGAGAAGACTGTTTTCAGCGACGGGAAACCCTGGCCCGAGGTTTGGGGGCTCCATCGTTGCCTGAGCATTGAGAGAACGTGGGGAGTGCCTGGTGACCTCATCTCCCCATTTTACTGATGAGGAAACCGAGGCTTAGAGAGCAACAGCCACTTGCCAAGTCCCACAGTGGCAGGTGCAGGGTGGGATCCAGGTGTCTCGACTTTTTCCCTACAAGTCATACAGGTGCCTCCTCCCGGCTCACTGGGAGCCCAGAGTTGGGCAGAAGGGACAGTAAGGGACCAGGGAAGCCTGGTTGACTGGAGGAGGGGGAGAGGGATTCTCGATGGTCAGGCTTAGGGTGGGCACCGGAGCTGGAGAAGGTAAGGGTCTACTGCCCAGAGAGGAGGCACAGAACGAGGTGTGGGGAGAACCCCCACTGGCTCAGAGCTGGTTCTGGAGGCACAGGTGGCCCACAAGGCTCAGCCTCTGGAGTAGCTGGGGTTACAGGTGCCTGCCACCATGCCCAGCTAATTTTTGTATTTTTAGTAGAGATGGGGATTCACCATGTTGGCCAGGCTGGTCTCAAACTCCTGACCTCCAGTGATCCACCATCTCAGCCTCCCAAGGTGCTGGGATTACAGGTGTTAGCCACCGTGCCTGGCCCATGATATTTTTTTTTTTTTTTGACAGAGTCTCACCCTGTCGCCCAGGCTGGAGTGCAGTAGCACAATCTTGGGTCACTGCAACTCTGCATCCTGGGTTCAAGCGATTCTCCTGCCTCAGCCTCTGGAGTAGCTGGGATTACAGGCACCTGCCACCATGCCCAGCTAATTTTTTATATCTTTAGTAGAGACGGAGTTTCACCATGTTGGCCAGGCTGGTCTCAAACTCCTGACCTCAAGTGATCCACCGCCTCAGCCTCCCAAAGTGCTGGGATTACAGGTGTAAGCCAGCATGCCTGGTCCATGATTTTTTAATTGTTAAGAAAAAAGCCAGGCACATGGCTCACGCCTGTAATCCCAGCAGTTTGGGAGGCTGAGGTGGGCAGATCATGAGGTCAGGAGTTCGAGACCAGCCTGACCAATATGGTGAAATCCCATCTCTACTAAAAATACAAACATTAGCCGGGCCCGGGGGAGGGTGCCTGTAATCACAGCTACTTGGGAGGCTGAGGCAGGAGAATTGCTTGAACCCAGAAGGCGGAGGTTGCAGTGAGCCGAGATCAGGCCACTGCATTCCAGCCTGGGTGACAGAGTAAGACTCTGTCTCGAAAATAAAAAAGAAAAAGAAAAAGGATTAAAAAAGAGAAGGCACAAATAGTGCGAGGAATGAGCAGGGAGGCACAACCGTATAGGCAGGAGATGATTTTTGTTTTAATCAAGAAAATACCTCTAACAGTTTTTTGCCAATGAATTTGAAGACTTAGATAAAGCATACTATTTGCTAGAAAAAATATAAGTCATCCAAATGGACTAAAATGAAAGAGAACAGACCTAAGATATCCAATCAGTGAGAACAGATCAAAGAAATGAGTCAGTGGTAAAAAGATTTACCCCTAAAATGTCCTGAACCTAGACAGGATTATTGACAAGTTTTATCAGAACTTCAGGGAACAGGTAATCATCGTCTTATATAAGTAGAGAATAGAAAAAGGAAGTCTCGTTTTGTGAGACTTGCATAACCTTGACATTCAAACCTGGAAAGGATGATATGGAAGATAAAAACTACAGGCCAGCCTGACTGATTAATCATTGAAGATGAAAAATATGCAAAATGAACAGTTGGCAGGCTGAATGTATAAAATACAAAGGCATCTTCACCCATCAGGTGTATTCAGGAATGCAAGGATGGTCTGCCTAGAGAAAATCTGTCAGTAGAATTCACCACAATAAGGAGAAAAATTACACGAGCGTCCCAAAAGATAATGGATAAAACTCAACCCCAATTAATGAAGAAAGTCTCTTAGCACAGGAGCAACAGTGGGGCCTTTCTTTTCTTTTCTTTTCTTTTCTTTTTTTAAAAATTTTTCTTTAAGTTCTGGGATACATGTGCAGAACGTGCAGGTTTGTTACATAGGTATGCATGTGCCATGGTGGTTTGCTGCACCCATCAACCTGTCCTCTAGGTTTTAAGCCCCCGATGCATTAGGTATTTGTGCTAATGCTCTCCCTCCTCTTCCCTCCACCCCCTGACAGGCCCCGGTGTGTGATGTTCCCCTCTCTGTGTCCATGTGTTCTCATTGTTCAATTCCCAACAGGGGGGCCTTTCTTAACCAAATAAATGGCGTCTGCCTCAACAGTACAGGGAACATGCCTGAAGGCTACTGGGAAGGAAGGGGACAGCTTTCATGGTGTGATATTCATATGTTCCCTTAAAATGAGGAGAAAGATACTTGATGGAACAGGAGCATGTTTGGAAGATCCACCCCAACTCCCTGGGAACTGGAAACTGGATGTGGTGGGGGCGGGTCAGGGGGAGCAGTGTTTTTTGTCTTTTGTCTCCTGCATAGTTTTAATTTTTTCAACAAACAAACCACTCAGAAAAGAAAAAATACTGTGTGGCACGTTGGCCTTGATGTTAGGAGACCCACATGTGAGTCTTCCCTCTACCACACGGGAATGAGCAGGCGTTTCTGAGAGGTCAGCGCGAGGGGTCAGAGGTTGGGTGTTTAGGCTGATTCACCCAGATGCCAGCACGTGATGGAGCTGCCTGAAGACATGCTGTTCAGCTCATTTCTTTAATAGTGACGAAGGCGTGAGTTACGCCTGTGTCCCCATTGCAAGCCTTGACCCTCGAGCCCTGGTGCCCTGCTTGACTCTTAATTATCTTAAAAGAGATATCTTAAAGAGATTATCTTAAAGAGATGGTCGCTTTAGGGCGATGGATACTTTGGTATTCTTTCAAACTCACCGTGCAGGTACATTCCAGTTTTACCCTGGGAGGCAGGTCTGCTTCTGCTTTTGAACTATAGAAATGAGAAATGGAATCAAAGGTACGAACCAAGATCAACAATCTCATCATTCTTTCCTTTTTCATCACTATTCACTATTACCAGCACAACTGATTGTAAATTAGGCTCTGCGGAGAGCTCTACGTCGTCCCCTTCTAATAGTGTTAGAGGCCGGGCGTGGTGGCTCACACCTATAATCCCAGCCCTTGGGGAGGCGGAGGTGGGAAGATCGTTGGAGGTTAGGAGTTCGGGAGCAGCCTGGGCAACAAAACGAGTCTCTGTTTCTACAAAAAAGTAAAAAAATTAGCCAGATGTGATGCATGCCTGTAGTCCCAGCTACTGAGGAGGCTGAGGTGGGAGGATCACTTGAGCCCAGGAGGTTGAGGCTGCAGAGAGCCGTGATCACACCATGGTACTCCAGCCTGGAGCCCTAGCCCATCCTGGCTGCAGCTTCTTTGCCTGGGAGACAAAACTGGAGAGAGAGGAAGGGCAGGGTGGGGACTGCCTGGGTCTTAAGTAGGAGTAGGAGACTATGGTGTCACCAGCTCATCTGCCCCCTGCCCTGTCCAAATGGGCTGAAAGCAAGGCCCCCTCCCCCCAGGAGCCTGTCTGTGGACAGAAGTCTTTAGAGCAGGTTACCTGTATTCCTAAGCCCAGGGCTGACTTTGAACATCAAGCCCTGGCCGGCCGGTGGGGGAGATAATCGCTTTAGGGTGATGGATACTTTGGTGTTCTTTCAAACTCACCATGTAGGTACGTTCCAGTTTTATCGTGGGAGGCAGGGCTGGTTCTGCTTTTGAACTGTAGAGATGAGAAATGGAATCAAAGGTACGAACCAAGAATATTTAAATTCAGGATGTTAGCACGATGAAGTCTTTTGGAGGATTCAGCTCTCTCCGCCTCTGTTTCTGGCCGGGTCTGAAGTGGCTGCAGATTCAGAACCAGCAGGAAACCCGGAATTTCTCTTTGTTCTGCATTTCCCCCTGCTCCTTTGACGCCTTCTTCATCTAGACCTGCAGTGGAAGCAACAGAGTTCGAATTTGAAATGGCAAATGAAACTTAAGTCATCTGAGCATCTGCCTGTATCTCTGTCCCATGGCTGCACGGCTGCTCAGTGGACATGAATTCTGTTTCCAAACAGCGGGCTTCCCGCTCACCCAGAGGTTCTGTAGCCTCCAAAAGCTGGATGTGGGTGCTCCTTGCCTGGGCTCTCTGCAGCCCGGTGCCGCCACAGGAAGAGTAAAAGCATTCAGGGAGCACTGAGAATTTTCTGCTGTTCCAATTCTGACCCCTTCTCTCTCTTTCTCTTCTTAGTTGCTTCAACATTTTGAGATCAAAACATCTTCTCAGACTAAAGCCGTTCACGCGAAAACCCACGGGCTCCTGACGCCAGGGGGGCCCATCCACGTACGATTCGTTAACCGAAAGTAAGCCTGGATTTTAAACCTGGGCTGACGGAGCAGACCAGCTCGCCGACACACAGTGGCTGTCTGTGTGTGGCTGATCACCGTGGAGAAGGAAAGCGAAGTCGCTGGGGGCCGTCTTGTTATAGACTGGCTTCCCAGGTCCTGGGACACTTATAAATCTTTATGCAAAGTAATGAAAAAAGGTTGCTATTTTACTGGTGCAGGCCAGAAGTTGCCCTTTCTCTGGGGGAAACAGCTGTTTAAAAACCAGTGGCACTGAATTTTTATGCTTCATACATTGTGCTAGACTCAATATTTAATGACTGGCAGTATCCTATGCATTTACTTGTATAGGGAAATGGTGGTTTACTTACATATTCAGTTCTTCAATATATGTTCTCTAATACTGGCATCTGGGCTCGAATTGCCATCAACAGTAAGTTGAAGGCAATTTCAACTTACTGTTTCTGATTTGAAGAGGGAACATTAAGAATGCCTCCGTAATACTGTCATTTTGGGAAGAAAGCACCAGAGGCAACATTTTATCCTGAGCACCAGATTTAGATCCTGTTAAAGGGCTCAAACTTAAAAGGGCTGGCTGGGTGCGGTGGCTCATGCCTGTAATCCCAGCACGTTGGGAGGTCAAGGTGGGAGGATTGTGTGAGCCAGAAGTTCGAGACCAGCCTGGGCAACATGGTGAAACCCTGTCTCTACCAAAAATACAAAAATTAGCCAGGCATGGTGGTGCACACCTATGGTCCTAGTTACTCGGGAGACTGAGGCAGGAGGATCGTTTGAGCTCAGGAGGTTGAGTCTGCAGTGAGCTATCTATGATGGCACCGCTGCACTTCAGCCCGGGCAGAGAGTGAGACCCTCTCTCAAAAATAAAATAATAAAATAAAATGACTGTATTCTTTCTTTTCTCTCCGCGAGTGCTTAATTTTCCAGTCATAATGCCTGATGAAGTTGACTATTAGTTTTTATTTGGAAGAAATAAAAAAGAAAGCTCCTGGTGAAATCAAGAATAATCAGATTTTCTAACCAAATCGAAATACAGAGTAGAGCAGACGTATAAGAACTGGAAATATGACTATGTAAAATTTTGTTGCGTAAGTTGTGAGAGGTAATACAACAGGCAGCATGGAAAACAATGTAACTTTAGAACATTTTTATTTCAAGGAAAAATAAATACACAAATAGAGACGCTACAGATACGACAATAGTTTTATCTTGACGCTGTTGTTTTAAATATCCACACGAGAACCCTGACCCAGCTGTGTGCTGTGCCAGGCTCTCAGGGAAGCCGTGGCTCCAGGAGTGCTGGGTCCTGCTGAGTTCTGTTGCCTTTCCTGCTGCTCAGTGGTTGCTAAGAGGAAACACCGTAATTTCCTGATGCTCTTGCCTTGTCGTCATGCCTGAAACAGCTCATTCCCAATTCCGTAAGTCCTTTTACATAATCCTTCTCCAAAAATGACTTTCCTACTAATATAGGCCATGTAGGTTTTCTTTTACCATTTAGTAAGTCATTCCAAAATAACCCTTAAGTAAATAGACATAATATCCATTTCACATACCATTTTTGTTAAAGTATATAATAAAGTTGAAATCTGCATGATAGCAGAATCACTCTAGTATGGATACTGTAAGTGTACAGGTAAATGTGAAATTAGGTCATATTAACTGGCCAAGTGTTGGATTGATTACTTTGAGGTGGCAGTATATGTATATTAAGTTTTATAAACTAGACGAAATTGCATTCTGTTTGAGACTGAAATTTAAAATATTGAGAATAAGCGATTTGAAGTGACCTCTTATTCCCCGGATATATATACAGTGTGACCCTCTAGTGAAGTGTCTCTGCCTGGGGATCAGCACAGGGTGAATAGCAAAGTGTGGGCTGGGGGTAGCACCTGCGCCCGCTGCTCAGTCTCACTGAACAGGAAGGGAAGCAGCCAGAGCCAGACATGGGGGCCTCCTGGTGTGATGTAGCAGGAAGTGCAGGGTGCCACCCAGGAAGCATCCGTGCCAAGGAAATGGAGATTTAGCTGGACAAGTTTCTAGGTTCACTACTGGTTTATAGGAGACGTGGTATACAAGGAGATGTCAAAACTCCATAGGGGGCTGGGCGTGGTGGCTCACACCTGTAATTCCAGCACTTTGGAGAGGTTGAGGTGGGAGGATTGCTTGAGGCCAGGAGTTTGAGACAAGCTTGGGCAACATAGTGAGATCTTGTCTACTAAAAATCAAAAAACTTAGCTGCGTGTGGTGGTGCATGCCTGTAGTCCTAGCTATTTGGGAGGCTGAGGCTGGAGGATTGCTTAAGTCTGGGAGGTTGAGCCTGCAGTGAGCCGTGACCCGCCACTACACTCCAGCCTGGGTGACAGAGCAAGACTCCATCTCAAACAAACAAATAAGCAAACCCCATGGGGATGCAGTCAGCAAAATCCAGAATAAAGTGAGTTTTATAGGACCAATGTCTCGGGTTTCCAACAAAACAAATATGTGACAGGCAAAAAACAAGAGGAGGGGCCGAGCGAGGTGGCTCATGCCTGTAATCCTAGCACTTTGGGAGGCCAAAGCGGGCGGATAACCTGAGGTCAGGGGTTTGAGACCAGCCTGGCCAACATGGTGAAACCCCATCTTTACTAAAAATACAGAAATTAGCCAGGCATGGTGGCAGGCTCCTGTAATTCCAGCTACTTGGGAGGCTGAGGCAGGAGAATCATTTGAACCTGGGTGGCGGAGGTTGCGATGAGCTTAGATCACGCCACTGCACTCCAGCCTGGGTAACAAGAGCGAAACTCCATATCTAAAACAAAAAACAAAAAAACCAAGGGGAGGGAAGAACTGTTACAGATGAAGCAATATAGGAGACATATTAAGCAAGTACAATGCTGGACTTCGTTTGAATCAGATTCAAATAAACCACTTGTTAAAAAGACATTTACGAGATAATTTTTAAAAATCAAATAAAAACCAAAAATATCGATTCTTCCAATCCATGAAAAAAGAGAGAGCAATTTGGGGAAATGTGAACGCTGACTGTGTGTATTTGATGATATTTGGGAATTACTGTTAATTTTTTTTGGTGTGATAATGGTAGTTACGTTTAAAAAAAGAGATCTTATCTCTTGGAGATATCTCTTAAAGATATAAATGTTTATGGCTGAAATGTTATAGCATCTTGGATTTGCTTTAAAATAACCCAGCTTGCTGCAGGGGGTGGGTAATGTGTGTGGGGGGAGGTGGGGAGCCTGCGGGAGGAAGAAATGACCCAAGGTTAGGCAGATGTGCTAACTGTGGGAGCAGGGTGGTGAGCGGGGCTCATGACACTGTGCTCTCTACTTTGTGTACGTGTGACCATTTCCATAATAAAAGATGCCTTCAGAAACAAAAGACTGATCAATAATATCATCATGCATTCCTTTTTCATTACTATTCACTATTACCAGCACAACTGATTGTAAATTAGGCTCTGCGGAGAGCTCTACCTTCCCTTTCAATAGTGTTGGAGGCTGGGTGTGGTATGAGCCACTTGGGGAGGTATGAGCCACTTGGGGAGGTATGAGCCACTTGGGGAGGTGGAGGTGGGAAGATCGTTGGAGGTTAGGAGTTTGAGAGCACCCTGGGCAACAAGGTGAGTCTCTGTTTCTACAAAAAAAATTTAAAAATTAGCCAGATGTGATGCATGCCTGTAGTCCCAGCTACTGAGGAGGCTGAGGTGGGAGAGTTGCTTGAGGCTGCAGAGAGCCGTGATCGCAGCATAGTACTCCAGCCTGGGTGACAAAGTGAGGCCCCCATCTCTTAAAAAAAAAAAAAAAAAGTGTTAGAAATGATTGACTTAGGCTGGGCGCAGTGGCTCACGCCTGTAATCCCAGCACTTTGGGTGGCTGAGGCGGGTGGATCACGAGGTCAGGAGGTCAAGACCATCCTGGCTAAAGAGGCGAAACCTCGTCTCTGCTAAAAATACAAAGAAAAAAAAAAAAAAGATCGACTTAACACACTGCAATAGTACATGGGTTGTGCTAGGGTTTGGGGGACCTGCTGGGGCTCAGGTAGCCTTTGCAGCTGAGAAGGAAAGACAGGACAAGTCAGACAGCAGGAAGCAAAGGAGAAGCAGGACCCTGTGGTCCCAGCAGGGGCTTAAGTGGGTCAGACCACAGGGTGTGACAGCGGGCGGTGGTGTGGCCCATGGGGGCACTCCCTGCCTGAAGGTTTTCAACCTCCATTTTAAAGAATGCTGGGCAAATGAAAGGGCTCAGCTGCTGGCCAGGTCTTGGAAGCTGGCCAGGGGTCATGAGTGAGCCATAGGGCCCAGCACAAGCAAATGCCAGCGTGAGGCGGCTCCACAGCCCCTTCCTGGACGAGGCAGGCATGCCCATCAGAAAGGTGGGGGACTAGCACAGAAACAGCAGAGCCATTTAGGTAAAAGTAAAAAGGAACTAATCAGAGGGACACTGGGCATTTGTCAAACAGAAGGACCAGCAGACCAGCTAAGCATCAGCCAGGGCCATCCAGGAACCTTGCCTGAGGATCTGGGGCCTCCTCAGCTCCTGGCTCACGTTTCTGCGGCTCTCCTGAGGGGCTTGGCCTGGGATGGACAGGTGCTCTGACAAAAGCATGGGGACTGCTGAGCTGGCAGCCCCAGGCATCCACTGGCCAGCATCGCCAGTCGCTGGGCCGCACGTCCTCTGTCCTGTGTGTCCAGCATCGCCAGTCGCTGGGCCGCACGTCCTCTGTCCTGTGTGTCCAGCATCACCAGTCGCTGGGCCGCACGTCCTCTGTCCTGTGTGTCCAGCATCACCAGTCGCTGGGATGTACGTCCTCTGTCCTGTGTGTCCAGCATCACCAGTCGCTGGGATGTACGTCCTCTATCCTGTGTGTCCAGCATCGCCAGTCACTGGGCCGCGCATCCTCTGTCCTGTGTGTCCTCTTTCCCTTGGGGTCCCTGCACACTTGTGTGTCATTTCCAGCCCCTCCCTCCTCCACCTCCGATGAAGACTTCGGCCATTTACAATACTTTTTTTTTCTTTCTTTCTTTGAGACAGAGTCTCATTCTGTGGCCCAGGGTGGAACACAGCAGCACCATCTTGGCTCACTGCAGCCTCTGTCTCCCGGGTTCCAGTGATTCTCCTGCCTTAGCCTCCCCACATAGCTGGAATTAAAGGTGTGTGCCACCAAGCCCAGCTAAATTTTTGTATTTTTAGTAGAGACAGGGTTTTTACCATGTTGGCCAGGCTGGTCTCGAACTCCTGATCTCATGTAGTCCGCCCACCTTTGCCTCCCAAAGTGCTGGGATTACATGCGTGAGCCACCATGCCCAGCCTCAATACATCTTAGGTCACTTCCTGGAAAGAAAAACTTCTCCAGTGACTTTTAGCCACTGCCACACTCTCATTTAATAACGAAAACATCCAGTCCAGTGTAAAAATCTTCGCTTAAAGCTGAGCATCTCTCCTCCCTC
Source organism: Macaca fascicularis (assembly GCF_037993035.2). Lineage (NCBI taxonomy): Eukaryota > Metazoa > Chordata > Mammalia > Primates > Cercopithecidae > Macaca > Macaca fascicularis. The sequence continues at coordinate 4,361,931 of NC_088386.1, forward strand.
AGCTCAGGGCGGCAGAGGCTGGATGCCGGCAGGGCTGGGTGCTGTTGACCTCTCTGTTTCCTGGCTTGCCCTACCCCACTCTCACCCTAGGCTCTCAGGCTCCTCTGGTTTGGAGCTGGGGGTGGAAGAAGAGTTGGGGTGGGACAGGAGCCGCTTGACTGATGCCTCGGAGACCTGGCCTGAGCCTCTTCAGCCTGGGCAGACACTGATGCAAAACAGACCCTCCCTTCTGGGGGTTCTTTCTCAGGGGTTTTCCTAAACAAGGAGCCTCCAACCAGACTTACCAAGAAACAGGCAGTGCCTCTTCTCCAGGCAGCTTATGACTGCCCGTCAGCCTTGGGCATCCAGGGGCCACTTCTGCGTGGGAGCTAGGCCCCTCCAAGTGCTCCTCCGGGGCAGAACCTAAAACCCTCCCACCAACTCCCTTGTGTCCCACCCTCTCCCTACCAAAGATCAGTGACTGGAAATGGGAGGTCTGGTCACTGGCTTTTCCTAGTCATTTACAGAACAAGAACAATGAAGAGAGAGTGATACTATAAGCAGCAGAATTGCAAACAGGCAGTGTGACTCAGTCTCGGGGCTTGACTTCTCCGAGGGTCCTGAACTTTTATTTTCTTTTGCAATATAAATAGTGTCATACTGTATCATTCCAAAAGTTGCTCCCCCATCATTGTTTTAAGTGATTTATTCATGTTGCTACAAGTGAATCTGCTTCTTTACTTTTAACTCTTCACAATATTTCTTGATATTGATATAGCACCATTTACTTACCCATATTCTTGGAAGAAGTCTTTCTAACTAACACTTTCTTTTATTATAACTACTATTATTTTTATTATACTGATACAGAGGAAAACTTCAAACAACCACAAAAATAGAATAATGAACCACCATGTATCCAACCTCAAAAATGTTTAACACCTCATTGCCAATCTAGTTTCATTGATATCTCCATCTACTAGTTTATTTTGAAGCAAACACCACAAAACACAACATGACATTTATTAAGAGTTCAATATATACCTCTAAAACATATGGATTCTTTAAAAAAAAAACCCATAATACCATAAAAATAGCTAAAAATTTATCAACTGTGCATTATAATTATCAAATATCCAATCAGCATTCAAATTTTCATAGTCTCATAAATATAAATTTTTAAGTAGTTTGAATCTATTCAAATAATGTTTATTCCTTGAGATGGACTGATTTGTCTCTTAAATATCTTTTAAGGTTCTCCCTCCCTCTCTCTCTTCCTGTGTCTCTATTAAAATTTTTTCTTGCAGTTTATTTCTTGAAGAAACTGAATTGTTTATCCTGCAGAATTTCCCAGAATCTGAATGTTGCTGATCTCGTTCCTATGGTGTCATTTAGCATGTTCTTCTATCCCCTGTTTTCCCTGCATATTTGTAGTTAGATCTAGAGGTCAGAGGTTACCCTCATTCTAAAATAATTTAGTTGAGTATAGAACTCTATGTTAGTGGTTATTTTCTCACAGCACTTTGAAGATATTATTCTGTTGTCTTTAGACTTTGGTTATTGCTATTGAGAAGCCTGAGGTCATTCTATTCTCACTCTGTAGGCAATTTACCATTTCCTTCTTGCTGCCCTTGCTCTTGGTCTTGAAGTCCTGTTATTTCATTACTTTTATTTATTTTACTTACAGCTCATAAAAAAACCTCCCTGAATTAGAAGATGCATGCCCTTCATCAATTCTGGAAAATTCTCAGCCATTATTTCCTTGAGTATTGCTTTTTTCCGTTGTCTTCATTTACTCATTCAGGAGTTTCTAGTGAACTGAAACTGGATCTTCTTTCTTCATTCTATGATTCTTATCTTTTCTTTCAAACTTTTCACCTATTTGTGTCTCTTGAGTGGCATTCTGGGAAATTTCTTCAATCTAGTTTCCAGTTCACTATTGCTCTTTTCAGCTATATTTAATCTGCTACTAAACATGTCCATCATTTCAATAATTGTTGTTTTCCATTCTATAAACACCATTTGGTTCATTTTCAAACAAGCCTGGTCCTTATCTTAACAATGTCTTGCTCCTATATCATCCCTTGACTCCTTTTATTGAATGATTATAAGCATGCTTATTTTATAATCTACCTCTGTGTGTTCTGTTGTTTGGAGTTCTCAGGAGTTGAGTTCTTTGGCTCACTGTTGCTTGCACTGTTGCTCCCCATGGCTTGTTTCTCATTTGCTTTGTGGTTTTGGGGCGTGTGTCCCTGTTGGTGGAACTTTACTTGTAGAACATGTGCAGCCCAGACTGGGGGTATGTTCCTCAAAGGATCTTTGGATTTGCTCTTGCCAGACACCCCAGGGGTGTTAACAGCTTGGAACTGTTATTTTCTTATTATTTCTCAACAGTGGGATTCCTTGACAATGCTTTCAGGCAGGCCCGAGGCTGCACATTCTCATGGAAACATTTTGAGACAATCTGAGACAGACACCGTCTTTTGTGGCCACTTTTGGCCAATGAACAGATTTCTATTTATTCTCCGAAAGTGTAGCCCTTGGATGATCCTCTTTGTGGGGTGGCCTTGTTTCTAACTCCCCTCCTCTGGGCCACATTGCTTGCCTTCATGGTTAGTGAAACAAGCCCTTTGGAAACTGCTAGCCTCCCCGTCCAAGGCAGCCGAAGTGTCAGCCCCACTTACTTTTATGATTTTCAGTTTTTTCTCAGTGGTAGGTAGAGTAATGCCCCCCTGCCCCAAAGATGCCCACATCCTAGTCTCCAGAACCTGAGAATATGCTAGATGGCAGGTAAATTGCAGATAAAAATACCATTGGTAATCATTTAAGATGGAATGATTGCCCTGGATTATCAGAGTGGGCCCAGTGTCATCACAAAGGTTCATACAAGTGAAAGAAAGAGGCACAAGAGAGTCAGAGGAGGCCGGGCATGGTGGCTCATGCCTGTAATCCCAGCACTTTGGGAGGCAGAGGTGGGCGGATCATGAGGTCAGGAGATCGAGACCATCCTGGCTAACACAGTGAAACCCTGTCTCTACTAAAAATACAAAAAATTAGCCGGGCGTGGTGGCGGGCGCCTGTAGTCCCAGCTACTCAGGAGGCTAAGGCAGGAGAATGGCGTAAACCCAGGAGGCGGAGCTTGCAGTGAGCTGAGATCACACCACTGCACTCCAGCCTGGGGCGACAGAGCGAGACTCCGTCTCAAAAAAAAAAAAAGTCAGAGGAGATCTGATTACAGAAGAATGGCCAGAGATGCACTGCTGCAGACTCTGAAGATGGAAGAAGGGGCCACAAGCCAAAGAATGTTGGTGACCCCTAGAAGTGGAAAAAGCTATGAAAATGGATTTTCCCTTAGGGAATACAGGCCAGTGAGACCAGCGTCAGATGTCTGACCTCCAGAGCTGTAAGATACTAAATTTGCATTATCTTAAGCCACTAAGACTATGGTGATTTTTAAATGGCAGTGTAGAAAAATAACACTCTCTCTAACATATTTGGCCTTCAGTCTTTTTACTTTTCTAATGGACTCATACATGCATTTAAAGGGACACAGATTTTATCCAGCATGTCTAGGTGTTTTGTACTGGGAAATTTTGTACTGGGAAATTTCTACCATATAGCTGCAAACATAAGCTGTGCCTTAAGTTTAGAAATATTCCTAATATCTTTCATTCTCAGGCTTTTTATTTGTTTGGGTCCTTCTGCTGTGTTTCTCTTTCTCAATCCACTAATAGTTTTCATCATGAAGTATAAAGAATGAGGGGAAGAGGGACCCCAGTGTCTCACACGAGACACCTTTTGGGACAAACACAGATTTAGGCAATGAAGCTTGGATAGGAATGATCTTGATGGGCCAGGGGTGGTGGCTCATGATTGTAATCCCAGCACTTTGGGAGGCCGAGGTGGGTGGATCATCTGAGGTCAGGAGTTCAAGACCATCTTGCCCAACATGGCGAAACTCCATCTCTACTAAAAATATAAAAATTAGCCCGGTGTGGTGGCATGCGCCTGTAGTCCCAGCTACTCAGGAAGCTGAAGCAGAACCGCTTGAACCCGAGAGGCAGAGATTGCAGTGAGCTGAGACTGCACCATTGCACTCCAGCCTGAGCAACACTGTGAGACTCTGTCTCAAAAAAAATTTAAAAATAAATAAAAAAATAAAGGCATGATCTTGATGGGTCCCGGGATCTGTGCAGCCCACGAGGACCCTGCCCCGAAGCACCACACTGTGTGTCTCTTGGGATGAAACACAGCAGAGGAGGAGGCATTTTAGTCCCTGCCAAATGCTTTGTTTTATATACAGGCTCTGATTTATAATTTAGCTCTTATATAATAAACACTTTCCAATAGAACTATACTTAGAACCTCACTGGCCTGTTTCATCTCAGACTCTCTGCCGAGGACCCAGATCTGCTGTGGCCAACGCGTGGATGTGGACAGTGGATCGGGAGGCTCTGCAGAGAGGGCTACACCATCCAGAGAGCCCTGTCGGCCTCAGGGCGGTGCAGCAACACCACTGCCATAGCCCAGGGACCCGGCGTGGGATTTTAAATGTCAGCTACGTGGTAGGCAATCGTGTTCATATCACCACACATGGATTTCTAAATTACAGCCTTCGTGAAAGCCTAGGATCACCATGTCGCTTCCAGAGTGTCTCCTGGTCCCCTCAAGTCTGAGTCACGAATGGCATACGTGGGATTGGAGCAGCCATGGCAAGTGGGCACCCTCCACGGACCCTCAAGGAAGCCTGAAATTGCCTTCTGAGTGAGAGGAAATGTGGCCAGAACGTATTTCGTTTGTAGCCAAGCTTTTAAAAAGAGAGCAACAGCAACAAAGTGTGTGGGCTTTTAGCAGACATAGACAGGAGGAGAAGTAACACCCTGTCAGCGTGTGGAAGCCATTTCCATCAACAGATGATTCCAGAGGCACACGGGGTGGGTTCCCCGAGGAGGCAACACCCAGCCGCTCTGCCTCCGGAGGCCATGCAGAGGGCACCGGGAACACCATCCAAGCATCTGCACTGTGGGCACAGGAGGCTGCTGGAACCAGAGGCCCCGATCTCCCCTTGTTATTGTCCTGAATATCGCTGCTGGACTGTGCATCCCCAAACACTTCATTCCTTCACCCTGCCTGAAGCTCCCAAAATGAATAGCAGGACACGTGGGGTCCTCTGGGCTTCCGATGCAGGCAGACAGTGCCTGGGTCCGTCCAGTCCTCCATGCTGTCCAGCGCTTGGCTTTGGCAAGCACTTGAGGGCCCTGAGGTCTTCCCTCAAAGACCAGGGATAGCCACAGCCATCCTGCTTGAAAAGGATTGGATGTGCTCATGGACACACGGCCTCTGGCACACGGCTGGGCCTCTGTAAAGGGTGCCTCTCGTGTGTCTGCCTCACACTGTGGATGAAGCAGCTTGCCACAAAGTGGCTGCCCAGCCCTATTGCAGTGCATTCAATCCAAGGGTGGGGAAATGGCTTCAGTTCTGAGCCCCAGTTTAGTGTGGTGCCAGGAAGTCATCAGGGAAGCGAGGACTGGAATCGTGTGGATTGCACCATTACAGAAGGGAGCGCAGATTGGGGAAAATGCAACAGAAGCGGAAATGAAGTCCAGGTCGCAGTGGGGAAACATGTGGCATGGTGTGCAGGCTTGGGTGTAAATGCTGGCTTCCTCGCTGACAAGCAGCAGGACTTTGTCAAGCAGCTGGACCTCGGTGCCCCAGGCTCTCCAGCTGATGACTATGCTGACCTCTTGGAGTTGTCCTGGGGTGGTGCCTGGCCCATGGGAAGAATGTTGGGCCTGTTTGCACCACTAATCTCTGAGCTGGCTTCCCTCCCCACTCCCATCTACACATCTTGTCTCTATCTCAGAGCCTCTGCTGACTGAGCCTCCTCCGACGCAGCTCCTTTCTTTCTGTGCTTCTTCCCTTATGCTCCTGACTGCTTCCCGGGGCTTCTGTCCCCGCCTCCTTTCAGCTGTGTTGGAGCCGCTCAGCTCTGCCCCCACCCGGCCGTGTGCTGGCGCTGGTTCATGCCACGCTGGCTTGGGGGAGCTGATCATTCTGTTTTAAGCGAGCATTGAAACAGTCGTGGCAGGAGTGTTTACACGATGGAAATCAGCAAGCACTGTTTCGGTGACATCTGGGCCACGCCTCACAGGTTAAGGACACATGCCCCGTAAGACTGCCTTCCTACAGACCCCAGCCACAAGTTTGGTCCCAGGTCACCCTTGGGTGGTTACATATTGAGGAATCCGCGTGTGATAATTTACTGAATAATTTACTGGAATGACTCACGGAACTCAAGAAAGCACGATGCTTAGGATTACAGTTTTATTATAAACACAAAGATACAAATCAGAACCAGCCGAAGGGAGAGATGCCTGAGTGAAGCCTGGGAGTGTCCCAAACAGGAAGCTTCCGTCCTTCCCAGACACGACTGTCTTCCCGGCACATCGTGGGTGACGGTCCGCAGAGTGCTGTCACCCGGGGAAACTCACCCAAGCTGTGACATCTGGAGTTCTCACCGGGTTTCATTACGTAGGTGTGGTTAATTAGGTCACTGCTCACCGGTCTCCATCTCGAGCCCCTCTCCCTTACTCCGGGTCAGGCTGACATCTCAAAGCCCCAACCCTCTCCTCGCACGGTTGGTCTTTCTGGCCTGATGGCCCCCATCCTGAGTCACCTTGCTAGCAAAATCCATGGGCTGTGGCTCAAGGATCCACCATGAATAATTAGGGTTTAGAGGCGACCTCCCAGGACCTAGGGACGAGGACCAGCCAAACTGTCAATTACACAGCGACAAACCAGCGTCCACTGCCCCTCCCCCAGCCTCTGCCTCCCCGTGTTCCCATTCCTGTCTCCGAGAGCAGGCCTCGGACAGGCCAGACTCATCTTTTCCTAACAGGCAGCATCACCAACTCTAACAAGCCTCTGGCCAGGTGCCACCCAGCCCAAGCTGCTGGAGAAAAATTCACCCTTTGCCTTTCCTCCCGTGGGACCTGCTCTTCTCTTCTGCTCCCCTACCCCACATTTAGTGACCTGAATCTCTGGCTTTCTATTCGTCCCTGCCAAATGTTATCTTTGCTGGTTTTAGCCTGTTCTTCCGCCTGTTGGATCATTTTAATATCCTGGTTTCGTTAACTCAGACGTGGATTGACTGCATCGTGCCGTTCACAGTTTTGGCAACTGCAGTTCCCATGTTTATGCAAGTCGTTGGCAAGACCCTCTGTAACTGATTGCTGCGGCCCTCCCAGCCTCTGGACACGGGTTTGGGCCTGCTGGTAATATATTGTCCCTACACTTCACTGCTCTGAGCCCTCCTCCCTGCCGAGCCTGCCAGGCCTCACACGTGCCTAGAGGACATCTCCAGGGTTACCGCTCCCAGACCACGTGTGCAGGCCCCACCCACTGGCAACTCCCACAGCCTGGGGGATCCCCGCCTTGCATAGTGAGACCCGTTGTCTCTGCCTTAGCGGGAGCTCGGTGGAGCTCTCCTGGGTTTGGCGCAGAAGCGAAAAGGAGGCTCCTCTTTCCCACCCTGAGTTCATCTTGTCTCCTCACCCCGCGTCCTTGAAAAGAGGGTGCAGGCACCTTCCCTCCTCCCCACCTCTGCCCCAGGGACTTGCACACACTTTTCCTCAAGAGCCTTCTCTGGGGACTTCTCCGGCTGCCTTTGCCCACCGCCTGTAGTTTCGGACAACCACAGCTGAGGAGTGCCATGTCCCAGGGACATTTTCCTTCTCCCTGTCTCTCAGTCTTCACCACAGCTCCCTGAAATGCTGTTACTACCCTCCATTTTTAGATAAGAAAACAGGGGCTTGGAGATAGTAAAAGCTCATTCAAAACCATCGTGAGCATACGTCGTCGCAGGTCTAGGTTTGCACCCCAGCTGTCCACACATTCAGCAGGTGTTTACGGAACACCTACTGTGTGCTGTCTGCCTCTGGAGCTCGCGTGTCTTCTACACCACCTGCCGCCTCTCATGCTGCTGAGGACCCAGGACTGGTGGGAGTGCCAGGTGGGAAAGGGAGGGAGTGGGTGGGTGCCAGGGCCCTGGTGGGGGCACGGAGCGGGGGGTGCTCGCTGCTCCTGTCTCCCCACTAGATGGGACTGCTTGGCTGGATGTCCCAGGCAGTGCTGGGTCAAACTGTCCATTCACACTTTGTAAGCTTTAGGGCCCTTCTCCAAGCCCAGGGATGTCCAGCCATGTCCAGAGAGCCCTCGAGAGTGACCAGGAAGCTACCTAGAGAGGTTCCCACATAGTGCTGGGATGTGGAGGGGGCTGGAGCCAGGGGGGACTTGGACACCCCCTGACTCATGACCTACATTTTGATTTCTCAGAAGTTGCAGCTATGGAAGATTCTGGAAGGTTGATGGCCCAGGAAGACACAGGAGGATGGACCCCAGAGGCAGCTTCTATGAATGGAGACATGCCTGGAACTGTGGGGTTCATATTTAGTTAACATTTTTTTAAGTCTAAAATTTTTAAATTTTGTGGATACGTAATAGCTGTACATACTAGTTTTCTCCCTGCAAACTTAATTTTGAAAAATTGCAAGCCTACAGAAAAGTTGAAAGAATAGGTACAATGAACACCTGTTTCTCTCTCACCTGGAGCCACTACTTGTTAATATTTGGTCACTTCGGCCCGGCGCAGTGGCTCACGCATGCAATCTCAGCACTTTGGGAGGCCGAGGAGGGAGGATCACCTGAGGTCAGGAGTTCGAGACCAGCCTGACCAACACGGAGAAACCCCGTCTCTACTAAAAATACAAAATTAGCCAAGCGTGGTGGTGCATGCCTGTAATCGCAGTTACTTGGGAGGCTGAGGAAGGAGAATCACTTGAACCCGGGAGGGAGAAGTTGTGGTGAGCTGAGATTATGCCATTGCACTCCAACTTGGGCAATGAGAGTGAAAATCTGTCTCAAAAAGAAATTTTTTTGGTCAATTCTGCTTGGTTTCTTTCTCACACTGTGTGCTTGTGCATGTGTGTGCATGTGTGCACGTGTGAGTCGTTGGAAAATCAGTGGCAGACAGCGTGTCACTTCCCCCTGAACACTCCAGCAGCATCTCCTAAACACAGGCACATTCTCTGACATAACCTCAGTGCTGCTCTTGGTGCTATTATTCTTTTAAGAAAAGAATGGAAGGGAAAATGTACTTGGCTTAGGAACGTGACAAATCCCCAGTGAGGCCTGGCTGCCAAGAGTGAGAACATGAGGCAGCCAGCTGGGAGAGTCTCCTTCCCTTGCTTTGAGGGAAATCCGAGGCTGAGCTTGTATTCACATCATGACTTGAGCTTTACTTTGCTGTGCTTTCCAGGTGATTCACATGGGCAGGCATGATTTCATCTGGATGTGGAGGACCATCTCTCAGGGACTCTAATTCCAGTGAACCAGTGAGAAACTCAGTCATTTGTCTTTTGTTCTTTTTTTTCCTCTTTTTACTTCACTGTCAAGTTTTGAACAAGCATAGACATTGAGGAAGTCTCATTCTTCTCAGACAGGCAGTCACTGCATACCGTGTGGTTACATCTTGCTGGTCATCCAAAAAAATGCAAATTCTTACCGGTGAAGAGATAGCTTAGGGCCACATTAGTAAGTGTCCCCACGTTAGTGTCCACAGTGCGTGTTTGGTGGATGGTGAGGCTTGGTCCTTTGAAAGGAACAGCAAGCCCCGTGGGCACCCTTCGTGCACAGGAGTGCACGTTTAGGTCATACTAGTTTTCGAGAACAATTCCAAAGCGTGCCCTGGGACCTCCAAAACTACATTGAAACCAGTGAGCTACAACACTCCATCATCCCTCCAAACAACAACGAAGAGTTGATGAAGCAATGGATACTAAAGACGGAAAACTGCAATATGTTCCTTTTTTAAAGCTATTTTCCTTCTGAATAATTTTTTTTTTTTTTTTTTTTTTGAGACAGAGTCTGGCTCTGACATCCAGGCTGGAGTGCAGTGGCATGATCTTGGCTCACTGCAGCCTCAACTTCCCAGGCTTAAGCCATCCTCTCACCTCAGACTCCCGAGTAATTGGGACCCCAGGTGTGCGCCACCATGCCTGGCTCACTTTTTCTATTTTTTCTAGAGACGAGGTCTCACTATATTGCCCAGGCTAGCCTTGACCTTCTAGACTGAAGCTATCTTCCCCGCTTGGCCTCCTAAAGTGCTGGGATTACAGACATGAACCACCATGCTGGGCTGTAATTTTTTTTTAAGCAATTGGTTCTTCACTCTTACTTTTGTATACATATTTTTTGTTATGTCTTTCTACTGCTGGATATGGAGGTGTCCCTGAAAATGGAACATTCCAGCTTTTAAAAACTTCATCATGTGCTTTTTCGTATGGCAGAAACTGACCTCTATTTTGAAAAGATAAAAAGTTTTTTGGGAGGCCGAGATGGGCAGATCACGAGGTCGGGAGATCGAGACCATCCTGGCTAACACGTTGAAACCCCGTCTCTACTAAAAAAAATACAAAAAACTAGCCAGGCGAGGTGGCGGGCGCCTGTAGTCCCAGCTACTCGGGAGGCTGAGGCAGGAGAATGGTGTAAACCCGGGAGGCGGAACTTGCAGTGAGCTGAGATCCGGCCACTGCACTCCAGCCTGGGCGACAGAGCCAGACTCCATCTCAAAAAAAAAAAAAAAAAAAAAAGTTTTGAGGCCAGGCATGGTGGCTTATGCCTGTAATCCCAGCACTTTGGGAGGCTGAGGCAGGTGGATGACCTGAGGTTGGGAGTTCGAGGCCAGCCTGACCAATATGGAGAAACCCCATCTCTACTAAAAATACAAAAATTAGCCGGGCATGGTGGCCTATGCTTATAATCCCAGCTACTAGGGAGGCTGAGGCAGGAGAATCGCTTGAACCCGGGAGGCGGAGATTGCAGTGAGCCGAGATCGTGCCATTGCGCTCTAGCCTGGGCTGCAAGAGCAAAACTCCATTTCAAAAAAAAAAAAAAAAAAAGGGTTTCAACCAAGTGGTAGGAGAGGGATTTTAACATTCACTTTAGAATCTCTTGGTGCCATTCCCCACAGCATCATCAAGATGCCACAGTTGATCTCACGTCAGAGGATAGTGTAGCAGGACGAGCCGCAGACAAAACCCCTCAGACACTGAGTTAAAGAAGGAAGGGCTTTATTCGGCCAGGAGCATCGGCAAGACTCACGTCTCAAAAAACTGAACTCCCCGAGTGAGCAATTCCTATCCTTCTTAAGGGTTCACAACTCTAAGGGAGTCCGTGTGAGAAGGTCGTGATCAATTAAGCAAGCAGGGAGTACGTGACCGGGAAAGAATGGAACAGAACAGGACAGGGATTTTCACAGTGCTTTTCCATACAATGTCTGTCATCTATAGATAACGTAACTGATTAGTAACTGATTAGGTCTGTCGATCTTTAACTGCCAGGCCCAGGGTGTGGCGCAGGGCTGTCTGCCTGTGGATTTCATTTCTGCCTTTTAGTTTTTACTTCTTTTTTCTTTGGAGGCAGAAATTGGGCATAAGACAATAGGAGGGGTGGTGTCCTCCCTTATTCAGTGAGCTGGTTCTGCCCGAGTGGAGTTCGTCAGTGCTGTTAGACGGGAGCAACAATCCCCAACTCTACATTCAGAGCCCTTTCTGCTATTTTTCACGAGTCCAACACAGCATAGCACCGACCTGGCACGTGCGGCCGACAACTTTCAGGGTACCTACCCAGCTCATTTCCTCCTGGCAAGAGCCATGCTTTTAATGTGAGAATGAACCCATGACCTCACGGCTAGGTGATCAGCTTATCGCACAGCTATGGGAAGAGAGATGCCACCTGGGCAGCCTTGCCAGCTGTTTGGGCAGATGCCTGTGAACTTGGGTACCTGAGATGGCTGCAGGCCACCATGAGCACAGGGAGGCCAGACACTTTGCTCTGCCTCCCAAGGGCAGCAAGATCTGGACAGGGATGCTCTCTACCCCATATGGACTGCAGAGTAGGGGCTGTGCTGGCTCCTTTCTGCAGAAGGAAACTGCGCTGGCTACTTTCTGCAGGACGAACTACTCATCTGGTGCTATCACTCCTCCACTCCCTCTGGCTTCTCTCACATGGAAGCACTGCAGCCATTGCCATTTAGATGGATTCTGCAATGCGATCCCTGACCTTTGATGCTATCCCCACTGCCCTCACGGTAAATTCTGAACTTGCTGACTTAGAAGGCCCTCGGTAACCTGACCTGAAGCCTCTTCCTGCTCCCTCCTCTCTTGCTACTTTTCCTCACATTCTCTCACAGCCAAAATCATATAGCCCAGAGCCTGCTATGGGAAAAGAAAATATCTTAATTTGAACATGCAGTTGAAGTTCACATATTCCTGGAATTTTGGTTAAATGTAATCAATACGTGGTGACTACGGCTGGGATTGATTGAACAGCAACACCCCATCGTAGAGAGGATATATGATAGTGCCCAGTTCTTTGGTTTGGCATTCACTGTTCCTCAGCCAGGAATGGTCTGTCTTCACTCCTGTCCCCTTCACCTGGCTCGCTCCTGTTTAGTCTCCAGGTTTCAATGTCAATGCTACTTCCTCAGAGAAGCCTTTCACAGCCCATAAGGATGGATTAGCTGCTCCTCCCGTGTGTCCCCAAGGTAACTTGTTCGGTTCCATTGAGGGTAAAAACAGCTCTCAGGCTGGGAGATTTTAAAATTCCAATTAGAATCTGCCTGCAACATACACGGAAGTCCTCGCACCATTCTGTAAGAGTCATCCCAGAGATGACGTGGCATGTCCAAGCAGCTGGGCACGCCGCCCTTCCCACCACAGTCACCCCCCAGCAGCAGGCACCCAGGCAACCCTGCAGTAAGACAGGAGCACTTACACTCCAGGAGTCTCTCACCACAAAGGCAGTTGTTCGTTGTTTCAGCAACTATCCTGGAAACAGCCTCAGACTCAAACTCCACAAATGCTTAGGCTTTGTGAGTTGCAGTCTGCAACAGAAAATCCACGAGAAATAGACCAATCATCAGAGTCCTAAATGCCGTTCATTTAAATTGTGTATGTTTTTAAATAGAGAGTATCGTTAGCCTAATTATCAAATGACATTATGTCACCTTGTCATTCCAGTTCCAAAATCATATAGCCCAGAGCCTGCTATGGGAAAAGAAAATATCTTAATTTGAACATGCAGTTGAAGTTCACATATTCCTGGAATTTTGGTTAAATGTAATCAATACGTGGTGACTACGGCTGGGATTGATTGAACAGCAACACCCCATCGTAGAGAGGATATATGATAGTGCCCAGTTCTTTTTTTTTTTTTTGAGAGGGAGTCTCGCGCTGTCGCCCAGGCTGGAGTGCAGTGGCCGGATCTCAGCTCACTGCAAGCTCCGCCTCCCGGGTTTGCGCCATTCTCCTGCCTCAGCCTCTCGAGTAGCTGGGACTACAGGCACCTGCCACCTCGCCCAGCTAGTTTTTTGTATTTTTTAGTAGAGACGGGGTTTCACTGTGTTAGCCAGGATGGTCTCGATCTCCTGACCTCGTGATCCGCCCGTCTCGGCCTCCCAAAGTGCTGGGATTACAGGCTTGGATAGTGCCCAGTTCTTTACCCATTATCCACTTATTTGATTTCACTGACAGCTGTATTATTCATAATACTCCAGAGATAGTATAATGCTCAGTGAAGGACGAAGATAATATGCCCGTATTGTTTATATGTGAGAACTGAGATGAAACAAAAACAAATCCTCAGTATCTCCAGGCAAATCCATGAAACACTGCTCATTCTCATGCTCTGACGCGACCTTCCCACCTTCCCAGCAGGAGGCACAGGGACCCGGCCAGCACTCTTTGAAATGCACATCCGGAACTCTCCACTCGGCACCCTAGCACAAAGTGGGGTTTCTCACCTATCTTAGTAACAAGTATGTGGGTTTTGGAGTTCAAAGACTCAGGTTTGGATCCTGACTCTGATAAGTAAGAGTAAGTAACACTTACGCATCATGAGCCTCAGTTTTCCATTCTGTAAAATGGGGATGATAACCACCCTCATAGGGTTGCTGCGAAGATATGAGATTGTTCACAAAAGCTCAACATGATGTGTATCCCGTACTCCATAAATGTTACCAGTGATTGGTGGTAATAACCAGAAAGGTTTTCTTTCTTTCTTTCTTTCTTTTTTGAGACGGAGTCTCGCTCTGTCCCCCAGGCTGGAGTGCAGTGGCGTGATCTCAGCTCACTGCAAGTTCCGCCTCTCGGGTTCATGCCAATCTCCTGCCTCAGCCTCCCCAGTAGCTGGGACTATGAGCACCCGCCACCATGCCCGGCTAATTTTTTGTATTTTTAGTAGGGACAGGGTTTCACCGTGTTAGCCAGGATGGTCTCAATCTCCTGATCACGTGATCCGCCTGCCTCGGCCTCCCAAAGTGCAGGGATTACAGGCGTGAGCCACCACGTCTGGCCCAGAAAGGTTTTCTAACCTTGCATTAGACAACATAGTTTTGGCTATGGATCAAAATTGGTGATGTGACTGGAGAAAATAAACCACCTAAAAGCCGTGTGGCTTAACAGGGTGGGAGCCTAGTACCGGCTGTGTCACTAATCAGCAGGTTGGACACACCCACCTCTGGGTCTCAGGTTGGTTGTCCACAACAGAAGCATTCTGGTAACATTTTTTTAAAAAATTTTTTTATGTATTTATTTTTTTTTTGAGAAGGAGTCTTGCTCTGTTGCCCAGGCTGGAGTGCAGTGGCCCGGTCTCAGCTCACTGCAACCTCCACCTCCCAGGTTCAAGGCTACTCAGCCTCCCGAGTAGCTACACCTGCCACCATGCCTGTCTAGTTTTTGGTATTGCTAGTAGAAACGGGGTTTCACTATGTTGGTCAGGCTGGTCTCGAACTCCCGACTTTGTGATCCACCCGCCTCAGCCTCCCACAGTACTGGGATTACGGGCGTGAGCCACCATGCCCAGCCATTCATTCTGGTAACAATTAAACTGCCTGTAGCTGGGTGTGGTGGTGCACGACTGGGTCCCAGCTACTGAGGAGGCTGAGGCAGGAGGATTGCTGGGTCCAGGAGTTTGAGACTGCAGTGAGCTAGGATCACACCATTGCACTGCAGCCTGGGCAATGGAGGGAGACCCTGTCTTTTAAAAACATATTAGGCTGGGTGCGGTGGCTCACACCTGTCATCCCAGCACTTTGGGAGGCTGAGGTGGGTGGATCACAAGGTCAGGAGTTCAAGACCAGCCTGGCCAATATGGTGAAACCCCGTCTCTACTAAAAATACAAAAATTAACTGGGCGTGGTGGCGCATGCCCGTAGTCCCAGCTACTCGGTAAGCCGAGGTAGGAGAATCACTTGAATCCGGGAAGCAGAGGTTGCAGTGAGCCGAGATCGCACCACTGCACTCCAGCCTGGTGACAAAGTGAGACTCCATTAAAAACAAAACAAAACAAAACAATGTCATGAAAAACAAAAAGCAAAGACTGTTCTAGATTAAATAAGTAGCTTCCTACCTCCCACCCTCCCTGTAAAACCTAAAGGGTGAAAGCATTTCGAGGATATCAGATTAAGCTCTATGTAGTGACACAGTCTCTAACCTTCCTGTCCACTTATGTCTCCTAGAGTAGCTCCCTTGAACCTCTGTTAGTGTGACATGTCACTCTTGCTCAAAACTATGTTACATAATGGCCCATTAGACTTCAGCCACATAACTGAGTCCTTCCTTTTTCCTCTACCTTATCTGTAGGAAAAAACACCTGTAAGACATTTTTTTGGGGGGAGAAAACTAGAACATTTGAAAGATGGGTGGTATATCATATATTGTGGAATTACTGTTATTTTTCTAGGTGTGAGAGCAGCATTGTGATTAGGTAGGAAAACACTCTTGTTTTTAAGAGCTGCATCTTGAAGTACTTAAGGATGAAGTACTATGGCGACACACTCGAATGGCTCAGAAAACAATGTGTGTGTCTGTGTGTGTAGATAGGGGCCGAGGTGAAGCTCATGTGTCTGGATATTAACAGTGGGTGACGCCAGGTGACAGGTGCATGGACATTCATCAGGCTGTCACTTTACCTTCTCTGTAGATTTGAACATTTTCAAAATCCAAAGTTGGGAAAAACAATGATGACTATACAGCAGTATGAATTTTTTTGCAAAATAATGTCACACAGAAGGTAGAAGAGGTAGAATAATTTTTAGGATGAACAGTCGATTTGTAGTGGCTGCTAAACAGAAGGTACTCAGCCTCACTAAGAATAAGGCAGGTACAAAAACACTGACCGTTCTATACACAGAGTGACTGGCTAAGTGAATACTGCACAACTTGGCAATCTCATTTCTGACTGTATATTGTAAAGCAGTGGTTTTGAAATTCAGGATTTGACCTGAGGGAGGAGAGGGGTGGGGCAGGGATGGGGCAGGGCTCATGGTCCGGATTACTAGTTCCTTCTTTCACTGTCTCTCAAGGCAGTCTACGGGGTCTGGGTCTGGCGCAGGGTCCCCAGAAAAGCTGCTTCTGCTGGTACAGCCCCTCCAGGACCAGTACCTTGAGAGCCTCTTGCTGTCAATGACCCCTCCATAGCCCACAGTCCATGGCTATAATCCTCAGGCAGCCAGGACCCTTCTGTCCACAGACTGCCGAGAACACGGGAACATTCCACTTGGAACCAAGCCAGATCTCATCGAGGTGGGAGTGTGTGAAACGTGCTTCCCAACCTTGCTCTCCATCCGACAACACAGACTCTGATAAGAAATAAATCCCTCCTCCCACAACCCCAGGGACACAGTCAGGCTGCTGCAGGCTGAGATGACGGCCTAGGGGCCCTGGCCGGTTGCCGTGAGAAATGAGAGAATCAATGCATTTTCACAGCCCCAACCCATTGAAGGGTCACAGGTTGGGAAGCTCCTCTGAGGAGAATTGGTAGGCCGTCAACACCGGTGATGATCTTTCTTCTTTGGCCTCAGCTCTCCTTCTGTGGCCCCCCGGAGGCCTCCTCCTGCCCACAAAGGCCGCAGAACACTCGTGACTCAGCCCCTCCGTGGTGTGCATGGAAAGGGTGTGAGACCATCCTGGAGGGCTCCACTAAGGGTTTCAACTTCTTGGATTTCACCTCCAAAAACTAAGGAAGAAGTAAATGGGATTTCCAGCTTTCACATTTGAAGATCCTGCCATCCCACAATGAGCATGGCAATCAGGATTTTCAAATTCCTCCTGCACGGAGTGAAGCGTGTGACGACACGGAAGTCCTTCGGGGCAATGCTGTCCAGAGGTGCGCTCTTAGGGCTATAAGAGGCTGTATGGGGCGTGCTCCAAGGGCCACCAGAGTTCCTCTGCGATGCGGGGCCTGGTCATTTTGCCGTGGGGTCCCAGGCCTCGTCCACTCACTGAGCAGCTCAGTCTTGTTGGCAGCAAGTCTGTAGGTTGCCTGGGGCTTGGCTGATTTTGCCCGGTTGGCTTCCGCTGGTGGCTCTGTTGATTTTAGCTGGATTCCCTGTGGTGTCAGCTGAATGTCAGCTGGGCTTTGTGGCAGCTGTTATAGGGCAGTGCTGCTGGTCTCTGCCTGGCTTGCTCATGCATCTTGGGGTCAGGCGAGGGCCAGCCGATCCCGAGGAGGCTGGGTTGGGCTGGGTGGTTCTGCTGGTCTTCACTGGGCTTGCTGGTGCAGCCCGGGGTCATTTGGAGTTTGGCTGGTCTAGGCTGGGGGCAGCTGGTGCTCAGTTCGCTGCACGTGTCTTCTCCTCTTCCTGAATGGCAGGAAAGCCCAGTCACGGCTTCCTGTGGCCACAGAAGAGGCACCAAGGAGCCAGCTGAGAGCAATTCACCAAGTTGCAATTTCAAAAGCTCCCCCAGACCGCTGCAAAGAGACTCAGCTGGAGGAGTAGGGGTGGGCCAGGGGGCTCTGTTAGTGAGTTTTAATGGTTTCAAGGAGAAATGGTGATGGCTTGACCAGGGTCTTGACTGTGGACTAGGCTTCTGAGGACAGGCCTGTGTCTGCCCTACCCTTCAAATGGTATCTGGTGTGAAATTACAAAAGATACAGCCCCTGGGGCATTTTCCTGGCTGTGGAGCTGAGTGTGGGCTGCCCTGGCCTCCTGGGCGGGAGCTGTGTGTAGGACGGTGGGCACAGGCTGCAGCCCTGCCTCGGCTCAGCACCAGGCCAGTGACCCCAAGCCCAGCAGTCAGGAGCCATCTGAAGGTCAGGACAAAGCCCGCACAGGCTCCCAGCGCAGTAGATGCTCTGCTGCCCAGGATGTTCAGAAAAGGGCGTGAGGAGGGGGACTCTCACGGCCAGTGGTGGCTGGGGTGGCATGAGGGTGGTGTTAGTGGCAGTACTTCCCAGACCTAGACCCCCATGGGCTGCCGTGTGAGATTCGCAAGAAGGAACTAGTAATTGGGGCCAGGAGGCCAGGGCCCATCCCTGCCCCACCCCTCTCCTCCCTCAGGTCAAATCCTGAATTTCAAACCAATGCTTCACAGTATAGCGTCAGAAATGAGATTGCCAAGTTGTGCAGCATTCACTTACCCAGTCACTCTGTGTACAGAATGGTCAGTGTTTTTGTACCTGCCTTATTCTTAGTGAGGCTGAGTATCTTATGTTTAGCAGCCATTACAAACTGTTTCTTCACATCCTAAAAATTCTTCTACCTCCTCTACCTTCTGTGCAATATTATCTTGCCAAAAATTTTCATACTGCTATATAGTCATCATTGTTTTTCCCAACTTTGGGTTTTGAAAATGTTCAAGTCTACAGAGAAGGTGAAGTGACAGCGTGATGAACATCCATGCCCCTGTCACCTGCTGTCACCCACTGTTAACATCCAGACATACGAGTTTCACCTCGGTCCATATCTACACACATAGGCACACACATTGTTTTCTGAACCATCTGAGTGTGTCACCATAGTGCTTTACCCTTAAATACCTCAGGATGCAGCTCCTAAAAGTAAAGATGTTTTCCAACCTAATCACAATACTGCTCTCACACCTAGAAAAACAACAGTAATTCCATAATATAGAATCTCAAAGAACCAGAGTAGGAGGTTAGTGGTCAACACAGCGATGCTGAGCACTGCCCCTGCTTGAGAGGAGCTGGAGTGGGGCTGTGGAGAGGAGGTTTGGAGCAAGATTGTTGTGCTGACACAGCGTCAAACTCTGTAAAATATTTGGAGATTTATTTTGAGCCAAATGTGAGTGACCGTGGCCTGTGACACTGTCCCAGGAGGTCCTGAGAATATGTGCCTGAGATGGTTGGACTACAGCTTGGTTTTATTCATTTTAGAGAGACATGAGACATTGATCTACACTTGTGAGATACACATCAGTTCAGTCCAGAAAGGTGGGACAACTTGAAGGAGGACTTTCAGGTCATAGGTAGATTCAAAGATTTTCGGATTGGTTGAAAAGAGTTTATCTAAAGCCCTGGGATCAATGGAAGGGAGTGTCTGGGTTAAGATATGGGATTATGGAGACCAAGGTTCTCCAGGCAGCAGGCTCTGGAGATAATAGATTGTAAATGTTTCTTTTTTTTTTTTTTTTTTTGAGACGGAGTCTCGCTCTGCTGCCCAGGCTGGAGTGCAGTGGCCGGATCTCAGCTCACTGCAAGCTCCGCCTCCCGGGTTCACGCCATTCTCCTGCCTCAGCCTCCCGAGTAGTTGGGACTACAGGCGCCCGCCACCGCGCCCAGCTAGTTTTTTGTATTTTTTAGTAGAGACGGGGTTTCACCGTGTTAGCCAGGATGGTCTCGATCTCCTGACCTCGTGATCCGCCCGTCTCGGCCTCCCAAAGTGCTGGGATTACAGGCTTGAGCCACCGCGCCCGGCCTGTAAATGTTTCTTATCGGACTTAAGAGACACCTTTGCAGGACCATTTCAAAATCTATCAAAGCAACTTATTCTGGGGTAAAATATTTGATTGCTTGCAGGGCCTGCTATCTGTCATGTTGGTGTCGTATTGTTGCAGAGTCTGTTGTGTCAGTGTTAAGGACTCTGTTTTAATGTTAATGCTGGCCAGCTGTGCCTGAACTCCAACGGGTAGAGGGTATAGTGAGGTGTGCCTGACCACCCATGACACCCTGAACCAGTGTTTCAGGTCACTTTATTTATTTGTTTACTTTTTGAGCCAGAGCCTTGCTCTGTCACCCCAGTTGGAGTGCAGTGGTGCGATCTCGGCTCACTGCAACCTCTGCCTCCTGGGTTCAAGCGATTCTTGTGTCTCAGCCTCTGGAGTAGCTGGGATTAGAGGCGTGTGCCACCACGCCTGGCTAATTTTTTTATTTTTTGTTTTTAGTAGAGATAGGGTTTTGCCATGTTGGCCAGGCTGTTCTTGAACTCCTAACCTCAGGTGATCCACCTGCCTTGGCCTCCCAAACTGCTGGGATTACAGATGTGAGTCACTGCGCCCGGCCTCAGGTTTACTTTAGAATGCTCTTGGTTGAGGGGCTTATAACTTTGTTTTTGGTTTATAGTCTTTGTGGAGAAGATGAGGGAGAGGGGCAGGTGTGGGTCTGGGCTGAGGATCTCTGTTCCAGACCTTGGGCTCAAGCTGGGCTTGCACAAGGGCTAGGAAAGCATGCCCCCATGCAGCCCGCGTGGACCCCAGCTTGAGTGGAAGCTTCCAGAGCCTTGCCTTGGCCAAGAGGGCTGCCTGCTACAACAGTAGGGGTCTTGCTGGAGGACAGGTGGGCCCTTGGGAGGTCAGGGCCCCTCTCTAGGTTGCTGTCTGCAGGTTCAGTGACTTCTGAAGCTGAGTGTCTGGCAGCTTCCTTGAACCTGTCCTGGTCAGTCCTCTCGATCGCAGGCCATGGCCCTCCATGAGGCCGAGCCTGGCTTCAGACCTCCTGAAATTTGAAGGCAGCCTGGGCTGAGCCTGGCCCTCCACCCTGGGGAGGGGACACATACCCTCAAACTGTTCTAGGAATAAAGAATACCTAGGCACATGCGGTCAAGCAACCAGGTACCACAAAATGACCAGAGATGTGTTCAAACTCACTGGACACTGATCTTTGGCAAAGATGCCACATCCCAGAGGTGGGAGGGGGCCTTGATGGCATCTTGTCCAACCTCCGATCCACAGCAGGAGGGGCACTGGCTGCCCAGCTCCATGGATTCCTGGGCTCTCAGTGCCCTGGGGCGCAACTGGCCCCACGTGCTTTATCCCACAGCCATCGAGATGCCCTCATCGTCCTTTGCTGGTCTCCTCTCCAGGGTGAGGGAAAGGGGCCGCCTTTGAAATCTCACGGGAGCAGGGCAGATGCTGTGGGTGCGGAGGGCGCGGTGGCACTGGGCCTCTCTGTGAAGACGCAGGCCTGTGTTTCTTTGCTCTTTTTCAGCAAAGTCACCTGTGCTAGAGTTTTTTCCTGAGGTCCTTTTTCTAAGAACCAGCCTGGGGCTGCCGAGCGGCTAGGTGTGTTTCCTTCCTTTGCGGCCAAGCCCTCACTTCTTCGGAAACACGCTGGCATTCACTTCTGCCCTTCCCTTATGACCAGCAAGATCCGTGGGGAATTCAGTAACAAGCTTTCCTGCATCCGCGTCTTGCTGGGCCCAGCCATGACGGAATCTCAGGGGCAGATGGTCGAGTCACCGCTCACGCCTGGGAACAGCTGACCTCCCTGTAGAGGTACCAGGTGAAGCTGCTGAGCAATCCCAGGGCCAGAAAGAGACCTAAGGATGCTGAGAGCTCATTACACTTCTAAACATTGTAAAAGACCCTAAAGAGCTTTAGCTTATAGGGGTTATATGTCTAGATAGTCAGCATGTTAAAAATTAAAATAGAGCATTTAAAAACATTAATTTGTTTCACTGAGTGCTTTTACTCTCCGGCCTTTGGTGCCCTGAGCTGCTTCCAAACTTGTCCTGTGCCATGCCCATCACAGCTGCTCTCCTCTAGGAAGTCTCAGACTTTAAGCCTTGCACTCTGCCCCTTCTGTGCACGTGTCCATGCAGTGAAAGCCTTTCTCCTCCAGTGGAGCTGGTCTCAGCGAGAAAAAGCTATAAAGAGTTTACTTAAGCATGTCTCACTAAGGTAAAAATGACTGCTTGCCCCACAGCTTCCAGGAAAAAACCTGATTGAAAGCAGAGGTGGATAATACAAAATTCTCTCCATCTTTGGTTTTTCTAGCAACATGACAGTAACCTACACATTCCACCCACCTCCGTGGGGGCAAACGTGGCGTCCTTAGACTCCAAGTTCCCAGCCTCTCTCTGCTCTTCAGAGCTGTTGCTACGCTTCCATCTCTAAGCCCTTAAAACAATTCCCCCAAATCCTCAGACTCAGCGGGATCTTCAACAGTGAGGAGCCCCAAATAAGGGCAGACTTGAGGACTGTCTGTCTGCAGAGTCCCAAACGTAACATTACCGTTTGCTCTCTGCGGGTCTGTGTCCCTGTATAAGTCGGGTACTGCAAAGAAATAGACCAATAGGACAGATAGATAGATAAGCTCATACCTACCTATTTATATAAGTATCTCTGTCTATTATCTATCTATCTATCTATCTATCTATCTATCTATCTATCTCCCATAGAGAGATTGATTATGACAATCAGCTCATGAAATCGTGGTGGATAAGAAGTCCCACGATCTGCCATTTGAAAGTTAGAGACCCAGGAAAGTTGGCAGTGTAGGTCTGTCCAAGTTCAAAGGCCTGAGAACCAGGGAACTGAGAGCAGAAACCCAGTCTGAGGACAGCAGAGGACGAGACGTCCCAGCTCGAGCAGTGTGGCAGAAAAAAAGGGTGATTTTCTCCTTTCTCTGCCTTTTGTTCTGTTCAGGCCCTCAAGGACTTGGATGAAGCCCAGCCCCATGGGAAGGGCTTTCTACTTTACCAAGTTCACCCATTTCAATGCTAATCTCATCCAGAAACACCGTGGCAGACACACCTGGAAACGGTGGTTAATCTGAGTATCCCGTGGCCCAGTCAAGTTGACACCTAAAATTCACCATCACTGCCCTATCCTGGGCCTTGAGCCCCCACCATGTCTAGTCATGTTTGGATGTGTAACACTCGGCATCACGGTTGGCACAAGGTTGGCACCCAACACACAGCTATGGAATGAATGAATGAATATGCCCATAGCACTTCAAGTCATTTGCAAGGGCTCGGCTTGGGGTCTGACTCCTAGCCCAACAGATTCAGGTTCGCATGAAAGCGACTGGTCCCAAACTTTTGGCCTCAGGACCTCTTTCCAGCCTTCAGAATGACCGAACACTGCAAGGAAGTTTTGTTTTAGTGGGTTACATCTATCACTTTTCCTGTCTGAAACCGAGATAGTTTTACATATACATTTATTAATTCATGTAAATAATAAAGTCATTGGATGTAAACATAATTAACATTTTTATAAACAATAACTACAGGTTTCAAAAATAAATTTAGTGAGCCAACCGACATTGTTTTACATTTCTGCAAGTCTCTTTAATATCTGGCTTCAAGCGGCATGATGGCCCATGCCCACAGTCTCAGCACTTTGGGAGGCCGAGGCGAGTGGATCACCTGACATCGGGAGTTCGAGATCAGTCTGACCAACATGGCAAAACTCCATCTCAACTAAAAGTACAAAAATTAGCTGAGTGCGGTGGCAGGTGCCTACATTCCCAGCTACTCAGGAGGCTGAGGCAGGAGATTCGCTTGAACCCAGGAGGCGGAGGTTGCAGTGAGCTAAGATCGTGCTATTGCACTCCAGCCTGGGCAACAGAGTGAGACTCTGTTTAAAAAAAAAAAAAGAAAAAATCTGGCTTCGTGGAGGACTGCTGGAGTGTCATCTCTGCCCCCACACTCAACATGTTGTGATATATTGTTTTCACTGAACATATGAAGAGAGTTGTAGCTGGAACAGCGAGGTGCATTTTCTTTCCCAGGCTTTTCATGTAGTTGTAGATGTGTGTCTTTGTTCTGGCACCAAAACATGACAAGTAGTCATTTCTTAAAGACTAATTTCAGTGTGGAATCTGAAACAGTTTATCTTCTGTTCTTAAACCACTGGTCTAATTTGCACTTCATGCAGACCTTTTACTTATATTTGATTTTGTAATGTCATGCACCGATCGCTGGGAAAACACCGGTTCACTGAGTTGTGGAGTTTTTCCCACTGTCGACACCCTCCATCCTACAACATCACAAAATCAAACTTAGTAACGTTGCTCCCCATCTCGTCGGAAAAGTCTTCAATGATTCGGGAGCTGTCAAGCTCAGCATGGGGGACACAAGTTTTGCAAAGTTCTAATTTTTACTTGAATGCCTACATTTTATCATTGGCAGCAAAGACAGTCACTGCTTCCTTTGAAATGAGAGGCTTACTTTGTTTATTTTCCAAGAAATATCTGTCAAATACTCCAGTCTGAATAACCATCGCTTGTTTGTCAGCCATTCTTTCAGGTAGAATGGCATTTTACTCTTGCAAGTAGAAAGAGTATTTCATGAAAGAAGATGTGTCCAGATCACCTGATGCTCCAGCAATTCTACAGGGGGTTTCCTCCAAACGACTGTCATACTCGATGTGCAATGGAAGTTCCGCACGCCAACTTCCCATTTTGTCACTCAGGATATAAAAAAGGCCATAATCGAAGGGATGAGACCCGTAACAATTAACACTTTGTACTGCTTCCTCAAGGACAATCTAATGAGAAATTGACACTTAAAGAAAAACGCGAGCGTGCGTGGTGAAGAATCACGCCACAGCCGGCTGCCGCTGTCTTGGGTGGTGTGAAGGCATCTCAAAGCCAGTGACAGGTGCATTCTTTCAGTCTCTTCCTCCCATGGCCCCTAAGTCCCCATGGACTGAGCACCCAGCAGAAGTTCACTACCTACCTGCTGGCTGAAGGGTTGGTATCTCTGTGATGTAAATTTAGGCAATAGGGTCCAGATAGAGGTGCTTGTGTTTGGGAAGTTAATGTTAAGAGCTCTTGGGACTGGGCATGGTAGCTCATGCCTATAATCCCAGCACTTTGGGAAGCCGAGGTAGGCGGATCTCTTGATCTCAGGAGTTGGAGACCAGCCTGGCCATGATGGTGAAACCCCATCTCTACCAAAAGTACAAACAATTAGCTGGGCGTGGTTGTGTGCACCTGTAATCCCGGTTACTCGGGAGGCTGAGCCATGAGAATTGCCTGAACTGGGGAGGCTGAGGTTGCAGTGAGCCGAGATTGAGCCATTGTACTCCAGCCTGGGTGACAGAGCAAGACTCTGTCTCAAAAAAAAAAAAAAAAAGAAAAAAAAAAGAAAAAAAAAGAAAAAAAGAACTTGGGGCTGCGCGTTGGAGGTTGATTACACTGGGGCAGTGGCCAGGCGTTGGTATTTTAAAATCTTGCTGCGAGGAAACTGCCGAGCATGAACTTAGCTGTCAGGCCAAGAGCAGAAAGGAGTCCTCACTACAGGGCAAGTCCACAGGCATCTCTTTCCCCATCCGTGGTTTCTGCTTAAAACAATCGGGATGGGCGATCTTGACCTTGCACCGCAGACCCGGGCTGTATTGCCCTCCCACAGAATGGACTGGGAAGGGCTAGTCCCCTGGAGGGGACTAGGGGCTGGCACCTCTGGGTGTTGTTGGAACTGGGGGAGGGGAACAAGCTTCTGAGCTGGGAAGGAACTGGGCCACTGGGGCATGTGCCCTTGCTCTGTTGCAGAGTTTTGGAGTCACGCTGGGCACGGTTAGGAGGCCAAGGTCCCTACTGATGCAGCCCTCTGGCCCTCCACTGGGGGTCTCCTTGCTCCTCTCACTCGGAGAAAGGCCATCTTTGGCATTGCAGGTCACTGCTGTGCCTCTGAAGGGGCAAAAGGATTCCAGGTGTTGTGCCCCTGGCCAACCTCACTGCCCTCCAGCCCTGGGCACTCTCTGTCCAGGGACAGTGCTAGAGGATGGGGCCTGCAGGCCGTGGCCATCCATCTGTGAGCCTCTTTCCTGGCGTGTTTCTGTGGCTGTGAAGAGGTGGAAGCGCTAAGGAGGACAACGCTGTCCTGGCTTCTGGTGGTACTTTTGATTTTGGCATTTGCAAGTGTCCTCTGCCCTCCAGGGAGCACCCATGGGCTGCTTGTCTAAACATCTCCCCAGGTGTTTCTAATGCATGGCTAAGCAGAGATGCTGGGTTTTTGGTCGATATTTATTTATTTATTTGAGATAGGGTCTCACTCTGTCGTTCAGGCTGGAGTGCAGTCTTGTGATCAGGACTTACCGCAGCCTCAACCTCCCTGGGCTCATGTGACCCTCCCACCCCGGCCTCCTGAACAGCTGGGACCACAGGCACTTGCCACCACGCCCTGCTAATTTTTGTATTTTTTTGTAGAGATGGGGTTTTACCATGTTGCCCAGGCTGGTCTTGAACTCCTGAGCTCAAGTGATCCTCCTGCCTCAGCCTCCCAACGTCCTGGGATTATAGGCATGAACCACTGTGCGTGGCTGGTTTATTTACTCTTTAATATTGACTATTCAGTGGGAAAACCAGAGATGATGTTTCGAGAGCCAGGTGGAAGGCAGAACCATATGCTGGTTGGAATTTTTTTTTTTTTAAAAGCAGTATTTCATTGTAGCCTGCATATATAGCTTATCAAGCCAGAACTGTATTTGAAATCTGAAAAGTACTTTCATTGATTATGTTCATTTTTCTGTGATCAATTCCAAAATGGCATTTAAAATCTTGAAGATCAAGTTCCTCAACAGCACTAGGGGCCTGTAAGAAAAAAAGCATTATTTTATAGTGCTGTGGGGTATACAAAATCTTTTTGTGTTTCTGCCAGATCTCTGAACAAAATCTGCTGAAACTTGGAATCCTGGGCATTTTCATGCAGGCTGCCATAACGAAATACCATAGACTGGGTGGATTAAACAACAGGAATCAATTTCTCACAGTTCTGGAGGCTGGGAAGTCCAAGATCAAGATGCTGGCAGCTTCAGGTGAGGGCTCTCCTGCTGTCTTGCAGACAGCTGCCTTCTCACTGTGTTTTTGCATGGTGAAGAGAGAGAGCAGGCGGTTTCTTCAGTGTCTCTTCTTATAAGGACATTAATCCCATCATGAGGGCTCCACCCTCACAACCTCATCTAATCCCAATCACTTCCCATAGTCCTTGTCTCATAGTACCATCACGCTGGGGTTTAGGCCTTCAACATGTGAATCTGGGGAGGACACAGATGTACAGTACAGAACACTGGGCTACAATCAAGCCTTAAAAGTTAATTTACAATTGTCTGGGCACAGTGGCTCACACCTGTAATCCCAGCACTTTGGGAGGCTGAGGCAGGCAGATCATGAGGTCAGAGGATCAGGACCATTCTGGCTAACGCAGTGAAACCCCATCTGTACTAAATATACAAAAAATTAGCTGGGTGTGGTGGCGGGCGCCTGTAGTCCCAGCTACTTGGGAGGCTGAGGCAGGAGAATGGCGTGAACCCAGGAGGCGGAGCTTGCAGTGAGCCGAGATCGCACCACTGCACTCCAGCCTGAGCGACAGAGCGAGACTCTGTCTCCAAAAAAAAAAAAAAAAAAAAAGTTAATTTACAATTATAAAGATAATGAAGAACTCTAGAAAAGTTTACCTCACTCTGGAGTTATGTGTTTGCAAATCAAGGGGAAAACTAGCTCTAGGTTATTTGGTCCCTAGAGAAATGTCTTTACATTCCAAAGAGCAGAGTGAGAATTCAGGATTCTAGCCATGCACTCTCCAAAAAGCAAGCATGTCTTCCCTTCTTTCCGGAGAGGGGGGCTCCCAGTGCTTCTCCTGGGTGTAACTGGCCACAGCCCATTGCTCTCAGTCCTCCCTTAAGGAGTGTCCGGTTGCTTGTGGAGAGTTTCCATTTGGCTCTTACTGCCTGGCCCACAAGCACGGAGTGGAGCAAGGAGGGGCCCTAGGCTTATGATTTACTGTAAGGTCACTGGGGAGGAGTCCATCTCAGATCCAGAGCACCTCATGTGCACATTCAGGATAAAATTAAGAAACATTAAAACTCAAAAACGTTAAGTAAAACAAAACAGAAAAATGTTATATATACAGAATGACTGACTACAACTTTGGCAAAAACCAAAAAAAAAAAAAAAAAAAAAAAACCCTCAGTAGAGGAAAAAATAAACAAGAAACAGATCAAATGATTAACGCAATGACATTTGAATGGTGACAACATTGGTGATTTTAGTTTTTCTTTCCTTCGAAAATGTGTTTAAAGCGCATATATTCATTCGGCAATGGAAGAAATTAGAAGGAAAATAACTTTTTCATGAAGATCACAACAGAGTATATCCCGTTAGTTATCTATTGTGGCATAACAAATTAACTGAAGACTCTGCAGCTTAAACCAACACAGCTTTTCTATTGCACAGTTTCTGTCGTCAGGTGTTCACATGGTTGATCTCCCGCTGAGGGTCTCCAGCGTCCCACCCCCTTAGTAGCACGTTACAAATTGAACTGGTAAAATAAATTCATATGGAACTCATCAAATATATTTGAGTGTCTTGTTGCTCTTTCCATTTTTTTTTCTATGTTGGGGTTTCATATAAGATTTCTACAGTTTTTCATGCAGACTGTTCAATCCCTATCTTCCCAAGGCCTCTAATCCCTAATCCGTGAGTGTTGTGTATTTGGTGAGTGCTTGGTCTTCCCAGCAGTGTTTCTTATTTGGAATCAGTCGCAGTAGTGACTGGACAAGGGGTTACAGAATTTCTTGGCATGGGGTGGGAGAACTGTTGCTCATACTTCCTATTAAAACAAAAGAACTAGAGTGAGGCCGGGCGCGGTGGCTCATGCCTGTAATCCCAGCACTTTGGGAGGCCGAGGCGGGCAGATCACGAGGTCAGGAGATTGAGATCATCCTGGCCGACATCTGGAAACCCCGTCTCTACTAAAACACAAAAAATTAGCTAGTCATGGTGGCGTGTGCCTGTAGTCCCAGCTACTCGGGAGGCTGAGGCAGGGGAGTCACTTGAACCCGGGAGGCGGAGGTTTCAGTGAGCTGAGATTACGCCACTGCACTCCAGCCTGGCAACAGAATGAGGCTTCGTCTCAGAAAAAAAAAAAAAAAAAAAAAAAGAACTAGAGTGAAAGAGAAAAGCTGTTATTTGGAAATATGAAAATTAAATACGCAGAGGCCTGTGCCCTTTACCTGGGACCTTGCTGACAGCTGTGTTCTCTAGACTTCTCTCTCTAGGGACGTCTTTCGTCCGACCTCCACCCACAGGAGAAGCTACTGGAAGCTCCTCCGGGTTCCTAGCAAGGCCCCCAGCACTCAGCTCTTTGGCCTCCCTGCCCACCTGCCATCAGCTTCTTTGGCCTCTGGAGAACCTCATGACCAGCCTGCAGAGCTGCACCCAGGCCTGCCCTATGCCGGGGTTCCCACTGAGACCCCAGGGTCCCTCACTTAGCAGGACGGTGATCATCAAGTGGGTTAGGGTTTCCAGGATGCTTCGAAGAAGGGCTCTGAGATCTGAGCTGTGGAGGAGGATGTAAGGAATCAGTACAAACAGGGGCTGGCTAAGCAGCACTGGGGGACTCTGAAAAAGCTTCTGGAATCCGGAGGCCCCATGTGTGCACTTGGTGGGCATAACAGAAACTTACGGTGAGCCCACCTTCTCCAAAAGCTTGAAACTCCACTCTCGCTTAATCTCAGGATCACACATTCTACACCAGCGGGCTCTTGGTCCTTAGACTGTTCATAAGTAAAACAGGAAATGGTCAGAGGCCAGAGGAAGGAATGCAGCTGTACCTGACCCTGGCTGCCTGAAGAGAGCTGCGTTGGTTTGGAGAGTACTGGGGCAGGGAGAGGGGTTCAGGGATGGGCTTGGGAGCCAGTGAGTAAAGGAACCCAGTGGCCCATGGGCCTGAAGACTGCACAGGCCCTGTCTTAGAGGCCATCTGGAGGAGGCTGGTCCACTGGCTCCATTTCCAATTAACATCCCCTGCATCCCCCCGGATCCTCAGAGCCTCTGCCGGGATAGATGATCTCACTAGCTCTGTGACTGGCAGAAACACCGGGCCGGCCAAGCTTGAGTCGTGCGACCTCCTCTGGCAACCAGGGCATGAGGAGGAACAGTGCCTGGTTTCCTCCAGCCACACAGTGGGAGGCAAAGCCTGGCTCTCACCAAGTAAAGCAAGACTCCCACCAGATAGATAGGAAGGGCACTTCCTTGACTGGGTGATCTCTAAATATCAAATGTCCATTCCAGTGGCCAAGAAACCGCGGTATCTTAATCACAAATAATCATCACTCATGCATTTGAAATAACTGGCAAAAGAAACTCTCTTTCTCTCTCTCTACGTGTGTGTGTGTGTTTGTGTTCAACAACAGCATCAAAGCTGAACATAAAAGATCACTTCTTGCTGACTTTATAGTCTTTTTTTTTTTTTTTTGAGATGGGGTTTTGCTCTTGTTGGCCAGGCTGGAGTGCAATGGCGTGATCTTGGCTCACTGCAACCTCCGCTTCCCCCCAGGTTCCAGGTTCAAGTGATTCTGCAACCTCAGCCTCCCATATAGCTGGGATTACAGGCTCCCGCCACCACGTCTGACTAACTTTTGCATTTTTAGTAGAGACAGGGTTTCAGTATGTTGGCCAAGCTGGTCTCAAACTCCTGACTTCAGGTGATCCACCTCTCTCAGTCTCCCAAAATGCTGAGATTACAGGCGTGAGCCACCGTGCCCAGCTGACTTCATAATCTTGTTTTCCTTTTTTTTTTTTTTTTTAAGATGTGGTTTCTCTCGTTGCCCAGGTTGGAGTGCAATGGCATGATCTCAGCTCACTGTAACCTCCGCCTCCTGGGTTCAAGTGATTCTCCTGTTTCAGCCTCCCAAGTAGCTGGGATTACAAGCATGTGCCACCATGCCCAGCTAATTTTGTATTTTTAGGAGAGACGAGATGGGGTTTCACCATGTTGGTCAGGCTGGTCTCGAACTCCTGACCTCAGGTAATCTGTCTGCCTTGGCCTCCCAAAGTGCTGGGATTACAGGTGTGAGCCACCATGCCTGTCGACTTTATAATCTTATACAAACATTTATATGTATTTATATGTGTCCTGGTGAGACTGTAGCATGCCATTGGCAGTCACTGTTCAGATTACTCTTTTCAGCAACTGCTATTTGAGTTCAGAGAAAAAAACTGTAAAAATTTGTGAAGGAAATGTCCATGGAAACAGCCTCTCTCTAGTCTACTTTCTATTCATTTGGAAAGCAATGTCTCTGTTAGCATCTGAGGCTTCTAACCCAGATTTTCAAGATGGCGATTCCCATCAGGAAATCTCTTACAGCCTGTGGCAGAAAATGCGTGGTTTGGGAATGACTGAGGTTCATGTCAGAGCTCAGAAATGAGTATTGAAGTCAGTCTAGTGAAGTTATCTGGGCATTTTCCCCAGGTGTCCTGCTCAATGTTAGGACATTTAGATGAATAAGAACATGGGCCATTCATTTTGGTTCCAAATTTGCACCCACCCTATTTCCTCAGTTCTGTGCCAGCCACAGTTGACAGAAATGAAGGATACTTATTCCTGCACCCAGAGAGGTACAGGATGTGGAGAAGACAACACATAATTAGAAAGTTATAATGAGCTGAACTACTTGGGAGTATGCTGGGAGTGTGAAGCCCCAGAATAGACTTAGTGTATCTTTCTAGAGAGTTGATTTCATTGCATGCTAAATAATGTAAACTGAATTAGCTTATATGAATGTGCTCGGATATACTGTGGAGTAGAATGCAAAATACAAAGTGGATGTTGGTGAAAGGGGCAGAGTTAGGGCTGGGCACAGTGGTTTATGCCTGTAATCTCAGCACTTTGAGAGGCCAAACCAGAAGAATCACTTGATCCCACAAGAGTTAGAGACCAGCCTGGGCAACATAGTGAGACCCTGTCTCTGGTATGGGTTACCCCATCTCTGGTTAAAAAAAAAAAAAAAAAAAAATAAGCCAGGCATAGTGGTGTGTACCTGTAGTCTCAGGTACTCAGGAGGCTGAGGCAGGAGGACTGCTTGCGTCTGGGAGGTCAAGGCTTCAATGAACCATAATTGCACCACTGCACCCCAGCCTGACAAGACTGAGACTGTCTATATAAAAAAAAAAAGGGGGGCAGAGTTAGGACCTCTAAAAAGTCTCTCCATAAAAGCAATGAGAAAATTGACAAAAATTATCAGAGTCAATTTTTTTTGAACTCTGGAAATTAAATTGCAACAATCTGAGTGGTGTTTATTTAAGAAAAGTGGCAGAATCTTGGTAAGAATAAAAAGCTTTGTGACATTTTAATTTATCCTAGTGCCATCCCCATGGTAACCTTGAAAAAGTATAGCCTACACTGACAGTGAAAATTAGCAGGGTGGCAGCCACCTGAGGGAAAAGAATTGGCCTGGAGCTTGTTAAAGGCCCATTACCAGAGAGTTGTCATTATTTGACCTGTCATTATTTGTCTGGTGATTCTCTGGAAGATCCCCCTTGTAAGGCTGTCTGTATTTGACCTGACTCTGAACTTACACAGTGTGAAAAGCTCTTTTCCAGGGGACATTTGTCAGAAACAATTACAGGCAATTGATTAACTTCATGGAGGCCTGAGGGTGTTGAAAACAGTTGGGGCAAATAACAGATCAACCAAAAAGCTTAAAATGAAAAGTTGGGGAATAGGATGTCTACAGGGGGCATTGGAAAGCTCTGAAATATTCCTGGGAATCAAAAAGATCATGTTCTTGTGTAAGGCTGTGAGCGTGCCCAGGGTTGACCTGAAAGAAACCTGAGAAGGTCCTAAGCTCTCATCTCTGGCTCCCCTGAGACTGTGCAATCAGGAAGTGAAGGCTAAGGCAGAGTTGTAAACTTCCTGGCTGAGGGTTGTGGGCATGCCTAACGTACACACAGAGCCCCCCAGCAAAGACTGAGAGTCTTATTTATTTCAGATGTTTTTAGGAAATCTCTGTCCAACCATTAACTGATCACTAGGCTAACTGAGCAGAGACTTCATTGCTACATACAACAAAGAATACAGACTAAGCAGAATTAGTTAAAAAAAAAAAAAAAAATACACTAAGCAGGCTGGGTGTGGTGGCTCATGTCTGTAATTCCAGCACTTTGGGAGGTTGAGGTGGGTGGATCACCTGTGGTCAGGAGTTCAAGATCAGCCTTGCTAACATGGTGAAACCCGTCTTTACTAAAAATACAAAAATTAGTTGGGCATGGTGGTACACACCTGTAATCCCGGCTACTCGGGAGGCTGAGGTACAAGAATCGCTTGAAGCTGGGAGGCAGAGTTCTCAGTGAGCTGAGATCATGCCACTGCACTCCGGCCTGGGCAACACAGTGAGACACCATTTCAAAAAAGAAAAAAGAAAAAACAAAAACAAAAAACTCGAAAACACTAAAGAAATAAAATGAAAACAACTACAAAAAACAATAGAAACCACAAACCTTGGAGAGAGAATTTGATTTTCAGAGCTGCCATAATATATTATTTTAAATGTCTAGTTTTCAACAAAAAATAGGAGCATGGAAAGAAATAAGAAAGTATGGGCCATTCATGGGAAAAAAACAATCAATAGAAACTGTCCCTGAGAAAGCCCAGATGTTGGACTTACTAGACAAAGACTTTAAATCAGCTACTTTAAATATGTTCAAAGGATGATATATACAAAAATATATATTTTATACATATTTGGTTATATGTAATATATAATTATATATATTTTTATACATATATAATATATATATTTATGTATATATTATATATACTTGGTTTTATATACATATAAAACCAACTAGAAATTATGGAGTCCAAAAGTACAATAACTAAGAAGGAAAAATCCATCAGAAGGCCTCAACAGCAGATTTGAGCAGACAGAAAAAAAAAAATTAATGCACTTGAATATAGTCAATTGAGATTATCTAGTCTGAGACACAGAAAGAAAAAAGAATGAAGAAAAATAAACAGAGACCTTGTTGGGTGTGGTGGCTCACACCTATAATCCCAGCACTTTGGGAGGCCAAGGTGGGCAGATCACTTGAGGTCGGGAGTTCGAGACCAGCCTGACCAACATGGAGAAACCCTGTCTCTACTAAAAATACAAAAATTAGCCAGGTGTGGTGGTGCATGCCTGTAATCCCAGCTACTTGGGAGACTGAGGCAGGAGAATTGCTTGAATCCGGGAGGTGGAGGTTGTGGTGAGACAAGATCGGGATAAGAGCAAAATTCCATCTCAAAAAAACAAAAAAACAAAAAAAAAAACAAACAAAAAAAAAGAAAAAGGAACAGAGCCCCAGAGACCAAGACTGATGGGCACCATTAAACACACCAATGAATGCATAATGGGATAGAGGGAAAAGGGCAGGAAAAATATCTGAAGAAATATTGGGTGAAAAATTCCAACATTTGATGAATAATTGTGTATACCTCCAAGTGCTCAACCAATATTAGAAAAAATTCAGAGTGAACCACAGCTAAACAAATCACAACCAAATTGTTAAAAAACAAAGGGAAAAAAATCTTGAAAATGGTGAGAGAGAAATGACTCATCATGTGCAAGGGATTCTCATAAAATTTAAAGCCAATTTCTCATAAGAAACCATGGAAACCAGGAAGCAATGGGATGATATATGCAAAATGGTAAAACCAAAAACCCTGTTAAACAAGAATTATATATTCAGCAAAACTATTCCTTAAAAATGAGAGGAGATGAAGATATTCCCAGATAAACACAGGGAATTCATCACTGGGAGAGCTGCCCTGCAAAAGATATTAATGGGAGTCTCTCAGGCTAAAATAAAAGAAACACTAGACAGTAACTTGAATCTATGTGAAGAAATAAGGAGCATTGGTAAAAGTAACTACATAGGTAAATATAAAAGACAGTGTAAGTGTATATTGCTAGTAATTCTTTTTTCCCTATCTCATCTGAAAGACAACTGCAAAAAGCAATAATTAGAAATCTATGTAGAAATACTTTTAAATAATGCAAAGTATATTCTCTCCCTCAAACAAAATAAAATTAAAATCAATAACAAATGAATTTGAGAAATTCATAAATATGTAGAAATTAACCATATATGCTCAAATAAGCAATAAGAAGTAAGTGTAATCTATAGAGACATTGATTATTTAATCAGTGGTTCAGAGAAGTAATTACAAGATAAATTAGAAATGTCTTGAGATAAATTAAATAAAGATACACTATACCAAAACTTATGGGAAGCAGATAAAGCAGTGCTTAGGAAGAAATTTATAGCTGTAAACACCTATGTTAAAAAAACATGAAAGATCTCAAATCAATAACCTAATCTTCCATCATAAGACACTGGAAAAAGAAGAGCAAACCAAACCGAAAGCAAGGAGAAGGAAGAAAGAAATTATAACAAAAATAATAAATACATAATGTTTTCAAGGTTCATCCATGTTGTTGTACAAATCAGTGCATTTTTATGGCTAAATAACATTCCTTGTATGAATACACCGCATTTTGTTTATTCATTCATCAGTTGATGGATGTTGGGTTGGTATCAACTCTTGACTAATATAAATAACGGTACTATGAATATTGATGTAAAGGTTTTTGTCTGGGCATGCTTTCATTTCAATTGGGGACAAGCCTAAGAGTGAAATTGCTGGGTAAAATAACTAATTTCTTGAGAAACTACCAGCCCATTCTAAAGTGGCTGCACCATTTTATGTTTCCACCCACAGTGTAAGAGGACTTCAATTTCTCCACATCCTCATCAACACTTGTTATTACCTTCTTTTTAAAGTCTAGTTATCAGGACAGGTGTAGTGGCTCACGCTTGTAATCCCAGCACTTTGAGAGGCTGAGGCAGGTGGATCACCTGAGGTCGGGAGTTTGAGACCAGCCTGAGCAACATGGAGAAACCCTGTCTCTACTAAAAATACAAAATTAGCTGGGCGTGGTGGTGCATGCCTGTAATCCCAGGTACTCGGGAGGCTGAGGCAGGATAATTGCTTAAACCCAGGAGGCGGAGGTTGCAGGGAGCCGAGATCACACCATTGCACTCCAGCCTGGACAACAAGAGTGAAACTCCGTCTAAAAAAAAAAAAAAAAAAAAAATCTAGCTATCCTACGTGGTTCAATGAATATGAAATATCCAGAATAGTGCCATCTATAGAGACACAAAATAGATCTGGAGCTACAAGGGGATGGAGCGATTGGGAGGGGTATTGGGGATGGAGCGATTGGAGGTGGTTTCTTTTTGGAGTAATGAAAATGTTATAAAATTGATTGTGGTGATGGTTGCACAATTGTGTGAATATACTAAAAGTCATTGAATTGTACACTTTAAATGGATGAATTGTGTGGTATGGGAATGATGTCTTAATAAAGCTGTTAAACAACACATGTGAATATCTTTAGGAGAAAACTTGAAACTCCAGGAAACCCTGACCCTGTGAATGCCCCTGTCAATCTGCATGTCCCATGCTGGAACAGAGGTGAATCCGGAAGTCCCAGGCGAAGTTACCAAGATGAGGGTAAACTTTCTACCGCTATGCAGCCCGTGGGGGCCGGGGTCACCCAAGCTGTCAGGATGCCTCAGCCCAGACCCTTGGAATTAAAGAGGCCTGTCGGCTGGACACACTTCCATCTCTGGCACTCTCAGAAGAGAGGCTTCCTGGAGCCCCTCGGCTTTAATCCGCAGCTGCAATGTGAGCCGGGCTCACTTGCTAAGCTCAGGAACTAGGCAGGGCAGCACAGCTGAGGGGCCAGCTCATCTTTCCCCCAGGACGTGCAGCCACAGCGATCCTGGGCCCTTCCTGCATGGCATGCCGCTAAGAATAGCGAGAGTACAGTATGTGTGTCTCTGAAGATCTTCCTGCGAGTCAGGAGTATTTACAGCCTTTCCTGGAATAGAGCTCCTCCACCTGCAGTACTGCTTGGGAGTGGCTTGTGGTCTCTCCCTTCAAAATCCAGCCTTAAATTCCCCTCCTCCAGGAAACATGCCTTGATTTAATCAAACCTCCCTGGTTGAATTTTTTGAATGACTAAACCTGAATTAGGCTGATGAACCCGTCAGTGCCCTTTGAAGCAGGTTTGTTGGGCTGTGAGGAAGGGCTCTGGCCCCAGCATTTCCTCTCCAGCCTACCCATCCTTTTTTTGTATAACCTGATGTACACACAGGTATTAGTTACAACTCTTTGGTTGCAAGTGACAGAAACCCAAACCAAACCTGGGTAGGAGCCAGGGTGATAGAACCAGGAACTCAGTGCTACCAGCACGCCATCTCCCCTGTGGCCTGGATGTTGCCTTCTCTTCCATGGCACACTGGGCTTTTCTATACAGCCAAGGGAATGATTGTAGAAGCTGCTTTGCCTCCTCTTGTATTGGACGCCTAACGGGCTTCCTCCTGGCTCCTGCTTTGGAAAATCCCTGGGAAGGGCTCTGATTGGCTCTACCTGAGTCAGGTGCTCTCCTCTGAACCAATTGCTGAGCTCAGGAGGCGAGTCAGACTACCCGGCGGAGGGGAGGTGCAAACCCTAGCAAGAGGGACGTCTGGTAGAGGAGTGCGAGTGGGGCTGGGTGCAGCGGCGACGGTATTGGTGCCTGGTGCTTCCCTGATTCTGTGCCCTGGAAGCTGTTCGGGATGTTAAACTCCTGGGACATCAGGCTGAGGACGACAGTCACTACTTGTGCCTGTGTAGCATCCTCTTTGCCATAACAACAGCCCCAGTTTCCTCTGGAGACCACCCTGTTGGCAGCGGTATGGGGCCTAGGAGTGGAACACGTGGCCCAAACCATCAGCCAGCACAGTCCCTTTCCTGTGACCACAGCCCCGGCTCGCAGCAGACTGCCAGCACCTCGAGGACAGGGTCTGCACGCTGCTCAGCTCTGGGTGCGGTACAATAGTGGCTCCCAGACCTGGCCTACCAGACAAACCCCCGGGGACCCCTGCCCAGGCCTGGTCCCAGGCATTTATATTTTTAATAAGCTCCGTAGGGACTATGAATAATTAGGTTTGAGAATGGTGGCTGCATGGTGTTTGTATACAGCAGGTGCTTTATAGTTGCTGCTGTAATGGGAAAGGCTGGAGTCGGCTTTCCAGGAGTGATCATCCTGGCTGTCTTTGAGTTGCCTGTGGACACCGAGCTGCCAGGACCCTCTTTGCATGTTTTGAGGTGGTCCTGTCACTCTGGGCGGGAGACCCTGGCCCTCCTTGTTGGTAAGATGGCACTTGCTGACAGGAACAAGACCTTCCAATGCCAGGAGCTGGCAGAACCCTAGAGGGTTGGGACACTTGAGAAGACAGCCAGCTTGAAAAGGGCTCACCCGATTAGTTCCAATCAGGCCACCTCAGGATGACTCAGTTAGAATGTCAGGGCCTTCTAAAATTAATCACAGCCGCCTCTGAAATCAGCACCTTACGTGAAGTCCCCAGCCCCTCTTGGCCCCACAGA
This sequence comes from Macaca fascicularis, assembly GCF_037993035.2. Taxonomy (NCBI): domain Eukaryota; kingdom Metazoa; phylum Chordata; class Mammalia; order Primates; family Cercopithecidae; genus Macaca; species Macaca fascicularis. The sequence goes on from NC_088386.1 coordinate 4,400,194, forward strand.
GGGCCTGGGACCTTGGGGAAGCTGGGTCTGGCCTAGCACCATCTCTCAGCCCCTCAGACATTCATCTGAATTTAGATTTGCTAACAGGCAGTTTTCCTTCTGCTTTTCCTTTTTTTTTTTTTTTCCTTCTAATCCTCTCCCTTCTAGCTGCAAGCAAAGGCTATTTTTATGACCAGGGGTTTCATTTCTCAAAAGGAGGATGACAGGAGGTGGATATTTTAGTACCGTGTCCTAAGCTCTCATTAATGGAAGTTGAGTACAAATTTAATCCAATATATTCAGTTCTTTTTTTCCTTTCAAGATGGGTTTTTCGTTCTTCTGAATAAAAAGGTTGACTGTGAACATTGTAAAAATTCAGGTAATACAGAAAGGTCTACAGAAAAAAGGAAAAATTGCTGGAAATCCCTTATCGAGAGAGAAACAATTGTTGGCAGGTGGATGCATACGTATCAAAAAACCCTCCCAGTGCTTTTCAGAAAACCCCCTAAAAGTCCATAGATTTTGAAAAATAAAAATGCGTAATTTGCATATATGGAAATAAATGGTAATTCCGAGAAAGTCTTTGGCTTCTTTGTGACAAGAAAATCTGCTAGAGGAAAGAAATCAGTTATTTGGAGGCTCTACGTCAACGTCACTTTTAACCTTTCTCTCTGGCTGATTGTTACATTATACATTTAGATTTAATTCTTCTGGAAGACCATTGGATCCACGTATATATACAAACAGACGAACCTGCGTCTGCGGCAGCAAACACAATGATAGGAATTTATCTCAGAGCAGAGTTTCCCAAGCTTTCCTGGTTCTTGGTGCCTTTAGTTCTGTTCTGAAACCTGTTCTGAAAACAGTTCAGAAATGTTTCCATGGCTTTTCCTAGGCCAAAAGAAGCACCTCATAGTTCCATTTAAGTAGTTAGGTCCAAACAACAATTTAGTAGTTGTTTGAAAAAGTCATACACATACTTTGAAAGAATTTTTAAAATTTCATAGTTAAGTAACATCAGATGGCAACAATGGCCAATAGGAGGCAATGGAACAATGCCTTCAGTGTTCCGAGGGACGGAGGTTTGCCACTTGAAGGACTGCTCATCAGGGGGCGGTACCTGCCTCATCTGCATGCTGCCAGCACTGCCCCAGGGCTTGGCTCAGCCCGAGGAGATGCTCAATGCGTCTGAGCTGAATAAGTGAATGAATAAACAAATGGATGAATAAATGAATTTTTAGGGTTGTCACACTTTCCAGTTTTTCTTCAAAGTCGTTGGAGAAGAAGGCGTTGGTCCCTGAAGCTCCAGCCTTGAAAGTTTCCTCTGCATCAGGAGCCAGGAAGGCCCTGGGGCAGACGGCCCAGGAGAGAGGGCGGGGCAGGCAGGCCCAGGAAATCAGTAGCCCTTTGCTTTCAAAGCCTGGTTTGGAAGAGAGTATGATTCAGTGGTCAAGGGGCCACAGACCTGACTCCAAAGTCTCCCTCTGTGTCTCAGTTAAATCACCTGCAAAACAGGAATAACACCCGTCTCTGTTCTCATAGCGAGAATGACCTGTGTGTGTCTAACAGCTTCCTGGTACAGAGCGTTCCTTAAACACTAGCTATTAATATTAGTGGCTGATGTCTTAGAATGACTTTCTGCTCTCTAAAATGGAAATGACAACATCGAGCTCTCAGTAAGAGACACTTGTGGGTCGGCCGCATCTCTCCTCCGCCCGCCGTGAGAAGGCTGTGATCCGTCTGTCTGTGCTTTCCCTGAGTGTCCCTGTCTCCCTCTGAACTTTCTCTCCTACCCTTCCTGGTTTCCGCACTAAAGAGGAACAGGAAGTGAAAGCAATAAAAGCGGGAAAAGAAAAGCACCTTTTCCTTTAAATTGGGGTTGTGCTCTGATGTTTAGCTCCTCTGTGAATTCTTCTCTCTTTTTGAGACAGAGTCTTACTCTGGGACCCAGGTTGGAATGATCATGGCTCACTGTAGCCTCAACCTCCCAGGCTCAAGTAATCCTTCCATCCAAGCCTCCTGAGTAGTTAGGGCTACAGGTGGTGCCACGATACCTGGCTAATTTTATTTTTGTAGAGACAGGGTCTCACTATGTTCCCCAGGCTGATCTCAAACTCCTGGGCTCAAGCAATCCTCCACCTCAGCCTCCCAGTGCTGGGATTACAGGCGTGGGCCACCATGTCCGGCCTGTGAATTGGTCTGGATTTGGGTTCTTTGAGAGCAGCCAACAGGCTGTGCTGTGTGTGCTGTGTAGAATTCCTGGATAGCAAGGCTTCAGAAGCAGGAGAACTCATTCCTGTAAGATCCTGGTTCTGGCCACTCCTCTTCATTCCAGAGCTGAGGGTCCAACTGACCCTCTTTCCACTACCCTTGACTTCTCACTCCTGGAAATCCTCCAGTCTACAGGTGCTCTGCAGGGGTGAGAGGACCTTTGGAAGAGCAGAAGGATGGTGGCGGTGGATAGCTGGTGACCCTGAAGTCCACTTACACTGGAGATGGCTCTGTGTGTGTCACCCCCTTCGTGCTAGACTCAAGCTAATCCTTTGGGGAATGTTTGAGGTGGACCAGAGGCCCTCGTGTTTTTCTCTTTTATGCTAGGTTAGGACTCCTAGGACGTAGTGGTAACTCATCATTATCACCGTCACACAGCAGCTGGAACCAGCAGCCTCACCAGGCCTTTCTCCTTTAATAATGACAAACACAGCATTCAGTCTGGACCACTTAATCCTGTTCTGCAGATGGGGACTCTGAGACATAAAGAGGTAAAGAGCATGCAGGTGACAAAGCCAGCTGAAGATTAGTATTATGAGATATGAGAATAGTAACTGAAGGGTTGATTTGTAAATGTGAAAAATTGGAAATCAGCCTTGATTTCCAACAACAGGGTATTGATGTGTAATACAACCACACAGTGGGGTATTGTACAGCGATTAAGAATGGTGCAGCAGTATTTGTTGACATGGGAACATTTTTCACAGTATGCTTTTAAAAAAGATAGACACGCGCTTATTAATAATATAGGTACAGGGACTCAGGTCAAAGTGGGGATATATTCTAAACTCCGGTGACCAGTTTCCTAAACCATGTAGTTTTTGCTGTAGAAAACATCTCGTTGTGGGTCTGCTTGTAAAACTCAGTAAATTATCTTATTTCATATGCCATTTATTTCTTCTTTATGAAAATGGTGTCATTCATCTTTATTAATGTAGTTGAAATTCATAAACTTTCTGTGTGAGTCATTTAATCAAGGAAAATATGTTGCAGGGGATAGATTTTATATAAATGAGAATGAAAGAAATATTTCATTGAAATATGTATACATTGCCCAGTATATCTTAAGGAGAAATCATATATATAATATTATTGTATTTTTGTAAGACAAAACAAATGTAAGACCTCAAAAATATTGTTAGGAAAAAAAAATACATGTATGCATAGAAAAATGTCTAGAAGGATAAATGCTAAAATGTTAATCCTGGACCTCTGCAAGATGGGACTATGGGTGATTTTTTACCCCTTCCTTTATTGTTCACATGTATTTTCTAATTTTTTCAATAACATTCACGTACTACTTGTTTTAAAAAGACAGGGGATGAGTGTTTAAAGTGATGGATATGGTAATTATCCTGACTTGATCATGATACAATGTATATATGCACTGAAACATCACACTGTGCCCCAAAACATGTATGGCTATTATGTATTAGTTATAAATAAAATATTAATAAGAAATAAAAAGATAAGGGGGGTACTGGGCTGGGAGTAAGGAAATCCTGCATTCTGACAGCAGCTCTGCCTCTAACTGACTGTGTGATCCTGAGCAAGTCCTTTCCTTTCCGGTTTTGGAGTCTTCATCTGTAATATGAGGGGTTGTTAGCAGACAGGAAGTTCCGCGAGAGCTGGGACCATGTCTATTTTGTTCCGGCAGTGTCTGTAGCACAGGCTATGCTCTGTGTACACTACATTAATGAGTGCGTGCATGAGTGAATGGAGTTAGCAGCTGTGATGGGTGGGAGAGTTTTGGAGACATGGCCTGCTGCAGTGGTCCTCCAATGTGTTCCAGAGGCGGAAGCCTGGGAGGTTGTAAGGCTTTTTCTGGATGCTTTGGAAAAATCACAGGGCAGAGCTTTGCATTTGACTCATCTGCATGAGACGGCAGTGGGCTTAGCGTTGAACAGAGTTGAGTTCGGGACCTAGTGCTGCTCTTTGCCGGCGGTGAAATCTCGAGAAAATTCTGTATTTTTTTGTCTAAGCTTGTCTCCTTATCTGTAAAGTGAGAGTTATTACTAATACCTAACTCAGAGGGTTGCTCTTTAGAAATTAGCTAAATCTCTTTAGAAATTAGCTAAAAATGGCAGACTGAATCCCAGCCACTTTTTCCTATCCCAAACCCTTAGAAATACCAGAAAAGGTAAATACATATCGTCCAAAAATGTTCTAGGAGATAAGAAGGGGCCTCGGTGGATTTAAAGTTGTGAGGAATTCTTGAAAGAAGAAAATTGGTGGGGTTGAAAGGAAGAAACCACTGCCCAAAATATGTACAGGGAGACCTGCTGTCATAGGCGGTTTGGAAGGGACTTCAAGCTTGAAGATGGTGAACGGGGTGGTGGGGACTGACAGGTCATGGGTCAGGATGTTGCAGTAGGAACCACAAGCCAGTCAGCTACCTCCTCCTCCCACCACACCTTTCCCGCTTAGTCAAACAGCAGGCAGCAGGGATGTCTGTCTCCCTCATGCCAGTGCGGGTGCCCAGCCTAGGGAGGCAAGGCGACACTCTGGACAAATAGACCTCTGACGCGGGCACGCCACGTCCACCAGCTTGTCTCCCACCCACGGTCCTCTTTCCCACACTGTGGCTGGAGGCATCATCCATAGACTGGGTAAGGAAGAACCTCAAACACAAGACAAGCACACACCAGAGCCGCTGAACACTGAGGAGAGCACTGCCATGACCGGGACGCAGAGCACAGGAAACGGACTGACACCCAGAGAAACAGCAAGCAGAGCACACGGACGAAGCACAGTTAATCTCAGAGAGCTGTGCGAGGACACCGTGTGAGGCCTTAGAAATAAAACATGGGATGCTCAAAAGGATACTCAAAAGGGGGCTTCTGGAGCATGATCAGACTGGACGTAGGTCAATAATAGCATATTAGGTGAATTGGAAAATCGAATTGAGGACTTCATCTAGAATGTCCCGCAGAAAGAAGAGATAGAAAACAGAAAATAAAAGTGAAGATACATGAAGAATAGATTCAGAAATGTTAATACCTTTTAAACAGAAGCTCCAGAAAGAGGGACTAGAGAGGTTGGATGTGGGGAACGCTAAGATTAATAGAGAAGGAAATTTCTCAAGTCTGCAGAAGGCAAAAGTCCTCCTCCTGAAGGGACCCACTTCATGACAAGCAGAACAGAAAATGATAGACCAGCTGGGCTGAAACTTAGAACATGAAGGACGGAGAAAAGGAAAACAGATTACTCATAAGAGAAAGCAGACTAATATTAGATTTAGCTACAATACTGCGTGTTGGAAGATCTTCAGAGACCCAGGGGAAATATTTTTAGAGATCTAAGGGACACATGTTTGAATCAGCTAAAGCTATCATTCAAGTGTGAAGGTAAAATATGCACATGCAATTTCAGACATCCACAGATGAGAAAATGAGTCACCTTCCATCTTACCTGTAGGAGGATGCACTTCAACACAATGAAAATAAATCCAAGAGAAAGCTACAGATTCGAGAAGCAGTGGTAAGTAAAGGAATTAGTAGAATTTGCTGCTAAGTCTAAATAAGTAATAATGGAACTGGAACTAAAAGTTCAAATGGCATTAACATTACAGGTGGGGAGGAGAAGGAGAGGATGGAAGTCCAAGTGGGCCACAGTTTGTACTTTGCTGAGCATAATGACAAGGGGCACTATACTCACATAGGCTATGAAGGGAAAATGAAATAATGGTCAGATGTTGGAGTTAAAATTTAAAGGTAAGCACTTAATCAGAAATTAAATGAAGAAGAGCCAATTGATAAAAAAGGAAAACCATGGGGAAAAATAGAAAGCATGGTACATATATTAATATAAAACAATATGGCAGAAACAAGCTTTGACATGTCAGTAATCACAATAAATGGGAATGGTTTGAATTGTCCCATGAAAAACAACAAATCAGGAGGAAAAGAAATCCTTAAAATGCAGCTACATGCTATTTCTGAGATACAAAGAAAAAAATGACAGAAAAATTGAAAATGAAAGGATGGAAAAAAGATACATCAAATATATGCTAAAAAAAAGGTAACAAGTCTAATAATGTCGTAAAAATGGATTCAAGGCAAAACAAAATTAAAAGGAAAAAAGAAAGTATTTCATAATGATATAACAATTATGAACTTTTATTCAGCTAACAACCTTACATCAAAGTATTGGGAGAAAAGCGCACCATGCTGTTTTGTTTACTATAGCCTTATAGTATAGTTTGAAGTCAGGTAGCATAATGCCTCCCGCTTTGTTCTTTTTGCTTAGGATTGTCTTGGCTATATGGGCTCTTTTTTGGTTTCAGATGGACTCACAGGAAACTGGTCACAGTGCCTACTCCCAGGGAAAGAATCTGGGTGATTGGGGGATGAGAAGAAGAGACTGTTCTTCTACTCTATGCCCATTGGTACCTCTTAAAATAGATATTCCTTTGACTCAAAAAGGACACAAAATGCATAGGTACTGGAAAGGAAGAGAACTGTTTTATTAGCAGATGGTACAACCTTCTACCTGGATAACCCAAAAACATTATTTGGCTAATGATTAAAATTAATGAAGGAATTTAGCATGCTGGCCAAGTTACAATAGCAACAAGCTAACGTAGGCCTCTCCTATGTTCCAGCAATAATCAAGTTGAAAATGCCACCGCCACTGCCACAGTACGCTATTAGGGATTTATTTTCTTGAGCAGGCTGCTCTTTCAAAATGAAGCTTTCCAGAAAAGCCGTCTGGAATCTCCTGATGCCTCAGCTTGAACGTCTGTCTCTGGAGTGGCCAGGGCAGATGGGAGAGCCTAGCCCAGGGTGGAACCAGGGAGGAGGGAAGGGGTTCAGAGCGGATACAGCCAGGGGCTGTGGAGACCTTGGTTCTGCCTTGAGTCTCCCTCGCCCCGGAAGAGTTGCTGTTTTAGGCAGGTCTAAGTGCTGGTACCCAGAGTGGGGGGTCTGGGAGGCCCCCGGAGGAAAGTCAAGAGGGCATGCAGCCACAGTCATGGGACCCTGCTGTCGGGCAGTGGGAAAGGTGGCTGTGGCCAGCAGTCCCTCCAGACCTCGGCTTGCCCGAAGTGCATGACTGAGCGCAGGGCAGAGTCCGAGGAAGGGAGGGTGCATCCCAGCAGAAGGGCTAATGCCTAAGCCAGTGGCTGTCAATCTCTGGTGCCCGCAGGGCCACTATGGGGTGAGGGGTGGAGGTGGGGGTGGGACGTCTGCTTAAAAGGCCAGTGGGCAGCCCCAGAAGCTGACAGTGAGAAAGGCAGAGCAGAAAGATGTGCAAACCCCTGGGATTGTGTCCCCACCCCGCCGCCCCCACCCCCACCCCCGCCCCCACCCCCACCTCCACCCCTGCCCCCACCCCTGGCGTCCTGTTGCTGTGAGGCCGAATGCCCTAGTGCTTGAAGTCCATTTGGGCGAGGGTTCATGACAGGATGTTCTCAAAGGTGTTCCTCCTCATCGGCTGGTGCTGCAGCCTAACTGGGCTCAGCCTGCCTGCTGGGTGAGTGGTGGTGACCAGTGACCTGCGTCCCGCCCTGAACTTGGAAGACAGCCATCTGCGAGTGCGGCTGAGGAGATGTGCCCAGCACTGCCAGGTGGGCCTCTGTCCCGTGGCCGGCAGGGCAGGCCATGCCCACTCCTCCACGCGTGTGAGTGGCTCTCCGGGAGGTGGCCTCAAGGAATGGGTTGCCCCCAAAAAAGCTGATGTGACAGACACGCCATGAGTGGCAGGCTCAGTCCGCAGACACGGTCCTTGTCACACCCTGCCATCTAGGTGAATGTGAGGAATGGAGCTGAAGGAAGCGTGTGAAGAAACCCTGAGAGGGAGCGTCAGGACCTGGATGTAGCTCCAGGACAAGGGCCGTGGAGTTTGGCCAACCATTACCCTTTGCACTGAGTTGGTGTCACCCAGAACTTCCGAGTGGTCATCTGGCTTCCTGTGGCAATGCCCCTGCTGCGAGAGGACGCAGCAGCTGCAGAGAGTGGGACAGGCCCCCAGCAGCAACATTCTCTCTGTCAGTTCATGCGCTGGTGTCTGGCTGGTGCTTGCGTCTGTGATGAGCCCCCAGGCCTGTCCCCTGGGACTGATTGACATCAGGGGCCCTGTGAGCTTGCCAGGGTGAGCCCTCCACAGAGCATGCTGCCCACTCTCAGGCCAGTCCATCTTCTTCTGCTCTCCCAGCACCCCTCTGTGGGCTTGGGCCACGGTGCTGCAGGGGCTCTGAAGGAGGAGGGTGCTTTGGCCCTTGCCTGCAGGGGCAGGTTCCTCCTCAAACTGCCTCCTGTCTTTCTGCAAGAAAAGCAGCTGCAGCCCAGTTCTGCAGGAGATTATTAGTATGTCAGGGACTTCAAAGGCTGAAGGGAAAATTGCCACAAGCCCCATGACCAGCCTCCACTGCAAATTAGGCCTTGCTGGTGACCTAGGCACTGGGGACAGGCAGGTCTGAGGCTCTCAGAGGCTGCCCACGATGCTGCCCTGGCTTTCAGACCAGGACTGCTCCAGTGTCTCCCAGGTTCATCCTGGGAGTTAGTCAGGCCAGAGATGAGATCTCTCAGCTCCCCACACCCCATCCACACTGACCAAGCAATGTCCTTCCTCTCCTGTTTCTCTTCCCTCCCCATGGGGCTAACGCCCCTCCTGCACCCCTGGATCTCCTGTTACATGGCTAAGATGAGGTTCCAGCATTAATCTTTGGGCAGACTTCCAAACTTTCCTTCCCCTATGGCCGGAAATGGACACTAGACCTTCCTGTGAGTCCCTTGGTCACCCCAGCCCTATCTGTTCCATCTTGGGTGTGGAGATGGGGTCAGCAGACTCCAGCTTCCTGCATGGCCCCTTTCAGGCCTTCGCTCTTCCTTCCTCATTCCTCCCCACCCCGTCCTCCTGTACGTGCATCCCATCCCAGGATGCCTCCTCTCTCCATCTTTCCCCGTCTCCCACCCCATGCCCTTCTCTGCTTCTGGATGCCGGGGGCCCTCCCATCCCAGCATCAGGGGCCAGCGTGGCAACTGCTCACATGGCCTCTCGGATGCCCACAATTCCCTGACTTCCCACCTTGCACTGGGCACTGGCAGGCACTTGCCCGCCTCATCGTATTTCTTCTGCATCAGTGGCGGGTCTGCTGTGCCCTAGGCGGCGTCTGACAGGGATCGCTGCGTGAACGGTGAGGCCTCCATGATGCTTGGGACTCTCAGGGCCTGGGTTTCAGGGAAGAGGATGAGCAGACCAACTTGTCAAGACAGACGTCCTGCAGTCCTGCAGCATAGTTAGGGGTTGGCGAGCTGGCTGTAGAATGCTAGGCATTGTCTCTAGGTACTTCCTGAGCAGGCAGCTGAAATCTCCCCAGCCCTTCCCATCCTTCCGTCTCTCCCTCCCCTCATCCATCCATCCATCCATCCATCCATCCATCCATCCATCCATGAAGCCGCATCGCTCAGTGCAGAGTCACTGTTCACAGGGCTACGTGGATACCATGAGTGAGTGGAGTGGACCAGGAAGAGGGTGAAAAGTGGCCTTTGATTCTTGTCTTTGGTGTTGGAGGTACAATAGGGAGTGGTGAGGACTGGGGCAAACGAGGCAGAAGAGTCTGATGTAAAGGCGTCGGCTGCTACCCAGCTCAGCCAGTTATTCCCAGGAGGAAACAGAGGCCCAGTGAGGCCTGATGTCCTAATTTTTCTAGAGAATTCAGAAATGTGAGGTTTAATGTTAACTCTTCTGATTGCTAAATGTTGACAACGAATAAAATTTAAAACAGTGAGGAGGCCTCACGTGTGTGAATCAAGCGAAACCTGTGTACGGGCTGAATCGGCCTGGGGTCAGCTTGCAACCTCTGGCATGGGATCCAAACACAGGCATTGCAGTCAGATTTCAGCTTGTCTGACAGCGAGTCACTCAACCACTCCAAACCCCAGTGTCCACCTCTGTAAGATGGGGTGGGATTCACCTACTCCACAGGGCTGGTGTGAAGGTTAGGGCAGATTATGCTTGAAAAGCACTGAGCACAACAGTCACCTAGAGTGCCTGCTCAAGCGCGGGCAGCTGTCATTCTTATCGTCTGTCATGAGTGTCTGCTGTGGCCTGGCCCAGTGGCAGGTGTGGCCTGTGAGGACTCTCCCAAGGCAGGGGCAGTCCCTGCAAGCTGGACGCCTGAGGACGAGGGGGCCTTGCAGTCAGCATCGCGACTTCCCCTTCGCCTCTCCCTCCACCTTCCCATTCCATCCTGTTTCTAGTCTTCTCTGGTTCCTTCTTCTGAAAGTAAAAAGGGGAAAAGGGTATTTTTAAGAAGCAGAACAGAGATTTATTTCCTTTTTAAAAAATCCTATTTAAAGTCCCAGTTTCCAGAAAAGTCAGCGTAAGTCACCGGCTACACGTAGGGAATAAAAGAAGTTGTCTTAGTAGGGCTCAGGGGCTGGGGGTGGGGGGTCCCTTGCACCCAGAAGCCTTTGCCCCTCCAAGTGTGTCTGCTCGGAGGGTGCTCTGGGGGATGAGGCACTGCAGTTGGGGGGCAATTAGGTGAGTACGGGGCCAGGAGGCCCCTCGATTCCATCTGCACCCATGGCAGACTGTTCCCTTGCTGCTGGAGTCGCCCTCAGTTTCTGTTGTTTGCAACCAGAGGGACTTGGTTTGTTTCAGGGAACAGTGAGTGGCCCACATCCTCACAGACCGAGGAGGGGGTCACTGTGGGTCCCCAGTGGCTCCACTCTGGGTCTGAGCACCTCTGGGTCTCTTCTTGCCTGTTACGGTTTCATGGGGGCTATCGGGCAGGGGTAGGGGCCCTGGGACCTGCTGCACTCCTGCCTGTGTGTGCTGCTCACTCCCATACTCTCTCCTTTTCTCTCTCTCTCTCTCTCTGTCTGTCTCTCTCTCCCAGTCTCTCTCTCTCTGTCCATCTCTGTCCCCCAGCACTGTGTTCTCTCACTCCAGGGTGCCTCCACTTCTCACCTTCCACTTCAGTGTCCCTTGCCAACCAGCTGTTTTTCTTTGAGCTTCTCATTTAAAGAAGAAAGGAGCCTGAGGGAAGAGGTCTGCAGACACGTCTTACCATTCGGGCTGAGCGCCATCATAACTCATGTCTGGTGCTGGCCTGCTCATGCATCGGTTGCCCGAGACAAGAATATTTATTTTACAGAATTGTCTGACGAACACACATTTACTCCTAGCCCCAATGCATTCACGTCTGTATCCTTAGAGCCAGGTTCACATCAGCGTTCAGTAATTACCTGTTAAGTGGATTTGTTTGTGAGTGGTGGGTGTAAGCATCCGTGAAGAGTGTTTTTGCTACAAGAAACAGAAAATCCTTTTGCTAGAGGCCTAGTCATGGAACAGGAGCGCCCAGTCAGGGAACTGGCTACACTGGTCCGTCAAGCCCTGATGTCCGTGTGGCCTTGTCTGCAGGCCTTTGCTCTTGCTCGTTGCCTCCTGATTGCAAAAGACCTGCTGCAGCTCCAGACATTGTATTTGTGTTCAAGGCAGCAGGGAGGGGGAAGAGAAGGTACCAGCTGCATATTTCCCTTTAATCAAGCAAAGCAGGCCAGGTGTGGTGGCTCATACTTGTAATCCCAGCACTTTGGGAGGCCAAGGCGGGAGAATCACTTGAGGCCAGGAGTTCAAGACCAGCCTGGACAGCTTAGTGAGCCCCTCCCCCCATCTCTACAAAAAATAAAAACATTAGCTGGGTGTGGTGGCATGCACCTGTGGTCTCAGCTACTTAGGAGGCTGAGGTAGGAGGATTGCTGAAGCCTGGGAGGTTGAGGCTGCAATCAGCCATGATTGTGCCACTGCATTGCAGCCTGGGTCACAGGGTAAGACCCTGCCTCTGAAAAAAAAAAAAAAGGGAAGAAAAAACAAACCTTTCCCAATCCTGGAAGATTTTCACTCAAGTCTCATTTCCCAGAGCTGTGTCAAATGTCCACTCCGCTGCAGGAGAAGCTAGCAAAGCAAGTCTCTGCCTTTCCCAGGCTCTTTAGGGGAGGTGGCAAGGGACAGGGGCTGAAATCCTCACTTTCCTACCTGCAGTCTGCCTTAGGTCCTCCTGCCCTCCTCTTTCTGATGGGACTGTGCGGTAGAGGCATTCTGGGGGCTTGTCAGGAATGTGCCTGGAATACAGTACACGACAGAGGAAGGCCAAGTGCAGAATGTGGGCCTGGGGCAGGAGGTTGGTGTTATCGGAGGTGTGACCCTCAGCTAGTTCCCTCCCTGGACCTTGGCTTTTGTCTCCGTACCGAGCTGTTGGATGCGGTGGCGTCTGAGAGCCCCTGTAGATCTTATGGTCTGGCTTCGCGAGGTCCTGTGCGGAGGCCAGAGGGAAAGAACAGAGTGAAGGACAAAGAGAAAAAATACGCATGTGTCTGAGGATATATGCGTCGACAGAGATATATTTGTAGGCAGCAGGAACCGAAATGTTAGATTGAAGCATCCCCCGTGCTGGGTCAACCAGATGGAAGTGAGCAGGCTGTGGTTATGTGTGTGGCCTGAGCAGCAGCGCTCAGCACCCCTAATGTGGCTTTCAGGCTCAGAATGGCTGTAGCAGCCATGGCTGGACCAGGGTTTTGAGGGGCACAGGGCAGCATGGGCAAACAGTTCACTCTGTCTTGGGAATGCGTCGGGGCATCGGGGCTCCTTCCTCTCTGCCTTTTCTTTCTAGGGAGGCACTGATTTATTATTAGTCCTGAATCAGAACATTTGTTCTTTACTCAGCTTGTCTGTGTTTTCTGCTCTTTCTCAATTTGGACACGTATTATTCAAAATTGAAAAAAAAAAAAAAACACCTCACACACAACAGAAGATATATATGTAAAATAAATCAAATCTTAACCTCATCATACGTTTAAATACCGCTCACCTTCAGGTCACTTGCAGTTACTAGTTGACTCACAAAAGCCAAGTCTGGGCCTGTGGTTGTATTTGTCATCTTTTAGAGGAAAAACTTACCACTTATTCCAAATGTGGAAGTGTGGGCTTAAATTATATTTAAAAATGGCTTGTTAAAATATTATTATTTTTAATTTGTGAGAATGATACAGGTTCATTATAAAGAACTCGTTTATAAAAATATTAAAAAACTAAATTTATAAATTGTTAAAAACTAACTTTGTACATTTTCTTGCTGTTCAGGAAAGAAGACTACAACAAACTTCACTGTGACATGTTTACTTGAAACTATGGCCTAAATGGTTTTATTATGTCTTTTAAAGGTATATAAATATAAAATTAAGCATAAACTTCTTACACTGATAGCTCTTACAATACTATAAAACCAAAGCAAATTTAGAAATCATGTATAAACAATTATACAACACCAATAAAATACAAAAGAACAACATGAATTTAACATGAGGGCTGATAATGTTTTAATTGAAAGTGAACAATTTATAATATCACTAGCAGGCATAAGGCTTTCTTTTATTGTTTTGTTTTTGTCTTTGTTCAGCAGGTTTAGTATTCTGACGTATTCCAAGGTCAAAAAGCGAAAAACAAGTCTTAAACGTCACTTGCTAGTTTTAGTCCTCCAAGTAATATCAGTGTTGTCATTTTGAAACTATTTGATGCATGTTGTAGGTGAAAGTAAATAAGTAAAAATACTAACCGAAACTAAGATTTTTCAGCTTGAGGGAAAAGAGATATGAAGATAAAATTTAAAAAAAGTTAAAGGGGAAGAAACTCTATAATATGAAAGCTGAATTGGAAATATTAACATGGCTTTTTAAATGTCAACTTTCTGCAAACTACCTGGACTGGGTGACTCATAAACAGCAGATATTTACTTCTTACAGTTCTGGAGGCTGGGAAGTCCAAGATCGAGGCACCAGCAGGTTTGGTGTCTGGTGAGGGCCCACTTTCTTGTTCCTAGATGGCCGTTTTCTCTCTGTGCCTTCACAGATGGCAGAAGGCAGAAGGGAGCTCTCTGAGGTCTGTTTTGTATGGGCACTAATCCGATGACCTAATCACCTCCTAAAGACTCCATCTACAGATCCTCTCCATGGGGGGATAGGATTCCAACATATGAATTTTGTCAGGGGACACAAAGATTTAATCTATATCAATGAACCTGAAGTATGTCAGGAAAAAAGGGAACGTTCTGTGTTGGAAAATTTCGTGTGTCACCTTAGACTATGGTGCCCAGTCGTTTTGTCAAATAGGAGTCTAGATGTTGCCATGAAGGTGTTTTGTAGATGTGAGTAACAGCTATAATCCATTGGCTTTAAGTAAAGGAGTTTACCCTTGATAGTGTGAGGGGGCCTCATCCTATCAGTTGAAGGCCTCAAGAGCAAAAACTGGGGTTTCCTGGAGTAGAAGCCATTCTGCCTGATTGTAGCATAGAAACCCTGCCTGCATGTCCAGCCTGCTGGCCTGCCCTACAGGTTTCAGACTTGCCTCCCTCCACAAATGTGTGAAGCAAGTCCTTAAAAAAAACACATATGTGTGTATATATATGTATATATGTACGTGTATCTCTCTCTCTCTCTCTCTCACACACACACACACACACACACACACACACACACCCCTCCTTTGGGTTCTGTTTCTCTAGGGAACCCTCACTAAATCACTTTCAAAGACTAATAGGGACATACCAAAGGGACAAGGAACCAGCTAGAAGGGATTCCCGCTGGCCAGATTTGAGATAATATGAGCATCAAAAAGAATAAGGACTGAATTGCTTGGAAACATAGAATAAATAGAAACCCATGAGTCCATAGCAAGTTTAAAAAGAAAGAGAGAGAAAGAAAGAGGGGAAACCCATCTCGTTTGCCCCCATCGATGACTATTCTATCAATTCCTTATTCTGGAAATAAAGAGAAGGAATGAAGCATTTATACTATCTTTTTAGCAAGGCTGCATTTTAGAAAGATTGACAGAATTAGAAAATAACCACTTGGCAAACCCTGGTGAAATAACTCATTTGGAAATCGATCCTCCAGAGATGGGTAAGCCACTGGTTAGAGCATGCTGGGGGTCAGGATACTCGCATGGTGCCACATGACCATCCCACAGCTCATCTGCTAATTGCAAGACGAAAATAAACCTTGACGACGGAAGGAGCAGGTTGTCACCAACTCTGCCAAGTGATCAACCCGAGTCTCATTAACAACGGGACCAGCTGACATTAGGCACCTCCTGTTGTGATGCAGTGTGAAGTGTGTCTGCTGGAAAGGATCCAGAGCTGACTTCCAGTTTGTGATAAGTCCAGGGGAGCAAGTTAAACCAAAGGCCAAGGAAAGAACATGCAGAATATGGAACATTCTTTAAGAAAACTGACCTGGTTTCCTCAAACAGGTAGTATCATACCGTCTCAGAAGCTGGTGGGGGCTGTTCAAAACAGCCTAAAATATCCCAGCAACAAATCCAATGTGTGAACCTTAACTGAATCCTGTTTTTAAGACACCAGTGTGACAACTGGTAAAGTTAAATTAAATTTAATGTGGATTAGATATTAGATAATAGACATATTATTGTTAAATTTCTAAGGCATGATAATGGCAGTGTGTTTATGTAGAAACTCTTAGGTGATGCACACTGAAATCTTTATTTATGTATTTATTTATTTATTTTGAAACGGAGTCTCCCTTTGTTGCCCAGGCTGGAGTGCAGTGGTGCGATCTTGGCTCACTGCAACCTCCACCACCCAGGTTCAAGCGATTCTCGCCTCAGCCTCCTGTGTAGCTGGGATTACAGGCGCACGCCACCCTATCCGGCTAATTTTTGTATTTTTTAACAGAGATGGGGTTTTGCCATGTTGGCCAGGCGGGGTTTGATCTCCTGACCTCAGGTGATCCACCGGCCTGGGCCTCCCAAAGTGCTGGGATGACAGGCGTGAGCCACTATGCCTGGCCCACACTGAAATCTTTAGGAGTGAAGTGTCACCTGCAATGAACTTTCAAATGGTTTGTATATCTATTGATAATAAATGTATACTTTTTCACCACAGATATGTGTGACAAAGTGGTCACAACTGTTGCATGGAGGTCATGGGTGTATGAGTGTTTGTTGTGTTATTTTTTCCATTTATTTACTTTCAGATTTTCCATTAGGAAAAGTTAGAAAAAAATCGGTAAAACCCATAAAATAAAAATAACAACATAAATTGAATGTGATGAAGGATATTGCTTTATTATCCTCTTTGCAGAGGCACAGGCTGTAGCTGGCATGCCCGTAGAACTTGCTGTCAGGAGAAGACTCAATTCTCCAACTACTTTACCCAAACTATTGTGAAGCCTTTTTAATGGGGCATTATGAAGTTGTTCGGCCTTCTCTTGACTTGACGCCAACTTTGACATTATGAAATCTGTCCTGTTCTCTTATATTTACCTTGAGACACAGAATTCTGGTTGGTGCCAGTGCGATCTCAAACAGAAACTGAAATTCCACGCAGATGTGGCCAACAAGACCTTGCTGTCATGTGGTCAGGCAGGTAATCCAGGGCGCCTGCACCAATTACCTACTTTGCCTCCCTCTACACTCTCAGCAGGGTGGTCAGAGTGCGGTGTCTGCTTTAATACTCACTTTCCCAAATCTCCTTGTTGCTAAGCATGGTGTGTGACCCAGGTCTGGCCAACAGGATGAAAGCAAAAGGCACTCATTGGATGGGGCTTCTGGATATCTGTACAACGGACACCCTTGGGGGGCTGTCGCTTTGACTCTTTACTTTTTGCCCCTCCCCTCTCCCTAATTAATGCAGGAGGCACAGCAGCTGTCCTGCAGCTGTGAGGACAAATCTCTCACAAACTGTTATCAGAGAGACTGAGTTGGAAAACGGAAGGAACCTCTGTCCTTGGTGGCACCCTTGCACAGTTGCATCTGCCCAAGGCTACCTTTCTGCAGACTTATTATTATGTGGGAAAAATAAACTCGTGAGTGTGTAATCCAGTGTTCATTGACTTAACTTACAAAAAAGATATTCTCAAATGATTCACTCAGAAAATACTGATGTTAAATGTTTAGATGATAATATATGGCATGAATATGGATGCAAAAATTCTTAATGAAAATATTAGCAAATAGGTTCAGCAGTATATACAACGGTTATACATGATGACCAAGTGGGATTTATTCCAGCAAGGCTGGTTTAATATTCAATCATATGATCCTATCAACTGATCTAGAAAAAGCACTTGGCAAAATTCAACATTTGTTTATGATGATAACTTTCAGAAAACTAGAAATTTAGGAGAACTCCCTCAAGTTGACAAAGAACATCTACAAGGAACCTACAGCTAATATACTTGGTGAAAGACTGGTGCTTTCTCTTAACATTGGGAACAAGGCAAGGATGCCCACTCTTACCACTGCTATTCAACATAGTACTGGAGGCTTTAGCCAGGGCGGTAAGTCAAGAAAAGGAAATTAAAGGCATACAGAGAAGAAAGGTAGAAATAAAACTATTCCTATCTGTAAATGACTTGATTATCTAATAGAGAACTCTAATGAAAGTAGTCAAAGAAGATCTAAATAAATGGAAGATATGTAGTGTTCATGGGTTGGAAGATTCAACCCTGAAAAGACGTCAGTTCTGCCCAGACTGATATACAATGCAATTCCTATCAAAATCCCAGCTGGAAATTTTGTAAATACGGACAGGATTATCCTAAAATTTATATGGAAAGGCAAAGGGCCTGGAACAGTTATTCCATTCAACCAACCCAAACTATTCTGACACCAGTGAGGTATACTGCAGGACAATTCTGGTAGAAGCTATCCAGAGTTAGCACAGACCTCACAAATTAAAGGGCATGGACCTCAACAAGACTGCTTTCTTCCAGACACCAGCCACAGTGGGGTTCCCGGAACACCTGCACTTCTGACCAACTGGCTACAAACCTGGGGGTTTCCCATGACCTCCTCAGATTCAAGAATTCACTAAAATGGCACTCAGAACTCAGGAAAGCACTATATTTATGATTGCCGTTTTTTAAAATAAGGGATACAAATCAGGAAAAGCCACATGAAGAGACACATGCGGAGAGGCCTGGGAGGTCCTGGATGTGGAGCTTCTGTGTCCTCTCCGTGTGGAATCAGGATGCATCATGCTCCTGGTACACCGATGTGTTAACCAATCTGGAGGCTCCACCGAGCTTCTGTGTCCAGACGTTCTTTGGGAGTTTCATCACAAAGGCATGACTGATTGAACATGGATCATCTGATTGAATGCATTCTCCAGCCCCTTCCTTTCTGTGGAGGTTGAGCTGGCTCAAAGCCTGGACCCTCTAACCACATGGTTGGCCTTTCTGGTGACTAGCCCTATCCTGAATCCTTTCATCTCTCTTCATAAACCCAGGTGGGATCCAAGGCGCTTGTGAATAACAGACATTCCCCGTCCTTGGAAAATTCTGAGGAGTTAGTCTCCTTCCCAGGAATCAGGGACAAAAGCCAATCAAATTCTTTATTATACAATAGCTAGAGCAACTTCAAAAAGGAAGAATAAATTGGGGAAAAACCTCTCTACCTGCTTTCACATAGGTACAGTAATTAGCTCTACATGGGATCAGCAAAGGAACAGACACATAGCTAGAGGAACAACATAGAGAACCACTCCCAAAAAAGAGAATCCGGAAATAGCCCCTCAGAAGTGTTGCCAACTGATTTTTGACAAAGGTGCAAAGGTTATCAATGGAAGGATGATAGTCATTTCAATGAACGGTGCTGGAGCAATTGGGTATTGAGAGGCAAAAAAATAAACCTTGCTCTAAACTTCACATCTGTTGCAAAAGCTGACTCAAAATGGATCATAGATTAAATGTAAGTTATAAAACTAGAAACCTTTTAGAAGGCAATATACGGAAAAATCTTTTGAACCTAAGGCTTGGTGAAGAGTTCTTAAATATGACATCAAAAGTGCAATCCTTGAAAGAAAAAAAAATGGATCAATTGAATTTCATCAAAATTAAAAAATTTTGCTCTTCAAAAGACCCTCTTAGATGGATGAAAACACAAGCTATGGACTGTGAGAAAATACTTGCAAACCACATATTCTACAAAGGACTATTATCTAGAATCTAGAAAAACTCAACAGTGAAAAAAAGAAGCAATCCAATTAGAAATTAGGCAGAAGCCATAAAGAGACATTTCACTGAAGAGGAGATACAGATGGCAAACAAGCACATGAAAAGATGTTCAGCATCATCAGCCATTAGGAAAATGCAAATTAAGACCATGATGAGATATCACTATATGCTTATTAGAACAGCTAAAATGGAAAACAGTGACAACATCAAATCACCCAATGCTGGTGAGGATACAGAGAAACTGGATCTCCTATACTTTGCTGGTGGGAATGGAGAATGGTGCAGCCAGTCTGGAAAAAGAGTTTGACAATTTCGTAGAAAACTAAACATATACTTGTGATATGATCTGGCAGTTGTACTCCTGGGTATTTATCTAGAGAAATGAAAACTTGTGTTTACACAAAGATGTGTACACCATTGTTCAAAGTAGTTTTACTTGCAATAGTCAAAAACTGTAATCAATGTACATGTTTCCCAATAGGTGAATGGTTGAACTGTGATCCATTCACCTACACCATGGAATACTACTCAGCAATGCTGAAGAATGAACTACTAACAGATACAACAGCCTGGAGCTTGGATGGCTCTCAAAGGTGTGGTTTTCAGTGAAAACACATACTCTATGATTCCATTATACAACTTTCCTTTCTTTTTGAGACAGGGTCTTGCCCTGTTACCCAGGCTGAAGTGCAGTGGTGTGATCATAGCTTACTGTAACTTTGAACTCTTGGGCTCAAGGCATCCTCCAACCTCAGCTTCCCAAGTAACTGAGACTATAGGTGCATGCCACCATACTTGGCTAATTTTTAATTTTTCTTTTTTGTAGAGGTGAGGGTCTCACTATGTTGCTCAGGCTGGTCTTGAACTCCTGGGCTCAAGTGATTCTCCTGCCTTGGCTTCCCAAAGTATTAGGATTACAGGCATGAGCCACTGCTCTTGGCCATACAACATGCTTTTTCTTTTTTTTTTTGAGACAGAGTGTTGCTCTGTCGCCCAGGCTGGAGTGCAGTGCTGCAATCTTGGCTCACTGAAACCTCTGCCTCCCAGGTTCAAGCGATTCTCCTGCCTCAGTCTCCCGAGTAGCTGGGATTACAGGCATGTGCCACCACGCTTGGCTAATTTTTGTATTTTTAGTAGAGATGGGGTTTCACCATGTTGGCCAGGCTTGTCTAGAACTCCTGACCTCAGGCGATCTGCCCAACTTAGCCTCCCAAAGTGCTGGGGTTGCAGGCATAAGCCACCATGCCCAGCCCATATAACATTCTTAAAATGACAAAATCTTAGAAATGGAAAACAGGTGAGTGGTTGCCAGGTGAAGGGTGGTAGGGGAGGATGACTGAGGGGTAGCACCAGTCGCCTTGGGAGGTGGTATTTCCATGGTGGCAGTGGTTACTATTGTGGCAGGCCAGTTCTCACTAATGCAAGCCTCGGTAACAACTGATTCAGCACTGAGTGGTTAAGTTAAACATTAAAAGCCAGTGTCCTTATGCAAAGGCTGGAATGTAACAAAGAGCCCACCAAGAGTTTTGCTTAGGCCTTTCCTGGGCCTTAACACATGACAAAATAATGAAGGAATTCTTAACATTTAGGATTAAATACATTTTATTGTGGGTCTGAAGAAACTCCCCAGGCCTCCACAAACAAGCTTATTGAGAGTCTGAAGGAATTCCCCACACCTCTGTGATTTAGCAGGAGACAAGATGAGGGTAAACACCCCAGCACCTGGACCCATTTAGAGGAAGTAAATTTACTGAGGCCCCAGAGGAAGGTCTTCAGGACTCAGACCTTCGTTATACATTAAAAGAAGTTAGTCACTTATGTCTTTAGATGAATGAACTTACACATAGACATATAGCTTAGAAGGTAGGCTGGGCACAGTGGCTCATGCCTGTAATCCCAGCATTTTGGGAGGCTGAGGTGGGTAGATCATCTGAGGTCAAGAGTTCAAGACCAGCCTGGCCAACATGGTGAAACCCTGTCTGTACTAAAAGTACAAAATTATGGCTGGGCGTGGTGGCTCAAGCCTGTAATCCCAGCACTTTGGGAGGCCGAGACGGGTGGATCACAAGGTCACGAGTTCTAGACCAGCCTGGCCAACATGGTGAAACCCCATCTCTACTAAAAATACAAAAAATTAGCCAGGCGTGGCGGCGGGTGACTGTAGTCCCAGCTACTCAGGAGGCTGAGGCAGGAGAATCGCTTGAACCTGGGAGGCAGAGGTTGCAGTAAACTGAGATCGCGCCACCGCACTCCAGCCTGGATGACAAGAGAGAAACTCCATCTCAAAAAAAAAAGAAGGGATATAAGTTCTGGAAAATTTTGTAATTTTGTGTTGGTCTGGCGATAATTTCCAGGCCTTCTCCCTGTACCCACTTGCAGAAATAAAAACTCTCTTTCTCCCCAGTTCATCTGCATCTCGTTATTGGGCCATGAGGTTGCAGCCCAACCTTCAGTATGGTCCAGGAACTCTATGATCTACACATTTCATAAAATGACAAAGACCTATACACATATATTGCAGCAACGCCAAATCCCTAGGTTTTATGTGTTACTGTAGTTATGCAAGGCATCACCGTTGGGGGACACTAGGTGAAGGGTACATGGGATCTCTCTATACTATCTTGCAACTTTCTGTGAATTTGTCATTATTTCAAAATAAAAAGTAAAAAAAAAAAAAAAGTGCAAAATAAAGACTTCTTGACCTGGCATGGTGGCTCACACCTGTTATCCCAGCACTTTGGGAAGTTGAAGTGGGTGGATCACCTGAGGTCAGGAGTTCGAGACCAACCTGGCCAACATGGTGAAACCCTGTCTCTACTAAAAACACAAAAATTAGCCAGGCGTGGTGGCGCCGCACCTGTAGTCCCAACTACTCAGGAGGCTGAGGCAGAAGAATCACTTGAACCCGGGAGGCGGAGGTTGCAGTGAGTCTAGATCGTGCCACTGCACTCCAGCCTGGGCAACAGAGCAAGACTCCATCTCAAAAATAATTAAATGAAATAAAGACTTCTTCAGAAAAAAAACCGTAATAGAGCCTATGGGCCTTCCTGTGCATCTCCGTCTGCCTCCAGGGCCCGCTGTCTGGTTGCTGTTGAGGGTGCACTGGGGAAATGAGCAGTACCCTCCCCAGAGAAGGGCTTCATCCAGTCGGAGAAGGTGCAAGCAGCACAACCTTCCTTCCCCCTCCCTCCAGCTCTCCTCCTCTGCTTCTCCCAGGATGCACATTTGAGTGCACACACGCCAGATGGAGATCAGTGAAAAATAAAGGCATCTCCTTGTTGGGAGAGACAGGGGCTAATAGGGTGGAACAAGTGCTGTGAGACCTCATGACAGTGGTGCTGGCCCAGCTGGTGAAGCTGAAAGGCTTCCGGGATGGCAAGGATCTTGAACTGGGTCAAGAAAGATGAGCGGGAACCAGTGAGGCAAAGTGCAGCTTGTGCCAACGCCTGCAGGTGAGGGCTGGCAGGCAAGAATGTGCAGGGAGAGGGAGGGGCAAAGATAGGAGGGAGCTGGGCAGAGGATGGGGTTGGGGGTGGGCGTGTGGGAGGAAGGGCTGTGTACTAATCTGAGATGTTAGGAATTTATCTTAAAATCTCCTTGGGGAGGCAGTGAAGGGCCGGAGAGTTGCATGATCAGATGGACATTTTAGAAAAATCTCCTCTGGGCAGAGGAAAGGGTGGGTTGGAGGGGGAAGGCCAGGGTCCAAGCAAGACAGCAATGCAGGCGGGAGGTGGGGAGGCCTGAAGGAGGGCAGGCTACGGGCATAAGCAGAGCTTAGGAAGGTTGTCTTGGAGGGCGGTGTAGCCACATGCAGCTCTAATGGTGAGTGCATTACAGAGCACCGTGGGAGTTAAGTGCCCCAGCCAGGCCTCCTCCAAGAATCCTGGAACCCAGCTCCCTCCAGGCTGCCAAAGTGACCCCACCTGGGCCCTGGGGCAGGGTGGGCCTAGGCCTGGGCTGCCTCGTAGCTCTCCAAGATGCTCCGCCAAGAGCAGGCTCACTGCTTGGGAATGCCTTAGTTCCTGCAGATGGCCTGCATGAGGGCCAGCCTTTTAGAATGGTAAGTCACAGCGTTGGCTGCAGGGACCTCCCCACCCCGAGACAATTTCAGCTGCCGTGAGTGAGGCCCCGGAGAGGTCTCACACAAGGCAGTTGCTTTCCTCCAAAGATGCTAAGTTTATGTGCCAATTTTAGATGTCTACCCCTGCTCAGGGTGCTCTCCTACTTGTAGGAATTTTGGCAACAGGCAGCACTTTATTCTGTTAATGATGATCATCTGTCTCCTTCCAGACTGTGGGCTGTATGTGGGCAGGGACTTAATGGATTCTCTTTTGTGTATGTCCCCAGTGTCCGGGCTTGCTCAGGGCTCAGTGAATGCTGACTGGGGAGATTTTACTGCCTAGGAGGCAGAATTCACATCAAACAGCTGTTTCTGCATTTAGGGGCAGCCTGCACTAGGTCCTAACTAGACTGCAAAAAAACACGTTCATCTTCGAGTTTACAGTGGAGTTGGCATAAATGATCATATGTAAATATAGCTGTACGCAGAATAGTATTTGGAATGCTAGCCAACAAGTGGTCTCCGCTCTGCGTTTCCTGTTACCTCCACCCTCCTTGTTCAAGCCAATGAGCTCTCTGCCTTCATGACCTTGACGAATGGATCAAAATCTTGGCTTTTGACTTCTAAAAGCCCGGCCCTCTTTATAAACCGGCAGACTGGGGACAACGCCTGATGAGCTATCCCAGAGGAAGGTTTCCTCCTGCCTGACCAGAACAGCATCCTCAGGGCAAGATCTTGAAGAATCAGAGAGGAAGTGAAGAAACTTGGATGTTTTGGCTGGGCGCGGTGGCTCAAGCCTGTAATCCCAGCACTTTGGGAGGCCGAGACGGGCGGATCACGAGGTCAGGAGATGGAGACCATCCTGGCGAACACGGTGAAACCCCGTCTCTACTAAAAAAATACAAAAAACTAGCCGGGCGAGGTGGCGGGCGCCTGTAGTCCCAGCTACTCGGGAGGCTGAGGCAGGAGAATGGCGTAAACCCGGGAGGCGGAGTTTGCAGTGAGCTGAGATCTGGCCACTGCACTCCAGCCCGGGTGACAGAGCCAGACTCTGTCTCAAAAAAAAAAAAAAGAAACTTGGATATTTCTGGGTTCCCAGGAGAGACCCTAGACCCAACACCAATCTCCAGGCATGGGGAGAGGGCGACAGAAATCCCAGCCAGGATGAGGAGAATCTGAGAGCAGAGAAGACCTTGCCTGGAGCTGTCCCCAGCAGTCCTACAGAGGGCAGGACAAACATCTGCCCCAGTCCGGGCAGGAGGCTTCAGGAAGCCTCGAAGTGTTGTCCCCGACCCCCACCTGGAAGGAGAAGCAAAATGACTCCTTATGTCTGTCTGTCCACCTACCTGAGACACCTACCAGATTTGAGCATCCTAAGTCCTGAGGGATGTAGACTGTTTCCCCGTGCCCCGAAACAGACCTGGGGTTCAGCTGTACAGGTGACACTTGAGCTTCAGGCAGGGCGGAGGAGGGAAGGGACACCCCAACAGGCCGTGCATGGAGCGTCGGCTGGGGGACAGACAGGAGGACCAGCGCTTTCTAAGAATGGAGGCAGGGGACAGAAGTGACCTAGGGTGAAAGAAGGACTTGAAAGAGAAGAGTCGAGGAAGTCAAGTGTTTCTTGCACAGCCAGGATTGTGGGTGGAGAGGCACATATTTTCAGGCATTTTTTATTTAAGGCAGCATTGTTGTGTTGGGGGACAGAACCCATTGAATTGAGCATTGTCAGATGTTTACTTAGAATGAACAAAAACAGTGATTATGTTCTGTGTCCTCCTCTGTAAAATCTAAAACGCGAGAAACATGATTTCACTGCAAGAGTGACGTGGACCACCTGCGCCCTGGTGAATGTTCATCTCTGTCTGTCCTGCCACGCTGCCACCCGAGGTCCCCCCAGTCAGGCTCGCTGGGTCCTGCGCTTCCTCCTGTGCCCAGAACACAGTAATGAGGTGGTGGGTAGATAGAAGCCAGCTTTGGAAGCAATACAGGTCAGCAGGGAAAAAGTTAGTTAAATATGTCCAGTGACTTACAAAACCCTAAGGTCATCCCCATGCCAAATGTCAGTAACAGAGAGAGACAAGGTGATAGAGCAGACATAAACAAAAAGACAGATAAGTAGGTGACTTTGGACGATGAGTCCCCAGCTCAGGGTGGGCGCCACCCTCCTGGTGCTGAGCCCCTTCCCTGAGGTTGGGTGGACCACACCCATACATTTGTTGGGTGCCTGATCTGCGGCCAGCCTCAGGGAGGGCACGGGGGTCACAGCTAAGCAGACCCAGCCCTGCCCCCAGGAGCCACAGTTGGAGGCCGTGGTTCTGAGCATCACGTCTACTGAAGGGCAGCCCACATTCCGTACAAGGTGTTGTCACTTCTCAACACAGCCTCTGAGCAGGAAGCGGTTTCATAACCTCCTCCCCCAACTCTGATCCTCAGCAGGCAAAGGGAATCCCAGTGGATGTACCCTCGTTCACTGCCAGAGTTAAGAATTGGGTCCCAGGGCACCTTCCCCCACTACTGCAGAATGACTGTTTTGGAGGGGTGCTGGGTGTGTGAGAAAGCGAAGCCCAGGACTCCGGGGGAGGATAGACGAGGGCCGCTTAGCCCCACTGAGACGAGTCAAAGAGATCTCCCTGGAGGAGGTGACACCTGTGCGTGTCTGTAAAGGTGAGGCGGGTTACCAAGTTGCCTGGGGAGGAGAGTTGGGGAAGTCAGATGTGTATGCCCATGTGTTTAGGAAGGACACATGCAAAGCCTCATAGGTGTTGGGGGCTGTCTGGGCAAGGCTGAGGTGGCCATGTCGTCTCTGGAGTTGGGGAGCCCCCTCCATCCAGGTATTTATTTGTGGTCACAGGGACTCTCATGGGGGTAAAACAGCAGCTGGGCCCACAATCAGATTTCAGATACGCACGATTAACTGGGGTAGGAGATGGCGCAGGAGGAAAAAAGAAAAGCGGAAATTCATCATGACCGAAGGAGGGCCCTGGTTGAAGGGACAGTGGCTTGAGTAGAGCTCCAGTTGCTCCCACTCCCACCAGCGCTGGGTGTTGTCAACCTTTTAAATTTAACCATTTTTGTGAGTGTATGGCATTAACTCATTGAGGTTTCAATTTGTATTTCCCTAAAGACTCCTAAAGTCAAGCATGTTCTCCCATGCTTACTGCCATTTGTATATCTGCTGTGGTGAGTCCTTTTTTCAAATCATTTGTCTTTTTTAAAAAAAATGGATTGTTGGCCGGGCGCGGTGGCTCAAGCCTGTAATCCCAGTACTTTGGGAGGCCGAGGCGGGTGGATCACGAGGTCAGGAGATCGAGACCATCCTGGCTAACATGGTGAAACCCCGTCTCTACTAAAAATACAAAAAACTAGCCGGGCGAGGTGGCGGGCGCCTGTAGTCCCAGCTACTCGGAGGCTGAGGCAGGAGAATGGTGTAAACCCGGGAGGCGGAGCTTGCAGTGAGCCGAGATCGCGCCACTGCACTCTAGCCTGGGTGACACAGCGAGACTCCGTCTCAAAAAAAAAAAAAAAAAAAAAAAAAAAAAAAAATAGATTGTTTTCCTTATTGCGTTATGACAATTCTTAATTTGTTCTTGGATACAAGTCCTTCGTGAGATATCTGTACCATGAAAAGTTTTATCTGAGTGGATTACCTCTTCATTTTCATAATGGTGTCTTTGGAAGCGCAGGCTTTAAAAATTTTCAAGTCTCGTTTATCAATTTTTAATGGTAGCTTAACATTAAAAATACAATTGACCCTTGGTCAGTGCGGCGGTTGGGGGCACTGACCCCTCACACAGCTGAAAATCTGTGCACGACTTTTGGCCCCCACAAAACTTAACTACTAATAGCCTATTGTTCATCAGAAGCCTTCCTGATAACATAAACAGTGGATTCATACACATTCTGTATACGTATTATACACTGTATTCTTACACTAGAGTCAGCTAGAGGAAAGAGAATGTTATTAAGAAAATCGTAAGGAACAGAACATGTATTTACTATTCATTAAGTGGGCATGGATCATCATAAAGGTCTTCATCATCTTCACGTAGAGTAGGCTGAGGAGGAAGAGGAAGAGGAAGAGGAAGAGCAGAGGTTTGTCTCGCTGTCTCAGGAGTGGTAGAGGCGGAGGGAAATTCACGTTATGTGGATCCATGCAGGTCAAACTCATGTTATTTAAGGATCAACTGTACGGATAAACCAAATTTTAAAATTAGCAAATTTAACAATCCATGCTTGGACATTTAGATTGTGTCCAACTTTTCACAGTTTGACTCATTGTGAGGACATCACTGCACTCGTGACTATATTCTAAGGATAGAATCTCAGACGCGTATGTTTGTAAGGCTTTGGTTAAACACGTGAAATTGCCCTCCTAAAGGGCACCTAGTAACTTGTAAATGAAGCCCAGTTTCAAGGAACCAGTCATTCATCTTAGTAGCCTCATAGCTTGTCGGTGTGTTGATAAAAAAACGAGACCTTAGAAATGCTTAAACACGTAGGTGTGCAATCTTATCTCAGCACCCTGTTTAGAAAGCCATTTTTAAATAGATAATTAGGATAAATTTCCAGTGAGTGTTTCCAAAGTCTGGAATCTTCTACAGGAACTAAGCAGTGATTTATTAAAGAAGAAGTGCTGGGCAAAGGGCTGTTTGCTTTTCTGCACCTTTATCTGACCACCTGGAGAACCAACAGAGGTCTGCCCCGTGTCTCACCAGCAATGCGGGCACAGACTAGATTAACTAAGGGACTGGGTGTCATAACAGCAACTATGCTTCACCAAGCTCAATCGGCCCTTACCAGGGACTGCCTGGGATCCCTAATCCTCATCGGCAGCCTTTCCTGGTGAGTATGATGGCCCCACTTAAAAGAAGCAGGCAGTGATTGGCCCAGGGCCACAAGACTCATACCGATGGAGCCAGCCTCTGGCCTAAAGCCTGTGTTGTCATTGTCAGCATCTCAGTCTACTACCTTTTAGCCACTGCATAGACCACGCAGGTTTAAAGACATGCAGGACAAACACAAGCAAGCTGATTATTATTATTATTATTACTTTTGAGACGGCGTCTTGCTCTGTCTCCCCCGCTAGAACGTAGTGGTGCAATCTCGGCTCACTACAACCTCTGCCTTCCAGGTTCCAGTGATTCTACTGCCTCAGCCACCCAAATAGCTAGGATTACAGGTGCGCACCACCACACCCAGCTAATTTTTGTATTTTTAGTAGAGACCGGGTTTCACCATGTTGGCCAGGCTGGTCTTGAACTCCTGATCTCAGGTGATCCACCCTCCTCGGCCTCCCAGAGTGCTGGAGATTACAGGCTTGAGCAACCGTGCCCGGCTAAGCTGATCATCTTGAAAAAGGTTTTGCTCTTGGAGACTTCACTTGCTGGTGGCAAAAGGAAGTAACTCATTGCTGGAGGCCTTGCTAATATCCTGGAGTTAGTTGGGGGTCCACTCACTGGCTCACTCCACAGGTCTCTCCTACACGGCCTGGTGGAATTGGATCTAAATATCTGGGTCCCTTAGAAACCCAGGGACAGGGCTTTCCAGATGGTTCTGTGGGGAGCTGTCTTTTTGTCTCTGCAACGATCGCCTCAAGGAAAGCTGGACGGGCTGGGGAGGCTGCACAGGCCTCAGTGTTCCGTGCCAACCCGAGCACAGTATACCATATCCTCAGCCTCTTTGCCAACCTTCATTCTGAACTCCTACCTCTTAACCCAGCTACTCACACATCCATTTGCCCAGGACAGGTCTGGCTTACACCTGCTACCCAGGTGTAATTATTATTTTTTTCCCCTTTCACTCAAAATTGTCCCAGTTTGGACACTCCATATTAATACAGATGGGTCAGGTGCAGGCAGTCAGGGGAGACCAGTTTGATGATACCTATAGCATAACAAATGAGTTAGAATTGGCTCTCTGAAGGTCTTTATTTTTTATTTTATTTTTAGTTTTTGAGATGGAGTCTCGCTCTGCCGCCGGGGCTGGAGTGCAGTGGTGCGATCTCAGCTCACTGCAACCTCCACCTCCCAGGTTCAAGTGCTTCTCCTGCCTCAGCCTCTCAAGTAGCTGGGACTACAGGTGTGCACCACTATGCCTGGCTAATTTTTTCATATTTTTTTTTTTTTTTAGTAGAGAAGGAGTTTCACCATGATGGTTGGCCAGGATGGTCTCGATCTCTTGATCTTGTGATCCGCCTGCCTCAGCCTCCCAAAGTGCTGGTATTACAGGCATGAGCCACCATGCCTGGCAAAGGTCTTTATTAAGATAATGGTATATTGGCCGGGCGTCGCAGCTCACGCCTATAATCCCAGCACTCTGCGAGCAGATCACCTGTGGTCAGGAATTCAGGACAAACCTGGTCAACATGGTAAAACCCCATCTCCACTAAAAATACAAAAATTAGCCGGACATGGTGGTGGGAGCCTGTAATCCCAGCTGCTCGGGAGGCTGAGGTGGGAGAATCATTTGAACCTGGGAGGCAGAGGTTGCAGTGAACTGGGTTAGCGTCACTGCACTGCAGCCTGGGTGACAGAGTAAGACTCCATCTCAAACAAAACAAAACAAAACAACAACAAAAAGATAATAGTATATTAGTCATGATTCTTGATTGCAAGTGGCCTCAAATTGGCTTTAGCAAGGAAAAATTGTCTTGGTTCCTATGGCTGATAGTTGGTGGTCGGAGTGGACAGGATTCGGGCATCACTGGGACCAGGTTCTCAAGAAATGTCATTAATTCCGTTTCTCTCTGTCCCTGTCTCTCCATCTCTTCACTCGTCTTGACCTCAACTTCTAGGCAGGTCTTTCGTGTGGTGGGCAAGCTGGTGTCTGGTAGCTCTAGACTCACATCCTTCCAACTCCACGAGTCCAGCAGAAAGGGGAACTTCTGGGTCCCACAAGTATAGAGCATCCCAGGAAAGGTCTTCTTGGGCTCTTCCCAAGAGAGCCCAAACTTCACGTGGTCATCCCTGAGCCTGGGCTCTGTGCATATCACAGTGTAAGAGACAAGGCTCATCAAAGCACATCCACTGAAGAAGGAGTTCCAAAGGAAAGCAGGACAATGAGCAGGGCACACCACAGTTAGAGCATCTGCTACCCACTATAGATAGCCATCATCTGCAGAGTCACTTCTGATACTCCAGGGGCTGTAAATATAGTGTTCGTCATTTCTACCATAACCTAAAGAGGATAATTTACCCCCACATTATAGATGAGGGTTGAACAGCTTAAGTAACAACATACCCAAGGATGGAAAAGTGGTAAATGGAGTAGCTGATTACTTTTCTTTTTTTCTTTTTTTTTGAGAGACACAGTCTGGCTCTGACACTAATGCTGGAGTGCAGTGGTGCAATCTTGGCTCACTGCAGCTTCTTGGGCTCAAGCAATCCTCACACCTCAGCCTCTCAAATAGCTGGGACTACAGGTGCACACCACCACGCCCAGCTAATTTTTTAATGTTTTGGTAGAGACAGGGTTTCATCATGTTGCCCAGGCTGGTCTTGAACTCATGAGCTCAAGCAATCTGCCTGCCTCAGCCTCCCAAAATGCTGGGATTAGAGACATGAGCCACTGCACCCAGCCGAGGAGCTGATTTCTGAACCCAGGTCTATCTGCGCTTTCCAAAATATCATGGAACTTGAGAGTGGTGACATTTTACATGTGAGAAAGGTGGAGGACAATTTTAGTCAGGGAGCTCTTCCTGAACAGCACATCACACTTATGCTGCCCTGAAATAATTGGTGCTGCCTTAGAATCTTCTGCATCCTGAGCAAGACAGCCCCCTCCCTGTTTCTGTAGGAGGTGAAGTCTTCTGTCCCAGGAGGGAGGTACAAAGCTGGTCTGTTCCAGACACCACAGATGACCAAGTGCTAACTGATCTCAGTATAGGACCTACCAGCTGCGTGCCTTCAGGTAAGCCCACTTTCTCCAAGTTTCCATCTATACAAGGGCAGCAAAAGGTCTATCAAATGCAGGATTTTTATGAGAGCCAAGATAGTATAAACAAAAATTGCTTTGTAATATAGAGTGATGATGAGGATAGTAATATTGCTAGCTCAGAGCCTCTTAATTCTTGAGTTGGAGAAGAAAATGGGGCAGGTGATCTTTTCTCTCCAAGGGATAGGAGGACTGTCCTTTGCTTGCCTCTGTTCTTCATGGTTAAAAAAAAAAAATCATTCCCCAAACGAATAAGATATTACACACCTACTAGAATGGCCAAAGTCCGGAACATGAAATGCTGGCAAGGAGGTGGATGGAGCAACAGGAACTCTCATTCATTGCTGGTGAGAATGCAAAATGGCCCAGCCACTTTGAAAGACAATTTGACAGTTCCTTACAGAACTAAACACACTCTTAACCATACGATTCAGCCATCATGCTTCTTGATATTTACCCAAAGGAGTCAAATACTTATGTCCACACAAAAACCTGCACATGGATGTTTATAGCAGCTTTATTCATAATGGCCCGAACTCAGAAGCAACCAAGATGTTCTGCAGTAGGTGAATAAATAAAGAGTGGTGCATCCAGAAAATGGAACGTTACTCTGCGCCAAAGGAAATGATCAAGCCACGAAGAGACATGGAGGAAACTTAGATGCACATTGCTAAGTGAAAGAAGCCAGTCCGAAAACGGCTACAAACTGTATGGTTCCAATGATACGGCATTCTAGAAAAGGCTAAACTATGGAGACAGGAAAAAGATCAGCGGTTGCCAGGGGCTGCGGGGTGGAGGGAGGGATGAACAGGCAAAGTACAGAGAGGATTCTTAGGGCAG
The DNA here is from genome assembly GCF_037993035.2 of Macaca fascicularis. Taxonomy (NCBI): domain Eukaryota; kingdom Metazoa; phylum Chordata; class Mammalia; order Primates; family Cercopithecidae; genus Macaca; species Macaca fascicularis. The sequence goes on from NC_088386.1 coordinate 4,432,249, forward strand.
TGAAACTATTCTATATGATACTATAATAGTAGACACGTACCATTGTACACTTGCCCAGACCCACAGAACGTACAAGCCAAGAGTGAGTTCTCACATCAACCATGAACTACAGAGGATGACGATGCATCAACGGAGGTGCCTCAGTCGCAACAAATGTCCCACTGTGTTGGGGATGTTGATAGTGAGGGGGGGTGTGCATGTGTCGGGCAAAGGTTATGGAAAATCTCTGTCCCTTCTGTTCACTTTTGCTGTGAACCTACAAGTGTTCTAAAAGCCTGGCCAACATGGTGAAACCCCATCTCTATTAAAAATACAAAAATTAGCTGGGTGTGGTGGTGGGCGCCTGTAGGCCCAGCTACTCAGGTGGCTGAGGCAGGAGAATGGCGTGAACCCGGGAGGCAGAGGTTGCAGTGAGCCGAGATCAAGCCATTGCACTCCAGCCTGGGGGACTGGAGCGAGACGCCATCTCAATACATACATACATACATACATACATAAAAAATAAAGTCTATTTAAAACAAACAAGCAAACAAACACAGAAACATGGCTTCTCCAGCTCTCACCATTTAGATGCACAGCACACACCCTCTGCCTCTGTGCTTTATCTTTCTATTCTGCCACACTGAGGCTTCCCAACTATTGCCCCAGGGGACATTGTCCTCATTTCAATTTGTATTTTTAATAGCACTTCTTTCTGATGACAAAAAGAGTACACGTACAAAGTTTGGAAAAAGAAAAAGAAAAAGAAGTAGGAGAAAAAAAAAAACCCACCCGGAATTGCTCCATCCGGAGATACCAATCACGTTTTGGATAGTGGCTGGTACGATACTGTTTATACTATTTAATAAACTGTATTATCCTGTGAACATCACATTTCCTATGATGAAAAATTTCAAGAACATATTCTTTTGGTAAACATTTCATACGTGGCCATACCATAGTTTAGTTCATCATTCGGCATTCGGGTGGTAATATTTAGATGTGTTCAGTTTTGCATTGTTATAAATAATAGGATGAACATCTGTGTGGAGAAAGCTTTGCCAAATTTTTGAATTATATCACAGGCTTGGAATTATAGGGTGGAAGAATATGGATATTTTGGTTATTCTTATTCTATTACAAGACTGCTTTCTAGACATTCTGTTACCTGTTTATACTCTCAGAAGTAGAATGTGGGAGTTTCTGTTTCTATGGTTTTATTAAGTAACATAATTTAAAAAATAATTTATTGATTTGATGAAAGTGAAATCAGAAATGGTATTTCATTGATTTAATGAACCTTTCTTTTTTTCCTGGTAAGTCTGATCTTTGAAAACTCATTTATTAATTATTTGAATATCCAATTTTATAAATTGTCCATTATATATTGGGGTCTTAATGTTTTTCTTATACATTTGTAAGAGTTCTATTTTATTGTCAAAAAATTTTTCCCTAGTTTCTTACAGTTTAATTTTTACGTCAAACTTATTTTCATAATGGGAATAACCCTTTTCCTGGTAATTAAAATAACAGGCTCTCATGGTAAAAAAAAGAAAAAAAACACACTATAGAAAATTATACAGAAAAAAGTAAAAAGCTTCTACATTCTACCCCTTGAACTTATACTAACATTTTTAGATCATTTCCTCCCAAACTTTTATCCTATGTTTTTATGGTATTTTTTGAAGTTCAAGAATTTTAATTTTTATGTATCTCAAAGCAAGCATTTAAAAATTTCAATATATTCTCCACTGCTTTTGTGTTTAGAAATGTCTTTCTAATCTAGCGATCTGATAAAGAACCACTTCTAAAAAAACAGAGCTGTGATTTTTTTTTTTTTTTGAGACAGAGTTTTGCTTTTGTTGCCCAGGCTGGAGTGTGATGGCATGATCTTGGCTCACTGCAACCTCTGCCTCCCGGGTTCAAGCGATTCTCCTGCCTCAGCCTTCCAAGTAGCTGGGATTACAGGCATGCGCCACAACGCCTGGCTAATTTTGTATTTTTAGTAGAGATGGGGTTTCTCCGTGTTGGTTAGGCTGGTCTCGAACTCCCAACCTCAAGTGATCCGCCTGCCTTGGCCTTCCAAAGTGCTGGGATTACAGGCAAGGCATTATGTCATATTATAGAATATTTAGGAAATTAAGGGGGAAAGAAGTCAGCCTTAATGCCTGGACCGTAACACATCTACTTCCTTTACGCATTGTTCTTTCAAGACATTGATCATGAGCTTTTAATGTATTTTAATTTATTTTAATGTGGTTGCAAGTACAATTTCCTATCTTTTCCTTTCCTTCATAATTATGCCCTAAGCATTATTTTCTTGTTGCTACATAGTCTCGGTAACAGTTGTTTTAAATGATTCCCTAACGGCCCCTCTTGTGGCTGTGCTGTCACAGCTGACCCCATCCCACTGATGAACACTTCCGTTGCTTCCAATTTTTCGGTCAAGCGATATTTTGAAACACCAGAGTCCAGTGAAGCAGAAGCTCCCGCTGTTCCCTGGGGGCTGACTGTAACACAATTTGACTTTGCTCATTTCCTCCTTTCCTCAGAGGAGTGTTGGAAGAAAGCGCTTTTAGAGAATGGTTAGAAAAACGACCAACAGAAAATGAGGAGGAAGGAGATCATGAGCTGAAAGCATGTTGAGCTTTTAGGAGGAAGCTGCTTTAGAAGCCCAGACTGTGTAGGTTTTGCTTTTGTGACTCACGAATCGGGCATGAGTTCACAATAATTTTGACAGATGCTTTTCACTCATGCAGCGCTTGGTGCTTTTGAGGGTTTTGGCTCAGGAAGTCTTGATGCAGAATCTCTGCTTATCATTTGCTGTCTGTGTGACCTACATCAGCGGCGCCTCAGTCTGTCTTCCTGCAGAATAGGAATACAGTCAGCCCTTTATATCTGCGGGTCGGGCATCCATGGATCCAACCCACTGTGGATTGAAAATATTTGGAAAAATACAATAAAAAGTAAGAATACAACAATAAAATAACATAAATAAAAAACAAGACCGGGCACGGTGGCTCACGCTTGTAATCCCAACACTTTGAGAGGCCGAGGCTGGTGGATCACGAGATCAGGAGATGGAGACCATCTTGGCCAACATGATGAAACCTCGTCTCTACTAAAAAGACAAAAATTAGCTGAGCGTGGTGGCGCCTGCCTGTAGTCCCAGCTACTTGGAAGGCTGAGGCAGGAGAATCACTTGAACCCGGGAGGCGGAGGTTGCAGGGAGCCCAGATCGAACCACTGCACTCCAGCCTGGTGACAGAGAGACACTCCATCTCAAAACAAACAAACAAGCAAACAAAAAAGCGTTAACAACTATTTACATAACATTTAAATTGTATTAGCCACTACAAGAATCTAGAGACAATTTAAGGTATTTTGGAGGATTTGTGTAGGCTATATGCAGATACTGTGTCAATTCATATGAGGGACTTGAGCATCCCTGGATTTTAGCATCCACGGATGTGCTGGAACCAGTCCCCTGGGGGATAACGAGGGATATCATGATAATAGGCCCAGAGGAGGACAGATGAACATACTGGGTGGGTCATGGGGCAGCACTGAGCTGTGGTGGAAGAACCCCCAGTGGCCAGAGAAAGAGCAGGAGGGCCTTCCAGGAAAGAAGGAATGGCCTGTGTGAACCCAGGCTGAACCTCTCATTCCTGGGACTCGGTTTTCCATTTGTACAAAGTGCTTGGTTTTTGGTCTGCAAGAGCCCTTCCTGTTCCTCCAGGAAGCCGCTCAGGGACCTCCGACCCTGGCCAGCTCTGCTCCTCTGACCGCTGGGGGTCCTGCAGGCCCTAGCCCTGGCTCCTGTGTGTGCACCAGGCACGTCTAGGCCTCTTCAGCGGGACCAGTCTCTCTGCTCAACTCAACCAACAGTTCCTGAGAAATTTCCAGGGGCAGCAAAGTGCTGTAGCCCCTGACATGTTTTAGGGCTGAATGGGAGGTGGGTATCAGCAGACTCAACACGTATTTATTCACTTAAAACAAGTGTCACTGGTCTACTGGCAAAGCTGGCTAGCAATAACCTTATCTTCTCCAGGAACAATGATCATTAATCATTCCTTCCTGCTGGGCGGAGGAGACGACTCGGCGTGTAGTGGTGGAACGATTGGGTGGTAGAGGCAGAGATCTCGTTCCCTGATCCCGGCGCCTTAGTTGTAAAGTGGGAACAGTAATAGCACCTACCTCTAAGGCCACGGAGACCGAATGAAACAACGCCTGTCAAGTCCCTTAGTACACAGTAAGCGCTCAGTAATGCTAGGTGGTTGTTATTATAATAAATTGTTAGCGAACGGGAAGACCGAGCACCGGTTGGTACTGGGCTAGGCGCCGGAGGCAAAGACGTGGAGATGTCCCGGAGGCGCCTAGGGGATCCGGGCGAAAACCCGAGCGGCTAAGGCCGGGAGGAGGCGGAGCGTCGAGCACCCGGCGGGCGGTGAGCCCGTGGAAAGGGAGGGGGCTCCGGGCGCGCTCTCCTAGCAGCCGCGGCTCCTCTGTTCAGGGCCGCACCCCCTTGGCCGCACTTTCTCTTTGATTTCCAAAGCACTCCTCTCCTCCACCTAGTCTCCTTTCCTGGGTTGCAGGAGGTTACTGCTTGCGGGGGAGACCGAGACGCCAGGCCCGCGGATTAGTCCCCGCCCCGGGGCGGTGTCGCTGGAGCGTCAGGGGAGTCCCGCTCGCCGCAGCCCCAGCGCCGCGCGCGCCCCTCCCTCCTCGCGGACCTGGCGGTGCCGGCGCCCGGAGTGGCCCTTTAAAAAGGCAGCTTCTTGTCCGGAGGGGGCGGGCGGGGGGCGCCGACCGCGGCCCGAGGCCCGGCCCCTCCCCTCTCCCTCCTTCTGTCCCCGCGTCGCTCGCTGGCTCGCTGGCTCGCTCGCCTGCCCGGCGCACGCTCCGCCTCCGTCAGTTGGCTCCGCTGTCGGGTGCGCGGCGTGGAGCGGCAGCTGGTCTGGACGCGCGGCCGGGGCTGGGGGCTGGGAGCGCGGCGCGCAAGATCTCCCCGCGCGAGATCGGCCCCTGCCACCGGGCGAGGCCTGCGCCGCGATGGCAGAGATGGGCAGTAAAGGGGTGACGGCGGGAAAGATCGCCAGCAATGTGCAGAAGAAGCTCACCCGCGCGCAGGAGAAGGTGAGAGAGCCGGATCCCCAGCCGCCGCGGAGTCCCAGCCGCCGCACAGTCCCGGCCACCTGTCCCCCTACCCTCCGACCCTGGGGCCTGGTCCTCCGCGGGGATCTGACGCTGTCACCTCCAGAGGAGCGCTTTCGAGGGGCTTCGGGGTCCCCAGGTTGCGTCTCCCGGCGCTCTGGGTGCCCTCTTCGGTTTGCGTCCTGTCTCCCCACACCCGGCCAGGGCAGGACAGGGCCTCGCTTTGCACCTTCGTGGCTCGGCTGCACAGCAGTGGCCGGCCCTGCTCCAGGATTTTTCTCAGGCGCGCGCTCCAGGCTAACCCGCTTTGGAGGCCAAGGGCCGGGAGGCTGGGAGGCCAGGTGGTGACCCCCCGCCCTCCAGGCCCATGCAGGCAACCCAGGCGGGGCCGGCGCTGGGGCGAGAGGGAGTATGTCTCTCCACCCGCGGGGCCACTGTTCCCCCGGACTCCCAAGGCTGCTTTTCGAACCGGCACCCGCAGTTCCCTCTTTCCCACTGCTTCTCCACTTTCGTTCTCCGCGGGCCGAAGGAGGGATGGGGTTTCCTTTCCCGAGAGGTGCCTGCGGCCTGGAAGCTCCCGCCCAGCCTGGCCCCACCGGGAGCCCAGGGCTGTGCACCCCGCAAGGAGGTGCCCTCGCCCCAGCAGGGGCTTAGCGTTTCCGGCGGCCGGGGAGCGGGTGGGGGCACTGGCTTTGGGAGCCCACCGCCGGGTGGGGAGCTGGCCTAGAGGAGGGGCGTGGAAGGCGCCACAGGAAACCCGACCCCTCCTCGCGGAGAGCTGGAGTGGGGGATGGAGCCGGGGCCTCCCAGGGTGCCCAGAGCGTGCAGGAAATGCAGGGATTGAGAGGTGGGGGTCGGCACCCGGTCAGCTGTCTATCGTAAGCCACCTCTGGTTTATTGAATTGGATCACGCCAGCAGCTGACGCCACTTCCCCTGCCGACTCCGACTCCGAAATCTGAGATTGCAGAATCTGGGTTTCTGCCAGGGTGGCCCCCCAGTGCCCCGCGGCCGGGCCTGCCACCTCTCCCACCCGTCGCGCGACCGCTGCCGGGTGGAGGCGCAGGGACAGGCCGGCCTTCCCCTGCCAGGCCTGGTGGCTGTTTATAAACAATGACTTTTGCTTCTGAGACCCGCGGGCTCCCTAAGGATGCAACCACGTGATTGCTGGGGGAGGGGGGAGAGGGGGGCGCCTAGAGCTTCCCTATACTTCCCTCAGAGTCCTACTGCTCATCCCTGTGTTTCCTGGCTAGGGAGGTGGGTGGGTGTTCATTGAAGGAAGGGCCCTCAGCTAAGCTCCAGATTTGCCCAGACCCAGCTCCCCCACCCCCCACCCCAGGGGAGCAGGAGGAGGAGGAGGAGGAGGAGGAGGAGGAGGAGGGATTAAAGCCCCAGGAATAGCTGGCTGGTGGCTGGGAAGACTTCAGGTTGTGGGGTGGGGGGGTTGGCCGTGGCAGCACAGATGCAGCCACCCCTGCTCCCCGCTGCCATGACTGGGTAATCCATCTGGGTGCCTGGAGCAGGCAGCCCTGGGCCAGAGCCTGCTTCCTTCTCTAAAGGGCCAGGGCGATGAATGGGAAGCTTGGTTAGCTGAGATGCGTTCCCTGCCCCCATCCCACTGGTGTCCCACTCCTTCCTGGCTCCCCGAGGCTCTTGGTGTGTCCCCTTTGCCCTGGTTGTCTTTTCTCTGCAGCGGCATCTTTGATGTCATTCTCAGGGCAGTAGGCATGGGCTGTGTCTCCTCCAGGGAGGTGGTGATGTATCACTGAGCCCCTGAGCCACCATCTCTCTCACTTGAGCCCTGTTCTGTGGCCACGGGCAGTTGGCTGACAGTTGGTCAGTTATGCATGCTGGTCTTGGCCAACAGCTGACCTTGCCCATACCGGGCTTCCTGAGACTGGAGTTGTTTAGTGTTCCAGCTGCTCTCTGCCTGCTGGAGACTAGTTAGGGACCCTCCCCCCCATCAGAAACCATGGCAGTGTGACCATCACGACAGGCATCCCGGCCAGGTCTCTGAAAGTAGCTTTCGCCTCTCTTTGGGATGCAGGCCCTGCTCAACCCACAGCAGCCTCTGCTGTGTGCCTTCCTGGAGAGTCTGTGCCATGGCGGGAGGGGCATCCTCAGTGTCTTCGGGTGGTGATCAGTGCGGCATCTAACTCCCACTGTCAATGCAACTGGAATCCTAGTCTCTTACAGGCAGCCCCGCCACTACACCTACCTTGCCTTAGTGGAGTCAGTGGGTCATGGGGCAATTCGTTTCCCTGTGGCCACAGGAAGGCGTTTCCTGAGCAAGGATGGCAGGAGCTGTGCTGGGAGGCCGGGCGAGTCCTGGCGTCCTGGTGTAGGAAGAAGGCCCCGTATCTTTCATCCACCCTTCTCCCCCAGCCTTCCCGCATCCACTTCCAGCCCAAACATCCAGACTGTGAGGGTGACAGTGTGGTCAAGGGCAGCCTGCACTCTTGTACCCTGGGCCCTAGGGTCCCCAAGCCAGCTCTTTTTTGACTGTTGTTACCTGTTGACCCTCTTGCCTCCACCACTGGTCTGGCTGCTCCCTGAGGGCAGGGCAGGGCACACATCCAGGTGTGTGCATTGAGGATGTTAACTGGCCCCAGTCGGTGCTTAGTGAACGTTTTTGAACAAGGGATTTGGGCCCGACGCAGGCTGATGGTGGATTGATTTGTGTTGTTTGTTCTCTGCCGTCACTCATTCATCAAATCCTGCCTGGACACAGGCCCGGTGCCTCGTCCTGGGCTGAGCCCCCGATGCTGTCTCAGGCAGGGTGCATGTGGCTCTGGCCTGCCTGGAGCTTTTTCTTGAAGGTCCCATGGCCTGTGGCCTTGGTGTGAGGAGGGCATGAGAATAAATTGGAAGGGTTGCCCGGACCTGCCAGCATGGCACCATTGCTCCTGGCCCCCCAGCCACTGCCCCCGGAATGCCTGGGGTGCACTGTGTGTGCTGGGATCTCGAGCCTGTGGGCACCGTGAGGTCATCTTCCCATTGCGTTTGGCTTGTCGAACCCTCTATAAATGATTGTGTCCATTTTTGGGCCTCAGAAGGGTGGCTAGGCAAAGCCAATGTAGGGTGGAGCCTGGGTCAGATGACGGTGAGGATTAGAGGTTGGCAGGCTGGGCCCCTCGGGGGATGGGGCGGCTGCGGAGAAGGACAGCCGAGGGGGTGGGGATCTGGCCTGCTGGCCCCTGAAGGCGCATGGCTTGGGAGTCCTCATGGATCGGGCCTGACGGAGCTGGGCCTTGCTCTGGCCGCGCCGGGCTGACAGTGAGCACAGGAGGAAGGCTCTGGCAGGGTGGGAGTGTGCATGCTGTCCCTCCCTCCCTGCAGGCCCTGAGCATGCTGGAGGGGTGCAGGCTGGACAGTGGGGAGGGCCAGCGGGGAGGAGGGAGGGCCCAGGGTTGTCAGTGCACAGCCCAGCGCTGACAAGATGAGAAGAGGCTCACTAAAGGAAGGTGCAGTGGTGGCGATTCCTACAGCCTCGATGCATGGCCACGGATTGCACTATGCTCAGCTGCGTGGTTAAGGTCTCCTCATGCAGTAGCCACCTTAGCCTCCTCCGGAGGAGCCAGGCCTGTACACCAAGCCTTATCTTTGCAGCAACCTTAGAAGCAGCAATGCTACACCTCAGAGTGGGTGCATGGTCCCTGTAACAGAAAGGACAATGGGGACATAGGCAGGCCCAGCCACCTGCCCAAGTCACCCAGGCCCCCAGTGACGGCACTGGGAGCCCACCCAGAAGCCCTGGCTTCCCCACCTTGGCCACTGACTTTGCAGGGGTCCCGCCCCCTTCCCAGGCCCTAGCACAAAGCTGCCCCCCTCTACCCACATTCCCATCTCTGTCCATCTTGGGGCCCATCTCTGACCTTCTGTCCTTGAATGTCTGAGGTTCTTCCCTGCCAGCTGCTGTCCTGCCTTTTTCTCTGTCTGTCTGTACCTCCCTGCTCCAGGCCTCTTTCCTCTGAACTTGCTCAGGCCCTTCCTGCATCTCTCCAGTCTCAGCTTCCCCTGGACCCGCGTTACTTACGTAGATGGTTCATCTCACCCTGCAGGGAAGGCTTCTGAGCTGGGCATCTTCTGTGGGTGGGCCAGGGTGTGTGGGGGCTCTTGGGTATTCGGTAAAGGTGTTTGGGCGTGGGAGGTTGGAAGCATGGCTTCTAGACTTCCCCAATCCCCCAGGGGCCGTGGATGGCCTGAGTACAGCCTTCTGGCTCATGCAGGGACCAAGTCGGGCACAGGCTACTTGTCCAGGAAGACAGAGAAGGGAGCTCGGTAGGCTGCATGGGGCATGGGGAAGGAGAAGGCATTCCAGGAGGCGCAGGCATGGTCCAAGGTGTGGAGAAAGGGGTGAGGGCATTGAGGATGCCAGCTCTCTGAAGAGAAGGGGTGCCTGGGTGGTAGATTCCCTCCAGATTTCATGAAGTTGTGAAGGCCAGGAAGCTCTATGGATCCCAAGGATTCTCAGAGAAGCTGAGGTTTGAACTCTCTGCCCCTTCTTCAAGATCACCACATCGGAGCTCCCTTCTCACGGGCCTCTGACCAGGTCCTTGCCCCTGAACTCAGCGTCTGGCCCAGCTGGTCCCTGACAAACTGTGTGACTGTCCCTGAGCTTCCAGAATCCCCGAGTCCTACCCTTGGAGGTAGGCCCTCTGTCCTCCTGTCTCTATAAGGAACAGCAGAGCGTGCACGGGCTCTCGGCTTCCCTGACGTGCTGCGGACCCTTCCTGAGCCCTGTTTCTTCGTGTATCAAATAGGGGATAAGAATGGTTCCTCTTCACACATGTGTTGTGGAAAGTAAAGCCCTAGGCAGGTGCTTGGGGCATAGCAAGTGCTTGTTGAATGCCAGCTGTGTGGCAGAGCAGCACCTTGAGTCCACATGAGGCGCCCTCTCCCCGCATGGCCCCACTTCCCAGCCCCGGTCCCCGGAGTGTCCATTACAGGCCTCTATAGACAGCTAATCCCTCCTGAGCCTGGAGCTGATCAGGCTTATGATGCCCACAAAGCCGGGGCAGTGAGTGTGTACGTGCACGCGTGTGTGTGGGTGGTGTGTACGGCGGGGAGGGTTTGGGCTTGGGAATCAGAGAGCGTTAGAGTGAATCTTGACTACTCCCACCATAAACTGTAAGTTCTTTTTCCTGTCTCTGGGCTTAACTTTTCACCATTGGCATATGATGAAGTTTGTGTATTCATTCCTTTATTCATGAAACAAATATTGAGCACCACCATGTACTGGGCACTGTTCTAGGGAGTGGGGACCCAGGGGTCAACAGAACCAAGCCCCTGTCCTCCTGGAGCTGACATTCTCACCAGGGGAGATGGTGAAGAAACCACCAAGTATGGTGGCGGGTGCGTAGAGGGGCGGTGAGGCAGGGACTTACCTGCCCTCAGGACTTCCTACGTGTGTCCCGTGTGGGAAGCCTGTGCTGGGCTGAGGATTCAGGTGTGGACATGACTGTGGGCGCTCACACAGCAGGAAGATTGGGTGGAGAGAGGCAGGTGGGCAGCTCCCGTCTCAGGTGAGGGGCACCCACGGGAGGACGGCTTCCTGTGGGATGCCACCTTGGTTTGTTGTGTTTTCCTAAAGCTGCCTCTTTGGCAAGCCTCCTTTTAGGATTAAGAGTGCGGATGTGCAACCTCGCTGGGTGTTTGTGCAGGGCAGGTGGGCAGGGGCTCCTGCCCAGGATGGAGGATGGGGGAGGCAGGAGGGGCTGCTCAAGGACAGGAGGAGGGCGTCAAAGATGGCGTTTGCTGCGGAGGGCCACTTGGAAGATTCTCATGCCAGGCGGCAACTGTGGGTGCGGTAGAAAGCACGCTGGCTCTAGACAGCTGAGTTTGAGTCTTTCCCCGCACATTCCTACCCTTGGGCAAGTCTCACTGAATTCTTGGAATCCCAGTTTCCTCATCTGAAACAGGGGTCATGATCTCCGCCACTGGGACTGTGGTGAAAGTGAAATGGAAGGTGGGGCTCCAGGTTCTGCTCCTGCGGAGACCGAGACCGCTGGAGGGACTCGGCCTACGGCTGTGTTTGTGCTGTGGGAGAGGCCAGCACCCGGGCTTCTGAGAGGCCGCCACCTCCTCAAGAGGCCGCAGGATTGTGGACCTGCCAAGGGCTGACAGGGGTCAGGGTTGGGGAGCCGAGGAGAGAAGGGCAGGCTCTTCCTGCTCCAGGGAAGCTTTTGTCAAATATTAACTTAAACATAATGGCATTGTTTCCTGCATGCCGGCTGCATGCCGTCATCACTTTGGACGGGTGAGAGTGTTATCCGTCCCATCCACACGGGAAGAAACTGAGGCTGGAGTGGTTGTGTGACTCTCCAGTGGGCCGTCGGGGCGTCCTCCTCCCTTGTGGTCAGTAGGATCAGTAGTGGAGTCTGGCCTGGGGCAAGGCCTTGGAGACAAACAAAGGAGATGGAGGCGTCCAGCGAGCTCCCTGCGTAATGCAGGGAAGGGGCGTCATTGTGACGGACTTTGGTCCCCAAGACCATCCCCTGTTTAACAAGATTTGGGGCCCCTGCAGCCCCCCAGCTCCACCTGGGGTCTAGGCTTACACTTTGGAGTGTGTGGTAGACTCTGGGGTGATGGGAACACCTGGGGTTTCTAGGTACAAGTCCAGAGATGGGGGTTCATGCACGCAAATGAGGACAGACGGGACCCTGCGCCGTGTGCTTTTTCCCACGTAGTAAAAGCTGTCTCCAGTTTATTCCAGTCTAAAAGAACACCCTTGGCTGGGCGCGGTGGCTCATGTCTGTAATCCCAGCACTTTGGGAGGCCAAGACAGGTGGATCCCCTGAGGTCAGCAGTTCTAGACCAGCGCTGGCCAACATGGTGAAACCCCGTCTCTACTAAAAATACAAAACAAAAATTAGCCGGGCGTGGTGGCGGCGCTTGTTATCCCAGCTACTCAGGAGACTGAGGCAGTAGAATCGCTTGAACCCACGAGGCAGAGGTTGCAATGAGCCGAGATCGTGCTGCTGCACTCCAACCTGGGTAACAAAGCGAGACCTCAGTCTCAAAAAAAAAAAAAAAAAAGGCCGGATGTGGTGGCTCGTGCCTATAATCCCAGCACTTTTGGAGGTTAAGGCGGGCGGATCACGAGGTCAACAGATCGAGACCATCCTGGCCAACATGGTGAACCCCCGTCTCTACTAAAAATACAGAAATTAGCTGGGTGTAGTGGCGTGCTTGCCTGTAATCCCAGCTACTTGGGAGGCTGAGGCAGGAGAATTGCTTGAACCTGGGAGGCGGAGGTTGCAGTGAGCCGAGACTGCGCCCGCCACTGCACTCTAGCCTGGCGACAGAGTGAGACTCTGTCTCAAAAAATAAATAAATAAGTAAGTAAAAATAAAGCTTACATCCCTCTAATTTTGTTTCTGTTATTGCTACAGTATTTCTTTAATGAGATGATGGTCATACTCCTTGTTTCTTAATGTTCCTGGAGAGGAAAGAACCATGCTGCTGACCCTGCCCCCCACCACACACACACGCACCCTGGAAAGATTTGCTGGGGGGAATCCCATGCTCTGGGCACTTTGCTTTACTTCCTGACCCAGGCAGGCCCATGTGTTTCTGGCTCCTGTGGTCACCAAGGCATCTCATCCCCTCAACTTGGCTCTCAGTAGGTGCATACTTGTTGCACGTGTGGCTGCATGGATTCTTCAGGCAGTGGGGAGACAGCGCGGATGGCTGGCAGAGGTCCTGGAGGCTCCCTGGGTTTGAGGGTGCGGGGTGGGAGGGGGAGGGATGCTGTGTCTGCAGGATTTAGGTTGGGGCTAGGCTAGTGGGTGCAGATCCCACCCCGCCCCGGAGGGACCCAGGATCGCTTCTCATCACACTGTCCTGTGGTAAAACAGCCGTGGTCAGCTGCTCAGGGCTGTGGTGGGGCCTAACCCGAGCCAGTGGCTGTAGCACTTGGTGCCCAGGAATGGGGTTCTTGTGATTGGCCCGGGCCCAGCCGAGGAGTCCTGCCTGATTTTAGGCCAGATGCCAAGTAGGGCTTGGCCTCGGTCCTCTGCAGGGGGCTGTCCTATAAGAGAAAGCTTTCAGGTGACAGCAGCACTGGGCAGTGCTGACTGGCGGTTCAGTGTGATTTGCTGGACCCAGACGTCACTGTGAGAGCTGCTGCCCTTGGATACATTTTGCTGGCTTTTTGCAAAGCCTCTTCCGTTTGCTTCCTGGGCCTGCACCTTCAGCCCCAGTCATGACCCAGATCCCAAGTGCAACAGCAGGTGGGGTGGGATTGGGGTCACAGGAACAGCATGGGGCGTGGGGGTGGGGCGGTTGGGCCTGGGAGCCCAGGGGCACAGTGGCCTTGGGGCACTGAGGACTGTCCTGTGGTGCCCCTGGGAGAGGGCATTTATGACCCCATACTATGCCCAGCCCCTACTGCTGCCTCCAACCTGCAGACATCTCCCCTCTGCAGTGTGAGGGCCGCAGTGTTGGGTGCCGAGCCTGGATTGTTACGAGGAGCGAGTGGGCGGCTGCAGCAACCGCCACAGGCCTGGGTTGGGGGCGGGGAAAGGATTTATCACTACCGGGGTCCATGGAGCTCAGGCCTTCCGTTCCCTGCAGGCCTTCCCATCCTCAGAGACCCTGGGGCATCCCCGCTGGCTCCTGAAATACGGTCCTTGTTTTGTGGGTCAACTTCTTACTCTGAATGAAGTCCCCCGAGGAGCCTCAGATCACTGGGGTAGAGGCTGCGATGGCTTCGGATTTATACCCTTCGTCATTCTGTTGTCTGTGGCCTGCCCACTGTGGGTCCCTGCTCTCAGGAGCTCCCAGCCTTGCACACAGCACCCATCCCGGGACTGTGGGTTGGGAAGGGCACTGGAGCCTGAGGAGCTTTCCATCAGGCCTTGGCAGTCAGGGAAGGCTCCTCGGAGGAGGTGGAACTGAGCCAAGTTCGGAGGGCAAAGGAGGCAGGTGGTAACGTGGGGAGAGATGCTCGGATGGCAGTGGGAACGGTGCTTGTCAGGGCCCATTCAGGGCCTGAGTCTGAGAAGATGGGCAGAGGCTGGGCCTGGGCCATAGTCTGGGGCCCCTGGGAGAGGCAGCCTCTGCCCTGGGCTCTTCAGCTTCCCTCCTCATGTTGCCTGAACTGTTCTTCTATCTCCTAGTCTGGCCTCAGCAAAGGACTGTGTCTTAATTGTCCTGGGTTGCGGGTGAGGGGATGAGCCTGGAGTCTCCAGAAGGAGTGGCCTGGGCCAGATTAGAATCCAGTTGTGCCCAGAGTCTGGGGCAGGGGTTGGGCCCGGAGTCCACCCCTGTTAGGGCTGGGGACACAGGGGCCAGGTGACACCTGTCGCTGGAGGGGCAGGTAGAAAACATCCTGTACCTGCCCTGTCTCGTGCGTACCTGCTTCTCTACCTGCTGCACAGCCCAGGGTGACACCAGGAGGGCTGGCGGCTGGGAGGTCCATCAGTGGATCCGCTCACCCTTTTTAGGGCACCCCTGTATGCACGGCCCTGTGTGGCCAGGCCATTGACTGGGATGGCCATGGGGGTCCTTTGGCTTCCAGAGCTGGGTCAGAGCTAGGAAGGGGCCTTAGGGGAGTGGTCCTGCCAGCTGTGGGGAGCCCTGGCTCCAGGATAGACCCCCGAGTGGGGAGTGGGCGCAGTAACGTGAATGACGCCGCCGTCTCCGTTGTGTGGATGGAGATGGGGGCAGTGACTGGCAGCGAGGGGTTTCCACCAGGCCCGTGGCTGGAGACGCTTTGTTGGAACCGCAGGGCTGGCAGGAGTGGGTGCCAGGAGAGCCTTTGCCAGCCCAGCCCTTTTTTCCAACAGCTGCTGCTACTTTCTTGGGACCTTTGCTCAGCTCGCCGTCTCCCTGGGGCTGCGGCCAAGATGACTGAGTCCAGGGCAAGCTGGGGCCCTTCTGGCACAGAGAGGCCTGGGGTCTTTGGCCTCCTATCCTTCTGGCCCATGGCAGCTCCCCTTTTTTCTCTGACCTGAAGTGGCCTGAGCTGTCTAATTACGTGTCAGGGGCCAGATGCAGGTGATGAGGTGGATGGAGCTCGGAGCTGGACCCTGCCTGGGACCACGGGCAGATGGGCAAAGGGAGGGGAGACGCTGAATGAGAGAAAGGGGAAGAGGAAAGTTAGGATGTAGGGAGGAAGGAATTCATCCCCTTGGGTCCGCTCCCCTGCTGTGGCGCTGGGCAAGTCACTTGCCCACGGCTTGGTGGAGGGTCTGGGTGTGGGGGAAGCACAGAGCTCTGCCCTCCCTGGTGGGTGATGCAAACGCTCTTTCCCAGGGAGCAGCTCATGACAGCCCACAGGTGTCGTTCTGGCTTTTGTGTTTTGAGCTTGTTGTCTGTGCTTAGGACAGGTGTCTTGAAAGTGAACTTCCGTGAGCTTCCCCGCCATTCTCTCCCCACCACCTGCAGAGGCTGAAAAAGCTAAATCGGGAGCGGATGGTCTCACCTCTCCGGGACAGAAGTCAGCTGTCCTTTGACTAGAGCCTGATGGAATGGGGAGGAGAGGGCAAAAGATTGCAGGTGGGGCCGAGGTTGGAGGGGGCCAGATGAGGGGCACGGAGCTGGGGTGGAGGTGAGGGTCTGCCATCATTTATCCATTCACTCACTCACTCACTGACTGACTGGAGGAACCTGCTGTGTAGCGGAAGACCACAGGCTCCAGGTGGGCCACTGAGCCTCAGTGTACCCACCTGAACCGGGACGTGGGATACTCCTCTCTCAGCAAAACAAGGTGAACTCCTGACTCCTGTAAGTGAGAATGGCAGCAGCTGCGTTCCTGCTGGGTCCGGCTGGGTCTGGAAGGTTCGGGGGGCAGAGCCGTTGCACCTCTGTTGCATTATGTAATTTACTAGGAACCATCACACCCGCCGCTTTCCATTTGTTTCTCTCTGTGCCCTGTGAGGTAGGTGGGACCAAACTACGGCCCCATCTGGCAGGTGAGAACAGAGGCTGGAGAGTGGGGAGTGGGCGCAGTACTCTGGGATTCCCTCCCTCCCGGGCCTCAGACTTGGCTCCAAGTTGGCCGTTCCCAGGCGCTGCCACCCCCATCCCCGAGTCCAGGGAGTGGGAAGGAGGTGGTAAGAGGAGCTTGGAAGGGACTGTTAAGGTGCAGATGTCTTCGTTATCTTCAAATGCAAGTCAGTGCGGGGGCTGCCTTTGTTGGGGAACACCTGGCATATGCTTGGGGGTGGAGTGGGGCTCCTGGGTGACTCCAGGAGGCTGGCACACCAGAGGGAAGGTGAACCCACAGAGCCGGGCCCCTCACTTTGGGATCTACCAGTGACCCCGCCAGGGAAGCGCGGTGCAGGGGACCTGGGTTCCTGCAGGAATCCCCGGACCTGGGAGGATCAGATTTGAATGAAGCTGGCCTGACTGTGCTCCTGAGACGCCCATGAAGAAAGAGTTGCAGGGATCCTGGGGGATGTTAGTGGCTTGGGAGGGGACCCCAGGACGAAGAATGAGCTGACTCTTGTTCTAAACTGAGAAACAGAATCCACAATTAATTGGATGCATTTGCTGAACCTGGGACAGGACCCAAATATTGTTCTTTTTCTGAAATATGAACCAAGCCAGGAGTTTATTTATTTGTGTCCCCCTCTCCCTGCAAGGACTCGGTGAAGCAGCCTGTCCTGGAAGGCAGCCTGGCTGAGCTAGAATGTCACCGCCTTCCCCAAGTTGACCCGCCCACCCTGTCCTCCTGGTCTGGTGAACCATGGGCCTGGAGGAGGCCCCATCTGAGGGGGTCCTTTCCTGAGGGCATTGGGGGCAACACCACCCGGGTGGGCAGGGTCTGTTGATCCTGGGCTGGTCTGGCCTGGGGCCGACTTCAGAAACCTCCCTGAGGAATGGGTGTGGGCTGCAGGGCTGGGCCGGGGGAGCTGAGTCAGCACTGTGGGAGCCCTGCTCACAGCAAGGACGGAACCTGATGCCAGTGTCCGGCTTTGTGCCACTGCACTTGCGGGTCACCCTGCCCGCTGCGCTGCGAGAGACTAAGGAGGCCTCCCCCACAGTCTGCAGTCGGCTCAGCGCCATTCCAGTACTCAGACTGTGTGCCTAAGCCATGCAGGGAGAGAGGGACCTGGAGCTCCCACGCTGCACTGGCCTCCTGGCTAGCAGGGAGCGGGAGCGCCCAGGTTCCTGCTCCTGCTCTCCCTACTCATCTCCTTTTGACTTCCATAAAATGGGCTAACAGCCCTGCCTGCTGGACTCAGTCCTGAAGGGGGAGGGTGGACCCATTGTGCCTGTGTTCCTGGCTTCTGGCACATAGTAGGCACACAGTGCCAAGTAAATTGGCGTGTGAGGCTTTGGAGGATAAAAGCTTTTGTATAAGGCTTTGCAAAGCACCTTACACAATGCAGCAAGGTGGAAAGAATATGACTTTCAAGTCTCAGAGCCCCGGGTTCAAATCCCAGCTCTGCTCTTCCTAAATGCTTTGACCTTGGACAAGTTACTCCCCTTCCAAGCTTCAGTGTCCTCTTTTGTGAGGTGGGATAATGTCCTGCGTGGGAGGGTTGTCATGAGGATTAAACGGAGAACAGGTGTTTCCATTTCACACACGAGGACCCTGAAGGTCGGGGTGCCGGCTCGTGGACTAGCCCTGCTCCAGGATGGGGAGCAGAGCCTGAGGCCAGTGGGGGGTGTCCAGCTGCACCCATGCCCTCCGTGTGTATCCTCTAGGGCCGTCCCGTCTGAGGCTAGGCCTGGGCCCCCCAGCACTGGAGGAGTCCAGGGAGTCCAGGCCTAGCTCAGGATCCAGATGGTAGGGCTTGAGGCCTTGGGAAGGAAGGAAGGGGAGGGGATTGTTTAGAGAGAGCGGCAGGGGCGGAAATGTGTAATATCTTTTTCACCCATCATAAGGGCTACAGCTGACACCACTAGAATGAAAGACAGGTTTCCAAGTGAAAAGCATCACATTTCCTTAATCAACATTTTACATGACACGGGAGCCTTCAACAGTGAAGATCAAGGACCCAGAGAGAACTGTCGGTTTTCAGGCATGAGTTGGTGAGGAATGGACAGCCGTGTAGACATGTGATGGGACAAAGGGTGTGACCTCATGGTGACAGTCCGAGGGGAACCCAGCAAGGCCTGTCGGCTCGGCTTCTTTCCGGCCTGTGTTGTGTGCCTTTCTCCCACATGGAGTGCAGGACCCCTGTGGAATGAGGGTCTTCAGGGGTGAAGGGAGTGGGAGAGAGCGAACTTTCTGGGTTTCATGGCTGGCTTTGGGGAAAAGGGGTTTTGGTCTTTATGCTTCACCTTAGGAAAGAAAAATGCCAGTTTTGATGACTCACCTGGGCAGGGAAAAGGAGGGAGAGAAACAGAAGGGCGGGAGAAGGTCACGGAGAGCTTGCCTCTGAGGCCTTTTGCGTGCCCTCTGTTCAGAGTCTGTGGCCAGCCACAGCACCACACTATGGGGTGCTGTGTTCTGAGCCCCGACAGGGCCTTGTGGGGGCCAGGCCCCAGGTAATACTGTAACCCCCCACTTCCCCTTTAGCCCTCCCACCCTGACCCCTCTCTCTGTGGACAGCCCTAGTGTGGGGTTGGCTGGGGGCTGACCTCGCATCTGTGGGCGGCCCCCAGGCTGTGCCCCACTCCTTTGGCTCCCTCCTGGGGTCTTTTTTCTTTTTTATTTAGAGGGAGTGGCCCCTCTGTCTGTCTGCTCAGCCCCTTACTGTTGAACTGTGCTGCTGTTGGTGGAGAAGGCCCTGGGGAGGAGGGGACAGTGCGGGAGGAGCTCCTCTTCCCTGCGGGCACAGGGAGTGCAGGCGTGGGCTGTGGCTTCTGGGACCTCTGTCCTCTCTCCTGCATGGGGTCCCTGCCTCCCCTTCCCAAGCGCACTGCACTGTGTTGGAGGAGGCCTGGATGTGTTAGTGAGGGGACCTGGGCACACTCTGGGGACCTTTCTAGACGATGACTGAGACTGCAGGGCGCATCATCTGGAAGGGTGGTGACCTGCCCGGGCTGCGGGTCAGTGGGAGGCCCTTGCTGCCCCCTGCAGCATGGCCCTGAGCTGGTGGCCGGCCTCAGCGCTGAGCCTGGTGGTGCCAGGAACTGCGGGCAGGTGTTCAGGCCTTCAGTGAGCAGCGCTGCCTCCCACACGGGGCGGCCCGCTGAGCAGCTGTCAGCGCCTCTGGGCCCCGTTGCTCCTGTTACCTCCCTCTAAGGTCAGTGGGACCTGGATTATGCCCAGAGAGGGTTGGCACCTGCTGAAGTCACACAGCCTATTAGGGTGGGGCTGGGCCATGTCCACTTCTGTCCCACTGTGCGCTGACGTCCTGCATCGGGTGCGGAGGGCGCAGTGCCTTTGTCCCCCATATCCATGTCCCTCTAGCCCTTCACATTCATCTTATTCTGCTCCTTCTTACCACACAGCACAGGATGGGCAGGGTTGGGGGAGGAAGCCTGGAGCCTCTCTGCTCCCCTGAATGTTCATTCCATTTGCCAGGGCCTGGGGCAGGGGCAGGGGCAGGGACGGGGGGTAGGGGTGGAGGAAGGGGTGTGGTGGAGGGTGGCATGGGGGTAGGGGCCAGGCGGAGAGCTGGACCAAGAGCCTGGGGAAGGGGCAAGGCTGGGGGCAGGGCTAAAGGCAGGGGCCATGGGGTAGGGCAGGGGTAGCCACGTGACTCCCTCCACATGTTCTTGTTCCCTTTGGCTCCCCGTTCCATTCCCCCCACCCACCAGCCCCTACTCTTTTGTTGTTTTTCTGAGACGGGATCTTGCTCTGTCACCCAGGCTGAGTGTAACGGCACAATCATAGCTTGCTGCAGCCTCCAACTCCTAGGCTCAAGCGATTCTCCTGCTTCAGCCTCCTAGGTATCTGGGACCACAGGTGCATGCCATCACACCTGGCTAATTTTAAAAAAATTCTTTTTCTGTAGAAATGGGGTTTCCTTATGTTGCCCAGGTTGGTCTTGAACTCCTGGCCTCAATCAGTCCTCCTACCTTGGCCTCCCAAAGTGCTGGGATTATAGATAGCCATGAACCACCACCCCCGGTCAGCCAGCCCTTATTCTTGATCTGATTACCTGTTCATCAAATACCTCGTCCCCTTCTGGTTCCTCCCCAACTTTCCTCCAGCCTTGGCTTCCTACTTCTGGGGCCAAATATGGTGGAAACAGCCTTGGACTCGAAGTAGGTCCATCCTCCTCTTCTCTGGGACTCAGAACCTGCCAGCCTTGGCTTTTGTTTTTGCATCTGCAAAGAGGGGGAACCCCTGTGGCTGAGAACAGCACCCACACTTGTGTGGAGCGGCAGGGCGTGCTGGACAGGCCAGGCTGAGGCAGGGAAGCCCCTAGAACAGCCCTGAGCAGAGGAAGGCCTGAGAGTGCCCTGGGGCTGGGGTGAGGGCAGCCCTCCTCAGTACTATGTTGCATGGGGTGCCTGTTGGCGCCTCAGTGGGCACTTCTGGGTGGGCGCTATCTAAAGCTGACTCTGGGCATTCACTCCTTTGAATAGCAGAACTGACAACAGTACTGTTTGAAGTAATACCTATGATGTGTTTGAGATAAACACATATCTCCCGTAGGCGGCATTTACTAGTTCCAGTGTCATAGATGTAGAAACCGAGGACTTTGATTAAGGAATGAATAGCCTGGTTGTATGTTTAGGTTGAGCTTCTCAGACAGGAACAGATATGTAAGAACCTGAAGGCATCCAGAAGAATAAGTCAGCCCCTGTTCCTGGAGTGGAGTCGGGGAAGGCTGCCTGGAGGAGTTGATGTGAAGGGCCAGCATAGTCTGGCATTGCTAGGGAGGCAGAGTTTCCTAATGAAGACTATGGGGGTGTGTGGTGACCCATGGTCGGTTGCCCTCCCACCCAGCTCAGACCTTCACTTGGCCCCAAGGCGGGTGGGTGCTGGCCAGACCTTCCCCCTCCCCTGCCCTGGTTGCTGGGAGCTGTCACCGCCCCCCACCCACAGCTGTGTCCTGGCTGGGGCTGGGCTGGTGCTCTGCTCCTCCCCAGCACAGGCTGTTCCCCGACTGAGCTCAGGAAGCAGGTGATGAGGGTGGGAGGCGGGTGGGCTGGAGAAGCAGATTCCACCCTGTGTTTATGGCCAGCGTCCTGGAGCCGGGCTGAGAATAGCACCCACACTTGTGTGGAGGGACAGGTGGGCGGAGGGCTGGGGCCAAGGGTGGGGTGCGTGCCTGTGGAGACAGGCTGTCCTCAGCGAGCCCCACACAGTACAACTGAAGTGGTGGAGGGTCGCCCTGTGTCACTGACGCCCTGCGGCCATGCCTTTGCTGCCGGCCTGCGGGGGTGGCACTGGGATGTGGAGTAGTGGCAAGGCCTGTCAGGGCTCCTCATGTGGCCACACAGCGGGTTGCACCAGGCTGGCGTTGCTGGGATGGCCACGATCTTCAGCTGTTTGGTTGATTTCCATAGGGCCTTTTATTGGTTTACCCTTTTCCTGAAGGGGCCCAGGGTAATGGGGTGGCTCGCAGGGTCCCTAGAGAGCTGCAGGCAAGGAGACTGCAGAGGGGAGCTTGACTGGAGAGAGGAAGGTGGGTGGTTGGTATGTGCTGTTCCAAGGAACTGGCCATGCTGCAGTGGACTGTGAGCCGCAGGAGCAGGTGCACCGGGCGGCAGGTGCGGGGAAGGCTAGTGTGGGCTGGGGGTGGGGGGAGTAGGGCATTGGGGGCTAGGGTGGGAAGACGGCAGGAACTTTCAGCCCTGGGTGGGGGGCATGGGGGGAATCCAGTGCCAGTGGCTCTGCAGGGCCCTCGTACCTGATCATACTTCACCCTTAAACACCCTTGAGGGAGTTCTTGGCTGTGACTAAGTGATGAGACCCAGTAGGTCAGGGAGTTGAGCTTACCTGCCCGGGGCTGCACAGCCCGGGCCTGCTCCCTGCACCTCTTGCCCCAGCAGCGTCTCCTACCAGAAGGGGTCCCTGGCCAGCTGCCCAGACTAAACGCCTTGAGCTGGTCATCCAGAGTGGGCAGTGGGAGGGATTGAGGGGCAGGTGGGTGGGGCCGGGGCGTGATAGAAACCTGACAGTGGGGTGTGTCCAGTTCACCCCAGCGTTCCTGGCCATTGTGTACCCACCTTCCTCCTGGACATCTCTGGGCACTGCAAACTCACTGTGACCCCCAGCTGTTACCCCAACACATGTCCCCATCTGGGGTGATGACCGTCCCTTCCCTCTCATAGCCCAGGTCACAGAGTGTCCTTGCGTCCCACCTGGGTCAGTGCAGTCAGCTTCTGAACAGGCGCCCTGCCCACTGTGCTCCTGAAATCTGCACATGTGGCAGCCTGGGAGCTTTGCAGGCTGCAAAATCAAGGCTTGGCTCAGAGCTTTCCAGGGTTCCACGTTCCATGCTGGATTTTAAGGGCCAGAGTCTTCCAGGGGCCTCCGTAGTCCTGGCGGCCGAGGCTGCATATGCAGCGGTTAAAGCTTCTCACCACTGGACCCAGGCCTGTGGTTGGGATCCTGGGTCTGGCTGCGTGGCCCTGGGGAGTCGGTTAGGCTGTGCCTCAGCTTCCTCACCTGCAAAGTGAACATATAATAGTATTTCCTTCATGAGGTTGTGGAGGGGTCCACCATGAGGCTATGGAATCATGCCCAAGGGCTCAGCATGAAGCCTGGCACCTGGTGCTTCAGGGCCTCCTGGTCCTCCCTGCCCCCTGCCACTCTCAGCCACGCCGGCTTTGCTGTCCTTTGGTGTTCCCCCCGTCCATCTCAGGGCCTTTGCACTCACTGCGTCCTCGGCCTGGTGAGCTCTACCTTCTTCCTTCTTCCTTTCCAGCCTGGTGTCTCGCTCCTTCCTCAGGTCTCTGCTCAGCTGTCACTTCCCCGAGTTCCTTCCTAACAGCAGCCGCCCTCTCCCCTCACCCCCAGCCCTTCAGTGCTCTGCTGCCTTTTTTTTTTTTTTTTTTTTTTTTTAAGAGATAGGGTCTTGCTCTGTCATCCCGGCTGGAGTGCAATGGTGTGGTCCTGGATCACTGCATTTTTTGAACTCCTGAACTCAAGCCATCCTCCTGCCCTAGCCTCCCCAGTAGCTAGGACTATAGATGCACACCATCACACTCAGCTAATTAAAAACTATTTTTGGTAGGGGTGGGATCTCACTATGTTACCCAGGCTGATCTGGAACTCCTGACCTTAGGCGATCTGGCCCCCTCAGCCTCCCAAAGTGCTGGGATTACAGACGGGAACCACACTCCCGCCTGCTGCATTTTTGTTGGGAGGCTCACAGCACCTTTCAACATTGCCTCCCTCCTAGAGCGTTGGCTCCTCCAGGGCACAGACCTTGTGTGGCTCCCCATAGAGCAGGGCCAGGCACACGGCCACCAGGGCACGTTGCTGAGTCTCCAAATGCCTGTTGTGAGGTCAGAGCGCAGAAGGGGAAGCCGCCTTCGTCTCTGGGTGGGAGTTGGCAGGGGAGGCCCTGGTTCTGCGCCCGTCCTGCTCTCAAGGAACTGAGTTGTCAGAAGATCCCTCCTGCGTCTGGCCAGCTCACCCACAGTGTGACCACCGCAGCCACCAGCCTCCACAGCCGAGAGGCCACGTCCCAGCTCCGGGGCGGGACTCCTCACAGTGGAGGGGCTGGTGGATGG
This sequence comes from Macaca fascicularis, assembly GCF_037993035.2. Classification (NCBI taxonomy): domain Eukaryota; kingdom Metazoa; phylum Chordata; class Mammalia; order Primates; family Cercopithecidae; genus Macaca; species Macaca fascicularis. The sequence goes on from NC_088386.1 coordinate 4,455,920, forward strand.
GTGGGGAAGAAGCTGGAGGGGGAGGCCTGGGTGCTCGATGGTGGTCTGGGTGGGCCTAACCCTTCTAGAAACTCCTGTATTTGCTGGTGGACACCTGGTTCTGCTGATGGCTAAGAATGGACTCAGCTTGGTGGACGGTCCCGAGGGGAGGGGAGCCAGTCATGATTCAGGGGGTCCTCCAGCCCTCCTGAGTGGAAGGTGGTGGGGTGGCTGATAAAAGCCATGGGCTTGGGACCAGTGGGCCGCATGTGGATTCCAGCTCATTGCTTACTGACATGGGAGTCTCGGTTTCCTCACTGTGAAACACCTGCCTCCCCTGGTGGAATTTTGAGCACACATGGTCTTTGGATGAGCGGTTCCTGCTCTGCCATCCATCCTGCACTGCCCTTGGCTGGTCCAGCCCCACTAGTCACTCTGAGTGTGCTCACCCCAGCCCCTCCCGACCTGACTCTGGCCCCTGCTGCCTCCACTCGTGCTGTGTGCTCTGCTCTGGGCTCCCCAGGCCACCGCAGCCCAGCCTGGCTTCCTCTGGGGTCCACGTGGCACCATCCTGGCTGCAGTCCACAGACTTATCTACAGAACCAGCTGGAATTTCAGGCACCCTGAGAGGGATGAGAGAAAGGACGGGGAGGGGGCCTTCCTGGCCTGGAGTCAACTGGACACTCCTCTGGGGCGAGAGCCTTCGCTTCCAGCTGCAGAGATGAGTGTGGAGGAGGAGGCCCTGCCACTTCCCCTCCCCTCCCCATCTTTCTCAGGGGCAGGCCCGGGCTGCCGGCTCTCATGCAGAAAGGACTTCCAGGGGGCCAGCCGGGCTGGAAGGGCTCTCTGGGTTTTCGTTTTTGACCAGCAAGGCATTGTTGTAGGGCTGACGTAATCGGTCAAGTTTTTCTTGTCAGTTAAGGATGTAAAAGAGAACACCCAGCACCACTTTTTGCTCTCACCAGTATTTCACAAAGGAAAGGGAAAATCACCAAAAAGAGGAAGGAGATGATGATTTTAGGGTGACAGCCTCCCGAGAGAGGCCAGGCAGCTTCCTCAGTCAGCCGTTCTGAGCAGGCCACCACGGAAAAGCGTGATGAGTCTTCGTGGATGGGTGTCGGGGACGGAGCATGGGGGCTTGTCAAAAAGGTGGATCGCCACGTGGGGGCGAGGCCAGGGGCTTCCTGGGGGTCAGGGACTTGTGAAAAAGATGGATCACTGGCCGGGCGCCGTGGCTCATGCCTATAATCCCAGCACTTTGGGAGGTCGAGGTGGGCGGATCACGAGGTCAGGAGTTCGAAACCAGCCTGGCCAGCACGGTGACACCCCCATCTCTACTAAAAATACAAAAACTAGCCAGGCGTGGTGACGTGCACCTGTAGTCCCAGCTACTCTGGAGGCCGAGGCAGGAGAATCGCTTGAATCTGGGAGGTGGAGGTTGTGGCGATCCGAGATTGCACCACTGCACTCCAGCCTGGGCAACAGAGCAAGACTCTGTCTAAAAAAAAAAGATGGATCAACATGTTGGGGCAAGGCCAGGCCTTCCTGGGAGGAACGTCCTCCCGGTTTTGTATTTCATAGCGAAAATCTTTGTCAGCTTTGCATTCTAATCCACAAACTGTCTGTGTTTGTTATGTCACAAAAGTGTTTTCTTTACCAGTTCGATCTTTGGATCAAAGCAAGATGGAGGTGAATCTAATTCAGCAAGCTCCAGACACACCACCCCCTCCCCCCAGGGTCTGTGTGCCCCAGTTTGGGAGTCAAAAGTTGAGTCTGGGCTTTGGAATTGATCAGGTGTGGCATCCTGGCTCTACTGTTCATTAGCTGAGTGACCGCCCTGACCTTCGGTTTCTTCATCTATAAAATGGGACCAAGAGTTGCCCCCTCAGGGTGGCCTAGGGATATGAGCCCAACGGGGAGGGGGTTCAAGGGTGGTGGGCGCCCCAAGGTGAATTCTTGGAGGAGAGATTACCTGGTGGTCATGCTTTACGCTGCGAGCTTTGTGGAGCTTACCTGGAGGGGCACATGTGGGGCCCTCAACTGGGCTCCATAGGGAAGGAATGGGGAAGGGGTCCTCTCTGGAGTGAGAACCGAGCTGGCAGCATCTCCCTCAAGGGAAGGCAAGTTGACAGACGCCTGTCCCCAAAGCCAGCCCCTCCTGCCACCACCTCATATCCAGCCCGGGGGACGTGGAAGCCCCAGGTACGGGGGCACAGAGGAGCCAGGGAAGGGGGCTGAGGCCTGGCTCAGGTCCCCCTTTCGGAGCAGCCCTGAGAGTGTGAGCTGAGGGGGAGGACCCCATTCCCCCAGAGGTGCTGGGCCCTTCCTGGTGGGGGTGCGTCTTGCTGCCCTGGGCTCGCTCTTGGTTTCCCCATCTCTGGTTTTCTTTCCGGCTCCTTCCTCATTATGGGCTCTCCCCGGCCTCCCTCTGCCTCTTGCTTCTTCGTGGTTCCCCCACCTTCCTACTGTGCCTAGGAGCGACTGGAGGGCCGTGAACAGGTGGCTGTGCCAGGGAGGGTGTGCGTGAGCGTGTGTGGGCGTCATCTCACGCTGGGGCGCCTGCTGCGTGTACACGGCCGAGCTTGCTTTGCTGTGTGGGGCTCTGAGGGCCGGGGAGCATTCTGGCCTCCTAATGGAATGCACTTATCTATAAAGTCGTGCCTTTGAGAAGTTGGAAGGCATAGCCTGAAGGGTGGCTAGCCACTCCGAAGTGTGCTGTGTGTTCTGGGCTTGCTTCCTGGGACTCACTTCCCAGTGTCCCTGGGCTCTGCTCCTCAGCAGGAACCTGGGTCACTTCTCCCCTTTGCAGCCACAGCTGGGGCTGCTGCAAGGGGTCCAGCTGCCTGTAGCTTTCTCAGGGAGTTTGGGACCCTCATTCTAGCCCCTCTGTCCTTGGCTGCATGTCTGGGTGCCCTCCCCTCCCAGCCTGAGGGTGCAGCAGCAGCTCTGGCAGGGATGGACGGGGGGCGGGTGGGGAGAACAAGGCCTCAATCGTCACCAGGAGAGTGCTAGCTTCTGGGTTAAGCACTGCTGCTCTGAAGTGGCAAAGCTGCCGACACCTCTGTACATGTGACTTCACTGGGTTCTGAGGAAGGAGAGAGTTTCCCTGGGCTGGCTGAGACCAGGAAGCTGCCCCTTGTGCAATCACCAGCCTGGGGCAGGTGCTACAGCCCACAGGCAGTGTGGGCTCCGAAGGAACACTGCGGTGGACTCAGAGGGCAGCTGCTACAACATGGGTCTGTCTCCTTTCCCACTTCTTGAAGCAGACAGACCTGAGTGATGATGCTTGTTCGCCGCCACCACAAGCCACAGAATCTGATCTCTGCTGCTGCTTAGCTGCAGAGCCAAATCCTTTAGTGCCTCAGCCTTTCCTTTCTTATCTCTAAAGTAGGGGTAATAATCTGCGGCTCTGAGCACGATGGAAAGGTGAAATGCCTAAGAGCGATGAGCACGCCTCTCCACTAAAGGAAATCGGGGCTCCTTGGAGTAATGGCTGATTCCAGGGCTGGGGCAGGGACAGTGCAGGCTGAGGCTGGAGCATCTGCTAGTGCCAGAAAGTAAGGAAGCGCCCGCAGACGAATGAGGACGTGTCCGAAACCTCCCACTGGTTGCACTTGGGACGTATGAGCATCAGAATGAGTAATGAACGCACAACGAAGGACTCACGATATCCTCACCGCCCTCCTCAAAAAGGCGAGACTAGGGGAAGCTCGTCTTTGTGGAATGCCGGGTCACGTGGAGGAGATTGGGTAACAGCGGGTTCCAGCCAAGACGATATTGCAGTGCTTCTCAGACTTCACCGCGCATATGGTGCGCCAGAGGGACGTGTTAAAGGGGACACTCTGGTTCAGCAGGTCTGCAGTTTTTCCTCTCCCCCAGGCTCTCGGAAGACTGTGATGCAGCTGCCCACAGACCTCACACTGAACAGCAAAGAATGATGGATAGTAAAGGCGGTGTGCAAAAAGTTCAACAACTTTTTGCCTTGCCACAGTGACCGTGATTGCCCTGCAGATGACTAAGAGAAAAGTGACCTTTCTTTCCAAGAGACCCGGCAAACACGACTCAGGCCCAGCGGTGGAGCTTAACACAGCTGTAGTGTGGTCGGAAGGCTCAGCCTCCCCCTGCAGGACTCTTGCCAAAGCAGCGTTTAACCTGAACTTCCTCACAAGGAAACAATCAGGTGGACCCAGAGTGTGGGGTATCCTCTAGGCGATTGGTTTGCACTCTTAAAAAGATACCAGTATCGCGAAAGAAAAAAATGAAAAAGGATAGCATTGATAAATAAGCATACGGGGAATATTGTGGACTTAAGGAACGAGAAACCCGATAACCAGAAGCAATATGTGAGCCACAGTTGGATCCTAGACCCAGACACAAAGAGCATTTGGGGGACACCCAAGGATATTTGAATGTGGACCATGTGTTAGATGGTATTTTAAAATACATATTGGACGTACTGGGGGTGCTCATGGTATCATGGGCATTTCAGAGCGTGTTCTTGTTCTTAGGAAACCTGTTGGAGTATTTAGGGGTGAAGTATTCTGGAGTGAAGGTCATCCCAGTGACCGTTCCGCTGCTTACCTTCTGTTGGCTGGGCAAATATACAAATGCAGGAACTGTTTATATGAGAGAAGAGTGACTGGGCGCGGTGGCTCCTACCTGCAATCCCAGCACTTTGTGGGGGCTGAGGCAGGAGGATCACTTGAGGCTAGGAGTTCGAGACTAGCCTGGGCAACATAGTGAGGTCCCGTCTCTACAAAAACTAAAAATACTAGCTAGGCGCAGTGGCCTGTAGTCCCAGCTACTTGGGACGCTGAGATGGGTGGATCGTTTAAACCCAGGAAGTCTAGGCTGCTGTGAGTCGTGATTGAGCCACGTACTCTAGCTTGGGCAACATAGCAAGAAAAGAGAAAAGCAAAATAAATAAATAAATAAATAAATAAATAAATAAATAAATAAATAAAAAATAAAAAGGAAAGAAAGAAAAAAGCAAATGAATGTGACCAAGTGGTAACAGTTGATTGCGAATCTGGGCGAAGGGTAGATGATAGTCCCTATAGTATCCTCTCCACATTCTTTGAGGTTTATACTTTGCAAATAAGGAGGTGGGAGGTTCACATGAGATGTGGAGGTGAGTGGGTGGGCTGAGAACCTCTTTTCCTCCCTCTGCTCTCTCGCTGGGGCTGCTGCGGCCTCCTGCATGGAGGCCTAGATTGTTGGAGGCCACCGAGACCCTCCAACTGGAGGTGTGGAGCAGGCTTAGGCGGCTCCACTGTCAGAGTGGGGATGGGGAGGTGTGAGCAGAGCCGGGAGACGGGGTCCCGTGTGTCTGGATGCAGGGGCAGCTCGCATTTGAGAGATGGGCTTGGAGGAGGGTTATGTGCTGGGGAACTAGGTGACTATGGGGTCTGCAGGACTGTCCTCAGACTGGCTCCCTCTGCCCCTGGGAGTTTAATACTCCCCTTGCACCCCTTTCACCACTGCCACCCCAGCCTGATGTGCCAGACAGCAGGCAGCCTCTCGGGGCAGGAGAGGGGAGGTGGAGGGCCTTGTATCCCTTCCCCTGCCTGGGTGCCCACCACGGCCTGCCCATACCAACCCTGGTCTCGGTGCAGACTTGGCCTACGATGTCCCTGGCATCTCCAGCTGAGTCCCTGCAAGACCTCAGAGCTTGTGACCAGGGAAGCCTTCAGCTGGCCGTCCTGCCCTCTGTATCCCCCTGCAGGGGCCCCTGGAGCACCAGGGCAGAAAGACCCCCAAGACCAGCCCTGTGTCATCAGCCACAGCTCCCCAGCTTGGCTGACCCGAGCTGTGTGTGGGAGAGGGTGGAGGAGGAGGGGCGAGGAGAGATTGACAGAGGGACAGCTCCCAGGAATCAGGGAGCGAGCCTGGACCCAGAGGTGGGGGGCGGGGGTTGGGGGAAGTATCGCCTTTGTCCTGTTCTAGGGGCCCTCTCTTTCGCCTCTTGGGGTGTCTCCCTTGGGACTGGGCCCAGGGAAAGCCTGGCCGGGTGTCTGACAGTGGCCTTCCCCCTGCCCGCCCTCCCGTCCTCTGTCTGTGTCTGCCTGCCTGGGGAGCCTCGGTGTGAGAACGCCAGGGCGGCAGGGTGTGCATCCTGTCCCTGTGGCCCCTAACCGCAGGCTCTGCTGGGAGGAAGGGGCGAGACGGGGCTCACTACTCAGCCCGCCCTTCCTGTGCAGGCAAGTGGGGAGGAGATGATGCGGAAGGTGAGGGCCTTATGCATTTTCTGGGGTCTCAGCAGCTGGGGGGTGGGTGCCTGGGAGGGAGATTTGCTGGATGAGGCCCCCCTTCCGTGTGTGTGGCTGGGGTGGGGTGTTGGGAACTCTGCAGCCACTGAGATGCCTCCAGCCGCAGCAGGGACAAGGGGTGCCGCTGGCTGGTGGAGGAGCCCCTAGCTTTCTGCCTGGCCCTGGCCAGGACCAGAGTGGCTGGGAATGTGGCCCTCACCCCTCCTCCCCTGGGCTTTCCTCCTGGGCCCCTGGGCTGGTCCTTCTCACGGCCCAGGGAAGTGCTTATCCCCTGCCCTGGGCTATGCCATTCAGACTGTGGGTGTGCGTCCCACAAGTGCCGGGGTCCCACTGGTCTCTGGGGCCGACGGAGGGATCAGAGACCCCAGGAGGGGCTGCTGGGGCCCAGCCGGGTGAGCCCGAAGACCCGGCCCTCCTCACTGGGGCGGCTGGAACTCCTGGCCCCTCCTGCCTGGACGGTGTCAGGCTGTGTCCTGATTTGTTTGTGCTCACCTGCCATCTGTCACATGGAGATGAGGACACTTCCCTTCTGAGGAGGTGGCCCTGGTGACTTGAAGTGCGTGCATGGTGGGTGGGTGCTGTACGTGGTGAGCTGCTCCTGGCTCAAACAAGACAGGCCTGGGCGCCCTTCCTCCCTCTGGGTTCGGTGGCCGTGCACTGACTGTGCCCCATGACTCACGCTGTGGGTCAGGGCCTTGCCTGCCACGCGGGGGCTGTTGTGAGGGTGGCAGGACTCCCTGTACCCACAGGGAGTGGCTGATGCCAGGGCCTTCTGCCCTCTCACTGGGCCATGAAAAAGGCCCTGGCGGATGGCTGGGGAGGGGCCCCCGCCCACGGGACGCTCCCACTGAGCCCCTCTGGGCCCTGGCGCCAGAGGCACGGCGCCAACTCAGTGAACCTCCCAGCCTTTCTAGGGAGGAGTCTTGGGCTGGTTGCCTTCCACAGCCGAGGCTCAGCGAGGCTGAACCCTGTGGATGTTTGTAGGAGGAGGTTCTGGAGCTGGCCACGGGGCCACACTTCGTCATTCCTGCCACCTGCCCCCCCCCCCCCGCCCTGCCCTGGGGTGTCCCCTCCAAGGCACTTTAGCTCCACTCACATCTGACCTTGGGTTGAGGACTTGGCGAGAGGAAGCTTTGATAGGAGGTGACTGGGCGTGGCACTGATAAGGCTGTTGGGGCTGTTGGGGCTGTTGGCTCTGTGACTGCCTCTGCTTCCTGGGCCTCTGTGTGTCCTGTCCTCTGCCAAGTTATCAAAGGCTCCCCTTTGTTTATCCCAGAGCGAGTGTGCCTGATAAGTGTGTGATGAGTGTAGGTGGAACTGACTAAGGTGCCCTCCGCCAGTAACCCTGGACAGAGTGTAAATCCTGGCCTGTGCCGCCAGGCACTCCTCCTCACCCAACTCCTGCTCATCCTTCAAAACCCAGCACAACTGTCCTGCCCAGCTTTCCTGAGTCGCTGCTGGGCCAGCCCCACCTGGACGCCTGGAGTCCCCTGTGTCCCTCAGTGGTCTGCCTGTGAGCTCAGCACAGGGGAGGCCCCACTAATCAGGTGTGGAACGGATGGGGTGGGAGATCTGTGTCCCAAGCCTCATGGCCTTGTCCCAGCTCCTGTTCTGGGGCAGGGGGTGCCCAGCTTGTTTTTCCCTGTGGTAGCCACACCAGGAGCTCCTTGAGGATGGGGACCCCAGGCCACATCCCTCATGGATGAAATGGGGGTATGTGCAGTGAGGATGGCATGTGGTCAAGGCCAACCTCGCCCATCAGTCTTCCCTGGGCCTCGGCCATGCTACGGCCTTGTTGTTCCTCCCATTTCCAAGGTAGGGGCACTGGAGCACCGAGAGCTTCAGCAGCCTGAGGTCCTGCAGAGTGGGGAGACCGGCTCAGCCTCAGGCTTCTGTGCTGTCACGCTGTCACGCCCTCCAGCCCTCAGGGCTGAGGGCTTTCTGTACATTACCCTTCCATTTTGCCTGGGAGGAGCCTGAGACTGAGACGCAGGGTGTTTTGTTTAGGGTCGTGTCTCTGCCCTCAAAGCCCACAGCTCAGATGAGCAGCAGCCTTGTGGCTGTCCTGTGCTTAGCCCTGTGTGGGTGTCAGGGACACAGAGATGACTGGAAGACTGTCCCTGACCTCAAGCTCTTCCTTTAGGGTAAGGGAGCGAGGCGCACAGGCACATCACATAGCAGTGAGGAGGGTCCCAGGCTCTGAGTGTTACAGAGTGTTTGGAGGGAAGGAGAGATCAGGGACAGTTCACACTGATGTCACCGAAGTAAGGTTTTGAAGGATGCATAGGAGTTTGCCATGTGCAGGTAGAGCGTGTGCATCTGTGACTTCTGTCTCGCATCTTGGGATGCCATCAGCCTGGACCCGGTGTGAGGGCTGGTGGTGTCAGTCAGGCCCGTCCCCCAGCTGTGTGAAGGCTTCTCTGCAGGCCTTTTAAGGATTTGCCATTTCTTGAATATCATGGGCCAGGTACTGCTCTGCACTTCATAGACATAATCTTTGTGATCCTTGGTGAGGGTGCCAGTGTTCACTTCATTTTGTAGATTGAGGCTCAGAGAGTAGCTGTCCCTTTTCCCAAGGGTCTTCTCACTGATGGCTGGAGTCTCACCTGGGCTGGAGAATCTCCCCGGTTCTCCGGCTGTCGGTGCAGAGCACACAGCAGTGTTTGGGAACTGGGTCGAGAGTGTGTCTGTCTCTGCCCACCTTGGGAGCCCTGGGGGCCAGTGTGGGAGGAGTAGACCGGGGACGTTTGCTGGCTGAGTGTCTGTCTTCCTGGGGAGAGGGACAGCAGGGCGTGGAGGGGTGTCCTGCCTGGTGCTCCTGCCTTGGGAGCTGGCCAGCCCCTGCCCTGTTTCTGGGAGCTTCTGGCTCTCTCTGGTGGCTCTGGTAGACTTCTGGGAGTTCTTTTCCATCCGGTGGTCTAGTCCTGTCTTTCGATGGGGAGATGCTGTGGGGCGGGCGCCTGAGCAGAGGGGCTGAGTCGCCCACCCAAGCTCTGTGCTGAGCCGGGTGAGGCACCTCCCCAGCTCAGCCCACCTTCTAGACGGTCCCTTCTGGATGTGGCTGCCAGGGAGGGGCGGCAGTGGGAGCCTGTGAGTTGCGCAGTGTCCATTTTCTTGCTCATGTGGGTTTTGTTTTGGTTTTTCTCTCATCCCAGTGTTAGCCCTTGGCATCCAACTGCACTTGCCCCATGGGCTGTGTCCTGACCACTGTAGAACAGCATCATCGGTGGCTGCCTCCCGGTGCCCACCTGCCCCCTGCTGCCACTCTCACCTTCCCACACCATCCTCTGTGACCTCTGGTCACCTTGAGCAATTCAAAACTCCCCAGTAAGATGCTCCATCTCTGTGGTCTCCTTTCCTTTGTTGCAACCTCTCCCCTCTGTCTGAGCTGCCACCCACTCCAGGAAGTCCCACTGACTGCCCAGGCTAGATGAGATCTCCACCCCAGGGTCCCACAGCCTTAAGTGTTCCCTCATGTCAAGACAGAGACCCACATCTCATTCCTCTCTGCTGCACCAGCCAAGGTGCCCAAGGCCAGGCACAGAGCAGGTGCTTGGTGAGAGATGGCCAAGAGCAGCTGGCCTTGCCAAGGCTCCTGGACTGGGCAGAGGAGGTACAGCGGGCAGCATAGGCCTTGAAAGGGCCAGCAAGGTGGGAAGGGTCCTGGCTCTGTCCTGGTACCAGGCATCCCTTGGTCCGGGATCCTGGCCTGGGCCCTGGGCAGGCAAAGCTGATGTTCCTGGCAGCATGGGCTGGTTCTGGGTCTTGGAAGGGAGGGTATGTCTGCCGGCCTGCTGGCCTCGGCAGCTGCTGGGCTGGCCTCTTGCTCCTGGGGCTCCCCTCTGCTCCTGGGCCCACCTTTTTCTCCCTTCACTTTCCACTCACACCCCCTACCCCCATTTCCTTCTCGTTCTTGTGAGGCCTTGCCCACTGCCTGGGAGAGGCCTCTGCCGAGACGTCAGCGTTGGCCTTTCTGCTGCCATGACGGAGATGCCTCCTGGGCTGCGAACGGGTGTGTCCCACCGCCATCCTGGTCTTCCTCTCTGCTCTCCTGCAAACACATCTGGCACTCCTCATCCCTTTTCTGTGCCTCAGCTCTGTCTTTTTCTTCTCCTGCTCTTTCCTACCATGCCCCCCTCACCGCTCTTTGCCTCTGTATTTTGTCTCCCTGCTCCCACCTCTCTCTCCGTCATGTGGAGCTCTGGGGTTGGAGGAGCAGGGCCCACAGAGGGAAGTCTGGGAGAGCGTGGTGGTCAGCAGATGCTCTCAGGGTCCTGGGCCAGCGCCCTCCTTTCCTAGAGCTTTCCCCTCTCCTGGTGTGGCTCCACTTCTCTGCCCTTGCCCACCCATCCTTCACCTCCTTCACCTCCCCCTTCCCCTCCCAACACAGCTGAAGGAGGAAGACAGCTGCCACTCATCATGGGGGGCTGTGGAAAGTCCACCTCTGAGATTCTTGGTTGGGAGCAGAGCTAGTGGCTGTGAGCTCATGTGTGTGCCCTTGTGTGTGGGGTGTGCAGAGCAGAGTGCCCGGGGCAGGTCACATCTAAAAACCCAGTCAGATTGGAAGCAGACTCTGCGTGGCCCCCCGGCAGTTCCTGGCCACCCCTCGCTGCCCTCCTTGTTCCGGGATGGCTCCTGCCGGTTCAGGGCCTGCTCTGCTGTTGCCTGTGGCGTTCATGGGTCTTGGACCCAGGGAATAGAGTCATGCAGAGAAGTGAGGCTGCCCCTGCTTGGCCCCTCCCCTGCTTGGCTCACTGTTCACCTGCCAGGGTGGGGGCGGAGCACCCAGGGGTACAGTGTGAGATCAGCAAGGAGGGTGCCCAATCCTTCCTGCTGTCTTTGAAGCCTCCCTCCTCCTGGCTGTGGTCACTACGTCAAGCCTGTCCTGAGCTCCATTTTTGGCCTGTTGTCCAGCCCTGGGTAGGGAGTGGGGAGGCCTGAAGACCTGGTGGACCCAGCCATGCCCTGGGGGATTGCAGCCCTGGGTGGGGACCCTGGGCTGGGTAATGGTGGCTAGAGGCTTCCCAGACCCGGTCTGTGCTGCTGGTGACTGAGCACTCTTGGTTTGGCCACTCTCCTTTCCAAGGTAACACTCTCCCCTTCTCTCTTGGCTTCGGCAGGTTCTCCAGAAGCTAGGAAAGGCAGATGAGACCAAGGATGAGCAGTTTGAGCAGTGCGTCCAGAATTTCAACAAGCAGCTGGTGAGTGTGGGTGGCCCTTGGCCTTAGGGAGTTTGTGAAAATTCGGCTGCCAGGTGGAAAATGGCACAAGCTGAATTTGTGGAGTACGAGAGCTTGGAGGAGGATAATCAGTTGGGCTGACAAGATCATGTAAGACTTCCTGGAGGAGGCAGCCCTGGCAATGCATGCTGGGAAAGAAGAGGGTTGGGGTATATATGCTTTAGGTCCTTGGTAGGAGGCATAGTAAGGGTAGTTGGGGGAGGGGGAGGGTGGGATAGGAGCAGGCAATAGATTGTGGCCATACTCGAGGAAACTTTGCATGTCAGGGGCAAGTGGGAGCTGTAGAAGCTTCTTGCCAGGAGAATGGCATCTGCAGCAGTTAGTGTGGGGGCAGAGCTGGCTGGATTTGATTTGGGCATCTGCTGAGCATGGCATGTGCCTGGCTCTGTGGCAGGCTCAAGGCTGGGCTGTTGGGAGGCGTCCACAGCCATCTCCAATTGGCCCGGGAGCATTCTGAGAGAGGGCTGAGAGCAGCTGGGAGGGCTGGGGAGCAGCTGGGAGGGCCTGGGAGCATTCTGGGAGAGGGCCAGGGAGCATTCTGGGAGAGGACTGGGAGCATTCTGGGAGAGGGCCAGGGAGCATTCTGGGAGAGGACTGGGAGCATTCTGGGAGATGGCCGGGAGTAGCTGGGAGGGCTGGGAGCAGCTGGGAGAGGGCCGGGAGCAGCTGGGAGAGGGCCGGGAGCATTTGGGAGAGGGCTGGGGAGCAGCTGGGAGAGCTGGGAGCATTCTGGGACAGGACCGGGAGCAACTGGGAGTGCTGGGAGCATTCTGGGAGAGGGCGGGGGAGCAGCTGGGAGAGCCAGGAGCATTCTGGGAGACAGCTGGGGAGCATTCTGGGAGAGGACCAGGAGCAGCTGGGAGGGCTGGGAGCATTTTGGGAGAGGGCCGGGGAGCAGCTGGGAGGGCCAGGAGCATTCTGGGAGATGACTGGGGAGCATTCTGGGAGAGGGCCGGGGAGCAGCTGGGAGGGCCAGGAGCATTCTGGGAGATGGCTGGGGAGCATTCTGGGAGAGGACCAGGAGCAGCTGGGAGGGCTGGGAGCATTCTGGGAGAGGGCTGGGAGCAGTGGGGAGAGGCCCCAGGGCTAAGTCGGCCCTGGCTTGCCAGAGGGGCTCAGCCTGACAGGCTTCCCTGGACAGGAACTGGAGAGCCACCTTGGCTGCTTGTCCTTTAGGCCAGTTATGGGAGGAGTTTCAAGGCCCAGGTAAACCCTGTGGCAGGGATATCTACTGCCTCTGTGACCCTGGACAATTCCTTCCCAGGGCCCCTTGGGCCTCAGTTTCCTCACCTGCAAAATAGAGGCTTGAACAAGAAACATGGTCTTAGGTTCTTTTTTTTTTTTTTTTTTTTTTTTTGAGACGGAGTCTCGCTCTGTCGCCCAGGCTGGAGTGCAGTGGCGCAATCTCGGCTCACTGCAAGCTCCGCCTCCCGGGTTCCCGCCATTCTCCTGCCTCAGCCTCCCGAGTAGCTGGGACTACAGGCGCCCGCCCCTGCGCCCGGCTAATTTTTTCTATTTTTAGTAGAGACGGGGTTTCACCATGGTCTCGATCTCCTGACCTTGTGATCCGCCCACCTCGGCCTCCCAAAGTGCTGGGATTATAGGCGTGAGCCACCACGCCCGGCCGGTCTTAGGTTCTGATTCCGTCTCTGGGAAGTCCCGTGGCATGTCCCTACTCAGCTGGCTTCATCTGGTTGTGGGTTGCTCTGAAGGCCCTTTAGGAGTTGCTGTGGCCGTGGGCCAGGAACTGCTGTGTTTGACAGACGTCTTTGCAATCCTTGAAATGGGGGCTGATATTCTCCTCATTTTGCAGATGAGGCACTTGAGTTTCAGAGAGGTTACGCACAGCTTCCAAGGCTATGTAGCTGGTGTGTAGCTCTGCGGCCTTTGGCTCACTCTCGAGTTTCCTCTCTGGAGCTGATCCCTTGTCCTGAGGGCAGCTGGCTAGGCTGGGGAGACAGGTTGGGGTGGAGTTGGTGGGGGCCCCTTAGAACAGGCTGAACTGGCCGGGCACTGTGGCTCATGCCTGTAATCCCAGCATTTTGGGAGGCCGAGGCGGGCAGATCATGAGGTCAGGAGTTCAAGACCAGCCTGGCCAATATGGTGCCTCTACTAAAAATACAAAATTAGCCAGGCGTGGTGGCATGCGCCTGTAGTCCTCGCTACTCAGGAGGCTGGGGCAGAAGAATCTCTTGAGCCTGGGAGGCAGAGGTTGCAGTGGGCCGAAATCGTGCCACTGGACTCCAGCCTAGGCTACAGAGCGAGCCTCCGGTCTCAAAACAAACAAACAAACAAAAAACAGGCTGAGCTTTGACAGAGTGAGGGAAGCACAGTTGGGAGCTGAGGCTCTGTGTGGCCTGGCCCCAGGGCCGAAACCACAGTGTTGCTGTGTCCACTGTCCCTCAGAGTCACCCTCTCTGGGTCTCTGATTCTGGGCAGGCAGTCACTCACTGCTCCTTGGACAGAGGGGTTAGACAGAGAGGCCAGGGCTAGAAGATAGCCAGTGCTTCAGGCTGCCAGGTGGCTGCCGGGCTGTGGGTGTGGAGCAGTCCTGAGATGGGCCTCTGTCTGCCCTCGGGCTCCGGTTTGGTGGGGCGGCTGGCTTTTCAGGGGCCAGGGCTGGCAGTTGGGGTGGGGGTTTAAGGTCGTGTTCAAGGCTGGGGCTAAGGCAGTCAGCCGGTTCTGGATTTGATTGGTGTGTGGGGATGGCAGGGTGTGGGGGTGGGGGTGGGGACCAGGCAGGAATGGGGTGAAGGTCACTGTTGTTGTGGGAGTGAGTTCAGGAGGCTACAGTGGGCTTGGGGGCCCTGGGAAAGGAGAGAGAGAATGGGGCGTGGGAAGACTGGAGGCAGAGCTTTTTTTTGTCCCTTATTCTGTGAACCCCAAGCCTAGTGGGCCCAGCGCTAGGAGGGACAAAGATGGCAGGTGATTCAGTCTTTAAAGAAGCGAAACTCCCACCACTTCCTATGGCGGTGGGGGGCCCTACTGCTGTCACCTGCTCTCACAAGGACCCAGGTGCACAGCCCCTCCTGGGCCCACCGGGTGCTGGTCACAGGAGCACCCCTGCCTTCTGCCACTGCTCTGAGAGCCCATGGGGCCTGCTTTCCCCTCCCCCAGAGTACCGCACAGCCAGCACAGACCCTTCTGGAAGCCAGCCTGGGTCTCCAGGGCATCCCAGCTCTTCTTCCTAGGGGCCGTCTGTAGCTCTCCAGGCCGCAGGGCTGTCATTGCTGTTTGTCTGTCACTGAGGTGGGGCAAGTCTGATTCCTTCTTGTCCCCAGGGCCTCCCCAAGGTTTTGCTCAAAATGGGCATCCCTGGCTATTGCGTGAAGGTCGTCCCCTGAATTGATGGCCGAGGGGTGAGAGTCAGAGCTGGAGCCAGAGGGGTCCATGTAGGAGGGCCGTCCCTGCCCCTAGACCCACTGGGAACACAGGGACTTGGGTGCTCAGGCCACCCGTGGGGACTGATCTCCAGGGTGGCCCGGAGAGGGCTTGCGGATGCTGGCTGAGCCTAGCCGCACTGGAGCTGCTCCAGGCCCTTCCTGACTCCCCCAAGTCCTGTAGCTGGGACACGGGCCGAGGTGGGCAGTGGCTCCCAAATCTTATCTTCCCCTAGCTGGGCTCTGTGAACTCTGGGACCTCCAGAGAATTCTTTCTCAGATCCCTGTTTAGGGGCTGAGGGAGCCGGTTTGGAAGCAAACACCACTGCTCTGTACTGGCCTGGGCGCTGCTCTGCAGGGGGCAGCTGGCTGGGCCTCCGTCCGGGGAGGGCTGTGTCTACCCTGGGGACTGAGGAGGAGCTTAGGAAGCCAGCTGCAGTGGGCACAGGGAGGCAGCGCTCCAGCTGGCCCCTCGCACATCTGCGTGCCACGTGCCGGCGCACAGCCCAGCGTTGTTTGGGAAACACAAGGAGCCCTGGTACGGCCTGAAGGCCAAGGCCGGGGGAGCACAATGACCCACCCCATGGGGACTCCTGCTGCCGGGGGGTGGGTGAGGGGAGGCCTGAGAGGTGTGGCTGGGATGGTGGAAGCTTGGCAGGGAGAGAAGCTGGATCTGGAAGATTTGGTGACATCAGGGGACACAATAGCATCCCGTCATGAACACACTAATCCTCTTCTCAACCAACAAAGCCTTTAATTGTGAAGACTTAGGGTGGCTGTGTCAGGAGTGAGGTGGACCCTTCTTCATTCGTCGGCCCCGCAGGGTCTCCATCCGACCCCCGAATGGAATTCCAGGGAGGTCTCCGTGTCCGTGGAGTGCTCTTCTGTTTCTTCACTCCGTCTCACATCAGCGGGCCTTGAACTGGGATGTTCGTAAAGATGATGATTAGCCAGTGTTTTACACCCTACTCTACGGGGGATTAAAGGAATTGTAGAGATTTTTTTTTCACATGTCCTCTCTTTAAATTATATATCCTATGTGCTGCTCTGAAGCTCTCCCTGTGGATGCCTCTACTGTCACACAGAAGCATTCATCATAGTAGGCAGATCTGCGGGTTCTCAGGGACGCATCACTACCCATTACCCACAAAACACGCTGCGGGCTGCGTGCCCAGGCTCGGAGGGTCTCGTGGGCTCTCCCAGTCTCTGTGTGACTGGGCCGGTCGCCGACCCTCTGTCCGCTTCTTTGCTGCCAGGTGAGGCAGTGGTGTTGAGAAGACCATCTGGAAGGTGCTGGTCCCCAAGGCACCAGGGCAGGAAGAGCGGCCCCAGCTAAGGACAGGGAAAGACCTGCAGTGGGGAGACAGAAGGGGGTTTGAGGGTGCTGGGGGTGAGCCTGTGGAGGTGGCCGGGTCCCTGCTGGCCTTCGCCTGGAGATTGACCTGAACGGATGGGGCCCACCTTCCGGCTCTTGCGCAAGCGTGCAGCTGGCCAGACTGGCGCTCTGCAGGCATGCTGGGTCTCCTGGGACCATGGCCAGCTGCCTCTCCTCCAGGGCAGGAGGTGTCCAGAACATGGGTATCCCTAAGGCTTGGGCTGGCAGCAGGCAGAGGAGGCCGGGGGGTACCCTTCCACTATGAAGGTCAGCCTCAGCCACTGTTGCTCTCCCAAGCCGCCTCTCTGCCTCGCGTTCCTGTCCTTAGCACGAAGCCCATCTCCTGAGGCCTTCCTTCAAGATCCAGAGCCTCGCCTGTCTCACTGGATCTGAGGAGAGCCAGGCAGGGATCATTCACCTTCCACTGAAAGACGAGGAGAATGAGGTTCAGAGGGGCTCACTAGCTTACTTAGGGCTGCGTGGCTAGTAAAGGACACAGCTGGGTCTGCATGGCCTCAAAGCCCATGTGCAGCCCACTCTTTGCACATGGCTTCTGGAAGCTTCCACAGCTCACTGAGCATGGTCTCAGACCTCACGGCTGGCATCACCTGTTGTTCACCCCTCCTGGAACCTGGCGTTCTCCACTTAGCTTTCCTGGCTCTGGTTTTGATGTCCCAGAGGGACTTGAGGCCTGGCCCATGCTTCTACCCTCTCCGCTGGTCTTGTTGTCTCAGGAAGCCCCTGGAGGCTACTCTCCCAACTCAGGGAGCTTCACCACCCAGCCCGCTGCCCCCTCAGCCTTTTCCCTCTACATCCTATGTCCCTGCTCTCAGCTGGGCCAGTGAGTCCTGGCCATGACCCCTGCATTCTGCCGCCCTGCTCTGATGCCATCTCTTCCTCAGGTCTTCTGTCCCTGCACAGGCTTGCACTGGGCCCTCTTTTCCTAGTATGAGGCAGTGGGAGCTCTCTGTCCTTGGGCACCACCTGAGCTTGTGCAGCAGGGGGCCTGGCGGTCACCACACCTGCCTTGTCCATACTCCTGTGCTCGTTGCTTACTTGTCTGCAGGTGTCTGGGGGCAGGTCTGTGAGTACTGGTGCTGCTGCATACTGCTGCTGTGCTGTGTGTGTGTCATTCAGCCGTAACCCCAGCATATCATCCCGGAGCGGGGGGTCTTTGTCTTCCTGCCTTCCTTCCCAGGCTGAGAATGGCATCTGGAAGAGGGCAAGTGCCCACAAACATGGGCAAGGGTGCCTGTGGACACAGGGCTCCTCAGGCAGGAGTGGTGGCCGTAGCTGCTGTCCTGTTGGGAGGTCAGCTGATCAGTGGCTGCTGTCAGGAGAGCAGCCTGGTTCATTTGTATGAGGATGGTAGGAAGGAGAGGGGTCAGGGACTGGGTGTGCCATCAGTCCCTGACCTCAGCCTTGACCTTCTCTTTGCAGACCGAGGGCACCCGGCTGCAGAAGGATCTCCGGACCTACCTGGCCTCTGTCAAAGGTAGGAGGCAGGCAGGGCGCACCTGGCCCATGTAGAGCTGGTGGGTACAGAGCTGGGGAGGGTGGGACAAGGGCTATCAGTGGGAGGCCCACGTACTTCCTTTCTGCCCCACAGCCATGCACGAGGCTTCCAAGAAGCTGAATGAGTGTCTGCAGGAGGTGTATGAGCCTGACTGGCCTGGTAGGGATGAGGCAAACAAGATCGCAGAGGTGAGCATGGGACAGGTGTCCCTGCCCTTCTCAGAGGGCCCTCTGGTCTCAGCTCCTGTCCCACTCTGCCGTGCCCTCTGGGACAAGGCTCTCTGGTTCTCAGGCATTCGCGTGCTGTGTGCCCTGGGGCAAGCTGCCCTCCCTCTCCGAGGGCCTTTCTCCTGACTCGCCCTCACGCCAAGATGGGGCAGATGGTGGGTCGTGGTTGTCCTTATTTGTGTGTTATGGCTCACGACTCACAAGACCTCCCTGGCTGACCCCAGTCCTCAGTGTATCTGATCCTCACAGTCACCCCAATAGGGCAGGAACTTTTACCCCACCTTACAGATGGGGAAACTGAGGCTCTGAGAAGCCACCGAGCTGTGAAGAGATGGGGCTGGGGCTGGTCCCTGCGAGGAGAGCACTGGGGCGGGTGTGGCCCAGCACCCCTGGTGGCACTGTCGTGCTCTTGCCTGTCTCAGAACAACGACCTGCTGTGGATGGATTACCACCAGAAGCTGGTGGACCAGGCGCTGCTGACCATGGACACGTACCTGGGCCAGTTCCCTGACATCAAGGTGAGAGGCCCACTTACTGGGACCTTCCTGTCCCTTTGGGTCTCAGGGCTATGGGAGGAAGCCTCACGGCACGTGTGTGTGTGTGTGTGCGCGCGCGTGTGTGTGTTGCTGTGGAGTGGCTGGCTCTATGATTGTGGAAGGTGTAGAAGGGTGAGTAGGGCCTAGGCGTGTGTGTGCCTGCAGGCCCCCTGTGTTTATACCATGTGTGCTTGGAAGGGTATGTGTGCATGTCACCTGTTGTCTGGGTCTACATGTGTGGGTGTGTTTGTGTGGTTGCTTGCATTCACAAAGCCTGCTGTCTCTGCTGGGCCTGGGTGAGTGCTAGGAGCTGGCAGTGTCTCTGGTCTCCACCGAGGTGAGTGGTCCCCGGTGATGTGCACATGGAAGCCTGGGTTGACCATTGGGTTGGACGAGATCCCCTTGGTGGGCAGGATGGGGGTGTCATGCTCATGCTGGCCTCAGGGGCCCCCGGTGCAGATGCCTCAAGCTCCCCGAGTCTGATTGTTGGTGGCTCTGGAGATGAGAAGCTACGGATCAGGCCAAGGAAAAGACTTGGCTGACACGTCACCAGCTGGTGGACACAGACACATGGGCTCAGTGCAAGGAACTGGTTTCACACAGTGGGACTGGGCTGCCGGGAGGGGGCGAGCTCTGTCACCAGGAGGGTTCCAGCAACAGGGGCTCGAGGGTTCCTGTGGAGCTGGGGTCTCCTGCCCTCCCTGCGGGTCCATCCAGGGTCCACTAGACCTGAAGCCTCAGCAGGGGTGCCAGGCCCCGCTCAGCACCCTCCTCTGTCTGCCCTAGTCACGCATCGCCAAACGGGGGCGCAAGCTGGTGGACTACGACAGTGCCCGGCACCACTACGAGTCCCTTCAAACTGCCAAAAAGAAGGATGAAGCCAAAATCGCCAAGGTAAGGGCTGGAGGCCGGTCGGGGCCGCGTCTGCAGGAGGCTGAGAGAGGGTGGGTGTCTAGGACCCCAAGGGTGGAGCCTTCCTCCTGCCTGGCCCCAGGTGGCTGAGCTGGGGGTGGGGACGCTGCTGGGCCCAGGCCGGTGAGTGAGAGGCCCCTGTGGGTGCCTGGGTGAGGTCCACTGTAGGCCCATTCCTGCCCCCACCCCTGTGCCACCCTGGCCCCTCAGCCCTGATCCAGGCCACCAGCCAGCCTGAGAATGGGCCTCTTGGGTTTCCCTGGAACGGCGCCGCCCTGCCTGGCGAGCCGGGTGGAATTCGTCACACGATCCCAGGCAACCTGTCCCTGGCTGGAGCGAGCCAGTAGGTGCAGAACTGGCCCCACTCATCCTGTGATGCGGGGCTGGGGCGGCCCCCTCCTCCGGGCAGGGCCTTGCTTGCTGGCCCCCTGTGCTGCTAACCACAAGCACCTTTTGCCTCTGCAGTTGGAGTTCACCCCCTCTCCTTGCCCCCTCGGGCTCCCCCTAATTCTGTCGGCCTCAAGGGCCCACATCTGCTTGGGGCGGCCCCCGCGCGTGGGGCGTGTGGACGTGCATTTAATCTGTGTGTCTCTGTTTCTCTCTCCCTACCTCCCTGGTCTCTCCACCTTCCTTTGCCTTGACCTCCCCACCCCAGCCTGTCTCGCTGCTTGAGAAAGCCGCCCCCCAGTGGTGCCAAGGCAAACTGCAGGCTCATCTCGTAGCTCAAACTAACCTGCTCCGAAATCAGGTGACACTGGCTTCTAACCTTGCACGTGCTGGCGCCTTCCGGTCTGTCGTCCTGTCCTCTTGCCCTGCGGCGGAATGCAGGGCTGGTGTCTGAGCCCGGCTGGCGCAGGGTTTTTCAAAGGCCTTCCCTGGGAGAGCTCCTGCTTCAGAGGAGACCTGAAGTCAAATGTAGGGGTCAAAGGAACTGGCTGAGGGGCTCTGTGTGACCTGGGTGGGGGCATAGGTGTGCCCACTCCGTGTCTGCGTCTGTGGTCATTCCTGGAGACTCCTCTGAAATCCTAGTGGTCCAGGAATGCCTTTGAGCCATTTGTCCTCTGTGAGGGCTCCTTTGGGGAGGGAGGCGACATCTTCAGGCCCCTGTACTGCCATACCTGTCCTTCAAGCCTCGTGACAACTCCGAGATCATCTTGAATTTACTGAGCAGACAAAGCTGCCCAGAGAGGCACATCACAGCTTCCTCCTGGGGCCTCAGAGCCAACGGTTAGGGGCAGGGTTGGGACTGTCCTGACTGAAGTCCCTGCATCCTTTTCCTGGGACTTGCGGTCCCCATGGTGACTCTGGAGGAGTTACTGGGAGGACCCTCCAGTCTGGCTGGGATGCTGAGACCTGGAGGGGAAGCATGGGTCCTCGGCCTTTGGGGATTCATGGAGGGCAAGTGACCAGCACCACAGTGTTCCTGGGGGACTTCCTGGAGGAGGCTCTTTTTACAAAACTGGGCCATCTCACCATCCTGGCCATAGAGCTATGGTCTTCTCAGCCCCTTGTCCTCCAAATGGGTCACAGTGTGGCCAGGGACCTCTGGATGCAGTGCCCTATGAGAGGTGGGTCACGTGGTTTTCTCTCCAGTGAAACTGAGGCACATTTCGGGTCAGCGTAGTCACAGCCTGGATGCGGCCCTCACACTTCTTCATATTCCCGAGGGGCCAGCGACAGGGGCCCGGCCCAGGAGGTTGGGTTTCTCTCTGGGCAGCTGCCCCATTTTTTCAAAGCTGCCTGTTGATTTCATCATTTTCCTGGAGTGCCTGCGACATGGAGCGCTCTGGGTGGGCTTAGCATGGCTTGCTGTTCAATATCTTTTTCTTTTTTTTGAACGGGTCTCACTCTGTTCCCCTGGCTGGAATGCAGTGGTGCGATCATGACTTACTGCAGCCTTGATTTCCCCAACTCAAGCAATCCTCCTGCCTTAGTCTCCCGAGTAGCTGGGACCACAGGCACACATCACCGTGCCTGGCTAATCTTTTAAGTTTTTTGTAGAGACTGTGTCTCCTTCTGTTGCCCAGGCTGGTCTTGAACTCCTGGGGCTGAGCGATCCACCTGCCTCGGCCTCCCAATGTGCTGGCATTACAGACATGAGCCACTGCTCCTGGCCTGGCTGTCCAATTTCTCACCTGATCTGCTGCCTGATTTCTTTTAGGCCAGCGCTGACTTTGGAGGCACTGAGTGCTGACAGCCTCATCCTGAGATCAGGGTGCCCATGGAGAGCCAGGGGCTGGGGGTGATGCCTAGGGGCCCTCAATAGGCCTGAGACTTCATCTGCCTCTGGAGGTGGAGGAGGAACCAGGGGCTGGAGTGGGTGTGCCCTGCCAGTCAGTTTAGCACTTGGGCTAGAAGGGAAATGGGACTACTGACTGAGGGCTGGGGTTTCTGAATAATTTTCCCTGAAACAGGTGAAACATTTTTTTGTGGAGGGGAGAACTCCTTAGGAGGCTATGGGGCCTGCCCAGTGCTTTTGGGCTCCTGGGACAGGTGTGGTTGGGACTCTGGAGGGAGGGCCTGCCCCCACGCCCACGCTCCTGGGGGAGCAGCAAGAGGGTGAGGCAGGCGATCACATCTTTGGGTGCTGTGTTGTGAATGTTTCACAGTTTGGCCAAACTGGCTGTCTCAATTGGGTCCCATTTTTCTTTGAGCACATCCTCCTTGTACCCACCTCACTCATACCTGGCTGGAGGCTGGAGAGCCTTTGGAGTGACCTGTGGGCAGCTGGCTGGCTGTGAGATGGGACGGCTGGGACTCCGGGGCTGCCCTGCTGGGGGACTTGACTTTGGGGAGACAGTGCATCCTCTCTAGGCTGTACCAGGGGAGCTGGCTGGCTCCATGAGGACCTGGGACCAGTTCTGAGTTGCTCTCCACACCTGCCCTAGCGTCCTGAATGCTGTCCTCGGGACCCCGGGCCCACGTGACTCTGCTCTCCTCCACTGTTAGCTTCAGTGGAGCTGGGGTGGGGGCACTCTCTCCTCACGGCAGACATGGCAGACAGCCCTCACCTTCCTCCCTGCCCCTTCCACATGCTTCCGAAAGAGCCAGAATATGAGGAATGCCAACCAGAGGGAATACAAGACACAGGTCCTGATTTCAGGAACTCAAGCGGCACTGTCCGGGCTCTGGCTTTCTGTAGCGTTGCTGAGCTGTGAGGGCATGGCTGGGGGCAGATGTGCCCCCTAGACAAGCTGCAGTGCTGTCTTCACTGCTGTCCCCACCCTTGCCATCTGGGCAGTTGTGGGGGTGGTGGCTGCATCCTCATGGAGAGGGGGTCCTAGTGGGTAGCGAAGCCGGGCGGTTCAGGCAGGTTCATGTGGAATGTGGGACTTTAGACCCCCTCTTGGCCGTTGAGGGCGGGGAGTATGTGTGATGGTGCTCGGCTCACAACAGTACCCCTAGGAGTCTCTCATTTTATGAGTTCCATAGAACCATGGTTGGCAGCCCCCCTTCCAGGTCCTGGGATGCCCAGAGGAGTAGGGCAGAGATGGCCCAGCCACAGCCTGGAGAGGCAGGAGGGACAGTATTCCTCACCCCAGCCTGGTGTGGGTTGCCCAGGGCCCCTGGATCTAAGAGAGGCATGCATGTTTGAATAGACATTCTCCCTGCCCCCCAAATCTGCCTTTACATTTTTATTAGATTCTAAAAAGTCAGGCAAGGAGCCCACACCCACTCTAGCGAGTAGCCGGAGGTCACTTGTGAGAAGCCGTGGTGGCCCCTCCTCCAGTCCCAACCCAAGTCCCTGGGGTTAGGGGCTGACCTGGGCTACCCCTGCTGCCTGAGACTGGATGGGGCCCAGGCTGGCTGGGCTTGGGGCAATCGTGTGCTTTGTGGTTAAGTGGCCTTCTGGCCATCTGGCTGCCGTTGCCAGAAGGCAGCCCAGCCCGGTGCCTCAGCCGGGGCCTGAGAACGTGAGGCTGCTGGCGGGGAGTTTCCCTAGGCGGGGCCTGACACGTTCCTGGGCTGTGACTCACACCCCGAACCTCTGAGTCACTCTCCCCGGCAGTGTCCTCCTGCAGTGAGCCAGCAGAGCCCCTTCCCCAGGCGGGCGGGTGGGCTGGGCACCGGGCGGGGTCTGTGACTCACCTGCCGTCTGCAGTCCCTTCCCCAGCACTCTGTGGCCGTGCGATGGGGCCTGAGCGCCACCGCCTGGTGGGTGTGAGTGGCCTGGAGGGCGCAGGGCCTGCCCTGGGGAAGGTGTGGGCCGGGAGTAGGACCAGGCACTGCCCAGCTGCCCGGCCGCCTCCTCCCTGGCCCTGCACCCTCCTCTAGGGTCCCCCTGACGTTCCTAGAGGTGCCTGAGTGGCTGCCTCTGGTCTCCCTCTGGTGGAGACAGGTCCCAGGAGACAGAGGGCTTTGTGGGAAGGACTGTCCCTGGGAGGTGAAGTGAAGGATGGTGGCTGAGGCTGCCAGGAGCTGGCCCTCAGAAACGGGGAGGGAGCACTCAGGGGCAGGGGCGGTGGGGGACGGCGACAGATGCTGCCTTGAGAGCCAGAAGGCAGCGGCAGGGCTGGTGCCCAGCCTGAGGGGGTTCATGTGGAAGTGGGCGGGGTCCCCACTTGGCTGGGTCTGGGGTCTGCCTCTGTGCATGTCCTGTGTCCAGCTCACCAAGCCCCGGACTGGCCCCTCTTGTGCCCTCCTCGCCGCTCACTGCCCTCCCGGCCACCTGGGCCTCTCTTCGGCATTGGCTGCTCAGCCCTCCCTTTCTCAGACATCCTCAGGGTCCCGGAGGGCTGCAGGGGGAGGTCGCCAGCGTGGGTGTCCGCATCCAGTTCAGCCTCTGTCTTGCCCAGAGCCCTGGTCCTGGCGCACTGGCCAGGAGGGGTGGGCAGGAGGTGGGTGGATTGGCCACGGGGCTGGGCTGGCTGGGACAGACACCCAGCAGAGGGGAATGACCCGTGCTGCTCTCCAGGCCGAGGAGGAGCTCATCAAAGCCCAGAAGGTGTTTGAGGAGATGAATGTGGATCTGCAGGAGGAGCTGCCCTCCCTGTGGAACAGGTGAGGCCCGGCGCGGTGCCCAGCCTGTGTGCTGCGGTGCCTGGGTGCTCTCGGGTTTGTGTCTCTGATGTGCACGTGTGGTTGCTCGTGGGTGAGTGTGTTTCTGAGTTGCTGCCTTGACCTGCCTGTTCACCTGGCCCCCATCCTTCTGCCCTTCTGTAGCCGCGTAGGTTTCTACGTCAACACGTTCCAGAGCATCGCGGGCCTAGAGGAAAACTTCCACAAGGAGATGAGCAAGGTAGGCCCTGGGGACTCCTCTGAGGGGCCACGCTCCACCCTGGCCAAGGGTCAGAGTCAGAGTTGTGGGAGGGGCGGCCTGAGCTCCTCCTTCCCTGCCAGGTTCAGCACACACTGGTGACCACAGCGCTCCCTCCATGCCCCGTGGAACAGCCCCCTTCAGGAGTGCCTGGGCCCAGGGAGCGCAGCAGGGCATGCCGGGAGGCTGTGAGCGTTTTCTGGGTCCTGGCCTGGGCAGACCACCTGAGAATGTAGACCAGGCCCGGGCAGACCACCCGAGAATGTAGACCAGGCCCTCTCAAACTGTGAATGTGTTCTCTAGCAACCTTGGCCCAGGGAGTGCAGTGTTAGACAATGGTGGCAGTTTCTCAATTTGTAGGAAAAAAATTACCAGCATTTTCTCCATTTTAATTTTACTCGCATGTTTTTGAGACATTTAAATAGGCCTGTTTCATCTGCATGAATCCACTGTGCGACAGGGTCTGGACTGATTAGCCTACCTTTCTCTGTTGTGTTATTTTCATTTTAACCTCTCTGGCAACTAAAACGCAAAGGTGTTGAACTTTGCAGTTGGAGAGACCCAGGGCTGGCACCCCCGCCCCCAGTGTGGGTCTGACTTTGTGTCTCGGGCCCAGAGGGATGAAGTGATGACGGTGGATTTCAGGCCCAGGGTCGGAGGAGGAAAAGCAGCTTGGGGCCTCTTCTGACTCACACCCCTGAGTATGGTTTCTTGCCTTTTAGACTTTCTCTTTCCTTCTTACCTTTTCCCCTTTCCCTTTGAAGATTTGAGACAACTTATGAAAAGTTTAAAAAAACAGAGAGAGGTGTTTTAGAGAAGAAACATTTATATAAAATTAATCTGTAAAAATATATGCCACAGGACATAGTTGTCTATAAATAGGATGAAAATTCAGCTGTGAGCTCCCTCGTGGCCAAATCAAAGAGAGGAATATTCTCAGTAATGAGAATCACCATGTGTGAGGAATAAACCTTCTCTCATGCCTGTGCTTTCAGTGAAATATCCAGCAGTTGCAGTGTGGTCTGAAAGCATCTTGGCAAAATGACCTTAACAATTAAGATCAACAGTCCGCCAAAACAATTTTTAAGAGAAAAGTGTAAAAATAGTTCATGCTCTGTGTGGCATTTTAGGATATCCCTATAAGTTGGAGGGGAAAAGATAGCTTCCAGAGACAACAGGCATTAGTGATGTAGCCCACTGGCCCCGTTTTGTTGCCCCTTGGTTTTTCTAGGTTTGGTGTGCTGGTTCTTTGCTCTCACAGATGGGGAAAGAGGAGCTTGTTCCTGGCCAGGGGCCGGAGGTGGTGGGCAGAAGCAGAGGTGTTTGGGGAAGGTGGGGCTGTTTGGTGGCCCTGGAAGCCCCCCACCTCCTCACTGTCTCTCCCACAGCTCAACCAGAACCTCAACGACGTGCTGGTCAGCCTGGAGAAGCAGCACGGGAGCAACACCTTCACGGTCAAGGCCCAGCCCAGGTGCGTGCGGGGAAAGCCCTGGCGCACGTGACTGTGTGCACGGCAGGGGCAGGGCTCCTTCCTGTGACCCTGTTGGTGCCCTCCCTGGTCCCCTGTGAGTTTGGCCTTGGAGGTCTAGGGACCTTCCTGTCTCGGCCTCTCTGTGCTCAGGGAAGCAGGTGAGGGCAGGTCTCTGTCTCGAATGTCCCTGTGCCTCTGGCTGTGTTCGTTGAGGAAGGAGCACTCTGGGGAGTTCACGGGTCCCTGAGCTGGCGGACCCCATCATTGTGGAGCAGGAGCATCCGGGGTTGGAGTGGGCAGCCTGCTCAGCTTTGGGGACTGGGGGGTGTGAACAGGACTGAATGACTCTGGGGTGTGCAGTCCTCTCAGAGCAGGGAGGTAGCGCCGCCCTTCTCTCTCCTGCTTCTGGAAAAGCTCATGTCCCTGGATGGCAGCATTCTGCTCACCTGCACGGGCGTCCTCTTCCTGTCCTCAGCCTGGGAAGCCCAGCTGCAAGGAGATCTCTGTTTCCTGAGGGGGAACCATGGGGGAGGAGGGAAACGCCTTGCTCTCCTGGCTGTGGATCAGAGGAAGCAGCGAGCCCGGGACTTCCCCTCCGTTCTGGCCGTGTCTGCGTGTGTGTGTGTGTGTGAGGGGGACTGTGTGCAACAGGTGTGAGTGTGTGCATACACACACGCACATCACAGCAGGGCGCGGAGAGCACCGGGGAACTCTGTAAAACGGGGCGACTGTCTGCTTCCTGGGGTATTGCCTGGGATGATGAGGGTATTGGGTGGTGGTGATTGCCCCCTCCTTCCCTGAACATAAAATAGTTGTGGCTGAGAGAGGGGCCGTGGTGACCTGAGGCTGGGAGTGGGGAGGTGAGGAGGGAGGCATTGTGGCAGTGGGGGGGTGTGGGAGGGTTGTAGAATAAAGGCCAAAATGTGAATCCAAGGTCGGGCAGGGAGGGGCAGCTGCCTGGCCTGTAGGCACAGGTGGGAACACTGGGATGGGTCAGCAGGGGGTAAGCGTGGCCGTCCTGGCCAGAACCATGGCTCCCCTCAGGAAGGAGGTGGAGGGAAGAGAGAGGGACAGTGGAGGCCCAGGAGCCTCCCTTCCAGCCGAGTGGCCTCTTGTGCACTCTGTGCTGGCCTGGGGGCCTTTTCTGGCACTCTGGGCACACCTGGAGCTCCTGGGGACTGGGACCACAGGCAGGGTGACTCTCCCCTGCCCCGAGCATCCTGCCCCTCACCAGGCCCTGTTAGCATCACCCCGGGCACCTGGCCACATCAGGGGCCTGCCCGGGCACCCTGGGATAGCAGGCCCAGGCCCTCTGCAAGGCCTCTGGCACTTAGGAGAGGCTTTTGCCCCTTTGTCCTCTGAGCAGAGGGGTTGGCAAAGAGGGAAGGGGACGGGCCAGTTCTGTCCCTGGCCTTTCTCCAGAATGAAGGCCTCCACCTCCCGTCCGTCCCCACAGAAAGAAAAGTAAACTGTTTTCGCGGCTGCGCAGAAAGAAGAACAGGTACCGGCAGTGAGTGCTGCGGGGGGGCGCAGAGGTCCGCGCCCTGGCCGGCCTTGTGCATGCGCCTTGCGGCCCGCTCCCAGACGCCACTAACCCGTAACCTGGCTCTGTGTGCAGTGCTGCCCGGCAGGGCTGGCGTGTGTGTGTGTGTGTGTGTGTGTGTGTGTTGGGTGGGAAGGCGGAGGCGGTGCGGGGCGGGCAGGCCTCTGAGCAGCTGGCTGGATTTAGCACGTTCCTCTGGGCGCCCCTCAGTTGTCTAGCCCTGGGTGTGCCCGAGCCACCAGCGCACTTACCAATGGCGGACGCGGCTGGGAAGGAGAACTGGGGAGGGCCAGGGAGGTGACACTGCGGCACGGTGGGGTTTTTTGTTTTTCAAAAAATTCTGTGTGTATACTATATACTTATATATATATATACACACACACACTTATATATACTATATACTTATATATATTCTTTAAGGAGAATACATTCCCATAAAACACAGATTCCAAAAGGAAAGATGGTGTCAGCGACATCTCTTAGGCTGTTCCACGGTTTGCCCTCAGGTGACTCGGTCACTGGTTCCTGCTGGATGCTTCTAGATCTGCACTGTCCAGCACAGATGCCAGTTACCCCATGGGGCTATCGAGCACTTGAAACTGGCCAGTGTGACTGGGCAGCGGAATTTTTCATTTAAATTACACGTAAATTTCACTGATTTGAGTTTGCATTGCCAAACTCAGGTTTGGTGGCTAGTGGCAATCATATTGGGCAGCGCCTTTCTAGGCCTCTCTATGCAGGTTCTGGTAGAGAATTTTCTCCCTGCACCCTTGACCCTGTGCGGGGTGCACAGCATCACACCACCTCCCCCTTGCGTTCTGGCACTGAATGCCATGGCTCAGGACCTGTCCCCTCCATCGCCAGCTGCCCACTCCTCTGTGATGAGGACGCCTCTCTTAGTTTGTCCAGGCCCCGCTTTTGGCCTCCAATGGCCTAGAGGACAGGAGAGCCAAGGTCTGGAGACATGTACCAGGGTTCTGTGATGGACAGGCAGGGAGGGCAGCGAGGAGGCCTGGGGGCAGCAGGCTGGGGAGCGGCCCCCAGAACAGAGGGGCTGCTGCCTGTGGTGTGGGAGACTCACTGTGCCTCTAGGATGTCTGGCTTCCTCCTGCTGTGGATCTTGGGCTGTCAGCATGGGCCCTGGTGGACCCCATGGAGCCTGTGGTGGTGTTGGTCTGGCCTCTGCGACAGATGGTTCCAAGGTGCCTGCCAGCACTCCTGGGGACCGTAGACCTCCAGCCTGGAGTCCTGCCTTGGGCTGTTCCTGTCTCTGAGGCAGGCTCCCCACTTCCAGCCCCCCAAGCCCAGGTCCCTTGGCTCCCCCCACCCTCCCGCTCTCTCTCTCTCTCTCTCTCACACACACACACACACACACGGCCTCACACCTCCATATGCACACACCTCTTCACACAGATGTCAACACATTTGCCCCTCTGTCTCCTGTGCCTCAGTCCCCCAACACTGGGCTCCCTTTCTTGTCCTGCCCCCACAGTGACAACGCGCCTGCAAAAGGGAACAAGAGCCCTTCACCTCCAGATGGCTCCCCTGCCGCCACCCCCGAGATCAGAGTCAACCACGAGCCAGAGCCAGCCGGCGGGGCCACGCCCGGAGCCACCCTCCCCAAGTCCCCATCTCAGGTAGGAGTGATGTCTCGGTGGCAGATCCACTGCCCTCCCTCATTCTCCTCTGGCTTTGCTGTTGTCCCCCATCCTCCCACTCCTCTGTTCTCTTTCTGGCCTGGGCAGCTATGGACCCGATGCTTTGCCCAGTGGGGGTTGGGCCTGGACTTGGGTCTCCTTCCCCTCATCCAGCCTGGCGTGCTTCCGGGAGGCATCTGTGACTGCTCGCCCCTCCCCAGGGCCCACCCCTACTGCAGCGCCCTCCCCTTCCCTCTCCCTGGTCTTTTGGCTGCTTGACTCTTTCTCCATCTTCTTTTCCTCCCTAGCAGAGGCTCTGGGCGCTCAGCCCACAGAGCATCCAGATCTCCGGAGCGGGCTGCTTGTCCCTCTTCCTGGCCTCTCTGTCTTAAAGGGGCCCGAGGGAGGAGCCCAGCCAGGTGGCCACGCAGGGCCTTTAAAGGGACAGAGAGAGGAAGGGCTCAGTGGAGAGTGTGGGGTGGCTAAGGGGGCAGGTCCTGGGCTTCTGGACTGTCCCCGTCTCCACCCCACCTGTCCCCAGCGGGCTCTCCAGGTGTCTGCAGGGCCCTAGGCGCTGGCCGACCAGGTGGCGGTGTTCTCATAGCCGGGCCTCCTGCAGCTCCCAGTTTTCTGCCGCCACCCTGCCCTGCTGCTGACTAGGATAGCAGGGCTAAGGACGTGGTGGGAGCCTGCACCGAACAGCACTTCCCCTGACCTGGACGTGGTGCCAGTGCCTTCTGGGTTTTCATTCACTGGGTCCCCACAAACCCCCTGTGAAGCAGACGCTGTCATCACCCGACACATGAGGAAGCCCAGCCTCGTGGGTGCGTGACCTGCCTGAGGTCCCCCACCTGGCGGGCAGGGGTGTGGCCTCTGCCCCATCCTGGTGCCATGCTGGCTTCCTCTGGGACACACTCGTCTGAGCTGGGCTCCCTGTGGGCAGCCCTATGCCCTGGGAGGTGGGGGGAGGTGGAGAGAGGTGCCTGCGGGAAGGGCAAGGTGGGCAGAGCGAGCCTGGGGCCTGGCTGTCTCTCAGCGATTGTTTCCTTCTCCAGTCTTCTCGCCAGGCGGGTGGAAGCCAGACCCTCCCACAGTTGGCCAGCGGGCAGCCCGGGGCCTCTCTCCCTTTTCTTCGCTCTCCCTCTCTCCTCTCCCCTCACCTCTCTCTTATCTCTCCACACAGCGTTTCTGGACCTCCTGCCTCTGTGTCCCTCTCGGGGGTGGCCTGCGGTCTTGATGTCTGTGTCCTGGGGCTGGGAGGGCAGCGAATCTTCATTTGCTGCGCCCTGCTCAGTGGCCTGGGTGGGGCTGTGGCCTGGGGTGTGACTAACCGTGTCTTCGTCTCTGTCTGTCTCCCCCAAACCCCGTGCTCTGCTGTGCCTTCCCGCGCGGCCCCTCACCCGCCGCCGACCCACAGCTCCGGAAAGGCCCACCAGTCCCTCCGCCTCCCAAACACACCCCGTCCAAGGAGGTCAAGCAGGAGCAGATCCTCAGCCTGTTTGAGGACACGTTTGTCCCTGAGATCAGCGTGACCACCCCCTCCCAGGTCAGCCGCGGCCGCCGCGGCCCAGCTCTCCTCTCTTCCTGCCCTCTCAGGGCGTGCATGGCCTTCATCCTCTATGCTTCTGTCTCAAGAGCCAAGAATCTGGCCAGAGAGACTGTCAGTTTCCCTCTCTCACCCTTCCTTCCCTCTGTCCATCATCCTCCATCATCATCACCCATCTCTGAGCATGTACTAAGGCTGGATTCAGGGCCCCAGCGGGGAAAGGTGCCCATCCCTCCCGGCACAGCAGTCACGTCAGCAGTGCCCTTGCGGTGCAGTGGGTACTTGGCAGAGGGGATCGGGGAGTGTGGAGGACCTGTGGTGTCAGGGAAGGCTTCCAGGGGCAGGGAGAGTTGGAAGGCCCTGGAATGGCTGAAGCACCTGGACTTCAGCTCCCACAGCTGCTGTCAGTCACTTGAGGGCGGGGGCAGCGGCCAGGCTTCAGAGCACAGCTGCTGCGTGCACACTCCCTGAGAGGTGTGGAATGCCCAGATGCAGCAGGGAGCCACCCAGGGTGACTTGGGTCTCTCCCAATGGACCCTCGGCTCAGCTGTGCAGGTGCCTCTGGGGAGCCCGGCCCACTGCCCCAGGTCTCACGTCCTTCCTGGTGGGGGCCTGGCGGGAGTGTCTTGCTGGAAGCGCCACTCGCCAGTGCTGGAGTGGGCTGATGTGTTGTCAGATTTGCCCAGGGGTGGCCGGCCTTCCCTGCACTCCCCCAGAGCTGACTGCCTCCTCAAGGCCAGCCATCCAGGCCTCGGCCTCCCTCCTGTGGGTGAGCCAGGGCCCTTCCCACATGGGGAGCCTCGCCTGTAGGGGAGGCTGTCCAGTCCAGGCTGTGGTGGCCTCCAGCAAACCCCTTCACACAGCTCAGATGCCTAGTGGGGATAGGTTGGAGGGTGTGAGTGTGGGGAGTGGCTGCTGGGAACTGCGAACAGTGGTCGCTGCTAGGAAGGGTTGGGGATGGTGGGCCTCAAGCCCCTATGCAAAGACTAGGGCTAGAACTAAGGAGCTTTAGATCCAAGGCTGCAGGTGTCTGGGTGCAGGTGTCTGGCTGCAGGTGTCTGGGTGCAGGTGTCTGGCTGCAGGTGTCTGGGTGCAGGTGTCTGGCTGCAGGTGTCTGGGTGCAGGTGTCTGGGTGCAGGTGTCTGGGTGCAGGTGTCTGGCTGCAGGTGTCTGGGTGCAGGTGTCTGGGTGCAGGTGTCTGGCTGCAGGTGTCTGGCTGCAGGTGTCTGGGTGCAGGTGTCTGGGTGCAGGTGTCTGGGTGCAGGTGTCTGGCTGCAGGTGTCTGGGTGCAGGTGTCTGGGTGCAGGTGTCTGGGTGCAGGTGTCTGGGTGCAGGTGTCTGGCTGCAGGTGTCTGGGTGCAGGTGTCTGGCTGCAGGTGTCTGGCTGCAGGTGTCTGGGTGCAGGTGTCTGGCTGCAGGTGTCTGGGTGCAGGTGTCTGGCTGCAGGTGTCTGGGTGCAGGTGTCTGGCTGCAGGTGTCTGGGTGCAGGTGTCTGGCTGCAGGTGTCTGGGTGCAGGTGTCTGGCTGCAGGTGTCTGGGTGCAGGTGTCTGGCTGCAGGTGTCTGGGTGCAGGTGTCTGGGTGCAGGTGTCTGGCTGCAGGTGTCTGGGTGCAGGTGTCTGGCTGCAGGTGTCTGGGTGCAGGTGTCTGGGTGCAGGTGTCTGGGTGCAGGTGTCTGGCTGCAGGTGTCTGGGTGCAGGTGTCTGGCTGCAGGTGTCTGGGTGCAGGTGTCTGGGTGCAGGTGTCTGGGTGCAGGTGTCTGGCTGCAGGTGTCTGGGTGCAGGTGTCTGGGTGCAGGTGTCTGGGTGCAGGTGTCTGGCTGCAGGTGTCTGGGTGCAGGTGTCTGGCTGCAGGTGTCTGGGTGCAGGTGTCTGGGTGCAGGTGTCTGGCTGCAGGTGTCTGGCTGCAGGTGTCTGGGTGCAGGTGTCTGGGTGCAGGTGTCTGGGTGCAGGTGTCTGGGTGCAGGTGTCTGGCTGCAGGTGTCTGGGTGAGTGACGCAGGTGTCAGGGACCTGGCAGGCTTGGGAGCCCCTCTCTGTGGGATGGTGGCAGAGGGCGATGTAGGAAGAGCAGTGTGGGGTCAGGGCTGAGGACCTCCCTGGCTCGAGCGTGCCTCCGCCCTGGGGATGCCCAGTGTGTGTGCAGGTGAGGGAGATGGGATGGCATGGACACTGGCAAATACTGAGCGGGGAATGGTGCCAGCCACTTCCTATATCCCATTATGCCCCCATTATGCATCATGCCCCCATTTAACAGGTGAGGCAAGGAACCTAGGGCCTGTGCCGCAGGCCCACGCCAGAACAAGGTGTGCCAGGCCAGGAGGTGGCCCAGAGACCACCCGTACCCAGGTTCTGAGTGCGCCTGTCCCTCTATACCATACCTGCCTCCCTGGCCACCGTGTGTGCCATCTCCAGGCAACTGGTTTTCCTGGTCTGGGGTGGGGGAGCCATGACCTTTGGGTGGGGCATGGGGCAGCGGTGGGCGTGCCCTTGTCCATGACGCTGGTGCCCACGGGCTTCCCAGCTGTGGGGTGGTGAATAGCCTATGTCCTTGCATGGAGGGACAGTCCCGGGCCTGCATGGCGAGGTGCCACCTGCCAGGGCAGGACAGCGAAGGGATGGTGAGCTCTCTGGCGGGTGACCCTCCCCTCGGCACACGACGGGTATGGCTGCCTGGGTTGGCTGACTTCTCTGAGATAGGAGGGAAGGGTGTTGCTGGGGCAGGGTGGGGGCCACTGGGGAGAGACGCTGGCCGCCCACTGGTTGGAGGCACCTAGGAGCTGTGCACAGGCGTCCTCACGGCTCTTTCTTCAGAGACGGCCGGTTATGGGGCAGAGCAGTGACCTCCCCACCCTGGCTTCCCCAGACAGGGCTGGACCTAAAGGGCAGTCAGCTGATGGGATGGGCCCAGGGCAGGGCTTGGGGCCTGGGGCCCCTGGTTCTAGGAAGTGAGTCCATTTGGCCTGGGCTCTCTGACACCTCGTTGGCCATGTGGACTGCTCCACGCCTCGTCCCCTGAGCTGCGGGACAGCTGGGTGTTCTTAGGACTGAGGGCCTCGGGTCTCTCCCAACGGGCCCTCAGCTCAGCTGTGGAGGTGCCTCTGCGGAGCCCGACCCACAGCCCCAGGTCTCACGTCCTTCATGGTGGAGGCTGCGTGGAAGGGCGCCCCGTCCGTGCCCAGTGCCTGTGAAGAGTGTGTGGAGCCGGGAAGCTGCTGGCCTGGGCTGTGGGGCTGGGGCTTTTCCAGCACTGCCTGAGGGCCCGGGAGGGGAGCACCCCAGTCACATCCCTCTCCTTTTAAACCTGGGCAAAGTTATCCCTGGCCCCCAAAGGGAAGCCCCAGGTACAAGATGGAGGCCGGAGCCGAGCCACTCCCCGCTCCTCAGAAGGCAGCTTGTGCCCTGGGCATGGGCGTGGGCGTGGGCGCTGCCCAGGGCTCACTGGAGTCATTGCTCCTGCCCGTGCCGGGGGCTCTAAGGAAGCCCCTTCCTCCCATGCTAGTCTGGCCCAGCTTATGGGAAGGCTTGTCACAGTGTGGCCAGGGCCACCGTGTCCCATCCCTGGGGCCATGCCTGTCACATGCCTATTCCTGGGCTCACTGGAAGGGGATCTTGGGGGGTGGCTGCTGGGGAGGGGTCAAGGGCCTGCAGTTTTAACCCAGGTGCCCCAGGTGGTTGTGAAGCCCCTGCATGTTGAAGACCCCCACTTTGAAGCTTGGCCTCTTGGGCTTTGTGGGCTGGGTCCACCCTTTCCTCCGTCCCTGGAGCTGGCCGGTGGTGGTGTTGCCAGAGAGTGACCGGCCTGTCTGGGGTTGAGGAAAAGCCAGTGGGAAGTCTCTGCCTTTGGAACTTTCCCAGTCGGGAGCACTGAGGGTGGCTGTGGCCTGGTGCCGCTCTTGCCACTGGGGAGTAGCAGAATCAGCTACTCTTGGGCGGGGAGTGGAGCGGAGGTGCAGGCACGGGGCGGGCGGGGGGTGGGGGGCACCAGCCTGTGGATGGAGGCGGGAGAGAGCTGGGGCTTGGCACTGGCCCTGTGGGGTGGTGGCCACGGGTAGGCCTATGACTGGGAGTTTGAGGCAGGCACTGGGGTCCTCCTGGTATGGGCGGGAGCCTGTGCAGGGGCGCGTGGCTTTGGGCAGTGTTCCTGGGTGTGAGGTGGATGGGCTGGTGCCTGGGCTGTGTGCCAGCGTGTGTGCATGTATGTGCGCTTGTTCTGTGCATGTGTGTCGCGTGTGTGTGTGTGTGTCTGTGTCTATGCGTGTGCCTGCGCCTGCAGTGTCTGCCTGGGGTGAGGGCTCCCAGCTTAACACTAACTGCTTCCTCCTCTGCTGCTGCTGCCAAGTTTGAGGCCCCGGGGCCTTTCTCGGAGCAGGCCAGTCTGCTGGACCTGGACTTTGACCCCCTCCCGCCCGTGACGAGCCCTGTGAAGGCACCCACGCCCTCCGGTCAGGTTGGTTGTGCCCACCATTGCCCAAGGGCCCACCAGCCTCCAGGTGCCCAACCCTGGGCTCATGTTGCCCATTGGCCATGTGACCCCATCTAGGCCTGGGTCACTGCCCTTCCCCTGGCACCCCAGACTTCGGCCCTCATCACCTGCTGGTCGTAGGGCGGGGAGCAGCCCCTTATCAGCTGGGAGAACTCTCAGTAGGAGGTCACTGAGCACCACCCGGCATCTCTGTGCTCATCTTGCATCCTGGCCTGGGGTCTTGAAGCTCCCTGGGAGGTGTCAGGAGCTCAGTCACCTGCAAACCTTGGAGTCTAGCTGACTCTGAGCCACTCCTGCGCCTGCTGGGCTGGAGGGCCTGGGGCGAGCGGGGGTAGGTTCCCCGGGGACTGCTTACCACCCTGTCTCTAACCTCTGTGCTAACTGTCCTTCTCGCCCTCACTGCTGCGCTCAGTCAATTCCGTGGGATCTCTGGGAGGTAAGCTGTGTATCTGCTCTGTGTCCAGCCCCTGTGGGAGCCACTCTTCGTATGCGTCCGGGCCCACATGCCTTGGCCTCCTCCTTGCCTGTTCACAGGTGCACGCACCCCACACACACCCCACACGCAGCACACACAGGCATGTGCTCAAGCACAGGGAGCTGGTGAGGCCGTCCATCACCAGCCATTCTGCTGCTGCTCCCTCTGGCAGGCCCTTGGAAAAGGGGATCCTCAGTTTAGTTTGAGACAGGGGTCCCCTGAAATCTGGTGTCGTTTTCACAGCCTGTGAGTGTCTGCCTCCGGACAGAAGCGGGCCGGTGACCCAGGATGGACGAGCGTCCACAGGGTGTGGGGCAGGAGGGCCTCGGGTGGAAGAGTCTTGCCCTCTGAGCTGTTTGGCAGTGGGGAGCTATTTGGGAGGAGGGGGAGAGGGGAGGAATGGATGGTTTGAGAGCGTCAGGGAAGACAGGGTATGGCTGGGTGCCTTCTGAGAGCAGGGCCTGCAGGCAGGTGCAAGGCGAGCTCACACAGGACCCGTGTCGCTGTCACCTGATAGCTCAGGACACAGAGGCTCAGGGAGGGCTCGGTACTTGCCCAAGAACTGGTCATGGTAGAGCCAGAATTCCAACAGGGTCTCCTGGGCTGTGTCCCTGAGACTCCCTGATAAAAGCAGAGACGCTGGGAGGGGCAGGTGGGTGTGCAGGTGCTCTTGGGGCACCCGCTGGCAGCCCAGGCTCCTGGGAGCTCTGGAGGCTCCATGGCAGGATCTCCCTGTGGAGGAAGCCAGAAAAAGCCGGCCTGGTGTGGGCTGTAGGACCATTTTGACAAGTGGGTTTTGGTAGGTGCTGAGCTTGGGCAGCAGACACACTGCCTGTCCCTTTGGCAGTGACAGGAGAGAGGACGTGGGAGGCGGGTGGCCGGCCGGGCTCTGCTGGTACCCACCCTGCCCCACCAACCCCAGCCGCTGGTGACATCTTCTCTTGTCTTGTGATCCTGCCCATTGTCCTTCCATCCCGGCCTCCCCACCCCCTCCCTGTTCTCTCCTCGTGGCCTGTTACCAGCCCACAGAGAGTCCAGCCGGCAGCCTGCCTTCCGGGGAGCCCAGCGCTGCCGAGGGCACCTTTGCTGTGTCCTGGCCCAGCCAGACGGCCGAGCCGGGGCCTGCCCAAGTAAGTGCCCACCTCCAGCCCCTGTCTGGCTTGTCCCCAGTCTCTGGGGCTGCAGCATGGAAGGAGAGCCCCGAGGAAGGGTTGCAGGAGGGACCAGGCCACCATGGATGTGAGTGTGAGGACAGTGTCCTGAGCTAGGCTGCCCCAGCATGGGCTTGTCACCAAGGCTGCCAGGGGTGAGTGAGCACGGCTGGGCACATCAGCCCCTCCTGCTCGCCCACCCCAGCCCAGCCTCCCAGCACAGCCTCCCAGTGCGGCCTCCCAGCTCAGGCCTCCCAGACCAGCCTCCCAGCGCAGCCTCCCAGCTCAGGCCTCCCAGAGTAGGAGGAGGAGCGTTTAGAGCACCTACTGGTTTATGCCAGGCACTTTCCAGAATCTTCTCGTTTAATCTCCATCGTCACCTTGCCAACCAGACACTTCCTCCTTTGACAGATGAGGAGATGGGGGACTAGAAGGGTTGAGTCACTTGGTTCCAGCACTCAGAAGTGGCCAAGTCTGAGTGTTGGCCCAGGTCAGCCCAGCTCTGGGGCCCCTGCAGGGCCTGCCATGGTGCCTGTGCTGTGCCACACCCTTCTTGGGTTTGGGCTGCACACAGGCTGCACCGCACAGGCAGTGCTTGGTTGTGCTCAGGCTGGGACAGATGTGTGCTGCTGTCCCCTGCCATGGACCATCTATAGGTTCAGAAAGCTCCTGCCACCTGCCAGGCCAAGCAGGGTGGGCGGGCGGTGGCTGTGGTTGGGTGAGGTCTTGGTGCCGAGAGGGAAGGGCCTGTGAGGCGGGGTTGGGGGTGGCACTCCGGGGCTTGCACTGGGCTTCTTCACAGCATGCCACTCACATCCCTGGGCCTGCCAGCACCTACTCTTCAGCTGCTTCCCGGGCCCAGGGCCTGACCTGTCCAGCAGGGGCTCCCTGGATTCTTCGAGACACTGGGCGGCTCTAGACCCTGCTGCCAGCCCGGCGATGCCCCCAGCCCTCTCACTTGGGTGCTGCCCTCCTGTGGCCTGTTTCCTGTGTCCTGATTGTGTCCTGTCGTGTGTCTGACCCCAAGCCGGCATTTATGTTGCAGCCAGCAGAGGCCTCGGAGGTGGCGGGTGGGACCCAACCTGCGGCTGGAGCCCAGGAGCCAGGGGAGACGGCGGCAAGTGAAGCAGCCTCCGTAAGACAGCAGGGACGAATCCCTGCCTTTTCCTCCCTGCCGCCCGCCTGCCTGCCCGGGGCTCCCCTGTGGCCCCTGCTGGTGCTGGTCCAGGCCTGGCTCCTGTTGAGGAAGCTGGAGGCGGGCTGGTCTGGCACCAGGCACAGACACCTTTCTCCCCTCCCCGCCCCTCTTCTCGGTGGCCCTGGCTGTCCCTGGACCACCTCCCTGCCCAGCTGACCCGAACCTCTGCCACCAGAGCTCTCTTCCTGCTGTCGTGGTGGAGACCTTCCCAGCAACTGTGAATGGCACCGTGGAGGGCGGCAGTGGGGCCGGGCGCCTGGACCTGCCCCCGGGTTTCATGTTCAAGGTGAGCCCAGAGCCTCCGACTACTGCAGTCTCTCAGTGCCCTGTGGGCAGATGAAGACCCTGAGCCTCAGGAGGCTCTGTGGTTTGCCCAAAGTCGTGCGGGCGCTACTAGGTCACTCCCAGCTGGCGAGGTGGCATCTGAGCCCCATCCCGGCCTGCTGCTTTTGAGCACTCCTGGTCTCCAGATCGCCACCCGCACCTCCCATACGCGAGGCCCTTGCTCTGTGCAGGGCTGGAGGTGGGACGGAAGGTCTGACTCGACGTCCGCATCCTCTGCAGGTACAGGCCCAGCACGACTACACGGCCACCGACACAGACGAGCTGCAGCTCAAGGCTGGCGACGTGGTGCTGGTGATCCCCTTCCAAAACCCTGAGGAGCAGGTGAGGGCTGGGCGGGGCCGCCAGAGCTCAGGGGCACCGCAGGCAACCTGGCTTCGGCTGGCACCGCCGCGGCAGGGACAGGCCAGCAGGGGGCAGCAGAGGCTCGCGAGCACCAGGCCTCCTGCGCCGACTGCTCCTCCCCGCCCTCCACGTCTGGCCTTTTCCTCTCTTCTCCCTTTCCTCCGCCCCTCTCCTGTTAGGCCTCTCTCTCCCTGTCACCATACCCCCTTCTTCCTGTAGCCTCTGCTTTCTTCTCCCCACGTCCCGCTTTGCTCAGGCGCTCTCAGCTCTGCCTCTGTCTCTCGCCTTCTCTCCTGGCGGCGTGCCTGAGGCCTGCCTTCCTCCAGAGGCAGGATGCTTGACTCCTCCTGCCCCGCCCACAAGGTGCCCACCCCGCGGTGGCTGGAGCACTGGTTGGGCTCATGAAGCCCCGTATGCCGCCCCTCGAGGCGGGCCTGCCCTGTCCACGCAGGGCCATGGGTCTCCCAGCTGTGTCCCCAGCTGAGGCTCACCCGAGATGCCTTCCAGACCCTTCTCCTCCTGCCGTGGCTTCGTGTTAATCTCCTGGAAGTGAGGGCTCCTGCTGAGCCTGGGCGGGTGCTAAGTGTGTCCCTTCTGGGTCTGGAACCCTCCTGGATCTGGGTCAGTTGCCCCACCCAGGGGGCCGTGGACTCTTGGCAGGAGCCTCCCTGCTGTGTAGCGCCAGCTTTGCTTATGGCGGGGGGGGGGTTGGTGGTGCATGTGGGCATCCGGCTCCCTCCATGGCTCAGCCCCTGAGCACCTCGGGCTGTGCACAGAGGGCCGGGCCGGCCTCTTCCTGCTTCCAGAGAACATGTTTAGCCGTCAGTGCATCTGTAGGAATGGGTTATCAGAGCGGCTGAGGGTGACAGTGGGTCTGGCTGGGTCTTGGATGAGGTCGACCCTACTGGGAGTCCTGGGCTGGGATGCAGGGGTACCGGGTACTTACTGAGGTCTGGGGCAGGAGGCCCGAGGGCTGAGGACCTCCTGGGCCTGGCACTGATTCGGCTCTTTCTCCTACGCCCCCAGATCTTCACGGACCTCCCAGTGGGCCAGCCCTGGCTGGGTAGGATTTCAAGCCAACTCCTACCCAGAGCCCACAGTGGGAGTTGCCCTGGGGTGCTGGAAGGGGCTCAGATAGGGCTCGAGTAAGGTCTGTGACGAGGTTGACAATGGCAGAGGGAAATAACAAAGACCCAGGTAGGCCCCAGGCACAGCCCAGCTGCAGGGACAGCCTCGGACCAGCCACTGTCAGGTGTGGATGGCCACGCAGCTCCCCGTCACCCGCCTGGGGCCTGGAGAAGCCCTGCGGGGGTCAGGATTGAAGCAAAGGGCAAGTCGAAATTGGAGGGACTGGTGGGGTGGCCCTGAGTCCCTCTAGAACTTGTAACTTGTCACTCCCAAAACACTCTGGGGTGGTTTGAGAAGCCTGGAAGCTTGGAAGGGCTGATGTGCTCTGCGTGCACCCAGGGGTGGGGAGCCTCTTGACCGGTATTGAAGGAGTTGTTTAGACAGTCAGACCAGAGAGCAGTGGGACTCACCAAAACCAGCCACCGGCAGACGACAGGCCAGCTCCTGTGGTGCCTGTGGGCAGGAGCCTCAGCCAGCAGCATCGGGGAGGGCTGCCTGGGGGAGGTGTTCTCAAGGTGGGCTTGGCAGGCTAAGGGGCCAAGAACAGCAGGAGGAGGGGCCGTCTTCCCAGTAGGTTGGAGTGGGATGCGTGCCCTGTGGGTTGGAGCCCCTTGCTCATGCCTGTGCGACCCGGTGCTCTGCCCCTCAGGATGAAGGCTGGCTCATGGGCGTGAAGGAGAGCGACTGGAACCAGCACAAGGAGCTGGAGAAGTGCCGCGGGGTCTTCCCCGAGAACTTCACCGAGAGGGTCCCGTGACGGCGGGGCCCAGGCAGCCTCTGGGCGTGTGAAGAACACCTCCTCCCGAAAAATGTGTGGTTCTTTTTTTCTGTTTTGTTTTTGTTTTTAATCTTTTGAAGAGCAAAGGGAAATCAAGAGGAGACCCCCAGGCAGAGGGGCGTTCTCCCAAAGATTAGGTCGTTTTCCAAAGAGCCGCGTCCCGGCAAGTCCGGCGGAATTCACCAGTGTTCCTGAAGCTGCTGTGTCCCCTAGTTCAGTTCCTGGCGCCCCTGCCCGTGCCCGCATGTGTGCCTGGCCGCAGGGCGGGGCTGGGGGCTGCCGAGCCACCATGCTTGCCTGAAGCTTTGGCCGTGCCACCCGGGCAAGGGTCCTCTTTTCCTGGCAGCTGCTGTGGGTGGGGCCCAGACACCAGCGTAGCCTGGCCCTGCCCCGCAGATGGTCTGTGTGCTGTTTGAAAATAAATCTTAGTGTTCAAAACAAAATGAAACCAAAAAAACCGATAAAAACACTCAGAAAACGCTTGTGTATTTGTTCTCCCTCTTCTTGTCCGTGAGTGTGGATGGAGCCATATTATCTGTGGCTTTCTTACCAAAATGGTCTGCTCCCCAAGGCCCGCTGCTCTGGGCTGGTGCACCCCAGGGCTTCAGCCCCTGGCCCCTGGGATTTTTAGGAGTGGTCAGCTGGAGGTCAGGGACTGCGGGCTTGGGTGAGGGGCTTTGGTGAGCCATCTGTGCCCGAGAAGTCCGTTGAATGCTGTCCTAAGTGACCTTTTTTATTTTATTGTTTTGGGACAGAGTTTTGCTCTTGTCACCCAGGCTGGAGTGCAATGGTGAGACCGCGGCTCACTGCAACCTTTCGCTCTTGGGTTCAAGCAATTCTCCTGCCTCAGCCTCCTGAGTAGCTGGGATTATAGGTGTGAGCCACCACACTGGGCTAATTTTGTATTTTTAGTAGAGATGGGGTTTCACCATGTTGGCCAGGCTGGTCTCGAACTCCTGATCTCAGGTGATCCACCTGCCTCGGACTCCCAAAGTGCTGGGATTACAAGTGTGAGCCACCATGCCGGTGACCTTATTTCTAATAAACGCGTGAGAACCTGTGGGTCAGATACCAGGACTCCCTTTCACAGATGAGGAAGCTGAGGCCCACGGAGGTCCAGTTACCGGCAGGTGAGTGGTGGCACGGGGCTGTGGGTCTGAGCACTTGACCCCAGACCAAGGGCAATGCTTGTGTCTGGTGGGACCTGAAGGGCCTGGGTCGGGGGCAGGCATGCTGGCCTGGCTTGTGCCTCATCTCATGACCCCTGCCGACCCCGCCCTGGGCGCTTCAGTTCCATCGGCAGACTCCGACAGGTCTGAGCAGCCGCGACAAACAGCAGTGGAGCACCAGCTTCCCAGGAGCTGCGGGGGCTGTGCTCATGGGCCCAGGGAGCAGCCTGCACTCCCAGGTAGAAGGAGCTCATGGCTCCCTTTAGTACTAGTTACAGCCAGTGAGTGAGGTAACTGTCACAGTAGGAGCTTTATTCCAGGGTAAAGCCCCTGGGCTTTGCTTTAGGTGGCAGGATTGTCATTGCTGTGGCCCTGCCTGGTCCTGTGGGGGGCAGATAGTGTTGGCTTTGCCATCCGTGGCTTCCAGGAGCAGTGGAAGTCGCAGCAGCTGGGACAGAGTCCCTTTCTGGTTGCCCCTGCTTGGAGAGCTCCCACCTTTCCTGCCTGCCTTCACTCCCTCCTTCATCGCTTCTTCCCTGGCAGCCTCATTTCCCTGCCCAAGGTCCACGGCTCATTGTGGGTGGAGCCTCATTTCCCTGCCCAAGGTCCACGGCTCATTGTGGGTGGAGCCTCATTTCCCTGCCCAAGGTCCACAGCTCATTGTGGGTGGAGCCTCATTTCCCTGCCCAAGGTCCACGGCTCATTGTGGGTGGAGCCTCATTTCCCTGCCTAAGGTCCACGGCTCATTGTGGGTGGAGCCAGCTTGGAGCCCAGCCCACTTCTGAGCTTGGGTGCACATGCCCTGGGCTTTGTGAGGTGTGCAGCCACAGTGCCATCACGGGGAGTCGTTGCTTTTATTTCAACCTGAAAATTAAAAACCAAAACAAAATAAAAACAAACTTCATCTAAAACACATTCTCCGGGAGAAAGCATTTAGATCAGGTTTTATGACAATATAAGATTCCAAGAAGTGTCCCATGGCAGCTTTCGGCTTTACCCCCAGCCCTCGCCACTGGGGTAGGGAGCAGCCCTGCTCTGTACCACATGGTCAGTGCCTGCAGGGGGCTTCTTGCCAGAGGGAGCAGGGCCAGGATCGGGGATGGGGAGCCTGTGGCTCCAGAGGGAGGGAGGCCAGGTGTGAGGTTCCCACGCTGCTGGGGAGGGGCAGCGGCCCAAAGTCTGAACTGAGATGTGTGTCTGGGAGCCGGAGTGTCACTAGGTTCATGGCAGTGCAAGGGACATTCAGAGCCAGGCAGCATGAACGAACAGGCCAGCGAGCTGAAGGGCTGGGCAGAGCAGAAGGCCCAGGCCAGGATGGGATGGAGGAAATAGCAACAGGCGGAGTGAAGGTGAGCCATGGTGGAGGCCGGGAGAGGTGCGGGCTGCTCTCCGTGCCTGGCAGCTGGACATGTAATGTCCCGGAGGGCTTGGCATTCTGGCTTGATTTGGGCTGACAGGTGGCCACGGAGGCCCAGACCCTGGGCAGGGCTCCTGACTCAGAGCAGGCAGGCCAGGGCTGTGGCTTCTGGGACTCATCTGAGGCCTTGCAGACCCCACACCCTGGGAGGGCCGAGTGTGAGCCTGGGAAGAGTTCCACCGCGGGCAGCCCTCTGTGTGGCTCCCCACCAGCCTCCCGGAGCCAGCGCGTGGCGGGCGCGACAGTGGGGGTTTGGAGCCAGGACTGGGGAGTGAGGTCTAGGAAGGCCGCCCCTCGTGTGGGGGCTGTGGGGTGGGCTGCAGCACCCCAGGTGCCTGAGGGAGGGCCGGGCCCTGCATGGAGGCTTCCTGGAAGGTG
Source organism: Macaca fascicularis (assembly GCF_037993035.2). Lineage (NCBI taxonomy): Eukaryota > Metazoa > Chordata > Mammalia > Primates > Cercopithecidae > Macaca > Macaca fascicularis. The sequence continues at coordinate 4,499,672 of NC_088386.1, forward strand.
TGGCCACTTTTGAAACCCCATGGAAATCTTCAGAAAATCAATTTACTTATTTATTACTCTATGTTACAAACTCGTTTGCTGGCAGGAGCAGGATTTTGAGTCATGGAACTTGGAAGCTAAAATGATCCCACACACACCTTATCAGTGCAAATGGCCCCGAGGCCTCAGGCCCCGCACCAGCTCCGCTGTCAGAGTCTCTCAGAAGCATCCGTACTGGCGCAGGCAGCGACCCTGCTCCCCACTCTCCTGCCAGTTCGCCGGTCTTCCACCGCGGCCCCAACATTGGCCTTGCTGCTGGCCCGGCCTCTCGGCCCTTGTCCTTGATTGGATATGGTAATCGTGTTGGTGTTTCTCTCAGTTTTGGTGGCCTGAAGATCCTTGGCCCTGCCTCTGGGAATTTAAGTACCCATACCCCTGGCCTCAGTCACCCCAACACCAGGCTGCATACAGGCATGTCATGAGGGGTGGCCAAACACTGGGTCCCTCTGCTCAGCTGCTGTGCCTGGTGCACTGGGTGCTGGGTGGCTGTAGCTCAGGCCCTCTGAGATGCTCTTGGCCCCCTTGGCCTCTGGGCAGCAGCTTCATCTTGGGGCTGAGTAGTTCTGAGTTTGATACCTGCATACTTCCTTCTGAGAAGCACCCCGGAAATTATTTTTTTTTTTCATCATTGAATCCTGAACCAGTTGCTGTGGCCTGGGATGGCACTTGTAGATTGGCTCAAGACAAATAGGGTCTGGAGCTGGAGGTGGGCTGAACTGGGTGAGGGAGGGGTGAACACCTGAATGAAAATCGGGGTGAGGCTTCTGAGGAGAAGAGAAGACAGATTCTAGGAGCTCAGATCTGGGAATGTGCACTCCATGGTGGCTTCCAGAAAGGGCCCGGAGACTAGGGAGCTTGCCTGTATGGGAACTGAGAGGAGATGTGTGAACGTGTATGTGTGTGTGTGTGAATGTGAATGTAAATGTGGATAAGTGTGAATGTGTGAATGTGTTCATGACTAAAAATGTAAATGTGTAACTGAGTGTGAATGTGTGAATGTGTTAGTGTAAATGTGTGAGTGAATGGGTGAATGTGAATGTATGAGTGTATATGAGTATAAATGTGTGAATATATGTGTGTAAATGTGGGAGTGTGAATGTGTGTGTGAATGGGCAAATGTGAATGTGTGTATGTGAGTAAATGTGTGAATGTGTGAGTGTGAAAGTGTGTGAATGGGCCAGATAATGTGAGAGTGAATGTGCATGAATGGTGAGTGTGAATGTGTATGTGAGTGTGCATGAGAATAGGTGTGAATGTGCATGTGAATGTGTGTGACTGTGTGAGTGTGAAGGTATGGGTGTGAGTGTGAATGTGTGTGAATGTGTGAGTGTGAATGTGTGCATGTGTGAGTGAAGGTGGGGATGTGAGTGAATGTGTGTGAATTAGTGTGAATGTGAGTGTGAAAGTGTGGATGTGAGTGTGAATGTGTGTGAATGTGAGTGTGAATGTGTGTGAATGTGACTGTGAAAGTGTGGGTGTGAGTGTTAATGTGTGTGAATGTGAGTGTGAATGTGTGTGTGAAGGTGTGGGTGTGAATGTGCATATGTGTGAATGTGTGAGTGTAAAGGTGTGAGTGAGTGTGAATGTGTGTGAATGCGTGTGAAAGTGTGAATGTGAAGTTGTGGGTGTGAGTGTGAATGTGTGCGAATGTGTGTGAATGTGTGAATCTGAAAGTGTGGGTGTGAGTGTGAATGTGTGTGAATGTGAATGTGTGTGAATGTGTGTGAAGGCGTGGGTGTGTGAATGTGTGAGTGTGAAGGTGTGGATGTGAATGTGTGAATGAGTCAGAAAAATATGAGTGTGAATGTGTGTGAATGTGAGTGTGAAGGTGTGGGTGTAACTGTGAATGTGAATGAGTGTGAATGTGTGTGAATGTGTGAGTGTGAAGGTGTGGGTGTGAATGCGTGAATGGGTCAGAATGTGTGAATGTACATGTGAATGGTGTGAATGTGTGTGTGTGCATGAGAGTAGGTGTGAATGCACATGTGAATGTGTGAGTGTGAATGTGTGTGGATGTGTGAGTGTGAAGGTGTGTGAATGCGTGTGAAGGTGTGAGTGTGAAGTGTGTGAATGAGTGTGAAGGTGTGAGTGTGAATGTGAGTGTGAAAGTGTGGGTGTGAATGTGTGAATGGGTCAGAGACTGAGTGTGAATGTTCATGTGAACGGTGTGAATGTGTGTGTTAATGTGTGTGCATGAGAACAGGTGTGAATGTGCATGTGAGAACAGGTGTGAATGTGCATGTGAATGTGTGTGAATGTGTGTGGATGTGTGAGTGTGAATGTGTGTGAATGTGTGAGTGTGAAGGTGTGGGTGTGAATGTGTGAATGGGTCAGAGAATGTGAGTGTGAATATGCATGTGAATGGTGTGAATGTGTGTGCGCATGAAAGTAGGTGTAAATGTGCGTGTGAATGTGTGAGTGTGAAAGTGTGTGGATGTGTGAGTGTGAATGTGTGGGAATGTGTGAGTGTGAAGGTGTGGGTGTGAGTGTGAATGTGTGTGAATGTGTGAGTGAATGTGTGTGAATGTGTGTGAAGGTTTGGGTGTGAATGTGTGAATGGGTCAGAGAACGTGAGTGTGAATGTGTGTGAATGTGTGAATGTGAAGGTGTGGGTGTGATTGTGAATGTGTGTGAATGAGTGTGAATGTGTGTGGATGTGGGTGAAGGTGTGGGTGTATGAATGTGTGAGTGTGAAGGTGTGGGTGTGATTGTGAATGTGTGTGAATGAGTGTGAATGTGTGTGGATGTGGGTGAAGGTGAGGGTGTGAGTGAATGTGTGAATGAATGTGAAAGTGTGTGAATGTGTTAGTGTGAAGGTGTGAGTGTGAAAGTGTGGGTGTGAATGTGTGAATGGGTCAGAGGAATGTGAGTGTGAATGGGCATGTGAATTGCGTGAATGTGTGTACAAGTGTGTGTGCATGAGAGTGGGTGTGAATGTGTGAATGGGTCAGAGACTGAGTGTGAATGTTCATGTGAACGGTGTGAATGTGTGTATTAGTGTGTGTGCATAAGAACAGGTGTGAATGTGCGTGTGAGAACAGGTGTGAATGTGCGTGTGAATGTGTGTGAATGTGTGAGTGTGAAGGTGTGGGTGTGTGAATGTGTGAATGAATGTGAATGTGTGTGAATGTGTGTGAGGGTGTGGGTGTATGAATGTGTGTGTGAAGGTGTGGGTGTGAATGTGTGACTGGGTCAGAGAATGTGAGTGTGAATGTGTGTGAATGGTGAGGTGAATGTGTGTGTGAGTGTGCATGCATGTGAATAGGTGTGAGTGTGCATGTGAATGTGCAAGTGTGAATGTGTGTGGATGTGTGAGTGTGAAGGTGTGGGTGTGAATGTGAATGTGTGTGAATGAGTGTGAATGTGTGTGAATGTGTGAGTGTGAAGGTGTGGGTGTGAGTGTGAACTGTGAATAGTGAGGTGAATGTGTGTGTGTGCATGAGAATAGGTGTGAATGTGCATGTGAATGTGTGAGTGAATGTGTGTGGATGTGTGAGTGTGAAGGTGTGGGTGTGAATGTGAATGTGTATGAATGAGTGTGAATGTGTGTGAATGTGTGAGTGTGAAGGTGTGGGTGTGAGTGTGAACTGTGAATAGTGAGGTGAATGTGTGTGTGTGCATGAGAATAGGTGTGAATGTGCATGTGAATGTGTGAGTGAATGTGTGTGGATGTGTGAGTGTGAAGGTGTGGGTGTGAATGTGTGAATGGGTCAGAGAATGTGAGTGTGAATGTGTGTGAATGGTGAGGTGAATGTGTGTGCGAGTGTGTGTGCGTGTGAATAGGTGTGAATGTGTGAGTGTGAATACGTGTGAAACGGTGAGTGTAAATGTGAGTGTGAATGGGTCAGTGAGTGCGAGTGTGCGTCTGTGTGTAAACGTATGTGAATGGCTGTGTGTGAATGTGTGCACAGATGTATGTGCGAATGTGTGCACGTGTGAATGGCTGAGTGAATGGCGAGTGTGCATGAGAATGGGTGAGTGTGAATGGGCGAGTGCATGTGGGACTTTTCTGAGACCCTTGCTTTATCCAGGCTATGGCTGGCCTGGGGCAGTGTGAGGGCGGAGTGCAGCTGGGCAGCTTTGCTCCTTCTTGTGCCAGGGGAATGCTCACCCGACGGCCCCCTGCTCCTGGTCTCAGAAGCTCCTCCGCTGGAGACAGCGTAGACGGATGAGCCCCTCCTGGGCTGGGCTGTTCGGAGGCTTGTGCGCTGGGGATGTGCTGCATCTGCAGCTTCAGTGTCCTGAATGGTCATTCAGTCACTCCGGTATCCATTCACTGGCCGTTTCCCAGGCAGGCACTGAGTTACAGAGAAGATTAAAATGCATTGCTCAGTGGACTCGGGACTGCTAGACGAGAGAGAGGGAGGCAGCGGGGCTGAAAAGCTCCCCGTTGGGTTCAACGCTCACGACTTGGGCGATGGGATCAACCATACCCCAAACCTCAGCATCATGCAATACACCTGGGTAACAAACCTGCACGTGCCCCCGATTCTAAAAGAAAAGTTGAAAAAGAGAAAATAAAATAATAAAATGTGGTTCCTACCCCTGAGATGCGCACAGCCTGGGGGAGGCAGAGCAGCAGTGGCCACAGCGGTGCCTTTGGGTGGTGCATCTGAGGTTCCCGGGACAGAAGTGGAGCCGCCACCTGTCTTCGCACAGGGTAGGTGCCCCGGTTGAGGGGCTGGCACCTGGGAGGCCACCTTGGGCAGGGGCAGCCAGTTGAACAGGCAAGTGGACACCAGGTTGGTTGAGCTGGGGAGGCCTGGAGCTCAGGAGGGAGATGGGCTGGGAAGAGGCGAAGGTACTGGGAGAGCTTGTAGAGGAGGCGGAAGGAGGGCCGGGGCGGCTGGTGACCACCACAGTTAAAAGGAAGGAAGCCAGGAAGCCGGCCGGGGCAGTGGCTTATCCCTGTAATCTCAGCACTTTCTGAGGCTGAGGTGGGCGGATCACCTGAGGTCAGGAGTTCCAGACCAGCCTGGCTAACATGGTGAAATCCTGTCTCTACTTAAAAAAAAAAAAACCAAAAAATCCTCAAAAATTAGCAGGGTGTGGTGATGCACGCCTGTTATCCCAGCTACTCGGGAGGCTGAGGCAGGAGTATTGCTTGAACCTGGGAGGCAGAGGTTGCAATGAGACGAGATCAAGCCACTGCACTCCAGCCTGGGTAACAGAACGAGACACCATCTCAAAAAAAAAAAAAAAAAAAAAAAAAAGGAGGAGGGAAAGCTGTAATCCTAGCACTTTGGCTTCGGGAGGCCGAGGTGGTGGATCACCTGAGGTCAGGCATTTGGACCAGCCTCACCAACATGCTGAAATCCTGTCTCTACTAAAAATACAAAAATTAGCTGGGCATGGTGGCAGGCTCCTGTAATCCCAGCTACTCAGGAGTCGAGAGTCTCTTGAACAGGGAGCCAGGGAACACAGGCGGACTGCTGCCACCGGTACTCCTCACCCTGATTATGCAGAAGAGCAAATCACTGAGGAGAGGCCCTTCTTAACGCAATTAAAAAGGATAATTAACAACGGGTGAGGAAGCTGTCTTCCTGACAGCCCCCGATGACACCGAGGATCGGCCACCCGCTGGAGGGAGAAGGGCAAAGGCATGCTCCTCTTTTCCTAGACAGCCAGGGCCAGTCCACAGGGGCAGAGGGCCCTCCAGGCTTGTCACAGAGAGGCTTCGAATCCCAGGCTGGGTAGAGACTTAAAGGCCCCTGTCAATCAGCCCGGGGTGTTTATCTCAGGTGCCTGCCCTGTGTGACCTGCAGGGGGTGGCCGGAGAGGGGGCACCACTCTTCCCTGAAGGAAAGGATAGGCTGGCGGTGGGCCAAGGTTGGTACACAGATGCCATTCAGAGCTAAGGCGGCAGGCTTTTGTCTCCCAAAAGCTGGTGCGTCTCCACCTACTTGCAAGTTGCCAGGTCTAGAGGATATGCCCTTTCCATGGAGCAGAGTCACTGATGGCTTGGAAGCTCCTGGGGCCATTCTTCATTAGGAACTGAGGACCCGAATCTGTGGCTCAGGGCAGTGTTCTCACCTCCTGGTATCCAACTGTCCATCTTCCCTCATGCACCTGGAACTTGAAGTGCCCCTAAGCTGACGTGTCAAGTGTGGGCCATCCTTGGACTCATTCCACACCCTCCTCCTGGAGCAGATGCTGCTAGCTGCACATCCAATACTCATCCCCTCCGCCTGCCCAGCTGAATTCTGCTTTTGTTCAGGGTACCAATGCAGTCCACTAAAGTCAGTCATTTTCCCAGCCTTCCTCGCAGCTGTGGGTGGCCTTATGACATAGTCCTGGCCAACGAGATGGGAGAGGGCATCCCTTTGCAAAGAAAACATCAAAGCCTTGCTAAGAAAAAGGCCTTTGGGCCAGGTGCAGTGGCTCATGCCTGTAATCCTAGCACTTTGGGAGGCCGAGGCAGGCACAGCACTTGAGGCCAGGAGTTCAAAACCAGCTTGGCCAACATGGCGAAACCCCATCTCCACTAAAAATACAAAAATTAGCTGGGCATGGTGGTGCATACCTGTAATCTCAGCTACTTGGGAGGCTGAGGCAGGAGAATCACTTGAACCTGGGAGGTGGAGGTTGCAGTGAGCCGAGATCGCACCACTGCACTCCAGCCTGGGAGACAGAGCGAGACTCTGTCCTGCCCCACTGCCCCCCTGCCAAAAATAAAAGGAAAAAAAATAAAAGAAAAAGGCCTTTGCTTCCTTCTGCCTGGAATGAGAGCCGGAGGTGCAGCAGCCATCGTAGCACCCTGAGGCCACACGCAGGAGGATGAAGAGCCACTCACTGAGGATGGCAGAGCGAGAAGGTGGGGGATGGCTTTGCAGAGAGTGTGCAGTCCAACCCCATTGCTCTCCGTCTGGCTTGTTTCTGTGTGAAACAAATAAAGGCATCACATCTGTGGGGGTTTTGTGGCTCGAAGCCTCCCTGATTGCTGCTGTGTCCTGCCAAAGTCCTCAGATTTGGTTTCTCAGAGAGTTCTGCGTTGGTTTCTCCCTCCACACTGGCCTCTCGTAGTTCAGGCCTGGTCAGGCCTGCAGCCTCTGCGGTGTCTTCCTCTAGGCCAGTCTCTGGAGGGCACCGTGGCTGTTGGGGTGGTTTTTCTGAACCTCCTTTCTGGCCTCATCGCCCCGTGTTTCAACCCTCCAATAGTCTCCATTGCTCATGCAAGCCCAGATCCCATAACCAGCTCTGGCCCCTGACCAGCTCTCCAGCCCTATCTTCCACCACCCCCCATCTGAATGGCCTGTCCTGGTGACCCGGATGAGCTGCAGGTCTGCTTCCCAGTGTCTGCCTTTCCTCCGCCATGGTGGTCCTGCATCTTGGAGGTGCCCTCCCTCTCCCAGCTGAATCCCCCTCCCTTCCAGGGTGCACGGGCCCAGCCCAAGAGGGGCCTGCCTCCTCCAGGTGCACCGGTTTGCCCGCCTGTCAGTCGCGGCACTGGTCACACTGCGTGTACCTGCAGTTGAGCTGCCCACTTCTCTGACCCCTCCTGGACACTGCCTCCTGTGCAGCTCTGTGGCCCAGGCCAGGGTCCAGGCTCAGCGTGTGGATGACATGCTCAGCCTTGCTCTGCTCAGATCCCAGCCACGTGGCCACCTGCTGCTCACTGCAGAAGCCACAGGGCACTGTTCACTAATAACCAGAGAAAATGAGTCATAATCCCCTCGCCCCAACCCAGCAATCTTTTTCATTTTTGCCTGTGTGGATTGAAGCTTTTAAAATCTCAGGAGCAGGCTCTGGTGTTTCTCTTGGTCACATTTCACCTGGTTAGAGTTCACCCAGCAGTTGGGCGTTGTTGGCTCTCTGCACGCTCTGAGTCGGCCATGGCAGCCTGCATCCTAATGTGGTCCAAGCCTGTCATCCAGCCTGAGCCCAGGTGGGTGGACAGATGGAGGGACAGGCAAACCCACTATGTAACCTCCAGGAGCCTACTTGCAGACCACAAACCCAGCTTCTCCATCCTTTTTTTTTTTTTTTTTTTTTGAGATGGAGCCTTGCTCTGTCTCCCAGGCTGGAGTGCAGTGGCACAATCTCGGCTCACTGCAAGCTCTGCCTCCTTGGTTCATGCAATTCTCCTGTCTCAGCCTCCCGCGTAGGTGGGACTATAGGTGCCCACAACCACGCCTGGCTAATTTTTGTATTTTTAGTATAGATGGGGTTTCACCATATTGGCCAGACTGGTCTTGAACTCCTAACCTTGTGATCTGCCCACCTTGGCCTCCCAGAGTGCTGGGATTATAGGCGTGAGCCACTGTGCCTGGCCTCTTTTTTTTTTTTTTTTTTTTTTGAGAGGGAGTCTCACTCTGTTGCCCAGGCTGGAGTGCAGTGGTGCGATCCAAGCTCCCTGCAACCTCTGCCTCCTGGGTTCAAGCGATTCTCTTGCCTCAGCCTTCCGAGTAGCTAGGATCACAGGCACATGCCACTATGCCCGGCTAATTTTTGTATTTTTAGTAGAGATGAGGTCTCACCATGTTGGCCACGCTGGTCTAGAACTCCTGACCTCAAGTAATCTGCCTGCCTCGGCCTCCCAAAGCTCTGGGATTATAGGCATGAGCCACCGCACTCAGCCCAGCTTCCCCATCTTTAAGTGAGGAGTTTGGATGAACATGATGCACTGTAATAAAATCATTAAACTCTACCAGCAGAGCCCTGGGGCACACCACCATGGACTCTTGCCCTTCACGATCTTAGATATTCTCTTTCAGAATGTTGATTTTTTCAACTTTTATCCTTTTTTTTTTAAATTTCAGATAGGGTCTTGCTCTGTTACTTGGGTTGGAGTGCAGTGGTGTGATCATAACTCACTACAGCTTCAACCTCCAGGGCTCATGTGATCTTCCCTACTCAGCCTTCTAAGTGGCTGGGACTACAGGTGCACACCACCACACCCAGCTAATCTAATGTCTTCTTGATGTCCTGCAATCTGCTAATCTTTCTCCGTTTTGTTCACAAGCATTTTATGAGAGACCATGAGGTCCCACAGCAGGGATCTCACATTTTTAAGATGTGTGTCCATAGTTTTTTGAGCCAACAGAAAGCACCCACACAAATGCACAAGCATCTAGGCAGTGTGCCGTGTGTGCGTCCTTATTCTAACAAAGGCTGTGGCTGTGCAGCGAATTCCAGAATTTCCTCGCCAGGATACATCTTCAGGCGAGCGGCAGTGTTGTTCAGACACATTCCATGCTGATGGGGTAAGGTCTTCTGTCAAGGAATTTGATGTTTGTGTAATAATAAGAAAATTTCTGTTCGAAAAGTTGCCTACAGGTTGAAGTTGGAATGGATTGGAGTACAAAGAAGCAAAACATTCCTCTGATGGAGTCACAAGGTCATTGGTTGGAAAAAAATGACCTTAGAGAGCATGATCAGTTCTGAAAGCGAATCCACCCTCCCCATGGGCTGGGTGGAAGAAACCAAAGAGGTGACTTGTTCTGTCTGAAAAAGGAATGACAATTTTGCCCCGCCTGTCGGGGACAGATGAGGGAGGTGGGTGGAGGACTTCCAAAAAGGGGTGGGGTAGGAAGAGCAAGAGGGGTAGAGTGTGGAGGGAGAGAGGGGCCCAAGGAGATGGCCTTTCGCCAGGGCTGAAGATGGGCCAAGCTTCGAGAAATCTCTCAGGCAGCAAACAGCGGGTGAGTCTGTAGGACAGCCACAGCTCCTACTCAGTTGTAAGTTACTTCTAGTTCTGTGCTAGGCTGAACATCCCACCTTTAAACCTATCCCCTGAGTGTGTCTGTGTTCCTTCGAAGGGCTCCAGGAGCTGGCTGAGTTCCGTGCTAGGTCTGACCCAGAGCCAAGAGGAGAATTGCTACAGGAGAGGAGAAGGTTTGACCCAGCAAAGGGAGAAATGCCACCTTCCCCAGCCCTGCCTGGAAAAGGTCCTAGGAGGGAGAGGGGCAGGATTTGAAGTCCTCACAATATATAGGAAGGTACCTTGAGCGGTTTTATTTGGGAGCAAAGAAGAGGATGATCCCAGAAGATACAAGGGCACAGAGCTGATGGAAAGGCAGATATTTGGGTTGCGTCCAGGAGCTCGGAGGCAGATGTTGAGTTGTCAAGAGCTGGGCTCTCCAGCCGGAAGCATCTTGCCTTTATGGTGAGACATTGCTTTGGACTGCAGTTTTTCTTCCTATAAGATGATGGCCATAATACTTAACTCACAGGGTTGTTGTGTGAAGTAAGAAGCACTTTGGGAGGCCGAGACGGGTGGATCACAAGGTCAGGAGATCGAGACCATCCTGGCAAACACGGTGAAACCCTGTCTCTACTAAAATACAAAAAACAACAACAAAAAAATTAGCTGGGCGTGGTTGCGGGCGCCTGTAGTCCCAGCTACTTGGGAGGCTGAGGCAGGAGAATGGTGTGAACCCGGGAGGCAGAGCTTGCAGTGAGCTGAGATCCGGCCACTGCACTCCAGCCTGGGTGACAGAGAGATACTCTGTCTCAAAAAAAAAAAAAAAAAAAAAAAAAGAAGTATTAGAGGACAATTTTCATAAAAGGTAAATTCATTCGGCAGGGCACAGTGGCTCACACCTGTCATCCCAGCACTCTGGGAGGCTGAGGTGGTTGGATCACTGGAGGCCAGGAGTTTGAGACCAGCCTGGCCTACATGGCAAAACCCCATCTTTACTAAAAATACAAAAATTAGCTGGGCGCAGTGGTGTGCATCTGTAGTCCCAGCTACTCGGGAGACTGAGGCACAAGAATCACTGGAACCCGGGAGGCGGAGGTTGGAGTGAGCCGAGATTGTGCCACTGCACTCCAGCCTGGCTGACAGAGTGAGACTGTATCTTAAAAAAAATTGTACATATACATATCCTTATATAGACGCACACATCTCATACAAAGAGAAAAGCTACACATTTTATTTAACTAATTAACGAGGAAGCAGTAAGATGTTACAGGCAGTTTAAATCAGAACTGGATTCACAGAGTTTTATATTCTCTACTGGACAAGATGCACGTGCGTTGCTTTGGCCCAGAATTATGTGCATAGCTAGGAAGCTAGGAACAGGAAACTTCAGCGTCTTCAGCAGCCCCGCACAAGCTGATGCTGTTCTGCAGAACAGCCCTGCCCAGACAATTGAAGGCATGTGTCCCCACGGAATCAGACAAGCTCTGAGGGTCCCTAGCCGGTGCCCAGAATCCATCAAAGGGACACTGAGTTTTTTGCTCATTTAAAGCCTATCACAACTGAACAATCTTCGTCTCCCTGCCCCAGGATCACAGCAGTCTCCAAAAATGATTCTCGATCACAAGACAGTGGGTCTCAGTTTGGCCTATTTACATAGGTGCGGTGAGAATGTTCTAGACTTTCCAGAACTCCTTGGGTTGGCTTTCTTATGTTTTTAGATACAGTCTCACTCTGTCACCCAGGCTGGAGTGCAATGGTGTGATCTCGGCTCACTGCAACCTCTGCCTCCCGGGTTCACATGATTCTCCTGCCTCAGCCACCCGAGTAGCTGGGATTACAGGCGTGTACCACCATGCCCAGCCAATTTTTGTACTTTTAGTAGAGATGGGGTTTCACCATGTTGGCCAGGCTGGTCTTGAACTCCTGGCTTCAAGTGATCTGCCCACTTCGGCCTCCCAAAGTGTTGGGATTATAGGCATGAGCCACCGCACCTGGCCCATAGCTTTCAAATCTAGAGTGTTGTGCAGCATTGAGAAACTGCCATGGCCCTGGAATTCACTTCTGTCTGTCTGCATAGAATATCTTAGCTGGGATTTATAAAAGCTTCTTTTTTCTGCTAGGAAACCGAGTTCCAGGAACTGTCTCCACCAGATCTCACCTATGTACCTGTAACTTTGGATGACTTCCTGTCTTCTCAAAGTTCCCTACATTGGTTGATGCTCCTGGAGTGCAGGAAACCACCTTCCCTACCACCTGTGAGGCTGGGACTCAAGGGCCTGGCATGTTCTCCTGCAATAGCTTTGTGGCATCAATTCTGTATATAAAGTGGCTTATCCCCCCTGATTAAATGAGAATCGCTTCCAAGTATGACAACCCCAAAATAACCCTTATTGCGTAATGCTATTTTATCCCAGCAAAAGAAGAAAAGTTCTCCATTGAATTTATGAAAATAACTATATTTCCATGAAAAGTTAAGACTAAGTCATTTTTTGAATTCTGGAGGGCTAGTGAAAATAAGAAACTATTTAAAAAATGATTCTTTTCAATTGACAAAAGCAAAGTCTATTAAACTGTAGGTTAAGAAGGAAGAGAAGGAGCTTCCTCACAGATCTAGAAACGAAAGAACACCAAAGCAACATCAGCAATATTCCAAAAAATAACCACAACAACATTGCCTCATTCAATCCTAAGTAATAATTCCTGTTCTCTGGATCCCAGTCAAGAGAGAACTTTTAGGGAGCCCCTCCTCTGAGCCTAGAGGCCTAGAAGTCATGACTCCATCTGATGGATGATCTGAAGGTGGCGTAAGTGAGGTGCACTCGGGAGCCTGTCCCCGCGAGGCGATTCACTGTAGCGTTCTCAACTCAGAGCCCCCACCTGTCCTTTTGAGCCTCCAAGGCTGCCCCTCGTGGAAGATGCAGCCACTCGCCAGTGGCTTACAGCAGAGTCCCAGGTGCACATCAGAGTAAATACAAAACTACTGGTAGTCGACTGTTGGTTAATTTATCACAGCAACCAATACAACAAAACCGCAGGAAAGTAAGATTCTCTATTGGGAAATAAGTATTTCATGAGCGTTTTGATCAGTGTCTCACTAAAGGTAAAGCATACAATGGATGGTGACGAGGGCACTGGCACACCTTCAGGGCCTTCCTACAAAGTGTGCAGTGTCTGAAATATTTATACTAATGACAGTTTACTGATACAAACTTAACCTAGGGAGGCTGAGCATCTCTTCGGATGCTGATGAAAGAATAACAAAGATAATTACTTCTGGCTTCTCTGGCTCTTGCTTCATAAGGTGAAAGTACAAACCTCTGTGAATTTCCAGGGGCCCTCTGAGAAGTTTTGAAGAATATTTTAGTTCAAGATAAAAAGTTTTCTTTTACTCTTTCTATCTTTAGGATCTGATCTCTGGGAGGAAAAATCAAAAGAGTTGTCAGAGAAGATGTAGGCACTTGACTCAGAGCATATCATGGGTGCTCAAGAATTAATTCTTGCTTACTCTTTTAGTAATGCAAACAAATGTAAAAGTAAACAGAAGGTGACATGGGTTTAAAGAATCATCTCTTTCACAAGTGAGTTTTTGTATTCGTTTTGTTTTTAAATACTCAAGGACTGAATAAAATCAGCGTAAAGCACATAAATTTTTCTGGCAAGACACACACTATTGCTGTCAGGCAGACCACAAGGAAGGTGAAGAATAGCCTTCGTGCTGCAGGTCAGTGGTCCCCAGCCTTTTTGGCACCAGGAACTGGTTTCATGGAAGACAATTTTTCCACGGACCAGTGTGGGGGGATGGTTACTGGATGATTCAGGCACATTACATTTATTGTACACTTTGTTTCTATTATTATTACATTGTAACATATAATGAAATAATTATACAACTCACCGTAATATAGAATCAGTGGAGGCCTGAGCTTGTTTTCCTGCCACTAGATGGTCCCATCTAGGGTGACGGGAGACGGTGACAGGTCATCAGGCATTAGATTCTCATAAGGAGCATGTGACCTGATCCCTCGCTTGTGAGTTCACAATAAAGTTCATGCTCCTAAGAGAATCTAATGCCACCGTGACAGAAGGCAGAGCTCAGGCAGTACTGTGAGTGACAGGGAAGGGCTGTAACCACCGCTTACCTCCTGCTATGTGGCCCGGTTCCTAACAGACCATGGACTGTTGCCAGACCATAGCCTAGGGATCGGGAACCCTTGCTGTAGATGAAAGCAGTGACCAGTAAGCTAAGGCGGCAAGCCCATCAAAAGTGAGGAACCTTTGCTAAGATCTAAAATACTTCATGTCTCTTTTCAGACTCAGATATGATAAACCAAGGCAAATAAAATTCACTTCTTTAGACCTTCATTCACTGTGTTCATTCATATTCCGGAACAAAACTACATTTTACTGCGTGACAAAACAAAAGCACACACAGAGAGCTTTATTTCTTTGTCACTATTGCTTCGTGTATCAACCACCTACATGAAAGATAATTTTCATCCAAAGTAACCAACTTGTACAGGAAAAGCTGAGGAGGTGGCAGAAAATTGAGAGCTGCCCTACGCGAGCATTTCTGCAGGTGAGCAGAGCGCAGGAGCACACAGCCACGTGCTTCCACATCCACACGGTTACTGCTTCAAGTGGCAAACATGAATACGTCTGTCAACACAACTCAAAAGATCCAGCCTTTCTGTAGAATATACAAATAAGAAGCCAAAGTGGATAAGCCTAAAACTATGCTTAGCAATCCATGCTTTAGTGTTACATCTTACTTAGTTTACCTAGGTATCTGATGATTATCTATTAACTCTATTCAGTGTCAGGTTCTGAGTTATCTAAAGATTCCAGGTTCTAAGTTATCTGAAGATCTTGGAAATTTATTTAATTGGAGAAATTATACTACAAAACATAGGTTGAGGTAACAGGTGTGTCTAAATAGTGATTCCATTTAGAGTAATATCAATATTCAGTTTTCATAATAGTGACATTGTATAGACTAATGTTATCTTTTTGATAAACTATTTAAGAAGACCAGATTATTCTTCATGAGAGATTTGACCAAATACACAATTGAATTATACTTAACATGTAAATCAAAGACAAGACCTATCTGTATTTTAAAAACCAAAATTATTAAGCTAGTTTGACTTGCCACAGATTTACCTTAGTTACAGGAACGTGGATTTATAAAATGTATATAAGGTAGCAGTTTCTGTATGAAGGATATTTTAAAAAGCCTAACACGTTGAAAGTACTAGAAGCTAGAAATATGAGATGTATATGATATATAAATACCTCTTTTCCTATAAACTAATAAGAACAGAGCTCCTCTGATTTAAGAGACATAACGAATTCATTAATTTATTTCACACTCACATATCGAGGGATCAAGGCTTTTCTCAGTTGCAGACTTGCAGACACATAGATCCCAGATCACAGGCACACGGAGAGATTTTGGCTTTGGCCTTGCAACTTCAGCCAAAGGCCAGAAGTAAGCAACACACCTTCTTACCAATCCCAATTCTCAAAGAGCTGTGCTTTGCAGCGGGCACTAATTTTCTAACTGACTGGAGCTCAAAATAAACAAACAAGAAAGGACCAACAAACTGGATTTCCTGTTTTCTCTCACTAGAAAGGAACTAGATCTATGTCATCCATCTACAGAGATGACTAAAGGGTCAGACCCAAAACCAAATTCTCAATCACTGCTGTCAGGAATAGGGGATAACTTACAGTCAGGAATAACCCAAAAACCACAAACACACATTCAGTAAAGATTAGAAAAATAAAACTAAAGAAACAGAGAGTGAGTAAAATAGAAGTTCTGTGGCTGCTTGGAAGTCACCCTGGGAAGTGAGGGAGGACAAAGCTGAGGCTCTGGTGGCATCGGAAGTGCCCTTTGGCAGCTGTGCAGCTCATCCGGCTCTGGCCGGTGAATCCACTGTGTTTCTCACAGGACCAGTAAAACTGCTAGAGGGTCATTTCCGAAAAGGTAGAATCATGACTCCGCTATAAATACAGAATGAATACATGTCAAATATTTTGTTTAACTAGTAATTAACAAGAGAGCCCGTTCAAATATTTATCTTCTCCATTGGATACAACCCATTTGCATTGCTGTGAACACCTTTTGCGTTACCATAGACAGAAAACATCTGTTGCCACCCTCAGCCCTCCACAAGTTAGTTTCTGTCCCTACAGTGTTGCCAATTGGCCCAACTAAACAGTCACAGTTGTGCAGCCACATAGAATCAGACAATTCCTGGAAGGTCCACTAGACAACAGCCGAAATTCCGTGGAAAGGATCCCTGCCATCTTTCTTCTCCATTACAAAGTCTTTTTCCTGGGACAAGGATGTTAGAAGTGCATCGGTCACCGAGCAGAGGCCAGTAACTAGGAAGCAGTGGAAGCTGCTTAACAAGTTTTTTCAGACAGGCAGGTGCCATGGCTCTGGCGTGTTGTCCAGAGTGGCCCGAATCCCTGGCCCCTCCGAGTTGACCTCTTTCTTCCTGGAGAAAGAGACTAAAAGTGTTGGTGAGAGTGGCGGCAGAGAGGGGTGATAGTGGAGGGGGACATCGCCTGAGGATGCAGGCTTGCGGCTTCCTGTGGGAATGTACACTTGGTTTTTCTATTTCCCCAGTTTTTCTGTGAGGTTGCCTGGAATGTTCACAAATAAAATGTAATCTTGAACGTGTCGGGGGAGTTGGCACAGAATTAAATACTATAATGATTTTTAAAAAATGAATATGCTTTTTTTCTTCCTGTAGAAGTGATTTAAAAAGTTCTCAACAACCAAAACAGCACAGGCAGTGACCATCAAGCTCCACCGCTGACCAGTGAGAAGCAATGTGAGCTGTGACCACACTCACTCAAGTCGGCTCGTCTATTTCCTTCCTGTAAATTTCAGCTTGCTTCTTCCAGGAAAACCAGAAAATGCCCCAAGTGAAGACAGCCTTGGTTAATACGTCCTCTGCATTCTTTGCGGTCTATTTATCTATCTATATATATATTTTTAATTTATTTATTATTATTATACTTTAAGTTGTAGTGTACATGTGCATAACGTGCAGGTTTGTTACATATGTATACTTGTGCCATGTTGGTGTGCTGCACCCATCAACTCATCATTTACATCAGGTATAACTCCCAATGCAATCCCTCCCCCCTACCCCCTCCCCATGATAGGCCCCTGTGTGTGATGTTCCCTTTCCTGAGTCCAAGTGATCTCATTGTTCAGTTCCCACCTATGAGTGAGAATATGCGGTGTTTGGTTTTCTGTTCTTGTGATAGTTTGCTAAGAATGATGGTTTCCAGCTGCATCCATGTCCCTACAAAGGACGCAAACTCATCCTTTTTGATGGCTGCATAGTATTCCATGGTGTATATGTGCCACATTTTCTTAATCCAATCTGTCACTGATGGACATTTGGGTTGATTCCAAGTCTTTGCTATTGTGAATAGTGCTGCAATAAACATAGGTGTGCATGTGTCTTTATAGCAGCATAATTTATAATCCTTTGGGTATATACCCAGTAATGGGATGGCTGGTTCATATGGTACATCTAGTTATACATCCTTGAGGAATCGCCATACTGTTTTCCATAATGGTTGAACTAGTTTACAATCCCACCAACAGTGTAAAAGTGTTCCTATTTCTCCACATCCTCTCCAGCACCTGTTGTTTCCTGACTTTTTAATGATCACCATTCTAACTGGTGTGAGATGGTATCTCATTGTGGTTTTGATTTGCATTTCTCTGATGGCCAGTGATGATGAGCATTTTTTCATGTGTCTGTTGCCTGTATGAATGTCTTCTTTTGAGAAATGTCTGTTCATATCCTTTGCCCACTTTTTGATGGGGTTGTTTGTTTTTTTCTTGTAAATTTGTTTGAGTTCTTTGTAGGTTCTGGATATTAGCCCTTTGTCAGATGAGTAGATTGCAAAAATTTTCTCCCATTCTGTAGGTTGCCTGTTCACTCTGATGGTAGTTTCTTTTGCTGTGCAGAAGCTCTTTAATTTAATGAGATCCCATTTGTGAATTTTGGCTTTTGCTGCCGTTGCTTTTGGTGTTTTAGACATGAAGTCTTTGCCCATGCCTATGTCCTGAATGGTACTACCTAGGTTTTCCTCTAGGATTTTTATGGTATTAGGTCTAACATTTAAGTCTCTAATCCATCTTGAATTAATTTTCGTATAAGGAGTAAGGAAAGGATCCAGTTTCAGCTTTCTACTTATGGCTAGCCAATTTTCCCAGCACCATTTATTAAATAGGGAATCCTTTCCCCATTTCTTGTTTCTCTCAGGTTTGTCAAAGATCAGATGGCTGTAGATGTGTGGTATTATTTCTGAGGACTCTGTTCTGTTCCATTGGTCTATATCTCTGTTTTGGTACCAGTACCATGCTGTTTTGGTTACTGTAGCCTTGTAGTATAGTTTGAAGTCAGGTAGCGTGATGCCTCCAGCTTTGTTCTTTTGACTTAGGATTGTCTTGGAGATGCGGGCTCTTTTTTGGTTCCATATGAACTTTAAAGCAGTTTTTTCCAGTTCTATGAAGAAACTCATTGGTAGCTTGATGGGGATGGCATTGAATCTATAAATTACCTTGGGCAGTATGGCCATTTTCACGATATTGATTCTTCCTATCCATGAGCATGGTATGTTCTTCCATTTGTTTGTGTCCTCTTTTATTTCACTGAGCAGTGGTTTGTAGTTCTCCTTGAAGAGGTCCTTTACATCCCTTGTAAGTTGGATTCCTAGGTATTTTATTCTCTTTGAAGCAATTGTGAATGGAAGTTCATTCCTGATTTGGCTCTCTGTTTGTCTGTTACTGGTGTATAAGAATGCTTGTGATTTTTGCACATTAATTTTGTATCCTGAGACTTTGCTGAAGTTGCTTATCAGCTTAAGGAGATTTTGGGCTGAGACAATGGGGTTTTCTAAATATACAATCATGTCATCTGCAAACAGGGACAGTTTGACTTCTTCTTTTCCTAACTGAATACCCTTGATTTCTTTCTCTTGCCTAATTGCCCTAGCCAGAACTTCCAGCACTATGTTGAATAGGAGTGGTGAGAGAGGGCATCCCTGTCTTGTGCCAGTTTTCAAAGGGAATTTTTCCAGTTTTTGCCCATTCAGTATGATATTGGCTGTGGTTTGTCATAAATAGCTCTTATTATTTTGAGGTACGTTCCATCAATACCGAATTTATTGAGCGTTTTTAGCATGAAGGGCTGTTGAATTTTGTCAAAAGCCTTTTCTGCATCTATTGAGATAATCATGTGGTTCTTGTCTTTGGTTCTGTTTATATGCTGGATTATGTTTATTGATTTGCGAATGTTGAACCAGCCTTGCATCCCAGGGATGAAGCCCGCTTGATCATGGTGGATAAGCTTTTTGATGTGTTGCTGAATCCGGTTTGCCAGTATTTTATTGAGGATTTTTGCATCGATGTTCATCAGGGATATTGGTCTAAAATTCTCTTTTTTTGTTGTGTCTCTGCCAGGCTTTGGTATCAGGATGATGTTGGCCTCATAAAATGAGTTAGGGAGGATTCCCTCTTTTTCTATTGATTGGAATAGTTTCAGAAGGAATGGTACCAGCTCCTCCTTGTACCTCTGGTAGAATTCAGCTGTGAATCCATCTGGTCCTGGCCTTTTTTTGGTTGGTAGGCTATTAATTATTGCCTCAATTTCAGAGCCTACTATTGGTCTATTCAGGGATTCAACTTCTTCCTGGTTTAGTCTTGGAAGAGTGTAAGTGTCCAGGAAATTATCCATTTCTTCTAGATTTTCCAGTTTATTTGCGCAGAGGTGTTTATAGTATTCTCTGATGGTAGTTTGTATTTCTGTGGGGTCGGTGGTGATATCCCCTTTATCATTTTTAATTGCATCGATTTGATTCTTCTCTCTTTTCTTCTTTATTAGTCTTGCTAGTGGTCTGTCAATTTTGTTGATCTTTTCAAAAAACCAACTCCTGGATTCATTGATTTTTTGGAGAGTTTTTTGTGTCTCTATCTCCTTCAGTTCTGCTCTGATCTTAGTTATTTCTAGCCTTCTGCTAGCTTTCGAATGTGTTTGCTCTTGCTTCTCTAGTTATTTTAATTGTGATGTTAGAGTGTCAATTTTAGATCTTTCCTGCTTTCTCTTGTGGGCATTTAGTGCTATAAATTTCCCTCTACACACTGCTTTAAATGTGTCCCAGAGATTCTGGTATGTTGTATCTTTGTTCTCATTGGTTTCAAAGAACATCTTTATTTCTGCCTTCATTTCGTTATGTACCCAGTAGTCATTCAGGAGCAGGTTGTTCAGTTTCCATGTAGTTGAGCGGTTTTGATTGAGTTTCTTAGTCCTGAGTTCTAGTTTGATTGCACTGTGGTCTGAGAGACAGTTTGTTATAATTTCTGTTCTTGTACATTTGCTGAGGAGTGCTTTACTTCCAATTACGTGGTCGATTTTGGAGTAAGTACGATGTGGTGCTGAGAAGAATGTATATTCTGTTGATTTGGGGTGGAGAGTTCTATAGATGTCTATTAGGTCTGCTTGCTGCAGAGATGAGTTCAATTCCTGGATATCCTTGTTAACTTTCTGTCTCGTTGATCTGTCTAATGTTGACAGTGGAGTGTTGAAGTCTCCCATTATTATTGTATGGGAGTCTAAGTCTCTTTGTAAGTCTCTAAGGACTTGCTTTATGAATCTGGGTGCTCCTGTATTGGGTGCATATATATTTCGGATAGTTAGCTCTTCCTGTTGAATTGATTCCTTTACCATTATGTAATGGCCTTCTTTGTCTCTTTTGATCTTTGATGGTTTAAAGTCTGTTTTATCAGAGACTAGTATTGCAACCCCCGCTTTTTTTTGTTCTCCATTTGCTTGGTAAATCTTCCTCCATCCCTTTATTTTGAGCCTATGTATGTCTCTGCGTGTGAGATGGGTCTCCTGAATACAGCAGACTGATGGGTCTTGACTCTTTATCCAGTTTGCCAGTCTGTGTCTTTTAATTGGAGCATTTAGTCCATTTACATTTAAGGTTAATATTGTTATGTGTGAACTTGATCCTGCCATTATGATATTAACTGGTTATTTTGCTCGTTAGTTGATGCAGTTTCTTCCTAGCCTCGATGGTCTTTACATTTTGGCATGTTTTTGCAATGGCTGGTACCGGTTGTTCCTTTCCATGTTTAGTGCTTCCTTCAGGGTCTCTTGTAAGGCAGGCCTAGTGGTGACAAAATCTCTAAGCATTTGCTTATCTGTAAAGGATTTTATTTCTCCTTCACTTATGTAACTTAGTTTGGCTGGATATGAAATTCTGGGTTTAAAATTCTTTTCTTTAAGAATGTTGAATATTGGCCCCCACTCTCTTCTGGCTTGGAGAGTTTCTGCCGAGAGATCTGCTGTTAGTCTGATGGGCTTCCCTTTGTGGGTAACCCGACCTTTCTCTCTGGCTGCCCTTAAGATTTTTTCCTTCATTTCAACTTTGGTGAATCTGGCAATTATGTGTCTTGGAGTTGCTCTTCTCGAGGAGTATCTTTGTGGTGTTCTCTGTATTTCCTGGATTTGAATGTTGGCCTGCCCTACTAGGTTGGGGAAGTTCTCCTGGATGATATCCTGAAGAGTGTTTTCCAACTTGGTTCCATTTTCCCCCTCACTTTCAGGCACCCCAATCAGACGTAGATTTGGTCTTTTTACATAATCCCATACTTCTTGCAGGCTTTGTTCATTTCTTTTTCTTCTTTTTTCTTTTGGTTTCTCTTCTCGCTTCATTTCATTAATTTGATCCTCAATCGCAGATACTCTTTCTTCCAGTTGATCGAGTCAGTTACTGAAGCTTGTGCATTTGTCACGTATTTCTCGTGTCATGGTTTTCATCTCTTTCATTTCGTTTATGACCTTCTCTGCATTAATTACTCTAGCCATCAATTCTTCCACTTTTTTTTTTCAAGATTTTTAGTTTCTTTGCACTGGGTACGTAATTCCTCCTTTAGCTCTGAGAAATTTGATGGACTGAAGCCTTCTTCTCTCATCTCGTCAAAGTCATTCTCCGTCCAGCTTTGATCCGTTGCTGGCGATGAGCTGCGCTCCTTTGCCGGGGGAGATGCGCTCTTATTTTTTGAATTTCCAGCTTTTCTGCCCTGCTTTTTCCCCATCTTTGTGGTTTTATCTGCCTCTGGTCTTTGATGATGGTGATGTACTGATGGGGTTTTGGTGTAGGTGTCCTTCCTGTTTGATAGTTTTCCTTCTAATAGTCAGGACCCTCAGCTGTAGGTCTGTTGGAGATTGCTTGAGGTCCACTCCAGACCCTGTTTGCCTGGGTATCAGCAGCAGAGGCTGCAGAAGATAGAATATTGCTGAACAGCGAGTGTACCTGTCTGATTCTTGCTTTGGAAGCTTCCTCTCAGGGGTGTACTCCACCCTGTGAGGTGTGGGGTGTCAGACTGCCCCTAGTGGGGGATGTCTCCCAGTTAGGCTACTCAGGGGTCAGGGACCCACTTGAGCAGGGAGTCTGTCCCTTCTCAGATCTCAACCTCCGTGTTGGGAGATCCACTGCTCTCTTCAAAGCTGTCAGACAGAGTCGTTTGCGTCTGCAGAGGTTTCGGCTGTGTTTGTTATTGCCCTGTCCCCAGAGGTGGAGTCTACAGAGACAGGCAGGTTTCCTTGAGCTGCTGTGAGCTCCACCCAGTTCGAGCTTCCCAGCAGCTTTGTTTACCTACTTAAGCCTCAGCAATGGCGGGCGCCCCTCCCCCAGCCTCGCTGCTGCCTTGCCGGTAGATCACAGACTGCTGTGCTAGCAATGAGGGAGGCTCCGTGGGTGTGGGACCCTCCCGGCCAGGTGTGGGATATGATCTCCTGGTGTGCCTGTTTGCTTAAAGCGCAGTATTGGGGTGGGAGTTACCCGATTTTCCAGGTGTTGTGTGTCTCAGTTCCCCTGGCTAGGAAAAGGGATTCCCTTCCCCCTTGCGCTTCCCAGGTGAGGCAATGCCTCGCCCTGCTTCAGCTCTCGCTGGTCGGGCTGCAGCAGCTGACCAGCACCGATTGTCCAGCACTCCCCAGTGAGATGAACCCAGTACCTCAGTTGAAAATGCAGAAATCACCAGTCTTCTGTGTCGCTCGCGCTGGGAGTTGGAGACTGGAGCTGTTCCTATTCGGCCATCTTGCTCCGCCCTTATTTATCTATATTTTACTATATATTTTAAAATATGGATTAATACTTACCTGCTAGTTTGCAGTTAAAATTAAGCATGGTGAATATCATTTAATTGCACGTCTGAAACCCTTCTCTTCAGACTGATCATCTCCTATGCGCTGTGTGGATCTCACCTCTCCTGTTGTCCACTCTTGCGCTGTTTCCAGTTTTAACTATTACAAACGTCCATCTGTAACTTATTCTCTGTTTACGTCTTTACTTATTTCCTCAGGACAAATTTTCCAAAATGGAATTGCTGGAACAAAGGGCATGCATTTAAAAAATGTAACCATTTTATTTTAGAACACTTTTAGATCTGTAGGAAAATTATGAAGATGGTATGGGAGCAGTCCCATATAACCTGCATCCAGTTTCTTCTCTTATTTACATCTTATATTAGTAAGATTCATTTGTTACAATTAATGAGCCTATATGGATATGTTATTTATTTATTTATTTGACACCAGGTCTCGCTCTGTGGCCCAGGCTGGAGGGCAGTGGTGTGATCTTGGTTCACTGCAATCTCTGCCTCCTTGGCTCAAGTGGTTCTCCCACCTCAGCCTCCTGAGTAGCTGGGACTACAGGCCTGTGTCACCATGTCTGGCTAATTTTTATATTTTTTATAGACATGGGGTTTCACCATATTGTCCAGGCCAGTCTCGAACTCCTGGGCCCAAGCAATTCGCCCGCCTTGGCCTCCCAAAGTGCTGGAATTACAGGCGTGAGCCACTGCGCTGGGCTTTGATACATTATCATTAACTGAAATCCATACTTTATTCAGATTTCCTTAGTTTTTCCCTAATTCCCTTTTTCTGTCCCAGGACCCCATCCAGGATCCCACACTACGCTTAGTCATCACTTTTCCTTAGCTTCTCTGGGCCGTGACAGATTCTCAGACGGTCCTTGCTTTTCATGACCTTGACAGTGTTGAAGGGTCAGGTCATTTTATAGAATGTTCCTCAAGTGGGATTTGTTTGGTGTTTTTTCTCACTGTTAGATTGGGGTTTTATGTTCTGGGATTGAAGACCACTGAGGCAAAGTGACATCTTCTTCCCTCCTATCAAGGGTGCATAGTGTCAACATGGCTTTTTACTGTTGGTGTTGACCTTGGTCACCTGGTTGAGATAGTGTTCAGTTTTTCCCTCTCTAGCCCTTTCCACCCTGTGCTCTCTGGAAGGAAGTCACTACGCACACCCACGCTTATGGGGTGGGAACTTACGTCCCGTCTTCTTGAGGGAGAGGTATTACGCAAACGTTTTGGAATGTGTCTGTGTGATGTTTCTCTGTTATCTCTCATTTATTTATGTATTCAATTGTTCATTTATATCAGAATGGACCCAGGGTTATTGATCTTATACTCTTAGTTATAAATCTGTGCTATTTTGTTGCTTAAATTGTTCCAGTTTTCACAATGAACTCTTTCAATTGGCTCTTTTGTCCTGTGCCAGGGCCCCATCATTGTGGGATATTGTGGGAGGTATATACACATATACACACATATTATATATCAATATCATATATATATCATATTTGTACTTTTTTACTTTCTGGCACTAGAAGATGCTCCAGGAAACATATTTCTTGCCTCAGTTCTAGATCTAGCCATCTCTCCAAGGAGCCCAGAGTACATCTTTTTAAAGGTTTTTGATACACGCTGCCAAATTATCCATCAAAAAGCTTACAGAAAGTGAAGAAGCCAGCCAGCAATGTGTGAGTGCTTATTTCTCATTACACTGCAATGATCTAAAAATAGTATTTTGTCACTTCTTTAATTTGATTCCTTTAATAATTAGTGACTCTCTTTAATTTTTTTAAGTTTATTACTGATTTGTAATTTGATAAATTGTTTTTTCAGGTTCTTAACCCATCTTTCTCTTACAGTGTTCACTTGTATCTTAATATTTTCATAAGAACTCCATATCTAGAATGTATATTAACCTGTGATTATCACATAAAATACAAATATTTGTCCTAGTATCTTATTTGCCTTTTGAAATGATAGATTTTCATTCTACTATAAAGACACATGCACATGTATGTTTATTGCACAACTATTCACAATAGCAAAGCCTTGGAACCAACCCGAATGCCCATCAATGATAGACTAGAGAAAGAAAATATGGCATATATATACCATGAAATACTATGCAGCCATAAAAAAGGATGAGTTCATGTCCTTTGCCGGGACATGGATGAAGCTGGAAGACATCATTCTCAGGAAACTAACACAGGAGCAGAAAATCAAACACTGCATGTTCTCACTCATAAATGGGATTTGAACAATGAGAACACACGGACACAGGGAGAGGAACATCACACACTGGGGCCTGTCAGGGGGTGGGAGGCAAGGGGAGGGAGAGCATTTGGACAAATACCTAATGCATGTGGGACTTAAAACCTAGATGACGGGTTGATGGGTGCAGCAAACCACTATGGCACATGTATACCTATGTAACAAACCTGCATGTTCTGCACATGTTTCCCAGGACTTAAAGTAAAATAAAAAAAAAAGAAATTACAGATTTTTAAAATTAAAAAAAAATAAAAGACTTTTAATATGGGACATTTAAAACATGCACAAAAGAGGATAATGTAATGAAGAACCTCATGTACATATTTCCCAATTTCAATAATTATAAACATTCTGTCATCTTTACTTGAGCTACCTCTTCTCTCACATTATTTTCTTTTTAAACTGGAATCTTTTCAAGTAAATCCCAGACAGTATGCCATTTTGCTTGTAAATACCGCAGTATGTATCTTTAATTAACTAGAGCATTTTAAAAACAAGACCACCACACATTATCACAGCTATCAACATTAAATTAGTTTCTTAATATCATCTAGAACACAATTAATGTTCAAATTCTCAAAAAGATCTTTCAGAGTTATTTTGTCTCAATCAAGATACAAACAAGACCCATACATTGTTTGGTATATCTTAAATATCCTTTGTTCTTTTTGCTTTATTGTTTATTATTTGCAGATGCCACTGGTTCACTGGAGAAACTGGTCCACTGGATCTGTAGAATGGCCCTTATCCTGGATTTTGCTGATTGCAGCCTAGAGGGCTTTTAATACTTATTCTGCTGTCCCTCATATTTCCTATAAATTGGTGATTAGATCCAGAGACTTGATTAGATTTAGGTTCACTTTTTAAGGCAAGAACCCTTCATAGGTGGCGCTGCCACTTTCTGGTGGGTCCCATCAGTGAGACTCATCATATTTGTTCTACTTTTAGTGATGATAAGATTGATCAGTAGGTTCAAGTGTGGGTCCACCTGTCCCCCCATTGCAAACTTCTTCATCAAATTTACCTAATTGATTGTGTGTGGTGGTGTGTGCCTGTAGTCCCAGCTACTTGGGAGGTTGAGGTGGGAGGATCCCTTGAGCCCAGGAGTCCTGGGGCAGCCTGGGCAACATAGTGGGACTCTGTCTCTTAAAAAAAGTTTTACCTTATCAACTCTGGCCCCTCTAAAATATAATTTTGAAGAGGAGGACAGAATGAATGCTTGATTTTTGTCACTTCACCAATTTTCAGAGTAATGTGTTAATGTCCTAACAAATTCCAGGGATGACCAAAGAGTTTTAGAAATGCTATTATAACTCAGGGAGTTTTATATATTTGTTATGCTTCATTCCATTTCAATCACTTGACTTTTTGGTGCTCAAATGATCCCATCTTAGGGCAGTGGGAGCCCTTTCAAATTGACTTGTGTGTGTGTGTGTCTGTGTGTAGTATGTGTATGTCTGTGTGTGTGTTTACATATATGCATTCAAAAATGTATATGGAAATGCAAAGGGCCAAGCCGAGCCACATTTTAAAAGAATAAGGTGGGAGAATTGAATCACGACACATCAAG
The DNA here is from genome assembly GCF_037993035.2 of Macaca fascicularis. Taxonomy (NCBI): domain Eukaryota; kingdom Metazoa; phylum Chordata; class Mammalia; order Primates; family Cercopithecidae; genus Macaca; species Macaca fascicularis. The sequence goes on from NC_088386.1 coordinate 4,526,393, forward strand.
ATCTATTTTAAAGCTATAGTAATTAAGCAGCATGTTTTTGAGCATAGAAATATAGATGATTGACTCAAAATATAGGCTTTTGATACAGACCCGCACATTAAGAGACCTCTGGTTTATGATCTTGTAAATTAGAAGCTCCTCAATAAATTGACAATTAGAAACCCATGGGAAAAAACTGGAATCCCAACTCATGTCATAATCTCTTCTAGATGTATTAAAGGCTTTAATATGGAAGGTAAAGCTAAAGATTTTAGGGAAAAAGCAGAATATCTTTGGTATCTTTTAATATCTTTGATATTCTGTGTTTTTGCTATCTTTTAATAGTGAAATATTTCTTAAACAAGAAAGATAAAAACTAGCATTAACTCTAGAGGGGGGAAATAAGATAAATTGAGGTATTTTAAAAGTAGTATTGAGAGACCTGAGACCAGTGCCATCTGCACACTCTGTTTTCAGTTCATGACTGGGCAAGTAAATGCATCGAAAACTCAACTTTTAGAAACTTTTATGTCAATTTGACAGTGTATTTTCCTTCCCTTCCTACTTGCCTCCCTGCCTGCCTCAATATATTTTATGTCTGCTTAATCTACTGATTAAAAAAATGAGGCTTAGCCTGGGGGCAGTGGCTCATGGCTGTAATCCCAGCACTTTGGGAGACTGAGGCAGGCGGATCACTTGAGGCCAGGAGTTCGAGACCAACCTGGCCAACATGGTGAAACCCCGTCTCTACTAAAAATACAAAAGTTAACTGGGCATGGTGATGCCGCGCCTGTAGTCCCAGCTACTCGGGAGGCCGAGGCAGGTGAATCACTTGCACCCGGGAGGCAGAGGTTGCAGTGAGCTGAGATTGTGCCACTGCTCTCCAGTCTGGACGACAGAGTGACTCCGTTAAAAAAAAAAAAAAAAAAGCGGGAGAGGGTGGGCTTAGATTGCGAATGCCATTAATTTTTTTCAACAATTTAATGTTTGAGCATTTCAGTGTGCCATTGATTGAAATAAAACAAACAAAGAAACCAAAACTGGTCCACCGTCACAGATAATTTAAGACACACCGAAATGGACAACATGAAGTTCAAGAAATCGAAGAACTGAGAAATGCTACTAATGAAAAAGCAACATAGATGTGAAAATTGCAACAGATTGTCAAGAGAATAGAAGAATCAGTTCAAACAAATCAAGAAAATGGGCAAAAACAGTGCACACTTTACATAAGGATTTCCAATACCCTATCAGTGCTATCTTCCGGGAAATGAGCATGAAGCCACAGGAAGCTGCAGCGTCAGCCAATCGGCAAGGGTTAAAGACATCTCGCAATCCTGAAAGTAAGCGAGTACGCTGACCACGCTCTCTCAAGAACGCGCGGATTGGAGAGTGAGCCACTCAAGACCTCTAAAATCCACTCAAGCCCCGGGCAGCGTCCACCCACGCTAAACCTTCGCGCGCCTCTAGCAGCAATGCACGCCCAGTCCTGAGCACCAATAAGGATGCTCACGCAGGACCCGGATGGCGAGGCGGGGACCTTCGCAGCGGCGCCACTGGCAGTGGCTGCACAGTGAGAACATGCAAACGCCCGCCACCGGCAGGGTGGCCGAAAAATGGGGTGCGTTGGCGCTGCGGAGGAGTCACTGCCGTGAGGATGGCCCGGACACCGCTGCCGGCACCTGCGGGCGCAGCTCGCCAGTGGGGCGCACCTGGGTCCCCTCCGGCTTCCGCAGGGTATCTGCAGGGCGACTCCCTGTAGATTCAACAAACGTCCTGCTGGGGGAGCTCTTCCTATGCAAAAGGCCCGCCCCTGTCTCCCGTGTCGTGGATTAGAGAAAGGGTCCCTGAAAGGGTCTTGGGGTGGGAGGTCACCGAATAAGGCAGGGTCTGGCGTGGGTCCCAGGCCCAGGGGTCCCGAGGCCCTGGGGCAGCTGGGTAGCCCTGCTGGCCGCCGTGTGCAGGGACTCTCTCCCTCTGCAGGTCTGGTCGGAGCTGGAAGCAGCGGGTTCTGCTGCTGCGAAGATTCCCAAGGGCTGGTTGGGGAGGGGCTGCACAACCCCGGACCCCGCGGAAGTACAGGACCCGCCAAGGCAGGGCATCGGCTCATGGGCCACGAACATCCCGGGGTCCCGGCTGCTGGCTTGGCTGCCCTGGTCGTCGCTGCGGTTATTTGACGTTGCTACCGCAGAGCAAGCGGCCCCGGTTCTTGAACCACACCTACACTTGATGCTCCTGCAAGTTGAGTCTGCTAGTCAGGGTCCCCGCTCCTCGTGGGCTTTTACCTGCTCTTCTCAGAGCCTGTCTCCAGCTCCGGCTGCTGTCCCTTGCTGTAGACTGCGCTTCCTGCCGCCGCCTCCTGGGAGAGCGTGGGACGTTGAGGGATAACTAGGTACTGGCATCCTCACTCCTGTCTCTGCACACAGGGCTCTGCCCACAAGCTCTGGGATTTAAATCGCACCCTCCATGTTGTGCTTATTGAGGCCCACCCTGCTTTTATTGGGACCCTCCCTGCAGTCCCCACTCCCTCCTCCCCACGAGTCTTGCCGTCATCGATTAATCCCTTCATTACTGACCAGCTGCTGCAGGCGGGCCCCGTGCCGTCCTGTATCACTTTAACGTGACCTCATTAGTCTTTGATTTCTGTCACTTTCTGGTACAATAAGAGACTTGTATCCAGTCTCATTTTGTACATTTTTGGCCCTAGATTTAGAATCAGCCAATTTCATTGTTAAGTGTTATCTAGAGAGTTCAGCCGTGTAAGTGCGCTCGTTGTTACGGGTTTTCATTGCTTCTGGGTCTTTTCAGTGGACGGAACTAGAAAACACGTATTTTTTAAAGAATAAAACACAATGTGAGTTCACACTGCAATTTCCAATTCACTTTTAAGATTACAAGATTTTTACTTAAACTTCCTCGATTTTATACTATGTCATTTTTATGCTGAAAATTATGGTTCCTAATGATGGAAACATAGTAATTTAATAAAAATGTCAATACTAATATATGGCTACTGAATGCTGTTTATGATTTATTTCCTCTTTTCTTTTCTTTTTTTTATTGTCCGTAGCATATCTCTCACTTGGAATGTATAGTCAAAACGCTGTGTTTTAAAGCCACTTTAAGTAATTGTTTCCTTTATGTGGTTACGCCAGTCACTTTATATGCAGGAAGGCTCATTCATTTGTTTACTTTAATTTTTAAAAATCACATAAAACATTTATAGTCCTCCCAAACTCTCTATTTATCCAGTTACAGTCACAGAAATCTTGCTTCTATAACTTCCCTTTCACCCTGTTTCTTTTTCCTCCCAATAGATAACCATTAAAACATTTTGGTTTGGGGTTTATCTGCCCATGGTTCCTTTTGATAATATCAATTAGTATCTATCTATCCACTGTGAACTGAATTTCCCCAAAAACGGTATTTCCCCAAAATTCATATGTTGGAGTGCTAAGCCCCAGTGTGATGGTATTAGGAGGTGGGGCCTTCAGGAGGTGATTGGGGTTAGATGAGGTCATGAGGGTGGGCCCCTCATGTTGGGATTAGTGTCCTTATAAGAAGAGAAACCAGAGAGCCTGCTTACTCTCTCTCTTCACCTGCGACAGCACAGTGAGAAGGCAGCTGTCTGCAAGCCAGGGAGAGAATCCACCGGCAGCTTGATCTTGGACTTTCAGCTTCCTGGACTGTGAGAAATAAATTCCTATTGTTTAAGTCACCCAGTGTATGGTGTTTTGTTGTGGTAGTCCCAGCTCACTAATGCTCTACCATCTAGCTACCTCTCTGTCATCTACTTCCCCATCACTTGCCTAAAAATTACCATATTATATTACTCTGTTTGCTTCTTTCCTTTATTTATTTTTCCCCGTATCAGTATACAGAGACACTTCTCATTCCTAATTACAGCTGCTCCATATTCCATTGTGTGGCTGAAGGATAGTTTATTTCATCAGTCAGTCCTGTGTACTGTTTTAAACCTTTATCGAGACTATTTTTCTTACCATTTGAGTCATTTAAATAATTTTTAAAATGAAGAACTCAAGTAAATAATAAAAATTCCTCCCACAGTTTATTTTTTTTAATTTAACTTTTTTTTTTTTTTTTTATCAGAAGTCCTTAAATGAGGCATTTTAAAAAATTCTGAGAGCCCACAGTTACGAGCGTGCAGGAGGCAACTGCAGTTGCCATCAGATGAGAATGCTCCCTGCGGGCTCTTCACGTATGACCCCAGGCCCTCTCAAGCCACTCCCTGCTGTGTGGAGTGTTCCCTGGCCACCAGTTACATGCCCCGCAGTGCGCTGATAATCTCACATGGTGCAAATATACTGCCGAGCCAAATTAGGGTCTTTTTTTTTTTTTTCTTTTTTTGAGTCTCACTCTGTCTCCCCAGCTGGAGTGCAGTGGCGCCATCTTGGCTCACTGCCAGCTCTGCCTCCCGGATTCATGCCATTCTCCCACAATTATTTTTAGTAGAGACGGAGTTTTACCATGTTAGCCAGGATGGTCTCGATCTCCTGACCTAGTGATCCACCTGCCTCAGCCTCCCAAAGTGCTGTGATTACAGGTGTGAGCCACTGCGCCTGGCCCAAATTAGGGTCTTGTAGAAGGCGCAGTTTTCTGAAGCAGTTAAATGTGACTTTGGTGAAATCCTCTGTGCAATAGGCACATCAGAATGGAACAATTTGGGCCAGGTACTGTGGCTTATGCCTGTAATCCCAGCACTTTGGGAGGCCGGGATGGGAGGATCACTTGAGGTCAGGAGTTTGAGACCAGCCTGGCCAACATGGCAAAACCCTATCTCTACTAAAATTACAAAAATTAGCCTGGTATGGTGGTGTGTGCCTGTTGTCTCAGCTATTCAGGAGGGTGAGGCAGGAGAATTGCTTGAACCCGGGAGATGGAGGTTGCAGTGAGCCGAGATTACGCCACTGCACTGCAGCCTGGGTGACAGAGTGAGACTCTATCTCAACTAAAAAAAAAAAAAGAAGAACAATTTGAATATCAAAACCATGAGACCTGGGATAGGGTATGAGTGCACTGGACAAATTGAACATGAAGCCAGGAACACTTGGTCACACTCAATACTGTCTGCACATACTTTGTAGAAAAAATCGTATCTTGACTCCCTGTTCATTCTAAGAGTTAAAGTTAATCAACTCATGAGCTCTAACTTGGAGTTGAAAGGAAATACAGAGTAGAGGAACAAATTAAATGACATCGTGAAGAAAGAATCGGACAAAATCCAGAAGGTGGGGCATTCTACATAACAACTGGCCTGATGTCTTCACCAGGTCAATGTTATGTAGAACCCTACGTAGTAGCCCCTAGGGCCAGGGGAATGTTCCAGATCAGCACAGTCCAGTAAAATTTTCTGTGGCTACAGAAATACTCTATCATATAAGTGCTGCCAGTAAGCACTGGAAGTGTGGCTATGAGTCTGAGGAGCTGCATTTTAAATGCTATTTATTTATTATTTATTGATTATCAATGACTTTAGACGGTGGCATGTGGGAAGCGTCTACCATGTTGGGAAGTTGATTATGTATATTAAAAAGGCCTAGGCTGGGCCTGGTGGCTCAAGCCTGTAATTTCAGCACCTTGAGAGGCCAAGGCGGGTGGATTACCTGAGGTCAGGAGTTCAAGACCAGCCCGGCCAATATGGCGAAATTCCATCTCTACTAAAATACAAAAATTAGCTGGGCATGGTGGCGGACGCCTGTAATCCCAGCTACTAGGAAGGCTGAGGCAGGAGAACAATTTGAACCCGGGAGGTGAAGGTTGCAGTAAGCCGAGATCATGCCACTGCACTCCAGCCTGGGCAACAAGAGCGTGACTCTCCATCTAAAAAAAAAAAAATTGCCTGGAAGTCATAGCAACTCCATGCAATGAGTGGTTCTTGATTGGTTCTATGTTTGAACAAACCAACTATATGACATTTTGGGGACTAACTGGGGGAAATGTAAATGCGATTTGAGTATTAGATGATATTAGGGATTTTTTTTTGTTGATTCTCTTATGTATGATAATGGCTCTGTGTTTATGTAGGTAAATGTCATTTTTTTGAAATGATTCATATTGAAAAGTCATAGTAACCTGTAATTTACCTTAAAATACTTTAGCCAAAAGAAGTAAATGGAGAAAAATGTTAGCAACTATGAAATCTAGGTTCATTCTCTTTTCTGTTCTGCTTGAAGTTTTTCATAGTAAAAAGGAAGAGATCCCCAAACAGAAGTAAAGGATCATTATAATTATAAACCAGGTTTTATTGAACATAAGATGAAATGCATTCATAATTTTTTATTTTATTTTTCAAAATAAAGTCTAAATATAAGCTTTTCTCCCCACTGTTGCCTATGGATTACAGTTCCTGCTTTAAACAGATTTACCTTTAGTGGACTATTTTTTTGGTGCCAGCATCTTTGGGTAACAAGGGCCCTGTATTCCTGGGTAAAGTGCTTACAAGCTTTGCAGCAAAGAATTCTAAAACAATTCCCTTTGAAAATGAGAGCAAAAACATTCCTTTTGAAAGCAGAGCCAAGGCCGAAGATGTAAATTTGAGCATTTCATATTTCACTGCAGACGGGCCGTGCTGGCCCATTTCCCCGGTGACTCACTCGTGCCATCTCCCTTCATAGACGCCGGATTCTACTGTGTCACAAACAAGGGCTCCTGGACTTCCTGTCTCTCAGATGGCGATAACCCTGGTCTCCCAGGAGACAGTAAGGATTAAATGAACTGGTGTTGTCAACCCCACAGCAGCCTCAGGCTGGGTCCTGAGTAGCCACTGATGGAGGTGTGTCCATTTCAGAGAGATGCTGGGTGTATCACACCTCCAGAGCTTCCTTTGGCTCTCAGGTTCACTGTGCAGGCCCTTTGAAAACAAAAGCCACCGGAGGAATTTCCAAGAGGAGATTAACTGGGGTGAACAGGTCTGGACAGCCGGGATGGTGGGTAAGGTGGTGGGCAGTACAACTGTAAGAACCCACTTGGTCTGAGCACGGAGAAGGGAATAGAGTATATGAAGACATTATTTTGTTGGGTAAATCCTTTAACTTCCAAGCGATATTGCAGTTCCCTGGGTCGGCTGTATTTTGTGCAAAGAAATGAGCCAAGCTTTATCCTCCTCAATGCTCCCAACCTCTGCTGAAGGCCATAGCCTTGAATGAACCTACACCTAGAAGCTGTTTTAAAATGCAGTGACCATGTTTATTCAGATGATTCACCATTTCTTTTCATCTCCAGCCCAGACTCCTCCTCTGAGCTTTAAACCTCAGTGTATAGCTGCTTACACAGGAACTAACATGAATTTCGCAAAGGTGCCTCCAGTCTGGCCCACTATCCAACACAAAATGCAAGGCTTGAGGCCTCCTTAAATGAAAGGTATCATTTTCCATGCAGAAGCCTAAGGCATTCTTTTTTATTTGAAATTGAGTTCCCCTCTTGTTACCCAGGCTGGAGTGCAATGGCGCAATCTCGGCTCACTGCCACCTCCTCCCGGGTTCAAGCGATTCTCCTGCCTCAGCCTCCTAAGCAGCTGGGATTACAGGCATGCACCACCACGCCTGGCTAATGTTTGTATTTTTAGTAGAGACGGGGTTGCTCCATGTTGGTCAAGCTGGTCTTGAACTCCTGATCTCAGGTGATCCGCTCGCCTCGGCCTCCCAAAGTGCTGGGATTACAGGTGTGAGCCACCGGATCCGGCTGCCTAAGGCATTCTGATCCCCTTCTTCCTTCTCTTCCCTCCCAGAGCCAATCTTAACTAAATCTGGTCAGTTTCTCCTCTACTGCCAGAATGCATACACTCTTGTTCCATTTTCACCCTCGCCATCTTCCAAACACTTGGCTCTTCATATATCACCCCTCTACTTAACATTTCTTCAACAGCTGTCCATTGCTGTTGGGATATTTAACAGGGCCAAAACCTTATGTGATCTGATCCTTGCCCACCTCTCCTGCCTTATCTTGTCTCATTCTCTGCTCTGACTCTAGTTCAATAGTGGAAAATGGACTTGGCCAGAAAGGGGATTATTTAGCACCAGCCTGTGGGACACAGACTTCAGTAGAAGAGAAAGTTTGTTCTGGTTTCTTATCACAAATCTACCACCTGAAAAGCAGAGGGACCCCACTAATATCACTGGGTTTTGACAACCTGAGCTGGCTCCTTTAGCTGCCAGTTACCTCCCTTTTCTGGTTTGCAAAGCTCCTGCCTGTATGTGTGGTTGGTGCCTTAGGGTGGATGTGTGGGTTGACCCAGGCGAGAGTGTGACCTGGTTTGAAGCCTACTGGCTTTCCATGGTTCCTTGAACCTGGATAGCAGTTGCATGGCATGGTAGATCAATCTTTAAACCCTGGCTCTTCCATTTAGTAGTTCTACAACCTTGGGCAGGATTGGAACCTCTCTGACTCTCAGTTTCTTCATCTATAAAAGACACACAATCTTACGTGTTCTGCCTGCCCCCAATGGATTTCTCTGGGGCTCAAATAACTCATTCAGCCATCATGTGTGGTGATCACACAGGTTACTGTTCAAACTGGGCCAGTTTTGAGACTGCCAGGGTATGTACTTCATAATCACACAGAAAGTCACCCTCTGTAGGGAGAGTCCTCCTCTGTAGGGAGCACCATCTTCCTCTACACCTTGGCCTTTGCTTATAGGTCATCACCTGGGTGGAGGTGAGCAGGGTTGCCATGCATCCCGAAGATGATGTCAAATGTGCTTGTAAAGGAATACGTGCTTTTGGTCCTCACGGAGATTATTTCAACTCCTCAGATAATCCAAGATGAACAGTGAATTGGTTTTTAGAAGCTACTGAATTACACACTTTAGTACTGCTGAGATGGAACAGTCCCCCCCCTCCCTTTTAGGGGCCTACCAACCTGCAGGCATGGAAATAAGGAAAATCCTAAAGTTCCTTTAAGAGAAATTACAGGCATCTAGGTAGACCCAGAGGTAACTGAGTAACTTGTTAAACAACAATAGCAGCTTCAGAATAATAGCCAAGGGACTTAAAGCTCCAGAGATATTTGTTTTCCCCATAGAAACTAAAGATAATGTCTTAACATATGTCCCAGAGTTGCCTTTCAGAACCTTGGACCCCCCTGAGGACTCCCACTGAATGGACCAGCTGGCATAGAGACTGCAGATGAGGGAGAAATAAACTACGGTTCAACTATTGTCCTTTGTTCTAAGTTTCTTCGTGAGGGTCTTCGAGAAAGTCACTCTCCCTAGCAAGTTAACATTTTTCTACTGACTCCCTAGTTTTTTTTTTTTTTTTTTTTTTTTTTTTAAATTTACTTTAAGTTCTGGGATACATGTGCAGAGTGTGCAGGTTTGTTACACAGGTATACATGTGTCATGGTGGTTTGCTGCACCCATCAACCCATCATCTAGGTTTTAAGCCCCACATGCATTAGGTATTTGTCCTAATGCTCTCCCTCCACTTGCCCCCAACAGGCCCCGGTGTGTGTGATGTTCACCTTGTTTTTATAGTAGCACGGGTCTTTATAGTAGAACGATTTATAATCCTTTGGGTATTGCTGCTGACCCGCTAATTTTTAAACAAAGCTTCTCTTACTTAACTAATTGCAAATCAGATCTTTGAATCCACCCATGACCTGTGAGCCCCCATTCAAGATGTCCCATCCTTTTAAGCTGGCACCAATGTGTAACCTCTGTGTATTCGTTTAGGATCTTGCCTGTAGCTTCTGTTTTCCTGAAACTTACCCCTGCCTTTAAAAACCCTGGCCTGCGAGCCATCCGGGAGGCCGGTCTTGAGCAGTTAGCTGCCTGGTATCTCTTCGCGGTAAGCACCCTCCTTGCTACCACGGCAGAAAGCTTGGGATGGGTATCTGGTTTTATTGTGCAGAGAGAGTGACCCCCAGTTTGGTTCTATAACACTGCCACTGTGTCTGGCAGATTAGAAATATTAGTTCTTTGAAGGGAAGCCTTGAAAGGGGGCGAGATGGGGTAAGAAACTTCCAGTAGAAACCAGAAAACCTGCTACACAAGTTCTAAAAGAGTTCTTTTTTAAAATTTTTTAATTTTTTAATTTTTATTTATTATTATTATTAGACTTTAAGTTCTAGGGTACATGTGCATAATGTGCAGGTTTGTTACATATGTATACTTGTGCCATGTTGCTGTGCTGCACCCATCAACTCGTCATTTACATCAGGTATAACTCCCAATGCAATCCCTCCCCCCTCCCCCCTCCCCATGATAGGCCCCGGTGTGTGATGTTCCCCTTCCCGAGTCCAAGTGATCTCATTGTTCAGTTCCCACCTATGAGTGAGAACATGCGGTGTTTGCTCTCCACTTCTTTCTGCCTTTGTCCTTCAGTTTTCCTCGGTTTCTTTTCTTGTCTTTGTCTCTTTCCCTGGTCTCATCTTCTGTCTTAATAACTTCAGGTGCAGGGCGGTTTGTCATGCCTCCTGCAGTGGGACAGCAGGAAACGACTTGGTGGGACCCCCCCTCCATCTGAGGGTGAACCATTCACCACCGTGGCTCTGTGACCAGGCTGCATAGAGTGAGTTGAGTGAGGCACTCTCTTGGGGACAAACATTTTAAAGGCACCAAAAATAGTCAGTGGTCAATATTTTAACGCGACATGAAAAAAATAGTTAATGAGATATTTCCATGGTGAGCAAAATATCAAAAATTTAAATAAGGACAGGATCAGTGCCAGTGATATTGCAACCTGAAGGAAAAGGAAAAATCTGTAATATCAATTCTGTTTTCACTTAGGATTTTGATATTTTGTTTATCATGGCATTTTGGGGGAATTAAATCCGCCACAAGGGCGCTGTAGAGCTGAGCCTCCGTAGGAACTGCCATCCCACAAGGGTACGATGTGCTTCCACAAAAGGGCTGGGCCCAAGAAAGACCCATCCATTGCAAGCTACAAGGTGCAGGGGTAGAGGCGGCCCAGATGGAATTCCCATGGGGCCGCGGAGGGGAGAAGGCTGACCCTGAGGATGAGGGCCAGACAGGAGGGTGGGCACGGCCCCTCTTCCAGGCGGGAGCGCTGCTGGACGCCCGCGTGGGGTCCCCGGGACTCGTTCAGGGCCGCGTGGGACGAGAGGCTGCAGCCCACGCGTGAAGATACTGGGGCGTCCCTTTGCGCACGTGGACAGTGGTGGTCTCCGGGCGCTCCGGTCGTGGCCCCTTCCGAAGTACCTGCCAAGCCCCCTGTGGCTCCGGGCATCTAGAGAGCCACGGCCCAGAAGGAGCCTACCGTTGGGGAGCGTGGGCCTGGGGAGACACAACCGTAGCCCCCTCTGGGGGTAGAGACCAGAGCTATCCTCTAGCACCCGCACCCGCGCCCTCAGCAACTAAACCCTGCGCGGGCACGTCCGCAGGGCTGAGACTAGGGTCTCTTCTCCCAGGCCTTTCCCTCTGGAGCCCTCTGGGGTAGAGGGGTCAGAGTTCTCAGGACCAAGCAGCTGCTGTGGTTTCCACTGGGGCCTGCTCTCCTTGTACCCCTCCCTCTGCCTCCCACCTAAGCCTGTTCCCTAAGGCTGCCCCTGCGGGGCCCTGTTGTCCAGCCCCGCTCTGTGCTGAAGGGGGCTCAGGCAGCCCCTGTCATGTTTGTGGCCCTACCCAACACTCTGCCCTGGAGGGTCTTCAGAACCCCTTTGTTGGCGCAGAGGAGCCCATGCTTACCTCCCCTCACCCAGGATCCCCTTGTCCCGGGAGGGCCACCCCACAGACCACTCACTCTTATTCCTCCCCCCAGATGCCCACACATGGAGGCCCAGGAGAGTCCCAGACCATTCCGGCCATGCCATGGAGCACAGTGCTGCTGTGCCCACTTGGGTGGAGGGGTTTTACTTGGGAGGTGATCCCAAAGGAAGTGGGAGAGAGGAAACGGGGCAGTAGGCAACAGGAAAGGAGGCAAGAACAATATAAGGTAGGACTTCAAGGTCACCACTGTGGGCAATGGGGACACTTCCAAGGATTGTTCCCTGAAAGGCAAGGTGCCTTCTACCAGGTGGCATCCACCACTGTTTGGGGTGGGCCCCAGGAGGCATCAAGGACTTGGGGAAGGTGCACAGACTCACAGCTGCTCCTGCTCATTCCTTAGGTCTCAGAGCCTCCTCCACCTGGCGGAGACCTGGAGTGCCCGCTCAGCACTTGGAGCTTCCTCATCCTGGGTTGTTACCACACCTGAGCACCTGTGGACAGGATCACAGGTCTTCCCTCTCCTTCCTCTTGTCTCCACCATAGTTCATGGTCTGGCACACAGACTGGCCCACACCAGGCCTGCAGTAACTGCTTTTCAGATGAAAGTGTTAACTCACAGAGGACAAACACTTCTGTTCTCTTTTGCCAACTCTTATTAGTCAGTAGTGGCTACTTTGAGGAATGTGTTAGGTGAGATTCTGAGGCCGGATTCAGCCTCGGCAGAGAAGAGTGTCTCTTATGGAGGGCTGTGGTGGTGGCAGAACTCATGTCCCCACTGACATTTCTGAAAGTTAGACTTTCTGTAAAAGGAGGCAGTTTTGTGGACACTAGATATCTTAGGATTTGTCTAAGGAATCAGTGCAGTCTAGTGAACATGCTTGGACATGTTCGGACATGGTAGGTTTTTGTGACAAAGGGAAGAAGCCCCTTACCATGGTGATTGCCTATGAGATTCTAGAAACCCTGCTGGGTATTTGACATGTTTTCTCATTTAATCTCCATAGCATCCCCAGAAGTTCATGTTATTTCCGTTTTTCTTGATGACTAAGTTGAGACTCAGAGATGTTGAGTTAAGATGTTACCCAAGATCACACAGTTATGAAGCCGATCACAGCACTATTCCTTGTAGGCAAACCTCTGCAAGCACAAGCATGAGACCAGTCAGCAGTCTGGGGAGCGTACGTGGAGGGTTTACTCTATCGCACCCAATGACGTAACATGGACAGAGAGAGCCAAACACTGCAAGTGCTCAGAGAAAAGGTAATTCAGGCTGAGCTGGTGATCAGAGAAGGCTTCCTGGAGGAAGCAGAGCATGAGGAGAGCCTAGAAAGGAGAAGAATGGTTGGCATTTGGGTAGCAAGAAAGTAGGGGATGGACATAATGGGAGGGGCACAGCCCTGGTCAGAGGGAGATAGACCTGGGAATCAGACTGGCATGTAGCTGACCAGTGTGGATGGCCTGCAGGTTGGTGGAGTAGCTGAGCCTCAAAGCACAGATGGTTGGGGACCTGCGGAACTGGATTTGGTAGCGAGACAGAGCTGGAGCAGGCATGGAGGCAGTGTGGCGGCTGCAGGGTTTAGAGGCATCCATCAGGGAGTACTACCTGCAGATATGGGATGAAAGGACAGGAACCTTAGCAAGGGCTCTTGTGAAGGGTGTGGTGGGCTGGGATGTGTTTTCACCCTCACATACCTGCCTACCTTCCTGAGCCCTCCTACGTAAGGGAGCTGTGACCTTGCACAGGCCAGGTGAACTCCTCTAAAGGCTGATGCTTCCTGAACTGCAAGGGTGGAAGTTACTTTTAGCTCCCTGCATTCATTGTTAACTGAGAAGGATGCTAACCAGGGCTGCTGTTGACATCAGATGATAGTCAATAAATCCCATGAGGGAGCCTGAACTGTGGCCAGCAGGGGAAGTCACCAGCCTGTGGGGGCTCCACGGTGAGCCCAACCTACCACTTTAATTTCGTACTTCTGTAGAGTGATTTCTTGAAGCCTTCTTAAGTGACTGTCTAAGCCCCTAGTCACAGAAGGTGTTTCAGCTGCCAGTGGCCAAAATCCCAACTTGAGCAGCTTTTCCGGAGCAGGGAATTGATTTGCCTGGGTGTTATGCTCAGTTTCCTCGTTCCCATGTCCATTCTGTGTGAGCCTCTTGGCTCTGTTTTCTTCTATCCATGCTGGGAGCCACCCTCAGGCTGGAAGCATGTGTCAATTTTGGTGTCTATGCCTTGCCATGTCCAGAAGAAGAGAAGCCACTCCATCCATTCCATCCATCCATCCATCCATCCATCCATCCATCCATCCATCCATATACTCACCTATCCATCCATCCTCTCTCCTATCCATCCATCCACTCACCTATTCATCCATCCACTCATCTATCCATCCACTCACTTATCTAACCATCAATCCATCCATCCATCTACTCACTTTTTCATCCATCTACTCTCCTATACATCCATCTACTCACCTATCCATCCATTCATCTGTCCATCCATCCATCCATCCATCCATCCATCCATCCATCCACTCACTTATCCATCTGTCCACTCACTTACTCATCCATCCATCCATCACCCATCCATCCACTCAAGTCATCCATCTACCCATCCATCCATCCATCCATCCATCCATCCATCCATCCATCCATTCATCCATCCATTCACTCACCCATCCATCTATCCATCCATCCATCCATCCATTCATCCGTCCATTCACCCACCCATCCATCTATCCGTCCAATATTTACTGTGTGCCTATCGTGCATCTGAAACTGTTCTAGGTGTCAGGGTTAAGTCTGTGAGCAAAGTAAGTTCAGATGCCTTCCCCATGAAGCCTGAATTCTAGCAGGGGAGGTAGACAGTCAGTGGTAACCATAATGAGTCCGTCTATTATGAAATGCTAGAAAGTGATTAAGTACTGCCAAGAAAAAGAGGGTGCAAGATCCAATGCGGTAATCAGGGTGGGCCTGGTTGGAAAGTTATCTGGAGGAGGAGCTCCCAGACAGAGAAAGCAGCAGGGCAGAGACCCAGAGGGAACAGCAAGGGGGCCATGAGGCTGCCATGGATCTGTGTGTGTGTGTGTGTGTGTGTGTGTGTGTGTGTGTGTTGTTGGCAGGAGATGCTGGGAGAGGTGATGACCAAGAGGTGTGGTCAAGCCTCAGCCTGCCTGGAACCAAGGCTGGACATGGTCAGGTGACAAGAGGTCCTCCCAGCTGTGGGGCCCTGTTACTCCTCCTTCCTCTGCCTCTCTGTTTTTTTCTCTGTCTCTGTCTCTTTCTTTGTCTCTGTCTGCATCTCTCTGTTTCTCTCTCTGTCTCTATCTTTCTTGTAGGGTAGGCAAACTTTAACCTCTACCCTTTTAGGGTTTTTCAGCTGGGCCTGAGAATTAAATTGGTGTAAGACAGATCCACAGGAGAAAGACATACAAATTTATTCAATATGAATTTTATGTGGCGTAGAAGCTCTCATAAGAAAATGAGGATGCAAAGATGCAGTTAGAGGTGAGCGCTTATGTTGGAATTAGACAGAGAGTGGTAAGTTATGAAAATGTGACCAGGCAAAGGCTTGGGGGACGGGGAGATCATTGGTGGAGAACTGGCTGGGAGGATGAGGGTTAGTCTAGCAAGATTTGTTCCTGCAGATTTCCCTCAGCATCAATTTCCTATCCCTGAAGATAAGAATGATGTTGTGGGCCGGGAGCGGTGGCTCAAGCCTGTAATCCCAGCACTTTGGGAGGCCGAGACGGGTGGATCACGAGGTCAGGAGATCGGAAACCCCGTCTCTACTGAAAAATACAAAAAACTAGCCGGGCGAGGTAGTGGGCACCTGTAGTCCCAGCTACTCGGGAGACTGAGGCAGGAGAATGGCGTGAACCCGGGAGGCAGAGCTTGCAGTGAGCTGAGATACGGCCACTGCATCCCAGCCTGGGCGACAGAGCGAGACTCTGTCTCAAAAAAAAAAAAAAAAAAAAAAAAAAAAGAATGATGTTGTGACATTTTCACACAGGAATTTTAAGCTTTTAAGAAACAGAAGGAAGGCCAGAGTGATGTTCTTGCGTCTGCTGTTTTTCAAGTGTCATTGGCACCGGTAAACTGAGTTCTTTCCCTACTTTGTGTCCATCACACAGAAAGACCTTCCAATCAGAAAAGGCAATCAGGCTTTATTCTCTGGCCAGGACATGAAGAAGGTGTGCACTTGTGCTCAGTGCACCTTCTAGAAGGTGTGGGGTTTTTAAGGACTGGGTGTGAGGTGGCAGAGGAATGGCAGCATGTGCAGGGTGGGACTCCAGACACGCAGGTGCAATTCTCAAATGTGCATCTTCATACAACTCATGTACACACAATGGTGGAGATATTGTTTTAGAGAAGAAAATTTTATCGTAAAACTTTACCATAATGATATGGCAATGATGTGAAGGCAACTAGGGGTCACCTGTTCCTGTTTGTGTGATTTTCAGGAGTTCTTATCTTCCTTTAATATCTGGCCCGGGATGAAGAAGCTCTGGCACCATCCTGGCCGTTTGGTTTCTTTAAGTAGCTGTGCCTATAGATAATGGGACTAAAGAAAAGAGTAAGAAAAAGAACTTTCCCTGTTATTTCATTACGGCAGTCCTGGTATCACTTTGTTTCTGTTTTTTTTTTTTGACAGAGTTTTGCTCTTGTTGCCCAGGCTAGAGTACAGTGGCGCAATCTCGGCTCACTGCAACTTCTGCCTCCCAGGTTCAAGCGATTCTCCTGCCTCAGCTTCCAGAGTAGCTGGGACTGCAGGCGTGCTCCACTACACCTGGCTAATTTTTGTATTTTTAGTAGAGATGGAATTTCACCATATTGGTCAGGCTGGTCTTGAACTCCTGACCTCGTGATTCACCCACCTTGGCCTCCCAAAGTGCTGGGATTACAGGCATGAGCCACCGTGGTATCACCTTTAACTCAAAACAGTCAATATGCTGTAGCAACATATTTTGGGGTGGCATGTTCTTTTTTAGGAGGCGGTCTTTCTCTGTTGTCTAGGTTGGAGTGCAGCGGTATGACCATGGCTCACTGCAACCTCACCCTCCCGGCTCCAGCGATCCTTCTGCCTCAGCCTCCCGAGTAGCTGGGACCACAGACACACATCACCACGCCTGGCTAATTTGTGATGGCATGTTTCTAACTCCTTCACTCTCTTTGCTTCTCCACCTCTCTGCTACTGTCTCTCTACCACTCTGTTTCTCTGTCTCTTTGTGTCTCTGTCTGTTGCTGTCTCTTAGTTTCTCCGTGTCTCTTTCTCTCTTATCCGTCTCTCTCAGTCTCTCTGTCTCTCGTTCTCTCTCTGTCTCTCAGGCTCTCTGTCTTTCAGTCTCTCTCTTTCTCTCTCAGTATGCATCTCTCTCAATCTCTCTTTCTCTCCGTATCTGTCTCTCTGTCTCCCACAAGCACACACTGGCCTTCTCTGCTCCTCCACACACATGAGGACACATGGCTGCCCAGCCCAGATACAACTCACTTCCTAGGACATGTTTAGCAGAACTAGAATAGAGCGGTCAAGCTGGGTAGACTAATGTCTAGCAGTGAGAAGAACTCGGGAAACATGCTGCTTGAATTTTGACCCCCAGTCTAGTACTTACTAGCTGTACAGCCTTGCACATGTTACCTATTAACAACTTCTCTGACCAAGTGGTGAGAACAATAGCACTTACCTCACAGGGGTTTGTGATGATTACATTACGACAGTAATTTTAAAGAGAATCCGGCAGTGGTAAGTATTCTGATGATGTTCACAAATCTTATTCTTATTCTTCACCTTCTTGCCATTGTTGTTGCCATCTCTGAATTCCAGTGTCAGTTTCTGAGAATCAGAGTCTGAGTGGCTCAGGTTATACTGGACTGTATGTTTGGTATATTTGGTCCAATGGGCTGAACAAAAGCCAGCACTGGAGAGCCACTGTGGCCCATCCACGAGCATGAGGGTGGAGCTGGGAGACAGGCGGACCTCTGGAAAGGCAGAGATGGGTTGAACAGCAACCTAAAGATGGCTCTGAGATCCAGGGTCACCAGTCATCCCAGTTTGCCTGGGACTGAGGGGTCTCCCTGGAAATGAGACTTTCAGTACCAAAATAAAGAAGGCCTGGGAACCTGGGAAGGTTGGTCACTCTAAAAGTCAACACTGATTTTGATGACTTCCAGATGGGGTCAGCGTGCCCGGCAAAATGCGTGTTGATGAAATCCCTTTTGAAATCCTTGGAGGAGGGTGAAAAGGTAGATAAGGCCATTTTACAAGTCTTTTGCAATATGTCCTAGGCTGCTCCCACCTAGGGAGGTTTGAGTCCACCATCCCTCTTCCCTGCCACTCCCCAACCCTGACCTTGCTAGCTGCTGACATTGGTCAGCTTTTCCAATACTTCTGTAACTGGCAAAAGGGTCTGGCTGCTCGCCGCTTGTAAAAAGGAGCCAATGTAACAAGAGTGAGGTGTGATAAAAAGAGAGTGAGTTTTATTATTCATGCTAGCAAGGGGAGGAGTGAGTGAAATTCTTTCCAAAAATGTCTGCTCTTCAGTTTGTGGAGGGAATGCAGTGGTTTTTAAAGAGAGGGTTTGGAATGAGAGGCGGGGGCTGGGGGGGCTAGGAGGTGCCAGCTGGCATGATCCACTTCTATGGTCTTGAATTATTGTTTTATCTGGTGAAGGGGCCGGCGCCATTGTGGCTGGGGGTGTCTGGTCCATATCAGGATCTGGCCACTGAAGCTTCTACAGGAATATATGACCAGATAAGTGAGTATGGTGTGCATTTAACAAGCATCTAGGTAAATAAATGCGCATAAGATAGAGGAGCATACAATGGGAAAAGAAAGGGAGTGGAGGTTCACAGCACATTCCCAGGCTGTATTTCAAGATGAAAGATAAGGCATATACACTTTGTCTCAAAGGTATATCTTGAGACTGGGGGAGGGGAGGAGGAAAGGGAAAAGGGAGAAGTTTTAAAACATGTTTTGAGGCTGAGCTGCTCGGTTACACTTGCAGTGCGT
This sequence comes from Macaca fascicularis, assembly GCF_037993035.2. NCBI lineage: Eukaryota > Metazoa > Chordata > Mammalia > Primates > Cercopithecidae > Macaca > Macaca fascicularis. The sequence goes on from NC_088386.1 coordinate 4,545,058, forward strand.
CAGCTGTCTCCCAATGCCAGCGCCATGACTGAGAAGGCGCTACCTACCTCCTAAAACTTCTCCTTCCACTGACCTGCCACAGCACATGAAACTCGATTATTTTCTTCTTTGGTTTAATGCACTCAAGACTGAATTAAGATTCAAGTGTTTTATGGAAGGCAGAGTGCATTAAGCTGTTATGGCTCATTAGGGTCTTAGCCTGGATAACTTCATTGGATTAGTCAGTCCCGGAGCAGTGCTACAGTCTGGGGCACAGAAGACTGATGCTTGGAAGGGAGAGGGGAAAATGGCAGCAAGAGGCTGACCCAGCCAGAAGATCAGGGCCCTAGCAGTGCCAAGGCAGGAGTGGGTAGGGCAGCCCCAATGCAGAGAAGGCAGGGGGAGGAGGCAAGTGCTGGCTTCTCCTGTCAGCTGTCCAGTCTGTGCTCAACTGAAAGTGCTTGCTTCTCCCCTACCCAGGGGAAACTGGTTGAGAACTTGGACAACTTTTTAAAGAGTTAGGAAGAAAAGGATGGGGCTGACAATGGCCTGGACTTGGGGACTGGTGTGGAACATCCTGAATGCATCTCTAAGGAAAACTGGCTTTCAGGGCAGGGGACAGTGGGACATGAAGAGAGGAGTTATTCACCAACTCCCTCACTTGCCCACTGATGGAACTATTTTTAAGTAAAATGATGCTTTAAAAATAAGCTTATAAGACTGAGAGAAAAAAGGAGAGATGACTCAAATTACTAAAATCAGAAATGAAAGTGGGAACACTACTACCCACTTTACAGAAATAAAAAGGATTATAAGATAGTACTATGAACAATTGTATGCCAACAAATTGGATAATCTAGATGGAATGAACAAATTTCTAGAAACATAAAACCTACCAAGGCTGAATTACAAAGAAATAAAAAATCTGAAAAGACCTATAACTAGTAAGAAGGTTGAATCAGCAATCAAAAATCTCCTGATAAAAGTTGTGGATCTGATGGCTTTACTGCTAACTCTACCCAGCATTTAATAAACTAATGTCTATTATTCTCAAACTTTCCCAACAAATTGAAGAGGAAGGAATACTTTCTAACTCATTTTGTGAGGCCAACATTGCCCAGGTACCAAAGCCAGACAAAGCTATGAACACTGATGTAAAAATCTTAGCAAAATACTAGAAAACTGAATTCAGCAGCACATTAAAAGTATTATACACTATGACCAAATGTGATTCATACCCGGAATGTAAGGATGGTTCAACCTGTGAAAACTGATCAATATAAAACATCACATTAATGCAACAAAGGAAAAAAATGACATGGTCATCTCAGTTGATGCTGAAGCAGCATTTGACAGAAATGAACACTTATAAAAAAAAGAAGCAACACTCTAGGAATAGAAAGAAACCATCTCAACATAATAAAAACCATGTATGAAAACTGAGGCAACACCATGCTCAGTAGTAAAAACCTGAAAACTTCTTCCAAGATAAGGAACAAGGCAAGAATGCCCACTTTTGCCACTTTTTTCAACGTATTACTGGAAGTGCTAGCTAAACAATTAGGCAAGACTAAGAAATAAAAGGCATTCCAAATCAGAAAGAAAGAAGTACAGTGATCTCTGTTCACAGATGATCTGATCATATATCTAGAAAGCCCTAAAATTCCACAAAACACTGTGAGAACTAACAAGTGAATTCAGCGAAGTAGCAGGATACAAAATCAACAAGCAAAAATCATTTGCATTTCTGCACACTCACAATGAACAATCTGAAAAGGAAATTAAGAAAATATCCTATATACAATATTATCAAAAGTATAAAATACTTAGGAATTAACTTATCCAAGGATGTGAAAGACTTGTACAATGAAAACTACAAAATATTGCTGGAATAAATTAGACAAAAATAAATAGAAAGGCATCCCATGTTTGCGGATTGGAAGACTTAATATTGTTAAGATGTCAATACTACCCAAAGTGATCTACAAATTCAGTGCAATCCCCATAAAAATCCCAACAAACTTTTTGCAGAAATAGCAAAATGTATCCTGAAATTCATATGGAATCTCAAGAAAAACCAAATAGCCAAAACTATCTTGAAAAAGAAGCAGAACATTGGACTCACACTTCTTGATTTCAAAATTTACTAAAAGCTAACAGTAACCAGAACTGTGGTACTGGATAAAGATAGGCATAGATCAATGAAGCAGAATAGAGAGGTCAGGAATAAATCCTTGCATAAATGGTCAAATTAGTTTCTACAAGTGTGCCAAAACCATTTAATAGATAGTGGACAATCTTTTCAACAAATTGTGCTGGGAAAACTGGATATCCACATGCAAAAGAATGAAGTTGGACCCTTATCTAAACCCATATACAAAAGTTAACTCGAAATAGATCAAAGAGCTAAATATATGAGCTATAACTATGAAACTCTTAGGAGAAAACATACAGCAAAAGCTTAATGAAATTGGATTTAGCAATAATTTCTTGGATATAACACTAAGACATAGGCAATAATAATAAAAACAGACAAATTGGATCTCATAAAAATTTTGAAAATTTGTGCATCAAAAGACACAATCAACAGACTAAAAAGACAATGCATAGAATGATAGAAAATATTTGTAAATCATGTATCTAATAAAGGATTAATATTTAGAACATCTAGAGGACTCTTAAAACTTCACAACAACCTCAAAAAAATCCAGTTCAAAAATGGGCAAAGGATTTTGTTATGAAAGAACCGAATCTGCTGGCACTGTGGTCTTGGACTTCCCAGAACTGTGAGAAATAAATATCTGTTTTTAAAGCCACCCAGTCTGTGATATTTTTGTTACAGCAGCCCAGCAGCTAAGACCGACTTGAATAGACATTTCTCCAAGGAAGATACACAAATGGTCAATAAACACATGAAAACATCACTGATTGTTAGGGAAATGCAAGTTAAAACCACAAGAAGATATCACTTCACACCCAGTAGCATGGCTACTTCATATCTATCTATCTATCTATCTATCTATCTATCTATCTATCTATCTATCTATCTGATCATCTATTATCTCACCAGACAATAACAAGTATTAGAGAAGATGTGGAGAAATTGGAACCCTTGTGCATTGCTGGTGGAAATGTAAAATGGGGCAGCTGTCATGGGAATCAGGATGGCAGTTCCTTAAAAAACTAAAAACTATAGTAGAGTTGCTGTATGATCCAGCAATTCTACTTCTGGGTAGATACCCAAAAGAATTGAAAGCACGGTGTTGAAGAGACATTGTACAGCCATGTTCAGAGCAGCGTTACTGACAGTAGCCAGAAGGTGGAAGCAGCCACTGAACTGTATACTTAAAAATGGCTAAGATGATACATTTTGTATTATGCGAATTTTGCCATAGTAAAAAATATTAGAAACAAAGAAGAATAACCTGGGATTTGTTATTCAGATTGTTCGAGGATGTGCCTTAGGCTTTCTAGAACTACAGGTTTGTAAGTTTCAGCTTTCTGCAAAAGGTAATACTCGGTGATATATCATTTCTTTCTTCCCCTTCCCCTTCCCCTTCCTTCTCTTTGTCCTTCTCTTCTCTCTCTTTTTTTTTCTTAAAAATGCAAAGCTAACTATGATTAACCCAGAACTTTATGTAATACAACCATGAGTCAGAAAATACTTATTTTCGGTCCATGTATCATGACTCCAAAGTCATGGGAAATAAGACATGGTGCCTATGGTGAGAAAATGATTACTATTGATTTACAGCCATTACCATACCAAAGGTGCCATAAATAGTCATCTGGGATGCTCCAGACGAGAGATCTAGGGGTGACCTAGCTTTCCAGTGAGTTGAGAGCTAGGTTCTTCACATCATTAAGAGAGACTTTAAAAAAATTTAAAAATGGTTTTCAAATAGAAATAAAAGTAATTTTTTTTGGATGCTATTGTAAATGATCTTGTACTTTTAATTTTATTTTCCAATTTACTTCTTGCTCCTGTATAGAAAGAAAATTAAATATGTAGATTCAAAAACTTATACAAAATGTTTATAATCATAGCTTTATTCATAATAACTTCAAACTGGAAACAACTCAAATGTCCTTCAACAGGTGACTGGATATTGGGGAATATGCCTACAATAAAATGCTACTTAGCAATTAAAAGCTACTGTTTACCTGCTACAATATGGGCGAATCTCAAAATATGCTGTGTGAAAGAGGTCAGACAAAAAAGTACATACTTCATGATTCCGTTTATATACATCTTTAGAAAATAAAACCTCTATAGTGACAGGCAGACAGTGGTAGTCCAAGGATAGGGGAAGTATGGGAGAGAGGGGCAGGAGGAAACTTTTGGAAGTGATGGATATGTTCACAATCTTGACTGTGGTTTTGGTTTTACAGGCGTACACACATATCAAAACTCACCAAGTTGTGTAATTTAAATGTGTGCAGTTTATTACATGTAATTATACTCCTCCAAAGCTATTAAACAAGGAATGAATCCTCCAGGAAAAGGAAAAAAAAAAAAGAGTTTTCTTAATTGACCTTGTATCCTGCAACTTTGGTAGATTTAGTTATTAGTCCTTATAGTTTTTTGTAGGCTTTTTGAGATTTTCCATGTGCACAGTTATATCTTCTGTGAAAAAGGCAGTTTTATTTCTTTCCAGTCTTTATGACTTCTACTAATTTTTCCCTGCCTTTTGGGCTGGGAAGGATCTCCATTACTGTGCTGAATGAATTGGTAGGTGGACACCCTTGCCTTGCTCTTGATCTTAGGGGAAAGCATTCAGTTTTTCACCAGTAAGTAGGAAGTTAACCGTATATATTTGTAGATGCCCTTTATCAGATTGAGGACATTCATTCCTACTCCAATTTAAAAAAAAAATCACAAGTGGTTGTATTTTGTCAAATGGTTTTTCTGCATCAATTGATATAATCATGTGATTTTCTCATCTTTTGTGTTAATGTGTTGATTAGATTTTGGATGTTGATGGCATTGATGTGGTGATTAGTTTTTGAATGTGAAGCCAAATTCATATTCCTGGGATTAACTCCACTTGGTCATGGTTTTTAAAGTATTTTGGTGGGTTGTGGTGGCTTTATGAAATGAGTTGGAAAGTGTTTCTCTCTCCTCTGTTTGCTGAAATAGTTTGTGTAAGATTTTATAGAATTCATCAGGAAAATCATCTGGGCCTGGAGTTTTCTTTTTGGGAAGGTTTTAAGTAATGTCATTAAAAAATAGACAGATGAAAGACTTTTCAGATTTTCTTTTTCTTTTTTTTTTTTTTTTTTTTTTTTTTTTTTGAGACGGAGTCATGCTCTGTCGCCCAGGCTGGAGTGCAGTGGCCGGATCTCAGCTCACTGCAAGCTCCGCCTCCCGGGTTCACGCCATTCTCCTGCCTCAGCCTCCCGAGTAGCTGGGACTACAGGCGCCCGCCACCTCGCCCGGCTAGTTTTTTGTATTTTTTAGTAGAGACGGGGTTTCACCGTGTTAGCCAGGATGGTCTGGATCTCCTGACCTCGTGATCCGCCCATCTCGGCCTCCCAAAGTGCTGGGATTACAGGCTTGAGCCACCGCGCCCGGCCTATTTTTCTTTTTCTTCTAGGTCAGTCATGGGGTGATTTCTGTCTTTCAAGGACTTCTCCATTTAATCTAAGTTGTTAAATTTATCGGCATGGAGTTTGTCATGGTATTTCTTTATTATCCTTTCTATTATTACTGAATCAAACCTAGGCCTTCTTGCCCAGCTCAGTAAAGGCCAACATCCACACAGGGTTTTGCAGGGAGAGAAAGAAGGGTGTTTATTTGCAGGGCAGCAAGCAAGAAAAATTAGGCAGCTCACACTTAAGACCCGACCTCCCTGGTGGCTTACAAGCAAGGGCTTTTAAAGGCAGGGGTACATTTCAGGAGAGCAAAAGTTACAGGCAAAAGAGTAAGTCAATACGTGGAGGTTTGGCCTACAAAGGTAGGATATCTTGAAGGCAGGGGGTGGGGGCCTACCAGTCATAGACAGATTTAGAGATTGTCTTATTTTCAGTTCGTCAAGAAAGTAAAACTTTGTCTAAAACTTGAAGTCCACAGAAAGGAATCTTGAGCTCCGGCCTGTGGACGTGACCCTCTCCGGGCCTCTCGGGAAGAAATTCAAAACAAAGAATGGTAGTCAGTTCCCCCTCATGTTAGGTCTAAGTTCCAGCGGATGGCATTTTTCAGTTGGTGGAGGTCTGGGTTTTTGAAAAACAACTCAGGGACATATGTTAAGATATTCTTTAGTTTCCATAGGAACCAAACATCTTGTGACTCTAACTTCCTTGACTATTGTTTTAAGCTATTACCTTCTTGCTTATCGGATTGCTCTTTACTTCTCAAGGCCGGCTAGGTGTCTGGAATTTCCCTTGAAAAAACTAAAGATTTTCCTTTATTTCCATGCTTGGCAGAGCGGGAGGGGAGGCCCAGCAGGCCGGGAGGAGGGGTCCCTGCTCTGTCCCATTATGTCTATAGCATCTGTAGTGGTGTCTACTCTTCCCTCCCTGATGTTGGTATTTTGTGTTTTCTCTTCTCTGTCTTGCTTAGTCCAGCTAGAAGTGTATTGATTTTTCTTAACCTTTCCAAAGAACCAACTTTTGTTTTCATTTATTTTCTCTGTTGGTTGCTTATTTTCTGTTTCTATTGATTTCACTTTTATGTTTGCAATTTTCTTTTGTCTACTTATTTTGGGTTTAATTTGCACTTCTTTTTTAATTTTTAAAGGTGAACTCATAGGTGATTAACTTTAAACCTTTTTTTTTCTAGGATAATTACAGCTTTAGCTGTATTCTACAAATATTGATATCTTGTATTTTAATAATATTTAATCTATTTATTTAGAGATTTTCCAAAATTACAAAAAGTATTCAAATTAAATTCCTTTTTGGTCAGAGAAGATATTTTGTGTGATTTCAATCTTTGGAATCTCTTGAGCCATACTGTCTGTTTTGGTGAAAGTTCTACATACACTTGAAAAGGCAGGGGATTGGTTTTAGTGTTCTATAAAGTCAAACAGGCCATTACTTCTCAACCAGGGGTGATTTTCTTCCACCAGGAAACATTTGGTAATGTCTAGTCACACTTTTTTGTCACACCTGAGGGGAGGGTGCTACTGGCCTCTTGTGAGTAGAGGCCAAGGATGCTGCTAAACATGCTACCATGCACAGGGCAGCCCCCACAACAAAAAATTTCCCAGCCTCAAGTGCCAGTGGTGCCAAGGTTGAGAAACTCTGCGTTAAGTTGGTTAAAGTGTTGTTTAAATCATCTATGTGTTTACTGATACTTTGTTGAGTAGCTCAATCAATTATGGAGGGAGGAATGTTAAAATTTACAACTGTGGGTCAGATGCAGTGGCTCACGACTGTAATCCCAGCACTTTGGGAGGCCGAGGTGGGCAGATTACTTGAGGTCAGGAGTTTGAGACCAGCCTGGCCAACATGGTGAAAGCTTGTCTCTACTAAAAATACAAAAATTAGCTGGAAATGGCTTGAACCCGGGAGGCAGAGGTTGCAGTGAGCTGAGATCATGCCACTGCACTCCATCCTGGGCAACAGAGTGAGACTCTGTCTCAGAAAAAAAAAATTTACCACTATGATTGTCACTATGATTGTGGACTTGTCTATTTCTCCACTTATTCTGTCAGTTTTTGTGTCATTTATTTGATGTTCTGTTATTAGGTACAGACACTTTAAAGATTGTTATATTTTCTTAATGAATTAACTCTCTTATTATTATGAGATGTCCAATAGTATTCTGCTGGGTGGCTGTAGCAATGTACCACAGACTGAGTGGCTTAGACAACAGGAATTTTTTTTCTCGCAGTCCCGGAAGCTGAAGTCGGAGATCAACGTGTCGGCAGTTTGGTTTCTCCAGAGATCTCTCTCCTTGGCCTGCAGATGGCTGTCTTCTCCCTGTGTCCTCACATGGGCCGTCCCTCTGCGTGTGTCTGTGTCCTAATCTCCTCTTCTTCTGACGACATCAGTCATCTTGCATTAGGGCCCACCCACATGACCTCATTTGAACTTAATTATCACTGTAAAGACCTGTCTCTGAATGCAGGCACATTCTGAGGTACTGGGGCTAGGACTTCAGCATATGAATTTTCAGGGACACAGTTCAGTCTATGACATATCCCTTTTTAATCTCAGGTACTGCTCCTATGTTCAGTGGGAAAGATAGTAGAACAAACTACATGACCACCTAAGTACTTAATATAAGGTGCTGATGTGCCATTACAAAATTAAAGCCAGGTAAGAAGATGTAAAGTCCTGGCAGGAAGATATTGTTTAAAGGGGAGGTCAGGGAATGGAGCGCCTGAGCAGACACAGCCAGGTCTGCTTCTAGCCTGTCAACGCTGGGTAGACGTCACATTGTCATAGTTTGTGTGGCTTATGGCGTTCTTATGTATGATAGGCAGAGGCCATCCCTTAGCTTTCTCATTTAATCTTGGCTTGGCTATGTTGTTCCTTGGTTTTCTCCATATGAACGTTGGGTTTAGTTTGTCAAATTCCATGATTAACTCTATTAATTTAACTGAGGAAAAACTTTCATATTTTTTTGTATAGATGAGACATTCCATAGTTATAGATTTTATTTTTTAAAAATTCCATGCAGACAAGAGAAAAGGAAAATAGAAATAGTCATCTGTCCTATTAAAAAATTATAGATATTTATATCTTTTAGAAAACAAAGGACGTCAATTAAAATATTATTAAAGGGCAAGAAAACTGTTAAGGAAGAAAATTGATCAGAATTATATACATTTTAGGAGTTAAAAGTTATTTTCATAGGCCATAGTGATAATTTCTGAAGTTTAGGAATCTCTCAATATTCTTTTGTTACAAATAAGAAAAAGTAAGGGTATTAATGATACTTTCCTGCACTTGGAGGGAAAGGGTCAAAACTTCCTTCTTATTTTGTTGAGATTTCTTTCACCAGCATTTTATAAGGGCCTATCATCCTAAGACTGAATATGAGAACTTCTTTAGTTAGCACCAGAGGAAGAAAAGAAAAAAAGGCCAAAAGCTTGTAACTTGCATAATGCAAAAGAAGTGGGGGACAATGTGATAATTAAGTAAATGACATAATAGTTTGCATCTATAATCATTTGGGATTTGAGTTGGAACTGCCAACTAGAATTGATAGACTGATTTGGAGGAGAATTGCCATCTTTGTGATATTGAGTCATCCCACACGTGAATGTCTTTTAGTTTTCCGTTTATTTAAGCTTCATTTTTCGTTTTATAAAGTTAATGTTTTTAATCCGTAAAGGACTTGCACCTATTTTGTTACCTTTACTCCCAGTACCTGCTTGTTTTGTGGTCATTAGAAAGTCTGTATCTTGTAGAATTTAATCTTCTGATTGGCTGGTGCTGTTGGATGGGCGTGAGCAGCAACCTGCCGAGCTCACTCATCAGTGCCTCTATTATTCCCGGAGATCTGAGACATCTGCAAACATCATCTGCAAATAGTGGTTTTTTAAAACTTGCTTCTTAATTCTTTTTTTTTTTTTTTGAGACGGAGTCTCGCTCTGTCGCCCAGGCTGGAGTGCAGTGGCGCCATCTCGGCTCACTGCAAGCTCCACCTCCCGGGTTCACGCCATTCTCCTGCCTCAGCCTCCCGAGTAGCTGGGACTACAGGCGCCACCACCACGCCCGGCTAGTTTTTTTTTTTTTTTTTGTATTTTTTTTTTAGTAGAGACGGGGTTTCACCGTGTTAGCCAGGATGGTCTCGATCTCCTGACCTCGTGATCCGCCCGCCTCGGCCTCCCAAAGTGCTGGGATTACAGGCTTGAGCCACCGCGCCCGGCGCTTTCTAAGATTTTTTTAAGAAAAAAATTATTTTTTTCTTAAATAATGAGTGTTGAATTTTATTAAAGGATTTTTCTACGTTTACTGAGATTTTGCTATTTTCCTCCTGTGTCATATTTATATACATCTGGTATATATGAATCTGAATTTGAATGTTTATAACACTTATGCCTGAATTTTTTAAATTTTTTTAATATTTAGCATTTTTATATTTGCATATAAAATACATAACCCAGTAACATAGTCTTTTTTTTTTTTTTTGAGACAGAGTTTCGCTCTTGTTGCCCCGGCTGGAGTACAATGGCATGAGCTCAGCTCACAGCAACCTACACCTCTGGGGTTCAAGCAATTCTCCTGCTTCAGCCTCCTATGTAGCTGGGATTACAGGCACATGCCACCACGCCTGGTTAATTTTATATTTTTAGTAGAGACAAGGTTTCACCATGTTGGTCAGGCTGGTCTCGAACTTCTGACCTCAGGTGATCCTCCCGCTTCTGCCTCTCAAAGTACTGGGATTACAGGCCAGTAGCATAGTCATTTATTATCAATTATTATGTACTGTACATAATTGTATGTGCTATCCTTTTCTATGACCTGCAGTGTGGCAGGTTTGTTTACACCAGCATCACCACAAACACATGAGTAATGCGTTTCGCTATGATTTTACAATGGGTATGATGTCACTATGTGACAGGAGTTTTTCAGCTCCATTGTAATCTTATGAGGCCACTGTTGTATGGGCAGCCTGTTATTGACTGAAACACGCAGTACACAGCTATGGAGTCTTACAGATGACTGTGGAGTCATGTTAAGATGAGGTCATGCTGGGTTAGCATGGGCCTTAATCCAATGGCTGATGTCCTTATAAAAAGACAGAAATTTGGATATAGAGACTCAGGGAAGAAGGCCATATCATGTTGGAGGCAGAATTGGAGTGACGCAACTGCCTGCGAAGGAATGCCAAGGGTTGCTGGTAACCAGCTGGAAGAGGCAAGGAAGGATCCTTTCCTTGAGCCTTTGGAGGGAGCATGGCCCGGCTGTCATCTTGATTTCAAACGTTTGGCCTCCAGAACTGGACTGTGTAAAATTACATAATTTCTTTTTTTTTTTTTGAATGGGCAGTATCTTTCTATATTGCCTAGGAGGGTCTTGAACTCCTGGCATCAAGTGATCCTCCTGCCTTGGCCTCCCAAAATGCTGGGATTACAGGCACAAGCCACTGTGCCTGGCCAATGCCATGCTTTCTTAATTGTCATCTGTGATGATTAATTTTATGTCAACTTGGCTGGGCCATGGTGCTCAGATATTTGGTTATTTTTTTGCATGTTTCTGTCAGCGCATTTTTAAAGATGAGATGAACACGTAAATGGGTGGTCTTTGAGTAATGCAAATGACCTTTCCTAATGTGAGTGGGCCTCATCCAATCGGTTAAAGGACTTAACAGAACAAAGACTGACTTCCCCCAAGAAAGAAGGAATTCTGTCAGCAAACTTGCCTTTGGACTCAACTGTAACTCTTTCTTGAGTATCCAGCCTACCAGCTCTAGATTTTGTAGATTTTGAAGTTACCAAGCTTCCATAAAAAAACCTCTCTGTCTGCATAGACACATTCTGTTGGCTCTGCTGGAGAACCTTGAGTAATACATCATTTTATAATGCTTTGATAGCCGTAGAGCAAGTCAATTCACCTTTTTCTTTTGAAAAAAGTGCCATGGTTTATCTGAGTCCTCTGCATTTTTATTAATTTAGGTCTTCTTCATTTTCCCTCAACCATGCTTTGTGGTTTTCAATGGCAGAGGTCTTGCACATCATCCCTCCCTCCTTGCAAACATCTCAGCCACTCTAATGATCTGTTGTGGTCTTAGGACCCAACAGTGAGCTCCCTGAGAATACAAAGACTAACTTTTCCCCTCTGCATCCCTAGTACCTAACACAGGCTTGACCCAGCTAGTATTTGGGTAACAAATATTTCTTGTGTAACTTAATGAATTTTATCATTCGTACAGTGGGTGACTTTTTTCAGTGGTCTGCCAAAGGATTAATAATGCAGCAGTGAATCATCAAACATATCCTGAACACCCATTGCAGGCAAGGATGCTCACTGAACACATCCTCTTATTTTGTTATGTAACTCTCCCCAGCATGGGCACCAGCCCCAGCTGAGAGTGTCTCTGAGTTCCCAGCATTAGGGCATTGCTCATTCCTGGCATCAGGTGCATCCTGTGATGCAGCTTGCACACAGTAGCTGCCTGTCTGTGCTGCTTTTCCTGTGGCTCAGTGACTCTCCTCAGAGGAGAACCACTTCAGACAGGAGGCGAGCAGGTCCCAAGGCACCCCTACTCAAGATGTATTCCTGAATTCCTGTGTCTTAGGACCACCTGGATCCCAGGTTCCCCGCCAACCCAGGCCTGCCCACCACACCCCATCACTTCCCTCTGGTGTCCCTCTTGTTCGCTCTGTGTAAAACTCAATTTGCATCTTGATGGAAATGAATAATTAGAACCCTCCAGCATGAATAATTCTAGGCAAATTAATTTTCATGCCAATCAGGGAAAATTAATTGGCTTCATGATGTTTCATATTTTCCAGGAGGGGCTTTCCAGCTGCTGCCCCCACCTCTTCTCAGCCTTTGGGCTCTTCTTCCCCAGCACTTTGGAGAACATTGCTTGTTAGTTTTATTGTTTGTTTGTTTGTTTGCTTTTTAATGGCTTCTGCAGGCAACAATGTTAAATTCCTTGCAGCTAAATGACCTATTTAACAAGCATGATAAAAACATTCCTTAGAGCCATTCCTGGCTAAGTAAGATCCACCTGGTCCTTTATAGCCCAATTTCTTTTTTAACCTTTTTATTTGCTATTGTGGAATATAAACACATACAGGGAAGTGTATGAAAGATCTAAATACAAAACCTAATGAATTATTATAAAGGAAACAGAAATGTCTTCTGTTCTGTGGCTTATCTCTTCTCACTCTTAGTGATCTTTTTTTGATGAAACAAATTCTGAATCTTAATATAGGCAAATATATCAATCTTTTCCTCTATGTTTTGATTACAATTTATTTGAAAATAAAGTATTTATCTTGCATTTTATGAGAAAACTGTAGTTCATTCTCATTCTTTTTTCCAAAATGGAAAAGTACACACACACACATACACACACACACACACACACTTACAAGAGTTTAAAAGTAGTTGCACCTATCATGACATGTTGCTCTTAATCATTTCATATGGGTGATAACAATACCATTGTCACACCTAAGAAAATGAACAAATGTCTAATATTGTCAAATATCCAGTACTTACCCACACTTCCCTAATTATCCCCAAAATGTATTTGATATATGTAGGAGGATTAGTTTGCCTCTTCTTAAATTTCAAATAAATGGAATTTACTGTATATGGTTTTTTGTGTTTGTTTTTGCTCGTCATTATAACTGAGCAATTTATCCATATTATTGTGGGTGTGGAGTTCATTTTTGTTCATTGCTATGTTATTCCATTGTATGAATATGCCATAAATTATATATCCCATCTACTGTTTCTTTCTTCCTTTTTTTTTTTTTTTCTGAGACAGAGATTTGCTCTGTTGTCCAGGCTGGAGTACAGTTGTTCTCAGATCAAACTGAGAGTCGGGCTGTTATTTCTTGTGGCCCAATAACAAGGTGCAGATGAACTGGGGAGGAAGAGAATTTATATTTCTTCAACCAGTTACAGGGAGAAGGCCTGGAAATTATCGCCAGACCAACTAAAAATTACAGTTTTCCAGAGCTTATATAACTTTTAAGCTGTATGTCTACATGTTATGTGTGCATTCATCTAAAGACATAAGTCACTAACTTCTTCTAATCTACAACTAAGGTCTGAGTCCTGAAGACCTTCCTCTGGAGCCTCAGTAAATTTACTTCATCTGAATGGGTCCAGGTGCTGGGGTGATTCCCCTCATCTTGCCTCCTGCTAAATCACAGAGGTTTGGGGAGTTCCTTCAGACCCTCAATAAACTTGTTCGTGGAGGCCTGGGGAGTTTCTTCAGACCCCCACTAAAACTTGTTTAATCCTAAATGGGTTCTGTTAAGAATTCCTTTATTATTTTGTTATGCTTTAGGGCCCAGGAAAAGCCTAGGCAAACTCTTGATGGGCTTTTATTATATCCCAGCCTTCGTATAAGGGCACTGGCTTTTAATATTTAACTTAACCACTCAGTCACAACTGAACCAGTTGTGATGGAGGCCTCATTAGTGAGGTCTGGCCTGACACAATCCCCACTGTCAATTTGTGCATGATTTCTATCATGCTTGTATAGTTATTTATCATAAGAATCATATGTAGATGGGGCATCATAATCTTTCTGGCTACTTCCTGCTGAGAGGGGGTCATCGTTATAGGGCACCGGATGCAGTGCTGGAGTGGGAGAGGTCGATTTGTTCCCAGTAGCGCTCTCAAAGGGCAGCAAGAATAATTACTTGTTACATAGACTTTTAAAATTGGCTTTGTTGGAACTTTGTTCCATAGAAGGAACCTGAGATAAGAACTTTTTAAAGCCAAGTCCAGCCATGTATTTGTACCATCAAATACCTATGAGTTGGGTGAATTCCTCTCCTCTTGAGGTTCCAAGATAAGTTGGGGTTCCTGGCCTATCAGAAAGTGGCATTCTTTACTTACCACAAATCAGAAACCCTGTACAGAGACTGTGTGCACAGAATAGGAGGGCAGTTTTCCAAGGACTTTATTGGTTTTATAAGTCAAGTTTTATTCCTTAAAGGAAAGCATACCATTCCAGTCAAAGCCTTGGCAAAATAACCAGTTTGTCCAATTGTATCCTGTTACGAAAGAAAACAGATCCTTATTGCATTTATGCAAATAACTATTGCCATAAATTAAGAATACTGTTAAATAGTTTCCAAATTCTGATTCTGGAGAAATCAGGTAGAGAGAAACAAATATGCTCCAAATTTTGTTCACGGGAGTATACTAAATTGTTAAAAGCTGTCAATAGCTCAAAAGAAAAGTTTCCTTGACTCTGAAAAACAAAACAAAGGATTAGCAATGTTTTAAGCAAAATGTCAAAAAGATCACTCCAGTTTCCTGTTAGTTCGATTCATGCAGTTAATTCCTCTCCTGCTTGATATTAATGAACATTTTAGCTCTTTAAGAATCCTGAACTTTTTCCTCTATTCTGATGTTACAGTCTCCAAAGTTATCAGAAACCTGCATTCAAGAGCACCTGTTAGAACTTCATAGTTGATTACAAAACCACGTTCTAAAGAGGCCCAAAACAAGACAATAATTGTTTATGGATGACAAAAAGTTTTAGGGTAGCCATAGTTAAAAGACACAATTGACAAGGATATCCGTTACCTCTGTGGCATGCAATAATTTAACATAACAATTATAATTATTACTGATAACTTACACTAAGATATATTAGAACTGTAGGAGTCTTCCTTAACTTTGGAACACATACCAATAAAATATTTATACAAATATAACCCAAAGAAAGTGAAACACCATTTCATATTTGATAATGCTTCCTGTATAATTTTTATACCAAATAAGCCAAATTTCACCTTTACATTAGTGTACTATTAATGTTAAACCCAATTCTTAATAAAACCTTATAGACCTATTTACCCAATTTTAATGTTTGTTCATAAGGTAAGATTTTTATAGATCTTTTATAACCCTTTACAATTTTTGTTAAAGAGCATGTTAGTGCTCTAAGAGAAACCCATTGAGCTTTTGTTTTATTTCTTAATTTACAGGAAAACTGGATGATACCACTTTAACTTTAGCCAATATATTTAGACACAGAATTTCCTTTACAATCAATCTTCCACAACTTGCGTAAACCTTCATCTTTATTTTATCCAACTAAAAACAATCCTTTAACCTTTTAATCTAGGCAAAGATTCACATTCTAATGCCTTCTTATAATCTTTTTACCAGAATTATTATATTTTACTTTCCTTACACACTTTACATGTAAAACTGTTTCTTCAATCGTCTTAAATACATGTTACACCATTAACTCTTAGCAACCTTTACTTTTGGTGAAAACCTTGGTAAGTTTGGGATTTTAATTATGTACTAGGTGTGGATCCTAGGACCTAGACAGAAGTGCAGATAAGGTCTGACTTACTCCATCATTTAACTCCATGTGTCCCAGACCTTACCTAGCTGTAAAGCAGGCAAGTTGTACAGCTAAGAGTCATAAAGCAGTTAGGAAGCCTAATTACTTTTAAATTGTACAACATTTCTTACATAAATTCCCTTTTATAAATTTTTTCACAACTTACACAGACAAGCTATAACATGTCTCAACTTTCTGACTTGTCCTAAACATCCCTCTTTTTAAGCAACCAGTTATTTTACTTTAGGAAGAGAATTTACCATACAAGATCTTTTTTTTATATAAAATCTTTTCTTTAATACCTTTTGTATAGCTAGGGGCATGGCTAATTTCATATGTCCCCAGGCCTTATCTAGAATTTAACACTCCAAAATAAATTGAACAATTTTTAAGTCAAAGAAGCAGTTTATGACCTACAGCATTTAGCAAACCTAATATTTGACCTGCATAATTTAGACCAAATGTTTACATTTTTGAAGATATTTTTATTTTACCAATAATCTTTAATCTCTTTTTATTTATTATAACTTTATTTATATCTCTCTTATTTCCTGGTTTCTTTCAGCTTATTTTATATACAACCTTTAAATAAACTTTGAATTAGACAAAAATTATTTACCCTTGAAAAAGGACACAATTTTTAGAAAGAATCTTTTCCTACAATACATTTTTATTGGAAAATACCCAAATAATGAAATATTTGTTATTTAACTTTAGATTCTAAATTATGATTTTGTTTATGAGTATTTACCCCATTACACTTATCTAATTATTTATGAAAACTGCGATAGTCATCATTTAAAATTATGACACTGTCATTGCAAAATTGTAACTGAGACGGTGAAAATGATCTGACCTAACTGATTCCATCTTGCTTCTAACCTCCAAGCTATTCTTGTTCATTAACTTAGTTTATAATTCAGCTTTGAAACAAAGATGATAACAGTCCTTCTCCAGAACAAACTTCCTTCATGTCTGTGGACTCGACTGCTTAAGGCCACAAGATTAGAAGTTCTGGTATCGTACTAAATAATTCAAGATATAACTATCTTCATTAAACCAATATTAACGTTTCATTTATTAAAAATTATGCCAGCAAAGATCATTCTGTTTGGAGCTGAGTTATAGTTTTGTAGCCTCTATGCCAAATTTTGACACCTTATAGCATTTGGCAGAGATAAGTATGAAATTGCTTGATGAATAAATGCAAACAAAAACGTATGCTGGCAACTCTTAAGGCATTTCTAATATTACTTTACCAATAATTTTTAAAGCTAGCTTATTTATTAAAGTTTTACTTGTTACATAAACTTTAAAAAGCTTTTGACCAGTTTTTCCTTTTTTCTGTTAAAGTAGTTAAGTGCTTTTATTTTTCTTTGAGCTAATTAATTAGAACTCTTTTATATATTTTCAGCAGTAAAACATGGTGTACACAAGACATAAATATGTAGATGTATTAGGCATACCAATAGAAGTTTTATATTCATTTTATAGGTATAGTTTTATATACATTTTTATAGATTCATAAGACCTCCTTTTTCCTCTCTTAGACTTGTAAATTCTTGATAACCTACTTTATTACTCTGGCAGTTGTCAGCTAAATATCCCGAAATCTGCATATTAGAGGAAACAACTCATAAGAGACACAGAGAAAAAGCCTGGGTGGCGCTAGAGGGAGATTAAAGATGAATGCAAGATCAAACTTAAAATCATAGCAATTTATTATAGGACTGTATAAGGAGACTAACTTTATTTGGATATTGACTACCTATCTTTTAACTGGATCTTTGAGCTCTGGGCAGAGCCCACACTGAATCCTGTGTTTTCAAAAAGGGAGAATTGTTACGAGGCTAGACCATGTGATGCTTTCACAATGCACTTAAATTTTTTTTCCAAACAAAGACATTTCTAAGTGTCTAAATTACACCTTTTCTTAAAAACCCCAGAGTAGCTTAGGTTGTAATAACTATTAATGAAGAAAACAGAATTCAGTCAACCGAGAAGAAAAAACTTTTGCTTAAAAAGACAAGGTCCTAGGCCGGGTGTGGTGTCTCACATCTGTAATCCCAGCACTTTGGGAGGCCAAGGTGGGTGGATCACCTGATGTCAGGAGTTTGAGATCACCCTGGGCAATGTGGTGAAACACTGTCTCTGCTAAAAATACAAAAATTAGCTGGGTGTGGTGGCGGGCGCCTGTAATCCCAGATGCTCGGGAGGCTGAGGCAAGAGAATTGCTTGTACCTGGGAGGCGGAGGTTGCAGTGAGTCAAGATCACACCACTGCATCATTCCAGCCTTGGTGACAGAGTGAAACGCTGTAACAATAGCAACAACAGCAACAACAACAAGGTCCTAGGAGAGAAACAAAAACAAAAACATGAAGGCCTTTTAAATACAAACATGCACACATTAATATACACATCTTGGATGTTAGCTTTTAATTAAGCTGACTTTTAACCACTGAACTCCCAAAAAAAATTTTTCCTTCCCAGAGGTCTCTCAGCAGGAATGGACCCAATAAATCCCATTTTCAAGTTTACATGGTGTCAAAAGGAACAAGACAGATACACAAGTGGAGACAAATGTTGGACAAGGGGGAGTGCAGTCAGGCAAAACAGACTTAAAACCAATTCCAAACCCAGTCTCAACCAAAATGCAAGGTAGGTGTATGAGCGAGCCCTACTGCTTCCCTTCACGGTACTAGACAAATGGCTTAACAAGCCCAGATAGGAAAACAATAGGATCTTGGCATAAGATCCAATTAACTCATCCTTGGAGCGTGTCTGCTCCTGATCTCAGTTTTTCCCCAGCAGTGAAAGGGATGTGCAATTTTGTGCAGATGCTGGGATCCTCCTGAAGACTGTCTCATGGCAAGCCACTGGCCTGCTGAATGCAGCGCTGTCCTGGTTTCTCCCGGCTGGCACGCCGAATTTTGTTCCCGGACCAAACTGAGGGTTGGGCTGCTATTTCTCACGACCCAATAATGAGATGCAGATAAACTGGGGAGGAAGAAAACTTATTTCTGCAACTGGTTACGGGGAGAGGGCCTGGAAATTATCACCAGATCAACTCAAAATTACAGTTTTCCAGAGCTTGTATACCTTTTAAGCTCTGTGTCTACGTGTTATGTGAGCATTCATCTAAAGACATAAGTGATTAACTTCTTCTAATCTACAACTAAGGTCTGAGTCCTGAAGACCTTCCTCTGGGGCCTCAGTAAATTTACTTCATCCGAATGGGTCCAGGTGCTGGGGTGATTCCCCTCACCTTGTCTCCTGCTAAATCACAGAGGTTTGGGGAAGTTCCTTCAGACCCTCGATAAGGTTGTTTGTGGAGGCCTGGGGAGTTTCTTCAGATCCCCACTAAAACTTGTTTAATCCTAAATGGATTCTGTTAAGAATTCCTTTATTATTTTGTTATGCTTTAGGGCCCAGGAAAGGCCTAGGCAAACTTGATGGGCTGTTGTTACACCCCAGCCTTTGTGTAAGAGCACTGGCTTTATTTATTATACTTTAAGTTGTAGGATACATGTGCAGAACATGCGTGTTTATTACATAGGTATACATGTGCCATGGTGGTTTCCTGCACCCATCAACCTGTCATTTAGGTTTTAAGCTCTGCATGCATTAGGTATTTGTCCTAACACTCTCCCTCCCCTTGGTCCCCTCTACCCGACAGGCCCCAGTGTGTGATGTTCCCCTCCCTGTGTCCATGTGTTCTCATTGTTCAACTCCCACTTATGAGTGAGAACATGCAGTGCTTGGTTTTCTGTTCCTGGAGCACTGGCTTTTAATATTTAACTTAACCACTCAGTACTGAAACAGTTATTATGGAGGCCTGTGTTAGTGAGACCTGGCCTGCCACACAGTAGTGCGAGCTTGGCTCACTGCAACCTCTGCCTACCGGGTTCAAGCAATTCTTGTGCCTCAGCCTCCTGAGTTTACAATCTGGCATTACAGGCATGCACCACCATGCCTGGTTAATATTTTTTTTTGCATTTTTAGTAGAGATGGGCTTTCGCCATGTTGACCAGGCTGGTCTCGAATTCCTAACTTCAAGTGATCTGCCTACTTGAGGTCCTCGGCCTCCCAAATTGCTGAAGTTACAGGTGTGAGCCACTGCACCTGGCCTCATCTACTGTTGATGGTGTTACTAAACTGAACTTGGGTCCACTTGCCTGGTGCAGCAAGCCAAACATTGACACTGAGATTTGCAGTGAGAGAAAGAAAGGTATTTACTGTAGGATGCCAAGCAAAGAGAGTTGGGCAGCTAATGCTTAAGACCTGAGCTTCCAGAAGGCTTGTATGTAAGGGTTTTTAAAGGCAGGGAGAGATAGGTTACAGGCAAAGTCATAAGTCAACACATGGAGGCCATACATTGGTTTGGCCCCAAAAGGCAAGCTATCTTGAAGCGGAGACTTGCAGGTCGTAGGTGGATTCAGAGATTCTTTAATTTGCAATTGGTTAAGGAAGTGAGGCTTTGTCTAAAACTTGAGGTCAGCAGAAAGGAATGTTAAAGTTTGGTCTGTGAGAATGATTCTTTCCAGGTTCCTCCGTAAGAAATTTAGAACAAAGACTAGTGGTGGTGGTCATGTTAGGGCAGGCAGATAGCCGGACATGAGCAGGAGAGGGGAGCCCCTGAGAATAGGGAGGTCTGGAAAATCTCACCCCGCAGGGACCATCTGAAACAGGCATGATAGAGACAAGCAGAGAGGAGGGGATACCTATACAGGAAGGCATGCCCATTGAGATGCCCAGTAATCATTCACTCTGCAGTTAATGTGTCAGAATGTAGCTAGATGCATGCTGGTAAGGGGAAGAGGACAGAGAAGGAAATTCCTAAGCGATAACACAGGTACAGTCAGTGTGGGTCTGAGTGCTACACAGCCTTCCTGGGGTGGCGGTAATGAGCAATGCAGCCATCAAACAGGATTCGTAGCCAACACTGGACCCACGCATGCGCACCAACTAATAGTAAGGGAGGGTCCCACAAGCCTCGGGTGGGAACTAGGCAGGGAAAGGATGGAGACTTAAGACAGAGTAGGAAAACTAGGCAAAGAAAAACAGCAGCGACTTAAGACAGAGGCAGGAACTTCAGAAAAGAGTCCAACATCCTAAAAACCCAACGCAGAACTCTCAAGCTGCTGCCGGCTCACTCCCTTTAGCAGCCCGCTCTGCCTCATCTTTGCAAAGTGTACTTCCCCTTAAATAACTGTCTGCTCGCTAGTGTCCTTCAGTAAATCAGTCACTTGGCAGAGTGCTTCCTCTGAGAAAGACAAAGAATCAAGGATTCCTGCACTTCCTGGTAACGTTTGGAGTTCAGTCCCCCGTTGTCCCTTATCTGACAGTGGTTGGCATTTTCCATCTGGTGGGGGTCTGGGTTTCTGAAAAAACAATTTGGAGACATATGTCAAGATGTTATCTTTAGTTTCTATGGGGAACCAAACACCTTGTAACTGTAGCTCACTTGAGTAGATACTGTTTAAGCTGCGATTACCCGCTTGCTTCTCCGGTTGTTCATTCACTTCTCAAGCCTAGAGAGGTACCTGGAATTTCCCTGGCAGGGACTCAAGAGTTTTTTTTAATTTCCATGCTTCGGGGGCCTGGAAGACATCTTAGAGGGGTTCCTGCTCTGTCCCAGTGGATAATTGGCTTGTCTCCCATTTATGAATAAAACTTCTATGAAGGGCCTTTTTTCTTTTTCTTTTCCTTTTCCTTTTCCTCTTTTTTTTTTTTTTTTTTTTGAGACAGAGTCTCACTATGTCGCCCAGACTGGAGTGAAGTGGTGTGATCTTGGCTCACCGCAGACTCTGCCTCCCGGGTTCAAGCGATTCTCCTGCCTTAGCCTCCAGAATAGCTGGAATTACAGGCACCCACCACCATGCTCGGCTAATTTTTGTATTTTTAGTAGGGACAGAGTTTCGCCATGTTGGCCATGCTGGTCTCAAACTCCTGACCTTAGGTAATCCGCCTGCCTTGGCCTCCCAAAGTGCTGGGATTACTGGCATGAGCCACCACGCCTGGCCTGAAGGGTCTTTTACATTACCATTAGTGAAGAAACTCTGAAGTGGAATTGCGGGTCATAAGGCATATGTGATTATCCTAATTGATATTCCTGCCAGCAGTATATAAGAGTTTCAGTTACATCATGTCTTTGCTAAAATTTGGTATTGTCAGTTCCTTTAATTCCACCTTGACTGGGGGTATAGTCGTATGTTGTGACGGTTTTAATTTTCATTTTTCTTAGGAATAATGATGTTGGCCACCTTTTCATGTACTCACTAGCCATCTAGATATCCTTTTTTATAAAGCATAAGTCTTTTGCTATTTTTTTCCCCACGGGATTGACTGTTTTTAAAATTAATCAGTTTGTAGGAGTTCTTTATATATTCTGGGTATGAGTCTCATGCTAGATTTATGTAATGCAAATGACTTCAAGTCTGTGGTTTATCTCTGAGGGAGATAAAAATATGACACTCTGGCATAGTGACTATTTTGAGTTAAAGGCACTTGAAAACAGGAGGTGCAAGATCACTCTGACCTTCCTTCTGTCTCTGAAGAGCAGGAGATGAAGTTCCCCTGTGAAAGGCATTCTGCCGACACCAGAAGGACAGCATCAGTCTTATCTTTGGGGACAGGAAGTTGAGACTCAGGGAAATCTGCAGAAACAAACCTTGCTAGACTAACCGTCATCCTCTCAGCCAGTTCTCCACCAGTTAACTCCCTTTCCCCAAGCCTTTGCCTGGTCACATTTTCATAACTTATTACTCTTGGTCTAACTCAGTACGTAAGCACTCACCTCTAACTGCATCTTTGGGTTTTTACTTTCTGATGAAGGCTCCCGTGCCATGTAAGACTTGTATTAAGTGAATTTGTATGCTTTTTCCTGTTGATCTGTATTATGTCAATTTAATTCTCAGACTCAGCTGAAAAACCCTAAAAGGGTAGAGGTAAAAGCTTTCCTTTTTTTTTTTTTTTTTTTTTTTTTTACATCTTTGCATTGTTTTAATGAAGCTTTTCGTGAACAGAAGCTCTCAATTTTAGTAAAGTCTAAATTTATTTTCCTTTTGTGTGTGTGTTCAATTTTTTTTTTTTATTTTTTGAGATGGAGTCTCACTCTGCCTCCTGGGTTCACCTCTGCCTCCTGGGTTCAAGCAATTCTCCTGCCTCAGCCTCCTGAGTAGCTGGGATTACAGGCATGCCCCGCCACATCTGGCAGAGTTTTGTATTTTTAGTAGAGATGGAGTTTCACATGTTGATCAAGCTGGTCTTGAACTCCTGACCTCGTGATCCCCCCATCTCGGCCTCCCAAAGTGTTGGGATTACAGTTGTGAGCCACCACGTCTGACCGTGTGTGTTCCATTTAAGAAACCTTTGCCTACCCTAAGTTCATAAAGATGTTCTCCTGAATTTTCCTCTAGGAACTTTAGCGTTTCACCTTTGATGTTAAAGTTTATGATCTATCACAAATTCATTTTTGTAGGAGAGGGGTCAAGGTTTATTTTTTTCCCATCTGAGTATGTAATTTCTCTAGCATCATTTCTTGAAAGGATCACTCTTGCCCACACTGAGTTGCAGTAGCACGTTTGTCATATATGAAATGACTGTATATGTGTGGGTCTGTTTCTGGGATTTATAAAATTCTGTTCCACTGGTCTCTATCTCTATCCTTATGTTACCACTACGCTGTCTTTATTACTGCGATTTTAGAGCAAGACTTGACATCTTACAGTGCATATCTTTCACTTTTTTCTTCTGCTTCAAAATTGTTAGAGCTATCAAAGGTCTTTGCATTTCCAGATGAAGTTTTGAATCACATACCAATTTATACATACGCACACGCACATAACGGATGGGATTTTGGTGGAGACTGGCTTGTCTCTGTCGATCGTTTGTGGAGAACTGATCTTTTAACAACATTGATTCCTCCGCACCCGTGGACCTGGTACAGCTGGTCTGTTTATTTAGGTCATCTTTATTTTTCCTAACAACGCTTTGCAGTGTTCAGTGTTGGAGGACTTGATATATTCCATTATATTTATTCAGTTAGTGTGCTGGTAGACCTGCCTTGGGGAAAGAAGCCCAACCTTTTAGCATTTGTTGAGTTCTCTGGTGGAAAAAGACCCAACGTGCTTGATTTCAAGCTAACGATGTGATGTCTGTGAACGTGCGGTTGAAGAGAGGTGCAGGACCCCCAACGTGGCCCTCGAGCTTTCCTGTCCCCTGCTGTACACATCCTGTACGAGCCCTGGGCTGGGAAGACGATGGATTTTACTCCTGCGATTAGGTTGACATATGGCATAGTTGGCCTTAAGACAAGGATATTACAAGTGGGCCTCACCAAATCACATGAACCCCTAGAAGCAGGAATTCTTCTCTGGCTGGTTGCAGAAGGGGAAGTAAGAGAGATTCCAAGCATGAGAAGTACTTGACCTGGGGGAGGTTCCCTGCTGCTGAGATGGAAGGGCCGCATGGCGGGGACTGGAGAGTGCCCTCTAGGAAGCAAGAGTGGTCCCTGGCCCACAGCTAGCAAGCGCATGGGGACCTCGGCCCCACAACAGCAAGTAGGCGACTGGGGCCAACAACCAGTGAATGTGGAAGGTAACCCTGAGCCCCAGAGAGAACAGAAGCTCCAATGAGACCCAAGCAGAGAATCCAGCCATTCCATGCCTGGACTTCTCACCTGCAGAAACTGTGAAGTAGTACATTGCTGTGTGAAGCCACCAAGTTTGTGATAACTGGCACATAGCAATAGCAAAACTAATACAGATTTTGGTCCCAAGAGAGTAGGGCTGCTGTAACAAGCACGTAAAATGAGTGTGTGGAGAGGTCAAGAGATCGAGATCATCCTGGCTAACATGGTGAAACCCCGTCACTACTAAAAATACAAAAAATTAGCTGGGTGTGGTGGCACACACCTGTAGTCCCAGCTACTTGGGAGGCTGAGGCAGGAGAATCGCTCGAACCGGGTAGGTGGATGTTGCAGTGAGCTGAGATGGTGCCACTGCTTTCCAGACTGGGCAACAGAGCGAGACTCCGTCTCAAAACAAACAAACAAACAAACAAACAAACAAACAAACATGTGTGTGGAAGGGAGCTCCCAGTTTCCAGGAAGGTGGAGTAGCTCTGTTTCTCTGTTGTCCTCTCCCTTACAACAAAGAGTCCTTGGACATAAAACAACAAATGACCACAGAGGTCTCAGAAATGTGGAAAGAAGAAGGCAGGCCTTGGGACTTCAGGGCACGGGATGGACCCAGCGATGAGCCCCGGCTTCCCTCTTGCCTCCCACACATCCTTGACATCCTTGTAGTGTACTGCAGAGCCTCCAACAGGCTCAGACCAACAGGCTTTAGGAGATACCCCCTACCCAAAGGGCTGGGAAAAGGGTGGCCTAAGAACAGAAATTTTCTTGGCAATGCCTTTCCTACTCCAGCCAAACACCAGTGAAAACAACCCTCCACGTTGCAGTGGTGCTGACCGGTGAAGCCAGTGATGCTCCAGCTCCCCTGCCAGGGAGATGTTAAGACGGCCCAGGAGCAAGCTGAGCTCCCCCTCCACCCAGCAGCAATGGAGCTGAAGGGCATTGGAATATGCTGCCCCAAAGGGCATAGAGATTATTTTGAGCTGAAGGCAATTGAGAAACAGCAGAGGCAGGAAAAGCTCTCTACCCTCCACCCCCTCAATTTCTGCCTAAAGGCAGGGCATAAATTTCCCTTTGTGATGGTATCTCCCTCCCCTTTCCCATACCAGAAGGACGAAACAACCATTATCACTGGAGACAGAAAGCGACCTGGGTTGGGTCTGCACAAACAATCCCCATTAACATGATCCTTATCTGCCCTGGCTTCTCCCAGATATTTACCTTCACTGCCCCCAGAAACCCACATCCTTTTTCCTTCCTCTTGTCACTTCTCTGAAGATTTATTTCCCTTTGTTAAGATGGTTTCCTAAGCCCCAGATTCTAACCATCTCGTTGAGTTACTTACACTTTGCACCCCCACGTGTATGTGTTGCAAGCATAAATAAATTGCTTTCTTTTGCTTCTGTTGACTTTTAAAAATCAGTTTGATTTGCACGCCTTAGCTGCTGAACCCAAGAAAGCAGAGAGTTTTTTCCTCCCCTACAAAACTTTCTAAGGCAGTGGGAATGGCATTAGTTTCCACCCTCACCTGGCACCAAGGTGGTGGAAAAGGTGGTAGGGAACAGGGCTGGCTGGGGCTCAGCTTTCCTCTCTTTCCTGGTTTCAGCCGGCACACCTGGGCTCCTGACTCCAACTTGCAGTGGCAAAGCAGTGTGAGTCACCTTCCTCTCTCTTTTCTCTTGCTGGCAGTGGGGTCCCACAGGCAGCTGATCTCACACCCCCACTTGGAAGTGATGAGCCTGTACAAGTTGGTGCTGCAGGAAACTGTTCACGGACATAGAGGGAGGAGCTACACTTCCACCTCACTCACCCGCAAGGGTCAGTGTGAGTCACGGTCCTACTTCTGTGGGGCTGCTGTGAGTAAGTTCAGTGTGAAGCTGACCATACGTACCCCAGCCCTTGTGCTATGCCTCAACTGTGCCCCTTAAAAAGGGGAAAGCTAGGTAGAATCTAGGGTTCTCACAATATAATGTCCCGTATGTCCAGATTACAATGGACAACCATGCGCCAGATCAAGAAACAAGAAAACCAGAGCAGGAATGAGAACAAGCAATCAAGAGGTGACAGCACGGAGCGAGATCGGGTGTTGGCTCATCTGGCATGGATTTTACAGTGGCCGTCATACAAAGGCTTCAACAAAAAACTGTGAATTCTCTGGAAACAAATGAAAAAGTAGAAAATCTCAGCAATGTAAAAGAAGTTATAAGGAGAAGAAAAATGGAAATTATAGAACTAAAAAATACACGAACTGAAATAAAAAAACCTCACTGGATGGGCTCAAGAGTAGAGTAAAAAAGGCAGAAGACAGAATCAGAAAACTAGAGGAAATAGAAGATTTGAACAATGAATGCTATAAACCAGCTAGACCTGACCGACACCTACAGAACTGTCCACTTACTCTCAATAGCAGAGAGCATATTGCTGGTTTTGTTTCTTTTCTTTTTTGGACAGAGTCTCACTTTGTCATCTAGGCTGGAGTTCAGTGGCATAATCTCAGCTCACTGCAACCTCCACCTCCAGGGTTCAAGTGATTCTCCTGTCTCAGCCTCCTGAGTAGCTGGGACTACAGGCATGTGCCACCACACTGGTTGATTTTTGTATTTTTGGTAGAGACGGGGTTTTGCTATGTTGGCCAGGCTGGTCTCGAACTCCTGACCTCGGGTGATCTGCCTGCCTTAGCCTCCCAAAGTGCTAGGATTATAGGTGTGGGCCACTGCAATTGGTCTTTTTTTTTTTTTTTTCTTTTGAGACGGAGTCTAGCTCTGTCGCCCAGGGTAGAGTGCAGTGGCATAATCTCGGCTCACCGCAACCTCTGCCTCCCAGGTTCAAGCAACTCTCCTGCCTCAGTCTCCCAAGTAGCTGGGACTATAGGGCCTCATCACCACACCAGGCGAACTTTTGTATATTTAGTAGAGACGGAGTTTCACCATGTTGGCTAGGCTGGTCTCCCTTGAACTCCTGACTTCAAGTGATCTGCCCGCCTCGGCCTCTCAAAGTGTTGGGATTATAGGCATGAGCCACTGCTCCTGGCCATGTTTCTTTTCCTTTTTTTTTGCACCCATGGAAGATTCACCAATGTAGACCATATCCTGGGTCATAAAACAAACCTCAACAATATAAAGTAATTGAAATCATGCGGATTATGATTTTTGACCATAATGGAATCAAATTACAGATTGATAGTAAAAAGACAACAGAAAAATCTCTAAACACTTGGAAATCAAAATCATTCCTCTAAATAATACATAAGTCAAAGAATAATTTTCACAGAAATAAACAAATACAAAAACTATATTTAAATGAAAATACAACATATCAAAATACGTGGAACACAGCTGAGAGGAAAATTTATAGCACTAAATGTTTACATAAGAATAGAGGAACAGTCTTAAATCAATAATTCAAATATCTACCTCAAGAAACTAGAAAAAGAAGAGCAAAATAAATGTAAAGTATGCAGAAGAAATAATAAAGATAAGGGCAGAAAAAAACCCCAGGAAATCAATAGAGAAAATCAATGAAACAAAAGCTAGATCTTTGGGGAAAAAAATGCATTTTTTTGAGACAGAGTCTCACTCTGTCATGCAGGCTGGAGTGCAGTGGTGTGATCTCAGCTCACTGCAACCTCCGCCTTCCAGGTTCAAGCAGTTCTCATGCCTCAGCTTCTTGAGTAGCTGGGATTACAGGTGTTTGCCACCATGTCTGGCTTTTTTGTATTTTTAGTAGATATAGGTTTTTGCCATTTTGGCCAGGCTGGTTTCAAATTCCTGACTGGCCTCAAGTGATCCACCTCAGCCTCCCAAAATGCTGGGATTACAAGTGTGAGCCACCGCCCAGCAGAAAAATATTAATAAAACAATGAAGCTTTAGCAAGCCCGATGAAGATAAAAAGAGAAGATTGTCAATATCAGAAATGAAATGGGATATCACCACAGAGCTTTGACTCCTGTTCAGTGACCAGCCAGAGAAAACTCTGCTTTTAACAAGCTTGTGTGGCAAGATCAGGTCCACCCAGGTCATCTCCCAACCTAAGGCGAAAGGACCATAGTCAGTCACCTAATCACGGGAGTAACATTCGTCATCTTTAAGTTCCTGGGGATGTGCAAGGTGTGTAAATAGGGAGAGGTTAATCTTGGGGATTATTTCCAATCCTGCCCAGCACAGTCCATCCTCTGGCCCCCAAATATTTACATCTCTCCCAAATGCAAAGATGCATCCACCTTCTTCCAAGGTTGGCAAGGGTCTCATTCCACTAGAGCATGAATTCAAAGTCCAAAATCTCATATAAATCCCATCAGTCCAAAAATCCAAAATCTCTTCATGTAAACTATCTAAATCACGCAGGCTATGGTGGCTCATGCCTATAATCCAAGCATTTTGTGTGGCTGAGGCAGGAGGATCACCTGAGGCCAGGAGTTTGAGACCTGCCTAGGCAACATAGCAAGACCCACACTCTACAAAAAATTTAAAAATAAGCTGAATGTGGTAGTGCATGTCTGTAGACCCCACTACTTGGGAGGCTGAGGCAGGAGGATCACTTGAGGCCAGGAGCTCAAGAGCAGTCTGACCAACACAGGGAAATTTTGTCTACAAAGAATAATAATAAAAAAAAAATAGCTGGGCTTGGAGGTACATGCGTGCTTGTAGTCCCAGCTACTGGGGAAACCGATCACTTGAGCCTAGGAGGTCAAGGCTGCAGCAGCTGTGGTTGCACCACTGCATTCCAGCCTGAATGACAGAGCAAGACCTTGTCTCAAAAAAAAAAAAAAAAAAAAAAAAAAAAATCAAAATCAGGTGTGGATGTGGCTCCCGGGTGTAATTCATTAGGTGCAACTCCTGGGCACACTTCTGCTCCATCTCTGGACCTGTGACACCAGAGACACAATTATCAGCCCCCAAACTCTCATCCTACAATCATGAAACAGGTATAGGGTAATAGCTATAAGTATTCTGGCTCAAAACAGGAAGAAATGGAAGGTTAAAAAGTGATCAGCAGTCCAAAGCGGTTTGGAAATCCAGCCAGGCAAATGGTAGCCAGAGATCCTTGATCAGGTTTCACGGCCTGGGAATTGGCCTGTGTGGCTTCTGGCTCCACCCTCGGAGGCAGCCTTCCTACTTCATGGAAGGGAGCATGGATTTGCAGCATGTTCTGTTTCCATTAGCAACAGTTGCATTCCCAGGTTATTTCGAGTTACTGCCTTCTCCATCTTTGACTTCTTCTTCCTCAGTGGCTGAGGAGCAAACCTAGAAGGCTGGAAAGCCTTCAACTAGGAAACTTCTAGCTTCCTAGAAGCCCTCAACTTTGACTGAGAAAATACTCACACCCTTAAGCCCTGGGATTGTTTGTGCCTGAACACTCTGACCTTTTTTTTTTTTTTTTTCTTAAACCTTTCCAGACTTCCAGCAGAGTGTTGTCCAGTCACACATGCAGCCTTTTCTCTAAGCAAACTTTCAGCTGCTATTTATGACATTTAACATCTTTTGCCATCTGGAGAAGGTGACAGTTTTCAAAGCCATCCCGCTCTGGTTCCTTTTGTTTAGCTGTTCTCCTCAATTTCTCTCTCCTCTTTCATTTAACTACAAGCAGCAAGGAGGTACCAGGGAGTACCTTCAGCACTTTGCTTTGAAATTTCCTTGGCCATGTAAGCAAGTTTGTCACAAGTACTGCTTTCCACAGGACTGTGGGATACAATTTGTTAACATTTCTTTCACCACTTAACAAGGGTATATCTTTCCCCAATAACATGCTCTCTACTTAATTCTGAGTTCTGTCCAAAAGTGTTCTTAAATTCCAGATTTCTGTGAACAGTCTACTCAGAGAGATGTAGTTGTTTTCTAAGGCAATTTAGGATTTCTCTATTATGCTCCTTACACCTTCTGAGCACTTACTAACAATGTCTATAATGTCCATATTTCTACTAGTTTGATCAGAGCGATCAAGGGTTTTTTCCTATCTTGTCTTTCAAAATTCTGTCAGCCTCTACCAACTGTCCAATTCCATGCCAACTCAATGTTTCTATTTAAACTTTTTCTTTAGAGATTATTGAAAATTCACATGCAAGAAATATTACAAAGAGATTCTGTGTGTCTTTACCCAGTTTCTCTCAATGGTTATCTCTTATGAAATATCACAACCCAATATTGACATAATACAGTCAAGATTGTTGACCAAACTAATTTGATGAAGGTTTATTGGAAGCCAAATGTGAGGACTGACCTGGGCAGATACACCAACAAAATTCAATGTGTTCCAGAGTCTGTTCTAAGTTAGAATGTTTCTATGGGAAAGCTTAGGAGAAGATAGGAACCTCTTATTAGAGCTGTCCTTTTCATTGGAGAGTACAATACAGAGGTTACAGTCATTGGCTACAGATGATAACACACTGGCTAAAAGGTTCTACATGCAAGACATTTAGCAAACTTTATGATTTATGATTCCTGTTCTCACTTATAAGTGGGAGCTAAACACTGGGTTCACATGGACATAAAAAGGGGAACAATAGACACCGGGGAATACCAGAGTGAAGAGGGAGGGAAGGGTTGATAAAAACTACCAGCCAGGCGTGGTGGCTCATGCCTGTAATCCCAGCACTTTGGGAGGCCAAGGCGGGTGGATCACTTGAAGTCAGGAGTTGGAGACCAGCCTGGCCAACATGGTGAAACCTCGTCTCTACTAAACATACAAAAATTAGCACACACCTATAATCCCAGCTACTAGGGAGACTGAGGCAGAATTGCTTGAACCTGGGAGGCAAAGATTGCAGTGAGTCGAGATTGTACCACTGCATTCCAGTCTGGGCAACAGAACAAGACTGTGTCTCAAAATAAATAAATAAATAAATATTAAAAAAAGAAAAAAAAAGAAAAAGAAATGTGAAAAACGACCTATTGGGTGATGGATTCATTTCCACTTCAAACCTCAGTATCACACAATATACCTATGTACAAACCTGCACATCTACCCACTGATTCTAAAATAAAAGTTGAAAAAACCGGTTCAGAAACAAATGAATGTCTTTTTCAATGTTAGTAGGTTATGTATTAATCAGTTTGAGGAACTGATTAAGATTTGAGGGACTCAAGATTCTTTATTCAGGGATAGGATGTAAGCCATGAATCATCAGACCTTCTCCAGCGGGTTAATTTGGAAGCTGGACAAAATGTGGCCTGTAGGTTACCAAGATGCGTAGCAGTTCCATTAGCAAAACGATCGCGTGTTGCCTTTTTATACCGACATCCAGCTCCCTTTTCCTTGGTCCCTGGCAACCACTAATCTGTTCTCAATTTCTATAATTTTGTTTCAAGAATATTACATAAATGGAATCATGCAATGTGTAACACTTTGAGATAGGCCCCTTTTCACTCGGCGTAATCCCTGAACATCTGTCCAAGTAGTTGCATGCACTGGTTGTTTGGTCCTTTTCACTGCTGAATAGTGTTCCATGGTATGGAGGCACCGCAGTTTGTTTAATCATTCACCACTTGAAGAACATCTGGGTTGTTTCCAGGTGTTGGCTAGCTGCTGTGAATATTTGTGCAAAGTTTCCATGTGAATGTAAGTTTTTATTTCTCTGACGTAAATATCCAAGAGTGCAATTGCTGGGTTGAATGGTAGTTACGTGTTTTTTTTCTAAGACACTGCTGAACTGTTTTCTAGGGTGGCTGTCCCGTTTTTCATTCTCACATGCAATATACGAGTGATTCAGTTTCTTTGCATCCTTGCCAGCAATGGGTGTTGTGGCTATTTTTTATTTTAGCTGTTCTGATAGGTGTGTAGTGGTATCTCACTGCAGTTATAATTTGTGTTTGTTAATGCACGTCGAACATCTTTACAGATGCTTGTTTGCCATGCGTGTATCTGCTTGGCGAAAAATCTGTTCATGACCTTTGTCCATTTTCTAACTGGATTCTTGGTTTGCTGTTGAGTTTTGAAAATTCTTTATATAGTTTAGATATTAGTGCTTTGCCAGATACGTGGTTTGCAAATATTTTCTCCCTTATTTTAATCTAACAGAATCTTTCACAGAGCAAAAGTTTTAGATTTTGGTGAAATCCAGTTTATCATTTTTCTCTTTTTGGCATCAGACCTAAGAACCAGAATGCTTATAGCTATTATCCTACACCTGTCCCACAATTGTATGAAAGGAGTGTTTTGGGCAGATAACCATCTCTAATGTCACAGATCCATAAATGGAGAGAAAGTGTGCCCCAGAGTCCACACCTAATGGATTACACCTAAGAGGCTCATCCACACCTGATTTAGGTATTTTATATGATGAGATTTATATGAGAATTTTGACTTTGAACTGATGCTTTAATGGGATGAGACCCTGGCCAACCTTGAAAGAGGCAAATGTATTTTTACATTTGGGAGAGATGTAAATATTTGGGGTTCAGAGGATGGACTGTGCTGAGCAAGATTGGGAAATCTTCCCCAAATTGAACCTCTTCTTTGAGAGGTAAACACCTCTTCAAGGTGTTTACACACCTTGCATAATCCCCAAAACGACAAAGATGATGAATTTTGCTCCCATG
Organism: Macaca fascicularis; assembly: GCF_037993035.2. Taxonomy (NCBI): domain Eukaryota; kingdom Metazoa; phylum Chordata; class Mammalia; order Primates; family Cercopithecidae; genus Macaca; species Macaca fascicularis. The sequence continues at coordinate 4,578,166 of NC_088386.1, forward strand.
ATTATGTTACTGACTGTGGAACCGTTGACCTTAGATTGGAAAATTACCTGGGCGATTTCCACCTCACCACATAAGTTAAGAGCAGAGTTTTGTCTGGCTGGTCACTGAACATGAGGGAAAAGATCTGGTGAATTTGATATGCAAGAAATTCTTTGTTGCTGAAGGGGCCATGTGATGAGGAATGCAGGGATCCTTGAGGAGCTGAGAGTGGCCTCCTGAATGTGGCCTGCAAGGAATTAGAGACTTCAATTCTACCACTGCAAGGAACTGATTTCTGCCAACAATAAAATGAGGTTGACAGTGGATTTTTCTCCAAGGCTTCCAGATGAGAACTCAACGAACACCTTGATGGCAGCCGTTGGTACCATGAGCAGAAAAGTCAACTATGTCCCGCTGGACTCGGACCTACAGAATGTGTAATAAATCAGTGTTGTTTTAAGCCACAAAGTACGTGGTGTTATGCTACAATAGAAAACCAACACAAGTATGCTTAGTTGGCTCTCATGAACTTGCACGTGGATGACTTCCTTTATCTTTGATATTTTTTGATGGTATTGTAAATGGTGTTCTCTCTTCAGTTTCATTTCAAGTGTCTGTTGCTAGTGTATAGAAATACAATATATTTTTACTATCGAGTATGTGTCCTGTGTTCCTGCAAAATTCAACTATTGTTTTTTCTTCCCCTTGGTATTGTCAGCACATATACTCACATCACTTATAAATAAGGAGTGTTATTTCTTCCTTTCCTGACTTTATGCCTTTGACTTCTTTTTCTTTGCCTGGCTAAGACCTCCAGTATAATGTTGAACAGCAGTGGTGAGCAGTGGTGAGAATGGCCAGCTTTGTGTTCTTCCTGACCGCAGGGTGAAAATGATCATTTTGTCACTGTTAAGTGTGATGTAAACTGTACTCTGTCAGATTCAGGAAATTCCCTTTCATTCTAGGTTTGCTGAGGGTTTTATTATAAACAGGCCTCGAAATTTATTTACATGCATCATTTCAGCATCTCTTGAAATACTCATATGGTTTTTCTCCTTTATTCCGTTAATGTGGGGAATGATATCAATTGATTTTGCATGTTAAACTAGCCTCAGTGGTTAAGGTGACGTTTCCTTTTTTGTATCTCTGGATGGCTGTGTGTAATATTGCCTTTATTGCTTCTTTAAATGTTTGCTACAGATTTCTGGGCTAGCCATCTTGGCCTGATGCTTTGCTTGTGGGAAGTTTTTTGTTTAATTTATAGTTTTAATTTTTAAAATCATTATAGAACTATTCAGATTTTCTATTTTCTTTTCTTTTCTTTTTTGAGGCAGAGTCTCCCTATGTTGCCCAGGCTGGAGTGCAATGGCGTGATCTCAGCTCACTGCAACCTCCGCCTCTCGAGCAGCTGGGATTACAGGCAGCTCTCCTGCCTCAGCCTCCCAAGCAGCTGGGATTACAGGCGGCCACAACCATGCCTGGCTAATTTTTGTATTTTCAGTAGACAAAGGGTTTTTGCTATATTGGCCAGGCTGGTCTCGAACTCCTGACCTCAGGTGATCCGCCCACCTTGGCCTCCCAATGTGCTGGGATTATAGGCATGAGCCACTGCACCTGGTCCTCAGATTTTCTATTTTTCTGTGTCATGTTTTTCTAGAAATGTGTTCATTTTTTACAGTTCTAAAACGAACTGACCTACACATCATCCTCCCAGGTCGCTTCCCATCCTGCACTGTCCCACCATTTCCTGGAACTTAGGAGGTGGGAAGACATTAGCTTAAAGCTGTCACTCCAACCTGGACTTCACTCCTCAAAGCATCTAGTCTAGGGATGGGGGTAAAATATATACTCAACATTTTTGTCCCCCACTCATGGTGGAATTTCTCTTTTTTTTTCAGTAGATACCCTTATAAATAGTTTGGAGTTTTGTTTTCCCCTAAGCCCCCAAGCCAGAAAGGATGCTACTCCAGGCTCACTCAGCACCCATAAGGGATGTTGATATAAAAGATTTCCAAACCGGTTAGGAAGTTCCTCGCTATTGAGCCAGCAGTTTGTGGCCCCTTGCCAGCATGCTGCATGGGACAGGGTGCTAGTAAGTTCGCCTTCCTATGGCAAAGGATCCACAGATGTTAAAAAGCCACTCCCAGCTGCTTCAGATACCAGCTTGCTGGACTGTCAAGTGAACCCTCTTCAGATTCCGTTGCCATGTTTGATGACTCAGAGGTGCAGTAAACAGCAGTGTGTTTAGAAGAGGATCCATGTAGTGATGGAGACAGGAGGCGCTTGGAGGGGACCCCGTTCAGTGCAGAGCTTGGTGGGCTTTGGTGCTAACGAAGGAAGCCCTTTCTTCCCGTGGACTGCCAGGACTTCAAGGGACCCTAAAGATAACGTAGTAACTCTTTTTTTTTTTTTTTTTTTTTAATTAGAGACGGAATTTCACCGTGTTAGCCAGGATGGTCTCGATCTCCTGACCTCGTGATCCGCCCGTCTCGGCCTCCCAAAGTGCTGGGATTACAGGCTTGAGCCACCGCGCCCGGCATAACTCTCTTATTAAGCAGATGGAGAGGCGGCTGTCCAGTAAGGTGGCATGACTTATCCTCGTTCATGTGGTGACTGAGGGTGGGGCTGAGACCAGCAGCTCTGACTTCCACAACCAAGGCCAACGGCTTTCTGTGGGCAGGTACCTCCCTACTTCATTTCTGGCCTTAGTTTTCATCTTTCCTAATCTACACAAATCTCTAGCCTTAGGGAGTGCGCTCTGAAACCTCTTCACAGCAGACCTTCTCTCTTTGTGCTCTTACTTTTTAATGAACTCCTCCCTAAGAGAAGAGTTTGAGGCAGTCACTGGGCCATGCTTACTGGTGATCTGACTTCTGTTATGCCCAGACCGTTTATTCCCCGAAGAAGACCACCAGAGTCCAGAGTCAAAGCTAAGCAGCAAGGATCTTTATTACAGGTTCGAACCTGGAACTCTCCCTCGCTCGTGAAACGAGACGGGCAGGAGAGCTCCCCCACTGAGCTCCGAGCAGTGTTATATAGTCTAAGAAAAGTGGGCATAGAGTTATTATACAAATCAGATATATGATTGGCTAGTGTTTGAACAAGGCGATTTGGCTAACTATGATTGGTTCCCGCCATTTCTGATATTTTGGTTCAAACTTTGAGGCGGGAGAGCAGGTTTATGGCAGCAAGAGTTTATCTTACTTAAACACGTCTTGTGACCTTGCCTCAGAACTTACAAAATCTCTGGTATGTGCAAAACAAAATCTCTGGTACGTGCAGAAAACCAGGTACTCACAGAACTTACGAAATCTCTGGTATGTGCAAAGATTAGAGAGCAGAACAAGGGTGTAGCGGGTGGGGGGCGGGTACACATCTATCTTTGTGTCCTTTCACTTCCATGCTGGGAAACCTATCATGAGCCACGTGCAGTTTTTCTCTTTCACTCTGTGTGGTGCCTTGATTGAGAATGTCTGGCCCACCCCTTGATTGAGAATGTCTGGCCCACCACCCTGATGGGGTGTGCCAGACATTCTCAATCAAGCAGCTAGTTGGGTAAGTAGATTTGAGGGTCTTCTTGGGGCCAAATTACCAACTTAACTTTATTTATACGTGATGGAGAATAAATATGAAGCCACGTGGTCCCCTTGGAAAGGAAGGAGGCAGTCTTGGAACACCTTAGTGTTATTTAGCAAATGAGACCCTACCTAGGCTAAGTGCAGAGGCTCTACAGTGAATATACCAGACAAGGAGGGTCTTGCCCTCACGGAGCTTACATTTTAGTGGGGAGAAGTGCAGTAAGAGAACTAATAAATAAACAAGATATTACTGGTGCCGATAAGTCCCTAGAAACAAAGACATAAAGTGACTCAATAGAGAGTAACTGGATGGGTGGCTGGGGGTCTGTCCAGGAAGGCCTGTTTAAGGGGATCAAGCCAATCTGAACCTGCAAGATGAGGAAGACTCGGGGGAGGGCATTTTTGCGAGAGGACAGCAAGTCTCAAGTCCCCAGGATGGCAAGGAATTGGATGTCATGGTGCTCTCAAGACTCTACCAGTGTGGCTAGAAAACCATGAGTAACGCAGAACAAGGTACAAGGTGGGGTTTAAGCGAGGGCAGGTGTCAGGTCTTTCAGGGCCTCATGGGCCACCATAGGGAACTGGATTTTATTCAAAGGGAATAGAAACATTTTAATATTTTTTAAAAGATTACTTTGGTGAATGGAGACGCCGCCATGTGGCCAAGGCCGCTAATTATTCTCCAGTATCCGTTTCTCCTTACACAATGATGGAGTTTTTTTTAGCTGGTTACATGGCCACCCAGCTAAAGATGACATGGACATTCCAAGTCTCCCTTGTAGTGGGTATGGCCACGCAACAAAGTTCCAGCCAATGGGATGTGACTGGAAATGACAGCTGCAATTTCTGGCCAAGCCCATCAAGGGAAGTGCAGTGCATCTTGTTCTTCCCTTGTCCTGGTGCCTGGCTGGAGGTGGCCTGATGGTGGGGGCTGTGCTTGAGATGAAGCTACATGTTGAGGACGGCAAAGCATGGCAGATGGAAACTGGGCCACTGGCAAGGGAAGCTGTCTCGTCAGCCCCAACTCCCTGGATGTTTTCATGGGTGAGAAACAAACTTCAATCTTGCTTAATCTTCGTGAAATTGAGTCTCAATGACAGTGAGCACCAGTATCCTAACAAACATTCCTGATGACAGTGGGATGGGGCCCAGGCTGCTGTAGGGGCTGAGGGAGCAGAGACTGCCCCCGCCCCCAGCATCCAGAACCATGGCCATTTCCACCATGGTGGCCACTGCCAGCATTGTTCCCAGCAGCTCATGGCCTGCAACTTGGCAGCCTCACAGTGTATATTTCGTGAAAAACATTAATGAATCACCACCATTATTCCTGTTCTTGATGTAACCAGTCTATTAACTCTCAAATTGGTGGGGCATTACTTTAACAAAAGGCTCCATTTCCCCTGTAAGTGCTTTACCTGGGCTCTGTACATCCTCCCCTTCCCATCCCTTGAGAATATCATGGACAATTTTCATTACAATGTGATGTGGTTTTTTCTTCTGTTGGTGCAAACCCCTCTGATTTAAAACCCCACTCTCATGCAAATGAAATATCCTCTCCTCCCTCCTCCCAAGTGTAGTCTCAGCTTGTGACTTTTCGAAGGGGAGGAGGCGTAGTCTTACACCCCTTCCCTCCCCTCTGGAAGTCCTGTCCACCCCCATGTCGAGAGGGAGGAAGGAGTGGGGTGACACACATGTCTAAATTTTTACTTAACTAGTTGCTGTTGCAGTCCCCTCTTGAGTGGCTGTCACTGCACTAATGGACACAGATGCCCTGTTTGGCAGATGTCCACACCTTGCTCTCTATGGGACACACAAGAATCCCACACTGAGGGACTATGAGCTCTCTGGAGGGCCCGGCAGGGCCACCTCATATCCCAGGGCAGGTGTTCAATGGGAGAATGAGATGCAGCCTTCCTTGTTTCAGGACATCTAGGCCATCCCCCCACTGCCTTCCAATCTTGGCTTTGGGTGGAGAAGCCAGGAAGGAGCAACCTGTCACCTCCCAGCCCTCCATTTACACAGACCGGTGGGTGCTCTGCCAGGACAGGGCTCAGAGACCTGTTCTCCCAACCCTTACCGGTCTCTGAGGGAGTGCCTGCCCTGAAATGTTGGTAACCCTGTTTTAAATAGGGAGAACTTAGTGATTCTTTTCTTTAGCTTTGGGTCTGGTTGCCATTTCTGTGGTTAACAGGGAAAGTATTTTTCAGTGGTGTCATTATCACTGTAGTTAACCTCACAGTCATTAACAATACTGGCCACCTCATTATTAACGTGACCACTACCACCATCCCTGCCACCATTCCTGCCACACTTACTATGACCCCGGCCCCATAACCACTGTGGCTGTCTTCACAAATATCTCTGCTACAGACCCCATCGCCAGCTCCTGCATTGTTGTGATCGGCATCTGCAGGAGTTGGGTAGTACTAACTGCTCTGACAAAAGGACCACAAAATATCAAAGGACTCAGACACAACAGAAGTCTATTTCTCACTTAGGTCATTGTCTGAAGCAGGTGTTCTTAGTTGCCGGAGACTTTCCATCACACAACGATTTAGAATTTAGCCCCTACCATCACCTGGGGCCTCCTTGTTGTCTGCATCTAACCAAAGGGAAGGGAAAGAAGGTGTGGGTGGGCACACCTGCTTCTCAAGAGCTGTGGGCTGGCTCACTTTCCGTGGGTTAGAGCACAGCCCTACAGAATTTAAGGACCTAAAGATCTTTGGTTGCAAGCCTCCACGCATGGGAGTCTGGGCTGTGCAGTGGAGCTGTAAAGTGAACCAGGTTCTTCGTCAGGACGTAGCCATCTCCACCAGGACCGCTTCTCAAGCAAATCAGTACATCTGCTCTGTTCCCAGCCTGTGCTAGACCATCTGTGTTGTGCGGTGACAAGAGGCTCTGCAATTTCTGTGATCAAAGGCCTTATTAGCCAGGGAAATAGCGGTACGAAGCCACATGCTGGGTTTGGTTATTATTTTGGATTGCTGTATTGTGGTGGACCACAGTATGCTGAGGTGGTTGAAGGGAGTCTTTGGAGGACGGGTAGAATTTCTCTGGTTGGTGGCAAGGTGGGGCTTGGGGTGGGGAGGGTGCTTATGCAGAGGAACCTCCAGGCCACGGGTCTGAGTGGTGGAGCCTGAGTGGGGTGAGCATTGGAGATGCAAGGATAAGTTCTGAGTCATGGGATGGAGCTGGAATGACAAAGCCCTGTCTCTACACCTTTTCAGACCTCTTTAGATTTAATTATCTAAGGTTCTTTGGTTGCAAGCAACGAAAACCCACGCTAAGTGAGGCAACCAAATAAACAAACACTACCTCCCCAACCTTCCCAGGTCCCCACATCCGTTGGAAGGCTGATGGAGTGTTCCACAGCAGCAAAGGAAGGCAGGAGGGCCAAGTCCTTGGCGTCATGGGTGGTGGTGGTGGAACCCAGACCACTGCTGCAGCCTCTCCCAGCTTCTGCCTCAGTCCTTTCGAAAGTCCTGTTTGAGTGAGGGAGCCTTGCGTTGACCTGCTTGCTTCTGGCATCTTCTGGATCAATCGCGGTGGCTGGGGAGCTGCCCATTGCAGGCGGTGCCCCCACCCTGCCCCAAGAAGTGTGCCCTACAGAAGATGCAGCCTGGGCGGCATCAGAGCAGTTACAAGAACGCCTGCTTTGAAAGGGACTCTCTTGCACTCAAGCTGCAGCTGGGTGACAGGGTGGGCGAGGTGTGAGCTTCAGAGCCACTGCTCTGTCACCTGTAGAATGCACATTTGAAAACTATAAACCACCCGAGAGGATGCATGGGGAGGAGAATGTGTGTGGAGGGGCCAGGCTTGGCTCAGCGTGTTCCCCCACCCCGTGCGTGTTTCCCCAGCTCAGGCGCCCCACGTGACTGCAGAGACCGGGAGGTAGGTGACCTGGGGGAGCGGTGGAGACTCAGGTCAGTCTCAGCTAAGACCCCTCCTCAACACGCCCCTCTGGGCCTCCCCCGAGAAACGTCCCTGACCTGGCCTAGCGCAGGCCTTGCAGCGCGAAGGGGAGCCAGTGGCGGGGTGGTGCTGGCCGGGTGGGCTGTGTGGGGCTGCGCTGCGGGTGCTGGCCGTGTCTATCTCTGATAGCATCGGCGCTGTGAGCCGTGATGGGCCTGGAAATGGAATTTTCAATTAGGAGTCTCCGCGCGTCCTGGCTTGCATTACACTCTAATTACATTTCAGTCTGATGCGGCACCTCGCTGCGTGAGTCGGGCAGGGCAGGGCAGGCGGGGGCAGCTCCCCCTCTTCTGGCTGTGAGGTCTCCTCTCGCCTCCCGTCCAGCAGTTCCGGGGGTCCTCACACCTCGGCCTCTCTGGGGACTCTCTGGGGCTTGTGTCCCTGCTGGGTGGGCCTACCGGGCCTCCAAGAGTCCTGGGGGCCTACACAGTCACAGGGACGCTGGTCCCCGGGCCCTTCACGAGAATTAAATCCAAATGCCTTCTGCTGGCAGAGCCCTCATGCTCTGGGATGCTCCCTACCAGGCCGTCGGGTCTGAAAGAAAAGCTGGAAGAAAGGAGGGCAGAGGTGTGGGCTTGGCCCCCCGCGCTCCGCCACCCACAGGGAGGTCCTGTTCTCCCAGAATTTCAGCTAAGGTTGGGCTCTGCGAAACCAGCTAAAAAGCTGGCTGGGGCCGGAAAGGGCTGGCCACTGTGCCTGGGGAGCCTGCAGAGGAGACTCCAACATTTACAGTCTTAAAAAACATACACCTTACATTGTTTTGCTATCTAAAAAAGCGGTAATGACCAGACAGATGCAGGCTATCTTCCATTCCCAGCAGGTGCAGCAGCCGGGGGACATTAGGTCAGAACCTGTTCCCTGAGAGTGACCTCAGGAGGCCTGGGGCAGGGCTGACCACAGCCGCCCTGGGGACTCGTGGAGGGACACCCGGGTTCTGCCTCTGGAGGCCCTGCCTGGCCTCCACTGAAGCTGCTGCCCTGTTGCACTCAGGGTAGACAGAGCAGCGCTGTTTTCTCGAAGGCTGGGGTTCCCAATTTTTCTTTTCTTTCTTTTTTTGTCTTGGGCTCTTTCTTGCTTGGGCAATTTTACTGATCACCCACTAACTGAGGAAGTTATGTGAAAGATGTACATGGTTGAACCATTCAATGACGAAAAGTTCTTCCATCTAGTGAATAATAGAGGGCAGAATTTAAATCCTGAAACTTGGGCGCCTTCAAAACGCTACTTTTTGGTCAATTGCTCAGTATGCATGAAATCTGAATGCTTTCTATAATCCCTTTTCTTAGGCTTTTTCCGGTTGCATATCTGACCCAAAAGAACATATATATATATTTTACTCTGTAATTATTATGTATGTAAAACTGGCTCTAAGTACATTAAATCTTTAAGGAGTCTTGGGGAAAAATTTTTTTTTCTATTGTTTTTATTCACAAATTCCTTATGTTTTTGACCAAGGCAATTTTCTCTTCATTTACTGCTCCCTACATTTGTTGAAGTTTATAGTATTCAAAGCGCTTTCTGTTACCGAAAACACTAGGGGTTTGGTCTGGGTCCTGTTGCTCACCAGAGATGAGTATCGCTAGGGAAGGAGGCTTTTTATTTGGGGACACCAGCCAAGAGAACGGGAATTCAGTCTCAAATCCATCTCCTCCACCAACTACTATTGGGGTTTTTAATAGCAGGGAAGGTAGGGAAACAGGACTTAGGAGGGTAAGGAAGCAATCACGATGAATGAGGGGTGGATGTGAGGATCTGGTGAGTTCAGTCCCTTGCCTGACGGTTGGTTTCCCAGGAAGGAAGTCAAGAAAGACGATTTTTTTTTTTCTTTTAGACAGAGTCTTGCTCTGTCGCCAGGCTGGAGTGCAGTGGTGCCATCTTGGCTCACTGCAACCTCCGCCTCCAGGGTTCAAGTGATTCTCCTGTCTCAGCCTCCTGAGTAGCTGGCACTACAGGCGCCCACCACCACGCCCGGCTAATTTTTGTACTTTTAGTGGAGATGGGGTTTCACCATGCTGGCCAGGCTGGTCTCAAACTCCTGACCTCAGGCGATCCGCCCGCCTCGGCCTCCCAAAGTTCTAGGATTACTAAGTTTCAGGTTGTAAGACCAGGGAGGGTCAATTTCTATGTTTATTCAAAAACCCTGTAAATATCAGGCCCATGGGAGCATTGGTCCAGTTCCATTTCCAGCAGGGAGCTGCTTCCTTGTGGAGGCGTCCATGGTCATGTAGCGCCCGGCTCCCTTCCCCTCCACCCTTCCTCCCGCTTCAGCGACCAGTCCTCTCATCGTCCGAGACCAGGGCTGTGGAGTCTGTGGGGGCTGTGGAGGGTTTCTGTGCCCTCCTGGGGCCAGGCTGCCCGGGATCCAGGCTTGGCCCTGCTGTCCAGTGTGTTGTGTGACTGTGGACAGGCCCTTTCCCTCCCAGCCCCTTAACCTTTCCACCTGAGGAGGAGGGGTGTTGGGGGTCTGGACAGTTCCTGCACCATGAACCACCTTGTACATGATGAAAGCTACGGACTCTGCCCGGAAAAATCCCCGCTGTACCTCATTTCGTTTGGGTTTAAGGGCTCACACACACTGAAATCATCCAGTTAAAAACCTGTGACTAGACGGGATGGTCTTCAAGGTGTGTGGCTCTGAGATTCTGTGTGTTTTTTGATGCTGAGGCTGGAGCTTGGGCTTCTGAAAGCGGAGAGCAGAGAGCACACACATCTATTCCCTAGGGCTGTGAAGAAACCTGCCCCTACTTCTCACCCCGACCCCAGCACAGGGGCGATAGACACCCCTGCGGACAGAGGATCGGGCCCTTTGCTCCTAGGCCTTGTTGGCTGCTGCCCTGATGATGGTGTCTGGGGTGAAACTCAGTTGTCGAGGTGTCGTATGAGGTCCAGCCATTCGCCAGGTGACTCCTCTCCTTCCTGGTGGGGGTTCCCAGGGGGTTGGACGCTGAACCGGCCACTCCATCTGTCACCCTCTTCCTCTCCTAGGTCTGGTCAAGAAGGCTGAACACGAAGACCTGAGCCAAGTGTCTGTGTCCCCGGGGACTTTCTGCCAATGGCTGCCCTGGAAGACTGAGACCCTTCCTTCTGGACTTTGGCACCCACCTGGCCCTGTCCTGACCTCCCAGGGAGCACAGGCAGGACCTGAGGCTGAAGCTGCCTGTGGGTCACTGCGGGGCTCTGCCTCTTGGCGAGGGTGACCCATCCAGCGAGGTGAGAATGAGTAGGTGCTGGCTTAGAAAGCCCTTTGTCTCCTTTCCCCTAACATCATCGGGAAGCCACTGCCAGGGGCACAGTCCTCACTGCTATCCTGAGCTGGGGCCAGGGAGAGCGGCTGGGGTGCGCCTCGGCTCCCAAGGTAACTTGGGCTGGTGCTTATCTGGGAGAGGGTCAGTCACGCACCACACAGCCTCCCTTAGAGGGAAGGACTGCATGACTTTTTGTCCAGCAGGGGAAGAAAAAGATGAAAGATGGAGAAACAGTATCAATACTCAGGCTTGGGAGGCAGGAGGGAGCCGCAGAGGATGGGCTGCTCATGTTGGGGCTGGGACGGGGCTGTGTGGAGCAGGGTGTGGGTGTGGAGCCAGTTTGGACTCACGTGGGCCTGACTTCAAGTTGTGACTCCGCAACCTATCAGCCGGTGACTTCAGTGGGGCCCGTGCCCTTTCTGAGCCTTAGTTTCTTTCTTTGTAAAGAAGGAAGATAATCATGCCTCCCTCCCAGGGTTGCTGAGGGAATGAAAATGTCTGTAAGGCAGTGCCATGTGGTCACCGCTCTGTCAACGTTCACTCTTATTAACCTGGTGGGAAAGGCAAGGGGCTTAGGAGTGGGAGTTTTGATCTCAAGCCAGCCTTTGGTACGGGGCATGGGGTTGGGTATGCAGGATTACATTTCTTTATTTTGTAGTCAACAGAGGGAGAGGTAAAAGAGTGCTTTTTGCAATGTCTAGAAGGAGGTGAAAGGAAGGACTGAAACAGATATCTGTAAACCCACGTTCCTAGTGCATCATTCACAATAGTCAAAGGTGGAAGCAGACCAGGTGTCCATCCACAGATGAATGGATAAGCAATGCAGGTACCTGCCGCGAATATGAACCTAGAGGACATTATGTTGAGTGAAGGAAACCAATCACAAAACACTACGATTGCACTCACATGGGGTCCCCAAAATAGGCGAATTCATACAGATGGAAAGTAGAATGGTGGGTGCCAGGGGCTTGGAGGAAGGGGGAAGAGGGAATTAGTGTTTTGTGGGTGCAGAGTTTCAGTTTAGAAAGAGGCAGAGTTTTGGAGATGGAAGGTGCGGATGGCTGCACAGCAATGTGAATGCGCTTAATGCCACTTTGACATGGTTAAAGTGGCAAACTTCTTGTTATGCATATTTTACTACATGAACAAATCCAGACGTTACACCTGGGTGGCATTCCCTGTGGGTGGAGGGGAGGGGGCTGGATGACCCCTTAGCTCCGGAGCCTCACTCCCGTTCCAGGACTGTCCTCATCAGGCCCTGCAAGGCCCAATGCTGATGAAGGAAAGGCTACTGTCTGCTGGCCGAGCCCCTGGGCAGATGTATCTTAAGGCAGCCTCGCCAGTGCCAGCACTGTTTGCAGCTCTTCTCCAGAAGCCCCTCATTTATTAGGAGAGTGCTTCCTGCTGTCTCCAACCCCGTTGGCAGCCCGGTTGAGCACCAGGCGTTGGCACTCTTGTTGACCCCGGCAGTCAGGGCTGGTACAGCCGCAGGCCTGGCCTCACAGCCGAGCTATCCTGGCAGCGGGAGGCCTCCGGGGGCCAGGGGCCAGCTCCGGGTCCAGAAATAGAGCGGGCAGGTGGCGCGGGGGAGCGGGCTTGGCAGGCAGCGCTCTGCAGTGCCAGCTCCGCTCCGCCAGGGGGAGATAGAGCCCCGCGGTTGGCTCCGCGGCCTGCGCGGCCGTAGCGAGACAGCTGCTTTGGACTGGAGTCGGGAACCGGGCCCTGGGCCTGAGCAGATTCCGCCACCCCCGTCCCATCCCTACAGGGCTCCCAGGCCCCGACCTGCGCTGTGCGTGGCCCTCGCCAAAGCCCTTGTTCCGGGTATCTGTTAATACTGGCTATGAAACAAAGCCACCCCACACTCAGTGGCTTAAAACTACCATTTTTTTCTCGCACATTTCTCCGAGTCCTTCTGATCCACGTGGTGTGGACTGGGGCTGCTGCATCTGCAGGCTCGGCGGGCTGGCCCCCCACGGGGCTGGTCTTCCCCGAGCTGGTCCTCCCACGGGGCTGGTCTTCCCCGAGCTGGTCCTCCCACGGGGCTGGTCTTCCCCGAGCTGGTCCTCCCACGGGGCTGGTCTTCCCCGAGCTGGTCCTCCCACGGGGCTGGTCTTCCCCGAGCTGGTCCTCCCACGGGGCTGGTCTTCCCCGAGCTGGCCCTCCACGGGGCTGGTCCTCCCACGGGCTGGCCCTCCACGGGGATGGCCCTCCACAGGGCTGGCCCTCCCATGGGCTGGTCCTCCATGGGGTTGGTCCTCTCACGGGGCTGGCTGTGGTGCAGACTGTCGACTGGCAGCTGCCTGGGGCTCCCGACCCTAGTCAGTGCCCACGCAAGCCACTCCTGTGGCTGTGCCCCTCCAGGAAAGACCCTAAAAGCCAGTGTTGAGGAGGGGAGAAGAGGAAGTTCCCTCGCAAGGCGAGACCCAGATAGGCACAGAGCCACTGCCACGGACTCCTGCTGACCTCTCAGGGCCAGGCTGACCCAAGGGCAGGAAAACAGATGCCGCCTCTTGGAGAGAGGGATGAAGAATTTGGCGGCTGTCTTTAACCTTCCCTAGAGCTTGATGTCTCCGGGCCTCGGTTTCCCCTCTGCCAAATGGAGCCATATGCTACAGGAGCTACCACTTATTCCACCAGACTTTTACAGATCTTTACAACCCCCAGGAGAGGGTCAGAGGCAGAGAGCAGGCTCCGCGGGAGCCAGGGAGGCTCTTGCTCAGGTAGCTGGCTAGAGAGGAGTTAGCTTTCCCAGGGAGGGAAGCCACATTCATTGAAAGCTTTTGAGGTACCAGATTGTGTGCTTTACTTTCATTGCCTTTAATCTTCAAAGTAACCCTGTAAGGTGAGTAAAATTGCCCCCATTTTATAGATGACAAAGCTGAACCCCTGTTAGTGACTTGAAGGACTCAGCCCGCTAAAGAAGGGGAGAGCAGACTCTGAATTCCAGGGGGCCTTTCTCTGAGAAGCTTGTGCTTCTGCCAAGCCACTGCCTGCCCAGGAAGCAAAGCCCTGCTTTGTTTGTAGCTTAAGAATCTTCACAGCAGGAGGACAAGGATGACTGGCATGCGAAGGGCCCTTCTGAGCCATTGATTGCAGGGAGTGGAGGAGCAGGGAGCTGGCTGGCTGGGAGGCTTCTGGAAGGACGGGCCGTGTGGGAGAATCGTGTGCAGTTGGGGAATGCCATCTGACTGCTGTCTCTGCAGGAAGGGCAGACATGAGGAAGATAGCACTGAATTTACAGTATGAGGGACTGGGGATTCATCTCCCCAGTGGCTGAAGAAAAAGGTTTTCCCCTGATGTTAAAGGAAAAGGCCTTTATTCTGTTGGGGCATGTATAATGCAGACACAGGAGAATATACTGACATTGTAACAGAACTCACTTATCCTTAGTAATGCCCTTTACACTGAAATCGTCCTCTGTTTGGGCAGCTGACCAATGAGTATGACCATTGCCTGCTGTCGGGGACAGGGTCTTGCCACAGCAGAACTGGAGAAACAAAAACTCAAATTCTCAGGTATGAGATGACAGATAGGAAGAATTGTGATCAGTCAGAAATACTTTTTTCCCAAGCTCTGTTGCCCAGAGATGAACACTGATGTCATTTGCATGGTTTTTGATGTTTTCTGCGTGCAGGAGTTTTTCACAGGGCTGTATGCAGCCTACCTGGATGTATAATATTGCCTCTTGTGCTTCTGGCTTTTTTCTTTATTTCACATTCTAGACCTTTTCGTCATGATGTAAACCTCACAGTTACTTTGTGATGTGGACAATTTTTCTTCCATTCTATTAATGAAAACTGGAGTCTCAGAGACGTCCTGCAGTTTGCCCAAGATCCCACAGCTAGAACAGCAGATTTGAGACACACATCTAGGTCTCTGATGGACTGGACTCTTTCTGCTCTGCCAGCTGCTTCCTGTAATCTGGGGCTTGGATGCAGGTGGGGAGAGGGTAGACCCCCAAGGGCTCTCCGTTTGCTCACATGCTTGAGTTTTGTGGACCAGGTATTGATGGATTCTCTGTATATCTTAGGTTGTTTGCAGGGAATGGGCTGCCTGTTCTTTGGTTCCAACTTAGTTTAGAAATGTGGTAGCTATCACATTGGGCCACCCAGCAGGGACCTCCTTTTCTTCCTTTTTTGGGCAAGGTCTTCTGGTCCTCAGGTCTTCTGCAGATCACAGGGCTTGGCCCGAGTTTTTCCCCAGGATTTTTCTCCTGGTGGTGGTGGAAAGACTGTCTCTTCCCATGGGGTAGCCGTCCTGGAAGACTGTGACTCTGGGCTGCCAGCAGAATGGCTCACCAAGGGCATGACCTGCATCCTGGATTCAGTTGTGTGGGATGCCATCAACCCCACTCCCACCTCGTCCTTCTCAGTTATGTGAGTGAGCACATCCCTTTATGATGGAACAAGCCAGTGCGGGGTTTTTGTCACTTGCAATCAAGAGTCTTGAACAGAACGGGAGTCATTCATTATAACGAACAGCAACCTAGTCAAACTAACTCATGTATAAAAGTGTGTGTGTGTGTGTGTATGTTTGTGTGTGTGTGTAGGGAATTCTTTTGGCATTGAGGAACGGGACGTACAACTTGACCTTGTGAAAAATGGGGTCAGGAGGGAGTTCCTCAGGCCATCTTTCCTCCTCTATCCCTTTGGGGTCTGACTTTCACGTCTGTGTCCCTCTGGGTTTCTGCTGCATTCTTCTGTTGTTTCCCTCTGTAGATTGGCTGGTCTGTGACTTGTTGGATGCTCTGGCACCTAGGCTCATCTGTGGCTTTGGACAGCCTTGGTGCCCATGATGGTCCTGATCCTCAAGGTCTGCATCTCAGCCACACCTTCAGTATCTCCTGATGTGCTGTGCTAATTACATGGACCCAGGAGGAAAGCGAAAATGCATGTTTAGTCCTGGGTCAATCATCTGTGGACAGAGGCATGAGGTCACGAGTATAGTCATGGTTCAATAGACCACCTCTTCAGCAAAGGCCATGGGTGGAGCATTTTCTCTTAGTGGGAATGATAGGGAGGCAGCCATGGCATGCCTGGTGCAGAGTGGCTGACACTGGATGTCCCAGATTCCCCTGTGGTCAGAGGTCTCATGGCCTTCAGTGGTCTGAGTCATCCTGCCTTGATTTCTCAGGCCATAAGGGAGATCCTTACCATCTAGCTCCCATCCTTGTGCTTTCATCCTAGCGACTAGAATCCTCCCCTACATGCCACTCTTCCCACACTTCCACCACCATGACTGAGTGGATTCTCCCCAGCAGGTGCCACACTGTGTGGCTCTTCCCTCCTGCTGCTCTCTCTGACCCAGCACTGCTTCTGTCTTTGATAGCCAGAAAGATCCAGTTCAGCTGTCCACTTCCCACCTTTCTTGATTTCAAAACTTTCCTCTGTCTGCTCCCCGGTGTCTCCTTGCTTCCTCTAGTAGAGTATTCATTACACTGAGTTATAATAATGTTTTTTAATTTGTCTGTCTCCCACACTAGGCAGTAATTTAGTATGATGTAATGGGAAGACTTCAGCATAAAAAAAATCCTAAATTCAAATTATGACCCAGTTATACTACACATTAGCTATATGTCTATGATGAGTGATTCAACCTTTTTGAGTGTTAATTCCTAATTTGCAAAATACAGACAATAATGGTGCCCACCTCATAGGCCTATTGTGAATACTAAATGAGATAAATATATAATGTGAGTTGCATTGTACCTTTATTGAAGGCAGGGACAATGCTTAACTCATCTTTGGTTCCTCAGTGCCAAGCATGGGGATTGTCATGTAGGAGACTTTGTACAACTTTGTTGAATGGATGAACGTTTAACTCAAAGAATAAAGAAACTCTAAGGATGGACTGTTGGATACTGGGATAGAAGGGGATGCTTTGAGGCATATACTAAAAGAGATTGCTAGGTGTCTGTTAGTTGAGAATTAATGATGCATAAGACCCCTCATCCCCTAACCTTTCCTAGGCCCATGGAGGTCTGTGGTTGCCAACAAAGGAAGGATGATCACAAAGGAGTTGGTAGGATCCGACTTATCTGTATTGTCTTTTGCTGCATAACAATAGTACCACAAACTTCATAGCTTAAAATATCACCCATTTATTATCTCATAGTTTCTGTGGGTTAGGATTCTGGGCACTCTTTAACTGGATTTAAAGATGGCAAGACTGCCATCAAGGTATTGGCCATGGCTGGGGTCTTTTTAGTTCCCTGAAAGCTGTTGGACTAGGAGCCCTAGTTGTGCATTGGCTGTGGCCAGAGATGATCCTCTAGTTTCCTGCTACATGGCCCTCCCCATAGGCATCTTATAACGTCACAGTTTGCTTCTTCAAAGTCAGCAGGGGAAAGGGAGAGACTGTAATAGAACAGGCGCTACTATCTTATGTAATATAACCATATTCAGAAATCAGGTACACATATGCCGTAAGTCCCATCACCTCAGGCATATTCTATATGGTTAGAAGCAGGTCACAGATCCTTCCCACACACAAGAGGAGGAGACCACACAAGAGCATAAACATTAAGAGTCAGAGAAAACAGGGGACTATCTTAGAGTCAGTCTATCACGCCATTTCACATTAACAACTATAAAATTGAACAAAATATTTGAAGCAACTACTTTTGGACACAGAACAGAGGACAGCATTGGACTGTACACCCTGAGAAGGGCACAGGAGGTGAGCTCCACATTGGCCCTAGTTTTCTGCATGGGGGCAATTTTAAGCCATAGCTTAGGAAAATAGAGCTTAAATGGAAGGTGGTCTTGCTGAGCAGAGGAAAAAGAGATAGAAATTTGGGGCTGCTAGGTGGCTGGAATTTTAGGGGTAGGGCACCAGAGGGGAGGGAACCTTGGAAAAGAAGCCCTGGAAATCCATAAGAGCTTGGCCAAATCCCAATTTGCTCATATTTAGCAAAAGACTGAGAAGCCAATAACAGCTGCTGGGGGACTGTGGCAGATTGGATTGTGTAAAGATGGTCAAACAATATCTGTCATCCCACATGCTCTTTAAAAATATGACTTTGGCATGCTCCCATCAAGAAGTGGAGTATGTTTCTCTCCTTTTGAGTCTTGATAGACAGTGACTGCTTTGTAGAGCAAAGAGAAGTCAATTTTGTCCTGTACAAATTCCTGATCCACAGAAGCTGAGAGCATAATAAAATGGTTTTTGAAGTTGCTAAGTTTTGGGAGTAATTCGTTACACAACAACAGTAACCAGAACATAGAATTAGAGCTGAGAGGAGTTTTGCAAAGTTGCAAAGTGCTGGGGAGATATTGGAGTTCTGACCCCAGCTTAGCTACCTTGTTGAACACACTTGACATTTAGTATGAACTCCAGAAAGACAATATCTAAGGTATAAAGATAACATTCCCAGTGGAAAACACTGTAATATCAAGAATAAACCTGAGATAGACCTTCCCTGCCAGTAACTTGACTACCTAGCAGAACAAAATATAGCATTATTTGGAGGTAGATAACCCAGAACTTCTACAGATATCATTGATAATGTCCAGCATACAATAAAAAATAACCAAACAAAAAAAAACAGGAAAACGTGACCCGTAATAATGAGAATGAAGTTACAGAACTAGACTCACAGATGACTCAAATGTTGGAATTAGAAATAAGAATCACTGTAATGAGTAATTTAAAAAATTATAGAAAAGTGGACAAAATGGTGAACATATAGAAAATTTTATCAAAAAAATGGAAACAGAAATTCTAGAACTGAAAACTGTCCTCCTTGAAATTAAGAATTCAGTGAGGTGACAATGTTAGACTGGATAATTGAAGAAAGGATCAGTGAATTAAAAGACTGGTCAGTAGAAATTACACAAACTGAAGAATAAAAAGAAAAGAGGAAGTAAAAACCAAACATAACAACCATCACATCCAGAGTGCCTAAGATTGATCATTGTCAAGCAGTCTAACATATGAACAACTGGAGCCTCAGAAATAGAAGAAAGAGAAAAAATATTTGAAAATATAATAATTGAAAATTTCCAGTATTGCTGAAGAAAATCAACTACAGATCTCAGAAACTCAGCAAATATCAAGCAGGAAAAATATCTAAGCACAACATAGTCAAACTGCTGAAAACCAAAGGTAAAGAGAAAATCTTAAAAGCAACTGGGCTATGTGTGTGTAATAATACATCCAGGGTAATAAGAAGAATGAAGGTTGACATTCCATTAGGAAAAATGGAATAAGAATGCAATGAAATGACCATTTAAAAAACGTTAAAATAAAACAGAAAGCCAAGAAAACTATATCCAGTGAATATATCCTCCAAAAATTAAGAGGAAAAGAAAGACATTTTAAAGAAAAAGAGCAATTTGTGGCCCTCAGAATTATGCTACAAAAACACAAAAGAATGTTCCTTGGGCTAAATGTGAAGCATTACAGTTTAACAAGAAGAAAAAAAAAGAAAAAGCACTGGAAATTGTAATATGTGGGTAAATAAAAAAAAATTACATTTTTTCCTTAAAGGACTATTGATTATTTAAAACAACAATATAAATATGCAATGAAATTAATAATATATGTAGAAGAAAATAGATGGCAACCAAAGCACAAAGGGAATAATGGGGGGTAACCGAAATTATGCTGTTATAAAGTTTTTATATGTGATAAGTATTCTATAATAGTAATCCAAGCCAGGCTGTGATACATTGAGGAGGCCTACTGTAATCCTGGGAGAAGCAATTTAAATTACAATGAGTTACAATTAAAAAAGCAACTAGAGGCCAGGCACAGTGGCTCACACCTGTAATTCCAGCACTTTGGGAGGCCAAGGTATATGGATCACTTGAGGTCAGGAGTTTGAAAACAGTCTGGCCAATATGGTGAAACCCTGTCTTTACTAAACATACAAAAGTCAGCCAGGCGTGGTGATGCATGCTTATAATCCCAGCTACTGGGGAGGCTGAAGCAGGAGAATCACTTGAACCTGAAAAGTGGAGGCTGCAGTTAGCCGATATCACACCACTGCACTACATCCTGGACAACAGAGTGAGACTGCATACTAAAAACAAAACAACAACAGCAAAACAAAAACAAACACAAAAAAACCCAAAACAAAACAAAACAACAACAACAAAAAGCAAATAGAGTAGATAAAATGAAAGATGTAAAACTATTTGGTTAATCCAAAAGAAAATAGGAAAAATGGGACATAGAAACAAAGTACCAAGAAACAGATGGAACAAATAGAAAACAAAAGCAAGATGGCAGATTGAAACATAACCATAATAGTAATTACATTAAGTAAAAATGAACTATACACTTGCATGGATTATCTATTGCTGAAAAACAAATTTCTCCAAAACATAGAAGCTTAAAATAACAAACATTTCTGTTTCACAGTTTCAGTAGCTTAGGAATTCGGGAGAGACCTAGCTAGGTTGTTTTGGTCCAGGATTTATTATGAAACGCCAATCAGGATGTCAGCAGAAGCTGTAGATAACTGGGGCTTGATGGGACCTGGAGGATCTGTCCCTAGATGGCTCCCTCACATGGCCAGTGACAGGAGACCTCTGCCTCTCAAGAGCCTTTCCAGTGACTGCTTCAATGTTTTCATGACGTGGCATCTAACTGCCCAGAGGGAGCAGTCCAGTGGACAGAGAAGAGAAGTCACAGTGCCTTTTAGGACTTAGTCTCTTAAATCACAGACCATCACTTAAGCTTTATTCTGTATCTTGAAATGGAGTCACTAAGTCTAGCCTGCACTCAAGGGAGGAAAACTGGGCTCCACCTTTTGAAGGGAGTAATGTATAAAAAAAGTGGGTGTGCAGGGCCAAGATGGCCAACTAGAAGCAGCAGGGATTGGAGGCTCCCATCAAAAAGAACCATAATTTGCATGTGATTCCTGCACCAGCAACCAAGGTATCAAGATTCTCTCATCAGAACTGACTAGGTGTCTGACACGATCCGTGGAGAGGAAGAGCAGTGTGGTGAGTGGCCCGTCTGAGAGCCCAACGGGGCAGGTGAGCACTGACCTCCCAGCCAAGGGAGGCGGTGAGTGAGGGCGCTACCCAGCTGGGGAAACTGCTTTTTCCACAGAACTGTGCAACCCATGGATTGGATGATCCCACTCGTGAATTCATGCCACCTGGGTCTAGGGTCCCCACCCCAGAGGCAGGCAGATTCCCAACAGCCTCTCAGCTAGAATCTGTTTAAGCCTGCCAAGCTCCTTGCGGGAGGGGCAACCAGAACCACAGCTGTGGCTGCCAGCTGTCTGAGCCATTTGAGCTCTTTAGGGGAGGGGCAGCAGCCAGCAAGGGATCTCATAACTGCCTAACATGCTGAGCTCCCTGGGCAGGGGAAGGTGGCATCCAAGTCTATAGTGTCAGGCCGTGCTTTTCCCCTGCTGGAGCAAGGAGGGGTGGATGGCTTGGTTGCAAGAGGTGTCCCCACAGCCCAAGATACCGGCTGTGGCAGACTGTGGTCAGAGTGTGTCTTCAGGCCTGTCCCTGGCCCATCCTTCCTCAATGGGTGGGGCCTCCCTGCAGGAACTCCCACAACTTCAGCCAGAGGCTCAGGCACAGAGAACCCTGACCTCCCTGGGGCTGAGCCCCTAGTGGGCTCAACATCCCTTCATGTTAAAAACTCTCAATAAACTAAATGTTGATGGGACATATCTCAAAATATTGAGAGCTATTTATGACAAACCCACAGCCAATATCATATTGAATGGGCAAAGGCTGGAAGCATTCCCTTTGAAAACTGGTACAAGACAAGAATGCTCTTTCTCACCACTCGTATTCAACATAGTATTGGAAGTTCTGGCCAGGGCAATCAGGCAAGAGAAAGAAATAAAGGGTATTCATATTGGAAGAGAGGAAGTCAAATGGTCTCTGTTTGCAGATGACATGGCTGTATATTTATACAATCCCATCATCTCAGCCCAAAATCTCCTTAAGCTCGTAAGCAACTTAAGCAAAGTTTCAGGATACAGAATCGATGTGCAAAAATCACAAGCATTCCTATACACCAAAAATAGCAAGCAGAGAGCCAAATCATAAATAAACTCCCATTCGCAATTGCTACAAAGAGAATAAAATACCTAGAAATACAGCTAACAATATATGTGAAGGACCTCTTCAAGGAGAACTACAAACCACTGCTCAAGAAAACAAGAGAGGACACAAACAATGGAAAAACATTCCATCCTCATGGATAGGAAGAATCAATATCATGAAAATGGCCATACTGCTCAAAGTAATTTATACATTCAATGCTATTCCCATCAAACTACTATTGACATTCTTTGCAGCATTAGAAAAACACTTTAAATTCCATACGGAATCAAAGAAGACCCCTTATAGCCTAGACAATCCTAAGCAAAAAGAACAAAGCTGGAGGCATCATGCTACCTGACTTCAAAGTATACTACAAGGCTACAGTAAACAAAACAGCATGGTACTGGTACCAAAACAGACATATAGACCAATGGAACAGAAGAGACCTCAGAAATAACACCATACATTTACAACCATCTGATCTTAGACAAACCTGACAAAAACAAACAATGGGGAAAGGATCTCCTATTCAATAAATGGTGCTGGGAAAGGTACATTATTTTTTGCTAGCCATATGCAGAAAACTGAAACTGGACCCCTTCCTTGCACATTATACAAAAATTAACTCAAGATGGATTAAAGACTTAAATGTAAAACTGCAAACCATAAAAACCCTAGAAGAAAACGTGGGCAATACCATTCAGGACACAGGCATGGGCAAAGACTTTATGACAAAATCACCAAAAACAATTGCAACAAAAGCCAAAATTGACAAATGGGATCTAATTAAACAAAAGAGCTTCTGCACAGCAAAATAAACTATCATCAGAGTGAAAAGGCAACCTATAGAATAGGAGAAAATTTTTGCAATCTACCCATCTGACAAAGGTCTAATATCCAGAATTTACAAGGAACTTAAGCAAATTTACAAGAAAAAACAAACAATCCCATTAAAAAGTGAGAAAAGGATATGAACAGACATTTCTAAAAAGAAGACATTTATGTGGCCAACAAATGTTGAAAAAATACTCAACATCACTAATCATTAGAGAAGTGCAAATCAAATCCACAATGAGATACTATTTCACACCAATCAGAATGGCAATTATTAAAGTCAAGAAGCAATAGATGCTGGTGAGGCTGTGGAGAAACCAAAACGCTTTCACACCATTGGTGGGAATGTAAATTAGTTCAACCCTGTGGAAGACAGTATGGTGATTCCTTAAGAATCTAGAATCAGGAATAGTATTTGACCCAGCAATCCCATTACTGGGTATATACGAAAGGGATAGAAATCATTCTACTATAAAGACACATGCACAAGTATTTTTATTGCAACACAATTTATAATAGCAAAGAGTTGTAACCAACCGAAATGCCCATCAATGATAGACTAGATAAAGAAAATGTGGTAAATATACACCATGGAATATTACGCAGCCATAAAAAGGAATGAGATCATATCCTTTGCAGGGACATGGATGAAGCTGGAAGCCATCATCCTCAGCAAACTAGCACAGAAACAGAAAACCAAACATCACATGTTCTCACTCATAAGTGGGAACTGAACAATGAGAACACATGGACACAGGGAGGGGAATAACACACATCAGGGCCTGTTGGGGGTGGGAGGCAAGGGGAAGGAACTTAGAGGATGGGTCAATAGGTGCAGCAAACCACCAAGGCACACATATACCTATGTAACAAACCTGAACATTCTGCACATGTATCCCAGAACTTAAAGTGTAAAAAAAAAAATGCTGAAAGAAGTGAAGATTTTTTGGTGATTTTTAAATTGTGGTAAAATATACATAAGATTTACCATTTTAACACTTTTTAAATTTACAATTCAGTGGTATTAGTACATTCGCAATGTGTAGCCATCACCACTATCCATTTCCAGAACTTTTTCGTCATCCCAAACAGAAGCTCTGTACCCATTAAACAGTAACTCTCCATTCTCCCCTCCACCAATCCTCTGGTAACCTTTGTTCTACTTTCTGTCTCTATGAATTTGCCTGTTCTAGGTACATCATACACCATTTGTCATTTTGCATCTGGCAAACACTTAATATTTTCAAGGCTTAACCATGTTATAGAATATATTAGATTGCACTTTTTAAGGCTGAAGAATATTCTATTATATGTATACATCACATTTTCATTCATTCATTCATTCATTCATTCATTCATTCATTCATCCATCAGTGGACACTTGGTTCTTTCTACTTTGTAGCTATTGTGACTAATGCTGCGATGAACATTAATGTAGAAGTACCTGTACACTTCCCCAAGGTGCTGTGTCCCAGGGAGATGGGAGTTTTATCTATAAGCCCCTGACTGGGGTACTGCCTTTCTTTCCAAGATGCCCTGCCCCGAGAGGAGGAATCTAGAGAGGTAGTCTGGTTACAGAGGCTTTGCAGTGCTGTGGTGGGCTCCGCCCAGTTTGAACTTCCTGGGGGCTTGTATACACTGTGAGGGGAACACCACCCACTGAAGCCTCAGTAATGGTGGATGCCCCTTCTCCCACCAACCTCTAGCATCCCGGGTCGACTTCAGACTGCTGTGCTGGCAGCAAGAATTTCAAGCCAGTGGATCTTGGCTTGCTGGGCTCTGTGGGGATGGGATCCACTGAGCTAGACCACTTGGCTCCCTGGCTTCAGCCCCCTTTTCAGGGGAATGAGCGGTTCTGTCTCGCTGGCATTCCAGGCACCACTGGGGTATGAAACAAACAAACAAACAAACAGAAAAACTGCAGCTAGCTCAGTGTCTGCCCAAACAGCTGCCCAGTTTTGTGCTTGAAACCCAGGGCCCTGGTGGTGTGGGCGCCCAATGGAATTTCCTGGTCTGCGGGTTATGAAGACTGTGGGAAAAGCGTAGTATCTGGGCTGGAGTGCACCTTTCCTCGTGGCACTGTCCCTCACACTTCCCTTGGTTAGGGGAGGGAGTTCCCCAACCCCTTGAGCTTCCCAGGTGAGTTGAAGCCCCACCGTGCTTCAGCTTGCCATCCCTGTGCTGCACCCACCGTCTAACCAGTCCCAATGAGATGAGCTGGGTATCTCCGTTGGAAATGCAGAAATCACCAGCCTTCTGTGTTGATCTCACTGGGAGTCGCAGACCACTGCTGTTTCTATTTGGCCATCTTGCCTGCCACTCCCCTTTCTATGACTTTTATGTCTTTATTTATATTCTCATTTGTTCATATATTGTTTTCCTGATTCCCTTTAGTCCTTTGTGGTTTTGTTTGTCTCTTTGAGTATACATAATATAGTTGTTTTAAAGTCTTTGTGTGCTAATTCTGATGTCTGGGCTTCTTCACGAATGGTTTCTGTGATTTATTTTGTTTCTTTGAACAAGCCATATTTTCTTGTGTTTCTTTCTTCTATGCGTTGTGACTTTTTATTAAATATTGGGTATTTGACTGTTATAATGTGGTAACTCTGAAAAACAGTTTTTCTTCTTTTCACAACATTTGCTCTTTTTTATTCTAATTGTCAAAGGCTGTAGTAGTTTCTTTTGAGAATTTTTCAAACTATTTTTGCAAAGCCCTTGTCACGTGTGATCACTCTTTTATGTTAGCTTGGTTCAGTTAATGTTTTTCAGAGTTTCTTGAATGCGTGGAGCTAAAGCAAGCAAACAATAGCCTTCCCCACAATAGAAGCCCCAAAGAGTGAATAATCTCCTCTTCTAGTCTTTGCAGACGGGCTTTGTGCTAGACCGCTCCTTTGCTACTTAGATAGGCTTGCTCTGAGTCTAGAGATAGGCTTGCTCTGAGTCTAGAGACAGGCTTGCCCTGAGTCTAGAGATAGGCTTGCTCTGAGTCTAGGAGTCAGCCTGAGGTGACTGATGAACTTAATGTCATCTCAGATCTTTTCTGAGCATGCATCTTGT
This sequence comes from Macaca fascicularis, assembly GCF_037993035.2. Classification (NCBI taxonomy): domain Eukaryota; kingdom Metazoa; phylum Chordata; class Mammalia; order Primates; family Cercopithecidae; genus Macaca; species Macaca fascicularis. The sequence goes on from NC_088386.1 coordinate 4,603,852, forward strand.
TTGACCATGTGGAGACTACTAAATTCTTCCACATATGTGGCTGCTTTGTATGTCCTAATTTCCCAAAGAGTCTCACCCCAGCTTCTCCTCTGGGCCTTGGATGGTCTGTTGTATGTCTCCACTTGTAATCTCTTGCCCAAAACATCTGTTGACTTGCAGTTCCCCTGTAGCTTTACAAACTACTAGGGGAAAAGTGCCCACTGCTCTTTCTGCCTGCATACTCAGTTATGCCATACAGAGATGAGTACCCTACATCAGTCCTCTAGGTATTCCTTAGCCAGGTTATAACAGATGTACATAGTAATTTGCAAATAGGGGTCTGCTCTATTCCTTCTGGTTTGAGGGAAAGAAAGGGAGACTGGGATCCTGACACTCAAGACCAAGGCTGGTGTCACACTGGAAGAGGATGGGGAAAGGATGAATAAAAAGCACCACAAAACTTTCCTACCATTTTTCAGATGGCTTTTTTTGATTAGATGTTTTCTTAGGAGCTGAAACCTTTGATTATTCTCCAGAGCTCAAGTAAAGTTGGCTTACACAGTTTGTGTGTGTGTTTCTGTGGAGGAATGAGAGCTTGGAGTCTCCTAGTCAGTCACTTTGCTGTGCCTGTGGACATATTTTAAAACCACCAAGGTACTATGATGAAAGACAGACTGTTGAAATAGGAATAAACTGCATACTATTTTTTAGACACACTTTAAATATAATAGAACTACTGCTAAAAGTAAAAGGATGGAAAATACATACCACATAAACAGTAAGCACAAGAAAGCTGGTGTGGTTGTATTAATCTCAAAGTAGATTAATAATAAGAAATATTACCAAAGATAAGGAGGGGTATCTTAAATGATAAAAGGGCTGGTTATTCAAGATGACAAATAATCCAAAAAATTTGAACACAGTATTATATCTTCAAAGTACACACAAAACAAGCTGGGCCCCGTGATGCATGCCTGTAGTCCCAGTGACTTAGGAGGCTGAGATGGGAGGATTCCTTGAGTCCAGGAGTTTGAGGCCAGCCTGGGAAACAAGACACCATCTGTATTAGTCCGTTTTCATGCTGCTGATAAAGATATACCCGAGACTGGGCAGTTTACAAAAGAAAGAGGTTTAATTGGACTTACAGTTCTACTTAGCTGGGGAAGCCTCAGGATCATGGCAGAAGGCAAGGAGGAGCAAGTCCCATCTTACGTGGATGGCAGCCGGCAAAGAGAGAATGAGGAAGATGCAAAAGCAGAACCCCCTGATGAAACCATCAGATCTCATGAGACTTATTCACTACCATGAGAACCGTATGGGGGAAGTTGCCCCCATGATTCAGTTATCTTCCACCAGGTCCCTTCCACAACATGTGGGAATTATGGGAGTGTGATTCAAGATGAGATTTGGGTGGGGACACAGAGCCAAACCATATCAACATCTATTAAAAAAGTACACAAAAAGCGAAAATTGGCAGAAGTACAGGAAGACCGAGGCAAATCCACAATCGTAATGGAAGTCACACACACCCTTCTCTCGTAATTGATTAAAAAATACAGAAAAAAAAAAGCAGTAGGGATATATAAGATCTGAATGACCTGATTAATAAATTTAACCTAATGAGCATATACAGAACATTTCATCCAACAGCTGCATAATAAATGTCAAGAACAGTAAAGGTTTTAGATTTTGCCCTACTTGCATGCTAATTAGTTAGCCTCCCAGTTTCATGGTTGCTGGAGAAGGCCTGAGATTCCCCGCGTCAGAGACAAAAAAACCTTATAATTTACAGCACAGCAAGTATACTGAGCTTCATGTTTGCCTCGGTTCCGTTTATTTCCTTGCCAACTCTCTTTGGGGTGATGTAGTACGGCCCAGGTGGATGCTATGCAAGCAGTGATTTGCATCACAGCCGAGGAACCTTGAGATTAGGAAACCTCAGGCTTTTATCATGGGGTGAAAGCAAATCTACTCAACTTTTGTCCCAGAGGGAGTCATTATCTTTATTACAGTGTCCAGCAAATTAACCTGCCCTCTGTTCCAAATGAATACATTATCTCCATCTTCAAAGGCTGTTTGCTATGTAAATATCTTTGAAAAAATAAAAAAGACCATTAGTGTCTCTGCTTATAAGACATACAGAAACATGAGAACCCATAGAAACTTGTCTCTGTAAATAAGCTTTCTGTGTAAGTGCACATGGAATACTTACCAGGATAGACTATAGCCTGGGGCATATTAAAAACAATAACATTTCAATGACATCTAAAGGATTGAAATGATACAGGGTACATTCTCTGACCATATTAAACCCCCTCCTTCCCCCCAAAAAATAGAAACCTAGAAAATTATAAAATATTTGGAAATTAAGCAACATACTTCTAAATAACCTATGGATCTAGGAAGAAATCGCAAGGGAGTTAGACAATAGTTTGAAACAAGCAAAAATGTAAACACAATGTATGAACATTTGTGGGATGTAAAGGGGTGTATTTATTGCACTAAGTGAATCTATTAAATTGGAAAGTGGTTTTAAACTAAACGATCTAAGTTTTTATCTCAGTAAGTCATAAAACAGAAGAAATAATGAAACAGAGAGAAGGTAGAAGAAAATAATTAAGAGCAAGCCGGGCACGGTGGCTCAAGCCTGTAATCCCAGCACTTTGGGAGGCTGAGACGGGCGGATCACAAGGTCAGGAGATCGAGACCATCCTGGCTAACACGGTGAAACCCCGTCTCTACTAAAAAATACAAAAAACTAGCCGGGCGAGGTGGCGGGCGCCTGTGGTCCCAGCTACTCCGGAGGCTGAGGCAGGAGAATGGCGTGAACCCGGGAGGCGGAGCTTGCAGTGAGCTGAGATCCAGCCACTGCACTCCAGCCTGGGCGACAGAGCCAGACTCAGTCTCAAAAAAAAAAAAAAGAAAAAAAAAAAAAGAAAATAATTAAGAGCAGAAATCAACAGAAAACAAATCAACAACCGATAAAATTAACAGAGCCAAAGTTGTTTCTTTGAATAGATAAGTAAAATTGATGAATTCTGTCAAATAAAAAACAACTCCAAATTTAGATAAGAAGAGACTTCAAGTGAAAGATTATTGCAAGAGGGGGAAAGAGACTATTGCATTAAGGAGAACGCTCTCACCATGAGACCTGTACGGGTCCCAAAGGTTAAGCAGAAAAGGATTTTTCTTGTATAAGGAGGAGTAAACAAACCTGGAAGGAAGCCAGAGTGTGAGAATTGGAAGAATAGGATTACAGGTTGGAGGGGAGATGATCGGACAATAGGTTAGAGGATGTTGTGTCCTGAGGTCAGCCTACTCTTGAGAAAGGCCATTAAGGGTGGGCTGTATGTTGTATGTTGGCTCATAGTGGAGGTGAGTGAGAATTCTGGGACCTGGGGGAAAGACAGAATCCTAACTAAGGTTAGGTTAACAAGCATTTTCTTCGGATTGAACAGTGGGGAGCAAATAGTTTAATAATTTACGAGGCAAAGAGTGGGAATTTGGAGTGCCTGTGTTTGACCTCATCATAGATGAACAAGGTGGCATCTGTGAGTCATATGGGGGAAGTTATATAGGGAGCAGTGTTTCTTTGCAGTAAGTCTTTTTCTGGAATACCAAAAAGTAAGGGGATTTCTTAATGATTGCTATTTTCCAGAACCCAGGGCTCTGGTAAGATGTAACATTGTCAATTTCTAGGACTACTGACAAAAATAAAAAATAAAATAAAAAAAATACAGATCCTACAGTCTTTCAGGGATATTAATGTATTAACTATTATTACAAACAACTTTACGCTAATAATTTGACAGTTTAAAGAAAATGGAGCCGGGCGCGGTGGCTCATGCCTGTAATCCCAGCACTTTGGGAGGCCGAGGCGGGTGGATCATGAGGTGAGGAGATCCAGACCATTCTGGCTAACACAGTGAAACCCCGTCTCTACTAAAAATACAAAAACAGGCCGGGCGGGGTGGCTCAAGCCTGTAATCCCAGCACTTTGGGAGGCCGAGACGGGCAGATCACGAGGTCAGGAGATCGAGACCATCCTGGCTAAAACGGTGAAACCCCGTCTCTACTAAAAAATACAAAAAAACTAGCCGGGTGAGGGGGCGGGCGCCTGTAGTCCCAGCTACTCGGGAGGCTGAGGCAGGAGAATGGCCTGAACCCGGGAGGCGGAGCTTGCAGTGAGCTGAGATCAGGCCACTGCACTCCAGCCTGGGCGACAGAGCGAGACTCCGTCTCAAAAAAAAAAAAAAAAAGAAAAAGAAAACGGACAGATTTTTTGAAAAATACAATTTCCTAAACCAACACAAGAAATGGAAAATCTGAATACTGCTAAAAAATTTTAAAAAAATCAAGGCCACATGAAAAACTGTTCTGAGTTTTGAAACTCTAGGTCCACATGGTTTTATTGATGAATTCTCCCTGACATGGTAGAAAGAAAAAAATTGCCAATTGTTCACAATTTTTTTCCCTCAGAGAATAGATACGAGGAAATATTTCCCAGTTTCTTTTATAAGAGCAACATAAGCCTGATATCAAAGTCTAGCAAGGATATTGCAATAAATAAATAAAGGAATAAATAAATAAATAATGAATAAAAATGCAAAAATTCTAACAAAATGCTATCAAGCCTAATCAACCAATATTTAAAAGGGACACTACCTCAAGACCAGCTGCATTTTATTTCAAAAAAGTAAGGTTGGTTTAACGTTTTGAAATCAATTTGTTTCACTGCACTAGCAAGACAGAAAATCAAACATAATTTTCTTAAAAATTTTAGAAAAATGTGATGAAAGTCAACACCTATTTATGATAAATCTTCTTAGTTGACGATGATTAGAAAGAAATTTTCATAAATTAATAAAAGGTATCTATGACATATCTATAGCTAACATAATCCTCAATCATAAAACATTAAATATTTTTTCCCTTAGGTTAGAAGAAATGCAAGGCCAGGTCTTTATTCAGTTTTATACTGGAGGTCCTAGATAGTGTAATAAGGTAAGAAAAAATAAAATGCATACAGCTAGAATGGGAAAAGATGAAACTGCTTTTTTAAAATAGATGACATGACAGAAACCAGTTGTATTTCTATACAGAAGCCAACAAGCAATTGGAAAATAAAATGAAAAAACACCATTGATGATAGTGTTAAAAATACTAGACACCTACAAAAAATTTAGTAAGAGATATGCAAGAGCTCTTTAATGAAAATTATAAGCTATTACTGAAGCTTGACCTAGAGAGTTATAATATGTTTAATCATAAGACTCAATACTATTAAGATGATAATTGTTTGCAAATAGATCTCTATATTAAATGCAATATCAATAAAAATCTAGCAGACTTGTACACATTGAAATTGACAAGCGAATTCTAGAATAGCTAAGACAACTTTGAAGAAGAACTAAGTTGGAGTACTGAAACTATCTGATTTTTAGACATACTATGAAGCTTCAGAAATTAGGCAGTGTGGTCCTAAGACCAATGAAACAGGATAGAGTCAAGAAATAGACCCACACGTATACAGTAAACTGATTTTCAACAGAGTCACCAAAGCAAGAAAATACTTTTTGTTTAAATTTATTTTTAATATTTATTAATTTGTGGAGACAGGGTCTTGCTCTGTCTTCCAGGCTGAAGTGCAGTTGCATCACCATAGCTCATTGCAGCCTCAAACTCTTAGGCTCAAGTGATCTTTCGCCACTGCCTTCCAAAGTGCTGGGATTGTAGGTGTGAGCCACTTGTCTAGCCAAGATTTCTTTTCAATAAACAGTGATGGAACAGCTGGAGAAAACAAAATGAGCCTTAACCCCGTCCTCAAACTATGCACAAAAATTAATTTAAAATGAATGGAAACCTAAATGTGACAGGTGAAGTGTCTAGAACAAAAGACAGAAAATATATTCATGAACTCATGGAAATCAAATAGTTGTTAAACAGAACACAAGGGCATTAGTCAGAAAAGAGAAATTGGTAAATTGAATTTGGTAAAGGGAATTCAGGCCCAAAATATGACACTTTGGCATGTGAGCAAAGTACAGAAGCGGGAAAGTCGCGCTTTGACCTTCCTCATCCTTTTCCCCTGAAGCAGGTCGTAGAACCTCATGTGAAATGTGCCCTTCCTGTATCTGGTGGAAAGGAGCATCCTTATCACAGGGAAGAATTTGAACCAGCAGGTCTTCTACATTCCGCTAGTTTATTACCATTAGACTGGACCCCCTCCATCCAATCTTATTTCTTCATCCTATTCACATCTTTATCTAACCTAGCATAAAAAAATCCACAAGTTTACCTTTTCTTTTGAGTCTTCATTTCTGGAGACTCCTGTGTCATTTAAAATGTATATGTTTTTCTTCTGTTAATTTGCCTTTTGTTACGGGGCCTCAGCCATACACCTAGTGATGGGAGAGAAAAAGAGATTCCTTTTCACCTAAAAATTTCATAAAAATTAATAATGTCTGCTTATCAAAATACACCACTAAGGAAGTAAAAAGGTAAACTGTAAAATTGGAGAAAATGTTTGCAAATACGTCTGACAAAGGACTCACATACAAATATATATGATAAATGACTATAAATAAGAAAAAAGAAATAATCCAGTTTATACAATGGGGAGAAGTCTTCACCAGGCTTCACAAAAGAAGATATTAGAATGACTAATAAGTATGTGAAAGGGTGCTCATTCTCACTGGTCGTGGGAAATGCAAACAAAACAAAATAAAACAAAACCCCAAACCAAAATAACCCACAATGAGATACCACCATGCATCCACTTTTCTGGCTAAAATAAGAATGTGAAATAGTTGGAAATCTCACACATTGCTGGTGGGGATGTAAAATGGTACAGTGGCTTTGGAAAATTATCTGGCTATTTTTGATAATGGTAGCAAACCAAACTTGGGTCCACAGCAAAACCAAAAGCTGACATTGAGATTTGCTGTGAGAGAAAGTGAGGCATTTATTGCATGGTGCCAAGCGAGCACTGGGCAGTTAATGCTCATGGCTCAAACTCCCCAGCAGCTTGCAAACAAGGGCTTTCAAAGGCAGGGGTATATAGCAAGCAAGCAGAAGTTACAAACGAAATTGTTAATCAGTACATGGAGGTTATACATTGGTTAGGCTCAAAAAGTTGGGATATCTTTTTTTTGAGACAGAGTCTCGCCCGGTTAATTTTTTATATTTTTAGTAGAGACAGGGGTTCACCATGTTAGCCAGGATGGTCTCGATCTCCTGACCTTGTGATCCGCCTGCCTTGGCCTCCCGAAGTGCTGGGATTACAGGAGTGAGCCACTGTGCCCGGACAACGTGGGATATCTTGAAGTGGGGGCTTACAGGTCATAGATGGATTCAGAGATTCTCTGATTTGCAGTTGGTTAAATACATGAGGCTTTGTCTAAAAACTTGAGGTCAGAAAAAAGGAATATTAAATTGCAACCTGTGGGCATGACTCTCTCCAGACCCCTCAGGAAGAAATATTTATTTATTTATTTATTGTTGCAGTGTATAGTGGCACAATCTCAGCTCAGTGCAACCTCTACCTCCAGGACTCAAGCCATCCTCCCACCTCAGCCTCCTGAGTAGCTAGAACTACAGGCACCCACCACCAAGCCTGGCTAATTTTTGTATTTTTAGTAGAGACTGGGTTTCACCATGTTGGTCAGGCTGGTCTTGAACTCCTGACCTCAGGTGATCTGCCTGCCTTGGCCTCCCAAAGTGCTGGGATTATAGGAGTGAGCCACTGGGCTTGGCAGAGACAGGTTTTTGCCATGATGGCTCAAACGCAAGCGATCTGCCCCTGTCAGCCTCCCAAAGTGCTGGGATTACAGCACCCGGCCAGGAAGAAATTTAGAACAAAGCACTATGGTCAGAGTTCAGTCCCTAGTTCCTCCTTCTCTGAGGTCTGCGTGACAGCAGTCAGCACTTTCCATCTCACGGCAGCCCACGTTTCTGGAAAACAACTAAGGGACATGTTTCAAGATGCTATTTTAATTTCTATAGGAACCAAACGTGTTGTGTCTCTAACTTCCTTGGTGATTGTTTTAAGCTGCTGTTGCCTTCTTGTTTATCAGATTTCTCATTTACCTCCCAAGGCCAGCTAGATGTTTGGAATTTCCCTTGAAGAGACTCAGATTTTCCTTCATTTCCATGCTTGGGGATGACCCCGTGGGCCCTTAAGATGGGTCTTAGGGATCCTTGCTCCTTCTCAATAATGTTGAACATATAACTACCCTATGATCCAACAGTTTCAATATTAGAAATATACCTAGCAGGAATGAGTGACTATGTCCACAAAAAGACATGCACAAGGACTTCCATAGCATCTCTTCACTGTAGCCTCAAACTGGAAACAATCCAAATTTCTACCAACGGGTGGGACAAGCCATGTTATCTTCCTACAATGGAATACTACTCATTGATAGAAAGGAACTGCTGATACATGCAATCATGGATACGTCTCAGAAACATTTTGTTGAGAGAAAGCAGTCAGACATAGAGGACAGCACACTGTATAATCTCACTGAATTTTGAAAAATCAGAGCCATCATTGCCTGAGCAGGGGCTGAAAGGGACTTGGTGTGGCCATGGAAATACTCTCACTGCATTTGTGTGATGCTCACACGAGTGTGTGAATGTGTCAAAATGCATTGAGCTGAGCGCTTAAGATTTGTGTCCTTTACCGTGTGTCAGTGATACTTCAATAAAGAACAATTAGCAGAAAAGCCCCAGCAGGAAAAATCCCACTAGCTTACGCCTGTGAAGAAGACAAGCTTGAGCCAACTCCGGCTGAGTCTGCAGTTGGCGGGGATGGGTCCCTTCCCAGTCTCTGCAGGAATTCAGGAGTATTCTGAGGAAACTGGCCCAGGATGCCCGATCTTCTACCAGCCCAAAGCAGGAGAGCCAGGGGCACGGAGGGTGCTGTGTAGCAGCTAGAAAGCCAGGAGGGGGCATTTTGAGCACAGGCATTGCCAATACTGCAATGTCTAATTTTAGCACCCAATAATTTAACAAATCAACTTGCCATCAAAAAATCTAAGCCACCCACCGCCCTCCTCAAACAACAAAGCACCGTACAGCACCGGGGTGTGCTCACCTTGCTGAGCTGCTGAATCCATTCTGTTAACCCTGCACCTGTACAAAGCAAGGCCACGTGCATTGCCTTCTCACACTGATTAAGGACCCTGGGAGGGGGCAATGAGATCAAGGAGGGAAAGGCCCGGACTGAAAACATGCATGCTTGGTAGGGGGAGCATGGGTTGACCGGTGACAGCCCAGCTGACAACGGCCCAAAGCAGGACAGTGTTCCCAGGGGTGTAAAGTAGAATTAGCATCTATGTCACAGGCCAGGACAGAGTCTCAGATGTGCAATGTCAGGGTGGAAGGGAGACCTTTGCATGCAATGGTCCCATTTTATAGATGGGGACATTGAGATACGGTTGGGGGAAGAGGGTTCTTGGTGTCTAGACTCAGTGGCCAGGTGGAGACGCAGGCTGGGTCCATCAGGAGGGGACTTTGTCGTTCTTGGATGTGCGGTTTGGGGAGTGGTATGCACAGGGAATGAGGGGCTCTGACCAGGCAAATGGATGGGCCAACATGGCTGGGGGCTGGGCTTGCCTACAGAGTGAGCTTCCTGGCCAGGAGGGCTGTGTCCCAGCTGCAGAGTGGCCCAGCTGGCTGGGACTGGAGAGGGACGGGAGCAGACAGGAAAGGCAGTGATTCTGGAAGGGTGGCTTCAACCAGCAGCCATGGACAAGGGGCAACTGGGAGGAGCTGTGAGATGGGAAGCCAGGGGCAGGATTGCCTGGGCGTTGGGCAGTGGGCTTTAGACACCTCTTACAGTCGCAGAAAATGACAGGAAAGGATCTGAACACTTCAGCACCGGCCTGAATGTGCAGATGAGCTTGCCTAGATAAGCGGATGATATATTTAAAAGACAAACATAAATGTAAAATGAAGTTAGAGTGCCTGCCTCATAGGATGTTCATTTAATCCTCTCAATAACCATACAAGGTAAACACCACCCTATTAATTTGATTTTGCTGGTGAAGAAACTGAGGCACAGGGAGGTCAAACTTGCCCCCGATCACAAATCCAGAAGTGGTTGAGCCAGGTTGGAACCTGGGCAGTGTGGCTCCAGAGAACATGCTATTAGCCACATCACTGTCCCAACACAAATCTCCACTTAGGTATCTTAAACATCAGCGTTTAAATACTAAATCTGCATAGAGAAACATACGGAAGGGTGGCCGCTGTGGGGAGATTTCAGGCAATTCTTACTTTCCCTGTATACTTTCCTGTTCTGTTTGGCCTTTTCTTTTTAGAGTGAGAATGTGCTATATATATAATTGGAGAAAACAACAATCCAATAAAGCTAAACAAAATAAAATAAGAGGAACCACTCTTGTTCAGTTTTCTACATTCCGGACTGCTCAGCTGGTCTCCCCTGTGGGCATCAGGATCCTGACCATGGCAGCCAAGCAGATCTCCCGACAGGGCCCCCTGAGACTTTGGCTAACTCAGGACTTGCACACGATGGCCAAGGGATGCACCAAGCGTGAGAAGTACAGCTCCCTGCACAGTTAACTTAGGCACAGGCATATATTACACACTATGCGCCCTGCTCAGGCACACTCTCTGCTGACTTTGTACCCTTCCTCCCTCTGATAGGAAGGGGGGACATTCCCTGTTAGTGAGGCTGTGGGAATATGTCTGGTCTTTATATCCTTTCTTCCCCCATAGGCCAGTGTGGCTGAGTTGTAGCCCCTAGTGATGGTTTTGTGCACTGGGCCTGTGGACCTGGACCTTTAGGGTGACAGTTGGTGCTCCCTGTGATCAGGTAGTTGTTATGTAGGGTGGCAGATGTCATATCAGAGTTATATACAGCAGGGCTTCAGAAGGAGTGGACAAGGAGGAGTTGGGGGATATGGAGAATTGGAGCAGGGGTGACCCAACCTGGGTGGTAGTTAACCTGGGTGAATAGTTAACCTGGGTAGGTAGTTAACATGCAAAGGTGATGGAATCCGGGTTTCGATGATGAGGAAGAGGAGGCTTTGGTGCCCATGTGGATGATGTGGGATGTGCAACAGGAAAGGGGTTGACTTAGGCAGATTGTGTGGAATTGGAGGTGCCTGCGGGCAGAGATAGCCCAGACGCCATACGATGCACAGGTGTGTGGAGTCTGGACTCCACGCACACGTGGGAATTGTCAGCCAGGAGGTGGTGATTGAAACCAGGTGGGTGGATGAGCGCTCAGGCTGGAGCAGCTCCTATGGGGGCAGGGAGGGGGAGCTGTGTTTATCCTAATCCTCAGGGAGGTCAGGTATAATTCTGGGAATCAGACAGTGGTGCCTTGGACTGGGGTGAGATGAATCCATCCTGCTAATCTGTATTAATCTGGCAGCAAGAGAAAGCAAGAGTGAGAGTGAAGAAGAGGACCCTGTTTTAGGCAGCTTGCCGTGGATGTGACCCACATCACCTCGTGTCCACGCCATTGGTGGTATCCACTTAGAACTCACGAGATTTATACATTTGGAAAGGGAAACTTTCTACAAAGGATGCAACCTGCACGCTTGGAAGTGGAGCCTCAGGCAGAGGCCAAAAGCAGGCAAGGTGAGGAAGGAAGGAGGACAAGGAGTTTTGCTAAACCAGTTGGCTAAACCTAACTTCCTAACAGGTTATAGGTCAATTATGAATATTCATGAAAAAGGGTCCTGTGCAGGCATGATAAGCAAACATACATGTTGCATGCATCCCATGTTCACCTTGGGGTGGAGACTTAACATTACAGGAAAATAATAAAATTAGCCGCTATATGCCAATTTTATCCTATAAAACTTAGGATCCAGAGGCACTTAGTGGATAGCCTCTGTAAACTGGCCAGAACCAGTCTGTTGTCAGGGTCATAGGAAAGCTTTGTGACACTGGTCAGCCATCACATTGAAAGGCAACAAGGGAGGGGACCCTGGTGACAGCATCAGGGAGTTGATTGAAATTGGAATCCACGGAGGAGTCTTCCTGTCTCTTCATGGCTATGGCTGGGAAACTTAGTTTTAAATGTTTTTTTCTGGGATCTCCTTGGCCAGGAGCAGCCCATCCAATCTGTCAAGGGCTTAAGATTTTATTTTTATTTCACAGTGGGAATGAGTGACATGACGCACTGAGATGTGTGGAGCCTGGGTTTTGCAACTCTGGTGGGACTCTTGCCCTCCAGCCATACCTCAGTCTCTGGAAGGGGAGCATGAATGTCTGGTGGGCAGCTGGCCCCTGCTGCCCCAGACAGCCGAGCCTTCCGGTGGTGTGAGTGCATTGGCGCCTCGCCAGAGGTGCGGAAGCTGCCTCTTTCCCACGTTCTCTGTTTCTGTCTCTGCCCCCACATCTACCCCTCCAACTTCCTCCCTTTGCTTTTCAGATCTGATGCCCTGGGAAGGGAAAGCATTAATGCCTTGTTTGTTGTTAACCAGTTTGATCAATTAATTAGCTACAGGGTACCTAATGTGTGGCAGGTCATGTGTTTATTAAGACTAAAGTAAAAACTGAGAGCTTTACATTCTTAAATTTTTTTAAGAAAAAATCAATCCTCCTAATGGTCCTGAGATGGGCACTATTTTCCCTTCTCCCACCCTTCTGCCCTGGAGACCCTCAAGTGACAGATGTTCAGCTGGATACTCAGAGGGAAACAGTGTCACCCAGAGACAGGCAAATGCACCAGGTAACACAGGTCAGGCTGAGTTCCCCTCAGTGTTTTACTGTTAGATGACACCCACGTTGTCCAGTCCTATTTCCCCACAGCCATCACTTCTTTCACCAGGCTTAGCATAAAAACACACAGGTTTTGCAGTTTCTTTGACTCTTCATTTCTTTATTAAGTCTCCCATGTCATGTAAAGTTTCTTGAATAAATTTGTGGGCTTTTCTCCTGTTGATCAAAACTGAACTTGTCAGTTTTATTTTTGGGCCTAGCCAGGGACCCCAAAAGGGTTGAGGAAATCTTCCTCCCCTATAGGAGGTGGGGAGGGATGACCAGGCAGAGCCCAGAGGATTTTCAGTGCAGCGAACTATGCCGTATGATGCTATAATGGTGGATACATGTCATTATGCATTTGTCCAAACCCACGGAATATGCGCTATCCAGACTGAATCCTCATGCAAACTATGGTCTTTGGATGATCGTTGTCAGCAGACAGGGAGGGTCTCCAAGGACTGTAGGAATTTAACCAACTTCAGCAATCAGCCTGTTTTACAGCCTCCTACCTTGCAGCCTGTTTTTCCCCAAACAGTGTGTGGAATGTAGTCACCCAGTCAGTTGAAACCAGGTCCCGACAGACCCCAGCAACTTATAAATGGACCCGAGTGAACGTTCCTCATGACCATGCTAAAATCTCCGTGCTGGGAGTAGCTGTGGCTTCATTACCATAACATGCAACCCAAGCGATGGCGTGATGACTCACTGTGTCTGCACCACTGGGACCCCTCCTCTGCATGCAGCTATGCACCCTCTCCCCACCCCATCACCCCATGAGACTCTCCTGTCCCTTTTTCTCAGGGAGACACTGCTTTGGAGAATCCTCCCAGTGCTCTTCTTATTTGTGCCAAGTAATGAAACTATTGATCAAAACCTGTGTTCTCATAGGGAGTCATCCATTACCTGCCAGGCAAACTGTTACTGAAACACTGAGGATTTGGTCTAGGTCCTGCACAGGAAGCCAATCACTGAGACAGCAAGTACTGCCAGGGAAGAAGGCTTCAATTGGGTGCTGCAGCCAAGGAAGATGGGAGCTCAGTCTCAAATCCATCTCTCCAACAGATTAAAATTGGGGTGCTTATAGCACCAGGAATTAGGGAGGGATAAGGAAGTAATCATGATGGATGAGGGGGCTGACATCTCATTGTCTGGAAGTGGAAATCTGATGAGTTTCAGGTTCTTGCCTGAGAGTCAGTTTTCTGAGAAAGAAACACAGATGAGACAAATTACAAGTTTTAAGCTCAGGGTGGGGGGAGTGAATTTCTAGGTTTATTAAAAAAAAAAGTAAGTATTAGTTTGATAGGACAATTGGACTGGTTTCAGAATGAGCCCCATTTTTTTTCGGGTAACACAGTGACATGTGAGCACAGGCTCATCAACTGTAGCAATGCACTGCTGTGGTGAGAGATGCTGATAGGTCGGGAGGCTGTGCATAGGTGGGGCAGGGGGTATTTGGGAGCTCTGTGCCTTCTGCTCAGTTTTGCTATGAACCTAAAACTACTCTAAAAAATAAAGTATATTAAAAAAAAAATCCATTAGAAGGAGAGTGGCCAGGATATCTGGGAAGGCTCCCAGTGAAGGCATGTCTGGGACAAAGGGAAGGAATGAGGGTGCCAGGTAGTGAGGCTGAGGGTGACAGGCATCTCCAACAGCTGCCGTGAGATGTCCGAAGGATTGTCCCACAACAGGGAGTCTAGCTCATTCCGTCTTACTGTAAAACATGTAACCAGGAAGGATGAACAGGCATTTAGGGAAGCAGATGTTTGCCCAAGAGAAGAAAAAATCTTCAAAGTTGACAGGCTCAACAGCGGTGCAGCTGCCCCTGAGGGAGCCTGTCCCACCACCAGGGGCACATCAGGGCTTCGAGACTCCTTGTCAGCATGGGGCAGGAGGGCCCTGCAGGGCTCTGAGGGCCTTTCCATGCAAAATTGATTTTCCTTCGATTTTCTCAGTTCAGTTCTTTCTGGACTTACAACAACTTACTGGAATCCAGAAAATACTCAGGTATAACTTTGAGAAATGTGGAAATTCTTCCTAAAGGCTCCTTTGATTTCTCTTTGAAATGCGAAAATACGATGTAAGCCTCATGGCTGTGGAACCCACAGCTATTCAATTCCTTCCACAGGTGACAAAAAGCATCCAGCCTGCAGCATAGATGTGTGAAAAGAGATTAGGCAGTGTGTGAAAACACTTCCCATCAGCCATTTGACGACTTTTTTGAAATGCTAATGTCAGCCCTCCAGAGCTGTTATCTTGGAATTCACACCTATTGGATTCTACATCCAGGTAAATAAAGCAACCTCTGATGAACACAGAAGGTGTGAAGCCAAACTGAGGCAAACTGTGAAAATCCCGGACTTAACTCATCCCAAGGGGACAAGGAAAAATGCAATTATCTTCCTTCTTCATCCAGTATCATTTATTTTTGTGAAAATTTTGAGCTCGAATGGCTGCACGAGAGATAACTACCATTAATTGAGCATCTGCTACAAACCATGGACAATGTCAGTGCTATTTTACATTCAAATCTCTCCACAACCACGTATTTTAATTAAGTACTATTAGTTCTGTTTTCCAGTGTGTAAATCACAGTTGACGTAGATTAAATAATTTTCTCAAAGACATTGACGCAATGAAGCATATACCATCCCAAAATATGCCAGACTGTTGTATTGATTATTTCAAGTGGAAGATATTCAATATGTAGTTTCAGAAAGGGCTGGCTGACCTGTCTTCTGCATGCAGCAAACTATTAATATTCCTCTGGGAGGGGTGCCCTCACAGTACCAGGGTGAGAAAATAGCCCTTATCACTAGAGACTGGGAACTGGGGCTACAATGGACCTGAATAAACATACTTAAAGTGTGAACCCAAAATGTCTGAGACAGCGCTTAACCAATTTAGAAAGTTTATTTTGCCAACATTAAGGATATGCCCATGACACAGCCTCAGGTAACATGTGCCCAAGGTGGCACAGCTTGTTTTATACATTTTTGAGCATTACACATGCAGTCAGTATATGTAAGATGTACACTGGTATGGTCCAGAAAGTCAGGACAACTCGAGGCTGGGGACGGGGCTTCCAGGCCATAGGTAGGTAAGGAACAAATGGTTGCATTCTTTGGTGTCTCTGATTAGCCTTTCATTGAATACATAATTTACATAAGTCACTTATGCCTTAGTCTTGCTTAGTGAAATAACAGGGCAGAGGAAGCAATCAGATATGCATTTGTCTCGTGTGAGCAGAGGGATGACTTTGAGTCCTGTCTATCTTTTGTCCACAAGGGATTTCCTTGTGGGCAAACTGTGAGGGAGGTATGCAGCTTTTAAAAAAAGTCTTTACAGCGATCTTGTTAAGGAATAGAATGGGAGGCCGGTTTGCCTACACAATACCTAGCTTGACTTTTCCCTTTGGCCTAGTGATTTTGGGGTCCTGTGATTTGTTTTCCTTCCACAACAGTAATGCTTATCTTCCTTCAGTTTTACCACTTTCCCCAGCCCCTATATATCTCCAAGTGAGTCCCCTGGAAATTTGCTGCACTAGCCAGATCCCCTTTGTCCTGTCATTTCTTTGCAAATTTATGGTTCTTTGACTAAAAGTATAAAAGCATCTCCCTTTGGCCACTTCTTTGGACTCCACTGTCTTGTGAAGATCCCCATGTACATGTAAAACTAATAAAATTGGGGTGCTTTCTTTTTGTTAATCTGCCTGGTATCAATTTGGTTTCCAGATACAGCCTGAGAGCCCACTAAGAGCTAAAGGAGAGTTGGAGGGGGTCTCTGGCCCCTCTACAGCACACAGTGGCAAAGTAGTGAAGGAGGGGTACTGACATAAAAAGACTGAACAGTGATTGACTAAAATCTCAGAGATGTAGAGTATTTATGAGGGTAGTAATGGTAGGGACAGCAGGCAGGAAAATTCTGGGCAGAAGAGGGCAGGTTCCTGGCAAGGGCCCCCACTGTCAAGTCTGGAGCCGCAGCCTCAAGTGAGAACTTGCATCCCTGTTTTCCTACTTGAATGTTGCCTTTTCCAAAACCACCTGTGGCCTGCCCTGCCCCCCATCCTGTGCCCATAAAAACTCAGGCTCAACGGGCAGAGGAAGGAGAAGAGGAGAAGCAGCTGGACGTAGGAGACTATGGTTGGACGTCAGACAGAAGTGGCTTGACACCAGAGGGAAGTAGCTTGATGGCGTAACTTTGGAGAGGAGTTTAGCTGGGAGTGCCTGGACTTTGGGGGAGTATTGCCTTCCTGCCTCATCCCCTTTTCAACTCCTTATCCTGCTGAGAGCCACTTTCACCAGCAATAAAATTCCCCGCATTTACCATTTTCAATTCATTTTCAATTCATTTGTGTGACTTCATTTTTCCTGGACACTGGACAAGAGCTTGGAGCCATGAGTGTGGGTGCAAAAGGCTGTCACACTAACCCTCCACTGAGCTGTTAAACCATCTGCAGATGGCAAAGTTAAAAGAGCACTGACTGTAACACTCCCTCTGGGGCTTCAGGGGACAGGGGCAGCTCCGTGGGGCCGGTCCGAAGTTCATTCCTTCCAGCACCCAAAAGTGATTGCCCCGGCTCCTGCACCCACTCACCTGTGTGCTCTCCCCCCATGAGGGGTAAAGCACAGTGGGTCTGACTGAGTGGGATTCACCCCTGCTAGCAGTGAAGTGGCCGGCTAGTTCCAGTGACCCTGCGCTCCACTTCCTACCTGCGAAGGGGTCAGGGAAATATCCTGCTTCAGTAATGGTAGCTGTGGCAACAAAGAGCCCACAAATCTCAATGGCTTAAGACACAAAATAGTATTAATGACCCAAGTTTGATGTGGTTGGCACTGGTTGGAGGACAATCTGCTCCATGTAGCCTTTCAAGGACCATGTTCCTCTGTCTTGTGGTGCTACCATCCTCAGCATGTGTGCCCATCCATGTTACTGCAGCAAGAATGTGAACGGAGTGGAGATTTTTACGGGCCAGGCCTGGAGGTGGTGTATACCACTTCTGCCCTTGTTCTCTTAACCTTAATTCAGTCACCTGGCCCCAGACTAAGTCCCAGGGGTCTTGTAAATGTCATTAAATGTGTGTGTTCAGGAAGAAAATGGAAAGATTTGGGGAACACATAGGATTTCGTCATTTTTTTTCATTTTGTCTGCTTCATGGGACACTGTATCTCACTCACAGTAGGCACCTAATATGCATTTTCACACTCAATAGATGAATGAATGAATGATGGCTTAATTCCATAGTAACAACAATCTAGTTGTAAGCAAACCAGAAAATCAAAGCTGGGTTCACTATGGCCATTGGAATCAATGTTGATTTATTTAAAGCAGAGTGAAAATGAATCATATTAGTCAGTACAAAATATACCAGTAATACTGCTAATAGAAATTCCTTCATAGAGGTGAGGAAGATAAAGTCAGTTAATACGTGTAAAAGTGTGGGAACATATAGTAAGTTACATGTGTTAGCTATGACTAGCTGATGGGTCTTCAAGTGGTCTTCAGTGAGACATCCTCAGTTTGCACCGGCTCTTGTCTGTTCTTTGTGCCCTTTTTAACCACATTCTGGAGTTTTTAGTAATAACTGGTATTGTTCTCAGTGGAGAGGAGGCGCTCCCTTAAACATCTGGGAGGTTCTGAAACAAACAAGTTTGCCAAATGCCACTCAGAAAGAGGTCCTGGCTTTTTAATTGGCATTTGGCAAACTTGCAAGGGGAGGAGAGGTTCATTGATATGCTTATTAATGTCACTGTTTGAGGCCATTAAATGATGATAAATTTTACCAACAATAGGGCAACTAGCTACTTTTCTTCTAAAACCCTTGTTTCTCTGGGTTTGTATCTACCCCTTAACATGGGATGCTGGGTCTTGCTTACCAGCGCCTCTATTTGGCAGATTATTCTCTCTGGAGGCTTGATGTTGTCCAGCTAGGGGAAAGGGGCATGAGTTTAGGCGTCTTGGGGAAAGGGGCTGAAACTCAATTAGCCTTCCCATGGCGATTCTTATGATGAACGCTAAAAGAAGAGTCAGAGATGCAGAAATAGAGAAAAGAGCTGGGGGAACAAGATTTCAAAAGAAGAGTGATAGATCATTTCAGTGGAAGGGCATGTGCTGACTGGGCTTAGTGCATTTGGCACTGCCTGCCTGTCCTCTCTGCTTGTGCATGAACTCCGGGCTGGGATAATGGGAGGTGAATCTAAAGGGTACACTGCCTGTTGTTCAGTGAGACCGTCCGATGATCTTATCAAGAAGTTTGTACTTGGTCCTATGGGCAGTGGGAGCCACTGAAGGTGTCTGAGCTGTAGAGTGAAGGAGTAAAACCATGCCTTGAGAAGTGCAATCCAGCAGCTGAGGAGCCTTATTTGAAGAGGGAACAGTCAAAGATGAGCAACCCGGGCGTGAGAGAGCGACACTGGTCTCGTGAGAGACAATGAGAGACTTTGCTATTGATGCAGTGGGTGGAACGAGGCTGAGAAGCTGCACTGCAGACCCAGGGCCGCCTCTTTCTCTACAGCAGCCTCCACCCCGAAGTCTCCACCTAGGGCAGTAGTTTTCACACATGAGCGTGTACCTGAGTCAACTGGAGGGCTTGTTAAACTCAGATTTCTGGGGCTCACCTCCAAAGCTTCTGATTCAGAAGGTCTGTGGTGGGGACCAAAACATTTTCATTTATAACAAGTTCCCAAGTGAGGCTGATGTCGTTGGTCTGGGGACACATTTTGAGAACCACTGGGAAATGGATCAGCTTTGCTGAAGACCTAAGATGCTTGCAAAGCTCTCTCAGTCTCACAGAGAGGCTACGTCAAGTCTCGCATGCATGCACGCACCTTTGCGCACAGACGTGTACACTTGAGTGTGGTTGCCAGGTAGAGGGGCTTGGACGGAAAAGCTCTCTGGGCCTCAAGTGCCTGCAGTAATGCTCTGTTACTCTGGGTCTCTCAGGCTTTTCAATGTTAGAATCCCTCTAGAATGCAACCGACCTGTGTTTGGATTTGCTAAGAGCCAGTAGGTAGCACAGCCTTTGGGAAGGGGAAATGGTCAGGTGCTATGGAGAGGGTGACAGCCAAGGGGAGGGGGCTGAGGGGGAATCTGACAGATTGACTGGCTGCAGCCTTGCTGTGCAAGGTTGAATTTCCGAATTCTAGAGTCACCTGTTTCTGTAATCACAACAGCATTAACAAGGGTGGCTACTATTTCTTGCGATGTGCCAGAGACTTTATGTCTTTTCTTCACTGAAGTCTCAGACAGACTGCAAGGTAAGTTTTATCTCCTGTACCTTATGGTTGAGGAAACTGAAGGATAGAGAGTGTAATCCTGTATTAACCTGCATTTCCCCTTCACCCTGTTCAATTTCCCTTCCACTTCTCACCCCCACCTGCAGGGTTCTAGGCCCAGAAGATGGGCAAGATGACCAAGCAGAACCGTGGACATCAGTGCTCAGCCCTTGGGTGGAGGGAAGCAAAGGGCAAGGGGAATCCATGTAAAGTCACTTGTCAGAATAACCAAGGTACTTGTCAGTGTCATGCCTGGTTAGTGTCGGGATTGGAGCCCTGCATTTCAGAGCCTGGAGCTGACACTGGGTCCCCAGCCATGCCATCTGTACCACTTGGCTGCCTTTTTGTGTTTCAGCACCACCTCTGTCTCAATGGAGAAACCATCCTCCCATTTCACTGAGCTGGGGCTCCCTTGATGTCCTGAACCTCTATCAGTAAAAAAACATTTCTTGGGTTCTTTCTAAATCTGCCTTTCTAGGAACTGTTGTTATTTCCCACGGTCCTGTCTGCCGTTGAGATGGACATGGAGATGCATTGCCCAGACTGTCTTTCAGGGAGGACTTAGTGCCCTTACTGCTGTGAGTGATGTTGGCATAAAGCTTTCAGCTGTCTTCAGGGATTCCCTCAGCTGCAGAGTCCCTTTGCCTAAGGCGGTGCATGGCCCATGCCTGATCCACCCAACGCAGTCAGAATAGCTGGGCCTTAATACCCTGCCTCCATCAGGCATTGACCGCTCCCTTCAGCTCTGAGTCCCTCACAGTATTGGCCTGCACGGCTGCCCAGCTTCTCCCCTGCTCATGCCTGCTTCATCCCCTCTTTGCCAAGGATGTGGATTCCAAAGGCAATTCCCTCATAAACATTCTGCTCCTTAGATTCTATTTCTGAGTCTGCCTCCGGGAAAACCCAACCTTCTGTGTCTGTCCATTGCTCATCCTCCTCCACCCCTTTATCTAACTCCTGCTTCCTCTGGAAAGTCTGGGCACAAGGGCCCTCTTGCTTCCTGCCGTCTGTCTTCCCTTCTCTGATGGCATTTCACTTCTATTTTAGCTTTTCTGCTACAAGAAAAAAAAGTGCTGGCTGGTCTCTTGGGTGGTTTTTGAGAGACGGTAACACATCTTCATCCTTTTCACTTCTAGGGTGTTAGTCTACAGATTTTTTCACACGTGGGTGAGATGACATCCAAGTGCTGTTATTAACCACAACATTGTCAGTAACAGCAAACCATGGGACACACACCAGCGATTCACCAATAGAGAGGGGGCTACACAAATTATGACAGTAATGCATACCCTCAAAGCACCAGTACAAAGAATGAGAATGCTCTCTAAGTGCTAGTTGGAAATACTCTTCAAGACGTATCATTAAATGAAAGAGATCAAGGTGCAGAGCCATGCGTAGCTCACTGCCCTTCGTGTGAGGGTTGTGTGAGCCTGTGATTGCACGGCAGAAGTGTCCTGGGGAACTGTGGGTTAGGGTGCCGGGTGGCTGAGGACAGTGGTGAGGAGGAAGACTTTGTCTTCCTTTTTGTACTTTCAAATTTTTGAAATATGTGAATTATATTAGCTTTTTCGAGAAATAAATATAATCCCACCATAATAAGCTATACAGTCAAGTAAATGTTTTTGAGAAAGGTGAGGCTGAAGGTGGCGGTTGTCTGAGTAGCTGGGAAGGCTGCTGGCTGTGTGTCTGGTGGATGGTGGATACCCCAGCCTGGCTCAGTGGGGATTTCGGGGAGAATGATGACAATGGTTAGGGGGAGGTAGGGGCCTAGACCGGAGGCTGTGGGACTGAGCTTGGTGTGGAACAAGGCATGGCCAGTTGCGCCTGCCTCCTTCAGAGGTCTGTCCTGAGCTCTGCGGCTCTGCAGCTGCTGTGCCAGCTTGGCAGGCAGCAGCTGTGTCTTGCCGGTAAAGGAGACTGTCGCTCTTTTGTTCTGAGTGAGCCACTGGGGGTCTTGGCTGATGTAGGTGTGGGGAGGGAGGAGGCCCAATGGTGTGAAACTGGACGTCTTGATGCTAGTGTTGTGAGACAGTTTGCACACACTTCGTGCTGATGGCTGCCAGGTTTGTGTTTGCAGCCCAGAGTGCCCTTTCCCTAGCTTTGCAATGGGACATGTAGCTGTATCTAGGACGCCTTTGTGTGGACAGCTCACAGAAGCCACAATGTCAACGTGCCCTGAACTCAACTCACCATCCTCCTGCTTCCCTCCACCCCACCCGCTCTTCCACTCACATTGCCTTTCTTGGTAAAGGCCAGATATCGAGGTGTTATTATTGACGCTTCCTTCTGTCTCACCTCTCTGTCTTTTTTCTTAACTGTGAATCAGACTGTGTGGCACCTCTGTCTCAAGCTGTTCTGGAGCTGTCATGCTGTGGGACAAATGCCGTGTGCCTTAGTGTGTGCCTCGGTGACCCGGCCCTCACCTACTTCGCTAATTCCACCTTCAAAACCTGCCCCTTTTCGCCTTTGCTTGCGCAGTGGACCCCCTTATTTGCAGTTTCACCTTCCGAGGTTTCAGTTACTCGTGGTCAACCTTGGTTGATTATTTGTATTAATAGAAGATATTGAAAGGAGAGAGATGTAGAGACTACCGTCATATAACTTTAATTACAGTATATCCTTATAATTTTCTATTTTGTTATTAGGTACAGTTTTCCTATTTTATTGTTAATCTTTCACTATGCCTAATTTATAAATTAAACTTTATCATAGGATGTGTGTATACAAAAAAACATAATGTATACAGTTTGGTTCTACCTGCAGTGTCCACTGGGCATCTTGGAAGATATCACTATGGATAAGGGGGTACTCCAATATTCCCTCTGCTTGAGGTCCTGTCCACCCCAACTTATATGTCTCTTATTCACCTTTGAAAACTCAGCTCAGGGACCACACTGGTCTGTCCTTCCATGATCTGCAGCCTGGAGTTAGTGCCTCTTCCACATCTCCTGCCATGCTCCTCCACCATGAGCTTTTGCACAGCACAAGCCACTCTGTGGATCTCTGTTGGTCTCTGCCACCTCCTGGGGTCCCTGGAGGTCATGGCACATGGTCAGTTCAACTGTATCCCAGAGTCTAACACTGCTGGACACAAGATGGGTCTCAACAGATGTTAAATCAATAAAGCAAATAAATCCGATCCCCTCATGCTACAGAGGAGGAGACCGAGGCCTTCAGCGGAAGGGATCCCCACGACCGCCCAGCTAGCTGGTGAGGGGCCCAGGCTAGACCCGCCTCCCTGAGCTCAGGCCCAGGGCTCTCCACGTGGCAGCACAGTCTTGGCATTCAAGGGAGTGGAAATACCCAGTCCAAGTATGTTTTCTGGGATTTTATTTTATTTTTTCCTCCCTTTCAAGTGGCTCTCCTTGAGTTTACCAGTCTTCTACTGCTATACTCTTAAGGAGGAAGAATGAAAGTGAGTTGGAATTTACTGTGGTCCTTACCTTGAGACAGTTTCCTCTCTTAACTTCACGTTAAAAATAGCAGACCTCCAGTGTGGAGACCTAGAGTCCCATTTCCTGGCCAAATAGCTCCTGTCGTATTTCTGGGACTGATTTAACAACTCATTAAGGATTTATTACAGCTGGCCTCCTCCCACACCCCTCTCTCATACCGACAGGACTGGCCACAGGAGAAAGACAGTGAGACATCGTCTAAAAATAAAGAAAACCTGCAAGCTATCCATAAGAAAGCTGCAGCCTTCCCTTCCGGCTTCGGTGGGAACAGATGGGGAGCGGAGGCTGAGGTTTCCGCAGTGCGGCAGCAGGGGACAGAGCCCCTCTCCTGTCCTTTCCCAAAGCCATCTGCCTGCCCCACTTGTCTCCAAGCATGCCTTCAGGGGTCACAGCCCTGGCCCACCAGGGAAGGGGCCATTTTTGACGTGCTCTCATGACTCGCCTGGCTGCTCCATCTCATTGGCTGGGGGGAATCCATGTGTGGGTGGTGGGGTCCACACAGGCAAACCCGCCTGGGGAAGCAGATGTCAGGATAGAGGTTCTGCATTGGCCAGCTCGGGATGCCATAACAAGATACCACAAAGTGCGTAGCTAACACAACATACGTTTATTTTCTCAGTCTGGAGTCTGAGAGTCCAAGCTCAGGGTGCAGGCGGGATGGGTTCTGGTGAGGGCTCTCTTCTCGGCTTGCACATAGCTACCTTCTCACTGTGTCCTCCCATGGCCTTTCCTTGATGCGTGAGTGGGAAGAGAGAGCTACTTGTATTTCCCTCTTCCTCTTCTTAAACTGCTGCTAATCCTATTAAATTAGGACTTCACCCTTCTGACCTCATTCAACTTTAATTGCCTCCTAAAATGATGTTCCTGTTGATAAAGGACTGCCTATATGATAAGTCCCATAAGATTACAATAGAACTGAACAATTCCTATCGCCTAGTGACATCACAGCCATCATAACATTGTAGCACAATACATCACTCATGCATTTGTGGTGATACTAGTGTGAACAAACCTACTGCATTGCCACTTGTATAAGAGAATAGCACGTACAATTATGCAGAGTACATAACACTTGATAATAAACAACTATGCTACTAGCTTATGTATTTACTATGCTATATTTTTCATCTCTATTTATAAAAAAGTTCACTGTAAAACAGCCTCAGGCAGGTCCTTCGAAAGGTATTCCAGAAGAAGGCATTGTTTTCCTAGGAGATGACAGCTCCGTGTGGGTTATTACCTCTGAAGACCTTCCAGTGGGACAAGATGTGGAGGTGGAAGACAGTAATGCTCATGATCCGGACCCTGTGTTGGCCTAGGCTAACGGGTGTGTGTCTTTGTTTTTAATTAAAAAGTTAAAAAAAATTAAAAAATAAAAGCTTGTAGAATCAGGATATAAAGAAAAAAAATTGTACGGCTCTACAACATGCTTGTGTTTTAAGCTAAGTGTTGTTACAAAAGAGTCAAAAAGTTAAAAATAAGGGCCTTAAGATGGCTGACCAGCGACATCTTGTACTTAGCTCCACAAAGAAGAACCCCAGTCGTGAGCAGATAATCACCCGTCCAATAGATAAACCAAGAGAGAACACTGGCATTCAACA
Organism: Macaca fascicularis; assembly: GCF_037993035.2. Classification (NCBI taxonomy): domain Eukaryota; kingdom Metazoa; phylum Chordata; class Mammalia; order Primates; family Cercopithecidae; genus Macaca; species Macaca fascicularis. Next base: position 4,628,902 of record NC_088386.1, read on the forward strand.
GAGAAGGGACGGGAAACATCCAAAGGAGGGAAAGAGAGGGAACCGAGGTAGCCTGCCTGGCTAGGATCACCTGGGACCCTGGAGAGACTCCCCAGTGCAGAGAAAGGGTAAGTGAGAGATCCCAGCGGTCCACATTCCCACCATGGACTCCTGCAATCCTAGCCATGGTAGAGCCACTTGACCTTTATGGGCCCTGAAGTTAACACAGGGAGCTGCTTGGAGACAGTGAGGTGCTCCAGAGAGGAAGCTCACGTGGGTCCCGCACTGCTCTCTCCCTCCCCCCGCAGTCCTAAGTAGCTACAGTAAGGCACCATTTTGAGATCACAACCCCCAAAAGACTGTATCCTGCTCAACCAGTGTGTGTATCTCTATATCCCTGGAGCCCCAGTGATATCCCCCATCTGCAGCTACCACTGCAAATGGCTGCTGCTGCTGGGGCTAAAGCATGGGCCACTGGCTGTAACCCTGCTGCTTCCACCATTGGAGCCACCATGTATTTTCGCATGCATAGAGCCCTGCCCCCCTGGAGACCCACAGCTATCATTGCTGTACTGCTGGGGCTGAAGTTCAAGTCAAGCACGGGCTGCTGCCACCAGGACTGAACCATAAGCCAAGTACGTGTTCTCCACTCAACTGGATATGGCTGCTACCACTGAAAGCAACCACACCTTCCTTAGGAGCAAGGCCAAAGTGAAGCCACTGCCACCCACAAACCAAGCATTCCACTGCGGGCCTAGGAAACACCTTGCCCCAGCCTACTAGAGCTAATGCCTGTAGGTGTCACTGGGGGGCCTGAGGACAAGCTTGCCTGCAATCGCTCATGCCAGAGTATGCCATGTGGGGGCCTGGAGATCTTCCAGAACAGTCCTCCACCTTTGGCATCTGAGCACTCATCCTGAGGTTGGGCCCACTCACTGTGCCACTACCACATAGCTGGCACTAACTTACACATACCACCTGCAGGCCTGGAGCTTGGTCCACCCAGCCCATCACAGAAACTGCCAACATTAGTATACACTACACAGGACCCAGAGGGTTGTCCTACCACTGCTACTGCCATCATTCACACCATTCCTGCTGCTTAGGGGCTTAAGAACTTGCACATCCTCCTTGCCCACTGCTGCCATTCTTTGCATTTGAGCAAGTCAACTGGAGGCCCAAGAATTGGCCTGTTTGAACCTGTTGACATCAGTGCCAATGGATGCTGCCCTAGACCCCAAAGACAGCCATGCTCAGCCCACCACTGCCACTACTGGGGCCAAAAGATTGACCCACCTGGCATCCCAGTCCCCAGCAAAACTTCACCATATCCTTCACTAATAACTGTACCCAAAGCCATTGAGGAAATCACAGGCACCACTGATGTCGTTTACAGCTAAAGAAATCATACAGAGGCTACACTACTGCATGCACCCAGAATCAAAGCCAAAGTGCCCCACCCAACCAACACCATAGATACATCTTCAGGAAAATGCACTCCCCATGAGAGAAAACTTAAAAAATTGGAAGAAAGTGACTATTATGCCAGATGCACAGATATCATTGTAAGGACACAGAAAACACAAAAAAGCAAGGAAGTTTGACCCTCATAAAGGAACATAATCCCCTAGCAATAGATTCTAATCAAAAGTAAATTTATAAAATCCCAGAAAAAGAATTCAAAATAATGATTTTAAAGAAGTTCAGTAAGATATAAGACAATACTGAAAAACAATAAAAAGAAATCAGGAAAACAATTCAGGGTATTTACGAGAAATTTACCAAAGAGATATATCATAAAGAAGAACCAAACAAATTTTGGAACTGAAAAATTCATTGAATGAAACACAAAATATGCCTAAAAGATTCAACAATAGACTAGATCATGCAGAAAAAGAATTCCAGAACTTGAAGACAGGCCTTTTGAAATAATCTGGTCAGAAAAACAATAAAGAAAAAAGAATAAAAAGAACGAGCAAAGCCTGCATATGATATATGGTATAACATAAAGTGACCAAATATTCAAATTCTTGGAGTCCCAGAAGATAAAGAGAAAATAAGGGGGTTAGAAAACCTATTTAACAAAATAATGGATTTAAACTTCTGAAGTTTAGCAAGAGATTTAGATATCCAGACACAGGACACTCGGAGAATCCCAAACAGATAAAATGCAAAAAGATCTCCATGGCACATTATAGTTAAACTGTCAAAAGTCAAAGACGAAGAGAGAATTCTAAAAACAGCAAGAGAAAAACGTCTAGTCACTTATAAGGGAAGCCGCATCAGACTAACAGCAGATTTCTCAGCAAAGACCTTACAGGCCAGGAGAGAATGAGATGATATATTTAAAGTGCTGAAAAAAAAGTAGTGTCGACCAAAGATACTATTTTCAGCAAGGTTATCCTTCATAAATGAAAGAGAAATAAAGTCTTTCTCAAACAAGCAAAAGCTGAGGGAATTTGTTATCACTAGACTGACCCTACAAAAAATGTTCAATGGAGTCTTACACCAGAAGCAAACTGATGATATCTACCATCATAAAAACACATGAAAATATAAAACCCACTGGTAGAAGAAACACACAAACAAGAGAAAGAAAAGATTCAAATGTTACCACTACAGAAAACCACCAAACCATAATGACAAACAATAGGAAACAAAGGAACAAAGGATATACAAAACTACCAGAAATCAATGAATAAAATGACAGAAATAAACCCCCCATATTAATAATAACCTTGAATATAAATGGATTAAACTTTCCACTTAAAATATACAGATTGGTTGAATAGGTAAATAACATGGCCCAACTATATGTTACCTACAAGAAACTCATCTTACCTATAAAGACACATAGAAACTGAAAGTATAGGAATGGAAAAACAGATTCCATGAAAATGAAAGCCAAAAATGAGTAGGAGTAGGTATACTTATATCAGATAAAACAGACTTCAAGTCAAAAACAGCTAAAAGAGAGGAAAAGGTCATTATGATAAATGAATCATTCAGCAAGAGGATATAATATTCTAAACATATACGCACCTACTCTGGAGCACCCAGATGTATAAAGTAAATATTATTAAATTTAAAGAGAGAAGCTGGATGCAGTGACTCACACCTGTAATCCCAGCATTTTGGGAGGCTGAGGCAGGCAGATCACTTGAAGTCAGGAGTTTGAAACCAGTTTGGCTAACATGGTGAAACACCATCTCTCCAAAAACACAAAAATTAGTTGGGTGAGGTGGCATGTGCCTATAGTCTCAGCTATTTGGGAGGCTGAGGCAGGAAGACTGCTTGAACCTGGCAGGTGGAGGTTGCAGTAAGCTGAGATCACGCCACTGCACTCCAGGTTGCAGTAAGCTGAGATCGCGCCACTGCACGTCCAGCCTGGGCGACAGAGAGAGACTCTGTCAAAAACAACAACAACAACAAAAACCAACAACAACAACAAAAAAAAAACAGAAAAGGGAGATACATACTCCAAAACTTTAGTAGTTGGGGACTTCAACAGATTACTCTTAGCATTAGACAGATCATCTACGCATAAAATCAACAAAGAAACACTGGATTTAAAGTGCACATTAGAGTAAATGGACCTAAGAGACCTTTACAGAACATTTCTTCCAATAGCTATAGAATACATATTTTTTTCATCAAGGCAGGAAGATTCTCCAGGTTAGATCATACGTTAGGACACAAAACAAATCTAGACAAAAGAAACAAAATCAAAATCATACCAAGTATCTTCTCAGATCACAGTAGAACAAAACCAGAAATCAATACCAGGAAGAATTCTGGAAACTGTACAAATGGAAATTAAACATGAAAATTAAACAACTTGTATGGCCATTGGTGAAAGGAATGAATTAAAGAGAAAATTGAAAAATTACTGGAAACAAATGAAAATCAAGCATAACTCACTAAAACTTATAGGATACATCAAAGCAATGCAAAGAGGGAAGTTTACAGTATCATGCCTACATGCCTACATCAAAAAAGTAGAAAGATTTAAAATAAACAACCTAAGAAAGATTTAAAACAAACAATTTAAGCACCTCAAGGATCTAGAAAAGCAAGAATGAACCCAAACCAAAATGGATAGAAGGAAAGCAATAATAAAGACTGGAGCAGAACTAAACAAAATATAAACTAAAAAGAAATTTCAAGGATCAATAAAACAAAAAGCTGCATTTTGAAAAGATAAACAAAATTGATAAACCATTTACTAGATAAACCAAAAGAAAAAAAGAGAAGACCCAAATACAAAATCAGAAATAGAAAGGAGACATTACAATTGATACCAGAGAAATACAAAGATTGTTAGAGACTATTATGAACAACTAAACACTAACAAACTGGAAAACCTAGAGGAAATGGTTAAATTCCTGGACACACACTAGATTGAATCAGGAAGTAACAGAAAACCTGAACACATGAATAACAATTAATAAGACTGAAGCAGTAATAAAAAGTGTTCCAACAACAACAACAACAACAACAAAAATCCAGGACTAGATAGCTTCACTGCTGAATTCTACCAAACATTCAAAGAAAATTAGCATCAATTCTCTTCAGATTATTACAAAAAAATTGAAGAGCAAGGAATTATCCCTAACTCATTCTACAAAGCCAGCATTATCCTGATACCAAAACCAAACAAAGACACATGTATTAGTCCATTCTCACACTGCTATGAAGAAATACCCAAGACTGGGCAATTTATAAAGGAAAAGAGGTTTAACTAACTCACAGTTCCACATTGCTGGGGAGGCCTCAGGAAACTTACAATCATGGCAGAAGGCAAAGGAGAAGCAGGCATCTTCTTCACAGGGTAGCAGGACAGAGTGAGTGCAAGCAGGGGAAATGTCAGATTCCTATAAAACCATGATAGACTCACTCACTATCACAAGAACAGCATGGGAGAAACCGCCCCCATGATCAAATTACCTCCACCTGGTCCTGCCCTTGACACGTGGGGATTATGTGGATTACAATTCAAGATGAGATTTTGGATGGGGACACAGCCAAACCATATCATTCTGCCCCTGACTCCTCCCAAATCTCATGTCCTCACATTTCAAAACACAATCATGCCTTTCCAACAGTCTCCCAAAGTCTTAACTAATTCTGGCATCAACCCAAAAGTCCAAGTCCAAAGTCTCATCTGAGACAAGGCAAGTGTCTTCCACCTATGAGCCTGTAAAATCAAAAGCAAGTTAGATACTTGCTAGACACAATGGAGGAAAAGGCATTGGGTAAATTTACCTGTTCCAAATGGAAGAAATTGGCCAAAACAAGGGGCTAAAGTCTCCATGCCCGAGTCTGAAATCCAACAGGGCAGTCATTAAGCTTTAAAGTTCCAAAATGATCTCCTCCAACTCCATGTCTCACATACAGGTCATGCTAATGGGCTCCCATGGCCTTGGGCACCTCCACCCCTGAGGCTTTGCAGGGTACAGTCCCCCTCCTTTCCCCGCTTTCATGGGCTGGCGTTGAGTGTCTGTGGCTTTTCCAGGTGCATGGTGCAAACTGTCAGTGGATCTACCATTCTGGGGTCTGGAGGATGGTGGCCCTCTTCTCACAGCTCCACTAGGCAGTGCCCCAGTGGGGACTCTGTGTGCGGGCTCTGACAGCATGCTTCCCTTCTCTACTGCCCTAGCAGAGGTTCTCCATGAGTGCTCTGCCCCTGAAGCAAACTTCTGCCTGGACATCCAGGTGTTTTCAGACAACCTCAGAAATCTAGGCAGAGGTTCCCAAACCTCAGTTTTTGACCTCTATGCACCCACAGACTCAACACCACCTGTAAGCCACCAAGGCTTGGGGCTTGCACCATCTGAAGCAATGGGCCAAATTTTACTTTTAGTCATGACTGGAACTGAAGTAGCTGGGACACCAGGCACCATGACCTGAGGGTGCACAGAGCAGTGGGGCCCTGGGCCTGGCCCATAAAACCAATTTTCCCTCCTAGGCCTTTGGGCTTGTGGTGGGAGGGGCTGCCATGAAAGTCTCTGACATGCCTTGGAGACATTTTCCTCATTGTCTTCCTAACATTCAGCTCCTCATTACTTATACAAATTTCTGTAGCCAGCTTGAATTTCTCCCTGGAAAATGGGTTTTTCTTTTCTATCACATCATCAGGGTGCAAATTTTATAAACTTTTATGCTTTAATACATCTTGAATGCTTTCCCACTTAGAAATTTATTCCACCAGATACTTTAAATCATCTCTCTCAAGTTCAAAGTTCCAAAGATCTCTAGGGCAGGGGCAAAAATGCTGCCAGTGTCATTGCTAAAGTATAACAAGAATCACCTTTGTTCCAGTTCCCAAAAAGTTATTCATCTCCATCTGAGACCACCTCAACCCGGACTTCATTGTCTATATCACTATCAACATTTTGGTCAAAACCATTCAATAAGTCTTCAGGAAGATCCAAACTTTCCCACAACTTTCTGTTTTCTTCTGAGCACTCGAAACTGTTCTAACCTCTGCCTGTTACTCAGTTCCAAAGTCACATTAACATTTCTGGGTATCTTTACAGCAGCATCCCACTCCTGGTACCAATTTATTGTATTTGTCTATTCTCACATTGCTACGAAGAAATACCCAAGACTGGGCAATTTATAAAGGAAAGAGGTTTAATTGACACAGTTGCATATTGCTGGAGAAGCCTCAGGAAACTTACAATCATGGTGGAAGGCAAAGGAGAAGCAGACACCTTCTTCACAGGGTGGCAGAATGGAGTGGGTGCAAGCAAGGGAAATGCCAGACACTTATAAAACCATCAGATTTCATGAGACTCACTCACTATCACAAGAATGGCATGGAGAAACTGTCCCCACAATCCAGTTATCTCCACCTGGTGCTGCCCTTGACATTTGGGGATTATGGGGATTACAATTCAAGATGAGGTTTTGGGTGGGGACACAGCTAAAGCATATCACACAACAAAAAAGACAACAGGTCAAGATTTTTATTGAACATAGATGCAAAAATCCTCAACAAAATACTAGCAAATCGAATTCAACAGCACATTAAAAAAAAAAATCATGATCAAGTGGAATTTATCCCAAGGATTCAAGGATGGTTAGACATGTGCAAATCAATAAACATGATGCATCACATCAACAGAACGAAGAATACAAACCATATAATCATCAAATAGAGGCAGAAAAAATTGATAAAATCAAAATCCCTTCATGATAAAAACTCTCAACAAACTAGACATATAATGACTGTACCTCAACATAATAATGACCATATAAGACAAACCCACAGATAACATTATAATGAATGGCAAAAAGCTGAATACCTTTCCTTTAAGAACTAGAATAAGACAAGGATGCCCAAATTCACCATTATGATTCAATGCAGTACTGGAAGTTCTAGCCAGAGCACTTGGGCAAGAGAAAGAAATAAAGGGCATCCGAATTGGAAAAGTGGAAGTAAAATTGTTGCTTTTTGCTGATGATATGATTTTTTTTTCTTGAGATGGAGTGTCACTCTGTTTCCAGGCTGGAGTGCAGTGCTCAGCTCACTGCAACCTTTGCCTCCTGGGTTCAAGCAATTCTCCTCCCTCAGCCTCCTAAGTAGCTGGGATTACAGGCTCATGCCACCATGCCCAGCTAATTTTTGTATTTTTAGTAGAGACGGGGTTTCACCATGTTGGCCAGGCTGGTCTCAAACTCCTGACCTCACCCACCCTCCTCGGCCTCCCAAAGTGCTGGGAGTACAGGTGTGAGCCATCATGCCCAGCCAATGATATGATTTTATATCTAGAAAAACCTTGACTGTATAAAAAACTCTCAGATCTAATAAATAAATTCAGTTAAGTTGCAGGATGCAGCATCAACATTCCAAAAACCAGTAACATTTCTGCATACAGATAATGAACTAGCCGAGAAGGGAGTCAAGAAGGCAGTCTCATTTACAACAGCTACAAGGAAGATAAAATACCTAAGACTAAATTTAACCAAGGAGATGAAAAATCTCTACAAGGAAAACTACAAAATGCTGATAAAAGGAATTAAAAAGGACACAAGCAAATGGAAAGACATCTCATTCTCATGGATTTGAAGAATTAATATTGTTATAATGACCCCACAGCCCGAGGCAATCTAGATTCAATACAATCTGTATCAAACTACAAATATTATTTTTCACAGAATTAGAAAAAATAGTCCTAAAATGTATATGGAACAACAACAGAAAGCCCAAATAACAAAAGCAACCCTGAGCAAAAATAACAAAGCTGGAAGCACCACATTACCTGATCTCAAAATATATTTCAAGGCTATAGTAACCAAAACAGCATGGTACTGGTATGAAAACAGACACATAGACCAATGGAACAAAATAAATAATCCAGAAATAAATCCTCATATTTGCAGCCAACTGGCTTTTGACAAAGGCACCAAGAACATGCATTAGGGAAAGGACAGTCTCTTCAATAGTGGGTGGTGGGAAAATTGGATATCCATATGCAGAAGAATGAAACTGGACTCCTATCTCTCATCATATAAAAAATCAACTCGAAATGTTTAAAGTCTTAAACATAATTCCCCCAAACTATAAAACTACAAGAAGAAAACCTAGGGAAAGCACTTTAGGACATTGGTCTAGGTAGAGATTTTATGGCTAAGACGTCAGAAGCACAGACAACAGAACCAAATATACAGAGAAAGAAAAGGGAACTCTTATACCCTAGTGGAGGAAATGTAAATTAGAAATTAGGACAGCCACTACAGAAAACAGTATGGAGATCTATCAAAAAACAAACAATTGAACTACCATACAGTGCAGTCATTCCATTACTGGGTATTCATCCAAACGAAAATAAATAAGTATATTAAAGAGATACCAGCACTTGCATATTTATTTATTGCAGCACTATTTACAATAGCAAAGACATGGAATCAACCTAAGTGTCTGTCGATGGATGCATAAATAAAGAAAATGGGGTACATATACACAATGGAATAATATTTGGCTATAAAAAAGAATGAAATCATGTCATTTACAGCAACAGGGATGAAACTGGAGGTCATTATATTAAGCAAAATAAGCCAGACACAAAAAGGCAAATATTAAATGATCTCATTTATATGTGGGAGCTAAAATGTTGATCTCATCGAAGTATAAAATAGATTGATAGATATCGGAGGCCAGGAAGAGTGTGTGGGAGGGGATAATGAAGAGAGGTTGGTTAATGGGTACACTGACACAGTTACATAGAAGAGATAAGTTCTAATATTTGATAGCAGAATAGGCGACTATCGTCAGCAATAATTTATTGTATATTTTAAAGTATATAGAAGAGAGGACTTGAAATGTTCCCAACAGACAGAAATGATAACTATTCAAGGTGACGGATACTCCATACACCCTGACTTGATCATTACATGTTTTATGCACGTAAATATGTAAGGTTATATGTACCAACAAGAAACAAAAACAATTAAAAAGTCTGTAAGGTAAAACATTTACAGTAAGCTGAGGTTAATGTATTACTGAGGAAAGAAAATATGTAAAAAATAAATTCAGTGTAGCATACGTGTGCAGTGTTTCTAAAGCCTCCAGTAGTGTGAAGTAATGTCTTCACATCACTCACTACTCACCACTCACTCACTTCCACAGCAACTTCCAGTCCTGCAAGCTCCATTCACGGTAAGTGGTCTAGACAGATGGATCTTTTTTTCATCTTTAATATCATATTTTTACTGTACCTTTTACATACGTGTTTAGATATGTTTACATACACAAATGCATGAGTTGCCATTGCCAACAGTATTTAGTACAGCAACCTGCTGTACAGGTTTGTAGCCTAGGAGTAATAAGCTATACCATATGGCTTAGCTGTGTCGTAGGCTGCACCATCTAGGTTTGTGTAACTGTTAACCATAGGACTTCCATGAGTTCTACCAGTTGTTCTAATGAATGATCGAAACTTGAGGGGTTGTAGGACCCTCTGGATTTATCAATCAGTCAGAAGTGTGAGTGACCTTTGAGACTTGATGTGAGGTGAGTCTTGTGAAGGACTGAGCCCTTTAACTTGTGGGATCTGATGCTCACTCCAGGTGGTTAGTGTCAGAATGTATTGCAGTCACCCAGTTGGGGTAGAAATGAAACACTTTTGAAATTGTAGCCAGCCAGGGAGAAGTGCAGGTGGCTTGAGGACATCTGAAACTTGTGGCTGACGTCTTAAGGGGGGGGCAGTCCTGTGAAGGACTATGCCCTTAATCTGAGGGGGCCGCACTAACTCCAGGTTTTTAGCGTCAGAATTGAATTAGACTGTAAGACACCCAGTTGGTTTCAGATAACTGGTGTCAAAATATAACCCCTTTGCCTAGGTTGCATTTTTTTAGAATTCATATATATATATTAGATCTTCTTTTTTGTCTTTTGTGATCCAGCTTCTCTTTTATATTTTTCTTCTCGTTACCTCTCAGTGCTGCATTCTAGCTAATTTCCTCAGCTCTATTTTCTGGTTAACCAGTTCTCTTTTGAGCTGTGCCTAATATGCTATTTTATTCAGCCACTGAATTTTTAATTTTAGTGACTACGTATTCAATTTCTAGAAGTTTTAAGGGATTCAAATCTTTCCTTTCCTTCTTATGATTCATAGTCCTTTTATCTATTCATCTTTCAAATACAATTATTTTACTGGAACTTCTGATCTTTCTAGTATCTCAAGTTCTAGTGCATGCAAATTTATCCCATGTGCTACTTCTTGATCATGGTGATGAAAACTTCTGATTGTGACTTCAGTTTCAGAGATTCTCACTCCATGCCCCACCCTGGGACTCCTATGCAAACTGGTTTACAGAAGGGCTCCCCGTTGACTACTTTGTGTTTTCTTCTCCTAGGTATCTCTGATCCTGCACTATTTTTAAGTTAATTTATTAGTCAAGTGATTCCTGTGCCAGGCAAGTGGTGTAAATTTGAACACCAAGTTCATGTGAGATATAGGGCTAGGATTTTGGTACCTCATGAGAGAGTTCCTCCAACATCTGCCTACAGAGACCAAAGAGAGAAAAGCTTTATTTTTATCTTCTTGGGTCAGTGGGTAGATTCCTGTCTCCCCTCATTTCTGCCCATTTCCATCTTCTTGAAGGTATAGCCCTCGAAGTGTGCTGGCTTTAAGTAGGGAACTCTGTTCTACCTTCTCACCTTTGGAACCCAAAGTCTATTCTTCTGACTCAGTGGGAACTTTAAACCCAAGCCCTCAGACTTTTGTTTTCCGTATTGAAAACATATGACTCTTTAAACCCCAGTGATCACCTGGCTTTTAAATGGTACATTTAATTGAGCTGCCTGAGTAGAATTGACCATTTTGAATACTTTCTGCACAGTTGTTATCTAGGGATTTGTTTTCCTTGCTTTCTTGGTTAATTCATTTTTTAAAAGAAAATGATGAATTACTGTTCTATGAATTGCACATTTTTGTGCAGTACTCCCTCAAACAATTTTTTTTTTTCCAGAAAGGGTATATGGGAGAAAAACATTTTGAGATTTCCTCTCCTAAAACATCTTCAGTTCCCCTTATGTTTGATTGATAGTTTGACTGGGTATGGAATTGCAGGTCAAAATTGCTCCATTCTTGGTGGCATGGACTCTACCTCTGATCCCTCCACTGAAGGATGAGATAATTAAGGGGACTGATAAACCAATGTGTGTGATGGGGCTGGCAGAGGTCCTGGCTGGCAGATGTCTGGCTTAGGTCTATCTAGTCGCAGGGCAAATGACTTACTGTGCCAGTGACTTATTGAGGGTGTGCTCTAAGGAGAAATCATAGGAAAGTCAGGGAAGCAGGATATGGTGGTGGACACTAACCAGTGACATGACTCCAGCCTCAGACTGTTCCTACGGGATCTCTGCAGTGTGAGTGACACCACTGAGCTATCCCATTTTAAAGCAAAGGGGCTCAGGTTGTGTACCTCTTATCAATCAGCCAACAGCCTGCCCCCAGGAAGGAAGGTGTAACTTCCCAGGGGAGGGCAGTCCTCTGGGCAGAGCAGCTATGAGTTTAATCATCACAGCAGCTGGGGGTGGGGGCTCTGCAATAGACCTCTGGGTGGGGTGACAACAGTGTTATTTCAACATTTAATAAATGATTGTGCCTTTTCCTCTTCTCTCCCTAGCTGTGCCCTGTCTGGGAATATATGCCATTGTGAACAGTAGAGAATACATGACGCCTGTTCTGGAAAAATGGGCCTCATGTTAGTCAACCATAGAAGAGACCGCAAATTCCTGTTGTGGATGTTACTGGGAATGCCAGAAGAATATGACATGCCTGTATCACATTCAGGAGCTTGGGGGCTCTAGGTTGGAGAGTTGAGACAGTTCCCATCTGATGATGAATTGGATGAGTGGTAGGCACAGTGAATACTACAGAGTAAGAATAGGGAGGTAAAGTAGGGGAGACCTAGGGACAAGGCCAGAAGAGAGGTTGAGTCCAGGTGGAGGAAGGCCTTAGACTGTGAGCGACAGGGCATTGCTGATGAAGCCAGCCAGAAGGAAAAGATACACACCCCCAAAACCATTAGAGAAAACAGTGGCCAAAATATTGACCAACTGCTAGATGTTCCTAAAGGAGTCAAGAAATCAGTGAGGACTTCCGGGGTCTGGGAGGTCTTCTGGGGACACCGGGATTTGAGCAATCTCTAGGGGATGATGAGGACTTGGGTTGGGGAAGAAGGGATGGGGAGGGCATTTAGTCAGAGGGAGCAGTACAGGCAAAGGCAGGAGAGGGGGCCGAGCTCAGCATCCTCAGAGCATCACCCAGGGCTGCTCTGTTGGGCGGTAAGTGCCATCTTGCCATCAAGGAGGAGGTTCCAGGGCCCAGAGGAGCCCTCACAGAGACCTGAATCCTGTCACCATGTCCCCAGCAGAGTCCCCCATGTGTCCTAAAGGACAAAATTGTTTTTCATATTTAAGTTAAAATGGATAATTCCATGGGGCTATGAGATCACCTGGAAGGGAAGGGAACACCCCAAGACCTGGGAGTTGGAGAGCTTTGGGTCTTTGTGCTGCCAGGACCTGGGAATTCAGAGACCAGTCCAGGGGAGCAGCAAGATCACCACTCCTGGAGGGGTCCTAGAGTTTTCCCTCCTCAGGAGAAGATGACACGCACTGGGGGGAAGTCTAGGTGTGTAGCATGGATGGGGGTAAAATTTGCCAGCCACAGGGGAGGTCCCAGTTTCTTGTAAGTGGCCTGTCTTTGGACTTGTCCTCCGAGGTGGTTTTCTCTGTGGCTCCATTCCCTCTTGCTGCATGAACACATTCTCTTGCTGCATGAACATATTCTCTGTGTTACGGGCTGAGTTGTGTCCTCCTGTATTCGTCTGTGGAAGCCCTAGCCTGTAGGACCTCAGAATGTGACTGTATTTGGAGATAGGGGATTAAGGTAAAATGTGGTCATACAATTGGGCTCTAATCAAAGATATCTGTCGATCTTAGAAGAAGAGGATGTCTGTTGTCCTTAGCAGAAGAGGACTTTTGGGTATACAGATGCGTGCACAGAGGAAAGGCCAGGCGAGGACACGGTTAGAAGGTGGCGTCTACAAGCCGGGAAGGGAGGCCTCAGGAGAAACCAGCCCTGCCAACACCTTCCCACCCTCTCTGCTTGACTTCTTTCTGCTCTTCCATCAAGATTCCCCTGCAATGAGACCTCCCGGGAGAGCTCCCCATTTCTGGGCTCCCTCAGCCCTCTCACCTCCCTTCTTAGAGCAGTGACCGGCCCTGGGGGCAGGATCTCTTGGTCACTTTCCCCCCAGCTGGCTGGGGTTCTCCTTGGGAGGGGCTGACTTCTCCATCCCTGTGTAGCACAGGCCTGGCCCAGCCCTGTGTGAGCGCGTCCTGCGTTGGCTCAGATGTGTTGATGGCTTCTCTGGGAATTGGTGCCTTTCCTAGTTGCCTGCCGTGCTTTTATGTGTGCTGTGCTTTCTGTTGCTTCCAGATTGACTCCTGCTCATCCCTGCAGGGCCTGCATTGGTGTCACCGGCTCAGAAGCCTCCTCTGTTGGGTTGGTGCGGCCCTCCCCTCTACTTCCACTACAGCTTACCGGCCCCTCTGTTTTTGGCACTGTGTGCCATGGCTCTTTCTGCCCTGCCAGGAACTCTCTGCGAGAGCGCGTGGTCTTCCTTATCTTCGTGGAGTCATCTCTTGTTCACTGCACAGGATGAGCTGCCCAGAGGAAGGGATGAAGTCAGAAAAGAACTGGCCAGTCTGTAACCAGAACTGAAAGGAAATTCGAGAGTTCAGAAATTCTTGGGTTTTCTGGGTTAGAAAATAAAACTATTTCTCATCTTTAGCTTCTCCCAGAGCAAGAGCAAGACACAGCCCTGGTAAGAATTCTAAAAGTATGAAGGTGGCACTTTAGCGAGTTCCTCAACGGGGACAGAAGGGCTCCTAGCAAGACAGAGGGCATGCTCTCACTGAGCCCCATGCTGCCCAAGTACTGGAATGCAGTCTAGACAGCAGGGCATGCCTTGCAAAGAAGCTGTGGGCATGCTTGTTGGCATATGGAGGGAGCCACGATCAAACTCGTGGAAAATCCTTATGTCTGAGAGAGCTCTGTTGGCAAAAGTGCTGCCAGCCTAAAAGAGATGGCAAGGGTTCAAGATGTCAACAGATCTCTGGGTTCCTGATTTACTTCAGGGTTGTAGAAGCGCATGCTCCCCACTGCCCCCATCACACGGGATTGGGAGGATGCTGGAGAAGGAAGCAGCTTCCCTGGAGTGGACCCAGGAGTTGGGAGAGTGATGGCAGGGATGCTGTCCCCAGGGAGCAGATCCAGGACCTGATCAGAGGGTAGTCCCTGCCCTTAGGGTGTTGGGGCCTGACAGTATTTTCCCAGAAGTGTTTTGAATTTCTCTGGACAGTTGCAGTTCTTGGTCTCTGGATAAAGAGGAGTTGTGGACTTGCTGTATGCACATGACCCTGGACCTCAAGGCTGACGCTGCGATTGGATGAGGCTTCTGGAGAGTCTGGGAAAGGCATGTGTGTGTTCAGCATGTGCACAGGAAGTGATAGAGCAGACTGTGGAAATTTAGATTATTATTCAGCAAACATTGGCTCCCTCTCTCTCCTACTAGAGACAATGTATCTCCCACTCCATGGATATATGCTGACCTTGGCCACAGGACTTGCGTTACCTGATGGAATGTTGGCAGTTAATGGATGAGAAAGGCTTGAAATGTGCTTGTGGTGTTTGGTTTCTCTTCTCGCCATCTTCACTTCACCTGGTCTTTCCCTTGGGTTGCTGTTGTCCCTTTTCTGGATTAGATTTGAGACCAAGCCACAGGGACAAGTCAACCCCAGCCAGACCCACAGCTGACCCAAGCCCATCCTAGATCAGTGGACTTCCTAACTAACCAGCATCTTGTGAGTGATGCATGAGCAATGATCTTTTGAGTGACAGAGTTTGGGGTGGTTTGTTATGCAGCTATAGCTGACTGATACACCTTCCTTCTAGGGAGAATAGGTGGCAACCAAAGAAATCACAGCCAGGCCTGTTTTCTGGGCTGGGCAGGAGCAGCACACAAAACAGCACATAGTCAAAGTAGGCAGAGCTGTGGCCCTCGATCCTTGAGCAAGCATCCGTCTCTCAGCTTTCACTTGGCCTCTCTAGGCTCCAGTCTGAGTTCCTGCAAGCTGTTCTGAGAATAATGAAAAAGGAGAAGGATGATGGGGCCACAGGTTCACAAAAATATCCTAACAGGATAATTTCCCTTAAATGAAGATGGAATGTGCCTTGTTCTTTTCAATTACAGGATAATAAACATTCTTTTCTCCTGATCAGCTTTCCTAACTACAGGCAATGCCGTTAACTGTAAAATGCCAAACACGGACTCGATGTACTGTCCCCATTACATTACTATTAAAGCTGCCATCAGACAGTTATTGCCAGTGTTAGTTATGAGCCACAGAAGGGAGATTTGATTTATCGAAAAATCCCACACCCATGTGACAGATTTATGGGACCTCAGCAAATGTTCTTTTAACGAAAATTGTAATTTTAAATACTCCTCTGAAAATGGTGTCATTAAATCTTATGCCAGCCCATGTATTTAAACAAAATTCAAGTGGGTTTATTGTCTTCTCTTTCCTTTGATAATTAATCAGACGAAAGTTGATCTTTAAAATGGAGTTAGCAATTGCCTTGAAAAATACAAATTCTTGATTCTTTTTCCCAATCTGGCTGTCCCCATCTGCCTGTGGCCTCTGACTGGGTCCTTATGGGGCCAGCAGTGATTTTGCTTAAATAAACATAGTGTAAGTGGGACTTTTTACATTGTCTGATCACATTGCAGTGTGTGTAGTTCTCCTGTGTCTCCTCTACTAGCCTGTGAACAATCCTGGGGCAGGAATGAGATCGTGTTTGTGTTTGTGCCCCTAGTGCCTCCAAGGGTGCTCTACACAGATGGGTGCTCCATTGTTGATTAGGACTGAATTGCAGGGGTCAATCTCCCCAGGCCTTTGGGGAATGGAAACCCCTGATGCATGATTCAATCACATCTGTGCAAATTCAGCACAATTGCTATCGGCGCCCACTTACCGTAATGAAGGGTGAGCGTTGGAGTCAAGCATGTGCGTGGCAAGCCAGGGTAAGGAAGATGCAAGCAGAGGCCCTGCTTAGGAACATGAGCTCTTCTCTGCTGTTACCCTGTGTCCCAGCCTGACTGGTGAAGACACGAGTGGGAGGCCCTCTTGTCAGGACTGCAGCATTAGGTGGGGATGGAGAGCAAGAGCATGCTCTCCCTGCACCCTGGATGACCCCACATTACCACTGGCTTGTTCATATGTCTTCCTGTTTTGCCACCAGAAAAAAGCAGCATGAAGTCCGGAGGCTTTTCATGTCCATTTTGAGCTTGGCCCAGAAGCCATTCATGATTCTCTCAACCCACTGATGTAGTCCTTCCCTGGATTCTTACAGAACTCGTTAGGTCTTGGTGAGACGTTGATTATAAGGTAACTCAATGCTTGCTTATATCTCTACACTTTCTTCTGACTGAATTAGATGGTAGTAACAGTTTCTGGTGTCCTTCCTGCATCTTCCGTCAGTTATCTGTAAGAGGGTGTGTGGGCTTTGGAGTGGGACAAGCCCGCGGTCTCACCCTAGCTCTGCCACCTGCCTGGATTTCCAGAGCTGATAAGTTCCTGAGAGCTGGGGCCCTATGGAAAGACCCTCAGTAGGGTGGATAGAGAATCCCTAGGTTTGGGGCCGCCCAGACATGGTCACTCACTGCTAGAGCCTCAGGGCATGAGATGTGACGCAGGCCTGGTGACCTGGCTCATGGGTGGAGGTTTCTGTGAGCTGACGTGAAGCTGGAGTGCTGGGCAGGGAGCTGCAGTATCATGCTGCTCTCACCTGGAGACTGCAGTCCCTGGGAGCCAGCCCACCACCACAGCCTTTTCTCAGGTGGGTCTTTGAAAGTAAACCGAAAGGGTGAGGGTGTGGTGGGGTGAGGGAGCAAAACACCCCCAAACCTTGAATGAGTCTAGCTCATAATCTTCTCCAGTGCTTAATGCTAATGTGTGGCTGGGTGGGGCTCTGCTGCCAGCTTCTCAGAGTCCTAGTGAGTCTTCTGGCAGCCTGGCTCTGATCAACACAATGGCCATCCTCTTCTTTCCCTGCTGTCTAGGACAGAGGGAGATGGTCCCACATCCAAGAGTTTTGTTGGGCCCCTCAGAGTTTTGTTGGGCCCCTCTGAGTTGGGGTTTCAGAGCCCGGCTGGCTGTTTTGGTAGCTCAAAATGGGCATGAAGAACCTCTGGCCTTCACACTACTTGAGATGGCATGGCTCGGAGGTGGGGGAGGTGGGCTTAAATAGAATATACTGGAGGCCATTGGTTTGGATGGAGCTCCTGCCCTAGGCCCCACAGATGGGACCAAACCAGAATGGAGTCACTTGTGCTAGGTGCCACGTCATAAAACTGAACTTGGAAATGGGCCAGTTTTTTTAAATTAGGAAAAATTCATCACAACCAATTAGAAGGGGCCTGGCATTCCTGAGCTGCAGGCAACATAAGGAAGTCCCCTCTCTTTTAACCCTGTTAGGAAAGTCACTTTGAAGGCACTCATCTTTTGTTCTCTGTGACTGCTTCCCTCTACCCTTTTTGTCTGTAAAACTTACCTGCTCTGCTCAGCTCAGTGGAGCATCCATTTCACACATAGGATGCTGCTTGATTTATGAATTGCTAAGAAAAGCCAATTAGATCATTAAACTCATTGTGTTGAAATTTTGTCTTTTAACAGTGGGGAGAATGAACAAAAAGAAACAGCCTTTCAAAATAATCAAATGTACTAACTCCTGGGTAGAGCAGCTTTGTGCATTTTGGGGGAGTTGGGAAAATGATTTTTGTCTCCTGATTGCTTTATGTCAGGAGTACAAACTCAAGAGTCATCAGCAGCTGAGCAAGGAATCATACCAAGTAGGTAGGGACAGCCCTGGGAAAGCCAGTCTGGCTTCAGAGGGTGGGGGCTCCTGAGGTCGGCTGCCTTTGCATCCTCAAACATAGGATCCCAGGAAGGTCCTGCATTCTGTGCTTTAAAAAATGTTTAAAATCAGGATTTTAGTGTGGAATACCCCAAATTTTAAAAGATGGAAATCAATTAAAAGTGATCTTTGGACCTAACAAAACTTATCTGCAAACTAGATTTGATTTCAGGCTGTCAGTGCATTCTGTATGAATGACACTGCCCATGACGGGGGTATGGGGTGGGGAAGGCAAGGGAGGAGATGAAGAGATGGAGGGAGAGGGGAGGGAAAGGGAGATGGAGAGAAGGATTACCTGCTCATACCCAGGAGACTAAAGGGGAATAGAGGGTGTGTCTCAAACTCACCGGTGGAGAGAGCTTCAAGTGGATTGAACTTGAAGTGCTGAACTCCAGCCTGGACTCTGGCCAGAGGCCCCTGTGCATATCCCAGGCCTGGAAAGAGGACTGTCTGGTAGGGAGATGGGGCTTTGTGGACAGGGGCTGCAGCTTCCATAAACACGGGTAGGTGGTTGACAATTTGCGTTATAATAAGGAGCTATGTGAGATGATGGTTATGTTACTCTCCTTCACCAGAGTACCCATCTACATGTGTCCTATAATGTCATGTTGCATGCCTTAAATATATACAATAAGATTTATTTCTAAAAAGAGGAACTGGGGCCTGTGGCACCCCGGAGACCCTGGGGAAAGGCTTATCTTTTGGAGTACTTTGCCCTTAGATCATAAGGAACAGTGGCCAGTGAGAAATTGCCCCCAACTTCAGCTTCCAAAAGGGAGGTGATCTATTTTTTTTTTTGAGACGGAGTCTCGCTGTGTCGCCCAGGCTGGAGTGCAGTGGCGTGATCTCAGCTCACTGCAAGCTGGGAGGAGGTCTTTAAAAGGGATGAAAGCAGCCCATTGGCCTTCAGGAGGATGAGACCACTTCCCAGGGGTGTGGAGAGGAACAGTGAGGTGAGGTATGGGAGAGTGTCCACCTCTCTCGGCTCTGCCGGGTGATGCACCAGGCTCCAAACTGGAGAAAGAGTAGCCTGGCCCTGCCCTCTAGGGCTATACCCTCCAGGACAGGCCTGTGAAGGGAACTTCTGCTCTGTGTTCACCTTGGGAATGGAGCCAGCCACAGTCACTGCACAGGAGTGTAGCCCTTGGTAATGCCTCGTCATTTCTAAGCTGTGTGGGCTGTGGGGTGTGCAGCCCTTTTGCTTTTGCCCAGACACACTTTCTGTCATGGGCAGATGCTATGGGAGATCCACTCACAGGTTCCTCTGCTGCAACCCAGCACAGACCCAGGGGTCCTGCAGCCTCAGGGGTAGAGCACAACCCAGGTTACAAAGGGGTAAGGCAAGGCCCACCTCCTACCCTGCCCACCCACTCCCAGGGCACTCGAACTGGAGCAACCAGAATATTTGCAAGGCCCTCAAAATGCCCCCTGCTATGAGAAGACCCACTGGTTTCCTGCTGCCTATTCTCTCTGATCTGAAGCCACTGCTGGGGTTCGGCCTTGGGGACATTAGACCTTCAGACCTTCAGATTTTCTCACCAACAGCCACAGCCTGGCCCTGGCTCTGAGGGGCTTACATTTCTTTTCTCCGAGTGTAGTTACAAAGTTCCCAATCAGAGTGTCTCCTGCTTAACTCTCTCCTACACATTCATGTTCGTTTAAAAATGGGGAGGAAAGGGGCCCTTGGATTCCTCCTTCCACCCACTGCTGGGCAGCGGGTCTGTGTTGGCAGTCACAGCTTTGCAGGCAGCAGCAGCTGGTTGCCATGGGCACAGGAGGTCACTGATTCCAGGGAATGCTGGGAAAGCCATCTGAGTGCTGCCTCTTCACCTTGTTTTCCTCCCTCTGCCCACGGTGAACTCTGGGTGTGCCTGACTTGGGTGTGCATTGTTTCCGTGCCGTCCGTATGGCTTTACTTCCTTTGTATGTATCCTCATACGATGGGAGGTGCTGCTTTGGAAAGCTGAGCACTAAGCTCAGGCCTAAGGAGAGGGCAGCACTGCCACTGTTGGATGAAGCCTTCCAGGGCTAGAGAAGCTGGGTGGAGTTTCTGGGTGGAGTCTCTGGGTTGCAGTCCAGCTTTAGCTTCTCTGATGAACATTTACAAGAGTCCTTGAAAAGAACAGGATCCAAGTCTTTGCTATTGTGAATAGTGCCTCAATAAACATACGTGTGCATGTATCTTTACAGCAGCATGATTTATAATCTTTTGGATATATACTTGTACCCTAGAACATAAAGAAAAATAAAAAAAAAATGTAATCAGGATGCTGTAAACTTTTAACAAGTTAGTGTTGGAAAATATTTCTAAAAAATAAAGTCTTCTCCTATTAAAAAAAAAAAAAAAGGATGGGATCTGGTCGGACTATAGCCTGTGGCTGTAATGCAGTTTGGATGTTTGTACCCTCCAAATCTCATGTTGAAATGTGATCCCCGCTGCTGGAGGTGGGCCTAGTGGGAGATGTTTGGGTCATGGGGGCGGATCCCTCATGAATGGCTTAGTGCCATCCTCATGGTAATGAGTTACTGACAGATCTGATTGTTTAACAGTCTGGGGCCTCACTCCTTTCTCTCACTCCTGCTCCTGCCATGTGACAAGCCTGCTGCTCCTTTGCCTTCCACCATGAGTGGAAGCAGCCTGAGATCCTCACCAGATGCAGATGTTAATACCATGCTTCTTGTAAAGCCTGCACAACTGTGAGCCAAATAAATCTCTTTTTAAAATAAATTTCCCAGTCTCAGGTATTCCTTTTTTTTTTTTTTCCCCCAAACAAAATCTTTCTCTGTCACCCAGGCGGGAATGCAGTGGTGTGATCTTGGCTTACTCCAACCTCCACCTCCCAGATTCAAGCAATTCTCCTGCCTCAGCCACCCAAGTAGCTGGGATTACAGGCACCCACCACCATGCCCGGCTAATTTTTGTATTTTTAGTAGAGACAGAGTTTCACCATGTTGGCCAGGCTGGTCTTGAACTCCTAACCTCATGATCCACCCGCCTCGGCCTCCCTAAGTGCTGGGATTACAGGTGTGAGCCACTGCGATACAGCCAACCAATGGGCATCTGGCAGAAATAGAGTCAGAAGGAGCCTGCCCTTCCATAGTGCCTTCTTCTCAGCCCACCACATGCCTCTTCCAGGAGCTCCACCTCCGGGCAATGTGTCAGAGCAGAACATGCTTCTGTGGGCTGAGACAGTGCCCTCGGCTGATCCCCACAGCAGGCATCGAGGAAACGGGAAAAATTCATCAGCACATGGAACAGACTAGGCAAATCCACACAGTGATCCAGGCTTGAGTCACCCAGGTCATTTGTCTGGAGGTTGAAAAAAAACCCACAGATGGTACAGTGGCAGTGTGGATCTTGGTGGTAACAGCTATCAGCACGTCTTCCCTTCAGTCATTGCTCTGGCACGAATAGGGTGTCCTCCATATCTGCCACATCATTTATCCTGGGGTCTTCAATTGTTTCTCTCCTGTTGGGTTCTCCTCCACCTTTTTTGGTTTCCTTTTTTCTTGGCATTCATTCTCATTTGGCGGAATACATTCTCCAGCTTTTTATCTTTTGAGAAAAGGTCTGCTAAATGTATATTTGTTTGAAAATTGCACATCCGACAATGATTTTTCCCCACTCAACACTCGTACGTATGGTTTGGCTGAATATAGAGTTCTAGGCTGAAAGTGATTTTCTTTCAGAATTTTGAAGGCAACCCTTTACTGTTTTCTTCCTGAGTTACTGGTAAGAAGTCCAAAGCCATTTCGACATATGATCTTTCCTTTGGGCTGTTTTTTTCTTTTGAGTATTTTGTTGACTTTTTTCTTTGTATTAAGCGATCTAAATCACCACAAAAAAGGGACATGGTAGAGTATGTTTTCATCCACTGTGTTGAGCTAATGGGCAGGACCTTTTAATGTAGCAATTTATAAACTTCATTTCTGGGATAGTTTCCTGATTAATTTCATCAATTATTTTCTTTCTTCTATTTTCTCTTCTCTTTCTTTCTGGAATTCCTGTTACTTACATGTTATATGTCCATTAATTTGCTATTTTATTTCCTGTTTTCCAATGCTTGTCTTTATACTCTACTGTCTTGGACGTTTCCCTAATCTTATTTTTTAATATTTCTATTAAATTTTTCATTTCTGCCACCATGCTTTAATTTCTCAAGAGCCCTATTTTGTTCTCTGAATTTTCCTTTTTTATAGCATCCTGTTCTTGTTTCACAGATGCAGCATTTTCTCTTATCTAATTCTGAAGAGATATTAGTTTTATAGCCTTTTAATTTTTATAGTTTTTGTTATCCTGAATGGTCATCTCTTTATGATAAAAAGTGGGAGTCTAAACAGGTGACAGAAGTCTAAGGTCCTGGGCGAGCCTTGTCAACTTGGAGCTTCACTATAGAACTCATTGAGGAGCCCTTGTTAAGAGTATATTTAGGTCTTTCTTCTCGGACTGTGTAAATTCCACAGAGAAGAGTTCTTCTGTTCCTTTATGGAGAGCTGTTTTAAAATATGGATTGGAGGCCAGGCATGGTGGCTCATGCCTATAATCTCAGTACTTTGGGAGGCCGAGGCGAGTAGATCACCTGAGGTCAGAAGTTCGAGAACAGCCTGGCCAACACGACAAAACACCGTCTCTGCTAAAAAAAAAAAAAAAAAAACGAAAATTAGCCAGGCGTACTGGTGTGTGCCTGTAATCCCAGCTACTCCGGAGGCTGAGGGAGGCGAATCGCTTGAACCCGGGAGGCTGATGTTGCAGCGAGTGGAGATCGCACCACTTCACTAAAGTCTGGGCAACAAGAGTGTAACTCTGTCTCAAAAAAAAAAAAAAAAAGGATTGCATTATTTTCAGGTGTGGTGAGGCCAACAGATCAGGAGGCAAGATGTGCCACATGGGGCCACATAGGGAAGCACCAGCGTGGGCCAGGAGGCAGAGGGAGTGAAGGGAAAATGTGGGCAAGAACCCTTATTGTGGTTTCTGTGGGAAAGAATGGGTGAGACAGTGTAAGAGGCTTTAGCAATGGGTAGTTTGAATAATCTCAGCCACCTCTGCTGTCGAGGGGCTGAGCCCACTTCTGGTCCCTGGTGCCGAGAGCATCACAGTAGGTGGGTAGTGGTCTGGAGTGTGAGAGCCCCATAAAGGAGGTGGTTGGGGTTATAGGCTCTGAATTGGTTGGTTTGTAATGGAAAGGCACACTCGCAGGCGAGTATGAGATTGCTTGCAATCTCTAGGAGTTAGCTAGCCCTGGGAGGGGTGGGCCTTCTAGGGTCAGCAAGGCCTCAGATGTCAAAACATCAGAATGCAGAATATAAAAAGAGATGGTTCACGCAAGGGTCAGAGTCCCACTGCTGACATTCTGGATACAGAGGGTGAGGGGCCTCTACATTAATCATGCCACATGCATACAATCACCCAGACAGCTGTTTTTGATCCAATATTCACACTTTTGCCAGTGTCTGGCACCCCCACTGCAGGCTTCTGTGGAAAGGGAGGAGAGGCAGTTTCCAGGGGCACAAAGTGGGTCAGGGGTTTCTTATGCACTCCCCCAGCCCTTTCCTTTAGCCTACCCCTGCCTGCCCACAGCACAGAAGACCCTGGCACTGCCGGCCCCTGAGGAATTTGAGCAGTGGTGATGCGGTTGGGAGCGTGGGCAACTCTGGCAGGGAGGAGAATTTTATCAGTGTCATTGTTTAAAACTGTCCATGTGTGGTGATAAAAGCAGCAGACTAACTGGTCATTGGTTTTATTCTTGCTTTACTTTTTCTGTACATAATGCACACTCCTACCTCTTGCAGTAGGGGCCGATGGCTTCCGCTGTTGTCCCTGTCCCTCCCCTGTGGCATGTGACTGGCCTTAAGGGTTCTGCAGCATCACTGGGGGTGGGTCTCCTTTTCCTCTGTTGCTGGCTTTGGATCTGACTGTCTTGGGGCTACTAATTCAGGCACCTCCAGCTATTGAAGTTTAATTGCTGCTGTCTTCTCTCCTGTTCTCCCATCTCTGTGGGTTTATGACTTTAACAAATCCTTTAATATAGTTTTAATGGAATTTCAGGAGGGAGAAAAATTACATAAATACATTCAATCCTCCATCAGAAACCAGAAGACTCTTTAAGAATTATTTTCATAAACATCCTCATAACCCTAATGCTTCTCTGGAGCATTCTGGATCCACAGAACCGAAGCCAGAAGGACTCCAGCATATGAAGATTTTTGTTACAGCAGTTGAAAGGTCCTACCCACCCATTGAATCCTGCTGACTTGCTCACTGGGACACTGGTGTGAAGAGGTGGTCTGCCTGGTGGAGGGGACTTCTGGGGCCATAGGTTCATGTGCTTGGAGCATCGAACAGCTCAGAAATGGAGGGTGGTCTTCAGGGGACCCCACCACATTCATCCTCCCCACCCTTATCCCCTATTTCCATTTTTCTACCATCAGTCATTTAAGGCATATATTGGATCATATTGTTCCCCTGCTTAAAACCCTCCAGTGCCTTGTCTCACTCAAAAGGTACAGCTTTCTGACATGAACCATGTAGTTCTGCATGATCTGGGCTGTGGTTCCTTCCCCTTGTCCTCTACCTTCTTCTCCTCACTCACTCTGCACCCCTCACGGGCTGCCCTGGGCTTGGAGGGCTCATCTCTGCTCCTCCTCTTGCCTAGCCTCCCCACTTTCTGGTCTCAGATTGAGTGTCAGCTCCCAATACAGCCTTTCCTGAGCACCCTTCTGTCCGGGCCCTGCCTCCGCTGGGAGTTCCTGTCTGCTCTACATCAGGCCAAGCCTGGTCCGTGTGGTTTTACCTCAGCTAACATCTGCCCACATGGGAGGGGAGGCAACGTCCAGACTATAGACATTCCCTTGTAGTGTGAGAGGAAAGCCCACAAGAATCCCCACGTAAGGGATTGACTCAGTTTACCTGTAAGGAGATCCAAGAGTGGGCCCAGAAATGTGCAGCTGAAAACTTTGGGGAAGACTCATCAAACGGCCCAGGCGCAGTCCTGAGAGGGTGGCATTGTGAAGTGACTTGCAAAGGTGGACAGTCTTGGGCAAGAACCTAAGCTCTGCTCTTCTTCATTCTGTGCTAGTGTCATTTAAATGTCCCAAGCCTCAGTACCCTCGCCTGTAAGTTGGAGATAGGAAGAGCAACCCTTTCATAGTCTGGGATTTGGAGATGGCATTGGCGAGGGATCTCTGGCTCTTCCTGGCACAAAGAAACTCAGTACACGAGCAACCCTTGCCCTCTGGAGGTTCCAGGAAGGCGCAGTTGGTGGGTGCAGAACTGTGGCCTGACCCGGATGGTGGACAATGGTCGTGAAAAGAACTGACAATGGAGGTGGAGTGCAGGGAGGATGCACTGGATGGTCCAGAGTAACGGTGCTGGGAATGAGAGGAGGGTTTTAGTCCCCAGGACTGGTAGGGGTTTCTAGAGGAGATGGGCTCAGACAGCCATGGGTACAGGTCCCTGGTGATGTGAACCAGGCGGGCACTGTGCAGGACGCTGTTGCTGGGTTCATCAGCAGAGTGGGGAGTCAGTGACGAGTCTCCGCAGCATGTCACAGCCGCTCCCCGGGAACTCCTAGCAGCTTCCTGGCTCACCTCCTTTGGCAAGAGATGCTGCGATCTGCAGAGTGTGGACTCTGTCTCTGCGTGTCTGCCGGTGCCAGCTTCCAAACTGGCATTTGACAGGGGTGGTGCTCCTGTGCCCCACTCCGAACTACAAACAAGCGAAAGTCTTCTGAATTCCCCAAGGCAGAGAAAAATACGGAGCTTTCACTGCAAGCAAACGTGACGATATAGTTCTTTCTCTGTTTAAAAGTCTCATCAAGGGGATGGGAGCCTAGTCAGTTTCTACCAGTTAACACCATAGCATGGGAACAGCCTTTCTTCCAGCAGGATGAGCCTCACGTGTTCATTTCTCATTAACTTGTCTCATTTCCGGTAAGATTCTATTCCTGAGAATTGCCTCGGTCTCTCTCACCTCCCTGCTTCTGGCGGTTTCAGCAGGAAGTCAGGATACAAGGAGGAAAGCTTGGTGCAAGGTCTTTGGACCTTTGCCTAGTCTCTCTGGGTTTTGGTCTGAGAAACGGCATCTATGAAGCGGTACACTCTGGATGTGTTCAGGCCAGCACACATCACCCGCACACACCCACACTTTACAGCGGTTCAGCTGGTGGGGCACGCTGCGTTCTGACATCTGTCCCAGGTGAAGAGAACCTTCATGGGGGGTTATGCCGAGACTGGGGATGGTCTCTATAATGCACCTGGCACAGAGCCTGGCAATTGAAGGTGGTCAACAAATGAGTGATTAAAAAGGAGAAACAGAAAAACTGATTTCAAAGAGCAACACCCTGTACGGCCGGGCGCGGTGGCTCAAGCCTGTAATCCCAGCACTTTGGGAGGCCGAGACGGGCGGATCACAAGGTCAGGAGATCGAGACCATCCTGGCTAACATGGTGAAACTCCGTCTCTACTAAAAATACAAAAAACTAGCCGGGCGAGGTGGCGGCGCCTGTAGTCCCAGCTACTCCGGAGGCTGAGGCAGGAGAATGGCGGGAACCCGGGAGGCGGAGCTTGCAGTGAGCTGAGACCCGGCCACTGCACTCCAGCCTGGGCGACAGAGCGAGACTCCGTCTCAAAAAAAAAAAAAAAAAGAGCAACGCCCACACTCAAGTGGAATTTTCCATTGCAGACTAGGCAGCGGCCTAGGGGCATAGTGGGATGGGGCCAGCTAGCACCCCTTCAGTTGATAACAGCGGGCACCCACAGAGGAAATGAACTGTAGCGACTGGGGTAAGGGAGAGGGAAGACTCCATCTTAGTTCCCAGGTTTCAGATGCCATGGAAAAGTCTAGAACGCTCTTTGGAAAAAAGAAGTGGCTGAGTAAGCAACGTTCTCCTTAGCCCCCAATTTCTTCCTCTGCAAAAAGAGGATTGTAATGCATGCTCCTGGTTGGTATAGTTAAATGAGATAAAGTGACAAGTAGCTGAGAAACTAGAAAGCATCTAGGAAGATTCCTCCTTTTTGCCCAGAAGAGTCTCTGGCTGTATGTGGTGGAGCCAAGACACGTATGAGGAGTGTTTTTTGAGGAAGAGTGTTGGTGTGACCACAGGTAGAAGGGAGGGGCCATAAAGCATGTGTGGAGAACAAAGCCTGGGAGATTCAGCCAAGGCTGGAGAGGGCGGGGAGGAAGGGGAGGGTGCAGTGGGGCAGGGCTCTGGTAGGCAGCCCTGCTAAGAGGCTGGGGATGCTTGTTCAGGCTGCTCCAGACTGGTCAGGCTCGGGGGTACGTGAGACACTTCCAGAGTCCTGATGAATGATCATTTACTAACAAACTCTCTCACCTGTCAGCAGGAATGTTGGTGGCCTCTGCTCATTGGCCAAGAGGAGGGCCACTCTGGAATGCTGTCAATGAATCTCCCAGAAGTGCATGGACATGTGCATACACACACACGCGCACACACACACACACACACAGATATACATAAAGCAGCTGCACCCTATGCCATTGTGGCTTTAATTTGCATTTTCTAAATGGCTAATGATGTTGAACATGTTTCCACATGCTTATTTGCCACTTGTACACCCTCTTGTGTAAAATGTATCTTCCTATTTTCTATCAATTTTCTAATTAGATATTTTTAACATTGGTTGTTGCATTTTGAGAGTTCTTTTTATAGTTTAGATACTAGCCTTTCGTCAGAGATGTGCTTTGCAAATATCTTCTCCCAGTCTAGAGCCTGTCTTTTCATCGTCTTAACAGGACCTTTATCAGGGCGGAAGTTTTCAGTTTTGACGAAGTTCAATTTATCAATTTTTCCTTTCATGAATTATGCTTTTGGTATCACATGTAAGAGCTCCTTTCCTAATCCTAGATTCTGAAGATTTTCTTGTATTTTATTCTAAAGGTTTTATAGTTCTATTTTACATTTAAGTCCATTATCCATGTTGAGTTAATTTACGACGTGTGAAACTTACACTGAGGCTTGCATTTGCTATGGGTGTCCAACTGCTCCAGTCCCATTTGTTGAACAGGAATCTTAAATATTTTTGAAAGCACTAATCAGTCATTTTAACATTAATATCTGCTAACTCACTTGCGGTCACTCGTAGGTTTGTTTCTTTTGTCTGTTTTTTCTCTTGATCCTATTTTTTGGGGGTATACTTGTTAATATGTGTTTGGATACTGGACATTATAAATCAAACATCATAGTGACTATAGATGATGGTATTTTCCTTCATAAAGTGTTTATCCTATCCTCCATCAGTGAATGTGGAATAATAGACCTCTTTACTTTGTCAGGGGCTGAATGCCTTGAAACTTAGTTTCATGCTTTGTAGGGACTGGTTTGCCTCTTGCGCACATGCCCACTTTCAGAGTATAGTCTTCCCAACCAGTATCCTGGAGTATTTACCAAGGATCATCTTCCTATGTGGGTCAAAAACTCCAATTTTTATTTCCCCAGCATCCAAATCTCTAATCAATTGCATTTCAGATACTGTCTGCTTGGTTTCTTTGTCTTTAGCCCTGTGTTGCAGGAGGGTGCTTTGGAGGGTGGGGAAGAAATAGATGCAGTATGTTTGTTTGACTTTTCTGCACCTCCCTACTTTCAGGTCTCTGAATCCTTCACTTTCTGTTTCGGCATACTCAGACTCCAAGTATTGTCTCCTGGGTCCCGTGATGTTGCCGAAAGCTCTCCCAAACTTTGAGGTCATCCTCAGTCGAGCCCCTGCAGTCTCCCTGCTGCTCCGATAGCTCACCCATGCAGAGGGGCACCTGCAGCAGGACACAGGGCTCACTCAGGGCACCCCTTCTCTCCAGGACCTGAATGCTTAGGGCCTGCCTCTTCTTCTTTTTTTTTTTTTTTTTTTTTTTTGAGACGGAGTCTCGCTCTGTCGCCCAGGCTGGAGTGCAGTGGCCGGATCCCAGCTCACTGCAAGCTCCGCCTCCCGGGTTGACACCATTCTCCTGCCTCAGCCTCCCGAGTAGCCGGGACTACAGGCACCTGCCACTGCGCCTGGCTAGTTTTTTGTATTTTTTTAGTAGAGACGGGGTTTCCCCGTGTTAGCCAGGATGGTCTCGATCTCCTGACCTCATGATCCACCCATCTCGGCCTCCCAAAGTTCTGGGATTACAGGCTTGAGCCACCACGTCCGACCCAAGGCCTGCCTCTTCTTTTGGCTGAAAACAGCCTTTTTGTTTTGTTTTGTCCTTTGATGTAAGTTAGTTCTAGTTGCCCTTGCCTGGAGTGTTAGTCTACTGTAAGTTGCTCTATCATAGTTGAAAAAAGTCCTCCAGACCCTGTGTTTTGACCAAGGTTTGCCTGACTCTAAATTCCTTCACCTTTGTATTCTAGCTAAACTTAATATACAGTTTTCATGAAAATACACCCATAAACAAGAAAACTCTCTGATTGAAGATTCATACACAAAGACAAACACACCAATTCATGCTTCATGTACATCACACTCAGGGTTTTCTATTTTTAGCCGCACGCATCAGAAAACAGCCACTCTGGCTACTTTTGAGGTAATGGTCTAGGTCCTAATTTAAATACAAAAAGGAAAACACCGTCGCTGACTGGAGGGCCTGGCATCTCCTGTGTCCTGGATGGCACCAGCCCCCCAGGCATGCGGAAAGAACTACAGTCCCCTGGAGCTATGCCACCTGCCCGGGGGCTCTGACCCATTCATGCAAAATGGCTGCACCTCCACCCTTGCTATATGGCGATGTCCTTGGAGTGCTTTACATCTTCCGAAGCCACGTGACATCTGTGGACTCCCCAGTCTAGTAAAGCAAGAAGGGTGGAAGGGGTGCCTCAGTGGAGCCATGTCTATTCACACTCACCCATCCACTTGGCATCTCTTTCTCGGTCACAGGACTCCCGGCGTGCCACGCCTTCCTGCTGCTCTGGGAGTCTGTGCGAGTTCTTCTTTCTCCTCACTTAGGATCTTACCTCTCACTACACGCTTGCTTGTGTCACCCACTCCAGCCAGACCACAATCCCTGGAGATTCCTGAAACTCTTAAGGTATCTCAGACCTCTGCTCCTCAGCAATGCCAATCAAAACACTCCTCTCTTTCTTCCTGCCCTTCTCTGGGCTGGCACATGGGTGTAAGACACCACCTCAGGGAAGCCTTCCTGGATCCTCCAGCTGGGTTACAGGGAGGCACCTGTGGCTGGGGACCCACCCCTGCCCTCTGCCATGGCGCTCCCTGCCCTGCTGCCATTAATGCTGTGTTTATGTTTGGGCCTCTGGCAGTCCTTGGCTGTTTTCCACCACTTACCATGGGGTGGTGCTGCTGAAGTCAGCCTGAGTCCAAGCCTTTCAGGCTGAGCCACCAGCTCCGAAGAGCAAGCACAAGGAGGGCCTAAGGAGACATGCGGTCTCCTTTTAGGAGCTGGGCTGAGGACCCTGGCGGGGCTTCGGGGGACTGAAGGAGAAAAGGGGAGTGAGGACTTTGGATTTGCACCCATGGCATGGCCAAATACTGGACAGTAAATATGAGCCAGCAGGTTCCTGGATCAGGGTACACCAGCCTGGCGAAAGCATCACACCCCCATCTCCTTGTGCTCAGATGGGGAAACTGAGACTCGGAGGGGGGTGCCCAGGCCACTCCGCCCTCGTCTCAGGTATTGGAATTAGGTGAGGCCTGGATGAGCCCTTAAAACCATCATTTTGGGACCAGGACAAGATGATTCTGGAGAGGAGGGGAAGAGTGAGCGGATGGGACATGGCACTCAGGGTAACTCGGGAGGAGATCTCATCTCAGCACCCGGCAGGAGACAGACGGCACAGTCAACTAGGCTATGAGGAGGGGTTTTAATGAAGAGACTCTTTACGAAGGTGTGAGTGTAGGCAAACCACGAGACAGTGTCGTCTCCTAGGCCTCAGAGCTTTGGGGCCCCAGGACCCAGGATGGAAGGTGTCAGGGGAGGGGGTCACCGGGACCCAGAGATGAGTGAACTTCCTGATGGCAGCTGCGGCCTCTGTTCACTTCTGGAGGACATGCGGGCTGCCCTGTTCCTGCTGAGGGAGAAGCAGCGGGGCGTTTCTACCCTGACCTCCCACTGCCCTGGCCTCCTCCCTGTCCCTCTAACCTCTTCCCGGGAGTCTCCCCTGGCCAAACCCAACCCAGAGCAGAGAGCAAGGCAGCCACGTTAACGGTCCCTGCGGGTCAGGGCAGGGCAATGAGGGTGAAGGCGGGGTGTGCAGGGTACAGGGACAGCTGGGGGAAAAGCACTCTGTAGTGAGGGTGGGAGGCCTAGAGCTTTGCCATTTATGTGTCCTGGGTCCCTGGCCCCACTGTGTCTGCATATAAGGGGGCTGATGTATGGCCTTCCCGAGATTCCCGGCCCTTGATCCCACTCTGCTCTGCACGCCAGACCCCAGGAGGTCAGCACGGGGGTTCCAGGCCCTGCTACTGCCAGGGCACACCCAGCTTTTCCCTCCTGGGAGCCCTAGAATTGGGTCGGGGTCTCCTTTCCCAGTACCTTTACTGTCTTCTTGCTGTGCCAGTAAAGGAAACATCTGGGACAAGACACAGGGTGGAGTCAGTCAGGGAATAGGTGTGTTTTCTCTGGGGATGCTGGGGCTTGGAGAGCTCACTCACCCACCTCCAGTTATGGCCAGGAGCAGAGCACTGCTGAGACTCACAGCCCACAGGGACATCCGCCGGTTCCTGCCTGGGGTGTGAAAGAGGGAGCCAGGTGTTTGGAGGCCAGGCAGGGCTGCCTCGGCTCAGAGAGAAGGCCACCATCCTTTCATTCTTTGATTTGTTCACTCATCATTTGTTTGCAAACGCTTACTGAGCACGCTGTGTGCCCAGCACATATCTAGACAAGCAAACAATCACGGTGTGGATTTCAAGGGAAATAGGACAGGAAATGGGAGGGGAAGTGACAGTGAGGATGGTTGACAAGCCTCTGGGGTGGGACGTGATCCGGGAAAGCTTCTTAGGAAACAGGAGTCTGAGCTGGACTTGGAAACACAAATAAGGGATCAGTTCAAGGGCAAGGCTGTGTCCACAGCACAGGACATGCTCAAGAACAGAAGAATGGGGCTGCCCATATGCACTTGGTGTGCCTGGGGAGAAGGGGGCCCCCGAGGAGGGTGGGCTTTATCTAGGGGCATTTGGGAGCCACTGCTGGTTATAAACAGGGAGTGTCACAGGTAGAACTGCTCCTTGAGAAGGAGTTCAGAGTGCGACGTGGCCCAGAGGGACAGGGAGGCTAATGGGAAATGCTGCTGTAAGTTAGATGGGAGATGAGGAGGCCTGAGAGTGGAGGTTAGAATGAAGCTATGGGAACACATAGAAGACTTATTTAGCAAGACATGGTGATTCTCCATGCTAAGTGGAGGCAGATTCCTGGTTTAGGGGGCTGAGGGCATGAGTGGGGCCATTTGTTGAGAAGGGCCCTGGAGGAAGAGCAGGTTTGGGGGTTCGATGGGATTGGGCATGTTTCACTTTTTCTTTTCTTTTCTTTTTCTTTTTTTTTTTTTGAAATGGAGTCTTGCTCTGTTGCCCAGGCTGGAGTGCAGTGGTGCGATCTCAGATCACTGAAACCTCCACCTCCCGGGTTCAAGCGACACTCCTGCCTCAGCTTCCTGGGTAGGGATTGGCCATGTTTCTAGGCATGGCATCTCTGAGAACCAAGAGGCCTCCTGGAGTGATGTCCTACAGGCAGATGCCTCCAAGGCTCTGGAGCTTGACATGAGGAGATCAAGAAATCCCAGGAGGTGCTGCCTTCACCCGGGGTGAGGATAGAAGACAAAAAAACCTTGAGTTGGGCAAAAGAGAATGACAGAGACAGTAACGGCTCTGGGAGTGCAGGGCGGGGAAGGGAGAGGCTGGAAAGCGTGGCGGCCACTTACCTAGGCAGATAGTGGGGTCATTGCAGGAGAGGAAGTAAGTCCTGCAATCGGCACAGCTGGTGACCTTCAGTGTGGACCGTATGTCTATGGGAGGGGAGGGACAGGGGCTAGGGGGTGCCAGGTGCCTTTCAACCCTCCCCCAGGCCCAGTCCCCTTGCATACTCACCACACGACTCATTGCAGGCTGCCAGGGGTGAGAAGGTAGAGAAACTGAGGTGTTGGGGAGGCAGACACAGCCAAGGGGGTCTGGGGTGCAAGTAGGAGATGGAGCTGGGGAAGGTGTTCATGGGCAGGAGTGGGGCTCCTGGGGATGGTTGAGGGGGCTGCAGAGTGAATTCTGCGTGCCTTCGGTCTTGGCAGGTGCAGAGGGCTGGGCCATGTGCGGGGATCGTCCCCACCCCTTACCCTTCTCCTTCAGCCCATCAGATATCTTATTCAGCCTCGCAGTGAAGAGATTCTTGTGCATGTCGATCTCTTTCAGAAGTACTGTTTTATCTAGGTAGAGCAGGAGGGAACGGATGTTCAGTGTTACAACTTGCTCAAGGTTGGGTTTTCAGACCCTTGTTTCTAAATGGAAGTTCCAGAGAGCACACAGAGACAGAATGCATTCATCTCCCACCTTCACAAGACCTGCCACCCATGGCGACATGGGCCTCTGAGAATGCCTTGGAGGGTGGGCCTTTGTCCACCCAAGCCCCAAGGCCCTGGGACTCTTGGCTTCCTCACCATCTCGTAATGTTTTAATGGCTTGGTGTACTTGAGTGAAGAATTTGGCTGTTTCTTCTTCCAAATGGTCACGATCTGAGGATGAGATACAGGTAAAAGAGAAGTCAAGGGAGTAAGATCCCAGGTCAGGTAAAGAGGCCAGATACAATTCCCGATCTCCTGGCTGTGCCTTACCAAGGTACCAGGGTTTGAGAAAATTATTATCCTCTAGGAACAGAGAGTGAACGCTTTGAGAAAGTTCTGTGGGTGGCCCCGGGGTCCCCCAGAGAATCTGAAGGTCGTAGTCTATCCAGGCAGACAGTTCCGGCCAGCAGCGGAGGCAGTTCTTCCCTTCGATGGCGGGCAGCAGACAGATGATCAGGAGAGGCAGCATCTTCTGGGGTCCTCCTACTGTGCCCCCGTGCCCTGCCTGGAAGTTCCACGTGGAACACTGGTGTTCTGTCCCCCTGGGAACCACATTCTCTTGGCAGGACAAAGTGCATTCTGTAGGGCAAGGCAAGGCTCAGCTGTGGAGTCACAATATGAATCCAAGCCTTGGGACTGGACCTAAGTGGGAGCCTTGGTACATAGTTCCTCCTTTGAACTTGGAGTCACTTGCTCAGCAGGGAAAGTCCTTGTGGGGATCAGAGGGACGGCTGCACTGCCTGGTGGTGGGTGCTCAGCTATCTTGACTGTGTTCATCTGGTGTGGAAGAGTTTAACACGACTGAAATTTGAGAGGCAGAAAAGAGCAACACAGCAAGAGGGTTAGTTGAGTGAAGAGAATCGGAACCTCTTCACACTTTTCCACAAAGGGTCAACCAAGGAGAAGTTGATGGAAAAAAACATGTTTTCACGGCATAGATAAACGGACAGCTGTCTCATGTTTGGTCCAGCCAGAGGGGCTTAGCTTCTAATACCACAGTGCAGGCAAAGAGTATAGACAAGTTCCAGTCAGCATTGCACAGAAGTGCAGACAGAGAAGCCACGTTCAGAGCAGTGGTTCTTTTGTGAAATGCGCCCTGAAAAAAAGCAAAACTCCCTACTCTTTTGTAATAAAGAAATCCAGTGGGATCCTTGTCACTCCTCAGCTGGCAAGCTTTGCCCTTCCATGCCATGATTCTGAGTGCCTTGGGCTGGATCATGGGCAGCTAAGACCACCAGGCATTTAAGGAATGCCTCTAACATGACCAAGAGACAAAAACCGTAGCAAGAATTCAAAACAAAGGCAAACAAAAACAGCAGGAAAAAGGAAGAGTACAGAGTTATGACCAGAAGCAGAATAAAACTTAGAACCTGGCCAGGCGCGGTGGTTCACGCCTGTAATCCCAGCACTTTGGGAGGTTGAGGCGGGTGGATCACCTGAGTTCGGGAGTTCAAGACCAGCCTGACCAACATGGAGAAACCCCATCTCTGCTAAAAATACAAAATTAGCTGGGTGTGGTGGTGCATGCCTGTAATCCCAGCTACTAGGGAGGCTGAGGCAGCAGAATCACTTGAACATGGGAGGTGGAGGATATGTGAGCCTGAGCCTAGATCATGCCATTGCTACTCCAGTCTGGGCAACAAGAGTGCAACTCCTGTTTAAAAAAAAACAAAAAAACGATAAAAAAAAAAAAAAAAAGCTTAGAACCTAATTACATAGAACCTAATTACAATTAAATTGACAAAATATTGTTTTTCCCAGACAAGAAGAAGTTGCTCTGTAAAAGAAAGAGTTATTGGAGACTAAAAATATGATAGCGCAAATTTAAAAATTCCATAGAAGTGTTGGGAGATCATTTCAGAAATCTTCCAGACAGAAGTACAAAAAGAAAGAGATGGGAAATAGAAAATAAAAATACAATACAATTAGATAATCAATCCATGAGGTCCAACATCCAGCTAATACAAGTTCCAGAAAGAAAATGGAGAGGTGAAAATTACTTATAATAGAAGTTGTGTAGGAAGTATGTTCAGGAAGAGATTCTATTGTATATAGAGAAGGATGTGGCATTGAGGTTTGCTAGAAGAAATAGTTGGGTGCAGTGGCTCATGCCTGTAATCCCAGCACTTTGGGAGACCAAGGGAGGTGGATCACTTGAGGTCAGGAGTTCAAGACAAGCCTGGCCAACATGGGGAAACCTCGTCTGTACTAAAAATACAAAAAATTAGCCAGGTGTGGTGGCGTGCACCTGTAATCCCAGCTACTCGGGAGACTGCAACAGGAGAATCGCTTGAACCTAGGGGACAGAGGTTGCAGTGAGCTGGGATTGCACCACTGCACTCCAGCCTAGGCAATAGAGTGAGACTCTGTCTCAAAAAAAGAAAAAAAAAAAAAGAAGGAGAAATAGTGTTTTTTTTTTTTTTTTTTTTTTGAGACGGAGTCTCGCTCTGTCGCCCAGGCTGACTCAGAGTGCAGTGGCCGGATCTCAGCTCACTGCAAGCTCCGCCTCCCGGGTTTACGCCATTCTCCTGCCTCAGCCTCCTGAGTAGCTGGGACTACAGGCACCCACCACCTTGCCCGGCTAGTTGTTTGTATTTTTTTTAGTAGAGACGGGGTTTCACCGTGTTAGCCAGGATGGTCTAGATCTCCTGACCTCGTGATCCACCCATCTCGGCCTCCCAAAGTGCTGGGATTACAGGCTTGAGCCACTGTGCCCGGCCAAGACAAATAGTTGAATTAATAAATTTAGGCTGTACTAGTCAGGTGGGCTCTGCGATGAGAGGGTGATTCCGAGTACTGCAGAGATGTTGCTCTATCCCTGGCTTTGTATGGAATCACGGATGAGGAATAAGCCTGTGTTTTTCTCCTAAGTCAATATCTCTGCAAAGGCAAGGCCTGGAAGGGCCCCAAAACAAAACTTCCATGTCCTCAAGATGTATCACCCTCTAGGCAATTGGTGTTTGTCACACTAGAAAGCTCATGCAAGACATGGTGTTCAGAATTTTTATTGGAGTTTCATTATGTAGGTGTGATTGACTGAATCACTGGCCATATGATTGAACTCGATCTCCAGGCCCTGTCCCTCCCTGGCAGTTGGGCTGATATTCCCTGGCTGAAAGCCCCAACCCTCTAATCACATGGTTCGTCTTTCTCTTGTGGTCAGCTCCTATCCTGAGTCATTTTGTTAACATAAAAGGATATGGCTAGGTAGGGTCTCACAAGCTCACCATGAATAATAGACCCTCTTATCACTCAGGAAACTTCTGAGGATATAGAGGTTCCCTCTCAGGTACCAGGGACAAAGGATAGCCAGATTCGTTGCCATACAACAATAGCACATAAAGTTCTGATTACCTGTGAACATTTGGGCATGAATTCATTCAGATCTAGGCTTTGTAATGCTTCTTGGTCTCCTGGAATCTTCTGGGAGGATCTCAAGTCCCAGGCACAAGCTTTTGTTTTGCCCATGCCGAGTTGTGGAGATATTAGAATAGAGGCAATTAGAAATCCAGGGACAAGTGGAACATGACAAGGGCATCTATCTTAGCAAATTAACTCATTTGGCTGGTAAAATCATCTTAGAGGTCATTGACCTGCAAATCCTGTCCAGTTATTATAGGGACCTTGTTTGAAAGAACAACATTTGATACATCCAAGAGGCTGGCACCTGGTTGGTCAATGCCTTTATAAAGGGTTGGATTTAGTTGTTTGATTTTTTTAATGGAAAAATTACAAAAAGTTCATCATCAGATAACCTATCATAAATGAAATATTCATTTCATTTTCTTTCTGGTTAAAACTTGTGTCTTGAAATGCTTTGTTGTATCTACTTACAATGATCAATGGGGATGCCTGGGGGGAATCTCTCTTGCAGAATTTGTTGGTAGAGAACATTAAAATTGCATGAAGCCAGTCATGTAATTTTAATGACCATCAAAAGGATTTTGCCTAGCATTGGGAGGAATTGAAAGTGAGATGATGCTTCTGGGAAAGGTTGAAACCTTGGGTGTTCAAGGAGACAAGTTTCTGGATCTATAGGGCACTGCCCCGTCTACCTCTGCTGCTGGGCAGAGGCATTCTCTCCCTGATTAGTGGCTGTGGAGAATCTGCAAAACCCAGGGCACCTGGCTATCTCCTTCTGGTTCTAGAGAGTCATGCAGGGCTAGTGCTGGTGGTGGCCTTGCCCAGGACTCAGTGTAGCCCATCCACTGCTCTAGGGAGAAGTGGCTGAGGCCCTGAGGGGAACAGATGAGGGTTCACATTCATGCTTTGTGCCCTCCAGACCAATGCCCGACACCCCACTCCTACTCCCCTTTCTCTTGAATTCTTTCCATTTTCCTGACATTGAGTTCAGCTCTGCATCCACGAAGCCTGCTCAGGTCTCTCCACCCACAGAGATTTCCGCGTCCTCTCATCTTTGTCAGGGGCCATGTTTGTGTCTTTCATTAGGCAGTTGGCGACATGCCAGCTTGTGACAGGCTTTCTGTTGATTCAAACTGTCATTAAAATCTATACTTTCTCAGGCCTCACCAGCCTGCTTCTAAAAACAGGTTACAGTCACAATAGCATTTCCTTGGGCCATCTCCTTTTTGCAAGGTCTGCTCTCCTGGCTCCCCTGGCTGTCAGAGTCTGGGTGGCCCTCAGGGGCTGTCCGTCTGATGCCATGATGCAGCTCATGTGGCTGGCCTGGGATGCCTGCTCCTCTCTCTGTGGCGCTGGACTCACCTGCCACTCCCCACACGCCATGTTCCCAGCTTCTCCCCTGTTCCAGTGAAAGGGGTTCTTGCTCCTTGAAGGAGCCCAGGGCTCACTTGATGGCCTTGATGAGGCCCCGGGCCCTGACCACAGCCCTGGAGAAAAGGAAAAATGGCTCCTCTCATTTAGCCACAGGCCCACTGCAGAACCTCTGTGTCCCAAGCTCTGAGTAGGCCCGAGGCCGCTGGCTATCTTCTCATGGAGGTGAGTGGCAGTCCTGGAAGCATGCCTGCTCATCGCCCTCTTGGCTTCTTACCATAGCTTCTTTCTCACAAAGCTCCTCGTCCGCAAGGATGAGCCTCCCCAGGAGTCTTGCAGACAGGTCTGAACTCTAAGGTAACTGAGACAGGTGGGGACAAGGACTGCATTTATGCTGGTCAAAGGTGATTTTGGTGGGACAAGCTCTGGTTCCCAAATGAGGTATTCGTCTTCTCTGGAGAAGTCGGAGCAGAGATAGAGGCCCCCCGCCCAGGCATGGGATGTCTTTACCCTACCTCCTTGGGTTTTTGGGTTTTGTTTGGGACCATGAATACATCTGAGGACGAGAACACTATATCTCCTCTCTGAAGAGGTGGTCGTCAAAGCTCTCATGATAAACACCTGAGGTCAGGAGCACATGGCCACTGCCAGGAAGGTGGAGCATCTTTGAAGGACAAAAAGGGCTTCCTGCCCAGCCCTGCTGACATCCTTCTCTACGGCAATGTGTTCTCCTTGTTTGGGAAGAATGAGGCTCTGGTCTTCCCACACACATCTCTCAGGGCTGGTGGCACTGCAGAGGGTCTAGAGACCCCTCCTCCCGTTGGTCTAGAGCCCCTCTCTCAAGGCAGGCAGGGTGCTGTGTAGTGCTCCCCGGGTGGGGAAGAATACTGCAGACATTAGGAACATTGTTGTAGGAATGGAAGGGTCCTGTCCCTGAAACTTACTAATTGCACCTGTTTCCTTTCAGGTTGTGGCAGATGGTACGTTTCCAAAGAAGATGGAGCCTCATGTCCCACCCCCAGACGCTTCTGCAGCGGGAACTGGCCACTCCCCCAACAAGAGGTGGAGTCCAGTTCTCCTCCCTTTGATTTGGGCTGACCTTACGGACTTGTTTGTAATTAGTAGAATGCAATAGAACTGACTCCTTGTGACTTCCAAGTCTAGGTGAGAATGGCCCTGCAGCCTCCACTGGTCCTGCTGGGCAGCTCATTCTCTGGACGTTCACTCCTGGGACGCTCCTTCTTAGGATCCAGCCATCATGCCGGGAGAAGCCTTAGACACATGAAGAGGCCACATATGGATGGTCTGGGCAACAGTGGTCCCAGTCCAGATACCAACACTCGAGTTAACAAGTCTCTGTATGACTCCAGCCCCTAAGCCTTTCGAGTGTTCCCCGTTAAGGCTCCAGATATTGTGGAGCAGAGCAAAGCCACGTCCAGGCCTGTGTCCTTTTGTCCAGCAAGAGATTCTGGGAACACAGGGCTCTGCAAAGTGCACAACACAAAGACTGGTTCATTCAACAGGGGAAGGACTCGGCCTTATTAGTGGTGGCCCAGGCCCAGTGGGGCCCCTAGCTGACGGGGCCCTGCAAAGCAGGATTGGAGGGCTCAGTCAGAGCAGGAAATCAAAGTGGTGGTGGCCTGTTGCTGCCCGTGTGGCCCAAGTCCTGGGGACTTGTGCATGGAGAAGTTTGGGATCTCCAAGTGAGCTTTCACTACAGAACACCCGGAAGCCGCACAGAAGCTCACAGGCCTAGGCCCCAGTTGAATGAACACCGTGGCCACTCCCACCCACCCCACCCTCCAAAAACAAAAGGAGATGGAGCGAAAAAGGCAGACAAGGTGTACTCTGACACCTCCTGCTGGAGGGTAGGATGGTGGAAATGGGGAATAAACCTTCATGCCGTCTTTGCTCAGATGGATTTATTTCAAATCTTGTTCAGACATTTCTTTTCTTTTTAGACAGAGTCTAGTTCTGTTGCCCAGGCTGCAGTGTGTGGCACGATCTCTGCTCACTACAAGCTCTGCCTTCTAGGTTCAAGCGATTCTCCTGCCTCAGCCTCCCAAGTAGCTGGGACTACAGGTGCATGTCACCTCACCTGGCTGATTTTTTTTATTGTGTTTTAGTAGAGATGGGGTTTCACCATGTT
This sequence comes from Macaca fascicularis, assembly GCF_037993035.2. Lineage (NCBI taxonomy): Eukaryota > Metazoa > Chordata > Mammalia > Primates > Cercopithecidae > Macaca > Macaca fascicularis. The sequence continues at coordinate 4,669,755 of NC_088386.1, forward strand.
GGCCAGGCTGGTCTCGAACTCCTGACCTCAAGGGATCCACCTGCCTCAGCCTCCCAAAGTGCTGGGATTACAGGCGTGAGCCACCGTGCCTGGCAGACATTTCCTTACTGTATGATCCTGGGCTCGATGCTTCACGTCTTGAGCCTCAGTTTCTTCATCTTTAAAATGGGGCTAATTAGAGTGCTACCTCTGGAGAGTTTTGAGATCTCTGTCAAGTGCTTAGCATAATGTAGGCCCTCAAATCTTCTAAATCCTTTCTCTTCTCTTTGGAAGGAACTTTAGGCAGCTGGGCCCAGTTGCCAATAATGACAGCAATGCACTATGAAGGGCATACTGTGTGCCAGGCACAGGGCTTAAGGCACAGACCCCTTTGATACCACCGTCACTGGGAAGCTACCTGCTAGTAGGCCAGTGTGCTGGGGCAGGGGAGTGGCTCAGCTGCAAGGGAAGGCCTGCAGTGTCACTGACTAAGCTTCAAAGGAGTCTCTTGAATCAGTAGAAAATACGAGGTCCCAGGCGGTAGTGCTCGGGCTTCCTCCTGTTGGTTCTCCAGCCACGTGACTGGGACCTCAGGCACATGTCTGTGCCATAAACTCATGGGTGAAGATGCCCATACCTAAGGGTGAGCTAGCACGGATCAGAAGAACTGACTGCTACTGGCATTTGCATCTGGGAAACAGTGGATCCCTCTGGGGCCAGAGCATATGGCAAGGTATTTAGCTTTGAAGGCTGTGACAGGTGGGGCTGCTGTGGGCCAGGCCCTCGTGGAGACTCCTCTGGTGCCCAAGGAGAGGCCTCATGACAGAAGAGAATCCCACACTCACGGCTGCTGGGCGAGTTTCCCAGCCTCCCCAGGCGTCTCTCCTGGCACGTGGCCTTTCCCGCATGCCTGTGAAATGCCATTTATTGTGTGCCTGCTGCCTGCCAAGGGCCGTGCCAGGAGCTCCGCAGAGACAATGGAATGTGGAGCCTCCTGCCACCCCTGGGAGCTGATGCTGGCTCTTGCAGGGCCTGCTAGGAAGATCGAAACTGGAGAGTAATGAATGGGGCACGCACAGCCACGGTCTAGCCACGGGCAGATGCTCAGCAAGGGTCGGTGGTTATTGTTAGGTTTGGATTGTTGGCTCTGCGACCACTCAGGGGAGGGTGCACTGGGGCCCTGCCCTCTCTTCCTGGTCAGGGGCTGTGCTATGGGGTGCTGCTGCCTGCCAGGTCCCGCCCCTTGCCTTCCTGATCAGTTCCCCTCCTCCCTGCTCTTTATCCTCCTTACCCTCGACGGTATTCCAGTATTCAGCAGAGCTGTGGGATGCATTTTCCGATGGAAGGTTCCCTGCAAAGTGGTGAGGAAGGTGGTCAGTCTGGTCTTGGGCATCTGCTCTCAGCTCCTCGGGTCTCCATGCCTCCTCCCACTCCTCCCCAGACTCTGCTCCTGGCACCTTCTCGCCACTGTCTGAGCCACAGTTGCTTTTTGGGAAAAAAAATCCGCCCTCCGTCACTTACATGTCAGTATGTACAAGCGTGTGTCCTTTCTGCTGGGGGTGTTGGACTTCTTCGCTGTGGCTGGGCCTTGCCCTTGGGAGTTTACGCTTCAAGGGGACACAGTCATCATTTCAGAGCCTGCTGTGTGCCAGGTGCTCTATCCACTGAGTCACATTTAATCTTTACAGTAAGTGTATCAGTCAGGGTAGGCAAGGTCAGGCCCTGGTAACAAGCACCCGCAAATCTCAGTGGCCTAAAACAACAAAGACTGCTTTGTCTTTTATGTTACTTAGCCATACAGCTTGGCAGAGGTCTCTGGTCACTAAAGCCTCTCAAAAGCCGAGCAGATGGCACAGTTCCTCCCTTGGGTGTTAGGGGTCACCCTGCCAGGGGGAGAAGTGAGGGTCCTGAAAGCATCCAGCCGGGAAGGGGAAGATGTCACCTCCACACACGGGTCATGCACAGATCTAATTATATGGCCTCTCCCAGCCTCAAAGATGGCACCTTATGACGTGGCCTGGTGGGGGGCTCCTGCCGAGGACCTGCCCTGAGGAGAAGTGGCAATGTCTGGTGACCAGTGTGGGGGACTCCCAGCCCAGCCTGTGAGGAAAGTCTGCATTCCCACGTGACCCATGGGAACGGGAGTCGCTCCTGCAGGCAAACAAGGAGGACACAGCAGACGGAACCCAGATCCTGGACCCGAAGATCCATGCGGTGGGTGAAGAGTTTCATTTTCCCAGCTCATTAATCTTTACTGGAAAAGTCATTTGGAGGATTTTAAGAGGGTATTGAACCCACACAAAGCTCCAGCCTAGAAATTGGTCATGTCCTCAGGAAACCCAAAGAAGAAACATCTGGGAGCAGTTGATGACAGGGTCCCTGCCCTCTCCCCTGCTGTTCCTCCCAGAGAACTCTGTGACTCCAGAGGGGGCAGCAGAGACAGAAACAGCAGGGGGCCTGGGGCCCCCATGTAGAGGCCCACTGCATGCTGAGCTCATGCCAGCGCAGGGTGCTATCCTCACTTGACATGTGCCGGAAGCAGGGCTCAGGTTAAGGGACCTGCCAGGGCCACACAGCTAGGAACCTCAAGGTGAGGTGATCAGAACCCCATCCTGACCCTACTCCCTGCATTCCCCTCTAAAGCCCTGTAAGATAACCCCCTTATCCCCAATGCCCCTGGCCCAGGAGCTCTTGCCTAAGCAGGTGATTCTGGGTAGGAAGATCTGGGGGTATTTATGGACCTAAGAGCCTCTCAAGAGGCTCTCAGTGCCCAGCAAGAACGGATGGCTGAGTCTGGCAGTTCCCAGTACAGGGAATAAGGCCGGCTGGCTTGTGGCTTGGTGAGTCCCAGAGAGGCAGAGAAGGCAGAGGCCAGAAGCAAAGGGAAGACTCTCAGGTCCTGGGAGTCCTGTGGGTCCTGGCCCAGAGGAAGGGGGTGCCGGGTGGTGTCACAGGGTCCATGCGCCGTGTGAATCCTGGGAGCTTGGAGCATGGACCTTCAGGCCCCACTCCAGTCTGGGGCAGCCATTCTTGAAAGCTCCTTCCACAGCAAGGAAACCCCATCACTCCAAACAGGCCCTGAGGAACGAAACATTTGCCACTTAATTTTTCCTTTCTGCTTTCCCCCTCCTCTGGCATTTTGCCTAAGTCTCCAGGACCAGGTGTGCTTTGTAGGGCAAAGAGCTAAATCTTCAGAGCAAGACCCTCTTCCCTTCCCCACTGAGCAACTTCCACCCTGCTCAGTGCCCTGCAGAACCTGGCGGGGTTGGAAATGGACAGGGTTAAGCGTGTAGATACTGTTGCCCTCGGTCTTCCAAGTAGCCATGTGTGGTAGGCACGTCTATCTCCATTTCAAAGGTGGGGAAACCGAGGCCTGGGGAGACTAGAGTGGCTTGCTCCAGGCTGCCTGGTTAGCAGCGGGTGAACAAGGCACTGCCCTAGGTGTCTCACCTCAAGGCCAGTGCAGCCTGCACACCCAATGCTGAGAGAGGAGGGAGGGCCCAGAGGTGTGGGGGCCGTGTAGGGTGCAGGGCAGCATGCTTCCCAGCTCCTGCGTGGTCCTCCTTCTGCTGTGGGGAGAGTGTGACCCACTGGGGAATCAGGGTTCTCTCAAGAAGGGGTGGGGAACTTGTGAGCCGCATTTTGGGGAAAGTGGGGTTGGCTTTCGACTGGGGACGGGCAGCCCCAAGTTGACAGAGTGGAGGCAGCTACTGCAGAGGAGGAGAGGAGGATTCCCCAGTCTTGAAGGAACGCAGTTTTCTGACAGGTAGACTTGGGTCACTCAACTTTGTAAGGAATGACTTTCTGACACCTGGAGACCCCATCTGCAGCAGTGTGGGGTCCAGGCTCACAGAGATTCAGGGAGAGTCTCAGCACAGCCCCTAACCAGCCACGTGGCCTCAGGCAAGTCAATTACCCTCTAGGGGTAATAACAGAATTGTAATGGGAATTATTTAAAATAGGTGGTGGAAAGAGCTGAGCCCACGACAGCAGGTAGTAAGCATGAGTGCCAGGGGTGAGCTCTGTTGTTATTACTGCAGTGGGATGGGGCTAGGGAGCAGCTTAGCACTGGAGCTCATCCAGCAGTGATGGGATGGTCTGGCTGGTGCTACAGGGGAGACCTGCAATGGGAGAAGGTAGAATCTGACCACATTTAGGTCCTTTCATCTCACTTTTGATAATGTTTTTGAGGTGCTGGGTGATCCCTGGGCAGGTTACATGGTTACATGGCCCTCTGGGACCTCAGTTTCTTCCTTTGTAAGCTCTCCTCTCTTGCCAGGGTGATAGGATGGCAATTCAACCCAACAAGAGTCCTGTTGGTGACTGAAGCACTGTGTCTCAGAGGGAGAAGGAAGAATGGCTTTGTGCTGCAGAGGCAAGGGGTTAGGATGACTTTCTTGGGGCACGGTGGTTCTGCGGATTCTTTGGGCTCTGATCTAAGCCCGTCCACTGGCTTTGGTCCAGGGGCATTGGCTTGAGAGCCTCATCTTCCCTGCATTTGGCTCCAGTGCTCACTGAAGCAGAGTGCACGAAACTTCCCGTAAAAGCCTGGTAATGTGGCTCAGAATTGGGCCCTGCAGGGTTATTAGAACCATCCATCTTAATTATACTGAAAATCACTTATGCGTTTTCCCTAATAACACTGCATTCACATCTCCCAGCTCTGAGCCGTCTCCTGGCAGGGCTGTCACTCTCAGGGTGGAGTGTTTTCTGCAAGTCGCATTTCTTTGTTCTCTCTCCCTTGGTGGGACGATGGACTGGGCATGACGGGATCCTTTCCTGTGGGCCATGGATGCAGGGCCAGGCCCTGGGGAGACTGAACCCTCCTGAGTGCTAGGTACTGCCCGGATTCTTCACACCCAGCATGTGATTTAACCCTTTGCATAACCCTGTGAGATCCATGTGCTTATTTACAGGCGAGAAAACAGAGGCTCGGAGAAGCTAAGAACTTACGCAAAGCAACTCCCTCAGAAATGGGGGCTTCAGGAAGAAAAGCTCCTCCTCTACTTTCCTTTGATGTGTTCGCAGACGCCCCATCCATCCTTCCACCCCACCGTTGCAGTTTCCGTTCTGGCTTTGCCAGGGAGCTGTGAGAAGAAGTGCTTTCCTCAGGCTGGGTGAGGTGGCTCACACTTGTAATCCTAGCATTTGGGAGGCCAAGGCAGGTGGATCACCTGAGGTCAGGAGTTGGAGACCAGCCTGGCCAGCATGGTGAAACCCTGTTTCTACTAAAAATACAGAAATTAGCCTGGCGTGGTGGCAGGCGCCTATAATCCCAGCTACTTGGGAGGCAGTGGTTACAGTGAGCCAAGATCCCGCCACTTCACTCCAGCCTGGGCGAAAGAGTGAAACTCTGTCTCAAAAAAAAAAAAAAAGTAAAAGAAAAAAGAAGAGCTTTCCTCCCTTGGTGCATCCTCCCCACAGAGCCCCAGAAAACATGCACACAGCACACACGCAGATACATGCACAACACACGCACACAACACACACACATGCACGCACACATTCTCTCTCTCTCTTTCTCTCTCTCTCTCTGTCCCCACTACCCACAACTCCCTCCCTGTCTAGTATAGGGTCTCGGTTTTTAGTATAGGGGAGGGCTAAGGCTGGGTCCCTCACTCGCTACTCACAGGGGGGCAACCTTGAAAGTGACAGTAAATTGGACCTTGCGCTGCCCGGGAAGAAAATGGACTTGTGGCGGGTCTCAGGAGGCAGGAGCCGGGGCAGGCCTGGGAGTAGACCTGGAAAGCTCCTCTCTGTGGCTGCTCCAGTCCGGGGGTTCTGGCCTGAGGGGGCTCCTCCCACGGTCTTGAGACTACTGGGTACATAGAAAGCAGAAGCCAAGAGACAAATATTGGGAGGGAGGGAAAACAAGACAGATGTAGTGTATGCCAACCACATGCCATTTTGCCCTAGGGGAAATGAGTGGAGACTGAGCTTTGAAGGGCTTGGGCCGGGAAGAGAGAGGGAAGCGGGAAGGGGCAGGAGGCCCTGAGCGCGGGGGTGTGGTGTGGGGAGGGAGGGACGGGGAGACAGGAACCAGGTGGAGCCTCTGGGATCAGCAGGTGATTTAGGGGAGGTGATTCTTGCAGGTGAGGAAGAGGGTGGAGGAGGCAAGAGGGAAGAGTCTGGCAGGGATCAGATACGGGAGTTCAGGCACGATTTACTGCCAATGGGAGGGTCACTCAGAGGGGGTTCCGGAAAGGCAGGGGCAGAGCCCCGTCCCTTCTGGGGCGAAGGCCAGCAGCCAGCCTTGGGCAGGAGCAGGCGCGCTGGGAGCTGAGGCCGAGCCGGCGGGCGCACGCGAGGGGGCGCTGTGGGGCTGCACCACCTGGTCGGCCAGGCCACGCCCACCCCGCTGAAGAGCCGCCGGGGTGCGTTTGGGGCTCTGGGTGATGGGCCCGACCGAGGATGGGGGGCTGGGAGGGTCGGCCTCGTGTGCCTCATCAGTCCTGTGGGGCTGGGTCACGCTGGGCACAGAGCCTTTGCTTGCAGCTGGGCCAGGGCCAGGTGACCGGCTGCTAGAGGGCGCTCAGCCTCTCCGGACATGGCCTGGCGCCTGGGTTCAACGCGCGGGGCCCTGGGTTGCAAGACTGCGGAAGCGCTTTCCAGCACAGATTTCCAGGGCCTGCCCTATAGGTTGCCCCTGACGCCCCCACTTCCCTTCGCATCCCAGACACTCTGGTCCAGGAGGTGCAGAGTTCAGGGCCTGCAGGGCACGTCCCCCCACGAAGCCATCCTTGGGCGAGCACCAAGAAAGCTGGCTGATGAATGGGCTTCCACCCAGGGGTCCAGACAGCTGTCTGGCCTGCTGACTCAGCTCGGGAAAGCTGCCGAGGCAGAAACTTCTCTAAGAGCAGAAAAATAAGGCGCAAGGCCCTGGTGCGGTCTGTGGTGAAGGAGCGAGGTTTGAGAGAGGCCTTGAACCATGGAGGACCCTGGAGGGGCCTGGAGCTCCCAGCCGGGCCTGCTCCAGCCCAGGAGGGAACAGCAGCAGCACAAGTCCGTGTGTCCCGGATGGAGGCTTCATTTGTCCAGAGCCCTCCAGGCGCCTTTGGGAGCTAAGATGTGGGTCTCCCGGTTCCCATGTGAGGATTCCGAGGCCCCGTGGAAACCCATAAGGACATCCAGCAAGGTAGGATGGACCCACTGGGCCTGGCGTGGAGCCTGCCTGTGCACTTTGCATACTCACTGCCTCCTCAGCCCCTCACACCTCCCCTCTTCGGCTGCTCCCCAACTTCGAGACTGGGAGTGTGGCCAGAGGCTTCCTAGAGAGATGGTCAGGGCTCTGCAGAGAAACAGAATCAGTAGGATACACACACACACACACACACACATATATACACACACATATATATGATATGATATTATATCTATGTATGTATCTATGTATGTATGTGTCTATCTATCTGGAGAGAGAGAGAGAAAGAGAAAGAAAAGAGGAGGCAGGCTGACAAGTTCAAAATCTGTAGAGCTGATGTGCCAACTCGAGGGCCGCCAGGCAGGAGGAATTCCCCCTTGCTCCAGGTCGGGTCAGGTCAGCCTTTTCTCTTATTCAGGTCTTCCACTGATAGGATGAGGCCCACCCACTTAGGGAGGGTCATCTGCTTTACTCAACCTACTGATTCAATGTTTATCCACAGACACATCTAGAATAATGTCTGAACAAATGCCTGGGCACCCCGTGTCCTGGTGGAGTTGATACGTAAAATAGGCAGAGCTGCTGCAGGTGCCTGGGCATGAGCTCCACTGGTCTGTTTTTTCATCGGTAAAGGGCATGTCGTGAGCATGACTGAGGCTAATGAGTGGACACCATCTATAAGCCATGATGTGTGTGGCCCATGGTGGCTCTGTCGGACTCACCCTAGGCAGTCTCCATTGGCCCTCCCAGAAGGGACCATGCAGGCAGTAGTATCAATACTTTTTTTTTTTTTTTTTTGAGACAGAGTCTCACTCTATTGCCCAGGCTGGAGTGCAGTGGCACAATCTCGGCTCACTGCAACCTCCACCTCCCGGGTTCAAACAATTCTCCTGCCTCAGCCTCCAGAGTAGCTGGGATTACAGGCGCTTGCCACCATGCCTGCCTAATTTTTGTATTTTTAGTAGACACAGGGTTTCACCATGTTGGCCAGGCTGGTCTCGAACTCCTGATCTCATGATTGCCCACCTTGGCCTCCCAAAGTGCTGGGGTTACAGGCATGAGCCACCGTGCCCGGCCGGTATCAATGCTTTTAAGGACTCACCAGCTGCTCCTTGGCCAGGATGACTGTAGCTGATGTCTGCAGGAATGATGGTCATAAGCTAAGATGACACCTGCTCCCTGGGGGCCACAGAGCCACCATCTATAGATCTGTGAGGTCACTGACCTCTAGGGTCAGTCGGTCCCACAGAGGCTGATTTTATCTGAGGGCAGAGGAGCCAGGGAGAGTTTAGAGCAGAGCTCAAAGCACATCACATTTGCTTCACGGAGAGGGCTGGGGGTGCTTCCCTTCCCTTTATGGTGACGGGTCCCAGTCTGGCTCAGTGTGTAGCCCACAGGCCTCTGTGCTGGTCAAGGAGGTAACTACAGTGGGATGTTCATCCCACACCTCCTGCCCTGGTGTGCCCTGAAACCAAATCTGGTATGAGAATGCCGGTACTTAAGTATGTGAAAGATTTAAGGTATTTTGAAAACAACTATGTAGGGCTGCCAGAGGGGAACAGATGTCATATTGGCACAGAAACAACCCACTGGGACCAGCTGCATCCTTCACTCACCATCACCTACACCATCAAGGAGAATGGCATTGTAGGGAACAAGATGAGGGCCATGAGCACTCCGGGCCTGGAAATGTGCTGGTCACCACCATTCTAGATAAGAGGCTTCTTGTTACCCCTTACCTGCAAAACTCAGTTTCCTCACCGAGTGGGCACAAATCTTTAATAGCCACATAGCTGCCCTCAGGGGTACGGTCTGACTGGGGAGTCCAGACCTGGCCATGGGAGGCCGTTCTGGACACTGCCATGTGCGCAGAGCTGAGTTCCAACTACAGGCAGCCATAGACCAGCTTCCTGCACAGCTCTGAGGCCTCAGCCAGCCAGAGTAATCCTGTGCTGTGTTTACCTCCCTCTAACATGGTCCCTACCCTATCTATGCACCTTCGTTTTCTGTAAGCACCCAGCATCCGGGACAGGGCCGGGCATAGTGTAGGTAGGCAGGAATGTTTATTGAGTGAATGGATGAATGGATGGATGGCTGGGTAGTGAACAGATGGAGAGGTGAGTGGATAGATGAATAGGTGGGTTGATGGGTGGGAGATGGATGGGTGGATGGCGCCAAAGGGGAGCCATGTCAGTATGGGTAGAGGGAGCTTCACCGATTGTTTTCCCTACCGCAGGGCAGAGGCCGTCTCTCCCCTAGGGCTTGTGTGGCACTGGGGTCCCCTTTGTTCTCTGTCTTTGAAAGGCCAAGGTCAGACAGGCACCTGATTAGGTAGGAGGCAGGCGATGTCTGAATCCCTTTCATACTGTGGTGCTTGATTTACCTGTACATAAAATGAGAGCGCACACCCTGACGCTTGTTGCCATGGCAGGGCCAGGGGAGCACAGAGTGTGGGGTCCCAGGGATCTGCTGCTGGGTTTCCAGTAAGCATGATGTCATTCCAGAAAAGAAGAGCATCAGGGTCAGTGGAGAACGCTGGAGATGACCCAGGGAATAAACTCAGGGAGACAGTGCATCTTGGCCTCTGGTTGCGGGCTGAGATATGAGATCTGGGGAGGCGAGCAGGCTGCTATGGAGTGGAGCTCCCAGGCCTGCCCTTGCTTCATCTGAAGGCTTTCAGGCTGTCCACTTTCCATGCTCGGAGAGGCCTCCCCTGGGATTTGAGATCCTTGTGAACTCCCCTCTGTGGGGAGGTGGGGTGACAGGCATATCTTCCTTGACCAGGAGCTCTTTCTCAGATATAGGTACTGATGCAACCCTTTACCATGCTATGTGTCCCTGTTAATTAGCCAGGGCCTGCTCTGTGGTGACTCAGCGTGCTTTGCCTTCCAGTCTCCTGGGTTGATGCGGGGCATGTGGGCTACTCTGGTGTTTGTCTGAACTATTGCTGGATGCCCAGTACAGGTAAGCACCAAACAGATGCTCTTGGGTTCAGGAGGCCCAAGAGGGGAGTCATTCACGCTCTCAGGGCTCCTGGTGGGGGCTTTCTGTGTAGATGCTGAGCTGACTGGTTGAAAGAAAAAAGGGCACAGGTGCACTTAGTCCTCCTACCTCTCTCTCCCCCACTGTCAGGAATCTGTGTTGTTCTTGGGGTGAGAAGGGGACAAGGCTGAGTTGAGTGGGTTACGGAATGGTTGCAGGGGAATGGCGCCATCTGCCCGAGCCATGGGCCAGGTGTGGAATCTTGGGGCATGTCAGAAAGGAGAGAGGCTTTGTGGCCAGACACACCTGGCTTACAACCCCCCTCTCAATGCCATGCATGTGACCTTGGGGGCATCACTTAACCTCTATGGGCATCAGTGTCCTCATCTTCAAAAATGCAAATGGCAACATCTATTTAGGATATTTCTTATTAGGATTGATGAGATTTTATAAAAAAAATTTCTAGCACGTGGCGGGCTCCCAGAAAAACTAGCTCCTATCGTTTTTTCCAATGCAAGTAGTTGTGGGTGAGCAAGACTTCCGTTTCCCAGCCTTTCCCATGTTGCAGAACACACAGAACTGTTTGTCTGGCACATGGGTATGTGGAGGCAGGATGTGTTAGGAGGCTCTGTTGGCTGCAGATGCCCCTCGTCCTGCCCACTGGGAGCCATTCCTGGCCTACCTGGTCTCCCTCGGGGGCACCTTTGAGCTGAAGACCCTTGCCCAGGGGTCTACATGGAGCTGAACCGCTCTCTCCCTGCCTATGGGGTGCGGACTCATCTCTTCACCCAGGATGGATTCCAGATAGGACTCTTGAGGATGAGGCAAAGGCTCCTTCTTCCTGCTGTGACCTCCTGCAACCTGCACACATCAGGGGCACGGAGGAGGCAGTTGATTGTGCTGATCATTTCGCAAATGCCTCCTCCAAGCCAGGCAGCCTGCTGGGCAGTCCGCATGCATCGTCATCACAAATCGTTGAAATCTCAAAAGAGAGAGAGGCACAGAGAGATTAATTTCCCATGGTCAACAGCTGCAACGAGCCAGATCTGGATTTTAAGAAAGTCTGAATTTTTAAAATTGTGGTAAAATTCACATAACAAAATTTACTGTTTAAGCCTTTTAAAATATACAGCTCGGTGGCATTAAAGTACATTCACATCGTTGTGAAACCATCACCACCATCCATCTCCAGAACCCTCCATTTCCCCAAACCGAAGCTCCGTCCCCATTCAACACGAACTTCCCATTCCCCTCCCTCCAGCCCCTGGCACCCCCATTCTGTTTTCTCTCCATGGATTTGACTATTCCCGGCATCCCATAGAAGTGGAATCATATAGTATTTTCCCTCTGTGATTAGCTTAACAGGATGTCCTCAAGATTCATCCACATCGTAGCATGTGCCAGAATTTTCTTCTTCTTTAAGGCAGAACCACATCCTTTTATATGTGATACCACATTTTGTTGATCTGTTCATCCCTCGATGGGCACTTGGGTGGCTTCCCTTTCGGCTGCTGTGAATAATGCTGCTAGGAACATGGTATGCAAATATCAGTTCGAGATCTTGCTTTCAGTTCTTTTGGGTATACACCCAGCCGTGGGATTTCTGGGTCATATGGTAATTGTATGTTTAACTTTTTGAGGAAACCCCCTGCTGTTTTCCACAGCAGATGCACCATTTTGCATTCCCATCCCAGTGCACAAGGATTCTAATTTCTCCAGATTCTCAATGCTTGTTATTTTCTGCTTTGTTTTGTTTGTTTGTTTTCTTTTCATTTGTTTTTTGATAATAGCCATGTGAATGCAAATGGCTCTATTGCCCTGGGGATTGTGGGAGGTCAGGAGTGGAAGCGCTTTGAACACAGCAGTAGGAAGGCAGCTCTTCCGTGTGTCTCAGCTTTGAAGCATCTATTGTGTCTTGCCTGTCCCCTCTTCCACTTCTTCCAGCCCTGCCAGGTGGGACCACTGCGCGCCCCTGCTGTCTCCTGTCTTCTCTTGGCTGCCCTACATGTCTTTCCCTAGACGAATCTGACTAGGTCACTGACCAGCTTGAGGGCCTGAGCATGCTCTTTGCCACCCAAAGGCAAAGGCCCTTAAAAGCCCCCAGGTTGCACCACTGTAGTGGGTTTCATGTGAGTGGTTGCCTGGTCAGGATCTGGCCTTGCCCACCTCCCACCTCACCCGAGCCACACACCCTGCCGGGTACTTGGCATCCAGCCAGCACACCCGTCAGGCCCAGGAGGCTGCCCCTACCCTCCTTGTACCTTTGCTGTTCCTATGCCTGAAGTGTCCAGAGCCCCACCTTTCATCTGGGGAGCACCCACTCATTCTTTGAGACTCTGCCCAGCCTGCAGCTCCCATACAGGCTGACCTTGCTCCCATGTGCCCCCATCAACCACACAGGGCATATATGTGCATGTGTGTGAGGTTGCAGGCATGTGTGTGGGGCATGTGCATGGGAATGTGAGGGCATGTGTGTGGGAGGATTGTAGGAATATGTGTATGTCTATGTGTGTATGGTTGTAGGAGTGTGTGTGTTTATGTATGTGGTTGTAGGAGTGTGTGTGCATGTGCGCATGGTTGTAGGTGTATGTGGGTCTGTGTGTGTGGTTGTAGGTGCCTGTGTGTACATGTGTGCATGGTTGTAGGAGTGTCTGTGTATGCGGTTGTAGGTGGCTGTGTGTGGATGCATGCATGGCTGTAGGGGCATGTGTGTGCATGTGTGCCTGGTTGTAGGAGTGTGTGTGTCTGTGTGTGTGGTTGTAGGAGTGTGTGTGTGGTTGTAGGTGCCTGTGGTAGTGGATGCATGCATGGTTGTAGGGGTATGTGTGTGCATGTGTGCATGCTTGTAGGTGTATGTGTGTTTGTGTGTGTGTTTGTAGGTGTGTGTGTGTCTATGTGTGGTTGTAGGTGCCTGTGTGTATGTGTGCATGGCTGTACGGGCATGTGTGTGTATATGTGCCTGGTTGTATGAGTGTGTGTGTTTGTGTGTGGTTGTAGGAGTGTATGTGTCTATGTGTGTGTGGTTGGAGGGGCATGTGTGCATGATTGGGGAGTTTGTAGGAGTATGTGTTGCGTGTACTGGCCAGGTTGTGCTGTATTGATAAACAACCGCTCATCTCAGTGGCTTTACAAAAGAATTTAGTGCTCCTTACAGATGGCTGGCAGGGGCTCCACTCTTACTGTCACTCAGGGACTGAGGCTGATGAAGGTCCCATCTCACATGAGTTCTTCCATCACCGAGATGAATGGAAAGAAGTGTGGTAAGGCGTGCATTTTCTCTTAACACTCCTGCCCAGGGGTGATACATGTTGTTTTGCCTTATGTTTTATTGTTCAGAACAAGTCACGTGGGGAGACCGGGCACACTTGTGAATAGCTCTGTGAACAGCCATGGGGGCCGTGAGCCCCTGGGGACCAGTTGGAAGGGCCTTCGTTCCTCTCTCAACACCTGGGAACTGAGGCAGGACCCACGGTCCCGGGACGAGGTCTGGAAGCACAGACCGGAAAGCTGAACATTCCGCCAGACTCTCTTCCTGGGCTAGAAGTTTGGATATCCTTAGAGGCACTCAGATTAAGTAAAATTCCAATTTGAAAAATACCAGTCTGTTTTGGACATTCCAAGAGGAGAGGGTACATTTCGCACTTCGGTCCTGGGGACGTGTCTAGCCAGCAGATGTGAACCTGATGATAGAAGGCGTGGACTCTGGGGCCGGGGAGTCCACAGCCCTCGCCGTGACTGCTCAGCCGCTTTCTGGCTGTGGTCTTGGGAGGCTTCACTGCTCCGCTTTGTTCACCCATCTGTAACCTGAGGCTGGTAATCATGGAACCATTCGAGCCGCTGTGCAGAGTGAACGAGGTCAGCCTGGACCGCATGTGGCCCCAGGCCTGGCCTGGAGAGGACGCTTGGCCTCCGCTCATCATCCCTGGGGTTGACCTCATCGTGCTGTAACCAGCCCTGCTGTGTCCCTTGCTGGCTGTGTGAGCGTGGACAGGTTGCTAAATGCCTCCTTTGGTTCTGAATTTCTTATTTGAAAAAATGGAGATAATGGCACCTCCATTCAGTGCTGTCCTAAGCTTATGAGGCCGGTACTGAGCCAGTACCTAGGGAGGGTGGGAGGTGCGTGGCGAGCACAGGCAGGGCTGGCTGTGTGGCCACGCTGGGGATGCGGCCCGCCACACCTCACATCTGTGCAGAAGCCTGCTCAAAAGTGATTCTACTCTTTTCCTTCATTGGGACAGTGCCTTTCCTTCCTTTCATTAAAAAATAAAAAATCTCCATGGGACGTGGAATCCTAAGAGCCGGCCATAGCGAGTGGTGGCTCTGTGGACCTCTCAGTGTCCCTCCTGTGTGAGGCGGGAGCTGGAAAGACTGAATGGGCAGGGACTGTTCACCATGACAACATCTTTTTCCCCATGCCGTCGGCACAGAACTAAAGTGTTCTCGACAAAGAGGGTGGGGGAGAGAGGCCAGTAATTCCAGAGTGCTGGGGAGCCAGGATGGGCGCCTGCATTAGAAAGTTCCAAATCACATTTTATTTCCATTTTGATGAGATTTTTATGAGTTCGAAGAGATGAAGTCGAATCCCATGAGTGTAATGGACCCAGAAAGATCACAGATACAGGATTGAATCCAACGAACCATGAGGAGTTTAGTAAATTAATTAAATTTAAGAAAATAATGATTTTTTTTTTTTGCTACTGGATTAAAATTTCTAAAACGTCTTAAAAAGGCTATGGCATTTCTCATTCATGGGAAGTAACAGTGACGCCGGCACTCCCTCAAACTCTTTCTTGTGTTTGTTTTATGAAACTGCATTGGTGGGAGAATGTTCACGGTAAGGGTGGCGAGGGGCCGGGTGGAGGAAGCTCCTCCAAAATGCTCCTACTCGGTTTGGTCCCTGAATCTAAGTTCTTGAACCCACAGACGCTGGGTCACAGCTCTGTCTGCCAGCGAGGATTAGGCACGCAAAGCAGTTTACTGTGCATGGCTTACCATTTCGGCACACTGACTCAGGATGCAATTTCTACTGCTTGCTCAAGTCTGGTAAGATGGAACACTCACACAGTTACATGAAACAGCTTGATTACTCACAGACAGGGAGCAAGCGGCAATAGAAGCTAGGATTCATGACAAGGGTCCCCTGAGGCTCAGGAAGCTGCTCAGGGCAGATGGGTTCTTGTCTGCACGTGCCCACTTGCACCACAGCTGAGGGGCTCTGGAAAGCAACCTGCCCTGGGTTTTATACCCCAAGGACACCAGGACACTCCGGGCTAAAGCACTGAAGGACATCCTGTTGCAGGAGAGACTGGCACAGAGCTGGGGCTGGTCTGGGCTGTTCCTCCTTCCTCAGGACGTTGCATTCCCAGCACATTCTATGGTTATTCTTGAGAACTACAAGAGAGAAAGTGGGAGAGAATGGATTGACCCAGGGCCACCCACAGGACTGTCCTGCAAGGGGCAAGGTCAGAATAGTTTTGAATTGGGGTTGTTGTAGTTGTTGTACAAGCAAAGCTGACCAGTCACCCCGAGGGGATGCAAAAGAAGCCCAGGCTTACAGAGGAGAAGTTTGGAACAGGAAAAACTGGTTCAGGGTTCAGGAGGCAGCCCCCATCTGACTAGAATCCCACTGTGATCTTTGCACTTCACCTCCTCGGTGCATTTTTGCCTCAAGAGGAGGTAGTGGTAATAGGTGGGGGGTTTCATGTTGAATAAATACTTCGTTTATGCTAGAAACTCTACATATATTTAACTAAATCAGCAACCAAACTGTGACCTAATTATTGCCACATTGCAGACAACAAAAATCATACAACTACATTGATGTGTTTCACTGTGAACTCAAGACCACAGTCCCCAAAGTGAACTCTTCATTCTGCCCAGCAATCATGTTGGTTTGGTAAACGGGCTGTAAAGAGCCAGGTGGTAAATATTTCAGGCTTTATGGGCCTCCTGCTCTCACTCAGCACTGCTGCCACGGGCACTAGGGAAATGAAGAAGTGTGGCTGTGTTCCAATAAAGCTTTATGTATGGAAACTGAAATTTAGATTTCATATAATTTTCACATGCCAAAAAATTGTTATTCTTTTGATTTTTTTTTTTTCTCAGCCATTACAAAATGTGAAATCCTTTCTTAGCTCCTGGGCCATATATGAACCAGGCAGCAGCAGGATTTGGCCTGAGGGCCATGGTTGGTGGACTCCCGCTGCAGGCCAGCCCTCTCCCAGATCCTAAAGGACTCTTTCATCCTTTCCTCCACAACCTCCTCCCTCATCTTCATGCTCCCTCTGAAAACCTTCCTTCCTTCCCACTTCACTGCAAAAGGAGAAACAATCAGAAGAGATTACATCCACAGACCCCAGCTTATCATCCCCCACCTGTTACCATCTTGTCCCACATCCTCTGCCCTCCTGCCCCTTTGCCATAGAGGGTCCACCTGGGTTCTAACTTCAATTCAGCCCCACATCTGGGGGTCTAGAGCTCACATCCTCTGTCTTCTCCAGGAAATCACTCCAGCAGTCCTTGCCCTTCTCCTGGCTCATTCCCATAAGCATTCAACTGTGCAGTCATCTCTCTTGTCTTAAAAAATAAACAAATATGTCTTCCTCACATTGTCCCATCAGCTACTGTTAGAAACAAATGCTTGTTCCTCAGTGCTGAAAAGAAGAAATAGCACTCAAACATAAATTTACTTTTCTCAGCAAGGCAATTTTTACTTTTATAGAAGGGTGCAACTCATGGATGGTACAATGGTGAGAACACACCTGAACGAGGGAAGGGAAAGGGTTCTTATTCCTGATGCAGGTAGCCCCTACTGCTGTGTTTTTCCCCTATTGGCTAGGGTTGGACCACACGGTCTAAGCTAATTCCAATTGCTTATTTTTAAGAGAGCAGGGGTACGAGCCAGAGTGGTGGGGTTAGTAGTTTGGCAGGAAGGGCGGTTATAGAACAGGTGACTCAGGATGAGTTAGGACGGAGGAGGTGACCAGGGGTAACTCAGGTCAGAGCAGATGACCTGGGGAACAGACGTGAACTACTGATTAGAATTGGCGGGAAAGTTGTTTACTGAAACTAGAGGTAAGGGGGCGAAGAGAACCAGGAAGTTACACTTTAAAATGGAGAACCAAAGAATAAGAGAGCTAAACATACTGACATACTGATTATTTGAAGAGAAACTTGGAGTTCACTATATCTAACATACTATACCATTTCTCTGCTCCCATTTGTAGCAAAGCTTCCTGAAACACTTGTATGTGTACTGACTCCAAAGCTCCTCCTGTCGTTTTCTCACTTTAAAATGTTTGTTATTTTTAAATTGAGGCGAATTTAGATAGAGGAAAGTAAACAGATTTCAGTGTACAGTTTAAACGATTTTGACAAATATGTATTCCCATGGACAGTATATGTATTCCCACGAACCCAAATCAAGATATAAAATATTTCCATCATCCCGAAAAGCTACCTTTCAATCCTTTTCAGCCAAGGCAGTCATTGTTTTGATTTCCATCACAGTAGATTAGTTTTTCCTGCTCTCGAACCTCCTATTTATAGAATGTATCTGGTTTCTTTCATTTAAACAATGTTTTTGAGATTTGATCCACCCAAGTATCAGTGGTTCAGCCTATTAGTTTTTGTGGGGAGACCCTTGTTTAAATATATTACAATTTGTTTGTTTATTGATTATCCTGTTTATATATATATATATATTTTTTTTCTAGCTCTGAGTTATTATGAATAAAGCTGTTATGAACATTTTTATGTAGGTTTTCTTGTGGGCCTACACCTTAATGTCCCTTGGTTATATTCCTGTGTAGAGTAGGTGTTTGTTTAACTTCAACAGAAGCTGCTAATCACCTTGCTAGAGTGTTTTAAGCCTTTTCACCCTCCTGACACTAACACATAAGAATTTCAATTGCTCCACATCCTCATCAGCACTTTGTATTGTAAATTTTTAATTCTAGCCCTTTGTGCAGGCGTGAATGACATCACTGCATTTCCCAGGTGATGATGTTGAGCACCTTTTCATGCACTTCCTGGCCATTTGTTTGTTTTCTTTTTTCTCCTTTAAAATAATTGTGTTGTCTGTCTTTTTCTCATTGACTTTTAAGAGTTCTTTACACATTTTGGATGTAAGTTTTTGGTCTGATGTTTGGTTCAATAATTATATCACAGAAAAATCTATAGCTTTTCTTCTCTTTTTTAAAGAGTAGTGTCTTTTTATGAGCAAAATATTTTAATTTTGATGAAGTATAATTTATTCGTTTTTTTAATTTTATGACTTATGCTTCTAGGACCTGTCTAATAAATCCTACGATTGTAAAAATATCCTCCTATTTTTTCCTTCTAGAATATTTTTAGTTTTAGCCTTTATATTTAAGGCTATGATCCATCTTGAATGAAGTTGTGTGAATGGTGCAAGGTGATAGACAAAGTTAATTTCTTCCATGTGCTATGCGGTTATTTCAGCACTGTATGTTAAAAATACTGTTCTTTCCTCACTGTTTTTGTGCCTTTGCTAAAAATCACTTGGCCATACGGGTGTAGGTCAATTTCTGGACTTTATTTTCTGTTACTTTGATGTCTTTTTCTATCCTTGAGCTAATAGCACACAGTCTTTATAATTGTAGCTTCAAATAAAGTTTGGAAATCAGGTACCGTAAGTCCTCCAATTTTGTTCTCTTTTTAGATTGCTTTGGCTATTCTAGGTCCTTTGCATTCGTGTATAAATTTTAGAATCAGCTTGTCAGTTTCTATAATAAATCCTGCTGGGGTTTTGACTGCTGATTTCATTGAATCTATAGATCAATTTGGATTAGAATTGGCATCTGTTACAATAGTCTTCCAATCCTTGAGTATAGGATATCTTTCCATTTATTTAGGTCTTTACTTTCTTTTAGCAATGTTATATACTATTTTTTGTATAGAGGTCTTGCACATTTATCAGTTAAATTTGTTTCAACATATTTACTTTTTTGAATGCTATCGGAAATTGCATTAGTCCATTTTTGTTACTTAGCATATCTGAAAGTAGGTAATTCATAAAGAAAAGAAATTAATTTCTACAGTTATAGAGGCTGAGAAATCCAAAGTTGAGAGACCGCCTCTAGCAAGACCCTTCTTACTGATGAAGACACTCTGAAGAGTTCCAGTATCACATGATGAGGAGGCTGAGGTGCTCAAGCCTAGCTCAGGTCTCTCTTTCTCTTCTTGTAAAGCCACCAGTTGCACTCCTGTGATAGCCAAACAATCCACTAACCCCTTAATCCATGAATGAATAAATGCATTAATAAGGGCAAGGCTCTCATGATCCAATCACTTCTTCTTCTTCTTATTATTATTATTTGAGACAGAGTCTCATTCTGTCGCCCAGGCTGGAGTGCAGTGGCACGATCTCAGCTCACTGCAACCTCTGCCTCCTGGGTTCAAGTGATTCTCCTGCCTCAGCCTCCCGAGTAGGTGGGACTACAGGCATGCACCACCACACCCGGCTAATTTTTGTGTTTTTTAGTAGAGACGGGGTTTCACCATGTTGGACAGGCTGATCTTTAACTCCCAACTTCGTGATCCACCCGCCTCGGCCTGCCAAAGTGCTGGGATTACAGGCATGAGCCACAGGGCCCGGCCTCCCGTCACCTCTTAAAGGCTCACCCCTCAACACTGCTACATTGGGGATTAATTTCAACATGAGTTTCAGAGGGGACAAATATTCAAACCATAGCAAAAACAATATTTTTTAATAAA
Organism: Macaca fascicularis; assembly: GCF_037993035.2. Taxonomy (NCBI): domain Eukaryota; kingdom Metazoa; phylum Chordata; class Mammalia; order Primates; family Cercopithecidae; genus Macaca; species Macaca fascicularis. The sequence goes on from NC_088386.1 coordinate 4,689,595, forward strand.
AAATTCATTTTCCATTTGTTGCTAGTGTTTAAAAATAATACTGATTATTTTATTTTGACTTTTAACTCTCCAATCTTGTTAAATTCGCTAATTATTCTAGAAATGTATAGGTTTCTTTGGATTTTTCTACAATCATGTCATCTGCAAATAAAGATGGCCTATGTCCTTTCTTTGTCTTGCCTTAGAGGACTACTAAAACCTTCAGTACTGTACTGTATAAACTTGATAAAAATGAATATCTTTGCCTAGTTCCTAGTCTTAAGAGGGCAAATGTTGAATATTTCATCCTTATATATGTTGTCGGCTATGTATTTTTCATAGAAATTCTTTTTCAGATTGAGGAAATTTTCTTCTATCTTTTGCTTGCTGAGAATTTTTATTTATGAATAACTCCTAAGGTGTGTTTTTTATAAATTTAATTTAATTTTATTTTATTTTTGAGATGGAGTCTCGCTCTGTCGCCCACGCTGGAGTGCAGTGGCAGGATCTCCGCTCACTGCAAGCTCCTCCTCCCGGGTTCACGCCATTCTCCGGCCTCAGCCTCCAGAGTAGCTGGGACTACAGGCGCCCGTCACCACGTCCGGCTCATTTTTTTGGTATTTTTAGTAGAGACGGGGTTTCACCGTGTTAGCCAGGACGGTCTCGATCTCCTGACCTCGTGATCCACATGCCTCAGCCTCCCAAAGTGCTAGGATTACAGGCGTGAGCCACCGCGCCCAGGCGAATAATGCTTTCTCTTAATCTCTTGAGACTATCACATGGTTTTACATATTTATTGTGTTAATATGTTGAATTATATTGATTACTTTTAAAAATGTTTTTAATTTTTGTGGGTACATAGGTGTATATATTTATGGGGTGCATGAGATGTTTTGATATAGGCATGCAATGAGTAATAATCACATTCTAAAGAGTGGGGTCTCCATCCCCTCAACATTTAGCCTTTGTGTTGCAAACAATCAAATTACACTCTTTTAGTTATTTTTAAATGTACAATTAAGTTATTATTGACTGTGGTCCCCCTGTTGTGCTATCAAATAGCAGGTCTTATTCATTCCTTCTATTTTTTTTGGTACTCAACATTTATGAATTTTTAATTCTGAGCAAACCTTGCATTCCTATGATATACTCCATACATTTGTTTTTCATCTGTTACTGGATTCAATTTGCTAATATTTTGTTAACAATTTTTGGCATCTCTATTTATATTAATCTGCAATTTTTTTTCTTGTACTATTATTGTCAAAGTTTTGTATTAGGATTGTTAATCTCATAAAATGAGTTGCGAGTGTTTCCTTTTATGTTCTCTGATAGAGTTTGTATAAGTTTTTTTTTGTTTTTTGCAATTTTGGTAGAATTCACTAATAAAGCCATCTGAGTTTGGAGGCTTGTTTGTTTGCTTTGGGTGGGTTTTTTGTTAATGTTTAAAGTGAGACTATTTTAATTTATAGCTTCTATTTAAAAAACAGAAAGCTCTTGAGATTTTTATTGTTTCTTATGACAGTTTTAGGAAGTTGCATTTTTAAAGGAACTGTTCCATCATCTAAGTTAATGAATTTCTTGACATAAAGTTGTTTGTAATACTTTATTGTTATCCTTTTGATGTCTGCAGAACATTTCTAAATTTCATTTCATTCTTGATACCGCTAATTTCTCCCTTATTTTATTTTGTTTTCTGGATCATTCCTGTTATTAATCTCTCAAAATAATTGATTTTTTGCTTTGCTGATTTTCTTCATGGCTAGTGTATTTTCTATTTCAGTGATTTTTATTTTTATTTTTGAGATAGAGTCTTGCTCTGTTGCCCAGGCTGGAGTGCAGTGGTGCAGTCTGGGCTCACTGCAACCTCTGCCTCTCAAGTTCAAGTGATTCTCCTGCTTCAGCTTCCTGAATAGCTGAGATTATAGGCACATGCCACCACTCCTGACTAATTTTTGTATTTTCAGTAGAGATGGGGTTTTGCCATGTTGGCCAGGCTGGTCTCCAACTCCTGACCTCAAGTGATCCAACCGTCTTGGCCTCCCAAAGTGCTGGGATTACAGGCGTGAGCCACCCTGCCTGGCCTTCTTGTGATTTTTAAAAACTCTCTAATATTCATTATTTCTTTATTACTCTATTTGCTTTCGAGTTACTCTGTTTTTCTTTTGCTTCGTTCTGAGGTGGAAGCTTAATCCGCTGATTTAAAACTTTCTTGCTTCCTTTTACGTAAAATTAAAACTATAAATTTCCTGGTAAGCAGTGCTTCAGCTGTTTTCTACATATTTTGATTTGTTGTGTTTTTCAGATAAGAAGAGTTAATGATTTCCTTTTGAGTTTTTCTTTGCCCTGATATTTGGAGGGATTTTTTTCCTAGTTAATTTTTAAAATAATTGCTTATTTGTTTTTTTTTTTTTATTTAATTCCAGAGTGCATGAAAGCCTGCCTTGTAAGATTTCAATCCTTTGAGGCATGTTTTATGCACCAGCATGTGGTTTATTTTGGTTAACGTTCCATGTGCACTTAAAGGGAGTGTGCATTTTGTGTTCTACATGCATCAATTGGTCCAAATTCGTTAGTTTTGTTGCTTCATTCATTGATATTGTACCGATTTTTAAAAATCTGCTTTTTCTACCAATTACGGAGTGTTAAGGTCTCCAATTCTAGCTGTGAATTTGTCTATTTCTCCTGTTTAATCTGTTAAATTTTGCTTCATATATTTTAAAGCCTTGTTGTCAGACGCATCCACATTAGGGCTGTCATATGCTCCTGATTGATTAATCCTTTCATTGTTGTGAGACATTCCTCTGAATCCCTGGCCATGTCTTGAAGTCTGTCATAGCTATTATTATTTTCGTTACTCAAACTTTCTTGTTATTAGTTTCTACAAAGTGCATATTTCTCTTTTTCTTTTGACTTACATCGTTGGCTAGATTTAAACTCTGTCTTTTGTAAATAGCATAGAATTATAGATTGTTTTTTAAAAAAATCCAGTTTAACAATTTTTGTCTTTTAAGTGCTTAATTTCCATTTGAGATAATTATTGAAATTGTTGGACTTAAGGCTATCATCTTGCTATTTGTTTTATATTTGTTCATTTGTGTCTGTTCTTTTGTTCCTTTATTCCTGCCTTCTTTTGGAGTAATCTAGCATTTAAAGAAATTTAAAAAAAATTCCATCTTATTTTCTCTGCTATTTAGCTATGCTTTTCTGTATTATCAGTATCATTTTTGCTAATGTAAGCAATAATATCATAATCTACCGTAAGTTATTATATTGCTTCATGTATAAAGTAATTTTCCTTTCCTCCAGCCTTTTTGGCTATGACTGCCTTATATTTTACTTCTGCATATATTATACATTCTATATATTTATTATGTATTTTTATTACTTTTACTATAAACAGACAATAATTTTTAGAAATTAGTTAAAAACAGTATTCTTTTATGTTTACAGTCATATTTAGCATTTCTGGTGCTTTTCATTTCTTCCTGCATGTCTGGGTTTTCATCTGGCATCTTTTCTGTTCAGTCTGACGGACTTCCTTTAACACTTTTTTTGTAGTGCTAGTCTGCTGGCAATAGATTTTCTCATTTTTTATATTTGCCTGAAATTTTTTTTTTTTTAGCTTTGATTTTTTAAAGTGTTTTTCACCTGACAGAATTCTGAGTTTGCTTTTTTCCCCTTTTGGCACTTAGAGATTGTATGCTTGTCTTCTCAGTTCCTTTTTTTTTTTTTTTTTCTGGTTGAAATGTGGTTGTTTCTCTAGATATAAAGTGTCCTTTGCCTCTGAATAACTTAAATATTTTTCTTTAGTTTTTATTTTCAGCACTTTGCCTATGACATGTTAGGAATGGTCTTCTTTGTGTTTGTACTGCTTGGCACTTTGGGATATCTGGGTTTAGATATTTCATCAATTTTTGGAAAAAATTTTGGTTATTTTCTCCTCAAGTATTTCTTTTACCCTCCCACTCTCTCTTTCTTTGATATTGCTCCATAAGTATTGGACCCAAAAAAATTCTCTGTGTTTTTAGTTAGATAATTTCTGTCAATATGCCTTAATCCACTGTTTTTTTTTTTCTTTGTGTTAAGTCTGATGCTAAACTCATCTAATACATTTTTCATTTGTGTATTGTGTTTTTCAGTTCTAGAGTTTTGATTTGGTTCTCATTTTGTAGTTTAAATTCATCTTTTGAAATCCTTCATATGTTTGCTCACCCATTCTATTCATTTTTTTCCTCTTAACTCTTTAATATATTTACAACAGTTAAAAAAAAGTCATTGTCTTCTAATTCCAAAATTTGGATGATCAACATTATTCATGCTTTTCCTCTCAATTGTAGATACATTTTTATGCTTCTTTGAATAACTAGTATATTTTTAATTGTATGATGGATATTGCAAATATCTTGCAAAGACTCTAGATTATGTTAGCTATCTCTAGAGGTTGTTGAACTTTACAAGATGTGTATGTATGTATGTAGCAGTTGAATTACTGTTGGATCAACTTGGTCTCATATTGTTTCCTCCTTTTCTCTCCATAACTCTTAATGCCAGAGGGTCCCAGTGCTCCTTTCTTCTCTGCCCTATTTATACTTTCCTCCCAGGTGAGTACATTCAGTCTCATGAATTTAAAATACTACATATGCTGACGATGGCATATGTGGAGTATTTTGTAAATCAGCCTTGACTTCTCTCTTGAAGTCTATCTTTTTTCTAGATTCAACAACTGCATACATCACATCTCTTCGTGGATGTCTCATAGACATCTCAAACTGAACATGTCTAAAACTGCCTAATGTTAATCCCCAAGACCATGGGGAAAATGTCTCCAGGCCATGTCAGAGACCTTCACAGCTGCCCCTCCTGTCACAGATCTGGAGGCCCACAAGGAAAAAGTGGTTTTGTGGGCTGGGCCCAGAGTCCCCATGTTGTGTGCAGCCTCAGGACTTGGTGCCCCTTCTACCAGTGACTCTAGCCTTGGCTGGAAAGGGCCAAAGTAGAACTTGGGCTGTAGTTTCAGAGGGTGGAAGCCCTAAGCCTTGGCAGCTTCCAAGTGGTGTTGAGTCTGCGGGTGTACAGAAGTCAAGAACTGAGGTTTGGGAACCTCCGTCTAGATTTCAGAAGATGTATGGAAATGCCTGGATGCCTGGGCAAAAGTTTGCTGCAGGGATGGGGACCTCATGGAGAACCTCTGCTAGGGCAGTGTGGAAGGGAAATGGGGGCTTGGATCCCCCACATAGAGTCCCTACTGGGGCACTGCCTAGTAGAGCTGTGAGAAGAGGGCCGCTGTCCTCTAGACCCCAGAATGTAGATCTGCTGGCAGTTTGAACCGTGCCCCTGAAAAGGCTGCAGACACTCAATGCTAGCCTGTGAAAGCAGCCAGGAGGAGGGCTGTACCCTGCAAAGCCACAAGATCGGAGCTGTTCAAGATCATGGGAACTCACCTTTTGCATCAGTGTGACCTGGATATGAGACCTGGAGTCAAGGGAGATCATTTTGGAGCTCTAAAATTTGACTGCCCTGCTGGATTTCAAACTTGCGTGGGCCCTGTAACCCCTTTGTTTTGGCCAATTTCTCCCATTTAGAACGGCTATATCTACCCATTACCTGTACCTCCATTGTATCTAGAAATAAGTAGCTTGCTTTTGATTTTACAGGCTCATAGGCAGAAGGGACTTGCTTTGTCTCAGATGAGACTTTGGACTGTGGACTTTCGGGTTAATGCTGAAATGAGTTAAGACTTTGGGGGATGGTTTGGAAGGCATGATTGGTTTTGAAATGTGAGGACATGAGATTTGGAGGGGCTGGGGCAGAATGATACGGTTTGGCTGTGTCCCCACCCAAATCTCAACTTGAATTGTATCTCCCAGAATTCCCACGTGTTTTGGGAGGAAGCCAGGGAGAGGTAATTGAATCATGGGGGCCGGTCTTTCCTGTGCTATTCTCATGATAGTGAGTAAGTCTCACGAGATCTCATGGGCTTATCGGGGTTTCCGCTTTTGCTTCTTCCTCATTTTTCTCTTGCCGCCACCATGTAAGAAGTGCTTTCACCTCCCGCCATGATTCTGAGGCCTCCCCAGCCATGTGGAACTGTAAGTCCAATTAATCCTCTTTTTGTTTCCAGTTTTGGGTATGTCTTTATCAGCAGCATGAAAATAAACTGCCCAACTATGCTAATGGCCTGGCAGCTGGGCTGGGCGAATTAAAATTTTTCTTTTTAATTTGAGCTTATGCGAAGCAGCCTGAGAGGAAGGGGTGGTTTTGTCCATTTGTGTCTCCAAAGGCATTTCTGTGGTCGCTGGGGCAGGGGGTTGGTGAATGAAGACACTCAGCAGGGAACCCTGAGTATGGAAAACAGGTCAAGTTTTGCCATCAGACAGGCTAGAGTTAGGGACTGTCTACATTTTTTAGTAGTTGTGTAATCTGGGGCATGTAATATCAACTCTCTAAGCCTGTTTTCTCATTTGTAAAATGGGTATGATGAAGCCTCCCTTGTAGGATTAACTGCCTGAGACATAGTCCACACTGCTAGCTCTGTGGAGGAGGGTCAGAGGCAGCAGAGACTGGAAGAGAGTCCCTTCCCTTTTCCTTTAGCTTCAGGCATTTCTTGGCTTCCCAAGGAGTGCCCCCTAGCAGACTGGATGATCCTGTGCAAGGGCAGTCCTTGGGCCGTTGCTGTGTGGAGGATCAGCCTGATTTTACAGGGCATATCTTTTTGAGGGACTCTGACCTCATCTGGAACATCTCTGAAAAGGCTAACCATTCCTTCCGCCATTTCATCCACACCCCTTAATTTTTTATTAGAAAATATATTTTAAGCATATGAATAAATATATAGTAATATCTGCATATATGCTTTGAACAGTAACAATAACTTTGTGAACACCTGTGTATCCACCCCGCAGCTTGAGCAATAGAACATTACCAGTAACTCCGAGGTCTCCAGAGTACATCTTTCTCAATTGCAATCACTCTCTTGAAATTGAGCTTATCAATCCTTTACTTTTTTGGGGTAGTTTTTGTTGTTTTATAGTTTTATTACATGGGAATGTATCTCTAAAGGTTATAATGTTTAGTTTTGGAGGTTTTTGAGCTTTATCTGAAATGGAATGATTTTGTACCCATTCCCTTTGGGCTGTTTTTATTCCATTGGATACTATGTTTGTGAAATCTGTCTCTATTTGATATAGTATTCTGTTCATTCGTCCTCCTATTGATGGATGTTTGGGGGATTCCTGTCTTCGTACTCTGTGAGCAACGCTGCATTTTCTACGTGTGGTGGTGATCCTACTCACATGTTCCTGCTGATTCCCATTTGGTATCTAGAAAGAGGATGGATGGAGCACACAACATGTGTATGTTCAAGTCACAGGACAGTCACGAATCATCTTCCATGATGCTTTCCCTGTTTACATGTCCACAAGCAACGTGCTCTCATTATTCCATATTTCCATCAACTTTTGTATGGTCAGGCTTAATTTTTGCCAATCTGAAAGGTGTTGAATACATCCTATTGTGGTTTCCATACTCTTTCTTTACAGGAAACTTCAAGGACCAATGTGAAGGCTAATTCCAGCTGGGGACATGTGACTCCAAGTCCCAAATATGCAAGGCTTGTCTGCCTCTACCTTTCCTAATCGGACACCAGCTAGCACTGGCTGATGGGGCAGAGGCTGGAAACATAATTTGATTGGCCTTGTCTCTTTGAATTTGGAGATTTGAACCCCCAACCCTGCATCTTTGCCCAACCTGCTCTCAATTGTTGATTAATTTACCGTAAAGCCCTGGAGTGGCACAGCCCAGTGAAGGGTGAGAAATAGGGTTGGTTTGTGGTTAGTGACTGGCAGGCCATCCATCACTCTGAGGGGAAATTCCTCTTTTAAGGAGAAGTAGTGAATTGTTTCTGGTCCAAGCATAAGTCAGGCAGCCATGTGGAACAATGACAGTCCTTGTAGCCCTGGGCTGGGTCTCTGATAGGTCATTTGTTGCTGTTGAAAGTGTCACACTTTGCAGATTTGCTATGGATAGGCAGTTTGATGAGTGGGGAAAGAAGTCACAGTGACTTGATCTCAGCTTCCTAATAGAGTTGTTCCAGGGCCTTCCTACTGCCCACCAAGTCTCATCTGGCTCTGTTCAGTGCCATGTTGGGCCCCCGTCTTCTTTAAGATGGCCAATAGCTGTTCATATTTTTATTCTTTGTTTCATTAACACAGTGGCTCCCAGCTGGGTGATTTTGCCCTGCAGGAGACATTTGACAATGTTTGGAGAGGTTATTGGTTGTCACAGCTGGAAGGCACTATTGGCCTTTAGTGGGTGGAGGCCGGGGATGCTGCTTAACATCCTACAATGCACAGGACAGCCCCTGCAACAAACAAACGATGCACAGGACAGCCCCTGGCAACAAAAAGAACCATCTAGCCTAGACTGTCCACAGTGCTGAGGCTGAGAAACCCTGCATTAATTCACTGGAGGGTCAACACACATTTGTTGACTACTAGGGATGGGTCAGGAACTACTCAGGCACAGAAGACAGTTGTTTTTCAGCTCACGTTTTTGGGATCTTTCATTCTCAGTGCCTCCTTGGCTACCTGGACCCAGGACGTTTCATTCCTACATTGTCTCATTGGCCAAATGGGAAAGCGCTTGCTTTTCAGACCCCTTCCTTGGCCATTCCCTATTCTAATCAATGCAGATCCTTCCACGAGCCCAAATCTGAGAGGTACAAGGAACCCAGGAGCCAGTGGCCCAGGTGCAGGGGGGTCAGCCGGAGTGCAGGCGTGGAGGCTGACCATGGAGACTGGTACTGTGGCCGTGTGTGATGGGTAGTGGGGTGTAGATGCTGAAAGCAGGAGTCTGTGGTGGATGGTCCGGGATCTAGTCCTGGCCCGCCCCTTGCTAGCTGTGTGAGAGTGCCTCAGGACCTTGTTTCCTCATCTATAAAATGCAGACAGGAAGAGCACTGAAGATCTGGTGGTGTTATGGGGTTACATGCACCAGTCCATGTGGACGGGTCTTCTCGGTGTCTGAAAGAAGGTTCTATTTTGTGAGTGGCTGGAAATGTGGGGACTAAGTGTTTGGGAACATTCTGGCCTCATTCCTTCTGAGGCTGCCTGTTTCCCCCTTAGAATGTTGCCATTTCCATGTTCTTTTATTTCCTTTTAGTGAGTTTCAATACAGAACAGATGATATCGCAGAGGCCCAAGCGCTGCTCACTTATTTCTTTTTGGTTCCGGGCCCCTCACTAATGGCATATACGTGGGGGTTCATTCTGGAGCCTGGGGCAAAAGGAAAAATTGGGAATTAGAATCTTATCTTTGTTCCCATTTTAATGTTTTATTCATTATGATTTTTTGTATTAATTTAGACTTAAAAGTATTTTTATTTATAATTTATTTACAAATATAAAATTCTAATTTATTATATATTTATAATACAATATATAATGTAATACAAATACAATAAATATTATTTTCCTTGATTACTGAGTGTTTTGGTGCCTCTTTAAATTTTGTACCTGAAGTGAGCACTTCACTCACCTCACCCTAGCACCCTAGTTTGGGGTGGCAGCCCTGTTCTGTGTACCCCATGAGGGGGTTGGGGGAGGAGGTACCGGACCACCCCACTCTTGGCACTGCCAGTGCAATGAATGGATTTCTTCTGCTAGGGATTTTGGCATATGATGGCTAATTTTAGCTGTCAGCTAGACTGGGTTAGTGGATACCCAGATGGCTGATAGAGCATGACTTCTGGGTAGACCTGTGAAGTGTTTCTGGAAGAGGCTGGCATTTGAGTCGGTAGACTGAGAAAGGAAGGTTCCCTCTCCCCCAATGTAGGTGGCACTGTACAATCCACTGAAGAGCCATATAGGGCCAAAAGGAAAAGTGAATTCCGTGTCTCTTCCAGAGCTAGGACACCCTTCTCCTGCTTATCGGAACTCCAGGGTCTCCAGCATTCAGACTCCTGATTTGCACCAGCGACCCTCAGGTTCTCAGGCCTTTGGCCTCACTGGTTCCCAGGCCTTCAGACTTGGACTGAGCCAGGCTACCAGCTTCTCTGGTTCTCCAGCTTGCAGGCAGCAGGTCACAGGACATCTCAGCCTGTGTAGTTGTGTGAGCTAATTCCCATAGTAAATCCCTTCTCCTTTATCTGTATCTATATCTAACTCATTGGCTCTGTATCTCTGGAAAATCCTGACTAATATGACATATCCCTGGGCCAACTTTATCCAACTAAGCCTGGCTTCCTCTTTCAAAGTTCCCCATGGCTGTGAGTAACAAGTTATCTTTTCAATGGCAGTCGTGTCCAGGCTATTGGCCTCACTGTACCTGAGTTACAATAAAACCCACATTTTACAATAGCTGGTCATTTACTGTCTCCAGGGATTGCCTCGCCCTGGGCAGGGCAGCCTCTCAGAGCTACTAAGGGCCCAGATGTCAAAACATCAGAATCCAAGAACAGGCTGAGTTCAAGGAACCTGTCCTCTTGCCCATACCTGCCCAGAGCAGGGCTCAGTAACCAGGAGAAGCTGTAGCTCTAGACTGGGAGCCGGAGAGAGGAGGATCCCTGCCTTTTTGGTGGTACCGACTTGGATTCTAGCTCCTGGAGTGCTTTCTCTAAGACAGAGCTTGGGACTGGGGGCTGAGCTAGTTCTGTCCGCAGATGCTCCCTGTTCTTATGAAGATTTGGTAGATTTTCTTGAATAAATGCTTCTCCATGTTGGTATGTCGCAGAGCAATTTCCAGAGACTTTAAATGATTGTTTTTATAACTTTCTCCAGGTGAACGGTTGTTTGCTAGGGAGAACATCTGCTGCGGTCCTCACGCTCCATCCCAGAGGTCAGTCTCCTGCAGTTAATCCTAATACAAGGTATGGTTCGTTTTTATTGTGACGGTTCTGGAAAAACTTCATGATTTCTAAAGTTTGCTATTCAGTCAATAAATATTGATTAAATACCCACTGTAATGTGTATCTGTTGGGCAGATAAGCAAAATATACAAAATATAAACCAGTGCCCTAATAGGTTAGAACTGGACTTCCCTCTCATGTGGGCGTCCAGCAGGTGGCCAGGGTTGCTGTGAAGCCTGACGGCACTGGACTCAGACTCCCCTCTCTCTGCTCTGATGGGTTCAGTGTGCAGTTTCCATCACATAGTCCAAGGGAACTGGTCCCGCTCCTTCCTTCAAGTTTGCCTTCTGGATAGTGGCAGAGGAGGATGGGGAAGGGAAGGACGTCTCTTTCTCTTTAAAGACATGTCCTGAAATTTGCATGTGTTGCATCGACCAGAACTTGGTTGTCTGGTCACAGCCAACTGCAAGGGGACCTGGGGTCCAGCTGCAACCCAGGTGTTCTGTTGTTAAAGAAAAAGGGGGCTGTGGACATTGACTCACTGGCTGTTAGTGCCACAGCCAGTGTGTGCCAGGCATTGTGAGCTGCTGGGTATACTTGCAGAAGCAAAATAAGATGAGCCCTTTTGTGGAGAACCAATGAGATCTGTCCCTTTTAGACATGACCCCAAGAGCTGCGTATCCCTGGAAGTGGGCCTGCTCAGAGCCTGGTATCCAGGAATGGACTCTCACAAAGCTACAGTTTGGGGAGGGATTTGGACAAATTCATCTTCTTCCCAAAATCTCCTTGTGACCACATTAGCCATAGCAGAAGTGGAGAGACTCACGCAAGCCCACAGTGCACATTTGTTCTTGATTCAGAGGACTAGGAGGAAGAAGTAAGCTTTTACTAAGTATCTCCTCTGTCCCAGCTCCCGGCTGCTTGCTGTGGACATGTCATCTCTCCTCCTCCCACTCCCACCTCCCCTCCGCACACACAGAGTGAGAAGCAGGTGCCACTGTCCTTCCTGCACAGAGGAAAAGCCTGTTATTCAGGGAGGTTAGCCACATGCACAGAGATGGGGAAGGAATGTGGTGTGGGGCAATTGGATGACCTTGACTGTAAGTGTCCCTTGGTCACCCCAAGTGTGGGGCAGTCTGGAGGCTCATCTGGAGCAGCTTCCCACAGCCCTGTTCAAGAAGCTGCAGCAGGGTGGCAAAAGACAGCGGTACCCAGGCACCCGGGCAGTGGGCAATATGCATGCCTGGTGTGTGTGTGAGCGGGGCTGGAGAGAGGCGAGGCCATCGGCCTTCACCATGAGCAATCCCTGACAGTCTTTTTAGTGATTTGAATACACAGACTGCTAATTACATTCAGAGAGGATATGAAATTGGGAGGGAACGTAAACACCAGTGAGAATAACAGAAAGAATTCAGCAGAATCTCAGCGGTTATAAGAAGGGGCGGAAAACAATGAAGTGAAATTCAAGCTCAAAAACAAATTAGATGAGAGATTTTTAAGGTGCCAGGGGTGACAGAAGGGGGAGAACATCCTACCTGAGTTTTAATGTGTGCCCACAAATCCCTGCCAAGCAGAGTTGCAGGTCAGCATCCCGGGCAGGAAGGACAGACGGTATTTCAGCCCCAGTGTGCTCTGGGGCAAGCTGCCCGCGCAAGGATGGGAACCTGGAGACCCTGGCACGCCATCCTGGGCCTGGAAAGATGAAACAGGCAGAGAGAACAAGAGGGAGAAATATCCCACATATTATTCAGGAATGAAAGATGCCGGGTGAGGAGACCCAAGGAAATAAAAATGTATTCAGGTCCCAGCAGCCCCAAGCGATCTTTCTGCCCATGTGGTGGTGAGGAGGGGGCCGGTGGGGATAGCTCTCCACAGGGTCGGGGTCATTAAATCTTTTTGTGTCTCAGTTTCTTCATCTGTCCAACAGGTTTTTCTCTGGGGCAGGAGGGAGGGGGACCTCTCCACTGCGGGAGCTTAGGAGGGGCTGGACAGTCGGAGCTGGAGGAAAGCAGGGAGAAAGGGCCTTAAAGGGGGCAGATCAGTTAGAACCCATTTCGTTTCTGTTTGGCTGGAGGAAGGGAGGCAGAGGCGGGTTACCCTTGTTTGGCTTCCCCAGCAAAAATCCCTCAGACAGATATGGATTCTTCTGGAGGTGATCCCATGCCACACTGGTAGGAAGTGGGAGTGGGGCCTGGAAGGGCAGGACGCCTTGGTTGTCAAGCAAATTAGTGCAGTGGATGCTTGGGTTTACTCCCACTGGGGAACTTTGGGGCCAGTGAAGAATGCACACCTCACAAGTACCCCACCCAAGGGTGAGGGAGCTGGGGTATGTGCACACTGCACCTTGTCATTGATTGGGGGTTGCTTTCTAGGGGGATTCATTCCCCGGCACCTCCGTGCTTCAGCAGCCAGAGAAAGACCCTAAGCAAAGGAATGTAAAAACTGGCACCTGGGACTAGTCCAGGGAGCCCTGAGGTTGCAAGAAACAGAATGGAGGAGTGGGCACTGATAGGCCCTGAAGCACTGAAGTGAGGGAAGGGAGGGACCAGAGTAGCAGCCTGGCCAGATGACAGATGACAGGGATCCCGATATCCCATTCAGCCAGCAAGCAATGACAGTGTCTATTTGCAGGGAATCTAGACCCTGTGGATAATGACTTGCGTGTCAGCTTCATGGAAAAATTGGACTATTAGAAACAGCTGCCAAGAACGGGAGTACATTCAGGGGCCTAACCATGCCCAGGGATTCTAGCTGCCCTGGGAAGCAGCGGTTAGGAGTGCAGACCTCAGAGATCGAAGCTGCTTCTGGCGTTCCCAGGCTGTGTGCCTCAGTTTCATCCCTTCACTCATAGGTGCTTCTGTTTCCCAATCTGCAAAACGGGGATAATGTTTGTCTGCACCTCTGGAACAAATGGCCAGTCCATGCTTCAGTTGTAGGACATCGGAAATGTGAGAGAGCCGTGGACCTCTTGTCTTCCAGATGGAGACATGGCCATAGGACTCTCACGGGATGGGCCACCTGTTGGTGGGGGACAGCTCCAGGCTGCTCCAGCTTGGCCTGGCTTTGTTTCCTGCCAGGTGGACTCTGTGTGCATGACGCATAGGATTGCCCAGGGTCAGCATCTGCTTTACCCCAGACTCTGCCCTTCCAGGGACTCTCTAAGAGAGGATGGCCAAGCTTCCCTTGAGCCCTGTCAGGGTCCGCGTCCCAGACTCCTCTCTGGGTGGGGTTCCATCTGTCTGGGTTCAGCAGCCACCACAGCCCTTGCCTCCTCCTCCTCTAATCCCTGAAATCCCCTGACATGAAGCCTGAGAACTGCCAGGGTCCAACTCTGCCTCCCAAGGAGCACAGAGACCTGGGTGGTGTGTGCCCTCAATGTGTCCCGCCATCATTATAAGCTTCAATGAGTATTCTGCCTTCAGAAATCCCCAAAGGAGAAACACGCACTGGTTTCCACGTCCACGTTCAGCCCCCCAGCTCTGGGGGTACATCTCAAGTCCTCTCCCAAGCATCTCCCCACAAACCTCTTTTTTTCTGGGCTCACCTACAGAGACCCTGCAGCTTCTAGTGCACCCAGCCTGTAGCCAGGCAGGGTGCCAGGCTTCCTCCCTGGAGGGTCCCCAGTCTGTGAGGGGTACCTGTGGAACCTCTCACTCTTCAGCTTTGCTGGGGAGGGGCAGTGGCTGTGGGCACAATGTCCCTACATGGCACTTCTGTTTATCTCGATTCCTACAGTGGTGCTCTACTTCTTTCTTCCTTCCCTCCAGTCCCCTCCTCACGTGGACTGGGATGGGGCTACTGTTAGCTGTGGAGGGGCCAGCCCACAACAGTGACCCATGACTAGTCGGGTGGCCTGGCCTCTGCATTCAGTCAGGACAGGGCACAGGAGTGGCCCAAAGGCCCAGGGGCCTTAAGAGACTAACCAGGGGCAGGTGTGAGATGAATTGTCTTAGTAAAGTCGGGGAGGAGGGGAATGGTCCCTATTGAAACATCTCCATTCTGCGGGAAGGGTTGGTGGGGAAGTAGGTCAAGCGTTGGTCCCTGAATGCCAGGAAGCCACCTCTCATGGAAATTACCTGCCTGAAAATTGGGTCATGCTTGCACAGCTGGGACCTGGGGGATCCCCAAGCTAATCTACTCTGGCCTCCCCCCACCCCCAAGCATCAGTGAGAGTGTCCAAGGCTGGACTATTTTTAGCCACTTGTGAGCTGGTCATGTGCTGAGCAGGAGTTGGAAGGTGGGCACTGCTGAGCATCCTAGAGCTACAGAGACCCGAGCTGTCCCCCTCCCAAGGCCTAGGTGAGGCATGGAAGGCCCAGGCCTTGGAAAGATGGTGAACATGACATCTCCATGCAAGCAGAGTTCCAGACAGAGTCTTCTAGAAGGTAGACCCACTGCGCCACTGACCTAAGCGTACCGTTGGTTATCATTCTCTGCCAAAAACCTTCAGGCACTCCAACCTCTGGCTGAGGAGGGTCTCCAGACTTGGGTGCTCCCACTCATGGCACACACTGCCTCCTATTCCCACCAACCCCAGCCACCTGCAGCTTTCCAAACCCTCCAGGTTCCTCCTGAGCACACACTGCAGTGCCCTTCCCTCTCATGCCTGGCTGGAACATACTGACTTCTGCCTTAAAAGGTCTGTTCTCTGAGTATTTCACCCCTTAGGATCCAAGCATCACACCTTGAAAGCGTTTGTTTAAATGTCAGTCTCCCTTGTTGGGCTGTGACTCCTCAATGCCTTAGGTCAGAGCCTGACACGAGGCAGGTACTCAAAACGTGTGATGGATGGACCCATGCCATGCTCATCTATTGGGCAAGGGTAATGATGGGCATGGGAAAGTCATGAGAAGCTCTTGGAAAATAGACACTTTCCTTCAAATGCTGGAGCTGCTCACTGCCGCGGGGTGAGGTTCTGGTCTCTGCAGAGTTCCTGGCTGACAGCCTCTGTGTAGGGAAGGTGGGTGGGGAATCTGACAGCCTTGGTGTAGGTTTGAAGGATTTGGGGGCTGACCATGAGGCGGCAATAGTAACATAAGCTTTATGTGAGTGACACTTTGACAGATTCTCATGTCCCTCACAGCAAGAGGTCATCTAGAGGCTCTGGTATGAGGGTTACCACCTAGAGGAGGAAGAGGACAAGGGAACCCCTGGGGGAGAGGGGGCTTGACGAGGGGGTCCTGTGTCTAGGTGAGCTTGTTTAGCACCTTTTCAGCTCAGAGAGCTCCAAAGGGCAGCAACAGCTTGGGGTCTTAATAGCTCTTGGGTTGATCTTATCTGTGGCTGCAGATGCTGGGTGCAGTTCTGCAGGTTGTGCAAAGTAAGCAGGCTATAAACAGCTGAGAATCTACTTATTTGGCCTATTTTAAAACAGTTGAATGTGTAAACATTTGAATGTGATTCCAGCAGGCTTTTGAACTAATGGGTCTTAGCTTGCTGTGAAGAAGTAACCAACCTAGGGGCCAAGACCCAAAAGTCTTCTTTGGCTCATTTATCTAACACGGGGGGCGGGGAGGGCAGGGCTCAGCTGGGGTCAGCGTGGTTTGTATCTTTCCTGTTTATGCCACAGACTTCTCTGTTGGCTGAATAGATACAGTTGTGGGGATTCCTACACATATTTGAACACCTGTAGGATTTTAGGACACCTAAACACATATTTCCTGAGTTTCTAATGATTAAGATATAACGTTTGTCCTCAATTATTGCACAACTTGATGGGAGGAACAGACCACAAATAGCTGATCACAAATCCATATGACGCATGACGTCTACAGGGCACACTGGTGGCCCAGGGAGGGAGGAAATGAGCAGTGCTTGGCAGCAGGGATACCATACCCAAGATTGTGAAGATTTAGAACTCAGAGTGGATGTGCTCAGATATAGCAGGTTCACCCCACAGGGGCCATTTAACCTCAGTAGGTTTCAGGGCCAACTGAACAGCTCACCATGCAGAGGTGGGGCCCAGAACTTGGAACCTGCTGATGTCTGCACAGCTCTGCAACCTCTGCAAACTGCTTTCCCTCCATAAGCTTCAGTGTTTACTTCTGTACAATCAGGGAAAAAATCTGCACCTCTTCTGCACACCCTCTAAACGCTGGTGCCTCTCAGGCTCAGGCTCTGGCCTTCCTCTACGTACAGTCTTTCCCAAGGGAAAGTCTGGTGTCAAGGCTTTAAATATCACCTTGGTGCTGATGGTCCTAATTTTTTTAATCTTCAGCCCTGAGCCCCTGGCCTTTCCCTAGAGCTCTAGACTTGTATTTCCAATTCCATTCAGGTTTATAATTTCTTACCTGAAATTCTGTGCACCAGATGTGTTTTAGAATTCAGAATTTTTAAACTGTAGAAACTTAATAGCTCCAGCAGGATCTGTTAGAGCATCCTGTAATCAAACATATTGATATTTGTGCAGTGAAACGTGGATATTCACTCTAAGTGGGATTACAAAAATCTGTTAATAGCCTCTGTATTCGTTCGTTTTTGCATTGCTATTGAACTACCCGAGACTGGGTAATTAATAAAGAAAAGAAGTTTAATTGACTCACAGTTCTGCAGGCTGTACAGGAAGCATGGCTGGGGAGGCCTCAGGAAACTTACAGTCATGGAGGAAGGTAAAGGGGAAGCCAGCACGTCTTACATGGTGGGAGCAGGAGGAAGAGAGAGTGAAGGAGGAGGTACTACACACTTTTAAACAATCAGATCTCGTGAGAACTCACTCATTATCATGAGAACAGCAAAGGAGAGGTCCGCCCCCATGATTGAATCACCTCCCACCAGGTTGCTCCTCCAACATTAAAGAGCATAACTTGACATGAGATTTGGGTGGGGACACAGAGCCAAACCATATCTGGTTCCTTCTCTGAGCTTCATTTCATATCAGGTCAGAATTTACTGGTAAATGAATTACGAAACACCGTTTGGTTTTCTGTGTTTTTGTAGATTTTGGAATTATACATTCAATGAGGCTTGGTGGACCTGTGCTGTCTCTCCATTCATTTTCTGATAGGTACCCCAAAGTTAACATGCTTACTGTGACCTTTGATTTTAACTCTCCCCACCCTAAGTTGTTGATTTGCTGTTTTTCCCATCTCAGCTAATTTTATCACCATTCATACAGCTAATTTCTCAAGCACAGATTCTAGCAGTTACTTTTCTTTTCCCTCAATTTCTCTTTCTTCTTCTCCAATGTCTAACCCATCAGTAGGTCATTGGCTCTTCTTTAAACCAGATCCCAAAAATTCTCTGCAAGGGTCTTATAGGGCCCATCTTATTATACCCCATCCACAGCCCCATTCATGCATTACACAGTGATCACAAGGATCTTTTAAAATCCCTTTCCACTGAAACAGGTATATAGAAGATAGTATCAGTCTTCTGCTTAGTCCACTGAAAATAGATAAAATCTAACATTTCCAAGTCCTCTCAGACCTTCAACACTGGCCCTGCCTACTCCTCTGACATCATCTCATATGATTCCATCTCTTAGTCCCCACACTTCAATCCCACTGGCTTCCTTTCTGTTTTCCTACTATGTGAAGTCTTCTTGCCTTGGGGGAATTTGTGCCAGGGGCTCCTAAGTCTGAAATACCTTCCCCTAGATATTTGTATGTTTGGCTGAAGGTTCCTTGCCACTGCCCATAATCTGCTTAAAAAATTACTTCTTCTCTCTTCTCATTATTCATTCTGTCTCCATCAGATTTTATTTTCTTCATAGTACTTGTGGCTCTAGAAGTTATATTACTCATTTGTTTACTTGTTCATGATTTCTCTGTGGACATAAATATCCCTGTAAACTAAACACTCTTGAGAGCATGGTGGGGAGGGAACTGGCTCGCTCTGTTCCTAATGTCAGATGCCTAACACAGTGACCTGCCTGTAGTAGGTGCTAAACAAATATTTGTTGAAGAAAACAATGAATGAATACATCTCCCATTAAGGGGGAATGCTATGAAACCTTATATGTGAATGATTTGGAACCCAGGCCTTGTCCTGGACAAAGCTGGGTTTGAACTGACCTCTGGCCATGTGACCCTGGAAAGCTACTCAGTCTCTGTAAGCTTCCATTTCCTCATCTGGAAATGAACTTCATAGGTTGGTGGCAAAGAGGAGGTGAATCTGTGTGAAGCCTATTGCACCATCTGGCATGGTATCCATGGTCAATCAATGCCAACCACTGCTACATTGCAGAGCACAGGGACACTTTGTGCTGTGAACATGGCCACACCAGGCATGGCTGGATGAGCCCAGGTCAGCTCCCCTTACTAAAGTGAATTGGCTTGGTGAGTGAGAGGCGGTTGATCTGGGGATACTGCCATGGCCCTCAACATGCTTCCTGACACGAGTTTTGCAAGCCCTGTCTTGGTGAATAATGGGGAGCAGGAGAGCCGAGTGGAGGGTTGAGAAGGGGGAGGGCTGGGGTGGAGGTGGTAGGTTGGTGAGAGAGGTTGAGGGTGGGGGCTATTGCCAGCAAAGGTGCAATGTCTGGAATCTGATGTGCTGGGGACACCAGCCATGCAGGAAAGTAAGGCTGGATCCCAGAGCAGTCCCTGGGGAAGCAGATGCAGCCAGAGGGATACACATTGACAAAGAGCTGAGTGACGTGTGGTGTCCAAGGAGCAGGTCCAGGTGATGAACCAAGCATCCTGCTGTGGACTGGAGCTGAATCTAGGATCTAGAACTCAGGAGAATGAAACAATTTAGGGGGAGAAAAAGCAAATATGGAGGCAGTGAACAAGTTCTGGACACCTTCAGGATTGAGCTGTATGGGAGTTGGCAGAGAGTTCTTCTTCCTGGGGGGCCCTTCCTGGCATGGGGGTCGTCTGCTAGTTTAAAAGCCCAAGGCTAGATGGACTGGTGGTGGGAATGGGGTGCATGTGATATGGTTGGGATAGACTCAGGGACATGGTAGGTTGAGCTGATAAGGGTAGGTTGGGGGATGAAGTACCAGGGGAGGGTAGAAAGGGCCTTGTAGTCAAACAATGAACCACCTGCTGCAGGGATTCCTGGAGCAGCGAGCTCATTGTGTGGACACATCCACATCAGGGAGTCAGCTGGATAATTGTGGGGGAAAAGGCCATAGACTTAGTGTTTACAACAGAGGCTTTGAGGCCTGTAAGAACTTCAGTGCAGGCTGGGCGCGGTGGCTCAAGCCTGTAATCCCAGCACTTTGGGAGGCTGAGACGGGCAGATCACGAGGTCAGGAGATCGAGACCATCCTGGCTAACACGGTGAAACCCCGTCTCTACTAAAAATACAAAAATCTAGCTGGGTGAGGTGGCGGGCGCCTGTACTCCCAGCTACTCGGGAGGCTGAGGCAGGAGAATGGCATAAACCCGGGACATGGAGCTTGCAGTGAGCGGAGATCTGGCCACTGCACTTCAGCCTGGGCAACAGAGCCAGACTCCGTCTCAAAACAACAACAACAACAACAACAACAACAACAAACTGCAGTGCAGGCAAGAGAGGATGCTCACCACCTCACACTGAGACCCCCATAGCCCTGATCCTTAACATGCGAAAGCTATAGGCTGTGGTCACAGGTTAGCAACTTCACAGAAGTGATTGGCAGGAGGTGCTGTGCCATATATTTGAAAGGAATCATGGTATTTGTCCATCAAGACATTGAGACCCATAACAGGGCCGCAGTATTTGCCTGCACAGTAGATGGCTGAGTGTCAGCTCTGAGTGTGTGTGCATTTGGTTGATGTTCCCATCAGTGACTTTGACAGACGACAAAGGTGTGCCTAGAGATCTGGCGGGTGAGGTCCTTCCTCAACATCTCACTGCTGGATAGGAACCTGCACCTATGCCTTCAGGTGTACAGAAGAGAAGATACGAGTGTCCTGAGCTGAGGGCTGTCTCAGAATAGCTCCTTCCACACCCTTCTGACCAAAGAGGAGAAGCCCTTGCATGTGGCCTCGATGGCCCAGTGCCCTCTTCTGACTCTCCCCAAAGTGACTGAGGCTGCCTCTGCCCCACCCAGCCTCCTGTTGGCTCCACAGGAGGAGTACCCCTGCAGGAATACCCCAGCAGCAGCCGCCCAGGGAGCCAGGCGGAATCTCTACTGCTTCAGCAAAGCGCAAATCACTAAACAAAACACAGCCCTTCCTGGGAGGCTGCCTGTCACTGAGTGTATCAATGAACAGTCATGCTCCATCCATCCTGGGTACAGCTGAGTGCATGCTTGCTGCCCTCCCCCACTCCTAGGATGCTCTCTCGCTCTCTTTTTTTCTCTCTCTCTCTCTCTCTGCACCCCCTACCCTTCTCATCTTCCAAGGTCTCTCCAGGGCTGTTTCCTCATTGTCTCAGCTCTGGAGCCCTTGAAATTGAGCGGCACCCCACAACCCTGTCTATTCTGGGGCCGTCTTGGTGAACTGGCAGGTATTCCCAGGCTCCCAGCTCTTTCCTGCCCGTCATGTACCATTTAGAATCTGGTCTTTGGCCACCACCTTCTTAGCTGTCCCATCCTCTGCTCCATGAGGAGGGGTCTCCCTTCCTCAGTCAGATGTTTTGGCTTCTGTGATGCAGAATCATGAGAACGGAAAGAAGATGATTAAAGTCTGGACTCCCTGGTAAGGTTGGGCAGAGGCAGCAGGAGGCAATGTGGAAGCTGAGACTGGGAGGGGAAGAAGGGGATTTGGCACGGGCGCTGGAGCAAGGCTGAGAGTAACAGGGAGGCATGTGCTGCATTTGGAGTCTGATATTCATCAGAGTTGTGAGTAAAGTGAATCCCCCTTCATACCTGCGGGTCTGAGCTCTGTTTCTTGAACAGGACCAGGCGGGTCTCTGGGTTCCTAAGGGTCGCCATCCTTTCTGGTTTCTACTAGAGTGGGTGAGCTGGGCATGTCCCCTAACTGGAGTGCAGCCACTGTGAAGGCAAGGAGTCACATTGTACCTTGTCCCCTAGTGGGTGACAGAGACCTTTTGAGAGTGCTCTGCAGTGGGCGGGGCTGAGCAAAACCTAGTGACATCTAGGACTGACTCCGTGATCCTTCCCATCTCTCTCCTGCAATCCTGACCCAGCCTGTTTCCATGACCACAGGGCACCAGCAGAAGACGGAGCACTGCCCTTAGCCTAGACATTCTCTTCCCATTGCTTACTCTTGGCAGTGCCTGGGGGCTGTGTGTGATTCCAGAAGTCAGGCTCACTTGCTTTAGAAACCAGTTCTGTTGGAGATGGTGTGAGTCCAACAACAAGGAAGATGGTTTTGTCTTTTTCTTGTAGCTGACAGACTCATCCCTTCCTGCTCCGCCGCCTCCTTTGTCTTTCTCTCCTCTGCTCTATGAAAGGCACCAGGCAGGCACTCGGGTGGTGTTCTTGGGGGACCCAGTGGTGGATCAGTCCCAGATCCATCTTTGAGGCTCAGAAAGCCAGAGGAGAACCAGCTGACCTGACTGGGCTGCAGCCAGCTCGGAAACTTCGCCTCACCCTCTTTCTACCATGACATGGGCGTGTGATTGTCCCGTCTCAGCCAGAGTTTCAAGGGACCCTGCTGGAGATCACAGAGTCGAGGGAAGCTGTGAGGCCTGGCCTGACGCCTTTGCACCTGCCATCTCTGTGTCTTCACAAAGGTGGGAATGATAGCACCAACTCTAGAGGGATGGGGGGAGGCCCTAGTGCAAATTGCAGAGCTTGGACAGACAGGGGGATTCTGATCAGAAGGCAGTTAGTATTGCTAAGAGAAGGAGACAGGAGGGGACAGTTCAGGGGTCTTGCCTCCTCAGTGGCTGGAATTGGGGGAGGGAGAGAACAAGCAAGAAACTGCCTTTGCTTTTGTGAGTCCACATGGAAGCATTGCAGACCACAGCTTGCCTATGGGCAGGCTCTGCTTCATGAGAAAGCAGATACAGGTGGGGGCTGAATGGTGGCAGGCCAGCTGGGACCGGCTCTTTTTATGTCATCTTGAATATTATGCTTCAGATAATACGATTGCTTGCTCAGCATAAATACAATGGTCTCATCGCACTTTTTATTGAGATGAAATTTATATCCTGTGAACTGCATAAATCATGATTTTATGACCCACTGAGTTGTGACAAATGCATACACTTCAATCAAGATAAAGAACAATTTCATCATTCCAGAAAGTTCCTTCATGCCCCCCTTTGAATCAATCCTCACCTGTCATAGACAATCACTCTTCTGATGTCTATCATCAAAGATCAGTTTTACCTGTTCCTGAACTTCATATACATGGAAGCTTACAGTGTATGCTCTTTGGTGTCTAGTTTCTTTCATTGAATAGAATGTTGTTGCATATGTGATGATGTGGAAACTTTGAAAAATCTCTTCCAGTTGTCAGACATATCAGTCATTTCCAGTTTCTGAATAGTATGACCAAAGCTTCTATAAACAATATTTTACAGGTACTTTGTGTGGACATATATTTTCTTTTCCCTTTGGCAAATGCCCAGGAGTGGAATTGCAAGGTCATAGGGTAATGGAAGTGTAGAGAAACTTCCAGACAGATTTACCAAGTGGTTGTGCTGCTATACATTTCCACCTGCAGTGTGTGAGAATTCTCGTCATCCACATCCTTACCAAGCAGCAGTGTTGTCAGTCTGTGCTATGGACTGGACATGTGTGTACTCCCGCATTTCACATATGGAAACCCAGTGGGATGGCGTTTGGAGGTGGGTCCTTTCGAGATAATAAGGTCATGAGAGTGGAGCCCTTAGGAATGGAATTAGTACCCTTATAAAAAGAGATGTGAAGGCCAGGCGCAGTGGCTCATGCCTGTAATCCCAGCACTTGAGGTGGGCAGATCACCTGAGGTCAGGAGTTCGAGCCCAACCTGGCCAACATGTTTTATTACAAACCCCACCTGTACTAAAACAAAACAAAACAAAACAAAACAAATTAGCTGGATGTGGTGGTGCATGCACCTGTAATTCCAGCTACTCTGGAGGCTGAGACAGGAGAATCGCTTGAACTGGAGAGGCAGAGGTTGCAGTGGCAGTGAGCTGAGATCGCGTCACTGCACTCCAGCCTGGGTGACAGTGCAAGACTCTGTCTAAAAAAAAAAAAAAAAAAAAGGCAGTGGGTGGCGGAGGGAGGGAGAGAGAGAGAGAGAGATAGGTGAGAGATTATCTCTGTGCCATGTGAAGATACAAAGATACAAGCAGTCAGGAAAAGGTCCTCACCAGACACCCAATTGGCCAGCACTTTAATCTTGGACTTCTAGCTTCCAGGACTGTGAGAAGTAAATGTCTGTTGTTTAAACCTCCCAGTATATGGTATCTTGTATAGCATCCTGAAACTGATTAAGGCAGTCTCTCTAAATTTAACTGTTTTAATGAATATGAAGTGGCATTTCATTGTGGTTTTAATTTTAATTTCCTTGAATACAAACGAACTTGAGAAATTTTTATGTGTTTATTGGCCATTTGTATATCTTCACCTGCTCAAGTCTTTTGGCCTTAAAAAATTTAAGTTGTTTATGTCTTTATTACTGATTTGCAGGATTTTAAAAATACATAATCTGAATAGAAGCCCTGTATCAGATATATACCTTGTGAATATTTTCCCCAGTCTATCACTTACTTTTTCATTTTCTGAATAGTGCCTTTGAATAAACAAAATTAAACATTTTTCATTAAGTAGCATGTGATTCCAAACTTGAACACCATAAATCAGAGGAACTAGTGATTTTTCAAAGGAATTTTAAAAACTTTGCTCAGAAATTTAAAAAAGATTTAATTGACACATAATAATTGTATATATATATGGGGTACAATATGATGTTTTGATACACCCATATCTTATGATATGATCAAATCAGAGTATTCAGTGTATCTGTCACCTCAAACATTTATCATTTCTTTATGATAAGAACATAGACAATTTTCTTTTCTAGTTATTTTGAGATACACAGTGTCATATTGTTGACTATAGTCACCCTACACCAGAACATACTGCTCCTTTCTAACTGTAACTTTGTACCCATTAATCATCCTTTCTCCATCCTCCCCTCCCTCTCCCTGTCCTCTGGTAACCAATGTTCTATTTCTATAAATGATATCAGCTTTTTGAGATTCTACATGTGATATGGTTTGGGTTTGTGTGCCTGCACAAATCTCATGTTGAATTATAATCCCCAGTGTTGAAGGAAGAGCCTTGTGGGAGGTGATTTCAAGGGCAGATTTCTCCTTTGCTGTTCTCGTGATAGTGAGTTCTCACGAGATCTGGTTGTTTAAAAGTGTGTGACACACCCCCCTCCATTTTGTTCTCTTCCTTCTGCTCCAGTCACATAAGATGTGCCTGCTTCCCCTTTACCTTCCCCCATGATTGTAAGTTTCCTGAGGCCTCCCCAGTCATACTTCCTGTACAGCCTGAGGAACTGTGAACCAATTCAACCTCTTTTCTTTCTAAATTACCCAGTCTCAGGTAGTTCTTTATAGCAATGTGAGAACGGACTAATACAAGATGTGAGTGAGATATGTGAGTGAGATCACGCTGTATTTGTCTTTCTGCATCTGGCTTATTTCACTCAGCATAATGTCCTCCAGGATCATTCATGTTGTTGCAAATGATAGGATTTCATTGTTTTTTTTTTTTTTTAAAGGCTGAATAGTATTCTATTGTGTGTATATACCGCATTTTCTTTGTGCATTCATTCGTTAATGGATACTTAGGTTGGTTCCATATCTTGGCCATTGCGCATTGTGCTACAATAAACATGGAAGTGCAGATATCTCTTCAACAAACTGATTTTCTTTCACTTCCTTTGAATATAAACCCAGTAGCGGGATTGCTGGATTATATGGTAGTTCCATTTTAAATTTTTTGAGGAACATCCATACTGTTTTTCATAATGATTGTACTAATTTACATTCCCACCAACAGTATATAGTAAGTGTTCCCTTTTCTCCACATTTTCACTGAAAGTTGTCATCTTTTGTCTTTTGGTGATAGCCATTATCATTGGAGTGAAATGCTGTCTCATTGTGGTTTTGATTTGCATTTTCCTGATGATTACTGATGTTGAGCATTTTTTCATAAATCTGTGGACCATTTGTGCGTCTTCTTTTGATAAATGTCTGACATGGTCTTTTGCTCATTTTAAAATAGGATTATGGGGGGCGGAGCAAGATGGCCGAATAGGAGCAGCCCCAGTCTCCAACTCCCAGCACGAGCGACACAGAAGACCGGTGATTTCTGCATTTTCAACTGAGGTACTGGGTTCATCTCACTGGGGAGTGCCGGACGATCGGTGCTGGTCAGCTGCTGCAGCCCGACCAGCGAGAGCTGAAGCAGGGCGAGGCATTGCCTCACCTGGGAAGCGCAAGGGGGAAGGGAGTCCCTTTTCCTAGCCAGGGGAACTGAGACACACAACACCTGGAAAATCGGGTAACTCCCACTCCAATACTGCGCTTTAAGCAAACAGGCACACCAGGAGATCATATCCCACACCTGGCCGGGAGGGTCCCACACCCACAGAGCCTCCCTCATTGCTAGCGCAGCAGTCTCTGATCTACCGGCAAGGCAGCAGTGAGGCTGGGGGAGGGGCGCCCGCCATTGCTGAGGCTTAAGTAGGTAAACAAAGCTGCTGGGAAGCTCGAACTGGGTGGAGCTCACAGCAGCTCAAGGAAACCTGCCTGTCTCTGTAGACTCCACCTCTGGGGACAGGGCACAGTAAACTAAACAAACGCAGCAGACACCTCTGCAGATGCAAACGACTCTGTTTGACAGCTTTGAAGAGAGCAGTGGATCTCCCAACACGGAGGTTGAGATCTGAGAAGGGACAGACTCCCTGCTCAAGTGGGTACCTGACCCCTGAGTAGCCTAACTGGGAGACATCCCCCACTAGGGGCAGTCTGACACCCCACACCTCACAGGGAGGAGTACACCCCTGAGAGGAAGCTTCCAAAGCAAGAATCAGACAGGTACACTCGCTGTTCAGAAATATTCTATCTTCTGCAGCCTCTGCTGCTGATACCCAGGCAAACAGGGTCTGGAGTGGACCTCAAGCAATGTCCAACAGACCTACAGCTGAGGGTCCTGACTGTTAGAAGGAAAACTATCAAACAGGAAGGACACCTACACCAAAACCCCATCAGTACATCACCATCATCAAAGACCAGAGGCAGATAAAACCACAAAGATGGGGAAAAAGCAGGGCAGAAAAGCTGGAAATTCAAAAAATAAGAGCGCATCTCCCCCGGCAAAGGAGCGCAGCTCATCGCCAGCAACGGATCAAAGCTGGACGGAGAATGACTTTGACGAGATGAGAGAAGAAGGCTTCAGTCCATCAAATTTCTCAGAGCTAAAGGAGGAATTACGTACCCAGCGCAAAGAAACTAAAAATCTTGAAAAAAAAGTGGAAGAATTGATGGCTAGAGTAATTAATGCAGAGAAGGTCATAAATGAAATGAAAGAGATGAAAACCATGACACGAGAAATACGTGACAAATGCACAAGCTTCAGTAACCGACTCGATCAACTGGAAGAAAGAGTATCTGCGATTGAGGATCAAATGAATGAAATCAAGCGAGAAGAGAAACCAAAAGAAAAAAGAAGAAAAAGAAATGAACAAAGCCTGCAAGAAGTATGGGATTATGTAAAAAGACCAAATCTACGTCTGATTGGGGTGCCTGAAAGTGAGGGGGAAAATGGAACCAAGTTGGAAAACACTCTTCAGGATATCATCCAGGAGAACTTCCCCAACCTAGTAGGGCAGGCCAACATTCAAATCCAGGAAATACAGAGAACGCCACAAAGATACTCCTCGAGAAGAGCAACTCCAAGACACATAATTGCCAGATTCACCAAAGTTGAAATGAAGGAAAAAATCTTAAGGGCAGCCAGAGAGAAAGGTCGGGTTACCCACAAAGGGAAGCCCATCAGACTAACAGCAGATCTCTCGGCAGAAACTCTCCAAGCCAGAAGAGAGTGGGGGCCAATATTCAACATTCTTAAAGAAAAGAATTTTCAACCCAGAATTTCATATCCAGCCAAACTAAGTTTCATAAGTGAAGGAGAAATAAAATCCTTTACAGATAAGCAAATGCTTAGAGATTTTGTCACCACTAGGCCTGCCTTACAAGAGACCCTGAAGGAAGCACTAAACATGGAAAGGAACAACCGGTACCAGCCATTGCAAAAACATGCCAAAATGTAAAGACCATCGAGGCTAGGAAGAAACTGCATCAACTAACGAGCAAAATAACCAGTTAATATCATAATGGCAGGATCAAGTTCACACATAACAATATTAACCTTAAATGTAAATGGACTAAATGCTCCAATTAAAAGACACAGACTGGCAAACTGGATCAAGAGTCAAGACCCATCAGTCTGCTGTATTCAGGAGACCCATCTCACACGCAGAGACATACATAGGCTCAAAATAAAGGGATGGAGGAAGATTTACCAAGCAAATGGAGAACAAAAAAAAAGCGGGGGTTGCAATACTAGTCTCTGATAAAACAGACTTTAAACCATCAAAGATCAAAAGAGACAAAGAAGGCCATTACATAATGGTAAAGGGATCAATTCAACAGGAAGAGCTAACTATCCTAAATATATATGCACCCAATACAGGAGCACCCAGATTCATCAAGCAAGTCCTTAGAGACTTACAAAGAGACTTAGACTCCCATACAATAATAATGGGAGACTTCAACACTTCACTGTCAACATTAGACAGATCAACGAGACAGAAAGTTAACAAGGATATCCAGGAATTGAACTCATCTCTGCAGCAAGCAGACCTAATAGACATCTATAGAACTCTCCACCCCAAATCAACAGAATATACATTCTTCTCAGCACCACATCATACTTACTCCAAAATTGACCACGTAATTGGAAGTAAAGCACTCCTCAGCAAATGTACAAGAACGGAAATTATAACAAACTGTCTCTCAGACCACAGTGCAATCAAACTAGAACTCAGGACTAAGAAACTCAATCAAAACCGCTCAACTACATGGAAACTGAACAACCTGCTCCTGAATGACTACTGGGTACATAACGAAATGAAGGCAGAAATAAAGATGTTCTTTGAAACCAATGAGAACAAAGATACAACATACCAGAATCTCTGGGACACATTTAAAGCAGTGTGTAGAGGGAAATTTATAGCACTAAATGCCCACAAGAGAAATCTGGAAAGATCTAAAATTGACACTCTAACATCGCAATTAAAAGAACTAGAGAAGCAAGAGCAAACACATTTGAAAGCTAGCAGAAGGCAAGAAATAACTAAGATCAGAGCAGAACTGAAGGAGATAGAGACACAAAAAACCCTCCAAAAAATCAATGAATCCAGGAGTTGGTTTTTTGAAAAGATCAACAAAATTGACAGCCCACTAGCCAGACTAATAAAGAAGAAAAGAGAGAAGAATCAAATCGACGCAATAAAAAATGATAAAGGGGATATCACCACCGACCCCACAGAAATACAAACTACCATCAGAGAATACTATAAACACCTCTACGCAAATAAACTGGAAAATCTAGAAGAAATGGATAATTTCCTGGACACTTACACTCTTCCAAGACTAAACCAGGAAGAAGTTGAATCCCTGAATAGACCAATAGCAGGCTCTGAAATTGAGGCAACAATTAATAGCCTACCAACCAAAAAAAGTCCAGGACCAGATGGATTCACAGCTGAATTCTACCAGAGGTACAAGGAGGAGTTGGTACCATTCCTTCTGAAACTATTCCAATCAATAGAAAAAGAGGGAATCCTCCCTAACTCATTTTATGAGGCCAACATCATCCTGATACCAAAGCCTGGCAGAGACACAACAAAAAAAGAGAATTTTAGACCAATATCCCTGATGAACATCGATGCAAAAATCCTCAATAAAATACTGGCAAACCGGATTCAGCAACACATCAAAAAGCTTATCCACCATGATCAAGTGGGCTTCATCCCTGGGATGCAAGGCTGGTTCAACATTCGCAAATCAATAAACATAATCCAGCATATAAACAGAACCAAAGACAAGAACCACATGATTATCTCAATAGATGCAGAAAAGGCTTTTGACAAAATTCAACAGCCCTTCATGCTAAAAACGCTCAATAAATTCGGTATTGATGGAACGTACCTCAAAATAATAAGAGCTATTTATGACAAACCCACAGCCAGTATCATACTGAATGGGCAAAAACTGGAAAAATTCCCTTTGAAAACTGGCACAAGACAGGGATGCCCTCTCTCACCACTCCTATTCAACATAGTGTTGGAAGTCCTGGCTAGGGCAATCAGGCAAGAGAAAGAAATCAAGGGTATTCAGTTAGGAAAAGAAGAAGTCAAATTGTCCCTGTTTGCAGATGACATGATTGTATATTTAGAAAACCCCATTGTCTCAGCCCAAAATCTCCTTAAGCTGATAAGCAACTTCAGCAAAGTCTCAGGATACAAAATTAATGTGCAAAAATCACAAGCATTCTTATACACCAGTAACAGACAAACAGAGAGCCAAATCAGGAATGAACTTCCATTCACAATTGCTTCAAAGAGAATCAAATACCTAGGAATCCAACTTACAAGGGATGTAAAGGACCTCTTCAAGGAGAACTACAAACCACTGCTCAGTGAAATCAAAGAGGACACAAACAAATGGAAGAACATACCATGCTCATGGATAGGAAGAATCAATATCGTGAAAATGGCCATACTGCCCAAGGTAATTTATAGATTCAATGCCATCCCCATCAAGCTACCAATGAGTTTCTTCACAGAATTGGAAAAAACTGCTTTAAAGTTCATATGGAAACAAAAAAGAGCCCGCATCTCCAAGACAATCCTAAGTCAAAAGAACAAAGCTGGAGGCATCACACTACCTGACTTCAAACTATACTACAAGGCTACAGTAACCAAAACAGCATGGTACTGGTACCAAAACAGAGATATAGACCAATGGAACAGAACAGAGTCCTCAGAAATAATACCACACATCTACAGCCATATGATCTTTGACAAACCTGAGAGAAACAAGAAATGGGGAAAGGATTCCCTATTTAATAAATGGTGCTGGGAAAATTGGCTAGCCATAAGTAGAAAGCTGAAACTGGATCCTTTCCTTACTCCTTATACGAAAATTAATTCAAGATGGATTAGAGACTTAAATGTTAGACCTAATACCATAAAAATCCTAGAGGAAAACCTAGGTAGTACCATTCAGGGCATAGGCATGGGCAAAGACTTCATGTCTAAAACACCAAAAGCAACGGCAGCAAAAGCCAAAATTGACAAATGGGATCTCATTAAACTAAAGAGCTTCTGCACAGCAAAAGAAACTACCATCAGAGTGAACAGGCAACCTACAGAATGGGAGAAAATTTTTGCAATCTACTCATCTGACAAAGGGCTAATATCCAGAACCTACAAAGAACTCAAACAAATTTACAAGAAAAAAACAACCCCATCAAAAAGTGGGCAAAGGATATGAACAGACATTTCTCAAAGGAAGACATTCATACAGCCAACAGACACATGAAAAAATGCTCATCATCACTGGCCATCAGAGAAATGCAAATCAAAACCACAATGAGATACCATCTCACACCAGTTAGAATGGCAATCATTAAAAAGTCAGGAAACCACAGGTGCTGGAGAGGATGTGGAGAAATAGGAACACTTTTACACTGTTGGTGGGATTGTAAACTAGTTCAACCATTATGGAAAACAGTATGGCGATTCCTCAAGGATCTAGAACTAGATGTACCATATGACCCAGCCATCCCATTACTGGGTATATACCCAAAGGATTATAAATTATGCTGCTATAAAGACACATGCACACGTATGTTTATTGCGGCACTATTCACAATAGCAAAGACTTGGAATCAACCCAAATGTCCATCAGTGACAGACTGGATTAAGAAAATGTGGCACATATACACCATGGAATACTATGCAGCCATAAAAAAGGATGAGTTTGAGTCCTTTGTAGGGACTTGGATGCAGCTGGAAACCATCATTCTTAGCAAACTATCACAAGAACAGAAAACCAAACACCGCATGTTCTCACTCATAGGTGGGAACTGAACAATGAGATCACTCGGACTCAGGAAGGGGAACATCACACACCGGGGCCTATCATGGGGAGGGGGGAGGGGGGAGGGATTGCATTGGGAGTTATACCTGATGTAAATGACGAGTTGATGGGTGCAGCACAGCAACATGGCACAAGTATACATATGTAACAAACCTGCACGTTATGCACATGTACCCTACAACTTAAAGTATAATAATAATAAATAAATTTAAAAAAAATAAAAAATAAAATAAAATAAAATAAAAAAATAAAAAAAATAAAATAGGATTATGAGTTTTTGTTGTTGAATTAATTTTTAAAAATATATTCTGAATATTAACCCCTTGTTAGATGTATACTTTCCAAATATTTCCTCTCATTCTATAGATGTCCCCTTCACCTTGTTGATTGTTTCCTTTCCTGGGCAGAAGCTTTTTAGTGCTATGTAATCCCATTTTATCTCTTTCTGCTTTTGTTGCCTTGTGTTTTTGAGGTCTTATCCAAAAAAATATTTGCCCAGTCCACTGTCCTGGAGCATTTCCCCTAAGTTTTCTTCTAGTAGTTTCATAGCTTTGAGTCTTACATTTAGGTCTTTAATTCATTTTGAGTTGATTTTTTAAATGGCAAAAGAAGGGATCCAGTTTCATTCTTCAGTTCTCAGATATCCAATTTTTCCAGTACCATTTATTGAAGAGACTGTCCTTTTCCCTGTGTGTGTTCTTGGCACCTTTGTCAAAAATCTGTTGGCTTTTTTTTTTTTTTTGTATGTGTGTAGGTACCTATGTTTTTTATATATATGTATTGATTTATTTCTGGGCTTCTGTGCTGTTCCATTTGTCTGTGTGTCTGTTTTGACGTCAGTACCATTCTGTTTTGGTTACTATTGCTTTGTAGCATATTTTGTATTTTATTTTTTTATTTTTATTTTTTTTAGTAGAGACAGGGTTTCACCTTGTTAGCCAGGATGGTCTTGATCTTCTGACCTCGTGATCCGCCCGTCTCGGCCTCCCAAAGTGCTGGGATCACAGGCTTGAGCCACCGCGCCCGGCCTGTAGCATATTTTGAAGTCAGGCAGTGTGATGCCTCCAGCTCTCTTTTTCTTGCTCAATATTGCTTTCGCTATTCAAAGTATTTTGTGGTTTCATATAAATTTTAGAATTGTTTTTTCTATTTCTGTTATTGGTATTTTGATAGGAATTGCACTAAATCTGTAGATTGCTTTGGGTAGTATGGACATTTTAACATTATTTCTTCCAATCTGTTTCCAAAGATAACACAGGATATCTTTCCATTTGTTTGTGCCCTCTTTGATTTCTGTCATCAATATTTTAAAGTTTCAATGTAGAGATCTTTCACTTCCTTGGTTAAGTTTATTTCTAGCTATCTTACATAGTTTTTGTAGCTAAAACATTTAAAAATGTTGATAAAGTTTTGATTTATCAGTTTTCTTCTTTCATGATTAGAAATAGTGTCTTTTATAAAAAAAATCTTTTCCTATCCCAAAGCTGGGAAGGTATTTTCCCATATTTTTTTCTAAAAGTGTTACAGTTTAAACTATTTGTTTAGATCTGTGATCCATCTTGAACTAATTTGTGTGAGTGTGTGTGGTATGAAGTAGAGTTTGAGATTAATTTTTTTACCTTGTGTTTTTCCAGTTCCAGCACTAATTTTTAAAAAGACTTTTCCATAAGATTTTTTTAATGACTGTCAAAAATCGACTATATGTGTGTGAGTCTATGCCTGGACTTTTTATTCAGTTCCATTAATCTGTGTTTATGTAAATACCATGCTATCTTGATTATTGTAACTTTATTGCAAGTCTTGAAATCAGGAGTTGTGGGTCATCCAACTTTGTTCTTTTGTTTCAAGACTGATTTGGTTACTCTAGGTCGTTTGCATTTCAAAATAAAGTTTAAAATAAAGACATTGATTTCTATCAAAGAGTCTATTGAAATTTTGATGTGGATGATATTGAATTTATTGATTAATTTGGGAGAATTAACATTATAACAATATTGACTCTTCCAAATCATGAATGTAATATATTTTGCCATTTATTTAGGTCTTTAATTTCTCCTAGCAATGCCTTATAGTTCTAAGTGTAGAGGTCTTGCATGTCCTTTCATATATTTATTCTCAAGTACTTTATTTTTTAAAATTTCTTGCAAATGGTATGTTTTTCAAACTTAATTTTTAAATTGTTTACCATCAATATATAGAAATGCAATTAATTTTGATTATTGACATTGTCCCTGTGACTTTGCTAAATTAACTTATTCATTTCATTATATTTTTAGATTCTTCAGGATTTCCTTTTAACAATCATGTCATCTGAAAACAGAAACTTTTTTACTTCTATTTTTTGGTAATCTTTTTGCCTTTTAATTTCTTCTTCTTGCCTTACTGCATTGGTTAAGACTCCTAGAGCAATATCAAATAGAAGTGGTAAGAGCAGGTATGCTTATGAAGAAAGCATTTACTATTTCACCCTTAAGTATGATTTTTAGATGTAGAATTTTGGTAGATGTTCCTTGCAAGATTGGTAACTTTTCCTTAATTTCTAGTTTGCCAGGAGTGTTTTGTTGTTGTTGTTGTTTTTGTTGTTAAGTGTTGAATTTTTAGTCAAGTGCTTTTTCTCTTAACTGTGGCGATGATCAGACAGGGCTTCTCATTTAATTCTGTGAACGTACTGAATTATATTA
Source organism: Macaca fascicularis (assembly GCF_037993035.2). Lineage (NCBI taxonomy): Eukaryota > Metazoa > Chordata > Mammalia > Primates > Cercopithecidae > Macaca > Macaca fascicularis. The sequence continues at coordinate 4,724,115 of NC_088386.1, forward strand.
ATTAATGTTTGAAAGTTGAATTGACCTGGCATTGCTTGAATAAACTCCACTTGGTGAACTGAACGCTATGTACAGCTAATATTTTGTTAAGAATTTGGTGTATATGATCATGAGGGAGATGAGTCTAATTTTCTTATCTTCTAATTCTTTGTTAAGCTTTGGCATCAGAGTTACTTTGATTTGATAAAATGAGTAGACGCGTGTTCTTACCTCTTACATATTCTGAAATCGTTTTTCTTAATGTTTGAAAAAAATTATCAGTAGAATTATGTGGATCTGTAGTTCTCTTTTCGGGGTTTTTGGATAATGAATTACATTTCTTTAATAACTATAGGTGTAGGTGTAGTAGCTGATCTCCAGGAGGGCCATCAGTGATACCTCCCTGTTGGTATTCACAGCCTTGTGTAGTTGTGTAGTCTCCTCCAACGTTGTACCAGGGTTTACCTGTGTGTCCAATGACATGCAGCAGACTTAATGATATGCCACTTATGAGTGTATTATAAGGGACCGCAGCTTCTAGCTATGTTTCTGTCTTAGATCATTCCCTCTGAGGAAAGCCGGGAGCCATGTTGTGTGAACACCCAGGAAGCCTGTGAATAGGCCCTTGTGGAAAGAAATAGAGCTTTTGGTTGACAACCAACCAGGAGCTGAGGCTGCCAACAACCCTGTGAGTGAGAGTAAAGGTGAATTCTCCAGCCCAGTCAAGCCTTGAGGTGGCTATAACCCTGCCTGGCAATTTGACTGCAACCTTGGGAAAGACGCTAAGACAGAACCACCCAGTGAGGCTACTCCTGGGTTCCTTAACCTCAGTAATTTATGAAATAATAAATGTTTCTTATTTTAAGCTCCTCTATTTTGGAACAATATTTATTACCCAGAAATAGATAATTCATACAATGAAGCTATTCAGATTTTCTATTTTTGCGTGTGTCAGTTTTGGTAAATTATGTTTTTCAAGAAATGAGTCTATCTCACCAAAGTTGTCACATTTATTGACATTATTTTTCACACTATTCTGCTAGTTTTCTTTTAATAGTTATTGGATCTTTACTGATATATCTTCTTTTATTTTTGATATTCATAATTTGTGTTTTCTCTTTATTTGGTCAGTCTTTCTAGACTTTTTTCAATTTCAATTCTTTAAGATAATAGATTTTGGTTTTATTATTATTTTCTTTTTTATTTTCTAATTTATTGATTTCTGTTTTAATCTTTATACTTTGTTCTTTTCTGTTTACTTTGGTTTTAATTTAATTCATGTTTTGAGTTTCTTAGAAAGTTAGATCACTAAAATTATCTTTTCTTTTTTTCTAATATATGCATTGAAAACTCAAAATCTCTCTAAGCATCACTTTAGCTGCATCCTACAAATGTTCACTGATTTTGTTAACGTGGTTCCTTTGTGTTCTTAAATGTGCTACATACATTTAAAACTGTTAACAGTTTTAAAGTCTTCGTCTGCTGTTTTAAAGTCTTTGTCTTGGTCACGTTAGGACCTATTTCTATTGACTTTTCTTTTTCATTCTGGCTAACTTTTTCCTGCTTCCTCTCGTACTTAGTAATTTGGGCTAATGCATTACCCCTGCCTCAGCCTCCTGTGCAGCTGGGTCCACAGGTGTGTGCCACCATGTCCAGCTAATTATTTGCTTAGTTTTATTTTTAGAAATGAGGTCTCACTGTATTGCCCAGGGTGGTCCCAAATTCCTGGTCTCAAGTGCTCCTCCAGCCTCAACCTCTAGAGTAGCTGGGATTATAGGCACAAGCCACCATGTCTGGCTACTTTTTCTTTAAAAGGTTTTTTTAGAGATGGGGTCTTGCTATATTGCCCAGGCTGGTCTCAAACTCCTGGGCTCAAATGATCTTCCCTCTTCAGCCTCTTGAGTAGCTGGGGGCATGTACCACTCACTGCACCCAGCTTAGTAATTTTGATTGTATGTTAGACATTGTGATGACACACTGACAGATGCCTGCATTGTTTTCTTCCTTGGTCAAAGAGTGTACAATGATTTCGACTATCATTGTCCATGATACCAGTTCAAAGGAACGTAGAAATAGAAAATAGAAATAATATGATTAAGCTAGGCTTTTATGGAAGGCGGTTATGCTCACCGCTATGCCACCAACATCACTTAGGCAAGGCTTTTATGAATTGACATTTAACCTTCAGATGAGAAGGAATGAAAGCACAAAGAGTAAAAAATAAAATCTTCATGAAGGAACAGTGTAAGAGATTGATACCTGGGCTTGTCATTTTTGGCAGCTGTCCTCTGAAATGTAATTAGTTTATATCTAACTGCTGTATAGAGTGAAAAAATGTATTTAATTATTTAATGTAAATTATGCAACTAATATTTTCTTGGAAATTCACTAGGAAGTGGTGCTGCTCAAACCCAGACTTTTATAAGGTCATTCAAAATGTTACCAAAGCATGGATGAATGATTGTAACCTCATACTTCCAAGAAATTTGGAGTCAAAATCTTTAGGACTGTACTCTTCAGCAATGTTTTTCTAAACTGTATTTCATACGTAGTGGGCCATAAAATCAATTTGGTGTGCTATGACCAGCATATTAAAAAGTGATATAAAATACAATAGAATAAAATAGTGTATAACAGCAAATGACAGGAAATAGGAGATGCACTGCATATTATATAACTACATTTTTTTTTTTTTTGAAATGGAGTCTTGTTCTGTCCGGTCTGGAGTGCAGTGGCACAATCTTAGCTCACTGAAACTTCCGCCTCCCGGGTTCAGGCGATTCTCCTGCCTCAACCTTCCAGGTAGCTGGGATTACAGGAGCCCGCCACCACGCTTGGCTCATTTTTGTATTTTTAGTAGAGATTGGGTTTCACCATGTTGGCCAGGCTGGTCTCTAACTCCTAACCTCAGGTGATCAGTCTGCCTCGGCCTTCCAAAGTGCTGGGATTATAGGCGTGAGCCACCGGCACCTGGCCAACTAAATTTTTTTGATACTTTGTTTGGTTTTGTAGGTGTATGTGTTTTGAATTATGATTAAAAGTGTACTTTTAAAGTTTCTTTCATGAAAGTTTGAAAAACACTACACCATGTTGTAGACCTTTGGAGTCTTCCATTTCATGGAATGATCACGAACAAACCAAGATGATAGGGAACTAAAGTATCTTGTAATCCAGAGATCTTTGGAACAGGTGGGAGGAGTATGGAGAGAAGAATGGACATGAGTGATCCATTTGTGTGTTTCTTCATTCATCCATTTGTTGATTAATGTGGCAAGCATTTCTTGAGTTCTCCCACGGATTAAGCATACTGTGTGTCTTTAATAACACACAAAAAAGAAAAGAAATGGTTCCTGCTCCCAAGAAGCTCACAGTTCAGTTGGCAGAGAACCAGGTGGACAGACATATCTCATACAGTGTGATGAATCCTATGCTATGGTCAAGATGTCGTTGCAATTCAGAAGTGCCTAACCAATCCTGGATTGGAGGTCCTGGAAGACTTCTAGGAAGAGGTGATGTCTGCACTGGGCCTTGAAGTTTGAATAGGGGTTATCCAGCAAAGAAGATGGGAAAAGTATGCTCTACAAGGAGGGAGTGGTACAAACATTGCCCAGAAGCAGGGGGAGTAAGGAGTTTTGGGAGCCATGCACACATGTGAGTGCAAAAAGTGGAGTATTTGAGACTGTAAGCGGGGCTGAGAAACTTATCTTTTATAAGCAGATTGTGTTTTTAAAAGTCACTGTAGACTTATTGGTGGGGAGCAACCTGAAAGCAGGTGACTGTTGCAGGGACTGGTCCTGGGTTGGAGAGACGGGAACGCATGCATTTGAGGGAATCTGAGCAGGTTTCATTTGGGGATCAGCTGACAACAGGATGAGGACAAAGATGCATGAGAGCAAGATGTCTTAGATGACTCATGAGGCTCTGCGTGGGACCTCAGGGGATGTGTGTGCCATTCTCTAAGAATGGGGATCCAGCAGGAGTAACAGTTTTGGTGGTGGGTGGGGACGGGCTAAGAAAATGATGTTCCCATTGTTATCATGTTGCCATGGTTACTGGAGCCTATCCAGATTGAGATCAGATGGATTCACAGGGCTGGATTTCAGAGACACGAATTTGGGAATTTGCATTACACAGATAGGGTTTGAAATGTGAACATGACCAACCCTGTCCAGAGTCTGGGATTCAGTCAGCTGGAGAAAACGGGGAATCTCATAAATCATTGCATAAATAAAAGTGCGAATCTTCAGGCCCTTATTTACAGTGGCTTTAGTGTGCTACATTTCCAGGGAAATATATGTTCTTGTCATTCCAACTTCAAGAGAAGTAAATGAACTCGAATCACATGAGTGGGTTTAAATGCCAGCCTGGAATTTAGGAAGCTACTTTGCACCTTCTTTGCTCTCATCATCATCATCTTCTTCTTCTTCATTAAGAGCATGCCATTTTCTCTCTGCCTTTGGGTATATAGATTAAAATAAGGCTGATTGTGGAGAAAAAAAAAAGACAGAGGCAGTTAAGGGAACAAGAAGTTCATGTTATGAGCACAAGCACATCTTTTAGTGAGCCTTGCTAAACCATATATCCTGCCGGAGATCTGGAGAAAACCAGGTGATGATGAGCTGAGATCTCTACCTCTTCCTGGACCCACCTGATGACCCAGGATTGCCAGGATTTTAGGGGACTCCACCTGGTTGCAGGACTCCCTGGTCTGCAAGCTGCTTTGGGGGCAGGGACTCAGTCTCTCTTGTTTGTTACTGTATTCCCAGGACTGAGTCCTGTGCCTGGAATAGGCATCCAGGGAAGTGTGGAATGAAGGAATCGGTGAATGAATACAAAGAGTAGCAAAAATAACCGAACTAGACACCGCAAGTGACTAGGAGTCTGGTTTGAGTCCTGATCTTAGCTTCTTAATCTTTACATTGAGGGTCATAATGTTGAGTAACAGTTCACTTACAGCTGCCGTGAGGATTAAATAAACTAATATCGGTAATGACTTAGTGCAGTGCATGGCATGTGGCTGACAGTGGTTCAGTAATTCAAACTGCTGCTGTTATTATGTTGCTGTTGTTGTGCGTTCCTAGTAGGTCACTACAATATGTTGGCTGACAGATTGCATGAGCTGCCCACACTTTAGCTTCCTCGTTTGTAAGGTAGAGATGGTAAAACCTGGCTCGTCCCCTCTTGGCTGATAAAATGATGAGGAAATGATAGGCCTGGGATGCTGATGTTGAATCTCATTGTCTTACTCTCCGGGGAACTTCTCTCCAGGGGAGGCGAGTAACTCAGGGTGAGTGGCAGAGCCAAATGGGAGATGAATGTGAAAATATTCTGGAGGGCTGAGGTTGCTAAGCAGAACATAACAGTAATTGTAACATAATCCTCATATAGCTTTTGAGCAGCTGCGGGAGCTTTGAAATCTCACAGCCTCGTTTCCTAGCCTCACTTCCCCTGAGCTGCTGCATGAGCTCATGCTGTCATTTATATTCCCTGGACCTCAGCTGAGATCAGGGAGTTGAGGCCGAGTCTCCAGGTGGTCGTGAAGGTAAAGGAGAGAATGGCTGTGTGTGAGCCCTCAGTATGCCTGGTATAGGCGTTTGACTTGTGGCAGTTGTCGCTGTCTGATAGCATAACTGAGAAGGGGGGAGACCAGGATAAGGACACAGGTCTGTGGCAGCAATTTGAAGTGTCTCCTATGTTTTAGGAGGAATATGTGTCACCTGGAGGACTCGGACTGCCCCAGAGCATGTGGAGGTCACTCTCAGGGTGTGGATGATGAGGCAGGAGGTTGCAGCCCAGAAATAGCCATCACGTTCTCATCTCAGAGGTGTCCACAGAATGTCTTTGAGCTAAGAGGGGCCAGGCCAAAGGTGCAAGGCAGGCAGGACCCTCAAGGACAGTTGTCTTGGGCATCCCCATGCCTCCATATCTGACCCAGCTCAACTCTGCCCCCCAGTCAATTTTGAGGTGCCTAAGGGCAGCCAGTTGTCAGCCAGAGTATTAGGGTGGTGAGCTGTAGAGTTGAGTGGACTCTGGAGCCATTCCGCCTCTCTCATTTGGGTCTGCCACTTCATAGCTGTGTGAGACGGGGTAAGTTACTTGACCTCTCCGTGCCTCAGTTCCCTCATGTATAATATGAACTTAGCAGTAGAACTACCTCGGGGGTTAAGGTGTATCCACCACACGTGACAGGGGCAGCAGTAGGTAAGTGTTCAGTATTAGGGTTGCCCTGGAAGGACAATTAGGATATCAGAATATTAGAGGGATAGCATCCCAAGCCCTGGGATCTTTAAGGCGCCCTTTAGCCCTACCACCATGCCATGGGCCTGGCACCCTTTCCTCTGCCCATGCAGTAATGGTGGTCGCCTGAGGCAACAGCTGATGAATGATAAACCTGGAAGGTCCCAGGGCTTGCAGCCGCTCTGTCCTCTCAAGGCTGGCCCACATCTCACATAGGCTCCAACTCGTACTGTCAACTTCAACTTGACCTGGGTGAGCGTAGGCCAGCCCAGCACAGTGTAGGGCCTGAGGCAATGCCTGACCTGGAAGCTCAGGTTGAGCTGGGGGCCACGCAGAGCTCTGGCAGCAGGCAGTCTTGGTAGCTTAGGGCAGCCCATCCACCCCAGTGGGCTGTGGACTTTTCCTGCCCATCTGCCATCCCCTTTAGGATACATCTCCCCAGCCCCAGGCTCTGTCCCCCTCTGATTCCATGGTACCAACCATCTGCTTTTTGGGAGCTTCGTCCGATGATCTCGTGAACCTCTTTGTGCAGCCCAGAGCCAGCCCGATGCTGCCACCCAGCTAGCTGTCCCTGCTGACAGAGCCTGGAATGGGCAGTGCCCCATCCGATCCTCGCCCTGCAGTGTCGAGCCTCCGTTTAGTAGGAATAGCAAAGCTGCTGTTTTCAGGGAGGCTGACTGCCATGCACTGAACTTCCCAGTGTGTAGATATCAGCCTGGTTGGTAGCTGTCCCACCAAAGGACAGAACCCTCATGCCAGAAACTGGGCTGGAGGGCTGGCGTGGATGTTGTCTTAAGCAGGAACTGGGCCGGAGGGCTGGCGTGGATGTTGTGATCACTCCCGGCAAGGGGGTCTGATCGAGCCAGGGCCCAAAACACAGGGGTGTGTTAAGCATTTGCTTCATGCCGGGATGGGCTGGTTGGGGGTCCTCAGCGGTGCATCTGGCTGTGGGCAGGCCAGAATCGTACTCCCCTAGCGTGGGCCTGGCATGTGGCAGGAAGATGTATGCCACGTGCTGGTGCCCCACACCTCTCTCCTGGAGGAGAACCAAGGTGTCTCCTGCTCTCACTCCCATTTCTCAGGTTCCATCACAATCCTGGTGCCTCTGCTAACACCTTTTTCTGACTGACAGCTTGCCATAGGATCCCTTACCCTCACCTCCAGGGTGACAGCTTTGGGCATTGTGATTTATTTTTAAATTTTCTCTCCACATCCCACAGAATGAGGTCCTGCATGCTCCCTGGGAGAACCCCTCTATCACCCATTGTGGTGAGGGCATGCTTAGGAGATCATTGCCTTTACCTCCCCAGGGTCAGCCACAGGCCCCAGAGGAAAGAAGATGAGCCCACAGGAGGGCCCCAGAACTCAGCACACATCTACTGCAAGATGAGAGCTGTGGGCAGGAATGCAGAGGCGTCAGAGCCAGGATGCATTGAATAAGCAGTGTGACAAGGAATAAAATAACTATTAATAAGGTACTTTGCAGACTTGATTCCAGCCCCATTAAACTTTCCTTTACCTTATTTCACACTCCATTTCCAAAGCACCCTCTTCTCTCCCCTCACCTTTAATGGTTCTGGCAAACTTGGGCCCTAATGAAGTCTGGCAGCATAAACTTAAGGCAGCGTCTGGCTAAACCGAACAGAAGCTCATGTCTATGGCACAGTAGTCTGAGTTGCTGGAGACATAAATTCGGCCTCAAGACTGTCCGATGGAGTCAGCGAGGCAGGCCAGGGCCGTGACAGCCGTGGGTGATGGTGCCCCAGGCATTCCTAAAGCCCAAGGTGGCAGGCTGCTGAGTGTGGAGGCCTGCTTGCCCGGAGTGCAGAGACTTTCGTTCATTCACACGTTCATCCATCCCACAGGCACTCACTGGGGCTGTGTCCAGTGTGTCAGGAGAGCTTTCTACCTTCACAGCTTCTTCACCCTGGCAGGTGAGCATCACCTCCATTTTACAGACAGGGAGGCTGAAGGGGGCTTGTGGGGTTTGCCGGCTCGCCCGAGCTCACACAGATAATCCTAGTGCAGCTGTTAGCCAGTGAAGGAACAGGAAGACACCAGGCCCCTTTCCTCTCCAAGGTGGTCTTTCCTCTTTTCTGATGGCCTCCCCCACCTGCAGGCCTTTGGTTCTATGGGCTGTCTTTTGTGGTGAGCAGGCGCTATGCTCTCCTGGGAGGTCTTTTTCTAGTCCCCTCCAGCATTTCCTGGCCCTGCACTTTGTCTCACTTGAGTTCATGAGCTGGCACAGGGCTCAATCAAGGCTGGGTCCCCCAGGTTCCTGGCAGGTCCCTGTTGCTGGAACCTGGGTTTCCAGGGTCCCCATCTGGAGCTCAGTGTGTGAGATTTGAGACTGGGCCCCTCTGTGTGGGGCCGTAACAGTTTCATTCATCAAATAGCTAAGCAATGCTGGGTCTGGGGTGCATGGGTTCAGCCATTGGAGATGGGCAGATGGGGAAGGAGCTGGGAGAGCAAAATGAGGCAGGTGGTTAGAAGTGGGGGGGAAGAGAGACCAAACCTCAGCTTCTCATATGCAGCTCCAGGGCTCCAGGGGCCCTTCCTGGTCAAAGGAAGCCTCTTCTCTAGGCTTCTAGGCCTGAACTAACTTTGAACTCAGCTGACATTGAGACATCAGTCACTTGGAGGCTGGGAGTTTATTATCATTCTCTTCTTTTTGTCTTGATCACCTATTCTTCTCTTACTTTTCAGTTTTCTCTCGGGCTCCCTTCCCCTTTTCTTCATAAAGTGGTATAGCTGTTTGAGACAAATCTTCGTCTTTTTGATACTAATGATGATATTAGTGCTAGCCTTTGTGTTATTGTTGGCAATGGTGTTGGTGTTGGTGCAGGTAAGGGTGCTATTAATGCTGGTGATGAGTGTGCTGGTGATGAGTGTGCTGGTAATGATGGTGGCGATGGCTGGTGTTGCCGGTGACAGTGGTGTTGATAATGATGGTATTTCTGGGATGATGATGATATTGTTGGTGGTAGTAATAGTGGTGGTGTTGCTGATTAGGTGACAATGATGGCTATGGTGGTAGTGACAGTGATGATGGTACCATCATTACCAGCATACTCATCACAAGCACATTCACCATTGCCAACAATAACACACTATTCTCATATTGCTCTCTCTCTCCCAGGCCCGAGGGTCCTTTCTGCAGGAGGTGCGATGGTGGCAGTGGTAAAGGTGATGCCCACTATTTAATTATCATCTGCTATATATTATTTCATTTAATCCTCACAACAACTTTGCAAGAGAGGTCTTAGTAGCACCACTTTACAGGTGGGGAAACTGAGGCCCAGGGAGGTGCAGGGAGTTGCCATAGTCTCACAGTGAATAAGCAGTAAAACCAGGTTACCAAACCAGCTCTTTCCAAGTCTGGAGCCCTGCTGGCCCTTTATTCCCATGACCTCAGCAGCCTGAGCTCTGCACATCTGCTCTGCCAAGTTCACACAACACGGGGGAAGGATTGCTTAAAACAATCTGATTTTTACTGGCTCCTTTAGGATTTTCTGGATTAAAAACAAAATTAAAACAACACACCAAGCATTTCACTGTTTTCTAAATTATAAAGTTCAACCTGGAAACGTTTGGGAATTTTTGTCTGAGGGTTTAAGGAAAGAGACCAACATTTACCAAGAGCCTCTATTGTGCCCGTCACTTTTCAGATGCCATGACATGTCATCCTCACGTCAAGCTCAAGTGGGGCCAGCCTTCTTATCCTGTCTTCAGATGAGTGGACTGCGGTTGGGGAAGGTGTGGCCCGCAATGGGGTGGGCTTTCAATCGGCTGCTATGATTCCAGAGCCTGTGTGTTCCTTTCTCTCTGTTGTGCCGCTCCCAGAGGGCAGCCCATGGCTCTTCCAGCTGTGTACGGTGGAAGTAGGAGCTTCTGTGTCTTAGGGTCGCTGTGAGGATGTGTGACTCACATTAGTGCTTGTGTGGGTTTTGTGCACAGTCAGAGCTCAATAATGGCAGCCATCATTATTCTCAGGAAGGAGAAAGTTGGCTCACTTTGCTCCAGGTCACCTAGTGGGGGTGTCTCCAAGCCCATTGTTCTTTTTTCTGTTTGTTTTCCCTTGTTTGGAGTTTTCCTTTGTCTCCTGGCAAACAGGTGAATGACAGAGACCCTACCTACCTCTGTGGCCTCTCACATCAAGGCTCGGGACTCAGTGCCGAGGAGACTGGGACCCTGATTCAGTAGCCAAGTGGTCTTGTCCTTGCCCTGCTTCCTGTCCCTATATCCCCTCCTCTGGTCCAGCCACCTGGTCACCAGGTGGAGCTAGGCAGGAAACAAAGCTGGTTCTGTGCACCCAGCCTCATTCTACATGGATTTGAGCAGGGACTACTGTATCTGCATCACGTTAATAGAGAACATCACGTGTTCCAATTATCCAGTGTTACATAAGAAACTACCCCAAGTTGGTGTCTTAAAACTACTCGTTGTGTTATGCTCATTATCTGAGGGTCAGGAATGTGGATAGGGCTCATTGGAATGATTCTTTTGCTCCATGCTGCATTGACTGGCTTTAGGTCTTCACTCATGCCTGGAAGGGGCAAAGGGCGGAGAAGGTAGTGGCCGGGCTCACTGGGGCCCACTTCCTCTCTGTGGAGTCAGAGTTTCTCCAGGTTGTCTTTCTAGCAGGCTAGCAGGACTTCTTACCCAGCAACTCAGGGCTCCAAAAGCAGGTGTGCCCAGAGGTGAGATGTGGAGGTTGCTAGTCTCAAAGCCCAGGCCTGGTAACTGGCGTAGCATGACTTCTGACACATTTAATGGATGAAAGCAGATGCAGAGCCTGCCCAGATTCAAGGAGAGGGAATAAATATTGCATCTCTTCACCAAAGGAGTGTCAAAGGATTTGTGAGCATCGTTTATCCACCACAAGACTAAAAAATATGTTAGACCCTCATTTCCCTCCTAGGGTCTTGCTTCTCTTACGTGTCCCTGGCTCATGACAGAGGCCCCTCTTCTCCTTGCACTTGGTGACCGGCAGCTTTCTTTAGTAAGAGTCTGAGGAATACAATCATCAGAGCTGCTCTCTCATATAAACCCACAGCTCAGAAGTCTGTTTTCAGTTAGTGGAGGATGAGGAGCCTGGGTGAATAAATATCTCATCATGGTTATTGATGAAGCTGCAATTGATCTTTTGGATTCGATGGCAAAAAATTAAGGATGATTTAATTTCAGTCAACTCAGTGCAACAGGTGTTTAGCTATGTTTGGGGTCTGATTTGTTGTTGTTGTTGTTAGATGGAATCTCACTCTGTCACCAGGCTGGAGTGCAGTGGCGTGATCTCAGCTCACTGCAACCTCCGCCTCCCAGGTTCAAGGGATTCTCCTGCCTCAGCCTCCCGAGTAGCTGGGACTACAGGCGCACACCACCACATCCAGCTATTTTTCTGTATTTTTAGTAGAAACGAGGTTTCACTGTGTTAGCCAGGATGGTCTCGATCTCCTCACCTCATGATCTGACCACTTCAGCCTCCCAAAGTTCTGGGATGCCCGGCCCAGTTGCTTCTTAATAATCCCTTTGGAGTCAGTCACTCTTATATGTATTTAACTCTTTTGAGATTTCTATTACTTTATTGCCATTCCATCTTTTTGCCACTGTCATAAAGAAACTGGAATTACTATTTCCTTCCATTTCAAACCATCCCATCCAAATCATTCCATTCCACTCATGTTTACCCAGCCAGCTCAGTTCAACACGTCTCATTCTATCCATTTCACACCATCTCTTCCAAAACGTTCCTAATATCCATCCTATCCCACATTAGTTCATTGTTTGATTCATTTGAAAGTATTGATTCCCCCCATGCTATTCACTGGATCGAGTTCATCATTCTAAATATACCTCCTGGGTGTCTGCAAGGTAGAAATACAAGAGAAGCCCACCATGTCCTGTCAAGTGAGAGCTGCCCAGGTGTGACCAGCCCACCTGACCACCATGCACTGGAGAGGCTGGAGCTAACCATGGGGCCCAGGCTTTAATGTGGGTGCTTCCGCCAGAGGTGAGAGCTATTGGGGTGTCCTCAGATGCAAAGGACAGTAATTAATGCATGTTATTTTTCCTTCGATCACTATTTCTGCGCTTTAAAAAGAACTTTAATCTTTTATCATGGATAATTTCAAACACACGAAGAATAGAGAGAAGAGTAATCCTTATATACTCCTTACACAGAACAAATCTCATTTTAATAGAAATTCCATGTCATATTATTTCAGCAATAACTGCTTGCGTATGTCAGTCTAGCCTCTATTTTAAGCATAGCCACAATACCAAAATAAACCTATAAAATAAATAATTACTCCTTAATACCAGAATGTATTCAGATTTCCCTGATTGTCTCAAAAATGTCTTTTTATAGTTGACTGGTTTCTTGTTACATTTGGCTGCTTTGTCTCTTATGCCTCTTTTAATCTCCACTGCTCCTTTTCATGTCTTTTTGTTTGTTTAAGAAACTTGGTCATTAGTCCTGCAGGATTTCAATATTCAGGATTTCGCTCCTTGCGTCATTCTGGTGTTTTTCAAGATGTTACTGTATTTCTTGCAAATGTACAAATTCCTGTACATATTTTGCTACAATGTATGCATTTAAACTTTTCTCCTTTTTATTGTAGTAAATATACAGAACACAAAATTTACCATTTTAAAGCATATGATTCGGTGGCATTAAGTACATTTTCATTGTTGGGCAACCATCACCACCGCTTAGTTCCATAACTTTTCATCACTCCAATTTAAGAAGTCACCCCCTATTTCCCCCTTGGCCCAGCCCCTGGCAGCCATGAACCTGCTTTCTGTCTCTGTAGAGCTGCTTATTCTGGACATTTCACGTAAGTAGAATTACATCAGGTAGCCTTTTGTGTCTGACTTTTCTTTTTTTAATATATTTTTAATTTTAGATTTACAGAAAAGTTATGAAGATAGAAAGTTCCCGTATACCCCGCATTTAGTTGTAGATGTTTCCAAACTCATGGATTTTATATATTTCAAGTGTTCTCATCCATCACAGATATTATTCTGTTTGATGTTTGCATTGCCTTAACTTGGCTAGTGGGAGCCCCTCAAGCTGGCTTCCGTGTTCTTTTTCATTTACGAACCTAAAGAAGACAGTCCCTTTAGGGCGGCACTTAGAAGCCAGCTGTTGAGTTAGGAATGTGCATGCGTGGTGCTGGATGAGGGAGGAGAGTGGAGGGGAGGGAGGTAAAGAGCTTAGAGTAGTAAAAAAAAAAATAGGATGCCAGCCGGGTGTGGTGGCTCATACCCATAATCCCAGCACTTTGGGAGGCTGAGGTAGGCGGATCACGTGAGGATGGAAGTTCGAGACCAGACTGACCATCATGGAGAAACTCCGTCTCTACTAAAAACACAAAATTAGCCGGGGTGGTGGCGCGTGCCTGTGATCCCGCCTACTCCGGAGGCTGAGGCAGGAGAGTCGCTTGAACCCGGGAGGTGGAGGTTGTGGTGAGCTGAGATCAGGCCATTGCACTCTAGCCTGGGCAATAAGAGTGAAACTCTGTCTCATTTCAATTAATAGTTCTATGTCTGATTTCCTCAGAGTTTGATACTTGCATATTGATACATTTTACCAAAGGAATATCATTATTTGTTCTATATTCCTTAATAGGAATAGTTTATAATTTAATAGTTTATAATTTGGCTACTCATGACATCCCATTACTGTAAATTAGATAATAAAGAACAGTATATTGAAAAAAAAAAAAAAAAAAAAAAGAAAAAAGAAAAACAAAAAGAAAGAAAAGAAAAAAAATAGGATGCGAATTCGATTTCTAGGGAAAACGGCATTTTGTACAATATGCTCTGGAGTTTTGAACTCTGCCAGCATAGTTCCCGCTGGGCTGGAGATTCTGTCTTTATTAACAAACCCAAGCTGGCCTCCTTCTTCCAGGGCTGCGGGAAGCCAGGCCTGCTGGGCTAGCTTGCCCAGCCCATCGATAATTAAGCAGGCCCACTGCTGTCTTCCTCTAGAGCTCATCGGCCACGGGCTTTTGGGGGATGATTAAGCAAAGGCTGCAGAGTGCCAGGATGCCTCTGCTCGGTTGGGAAGAGCTGCTGCAGTCCCTTCGCATCCAGCATCCAGGATGGCATCACAGGAGTTGGCAGAGGTCCTGAGCTTGCCTGCCCAGCACCACATTACTGTATGTGTACATGAAGGCAGCCAGAGAGGGAGGACGTGTACCGCAGAGGCAGAGGGGTGCCTGTCCACCGACACACTTTGTGTTGCAAATTTGCAGTGGTTTCCTCCTTTGATTCTCACAATAGTAACTGTTAAGAGTTCTGTATGACCGGAGATTCCCGTATGCATTTTGGACATAAGAGGTGAGAATGAGCCCCTATCCTCAAGGAGTTTGTCAGGGAAGCGTTGGGTAGCACTGTCAGGCCATCTAGGAGAAGCTGATAAAAGGAAAAGGCCAGACAGCCTGCCATGAGGGCTGAGTTGTGCGGTGCCAGTACCTGTAGCATTTACAGTAGCAGGTCAGAGCGGAGGCAGCATCACCATCATAATCAGCAACATCACTAGCTAGACTCTCTGTTTGGCTGTGATATGGGCCCATGCTGGGTCGGCCAGGTGGGGGACCACCTCTCTGCCCTGGGTGTGCACACGTGGGAGGCCAGAAATGATGCCAGAGGAAATGCAAGGCAGTAATGATGCCAGAGGAAATGCAAGGCAGGAGAAGCTCTGGGCTAAAGAGAGAGCCTGGAGGCTCACCCAGACAGGCAGCAGAGTAGAGAGTTGTGATGGTGGATGAGGCTCTGGGGCCTCGTGGTCCTAGTGTGTGCTGTGGGCAGGTCTCAACATCCTCGCTGGCAGATGGAAACTGCCACCTTCTTCTTCTGGGTTGCTGTGGGAATGCAGTGAGAATGTCCTGGGGCCTGGCTCAGGGCAGTTGCTAAATAGGGCAGGTTGGCACGAATAAGTCTCATTGCATATGCTCAGGAGGAAGATGGCGAACCCTGTTAGCTTCCTACAAGAGAAGCATCTTGGGGTGGAATAGCCAGGGCTACTGTGACAAGAGAGATGCACAGTGAGTTTAAGCGTGAAGCCCAACCCCTGCAAGGCCACAGAGGAAGAGGAGAAAGTTCTGCCCCAACATCATGGTGAGCCCCCAGACCCACGCTCTATGCTCTGCTCCCTGGCTTGAGTGTTCCATGGCGTGGGTGCTGTGCTTCCATGTATTTCAGGGAACTTGCAGATCCTGGGTTCCAGCTGCTACTGCTAAAGCCAAAAGGAAGAAAATCCTTTGGTTGGCCTTTTCTTGACAGGCCACAGTCTCCTCTGTATAATTAGGTATGCCTAATTATCATGTTCTAGCATGTTCTAGTAACACATCATGTATGACGGTGTATAATTAGGTGTCACTGTGTGGCAGTCAAAGAGGGCTTCTTAGAAGAAGTACACCTGAGCCTCATCTCAGTGAACAGGGAGGATTCCAATGGAGAGAGTGGAGAGGAGTTCCAGGGGAGTGACAGGAAAATGCACCAGACTTGGAATCAGGAGATCTGGTTTTGGCTCAATCACTCATTGACTATGCTTTTTGCTCAAATCACTTCACCTCTTTGAACCCTGGTTTATTTATCTGTATGATGGCTGTGATAATATACAGGGTTGTCATCAGTATTAAATGAGACTGCATTGATCCATAAAACACGCTGGCCAGTGCCTGGGACACAGAAAGCACCCAAAAATGCTGACACTTTGGGAAAGAATGGGCATGGGGCTGGCAGGCCTGAACTCAGGGCCCATGGGCAGGGACCATGAATGGGCTACTGCAATTACCTTTAAAAGTTTGTATATTAGTCTGTTTTGCATTTTTATAATGTAATACCTGAGGCTGGGTAATTCATAAGAAAAGAGGTTTATTTGGTTCGTGATTCTGCAGGCCTCACCAGAAGCCAAACATAGTATCGGCATCTGCTCAGCTTCTGATAAGGCTCACGGAGCTTTTACTTGTAGCAGAAAGCAAGGGGAGCCAGTATGTCACATGCTGAGAGAAAGAGCAAGGGAAAAAGGAGGAGGAGCCAGGCTCCTTTTCTTTTTTTTTTTTTTAAATTATACTTTAAGTTCTAGGGTACATGTGCATAACGTGCAGGTTTGTTACATATGTATACTTGTGCCATGTTGGTGTGCTGCACCCATCAACCCGTCAGCACCCATCAACTCGTCATTTACATCAGGTATAACTCCCAATGCAATCCCTCCCCCCTCCCCACCATGATAGGCCCCAGTGTGTGATGTTCCCCTTCCCGAGTCCAAGTGATCTCATTGTTCAGTTCCCACCTATGAGTGAGAACATGCAGTGTTTGGTTTTCTGTTCCTGTGATAGTTTGCTAAGAATGATGGTTTCCAGCTGCATCCATGTCCCTACAAAGGACACAAACTCATCCTTTTTTATGGCTGCATAGTATTCCATGGTGTATATGTGCCACATTTTCTTAATCCAGTCTGTCACTGATGGACATTTGGGTTGATTCCAAGTCTTTGCTATTGTGAATAGTGCCGCAATAAACATACGTGTGCATGTGTCTTTATAGCAGCATGATTTATAATCCTTTGGGTATATACCCAGTAATGGGATGGCTGGGTCATATGGTACTTCTAGTTCTAGATCCTTGAGGAATCGCCATACTGTTTTCCATAATGGTTGAACTAGTTTACAATCCCACCAACAGTGTAAAAGTGTTCCTATTTCTCCACATCCTCTCCAGCACCTGTTGTTTCCAGGCTCCTTTAAACAAGCAGCTCTCACATGAACTAACAGAGTGAGAACTCACTCATCGCCATGAGGAGGGCACCAAACCATTCATGAGAGATCCACCCCCATGATCCACCCCCACCAGGCCCCACCTCCAACACTGCAGGTCACATTTCAACAGGAGAGTTGGAGGAGACACATTCAAACCATATCAATTTGTGTATTTGTTCTTTTCTCTTTTTCTGGAATGAGTGTTTTGTAGATTTATCAGAATCTCCCCAAAATAAGGAGCCATTGACACAGAGCTTCAGACATTACGAAGTGAGTTTGCGCATCTCATTTGAACCCACAGTGCTCTGCTCGATATACTGAACTGTTACTATCACCAGCCATGCTTGATGGTTGGAGTAAGTCTCAGAGGGACTTAGGACCGTCATGGCCTCCTGCAGGCCTCCTTCCCCAGCTTTTTCCCTATTTCCCTCCCAAGATCCTGGGTGTCCATTGGAGGACCATGCACTCCACAGGAAGGGCCCCTTGAGGGGCTCACAGCCTGGGCAGAGTCAGTCACATGTTCCACCTTGGTGGTCATGCTGGTGGCTCATGCATGAGCACGTGACCCAGGGACCTAATCAGAGTGAATTTCCTGATTTGCCACTGTGAATTTTTGGACACATATTCTGTGTCTTCCTATGGCCTGGGTCTTCCAGGGGAGAGGCCTAGGACTGTCACAATCATTTTGCTCCTAGAAGCGAAGTCATCTTGAAAGTAAAGGTCACCCAGAGGAGAGGGTGGAGCCAAGAATCACTGAGAAGAGGAGCTGTTTTCTCGATTAAACTGACCAGATTCACTCTGGACTTCCTCAGTCATATGAATCACAAATTCTCTTTTGTAGGCCAATTTGTGTTTTCTTTGACTTGCCACCAAAACCTCTCAGTTGATCCAGGTGCCCCAATGCAGATCACACAACACAGTATTGACAGAACTGGAATGTGAGCCCAACATTCTCTGGCTCCCGTTAACAACCATTTGGGTCATGACTCTTCTCAGGGTTGTGGACAGCTCAGCATGACACACCCCTAGGGTGAGAAGTTCTGACTAATTCACTTCCCAATGGGCAAACAGTGCTTTTAAAATCTGGTTCCCAGGTAAGTTCTATCGTTAATTCCAAGGGAGAAGTCGTGATTCTGGTTCCCGGGAGTTGATGAACTTTCCACCGTTTCCTTCCTGCAGATCTCTCAAGATCTCTCAAGATCTGCAGGAAGGACGTCCAGGGCTGCTGGACGCAGGGCTGAGTGCGGTGGCTGTTCAGTCCACGCTCATGCCCTTTTCTCCATCTCTCAAGTGCCCCTGAGCCCCAACCATGGGCACATACCCGGGGAGGCACCAGGAAGTGAAATACATGCAGACCCTGTCTGCCAAGTTCACCATCCAGGGGGAGATTTTCTGGGGTTGGTGAGCATGGGGAGGCCTGGGGGTGCAGGAGCACTTGGTGGTGCAGCCGAGGCTCACCTGTAGCCATGGGACAGCCGCCGCTCAGTGCTTACTGTGTGCCCGTGTGCTGTCGTGGACTGAGTGCAGCAGTGCCATGGGCAGAAAGGAGGTCCCCACCCGGGGTGCTCCCCAGGAGCAATCGGATCTCAGGCAAATAAAGGGCATTGAAAGCTCATAACCCTCCTTTTCCATGGAATAAATGCATATACTCATAAGAACTCAGTGTTCTAGTGGTTACTAAGATAACGTAGGTGGCTGTATGTTCCAGTAACTAGCACGCTAGGTGCTCCAAGGACTTAACATTTTCTATGCATGCCGATAACATCATGCCTCCCCTCCAGTTTATCAAAAACAAAAACAAACAAAAAAACCCCAACCCAAACCTACGCTAAACATTAGTGGGAAGGAAAATCATTATTTCCTGGATCATCCTTCCCCTAAATCACACAGTTTAACCTGAAGGATTTATTTACATAGAATGTGTCTTTTGGGGCAGCACTATCCTTCCTTGCTGTGGGTGGAGCCAGCCAGGGGTGACAGAAGGACTGAGCTGACCGGCACCCAGCCCCCGCTCTGTGCTGTGTGACCTTGGGCAAGACACTTCCGCGTTCTGAGTCTCAGTTCCCGCTTCTGTAAAACGGACATGATTTTTACTTACTGTTGAGAATTTAGACATAGGCTTTGCTGGAGTTGGGTGGAGGTCAGTTTTTATCCAGAAAGGCAACCGTGCAGGACCAGATGTATGTTTCTTTCTCCATGATGCCTGGTTTTGTGGATGTAAATGCATTTTCCCATCTGAGCACTTTGGGATTGGTTAGGAGCAAAGGAATATGAGAGGAAAGGGCTGCAGGGACAGTGGTACCAGCCACAGCACAACCTCAGCCACACCCCGTGACCCAAGGGTGGCCAGCGCTGCTTCTCAGACTGATGAGGACATCACTGCCAGGTGAAAGCATGGCTTCTCCGATGACTGGCAGCTCTTCCAGGGCTGGTGGGCCACTGCAGCCTTGGACAGAACATGGGCCTGAAGAAGGTAGTCAGCACTGTGGCTTCCCTGGGGAAACTGAGGCAGCTAAGCTTCCTGTACCCATCTCACAGTTCCGCTGTAGGATCAAATGTAAGATGCATAGGAAAGCACCTTAAAAAATGCCAGATGTCCTCTCTCTCTGACCTCTGAGGTTTGACTGCTGGTTGAAGTCTGTGGCCTGCTTTCTTCCCACATCAGCCCAGAGGGTAACTCACTCTCCAGAGACAGGAATGACTTGATATAAGGTATAGAAATATAGATATAAGGTATAGAAATACAATAGGTTGGATGCTGTATCATAAACAAAAAATACTCGAAATGTATATGCTTCTCACCCCCTCCGGAAAGGTGTGCGTGGAGGTCAAGAAGGGTCCATCCGTTGAGGATGGGGTGAGCTGTCCTCCTTCAAGCACGCCCGGCTTGAGCTGGAGCTCACTTCAAATGACATTCTCAGTCACGTGGGAGACCACAGAGGAGCCAGGCTTCCCATCCAGGGCCAGAGTGTGTGCCTTCTTCCAGAGTGTCAGAGAGTCCCTCATATGGACAGAAACAGCGGAGATTTAACAGTCACCCCCAAAGTGTGGTGAGTGTCTAGGTGTGGTGCCCTGTGGTTGTGGTGGAGGAAGGGCTGCCCCTTCTTTTGAGTATTTTTGCTTCTAAAAGAAGATTTACCTTCATTTCCCCACTTCTTTGGGAGGCGTTCATGGGAGGGAAAGCACAGAAATACACACACAGTGATGGAGGGAAAGAGAGACAGAGAGAGAAGGGCAGAAGCACAGAGCCCGGGAGAGGGAAGACAGAGGAAATGTGAGAAGTGGAGAAACACATTCAGAGGAAGCTGGCAGAAGGAAGAAAACCCACCCACGGTGGTCAGCTGTTGAAAAGATGAGCTTTCTCCAGCACCATCAGGGTGACTGAGGAAGGGTGAAAGTGCCCATGGCCAGGAGGAGGCCCATGGGGTCTGGGCAGGGCTGGGAGGGCTGCGCAGGACAGAAGGCGGGGAGCCCGGGAGCCTGTTTACCTGGGATCACTCGTCACACCTGCCATGGTGATAATGGGGGCAGTGAGTCCTTGCCCTTCCGTGGGCTGAGTCCTCCTGGCTAGAGGGTGTCTGAGAGCACACATGGCCTGGGCAGGGAGGAAGAACCCCAGGTGGCAGATCTACCTGCCTCGCTTCCCAGTGTAGACCATTCCCCAGGGCTTGTAGCATGTTCATGAAAGATTTCTAGCTTTCTTATGTTAGTTAGAGAAAAAAACAAAACAATTACCTTATTATATAATAAAATTTGCTATGTCTCCAGTCCCATGATCATTGATGTGCCCTATTGTCCATATTTCCCTCATCCCCTTTCTGGTGTCTGGGAAACCTGGGCAGGCCTGTGTCCTCCTTCCTGGCTGGCCCTGACCCGGAGGGACCACCTTTCTTCACGCGGTCCAGCCAGGGGCTCTGACTGAGCCATATCCTTCCCTTTGACTCTGCGAAATGCTGGGATTTATGCCCCATAGGCAACTATCTGTTAATCCTTTTCTACAGTCTCTAAAGTTCACTTTCCTCCTTCCAAAAAACAAATCTCTTCTGAAGTCAGAGGAAGCATCAGTGATTTAAGTGAACAGACTGAATACAAGGGTTCTTAATAAAGGAGTCTCTCAACAGAAGGGTCTGGGGATCTGGGCGCTGACAAAATGTGTGTCTTCTCCCACCTAGACACTGGCCTGAGCTGCCTCAAATTTTAATTCCTCAGATGCTGAAGATGTTTCACCCCCTGAGATCGTACTATGACTTGATTTTTTCCTCTGAATACCAACTGGGTCCAGACACTAACAATTCAATTTAATGCTGACACTAAGTACCGTGACGTAGCACAGACCCCACAGGGTAAGGGCTCAGTCCCTTGAGACTGCTCCCCACTTCAGATGCCAATTGCAAGTCTGTGCCCATAAACCCCTCCTCATGTTTGTTAATTTGCTCTAATGGCTCACAGAACTCAGAAAATTGCTTTCCTTACTACTACAATGTTTTTTAAATCTCATATGCAATTTATTTATTTACTTTTGTTTCTTTCCCTTCTGTCTAGCTGAAATTTTCCAGCCTTTGGTCAGCATCTCCCCATTTCTCCCGCCCAGCCTCTGGTAGCCACTGTTCTACTCTTTGCTCCAATGCGTTAGACATTTTTAGATTCCACATACACGTGACACCATGTGGTATTTTGCATTTCTTGTGCAATAACTTTTTTAGGAGTAAATTGTTGCTCTTTTAAAATAAAATTAATTGCTTTCTGTGTACCTGTGACTAATTTTTCCCATATTTGTGAGCAATCTGAATGTCTCCATATGGTCTGGCAATTAGGTATTCCGTCAGTTCTTAGCACCTTCCCTCTTGGAGCCTCCTACCCTCAAACTTCACTCAGACAGGCTGCACCAGGCCATGCACACAGCTGTTGTTCAGGAACTTCCTTTCATTATTTTTATCTTAACGAAGATAAAGGCTTAAGAAAATGTTTGAGACATGAAAAACAATTTTGACTCCAATAATTGCAACTTATAAATAAACAAACAGCTAATTAAGTTGCATATTAGCATGTCAACCAGTTGATTGCAACTCAACACAACTGAACTCCACTTTTCCCTAAGCATCTCTCTGACTCTGATTCAATCTGCACGTGTAACTAGATCCTGAGACATCCCTGAAGATATCCACAAGGCAGTTCTTTTACATGGGTGATGCTGCTTTGGCAAACAGAAAGATCTGAATAGGTGGGCACCTATGCCCACAGAGAAGGTTAATCTCAAAGAGAAGTTTAACCCAATGGGAAGGTCAAGTTTTTGGAGTTATCTTCTTGCTATTCCCATATCTGACTCTGCTTCGTTTTCTCACCGGCCACTGTTACCAGTCTCACTCTTCTGGTGTAATAATCCACTGTGCATTTTCTAAGATTCTGGCTCATATCCTGGTTCTAACCTTTAACTCTCCTTCTTGGACAAAGGATTCTATAAATGACCTTGTGGGTTTCAGCTGTATTGACCAAAGTGGCCTTTAGCTCCTCCATCCTGGGCTTAGCTCTTCCTCTGTCTCTGAGGGGAGACCAGATCTGGAAAGTGATCTTTCCAGTTAGTTCATTTCACTGAGAATGATGTCACATGGAATTTGGGACACCTTTCCTTTGCTCCCCAGATGCATTCCCCACCCGTCTCCACCCGACTCTCAGTCCTCGGAAGCAGATATGCATGCACTATGTCACCCAGCCCCTCTCGCCTTCTGCTTCCAGTTGGATTTGGCCAGTGGGGGCTCTACAGGAGGTCTTCAGGCAGGGTCAGAGTGAGATTGGCTGACTCCTGTCAAGGTGAACTTTTATACAACTCTTTTGGCTTTGGAAGCTGTTCTCTGTCCTTACTGGCTAGCCATCTAGCTGTTTGTAGTGTAAAAAGTAAAATAAAAGTCAGAAGCCTTGGGCTTTCTGTAGATGATCATGTAGCTTGTTGGACCCAGGAAGATCAGAAATGTCACATCCTTCTTGTAACTTAATTTTTAATTTGAGACTCCATTTTGCTGATGATGCACACATATAATTTTAGTCAAATTGGTGTTTCTCCATTTTCTTTGAATTTGGATTTACTTTCTTGGGTTATTAGCTTGGGAATTAAAAAGTCTCAGGGTGATCTGCTCATAGTAGCCCTTGTTGAGCTGTCTGTCTTCAGTGGTCATTCTGCCAAGGACACTGCTAAGCCATCCCTTATTGTGACTTCCAGGTTCCTTTCAGGCCTGCCTCTGTTCCTCTAAACATGATGCATCACCCTTCTTCCTTGAGACCTTGACCTTATTCTGGTGTTGTTCCTGGGAAGAAAAACAAATTTTTCCCTTGGCTGTTGTTATCTCAAACCTAGCTGGAGGTTCTGTCATTTTCTACAGAAGGGAGTAAGGTTTCTTTCTTAGGGACTTCTAAAATCTCAGCTCTCACCCCTTCCCCCTAGACTAAAATGTTCTTCCCCAGTTTGAGGGGTGGAGAATAGAAAACTCTGTTCCATCTCCTTCTGGATGCTTCTAAATCTATTATATTTGGCCTAAGTCATTTTTCTTCCCTTCAGAGCCTACAGTCTTTGGAAACTAAAAGTCAAGAAAGGGTCTAGATGATCTAGGAAGGTATCTGGAAGAGATAGGAGGATCAAGAGATAGACTGGAGGGACACATGGGTTACTCTCTTAAATATTTCCTCCTTCTCCCACCCCACTCCTAACTGTGCTCTTTTGGGTCACATGAGGGAGAAATGCTAAGGAATGGTAAGAAATAATTGAATAGTCCGCAACCCAGAAGAGGAGAAACTGAGGGTAGAAAGGCTGGGGAAGAGAGGTTGAGGAAGTGTTTCCTGGGAGATAGAGGGCTGGTGCTCAGCGCCATTGAAGGGCTGAGCCCTGGCCGCAAACATGTTCCCCAAGAATGAAGCCCTATGTCAGGACTGGATAAGACTGAGCCTTTTTCAGAGGCCAGGAACAAGTAGAAGCAAAAACAGGCCAGATGCAGTGGCTCACACCTGTAATCTCAGTACTTTGGAAAGCTGAGGCAAGAGGATTGCTTGGGCCCAGGAGTTTGAGACCAGCCTGGACAACATACAGAAACCCCATCTCCAAAAAATGTTTTTAAAAAATTAGCCAGATGTAGTGGATGCCTGTGGTCCCAGTTACTTAGGAGGCTGAGGTGGGAGGGGGATCGCTTGAACCTGGAAACTCAAGGCCACAGTGAGCCGTGATTGTGTCACTGCACTCCAGCCTGGGTGACAGGGAAAGACTCTGTCTCAAAAAAAAAAAAAAAAAAAGAAAAAGAAAGAAAAGAAAACAGTCCCATGTGAACCCCAAAAGGTGAGAAGACAGGGTAATTATCAGGTTTTAAGATTGGGCCCAGGACAATGGACAAGAGCATAAACATTAATACTAACTTTTATGGGGGACTTATGACAGGCTAGGTACTAAGTGTTGCTCATTCAGTCCTTACAATAACCCAAGGAGGCACTATGTAGAATCATTTCCACTTTTTAAATAGAAAACTGAGAATAGAGAACTTGGTATCCTAATCAGGGTCACAGAGTAAATTAGTGAAAGAATAGGATTTGACTGCCAGGTGCGGTGGCTCACACCTATAATTCCAGAACTCTGGGAGGCCAAGGCAGGTGGATCACCTGAGGTCAGGAGTTCAAGACCAGCCTGGCCAACATGGTGAAACCCCATCTCTACTAAAAATACAAAAATTAGCTGGGCTTGGTGGTGCACACCTGTAATCCCAGCTACTCAGGAGGCTGAGGCAGGAGAATAGCTTGAACCGGGTGAGGCAGAGGTTGCAGTAAGCCAAGATCATGCCATTGCACTCTAGCCTGGGTGACAAGAGTGAAACTGTCTCAAAAGAAAAAAAAAAAGAATAAAGTTTGATTGCAGTTCTGTGTGCTACTAAACCTGGGTCTTAATTATCTTGCCTTTGTGTTCTTACTCCTGCATCAGAGAAATGGGGTGGATGAGTAGTGACAGATTCAGGAGTGAGGTGATATCAGTGATAATCAAGGATGATAATAAAAAATGTTAAAGGCCACTGCATCTGGCCTGTTTTTGCTTCTACTTGTTCCTGGCCTCTGAAAAAGGCTCAGTCTTATCCAGTCCTGACATAGGGCTTCATTCTTGGGGAACATTTTTTATCCTATGATTTAACATTCATAGGATAAATCACTGAATTTATCCTATGTTCCATGAACTCCCCTGCCCTTGTACATATCTTCACTTCCTTCTATATTTTCAGAAGCAAAGACTAAGAGAGTTGATTAGTGGAGTGTCTTGCACAAAGCAAATTAAACAATTTCAGCTTCTCCTACTTCCCACAACTGGAGTTCAATTAAATTAGTAGGTCTTCAGATGCTTGACATTGGCTGTACTAGAACTCTATTAAATTACTATAGACCTGTTCTTCAAAAGAACCTGTTAACTCGGATGTCAGTAAAATGGTGAAATAGATAGCCATAAGCGTTTGTATCCTCATAGAAACATTGAAAAACAAGCAAACCTGGTCAGAACCAACTTTGTCAGAACTTTGGAAAAACAGTAAAAAATTCCCAGCAACAAAATGAATGCTAAATTTTAAAAAAGGCAATTAAAAAACTGCTCCTGGCACTCAAGAAAATATCCATTGCTTTTACCTCATTGCACTCCTGAAAGCAAGATGGGTCACCAGCAGCTGTACTGGAGCCACCCGCGAAAATTCGACCAGGGTTCTTGCTCTTGTCGCGTCTGCTCAAACCTGCACGGTCTGATCCGGAAATATGGCCTCAATATGTACCGCTAGTCTTTCTGTCAGTACGCAAAGGATATCGGTTTCATTAAGTTGGACTAAATGATCTTCCTTCAAAGGATTATCCAAGGCATCTACTCAATGAAAAACCATGATAGTTCTTTGTACATAAAATAAACATTTGAAAAAAAAAAAAAGAAAATATCCATCAAAACACAAGTTGATCATAAGCTAAGGAGCAGAGATTTTAGTGACCACACATGAAAATAAATAGTCTTTGCAAAAATCATTTGTAAAAGTCATTAAAAGGATGACTACAGACTTCAACAATTAAGAAAAAACAGTAAACCCTGAGGAAGAAAGAGGATCTCATTTCCAGAGCTATCATACTATAATATTCAAATATTCAGCTTTCTGCATAAGAAATCACAAGGTATGCAAAGAAATAGGAAAGTATGGTTTATTCAAAAGAATAAAATAAATTAAAAGAAACCATTTCTGAGGAAGACCAGACATTCAACATATGTGGCAAAGGTTTTAAATAACTGGCTTAAACAGACTCAGACAACAACGACAATGACAACAACAAAAAAACATGAACAAAGAATAAAGGAAATAAATAAATTAAAACTTAGAATATCTAAAAAGACATTATTAAAAAGAACCAATCAGATATTCTGAAGGTAAAAAGTATAATAACTGAAATTAAAAATAATCTAGAAGTGTTCAACAGCAGATTTTAGTAGACAGACACAGGTATCAGTGAACTTGAAGATAGAATAATTGAAGATATCAAGTATGAGGAGAAAAAAAGAATGAAGAAACATGAACAGAACCTAAGGAATATGTGGAACACCAACAGGCGTGTGTGTGTGTGTGTGTGTGTGTGTGTGTGTGTGTGTGTGTGTGTATATATATATATATATTTTACCAAAGTCCTAGAAAGAGATGACAAAAATAAAGGAGCAGAAAGGATATTTAAAGAAACAATGGCCAAAAACTTCCCAAGTCTGCCGAAAGACATGCATCTATATATTATAAAAGCTTAACAAACTGCAAGGCAAACTTGTAGTAGGAAAACTCCAAGGGACTCACACTGAGACATGTTATAATCAAACTGTTGAAAGTCAAAGAGTCTTGAAAGCAGCAGGAGAGAAGTGACTTATCCTATGCAAGGAATCATCAACAAAATTAACATCCAATTTCTCATCAGAAACCATGGATACCAAAGGGAGTGGAATGATACATTCAAAGTGCTGAAAGAAAAAACAAATCTGTCAATTGAGAATTCTAAATACAGCAAAACTTTCCATAAGCAACAAGAGAGAAATTAAGACTTTCCCAGATAAAAATATAAAGCTGAAGTTTTTTTTTGCCACTAGGCCTGTCCTACAAAAAAAGCCAAGGGGATTCCTATGGATTGAAAAGAAAGGACACTAGGCATTCATCAAAAATGCATATAGGGCTGGGTGTGGTGGCTCATTCCTGTAATCCCGGCACTTTGGGAGGCCAAGGCGGGCAGATCACCTGAGGTCAGGAGTTCGAGACCAGCCTGACCAACACGAAGAAACCCCATCACTACTAAAAATGCAAACTTAGCCAGGCATGGTGGCGCATGCCTGTAATCCCAGCTACTTGGGAGGCTGAGGCAAGAGAATTGCTTGAACCTGGGAGGTAGAGGTTGCAGTGAGCCGAGATCATGCCATTGCATTCCAGCCTGGGCAACAAGAGGGAAACTCTGTTTAAAAACAAACAAACAAACAAACAAACAAACAAACAAACTAGATATGCATATAAAGAGATAAAGATCTCCAGTAAAGATAAATACACAGGCAAATATAAAAGCCACTATTATTAGTTTCCATATTTTCCACATTATTAGTTTGTAAATCCACTTTTCAGTTCCTATATGCTTTCAAACACAAATGCATAGAAACTAATTAAAAATCTACATTCTTGGGCACATAGTATATAAATGTAATTTGTGACAACGACATGTATAGGAGGAGAGTATTTGTATGCTATTAAAGTTAAGTTGCTATAAATTCAACTAGACTGTTACAAATTTAGGTTGTTAAATATAGTCATAATGGAAATCACAAAGAAAATATTTAAAAATCACACAGAAGGAACTAAGAATAGATTCAAAACATTTCACAAAAAAATCAACCAAACACAAAATAAGCAGTAATATAGAAAATGAGAGGCAAAAAATACATGAGACATACAGAAAACAAATAGAAAATGGTGGAAGTAAGTCCTTCCTTTTTTTTTCTTTGAGATGGAGTCTCACTTTATCACCCAGGCTGGAATGCAGTGGCGTGATCTCAGCTCACTGCAACCTCCGCCACCCAGGTTCAAGTAATTCTCCTGCCTCAGTCCCGAGTAGCTGGGATTATAGGCATGTGCCACTGAGCCTGGCTAGTTTTTGTG
The DNA here is from genome assembly GCF_037993035.2 of Macaca fascicularis. Classification (NCBI taxonomy): domain Eukaryota; kingdom Metazoa; phylum Chordata; class Mammalia; order Primates; family Cercopithecidae; genus Macaca; species Macaca fascicularis. Next base: position 4,752,262 of record NC_088386.1, read on the forward strand.
TTTTTTAATAGAGATGGGGTTTCACCATGTTGGTCAGGCTGGACTCGAACTCCTGACCTCATGATCTGCCCACCTTGGCTAAAATGCTGGGATTACAGGCATGAACCACCATGCCCAGCCGAAGTAAGTCCTTCCTAATCATCAATGACTTTAATTTTAAATGGATTAAACTATCCAGTCAAAAGAGATTGTCAGGGTAGTTTGAAAAACATGATCTAGCTATATGCTATCTACAAGAGATTCACTTTAGTTCTAAAGACATAAGTAGGCTGAAAATGAAAAGATGGAAAAAGGTATTTTATTCAAATAGTAACCCAAAGAGAGGTGAATGTCTATATTAATATTAGGCAAAATAGGTTTAAAGTCAGAAACTTCTACAAGAGACAAAAAAGAGTATTATATATCAATAAAAGGCAAAATTCATTAAAAAGCCTAACAATTATAAACATATATGAACCAAACAAAAAAGCCCCAAAATATAGGAAGTAAACACTGACAGACTCAAAGGGATAAATAGATTGTTCTAAAATGAGAGTTGGAAACTTCTACTATTTTCAATTGTGGATAGAACATCTAGACAGAAGAGCAGTAGGAAAACAGAGGGCTTGAACAACATAATAAGCTAATTAGACCTACAGATAAATATAGAACCTTCCACTTCCAAACAGAAGAATATACATTCATCTCAAGTGTGCATGGAACATTTTCCAGAAGAGACCATATGTAAGGCCACAAAATGAGTCTCAACAAATTTTAAAAAATTAAAACCACACAAAATATCTTTTCAGACAACAATGGCATAAAGATAGAAATCAATAACAGAAGGAATATTGGAAACTTCATAGACATGTAGAAATTGAACAATACACTTTTCAATAACCAATGGATCAAATAATAAATCACTGAGAAAATTAAAACATACTTAGAGATAAATGCAAAGAAAAACAAAACACACAAAAATTATGGGATGCATCAAAAGCAGTGCTCAGAGGGAGACTTACAGCCGTAAATTCCCATTAAAAAAGAAGAAAAATCTCAAATCCATAACCCAAACAAAAGAAAACAAAGCATACAAAAATTATGGGATGCAGCAAAAGCAGCGCTTTTTTAGCTTCCCATTAATAAAGAAGGAAGATAAAAAAATCCATAACCTAACTTTACACTTTGAGGGACTAGAAAAACAAACTAAAATCAAAGCTAGCAGAAGAAAAGAAATATTGAATATTCAAGCACAGATTATAGAAATAGGGAATAGGCTGGGTGGGGTGGCTCACTCCTGTAATCCCAGCACTTTGGGAGGTCAAGGCGGGTGGATCACTTGAGGCCAGGAATTCAAGACCAGCCTGGCCAACATGGTGAAACCCATCTCTACTTAAAGAGAGAGTGAGAGAGAGAGAGAATAAAAGGCAATATAAATGATCAATGAAATCAACTGTTGGTTCTTTGAAAGAACAATAGAACAACAAACCTCTAGCAAGATGAGAGGCGGGAGGGAGAGAGGAGAGGGAGACAGAGAGAGAGAGATAGACAGAGAGAGAGAGAGAGAGCAAGAGAGAGAGGACACAACTAAAATAGAAAATGAGAGTGGGGACATTATTACTGACCTTAATAAAAAAGAAATAAAAGAGTACTATGCACGACTGTATACAAATTAGATAACTTAGCTGAAAGGGAAAAATTCCTAGAAAGATACAAAATTACAAAATTTGACTCAAGAAAAAAATTTAAATTCTGGACAGACTTATAACAAGAGTTTGAATAGGTAATAAAAAACCTCCCAACCAAGAAATCCTAGGACCTGTTGGCTTCATTTGTGAGTTCTACCAAAGAGGAATGAATTAATACCAATCATTTGAAAATGCTTCCAAAACATAGATGAGGAGGTAGCACTTCCTACTTGATTCTATGAAAACAGCATTACCCTGACACTAAAGTCAAATAAAGACATCAAATGACATGAAAGTTATAGACCAATATACGCTATTAATATAGATGAAAAAGCATAAATAAAATAATAGCAAAGTGAACCTAACAGCATATTAAAAGGATTATACACCATGCATAAGTGGGATTTATCTGAGGAATGCAAGGGTGGTTCAACATAAGAAAAATGATCAGTGTAATACATCATATGGACAGCAAAAAGGAAAAAGAAAAATGCATGACTATCTCAGTTCATATAGAAAAGTAATCTGAGAAAATCCAGTATCCTTTCACTATAAAAACACTCAGAAAACTAAGAAGAGAAGAAAATTTGTTAATATTTTAAATGACATTTATTAAAAACCCACAGATAGCATCATACTCAATGGTGAAAGACTAAAGGCTTTCTCTGTAAGATCAGAAACAAGATAAAGATGCTCACTTTTACCACTGCTATTCAGCATTATACTGGAAGTTCTAGCCAGATAATTAGACAAGAAAAAGAAATAAAATACATTCAACTTGGGAAGTAAGAAGTAAAACTATTTCTATTCACAGCTAATATGGTCATATGAGTAGAAAACACATAAATATCTAGGCATAAGCTCAACCCATAAGGATCACTTGTTTCTGTCCACCAGCAATAAACAATTCAAAAAGGAACTGAGGAAACAATTTTATATAAAATAGCATCTGAAAGAATAAAATACTTAGGAATAAATTCAACCAAGGAGGTGAAAAATGTGTACACTGAAAATTATGAAACATTGCTTACAGAAATTAAAGAAGATCTAAATAAATGGAAAGGCATTCCATGTTCATGGATAGAAAGACAATATTGTTAAGATGTCAATACTCTTAAAAGCAATCTACAAACTCAATGCAAGCTCTATCAAAATCAAACAGACTTTTTGTTTTTGTTGTTACAGAAATGAAAAAAACCATGTCTCAAATTCATATAGAATTGCATGGGACTCTGCATAGCCAAAACAAACTTGCAAAAGAAGAGTAAAGTTACAGGTTTCATACTTCTCAATTTCAAAACTTATTACAAAGCTACAGTAACCAAAACAATGTGGCACTTGCATAAGAATAGACATAATAGGCTGGGTATGGTGGCTCATGCCTGTAATCCCAGCACTTTGGGAGGCCAAGGAGGGTGGATAACCCGAGATCAGGAGTTCAAGACCAGCCTGTCCAACATAGCAAAACCCTGTCTCTACTAAACACAGAAAAAAATTAGCCAGTCATGGTGGTGGGTGCTTGTAATCCCAGTTACTCGGGAGGCTGAGGCAGGAGAATTGCTTGAACCTGGGAGGCAGAGGTTGCAGTGAGCCGAGATCACGCCACTGCACTCCAGCCTGGGCAAGAAAAGCAAGACTCCATCTCAAAAAAAAAAAAAAAAAAAAAAAGAGAGAGAGAAAAAAGACATAATAGACCAGTGGAATATAATTTAGAGCCCAGAAATAAACTCATACATCTATGGGCAATTGAATTTTGATAAGAGTGGCAAGTCTCATCAATGAGAACAGAATAGTTTCTTAAACAAATAGTATTGGTATAATTAGATTTCAAAATGCAGAGTAATGAAGTTGGACTTCTACTTCCATATACAAATATACTCCACCGTAGAGAAAAAATAACAAAATTATATTAACAATCTAAATCTAAGTGCTAAAGTCCTTAAAAGAAAACATAGGGATAGATCTTCATGACTGTGTAATTGGCAAGGAATTCTTAGAACACCAAAAGCATGAACAACAAAAGATAAAGTGGATAAATTAGTTTTCATCAAAATTAAAAACGTGTTCACCAAAGGATATTATCAATAAAGTAAAATGACAAACTACACAATGAGAGAGAATATTTTCAAATCATACATCTGATAACAGTTTTTAAGGAAAAAATTACGTATGACACTCTTAAAGGTGGAAATGCAGACTTTATTCAAGGGTGCCATGGAGATAAGTACAGGGAGCTCTGCCATAGGGTCTTGTGGTGGGAGAGACAGACTGTATTCAATTCTGACTCCAGCAAAGACAAGTGAGAATTTATAACCAAGGAACAGGGTTGAGGTCAGTGGATGGAAAACGACTGAGAGGAAATATCAATATGGGGCTTCTGGTTAAACTGACTTAGCAGGATCTTTTTCTCAAACTAGATTCCATAAGGACAGAGAGGGAGTGCAAGGTCAGGCTTAGTCAGAAAGGACTTAGGAACCTGATTAAAGTTTTGGTCAAAGGAGAAAATTTTTGTCAGAGTTTACTATTCAGAATTTATAAAAAACTGTTACAACTTAACAGCAGATACATGAATGACCAATAAGCACAAAACAAAGATGCTCAACATCATTAGTCATTAGGAAATTGCATATCAAAACCACTTCTCACCCACTAGCATGGCTATGATGTAAAAAAAAAAAAAAAAAAAAAAAAAAAAAGGAAAATAACAAATGTTACTGAATACATGGAGAAATTGGAGCCCTTGCTCATTCTTGGTAGGAATATAAAATGATGAAGCCTCTGTGGATATTTGGTGATTCCTCGAAAAGCTAAACATAGAATTACTCTATGACTCAGCAATTCTGCTCCAAGATATATACCCCGAAGAAATGAAAACAGAAACTCAGATCTTATACCCCAATTTTCTTTTCCTTTCCTTTTTTTTTTTTTTGAGACGGAGTTTCACTCTTGTTGCCCAGGCTGGAGTGCAATGGTGCAATCTCAGCTCACCGTGACCTCTGCCTCCCGGGTTCAAGTGATTCTCCTGCCTCAGCCTCCCAAGTAGCTGGGATTACAGGTATGCACCACCACGCTCGGCTAATTTTGTATTTTTAGTAGAGATGGGGTTTCTCCATGTTGGTTAGGCTGGTCTCGAACTCTCAACCTCAGCTGATCTGCCTGCCTTGGCCTCCTAAAGTGCTGGGATTACAGATGTGAGCCACCATGCCCTGCCTATACCCCAATTTTCATTGCATCACTACTCTCAATAGGCAAAAAAGATGGAAACAACCTAAATGTCCATCAAGAGATGAATGTATAAGCTAAGTGTGTTATCTATATCGAATATTATTTACTCATAAAAAGGAGTAAAGTTCTGATACATGTTACAATGCAGACGAAACCTTGAAAACATGCTAAGGGAAATAAGTCAGATGCAAAAGGACACATATTATCAGATGACTCCACTTATATGAAATATCTTGAATAGGTAAATTCATGGGAATGGAAAGTAGCTTAGAGGTTACCTGCTACCAGAGGCAGGAGGTTGGTGAGAATGGAGAGTTACTGCTTCATGGTTAAAAAGTTTCTTTTGGATGGGGGAGCGGGGGTGTGTGTGATACAAAGTTTTAGAAATATAGGCTGGGCATGGTGGCTCACACCTGTAATCCCAGCATTTTCAGAGGCTGAGGCAGATGGATCACCGGAGATCAGGAGTTAGAGACCAGCCTGGCCAACATGGTGAAACCCATCTCTACTAAAAACACAAAAATTAGCTAGGATGGTAGTACGCGCCTGTAATCCCAGCTATTCAGAAGGCTGAAACAGGAGAATTGCTTGAACTAGGGAGGCAGAGGTTGCAGTGAGCCGAGATCACGCCTCTGCATTCCAGCTTGGATGATGGAGTGAGACTTGGTCTCTAAATAAATAAATAAATAAATAAAATAAATGTTAATGTTTGCACAGCATTGTGCATGTAATTAATGCCACCAAATTGTACAATTAACAATGGTGAAAATGGTCAATGTTACGTTATATATATTTTACCGCAATTGGTAACATTTAAACATTTTTAAAAAAAGTTCTGTCCTGAGTGCTGCTGGCTGCTTCTCCAGCATATAGTCAGTCCATCACTCCTTCCCAGAACATTTTCTATTTATTTATTTATTTATTTATTATTATACTTTAAGTTCTAGGGTACATGTGCATAACGTGCAGGTTTGTTACATATGTATACTTGTGCCATGTTGGTGTGCTACACCTATCAACTCGTCAGCACCCATCAACTCGTCATTTACATCAGGTATAACTCCCAATGCAATCCCTCCCCCCTCCCCCCTCCCCATGATAGGCCCCGGTGTGTGATGTTCCCCTTCCCGAGTCCAAGTGATCTCATTGTTCAGTTCCCACCTATGAGTGAGAACATGCGGTGTTTGGTTTTCTGTTCCTGTGATAGTTTGCTAAGAATGATGGTTTCCAGCTGCATCCATGTCCCTACAAAGGACACAAACTCATCCTTTTTTATGGCTGCATAGTATTCCATGGTGTATATGTGCCACATTTTCTTAATCCAGTCTGTCACTGATGGACATTTGGGTTGATTCCAAGTCTTTGCTATTGTGAATAGTGCCGCAATAAACATACGTGTGCATGTGTCTTTATAGCAGCATGATTTACAATCCTTTGGGTATATACCCAGTAATGGGATGGCTAGGTCATATGGTACATCTAGTTCTAGATCCTTGAGGAATCGCCATACTGTTTTCCATAATGGTTGAACTAGTTTACAATCCCACCAACAGTGTAAAAGTGTTCCTATTTCTCCACATCCTCTCCAGCACCTGTTGTTTCCTGACTTTTTAATGATTGCCATCTAACTGGTGTGAGATGGTATCTCATTGTGGTTTTGATTTGCATTTCTCTGATGGCCAGTGATGATGAGCATTTTTTCATGTGTCTGTTGGCTGTATGAATGTCTTCTTTTGAGAAATGTCTGTTCATATCCTTTGCCCACTTTTTGATGGGGTTGTTTGTTTTTTTCTTATAAATTTGTTTGAGTTCTTTGTAGGTTCTCTTCCCAGAACATTTTCTATTTGGTTCAGGAATGTAACCCTCCTGAGTGTATTCGGTAAACAGCACACAGGGCTGGACCCAGGTAAAGCGCCGTCCAATCATGATTGTCCTATCCCTTGCCTGTGACTGGTGACTGGCCTAAAAAGCCAAGTTAAAGCCCATCAAGGCACAGAATTTGTTGTGGTCTGTTATTGGTTCAGGAGTGGTTACAAAGCCTAAGTAGCCCAGTTAGACTGAAAGGAAAAATGTTTGTTGTTAAAGGTTCATTTTTTCTCCCCTTTCCTCCCGATGAACACGGGAAGGGGTACATTTCCTGACTCAATGCTTCCTAATGGACACATGCACGGGGGTGGGGGTGGAGTAGTCCAATAAGAGTGAATAATCTCGTCCCTTCTCTTCCTCTGCTGCCCACTGTCCGTGTTGAGAAAGCAACCCAGGCATTCCTGGATTTGACCTGTGGGTTCCTTTATATGCCCTACTCTGCCCAAGCCAGGGGAAGGCTTAACTCGAGGCTTCTGTCAGGGAGCTCCCTCTTGCCCTCCATCCCTGAGACTGGGACCTGTTGCCGCTGTGGAAGGCGAGTACCTCCTACCTGGAGCCTTGGGCTTTTTCCCAGCATAGCTTCAAGCCAGCGTCCTTGAAAAGTAAGTCACAGGTGCTTCCTGACTTCGGGGAACTCGCCTGCTCATTTTTTATGACACGGAAGAATAAAATGCAGAGGGAGAAAACAGAGGGGTACCAGCTCTGTTGTTCTTACAACCTCATTTCCTAAGCACCAGAATACAGGCCTCTGTTGAGCTTCCTGCTGTGTGATTGATTCTCAGTGACTCATTCCCCAGTGGGTCCCTCTTTCAGGAGACAGGCCGGCGGGGGGTCTGTCTGGGTGTGCTTATCTGCACATTTGTTTGATTCTTCTTTTGTTCTATCTTCTCGGTGGAGGAAATGGCAAGGGGGCTCACACCTTTTCTGTCTCAGTACCTCTTAGTCCACTGATGTTCTAGTGAGCAATGGAATCGCCACTCGTTGTTCTCACCCTGTCATCAATGGCTTCCCAGAGGAAAGGGGGTCTTACCCAATAACTGATGCAGGGACAACTGGGTAATCACATGAAAAAAAAAATTAAAACTAGAACCACAATTTCACCGTACCTCAAAATAAATTCCAGATGAATGAGAGTGTTAAAACAGGAGAAAAAATACAACCATGAAATTACACACAGAAACTATGCAATATACTTGAACACTCTGGCAAAATGGACACATTTTTTGAAGATTAGAAAGTGTTATAATAGAGGGAAGAAGAAATAGAAAACGCTAACATTCCAATAGACAATAAATAAATAGAAAGGATAGTTTAATCTTTCTCCCCCACCAAAAAGACCCGAATCCAGATAATTTGTGAGCTCTACTAAACTATCAATAAAGAGATATTTCTTATCTTATTCTAGTTATTCCAAGAAGCAGAAAAGGATATCAAATTGCTCAGCTCATAGTTTAACCAGTATTCCAAAACTGTGTAGGAATAGAAGAAAATCATAGGCTCTTTTCACCTTTTAGAATAGAGATAAAAACAATAACCGGGCGCGGCAGCTCACGCCTGTAATTCCAGCACCGTGGGAGGCCAAGGCAGGCGGATCACCTGAGGTCGGGAGTTCGAGACCAGCCTGACCAACATGGAGAAACCCCATCTCTACTAAAAATACAAAATTAGCCAGGCATGGTGGCACATGCCTGTAATCCCAGCTACTCGGGAGGCTGAGGCAGGAGAATCGCTTGAACCTGGAAGGCGGAGGTTGCAGTGAGCCAAGATCATGCCATTGCACTCCAGCCTAGGCAACAATAATAACAAATAATAATAATAATAATAAAAATAATAATCTCAATAATAATAATAATGACAATAACTAAATGCAACAAGCATTAACAAGTTCATTTATCATGCTCAAAGAAGGTTTATCTCAAGAGGATAAGGATGGTCCAACATTAAAAAAAAATCAATAAAATTATGTTAATATATGCAGAATAAAATGGGTAAAGTTCAATGCCTCATTATTTTCTAATTAAAAATGTACTGATGAGTAATATACTTAACAGAAAAATATACAAATCCTAAGTGTAGAGCTTAATTAGTCCTCATAACCTGGAAGCATGCAGGCACCCATCCCCCATAACCCTAAATATCACCCTGTATCCTCTCTAGTCACCAACCCTTACCTCTGACAAGGGCAGCCACTATCTTATTTCAAATCAGCAGAGCAAAGATTTATTATTCAATAAATGGTACTGGGATAATTGAGTAGCCATGTGAAAAAAAAATGAAGTTGACCTCATAGATCGGTTTAGTCTGTCTGCACTTTATATAAACAGAGTCAGACCGTGTGCTCGCTTTGTGTCCAACTTCTTCCTTGCGACATTAGATCCATCCGCGTCATCCACGTTGTTGGCAGTAGTTTAGTTCGCCCATTCTTATTGCAGGGTAGTATTCCATTCTGAGAGTACAAGGCATTTCATTTACCCATTTGGACAATTTGATGATGCGGGTTGTTTTCAGTGTGGGACTATTAAGAATGATGCTACTGTGAATATTTTTGTACATGTCTGTTGGTAAGCTTACATACGCATTCTGCTGTGTGTACTCAGGAGTGGAACTGTGGTGGCAGCGGATGCACAGATTCGGCTTTTATACAGGCTGCCAAGCAGTTTTCCAAAGTTACTGCTTTTTTTTTTAGACGGAGTCTGGGTCTGTTGCGCAGGCTGGAGTGCAGTGGCACCATCTTGGTTCACTGCAACCTCCGCCTCCTGGGTTCAAGTGATTCTCCTGTCTCAGCCTCTGGAGTAGCTGGGATTACAGGTGCCAGCCACCATGCCTGGCTAATTTTAGTATTTTTAGCAGAGATGGGTTCTGCCATGTTGGCCAGGTTGGTCTCAAACCCCTGACCTCAGGTGATCCACCTGCCTTGGCCTCCCAAAATGCTGGGATTATAGGCGTGAGCCACTGTGCCTGGCTAAAGTGATTGTCTTAAGTCAAAAATAAGGGTGTGAAGCAGACCTGGAGAAGAGCATTCACATACACGGGATTTATTAAGGGTGTGCCTTCAGGAAATGGGCAAGGTAGTGGACAAGCAGGACAGACAAAAGGAAGAATCTAAGTAAGGGTATGATTTAAGGCAAAGTCCCGTGGAGGAGAGCATTGTAGATCTCACAGGAGAACTTGGGAATCTAAATCATGCCTCGGAGTTGTCCAGCTGGGGCAAGGGTGCTAGGCTTTCTTACCTCTTCTCCTGCCAGTCACTGGTGGAGGGCTGCCCATGGCGGGTGTATACTTATGCATTGCTGGCTTCCTGCTCGTGTGTGCAAAGCAGTCCTAGATGCATGAAGCCCATCCTTTGAAAAAGAGTTGCTCCTGTGGGAAGCTGGGGTTAAGAGCACCATGAAACTGGGGAGAGGCATGCTGGAAAGGGGTTGAAGATTCTGGGTAAGAACTGCTGTGGACGGAGTGATTTTGCCCCTCACAATTCATGTGTTGAAACCTTATCTTCCAACGTGATGATATTAAGTAAGAAGTGGTATCTCTGGGCGGTCATAAAAATTAGATGAGGTCATGAGGGTGGAGTCCCATGAATGCAATTAGTGCCCTTCTAAGAGTCCCAAGAGTGCTTGCCTCCCCTCTCTGCCATGAGAGGACACAGCGAGACGACGGTCTCCTATGTACCAGGAAGTGGGTCCTCAACAGGCACCACCTGAGTCTTGGGCTTCCAGCCTCCAAGACTGGGAGAAATAAGTGTTTGTTGTTTAAGTCACTTGGCGTTGGTATTTTGTTACAGCAGCTAGAGCTGACGAAGACAATAATTGACTGTGTGTGCCCCAGTGGTTGTGTCAATTCATACCCTAAAAGCCGTTGTTCCCTTCCTTATCCACACTTGATGTGTCAGTGAGTCCTTTTCAATGTGGCCATTCTGGTGGATCAACACCATTTAGCTATGTAAAACATTTTAGCAAAGTAAGACTAGAAAGGGACTTCCTTAACTTGACAGAACTTGTAAACCAGAAACCTACAGCAAACATCACACTTAATGCAGGAATTTTTGATGCATTACTTTTAGAATTAAGAAAAACATTACATATGACCTTTTTTGCTGCCAGATTTTACACGATCTTAAAGGTTCTGTAAAATAGACAAGAAAAGGAACCAAGATTATAACATTTGGAAAGAGGAGATACAACTCTATTTACAGATGATTTTATACACAGATAATCACAGAAAATACTGAAATCGAATAAGCACAGTCATTGGACTTGCTAGATTCAAGGTCGATTTACAAAAATCAATAGCATTTATCCACAACATCAATAACCATCCACAAATACAATAGAAAAATAAGAGATCCACCATGGTTATAAAGACTATAAAGTACCTAGAAATTAACAGAGGTTACACAAAATATCAATGGAGATAATTTGTAACACTTAATGGACATAAAAATCTGAGTACATACTCATGATTTAATAAGTTAACTTCATAAAGATGTTAATATTCTCTCTATTAATCTGTTGATCCAATACAATCCCAATACAAAGTCGAGGTTGATAGTCTAAGGATTCCAATAGAATTATGTTTAAATTTAAAGAGAAGAATGAACATTTATAAATAGTTGATATTGAGAAAGAAGAGCCAGGAGGGAGGACTTGCTCTACCATATATAAAGAAGCACCGCAACATCACTACAGTGAAAACAAGGTGGCACCTGCACAAAAACAGGCAAACAGACCCATGGAACATAGTAGAAATGGCTCAGGAGGCCGGGCGCGGTGGCTCACACCTCCCAGCAATTTGGGAGGCCGAGGTGGGCGGGTCACCTGAAGTCAGGTGTTCGAGACCAGCCAGCCTGGCCAACATGGTGAAACCCCATCTCTACTAAAAATACAAAATTTAGCTGGGCGTGGTGGCGCATGCCTGTAATTCCAGCTACTCGGGAGGCTGAGGCAGGAGAATCACTTGAACCTGGGAGGCAGAGGTTGCAGTGAGCCGAGATCATGCCATTGCACTCCAGCCTGGGTGACAGAGTGAGACTCAGTCTCAAATAAATAAATAAATAAATAAATAAATAAATAAATAAATAATAAATAGCTCAGGAACAAACCCATGCCTATGTCATACTTGATGAAAGACACACATAAATCAATAAGTAGATAGGATCGAGGAAACTGGCTACCTGCCTTTACCCATATGCAAATGGGGAATCCAGCTGCATTAAAGACCTAAATGAGAACAGTAAAACTACGAAGCTAACAGAAGAAACAATGGGAGAATAAGGATGACTAATGGGGTAGGAAACCACATCTTGAAAACACACAGTCTGTTCACAGACAATGATATACAAATGCCTCCTAAACTTAAAGACTTTGAATTTCACCCATGTTGAGAGAAAATCAAATTAAAATTAAAACGAATAGTTTTTTTTTCTTACCTGACAGATTGGCAAAAATGCCAAAGTTCATTAAGGGTTAAGTTGCAGGCAACAGACTCCAACTAGCTGGGCTAAGCACAGGTATTTCTAATACAGGGAATTAGGTGCTTACAGCTGGGACCAGGCCCAGTGGCTCACACCTGTAATCCTAACACTTGGGAAGCTGTGGTGGGAGGATCACTTGAGCCCAGGAGTTCAAGACCAGCCTGGGCAACATAGCAAGACCTTGTATCTACAAAATAATTAAAAAATTAGCTACATGTGGTAGTGCAAACCTGTAGTCCCAGCTATTTGCGGGGCTGAGGTGGGAGGATTGCATGAGCCAGGGAGGTCAAAGCCGTAGTGAGCTGTGATTATGATAGGGAAGTGCTGGGAAGGGAAGAGCGTGGTCCCTTTAAATGATATGGAAGTGGGGAGGGGAAGTGCTGGATAGGGTAGGGTGTGGTCCCTGGCTAGGGCTCCACTCCCACAGACCTGGGGGAGGGCAGACATTGTTGTTTTCCTGCCCAAATGTTGCATTTCTCAAGACCTCCCCTGACCTGCCACAACCCCATCCTGTGCCTATAAAAACCAAAGACCCTACCAAAGCAGAGACAGAAGCGGTTGGCCGTCGGCAGGTGCACATCAGCGGAGGAACACACTGGAGGCTGGACGTGGAGAGGAACGCACAGGCTTAGGAGCACACCTGCAAACTGGCAGGCCATTGGCTGGCGGAGTGGCACAGAGTTTGGCTTGGAGATTGGCCGGGGAGGTTGGAGGATAGCCTGACTCCGGGGGAAAACCTTCCCACTCCATCCCCTTCTGGCTTCCCGCATCTACTCCTTCCACTCAAGAAAACCTGGCACTCATTCTCCAAGCCCACGTGTGATCTGGTTCTTCTGGTACACCAAGGTAATAACCGCAGGATACAGAAAGCTCTCTGTCCTTGCCATAAGGCGGGCGTCTAGTTGAGCTGGTTAACTCAAGCTACCTATAGGCGGCAAAACTAAAAGAGCAAAACTAAAAGAGCACCCTGTAACACACGCCCACTGGGGCTTGGACTGTAAACATTCACCTCTAGACACTGCGGTGGGGTCGGAACCCCACAACCTGCCTGTATGCCGCCCTAGAGGTTTGAGAGCAGGGCAATGAAGAAGCGAGCCACGCCCCCATCGCACGCCCTGCAAGAGGGACAAGGGAACTTTTCCTGTTTCAATTGTGCCACTACATTCCAGTATGGGCAGCAGCGAGACCCTGCCTCAACAAAACAAAAGAACCCAAAAAACGGAATGGTTGATAGGGCCGTAGGAGAAGAACCTCCATCAGTTTCCCAGGAATAACGTTCAGCCCCTAGAATCACCGTGCCGCGTTGAAGAAGTCTGTGGCTATCACTGCAAAGCAATACGGAAATCTGCCACTTTCCTTTCCTGTTGCCAGATCAGGACACCCCTGAGTGAAATGAGAAGCTGCCACTATAGCTACTGGCCTTAGTGCTCCAGCCAGTGAATGTTTTGCCTCTCTTCTCATGGGGTTCAGGTCTCAACCAAAGTCTGTGGCAGTGTGTCTGATCGGTAGAACTTCAAGCGTGTCTGGAGCCCTTGCTGTGAGGGTGTCTAGATGGTCCTGTTTTTGATTTTCTAGCCTTGGTGGACTAGAAGGGAGTGGGGTGGAGGCTGAAAAGCCAGTGGATGGGCCTGCCATTGCGATGGGCGGATAGCAGGCCTCTCCTGCACCACTGGGAAAGGATGCTGGTGCTGGTTTGCATGGCAGGGGTTGGCCCTGGGGCTGGATATTTGCGAAAGGGGGTGTGTGTGTGTGTGTGTGTCTTTTAATCACTGTTACAAATGTAGTGCTTTACCATTCTTTGAACATAAATGTGTCTGTGGAAATCTGCCAAAATGCCCTTCTCTCTGTCAGAGACTTGTACTTACTTCTGAGCCTGGAGAGATATAAAGGGTTAGGCAATTTTACGATCACAGAAATAGCCGAGCTGATCCCCATTGCACAGAGACACACTTCTTATACCTTCTGTCCTGTCCTTATGGGAGAAAATGGCAAAGGTGAAATGAGCCCTGGATGGAGGGTCAAGAGTCCCGGCTTCTAGTCCAGGCCCTGCAGTATTTCCCCAGGGCAAGGACTAACTTTCCCTCCTGGGCCTCCATGAGGCTAGTGTTCTCCCTAGTTTACAACCACACAGTCCTCTGGCGAATGGACTTGGAGGGAACTGTATTAAATGAAACGCAAAAGCGAAATTGCTCTGGCTGGGTTGAGGGGAGCCAGGTGTGTGGAGGGCAGCCCTGCCTTCTGCCTCTTTTTGCTTCTGCAGCGGACTTGAAGCAGCTCTGCAGAACACGGCTTGCAGATCACAGGATGGGCTTCTTTCCAAGGTGCCTTTCAGCCTTAGGTGTTTTGCACGAAGAATCCAAAGGCTGATTCCCTCAGAGGCAGGAAACGACCACTAGCCAAATATGCCAAATAGCCCCACACAGGTGGTGGGTAGGAATTTGCTGTAAGCCCTCGGGCACAGAAACCGTCATTTTGTTTTATTTCTCTAAATTGAACTAAGTCAGGCTGTTTGAGCTGTGTCTCCTCAGTTATCATTGGAGCTCCCTGCTCCCGTCTGGGAGCGCCTATGAACATCCTGGACTTGCTGGGGCCAGAGCCAAAGCCAGAGCCAGGGCCAGACAGCTCTCTCAGCAGGCTCCACAGTTCACACTGTGCTTCGGGTCCAGCATCCAGGGCTTGGAGGTGCCCCAGTGCGGGGCTCCTGAGTCTCAGTCCACTGCTGCCTCAGGGCTGCGTTTCTCAGGGTCCTGGTTCTCTGGGGAGACCACAGCCAAATGGAGCATGGGTCGGCCTCTTGCGGAAACCCCCAAACTCCTGGGAGAAAGCTATCCTGCACTACCAATTGTCTGCTTCCGTCCCTCCCACCTCTCTGCCCCCACCTCAGCTTGAGCACCTGCTTTAATGGGCCTGGATTTCCCAAAGAAGGCAGGGAACTTTGGGATGCCTGGACGCTTCAGTTTGTACCCTTAAATTTAAAAGCTGTTCATAACCCTCAAGGGGAGAGAGGAGAGCTTGGAGCATTGGGACTCGTTCTATAAGAAAGAGGGTAACGGGGATGCAGAGGACAACGGGGAGACCCAGGATTTGCACTTTTCATCCTTCACAATAGTTCATAGGACAAAAGCTCACTAACCTATGCTTCTGCCTCTGCTTTTTCTTAAGATTACAAAATAAAGTTTAAAGAATAAAATAAAAATCACCTTCAATTTTACCCTCTGAAAATATCCTACTTGTAAATTTTAATGTGTTTGCTTCCAGTTTTTCTCCTAAGTACATTCTTCCGTCATTAAGGTCATACTTTCTATGGTCTGTTTTGAAAACCCTCCTCCGTATTTAAAGCATATTGTATGCATTTTTACATTTTAAAGTTCCTCTTGCACCATTTAGCGAATGTGCATTGAGTCCTTACAGTGTAGGTGTCAGGGGTTCCAAGGAGAGCAATGGCCCTCACCGTACTGATAGACGCCTGCAGTCTGTTTGGGGGTCCTGGGGAGGAGTCCGGTGGAGGATGGGGAGCTGGGAGTCACTGATACGCAGGTGGGTGGGGGATTCTCAAGCTGGAGCCAGTGCCTCCCCGAACTGAATGCAAAGCTTTGTAAGTATGTGTGAGCACGTGAATTTATTTCTGAATAGAAAACTCCCAGCTTTCACAGGACCTTGGCAAGGTCAAACCACTGAGTGATGCGGTGGTGAAGTTGTGGGTGGGGATATGATGGCCCAGGGAGAAGGAGGAGAGACACGCTAGGAACTGGTTGTGGAAAAAGCAACGATGAAGGCCGTGGAGAAGGACAGGTGGAAAAGGTAGCAGGAAGACCTTGGCTGCACGTCAGCTGGTATGAAAAGGGAATCAAGGAAGTGAAGGAATGGAAGAGTCTCCAAAAAATTCAAACTAAACAACAGGCGAAAACGCACTTCAATTCCATCTGTTACTTATGCAAAGAGCATATTTCTCCTCTGGGCATCCTCTCAGCCTTGTGGCTCTGCCTAGATACCAATACTATTTGCCCAGGGACCAACTAATTCAGTTTCTCACTGGACTTGAGCAAGAAAGGACAGTGAAAACTCATAGCTTCCATCCAGATCATATACCCAGAGAGTGTTTTTCCAGGACCCATGATTTTGTAACAGGCGCTTGTCAAGATGAATGTACGCTTTCCCATAATATTTTGGTGGTTTTCCAAAACAGTGCTCCTTTAGTCATGGTCTGCATTTTTAGTTTGGAATTTGTTTTAAACAATAGGACCTAGTGTTCCTTCTGTCTTTAGTGTCCCATTAAGTAGCTCTTTATTTGTCATACAGGTAGTCAATATACAGTCTCACTTTTTCTTTTGAATTGTATGGTACTTTTAGGTTACTCTGGGTCAGCCCAGGCCTAGAACTGAGCTCTAGAAGGTCCTAGAGATGTGATGCCATTTTTTTTTTTAACAGGTTGATAAATGCCTGGGTTTAAAATGAGCCTTGGGAAAAGATGCAGAATAAATACTTAATTCAAGTTGGAGCACAGGCATCAAATGTATTTACTCTAACAGTGAAATATTTAAACGCCATGTTGCCAGGTTGCTGGTGTATATGGATGACATACTTACGCATGTCTATTTAAAGAAAGGACCCAAACATTTCAAAGTGATTGTTTACCTGAATCTAGAAGAGTGCAGACAGTTGAACAAAACCGCTGCAGGTTTCTGGAAATGTCTCTAAAGATGCATTAAGGCGATGCAGCTCATAATGTTAATTTAGGGATGACGGTAGGACTGACAGAGGGAAATTTGTGCATAATAGGGAAATCTTGAAATAGTCAAGTGGCTCGAATCATTCGTGCTGGAGCTTTGAACTGGTTCAAGATTTACCTTTAATTATTAACCTTCTTTAATATTTCAGAATGTCTGTAATAAAAGAGGCACGTTGCATTGAATTTATCGTTATACAGTCAGAGATTGTTCGACCTGAAATGGATGTAGATCATCTTGGGCGACTGGAGATTCGCAAGCTTTTATATTCTCCAGCACACCCCGGAGATGCCGCACCGTTTCTCCCAGTAACGGTGCTCTGGAAGGCAATGATTCTTTGGTTGAGGATCTGGGTGAGAAATGGGGGAGGGATTGCCTAAGAGAAACAAAGTCTCCACTGTTGTGTTTAGTTTGAAAAATGCCTCCTTTAAGAGATCCTAAATTTTAAAAATCAATACGGATAAACTCATCTGGTATTTTATTTATTCATGCTTCTCAGTACACACACAAGCAAGAGTACAATGGCGCCTGTGTTGATACCTTCATCGTTAATCCCTTCCCTGAATTCCAGACTTACAGTGTACATCTCATAGGCATCTCAAAATTATTTCGGTATATTTTATTCTTCCCACTCACTGAACTTTACTCTTCTCCGAGTCTCACCAGCACAGGAGAGGATATCGCAGTCTATAGTAGAGACTGGAAGGGTCGTGGTTCATATCATGTGAAATATCTGGTAATGGCACCAACTGCAATAGTTTGAAAGATAGATATTTCCCAACGAACTCCAGTTTAAAGAGAAGAGCTCGGAAAACAGGGCTGCAGCAGTGTGTGTCAGCTGCAGTTGGCTGAAAATAAAAGAGAACAGAAAGTTGAGAAATCTGGGGACCCGTACATCTGAATGAGGCAACTGCTTTTCAATTCCAAACAGTAAAAATTAATATTGAGAAATGCTTGAGCAAGAAAGGACAGTTAAAACCCAGACTTGCAGCCAGTGCCAAGACAAGCTTGTTCATCGCACTCATTGCTTAACAACATTTCTGAATGGATTAAGATGATGACCAATAAACCATTTTCAAAATGGGCCTTGGAGAAAAGATGGAGAGGTGTGGGTCGCGAAATTAAGGGTTTGGGGTGGAGAGAGAGAGAAAGAGAGGAAGAAAGAGGGAGGGAGAGAGAAAGAGAGAGGGGAGGCATTTTTCAAGAGCTCCAGTGTGACAATGGGGCATGGAGCTGCTTAGTATTAAATAGGTAAGAAGCTGCCTAGATTTTTAGGTTTCTGAGAGATATGTTGCCAAAGACACCAAAAGTCTGGGCCAAAATAGTTTGTAACTGAGACTTAAAATGACCATTGGACCCCAGCGTTCTACAGGAAGGAGGCAGGATGAGATGCTCAGCCTGAAAACTGCCCTCTTCAGATGCAGCCAAGGAGGAAAGTGGAAGGCCTGGAAGTTCCCCTGGGAAGCCCTGGCTGGAGTGAATTAGCACCTAACTCAGGAACATGCCCCTCCCAGGTGGGGGGTTCTGGGAAGGCAACCCAGTGGGATTTCAGATTCCAGCAGACCATCTTATGGGGCCTTGCGTCTCCCTTTCTCCCTGGAATCATGTGTTTTGATTATTCCTGATTCTGCCCTGTGTGTGTGTGGTGGAGGGTGGCGGGGGTGCGGGGGAAGAAAGCTTTGATGCAGGGCAGGAGTCTCTGGGGCAGAGCGGCCTGACGGGACTCCTGTGTAAACGGTCTGCATGGCTGTCTGGCGTGGGGACCCCTGCAGGAGCAGGGCACAGACCTCTGTGCTTTGAGTCTGGTGTCCCACCTAACAGGGCTCTCGGGAATCTAGACACACACAACGTGTAGTCTCCACGTGACCACTGGACAAATGAACCAAGGGCTGAGTGAACTGATGAACTAATGATCCATTTGATGAAGCCTGTGTCAAGTTACTCTTCATTTTAGGCCCTGGGAGTCAAAGATGAGAGAGGGGGTCCATGCCCCATCCTGGGTCTCCAAGGAAAGGCTCACAAGAGGGGAGGGAGTGGGATGGGAAACTCTGAGCACAGAAAGCCAAAGAGTTGGGTCTGAGCAGGAAGTGTGGCGGTGGGAGTCTGTTTGCCTTGTCCAGGAGAAGCAGCCTAAGGGTCTTCATGGGGAGAGGACCTCTCTGTCTTTGGACTAAGGATGGGTCACACGGGGGTACTCACACTGGGGGACTCACACCCCAGGCGAGTTGCATCAAGGTGATTCACACACCATGGTGACTCCCACACACACAGTGACTCCCACACAGGGGTGACTCCTTCACACTGGGCGACTCTCATACCAGATGACTGTCCCACACATGACGACCCCCACACAGCATGACCCCCCATAGGGTCCCTCACACTCCAGGTGACTCACCCAGGCTCTCCCACTGCTGCCTGACACCCTGGAATCTGGGCCGAGTCCATGTGTACGTAAGGGTGCTGCAGGTCTTACGTGAGGGGCTCTGGGGAGCCGACGCTTTGTGATTCAGGGTTGCTGTCTCCAAGCCACATCCAGCCTGGCGCTCCGGGCTCTGTCCTGGAACCTGAAGAGCAGAAGGCAGTGGACGGCCTGACTACCTTCTCCAGGCCGCCCTGAGGGAGGTGGTCTTGACTCCCCTGCCCCCTCTGAGAGCTGGCCGAGGCGCTTGTCCTGGCGGACTTGGTGGATGTCCCTGGTGAGTGGATGGCATTGACCTCAGGACTGTGACTGCACTCCCAGGTGCCTGATAACTCACTGGGGCTTGCCTGGGAATGGGCTCCCGCAGAGCTTTCCTGAGGCTGGCCTCTCTTCTTCCAGTCTGGGACTGGAAGTTTAGTATCCACAACAAGGAATCTAGGAGCCCAGTGGGTCACCTCCAGAAATTCAAGGACTTGGTCACTTGCAGAGGTTCATGAGGTTCTTCTGGGCAGCAGACGGTGCTGGGAGCAAGTGACCACAGCTTCCCGGGGCAGACGGGGCCTCCACAGGCTACGGCATGGGGTGGCGAGAGTAGGGCCAGTGTGAGCCTCAGTGGGGCCTCCGCGTGCAGAGCGAGGCTTCCCGGAAGAGGTGGCTGAGCTTGAGTCAAAGATTTTAGCAGTAGCCAGGGGAAGGGAAAGGAGGAGGAGAGGAGGTGGTGAAGAATGGAGGTATGTGCTGACATGGAGCTGCTCAGTATGGCTGCCTCTGTGTCTGCGTGCCAGTGTGCACATGCATCTGGGTTTCTGTGTGCACATACGTGTACATGACTGTGGGTGCATCAGCATATGTGTTCACTTGTGTTTGTGTGAATGACGTGCACATGGGTGACATCTGTGTGCATGTGCGTTATATTTGTCTTCACATGCATGTATGTGTATGTACACATGCTCTTTAGGCGCATGTCTCTGTGTGTGCACACGTGAAAGTAAAGTTGCACTTGGGGTGGGAGGAAGAGGAATCAGCGAGAGGGGAGACTACAGAGCCATGGTCATGTCTGCTTCACTTCTGGGGGTGTCCACGTGACCAGTGCACTCAACAATATCTGTTGGAAGAATAAATGGGAGAACTGTGATTCCTAGATCCTAGGGAGCCACAGAAGACCGCTCTTTGGGCTGTAGTGGGGAGCATAGGGTGGGGTGGGGTGCTGCTGAGGCTGTAGGCAGTTTCTGCTATCCCAGAAGTCACTCTTTGTTTGTTTGTTTGAGACGGAGTCTCGCTCTGTCACCCAGGCTGGAGTGCAGTGGTCTGATTTCGGCTCACTGCAAGCTCAGCCTCCTGGGTTCACCTCATTCTCCTGCCTCAGCCTCCCGAGTAGCTGGGACCAGAAGTCACTCTTACCCTGCTGGGTGTAGGACGCAGAACACCCCATCCAGGGGAGGATCCAGGGCCATCATAAAGGTGCAACTTCTACCAGGCTCCAGCTGCTATGTGGGCAGGGAGAGGGCGGTGCTAGGTCAGCAACACAGAGGAAAGGCGGCAAGGGGCCAGGCCAAGTCCTGTCCAGGCAGGACTTTTAAATTTGCAATTGACAGTGGGTTTAGTCAAGTTAAAATTTAAATCTACTGAAATTAAAATCAAATTTAAAGTTTTAAATTTACAATTTGAGTGGGTTTACTCAAATTAGCTTAACAACAAACAGGAACATATTGGTTCCTAAAACTGAAAGTCTAGGGCAAGACAGCGTAGGCATGGCCAGGTCCAGGGGCTCAGAGGATGTCCAGGACTGGGTGGTCTTCATATGTGGTGGCTTGACCTTCTTCCGAGTTGACCGTTCTCAGAGCAGGGGCACAGATGAGTCCCACAGCCCCAGCCCTAATGTGTTCTCTGCCTTGTTGTCAGTAGGGATCGGCTCAGAAGGTCGTAACTGGTCACACTTCTTCTTTGTAGGCAAGGGAGGCAGGTAGGGAAGGAGCAGAGGGCAAAAGCTGCCAGGCCAGCAGAGAGGACAGGAGGTGACCCACCCTCGAGGACAGTAGCACCACAACTGCAGTCCCATCCTCAGAGGAAGAGGAAAATGGGACTCGGGGGCATCCTCCTGTTTTTAAGACCTGGGAGGTGTGTCTTTAAAGGCAAATAGAGAAGCATGATCAAGTAGAGAAGTCCTATCCAGCAGTGCACTCAGAGAGAAGAGGACCATATGATTCGGGGGTGGAAGAGGAAGAAACTGAGTTGACAAACAGAACATATAGATTTTCCAAAAGGATCTGAAAGCAAACGCTTTGTGGAAAAACACACCAAGAAACCCTGGGGAATGCCCCCAGAGCCCGGCAGTCCCCGAAGCATGATTTAAACACACTGTACTCCACAACTGCCATCTCCAGCACTTGATGTTAAGGACTGAGTTTGCATTTTGCAGATCATTCCCTCCATCGTTTTGTTCTTCCACAGCGATGCGGGGGTTGCCCTCATCATGTAGTATCTTATAGCAGCTAGTTTCCTTCCATCTTCTTAAAATAATGCATTTCCACGTAGCTTGTGCTGTCCTCTGGGATTAATTAGTGACTGAATAAGTTCCAGGAGGTGTAGGTGGCCAGCACTTCTTGACAGATGGCAGCTGGAAAAAAAAATGGGAGATGATTGCTAGGACGGTAATTATGATTTTCTGGATGTGAGAAGTTTATGAAATACCTCCGGGGTCGAAGTGCCCACAGAAGTTCTTGGAGCAGCTGAGCCTGTGGTCAAGCAGCCATTCATCCTCCCTCTGAACTCTGGTTAGAAATGGGATTTCCTAGTACACTGAAAGCAACAAAATACAAGAAGTTGATTTATACGCAAAACTCCTGCTTCATAATTGTGGTCTAGAATTAATTGAATACCCTGTAGCTTTTTGTACTGTAGACGCTAATGATGACCAAAAATTGATTCTCTTCTATATTTCCTTATTAACATATCTTAACATGACATATTGTGAATAATGACCTCCTGTACTGCTGGACTAGGCAACTTTATAATTTGCAATTCAAGCTGTTTATTCTTTTCAATTTGTTTAGGTAATTTATTTTCACAGGAAGAAAAAAAAGAACTAAATTACAAGAGTGAACAGTCCCTGTTGGCTGGAAAGTGCTGGGGATCTGGAGTGAATAAATATTCCTGAAATGAGACGATCACAACCTTGTGTGGGGAGCCTGGTGAGTGGTCATGCTAGTTTTATTTTATGGAACGTATTGAATTAATTTAATTATGGGATATCAGTGCTCTGCCTGGTAATTAGTGCTGTGGCGATTTCTCCGCGTGCTCCAGTGCCGGGCAGGGCTGTGTAGTCCCGCAAGTCGCTGCTGCCTTGCTCAGAGGTGGCTGCTGACCCCAGGCCGCTGCTCTGCGGTACGAGGCAGGATGGAGAGTTCTCATCTTGTCCTCTCCCTGTCCCAGCTCCTCTCTTCCCTGAGAGAGCATCACAGAGGCAGGCAGATGGAGGTCCATAGAGTGCCTTATTTCATGCCAAATTATAATTTATTGTTATTTTCTTAGTGATCTAATTAGTAGCTCTGACCTAGAGGAAACTTTTTGTGTCCAGCTCAGCAGGCATCTCCACAGCAAGCTCTGATCACAACCCCAGACCTGTGAGCTTCAAGTTATTCCCCAGGGAAGGAAGGGGGTCTCAGGCCAGCACACTGTCCCTGTCACCACAGCTACCACTGAAACCCTGCTTCTTTCCTGTACCTGCCATGGCTTCATGATGTCCCCTTATCTCAGGGACGGTTGCTCCTTTTTTTTTTTTTGGCTGAGCAATTAGAAGATTTTGTCAGACAGAAATTCCCTGCCAGAGGTTAACAAACTGACTTGTGTGGGTCCTGCTTTGGCCCCTTCCTCTCCCCCACCCCAATATCCCTTCATCTTTTCTGCCTCCCTTCCTTTCTTGCTCTTCTCTTCCTCAGTGGGGTAATTCCTCCACCTTGTAAGACTCCATCCCTTCCTTCCTCCTTGGGGACGGATGCTATCGACTATCCTTTCTCTATCCTACACCGCCAGGCCTCTGTGTGTGTTGCTTTCCAGTGCATTTAAAGCCACTCAAGTCCTCCAATGCTGAGAAAATTCCACTCAGCATCTTTCTCCAGCTATCACCCTCCTCTCCTCCTGCCTCTCTTCCACAGCTGTGGTGTTTCTCTTACCCGCTGTTTCCCATATCCATTGAAGTTGGTACCTGCCCTCCATACCCCCCACAAACCTGCTCTAGCTTAGGGCGCCCATGGCCTCCTGACTGTGGAACTGGCCATTCTCAGCCCTTCTCGTGTTTTCCTCTAGGAGAGGAGCACAGCACAGTGGTTAAGAGCTTGGACTCCCAACCTCTCTGTGCCTCATTTAAAAAAATCTGTTTAAAGAGGATAATAATGGTTTGCATGAAAGTGCTTGGAATACTCTGGCATCTCCTAAGCACCCTCTAAGTGCAGTTTATTGTGACAATTCATCACTCCCTCCTCAGCTCCAGGCTTGTACACACCGTTACCTACTGGACATGTCCAGATTCCCACCTTAGCCCAACCACACTGCGATCATGCCTTCCCCACCTGCCTCCCTCTGCAGCCTTCTCCCTCTTCCTCTTCATGAACGGACCTGGCAGACACAAGACTGCCAAAGCCCAGACCTGTGCCTGGGTTTGGACCCCACTTTTCCCTTAGCACCCAGGGCTGATCAATCACCAAGTCCATTTCTAGAACCTTCTTAATATTTGTCCCCTCTTTCTACTTTTCTTCAT
Organism: Macaca fascicularis; assembly: GCF_037993035.2. Taxonomy (NCBI): domain Eukaryota; kingdom Metazoa; phylum Chordata; class Mammalia; order Primates; family Cercopithecidae; genus Macaca; species Macaca fascicularis. The sequence goes on from NC_088386.1 coordinate 4,776,392, forward strand.
CGTCACCGCCTGTACCTAAGGTCACACTGCCACTGCGTCCTGCCGGGTCTACTGATCTGGAATCCGATTTCTGGAGTGACTTTTCTGGAAACAGACACACGTAGGAGTCAGCGTCCTGCCTGCATCATCCTTGGCACCCAGCACTCCTGGGAGGCTGTGCCAGGCCCCCTGTGACCTGCCTCCCACTGTTTCTCTGGCTCCAGGCCTCTCCAACGTCCCCGACACCTGAAAATACTTTGTCCTTGCAAATATGACTCAGACTTCGGGTGCAAATGCAGCAGACTTAGTGGGGAACCATCCAAACAAGGTAGAATTGGAAACGGCTCCTGTGCTTGCTCCCTGTTGAGATTTTCTGGGCACCCACACACTATTTCTACACACCTGTGGTACTCACTGCCACGCTGACACCTAGAGCAAGGGAAAGGAGGAAGGAGCATTTTATGGGGCGCAACCCTGTGCCCAGCTAAAAGTCAGAGCTCTCTTTCAGAGGTCGAAGGGGAGTGGTTACTGGAGCTATTGGGGATATCACAGCCTGTAACAGATGACATCATTTCCACATGTGCCATGGCGCTGATGTATGAGTGGAAAGGTGAGCAGTGAGGTGCTCTGGGCCTGGTCACGGGTTCTGTTCAGGTGGCTTTGGGGACTTGTCCCCTGCCTGGGGCATCAGGACTGGGATCTCTCACTACAGTCCCTACATGGATACTCCTGGCCTGGGCTCCAGAGGTTCTCTGGGTCCCCTGAGGTACACGTGACCCCAGAGGCCCTTCTCTCACTTCCCTATGTGGGCTCCATCCTGGCTCATGGGAAGGACATGGTCTCCAGGAGATTGTGTTGGCTGGGAGTCCAGGTAGGGCCACCCTGTGTCCCCTGGGGACACACACCAAGCTCTCCACAGGGTTCTTATGAAGCCCCCTTCATTTGGCTTAAGGGGAAGGTAAGAAAAATACAACAGCACTATCAAATCAGCCTTTCTGTAGAGGAGTCTTCTTCCAGATCCCTCTTGCTCCATCTCCTGGGCTTTCCTTATGCACCTCCCTTGAAGTGAGTGACAGACTTGGTTTTTGGGTCACCCCTTCTGAACAAATGATACACAGAAGGATGGATCGTGAAGCCATGCAAGGGTTGGACTTGTCACAGCCCCAGGGCAGTCTCTGCAGGACGGTTCTCTGGGTGGCCTTGGAACAGCCCAATTCTTTCTCCTTTCTCACTCATACTTCTCAAGAATAATGGTAGAATGTCCTGGGAAGGCAATGTTCTGAGATAAAGAGAAACTGGCTGGAACAGCCCAGCTCTGCTTCTGTCCCCTTAGAAACAGGATTTCCTTCAACATTTTAGCCCAGCAATCATGTTGTCCCTGGGCTATAAAACCCTGGGCGGGCTGCTTTCCAGGGTCCCTCAGCTGTGGTGCAGGTGGGAACAAAGGCAGACAAGACTCCGTCCACCCTAGTCAGCTTCTAGAGCCTTGGAGAACCAGCTTGCCATGAATCCTACGCTTCTCCTGTCCCTTGCTGTCTACTGTGAATAATAAAATCTCATTGCTTAACGTGTGTGTGTGTTCATTCTCACTGGACTCATGCAAGTAGTAGGGATTGCAGCCCAAGAGGCAGCAGGCTGAGTGGAAACAGGCACCTGCTTCTCAGGTCCCCAGGTTCCAGGAGGCAGGCGCTGGTGCCCTCCTTAGCTGCAGCCCACACAGGAGCTCAGGGGCTGAGGGTAGACCTTGGACTTTCTGAAGGTGTTCTTGTTAGTGGTGGCGCACGGTGTGGGCTCATCCCGGGAGAGGACTTGCCGCTGATGCCAAGGAAGGAACCGTCTAGCTCAGCGTATCCAATGGAAATCAAATGTAAGGCATAAATGTAATTTTTAAATTTTCCCGTAGCCGTGTTTAAAAAATACGAACCAGGTGAAATTAATTTTCATAATCTATTGAACCCAATATATAAAAATATGACTGCAACTTAAACTATGAAAGATACTAGTTAGATATTTTATATCCTTATTTAGACTAGTTGGATATTTTGTCTCTTTTTTTCCGCACTAAGTTGTCTAAACCCAGCGTTTTACACTCACAGAACATCTCAGCCCACAGGAGGTGCACTCACAGGCTCATTGCCACACTGGCCAGTGGCTGCCGTAGGGACAGCAGGGCCAGCTGTCACCTACCAGGTTTCCGTTTCCGAGAGAGGCTTCACCCTCCAAGTGTCCGTTACCTGGTCTATAAGTGGGAGAGGTGCTATTGCATCCCACTTGGGTTTTATCTTTATCTTTTATCTCTTATCTTTTATCTTTATCTCAGAACATTGCATTCCCAGGACATTCTACTGTTATTCTTGAGCTCCCATGGGCTCATTGGGAGGAGTGAGGTAGGTAAGTGTTGCCTGGTAACAGTTCAGATCCTCACGAAGGTTCCTCTTTAACCACACTGAGTTGCTATCCTGTGTGCTCCTGCCATCGGCTCAGAGAATAGAGGCACACATGGAAAGAACACAGAAACCAAATGCATTTGTACCTATCAACAGCTACATTTTTGAGTGATCCTTAGTGCTTGATACTTTTGAGCTGCTTTTTGCATTGCCTCATTGTTATCTTCATTTTATACAGGCAGACGTCCACACACAGAGAGGCTTGCCAAATCCCCCGAGGCCACATAACAGGTAAGCGGTGGAGCTGGAATCTGAGTCTTGAAAACGTGGCTTCCTCCACACGATTCTCATCAATTTGTTTAGTATTTTTATCATGTTTTATTTTTTGGAGATGGAGTCTTGCTCTGTCACCCAGGCTGAAGTGCAATGGCGTGATCTTGGCTCACTGCAATCTCCACCTCCCGGGTTCAAGCAATTCTCCTGCCTCAGCCTTCTGAGGAGCTGGGACTACAGGCGTGTGCCACCACGTCTGGCAATTTTTTTGGTATTTTTTAGTAGAGACGTGGTTTTACCATGGGGTTGCCCAGGCTGGTCTTGAACTCCTGAGCTCAGGCAATATACCCGCCTCAGCCTCCTAAAGTGCTAGGAGTACAGGTGTGAGCCACCACGCCCGGCCCAATTTGTTTTTAATCTCATAAAGACAGTCCCCTTTGTACAACTGCTGAGTGTTTTCAGGAGAAAAGATTCCCAGCTTTTGGGTTTCTAAAAGCAGCTGAGGCAGGTGGCTGAGACTGTTCAGCACAGGAGGGTGCTCTGGCTCCTGAGAGGGTCCGGCGTCATGCTGTGACTCACAGAGACCCCTGTGCGGAGATGCCACCTGGGCCCAAGGATGCCCACGAGCCCTGCGGTACCTGTGGCTCAACCTTACTTTATGCCATTGTCATTGACTGAAGGTAAATTCTGGCTATGCAGCAAGATAGGGCTGAGGGCCAGCTGGGATGGGCTGGGTGCGTGTGCTGTAGAACTGGAGACCCTGGTGGTCCAAAAACCCAAGGAGCGCTGTGAGGGATGCTGGCCTCAGTCCCCGCACCCAGGTGGGTCAGCTCAAGTCTCATTGTTCTGTAGCAGAGAGGGTGGGAAAGGGACTTTCTGGTCACCCCACATCCTGCTGAAGATTGTCCCAGAGGAGGGAGGGACGGAGGGAGGGAGGGAGGGAGGAAGGGAGGAAGGGAGAGGGCCAGGGATGGACAGGAGGGAGGGAGAGATGGGGAGAGAGAGAGAAAAGCAACAAAGAGAATGTGAATGGATCTTTTCTTCCTTTTGAATGGGGCAATCACCTGAATAACACTTGGGCCAGGCAAGGGCAGGAATGGAGGAAAACATTTCTGATGCTCGTTCATCCTGAAATACCTGGGTCAGATGGTTGATTCTGTGGATGCTGCCAGAATTCATCTCAGACATAGGCAGACGCAGAAAAATATTCCTGTGGAGGGAGCCATCAGGATACGTGCACTGCAAGGCTCAGGGATCTAGAATACTTGTGTGCATGTGTGCGTGTGGTTGCATGTGTGCGTGCATGTGTGCACATGTGTTTGTGTGTGTGTGTGCATGTGATTTTCTTCAGTGACACAGCAGCCCATTCCCAGTCTTCTCAAAGCTCAGGAAGCCCCTTGAACAGGGGCAGTGGGCCCCAGCACCCAGAGGGCATGCCCTTGAGTTAGCATTGCCTCCTCTGATCGTCTCCACCTGCAGAAGAGGTGATGTGATCCCAGCTTTAAAGATGAAGAAACAAAGGCTCAGAGAGATGAAGGAACTTGTCCACAGCAACATTTAGTTGGTTGGGCAGCAGGCGTTGAGCCCAGATTTTTCTGTAAAGCTCCTGGGTTTCCTACTGCCACACGCTGTCATCCCAAAGCCAAAACAGTTAAAGACACATATGTTTATACATGTAATTATGTATGTATGATGCTGGCCTCCATGGATGTGGAGAGACTGGCCTCATTTTGGTCCTGACTCAGGAGCCCCTCCAATACAGCTCTGCAGAAACTGTGGCCAGTGTAGGGCAGGGACAGGACTTTTGTGTCCTTGCTGTGCCTGGTGCTGCCCTGTGTGTGACCTGGTGGCCCATGTTAGTGGCAGCCACAAAACAGGCTGTGTTTTATATCATCCAAGGGTAGTAGGGCGGTCTGGGCTAGGGAGTGGGGTCCCCTGAGGCTCGCAGGTGGTGTTGAGACAGCTCCTCCCACCAGCCCTCACCAGGCTGTTGGCGTAGGAGAGCATGAAGGGCTAATTTCATGGCTGATAAAACTCCCTGTACATGAGACTTCACAGACAAACGAGAGCCCTGCTCCTCTCGTTTTTACTATGACATTTATTTTCTCCTTAAATTGAGAGAGGTATGTGTTCCATCCTTCCTTGGTCCTGGCCCCTGCAATCGTGTGAGAAGGATCAGGGCTTTTGTGATGAAAGTCGGGACACCCAGAGAGGTGAAGGAGGTGGCTGGGGTAGCCAGCCTTGAGGCAGGCCAGGAGCAGATGGGGCTGTCTGGGGAGGCTGGTGGGAGGCTCCAGGTGGGTCTGCACGATGCAGCTGTCGTTCAGAGTAGGTGAGGTCTGATTTGGTTTGATGTGATCTTGGCATCCTGTGCCTTTCCTGGCCGCCCTGAGCTATACCTTGCTCTGCAATGGATTCTCCAGGACCTGACTCAACCGGCCTATTCCAGGAGACCTTCCTGAGTGCTTGGCTCTCGGCCACCTCCTTTCTCCCCTGAATCTGTATCCAAGGCCACTCTCCTAATACTGCTGGCTCTCTCTGTAGGCCAGGTGCTATGTCAGAGTGATCTCATGGGAGCCCCTCACTGCCTTCTCTCAGAGACGAGGCAGCCGAGAGGTCCAGTCCATTGGGTGGAATCTCCCAGCTCATAGATGATGGGGCTGGATGAGGCCCTCAGCTCATCCCATCTGACCCAGGTCCAGTGCCCTGTCCTGGACAGGTCACATGACTTAACTTTTTGCAGGTGATGCTTTTCTCTAACACCTTGTTGCATCTAATGTTTCTCCTTAATGACACTGGAAACTTCTGGGGAACAGTTACCATATTGTTTTTCCTCCTGTGCCTTCCCCCAAGTATGAAACAGACACGCACATGCATCCCACAAGCACAAAGGGCCACCCACAGACAAACACATGCATGGTACACAGAATACACAATGCACACAAAACCACAGGGCCTGCACACACATGCCTGAGTCCACCTGCATGCCTACGTGTACATGACACCTGCCCACCAAGCACACACAAACAAACTCACCTGCCTGTACTTCTTGAGCACACAGATGTGTTGAGGAAAAACAGTTGTGAAAGGGATTTTGGCAGAAATCAGGACTTAAGACTACCTTGTGTGTCCCGGGCTGAGCCACTTCCAGGTCTTCTCTACCTCTGAGTCTGGCTGGCAGGTGTGGTGGGGCTCGGCTCTGGTCTGTGCACCAGACAAGGGCAAGGAACACCCCCAGCCTCAGTTTCCCCTTCTGTGAAGTGTGGTCAGCCTGCCTTGCCCATGGGTGGTTGTGAAGATAATGAGACGGCAGATGCCACCTTGAGTGAGTTGATAAGAAATAAGCCTTTCATTCCTCTCTAAACAATGAAACTTAGTATTCAGAACAAGGGTGAGGAGGCCCACATGGTGGTCACTTGGCAAAGAAAGATGCCCTTCTTGGCCTCAGACTAGAAAAACATTGGCAGGGGAGAGGACTCAGAGACTTTCACAAATTAGCATTTAGAAAAATGAAGACAATAGTCACTTATTACAGTTTATTTCTTCTCATTTTATAGGTAACGTACAATCCACTTTAAACCATTTGGAAAATGCAGAAAAATGCTAAGGAGACTATTTTTAAGAAGCACCTAGGTCCTGCCACCTTGGTGCAGTCATTCATTTATTCACTCGACAACCTTTCCCAGGCACCTCCACCAGAGTGTGCAGTCATTAGTCCCGATTTCTGTCCAAATCCCTTTCACTACTGTATTTCCTCAACTCACCCGTGTACTCAGGGAGTGCAGCTAGATGAGCATGTTTGTGTGTGCTTGGTGGGCAGGTGTCATGCAAACACAGCTACACAGGTGGACTCAGGCATGTATGCACAGACCCTGCGGTTGTGTGTTTCATACATGCATTCTGTGTATGCCATGTGTGTTTATCTTTGGGTGGCTGTTTGTGCTAGTGCCAGGCCCAAGGTTAGCAGTGAGTGAGACAGGATGGATGCCTGGGACCATGGGATGTAGGTTCTGGTGGGAGGGAAGCATGTCCTAAGTGTTTTCCCCATCGTAACTGCAGGTGGTGAACACGCATTCAAGGAGTGTGATGATTAATTTTATGCATCAACTTGACTAGGCCACAGCGTGCCCAGATATTTGGTTAAATGTGATTCTGTGTGTGTCCATGTGATGTTTCTGGATGAGATTAACATTTGAATGGGTGCATGGAATAAAGCAGATGGCCCTCTCCAGTGTGAGCCTCATCCAGCCAGTTGAAGCCCTAAACAGAAAAAAGAATGAGTAAGAGAGAACCTGAGCTCTCTGCCTGATGGTCTTTAAGCTGGGACATCAGTCTTGTGCCTTTGAACTCAGGCTCAGGCTGGAACTTACACCTTCTGATTCTCAGGACTTCAGATTGCAGAGCCTGGAACTTAACCCCATAATTGTGTGAGCCAATTCCTTATTATGCATGTAAACACGTGTGTATGTATGTGTGTATATAAGTCTATCTATCTATCTATCTATCATCTATCTATCTATCTATCTATCATCATCATCTATATATGTCCTATTGGTTCTGTTTCTTTGGAGAATGCTGACTAATACAAAGAGGAAGCTGTCTTTTATGGAAAACTATTTGAGAAATGGGCAAGGGCCTGGGGGGCTGGTTGGCAGGTGCCAAGGCTATGAAGGAGGAGCCAGCTGCCCTCACAGGGTTGAGGACCTGGGAGTGCCTCGCACAACAGCCCTTGACTGACCAGTGTCCAGCATGGCCCCATGTGGCTGTGTTATGGGTGCTCTAAGAGAGCCAAGATGCATGTCTTTTTTCACCGTTGCTGCGGTTAGCAGGCATGCAGCAGAGACAGTGAGGTCTGCATGGTTGCACTGAGTAGAAGCTAACTCACGACGATCCCTCGGAGGTGCAGGTTGGAGGAAAATTCGTCTTAGCTCCACTCAGTGAAATCACTCCGTGGGAACATGGGGCCTGCTGATTTGCACCACTCCAGGATGCTGCCATGAATGATCCATGTTGGCATCCTGAGGAATAAAGTTCCAGGCGCTATCTGGGGCCCAGACTGGGCCTACTCTTCCTTTACCACCATTGGTAGTAAGGAGTGAGTGTACAGACAGGGTCTGCAGGGCTCAGGGCTCTGGAATGCTCAGTGCTTCCTTAAATGATGCAAATATTATAAAACAAAGCAGAGACCTCCAAACCAAGATCCAAAGCATGGGGCATGGAGAGGAAGAGGACATCCCAAGAGCTGTAAGGCAGTGAGACGTCTCTTTGTCTTTTCCCGTCTTCCTCCCTGGAGCCAGGCAGATGGAGTTGAGTGGGCAGGCACAGCATGTGTGCACCAAATCCCAACCCACCCATCCTTCCAGCTGCTGTCTCAGTGCCACACACCCAGTGGAACTTATGTTCAGGTTACACAAAAATCCCTGCTGTTCTCAGAAAGCACTGTGGTCTCCCAAGCTCTTGTACCTTTTCCCAGGCTGTTCCCTCCACCTGGAGTGCCCTCGCTCCCATCCCCACTGCTTCCCCGGCCCCTTCACCTCCCCCTTTTCCCATATGCTCAAATTTCTCTATTTTTAAGGGCTTATGTCCATGTCACACCCATGAAAAACTGTCAGGAAATTGTCACTGAACCCCCAGACAGCCCTCGGCATCCCTACCAAACCTCGTATGTATGCTTACAGCAGCTCTTATCACTCTAAGTTGCAGCTTTGTTGCCGTTTTCGGATATTAAAACTAGACTGTGAATATTTGAGGACAGGGGCTGATGAGGAGTGAGTCCCTATACACAGTGGGAAAATGGCCTTCTCCACACCGGAGAGGCCGCAGCACAGCAAGAGAATCCACAGCCAGAGGGTTCTTGCTGAAGCCCAGCTGACATGCCTCCAGCCACAGCAGAGAACACCTTTGCTTTCCTTCCAGATGGCACCCGAGAGCATGAGCAAGTGGTGCCGCTAGTCAGCTGCTCTGGCAACTTTGGACAGCAACATCACTGTGAGGAGCAGCAGAGCACAGGTGCACACACCCCTGGAGCCAGCACCTACTCTAGACCTCTTGAGACTATTCTAGACTAGGCTATTCTATCTCTAGTCTAGACCTGTTGAGAGGGGCTACTCTATCTCTACGCTAGACCTCTTGAGAGGGGCTATTCTGTCTCTACTGTAGACCTCTTGAGAGGGGCTAGTCTGTCTCTACTGTAGACCTCTTGAGAGGGGCTAGTCTGTCTCTACTGTAGACCTCTTGAGAGGGGCTATTCTATCTCTACTCTAGACCTCTTGAGAGGGGCTATTCTGTCTCTACTGTAGACCTCTTGAGAGGGGCTAGTCTATCTCTACTGTAGACCTCTTGAGAGGGGCTATTCTGTCTCTACTGTAGACCTCTTGAGAGGGGCTAGTCTGTCTCTACTGTAGACCTCTTGAGAGGGGCTATTCTATTTCTACTCTAGACCTCTTGGGACGGGCTATTCTGTCTTGAGAGGGGCTATTCTGTCTCTACTGTAGACCTCTTGAGAGGGGCTAGTCTGTCTCTACTGTAGACCTCTTGAGAGGGGCTATTCTATTTCTACTCTAGACCTCTTGGGACGGGCTATTCTGTCTTGAGAGGGGCTATTCTGTCTCTACGGTAGACCTCTTGAGAGGGGCTATTCTATTTCTACTCTAGACCTCTTGGGACGGGCTACTCTATCTCTACGCCAGACCTCTTGAGAGTGGCTATTCTATCTTTCTGTTATTTTGTTCTTGTTCTTCCTTTATCCATTTTGAAAGAACACTGTCCATGACCAACTAAATCAATTTCAGGGCCACTAATGGGTGACCTGCACTAACTGGCAGACCGTCCCCCGCCCCTGCACTCTGTTTATGAATTGACATCTGTGACTAAGCCACCTCTCTAGTGTGTGTGTGTGTGTGTGTGTGTGCGCGCGCGCACTCGCGCTTGTCAAGGTGTTCTTTTGTGTGTGCATGTGCATGAACTTGGGAGTGTGTACAGGTGTGTGATTGTCTCAGTGAGAGTGAGTTGTGTCAGCTGATGCATGTACAGGTTAGTGCTTCCTTTGTAGCAGAATGGATTGATAAACAAACCGTGCTCCACTGTGTGTTCATTCATTTATTCTTCAATCTAGGCACTTATTTAGTATTAGTTGAGTCCCTGTTATGTGCCTGGCACTGTGCAAAGTGTTAGGAATTGTGCAGTGCCCAAGACAGATACTTTTAACACATCAGGTACCATCTGGGCTGCTGTCCCATTCTTGGCTTCTAAATGTGGCTGTCTGGAGCTAGTGAGAAGGTGCTACCCAACATGGAATCTCCTATTCACCTCAGCACTTTGCAGTCCACACTTGGCTCCTGGGGTCCGAGGGAGGGCAGTGAGTGGGTGAGGATCCCTGCGAGAGCTTCCAGCGCCCACCAGCACCTGTTGTCCACCCTGGGTAACTGAGCACCAGAGCCCATCTCAAAAGATTTGGCTCCTGTAAGCCACCACCTGCCCTGAGCACCTCATTAGTCCCTTCCTCCCTGGGTGGGCTCATCCCCAGTCCCAACTCACACTGCCAGCTCTGAATGCCTGCTCCCACTCTGTGCACCCTTGGGAACCAGACATGGTTCCCTCTGCTTGGTGGTCCCTCATGGTGCATGGCCAGATACTGCTGGTCTTTTAAAACCAGCTTTTCTGGATCCTCCTTTCAGGAAGACTTGCCTTCCCCTCTTTGCCTTCCCAGAAAGCTCTTAATGCCTGTCTCTGCAGTACACACCTGCTTGGTGCATAGGCTTTGCCTGTAATCATCCTCTGCCCTGGCATCTGAGGCAGGAGCAAGCCTGTGTCTCCTTGTTCACTGCCTGGCACTGAGTAGGTGCTCAGCAGAATTACTGAATCTGGTTAATGGCCATCTGAGAGCTCACAATCACAGCACCAATGCTGGGAGAGTGGATGGCTCTCAGCAAGTGGTGAGGGGTGGGGACCACAGCTTTAGCAAACTTCAGCCATACCCTGCAAGCAACTGCCACAGTCTCAGGTCCTCATGGACGCTCCTGTTGGGGTCAGTTGGCCCCCGTGTGAATCCCACCCCCAGCATGCATTCCATGTGTGGCCTCATGAGAGATATTCAACTTCCCTGTGCCTCAGTTTTATTAGCTTAAAAATGGAAGTAATAAGACCATCCTCATAGAATCTCATTGTGCAGGGACATCCTGCATGCAATAAGATTCTATAAGGTGGATACACACAACCCCTGCCACTAAGACAGGGTGCATCTGCATCACCCCAGATTCTTCTGCGTCCAGCGGCCTCCCCTTGTCACCCGTGTCCATCTCTCCCCGCAAAGGCCTTCCCCCGCACAAGCCGCCGGCTCCCTCTTGGAAGTCTGTTTCTCCTTGAGGAGAAAGGACAAAGCTGATTTAAGCGCAGGCAGCCTGTCAGTGGAACAGAAGCGGGAAATGAGGATGGAAACTATTACAAATTAAAACCTGTCACTGGTGCAGAGTCCCTGCCCCCTCTCATGGTGATTAAAGTCATCTCCCTTTGAGAGGCCTCTGTGTGGGAGTTGGGTGCCTGCCCTCCGCTCCTGTCCCCTGGGGCATCGCTGCGGAGGAGCGCTCCCCTTCCTCGGCAGGACTCCTTGCCGTGGTTGCTCATTCGGTCATTCATCCATTTGTTCATTCGTTCAACAGTATGTATGGAGAGGGCAAGGATGTGCCTGGCAGTGCTCCAGGGCCTGGAGATAGAGCCACCCAAAGGCGAGAATTAGCTTGACTGGTGGTGGTGATGATTAGGTCATTTCAGAGGGCAGGGAGGGCTGTGCCATGTCTGTGGAGACCCAGGTGCAGAAGGAGGGAGGGTGACAGGTACGAGGCCGGAGGTGGTGGACTGTGGGATGGTGAGGCAAGAAGGGATGGCCAGGAAGAGTGTTTCCAGAGCAATGTGTTGGATGGATGGAGCAGGGGGAATAGAAGATTTACCAGGGGGCCGGGCGCAGTGGGTCACGCCTGCAATCCCAGCATTTTGGGAGTCTGAGGCAGGCAGGTCACCTGAGGTCAGTAGTTCAAGATCAGGCTGGCCAACATGGTGAAAACCTGTCTCTACTAAAAATACAAAAAATTAGCTGGGGGTGGTGGCAGGCGCCTGTAATCCCAGCTACTTGGGAGGCTGAGGCAGGAGAATCCCTTGAACCTGGGAGGCGGAGGTTGCCGTGAGCCGAGATTGCATCATTGCACTCCAGCTTCCAGCCTGGGCAACAAGAGCGAAACTCCATCTCAGAAAAAAAAAAAAAAAAAAAAAAAAAAAAAGATTGACCAGGGAGTAGCACCAGTGGAAGGAAAAGAGTAAAGCAGGACCAGGCAAGGGGCCCCCAGACCAGTGAGGCCTGGCAAGTCTTTATCCACACTGGGAGGGTTCCAGAGCAGTGGCTGCCTGTCCTGGCTCCTGCCTGATTCAGGTCTGCGCTGGGGACATGGCCAGGCCCTCATACCCCTGGCATATTCAGTTATTGGCCATGGATGACCCAGAGAAATGTGACTGCTTTGAAAGCTGAGTAGCCTGAAGGAGTTAGCATCTGGGGTGCCAGGGAACCCACTCATTGTGCTACTGAGCAGTGAGTCCTTTCTTGAAGGGGATCTGGATAACGCATCTCAGTAACTGCCAGAGTAAGAAGTGGGTTTTGTGGGCCCCAAAAGGAGAAGCACCCGCCCCTACCCCGGCACTTCAAGGCCCCAGAAGGTTCTAAAGATGCATCTGCCTAGTGAACCTGGAGGGCTGGGCAGGACTGTAGCTGTTGTGGGCTCTGGCTTTCCAGAGGCTGGGACGGGACCTTAGGACCTTCACCCCCGGTGGGCCACTGCTGGAGGAGGCGGCTGGGGCTCACAGGCTGGGGCTAGGAGAGTCTTGGCTGCCATGGAGTGCTGGACAGTCGTGTTGGACAGGGAACCAGCATTCCAAGGCTCCTGTTCAGGTTGGGGGTGGATGAGGGAACAGGTTTGTATAGGCTGAGACCACCTGGTGTCTCCCGTGTTGAGACACTTTTGGCTGGTATAGGTGCTACCGTGGAATTTCTGCCAATAACATTTTAAAATGATGAGAGAGAAAAGGTTTGGTTCTTATTTTAGACTTGGGTGGTAGTAGTGGTGATGGAGAAAAGGTGCACTTCACCTGTCATTATTCCTGGAAGCAGTGACCTGGAGAGATGATGTAACGTGTGATGATCAGTTGGGGTGCTCAGACTGAAGGCTGGGTTAGAAGAAAACTGACAACTGAAATCAGGTGCAGGCCCTCCTATTGGCAAGGGTTCAGTAGCTCCTGTTACACACACCGCCACAGGTGACTCTGCACACAGTGCTAAAAGCAACTGGAGGGAGGTACAGCAGAGCGGCCAAAGGCAGGTGGAAACTGGTGGCAGGGTTTGGAAGAAGGAAGGTGCTGGAGGAGGATTATCCCTACCCCAGCTTGATGCTGGGAGCAGTGTGTGTCACTGGGACGTGAGAGCTGGGACAGAAAATCCCAAGGATTTTGCAGCACTCACCACAGGGGAGATAGCTTTTTGCCATGACTCCAGCCATCCTAACTCCCTGCTTGAAAAAAAAAAAGCCAGTAGTTGTGGGAGAAAGTGGGTGCAAAGAGGGGTGAGACATGAACACTGGGGGCCCACAAAGGGACGTGGGGTGCTGAGCTTGGAGGGGTGCAGGGGAGGGGAGACAGGCAGTGGCTATCTACTACTTACAGGGTCACTGTGAGTGACAGGAGTGGACTCACCACGTGGTCTTGAGGGTGAAATGGGTGCTCTGAGTTTACATTACAAGCAGACAGTTCTCAGCTCCACATCAAGAACCATTTGCTAAGAAGAAGTCTTATCTGTTGAACCATTAATGCAAGGAGCTGCCCTCCATCTCCAGAGTTCCTGGAGGAATTCGAAGAGAGACCCACTGGCATTTTAGGGAGACTATTGGAGGCAGTATGGTTGCAGGAGGAAATAGATATCGACATACTGGAAAATCTGGGCTCTGGGGCCAGATGGCCCTAGGTTCCAGTCCCCATCCAGCTGCAGATATTTCATCCTTAAAAAAGAGAAGTTTACTGTGTTAGGACATAGGTTTTTGGGATTGGGACACATGGAGTGCACCACGAGGGGCTGAGTGGAGGAGCAGCCTACAGGTTTGTAGAAACAACGCCGCTGGCTCCATGCTCTCCCCAGCTACTGCGTGGCCGCTGCATGGCCCTCCCAGTCTGCACTCTGGTTCCCCATCCTGCTGGTGAGAAGCAACTCTCAGGGTCTCCCTGGGATTGGTGAGGCCACACAATGAGTGCCCGGTCCGGGGAGGAGACCAGGTCTCCAGCCTCCCAGCTAGCCTGTCTGCTTCACTCAAGAGCTGCTCCTGAGGCCTGCCTGAGGGGCTGTCCCACCCAAGGCGCCGCAAAGGTTGGTTAAATCAAGCCAGGTGGTTTGCCACGTCTTCCCCTCCTGTGTGCACATTCAGAAAGGGCAATAACCAGAAAATTGAGGTGACCAATGGTGCCCGCCGGACAGCGGAGATGAAACAGATCTGACTACACAGATAAGGAGAAGAAAATGAGCTCTCGGGGCCTCCTTGCCTCTGCTTTGATCAGCAGAGACACTGCCGGGTCACAGCGAAGAAGCCCTTCTGGAATCAGACACTATTTTTATTCTGCTGGAGCCCCTTTAATTGTGCTGTATTGAAATCCGCAGGCTCCCTGAACAAAGGGAGTGGGGAAGTAGATTGCCAGGACCTGGGGAGGAGGGAGGTCACGCTGTTAGCACTGGAGGCTGAAAGCGCCACCCTGTGCTGCTGCTCTGTGATTACCATCAAAGCTAATTAACACAGCTTCTTGTCCCAGGTGAGACCCAGCCTGGGGGAATCATGGTGAGGCCAGTGGAGGAGGAATGGGCTCCTGTTTAATAACAGGCATCTCCCCCAGCACCACCGCGAACTCTGTCAGTAGGGGGGTGGGCAAAGCTGCCAGTCCCAGTGGACCCTGCTGGACTCTCCTGGCTGGGATCCTGTGCCTATGGCTCTCCCTACCTTTGCTCTCCTGTCCTATCCTGTCCTGTCCTGTCCTGGGGCCAGGGATTCTGGCTGTCAGCTTTAGAGCAGGTGGATGGGGCCCAGAGTGGGAGCTCACTTCTGGGGGCAGCAGCTTCTGTGTAGGTAGGTCACTGGCACACTGACTGCCCTCTTTACTACCTTTACTCCTCAGCTACGTCCTGAGCACCTCTTATGTGCCAAACACTTAAGACGCTGGGGATGTGCCCATTAGATGTCCTGGTGGTCATGGGGAATAAGGCTTGGAGGGAGAGATGCATAGAGGGTGTGACCCTGACGATGGGGAAGCTCCTCAGCAGGCATCCCCAGGAAGGGATGAAGGGGCTGAACTCACAGGGCTGGTCATACCCCAGTTCAAGGATGAGGAGGGGCAGCCACATGAGTTGGGAGGGGGCTTTCCAGTACAGGAAAAGTTGATGCAGAGGTAGGAAATAAAAGGAGGACTCGGAGTGGTTGACCACACAGAGAAGCTTCACACCAGGGGATGGGCAGATAAGAGAGGGTGGGCAGGATTTCATGTCAGCCATGGACACAGTCTTATCTGCTGTGTGACTTTTGTTGTAAATGACATGTTTGAAAATGGACACCAGCAAGGCTCGTTTACTCTGTGCGGGCATTCATTTGGAGCCCATTCATTCATGCGCTGGCGCGCTCGTGACCACTCTCCTATTATTCTTTCATTCTGAGGTTTATTTACCGTTTCCCTTCCCTATTGACTCTTTTGTTCATCATTCCACAATAAGGACAATGTACGGAGTTCTTCCTTTCCTCCTTTCCTGGGGCGCCCTTGCCCAGCAAGGACCGTGCAGAAGCGGGAACCGGGCACTGGAGGGCGCGCGCGGCACGTGCATCTCGGCTGGCGCCTCCTGGCTCCGCGGGACCGGAAAGAACGTGGAATACTCGGGCTTAAAAGGCTCCTAGCCATCCCGTTCCTTCCACTCCTCACAGCACAGATGGGGAAACTGAGGCCTGGAGAGTAAGCGTGGTATGCCCAGGGTCACCGGAAGAGTAATGAGCTGCACCACAGGGGAGGAACGGGAAGCGGGACCTCTGCGCAATGCGGGGTGGCCCCGGGACCGCGGGAGGAGGCATGGTCGGACACGTCCCGGAGCCTCGGTACCCGCGGTGGCTGTGCCAGCCGAGATGAGCGCCTCCCCCTCTAGGAAGGCGCAGGACTTGGGGAAGCCTCCGCGGCCAGGCCCCCTGCCTACCCGCAGACCCTGGGCGCCGCCCGCAGTCCCTGCCCTTCACTTCCCAACCCCTGCGTGGCCCCAGGGTCCACAGCCCTGGAGTTTTCCTCCCCAGTAAACAGTGCTGTTCCCCCCTTAACAGCAGAGGAGCCCAGGAGTTCAGGCGATGTGTCCAAGGCCGAACAGAGGGACAGCAGTGAGCTGCTCAACGTTTCCAGCTGCACAGCCAGGACCCGGCTGGGGGCGGGTGGAGGTGGGGCGCAGGGTTAGGGTCCGGGTCCCGGGAAGTAATGACCGGGGGCGGTGACCGCTGTCCTCAGCTTCCCGGCGGGCTTCCCTCCAAGGAATCCCTAAGCCCAAAGGTGCCTGGCTGGCACTGGGACAGACCGCGGGGGAGGGGCGGGGGCGCGAGCGGGGAGAGCTGGCCAAGCGCCTGGGCGGGGCTGGGGCCAGAAGGCGTCTGTGAGCGACCCCTTGCCCGCTTTCCCCGATGTACAATGGGTATAGGTGTGCTATACCCTTTCTGCTCCCAATGGCTTTGTCCAGAGTGACCACACTCGGGAATTAATCGTGGCACACTCCCTGTGGTTGTCTCCGGAGACTCGCAGGGGGCTGGGATGAAACTGGGCTGTATGGCCCTGGAGTGAGGTCCTCAGTGTGCCTCTCAGGCTGGCTGAACCCAGGGGGGAGCCGTGCCTGGCTTATGGTGGTCCCCAATCCTGCCCTTCTCCTGGCTTCATGTTCTCACTGAGGCCACGCGCCCCATCCCCAAGACACCCGCCTGCCCCATGGAGATGCCGCCTCCTGCATCCTTCTCTTCTCCTGCAGGACTCTTGGGGACTCTATCCCTCCCTCTTCCAGCTCTGCCCTGGCTAGGTGGGGCATCTTCATTCAGTGTTATTACAACAGCCTCAGGACTTGCCTCTGTGCCTGCAGCCAGAGGGCAAAGCAGAAAGCGATCTTGGACAGTCATCCTGCCTAAACCTTCTATGGCTCCCCAGTGCCTTCTGGGATCAAGTTAAACCCCTTAGCATGAATTGCCCCTGATCAAATGATCAAGGCTATGACATCTTGAAATCTTCTTTTGTCTTTTCCTTCCTTCCTTCCTTCCTTCCTTCCTTCCTTCCTTCCTTCCTTCCTTCCTTCCCTCCCTCCCTGCCTCCCTCCCTTCTCTCTTTCTTTCTTTCTTTCTTTCTTTCTTTCTTTCTTTCTTTCTTTCTTTCTTTCTTTCTTTCTTTCTTTCTTTCTTTCCTTCTTTCTCTCTCTCTTTCTTTCTTTCCCTCTCTTTCTTCTTTCTTCCTTCTCTCTCTTCCTTCCTTCCTTCCCTCCCTCCCTCCCTCCCTCCCTTCTTTCTTTCTTTCTTTCTTTCTTTCTTTCTTTCTTTCTTTCTTTCTTTCTTTCTTTCTTTCTTTCTTTCTTTCTTTCTTTCCTTCTTTCTCTCTCTTTCTTTCTTTCCCTCTCTCTTTCTTCTTTCTTCCTTCTCTCTCTTCCTTCCTTCCCTCCCTCCCTCCCTCCCTCCCTCCCTTCTTTCTTTCTTTCTTTCTTTCTTTCTTTCTTTCTTTCTTTCTTTCTTTCTTTCTTTCTCTCTCTCTCTTTCTTTCTTTCTCTCTCTCTCTCTCTCTTTCTCTCTCTCTCTTTCTTTCATTCTTTCTTACAGGGTCTTGCTCTTCACCTAGGCTGGAGTGCAGTGACGCAATCTTGGCTCACTGCAACCTCCTCCTGGGTTTAAAGGATTCTTGTGCCTCAGCCTCCCTGAGTAGCTGGGCTTACAGTTGCACATCACCACGCCAACCTAATTTTTGTATTTTTAGTAGATATGGGGTTTCACCATGTTGGCCAGGCTGGTCTCAAACTCCTGGTCTCAAGTGATCCACCTGCCTTGGCCTCCGAAAGTGCTGGGATTACTGGCCTGAACCACCACCCCTGGCTGTCCCGATCAAGTCTTTAGTCTCAACTCTGGACACACAATTGCCTCCCTCTACCCACTGTGCTACATCTGCACAGCACTCACACATGCACACACTTGTGTCCACACCCATATATGTGCACGTCAGCAGTGCCTGCACACACAACAGACGGGCACACAGGTACTCCCATAATTTGCCATTTTTTCTTCCCAGCCTTTGCACTTGCCTTGAACACACTGTTCCTCTTTTTGTGTGCAATACTTTCTCAGGTTTCAGGAATCAACTAAGTCATCACTTTTTCCAGGAAGCTTCCTAGACTGCTGGTGTGTTAGGTGCCCTCCCCTGGGCTCCGCTTGTCCCTCTGGTGCAGCACCGACCTGTTCCTGGTCCCCCACAGAAGACAGGGCGTGTCCCGCAGGCAGGGCAAGGCATGTTTCTTCTTTGTCGCCCTGCAGGAGGCCGGACAGAGCGACAGCCTTCTGGAGGGTTTGCTAACATGAATGAATGAGGAGAGCCAGAGTAGCCATCAAATGGAAAACTGAAGAAACGTGAGATGCTTGGAGGGATACCCAGAACGAGGCTGGCTCCAGAATGTGCTGGAAGCTCACAGTGCCTATAGCAGGACAGACAAACCTGCTTCAGTGAGGACAAGCTAGCTTAGGTGGTGTCACAGCGACCCACAGACCAGTGGCTCAAAACATGGACAGTTTATTTCTCATTTGCACTTCAGGTCATTGTGGTCAGCAGGAGCTCTGCTCATCACCGTCACCTGTATGCAGCTGACAAAGCGGCCCCAAGTCCAATGTGGCCTGTCTGTGTCACAACAGAGCAGGGTTTTAGAGATAACTTGGCATATCCCTTCTGCTCACAGCTCACTGGACAGAGCTAGTAACATAGCCCCACCTGCCCCAACCACAAGGGGCTTGCAAGTGCCATCTGCCTTGGGCTCAGAAAGGTGGCATCCTGGAAAAATGGCCAATGGTACTAATGACAACCACTGTCCATGTGTCACCAGGGAGCCCAGAGAAAGGGGCTTTGAGGAGACCTCGAAACTATATAAGCCAGCCTCCTGTAGCACTCCTGTTTTCTGTTTGCCCCCCTCCCACCACACTAAGCCACCCACCATGGCCAAAAGGAATACCAAGAATTATAAAGTCAGAAGAGGTCCTGGGATCTAAGACAGACTGATTCTTTTAGGGTGTGTGTGCATATGTGCAGGTGTGTGTGTGTATGAGTGACCGTGTGTGAGTGAGTGTGTGGATGCACTGTGTGCATGTGTGTGTTTGTGTGCACATGTGCATGTGCAAGTAAGTGTGTGTGTTTGCTGGGAGCGGTGATATTGTGTGTAGTGGGTCAGTAGTATTCACACACTGGAGAGGCTGGAGCACCCGGCTGGGGGCAGAAGATTCCACGCTGTAGGAGCAGGGGCTTCATGCTGTAGGTGAGACCCCAGTCCTGGCATATGAGAAGCACTTTTAAAGGTTTTCTAAATGAAGAAGTGATGGAAGCAGTATCAGGCTTCCAGCCACTTCTGTACCCTGGCTCTCACTGCTCCCCGTCACGGAAATGCCCCTTCTCTCCTGTCATGGGGCTGCTGTCCTCACAGCAGCTGTCTTCTCCCCCAGGGGAGAAAAAGGGCTTGGTGTCCTTGCACCACTGCTGCCTCTTGGCCCCACTCATGTTCCCTCTAGTCAGAGCTTTGCTGGCACCTTGCTCCACCGCCTGTGGCCTTTCCGGGGACTGGGACCTCTGGTGGCCCAACCTGTTCTTTGACACCCGAGGCATGAACCTGCTTCCAGATCTGCTTTCGGCTTGTTCTTTATGGTGTCAACTTTCATTGCGATGGCCTATCTGATACATGCTGACTTCTGGCCTCTGTCTTCCTTGACGTTTTCTCTGGGGACCATCTCTGGAGGTTCAGGTCAGCCGGCTTATGCCCCACATCAGCCTGGAAACTTGCTATTACTGGGAACTCATCATTTCCAAATCCCTCCCTCCACTCTGTGCTTAAAGCTTCCCTCCTCCCACACGGCTGTGCATCTTAGGACCTTAGATCTCATCCCTCTACATCCTCCCAAGGCAGCAGCCCCTTTCTGCCCTCTCGTTCCTGACCCAGGAGGATAAGACCCTGGCGTTCCTCTTATGTTTCCTGGTGCAATCCTTCATGCTTGCTTTCCCACACCCTAAACTTCCTCACCTGTGTTTCCCTCCAGCAAATCTGGTAAAGCCGCACTCCTGGGTGAGCCCTCCCTTCCCTCTGCTTTCTCCCCACCTGCCCCTGAATGGCCGAGCACTGCTGGAAAGAGGCACACAGTGGGACAGGTGATTTCACTGAATTTGAGTGTGGCCTGCACCAGGCCAGCAAGTATGATTGTAGAGGGACACTGGCTTAGTGTCATTGGTTCCTGCCCTCCCAGCTCTCCAACCCCTCTTGACTGTGACATACCAGAGGCAAAATAGAGGATGGTAGCAGAGAGCGACAGATTTGTCACAGTAGGAAAAACACAGCCTTGTTGGAAAATCATTCAATTAGAGGACTGTGTTTGTTAGGAAGTCTCGATGGCCCCCAAAGAAGATAACACTGGGAAGACCAGAGCTGGAGGAATTCACAAAGACACAGAGCCAATCCGTGAGAAGCAGCCTTGGTGGGCCAGCAGTCAGAGGCATGCAGAGACCGAGGGACTACGGACCACCATCAGAAGCTACAGGGGAGGCAGGGAAGAGAAGATAGCTAGAAACGAGTGTGGACGAGATTGTCTTGGGAAAGGCTGAGCAAAGAAAAGAGAAAGAGGTCCACAAATCCCCAGTATTGAAAGAGAAGGCAGAGGAGGGATGGCCAGAGAAGGGCAATGAGATCAGGAGATAAGGCATCCAAGGAGAGAAGGAGGATACACAGCAGTTCAACACCCAATAGCCCCAGATGAAAAACCATATTTCCCAGCTTCTCAGCATGTAGCAGTAGCAAGTAAGATAAAACTCATTATATAGGGTTACTGAGAGAATCTTCTCTTTCCCCATTTGCTCCTTGCTGCTACTTGGAACTTGAATGTGATGCCTGGAGTTCTCACAGCCACCTTGAATCATTAGGTTACCAGAGGAGCAAATCCATGTGCTAAGGAGGGCAGAGAAGAAGGGTAGAAGGAGGCTGAGTCCCTAATAACCTTGGAGTCACCACAGCACCTTTGGGACAGCTCACCTCTAGGACTTTATGTGAGAGAAGGCTAATCCTCTGTCTTACTGTACACTTATTGACAGTTAAGGGCGTGGTCCCAGGTAGTGGGAGGGTCCCAGACCTATGGGCTGAGTAGGATGTGGTCATTAGGAGGCTGTGAGACACCTGGTGAGAGCAGTGGGTCATGGGGTGGAGACAGGATGCAAGGTGTGAGGCTTGAACAGAAAAGAAGGATGGGGTAGGAGCCCGTGAGAATTGAGCACTTTTTTATGGATTGTGACTCAGGAGTACAGTGGAGAGATGAGATCAGTGTGATAGGGACAGGGTGAGCCAAATGCATTTCCCTGGCAGATACAGTCTTCCTTGGTGCCCACACAGAGTTCAGCACACCCTGGGGTCCAGTGTGTTGGTGCAGGCGGGTGGAAAGTTGCTCAGCAGCCAGGCCAGGGAGAGGGCATGTTTTGCTGAGCTGTATCAGGTCCAACCACCTGTAAAGGCTGGTTGGGTCTCATCTTGTTGCTTTCCCCAGAACCACTGGTAGGGGAGGGGCTTCTGAGTGACTCCCACCTTTGTCACTTAACCAAGCTGTATCTCAGCCTCCTCATTTGTGAGCTGGGGGTGCACATTCCCACCGCAGGTAGGTGCTGTGGGGCTAACTCCAGATCATGCTTATGACATGTTCATCTCTGTGCCTGGTGTCTTCTCCATTCTTGACCTGACTCTAAGAGATCATGTTTCCAACAGATGAAAGGCTTCATGAAGGATGGTGGCACCTACAAAGCATGCAGGATTTGGGGACAGGCTGACCCTTCTCCTGGCCCTACGTCTTCTGTTTACTTTTCCAGGGACCTCGGGCCAATTCTTTTACCCTCTGGCCTTGGCTTCCCGTATGTAAAACAGAAGCAACACCTCAAATTAGCTGTGCAGGGGTTAAAAGAGGTGATGGGGGTCATACAACCACTCGAATATCTCACATTAGAGACTTGGACAGTGAGGAAGGAGACCTGCTGTGCAGGGCTGTTCCATGGCCTCCACCTCTCCTGGACACACAGCTTCCTCTTGGCTTCACTGAACGCCTGACATATGCCTGCTGGGGTTCACTGAAGCTCTGAAATGGCTGTTGCAAAATTTTTCAAAGGAAGTTTGTCTGTTTAATTCATTTTCTGGAAATACCCACGTTCTCAACTTAAGTAGGAATTATTCCAGAAATGACAAAATCGCCCTTCCTTGGAAGTTTGGTAGAATAAAGATGTAGAGGACGAGGTGGAGCTAGGCTCTCCTCATCTGGGGAGACCTGGGGAGCAGAAAGTGGCAGAGATGGACTGCCCAGAAGGTCATGGTGACCATGTCCAGTGTCTAGGGGTGCCAAGCATGGGGTGGGGTCTATAAGAAACTGACCAGGCCCTTATTGGCCTTCTCCTCTGAAATGGTTTGGCTCTCTGTCCCCACCCAAATCTCACCTTTAATCATAATAATCCCCACGTATCAAGGGCGGGACGAGGTGAAGATAATTGAATCGTGGGGTCGGTTTCCCCCATACTGTTCTGATGATAGTGAGTGACTTCTCATAAGATCTGATGATTTCATAAGGGGCTTCCTCCTTCACTTGCCACTCATTCTGTCTCCTGCCAACCTGTGAAGAGGTGCCTTCTACCGTTATTGTAAGTTTCCTGAGGACTCGTCCTCAGCCATGCAGAACTGTGAGTCAGTTAAACCTTGTTTCTTTATAAATTACCCAGTCTTGGGTATTTCTTCATAGCAGCATGAGAACAGACTAATACATCTTCCTTCAGAACAAAAGGGCTGGGTAAGGGGGTGGGCAGGGAGGTTCCCAACAGTACTGTGCTCAGGGCATTGTGCTGAACGTGTACTTGTCCTCCATCTGAGCCTCCACAACCCTGAGAGGAGATGTGGTCAGAAGCAACCCAAGTTTTTGCCAAGTGAAGCTCTGCAAGGAGACAGAGCAAATTTCCAGATGGGCCGGGATTGGAGCCCACCCATGACTCCAGGTCTGTCTGTGTTTCCTCTGAGTCTTCTCACGCATTGCTGTCTCAGAGAAAACACTCTGGGGCCCCCAGGAGGTGCCTCGTCCTGTGCTACTGCCCCTGGGGAGGGGGCTTCCTTTCCAGGTAGTCATGGGGCTACTGCTGTCCCTGTTTGTAAAAGAAGGCACCAATCATTGAGATGCGAGAGTGAGAGAGGAAAGGAGAGGGAGAGGGAGAGAGAGCGAGAGCCCACAACAGCAAGCAATGGAGGAGCAACAACTGCTGCAAAGGGGAATGTTTTCATTTAATTTTCCATACAGTAATCATTTGCCAGTGTAGAGGTGATGCCAGGGAAGGTGGGTAATCATGTGAAACCAACATCACAAGACGGGTGGAATTACTGGGCCCTGCTGTCTCTTAATGTGAGATGGTGAACACTTGGGCCAGTTGACTCAAACGTGATTTCAGTTTGAAGTGTCCAGCACATTGCACCTGGGTAGAAGCTGCTGGCTCTAGGTCCTGCTATCAGGGGCTGTTCCTGGCACGGGCACTGGGAGTGGGGTTCCTCACTGACACCACACTGGCTTGCTGTGTCCTCCTCTGGGGTGGGGTGCAGACCTAGGATCCCGATGTGTAGCGCAGCGCTGGACACTCTGCCTAGACTCCCTCCCAAGCATGTCACATCAGAGCACCCGGAGCTGCAGGGAGCTGAGCTCTGCAGCGTCCAGGGATCCACACTGGGGAGGCCAACGAAACCTAGAGGATCCTGAAGAGGGGAGGAGTGGTGGGCTGGGGAAGGTGTGAGGAGATTTTCCAGAAAATTGCAGCTTATCCCTCTCATTACAGAGATGCATCTCTTTCTGTGTGTGGTTGTGCTGTCTGCAGTCATATACAGGGTATCCAAGGGGCTGGCGATATTTTGATGTAGTAACAGTGTGGATTTGATTCTTGGTAATTCCTCTTTTAACCCAACTGCTTTTAAATTTAGACTTTGACTCTGAAACATTTGGACTCTCCCTGGGGGGACCAAAGGAAGCAATGTGATTACATTTTCTGGAATCAGCAGAATTGGGGCTTGAAATAATGTCCAATTATAGAAAAAATATATATATATTTTTAAAAGATACCTTCCATGTTTTTTGAGTTAGGGAACATCCCAGATTGACATCTTTGTGGCCTTCGTAGTCTTTGTGGCCTTGGAGATGAAAGTAAACTTGGTTTACCCCACCCCTCAATTCCACAGCCTGGCAGCTCAGCAAGCACTGTTGGAGCTTCGCCTGGTATCTGGAGAGCAGCCTTCACTCTATGTTGTACGTTGAATCATCTCTTTAAACGCAAACAGTACTTGCCATTAGAACTTTTTAAATGCACTTTCTACCTGTTTCTTTGCACTTGCAACCTCACACTGTGTAATAATTTTATATATAAATATTTTCAAAATGTATTGCCTTCTTCCCAGGTGAGTGAACAGGAGTTGACTCAGCAGGACTGACTCCTTGATGCCACGACCATTGCCAGTTTGCTTTGTCCCTGTTCTGTGATGCCTGATCTCGAATGGAACTCCTAGCTGCTGCCAGCTGATCGACTTGGCTAGGAGCAAAGTGAGCACAGTACTTGGAAGCCCAATAGTGGCTTCAGAGTACTTGGGCTATTCCGGGTCTACAACTGCAGACCCATTCCACCACCCGCTCAGACTTAGACCCTCTGACATCCTTCAGACCCCAGGCTTGGTGGGCATCTCTGCTTGCTGCAGAGCCTGATGCAAAATGAGCACGCCACAGATGATAGCTTGTTTCATTATTATTTACTGCTATCCAGGTCTAGATGAAGGCTCTCGGAGGAAACAAAATAAGCGAGATCCCGTCAAGTTTAAAAAGGAGAGAGATTATTAAATCACTACAAGGTTGAAGACAGTTTTAGCTGTTCAGTTTTATACAGTATTGATTGACTCCCAGTTATGGAAGATGAGAGTATCAGTGCCATTTGCATTTCCCCCTGTATCACCTCTGAACAACTTTTCATTGTTATTTGTGTCTTATTTTTTCTGGACACACAGCATCCATATTCTATTATGTAAACAGGGTTCCTATATTTGTTCAATATTTGTTATAGATGTAAACAGATTCATTGCTCACCATTATTTTTTAAATCATCATTTCTTCATCCCTCAAGATTTTTTTTTTTTTTTTTGCAAAATACTGTTTTAAGGAAAGACTACTGCATTTGGTAATCTCTGAGCTTCTTATTTCATGCTTGTGTAAATTGACCTATTACCTAAGTGATATTAAAAGTCATCTTGGTTTCTATATGTAGATGGCGTCTTGGCTGGATATTATACTCACCACCATTTTTTAAAAAATTATCATTTCTTCATCCCTGAATTTTTATTTTGATTCCTTTTATGTCTAGATATTTTTGCAAAATACTGTTTCTGGGAAAGACTACTGGGTTTGGTAATCTCTGAGCTTCTTTTTTTTCATGCTTGCATAAGTTTACCTATTGCCTAAGTGATATTAAAAGTCACCTCGGTTTCTATGCTTAGATGGCGTCTTGCCTGGATATTATGATCTGCTCTTTCCTTCAGGACTTGTAGACAATGCTGCCTTGTCTTTGACTCCGCTATTGCCCTGGATTGATATATTATTTTTTACCTTTCTAGGTTATTTATTGTCTGTCAGAATGGCTGGAAAATTATTTCCTTATTCTTTAATTTTAATAGTTATCTAGGAAATAAGATATTTCAGTATTATGCACTTTATAAAAAAATTTCCCTGATCAGAATGTGCATTCTTTTAATCTACAGACTATTTTTTTTCTCTGCAATTTCAGAAAGTTTAAGAAGACATTATCCAGTGCAGGTGTTAGGACAGGCTTTCATTCCTGTTGTCTGTTTCCCCTCGCTGCTATAGTGGTGTCCTTTATCCACAGGGGATACATTCCAAGACCCCCAATGGATGCCTGAAACTGAGGATAGTAGCAAACATATATAGTCATCCCTCGGTATCCATGGGACATTGGCTTCAGGATTCCCCTGAATACCAAAATTCGAGGATTCTTAAGCCCCTTAAATAAAATGGCATAGTATTGGCATGTAGTCTACAAACATCCTCTCACATACTTTAAATCACTTCTAGATTTCTTACGATACCTAATATAATGTAAATGCTGTGTAAATAGTTGCTGGACTATATTGTGTAGGGAATAATGAGAAGAAAAAAGTATGCATATGTTCAGTACAGTTGCAACCATCCACTTCGTGTGTGTCAACCAACTATCTACAGTTGGTTGAATTCACAGATGTGGAACCCATGGATATGGAAGGCCAACTGTGCTATATATTTTTTTGATCTGATAACTGGGATGGCTACTGAGTAACTAATAGGCAGGTCACATATACAACGCAGATGCATGAGACCAAGGAGATGATTCATGTCCCAAATGGGATGGAGTCGGTTGGTGGGATTTCGTTGCTGCTATTCACAACAGGGCACAATTTAAAACTTATGAATTGATCATTCCTAAAATTTTCAATTTAATGGTTTTAGACTGTAGTTGATCAGAGGTAATGGAAACCTCAGAGAAAGGAAAAGTATTGTATCTCTTCTGCTCTCTTTCCCTTCTTCATCTATGTTCATTATCCAGTCACTTAACCTCACTGAGCCTGCTGCCTCATATAAAGTTGGAATAATATACCTATCTCAGGACAGCTCCTAGGACTAAAAGACTTAATATACGTAAAGCTCTTAAGAAACAGTGCTTAGACCAGAGCAAGTCATGGAAAAGTGGTTGTGATTTTTATTATTATGGATTTTTAACATTATTATTACTCACCATAGTGAAGTCGTTCATCGCAAGGACTCTGGAGCCAGACTGCCACATATTAGCTGTGTGACCTTGGGAAGATACTTAACCTCTCTGTTTCTTGTTTTTCTCCTCTGTAAAATGCAGATAATACTTGTCCTTACCTCAGGATTATTATGAGGATTAATAGTAAAGTGCTTAGAACAGTACTGGCATGCAGTAAGTGTGCTGTATGTGTTGTTAAGTAAACATTTTCTGAAGCTTTTCCCGCAGACAAGCAATTATTTTCAGCAGTGTTTATTCTGTTTTCTGCTGTTTCTAATGTATCACCTGTAATGATGTTTTGATATTAATTTGCTTCTGTATGTCTATCATGTTTTTCCACTTCATTCTGTCTTATCATTCTGTCACTGAGCTCTCCTGTTATTGACTTTACACCCTTTTGAGTTGTACTTTAAAGCAATTCTGGAACATTTCTTTTCACTCCTTGAGTGATGTTTTCTTCTAGGTAGGGTTCTTTGTTCTTGCATGCTCTTTCCCTTTTCTTCATTGTTATTGTGTGTGTGTGTGTGTGTGTGTTAGTGTATACCGTGCACATCTGTTACTCCTTTGTGTAAGTAAATCTTGTTTTTAAATCTTGGCTCCTGCTCAGGCAGCATTGTCCAGAGCTTCTGTCTGCTCCACTCAACACTGTGGTGACTTTCTTCTTTATCTGAGGCCCCCTACCTCCCCTCCCCCTTGACAGCTCTGTTTCACTGGATTACTGCAGCCTGAGGGCATGGCACAGGGATGAATAGGGTACAGGCTCTGAGAGCCCTGGGCTGGGGCTCGCCTCAGATGGCTGAAGTGTTGACACTGGGGAAAACGCCTACATGAACCTGTTCCCCATTACTAGAGGTGGGGTTAGGGGAGGGTTAGAACTTTACTCATGTCCCGGTAGCCAGCAACCACTTCTACTTTTTTTCAGTAAGAAAGGACAAGACCCCCACTCCTTCAACTCCAGTTTTCTTCACTCTGAGCTTGAGGGTGCTCGTGAGAATGCTCAGGGTTTTTCAGACTTGCCAGTGTGTTCTTTGGGGTGGGGCACGTTAGCCTCGGTGAGGTGGGCGGCTTCCTGTCTGGGTGTGTAGAGCACCAGCTTGTGGCCTGCTCTTCCTTTGGTTGCTGTTGGAGAAAATATTTTTGGAGGGGGTGGGGCCTTTAATGTATGTTTTCACTTGTTTTTAAAAAACATGGTAAATTAGTTTTCTCTTATTTTTCCCCAACTATATTGAGATATGGTTGACAGTTAAACATCGCATGGGTTTAAGTTGTCCACCTTGAGGATCTGATACATATATATGCTGGGCTTTCAGTAGCTGCTGCTCATGTGATTTGGAGACTGGGCTTAGAAGCCCTGTGACCCAGTTGCTTTTAGCCAGCTTAACTGTCTTTTGATTAATCCTTTTATTTTTGTGTCACTGCCTCCCCAGCAATCTTTAAGAGACTACGACATTATCAGATTTATAGAGTAAGCCAGAAAAGTGCCTCCGAAACTTGAATAAGGGCTTTAAAATGTGGCTAATATCTGCTATTCCCTTCTTCCCTTGACTGAATGAGGCAGCACAGTCACCCCAAAACTGGGCTGATTCCAAGGCACTCCAAGTTTGCAGAGAAGTATAAATTCTCTCAACTGTCTTACAGCCTGGAGGACAGCAAGGGTCAGGTTGGGTAATTTTAATTATATTCAGTTAGCATGTCTTGAAGCCCATAAATCTAAATGCCAATAAATTAATATATCATTCTGAGTGCCTCCCAGCCACGGCATTAAATCACCTATGCAGGGAGTGTCACGTAGCATGGGGCAAACTCCCAAAAGCACAAACATTTCAATTTTTCTGTAGTAATCTGTCATTAATGGGGCCCGCAAATTCCCGTGTCCACACATGTGAGCAAGAACAATGGAATGTGCTCCCTACACATGAACTCGGCCCACTGTGCCCTTGGCTTCTGCGCAGCCGTCCACACCCAGAGCCTCCGTGATAGGGGCTAATCATCCCTCTCCAGGAGGCTGGTCTGGTTTCAGGGGCAGGTGCTTCTTTCTGTGTACGATGTTTAGAGTCAGGCTGAGTTAAAGTGCCTCTGGCCTTTACTGTTTGGTATCAGGAAGGATTTCAAACCCCACCTTTGATCCTCAGGCTGGTGCAGGGGGCCTTGGGTTTGAGCAGGCTGGGATCAGGGTGAGGCAGGTGAGGTGCCTCACCTGCCATCAACTGGTGCCACTTCCAGTTGATGATGGAGTCCTGCTGTGCCTGCACAACATTAGAGCTTGATGGGCCAGATAATATCCCACTCATGATGCGGGGCTAAGGTTGCATGGAAACTTGGCCTCTTCACTAAGACCCAGTAGCGGCCAAGAGGTCTTTCTCAAAAGGAGAGTAGTTATCTGCAGAGGATGGCTCAGTGTTACTCCAGAATCCTGGACTATGATTCACCTGTAGGAGCCTGCTGCAGGCCCCAGACAGTGTCCCTGTCACTGCCACTTCAAGCTGGATTCAGTGGCCCAAGTGGTAGATGAGCTTTCATAGCAGCCCGGACCCACTGCACAGTGTTCTTTCTTGTTTTATTCCCCATTCAAAATGAACAACTTTTCAGCGTTCTCAGGAAACAGGCTGGAGTGGAACACCCAAATGAGGAATACGTTGCTGCTACTAAAATCCAAGTCCTCCACCATCCCCTGGGTGCTGTGCCCTTCGTTTGGTTTTGGGAGGGGTCAGGTGCAATAATGTGTCCTTTACAGTAGCAGAGATATCTCAATACGTCCCAGAACAGTGGGCCCCTACACGTTTTGATGAAGTGGAAGGACCCTGAATTTTTGACGGATTTATTTCCCAGCCTGTAGCCCATAAATGTTTTACCAACATGCCTGCAGTGGTTGCTGCATCTTGCTCACTCGTCAGCATCATGTCATCAATTTTATGGACTCTTTTGGAAGAGAAAAGTGATCAAAATTCCTGCAGACTAAACTATGAGAGAAGGGTGGAGAGTTGCTATACTCTTGAGATATGCCCCTGAGACAGGCCTGGGCAACTGAAAGCAGACTGCTTCTGTGGTCCTTACTAACAGGTAAAGAGGGAGAAGAAAGTACTCACCAGATCAATGGCTGCAGAGCAGGTACCAGGGGATGTGTTACTTTGTCTAAGAAATGAAGCCACATCTGGAACGGCAGTTACAATTGGAGTGGCCGCCTGGTTAAGCTTGTGATAATCCACTGTCATTCTCCGAGATCCATCTGTCTTCTGCACAGGCCGAATGGGCATGTTGAATGGGGATGCGGTGGGAATCACCACCCCTGCATGTTCTTCTCTCCTGGAGTGTGGAATTGATTTTGGTTTACTATTTTTGTAGATAAAGGCAATTCTAGTGGCTTCCACTTTGTCTTTCTCACCATCATAGCCCTCACTCCACAGACCAGGAGACCGATGTAGGGATTCTGCCTGCTGCTGAGTAGGTCTGTGGCAATGATGCACTCCAGAACTGGGGAAGCAACGGCAGGATGCATTTGGGGACCCCCAGGACCCGCTGTGAGATGGAGCTGAGCTAAAACTCCATTGACCACACAGCCTCCATCAGCCCCTATGCTGACTGGTGGGTCACAGTGATGTTTGGGGTCTCTCGGAATCAGTGTCAGTTCAGAGCCAGTGTCCAGTAGTTCCCAGAAGTTCTAATTATTTCCTTTCCTCCAGTTCACAGTCACCCTGGTTCCTTTGGGGAGGGCTGGGCAGAAGATCAACAGTGTAAACTTTGGGCAGTATAGTGGGGGTCCTTCCTCGAGGGGACCTGGCCTCCCCTGCGTTCAGGGGGCTCTGGATCTGTAACTTGGCTTGTCTGGGAATCGGTTGACTGGGGAGATTTTCTGTTTTGGTGATTCAAGTCAGAATCTGTTCAGTGGACCTAGAGTTCTTCTGATGACACAGATCAAGTAAGCATTTAGTAGGCCGCCCATCACTTTCTCTTCTAGGGACACTGATCAACCAACCAACACCATAGATCTCTGTGCACTGGGGTCTTCTGACTGTTGCTTTCCTCCTCTGATGAGTACGGTCCTTAGCCTGACATAAGAGGTTGTCCGGGATCTGGCCACAAACTCTTTCTTCAGCCTCAGCTCTCTCTCCTCTCTCTGTCTTGAACTCTGGGGCCCAACAACACTGAAATGTACATATTCTATTCTCTCCTTAGTCAGGCCAGTTCTCACCCCTAGGCCGTTACTGGGGCTGTCTCCCCTGCACAGAATGTTCCACTCACTCTGCGTTATGATCTGACTCCCTGGGAAAGAGCCTCTGTGTCCTCAAGACCTCCCCTATACTCCTCTGTTCCCATCCTTTACCCCAGTGTTTGGTCCTCGTCTACTTTCCTGTCTCTTCCCCCACTGTCTGTGAGTTCCTCCAGGAGAGGGCTGTCTGTGGGGCTCAGCTTTGTGTCTCCAGTACAGGCACTGGCAGTGAGGCAGCCTGCGAGGAATGTTCTATGGACGTGTGATTTTAAACTCTGGTGCTGAAAGTGGCTGAACGATGCATGTGACGGCTCTCTGACCCACCTGTCCAGTTGAGATGCGGACATTCCAGCACATTCTTATGGGTTTAGGTGAGATGCAAAAGGTGCATTCTCCAATGTCGCTTAATAGTCTCCATTTTGCCTGTTCAGTCCGTGAGGCTGGAGATGGAATATACCCTGCATGGTTTTTTTTGTTGTTGTTTTGTTTTTGACAGCCTTTGCTGTCTGTCAACATGATTCTTCATAAATTGTTCTAATTTATGAGGTGTTTCACACTACAGGAGGCTAGCAGAGGCAGAAGCTTGGTAGGGTGAAGGAGTCAACTCCTTGGCTTGTAAAGCTGTTTGTGTTCACGTAGAATGTCAGAGAGAGGCTGCTTCCCTGGCTCGGGCACGGGATCAGCTGAGCAGGAACTTTAATTAAAGGCAAAAAGTTGCCACTCCTGGGCTTCACAACCTCCACCAGCTCTGAGTTCTGCTCTGCAGCCCCTGGAAACTCCTGCGCCAAGCAGTGAATTATTCAACAGAGCAAGGCAAGTAAACAAAGAGATGGAAGAACTCACCTTAGCCCCAGTATGCAGAGGTGAGCAAAGGGATGCCACAGTGGCAAAAAGCACACACTTAATGAAGAAATAAGATATTTACCATGCAAATGATTTTTTTAAGTGGCCATATCAAACCAAAAGCAAAAAATCAGTGCGTGTTTTTTTCTACTATTTTTGTTAGTCTGCTGTTTTATTTATCTATCAGTCCGCATTAGGGGCTGGTAATGTAACATATCTATTTATTTGTTAGTGTTTTAGAGATTTAGTGATTTTTTTTGTTATTTTTAAGGTTATATATTGAATGTCATTTCACAGAACACACATGGTTTTTATTTATGTGTTGACTCAGAAATTAAGCTTATAAAATACGTTTATCTTATGAAGTTGTTTTCAATGCTTAACCTTGTAAGTTATATCAAGGTTGTAGGAATCACTTCTCTCAGGCTTTTGGAAGCAAATCGATGTTCTTATGTTCTTATTTCAGGTCTTTAAAAAGGCAGATAATTTACTTCTAAGATTGTTTCAGTAGGGATATATGTTAGAATATTGAGGGAAGGGTTCTTGTTCAAACTACACCTTCTCCCTCCTTCCCTCCTGCTCTCAGGGGATTTGCAGCCATTCTCTCCCACCTACCTGAGCCATGGTTAGTGTTGAGCCATGATGGGCATGAGTATTGTGGCTGAATGTAAGGAACAAGAGAGCTACTTGCATCATTGCTTAAAGGAACAGCAACAGACAGTTGTATCAGTCCATTCTCAGGCTGCTAATAAAGACATACCTGGGTCTGGGTAATTAATAAAGGAAAGAGGTTTAATTGACTCACAGTTCTGCAGGGTTGGGGGGGCCTTACAAACATGGCAGAAGGGGAAGCAAACACGTCCTTCTTCACGTGGCAGCAGCAAGGAGAAGTGTCAAGCAAAAGAGGGAAAGATCCTTATAAAACCACCATATCTTATGAGAACTCAATCACTATCATAAGAATAGCTTGAGAGTAATTGCCCCCATGATTAAATTACCTCTTACCAGGTCCCTCCCATGACATGTGGGGATTATGGGAACTACAATTCAAGATGAGATTTGGGTGGGGACATAGCCAAACCGTACCAACAATGGACCACTTTGGCTATCTAAAATGTTCCCCATCAATTAAAATAGACTTCTCACTCTTCCCTTTAACTTTGTAGTCATCTTTATGCTATTGTCTGTGCTTCCAAGACTCTTGAGCAAACAGATCCTCTTAATGAGAAATAGTCTTTACTCAAACACTTTATTTCTATCTTACACCATTTATCTCATTCTTTATTGTATTAAGTTATTCTGTTTACATACTTTATCTCTCCAGACAGACTATCAGCCACCTGACTGCAGGAATCATGATTTATTGTCTTTCTATTACTCAAAAAATTATTGCTAATAGTAATAAATAGATGTCTTTTATATATATATGTTTAATAAGTGAGTGAATGAATGAATGGATAAAATCTCAGATCTTAATATTCTGTAAAAAGAATTCTGTCCATTATATATTTATTTTTCACCTAACAATTAGCTCAGGGACAAAGAAGCAGGCACAGGTATATTTACGCCTTTTGTCAGGAATGAGCAATGTTGCTGTGACATGCAAAGTGCCCTTACAGGGATGATCGTCATCAGTTTAATGTATAAAGAAAGCATCATGTTGACATGTGAAAAGTAAGCAGTTTGGTTTTCCTCAATGCTAGTTGCAGGCCATTTGGGGAGCCAAGAGAAGGGTGTGAGGTCAGAGAGACAAGTCTTCAGAAGATACCACCCCATTCTGATCTTCCATGCATCGAAAGGCCTGGATAAACATGAACTAGGAACCTGTATACACCAAATAGTCTTTGTAACATGTCTGAAGTGGTGGTGCTTTTGAGTATGCCTCAGGCATTTATCCAGAATTAGAATTGGTTTAATGGCCGGGCGCAGTGGCTCAAGCCTGTAATCCCAGCACTTTGGGAGGCCGAGATGGGTGGATCATGAGGTCAGGAGATCAAGACCATCCTGGCTAACACGGTGAAACCCCGTCTCTACTAAAAAAACCCAAAAAACTAGCCGGGCGAGGTGGCGGGCGCCTGTAGTCCCAGCTACTCGGGAGGCTGAGGCAGGAGAATGGCGTGAACCCGGGAGGCGGAGCTTGCAGTGAGCTGAGATCCAGCCACAGCACTCCTGCCTGGGCGACAGAGTGAGACTCCATCTCAACAACAACAACAACAACAACAACAACAAAAATAATAATAATAATAATAATTGGTTTAACAAAGACTTCATGAATAGGAAACAATACTGGCCCAGAGGAGCTCAGCCCAGGGAGGCAGACAGAGGTGTCAACAGGGCATTCTAAGTGGCCCCATGCCTGCAAGGACAGGACTGTGTCCTGGGTGTCCTCGAGCTCTAAGTCAGCATGGAGGAGTCAGGGCTGACTTCCAGAGATGGCAGCATTTGAATGGAAAGTTGAAGGGGAAGTAAGAATTAGCTGGAAAGATGACGGGGAAGACATCCTGGGAGGAGGGAGTAGCACAAGACATGAAGCAATGACACGGCAGCAGTAATGAGCACCTTTGGTGTGCAGACCTTGGTTTCTAACAACCATGTCAACTAAAAGGAACCAGGGCTCCTTGGGGCCATGGGACAGAGAGAATACAGAATGAGGCTGAAATCTCTTGTGCAGGAAAGAGAGTGTTTCAAGAATGATAGGGACCAGGAGGAAGGGCCCACTGGCCACCTCCTGAGATGATAGTGATGACGTATAACGCATGAAGAAAGTAAGAATCCTTGAGTCCCTACTGATAGTAAATGAATGAATGGGGGAGAAGGGAAATGTGGAAAGAATGACGGAGCTGGAGAGCCACCCTTCACCACTTTCAAGAGCCACCCTTTATCACTCGATTCAGGTAGGAATTGTCAGTGGGTGCTAAGGCTGTGGGGAAAGTTCGATGACAACAGGCCATTTACACACTTTCAAAGTATCTCCCCACAAATTACATACACTAATTACAAGGGGAAATAGAGCAACTTTATTGTGGAGAAGCCTGGCAGGCATCACCTTTACCAAATGATCAAAGTTAATATCACCAGAAATGGGGCTAAGTCCCAATCATGTGCCTGCTAATATGATGGGCGAGAGCACGTCATTTCTGAGTACTCCTGTCGAAAATGCATAACCCGAATCTAATTATGAGAAAACATCAGACAAACCCAAATTAAGGGATTTTTATTTTTAAAAAGCTTTGTACTCTTAAAAGATGTCAGTATCATAAAAGACAAAGAAAGGCCAAGAAATCATTCCATATTAAAGGAAACCAAAGAGACACAAAAATTATTTACTACAAAATATAGTCGCCAAGAAAAGTATTATTAGGAATGGATGAAATATTAATAAGTTTTTTAGAGTAGAAAATAGTATCACATCAGTGTCAAATATCCTCATTCTGATAAATGCAATTTGGGTATGTAAGCGAACGTCGTTATTCTTAGGTTTTCCATGCAGAGGCATTTAGGGGTTAAGGGACATGTCAGCAACATATTTTTAAATATTCAAATAACTGAGAGAAGGAATGAAAAAGAGATGATGATAAAACAAAAATAGAGTAAAATGTTAACCATTGGTATATAAGGTTCTTTGCAATATTCTTACAACTTTTTTTTTTTTTTTTTTTGGTAAATTTGAAATTATTTTTAAAAACCCAGCCTTTGGTGCCAGAATACCTGGATTTGAATCCAAGCACTGCCACTTACTAGCTGTGTGTCTGTGGGCAAGTTACTTAACCTCTCGGGTTAAGCTGGGCTTCAGTTTTTTAATCTGTAACATGAGGATAATAACCGTGCCCCCTTCAGGGTGTGATGAGATTGAAGCATTAAGATACGTAAAGCACTTACAAGTGTTTGGCACAAGGTGAACCCTTGGCTGGTGGTTGCTGCTGTTGTTTCTAAGAGATAAATAAAATCATCACAACCAGAAAGGTGAGACAGGGATGTCTCCTGGAGACTTGTAGAGTGACACCATGTGAGGAGGTAACTAGTGCCCTGGAGGGCACCTTAACTCAGGCCCTGGCACAACCCCAAACTGGGCCTGTGTGGTGTGAAACTGGAGTAAGATCAGGGTCCCCCTTCCTGTTGCTCTAATGAGACTGAGTCTGTTTTGAAGTTCCAAGAAGGGAGGCAGACTGGCTGGTGAAGCCCTGGCCCCAGGTGCTCCTCCTCTGTCCCAGCTGGGATGCTGTGTGCCCTGGGACTGGCCCCGTGGCTGTGCCTGAGCAGGAGTTGATGTGTTTGGCAAACAGGGGCCCCTGTGGCACTGCCAGATACCAGGGCCCACCACTTGTCCCATGGCAGCAAAAATAAGACCCCACATCGCCTTTGGGCCTGCCGTTGCCTAGCTGGCGGCCTTCAGCCTGTTGCCCGACCCCCCTGAGCTGCAGTTGCACCATTAGGATTCTAATACCCACCGCTAACTATTCACTGTCGCAAATAATCAACAGGTAACATTTATCAAGCATGTTTATTAGGCCAGGCATTGTTCATGGATTATGGTTTAATCCTCACCACAAACCTCTGAGGTAGGTACTATCAGGATCTGCATTTTAGACATGGGGCTTTGAGGCTTAGAGACGTTCATTAAATTGCCCAAGGTCACACAATGAGTAAGCGGTGACGTGGCTTCCACGTGGCTGTGGGGGTAACTGCTATGCTCTTATCACTGAGTACAGTGCTTTGCTTGCTTTTGAATATTTTTAAAGTCATCAAATGGTGTCAGTTTGCCCAGCAGCTGCATCCAGTCTTGGGCCTGCTGGCTAATCTTGTGAGGGTCAGGAAGGTGCCCTGAATTCGTCTGGTGTGTGTTCTGGGGCATCAGTTTTGCCTTTGGTCATTCTCACCCAGCAGGTGTGAGGCTTGAGGCAAATATCCTGGAGACACCTGGAAGCTGCCTCGTCCTCCAGAGAAGGGCTTGCAGCTGGCGCCGCGTCTTCGGAAGCTCCAGGTGAAAGTCAGGGCTGCGCACCGGTGAATAGGGATGGGCTGGAGCAGTGGGCTTGCCCACCCAGCTGAGGGGCATTATGGAGCCTGATTCTTCACTGCTTAAACCTGGGCAAACAGTGTAGGCAGAATTGAATGAGTTCCCCCACCTGAAGTTGGGCAGGCCAGGAGAGGGTGCCCTGTTTCATGCCTCAGCGTCCATGTGACAGCCCCGAGATCAGGGAGCTGGGTCGTGTGTGTGCAGCGCAGGCCCAGGCATCTCCAGGCACATGTGCCCCCATCCCCAGCCCCACACTCACAGGCAAGCTGACCCTCCCTTCCTCACACACACAGCACACGCACCACAGACTTTCCCTGTAAAGCAGTGGCTTCCTGCTTTACAGTTGGGCCTGGAAGCAAGGGCAGAAATGTCCCTGTTGAGTTATTTTCCTCCCAGCAGGGAATAGGGTAGTGTCCCAAAGTCTCCCCATGCACTGAGTATGGATGGCTCATGCAATCCAGGTGGCTGCAATAGCCCATTTATCTGGGGTTCCCGGCTGCAGGCCTGGGCTCCTTGCTTACTCGCTGGACTCCCGAGTGCCTGGCCCACACTCCAGCTGCCAGTCTTGGCCTAAGGCAGCAAAGACCCTCTGCCTTCCTGGGTCCCTCTGGCCTCCTCGGCCCCTGCCGCCCTGCTGCTTTTCCTAAGGGCTGCCTCACGTTGGGGCAGAGCCAGGGAGGAGGGCCCCAGGCCTGTGGGGGAACGTGCCCTTTCCCTGGAAGACCTTGAAGATGCCCACTGAGGAGTGAGGATGATATCCACGCAGGATCCAGCAGTGGAGCCAGGAGCAGTGTTTGAGGGTACGGCCTGCGGTTGGCTCCTTGAAAGCTCTTAAGTGTTGGGCGGGATTATTGCTGCCAGCTCCTGGAATCCCTTCCTTGAGTGTGCTGTATGGGCTGCTCCTCCAGTTTTACAGAAGAGGAAACAGGCTCGGCAAGTTAAGTGTCTGCCCGAGGTCATCTCTTGGTAAGTGGACCCCAGAGTCTATGTTCTTCCCACAGACGGATTTCCTGGAGTTGGGAGGCGAGAGGGTGGTGGGGAGATTGGAACATACCAGCTATACTGAGTGTCTGAAGGGAGCAGGAGGTCCAAGAGATGGGCAGGAAATCCCAGTTCATCATAAGGAAAAAGTTTTGTGTGTTTGGAACTTTCCGTAAAGCAGTGATACCCCCTCACCATCATCAGAACAACTTGGCCAGAGGCTGGATGGTCAGGTGTGAGGGATGTACAAGGAGGGCACTCTCTGGAGGCTGGACTTTAGGGGCCCATGGGTCTGAAGGTGGCATGCTACGCACTCTCAGTCCCTCCCGTCTTAGTGAGGATTTGCCTCTCAGACTGGAGTTCTCCAAAATCACCTGCTCTGAGTGCTGGCGTGCTGTGGCTGTGGCTGTGGCTTCGGCTTCCTACTTCATCTTCCAGATTGCTATTCCACTCTTTATCCAGCTTTCTCTAGTTTGTAGCCACAGTGATTGCTCCCAAATGTGAAAATGTCAATGTGCTTCCCCTGTGTAAACTTTTGGCATGGGTTTGCATCACTCTGAAGATAATGTCTCTCGATGTGACTATAGGACTGGCGTGGTCTGTACCTGCTGCCCAGCCACACCTCATGCCCCTGCCTCCTCTACTCTGGCCTGTGGGACAGTTGGGTCTGATGCTGTCCCAGCCACCACAGGGCCTTCCCACAGGGCCCCCCCATTACTCTCCACTACCTCCTCTCCTTCCCTTTCTCCCAGTTAACTCCTACCCAACTTTCAACTCTCGGTGCAGGCACTGCTTCCCAAGGAAACCTTTCTTGATGCCTGCCCCTGCCCATATTACATCCTTCACAGGTTCACGTGCTGTTATAACTGCACACCGTGTATGTGATTATTCCTCCATCTGACATCTGCCCCCTGCTAGGTTGCAAGTTCCATGAGGGCAGGAGCCATGGTTGCTTTGCTGGACACCTGTCTCCAGCACACGGAAAGAATAGACACCCCCAGGGGGATCTGCTGAGTAAATTAACTGGCAGGTCCTTGAGGCAGTGGGACCCAGGAGAGAGGATTTTGACAGATGAAGGACTGGCCTGTCCTTGGTAGCAAGAAGGCTGTCTGGGGGCATCAGGGTGGGCATCTTCAGTGGTGGCTGAAAGGCCCTGGCATGAGAAGCCCTTCACCTGGGCACTTCCCCCCTGAGGAATGACTTCCACCTCTCCTTCAATGTAGGGATTTGTGATCTGTGGGGCAGCGGGGGTTGGGTAGGGGATAGAGATGGGAGGGGAGTGCTCAGACCCAGAGGCCAGACAGGCCCACTCCAGACCGTACACAGCCTCAAGTGTCTTCGGGTCCTGCCTGGAACAGGTGCTTACTGATAGTTCAGTGAGTTTTCCTCCTTGCCCCGACAGCCTTTGTATTTGTGCAATCATGCTTTCGTTTGTTTGGACATTCGTTATTCCAATTTATCTTTCTTGAGGATCAATTAGATGACCAAGAGAGAATTATGTTCATTGAGACAACTGCTTTACAAGTAATGTTAATTTGGGTGAACATTCTTATTTCCTTATTTGGATAAATATCCAAATTTCCTTGTAATGGAAATACTTAAAATCACTGTCTATTTTCCCCCTGTATTGAAAACGCATAGAGGTAATAATCCTCTTCTTATAAATTAGACAAGCGAGAAATCAAGAAGTTGAGCAAGTTGGCCAACCAGAGAGTCTCGGTGTCTCCATCTTTAAAATGGGACTAACATCACCAACTCGAACCCGAGGGGGTCCATGTGGGTTAATGGTGTAGGGAGACTGGCTAAAAGAAAATAATTTTCTTTAACTCCTAATAATACAAAGGCAGTTTACCCTTTCTGAAAGTGGTTCAATATTCAGCTGTAATGAGAAGCCAAAATCTTGTTAAACGGTCTCCTTTCTGCTTGAGATCTGACACCCTGGTGTCTGGCTGATGGGAATGTGATCTCATCAGACACCTGTGCTAAGACCTGAGGTTTATGCTGACTCAGTTGTTCTAATCCAGCTAAATATTTAATGTGTGTCTAGCTCACATTAACTCCTCAGCCCTAAGTTAGTTTGTCCTTCATCACAATCGAATCCCATTCTTCCTTTACTAAAAGAGCTTTTTTGCCAGTCAGAATACTTGGGGGCGTTAAGTAATACATAATGGTGCTTCTCAAGACCAACAGATCCAATATCCGCTCTGTATCAAATATTATGTAACATTCTCTTTATTATATAAAAATGAAATATAGATAGCGTAACTTACCTGTACACAAAATTGTTTAAAAAGACAATGAAGCCCTGAGCATAATAATTATAGTAGAAAGGAGAAATAAAAGCAAAGCAATCCATAGTAAAATACAATATATTGTAATTGCTTAGGTTTGGCTTTCCTAGAAAATGTAATAAAGTAATCAAATGTTTGCACGTACTTAAAATGAATAAATGTGTATGAAGAGAAAGAAGACAAAAATTTTGTTGAAGATTTTTCTTTACATTTGACATTTTGGAGTAAGAGCTGCAGAAGGACTTATACACGGCAGGTGTACTCCACTGTGGGACTGCGGTGACAGCCGCAGATGCAGGTGTGTACAGGCGTTTGGGGCTGGAGATGACTCAAATTCTTGGAAAGGCATTGCCATTGTGACAGGGTTTTTCCAAAAGAATAGCAATTCTTGGTAAAGGAGTAATTCTTCTCTTGAGTCACGTAATTGTTGTATTTGAAAACTCAGAGTAGGTGAAACTAGATGAATATACTTTGTGTTTATATGTAAAATGACACAAAGTTCAAATAACAAACAGGCCCATCATCTATACACATGTCCAGCAGCACATTCAGAAGTGAGGTTGGGACCCTTCCAGGTACTGCAGAAGTGCCACCCATCATACTGATAACCCCAAACACCCTACAGAGTTCCCAGACAGCCCTAGGGGTCAGCATCCACTGTGTTTAGAATATTGATGGGGAGCCTTGGATGTTCACGTGGCCCAGGGGAAAGTCAGAACTTCCGCCTCTGCCGCTCTGTGTCTCTGATGACCATGTGGGTAACAGCTGGGATTTGATTATGAGCACTCACTACCTGCTGGCCATGGTGGTAGCTGTTCTCCCTACACCATTAACCCACATGGACCACCTCCTTGGGCTGGTGATATTAGTTTCATTTTAAAGATGGAGACACTGAGACTCTCTGGTTGGCCAACTTACTCAACTTCTCGATTTCTCACCTTTCTAATCTACCAGAAGAGGAGCATAACCTCTACGCATTTTCAATAGATGAGGAAAAAAGATAGTGAGTAGGAATATTTCTATTACAACGGGAAATCTTGGTGTAGATTAATCTGTGAGCCAGGAAGTAATTATAGAGTAATCCTCTGTTGTGTGTTGTCAGAGGGGATGTCCAGTGGTGGTTAGAAGGAAACATAAAGGGGTCTATGTTTTCATAGTGCAATCTGGAAGTGACTTGTGTGATCAGTTGGGGTTTAAAATGTTCTTGTTCTGATGAAAGTAGAGGAAATGTAGCTGGTACCGATGGGTTCCTAGAGCGAATCTCTGCAGGGGGACAGGTTGCGCAGCCTCAGGAACCAACCTCATCCACCGTGGAGCTGCTGGTCACACAGCACATGCGGCCTGCTGGAGGACAGCACACCCTCTGAAAAGCTGACTGCTCCCTAAGGGCTGGCTACTGAGGAAGCTCTGTGACCTGAGTGAGCTGAGGAGCGGGCACGGCTGGGGGCCCACGTGGTGTCCTCAGAATCTCTGCTTTGGTTTCTCATCAGGGCTTTGGTGAAAGGCACTGGAGGTTGATATTATAACCCACGGAAGCTGCTCACTGAGTGTGTGTGTGTGTGTGTGGTGGGTTGTGGGGGAGGTGAGAGACAGACAAGAGAGAAAGATGAGAAGATATTCTAGTTGAATGAGGCGCACTTGGATCAGAGCAGAGGACCCTCTTTGCTGGAAAGGGAAAAGATCCCTTGCTAAGGATTCAGCTTGGTTTTATTTACCTCTATGTACTCCGCTCTTGGCTCCAGCCAGCAGAACTATACCAAGAAGAATCACATTAAACAGAAAAGCAAACATTTTGATTAAGAACTGGAAAGTCCCCACTGCCTACCCTCTCTTCTGGAGGCCAAGCACAAGGGTTGGGGATGACCAGCCACAAGAGGGGAAGGTGGGTGCAGGGAAAAGAGGCTACTGGTGAGGCCTACGTCCATCGCTTGGGGACCCCTAGGTGCATTTGGGCCTGCGACAGCCGGGCTGAATGATGCCCTGAAGGAAGGCATGTCCCCTTCAGCCTGAGGAGGTGCCTGTGAGATCCGAAGAAACAAGCAGCCCAGGCTACCATGACAGCAGCACAGTTTCAAGTCAGTCTGCATTCAAGGAGGCTGGGGAAGCCCTGGGGTGGCCAGATGTGCCCTGTCTGCTGGCTCCGGAGGTGGGCCAAGATGGCCAGGCTTTGACTTTTGGAGGATAGTGGGAAGCCCACGTATGTTGGGGTGTCAAAGGAGGGCATCTCAAGGTGATGTTTGTGGAGAGAATGGCTCTGCGGGCCTGGGGCTTCCTCCTAATCTGGGCATGCAGAGGCTCTGTTTGTTCTATGGACAGCTATGTGGTGTGGAGTGACATTATTTGAACCCAGCTTGAAAAAGCAGGATAACCTAATTACAGAGAGTACATTCCATATCATCTTCATGGATATAGAATGTCATTTTCATCAATATAGAACAATTAATTGCATTTCTGCTAAAGCATTTTCGTGTTAAAGCATGGGCTTAATTATTCACAGTCAATTCTCATTGTTCTCTCAATAAAGTACTGAATTAAACAGCCCATGTAGGCATTGTTACAGACTGATCACCTGGGTTGCTTGAAATTCTAGAGATCCAACCACTGACTGCACATGCTCTTGAGTTGCTCTGAGCACCTGCACCTTCAAGTGTTACCTGTCCTGTTGCCATCAGTGCTTTGGAAAGATGGTCCATGAGAAGAAGCGATTTTTTGAGTCCCCATTTCACTCTGCAGAAAGCTCTTAATGAAACTCTCATCGATGAGTGCCCTTTTAAATTTGTATAGATTTAGCGGGTACTAGTATAGTTTTGTTACATGAGCATGGCTATATACTGTTGGTGGGAATATAAATTAGTACAACCCTTATGCAAAACAGGAATTATACAACACCTATGGAAAAAAGTATGGACATTTCTTAAATAACTAAAAATAGAACCACCATTCAATCCAGCAATCCTGTCCCTGGGATTATATAAAAAAGACACCTGCACTCATCTGTTTATTTCAGAACTATGCACAATGGCCAAGATATGGAATCAGCATGAGTGTCCATCAATGGATGATTGGATAAAGAAAATATGGTACCTATAAACCATGAAATAATCCCTCCTCTTGGGGGAGATATCCCCAAATTTCCACTTGGGAAGGGAATTCCTGCTCAAGGCCACAAGGGAAAGCTTCTGGGATCTAGCTAGTTTTAACTAGTGCAATTAGGCAAGCAAACAAAATAAAGATCATCCAGATTGAATACAAAAAGAGCAAATCTACCTTTCGTTTTGAGTGCACTAGAAATAATAGCTGACTTTAGCAAGTCTGCAGTGTTCAAGATCAATACAGAAAAGTTAATTGCATTTCTGTAGACTGGCAATGAACAATCAGAAATTAAAATAAAAAACATCTTTGAATAACAAAAATTTAAATACTTTGATATAAATTTGACTGCAAAAATGCTAGACCTGTACTCTGAAAGCTACAAAACATTGCTAAGCGAAGCTAAAGATCTAAGGAAGTGGAGAGGTATATGTTATGCATGGGTCAGAAGACCCAGTAGTACGATGCCAGTTCTCCTCAAACTGTAGATTCGATAAAATCCAGTCAACATTCCAGCCGCCTTATTTATCTATTGATTTAGCAGAGATGGACATAGTACTGCCTGGGGCTCACAGGGGTTACATCAGTGCCAAGCTGGTGAGTGGCAGAACTTGGATTCATAATAGCAATAAGAATCAGAGAACTTTAGAGCTGGAAGGGACTTTTTAAAGGAGCCAGTCTA
Organism: Macaca fascicularis; assembly: GCF_037993035.2. NCBI lineage: Eukaryota > Metazoa > Chordata > Mammalia > Primates > Cercopithecidae > Macaca > Macaca fascicularis. Next base: position 4,820,280 of record NC_088386.1, read on the forward strand.
ACTTCCACAGGGTACAAATGAGAGAAGCAAGTTCAGGAGAGAGGAAGCAGCTTCCCAGGGTCTCAGTGCAATTAAATCACAGCCCTCCAGACTCTCAGATGAGCAGAGTGGGAGCCAGGCAGGCGGAGCCAGCCGCTGCATCGCCAGCCTTCCTTCACTTCTCCTTAAAAACAGAGATTTATGCCTAAAAATGGATGCCTCTTGCTAGTTTATTTTTCCCTAGGTGGGGAATCGAGACAATATAAGAAAATTGTATTCCTCCTTCCCCTGTGGAAACACCAAGCATGCACGTGGCTGATGAGCTGTCACTCCAGCCAAGAGGGGCACTGTGAAGCTGCAATATTGAATTTCATTAAAATACTTGATTCTGAAAAAGGAAATAATGTTTTGAACCCATGTTCAGCCCTAGGCATAGGGAAAAATGTAAAATCAGGCAGTTTGAGAAAAAACGGTCACGATATCAAATGAACAGGCACCAGCATAGTCAGTGGTGAATCACAGTCAGTGGTGAAATTCCTGGAGACCCTGTCAGGAAGAGGCACATCTGGCCTTTTATGGTCAGAAATACGGTGGCCAGGCCATGCCTCTGAGTTTCTGCAGCTGTACGTGCAGCTTAAGAAGTAATACAGAGAGATCCCATGTGCCCCTTCCCCAGTTGACTCTAAAGCAACGTCTTAGAAAACTATAGTGCAATATAACCAGGTCACTGACCCTGATACAACCCGCAAGCCTTATTTAGGTTTTCCTAGTTTTATTGCACTCGTGTGTGTGTGCATATGTGTGTGAAGGTGTGTTTGTGTGCATTTAGTTCTGTGCTGTCTCATGTGTGGGGCCACGCTCCTGCCACTGCAGTCAAGATACAGAACAGGTCAGCACAAGGATCTCTCATGTTGCCCTTTAAAAAAAATTGAGGTGACTGGGCATGGTGGCTCATGCCTGTAATCCCAGCAGTTTGGGAGGCCACTAGGGGCAGATGACCTGAGGTCAGGAACTCCAGACCAGCCTGGCCAAGATGGCGGAACCCCATCTCTACTAAAAATACAAAAATCAGCTGGGCGTGGTGGTGTGTGTCTGTAGTCCCAGCTACTCGGGAGGCTGAGGCAGGAGAATCACTTGAACCCGGGAGGCGGAGGTTGCAGTGAGCCGAGATCATCCCACTGCACTCCAGCCTGAGTGACAGAGTGAGACCCTGTCTCAAAAAAAAAAAAAAAAAAAAAAAAATGGTGGAATTCACATAAAATAAAATTAGCCATTTGGCATTCACTGCATTTACTATGTTGGCTAAATACCACATCTGTTGAGTTCTAAAACATTTCCATCACTTCAAATTTGTTACCCTTAAGGAGTTTTCCCCAGTATACCCTGTGTCTGGCTTTTACTTACATAGTGTTTTCAATGCTTATCAATGTTGTAGTATCAGTACAGGTTTGTGGCTGAATAGTGTTCTGTTGTACATATATACCATGATTTGTTTATCATGGACATTTGGGCTCGTTCCACCTTTTGGCCACGTGAATAGTGCTTGTGTGAACAAAACTTGCATACGTATTAGTTTGGGTATCTGTTTTCAGTTCTTTGGGGAATATGCCTAGGAGTGGAATTTTGGGATCACAGGTAATTCAGTGTTTCGTTTTTTCAGGGAAGGTTAAACTGTTTTCCACAGTGGCTGAGCCATTTTATTCCCATTGGTAATGAATGAAGGTTCCAATTTCTCCACATCCTTGTCAGCAGTCTGGGAGATTGTTTGTATTGCTGATTCAATCTCTTCACTGGTTTCAGATTGTATTAGTCTGTTAGGGCTTCCAGGACGAATACCACTGACTGACCTCAACAGCAGAAATTCTGCTCCCCTACAGCTCTATCCCTGCTTTATGTTGTTGTTTTCAGAAATCACATCTTTATCTATGGTGTGCCTAATAGCATAAGCTTTTTATTAGACTTGTTGATTTCTTGTTAAAAGTTGGACATTTGGGTGTCATAAGGTGGCATCTCTGGAAATCTGATTCTCCCCTTCACTAGAGTTTGCTGTTTTTAATTGTTGAAGGCTGCCATTGTCCCTTTGTTTAATGACCTTTCCAGATAATTTTTGCAAACACTGTATTTTTTTTTTTTTTTTTGTCTTGTGTGGTCTCTGAAGTTTGTTCCTTGAGCTTGTGTTCAGTTAGGAGTTTGAAAGATATCTTTTCGAGTATCCGTGGTTAAAAGCAAAACAAAGAAGATCCAAAACAAAAATGAGAACACACAACAACAAAACCCCACCGCTCTCTGTATTTTGCAGACTGGCTCTGTGCTGTGGCCCTGGTTAGCCAGGCTGTTTACTTCTCTACCTTAGCCTTCACATCCTGCTAGTCCTAGAGATCAGCCAGCGGTGAAAGCTTAGAATTTTCTCAGGCTTTTTCTGAGATGCATCTTGTTCCAGGCACGAAATGGCTTTCTAAATTCCACGGCATACACCGATGCTTCTGAATGCTCCAATTTCTCAAAGAAGCTCTGCAGCTTTTCCTCTCTGACTTTAGAGGTTCTACTCTACATCTCGACTCTAACCTTTCACCCCCAGAGGATGCAGATTTCATTAGACTTGTCATGTTTTGAGCATTCAAATACTTGTAATGTGTTTGAACAGACAAACACGAATTTGGAATTAAGGCCTGCCCTGCTCTCTGAACTAGGGTCTTGGGGGGCCCACACTGGGAATATGGGCTGCCATATTCAAGACTGCCACCAAGCTTGAGAGGGTATGGGGCCAGCAAGTAGAAATGCAACAACGTTGTTCTATCATTTGAAGTTGTCATTTTTCTTGACTCAATGTTTGTTATTCAGATTTTCTTACTTTTTACTTAAAGTTCTTTTTCTGTCACAGGATCCCATCTGGAATACCAATTACATCTTTTTTAAAAAAAATAATTAATTTTTTTTTTTTCTGAGATAGAGTGTCGCTCTGTTGCCCAGGCTGAAGTGCAGTGGCACAATCTCAGCTCACTGCAAACTCTGCCTCCCGGGTTCAAACGATTCTCCTGCCTCAGCCTCCTGAGTATCTGGGATTACAGGTGTGTGCCAGCTGGACAAAAATTGCATGTCCGGCTAATTTTTGTATTTTTAGTAGAGACGGGGCCAGGCTGGTCTCGAACTCCTGACCTCAAGTGATCCACCTGCCTTGGCCTCCCAAAGTGCTGGGATTACAGACGTGAGCCACCATGCTGGCCTGGGACACCAATTACATCTAGTGCAATGTCACTGCATCTAGAGTTTCAGGCTTTCCTTGGTTTGATCCCATTGACAGTTTTGAGGATTACTGGTTATACATTTTGTGGAAAGTCTCTCAGTTGAGATTTGTGTGATGTTTCTCTCATGGCTAGACTGGAGTTATGGGTTTGAGGGAAGGACATAGAAGAAAAGTGTGATTTTCACACATCCTATCAAGGGTACATGCTGTCAATATGACTTATCACTGTTTATGTTGATGTTGATCCACATCAAAGCTGTGGTAGTGCTTGATTGTTGATGGCTGCATTTGTCCATTTTTTTTAGTGACCTTTCTGAATAATTCTCCAAAGAGAATTATTAAAGTTATTCTTTCCAACTCTTCTTCCTCTTTGTATAACGTACCTTTTGGGAGGAAGCAACGTTGCACAGCTTACATTAAAGGAATGAGGAGTTATGCTTCAACTTCTTGGAAACTGAATATCTATACAAATGATCTGGAATTCTGCATGACCTATTTACCTTTTTCTCCACCATTTTTTATTAATCTAGTCAATTATTTATTTAAATCAATTTGAACATTTAATTTATACTTTGAATTAAAATCTAATATTACTATCTTGTTGCTTATAGATTTGTCAATCCAAAGCTCTTTCAGGTGGCTATTGTGATCTTCTGACATTCCCCTATCTTTTTTTTTTTTTTTTTTTTTGAGCACTTTCTTACTTTCTAGCCCTATAAGATATTTTGGACGCTACAGGATGTTCCTGTCCTAGTTCTAGAATCAGCCATTTATCCAAAGATCCCTGGTTCCTTTTATTGGAATGTGTTGGTAGAAACCAAGCTCTGGGCACTAAGTGTGTTCATTGCTACTGGGATGTCATTGCTTTAAATGTATACTAACCTGTGCATGTATACATATCTATTCCTATTTCTATATGTAACCATCTCTACATAGACTAAGCTAACATGGGTCCTTGCTGATTATCTGACTCTAATCCATTACCATATAAATAATTCTAGTCTCCTTCTCTTACTTATCTTTAAACTCCCACTCCAACAGTGAGAAACCTAGCTTCCACCATCTCCCATTCTTTTACTTGATTGTTCAATTCCAATAGATGCGTACAGTGATATCAGAATTATTATTATTATTATTAATTGAGATGGAGTCTCACTCTGTCGCCGAGGCTGGAGTGCAGTGGCACAATCTTGGCTCACTGCGACCTCTGCCTCCCGGGTTCAAGTGATTCTTCTGCCTCAGCCTTCTGAGTAACTGGGATTACAGGTGTGCACCAACATGCCTGACTAATTTTTGTATTTTTAGTAGAAATGGGATTTCACCACGTTGACCAGGCTGGTTTTGAACTCCTGACCTCAGGTAATCTGCCAGTCTTGGCCTCCCAAATTGCTGGGATTACAGGCGTGAGCCCCCATACCTGGCTGTGATATCAGAATTATTAACCAGTGCCCCACTGGGGGAAAACTTTATCAGCTAGCATTTATGTACAGTTTCTTTCATCTTCAGTCTTACAGACTCCACTCATTTCCAAAGTTACTTAGGTCAGTCTCTTTTCTTCATTTCCTTCAGTGAGGTTTTTCATACATTTGTAAGTCAGATTCTTTTGCCACGGCTTGCATTTGCAGTCCAGTGTCCCTCAACCATTTTATCAAAATTATTTTGATAAAATAATTATCAAAAACATTTGCATGCAATAAAGGTTCACTCTGTGTGCTCTAAAGTTCGATGCGTTTTGACAAATGCTTTATGTGACATATCCACCATTGCACCTTCATACAAAACATTTCACTGCTCTAAAATACCTTTCATGTTTCACCTATTCAACCATCTCCTCTCTCCAGCTACCATTGATCTTTTTGTCAATGTCATATGATTGGAATGATAGAGTATATAGCTTTTTCAGAACTGGCTTCTTTCACTTATCAATATGTATTTAAGATTCATCCATGTCTTTCACAGTTTAATATCTCATTTCTTTTTATTGTTGAATAAATTTTTTATTGTAAGAACGTACCATAGTTTGTTTATTCATTCACCTATCAAAGAACATTTTGTTTGCTTCAACTTTTTGGTCATTATGAACAAAGCTGCTATAAACATTCACAAGCAGGTTTTTATGTCATCATAAGTTTCCAGCTCAATTGGTAAATATCCACAAGTGCAGTGTTTTAGTCCATTTTAATGCTGCTGATAAAGACATATGTGAGCCTGGGTAATTTATAAAGAAAAAGAGGTTTAATGGACTCACAATTCCATGCGGCTGGGGAGGCCTCATAATCATAGTGGAAGGCAAAATGCACATCTTACATGGTGGCAGACAAGAGAGAATGAGAGTCAAGCAATAATGTTTCCCCTTATAAAAGCATCAGATCTGGTGAGACTTACTCACTGCCACAAGAACAGTATGGGGGAACCCATCCCTATGATTTGATTATCTCCCACAGAGTCCCTCCCACAACACGTGGGAATTATGGGAGCTACAATTGAAGATGAGGCTTGGGTCGGGGATACAGCCACACCAAATCATGCAGTTTCTGGATTATGGGGTAAAACTATGTTCAGCTTTCTAAGAAACTGTCAAACCACCTTCCAAGGTAGCTCTACCATTCTGCATTCCCGAAGCAATAGGTGAGTAGTTAGATTGGTGAGTGTTAGCCATTCTAATGGGTGTGTCGTGGAATCTCATTGTTTTAATTAGCATTTCCCTAATGATAAAATGATATTGAGCACCTTTTCATATGCTTATTTGCCATCTATATATTTTCTTTCATGTGATATCTGCTCAGATATTTTCCCCATTTTTTGATTGGGTTGTTTTAATTGTTGCATTTTAAGCATTCTTTGTGTATTTTGGAGACAAGTCTTTTATGCGGTATGTGTTTTGCAAATATTTCCTCTGAGCCTGTGGCTTGCCTTTTGATTCTGTTAACATTGTCTTTCACTGAGCAGAAGCTTTTCAATTTAATAAAGTACAAATGTCTACTTTTTAAATTTCATGGATTGTACTTTTGGTATTGTATCTAAAAACTAATAACCAAACCAAAGGTCACCTAGATTTGGGGGCAGATTTTTACCATCCAAAAATTAAATTGCTGGTCCTTGTTTGACTTATAAGTGGTATTTGACAAAATGATTTACTGCTTCTGGATATCTTTTCTGTGTGCTGCTTCTAGGATACTACACTGTTTGTTTGTTTGTTTGTTTCTCCAACATCATAAACCACTCTTTCTCAGTTTTCATTGATTTCTCCTTAATTCTCTGATCTCTTATTGCAAGGAATGCTCCAGGGCTTAATTTTATGACTGCTTCACTTTTCCACATACACTCACATTCTTGTGACTTTAGTCCTTTTTCTTTAAACATTATCTATGTAATGTTGACTCGCAAATGTTTATATCCTTCTAGGACCTCTCTCTTAATTACGGATTCATATATGCCTGATTGAATCTTCACGTTGATTGCATCTGGAATTTAGTGGGCCTTAATCCAAACTCCTCTTTTTTTTTTTTTTTTTTTTGAGATGGAGTCCCACTCTGTAACTGAGGCTGGGGTGCAGTGGTGTGATCTTGGCTCACTGCAACCTCCTACAACCTCCACCTCCTGGGTTCAAGCGATTCTCCTGCCTCAGCCCCCTGAGTAGCTGAGACTACAGGCGTGTGCCACCACGTCCGGCTAATTTTTATATTTTTAGTACAGACAGGGTTTCACCATGTTGGCCAGGCTAGTCTCGAACTCCTGACTTCAGATGATCTGCCTGCCTCAGCCTCCCAAAGTGCTGAGATTACAGGCGTGACAAACTCCTCATTTCTACCACCAAGTTTGTACTTCCTAGTCTTTTCCTTTCAGTTACTGACAATTGCCAAGGGGTCAGCATTTTCTTGGGTGATGGGCATTAAAGATGGTATCCATTTCATGGAAGCAGCCTGGGGCTGGGTTTGCAGAGCAAGCAAGCAATGCCTCCTGTAGATTATTTGCCATGTGGCTGCCATTGTGCCCTTTCCTATATGCAAGCAGTGTCCTCGAACACCGACTGCAGGCTTGGTCATGTGACTTGCTTGGACCAAAAGAATATAGAAGAAGTGATGTGTAACTTCTGAGCCTAGGCCTCGAGAGGCTTTACAGCTTCTGCTCTCATTCTTTTGGCATACTTCTTTGGGACCATCATGTGAAAAAGCTGATCTAGCTTCCTATTGGATGAGAGTCCACACTGAACAGAGACTATCCTTCCCAGCTAAGATTCCCTCAATTACCAACCCCTAGTTAGTGCTAACACCAGACATGCGATTGAAGGCATCTTTGACCATCTGGCTTTATTTAAGTCACTTGATGACCACTGTCATATATGTATCTTCAGACAGAACAAGTGGAAGGACCTCCCCCCGGAACCTGGGCCAAATGGCTGACTCACAGAAGTTTGAGCAAATGAAAAATAGTTTTTGCCTTAAGCTAGCAAGTTTTGAGTTGGTTTGTTATGCAGCAAAAGATAACTGTGATATAGGAAATCCAAGCCAAACTTCTTATCTTTAGTGTCCAATATGGCATAGTACAGGTTTGGGAGCTTTGGAGAATGTGCTCACTTGAATGTGACCAGATGGCCTGTGTTATGTGAGCCAAGCTGTATTTTTGTTCAGAGAAAACTGTGTTTAGCTTTCTTCCTTTCCCTTATGATTTAGTAAAATTTGTAGAGTTCCTTTCCTTACCAATTGGGCCCGCCTTCCAAAATACCAGCCTGTGAACTCCGTGGGGATGGTGTGTCCAAGGAGGTCCCTTGGCATCCATGTGAGGGTGGCAGTGGGACCAGAGTGAGAGTCCAGCCAAGGCGAAAACAAGTTTAGTCATTTAGCTGCAATTCCTTTCTTTTTTTTTTTTTGCTTGTTTGTTTGTTTGTTTGTTTTTGCGATGGAGTTTTGCTCTTGTTGCCCAGGCTGGAGTGCAGTGGCACGATCTTGGCTCACTGTAACCTCCACCTTCCAGTTTCAAGCGATTCTCCTGCCTCAGCCTCCTGAGTAGCTGGGACTACAGGTGCCTGCAACCACGCCTGGCTAATTTTTGTATTTTTAGTAGAGACAGGGGTTCACCATGTTGGCCAGGCTGATCTCGAACTCCTGACTTCATGATCCACCCGCCTCAGCCTCCCAAAGTGCCGGGATTACAGGTGTGAGCTACCACGCCCAGCCTCAGCTGCAATTTCTTTCCTCAGAGGGCCAATCTCTGAATGTTGTAAGACCTCTCTTATTGAGGATGTCTGCTTCTTTCTTAGGTTCCTTTTTAGCTCCCACACTCCTTTTCCAGGCCCTGGACTGGTTTTACCACTCATCATCATCCAAGCAACAAACAGCTATTGAGCTCTTCCCGAGGGTTGGATGCTGTAGGCCCAAACATTACAAGATAAAAGACAATTCCAGTCCTTAAGAAGCAGATAAGGAGGCCTGGGCATAGTGGCTCATGCCTGTAATCCCAGCATTTTGGGATGCCAAAGTGGGCAGATCACCTGAGGTCAGGAGTTCGAGACTAGCCTGGCCAACATAGCAAAACCTGTCTCTACTAAAAATAAAAAAATTAGCCCAGCATGGTGGCAGGCACCTGTAGTCCCAGCTGCTTGGGAGGCTGAGGCAGGAGAATTGCTCGAACCTGGGAGGTGGAGGTTGCAGTGAGCCAAGATCTGGCCACTGCACTCCGGCCTGGTTGACAGAATAAGACTCTGACTCAAAAAAAAAAAAAAAAAAAAAAGCAGACAACTAATAAGACACGTTTAACACTGTCTAATAAAGAAAGTAGAAAGATGAAATATATTGGAGACACAGAAAGGGAGCAGTCAACTAAGCCAGGGAGTATTCCCAAACTTGGTGGCACCTGAGTGAGTCTAGAGTAAAAATAAGAAAAATACAGGCCATTTCCATCCACAAGGAGGTCCCATGCTGGTGGGAAGACACACAGTGCAAAGGTGGAGCAACACAGGAAGGTTAGGGTGCTGACTTCCGTCTATGGCTCCATGTCCTCTGCAGGAGGCTCTGCTGCACTGCCACAGGGAGCTAGCAGCATTCCATGGCATGAACACACACTATTTAAACCTCCATTCTTCTGTTGGTGGAAATCTCGTTGCTCCAAGTTTAAAGATACTACAGATTGTCTGGAATGAACACATTTGAATACATCATTTGGTGCATATAGATACACATTTCTGTTGGGAAAATACTTAGGAGTGGGTTGCTTTATGTTCAGCTTTGGTAAATATTGCTAAACAGTCTTCCAAAACAAGTTTCCATTCCATTCTATGTATGTATGTATGTATGTATCTATGTGTGTATGTGTGTATGTATCTATCTTCTATGTATGTATGTATGTGTATATCTATCATCTATGTATGTATGTATGTATCATCTATGTATCTATCAGTCTATCATCTATCTCATCTATCTTTCTATCATCTATCATCTATCTATATATCTACCTACCTACCTATCAATCTATCTTCTACCTATCTATTGTCTGCCTGCCTGCCTGCCTGCCTGCCTGCCTATCTATCTATCTATCTATCTATCTATCTATCTATCTATCTATCTATCATCTTCTATCATCTATCTAGCTATCTATCATCTATCTATCATATTCTAACATCTATCATATTCTATCATCTATCTATCATCTATGTATCTATCAATCTGTCATCTTTCTGTCATCTATCATCTATCACCTATCATCTATATATCTATTTGTATATCCATCAATCTGTCTATCTTCTATCATCTATCATCTATCTATCTATCATGTATGTATCTATCAATCTATCTTCTATCTATCATCTATCATATTCTATCATCTATCTATCATCTATGTATCTATCAATCTATCATCTATATATCATCTATCATATTCTATCATCTATCATCTATGTATCTATCATCTATGTATATGTCAATCTATCTATCATTTTATATCATCTATCATCTATCTATCTATCATCTATCTATGTATCTCTATCTATCTTCTATCATCTATCTATCATCTATGTATCAATCTATATTCTATCTATCATCATATTCTATCATCTATCTATCTATCTATCTATGCGGTGGATGAAGCTAATTTCCTCAGATGAAGTGTGCTTTAATTGCAAGTGTGGCAAGAACCTCAATCCCCCAGTTGTCTCTGTAAGGCTTTTTGCAGCTCTTGCAGGCATGTGCAGGTCACAGGAAGTATTGGGAGAAACATTACAGGGCTTTGCAGTCAGAAAGTCCTTGTACTGAATTCTGACTCCATCACTAACTGGCTGTGGGGCCCGAGCAAGGTTCATAACTGCCTCAAGGCTGCATCATCATGTTCCATGGAGTTAACCTGCCCAATCTCTCAGGGCCACTGAAAGGGGTTAAATGTGTATACTGTGGGCTGGCCGAGAGCCTAGCCTGTGGCAAGTGTGCAATAAACAGCTGTTGTTATTACGGTTGTAAATGCTTTCTCTAAGTGGCGACAGGATGTGAGAAGGGCTTCCAGTTGAAACCACAGGCTGGCAAGCAGTCAAACTGCTGGCATAAGGGCCATGCAGGAAAATTTAGGTACTTGAGGTTTGTTAAGGCTCCAGTGTTCTCATTTCAGCCCAGTTACTCCTATTTTATCCCAAGTTAGATAAGAAGTTTCTATTGCTTTTGTCTCCAGGTCATAGCAGATTCATGGAAGGCATCTGCGGTCATGATGGTAGCGGTGGTTGTGGTCATTGTGACGAGGAGGCCTGCCCTCCACAGACGTGCAGACAACAGCGGGTATGTGTACCTAAGGGTTGGCAAAAAGGAAAAGAACAACAACAGGAAGAGACCCATGCCCCGTCTCTGGGTTTTCAATGCACTCCACTTGCCCATGGTAGTCGGAGTGGGAAATGTTAAAAAGCTGCAGCAGCCCCCTGACCTCAGATTGTCTTTGAGCTTTCATTCCACCTGCCTTGATGGTTCCCTGGTGCTTTTACCCGTCAGGCTCATGTGGCACCCCCACCTCTATTGCCCGGCAGGTCTTGTGTCTGTGCCACGCTCCGAACTCACATTCCTTCTGTATGACACTTTGGGTTCAGACCCCACCTCCAGGCTGCCCTGATTCGCTAGGTGGGGCAAGGTCAAAAGAAAAGCTGCTGAGAGGCCGGGCGCAGTGGTTCATGCCTGTAATTCCAGCACTTTGGGAGGCTGAGGCGGGCAGATCACAAGGTCAGGAGTTTGAGACCAGCCTGGCCAACATGGTGAAACCCCATCTCAACTAAAAATACAAAACTTAGTCAGGCGCGGTGGCATGCACCTGTAGTCCCAACTGAGGCAGGAGAATCCTTTGAACCTGGGAGGTGGAGGTGGCAGTTGCAGTGAGCTGAGATCGCACCATTGTGCTCCAGCCTGGGTGACAGGTCGAGACTCTATTTCAAAAAAGAAAGAAAGAAGGAAAGAAGGAAAGAAAGAAAGAAGGAGAGAGAGAGAGAGAGAGAGAAAGAGAGAAAGAGAGAAAGAAAGGCTACTGGGAAAGAAAGGAAACACTCAGTCTAAGTCCCTTTAGAGGAGCCAGAGTGCCTCCTCTGTCCCCAAAATGTCCAGGGGCAGCACAGCACAGTCATGGTAAACCAGAAAGACTATCCCCACCCATAGTGGTGTGTTCAGTTGAATTTAGGATCCTAGAAGATAGGGTGGTGTGGGAATATTTCTATCAGTAAAATTAAAAGAGAAAAGAACTTTCGAATCAGAGATACATTTTGTATTACTTGGCTTCCACTTGGCCATATTTGACATTGAAAGAGAAAGTGTTTTGATCTACATTTGAACTATTAGGACCCGCAGGAGTCACACAACTGGTCCATATGGCTGGACCCCATAGCTGGCTCTCAGTCCAAAGACCACACTGCTGGCCAGAGAAGTCCTCAAAACTGGAACAGGTTATGGGTGTGATCGATCGATCTATCTATCTATCTATCTATCTATCTATCTATCTATCTATCTATCTATCTATCTATCTATCTATCTACCTACATACCTACCTACCTACCTATCTATCTATCTATCTATCTATCTATCTATCTATCTATCTATCTATCTATCTAATCTATCTAATGTTTAGGGGTCCTGAAACTGCAGGAGTCCCCAGACCCTGAAGGAGCAAGGGTCGAATATCTCAGGAGATGAAACAGAAGGTGATGGTTATGCCTACAAGGCTGGGGATAGGCTGCAGGGAGGCCTTTATGAGCAGCAACCCCAGGGCACAGGCTGAGAGGAGAAATCCTGTAAAATAAAGAAGCCCAGCAGTGGTGCCATTAGTCGTACTAAATATCTGGGGCTCGGAGGTTAAGTGCATTATCGAAGTGCCAAGTTAATCTAGGCAATTGAGTTGTGTTCAGTGGTAGCACACGGGCTATGCAGCAGGATACGCAGCACTGTTTGAGGAGCTGGGATCAGAGTTGCAGAGGCAGGTGAGCCTTCCTGGGCAGCCAGCTTCCCTTCTTCCGCAGCCCTAGGCCTCTGCTGCTTGCTCCCTCCTCAGTCACAAATGCTCCGCCTCTCTGCTGGGACTGGCGTGGACCTGTGTCCCTGCACCCTGCCATTTCTGCTGCTGAAATACTCACAGCCTCAAGTCAGGTGCATTTGTCCAAGCAAGCATGTCACCTGGAAGTATGATCCTAGACTTGACGTTTTTTGAGATGCCCGAGACATTTTTAAAAGTTGATATATTACAAGGAGTTTCATCTGTTCATTTCCCAAATTAAGACATTAAAAAAGTCAACAATTGCTAGCCAGAGCTTATCATTTCTCCAAGGAAAGTCCATTTTGACACTGAGAGAAGGAAAACAATTTCTCAGAAGAAAGGACAATCAATTATGTTGACTAAATAGATTACATTTCTGATTATTTTCTTTATTTCTTTCCTCTTTCTGCTTTCTTGAAGGATCAGTGTGAAGTTTACTGTGGACCAGGGCAGCTAAGGGGGTTTCAAGCTGTCCTAGATTCAGATCTGCTAGCCTCGTATGACTGGCATGTCTTTGGGCATAGAACTTAAGCACAGAAGCAACAGGGTGTGTTTGCATGTGTTTGTGTGTGGGGGGGGGGGGAGAGGGGGAGAGAGAGAGAGATTTTAAGGGATTGTCTCATGTGATTGCAGAGGCTTGGTAAATCTGAAATCTGTAGGTTAGGCCAGCAGGCCACTCACCCAAGGAAGCGTTGCAGTTTGAGTCCAAAAATATCTGCTGGCAGAATTCCTTCTTGCTTGGTCCGTCTTTGTTCAATTAAGTCCTTCAACTGATTAGATGTGGCCCACCTGCTTTGTGGATGGCAATCTGCTTTACTCAAAGCCCATGGATTTCCATGTTAATGTCTCCCAAAAATCACCTTTACAGAAACATCCAGAATAATATCTGGGCATCATGGCCAAGCCAAGTTGACACATAAAATTAACCATCGCAGTAAGCTTCAGTTTTCTTGATTTACAAATGAAATAATAATCCCTTCCTAACCATTGCCTGGTTTACATGACTTCACAAAATAGCACATAAAGCCTGCCCCAGAATGCCTGTCTGGCATCATTTTCTGTCCCTCTCTCAGGCTCCCCAGGCTCCCTGCAGACAGTTACCACTGGGCTCCAAGTCCCTGGGGGTGCAGCTGTATCCTCCTCCCAGAGGCCTGGCTGGGCAGGGTCTTAGCAAGCTCTTTGCCGTGACTCCCATCCACGAGGGTCCACCCATCTTCCCCACCAGATGGCCCTGAGGGGTGGACGGTTTCCTGCTCATCTCTTCAACCAGTGCCCATCACAGACTCTGGCACATAGTATGTGTGTGGGATGATTGAAGAGCTGGGTGAATCGCGGGGATTTTAGGTGGGACTTAGGGACGCCATCAACTGCTTTCCCAAGACTCAGCTTTCCTTTTGTGGGACTCTGCTGCCTGCCCCCTCCTCCCTGCCCTCACAGGAGCAGGACTTTTGCCCCAGGTCCTGAGCAATTGCGCTCACCTCTCTGGCCTCCTTCCCCTGGGTGCCATGGCAGCTTTCTCTCTCTTACAAACACCAGTGTCTGTACTGCTGGCCTCTGCAGCCCCCTCCCAAAGCAAGAGTCCCCTCCAGGCCCTGCAGAGCCATCTGTCTGCCCTGAGTGCTCCACCTCTGCAGGGCCTCTAGGAGGTGCTGGCTGCTTCATCTTCGAGAATCTTCCTCCTGCTTCCCAGACCTGCTGATACCACCTCACACTCCCAGACCACCGCTTCCTATCAGCCAATCGCCTGGCCTCCTTCTTCACTGGGACTTCCCTTTTCTGACTGGCTTCTCCCTTAGGACCATAAACCTCACTATCCTTCCTAAGAGTTTCCACCCACCCCCGCCCCACGTTTTCTCAGCAGTGGGCTCTCCCTGACCTCCCTGGGTAGAGGGCGAGCAGATTGCATCACTTCTTTCCATCAAACACTAAACATCCCTGATGCTCCCCAGCCTCTCTTCCTCCACTGAGTTCTTGGAACAAGCAGCCCCTGTGTAGACGGCCCCACCCACCTGAGCCCTGGCTGCCTTGCCCGAGTGTGCTGTGATGAAAAAGAGAATGTCTACAGATCACAATGAGTGAGATCGAGAGAGTTCTCTAGGACTTGGGGCAAATTACTGCACCTCTTTGGACTTCAGAGTCCTCGTCTTTAATTTCTGTCATTCAGTGAAGTTGCTGTTGGACGTACTAGATCTACTGGACATTCACGGGTCTGGCACAGAGAGGGTGCACGAGGAGAGATGGCTTTCACCACCTGTCACGCCACCCGAATCCTCAATGACCCTCCTTGCCCTTGCACCCTATTCTGCTCCCACTGGTATAGGAATGAACCATGGTGCCTGGTCTCCCACGCATTTGCCTCCCCTCCCATCACCACACACACACACTGCCCTTCCTTCTTCTTTTTCTTTTTTCTTGAGATGGTGTCTCGCTCTGTCACCCAAGCTGGAGTGCAGTGGCGCGATCTCGGCTCACTGCAACCACAGCCTCCCAGTTTCAAGCAATTCTCCTGCCTCATTCCCCCGAGTAGCTGGGATTCCAGGCGCCCGCCACCACGCCTGGCTAATTTTTGTATTTTTTAGTAGAGATGGGGTTTTGCCATGTTGGCCAGGCTGGTCTCGAACTCCAGACCTCAGGTGATACACTTGCCTCGGCCTCCCAAAGTGCTTGGATTACAGGTGTGAGCCACCATGCCCGGCCTGCCCTTCCTTCTTTTGCAGGCAGGGCTAGGGCTGAGCTGATCCAGGGGAGACAATGCTTGGTTTGGGGTGGCAGGGTGGGTGACAATGTTGGGCATCCTTCCCTTGGGGCTGTGCAGGTGGAAAGCAGAGGACTCAGGGCTGGGGCTGTCAGGGTTTTCATGGCCTGAGAGCAGCCCAGGGTGGCTCTGGGGCCCAGGACATTGGACTGGGCCTGTGGGAACTGTCCCAGCCTCCTCTCGCCTCTGCCCCACTGCCTGCTGCTGCTGCTTCTTTTTGGACTCTTCTCCGAGAATGTTTTTGCCACCCCTGTTCCTGCTGGGTGCTGGGGTGGCCTTGCTCCCTTACCTGGGCAGAGGCCTTTCCTCCGGCGTGCTGTTGTGGGGTCTTCTCCTGGTTCCCACCCTCAAGCAGCCCCTCACTGTGCTGGCCTGGCTTCACCCTGTGAACCTCCCATTCTGGCACCTGGACCTTTCCAAACCGGTACTGTGAGCCCCTCCCTGCCGAGGCGGCCGCCTCTACCCGAGGATCCCTGTTGCATTGGTGACAGCTCCCCTGTGACCGTCCCAGCTCAGACCAGCTCAGCGGCAGCTAGCCCACGACGGACAGGGGACTTCACCAAGGACCACCACATTCCACCCCCACTGAATCACTGAATGCCCCTTCTGCATGCTTTTATTGAACTATTAAGACTAGATTATGAAATAACAATTAGTTAGCAGAGAGAAAGCTTTGGGCAAAGAGAAAAAAGAGAGTGTTCCGTGAAGTAAGAGATAAGCTGCTCTTGGTTACGTATTCAGCATTGGAAAGAAGAAGGGGAGCAATTAAGACTTGACTGAGCACCAGTGGTTCACCATGAACACTTCCCTTCTCCTCCTCTTTTTCCTTTATTTGCTGAAGAAAACTGGGTTATTTGTTTTGTAGAATGTCCCACGGACTAGGTCTGGCCAATTGCATCTTTGTGGTATAATTTAACTTGTTATTCTATCCCCCACATTTCTGAAAAATTGGGAGTCAGATCTGGAGGCTGTTTGGACCAGTTTCAGGTTGGCAAGGACCCATCACAGGAGATGCTGTGATTGGTGCAAATCTGTTGTCTGGCATCAGAAGCACGTGCTGAGGGGTCCTCCCTCTTTAGCGACCCCGAGGTGTGCCAGTCCAAACCCTCCATTCACAAGCCTCATCTGGGGAGATTTTCATGGGCAGCCAGGGTTGAGAACCCTGGTGAGGATCTACCCCATCAGTTTTCAGGTGAGCTGGAAGGTGTGTGACTGTCCCCACCCACAGAGCAGTGCAGGAAGCCCCAGCCCCAGCACCACAGTGCAGGATGATTGGGCTCTGCCCATCAGGCCTCTTGCAGGCAGTTTTCCAGGGCTCTCTCTGGGTTTCTCACATTTCCTCCTTACCAGGGACAGCATCAGGGCATTTCCCTGTGACATTTATTGACCACTGGAGAGGAACCAGAGATCTCTCCTCACTGTCATCTAACTTCGATGAATGTCTCATGTCCAAGGCATGACAAGGGCTTCTGAAAGTCAGCAGGCTTACGGAGGCACCGGAGAGGAGTGTGAACCCCTCTTCTAGGCACCTTGCACGGGCAGTTCAGTCTGTGGTGGGCCCTGGGTCCAGCTGACCCCATCAGAGGCTGCCTTAACCCTGGAGCCCGGAGGAGGCTGGTTCCTGGTGAATCATCCAAGTGTCTCTGTTGCTCAGTGAGTTGCCCAGGGCACCTGCGCTGGAGCTGGATGGGACTATTCTTACCGATTGGCTTTGTCCACGGTACACATACTGCCTGGAATGCACCTCTGCCCACTGGCCCCCATGCAGGGTTCTGGCGTACTCCATGACTGCTCCCCTGCACTGCCTGTGCTGATCCCAGGTTGGGTCAGACTGTTGACTTCCCCGCCGTCAGCACTGACACGCTGTGCTACAATCAAGGGTGTACTGGTTACTACTGAGCAGAGCAATGGCATCTGCAGAAAAGCGGCCCTGATCTGCAGGGTGTGCTGATACCGGAGTGTAGACACGCTCACCGTGGTGATTTCAGGAGCTGGCCCTCCGTTCCAGGGAGTCTGACTTGAGTGAGCAGTGGACAGATTCTCCCATGTTCCTGCCTTATCTTGGAGGCTTCTCTGCTGGGGTTGAGTGCAGCCTCTTCTATGGCTGAGCCATGCAAAGGGATGACAGGAGGCCTAGGCTGCGTCCCCCTCCCTGCTTCTATGGGCTTCTCATATCCCCGGTTTTCATAGGACAGGTCCGGCACTTCTCCAGAGGGGAGTGGTGTCACCAAACCTTCCCCAGGGATTCTGCCTGCTTTTCCTCCCTCACAGGGTCAATTTGGGCTCTGTCCCTTGAAACCCTCATCTCAGCCTTTGCAGGTGGCCCCTTCTGTACCTGGCGTGTTGGGAGCAGCATGTCACACAGCAGGATGCAAGGAGAGCTCTTTGGGCCTCAGACCTCATCCTGTTCAGCTCTGGTTTACTGGTCCAGCTGGCCAGGGATAGAGACGAGGACTTGGGGTTACCACCCCTCTCAGAATCCTGGGTCTGCGTCTGTCTCTGACCTCTGGCTCAGCTGTGTCCTCTGCAGGGTTCCTAGGGCAACCTAGCTCTTGGGCCTTCACAATGGAGCTCCCTCTGCCCGCTGAGCTGTTTGGAGGCTCTGCCTTGTTTCCCAGCCTGCTTTCAGAGATGCCTTAACTGAGCCTGGGGTAGTGCCTGGGTCTCTGCCCAGTTTCTTCAGCCCCTTCATTGTGTGAGTTTTATGAGGTGTTGGGGGGTATCACATACTCAATTTGTGAGAAGTTCACCATAGAAGCAGGAGGAGGGTAGCCTGCATATCATGAGTCCTTGCTTTGTGCCAGCCTTGCTCTAGCTACATCCTTCAGCTTCACAACCGCCTGATGAACCTGATGTCATCATCATGTGCATTTTATTTTCAGTATATTGAGGCACAGAGGTTAAGTGTATTACCTGAGGTCACACAGCTGCTGAGCAGTGGAGCTTGGAATTGAATCCTGGCAGAGGAGTCCGTAACATCAATGCTTGAAATCAGAATGTGTAATGCCTCCAGCTCTGGTCTTTTTTTTTTCTTAAAACTGATTTGGCTATTCATGGCTTTTCATTTCATATTAATTTTGGAATTGTTTTTTTCTATTTCTGTAACCAATACCAATGGGATTTTGACAGGGATTGATTTGAATCTGGAGATCACTTTGGGTAGTTGGACATTTTAACAATATTAGGTCTTCTGATACTTGAACATAAGCTATCTTTCCATTTTTTGTATCTTTTTTCGTTTCTATTACCAATATTTTGTAGTTTTCAATGTTCGAGTCTTTCTCTTCCTTAGTTAAGTTAATCCCTAGGTATCTTATTCATTTCATGCTATTTTAAATAAACTCCTTTTCCTAATTTCCTTTCCAAATAGTTCATTATTAGTGTATGGAAACATCACTGAATTTTTGTAAATTTATTTTGTATCCTCCAACTTTATTGAATTTGTTTAGTAGTTCTAACAGTTTTTCTATGAAGTCTTTAGAAATTTCTACACATAATATGTAATCTGCAAAGAGGGATAATTTTACTTTCTTTATGATTTGAATGCTTTTTATTTCTTTTTCTTGCCTAATTGTTCTGGATAGGCCTTCTAGTACTATCTTGAATAGAAAGGGGCAGAATGGGCTTTCTTGTCCTTGTTTTTCCATCTTAGAGGAAAACCTTTACATTGGTTACTGTTGAGTATGATGTCAGCTGTAGGATTTTCATCCATGGCCCTTTATTACATTGAAGTAATTTTCTTTTATTCATAGCTCATTGAAAGGTTTTTTTTTTTTAAATCATAAGAGGGTGTTAAATTTTGTCAGGCACTTTTTCTGCATCTATGATACATTTTATTGTGTGATTTTTATCCTTTATTCTGTTTATGTATTATATTAATTAAATTTTGCATTTTGAACCATTTTTGCATTTCAGAGATAAATCCCACTTGGTCATGGTATATGATCCTTTTACTGTGCTGTTGAATTCAGTTCACAAGTATTTTGTTGAGGATTTTTGCATCTGTACACATCAAAGATATTGGTTTGTTATTTTCTTTTCTTGTAGTGCCTTTGTCTAGCTTTCATATCAGGGTAATACCATCCTCATAAAATATATTTAGAAGTATTCTTGCTCTTCAATTTTTTTGGAAAAGTTTAAGAAGGATTGGCATTAATTCCTCTTTGAATGTTTGGTAGAATTCACCAGTGAAGCCTTCTAGTCTTGGGCTCCTCTCTGTTGGAAGATTTTAGATTACTGGCTCAATCTTCATATCATTTATAGGTCTATTCAGATTTCCTGTTTTTTAACGATTTAGCTTTTGTAGATTGCAAGTTTCTAAAATTTTATCAACTTCTAGGTTTTCCAATTTTTTGGCATATAATTGTTTATAGTAGTATCTTATGATTCTTTTGTGTTTCTGTGGTATCAGCTGCAATGTCTTCTCTTACATTTACCATTTTATTTGAGTCCCCTCCCTCTCTCTTCCTTTGCTTAGGTAAGGGTTTGTTAACTTTGTTCTACTCTTTTCAAAAGAAAATCAACTCAATTTCACTGAGTTTTTTCCAATTGTTTTTCTATTTTCTATTTTATTTATGAATCTTTATTATTTCCTCCCTTCTGCTAACTTTGTGCTTAGTTCTTTTCTAGTTCCTTGAGGTATAAAGTTAGGTTACTTATTTGGGATGTTTCTTCTTTTTCAGTTTGGTATTTATCCCCATGAACTTCCCTCTTAGTACTGTTTTGCTGCATTCCGTAAATTTTGGTATGTTGTGTTTCCATTTTTTTGTTTGTCTTACAGTATTTTCTAATTCCTTTTAAAAGCTTCTTTTTTAACCCAATGGTTATTCAAGAATACATCTTTAATGTCCACATACTTGTGAATTTTCCAGTTTTCTTTTTGCTGTTAATTTATAGTTTTATTCTATTATGGTTAGGAAAAAAAAAAAAAAACTTGCTATGATTTCAGTCTTCCTAAATTTGTTAGAACTTGTTTTGTGACCTAACGTGTTATCTATCCTGGAGAAAGATCTGTGTGCACTTGAGAAGAATGTTTATTTTGTTGCTGTTGGATGGAATGTTCTGTATATGTCTGTTAGGTTCATTCAGTTTGTAATGTTTCTCAAGTCCCCTGTTTCCTTATTTTCTGTATAAATGCTCTATTCATTATTGAAAGTGGGGTACTTAAGTCTCCTACTGTTGTTGCATTGCTGTCTGTTTCTCCCTTCAGTTCTATTAATGTTTGCTTTATATATTTAGGTGCTCTGATGTTAGGTGTATATGTATATTTATGATTATTATATATTCCAGGTAAAGTGACCATTTTATAATTATAAAATGTTCTTGTTTCTTGTGAAAGTTTTGACTAAAGTCTATTTTGTCTGATAAAAGTCTAACTACCCTCTCTCTTTTGGTTACCATTTACATGAAGTCTCTTTTTTTTATTTTTATTTTTTTGAGACAGAGTATCACTCTATTGCCCAGGCTGGAGTGCAGTGGCATGATCTTGGCTCACTGCAAGATCCACCTCCTGGGTTCATGCCATTCTCATGCCTCAGCCTCCTGAGTAGCTGGGACTACAGGCACCCACCACCACGCCCAGCTAATTTTTTGTATTTTTAGTAGAGACGGGGTTTCACCATGTTAGCCAGGTTTGTCTCGATCTCCTGAACTCGTGATCTGCCCACCTCGGCCTCCCAAAGTGCTGGGATTACAGGTGTGAGCCACCATGCCTGGCATATCTTTTTCATCTCTTTATATTGAATCTATGTGTGTCTTTAAATGTAAAGTGAGTTTTTGGTAGACAGCATATAATTAGGTCTTTTTTTAAAAAAATGATTGAGTGACTGTATGTCTTTGGATAATGATTTTCATCCATTTACACTTAGATAATTATTGATAGAGAAAAAATTATTATTGCCATTTTTTGGTTAGTTGTTTCTCTTAGTCTTGTAGTTCTTTTATCTGCCTTTTTCTTTCTCTTGCTGTCTTCTCTTGTGTTTTGATGATTTTTTTTTGTATTGATATGCTTTAATTCCTTTCTTTTTTTCTTTTGGGTAACTTCCACAGCTATTTTTATTTGTGTGATTACCTTGGGGCTTATATAAATTGTCTTCAATTATAACAGTCTATTTTAAGCTGATGACAACTTAAGTTCAATTACATATAGAAACTGTACACTTTAATTTCTTCTCTGATCACTTTATGTTACTGCTGTCATGATTTAGATCTATTCATACTGTGAATCTTTAAACATGTTTTAGTTTACTTTCTGTACTTTTGTCTTTCATACTAGAATTAAAAGTGAATTACCCACTTTTATACTACAGTAATACAGTATTTTACATTTCTGTGTATTTACCTGTACCAATGAGTTTTATACTTTCGAATGATATCATATTGCTCTTTAGTATCCTTTTATTTCAACTTGAAAAATTTCTTTAGCATTTTTTTGGATGGCAGGTCTACTGGTACAGAACTCCCTCAGCTTTTGTTTGTCTGTGAACATCTTTATCTCTCCTTCATTTCTGAAGGAGAATTTTGCTGGGTATAGTGTCCTTGGTTGGCAGTCTTTTTCTCTTAGCACTTTGAATATATTGTCCTATTGTTTCCAGGCCTACAAAGTTCCTGCTGAATAATTCACTGATAGTCTCATCATAGTTTCTTTTTTATATGACAAGTTGCTTTTCTCTTGCTGCTTTCAAAACTTTCTGTTTTTGACTTTTGTCAATTTGAATACATTAAGTCTTGCTGTAGATATATTTGGATTCACTTTTTGGTGTTCTTGGATCTGGATGTCCAACCCCTTCCTCAGATTTGGGATGTTTTTAGCCATTAGTTTTCTAAATGAACTGTCTGATCCTTTCTCTCTCTCTCTTTCTCTCTTTGCCTTCTGAAACTTCCATAATGCATGTATTGGTTCACCTGAAACTGTCTCACAATTCCCTTAAGCTTTCTGTACTCTCATTCTTTTTCTTCTACTCTGACTGAATTATTCTTAGGAACTTGTCTTCAAGTGGCTGATTCTTTCTTCTGCTTGTTATAATCTGCTATTGAACTCTTCTAGTGGATTTTTCAATTCAGTTATTGTGTTCTTCCACTCCATAATTTCTATTTGGTACTTTAAAATATTTTCTGTCTCTTCGTTGAAATTCTCACTTTGTTTCTGCATTGTTCTCTTGACCTTGGTGAACATCTTTAAAAGAACCATTTTACATTCTCTGTGAGGTAAATCATATAATCCTGCTTTATTAGGGCCAGTTTTTTGAGATATTTCTTATTTCTTTGTTTGGAACACTTTGCCTGTTCTTCATTTTGTTGGACTCTGTATTTGTATTTGTGCCTGAGACAAAGCAGCGTCTCTCAGACTGGCCCTGTACAGAAGACTCCCAACCATCAGCTGCGTCAGAGATTCTGAGGGCTTTTATCAACTCTTCCTCTCCCCCAAGGAGAAGCAGGCAGCTGTGTTTTTTGTTTTTTTTTTGTCCACTAGCTCTGTGTTTAACCAGAGGAAGAGGGCTATGCTATTTATCAGCCCAAGCTGCCATCTTCACTGTTCCTCAGGCTATGAGGCTGTGGTTGACCTATCCATGTCCCAAGACTGGCAGGGCAAACTTAATTCTCTGGCAGATCCTCCTGCAGAAGTTGGGACATTGAATAGTGAATTGAACCTTGCCCTTTACGGGAGAAGCTGGGAGCTCGTGGATCTTTTCTAATCATACGATCCTGTTCTGGGGGCAGAATCTGATGCAGGGTGTCCTGAACGTTTTTACAAGCTTTTGTAAGTCTGGTTTCACATTCTCTGGGGGTGCAGGAGCCTTTCAGTGAGTCTCAATAATCAATAATTTTAGTAATTCCTGATTTCAGAATGATTTCTGAATCGGTGTGTTTGTGGAGGAAAGGAGGATCTAGGGCTTCCTACTCTGCCAAGTTGCTAATGTCACACTCGCTGATTGTTATATATTTTGGCAACTCAGACAACCTCCAATTTAAATCCTTCTGCACACACTGTTTCTGAATACTAGTCTATAACTAGCGACTGCAATGCTAAGGCTTAATAATATAATAAAAGCCCCAACTGCCCACAGTTGTTAGAAGCTGCAGCAGCTTAAGGTCAGATTGTTGATGGCATCATCTTCTCAGGATTTCATTTCAGGACATCTCATCCATGGGGTGAGAGAGAGGATGAAGCCATCAAAAGGGAAGTAGCAATAGAGGAAGAGGAAACAAACAGGAGAAATGAGAGGTTAAAGTGCTGGAGAGGAAGTGAGAAAGGTGGGAAAACAAAAGTTGGAAGAGGAGGAAGGGAGAAAAAGCAGAGAGGAGCAGGTAAGAGTGAGAGGTTTCTACCCTCCTCCTTCACTCCTGGCCATCTCCTGCTCCCCTCCTCTGCTTCTGTCCAGGCTGGTAGGCTTTGCCACAGGGAGCTCTTTCTCTTCCTTAGGGCCAGTGCTCCTCCCAGGTGACATAATTTTTTACGCTTTTTTGCTCTGGTCCACTCACTGAGGCTACTGCCTCCCTAGAACCTTGGTCCTCAAGTTAGAGAGAGATTCTAAATGTCTATGGACCAATCACAAGGACTACACCGAGGCCCTTTGCTTCACCATCGCCCAGGCCAGTCAGCCACACTCAGCTCTCCACAGAAGAGAACCTGGAACCTCCTTCCTGGGACAGCCTATTCTCTCTGCACAGCTTTGGGTCCTGGCAGCCAGAGTCTTGGCAGGAAAAAGCTGGAACATCCACACTCAGAAGGCCTGGGGTGTGGATGGTTTCTGCTGAGGTCAGGCTACAAGCATTTGCATGACAAACATGGGAAAGGAGCATGGACAGATTTTATTTTGTGACGATCTTTTTCTTGGGATGCACATGACCGCTTGAGGATTGGGGGTGCTGGTTGGCTCCTACCTATTGCTCTGATTAACTCCTTTGAGCCCCGAGCTTCTGTGACCGACAGGAGGAGGACAAGCAGGGAGTGTGCTCGAGTCATCCTCTCAGGGAGGGAGCAGAGGAGAAACCCATTCCACTGGCTTCCTCAAGCAGGGAAATAGGGAACAACGACGAGGAAGACGGCTTTGGAAACAAACATTGAAGCAACAACAACAATTCAAGATGCTTTGGACTGAAAGCAAAGAAGACCCAAAGTAAAACAGCTATAAGAACAAGGACATGTATGATATGCCACAGCAAAAGCATAGGTGTGGGTGGTCTCAGAGTTGATGCGGTGGCTCCAGAGGTCCTCAGGGACCCCATTGAGTTTTCATCATTCCCCTCTGCCACTGCTGTCTGCTGTGATGCTGCTCTCAGTGGTTGCAGGAAGACTGCGGCCTTTGCATGCAGCAGAGAAACAGAGTTCTCCTACTCAGCCATTCCTTATCAGTAGGGAAAAAAGTCTTTTCCTTGGAGTCCGTGGCAGAATTCCTATTAGTGCTATTGGCCAGGGCTGGCCCTGTGCCCAAAACTCTGCAGGCAGTGCAGGCTGGCGAGGGCTGCTCTTCTGGGCCTCAGGGTAGAGGGTGGGCTGTGCTCCAGACACATGGGTGGGAGGGGCATCTGGATAGGCCCATGGCATCTGCTGCATCCCACACATCATAGAAATCCCTGAGGGGTCATTTCTGTTGTCTCTCTGTTGGGATTCACAATGAAATGATGATGATGACTGTGGAGGGCTATTTTTATAGGAGCACGGATGCAGAGGCATCTGCATCCTGCTTCACAGCCAGGCTCGGGGAATCCCCAGGGAACCATTGGACCACGGAGTGTCTGGTCCACTGAGGAAGAGAAGGCGAGCTGATCCTACGGGAGGAAGAAAGGAGACCCTGGGGGAATCAGGGGCTCGATTAGCCACTGGGGGACATTCTGGAGTGAACAGTGCTTAGCCACAAGCAAGAACTAATGGATCGGGAAGAACTGTTGTGTTGCTCTGCCAGGCGGTGTGGTGAGTTCTTTGCACTCATTTTGCCTAGGCCTAATCTTGCCAGTGATTATTACCCCAAGTTTGCCAACGAGGGAAAAATGTTTCCTGTTTTCAGCTGTTGGCCAACAGCCCCCCATCTCCCATGTGACTCTTCAAATGTGCACCAGATGCTTGAATTTCTGGAGGGATGTGCTCTCACTCCAGGTTTTGCCTGGTCCAGGAGCTTAGCATGGAGCCACTTAGTCATTATCATTTGTGATTTTTTTGTCCATTACTGGTACTTTCTAAAAGCACCGGGGGCAGTCTTTAGCAGGGGGTCCAGCTCTCTTGGCAGCTAAACTGCTCCTTGTGGAAAGTTAGAGCTGCAGAACATACCAGACTCTGAAAGGCACTCTGCCCAGCATTGCTGAGGGTCCTCAGAGACTCCGCCTATGTTCTGCCAGTCTGACCTGGGCACCTCATCCCCTCCTGCTTAAGCTGTGTCTAGTTTGCTGATCAGGTTTTCTGTGCTCTGACCACTTTTGACAACTGTCCTGCTCTACTCCTACCTCTTCTCCCTGCGCATGGAAACGGGACCCTCCTTTGTTTGCCCAAAGCATAACGAACGCTAAGATCTGGCATTTAACAAGACTTCCTTAAGAAGCTTGGGCATGACCTGGGAGATTACAATGGAGAAGAGGACAGCTCCACACCGAGTCTCATGCACACACGTAGAATATCTAAGGAATGATGTACAGGTACCCTGTTACGTAGTGGGGATTAGGTTGCTGGAGAGAAAGATGAAAGGGAGATTAGCTTTCTGGTCTAAACATGTTGAATGTTGCCCTTGAAATTTAAATCATGTTGCATATATTCCCCTTTCCAATTCAATCAATCAACAATAAACACACATGAGATTAGTCACTGCTGTTTCTATCATCTAGAAGTCCTTCACAGGGTCTTTCCTTTCTGTCCCATTTGCTGTCCCATTTTGCAGGGCTTAGCTTATCCTGCCCCCTCTCCACACACAGAGTCTCCCATGGTCCTGAACTCCCTCCCTGAGCCTGTATGACCCCAAAACACTGTTGGGCCGAAGAGAAAGCCAAGGCAACCCATCCTAATGGCCAGGCCTGATCCTCCACTCCTGGGCAGATGGCCTCTCGCATCACTTTGGACCATACCTCTCCTTGTCTCAACCTCTACCTTTTTAGAAGAGGATTTAGGGTTTACCTGCATAACCAAAGGTTGACTGAAGAGTTGGCCTCTGCTTGGAGAGGCCCAGTAGCCAAAGGCCAACTGAAGAAATTAGACTGCAGTTTTCCATAGTTCACAGGGAGTCTCGCAGCTGGGGGGATTTTGGAGATAGTATGCAACCAGCTCATTTACTCATAAAGACATTGAGGGTCAGAGGGGAGAAGGAACTGCAGCTTGAATTTCTCTATCCAGAGAGTGCTGCTGGCCCCAGCATGACTGGAACCGGCATGACTGGAACCCTGACACTCTCTGACCTATGATTCGGCCTCCAGACTTCCCTGGGCTATGTGACTAAGCCTGGAGGGGCTCCCCTCAGCTCAAGTCACTGCAGAATGTTCACAGGGCAGGTGGCAGAGGACAAAACGAAAGGCCAATACCCATAGAGATATGACGGCTGGAAGGTGCTGCAGCCTCTTGGACATTGCCCGTGGGTGGGATGGCCGGAGTCTCTCCCTGCAGGGGGGTTGTGGATGGAGTCTGGAGGGGGCCAGCTTTGAGCATGCCGAAGGAAAAGCCTTGTAGGTGGGAGGCCGCCATCAGTTCTCAGATGGAGGCTGCAGCTCTGCAAGACACTAGGCCCAGCCAGGGAGTTCGGAATGCGTTCTGGCGCTGCTTGCCGACACTGAAGTACTGCGCAGTCTGTTATGGGTTGGGTGAGACTCTGAAAATGAAGGTGATGACACCAGGTCATCCCAGGACATTCTCTGTCTGTCGGCTTCCTTTTTGGCTTTTTCATATTCCCTCAGAGCGCTGCTTCCTAATCACGTGTTTTCGGGTTCACCCTGGCACTTATTTCCCCCAAATGGACATGCTGGGGCTGACCTCTGTGGATCCTGATTCGGGGGTCGGAGGTGGGGACTGGCTGTGACGGTGTTGGAATTCTCTCCAGGTGAGTCAGATGCATCTGGTTTGCTGATCAGGTTTTCTGTGCTCTGACCGCTTTTGACAACTGTCCTGCCTCTTCTCCCTGCGCATGGAAACAGGACCCTCCTTTGTTTGCTCAAAGCATAACGATCCTCAAACCTTGTTTCCTCTGCGCAAGATTCAGCAGCTGGGAGTCAAGGCTGATGAGTCTGAGTGTTGGGTCAGGGTTTGGATGAGGCATCTCCCTCCTTCATCCTCACACCTCTAGCCAGCTCTCCCCCTTGCCTCAAGGCCCACAGTAGCCTGTTCCATTCACCTTGAACACACTCTCTCCGTGTCTGCCACCTCCCCTTTGCTTATGACATCCTTTCAGCTTGGAGTGCCTTGCGCTTTTCCTCCTGCAGGAAGCCTTCCCTGCTAATCTCATCCCAATCCCCTGACTTCCTACTTCACTCAAGGACTGTACTCCTGGAAGCATGTTTGCTACATCCTGCTTCACAGCTTAAAGCCAGGTGCTCCTGCCTCTTATAGGTCCTGTGTCCTGAAACGCTCAGCCAAGTGTTCTATTGACTGAGCAAATGGCGTAAAAAAAAAAAAGAATGCCCATATGAATGAGTGTCAGATGAAAGAACAAATGTATAAATGAATGAACAAATAAAGAATTGCAGACCTCATTGCATGCCTGCACCCCTCCAAAAATAGCACAATCCCAGTCACTGGCTCTCATCTTCCTTCCTGAAACCTCTTCCCTCTTTAGAAAGTGGCTAAGATTGGGGGTGAGCTTCATTTGATTGGACTTGATCTGCTCAGCTCTTATTGACTGAGTTTCATCCAGCCACAAACTGGCCCATTTGGGTCCATGGCTCAGCAGAGGGACCCTGGACTTTTTCTGCCCTCAGAGCACTCAGGGTGACATGCACAGGCCCGAGATTCCACAGCTAGATTATCAACAGCCTCTGCCTGCTTTTTCCAGCTGGCTGTTGCCAGGGCCACTGAGCTATTAATACTCTGCCATCAGCTGCCTTGGAACAATGTGCGGTAAGCAGATTGATCCCTCAGCTAATTTTCTGTGAGCTGGTGGTGGGGGGATGCCTGGGAGGAGTGGGGGTGAAGCAGCCCTGTGGGACTGGCGCCTGGATCTATCTACAGGGGATTTGTCCAGCACCTCACTCTCAGAATCACAGGTTTTCCACACCTAAGTCCTGTGTGTCCCTCGACCAACACATCTGCATCATTTCCAGTGTCCTAAGGGATGTGATGATTGCCAAGGGCCTTGGGATTGGGTTACCTCTGGGTTATCCCAATTGGATAGTGAGTTAGGTGAAGAAC
The DNA here is from genome assembly GCF_037993035.2 of Macaca fascicularis. NCBI lineage: Eukaryota > Metazoa > Chordata > Mammalia > Primates > Cercopithecidae > Macaca > Macaca fascicularis. Next base: position 4,849,059 of record NC_088386.1, read on the forward strand.
CTGCAATGAAGACCCTGAAGCTCTGTCAGCTCAGTGATCAGGGGCTGGATGCAAATGGTCCCATTGTGATGCCGACCATCTCGGTCACCCCATCTCTATCTGTCCTCACTGCCACCTCTGCTGCCTCCAAACAAATGGTGTAAGAAAAAAATGAACGTCCATACGAATGAGTGAGTGTCAGCTGAAAAAAAACATGAGTAAATGAATGAACAAATAAACAAATAACCATCATCACCACTATTGTTACCCCATCCCAACCTCAAAACTACAACCGTTATCATTAATACCCCATCCCAACTCCAAGATTGGCAGATCAGCCCATCACAACTCCAACCCCACCATCAACAGAAGCACCAGCCCAAATACCGAGACTCGCCATCGCATCACCCTCCACAGCACCCACCCCAACCCCACGCGTCCTGTAACACCCCTCACCATTCCCTTTTCCCTGGTCACCTCTGCTGGCTGTAACGCACGCACTCTGTCACTCACTGTGTCCGAAGAGCCAGGCTGCCCATTTCCTGCACCGCACACGTCCGTGGCCTCCCTTTTTCTTTCTAAATTGCCCTTGGGGTGTATTTAAAGCCCCTCTCATTTGTGTGGCCAGGTTGGGGGTGGTTGAAGAGATAGGTTGATGACAACCCTGGAAGGGCTCACTGGCCCCAGACAGTGGGGTACCTTGAGGGCTATAGGCATCAGTGTGAATTTGATCTTGAGGTTACCTTTTTGAGTTAGGAGAGGTTTCCGAGCAGAAAGTTACATGAAAAATCCAAAGAATCACAGGATCAGGGGTCATTCAGACAGAGAATGCTTATTAGATACCTGGGAAGGAGTAACATGGCAAAGCGAAGGAGCAGGCTGGGGAGACGAGAGCAGGTGCAATGACCAGAGTAGACTTCTGAGGAGCTGGCATCTGGATAAGAAGGAGCCAGGCATTTGAAGATCAGGGCGAAGCGTTCTGGAGAGAGGAGTCGGCAAACACAAAGGCCCTGAAGTGGAAAGTGCTTGACTGATTTGAGGAACAGAGAACGAGTGTGCTGGAGCCCCTGACCCCTGGGAGCCAGGGTCTCCTTATTTACTACAAGATGGAATAATACATCCCATACATGGTTATTATGAGGATTCAGTGAGATAATGTGCATTAAGGCCAGGTCAGCATATGCAACACATATCTTGTACACACTAAGCGCTAAATGAAGAGCTATTATTACACTTCTTTGCCTTTAGAAGCCTCCTGCACCTACTCCTGACAGCCAGTGGAATGTATGTGGGCTGGACGGGGGGGACATGGTGACTTTTTTTTTTTTTTTTTTTGAGACAAAGTCTCATTCTATCGCCAGGCTGGAGTGCAGTAGCGCAATCTCAGCTCACTGGAACCTCTGCCTCCCGGGTTCAAGCAATTCTTCTGCCTCAGCCTCCTGAGTTGCTGGGACTACAGGTGCATGCCACCACTCCCAGCTAATTTTTGTATTTTTTGTAGAGATGGGGTTTCACCATGTTGGCCAGGATGGTCTTGATCTCTTGATCTTGTGATCCACCTGCCTTGGCCTCCCAACGTGCTGGGATTGCAGGCATGAGCCACTGTACCCAGCTGACATGGTGACTTTTATGAAATGGTTGACTGGGAGTGGAGAGGCACAGGATGGCAGATGAAAAGTGAGTTAGTAAACTGAATTTTTTATTAGAAACTGTGAGTATTCCTGATGAGGCAGGCAGGCCAACACTGCTAGATAAATAAGATATGTGAATTTTTATTCACATCCTACCAAGTCCTACTGATGAAAACATACCTTTTGAGCATTAACTCCTCCTTGAAGATTATGTTTCTACTTCTTGGAGATTTTTTTGTTTCCCTGTAAGCATGGGGAGTTTGATATTCTTGGCCACAGACCTTCAAGGGACACAAAGCAAGATCATTGCATTTCATAACACAGTCTCATGTGTTAATTTTGCATATGTAGATGCTATAGTTTGAATATTTGTGTCTCCTCCAAAATTCATGCTGAAACTTAATCCCCAATGCAGCAGTATTAAGAAGTGAGGCAGGCCAGGCACAGTGGCTCACACCTGTGATCCCAGCACTTTGGGAGGCCAAGGCAGGCGGATCACGAGGTCAAGAGATCGAGACCATCCTGACCAACATGGTGAAACCCCATCTCTACTAAAAATACAAAAATTAGCTGGGTGTGGTGGCACCTGCCTGTAGTCCCACCTACTCAGGAGGCTGAGGCAGGAGAATTGCTTGAACTCGGGAGGCAGAGGTTGCAGTGCGCCGAGATCATGCCACTGGACTCCAGCCCTGTGATAGAATGAGAATCCATCTCAAAAAACAAAAAACCAAAACCAAAACCAAACAAAAAAGAAAGAAGCAAGGCCTCCAGAAAGTGATTAGACCATGAGGCCCCTGCCTGATGGATGGAATTAATTACTGATCAAAGGGCTGGGGGAGCTAGGTAGGTCTCCTTTTGCCCTTCCACCTTTTCTGCCATGTGAGGGGACAGTGCTCCTCTCCTCTGGAGGTCACAGCCACGCAGTGCCATCATGGAAGCGATGCTGGGCCCTCAGCAGACACCACACTTGCTGGGGTCTTGATGTTGCACTTCCCAGCCTCCAGCAATGTGAGAAAGAAACGTCTGTTCTTTATAAATTACCCATTCTCAGGTACTTGTTTTAACAACAGAAACAAAACCAAGACAGTAGAATATAAATCCCGGAGTGCACCTTCTGTATATGAATAGCACAACCTACCCTTTGGGTCCTAACTGCTGGCCTTGAGTTTGGATTACTGCTGCCCACACTGATTACTATTCTGGAGCAGCCCTTGCAGCTGAGTGCCACACACTCAGAAGGGCCACCCAGCCTCACCCTGAGTGGACCTGGCACGATGTACGAGCTGACAGTCATTTGTTTTAGAATGACATCTTCAACTGTGTTATTTTGGCACAGATTTTGTTTTCTCATTCATCATGCAGGAGCCCTCTTTTCTCTCACAAAGTAACACACTCTCTCCCAAACTTCTCAAAGTGCGTGGCCTTCCTAGTCCAGCTCTTTATCTCCCATAAAAGAACAGTGCAGAGACAGTGAGGAACGGCAGCCAACATGTGACTTCAGGTAGGCTAAGGGATGGGGTTTAGAGAAGACAGGAATCAACAGGAGAATGTGCCCAGCCTGAAGCAGGCACTGTCACGTGCTTCCAGCATATTGTTGCAGCAGAGGAAAATGCCTACTATTTCCGGCTTCTCTAATTTTTCAAGAGAATCCAGAAATGCAGATATTTATATGATGTCTTCCAATTTTTAAGTGTGGGCAAGTAATCCAATGTTTTTAAAAACCTGGTGCAGGGAGCACTGTGAGATCGAAAGCCTATGTAGCTGTGGTTGGGAGGTGGAGCTCTGTTTTAGAGGCTCAGTGCAGGAGGCTGTCAATTTCCTTCCCCTAGTTTCTCCAAGTGTTATTCATGAGGACAGAGCGTGTGATACCTGCCTATGTGACCAAGTTATACTGGTCCTTTCTAGGATTTCATTTTAAAAACTGTATTTCTTCCACTGTGTCTATGGAGGGCAACACGCTTGCCCAGAGCTTTCAACCAAGTTGCCTGACATCACCTTGCATCCCACCACAGCACAGGAGGACTGAGACATATGTTCTCTGGACTCAATTAAAAAATCCCACTGAAGGGCCCTGAGTCAGTCTGCCCAACTTGAGCCAAATGCCTTCTTTCGAAGGAATCAACTATAAATGGGGTGGGTGTGAAATACTGTGATTGTCTGAGCTTGGATCAGGTACTTCCCCTTGGGCCAATCAACTGTGGCCAGAGGGTGTGTCTCTGTGAACCTGGAGGGTACTATGTAAATCGCAGAGCAGTACAGGGAGGGGTGTGTCCTTGAAGAAGGGAAATGAGATATTCCCTACAGAGAGAAATGGAGCGACTCTCTATGTTATGGACTAGACGTGTCCCCCCACCGACCCATGAATTCATGCCTTGAAACCCTAACCCCAAATGCAATGGTATTAGGAGGAGCTGGGGGCCTTTGGGAGGTGATTAGGTTTAGATGAGGTCACGAGGGTGGGGCTCTCATGATAAAATTGATGCTCTTATAGGAAGACACCAGAGAGCTCGCTCTTTCTCTCTTACTCTCTCTCTTCTTCCACCATGTGAGGGCACTGCAAGAAGGCAGCTGTTCTGCCAGCCAGGAAGAGAGCTTTCACCAGAGGCTAGGATCTGGGACTTTCAGCCTCCAGAGCTGTGAGCATAAATGTCTGTTGTGGAAGCCATCCAGTTTGTGATATGTTATTGTGGCAGCCTGAGGTGACAAAGATACTACCATAGGCACACTAGACACTTGTTAGGAAAATCTTCCCTGTCATTTCCCTGAACGTGAACTCATTGCTGAAGACATCCTTGCTAATACCAGGCCATGACATTGACCAGTTCTGTCACCGTGGGCTCGTTTTTCATTTGTCTTGTTTACTCCCTGAGTCTCAGAGCTTTGCTTTCTCTAGTAGGGGTAATTATAATGATCTAGTGCTGTGTGAGCATTAAATGAGATTAAATCAAGATAATACTTTTTGAGTGCCTAGTATGATGCTTAGCACATTAAATAATAGCTGTTGTTCCTGTTACTCTTACTACTGCTAGGACTTTTGTTGGACTTTTTTTTTCTTTTATCCCCCATGTCTCAGGGCTGATGCTGGAGAGCTGGCGTTTGGTTTTCACACATGGCAACAATGACCATAGGAATCGACTTCGTTTGTTGCTTTGCCTCATTTGCTAACTTAGTGCTGCTTTGGCATAAACGTGGTATGAGTCACTGTGCTGATGGTCCCGTGGCACTTTGGGAAGGTGAACAACAGGGGTCAGAGGTTTCAGATATCTAGGGCTTCATGGGACCATAATTGACAGTGAAGTGGTGTTTTGATCGATGAGTCTTAGAGGAAGTCTGGTCCACCTGCACTGCTAGAGCAAAGCTCAGGCGCTGATTCAATCCTGGTTGCTGGGGCCAGTGTGGATGGCAAATGGGAGGAGATGATGTTTCTTGGGTAAGCATCAGGACCCTCCTCTGAATCCCGGACCCTGGGTCTTGTGCTCTAGCCTGTTGGTGTCCCAAGGCTCTCACAGACAAGGTAAAGCTGACAGAGGTGGTGAGTTCAGAAGCCATGCTTTCGGAGTGTCCAGGAAGGAATTGGGAGCAGGCTGAGGTCGCCCTGGGGAGGGGGTTGCCATTTGGCTTGAACCTGGAAGAATAAGTAAGGTAGAGGAAGCAGATGAGCGGTGAGCAGCCTGAGGCAGAGGCGTGAAGTGAGGAAAAGGCTGGAACAAAATGTGGGCCAGAAGCGCAGAGACAGGGAGTCTACAAGAGGGACCCAGGCACCAGGTCACCCTGGCTCTTGAATCCTGTGGTTGTGTCACTTTAATATGAAGCTGTTGTCTCTCAGTCCCAGCTCCACCCTTTTACAACTCATTTTGCAATGCTAAACTTGAGACTGCAAACCAAGTTTCTGCCTTGCCAGCTTCTCTTTGTTAGGCTCCTCCAACTGGGGGCTGCAGGGCCCCCACGAGCCTCTGTGAGGCACGCGTGGGAATCGCTCTTCCCTGTTTCCTGTGGCTTTTCTGTCTCCCCCCTGTTCCTGGGAGAATCACCCAGCCCTGGTTCTTCTTCATAGTAGCAACAGTTCCTTTCCACTGCAGCCTCTGAACTGTTCCCCTGAGATGCACCAGCACCGCCCAAACAGGGCCCCTTCCTGAGGCCTGGGCCCCAGATCTTCCTGGGCCTAGAGACACCAGCACCAAGAGCAGAGATGAGAAAGTTCAGAGAAGCATCAAGACCTTAGAAAACATATGTTCTTTATTTCCTCAAAAGTCAGGGTTTTCTCATAGAAGTGCAATCTAGTTCCGTCACGAGTTAGGTTGAATGGATGTGCCGCTCTATTTTTCGGCTCCTGACCCATTTCCATTTGTCTTTTCTCCTCTTCTGCACCAATGCCTCATTGCCTAATTACTTGAGGTGTATGATAATTCCTAGTCTTTGACAGGGTAAGTCCTCCTGTCTAAGTCTGCATCTTCAGGACCGTCTTGGCTATTCTTACTCTTCGTTCCTCTTTGTCAGTATCAGAAGCAGCAGATCAGACTACACAACCACAACCACAACACGACAAAAACAAAAATCCAACGCTTTTGTGTTCAAAACACCAAAGTGCTTTGCGTGCTTTGGAATGCATTGAAGACATAGACAACGGATATTCTTTAATGTTTTTAAATCAGGTTTATAATTGTGTCCATATAGGTCAGGGATATCCTTTGTTAAATTTATTCTTGTGGACTTTATAAGCTTGAGATAATTTTAAATGATACTTTTAAAAATAACATTTTAAAATGTTGTTAGTGTATAGAAATGCAATTTTAAAAGGTGACCTCTACTAGTAATCTACAGAGTAATGCTAAATTCTCTTATTAATTCAATAATTCACCTGTAGATTCTCTGGGTTTTCTACACGGACAGTCATAGTATCTGCAAGTACTGACTGTTTTGGCTGTTCTGGCCTGATCTTCATAACAATATTTTCCTTGCCTTTCTTTGGGAGCTGAGACCCACAGTATGATGTTTAATGGAAACAGTGATAATGGGCCCTTTACCTCCTCCTAACCTTAAGGAAATGCTTTTAACATGCCACTCTTCTATGTGATGTTTGCATTATTGGGTTGAGAAACTTTCTATTTCTAGCTTGCTAGGAATTTTTATAATGAAAATAAAGTTGTATCAAATGCTTTTTCTTCAACTAAGAGACACTGATCTTTCCCTTTGAACTGTGAATGTATGACTTTCATTCATTGATCTAAAAAATGTTAAATCCACCTTACACTGCCAGAATAAACCCAATGGTGATATATAAGCTTTCTTATACATTGCTGGATTCGGTTTGCTAATATATTTTAAGATTTTCTTACATCTAGGTTTGTGAGAGACAGGTTGCCTGTAATTTTATTTTCTTATACGGTTGTGGTTGGATTTTGGTATCCACGGGATGCCAGCTTCATAAAATGATCCCATTGTCTATTTTCTGGAGGATTCTCAGTAAATTTGGAATTGCTTATCTTGTGGGTATTTGATATAGCTCTCTGTGGAACTCAGACCTGGTGCTCTGTCTGTAGGGAGAGATCTGTCTAGCTACTGCTCCACTAAGTGGTTGGAGAACCATTCAAAATTTTTGTTTTTTAGTTTTCCTCAGCGTTGGTAAGTTATATTTTTAGTGAATTTGCACATATTATCTAAGTTTTCAAGTTTATTGGTATAATGTTGCTGCCCTTGTATTGCCTTCTTAATAGCTGCAGAATTTGAAGTTATGTTTTCTCTTTTACTCCTAAATTATTTATTCATGCATTCTCTCATGTTTTTCTTGATTACTTTTGCCTGAAGTTTTAAAATGGCCATTTCAAAGAACCAATTTTTAGCATTTTTTTGTCTATTGTGTATGCTTATTTTTCATTAATTTTTGCTTTCATCTTTAGTATGCTGTCCTTTCCATTTTCTTTAGGTTTGTTCTATTGTTTTTCTTAAGATGTTTAGTTCATTAAATTGTAGCCTTTCTTGTTCCTACTGTTAACATTTAAGAATATACGTTTCCATCTATACAAGGGAACTTCAAAAAGTTCATGGAAAATTTAATTAAAAGATAAAATTAAAAATATAAACTTTATTTCCCAACATAAGTTCAAGTTCAAGACACTTTTGTAAGCAATGAAGCTGGCCAGTTAGTCCATCCCTAAAGAACTGAGGGTCCTTGGAATTTAACCATGTCAATGCAGTCTTTTTTACATTATTAGCTGAAGAAGAATGGGTGCCCTTTACAGACTTTTTAAGATTAGAAAGCAAAAAGAAGTCAGAAGGAGCCAAATCAGGATGGACGGTAGATGCCTCATGATATCCCATAAAAACTCTCATGCAGTTGCCCTTGTTTGATGAGAGGAATGAGCAGGGTCATTGTAATGGTGGAGAAGGACCCTCTGGGGAAGCTTCCCTGGACATTTTTTTCCTAAAGCAGAAACTGCTACCTTTCTCAACATACTCTCATAATAAGTAGATGTTATTGTTTTTTGGTTCTCCAGAAAGTCAACAAGCAAAATGCCTTGAGCATCTCGAAAAGCTGTTCCCATGAGCTCTGCTCTTGACCCTTCCACTTTTGCTTTGACTGCACCGCTTCCACCTCTTGGTAGCCATTGCTTTCACTGTGCTTTGTCTTCAGGTAAAGCCACATTTTATCTCCTGTTGTGGTTCTTTGAAGGAATGGTTCGGGATCTTGATCCCACTTGTTTAAAATTTCCATTGGGAGATCTGGTCTTGTCTGTAGCGGATCTGGGCACAATGGCTTGGCCACCCATCAAGTGGAAAGTTGGTTCAACTTTAATTTCTTAGTCAGAGTTTTGTAAGCTGAATGATTTGAGATGTCTATGGTGGTGTCTCTTGTTTCCGCTGTTAATTATCAGTCCTCTTCGATTAGGGCATAAGCAAGATTAATTTTTTTTTCTCACAAGTTGATGCAAATTGTTGGCCACTATGGGCTTCATCTTCAACATCTTCTTGTGCTTTCTTTAAAGAAGTTATCCATATGCAAACTGCTGATTTTGGGGGCATTGTTTCCACAAACTTTTCATAAGGCATCAATAATTTCATCCTTCTTTCACCTAAGCTTCACCACAAATTTGCGTTTGTTTTTGTTTCAATTTTAACAGAATTCATGTTGCTTTGATAAGGGCCTTTTTCATAATGATGTCTTATCCTTTTTAGTGCCTCAAACCTAGATCCTAACAGACATGTTATAACAAGTTAGTATGAGTTTGTTTTGGTGCAAAAAATTTTTGAAATCCAAGCTTAGTTTTTTTATAATACGCATTTTCTATGAACGTTTTGAAGACCCTTTGAAAGTCAAATTAGCATTTCATTTCATTTGTATATGCAGTCTTTTAAATATTTTCTAATTTCCATTATTTCTTCTTTGACTCATGCTATTCTGAAGTATGTTGTTGAATTTGTGTGTGTATATATATATTTTTATGTATATAAAATTTGTGTGTGTGTGTGTGTATATATATATATAAAAATTATCTTTATGTTATTGATTTTTAACTTAATTTCATCATGGCCAGAGAATAGGGTTTATAAGATACCAAGATACCAATCCTTTGACAGTAGTTGAGACTTTTTTTTTTTGGTCTTAGTATGTTAACAATTTTTGTAAATATTTGTTTTTTGTTTGTTTGTTTGTTTGAGATGGAGTCTCACTCTGTCGCCCAGGCTGGAGTGCAGTGGTGCAATCTCGGGTCACTGCACCCTCTGCCTCCTGGGTTCAAGTGATTCTCGTGCCTCAGCCTCCTGAGTAGCTGGGACTACAGGCACGCACCACAATGCCTGGCTAATTTTCGTATTTTTTTAGTAGAGAAGGAGTTCCACTACATTGCCCAGACTGGCCTTGAACTCCTGACCTCGTGATCTGCCCACTTCGGCCTCTCAAAATGCTAGGATTACAGACGTGAGTCACTGTGCCCAGCTCAATTTTTGTAAATATTCTATGTAGACTTGAAGAGAATGTGTATTTCTTTACTGTTGTATGCTGTGGATATTAATTGTTATCTATCTGTCTATTGTTATCTTTTATCTTCTATCTTCTATCATCTCTACCTACCTTCCTATCCAGCTACCTACCTACCTTCCTTCTTGATCTCCATTATATCAAGACTGGTGTATTTTTCAAATCTTGTGTGTCTCCTTCCTTCTCTCCCTCTCTTCCTTCCTTTTTCCCCTCCCTCTTTGCAAGACAGCTGTGTCAATATTTCCTGAAATAATGGTGGATTTGTCTATTTCTCTGTGAAGTTCCTACCAACTTTTGCTTTATATATTTCAAAACCATATTTCTAGGTGCATACAAGTTTATAACTATTGTATTAGCTTTGGGGAGTTGGTATTTGCATTTTTTTTTTACTTTTTTACTTTTATCTTTTCTGCATTGATATTTTAGACCTATTTCTTATAAATAGCATGTTTTACTTTTCTATTATGACAATCTTCTCTTTTAAGTGGAAAATGTAATAGATTTGCATTAATTGTATTTCTAATATAATTTATTGCTTTCTAATAACTCACTTTGTACTTTCTGTCCAATCTTTTCTATATTTGTTTCTCTTTCTTTTGAATTGATTAGATTTTTTTTTCTTCCATTTTTTGGGGGCTCTGGTTTAGAATTTATACATTTTTTTCTGTCATTTATTTAACAGGTTTCTTTAACTTATCAAAGTCAAAATTTAATAAATTATAATTTCCCCAAACAATATAGGACCCCAAAACATGTTAATTTTAACTCCTTTCTAAATACAGTATTGATGCACAGTCTTTAAGTTTTACTATATTTCTAACCTTATTGGACATAATAATTATTATTATTTTTGTAAAATCAGTATTTGTTTAGATTTACTTATATTTTTTCATCATGTTCTTGACAAATATGAATTCTAGGTTGACAATTTTTTCTACTTTCTCCTTGAACGTATTATTTCAGTTTTCATGGCTTCCTTTGTTGTTGTTGAGAAGACATTTGCCAAAATACTGTTGATACATTAAAATTTAGCCTGTATTTTCTCTCACATTACTGCTAATACATTCTTATTCTCATCAGTATTTAGCACTTTCACTGTGATATGTCAGGTGTGGATTCTTTGTATTTATCCTATTTGGGTCTTTGGGATTTCTGTATTCTGAAGATTGGTGTCTTTAGTTAATCCTGGAAAGTTCTCAGTCACCTATTCCCTCCCACCATTTCTTTCTTCCCCTTCTGGAAGTCTGGTTAGATGGAGTCTAGCTTTCCTTACTCAGCCCTCCATGTATCTTTGACACACATCTGAAGTAAGGACTTAATTTTGCTTAACATACTTGGTGCTCAGGGAGCCCATTTGCTATGAGAGTCTGGTTTTCTAACTCTGGGTCTCCCTTGCCAGGCAAATACTTTTACTTCCTGAGTCAGCAAGCTGGTGCCTTTCTGCATCTTTGTCTCTTTTCTGAGTCCACAGAAACGTCCTCCTTGCATCTGAGGCTACTTTCCCTCTTTTGTGCTTTATCTTTTATAACCGTATATTTAGAACAGAAGTGATGCATCTAAAGAGGAGGTTTACATGTGCTATCTTGACAGAAAACATTACTTCTAAAAGTATGTAAAAGAGACCGAGACCATCCTGGCCAACATGGTGAAACCCTGTCTCTATTAAAAATACAAAAATTATATGGGCATGGTGGTGGGTGCCTGTAGTCCCAGCTACTTGGGAGGCTGAGGCAGGAGAATTGCGTGAACCCAGGAGGCAGAGGTTGCAGTGAGCCGAGATTGTGCCACTGCACTCCAGCCTAGCGACAGAGTGAGATTCCATCTCAAAAGAAAAAATAAAATGTGATAATAATGATATTAAGCCTAATTTTTTTTTAAAATTTATTTATTATTATTATACTTTAAGTTCTAGGGTACATGTGCATAACGTGCAGGTTTGTTACATATGTATACTTGTGCCATGTTGGTGTGCTGCACCCATCAACTCGTCAGCACCCATCAACTCGTCATTTACATCAGGTATAACTCCCAATGCAATCCCTCCCCCCTCCCCCCTCCCCATGATAGGCCCCGGTGTGCGATGTTCCCCTTCCCGAGTCCAAGTGATCTCATTGTTCAGTTCCCACCTATGACTGAGAACATGCGGTGTTTGGTTTTCTGTTCTTGTGATAGTTTGCTAAGAATGATGGTTTCCAGCTGCATCCATGTCCCTACAAAGGACACAAACTCATCCTTTTTTATGGCTGCATAGTATTCCATGGTGTATATGTGCCACATTTTCTTAATCCAGTCTGTCACTGATGGACATTTGGGTTGATTCCAAGTCTTTGCTATTGTGAATAGTGCTGCAATAAACATACGTGTGCATGTGTCTTTATAGCAGCATGATTTATAATCCTTTGGGTATATACCCAGTAATGGGATGGCTGGGTCATATGGTACATCTAGTTCTAGATCCTTGAGGAATCGCCATACCGTTTTCCATAATGGTTGAACTAGTTTACAATCCCACCAACAGTGTAAAAGTGTTCCTATTTCTCCACATCCTCTCCAGCACCTGTTGTTTCCTGACTTTTTAATGATCGCCATTCTAACTGGTGTGAGATGGTATCTCATTGTGGTTTTGATTTGCATTTCTCTGATGGCCAGTGATGATGAGCATTTTTTCATGTGTCTGTTGGCTGTATGAATGTCTTCTTTTGAGAAATGTCTGTTCATATCCTTTGCCCACTTTTTGATGGGGTTGTTTGTTTTTTTCTTGTAAATTTGTTGGAGTTCTTTGTAGGTTCTGGATATTAGCCCTTTGTCAGATGAGTAGATTGCAAAAATTTTCTCCCATTCTGTAGGTTGCCTGTTCACTCTGATGGTAGTTTCTTTTGCTGTGCAGAAGCTCTTGAGTTTAATGAGATCCCATTTGTCAATTTTGGCTTTTGCTGCCATTGCTTTTGGTGTTTTAGACATGAAGTCTTTGCCCATGCCTATGTCCTGAATGGTACTACCTAGGTTTTCCTCTAGGATTTTTATGGTATTAGGTCTAACATTTAAGTCTCTAATCCATCTTGAATTAATTTTCGTATAAGGTGTAAGGAAAGGATCCAGTTTCAGCTTTCTACTTATGGCTAGCCAATTTTCCCAGCACCATTTATTAAATAGGGAATCCTTTCCCCATTTCTTGTTTTTGTCAGGTTTGTCAAAGATCAGATGGCTGTAGATGTGTGGTATTATTTCTGAGGACTCTGTTCTGTTCCATTGGTCTATATCTCTGTTTTGGTACCAGTACCATGCTGTTTTGGTTACTGTAGCCTTGTAGTATCGTTTGAAGTCAGGTAGCGTGATGCCTCCAGCTTTGTTCTTTTGACTTAGGATTGTCTTGGAGATGTGGGCTCTTTTTTGGTTCCATATGAACTTTAAAGCAGTTTTTTCCAATTCTGTGAAGAAACTCACTGGTAGCTTGATGGGGATGGCATTGAATCTATAAATTACCTTGGGGAGTATGGCCATTTTCACGATATTGATTCTTCCTATCCATGAGCATGGTATGTTCTTCCATTTGTTTGTGTCCTCTTTGATTTCACTGAGCAGTGGTTTGTAGTTCTTCTTGAAGAGGTCCTTTACATCCCTTGTAAGTTGGATTCCTAGGTATTTTATTCTCTTTGAAGCAATTGTGAAAGGAAGTTCATTCATGATTTGGCTCTGTTTGTCTGTTACTGGTGTATAAGAATACTTGTGATTTTTGCACATTAATTTTGTATCCTGAGACTTTGCTGAAGTTGCTTATCAGCTTAAGGAGATTTTGGGCTGAGACAATGGGGTTTTCTAAATATACAATCATGTCATCTGCAAACAGGGACAATTTGACTTCTTCTTTTCCTAACTGAATACCCTTGATTTCTTTCTCTTGCCTGATTGCCATAGCCAGAACTTCCAACACTATGTTGAATAGGAGTGGTGAGAGAGGGCATCCCTGTCTTGTGCCAGTTTTCAAAGGGAATTTTTCCAGTTTTTGCCCATTCAGTATGATATTGGCTGTGGGTTTGTCATAAATAGCTCTTATTATTTTGAGGTACGTTCCATCAATACCGAATTTATTGAGCGTTTTTAGCATGAAGGGCTGTTGAATTTTGTCAAAAGCCTTTTCTGCATCAATTGAGATAATCATGTGGTTCTTGTCTTTGGTTCTGTTTATATGCTGGATTATGTTTATTGATTTGCGAATGTTGAACCAGCCTTGCATCCCAGGGATGAAGCCCACTTGATCATGGTGGATAAGCTTTTTGATGTGTTGCTGAATCCGGTTTGCCAGTATTTTATTGAGGATTTTTGCATCGATGTTCATCAGGGATATTGGTCTAAAATTCTCTTTTTTTGTTGTGTCTCTGCCAGGCTTTGGTATCAGGATGATGTTGGCCTCATAAAATGAGTTAGGGAGGATTCCCTCTTTTTCTATTGATTGGAATAGTTTCAGAAGGAATGGTACCAACTCCTCCTTGTACCTCTGGTAGAATTCAGCTGTGAATCCATCTGGTCCTGGACTTTTTTTCGTTGGTAGGCTATTAATTATTGCCTCAATTTCAGAGCCTACTATTGGTCTATTCAGGAATTCAACTTCTTCCTGGTTTAGTCTTGGAAGAGTGTAAGTGTCCAGGAAATTATCCATTTCTTCTAGATTTTCCAGTTTATTTGCGTAGAGGTGTTTATAGTATTCTCTGATGGTAGTTTGTATTTCTGTGGGGTCGGTGGTGATATCCCCTTTATCATTTTTAATTGCGTCGATTTGATTCTTCTCTCTTTTCTTCTTTATTAGTCTTGCTAGCTGTCTGTCAATTTTGTTGATCTTTTCAAAAAACCAACTCCTGGATTCATTGATTTTTTGGAGGGTTTTTTGTGTCTCTATCTCCTTCAGTTCTGCTCTGATCTTAGTTATTTCTTGCCTTCTGCTAGCTTTCGAATGTGTTTGCTCTTGCTTCTCTAATTTTTTTAATTGTGATGTTAGAGTGTCAATTTTAGATCTTTCCTGCTTTCTCTTGTGGGCATTTAGTGCTATAAATTTCCCTCTACACACTTCTTTAAATGTGTCCCAGAGATTCTGGTATGTTGTATCTTTGTTCTCATTGGTTTCAAAGAACATCTTTATTTCTGCCTTCATTTCGTTATGTACCCAGTAGTCATTCAGGAGCAGGTTGTTCAGTTTCCATGTAGTTGAGCGGTTTGGATTGAGTTTCTTAGTCCTGAGTTCTAGTTTGATTGCACTGTGGTCTGAGAGACAGTTTGTTATAATTTCTGTTCTTGTACATTTGCTGAGGAATGCTTTACTTCCAATTACGTGGTCAATTTTGGAGTAAGTACGATGTGGTGCTGAGAAGAATGTATATTCTGTTGATTTGGGGTGGAGAGTTCTATAGATGTCTATTAGGTCTGCTTGCTGCAGAGATGAGTTCAATTCCTGGATATCTTTGTTAACTTTCTGTCTCGTTGATCTGTCTAATGTTGACAGTGGAGTGTTGAAGTCTCCCATGATTATTGTGTGGGAGTCTAAGTCTCTTTGTAAGTCTCTAAGGACTTGCTTTATGAATCTGGGTGCTCCTGTATTGGGTGCATATGTATTTAGGATAGTTAGATTAAGCCTAAATTAAATGAGCTTTCCTTTGCTGCATGATCTTTGAGCCTAGTTTTGCTTTGTCATGTAATCTGAGAAAGGGGTGTGGGTTCATGTGCTGTAAGTGTTTACATGTTTGTGGGCTTTCACGTCTTAGTAGGTGAATGTTAAGGAATTGTAAGGTGAGATACCCAGGGAACGTATTTGCATGCTCTTCACTTCTTTTCTAGAGATAATGGGTTCGTCTAAATTAGGAACTTTGAAAAGCAGCAGGAATTTCCACCATTTTGGCCTGTGGTGAGGGAGGAGTCCCTCTAATCCATCTCTTGACACTAAAAGTGATGTTTCTGGATTCGAAATTTGATGATGCCACTCCCTGCTGAGAATCCTCCTGGGGATCCCTCTGATTACAGAGCAAAGTAGAAACTTCGTAGCTGGACCCGCAGGGCTGTCAGTGAGCATCTTCCTGTTTCCGTCTCTGGGGTTGCCTCCTGCCACCTTCCCCGCTCCACCTATATGCTCCAGCGACTCACAGCGCTTTGGACATGTCACAGCCATTTCTACCTAATCATTTACCTCTTCCTGAAATCCCCCATTTGCTAGCTCAGATAAGCGATAAATCTGGTAACTCAATCATACGTCCTTACCCATTCAGTACTAACAGAGTTCTTCCTCTGAGGTTTTCTTGACCAACTCCTCTCTCTCCATCCTGCCGTCTTCTGGGTCATACATTGAAGCATCTTGTAGTTTTCTCTCTCCCTGTAGTTAGCAAGCTTTATGGCCATTTTGGGGTTACTTTCTATTATTGTTGCTGCCTCTGGGAACTCCCTGAGGACGGGTATTGTCCTCTGTAGACCTAGTGTGCACACGGGACCAGGCACATAGCAGGTCCTCCGTGCGTGCTTGGTGACTTGGAATGAAGGTGTGTTCTTCCACTATGGTGTGTGGGTGGTGGTGTGCCAGCTCAGGGTCCTGCAAGTGCTGCTCTGCCTTGGCCTAGGAGCAAAGCTTCCCGCTTGAATCCAGGGCAACACCATCCCCCAGGGCTTCCCTCTGTCCTGAGAATTGAGTGTGTGTATCCAGATAAGACATTTCTGGAAGGATGTACCATTACCGCCTCCATTATCCATTATCCCATCCCCGGCAGACATCTCCGGTAAAGCAGGGAAATCCCAAAAGAACAGCTACCTTGTGGGGTATCTCTGAGAACATGTTTGCCCTGCTCCTGAGGGTTTGCTTGGGAAAGCACCTACTTCCATGGGAATAGATGCCACCTCTGCAAATGGGGATGCCGGCTTGGTGTCCCTACTCACCTTGAGGTAAGCAGGAGGGTGTCTGGGCCCTCTTAGAGCAATTCTCCTGCAGGTCCCTTGGTTAAACAAACCCCACATTCCCAGATCTTAGTGTGGATCTTCCATCTCAGAGCTAGCATTTTCTAATACGTTGTGTAGTTTTTACATGTACTGGCTGAAGCCTGGGTTCAGCTCTGGGCTTTGCCACTTTGTGCCATGCAATTTGGATGAGTTTTCTAAGATTTATTTTCTCTATTTCCTCATCTGTAACATGGGGAGGAAATAATAATACCTACCTCAAAGGATTGTTCTGAGCATTAAATGAGTTAACAGATTATACCTTGTACATAGTGAATGCTTAGTACACTTAGAAATGTTAGTCAGAACTGATGTCTAATGCACTGTGTAGCCTCAGGAAAGCCCTTGCCCCATCTCTTAGCTGGGCCACATAACCTCTTCTGTGCCTTCTAGCAGCTGAGGGTCCTGGTTCTCTCCCATTTCACCAGTCAGTCCCACCCTAGTTGGCTTCCAAACACCCACGGCATGTTAGCAGTGCAGCTGGGCACAGGTCTGGAATCCCTCTCTGAAGGAAGGGCCTTGACTGTAGTTTGGGTGATAATCATGATGATTCACTTTTTCTCTTTTGGTTCTAAAGACCACCCCCTTGGGCGTGGGCTGGAAAATACTCTGTAATTTACAAGAGTGCCAATTCTTGGTGAGGCGCATCGAATTTTTAAAATTCTTTTTATTATATATTTTTGGTAGGGGATGTGGAAAAGTACTTGGTAGGAGAAAAGTATCTGAAACAATGACCCATCAAGACACCCACAAAGGTGTCTGATCCTGGAAGGCAAAGAGAAGAGGTACAGCCTGAAGCTGCCTCCTGTCTCGGCCTCTGAAGCAGGTGGGGTCTTGGAAAACTTCCTTGATTTTGATGGAACTTCTTTTAGTGGTCTTAGCACCCTAGGTAATTACCCTTAATATGCAGGTGAAATTTTCCAATCTTTTCTGTGCTTTTTTGGCATGCTTGAGTTTATAGTGGGTATTATTGTGTATTTTACTGTTTTTCACTTGACATTATATCACAAGCATTTCCTCAGCGTATTAAAAATTCTTTGGAACATCATTTTCTTGCTGTAGAATATTTAATTGCAAGTCTACATCATAATTCTCTTAACATTCCTGTAACGATGCAAATTTAAATAGTTCTGTATTTTTTCTATGGCAAATAGAGCTATTATAAGCCTTTTTTAAACGGAAATTTTAGTCCGTATTTCAACACATTGTTTTCAGGATAGACTTTCAGAAGTAGAATTTTTGGATGAAAGAATACGAACATTTACGAGATTCTTGGCTCACTACCAAATGTACTGTCAGCGAGGTCATGCTCACGTTTCTATTCACCAGCCAGTGCGAGCCTAGTGACTTTGGGTGATTCTTCTAAATGATCTCTGCCCTAATTAATACTTTAAAATGCAATACACACATGTACACCCATATTTACTACACATATATATGCACATACGTGTATACATATATATAAGTGTATACATATATATCTACCTATCTTTATCTATATCTAAATCTGTTCTATCTATCTATAGCTACGCCTCTGTAAAGTTGACCCTGGAACAATGTGAGGGTTGGGGGTGCCACCCCCATCCCTACACAGTCAGAAATACATGAATAAGTCTTTTGACTTCCCCAAAACTTAACTACTGATAGACTACTCTTGAGTAGAAGCCTTACCTATAACCTTAATCAATTGTTATATGTATCATAGTATATTCTCATAATAAAGTAAGCTAGAGAAAAGAAAACATTACTAAGAAAATCATAAGGACTGGATGAGGTCCTTAGTGCTTGCGCTTGTAATCCCAGCAACTTGGGAGGCTGAGGTGGGAGGGTGGCTTGAGCCCAGGAGTCCAAGGCTGCAGTGAGGTATGATTCTACAGCCTGGGCAACAGAGAGAGACTATGTCTCAAGAAAATTATAAAGAAAAAAAGAAAATCATAAGGAAGAGAAAATATATTTGATATATTTATCATTCATTAAGTGCAAGTAAATCGTCAGAAAGATCTTCATCTTCACGTTGAGTAGGCTGAGGAGGAGGAGGGGTTGGTCTTGCTTTCTCAGGGGTCTCAGGGGTGGCAGAGTGCAAGAAAATCTGCATATGAGTGCACCTGCGCAGTTCAAATCCGTGTTGTTCAAGGGTCCGCGCTGTATATATACATGTATATACAAATATACATGTATATATTTGTATTTTTTGATCGGTAATGCAGCTGTACATTTTTTTCCTGTTAGAATCATTTTTCAATGGCAGGTGATTAATAGTGGGTGGAATAAACAAGCTACACAACTTCCTTCTACCTCCCTGGGGGGTAGCTGCAGTTAGCTGCCAAGAATTCCAATTCAGCTTTGCTATTTACAATCTCCAGCCTTGTTTTAAAAATCAAACATGTCTGTGAGGGGAAAATCTCTCTCCATATAAACAAACAAACAAAATCTTTCTGATAGTACATTTCAACAGGGTATTGAAAGGAATGAAAAATACTCATGGTAAAGAGCTTTCTTTACTTTTAGGCACCTCTGCATCTCACTACATTGGCTAATTATAAGTTTAAGGAAGAAGAAAGGAACAAGGTTTATCACCCCACCCCCCGGCCTTTTTTTTGTGTTTTTTTTTTTTTTTTTTTTTTTTTTGACAGAGTCTCACTGTGTCACTCAGGGTGGAGTGCAATGGCCCAATATTGGCTCCCTGTAACCTCTGCCTACTGGGTTCAAGCAATTCTCCTGCCTCAGCCTCCTGAGTAGCTGGGATTACAGACACGTGCCACCACACCTGGCTAATTTTTGTATTTTTAGTAGAGACAGAGTTTCACTATGTTGGCCAGTTTAGCCTCCAAATTCTGGCCTCAAGTGATCCCCCCACCTTGGCCTCCCAAAGTGCTGGGATTACAGGTGTGAGCCACTGCGCCCGGCCTATCACCCCTTTTTTACTAGTGAGGAACAAAGCTCCAAGAGGAGAGCCACCTGACTCTGCTCCATGTCATCTCCCAGGAGCTTCCTTGTCTTATTCACCTAGTGACTATCAACTGCAAGACACCAACAGATTCATTCAACTGTCAGTGCACATGTGGTTTCCAGTAATTGCACAGGTACCCAGTATTGAATGGATGCCTAGTATTGCTCTGGTATCTAGTATTGCACAAATACCCAGTATTACACAGGTGCCAGTATTGATCAGATGCTGGTATTGCACAACTTTACCCAGTATTACACAGGTACATGTTGCCCAGGTGCAGACATGCTAATGTTGGACAGCTGTCCGGTATTGCACGGGTACCAGTATTGCTCAGGTGCCCAGTATAGAATAGGTGCTCAGTATTGCAGAGGGGCCAGTACTGCACAGGTATTCTGCATGGCACACGTGTTGATATTGCTCAGATGTTGGTGGTACACAGCTGTCCAGTACTGCTTAGACGCTAGTATTGCACAGGTGCCAGTATTGCCCAGGTGGCTAGTATTCCACAGCTAGTCGGCATTGCACAGGTGCTCAGTATGGAACAGATGTTAGCATCGCACAGGTATCCGGTACTTACAACTTACGTGAAGCCTGCTCCCTCTGGCATCTCCATGACCTCATTTCTTAGGAAAATGAGAAAGTGGGACACAAGTCCCATAGTGGATTTTGTGACCTTGTCTGAAACCCTCCTGGGTATTTTGCCTGACTTCTAGCACAGCCTTTTTTTTGGTCTCATGTTCTCGCATGGGCGCAGGATGGCATTCCGAACCGAGAAGGGTGTGTCAGAGCTGAGCTGGGGAAGAGGAGTGGGCTTGGAATCCTCTATGTTTTCTTCCCTCCTGTGTCCCTCCCACCACACACTCCACACACATGCCTCGGCATCCCTTTCTGCTCTCCTGTCTCCAGATGAAGAGGGAAGGTGGTGGACCTTCTCACTATTCTCCCTGCTTCCTCTCCGCCTGGAGGGACGTACTTGGCGGAGAGCTTTCTAATACTCATCCCAAAGAAGAAAACTTGCAGGGTAGAATTTCTGACTCAGGTCAAAAGCCTGGGTGGAATAGCCTTCCCCTGGCCTCCCAGAGGCATAGAGGCCAGGCCTCATGGGGTAGCCCTTCTGAATCCTTTGCTTTCCTTTTCTCTCTGGGATCCTAGTTAGGTATCTTTTGTTGTGGAGGAGCTGCAGATGTGTCTCTGTGATACTTAAAAACTTGGTTTATTCCGTAGAGATTTTAGTTACAAAGGCAGATGGACGGTCTTCATCCACCAACCGAACAGGTCTAGTTTGATCTTTTGCTCTAGGGGCTATTGTGTTCTGTACACAAGGTGTTTCATAACCAATTCAGGGTCATATCGATTCACAATTGCGTTAAAAGAGGATTTTGGTGCTCACTTAGGCAGCACATATGCTAAAATTGGAATGCTACAGAGAAGATTAGCACGGCCCCTGTGCACGGATAACATGCACATTCATGAAGCATTCCATATTTTTTTTTATATATATATATATATATATATATATATATAAAGAGGATTTTGTCTCCATCCTGAGAGATCTCTCATAAGGTGCTTTTCCCTATTCAGGCCTCAGTAATTTCTAGGCTGTCTTCGTCCCCAGAGTACAACTTCTAATTCCTCTCAATATTGGATGCAACGTGATTTGCAAATCTGACCATATCTCCTCCCACTTTCCTCCTGTAAAGGGCTCTTACTACCTTCAGTTACAGCACAGTGGCCAGCCCCCTCATTACCTGGTTCTTTACGGTCTCTGGGTCTGGAGTCATCCTCGGTTACTTCCATACGTGCCTGAAGCTGCAGGAAGAACTGCATACTTGCAGGTTCCAATATCACCTCGATTTCTCTGCATTTGTCATCTGCTCACCTAGATAGCTCCTTCAAAACCCGTCTCAGAATTCTCCCTCCAACAATCCTCCCCTGACTTCTCCTCAGTCCATTTGGTCCTCCATGATGGACCCCTTGCAGCTTGAACTATTTTAACACATCTCTTATTGCAGCCAGTGTCCTCCAGGGAGCCAGCAAGGCCTTGCTCAGCTCCAAGTCTCTGGCATTGCACCTCCTGTAGTGTCAATGCAGAGAACATTTGTGTCCTGAATGAAAGAATTAGCGGTGTTATCTCTGCCTGGGAGCTGAGGTCTGGATGTCTACCATCCTTTCACCGTAACACCTCCATTTGTTACCTTAAGAAGACAATGTCCGTGTACTGTAGCTATGAACGAGATGGTCCTTCCCGGGCCAGGCGCGGTGGCTCACGCCTGTAATCCCAGAACTTTGGGAGGACGAGCTGGGCAAATCACCTGAGGTCAGGAGTTCAAGGCCAGCCTGGCCAACATGGTGAAACCCCTTCTCTACTAAAAATACAAAAAAATTAGCTGGGTGTGGTGGTGGGTGCCTGTAATCCCAGCTACTTGGGAAGCTGAGGCAGGAGAATTGCTTGAATCTGGGAGGCGGAGGTTGCCGTGAACCAAGGTTGCATCATTGCACTGCAGCCTGGGCAATGAGAGCAAAACTCCATCTCAAAAAAAAAAAAAAAAAAAAAAAAAAGGTCCTTCCCTAGAGAAAGGAGTGACCTGACTCTGACTTAGGGCATCTTGGTAAGCCCACAGGATGCTTTATCTTGAGAGAGCTGTATATAGAACTTGTTTCTAAGTACTTTTTGAGAGAGAAAAAATGATAATAATTTCAGCTACTTAAAAAATAAAAGGTGGCTAACGTAATGTATTTGGTTCTAAAACGACTAGGAGATCTGCATATCTTAACATCAGCTTTGGAGGTCTATAATGTTCGCAGGAGACCTCTTGATTACAGGATGATCTTAGAATAGAGGCTGGCGAACTCCACCCAACCTTCTTGCCAGGGCTCTAGATTTATGGATCCACCCATGAACCAAGACATGTTCACAGCTGTATGCCTCTATGTGTTCCTGTCATAGCAAACCAATAAAAAAGACAAGCCTGCAGTGAGATCTCTCATACACTGGCCAGAGGATGGAGAAGAAAAGTTTTCTACTTTTTTTTTTTGAGACGGAGTCTCGTTCTGTCGCCCAGGCTGGAGTGCAGTGGCACAATCTCAACTCACTATGAGCCCTGTTATTTAGTGCATTGCGTTGTTCATTCAACATGTATTTATTGAGTACTCACAGGTACCAGGCATGATGTTAGGCAGTGCCTACCTCGTTAGGAGACAATTCTCCAAGGGTCTCTTGCATTTTTCACGTCTGTTGAGCGAGGCAGGAACTGCACTGTGTTCTCGACTACATTTTCCAGGCTGTTTGTGTATTAAACAGACTTGGAAGACCAAGTAGTAGCTCCATCCAGTGCAAAAGGCAGGCATGTTACTGCCCATTATGAGATTCTGATTTTCTTGGTTCAAGATTTCTCTTCTGGAACTCAACCCACCATATGGATAAACGTCCTCTGAGATCACCCACATCTCCCACGTGTAACTTGGAGATGAGGAGATGTCATTCAAATATGCTGATGTCATACTGCTTGCTGGGCTGTACGTGCCTTTGTCTCTGACCCAGGAATCTCATCTATGTCAGCATCTATGAAACTGGTGTAGGCCAAATTGCTCACTTAAAAGCAGGGCAAAACCTCAGACCCTTCACAGTTCTTGGCAAGCTTATATCCTCATTTAAATTACTATTCAAAACATGAAAATGCGAATATTTTGGCCATCATGTTACTGGTAAGGATCCTGGAGCACGGAAAATTAAGTAACTCTTCCTAGGTCACACAGAGCTAGTTAGTGTCTGAGATAAGATTTTTGTCCAAGTCTGTCCAATTCCAGAGCCACTCTCTTTTCATAACATCGTGCTGACATGCTAAATTGCAAACGTTAAAATGCCTGTAGTTCCACTTGTGGCACTGGGCCAGTTAAAATCCTGTTGGCCCCTAAATCATTCCCGTTGCTACGATGATAAAAATATTTAGGTAAGGAATGAAAACAATTGAGCAGCTTCTCTCCAGGGAGGACAAAAAGATAAAATCATGAAGGGGAGTTCCTTCCATTAAAAAAGAAGAGAAAATTCTCTTTAATATTTACGTAACAGTTGGCTCAAAGCCTTGACCTCCTGCTGCCTCTTCTGGGGAATGGATGAGATCCATCTCTCTCCAGGCAGGATGGGCCGAGTCATGTGAAACTCAGACTAAACAATGGAGCAGCTGGAGCAGCGGGTGAGCCCCGGGGTGGGGAGGCCTCCAGCTCCGTGGGCAGGGTCTGAGCCTTGCTAGACCTTTTGAAGCCCCTTTGTGAATTTCCATGGTGCATTTTTAATCTTTTGTCTTGTTTAATTTGATCATTATCTTATCCATATGATAGAGACTGACCTATTCCTTCAGTGACTCTTTATTACCTATGCAACAGAGTCCAAATTTCTTAGCTTGGGACCAAAGCTGCTCTATGGTCAAGCCCTTATATACTGTGTAACTGGCCCAAGCCTCCCTTCCTCTCTAAAGCCTTTCCTAAGTCCATCTCACTCTCCTTAGTGTTTTAGATTGATTTGTATCACTACTCTCTCAGCATCCATAATACTTTAGGGCTTATATACATTTACATGTTTATCTTCTCCCCTAAGCCATGGACCCCTGAAGGCAGAGGCTGCTATATTCAGCTATGTAATTCCAACACTTACATGGTACCTAATAAATGTTTGTGGATTACAGCAGTATACTCAGACACACACACATATATATTACCTATCTGTCTCTGGATCTGAAATTTAATCACTAAATACTCTTAGTTTGGGAACGAGCACTTTGAAGAAGCACAAATCATCTAAGGTTAGTAGGGAAGCTTTGGCTTGATGTAATCTGGATGATCACTTTCCTTTTCATAAGAGTGGCCCGGGTGCAAGTGTCCTGGGTGCTGGAAGTGTGGATGAGGAGTGACCGGGCTGGCAGCACTTGCTAGCTCTATAAGCTAATCGTCCCACCAAAAGCAGGTAGGCTCCACTGCATCATCTCTCCCCAGCACGAGGAGGGACCTCTCAACCAGGCCAGCTCTGACTGGGGATGGGGATGCTGGCAGAGGTGCCTGGGCCATCACTGTTCGGGGCCACTGGGTGGCAGAGACCTGGCTGAGGATTCTCTGATCCCAGCACTGGTGAGTCATGCCAGCATTCATGAGTCTTGATGCCACCTGCTCTGCTCCCTGGGGAGCTCCTGCTGACTTATCTCAACCTGCTGAAGGGAGGCCAGACAGGCCTGAGTTAAATGGCTCCTCTGCCATTAGCAGCTGTGAGACCTCCAGCAAAGCTCATTGACCCTTCTGAGCCTCAATTTCTACAGATCTAAAGGGAGGATAAGGATATCCACTTGCCAGGATTATTTCGAGGATTAAAGGAGGCTTATGTGCAAAGAAGCTGGGATTTTCTACAGACAGAGCTCTGTGCCTTTCCCTCTTCTTCCAGCCCTTCTCTGCCCCATCCCCTCTCTTCCTTTCCTCTCTTCTTTCTTCCTTCTTAAGTTTGTTTTGACTCTTTGGTATGTGCAAATTTGTGCATTATTTAGCGCAACTAACATTGGTTGCAGGCATGCTGCAGAATGACTTAGTGCATTGCTGGAGGAAGGATCAAAGATTTAAAAACCTGGTCCCTAATCTAAGAGAGCATTATTAATTGCCCACCAGTGTCCACCGGCGTGCACTCTCTGTGTGTATGTGTGTGTGTGTGTGTGTGTGCATTATCTCTTGAAGTTGCCCTGCTCTCTGGTGTGGCCATCTGGCCTCTGCAGTTAGCCTGTGACAGCTCCCTCCTTGTGGCATCTGAGCTAGGCCACCTGGGACAACCCAGCTCTGCAACTTCTGTGTCATCACTACTGCTACTGAGCCTGATTCTGGCTGGGTCTGGGGACCCAGTGGACTGGGAATAGACTGTGTTTCAACTGTTTTCCAGGACACTGTGCAGGCAAAAGAGTGAGGATAAAAGGAGGTGAGGAAGGGGAGGTGAGTGGCCAGGGAGTCAAGCTTAGGGTAGACAGCTCCTGGGCCCAGTGAGGGAGAAAGGAATGAGTTACCGTCATCCTTCCCCCACATAGGCACCCGCTGTCTAGGAGGCCTGGAGAGCCCCGGGTTCATCCTCTTCTAGAGACTTTTCACCCCAACGCATGTCTATGTGTAGGTTCTGGTGCCTCCTCTGTGCTCCCCGGACAGTGATCTGTGCTCCCAAACCTGGAAGATACAGGTGCTCAAAAACCTGAAATGGCATTGCCACAGGAAGGGATGTTAGAAACTGTTTACCTGAGTGTTTCCAAAATGTGCTTCGAGGACCACTTGGTCCATGAGCTCCTAGCAGGTATCCTGTGGGCAAATGGGGTCTTTGGGTCAACATGCCTGGGAAAGGTTGTGTGCACTGCTCCCCTCCCACCAGAGCCAGCATCCACACTGGGCCAGTGAAGACGCTGAGGAACCTGCACTGCTTTCACTTTGCACGATACATCGTTTTCTAAACTGACTTGCGCATATTTGTTGGGACTGTTTATTGCCATCTTTGCCACGCTGCTGTTCTGAAGATCATTGTTGGCCATGCAGATACAGTCAAGCCCTTTGTTTCATAGATGAAGGCCTGCGAGCTTGGGTCACCAGGGAAAGTTCTCACTTTTGGACCAGGCTTCTGCCGTCACTGCTTCTGTGAGCTCCCAGCTCATCTCCCCCACCACGGCCCCAGGACTGCCAGCTCCTCTGGCAGGTGGACCTCCCACTGAGCTCACATTCCCCATAATCCTCCCAGGGAGATCTTTGAGAACTTTCTGCCAACCCCCAGGTGGAGATGGTGCAGCCTCAAGAAGCCGCAGCCCCAGGGAGTACCTAGGTGACCCCAGCACCTGGCGTGCAGTCTTTAACCTCACAGCTGCTGGTCCTTGGAGTGACAGCTGAGCTGTTGGAAATCTTGGAAAAACTCGCCTGGAAGGGAATGGTTAACCAGTTCATCTCTTTCTGTTACTCTGTTATTTTGAATTATGGCTACTCCTCAGGAAGTGTGCAGAAGTAGTGCAATGTGGAATGTTTGTTTACCGCAGCACGCAGTTGACGCTGGAAGATAGGGAGGTCTGAGCACTTGACCCTCAACGCTTGGAGTCAGGCACAACAGAGGTGCCATTATCAGCAACATTTCCACATAAGGGAGGAGAACACGGAGGCCAGAGGGGTCAACCAAGTTGTTCAAGGTCCTGGGACCAGGAAAGGGGAGCTGGGACCCAAAGCCAGGGAATAGAGCTCTGCACCACGGGGTATCATGGTCACTGTGACTGGAAGGACGAGATTCACTCATATTTCTGGATCAGGTCCATTTGTTCTCATACTGCACCTTGGAAAATCAACACTTCAGCCGGTGCCCTGGCTGCTGGGACAGGCTATTTCTAGAGGGACATTTCACCCTTCCTTTTGTTTCATGCAGCTGGTGCTCCTGTAGGGAAAGGAAAGCTGGTCACTGTCCTTCCTCCCTTGGCAGGCTTGGGAGCCGCCTGTACTGGCTGTGCTTTCTGAGAGCTGGCCCCAACAGGAGCCAGAAATGAACTGTCCAGGCCCCGTCAGAGAACATAACATTGCACAGGTGAAAAGCAAGCCCTGGGTGGCGTTTATCTTTCCCCAGACAACTATAGTAATACTGTTGGACTCTGAATGCTCGGTTACATTTCAAATTTATTTCCAATCGTTTTGAGCTGGATCAATGGGAGACAAAGGTACCTTTTAGCTCCGGCACCTGCTGTTTCCCCCAAATGTCAAGGACTGACATTTGATGCCATTATCCCCAGTCAGCACACAGATGACTTATTTCCTTGCTTCCCCAGCCCCCGGGTACCCCGGCACCCCCTCTCCCTCAACAAGGACTTTCTTGCCAGTGAGCTGATACCGTCCTGCACTACCCAGGGGGCCCCGTGTGCCCAGATTTTCTCCCACCTCCGCGAAGCAAAGGGTGACCTCTGGGGTGGCCACCGCCTCCCTGGGTCCCTGGGAGAGGCCTCTTGCAGCGCGAGTCCTCCTCCATTCCTCCCTGGGCAGGTACCTAGTGTTTCCAGGTGCCTATCTCGGGAAGGAGCAAGTGCTGTCTGTCTCTGCCTGGTGGTATCAGTAGGGGTGCTGCTGGGCGATGGGGTATGTTTTTCCCGATGGAGCTGGAGGAGGCATTCAGGGAAGTGAAGTCTGTTGTCCCTCAAATAAAGTACTCCTTTCTGCTATTGTCACCAGCATCTTGGAGGGCAGGGTCGCCCTGCAGGGCTGCATCTGCACTCTC
This sequence comes from Macaca fascicularis, assembly GCF_037993035.2. Lineage (NCBI taxonomy): Eukaryota > Metazoa > Chordata > Mammalia > Primates > Cercopithecidae > Macaca > Macaca fascicularis. The sequence continues at coordinate 4,876,808 of NC_088386.1, forward strand.
AGCAAACTCCGTGCCCTTGGCCTCATTGGTGTGGTACGTGCCCTTGTGCCGGTACATGTAGTGCAGCAAGACGAAGAGGAGGCAGACTAGGACGATGACCACAACAGCAATCACGACTGCAGGTGGGAAGAGGTGCAAGGGTCAGTCTGAGGCAGAGGCCCTGGGATCTGGGATGGGGGTCAAGACCCACAGGGGTTGTGTGAGGACAGATATGCTGCCACAACCAAAACAGGTGCTCCTTGATTTATGATGGGGGCCAGGTTCCTGTAAGCCCATAATAAGTTAAAAATACTGTAAACGAAAATTACATTTAATACTCCAAACCTACTGAGCATCAAAGCCTGGCCTAGCCTACCTTAAACAGACTCAGAACACTTACATTAATCTAAAGTTGTGCAAAATCATCTGACCCATATTTTATAATGTAGTGCATCATACTATATATTGCCAGCCTGGGAAATGGTCTAAGTTCAAAATTCAAAGTATGGTTCCTACTGAATGCGTTTGCGTTCATGCCATTGCAAACTCAAGAACTCATAAGTTGAACGATTGTACATCGGAGACAACTGTGCCAAAGCCAGACAGGCCAGTTCATTCCTTCCCCATGCTTCACCAGCCTGTTGTGTGCTGGCTCTGTAACCTGTGCCTTCCTAAAATGATCCTCCTCTCCCCTTCTCTCGTCTCCTTCCTTCCCTCCCTCCTCTTTTTCTTCCCCACAATTCTGCTACTAAGCATTCTGCAGACAGTCTAGAATCATACCCCAGGACTGAACTTTGTTTGGATATTTTTAATTATAAAACCAGGAAAGTCCCAGAAAACAGGGCAGAGTTGGTTGCTCTATGTACACTATACAGGGGGAAAAAAGATGAGGCTATTAACTGTGCTTGGGACAGGTTGTGTGGTTTGTGTTTTTCAATGGCCTGATGGCTGCTCCTCACCCTACCCTGCTCCCATTCCCTCCTGGGGAGTGAGGACTGCAGCGAATCTGCAGGAGGAGCAGGACTTGGCCACACAAAGGACTGAAGTGGGAGAGGGTAACGCAGAGGATGGCAAGGTGCTGGCTATGTGTGGGTGGGGGAGCAGTCACCCCTCACTTCTGCTGGGACTCCAGAGGGATGGGGAAGTACAGTGTGAGGTGACTGAGGAGGGGTCAGATCACTCAGGGCCTTGAGAGTGATGGGGCAGCAGTCTCATGGGGCCGGGCTGTTTTGAGTTTGGGCATTTACTTTGAAGCTGCAGAACAAGCCTCTGTCTCTTCTTAGAATGCAGGTTTCTTTGGAGGCCTTGGGGAGGGACTGCTGAAGAATATGGAAAGTCTGAAACTGCTCCCAAGTCCCACCTTTATAGAACAATTTCCTAAACTTCCTACTGCCTTCAGGGGTACAATTCTGTCTGCATAATGTTAATAATACCATCTAATTAGCCGGGTGTGGTGGCAGGCACCTGTAGTCCCAGCTACTCAGGAGGCTGAGGCAGGAGAATGGCGTGAATCCAGGAGGCGGAGCTTGCAGTGAGCTGAGATCCGGCCACTGCACTCCAGCCTGGGTGACAGACTGAGACTTCGTCTCAAGAAAAAAAAAAAAAGCTCAGTGGTGCAATGAGTTGGAGAATGCCAGGGTACACAGAGTCCAATGGGTGTCTTTGACTGCTTGCTGCTGCTGCTTTTTCTTTCTTTTTAAATTGTACATGTTTCCTGAGTTATTAATAAGCTGCTGAGAAGTGTGGATCTGAAAGAAGGTCACAGAGCACACAGCACCTCCCAAACTTGGTTGTTCTTGAAACATGGTTTGCAGTCACAGCCATGACCCACGGGGATCCACTTGCTCATGGTTCAAAGCAGGCAATGGCAGATTCAAGTTTCCTTGAGGATGGAGGGTTGGGGTACATGGACCCAGGGCAGAAAATGATGTGGGATGAGGGAGATGGTGGAGAAGTGTAAGTAGCCTGGTCCGTCTACCCTCATCCCACCTCCACCCTCAACCTCCCTCACCAAAACTGCTGTCTCTCCAGCCCCTGAGTTCCTGTGAGTCAACAGCCCTGAGGAAGGCTGATAAAATATATATACAGATATGTACCATGTATGTATGTATGTATATTTACCCAGGACTAGACTCCTCCATTTCACATACAAAACCACCTCTGAAGGAGAGAAAAAATGGCGACAGCCACCCCTGCCCAAGTCCTTAGGTCAGTTCTACCTGGATGTTTTCACCAAGGCCCCCCACCCTGGCTGCTTGAAGGGCTCTGTGACAACAGCTCACCTGCAATGATGGCAATGTCCGTTGTGGTGAGGGCGTGGGTCACCCCTGGATAAGGCCCTGTGAACAGAGGACAAGAATCTGAGGTCAGACAGGAAGATTCTCCATGCCTAGCAGCACCTTATCCCAAGCTGCATCCTTTGCTCAGGTGTGAGCAGCTCTGTGAATGGGCCCAAGTAGACAGGAGCAGTGTGGTGCACCCACCGAATCCTAGCAGGGGTGCACAGACCAGGAACCAGGTTCTGCCTGGTCTGGGATGGAACTCAGGGTACTGCAGGCCCATTCGAGTTCTCTGCTGTATGCCTGCACTGAGGGTGGTGCCTCCACCTGGTAGATGCTCAACAGTTATCTGTGGTGTGTATGAAGGCAGGGACTCTTGTTATGTTTACGACAGAATGTTTGTGGAGTATCTGATGCTTACACCAGGGGTCTCAGTCCACTTTGTGTTGCTATAGCGGAATACTTGGGTAATTTATAAAGAAGAGAGGTTTATTTGGCTCACAGTTCTAGTGGCTGGGAAGTCCAAATTGAGCAGCTGCATCTGGTAAGCGCCTCATACTGCTCCTACTCGTGGTAAAAAGCAGAAGGGGAGCAGACATTTGCAAAGAGACCACAGGTGATACAGAAAGCAAGAGAGTTTAGAAAGCTGAATTTGCTTTTATAACAACCTGATCTCAGGTAACTAATCCAGTCTCATGACAGAAAGAACTCCCTTCCTTCCTCAAGGGAGTATAATCTATGCATGAGGGATCTGTCCCTATGACTCAAATATCTCCCACCAGGTCCCACCTCCCATCACTGCCACATTGGGAATCAAATTTCAACGTGAGGCTTTTGCAGGGTCAAACCACATCCAAACCATAGCACCAGGTGTTGCTTTAGTTGTCTTCTATCTACTGTATCATGCAGTCTTCACAGCCATCCTATGAGGTGCCTGGTGTTGTTGGCCCATGTCACAGGAGGAACACCAAGGCTCAGAGATGTGATGTGCCCATGATCACACAGCTCATCCAGTGTCAGGTCAGGACTTAGCCAGTGCTCTTGCCTCTGGAGTACACGTTCTGTCTTGGAGAAGCCCTTCCCAGAGCTCCTGTCTGAGGAGTCGTTCCTGAAGCCCCCTCATAGGTCTTTCTATTGACTCTCCTATGGGAAGGACCACTGTATGACACTATCCAAGTTACTGTGTGCGTTTTTTCACGGCTTAATGGCCTGGCCAAAGAGGGCTGGGATGTGTAGGACATCGGAGACCTGCATGTTTCCTAGAGCTGCTGCACAGAATGCCGTATGTCTTCTGGGAGATGACTGTGAAGAAGGATTTATTGGATCACAGAAATATCAGTGTTAACATAGGAAATCCCATGTTCCCATTACAATGGCTCTGCATAATAAAACAGAGAAGGATGCTTCATAATAGTCATTTCCACTCAGAAAATCACTTTAATTATAGTGCTGTGAGGTCATTCTCCCCAGTGCAGCTGCCAGATGCCTCTTTCTTATAAGAAACCAGCTGCTGGTGTCAGGAGTCATAGTGGGTAAGGAGAAAACAGACTCCTTGCTAGGGGTCCAGAGCAGGAAGCAGGTAGGCCTAGGTAGGTGTCAAAGTGGGGAGGAAGGTAAAACAAGGCATCGAGTCAGCAAAGGGACCCAGTGAACACATCAGGAGTCAGGGCCTGGGGAGCCAGGAACCAGGTAGGGTGGAGGGTCCCGCATTCACAGTGCTTCTCAGTAGTAAGACCTGAAGCAGGACCATAGCAACTTCAAGTGGGTGCTGGACTCTATTATACAGTGTAAACAAGTGCAGCCTCCACTTTAGTATCTAGCACCTAGTAGGTACTCAATAAATGTTCACTGAATGCATGAGTAAATGCATGCATATATAAATAAATGGATTTAGTGGTGGGCTTCTAGACTTTTCTAATCACCAAGTACCTCAAAGTTCAGAAAGAAAGAATAACACCTTGCTTAAGTAGGCATAGATGGTTATTGAAGGTCAAATATCCAGAACTGCCCTCAGAAATTTTCCAGCATGTCTTTTGACAGTTTGTCCAACAGAAACAGGGTTAGAAGCGACTGTTACTTCCTCTTCCTTTAAAACAACTAATAATTGCTTACTAGGTGCCAGGTGCTGGTCTCAACATTTAATGCATTTTAACTCAGTCCTTGCAACAGTTGCCAGAACCTTGCTCTGAGCTCCTCCATTCTAAAACCAGGAAAGCTCCAGAAAACAGGGCAGAGCTGGTTGCTCTGTGTACACTATACAGGGGGAAAAGATGAGGCCATTAACTGTGCTTGGGACAGGTTGTGTGGTTTGTGTTTTTCAATGGCCTGATGGCTGCTCCTCACCCTACCCTGCTCCCATTCCCTCCTGGGGAGTGAGGACTGCAGCAAATCTGCAGGAGGAGCAGGACTTGGCCACACAAAGGACTGAAGTGGGAGAGGGTAATGCAGAGGATGGCAAGGTGCTGGCTATGTGTGGGTGGGGAAGCAGTCACCCCTCACTTCTGCTGGGACTCCAGAGGGATGGGGAAGTACAGTGTGAGGCGGCTGAGGTGGGGTCAGATCACTCAGGGCCTTGAGAGTGATGGGGCAGCAGTCTCCTGGGGCCGGGCTGTTTTGAGTTTGGGCATTTACTTTGAAGCTGCAGAACAAGCCTCTGTCTCTTCTTAGAATGCAGGTTTCTTTGGAGGCCTTGGGGAGGGACTGCTGAAGAATATGGAAAGTCTGAAACTGCTCCCAAGTCCCACCTTTATAGAACAATTTCCTAAACTTCCTACAGCCTTCAGGGGAACACTTGTGTCTGCATAATGTTAATAATACCACCTAAGAAGAAAAATGCTCAGCAGTGCAATGAGTTGGAGAATGCCAGGGTACACAGAGTCCAACAGGTGTCTTTGGTTACTTGCTGCTGCTGCTTTTTCTTTCTTTTTAAATTGTAGATGTTTCCTAGTTATTAATAAGCTGCTGAGAAGTGTGGATCTCAAAGAAGGTCACAGAGCACACAGCACCTCCCAAACTTGGTTGTTCTCGTGACACAGTTTGCAGTCACAGCCATGTCCCGTGGGGATCCACTTGCTCACGGTTCAAAGCAAGGCAAAGGCAGGCTCAAGTTTCCTTGAGGATGGAGGGTTGGGGTACATGGACCCAGGGCAGAAAATAATGTGGGATGAGGGAGATGGTGGAGAAGTCTAAGTAGCCTGGTCCGTCTACCCTCATCCCACCTCCACCCTCAACCTCCCTCACCAAAACTGCTGTCTCTCCAGCCCCTGAGTTCCTGTGAGTCAATAGCCCTGAGGAAGGCTGATAAATATATACACAGATATGTATGATGTACATATGTATATATATTCACCCAGGGCTAGACTCCTCCATTTCACATTCAAAAGCACCTCCTAAGGAGAGAAAAAATGACCACAGCCCCCCCGCCCAAGTCCTTAGGTCAGTTCTCCCTGGATGTTTTCACCAAGGTGCCCCACCCTGGCTGCTTGAAGGGGTCTGTGATGACAGCTCACCTGCAGTGATAGAAGTGTACATTGTGGTGGGGCTGTGCGATGAGAGCTCACCGTCAATGGTGGTAATGTCCATTGTGGTAGAGGCGGAGGTCACCCCTGGATAAGGCCCTGTGAACAGAGGACAAGAATCTGAGGTCAGACAGGAGGACTCTCCATGCCTAGCAGCACCTTGGCCCAAGCTGTATCCTTTGTTCTGGTGTGAGCAGCTCTGTGAATGGGCCCAAGTGGACAGGAGCAGTGTGGTGTAACCAATGACTCTTAGCAGGGGTGCACAGCCCAGGAACCAGGTTCTGGTTGGTCACTGACTGGGATGGAACTGTTTGAACCTGAAGTACCATGTCACTCCAGGCCCATTTGAGTTCTCTGCTGTATGCCTGTACTGAGGGTGGTGGCTCCACCTGGTAGATGCTCAACAGTTATCTGTGGTGTGTATGAAGGCAGGGACTCTTGTTGTGTTTGTGACAGAACATTTGTGGAGTATCTGATGCTTACACCAGGTGTCTGAGTCCATTTTGTGATGCTGTATCTGAATTCTTGGGTAATTTATAAAGAAGAGAGGTTTATTTGGCTCACAGTTCTAGTGGCTGGGAAGTCCAAATTGGGCAGCTGCATCTGTTGAGGGCCTCATACTGCTCCCCCTCGTGGCAAAAAGCAGAAGGGGAGCAGACATTTGTAAAGAGACCTCAAGGTGATATGAAAAGCAAGAGAGTTTACAAAGGTGAATTTGCTTTTATAATAACCTGCTCTCAGGTAACCTATCCAGTCTCGTGACAGAAGGAACTCCCTCCCTCCCTCAAAGGGCTATTAGTCTATGCATGAGGGATTGGCCTCGATGACCCAAATATCTCCCACCAGGTCCCACCTCCCATCACTGCCACATTGGGAATCAAATTTCAACATGAGCTTTTGCAGGGTCAAACCACATCCAAACCATAGCACCAGGTGTTGCTTTAGTTGTCTTCTATCTACTGTATCATGCAGTCTTCACAGCCATCCTATGAGGTGCCTGGTGTTGTTGGCCCATGTCACAGGAAGAACACCAAGGCTCAGAGATGTGATGTGCCCATGATCACACAGCTCATTCAGTGTCAGGTCAGGACTTAGCCAGTGCTCTTGCCTCTGGAGTACACGTTCTCTCTTGGAGAATCCCTTCCCGGGGCTCCTGTCTGAGGAGTCATTCCTGAAGCCCTCCCTTAGGTCTTTCCATTGACTGTCCTGTGGGAAGGACCAGTCTATGACACTATCCCAGTTACTGTGTGTGTTTTTTCACAGCTTAATGGCCTGGCCAAAGAGGGCTGGGATGTGTAAGACATCGGAGACCTGCATGTTTCCTAGAGTTGCTGCACAGAATGCCTTCTCTCCTCTGGGAGATGACTGTGAAGAAGGATTTGTTGGATCACAGGAATATCAGTGTTAACATAGGAAATCCCATGTTCCCATTACAATGGCTCTGCATAATAAAACAGAGAAGGATGCTTCATAATAGTCATTTCCACTCAGAAAATCACTTTAATTATAGTGTTTTGAGGTCATTCTCCCCAGTGCAGCTGCCTGATACCTCTTCCTTTCCTTTCCTTTCCTTTCCTTTCCTTTCCTTTCCTTTCCTTTCCTTTCCTTTCCTTTCCCTTTCCTTTCCTTTCCTTCTCTCTCTCTCTCTTTCTTTCCCTTCCTTCCTTCCTTCCTTCCTTCCTTCCTTCCTTCCTTCCTTCCTTCCTTCCTTCCTTTCTTCCTTCCTTCCTTCCTTCCTGTCTTCTTTTCTTTCTTTCTTTCTTTCTTTTTTTTCACTCTCTTATAAGAAAGCAGCTGCTGGTGTCAGGAGTCATAGTGGGTGAGGGGAAAACAGACTTCCCAGCTAGGGGTCCACAGCAGGAAGCAGGTGGGCCAAGCTAGGGGTGTCTGGGACCAACAGGGAGCTTAGAGGTGGGGAAAAAGATAATATAAGGCATCAAGTCAGCATAGGGACCCAGTGAACACACCAGGAGTCAGGGCCTGGGGAGCCAGGAACCAGGTAGGGTAGAGGGTCCAGCATTCACAGTGCTTCTCAGTAGCAAGACCTAAAGCAGGACCATAGCAACTTCAAGTGGGTGCTGGACTTTGTTATACAGTGTGAACAAGTGCAGCCTCCAATTTAGTATCTAGCACCTAGTAGGTACTCAATTCAGTGAACATGAATGCATGAGTAAATGCATGCATATTTAAATAAATGGATTTAGTGGTGGGCTGCTAGACTTTTCCAATCACCAAGCACCTCAAAGTTCAGAAAGAAAGAATAACAGTTTGCTTAAGTAGACATGGATGGTTATAGAAGCTCAAATACCCAGAATGGCCCTCAGAAATTTTCCGGGTGAAGACAGCATTTCTTATGACAGTTCGTCCAACAGAATCAGGGTTACAAGAGACTGTTACTTCCTCTTCCTTTAAAACAACTAATAATTGCTTACTAGGTGCCAGGTGCTGGTCTCAACATTTAATGCATTTTAACTCAGTCCTTGCAACAGTTGCCAGAACCTTGCTCTGAGCTCCTCCATTCTAAAACCAGGAAAGCTCCAGAAAACAGGGCAGAGCTGGTTGCTCTGTGTACACTATACAGGGGGAAAAGATGAGGCCATTAACTGTGCTTGGGACAGGTTGTGTGGTTTGTGTTTTTCAATGGCCTGATGGCTGCTCCTCACCCTACCCTGCTCCCATTCCCTCCTGGGGAGTGAAGACTGCAGCAAATCTGCAGGAGGAGCAGGACTTGGCCACACAAAGGACTGAAGTGGGAGAGGGTAACGCAGAGGATGGCAAGGTGCTGGCTATGTGTGGGTGGGGGAGCAGTCACCCCTCACTTCTGCTGGGACTCCAGAGGGATGGGGAAGTACAGTGTGAGGCGACTGAGGAGGGGTCAGATCACTCAGGGCCTTGAGAGTGATAGAGCAGCAGTCTCATGGGGCCAGGCTGTTTTGAGTTTGGGCATTTACTTTGAAGCTGCAGAACAAGCCTCTGTCTCTTCTTAGAATGCAGGTTTCTTTGGAGCCCTTGGGGAGGGACTGCTGAAGAATATGGAAAGTCTGAAACTGCTCCCAAGTCCCACCTTTATAGAACAATTTCCTAAACTTCCTACAGCCTTCAGGGGAACACTTGTGTCTGCATAATGTTAATAATACCACCTAAGAAGAAAAATGCTCAGCAGTGCAATGAGTTGGAGAATGCCAGGGTACACAGAGTCCAACAGGTGTCTTTGGTTACTTGCTGCGGCTGCTTTTTCTTTCTTTTTAAATTGTAGATGTTTCCTAGTTATTAATAAGCTGCTGAGAAGTGTGGATCTCAAAGAAGGTCACAGAGCACACAGCACCTCCCAAACTTGGTTGTTCTCGTGACACAGTTTGCAGTCACAGCCATGACCCGTGGGGATCCACTTGCTCACGGTTCAAAGCAAGGCAAAGGCAGGCTCAAGTTTCCTTGAGAATGGAGAGTTGGGGTACATGGACCCAGGGCAGAAAATAATGTGGGATGAGGGAGATGGTGGAGAAGTCTAAGTAGCCTGGTCCGTCTACCCTCATCCCACCTCCACCCTCAACCTCCCTCACCAAAACTGTTGTCTCTTCAGCCCCTGAGTTCCTGTGAGTCAATAGCCCTGAGGAAGGCTGATAAATATATACAGAGATATGTATGATGTACATATGTATATATATTCACCCAGGGCTAGACTCCTCCATTTCACATTCAAAAGCACCTCCTAAGGAGAGGAAAAATGGCCACAGCCACCCCTGCCGAAGTCCTTAGGTCAGTTCTCCCTGGATGTTTTCACCAAGGTGCCCCACCCTGGCTGCTTGAAGGGGTCTGTGATGACAGCTCACCTGCAGTGATAGAAGTGTACATTGTGGTGGGGCTCTGCGATGAGACCTCACCTTCAGTGGTGGTGATGTCCATTGTGGTGGAGGCAGAGGTCACCCCTGGATAAGGCCCTGTGAACAGAGGACAAGAATCTGAGGTCAGACAGGAGGACTCTCCATGCCTAGCAGCACCTTGGCCCAAGCTGCATCCTTTGTTCAGGTGTGAGCAGCTCTGTGAATGGGCCCAAGTGGACAGGAGCAGTGTGATGCAACCAATGACTCTTAGCAGGGGTGCACAGCCCAGGAACCAGGTTCTGGTTGGTCACTGACTGGGATGGAACTGTTTGAACCTGAAGTACCATGTCACTCCAGGCCCATTTGAGTTCTCTGCTGTATGCCTGCACTGAGGGTGGTGGCTTCACCTGGTAGATGCTCAACAGTATCTGTGGTGTGTATGAAGGCAGGGACTCTTGTTGTGTTTGTGACAGAAAGTTTGTGGAGTATCTGATGCTTACACCAGGTGTCTGAGTCCATTTTGTGATGCTATATCTGAATTCTTGGGTAATTTATAAAGAAGAGAGGTTTATTTGGCTCACAGTTCTAGTGGCTGGGAAGTCCAAATTGGGCAGCTGCATCTGTTGAGGGCCTCATACTGCTCCCCCTCGTGGCAAAAAGCAGAAGGGGAGCAGACATTTGTAAAGAGACCACAAGGTGATACAGAAAGCAAGAGAGTTTACAAAGGTGAATTTGCTTTTATAATAACTTGCTCTCAGGTAACCTATACAGTCTCGTGACAGAAGGAACTCCTTCCCTCCCTCAAAGGGCTATTAGTCTATGCATGAGGGATTGGCCTCGATGACCCAAATATCTCCCACCAGGTCCCACCTCCCATCACTGCCACATTGGGAATCAAATTTCAACATGAGCTTTTGCAGGGTCAAACCACATCCAAACCACAGCATCAGGTGTTGCTTTAGTTGTCTTCTATCTACTGTATCATGCAGTCTTCACAGCCATCCTATGAGGTGCCTGGTGTTGTTGGCCCATGTCACAGGAAGAACACCAAGGCTCAGAGATGTGATGTGCCCATGATCACACAGCTCATTCAGTGTCAGGTCAGGACTTAGCCAGTGCTCTTGCCTCTGGAGTGGACGTTCTCTCTTGGAGAATCCCTTCCCAGGGCTCCTGTCTGAGGAGTCGTTCCAGAAGCCCTCCCATAGGTCTTTCCATTGACTGTCCTGTGGGAAGGACCAGTCTATGACACTATCCAAGTTACTGAATGCGTTTTTTCACAGCTTAATGGCCTGGCCAAAGAGGGCTGGGATGTGTAGGACATCGGAGACCTGCATGTTTCCTAGAGCTGCTGTACAGAATGCCTTCTCTCCTCTGGGAGATGATTGTGAAGAAGGATTTATTGGATCACAGAAATATCAGTGTTAATATAGGAAATCCCATGTTCCCATTACAATGGCTCTGCATAATAAAACAGAGAAGGATGCTTCATAATAGTCATTTCCACTCAGAAAATCACTTTAATTATAGTGTTGTGAGGTCATTCTCCCCAGTGCAGCTGCCAGATGCCTCTTTCTTATAAGAAACCAGCTGCTGGTGTCAGGAGTCATAGTGGGTGAGGGGAGAACAGACTCCTTGCTAGGGGTCCACAGCAGGAAGCAGGTGGGCCAAGCTAGGGGTGTCCGGGGCCAGCAAGGAGCTTAGAGGTGGGGAAGAAGATAATACAAGGCATCAAGTCAGCAAAGGAACCCAGTGAACACACCAGGAGTCACGGCCTGGGGAGCCAGGAACCAGGTAGGGTGGAGGGTCCAGTATTCACAGTGCTTCTCAGTAGCAAGACCTGAAGCAGGACCATAGCAAGTTCAGGTGGGTGCTGGACTTTATTATACAGTGTGAACAAGTGCAGCCTCCAATTTAGTATGTAACAGGTAGTAGGTATCAGTAAATATTTACTGAATGCATGAGTAAATGTATGCATATATAAATGAATGGATTCAGTGGTGGGGTTCTAGACTTTTCCAATCACCAAGCACCTCAAGGTTCAGAAAGAAAGAATAATACCTTGCTTAAGTAGACATGGATGGTTACAGAAGCTGAAATACGCAGAACTGCCCTCAGAAATTTTCCAGGTAAAGACAGCATTTCTTATGACAGTTTGTCCAACAGAATCAGGGTTAGAAGAGACTCTTATTTCCTCTTCCTTTAAAACAAGTAATACTTTCATACTAAGTGCCAGGTTCTGCTCTCAACATTTAATGTATTTTAACTCAGTCCTTCCAACAGTTCCAATCCATAGGAGTTATTATTAGCCCCATTTTACAGATTTGGCAGCTGAGTGCCAGAAAAGTGTTATTCTCCCCGGCTTGTACAGCTGCCTTGAGAGTCAGAAGTCAGTGATTTGAAGCCCTGGCAGCTTTGAGTCAGTGTGTTTTGTCTTGTAGTGCACTGCCAAGTGGAGAGCCTTGGTAAGCTGCTCTCCATTTGGCTTGAACGACTTGGGGTGCATTTCTTGGCTTGTTGTTAGGGACCTTGTACCCACATCTGTATGCCGGGAGACTATACACACTTTCAGCAGGCCAGCCAGGCTGGGGGATGGGTGGGGCCTGAGACCTCTGGGACATTGCCACTTGGGCCTCCCAATGTGGGCTCCCTCCATGCTCATGCCCACTAAGAAGCATGCTGGGCAGGAAAGTCCCTCAGCTGGAACTACTCCCTCCATGCCCCATGTCCTCCAAGTGTGTGGAGCTTGATTTCCACATGTCTCCCGATGTGACAGACTCCAGGGAAGTGGCACTTCAGCCAGACCAGAGCTGCCCTATAGTAGTAGATCATCGTCAGCATAGAGAGGAAGCTCGAAGCTGTCTGGGAAGGTGCAGATGCTGTGAGACAGTGGTTCTCAAAGCGTAGTCTCTGAACACACAGCATCCTCTGGGAGCCTGTTAGAAATAGAAATTCTCAGGCCCCAGCCCAGACCTGCTGAAGAAAAGCACTAGGACTGGGTCCCAGTAATTACTATAGTAGATTCTGATGCATGCTCTAGGCTGGGAAGTGCTGGTGTAAGGAGGGCTTCCGGAAGCGGTGACATCAGGCTTGGTCCTTTAAGGACAAATAGGACTTTGCTGCACAAAGCATATAAGCCTTCCAGGCAGAGAGCTCAGCATCTAAGGCAGCTCTCCCCACTTCTCAGCTTTCTCCCCAGTGTCTGCTTGCCATCCATGGCTCCAAGGCTCCGGAAGCTTCTGGAGATGGCGGGGTGAGAGTCCCCCTCGGTGCACTCCTTTGCCCTGTGCTCATTCAGCTAGCATCAGTGATATGAGGTCTTTGGAGAAGGCTGGCTGAGTGAGCTCAGGTCCTGCCCAGAAAGTAGGTGGTTGTCTGCATCCAGCTTAAGGGGCCTGGAATGAAAGCCTGCCCCTTGCTGGAGCTGAGGGATGCTTCTGAGGTTGGGATTAGGTTCATGCTGAGCTCAGCAACTAGGATGAGGGTGATCTGCGGGCAGCCTTGGGGGTGCGTTTATGGCAGAATAAGGTGTTAATTACGGCCAAGCTTGGGTCTGGTATCAGAAATAGACAATTACCCAGCACAGCGATTGGACAGACATGAGAGGACCCATTTTTTGGAAAGACCCAAGCATCCTACTTTTTTTCTTTCGAGCCCTCCTCCAGGTTGCAAGGTCCCCTGCTGCCCCCTGCAACACCCCCGCCAGACAGGAAGCTCCACACGTTTGGGCTTGTGTTGCTCACAACTCTATACTCAGCTTTGTACTGGGTGCCTGGCACTGAATGACAACTGCTGAACGTTTGAAAGCCTTCTGGGGAACCATGAACCAACTAAACTGCAGCCTTCACTATGCTCATCTTTGTGGAGCTGGGAATGGGTTTTCATCCAGAGAATTTGCCATTGGCTGCAGTCATCCCTATCAACTCTCTATGTCCTCAGGATGTCAGCTGTCTATTCTCTGGCGGAAGGCAGCCACCCCTGGAGGCAGTGGGGCACACATGCACAACCCTGCAGTGCGGGCAGTGTGCTCTGTGCTTCAGTTGGCAGCTTGAGTGCAGCTATTGGGGTGAAGGACCTCAGCTGCAATGGATTCTTAGGGGGCAGTGGTGTTTTTCCGACGTGGATGGAGAGCAGGGGTCAGGTGCTAGCCCTGAGGATGGAAGTCGTGCTCCTTTGTTGCCACCAAGAGCCTCTCTTGTCTTGCATTTTCAGATGACACTGTGCTAAAAAGTTATTTTTTTTCCCGCATGGGCTGGTCTTTACATTTCCGGGCCCAACTCCCATGGCTTCCCTCTGCCATAGGAGTTGAAGGAGTTCCCCACTTCCTGTCTTCCACTGTCCATCTGGTCCAGCAAAGAAAGAAGAATTCAGGCACAGGGTGAGGGCTTGAAGGAGGGGAGTGAGAGTGAGGATGGCTTCAGACTAGAACCCCCAAGTGTTCTGGGAGGAGGAAGATGATCTCAGCCTCAACATCATGACAGGAAATGTAGGTTTTTCATGGGGGACTTGGAGACTTCCTGCAATGACAAACCTTGTTGGTGACAGTGATGCAGCAGCAATGGCAGCGTCGACTGCTTGACAGTTGGCCAGGTGCTGTGCCAGTTACCCAGAGTGTTCAATTGAGAGGAACTTATGGGCCTGGTTAGAAAAGTCAGTTTACCAGGCTGGGTGCAGTGACTCACGCCTGTAATCCCAACTTTGGGAGGCTGAGGTGGGTGGAACACCTTAGGTCAGGAGTTCAAGGCCAGCCTGACCAACATGGTGAAACCCCGTCTCTACTAAAAATACAAAAATTAGTTGGGCATGGGCGGGTGCCTGCAATCCCAGCTACTCTGGAGTCTAAGGCAGGAGAATCACTTGAACCTGGGAGGTCGAGGTTGTAGGGAGCTGAGATCGCAACATTGCATTCCAGCCTGGTCGACAGAGTGAGAATCCCTCTCAAAAAAAAAAAAAAAGAAAAGTCAATTTACCAAGCACTCTGAAGCAGCAAGGCTTTGTGCAAGTCTGATTTGGGGTTCAAGAGCCGGACAGCTATGGGGGAAGGAAGAGTAACCTTTAGGGGCGTGGAAAGTGCTTCGCAGCTAGCAGTGTGGTTTTTCTTCCTGCTCTGGATTCCTCAGCATCCTTGCACGAGTGAAGTAGAAATCAGATGACAGTTGAAGTACATGAACTAACTTTTCTTTTTGGTAGGAAAGGTCAAATGCATTTACTTGCCCTTGATGGCTGGCTATTATTGCTTCCGCAAAAGATGCAGTGTACAGGCTCTAGGGTCTCAGAGTAAAGTGCCCCCAAGAAACAAATAAATAGCTTATTACCCATCCATCCATTTCTCCTAGAAGCCAGTCGGTGTTGGCTGAGCAGTTAGCATTTATTCAGCCCTAGAGTTGCAGGGAAGAGGAGAACATGGTGTGTGTCCCCAGGAAGCATATGACTTGGCTGGGGAGGTGCAAAAGTCAGATTGCCCACAGTCTCTGTGTGATAAAGCATCAAAATGAGCATTGACGAGGTGGTCTGGAGACTTGTGGAGACACAACCGTGAGACTGAGCCCCAGGACTCTAGGATTCTATGGCATTGGGGGTGCTCATAATTGTGCTGGTTCATTCTTTCCTTCAGCAAACCTTTTGTAGCACCTCCTACACTCCAGCCATATGCTCTATCGTTAAGGCCAAGCCCCTGCAGTCAGGAGCACACTGTGTAACCGACAAGGACAGATGCATGTGGGTAAGTTGGGAAAAGGTTGCTCTCTGTTGGAGCCCACAGATCTTCAGTGTCCTCAGGAAAGGCTTCCTGGAAGAGGTGGCCCCAAGTCTGTCCTGAGATGGCGGGTGGGCAATGCCAGTGTGGTAGTGGGCATGGTGGTGGGAGAGATACACGAAGGGAAGGCCGTGATGATAGAGTGGTCAGTAAGTTTCTGGGTTGGGTGGAGAGCCTTCCTGGACGCCTGACCACCATGGGCTGCAGGGACTTGCTGGATGTATGCTATGAGGTCTTCAATCTGCCTTCACTCTCAGGCATGGCCACCCTTCCTGTCTGTGCAGAAAGCACATGTGCATTCATCTGGTCTTGCAGATGGAATACACAGGTGAGGTTGATGTGAACTTGACCTGCCTGTTCAGAACGTGTCTGAAAGTCTCAAGGTCAATGTGATTGCCCTGAAGGTCCATATGGGTGACCTTACAAACAGTCCCCCAACAATCCCCAGGGCTGCCAAGGTGCTGTGCAATTTAGCTGTACTGCTTTGACACCCTATGTAAGACTATCAGCAGTGCTTTCCTCCTCCTAAACCTTATCCGGTCTTATCTGTGGCTACGGTACCAAAACACCACATGGATGACAGGATTGGACCCATGCAGGCTGCACGGCACCATCTGGATGGAAGTGTGGAGGACTGCAAAGGTGGGTGTGGAGGAGACGTGGCCTCTCTGCCCCGGAGAAGACAGTCATTCCCATGTCAGTAAACTGGGATGAAGCAGAGGCTCAACACTCAGAAGGCAGAGTCAGCAAAGGACATCTGCTCCTTACGCACATCTTGGAGTCTTGCTGCGGAACTTTTCCTACCTAGCCATTTGCTTTTGGGATGTGCTCCCAGGAGGAGAACTGGAAAGCAAGTGAGGCTGCCGTGACTTAGAACTTGAACTGTCTGGTTCCAGGGTTTTCTCTGTATAGATTCCCTGTTATTCCCCCTGAGCCTTAAAAAAAAATTTAAACACAACCTTACTTCAACACCATAACCAATCTGCCTCAGTTGAGCTACAATATCTAAGTAAAAGGAAAGAGTGTTTTTTCTTCATTGTGAGGAGACAATATGAAAAAGCGGAACCATCGACTCCTAAGTCCAGGATGCTGACAACAGCAGAAATCAGCAAGGCACCCTGAAGGAGGAAGAATCTGGGGATAAAAGCCTGGCTGAGCAAGGTGAAGTTACCCTTGTCCACCACTGGGGAGAGGAACTTGTCAGCTGTGGATGGTGCAGCATTTGTAATTTATCAGGAAAGCAGCAAATATCCTTTTTTTTTTTTTTGAGACAGAATCTCGCTCTGTCACCCAGGCTGGAGTGCAATGGCGCAACCTCCGCCCACCAGGTTCAAGTGGTGGGTTCTCCACTTGAACTCAGCCTCCCGAGTAGCTGGGATTACAGGCACCTGCCACCATGTCTGTCTAATTTTTGTATTTTCAGTAGAGATGGGTTTTTCGCCATGTTGGCCAGGCTGGTCTCAAACTCCTGACTTCACATGATCTGCCTGCCTTGGCCTCCCAAAGTGCTGGGATTACAGGCGTGAGCCACCTCACCTGGTCACAGATATCTTTCTTTACTCATGGCATAGATTGAAGGAAAGCAGAACCACAATTTCCCCAGCCTGACCCCCAGCAGACACACCCTGCTGGAATATTTCTAGGGAAATCAAATTTGAAAGAGGCAGGAAGAGTGGGGAGGAGGCGATTCTAGTGGCTCTTATGTCTGGGAAGTTCCTGGGGCTCGGTCAGCATCTGGCTGCTGGAGATGGGTAGGGACTGGAGTGGGTGTCTGGGGTCAGCAGGCAACTGAAGAAGCTCAGGCTTAAGACAATGCCCAGATTGCTGAAAGGAGCCTGGAAGCAGAAAGCTGCCGTGAACAGTTGGTGGCTTCAGCACACTAGAAGGGCAGCCCCCGCCATGTAACCTCTGACTTGCCCCTGCATCTGCATCACGCTGAGGGATCTTCACAGCGGAAAGAGAACAGTCCTTAAGAGGGAACTGAAGCTGAGGGGAGAAGCGGGACATGCTGTCTGAGAGTGAGTCAGCATCCAGGCTCGCAAGAACCCCACCCTGACAAAGATGGGGACTGGGCACAGTGGAGGACTCTGAGAATCTATTCCTTCTGTCTGTCCTCTGCCTGCCCCCACGCCTGGTGCTGGGTTTGGGGATTTGGGGCCCTTGTGCCAGGGTCTGGTCCATGCATATGCCCTCCTGCTCTATAGCTCCTGAGACTGCAGTCTTTTTGGCCTTGTTGTTGGAAAATTAAGCACGTGTTCCCAGCTGATCCACCTACTAGACCGCTGCTGATTGATTTAAGGATAGCTGAGCTCCAGTGAGGCAGCAGAGAAATGCTTCTCCAAAAACAGGTGTTTGGGGCACCAAAATGGCAAAGGAAATGGCTGTGTGCAGATGTTCTGAGGAGCCAGGAAGGCCCGTGTATCCCAATCAGTGTCTGCTTGACTTGCCAGCTCCAAGCTCCACCAGAGGTGGCTGGAGTGCAGAATACCCTGGACACACCAATTTTCAGCCTCAGCTCCATCCAGACACCTCCCTGAGGAGAGTGAGGGTGTGTAATCCTGCACACCGTGCTCCTGGGTTCACCCATCTGCCAGGCTCGGGGCCAGGCATCTGGCCACCCTGCTGTGAAGTCAGCACACTTGCCAGGCATGGCGCAGACAGGTGAGGGAGTGGCACCTCAGTGGCGACACTCATGGCCAGACTATTTTGAGGAATGCTATGTAGCTTTTCTTTTTCTTTCTTTTCCTTTCCCTTTCCCTTTTCCTTTTCCTTTCCTTTTTTTTTTGGCGAAGTTTTTGCTCTGTTGCCCAGGTTGGAGTGCAATGGCGCAATCTCATCTCACTGCAAACCACGGTTTCTTCACATGTAAAACCCGGTGGCACAACCATGTAGCCTCCTTGTAAGCTAGTTTGTGGTACACAGTGCCTGACATAGGTCAAGCTATTTGAACATTAATTATTCTGATCGTCAATATGTCAAAATGGGATTCCTAGAAACAAGTACCTTCAATACTCTGGTATACTATTTGGCATATGTATCACCCTGAGAATCAAGCGATCCACTTCTAGGAATTGATCCTAGAGAAACAATCTGGATCAGGAACAAAAGTCTGGGCTCAGGAAAGTAGATTGCAATGCAGTCTAAAATGAAAAATTAAAGAGAGAGAACAATCTAAATGTTCCATATTTGGGCATTGGTTATGTAAATTACGATACCCGCATATGACCCAGTATTATGCAGTTAGGGAAGGGGTGCACGTGAACTTAGTGACCGGAGGAAATGCTTAGGGTATGATGTTAAGTGAAGAAAACAAGATCCTCTAAATAGAAATGATGAGAAATATTCCACAAAAGTCTTAAGACAAAGGAATGAAAGGAAATACACGTCAAACGTTAAGTACTGGCTTTTAAGTAGTAGATGGGTTAGGAGTGGTTTAGTTTTCTTCTAATATATGGCTGTCTGTGTTTTCCAAAAGTCATCTACAAAAAACATGTGTTACTTTTACAGTGAAGAAATGGGGATGGATCTTCAGAACTGGTTATTGTCTTGCAGAATCGTCAAAGTCGCCGACTAGAAGGTCTGTCAAGGTCCTTTCCCGCCGCCCTGACCTGCCTGCCTTGCTCCAGGTTCCTGCTGGGTGCCTGCACCTGCTTGGCAGTGTCTCCTGCGAGCTGGCATCAGGCTGTGGTTGGATAGCAGGACCATGGCCACCTTC
Source organism: Macaca fascicularis (assembly GCF_037993035.2). NCBI lineage: Eukaryota > Metazoa > Chordata > Mammalia > Primates > Cercopithecidae > Macaca > Macaca fascicularis. Next base: position 4,895,872 of record NC_088386.1, read on the forward strand.
TCTGAATGGCCCTCTGAGTCTTGTGTCCACACATCATTTGCCTAATCTGGTCAGGACATGCTCCAAGTAGCCGTTTTCATTTCCAAGAAAGACATGCATGTTGTGGAAAAGGAGTGCATTCAGTGACCACAGCTCCTCCCACCCTTTCCCTGGGCTGCAATTGCAGGTTGAGAAATGTGGGCTGTGGCTTCAGTCCCTGGTTCACCCCCAGTCCCTTGCTTCTGCAGGTGGAAATGAAGGGAAGTTCTGACCTCTCAGGGAGCAGGTCAGAGGCTGGGCATTTGGAGTCACAGCGCTGCTGGCCACAGACTTTGCTTCTCGAGCTGCCTGAGTTTGTTATTGGTGTGCTATTCAGCTGTCCTTTCAGGGATCACCAGTGTGAACAGTTTCTTAGAGGCACTGGAAAGATTCCTCTCACTTCCTACGCTCATTGAGAGTCCCCTGCCAGGATTATCTGAGGGGAGGCTCTGGGTTTTCCCTTGGATTTTGGCCTCATGGAGGGAAACCCTACACTGAAGTGTGGAGACTCAGTTTCTCCTCTTGGCCTCATCTTTTTCCATCTCCTCTGACAATTCCTGTGGCCATCTTCAACCTCTTCATCCTTATCCACATCATTGGCTTCCTTTTCCAAGATATAATGAATCTTTCTTTCATCAACAATTTGACTCCACCGTTTTGTTTCCGTATTTGTAAAGAAATGTGAGGTTTGGCTCCTGCACACAATGATCACTCTGGACCCCCCACTGGAGTTTTAGATGTACACTGAGTGATTAATACTGTGGTTTTGGAACCTGAGTTGCATGGGGTGGAAGTGAGGAAACACCTTAAAGAGGTAAAAATCATTCTTAGCTTACCCGACTGTACAAAAACAGGCCACAGGTTGCATTTAGCCCACAGGCTGTAGTTTGCTGAACAACCTGTTCATATCACCATTAAGATGCTTTCTCTGTCTCTGCACTAATTTTTTTTTCAGATGGATTTTCACTCTTGTTGCCCAGGCTGGAGTGCAGTGGCACGATCTTGGCTCACTGCAACCTCTGCCTCCTGGATTCAAGCGATTCTCCTCCCTCAGCCTCCTGAGTAGTTGAGATCACAGGCATGCGCCACCACACCCAGCTAATTTTGTATTTTTAGAGATGGGGTTTCTCCATGTTGGTCAGGCTAGTCTCAAACACCCGACCTCAGGTGATCCACCCGCCTCAGCCTCCCAAAGCGCTGGGATTACAGGTGTCAGCCACCAGGACCGGCTGACTCTGCACTAATTTTTGAGCTCCTGTGTTTTTTTTTTTTTTTGCTCTAGCATCTGAATGAATGAGTGATGTTGCTTAAAATATTCTCTGACATGTCCTGGCTGATCCTTCTCTCATTTTTTTTTTCTTTCTCTACACACCTGCTTCTCAGATGCTGGATAAAAAACCTCCCTAAGATTCTCTAAGTCACTCAATAGTCACTCTATAGATATACACTATGCTTCCAATGACATCAATGACATTAATGACTGTCATTTATTAAGTTCCTGGTGCAGCAGACCTTTGTATAGTCCTGGAGACACAGAGGTGAAGCTGGCATCCTCTGTGTGTGAGCCTGTGTGGGCCCGTGTGTGCTCACACATGTGATCTGGGTTCAGACCAGTTGGCCCCTGTACAGCTTGGAGTCACATTTGGGTGCCCTTCGAGGTCCCTGCTCCCCAGAGAGATGCTGCATGCTAATCTTTACCACTTCTCTGGAGGACTTAATTCATTTAAAAAATCACATAATTGCATTTTCAGCATAATTAGGTACTTAATTACATGACTAAATGTCCTCAATCGGGCTGCATGTGTAAATAATGATGATTTAGTTAGGTACGCTTTGTTATTGGGTTTCCAGAAGGCTCATCAGTTGGTGAACAGGATGTGGAAAGTGTTTTTCTCCTTCCTCCACCGGGTTTGACAGGCAGGAGCAGCAGAGCCCGTGTGGGGAGTGGGCAGGACCACAGGGGCGGCAGGAGGCAGGAGGGAACATTCTGCTGCCTGGAAGCTCAGTTCAAACATCCAGGAGGATTGGCTCCAAGGAGGAGGTTCGTGGCTACATCCCAAGGCAGATGGCCGCACTTGCCCAGGAGATGTGCTCAGGAAGGGGAGGCCAAAGTGGCCCAGAGACAAGAGGACCCACGGTTTATGGGCGCAACGGGTGGAGATGGGGTGGCGAAGAATGCTGGAAGGAAGGAAAAGTGCAGGAGCAGGATGCAGGGGGCCGCTTCTCCTCATTCCCTGGAAGCCTTCTTCTCCTCTCTAGCTAGGGAGGGCTCCGTGAGAACTCAAGGCTTCAGGAAAGGCCACTGCTTTCTCCCTACTCAGGCCAGCCAGAGGCACACTGGCTCAGTGGGATGGGGAGGGAGCCTGCAGCAGAGGGCGGTGACGTGACCAGGCTTGCAGGAGAGGATGCCTGTGAAAGTCGTGGGGAGTGTATACACTGTACATCTTAGCCATTGCCGTTGGTGATGCTGTGATTTGTCTTTTATGTCAGACTCGTATTTGAAAGCCTGTTGGAAAGACGGGGGGCATTTTCTTTCTTTCTTTTTTTTTGTTTGAGACAGAGTCTTGATCGGTGGCCCAGGCTGGAGTGCAGTGGCTCCATCTCGGCTCACTGCAAGCTCCGCCTCCCGGGTTCAAGCCATTCTCCTGCCTCAGCCTCCCGAGTAGCTGGGACTACAGGCGCCCGCCATCACGCCCGGCTAGTTTTTTTGTATTTTTGATAGAGACGGGTTTTCACTGCGTTAGCCAGGACGGTCTCCATCTCCTGACCTCATGATCCGCCCACCTTGACCTCCCAAAGTGCTGGGATTACAGGCGTGAACCACTGCACCCGGCCGACGGGGGGCATTTTCATCTGAATATTGGGCAGCTATGTTTGGGGCGGTGGTGAAGACAAATGCACACCAACAAATGGCTCTTTCCAAAACGCATCTTAAAAGTGCTTTAAGGGTGCATCCTGATAGGTGGCATAGGGAGCATGGGTTTTGGTGCCAGAGATTTGGCAGTAAGTCCTGTGCTCCGTGTTCCGACTCCAAGCACCCCTCCCAGACCCATGCGTGCTCATCCCTAGTGAAAGATTACGGCAGGTAACACACACAAATCACCGAATGTGGCTATCGGGGCGTTGCAGGGCACATGGGAGTTATTCTGATTGTCCTCATATATTTAAGGATGAATATACACACGAACACACACATACACACTCACATACAGACTCACACAAAGACTCACACTCATATACATATGCACTCACATACACATACACACTCAGACTCACTCACATGCTCACACACACACACATTCACTCATTCTAACACTCTAACATACACACTCTCTTACTATCACACACATTCTCTCACACACACTCACACTAACACACTCACACACTCTCACATGCACTCATACACTCATACACATACACTCTTACACACACTCTCCCACATATGCACACGCAGGCACACACAGGCACACACACGCACACACACACAGCCTCGGGGGACAGAAGCCTAGACTTGCTCTATGGGAAGGTATGGTGTGGGAGCCTGGCTTCAGGGGCCAGTTCCTGTGACTGGGGCAGGCAGGGAGCACTTTCTCTCCTGGAGCAGCTGGGTACCCTGAGCGCTTCCAGCTGTGCTGTGAACCCTCCTTTGTCCTCCAATCCTGTCTTCTGGGTATCAGGGCAGGAAAGGAGCTTCGGGAAGTTACCAGTTCAATTTCATTTTGCTTCTGAAACACAGCCAGGAAGCCACTTGCCCTGGCTCAAGCGCCCATCCTGTCTTTTCTATGTGCTTAGGGAGAAAAAGCCATCTCCCTTCACTATCCCTGCCCCACCACCCCTCAGCCCCATCTTCCCACTGTGTTTCTAGCAGATGAAAATCCTCTAAAATACATCTCAATCCATCACCCTGGCAAGCTCTTGCTCCATCTTCCCAGCCCCCTGTCCAGGTCTTGTGATTTATATTTGCTCAACATTAATCTTTTAAAAGCAAAGAAGCCATAAACACATACATAACTCTGCCCCCTGTCAGAAGAAATCCCATGACACAAATCAACTGCCATCTAAATTAGATGTTTCTTTCATAGAAAGTGATAAATGCGCTGGAGACTAATCAAAGAAAAGTCAACTAACTTAGACTTTGTTTCACTTCAGGGTTTTGTAGGTGATGTGGTTGAAGTTGGACAATCAGTTCATGACTAATGACCAACAGGAATGCGTGAATTGGCCCAGTTCTGATGTTTTGATGCTTCCAATGTAAACAGGAGGCTTTGTTCATCATTTCTCATCAGGGTTCTTAGCACTTCAAAAGCAAGTTTGAAAGCTAACACTTAATCTTAGGAGAAGAAGGGTAAGTGCAAACACAATCTATTCTTCTGTCAGACTGGTGTGCTAATTTCCTTGATAAAGGCAAGAAGTCTTTGCTTAAGCAAACCAAGTAACAGAGTGAAAGCAGTTACCCAAAAAGACATGAGGCAGCTACAGGGGTGGATCTGTTTCTTCAATCAGGATTAGAGGCTCCTAGAGAAGCCAGGTTGTCTAATCAGGATTAGAGGCTCCTAGAGAAGCCAGGTTGTATGGAGGGCTCATGGCACAACTGCAAGAAGTCAGGTTGTATAGATTTCAAAATTGTATCATTTTCAAGTATAGATGATTTCATAATGAAACAAATGCATTAATTTTTTTTTTTTACACTTTTAATGTAACTATTTCAGAGTTGTTTTGGGAAGTATAAAAGCTGTGGTTTTAGGAGGGAATAAATGAAAGAATATAAATGGCTAAACCCAGTACATATCATTAGCTTATTTTTATCTTTTTCTTTTCCCCGTCTTATTACTTCTTCCACCATCACTACTATGGTGAATATCACTAATACAATCTTATTAGTCACCTGCTTGGGTGAGGAATGAGCAATGAAGGATCCTAAAGACCAGGCTAAGAAGTCTGGGTTTTCTTGGGTAGTGACAAACAGCCACGACAGGTGACGAGGTCATAGAGGAGGGAATTCTCTAGATAGTTTTGAAGCAGGGCAGGGATGGAAAGGAGAGCCCATTGTTTAGAATAGCACTTAGAAGCTACTGAGAAAGAATCAGGATGACACAATGAGAGGCTCACAGGAGTGAATGATGGACAGAGGCAAGGGTCTGGATGTGAGGCAGGAGCTGTAGGAGAGGCTGGTGGTCTGAGAATTTGGGGTTTAGGCAGGAGTGTGAGTAGAAGCGAATGAAGGGAACGTCAGTGTGATGGGAGATGTAGGAGAGTTATGAATAATCATTTATTATTCTATGTTTCTACATGCCTGGTTATTGAATCACTTCCACAATTACAGTAAAGAATTCAAAATTAAGATGGGTCTCAGATTCCACAGTTACATACAAAATAGATTTCTGTTCATTGTGGGAGGAATCCATGAGATGGATGCAAAGGATGGGAAGGGAACCAGGGAAAGCCCCTTGGAGGATGTTTCTGATGAGAAAGGGTCCGTCCACCCTGGGCTTTGTGGCGGGGCCTGGCAGGGCTGCAGCAGGTGGGCATGCTCAGCGGGCACCCCTTGCCCTGGGTGCTCAGCTCTGGCTGCACCTTGGAATCATCTGGGACCCTTTCAGAAACACCCATGTTCAGGTCCTTTTCTATTACAGCTGCCAGACGTAATACAAGAAGCCAGTGAAATTTGACTTTCAGATAAACAATGAAAATTATCTGAATATAAGTACGTCCCAAGTGTTGCATGACAGCTCCACTGCGGGTCAGGCCTTTGTTTGAACTCACCAAATGTGTTGGGGGGTTAACAGGAACAGAAGCTGAGGAGAAAAGTTAACTTCTGAAGGTAAAATGTGCTGTCTCGAACAGGGTGTGTGTGTGTGGCGGGGGTGGGATTTGGAGGGATGAACCCCTCCAGTCCCAGGAAGGAGCAAGGTGCTTGGGCTTTAGGCACCAGCAGACCTGGCTTCCAACCCGACCACACCACATTATACCTTAAAGGAACAAAACACTTAAAAAAAGCTTCCATCTTCTCTGAGGCTCAGTGCTGTCACATGGGAGCAGTAGTGTCTGCCTTACAGAGAATTCTGAGCATATGCAAAATCCTGTCACACCTGTGGGAGGCACCAGCTCCCACCACCACGTTCAGGGCCCAAGGGCCTCTCTAGTGCCCTTTCTTCACCCGTGGCCTTGCCAAGCCTGTATCCCCTCTGGTTTCCAAACAGGTCCTGTTGCCTATGGCCACCAGAAGCCTGCCTTGCTTTGGTATCTCAGAAAGTAAAGAAGTTTTCTGGGTCTCACTGCTCCCATTTCTGAGAGGTTGGGGCCTGGGGATGGGTCTGAGGGAGCAGCTGGTGAGCGGCTGGCCCAGGCCCACTTTATCAGCAGCAGGCCACCCAGCGCAGGCCCACCGGGTCCCCCTGCAGCTGCCTGATAAGAGGCTCAGTTCTGCTGCTTCTCCCGCTCGGAGGCTTATCAGAGGCAGGCTTGGGTGGAGGAGCCATTTCCATCAGCTTGAATAAGAGGAGGGAAAAACTGCCCTTGGAAGAAATGTTACAATACAATGCCCAGGCACACTCAGATGCAGCCACCGAGCTGCCTGACTGTGAGACCGGGCTCTGTGTCCTGATGTTGCAGACAGGAGGCAGGTGTCTCACCTTCTATTCAGAGACAGGTTTTCTTAGGACAAGGTGCCACAGGCATCCCTGCTCTGGAACCACTTGGGAGCCCTCAGGCCGCACAGGGTCCAAGCTTAGCAGAGACTCGAGGTTAAATCCAAGAGGCCGACCCTCCTAGACTGAAGAGGTGTCATTTAAGTCTCCTAACAGTGTGCCTGTGCCCATGTGCGTGTGTGTGTGTGAGAGTGTGTGTATGTGTGTACATGTGTGCGTCTCATGGAGAGGATCTGGAGGTGCTTAAGCATGAAACCATTTGTCTGCTTAAAATTATGGTACCTAAAGCACCTGGTTGAACCGAGAAGAGGAGTTGGCACAGTCTGCCTGCCCATGAGTCTGTGGGGGACAGAGGTTGTGGAAAACACCTGAATTCTAGTTGCGGCTCTGCCATTTGCTATTGCTGTGGCTTTAGGACTGTTATTTCACACCTTTCCGATCTCATTTATTTAGGAACACTCACGATACCAAGTTGTTTTAGGACCCCAGACCTTGTCTTTTAAACAAGGGCGTAATGACACTCTTCTCCGGAGAGCACACTGGCAGCTCGCCTGGCACAGGAAGGGCTCAGTGAACGTGATCACCTTCTCCACCCCCACCCGCCACGGTCCCAGGCTGTGGTGAGGACAGAGGGATAAGAAATGTGGATGTGTTTTGGTGTGCATGAGCGATTCCAAGTGGAGACAGCAGATGCCCAGGGGCCAACTTCCAAGACGTTAGGTGAAGAGAGAAGCGCGGGAATCAGGAGTCAACAGAGCAACTGGATTCTTGTCCTGGCATCGTATTACTTGAGGACAGGAGGCACACAGAAAAAGCCCGTGTGCTTGGGTTGGAGGGGCTTCGCTCACTAGACCTCCCTGGACCGTTCATTACATTAAGCAGATGAAAAGCACCTCCCAATACCCTTCTGGGTCTTACGATCCTGACCTCGAGTGTGACTTGCCTTCTGGGTGAGTTACATTAGTCTGCACCTCTGACGTGGGTGAGGCTAAGACTGAGGTGGTAGAATACTGGGTTCTAGCCTGAGCTGTGTGAGCCCGAGCTGCTCTCTCTGCCTCTCTGTTTTCAGAGAGGAGAAGGAGTCCATGTATCTGGGCTGTGCTTTCATTGTGCCAGGGAAGTGTGGGTGGGTCTGAGTGTGGTTCCTGGCCTTCCTCCCCCAGGTTAGGTGGCAGCTTGGACCTCGAAGCAGCGGGTTGAGACCTCCCGTATCCACATCCTTTCACAGTTCTGTTCTCTGTCCACTGCTGGGTCAGCCCTTCCACCCCAAGGGGAGAAGGTCACTGCTCTGTGCTCTCTCCCGGGCTGATGCCTCTAGGGCTTGCACTGACCCAGAGCTGCGGGTGAGGGGCCCATGCATATTCTCCCTGCTCCCTAAGGGTCCTCTGTACTCTGTGGACTGCAGGTGCTGAGGGGACAGGGGACCCACACTCACACTCACTCCCTGCAGGGCCAGGCACCCAAAAGATACAACTGACAATTTCAGACAGGCTCTGAAAACTAGCCTCTGTGTGTGTGTGTGTGTGTGTGTGTATGTATGTGCGTAAGCGTGTGTATGTGTGTAAGTGCGTATGTGTGTCACGTGTAAGCATGTATGTGTAAGCATGTATGTGCGTATGTGTGTAAGTATGTGTGTTTGTGTAAGCATGTATGTGCGTGTGTGTATGTAAGTGTGCGTGTATGTGTAAGCGTGTATGTGTGCAAGCATGTGTCTGTGTGTAAGTACATATGTGTGTTGCATGTAAGCATACATAAGCATGTATGCGCATGTGTGTATGTGTGCACATGTGTGTAAGCATGTATGTGCGTGTGTGTATGTGTGTAAGTGTGCGTGTATGCATAAGCGTGTGTGTAAGCATGTACGTGAGTGTAAGTGTGTGTGTAAGTGTGCGTGTATGTGTGTATGTGTAAGCGTGTATGTGTGTAAGCGTGTGTGTGTGTACACAGATGCATATGCAAATTGGGCACTCTGTGAACCCCCCATTTCAGGGACTGCAGGAGGGCTCACTATCCTCTTCCTCCTTCCCAGCTCCCACCTCATGTCACAGGTTGCCCAGGCCTTCCTCTCAGGCCCCTGTTAGAGCTCAGGTGAGATGCAGAAGGGCACCTCTTCAGAGTCACGAGACCTCTGGAGGGGGCTCGAAGGCTCCAAGACTTAGAGGGGATGGTGGACTTCTGGATGCTGTAACAGGTGCCAGGAGGTGGTCCCCTCATCTCTCTGTCACCTCACCTGTCTACCTGCCTCTCTCAGTTACCTTTTCCCTCCTTCCTCCCCCAGCCACCTGGCCCTGGATGTGTCTCGGTCAGATCAGGCCTGCAGCTGCCTCAGGACCCTCGCACTTGCTGTGCTCTCTGCCTGTCATGCTTCTCTCAGATGACCGCATGTCTGGATCACGCACTTTTTTCAGGGCTTTCTCAAACATTGCCCCCCTTAGTGAAGCCTTCCATGGCCACCCTATAAGATGGCACCCCTCACCTCTCACCTTCCATCTCCCTTCCCGGCTTCACTGTCCATCTGATGTACTGAACATTCTACCCACGCATCCACTCCACCAGAGCGTGAGCTCCTCCTGGGATTCTGCCGGTTTGTTCACTGTCTTATTCCCAGGGCTTTGGCCGGGGCCTGACGCATGGCTGGTGCTCAGTGACCATTTGTGGCATGTGAGCTCCCAGGCCACAGGTGTGCTGGGGCAGTTGGCAGAAGTGTGGACTCCAGGGGACCACGGCTGAGCTCAGGAGCCACCAGGTTATAACTGGACGAATGTGGACACACATTGACCCTCGAGGCTCCATCTCCAAATCTGAATGACGGACTCCTGGTACGGAGAGCTTTCAATGAGGAAGCATGCAAGTGCACGGCTGACACCTGCCCATGCGTGGAGAGGTTGCTCCCCTGCGCCTGTGCCTGCGATAATGTGCTGTTGTCTGAACTTGGGTGTTAGCTGGTTGTCCCTAGCTGTGGGGCTGAGGGAAGCCTGCCTCGCACGCTTGCACCTGCTCTGGCTCTCCCTCCTGCACCTGCCCAGTGAGGTGGGGATTTTCTGCAGCGCAGATGCAAAGCCCCAAGTGCTTGTATTTCCAGAGGAGGTTGGAGGAGGGCAGGAGAGAGGGGAAGACTACGAGAGCGCCTCCTGCCTGCTGGCAGCCTGGGCAGTGGCAGGTCAGGGAACGGGAGCTGGTGCTCTTCTCGTGGGCCCAGGTGAGTGGGCCCCAGCCTGAGTGGGCCTCCCTGGCTGCTGCCTGCTCCCTGACCTCGGGGTGGATTTTTCTTCCGTGGTTTCCCATCCATTCATGGGGTTGAGGTGCAACGGGCTCAGGTGGGCCCAGGCCTAGAAGTTGTGCTATCAGAGAGTCTCTTGTTGGTTCAAGTCAGGAGTCTATAAAAGGCTGGACGGTAAATAGTTTAGGCTTGGGGGCTACCGGTCTCTATGGCAAAGATTCAATGCTGCTGTTGTAGCAGGGAAGCAGTGCATGACACTCGGTAAATGATAGGTGCTGTTGTACCCCAAGAAAGCCTCATGTGTGCAGACGGGGGCGGCTGGATTTGGCGGTGGGTCTCAGTTTGCAGCCCTCCTGTGTAAGTCTCCCTGTCCCTGAGTCTCTCGGGTTCCTCGCTGGTTACTGAGTGTGTGCCCCGTGGTAGGCCTGGGCCGTCATCCACAGCCTCTCATGCAAGGTGCCTGTGGGGTTAACAGTTACTGAGTGTGTGCCCCGTGGTAGGCCTGGGCCGTCATCCACAGCCTCTCATGCAAGGTGCCTGTGGGGACTAAGCCACCAAGAGGCTGAGCTGTGCCTGTGGTTCAGACTGGTCCTCTCGAGGCCTGTGACCCATGCGATATCTTGCTTCTTGTCAGAGCGCAGGCACATCCCTGCTGCCTCAGCCCCTTCTAGGGATTACAGAAGTGCCTGTGAGGACACAGGCATTGCTGGGGAAGCAGAGACCAAAGGGGATGAAACCAGTACCCCAAGGCCACCCTCACTGGCTCATGGCAGGGCCGAGACAGCAATGGGGAGGTGAGGTGGGTGGCTCTGCTGGGCTCCTTGTGGCCCTCTGTGAGTGTACCGGTTGGCAAGGCGCTGCACAGTGAGACTTCTCCAGGCAATCCTGAGCCCCAGGGTGGAATGGGGGTGTCCCAGAAAGGCCCCATGCAAGTGAGTCCTGGCTAAACTGAGGGCTTGGTCCAGGGATGCTGGAGCAGCTCTGGGCAGTGGCATGCTGCAGCACAAGACTCCCTGAGTGGGAACTGTGGTCTCAGAAGGAAATACCAAGAACTTGACAGAGAGAACCTGTTTCTCCTTGGGGAGGGCCTCACATGCAGGGAATTCAAAGGAGAACCGTCTTTGAGAACTACTGGGGCTCTCGGGGCAGGAGGCAGGGCAGTGGGAGGCCAGTCTTTCATCCTTTCATCCACCAGACAGTTCAGCCTCTGTTCCCACAGCCCTGGGTCGAGGAAGACGAGATGTGGCCAGAAACTCAGATAATTGTGCCTCTGAGATGTTGCAACCTCAGAGAAGGCTTTTACCAAAGCACCACTCTGGAAACAGAGGGGAAAAGGACCATGAAGAGAGTTAGGCAGAGGACAAAAGCCTCCAGGAAATAATAATAATAAGGCTCAGAAGTGCCCATGAGCAGGAAACACTAGCTCATCGGAACTTGGAAGGAATACCGTGGATTTCATCCGCCTGTGACCGCCACGTCCTGAAAGAGGCATTTTGACTTCCTCTAGCATTGTTGGTTTTCTCAGTGAGTGACAAGCTTCATTTCACTCAAATAAATTGTTTAAAAATAGCCTGTCCCAAAAGGGTTTTTCAACTGCTCCAGGATTCTGAAATAAGAAATGACCCAGGGCGAATTACCAAAGCCTGATATAAATAAATGTACTCGACAGCCTGCTTGAACCAACTTTCTGTCACTCCTCCTGGGAAGGGATACTCTGTTCTTCCTTGAAACTCCCCAGTTTCTGCACATATGAGGGGTGGTGCTGTGCAGGGGTTAAGAGATAGCCTAGGGGTTGGAACCTCTGGGCTTGAATCACAACCCTGCCACTCACAGACATGTCCTGTACCCTGAGGATGGGGCACAGCCCAGAGCACCCACTCGCAGCACAGGACCATGACCAGGGACAAAAGTCTCCAGGCAACACTGTGCACGTAGCGAGCTCTGGACATTAGCACTGTTCTTCCTGCTGTGTAGCCCTGCAACTTGTCTTTACCAACTCATTCTCCAGAGTTAGAGCATCCTCGGCAGTCAGCGTTGATCACTCACAACTTGTCTCTTCAAGCACAAGATTTTAATTCAACAAGCTGAGACTATGTCTAGCTAGGTCAAAAATTTACTATCATTTCCTATTAGCTAGAAAAGCACCCATTTACGTGGGGGGAAGTATACTCCTTGAAGTTATTCTCTAAATAGCTAGGTAGCTATTTAGCCATTCAGCAACTAATCACAGTAAGTCGTAGGCAATTCGATCTGAAACCTGAATTCGTGTGATAAGAAATTTCTTACCGGGAAGACTGGATACTTTTTATTCCTGTCGTGATGTGAATCTTGCTGCCCCAAGAAGCCCAGCAGTGTTTCGAGGGCAGCCATCTCATCTCACACCTTTGTCCCCTCTCGGTTCTGAGGACTGATGGCGGGGTAAACCCACCATAACCTTAGGAGTTTCCCACGATGGTGGAACCAGGGATGTATAAAGGGATTAGTAATTACTTGTGGATGAATTGCTCTCGCAATCAAATTTTGTATCCAGTCTCTTTTTTAACATTTCAGGTTTTCTTTCTGGAGTTTGAGCGTAGAGCTTCTGAAGTTTGATAAGCATTTTTCTCATGGAATTAATTGGTAAAGTGATAAACAGCTGTGTGTGCGTTGTAGTGGGCTGCAGGCAAATATTTAACCACAATGAGAGCATTTTACAACTGCATGGGGTAGGGATGTCTGCTATGGAGGGATCACCTGAGATCCAGGCCTCAGAGTGTCCTCCTTGAGAGCAAATAGTGGCTGAGCATCAGTTAACTGCTCTGGCTCTGGAAAGCACCAGGCAGGAGCCTTCAAACTTGTCTCGGGAGTGAGCCATCACAAGGGGCTCTGGGGGTGTGGTCACCAAGCCTGACTCGTTACTCAGCTGGGTCAGATGGACTTTTATCTCTTATGTATTTCTAGACTTCATGTAAGAATTAATTTTATAAAATTACCACTGCTGCAAAAAGAAGTCAAAACCAAAAATACTGCAATAGAGATTTGTAGTTGTGGCACTCTTCTGTGTGTATGTGACTTTTAGGGTGGGGATCCCAGGCGAGGAGCCCCTTCTTTTGAAAGTTCTTTTTTTTTTTTTTGAGACGGAGTCTCGCTCTGTTGCCCAGGCTGGAGTGCAGTGGCGCTATCTCGGCTCACTGCAAGCTCCGCCTCCCGGGTTTACGCCATTCTCCTGCCTCAGCCTCCCGAGTAGCTGGGACTACAGGCGCCCGCCACCTCGCCTGGCTAATTTTTTTGTATTTTTAATAGAGACGGGGTTTCATTGTGTTAGCCAGGATGGTCTCGATCTCCTGACCTCGTGATCCGCCCGTCTCAGCCTCCCAAAGTGCTGGGATTACAGGCTTGAGCCACCGCGCCCGGCCTTGAAAGTTCTTTGAGGTGAAGGCCACTTCATCTCACAGCAGCCTGGCACTGCTCTGCTACCTGTGCCTGAGCCAGGTGTAGCAAGCAGTCTGCTGCGCCTTGTGTCTCTAACCAGCATTTTGACTTGCTCTGTTTTCTGACGCTGCTGGATCTCCCCTTCCTAACTAGGCTGAAGCCCCTTTGAAGATATGGTCTTTGTCCCTTTATGTCTCCTGTGCGGCACCTTGCACACAGTAGGGACTCCCTGGATTAAAATCAAATGCCTCAGATTGGACTGGGATGATCTGAACGGTGGGGCTCGTGACTGGATTCACTATAAGTGGATGAAGAGCTCAAGGCTCGGGGCTCAGGTCACCTGCTACACCACAGGCCCCTGCAGACTTGGAACTTAGAGAAGGACTCCACAGGCCAGGTGCAGTGGCTCAAGCCTGTAATCCCAGCACCTTGGGAGGCCAAGGTGGGCAGATCACCTGAGGCCGGGAGTTTGAAACCAGCCTGACTAACGTGGAGAAACCCCGTCTCTACTAAAAATATAAAATGAGCCAGGGGTGGTGGCACCTGCCTGTATTCCCAGCTACTCAGGAGGCTGAGGCAGGAGAATCCCTTGAATCTAGGAGGCGGAGGTTGTGGTGAGCCGAGATCATGCCATTGCACTCCAGCCTGGGCAACAAGAGCGAGACTCCATTTCAAAAAAAAAAAAAAAAAAAAAAAAAAAAAGAAAAAAAAAGAAAGGACTCTGGATCATGTGATAGGCAATGCATGTAGGAGTCATATCTGGAAACTGACCCAAATATTTAACTACTGGGGTATAATTGGGGAAGGTTGTTTCTGTTTTCTTTACTGATAGA